>NC_138135.1:1669791-6483003 GCF_964188305.1 Podarcis bocagei
GAGGAGGAGAAGGGGGAGAAGAAGGAGGAGGAGGAGAAGGAGAAGAAGGAGGAGGAGAAGGAGAATGAGAAGGAGGAGGAGAGGAAGAAGAAGGAGAAGGAGGAGGAGAAAGAGGAGGAGGAGGAGGAGGAGGAGGAGGAGGAGGAGAAGGATAGGAAGAAGAAGGAGAAGGAGGAGAAGGAGGAGGAGAAGGAGAAAGAGAAGGAGGAGAAAGAAAAGAAGGAGAAGGAGGAGAAGGAAGGAGGAGAAAGAAGAGAAGGAGAAAGAGAAGGAGAAGGAGGAGGAGAAGGAAGAGAAGGAGAAGGAGGAGGAGAAGGAAGAGAAGGAGGAGGAGGAGGAGAAGGAGGAGGAGAAGGAGGAGAAGAAGGAGGAGGAGGAGGAGGAGAAGGAGAAGGAGGAGGAGGAGAAGGAGGAGAAGGAGAATGAGAAGGAGGAGGAGAGGAAGAAGAAGGAGAAGGAGGAGGAGAAAGAGGAGGAGGAGGAGGAGGAGGAGGAGGAGGAGGAGGAGGAGGAGGAGGAGGAGGAGGAGAGGAGAGGGAGAGAGAGAGAGAGGGAGAGAGAGAGAGAGAGAGAGAGAGAGAGAGAGAGAGAGAGGGGTATTAATGAGATTCAACGTACAGCAGCATGCATGGTTTGTCCATCACTGCTCTTAAGCTCCAGAGACAGAAGCTTTCCAGCTTTCCAGAATTGCAGCGTTGGAAGAGACACCCAACGGTCATCTAGTCCAACCCCCCGGAATGCCTTGCCCACCATTTCTCTGGCTGCTCAGTGGCTTCACCGCCTGCTCTCTGTCCCTCCAAAACTTCTTCTCATCCAAAATTGAATTCTCACCCCTCCACACCTCCCTGGCACATTCCACATCTCCTGCGTAGGTAAGAATTTCATTTCATTTCATTATTTTATTACTTAATACACCGTCCTTCATCTAAGGATCACAGAGCCCATACGCCCTCCCTCCAGGTGTCAAGGAGATAAAGAACTATGTAACTTTTAGAAGACATCTGAAGGCAGCCCTGTTTAGGGAAGTTCTTAATGTTTTTGCTTTATTAGGTTTTTATATATGCTGTGTGGGACGCGGGTGGCGCTGGGGGTTAAACCACTGAGCCTAGGACTTGCCGATCAGAAGGTCAGCAGTTCGAATCCCCACGACAGGGTGAGCTCCCGTTGCTCAGTCCCTGCTCCTGCCAACCTAGCAGTTTGAAAGCATGTCAAAGTGCAAGTAGATAAATAGGTACCGCTCTGGCGGCAAGGTAAACGGCGTTTCCGTGCGCTGCTCTGGTTTGCCAGAAGCGGCTTAGTCATGCTGGCCACATGACCCGGAAGCGGTATGCCGGCTCCCTCGGCCAGTAAAGCGAGATGAGCGCCGCAACCCCAGAGTCGGTCACGACTGGACCTATATATGCTGTAAGCCACCCAGAGTGGCTGTGGAAACCCAGCCAGATGGGTGGGGTATTGTTATCACCATCACCATCACCAACTGAATTGGACCCTGCACTTGTCATCTGAGGCCCTTTTCTATGTCCGCCTCCCAGGGAGGTTTGGAGGGCGGCAACACGAGAACAGGCCTTTTCTGCGTTGGCTCCCAGTGGCATAGCGTGGGTTGTCAGCACCCGGGGCAAGGCAAGTAATTTGCGCCCCCTAACCTGTGGATTTGCGCCCCCTAACCCTAACCCCCAGATGTTGCGCCCGGTGCGGCCCGCCCCCCCTGCACCCCCCACGCTACGCCACTGTTGGCTCCCCAACTGTGAGATGGCTTTTATTGTATTTTTAATATTTTGTTGGAGGCCGCCCAGAGTGGCTGGCGAAATCCAGCAAGATGGGCTGGGTATAAATTATTATTATTATTATTATTATTATTATTATTATTATTATTATTATTATTATTCCTCTCAAAGCCCCACTTGGAATGCAGCAGGGAAGGCAATCTCCCCAAGGCTCACACCACCCTCAGCATCCCTCAGGACTAACCTGTCCCCCCCCATCCCCTTTGACAATGAATCTGTTATATGGAAATTTGGGATTACCTTTTACAGCCCAGCTCCCACCCCCTATCCCTTAAGTCCATGATCAGGCAGAGAGCAATGTGTGGAGGCAGGAAGCAGTTGAGGAGTTCCTCCCGGACCCTGGCAAGAAGGTGAGGACCCAGAGCAAAGGCGTGCAACAAGTTTTGAAGACTTTAGAAATCCCCTAAAGGTAAAGGTAAAGGGACCCCTGACCATTAGGTCCAGTCGTGGCCGACTCTGGGGTTGCGAGGCTCATCTCGCTTTATTGGCCAAGGAAGCCGGCGTACAGCTTCCAGGTCATGTGGCCAGCAGGACTAAGCCGCTTCTGGCGAACCAGAGCAGCGCACGGAAACGCTGTTGACCTTCCCGCCAGAGCGTTACCTATTTACCTACTTGCACTTTGACGTGCTTTCGAACTGCTAGGTTGGCAGGAGCAGGGACCGAGCAACGGGAGCTCACTCTGTCGTGGGGATTCAAACCACCGACCTTCTGATCGTCCCAGAAATCCCCTAGGCTTAGCCAAAGGCACCCACAAGCAACATACATGCATCACAGAAATTTGAAAGAGCGACTCATCCCCTGTCTCTCAAGATACCTGACAATGCTTGCTGATTGCCTTGTCCTTGACAGTCCGGGCTATTATTTAAGAATAGCAAATGCCTCCACTTTTGAATCCATTGTCAAGGACATGTCCCATTCATGCACAATGATGCTCTTTCCAACAGGGCTGCTCTGCTTTTAACAGGTTTTGCAGAGGAATTGCCCATTCACAGGAGAAGCTTATCTATTTACAGGATTTGAAGGATTTGCAAGTGAAAAGAACTCAGCCGGTCTCTATTGGAAAAGGCTTTTTCCAAGGTGTTTCTTTTTTGCCGCAGAGAAAATATTTGGGGTCATTAAGAGAGTCAAGATGGCTTCGGGGTTTGCCCTGTGAACTCAAATGAAGGGTCTACTCTGTCAGGGAATATTTCCTAATTTTTGAAGGTTTATTTATTTATTTCATAAAATTTTATACACCGCTTGATTGGAAAGCAAAAACAACAAAATCACCAATAAGGAGAATCAACAACAACGTCTGAAGACTTTTGAAAGGTTCAAATTACAGACTGAGTAGAAATGTTTTAAGCAGGCACCGAAAATAATAATAATAATAATAATAATAATAATAATAATAATAATAATAATAATAATAATAATAATAATAATTTGTTTCTACCCTGCCCATCTGGCTGGGTTTCCAATGAAAGATTAAAAATAAATTAAAATGTATTTTACAATGACCTTGCCAACAAAGGTCCGTATAGTTCAAGCTATAATTTTCCCAGTAGGGATGTATGGAAGTGAGAGTTGGACCATCAAGAAGGCTGATTGCTGAAGAATTGATGCTTTTGAATTCTGGTGCTGGAGGAGACTCTGGAGAGTCCCATGGACTGCAAGAAGATCAAACCTCTCATTCTGAAGGAAATCAGCCCTGAGTGCTCACTGGAAGGACAGATCCTGAAGCTGAGGCTCCAAGACTTTGGCCACCTCAGGAGAAGACTCCCTGGAAAAGACCCTGATGTTGGGAAAGATGGAGGGCACAAGGAGAAGGGGATGACAGAGGACGAGGTGGTGGGACAGAGTTCTGGAAGCTACCAGCATGAGGGAGGCAGTGGAAGACAGGAGTGCCTGGCATGCTCTGGTCCAGGGGGTCACGAAGAGGCGGACACGACTAAACGACTAAACAACAACAACAACAACAATAATAATTTATTATTTCTATCCCGCCCATCTGGCTGGGTGTCCCCAGCCACTCTGGGCGGCTTCCAACAAAATATTAAAAATCCATTTAAATACAAATACAAACCCCCTGTGGGGATTATGTGACACCTGTAACAATTCTGCCGGTCAAGGGAGAACATGATTTCACAGATAAACCGGTCCCAAGTTGTCAAGGGCTCCGTGTATTAACAATAACCCCTTGAACCCAGCCTGGTAGCAAATCCGCCACTAGCGCAGATCTCTGAGCAGTGAAGGAGTTCTCTGCCGACAAGGCCTGGCTCCTGTTAGCAATCGTGCTGCAGCGTCCTGCACTAACTGTAGCCTCCGGTGCGTTTACTACGCTGTGACTGACAAGCTGGGCAGTTGCACAGAATATTGTCAATTCCCTGCAAAACCAGACCTGTCCTTTTCTCAAAAGAGCGAGCAGGCAGTCTCGACGGAACAAAGATGGACGTGACAGCTTTTGCCCCACGGTGGCAAGGCTGATCCAAATGGGCAGGGAGGTGGGTAACGCAGCCCTTTGAAGGATCTGGATCAGCTCAAACGGCGTGGGTCAGTTCTGTGTGTGCAGGTGTCACTCATTTCAAAGCATCCCAACTCCAGATTTCATCTGCACAGGAACAGTTCACCTACTGGGGGAAGAGTGCTTGTTTTTACCTATTTATTGCATTTGCATCCAGGGCCGTCTTTAGCAGATGTGCTGCCAGGGTGCAACTATCTGCCCAGCACCCCCAAATTACCACGGATAGTGTGGAGGACTCCCTGGTCCTGAATGGGGCAACTGTGCCCCTCAAGGACCAGGTGCGCAGCCTGGGAGTCCTTCTGGACTCACAGCTGTCCATGGAGGCGTAGGTCAATTCTGTGTCTAGGGCAGCTGTCTCCCAGCTCCATCTGGTACGCAGGATGAGACCCTCCCTGCCCGCGGACTCACTCACCAGAGTGGTGCATGCTCTGCTTATCTCCCGCTTGGACTACTGCAATGTGCTCAATGTGGGGCTACCTTTGAAGGTGACCTGGAAACTACAACTAATCCAGAATGCGGCAGCTAGACTGGTGACTGGGAGCGGCCGCCGAGACCATATAACACCGGTCTTGAAAGACCTGCATTGGCTCCCAGTACGTTTCCGAGCACAATTCAAAGTGCTGGTGCTGACCTTGAAAGCTCTAAATGGCCTCGGTCCAGTATACCTGAAGGAGCGCCTCCACCTCCATTGTTCTGCCCAGACACTGAGGTCCAGCTCCAAGGGCCTTCTTGGTAGTGGCACCTGCCCTGTGGAACACCCTCCCACCAGATGTCAAAGAGAAACATAACTACCAAACTTTTAGAAAACATCTGAAGGCAGCCCTGTTTAGGGAAGCTTTTAATGTTTAACAGACCACTGTATTTTAATACTTTGTTGGAAGCCACCCAGAGTGGCTGGGGAAACCCAGCCAGATGGGCTGGGTATAAATAATAATAATAATAATAATTTACTATTATTATTATTATTATTATTATTATTATTATTATTATTATTATTATTATTATTAGGGTGGCCATAGCTGCACAATACCAGCCATTGGGGGGGCAACTCTCCCCCATGCCACTGCGGGACAGCAATCTTCACAAAGCCTTGGGAGGCTCCCAAACCTCCGCAGGAGTAGAGCACAGCTTCCCTCCCAAGCCTCCTCGGGAGGAGAGCGATCCCTGCAGAGGCTTGGGAGGGAATCTGCACACCCGCCAGCCTTATGGTTGGCGGGGCGCAGCTGGTGGGCGTACAGGGAAAGGGGAGGCCCCTGGCCAAGCTGCGCATTCCCCCACTTGCTGGGGCGCCCCTGAGAGGCCATCACCCTGGCGCAACGCACCACTAAGCCCTATGGAAAAGACGGCTCTGTTTGCATCCCACCCTTTTCTCCAAGAATTCAAGGTGGCCTACCCGCCTCTCTCCCTCCTCATTTAATCCCCACAACGACCCTGAGAGGTAGGTAAGGCAGAGAGGCAGCGACCAGCCCAAGTTCCTCTCCTGAGCTTCATAGCAAAAATGTATAAAACAAAAGAAAGTAAGTGTTGGGAATGTAAAACAACAGAAAGGGCATTTTTTTATATGTGGTGGGAATGTAAAATTGTAAGGAAATATTGGGAAATGATTTATAATGAAATGAAGAGGATGTTTAAAAAAACCTTTGTTAAAAAACCAGAAGTTTTCCTGCTAGGTATTACAGGAGTGGATTTACCAAGACCACTAAATAACTTATAACTTTGACCACAATAACATTATTAGCACAACATTGGGAAGAGGAAGGTGTCCCAGTTAAAGAAGATGGGCAAGTTAAATTAATGGAATACGCTGAAATGGCAAAACTGACAATGAAACTAAGAGGAAGAGACGATGACAAATTTAAGGAAGAATGTAAGGTGTTTATTGCATATATTCAGAAGCAATATACTCAGGTTAATACATTAGCAGGCTTTTAAGACTACTAGTAATTTAATTTTGAATGGACAATAAGTAATTCAATGGTTTATAACTTTACAATAGACATGCAGTATGTTGATAAACAATGGAACCAAGGAAAGGCCTAGGGGGAAGTCCATTTGTTGTGTGCTGTTTTGATTTGATATTGATATTGTTTTATCTTGTTATTTTTGGAAAATTAATAAAATTGGTTTACACACACACACACACACACACACACACACACACACACTGAGCTTCATGAGCAGGGATTTGAACCCTGGTCTCCCAGCTCCTAGCCTGGCACTGTAACCACTAGGCCACACTCCTAGACCAGGACTCAAGTAAGAGCTGTTCAACAGTGGAAGGGACTCCCTCAGAAGATAGTGACCTCTCCTTCCTTGGAGGTGTCTAAGCAGAGGTTGGAGGGCCACCTGCCAGGGATGCTTGAGCTGGGATCCCTGCATTGCAGGGGCTGGACTAGATGGAACACAGAGGTCCCTTCCAACTCTGCAAATCAACAGTTCCATGATTCAAGGCTTACACAAATTGAAACAACAGAGGTAAAATGCAGAAAGCTAAAAACATATAAAAGGTAATAGCTAAGAGTAGTTAAACCCTAGCAGAATTAAAACTGTATAATAACACAACTATTACATTTTACAATGCAGATTGTAAAAACAGCACAGCACTGCTAAAACCCTTTTCATATATATATATATATATATATATATATATATATATATAATCAGTTCCCAAAGGCCTGTCAGAGTAAAATAGTCCTCACCTGCTGGTAGAAGCAGGACAAGGAGAAAAAGGTGTTCTCTGATGGCTTGTATTTTGTACATTCAAGTATTTTTCAACATCCCAGTCGCTTGGAGGTGCTTCCTGCAAGACTAGGTGGAAGAGCATGGGGCAGTTGCTTTTTATCATTACACATCACTTGGGAAGACAGGCGAACTAATGCCAGTGTCCTGGAAGAAGCAAAGATCACCGGTGTTGAAGCAATGATTCTTCAACATCAACTTTGCTGGACTGGTCAAGTTGTGTGGATGCCTGATGACTGCCTTCCAAAAGAACTACTCTATTCTGAGCTTAAAAATGGAAAGCATAATGCTGGTGGTCAACAAAAGAGGTTTAAAGACTCTCTCAATGCAAATCTAAAAAAATGTAGTATAAACACTGACAACTGGGAAACACTGGCCTGCGAGCGCTCCAGTTGAAGAACAGCCTTGACCAAGGGTGTCATAGGCTTTGAAGACACTCGAACTCAGGACGCAAGGGAGAAACGCGCTAAGAGGAAGGCACGCTTGGCAAATCCACACTGTGATCAACTCCCGTCCGGAAACCAATGTCCCCACTGTGGAAGGACGTGTGGATCCAGAATTGGCCTCCACAGTCACTTACGGACTCATTGTTAAAACTGTGTTTATGGAAGACAATCTTACTCGGCTACGAGGGATCGCCGAAGAAGAAGAAGAAGAAGAAGAAGAAGAAGAAGAAGAAGAAGAAGAAGAAGCCCCCACCTTGCTCTGCCTCTGCTGCTGCTCCTACCAGGAGTTGTAGCTATCATTCCAAAACCCAAAGTGATCTGATTCACTCCAAAACAGTGCTAGTGTAGCAACAATTTTGCAGCAAAACCCCATGTTTTGCAGCACCACACCAACTGAGCAATGGCTACTCACTAGTTAATGGGCCCCCTTTAATCCCCACAACAACCCTGTGAGGTAGGACAGTCTGAGAGGCAGGAACTGGCCCAAGGTCACAGCCCGTGAGCTTCATGTCCTACTCTGGCACTCTAACCACTACGCCACATGTTGGCCTTCCTGGTGCCTCGTTGCCTGGCAGACACAGCTGTTAGCAATTTCACTCCTCCGATGCTGCAGCTAGTGGCTCAAAACAGGTTTCCGAACCTGAGGTCTTGCAAGAGGTACAGGGTTTGTCCTCAAAGGACGTGATACCACGCCCAGAGGCTGCAAGGGCCAACACTGTTTCCTTGGACAGGAACAGAGCTAAGGCTCTAGTACCATGGAAGGAAGCTAGCCAGAGGTGCAAAATGGTCAGGCATTTTACTGCCTCTCTGTATAGAAAGGAACTCTTGCCAGTGATTGGATTAACTGAATTTACAGTGGTGCCCCGCAAGACGAATGCCTCGCAAGACGGAAAACCCACTAGACGAAAGGGTTTTCCGTTTTGGAGTTGCTTCGCAGGACAAATTTCCCTATGGGCTTGCTTCGCAAGACGAAAATGTCTTGCGAGTCTTGAGATTTTTTTTGCTTCCCCCCCTTTTTCTAAGCCGCTAAGCCGCTAATAGCCTTTTAGCAGCTAAGCCGCTAAGCCGCTAAGCCTTTAATAGCCGCTAAACTGCTAATAGTGCTAATCCGCTAAGCCGCTAATAGGGTTGCTTCGCAAAACGAAAAAAACCGCTAGACGAAGACACTCGCGGAACGGATTAATTTTGTCTTGTGAGCCACCACTGTATTTTGTTCCATGTTTCTGTCATACAAGAATATGGTATGTAAACTTGTCGTTTAATGCGTATGTTACGTTACTTAGTTTTGTAGAAGGATTATGTTATACCATGTTTGTTTAATTTAGAGCATGCATGACTGATGAAGCCCGGTTGGGCAAAACAAGGTATTATCCCGGGATCCTTGTCATGCCATACCTTCAAGTTTTCCATCTGATCTGATATCTACATGCAAGGAATGTTAGAATCCTCAAAGCAGCGATACATGGAACATCATAAGATAAGCATCCCATATTGTGGTTAATGCCAATATGCCAATTTAGGAGCCGAATGGACTTTATCTCCTGACGACCCATTGGACTTTAATTTATCTTGATATGTTCCATTTGCATGATGTGTTGGTCTATGGAATTACACTTTGTGAGATACTATATGCTGAATTGTGTTTGAAATAGAAGCTACATAGTCAAAAACGTTGTGTCCAGCATCGGATACCTGAAACGGGGGAGGATGTTAGCAATTTCACTCCTCTGATGCTGCAGATGAGCTTGTTGTAAATCACATGCCCGTCTGAGAAGAGCGTGGGAAATGGAAGACGGTCTTGTTTCTTCCGCTGTAATGTTTTTTTGTTTTGTTCTTGTCAGGGAACTGCCATCGGAGCCAGAGGGAGAGGGAGGGCTCCAGAGGGATTCCGGAGAGCGTCCCGGGAGGGAGAGAAGCAGCACATATTCTGGGGAAGGAAATCAGCGTAGCACCAGTGGAGAAGGGGGGCAGATGGGGGAATCGGCGAGGTGGCTCCAAGACTCCTCGCTGGGGACCAGCGGGGAGAGCACGGGTCCTCCGATGCCCACACCCTCCCTGCGCAGAAGGCTTCCACGCAGGGAAAGTAGGCGGAGACTAGGCGTCAAAGAGCTTCTTTGCTGGAAGAAGTTCAAGAAACGCCCACTGACGGATTCTGCCAGGGATTAAGACAGCCACGGGCGAGTGGCTGTCCAGACAGAAAGGGTTCACTCAGGCAACCCAGCCAGGTGTGGCGCCGATTTACGCACGAGCAACCCCTAGAACCATTACAGTTCTCTTGGAGAGCCAGTTTGACGTAGTGGTTAAGAGCGGTGGACTCGTAATCTGGTGAACCGGGTTCACTTCCACGCTCCTCCACATGCAGCTGCTGGGTGACCTTGGGCCAGTCACACTTCTCTGAAGTCTCTCAGCCCCACTCACCTCACAGAGTGTTTGTTGTGGGGGAGGAAGGGAAAGGAGAATGTTAGCCGCTTTGAGACTCCTTCGGGTAGTGATAAAGCGGGATATCAAATCCAAACTCTCCTTCTTCAGAGCTGGAGAGAAAGGGATGCCATTATGCTTTTGTCTGTACATAGCGTGTAAATAAATAGTTGATTAGGTCTACGATGTCTTGCTCTTCTTGCTGTGTTTTGCCAGAAGATTAGTGTGCATATAGCAGCTGGTATATGTCCCTGGAGCAGCCTGGAGAAGAAGGGAAATGCCTTTTCCAGAGCTACACATACCAGAGGATGCTCAGAGTTTTGGGGGCTTGCAGGCACCCCCAGGGTGTTTTTCCAACACCAGCATGGAAAGCTGTGCTTGAATTGCCCTTCCAGCTACATTGCAGTGGAAGGACATTTGGGGCTGAGCAGTGAAGATGCTGGAGAGACCTCAATGGGCAGAAAGGGGTTATGAGCTCACGGCGCTTTGATGGAAGTGCTGCCCTCCAAAGCCCTCTGTTGTGAGCTTCCTTCGCTTTGGCGTTCTGCTAGGAAAGGCAGAATTGCAGTCTACATTTCCCTGGAGTGGGCCTTGAGTAAGCAGCTCCTCCGTTGGCAAAAAAAGAAAGAAAAGTGCTTTTAATTCCACTTTTCACAGTTTGCTCCTAACTACAGAAGGAAGCGCGAGGTGCTTTGAATCCCTTTCCCTATCTATTACCGCAAAATTGCCAGCTCTAATGCCTTAATCGCAAGTCTTGCAATGCTGGGAGTTTTGTGGAGCCTGACACTGCAATGCTCCGTGAAATCGTGGCTCCCCGCTTTCATTTCTGAAAAGCAATTTCCCAGCCTTCGTGGCTTCTGGAGGAAGCTTTGAAAAACACGCTCTCTCTCTCAGGAGCCCAAAGTGAAATGAAAAGGACCTCAGATCCAAAGCGTGGATTTTCTTTAAAAAAAAGAACAGCCCCACCAGCCCCATGGTTTTCACTGTCTGCCTCATGACTGCAAATGCCTAGGGATATATATGCCAAATTCACTTACGCTAGTCCAGTCTTGAAAGCAGGAGAAAATTGGATCTGCTGGCCTTAGCAGTTTTGCACCATAACAGGTAATCTTATACCTTCAGAAGGGGATAGTCTGTGAATTTCATCAGGGAAGAAGACTTCAAAGGGCTGCCAGAAGTAGGGAAACCATTGTGGTTATGACTCATCTCATTTCCCTCCTTAATTCTCCTTGTTGGGCTGCCCTACATGGGAGTAGATTTCAAGGATCCTTGGTCAATAGTAAGAAAACTGATTTTGAGTTGTCCCCTAAACTGTGAACAACCTACTTGGAAGTTTTTTAAGTATGGTGGACATTATTATTATTATTAATTATTATTAATATCCTGTACTCATGGGATCTCTCCTGGTATGCCCCACGGAGGACCTTACGGTCCACAAATAATAATATCTTGGAGGTCCCGGGCCTCAAGGAGGTTAAACTGGCCTCAACCAGGGCCAAGGCCTTTTCGGTTGTGCCCCCAGCCTGGTGGAACGCTCTAGCGCAGGAGACCAGGGCCCTACGGGACTTGACATCCTTCTGCAGGGCCTGCAAGATGGAGCTGTTCCACCTGGCCTTCAGTCCAGGCCCAATTTGACCCCCCACTATGGGACCCTTTAAGTTACCTCTTTGGCCATTTTATCGGCTCATGTGGGACCAACATGGACAGTTGGCCCTGATGAACACTTGAGGTTCCCAACCCCTATGGTTGTAATTCATGGGCAGTCATTTAATTTTATCCTGATTCTAATTTTTAAGCGATCACTGCAGATGGTGACAGCAGCCACGAAATTCAAGAACGCCTGCTTCTTGGAAGAAAAGCAATGACAAACCTAGACAGCATCTTAAAAAGCAGAGACATCACCTTGCCAACAAAGCTCCATATAGTTAAAGCTATGGTTTTCCCAGTAGTGATGTATGGAAGTGAGAGCTGGACCATCAAGAAGGCTGATCGCCGAAGAATGGATGCTTTTGAATTCTGGTGCTGGAGGAGACTCTTGAGAGTTCCATGGACTGCAAGAAGATCCAACCTCTCCATTCTGAAGGAAATCAGCCCTGAGTGCTCACTGGAGGGACAGATCCTGAAGCTGAGGCTCCAATACTTTGGCCACCTCATGAGAAGAGAGGAATCCCTGGAAAAGACCCTGATGTTGGGGAAGATGGAGGGCACAAGGAGAAGGGGACGAGAGAGGACGAGATGGTGGGACAGTGTTCTCGAAGCTACCAGCATGAGTAGCTAACCCTACTAACCCAGTGTTCTCGAAGCTACCAGCATGAGTAGCTAACCCAAACTGCGGGAGGCAGTGGAAGACAGGAGTGCCTGGCGTGCTCTGGTCCAGGGGGTCACGAAGAGTCAGACATGACTAAATGACTAAACAACAACAACAATTTTAAAGCTGTATTTTAATCAATTGTTTGACTGTGTTTTAATGTATTTGTTCTTTGATGTTAGCCACCCTGAGCCTGGTCTTGGCCGGGGATGGCGGGGTATAAATAAAAATTTATTTACTTACATTTATTATTATTATTATTATTATTATTATTATTATTATTATTAGCATGCAGCCTTTCATCCAAAGACCACAGGGTGGTTCACATCATCATATAACATAAACAAACCAATAACAGACCCCAAACACATTTAAAAGGCCGTTGAATGTTAATAAGCCAAAGGCCTGTTTGAAGAGGAATGTTTTCACCTGGCCTGTATGCCATTATTTTTCATTTTCCCTTATGCAGGTTGAGCAGGTGAGAAGCAAGCAAGCATGCAAGATCCACTCCAGAACTGTGTCAATTTCTGCCAGCCAAAACTAAAACAAAAATCTCTTTGCAACCTTTGCCAACTGGTTCGACTATTATTCCCTGGGATTCAAACTTGCACAAATTCTCCCAACCCAGCAGTTGAGGTATAATATTACCGTATTTTTTTGCACCTTAAGACACACTTTTTTCCTCTTAAAAACTAAGGGGAAATGTCTGTGCGTCTTATGGAGCAAATGTGTGGTCCCTGGAGCTAAATTGCCGAGTGTGGCATGCTCCTAAGCCGCTCTTTGGGGCTGGCGGGGGAAACCCCGGGTGCCGGCAGAGCAACTGGAGCTTCCCCCTCCGGCCCCGACAAGCTCTGGGAGCAGTGGTGCCTCGCAAGATGAAATTAATTCGTTCCGCGAGTTTTGTCGTCTTGCGATTTTTTTCGTCTTGCGAAGCACGGTGTCAGGAAAGTTTTGGAAAAGCTTCAAAAATCACCAAAGTCTTTAAAAACCTCAAAAAAGGCTATCACACCGCGTTCTATGAGTTGCTCCTCGAAGTCAAGTCGCAACTGTATTAACGGTGTTAAGAAAAAGGAAACAAACTTGCAAGACGTTTCCGTCTTGCAAAGCAAGCCCATAGAAAAAATCGTCTTGCGAAGCAGCTCAAAAAACAAAAAACCCTTTCATCTAGCGAGTTTTTTGTCTTGCGAGGCATTCGTCTTGCGAGGTACCACTGTATATTGTTTATGAATATCCTTCCTAACTTGTGCTAGCAAGTTCCTTTACTTATCAGAGTTATATTCCCCTTTTTACATGCACAGCAGATAGCTAGTTTCAGGCTCGTGTGAGCCTCTGACTATTATACAATTCAGTCTGTCTCAGATTGAATTGTGCATTCCTGGTAAGTTCCCTTGAATCCCTCTTAAAAGAATAAAGACGCCACAATCTCATTCAAAGTCAATAAAAGAAGTTTACTCACACCAGTTCAGAGTTGGATTCCTGAAGGCAGACTTAGTTGCAAATATGTACGTGTGGATCTACCCCGTATGGGGGAATAATCCCAGTGCTTCTTCTAGCTGAGAACTAGCAGAGCAGTCCTAACTAAAAGCTGGTACAATGAAGAAGGGAGTCAAAAAGAGGGAGGTGTGCTCCGTGACTCATCCTTTTGTTACCTGGACAGGTTAGGTCACGCCCACCTTCTGTCACATGCAAAAGGAAGGATGCTCCAGCCAGGAGGAACAGGAAGTTTCAACTGGCTGGACCAGACATTCCCTCTCATGTCTTCTCTAGCATTACAAGGAAAGTTGTACTTGACTGCCTCTCATGGATCACATCCAACAAACAGCAAGTCCCCCTTTCTGCAGTTTCCAGAAACTGGGGTTCATCCAGATGTTTTGGGACTACAACTCCCATCACCCCTAGCTAACAAGACCAGTGGTCAGGGATAATGGGAATTGTAGTCTCAAAACATCTGGAGGGCAGAGTTTGCCTATGCCTGGTCTAATCCTCTTTTAAATGTCTCTATAAGCTCAGGTTGGGAAGACCCTGATGTTGGGGAAGATGGAGGGCACAAGGAGGAGGGGACGACAGAGGACAAGATGGTTGGACAGTGTTCTCGAAGCTACAAACATGAATCTGACCTAACTGCAGGAGGCAGTGGAAGACAGGAGTGTCTGGCATGCTCTGGTCCAGGGGGTCACGAAGAGGCGGACACGACTAAATGACTCAACAACAACAACAACATAAGCTCAGGTTACTTCAGACGCCACTTTATAAGTCATGTGATCTGCAGGAAAGTTTTGCCTGCAAGTTTCTAAAATCCCAAAAGCCCTCTCTGCCTTTTAGGGTGGCAGCTCCTGTTCTGTGGAATAGCATTCCTGTCAAGATACTATCTGCACTTTTCAGAAATGATTGAAGACGTTTTGTTCACGCAGGCTCCCCCAGCTGGATAAATGGGCCTTTTTGAGGAGCCTTGCTTTTCCTACTGCGTTGCATTAAACGCATCTGCTGGGGGTTTTTTGTGTGGTTTTAAGCAGTTTTTTTCTTTGCTTTTTAAACAGTCCACAATTGTGTAGAAGGTGATTCGTAAATTAATGGCGATGGCGATACTTTCAGCCTGTCATTCCCCATGTTTGTTACAATGCCTGGATTCCGTCTCCCAAATCAAACAGTGTTTTGTTTTGAGCTCCACTAAACTATTAATTAAGGCTTTAATTAGTATTTGAAGCAATCTTAATATGCAGCACAGTTTGCAAATTTTGCAACTGTCCACTGAAATTAAAAAAAAAAAATGAGCTATGACTGGTGAGTTTCATAAATTTCATAAATGAAATCCAGCGGGATGCATTTAGTTTGTCTTTTGCTCAGACATTTCCTAATCATTTTCACACTAATTAATGTATGAATTGATTGCTTTGGGCTCCAGTTGTTTGATATTTTCTTACTTTGTTGTTGTTTTCTCTCTTTTTTATTAAAAAACCCCCTGTTTTGCTATTGATCCTCCCACTTAGTAAAGCAGTAATGAGTGGTGTTAGCAACAAAGTAATCAAAGTTCAATTCCTACTTCATTAAACAAACAGAAACACCCAAAGTGAAGTTCTCTCTCTCTCTCTTTCATTTTGCAGAGAGAAAGATTTAAATGTTTATCAGGGGCTTGTCTGCACCAGAGCCAGGCTGAAGCGTATCATGCCAAGGGATTCCTTGGGATCCTCTCCAACTCTCCAGTTCTAGGGTTCTGTATGACTCTCAGCCATGAATCGCATTTCCTCCTGTGGCTGCAATGACCCACGGTCAAAGGCACAGGGGAGCACAACATTGTTAATGGGGCACAGAGAGTCGACAGAAAGGACTCTACATTTCATGCACAACACAAGAGAAATTGGTTTCACGCAATGACGCTGTCAGCAAGAGGTTTGGGACAGAGCAAAGGACCTAGAATCATAGAATCATAGAATCATAGAGTTGGAAGAGACCACAAGGGCCATTGAGTCCAACCCCCTGCCAAGCAGGAAACACCATCAGAGAACTCCTGACATATGGTTGTCAAGCCTCTGCTTAAAGACCTCCAAAGAAGAAGACTCCACCACACTCCTTGGCAGCAAATTCCACTGTCGAACAGCTCTTACTGTCAGGAAGTTCTTCCTAATGTTTAGGTGGAATCTTCTTTCTTGTAGTTTGGATCCATGGCTCCGTGTCCGCTTCTCTGGAGCAGCAGAAAACAACCTTTCTCCCTCCTCTATGTGACATCCTTTTATATATTTGAACATGGCTATCATATCACCCCTTAACCTCCTCTTCTCCAGGCTAAACATGCCCAGCTCCCTTAGCCGTTCCTCATAAGGCATCGTTTCCAGGCCTTTGACCATTTTGGTTGCCCTCCTCTGGACAATGGACCAATGGATTCAAATTGTGAGAAAGGAGATTGTGACTAAGCATCTGGAAGAACTTTCAGACAGCGATGCAATACGATACGATACGATACGATACGATACAATAATCTTTATTGTCATTGTCCTATACAGAATGAAATTTTTTTAAAAAAACTACATCAGACATTCAAAAACCAACAAGCCTGCTATCCCAGCTTTCCCAGCCTAGTTAACCCCCTAAAAACTCTGATACCCCATAATTAAATACAATATACTCCCATAGAGACTACCTTAAAGATCATGAAGCTGAGGCTCCAAGACTTTGGCCACCTCATGAGAAGAGAAGACTCCCTGGAGAAGACCCTGATGTTGGGAAAGATGGAGGGCACAAGGAGAAGGGGACAACAGAGGACGAGATGGTGGGACAGCGTTTTTGAAGCAACCAAAATGAGTTTGACCAAACTGCGGGAGGCAGTGGAAGACAGGAGTGCCTGGTGTACTCTGGTCCAGGGGGTCACGAAGAGTTGGACACAACTAAACGACTAAACAACAACAAAGGCAACCTGAGGCCCAGGGGCTGGATGTGGCCCAAACGCCTTCTCAATCCGGCCCACGGATGGTCCAGGAATCAGCGTGTTTTAACATGAGTAGAATGTGCCCTTTTATTTAAAATGCATCTCTGGGTTATTTCTGGGGCATAGGAATTTGTTCATTTTTTCCTTCAAAATACAGTTCGGCCCACCACATGGTCTGAGGGACAGTGGACTGGCTCCCTGCTGAAAAAGGTTGCTGACCCCTGTTTTAGAAGGTTTGGCGGCTTAGAGGCTATTTACAGGATTTTTAGATGGTGGTCTCCACTATACACAATTTCATGTATACGCTTGGTACCTGGGAATGTAACCCCTTCGTAAGTGTGCCATCAGGAGCAATTCCTGGATTTAGTAAGTGTTAAAATTTAATCAGTGCTTGGAGAGTTAAACAGGAAGTTTGCCATTAATAGCTGGCCTCAGTTTCCCATGTTTGGGAGATCACCTGAGAAATGTGTGGGATGTGATACAAAAGTAGCAGTCAAGTACAACATTCCTTGTAATGCGAGAGAAGACATGTGGGGAAATGTTTGGTCCAGCCAGTCGGAAGCTTCCTCTTTCTTCCTGGGCTGGAGCACCCTTCTTGCATGTGACTAGAGGTGGACGTGACTTTACCTGTCCAGGTAAAGAAAAGGACAAGGCATGCTGCCTCTCATTCCTCTTTTCCATCTTCCTTTTGTCATGTGGACTGCAGTGACTGCTAGTCTGCAGTGACTGGGATTATTCCCCCATATGGGGTAGAGCCACATATTTGTAACTAAGTCTGCCTTCAGGAATCCAACTGTGAACTTCTTTTATTGACTTTGAATAAGATTGTGGCGTTTTTATTCTTTTAAGAGGGATTCAAGAGAACTTACCAGGAATCTAATAGTAAGAGGCTTAAACAAGCCTGCAACCAGCTATCTGCTGTGCATTTAAAAATGGGAAATGTAAAACTCTGCTAAGTTATAGAACTTGATAGTGCAAGTTAGGAAGGATATTAATAAACAATATATCCTCTCCTGCCACCCTGAACATGCCCACAAAATGGACCATTAACAGAGGAAAGGCAGGGAGATCATCAGTAAAGCAAAGATTCTGTGCCAGCTGGAAAATGGATGGAGCCCCTCCCTGAGCTCTGAGCTAGTGAGCAGAGACAAAGCAGATTGGAGAGTTTAGGATTGCAGCTGAGGATGATGTGGGCGGGAGAAAAATAGTTGCAGTCTGTAAAATGCGGCCAGCTACAGAGAGGCCTTGAATGCAAGGCTGCTGTGGCACTAGGAGAAGCAAGAACCTCCCAGGGTGTCAATGCCCCTCCATCGGAGACTCAGGTTGTGTATATATGTGTAAATAAGCCGTAAATCATAAAGACGCCCAAATCTCTGCTGTGCTTCATTTGCAAAGGAAACACGAACCCCGGGTAAGTGCCTGGAGCCCCTGGAATCTCACAGCGCTTGGAGACTGGGATTGTGCGTAACATTATGTTAAGCTTTTGCCTTTAAGGAAGCAAATAAAGAAGAAAATGGGGCTGGAAACTCCTTGGACCATCTCATATTACTGCAATTTTAAATTCAGAGAAACTTTAAGATCTTGCAAGATCAGAACTTTTCGACTCAATTGATAATGTTGCATTTGCAGCTCGGCAAGCAAATTGGAAATTATGACAAAATCGGTTCCCCCATTGCTAGTCGCTGTGCTTATCGTGCATATATTTGAGCTTTAATTGAATTTTCACAGTCTGTACTTTTTGAATTTCATGGCCATTTGACTCCACTATTTACATTTCTCTCCCCACACCCCCTAATATATATATAGATATTCCTGTCAGCTGAGAAAAGCACTTCATGGCTCCTGGATCCCAGCTGGTGGAAACCACAGGGGGGGAGAGTTGCGCTTGTGGTCGGATCCTGCCTGCTGGTTTGTGAGAAGAGGATGCTGGACTAGGTGGGACTCTGACCTGGCCCACCTGCGGAGCTCCAGTTTTGTTCTGACATTCTGTGGATCTGATTAAATGAGCTTTAAAAGGTAAAGGGACCCCTGACCATTAGGTCCAGTCGTGGCCGACTCTGGGGCTCTGGTGCTCATCTCGCTTTACTGGCCGAGGGAGCCGGCGTACAGCTTCCGGGTCATGTGGCCAGCATGACTAAGCTGCTTCTGGCGAACCAGAGCAGCGCACGGAAACGCCGTTTACCTTCCCGCCAGAGTGGTACCTATTTATCTACTTGCACTTTGACGTGCTTTCGAACTGCTAGGTTGGCAGGAGCAGGGACCAAGTGACAGGAGCTCACCCTGTTGCGGGGATTCGAACCACCAACCTTCTGATCGGCAAGTCCTAGGCTCTGTGGTTTAACCCACAGCACCATCCGCATCCCTAAAGGAGCTTTAGTCCACAACAATTTCATTAAGATGACGCAAGAAACTTTGTGGTTTTATCACACATAAGTCCTTTTCCACGCAGCGCATAGCCAAGCGATGGACCTCTATATCCCTCAAGAGGAAGTGATGGCCATCAACTTGGATACCTTTAGAAGAGGATTAGAGAAATCCATGGAGGAGGAGAGGGTCTACCTAGGGATGGATCTGCTATGAAACCAAGGAAACTTGAGCTTCAAGGCCCCTAATATTGGAGGTTTGAGGAATCACTGGAGGCGTAAGTGCCAAGGATTCAAACTTTTGTTTGGCTCAGAACCACCTTGGGGAGTCGGCTGTCCAAAGAGGAACAGGACCACCGTAACACCTTGCCTCCAATTTCTACTTGCAGATTATCTTTCCAGAATAATGCCACAGTCAATGGTTTTGGAAAATGCTGAGATACTGGGCGGCTCCCAATCAAGTGTTACCTACGGGACTGCCTCTCCTGGTATGTCCAATGGAGGACCTTACGGTCTTCAAATCTTGGAGGTCCCAGGCCACAGGGAAGTTAGGCTGGCCTCAACCAGAGCCAGGGCTTTTTGGGCTGTGGCTCCAATCTGGTGGAACGCTCTGTCACAAGAGACTAGGGCCCTGCGGGACTTGACATCTTTCTGCAGGGCCTGCAAGACGGAGCTGTTCTGCCTGGCCTTTGGCCAAGGCACAGTCTGACCCCCTCCTTCTGTAATCCTCACAGAACTCCAGCCCAATGGTTGCCATTAATTTGATTTTGAATTGATTTTAAAATGAATTTATTTTAAAATATTGTGTTACTTTTATTGTTGTTAGCCGCTCTGAGCCTGGCTTCGGCTGGGGAGGGCGGGATATAAATAAAATTATTATTATTATTATTATTATTATTATTATTATTATTATTAACAATACAGCATTAAATATTAAAAACTTCCCTAAACAGAGCTGCCTTCAGATGTCTTTTAAAAACAAGATAGCTGCTTATTTCCTTCACATCTGATGGGAGGGCGTTTCACAGGGTGGGCACCACTACCAAGAAGGCCCTCTGTCTGGTTCCCTGTAACCTCACTTCTCGCAATGAGATGTCATAAGAATACAATAAGATCCTGCTGGATCCGGCCAATGTCCCACCTATTCCAGCATCCTGTTCCTCTCTCATTGGCCAATCAGGTGCCCATTATGGAAAGCCTGCAAACGCAGGAGACCTCTCCCCTCTTGTGGGTTCCAACATCTGGCACAGCATAGCCATCGATAGTCCTCTCCTTCATGAACTTGTCTAGCCCTCTCTTAAAGCCATCCATGTTGGTGTTCTTTTTTTTTAAAAAAAAAATGATTTTTATTGAAATTTACAATCACCAACCAACCCCCACCACCCACCACCAAAACATCACATCTGAAGCTTCCGTCCTTCCCTTCCAGCAGTTTTCCTATTCCATTCTATAGTTTACAGATTCTTTAATTATAAATTATACCATGACATGAGAATTATTTCAATCCTGCCAACGTTTTCATATTTGTACAGTTCTCACTTATATACACCATAACTTTACTCCATTCTTTTTGGTACTTTGTCTCC
The DNA here is from genome assembly GCF_964188305.1 of Podarcis bocagei. NCBI lineage: Eukaryota > Metazoa > Chordata > Lepidosauria > Squamata > Lacertidae > Podarcis > Podarcis bocagei. The sequence continues at coordinate 1,690,359 of NC_138135.1, forward strand.
TCCTGATTGCGAATTCTGTGTGTCAATTTAGCCATCTCAGCATACTCAACCAACTTTATCTGCCATTCTCTTCTCGTCGGCATCTCCTGTTGCTTCCACTTAGAGCTATCAGAACTCTGGCTGCAGTTGTTGCATATAAATATAATCTTTGATCTATCTTTTTAATCCCTTCTCCCACCAAACCTAGCAAAAATTCTTCCGGCGCCATCCATGTTGGTGTTCACCACAACGTCCCTTAATTTAACTAGGTGTAGCACTAAGAAGTACTTCCTTTTATCTGTCCTGCCATTTGGTCACACCAACCCTCCATCTCTCCAGAGAGTTTCTGTGGCCAATGTTATCCGAAAGCTGCCATGCCTGAGAGATCCAGGAGAATTGGCAGGGACTAATTCCTTTTGGCTTAGGTCATCCATCAAGGTGACTAAGGCAGTCTCAGTACGGAGGAAAGACCTGAATCCAGATGGAAATGGATCTAGAAACTCAGTCCATCACTGGCCTTGTTTGCAGGTGGTGCCTCCGGTTTGGGGGGGGGACTGGGGGAGTTGCTTCTCGTCTTGATTGAGACGCAGTTGGGGAAACTATGAATTTAGCCCTTCACTCCTGCAGGTACAAATGCAGTAAATATTGCCTAGAACTTTAAATACAACGCAATGCTGTAGAAACGTTTCACCATGTAACGGGAAATGTGACCATGATTACCAGCTGAAGGCTTGGCTCTCTTTTCTTTGATGGCTGCTTGCTAATGAGCCCTCCTGTCCAGGGGGTGTCCTGATAATTATCTGAAGGGGCTCATGAAGGCAACCCCTGGACTGCACCCATATGAAAGTGGCAGATAGACAGTGGAAGGGACCTTGAATTAGAGGCAGGGAAGATGTTCCAGTCTGAGAGACTACAAGAGGAGAGCAAAGCTCCAAGGCTTAGATCAAGGGTCAGCAAACTTTTTCAGCAGAGGGCCGGTCCACTGACCCTCAGACCTTGTGGGGGCCAGACTATATTTTGAAGAAATGAACAAATTCCTATCCCCCCAAAATAACCCAGAGATGCCTTTGAAATAAAAGGACACATTCTACTCACGTAAGAACACGCTGATTCCCGGACCGTCCGCAGGCCGGATTGAGAAGGCGACTGGGCTGGATCCAGCCCCCAGGGCTTCGTTTGCCTCCCCATGGCTTAGAGGGCTGGATTAAAAGGGTGCTTTTGGACAGAGAGAAAGTTCTGCATGTGTGAGTGTTTTTTGTATTCTGGTTACCCTGTTGCTGGTTTTCTTCTCCCTTTATTTTTATGCTTCTGTTGTTATGAGACTCTGTATTGTATTACACATTAGAAGAAGAGAAGAGTTTGGATTTGATATCCCGCCTTTCACTCCCCTTCAGGAGTCTCAAAGCGGCTAACGTTCTCCTTTCCCTTCCTCCCCCACAACAAACACTCTGTGAGGTGAGTGGGGCTGAGAGACTTCAGAGAAGTGTGACTAGCCCAAGGTCACCCAGCAGCTGCATGTGGAGGAGCGGAGACGCAAACCCGGTTACCCAGATTACGAGACTACCGCTCTTAACCACTACACCACACTGGCTCTCCATTAATACTATTATTATTATTATTATTATTATTATTATTATTATTATTATTATTATTATTATTATTTAGTTGTATGACTGTTCTGATTTTCACATTGCCAAGATATTGTGTCATATACTGACATTTGCAAGCTGTGCTACCATAATGACTAAGGCCTTAAATGACAATTTTAGGATATACTTTGGTGATTAAGAATAAACTTAATATTTTTAACTGATGCTATATCTGTATTGTCTCTGTAATACCCAATTGCAAATTCAAATGTATCCCTATCATTTTCTATGACTTCCCTGATATTGTATGTGAGCTGAAACTGGTCTGTGACAGAAATAATAAATTTATTTAATTTATTTAATTTACTGACATTTGTGTTCATCATTGTTAACTTCCCTGTGGTCTTTTGATGAAAGGCGGTATATAAATTTAACAAATAATAATATTAATAATAATTTCTTCAATAGCCACTGGTGACCTCTGAGCTAGGGCACACCCCACATGCTCACAGTGAAACACTTGGGGGTCACAGTACAGTCATCAGACGAAAACCAAGTCTTAGAGCTGGCTGGGAGTGAGGTGGAGAGAAGGGGGAATTCAAATGCAAGATTATTTTCTGGTTGCTGTTTTTGACTGATGCTCTTCTGTAGCCAAGCAATGGTTCTTAGCTGTCTCTGCTTGCTGAACAAACTGTCTACTTGCAAGCAAACAGCACCAACACACCAGGTATCTCTTGAATGATCTCCTCACAATGTTTTGGACTCTGTATCACAGGCTTCACTAACCTTGTGCTCTCCAGATGTTCTGGACTAAAATTCCCCAGAAGGCATGACTGTATTTGCTGGGGCTGGAGGGCACCAGGTTGGGGATGGGACTTTGACAGATGCCTGTGGGATACTCACAGAAATGGGAAACAAGGCTGATGGGAAACAAGGTTGATGGGATACTCACAGAAATGGGAAACAAGGCTGATGGAAACAAGCAAACAATGACGAATTGTGACTTAAGAAGCATTGAGTTGAGTGACCTTCCATCAGGCTGGGAAGCTGCAGAGGCCTTCAAGCTCCAAGGAAGCTGTGAGGCCCTGTTGGAGCACAAATAGTAGCCAGACAAATGATGGGAGTGGGACAAGAGCCCACCCCTCACCCTGCCCAGGTGGCTGCTCAGCTCACTACACATCCATCGAACCGATGAAGCGCTGCGTGTCACAACAGCAACCCAAGCGGCAGGCTGCGTAAGGTTCACTGCCTGGCACAGGCGGGCGAGCCTTGCAGAGAGACTGGCAATGGCCATGATGTATCTCTAGGGTTAGCGTCACACAGACAGTCAGGAAACACACGAAGCCACAGATGGGACCACCAAAGGAGAGACAGACAAAAACAAAAATCCTGCCCAGTATTGGCACTTAAATCTCTTCCTGTCTCCATTCTGGAAATCCACAGCTCCAAGGGCAATTAACCCATTTTTATTTTTATTTTTTTGCAACAGAGCCATATTTGCACCTCCAGGCCTTCCTAAAGGTAAAGGTAAAGGGACCCCTGACTGTTAAGTCCAGTCTGGGGTTAAGTCCAGACTGGGGTTGCGGCTCTCATCTCGCTCTATAGGCCAAGGGAGCCGGCGTTTGTCTGCAGACAGCTTCTGGGTCATGTGGCCAGCATGACTAAGCCACTTATGGCGAACCAGAGCAGCGCACAGAAACGCCGTTTACCTACCTGCCAGAGTGATACCTATTTACCCACTTGCACTTTGATGTGCTTTCGAACTGCTAAGTTGGCAGGAGCAGGGACTGAGCAACGGGAGCTCACTCTGTCGTGGGGATTCGAACTGCCGACCTTCTGATCAGCAAGCCCTGGGCTCTGGGTTTGAGCCACAGCGCCACCCGCGTCCCCTTCCAGGCCTGCCTACTAGTGTTTAAATCTACAACAAGGAGCAAAAGCTTTGGGTGCTTGACTAAGTGCACAATGATGGGGAGGCATGGCTAGGAAGGAAGCCGCCTGCCTTGACTGTGAAAGACAAGCCCATAACTTGCAACCTGTTTGGTCTCTCCATGACTGGATGAATCTGCAAGATTTCCGGAGAAGACACCAGCAAACCTTTGCAGCCTTCAGCTGCAGATGAACCGGGTCTCAGAGGACGCTGGCAATGGATTGCTGGTGATTTGACAGCTGTGGTCATTCCATGTTCCTTAGGCAAGTTCTGGAGCTCCGGAGTGAGCCAAAGGAACTGTGAAGCCCACAGACACTCACAGCCTCCTTTCCATACTGCTGCGGCTAAGAAGTCCCCCCTCCCATAAGGGTGCTTTGTTTTAAAGAAGTGTTTCTTAGCAGGCTCCTTGAGGCCACCTTCTGCTGCTCACTTGTTGTTCTGCAGACCCTTCTCTATTCCTGTGGCCACTCTGTTGCTGCCAGCTAAGCAAATCACTGCTTACCAGGAACAGCCGTAGGTGAATCAGCCTTTGGTATGCCATGGGGCTGTGACATTTTCAGTGTGGCCCTCACTGTGTGGGCCACATGCTGCCTGCTCCCCGCATTTCTCCAATCAGTTCCTCCATCCTTGGCACAGCCCACCCTCCCTGGTTCTCAAAACCTGGCAAAGGCAGCCTGTCAGAACCCAAACACGGAGGAGGAGGTTTGCCCTCTCTGGCGCCATCATATTGCAGAGCCTCATGTCCCAGCGTCGCACCAAACCCAAGCCAGAACCAGCCTCGCTCTTCTTGGCAGTCATCATGCACCATGCCAGCCGCAGACGGGCACCAGTGTACCGCATCCCGAGATGACCCCGAAGGTGACATTCCTCACAGTGGGCACCTCAATGCCCACGTTGGCCACCCAGCCGGCCAGCCAGTTGCGGCGCAAAGTTTAATAGCACTGCTATGAGGTCTTCCATTAGCCCTGTTGGCCCTCCAGCCCACTGGGGAATGGGCTCTCTGTGTGACCAAGGCAGAGGCCCCTGCAGAAAGGCTGGCACCCCTGGCCGGCCTCGGGGCATCGCTGCCCAACAGGAGCCGAGAGTTGGGCTCAGCGCCTTTATCCGGCAAGGCCCGAGCGGAGAGCTGTCCGGAGCCGGTGGTGCTGAAACCGGCCGAGGGAAAGCTGCCGGGCTCAGGCACTCTCGGGGGGCTGCGGGGGGGGCGCCACCCAAGGAGGCCAGCGCCTTGTCCTTCTTGCTCCAGCTTCCCCGAGGCCCGCCAGGAGAGGGTCGCAGCCCCCTGGAGACATCGCAAGGCGCAGGTTGGGCTCCATGCAGCGTGCCTGCTGGAGAGCGCCCAGGGGTCATTTCTGAGGGGCGCGACCCACACACCCCCCATAGGGAGAGAAGCGCGCTCCCCGGCTCCAAAGGCGGACACCAACGAAGGACTCAGCGGAGCGGGGGAGCTGGGGTGAGGGGCTGGGGCGCACCTCGAGGGCCCCGCTGCCGTTGGAGAGGATGCGGCGTCGGAGGGGAGACCGCGCCGGGCTACCTGCACAGCCCGGCAGGCTGAGGTCGGACAGCCGGAGCGGCGGGCGCACCAGCCCCGGAAACTGCCTTCTACAGACTCAGACCTTTAGTCTATCCAGTTTAGTAGTGCCTACACTGATTGGCAGCTCTCCAGGCTTTCTCGTCGGAGTTTCTCCCAGCCCACCTCGAAGATCTCGTTGGGGGCTGGACCTGGAAGAACCTTCCGCGTGCAAAGCCACGGAACTGCGACTCTTCCCCGTGAGGGAAGCGGGCGCTGCCAGGCGGCAGTCTCTGCTCGACGGCGCTTGCGTTTCCGGATCTCCCGGGGTGAGAGCGTGCCCGCCATCCTACCCCACCCCCGAAGCTCAACGCCCCCTCCCTCGGCACTCCCCGCACCTCACCTCCTCAAACTCGCAAGCAAAGGATCCCGGCGGGATCAGAGGAATGGGGAGGGGCGGAGGGGCGGGCAGTCCGGCCTTCCTAGCCCACCCCCAGCTCCTGCCGAAGCTCAGCCCCGGGTGGCCCCAGGAGCCCCCGCGGGGCGAGGCACCTACCTGGGGGTCGCGGGGAGGGGGTCCTTCCGCGGGTCCAGCCGCCGCCACGGCCCTCCGGAGTCACGTCTCTCCTCCTCCTCCATCACCACCCCCTCTGCATCAAGAAAGCGCCCCATGGCAAGCTCCTTCCACTTGGCGGGGTCGGGCGGAGGGGAGGCTCCAACGCCCCCTCCCCTCCAATGCAAAGTCTTGCACCTCGCACCGGCCGCCTTTCCTGGGCGCCCCTCGTAGAAGATGGAGCCCCCCAGAAGCGGAGGGGAGGCAGGCAGGCAGGCGGCGGCGGCGGCGGCGGCGCGGCTCCTCCATCCAGTCTGCCGCTGACCTGCATTGACGTCATTGCGTCATTAGGTTTCCCCTGGAAACACGGAGGAGCTAAAAATAGCAAGCCGCCGCTTCGGTCCGGGAGAGCGGCGGCGGCCGCGCGAGGAGCCCGTCCGGCCCGCGGGCCAGGGCAGGAGCCCAGCAGCAGCGGTAAAGGGCCCCGGGGCCCGCGGGGCTGGAGAGAGGCTGGCCGTCGAAAGACGCCCCCTCCCTCCTTTGCTCGCGCCCTGGGGGCCGGGTGGGAAGGGCCCTGGGCCTCCCCAGGTCTCTAGAATGGGGGTGGGGGTGGCACGCGCGCCCTACTGCCTGGACCCAGGGAACTCCGACGCCAGCCCAACTCCAGCCCCTATCCCTGGAGGACGAGACCCCACCAAAGCGCTCTTCCTCCCGACGGCGCAGGAGGGCTGGGTCCCCCCCACAAGCGAAACGAAGCTGCCGCCCGCCTCCTGGCGCCCAGCCCAGAGGCCTTTGCCTCCTTCCCGGCCGCTGCCTCGCCGTCGGGGATTTGCCCGGGTTAAGCGCCGAGCGCCCAGCCTTTGGGCGAGCGCCCCGCGAAGGAGATCCGCGCTCCCTCCTTTCATCTCCTGCTCGCTCCCTTGGCACACTGTCCGGGCACCTGTGTATATGGGGCGGGAAGGGGGTTTCTTGCCTGCCTTGGAGCCCCCCCCTCTCCCCACTCAGGTGTTTGCTGAGCAAAAAAAAAAAAAAAAAAAAGGAAGAAAGATGACGAATAAGAAGTGCAGCGGCGCTAAAAATAGACGGGGCGAGCTTGGTTTAGCAGCCCGTCGGGGGAGGGCGAGGTCCCGTGAAGCCAGGAGGCGTTGCCGGGCTTTACAAGCTGCAAGAGAGGGTACCCACGGCAAGGAGGGTGCTGATGCTGCCAAGGTGGGCTTGTTCCTGGTGTCTCTTGGATGGGGGGGGCAACAGAATTCGCTGGGCTCAGCATACTGAAGGCGGATTGGACCCGCTGCTGCACAGGCGGAAGATGCAAACGAGCGTGAAATTTGCATACAGTTTGTGCCATACGCAAGTTTTTGCCCTTTTTTTGCTGGTGGGGGTTGTTGTTGTTTAGTCGTTTAGTGGTGTCCGCCTCTCCGTGACCCCCTGGACCAGAGCACGCCAGGCCCTCCTGTCTTCCACTGCCTCCCGCAGTTTGGTCAAACTCATGCTGGTAGCTTCGAGAACACTGTCCCACCATCCCGCCCTCTGTCGTCCCCTTCTCCTTGTGCCCTCCATCTTTCCCAACATCAGGGTCTTTTCCAGGGAGTCTTCTCTTCTCATGAGGTGGCCAAAGTCTTGGAGCCTCAGCTTCAGGATCTGTCCTTCCAGTGAGCACTCAGGGCTGATTTCCTTCAGAATGGAGAGGTTAGATCTTCTTGCAGTCCATGGGACTCTCCAGAGTCTCCTCCAGCACCATAATTCAAAAGCATCTATTCTTCGGAGATCAGCCTTCTTTATGGTCCAGCTCTCACTTCCATACATCACTACTGGTGGCGGTAGAGGGCCCCAAAATTAACTGGGCATCACCCATAAATGAGAAGGTGCCTGGCAGCCAAGTTGTCAAGAGAAAAGGCTCGCCCTGTAGAATTTCTGTCTGCCACATAGCCTGACGGCCATGCTCTGCTCCATCACCAAGCAAACCAGGCAAAGAATTATAGAATTGTAGAGTTGGAATTTCAGATATCGATTCAGATACTGTGGAAGGAGGAACAACGAGGTTTCTGCTCCTCAGAGGAGGAGGCCCCGAACCAATGGATTCAAATGATAGGAAAGGAGATTGCGACTAAACATCAGGAAGAACTTTCTGATGGTAGGAACTGCTTGACAGTGGGCCAGACTCCCTGTTGGTGGTGGGCTCACCATTGCTGAACGTTTCTAGCCAGAGGTTGGACGGCTCTTTAGCTGTGATTTCCGCATTGCAGGGGGTCAGTCTGGATGACCCTTGGGGTCCCTTCCAACCCTACAATTCCATGATTAGTTTCCTCACATTAAACTCCAGTTCACTGAAGTTCAGTGCATGCTTCACAGTTGCCTGAAATGCACATGACTCATCTTAACCACAGTTTCTGTTTCCTTATCAGAAGGTTTGAGGGAAAAGGCATCACCAAACAAGAGTATTTCTCTGGAAGCTGCAGGGATACCTATGGATTGTGGTTGACCTCAAATGCCAGGCGTGGAAGCACACAGGAGCTGGAAGAAGCAGAAATGTGTACACAGCCCTAGTTGTGGTGCTTTTACACTCTGTGAGCACAACAGCAGCCCGAAAGCCGGGACATCCTGTGTGTTTCCAGGGTCCTTGTAGACACGACGGCTTGTCTTGGTAGTTTAAACTAGTTTCTTAGTTTCAGACACATTTAAACTAGCGTACTGTTAATGCATTTCTTTTGAAAGTATGTGTTTCAATTTAGCTTAACAGCTTTTTAATGAATGTGCCCCTTTTGACGCAGTGAAATTGCTTGAGATTTTCCGTTATTGTCTTTGCCAATCATTAGGTGGTCAAATGCTGGAGTTTGTTCAGGCAGGCAAAAGTTCCTAAAAGGGATGTCAGGGTTTCAGGAGAGGGCAGGAGGCTTTCATGCAAGTTGCACACTTCGCAAGACATGTTAATTGGCTGCTTCATAACTGATGCACCTGGCTGTCTTAAGTGGGGAGGGCTCCCTTAGGAGCAAAGAGTCTGTTCACCTTGAAGTCTCTCTCTCCCTCTCCCCTCCCTCCCACTGGCATAGCTAGCTGCTCAGGTGCCCGGTACAGCGCATGCACCCTGCAGCCAGGGCCGGGGCGAACGCGCTACGTGGAGCCTCTCCGCAGCCTCCCCCTCAGCTATAGGGCAGGTGAGGCAGTGGGCAGGCGCAAGCCCCACACTGCTCAAAAAAGCAGCACGGAACTTGCAGGCTGTCCGCCCGCCGCCTCCCCCTCAGGAGAGACGCGTGGCTCAGGCACGCTGCAGGCCCCGCAGTGTGGTGCCCAGTGCCCCCGCCTCAGCTACTGGCTTAGGAAGGGGGGTGCGGGAGTTACATATTTTTGCCATATTTTTTCACCCCCCTCAGTGATGACATCTGGGGCGGCCTGCACCCCCCCTTCCTATGCCACTGCTCCCTCCCACTCCTTTATACCTTTCCCAGGAAAAACTGACAACCTCAACCACACCTGAACCCCCTCCAAGTCTTTTGCTTTGTTCCCTAGAGCTTTGTCCTCAGATTTTCTGCATTCGTAGTTGTACCTGGCAGTGCCATTCGTTCAGGGCCTAAGAGCGCCTTCCTTCTCGGACTGTGGAGTCAGAGAGCAGCCACCATGGTTCATAGCCATCCATAGACTTGTCCACGCATTTGTCTAATCCTCTTTTCAAGCCATCCCGGTTGGTGGTCATCACTGCCTCTTGTGGGAGTGAGTTTCATAGGTTAACCGTGCGCTGAATGAACAAGTCATTTCTTCTATCTGTCCTGATCTTCCAAACAAGGAAGATTCCCCACACGTTGAGCTGATCCTCTCCTTTCCATAAAATAGCCCAAATACTGCCCACTTTGAAGGCAGGGGGTGGGTGGGGGGAACTAGACTGGTGACTTAAATGAGAAATAAAGGATGCCCTGCATGAAGAAGTACACTAGTACCTCAGGTTAAGAACTTAATTCGTTCTGGAGGTCCGTTCTTAACCTGAAACTGTTCTTAACCTGAGGTTCCACTTTAGCTAATGGGGCCTCCTGCTTCCGCCAGAGCACAATTTCTGTTCTCATCCTGAAGCAAATTTCTTAACCCGAGGTACTATTTCTGGGTTAGTGGAGTCTGTAACCTGAAGCATCTGTAACCTGAGGTACCACTGTCCTTCCTTGAATTTGTAGGATGGGGTTGCCCAGCAGGGAGCTAAAGTTGACTGAAGGCTTTCGTAGGCTGACAAGACCCACAACGTGGCCGCCTCTGGGTTGTGAGAGGACTCTTGCTTGATTTTGCAGCCTTTGGCTTCTGCAAGGCTGAGAAGATGAAGGAGAGTCAGCAGCCTCATCCTCTTGAGTCTTAAGGGCTGCGTCCTCCAGCTGAATAGATCCTGGTGGCCCCGCCCTGGAAGAAGTGGCCTGAGCCCCATCCTGACAGTCTCCTTCTGTGCACTGCAAGGTCCTAAAGTGGAGGTGGTGGGGTCACTATCCAGTCAAATATATTGCTTTAGAGTCTGAGAAATGAAGGAGGAAGCATACAAAATTCCCGTTAACTGAACAAGGAAGTTAAGCAGTTCAAAACAGAACGAGGCACAAGAGTCATTGTTACAGGGAACAAGTAAGGGCATAGTCCTCCTGGATTACTGGCTGATCTAGTCCATCACCCCCTTTCTCATAGTGGCCAGCCGGATGCTGAAGGAAAGGCCACAAACAGGGCCGTCTTACCCACAGGCGCTAGGGGTGAGGGGCACCTGGGTGCCAGGCTCTCAGGGGCACCAGGCTGAGAGTCCAGGGCCTGAGAGTTGAGTCCGCGGAAGAGCCCACCCATCAGTCGGAGTGCCATGGTGGGCTCTTCTGCTGTGGGTAGCTCTGCGTTGCGAGTTCGGGGGCAACCAAGCCAATGAGATGCTGAGGGGGCCATCCGGCTCCGCCCTCCTGCACGCCTGGGACTGGGCAACCGGGGGGACGCCAGGCGGATCTTTGCACCCCGCATATGCTTAAGACAGCCCTGCCCACAAGCGGGACCCGAGGGCAGTAGAATTCAGGGCAGAGGGAAAAAAGTCCTTCTTCATGCAGCACAGAGTTAAACTATGGAACTCACTGCCACAGGAGCCAGTGGTGGCCACCAACTTGGATGGCTTCAAAAGAGGATTCAACAAATTCGAGCAGGAGGAGAGGGCTATTGAGGGCTCCTAGCCAGGAGGGCTCTGCTCTGCCTTCGCAATGGTGTGGGAATGTTCTGGGATGCAGGAGAGGATATATTGTTTGATTATAGCCTTTCCAACTTGTGTTAACAAGTTCTACAATTTAGCAGAGTAACATTCCCCTCTTTTAAATTTTGCAGCGGATGCATTTTGCTCAGGCTTGCTAAAGCCTCTATAATAACTGTTCTGGTATTTCCCCCTTATTCCCTCATAAAAGATGAGACACGACACAGTCTTCTATAAAAGTATAAAAAGAGTTTACTCACATTCTGTTCACAATCGGATCCCAGAAGGCAGACTTAGCTTAGAAAAGTAACATACACCTGGAAACTATCTCATAAGGAGACAGTCCCTTTGTCCTCTCTTGGCTGGAAGCATCTTTGGCTAAGCAGATGTTGCTTCTTCGATGCATGTGGTGAAAGAGAGAGAGATGGCTGCCCTGCCCTGTGCTTTTGTCGTTACCTGCACAGGTGAGGCCACGCCCACCTCTAGTCACATGCAGAGGAAGTCTGTCCCAGCCCAGAAGGAAGCAGGAAGGTGACCTGCTGGCTGGACAAACATCCCTCCCCATGTGTAAACATGTTCACTCTAGGAATGTTGTACTTGACTGCTCTTGTGTTTCACATCCTACAAATGGGAGCGGCAACACTTCTGCCTACCAGTTGCTGGAAACCACGGGGGGGGGGGACGGGACATAAAGGGCTCTTGTGCTCCAGTCCTGCTTGTGGGTTTTCCACAGTCATCTGCTTGGCCATTGTGGACACAGGATGCTAGACTAGATGGACCATTGGCCTCATCCAGCAACTATGAGAACCAAGGTACCACTGTATCATGATATCAGTTTCATTATTTTTCACCTGGCAATATATCACAAATCATTATGTGTTGTGTGTGTGTGTGTGTGTGTGTGTGTGTGTGTGTGTGTGTGTGCGCTATGCAAAAATCACAATGTGGGAGAAACCTTGAAGCCAGCCAATGCTTCTCTCGATTCCTGCAGTCCCTGTTAGCTCTGCTGGCTCAGCTCTCTCAGGCCTCATGCTGGGGCAGTGAATCACAAGAGCAGCTGCAGGCAAAAATCGTGATGTGGGAATAACTGTGAAGGCAGCCAATGCCTCGACAGAGCTCCATCCTTATTTAAGACATCGTGATCTATGAGTACATCACAATGTTCTGTTGTTGTTGTTTAGTCGTGTCCGCCTCTTTGTGACCCCCTGGACCAGAGCACGCCAGGCACTCCTGTCTTCCACTGCCTCCCTCATGCTGGTAGCTTCGAGAACACTGTCCCACCATCTCGTCCTCTGCCGTCCCCTTCTCCTTGTGCCCTCCATCTTTCCCAACATCAGGGTCTTTTCCAGGGAGTCTTCTCTTCTCATGAGGTGGCCAAAGTCTTGGAGCCTCAGCTTCAGGATCTGTCCTTCCAGTAAGCACTCGATTTTTTTTTTAAAAAAAAAGTATAAAACAACCATTAAAATGACTGGCTCCTCAAAGAAAATGCTAAGCAGCTGCAGAGGCCTGTCAGCCTGAAATTTAGAACTTGCACCATTTCTTCTGATAACGTTCTTACGATTCCTATAAATATGCAATTAATATTGTTTTGCAAGGTGGAGTGTTGATGGAACTGATAACGTCTCAGGCACCTCATTCCTTATTGCAGGAGAAGGCTTTGAACATTCCTCATTACGTGCCACCAAAAGTGTGCAAGCCCCCCCCCCGGTCTCTCTGGCTAGAGCCGCTTCGTCAGGCTGGGGCTCTTCGCAAGGAGGACCCCCCCTCAACCATTGTTGCTCCTTTTCTAATTTGGTTCATTAGGGATTCTATAGATTTTATCAACCCGCCTGAAGGCATAAAACAGATTGATGAAGATTATATTCTAGTTAATTTGGATGTTAATGCTCTCTCCACAAGCGTCCCCCACAGAACCAGGCATTCCTCGTTGCTGAGGACAATTTAAATAAGAGACCCAATTTACCCTGTGTTGGCTTTGATGGAAATTGTGTTAAGTAAAAAGGACTTCTCCTTTCATACAAAGTAAGTTCTGTTGGGAAATTTACGGGAGAGCTGAGAAGAACTCCGTGGGCCCCAAAATAGCCAATTGGTTTAAGACGCTGTGGGTTGGCGGGGGGGGGGGGAGGTCAGTCTGGATGATGCCCTGAGTCCCTCCCAGTTCTTGGGGTCCTGTACCCAGCGAGGTTATAATCTAAAAGGGGATTCTGTAGCTGAACTAGACAGAGAAGTTTCTTTGCAAGACAACAGCCATAGTTACTCAAGTATCTTCATCGCCATCCCGAAAGAATGAGCTCAGTTGCAAGAGCTACAGCTAAGTGAGGGGGCCTTTCCTGCACCCCCTTACCCAGCTGTAGGTAGGAGAACAATCGCCAGAGAGTTGTGTGTGAGATGAGCTGGAAGCCAACTGGAATCTTCCAACATGACCAGGTACTGTAAGGGTTAGGCTCTGCGCATACAGGGAGATTGGTGGAATACTTGATTTAAGTAAGCATTCTCAAGGATTCTGGTTGGACAAAGAGATGGTAAGGTTCTAGGCTGGCAGAAGGTGGGTTGCCTAGAATAAACAGCCAATATGATGATTTTTCCCCCCTATATGGGGTGTGTGCTCTTGCTGGAAATGCTCTCACAGACTCTTTTGGACTCTGTCCAGTGATGCATTACTGAATAAAAAGTCTAATTGGGAATCTGGTTTGAGCCTCCATACTGAACCCTCAAATCCCCCTCCCCACAGGTAAGAGGCTGCCCAGGTATCTAAAGCTGCGCCACCACCACAGAGAAGGCCCTGCAGTGATATTTCCCCCTGCAAAGGGAGCAAGACTCGGAGCAGGATGAGAGAAGATTCCCTGGGGACAAACTGGCCAGGAGAACTCAGAAGCAGATGTTCAGCAGGACCTGCCACACGTAGCTGTCAAAAGATGGGCTTAGGGACCAACGAGCCGCCGAAGTCTCCGGACGTGCCCCTGAGTCCCTTGGAATGTCATAATTATTTTTGCTTCCTTATTGTAATAGGGAAGTTGTCCCGGCTTGTACAAATTGGTCTGCAGCCCAATGCACATTATGGACTATCAGGGAAAAGCAAGGACGGGGAATTTATTGTCCTTGAAGGCAGAAGAGCTGCAGCCAGGTAAATGTGCATTAACTGAGCTGCTGGAGCCTTAATTTTGATTCAGCTGGAAGGAGAAGGCGGTGGGGGGAGAGAGCGAAAGAGTGACTTAAGCATCTGCAAATGATCTGTGTCAGATAGGCTAATAGGGAAAGCCAAGGGTATTTGAAATGAATTGCAAAGCCTGCCTTGCTAAAACTGCAAGAGGTCTGGAGGTGATTGTCTAGCCAGCCTGTCTTCAGGAAGAAACCCAGCCTCTGAAACACCTACGTGCCCTGCAGGACAAGGAGGCGCCCCACTCTCCCTGGGGCAGGGGGCATGGCCAGGTGCTATTATGATTCCATTACAGAGGGCTAGACTAGATGACCCTTGGGGTCCCTTCCAGCTTCTGTAATTGATGGGTGACATTTCTATCACACGTTTCCCCCAAGGAGCTCAAGGTGATGTGTGTCACCCTCCCTCCTCCCCCTTTCATCCTCACAACAGCCAGGGGAGGTGGGTGAAACCACCTCTGCCTTTATTTTCTTGTCTCCATCATAGAATTGCAGAGTTGAAAGGGCTCCTCTCCGAGTTTGGCGGCGACGGCAGCGGCACAGACAGGGAAAATAGGGACATTCTGGGATCAAATCAGAAGCTGGGGTGGCTTTCATACTTCCAGGACTGTCCCTGGAAAATAGGGACACTTGGAGGGTATGTAGCCACAGCCGCTCCCTTAACAGCTCTTGATGACAATACACACATCATGGCATTGGTAAGTCAATTAGCACATGCAGTATGATTTAGAAAGGAATCCCTCTATCCCAGTTCAAGCCAAAAGCGACTGAATTGAAACTCTTTACTCTTCTGTTGTTGTTGTTGTTTAGTCCTTTAGTCGTGTCCGACTCTTTGTGACCCCCTGGACCAGAGCACGCCAGGCACTCCTGTCTTCCACTGCCTGCCGCAGTTGGGTCAGACTCATGCTGGTAGCTTCGAGAACACTGTCCCACCATCTCATCCTCCGTCATCCCCTTCTCCTTGTGCCCTCCATCTTTCCCAACATCAGGGTCTTTTCCAGGGAGTCTTCTCTTCTCATGAGGTGGCCAAAGTCTTGGAGCCTCAGCTTCAGGATCTGTCCTTCCAGTGAGCATTCAGAATGGAGAGGTTGGATCTTCTTGCAGTCCGTGGGACTCTCAAGAGTCTCCTCCAGCACCAGAATTCAAAAGCATCCATTCTCTGGCGATCAGCCTTCTTTATGGTCCAGCTCTCACTTCCATACATCTTTACTCTTTACGCCTTGCAATTCAGGAGTTTGCTGTCACCCTTTGAGGGTTATTTGTTGAAAAGCGGCTACTTCATACCCAGCTCAACAGTCCTCGTGGGTTGATTTCTGTGATGCTTTGGGGAAAGAGAGAGTCTCTGAGCATGTGCCGAGTGCCTCCGTACCTCTGAGCCCTTGCAGGGTGCTGGGATCCAGAGCAATCCTTATTCTTTTCCCTCTCCTTGAAAGCGTCTGAGGCTGGGCTCTGGCGCAAAGGGGAACAAGTCCTGCTAACCACTCCTGGCCTGGCTGCGTCTCTCGGGGGCACTGGCTCGCCACAGGCCCTCTCAGAGCCTCGTAATGAAGCCGCCTGTCACTGCTGCTCCCGCCGTTGGATAATGACAGAGTAAGCCCAGGATCTGCAGCAGCAGCAGCAGCCGGAGAGAAGAGGCGAGCTCAGCGCTGCTGACTAAGCCAGGGGAGCAGAGGTCAGCCAGTAATTACTTTGGGGTCTATTATCTGCAATTTCTGTAATCTGTACCAGCAAGCAGTACACTGGCAATAAAGGAGAAGGTGGCCGGGCTCTCCCTCTTGCCTCCGGCAAAGAAGGCTGCAGAGCCTGAGACTTCTCAGTTTGGAGGCGGCAAGATGGAGATCTGTGGAATGATCCACGCCCAGGAGAAAGTGGATGGAAAACAGTCTGGACTTCCTCTCTTAGTGCAAGAACTCGTGGTTCAGCTTAGTTTTTATGTGTTTGCCTCACAAAGTCCTACCGTGTTTTGTGGGTTATATGGCGGCATGCATGGGACATGTCAGAACATTACAACATGTGCGCACATCCTCAGTGGCCCGGCGTGCCTTCCATCAGCTTTGGCTAGTGGCCCAGCTACGCCCAGGGACAGCCTAACTACTGTTGTCTAGGCTCTGGTAACTTCAAGGTTAGACTACCGCAATGCGTTATATGTAGGGCTGCCTCTGAAGACAGTTTGGAAGCTTCAGCTGGTGCAGAATTCAACAGCAGAATTCAACAGCCAGAATTCAACGGTGCAGAGCAAGACAGTTTGAGCATCTTACACCAATCCTGGTCCAACTGCACTGGCTACCGATTAGTTTCCGGGCCCAATTCAAAGTGCTGGTTTTGACCTATGAAGCCTTAAACGCCTCAGGACCGCAATACCTCAAGGACCGCCTCTTTCCATATGAACCCACCTGGACTCTAATACCATCTCCTGAGGCCCCCCTTCGTGTGTCTCCTCCTCAAGAAGTCCAGAGGTGGCATCACAAGAACGGGGCCTTCTCTGCAGTGGCTCCCTGTCTGTGGAATGCTCTCCCCAGGGAAGTTTGCCTGGCGCCTTCATTATACACCTTTAGGCGCCAGGCAAAAACATCCCTTTTTAACCAGGTTGATTTGATTGACATCCTATGTCCTTTTAAAATGTGGCTCTTTTTTGGGGCGGTGTTATTGGGTTGTTGTTTTTATTTTGATTAGATAGATATATGCCAGTATATAAATTCAATAAAATGAAGTGTGTGCATAGTGTCAACATGGCGTGTGCATGCCGACATCACTTGCATGCGGTACTGGCCCCTTCAGTTGTGGGCCCTCTGCTGAACTGACAAACATGAGGAAGGAAGGATAATGTCTAATAAATATATCCTCTCCTAGCATCTGTTCACATCCCAACAAACAAACTTCATTTAGGGTTCCCTTGGGAGACTCTTTCAAGCCCACCATTCTATGATTCTGTGACCTTGGAAGGTGCTGGGAAAGGTCTTCCTTGCAGGTTCGTTGTTGTTGTTGTTGTTTAGTCGTTTAGTCGTGTCCGCCTCTTCGTGACCCCCTGGACCAGAGCACGCCAGGCACTTCTGTCTTCCACTGCCTCCCGCAGTTTGGTCAAACTCATGCTGGTAGCTTTGAGAACACTGTCCCACCATCTCGTCCTCTGTCATCCCCTTCTCCTTGTGCCCTCCATCTTTCCCAACATCAGGATCTTTTCCAGGGAGTCTTCTCTTCTCATGAGGTGGCCAAAGTCTTGGAGCCTCAGCTTCAGGATCTGTCCTTCCAGTGAGCACTCAGGGCTGATTTCCTTCAGGATGGAGAGGTTGGATCTTCTTGCAGTCCATGGGACTCTCAAAGAGTCTCCTCCAGCACCATAATTCAAAAGCATCCATTCGGTGATCAGCCTTCTTTATGGTCCAGCTCTCACTTCCATACATCACTACTGGGGTCAAATCATAGCTTTAACTATACGGACCTTTGTTGGCAAAGTGATGTCTCTGCCTTTTAAGATGCTGTCTAGGTTTGTCATTGCTTTTCTCCCAAGAAGCAGGCGTCTTTTAATTTCGTGACTGCTGTCACCATCTGCAGTCATCATGGAACCCAAGAAAGTAAAATCTCTCACTGCCTCCATTTCTTCCCCTTCTATTTGCCAGGAGGTGATGGGACCAGTGGCCATGATCTTCGTTTTTTTGCTGTTGAGCTTCAGACCACATTTTGCACTCTCCTCTTTCACCCTCATTAAAAGGTTCTTTAATTCCTCCTCACTTTCTTAAGCAGGCTCTTAAGCAGAGGTTGAAGGACCACCTGCCAGTGATGCTTTAGCTGTGATTCCTGCATTGCAGGGGGCTGGACTAGATGGCCCTCAGGGGTCCCTTCCAGCTCTACAATTCTTTGACTGGAGGGCCTCTTTCCGGAGATTCACCAAGGCCTCCCTTCGCAGGAGGCTGAGCGATCACTGCAGCGGCGATCACTTTCAAGCATGCAGCTTTGCGTAAATTGCAAATCGGGTGTGGTTTGAAGTGGCTTTTCAAATATTGTTCCGCTAATTTGTAAGCTGGGGAGGGGGGGCTGCTGCGCAGCTGTGGGGGTCTGCATATCAAAAGGAGCCTCTCCCTTCGAAGCGGAGCCTGCCGTCTGTTCCTTCTGAATGTGTCAGCTGTCACTTAAACTGCACGGTCTCCTTCGGAGCAGGTGGGACACTCCTTGATTTGGAGCTCGGATGGAGACGCCGCGTGCAAGATCCGGGGAGCCGCGAGGAAGCTGCGCGGCGACTTTCTTCTCCGCGAGACCCTAATTTCTGCAGCTGTTAAGTGGAAGGAAATGTTAATTGCCGCCATTGTGCATTGTTCGCCTTTCATCTCCGCGTGCTTGTTGTGTGCAAACAGGCTAAATATAGCTCTAATTGTTCTGTCAATTAATTGCTTCATCTGAGAGGCACCTGCGCCGACTCTCGCCGGGCTCCGTCTGCTCTCTCGAAATTCCTCGGGAGGGACTCCCTCTGTCAGCTTGCCTGGGCTAGGCGAGGCTGCGAAGGGGGGGTGCAGCGAGGCTGGCACGGAGCCCCAATGCGCGGGGAGGGGGGTTTGTGGGCTCCCCGAAGGCTGTTGAGGCGCAGGACTAACCCAACTGTCTTTCAGGGCTCCTCCAGACTGGGGACAGGGGTGTCGTTCCCGGTACCCCAAGGGTGTATTCTGCAAAGAATCGATGACCTAGGGATGGTGCAAAATAAAAAAATAAATCCTTCCAGTAGCACCTTAGAGACCAACTAAGTTTGCTCTTGGTATGAGCTTTCATGTGCATGCACACTTCTTCAGATACACTGAAACAGAAGACACCAGACCCTTATACAGTGGTACCTCGGGTTACATTCGCTTCAGGTTACATACGCTTCAGGTTGCAGACTCCGCTAACCCAGAAATAGTACCTCGGGTTAAGAACTTTGCTTCAGGATGAGAACAGAAATCGTGCTCCGGTGGCAGCGGGAGGCCCCATTAGCTAAAGTGGTGCTTCAGGTTAAGAACAGTTTCGGGTTAAGAACGGACCTCCGGAACGAATTAGGTTCTTAACCCGAGGTACCACTGTATATAGTGAGAGGGTGGGGAGGGGTATTCCTCAGAAGGGTGGTGGGAATGGGTGATTGGCTGATAGCTTTTAGCCATCTCACCCCTTGCTTTTCCCTGTAAGACCAATTGCAGTCGTTAACAGTCGTGGACAGGTTTAGCACCCCTCCTGACCCTCTCACTATATATAAGGGTCTGGTGACTTCTCTTTCGGTGTATCTGAAGAAGTGTGCATGCACACGAAAGCTCATACCAAGAACAAACCAAGAACAAAAAAGGAATTTTTTAATTTTGTTTTGACTACGGCAGACCAACACGTACTAGGGATGGTACATTAGCAATGGGTTCACACTTGACCCTTGGCACATAATGGAATCATAATAACCCCAGAAGACCCTGCCGGATCAGGCCCAGTGGTCCATCTAGTCCAGCGGTGGCCAACCAAAATGACTAGTATTATGGGAAACCAGGAAGCAGGATTTGAGAACAAGGGCCCTGTAGAAGCTGGTATTCCAAAGCTTTGCTGCCTTGAGCAACTGAGGCAGAGCAGCGCCATCGTGGCTCTTAGATAGCCGTATCCCTCCTGCGGGAAGGAGTTCCACAGGTTAATTCTGTGCTGTGTGAAGAAGGACTTTCTTTTATTCTTCCAAAATTCGGCTTCATTGGATGCCTGCGGATTCTGGTGTGATGTGAGAGGGAGGCTGCGCCAGGCATAATTCTATTCACTTCCATCGTGTCGCCTTTTCCTCACCTTTTCTCTAAACTAAAAAGTCCCCCAGTGTTGCAGAGGTTCTTCACAGGGGAGTCTCTCCATAGACTTAGAGATTTGGAAGGTGTCATTTTAGTCCAACAGCTTGCAATGCTTCTGCTTTATTAGTTGCCCTGAGATGCTTCCTCAAAATCACGGCATCCTTGCCATCTGGAGGGGCGTAACAAAAGTGGCACAAGCCCCCCTCCCTCCAGAACATTTGTGCAAGAGCTGGCGTGAGAGCCGCTCATTGGTGCAAGAGCTTGAACGGCTCTTGCCATCTCCTCCGTTGGATGTTTTTAAATGGAGGTCAAACGGATGCTTTAGCTGCAATTCCTGCACTGCAGGGAGCTGGACTAGATGGCAATTTAGGGTCCCTGTGATGGTACAACCCTCTGCCAGGGGATCCCTTCACTTTTGTACTGGTTTGGCATGCCTGAGGGAGCATTGAGCATGTGAGCTTGGAAGAGGCTGCCCCCTAGCAGGACCCTGGATCTCGGGGGCTTAACCTGATATAGATCTGGCCGAGATAAATGTTCACCTGGACCGTGAAATGGCCGCAGGTGATTGAATTGGACACCAGTGAAGGCTGAGGCAGAAAAGGAATTAAATTTGCAGCAACAGAACCCACAAAATCACAACATAACACTATCAGCTGTGGGAAATCGCCAGCTACGGCTCCAGTTTCCAAGCAGCAGCAGAAATGGAATGCAAAATCCAGTAAACCTGCCGAGAGTGTGTCACTCTGCCTTGCCTTAGAAGGATGAGGGAAGATGGTCAGAAGAAGCTTGGCTGCCCTGGTCAGACTAAAGGCCCCAGTGACCGATGAGGCAGAGGAGAGGCCAGGGTGAGGATCTAACTGGGGGGCATTGCACCCCCACAGAGACACAGACCTCAGACTTTGGCCTCCCCTGAGCCTTCAGCCAGTCAGCATTTCAGCTCATCCCCGTTCCTCAATAAGTGGTCAGAGCTGAGCTGGGAACAGAGGAAGCTGCCTTACACTGAGTCAGCCCGTTGGTCCATTGAACCCAGTATTGCCTGCACTGACTGGCAGCAGACAGGAGCCTCTCCCAGCTCTGCTTTGAGATTCATTTTATTTATTCTATTTTATTGCATGAAGTCCATGCACCGCTGGATTATGAGAAAACCTCAAAGCGGTTTGCAAAGAGAATAAATCAGTAAACTTATCTGTGGAGATAACACTCCTCTTGCGCTGAGGCACACCTCGCACCTGGCATGCAACAGGGTGCCAAGGAGCCTTGCGCCCGCGCTCCCTGAACTCCTGCCTCTTGGCTATAAGACAGGGTTTCTCCCCTGGCCGTTTGTCCTCTCACAGATTTGGTTCCTAGACATAATGCTTGGCTGGAGCATGACCGGGGACGCAGATGTAATCAAGTATCAGGGAACATTTTAGGGAAACACCTGCTAACACGTGTATTTGCTAATGCTGGAAGTGTGCTTAGATGGAAATATGTCATGTTCAGAGTGGTTTCACTACTGTTCCCAATTGTTGACTTCTGCTAATAAAAGGGGCCTCTGTTTGCCAGCTTGCTCACTCACAGCTCACCTGCATCCAACCTCCCATCGTCCTCCATCATTCCTCCACTTATCAGTTAAAAAACCCAACTCTTTAAAACACTGAAAGGGTAAGATCTGCTTTTAAACTAAAAGCGGATGAAAACTCGCATCCACTTTCTAAGCACCTGGGCAGGCTCATCTACACAAGAATGTTTTTGGCAGGCACTGAGAAGAGTACAGCGAAGGCCGCTGCCTGGTGTCCACAGGCAGGGAGTTCCAGAGATGCTGCCACGCTTTAAAAGACTGAGTTCTTACCATTGTGGAATGGGTATGACGCACCTGTAACAGCACCAGTTCTGCTGATGAAAGCTGTTCGAATGGGAACCTGTGGGGCAAGGTAAACTGGCCTCAAGGTGGGCTTGAAGCTGGAGCCTTCTACATGCAAGCAGATGTTCTGCCACAGAGCCAAGGCTCTTCCGTAGATCGCAGGGCAGAGACCGATGACCCTCTATTAGCAGCCATGCAGTCGAAATGCAGTGGCTATTTTGGGTGCCATTGGTCATGTGGAACAGAGCAGGCCATGGCGGGTCCATCAAGGGCAGAAGAAGCCAGGCAAATGCCCCAAGGAAGCCCATGAGCACAAAGTAAAGGTAAAGGTAAAGGGACCCCTGACCATTAGGTCCAGTCGTGGCCGACTCTGGGGTTGCGGCGCTCATCTCGCATTATTTGCCGAGGGAGCCGGCGTACAGCTTCTGGGTCATGTGGCCAGCATGACTAAGCCGCTTCTGGCGAACCAGAGCAGCGCACGGAAGCGCTGTTTACCTTCCTGCCAGAGCGGTACCTATTTATCTACTTGCACTTTGATGTGCTTTCCAACTGCTAGGTTGGCAGGAGCTGGGACTGGGCAACGGGAGCTCACCCCATCGCGGGGATTCGAACCGCCAACCTTCTGATCAGCAAGTTCTAGGCTCTGTGGTTTAACCCACAGTGCCAACCACATCCCTGAGCACAAAGTAGCACATACCAAAATGTGTGGCTTTCTGGCATGACTCGCCCCATGTGTTCATTCCCCACTGAGCATTCCCAGCATTCAACGTGGGTCTCTATCTGGATAGACCAGGCATCTTCCTGGGTTCCTAGCTGGAAGGACCATAGCTCAGCCAAAGGACACGCAGAAGGTTTAATTCCCATAATCTGCAGGGAGAGGCTCCCTGCCTGGAACCCTGGAGAGCTGTTGTTGCCTGTCAGAGTAGACAATATTGAGCTAGATGAATCCCTGGTGACCGGACTCAGGATAAGGCAGCTGCTTCCTCTGTCCCTTCTTCCATGTCTTGCCTCTCAGTTTCTGGTTTTGAGTGAGATGGATGGCGCTTTTATCTTTATGATGCTGCCATACAAAGTTAACATTTGCCTTTCTTTCTGCAGGCCACCTTGAGGTATTCCGATAAGGCAGCATAACAATTCAATAAAAAAAAATTTGTTGACTGATTTAAGAGCCTGTGTGCTTCCTGGGAAACTCAAAGGCTTGCATGCTCAGAGCTGGTCCAAGAATTGAGCTCATTTCCCTGATGTTAAATTGGAATGTTCTTTCTTATAACTTGAAGCCATTGGTCCGAGTCCTGCCCTCCGGAGCAGAAGAAAGCAAGCTCGCTCCATCCTCCATGGGACAGCCCTTGAGATATGTGAAGATGGCTGTTCTTTCTCCTCTCAGTCTCCTCTTTCCCAGGCTAAACCTGCCCAGCTCCTTCAACCGTTCCTCATCAGGCTTGGTTTCCAGACCCTTGACCATCTTGGCTGCCCTCCTCTGCCCACCTTCCAGCTTGTCAACATCCTTCTTAAATTGTGGTGCCCAGAATTGGACAAAGGACTCCTGGTGGGACCCGCCCAGTTCCCATCAGCTCCAACCAGCATGTTCAACAGTCAGGGCTGATGGCTGGCCCTGCAGAGGAGATCTCCTCCGTCAGGTCCCCATCCTCCCCACTGCCGAGCTGGAGTGGCTCTCTGCCTGAGTGGGGCAGACGCTTCCAGGGCTTCACCAGTTGTCGTTTCCAGGATCCCATTCATCCTACGTGTCTTTAATCACATCAAGAGCTGAAACAGACGGCAGGCTTAAATGATATACCATTAATGAAAGGCGTTAATTACCAGACACTGATTCCTTTGTATGTAATTTGAGCACCATGCAATAATTTAGTCCCGAAAGTTGCCAATTGAATGTAATTTATTTCCATTTAGTTTTTAATTCTAGTCAATCTATTCCACGTTTCCCCTTCCTGCTATTGGTGGGTGAGTCGCTGGGCTGTTCCTTCCTCCTGTCTCCAGCTCCTGCGCAACAGAGGCAGAGCCTCAGTGACTGCCCATCCCATAAGGCGGCAGAGGCTGCCCACTGCCCTCGGCCAAGCGCCATCATCCTGGTCCCTGTCTGTGGAGGAGGCTGGAGGCCTCTGGGTTCACCACTCTTTCCCACGGACTCCTATTACATCTGACATTGGAGGGCTGTGTGTCCTCCTCACTTGGGTGGATGTCCTGAATCCGACCTTCAGCCAAATGAGTCCGGCTTTGCTTTTCAGAAAAGAGTTCCCAGTTCCTGAAGCGGGAGTTTCCTGCCCTCTGCAGAATCCCAAGTTTGCAGACGAATCTAAGAAAAGCATCTGCAGGATCAGGCCAGGGGCCCATCTGGTTCAGCCTGCTGTTCTCACAGGGACCAACCAGGCACCCTAAGGGGCACCCACGAGCAGGATTCGCACACAGGAGCCCTCTCTCCTCCTGGGGTTTCTAGCAACTGAGATTCAGAACTGCTGCCTCCAATTGTGAACTGTTGAGCTGAAATGCACTGAAAAACACTCTTGCTGTGTGTAGGTTTTATTTTATTTGTTTTTTATCTTCTATTTTGGAAATGTACATCCAGGTTTTTTGTCTTTAAGTTTTTTTTTGGGGGGGGGGGTCCAAGAGAGCGTGGCCCTAAGCTAGAGCTTGTTTAGCTTATACGTAAATCTGGCACTGGATACATCCCACAATCAGAGAGGGAGAAAAGTGTTTTTCCATCCTCTTTCTCCTCGCCAGGTATACTTTTAATAAACTTTGATCATTTTGCCCCTTACTTGCCTCCAAACTCAAAAAAACCCAAGTGCTGCAACCTGTCCTCACAGGGCAGCTTCTCTGTCCCCCTGACCATTCTGGCTGCCCTCTTCTGAGCCTTTTGCAACTCTACCTTACCCTTTCCGAGGTGAGGTGGCCAGAACCGTGCACAGAACTCCAAATGTGCTTGTGCAATCATGATGCCAGCGGTTTTATTGTCAATTTGCATTCAGCAGGAGATCTGGCTTCCCCATGCCCGCCACAGCCTAGTCCTGGGGGTGCAGAGTTCAGTGGATTGATCTGGACAGAACACAGCTCTGCGAAGCCAGAGGACTTTCTCTCAGACGCTTGCCCATAGAAGAAAGCCCTCTTGTCACCATCAGAGGCTGTTGTCCCTTTGGGTCATCCCTCGGAGGAGCCACTGGGGTGGGGGCTACTGCCATGCGCTCTCCGTGGGGCTGCCTTTGAAGGTGACCCAGAAACTACAACTAATCCAGAACGTGGCAGCAAGACTGGTGACTGGGAGTGGCTGCTGAGACCATATAACACCGGTTCGGAAAGACCTACATTGGCTCCCGGTCCGTTTCCAAGCACAATTCAAAGTGTTGGTGCTGACCTTTAAAGCCCTTCAAGGCCTCAGCCCAGTATCCCTGAAGGAGCATCTCCACCCCCATCGTTCAGCCCAAACACTGAGGTCCAGCTCCGGGGGCCTTCTGGCAGTTCCCTCCCTGCAAGAAGTGAGGTTACAGGAAACCAGGCACAGGGCCTTCTCGGTGGTGGCGCCTGCCCTGTGGAACGCCCTCCCTTCAGATGTCAAGGAAATAAACAACTACCTGACTTTTAGAAGACATCTGAAGGCAGCCCTCTTTAGGGAAGTTTTAAATGTTTGACGTTTTATCATGTTTTTAATACAGTATTCTGTTGGGAGCCTCCCAGAGTGGCTGGGGTTAACCCAGCTAGATGCGAGGGGTATAAATTATTATTATTATTATTATTATTATTATTATTATTATTATTATTAGGTGATGTTTAGCCCATCAGGTAAGTAGGATGAAGTCAGCAGTTTCAGGGGACCATCTTTGCTATGGGAGATTTTGGAGTGATCTGAGTTTGAGCTCTGGGTGAGAGCCCAGGAGGCTGAGAGGCATTCAGTAGGGAGGGGGGTTAGAAAGAGAAGGAGTTGTATTCAGTTACAGTACTGGTAAAAGTGTGTATCTTATTAGCATTGCATTAATCTGTACGAATATTGTTGGTTTTATCATAAGTATTTCTGCTTTTTTAATTGGATGCATACTGCTTAGAGACATTTCCTGTATTAGGCAGTATAGAAATGGCCTTCATTTATTGTCACAATCCTTAGTAAAAAGAATCTCCACAAAGCATGCAAATCGAACAACAACCCATAATGGTAGAGAATCACAATTCAAAACATTCCAAATCCTTCAAACCTGAAAATAGCCAGTTTGCAAAACAGCCCAGCATAATCCTAAACCCCCAAGTGGAAAAAGGATACCAAAACCACTTTCTGCAATCCAAGCAGACATAAGGAGAGCCTTCTGCGTCCGGCCAGTGGCCTGATGTAGTTCAGCATCCTGTTCTCACAGTGGCCAAACAGATGCTGCTTCTGGGAAACCGGCGATCAGGATTCGAACACAAGACCACTCCCCCATCCTGTGCTTTCCAGCAACTGGCATTCAGCAACATTGCTGCTTCCAGCTATGGAGGCAGAGCAGAGCAACCCTGGATAGCTGCCTTCAATATCCCTCTCCTCCTCCATGAATTTGTCCAGTCCTCTTTTTAATAACAATAATAACAATAACAACAACAACAATAATTGGCTAACACCAATAAAATCACAGTAAAAACATAATAGGGGGGAAAGGGGGGAAAATTTAAAATACAGGTTAAAATGCAACTTAAAATGAAGCCTCAATCTAAAATAGCCGATAAATCAAGACCATAAGGGGAGGGAAACATAAGGGTCAGACTGAGTCCAAACCAAAGGCCAGGCGGAACAGCTCTGTCTTTCAGGCCCTGGGGAAAGATGTCAAGTCCCTCAGGGCCCTGGTCTCTTGGGACAGAGCGTTCCACCAAGTCAGGGCCAGTACTGAAAAGGCCCTGGCCCTAGTTGAGACCAGTCTGGCCACCTTGAGACTTGGGACCTCCAGAATGTTGTCATTTGTGGACCTTAAGGTCCTCCGCGGGGCATACCAGGAGAGGCAGTCCCTTAGGTACGTGGATCCTAGGCCACATAGGGCTTTAAAGGTCAAAACCAGCACCTTAAACCTGACCCTGTACTCCACCGGGAGCCAGTGCAGTTGGTAAAGCACTGGATGAATATGATCCCATGGCAAGGACCCCGTGAGGAGTCTCACTGCTGCATTCTGCACCTGCTAGAGCTTCTGGGTCAGCTTCAAGGGCAACCCCACGTAGAGTGAGTTACAATAATTAAGCCTGTTGGTGGTCCCCAATGCCTCCTGAAGCAAGGAGTTCCACAGTTTTAAGAAGGACTTTCTTTTCTCTGTCCTGGACCTTCCGACATTCAGCTTCTCTGGGCGTCCACAGACCCATAAAGGCCACTGCAAGGAGAGCGCTAACACACATGGGGTTGAAGTCCACAAATGTGGGGATGGGGACCCCCCACCGCCAGGCCTTCCTTCTCTTTGGCATGTAGATAGATGCTCTTGCTCCGGCTAGAGGTGGCAGAGGCAGGAGGGACTTTTCCCTGGGAAAAGGAAGTGCTTAGAAGTGACAGGATTAATTGGACGGGGACCGCGCAACAGAGGCAGCCCTTGGTTTTTTTTGCTAACCGCGCTTTAATGACAGGTGGCTTGGTCCTTCAGCCTGGGATGCTGCGCACATGTCTTGCTTGAGAGCATGCTGATCTCTCGAGAGACTTGCTAATCATTGGCTTCTGAGCTGGCTGCATCCTGCCTGCTTACGCCTGCAATTTAATTCTAATATGTAAGCTGAAAGCTGACTACTGTGCGCTCCAAACCAGGATATAAACGGGTGCCAGAAATTAATCTGCCTTCCTCCATGCTGAATCACTCGGATAAAAGCTGAGGATGCTGGATCCAAGCCGCAGGGAGCCTCTGACCACAGGATCCTCTGCATGCCCATCCTTCACTGGGAGGGGGGGGGAGCCTGTCGTGGTGGCTTCTGGGTCGCCCGTTCGGCCCCCAGATTCTGAGGGTCCAGATTCACCCCCTTCCTGCTCTTTCGTCAAGCTTTCTGGCTGGTCTGGAGGCCAGCAGGTGGCGCATTTCCCTCTGAAATATCAGCATCCCGCACGGATCCTGCTTCTGCCTCCTTCCATGGCCCCTTTTGCTGGCAGGTGGGGGGGGTCGAGGAGGGAGGTCGAGGACTTCAGATGTGAAAAATGAACACTCCTGGGAGGAACACAAGGCTCTCCGAGGGAGCAGTCCCTTGATGGTTCCTTGATGCGGATGATACCCAGCTCTACCTCTCTTTCGAATCGGAACCAGTGAAGGTCCTGTGTGAGTGTCTGGAGGCGGTTGGAGGATGGATGGCAGCTAACAGATTGAGGTTGAATCCTGACAAGACAGAAGTACTGTTTTTGGGGAGACAGGGGGCAGGAGTGGGGGACGACGACTCCCTGGTCCTGAATGGGGTAACTGTGCCCCTGAAGGACCAGGTGCGCAGCCTGGGCATCATTTTGGACTCACAGGTGTCCATGGAGGCGCAGGTCAATTCTGTGTCCAGGGCAGCTCCACCTGGTACGCAGGATGAGACCCTCCCTGCCTGCAGACTGTCTTGCCAGAGTGGTGCATGCTCTGGTTATCTCCCACTTGGACTACTGCAATGTGCTCTACGTGGGGCTACCTTTGAAGGTGACCCGGAAACTACAACTAATCCAGAATGCGGCAGCTAGACTGGGGACTGGGAGCGGCTGCCGAGACCATATAACATCAGTCATAAAGGATCTTCACTCTCTCCCAGTACCTTTAAAGCCCTAAATGGCCTTGGCCCAGTATCCCTGAAGGAATGTCTCCACTCCCATTGTCCAGCCCGGACACTGAGATCCAGCGCTGAGGGTCTTCTGGCGGTTCCCTCCCTGCGAGAAGTGAGGTTACAGGAAACCAGGCAGAGGGCCTTCTCAATAGTGACGCCCGCCCTGTGGAATGCCCTCCCACCAGATATCAGGGAGATAAAGAACTACACAACTTTTAGATGATATCTGAAGGCAGCCCTGGGTCGGGAAGTTTTTAATGTTTTATTATGTTTTGATATATGCTGTAAGTTGTCCAGAGTGCCTGGGCAAACCCAGCCACATGGGTTGGGTACAAGCAATTAAATTATTATCATTATTATGGTGTATTATAGGCAGGATGTAGTCATTCAGTGCTGGGGGGAGGCGCTCTGCACATGCCCAGTTGCCATCTTTTCTACTAGTATTTTACATGTTTTAGATATTTGTGAACAGGTTCTGAGGCTGGGCGTGGGTTTAAACTAAGCCCTAAAGGGCCAGAAACATGGATTCTTCTCCCTCCCCAACCCCAAGATGCCTCCTTTTCTCGTTTCCTGGGCTGGCAGTCCTCAACGGCATCCATGCAGTTCGGTGTCCTCCTCAGAAGCAGTCAGAGCTCTCTTTATTTATTTACTTGTAAATATATATATGTGCCACTAAATCATAAAAGGAAATAGCAAAGCAGTTCACGACAGCTTTACATAAAACAGATACATAAATTTTATAACTATATAAAACAGCTGAAATCAGAAATCGGGTAATTGTTGTGGAAATATACATTCTTAATTGCCTGCATAAGCCTGATGGAAAAATAAAACGTTCAGCAGGCATTTAAAAGTTGGAACGGAAGTCACCTGCTGAGTGTCCAGTGGCAGGGAGTTCCACAGGACTGCGCTGAGGACACTAAAGGGTTGGTTCCTCGTAGTTGCCCAATGAGGCTCTCCATCACAGGGAATGATCAGTGATCTGCCTGCAGGTGATTTCAGTGATGGAGCTGGGATACAAGGGTTCAAGTGATCCCTGAGGTGCCCGGGACCTAAATTTTCCAGGGCTTTGCAAATTAATACAAAGACCTTGAATCTGGCTGGGAAGCAGGTGAGCAGCCAATGCAGATGATTTAACATCCTATGATTTTATGACTGTCCTGTTTCCATTTTCTGAGAGCCTTTTTGACCATCTGACCTCTGCTCAAAAACTTCCAGTGAAGGGGAGTCCAGTGTGGGAATGTTGTTGTTTAGTCATTTAGTTGTGTCTGACTCTTTGTGACCCCCTGGACCAGAGCACACCAGGCACTCCTGTCTTCCACTGCCTCCCTCATACTGGTAGCTTCGAGAACACTGTCCCACCATCTCGTCCTCTGTCGTCCCCTTCTCCTTGTGCCCTCCATCTTTCCCAGCATCAGGGTCTTTTCCAGGCAGTCTTCTCTTCTCCTGAGGTGGCCAAAGTATTGGAGCCTCAGCTTCAGGATCTGTCCTTCCAGTGAGCACTCAGGGCTGATTGCCTTCAGAATGGAGAGGTTGGATCTTCTTGCAGTCCACGGGACTCTCAAGAGTCTCCTCCAGCACCAAATTCAAAAGCATCAATTCTTTGGCGATCAGCCTTCTTTATGGTCCAGCTCTCACTTCCATACATCACTACTGGGAAAACCATAGCTTCTATATGGACCTTTGTTGACGAGGTAATGTCTCTGCCTTTTGAGATGCTGTCTAGGTTTGTCATTGGGGAATGCTGTAGATACTAGGAAAGGATATATTGATTTAATAGCATCCTTCCTCACTCACGCTTGTGAGTCAACAGCAGAGTGCATTCCCCAATATATAGCAGGAAGCTAGTTGGTAGATTCGTCTGAATCTCTTTACTTACAAGCAATCCAATCTGGCTTTGTTCCGATTGGGTTTTGTTCCTGGTAAGTCCCCCTTTATCCCTCCTAAAAAGAATAAAGACACAACAGTCTTCTTGAAAAGTAGAACAAGAGGTTTCCTCATATTCAGTTCACAGTTGGATCCCTGAAGACAGGCTTCAGCTTAGAGCTACAGAAAAGAGAGTGGGTTCATCCCATGGAGGGATTTGAGTCCATGAGCTGCTGGCTGAGAGCCAGCAGACAGCAAAATACAACAGAATCAGCAGCGAAAGAGAGAGCATGCTATCAAGAGTACTCCTGGCTGGAGTAACACACCGCTGGAAGTGTTGCACTTGACTGCTTATGTTACATCCCACATTCAGCACTTTCTGATACAGTCCCTTCCACTGTTTATCTGCTCTTACACCAGAAAGTTCTGCCTCATGTTTAGCCAGAATCTCCTTTCTTGTCATCTGAACCCATTGAAAGACCTACATTGGCTCCCAGTACGTTTCCGAGCACAATTCAAAGTGTTGGTGCTGACCTTTCAAGCCCTAAATGGCCTCGGTCCACTATACCTGAAGGAGTGTCTCCACCCCATCATTCAGCCTGGACACTGAGGTGCAGTGCCAAGGGCCTTCTGGCAGTTCCCTCACTGTGAGAAGCCAAGTTACAGAGAACCAGGCAGAGGGCCTTCTCGGTGGTGGCGCCCGCCCTGTGCAACACCCTCCCATTGTCAAAGAGATAAACAACTACCAGACTTTTAGAAGACATCTGAAGGCAGCCCTCTTTAGGAAAGCTTTTAATGTTTGATGCATTAAATATTTTAATATTTTGTTGGAAGCTGCCCAGAGTGGCTGGGGAAGCCCAGCCAGATGGGTGGGGTATAAATAATAAAATATTATTATTATTATTATTATTATTATTATTATTATTATTATTATTATTATTATTATTTCGCATCCTCCCCTCTGCAGCAGCAGAAAGCAAGCTGGCTCCCTCTTCCACATGGAACCCCTTCAAATATTTTTTGAAGACCCCTCAGTCTTCTCTTCTCCAGGCTAAACACCCCAAACTCTCTCAACCGTTCCTCATCAGGCTTGATTTCCAGACCTGGACCATCTTGGTTGCCTCCTCTGCATCCAGCTTCTTCCTTGGGCAGGAGCAGATTTAAATTCGACCCTCTTCCATCAAATGTATTGGTGCATGGGGGAGAGGAGAGGGAGGGAGCCCTGGTTACTCCTAGATTTGCCTCATGCCCTTGAGAGGAGTCGGCAGAAGCAGCTCCTCCGAGGAGCTCTTCCATCCTCGACCGCCTCACCTGTCCAGGTGAGGAGGAGGGTGAAGGAGATGGCTGGCTACGCGGAGCCTGCCTCGGCGGCTCTCCCCTCCTCTCTCTGCCATCCCTGACTAGTGCAGAAACGGGGTCATGCTTGATCTCTTCTCCCCTGGGATCAATAACTTGCGCAGGAGTAAATAACGAATCCCATTTCGCAACCGGCTCTTATCTGGCCTGAGTCACGGCAAACGCCAGGCAAAGTCCTTCCTCTCTGGGTCTGCCGGGGAATCCATCACCAGGGCAAGAGGCTTTGGGGAGACGGCTGAGTGATGAGTCTGTCTGGGCCCAGGAAGATCTGGCGGCTTATCTCTGTTCACCTCCTCTCCCCCACCTCACCTTCTTTGCTGTAATCTCTCCCTCTCTCTCTCTCTCTCTCTCTCTCTCACACACACACACTCACTAAGGCACACACCTCTTCCTTCCTCTGTATTTTCAGGACCTTGAATCCTGCCTCTCCCCACCTGCCCAGAGACAGAGCGCAAGAATGCAAGAAGAGCCTCCTGGATCAGGCCAGTGGCCCAACCAGGCCAGCTGTGATGGCCTGGGACTTGGGCTCAGACTCGGAACCGGAGGGGTCTCAGTCTGCACCGGATCCTTTGCCTCAGGTGGCATCTGAACCAAGTCTGGGGCCTGATTCTGAAGAGTCCCAGTCTGCACAGGTTCCCCTGCAACAAGCACCAGCTGGGCCGATTCAGGGGCCTGATCCTGCCCTGGCTCTAGATGCGGGGATGACCTCGTTGCCTCCAGCTGGGCCATCACTTACAGCTGCTCCACTACCAGTTGGGTCAGGGGAGGCTGAGGTGGCCCCTGGGTCTAGTAACCCACCGACGTCTCCTGAGCTGCAGAGACTGAGGTCTGAGAGAAGGAGAGACCTGAGGACTTGCAGGAGGAGTGCTCGCCTTCGGGCAAGACAGGGAGGTGAGTCACTGGGGGATCAGGACTGGCCGTTACCCAGACAAAGATAAAAGGCTGTCGGACCCTGCCCCAGGTTGCGGGAGCAACACTGCTGTGTGCTAGATCCAGCCTGAGATCCTGTACCTGTCCTTGCCTGGTTACCTGACTCACGTCCTGCCTTGGCCCTCTTGGACTGACTCCTAGCAGAACCTTCAGATTCTGGACCGGACCTGGACTGTTGTTTCTCAGGTTACCCCTGAGGCCAGCCCACCAGCATCCTGCTCCCCTCGTGACCAACCAGATGCCCCAACGGGAAGCCAGGAAGCAGGATTCTCCCCTCCTTTGGCTTCAGAAGCAGGGCTGCTTCCAATGGAGGAGGCAGAGCATGGCCATCATGCCTAGGAGTCATCCCTAGCCTTCCCCTGCACTTACTCAGTGTGATTGATGGCTGACCCACTCCGGACACATTGCTTCCTCCAGCCATGGAGGCAGAGTGTATCTGTTGTGGCTCATGGCCATTCCTAGTGAGTTTGTCCCGTCTTCTCCTCTTTGAAAGCCGTCTAGGTTGGTGGCCTCCTTGGCTGGAGAGAGTTCTGCAGTTTAACCTGCTGCGGGAAGAAGTCCTTCCTTTGATCTCTTCTGGATTTCCCAACATTCAGCTCCATTAGATAATACAGTAATAATTATAATAAAAAAATTATTTATATCCCACCCTCCCCAGCCGAAGCAGGGCTCAGAGCGGCTAACAACAGTAAAAGTAACACAGTTTACATAAATTCACAATCAATTAATTGAAATACATTCTAAAATCAGTTCATTCTAAAATCAATTCAGAATCAAATTAATGGCAACCATTGGGCTAGAGTCCTATGAGGATTACAGAAGGAGAGAGGGGGTCAGACTGTGCCTTGGCCAAAGGCCTGGTGGAACAGCTCCATCTTGCAGGCCCTGCGGAAAGATGTCAAGTCCCGCAGGGCCCTAGTCTCTTGGGACACAGCATTCCACCAGATCGGGGCCACGGCCGAAAAAGCCCTGGCTCTGGTTGAGGCCAGCCTAACCTCCCTGTGGCCCAGGATCTCCAAGATGGTTTTGTTTGAAGACCGTAAGGTCCTCCATGGGACATACCAGGAGAGGTGGTCCCATAGATGTCTACTCTCCCATGGTTTCCAGGAACTGGTATTCAGAATGCGAGTGGTGCAGTGATCTAAACACCTGAGCCTCTTGGGCTTGCCAGTCAGAAGGTCGGCGATTCGAATCCCCACGACGGGGTGAGCTCCCGTTGCTTGGTCCTTGCTCCTGCCAACCTAGCAGTTAGAAAGCATGCCAGTGCGAGTAGATAAATAGGTACCGCTGTGGTGGGAAGGTAAACAGTGTTTCCATACACTCTGGTTTCCATCACGGTGTTCTGTTGTTTAGTTCTGCTGGCCACATGACCCAGAATGCTGTCTGTGGACAAACGCCAGCTCCCTCGGCCTGAAAGCGCTGCAACCCCATAGTCGCCTTTCACTGGACTTTACCGTCCAGGGGTCCTTTGCCTTTGTGGGATGTAAAACACAGATAGCAGTCAAGTACAACATTCCTAAAATGAACAAGAAATGGGATGTTTGCTTCAGCCAGTAGAACTTCCTGTTTCCTCCTGGGCTGGGACAAACTTCCTCTACATGTGACTGGAGGTGGATGTGACCTTACCTGCCCAGGTGACAAAAGCACCTGGGACACAGCACCCCCCCCGACTCCATTTGTTGTAGAGATGCCTTGTTGGCTTCTAGCCAGCAGAGCACAAAAGGACTATCTCTTTATGGGATAGATTCCACGTGTATATACTTCTGTAACTAAGTCTGCCTTCAGGGATCCATCTGTGAACTGAATGTGTGAGTAAACTTGTTTTATACTTTTTACACAACTTTGTGCCGTATCTATTCTTTTTAAGGTGGAGTAAAGGGAATTACCAGGAATCCTATATATTTAGAAGCTTATAAACTTGCAACAAGCTAAGCGCTGTGCGTTTAAAGGGGAATGATTAAAACTCTGCTAAGTTATAGAATTTGCTCACGCAAGTTTGGAAAGGATATTAAGAAACACTATATTCTCTCCTGCCTCCCTGAACATTCCCACAACCTTTACCTATTCAGAAGCATCCCTGCCTCCGACTGCAGAGTCAGGGCAGAGCCATGATAGAATAGCAAAGGTTCTCTGCTGCAGGCGAGACTCCTGCTGGGTTCAGCACCCTGGACAATTCCTGAGAGGAGAAGGGTGGAACTGAGCAAGGCAGGAGTCTGTGAGAATGAGGCGGGTGGGGTGTCTCTGCCTCCCCCACCCGCTGCTGCTCACTCGCCGCTCCTTTGCTGGCAAGATCCTGGGTCCACCCGGCCCTTATCGATTCCTCATTAGCGGTGCTCAGGACTCATATAAATCTCTGCTTGCCAAAGGTTATGCTGTTTGTCAACTGAATGGCAAAAAGAGCCAGCGGGGGGTGGGGGGCAAGGAAGAGTTGCAGATTTCAGCAGAGGCTCCCTTGCGGGGGGGGGGGTGCACGGCGCTTTTACAACACCCAGTCTCCTGCACTGTGCTGGGGGGTGTAGAGCCCACCCCAAGCCATTTGCAGTGAGCCTGGTGGTGGGTCACACTCTTCAGCCACCTTTAAAAAAAATAAAAATAGAGTGCTTTTTATATTTATTTGTGCACCTGGATACATGGGCTGGCAAGACAGTCTCTGCCCCTGGTGCCACTCAACATCTCCATTTGCCAAGAGGCATTTTATTAGTTTTGATTATTTGTGCATTGAATGTATTTATATCCCACCCCAAGTGGGGATCCAAGGCGGCTAGTGGTTTTGAAGCACCGCTATGAAATGCAAAGTAATGTGAAGAAGAAATTGCTTAAAAGCAAGAGTTGCAATACAATAAAACATGTTCAGAACTAGCATTAAGACACCGGTTACTCCGACAGCAGCCCAGCGGCAAACATTGCTGGTACATCAGTTTTCAAAGACCTGCCTGACTAGGAAGGTCTTAGCTTGCCAGTGGAGAAATATCAAGGAGGGGGCCAGGAGAAATAAACTCTCTTGGGAGGGGACTCCGCAATGTGGGAGCAGCCACAGAGAAGGCCCCGTCTCGTCTCACCCTCTTGTGTTGGATGTTGATGGGACCAAGAGGAGGCACCTGGGCATTAACATGGGGATGCTTTGTGCCAACCTGTGTCATGGCACCTGTGCAAGTCTCTCATAACGCTGGAACTCATGGGCCTCCAATGGAACCGAGTGCTGGAAGATTTGGGACAGATAAAAGAAGGCCTTCTTCACACAGCACATAGTTAAACTGTGGAACTCCCTCCCACAGGAGGAAATGAAGGCCACCAATCTAGATGGCTTTAGAAGAGGATTGGGCAAATTCATGAAGGAGACGACTATCAGCGGCTCCTAGCCAGGATGACTATGCTCTGTGCTCCACAGCTGGAGGCAGCAATACTACTGGATCCCAGTTGCTGGAAAGTGCAGGAGGAGAAAGGGATCTTGTGCCCAAATCCTGCTTCCTGGTTTCCCATAATGGACACATGGCTGACCACTGTGAGAACAGGAGGCTGGAGTAGATGGGCCACGGGCCTGATCCAGCAGCCTCTTCTGATGTTCTTACATTAAGGACCTAGACTATCCTCCCCCAGGGCCAGGGCCTTCTCAGTGGTGGCTCCGACCTGGTGGAATGCTCTGTCCCAGTAGACCAGGGCCCTGCAGGATTTAACCTCCTTCTGTTGGGCCTGTAAGACAGAACTATTCCGCCTGGCCTTTAATTTGAATTCAGCCTGATCTTTTATTCCCCTTCCTTCCTTCCCCCTCCCCTTTTATGAAGATCACCCGCTCTGAGACCCCACAGCTAATTCTCCCCTGACCTCCTCGCTGGCCCAAGTAGGACCAATTCAGCCAGCTAGCCCTGGGGATTATCTAATGCTTACTTCCCCTAAATTGATTTTTGATTTTTATTGTTATTCATGTTTTTATACTGTATTTTATGCTGCTTTTATAATTAAGTGTTTTAAATTTGTTGTTAGCCACCCTGAGCCAGGTTTTCTGAACCGGGAAGGGCGGGGTATAAATATAAAAATATTATTATTATTACTAGCAAGGCCCCCAGCCAAAAGGGTCTTGATAAAGGCCAGAAGGAATCTTCTTCCAATGGCAGGTGTCTATGACACCCTCACGTCCAGCATGGGAAAGGGCTCAGTGTTTAGGCACTCACTTTGAATATACAGTGGTACCTCAGTTTTCAAACGTCTCCATTGACAAATGTCTCGGTTTTCGAGCATCGTAAACCCAGAAGTAAATGCTTCAGTTTTCAAATGTGCCTCAGAAGTCGAACATGCCACACGGCTTCTGTACTGAGTTTTCCATATTGAGTTTTCTGTACTGAGTTTTCAGTTTTTGAAAGTTCTGGATCTCAAACGGTTTTCCAGAACAGATTACGTTTGAAAATCGAGGTACCACTGTAGAAGGTTCGAGGCTCAGTCTCCGCTGGGTGAAGCCTCTAGGTTGGAATGGGATGGCATCCCTGTCTGAAACCCTGGAGAACAGCTGCTGCCAGTTTGTGTCGACAACACTAAGCTATGTGCTGCATGAAGAAGCACCTTAATCTGTCCTGATGCTTCCAGCATCCCAGGCTGCTATAGGGATGAGGCAGCTTAAGGCTGGTCTCTGCTAACAGAAAGAGAATTGTCATCTTCCCAAAGGGCTCTCAGTAAACCTTGAACTTCCTCCCAAAATCACTCCTCCAAAACCTTCTTTGAAACGGCTGGAGTCGTTCTCCAGATAGTCTCTGGTTTCCAGGGACAAGATGTCTGTATTTGACACCCAATGATACTTGATTTCAAGGTTCAATATCTATTGATGAACATTTGATGAATGACATCCGCTGATGTTTAGTACTTGACTGCTGACGTCTTCTGAGACTTCTAAGCCTGCCAAAATCAAGGGATGCCAAGGGATGCTAAAGTGCTTGGACTATGGAGCTGAACACTTCTCATTCAAAATCAGAATGGGCAGACTGGAAAAATCAGATGGGGGAGAGAAAACCTCATAGAATCATAGAGTGCAGGGACCACAGGGGTCATCTAGCCTGACCCCCTTCAATGCATAAATCACAGCTATGGAATCCCCTGAATGATGGCCTTCCAACCTCTGTTGAAAAACCTCCAATGAAGGAGAGCTTGCCACCTGCTGAGGGAGTCGGTTCCACCACTGAATGACTCTTGCCATTAAAATGGTCTTCCTAATGCATATTCAGAATCTCCTTCCTTGTAATTTGAAGAAGAGTTTGGATTTGATATCCCGCCTTTCACTCCCCTTCAGGAGTCTCAAAGCGGCTCACATTCTCCTTTCCCTTCCTCCCCCACAACAAACACTCTGTGAGGTGAGTGGGGCTGAGAGACTTCAGAGAAGTGTGACTGGACTGGCCCAAGGTCACCCAGCAGCTGCATGTGGAGGAGCGGGGAAGCGAACCCAGTTCACCAGATTACGAGTCCACCGCTCTTAACCACTACGTCAAACTGGCTCATTTGATTCCCTGCCCTGCCCTCTGGAGTGGGACAAATTGTCGTTGTTATACATTTGTATAATGTCCTTCATATGGATTTATTAAATTTGTATACTCCCCATCGCTGTATTTTTCACAACAGAAAAATGCAAAACAAGAATACAAAATACCGAATGAAACGAAAACAAACCCATACCCTCTCCTTCGCAAACACATTTAGGAAACCATAGCATGTTAATGAAAAGCAAGCTGGCTCCGTCTTCCATGTGACAGCCCTCCAGGTATCTGAAGATGGCTATCAAATCACCTCTCCGTCTTCTCTTCTCCAGGCTGAAGATACCCAACCTCCTCCTAAGTCTCGGTTCCCAGGCCCTTGATCATTTACCATTTCAAAGCGTTTCTGAAGATTTGCTTTTGATAAGCTGTCAATTATTTTCTTGGAACCTCAGCCCCGAGGGTTGTATCCCAGATCCTTTGTCTGAGTGTCAGTAGCAAAGCAGTCAAATGCTGCTGCTTTAACATGACTGCTCTATCCTGAGCCTTGCAAGTAAGTGCCCTGAATGTTCAAGGCAAGCTAAACTGAATGTTCAAGGCAATGCTCTGTGTAGCTCTTCAGGATTTGGAAACAATCACTTGGCCTCTGTTTTAATTCTTCGTTTTATGCCTGTGATTGTGTGTGAGGTTTTTTTATTATTATTATTCATATGGATATGCTTCAAGTCCCCCACCATTCATGGACCTCCTGCCAGCCCAGGATTACGAATGTTGCGGCTGATTGGATTTCTAGCCCCGAACAGCCAAAGAGTGCCAGGCTGAGGAAATCAGACGTTGGATGGCCATCTGCTATAGATGCTTTAGATGCATGGGGTTGGGCTGGATGACCCCTGGGGGCCCCTCCTAACCACTCAGTTCTATTATTCCAAGTCTCTCCTCCATCATATCTCTCTCTCCAGGCTTGGCTCCCCATCTGCAAAGGCTGTTGACAAGCCAGGCAGACTGTGAAGGATGTAAAGGAAGCACCAGGCAGACTGTAAAAGATGCGTGGAGCATTAAAAGAGCGCATGATCCGCATGCAGAAGCTGCCACCTGCCAGCCTCCCGTAGCAGATTCTGCTCAAGACCCGCAACCAGGAGGAGAGGAAGGAGGCAATTCTGGGCTGAGCGGACAAGAGACCTGCTCATGGGCCATTCCTCCTGCTGTCGGGGCTGAAGTCAGACGCAGGTCAGCAGAGAAAACGCAGGGCTCTGTTGTCAGTGAAGTTAACTGTTCGGGGAAGCCACTTCCAGCTCTGCAGGCCTGGCTTCTGTGGAGCAGTTGCCAGGACTGGAGGTCCCTGCCCCCCACCCTTCGGAAGGACCCTCCTCTCCCAAATGTTTGCCAAACTGTCTCAAACTTTGTCTGCACACCTCTGGTCTCTGCTCCTCAATATCCTGCACATTCTTGGTGTTATAGGAAAATCCATGGGCCCACTGGGACTGCCAAAGACACCAGTCAGGAATATAGGAGCAAAACAGCAGCCAGTAGGCCTGGTCTTTATTAAAAACTGTTGCAACAGGACTCCCACCCACCACACAGAAGAAGCAGGAAGAAGCCCTGAATAAAGAGATGCTTCCTTTTCCCCTTTTCCAATTCCCCTCCCCAGCGCTGCCACCAAAATAAAAAGGCCGCCATGCGGCCTATGACTGGGGCACCCGCCGCCCTCTCGGGCCCAGCAAGGCATCCCCATGGCAAGCAATGACCATGGAGGGGGCTTACAGCCCCTCCCCAGTGCCACCGCCACTGAAAAACAACCAAGGAAGGCTGGCAAGCAGCCTGTAACAAACAAAGCAAAATACTTACCTCAACCTGGTTGCTCACAAGTCCTGCAACCTGGAAGATGATCCTGGAAGGAAGAAAACCAAGTGGGGCTTGGTCAAAAGGGTCAGCCTCTTTTCTTTGGCCTTAGCCCCACCCCCGGCTGGCCATCCATTGTCCTCCCTGGCCAAGGGCGGGTCAAAGGCCAACCCAAGCAGGTGGGAGGCACCTGTCCAGGTGAGCCCCACTTGGTGCCACAAACCCCACCCACCTGTAGGGAAGGGAGGGTGGAAATAAACACCTTTGGTGAAGCATCATACATACATCATACATATGTCACAAAGGGGGAGAGTTGGGGCTGCTTTGGCAGAAACCGGCTCATAAGGTTTGCCCGCATTTCTCCCTTGCCCTCCACCTCACACCCTTCAGGTGATACAAAAGAAATATTTACAAGTTCCTGTTTTTTCTGGTCAAGCTAATCACACTCCTTTGTCCTGAGCTGAGAACCGAATCCATTCCTGGAGGGTCTGCTATTGTCTGGGGGATGACTACCTGTCTGGCACCCATTTGCCAGTGATTACCTCTTGTGCAAGAGGCGGCTGAGTAGTGGTCTCAGGCTTGAGGGATTAGGGCTGCCCACATCCCAGACTCCCCCCTTGGTAGCCATTCCTTTCCTAAACAGTGGAGTGGCACAAATCCACACTGGAGCGATTTTATATGAATTTCTGAAGTTTTCCCAGTGAGCCAGTACATAGATACATTTATCAGTGAACTGTTGCATTTGGTATTCTGCAGCAGAATAAAGATAGGAAAAACTGTGATGAAGTGTTTTGTGGGGACATTTGCAGGAGTGATTGTGTTGATTTTGGTAGTCAGGGGCAGGGTAGAGGTGTATGATGCGGGTGACACTGTGGTCTAAACCACTGAGCCTCTTGAGCTTGCTGATTAGAAGGTCAGCGGTGTGAATCTCTGCAATGGAGTGAGCTCCCATTGCTC
The DNA here is from genome assembly GCF_964188305.1 of Podarcis bocagei. Classification (NCBI taxonomy): domain Eukaryota; kingdom Metazoa; phylum Chordata; class Lepidosauria; order Squamata; family Lacertidae; genus Podarcis; species Podarcis bocagei. Next base: position 1,730,999 of record NC_138135.1, read on the forward strand.
TGTCCCAGCTCCTGCCAACCTAGCAGTTCAAAAGCACACCAGCGCAAGTAGATAAATAGGTACCACTGCGGCGGGAAGGTAAACGGCATGTCCGTGCGCTCTGGCTTCTGTCACAGTGTCCTGTTGCGCCAGAAGCGGTTTAGTCCTGCTGGCCACATGACCCGGAAAGCTGTCTGTGGACAAACGCCAGCTCTCTTGGCCTGAAAAGCGAGATGAGCACTACAACCCCATAGTTGCCTTTGACTGGACTTCACCGTCCAAGGGTCCTTTACCTTTTTACCGTATGATGTCTGCTGGAGGGGCAACAGCCCCGCCACCTTTACATAAATTCCAGTAACACCGCAGAAGGAGACTCCCTGGATTCTTCAGCTGCCTCTTGGGCCCCTTCCTCTGCTTCAACCTCGGAGTCTGACCTGCTCTCTGCTCCCCCAAAGCCCTGTTGCCCCTTCAGCATCCAGCCCCTCCTGCCACCATCTTCTCCCTGCACCCTCTGAGCCTTCCTCCTCTGGGGCTTCCCTTGGGGGTTCCTCGGCTGGTGCCGTCCATGGCCAGCCAGTCCCTGACACCTGCCTTGTTTCCAGGGAGATCTGAGGACACGGCTATTGAATGAGGCTTCCCCAGGATTTCCTTATGGGGAGGCCAGGTGATGTGGCAAGCAGGTTTAGGGTGTGCAACCTCCCAGTGCAACCCGACTTTGCTGGCATGTGGCTGAATCTCACTGGAGGACCCAGAGAACTTGTCCTGTGGCACCAGGAATGCCTCCTGTCTGTCCTTCTCCTGAGCGGCCACACTTGCTTTGGCAAAAACCCAGCAGGAGGGAGGTGCCCCCCCACACACATTCAGCTGGGGAGCGGCTCGCTCAAATGAGAAAAGCAAATTGCCTTTTTTCGTTTGCAACATGTTGAAATCCGCATCCGAAATGTCAAGTTTTTTTCCAAATGCTGTTCTTCTGAAGTTTAATTTAGAAAGGGCTCTTTAGAAAGCTCCCAGGTGAAAAAAACGTTAAGGATCACCTTGACAAACTCCTCCCTATCCCCCCGTCTGTCCGTCCCCCCGTCCCCCCGCATTCGCAGCAGCACAGAGACCTGCCAGCATCCATAATTGGGAATGTACTTTTAAAAATGGAATCAGGAAGAAATAAAAGCAAATCACCGCAAGTAAATGCACTCGAGAAAGAGCGTTTTCCAGGGGTTTATATTTCTCTGAAATCTGTTTCAGCTCCAGACAAGATGACCTGGGGGGCAAACTGGAAGCAGCTTGCGCAAACCCATGTAATGACAGGAGCTTTTTTTCTGTTTTGCCTTAATGAAAAGCAGCCTTGGGAGGCTGCAGTCGGGAGGGGAGGGGTGAAGGGGTCTGCATGTCTGCTTAGCCCATGAGTAAGGCAAACTAAGGCCCAGGGCCCGGATCCGGCCTGATCACCTTCTAAATCTGGCCCGGGGACATCATCCATTTCCCTTATGGGGTACCCAAGAGCCCGTGTAGAGTCTTTATGTAGGTTCTCTATCAGTAGGAGAAAATAACAGAGGCCAACCAGAGAATATTGAGAAGCAAAGCGGCTAGTAAGCCTGATCTTTATTAAACTGTTGCAACAGGGTCCTCACTCACCCCACGCAGGAGGGAGGAGGAACCCAGAGCAATGGTGCGCAAGCCCTTATATGGAGTTTCGCAATTGCCCACCCTGCAGCCCAAGACCACCCCCCCCCCAATACATCAACCATCCATCACAGAAGGGGCTGTCTGCAGCAGAATTCTGTCTGGCAGGAAACCTGTTCCTGGGCTTACCTGGAGAAACTGGCCATTCTTTTGTGGTGACAAATACTTAATTCCTGAGTCCAGGTCACAGGCTTGCCCTATTGCGGGCACACACACTAAACCCTGTCTGTGCCAGAGTAAAACGCAAAAAGGCCGGTTACTTACCTCAATCTGGCTGCCAGGACACACTCCAGATGATCTTGATCCTGTAAGGAAGAACACCAAAGAGGCTTGGACAAGGGGGTCATCCTCTTTTCTTTGGCCTTAGTCCCACCCCCCGTCTGGCCATCCACTGTCCTCCCTGACAAGGGCAGGTCAAAGGCCGGCCCAAGCAGATGGGAGGCACCCCCCCCCCCCCGGTGAGCCCTGCTTGGTGCCGCAAACCCCACCCGCCTGTGGGGAAGGGAGGGCGGACAGTCATATCTTAAATGTGCTCTTAAGGCAGGATTTGTGAGCAGAGAGACAATGGGGAGGCTTTTCCCATTTCCATACAAACTGCAGAGGAATAGCTGAGGTCACTGAAAGAGTCAAAATGGCTTTAGGGCTGTTTTCCTATACTGTTTAAGACGTGGGGTTTATATATGTATGTGTTTGCCGGGTACATTTATTTTATATCTTAGACTTTATAATTCTCATAACAGCAGCAAATGTTGGCCAAAGTCGGGGGTGGGGGGCTGTACGGAGCGAGAAGGACGCGTTGCTGCTGGAGGGTCAGGACCCTTGAAGAACCCTTAATTCAGGCCTTTTTGGAAAATGAGCAATGGCAGCTCTCAAAAGCGCAGGGATTTTGCAATGACCTGGCAGCCTGTTCAATGTCCCTTGCCAGCCCAGACACGGTCAAGCCTCAGCAGGTCAGGCCGGCTGGTTTATGGTGGGTGTGCAGAAGCCCGGGTCCTTCTCGTGAGGAAGTGTTTTCCTTGGCTGGGTGAGAACAGCAGTCGCCCAGAGGGAGGGGGGAGCAGAGCACCTCGAACCAGGGAGGCCCTATCAGCCGTGCTGTTCTCCGAGGCCAAGAGGGTGGCGCAGCCTAGCCGGTGGGTGCCTGCTGGCGCCCCCTCCCCTTTTGCTGACGCACGCACACACACACACACACACACACACACACACACATCCAGGGGCACGGAGGCGAATCAGAGAACAAACAGCTGGCTCCGGCTGCCAAGGTCCCTGAACATCTCAGCCGCCTGGAACACTCCCATATGCTTCCGGGGAGAGCACCCCTCCCCCCGGGCACAGTTCAGCAACAGAGAAAGAAGTTTGTCCATGAAGCTGAAATGTGGGAAGGTTCGGGATGAAGAAAAGAAAGTTCTTCCTTGCACAGTTAGACCATGGAACTCCCTCCCTGTGATAGGAATTTTGAGATCTGTTGTTGTTGTTGAGTTGTTTAGTCATGTCCGCCTCTTTGTGACCCCCTGGACCAGAGCACGCCAGGCCCTCCTGTCTTCCACTGCCTCCCTTATGCTGGTAGCTTCGAGAACACTGTCCAACCATCTCGTCCTCTGTCATCCACTTCTCCTTGTGCCCTCCATCTTTCCCAACATCAAGGTCTTTTCCAGGGAGTCTTCTCTTCTCATGAGGTGGCCAAAGTCTTGGAGCCTCAGCTTCAGGATCTGTCCTTCCAGTGAGCGCTCAGGGCTCATTTCCTTCAGAATGGATAGGTTGGATCTTCTTGCAGTCCATGGGACTCTCAAGGGTCTTGGATATATGTTAAATATTCATAAGTGTACCAACCAAGTATGTACATAGATCAGCACAGGAAGACCGACCTGAAACCATTTTTGATTCCCAAATGTTTTCTCTGCAAGGTCAAAGGAAAATGGAAAAGCTTCCCCATTGTCTTTTCCTTCACAAATCCTGTCTCAAGGGCACATTTAAGATATGAATAGGGTGTCAGCCTGTGACCTGGCCAAGGAACTAAGTATTTATTACTACAAAAGACTGGCCAGGCTCCCCAGGCAATCCAATCAAGTGACCATTAAAAAGGTAACCTGGCAGACAGAAGGTAAACAAAGCACTCAGATTTCTGCTGTAGACCACCTTTTCTGTGATGTAGGTATGATGTTTCTGGGGGGTGGTCTTGGGTTACACCCCTTCTGTGATGTATGTATGATGTATGGAGGGGTGGTCTGGAGCTCCAGGGCAGGGAATTTAAAATGTCTATATAAGGCCTTGCGCGCCATTGTTCTGGGTCCTCCTCCTTTCCTGCGTGTGATGAGTGAGGATCCTGTTGCAACAGATCAATAAAGATCAGGCTTACGAGCTGCTTTGCTTCTCAATATTCTCTGCTTGGCCTCTGTTCTTTTCTCCCACCAATAGGGAACCTACGTAAGGACTCTATAAGGGCTCTTGGATACCCCAAAAGGGGAAAAGGGCAGATTTTTGTTTACAACAGCCCCAAGGAGACAGATTTGTTCTTCTGCTCAAATCCTGCTTGCAGGTTTCCCACCATGGGCATCTGGTTGGTGCCTGCGAGGAGAGGATGCTGGATCCGGTGGGCTATTGGCCTGATCCTGCAATCTCTTCTTATTGGGGGAGAATAAGGGGCCAAGGCTGGGAAGGTGGGACTCTTTCTAAGCCAGTTCTATGGCTGTTCCTGGGGGGCAGCCCCGCCTCCCCTCCTGGTTTGGGGCTCGGTGCGGAAAGACAGGGTCTGAAACACACACACAGTTCCTCACGGTCCCCCATCACCTGTCAATGATCTGTCTTTCTGGCTCAGCCCCTAACCCAGGGACCCCCAAACTGGGTGGCATCGCCCCCAGAGGGCCATATATGTGGAATTACCTGCTAGGTGACAGGGAAGGGGCTGGAGGTGTGAGTGCCTCTCAGGCCTTGAAAAGCTCATATCGCTGGATCGAGCCCATCCATTTTGTCGAATTAATTAAACTACATAGTTTTAATTGGGTTTTGAATAAATGCGCAATTAATCGCTTCTGTTTTGAATTTTATGGTGTTATTATCTTCCTCGGTGAGTCGTGCAAGCCGCCGTTCATAGAGTCACAGAACTGCAGAGTTGCCTTTTATGGGGTTTGTGGAAACAAGGGACCCCCCAAAAAAGTTTGGGAACCCCAGGCCTTAACTCTTTCCGCTCCACACTCACCCCTCCTTGCCTCTCCTAATTACAAAGGCTCAGCACTCATTCCTCCCCCCCATCCCATTCTCCTAGGGGAACTTCTGATCTGTATTGATGGGAGGGAATGTGGGGGGGTTCCGCCGTTAATGTGAAGGCATGACCTGCTATTGCTTCCCGCTGCACCCGCTCTCGTCCGTAGGAAGACAAGGCCACGTACAGGCGGAGGGGCTATTTTCCGTTCAGTTCATAATTCGAAATAAATTGAATCAATGACATCCGCGGCTCAGGTAATGAAAGATTAAATTGCGTCCTGAGGTGGAGAGCTTCACCTTTCCTTCTGACGCAAAGGGCAGAGAAGCCTGGTGCGACCGGGTGGGGGGAGACTGGGCACGAGGCTTCTCTGTACATGGTTGCAGCCCCCACTTGAGCGTAACGGGATCTTTAAAAAATAAAAATGATTTGGAGAGGAAGAACAGCTTGGAGAAAAGCCACTTGGGGGCATGCAAATATATGCAAATGAGGCAGGCAGGTTAGGCGAGGTGAGCATCCCTGCTTTTGTAGCGCTGGCCCTGGCAATGGGCACCTGGGCAGTTATTTAGCTATTTAATTACTTGTTTTATATCCCACCTTTCCCCCAGTCAGGGCCCAGAATGAGCTGAAACAGAGTTCCTAAACATCAGGAAGAACTTTCTGCTGCTAAGAGCTGGTTGGCAGTGGAAGGGTCTCCCTTGGCGGGCTGTGAACTCTCCTCCCTTGGAGGTTTTTAAGCAGAGGTTGGGTGGCCGTCTGTCGTGGATTCTAGAGCTGAGACGCCTGCCTTGCAGCGGGTTGGACTGGATGACCCTTGGGGGTCCCTTCCAACTCTACCATTCTATGCGTTTGCTTTTGCTTCAGGTGGGAGACCAGGCCTGGTCATCCTGCTTGCCATTTCTCCAGCCCAGGATAATGGCCTACCGCCCAGGGGACAGCAAACTTTTTCAGCAGGGGGCCGGTCCACCGTCTCTCAGATCTTGTGGGGGGCCGGACCATATTTTGAAAGAAAGAAAAAAGAACGAATTCCTATGCCCCACAAATAACCCAGAGATGCATTTTAAATAAAAGGACGCATTCTACTCATGTAAAAACACGCTGATTCCTGTACCGTCCGTGGGCCGGATTGAGAAGGCAATTTGGCCGGATCTGGCCCCCGGGCCTTAGTTTGCCTAACCATGGCCCTACTCCCACAGTGCCCCGTTTCACGGCATCGTCTGGCTACAAGGGACTGGAGACTTGCTCTTCCATGCCTGCTCTGCCGAAGGCTTATGGGCCTGACCCAGAGACAACCTGGAGAACAGCCCATCTCCCTTCTGTGGCCTCCTCCTTAATCTAAGGAACAACCGCTGTGTGTGCACTATGTGTACAGAAGGCAAAGAGGTGCAGAGAGAGAGACGTCTCGAGAGAGTGAGCCAAGCTGCATTCTCCACAAAGTAACTCAGGCAAGGCAAACATTCCTTCCTCTCTGGCCTGGGGGAAGAATCCCTTTCTTTTCTCTTTGTCCATAGAGGAGGCAGCTTCTGAAGGCCAGTTGCTGGAAACCAGAGGGAGGGAGACGCGTCTTGTGTTCGAGTCCTGCTTGCAGGTTTCTCACAGGCCCCTTTGGCCCGATCCAGGAGATCCTTCTGAGGTTCTCAGCAGGGCCAAATGTGCCCTGGAACACGGGAAGGGATGGAGAGGCTTGAAGCGGCTAGGTTCCAGTTCCACGGCTGCCCCCCCCAGCCTTCATCCCCCCCCCCCAGCTTCCTCATCCAGATTTGCTCCCCCCACACCTGCCCAACACTTCCTGGAGCTTCCTGCCCAGCCGCCTCTGCTTCCTGGGCCCGCCCCGCAGGCTTGGCGCCGGTGGCGTGTTGTCGAGGAGACGCAGGAGGGGAAATCTGCAATTTAATTAGGACCGAAAGGCTTCCAAATGCATCGAGTCCCGGGTGCCATGGCAGACGTCCCTGCGCCATATGTTTCCTGGTGCTGCGATGTGTCGACGGGGGAGGCGAGCGATTTCGAGGATAAAGGGCGGAGCGCTCCGTGGGGCTCTGTGGGGAGGGGGGGTCCGTGAGGCTGAGCAACGGAAGGTCCAAGCAAAGCCATCAGTTGGTATAGCATGAGGCATTTCATTTCTGGGTCATGGGTTCAAACCACGTTGGGCATTGCAGGGGGTTGGATTAGATGACCCACACGGTCCCTTTCAACTCTACAGTTTTAGGATTCTATGAAAGCTCTCCTGGGGGGCCAGTCCAGCTCTCATCACTGTTGGGGCAGCCATGGCAGATAGACTGCGCCTGGACCCGGAGGTTCCGTAAGAAAGGTTGGGAAAGAGTATCGGACTAGAACCTGGGAGAGACCAGGGTTCGAATCCACACTCAGCCATGAAGCGCATGGGGGGGGGGTGAGCCATTCACAGACTCTCAGCCTAACCTATCTTGCAGGGTGGTTTTGGGGATTAAAATGGGGGTGGGAGGTGGAGAACCATGGAGCCGTCTTGAGCTCCTTGGGGGGAAATGGTAGAAGATAATGTGCAGTAAATAAATAATGCTCTTCTGACCATGGGGGGGGGGGTGTCATCTAGTCCAACCGCTTGCGATGCAGAAATCTCAGCTAAAGCGTCTGTAACAGATGGCCACCCAACCTCTGCTTAAAAACCTCCAAGGAAGGGGAGTCCGCCACCTTCTGGGGGAGTCAGTCAAAAAGCTCTTGCTGCCAGAACAGAGGGGGCTGCCCTCAGCTCTCAGCTCCTTCCCTCTGGCAGAGAGGCTGGGTGAAGAAAGAAAGCAGAGGTGGGGTGGGGGTGGGGTGTCTGCCCCCTTTCAAGCCCCTCCTGCAGAGGAGGGAGCCCAAGGCGATGGAGGATCTGGAAACCTCGCCTGATGAGGAATGGTTGAGGGAGTGGGGTCCATTCCGCCTGGAGAAGAGGCCCAGAAGTGACATGGCAGCTGCCTCCCAGGATCTCCAGTCTCTGTCAACGTGGGAAATGGAGCCGGTCTTGTTCTCTCCTCCTCTGGAGGGGAAGGACTTGAACCCATGGCTTCAAGTGACAAGAAAGGAGATTTGACTGAAGACTAGGCAGAAGGAGCCACTCAACAGCCGAGCGGGTGACCTTGGAAGGTGGCAGACTCTCCTTCCATTGCAGGTTTTTAAGCGGAGGTTGGATGCTCATCTGTTACAGACGCTGTTAGGGATGCTTTCTTGGAAATTCCTGCGTTGCTGGGGCTGAACTAGATGGTCGTTGAGGTCCCTTCCAATTCTTTCTTCTTCTTTTTTGATAATTTTTAATGGTTTTTAAATAATTTTGTACATATTTAACACAACCATTTCATACATTAAAATACAAGGTTCTTTTGAACCTTCAGACCCCCTCCCCTCCCCCCATAGATTCCACGTTTAAGAATAAATTTGCTACATCTTTTACCCTTCTCCATCTGTTAAATAACCATAATTATCAAAAATAATTCCACATTGCATGTCATTACATCCCTGCCAAAGATTTTAGCTGTTTACGGTGGTCTTTTAAATAAATTGCAAATTTACTCCCGTCTTTAGTAAATACTTGATCTTCCTGGTTTCAGATCTTCCCCGTCAGTTTCACCATCTCCACATACTCCATCAGATTCACCTGCCACTCTTCTTTGGTTGGGACTTCTCCTTCCTTCCATCTCTGGGCTAGTAGCTTTCTTGCTGCTGTTGTTGCTTACATAAAAAATCTTTTGTCATCTCTTGGTAATTCTTCACCTATTATACCTAGTAAAAAGGCTTCTGGTGGAACGTAAAGGTTACATTAGGTTACCGTATTTTTCGCCCCATAAGACGCACTTTTTCCCCTCCAAAAATGAAGGGGAAATGTGCCTGCGTCTTATGGGGCGAATGCAGGCTTTCGCTGAAGCCTGGAGAGCGAGGGGGGTCGGTGTGTACCGACCCCTCTCGCTCTCCAGGCTTCAGGAAGCTCTGCGCAACCCTCGGGAGACCGGCTCCGAGGGTTGCGCAGAGCTGCCTGCAATCCCGGGACCAGCGCAGCTCTGCCCGGCCACCGGGAGCCTGGGGAGAAGCTCCGCCCCGCTCCCGGTGGCCCTGCAGAGCTGCCTGCGCTCCTGGGACCAGCGCAGCTCTGCCCGGCCACCGGGAACCGGGGGAGAAGCTCCGCCCCGCTCCCGGTGGCCGTGCAGAGCTGCCTGCGCTCCTGGGACCAGCACAGCTCTGCCCGGCCACCGGGAGCCGGGGGAGAAGCTCCGCCCCGCTCCCGGTGGCCCTGCAGAGCTGCCTGCGCTCCTGGGACCAGCGCAGCTCTGCCCGGCCACCGGGAGCCGGGGGAGAAGCTCCGCCCCGCTCCCGGTGGCCCTGCAGAGCTGCCTGCGCTCCTGGGACCAGCGCAGCTCTGCCCGGCCACCGGGAGCCGGGGGAGAAGCTCCGCCCCGCTCCCGGTGGCCCTGCAGAGCTGCCTGCGCTCCTGGGACCAGCGCAGCTCTGCCCGGCCACCGGGAGCCGGGGGAGAAGCTCCGCCCCGCTCCCGGTGGCCCTGCAGAGCTGCCTGCGCTCCTGGGACCAGCGCAGCTCTGCGCCGCCATCCCGAGCGGGGCGCTAAGTCCCGCCCCGCTCGGGATGGCGGCACAGAGCTGCCTGCCGTCGCGGGACCGCAGGCAGGTCTACGCCGCCATCCCGAGCGGTGCGCTAAGTCCCGCCCCGCTCGGGATGGCGGCACAGATCTGCCTGCCGTCGCGGGACCGCAGGCAGGTCTACACCGCCATCCCGAGCGGGGCGCTAAGTCCCGCCCCGCTCGGGATGGCGGCAGAGATCTGCCTGCCGTCGCGGGACCGCAGGCAGGTCTACGCCGCCATCCCGAGCGGTGCGCTAAGTCCCGCCCCGCTCGGGATGGCGGCACAGATCTGCCTGCCGTCGCGGGACCGCAGGCAGGTCTACGCCGCCATCCCGAGCGGTGCGCTAAGTCCCGCCCCGCTCGGGATGGCGGCAGAGATCTGCCTGCCGTCGCGGGACCGCAGGCAGGTCTACGCCGCCATCCCGAGCGGTGCGCTAAGTCCCGCCCCGCTCGGGATGGCGGCAGAGATCTGCCTGCCGTCGCGGGACCGCAGGCAGGTCTACACCGCCATCCCGAGCGGGGCGCTAAGTCCCGCCCCGCTCGGGATGGCGGCAGAGATCTGCCTGCCGTCGCGGGACCGCAGGCAGGTCTACGCCGCCATCCCGAGCGGTGCGCTAAGTCCCGCCCCGCTCGGGATGGCGGCAGAGATCTGCCTGCCGTCGCGGGACCGCAGGCAGGTCTACGCCGCCATCCCGAGCGGTGCGCTAAGTCCCGCCCCGCTCGGGATGGCGGCAGAGATCTGCCTGCCGTCGCGGGACCGCAGGCAGGTCTACGCCGCCATCCCGAGCGGTGTTTCTAAGGCTTCACCTGTCAGAGATTCTCCAGCTGGGATTCCTGCATTGCCAGGGGTCAGACTGGATAGCCCTGGGGTGTCCCTTCCACCTCTGCAATTCTACGATTCTGTTTTACTGGGTACCACAAGTCTCCATCTTTCCCCTTGCGCTGTTCAACCTTCTGCTAGTCTGCCGATGATTCAGGCACAACAGCGAAGGATCTGACCCTGCTCTTGTCTCTGAAGCCACTGGGGAAAAGCAGCTCCTCCGTTCTGCTGGACAGAACATTGCAACATACGGATCGTTATCGGCTGAGCCGCGAATGTTGTAACAATGCCTCTGACCGGTGGCAAAGTGAGATGAGCCTCCCAGCTAACGCCACAGCTGAGCCTTCAACTCTTAACCTCCATGTAGCAGCACTCCGCTGACCGCAACACCCACGTCTCGCATTAGCAGTGATCAGAGCCGCTCTTGCTGTTTGCTGGGGGAAACCCCAAGTGGCCTCGCAGCAGAAGGCGGTTTCATCCAGGGAGGTGAGAGAAGTGTTCAGTCTGTGCAGCTCACAAGTCTCCCTAAGGACATGAGCAGAGCCCGCTGCAGGATCAGACCAAGGGCCCACCCAGTCCAGGAACCCAGCAAGCAGGATTTGAGAATGAAAGCAGCGCTCTCTTCTCCTCCTCTCCTGAGGTTTCCAGCAACTGGGATTCAGGAGCTGAGCCAACCTAGTAGCCTTTGATAGCCCTCTTCTCCATGAATTTCTTCAAGCCTCATTGAAAGCCACTACGGCCTCCTGCGGCAGTGAGTTCCACAGTTGGTGCTGAAAAGGGACTTTCTTCTCTCTGGCCTGAATCTTCCAGCACGGAGCTACATTGCATGGTGTCTGCCAGGACTAGTGCTACGAAATAAGGGAGAAAACCTTTTCTCTATGCCAGACATAAATTTATATACTTCATCCTGGCTCCGGCTCCTTCTGAGGTGCTGCTGGCCTGGGTGACGGCACAGAGAGAGAGATCTTTCTGCCTGGCTTGAGCAGACATGGATCCACAGTGCATGGCAATGGAGCCACGTGTTTGCGTGTCCGCTTTAGGGTTGCAAACGGGGACAGAGGCCTGGCTGGGGACCAGTTTGCCCTTTGCCAGCCAAGTGCATTGCTTCTCACACTCCTTTCATCCAAGGCAATTTCCCAGACCTCCTGGGTGCAGAGTCCTTTTTGGAATCAAGACTGCGGTGTGCATTTTGTGTGTGTGTGTGTGTGTGTGTGTGTGTGTGTGTGTGTGTGTGTGTGTGAATTTCACGGCCAGTTGCCTGCTCTCCTTCCTGCATGGCCCTTTCTTCTGGGGGGCTGCCAGGGTGACCTGCCCCCTTTCCCTGCCCCCTCTCTGTCCAGGTTCTGTGCTTCCTTCTCCGCCCCCCCGCCAACATTCCTCCTGGGGTCTTTGCTGCTGGCTCTGCCCTAACCACAAAACGCGTCTGCACACTGATCACCGAAGGGCCCTGGATGCCGGCTGGGGGGCTGTCCTGAGTTCAGCCAACTGCAAGGCTGCTAGGATGCCGGGGAGGGGGGAGAGATCTGTTCTCCCCAGGGACCTGCCGCTGCCTGTGTATGTTCTGGATATGCTTTGGAGGTCAACTTGTTGCTCCTGCCCTCCCTGCTTTGAGCACCGCTGACGGTCTAGTCATTGAAACGCCTTTAGTGCTGTTTGCTGTTTGAATGTTGAATGTCTGCTTAGCCTTGGGAGAGATGTTGTTATAGAGAACTCTCTTTTGTGTCCTCATTCCGATTTAATTTTTGATTGTAGGGTGGCTTACGGGGGAGGGGGGAGGGGAGGCAGAGAAGCATCGGCATTCTTGGTTGGTTGTGATGACAACCATAAGTCGGGAACGCTTCTCCGCGTGTACGGTAGCCGTGGGAGCTGGACTAGTTCTGCTCGGGAAAGCAATCTGCAATAATCATTTGCCTGGAGGCAAGAGGAGGGGGCACGAGGCTTTCTCTTGGCAGGCTGAGTGCTGTAGCCCCAGGAACACACCTGCCTCATGAAAATGGGAAGGTGGGCAAGCCTTTTGGCAGGGACAGGTCATGGGGGGGGAGTGGCTTAGCCACACGGCACATAGGCAGCAGAAATGGACACCTTTCACTCGGTGATGGAAAGGGCTGCCTCTCGCCTCCCTCGCTATGTCTACAACTGAACATAAGAAGAGCCTGCTGGATCAGGCCAAGGACGCATCTGATCCATCATCCTGTTCCCACACTGGTCGACCAATGCCCCAAAGGGAAACCAGTGTCAGGATCCGAGCGAAAGAGCAGCAGTCTCCCTTCCTGGGGTTTCCAGCAACTGTGATTCAGAAGCATCGCTGACTCTGGCTGTGGAGAGCAGAGCAGAGCCATCGATAGCCCTATTATTTCCTATGAATCTGTCCAATCTTCTTTGGGGGACAGGAGGCGGGCAGGTGTGTGGGACTCCCTGGTCCTGAATGGGGTAACAGTGCCTCTGAAGGACCAGGTGTGCAGCCTGGGAGTCATTTTGGACTCACAGCTGTCCATGGAGGCGCAGGTCAATTCTGTGTCCATGGCAGCTGTCTACCAACTCCATCTGGTACGCAGGCTGAGACCCTACCTGTCCACAGACTGTCTCACCAGAGTGGTGCATGCTCTGGTTATCTCCCGCTTGGACTACTGCAATGCGCTCTATGTGGGGCTACCTTTGAAGGTGACCCGGAAACTGCAACTAATCCAGAATGTGGCAGCTAGACTGGTGACGGGGGGTGGCCGCCAGGATCACATAACACCCGTCCTTAAAGACCTACATTGGCTCCCAGGATGTTTCTGAGCACAATTCAAAGTGTTGGTGCTGACCTTGAAAGCCCTAAACGGCCTCAGCCCAGTAGACCTGAAGGAGCGTCTCCACCCCCATCGTTCTGCCTGGACACTGAGGTCCAGCGCCGAGCGCCTTCTGGCGCTTCCCTCACTGCGAGAAGCCAAGTTACAGTGAACCAGGCAGAGGGCCTTCTCGGTAGTGGCTCCCGTCCTGTGGAACGCCCTCCCATCAGATGTCAAAGGAATAAACAACTACCAGAGTATTAGAAGACATCTGAAGGCAGCTCTCTTGAGGGAAGCTTTTAATGTTTGATGCATTACGGTATTTTAATATTTTGTTGGAGACTGCCCAGAGTGGCTGGGGAAGCCCAGCCGGAAGGGTGGGATATAAATAATAAATTATTATTATTATTATTATTATTATTATTATTATTATTATTATTATTATTATTATCTGTCTAGGCTAGTGGCCATCCCTTCCTCCTGCAGGAGGGAGTTTCGCAGTATAACTGCACAAAGAAGGGCTGTTATTTTCTCTGTCCTGAACCTTCCAACCTTTAGCTTTAACTTGTTGAGCGGCAGCCGATTCTGCGAAACCCCCCAGAAACGAGCGCGGCAAGAGGGAACCTAGCAGATGAAAGTGTTGGGAGTCCAGCCTGTGACCTGGGGAAGGGCCATAGGTCTGCAGGAGAGCAAGGCCTTGCAAACCCAAGTCCCAGGTTCAATCCTCAGGCAGAAGTTTGCGAGAGATCCCCCACCCCTGTCAGAAAGGGATGGTGTGCTGGGGAAGAGGGCATTGGGTCTGCTCAGCCTGCAGAAGAGAAGGCCACGATCCAAAGGGCTGTGGCACAGAAGACGGGGCGAGGCTGCTTCTTGTTGCTCCAGAGGGGCGGATCCGAACCCACGAGACTCAAATGGCAAGGACGGAGATTTCGATTAAATGTTAGGAAGACTTTTCTGACACTAAGAGCCTTTCCACAATGGATGCCTTCTAAAGGTGATAGACTCTCCTTCCTTGGAGGTTTTTCAGCAGGTTCTTAATACCTCTGACAATTCTGTGATTCTACGACCCTTTTCACACCTTAGTGAATAGGGAAAGGGGAAGCGGCAGTGTGCTAGAAAGTGGGAGGGGGATTTTTCCGCAACAGCAGCCATGAACGTTGGCCATGTTTGATGGACAGAAACCATGTTTTCTCGCAAGGAGACAAAGGCCCGGAGGCCACGGTGCTCTCTCGAGAGCCAAAGGTCCATCTCGCTCATCATGCTGTCTGAAAGTGGAGAGCCGGCTGCCTGCGGGAGGTTGTCCGAGCAAAGCATGATGGGAATATCCGTCTCCCTTGTTAATCGCAGCATCTGACAGCCCTCCTGCCTCTGAGCAGAGAGATGGAGAGACTCTGTCCTTTCGGCTCCTCTCTCTTCTGGCAGCTCCATCACTGCTTGCCATGCAAAAACTGCCGTGGGTGGTGAGGTGGGCTGGGGAGCCAGGCAGACACCAGGTGTGGTCCGTGACACACCTGGCCTGCACTGTGCCAATGGAGCATTTCGGGGGGGGGGGTGACATTAATCCGTTGGATTTGGGAGCAAAGTGTCTGTGGATGGTGACGTATTTATTTATATTTCTTTCTTTCATAAAATGTATACAGAATCAGAGAGTTGGATCACAAGGATCACCTTCAAGTCCAATTCCCTGCAAATGCAAGAATCCTTTTTTGCCCGGTGTGTGACTTGAACCCGTGGCCCTGAGATTAAGAGTCTCATCCTCTACCAGCTGAGCTATCCCAGCATTCCACTCCATCTTTTTTAGGCCTCAAAGTGGTTTGCAAAACATAGAACAATGAAATCAAGAAGCTTTTTCAAGTTAACATACTAAAGCAGAATAAAACTATCACCAACAACTTTCTAAGCATCTGGGTTAAAGGCAAAGGGACCCCTGACCATTAGGTCCAGTCGTGGCCGACTCTGGGGTTACGGCGCTCATCTCGCTTTATTGGCCGAGGGAGCCGACGTACAGCTTCCGGGTCATGTGGCCAGCATGACTAAGCCGCTTCTGGCGAACCAGAGCAGCGCATGGAAACGCCGTTTACCTTCCCGCCGGAGTGGTACCTATTGATCTACTTGCACTTTGAGGTGCTTTCGAACTGCTAGGTTGGCAGGAGCAGGGACAGAGCAACAGGAGCTCACACCGTCGCGGGGATTCGAACCACCGACCTTCTGACCGGCAAGCCCTAGGCTCTGTGGTTTAACCCACAGTGCCACCCGCATCCCTTAAACATCTTTGTTAGGCTTATCTAAAAAAGGATGTCTCTAGCAGGCACCAAAAAGAGTACAGAGAAGGTGCCTGATCGATATCAATAGGCAGGGAGTTCCAAAGGTGATGCAGCACTGAGCAACCAAGTCCTTACAAATGAAGAACCGGCCTTCCTGGACACTGTTAACACTGCCATTTCCGTTGATCGAAGCGATCAAGTTTGCGCCTGTTGAGCGAAGCCATCTTGCAGGCAAACTGGTCCCAAGCTGTGAAGGGCTTTATAGACAAGCCGGTAGCAACTGGGCGACCAGAGCAGATCTCTGGGCTCAGGTGTGACACGCCAACAGAGCCCCCCTCCTTCCAGCAGTCCTGCAGCAGAGAGGCCGCTCTCTGATCTGCTCTGATCCGCGGCTGAGATCTGCGCCTGCCCTTTGTGGCCCAGGAAGTGCGAAGCGAGCCGTCCCTGGTAACGGAGCATCGTTGTGGCAGCCGGCGCTGGAGAGGGAGGAGGCCCCATCCATCAGCCTCTGGCTCCCTGCTTTGCCCGCGATTTACTGCCCTGTTTACTGCTGCCAGCTCTCGGGGGCTGCATAGATCAGGCCGCGCAGCCTTGTTAACACAGAGGCTCCTCCGCAGAAAGGGCTGGGCAGCCCCCACCCCGCCAGGCCGCAAAAGAGGGTCTCTAGTTCCTGCGGAGCACTGAGATATTTCGCCAGCAAAAGAGCAAGGAGGGGGGAAAGGGGGGAGGTACAGAGGGGGCGGCTGCTGGGGCAGAAACGCTGAGCCCAGACACGGCTGGCCATGGGGGGCATCAGACGAGCCCTGCAGGATCAGGCCTCGGGGGCCAGTCTAGTCCAGTCTCTTGTCCCCATAGCGGCCAGCCAGATGCCCCACAATGGCAAAGCCACAGGCAGGATCTGAGCACAAAAGGGCTTCCCCTCTCCTGTGGTGTCTGTAAAAGCACGAGAAGAGCGTGCAGGATCAGGCCAATGGCTAACCAGATGCCCCCTATGCACACAATGGGAAGAGGCCCACAAGTGGGATCTGAGTAGGTCTCCCCCACTGC
This sequence comes from Podarcis bocagei, assembly GCF_964188305.1. Taxonomy (NCBI): domain Eukaryota; kingdom Metazoa; phylum Chordata; class Lepidosauria; order Squamata; family Lacertidae; genus Podarcis; species Podarcis bocagei. The sequence continues at coordinate 1,747,344 of NC_138135.1, forward strand.
CCATTTTATCCCCCCAAGAGCCCGGAGGAGTGGGTCATTCCCTCCAACTTTTCTCCAGTGAAAATAGGGACGTCCTATTCAATAATAAAGAGACACAGGTGGCGCTGAGGGTTAAACCACAGAGCCTAGGACTTGCCGATCAGATGGTCGGCAGTTCGAATCCCCGCAACAGGGTGAGCGCCTGTTGCTCAGTCCCAGCTCCTGCCAACCTAGCAGTTCGAAAGCACGTCAAAGTGCAAGTAGATAAATAGGTACCACTCCGGCGGGAAGGTCAACGGCATTTCCATGCGCTGCTCTGGTTCGCCAGAAGCGGCTTAGTCCTGCTGGCCACATGACCCAGAAGCTGTACGCCGGCTCCCTCAGCCAATAAAGCGAGATGAGCACCACAACCCCAGAGTCGGTCAAGACTGGACCTAATGGTCAGGGGTCCCTTTACCTTTATTTAATAATAATAATAATAATAATAATAATAATAATAATAATAATAATAATGGGTTCCCCCAGCCACTCAGGGCAGCTTCCAACATATATAAAAACATAATGAAACATTAAACATTTTAAATATAGCTTCCCTATCCAGGGCTGCCTTCAGGTGTCTTCTAAAGGTGGAACAGTGACTTATCTCCTTGGCTCCAGGGTCGCGTAGCTCCATCCCCTCCAATATTTTCCCCATGGAAATAGGGACATCCTAAGGAAAAGCCAGAAATTCCAGGATCAAATCAGAGACCAAGACAGCTTCTGTAAATCCAGGAACTCCCTGGCAGAGGGGGTCTGGTCCCTTGGGCTGAAGGACTGTGACTGGCCTGAGGTTCCCCACTGAGCTTCACGCTGAGTTGGGGATTTGAACTCTGGTCTCCCGGGTCCTGGCCCAACCCCCTCGAACTAAGCCTTGGGGGAGCAGAGCCTGGGAGCCCCTTTCCTTCCCCCTCCATGTGGGAACTCGCAGCTAAGATGGAGGCCGTGTGGCCACTGAGCCTGCGCCAGCCGGTTCCGCATTCCCTGGCAGAGATGCCTTTGGATGCCCGCTCCTGGTTTTACACACTGCAGCAGAATTAGCAGTGTGTAATGATGGAACATGGCATGATTTAATGAAACAAAGCAAAGACAGCCTGTAGGTTCTCCCCGGGAGGAAGCGTGCGGGGGACTGTCAGCAAAGATTGTCACAAAACACAAGGAAGGCAGGAAGGAAGAGAGGGCGGCAGCCACCAAGAAGTTCAACTGCAGAGACGGAACCACAAACACTACGCAGCGAAGCTGCTGCAACCTGGCCTGTCTTTCGCTACATGCGTGCGCAGGACATGCATGCGCATAAAGGCAAGCGTGTTGCTCGAAGCCCGCTTCCGAGAGAGGGCAGAGCTTTTGCCTAGGGACAGCAGTGGTGTAGCGTGGGGGGTGCAGGGGGGGCCGGCCGCACCGGGCGCAACATCTGGGGGGGCGCGCTCGCACTCGCAGCTCTCTGCCCCCTGCTAAAATCCACAGGTTAGGGGGCGCAAATTACTTGCCTTGCCCCGGGTGCTGACAACCCACGCTACGCCACTGAGGGACAGAACCATGCATTGCTCTACACAATACTGTTGGGGGTTTGCAGGGGTCAGTCTGGATGATGCCCAGAATTCCTCCGCAGTTGCTGGCATTTTGCATTTGTGGTGGCAGGAGGCATGAAGAGCAAGCTTGCCAGAGGAGCCCCTTTCTCTAGGCAACGGTTGTGAACAACACCCGGCGTGGAGATCTGAGCTGGGAGCTGGAGAAGCAGAGACTAGTGGAGAAGCAATATATTCTGGGGCGCTTGTGCTGTGAGCCCCTTCACCCTCTGATTGGGTTGCACATGTGTGTAAATAAAGCCATACACCCCGAGGGCACCCCCCTCTCTGCTGCCCTTCCTTCCAAGGAAAAACCAGCCCTGAGCCTCTGCCCACGTGGAAATCAGAGCGACGTGCAGCAATACCCTTTTACCCAAAGAACAAACGCTCACGCAAGGCCATTGAATTTGTTACAAGGCAAGGAGCGCTCAGAAGGAAACGCTCATTAAGCAATGCCACGGAAGCAGCCAGGAGATGTGGGGGTCAGCACTTATCGCTAATACATCCACACTCCTCAGACTGCAAAATGCGATGCCCTAATCTCAGAGAGGAGGGTGCAGAAGGGGCATCCTGGCGTGCTCAGGAATCAGGACACGGCTGCCGAGATCGCTGAGCCTGTGTCTCAAGAGGCGCCTGGAGCCTTAATGATGTCGGCCCCACCAGTCGCCATCGGAACCAGCGGCTGAGGCCAAGATCCAAACACCAACTGTGGCAAGCGGCTCCCTGACCCGTCAGCACACCTGCCATGAGCTGCTGCGCCTCCACCTGGTTTTCACCTGTAGGATACCTCGTTGGTGGAGAGAGCCGGTCTCTGGAGCCCGGAGAGCCTGACAACGCAGCAGCTTTGGGGCCCCACGACCTGCACACGGCGACCTTCCGCCGGCCAATTATTTGCCTCATTATCATTATTGCAAGCCAGCGTTCCTGGAGATTTAATTAATGGAGCCCCTGCTGTCGCCCGCACTCCCCGTGACCTTGCTGGCGAGAGAGTCAGGCATCCGGGAGGAAACATGACAGGCAACATGGTGGCGGCAGGGAGCCTTACCCAGGATCCTTTGCTCCGCCAGGCCCATCTTTGGTTCGCCTCGGAGCACAAGATGGAGGCTGGCAGAGAAAGCCCCGTAGCGCTTTGTCAGGGAAAGGAGGGGGCCAGAGAAATGGGCTTGTGGAGTTGGCGCTTCCCTCCTCCTCCTCCTCCTCCCAGCTAATTCAGGGAGTGATGGAGCGTGGCTCAGCGCCTGGGACTCCGGGAGACAGCCAGGCATCGCAGCCCTCCAAGCCTGCAGCTGATCGACCCAGCAAGCTGCCTTGATAAATGAACAAAATGCCCTCAACACATTGTGGCATTAGAAAGCCACCCCAATCTTTGATCTGGCAGAGACTTGAGGGGCTCCGGCGGCCTACCCAGGTTCGGTTCCTGTCTTAGAAGGAGGGTCAGTGAACACTGCAGTGTCATCTGGTTTTATTTTTGCCACGGCCGTCTTAAACGTATCCAGTGCCATGGTGCAAAGTTCCCTCCAGCACACACACACACACACCTGTGTTCCAGGGTTGTCGACCTTTCTTTAGGGAGGACGGTGCTGCCAGCGGGGCTGGAGGAGGCGGGCAGTGGCTGGAGGGCGGCTCCTGACAAGGAAGAGGCAGAGGCTGGACGCAGTGCCTCCTGGCTCAGCTGGACACTTCGTCCCACAGTGGCCACGGCAGATGGGGGCTCTGGGTGTGGCGCTGCTTCAGTGCAGCACGGCAGAGGGGGCGAGGGTGGTGAACTGATGCCAGGAGGCGCCGCGTCCAGCCTCCACCTCTTCCCTGGCGCCCTCCAAAACTTGGTGCCCTGGCGCCCTGCACCACTAGCCTCTATGGGTAAGACGCCCCTGATTTTCAAATATACAGTGGTACCTCGGGTTAAGAACTGAATTCGTTCTGGGGGTCTGTTCTAACCTGAAACTGTTCTTAACCTGAAGCACCACTTTAGCTAATGGGGCCTCCCACTGCTGCCGCCGCACGATTTCTGTTCTCATCCTGAAGCAAAGTTCTTAACCCGAGGTACTATTTCTGGGTTAGCGGAGTCTGTAACCTGAAGCGCATGTAACCTGAAGCGTCTATAACTACTGTATACCACGTGAACATAGGATGGAGGGGCTCACAGCATTAACACCCCCCCCCGACAGATCTTGCATCTCTGTTAGTAGCTGTTTTGGATCCCACAGAGCCTGCTTCCAGCTCAGCTCACACACCCCAAACTCTGGCTCCCTAGCAGTTAGGTGACAGGGGCGGAGGGAAGGCCTGGAGGGGCCCCTCACTTAGTTGTACCTCTTGCAACCAAGCCTATTCTTTTGGCATGCTGATGAGGACACTTGCGTGGCCAGCTAAGATCCTGCAAAGAAACTTACCGTATTTTTTGCACCATAACACTCACTTTTTTCCTCCTAGAAAGTAAGGGGAAATGTCTGTGCATGTTATGGAGCGAATGCCTGCGGGTGGCGGGGGGGATCTGCTGCAGTCGTGAGCAGAGGATCCATGGTTCCCCTTCCTTCCCTCCTCCGTGGTTACAAAGCATGGATCTACATGGATCCTCAGGATTTTTGCATTGGGCTACTCCAAACTCACTGTCAGATCACATGTTTAGAATATTTTTTTTCTTGTTTTCCTCCTCTAAAAACTACGTGCGTGTTATGGTCTGGTGCGTGTTATAGAGCGAAAAATACGGTATATGACTAGTTCAGCAACAGAATCCTCTATTTGAGTGTAACTCTCACTCGGTAGAGGACCCCAAGAACTGGATGGGACTCGGGCATCATCCAGACTGACACCCCTGCAACCCCCAAGAATTCACTTCTTCCAAACCCCCAATGTAGACAAGGTTGAGTAACAACCAGTGGCAGACCTTGGAGTCTCAAATCTCAGCAGCCCCCTGGGCAGCAGCAAAATTCACCACCCCCACTTCACACTTCCCATTCTTTGTCATAGCTGTGGTGCCCCCTGTAGCACCCCAAGGTTCTGCACCCAGGTCGTGCTCCCCTAAATCCGCCATTACAAAAAGCTACTAAATGTGGCAAATTCATGGAAGAGAGACTCTTTATCCCCTTCTGCAAGGTAGGCTAGAATGAGATTTAGTGACACACACACACCCCCCCCCCACACACCGAAGCTTCAGCTCCACTGGCCAGTCAACACCCTGGACCAGAATCAAGCAGATTTGCACAATATTTTAAAATAATATCTCTTTCCCCACCACCACCACGAGAAGTTTCGGGGCACAAAATGCCCTCTTGACCTGGAAGCACGGGTGGTTGCCCCCCACTCCCCGTGGTCTCTCGGGCTCACCCCCACTTCTGCTTTCAGTCGTGTTGCGTCCCAATTACCGGTAATTCCACAGGTCGCAGAGTGTTCCTCGCTGTTCCACAGCTGTGCCTTGTGGAAATCCGATCTCAGCCGCTGAATCAGATATTATCAGATACGCGGAAAATCCAGAGAAAGGTTTTGCTTAACCGAGCTTCAATTCTGTGGGCAAGATCGGATTTCTGCAAAGCCCAGCCATGGAAGAGCGAGAACAGCTCTCCAAGCCAGGGGAAGGAATTGGAACAAGATGCAATCAAAACACAGGGCAAGCAGAAGTCTGGATGATCCTCCAGTGGCAAGATAAGCATGCTCACAGGCACTCCTCTCTTATTCCTGGCACTGGAGATGGGGCCAGATTAGGATTCCGTAAAAGCATAACAAGATCCGGTTGGGTCATGTCAATGGTCTCCTGTTCTCACAGTGGCCAAACAGCTGCCTGTGGGAAACCAGTGTGGGATGTGACACACAAGAGCAGTCAAGTACAACATTCCTAGAGTGAACATGCTTACACATGGGGAGGGATGTTTGTCCAGCCAGCAGGTCAACTTCCTGCTTCCTTCTGGGCTGGGACAGACTTCCTCTGCATGTGACTAGAGGTGGGCGTGGCCTCACCTGTGCAGGTAACGACAAAAGCACAGGGCAGGGCAGCCATCTCTCTCTCTTTCACCACATGCATCAAAGAAGCAACATCTGCTTAGCCTAAGATGCTTCCAGCCAAGAGAGGACAAAGGGACTGTCTCTTTATGAGATAGTTTCCAGGTGAATGTTACTTTTCTAAGCTAAGTCTGCCTTCTGGGATCCGATTGTGAACAGAATGTGAATAAACTCTTTTTATACTTTTGTAGAAGACTGTGTCCTGTCTTATCTTTTATGAGGGAATAAGGGGGAAATACCGGAACAGTTATTATAGAGGCCTTAGCGAGCCTGAGCGAACGCATCCGCTGCGAGTTTCAAAAAGGGGAATGTTACTCTGCTAAATTGTAGAACTTGTTAACACAAGTTGGAAAGGCTATAATCAAACAATATATCCTCTGCTGCATCCCGGAACATTCCCACAACCAACCAGCAAACAGGATTTGCGCACAAGAGCAACACTCTCCCCTCCTGTGGGTCCAGCAACTGGGATCCAGAAGCATTTCTGCCTTCGACTGTGGAGGGCAGAGCAGAGCCACCATTGCTGGCAGCCATCCATAGCCCCCTCTCTCCTCCTTCAGGAATTTCTGTAATCCTCTTTTAAAGCCATCCGAGTTAGTCACCATCACTGCCTCCTGCGGGAAGGAGTCCCATAGACTTAATTATGCACTGCGTGAAAAAGTCCTTTCCTTTTCCGCCTTCCCTTTCCTCCACAACTATCTTCTGGAGCCTGATGAATTGATATTGCGCTAGGCACTGCTGCCTGGAGGGAGGCGCATGCGCAACGGATCAACACGGCTGCCTGAGTTTTGGGCCTCTCCTTGGCGTTGTGGGAAAGGAGGTGGTCATGTTGAGCTCCTGCAGGTTAAAACCAACTGCTGCTCCACCGCCAGCCTTGCCCCCTCGCCGTTGCCACCCCCACCCTGCCCAAGACCCGTAATCCCTGAAGAGGTTTCAGTTTCAATCCAGCTAAGATCTCCCTGCGGGAGCCGGAGCAAACTGCGGGGCATCCAAGCAAACAGAACTGAAGGCAGATGATAGGATTCTATCTGACCCGATATTAGAAAGTCAGCCAGAGCTGCTTCTTTTTTTAAAAAAATAAAAGCTACTTAATCTTTAAAAAAGCCCTGTAGATCAATAGAGATAATGTTAGAAGAATCGCCCCCTGGGTGCCAGGATACCTGTGCTTAGCCGACCCTCAGCATGGGAAGAGGCCAGAACTCAATGGAGGAGCACCTGCCTTAGCAGGTTCAAATCTGGCCGTGGCACCTCCAAGTAGGGCTCGGAAGCCCCTGGGGCCATTGCTGCCAGCCCGTGTGGGCAATGCTGAGCAAGACTGAGGGAATTGGGTGCACTGAGGCCGGAGAAGAAGAAGAGGAGGAGGAGGAGGAGGAGGAGGAGGAGTAGTTTGGATTTGATATCCCGCTTTACCAACTCCACCTGGTACGCAGGCTGAGACCCTACCTGCCCGCGGACTGTCTGGCCAGAGTGGTGCATGCTCTAGTTATCTCCCGCTTGGACTACTGCAATGCGCTCTACGTGGGGCTACCTTTGAAGGTGACTCGGAAACTACAGCTAATCCAGAATGCGGCAGCTAGACTGGTGACTGGGGGCGGCCGCCGAGATTACATAACACCGGTCTTGAAAGACCTACATTGGCTCCCAGTACGTTTCCGAGCACAATTCAAAGTGCTGGTGTTGACCTTTAAAGCCCTAAACGGCTTCGGCCCACTATACCTGAAGGAGCGTCTCCACCCCCATCGTTCTGCCCGGACACTGAGGTCCAGCGCCGAGGGCCTTCTGGCGGTTCCCTCATTGCGAGAAGCGAAGCTACAGGGAACCAGGCAGAGGGCCTTTTCGGTGGTGGCACCCGCCCTGTGGAATGCCCTCCCATCGGATGTCAAGGTGATGGACAACTACCTGACATTCAGAAGACATCTTAAGGCGGCCCTATTCAGGGAAGCTTTTAATGTATGATATTTTAGTGTTTTTTGGTTTCTGTGGAAGCCGCCCAGAGTGGCTGGGGAAACCCAGCCAGATGGGCGGGGTACAAATAATAAATTATTATTATTATTATTATTATTATTTATCACTCCCCTTCAGGAGTCTCAAAGCGGCTAACATTCTTGTTTCCCTTCCTCCCCCACAACAAACACTCTGTGAGGTGAGTGGGGCTGAGACACCTCAGAGAAGTGTGACTGGCCCAAGGTCACCCAGCAGCTGCAGGTGGAGGAGCGGGGAATCGAACCTGGTTCACCAGATTACAAGTCCACCGCTCTTACACACACTGGCTCCCAAGAAGAGAGGATAAGAGAGGATTGAGAGGTGATAAGAGAACCATCTTCAATTATATCTCAAGGGCGGTCCCATGGAAGCTCCAGAAGACAGGACCTGGACCAATGGCTTCAAGTTACAAGACAGGAGATTCTGACTAAACATCTGGAAGAACTTTCTGATGGCAGTAGTTGTTTGACAATGGAACAGGCTCCCTCAGAAGGTGGTGAGCTCTCCTTCCTTGGAGGCTTTTAAGCAGAGCTTGGGTGGCCATCTGTCAGGGATGCTTCAGCTGAGATCCCTGCATTGCAGGAGGTTGGACTAGATGACCCTCAGAGGTCCCTTCCAACTGTGTGGCGGCGCTTTAGATATTTTAAGATGGCTATCCTTTGTGGGTGGATTTCATGCTCTGGGATATGAGGAGTCCCTTTTAATAATCCACAGTCTTCACCAGTCCTCCAGGTCCAGCCCCAGAAGACGCCTTTCTTGAGACGGGAGACATTCCACAGCCAAACTGGTCCAGATGATTAGTCCCTGCTCAGCTGCCTTTGGTGGGCAGATTCCCCTGGGACTTCATTTAGCAGGCATCTGTCTCCTTTGCAGACGTCAGACATGGCCTCGTCCTCCACTGGGGAAACAAGTCTCCCACTCTCTTCCACCTGAAGCCTTTTAAAATATATATATTTTCAAATATATATATATTCAAAGCAGCCACATTCGACTCTTTCAACCACCTTTTTTCCCCAGGGTGAGCCTATCTTGCCATCCTAGAAGATGTCTTTGAGATCCTGGGGCTCACACCTGAACAGGGGACTCAAGATGAGGCAATTCCAGCAGAGGTTAGAAAGGTTCTAATTATCTCTCCATTCACAGCTCACGTTTCTCCACAATATATAGTGGCTCCGAAGTATTATGGGGGACGTTTGATCAGCAAACAGGGAACCTTAATCTTCTTGCTCTATGGTAAAGGAAGGAGCCATTGCTCAGCGGAAGAGCATTTCCAGGAGGGCAGAAGACAACTGAGATGTTGAAGCGTTTGAAAACCAAGCCTGATGAGGAATGGTTGAGGGAGTTGGGGGTGTTTAGCCTGGAGAAGAGGAGACTGAGAGGTGACAAGATGTCCAAAAATCTGAAGGGCCGTCACATGGAAGGTGGAGCAAAATGGTTTCCTGCTGCTCCAGGAGGTAAGACCGAAACCAATGGATTTGAATGAGAAGAAAGGAGAATCTTAGGAAGAAAGTTCTGATGGGAAGAGCTGTTCAGCAGTGGAACAAACTATCTTGGAAGGTGCTGGATTCTCCTTCACTGGAGGTTTCCAAGCAGAAGTTGGAGGGCTGCTTGCCGGGGATTCTTTTTTTGTGTGTGTGTGAAATAATTTTTATTGGTTTTACAATTACGAACTACAAATAAACACAAACTGGTAAAAACAAACCTAGACATCATCTTAAAAAGCAGAGACATCACCTTGCTGACAAAGGCCCGTATAGTGAAAGCTCTGGTTTTCCCAGTAGTGATGTATGGAAGTGAGAGCTGGACCATAAAGAAGGCTGATCGCCGAAGAATGGATGCTTCTGAATGGTGCTGCTGGAGGAGACTCTTGAGAGTCCCATGGACTGCAAGAAGATCAAACATCTCCATTCTGAAGGAAATCAGCCCTGAGTGCTCACTGGAAGGACAGAAGCTGAGGCTCCAAGACTTTGGCCACCTCATGAGAAGAGAAGACTCCCTGGAAAAGACCCTGATGCTGGGAAAGATGGAGGGCACAAGGAGAAGGGGACGACAGAGGACGAGACGGCTGGATGGTGTTCTCAAAGCTACGAACATGAGTCTGACCAAATTGCGGGAGGCAGTGGAAGACAGGAGTGCCTGGTGTGCTCTGGTCCAGGGGGTCATGAAGAGGCAGACACAACTAAACGACTCAACAACAAAGGTAAAAACATATCTGTATAAAGAGATTCTCTTTTTTTTAATAATTTTTTTATTGGTTTTCCACAATTTATATAAACACAAACAATACACAATACAAACAAACAAACACATGAACAAACATGTATAATTTCAAATCTTATTTCTTAAACCTTACTTCACCGACTTCCCCATACCTCCCCTTTCTGCATCCCAGTTTCCAAATTAGTTTCTGCAAATCCTCCCCCTTAAGTTTATCTAATTTTCCCTTGTTCTTTTCTTTTACTTAACCTTTTACAGCTGTAATCCCCTTTTTTCTATACCCTCAACATTCTAGCACTCACCGATTCTGCAACACTTCCTAAGATAAACCCTGAATTCCCTCCAATCTTCTTCCACCGTCCCCCTCCCCCGGTCTCAGACTCTGCCAGTCATCTCAGCCAGTCCCACATAGTCCATCACCCTCACCTGCCATTCCTCCAGAGTGGGTAGATCCCGTGTCCTCCAACACCCTGCAACGAGAACTCCTGCTGCTGTAGCAGCACACATAAAAAAAGTCCTATCCCTCCCTGACACCAACTGGCCGACAATGCCCAAGAGAAAGGCCTCTGGCCTCCCGGGAAAAGTACACTCAAGTACCTCTTTCATTCCATCATACATCACCTCCCAGAAAGCCCCAATCTTCGGGCACGTCCACCAAAGGTGGTAAAAAGTACCCTCAGTCTCTTCACACCTCCAGCACCTACCATCGGGCAAATGGTAGATCCCTGCGAGCTTGACTGGGGTCATGCACCACCCGTAAATCACCCTCACAATACTCTCTCTCAAGGCATCACATGCCGCAAACTCTACACCAGTGGTCCACAACTGTTCCCAGTCAGCAAACACAACATTATGACCAACGTCCTGTGCCCACTTAATCACAGCCGATCTAACAGTTCCATCCTGTGTATTCCATTTCAGCAACAAGTCATACATTCTTGACAGATTCCCAGCATTGGGCTCCAACAATTCTGCTTCCAGTTTCGACTTCTCCACCTGGAAGCCAACTCTCCCGTCCTGTTTACACACCTCCACTATTTGACAATAATGGAGCCAATCTCGTACCTTAGGCTTCAATTTCTCATAACACTGCAATTTCAGTTTATCACCCTCCTGTTCCAAAATTTCCCAGCATTTTGGCCACTTGGCCTCCACGTTAAGCCCCCTCACGGCCTCAGCCTCAGCCTGTATAAAGAGATTCTCCGACTCTTGTGACCCCCCCCCCGTCTAGTCCATGGAGTCTTATTTCAAACATTTACAACTGCATATTCTTCCACACTCCAATCTGTATATCACACCATATTATCCATGGTAATTTTGACACTACAAGTGAAATCAAAATGCTGCTGCTGTTTCCATTCCTTTATAAATAATTTTTCCCATTCTTTTAAAAAGTTTTTGTCCTCTTCATTTCTGAGTTTTCCAGTCAGTTTTGCCATTTCGGCATAGTCCATCAGCTTGGCTTGCCACTCCTCTCTGGCAAGGACTTGGTCTTCTTTCCATCTCTGGGCCAATAACATCGGAGAGGCTGTTACTCCAGACATAAAAAGTCTTTTCAGCTCCTTTGGGATGTCGGTACCTGTAATTCCTAATAAAAACGCTTCTGGTTTCTTAACATAAGTTATTTTAAGCCTTTTTGTTTGTTTGCTTCATTATATATCATCCTCAGAAAGCTTTTATTACCTTACATGTCCACCACATGTGATCAAAGGTACCTTCTTCTTCTTTACATTTCTGGCAGGTATTTGAAATTGTCCTACACATTATTGCTAACTTGGAGTCAAATATCACTGGTCCTGAAGGGGATTCTTTAGCTGTATTGCAGAGGATTGGACTAAATTGGACTAAATGGTCCTTGGGGTCCCTTCCAATTCTACTATTCCATGATTCTAGGGATTCCAGGGAAACACCTTGAAGAGTCACTGCCAGTCAGTGTAGACAAGAAAAACACCAGTTGCTGGGGAGAGAATGCCTGTGTTTGAATCGCAGGCTTCCAATCAGGGCACCTGGTCGGCCACTGTGAGAACAGGATGCTGGACTAGATGGGACCCATCAGGGGAGTAGCAACCGGGGTACAGACCGCACCCGGTGTCATCCTGAAGGGGGGTGGCATTCGGTGTCCCCCCTGCCTGCAACTCCCCCAAACCCGGCAAGTGGCGAAACAGTGAGCAGCGAAGCAGCTGCGGTGGCTGTCCCCCTTCCCCCGGCTGTAGGCTTCGGAGTCACAGGGGGTGCACCGAATGTCACCCCCCTACAGCCTGACAGTCAGCACCGCCCCCCGCCCCCCGCCCCGAGATCAGCCCCTGGGGAGGATGACGTAGCCGCACCAAGATCGGCCCTGTGGGCAGATCGCCCTGGCCCCTGGGTGCACAGCATGTGCGCTGCTCCTGGTACTGGAGCGCCTAGCTCTCTCACTGGCCCCCCCCCTGGTCTAATCCAGCATGCTCTGCTTAGGTGCTTAGATTAACTGGTCCGTCTGCCCATGAGAAGCAGAGCCATCTCAGTGGAGGCACCAACTCCCTCAAAGACCTTCCCCAAAGAGGCCCACCTGGCCCCAACACTGAGCATTATCAGTGCCTGGCAAATCCTGGCTTTTTGGAGAGGTAGGTTGATTCCCCCTCCCCCCAGAGGGGCTGTGGCCTTCCCACTCCCCTTGTAACCAATTTGCATCTTGCCCTTCAGCTTTGGTAGAGCTCTGCCTCTTTATTTGATTGTTTTGTCTTCCCCTGCTGTCCGCTTTCCAGTTTATCTCCTCCAGACCTGAGGCTTATTCCCATAATGTCTTTGTTTGTTCTCCTTGGCTCCCTTGAGCTCTTCCGAAAGAGAAGATATCTGCATTTTCAAGATGCATAGACCAAGGTGTGGTTTTGAGCCCGTCCTCCAAAATGCAGGCAGCCTCTCCCGTTTTGCATCGCCCACAAGACTGCCTCAATGCCCTGTCTTATCCAATTCACAAACGACAGCGACCGAGTAACAGAGACCACGGAGCGGACTCTGCTGAACTCCCCCGAAATACGTCTCGCTCATTGGCAGAATCTACTACTCTTCGAGGAGAATGAAATCTTTCAGACAACTGAGTCTGCATCTGAGAAGAGTCTCCCCCGGTCCACGTTTTCTCAAGCTTTCTTGGAAAGATGACATGTGGGAGTAGACTGGGCCCGGCTGACGTCCCTCGTTGCCGTAATATATTGTGCTGCCCTTGTCGACGGAGACGGTTGCTTTATCAACAGAGCAGCCAAGCAAGGCCGGCTTGGCACCGCTTGCTCTTAATAAGCCCAGGTAGACACTTGGCAATCAGCCTGCTTCCTCTGGGCCCTTGCAAATTAATCGTTTTATTGCTTGTTTTAATAGCTTCCTGGCCTTCCATCCCCGGAGTCTCTTAACGTGCCGGCAGCAGGAGACAGCCACCGCCTTCCTCGTGCCCCCAGAGTCACTGCCACCCCAGACACCTCCTGGGCCTCTGCCAGCCAGTTGGTGCTTGGTTCCACCTCTGCCATCTTCTGCTGGGCGGCCTTGAGGAGGTTGTACCCACCCTCCCCCCGGTCTTTGCTAATGTGCTAACTTCTCCGCAGACAGTGAGATGCATCTGGAGCCTTCTCCAGAGACACGCACCTACCCTGTGCGAGAAGAAGGAATCACAGAATCCTAGCACTGTAAAGATGGAAGGGGCCACCAGGGGTCATCTACTCCAACCTCCAGCAGTGCAGGAATCACAGCTGAAGAAACCCTGACGGGTGCACATCCGATCTCTGTTGAAAAACCTGGAATGAAGGTCAGAGGAGACTGTGATGTCTTCAGGATTTCTGCTTTAAGTTACACGCATATAGAACCTGAGGGACGTGGGTGGCGCTGTGGGTTAAACCACAGAGCCTAGGACTTGCCAATCAGAAGGTCGGCGGTTCGAATCCCCGCAACAGGGTGAGCTCCCGTTGCTCGGTCCCTGCTCCTGCCAACCTAGCAGTTTGAAAGCACGTCAAAGTGCAAGTAGATAAATAGGTACCACTCCGGTGGGCAGGTAAACTGCGTTTCCGTGCGCTGCTCTGGTTCTCCAGAAGCGGCTTAGTCCTGCTGGCCACATGACCTGGAAGCTGTATGCCGGCTCCCTCGGCCAATAAAGTGAGATGTGCGCCGCAACCCCAGAGTCGGCCACGACTGGACCTAATGGTCAGGGGTCCCATATAGAACCTGAACATAAGATGGAGGGGCTCATGGCATTAACAACCCAAAAGCCCTTCCTTCCTTCCTTCCTTCCTTCCTTCCTTCCTTCCTTCCTTCCTTCCTTCCTTCCTTCCTAGCTTTGGATTCAGCACAGAGCAAGCAGGTCTCTGTGTCTCCAGCTCCCAACTCAGTTCTCTCACACACTACTCTGGTGACTGTTCTCCTAGTAGTAACTAGGTGAGGAAAGGCCCCCTCATCAGCCTGGAGGCCCCCCTCACTTAGTTGTAGCTCTTGCAACCGAGCTCATCCTTTTGGGATGCTGATGAGGACACTTGAATGGCCAGTGGAGGTCATTGTCTTGCAAATAAATCTCTCTGGCCTGTTCAGCTGCGGAATCCTCTCTTAGATGCTGACCATCGCTGGGTTCACAACCCCAAGAATGAGACGGGACCCATGATCCAAACTCGCTTCCCAAACCCACAACAGCAGGAACAACTAGCATGCAGGGATTCACAGAGAGACCAGTCTCCTCTGAGCTTCATTCCAAGGAAGGAATGGAACCTGAGAAAGTGCCTGGAGTCTCAAAGATTGGGCTGGTCTGTATTTCTACTTTGCAGCCCCCTCAAAGGGTGTCAGAGGTGCCTCCCCTTCCCCTCCACCTCCCCACTTGTGGGGCCCTTGTCCTGTACGTTCTCCATCACCTCCGCACCCAGAGCCTCCTTGCCTCCAGTCCTGGGCTCCGGCGCTTGGGTCCTTTCCTGGCAGATCAGATGCTGCAAGAGCTATGAGTGAGTGAGTGGGGGGGGGGAGGTTTGAGCCGCGGCCGCCACTGCCACAAATCAGGCCCGACACGTTATTTTTCAGAGAGCTAATGGGATTTGAAAACAATCTCTTTGAAAGTTCTGCAGAGGGGTCATTTCCTCCCTGAACTCGTAATGGAAAATGAAATGTGCTCGGCCCGGACACCCTTTCATCTCCCCCCCTGCAACCCCGTCTTGGCAGGCCTGTCAGATGTGGGAGGGGGCAGACAAGGGGGGAGCCGGGTCTGCTGGACACCCTCCCGTCCTCAGGAAGCACCAGGGAAGCCTGGAGGGGCTGGGTCTGAATGTGGGGGGAGGGAATGCCCTGCTGGGCAGCGTGAGATGAGGGGGAGGCTGGTGGCAGCAGGAAAGGGCCGTAGCTCAGGGACAGAGCACCTGCCTTGCACGCTCAAGGACCCGGGTTCAATCCACAACAGCATCTCCAGGTAATGCGGAAAGAAACTCTATGTCTGGACCTCTGGAGAATCATTGCTGGCAGTCAAAATGGACCTGTGCTCCGATTTAGGAATACAGGGATTTGCTTTATACTATGCATTATTTTTGTTGTTGTTTAGTTGTGTCTGCTTCTTCGTGACCCCCTGGACCAGAGCACACCAGGCACTCCTGTCTTCCACTGCCTCCCGCAGTTTGGTCAAACTCATGCTGGTAGCTTTGAGAACACTGTCCCACCATCTCGTCCTCTGTCGTCCCCTTCTCCTTGTGCCCTCCATCTTCCCCAACATCAGGGTCTTTTCCAGGGAGTCTTCTCTTCTCATGAGGAGGCCAAAGTCTTGGAGCCTCAGCTTCACGATCTGTCCTTCCAGTGAGCGCTCAGGGCTGATTTCCTTCAGAATGGAGAGGTTGGATCTTCTTGCAGTCCATGGGACTCTCCAGAGTCTCCTCCAGCGCTATGTCTAATTTAAGAAGGATGTTGACAAGCTGGAAGGTGAGTGGAGGAGGGTGAACAAGATGATCAAGGGACCAGAAACCAAGCCTGATGAGGAACCGTTGAAGGAGCTGGAAAAGAGGAGGCTGAGAGGAAATACAGTGGCTGTCTTTCAATATCTAAAGGGCTGTCAGACAGAAGAGGGAACAAGCTGGTTTTCTCCTGCTCTGGAGTCTAAGACTCGAACTAATGGCTTAAAGGAGCTTCTGGACTAAACATCAGGAAGAACTTTCAGACAGTAAGAGCCATTCGGCAGTGGAATGGAAGACCTGGAGGTGGAGGACTCTGCTTCCTTGGAGGCTTTTAAGCAGAGGTTGGTTGGACGTCAGTCATGGATGCTTCTGCTGAGATTCCTGCATTGCAGGGGGCTGGACTAGATGGCTCTTGGGGTCCCTTCCAACTCTACCAGGCACAAGTGAGGGTGGGCTACCGCAGAGTGAGCCAGGGGCTCCTCGCACACAAAGCACAGAAGCCCTTTCCCACAGGCCGGCGGCAAAGAATCTCTGGCATTTCACGTCACCATCTGCCTTTCCCAATAACCAGAGAGAGCCGGCTGCTTCCCACTTGGGGTGCTTGGCGGATGCTGCCTGCCTTCCACGTCTCTCATTGCCATGGTGTAATTTCTCATCCCTTCTCCTCCCACTTAATTAGCAGCACACATTGCAGGATTTCGCCCAGGCTGGGAGATCCAGGCAGCTGTGGTGTCACTCAGAGAGGTGAGATTGGCAGAGAAGCTGGTATTTGAGGCCAGGAGAACCGTTGGGCCGGCCATCACCCCCACCGCCCACCCTGGAGGCTCATGGGTGGTCCTGATGACTTCCTGAAATCTCCTGGCAGATCCCAGGAAGGTGGACAGGGCCAGGCTCTGTCTCAATCGTCCCAGGGGCCATCGCCCAATAACCAGAGACCCATCCATTTTCTGGCACCCAAGGGAGCTTGGAGTGATGAAACAGCAGAGCTGATGGGATTGATATCCAAATTGCGGTGGGGTCAGGCTTGCCAACTCTATGATTCTACCATTCTATAGCTAGAAAACATGCAGAGAAAAATCTTGTTGTGAGTCCATAAGGCCCAAGAAGACTCTGATGGATGGGGCCCAGGGCATTGCGGGATCTGATTTCTTTCCGCAGGGCCTGTAAGACAGAGTTGTTCTGCCTTGCCTTTGGCTTGGAATCAACTTGATCCCTCCCCCTCTTTCCTTTTTTCTTTCTTCTTCTGTGATGGAACTCCTACTTGGGGACTTCCCTGGGTTTTTTCTGGCCCACGTAGGACCAGTCTGGATAGTTGGCCTAGGTGAAGACTTGATGTTTTCATTACCAAAAAAGTTTTTGATTTGAGTTCCTACTGAAATGAGGCTGCATTTTAATGTTATATTTTAATCTTGTTTTTAAGTTGTAGTTCAATCAATTGTTTTATACTTGGTGTTAGCCACCCTGAGCCCGGTCTTGGCTGGGGAGGGCGGGGAATAAATAAAATTTAAGAATAATAATAATTCTGTTCTCACTCTGGTCAACCAGGTGCCCCAACGGGAACCCATAAGCAGGATCTGAGCCCCAGAGCATCTCTCCCTCCTGCAGTTTCCAGCCACTGGCATTCAGAAGCATCGCTGCCTCCCGCAGAGCCCAGCCGCCCTGGCTAGTGGCCACCCATAGGCTTCTCCTCCTCCTCCCTGAATTCATCTAACCCTCTTCTAAATCTGTTTAGTTTGGCAGCCATCCCTGCCTCCTGTGAGAGGGAGTTCCATAGTTTATTATTATTATTATTAACATATAAAACACATACATATACATTTACACAATACACATACACAACACACTACCTAATTTTCATAACATAAAACATACCTACATTATATAATACCTACCTATACGATACATATCAACATACCTACACACCTACCCCACATGGACACCCACCAAGTGGCTTGACTTCCGGCTGTTCTTGTTACGCTACTTTATTTTTCCAACTAGCTTAAACGCATTTCATTATTCCTTTAATCTCTTCTTTCATCTTAACTTTACTCTCCTTTCACTCTGATCATTTTCTGGATTCGCTCAGTATCTGTCAGAAATTGTACTTTTTCCACATAAATTTTGATGTATTCCTTAAAGATAGCCCACTCCTTATTCACTTTTTGTACCATATCTCCTCTTATCCTCCCTGTTAGTTCGGCAATATGGAAGTATTCCATCATTTTAGATAACCAGTCTGTTTTAGTTGGGACGCTGCTGCTTTTCCAATTTTTGGCAATCAATAACCCTGCCACCTTAGTTGCATACATAAATATTGGTCTGACTGTTCTTTTTATTTCCTCTGACATGATGCCTAAGAGAAAGGATTCTGGGTTTTTTCCACATGAAAATCTAAACATCTTTTCCAGTTCATTATAGACATTTTCCCAGAATCCCACTATCTCTTTGCACTCCCACCACATATGTAGAAAGGTTCCTGCCCCGTTGTTGCATCTCCAACATACATTACTACAGTTTTTGTACATTTTTGCAGGGAGTTCCATAGTTCATCTAAGTGCTGCATGAAAGACTTTCTTTTCTCTGCCCCAAATCTTCCAACATTCAGCTTCACTGGAAGTCCTCGCGTTCTTCTTGTGCCGTGAGAGATTGAGGGAAACTTCTCTCCATCGGCCTCCTCAGTGCTTACTTTGTAATTTCATAAACTTCTGTCTCAGAGCTCATGCAAACTTCCATTTGCCCCACTGCTTTCCCCTGGAAAAACCAGATCTTTACCACCGATTCCTTGCTAAAGAGCGGGTTTCCACGGGGAAAGAAGTGGAACGAGCAGAAAACCCCTCGGGCCCATTCTCACTAGGCACCCCGGGACAAGCGGAAGTGTGGGCATGCGCGGATTTGGCAGGGAGCACCAGAGATGGGCTTCACAAACCAGATATAGGTTTGATGAGGCCCTGAGCTCCTGAAGGTAATGGGGTCCTTTCTATGTCCAGCTGTCCTTTGTCAACAACAAATTGTTGCAGTTTTTTGTGTTGAATATATGCTATATAAAGGACGCGGGTGGTGCTGTGGTCTAAATGACAGAGCCTGGGGCTTGCCAATCAGAAGGTCGGCGGTTTGAATCCCCGCAAAGGGGTTAGCTCCCATTACTCTGTCCCTGCTCCTGCCAACCTAGCAGTTCGAAAACATGTCAAAGTGCAAGAAGATAAATAGGTACTGCTCCGACGGGAAGGTAAACAGCGTTTCCGTGCGCTGCTCTGGTTCGCCAGAAGTGGCTTAGTCATAATAATAATAATAATAATAATAATAATAATAATAATAATAATAATAATAATATCTTTATTGTCATACTGGCCACATGAGCTGGAAAAACTCTCTGCGGACAAACGTCGGCTCCCTCGGCCTTTAGAGCGAGATGAGCGCTGAAACCGCAGAGTCGTCCGCGACTGGACCTAACGGTCAGGGGTCCCTTTACCTTTATATGCTATATGGTAATTGATGGACCTAATAGGTATCTCAAGCCATTTGCTCATGTTGCCCTGCAACCAATCCATGCAGAATGTTGGCACCCACTATATAGAAAGGAGCAAAACAGTGATATTTGAGGGAGCAGGCTAGCAGGCGGGGCCCATGACTTACATCAGAGGAGCCTGCACAAAACACTGTTGCTGTAGGTAGGTTTTATTTCATTTTTTATCTTAAATTTTGGAAATGTGCATCCAGGGGTTTTTTTCCTTTTATTTTTTTTGGGCCCCCAAGAGAGTGGGGCCCTAAGCTACAGCCTATGTAGCTTGTACATAAATCGGGCACTGCTCTCAGTCCTGTTCTGAATGGTTTCCCTCCAGCTGCTCATCCTGATCTTCCCCTGCTCCAGATCTCTTCCTCCTGAGGTGAGGCCAGGCCAGGCTTCCTCTCCCCCTGGGCTGCCACCCCACAGAATGCCACCCCCAAACCCTTACACAGCTTCAGGCGGTCGGTGAAAATGCAGCTCTTTCATTTAGCTGGCTAATTGATTTCTTTGCCAGCTCCGTGTTGTGCTTATTTGACGGCTGTTTTGGAAGGTGTTAAATTTGTTTTATGTTAATATCCTGATTAGGTTCGGTTTCGGGAGGGGGGGCAGGAAACACGGCTTCTTTTAAGTCGTTCTTTGAATGATTCCTTAGCCTCTTCAAGTCTCCTTGGAAAATCAGGTAGGCTAGAAAATCCTGACATAAAATAAAATAAGACAAGCAGCCAACATTCAGGTGCTGCTCTGGGTACCATGCAATCTCAGGATCGCATTTATTTATTTCATTTTCTTTCTTTCTTTCTTTGCACCTCTTGATTGCAAAAGAAACAAGCGAACCTCAAACTGAATAAGACAATAAAACTATCTGTAAAAACAGTTAAAAATAGCTTTTTAAAACATTCAAATGATTAAAAATCAGCGAGAAGCTAAACGCAGATAAAAATACAGTGGACGCCTGGGTCGCGAATGTGATTATTATTATTATTATTATTATTATTATTATTATTATTATTATTATTATTATTATTATTAATACCCTGCCCATCTGGCTGGGTTTCCCCAGCCACTCTGGGCGGCTTCCAAAAGAATATTAAAATACTGTGATACATCAAACATTAAAAGCTTCCCTAAACAGGGCTGCCTTCAGATGTCTTCTAAAAGTCTGGTGGTTGTTTATTTCCTTGACATCTGGTGGGAGGGCGTTCCACAGGGCGGGCGCCACTACCGAGAAGGCCCTCTGCCTGGTTCCCTGTAACTTGGCTTCTCGCAATGAGGGAACCGCCAGAAGGCCCTTGGCGCTGGATCTCAGTGTCCGGGCTGAATGATGGGGGTGGAGACGCGCCTTCCGGTATACAGGACCGAGGCCATTTAGGGCTTTAAAGGTCAGCACCAACACTTTGAATTGTGCTCTGAAACGTACTGGGAGCCAATGTAGGTCTTTCAAGACCGGTGTTATATGGTCTCAGCAGCTGCTCCCAGTCTAGCTGCCGCATTCTGGATTAGTTATAGTTTCCGGGTCACCTTCAAAGGTAGCCCCATGTATAGCGCATTGCAGTAGTCCAAGCGGGAGATAACCAGAGCATGCACCACTCTGGCGAGGCAGTCCAAGGGCAGGGAGGGTCTCAGCCTGCGTACCAGATGGAGCTGGTAAACAGCTGCCCTGGACACAGATTTGACCTGTGGCTCCATGGACAGCTGTGAGTCCAAAATGACTCCCAGGCTGCGCACCTGGTCCTTCAGGGGCACAGTTACCCCATTCAGGACCAGGGAATCCTCCACACCTGCCCGCCTCCTGTCCCCCAAAACAGTACTTCTGTCTTGTCAGGATTCAATCTCAATCTGTTTGCCGCCATCCATCCTCCAACCGCCTCCAAACAGGATCCGCGCAGGAGGCACGTTCGCAACCTGCAGCGTTCTCAACCCGCGTCTGTGCATGCGTGGGTTGCGATTTGGTGCTTCTGCACATGCGCAAAGCATGATTTAGCGCTTCTGCACATGCACAACTGCTGAAACCCAGAAGTAACCTGTTCCGGTACTTCGGGGTTCGGTGCAGTGTGCAACCTGAAATCACGCAACCTGAAGCAGCTGTAACCCGAGAAATGACTGTACATGTAAACATTCTACATGTCTAAACAAATGTGCTTTTAGCAGGTGCCCAAAAGAGTCCTGTGGAGGCACCTCCTGGTCTCAATAGGCAGGGAGTTCCAAAGTTTAGGGGCAGCCACACAAAGGGATCTTCTATCGAGGTCCCTCCTTTTCACCACTCTGTCCTGAATGAGCTGCCAAGGATGACCGTCCGTTCTGCAGCCCCTCAGTTTGCCCTTTGTGGGGAAACTGTGCCCTCACAGCCCTAAATCCAGCGTGTTCTCTCTCTCTCTCTCTCTCTCTCTCTCTCTCTCTCTCTCTCTCTCTCAGCATGTTCAGCCGAAGGGTTAAAAATGACTCCCATCTGAGCATGCCATTTTAAAACAATGTTTGATGCTCTGTTTGTTTTCTTCTGGAAGGTGCTTCCGATAGCTTTTGCTGTTTTCTAGACGCTTGTGATGAAACGGTTTTCTGCAGCATGTTGGGATTGAGGTCTGTGTCATTTCCGTGCATTTGCCACCCACTCCGGGGGCTCTGAAGATTGCACACACACACACACACACACAACCATCTCCATCTTGATTTGTAAAGGTTTATATCCTGCCTTTCCATGTGCAATGCCCAAGACAGCTCATGATGAAGCAGAATGCAATGCATGCTCCCACATGCCCATCTTAAATGGGCACAGGATGCACCCAGCACCACTGGAGGATGCTGCCCCAGCCTCCTCTGGGGCATTAGAAGGGGCCCTTGAATTAGCCAGGGCGCCAAAGGCCTCTTCTTGCTTCTGCTGCCGCTGCCTCTGCGCCCCCTCTCCTCCTTGCCCATTGGAAGAGCAGCACTGGAATCCATTTTCAGCGCTGGAGGAGTGCAGCCTTATTAGGGCTCGGTTACAGCTCAATTATACTCCCAGAGAAATGCAAATAGCTGGCGTCTCTGCTCAGCGCTGAGTGCTGCAGGCGCCTGACTTTCTTAATTAGACTTTTTTCAAGTTATTAGCTTTGTGGGGATGATGATTTTAAAGGGGAAAACAAACCTCCAGTTGGAATATTAATGGTGCACCGGAATCTGCCTGCGCCGGTTGCCTCTCCCCCACCCCCACCCCAGAATGCTTTGCTTTGTGGGAGTCCTTCTGCTCCTCCGGCCAACTGGCCATTGCTCCATCCAAGGGCGCTGGGACTCTTGTCTCCGGGCATGTGGGGGCCTCCTGGCAAGCAGCAATGACCACTGAGCCAGGGCTTTGAAAACATGCTGCCCCTCACAGCCTCTGCAGCTGGGCAGCACCACTGAAGTCTCAAAGCTCAGGGTCCACCACGGCCACAGTTCAAGAAGGATCTTGGCAAGCTGGCAGGGGCAGCGAGATGAAGAAGGGTCTGGAAAACAAGATTTATGAGGAATGGTGGAGAGAGTTGAGTCTATTCAGCCAAGGGAAGACAGAGAGGAGATATTTGAGCCATATCCAGACACCTGATGGGGTGAACCATGGAAGGTGGAGCAAGCAGGGCAGGACCAGAACCAATGGATCCAGATGACAAGAAAGGAGATTCCGACTCAACGTCAGGAAGAACCTTCTGACAGTCATCTTCTTCTTCTTCTTTGGCCACCCCTCGTTGCCAAGTAAGAGTGTCTTCCATGAACACGGTTTTAACAATGAGTCCATAAGTGACTGTGGAGGCCAATTCTGGATCCACACGTCCTTCCACAGTGGGGACATCGGTTTTTGGGTGGGAGTTGATCCCAGTGTGGATTTGCCAAGCGTGCCTTCCTCTTAGCACGTTTCTTCCTTGTGTCCTGAGTTCAAGTGTCTTCAAAGCCCATGACACCTTTGGTCAAGGCTGTTCTCCAACTGGAGCGCCCGCAGGCCAGTGCTTCTCAGTTGTCGGTGTTTATACTACATTTTTAAAGCTTTGCCTTGAGATGGTCTTTGAACCTCTTTTGTTGACCACCAGCATTACGCTTTCCATTCTTAAGTTTGGAATAGAGGAGTTAGATCATCTTTCTGACAGTAAGAGATGATTGATAGCGGAACGGACTCCCTTGGAGCAAGGTGGACTCTCCTTCACTGGAGGTTTTTAAGCAGAGGTTGGGTGGCTGTCTGTCATAGATGCTTTAGCTGAGATTCCTGCATTTCAGGTGCTTGGACCAAACGACCCTCAGGGTCCCTTCCTACTGTACAAGTTGCATGAATTTATGCCCCTCAGTCCTGTAGTCCCCGCAGTCCGCAAAGAGGGAGCCACGGCAGTTAAGGGAATTTAAGTTCCTCGTGCAGAGCTGCCACCAGGGAGCTTGCAAATCCCATGGGTGAATGGTCTTCTCCTTGAGCATCTCTGGGAAGGACCCTCCTCTGCTGGCCACCTCCCTGTGACGAAAGCCATCGCCTGTGTGCAATGGGGCACTTCCAGCCTTCGCTTGCCTCTCTCTGGGGGCTCCATCCTGTTCCCAGTCAGACGGAGCTGGGGATCCTGAGAGACGTTGTGTCATCAGCCGGGGATCTGGAGAGTCCCTGTGCGACCTCCTCCAGCTGCTCTTGTGAGTCTGACGCCTCTCGGTGTCTCGAGTGTTTCTGCTCGTGTTTGGATGGGATTTAAAGACCCTTCAGGGAGTTGGAGGCAGATGGAGAGGGAGGTGGCGCCGCTTCATGGAGCATCATCCTGGTCTGCCGAGAGCTTCCTGGAGGCTGGAAGTGGCTGCGTTTGAGAGCATGACCAGGCGCGATGGAGCAGGCCCACTCACCCATACACACGAACGTAAGAACATATTGTTATGGAAATTGGGGGGGGGCACATCTTTAAAGTTGTTAAATGTTACAAATATTATGCATAAATGTATCCTTTTGACCTGACAGCTCAGGGAAGTTACCTAGCTTTAACAATCATATAATAATAATAATAATAATAATAATAATAATAATAATAATAATAATAATAATAATTTGGGCAGCTTCCAAAAAAAATATTAAAATATTAAAAAATCAACTCCTTTGCCAGTTTCCTCTATTCCAAAGTTATTTTCCCCTTCAAAAAAGACTCCAAGAAGTTCCCATAGATGACAATTGCTGAGCTGATTGTTGGCCAAGGAAAGCCTGATCCCATCACCAGACTTGCCAAGGGGTCCAGACATGCAAAGGAACTTCTATTGTACTTTGGGTGATGGGACTTCAGAGGCATTTGCCTAGGCTAATCTTATACCTGGGTCTTGCCCTTATGCTAATCTTGTACCAAGGACTTGTCTGGACATGTTTGCCAAAGTTAAACTAGTGTAACCCCTGTCTACCCCTCCCCTTTGGTGACATGTCAGTGATGTAGCATGAACTGTATTCTGGGATATGGTGGGAAAGTTTTAAAAGTCCTTGTCGCCCCATCCTCCAGGAGTGCTCTGATGGTGTTTCCTGCTTGGCAGAGGGTTGGACTCGATGGCCCTTGTGGTCTCTTCCAACTCTAGGATTCTATGATTCTATGTGTCCTCGGGGTTCAAAATTCCTCTTTGAACCTGCTGCGCAATAAACTTTAGTCTACAGCTATTTGCTCCGGTTGGTGGCTGGACTCCTTTATTCTGCAGGGACCTGCCAGCTTTGCCCGACCAGCTGGGGGACGGAGCAGCCTCACACCTAGATTTTTCCGTAACAATATGAACATAAGAAGAGACTGCTGGGTTGGGTCAAAGGGGGACCATCCAGGCATAGGAATATAGGAAGCTTCCTTCTGTTGATGGAGACCATCGGCTCACCTAGATCAGTACTATCAACTACACTGGCTGGCAGCACCTCTCCAGGATTTCAGACAGGAGTCTCTCCCAGCCGTACCGGGAGATGCCTGGAGTTGAACTCAGGACCTTGTGCTTCCAAGACGTGGTGGCTAGAAGCTCTTGACAGCCCTCTCTCCCATGAATTTGTTTCATTCTCTTTGAAAGGTTTGTGGTTGTCCTCGGCTCCTGAGGGGGGGGGTGGCGTTCCACACATTAACCACACACTGCATGAAAGAGTCACAGGAAAGACTCCCCAAGGAAGCAAAAGTCAAGAGAGGTCCCAGGACAGAAGGCCCAGCTCATCCCAGGGAGCCCAGGAGCCAGGAGCCCAACAGCTACCTGGAGCAGAGTGTGGGATCCCCCTGCACAGGGTAGGATCTGTGCTGGGCCTGGGGGTCAACCCAAACAATGCAGTCCAGGTCTGGTCCCAAATCCAAGGATTCCATGAAGAGTCAGTCCAACAGGGCCAAGGCAAGAATCCAGGCAAGGTCGGTAACAGGCAGGTTCTGGCAAACAGCAATGTTGCTCCCGCAACCTGGGGTGGGATGCAGCAGCCTTTTATCTCTGACGGGGTAATGGCCAGTCCTGATCCCCCGGCGACTCACCTCCCTGTTTCTCCCAAAGGCAAGCACTCCTCCTGCGAGTACTCAGGTCTCTCCTTCTCTCAGACCTCAGTCTCTGCAGCTCGGGAGACGTTGGTGGGTTACTAGACCCAGAGGCTGCCTCAGCCTTCCCTGACCCAACCGGTAGTGGAGCAGCTGTAAGTGATGGCCCAGCTGAAGGCAATGAGGTAATCCCCACATCTGGAGCCAGGGCAGGCTCAGGCCCCCGACTCGGCCCAGCTGGTGCTTGTTGCAGGGGAACCTGTGCTGACTGGGGCTCTTCAGGCCCCAGACTGGGTTCAGATGATGCCTGAGGCAGAGGATCCGGTGTGGACTGAGACTCCTCTGGTTCCGAGTCCGATCCCAAGTCCCAGGCCATCACAGGATCCTGCTGGGGAGAACGTTAGGTTTTCATAGTCACCCTCTCTCTAACGGCGCCTTCAAGAATAGCTTCCTTTTGGTCACCTCCCCGTTTCCCCCAGGAGAACTCTGTGGGGAAACGCTTCACAGTAGCAGGTGCTCATTTGATGTGCTGCTCCCATCCTCCTGTTTGATCATCTTAATGCGTCCAGAAGAGCTGCGGAGAAAGAACATCTCTCCGCAAAGGCCCCAAACGCAACCACTTATCTTTGTTCCGGTGGCCGTGACAACAGAGCAAGGCGGAGATAAGCATCAGGACCAGAATGTCCGAGGAGGCTTCTTCCGAGGCTCCTCCTCCTGCCTGGGGAACAGCTTCTGCCACTGCGTTGGCCAAGGTGGGGGTGGAGAATCTGCTGCTCTCAGGTGGCCCCTCTCAGGTGGGGAAGGAGCTTCGGAGCAGGGGTAGGCAACCCAAGGCCTGCAGGCTGGATGCAGCCCAATCACCTTCTCAATCTGGCCTGCGGACGGTCCAGGAATCAGCGTGTTTTTACATGAGTAGCATGTGTGCTTTTATTTAAAATGCATCTCTGTGTGATGGCCTGGGATTCGGACTTGGATGCTGAACCTGAGGGATCCCAGCCTGCACAGGATTCCCTGCCTCCAGAACCAGCTGAGCTGGGGCTGGGGCATGAGCCTGAAGGGTCCTCAGCTGTGCCGGGTCCTCAGGAGCAGACACCAGCTGAGTCTGCTCTGGCTCCTGAGGTGATGGAGGACCCATTGCCTGCAGGTGCTCCACTCTCAGCCCCATCAGAGGAAGCTGAGGTTGCCTCTGGGTCCGGTAACCCTCCAGCCTCTCCTGAGTTGCAGAGGATCAGGGCAGAGAGGCGGAGGGAACTAAGTTCTCGCAGGAGGAGTGCTTGCTCCCAGGCCACGAGAGGTGAGTCATCTGAGGATCGGGGCCGCCCTATGCCTCAGGGCAGATAAAAGCCAACCAGCCCCAGTCCCAGGTTGCGGGAGCAACATTGCTGGTTGCTAGTTCCTGCCTGAACCCTGTCCTGCTTTTCTGCCTGAGCTCCTGACCCGCCTGGGCTCCCTGCTTGCATGCATGTTCCTGACTTCACCCGACTCCCTGCCCAGCTCCAGCTACTACGGACTGCCTCCACGTTGCACCTTTGACCATGGACTGGACTTGGACCTCGCCTCTTGGGTAACCCACGGGACCAGCACAATCTGGGTTATTTGTGGGGCATAGGAATTCATTCATTCCCCCCCCCAAAAAAAAAAATATAGTCCGGCCCACCACTTGGTCTGCGGGCTGGTGCCCCTGCTGAAAAAGGTTGCTGACCCCTGCTTCTGAGTATTGAGGGTGGAGGGGGAGAGTTCCTCATCTCCAGCACCTGGAGGGGCTCCCCGGAGCCAGCATCCTTCTTGCCCCCTGCCCCACCCTCTCCACCGTGGCCCCACAACCAAGGACCTGGCGGGGGCAGCATCTGGCTCAGCTCCATTAACATGATGTGCATTTTAATGAACAGAAACAGAGTGTAAGCTCATGAGCCACGGGGGTGTTGGAGAGCGTTGGTACTGTGCTTGTTTCTTTTAGTTTGCCATTTTGTTAATGGTGTTAATATTGTTTTATCGGTTGTAAATGCCGTAACGATTTGTTAATTATATAATACACTATGACTTTTGCTGTAATTGTGACGTTTGGCGTATTTTTAGTTGCAGTTTCATTTAGTGGTTTATAGATTGCAATTGTTTTAGCGATGAATTGTTAATTGTTTTATATTATTTATGTTGGATTTGCAATGTTTTATTATTGCCATTTATTGTTTGTGCCACTTTGGGATTCATTTGAATGAAAAGGGGCATAGAAACGCAATCAATCAATCAATCAAAATGTCCCCATCTGTCTCTCTCTGCTCTCGGTCTTTGGCCGTTAGGGAAAACAGATGCTTAAAATGAACCCAGGCCTCCAGCTTTTTACATTTCGGAAGTGGCATTCTGTTAGAATCCTAGAATTGTAGGGTTGGGAGGGACAGCCAAGGACTATCTAGTCCAACCCCTGCAATGCAGGAGCTAAAGAACCCCCTGACAGATGACCATCCCACTTCTCCAAGGAAGGAGAGGCCACCACCTTCCAGGGGAGTCTGTCTTACTGTTGGACAGCTCTGACCACCAGAAAGCTCTTCTTAACGTTCGGCCGAAATCTCCTTTCTTGCAATTTGGATCCATTGGCTTCAGTCCTGCCTTCTGCAGCAGCAGAAAAAAAGCTTGCTCCATCTTCCACAGGGCAACCCTTCAGATATTTGAAGATGCTTCTCGTGTCACCTTCTCAGTCTCCTCTTCTCCAGGCTGAACATCCATCCCCCTCCTCACCTGGAGCAACGCCATCCCTGTAGGTCCTCAGCAGCCTTGAGGTTGAGGGTGGGCTTCTGTAAGCTTCCCTCTAAACCTGCCTCCATCACCAGGAAGAGAGGGGGAGCATGTTTGTTTACTCCCATAATCCCGTGAAGGAACGTGTTCTGCGGTTGATGTGCCTTGAGCTGCAGCTGCTTTGTGGGTTTTGAAGATGCTTCCCTCCTCCTCCTCCTCCTCCTCCTCCTTATCTGCAGCCCCATCCCTTGAGGAGAAATGAATATTAATTGCTTAGAAGGCTGGATTGTCCCGGCTGCCTGAGCCATTGCATAACGTAGCGGAGAAGACTCCAAACCGGAAAGAGAGGGCCGAGTTGGGCAGCTCCTCTCTCTGCAAGGCCAGGACATGGCGCTTCTCTTGCCCTTTGGTCAGGCTGGGCATCCCTCTTTCACTTAAGAAGACCCTCCTGGATCAGAGCCAAGGGGGCTCATCTGGTCCAGCCTCCTTTCTCACGATGGCCAACCACATCAAGCAGGAAGCCAGCAAGCAGGTCCTCAGCAAAGAACACTCTCTTCTCCTGTGGTCCCATCAGAAGAGGCTCCTGGATCAGGCCAAAGGGGGATCTCCTAGTCCAGCATCTTGTTCTTGCAATGACCAGCCAGATGCCCATTACAGGGAACCAGAAAGCACAAGAGGATTCTGTAAGAGCATGTTGTTGTTTAGCCGTTTAGTCGTGTCCGCCTCTTTGTGACCCCCTGGACCAGAGCACGCCAGGCACTCCTGTCTTCCACTGCCTCCCGCAGTTTGGTCAAACTCATGCTGGTAGCTTCGAGAACACTGTCCAACCATCTCGTCCTCCGTCGTCCCCTTCTCCTTGTGCCCTCCATCTTTCCCAACATCAGGGTCTTTTCCAGGGAGTCTTCTCTTCTCATGAGGTGGCCAAAGTCTTGGAGTCTCAGCTTCAGGATCTGTCCTTCCAGTGAGCACTCAGGGCTGATTTCCTTCAGAATGAACAGGTTTGATCTTCTTGCAGTCCATGGGACTCTCAAGAGTCTTCTCCAGCACCAGAATTCAAAAGCATCCATTCTTCAGCGATCAGCCTTCTTGATGGTCCAGCTCTCACTTCCATACATCACTACTGGGAAAACCATAGCATAAGACAATCCTGTTGGGTCATGCCAATGGTCTCCTGTTCTCACAGTGGCCAAACATCTGCCTGTGGGAA
Source organism: Podarcis bocagei (assembly GCF_964188305.1). Classification (NCBI taxonomy): domain Eukaryota; kingdom Metazoa; phylum Chordata; class Lepidosauria; order Squamata; family Lacertidae; genus Podarcis; species Podarcis bocagei. Next base: position 1,776,866 of record NC_138135.1, read on the forward strand.
GCAGGATTTGAGCACAAAAGCAACACTTTCCCCTCCTGAGGTTTCCAGCAAAGGGGATTCAGAAGCGATGATGCCCCTGATTTTGGAAGGCAGAGCCGAGCCATCGTGACTAGGAGCCCTTTCCCGCAAACTGTTCATGTGCCTTGTCTTGCACTCCCGTTTAACAAAGCCATCATTTTGGGGATCTGTGCATGAGACAAATGTGTGCTACCGCAGACGCTGTTACAACGGACACGGTTACTTTAGAAACGTCAAGATTGTTCCTTGCTCACTTAGGAGAATTTAGCAAGAACCAAAGCAGCAGCAGCAGGAGGAGGAAGTACGGTATTTTTTGCTCTATAAGACTCACTTTTTCCCTCCAAAAAAGTAAGGGGAAATGTGTGTGCGTCTTATGGAGCAAATGCGGGCTGCGCAGCTATCCCAGAAGCCAGAACAGCAAGAGGGATGGCTGCTTTCACTGCGCAGCGATCCCTCTTGCTGTTCTGGCTTCTGAGATTCAGAATATTTTTTTCTTGTTTTCCTCCTCCAAAAACTAGGCGCGTCTTGTGGTCTGGTGCGTCTTATAGAGTGAAAAATACGGTATTTGTTCACACAAATGGCAGACTGTGAGCAAAACGGCTTTGCAGTTGGCCAAGACAGCTGCGATTCCTGCACTGGGAGGGGTGGGGGAAGGTTTGGACTAAATGATCCTTTGGGTTCCTTCCAACTCGACAATCCTATGGCTATAAGGAGAGGTGAGCAAGAGGCTTAGCTGCTGCCCAGCCCCACCTTGCTTGGACCACAATTTCCCATTTCACAGATGGAGATTGTCAAGAAAATGGCCCAGTGTGGAGTGGAGGAAGGGACCAAGGAAGTGGGTGAAATAGCAGCAGATGCCGGAACTCCACAAGGGGAAGGCTGAGATGCAAATGACTGAGGTCGGTTGGAGGATGGATGGCGGATAACAGATTGAGGTTGAATCCTGACTGTTTTTGGGGGACAGGGGGCAGGCTGGTTTGGGGTACTCCCTGGTCCTGAATGGGGCAACTGTGCCCCTGAAGGACCAGGTGCACAGCCTGGGGGTCATTCTGGACTCCCAGATCTCCATGGAGGCACAGGTTAATTCTGTGTCCAGGGCAGCTGTCTACCAGCTTCATCTGGTATGCAGGATGAGACCCTGTCTGCCTGCGCACTGTCTTGCCAGAGTGGTGCATGCTTTGGTTATCTCCTGCTTGGACAACTGCAGTGCGCTCTATGTGGGGCTACCTTTGAAGATGACCCGGAAACTACAACTAATCCAGAATGCGGCAGCTAGACTGGGAGCGGCTGCTGAGACCATATAACTCCAGTCCTGAAAGGCATACATTGGCATACATTGGCTCCCAGTATGTTTCTGAGCACAATTCAAAGTCTTGGTGCTGACCTTGAAAGCTCTAAATGGCCTCGGCCCATTATACCTGAGGGAGTGTCTCAACCCCAGCGCCGAGGGCCTTCTGGCAGTTCCCTCCCTGCGAGAAGCGAAGTTACAGGGAACCAGGCAGAGGGCCTTCTTGGTGGTGGCACCCACCCTGTGGAACGCCCTCCCACCAGATGTCAAAGAGAAAAACAACTATCAGACTTTTAGAAGACCTCTGAAGGCAGCTCTGTTTAGGGAAACTTTTAATGTTTGACGGACTATTGTATTTTAATATTTTGTTGAAACCCAGCCAGATGGGTGGCGTATACATAATAAATTATTATTATTATTATTATTATTATTATTATTATTATTATTATTATTATTATATTTTATTACAGTGGTACCTCTGGTTACAAACTTAATTCATTACGGAGGTCTGTTCTTAACTTGAAACTGTTCTTAACTTGAGGTACCACTTTCGGTAATGGGGCCTCCCGCTGCCGCCGCACAGTTTCTGTTTTCGTCCTGAGATAAAGTTCTTAACCCGAGGTACTACTTCTGCATTATACTACTTCTGTTTGTAACGTGAAGTGTTTGTAACCCGAGGTACCACTGTATTATTTTTACTATCTGGGGTGTTTTTATTATATATATATATTAATTTCACTGCATCTATACCCCTTCATTTTCACCAGGGAGCTCAATGCCTGCTTCTCCCCTCCCCAGTTTATCCTCACAACAACCCTGTGAGGGAGGTTCAGCTGAGAGGAAGTGACTGGCCCCCAAGGTCTTCCAAGGAGCTTCAAGGCCACCAAGGGGGGATTTGAACTTGGGTCCAAAATTCTAGCCATTACACCACATTGATGCAGAGAGCCAGCAGCAGCAGCAGCAGCAGCAGCAGCAGCGACCATTTAAAAGAAGGCACAAATACAAGATGGGTGACACCTGGCTGGAGAGCAGTACATGTGAAAAGGATCTAGGAGTCTTGGTTGACCACAAACTTGACATGAGCCAACAGTGTGACGCGGCAGCTAAAAAAGCCAATGCAATTCTGGGCTGCATCAATAGGAGTATAGCATCTAGATCAAGGGAAGTAATAGTGCCACTGTATTCTGCTCTGGTCAGACCTCACCTGGAGTACTGTGTCCAGTTCTGGGCACCACAATTCAAGAAGGACACTGACAAACTGGAACGTGTCCAGAGGAGGGCAACCAAAATGGTCAAAGGCCTGGAAACGATGCCTTATGAGGAACGGCTAAGGGAGCTGGGCATGTTTAGCCTGGAGAAGAGGAGGTTAAGGGGTGATATGATAGCCATGTTCAAATATATAAAAGGATGTCACATAGAGGAGGGAGAAAGGTTGTTTTCTGCTGCTCCAGAGAAGCGGACACGGAGCAATGGATCCAAACTACAAGAAAGAAGCTTCCACCTAAACATTAGGAAGAACTTCCTGACAGTAAGAGCTGTTTGACAGTGGAATTTGCTGCCAAGGAGTGTGGTGGAGTCTCCTACTTTGGAGGTCTTTAAGCAGAGGCTTGACAACCATATGTCAGGAGTGCTCTGATGGTGTTTCCTGCTTGGCAGGGGGTTGGACTCGATGGCCCTTGTGGTCTCTTCCAACTCTATGATTCTATGATTCTATGAAGCAGAAGCCTCTGCCGCCTCTGGACGCCACCCTGCTGAGCGCTCGGCTCACTTGACACCGTGACACAAGGGCAGGGAAGGTTGACATCATGCTGTTTCTGAGATTTGTCCTCCGTCTGCGGCAGCGGTCCCTTCCCACATCCAGCTGTGCTGCAGAGGGTCACACACACAAATGCACACCTGCAATGCAAGGCGAGACACGGCTCCCTTCCGCCTGGGCCTCGATTCCCCAAGGGAGATCCCCTCCTTGCGAGCTCACAGCTCCCTGACCCGCCGGAGGGTCTGGTGCAGCCGGCTAATGCAGCCAATGGCAGGCGGGCGCAGCTGCCCCCAGGTAAGATCACCGGCAGCGAGGAAAGCAATTGCTCACCAAAATGTGATTTCCAAGTTGCCCGGGGCCTGATTGCCCAGACCTCTGCGCTTTGCTGCTGCCTCTCGTAAATCCACATATTTATTTTTGAGCATAAATCTTCCGCTCTGGGCTTGTTTGGGGAACCGGTGCGCCTCTGTGCTGAAGCGCCGTGCAGTTGCCAGCCAAAGGAGAAGACGAGGCTGGGGTCTCTCTCTCACTCCTTCAGTGAGTTTCTCTCTGGGTTTCAAGGCCCCCTACAAGGGTGAGTGAGGAGGAAGAGAGCTGAGAGCAGCAGGAGAAAGGAGAGTCTTTCCCCAACCCTGTGACTCACGAGTGGACGGCTTCCCTGCCAGGAGAAATCTGGGCTCCTCGTTCAGAGCTGTGCTTGTGGGCCTGGTCAGTGGGGCAGGAGGCTGGGCGAATCCATGAGGGTGGCCATCTGCCCAGGCTTCCTGATTCCTGGGGGTTGGCAGCCTCCAAAGGGCAGGCAGAGAACAAGAACTTCATGCAGGAGGGGGCTACGGAAGGCCACAGGGGGCCCCTGAAATGCTTCTCAGTTCCAAAAACGTGCAGGGGTAAGCAAGGAAATAATAAAAGAATCATCTGAATATTTATTAAACTACAACAACACAACAAGATGGAAGAATTTTTTTTTTTAAATTGAGATCACACATGGGTGAAGGGGAGTGGGGGGTATAGGGGAATTTATAAAAAGTTCTAATATAATATTTCTAATTGCATTGCATTTATATATAGCAAAGGGAAGTCTATAGCAATTAGGTATCTTTTAATCTAGTCAACTATGTAATAGGCTTATGTTACAAAACGAATATGGATTTTGAATTTGATGTTTGTAATTCTTTTTCAGTTTTGGAATAAAGTGTTTTTTTTAATAAGAAATTCTTCTCACTTCCAGCTGCTGGCTCCTCTCTTGCCAGGGATTCTTGAGCTGAGATTCTGACATGGGACTATTCCTTTCCCTCCCTCCCTGCACCTGCCAAACTCGACCCCCCCAGTGAGAGTGGGGGCCCCTCATGGGGGAAGGCCGCCCCCCACCCACTTGGGCTGCTTCCTTGCTGCTCTGAGCTGGGGAGGGGGCCAAGAGAAAAGGAGCTCTGCCTCTGCAGTGCCTGTGGAGAAGGGGGGCATCCCTCTGTGGCTACACCTGCCCCCTCCAGGGATGAGTGAGGGGGGCCTGGCTGCTGCCCCCCTTCCTCCCAAATGGCCAGTCCTGTGGCCTACCTTCTCAAGCCCCCCCTCGCCTCTCCATGCAATGCCTGACATCACCAGGTAAGGTTTGTGGGGATGTTTAGAAAGGCAGGAGATAATACATTAATTAAATATGATCCCTCCTCACTCCCGCCAGTGAGCAAACAGCAGAGCACATTCCCTTGCAGCTTGTAGTCAAGCCATTGATGACTCGTTAAGAGCCTTTTAATTAAGCAATCCAGTCTGCCTTGTGCAAGGGGTAAATTCCCCCCTTTATTTCCCTCTTAAAGTAAGACTATAACACAATGCAGTCCTCTTGAAAATAAGAATGAAGTTTGACTCACGTTCAGTTCACAGCAGTAACCTGAAGGCTGGCTTTATCTTGTGGTTACCGGTACATTTGTAGAGAGAAGGAAATCTGGGCTAAATCTCAGACTTGCTCCCTGTGGGCCCAATCCTCTGCAAAGACTGAGCTGTGTGCTGGCTAAGAGTCAGGAGCAGTAAAGAGAGGATCCAAAAGAGGAAGATGTCTGTGTGGCCTTTGGTCAGCCAAGGTCACGCCCATCTACCTGGTCACACTCAGAGGGAGGGGGCTTCCAACAGGTAAGACAGGAAGTCCTCCCTGTCTGGAGCCACTTCCCCCTGCGTGCCCATTCTAGGAAAATGTTGTACTTGACTGCTCTAGCAAAACATCCCACAAGGTTGGGAGAGACACCTGTCCTGAAACAATGGAGGGCTGCTGCTGCCAACCAGTGCAGACAACATTGAGCTACATGGAGCAAAGGCTGGCTCTGTATCAGGCAGGAATTTCCTATTGTTATAAGAGTTTTAAGGTCTTATATATATATGAAATCAATGTATAAACACTGTAGCAGGAACCCCCCCACCCCAATCATTCTGTTTGTACAAACTTCACACACACACACACACACACACACACACACACACACACACATTACATACACCACATTTCTGTTATAAATTCATAGAAAAATCAACCATACATTTGCACTGTTCCATTTTTATTTTACTCCATATGACAAGGACTATCAAAGGGGGGTGACTTGGTTCTGGTCAGCCATAATCCCTTCACCATCCCAGCACATCCACAGGAGCCCTGCCCAGTTGCTATGTCAGCCCTGATGATCCCAGACAGAAGACAATCAAGATCACAAAGAACTTGCATATGGGAGTGGATTCAGCATGGACTGAAACAAAGGACAGTGATCAGCTCTTCCCTCTGGGGGCAGGAAACTGCAAACTCCCCTTTGTCTCCTGGAAGTGACTCATGGGCAGGGGGAAAGGAGGAACCAGCCAGGTGACAGGACACTCAGGTTACCACCACAACTCCTCCCTCAACCCCTCCTTTCTGTAATGTATGCATGATGTCAACCCCTCCTTTCTGTAATGTATGCATGATGTTTCTGGGGGTGGGCTTGACCTAGAGGAGGGGAATTTCAAAAGTTTTTATAAGGGCTTGCAGACCATCTTTGTGGGTCTTTTCTCTCTCTTGCAAGTGAGGGGAACACCCTGTTGCAACAGTTCAATAAAGGCCAAGCCTACAGGCTGCTGTTTTGCTCCAAGTTATCCTGGTTGGTGTCTTTGTTTTTGTCCAAGGGAGCCCTCGGATTTTTCCGTTAACAACCCCATGACTGAAGCCCCACAGAAAAAGGTCCTCAAACCATTTTCTCTCTCCTCTCCCAAATGACCTCAAAAATTTCTCTGCAAGGTCGAAGGAAATGGGGAGCCTCGCAATTGTCTCTTTGCTCACAAATTCTGTCTCAAGGGCACAGTTAAGATATGAATAGGGTGAGCCTGTGACCTGGATTCAGGAATGGAGTAGTTATCATAACAAAAGAGTGACCAGGATGCCCAGGTAATCCAGTCAGGTAACCTGGCAGACAGGATAAAAACAACACACTCAGTTTTCTGTTGTAGTCTGCCCCTTCTCTGATGTAGGTATGGTCCTCTTCCTGCCTCCAGGCGGGGGGGGGGGGAAAGCACCCTGCTGCAACAGATCAATAAAGATCAGGGTTACTAGCTGCTTTGCTTCTCAATATTCTCTGGTTTGTCTCTGTTATTTTCTCCTATCGATAGAGAACCTACAAAAGGACTCTATATGGGCTCTTGGGTACCCCATAAGGGAAAAGGAGCAGGGGTTTTTTCTTATAACACTATGAAAGGTCCTCTTTCATGCAACTATCACAGGATTCCACCCCCCCCATCCTCCTGCTGCCACCGCCACTCACAGCTGCCACACTCGATCTCCAGCATCCAGCCACTGCTGCTAACTCCCTTTTGAACCTTTCCAATTCTGCGATTCTATGAATGCAGCAATCACGGCTAAAGAGTCTCTGGCAGATGCTCAGCCAGCCTTGACCCTTACAAGTGTCTCTAGAGCAGCCTTTCTCAACTTTGGGTCCCCAGATGATTTTGGCCAACAACTCCCATCATCCCTGACCTGTGAGCTAGGGATCATGGGAGTTGTAGGCCAAAAACATTTGGGGACCCAAGGTTGAGAAAGGCTGGTCTACAGCATGGGTCGGCAAACTAAGGCCCGGGGGCCAGATCCGGCCAAATTGCCTGCAGACGGTCTGGGAATCACTATGGGGAGTCTGATCATTTGGGCTGCGCCGTCCCCCCCCTCACAAACACAGCACCGACACCACCTCCCTCCCTCCTCCTGGCTTCTCCCTGCCCTGCCTAGAGGAGGAAGGGGGCTGGGCTTTGTTGAGCTGAGCGCCATTTGAAGCAGCCCCTCTCTGGAGCCAGCCCTTTTGCGCCGCTCATTGTCCCTCCGCCCCCAGCCCCTGCCACTCGCAAGGCACAGGTAAGCAGCCACTGGGGCTCGTCCGGTGCTTTGGAGAAGGGAGGGGAGAGTTGTGGGGTGGATTCCCCCCCAAAAAATATAGTCCAGCCCCCCACGAGGTCTGAGGGGCAGTGGACCGGCCCCCTGCAGAAAAAGTTTGCTGTCCCCTGGTCTAGAGGGAGCCTGTGGCTAAGGGCACTCTGCACATGCTCCGAAGCTTTGGCTGGAATTGCTACTGCAAGCATTAAAACGAAGGTTCCCTGGCTCAGCTCTTGCAAATATCAAGCCCTGCGGAGGAATGGCTGCCTCTCTCCCTCCTGGGGAAAGGGGAGGCCAGGCTCTCAGAGCGAGGGGAGGGGGTCCCTCGCACCCGAGGCCCGGGCAGCTACACTTGCTTCCCTTCATCCTCCAATTTTGGTCTTCTGCGCGCTGTGTTGGGGGGGGGGGGGAAGGCCCCTCACATCTGTTCTGCAGGCACCAGGTTTGATGCTCCGTCTCCCCATTTGCATTTTGAAGGAGTCGCTGACCCTTTCCGAGTCTCAGTCCTTTTGTCTTTTCAATTTCTGCCGCTTTCTCCCAGATGATTATTGAAATCCCTTTTAATTGTGATTAGAGCTGCTGGAGGGCGTTCACCCCCCTCCTTCACCCGCGACACCATTCGCTCCCCGTTACCAAAGAGATCAGAAGCAGGTTCCTCTCCCCGAATCTGTAAAAGGTTATCCTCTGAGACAATGGAAAAGTGAGCTGCAAGGGGGGGGGGAATCTTGCCACACCCTCAGCGCATGCCCCCCCCCAACCCTCCCCAAGGGGGCCAGGATGAGCTACATCTGGCAGCCTCCTCTTAAGTGTCAAATCCCAAGGTCAGCTCTCTCTGACACACACACACGCACACACACACACAACCTCAGAGCTGGCCCTAATGTGAGACTGAGGGAGGCGTCCGCCTCAGGTGGCAAATGTGCTGAGCATCACTGTGTGAGCCACATGGACTGACCTGTGCCCAGCTCCTCGGAGGCAGCAGAGGGCACGGCCAATGTCGGAGAGTCAACTGCTAAGCTGGCTGGCATTTCTGCATGGAGGGAGGGAGCCCAGGACAGCCCTGCCCCCCCCACCCGCCACCCACCTGCCCTGGCACCTTTTGTGGCACTTGGTCGGGCTCTGTGCCAGAAGGAGGCCCCCCTGGACAGGAGAGGGAGCAGAGAAGAGGCCGGAGCTCAGGGGGAGGGAAGCAGGCGGAAGGTCCCCAGGCTGATCGCAGGGCAGAGGGGCTCAGGCAGCAGAGGCTGAGTGGGAGAGGCTCTGCTGTGGCTGCCAGCCAGAGCTGAACCTGCCCTGCTGCCAAAAGAACCTGAGCAGGGAGGGCGTTTCTCTCTCTCTCCCTTTCTCGACCAAGAGGACTCTGGAGGAGGACTTAGGAAAGCTGCGCAATGGATCAAGGAAAGGGGCTACAGAATGGCCAAAAGGAGCCCCCCCAGAGCTGCCTGGAACGCAATTCCCTAAACCTGCCCCTCAGTCTCCTTTTCCTTCCGTGGAGGTTGTTAAGCAGAGGTTGGATGGCCCTCTGTCATGGATGCTTTAGCCGAGATACCTGCATCGCAGGAGGTTGGAAACCAATGTCTCCACTGTAGAAGGATGTATGGATCCAGAATTGGCCTCCACAGTCACCTGTGTTCATGCAAGACAATCCTAATCGGCTACGAGGGATCGCCAAAGAAGAAGGGGGTTGGACTAGAGGACCTTTGGGGGTCCCTTCCAACTCTACGATTCTGTAAGCAGGAGGCGTCTGTGCCTTTTCTCCAGCCCAGGATCCACCCAGCAGGCCCTGGCCTGCAGCTACAGCTCTCTCTTCTCAGAAAACAGCTGAGAGAGACCCAGTTTCCTTTCAGGGAGTGGAGGAGAAAAGTCAGGAGGAGGAGGAGGAGGAGGTGCCTGGAGGAGCAGCGCAATCCATCCAAGTCTCTCCTCACGCGGCCGCTCTTTTCCCAAGGGAGAAGTTCCGCAGGAGGGAAGGCGAGAGCCGGAGTGGATTAGCCAGGCTTAAGATGCCAGAAATGAGCTCTGGAGCTTCCTCAGGCAGGAGGAGACTTGGTGGCTCTGCTCTGCCTCCACAGTCCATTCTGAAGGCCATGTGCCAGAAACCGCAGGAGGGGCGGGGGGCTCGGATCCAGCTTGCAGGTTCCCCACTCAGAGAAGACCGGGACGCTGGACCAGTGGGTCCCCTCTGGCCTGAGGCCGGAGTCTCTGCTGAGGTTCTTCTGTTGAGCACCAGCGATGACCCTGAGATGCCGAGGGCCTCAGGTCTTGCTTGGCTTTGGGCCCAGCCAGCGGGAGGCAGGAGGGGCTGGGGTCTCCAGAAAGAGCTCTTCTACCCCCTTGCCTCTCATTGGGGGTCAGCAAGAAGTGAGGGGAGCTTTGCTCCTTCCCTGGAGGGTCTTGAGTGGCACAAGGCTTCTGCCCCCATCAACACATCTCTCAGGCATCTATGGCTCATCTCCAATGTCCTTTGTCAGGTGAACCAGAGACAAGCTGGTCCTTGCAGGATCCCAGCCCAAGGAGAGGGTGAGGACTGCCCACCCTGTTGTGCCCCACTCCCCAGGCCCAGGGCAGATGAGGTACAACCCACCTTCATGACCCCACGAGGCCTCAGCCCTTCGCTCAGTAGGCACAGCCAACGTTTTCGGAAGGGGGGCAAAGAGACAATGATGTGCAGTGGTTAAGGTATCGGAAAAGGACCGGGGGTCAAATACCTCACTGGGCCATTAAGCTCACTGGGGGACCTCGGAAGCCAGTCACTTTCTCACAACTTAACCTGCCTCACAGTGTTGTTGTGGGATTAAACTGAGGAGGGGGAGAATCTTGTAAGCTACCTTCAGCAACTAGGAGAAAAAGGCAATATGTAAATGCAATAGATGATCGATAGATAGATAGATAGATAGATAGATAGATAGATAGATAGATAGATGGATGGATGATAGATAGATGATAGATAGATAGATGATAGGTAGATAGATAGATAGATAGATAGATAGATAGATAGATAGATAGATAGATGATAGATAGATGATAGATAGATACAGATAGATGATAGATATATGATAGATAGATGATAGATAGATGATAGATAGATAGATAGATAGATAGATAGATAGATAGATAGATATAGATATAGATAGATGATAGATGAATGAATGAATGTGGCAACTGACCCAAAGGCCTCATTGAGATTATTGCATTCCAGGCTGGGTTGATATGTGTCAGGTGGGGGGGACGACAATGAAGAGCTCAAGGGCACCTTAAATGCTGGCAAACTTTTTACCTGGCTGTCCAAAGGACACTGCCCCCATTGTTACATTGCAAAGTGGTTGGACTAGATGAGCCTTGAGGTTCCTTCCAACTCCACAATTCCACAATGCAGTGCGCCTCCTGAGCTAGGCCCGAATCTTTGCACAGAAGGCTCCGCAATTATTGGCGATCTATTGATCAAATATGGGACATGCTGTATTTGGTGCCTCCTGAGTTTTGGTCTGACCATGACATGAAGTGATGGATGAGGCCACCGGACCGTTTTCATGTCTGAACATTGGTAAAACACTCAGGGACTCTCGATACGGCTGTCCCCCCCCCTTCAGAATTCAGTGTTGAAATTTCACGTTCAAAAGGTGAAGGGGAGACGATTGAATATTGGCGACTATCCATTTCGGCTCAAGGCCAAACTAGCAGGGTGTGTGTGTGTGTGTGTAAGGATCTGGGTTCTAGGACAATTGCTTGTGTGGGAACATGTGGGGTTTTGAGAAAGGGGCGTGTGGGCACCAGTAACAAAATGGCTGCAGTGCGCACGTGTATTTTTGTGACAAGACGCAAAATGACTGCCACATCTAATTGAGAGAGGAAAAGGCAGGACCACCCAGTGGGGCAGGCCTCCCCACCCCCCAATCAGTTGGAAGAAACACTTACATCAGCCGTGCCCACTCACAGAGAGACGCTCTTGGCATCTTTCCTGGCTTTGGAAAGGGAGGGAGTGTGTGTGTCCAGTCTTGGCATCCGAAGAAATGTGTTCAGTGTAGCGGAGGCTGAGTCAGCTCAAACAGAAAGAGCAAGCAGCCTCTCCATGCTTTGCGGAGATATTTACAGAGACCTTTTGTGGGCACCATGGGAGGTGGGGTGGGCACAGCGGTGCCCCTGGGCACAACCTGGTCATCCATGATATAGCCTTTAGTTCCGTCTCCAGAATTGTAGCTGGACAGATCTATGCTTCTGGGAACCTCAAAGGGAAGCCCTCCCCCCTTTCCCGAATTCCCAGCAGCCTGGAGGCCACAATCCTTCCTCCTCCTCCTCCTTCTCCCACCTTTTGCACTGCCCACCTTTGAAGGCCCTCTTGCTGCCCACCCGGGTCTCACTGATGCCCACAGAGGTATTGAATGGATGATGAAACACAAGGCAGTGCAGGATAGGCAGAGGAAGGCGGCAAAGGTTGGGGCTGGCTGCCCTGTCACCGCTGCCCCATTGTGGTGGTGGGGAGAGGCCCCTCTCAGGCAAAGGAGAAGAACCCAAAGGCAGGCCAAGGAGGAAGGGGCAGGGGAGGGACAGGGCCGGTCCTCTGCAAGGAGACACAGAGGGAAAGAAAGCAGTCAGGTGCCCATCAAGGGGGAAGCAGGAGAGGAGCTGTGATGGCTTTATATCCTACAGGCCACCTCTGCGGGGAGGAAGGCGCAAGGGATGCTCTCCTGAAGCAGATTGCAAGAAGAGAAATCACAGAGAGTCAGAGCAGGAATGGGGGATTTCAATTATCCTGGCATCTGCTGGAAGTCAAACCCCACATAAAACAGGAATCCAATAAATCCCCAGCTTGCCTTGGAGACAACTTCATCTCTCAGGAGGCAGGGGGGGGACCAGGTGTGGGGTCCTGCTCTCCTTGGCCTGCCCCTGACACATGGGGCGAGAAAGGCAGGGGGCAGGGAGGGGAGGGGCCACCTCCTCTTGGAACTGGTGACAGAGGGGGATGCAGATGTGCACCTTGCATTTCAGGAAAGGCGATTTTAAACTGCAAGTGTAATAGCTGGGTGGGGCCCCCCAGGTGGAGAAATCCTTCTCCAAGAGTCTGAAGAGTGGGATGTTGAAGATGCAATTGCTGACTGTTCCAACGAGAAGGGAAAACGGGGGGGGGGGGCTGCAGAGGGAGCATGCCCAGGACATGGAAGGAGGGAGACATCGCTGAGGATGAGGACAACACAGAGTCTCATCTTGTAAGGTTGATGCCAGAAAGGCTGAAGGCCAGAATGGGGTGGAACTTGGAGGGGATGCAAAGGAGAGGGGCAACTTCGGCTGTGACTGACGCAAGGAGGACAAGGAAGGGCCTGATAATGGGGTGGAGGTTGAACTGTGAGCTGGAGACCAGGAGAAGGGGAAAACCACTCACAAGCCACTCTCTTGCAATGCTCCCTGTTCTGCCCCCCTTTCTCCGGCAAGGAGAATTGTTTTCCACATGGGGAAAGGCAAACAAACGATTTAAGGACAGGTAAGGAAATGGTGGGAGAACACCTTGGCTCCTTTGAATCAGCCGAGCTCTCTGGGGCCAGCTGAATCGCATCCAGGTGTGTTAAAGGAGCTTCTGGGCATTTAGTTCAGAGCCACTGGCCTGCAAGCTTGTGAGCTGCCAGGTGACTGGAGGCCTTCCAAAAGGGTGGAGGGAAATGTATCCAGAAACGACCGACCGGTGAATGCAAGACGAATTCTGCAACAGGTGATTAAGCTGTCCGTCTGTGGTTGTCAAGAAAAGGACAACCTTTTCTTGTCCTTTCTTGTCCAGGATGGGCTCGTGCAAGAAGAATCTTATCTCGCTGTTCGAAAGAGTTAATGTTGGGCAGATCATGAGACTGCTGAGGACACAGGACCCCTTTGGAGAGGAGGGGTATTCAAGGAAGTTTTACTCAGACCAGACCCACTGAAATTACTGGATTGAACTTGGTCATGTTCATTCATTTGAATGGGTCTACTGGGAGTAAAACTGAAGGTCTCCCGTGACACCCTTGCTGATCCACTGTGGGCTGGGCAATGCTGTTCTTCAGCAACATTGCAGTTGGTTGACCAACCAAGCCAGCGGGCGAGGGCTGAGTCCTGGCTCTGCCTCGAGGTCCCCAGAGGAATGGCAAAGGAAGCTTCTGTCCCGGGCCCTGAGCTGCCCAGCATTTTCATAAATGACTTGGGTGGAGCAGAGGAACGCTTCATCACGGTTGCTGATGACACCAAGCTGGGAGGGAGAGCGATTGCCATAAAGGCTGGAGCCAGATGCAAAAGGACAGTGATCGGCTGGAACGCTGGACTGAAACCAAGAAGATGCAATTCTGCAGAGATCAGTGTACAGTCCTGCATTTAGACTCAGAGAACCAGAGGCACAGAAATAGGCTAGGGGAGACCTGGCTTGGCAACTGAACGTGTAAGAAAGATCTAGGCAATTTAATTTATCATAAACTGGACATGAGCCAGCAGTGTGATGCAGTTGCTAAAAAGCCGGGGTCACGGTGGATGGCTTGATGAAGACGTCAGCCGAGTGTGCGGCAGCTGTGGAAAAGAGGCAGATTCCACGCTAGGCGTCATTAGGAAAGGAAGCGAAACTAAAACTGCTGACATCAGAATGTCATAATACAAATGTATGGAGCGACCGCATTTGGAATATTGTAGAGTTGGAGAAAATTCAGAAAAGGGGAACCAAAATCATCACGGGGATAGAACGATTCCACAGGAATCCACAGGGGACTTATTAGTTTAGAGAAAAGGTGGGGAAGAGGCGAGATGATAGCAGCTCATGGAAAACGTGGATGGAGAGAAGTTTTTCTCTTCTCCTAACACTAGAATTTGTGGACACCCAAGCAAGCTGAAGGGCGGAAGATTCAGGGCAGAGAAAAGGAAGTCCTTTGCCACAGAGCCCAGAGTCAAACTCCTGCGAGCGCCACCAACCTGGATTAAATTCATGGTGGAGAAGAGGGCTATCGAAGGACACTATCCAAAGCAGCTAGGCTCTGCCTCTGCAGTTGGAGAAAGCAATGCTTCTGAATCTGTTACTGGAAACCACAGAGGGGGAGGGGGGCACTTTTGGGGTTCCCGTGGGGGCATCTGAGAGAACAGGATGTTCGAGTAGACGGGCCGCTGGCCTCATCCAGAAGGCTCTGCTTATGTTCCTAAGCGAATGCTCCATTCACAGGAACAAAGTGTCCAAACCACAAATCGCATCCCACTCTCTTCTGCCCTGGGCAGGCGGCATCTGGTGTCCTGTGTAAAGCTCTGGGCATGTTTTAAAGGAGGGCGTTGACGGAGTGGCGCACGTCCAGAGGAGGGTGCCCACGATGTGGGTGGGGGGCTTTGGAAACAGAACCCCGAGAGGAATGGTTGAACAAGCTGGGCACATGTAGCCTGGAGAAGAGAAGTGTCCGCAGGAACAGGAGAGGGGTCTTCCAACATCCGAAGGGGCCACCGTACATGAAGAAGATGGACCAGGCTTCCTCTCTCTTGCTCCAGAGGGCAGGACTAGTCTGGCCAGCAAGCGGAAGCTGAAAGCTCCTCTTAAATCTTGCCACAACTCAGCTGCTTTTGCAGAAACTCCCCTTGAACCAATTCCTCCTCCCTTGCTTTCAATGCCTCGTGTTCTCACTGAGGGAGCAATTAACGCGAGGAAGGATCAGGAAGGCCAGCGCCTCCGGAGAAACAGCGCACCATGCTAATCCGGGGCCTTTTGCCCACGCCAGTCTCCTGGTCAGGGCCAGCTCCTTCTGAGCCTCTGACCTTCACAAATCCAGCCTGGAGACAGCAGAGCAGAGCAGGACTTGAGGATGTGCTGGTCACCTTCCTGGGGGGGGGGGAGCAGGTTCCAGCAGCGTCAGCGCAGACTAGGACCTGGGACACCAGGGTTCAAATCCCCCACGGAACCATGAAACTCACTTGACCTTGGGAGTCAGCCACTGCCGCTCTCAGCCTGGCCTACCTCCCAGGGTTGTTGTGGGGATTAAATGAGGAGCGGGAGAAAACCATGTATGCAAGTTAGGATACAAACGCAATAAACAAACGATGAGAAGCATGCGGAAACAACACAGAAGGGCTCACACTGAGGAACTCCCCCCTCAGATGTATCTCACGTGTGGCCACGGGCAAAAAAAAATGAGAGGCACAAATACAAGATGGGGGACACCTGGTTTGAGAGCAGTACATGTGAAAAGGATCTAGGAGTCTTGGTTGACCACAAACTTGACATGAGCCAACAGTGTGACGCGGCAGCTAAAAAAGCCAATGCAATTCTGGGCTGCATCAATAGGAGTATAGCATCTAGATCAAGGGAAGTAATAGTGCCACTGTATTCTGCTCTGGTCAGACCTCACCTGGAGTACTGTGTCCAGTTCTGGGCACCACAGTTCAAGAAGAACACTGACAAACTGGAACGTGTCCAGAGGAGGGCAACCAAAATGGTCAAAGGCCTGGAAACGATGCCTTATGAGGAACGGCTAAGGGAGCTGGGCATGTTTAGCCTGGAGAAGAGGAGGTTAAGGGGTGATATGATAGCCATGTTCCAATATACAGTGGTGCCCCGCAAGACGAATGCCTCGCAAGACGGAAAACCCGCTAGACGAAAGGGTTTTCCGTTTTTGAGCTGCTTCGCAAGACGATTTTCCCTATGGGCTTGCTTTGCAAGACGAAAACATCTTGCGAGTGTTCCGATTTTTTTCGCTCCCCCCCTTTTTCTAAGCCGCTAAGCCGCTAATAGCCTTTTAGCCGCTAATCCGCTAAGCCTTTAATAGCCGCTAAGCCTTTAATAGCCGCTAAACCGCTAATAGCTCTAATCCGCTAAGCCGCTAATAGGGTTGCTTCGCAAGACGAAAAAACCGCTAGACCAAGAGACTCGCGGAACGGATTAATTTCGTCTTGTGAGGCACCACTGTATAAAAGGATGTCACATAGAGGAGGGAGAAAGGTTGTTTTCTGCTGCTCCAGAGAAGCGGACACGGAGCAATGGATCCAAACTACAAGAAAGAAGATTCCACCTAAACATTAGGAAGAACTTCGTGACAGTAAGAGCTGTTCGACAGTGGAATTTGCTGCCAAGGAGTGTGGTGGAGTCTCCTACTTTGGAGGTCTTTAAGCAGAGGCTTGACAACCATATGTCAGGAGTGCTCTGATGGTGTTTCCTGCTTGGCAGGGGGTTGGACTCGATGGCCCTTGAGGTCTCTTCCAACTCTATGATTCTAAGAAGTGGGGCTTCGCTGGACCAGGGGGCTCTTGAGCTCCCCCTTCCCTCTCCCAGCCCCACCTGCAGGGAGCACAGGAGGGGGCAGCTGGCCACCCAGCCCCTTCCCCAGCCCCTGCTTCACTGGCGGCAATGGCTCCAGTCGTGGGCAAGACTGGGGAGAGATGGAGCCAACTTCTGGTGGCGAATCCCTCCATGTGTCCAATCTCAGGTCCCAGCACAGGAGAGGCTACTGCTGGCACGGCCTGTCGTTATTGATGTGCTAATTATAGGGCTGTGCTAATTCAATTTGCACATAATTACAGGATAGTGCACTGGGTGGCATGTTTCAATAATTAATGTGATAAAATAAATGTAATTGGAATAATATTTACAAAACCCTCTGAAGAGCCGCCTGCAAGGTGGATGCGGAGCTGTGGGGTGGGGAGACCGAGCCTAGTGAGCGCAGGAAGAGCCTGCCGGATCAGGCCCATGGAGCCCCATCCAGCCCCACATCCTCTTCTGGCCACCCGGGAGCTGCAACGGGAAGAAGCTCACAAGCAGCACCTGAGGGCAACAGCCCAGCTCTGCCCACCTGGGCGAAAGCAAGGCCACTTCCCAATAGTTTTGGTGATGTGGGTTCCTCCCCAGATAGATGTGGGGAGAGGGCACTTTGGTGTTGCTGACTCCCATCCCTTCTGCTCCTTTAAATGGGCAAGCAGCAAGGAGATGGCTGGCAGGCATTTTTAGACACAGGCGCCTTCTTCCACGGAAGCAGCAAAGATGGACCCAAGGGCACACGATTGCCCTGCAACCCGTCCTAACCAAGGGGGTGCTCACAGCTGCTAGGTCAGGCAGTGCCCCCCCCAAAAAAACCCGTAAGGGAGGTTGGAGCATTAGGGCCACTCAGGGTCAGGCAAGACCGGGAGCCTCCATTCCTGGTGCCCCCTGACCTGGGCTGGCACAAGGAAGGCGCTTCAGGGAGGAGGGAAGGAGCGGAAGGGGCCTTTGCAGACGGAAGGCTTTTGCAGTCTCAGGCTGCCACGCCCCTCATCCCAGGGAAAGGAAAGAGCCTTCCCCTCAGCAAGGCTGCCTGGCATGTCTGCACCCCTTGCACTCTCCAAAGGAGGCTCAAAAGGACTGGCCCAGGAAGGAGGGAATCCATCAGATCAGCGCCAAGGGCAGCAGCCCAGAGGAAAACCTGGCTCCCCCAACTCCCACCTGGCCCTGAAAAGTAGCTGCAGTGACAGGCTTGATCACATTCCCCCAGGGCTATACCAACTGCACTGGCTCCTGGTGGAGTAGTACAGGATCAGGTTTAAGGTGCTGGTTTTAACCTTTAAAGCCCTATACGGCCTAGGACCCTCGTTCCTACGGGACCGCCTCTCCTTGTGTGTCCCACGGAGGACCTTACGGTCTTCAAACAAAAACATCTTGGGAGATCCTGGGCCACAGGGAGGTTAGGGCTTTTTCAGCTGTGGCCCCGATCTGGTGGAACGCTCTGTCCCTGCGGGATCTGACATCTTTCCGCAGGGCCTGCAAGACGGAGTTGTTCCGCCAGGCCTTTGGCCAAGGCACAGCCTGACCCTCTCTCCTTCTGTAATCCTCATAGAAATCTAACCCGATGGTTGCCATTAATTTGATTCTGAATTGATTTTAGAATGAATTGATTTTAGAATGCATTTCAATTCATTGATTGTTATTTTATGTAAACTGTGTTACTTTTATTGTTGTTAGCCGCTCTGAGCCTGGCTTCGGCTGGGGAGGGCAGGATATAAATAAAATTGTATTATTATTACTATTATTATTATTATTATTATTATTATTATTATTATTATTATTATTATTCACCCTTCCTGCCCCCTTCAACTTGTGAGCTGCTTGGACGCCCTCTGCCCACCTGCTCCCTGTCCTTCACCCCAAGGTCCCAGAGCAGGTTACAACGTGAAAAACAGTTGGAAACAATTAGTTGCTGTTCTTTTCCAGGCGAGGCATGCCCCCCCTCCCCATTTTAATGACTTCCCGTGGAATAATGCTTCACATCTGCCCAGACTGAATTTGCCAAGTACCGAAGGCAACCTGGAACTTAATCTCATCCTCCGAAGGGGCCGCGACTCCCCCCCCCCCGGTTTGCGCCAGCTGTGAGTCTGATGAGCCGCCTTCCCACGTCATCGACACGACGCCACGCTAAGGGACAGGAGCCCATTGCGCGTCACCCAACCTCACAGCGATTGATCCACGGATGATCGTTTCGGGAGTAAAATTTCCGCCGAGCTCTGCTCCTGCCTGCCTGCCTGTGCTCCTGGCAAAGGCTGCAGCGACGTTGGAGCAAGCGAGGAGCCCCCCCACCGCCCAGGAGCAAAAGGCACCCGCCCTCCCGCTGTTGTAAAACAGCTGCTTCCATCATCAAAAAGGCCGGGGGTTTGTGGCCTCGTAAGGTGCAACATAAACAGGATTTAGATCACCGCTTCTGTTCCAGGGTGGTTTGGGGCCTTTGCTCTCCGCACCGGCTCACGGGGAGCATGCCTGCCCCCTCCACCCACTCAGCCATTCCTGAGCAAACCCTGACCGCTTAGCCGAGTCTACACGGGTCCTTGGGGACCACGGAGCACCGGCAGGAAGAGGCTCAAGCTTTGCAGAGGGCCGAGGCGCATCCCGGCCTCTGACAAATAATCCGAAGGCTGCCGGGGCAAGAGGGGGCGGCAGGAGGAGTCCCAGACGAGAGAGCTTTGCTCCAGCTCAGAGAGCAGGGAGACAATGCATGACAGATTGACCCACGGCGAGACGCTGCAAGCAGTCAATTAAAGGCGAGGGCTGCATTGTGTAACGAGGGCCGGCTGGATTCTGCTTTGTAGCCAGTATTGGATTTCTCCCTCCTTCGCTCGCCACCAGAGCAGCCTCCTTCCTTTTCGCTTCAGCCACTATTTGCTTTGAAAGGGAGGGCCGGGCACAGGGGATTATCGCATCAGAAGGAGGAGGGCAGAGCAGCCGTCCGCTGCGGGACCAGAGATCAGGGGCAGAGCACCTCCTTGGCCTCACCCTGCTAACAGCGTGCAGTTCCGGTCGCTCATCTCAAAAAGGACGGTGTAGAGTTGGCTGCCCAAGTGATCAAGGGGGCAGAGAGAGGAAGAAAGGCAGCAGCGTTTGGAACCAGAAAAAAGGGGCGATATGATAGAAGTTTTCCAACCATGCACGGCACCAGAAGACACGGAGCTTCCATGAAGCTGAATGTTGGGAGACTCAGGACAGATAAAAGAACGCGGCACAGTGTTAACCTGTGGAACTCCCTGCTGCAGGAGGCAGCGAAGGCCACCGACCCAGATGGCTTTACAAGAGGCAAACCCACAGAGGAGGAGGAAGAGGGGGTGTCGTCAGTGGCTTCCAGCCAGTTGGGCCAAGCTCTGCCTCCTGTCACGCTGGACTAGGTGGGCCATGGGCCTGATCCACGAGGCACTTCTCCTGCTCTCAGGAAGGAAAGGAGGACAAGGGCAGGAGAGGGCCTTGTGGAGGCCAAAGAAGAGCCAGCCCCCTGCCCCCCGGTGGCTCTTTCCTCTGCCCCCCAACCTGGGGCTCTTCACAACTTCCATCCAGAGTCAAAGTAGGCTTGGCCTTCTGGTAAAATTTGCCTGGTTAATGTCTACATTCTGAATCCCTAACCATTGGACAAGCTGATCACTAACAAGGAACGGATGACAAGAACATATACAAGATTGGACAAACTTGACAGTCTCAAAACCGTAATTTGTGTATTTTGTGCATTCTTTGGATTTTTGTGTTGTGAACTGCCCCGAGATCTAGGGATGGTATAGAAATTTAAATAACGGCAGCAGCAACAACAATAACTCTTAACCCCAACCCCACCCCATGGAGCAAAAAGAAAGCAGCCCCCCCCCCGCCATGACCCCCTGTGTCCTTGAGCAGAGGTGCCCCCCTGCCCTAGTGTACTTGCTTGACATGCCTCCCCCCCCCCCGGAAATAAGAGCAGAACTCAGTGTGAGAGTCTGGGGGGGGGGCGAAGAGTGTTCCCCTCCGTCTCTCCCACCCCCAAAAAGACACGGCCTCGGCCAGCTTCTCACTACTTTTATTGGCTTCCAAAGCGTCACGCAGACACCCCCCCTGCTGCTGCTGCTCCTGGAGCAGGAGGGTGGGGAGGGGGCGGGCTTGGCTGGGGGGGGACACCCCAGGACTCCCTCCCTCCGCAGGCCGGCACTGCCAAGTCTGTCTGCTCCTGGAGTCGGATGAAGCCCGCCCCCTCGCGCCCGCCGGGTGGGCACTGGGCTCCAGAGGCAGGGCGGCGTTTGGGGTTCAGGAAGGGGGGGGTGTGGCGGGGGCCGCGAGGGGCCAGCGGGATTGTCGCTTAGCGGCTGTAGCCAAACTCGTCGGCGTCGTCGGCGCGGAAGTCTCCGTAGCGCCACAAGTTCAGCTGCGGGGAGGGCAGAGAGGGGAGGGTGAGATCTGAGCGGCAGCCAGGGACCCCTCCCAAGACCCCCTCCATGGGGACTGCTTGCCCCCCGGCTCTCCAGCCCCCCCCTTGTTGACTTACCCGGGCACTTTTGGCTGCCTCCTGGGCATTCAGGTACTCTGTGATCTGGAGGGAAGAGGTGGAATCAGAGCAGGCCCTCTCTGCCCTTTCCCCTGCCCCCTTGCTCAGCCCCCCACCCGCCCCACTTCCCAGGCAGACCTGCCGCCGCCCCTCACCACTTTCTGGAACTGCTTCTCCTTGCGCGGCTCCACCATCACCAGCCCCTCCTTCACCAGCCCCAGCCCCACGTCGCCCTTGGAGTCAGAAAACTGCAGGGTGACGTGGGGGCAGCTGGGCCCGGCATGCTCCACGTTCAGCAGGCACTGCGTGTTCTGGATGTCGCGCACCACGCTGTCCACGGCGTCTGCCCTGGCCTCCTCCTGCGGGGGGAGGAAGGGGGCCACACTCAGTCAGAGGGGCGCCTGGAACCCGCCCTCCAGAGCGGGACAGAAGAAACTGGTGGCGGCAGCTCCTGAGCACCCCAACGTTCTGCCCAGACACCGGGGTCCCCCTCCGAGGGCCTTCTGGCGGTTCCCTCCCTGAGAGAAGTGAGGTTACAGGGAACCAGGGGGAGGGCCTTCTCGGTGGTGGCGCCCGCCCTGAGGAACGCCCTCCCACCAGATGTCAAGGAGATAAACAACTACAGTCATACCTCGGGTTACAGCCACTTCAGGTTGCATTTTTTCGGGTTGCAGACTGCCGAAATCCAGAAGTACCGGAACAGGTTACTTCTGGGTTTCGGTGGTCGTGCATGCGCAGAAGCACCGAATTGCACGTGCGCAGATGTGGGTTGCAAACGTGCATCCCACATGGATCATATTTACGACCTGAGCGTCCACTGTATCTGACTTTTAGGAGACATCTGAAGGCAGCCCTGTTTAGGGAAGCTTTTAATGTTTGATCTTTTATTGTGTTTTTAATGTTCTGTTGGGAAACCCAGCCAGATGGGTGGGGTATAAATAATATAGTATTATTATTATTATTAGGGCAGCCTCTCAACATGGGAGAGACAGGCGTCCACTGGGCCCCTCTTCTCTGCGTAAATGGGCCCAATCCTTCTCCAAAGCCCCCAGAGCTGGCTGCCACCACCATATTCTGAGTCACTTCCTTTCTGGGGGAAGACGGAAGGTATTTCGTCTCTCCCACTGCGCTGGGGGCCCCTGCATTTCCTGAGAGTTTGAGAAGCAAGCAGAGAGCCAGCCTTTGTGCAGCACTGCGGACCCTCCGCCCTTGGGCTTCCTCCCCCAGACCCTCCAGCTGCCCCTTCCGGCTGCGACCTCCGGTCCGCCTCTTCCAGGCGGCAAACCAGGGACAGGAGTGTTAGAATTCCTGCTCCGTGATTGCAGTCATGGGATTGTTGTCTATCACATGACAGTGTATGTTTTGACTCCACAAAGTGGGAAGTGACGGAGACAGGATGTTTGTGTTCCTGTGTTCCGTGAAGTGGGACTATTGAAGAAGAGTAGAAGAAGAGTTTGGATCTGATATCCTGCCTTTCACTCCCCTTCAGGAGTCTCAAAGCAGCTAACATTCTCCTTTCCCTTCCTCCCCCACAACAAACACTCTGTGAGGTGAGGGGGGCTGAGAGACTTCAGAGAAGTGTGACTGGCCCAAGGTCACCCAGCAGCTGCATGTGGAGGAGCGGAGACGCGAACCCAGTTCACCAGATGATGAGTCCACCGCTCTTAACCACTACACCACACTGGCTCTATTGTCCTTTGTTCTTTCTCTCTTTGCTGTCTGATGCTAGAGAGAGAGGGAGCCATTTTGCAGTGCTCTGTGTGTGTTTATATGTAAATAAAGTAGATTAGCCAAAACGCTGAGTCTGTTATGCAACTGCGCAAACTCTGCGGATCCCTGAGTGTGCCGATGTCTGTTGGCATCGGTCGCTGTGATGTTCGGGCAGAATAAAGATTGTGAAGCTCCCGAAAATTGACCAGGAGGGAGGGAACATGCCAGTCGGGCATGCGTCTCTGCCAGGGTCCTACTCGAGTGTAGGCTGAGCTTCTGACACAGCTCAGGGGCAGGAGGGTACAACTCAACCCACAATCTCCCCCTGGCCTCCCCCTAACATGCCTTCTGCCCCCCAGGCCCCCACCCCTGGCCAGGACTCACATCTTGGGGCACTTGGATGAAAGCAAACTTGTACTCGGCGGCCTGAGCAGGGAGGATGCGGGTGCTGAAGGCGGCTGGCAGGGTGGCCAGGCGGGTGGAGGGAAGAGTCTCCTTCTGCAGAGGGGGGAGAAAAAGCAGCTCGGTCACCCCCTGGCGCAGTTCCTATCCCGCCCGGGGTCCGCAGATCTCAGGACAACGGGAAAAGGAAGTTTGTTTTTCACAGCAGACACACCAAATACAGCAATGGAATATGAAAACAGGTCAAAACCATCAGTTCCCTTTGCCCTGCAGACCAGGCACACTGCCCACCAAAGGTCTGGCAATGGACACTCCTTGTCTCTTGGCGACTGGAAGTCAGGGAAGCTGGCGCCCGCCACATTTCCGGGGGGGGGGGAGGGCTGGGAAGGGCACCCCATCACCAGCACATGCTATCCCTGAAAAGCTCCCCCCAGCAGCCTCCTCCGCACACCTCCAGCAGGCAGGCCTCCTATGTCCTCCCTCCGTTACCTGTCCTAAGTCCTCTCCCCCCCAAGTTTTTATTTATACTTTTCATGGTTATACATTTCGTTAGTTTTACAATCATTTCAACATTTCAAAGCTTGACTTCCTTCCTCCTCCTTCCGCGGTTCCTTAAATTTATTTTTAAATATCTTTTGCATATCCAAATCCATTTACTGTAGTTTTCTGTCTATGCGATGCCCCCATGTATAGGACGATCCCTATTTTGGGGGACTCTCATTTAAGAAAACGGGGGGAGATGGCACAGAGTTGCCGAGCTTTTTAGGAGCTGGAATTGCCCAAAAATCGCTCACCCGCCACTGACGATCGCATGCGTCACCCAAGACCCGCAGCCGCCAACCAACTGCACTATTGCCACAGAGGCAGCCAATCAGCCCTTCACACGGCCACCAATCACCCGCCCTGTCGCCACAGGCTGCAACCAATCGCCCACTCTGCACTACCCATGTGTAAGATGGGGGCATATTTTAAAGCTACTTTTAAAATAAAAAACCCTAGTCTTATACACAGAAAAATACGGTAATTTGCTCATTCAATTGTCAACTTTAAATATATAGTTGCAAACAGATAAAAACACTGGCAGGGTTAGGGTAACAACCTGCAGTTTCATAAGAGGTCCTGTTCTAAGTCCTATAGGGCTTGAACTCGGGTGCAATGCAAATGCTTCAGGATCGAGGCCACCCAGCCCCTGGGGGCACCTCCCAGTCTCCAAGGGCAGCCCCACATACAGCGCATTGTAGCAGTCCGGATGGGAAGTGGCTGCAGTGGGGCCAAGCTGCCCAGGAACAGCCGCAGGGAAGTCCTTGCCGCAGAAGACACTTTGGGCTCCCGCAACAAGGTGGGGTTCAGGAGCCCCCACAGATTACGGACCAGGCCTTTAGGGGGGAGGGCCCCCCTGTCCAGAGGAGGCCTTGCCCCCCCAAAGCAGCTCTGGGGCCCCCAGGGAATCTTCCCCCAAAGACCCCCCACTCACGTTTCCATAGTCAATGTAGAAGACATGCACTTTGGCTGAAGACTCCACCTTTTCCACCCGGGCGCGGTACCTGTAAGGGAGGGGGGAATAAGCTTGAGACCCCACACTTTTCAGCCAGAGCCACCCCCCATCACTTGTTGCAAGGCGGTGGGGCGGGCTGCCCTGAAAATGAGGTTCTCCCTTGCCAAAACCTCCATCCTTACAGGCAGCCTCCCTGGCTGCCTGCACCTCCTGGAATGGCCAAGGGAGGAGGTCATGGCCAAATCATCCCCCTGCCCCGGCTGGCACCCCGGGAGGCTGCCTTGCAAAGCTTAGGGGCTAAGCTGGAGGCGCTCGGAAGAGTCCCGAGAGCGGCATTCCACACAAGGCAGCTCCCGAGGGTCCCGCACCCGTGCCCCTCCCTCAACACAGCACCCTCACCACTCTCCGTCGACAAACTTGGCGATGCAGTAGTCTCCGCGGCGGGGGGTGTAGGAGCCCTCCACGGGGGGGTGGGCAGCAATCTCGCTCCGCATGGTCTCCATCAGCTTCTCTAGCTGGGTCCCTAAAACAAAGGGGGGGGAGGGAGAGAGTCTCAGGGGCTGCAGGAAGCTATCAGCAGCTGCTCCAGGGCACCCCTTCTCCCCAAACGCCATGGGGCAGAATGGGGCAGGCAAAGCTTTGCTTGGATCAGTTGCACTGAGCTTATCTTTGGCGAACGCCCAGCCAAGGCAGACCTCCACCCCGAGAGCTTGGGGGCACCCAAGGGCCCCACCTCCCCCAGCTCCGAATCCCCCATTCAGGGAGGGGGGAGGGTATGGGGGCTGCAGAGTTAAGGCCTGAACATCGGAAGGAGCAGCAGGAGAACTGCCCCTCTTTCTTGCTTAGCCCATACAAGCCCTCTGGATCAGGTCCCTGGGTCTGTCCTGCAAATATTCTGGCAGGGCGTCAATCAAACAGAGTAGCTCCCCCCCCAGCCTTGCCCCCTTACCTGTCTCCACATCCTGCACATAGAAGTGGAGGTCATCTGTGATCTCCGTGACAAAGACGGGCTTGTAGTTGGCCGTGCGCTCCTTCTCCTCAGGAACCAGGACCACGTCCTCCACGGGGGCCTCTTCGTAGTGTGACCACACCTGGGGGCGGGGGGCGAGGAGGATGGAGCCAGAGGTCACAGGAGCCAGAGAGGTCTGGTGCGCAAGGCAGGAGGACCGGGGAAACCTCAGCCTAGTAATGATCTCACAGGCCGGGAAGGGGAGTTGGCGACTGCAGAGGACCAGGAGGGGCACCGGAGAGGTGACTTTGGAGGCAGGGAAGCAGCCGCAGCCCCTCCTGCAAGGCCACGCTCCAGCTGATAGGGACAGCCTTTCCTGGGAGCGCAGAAACCCACATCTTAGTTTGAGGGGAGGCAGACAGTGGAGAAGGAGCCCCTGATCCCCCGACCGGCACCGAAAGCTTTCTGGGCAGGCTCAGAGCTCCCAGCCCTGGCTGCCTGAAGAGGAGGAGGAGGAGACAGGCAGGCACACCCCACGCCCCCCCCCCCCTGTGCCAGGTGGCAGCCTCACCCGGGCCCCTGCGCAACAGGAGCACAGCACGGCTGCGCTGATGCAAAGAGACAGGCTGTCAAGTCCGATCGAGTCGCCGGGTGGGCGGCCGAGCAGGGGGAGCTGTGACAGGCAAGGCAGCCGGGCTGCGGAAGGGAGCCCACATGACACCGTCCCCCTCCCTCTCTGCCGCTCAATTTACACCTCCACACACCAGAGAGAGGAGCAGGAGGAGGTCAGCGGCAGGAGACAGCTTTGCTCTGGGGCTGCCACCCCGGGAAGCCTCTCTCTCTGCCCCAAATGCAGATCTCAGCCTCCTGCCAAAGGCACAGACGCCCAGCCTGACCCACTCAAGCACCCTGGCGGAGAAGGTGGCGCAGGGATGGTGCTGGGAGTGCAGAAGGACTGCTCTTCAAACCCAAGGAGCTCAAGCGCTACGGCCACAAAATGCTCACCAGCCACGTTCCCAGGGATGCCACGGAAAGAGAAACGGAACCAGCCAAAAATGGGCACCCAGGGAGCTGCAGCCAAGGCAGGAGGGGAGCAGGACCCTTGGCCACAGCAGCCCAAGCCGGGTCCCCTCGGCCCGAGGTGGGCTGAGGATGGAGAGAGGCCCGGGACTGGCATGCAAATGGCAGGGGCTCCAGAGCAGCCTGTCCCAGAGGGACTATGGTGTTCGGCCCTGGCCGATGACACAGCGCTGAGCCTTGCATGCTCTCTAGCTGTCAGGGGAAGGACCAGGGTGCGGGCACCATAGTGCGGCCGGCTGCAAGGGAGCTGAGATCTACCTGGGGGCCGAGAAGAGTCCAGTCGACAGCCGGGCGTGAAGAAGCGCAGGCAAGGGCCAGGCTGATTGGAAGGGAGGGGCCGTGGAGGGAGGAGGCGGGCAAAGGCAGCCGCCTCTTCCAATCCCGCGGCTCAGTCCGGCCATGCTGTGTGGCCCCCCCCCTCGCAAGAAGCAGGCCCACACCTTCGCACACGATTTCCGTGCCAGCGACACAAATCACGCAGGACGTGCCTGCTTCCCTGGAGGCGTCCAAACAGCCTCTGATTTAATTAATGGAAGAGTGAAGTCAAACGGTGCTGGGAGCCCTCCGGGGGCCGGTGCTTCTGGGGCGACACTCTCCCGCCGGAACGGGCTCCATTAAGGCAGGGGGGGCAAGTGCCTGCCCCCCCGGCTCCCAGGACGCTTCCGTGCCTGATTAGGTTCTCCCCAAACTGCTTGGCAGTTCACGAGGCAGGACTTAGAAGAGACAAACAGTGACAGGATGGGTCCGTCCTCCCCCCAGAAGCTCCTTTGCTGAGCCTCCTCCTGCCCTTGGGGAAGAGAGCAAGCCCGTCCTGGAAGTGGGGCTGCCCCAGAGGAGTGCGGACGCTTCACATCCTCTGCTCCCGAGGACTGACAAGGGGCCTTCGCGGGCATTTGTCAGTGCCAGGCTGGAGCCATTTGCATACGCGGATGGCCCCCAAAGGCTGCTCGGCCGTCCAGCACACTGGCAGAGTCCCGGGGAGGCTGGTGGGAAGCAGCCCCTCCTCACAGGCTCAGGCAGGGCTCCCCAAGGGGCAAGGAAATCTGCCGAGGACATTCTGGATTCTCGGCCGACGAAACAAAGTGGGGAGGAGGGAGAAGAGACGGAGGAAGCTCAAGAGGTCTCCTCTCCTAAGTCGTCAGGATGCCATCCCTGCAGGTGAATCAGGGATGGAGAGGCCCACCTTCTCCCCCTTCCCCAAAACCCTCCAGCTCCTCGGATCGGGAAAAGGCCTTGTGCCTCCAGGAGGGGAGGGCAGGGGCTCCCATTCTCCCCCGTTCCGGGGCGGCGGCCAGACAGGAGAAAGAGCAAGGCAAGTTGTTAATTGGCAATTAAAAACTGAGGGCAGACAGCCCTGGATCAGGTGGGGATTCCTCCGCGCTGGCAGGAGTGGGCCTGGCAATGGGGCAAAGGGCACCTGGCCTGCATCTGGCCAATGGCAACCCTAACCTGGTCGGCTGGCAGGGAGAGTGGAAGAGGCCCGGCTGAGAGGGGAGCGATGCAGCAAGCGATGCTGGGGAGCCACACCCAGGCGTGCCCCTTCGTGGACCAGAAAGAGGACCTCCCCCCCGCCTCCCGCCCTCCTTCCCAGCTGGCGGGTACCTTCTCCTTCTTCTGCTTGGCGGCCTCTTCTGCAGCCACCAGGGGCTTGTAGTAGTTGCTGCGTTCCGCCGTGAAGTGCACCTTCGACAGCGCTTGCTCCACCAAGGCCACCGACAGGTTGACGCCGTCAATGTGCAGCCAGCCAATGAAGTTCCCGGCTTTGTCCATGCTCTCCACCTCCACCTCCACCTGCAGGAGACACAAAGCGGGCAGAACACCGTCAGGGGGCACGTGGAAGGGCGTCCGGTGGGTGAGAGGGACCCGTCTCCAGAGGGGACTGCAAACTCAGACCTTTCCAGCCTAGGGTCACCCCAAGATTCGGCCACCTGCACCCCCTGATTGAGGTGCCGCAAAGTGCCATCCTGCTAAACACACTTTGCCAGGCGGCTCGCTCCGACACCGAAAACCACCTCCCCAGCAATACCCTCCACCCTGCGTGGGACCCAGGGGCGTGGGGAGACTTGGGTGGTGAAAATAAAGCTCTCTCTCACATACTCACAGTCTCTCTCTCGCAAGCTGCCTGGGGCAACGGCACTTGAACAAATTCAAAATCAATCTGCTCTCCGATCCCGGGGATCAAGCAGCACATGACTTTGCTTCAGGGACTGCCCTTGTCAGGCGCACAGCACAGAAATCAATCCTCGCTCAGGACACAACGAGCGACAGTCAAACGCCAGGGACGCGGGGCCTCAACGTCACCGCAGCGTCACCCACCCCTGCCCCCCTCCAGGACACGGCTTGTTGGCAAGAGGGCCACAAACCCCGGTGGTGGCAGCAGCAGAGCCACAGAGCTCAGACTGCCCAGGGACAGCTCCGGGGGGCCTCTCCCCGCAGCCTGCCCCCAAATCTCCCTGGCATGCCTTGATACTCCTGGGCTCAGTTTGGGAACGGAGCTTGCATGACCTCCTGCCATTCGAGCGAGGCGTTCTCCTTGCTGGGAGCTGGACCATAACAATCTGGGGTGACCTTTGGCCAACCATGCCTTTTGGCCCAGCTTGCCCCACAGGAGAAAGCCGGGGGGGGGGGAGAGATACAGCCCCCCAAATCACCCTGGAGGGCAGGTGTGGTAAAAATGGAATGAACATATACATTTCTTGGCTAAACTGCAGGACTGTAGACCTCTCCCATTCAAAAAGCAGGCCAAGATATAGACACATTTTTCCAAAGCGGATGGGGCTCTTCCGGCACCAGTCAAGGGCAGCTCCGTGGCGCCTGAGGAAGGAGCCCAGGGTGGCAGTGCCCACCTTCTGCTGCTGCCTACCCCATCCCTCTGGCCGTGCTGCCTTTCCCTGCCAGCCCCCCCCCCCCAGCCGCAGAGCCAAGGGGGCCTCTGCCTTGGAGGCGGCTGCGCTAGGATGAAGCTGGCCCCTGCTCCAAAGCCATAAAACTCCGCCCTCACGACTACAAACACTTGTATTCATTTAAGCTGCTTCAAGCTCGATTAAGCAATAAAATGGATGTCTAAATATCCAGGAATTTGATGAGGTTTGCAGACAAGGGCGCAAGTGCAGCGCCGGCCAGGGGAGAAGGCAAGCCGGCTCCTCTGCCCCACTGGGAGCTGGGCCCAGGGACCCAGGGCAAGGGGGAAGCTCCAGGGACCCTCCGCAGGGCGCACCGGCAGACCTCACAGGAAGCCACGGGGTCGCAATGGCGCAGGGGCCCCCACCTCTCTCTGCGCCTGCCGGGGCAGTACCCCTCCCCAGGTATGCAAGGGCCACTGCAGAAGGGCAGGTTGGAGACCACAAGGAAGGGGTCAGGCAGCGCTGTCACCCCCTGGCCAGCACACCAGGAAGGGGGTCTCCCAAGCCTCCCACATCTGGGTGTGGGTGAGAGGGAAGGAGCCAGCAAGAGACACTTGGAAATGTTGGCTGCTGGCTTCTCTTTCTCTCTCTGCACGCCCCCCCCCAACCCCACCAGCAATTGCTTTCCTTGCAAACATTCTGCAGCCCTGCTGGGGAGTAGGAGAAGAGCCAAGCCATTACATTAGTTCCTTGCTTTTTCCACAGGAAAGGTCTCAAAGTGACTTTGCAAGAGAAAATACTACCAGTCACAGCGGCTGCCTATTGCTGCCGTCTCCTGTACCAGAGGCAGAAGACCAGTTGCTGCTGAAGATGAGTGGCCTGCGATGGAGACACTCCTGTGCTGCTTCCACCTGGGGGGGGGGGGCACAGGGTGCTGGATGAGACCAAGGCCTCTGGTCTGATCCAGCATCAGTGTTCTGGGCAGGTTTCTTGAGCACCAGCCTTTCCTGGCCCTCACCCAGGAAGAGGGTCTGCCCAGGAGCTTCCTTCTCCCCAGAGCTAAACAGGTAGCCTGCTCTGAACTGGGTCCCCCCCCCATTAAGTCCTGTCTAGGAGAAGCAGCAACTGCTTCTGTAATACAGGGAGACAAAGCACATGAATGAAATATGCAAAGGAAAACATCAGACACTCCAGCCACTTTCCGAGCAGATTAGCATTTGCCCGCCATTCATAATGGATCTGCCCATAATTAGCAAGAAGCAAACGGTGCGAGAGGAACAGGCAGCTCTGCGCGGTGGGAGAAGGAGAGGCAGAGGCGGCCTGCCCAGTCCCAAATGCCCCCACATGCAGCCTGGGCAGAGGGGCATCTCTGGAAGCTTCCTGGGCACCTGGGAGGCTGGCGCTGCCAGGTTGAGCAGGAAGAGGGGAAGGCTGGGAGGGGGGCTCCCACGCGACCGTCTTCTTATCCAGGTGGCAAAAGGATGGATGATTCTCCTCGCCTGCAGTCAGGGGGCAGCCCCAGTGCCCTCACCTCTGTTGGGCCGGCAGCACCTGCCCAGGAGGCATGTGCCCTGCAGGGCTGGCCCGGCCATTTGCCGAGATCCAATCTGGGGGAGGCAACTACAGCAGGATTCCTCACCCCACCCCCAGACAAGAGGCAGAACAGATCACTCCAGGTGAGCCCTGCCAGCGAGCCATCATGCCTGGCACCGGCAAAGGGGCAAGCCAAGAGGAAACCGAAGCCAAATAAATATCAGGGTGAAAAATTCCCTCTCTTTCTTTTGGCAGGAGGATAAGAGGCGTCTGTTTGGGGGGAGCCCAGCTGCTGAGCAGAGAGAACCCAGAGAGCAAAACCTGGGCCTGCTTCCCCTGTGAGCCTGAATAAAAGCAGCTCAGGACTGGAACCCTGCCCTGGGTGTCTGGCCAAGGGCGGCCAGGGCCAAGGGAGGGTGCCCCCCGGGGGTGAGGCGAAGACAAGGAGCTGCCTGGTCAGCTGGCCTGGAGAGGAAAGCAGCAGACCAAGTCCTGGGGCTCCAAACCATGAGCGCAACCTGCCTAAAGGCTGGGCAGGATGCTCTCATGTCCACCCAGAGGCAAGTGGCCCAAGTCAGCTGGGCCTTCTGGGAAGCCTGGAGGAGTCCCACAGAAGGTGGCCCCAATCCCCCAGTGAACAGGCTCCAAGCCCAGGAGGTGCGGCTGGGGAGAAGAGGTTCTCAGGCCCTTCTCCCCCCCCCAGCTGCTACGCACAGAAGAGGACGAAGGCCAATGGCCAAGGAAGCCCGAGGCTCGCCCTGGCCTGTGGGCACTTTCCACCCAGCCCCACGGATCCTGGACGCCCACGGCTGCAGCTGCCTCCCCGCCTTCCAGCTCCTCTCGCCGTTTAGGCTTTACTCAGTTGTGAAAAGGCTTTTGATGCATAAAGCGAAGCACTTAGCAGAGAAGCAGGTTTTTAAACTGCTGCACGGGGAGGAGGCGGGAGGGGGAAAGGAGCGGCAACAGCAGGAGGCAGCCTGGAGGGGCTTCAGAGCCCACCCTCTCCAAGGAACACCCCCCACTGGGATCTCCCGCCTCTCCCTTTGCACCCAGAGGGGAAGCTGCCCACTGGGTCGCCTCCCCTTGCCATGAGTGGGGAGGGAATAGGGGCTGGATGCTCACAGGGCTTTGAGTGGCCTCTTGAAAAATTCAAGTGTTCTCCGCTTCCCGAAGGCAAGCCGGGGGAGATCCACTGCGGCGCAGCGCAAGCAGATCATCGTTTTGCAACACGAACCACTCAAGTACGGGCTCACCCAAAGGAATCTCTTGAGTTCATGAGAAGTTCTGCCTTGGCAACAACAAACAAATGTTCAAAGCACGAGGCTCCAAAGAGAAATCAGGACCACACAGAAGTCATAGAGTAAGATCTCTGGCAGACAGACTGGCGACGGGTGAGTTTCCCCATAACTGAACTTCCATGCTAGAAAAGGTTTACTCTGTTTCCTTTGCACCGGCCGTAATCTGGAGGCCGGCTCTGCTCTCCTGCCGCCTGGGGCAAGGCGGGGGGCCCCTGCAGGTGGCTCTGAGCTCCCCCCCCTTGTTGTGAAAATGCTTCTGCTGGTCCTCCGCAGGCCTTGAGGGCCTGGCCTCTCCCATCAAGCCCTCTCTGGCTCTCCTCCTCTTTTTCCATCGGTCGCTGCTGCTTTGGGCTTCTTAAAAAAACAGCCGTAACCCACCTCGGATGTCCCTGAGAGAGACGTGCAAGGCAGGAATGCTTAGGAACAGAATAAGCTCCCTGGGTAGCCCCACCGCCTGCCCCCTTGCCGTGGGTCCAAAGGCTTCCTTGGAGCCAAGGGACGCCTGTGTCTGGGCTGCAACACACCCTGAAAGCTCTGCGTGCAAAAACAGGTCGAGGGAGACCTCGGAGGGTCACCTGGAGCGCTCATCAGGTAATGTTGGGGGCCACCCCAACCCTTATCCTGCAGACTTTGATTCCAAACTTTGCAATTGAAAAGACACGATTTGTCACCGTAAGGTTGCGGAAATTTAAAAGCCATAACCATCACACAGGCCAATAGATTAGGAGGCGGAATGGCATGATTAGAATAACTATGTGCTCCAGATATCCATCTTATTAAACTTAACGGTTAAAAAGCACTCTCCCCTTGCTCCCGCCCCCCCCCCCTGGAGACTCGGCTTATGGCTTCCGCTCTCCTCCCAAGGCCCATCCATCACCCTCTTTTCCTCCCCCCCCCCCAGGAACCAGGCCTGGAATTACGAACCGCTGAGCGAGAGGCAGAAGTTTTAAATTAAGTATTCAAAGGCGGAGGTGAGCCGTGAAAATGATAACAGGGGTTGTAAGGCAGAGAGGCGAGATTTACAATCCCCTGTGTGGGGGGAAGCCGTGACGGATCAGCACCGGGGTGGGGTGGGGAGCCAAATGAGGAGGGGGCAATGAATTTTAAAAGGCAGATGGGTCAGAAGTCCTGCCAGTTGGAGTGATAAAAGCGAAGTCGCTGAGAATCCGGTGCTGCCATTAACGTCAGCCGTCTTGTATATCTTATATTTACAGTATGCACACGCAGAGCATGGTCTGTGCGCGACAGGCTCGCCTTTCAGTCTGGATCCTGCAGCCTCACCGAAGAAGTTGCAGAAGAAGTCCAGCGGCAGGCGGAGAAGGTGCGGCTGAGATGGTCCCCTTTCCGAAACCTCTGGCCCAAACAGCTGCCCATCAGTGTCTGCAGCCAAGGGTCTGACTCTGCAGAAGGCAGCTGCTGAACCCACCTCTTCCCCAGCCTCCCAAGCCCCTGGCAGACGGGGAGAAGCTTCTATGGGAACCCTTTGGGAGGGAACTCCCACCTTCCTCTCCACAGAAAGCCAGGACCCCTTGCCTTTTGCCCAAGGCAGTTTCCCTTGAGGAAAACGCTCAGCCCAAGAGGGACCTTCACCCAGCACATGGCACCCCAGAGCTCAAAACCTCCCAGACCCTCGGGCAGAGAGACCAGTCGCAAATCCCCACTGCTGACCCCGCCAAGAACAGGGCTGGAATGGCAAGTTCCAACCGGGGGGTGGGGGTTGGATGAAGATGATGGACTACGCCGAAATGGCGAAATTACTTGGGGAAATCAGAGACCAGGAAGAGAGGAAATTCAAGGGGGATTGGGAAAAATTATAATGTATTTAAGAGAACATTGTAACCAACTAAAAAAAACAACCTTGGCAGGATTAGAGTAATGCTTGTAAAATACAATGGGAAAATGGTTAATAAAATTTCTAACAAATTAAGAGAAAATAGGATAAGCCGAAGGAAAAGGGGATGGACCACGGAAACCAGGGGAGGGCGGTGGGAAGTCAAGGGATTCTGAGAATCCTAACTGCGAAGGTGAATGATATGTTTAAATTGAAATTCGTTATGTAAAATCTAATAGAAAATATTTATATATATAAAAAGAATGGTAAGTCCAGCAGCCCTGAAGAGAAAGGGAGGATGGAGCAGGGAGGGGAAGGAGCTGGCCTCTGCAGACTTCTCTGGGGCAGGCATGGGCTGCCACGGGGGCTCTCAGCCCAGGGTCCCAGCCCGCCCACCCACCTCCCTGTCGCCTACCCAGAGGGAGGCTTGCTTCCAGCCGTGGGGCTGGCTGTCAAGGCGGCCGAGCGGAGGAGCCTTCAAGCCCACCGAGTGATTGACAGGGCTCGCTAGGTAAACGCGCCAGCACTTGCCTGTCACGCTCAAGCCTCATCCTCTGACAAGTATCTATTAGTACCGGAGTTTATACACATCTCATGTCAACCCCCCCTGCTGGCGAGACGGCCCCGGACGCAGCATGGACACGGCGGGAGGAGGAACGACTGGGGAGCCAGGACTTGTCAAAACCTCTCCCTCCAGCTTCCCAGAAGCTGCCTGCTTGGGGGGCTCCTCCCACAGCATCAGATTCATTGGGGGGGGGGAGCTTTTGATGCCCCGCAGCCCAAGAAGCCGGCAGGGTGTGTGGCAGATGAAGGACCAGGATGGAGAAGAGTCGCATCTGACGGCCGGCCTGGCTCCTGCACTCGGTCTGGGGTCAGAGAGCGACGGGGCACAGCCAGGAGCCGGCGAATTCTGCAACCCGAAATGCCGCATGCAAGGAGAGAGACACCCCCCGCGGCCGCCACATGTGCAGCTTATCATTCTGCCTGCGCACCTGGCCTCCCTTTGTGTCTGTTTTGGGGAATGCTTGTAGCTGCGTCGATTCAAAGGCTGCCCCTCTCCCAAGTGAATTCCGCTGGCGTTTGTAAAGTGATAAGCATTGCAGATTCTTCCCGACACAATCTGGTTTCTCCTTCCCGGCCCCCAGCTGGGGAGCAACGCCACATGCCTACTACCTGCCCAGGGGGATTGTCGCAGATCCAAGGCAGAGATCGAGAGGGGCAGGTGCAGGCTGCTGAGGAATCCGGGGGGGGGGGAGAGGGTGGCATGACCCCCCTGCCCAATTTGCAGGGACAGAACGGCTCCTGGAACCCAAGCCTCAGGCCCAGAATGGTTGGCGGCAGCCCCACAAACCGGCCACTGGTCCACAGGCTCTCTTTGCCCAGGTCTTCTCCTTCCTTCCTTCCTTCCTTCCTTCCTTCCTTCCTTCCTTCCTTCCTTCCTCTGAAGCACCAATCCTTTGCTTAATGAAGTTGCCCCTGTAGCTCTACCCCGTTCCTAGAAGGAAGACCTTGTCTCTTGTGTGAAATGAAGGAACAACAAGGAGGAGGAAAGAGAGTCTTCTTGCTGCCTGCCTGGGACTGAGCCAGGCCTCTCTCATACCCTAAAGCAGTGGTTCTCAACCTGTGGGTCCCCAGATGTTGTTTGACTACAACTCCCATCATTCCTAGCCAGCATGACCAGTGGTCGGGGTGATGGGAGTTGTAGTCCAACAACGTCTGGGGACCCACAGGTTGAGAACCACTGCCCTAAAGGGACAAGGATGAAGGAAAAACGGACACGAGTCTCTCAAGGGATGGGGAGCCCTGACTCCCTCAAGGAAGGCCAGAGTTAGCATCAGGAGCGCCAAGAACACCCACCTGGGCAGCCCTGGACCAGGAGAGGAGCAGGTGACCAGGGAGCCCCTTGAGAGCCCTGCAGAGCCTGTGGTGCCAAGGGCAGGAGAGGGCAGGCAAGGGAGGAAGGAGCTCAAGAAGCAGCGCTCCCCCCCCCCCCACAGTCCAGAGGCCTTGGAGGTCACCTGAGGAACGTGGGCTGACTGGGCTGCACCATACTCAGAAACGCAGTGAGCAACCTGTGGGGTCACCTGCACCTGCACAACCAACTGGCCTCAGCATCCCAACGGTCCAAAGTAAAACCCTGTGATGCTCACAGATCCGCCCCTCCAGTGGAAGGGAAGCAGCACTTGGGAGTGAGGCAACAGCCCCTCCTCAGCTCCCCATAAAGCCCTGCTTCAAAACTGGGGTGCCTAAATTATGCCCCACATCTGCACACAAAGAAAGCCCATTGTCCTCCTCCTCCTTCTCCATGCAACAATGGTGGAATGCCGAAGAATAGGCTGGCTTCCCAGACAGAAGTTGAGGGCTTCAGGAAAAAACCCCAAGACCCCCAACCCCCCTCCTGTGTCTCTTTACTGCCTGCTATGGGAAAGGGGGTCCTGACTTAGTGTCTGGGTCCAGGCCAAGGCCCCCCTCTGATCACACAGGTTTCACGTGTGATGGAGCCGCAGCAGAAGCGAGCTAGTGGTTTGGCCAAAGCTCTGGCTCCCAAGGGCCCCAGCTTCTAGAGAAGCCCCAGCAGGGCGTCCCACCCCCCAGCCAGCCCCAACAGAGAGGGAGGGACAGAGAAAGAGAGCCAGAAGCAGACCTTGGCAGCCCCGAACATCTGAGGGATCTTCCTCATGGAAAACCCATGAAACAAGCACAGGGAAGCTGCAGAAGGAAGGCCCCCCACCCCCTTCAAAAACACTGTCCATCACCATCTCCCAGGACCATCACAAACTCGCTTCCTAAAGAGACATCACCTTGCCAACAAAGGTCCAAATGGTTCAAGCTATAGTTTTCCCAGTAGTGATGTATGGAAGTGAGAGCTGGACCATAAAGAAGGCTGATCGCCGAAGAATGGATGCTTTTGAATTCTGGTGCTGGAGGAGACTCTTGAGAGTCCTATGGACTGCAAGAAGATCCAACCTCTCCATTCTGAAGGAAATCAGCCCTGAGTGCTCACTGGAAGGACAGATCCTGAAGCTGAGGCTCCAAGACTTTGGCCACCTCATGAGAAGAGAAGACTCCCTGGAAAAGACCCTGATGCTGGGAAAGATGGAGGGCACAAGGAGAAGGGGACGACAGAGGACGAGATGGTGAGACAGTGTTCTCGAAGCTACCAGCATGAGGGAGGCAGTGGAAGACAGGAGGGCCTGGCGTGCTCTGGTGTGGCGTCTCTCCCCCCCCCCCCGGAGGTACTCAAATCCAACCCAAAACGCAGCAGAAAAGCCCTTGCAGGGAGAAGTGCTGCATCGGCAGCAGGTAAGCAGCGTTCAAGGAGACACACAAAGCGCCTTTCGTTAAGCAAACTAAGCAACCCTGCGAGATCCTGGAGGGGCTCAGGGCAAGGCTGCTTAATGCAGCAAGTTCAAATGCACTGGAGAGAGATGGAGCAGAGAGGCGAGGGAAGGGGGAGAGAGAGAGCCCAGGGAGAGCCAGCCCCGGACTGCTGCAGCGCACAAGGCGAGCCCCATCACAGCTGGGGGGCGGGGGCTGGGAGGACAGAAAGGGTCTTTGGTTTGCCGGTTTGCCACTAAGAAGGAAGAGCAGGCAAGCTGTCATCACGAGGCATTAAACCACAAGCTTGAGATAAACACACCAGCGCCAGCCTGCAGGAGACCTCAAAGGGGGGGGGGCTGTGCCCCCTCCCTCCCGAGGCTCAGAGAGCAGCTCCCTGAGGTCCCTGGCGTGGAAAGAGAGAGCCAGAGGCCTCTCAGGGCCGCGATTTGGCTGCCCTTGGCAAATGGAGGAGCGCAACACAACATGGCCCAGCGCGACCTCGGAGTGTGCGAGAGCAGCAGGCATCAATTATAAATAAAGAGCCGGCATAGATCCCAGACCAGAGGGGAAAGGAGCCGTCTTTGCGGGGCCCACAGAACCAGCCGCCTCCAGGGGGCTGCTCTGGGAGCCCCTGCCTTTCCGAGGCCACAGACCAGCACACCCAGAACCCCCGCCTACGTCATGAGGCAGCAGCCCAGTGCCAGGAGGCCACCCCCACCCCACGCTGCTGATCGGTACCGATTCCCTACGCATCTCATCGATCTACTCTGTCCTCAGCTTTAAATAAAACATTCCGGCTCTGATTGTCGAGGGATCAACAATCCTTTTCCGCTGGGGGCTCCTAAGGCATCGCTTCCAAATGGGATACATACACCAAGGGTTGGGGGGGGGGCCACAGAGAGCCCTAGCAGGGCAGGAGCCACAGGGCTGGGCTTTGGGCTGCCATGCTGACCCACCTTGCAGGGTTGCTGTGAGAATGGACTTCGTGAAGCACACACAGTGCTCTCCAAGGTCTCTGCAAGTGCCAAGGACTCTTCTAAATTAAAGGGAAATGCAAAGCCTCTTGGAAGGGCTGGGGTGAAACTCAGCCTGCGTTGAAGGCTGGCGCATTTGCATGGGGGAGAAGGCTGTTTCCTCGACTGCCTTCCTGACCTGACCTGCCTCCTTCCTTTCTCTCTCTCTCCTCAGACGCGGAGCAGTGAGCACGGCTCTTGGGAGCTCCACTCTAGTTAGCTGCAACTAGGATCTTTCCTGTCCAGCCGTTTATTTCCTACAATAATCTCGGCTTTCTCGTTTTACATACTCCGAGTCTCAGTGCGGTTACATCAAGGGTGAAACATGCTCCTCCAGGCAAGCGTTTCAGTGCGCTCTTCGACTTCTGCTGATGCATTTAAACTCCAAATGCCATCAGGTGATGCGGCTCAGCTTGGCGTGCAGATACAGGAAACACAAAACCCACCTTAAGACATGGTGGGCTGGACTGAACTAATGCAGCCGCAAGCCAGCAAAAGGGCTCCAGCCAGCGCAACGGGGCTTCCTCCCCTCCTGCCCCAAATCCACTGGGGGGGGGGAGGAGGAGAATCCCCAGAGCAACAGACAAGGAGCGGGGGTGTCTTTATGGCAAGCAGAACTGCTTGCGCTGATAGACAGTCATATTAGCACCAGGCTCAGTCCCACCCCCCTATTTCCCCTGCCTCATCAAGAGGCATAAGACCTTCGGCTTAGAGGTCCAAGGACACCTGAGGTGGGAGGCGTAGCAGAGCTTGAAGGATGCTGCCCATCGCCACACCTGAAGGGATGCTGGTGGCCTGACGCTACCTGGGGCTCCCAAAGGCTGCTCTCGCCTCCCCCTGACTCTTTTACAAAAAGGAAAAGGCACAGGCCCGAGGTCAGAGCTTGAGGGGGGGGGGGAAGACACACCAATAAAAGCCTCTGGGGGCAGCTAGGTTAGCACAGGCTGAGAACGGGGAGCCAGTTCTGGAAAACGGCGCCTGAAGACCAGCCCCCACATTTCCCAACACAGCTAGATCTGTGTGTCAGCTTGCACTTCCGGCCGTGCAAAGACGCCTCTGTGTTCTCCCCCCCCCCCATCTACCTGCTCTGCAGCCAAGGAGAGAAAGCAGCTTAATCCCTGGTCCATTTCCACAACTGCTTCCCCCTGGGGGGTCCCTTTCTGCTCAGGCATGCAAGCACACCATGGCAATTCCCCCCTTCTCCTCAGGAGCAAAAAGGGAGGCAGGTGAGGCGCATGGAACGGCATGCTCAGCCTATCACGTTAGCTGGTGGGAAGCCAAAAGCTCCTCCACACGCAAGATGTGCATGGCATGTCAGTGGCAAAGCACAGTCGCCCCCAGTAAGGCTGGTAACTGCGGGGCTCTGGATGGATCCCCAAGCGGGGAGCTCTTCTCTGCAAGAGGACAGCCCTCGTGGGAGGCGGGCGAGAGTGCGCCTGTGCCAGGGACGAGTGATTGATTATTCCTGCCACTTTCTGCACTCGACCCTCGCCTATCACACCCTTATCTTATCAGGACAGGCCTGATAGCCTGGAGAGACCTTCAAGGTTGCTGATCAGGATCAAACAAGCTAGCCAGCAAGCAAGGAGACAGTGACGGAGCAGAAAACTTATGGGGGGGGGGGAGGAAGAGAGAGAGGCAGGCTCCAGCTCCCCCTGGGAGAGCAAGAGAATCCCCTGGGGGAACAACACCCACCCAGAGAAGGGGGGGCCTTGGACAGTCCCCCGGGGGCAGCCTTGCCAATCGCAAATGGCTTCCCATGGTTGGGGAGATGGCATCCCTCGTCCCGAGCCCCCCCCCAGAAGCAAATGAAATGCAAATGTGAAGCTGAAGGCAACATGCCACGAGGAGGTGGGTCAAATCCTGATGGCCTCCTTGTGCTGGGCCTCCAGCCCAGCGGCAGGAAAAGGTCAGAGGCGGTCTCTCAGGATGGGGGTCCCACTCCCAGTTAAAAAACATGGCCGCGAGGGTGCTGAGAGTTGCAGGTGCATTGTGGGTGGGGAGGAGGGAGAGATTCAGTATGAAACTGTGATGGGGGGAGACAGAGGAGCGTCTCACCTGGACAGAGGCAGGGCCCTTTGCAGTGGACATTTCGGCTGGGCTTACGAAGTGCAGGGATAAAGACAGCTCAGCCTGGCTTGGCTGGAGGAGGAGGAGGAGGAGATTGTGACTGCCGGGAGAGCTCACTTTTATGGGATTCGCCTTTTCCCCTTGTCCTGTTTGATGTGGGTGAAAAACTCCTGCATGAACTGCTTAAGGCGAGCATCACGTTGATGCTATTGACACTGGCCAATGCGAACTGAACCGTTGGCATGTTTTATCATTTAAAGCTTTGAGTGGCTTTCAATGAACTGGTGACTGCTGAACAATCAAAGCTATAGGGTAGTATTTTCATTTTTTATTATTATTGCTGCCTCCCGTGCGAACAACGTATTTGTGGGGAAAGCCAGCCAGGAGCCATCCGGCCACGCCTCTCGCTCCCAGGAGAGGCAGCCGTGAGCTTTCCCACTGCCTTGGGACCCTCGGTGGCTGGGCTGCTCTCGCCCATCGCTGCTTTGCTAAATGGCGGAGGAACCGAGGCCTGCCAGGAGGCGGGAACTGTGCCCCCCCACCCGGAAAGCAGCCGCCTTCCCCCCATGGCTCGCACAAAGGCCCCTTTGAATGCCGTCCCCAGAGCGGCAGTGGCAGCCGTCCAAGTGCACAGGCACGCAGGTGGCATGCAAACCAGCTCCAGCTGACCAGCCCTGGCCCAGGAGAGGAGGAAGCCAGCTGGCCAGGGCAAGGTGCCTGGGCAGAGGTGGTGGGCAACTCCTCCCTCCGCCTCACCCACCAGGAGGGCTTGGCTCTGGCAGTCTGGTGGAAAATCACAGGGGGGGGAGAGAGGGAGAGACAGAGACAGAGACAGAGAGAGAGAGAGAGAGAGAGAGAGAGAGAGAGAGAGAGAGAGGGGCGGCTTTGGTCCAGTCCACTCCCCCCTCCAAAACAAAAAAACCCAGAAGGAAGCACAGCGACTCAGTTGTCCAAGAACAGAGCTGGCAGGGGGAGGACTGAGTTCACTGCTAGGACCCCCCCCCCCATTTGCATCTTGCCCTCCCCAAGGTCTGTCTGGGGGTGGGGGGAGAGAGAAGGACAGCCGTTTTGACTTCTCCACTGAGCGCATCAAGGCCACAAAGGAGCCAGAGACAAGCATCCTTGTCAAGCCTTCAAGCGCTAGCTGGGTTGCAGCAGAGTCCTTCCCGCCCCATCAATGCCTCTGTTGTCCTGGGCAAGCCCAATTCTTCCGCTGCTCTTGGGCCTCCCTTTGGGAAGACGGATGCTGGATCCCAGAGGGCTCCAACTGCTGCGACGGTTACCCAGGAGCAAGGGCACCTCTGGGCATGTGCAGAGTACGGCCCCTCCATGATCCCCGAGTCTCCCCCCTCCCCACCAAGGACAGCGGCAGGACAAGAGGAATGGCATTGAATTGGCTTGAAACCTGGCACCACATCGCAGGCTCCCTTGGAAGAAGCGTCTTCCCATCCCAAGAGGAGAGCCGGCGTTCTGGGACACCCCCCTCTCTGGGACACCCCCCTCGGCTGCTGCCTCCCTCCCAACTTCTGGCTGGGGATGATTTACTTGCATCTTCAGGAGCAAGTCACCTGCGCACCGAAGGGCTGCTCACCATCGCCACATGCTGGGGAGGCGCTGGGCCAGCTGAGTTACGGCACCCAGGCGGGGAGCGGTATTTATAGCAGACCATAAATTTCCTTGACTCCTAATAAGTTGAGGTAATGGCTCATACTTTAGTGCTTTTTGCTGTGATTTCCGAAATGCCTTTTAATTAGGAGGAAATGGCAGGCTGGGCTCTGCAGAGACGCTTGATCTGCCACACCCACCTTGCACCCAGTCCCTCACCACTGATCTCTCACCCCGAACGACAGCCAGGCCAGGAGGGACACATGGTGCTCCGAAGGCACTTGCCGAGCACTCCCAGCCAAGGCAGGCAGCAGCAGGGCAGGCCAGCAAGGACAAGGGCCAACCAGCTGGCTTCTCCCAAGCGCCTCAATGGGTTTGTGTGTGTGTCTTCGCTTGCTGCTGCCTCCAGGGAGGAGCTTGCTCTCCACGCCTCTCCTTGGCTCACATCTGGACCAACATCCCTGCCCACTTTCTGCAGGACAAAGGGCAGGGCCCACACTTGACAAGCAGGAAGCGCCAGACTCAGCCCCCTGGCAGCTCCAGGCAAAAGGGACCTTGGGAGTCCGGGGCTGGGAAAGACCCTGGAGACCGCTGTCAGTCAGAGGAGACCAAGCGGGGCTCAATGGAGCAATCCGTGTCCCACCCTGGCACAAGGCAGATTCCTGAGACAACCGCTGCTCAGCTGGAGGGTGGCACTGGGCAGGTGCGCAGCAAACGGCAGCTAAATTGAACTGCCAGAGGACTTCAGGAGGAGGAGAAACACCCCGGGGAAGGGACTCAGAGCCTTGAGCCCAGGGGGCAGCAGCCAACACCCATTCAGGTGAGGCTCA
This sequence comes from Podarcis bocagei, assembly GCF_964188305.1. Lineage (NCBI taxonomy): Eukaryota > Metazoa > Chordata > Lepidosauria > Squamata > Lacertidae > Podarcis > Podarcis bocagei. The sequence goes on from NC_138135.1 coordinate 1,819,989, forward strand.
CCCTCCTGCCAACGCCAGCCCTTACGAGGAGCCTCAAAGAAGCCCAGCTGCTGGAAGAGGCCAAAAGGGAACCATCTTTCAAAGGCTCTAATGCGAAGCCCACAAGCAAATCATCTCAGGGCAGCGGGTCTCTCCTACAAATGGTATTCAGTGGTTACTAGGAGCACACAGCCTTGGCGACTGGGAGCCACGGATGCCGCATGCCCTAGCTGGGCTGCTGTTAAGGTGCCCTGAAATTCTCACACAGTGGTTTTACAGGCTCAGTTCTCCATCTGAAAAATGGGAATAAAACAGCAGGCTTCCTGGCAACAGGTTTGTCGCAAAAGACTAGCAAACACACTGCAGAGATGCGCTTTGTAAACGCAGGCTGAAAGTGAGTGTTTCAAGGGTAGCTGGGCTGCAGCTGACCTGCAGTCTGCACTGCCAGGAACCGGATGGGACCCCGCTGGAAAGCCACTGCAAGCTCAGGAAGGACCCAAGAGCAGAACCCCTTCTCTCCGTTTGGGAGGGCGGGCTGAGCCCCTCAACTTTGCAAGAGGGGAGGCCTTGCAAGGAAGCCCTGGAGCCCCCGGCCAGGGTCTGCCTGGAGAAGCAGCCGATACAATGCAATAATAACCAGGCAGAGAGAAAACAGCCAGCGGAGGAAGAGGAAATTTTAATTTCAGAAATCAGTTTGGATTAGCCACACTCTGGTGCAGCTGTGGCACGAGAGGCATCCAAGAGACCTTGTCAGGGGAGCAGGCGGCAGCATCAAGGGCAGCAGAGAGGGGCCCGGGCTCTGACGGGCACAGCTAAGTCTGGCCTAATTGAGACAGATGAAATGTTGGGCTGCCTCGGGGCTTGGCCCACTTCCTCTCCCCACCCCGACTCCCCCAAGTGGGGAAGGGCCACAGTAGCTCAACAGTGGAGCACCAGCCTTGCATGCAGAAAGCCCATGGGCTTCCCAGATGGGACTGGGAAGGACCCCTGACTGTTGCCCCAAACCCCGGAGAATCACTGCCAATCAGCGCAGACAATACTGAGTTGGTCTGCCTAAATAGAAAGCCGCTTCCTCTATTTCTAATCTCCGCCGCAGCCCGGTTGTGAGCCTCCAACCCTACAGATTTCTCTTCGGTGTGATCCAGCAGAGATCCTTTGCGTTTAGTCTTGCTGTGAAAACAGGGCTAAGACAAAGATTTTGTCTGTATCTTCCACTTGGCTGGAAGAGAAGACAGACTTCTCTTGCTCACACAACAGAACTTTGCTCATGTTCAGAGGGGGCACTCTCTTCTCTGCCCATTGATGCCCCAGGGCTTTGCTCTGCCTGGGGCACCTGCCTGCCCAGCCCCCACCCCCAAGCAAAGCCAGGGACCCATCAATATTTCCTGGAGAATCCAGATGCAAGACAGACAGCCCTGTCCACAAAACTGCGTGTGGCTGAAGGTTCAGTGATGGAAGGCGGGTGCCTGCCTAGGGGGGAGCAGGCATGGGGGGAGGGGCTAAGGTCATGGGGTGGGGGAAGACCAGAAGAAGACAAAGCCACCCACTCGGCCTCAGTTCACTGGAGAACCCCCCCCTCTCCTTGCCCACCCACTTTGCCTTTCCCTCTCCCTCCCCCCACCCCACCAAGGCAGAGGGGAATATAGGCCACTGGGCACCAAAGCCAGGGGGCAGCCCCAGGAGCAGCAGTTGTGCCCTGAAGAGATGGGGCCCCCCCCAGCTTCAAGTCCCACACCCCCTCCAGAGCCAGCTCCACCCAACCACCCTCCCCAGGGAGGAGCCCGCAAGGGATTCTGCCCCAGAGGCCCATGGGCCACCAGCACCCCCAGAAGGGGCAAAGGGGTGCCTCAAGGTCACGGGCACAAACTCCAGGGCCACCCCAGCCCAGCTGTGCCCCAGCTGCCGTGGGCTGATGAGGACTCAGCGCCACTTGAAACAGGGGAAAGGAGGCAGCCCACCCAAAGGAGCAGATCCCACGCTAGTTCCAGCCTCACGTCCCAGGAGGGTTAGAGGAGGGCACTAAACATGCTTGGGCAGAGCAGACCCCAGGAGGACCCTCCCCCAGCCCAAAACTCTGCTTTTCTCCAAGCCCGGCACCTGGTCCTCCGGCGCAGCCACCTCCTGGGATGTGCCCCCCACCGGCGCCCCGACCGGATCCAGGGTCCCCACCCCAGCGAGCGAGACCCCCCAGCAGCCTCTCCCAGCCCCCTTCTCCCCCCAGTCCCGGGGCGGGGGCTCCTGCTTGCTCCCTTGCCTGTCCCAGTCGTCGAGCGGCAGCTGAGCTCAGCAAAGCGCTGCTCCGCTGGCCGCGTTCCCCGTTAACCCCTGGAGGGAAGCGGCGCAGGAGGGAAGCGGGGCGGCGGCAGCGGCGTTAAGACCAGCGAGCGAAGCCTCCTGCATCACGCTAATGCTCTGCCCGAGAACACGATGCGTCAGCAGCGGCGGCGGCGGCGGCGGCCCATTCCCGTGCTGACTGAAGGACAAAAGGATGCGCGAGCAGCCCCGGCTGCTGCCGCTGCTGCCTCCGCCGCTGCTGCTGCCTCCGCCGGCCCCGGGAGGCGAGAGGGGCGCCGCCGCTAGAAGATGGTCCCGGGCTGCTCGGCTCCTGCCGCCGCCGCCGCCCCCGCGCGCCCTCCCCCGCCTCCGCCTCCTCCTCCTCCTCCTCCCGCCGCAGTCGACGGGCGAGCGAGGCGCTGAAGGCAGCAGCAGCAGCAGCAGCAGCCGGCGCGGCGGCGAGCGGGTGCCGCAGCTCTCCTCGACCTCGCCGCGCCGCCGGGGGGGCGCCCGGCTGGCCGCCAGCCCCACCGAGCCCCGCTGAGGCCAGCGCCCCGGGCTCCCCGCAGGGCGGGCGCACCGACGGGCCGGGGCCGGCGGAGGCGCAGGAGGAGGACGGCCGGCCGGCGCGGGAGCAGCTCGCTCGGGGAGCCCATGGAGCAGCCGCCCCCCGGGCAGCCCGCCGCGGCCAGCGCTGCTCCGCCTCGTCCCGCTGCCGCTGCGCCCGGCGCCCAAGGACGAGGCGCCTGCCCGCGCCTGGCCAGGCTCTCCCGGGCACCGGGCATCTGCCATGGACCTGCATAGCTGGCCGGGCCGCTCCGGCGGGCGCGCGCCCCTCTAGGAGGAACCATTTTGCCTGCCTGCCGCCCCCCCCCCCCCGCGAATCGCCCGGTCCGGCCGAGACGGGATGGCGCACCCGGGCTGAGCGCCTCGAGGGGACGCACGGACGGACGGACGGAGCCTGCCAGCGCAGAAGGCGCCCCCCCCCTCGCCGGATCGCACCGAGCAGCCCTCTCCCTCCTCTTCTTCCTCCTTCTCCCCCCCTCTCCCTCTCCCTCTCTCCCCCCCCCCATCTCCCCTTCCGATGGAGAGCGGCGCGGGCAGCCGCGCGCTCCAGCCGGGCTAAGCGGGTGGGGGGGCACTTCTCCGTTCGATGCCGAATCCCCCACGATGGTGAAGTATGAACGTGCCACACCATGAAGCTCTTGTGGCAGGCAACTGCGCACCACGCCTGGAATGCCGCCCCGCTTGCCGTAGTCTACCTCGTGGCGCAAACGTGGCTGGCGTGCGCAGTGGCGGCCGTGGCCGGGCCGCAGAGCTGCCCCTCGGTGTGCTCCTGCAGTAACCAGTTCAGCAAGGTGGTGTGCACGCGGCGAGGCCTCTCCGAGGTGCCCCAGGGCATCCCCTCCAACACGCGCTACCTGAACCTCATGGAGAACAACATCAAGATGATCCAGGCCGACACCTTCCGCCACCTCCACCACCTGGAGGTGCTGCAGCTGGGCAGGAACGCCATCCGCCAGGTGGAGGTGGGGGCCTTCAACGGCCTGGCCAGCCTCAACACCCTGGAGCTCTTCGACAACTGGCTGACGGTGGTGCCCAGCGGGGCCTTTGAGTACCTCTCCAAGCTGCGCGAGCTCTGGCTGCGCAACAACCCCATCGAGAGCATCTCCTCCTACGCCTTCAACCGCGTCCCCTCCCTCATGCGCCTGGACCTGGGCGAGCTCAAGAAGCTCAAGTACATCTCTGAGGGGGCGTTCGAGGGATTGTACAACTTGAAGTACCTTAACCTGGGGATGTGCAACATTAAGGATATGCCCAACCTCACCCCGCTGGTGGGCCTGGAGGAGCTGGAGATGTCGGGCAACAACTTCCCCGCCATCCAGCCCGGCTCCTTCTATGGCTTGAAGTCGCTCAAAAAGCTGTGGATTATGAGCTCCCAGATCAGCCTGATTGAGCGGAACGCCTTCGACGACCTGACGGCGCTGGTGGAGCTCAACCTGGCCCACAACAACCTCTCCTCTCTGCCCCACGACCTTTTTGCCCCCCTGAGGTACCTGGTGGAGCTGCACTTGCACCACAACCCCTGGAGTTGCGACTGCGACATCCTGTGGCTCTCCTGGTGGCTGCGGGAGTACATCCCCACCAACTCCACCTGCTGCGGGCGCTGCCATGCGCCCATGCACATGCGCGGGAAGTTCCTGGTGGAGGTGGACCAGACGGCTTTCCAGTGCTCGGCCCCCTTCATCATGGATGCCCCCCGGGATCTAAACATCTCCGAAGGGAGGGTGGCTGAGCTCAAGTGCCGCACGCCTTCCATGTCCTCCGTCAGGTGGTTGCTGCCCAACGGGACCGTGCTGAGCCACGCGTCCAACCACCCCAGGATCTCCGTCCTCAACGACGGGACCTTGAACTTCTCCCAGGTTTTCCTGACGGACACGGGGGTCTACACTTGCATGGTCACCAACGTGGCGGGGAACTCCAACGCCTCGGCCTACCTCAACGTGAGCACGGCCGAGCTCAACACTTCCAACTACAGCTTCTTCACCACCGTGACGGTGGAGACCACAGAGACTTCGCCCGAGAACATCTTCCCCAAGTTCACCAAGCCGGTGCCGACCACGTCCACGGGCTACCAGCCGGCGTACACCACCACCACCACTGTGCTCATCCAGACCACCAAGGCGCCCAAGACGGACCCCGCCTCGGACAACCACAACGACAAGATGCAGACCAGCCTGGACGAGGTGATGAGAACCACCAAGATCATCATTGGCTGCTTTGTGGCCGTGACGCTGCTGGCGGCGGCCATGTTGATTGTCTTTTACAAACTTCGCAAAAGGCACCAGCAGCGCAGCACCGTGGCAGCCGCCAGGACTGTGGAAATAATACAGGTGGACGAGGACATGCCGGCCTCCTCGGCCTCGGCGGCTGCCCCCACTGCTACGTCGGGGGTTTCAGGTGAGGGGGCAGTTGTACTGCCGGCTATTCATGACCACATTAACTACAACACTTACAAACCTTCACACGGGGCCCACTGGACAGAAAACTGCTTGGGGAACTCTCTGCACCCCACGGTCACTACTATTGCCGAACCTTATATAATTCAGACCCACCCCAAGGAGAAAGTGCAGGAAACGCAAATCTGACTCCTCCCCCCTCCTCAAGAAATTATTAAAAAAAAAATTGCAATAGAATGCACAAACAGAAACAGACATCAACTTTTGTACAGAGAGGTGGGGGCGGGGGGACAGTTTTTTTCTCCTCTTGTATATGCTTATATATTAAGTCTATGGGCTGAGATAAGAGAAGCAGATTATATTAAAAAAATGTAAAGAACCCCCCCCTATTTTCTAACTTGTAAGTTCTATTTAAAGGGAGGCAGCAACTACAAACAACCCCCCCCCCCCGCCCAATCCCCCAAACAGCAGCAACAAAAAGGAGAGTCAGAAATTGCCATTGTGACTTCCTGGAATAAGATCTATTTAAAGCGAAAGAAAGAAGGAAAAGGCAACAGTGAAGATAAAAAAGAAAACCACAGAACCAGGGACTAGCAGGGGGTGGGATTTGTCCTTTTTAGAAGATGTTACTTAGAATGCAGTAAAAACAAACCCGTTTCTATAGAGACACTCTTTTCTTAAAGCCCTGGAAAAAGAAAACTCCCCGTATTTACAGAGCTATCTTACTTACAGGGGGGGGGGAAGGGGGGGAGCGCACCAAGAGTTTGTACTGTGCCAAAATGTTACAAATGCAATAAAAAAGGTCATTTTTTAAAAAGAAAAAAAACAGCAGCAGCAACAGAAGGACAATTATCATAAGGGAACGAAATACTTGTATTATCAAACTGCAAAAAAATCTAAACCAGCAAGAGCCTGCCCCTCCTCCTCCCAGCGAGGGTGTGGTGGACGTGGGGCCGACCATGTGGGGGGTGGGGGGCGACCCCTGAGGAAGTGAAGGGCCGGAGGGTGGGGGGCCCCTTGGCGTGCCGCCCCCTCCTCACCCGCGGCTGGGAGGAGGAAGAGCTGCTTTGCGCCCAAGCAGGCCGCCTGGTGCCTTGCCACTGCACCACATTCCTGCGGTGGTTCTGTTTAACCCTCTGTGCGCAGGGTCCAGTGCGCAAAAACAGCTTTTTCGGGGGTGGGGGGCGGGGGGGGGGCGGCGAGGGGAAGAGCAGGAGGACGTCTTGTGCGGCCACCTGGAGGACAACCTCGCATCAGCCTCGTGCGCCGCGATGGGTGCTTGCGTGTCGGCTACCCTGTGGGCAATTTGACATATGATTGTAGAACCATGAACCAATTTTGTGCTTTTCGTTCCTTTCCCCCCCTGAAGGTGGAAGTGAGGGGCGGGGGGGGGGCGAGGGCTGCTCCTCCCTCCTCCGTGTGGGGCTGGGCTCTGGCTGCGAGGGAGCGAGTGAAGGGCACATTCCTCAGCCCTCGTCCTCCTCGCCCACTTCTCAAAAGGCAAGCGGAATGCCACAGGAGGGAACGGGCAAAACTGGCATCCTCCGGGCAAGGAGTGCAGTTTGGAGAATGGTGCTGCCCCCCACGTCCCCCCACCCTGCCTGCCCTCCGCAAAAAAAAAATCCCCCTGTCCTTTAGGAGGGGAGAGGAATGTGCAAACGGGTCCGGGCACCGTCGGATTCTTCTCTGTGCCCAGGACCCCACCAGGGGCTTCCCATGACTTTGGTTGCTCATTTCTGCTGGAGATTTGATCAAAGAGGTTGCAATCTATTGGGGGGGGGTGTTGGGGGGCAGCAGAGAGGGCAACAACAACCCAAAAGCCAGAATTATCTGACTGTAACTCTGAGACAAGTGTATTTTTGTATTTTAATAAATATTGTTAACGTTTTTAATAATGCAATGTCCCTAAAGGGTTATGCTGAATGCCAAGACCAGGGGAGGGGAGGGGAGGGGAGGGGAGGGGGGAGAGGGAGAATTAAAACCACAACCGTATTTCCAAAGGTTTTGGGGACCCAAAAACTGGCCTGCAAAGCTGGAATTGAGGTGGGCAATTTGGGGACGGGGAAAAATGGGAAGCCTAAAAGGTTCATTTCAAAAAGCAAAAAGGAAAAAAAAAGTATTTAATATTTTTTAAACTGTCAAGTAACCTTTCCTGGAATTAAATAAAACCACTTCAAGTGCTAGAACCAGCCACTCGCGTCCCGTCTATTACTAGAGCAGCGGCTGGGAGGGGGGGCACAGGGCCCCCTGCAGGTGTTATTGTATCCCCTTTTAAGGGGAGATGGGGCAGGACCCCAAATTAAGGACACCAACCCCTCCCCTGGCAACTGAAGCCCCTCTGTGTTACTGTGGGGTTGGTGGGGGGTGTATTGTGCAGCAGCAGCAGCACGGACTGCCTTGGTTCAGCTAGGAGCTTGTGGGGAGTCTGGACGGGAGATGGGGAGAGGGGCTCTTGCTGAGGCCAGGACAAGCTGTGGCTGCCCAGGCCCCCCAATTCTATGAAAGGGTTTCAGTTGCCCAGCTGTGAGGACCCAAACCCCACCAGCAGCCCATTGTGAAGGCATCCCTGCTCCCCTCTTAGGCCAAAGGCTGCTCTCCAGCCACCTCCACAACAAAAGGGATGGGGGGGCTGCACCGGAGCACCCCCCCATCCCTGCCGGATGGCTCCCAAGGCAGGCCAATGCAGGCTGCCATCGCGGCAGGGACTGGGAAGGGGGCTTTGCAGAGCTGGCAAAGAGCAGCAACGCCAGGAGGAGGAGGAAGAAGGGGTGGCTTTGGCCCAGGGGGTGAGGCAAGGACAGGGTGCCCTAGAAGGTGACCCAGGGACAGGTGTGGAAGGGGGGCCGGGCGCTCTGCTCTTCAGAGAGCCGTGGGAACAGAGGCCCCTCCGAAAGGGCACTGCAAATGTCTCTCTTTTCTGAACGACACCCATTCAAAGATTCTGCCCCTTCTGCCAGGAACCTCCCTGTTTAAGAGCGGGGAGCAAAGCAACCCCAAAAATGAAGAGGTTCTGTCACGGGGCCACCCAATTTACAGGCTTCCCGGTTTAAAATCTCAGTTTGCCATCCAGCAGGAGAGTGGGTGGGCAGGGCAGCCTCTGGAGAAGAAAGCAGTGCCAGGAAAAATGCCCTTCAGAGAAGAAAAGGCTTTGCCAGCGGAAGGGGCACAGCTCCCCTCGCCTGGCTCTGCTGGCCCGGCCACAGCTGAAGGCCACCCCAGGCTCCATCAGGGACAGCGGCAGGCCAGCCTAGCAGCAGCCCTGTGCCTCGGGGTCTGCTGAAGTTGGGGGGGGGTTATATATATACTAAACCCAGCAGCTCTCCCCCTGCTCAGACCCCTCTGGAGGTGGCACACAGGCAAGGTCCGCTGCCGCCCCTGCCCTTCTCTTTGCAGTGCCATGGAATAATTAAGCGCTGCGCCAGTGGTTTGCCCCCCCTCCCCGCCTGCCAAATGGGGTCACTCGCGGGAGCACCAGGCGCAGCTGCCGGGGCCTCCACCCCCTCCACCCCCAGGAGCAGAACCGAGCTCCTTTGTGGGGCTTGCTCTCTGGCGCACCCTGTTTCCTGCGAGCCAAGGTGCGAGGCAACTCGATTGGACTCCGGAGAGCTGGGAGCCTTTCTATGAAAACATATGTCTGATTTTATCTGTAGTGCCGGCTTTTATCGCTGGCAACCATCGGCTAATGAAACCCGGCTCGGTGCTTGCTTGCTCTGATCCGGCTGCAGCTCAGCCACAAACCTCGGGGCTCCGTGCTCCCCATCCATCCCTCCCCCTCCGCCACGTGCCACCCCCTCCCCTTAATCTCCTGGAACCATTTAATATGCATGGCAAGAGAAAAAGGACAAGGCCACAATGGTAGCAGCGGCGGCGGCAGCAGCAGCAATTGGACTGCAGTGCTTAGATTTTAATTTTGCCTTCATATTAAAAGCAAATAACGCAGCCAATTGTAGGACTAAAAGGGGGGAGGTGGCGAAAAACACACAAAGCCAAGGTCTTTTCCCCCTGCCTTTTCAAAGTTGACTCTGCGGCTGACAGTCAGTGCTTGAGTTAGAACGGGGGGGGGGGGTGGACAGGCAGAGAGCCCCGTTGGCTGCCTAGAAAGTGTTGCTCCGTGGCCGGCTGGCACTCTGGCCGGGGGCAGCCTCGCTGGGAAGGGGTGGGAGAAACGTCTTGTGATGTGGGCTCACAGAGCTTCCTGCCCACAGCGGAGAGGCAAGTCAGGTGGTCAGAGGCCTTTGTCCAGGAGGGGCCCAAGTGAGCCACACTGGACCCCAAAGGCCTTCTGTCTGACCCAGAGGAGGACTGTGAGGGTAAGGGCGAGAGGAAGGCCAGTGGAGATGGGCGGCAGAGGTGGGAAGATGGATGCAGGGAACGCGGGCAGCCTTACAGGTACCACTTGTTTTGGCGGAGGTCTGCCTTCCTAGGACAGCCCCTTCCTCGCCTATCCCAGCTGATCATGACCAAACCGAGCGGTTCACAATTCCCAAAGCAAAACACGCCGATAAAAATCTCAAAAACCACACACCGAAATCGCTAGTAATTATTATAATCCGCATTCCTAAAGCAGTAAAACAAACGAGGCCAGGGCAAAACTAGCTGCGCTCCGGATTAACACCTGAAATGTTCAAACAGGCAATTAGTTCAGAGCAGAAATGGCAGGAGCGCCGTTCGTCCGAGGGGGTGGGGTGGTTCCCCTCCTACGCCATCTGCTCCCCATCCCTGACAAAGCCTGATCCACAGGGAGGGGGCGGAGGAGGTAGCCCCCCAAGGGAATTCCTCCAGACCCAGCTCTAGATTGGGGGAGACGGGGGTGGGCACAAGCGCCCCAACCTCTAAGGGTGGCTCAAGGCGGCTACACAGTGTGAGGACAAGGGGAAGGCGGCATTTTACCCCCTTGCCCCCTTCTCTGTGAAGTAATCGACCACAGAATATGCTTCCCCTTCTTTCCCCCTTGAAATCATCGTTCTCCGCCCAAAAGGGAGGCCTTCCCCTCTCCATGTTCCCATCTCTCTATACCTCCGCTGGGTACCTGTATCTTTTAGGCACCGGGCAAACTTCCTTCTATCCACACGTATAATATACCTAGAAGCTTATACCTGATGTGCTTATATGTGTTTCATGGCGCTGTTTGGGTTGGGTTTCATATGGAAATTTAAAATGCCCAAACACCCACCTGTCCTGACAAAAGAGTCAAATGCCTGTTTTGGAACAGAGTGAGTGGATTGGAGAGAAGGACTCTAGGGGGCTCCCCCCTCCTTTTAAAATAATGTGAGTTTCAGGGCACCCATGTGCTGAGTGGTGTGCCCCCCCCCCACCATACCACACTGCTTCCCAGCAACTGAGCAGCTATGCCAATCCCCAAGCACTTACAAACTAAGAGATCCCCAGGGACTGCCAGCCTATCAGGGATGCTTGAGCTGAGATTCCTGCGTTTCAGGGGGTTGGGTTAAATGACCCTCAGGGTCCCTTCCAACTCCAAAATTCTGTGATTCTACCTGGGAGGCTTCGAGGGTGCCAGTCTCTGAAGCGAGCATCTCTTGTCACGGGTGGGGATGGCAGAGGGAGGGAGTAGGCAGAAATGGAAGCCTCCTGTGACTGTTTCTGACAAAGGTTGTAACAGGGACAGCTTACAGTCCCCCACTGCCGACCCCCATCCACATTGGCTGATGCAGCAAACAGGCGACTTTGTCACCAGGTGCCTGTGACATGGCCAAGCCATTTGCAGCCTCTCCCACTGGGCTTCTGGTCCCCGCGGAAAGAAAGGTCATGCGAGGTCAAGGCCAATGTTCCCAGCAGTTGTTGGTCAGTCAGATGGCCTGGCCATCCCTTGCTGGCCTACCTGGAGCTTCTCCACCCCCATCGTTCTGCCCGGACACTGAGGTCCAGCTCCAAGGGCCTTCTGGCGGTTCCCTCATTGTGAGAAGTGAGGTTACAGGGAACCAGGCAGAGGGCGTTCTTGATGTTGGCACCCCCCTGTGGAACGCCCTCCCACCAGATGTCAAAGAGAACAACAACTACCAGACTTTTAGAAGACATCTGAAGGCAGCCCTGTTTAGAAAAGCTTTTAATGTGTGACATTTTAATGTATTTTTGGTCTTTGTTGGAAGCCACCCAGAGTGGCTGGGGAAACCCAGCCAGATGGGAGGGGTACAAATAGTAAATTATTATTATTATTATTATTATTAAAGCCCTGCTAGATCTGGCCCATCACCCAGGTAGTCCACTCTCTCAAATGGCCATGGGAAGCCCACAAGCAGAACCTGAGAACAACCACCATCTCCCCTCTTGAAGTTTCCACCAGCTGGTATTGAAAACTACTACTACTAGTACTACTACTAATTTTATTATCTATACCAGGGGTCAGCAAACTTTTTCAGCAGGGGGCCGGTCCACTGTCCCTCAGACCTTGTGGGGGGCTGGACTATATTTTGAAGGGAAAAAATAGAAAATGAACGAATTCCTATGCCCCACAAATAACCCAGAGATGCATTTTATATAAAAGCACACATTCTACTCATGTAAAAACACCAGGCAGACCCCACAAATAACCAAGAGATGCATTTTAAATAAAAAAGGACACATTCTACTCATGTAAAAACATGCTGTCCACGGGCCAAACTGAGAAGGCGATTGGGCCGCATCCGGCCCCCGGGCTTTAGTTTGCCTACCCCTGATCTAGATGCTGCCCATTGGGGTATACTTCTGACTACGGAGGCAGAGCAGAGCCCTCCTGGCTAGTTGCCACTGATAGCCCTCCATGAATTTGTCCCATCATCTTTCAGAGCCACTCAAGTTGGTGACCCCCCTGCCTCCTCAGGGAGTGAGTTCCTTAGTTCAACTCTGCGCTGTGCGAAGGGGTCCTTCCTCCTGCCTTTCCTGCGTCTTCCAACATTCAGCTTCACGCCCACGAATTCTAGTGCAGTGAGGAAGGAAGGGCAGCTTCTCTCTCCCCTTTCTCCACACTGGGGCACCGTCGGCATCAAGCGACCGGCTGCAACCCCAAGTTCTCACTCCTGATCTTTCCCTGCCAGCTCAGGCGCCAGGGAAGGACGTGGGAAGTTCAGATTCACTCGGTTTGGAGAGGTCCTCACGCTCTCTTGTTGTATTAACAGCCCTGCTCACTCCTAACCCTGGATCAGGTGTGAGCAAGATTAAAAGCCCAGCTTCCCCACACTCCTCCCTTTGGAGAAATGTCCTTTTATTCCTCCTCTCTGCTTCCTGTTACCTAACCAGTTCCTGATCCACAAGAGGCCCTCCCCTCTTATTACTCAGGAGCCTCAAGGTCCCTCCTCATGGCTCTTAGGGCAGAAGAGGCCCCCACAGGCCCCCGTGTTCCTTTTCCCTTATTGAAGGCGCCTGGGCTCTTGGCCAGCAGGCCACCTTGCTGCAAAAGATTTCCTGGGTTTGCTTGCTGTTATTCAGGGAGCAACATCAATAGGCCTTCAGAGCACAGGCAAAGAGGGAGAGGCAGATTTATCAGCCACCTCAGGAGCTGATAGAAAGGATGTGGGAGCAAAACGGGGAGGAGGAACGGGTGTGCCGAGAGCAGAAATGGGCTTGAAGCGAAGGCAGGGTAATGAGACTGGTGGGTCTGGAGAGGGATCTGAAGGGAGCAGGAGAGGCAGAAAGATCCCGAGAAGATCTGTTACGGATGGAGAGAAGGAAGGAAGGAAGGAAGGAAGGAAGGAAGGAAGGGGAGTTGTGCTTCACATGCAGAGACATTTCTCTGCACCTGACCCAGCAGCCTGGCCGTGCCGTTGGAATCCTGCCTTTTGTACACAGAACTTGGTCCTCTTCACATTGTTCTGCCCTCTGCTCTCCCCACTACACTTCCTTCTTCTCAACTAATGCTTTGGGAGAGAGACAGCGAGAGAGTCGATGGGCTGGGAGGTGAAGACATGGGCCCTGGCAGATGAAGGAGAGGGAGGCCTGGAAAGCTGGACTCACGACAAAATGACTAGCAGTGAGGAAGGAGGGTCGGCAAGGCAGGACAGCCACCTGCAACTGTCTGAAGAGTTGAAATAAGATGGAGCCAAGGTCTTTTCTCTTCCTGCAGGAGGACCTGAACCCAAAGGTTCAAATTTCAGGAAAAAGGGATCTAGAATAAACAATGGTAAGGATGCCTTGGCGGTACAAGCCCTCTTGTCTAAAAGAAATATGGCAAGGGGAGGCCAGAGAGAGAGGGAGTGGGCAAGGGAGTTGGCGGAGGGAGGGAGGGAAGGAATGTACCTTTTTGCACACAGTTAAGTAATTTATTTATGTGCCATTCTGCTGCCCATAGGGCACTTGGAGCAGTTTCACAACATAAAGAAAGAAAATGTACACGTTGGAAACCCTCCCATAAATAAACTAAAAAGCAGCAATTTAAAATGTCACACAGACGCTGGTGGTGGCGAGGCTTTAAACGTTAAAGGACGGTTGGAAGATAAAAGTGCTCAGCTGACAGTGGGAAAAGGCCAGAGAGGGAACCTAAAGGATCTCTACAGAGAAGGGCATAGGGAGCCACCACTAAAAAGGCCCTGTCCTTCACACTGATGTGCCTGCCCGCCTGAGAGGATGGCACAGAGAGCAAGACCTCTGGAGCTGATCTGAAGGCACAGGCAAGTCCATATGGGGAGAGATCCGTCTTCAAAGGAAGCAGGCCCTGGGCCACTGAAGGCAGGGGCGGGGAGCCTTCGGCCTGGCAGGGGTCCCCACTTGGTCCCCAATGCCGTTCCTCACAAGCCGTGCCCACCTGGTGTGACATGAGTCGTGGGGCAGAACCCACACAGCTACTAAGGAACCATCAAGAGATTAGAGAGCAGTGGCTTCAGTGCAAAGCCTTTCATGCTCCTGGAGCAAGGTGCACGGCCACTGGCTACCAGCTCTTAGGAAAGCTGTTTTCGCAGCCCACCTGTTAGCCGTCGGGTGTCGGGTTTTCCCACCCACCTGTCAGAGCTGGCCGGAGGGCGCAGGGAAGAGATCAAGAGCTGTGCCTCTGGGGCAAAGTGGCTTTCCACCCATGGCTTGGGGGCTTTAAAGTGGGAGGCCAGCCGTTTAAACTGAGCTGGTGGGGGGGAGAGGCAGACAAGGACTTGGTAACAGAACTACATGCTCTGATCGAGGGGGTGCAGATGATGAAAGTCTGGCTGCTGCATTTTTTTGGGGGGGGGGGTTCCAAGCTGTTTTTAAAGCCCCTCCTAGAGAGCATGGCAGTAGCCTATCCTGGAAGGACTGAAAACAGAGATGAATTTAGGCAGAGGCCTTGACTGTCTTCTCTGGCGTAGGGTCTCTTGGCCACCTCCTAGGCACCTAGGGGGACAGTGATGGGTTGACGAGGCCCCCAACCTGCTCCTTCAGGGAGAAGGAAATCCCACCTCCTCCGTCAGGCTGCCAGGGTTCCTGACCCACACCACCTCCATCCCCTCTGAGGTTCTCCAGCCCCATCTGCTCCTGCACTGACCCAGACTGCACATTTATGCTGCTCCCCTGGGATCAGAAGGGCCGAGGTGAGGATGTCCACATGTGGACGACCCCTTAGCGCAGACTCCCGAGGGATCTCACCCGGGGCTTTCAAAAGCACAGGAGGCAAGATGGAGCCTTGTGGCCCTCGCCTGGCCTTGGAGTGGACCCCCAGCCTCTCGGCAAAACCGCCGGGCAAGTTGCACGGAGGCAGCGAGCCTGACGGGAACCACTCAGAGTGAGGGCAAGGGAGACCCAGGGTAACCTGGTTAGGAGCAGGAGCTGTGGGCTTGCCAAAGCACCAGGAGGCGGCCTGGGGCAGTGCCATTACAGTGGTGCCCCGCAAGACGAATGCCTCGCAAGACGGAAAACCCGCTAGACGAAAGAGTTTTCCGTTTTGGAGGTGCTTCGCAAAACGAATCTCCTATGGGCTTGCTTCGCAAGACGAAAATGTCTTGCAAGCTCCTGCAGGTTCCCCCCCCCTTTTTCTAAGCCGCTAAGCCGCTTATCAGCTGATCCGATAAGCTGATAAGCCGCTAAAAGCGCTAATAGCGCTAATCCGCTAATCCGTCAATGGGCTTGCTTCGCAAGACAAAAAAACCACTAGACGAAGAGAATCACAGAACGGATTCTTTTCGTCTTGCGAGGCACCACTGTACTAGAAGAAGACGTCCCTGCTGGGGCTTGCCATTTCTCCACCTGTGCATCACCTGCAGCCTCCTTTGCAGGCTAGGCATTCAGGGGAGATGGAGGTGGGCTCTCTGCTCCTTCTCGGTCCTTGAACGTCACCCACAGTGGTTTTTTGGGAAAAGTATAGCCTGCTGTTCTTACGACTGCCAGCCCTTTGCCAGAAAGTCCCAGGGCAGGTTCCACTGATATAAAAGACAGCATTGAAAACAGTTTAAAGCAGCTTGCAATTAAAGTGGGTCATCTATATGCTGGCTGGCAGGGGTGGGGTGGGAGGAGAGGGGGCTCACCTTCCCTCAAAGCTCCCCCCATGATGGCAGGGAGAGAAGGGGCCTTGCCAAGGCGGGAGTCACCGCCTACACACACCTGAAGCCGGGACCCAAGGAGAGCAGCTTTGTTGCTCCCTCTCCAGTCCAGGCATTCTGATGCAGGGACAAAAACCAGCCAGGCCTCTGTGCTCCCAGATCGGCCTGAGCCACAGAGGGCTGGATTCTTCCTCCAACGAGAGAGAAGAGCTAGAGGAGGCCTAGGAAGGCGGTGGACTCTCCATCCTTGGAGGCTTTTAAGCAGATATTGGTGGGCCCTCTGACGTGGATGCCTGAGCTGAGATTCCTGCGTTGCAGGAGACTGGAGTTGAGGACCCTTGTAACCCTTCCTCTGCTTCGAGGGGAGGGGGCTCAGAAGGGCTGGTGGGGAAAGAGAGACTTCTCAACTTCCCCAAGGTGGCCTTCAGCCTGGGCCATTCCTGCCTGGCCTGGGGACATGGCTAGGGAGAAACGGAGAGGCTCTGCTTGCCTGGGGCTTCCAGCCCTCAAGGGAGCCCAAAGCAGGGCCCTCTCTTTCCCCTGAGGCAAGACTCACTCCGAGCCAAAAACCGGACCTTCTCAGATTTTGACTTGGAAGCAAAGAATGGCGCTGCAGCCTGAGTGAGACCAAGGGGCCTGGAGAACAAGCGTTCCCCCCTTCTAACAACTCTCTTTTTGAACTTCTTAATTTTGTTGCCATGGTACCAACCCAGAGAGCAGCCTTTGGAAACAAAAGCTTCTCAGTTCAACGGGTCCAAGTGACGCGAGTCGCACTGGATGGAGCCATTCACACAACTGTGCCGCAGGCCACAGAAACTGCTGGCCTCTGCCTCCTCTCCCTCCTCCTCCTCCTGGAGGCTGCAGCTTTTTGGGCACAAGGTGGAGAAAAGTAGAAAGGCCTCCGAAAAAGCCTGGCTTCATGGCAAGTGGGGTCTCCCCGGGATCGGGGCCTGTGCCTTTTAACTCCTTCCTAAACCCTCTGGAGTTCAGGGTGAGAACTGAGGCAGCCAAGGGAGCGGATCATATCAAATTCTTCAGGGCGGTTAAAACAAAAAGGGAAGATCCGAAAGGATCCCTCCAAACTGGAATGAGTGCACTGCCTGGAGAGAGAAAGCAGGCCTAACAAGGCCAAAGGCAGCCGAGGTCAAACGATGGCGTTGTGTTGGTGGGACCTGGTAAATCCTGCAGAGACAGGCGCATGCGCAGTAACGGGGCCCCTCAGGGCTCTTGGGGCCAAATGCAATTGTTCTCCTGCAAGGACACCAAATGGTGACCCCAGGTCTACTCAAAAGAAGGGGATGTGCCAAGCTCAGGGTCCAACCACAGGCTCCCTTGCGCCCACCTGGGCGGATCTGAACATTTCTCCCTCCCCAAGCAGCAACTAGAAAGGGCGAGGATGTAGGAACATGCAGGGAGGCAAAAAGAGGACTCTCCTTCCTTAGAGGTTCTTAGGCAGAGGCTGGAGGGACACCTGTCAGGGATGGTTCAGCTGAGACCCCTGCACTGACGGGGCTGGACTGGATGACCCTCAGGGTCCCTTCCAAGGGAGAAACTCTATGAAAGAGGAGAAAAATGGAGGGGAAAAGCTGAATGTTGGGAGACTCAACTATGAACTCCAGGAGGCAGGGATGGTCACCAACTTGGGTGGCTTTAAGAGAGGATTGGACCAATTCATGGAGGAGGAGGGGGCTCTGGAGGGCTTCCTGGTTGGAGGCCACCTGCTTCTGCAGGAAACAACTGGAGGGGAGAGGGCTGCTTGTGGGCCCCCCGGGGCATCAATTCCCTGTATCTGCAAAATCCCAAACGATTCCTGGGAGCCCATTTGCAGCCAGGGAGAAGACCCACGTGTGACCCGGAACGCCACCCACTCCCACGGTATCGTTCCGAGAGGGCGAGCAATAAACCCACCCTATTCATTACTTCCATAGCCCTGTCGACGTAACACGGCACTTTAATTAGTAGCAATATAAATATTAATACGCGGATGCTAACCAACTCACTGTTTCACATGCTAGCTGCTAAAAGACCAAGCCTCTAAGTAATGAGCTTGCACATTTCTCTTTCAAAACAGAGTACAGTGCTAATGAGTTACTAATTAGCGCCAGGCCCCCTTCGCTCCCCAGAACGCTGCAAGGGCTCCTTTGCCCGACTCCTTTGCCACAGAGCAGGCCCAGGACGGGGGAGCGCCAGAGTCCCTGGCAGGCCCAGCTAGGAAATGGGGTCCACAGACTCACAGAATAGTTAGAAGGGACCCAAGCGGTCATTTAGTCCAGCCCCCTGCAATGCAGGAATTGCAGCTGAGTGGGAGGAGGCCTGCCCGTAGGAGCGCCGGCAGGTTGGCAAAGGCAGGCAGGATGCAGGAGCACAGCAGAACTAGGGCAGCAGAGACGGACAAGAGAGGCCAGACTCTCCCCCAACTAATTTAAAACAAAAACCAGGCCCGTTTGTTTTCAAGCCAGCCTTCCTTCAGGTTTTGCAGGCGGTGTGGGAGAGGCAGAGGAAGCTGGCAAGAGCTCTCCCCCCCGCAGCTGGTATACCTGCCGGTTGCCATCCTGGCCTCTCCCTGGACCCCACTCTCTGCCACAGAACATCTGCTGCAAAACAGGCTTGACTGAGTCCTGGGTCTAAGAACATCCTCAAACCTCGGCTTCCCAGAATGTGTGGGGTGGCAAGTGAATGGCAGCTGCTGGCCATCTTGCTGAAGCCACAGCAGGGCTGGGGGGGGGGCAGGGAAATGCCAGGGCCGGACGGTGGTGGTTCAGCGGCTTCTGCCCCCCCCCCCAGCCGAAGGATGCCAAGTCAGCATCTACCGGCATTTGCATAATAGACACCAGAGGCAGAGCCTGACATTTCTTGGCATGGGATGAAAATTGGGAGGGGAGGCTCTGAACAGATCTCCAGAGATCCCGGTGGAGGCAGAGGTGGGCTCCCTCCCAGCCGCATCTTCCCCTGGCTCAGGCCAACGAGTGTAGCAGGACCCAAGCAAAACCAGGCAGGTGGGGGGCTGCCCCCATCAATATCCTAGCAGACCAGCAGCAGCCTCTCTCTAGGGAAGAGATGGGGGGGAGGAGAGAGAGAGGGGGGAGAGGCTGTAACTCTGGGGATGCAAGGATCTCTTCTCTGGCACTGCAGGTTTCTTCTTAGTTCACAGTCACTCTCTGAGCTTTTCTTAGGGGTCGCATAGCCCTTGCGTAGCCCCAATATCTACCCAGTGACCGCTCCAGCTCACAAGAGCTCAAAAGCGCACCCGTCTCTGCCTGCGATAAAATTGGAAGCCGGGACCCTTTGCATTCGAAGGAAGGGCTCTGCCCCAGTTACAGCCTCTCTGGGGCAGGGAAGGCTGGCCACCCCACCGCTGCTCGGCTTCAGAGGAGCGCAGAGGGGAGGCATTTTGGCAGTCCGGGGGGGGCATGTGTGCATGGGCAACGGCTGCTCCTTTCTGCAAGCAGGTTCCTGGAAAGGCGCATGTGCCGGCCCCGAGGCAGGGCCCCGCTTCAGCTGCCTCCCCTGCTGCGGCAGACCCGCCTGCCGTGCCCCCTTCCTGGGCTTGGGCCCTCTGGAAAGAAAGGAACTGCAAGCTGTGCCTCCATCCCTCTTGTCTGCAGCTGGAAGACCCTTTGGGCCCCAGGAGCTTCTTTGTGGGGCCACACGGCGTGACAGCGGCCCCAGTGCCATGCACGGTGCCCATCTCAGTTCCCTCTCAATGCCTTGTGCAGGCTGCCAAGGGTGGCTTCTGAGAGCGCGGGGGGCGGGTGATGAGGGATCCCGGTGGGCAGAGAGGCTTCAGGAAAAGGCTGAGCCTTTAAGAGTTCTCTCTGTGACTGGCAGAAGCAGAGGACGTTATGCAAAATAAGCAATATGTGCAAATCTGCCCTATTTGCATAAACTATACAGGTCAAAAATTCCAGCTTGAGTTAGCAGAGAAACTGGGCTATTGCTTGAGGAGGCACTTTTCAGAGGCCGAAGGCAGAGCCAAATTGGCCTTGTCCTTTTTTACCTTTTCAAAATGGACAAGGGGGGCAGGGGGCAGAGGGGCAGCCCCCCAAGACACTTAAGGGGGCACTCTGCAAACAAGTGCCGGACGGAGGAAAGCAGGCCCCAAATCTGCAGGGTCCGCGCAGCCATGGAGCCTCTACAGCTGTGGCTTCATAGCTGCCTTTATGAGGAGCCAGGGCTCAGGAGGAGAGCAGCACCCATCTCCCCTCGGCTCCCGATCCGATTTCAGCAGAGGGTGCTGAGCCTGTCCCCCCCCTTCCTGCCCCCACCCCACCAGCGCCTGTGCTGAGTTAGTCACAGGCATGCTTGTCGTTTTACCTGCTGAGTGAGTCAGCTGCCAGAGCCGGGAGAAAATGTTTTCAAAGTAAAATTCCAGCTCCTCCCCCCAGGCTAAGGAAATGAGAAGAAGCTTTGGGGCTCCAAGCGAGCGCCCCATCTCCTCTCAGCACCCACTGCCTGTCCGGCGGGGTGGGCGGTTGGCCGACGAACGGGCAGCTCAGCAGCATAAACTAGGTGGCACCGGAAAATGTGGGTGAGGAATCCAAGGCTGAGGCAGGGGCCGCTCCCCACCCCTTAAGCCCACCAGAAATTGGCCCCTCTTTATTCTGCAGGCAGGACTTTGTTTCAGCCTTCATCCTGCCCATGCCAGTCTTGGTGACCAGAGAAGGGGCTCCTTGCGCCTGGCAGGGCAGCAGCAAAAGTAGCAGCAGCAGCAGCCCTTGTGGTCTCACTTCAGCCAGGGTGCCAGAGAGAGGAGGGGAGAAGGAACCAGAAGGAAGGCAGTTGGGGGGGGAATCGCCTCTGCACCCCCTCCCAGATCCCCACTGCCCCACTGCTCCCCCCCAGGGTGCTGCACAGCTGCCCTTCGAGGTTTTGACTGGGTGGTGTAGAGGCAAGAGGAGAGGGGCGCCTTCTGGGCTCCCCAGGGCTAAAGCGCAGCATGTGGGGGCCCTTGGCTAGCTGGGCTCAGAGAAGCACAAGGAAAACTTCATTAGTGCTTGCTGTTTGCATTCCCTCTCCCCACAACGGCAGCAGCAGCAGCTGGACTCAAACGTGTGTGTGTTGTTATATATATTTATATATCTATAATCTCACCACCACCACCTCCTAAGGCACAGAGCTGCCACAGATGCTGATGAAAGGGGAAGGGTCAGGAGGCAGGAAACGCTCAGAGGGCACACCCCCAGTGCTGGGGCGTGGGGAGGGCTCTCCTTTGCTCTTGAAAAGTCCAAGCGGAGAGAGATAACTCACCCCCCAGTGGAGAACGGGGGAGGCATAGGGCCTTGGGGGCGGCGGGGGGCAGAGCGACGAAAACAACGTGAAATGAAGCAAGCCCCCCCCCCCGCAGCTGAACTCACTGCTGCTTTTTGCTGATGAGGACTTAGCTGAGCTCCGGCTCCATTGATGGGTGAAACGTCAGGAGATGTTGGGATCAAAACAAGGCAGAGATTCCCCGGGAGGAAAGAGGCATCCGGGAGATGGGAGAGTGGCAGCCGGGAGCTGCTCTGGCAGCGGGTCCCAGCGCTGACCTTCGGGGCTCAGGCGCAATGCCCGCCCCACTCCTCACAGCTACCGGGGTCCAGGTCGTGCCCCACTGCAGTCCTGCTTCCCCAAGGCTCAGTGGCCAGCCGGGCGCCCCACGAGGTGCGCAGGGAAGAGAGAGCAGGAAAGGCAGCAAAAGGGGCAAGTAACAGAGTGGGACAAAGGCTTCCAGACAAGCAAGAGACCTCCTGGGCCACTGAAGCAGAAGATCCTCGCCCTCCTGCTCTAGTGGATCCCAAGCGGAACATCAGCCGGCCGTGCAGTGCAGAGGCAAAAAAGAGCCAAGACGGCCGGCAGCTGCTTTAGTGGGAGCCCAGTGCCCAGGGCACCAATGGTGCCACTCTGCTCTGGGCAGGCCATGGCACTTTAGGAAGGATCATGTGGTGCGTTATCCAGAGCAGGTGGGCCAGGAGGGCGGCGAGGGGTCCTATGAGGCCTGGTTGAAAGAGGTGGGCAAGTTTAGAGAAGGGTCAGGAGGAACACGAGAGGACTCTCCAAACATCTCCAGGGCTGGCCGTCGGTCTGTCTGTCTTGCAGGGGCTGGACCAGGCTGGTGGCCAGGGACCAGGGCTGCAGCTAAACAGGGCCCAGCGCCCAGAGCTGCCGGAAAGTGGGTCAGACTGAGTTGGGGGCAGCAGAAGAGGCCTCTTCTTCTTCTTCCCTGGAGCTGGACAGACAGAGACCCAGCAGTCACATCCTGCATTGCAGATTCTGCCTGGAGAAGCAGGGACTGGGTGAGCTCCTGGATCCCTTCCAATTCCATGGATACCTGTCAGGCCCAGCAACCTGGATCCTGTCCCTCAACCATGCCTTCCCCTGCATCAGGTTTGGTCCAGCTGAGTTACACTGGCATGGCACTCACATCACCAAAACTGAACGTGAAAAAGTTACTGGCCTCCCCTTTCTCATTCAATAGACTCGGGCAGCGTGTGTGTGTGTGTGTGTGTGTGTGCAAGCTGTGCTTTCCTGCCCATGACTAGAACAGTGACTATATGCTGCCCCCACTGACAGAGGCAGGGTGGCCCCCAGCGCCAGTTGCGGAGTGCGCACAGCACTGCCGGGCCCTTGGATATCCAAGGTCTCCCCCTGCCCTCAACCTTCTCAACGGAGGCCAAGTTCTGCCTGGAGAATTGCTCCTGCCGAGACCACAGAAAGCCCCCCCCCCCAAGTCCATTTCAGGACACCCTCCACTGCCCAAATGTTGCCACTGGGAAAGCCAAGCCTTGGGACTGGGAGTCGCAGGGTCAGAAGGCAGTGTTGGGACCCTTCAACCAGGGCTTGTAGTTTTAAAATGTAAGAAGAGCCTGGCTGGATCAGGCCCACCCAGCCCAGCCTCCTGTTCTCACAGGGGCCAACCGGATGCCCCCATGGGAAACCCGCAAGCGACACCTGGGCATGAGAGCATCTCCCCCCTCCTTTTAGAAGACGTCTGGAGGCAGCCCTCTTAAGGGGCGCTTTCAATGTTTAACAGACCACTGTATTTTAATACTTTGTTGGGAGCTGCCGAGTGTCTGGGGAAACCCAGCCAGATGGGCAGGGTATGAATATTATTATTATTATTATTATTATTATTATTATTATTATTATTATTATTATTATTATTATTCCTGTGGTTCCCAGCAACCGGAATTCAGAAACCTCTCTGCTTCTGGCTGCAGAGACAGAGCCTTTCCAGCATGGTTAGTAGCCATAGCAGAGTCCTCTCCCCTCCTTCAGTTATGCTCCTGGCACTGCTACAGTGAGGAGCCGCGATTCTTCCCCAAGCCCCCCTCCGCCAGCGCAGGGAGGTTTGCAGGGAGAGGCCGGCCCCCGAGAGCACAGGTGGCCCTGCTTGCTTCCGGCAAGGCGAGGCACTGGTCCCGGCTGCACCCCAAGACCCGCTCAAGGGTGGCCAAAGAGCCCCGCAAGGAGTCTCCTCCTGCTCCTCCTCCTTCTGCTCGCCCACGCGGATGAATCATCCCCTGCGATGCCAGCACCACAAACAGCAAGGAGGCTGGAAACAAAGGCTGCTGCTGCTGCTGCCTCCTCCTGCTGCTGCTGCTGCTGCTGCGGCAGGACCCCAGCGGAAGGCAGGACGGCTGGGCCTGGGCCGAGAGTTGGTCAGCTGTGGATAAGTGATTATGTAAGAGGGAGAATGAATATCCCAAGTGCCAGAGCGCCCGCCTTCCTCCTCCTCCTCCTCCTGTTCCCCCCAGCGCTGATGGGCGAGTGGCAGCTCCGCCAGCGAGGGAACAGAGAGAGGGGAGGGGGTCTCCCTGGGTTCCCGAGGAAAGAGCCGGAGGGAACTTTCCTTCCTGGGACCCGGGTGGGGGGGGGGAGAAGGGGACACCCTCCTCTGAAATCTACCAGGCTCAATGGCAGCAACCAGGAAAAAAGGAGCAAAGCAGGCCAGGTAAGGCAGTGAGTCCATCACCGCCACGGTCCAGGGAACTTGGGGCCTGGACAGGATAAGCAAGGAAGCTGCCAGGTGGGCAGCAGGTGGCACGGAAAGCCTGGCTCCAGCTCCGTCAGGTGTGACATCTAGGCCAGCATTCTATTATCAGCATTCTATCACAAGGCCTCTTTCGAAAAGGCAGCAGGCATTAAAATCTGGCCACCCAGGTGTGAAGTCACCTGCCTGGGAATGGCACAAGCAGGGTGACCCAGAAGGTTTTGGGTCCTTCATGGAGATTTGCAGTGGCTGCTGAGTGATGGAGCCCAACTCCACAAGCTGAAACTTTGTGTGTGTGAGAGAGAGAGAGAGAGAATAAGATGACATTTACACACACAATCACACACTTTTCGTATTAATCCTTCTCTGCGTGAGCACATACGCAGTCAGCGAGAGAGAGAAAGAAGAGAGACAGACAGACAGACAGAAACGCTGAGCTCCAGCCACTAGGAGTCATTCTCAACAAGCTGCTCTCAAAATGGCTCACCCGGTGCTCCGGGAAAAGATCAGAGCTCCACTGGCGGGTGGCAGGTACCAGGAACACACCCCGCTTGTGGGCTTCTGGTTGGCCTCCGTGAGAACAGGATACCGGCTAGAGGCCTGATCCAGAAGCCAGGCTCTTAACGTAGAACGAATGGCTCTTATAGACTGCGATGGAACATGGCTGGGTGGCACCAACTCCTCCTGTTCCCCACCACCACCCTGCCAACCCCTCTGGGCAGGCAGCAACAGACCCTAGGAAAATTCTGTGCCAAATACTTCTGCCCACCTGGCATGCCCCTCCTGCCAATCAATGGAGCAAAGAGCCCACCTTCTACCCCGAACCAATAGCAGGAAAAGCCGCCTAGTTTCCCCATCAAGCCCCCCACTCCCAAACTCAGTGAAGCCCCCCCAAAAAACTAGGTGGTGAGGTTAGCCAAAAGAGTGCTTTGCACAGTGCAGAGCCAAGCGGTGCCCAATCCACCCCGGTTTGGGGAAGGAGCTCCTCTGCTCCCCCCTCTTCAATTAACGCAGAGCATCCCTTAAACTGTGCCTCAGCCAATCGCAACTTCGCAAGCGGAAAACCGACATTCCACGGACATGCAGCTGGAGGAAACTGAGGGTGGTTCCGATTATGCACCGTCTCCACATGTGGGGCAGGAGAAACGGTGAGGTTGGGGGGGGAATGGCATTCAGCCTGGAGAAAAGGAGACAGGTAGACGTGGAAGGGCAGGGCAGAGGAGAGCAGCTGGGCATCTCGAGGGCTGCCCCACGGAAGATGGGGCAAGCCAGTTTCCAAACCAACAGCTTCAAGTTACAAGGAAGGAGAGTTCGACTCCTGGAACGGACTCCCTTTGAAGGCGGTGGGCTCTCCTTCCTTGGAGGTTCTTAAGCAGAGGCTGGATGGCCATCTGTCAGGGCTGCTTGAGCCGAGATTCCTGCATTGCAGAGGGTGGACTAGACTAGAGGACCCTTGGGTGAACTGCCCAATGCTACACCTCTACGATTCGATGACCTAGTTCCACGACAACGAGAAAGCTGAGTTGCCTCTGTGCTGAAGAGCCTGGTGTGGAAAGGCTCCTTCCTTTCTTCTCTCTGCTTCTGGCCTGCCTGGGTGGTAAGACAGTGAACAGGACACCCTCGAATGTCTGAATGGGGCACAGGTTTGGGGCCAGGAGGGAGAACAGCAGCCTCTGCTCAGCTCAGATCTTTCCCAGCCACGGCTCCTACCGTGGAAAGAATTTCAGAGACAGGAACCTTTTGTCCTATGCGGTGCAAGGTGGTAAAAGAATTCTGGGAAATGATATATAATGCATTTTTTAAAATGTGCAAAATAACCTTTGTTAAAAAAAAACCAGAAGCTTTTCTATTAGGAATTCTAGGTGCAAAAATACCAAGGGAGCAGAAAAGACTGTTCTGCGTGCAACGACAGCTGCGCAGATGCTTTTAGCCCAGAGATGGAAGGAAGACAAGGTCCCGACCAGAGAAGAACGGCAGACTGAGCTGATAAGATTATGCCAAAATGGCTGGAAAGGTCAGAAACCAGGAAGATCAAAATTTCAATAAGGAATGGGAGAAATTTATAGTTTACCTTGGAGACCACTGTAAGCAGCTCAAATCGTTAGCAGGGCTTAAATAACACTTGTAACATAACAAGAACTATGGATACAATGGAGAGCTAAAAAAAAAATAATGGATTATTATAAAAGATGCAGCAGAAAAGGACCAACAATGGAAGTCCAAAGATTGGTGGGAATCTTCTGTTTTTGTGATTAGGATGTGTGGTATGAGTGTAAATTTTAATCTGCAAAACCAAATAAGCAATTTTTTAAAAAAAGGATTTCAGAGACAACCCCAAAGCTGATGATGACGAAGAAGCAGAAGCAGCTGAACTGAAGAAAGAGGAGGCCCCTCACCTCATCTTCCCAAATCCAGCTGCAAAACCAGCTGTTATACTGAAGAGGAAGGGACCTTTCTTAAGAGTGGCCTCTGAGGGTAAGGAAAGGGCACAGAGCCAAGGCAGAGAAGGGCAAATTACGGAGACCCGGATGCTGCTGCTGTTACTTTCTGGCCTTGCAGAGATCTCCTCCGCTTCACGCAAGCCTTGAGCAAACTCAGGATGAAGGATGCTGCGCTTGGGGTTTTCCTCCTCAAGGATACAGAGCCCCTCCCTCGCTGCCCAGGAGTGGGGGCGGGCAGGGCGCTTGGTCTCTGCCCAACTGACCACGTCATCTCAGCCCAGCCAGGCCACCTCGCCTGCCTTTGTACTGGGTGGCAAAAGGATCGAATTCAGATGGCCGCTCGGATAATCCCCTTAGCAACTGGGTTTTATTGGGGGGCGGGGGGTTTGGCAGGTTATGATACGGCGGAGCCAGACACTCTCAAGGAGATGACAAACCTATTAATGCACTGCGATGGCTGGCGAGTGCCACGGCCTCCCCCCCCCCATCCAAGGGAGAGAGAAGAGAGCTGATGGGAGTGATCCACGCCAGCTCTCCTCTGCAATTTCTCACCTGAGCATCCCTTTTGTCTTTCCCCAGGACACGGAAGCCCCACGGAATTGGGGCAGCCCCTGCTGGGGGCTTCCTCTGTGCTCTCTAGTGGAAGGAGAAAGGAGGGCCTCTATCGCATCTCTAGACGGGTACTCAGAATAGAGCAGGGGTCAGCAAACTTTTTCTGCAGGGGGGCGGTCCACTGTCCCTCAGACCTTGTGGGGGGATGGACTATATTTTGAAAAAAAGAATGAACAAATTCCTATGCCCCAGAAATAACCCAGAGATGCATTTTAAACAAAAGCACACATTCTACTCCCACATTCGGCCCCCGGGCCTTAGGTTGCCTACCCATGGTCTAGAGCAGTGTTTCTCAACCTTGCCCCCCCTCCAGCTGTTTTTGTACTACAACTCCCATCATCCTTAGCTAGCAGGACCAGTGGCCAGGGATGATGGGAGCTGTAGTACAAAAACAGCTGGAGGGGGGGCAAGGTTGAGAAACACTGGTCTAGAGGCTCCTACCCAGCAGGGAAGCTTCTGGAGAGGGTGGCCACCAATGGAGAAGGCTTTAAACAAATTCACGAAGGCTGTTGATGGATACAAGCCCTGAGAGCTTTCCTCTGTCTCCCTGGCTGGAGGAAGCAAGGAGGGGAGCGGGTTCAGGTCTTGCGTGCCGGCTTCCTGCTGCCGCATCCGGTTGGCCCCTGTGAGAACAGGATACTGGACTAGGTAGGCGGCGGGGGCCTGATCCAGCTGCAGGCTCTCCTCATGTTCCTACGGAAGGTGGACTGTCCACAGCCCCACAATTCTTGGAGACTGCTTGCGGGTGCCGGGCGGCGGAGGAGGAAGAAGGAGCCCGACTCGCAGGCTTTCCATGAAAGTGTCAGTCATCACACGACAGCCTGCCTGTGCCAGACGGATCTGTGCCTCCTCCACACCAGCCACCACCATCAACGTGCCTCTAAGGCAGAGGTGGGGAGGGGGGAGAAAGGCCAAGCCAGCATCTGCCTGCCCCCCTCCCGCTCGTCTGGACTGTCCTAAAGCACTTCCCAGGGAAGTTGGCCACCCCCTCCTTGCATAGCACCCCCCCCCCCAGTAGCTGCCTCCCCAAGAACAGCTCCTGGGTCTGGCTGGAGCCAGAGGACCTTGCCTTCCCCAGTTACCTGAGCCAAGCAGTTGGTGCACGAAGCCAAACCAATTCTGGGGGGGGGGGTATCCAGGCCTGTGCCCTACAAAGCATCACTTCCAAGAACTGCCCCCCCACCCTGGGGTAGCGCCAGCCCTCGTTGTTCCCAAGTGACCTCTAGGATGGAAGCCTCCTGCGAGTCCCAAAGAGAGGCAATTAATTTATGGAAAATACGAACGGTGTTTTTGCTAAAAGCTTTTAACTTCCATGGCCCTAAGTGTCTCCATGCTTTTGAATTCTGGTGCTGGAGGAGACTCTTGAGAGTCCCATGGACTGCAAGAAGATCAAACCTATCCATTCTTAAGGAAATCAGCCCTGAATGCTCACTGGAAGGACAGATCGTGAAGCTGAGGCTCCAATACTTTGGCCACCTCATAAGAAGAGAAGACTCCCTGGAAAAGACCCTGATGCTGGGAAAGATGAAGGCCACAAGGAGAAGGGGACGACAGAGGACAAGATGGTGGGACAGTGTTCTAGAAGCTACCAGCATGAGTTTGACCAAAGTGCGGGAGGCAGTGGGAGACAGGAGGGCCTGGCGTGCTCTGGTCCAGGGGGTCACAAAGAGCTGCACACGACTAAATGACTAAACAACAACAAAGTGTGTCCAGTATCTCTGCTGCCTTAGACCTCTGGGTATAGGGCAATATATAAATTCAATAAATTATTATTATTATTATTAATAATAATAATAATAATAATAATAACCAAGAGTGAGACACTTATGGGCAGGGGCTTAATAGGCTTCATACAATGCCAAGACATCGGGGGGGGAGGGTTGCCCTGACTGGACGCTTGACCACTTGCAAAGAAGCACCTGATCTATCTGTCCCTTGCAAGCAACTGACTATCGCCTTTTGGGCTTTGTAGCTGGCAAATAGCATGGCGTCCAAGGCTGCCTCTGGAAGGGTAGGGGGTACTGCAGAGGGCCCCCCCACACTTTGTACTGCTCCTTTCTAGCCAAACAGTTGCCAGATTGGCTGGAGCTCTCATTATAGCCGTCAGCCGAAGCCCAGGCTGCTGGTTTCTGTCAAATCGACATGCAAGGCAGCGCATTTTCCCCTCGCCCACCTCATTAGCAGCTGCCTTCCTGATCCTAAATCTTCCGTGAGGTTTCTCCCCAACCCCCTTATCCGCTGGCCCTTTCCACAAGGGGCAGGACAAAAACGGCGGCCCCACCCAGGACTTAGCTTAGCGCCACATGCCCCATAGCAGCCCCACGAAGCTCTCCCCGGGGCAAAAGGCGCAAGAGGGCAGCTTATTACCATGCCATCTGCTTGACGCTTTCACAGATTTTATTTTTCATTTGGGCACTCAGCGCTTTGGTGCAAAAACGAAATGCAATTAAAGTTTTACTTTAGAAAGGTTTGCCATTGGAAAGTCATGGGAGAAAAGTTCCACACTCAGCGATGGTGGTCCATGCAGGACGACGGGAGGCAGGGAGGTCAACAGCAGGTGGCACCAGAGGCAATGGCAGGCAGAGCTGACTAATCCTGGTTTCTCCCTGCTGAGTTTCACTGAGGCTAAGGCGTAGGGATGCGGGTGGCGCTGTGGGTTAAACCACAGAGCCTAGGACTTGCCGATCAGAAGGTCGACGGTTCAAATCCCTGCGACGGGGTGAGCTTCCGTTGCTCGGTCCCTGCTCCTGCCAACCTAGCAGCAGTTCGAAAGCACGTCAAAGTGCAAGTAGATAAATAGGTACAGCTCCGGTGGGAAGGTAAATGGCGTTTCCGTGTGCTGCTCTGGTTCGCCAGAAGTGGCTTAGTCCTGCTGGCCACATGACTCGGAAGCTGTACGCCGGCTCCCTCGGCCAATAAAACAAGATGAGCGCCGCAACCCCAGAGTCGGTCACGACTGGACCTAATGGTCAGGGGTCCCTTTACCTTTACCTTTAAGGTGCAGGCAGGCAGGGCTGCCAATCCCTGAGCTGGATGCATGGGAGAAGGGAGGCAGCTGGCTGGAAGGAAACTGAGGTTGGCAGGGCAGTGCCCGCTCTGCCCTCACAAGCCAGCCCCCCATGCACACACCGCAGGGTGCCTAAGGGCATAGGATGTGCCTACTCAATCCTGGCAGTGTCATCCCTTTGGGAATGGGGTCCAGGAAGGGGGTGGTGCAGCCAGCATAGGAGACTCCCAAAACTGCCCACCAGCCACATGGCAGAAGAGATCAAAGGCCAGGATGCCACCGTCGGGGGACAACACCCTTTGGCTCCTCACCCCGTGGACCGTCTAATATGGACGTGCCCTTTGGGGCCAACGGGGGCCTCGCCCGGCCCCCAGTCCCAGGGAAGGGCCCGCTCCCCTTCTCAAGCACACGAACCGCCCAATATTTTATGACAAATGACCAGGCGCTGCCCATTATTTTTCTCCCAGTCACTTTGATCGATAAAGGGAAAAGGGTGAATTGCTATTGATCGGCCCGACACCTCCCAACGCCGCTTTACAAATTGCAGGCAAGCAAGGGGGGGCAACGTGGGGGAGCCTTTTGCCCTACGGGAGGGGGGAGATGCTGCTGGGGGGGGCACACATGCCCCTAACAGGGAAGCAGGATTTCTGGCCTGGCTCTCCGGGACCAGGAAGGCTTGCGTTCCTGGCCAGACCTTGGCCTCTCTAGTCCAGCAGAAGCTGGGCAGGGAGGAGACCGACTTGTGGTCCCTGCCCCCTCTCTCTTACCCCCCCCCATGTGGGCAACAGTCCAGCAGGGCTCCAAAAGATGCCAGGCATGAACTCGCCAAAAGAATGGCTCCTCAAAACGGCTCAGGACTGCAATACCTCAAGGACCGCCTCTTTCCATATGAACCCACCCGGACCCTAATACCATCTCCTGAGGCCCCCCTTCGTGTGTCTCCTCCTCGAGAGGTCCAGAGGGTGGCAGCCTGAGAACGGGGCCTTCTCTGCAGTGGCTCCCTGTCTGTGGAATGCTCTCCCAGGGAGACTCACCTGGCGCCATCATTATGCACCTTTAGGTGCCAGGCAAAAACATCCCTCTTTAGCCAGGCCTTTGAACGCCCTTTTAAAATGTGTTTGAGGGGGCTGTTATTGGGTTTGTTTTGTTTTGTATTTTGTGTTTTTTATATCGTGAGTTTATCCTGCGAACCGCCCTGAGACCTGTGGGTATAGATAATAAATAAATAATAATAAATAATAATAATAATATATTAATAGTAATAAAAATAAAAACAAAGGGAAAACTTATTCAGGCAGCACATAGTTAAACTATGGAACTCACTGCCACAGGAGGCAGAGGTGGCCACCAACTTGGATGGCTCTAAAAGAGGGTTGGACAAATTCATGGAGCAGGGAATGGCTATTGATAGCTCCTAACCAGGATAGCAAAGCTTTGCATCCACAGTTGGAAGCAGCCGTGCTTGTGAATCCCAGTTGCTGGAAACTGCAGAGAGGCGAGTGGCTCTTGCGCCCGGATCCTGCTTGCTGATTTCACAGATGCGTCTCATTGGCCACTGGGAGAACAAGACGCTGGGCCAGATGAGCCATTGGCCAGATCCTGCAGACCCTTCCTAACATTCTTTTCTCCAGCCAACTCAAAGCTCACCAGCTCCCTCTTTCTGCCTGGCATCCCATAGTCCCTCTAACTGCAGAGAGACAGAACCTTGTCCTTGGAACACGAAAGGAACTCCATCTCACTCCTCTCCTGCCAGGCGTCTCATCCGCTAAGCCCATTCCCAAGATGGTCTTGAAGCCGATTCCCCCAAACTACGCAAACACCTTTTGCCCCACAGCCCTTCCTGGTTTGCCTCAAGTCCCCCTGCAACCAGGACAGGGAGAAACCAGCAGGCAGGGCGGGGCCAAGAGGGGCGGATCGTGGCCACCTCGTCTGGAGCATCAGTGCCTGGAGCACAGGGGACAGGCCACGGCAGGAGGCCACCCAAAGGCCACGCGCCTGGGTGGCTCTCCACGTACGAGAGGGGGTCCCCTTGGGGCCCACTGCAGTCCTCTCTGCCCCCCTCCCTGGCTGGCACCAGGAAGCAAACCGTAATGCCTCCTGGTGCCCCCGCTGCTTCTCCTGGTCTGTCTCTTTCGTGGGCTTTTGATCGCGGGGCTCCAGGGCCGGGCAGGACTCCGCGGCTGCCGCAAAGCGTTCAAATTCTCTCCCCGGGGAACCCGGCCCTGGAAACTAATTCCAGTGGATTTCTGCTGTTTTTACAAACCGCCTTCATTCTGGCTTTAGTGATTCACCTGCTATATTTCCAAGACGCATATTCTTTTATGTGCGCGTAAGCCATTCTCCCTGCCTTGGTAAACGCATTACGGCGATAGGGGAAGGAAAGAGAGCCAGCCAAACGTCACGTGGGGCAGCGTGGCCCTAAATTTAACTCCGACAATAAATAATCAGCCCTTCTCCCCGATTCCTGGAGGACCCAGCAGTTAGCAAAAGAGTTGCAAAGCTGCTGACCTGGCAGGGGCTGAAGTGCTGAGATTATTACAAGAAAACGTTTAAATGTGCCCTGGGCGCCAGAGGAAAAGAGGCAGGGGTGAACTCTGCAGCGCTTTAAGCTGCTGAAGGATTAAAGCCCCGGCCTTGGAGCTCCGTCGCCTTGGCCCCTGGGCGGGTGGGAGGGGGGAAGCAGGAAAAGTGTGCACTAAGCACTTGGCCCCCGCCTCCAGCTCAGACTAAAAATACAGAGATGACCCTGTTCTAAAAATTACCATTTAGCACCAGGAGCTGGCGTGGCCGCCAAGCCAAAAATCCATATCCCATCAGCTGTAATGGACTGCTAGTCACATTTCCTTCTTGGAAGCGGCTGCCCTGCTCCGGAGGCAGCGTTCTGAAGACTTGCGCAGCAAGGTGGCAGCTGCGGATGGAAATTCATTAGGGACTGCTCCTGGGAAGCCAGTGCATTCATCACAATTAAAGGCGCAGCCAGGAGGCTCTGCTGGCAGGGATGGAGAGCAGGAACGGACTGCAGCGGGCATCGCTGCCCTGCCCTGCCCTGCCCTGCCCAGGGGGCGGGTTGAGCCTCTGGCCAGGTGTCCCAAGCAAGGTACCAGGCTGCTGGGCAGGCGCTACCCACGGGCGGCTGTGGCACAAGCACAGGCAATGGGCCACTTGCAAAAGTGGCCTTGGTGGGGAAGACAGCTGGAGCAAGGATCCGCCAGGAAGGAGCTGCCACATGGATTCCCAGGAGAGCCTTCCAAGACCCCCCCAGGTGCTGCTGGTGAGGAGAGGCGACCTGACAGGTAAGGAGGGGTAGAGGATCGGTGGGTGGGGCTCGTTCTCATCACGCCACAGCTCTGCCTGGGAGGGACTCACTTGCCCCCTTGCAACAAATGGGCAGGACCTCCCAAGCTCCATCGAGTGCCTGGAGGCGGTGGGAGGATGGATGGCGGCTAACAGACTGAGGCTGAATCCTGACAAGACAGAAGTACTGTTTTGGGGGGGACAGGGGCGGGATGGTGTGGAGGACTCCCTGGTCCTGAATGGGGTAACTGTGCCCCTGAAGGACCAGGTGCGCAGCCTGGGAGTCATTTTGGACTCACAGCTGTCCATGGAGGCACAGGTCAAATCTGTGTCCAGGGCAGCTGTTTACCAGCTCCACCTGGTACGCAGGATGAGACCCTCCCTGCCCGCAGACTGTCTCGCCAGAGTGGTGCATGCTCTGGTTATCTCCCGCTTGGGCTACTGCAATGCGCTCTACGTGGGGCTACCTTTGAAGGTGACCCGGAAACTGCAATTAATCCAGAATGCAGCAGCCAGACTGGGGAGTGGGAGTGGCCGCCGAGACCACATAACACCAGTCCTGAGAGATCTGCATTGGCTCCCAGTACGTTTCTGAGCACGATTCAAAGTGTTGGTGCTGACTTTGAAAGCCCCAAACGGCCTCGGTCCAGTATACCTGAAGGAGCGTCTGCACCCCCATCGTTCAGCCCGGACACTGAGGTCCAGATCCGAGGGCCTTCTGGCGGTTCCCTCATTGCGAGAACTGAGGATACAGGGAACCAGGCAGAGGGCCTTCTTGGTGGTGGCGCCCGCCCTGTGGAATGCCCTCCCACCAGATGTCAAAGAGAAGAACAACTATCCTACTTTTAAAAGACATCTCAAGGCAGCCCTGTTTAGGGAAGTTTTTTTATATTTTATGCTGTATTGTTTTTAACACTCGATTGGGAGCTGTCCACAGTGGCTGGGAAAACTCAGTCAGCTGGGCGGGGTATAAATATCATCATCATCATCATCATCATCGAAGGCAGGCTCATTTCCCCTTTCCCTCCAGGCCTGACAGTTCTCAGAACTTCTTCTGCATCTGCCGCTACCCTGAGTGGGGCACGGAAGCCTTTGCACAAAGCTGGATCCAGAGGGAAAAGAGGCCATTAATTAAGGGAGCCACGAGAGAGGGGGGGGGGGGGAGAGCCTGTGTTTGGCAGGCAGGCTGGCAGCAGGGAGGGAGGAACCGGCAGGCTCTGCTGAACTCAGGAGAAGAGCGGAGATGGGGCCTGCAAGATGGACAGAAGCGCGGGAGGGGGGAGGACGGGGAAGGGCATTTCGCACAGCAGGCGCAGAGGAGAGAACGGCACCCCTGTGCTGCCGCCACGGGACCAAACTTGGCCCTCCAGCCATTTTGGGACTACAGTTCCCATCATCCCTGACCACTGGTCCTGCCAGTTAGGGATGATGGCAGTTGTAGTCCAAAAACAGCTGGAGGGCCAAATTTGGCCACCCCTGATCTGGATGCTTGGATCGCTTTGGCTGTTCTCTCCCCCAACCCCAGCAGATCTCTCAGCCGCACTGGAGGCTGGGAAGTCAGCCCAGGAAGCATTCCTGAGCATGCCAAGGGGCAGGCGAGAGGCTCAAATATGGGGCGCAAGGTCAGCCCCCAAGGGGAGCTCCCACAAGAATAGCAGCGGCCTGCCGCCCTCGGCCAAGGCAGGAGGAGTCCTGGTGCAAAGCTGGCTTTCTGGGCAAACGCAGCTGCCGCGCTGGCATCCCTCCAGTGCCCTCTCTGGAAATCCCCTGACCCCAAACCTCCCCTGAGAGGCTGCAGACCTGGCTCCCTCTCCTGCTCCCTTCCACTGCGTGGCCCAAAGATGCCCCCCTTCCCTGTAGGGCACAGGCTGAGTTCGCACACGCACAACACCCACAAGTCAATAAGTGTGTGTATATTGGAGTGGGGAGGGAGGGAGGTCTCCCTGGCCCCTTTCCAGCCCCACGGGGAGCATCTTGCTCCAGCATTCATGTTGGTAGCTCTCAGCAGCATGGGCTGGGCCTGGGAAAAGGCCCCCCTACGCCTGTGGAGAAGAGCCTCCCCTGGGCTAAGAACTGCTGGCTGCTATTGAATAGAATAGAATAGAATAGAATAGAATAGAATAGAATAGAATAGAATAGAATTTATTATTTATACCCTGCCCATCTGGCTGGTTACAGATAGGTAGCCGTGTTGCTCTGCCATAGTCAAAATAAAAAAATTCCTTCCAGTAGCACCTTAAAGACCAACTAAGTTAGTTCTTGGTATGAGCTTTCGTGTGCATGCACACTTCTTCAGATACCAGAGTGGCAGGGTTTCCCCAGCCACTCTGGGCGGCTTCCAACAGAATATTAAAATACAATTGTATATTAAACATTAAAAGTTCCCCTAAACAGGGCTGCCTTCAGATGTCTTCTAAAAGTTTGGTAGCTGTTTTTCTCTTTGACATCTGACAGGAGGGCGTTCCACAGGGCGGGTGCCACCACCGAGAAGGCCCTCTACCTGGTTCCCTGTTAACTTGGCTTCTCGCAGGGAGGGAACCGCCAGAAGGCCCTCGGAGGTGGACCTCAGTGTCCAGGCTGAATGATGGGGGTGGAGACGCTCCTTCAGGTCTACTGGACCGACTCCCATGCCTTCCTCTTGCTCCTCTCCTGTCACCCCAATCCCATGTGTGTCTACGGAGCTTTGATTCCATCAGTGGGGTGGCGCATAGGGGCTGTGCAGAAGCAGGCGGGCCCCGTCCCCGTGGAAGCAGCCGGTCTCAGGAGTCTCTCTCCCCCCGGAGTGGATCCCGAAGAAGAAGGAGAAGAGGAGTTTGGATTTGATATCCCGCTTTATCACTACCCAAAGGAGTCTCAAAGTGGCTATCAATCTCCTTTCCCTTCCTGCCCCACAACAAACACTCTGTGAGGTGAGTGGGGCTGAGAGACTTCAAAGAAGTGTGACTGGCCCAAGGTCACCCAGCAGCTGCAGGTGGAGGAGCGGGGAAGCAAACCCGGTTCACCAGATTACGAGACTACCGCTCTTCACCACTACACCACACTGGCTCTCCAGGGTGCGCTCGCTTTTCTCTGGTTGGCGGAAGGTGTCCAGGAGTCTCCCAAGATGCTTGGAAAGCCCAGAGGACCTCTCGCTGGCCACAAATTCGAGGGGAGCACCTCCTTGGTCAGGACCCCTCTCCTCAGACACTCTGGAGAGCAGCCCTTGCTGCTGTTGCTGCTGCTGCCACCATCTAAGCTGCCACCGCCACCACCGGGCCGGCAGGGACAGATTTCTCCAAGCAGGACCTCTGCACCCACCTCCTCCGCTTTCTCACCCAGGACAGGCCCCGCCAGTCTTGGGCGCCTGCACATGGCTCTCCCAAGGGTGTTCAAAATCCCATTTCACGCCCCATCGCGCTCCAGAGTAAGCCTCCTGCCTGTTTCATCCATCAAAGGTGATGGAGGCTCCAGGAGCCACTGGATTGGCAAGGACTCTCTTTGTGGCAAGGCTGGACTGCCCCCTGGAGCCCCAAAGTGGGGGGGCACCCTATCCATGTCTGCAGAGAAGGGCCTGCTTCTGCGCCTACTCCAGCCTTCCTTCTGCAAGGAGTCTCTGCCCGCTTTCTAGGCTGGGGTGACACCTCCCAATGGTCCTCCATGGGCTGCTATTGCTTTTATTTATTTATTACAAATATTTTTTATTGGTTTTTACAAAAAAATATATCCAAAATAATAAAAAGGGGGGACAGACTTCTACTATATCCATATATGAGATTCTCTGCGTCTCGTGACTCCCCCCGTTCCCTGCACGGGTCCCTAAAACAATTCTTCTGAAACTACATCTCATTACATTCTCCACGTTTTCCATTTCTCTAAGCTGTCCATGTTTTTCGTTTCTTTACAACGCATTTTCACAGTCCAGCTAAACTGCATTTTTTATTTGTGTACAATGGTCTCCTAAGTAAATTATAGGATTTCCCCCCACAATTCTTTTTGAAAGTTGCTATTGCTTTTAGAGCTCCAGGCCGTGAGTAGACCAGCACACCGGGGAGTTTCCTACTTTGCAAGGAGTTTTCAAAGTAAGGCGGCATCCGAACGAGGGTTCTTCTCCCGTCTCCCATTCCCCCCGTCTGAAGTGACAAACTCTGCTCTACCAGAGGCTTCCACGATCCCTTCCACCCTACTTGGGCATTGAGCCTGGTGGGGGGCAGCCCCTCTGCCCTTGGAGATTCCCACCCCTGGAATATTAGACAAGCGCTGCCTCTGCTGCCTTTTCAGCAACTGTTGAAGACCGTAGCCTTTTAAGCAGAGAAGGCTCTGCATCTGCGTTGGAACGCTTTTATATTATTATTATTATTATTATTATTATTATTATTATTATTATTATTATTTACAACATAGTCCACAACAACTCATACATAGAAACAAACCCACCACCACTGACAATTTAATTATCAAAATTAAACTCCTATCCCCTTACACAAAGAAAACATAACATAAAAATAAAAGACTTCCTTTATCCTGTAAATGGCCTCCTTATTTACTTCTTGTGTACTGTTTCTTTTATATGTGATCATTACCGTTTTTCCCAATTATGACTTTAAAAACCGGCAAGTCTCCTATAGAAATTAATCGAAACAAGTCCAGGTGTGTATTTGGGGGCACTGTTTGGTATTCTCTGCATTTCCCCCATTCTCTTTGGAACTCTTCTCTAGCTTCTCCCCTAATTGTCTCTGCTAATCTGGCCAATTCAGTACAATCTAATAATTTATCCTGCCATTCCTTTTTTCGTTGGCACAAATTCTTTTTTCCAATTTCTGGCAATTAAGGTCCTCGGTGGCTGTGGCATACAGGAATATTTTTTGATCCTCTTTTGCTATACCTGTGTCTGTTATTCCTAATAGGAAAGCTTCTGTATTTCTTCACAAAATTATATTTAAACATTTTTTTTAAGTTCATCATATACTGTATCCCAGGAGCTTTTGATTTTTTCACAGGTCCACCAGATATGTATAAGTGTCCCTTCTGCACCTCCATGCATTGGAATGCTTTTAAAAATTTATACAAAATTTATACAAATTTATACAAAGATTTATACAAACCGAATAAATAAGAAACGAATTCTGGGCAGAGGCTTGCCTAGGGTACCCTGAGCAACTACTGCGCCCCTGCCACCCACACGGCCTTGGCCAGGCTGGAAGGAGGGAATCCGCCGGGCGCAAGGGGGGGGCAGGGGGCCTGGCATCAACGCCCAGGCGCTCTGAAGACGACCCCAGAGGAAGAGCGAGGCTCGTGCCAAGCGGGAGCATTTCATCTCCGCAGCCGCTCAGCAAGGTGGCTGCAGAGGGCATCTTGGCTCCAACATTGCAATTATGAATCACAGCACAATGACACCAAAGGCGCCTGGCGTGAGGCATGCGCCCGTTTCAGTCACGGAAGTACGGCAACCCTCGTTGGCGGCTCTTCACATGCCGGTCATGCTCCTTACAAGCAGGGGGTCTGAACTGGGGGTGGGCGGGTAGGGAGAGGAGACTGGGTGCCTCTGCGCAACCCCCCCCCCCGTCCCTGCTTGCACATGACCAGGCGCTCAGGCAGTGGGTCAGGGAGACGGCAGCGATCGTGCAGCCTGAACACAACCCGGCAGCCGGGCAGGGAGAAAAGAGAGGGGCAGGTCTTACACCAGAGGAGGAATATTGGCAGGCAGGAGGGCGAGTCACTCGCATCTCCAAATCTCCACACTGGCAGATTAGTCAGCAAGCGGCTCTGGCAGCCGAAGGAGGGCTTTCTTGGGGGCTATCGGCCGGGAACTTCTGGGCCAAGACCAAGGGGGAATGTGGGGGCAGCTGCTGGATCAGGGCAAACAGGGCAGGGGCACTGAGCTCCGCATCCTGCTTTCGCCCCACCGGATGCTCCAAGAAGAAGCCCATGGAGACGGACCTGAGTGAAGCAGCAGCAGCAATCTCCTCACTTGCGATTCCCAGCAAGTGCCGTTTAGAGGAGGGCAGCGCAATCTTCGCCGGAGCCTGG
The DNA here is from genome assembly GCF_964188305.1 of Podarcis bocagei. NCBI lineage: Eukaryota > Metazoa > Chordata > Lepidosauria > Squamata > Lacertidae > Podarcis > Podarcis bocagei. The sequence continues at coordinate 1,858,964 of NC_138135.1, forward strand.
AAACGGTGCTGCTGTGAACGCGCCGTAATCAGAGCCCTTTTCAATCAGGCAGCCGCCTCCCCTTCCGAAGGTTATTTGCTACATCAGCCTCCCCACAAGCTGACACCCCCTCCAGGGGGGGCCTTGTGAACACCTGGAGACGGAGAGCAACACCCGCCGACCCCTCAAGCAGGCGCAGGCACCACCCACAGCCTGCCCAGGACCCCCCCCATGGTGCTTCTGTCTTCTCGCCAAACATGGGACACAAATGGCCAACGGGCTGAAAGGATGTTGAGCGCCGCTTGCGCCTCCTCTGTGCCCACACGCGAGAAGGTTCCTGTTGCTGCCTTTCCTCACCCACAGGCCATCCCATAGGGGCTGACTATTGGCCAACTATGGCCGGGCCTTCCTCCTCATGGATTCCACTTTGCTGGGCCAGCAGAAGAGGCAGCCTGCAAAGTGCGCTGCGTCCTTCCGACAAGCAAAGTGCACAAGATTTGTGCCACGCCGGCTCAGAAGCCGCCGTGTCCTTGCCAAGGTAAGGACGCTTTGCGGGAAGAGATTAGCAGCGACCCAAGAAGCGGGAAAGTGGCTGGGGAGGGGGCGAAAGGAAACGCATTTCTGCAGTGGGCCTGCGTCTCAACTGGCAGATCGAGACCCCAACTCACTCACACCCCCAACACAGGGGTGGGATTTATTTACCTAGACCCTCCACTTGAGAAGAACTTTCCCCAAGTCGCCTGCCCTCAACACTGCCAGCCCCTTCCCATTACAACAAGAAGGCGCAGGAGACGTCTGGAGTCTTCCCAAAATCTGAGAGGCGGTTACAGACTTGCTTCACTCATTTTTTAAAAGCACGCTCAGGTGCCCTAACCAGGGAGAAGCCTCTGTCATCACGAGTGGCATCTGAAGCCCTGGCATGATGGGAGAGGGTTGCAAAGCAAAGAAGAGTGCCTCTAAGCATGTACAGACGACTTGTCGTGCACACCTTGAGAACCGAGTCCTTCAGCCACTGTCACAACCATCTCTGAAGGTCCGTCCAGTGGAGCAACTGCTAAAAGACAGGGACCGGGGCTTGAACCCGCCTGCTGGGAGCCCCCGCCTGGTGTAGGGGGGGGCAGTGGCAGCCCAGCCCAACCCCTGGTGGAGCAGAACCACCCTCTGGGGCTGTGCCAGTCCAAAGCACCCAGGCCCTGGCACAAGCAGAGCGAGGCAAGCGCAGAAAGGCCCTGGGAGAGACCTTTTCGCTGGCAAGGCAAAGCCGTCGGAGTGACTGACGGCTGAGAAAGGTCAGCCTGTCCGAGGCTGGCAGCTTTGGGTGGCACAGAGTTTTGACAAGGCGCCCCAGCGGTTCCTGAGCAACTAGCCCTGATCCAAAGCCAATTTCAGGCTAACCGTTAAGAGGGCCAACGAAGGTCAACAACGCAAAAAACGATCCATAAGTATTCTCCTGCTTGAAGCCGGGAGAAGAACGTTCCAGGGTCATGAAACCAAGGCGGGCATTTTGTTGGGGAGGGTGGCATGTGGCTATGGTGTTTGGTGGGGTGGGGGGCAGAAGGGGCAGGCATCAGGGAGGGAGGGAGGGACCCTGGTCTTCCTCTGCCCAAGGACACCCACAAGCATATCCACCCACTCTCATCCCAGGCTCAATTCCTCGGCTTCCCCCTGCCTGGAAGAGGCCACCTGCTCTGAGTCCAAGCCCCCCATCCTGAAACAACACCTTGGCCTATTTGGGGAGGGGGCCTCTGGCAACCTCAAATGCTCATTTCCACACATGCAGATGAAGGCGGCTCACACCACAAAAGACAATAATATTCTGGTGCCAAAGAACCACACACAAAACCACATTTTGCCAAGTCCTGGGAAGGGAGGAGGCTTTGGGGTGCCTGGGAGCACCAGCCCCCCTCCAAAGTGACCCAGAGGCAGCCTCACGGGCTCAAATGGAAGGAGACTTCCTCCTCCCTCCCCAAAGGAAGCCCAAGGCCCAACAAAACCCAGCTGGGCCAAGTCGTGGGGCTGCTCCTGTGCCGCCTCCTCCGGCACCCGAGTTCGTGGCCCCGTAAGCCCCAGTCCCTCTGCCCACGAAGCCAGCTGGACCCCCGCGGAGCCACACCCTTAAGCTGAGCCCAGCCCCCGCAGCCGCAACTCGCTGTTTGCCAAGCCCGGGCCAGAAAAGACAACAACTCTCCGCGCCATCCCACCTGGCAGCCTTGCCCGCCTGCACAGATCCTGGCCCAGAAGGAGGGCAAGAGTTCTTTGCCAGGGACCAGCCAGACTCCTCCCAGCCTGGGGAGCCATAGCCTCTGGCCAGGCCGGCTGCTGCTCCACAGAAAGACCGGAGGAAGGAGACGACCGGAAGACAACGCCCCCCCCCCTGCAGCCCTGGCCCCCTACCTCTCGCTGCAGCACCAGCTCCTTTGTGAAGAGAGTGGCCTCCTCGCTGAAGGGCTCCCCCTCCTGGACCAGGCCGGGCAGGTTCCGTGCACCTCGGGGACATTCGATACCTGAGGAAGGAAGCAGAGGGGCAGGGATAGAGAGATTTCCAGTGAGCTTCCTTTTCCTTCCTGACTTCATCAAGTTCCTTCCATGCTAGGATGGATGGCCGCCCGTCAAGGATTCACCACAACTTGGGTGGAACAGATGACTCATTGGGTTCCCTCCAACAAGACCTTTGGAACAAGGATGTTTCCTCAGCATCACCCAACCTGGTCTGCCCCGCGGAGGACTTTAAGGTCCACGAATGACAACACTTTGGAGGTCCCAAGTCACAAGGTGGTTAGATTGGTCTCAACTAGGGCCAGGGACTTTCCAGTACTGGCCCCGACTTGGTGGAACGCTCTGCCACAAGAGACTAGGGCCCTGCGGGACTTCGACATCTTTCCTGCAAGACAGAGCTGTTCTGCCTGGCCTTCGGTTTGGACTCCGTCTGACCCTTATGTTTCCCTCCCCTTATGGTTTGATCTATGGGCTACTTTTCAAATGAGGCTGCATTTTAAACCTCATTTTAACCTGTATTTTAAATTGGTTCCCCCCCCATTATGTTTTTACTGTAATTTTACTGGTGTTAGCAACCCTGAGCCCGGCTCTGGCCGGGGAATAAATATTTTTTTAAAAAATTATTATCATCATCATCGAGAGCCAGAAAAGGAGCTCCCCACAAAAGGAGAAGACCCCCAACAGGACCTGCCTTGGAGGGGAGGCTTGCCAGGACCGCCTGGCCAGGCCCAAGATAGAGTCTTGGAGGCCTCCTGGCCAGGCCTGGGGTCCCCTTGCAGCCGCCCCCTCAAGGACTGCCCTCCTCATCCTCCCAGGGCAGAAGGCTCTCCTCTGCAAGGAGTCCTGGACAGACCTTGCTTCCACCGCACCCATCCCTGAGCCAGAGGGGGAAGGACTCCGAGTGCCAGAGGCTCCTGGGGAGGATCTGGGCCAGCCGGCAGGCACCCCAGGAGACAGAGCAGTTGGAAAGGCCAGCACCCAAGGGCCTTTCTGTGGGTGCAGATTGTAAGAGTAATTTATTATGTCTACCCTGACCATCTGGCTGGGTTTCCCCAGCCACTCTATTAAAAACACAATGAACATCAAACATTAAAAACTTCCCTGAACAGGGCTGCCTTCAGATGTCTTCTAAAAGTCAGATAGTGGTTTATTTCCTTGGCATCTGATGGGAGGGCATTCCAGAGGGCGGGCGCCGCCACTGAGAAGGCCCTCTGCCTGGTTCCCTGTAACCTCACTTCTTGCAGGGAGGGAACCGCCAGAAGGCCCTGAGCTGAACGATGGGGGTGGAGACGCTCCTTCAGGTCTACTGGGTCTTTGAGGCCATTTAGGCCTTTCAAGTTCAGCATCAACACTTTGAATTGTGCTTGGAAACATACTGGGAGCCAATGTAGGTCTTTCAAGACCGGTGTTATGTGGTCTCGGCAGCCGCTCCCAGTCCCCAGTCTAGCTGCCGCATTCTGGATTAGTTGTAGTTTCCGGGTCACCTTCAAAGGTAGCCCCACGTAGAGCGCATTGCAGTAGTCCAAGCGGGAGATAACCAGAGTGTGCACCACTCTGGCGAGACTGTCCGCAGGCAGATAGGGTCTCATCCTGCATACCAAATGGCGCTGGCAGACAACTGCCAAAGACACAGAATTGACCTGTGCCTCCATAGACAGCTGTGAGTCCAAAATGACCCCCAGGCTGCAAACTGGTCCTTCAGGGGCACAGTTGCCCCATTCAGAACCAGGGAATACCCCCCCACTCCTGCCCCCTGCCCCCCCCCAAAACAGTACTTCTGTCTTGTCAGGATTGAACCTCAATCTGTTAGCCGCCATCCATCCTCCCACTGCCAAAAGGTGCTGGCACTGCTTATCTTAGTTCAAACATGCCCTTATCAGTGCTCTCCAGGACAGAGTTTGCCAGGGGAGGCAGAGGTGGCAGGGGCTACTGGGAACCCTCACAATTGCCGGAAGTGGGGCCAGTGGGGAGGGGTGGAAAGTTGCAAGACAAGGATGCAAGGCTTCAGGTGAGACAAGTCTCCAGTGCCAGCCTGTCAGGGGCTGCCCCCTCCACCCCCATCCTCACAAGAGCAGCCGCCCTCCTGCCAGGGGGCAAGCTCCTGCCCCACAGCGGCGGAAGCACAGTCCCAATCCACTTCCACGCTCCGGTGCCTTGCCAGGAGGAGGAAGGCTGGAAGGGAGCCAACGCGAGCCACTTTGGGTGGCTCCTTGGCGCAAGGCAAAGGCGCCCGGCCAGCCTTCCCCTGCGAGGCCGCTCAAAATAGCCCTGCGATTCCCTCCAAGGCAGCGAGAGATGCATTTTGCCTGCAGCTCCGCAGGCTCAGCCCCGCGCATGATGATCAGCCGAGGCTGAAGCTGGCTGCCGAGCCGAGGCTTCCGGACGGGAAGCCATTTTTTCCTGGAATAATTTAAGGAGCAATAAAGCCGGGAAAGCAACCGCTGGGACATAACCTGAAATAAAGGTTTAGTGAGGCGGATGCGCCGCTGCCACAGAGAACAAGGAGGACGGGGGTCCATAAAGGAGCTTTATAGCAGCTGCGGCGGCATCTGTCAAGAGCATCAACCACTTGATGCGCAAAACGTCCCCGCTGGGGAGTTTGGCTTCCTCCCGGGGGGAGCGAGGTGGGGCGGTTCGAGGCAGGAGGAAGATGTGGCCCCAGAGACTCTGCGGGCGCAAAGGGCCGAGGGTGGGAATAAGCAGGAGGGGGGTGAGGAGGGGGTGGCCCTGAAATACCCCCAGAGCCTAAATTCAGGCAGGGGTGGCACAGAGTCCCCGGCAGAAGAGAACCTGACCGGGAGCAGAGAAGGAAGCCCCCTCCCTCTCCTCCACATCCGCCTTTCAATGTTTAATAGGTTGTTGTATTTTAGTGTTCTGTTGGAAGCCGCCCAGAGTGGCTGGGGAAACCCAGCCAGATGTGCAGGGTATAAATAATATATTATTATTATTATTATTATTATTATTATTATTATTATTATTATTATTATTATTATTATTATTATTATTATTATTTTCACATCATGGCTTGGAGGCACCCAATCGACAAACTTTCAAAACGGAGCTTCTGGCAGCGGTTGCAGGGCCCCTCCCAACCCTGCAGTTCGAGGATTCCTGTCCCAGAAGGCAAGACTCGCCTGCTTTGCTAGATCCCTTGGAGCTCAGGGGGTTCCTTTGGGGACGACCCAACACCTGTGGGTCAGCAAAGTCTTGGGGCTCCAAACCTCCCCCTTCCAATCAGCACAAACCACGTTTCCCGGAGGGATCCCCCAAGGCACAAGGTGGTGCCTGCGCTTCTCCACAGGCTGCGGGCAGCAACAGAATCGTAGAGTTGGAAGGGACCCCTAAGAGCCATTTAGCCCACTCCCTACGAGGCAAGAACTGCCGCTAATGCTTCTCTGACAGATGGCCACCCGACCTCTGCTTGCTGTTGTTGTTTAGTCGTTTAGTCGTGTCCGACTCTTCGTGACGCCCTGGACCAGAGCACGCCAGGCACTCCTGTCTTCCACTGCCTCCCTCATGCTGGTCGCTTCAAGAACACTGTCCCACCATCTCATCCTCTGTCGTCCCCTTCTCCTTCTGCCCTCCATCTTTCCCAACATCAGGGTCTTTTCCAGGGAGTCTTCTCTTCTCATGAGGTGGCCAAAGTCTTGGAGCCTCAGCTTCAGGATCTGTCCTTCCAGTGAGCACTCAGGGCTGATTTCCTTCAGAATGGATAGGTTTGATCTTCTTGCAGTCCATGGGACTCTCAAGAGTCTCCTCCAGCACCAGAATTCAAAATCATCAATTCTTCGGCGATCAGCCTTCTTGATGGTCCAGCTCTCACTTCCATACATCACTACTGGGAAAACCAGAGCTTTGACTATACAGACCTTTGTTGGCAAGGTGGTGTCTCTGCTTTTTAAGACCTCTGCTTAGAAACCTCCAATCTGGCTTTTTATGTGAAAGCGGTCTGCTTTTGCATCAGGCTCCCCACCTGGCAGGAGGGCTCATGAGATGGAGAAGGCGAAGGAGCAGAGGCCGAAGCAATGCCAGCTTATTACCTGTAATAGCTGCCTCTGCCAAGTGCTGGCCGGGCGCAGCCTGAGAGGCAGGGATTGTTTCTGCTACATGATTAGAGGCGCAGAGGCAGGTCAAGTGCCGATCCATCAAGATTTGCAGGGAAGGAGGCAGAACCCCAAGAGGGAGCCCAAGCAGGCGGCCTCTGTCGTTTCAGCTTCGCCAACGCCGGGTCCCAGCCAGATTCCTAGCAACTGGGAGGAACGACTTGTCCCCCTGGCCAAACCATCCACCTTGCCTCTTCCAGGCCCGCAGGTTCAACACAGGCCACCCGGAAAGATGGAGGGCGGAAGAAAGGGCCCCAGGCTCCAGCCATGGCCAGGGGCCCCATCACCAGCAAGTAACATACTCCTGCCTGGCCCCACACACCTGGGGCAGCCAAACTGCCCTGCCTGGCCAGTGGGGGAGACCCACAGGAGACCCCTGCCTTGGGGGCACGCTCTCTCCTTCCACTCACACCCAGTGGCTCTGCACTCCTCCTTGCAAAAAGGGGGACCCAGGAGTTTGCTAAGAGGTGCCCGTGTTTCCCTGCTTAGGCTGTCTGTCTTGTTTGTTGGTTTGCCGCCCCAAGGTCCAAGGCCGGAACGGAGCATCAAAACACAATATTAAGAAGGCTTTAAAATAACTCCCAGCCGTAAAAGGAGATGGGTCCTGAGAATGTGCGCCTCCAACTGCAAAGGAAGTCGGGGGCAAAGAGACGGGCCTTTTGCATCCTCCGGAAGCTGTGCAATGAAGGCACCAGCTGCACCTCTGTGGGGAAGGAGCCCCACACTTCTGGGGCTGCCATAGAGAAGGCTCCTTCCCCCTGGGCCACCACACAAACCCCTGAGCCTCTGAGGGGGGAGGGACCCCCAAGAGGGCCCTCAGGGAAGGAGGCGGCCATTCAGGTATGTGGAGTAGGAGTCGTCTAGGGCTTTCAGCACCAATGGAAGTGCCTGGAAAGGAACCAGTGCAGAGGATTTAATGCAGAATTCTCCTGCGGGTCCGTAGTGCAGGGGACCCCCAGATCCAGGCCGGCTCCTGCCAGCCCAGGCGGCCATCAGCCCAAACCTCACTCCATGCTCAGAAGACGGGGCTCTGTTTTCTCCCTCTGCCGCATGTCCAGAAGAATGACAGCGGCGGAAGTGGCAAGGTTAAGAATCTCTCCGCACAGGTGACAAAAGGATTTAGAAGCAGGCTCCTGTCAGAGACGCACGTCGGGCAAAGCCAGGGAACAGCTGGGCGACGCCACTGCCGCCAGCCGGAGAACCTCCCAGGGGGGCAGCAGAGCAAGGAGGGTGGAGAGGCGCTCTCCAGGGGCACGGCAAAAGCCGCCTGGCCTCTCGAGGACAGCAAGGCAAGGAGCCCCGAGAGGGAGGGCTCCTGAAAGAGAAGGGAAGCGCTGCCATGGCAGGACGGGGCAGCCACACACCCCAGGGGCAGGCGCAGGGATGCACCTTTGTGCGAGCGAGTATTTTGCAGGTGCCCCTTGGGGGAAACCCACGAGCTGAGCCCTAGAGCCCTCTTCTCCCCTCCTCCTACAGACTCCCCTTCCTCTGACCACAGAGGCAGAGCCTAGTCCTCGTGGCCGGTAGCATCCACCAGCCTCCTCCTCCAGGAATTGCTCCCTGTGGCAGGGAGTTCCGCAGTTCAGCTGTACGCTGACTGACAAAGGGCTTTCTTCGCCAACCTGGCCTTGCAGACTCTGCTGGCCTCGCAGGCCCTGTGCCAGGGACGGCTGCGGCACCTGCTGAAGCCAGCCCAGCCCTGGGCACCAACCGCCTGGCAGACCTCCCTGCTCCCCACTCCTGGCTCAGACAAGGCGGCTCAGCACCCTTGGCTCCTCAGCAGCCCCTCTCTCCCAAAGCACCACCTGGCAAACTGGGAGCTGGGCCTGGCCTGGCGCAGGGCTCAGAGGGAGCTGGGTGCTCTCTCCCCAGCACCCATCACAAAGCCCCCGGTCCAGACAGCCGCAGGCCTTGCTCCTGCCAGAGAGAGAGAGAGAGAGAGAGAGAGAGAGAGAGGCTGCTTTGCTGCTCCTGAGAGAGATAAATATAGCACAGGAGTTTTCTTGGACTGGATCGAGGGAGAGAAAAGCATTGGAAAGAAATAGGTGAATAAATCAGAGGGAAAAGTGCTTTGTGCAGCAAAATCGCTGCACCCAGCGTTGCCACATATTAATGACCCCGGGGAAAGCTGGCGCAGGCTGCCTTTCACATGCGATGTTCCCCAGCATACTGACAAGCGAGGGCTGGGGCAGGGGAAGGACGCCGCTGGCGGGGAGGGGAGCCCTGCCTGACCCCTGCCAGGACCCAGCAAGGAAGAGCATGGCAGAGGCTGCGGGGGGGGGGGCGGGCAGAAAAGTCCTGGGGAGCAGCTTCAAAGCAAACCAAGCACAGCCGTAGGAGCACAGAGCTAGAACAAGTGGCCTGGCCTCGCTGACTGCCTGCCCCCTCCCCAAAAAGCCCAGACAGCCCAGAGTGGAGGACAAAATGACAGGATTCTAGAGCTGGAAGGGCTCCAAAGGCTCATCTACTCCAACTCCCCGCAATGCAGAAATCACAGCTATCAGGGAACAAGTTCCCTTATGGCCAAGGTGGCTGATTCAGAGGAGAGAGGCAGGCGAGACCTCAAGGCACACGGGAAGAGGCTCCCTGGGCAAGAGAGAGGTGGAGCCAGTCTTTCAAAGAGAACAGCCATTCCTCAGGTGAGGAACCGCTTCTTCTCCTGCATCTCAGGCTCCAGGAAACAGGACATTTGCCCACTGGGGACACAGAAAGATGGGCTTGCAATGGGGGCGACACGGCGACTCGCCTGCCACGTGCAAAGGCTGTGGGCAGGACATCGGAACAGCCTCCTGGATCAGGCCAAAGCAGGCAGTCCATCTGGGTCCAGCCTCCGGTTCTCACAGTTGCCTGTGGAAAACCAGCAAGCAGGATTGGGGCCCAAGAGCAGCTCTCCCCTCCTGTGAATTATTGTATTTTAATATTATTACTGTATTTTAATATTTTGCTGGAAGCCGCCCGGAGTGGCTGGGGAAACCCAGCCGGATGTGCTGGGTACAAATAATGATAATAATGATAATGATGATGATGATGATGATGATGATGATAATAATAATAATAATAATAATAATAATAATAATAATAATAATAATAATAATAATAATTCCAGCCACTGGCATTCAGGAGCATTGCAGAGCCACTGGTCCTCTTTTAAAGCCACCCAGGTGTGCGGCGCTTCCTGTCTCCTCCTGAGGAAGCAAGTTCCACTGTTTGCCTCTGCGCTACGTGAAGGAGGACTTTCTTGTTTCTCTCCTAAATCTTCACCTTCCATTTCATCGGACGTTGATGAGTTCCAGCGTCACGAGAGAGGGGGGAAAACTTCCCTCTGCCCCCAAGCCGCCTAGAGAGGACAGCAGGCGGGTCGGCGAAGGTGGTGCATGCCAGCGCGCCTGGAAACATACTTGCACAAAGTGCTGACAGGGGCCGAATACCGGAGCACCTTCTCCGCCACGACACCTGCTCCTTGCGCAGGGCCTGCTGGCCAGGGAGAGCTCCGGAGCCTGGAAGGGCCAGGGGTGTCCAGGAGGAGGGCTCCATGGCGAGGCACTGGGGGGCAGCTGAGCCCCTGCACAAGGGCTGGTGCCACTTGAAGACGCGCCATGGAGTGCTCGAGATGGCAAGGGATGCCGGGCCGTTCTTCAAGAGACTTCTGGGGAGCGTGGGACTTGTGACAACTCCATTCCTAAAGGATGCTGCTGCTGCAAACGGCTCCAGATAAAGGGGGGATTGGGAAGATTTGAAAGCTGGAGGCTTGGAGAACATGACAGCAATTTAAAAGAGATGAAGGGGCCGCAGAGGAGGAGGAGGAGGCGCTTGGGGAGGGACACAACGCCTAGGTGTTTATATGCTAATTCTGGGAGCCTCTCAGCCCAAAGAGGGAGCAGAAAGCCCTTCGCTAAATGCGGAGAGAGATGTGGGGAGCATATCAGACGCAAGGGGGGGGCAGGGAGAGAGGCTTGGCTGCTGGCAGATAACTCAATGGAAGAATCAACTCAGCATGCCGCAACAGTGGGGGGAAAGGTAAATTCCGTGGCGGAGATTAGAGGGGGGGCACGGAATTGAAAATAAAGCTGCCTGCCAGCCTTTTCAGGCCTTTTATACAGACCTAGGAAGCAGCCACATTGGAATCCCCAGCCAGATTCCGGTGGCTGCAGAGCACAAAGGATTCCGCAGAGCGAAAAAGGCTCAGGAAAGAGCCATCGAAACCACCGAGGGGCTGGAGGAACTCCCTTGTGATGGAAGGGTGTCATGATTTGGGGTGCCGGGCAGTATTTAGAAAATAAAATATAAGGTGGGAGAAACGATACAGGCATGGAGAAAGGGGGTGGAGACATAGTCTTCTCCCTCCTAAGGCCAGAAGGCAGAGACGACCCAATTAAACGGGCAGGCGATTTAGAATAATAATAATAACCTATTTTTTTGATATCCCGCCCATCTGACTGGGCTGCCCGGTGAGAAGGCGAAGGCCGGAGGTTAGCCTGGAAGGGAAGACTCTCTCAGGTTGCCCCACAGCCTGCCATAAGAGGGGCCTGAGCCGAGGCGGGCAACCAGCCGGACACCACACTCGGCCTGCAGGTGGCAAGGAACACGCCAGCCAGCAGACGGGTGGGAGATGGACAGAGATGAGCAATTCTGTTCCCTGCAGAAATCTGAGCAACGAGGAAATGCCTCGCAGACCATTTCCAAGGCCAGCATATGACTGCGCCATGCGGAGAGAGGGAGTTCTCCAGGACGCGAAGGGCATGAGGCTGCCTGGGAAACCTCGAGGGGGGGGGGGTCTGGTGCCCTGCAAAGCCCAGAACTTGCAAAATCTGCAAGTGGGAAAAGTCCTCCGAGCCTCATCAAAACCCAGAGCAGAGCTCCCGTTGTTTGGCCACTCGAGGCACCTTTGGCTTATTTACCCAGAAATTGCAAAAACCCCAGAGCGGCGCAGCACACAAAAGGGGGAGACCGTTCAGCTAAGACCCACGTTAACTTCCTGCGCTCCCTCCTGCAGCAAGGGTGAAATTGTTCTGCTCTTAAGTGGTTCTCACAATGGAGAGCCTGCAGAAGGAAGGAAGGGAAAGAAAAAGTATCTCCAGAAGCTGCTGCAAGCAAGTCCTTCCGGAGGGGGAAATAAAATTAAAAGGCGCAGCATTTCTCCATCCCCCTCGTGCCTCCTGGGCCCTGGGCAGTCTGGCCGGGGGTGGGCGGGGGGGGGGAGGGAGTCTCCACAAGAGGCTTCCACAAGCATCTTCTGCCGCCTGCGGGGCTGTGCAAAACAGCCTGCACTGCAATCGGGGAAATGGCTCCACGGCCGCCCCCCTCCAGCTCAGATGTCTGCTAAAATTGCAAAAATGCTCTTTGGTTTAAGATCGGGGGGTGGGGGGGAGAGATGCCAGAGCAAAAGATTTGATATAAAAGCATGAACTGAACATGATCTCCAACTCAGGAATATGCCGGCTGACGTACGGGGGGGGGGGGCCCTCAGCAGCCATCAAAATCCACATGCGTCCCATCAGCGTTGCACTGCAAATTGAGAGGAGTTGGGGGGGGCATCTTCTCCATCTCTGCTCCCTTTCCCTCCCTGCTCTGCCCAGGAATCAGCAAATGTATTAATCTGAGCAGGAGCGAGATGAGAGATGCAGTTTAAAAGACTGCAGCACTTGGCTGCCACCGCTCCTCTCCCTGGGGTCTCAAAATAACTCCGCCACAAATCAGTTTTCCTAAACCCTCCCAGCCTGGCTGCCAGGAATACGACAATAAAGGCAAGACAGCGGGACTTATGTAACCAGGAAGGCCCAAGATCTATGGGCAGGGAGGGGGCAGGCTGAATCCCAGCCCCCTCTCACAAGGGGGGAGCAAGTCCTGGCCACAGCACTGGGGATGCCCCAAGCGGGGGTCCACCCCAGAGGAGGACACAAGCATGCTGGGACTTCATGGTCCCATCCTGGCACACCTCCCAGCGCTGGGCTGCCTTGGAGAGCCATGGGCAAGGGCCAACTGACTTTGCCTCGAATGCATCCGCAGCCATATTCGATACGGGGGGGGGCGCGCCCTGGGGAGCCCCCAGGCAGGAGGGGAGCAACTGCGCAGGGAGAGGCAAGGGCAGGTCCAGCTGGCCAGAGGGAAGGAGGTTTGGGGGACGTCAGCTTCTCAGGCAAAGGGCGCACTCTGCACAGAAAGAGGCCAGTTGTTTGGGGAGGGGGTTAGAGGAAATTCCTGGTGGGGCCCCGGCTCCTCCTGCCCCCCCAACCATCCTGCTTACAGATGGACAACACACAGGCACCTTTCCTGGGCAAATTCTTTAGCGGCGATTCCCACACTGCAGGGAGACTAGATGCCTCTTGGGCTCCCTACAAATCCTTTGATTCTGGGGGGCTCAGGGCGGTCACACCCCAAGCCCAGTTCTCTCTGGGCCAGCTCAAAGCATGGTGGTGCCAGAAACTGGGGAAACCAAACAGCCTCTGCCCAAAACTAGGTCAGTTGACCCTCTGCCAACCTTTCCTGGTGCCCCGACCTCAGGACCTTTAGCCACAGAGGCCGACTAGGTGCCCGTCGTGGGAATCCCACAGGCAAGATTCTCACGCTCTCTTCTAAGGTTCTTGTAGGAAGAGAGGAGGGGGCTCTGGACCCCTTTCCCCGGGCATCTCCATGGAAAACTGGGGGAAGTTTAGGTCTGCCAGCAAACCACTGGCGTACTGAGCCTGCCCAGAGCGTGGGATCCAGGCCGTTTTCTCCCCCCCCCCTCCAGCATCTCCTGGCACTGCTGCCTGGCAGATCCCTGGCACCAGCAACCCCCTAGGCAGAAATTCACATGCAGCCCATGCCCTGACTGGCGGGACAGAAAGGAGTGCGCGGCCTGACAAGCCAGCAAGCTTTCCTTCCCCTGACTCCGGAGAAGCCCCGTCAAACGCTTTGCATCGACTTCCTTTCAGAGTAATTTTTTTTTTTGTGGTGGGGGGTGCCTGCTTCAGAGAAAGGCCAGGTGCCAAACAATGACAGCCATGGGGGGGGGGTGGAAAATACATTGCTGCGCCATAACCTTCAGATGCTGGAGCCGCTGTTGGTGGTCAGTTGCAAAAAAAAGCACAACCCATCTTTATGAACGGCCTTCAGGAGGACCCCCAAGCGGAAATAAATATGGACAGTAACGTTTGCCAGCTGTCCCTCCCCAAAGGGTCAGGGCAAGGTGTGGGGCAGGTGGCGAGAGCAGGAGAGGCAGGGGGCAGCTGACCCGGAGGGGAAGGAGGCAGAGGCCCCCTGAGATGAAGGCTGGCCAGCGACACTGGGGGCTGCGCAAGGGCCACTTAGGGGCACAGAGGCCTGGAAGAACCAGACGCTGTTTTATTAGCACCCACAAACCAGCTGCACACAAATTACCACAGATTCCGGCGTATTAGGCATCTGGGCATATTAGACAACCCCCCAAATTGACAGCTGCAATTTGGGGGTTCGTCTTATAAGCCCAGTCGCCTAATACGCTGGGCAGCTCCGCGCCGGGAGAAACCCTGGCAGGCTCCTCGCCAGGCAGCTCTCTCCCGGCACAGAGCGGAGCCCACCGCTGCCGCCGCCGCTACTTCGGAGCTGCCACAGCAGCAGAAGGGGGCGGGCTCTGCTCCGCGCCACGCCGCCCATACCCGGGGTACAAGACGACCCCCGACTTTTTTACCTCTTTTTCAGGGTTAATAAGTCGTCTTATATGCTGGAATCTACGGTATACGTCCCCATAAAAACACCTGCCACTTTTATTGGGTGAAGCCTGCAAAATTTTGAAAATGGAAGCCATTGTTCACACAAGGAGAAGGGGAAGGGGAAGGAGAAGGAGAAGGAGAAGGAGAAGGAGAAGGAGAAGGAGAAGGAGAAGGAGAAGGAGGAGAAGAAGAAGAAGAAGAAGAAGAAGAAGAAGAAGAAGAAGAAGAAGAAGAAGAAGAAGAAGAAGAAGAAGAAGAAAATGATTCCACCCAGGAACTCTTTCGCTCCCTCAGCCCAGTTGGGTATAAAGGCCCCCGAGGCACCTAAATGCAAGAATTGACCTCAAGGGCTGGGTGGTGTGCCTGGATGGGGACAGAGGCTCCCCCAGGCAGGCCATACAAGACCCCCCCCCTCCTGCTCTGCCTCCTGCTGGGGACCAGTCAGGCTGTGGGAGACCATGGGAGAGGACTGTGCATGTGCTGCCTCTCTCTCTCTCTCACTCACTCTCTCTTTCTCTCTCTCTCTCTTTCTCTCTCCGTCGCTTACCCCCACCCCCAGGAGGACCCCACACAACAGGCAGATCTTGCAGGGGCCCTAGTGGACTCTGGAGATGGGGAGCCCCCCCCCCCAGCACCTGACACAGCCAGCAGGGGAGTCTGGGAAGGAGCAGAGCCAGGTGGCAAGAGCCCTGTCCCAAGCCAGGGTACCAGGGCGGGGGCACCCCACGTGACGCCTGGGGAGCTGGCAAGACCCTGCCTCCAAGCTTGGGCTTGAGCCATTGTGGGGAAGGGGCTTCCACAATGAAGCAGCAGCAGTTCCTGGCAGCCCCACACCAGGGCGGGGGGGGGGCAGAGCAGGGTCAGGCCACAGGGCCCCCATGGGCTGCGCTCCAGCACCACAAGAGCCAGCAGAGGGGGCCGGGCGGCGGCAGCAGCCAGCCCTCCGAGATGACGTGAAGCGGCAACGTGGCTCAGAGCATCCGGGGCTCATCGACTTTGACAATTGCCAATTAGCTTTAACGAGGAGCCGTAATGTACCAATAAACAGAATATGGTGCGCGAGAAATAAAGCAACGGTAACGCGAGGCCCTGCTGCGCCTGATGCGCGCGGCTTCCAAGACGCCCTGGAAAGGAGCAGGGCTGGCAGAGAGAGGAGGAAACAAAAGACGCCAGCCCCCCCCCCTGTGCATAGAGCTGGGGCCACCTGCAGTCTCTGTGCCCCCTCTGCCTGGGGCAGCTGTCACAGAGCAGCCAGCATCTCCCCAGGTGGAGGCCTGGACTGGGTCAACCTGGCAAAACCTGAGAGTTCGGGGTGGGGGTGCCAAGGCAGCCTGGTGGGCCTCTCCCCCCCCCCCCACGCCAAGGATCTGGGCCCACAAGGGACGGGTGCGGGGAGCATCCCTGCTCAGAGGAAGGTCGCCAGGTTTGTCATAAACATCTGGCTCAGTCTCCTAGACCCCTCCTCACCCGTCGCTGGTCAAGCGAAGGAGCCACTTCCCCGTCCCCACGCTTGAGGAGGCAGCCGGCCGAAAGAGCAGCATAAATATTGCCGGCAAGCAGGTTGATGAGTGGGCAGAGGGAGCCCAGGAAAGGCAGGGCGGGCGCTGCTGCCACCTCCTCCTGCGGAGACTGACTTCACCTGGCTGCACAGCCAGAGCCTCTCATTACCAAGGCCATTATTTCGGAGCAGCAGGATGGAGCCGCAGCCAGAAAGGAGGGGGGAAGCTCCCCCAGCCCTCTGCCCCACAGAAACTTCTCTCCTCGAGTCTCCGTCTTCTCTCTCTCGCATGCACACAGGGAGAGAGAAATTGGGGGCACCCCACAGCTACAACAGGGAGCATCTTGGCTGGGAGTCCAGGACGGCCTTTCTCCCACCTGGCCTGGGAGGGCGGAGCCTGGACTGACTCCAGCTGCAAAAGCTGAAGCTGCTCAACAGACTCCTGGGCTTGGGGGGGGGGTTGTTGTCTGGAACAGGGGGGTTGCTGTCAGGTTTTTGTATCCTTATTTTAGATCTTCTTGTGATTTACACAGAAATTGTTTGGTTTGGTATTTTAAAATGCTTTAGCTATTCTTTATGGCCACATTTGTCATGTTGTAGCTATGTATTTTTGCAAGCCGCCTTGAGCGTGATTTGAACCGTGGAAAGGTGGCAGGCGAATAAAATTATGTACAGTGGTGCCATGGTTTTCGAACGCCCCTGCTGACGAACGTTTCAGTTTTCGAACGCCGTGAACCCGGAAGTAAATGCTTCGGTTTTCAAACACACCTCAGAAGTCAAACATGAAATGTGGCTTCCGTATTGAGTTTTTGATTTTGGAACTCAAATGGTCTTCAGAAACAGACTACGTTCAAAAACCGAGGTACCACTGTAAATTGGTACCTCTGGACACGCACACCTCTGGTTGCGTATCCTTCAGGACGTGAACGCAGCAAACCCGGAACAGGCACCTCCGGTTGCAAATTCCGCATGATCCGACCGGAGCTCCGGAACGGATCCTGAGCACAACTGGAAGTACCACTGTATTTGTACAACAGAGCTGGGGCAACTGCGAGGCTCCTTCTACTACTGCCCCCCAAATCTCAGCAGCCCCACTGCTGCCGCCCTTGCAGCCGGGCGACTCTTCTGTCAGGAGCAGGAAACAAGCGAGGTCCCAGCCAAGAGTGGCAGGCACAACGCAGGGAGAGCTCCACTTGTGCCAAGGTGCCCTGGGCACCCACAGCAACCCGACTGTGCCCCATCTTTGGAGATAAGTCTCTGTTCACTCTCACACAAAGCCCGGTGCGCACTGATGCCTGTGTGTTTGCAACCGGACAGACCCGCTGTTCCGAAATGCCCACGGCCAAACCGAAGAGCCCCCCGGGGGTGGGCAGATGAGGAGAGAGGCCCCGTGCCCCACTTGCAACCGCAGCCCAGGACACAGAAGGTGTGGCTCTGGCACTCTGTGTATGGACAGTCGCACTGCGCTGGGTCTGCTTGCCCCCCCCCCCCGCTTTTCTACAACAAAGGCC
The DNA here is from genome assembly GCF_964188305.1 of Podarcis bocagei. NCBI lineage: Eukaryota > Metazoa > Chordata > Lepidosauria > Squamata > Lacertidae > Podarcis > Podarcis bocagei. The sequence goes on from NC_138135.1 coordinate 1,876,221, forward strand.
GCTCACAATGAAACCAAGGAAAACCATCAGGCCAGGCAAATACCTTCCAGTTGTGCAAAGACTGGAGCGCCAAAGGACCAGGGACAGGGACACGCTCCGCAGGCAGCTGCCTCTCTTGGATCAATGCAGCACATGGCCACCCTAAAGCCGGCCAGGCCAGCGCCTCTGGACGCTGCCCGAAAAACACCACACCAGAGCATGGCGAGCGAGGAGGCCTGGCAAGCTGCCCCATGAATGCCTGCTGTCGCCTCTCCCTCAGCTGGGGGGCAGGAGAACTCAGCCCAACACCAGCCACGCCTCGGGCAGCATCTGGGGCAGGACAGATCCAGCCTGCAGGGACCTGCTGAAACGGGGAAGCCAGACTGCCCAGGGAGCGGCAGCCATGCCTTGCTCCTGCATTGCGGGGGTCAGACTAGATGGCCCTTAGGGGTCCCTTCCCACTCTACAATTGTACTCTGCTGGCACTTCAGGGCCTGGAGGGGCCCCGATCCCCTGCCTGGGCCAAGCAGCAAGGCTGGCTCGAACCTCCTTCCACGGAGAGCCCGGCTGGCTTGAATAATGGCTTTCCCCGTCGCTCCGCAGATAAGTTACAGACCCAGGAAAGATATATGTGCGCAGAGATACATCAGCTTCTCAGAGCGCAGATGAATGCGGCAACGACGGCAGGGCAGCAGTGAAGCCCCTTGGCTAGCCCAGGAGCTGCTGCATCTCCTGGAGCCCTTTTGGGAGGAGGAGGACAAGGCCTCTGTCTCCTCACACCAAACTGGGACCAGCGCAAGCAAAACCAGATGCAAACAGACCCACAGAGGCTGCACACAGGGAAATCTCCCAGCAGAAGCAGGGAGGAGAGTCTTTCTAAGGACAAAGGAGATAAGGAGGCTCTTAGAGGAGCATCTCCACCTCCATCGTCCAGCCCGGCCACTGAGGTCCAACTCTGAGGGCCTTCTGGCGGATCCCTCCCTGCGAGAAGTGAGGTTGCAAGGAACCAGGCAGAGGGCCTTCTCGGTGGTGGCGCCCGCCCTGTGGATGTCAAAGAGATAAACAACTACCTGACATTTAGAAGACATCTGAAGGCAGCCCTGTTTAGGGAAGCTTTTAATGTTTGATGCATTACGGTATTTTAATATTTTGTTGGAAGCCGCCCAGAGTGGCTCAGCCAGCCAGATGGGCGGGGTATAAATATTATATGATGATGATGATGGCCATCGCTCAGAGATGCTTAAGCTGCAATCCCTGCTAGAGGACCTCTGGGGTCCCTTCCAACTCTGCCCTTCTACGATCCTCTAGGCAGCTGCAGCAGCTCCTGAGGCTTCTTTGCAAGGTGGGCCTCACCTGTGGCCAGCAATGGGGCAGGAAGGGGCAGAGAGTGGCACTCTGGCCTCGGGGAACTCCAGGCAGAGATTCTCCCCATCCCTCTGGCTGGCCTCCCCCAATCAATGAAGCCCCAGAGGCTCCCAGGACTGTTTAATAGCACAAAAAAACCACAAATCCACACATTACTTTCTGTGATGAAATGATTGGGGTGATTCATCAATTGGCCAATTACCAGCGACGGCCGTCCAGACAAAAATCGTCTTCAGGCATGGCAGCACAGAAGCCACGTGGGTTCCTCGCATGGCCACCTGGGAGACCTGCAAAGGGGGGGGGGACTTGCAGGTGTCCCAGAAGAGACACCTGGTCGACCGCCGAACCAGGTGGATCCCTTCGGCCGGATCCAGCCTCTGGCTCTTCTCCTGCTGCTCCTTGGGCAGGATCCATCACGCGAGTCCCGGCCTCCTTCCTGCCCTCTCCAAACTGCTCCTGCTATCCCTGCCGGCTGGAGCTCCGCCAGGTAGACGCTGCGGCTGCTTCTATTTGGGGTGGGTGTGGGCTGCAAAGAGGGCGCACGGAGGGAGAGACTCTCACCTCAAGCACCCAGGAAATGAGGAGGAGGAGAGTCTGTCAGGGAGAAAGGAGGACCCACGTGGCCAGCAGGAATCCCCACGGAGGCCAAAGGAAGACGTCAGGGGCCGCTCAGCCAGCTCTGGGCACGGCAGAGTCGCCCAGCCCAGCAGGCAGCATCGCCCCCCAGCAGCCCCTCCTTCTCCCAGCCACCCCATTCCTCCTCCAGGGCAACCCTGAGCCTCCAGCAGCATCGCTGCCTCCGCTTCCCCTCCGGCTCTGGGCAACAACCGCAGTTGGGGATTCACAGGGCCCCCCAAGAGTAGAAATTCACGACATTCTCCTCCATCCCATCCTCTTTTGAAGCCCTCCAAGTCGTCTCCTGTGCATCTTCCTTTCAGATGCCTGCTAAATGCAGGAAACAGTCGCTTGGCAGCTCTTGGCTGGGGAGGGAGCAACTGCACCCCCTGGAGCACATCTGAGCCCAGTCCAGCCCCCGGTCCCTCCTGGACCCTCTTGACGGAAGCTGCTTCTGCTGTTCCCCAGGGGGACGTCCTGCCGCAGTCGGCCGCATCCATACCCTGAGAACGTGAGAAGAGGCTCCCGGATCAGGCCCACGGCCATCGAGCCCAGCGTCCTCTCCTCACAGCATCCAACCCAAACCCACAAGCAGGATCCGAGCCCAAGAGCCCTCTCGCCTCTTGGGGGGTCCAGCAACTGGGATTCGGAGCCACCCCATGAGTTTGTCTGTTGTTGTTGTTGAGTCGTTTAGTCGTGTCCGCCTCTTCGTGACCCCCTGGACCAGAGCACGCCAGGCCCTCCTGTCTTCCACTGCCTCCCTCATGCTGGTAGCTTCGAGAACACTGTCCAACCATCTCATCCTCTGTCGTCCCCTTCTCCTTGTGCCCTCCATCTTTCCCAGCATCAGGGTCTTTTCCAGGCAGTCTTCTCTTCTCATGAGGTGGCCAAAGTATTGGAGCCTCAGCTTCAGGATCTGTCCTTCCAGTGAGCACTCAGGGCTGATTTCCTTCAGAATGGAGAGGTTGGATCTTCTTGCAGTCCATGGGACTCTCAAGAGTCTCCTCCAGCACCAGAATTCAAAAGCATCCATTCTTTGGCGATCAGCTTTCACTTCCATACATCACTACTGGGAAAACCATAGCTTGAACTATACGGACCTTTGTTGGCAAGGTGATGTCTCTGCTTTTTAAGATGCTGATGAGTTTGTCTAACCCCCCCTTAAACTATCCAAGTTGGATGGCCTCCAGTGGGAGGGAGTTCCGCAGATTAACCACGTGCTTCATGAAGAAGACCTCTCTTTCATCAGTCCCCATAGACTTCTGCCGCTTCTCCCATAGGCACCTCACCAGACCCTCTCCTCTTCCTGCTGGGTGGGGGCCGCCAGCACCCCACGCTCCCACTCCGGGGAGGGGGCCACCACCCAAAGCCCCTGACGGAGAAGCTGCCGCACACCCTGTTCCCTTCTGCCGTGGCCCAGAGGAGGAGGGAGACACCCCTTTTTGGCCCAGCCAGGCTAGCATTGCCCCCCCCCACTCCATGCACCGGCTGCCATTCACAGGCGGCACAAATATAGCTGCAGCGGTGAGTGGCAATTTAAAATGCAAATGCTAACGAGGGAGCGGGGAACAAGACACGTTCTGGTTGCAAAGGGGCTGCACCTCTGGCAAGGGGAGCCCACAGGCACCCTGCTCCAATTTAGGAATTACAAGGAGGGGAGAGAGGGTCAAACTGCCTCCAGGAAGAAAAAAGCCAGAAGAGGCAGCCGGGGAGGGGGGGGGGAGTGCCATCTTTCCTCCTCATCCCCCCCCCACCTGCCCAGACTAACTGGCACGCTACCTGCTCGTTACATGCTAATTAACATGCACAGCTTGATTAGGAAGCCTCAAGTGGAGGGAGGCAGAGAAGGAATTGCAGGGCGCTGGCAGTGCTGGGGCTGGTTTCTACTGAGGCGGCTGGATAGGATCAGGGAAGCGCAGAATCGTTGGAAGGGGCACCCGGGTGCCATCTAGTCGGACCCTCATGCAAGGCAGGGATCATGGCCAAAGCTTCTCTGACACCCAACCTCTGCTTAAAAGCCTCCAACAAAGGAGAGCCCCCCCAAGCTCTCGTGGGAGTCTGTTCCACTGTCAGACGGCTCTCCCCGTCAGAAAGTCCTTCCTGATGTTGAGTGGGAATCTCCCAAGTCGAGAGGCCTGTGGGCATCTTTGCTAAAGTGGCACGTTCGGTTTGTGATTCTTCCCTAAGCACACCTGGTCTCTGTCTCCCTAGGCTGGGGGCATTTGAGGGCTGGGGGGGGCTCCCTCCTGAGGGCCAGCTGAACTCGAGAAGAAAGGAAGAAGGCACAAAAGCCCACAAGGTCAAAGGGGAGAAACTCCCCCAAGAGCCTTTCTCCCACGTAGGAGATGTTCTCAAAAAATGCCCCCATATTCCCCATCCCATCTGTCGCCAGGGTGCTTTGCAATTCTACGATTCACTGCAGGGTTTCGAACGGAGGTCGGGTGGCCATCTGTCAGGAAATTCTTTAGCTGTGACATTGTGGGGGGCTGGGCTGGATGGCCTCGGGGGACCCGTTCCACCTCTAGATGATTCCTTGGACTCAGCTGGGTGCTACCCACAGAGCCTCGGTCCAGTATATCTGAAGGAGCATCTCCACCCCCATCGTTCTGCCCGGACACTGAGGTCAAGCGCAGAGGGCCTTCTGGCAGTTCCTTCCCTGCGAGAAGTGAGGTTACAGGGAACCAGGCAGAGGGCCTTCTCGGTGGTGGCACCCGCCCTGTGGAACACCCTCCCACCAGATGTCAAAGAGAATAACAACTACCAAACTTTTAGAAGACATCTGAAGGCAGCCCTCTTTAGGGAAGCTTTTCATGTTTGATGTATTACGGTATTTTAATATTTTGTTGGAAGCCGCCCAGAGCGGCTAGGGTAGCCCAGCCAGATGGGCGGGGTATAAATAATAAATTATTATTATTATTATTATTATGGACAGGCCGTGCAGCAGGGGCACTCTGGAGGTTTCCAAAGGCCACGCCAGTGAGGAGACCAGCTGGCCCCTTGCCCAGTGGAGCCATGCCCTGGACTCCCCTGCAGCCTGGACGAAATTCCCTCCGAGCGCTGCTGCCAGGCTCAGCGGCTGCCCAGTGCCTCCTGGAGGGAGGGAGGGCGGACTGGCCTCCCAGCTGCCCACGCCGTGCCCCTGCCCACCCCTCCCAGCCACCGCCAAGGTGCAGAGGGGAGCGCCTGGGAAGCAGGCGCCAAGGTGAAGGCAGCCCCGCGCCAGAGTCGGTTCCTATAGCAACAGAACTTAAAATACAACTCCCGGCAAGGCCTGCTCACCCCGGCACTGCCTTCTCCCGGGGGCTCGGTGCATCCCCCTTAATCATTCCTCCGCGTCCAAAATTAGCTCCGCGGCGCAAAAGGCGACAACTGCAACCCCTCGGCCCCCACACCGCCTGCTGCATGACACAGAGCTTGGGGGGGGGAGAGAGAGAGAAAGGGAAGGGAAATATTTAGCAGCGGCAGCGGTGGCGGCATTGGCGGCTCCCCACCTCCCCAACAGCAACACAGCCAGCAGAAACTCCATTAACCTTGGGGAGGGACAGATTCAGGGAATGCGTTCGCTATGGGCGGGGGGGGGAGGGACTCCCCTGCCGGGAAGGGATTCTCCTGAGCAGCAGGGTGGGGGGCCAGAGGACACAGAGCCAGACTGGCCCCCCAATCGCCAGCAGGGATTGGGGCCAAAGGGAGCAGGGTCCTGCTGAAAGGGGGCTGAGGAGAGAGGCCTGGGAGCCCACCCTCAAGTTCCCCCTCTTGCCCTGAGCGGGCGAGGGGCTCCTCCAGAGGCTCACAGCCTGGCACCGCTCACAGGTGCCCCTCTGCAACCCCCCCCCAACCAAAGGGGTTAGGAGAAGGAAGAAGGAAGGGCAGAGAGAGGCAGTGAGGGCTTCAGAACCACAGATTGGCAGAGCTGGAAGGGACCCCGAGGGTCATCTAGCCCAACCCCCCGAAATGGAGGAATCTTTTGCCCAACGTGGGGCTCAGATCCAGGACCCTGAGATTCAGAGCCCCGTGTTCTCCCGACTGAGCTCTGAAAGAGGACCGGGCAAATTCAAGGAGGCGCAGAGGCCTTGCAACCGGCTTGCTTGTTCTCCCCGGTGAGAGGCAGCCAGGCCTCGGACTCCCTGTCGCTGCGAAGAGCAGCCCGGAGAGTTGCTCTTGTGCGTGGATCCTGCTTGCAGGATTCCCTGGGCAGAAACGTTCCTCTTCCGCCAGGCCTTGGTGTGCTATGTCCTTTAAACCTAGGACCCACGTACCTGCGGGACTGCCTCTCCTGGTATTCCCAGAAGAGGACCTCAAGGTCCACAAATGACAACGCTTTGGAGTTCCCGAGCCTCAAGGAGGTTAGATTGGTCTCAACTAGGGCCTTTTCAGCCCTGGCCCCAATCTGGTGGAACGCTCTGTCCCAAGAGACTAGGGCCCTGCGGGACTTGACATCTTTCCGCAGGGCCTGCAAGACAGAGCTGTTCCGCCTGGCCTTTGGTTTGGACTCAGTCTGACCCTTATGTCTTCCCTCCCCTTATGGTCTTGATTTATGGGCTACTTTTAAAATGAGGCTGCATTTTAAATTGCATTTTAACCTGTATTTTAAATTGGTTTTTTTTCCCTATTATGTTTTTACTGTAAGTCAGAAAACGGAAAGGGCCCCCGCTGGGCCTCGGCCCCGATCCCCACCCAGAGCCTTGGACCTTTGCAGCCCAGCTCTTTCTCCATCAAGCCAGGGCAGCTCCCGACACCACCGTGGGGTGACGAGAGCAGGGGCACCCAAAGTCCCAGCTGCGGCCCCCTCTCCCCGCCTGGCCCGCCCCCTTCTGGGCTCCCCAAAGGACGATCCGTGGAGGGAGCAGGAAGGGGGACCCCCTCCCCGGATTTCCATAAAACTGCAATTCAATTACAGGAGCCGGGCGAATTCATAAGTCTCTACAGCCCCGCTAATTGCATAATTAAGGACTGGGACGCCAGGAACGCAATTACACTTGCAGGCTGAGTCATTAAGGCCCCTGCGATCCGGCAGTGGGATTTCCACTTGGGGACTGGGGGGCCTTAATTGTATCGCTTTGCTTCGGGGGGGGGGGGAGAGACGCATTCGGCAGAGAGGCTTCGTGTTCCTCTGGCTTTTGTGGTTCAGAGGAACCGAGGAAACTCATCCAAACCTCACAGCTCCCGCCTTGAGCATGGGGCCCGGGCAGCAGCTGAGCCAAACCTTTGCCTGCGCCCCCCCCCCCCGCTCTCTCGCACACCCCACTGCAGCTGCCTTGCCCTGCAGGGGAGCTGCGAAATGTGCAGAACCGAACCAAGGGCAGCGAAGGAGCACAAAGACACCCAAACCCCTCCAGAAACCAGAGAGAGCAGAAGCAGCACAGCTCCCAGGCAAGGCAGGCGCGCACAAAAGCCCCCGTGCGCAGCAGCAGCAGCAGCAGCGCCCCCACGCCTGCCTGCACACCGGCCGCATGCACACACGCACGCAGGGAGGCAGCGGCAGTCCTCCCATGTCGGGCGCTTGCCCTTCTGCGGTGGCATCTCTTATTTATTTTCCCGCGTAAGTGGGTGTTTTAGCACTTATTAAAATTTTAAAATATCAGAGGCTCCGGAACGAGCCGTCTCATTTTCTTGTCTTGCGCAGCTGACTTTAGGACTGGTTAATTATAAATAAGATTCCGGGATGATGTCTCCGCGTTACACGCTCGCCTTGCCAGAGCCCGTGGGCACGGGAGATGCCTGCCCACAGACGCCCGGCGGGGAAATCTCAGCAGCGCCACAGGTCTCCGCCCGCCCGGCCTCCTCACAAGCCTCTTTTTGCTGGGGTGCGGACGGACACCAGGAATCAGGGCTAGGAGAGCAGAGGTCTCCATGCCCCCGGTCCCAGGTCCCAGAAGCATCCCAAATATGCTTCTGAATCCCAGTTGCTGGAAGCAGCAGGAAGGGTCTTGAGTTCAGGTCCTGCTTGTGCCTTTGCCACAGGACACCCGCTTGGCATGCAGAAGGTCCCAGCACCCCTCCTGTGGGGCATCAGCCCCTTCCTGCCTCAGATTGGAGCAGAGAGCTCTTCACCTCGCTGGCTCCACTACTTCGAATGGCATCCCTTCTCTGTGGCTCCAGTTTTGCTAATCCTGCCTTTCACTCCCTGGTGGGAGTTTTTCCACTCGCAGTCAGCTAAAAAACAAAGACGAAAGGTCTCTCTATCTTTCCCCTCAGCTGCAGCTTTCTGGCTTCCTCCTGCCCCACGGCTTTGGGCGGCTTCGGTCAAACATGCCCCTTGGAAGAGGCAAAACCTCCTGGCCCCGGAGGCACGGGGGGGGGGCGCCTGCTTTGAAGCAAAAATGCCGCTACCATAAGGGGCAGCGCTTAGGGGCGGCCACGGTTGTGCCCCCAGAGGAAGAGCCTTCCGGGCCAGGGCACGGCCACGATCCAACCTCAACGTGGCACAGCATCTGGGGAGTAGCTGTACTTGGAATTCTGCTGTTTGGGCAGAAGCTCCTGAGCCGAGCCAGGGAGAAGGAAGAGAAGAGCGATCCGAGAATCGTAAGAGTTGCAGAGTCAGAAGGGACGCCCGAGGGTCATCTAGTCCAACCCCCCGCAAAGCAGGGATCTCAACTGAAGCATCCCTGACAGATGGCCACCCAACGGCTCCTTAAAGGTCCACCACTTCCTGGAGCAGCAAGTTCTAACTGCTGAACGGCTCTTACTGCCAGAAAGTTCTTCCTGGTATTTAGTCGGAATCTCCTTTCTTGTAACTCAAAGCCATGGGTTCGAGTCCTGCCCTCCAGAGCAGGAGAAAACAAGCTTGTTCCCTCTTCCATGTGACAGCCCTTGAAGATGGCTCTCATATCTCCTCTTAGTCTCCTCTTCTCCAGCTCCTTCAACTGTTCTTCATAAGGCCTGGTTTCCAGACTCCTGATCACCTTGCTCTCCTCCTCTGCCCACCTCCCAGCTTGTCAACATCCTTCTTAAATTGTGGTGCCCAGAACTGGACAAAGGGCTCCTGGTGGGATCTGACCAAGGCACAATAGAGCGGGACGATGACTCCCCTTGATCTGGACACCAGACTTCTGTAGATGCAGCCTAGAACAGGCTTAGCTTTTTTCACTACTGCATCACACAGTTGACTCACGTTCAGCTTGTGCTCCACCAAAACCCCCAGATCCTTTTCCCACGTCCAGCTAGCAAACCAGGCGTCCCCCATTCTATATTTGTGCATCTGGTTCTTCCTGCCTAAGTGCAGACCCTGACATTGCTCCCGGCATTTGCCCTCTTCTCCCAGCTACGCCGACGTAGTGGCCTCTGCAACCTCATTTGCAGGAGGAAGGGTCCCAAGGAACTCAGAGCTGCCCCTCTCCTCCTCTAAGCGCTGCCCTGGTCCCGGAGGCAGGAGGCCCCGCAGACGGGCTGCTCGGTGGAACGGGAAGTGTGCTGTTCCTGGAGACATGGGCAGCCAGGAAATGAGGGGGAAGGCAGAGCTCTGGAGCACCAGAAGGACGTGGGCACCAGGGGGATCGCCAAGACGTCTGTATCCTTCCTTGTGTACAGGAAAGCAAAAATCGGAATATCGAAAGCAAGTGAAACCCCAAAGAGCAGGAAGCCCAGCCCCAGAAGACCACCTGAAGGGGGTCCTCTGCTCCAGCCTCCTGTTCTCAAGAGGTCAAGAGGTGCCCACTATGGGAACCCCACAAGCAGCCCCTGAGCACCAGAGGCCCCTCCTTCCTCTGGCTTCCAGAAACTGGCATTCGGAAGCATTGCTGCCTCCCGCCGTGGAGGGCAGAGTTGAACCCTTCATCACCCTCTCCTCCAAGAATTTGCCCAGTCCAAAGCCATCCAAATTGGTGGCCATGACTGCCTCCTGTGGGAGGGAGTTCCGTAGGGCTTTCTTTCTTTGTTGTGTGGGAGGAAGGGAAAGGAGATTGTGAGCTGCTTTGAGACTCCTTAGGGTAGTTATAAAGCGGGATAACAAATCCAAACTCCTCCTCCTCCTCTTCCTCTTCTTCTTCTTCTTCTTTGATCTGTCTGGAATCCTCCAACACTCACTGAATAGCCACATGTTCCAGCTTTATAAAGGAGGGAGCAAAAGTTTTCTCTAGCCAGTTTCTTCGGCCACTTAACAGACTTTGATCACGCTATTCCTTACTCGCCATTTCTCTGCATCGAGAAGTTACAAATGCCGGAAGCTTTCCTCAAACAGAGAAAAGATATGATAGCCGTCTTCAAGAATCTGAGTGTTGGTGCTGACCTTGAAAGCCCTAAATGGCCTCGGCCCAGTAGACCTGAAGGAGCGTCTCCACCCCCATCGTTCTGCCCGGACACCAGGGTCCAGCTCCAAGGGCCTTCTGGCGGTTCCCTCCCTGCGAGAAGTGAGGTTACAGGGAAGCAGGCAGAGGGCCTTCTTGGTGGTGGCGCCCGCCCTGTGGAATGCCCTCCTGTCAGATGTCAAGGAAATTTAGAGGACATCTGAAGGCAGCCCTGTTCAGGGAAGTTTTTAATGACTGAAGTTTTAATGTATTTTTAATCTTTTGTTGGAAGCTGCCCAGAGTGGCTGGGAAAACCCAGCGAGATGGGTGGGGTATAAATAATAAATTTTGTTGTTGTTGTTGTTGTTGTCGTCGTCACACGTTGGATGGAGCAGGCTTGTTTTCTCCTGTTCTGGAGGGCAGGACTCGAACCCATGGCTTCCAGTTACAAGAAAGGAGATTCCGACTCAATACCAGGAAGAACTTTCTGACGGCAAGAGCCGTTTTGAGAGTGGAAAGGTCTTCCTCTGGAGGTGGTGGGCTTTCCTTCCTTGGAGGTTTCTAAGCAGAGGTTGGAGGGCCACCTGCCAGGAACGCATTAGCTGAGATACCCGCAGTGCGGGGGGGTTGGCCGTTAATGCCCCCCCCCCTTCCAACTCTACCATTCTCAGACTTTATGAAGCAGGGATGTCTTGGGCAGACTTCTGAGGTGGCAGGCCGGGCGCAGCCAGGCAGGGCCTCCCCTGGAGTGTCACAGAATCATAGCATTGCAGGGTCGGAAGGGGTCCCAGGGTCATCTAGTCCAACCCCCCCGGCAACGGAGGAACCAGAGCTGAGAATCAGAGTGCAAGTTGCTGGCGAGCGTCACACCAAGCGTGGCAAACAAGGGGGGAACTCTTTCGCCGCCTGGAGCACAGAGTTCAAGGAGAGAGATGCAGATACGGGAAATCAGCCGGAGGGAGAAGAGACCTCGGTGCCCTTACTCCTCCTCCTCTTCCGCTGCCCTTGTTTCGGGGAGCAGCCGCAGGCCGAAGGATCTCGCCGTTTCCATTGAATCCCCCAACAATTAACTGGAACCCGATCGATGTTCAGGGCCGTCTTTTCTCCCACAGAGATTGCCATGGCAACAGAGGCAGGAGTGGGCTGGCGGCCCCAAACCGGGAGGCACCTGAGAACGGGACTCGGGGCAGGGAGACGCCCGGGGCATGCGGGAGGCCCACGGAGCCCAGCCACCCATTCTCACTGCGGGCAGCCAGGTGCCCCCCAAGAAAAGCCCCCCAGCAGGACCCAAAAGCAAGAGCAGCAGAGCCCCCGCCCCATTTCCAGCTGCTGGCATTCAGAGCGCAGAGAACCAGCAGGCCAGGAGACCCCGAAATCCTTGTTCTTCTCCGTCTAAGTCTCATCTAAGTGTGCTGGGCCCGGGGGTAACCCGAGTAATGCGGTCCAGGTCTGGTCCCGAATCCAAGGGAGGAGTCAGACCGACAGGGCCAAGGCAGGACACGAGGCAGGAAACCAGGCAAGGACAGGGGCAGGATCTGGCATACAACAATGTTGCTCCAGAACCTGGGGCGGGGTCCGACACCCTTTTATCTCTGACGGGGCAACGGCCGGTCCGGATCCCCCGGCGACTCACCTCCCTGTTTCGCCCGAAGGCGAGCACTCCTCCTGCGAGTACTCAGGTCTCTCCTTCTCTCAGACCTCAGTCTCTGCAGCTCAGGAGATGTCGGTGGGTTACTAGACCCAGAGGCCGCCTCAGCCTCCCCTGACCCAACCGGTAGTGGAGCAGCTGTAAGTGATGGCCCAGCTGAAGGCAACGAGGTAATCCCCGCATCTGGAGCCAGGGCTGGTGCAGGCCCCAGACTCGGCCCAGCTGGTGCTTGTTGCAGGGAACCTGTGCAGACTGGGACTCTTCAGAATCAGGCCCCAGATGAGGTTCAGCTGCTGCCTGAGGCAAAGGATCCGGTGCAGACTGAGACCCCTCCGGTTCCGAGTCCGAGCCCCAGTCCCAGGCCATCACATTAAGGGTGTTCAGTGTCTCTGGGCAGCAAATTCCATGGGGTTATGTTTGTCCACACCGGGGGGGGGGGTGTGTCACAAAGAGCCGCCCCAAAAGCGCTGCCTCCGAGAACTGCTCCTGCTGGCGCCCCCACCCCCCGAGAGGAACCTCTTCCTACCTCATACCCACCGAGGCTGCGATTCTGTCTGGCGCTGAGCTGCAATGCCGTCTCCACCGACGAGCCTCTCCATCGAGGGCAGGCTGGCGAAAACAGCTCCAGGCTCCTTTGGGGGGTGGGAGCGGCCCTTTCCCAGCACACCCCCTTCCATCCGACTGTGGGCAAAGCAAGGAGCCCCCCCTCAAGGAAGAGCTCCCCCCCCCCGTTCCGTTAGCTCAGCCTCCACGGAGCACCCAGGCCAGAGAGGAGGAGGAGGACAGTTTCAGGGGCTCCATCTAATGCAAACAAGCCCCCCTCGCCCGCCCTCCTGGCAGCATCTCAGCTCGGGGGCCCCCACTCTTTCTGGACCAGTCCCTGCAGAGTCTCCCCTGTGCCCCAACTTGGCCACTCGCTCCCCTTCCTAACCTGCCTCGCCCCGTCCCAAGAGAGACAGATCCTGCACGGAAGAAGGAGCAAGACTGGTTTCAAGAGCAGGCGGGCACCGAGGGAAGGTGGCAGCGGTGGCAGCAAGCGCAGAGGGGCGAAAAGGAGGTGTTAATCAAACAGAGAGGAAGCTGCTGTGTCGCCAGATGTTTCTCTCCACGCACTCGGCTCCCTCTGCCAGGTGGGGCATCCCTGGAGAGGAGCCTCAGCCGCCCGGTGGGTCCGTTGCCAGAGAGGAGCGGCCGCAGCTGGGCACGGCTGTGGCGGGGAGGGCAGCAGAGCCACTCTTTGGACCTTCCCTGGCTGCAAGGGGGCCTTGCCCGGCACACCCACATCCCTGGGCATTGGCCAGGGCGAAGATCTGGGAGAGGGGGTGGCGCCAGCACCCCTTCCTAAGAGTGCCCGACACAGACACTCATGCAAGCCTTTGCCCTTATCAGACAGGCCTGCCTGGTCAGGCTCCACACCAGAGGACGTGCCCTTGCTGAGGAGTGCAGGAAGACCCAGAAGGGATTGTGCCTCAGCCAGGAGCAACAGCACCGGACCCACAGACCTGGGGACCAGAGGCAAGACTGGCAAGGGGGTGTCAGCTACTCTCGGGCACTCGACTGCACTTTGCACGCCACACGTCACCAAATTGCAACTTTCAGACAATGAGGCAGAGAGAAAAGAACTACAGCCGCATCTTGGAAGTCAAACGGAATCCGTTCCGGAGGTCTGTTTGACTTCCAAAATGTTCAGAAACCAAAGCGCGGCTTCCGAATGGCTGCAGGAAGGTCCTGCAGCCAATCGGAAGCCACACTAGATCTTTGGCTTCTGAAAATCATTTGAAAACCAGAACACTCACTTCCGGGTTTCGATCGTTCAGGAGCCGATTTGTTCAGGAGCCAAGGCGTTTGAGATCCAAGGCACAGCTGTACAGGTCTGCTCCTGCTCTCCATCAAGTCTTGCTTGGGAGAGTCAGGCCATGAGTAAAGGGGCCGCCATTGGCCCTTCAGGCAGAGACAGCTTGGCTTCCTGCTCCATGCAAAGGAGACGCCCCCCCCCTGCACCCCAGAGAGAGGGGCTGGCTGGCCGAGACCAGGGAGAAGGTGGAAGAAGATTGGAGGAAATTTAAAACTTATTTGCAGAAGTACTGTAAAATTTTTGAATGCTGATGACATTGAAATGAATTGCAGGGGCTCTAGCAACAAGGTAAAATGTAAGATTGGATTAATAATAGATAAACTAATAGGACACGAATTTGCTGAATTAATTATTAAAAGGGATACAAGAACGGGAGACGTGAGGAAGTCAGGAAAATAAGTTAACTAAAGATGAAATTAAGAAAGAGGGAATTTTTTTCCCCCTATATGTGTTTTTCTTTTTTTTCTTTTTTCGTGTTTAAAGTGTGTATTTGTGTATTTTGTAACTTTGTATTTTCTCTGCCTTTGTATTTTTCTGAACTTTTTTATTGTTAAAAATTAATAAAATATTGATTAAAAAAAAGAGAGAGGGGAACGTCGGCACGACGGAACCCAAACTGTTCTGCGGGGAATGCGCATGCAGAGACACACACGGCCCTCCCTCCCACTGAGTCCCACAGAATCACGGAACAGTGGAGTCTGAAGGGACCCCAAAGTGCAATGGCAGCCCCCTTGACATACCCCGGACCCCAAGACCAAAAGCAGCTTTCCACAAGGAGAATGAAGAACGCAGATCGGCAAAAGGCCTCTCGCTTTGCACAATTCCTTTCTTTATTTGCAGGGTTTATTCTGCAAATCTGAAGACAGCCCTCTTTAGGGAAGTTTCTAACATTTGATGAATTATTGTATTTTAACTTATTGCAGTGACCTTGGCAAAGTTTCTTTCGGAGGTCGCAAGGAACAAAGACCATCACGCTCTAGACATAATAAAATAACTACCTCAGTCTCTTTTGTCTGTTGTTTGGTTGCTTTAACCGTACAGTCATACCTCATGTTACATCCGCTTCATGTTACATTCCTTCAGGTTGTGTTCCGCGGTGACCCGGAAGTACCAGAAAGGGTTACTTCCGGGTTTTGCCACTCGCGCATGCGCAGAAGCGCAAAATGACATCGCGCGCATGCACAGAAGCCGCAAATCGCAACCCGCATGTGCGGAGACGCGCCGCTGTGGGTTGTGTTCTTTTCATGTTGCAAATGGGCCTCTGGAACTGTATCTTGTTTTGAAACTGTTTTGTGGGTCTATGGACCGCAATAAAGATATCTGATTTGCATTTGCATTTTAATATTTTGCTGGAAGCTGGCCAGGGTGGCTGGGGAAACCCAGCCAGATGGGCGGGGTATAAATCATCATCATCATCATCATCATCATCATCATCATCATCATCTGCTCTGGCTTGGTGCACGAAGGAGACTGAACCCCTAAGACCAAACCCACGACATACACACCCCGGCTGAGTCTGACACTGCAACCTGACACTGACAAATACACCAAACACACATTCCTGCACCAACCCCCCCCCCCTTGCCGAGAGGAGGCCTGTAGGAGAGAAAGGGACCCCCCCCCAACACGTACCCCAGCGACGAGGGTCTCACCTGCGAGCAGGAAGGTGATAAGGCAAGTTTCCTTGGGCATGTAGAGCTTGAGGCGGGAGCCGCTGAACACGTACTCCACCACGGCCTCCGAGCGGCCGGCCCGCTGCAGGAAGGGCAGAAACTGCTTGGCCTTCTGGGTGTCCTGCAGGGAGAGAGAAGAAGAGGGGGGCTCAGCGGCAGTCCGGCACAGGCCCCTTCCTCACAGGGCCAAGACCCCCAGCCCTGCACTCCTGCTCTGCCAGAAGCGTGGCGGGTGACAGGCTCTGGCTTGCCCAGTCGCCCGGGGGCTCTGGATCCCTGGGTCCTGGCTCAGCACCGGCTGGGGACCCTTTGGGGCAGACCAGGGGCAGCAGCACGAGGGGGTCTCCTGGCTCTGACGACCCCCCACAGGAGCTGCGGGGGGCAGAAGAGGGAAAGTCCAGCCAACCGGGCTGTCTAGATCAGCTTGGCCTGCGCCAGTTGCTGCCCAGGGCTTCCAGGGACCCTTCTGAATGCCACGGCTCTTCCCGAGCAAGGCTCAGCTTTCTTTTTTTTTAAAAAAAAAAAGATTTTTATTGGTTTTACAAATTTTAAAAAACAGACAAACACTTAAGAAAACAAACATACACGTATAAATTCATAACATATTTTCATAAACCTCTTTTCTGGGACTTCCCCATACCCCCCCTTTCTGCATCCCAATGTCTATAATTTTATAGCAACTCCCAATTGTTACTTTCCAACCTCAGTCATCTTAGTCATCTCCATATTCTAACCTTATGTCACTGTATCGCTTTGTTCCTAGAAACCAAGACACTCTAACATTCATTGAGTTTATAATAGTCCTTAAGGTAACTTTTGAATTTTCTCCATTCTTCTTCCGCTGTCTCTTTTCCTTGGTCACGGATTCTGCCTGTCATCTCAGCCAATGTCATATAGTCCATCACTTTCATCTGCCATTCTTCCAGAGTGGGTAGATCTTGTGTCTTCCAATGCTTTGCGATGAGTATTCTTGCTGCTGTTGTAGCGTACATGAAAAAAGCTCTATCCTTCTTTGACACCAATTGGCCGACAATGCCCAAGAGAAAGGCCTCTGGTTTTTTAGGAAAGGTACATTTAAGTACCTTTTTCATTTCATTATAGATCATTTCCCAGAAAGCCTTTATCTTCGGGCATGTCCACCAAAGGTGGTAGAAGGTACCTTCAGTCTCTTTGCATTTCCAACATTTGTTATCGGGCAGATGATAAATTTTTGCCAGCTTGACTGGGGTCATGTACCACCTGTATACCATTTTCATAATGTTTTCCTTTAAGGCATTACATGCCGTAAATTTGATACCGGTGTTCCATAACCATTCCCAGTCATCTGACATGATGTTATGACCAACATCCTGTGCCCACTTAATCATGGCTGATTTGACTGTTTCCTCCTGTGTATTCCATTTCAGCAACAAGTTATACATTCTAGATAAATTCTTAGTACTGGGTTCTAACAATTCAGTTTCTAGTTTTGATTTTTCCATCTGGAAGCCAATTTTCCTGTCCTGTTTGAAAAATTCCACTATTTGATGGTATTGAAACCAATTTTGTACCTTATGCTTCAGTTTCTCATAACTTTGCAATTTCAACTTATCTCCATCCTGTTCCAAAATTTCCCAATACTTCGGCCATCCGACCTCCATATTGAGTTTCTTCACTGCCTTGGCCTCCACTGGTGAGACCCATCTAGGGGTTTTGTTTTCCAACAGATCTTTATATCTTCTCCAAACATTAAACAGTGCTTTTCTCACAATGTGATTCTTAAAGACACTATTAACTTTGTCATACCATAGATATGCATGCCAACCAAAAGCATTGTTAAAACCTTCCAGATCTAAGATGTCTGTATTTTCGAGGAGGCTCAGCTTTCTTGGGGGGCATGGGGACCACCTCGCTTTCCACAGAAACCTCTCCCCCCTCCCCACACAAATAGGCATGCCTCCTCGCAGTCGGAGGGCCAGGTTTTAACTGCTTCTGCAGCTCCTAGCAAGAAGTTCCCCAGGCTGTAAGGAGTTGCCCTCAAGGGATGGAACAGAGTTCAATAGAAGCATAGAATTGTAGGGCTGGGGGGACCCCAGGGGTCCTCTAGACCAACCCTTCAAGGCAGGAAGCACAGCTGAATCACAGCACATCAGCCCCCGCTCCAGGGCCTGGCGAGGCCTGATCTGCCGTGGCACCGAGGGAGGCGGCCTTCTGCCAGTCCCACCCAGACGCCCAAGAAGGAGAAGAGGTTCAAAGAGGTGGAGGGAACGTTCTATCCTATGTGGCAGACTTGTAAAAGGGTAAAAGAGTACTGGGAAATAATCCATAATGAAATGAAAAAGAATGTTTAAAAGTACTTTTCCAAACAAACCAGAGTCCTTTTCGTTGGGGATAATTCAGACAAAAATTCCCAGGTGTCAGAAAAGTTTATTTACGTATGCCACTACTGCGGCCCGTGTTTTGTTAGCCCCAAATGGAAGAAAAATGGCAACTTAAACTGATGGAATATGCACAGCTTGCAGACTTAACACATAGAATAAGACAACAAGAAGAACATAAGTTTAAAGAAGATTGGAAAACATTTATTAAAATACATGGGAAATAATTGCGTACACCTGAAAACGTTGGCAGCCTTAAGATAAATTCAACAGTGCAAGGAAGTTTTGATGGATATAATAATGGAATAGTGAATGGTGTAGTTTTTGTAAAATATGCAGGGATTTATGATACGTAAAATGAACCATGGAAAGAGAAGAAGGGAAGTCATTGTTATTTTAAGGATGTTTAAATGAGTATTTTAAATTGTAAAACAAAAAATTCAATAATACACGCACACACACACACACAATATGAGTAGGAAAACAAGAGCACCCCAAAATCAGGGGCCGCTGCTTCTGGGTCCGGGCTGGGACTTGGAAAGGCCTCATCCAGCCTGGCTCTGTGCACTGGCTGGCTTGGGGACCTAATGATAAACTGCAGCTCGAACTCTGCAGCCTGGAATGTTTCCCCACAAAGATGGAGAGTCACCAGCGGCTGATTTATTCCCCCCCCCCAATGTGTGTGTGTGAGAGAGAGAGAGTGCTGGGGGGGGGCGCAGAGCGCCTCAGCTCCACAGCCAGCCAGGTGGCCTTTTCTTTGGCTCTCGCCTTAATTGAGAAAAATGAACTGCACAGGGGCAGCCAAGGAGGAGAAACTTGCTGCAGCCAAGGAAACTTTGCCGAGCGCCTGCCTCCCGCTCACCCCAGAGCTGCCTGACTAGACTAGCAAAGCGCATGGGGGGGGGGGCAAAGCCATCGATTGCCCGCCTCTCTCCAGCAGCAGCTGAGGCCGGGCACTGAAGAGGAGCAGCAGGAGGAGGAGGAAGGCAAGCCTGGAGGGTGGGCCGATCTTCCTTAAGGGGACATTTCTTGAGATCCAGGGAGGGGCCGGACTATATTTTTTTTTGGGGGGGAGGGGTTATTTGCCCCACAAATAACCCAGAGATGCATTTTTCGCTCCATAAGACGCACTTTTTTCCTCTCAAAATCTAAGGGGAAATGTCCTTGCATCTTATGGAGCGAATGTGTGGTCCCTGGGGCTGGGGGGGGGGACCCGGGCTTCGCCCGCCAGCCCCCCAACCTGCTCTTTGGGGCTGGGGGAAAGCCAGGCTTCCCCCCACTGCTAGCCCCACAAGCTCGGGGAGCAGCGGGAAGGCTGCTCCTTTCGCGGAAGCCTTTCCTTTCGCCTCTCCTTTCGCTGGAGCCAGGAGAGTCCTGTTCTCCTGGCTTCAGCGAAAGGAACCTGAAGCCTCCGGAGCGCAGCGGGAACTCCCACTGCGCTCCGGAGGCTTCGGGTTGCCTTCACTGAAGGCGCAGGCAATGTGGGAGAGGGAGAGCTGCGCAGCGCCCCTTCAGCGAAGCGGGAGGAGAAGTGGAAGGGGCTCAGTTTCTCCTGCCACTTCGCTGAAGGGGCGCTGCGCAGAGAGGGGGAGATTTTTTTTTTTCTTGTTCTCCACCTCTAAAACAAGGTGCGTCCTATGGTCGGGTGCGTCCTATAGAGCGGAAAATGCGGTAAATAAAAACACACATTCTACTTATGTCAAAACACGCTGATTCGCAGACTACCTGCAGCCCGGATTTAGAAGGCGATTGGGCCGGATCCGGCCCCCGGGCCTTAGGTTGCCTACCCATGGACTATATCAGGGGTCACCAATCTAAGCCCCATGGGCCGGAAGGGAGCCGCGGAGGTCATTTGACCGGCTCACAAGCCGCCCCCCAACCGAGCTGCCCACACACACTAAACCGGCGCAGTGCGACACGGGGACTCACTTCTGAGGTGCCAAAAATCGCGTTTGGGCAGGCAGAGGCACCAAAAATCACGGGTACACAGGCACAGAAGCCAAAAATTGTGGGGGGGTGCATGATCCGGCCCACGGAGGGAACTCCACGGGACCGATCCAGCCCAGGCAAGATAAACCTTGCCAACCCCTGTGCTATATGGAGAAGCTGGGAGGTGGGCAGAGGGGGGCACACCAGAGGATGCATGTCCTGGAAACCAGGCCTGATGAGGAACGGTCGAAGGAGCTGGGCTTGTTTAGCCTGGATAAGGAGAGGCTCATAAGAGCTCTGATACCATCACCAGATAGTGTAAGGGCTGCCACATGGAAAACGGAGCACATTTATTTTTTCCTGCTCTGGAGGGCAGGGCCTGAACCTGTGGACTCAAATGGCAAGAAAGGAGATTCAGACGAAATATCAGGAAGAACTTTCTGACGGTTTATATCTCTTTGACAGTAGAACGGAGCTGGCAGACTCTCCTTCCCTGCAGGTTTTCAAGCAGAGGTTGGGCGGCCGTCTGTCATGGATGCTGTAGGTGAGATTCCTGCACTGCCGGGGGTTGGGCTAGATGACCCCTGGGGTACCAGCCCTATGATTCTTCGACACAGATTCCCGGCCGAGAAGGAGAGAGCAAGACGGAGAAAAGCCGGGGACAGCTGCTATTATTTCAAAACCTCCCCAGCGTTAATTATCTCTGAATGGAAAGGAAATTATGCATAAATAGAATGGAGAAAAATAGAATCATAACTCTACTTTTATGTGAAGCGTTGCCAATTATGCAAAATTATGCAAGGACTTTGTGGAAGGACAGCCAGGCGGGTGCGGAGAACGAGCTCGCCCCCCCCCCCAACCCCGTCACTCCGCGATTGTGGCTCTCGCAAGCCCCATAATGGGACGCAGCGCTGGAAGCGGGAAGGGAAGCGGACGCAGATTTGTCTTACATGACTTAAATTATTTAGTAAATTACTCCTGAGCAGGATTACATGCCTTGGAGGGGAGAGGGATCAGTCAAGACAGGCAGCGGAAGGAGAAGGTGAAGGATAGCAGTCCAGGGTTTCTCTTGCAAGCCTCGGGGGTTCGGCCCCTGATTTGGGGAGGGGGCAGCGGCATTGATAGGGCTCAGAGGCCCCCTCTCTCTTTCTCTCTTCTTGGCAGGCGGCGCAAACGTGCTCAGCTGCAAGGCGGCGTCAGGTGACAACGCGGCGCATTTAATCAGATGCCTCCAGGCACCGGCCGGAATTAGATCACTTGCCTGTCGCGCAGGTTTCGAACCGCTTAGCCGCAGCCGCCTCATCTGCACAGCCAAGCTGCTCAAATGCAATCAAGGTGCCTTAATGAGGAGGCGCAGGAGACCAGGAGGGGGGCAGAGGGGGGGCCAGAGGCGGCTTCCGCAGCTCCTTCGCCAGCTCTGCGGCCTGGCAGGCTCCTTTCAGCGGAGGGCACGGGGCCCAGAGTGGAGGGCTGCCCACCCTTTCGCCTCATTCCGCCAGTCACCTGCCCGCCGGTCACCTTCCCCAAGGGCTTGGGAGGAGGTGGGGATGCCAGGGCTGAGCCAGGGATCCTGCCTGGCAAAGGCTCAGAGCCGCCGAGGGAACTGGCGGCAGAGGCAGGAGCGTCTTGGCCCGGGCGGCACCATCTGCAGCTGCAAGCGAGGGCACGCCTGGCACAGAAAGCAAAAGGCGAAACAAGTCCAGGCAGGGCTGCTGGATCAGGCCCAGGGCCCGTCTCGTCCACCATCCTGTTCTCACAGTCGCCAGCCAGGTGCCCGTTCTGCCCACCTGTGATTCTCAGCCGCTGGGACTCAGAGGAATAATCTCTCTAGCAACCCTGGCTGCAGCCATCGATGGCCCTCTCCTTCTCCATGAAATTGTCTGATTCTCTTTTAGAGCTATCCAAGCTGTTCGCCGTCCCTGCCTCTTGTGGGAAGGAGTTCCACAGGTTAACTCTGCACTGCACAAAGAAGTTCTTTCTTTTCTCTGTCTTGAATCCAGCTTCGCTGGACGTCTATGAGTCCCAGGGCTATGAGAGAGGAAGGAAACCCTTTTCTCTCTCCACTTTCTCCAGGCCAGGCAGTTTCTATCACGTCTCTTCTCTAAACTGCAAAGTCCCAAACCCTGGGACCTTTCTTCACAGGGCAGTCCCACCCCCACCCCCCACCCCGATCAATTTGGGTGTTCTTTCGTGAATCTTTTCCAACTCAGCAATAGTCCTTTCAAGGCGAGTCAACCGGCATGGGATTCCAGAGCCTTTTCTAACGGTGCCATGATATTTTTTTATTTCCAATTCTTTTCCTGATGCTCCCCAGCGTGGAATTTGCCTTTTCCCAACTGCAGCACCTTCACGGAGCTATCTGCTGCAATCGCCAGGTGTCGCCCCTGGTGTGTCAGTGCCACCGAGCGTATATGTGAAATTAAGATATATATTTTTACTCCAACACGCATCACTTCACAAGGATTTACTGCCCATCCACTCTGTTTGGAAAGGTCCTCTTGGCAGCTCTTGGCAATCTCTTTTTCTTCCAACAACCCACAACGATCCGCTGTCATCAGCAAACCTGGTCACCTCCCTGCTCCTCACTCTGGATCCTGCAGGGACAAAGCTCAGAGCCCAACGGCAGTCCTTGGCGGACCCCCCTTCCCACTCCTCTCCCTTCGGAGAACCGCCCAGTTATTCCCACTGTCTGCTCCCGGAAGCTTTGCCCATTCCTTTTCTAAAATGATTTTAATTTGATTTTAGAAAATATAAACTTACAACAAAGTCAATTAAAACTCCATATGAAGAGATTGCTCTGAATCACAAGACTCCCCCCCCCATCCAGGGGTCCTCATGTCAATAATTACAACTGCATATCAATCCTTTATCCCCATTCCTTATCCATCTAAATTGTCCATAGTTTTTGTCACTTTACAAATGTGATTAAAATCCTGCTTACAATGGTCTCCTAATTATAATTTTTCCATCTGCTTACAATGGTCTCCTAATTATAATTTTTCCCCATTCTCTTTTTAATGTTCTTGTCTTCTTGGTCCCTGAGCTTCCCAGTTGATTTGGCCATTTCGGCGGAGTCCATCAACTTGGTTTGCCGTTCTTCCCTGGTCGAGAATGTTTCTTCCTTCCATCTCTGGGATAATAACATCTGTGCGGCCGTTGCCACATACATGCAAAGAAGCGTTGCCCATTCCTGACCCGCAAGAGGCTCTCTTCCTCTCTTTCCTCGACTTTCTCAGGAGCCTGTGGCAAGGCTGCTTGCGAAACTTCCAAGGACGCTGTGGCAACCAGACCCCCCTATCGCCAGGGCGTCCAGCTCCCCGCAAGGATGCTGATCTCGGCAGCCCAAGTCCAGAAGCAACGCAAATGTCCCCACGGAGTGCTGGCTGGATCTGGAAGGGCAGTTTTGCTCCTGAGGTGCTGAATTTGCAGCTGCGTGGAGAACTTTTCCTGTCTTCTCAGTCAGGGGGGACAACGGATGCTGAGGCGGCTTCCCTCCTGGTGGCGTCAGGTCGATGGCTGATGAAAAGCCTATCGCTTTCCCAGCATGCATCTCTCTTTTTCTCTCTCTCTCCCCACCACGGGTAGGCAACCTAAAGCCCGGGGGCCGAATGTGGCCCAATCGCCTTCTAAATCTGGCCTGTGGACAGTCCGGGAATCAGCGTGTTTTTACATGAGTAAAATGTGTCCCTTTATTTAAAAAGCATCTCTGGGTTATTTGTGGGGCAGAGGAATTCATTCTTTTTTCCTCCCAAAATAAAGTCCGGCCCCCCACAAGGTCTGAGGGACGGTGGACCGGCCCCCTGCTGAAAAAGTTTGCTGACCCCTGCTCTACACACACACACACACACAGACACACACACCACCCTTTCCATTTCTCTTTCAGAACCAAGCAAGCAGGGCTGCTGAGTTTCACTTTGGGGGTCTTTGCTTGGAGGGGGGAATGGGAAACGGCCTGACCCCTCGGGAGATTCTGGAGACAGGCGCTGGGCACGTGGTGAGAAGGGGAGAGAGAGAACGAGAACAAACCCCTCCCAAAGGCGACCCTCAGCCTTGCCTTTGGCCAAGCTGCATCCACGAAGCTCCTTGGAAGCTGCCGGCCTGGGAAGGGAGGGAGGCAGGCAGGCAGGCAGACGCCCGCTTCCAGGCCAAGACCAAGCGCCTTTCCAAAGCTTTCACCTGGAGGGCTGAGAACGGGACTCTGGAGATCCCAGCGGAAAACCTAGGCCTCTCCCTCCTCTCTACTCAGGCAGAGTTTCTAAGCGGGAGCTCAGTCAGGAGAGCAAGAGACTCTCAATCTCGGGGTCATGGGCAAAAAGATTCCCGCATTGCAGGGGGTTGGACTAGATGGCCTTCGTAGTCCCTTCCAGCTCTACAATTCTACACATTGCCCTTCTTTTTTAAACAACAACAACAAGCAGGCAAGGACACTGCTGGGATCTGCTTCTCTGCCTTCCTTACCCCAGAGATGTCGGCCACCCGGTGGATCGGGACCTCCTTCTTGCTGTGCAGTCCTTTCCCGTTCTTTATCGCCCTGTTTTTTTGGGGGGAAGCAATCAGATGGTCAAAGGAGGCGGAGGGGCAGGCCAGGAGGAGCCCCCTTCTGCTTCTGAGGGGCTTGTCGACCCCGAGAAGCAGCCCTGGGCCCAGAAGCCTGGATCGCCCTCAAAGGGCTTCTCCCTCCGTGCCCAGAGCAGGGAGACTCAAAAGCAGCCAGGAATTCCTCCTGCCCTTAATGGCACAAAAGACTGAAATGAAAAACATGCCATGAGCAGTTCTGTTCTCAGGGAAACCGGGTTTCTCTCTAAAATGATGTGTCGTCTCCTGCAACTTTGCAGGAACATGGGGCGCCCCAGCCCTGGCAAAAGACCACCCCAACTCTGGGCATCAGAGCCCAACCCCTCACCCACTGCCAGGAGGGTTTTGAAAAACATTCCTTGGAGTTTTTTAAGCAGCAGTCGGATGGCCACCTCTCAGGGATGCTTTGGCTCAGATTCCTGCATTCAGGGGCCCAGTCAGTCCAGCGTCCCGCTCTCAGCAATTGCCTCTGCAAGACCAGCAAGCAGGATCAGCCCTCTCCCCCCTCTCCTCCTGTGGTTTCCAGAAAATGACCGGGGGGGGGCAGAGCACAGCAACCCTGACTATAATAAATAATAATAAGAATAAGTTTTTATTTATACCCCACCCTTCCCGGTTCAGGAAAGCCACGCTCAGGGCGGCTAACAACAAATTTAAAACACTTAATTGATGCTACAAAAAAACCAGCATAAAATATGAAACGTGAATAACAATAAAATAAAAAAACAGTTTAGGGGGGAAATCCATCCAATAAACATTAGATGATCCCCAGGGCTAGTTGGCTAAGTTAGTCCTATTTGGGCCAGCAAGGAGACCAGGGGAGAATTAGCTGTGGGATCCCAGAGCGGGGAATCTTCATAAAAAGGGGAGGGGGAAGGAAGGAAGGGGAATAAAAGATCAGGCTGAATTCAAATTAAAGGCCAGGCGGAATAGCTCTGTCTTACAGGCCCTGCAGAAGGAGGTTAAATCCTGCAGGGCCCTGGTCTCCTGGAACAGAGCGTTCCACCAGGTTGGAGCCATCACTGAGAAGGCCCTGGCCCTGGTGGCGGATGATCTGACTTCCTTAGGACCCAGGATGTCTAGTGGCTCCCAGAGACCTCTCCTCCTCTGTGAATTTGCCTCCTCCTCTTCTGTAGCCACCCCAGTTGGTGGCCGTCCCTGCCTCTGCGGTTTAACTCTGCACCTCCTTCGACCTGCCCCAAACGGCCCCACGTTTGGCTTCCTGGGACGTCCACGAGTCCTGGTGTGACGAGGCAGAGAGAGAAACTTCTGCCCCCCTCCCCGCCTTGCTGCACCTTCCGCCTGCAGCTCCCCTGCCCCACAAGGACTCCCCACTTCTCCTAAGAGAGCTCTCCCCTCTCTTGCAGGAGCATCATCTCAGGAATCTAATGGGGGGGGGGAGAGAGAGAGCAGAGGGATTTCCAATTTGCAGGCAGGCTGTTCCTCCCACAGCTTCTCCACAATCATGGCCAGCTGCTAACCTTTTCCTGTTAATTGCATTTCCCTCTTCCTATCAAGCCTCCCTGAAGCAGAGGAGCTGCTGCCGCCGCCGCCTGCCTGCTTGCAATCTGAAAGGCGCCATCAGGCTCTGAGACGAGCAGGGCCCCCCTCCTGCCCCCCCCCCAGAAACAGACACACACACACAATCCCCTCCGTCCTCCTTGCTCTCTGCTGCACCTTGGGGTCCTCCAAAAGGAAGACCGTTCCGGTGGGAAGAGCTGTTTTGACAAAAGGACTCCCTTGCAGGGCGAATGACTCTCCTTCGTTGGAGGGCTTTAAGCAGAGCACAGATGCCACCCTCTCGCGAATTATTCCGCTGTGATTCCTGCATTGGGGGGTTGGGCTGGATGACCTTTGGGGGTCCCTTCAAAGCATACAAACCCAAGATTCTATGGCCTCCTTCGGCAAAGGTCAAGCGGACTTCTGTCAAGGGATTCTTCCGCTCCGATTCCAGCCTTGCAGGGGGCTGGACTAGATGACCCCCGTGCCCCCTTCCAGCCCCACAATTCTCCGAGCCCGGCTCTCCCTCGGCTCCCGCTGGGCCCGCTCAATGGCTGCTCCCGTGCCGGGGCCTGCCGTTTGTTCAGCCGAGCCGAGGCGCACAAAACACTCCGGCGGGAGCGCCAGGGACCCCGCCGGGCCTTTGTGGAGGAGTCATTGAGCAGGCTGCTCTGTTGCGAAGGGCTGGCCGGCCGGCCTGCTGAATCCGGCTGCGGTTAAATGGGGCACCGGCAGCCGGCTGCTTGCAGGAAGCCAGCCGGCACAATGCTGGGTTTGGGGAGGGAGGGCACTCATGCTGGCCGGCCTCCCCGTCTTTTGGAATACTGGACAAGAAAACGAACTTAAGAAGGGGCAGCAGAGGACGTCATCTCAAGAGGGAAGGGGGAGAGAGGCAAGGTGACAGTTAAGGGCGTCCAGCTGCAGCAGGATGAGGCCCGAGGGGCCCTCTTCTCGCAGCGGCCAGCCAGGAGCCCCGATGGAAGAAGCCTGCATGCACAGGAGCAGCCTGCTCCCTCCTCAGCCCGGAAGCCCAGCAGAGGCCGGCCGCAGCCAACGCTGAGCTCATTTGGGCAGCTTTCGTGCCAATCGCATCGCTCGCATCCCGGGCTGCTTTGTTCTGTGGCCGTCTTCCTCTGCCAGGAGGAAGGGAAGGCGCACGAGGTCTGTGGGGGCAGCAGGACAGAGCCCTGGGGTGGGGCGCAGAGAGCGGGCGGCTGAGCGACCAGGGCAAACCTTGCACCGACCTTCCCGGTTGCCCGAGACCCCTGCGCTCTTCGCACTCTCTGACTGAGGTCCAAAAACTTGCTCATCCGCTACGCTCAGGCGCAAGGCGAAGCTCTCAGGATTCGGGAGACCGGCTCTTGGGCTCAGATGATGCTTGCAGGTTTCCCATAATGCAGGCGTGTCCAAAGTCCATTTCAGAGGTCTAATCCGTATGTTTCCGAGCACAATTCAAAGGGTTGGTGCTGACCTTGAAAGCCCTAAACGTCCTCGGTCCAGTATACCTGAAGGAGCGTCTCCACCTCCATCGTTCTGCCCGGACACTGAGGTCCAGCTCCGAGGGCCTTCTGGCGGTTCCCTCACTGCGAGAAGCCAAGTTACAGGGACCCAGGGCTGAGTGCCTTCTCGGTAGTGGCGCCCTCCCTGTGGAGCGCCTTCCCACCAGATGTCAAGGAAATAAACAACTACCAAACTTTTAGAAGACATCTGAAGATAGTCCTGTTTAGGGAAGCTTTTACTGTTTGACGGACTATTGTATTTTAATATTTTGTTGGAAGCCACCCAGAGCGGCTAGGGAAACCCAGCCAAATGGGCGGGGCAAAAATAATATATTATTATTATTACCACCATCATCATTATTATCATTATTATTTAATCTGGCCCTTGTGGCAGTATTGTTCTGGGCAAAATCCTAAAAAAAGCTCTAATCCAAAAAAACTTAAATCCTAAAAAAAGCTCAACCACCTTGGTCGGCCCTTACACATGTTCACTTCATCAAATTTGAGCACCCTTGCCATAATGGGAAGATGGCTGCCCACTGGGAGAATAGGAGGCTGGACTAGAGGGGCATCACGTTGGCACCAGGAGGCCCAACGCCGCTCTGGCCACAGGAAGGCCAAACTCCAAAACGCTGAGCAAGTGCTTTTGCCTTCCTGCATCAGGCTGGCAGCCTGGCCCACAGAGGAGCCAAGGGGGCCTCATCCTGCCCCTCGCCTGGCCCCGCCCTGGCTGCTCAGCAGCTGGGCTCCTCCTCCCACCCCTCGCAGCTGGCTGGCTGGCAAGGGGGCTCCACTCTCTCCTGCTCCCCTCCCCTCCCCCTGCGGGAGGAACATCCGTCAGGGCTGGACCCACGCTGCGTGGTGCCGGCCTGGTAATTGGCTTCGCGGTCCCACCCGCTCCCCGGCGCCAGCCGTGCCGCTTTGCCGCCTTTGCTCTTTTCCGAGCTCGGCTGAGGCGCCCGCTTCTCTGCTGCAGGCTTGCAAGTTTTCAGCCCAGCTGTCAACGAAAAGGCTCGGCTAATTGGTGGCCGACAGACTCTTAATAAGGGCTGGGGGGGGGGAGGCGTGGAGAGATTCACGGCCCCCTCTGCGTCACTTGACAAGGACTTGCCATGCTGCTGGCTGCAAGAAGGGGCTCTCCGGCAGAGGCGGGCAAGGGGCTACGGAGGGTTCAATCTTGCCCCCC
Source organism: Podarcis bocagei (assembly GCF_964188305.1). Lineage (NCBI taxonomy): Eukaryota > Metazoa > Chordata > Lepidosauria > Squamata > Lacertidae > Podarcis > Podarcis bocagei. The sequence continues at coordinate 1,904,624 of NC_138135.1, forward strand.
CCAAAGCAAGACACAGCAGCTACAACCGAGAAACCTTGCCAGGCTGGTGAGTGGACTCACCCCTAGTCCAGCCTGCGATGCCACCCACCTACCCAGCCCTCTCCCAGGAAAAGCCAAGGGGTCCTTCTCCTGCTGCCCCACAGGAGAGGGCTCTGCTCTGCCCTCCACAGTTGCAGCCAGTTGATCCTCCTGCCCCATGGGACAGAAGAGGGCTGTTGAGTTCAAGTCCTGCTTGTGGGTTTCTTCCATAACTAGCCACTGGCCTGATCCTGCAGCCTCTCTCCTTCTGTGCCCATGCGCCATGAGCAGCCAGCAAGGAGTGCTTGGTTCAAGGAGGCCCCCTCTATGGACACCCGCCATTCTTGGCCAACAGCTCCCAGGAGCTGGCAGGCAGAGGGGGGCTCAGGATAGCAGCAGAGGCCCCCGGCAGAGGATTTTCATTGCCTTGTATTACAGAATCATAGGATCCAAGGATTGTAGAGCTGGAAGGGACCCTGGGGGTCATCCAGCCTGACCCCCTTCAATGCAGGAATCTCAATGCCTAACCCCCTTCCGAGGGAGACTGCTAGAATCCCCTTTCCCATGAAGCCATGGGAACAAGCTTGTTTCCTCTTTCATGGGGCAGCCTTTGAGATACTGGAAGATAGCTAATCCGATCTCCTCTCAGTCTCCTCTTCGCCATGCTAAGAAGAGACTGAGCGGCCAACAGGTGGCATAAAAATAAATGCTCATGCAGCGGAACAGATTTCCTGGCGCTGGGCTGCACCACACGCCCACACCCCAACCAAGCTAGCCCCACGGCTCGGGGCCTCCTCTGGCACAGCCGCCAGCCTCCCCAGCTGGCCTGCCCCACGGAGCAACGTGGGGGAGCCTCTGCAAAGGGGACCTTTGCTCCTCGGCCTCCCAAGAGTGGCAGAATTCGCCCTCAGGCCTCCAAGGGACCTGCAGCACAGCTGGTGGCCAGAACAGCCTGTCCCTGGGCAGCAGGGAGGTGGGGCCCCTCGCCAGCAGCTAGCAGCCGCCTGGGCATGGATCAGAGCCCAAAGGGGCTCCCTGCCACCCTGGGAAGCGGGCGGAAGACCCCCTGACACCCGGGCCAGGCGGGGCTGCCCCTCCCTCCACATTCCTTGTCCCATCTCCCCCCACCCCCCACCACGGAAGAAGTCCAGTGAGCATAGCCCCATTGCCCAGCAGTCCTGAAAGGGCACCGAAAGGGGATTCGCCCTCTCTCTGGCCCCCCCAGCCCTTTCCAGGCACTGCCTTGCTGCTCCCCCCATCGCTCCTCGGCCCCCTTCTCTCCTGCCCCCCCCCCACTTACCGAGCCTCGGCCGCCAGCAGCTCGTCGTAGTGCGAGGACCGCTGGTCATCGTCCTGTCGGTAGCGGATGACGGAGGCCAGACCCTTGCTGACCAAGGCTTCGGCGATGTTGCTGCAAGAGAAAGAGGAGGAAAAGGTGTGAGTGGCGGGAGCTGGAATCACAGAATTGGAGGGGACACCCAGCAGCCATCTATCCCAACCTGTAGCAACGCAGGAATGACAGATCAAGAATCCATGACAGGCGGACACCCCACCTCTGATTTAAAACCTCTGACGAAACAGAGTCCGCCTTCTTTGAAGGACAGCCATTTCACTGTTCTTCCTAATGTTTAGTCTTTACAATTTGGACCCACTGGGACAGGATCTCCCCTCTGGAGCGGGAGAAAAGCCCTCGACCCGAACCCAATCTCTACCATGCCAACTGATTCACCCTGCAGAGACCAGGCCTTGCCACCCCCTCCCTCCCTGCGAGGTGGGCCTTGGGGTGCTGAGCTTATGGAGGGGCTCTGGGCTCTGTAGCCATTCTTGAGCTCCTATACCAACGATTTAGGAACTTTCACCACGTTGAAATCATCATCATCATCATCATCATCATCATCATCATCTTTTATTTGTATCCTGCCCTCCCCGGCCGAGACTGGGCTCAGGGCGGCTAACATCAAATACGTAACATTGGTATAAAATCAAACAATAATTAAATTACCTCTTTTTTAAAAAAGTCGGGATCAAACTAAGCCAAGTCTTACTGCCTCTGCAATTTTTTCTAAATGCTGAATGGAATAACACATGAATCTGACTTTTGGTGAATTTGTAAGTAAACTTTTTTTAAAAAAAACTTGCCAAATGCATAATGTTTTTCTATCTGAGGGAAGAGGGGAACTTTCAAAGGAACTCAAGTGATGTATTTTAAAGGTCTATCAGCCTCTGCTTCCATCCCTGCCTGCTGTGGGAGGGAGTTCCGTAGTTTAACTATGAGCTGCACGAAGAAGGACTTCCTTTCATCCGTGTCCCCATTCTCCTAGAAGCAGGGGGACCCCAAGGGGGGGGGAAGAGGCCTGTGGATGAAAGACCCCAGGATTTCTGTTCACTCTGCAGAGCCCACCCACCCCGTCATCCCCTGCATGCAGGACAGGGAGGGGGGAAGCAGGGGGGGTCACGGGGATTCCCTCATTTTTTGCTGCTGTTTCCCCCTTGGGAGGTGGGGTGCAGAAAAATCCTCACCTGCTCATTTTAATTTATGTATTCCCCCCCCCCTAAAATTTATACACTGTGTGATTATTATTTTAAAAACAAACACAAAGCAGTTTACAAAACGATAAAGCAATAAAATTACTATGAAAAAAATTACAACCAAGCACGGGGAAAGTTACAAGACTGAAACAGGTTTAAACTCCCATCAACTTTGCATGCATCTGGGTCAGGAATGCCTCATATCAAGAGGCAGGGAGTTCCACAGGGCAGGCACTTGCCAGGCTGACAGACGGATTTCCTTTGAACTATTTGAAAAGCAATTGTAACCAACAAATTACGCTAGTAGGACTACAATAAGTTTTGTAAGGAGGAATGTATGAAGTGCTACAAAGTAGATAAAGAACAAAGATATTGGTTATGAGTTTAAAATGTACCAAGGAAAATAAGAAATGTATACTAAGAGATTAGATTGGAAAATTTTCAGACAGGACTGATGGAAGTCAAAAAAATTGAATAAGATATAAAAATATGTTGAATTACTGTTGAAAATGGCATGTTAAAAAAAACTAATAAAAATTTATATAAAAAGAAGGAAAAAAAGAAAGATGGATTTCCTACACTGAACGGGGATTAGCTGGCAGTGCCAGTCCTGCCAAGCGCAGCGGCCAAGCAGGCGCATGTGGAGCAAGGCGATTTATTTCCCTCCACGTGGGGATGGCTTCAAAGCGAAGAATGCCAACTGCTCCAGTGCGTTTGAAGCCAGCGGCCAGGCATCAGGCTTGCGGGGCTCCCAGAGACGTGGGCACCCTTCCTCGGAGGCGCAGGCAGGGCTTGGCACTGTGGGCTCAGCTGCCAAACTCTCACAGCCCCGGCAAGGGCTTCAACCCTCCAGCTCCTCTGCCGGGAGCCTCTCTGCCTCCGCTGTGACTGGCACGAGTCCAGCGCCCGCCACATCCCAGTGCATGAAGGAGGCCCTCACGGCCGGTCTGGAGCTGCCGCTGCCGCCGCCTCAGGGGGGTGGGCGGGCAAGCGACGAGCCAGAAATAGGCTGGGCAGAGATGGGGGAGAAGAGCGGGGAAGATCTGCAAAGGAGGAATCGGCTGCCAAGCGAAGCGGCAGCTGCAGAGGCACAACGCGAAATGCCAGGCAGCCAGGAATAAGCCACCGCTGCCGCACCTCCTATTTCAGGCAGGCAGTTGCCGGGCACCCGCGGCACGCAGAGCCCACCTTCCCTGGCAGCTGCCTCCCACCCGGCGCGGAAGAATCACGAGCGGCTCCAAGGACGTGAACGGGGTGCCCTCCCCCCACAAGGTAGCTGCACGCAGCAGCCTCCCAGAGAGGAAAGGAAGTGCCCCCAAGGCTGCTCCTCTTTGGGAAGCTGCGCCCCCTCTCTCCTTGCCTCCTGCTGCCCCACCCAAAGCTTGTGGGGAGCTGGGAGGAGGCCAGAGGGGCTCGGGGCTTCTCCCCAGGAGAAAAAGCTGCCCGTGCCCTGTTTGCACAAGGGCAAGGAGCGCTGAGTCTCCACTCAGGTGCCACCCGCTGAAGCTTGGCACCTCTCGCCTTCGTCAGGCGAGGTTGTCAGTTGGTGTTTGTGCTGACGCTCAGAGCCAAAGCTTGGAGGGGAAGAGGGGGGAGAAGGGCAGTCGGGGGGGGGGGCGAGGCAGCGCATGCTGGCAAGGGATCCCCATTCAGCATCTGAGCCCCACAGGCAGTGCCCGGAAGCAGCGAGGCACATCCCTGGCAGGCAGCCAGCTCTCCACAGAAGCCATGCCAGCCAGGGGAGCCACCAGGGGCTGTGCGCCCGCGAAAGGGGCTACGCTGCGCCAAGGCCAGCCAGGCACAAGCGCCAGGGAGGCAGAGGAGCCTCCTGCGTCCAATTACCAGGTGCAGGGCAACCTGCCTGCCCAGGAAGGGTGAGCCCGGTGCCCTAGGGGTAGGGGCACCTCCAAGCAAGCCCATCTCAGCCACAGCCCAGGAGCAGACCCCGTTTGGGGGCTGCAAAGAGCACTGCCTGCGGGTACCAGGGCACGGAAGAGGGTGAGGAGAGGAGAAGGCGCTTCTCCCTGCTTTCTAATCTCACAGGGAGGAATGCCACCCAGTTTTACTCAAGAGAAGACCTATTCCAGGAATCACAGAATGGTGGAGCTGGAAGGGACCTCTGAGGATCACCGAGCCCAGGCACCCCCAAACTCAGCCTCCCAGATGTTTTGGGACTATGATTCCCATCATCCCTGACCACTGGCCCTGTTAGCTAGGGATGATGGGAGTTGTAGTCCCAAAACATCGGGAAAGCCGAGGCTGAGGAAGCCTGATCTAGCCCAGCCCCCTAAGCTAGCCATGTCCATTAATTTCAGTGGGTCTGCTCTGTGCAAAACTGAGCTCAAATGCCACCCGGGGGGGGGGGGTCCAACCCTCGGGGGGGGGTCTGCTTGGCCCTCAGGATTCTCCCCTCGCACCCCCCGCCCTGGCCTGCATCCCGTCCTCATACGACCTCTTGCTTTCAGGCAAAGAGGCTTGCATGAAGCTCTGCAGGAACACTCCTGCTGCCCAGAGGCAAAAATGGGTCTCGTGGCCCCGCCCCTTTCTGCCTCTGGCCCCGCCCTGGCCCCGCCTCCCTCTGCCCCGCTGCTCCAAGGGGGCTCTGTCCCTGGGTGCTGCCATTCAGCATCTGGCAGGCTCTTCCCCAGAGGGAGACGCATCTTTGCCAGATGCCAGCCAAGCGAGGCATCTAAGAGGAAGCGATTTGCAGAAGAGGAGCAGCAAAGAAGGGGGGGGGTCTGGAGCGGCTGCCTGGGGTGGGGGGGAGGCAAGGAGCACAGCCAAGGCAGGACCCTGACACTTGCAGGCTTCCCTTCCTGCCTTCCTCACGCAGCACATCGTTAACCCATGGAACTCCCTCCCACAGGAGGCAATGATGACTGGGATGGCTTTAAAAGAGGACTGGACAGAGTCCTGGAGGAGGGCGGCGACTCTGCTCTGCCCTCCACAAACAGCAGAAACTATATTTCTGAATGCTGGTTTTCATTTATTTCATAAAATTTACACATTGCTCGATTGTTTTAGAAAACCCTCAAAGGGTTTTACAAAAAGATAAAACCGTAAAACTGAGGGGGGTGGAATCGCAAGCCTACTTTAAAACAGACCAACGTTATAATACTAAAAGAGACTTACAATACTTTCTAAGCAATTGGGTAAAGGTAAAGGTAAAGGGACCCCTGACCATTAGGTCCAATTGTGGCTGACTCTGGGGTTGCGGCGCTCATCTCGCTTTATTGGCCGAGGGAGCCGGCGTACAGCTTCTGGGTCATGTGGCCAGCATGACTAAGCCGCTTCTGGCGAACCAGAGCAGCGCACGGAAACGCCGTTTACCTTCCCGCCGGAGTGGTACCTATTTATCTACTTGCGCTTTGACGTGCTTTTGAACTGCTAGGTTGGCAGGAGCAGGGACCGAGCAACGGGAGCTCACCCCTTTGCGGGGATTCGAACCTCCGACCTTCTGATCAGCAAGTCCTGGGCTCTGTGGTTTAGACCACAGCGCCACCCGCGTCCCTAAGCAACTGGGTAGGCTAGTCTAAACGTTTTCATCAGCCACCGGAAAGAGTGCAGCAAAGGCTCCTGCTGGATCTCAATTGATTCCTCAGTTTCCGGAAGCGCCAGGAGGAAAGAGGGATCCTGTGCTCAAACAGGGCAGACTTTGGATGTTCCCACCTTCCTTCCTCCCGCAGATGCGCCTGACTCCTCCCCGCATCTCAGCAAAAGAAGGGCAGCGCTTGGAGGGGAGGTCTGCCCAATGTGCAGCTGGGGCTGCAAATCCCTTAGCAGAGACTGGCACCTTCCCTCTGCTCCCCTCTGCCCAGGACGCGGCCAGCTCCCTCTGGCACCAAGAGAGAGCAGAGGCAGAGCTGCCCCTTCGAGACGCAGAGGGCAAGGGGACCCTGGTCTCTGCCCCCTTCCATTCCCATGATGGCCACTCTGCCCTCTGGCTTGCCACTGCCAGAACAGGATGGGAGGAGCCGCTGAAACACTGCATGGCTCCCATGCCCCGGGAACCACGGGCATCAGGGTGGCGAGGGACCCAGAAAGGCCTTCCATGCTCAGCACCGAAGAGGCGTCCTGCCACTCCCATCTTGAGGAGCGTCAGGGGGCTCCTGGGGGTCCCTTGCCACTCTGCGATGCCCTGGCTCTGTGATCTGGCACCAACCTTGAAGGGCACACGGGGGCAGGACGCTCTCTGCAAACAGCTCTCTGCAAACAGCTGTGCCCACCCCTCCCTCGGAAGCCCCCCTTGCACCACCCACCAATCGGCTGATCTGCCCTTTCGCGGCTGAGGTTGGGGGTGGCAGTCAGAGAGAGAGCAGAGCAGGGGGAAGGAGACACAAATGCACCCCCCCCCGAGGGACTCTTTCCACAACCAGCATATCGAATGTACATGCAATGGTTGGCTCCATCATTTGCCGTGGTCGAAGGGCAGCAAGCGCCCGGCCCCAAGGTGCCAAGATTAATGGCAAAACCATCATGCATAGCGTATCCAAGGCCTCTGCAGCCCCACAAGCCATTAGGGGGCTGGGGGGGGGCAGGTCCTAGTGGAGGGAAGCAGAGAGGCTGCAGCCACGGATGGGAGTCTCTGGGGGTCTCCAAACCTTCCTCACCAGCCCATGAAAGGGGATCCTAGAACCGTAGAATTGGAAAAGACCCCAAAGGGGCAATGCAGGAATCTCCACGAAAGCCCCCGAGCTCTGCTGAAAAAGCTCCCAGGAAGGAGAGTCCATCACACTCAGAAGAAGTCCGCTCCACTGCCAAACAGCTCTCACTGTCCTTCATCGTGTTTAGTCAGAAGCCTCTTTCTTTCCGTTTTAACCCAATCCAAAGTGTTGGTGCTGACGGCCTCAGCCCTGCATCCCTAAAGGAGCGCCTCCACCCCCATCGTTCAGCCTGGACACTGAGGTCCAGCTCCGAGGGCCTTCTGGTGGTTCCCTCCCTGCAAGAAGCGAGGTTGCAGGGAACCAGGTAGAGGGCCTTCTGGGTGGTGGCGCCTGCCCTGTGGAACGCTCGCCTGTCAGATGTCAAGGAGATGAGCAATTACAGTGGTACTTGGTTCCCAAAAGGCTTAGTTGTCAGACAAATAGGCTACCGAACGCCGCAAACCCGGAAGTAAGTGTTCCGGTTTGCAAAGGTTTTCCAGAAACTGAATGTCCAACGTGGCTTCCACGGCTTCCGATTGAGTGCTGGAAGCTCCTGCAGCCAATCGGAAGCCTCGTCTTGGTCTTCAAACAGTTTTGGGAGTCAAACAGACTCCCGGAACTGATTAAATTCAAGAACCAAGGTACTACTGGATATATCATCTGAAGGCAGCCCTGTCTCAGGAAGCTTTTTAATGTTTGGTGTTTTATTGTGTTTTTATATATGTTGGAAGCTGCCCAGGAACACAATTTTACGCCTATTTCCAGGGGCATTTGCAAACGCCGCCCAGCTGTTTCCCCCCTGGCCTTTGCAAAGCCAGAGCCTCCGTTGGGGTCCAGGGCAGGCTAGCCGAAGATCAAGGATCGGAGCCCGGGGCAAAGTTTGGGATCCGCAATTCCCTCCCCGCGGGATCCCAAGGCGATCCAGCCAGTCCACCCTCACCCACCCAGCTGCCTTCGGGGCTTGAAAAGTCCGGCAGCAGCTCTGGCATTTGGGGGGGGGGCGAAGGGGCCAGCACAGGTGACTCTCTCACGCAAGACCCACATGAAAGAATGGGGCTGGGTGAGCGCAGATGAAAGCTGGAGAGGGAATCTTGTTAAGCTGTGAAAGAGCAGCGTTGCCCCTCAAAGGGAGGCTGAGCGAGAAGCAGCCGCAGAGAGCTCTCTGCTCTCCCACAAACGCGGAACACAGACCACAATTTCCTCCGGAAAATCGAGCCGGCAGGCTTTCAAAGGCAGCCTCTCTCCCCGGCTGCACAGACTCCTCTGCCTTAAGTGTGCTTTTGACAGATCAGACGCCGGGCAACCGCCCCGCAGGCAGCAAGAGGCAGGCAGGTCACGGGGCATCCTGGCACGGAAAGCTCTGGGGCAGGCCAGGAGGGGCCCAAACCCCACAGGGCAGGAGGTCTCCTCACCTGCCACAGGGTCTCCTCACCTGCCACAGGGGGGGGGCAGAGAAAGCACTCAATGGATGAGTCAACAGGAGTCACAGAATCCCGGAACTGCAGAGCTGGAAGGGACCCAGAGGGGCATCTAGTCCTACCCCTCTTTTGCCCAAGGTGAGACTCGAACCCACGACCCCAACAGGAAGAATCTCCTGCTTGACCAACTGAGCTGTCCCAGAAGGTTAAGTTGCAAGAGAAGTGATTCCAACGAAGATTCGGACAAACTTTCTGATGGTAGGAGCCGTTTGGCAGTGGAAGGGATCCCCCCGGGAGACGGTGGACTCTCCTTCCTTTTAAGCAGAAGCTGGGTGGCCATCAGTCAGGGATACTTCAGCAGCGATTCCTGCATTGCAGAGAGTTGGGCTGGATGAGCCTCAGGGGTCCCTTCCAATTCTATGACGCCTCGGCATCCACCGCCAGCTGCTGGGCACCACAAGTGGCCTTCTCTCCCCCCCCCCGGGGCCCTTAATGGCCCCCTGAGAAGACCTTGCAGGGCTTGGTCGGCCACCTGGGGCTCTTTGGGTGTCCTTCACAGGCCCTCGCACCCCCCATATCCAGTGCCGGATTTACGTATAAGCTAAACCAAGCTATAACTTAGGGCCCCACTCTTCTTCCTCTTCCTCTTCTTCTTCTTCTTCTTATCATCATCTATTTTTATTATTTATTATTTATACCCCGCCCATCTGGCTGAGTTTCCCCAGCCACTCTGGGCGGCTCCCAATAGAGTGTTAAAAACAATACAGCATTAAATATTAAAAGCTTCCCTAAATATGGCTGCCTTCAGATGTCTTCTAAATGTCAGGTAGTTGTTTATCTCTTTGACATCTGCTGGGAGGGCGTTCCACAGGGTGGGCACCACCACTGAGAAGGCCCTCTGCCTGGTTCCCTGTAAGCTCACTTCTCGCAATGAGGGAACTGCCTGAAGGCCCTCGGAGCTGGATCTCATGGGGGCCCCCCAAAAATATACTTCTTCTTAATTGTGTTTCACGATTAATATACTTCTTCTTAATTGTATTTCAGTTCAACAATTACTTTGATAAAATACGTATTTTGTTGCGTGCAAATGGCTTGAGATACCTATGAGGTCCATAAATGACCATATAGCACATACTCAACACAAAAAACAGTGACCATTTGTTGTTGACAAAGGACAGCTGGACATAGAAAGGGCCCCATTACCTTCAGGAGCTTAAAGAAGAAGTGTTTGGATTTGATATCCCGCTTTATCACTACCCGAAGGAGTCTCAAAGCGACTAACGTTCTCCTTTCTCTTCCTCCACATCAAACCTAAATCCAGCCCTGCCCGTACCCCGTACTCACATGCCGCCAATGGTGACGGTGGCGCAGGTGCGCTCCGAGAAGGCGGGGGCCGTGTCCGTGGCGCTGCTGGCCGGCCGGATGTAGTCCACCGTGACGTTGACCTGGAAGGAGAGGCAGGCAGAGGTGAAGGAGCAGCAGGGCAGAGGCTCAAGGAGGGGAGACCCCGTGGCAGAGAGGAGGAGGCGCCTGTTGCCATGGAGAGGCAGAAAGGTCTGCCCGGAGGAAGCCATCCCAGCTCAGTACCAGCTGGGCAGTTCCGCTGCTTCTGGGGCAACCGTGGACTGGGATGGGCAGGGCCAGGGAGCTGGGCAGGAGGTGGGCACCGCAGGGCTGACTCCACTTGCCAAGCCGAAGAAGCAAGAAAGGAAGGGCCAGGGAGCGTGGCAGGAAGCACACTGTGAGAACAGGTCCCAAAAATACAAGGTTAGTTATTTCACAAATAAAGTTGAAAAAAGACGGTACAGATGAAGTATAACGTGTAGCAGCAAAAAACAGCCATGGGACGGGTGGAAGGGAAGTCAATTATCTTAGCGGAATGCACACTGGAAAATGTTTAATTCACCTTTTTTCTGAAAATTGATAAATAGAATCTTAAAAAAATAAATGAGGTTTGTTTGGGGTGAGGCTGCAGGAGGGATCTGAAAACCTCTCCACCAGAATGGCACATCAAATTGATGGAGTACACCAAAGTGGCAAAACTAACCGGGCAGCTCAGGAATCAAGAAGAGAAGACATTTTTTAAAGAATGGGAAATGTTTATAAATGTACATTGGGCGCTCAGGTTGCGAACGTGATCCGTGCGGGAGGCACATTCGCAACTTGCAGCGGTCGCAACCTGCAGCGCCACGTCTGCGCAAGTGCAGGTTGCGATTCAGCACTTCTGTGCGTGTGCAAAGTGTGATTTAGCGCTTCTGTGCTTGCGCAACCACCGAAACCTGGAAGTAACCCGTTCCAGTATTTCTGGGTTTCGGCGCGTCCGTAACCCAAAAAAACGCAACCTGAAGCGTCTGTAACCCGAGGTATGACTTTATATACAAAATCATTGTAAACAGGTTAAAGCGATAGCAGGATTTTAAACACACTTGTAATGTAGCAGAGAACATAGATAATCTGGGGAAATGGAAAAAAATGGAGAAGTATTGATATGCAGTTGAAATAGAATCAATAGGATGGGGGGAAGTCAGGAGATTCAGAGTAATCTTGGTAATTAGATCTGGAAATGGTTTTGTTGTATGTTTATATTTTGGAAAATCAAATAAAGAATTGTTTCGCGCACACAGAAAAACCTCCCCACCTTTTTCGTCTGCAATCCATCGCATGGAAGAGCAAGCAGGGACTCCCTGGCCCTGCAAGGACGGGGGGGGGGGGGGGAGAGGAAGCATCCATACCCGTCTGCTCCCCCCGCTGCCTCCCTGCAAGCCTGCTCACTCCTCTGCCTTGAGGCTGGGGGTGGGACGCCAGAGGCCCCTTGAGCCCCCAGGCAGGCAGAGCAGGAGCAGAGGGCAGCCCAGGACGAGCCTTGCCCCTGGCGGACACTTCGCTGCCTGCCGCCAGCAAGGAGGGCTTTGCTGCTGCGAAGAGAGCATCTGATGCGCCAGCAGGAGGCCCATCAAGGCAGCACATGCTGCAGCAGCGAGAGCCTGCCAGGTTGTGCACAGACAAGGCGCTCGGAGGCTCAGGCAGGAGAAGGCGGGCGCTGGCCCAGGAACGGGCAAGAAGCACCAGCACCCAGGGGGAGGAGGAGGAGGAGCTGCAGGCCCAGAGGCAGAAACGCCCCAGGCTTCCAGCTTCCGCTTGATGGATCGCAAGAGCATCTGTTTGTTTGTTTTTAAATGATATTTATTAAAAGTTTTAAAATTACAGAAAAAAGAAAAAAAGAAAACAATAGAAAATTTAACAGAACATACCTTACAATACATAAAAAGAAAAACATAAAAAAACAAGACAACAAGACAACAAAAAGAAACGAAAACATTAAAACACACATCCAGTATTCCATATCTTTACCTTTCATTACTTGTTTCATCGACCTCCTCACACCTCCCTTCTTTGTATTCTAGTTCAATTAGCTATTTCAGCAAATCCTTTCCATCTTTCTCAATTTTTGTTCTATAATTTATCTTAACGGTCTAACCTTAAATTTTTCCATTTTGGCCCATTATCAATCAGTTTTTACTTAATTCTTTATTACATTTCTGCTAAAGCCATGTAGCTTCATTCCAGCATCCTTCTAACATTCATGGATCGCAAGAGCATCTGAATGCAAGAAAAGCTTGCTGGATCAGGCCCAAGGCCTCAGTGGCCACAGAGGCAGGGCAGAGCTCGTGGTGCCATTTGGGGAAACGGGTGCAATTGCACCAGGCGCCGGGTCTTGAGCAGCCCATCTCGTGCGCCTGGATTCTGCTTAGAGTTAGCACAACAGCTGCCCTGGGTGGCATAGAGACATCCAAGGCTAAATGACTGAAACAGGATTCCTCCACCCTCCTCTCATCTGAGGAATGCAAGAAACCAGAGGCCTTTCTCTTGGGCATAGTCGGCCAATTGGTGCCAAAGAAGGACAGAACTTTTTTTATGTATGCAACAACAGCAGCAAGAATATTGATTGCAAAGTATTGGAAGACACAAGATTTACCCACACTGGAAGAATGGCAGATGAAGGTGATGGACTACATGGAACTGGCAGAAATGACTGGCAGAATCCGAGATCAGGGAGAAGAGGTGGTGGAAGAAGACTGGAAGAAATTTAAAGACTACTTGCAGAAATACTGTAAAATCAATGAATGTTAAAGGGATGTTGGATTGAAAATAAGCGGTTTTGGTAAAAAGATTAACAAGAATATGTAAATACGGATTGGCAATGGTTGAAAATATATAGTCATAATAGGTTAAGATACTGAGTAAAGATAAATGATAGAGGGTAAGGATTTGCTGAATTAATTATGTGATTTGGAATACAAAAAGGGGGGTGTGAGGTCAGGAAACAAGTAAATGAAATATAAGACATGAAAATATTGTTTTTTTTAAACTTTTTCCTACTTTTTATGTGTTTTGCTTTTGTATTTTTGTATCTTTTTTCTTTTATTATTGTCATTCTTTTTTATCTTTTACTTTTAATCTTGTAACTTTTTAATGTCTGTAAAATCTTAATAAATATCATTTTAAAAAAAAGGAATACGGGGACGTTCAGGGCAGGCAGGGATAAAGCCAAGGCTGCGTTCAGAAGCATTTGCAGGAGTGTGAAATATTCACTGAAAAGTGAATATTTTTGCTGGGTTACCCGAACTTACTGTAACAGACGGTGGGTCAGTATCCAATAAGGACCCCCTTTCCCCACCACCACTCATGGCCAACGTGAGCAGGGAGGATGCGGGCAGAAGCTCTCCCCCAGGAACACCCTGCCTAAGCCTTTCAAGACTATCAGAACCTGCAAGAGCTGCGTGGTCCCCCCCCCCTTTCCAGAAAGACACATCTGGAGGATTAGTCAAACAAAGAGCTCGACACACACATGCGCTAACTCTTTGGGAAATGGTGCGATGCAGCCAAGTGCAGCCGCTTGGCTTCTCTGTGCAGATCAGGAACAGTTCTTGGCGCATTTCATGCAAATGATCTGCATCTCGCCTCTTGACAGAAGCATTTGAAGCGGCTACATGCACAAGTTAACGGCACGGCAACGGATACCAGCCCTGAAAGCGTCAGAGACGAACTCAATCACTGACCCATTCATGGAAAGGCCACTAAAACGCCCAGAACAAACTGACAGAGCATCAGAAGGACGAACGCCCCGAGAGTTAAGTGCTGGTTGAATAGGCAGAGGGGTCAAGCCTTGCAAATGAGGTGCAGGGAGGGCAGGAGGCCTCCTTCCCTGGGAGCCCCCCCCCCCCAACACAGGACCTCCGCAGCCAGCGAGATGCTCAGAGGGGTGGGACCCAGGCCCCCACCCTATCAGAATTCCCTCCTTCCCGTTGCTCATAGCAGGCTTCCTCAACCTCAGCCCTCCAGATGTTTTTGGCCTACCATGATCCCTAGCTAGCAGGACCAGTGGTCAGGGATGATGGGACTTGCAGTCTCAAAGCATCTGGAGGGCCAAGGTTGAGGAAGCCTGGCTCATAGAATCAGAGAGCTGGGAGGGACCCCCAAGGTTCATCTAGACCAGCCCCCCACCCCAGGAATGCAGAAATCTCAGCTGAAGACCCCATGACAGAGGGCCACCCAAGCGCTGCTTAAAAACCAGCAAGGAATGGGAACCCACCACCTCCTGAGGAAGCCCATTCCACTGCCAAACAGCTCTAGCTGTCGGAAGGTTCTTCCCGAAGTCTCCAGGAAAGGGGGGGGGGTGTTTCCCTTCTGAAGCCTTGCCCAGTCAGTGCAGACAGCACTGAGTTCGATGGACCAACTGGCTGTATCACAGGTTCTGAGGTTTCCCTTATTGCTCCTGGTTTTCAAAAGTGCTCCTCCCCACCCCCAACCTTTCCATATAGTTTCAGAAGACCTGGGAGGGGCAGAATTTACACCTGCCCAGGTAGATTGAGGGTAGAGCATGGGTGATTCTTCTTCTAAAGGGACGTGGGTGGCGCTGTGGTCTAAACCACTGAGCCTCTTGGGCTTGCTGATCAGAAGGTCGGTGGTTCAAATCTGTGCGACGGGGGGAGCTCCCGTTGCTCCGTCCCAGCTCCTGCCAACCTAGCAGTTCGAAAGCATGCCAGCACAAGTAGATAAATAGCTACCACTGCGGTGGGAAGGAAAACAGCATTTCTGTGCGCTCTGGCTTCCATCACGGTGTCCCGTTGCACCAGAAGTGGTTTAGTCCTGCTGGCCACATGACCCGGAAAACTGCGGACAAATGCCGGCTCCCTCGGCCTGAAAGCGAGATGAACGCCGCAAACCCATAGTCCCCTTTGACTAGACTTAACCATCCAGGGGTCCTTTACCTTTTTTTTACATCTTCTTCTAAACTCTTTTCCCTGGTTGCATGTATCCCACAGCTGCCAGAGAACAAACTGGCAGTCTTAGCTGAACTGTAGTAAGAAAGGGAGGGAGGAGCCAGGAGGTCTTTGTTCAAGACACTTTCTCCAGGAAAGACCCCCAACGGGGAGACCGGCCACAGCAGTTTCAAGGCTGTCATGTGCAGGGTGAGATCTCAAAGAGGGGTCGCCCATGTGAGCCCCCATTGCACGTCATGCCTGCAGGCACCTTTGTAACGCGGAGCTGGTCTGCCAAAGGGCCTGGTGCCCGAAGCCAGCTCCCCACAGAGCACTCGTTCTTCCGGTAGAATTCAACTAACGTCTAATGAAATCGCTTGGAAGCGCCGTGTGCAAACGCACTTTCCCTGTTGGGGGGCAGAGAAGCCACCCCACAAGGTGGTCCCACGGGAAGGAAAGAACTTGGCCCTGCGCACAAAGCGCCCACAAGCCGCTGCGGCCTCGGGGCTCGAGGGGCTTGGAAGCCGCCACTCCAGGCAGGTGGGTCACAGGTGTTTGGAAGCAAACAAGGACTCTTCAAGCGAATGGTGGGAGGTGGAGGGTTTCAAGAGCTACTCATGCGCTGCCAGGAGGAACACCGGCTACTGATGCATCACCGCATGCATACATGCATGCATGCACACACACACACAGCGCCTCTCTCTCTCTCTCTCTCAGCACCTTCCGGGTTCATCCCTCCAGCTCCACAGGCTCCCTGCCACCGCCGAGGGGAGGCAGGGACTGGCAGCCTTCAAGCCCATCAAGGCCACGAGAGGGCCTTTAAAGCCCTTTCAAAGTGACTGGTCTCTTACAAGCCCTGCTTTGCGATGCGCATAACAATGCAAAAAGGTGATGCCGACTCAAGCGGATCACATACTCTCTCTCTCACTCTCTCTCTCTCTCTCACGCACACGGCAACCTCATCATATTCCGCTAGCTGTGCAGAAAGGAGCTTCTGCCAGGAGAAAGCCAATTAAGGGTAAGGGGTTAAAGCAATTCCTGGCAGGGAAACTATTGCCATGACAAGCAGGCAGGGGAAAGAGGCGGCCCTGATTCCACAAGGCGGGGTTGGGAATCGAAATGGCCATGGGGCCACCCAGCTCCTCAGCAAGGACAGAGATGGTCAGGGCAGCCGCCCCCTTTCTCCACCTCCCCGAAAGAGAAGGAAGTCTGGTGGCATCTCCACTGAACTCCCCGGCTGAGGCTCACCTTCCAGGAGCAAGCACCAGCCAAGGGGGGCCAGGTCACCAAACCCATCAGAAGATCTGGGTGGATGAGGCCCGTGGCCCCTCCAGTCCAGCATCCTGTTCTCTCACTGGCCAGCCAGATTCCCCAAAGGGCAACAAGCAGGATTCGAACACAAGAGCAACACTCTTCCCTCCTGCAGTTTCCAGAAACTGGGGTGCAGAAACGTTGCTGCCTAAGGTAAAGGTAAAGGTAAAGGACCCCTGGACGGTTAAATCCAGTCAAAGGCGACTATGGGGTTGTGATGCTCATCTCGCTTTCAGGCCAAGGGAGCCGGCGTTTGTCCACAGACAGCTTTCCGGGTCATGTGGCCAGCAGGACTAAACTGCTTCTGGAGCAACGGGACACTGTGATGGAAGCCAGAGCACACAGAAATGCTGTTTTCCTTTCCGCCACAGCGGTACCTATTTATCTACTTGCGCTGGTGTGCTTTTGAACTGCTAAGTTGGCAGGAGTGGGGACAGAGCAACGGGAGCTCACCCCTTCGTGGGTATTCAAACCGCCGGCCTTCTCATCGGCAAGCCCCAGAGGCTCAGTGGTTTAGACCACGCGCCACCTGCATCCCTGTTGCTGCCAAAGCGCTCCTCTCACTGGGCACCTTCTTCCACATGTGGTGGAAGTGGCCATTAGGCATGGGGTTCCCAAGACATCTCAGCACCAGCCCTGCTTGCCCAGTTCCTTCCCAAAGACATGCTTGAGGGAGGAGGCAAGGCCAAGGAAAAAGAGACCTCCACACCTGCCCCCCACCCCCATTGCTGCAGGCCCCCTGCAGCAGGACACAGCCGTACCCTATCCCTTATCAAAAACTTTCAATTAGAGGTTGCACCAAGCACATTACAAAAGAAATCAATAAAACACTAAAATCCCGTGACAACAGTAACTGAATAAGAGAATAAGACCCGCAGGTTCCTTGATAAGACGCTTGATCCCTGAGGAAGAAACTGAGGCTAAAAGAAAGACAAGCCACGCGACCCCACCCAAAGAGATTTGAAATCTGGGGAGGGGTGCAGGGCTGGGTTCTCGGCTCAATGCTCACTCCCCTAACCACCATGCAAAACCAGCGCACAGTTTCCACTCCCTTTTCAACTACCCCCGTCTCTGGCTACCAATCTGCCCTCCGGCCTGTGCCCAAATGACTGTGATTGAGAAAAAGGATGTGAATAATTGCATGTATTGCGCTGGGGGGGGGGATAACCTTTTTTACACACAGAATGTCCTCTTTCCTTCCCTGAGAGGAGAAGGCTTCCCTCAGCTCTGTCTGTGAAATGGCATTTCCATTTTGGATGGTCTTCCTCGCCAAGCCCAAGCGTTCCCTCCCATCCCAATAACACATTGGCAAATTCTCTTAACTTCCACTCGTTTGAAAGAGCTGAGCGACGTTCAGGAAACAGAGGGAAAACAGCATGAAATTTGCATAATTTAGCCTTAATTTCCATTGCGAGACTCATTATCCATCTTTCTCGGTGCAGAACGTAGCCAGCTTCCTCCAAGGAGCTCCTGAAGAAGAAGAAGAGGCAGGCAGGCAGGCAGCTCTCCCCGAAGCCCCAACATTCAGAAACAGCAAACAATCACTGAATTGGGGTCTCTGTCTCTCTCACACCCCCGTTTGCAGGCTCTCCCCTGCACCCTCCACTGTGAGAAGAGGTGCAAAGGACTCGTTCTGCTTCTCCACAATCTCCTTATCCTCCTTTACAACTTCTTTGACTCTCATGTCATCCAAGGAGTCAACTGCCTCCCTAGACGGTTTCCTGAGACAAATGTATTTCAAGAACGTCTCGCTGGTGGTCCTCATGTTCTCAGCAATGTGTCTCTCAAGATGTTTCTTTTAAGCATCCTTTACCATCTTCTTGCCTTCTCTCCCCACCTGTGTTTGTTTTCCCTTTGTTCTCTTTCTTTGGCAAAGACCTCCCCCCCCCCCCGAAAGGAAGCCTTCTTGCCTCTAATTCCTTCCCTGACTGTGCGCATTAACAGACGGGCATCCCCTGGGCCTCCATGGTTACTTTCCAGATCTGTGCTCTACACTCCAGCGGAGTCTCTAATACTGTCTTTTTAAAGAACTCCCAAGCATTTGGGACCGATTTCCCCCTCTCGACTTTGACTTTTGGCTTCCTCTTCACCAGCCTCCTCATTTGGGGAAGTAGCCTCCTCCAAAATCAAGTGTGATGATGTCGGGTTTCCTGGGCAATCGGCCATTGAAACATTTATTTAATTTAATGGCACGGTGGTCATGGCTCTAAACAGGCTTGACAACACTGACATCTCGCACCAGGCCACCCCTCCAAATTAATTCAGGGTCGCTGTCTCTGGTCGGTCCCACGACCAACTGCTACACAGCACAGTCATTGAGGGAATCCAGAATTTTTAGCTCTTTGACCCCATAATCTCACCCATACCCTGAAACGCCCCAAGCTGTGCCTGCCTATTTTTAGAAATAAATTTATTTATTTGGTTTTTCAGATTACAAATTTACAGTCACATATCCAACATACAGGGATGCGGGTGGCCCCGTGGGTTAAACCACAGAGCCTAGGGCTTGCTGATCAGAAGGTCAGTGGTTCAAATCCTTGTGACGGGGTGAGCTCCCGTTGCTCGGTCCCTCCTCCTGCCAACCTAGCAGTTCGAAAGCGCGTCAAAGTGCAAGTAGATAAATAGGTACTGCTCCGGCGGGAAGGTAAACGGCGTTTCCATGCGCTGCTCTGGTTTGCCAGAAGCGGCTTAGTCATGCTGGCCACATGACCCGGAAGCTGTATGCTGACAAACGCCGGCTCCCTCGGCCAATAAAGCGAGATGAGCACCGCAACCCCAGAGTCGGCCACAACTGGACCTAATGGTCAGGGGTCCCTTTACCTTATCCAACATAAAACATAGACACAAGATTCCAAAGAATCTCCTTGACTTTCCTTGTCCCCTCCCCCTTTGTGGGTCCTACTGTTAATCATTCCTCCTGCATCTTTTAATCCAAACCCTTTACCTCTCCACTGTGTCCAAAATTCACCACTAAACTACCAGTGTTATTCCAAGCTGTGCCCGTCTAGCTGGCCCTGGAATTGGCAGCATTTCGGAGAAAGCCACCTTGCAACTCCCTGGCTTTCTGTCTCCTTCCCCAGCAACCCAAGTCTGCCCCCCAGGACTGAATTTGTAGAGCCACGAAAGCAGCTGCTCTCCAAAGCCGGCAAGAGAAAACATCCAAGGGACAGATGGGCCCATCGAGAGGCAGCTCACCTGACTGCATACCTGCTCAGACCCCAGGCGTCAAATCCATCCTGAGTGTTCACAGAATGCCCCCCCCACCCCCCAGAACATCCCTGGGCACACAACCCAGAAGCTGGAAGAGGTTTCTCCTGAGCCAAAGTTTCCTGGAAGGGCACGTTCTGGGAAGGTGGGAAGAGCAGGGCGGGCACGGAGCTCAGGCGCCCACGAGGGGCTCTCGGCTGCCCCCACTCTGGGCGCTGCAAACCTAGTCAATATTTCTGCAAGCAAAACCTTCTGCAAGCAAAGCCCCGGGACCCCCGAGAGGCAAAGTGCTTGCAGCCCCCATCCCCTTTCCTTCTCTTTTAAAAAAATTGATTTAATCATTTTTTCGATACAAACAACCGCAAAAGACAAAAACCTTTCTTCCGAGACCTGGTGCTTCCTTAAGATTCCAGGGCGCTGCCATTTCCCACTGCCATAAAAAATGGAATGCATTCATAAGAATTATAACAACCTGTTAAGAATTGCATACAGTGGTGCCTCGCAAGACGAAAAGAATCCGTTCCGTGATTCTCTTCGTCTAGCGGTTTTTTCGTCTTGCGAAGCAAGCCCATTGACGGATTAGAGGATTAGCGCTATTAGCGGCTATTAGTGGCTTATCAGCTTATCGGATCAGCTGATAAGCAGCTTAGCGGCTTAGGAAAAGGGGGGGGGAACCCCGCAGGAACTCGCAAGACATTTTCGTCTTGCGAAGCAAGCCCATAGGAGATTCGTTTTGCGAAGCACCTCCAAAACGGAAAACTATTTCGTCTAGCGAGTTTTCCATCTTGCGAGGCATTCGTCTTGCGGGGCACCACTGTACTTCTGGGATTAATAGCATCACTTACACAGCTACAGGTCAGGTTGTATTACGGTTTCAAGCACCTTTCCCAAGGGCCCGTGGAACGCTCTGCCACCAGATCACAAGCAGATATACAACTAAACAACTTTCCAAAAACATCTGATGGCAGCTCTGTGTCGGGAAGTTTGGTTGATACTTTGCTTTGATTTTATTAGGATGGCAGCTGTCAGATTGGCTGGGGCAACTCGGTCAGATGGCCAGGGTATAAGATATATTATTATATTACATTATTATTTTCTTTCACTTTATTTGCCCACTGAAAATGTTCCGTGAAATATAAATAAATAAAAAATTGCATCTGAGTTGGATCTCCTTTAACCATAAAGGGCTTTCTGGGGGTTATTGTCCTAGAAGGCAGCTCCTAAATAACAAATGAAGGCCTGGCCTGGGAGCTGAAGCTTGTCTGAACGTATTGCATTTACACCTCACCTTTTCCTCCCAAGGAGTTCAGGGCAGGGTACACGGTTCTTGTCCCCCTCCTTGTTTAATCCCCACAGCAACCCTATGAGGTAGGTCAGACTGAGAGAAAGTGACTGGCCCCCAAAGCCCTGCCCGGGGAGCTTCGTCACTGAGTGGGGATTCGAACCCAGGTCTCTGCCAGGTCCGAGTCTGGCACGCTAACCACTACACCACATGACCCCTACCACCCCCCCCCCCAGGGCCAGGCAGTTGCTGCCCTGCCCAGGGGAGGAACCCAGCACTGCCGCCCCGATCCGAACGGACTGGCAGGAATCCACAGCGTCCACACAGATGAAGAGGGGCGGATTTTCCCAAAGAGAGGGGGAGAGAGGAATCAGAGGAAGAAGGCGCTCTCATTATTAAGTTATGAGAGCAACGGCGCATCGCCTTGCCAACTGTCAGTAAGTTTGCAGACTGTCAGTAACAAACAGAAAATTGCCTGTCAGTAAAAACAAAAACTGTGGGCGCACAGACACACACAAAGCGGAAATTGTGCCCAGCCAGGAGAGCTATTCTAGGGAGATGGCAGAAGGTGCCTGCTTCAAAGAACCAGAGGATTGTAGAGCGGGAAGGGACACCCGGGGTCATCTAGTCCAACCCCCTGCAATGCAGGGATCTCAGCTGCAGCAGCCATGGCAGGTGGCCGTCCAACCTCTGCTCAGAAACCTCCACGGAAAGAGAAGCCACCACCTCCCCAGGGAGACCATCCCACCCGGAAACGGCTCTTAGCGCCAGAACGTTCTTCCAGGTGTTCAGCTGGAATCTCCTTTCTTGTAACTTGAAGCCATGGGTTCGAGTCCTGCCCTCCGGAGCAGGAGAAAACAAGATGGAGCAAGAATGTTTTCTGTACTTCCGGAGGGTAGGATTCCAACGGACGCAACGGATTCAAAGGACAAGGGAGGAGACTCTGATGAAACATTTAGCAATGACCTTCTGACGGTGAGAACCGCTGAACAGTGGAACGGACCATCTTGGGTAGACTGGAGGTTTTTGAGCCGTGGTTGGGTGGCCACCTGCCAGGAATTCCTTCCCTGACACCCCTGCATTGCTGGGGGTTGGGATGGATGACCTTCGGGGAGCCTTCTAATTCTATAATACCATAAATTCTGTGCTTCTATAAGGGCTTGCAACTCGGATTCCCGATTGTCTGCACCCCAGCAGAGCCTGGCAGGGTCACACAGCCTACTGGCCACGGGCACGTCCTTTCCCTTGACTCTGCCACGGGTCCAATCATTGGAAGAGAAGGCCAGGCATGAAAGGACCCCCCCTCCCTTTCCTCCCCCCTATGCTGAATGGTTTTTCCTGAAGGAATGCCGTGCAGAGACCCAACACAGGCACCAGTTGGGGGTCCTGGCTAAGGAGGCTCCCTTTATGAAGCAGCCGCTGAAGTCCTCGAAGGGAGGGGGCCGTGCCAGGCTGCAGGAGGGGCTGCTGAGGGATGGGCACCACCCAGGCTGCTTGTTCCTAGGCAGCCCCATCCCAGCCCCCTCACCCTGCGCTGCCAACGTGCAGAAAACGTGCCACGCAGGCCCCAGATCCTCTCCTGACCCCGGGAGTTGCAGGTGCTCATTAGTCGGCGAGTCACGTCCCCGGCAAGCGGCAGAAGGACGGCTCTCTGCCCCACGCCGGGCTGCCGCTCGCCTGCCCACCCCCAGCCCGGCCCCTGGGCTCCCCTCCTGGCCACGGCCTGGAGGGTCCAGAGGCTGTGCTTTATGGACCAGCAACAACGGCGGCCAAGACCGCCGGAGGAAACAAATGAGGCCTGTTTAGAGGCCGCCCGGTGCTCCATAAAACCAACGCTCCATAAAACTCCACACTGCTGTGACGGAAGGGCAGGGGGGGCATCCATCACGCTCCCCCCCCCGCCTCCAGGGCCCGGTGGGGGCTTCCAATCTGTTTGACGGCAGCAGAGGCAGATAACCAAGTTGCCGCCCCGTGATGGCTTTCCTTTGGGGGTGTGCCCGGGGGCCGGCCAGGAATGCCTCCCCAAGGCCCTGCAGAGCCAGCGGGGAAGGGCTGCTCCCCTCTTCTCCCTGCACACCCAGCGAGGAAGGAAAAGCTCCCCCAAAGAGGCAGGCCAGAGGGGGCAAGGCCCCTCTCTTGGGGCAGCCTGGATCTGGGGCTCCCAGCAGCTGCAGACACTGGGAAATCCCCAGTCTAAGTGGGAAACTCACGAGAGCAGGAAGGGAAGACCTTTGGGCGAAGATCCCAAGGGGCCGGTCCTGGGCTGCAGGGGGTGGAGTCCCTTCCGACTCTGCCATCCTATGGTGCCCCAAAATGAAACGCGAGGCTGGAGGCAAAATGAAGCTCGAGGCCAGTCCCTTCTGCTCCGACTGCCTCAAGAACCTCCATTTCCCTCTCCAGGAAAGCCAAATCTCTCCATTGGAGCTGTGGCAGGGCTGCTTGTGGCATCACAAGGCACTCGATCGTCTGGGAAGGCAGCAATTGGGCACTAAGGAGGGGAGATATCCGTCTTCCCAGGACCCAGCATGCTGGAGCTGCTTGGGAGGCCCAGGAATAATAATATAATAATAATAGTAATTTATTATTTCTACCCCGCCCATCTGGCTGGGTTTCCCCAGCCACTCTCTGGGAACGGACAGAGCGGTGCCTGGGCTGCCAAGGGAGGCCATTCATGGATGGCTGCGGGGAGGTCTCTGATTCCCACCCGCCCACCTCCCCTGGACACAGGAGGAGGAGGCGGATGCTCTCCCTGCACCGAGAAAGCCAGGTGAGCCAGAGAGAGGTCCCTTCAAAACAAAGCCAACACCGAGGGAGGGCAAGCTCTGCCGGAAGGCGGCCAGCCGGCCCCTTCCCTGCTGGGGCTGAGGGGGGTTGCAGAACTTCGGGCAGGGACAGGAGCATGACCCCTGACCCCCAGAAACACAAGCCCACAAGCCCTCCTGGGTCAGGACTCGGAAAAGGCAGTGAGGCCTCCTGAAGCTTGGGCGTCCCAGCTGAGCCTACACCCACCCACCCTCCTGTTTAGGAGCATTGCTGAGTTGCAAGGGCCCCTTCCAGGTCATCTAGTCCAACCCCTGCTCTGTAAAGGATCCCTGCCCTCCTGCGATATCCTCTGCCATCTCCTGGCCAGGAGCAGGATAGAACACCCTGTGCGCCCTGGCCTCGCTTCTGGGGCCCCCCTGGGCTTGGAAAGCCACCAGGCAAGGCAGCTGGCTCAGCGGAGGGGAGGCACATTCTTGAAGGCCTGCCAAGCGCATGCCTCAGATGAGAACCCCCCCCCCCGCAGGAGCCCCCCCCCCCACTCCCATCAGCTGAAACATTCATCAAGCTGCTGAGTGATTATCCAATGGTTGGCTCCCTATTCCCCTTGGAGGGAGGGGAAATGGCTGGCTGCGCAGGGAGATCTGTCTTCCCTTCTGTGACAGGAGAGTCTTGGGGGGGGGGAATCACCCCACACGTGCCAGTGCTGCCCCCCCCCAATACACACACAGAGCAGAGCAGGATGCAGAGCAACCGGGCTCAAACCCCAGCAGCAACGGAGTCGGGGGAGCTTGTCAGCCACACCAACAGATCACAACTGCGCAAAACAGACCATAGGAAGCTAACAAGAAGCTGCAGGATCAGGCCCCGGGGGGCCCATCTAGCCCAGCACCCTGTCCTCACAGGAGCTGAACTCTGGGAAACCCGGAAGCAGGATCCAAGCGCAAGACCCTTGTCCCCTCTTGTGGGTCCGAGCAACTGGGACTCAGGCGCCTAACTGCCTCCGACCACAGAGACCGAGCGCATCCACCCCGGCTAGGAGCCCTTGGGAGCCCTCTCCTCCTCCATGGACTGGCCTGATCCTCTTTTTCCAAAGCCATCCAAGTTGGTGGCCAGCCCTGCCTCCTGCAGCAGGGAGTTCCGCAGTTTAAATCTGCATCACGACGTTCGGCCATCATCAGAACCGGCGGTGGAGAGCCGCTCTGACGACAGGAGACCGTTCTGCGGAAAGGAAAGGCAGGTGCGGACAGAGGAGCATCGAATCACAGAGCTGGGAGGTGTGGGAATGTTCTGGGATGCAGGAGAGGATATATTGTTTAATTATACCCTTCCCAACTTGTGTTAACAAGTTTACAATTTTAGCAGAGTAACATTCCCCCTTTTAAATGCGTTTGCTCAGGCTCGCTAAAGCCTCTATGATAACTGTTCTGGTATTTTCCCCTTATTCCCGTACAAAAGATAAGACACAACACAGTCTTCTTCTATAAAAGTATAGAAAGTTTACTCACTCACATTCTGTTCACGATTGGATCCCAGAAGGCAGACTTAGCTTAGAAAAGTAACATATACCTGGAAACTATCTCATAAAGAGACAGTCCCTTTGTCCTCTCTTGGCTGGAAGCATCTTTGGCTAAGCAGATGTTGCTTCTTCGATGCATGTGGTGAAAGAGAGAGAGATGGCTGCCCTGCCCTGTGCTTTTGTCGTTACCTGCACAGGTGAGGCCACGCCCACCTCTAGTCACATGCAGAGGAAGTCTGTCCCAGCCCAGAAGGAAGCAGGAAGTTAACCTGCTGGCTGGACAAACATTCCTCCCCATGCGTAAACGTGTTCACTCTAGGAATGTTGTACTTGACTGCTCTTGTGTTTCACATCCGACAGAAAGGACCCCAAGGGTCATCCAGTCCAACTCCTTGCAATGCAGCGCTGTTCCAAGGCAGGGCATGGGGGGGGGGTGTCTGAAGGTGCCTCCAAGTGTAAAGCAAGGAAGCCATTCCTCATGGCAGGCGGGGAGGCGGCACCTACGAGTTCTCCCATCTCAACCGACCTTTTGCAGCCCAAGACTCTGCCCAGTTGCTGGCATCTGTTTTTAGATCAGGGGTGGGAGGGGGGGCAGAAGGGGGAAATGTAAAGTGGAAGATGGGTCTACTCACACACACACACACACACCCCACCCTGCAAGCTGCAGCCCCAAGAGACCCTCTGCTCCATCTCTGCAATTGCTTCACTGCCTCCTTCGCCCGCAAAGGCCTTCTCAGCACCAGCAGGAGAACCAACCCAGGGCACCTTTGGGTGCCACAGAAAGATGGCAGACCCCATGAGCACATCAACCTTGCAGGGCAGACCCAGCACCCTGCCTTTGCAGCAGCAGCCACGGTTGAAAGCCTCTTTCCTTTCCTGCAGCAGTTGGAAAACCCCCCAGCTAATGCTATTCTAGGCGGCATCAGCAGAAGAATTGTGTCCCGATAAAGGAGGTCAGAGTACTGCTCTATTCTGCCTTAGGCCTGGAGAACTGCGTCCGATTCTGGGCACCACTCTTTAAGAAGGATGTTGACAAGCTGGGAGGTGGGCAGAGGATACAGACCAAGGAGATCAAGGGTTTGGAAACCAAGCCTGATGAGGAACGGTTGAAGGAGCTGGGTATGTTTCGCCTGGGAAAGAGGAGGCCGAGAGGAGATAGGAAAGACATCTTCAAGGGCTGTCACAAGCTGGTTTTCTCCTGCTCTGGAGGGCAGGACTCGAACCCATGGCTTCAAGTGACAAGAAAGGAGATTCCGACTCAACATCAGGAAGAACTTTCTGACAGGAAAAGCTGTTTGGCAGTAGAACAGTCTCTCTCGGGAGGCTGTGGCCTCTCCTTCCTTGGAGGTTTCTAAGCAGAGGCTGGATGGCCAACTGTCAGGGATGCTTTAGCTGAAATTCCTGCATTTCCCGGGGGCTGGACTGGATGACCCCTGGGGTCCCTTCCAGCTCCGCATGGGTCTCTGATTCTAAGACTCCTCCTGGCAGAGAGAGCCACGATGGCACTCTCCGCTGGGGCCGGAGTGGCAGCTGCCTCTGGGCCGGGCCAGGTTCGGCAGCCTTGCCCAAGCGCGCCACGGGGCGCACGGCGGCAGGGAGCACTCCCCTGCCAACTGGAACAAGGAGGCCGGAACAATTGCCCCACTGGGAGCCTGGCCAGGAGGCCAGAATGAGCAGCCGGGCCACCATGCTGCCAATCAAGCCCACGGGTCCCGCCTCTGGCCTCTGGCTCCCTCCTGCAGCAGAGCAGCGCCCCCTAGTGCCCAACGGCAGAAGGGCCCCCAGCTGGCACCCTGCCTAGGCAGCACATCTTCCTCAGCCACCCACCAGGACCCCAGGGTCCGCCTCTCTGCACCCGCTTGGCCTGGGCAAGGAGGGAGGCTCAGCCGCTAGGGCCCAAGAACCTCAGGAGAACAGCTGGATCAGGCCCACGGAGCCCGTCCTGAGCAGCATCCTCCGACCGGGAGGCCTGAAAGCAGGATCCGGACACAAGGGCGTTTCCAGCAGGGGACACCCAGAGAAACCTTCTGCCCATGAATGTGGAGGCAGAGCAGAGCCAAGCGGGCTAGGAGCCCTCAATAGCCATAGCCTTCTCCTTATAATAACTTATAATAATAATTTATTATTTATACCCCGCCCATCTGGCTGGGTCTCCCCAGCCGCTGGGGGGGGGGGCTTCCAACCAAATATCAAAAACAATACAGCGTCAGACATTAAAAACTTCCCTAAACAGGGCCGCCTTCAGGTGTCTTTTAAAAGTAAAATAGTTCTTTATCTCTTTGACATCTGCTGAGAGGGTGTTGCACAGGGCGGGCGCCACTACCGAGAAGGCCCTCTGCCTGGTTTCCTGTAACCTCAATTCTCGCAGGGAGGGAACTGCCAGAGGGCCTTTGGACGTGGACCCCGGTGTCCGGGCTGAACGATGGAGGTGGAGATGCTCCTTCAGGTATACTGGGCTGAGGACGTTTAGGGCTTTAAAGGTCAGCACCAACACTTTGAATTATGCTCAGAAACATCCTTCTCCTTCTCCTTCTCCTTCTCCTCCTCCCCTTTTCCTTTTCCTCCTTCTCCTTCTCCCTCTTCTCCTCCTTTTCCTCCTTCTGCCCCTTTTCCTCCTCCTTCTCCTTCTCCTCCTCCTCCTTTCCCCCTTTTCCATCTTGAATTTGTCCATTCCAATTTTAAAGCCATCCAAATGGGTGGCCATCCCTGCCTCCAGTGGGAGGGAGTTCCACTGTCTAACTCTGCGCTGCTTGAAGAAGGACTTTTTTAAATACATAATTTTTATTCAATTTTCTGTTTTGCAACTTAAAACACTCATTTTTACATCCTTAAAATATCAGTGGCTTCCCTTCTCCTCTTCCCATGCTTCATTTTACGTATCACAAATCCCTGCATATTTTACAAAAACTATATGATTCAGTCTTCCATTACTGCATCCATCAAAGCTTATTTACACTGTTGAATTTCTCTTAATGCTGCCAGTGTTTTCAGCTGTCCGCAATTATTTCCCAGGTATTCAATAAACGTTTTCCAATCTTCTCTAAAAGTATGTTCTTCCAGTTCTCTTATTCTCTATGTTAAGTCTATGAGTTGTGAATGTTCTGTCAACTTAAGTTGCCATTCTCCTTTGGTTGGGACCTCTCTCGTTTTCTATTTTTGGGCTAACAAAACCCGGGTCACATTGGTGACCAGACATAAATAACCTTTTTTGACACCTGGGAATTTCAGAAAGGACTCTGGGGTTTTTTTTGGGGGGGGGGGGAGACTCCTACATCTGCCCTGAATCTTCCTTCACTAGCAGCAACCACCACCAGCGCTGCCTCCTCCCATGGCATGATAACAAAAGGAAGCACTCTGGGCGCAGGACATGTAGCTCCATGGCAGATGCAAAAGATCCCAGCTGCCATTTCCCACTGAAATGTTCTCCGAGCTGAGAGAGACCCCAGCGAGGCAGAGCCACCCCTCAGTCAGCAGACACACACAAACACAAATCCCTGTGCTCCTCTTCCTTCCACACACACACACCCATGCCATTTCTACAAAGCCATCCAAATGCACAGGGAAACAAAACCCACAAATAGGTCTCCGCCCTGGCGAGCATACAGTCAGGCAGAGAGGCAAGCGAGGGAGGGAGGCAATAGAGACCAGAGGTCCAGTGGAGGAGAGGGGGGGCTAAGAGGTTTAACCAAAAACTTGGGGAGGGGAGAGGAAAGGGGGCGCAGTGGGAGGGGGGACCCAAGGGGAGGGGAAAGAGCGCAAAGTCAAGGCAGAGGCTGAAGAGGCCTTGGGAAGCAAAGCAGGTTTGCAAATAGCCCCTGCTAAGCTGCTGAGGAGCAGAAGGCGGCTCTGGCTGGGGGACGCTTAGAGACATTTTAATATACAGTCATACCTCGTCTTGCGTTTGCTTCAGGTTGAGCATTTTCAGGTAGCGTCCCACAGCGACCCGTAAGTACTGGAAAGGGTTACTTCCAGGTTTCGCCGCTCGTGCATGTGCAGACGCTCAAAATGATGTCACGTGCATGCGCAGAAGTGGCAAATCACAACCCGCGCACGTGCAGACGCAGGTTGCGTTCTGCTCAGGTTGCGAACGGGGCTCCGGAACAGATCCCGTTCGCAACCAGAGGTACCACTGTATTAAGAAATGAAATAATACAGAAAGAATGTATTGAAATGAACTCATTTGCAAGATTTGAGTAATACACTTACAATGGCCAAATATAAACACAAATATGAGGTGAAAATGTTAAGAACAGATTAAGAACACAAGTTTAATTTTAGTATATAAGGTATATAAAATCATACGCAGAACAAATATGTAATAAATAGGAAAGGGAAGTTGGGGGAAGTCGAAGGGGGGGTTAATTGAAATTGTAAAATGCAATTGGAATTTTTGAATATGTTAAAATTTGTTGGAAAATCTTAATAAAAATGATTTTAAAAAGAAAAGAAATAATCTGGAGAGAGCGCCTCACGCAGGCCACTCTGCGCATGTCAAGGAGGAGACTTCGCTCTGGTTTCTCTCCCACGGACTCAGGCTTGAGAGACGCACCTATCGACCGTCAAACTCTGCATGAGCAATCAGTGTTGCTCCAGGCAAGCTGCATGCCCTTATTTATTGTGCTGCTTGCAGGTTTATCCGACTGCTTGACACCTTATTTAAGCCGCGCGGAGACACGCAAATGCTCTTCAGAGAGTTGAGGGAGGGGGATTCATGGCATCAGAGCCCCCAGCTGCCCAGCTTCCGCCCCCCCCCCCATGGCAGAGCCCCTTCCCCCCAGCTCTGTCCTGGATCTGCCACATGCCAGCCAAGCGCATTTCCTAAGGGGCTCCCCTGCTCACAGGAGAAGCATTTGGGCACAAGCTCAGCAAAATGGGGTCGTGGCACCTTCCTCAGATCTGCCTCGGGAGCCTGGCTGGCGCTGGCAGAGGAAGCTCCTCATCTGAAAGGGGGGGCCGCTTATTTGGGAACCATCAGGGAAGGAGTTTGGTCCATGGTGGGAATTCTGAGGAATGGGGATGAACAGGATTGTGGAATTCCACTCTGCAAACCGATGGTGCGGCCGCGTTTGGGGTGCTGCTCCTCGAAAAGGATATTGTGGGGATAGGAAAGGAGATGGAGGGGCAGAGGGGCTCCCCTAGGAAGAAAGGGGGACGCATTTGGTTCGTTTCAGGTCAGAGAAAAGGAGGCTAAAGGGCAAAAGGATACGATTCAGGATGGATAAAAGCAAGCATATTTAGAAGAGATTTCAAGGGAAGTTTTCTACAGTTCAACAGTTGATGTTTTATGGAGTTTTTAATGTTTTGTGGGAGCTCCCCAGAGTGGCTGGAGCCACCCAGTTAGATGGGCGGCATATAAATAAACAAATAAATTTCTTATTCTTATTAAGCACATGTCCACCTGTGGAACTCACTGCCACAGGAGACAGTGAGGGCCACCAAACTGGTTGGCTTTGAAGGGGGATGAGAGTTTTAGTCACAAATATCAGGTGGATCTTCCAGGTTCAGGGGCAAAATACCCCCGATCTCCAGTCACGGGAGAGCAGCCATTCCCTTCTTGCTTGCGGGCTTCTGAAGCCAGTGTGGGAAAGAGGAGGCTGGTCTAGATGGGCCCAGGAGGGCCCCCAAGGGAAGGATGGCGACTCAACGGCAGTTTTGGCAGGTCTCTGGGGTACCGGCAGAAAGGTGAGATTTGCCACAAAGGAACCCCCCTCCCGAGTTTCCATCTAAATGGAGGCACATAGTGTGTGTTTGCAGGCAAGGTGAGCACAGGTGTGCAGGTGCGCCAGCAAGCCCAGGCACACAGAGATGGGGATTCGGAGGGGGGGAGGAGCTGCTAAAATCTGGAGACTGCGAGGACCAAGAAGGAACCCCCCCCCTTGCACACACTGGTTCCAGCGGCCAGTCCAGGGAGCCCTCAGCACCCCCCAAAAGTGCGCTCTTGCCGAAAGCGCTGATCCCGTGCCGCCTGCCCTTGCCAGCAGGGTGAGAGCAGGCCGCTCAGCTGCCCGGCCTCAGGATGCCAGGGCTGCACTCACAAAGCCTACCTCGCAGGCAGAGCGGAGGAGCGGGGGGGCCGCCAGCCCCTCGGGAGACGAACGGCCTTCAGAGGCCCCTGGACCCGCTCAACCGTCCCCCGTGGGAGCCGAATTCGCGTCCTTTTGGGGAGCGGGGAAGGGGGGGAGCCGGCAGCCCCAGCCGATCGATCCCAGCAGGCAGCCGGCGGGGCAGAGGCAAAGGCGGGCAGCCTTGGCTGGGCCTGTCGCTTCCAATCAGGCGGCAGCGCCAACCTCGGGGGACTGTTTTGATCATTAGCGCAGAGGA
Source organism: Podarcis bocagei (assembly GCF_964188305.1). NCBI lineage: Eukaryota > Metazoa > Chordata > Lepidosauria > Squamata > Lacertidae > Podarcis > Podarcis bocagei. The sequence continues at coordinate 1,935,895 of NC_138135.1, forward strand.
CTTTTTCATCGCTTAGCTCCATCAAATTAATCCGAAGTGAAAAACGAGGTGCTGACAAAGGAACTGCGCATAAAGGCAGCCCTGCGACAGCGGAGGAGAGCGGAACGGGGGCTCCCAAAGCAGCCCCCCTCGCAGCCAGCGCCAAGCAGATGCCAGCCCAAGAGCCAGAGCCACCAAGGTCACGGGGAAGCGGAGAGAGGAAGGGGCCCTTGCCCACCCCCTCCAGCCCCCGGCAGAAGCCTCCATAGCAGCTCAGAGCCCTGCGCCTGGAAGGAAGCACTCTTGAGCAGCCCTGAGCACCATCAAATCTATGCTCCCGGGTGCCATTAGAAAGTTGCAGGATAGTGCCCACCCCGGAAATGATCTCTTTCAGCTTCTGCCTTCTGGAAGAAGGTCCAGGGTTATAAAGACTAGGACTAGCCGCCTGAGAAACAGTTTCTATCCAAATGCAATTTTGGTTTTAAACGCAGTGTAAGGCAGTCTTTATGTGAGTATATTGTATTTAAAAATGGGGTATCAGAGTTTTTAGGGGGCTAACCAGGTTGGGATAGCTGGGATAGCAGGCTTGTTGGTTTTGAATGTCTTATGTAGATTCTTCAGTCTCGTTGTTCTGTATGGGACAATGACAATAAAGACTATCGTATCGTGCGCGTGCAAAGTCACCGGCAGAAAATTCAACAAAGGAGCTGCAAGAGGCCTTATTTGGGGAGGGGGAGGGCTGGGAGGCCGCCACAACCCCCTGGAATGTGAGGAGGAAGGGAAAAAGGAAGATCATAGTGGAGAGAAAACGGACCTCTGGGCGGTCACTCAGGCTACCGCCGCCCCCTCCCTGTCCCGGTGTAATAACAGCTCTGGATATGCTGAAGAACTCCTCCGTGGGTGCCCAGGGTGCCCACCCACAAGAGCAGGAGGGGAAGAGGCAGAGGAAACGCACCAGGAGCTGGGTATGACCCAAAGCCCCCCCCCCCCCCGCAGCCCCAAATTCCCCGCCAGAGGGTCTGTCATCACGCCTGGGATGACGCCAGAGAGGAGGAACCCAGCTGTCAAGGGGCGGCCAGAGGTCCTCTCTCACAAAGGGGGCTGAGAACACCCCACGCCAAACCCCACAGAGCCCGCTGCCCAGGCAACCCTGATTCCATGACCCAAAACAACGATCCCTGTTCAAGTCTGCGTGTGATTCACGCTGCTAGTTCTGTGTGAGGAGGTGCAGTTCTCCAAGCCGCCTTCCAGCCGCACCGGGAAAACCAGCTGCCCCTCCTCCAGATTGGAGCCCCCGGGCGCCCAGCAGGGGGAGGGCTGAGCCAAGGAGAGTGGGCTGGGACCCTCCCCACAATACAGCTTCCTCACTGCTGCCGCCAGCCTTCTGCTGGGGCCAGGCTCATTCAGGCCCCGCTGAGCAAGCCAGGAAAGGCCTGTTTTGCCCCTGCCTTGGACCAAAAGGGATGCGGGCCCAGAAGGGGCTGCCAGAGAAGATCAGGGAGGGAGCTGCCTGTCAAGGGCAGACCAGGCAAAGCCAGGAGGCATACTCAACTGCGCCAGGGAGCCCCTGGCACCCGGATCTTTATCCCTAACAGATTGTTGATGAGGGGAGACAGGAGTGGGTCCGAGGAAGACCCCAGAAGCCACAAAAAACCTTCCCTCCCTCCCCACTCGCGTGCAAAGGTGCCCCTCGCCACCCCCAAACTGCCTCTTGACGCAAACATTGCTGCAGGGAGACACCCTCCAGTTGCCCCCCATGGGGGGCTGAAGACAAGAGCAGCTGGGGCACCAGCCAGCCCACAGGCCTCAAGTTGGGCCAAATCGCCACCTTCAAAGCCTTCCTCCATCATCATCATCATCATTTTATTTATTAGATTTATCTACTGCCCTAAATTTAAAGATTTCTGGGCATTTATACATTTATTAAGAAACCAGAAGCATTTTTACTTGGCATTGTAGGAGATGATATAAACAGAAAGGATTGTAAGTTGTTTTTATATGCAGTGACGGCAGCAAGAATATTATTGGCACAAAAATGGAAGCAAGAAGAATTACCGACAAAAGAAGAATGGAGGATGAAGTTGATGGAGTATGCAGAATTGGATAAACTAACCGGCAGAATTCGAAACCTGCGGGACCAGAGATTCACAGAAGACTGGTGTAAATTTACGGACTATTTGAAAAGTAATTGTGATGACCAGATTACGTTTGTAGGTTTGCAAGAAGTTTTGTGAGGTAAATTATTTGAATTATTGCAAAAATGGTTAAAGAGGTGGATTGTGAGTTAAGATAATTAAAGGCAATAGGAATTTAAGAAATGCAGAAGAAATGATAAAAATGGTGGATCATCAGAGGTGCTGATGGAAGCCCAAAAAGATTGTATAAAATGTGAAGTTCTGTGGAATGTATAATAATTGGTATGTTGAAAATAATAAAAAATATATATTAAAAAAAATATAAAGATCTCAGGCCCCTGGCGCCCAGCCGTTCTTCGGGGGCTCTGCCCCGGCCCCCGCCAGCCCACCTGCCTCGGCCCCCTTCCGGGCTTACCTTCTTCCCAATCAGCTTCTTGCGCAGAAACTCCCGGGCCTCAAACATGTAGGGAATGTCATAGAGGGGTCGCAGCTTCCGGTTCTTGTCCTGCGGAGGGAAAGCAACAGCAGTCAGGGCAGTGATTAAGGAGATGAAGATAAAAGATCAAAAGTTATTCATGTGTGCCACAGCTGTGGCAAGGACTTTGCTGGCCCAAAATTGGAAATCACAAGACGTTCCTAATATTGCGGAGGGGCAGTCGAAAATGACAGACTATGCCAAACTGACCGGAAGGATTCAGGATCAGGACGACCAGAGATTTAAGGGTAAATTTGCTGAATATTTGAAGGACAGTTGTAAAAACTTAAAAACAGTAGCAGGACTGAAGTAACTCCTACAATGCAAAATAGATAGGGTGGGAAATGATAAAATATGCAATGGACTTGATAAAGGAGACCGACTGAAGGGAGGGGGGGAAGCCACGAGCTCGGCAGAGCAAAAAAGTTTATGGGTTGAAGAATGTATGGTAAGAAATAACATGTAAAGAAAATAATAAAAATTTATTGGGGGTGCGGGAAACAGAAGTCAGGGCAGTGGCAGAGTCCCCAGGAGGGGCGGCGATGGGAGCAGCAGGAGTTCACGGCTCAAACGGGACATGTCTCCCTTTTTTTGAAATCCTTTTTTATTTGATTTTACAGATGTAAATTAGTTACAATACCAAATACATATCCCTCCCATCCCCTCCATGGCTCCTATTGTCAACTTTTCCAACTGTGTATTATTTCATAATCTGTATTTCATACACCTCCATACTGTCCACAGCATTTGGTGAGATTAAAAGCCTGCTAATGTTTTCATCTGCTTAATAAATTATAAACTTTCCCCATTCTTTCTTGGATTTCTTGTCTTCAGGTCACTTCCAGAAGAGAACCAGCCCAGTCCCCTGGTCATTTCATTTGTAAAAAAATAATTGTGGACCGTGAAATCATTAAAAAGAAAAATCAAAGCAGTATACGATTGTATATTAAACAACTACCGAAAAGTTAAAAACAGACATCAGTTAGTCATTGTGGAAAGATGAGTTCCCCACTGCCTGTGTAGGATTCTGGCAGAATAGGAGTTTTCATCTGGCATTTAGAAGTTGGCACCTGCTGGGTCTCCAGTGGCAGGGAGTTCCACAGGACTAGGCCAATGACATTAAAGGCTTAGCTCCTTGTCCTTGTCAAGGGAGCCTCACCAACTTGGGGAACGACCAGCGACGTTCCTGCAGGTGATCTGAGTGACTGAGCCGGGATATATGGGGGGGGTGGCAAGCTGTCAGGGCTTTGTAAATTAAGGCAAGGTCCCTAAACCTGGCTGGGGAGCAGATGGGCACCCAGTGCAGGGGCTTTAACACAGAGGTCACCACCTGTTTTGCCACTGCCTGCCCCCCTCCCCGGCCCCTGCCTCCAAGGCAAGCTGCTTTGCTGTGACACCCCCCCCCCCACACACGCACTTCTCCTGGCACATGGCAGCACAGACACCAAGGCATCCCTGGAAAAGCAGGTCGCTTCTCCCACCCGGAGCCCATCGGAGCCGCCAGCCAGCCCATCACGGCTGAACGGCTCTGACAGCTGCTGAGGGGAGGCCCCAGGGCACAGCCTTGGCTCAAAGGCCGGAGTCGGGGGCAGCCGCTGGCCGTGGCAACGTCTGGCGCAGAACCAGGCTGGACGCAGCAGACTGGAGGAAGCCTGTTTCGATCTGGGCACAGGCCTGGGAATGGCACCAAAGCAGAAGGGCACCATCTTGCCCCAAATGCTGCTTGGCATCTCTACGAAACCCCTGGGAGAGGTTATGGGGAGATTGGGCGCAAGGCGTCATCCGGACAGGGATTATATGTTTCTGCACCAGCCTCCTCCCTCTCCCCCACCCCCGTCATCCATGCGCAGGCAACTTCTGGGCTTGAACACCGCAATGTGCTCTAGGCAGGGCTGCCCTGGTGCAAATCACCCAACTGCTCGCTAGGGCAAGATCTCGCCAGCATTTCAACTTGCCGCTGGGGAGCAGGGAAAGTTGAAGCTGCTCATTTTTTGTGTGCAAAAAGCCCAGGCGGCTTGGGACCAGGAGACCCGAAAGATGCTCGATCGCCCCTTCTCTCTGCGCAATCGAACACAGAGCTCTGCAAGGGAGGACGTCCTGCAGAGACTCTCTTCCTGGGAGGCCTGTGCCACCCAACTCAGCTCCTGGGCTGGCGTGCGGCGGCTCCTCTGCCCTTTTAGGATTCCCCCCTTGAATATGAGGCAGGCGCAGACTCTGCTCCTTTGGGCGGCCGCTGAAGACCTTCCCCTCCCAAGGAGGCGTTTAAGGGGAGACCTTTCCCAGGCTGCGTCTGTTTTGGAATTGTTTCTAAGCCGCTTCCTCGGCGCTTGTTTGCTGCCCTGGGCTCCTTGGGGAGGCAGGGCAAGATAGAAACGGAATGAGTAAATAAGAAAGCAAATAAAGCCTTTTGAGCAGAAGCTACTCAAATCCAACAGCAACAGTCAGCTGAGCCAGGAAACTCCCTCAAGCTCTGGGCGGGCAACCTTTCGCTCAAGCACTCAGCCAGGGAGAGGGAAGAAAGCCCTCCCTTCTGGGGGCCACGGGCGAGATCTGGAGGGGCCACACCGCCAGCCTGCAGATCGACATCTCCACCCAGAAATGCCCCACACAAAGCTGGCACCAAGAGCTGCCGGCTGATTGGAACAGGTGCCCAGGGAGGGCACACACCTGGGAGAAAACCTCCTTCTGGGCTGGTGGCACTAACAGGCATAGAATCGGGACCAACTGGGCTGGTGGCACTAACAGGCATAGAATCGGGACCAACCCCTGCAATGCAGGAATCTTTTGCCCAACGCAAGATTCAAACCCACAACCTTGAGATGAAGAATCTCACGCTCTACCAACTGCGCTCTTCGTCCGTGCAAAAGAATCCACAGACAGGAAAAACCTCCTCGGGCGACAAAGACCTTTGCCAAACATGCCCTCAGAGGCTGCCTGGCTAAAGCGAGGCTGGGGGGGGGGGGGGTTGGAGCGTGAGGGAAAGAACCAGGCCACAATCCGCGCCCAGCATTTGGGAAATGCCACCCCCCTCCCCCTACGGATACTTGGGAGTTTGCTCAGCTCTCCTTCGCAGCCTCCCGGCATTGCCTAACCTTTATTTATTATAAATGCTCCTGTCCTCCTCCCAGTAATGCAAAGGTCTGCAGAGTTGCCAGCGCAGGACCCTCCTCCCTGCCTTCTCCGCGGGGGAAGAGGCTGCGGGCAAACAGGCCAATAAATTATTCCATATATGCGTGTGTGACAGAGCGGCTTCCCAGGTAGCAGGAGCGCAGAGCTCTAGGTGCTGAAAATTAACCCTCACTTAAATCCAAGCTTAGCAAGTCCATTAGCTATGCAAAACACCGCTCAGCCTGGCTCCTACCCAACCCCCACGGTGCCCGCTCGCCCCCTTTCGGCTGCTGGGGGGGGGCACACACCAGGCAGCTCCTATTCTCAGCCTCCCAGAAAGCGGGTCAGCAGGAACGCTGGAGAAGCGCAGGTCAGGGGGAAGGACTGCCTGGACAGCTCAGTTGGCTAGAGCCTGGTTCTGATAACACCAAGGTTGCAGGTCCAATCCCCTTACGGGACAGCAGCACATTCCTGCATTGCAGGCGGCTGGACTTGGACATGGGTAGGCAAACTAAGGCCCGGGGGCCGGATCCGGTCCAATCGCCTTCTAAATCAGGCCTGCAAATGGTCCAGGAATCAGCATGTTTGTACATGAGTAGAATGTGTCCTTTTATTTAAAATACATCTCTGGGTTATTTGTGGGGCATAGGAATTTGTTCATCCCCCCCAAAAAAAAAATAGTCCGGCCCCCCACAAGGTCTGAGGGACAGTGGACCGGCCCCCTGCTGAAAAAGGCTGCTGACCCCTGGACTGGGATGATCCTCACGTTCCTTTCAGACTCTACGATTCTCTGAATGCTCCAAGCCAGACCTAGGCAAACTCGGCCCTCCAGATGTTTTGGGACTACAACTCCCATCATCCCTAGCTAACAGGACCAGGGGTCAGGGATGATGGGAGTGGCAGTCCCAAAACATCTGGAGGGTTGGGTTTGCCTGTCCCTGCTCCAAGCAGCTGGTTGGGGAGCTCCAGCCCAAAGGTCCCCCCAGCTCCCCACTCCCCAGATCGGCCAACGTTTGGGGCAGGAGACACCAGACTGCAGGGGCCAAAGCCCCCCAAGCTAACAAGCGCCCCCAGTTTTGAGCACATTCCTCTTTTCCCTCTGCAGGACAAAGAGTCCTTAGCCAAGGCCCCCCTGGGAGAGAGGAAGGGCTCCAGACGCCACCGGCTGATTGTGGGGCAGCAAATGAGTGGGGACGTGGAGACCAGGAGGGCTCCATGGACTTGTTGTCTTATCATTATTGTCCTGACCTGGAGGCAGCGCCGGCGCGAGACTCGTTTCGCCACGGAGATGATTCCGATATTTGTGTTAATTGAGTTGTTGGCCATTTGCCACTTTGGGCCTCCCTCGGGATGGAGGAGGGGGGTGAGGCAATAAATGAAATGTCACAATTAAAGGAGGCTTTGCCTTGGAAGCAAACCGTACCCCCCCCCCAGCAGCAGCAGTCTCCTTCTGCTCCCCCTAAGCACAGCGGCTGATGCTGCACCCAAAGGTCTCTCCCCAAGGGCCCCCAGACTCCCAGAAGGGAGGGGACAGCTCTGGGCACCGTCTTCACTCCTCTGAAGGTGCCATCAAGGGATGGAGGAGGGGCTGGCTAGAGAAGGAGGCCGGTGCAAGGGGGGGCTGCATTTCTCCTTGCCTTCTTCTCTCCCACCCCACAGAAGACAGGTCGGAAGTCCTGAGCTGGCCAAGAAGACCCCACAAGCCAATCCCAGACCAGCCAAACCAAAGGCCATGTGCATGTGTCTGCTTGTGTGTGCATGAAACTCGACCGGAGGGAGGAGCAGGCAAGGAGGCTGCGCAGGATCTGTCCTCGAGACCCAGGCTGCAGGGCGGGAGGTTGGACTAGATCAGGGGTCGCCAACCTAAGGCCCATGGGCCACAAGCGGCCCACAGGGGCTGTTTATCCGGCCCATGAGACGCTCCCGAACCAAGCCACCCGGTTGATGAGTCCCTGATCGCTGCACCGCGCCGGTTTTGTGCAGCATGCAGGGACTTGCTTCTGCAGCGCTGGAAATCGCATCTGCACAGACGCCAGAAATTGTGGGTGGGTATGCAATCCGGCCCATGGAGGGGTCTCCGCAGGAGTGAACCGGCCCAGGCGAGGTAAGCCTTGCCGACCCCTGGACAAGATCCCTTCCAATTCCACAGTTCTGTTCTAGGATTCTCAAACCTCCCCTCCCATGACATGACTGCCTGCCTGTGCCTCTCCCTGCTGAGTCCTGAGGGCCAAGGATGCTCTCCCCCAGGGTTCCTGACGCCTCCCACCCCAAGGGGGGGGGCAGCCATGTCCCCCCCCCAACCAGAGCATGAAAGTCAAACCAGAGAGGAGAGACGGTGGAAGAAGACTGGAAGAAATTTAAGGACTATCTTGGGAAATATTACAAAATTGGTGAATGTTAGATTGAGGCTGGACTGAAGTTAAGTGGTTACTAGCTGTAATGATTAAGATAACTGGGGGGAAAAGAAGAAAGTAAGGTGTAAAATTAAGTGAAAACTGAGGATGAGGATTTGCTGAATGAATAATTGAAATTGGAATACAAAAAGGGGAGGTCCGAGAAATAAGTCTAAGAAAATGGGTGAATGAAATTATATGTGTTTTTTAATTTTTGTATTTTTGAATTTTGAATTTTGTGTTTTTATTTTTGTTTTTTGTCTTTTTTGTATAAATTTGGAAAAGTTAATAAATATTTGATGATAAAAAAGAAAGAAAGTCAAAGCAAAGCTTCCCCTGCTGCTCTGTTCCTTGCTGGCCAGCAGCCTAGGAAGTCCTGCCATCTCTAACCGAAATTAGCAGCCTAGACTGCAGCTTGCCTCCCGACCTCCCCTAGTGGCATGTGGGGTGGAAGGGAGGAAAGCAAGAGCCCCACAGCCGCCCTCTGCAAAGCCAGGAGGGGAAGGGGGCGCAGAGGCTGCTGTGGAAAGCTGCCTGCCGGGTGAGGCCTTGAGGCTGCCTCCTGGACACCCCACGGGGAGGGGGGGCTGCAGAGGCTTTTGTTGTGGAGAGGCTTGGCTCTGCCAATACGGAGGAGCCCGTGCCCCATTTGCTTCAAGGCAGACACTTAATGTGCAGCTCCAACGAACAAACGAACCCGAGGAGGAGAAAAATAATTAGCATTACTGCAGAGAAGGCTCCTTTCATCCCTCCTGGCCCCTTCCAGACCTCTGCAAGCAGGCAGGCAGAAAGGCAGGGGGGCCTTCATTTGGAGAGGCTCTGGCTTCCCAAAGTATTGGGGGGGGGGGCAATGGCAGCAGCAGCCAAGGATGCCAGCAGCCCTGCAACATGCCCTCCCTGGGGTGCCCGCCGGTGCCTTCTGAACCTGGATCCAGGTCAGCTGGGCAGAAGAGGCTGCCAAGCCAGAGCCAAGCTTTCTAGCAACAATCTAAGAAACCTCCCCTCACACATTCAAGTGATGTGGATCCCCAGAGGGGACAGGGGGGAAGTCTTGCACCTCAGAAAGGGCTGCTCAGGGAGTGGGGGGGGTGCATTCAGCAAGGGGGGGCCTCTCCCCTCCTCCTCCTGCTCCTCTGCCATCAGGACAGGCTGGGAGGAGAAAGGGGCCTGGAGGATGGAAGCACTTCTATTATTTAGCTGGTGCCAGAATAATTTACAGCCGGACATCAGAGCTTGCGCCGAAGAAAGCCAGCCATAAATACACCACAGATCTGAGTTATGTCGTCGCAAGGCAACCCAGCTTCGCCCCTGGAAGCGTCTCCTGGGCTCGCGAGTCAGAGAGCCCAAGGCTTAAATCTCAGCAAACAGCACATATCTCATCCCCCCAATACAGGAGATGTTGCAGGACATACTTAAAAACCAACTAAATTCCCCCTTCCCTGGAGGCAGCAGCACAGATCTGGCTTTTGCCCTGAGGAGCGGAAAGGGCTCCTTTCCTCCAAAGCTAGCGCCTGACTCAGAAGCAGCAGCAACCTCCACCCCCCAGGCAGACTCTGGGGAAGAAGCAGAGCGCCAGAGAACCTGGCCAGACCACCCTGCGCCTCCCCTGGCCCAGCCCCCCCAGCAGGTTTCCAACATTGCATTATATCACCCAGCTAAGCATCGCAATATATTGATATATCTCAATGTCTGAATTAAGGATGAAGCTATGGAGCACCGGCTGGCTTCACGGTTTCCCCCACATTGTGATTTTTGCATAGCACACACACACACACACAAACACAATTTGCAGTATGTTGCCAGGTCAAAAAATTATGAAACTGATATCACGATATCGGAGGATGTATCACAATACTGATATATTGCCCAGCCCTAGCGAAACAAAATAAAAAAATTCCTTCCAGTAGCACCTTAGAGACTGACTAAGTTTGTTATTGGTATGAGCTTCCATGTGCATGCACACTTCTTCAGATACCTGTAGAAGAAGTGTGCCTGCACACGGAAGCTCATACCAAGAACAAACTTAGCTGGTCTCTAAGGGGCTCCTGGAAGGAATTTTTTTTATTTTGTTTCGACTACGGCAGACCAACACAACTCCCTACACTGTAACTAGCCCTAGCGGAGACATCCCTATAGAATCACAGAATTGTAGAGTTGGAAGGGACCCCCAGGGGTTCTCTAGTCCACCCCTGCAATGCAGGAATCTCAACTAAAGCATCCCTGACAGGTGGCCGTCCAGCCTCTGCTGAAAAGCTTCCAGGGAAGGAGAGTCCACCACCTTCCACCCCACAGGCAGACAGTTCTTCCTGCCAGTACATTTCTCCTAAGGTCTGGTCGGAATCTCCTTTCGGGTCCTCTTAATCCATTGGTTGGGGTTCTCCCCTCTGGAGCAGCAGGAGACAAGCCTGCTCCACCTTCGACAGGAAGGCCCTTCGAGTATTGGAAGGGGGCTGTGCGGCTGCCTGTTCGGCTCAGCACCCCCAGTCTCCGTCTCAGCCCAGGCCTGCAGAGTCAGCAGGACCACGGACAGCTCCGCGCTGAGCCCAGGCTGTTGCTTCAGCACCAGCCGCCCTTGAAGAGCTCGCTCTGCCTTGGGGAGAGAAGCCTCTTGTGGAAAGGGGTCCGGCTTGCTTGGAGGGAGCTGGGGGGAGACTGGGGCTCCGCAAACTGTGGTCTGGACCCCTGGAAGTCAGAGGACGGCCACTCTATCGGGATGGAGCGACTCCCCTTTGAGGAAAGGTGGCAACACAACGGAGACGGGAATGCACAAGGGCTGGCAAAGGACCGCCTTGCCTGGCACTTCCAGGGTCCCTCCTCCTAATCCTCCTCGGTTTTGGCTCTCGTTTTTATCTCCTAAGAGTCCCGCCGAGTGAGCTTGCAAAGGCCAATTCACGGGTCGCTGCCTGACAGGCAGGCAAAGGGCAATAAAGAGTCAGGTCTAGGGACGCCAGAGCCTTTCCGGAGGCTTCTCAAAAGCCAGCCTTTTGTAGCCCCGAGAACACGGCAAAATTCAATGATCTGCGCCAGGAGAGACATAATAGAAACGTTTAAGTGCCCGATACAGATTGCCCTTAAACATGTCCCTGTCAGCCGCCATTAAATGCTGCGCGGCTGGCCGGTAAAAATGGTATTTCATATTGGGGGGCAGCACACTGCGAGGCGGCTTTCTGGGAAGCTGTTCAAGAACCTGGACATGTGTTTGGAGGTTTTGCAAATAAACATTAAAAATCAATATAACAGCAAGGAGGCTAACTAAACTCCGCCGCGATCCAACGCTGGGCTATTATGTCACGCTGCCTATAAGCTGCTTTCGGCACCAAAAGTTGCTACGGCAACTTTTACCCAGAAGGGGAGGGGAAGGGCGGCACTCCCTCTTCCCCTCCCTCCCCTCAAAAGCCATTCCAACAGCGCCAAATCTCCCCCAAGTAGCTAGCCCTCAGCAAGGAACGAACAAAGAAAAGGCTGCAGCCGCTGGTGCCCTGCACTGGCCAAGGAGCACCAACTCGATGGTGAAGTTGGCGAGTAGCTCAACGGACACGGAAGGGGTGCGCGCACACCCCCCCACACACACACCCCGTGTTTATTAATATTATTAATATGCCGCCCATCTGACTGTGTGGCTCCAGCCACTCTGGGCGGCTCCCAACCAAAATACAGTAAAAGCGCAATACGACATCACACACTAAAAAATTCCCTGAAGGGGGCTGCCATGACAGGCCCAAAGCAAGGAGGGCAGGAGCCCCAGCTCTGAGCAAGGCGCCTGGAAGCTGAGCTGGCCGGAGAAGCCCTCTGCCCAGGAAGATGCCAGCCACAGAGGGAGGCAGACAAGCTCCTGAATACCAGTTGCTGGGAACTGCGGGATGGGAGCGATGCTCTTGGGATCGGATCCTGCTTTCAACAGGCTCTTCCTAAGTTCTTGAGCAGGGCTAGAAACTCAGGTATATAAGTGAGTCGCCAAACGGCACCTTGAACGTAGGTTTCGGTTGTCGTCTTAATGGAATGTCTAGGCACCTTTTTTGCAATGGGAATCATCATCATCATCATCATCATCCATTTCATTTCTAAAGGTAAAGGTAAAGAGACCCCTGACCATTAGGTCCAGTCGTGGCCGACTCTGGGGTTGCGGCGCTCTTCTTGCTTTACTGGCCGAGGGAGCTGGCGTACAGCTTCCGGGTCACGTGGCCAGCAGGACTAAGCCTCTTCTGGCAAACCAGAGAAGCACGGAAACGCCATTTCCCTTCCCGCCGGAGTGGTATCTATTTATCTACTTGCACTCTGACATGCTTTCAAACTGCTGGGTTGGCAGGAGCAGGGACCGAACAACGGGAGCGCACCCCGTCGTGGGGATTCGAACCACCGACCTTCTGATCGGCAAGTCCTAGGCTCTGTGGTTTAGACCACAGTGCCACCCGCGTCCCTATTTCATTTGTAGACTGCTTTATATTTTAAAGAAAAAGCTCAACGCAGTTGACAACACATGAAAACATCAAACAAATTCAAGCTTCCAGGAAAACCTTTCAGAACCTGTGAGTCAGTGGGGTGGGGTGGTGAGAGTGTCGGACTAGGACTTGGGAGATTAGGGTTCAAATCCCCCTCAGTTGTGATGCACACAGGGAGACCTTGGAGTCAGTCGCGGCCTCTGAACCTTCCTCACAGGGTCGTTGTGCGGATTAAGCAAGGAGCGAGTGAACCATGGGCTCCTTGGAGAAAAAGCTGGGAGACAGATGCAAGAAATAAGCTCTTCTGCTTCCCGGCTCAAGAAAGCCGGAGGAGCCAGCCAGGAGAAATGTCAGGCGCCAACCTGGTACCCAGAAATCTCCGTGTGGTAGCAACTGGACCCGTGCCAGTCGCAAAACGTGCCTGGGGATTTCAAGCCCTGTTCTCAAAGAACACAAGTGGGCACGGGGGCGTCTTACTGGGTTGTTTTGAATAACTTGCTGGAAGGTGTCAGAAGCAGCCTTGGTATAAAGACCTGCCAAGCAGCGGAGGGGGGAGGCAGACCCCCCCCCCAAGCCCCCTTGGGCCGCAGGCAGCCGTGACCTACACAGTGTGCCAGTTCACCTCCATAAGTGATGACACGGCATGAAAAGGTGGGGGAATCTGGTTGAGTGCCTGAATAGAAGAGGATCTTCAAAGTCACTCTCAGGGACGGGCGACAGGCTCTTTCATCCCTTTTTAAGCACATGCGGCTCACAAGCCTTCGTGTGTTCTCACCCGTCTGCAGACAAGCTCCCAGCCCACAGCACTGGCTGGGAAAAGACGGCCGTGGCTGGGAAATTCAGGGTGCTCCTTTGAAAACGAGGTGGGCTGGAGGAAGCTGGGGGGGGGCGCAACTCTAGAACAGCAAGGCAGGCGAACGCCCTCCCTGAAATGCAGCCGATTGCTTTGTCAACACAATTAGACTGCTATTCTCACAGCCCATTCATAATCCGCATTATCTCCTAAGTAGCGCTGCCTTGCGTTGCACTTTTCCTGAATGCCTCTTCCCCCCTTTAAATTTATACACACACACCCAGGCACATAATTATGCACCCATTCCAATTATACATGTAATCAAGGAGAACAATAATTCAGTTAATCCATACATCATATTACAAAAAAGGACAGAGCCTAATTATACAATCAGCTCCAGTCAATTATTTTTCCATACGGAGATAATATTGTGCCGCAACTGTGAACCCACAAACCAACTTATTACTTTCAACACTGGCTACGCTTCGTAAGCCCCCCCCCCCCCGGGGGAGGGGGTCAGGGGCAAGAAGCAGATTGAACCCAGCTTAGACTGCAAAATGCACAGCTGCCCTGCGGCCACAGAGGCATTTTGCAGCCGCTGACGGGTCTCCTGGGACATGTGCTTTGATGCCTCCCCACATTCAAGGACAGCCCCCCCTCAAAAAAAAGGATTGAAAACAGGCTCCAGGACAGAGTGTGGCTTGCCCCAGCCTCAACTGCACTGGGCAAAGGCAGGCGGCCCCAGCGGGGCAAGAAGGGGGAGATCGCAAATACCCCACTTGCCCACCCAGCCTTCTGAGGAGCGGTCGAAGGAGCTGGGTATGTTTAGCCTGGAAAACAGGAGAATGATAGGAGATATGAGAGCCCTCTTCAAACATCTCAAGCGCAGTCACACGGAAGAGGGGACAAGCTTGTTTTCTCCTGCTCTGGAGGGCAGGACTCGAACCCATGGCTTCAAATCATAAGTTCCTGACTAAATATCAGGAAGAACTTTCTGGCAGTAAGAGCTGTTGGGCAGTGGAAGGTGGTCAACTGCCCTTCCTTAGAGGTTTTTAAGCAGAGGTTGGCTGGCCATCTGTCATGGATGCTTTAGCCGAGATCCCAGCATTGGACTAGATGACCCTGGTGCCCTTTCCGACTCTACAATCTCGTGATTCTATGGACGCAAACAAGAAGGGAGACAGTGCCCTGGGTTGGGGAGGCGAAGGGGCACAGACGCTGCAAAGCAGCCCAGAGAAAAAGAGGCATCTCCTAAGGGGGCTTCCTTCTCCCATATGGAAAGGGGTTCTTGGCCACTTCATCTCTTTGTCTACCTGAGAATATCCGTGCTTCCAGAGGTAAGGAAGGCGCTGCCCATTTCCTGGGAGTGGAAAGGCGGGACCCCGCCTTGCAAAGGAACTCCCAGCTGGGGAGAGCAGAGGACTCCAGAGATCTGCCTGGCTTGGGTGGGGGGAGAGATTGGAGTGGGCCAGAGAGGTTGGAGACCCCCGCAGCACAAAGCAGGAAGGAAAGACCCCCAAAGCGCCTTGTTCCCTTTTTATCCCTCTTTTTCTGAGTGCTGCAGATAATAATAGAAGAACAGCACCTCTCTTCTTCATCTTTAATCAAACCGATAAAAGGATGAAAAGCTCCACCCATGGAGAAGGTGACTTCTACCCACCTAGACAGCCAACGGAAGGAGGGCGAGCCGGGAGAGATTTTGTGTTTGATATTTAAGTGGAAGGAATCGCTTCCCCGGCAGCCAGCCCCCTCCAAGGGGTCCTGTGCCCGAGGCACTAAGGGGGGGGGTGGAAGAGGCTACGCAAAGGAGGGGAAGCGGATCTCGCCTGAAGGCCTTGCAAATGTACCCCAAAGCTTTGAGGCCATTTGTGCGCCATTTCTGAGCCTTTGCAGTTGACATCTGGGCCTCCCCAACTCAAATCCAGTTCTGGAGTTCCTGCACTTGGCAGCAAGGGAGCCAAGCTTCCCTTTGCAACAAAGTAGGACCCCCCCCCCCTTCTCTCCTTTTGGAAACCAGCATTTAATGCCAACAAGGCTGATCAACTGATACTGGGACCCTCCCCTTATAATAAGAAAGCATTGCTATTTTTGTCTTGCAAGCCACATGATTTGGGGGGCGAAAGAAAATTCCAGCGACTGAGGAAAGCTGGCTGATGGGGCCAGGATGCCTGCACTGTGATTCTCTGACAGGAAAAGATGCTTCTCAGCTGGAAGAAACCCCCAGGGCCTCCTCCCCAGCTTGGCTGCCCCCCCCCCAGTCCTAAGCCCTGCTAGGCAAAGGCTAGAAAGCTCCCGCTCATCTCTCAAGCAGCCAGGCTTGCAGGAAGGTGAGCTTCCATCAAATCTTGGAAAATTGAGAGATCTCAAGTTCACTGGCCAGCAAGGAAGAAGAAGTCAATGATGGGGCACATGTTCTACTTGTAGAAAACATCTGCCACCGCCAAAGCATCCCAGTTTGAAGAACAAACATGTCTCTGGCCTGGTGCAGAACGTGGGTACTTATGAACCAATGGCTTCAAGTTCCAAGAAAGGAGATTGTGACTAAACATCCGGAAGCAGCTTCTCACAGGAAGAGCTGTGGGGCAGTGGAAGCGTCCTCCCTCAGGAAGTGGCCGACTCTCCTTCCTTGGAGGTTTTTTAGCAGAGGATGGAGGGACATCTGTCAGGGATGCTTTAGCAGAGATTCCGGCATTGCAGGGGGTTGGGCTAGATGACCCTAAGGGGTCCCTTCCAACCCTACCGTTCTCTGAGTTCTTGGAGTCCTGCACAAGGCGTGTCCTGGAGAGGGGCTGGCTATCAGTCCGCCCGCTCTGCCCCTCCCCGGCTGCCCTTTGAGGCCTTTCCAGGGAGGTGGTGGACTGAGTCTGTTCCCTCTGAAGCGCTCTCTCTCTCTCTCTCTCTCTCTCTCTCTCTGGCTCCATTTGCTGACAGATGCTCTTCCAGCAAACCTTTTTGTCTCATCACTGTCATCTGAGCAGCTTGGCACTCCTCCTGGCCAGGATTGCTGGACCCACATGCTGGGACCCAGTGGGGTTCAGAGAAAGTCTCGCTGCTGCTCTGCCCTCCTGTTTTACGCCCCCCGGGCTGCTCAGACCCACGGACAGCAGCAAGGAAGGGGGCACAAGTGGGATTGAGGACTGCGGGCGGGGAGAGAAGCCCCCTTTCCTCCTATTTCCCTCTCCTGGCTCTTGGGCTCAGTTTGGAAAGTGGCACCTGGGAACACTTTTCCTGCCCCACACAGAGAGAGGCTCCAAGAGGACCAACCCTCCTCTCCCCCCCCCCCCGAATTTCTCAAGAAGGAACAGCCACAGAGCCAGACACTGGGGGGCTAGAACTGAATGACTCCCATACTGGTGGGTCAACGCAGGTTCCTATCGGTAAAATGGGCCACTGTTCAAAAAACAAGGCCATGGGGTGCAGGAGAACGTGGCCTGCCAAAGCTCACACACACCCCACCCCCAGGGGGCTGGCCTGTTCTATTTCTGCCTTTGTTGTCCCCCCCTCCCCACTACCACCCACCTTGGATGAAATCCCCAGGCACCTCACAGAGGTGGCATCTCGGGCTGTCAAGGCTGGCACGCAGGTGGGCAATCCCCCCCCCTTCACACATGAGCTAATTACAAAGCCCATTAGCTGTTAAGTAATTAACATAACAAATCAACTCAAAGTGACATAGGAGGCTAGGCTGCCTGAGATTAAGAGGTAGAATTACGGGAGTCACTTCCTGTGGCAGAATAAAAAACGTGGGAAGTGGAGGAAACTTTTGCAGGGTGACAGAGCGGATTTGGCTGTACTGGGGGGCTTCTCCTTCCCACCAGAAACGGGAGCCGCAGAAGGCCAGGCAGCCCCACAGAGAGGAACCTCCATCCTCTTCTTTTTGGGGTGGGGGTCGTGTGCCTCAACTCCCCTGGAGGAAGCAGCCAGGCCCCAGGAGGCAGCCATGGGGGGCTCCTGGCATCTTGGCAAACGGGCTTCGCCAGCGATGCCAACGTGGTGAATGTTTTTTCTCTCTCCAATCAATCAAAAGTTTATTGTATTAACCAAAGGCCATAACAATTTCAACCATTACAATTTGCCACACGACAAACCATGACAAACAGCATGCAGCAATTACATAAAGAAAAAGGGAGTCAGAATTCATAAATATCATCTGTTCATGCATACCTAGCTTAACTTCCATTAGACCTCTGAATCTCCGGCACAACTTGTTGCAATACTGTCTAGCTCTTTCTTTCTTTCTTTCAAATCATTTTTATTGATTTTCCAATAAAAAACATCCAATTAAATATCCAATCATAATGCTTCATTTAAAAATAAAAAATAAAAGATCAAATTACAGTGGTACCTCGGGTTAAGTATTTAATTTGTTCCGGAGGCCTGTTCTTAACCTGAAACTGTTCTTAACCTGAAGCACCACTTTAGCTAATGGGGCCTCCTGCTGCCGCCGGAGCACGATTTCTGTTCTCATCCTGAAGCAAAGTTCTTAACCCGAGGTACTATTTCTGGGTTAGTGGAGTCTGTAACCTGAAGCGTATGTAACCCGAGGTACCACTGCATAGTCCACATTGTATTTATTAATTTCTTGGGGCCCCCACAGTCTGTATCTCTGGAGAATATCTCCGCATCTTGACCCTGCTTCTCCCTGTCCAACGTGGTGAATGTTGAACATTAGCACCTAGGAAGAGCCTGTGGCCTCAAGACCAGGCCAGGGGCCAATCTAGTCCAGCCTTCTGTTCTTGCACCAGCCAAACAGATGCCCATCATGGGGAGCCAGGAAGCGCAAGAGCAAGCAGGAAGCAGGATCGGAGCACCAGCGCAACTCTCCTGTGGCTTCCAGCAGCTGGCACCCAGAAATGTGGCTGCCACTGTGGTGAGCAGCCATGGACAGCCCTCTCCCTCCTCTTTTAAAGTCGCCTGGGTGACCATCTCTGCCTCCCCCAGGCCGACTCCGCCCTGCATGGAGAAGTCAGTTCCTTTAGTGTTCGAAACTCCCCAGGCGCATTTTGCTAGTGGCGCGGGTCCAACCCTGACTCCGTGGAGGGTTCTGGGCGCCAGGTTGGCGACTGGCACCTCCATTGAGACAACTGACTCATGCGCCTGAATCCTGGCCCCTTAGTCCTCCATCTGCCCATCAAGGAAAGGGAGGGCTGAGTACAGACATACCTTGGAAGTCAAACGGAATCCGTTCCAGAAGTCCATTTGACTTCCAAAATGTGTGGCTTCCAATTGGCTGCAAGAGCACCCTGCAGCCAATTCCGGAAGCTGTGCCAGATGTTCGGCTTCCGAAAATCATCCAAAAACAGGGGCAATTGCCGTATTTTTCACTCTATAAGACGCACTTTTCCCCCTCCAAAAATTAAGGGGAAATGTGTGTGCGTCTTATGGGGCGAAGGCAGGCCCCATGGCTTCAGCAAAAGGAACCCGAAGCCTCCGAAGCGCAGAGGGAGCGCTCCCGCTGCGCTCCGGAGGCTTCGCGTTGCTTTCGCTGAAGCCAGGAGAGCAAGAGGGATCGGCGCACACCGATCCCTCTTGCTCTCCTGGCTTCACTTCGCTGGAGATGCGCTGCACAGTTTTCCCTCTCTGTGCAGCGCCCCTTCAGTGAAGCGGGAGGAGAAATGGAAGGGGCTCTGTGTCTCCTGCCGCTTCGCTGAAGGGGCACTGCGCAGAGAGGGAGAGAATTATTTTTTTCTTGTTTCCCCTCTGTAAAACAAGGTGCGTGCTATGGTCGGGTGCGTCCTATAAAGCGAAAAACACAGTACTTCTGGTTTTCAATCATTTGGGAGCCGAAATGTTCAAGTTTGCAGGCGTTCGGCTTCCGAGGTTCCACTGTGCAGAGATCTCTGACGGCACAGCAGCCTTTCCACGCGCCACGCAAACGGATCTCACTGCCACAGTTTAAAAACCTCTGCCTTAGTCTGTTTCCATTTTCATTTCCTGTGTCTCTCCTTCCTGCATCCCAGGACAAATGAACGGTTGCAAGCAACAGTCAAGCAATGTAGTTGCGATCGCAGAACTGTGGTGCTGGAAGAGACCCCGTGAGTCATCTAGTCCAACCCTCTGGCATGCAGACATTCCACTGTGGCGTCTGCAACCCGGGATTAAGGTGCCATTTGGCGCGTAGCTAATTTATCTGTTTCTCTGTCCTGAATCTCCTGGCCTCTGGCTTCATCTGTCACCACAAAATGCCTTCACTGTGTCCAAGAAGGGCTCATCCCCTGGGAGGTGGGACAAGACACCCCCCCTCCCCAAATGAAAATCTCTGCCTGGGAGGCAGCTGGTCCTCCCTCCCTTCCAAGGCACAGCCTCCTCCTCCCTCCCTCTCCTTGCTCCAGGCATCCTTGGGAGGATTGAGGTTGCTTTTGACACCTCTGGCCCCCCGGGACTCATCCTTCCTCCCGGCGCAGCCTGTGCCATCAGCCTTTTCCAGGTTACTGGAGATGCCATCTGTCCTCGGCTCCTTTCAGATCGCTTCCCCACCCGTCACATTCCTGCCCCCCTCAGCTCCGCTGCCTCAGCCATTAACCGCTAATGGGCAACCTCGTCAAATGTTCCCTCGAAAACCCAAACGCACCACATCTCCCCAGCGCCTGCCTGATCTCTCCTGGCACCCATCTCCTCCTCCGAGGGCTCCAGGCACTTAGCTGAGCCTGGCAGAGGCCTCTCCTCCTCCTCAGCTGGAATCCAAGCTGGCTCCCCTGCCGGCAATCTGCACCCCCCCATCATAGCCTTCAGCTGCTCAGCTTCCTTGCAAGACACCCATCTTCACACATCAGCGAAGCTCCATCAAGGTCCCTCTGCCAGCCACAGCCACAAATTCCCTCCTCCTCCTCCTCCTCCTCTGATTTCCCAAGCCCTTGCCAGGCCTCCCACAACAGGACTCATTGGCTCAGCAGCCCCTTGCCAGGGCGTGTCTGTCCAGAGAATCACAGAATTGGGACCCCAAGAGTCATCTAGTCCAACCCCTTGCAAGGCAAGAATCGCACAGTGCACAGGAGAGCCGTGTCTCCACCCCCCACTGCCCACCGCAGACCGCCAGCTCACCATCAGGATCCCACCACCACCACCAAGAGGGGTCCTGCAAGGGTCCCGAGGGCGAAGGAGAGGGGGCCTCAGCCGTCCCCACTCACTTCCAGGGGGTGGAGGCAGCAGCAGGATGAACAGGATTCCTCATTGCATCACAGACAATTTCATTTCCCAGAAGGTGGGAGAACCAACAAGGGGATCATTGATCTTGGACCTCACCAACAGGGAGGAACTGACCGATGAAGTGGAAGTACCAATGAAGTGGAAGTACCAGAAAACGGGGGAGGAAGTGAGTTTCAGGATACAGAGGCAAGGGAAAGCTGAGTGTAGTCAGACCCACACTCTGGACTTGTAAGAAGGCCAATTTCAAAAAGCTGAAGGAGCTACTGGGTGAGATCCCAGGGTCAGAAATACTCGGAGAGAAGGGAGTCCAAGAAGAATGGGAGATTCTAAAAGGAGAAATATTGAGGGCCCAAAAACAGACAATACCAACAAAAAAGAAAAGTGGGGGGCATCTAAGGAAACCGGTGTGGCAGCGTAAGGAGCTTGCAGATGAGCTGAGAGTTAAGAAGGGCATGCGTAAGAAAGGGAAGAATGGGGAAATCACAAAGGAGGAGTAGACACAAGTAGCCCACAGTTGCAGGGGGAAAGTCAGGCTGGCATGAGAGGTTAAAAAGAATAAAAGAGGTTTCTTCAGCTATTTCCTAAGTTAGTGGAAGAACAAGCAAGTGGAAGGTCCTCTGTGTGGGGAAGACGGAGAAATGCTATTGGGTGACGGAGAGAAGGCGAAACTCCTCAACCCCTACTTTGCCTCTGTCTTCCCCGCAAAGGAAAGTAATGCCTAATCTGGTGATAACAGAATAAATTGTGCAGGAGGGAGCTGCAGCCCAAGACAGGAAAAGAGGTGGTAAGGGAGCACCTAACTACTTTAAATGAATTCAAATCTCCAGGGCCTGGTGAGCTGCATCCAAGGAGCTTGTAGATGCAATTTCAGAGCCTTTGTCTTTGACCAGGACAGACTGGAGAACTGGACGCAAGCCAACAAAATGAATTTCCATGGGGACAAATGTCAGGTTCTTCGCTTAGGCAGGAAGAACCAGACGCACAAATATAGGTGGGGAGACGCCTGGCTTACCAGCAGTACATGTGAAAAGGATCTAGGGATCCTTAATATGAGTTAACAGTGTGATGCAGCAGCAAAAAAAGCTAACGCTATTCTAGGCTGCATCAACAGAAGTCTAATGTTCGAATCATGGGAATGGTACCACTCTCTTCTGCCTTGGTCAGACCATACGTGGAGTCCTGTGTCCAGTTCTGGGTACCACAATTGAAGGAGGATGCTGACAAATGGGAAGGTGGGCAAAGGAGGGCGACCACGAGGATCAAAGGCCAGGAAACTGAGCCTCATGTGACGCGCTGCAGGCAGCTGCGGATGCTTAGCCTGGAGAAGAGGAGACTGAGAGGAGATGTGATAGCTATGCTTGGTTTTCTCCTGCTCTGGAGGAGAAGACTCGAACCAATGGCTTCAAGTTACAAGAAAGGAGATTCCGACTACACATTCGGAAAAACTTTCTGACAGTACATAAGAGCTCTTCAGCAGTGGAACAGACTCCCATGAGAGGTGGTTTCCAATCAGAGGTCGGCTGGCCATCTCTCGTGGATGCTCTAGCTGAGATTCCTGCACTGCAGGGAGTTAGACTGGATGACCCTCAGGGTCCCTCCCAACTCTGCCATTCTATGATTTGAAGAGCAGCCCCACAATGGCCCCACAGAACTGGAGGCTACTGGCCACCACAGCCTCTCAACATAGAAACGACCCGTTTGCTCAGTTCCCATCCCACTAGGAGTGCTGGGACCATGAGACTCCAGCGCTAGGCAGAAGGCAGGATGACATGTGGCAGACACACACACTCAGCTCCCTCCCGACTCTGAAAAGCTTCCTTCTGAACCCCGACAAGACCCCAAGAAGTGCAAAGAGCCGTCTCTGCAGAGCTCCCTTCAGAAGCTGGAAGATGCCTTACAGGGGGAAATAATTACTATTCGCAGATTAGGCATCTGAATGTAAGAGGATCATTTTGCTGGTGAGAGATGCTGCTCTAAAATGGATTTCTTGATTTAGTGCAGCCTGTTAAGTAAGATTAGAGAGTTGAGGAGCTGGGCTGCTTTGATTGCCATCCCAAGAAGGCAACCGGACGGCAGGCCCTATCCCCGTCATCGGCCAGAGATGGGGAACCAGGACCCCCCCCCCAAAGAGACGGAGCCTGCCACATCAACACACACGCTTCCCGGGGAATTTTACCGACTTTTCTTTCTTGCCAGGATTGGTAAAAGTCCTGATCTTTTGTTACTCTCCTAATTGCTAGCTTCCTTACATGCTTTAAATAGTTTCATTCATTCCTCCTGGAGATTCTCTGCTCCTGTGAAAGACTCTCATGTCAGGCTTCCTCTGTTCCTCAACTAGAAAGGCTGCGGATTCTGAGAGCACCTTTGTGCTCAACCTGGCAAAACCCTCCACGTGTCGGAGTCACAGACATCTGAACGCACCCGCATGCATGCCAAGCAGGGGCTTCCAGCAACCGACCTCAGCCAGTCTCCCTGATCCCAGAGTGGCGACGTCTCCCCAGATTGCTGGCAAACAGCTTCAGTGCCCACCTGAAGCAGGGTGCCCAGAATCATGGAGGTGGGAGGGACCTTGAAAGCAATCTATTCCCACCCACACCCCAGGCAGCGAATGCAATGCAAGCCCTACCCCCGCCCCAGGCAAATGGCCGGGCCAGCCTCTGCTTCAATGCCTCTCCAACTCCTTGAAAGATTTTATCAACGAGGTCTCCAAAAATTTCTACACATCACTTGGGAAGACAGGCAAACTAATATCAGTGTACTGGAAGAAGCAAAGATCACCAGTGTTGAAGCAATGATTCTTTAACATCAACTTCACTGGACTGGTCATGTTGGGCGGATGCCTGATGATCATCTTCCAAACCAACTACTCTATTCCAAACTTAAAAATGGAAAGCATAATTCTGGTGGTCAACAAAAGAGGTTTAAAGACTCTCTCAAGGCAAATCTAAAAAAAAGGAGTATAAATACTGACAACTGGGAAACAGTGGCCTTCGAGTGCTCCAGTTGGAGAACAGCCTTTACCAAAGGTGTCATGGGCTTTGAAGACGCTAGAACTCGGGACGCAAGGGAGAAACGTGCTAAGAGGAAGGCACGCTTGGCAAATCCACACTGTGATCAACTCCCACCCAGAAACCTATGTCCCCACTGTGGAAGGCCGTGTGGATCCAGAATTGGCCTCCACAGTCACTTAAGGACTCACTGCTAAAACTGTGTTTATGGAAGGCAATCTTACTCGACTACGAGGGATCGCCAGAAGAGAAGCCTCAATGCCTCCCAGCCAAGGAGAGCGAGGGCGCCCTGTTCCGCCATCCCATGGCTTATTGGGAAAGAACCGGCAGCCAAAGGAAACCCCTCTTCCCGCACCCCCCGCTCTGTCTGGGCAACAAAGGGCAAGCCCAAAGCCCTTCAAATATTTCCAGAGCACAATCCATTCTCCCCTCCACCTTCTCTCCTCCAAGGTAAACATGAAGCGCTCTGAATTATCCGGCTCAATTGGAAGTGACCGGCATGCAACGTCTGCCAACAAAATGCAGCTGTTAGCCAGAAGCTAAATGTTTCAGACCAGCCTGGCACCAAGATCCTGCCTTGGCTCAGCAGCAGGGGACCTGCCCGACTTGCAGGAGATCTCCCAGTCAAAGCCCAGCCGCCCCTGAGCTACGGAGGCTGAGGAAGGGCCCTCCGTCTGAGATCCCAAAGAGCCATGGAGAGTCCTCAGCAACGGGCGAATGGCCCAATTCAGCCAAAGGCAGGATCCGACCTCTCTGCAGAGGGCTGGGCAGCGCAAGGGAGAGGCAGTCAGGGGACGTGGTGGGTGGCCTGTCTCATCCCGGTCTCAACCAACTGGGGCTCCCGTGGGGCAGGCCTTCAAGCCAAGTTACACAAATTATCCGGCTCCTTCTAAACTGACATAATTACCTGTAACGATTAAAGTATAGATTGCCCTGTAGGCATCTTAAGAGGGGATGAGGCAGGCCAGACGGGATCTATAGCGATCAATGAGGACAGATGCGAAACAGCAAACCGCCAGCTCCCCGGAGGGGCTGTCCAGGGAGCCAGTTATTAGCATTGCAACCTGGAAGGAGGCAGAGGACTCTGACGGGCAGCCGCCGCCAGCCTCACCCCTCCCTCTCCACCGCAGCAGAAGCACAGGCACACAGCCCACTCCTCAGGGGCAAGGGGTCAGCCCCACCGGCAAAAGGATGGGGGGAGGGGCAGAAGGGGAGGACCCCAGAACAAGGAATCTAGACACAGCCAGCCTCTCTCCGCAGGGGATGGCAGAGGCAAGCCAAGATGGCCTCAGGTGGAAGGCACTAGGTGCGCAGAGCCTGTCGGGTGCTGTGAGGAACTCAGACAGCCCCCACCCACCTGGGGAGGGAGCCACAGGCCTCAGCAGAGCGCAGCCAGGAGCAGAAAAGCCTGGAGCGATGGAGGGACTAGGGAAGACTTTGCCGAAGGAACGGCTTTCCACAGGGAGGTTATGCAAATCATTTTTGCATGCATTTGCATCCTTTGTCCTAGTTACCTGAAGTTCCTCGCCAAGCGGAAATTGGGGCACTTAGAGCTTTCATCAGGTGTGGCCAAACCGGAGGGCAGCCAGCCGGACGTTTCTGTCATGTGGCCGGCAATTAAGAGAGGGAACAGGAGAATCGCTTGAGGCAGGAGAGGCCTGAGAGGCCCGGGGGCTGGAGGCAGGAAAGGGAGGCAGGGGTCTCACCTGGCCCTGGGATGGGCCTGCCCTCCCCGGGGCAAGGCACAGAGGCGGCTGGGGGAAATCCCTGAAGCTTCCGGCTGGGAGCTGGCACTCACCTTCCTCACGCAGACCCCCTCGCACACCTGCCTGTCCCAAAGGCACCTGAGCCCCCTCCTGATGGCAGGCGGTGTGCTCCTCAATCTTCCCACCTGGCCAGTGCTAACCCAGGAGAAACAACCCTGGTGGGAAGTCTCCTCCCCTACAGACCCCAACCCTTCGCTGCCTTCTTCAGGACAAGGGACCCTGCGGGCTCTGTCCTACCCAAGAGGCCCACTCCTCACAACGTGGAAATCAGTGGTGGCCCCTGCCCTTTGGAACTCCCTCCCACTGTATATCAGGGGCCTTTGCTATGGTCTTTTCCAGCAACCTTCCCAAATCTTTATCCCAGCTGGTGTCCACCTTGGACTTTAACCAGCTCTATGTAGGTGCTCCTGTTGTTTTGAGCTGTTTCTGTATTCATAACTGCGATTATATACGTTGACACACCGTCAGTTGCTTCAGGGTGCCTGTGGGAAGAGAGTCACAAATGAAATAAGTGCAGCCCCTGGGGCAATTTCCCCCTTTCCCTTGCTCCTGCTATTTAGAGGGGCCGCCTCCCTGGCCGGGGGAACAGACACTGCAAGAGGGGTGGGAAGAGGAAGAGGAAGAGGAAGAGGAAGAGGAAGAAGAAGAAGGTGACCCTTGCGCATCCCAGATGCAAAGCTCTGTCTGTCAAGACAGGCTGGAAGGCAAGGAGAAGAAATAGAAGATTTATCTGAGGGAAAAATGGGGGGGCCCTAAAATTTTGAGGTGACAAGGCACTCCACAAGCCAGCTAGAAAGAAGGTCTCCCTAACTCAGCCAGAAGGCCCCTTCCTGCAGGGCTTGGCCAAAGTCACTGCCTGGGCCTGACCTCCTCCAGGGACTCGGAAGATGGATGGCGGCTCCACCTCCAGCACCCTGACAGGAGGGTGGAATAAAAGAGGATGTCAAGAAATCTCCCAGCCCAGGGCCAGGGGCAGGAAGCCTCCCTTGCTTGTCCTTGGATAGGAGGAAGGAGGCGGAGAGGCATGGCTAACCTCTGGAACTCTCTGCCACAGGAGGCAGTGATGGCCACCACCCCAGATGGTTTGAAAAGAGGACGAGGCAAATGCAAAGGCAGCGGCGCTTCTGAATCCCCACTGCTGGAAGCCACAGGAGCAGAGGCTCTGGAGCTCAAATTCAGCTTCCGGGTTTCCCACAATGGGCACCTGGTTGGCCCCTGCGAGAACAGGAGGCTGGACTAGATGGGCCAGTGGGCCTGATCCGACAAGCTCCTTTGCGTTCTTATGAGGAGAAGCAGGACCCCCAGGAGCCCACTGGGAGGGGAAGCACCCTAAACTCCTTTGCAGGGCTGTGCAAAGGCCAAGCCCCCCTGCAAGGGCTGCCCCAGAGCAGAGGGCGGTCCTGGGGGGGGGGCATTCAGCAGCCTCTCCTGCCCTGCTTTACAAGGGGGCTCTTAAAACATGCATCCAGTCACGCCCCCCCCCCCGACTGCAATGAGACCCCTGAGTATCCTGCAAAGCTCTGCACCGCTCTGGGCCCAATTCTGCCCTGATCATCGCAAGGGAGGCAGCTGGACGTATTCCAGGTGGCCTCATTGGCACAGGTGAGATTTCGTTTTATGACTCTGCCCCCCCCCAGTGTTTATTTCCCCCCCAAAAAAATGTTATTAGTTTTCACAATATTATAAACAAACAAACACACAAGACAAACAAACATAAATCATAGCCTTATTGAAAATTACAGTTATTAACTTTGTTAAGTGACTTCCTCGCTTCCCCTTGGTTGAATTTCATTGCATGTCCTTTTAACAGTTTTCCAAATCCCAATTTTTATAAAATTTAACTTAAGCATTAACATCCTTAGATCTTCACCTTATGGAATTAAACATATTAATTCATCACTTAACATAAATAAAATCCTTAGCCCATTAAGTATCTGGAAGCTATTTTCAGCTGAAAATAGCTGCCCCCCCCCCCGTGTTCAGGCCCCCATCAGAAAGGGCAAGTCGAATCCTCCAGTGTCTTGGGGGACTCAGGGCTGTGGGAGAAGCGCCAGCGTTTGGAACTCAGGAAAGAAAGGTGACCGAAGGGGGAAGCGAGGAGAGAAAATTACAGTTTTATACGTGGGGTGGAGAAAAGAGATGTAGATCATTTCCTCTCTCCCGCGTGCCTAATTCTGCGCTGAACTGAGAGGCGTCCAGTGAAATCAATCAGCAGGAAATTTGGATCGGGCAAAAGGAAATCCTTCTTCACGGAACACGTAATTGATTTACGGCCTCAGCGAAACATGAGGAATGCGAGGGGCCTGACACAAAATGAGGCACAGTGGTGTTCTGCGGCCATGGCTGGCCGGCACTCTGCCTTCTCCAGAAGACTCCATTCCGCCCCCTACTCCGGCCTTCCATGGCTCCCGCCACCCGCTCCATTCAACCAGCCACCATTTCGTGGTCGCCAGACACACCCAGGGCCTCCCAGCCCCACCAAAGGCCTTCTCCTACGAGCTTCACGCACGGCGCCTGCAAACCTTGGGGATTCCTCTAAGAACCACCCTGCAGGATGAGGCCACTGCCCACCTAGTCCAGCATCTCCCAGGGGCCAACCAAAGGGAAACCCACAAGAGCAACTCTCCCCTCCTGAGGTTGCCAGGAACTGGGATTCAGAAGCACGGCCATTGTGGGCAGAAGCCACCAAATCTGTCTCACAGGTATGCTGGTGAGGCCGTGTTGGCTGCAGGAGGACCAGCAGCTGGAGAACGGAGGTGGTCGCTAGGAGACAGCAGGGATGGGAAGCCTGTATCCCTGAAGGAGCATCTCCACCCCCATTGTTCTGCCCGGACGCTGAGGTCCAGTGCCAAGGGCCTTCTGGCGGTTCCCTCCCTGCGAGAAGTGAGGATACAGGGAACCAGGCACAGGGCCTTCTCGGTGGTGGCGCCCTCCCATCAGATGTCAAGGAAATAAGCAACTATCTGACTTTTAGAGAACATCTGACGGCAGCCCTGCTTAGGGAAGTTTTAATGTTTGACCTTTTATTGTGCTTTTAATATTTGGTTGGGAGCGGCCCAGAGTGGCTGGGAAACCCAGGGGGGTGCGGTCCGGCCCAGGTGTCATGCCTGGAGTGTGTGTGACAAAATCCGCGCCCCCCCGGCAGATCGGTGTGGTGGTGCTCACACCCCCAGCAGGCGAATTATCATGATTGGCACGATCGTTGCTGTGAAAACACACCCGGGGTGCGAGTGCCGCCCGCGCAAACACCTTCCCTTAAAAAAGCTCAACAACTTTGGGCAACGTTCCCAAAAATTGCCATGGGGGGGGGGTTTGACAACAATTTTTCGCACCCGGGAACCACCTGACCTTGCTACGCTCAAAATGACGCCACGCACATGCGCAGAAGTGGTGAATCGCGACCCGCACACGCACAGACGCGGGTTGCATTCGCTTCAGGATGCGAACGGGGCTCCGGAACGGATCCCGTTTGCATCCAGAGGTACCACTGTATTATTATTATTATTATTATTATTATTATTATTATTATTATTATGGCTCTCCAGGTGTGGCTTGGCAAGGTCACCCATCCTCGCCCTCCCTGACCTTTGGGGCCATGTCCTGGCTGGAGACAAGGGGAGCTGGAGCCCAGAAGATCTGGAGAACCACCCCATCCCACCCCCCATCCCATGCCTGGTCTATAAGACAAGCTGCACAGAGACAGTGCAGGAGAAGCGTGCCTTCAGGTATCTCTATCACCTGGACTCCATGGTCTCCTCTCTCCCCTTGGCCAGACCCAGCCGGGCTCTGCTTGGCAGGGGCTGAGCCAGTTCCTGCAGGCGCTTATGCAGGGAAACCAAATCATGATTTTTTTTTTGCTTTTCCACACTTTCAATCCCAAGGCAGCCTTGTTCTCTCTCTCTTTCTCGAGAGATCTCCCCAGCCTCCCCCTCCTGCCGCCCCTCTCCTTGTTTGGGGAGGATCATCTCCTTTCCAGCCACGGTCACTGCAGCGTCCGGCAAACTAATAGATTTCTTCAGACACAGAGACTTATTAGAAGCTCATTAGCAAAGTCCAATTAAAAGGAGAAAACCGGCTGCTTGAGCCGAGCCAAAAAAAGAAGAACCTCCATCTTAATCACTTTCATTATCAAAACAGGCTCCCTGCTGGAGCCCAGTAATTGCAAGCCAACCATTTTAACAAGATTTGCTTGTTATCGGGCTGTATTGACGATGCAGATACAAGGCGGCTCTGCTCTCAGGGCCCCTAACCAAAATAAGGAGGCAGGCAGGCCAGGGGGGGTGGAGACCCACCCACATGCCCACCCCCGGGAGGCCTCTGGCACCCAGCCCTCCCAGCTTTCGCAGCCGTCATAAAAACATGAGCGCCGGCTGGATCAGGCCAAAGGAGGCCCATGTAGGCCAGCTTCTTGACAGATTAGAGAACTGGGCCAAAACAAACAAGATGAATTTTAACAGGGAGAAATGTAAAGTATTGCACTTGGGGGGGGGGGAAATGAGAGGCACAAATCCAAAGTGGGTGACACCTGGCTTAAGAGCAGTACATGTGAAAAGGATCTAGGAGTCTTGGTTGACCACAAACTTGACATGAGCCAACAGTGTGACGCGGCAGCTAAAAAAGCCAATGCAATTCTGGGCTGCATCAATAGGAGTATAGCATCTAGATCAAGGGAAGTAATAGTGCCACTGTACTCTGCTCTGGTCAGACCTCACCTGGAGTACTGTGTCCAGTTCTGGGCACCACAGTTCAAGAAGGACACTGACAAACTGGAACGTGTCCAGAGGAGGGCAACCAAAATGGTCAAAGGCCTGGAAACGATGCCTTATGAGGAACGGCTAAGGGAGCTGGGCATGTTTAGCCTGGAGAAGAGGAGGTTAAGGGGTGATATGATAGCCATGTTCAAATATATAAAAGGATGTCACATAGAGGAGGGAGAAAGGTTGTTTTCTGCTGCTCCAGAGAAGCGGACACGGAGCAATGGATCCAAACTACAAGAAAGAAGATTCCACCTAAACATTAGGAAGAACTTCCTGACAGTAAGAGCTGTTCGACAGTGGAATTTGCTGCCAAGGAGTGTGGTGGAGTCTCCTGCTTTGGAGGTCTTTAAGCAGAGGCTTGACAACCATATGTCAGGAGTGCTCTGATGGTGTTTCCTGCTTGGCAGGGGGTTGGACTCGATGGCCCTTGTGGCCTCTTCCAACTCTATGATTCTATGATTCTTCTCCCAGGGGCCAACCAGGGCCAGAGCACAGGAGCAACGCTTGCCCCTCCTGCCGTTTCCAGGTACCCGCAAGCATCGCTTTCTCCAGCTGCGGAGACACAGCAGAGCCCTCCTGGCTGAGAGTCCTGGGGGAGCCGCTCCCTACCTTGCAGGCCTTTCTCCCACCTGGCCTTGGAGGGCGGAGCCTGGACTGACTCCAGCTGCAAAAGCTGAGGCTGCAGAACAGACTGCCAGGCTGTGATGTAGTTGGGGGGGGGAGGGGTTGTTGCTGTTCTTGATCGAAATTTTTTGAATCTGTATTTTAGATCTAATGTTTTTGGAGAAAATTGTTAATTAATTAATAATACAGTGGTACCTCTGGTTGTGAACGGGATCCGTTCCGGAGGCCCGTTCGCAACATGAAAAGAGCACAACCCGCAGCGGCACGTCTGCGCACGCATGGGTTGTGATTCGCCACTTCTGTGCATGCGCGTGACGTCGTTTTGCGCTTCTGTGCATGCGCGAGCTGCAAAACCCGGAAGTAACCCTTTCCGGTACTTCCAGGTCACCTCGGGATGTAACCTGAAAACATAACAGTATACCTGAAGGAGCGTCTCTACCCCCATCGTTCTGCCCGGACACTGAGGTCCAGCGCTGAGGGCCTTCTGGTGGTTCCCTCATTGTGAGAAGCGAAGCTACAGGGAACCAGGCAGAGGGCCTTTTCGGTGGTGGCGCCCGCCCTGTGGAATGCCCTCCCATCGGATGTCAAGGTGATGGACAACTACCTGACATTCAGAAGACATCTTAAGGCGGCCCTATTCAGGGAAGCTTTTAATGTATGATATTTTAGTGTTTTTTGGTTTCTGTGGAAGCCGCCCAGAGTGGCTGGGGAAACCCAGCCAGATGGGCGGGGTACAAATAATAAATTATTATTATTATTATTATTATTATTATTATTATTATTATTATTATTATTATAACATGAAGTGGACGTAACATGAGGTATGATTGTAATAATAATAATAATAACAACTTTAAACCCCACACATCTGGCTGGGCTTCCCCAGCTACTCTGGGAGGCTCCCAACAGAATATTAAAAACACGATATTCAATTTGGCTGTGTACACATTGATGCTTTGTTTGCTGTTTACAACTACTTTGGCTATATTTGCCGTTATGCAGTTTTTTAACATGTCGCAAGCCACCTTGAGAGCGGTTTTAACTTTGGAAATAAAATGCTTGGTTATCCCCTCCTTTTAATCTAATCTCCTTTTAAAGCCATCTAGATTGGCGGGTGTCCCTGCCTCCTGTTGCAGTGAGTTCCACAAGCACACGGGAAGAGCATCTGCTGGGTCAAGCCATTTCCTTCCCCCCCCCCCCGCCCAGCCTCCTGTTCTCACAGGGGTCAAGCAGATGCCCCAAAGGGCATTTCAGACTTCCATTTGAACTTCTGCATCTCCTGTTCTCCAGCCAATCAGCTCTCTGGCCACTCGGCCAATCCTAATCCAGCTATGGCAAAGAGGTCCCTCCATATGGCTCTTCAGAGGGCCTGAAATACAGCCGTCCTCCTCCATCTCTCGCTACGTGAACCTGCGTGGAGAGGCTGCTTCTCTTTATTCTGACAGAATTTGCAGAATTAGATGGTCTATCAGGAATTTGTTTCAAAATGGGAGGTTCTCAAAGAATATTTGAAATATAAATATAGTAGTTTAAACTCGGTTGCAGCATTCGAGGAACTTCAGTAATAGTTGCAAGGCAGATATAAGAATTAAGATATATTAAGAAAAAGTTTAATAATGATAAAAGTGTGTACTGGCAATGTCATATAAAATCAAAATATGGAATAGACGGGAGGTTTGTCTTTAGTGTTAAGACCAATTTATGTCTTATTGTTTGTTGAGAAAATTCAGTATCTATTGTTATTTTGGTGTGTAATTTGGTACTTGTGTTTTCTCTTTTTTCTTTTCTTGCTGTATCAAATTAAAAGAGAGAGAGAGAGAGGCTGCTTCATGTTGCCCTTCTCCATTCACCATTACGGAGTTTGCATCTATTCCACTTTTCCTCCAGGGAGCTCATGGCGGCTTCAAGGATTTCCTTTTCCCCACGCTATCCACGCCACAATCCTCTGAGGTGGGCTGGGAGACAATGACCAGCCCAAGGCCACAAAGTGGAGATTGCAACCCTGATCTCCCAGGTCCACCTCATGTCTGGAAGGCAGAGGTGGAACGGCATGGTCTGGGGGGGGGGGAGGGGGGTATCCTTTCCCAAGAAGCCTGGAAATTTGTGGGGCCCCTTGTCAGGAGTCCTGAAGGCTAAGACACTGCCCAGACACTGAGGTCCAGCACCGAGGGCCTTCTGGCGGTTCCCTCACTACGAGAAGCCAAGTTACAGGGAACTAGGCAGAGGGCCTTCTCGGTAGTGGCACCCGCCTATTGAACGCCCTCCCACCAGATGTCAAAGAGAAGAACTACCACCAGACTTTTAGAGGACATCTGAAGGCAGCCCTGTTTAGGGAAGTTTTAAATGTTTAATAGGTTGTTGTATTTTAGTGTTCTGTTGGAAGCCGCCCAGAGTGGCTGGGGAAACCAAGCCAGATGGGCGGGGTATAAATAAATTATTATTATTATTATTATTAGTATTATTAGTATTATTAGTATTATTAGTATTAGTATTATTAGTATTATTAGTATTATTAGTATTATTAGTATTATTAGTATTATTAGTATTATTAGTATTATTATTATTATTAGACTCAGGCTGCAACCCTGCACACACTTCTCAGGTAGCGATCCCCATGGAATCCCTCTCTCCTTTTTTTGCAAAATCTCAACCCCAAAAATGAGTTTTAGATCATCACCAAAATCTACGCCGCCAACATGGGCTTCCATGCACCCGAAATTTCCCAGACATTCCGGACGCACGCCAACAATCCCGACGTGTGGCAACGCTGGAGGTGTTGACAGCAGCAGGGACCCCACCTGAACCAAGGAAAGACACTTCTCTCTGGCTGTTAAGAAAACTGCCATGTTTAAGAGTCGGCTGTTTCTTTGCAAAGGCGGAGAAGGAGAAGGAGCAGAGCAGCCAAGTTGGTGGGTGAGAAAC
The DNA here is from genome assembly GCF_964188305.1 of Podarcis bocagei. NCBI lineage: Eukaryota > Metazoa > Chordata > Lepidosauria > Squamata > Lacertidae > Podarcis > Podarcis bocagei. Next base: position 1,969,440 of record NC_138135.1, read on the forward strand.
TTTACTTCCAGCAGGGAAGCCACTGTGTTGACACCAGCAGCAGCAGCAGGGTTCCCTCCTGAACGCAAGGCCAAGAGACACTTTCCGGCTGAGTTAGAATGACGCAATGGTGGGGTTGTAAGGGACCCCAGGGGTCAGACCAACCCCCGGCAACGCAAGAATCGCAGCTAGGTATCCGGGCAGCCCTGGTGCTTGACTGGCTGCAGAGAGGAGAAGGAGGATGGGCAGAAAACCAGACCAGCTTTTCCACCCTCCCACCCACGCCACCCCCCAAAAGGTATCCAAGTCCCGTGGGTCCTGGCTGGCCCTGCCGCCCCCAAACAGGCATTCAGCGAGCCAGTGGAACAGACTCCCTCCTTCCCTGGAGGTTTTTAAGCAGAGCTCGGATGGCCCTCTGTCCTGGATGCTTGAGCTGAGACCCGGGCATCGAAGTGGTTAGGACTAGAGGACCAGCGGGTGCAGAATGCCACGGCAAGACTCCTTCCGGGGTCCTTGCCGCGGGATCACATTCACTGGGTGCTATACCAGCTGCGCTGGCTCCTGGTGGAGTGCAGGGTCAGGTTTAAGGTGCTGGTTTTAACCACTAAAGCAGTGTTTCCCAACCTTTTTTGGGCAAAGGCACACTTGTTTCATGAAAAAAATCTCGAGGCACACCACCATTACAGCCCCGTGACATCAGCGCGCAGCGTCACGCCGGGAGGGACATGAATTGCTAGCAAATTACATAATCACCTCCTTGAGGGCTGGCTCATCTTCTCCGAAGGCAGAACCTCATTAATTAACAGCACAGATTCACACCATAGCCAAGACGAGGGGGGAAAACCTCAGTCATGCACAGTCTTGCACATGTGGGGGCTAAATGAGGACGAAGACCGGGCAGAGAGCAGGGTTCAAATCACCCCACCTGGCCAGGACAATCCCTGGGTGCTCCCTTGGGCCACTCGCCTGACCCACCTCGCAGGGCTGTTGTTGCGAGGATAACACGGGGAGAACCACGCGCGCCCCCGGGAGCTCCTTGGAGGAGAAAGCGGGCGATGAATGCAATGCACGAAATATATGAGAGGCGACCAGGTTTTGCAGGTGAGGGGCCCCCGCCAGCCTCCGCTTCCAACACCCGGCGCAACAACGCCGAAGTTTTCCCCCAGGCTCGGCTCGGGGAGCAGCGCTGCTCCCCCCGGCTCCCCTTCGCCCTCCCGGCTCTCTCTGCCGCCCACTGGGGACCCCCCTCACCTGCCAAGTCCGGAGCGGTGGTGGAAGTTGCATGCATGCATGCAGGGCGCCACGTTGCCATTGCATTGCACTGCACTCCATGCAACGCCTGCACGCATGCATTGCCTTGCACGCCCGCCAAGGGGTCTCCCCGCGGTCCGATGCGTCCCCTCCGGCGCGGATGCAGCATTGCAAAAATAAAAAACCCCGACGCAGCCCTACCTGGGGGGCAGCCTCCGCCGCTCCGCCTCCGCGGGGATCCCCGGGCTCCATCCTGCCGCCCGATCTCCGCGGGGGCGCAGGCAGGCTGCGCGGGGTCTGCGCGGAAGAGCCCCTGCCCGCCCGGCCGCCGCCGCTGCGCTCATTCCATGGCCGGGAGAAGAGCGCTTCAAACAAAACGCCCGGCCCGCCAGGCCACGCTGGGAAACGTAGTTTGCGCACCCCGCGCAGGCGCGGAGCCCAAGGGCGAGGGGACTACGGATCCCAGCAGCCCCCGCGCCGGGGACGGAGGGGGAGAGGCCGGGTGCAGGGATGGAGGGACGGGTGGGCGAGCGAGTGAGTGAGTGGCAGCCGCCAAGCCTTGGCCGAGAGCCAGGAAGGGCCTCCCCGGAGGAGGAGGAGGAGGAGGGAGGCGCAGAGCGGGAGAGAGGGAGGGAACCCCAGGGGTCATCTAGTGACGGCACCCCAATCAAAAATTTGACTTTTTTAAAAAAAAAATCTTTCGAATTTTTTAATTTTTCCCGCGGCACACCAGGCAACATCTCGCGGCACACTAGTGTGCCGCGGAACAGTGGTTGGAAAACACTGCACTAAAGCCCTCTTTGGCCTAGGACCCTCGTTCCTACGGGACCGTCTCTCCTTGTGTGTCCCACGGAGGACCTTACAGTCTTCAAACAAAAACATCTTGGAGATCCTGGGCCACAGGGAGGTTAGACTGGCCTCAACCAGAGCCAGGGCTTTTTCGGTCCTGGCCCCAATCTGGTGGAACGCTCTGTCACAAGAGACCAGGGCCCTGCGGGACTTGACATCTTGCTGCAGGGCCTGCAAGACGGAGCTGTTCCACCTGGCCTTTGGCCAAGGCACAGTCTGACCCCCTCTCTCCTTCTGTAATCCTCACAGAACTCTAACCGGATGGTTGCCACTAATTTGATTTTGAATTGATTTTAGAATGCTGTGTTACTTTTATTGTTGTTAGCCGCTCTGAGCCTGGCTTCAGCTGGGAAGGGCGGGATATAAATAAACTATTATTATTATTATTATTATTATTATTATTATTATTATTATTATTATTATTCCCTTCCAACTCTATGATTCGATGGCCGTGTGGCTTCCAGCCGCCAGCAGCTTCCTGCTCCTCCATGAATTTGCCTCCGTCCCTCAAAGGCAAAGGCAAGCTTCATGGGGCAGCCAACCTGGGTTGGGGAGGGTCCAGAATTCTCCACTGCAAAGGGACCCTGCGGTGGTGGGAGGCGGGGTCTGCCTTGGCTTTTTTTGGTTCTCGTGGCAGAGAAGGAAGGGCGGGCTCAACCCTGAGCTGATCTGTTCTGCACGAAAGGCCTCCCCCCCCCCCCGCTCTCCACAGGCCACTGATCTCAACCGCTTCTGCAGCAGCCAATTAGGAACAGAAAGCACAAGACCCCTAATTTCGACACCAGCTGCCCAAGGAAGAGCCTTTTGATCACTAAGCTGGAAATCACCTTTAATCATCCAATTTAACGTGTTTTAAGACGTGAAAGGCCCACCAAAGCGCCCCGCTGCGCCCTTGATGCCACTCTAGCTGTCGCCGGGATGAAAGTAACCAGTCTGCCGTTTAAGGCTCTCCCCCCCCCCCAACACACCCCCAACCTCGATCTGGGCACTCCGAGGACTCCTCTGGGGCGCCTGTGATGCTCTCCGCTGGGTAGCTGGTCCAACAAGGGCTCCCACCAGAGACTCCTGGGCAAGGCAGGCAGGCAGGGAGGGGAAAGGCAGCCGCACACAGAAACAGGTGCCCTTGGCAGCTCAAGAGAGTTGATAAAAAGAACCACCATCAGCACCACGGAATTTAAGGACAGCTCCACATTACAGCACTGAAACCCAAAAGGAATCGTGAATTCCTATTATTCCTGTTATTGTGACTGCCCCAGAGCTCCTGCAAAGAGCAGAGAGGCTTTCGGGGGGGGGGCAGGACCTCCTCGCCCACCATTGTCGTCATCGTTTTATTATTTATACCCCACCCATGCCGAGAGCTGAGTCAAGAGCAGCCCCCACCCAGCCGAGAAGGAAGCTGCTCAAGAAAAACATCAGCAGAGCCCGGCATGGTCAGGCCAGAGGCTCACCTGGCCAAGTCTACAGTCCCAACAGCGGTCAGCAAGCTGCCCCCCAAGGGAAACCCAGAAGCGCAAGAGCAACTGGGATTCAGAAGCAACGCCGATCCTCCCAGCTCCAAGGCCGGGGCTGCCCGTTCCTCTCCAGCAGACACGGCTCATACTAGCCAGAGCAGGAGGCTGCTGCCAGCCTGGCAGAGAGGAGGTCCCCGGCCCCCGAGACAGAGTTCAAGGGCCGCATCTACGCTCGCAGGGTCCCTACGGACGCCTCCCCCCGCCACCGCCTGAGTGGCAGCCGCCTCAAATTAATGGAGTTGTTTGTCTTGTCAGCTTGCGTTACACTTCGTAGGAACTTGTTAGATAATCAGCCCAGGCAGGGCAATCCGTTATTCCCAGGGGAGCCCGGCCAGAGATCCAGATACATCCGTCTCCCAGGGAGGGGTCCGCGGCGGCGGAAGCCAATTAGCCAGTTGGCCAAGCTGGCCGGGGTCTCCGCAAGGCCAGCACAGGCACTCGGGGGCCGCGGCCGCGTCTTCGTCAGCAGAACTGGCATGGAGGCAGCCGAAAGAGGGAGGCAACAGCCTCGGGAGAACCAGTAGAAAGGTGCTATTTGGGGGGGGGGAAGGACACCCGTGGATCCAGCCCCTCGCTGCTTCTGGCCAGACCCAGCAGGATCCATGGGCCCTGGTCCATCCACAGAGCAGACTGACTCGAGGGGAGCAGTGTGGCGGTCAGGTTTGCTGGGGTTGCCCAACTATTCTGCACGATGAACCATTAAGCTATGGAACTCACGGCCACAGGAGACAACTTTCAAAGAGGACCGGCCAAATCCAGGGAGGGCGCTGGGCGGCTCCTCGCCACGACGGCTGCAACCTGCCCTCCGCAGCGGGAGGCAGCCAGGCTTCTGAATCCCAGCTGCAGGGAAACGGAGGAGGGTGGATTTGCTCTGCTTCTTGGGTGCCCATGAGGGCATCTGGTTGGGCACTGTGAGAAGAGGAGGCTAGACTAAGATGAGCCCCCTTTGGCCCCATGGAGCAGGGAAATCCTTATCTCTGCCTACAGAAGGGGTCAGGAAACTTTTTCAGCAGGGGGCCAGTCCACTGTCCCTCAAACCTTGTGGGGGGCCAGACTATATTTTTTTGGGGAGAATGAACGAATTCCTATGCCCCACAAATAACCCAGAGATGCATTTTAAATAAAAGCACACATTCTACACATGTAAGAACACGCTGATTCCCGGACTGTCCGAATGCCAGATTTAGAAGGCAATTGGGCCGGATCCGGCCCCTGGGTCTTAGTTTGCCTACCCATGGCCTACAGCCTCCAAGAGGCTAGTTCCTCATAGCAGGGAAGACCCCCCCAGGTGCACAGAGACACACACCAGGACCCTGAGCCTCTCAGTGCCGAGAAAGGAGAGGGTGGGACCCCCTCCCCACGGGCCTGGGGCAATGGCTGTGGGCAACGAGGCCGGGAGCCAGCAGGGTGGGGCCATGTTGCAGGCAGAGCAGGGAGTTTGGGGGGGCGCTGAAGGTCATTGGTTTGCGAGAGGCGTGCCGGCAGCTCAGAGCTCAGCGCCACATTTCTGGAAAGTGCCTGATCTGGCTCAATGGAGCCCAGGAATGAGAGGGGATTCAGGGAGAGAGAAAGAAGAGGCAGGGGGATGCTCTCCCCCCCAGCCCCACAGAAACAGCTGGCTCCAGGGGCCATTGCGCTTCCTGATGAGCCAAATCCCTCCCAAGCCGTGAGGTGCCCCTCCTCGCTCGCAGGGACCCCCCCCCAGCTCCCCCGGCAGATGCTTGAGGGAGGGAGAGAGAAAGATGCCTCCCAACCGATACCCTCCCAGCCGGGGAATTGATTCCTCCTCCCTTCCCCTTTGCCGCTTTGTGCTCCAGAACGATGGAGAAGGGACCCATTGCAGGCAGGCCGGCCGGCAGGAAGGCAATGAAGAGATTCTGGAGGAGAATTCAATTTATCGGATGCCAGCGCACAGCTCCCAGCGGTGAGCCCCTCGCTCTCTCCACCCCCGGCTCCCCCTCCTCCCCAGTGCCAGCACAGGGGCTGGAGAGGCAAGGAAGGGGCTGGCATGACCCACGGCACAGCCAGGAGAAGGGGGCTCCTGCGAACCTGCACACCACCCCCAGGGCGGAGCGAAGGAGGCCTCCGGCACCCAGGACTATGGGGGGAAAAGGAGCCCCCACCTCCCTCTCCCGGCTTGCCTCAGCCAAGGAGACCTGGACAGCTGTGGGGCGGGGGTCCAGCGCTTGGAAGGCAGCTAGAACTGGGGTGCCCAGGCAGGGGGCCAAATCCAGACAGAGAGACTTCAGGGCAGGGGGGGGGGGTCTCCCTGGTTGATGACCAGGACTTCAAAGGCTTTGCAAGGGATCAGAGTAAACAAATCGTACAAGTAGCAGCAATTCAATACGAACCAGCATTTTATTAACCGACGCGTCAACATTTCAATAACCATATTGAACATTTCACTCCAGAACTCCAGAGACCAGCTGGCCAAAGGAGCATCTCAGTTTTAAAAGAGCATCTGGTCTGGCGGAAACATCAAGGGCAGCGCGTGGAACATGAGGTTTGGGGAAAGCAAGTAACAAGGAGACAAGCCAGCAAGTCATATCAGAAGCCCCCGGAAAATTTTAAAAGAACTGAGAACCGCTCTGCGTGAAGAGGGAGGGGACCTGGCATGGCGCGTGGCACACAATGCCCCCCATGGCAAGGCCTTGTCCCGTGACGGACAGGGATGCTTCAGCAGAGATTCCTGCACTGCAGGGGGTGGGCTGGATGACCCTCAGGGTCCCTTCCACTTCAACAGTTCTAGGACTCTAGGATTCTTGACCAGCTCATATCCGCAGCAAAGCAAAAAGGCCCCCCCATCACGTCCCGACCTACAGCAGACCTGCCCCCAAAGAAGCCTCCTCTCTCGCCCCCCCATGCCCATCGAACAGGAAGGGTCATTGCACAGGAACCGCAGGAAGGGCGCCACGCCTTGCGCCACCCTGTGTCATATGTTGCCATACGTGTGCCATACGTGTGGAGGAAAACCTCAAACACGTTGCAGAGTTCCCAGAAATAGACAATAGGCAATAGTCCCTCATTCAGGAGAGCTTTCCTTGTGCTGAAAGCAAGCGTAGCGTAATGGTTCTCAAACCCAATACAATCAGGAGTGGCTCAGTCCATACAAAATCCAGTTGCAGCATTTATAAACTTAACTCATAACAAGACTAAACCTTAGCACTAAGCACCCTATGTACAGAAACAGATACACCACACCAGAAGGAAGAGAGAGAAGAGAAGAGCATAATCCAGGCTCCTTTTGGCCTATACAGTGGTACCTCCGCTTGCGGGAGGGATCCGTTCCGGAGGTCCGGTCAGATCCTGAGGTTTCCGTAACCTGAGGACCACTTCTGCGCATGCGCCAAAACACTTCCGGGTTTGCCGCTTTCACAACCCGAAGTTTACGTTACCCGAGGTTGGCATAAGCCGAGGTGCTACTGTAGTCAGCATGACCTTAATTGGAAGAGAACTAATTCAAAGCAGCTGTACTCAGCTTCTCTGAAGGTATAACCCAAACAATCATTACCCCTTCCGCCCCTCTGCTTCTCTCACACAGAGAAGCTTCTAGAATTAACCAGAATAGGAAAGATATCTACACATGAGATCAATACTTTCTGCACTAAGAGATGCAAACTGGCACAGTGCCCCCTGGAGGGCTGCACAGAAGCTCCCCCCACAGCTGCTGCAGGGAGCGCAAGACCTGCCCCCCATTGGCTGCAGCAGCAGCTCAGCACCATCCTGCTGCCTTCACCACTGCACCACTGTGCGAGTCTGCAGCACGCGGCCGCACCCCAAGGCAGGCTGGCAGGGCCTGAACTGGCCTGACCAACAATTGCCAGCTCAGCTGGGCAGCTCCTCCTCTGAAAGAAGGGAGACACAGACAACCCCCCCCCCCAAGAGTGAAGGGCACCTGCCTTGGCCAATGTGGCATGTGGGCAGGAGCAGCTGGGCCAGCCAATGACAGCAGCACCTGCCCACTCGTCAGATCCTCTGCCAGCCCTGACATCGGGGGACAGCAGCACCTGGCAGGCTTGGCCACCAGATGGGTCCAGGGTGCGTGTGTGTGACAAGCTTCGCCAGGCATGGCAGCAGCGGCAGGACTTGGGAGGCTGCCCAGCGCGGGAGGGGCGAGGCCTCAAAGGAAGAGGAAGAGGATGGAAGGTTTTTTATGGGGGGGGAGACTTGGGGTCTCCTCGAGGAGAGGGAGAAGGGGGACACCTGGGGGGCAGGCCCTGGCAGGCAGCCCTTCCGAGGCGGCAGCAGCGGTGGAGGGGGAGCAAGGGAAGCCCCCCACAGTGGCCGTACTGTGAAACAACAGAATCCCAAAGCTGCAGAGTTTCAAGGGACCCCCAGTGGTCATCTAGTCCAACCCGCTGCAAAGCAGGAATCACCCCTGAGCTAATTCAAGGGAGCCCCATCCTCTCCACCCCACTTTGGCCGGCACCTGCCCACCTAACCTGGCTGTGGCGGTACGGAGAGGGAGATCTGCCCCGTTTAAGTACGGCTTTCCCTGGAAGTGTCCCCTGCGTTCTCGTGAGTCCACCGTGGAACCGAGAGGTTCGGGCGGCATTCAGAGGCTCCCTTCTTGAGGCGGAGCCGCGCCGTTAAGCCACCTCGACCCAATTCTCCCTTCGAAAGGGAAGCCGCCTCTTGCCTCCGGTCCTCAGATCCTCTGACAGCCCCTTAACTGACCAGGCTCATTAGCAGAGGGAGAGAGGCAGAGGCAGAGAGGGTTCAGGGCACGTCAAGACAGAAAGCGCATTTAATTTGCTGGAAATTAAGGCGAACTGCAGATCCTCAAGTTCTGACGTTCTGGTTAACACTGACACCCCCAGCGCTAATTAGGATGCCATTTAAACAACTGGCTTTATCATCATCATTTTTTGTAAAAAAAAAGAATAATAAGCCTGCTTGCAAAATCTGGAAAGTATGATGTGCACATCCTTGATTCTGGCCTGGGAGGATCATTCCCCTTGAAAAGTTCACAGAGAAGGAGGGCATCAGCGGCTACGAGGAAAGATGGTGCCCTCCTGGGCTGGCTCAAATGGGGGGGCACTGCCTCTCTGAGTGCAGAGAGTAGAGTTGGGAAAGTGCTCTTCAGCCCCTCGGCAGTGGCGTTATGGGGTGCCGCGGGGCACCATTCTATCCCCGGTGCTATTAAATATCTATATGAAGCCACTGGGAGTGGTTGTTAAGGATTTGAGAGTGAGGTGCCCTCTGTGCGCTGCTAACACCGGGCTCTGCTTCACCCACAGCATCTGAATCCAGGGCTGAGACCGATAAGGAAAAAGAAGCTGAGCTTGAATCCTGACACGGCAGAGGGAGCGTGGGCCTGTAGCCCCCTGTCTAGGAAACAGGTCAGCTCCCTGAAGGAGCAGGATAGCAGTCGGGGTCAGGCTCTGTCCCTCCGGCAGCAGCTGGCGGGAGCTGCAATCGAAACATCTGTCGGGTGGCAGGTTGGCAAAAGGTGGTCGGGGGCGATGCCAGCCAAAGCCAGCGAGAGAGCGGCATCCAGCCAGGCACACGGCTGGCATCCTCAAGGTGAAACGCCACGCAGCTCACATCCGAAGGCAGAAGCCAGGAGGCCTCTCCTCCCAGCAGGGAGTCCGGTGCCAGCGTGGCACACGCAGAGCAGGCGGGAGGAACTGCAAGCTCCTCGGCAAATAAGTCTGGGGAGGAGGCTATCGAGGGCCAGCTGGCGACTGCAGAAGCCTCTCCACAAGCCAGCCTGTGACTCCACGGGCCGACACTGTGCGGGCCTCACTCTGGGGCAGCCACAAACCCTTCCCCTCCACCCCACTCTGCTGGCTTTGCCCTAAGCCTCCTGCCCCCTGGCACACAGCCCGGCCCCTTCTGCTCCAAAATTGGGCAGGCAGCCGCAGGACACCGGCAGGCAGCTTATCAGGCAGCGAGATCCTGAGCATGTGCTCAAGGGCCACCATCCAGAGAGTCAGGGCTGGTGCTCGCTCCTCCGCGAAGGATGCTTTGCTTCCAAGCGGCAGGTCCCTTCGGTTGCTATGGCGATGGTGCTCCTCTCACCCATCCCTCCCTGCCTTGAAGGAGCGTTCTGCCACTCTTTCTTGGAGGAGGGAGCTTACTCTGTTCCCAGAGTGCTAAAAGGTCACCAGCCTTCGTTAGCAGTGGCGCCGGCACAGCGGCTTCCGAGTGCGAATTCTCAGGTAGGCAGCAGTACCCCCTGGACACCACCCAGGATAGCTTTCTCCCGGATTATCTGCCTGCCTCTCGCCACTTTGGGGCTGGCAGTGCCTGCCCGCACCCAGGGCGGCCTGCCTGGAGCCTGCCTGGCACGGCAAAAGAGCAGGAGCCTGGGAGGGCCTGGCCTCGCGCTCTGAACGGCAGACACTGCAGCGGCTGCTGCTCCTCCTGCGCTGCAGAGGCCCTTCCAGCGCCTTGGCAGAACCTGGCTCGTCTCATCCCCTCCTTCGCCTTAAAATAGGTCAGGACTTGGGCTGCCCAATGGCAGATCTCGCTATTAATTCACTCAGAGAGACAAGGCCCCCGGCTTGCTCAGCTCGAAAGCGGAGAGGCTTTTAGCTATCTGGAGGACGAAAGTGGCCTGCAGCCAGAAATCCCGGCCGGAAGCAAAAATCAGATGCTCAGATTTGGACGCCCCGGACGGCCAGGGAGCCTGCAAGGCCCACAAACAGCTCCCAGCTGCACCCTGCAGCCCCACTCAGCATCCACGGCTCGTAGGGGAGGGGGTGAGGAAATGGGGTCGCACGGCTGCTGCTGCCACCAACATCAGCGCCCCTCCTCCCTCGGCAAAGCCAGGCCGTTCAGTGAGGGCTGCTTCAGGGCAGAGTCTGTGCCAGGACTGCCAGGAACGCCCATCTGTCAAGCAAGGATCCCACATTCACCCCCACCCCTAACTCAACAAACACTGCCTGGAACCAGAGGCGAAAGCTGGAAGGGGGGCAGAGGAGGAGGACTGCCGAGTGGAGGGTCTGTTGAGCCTGGAAAAGAGGAGACGGGATAGCCGTCTTCAAATATCTTAAGGGCTGTCACACGGAGGATGGAGCCAGCTCCGGAGGGTAGGACTCGAACCCATGGCTTCAAGTGACAAGAAAGGAAGAACTGACTGGTGTTCAAAGCCGTTCAGCGGTGGAATGGTCTCCCACAGAAGGTGGTGGACTCAGCTTCCTTTTAAAGAGATACTGGGTGGCCCTCTGTCAGGGGCCCTTTAGCTGTGATTCCTGCAATGCAGAGGGCTGGACTGGATGACCCTCGTCACCCTCGTCGTTTAGTCGTGTCCGCCTCTTCGTGACCCCCTGGACCAGAGCACACCAGGCCCTCCTGTCTTCCACTGCCTCCCACAGTTTGGTCAAACTCATGCTGGTAGCTTCGAGAACTCTGTCCCACCATCTCGTCCTCTGTCGTCCCCTTCTCCTTGTGCCCTCCATCTTTCCCAACATCAGGGTCTTTTCCAGGGAGTCTTCTCTTCTCAAGAGGTGGCCAAAGTCTTGGAGCCTCAGGATCTGTCCTTCCAGTGAGCACTCAGGGCTGATTTCCTTCAGAATGGAGAGGTCTGATCTTCTTGCAGTCCATGGGACTCTCCAGAGTCTCCTCCAGCACCATAATACGATTCTGCAAATTCCTCCTCTTCAGGGATACTCCAGTCTCTACCCAGCAGTTGCCCCCTTCGTGCTGTGACTTCCTCCATCCTCGAAATGGCTCCAGGTGAAGCAGGAGAAAACCCAAAATGAACCAGGAGTAGGATGGGTGGCCCCAACTCTGCATAACCAGATGTCCCCAAAACAGGAAGGGTCCACCTCCTAGCAGCGGAATGGCAAGGAGCCCCCCCCAAAGCCCCCGTTGGCAGAGCCTCTCCCCCTCTCTTGCAGATGACACAGAGGCTGCCTAAAATGCAGCTCGCATCCCTGCCCCCCCACCCCCTCGGTTGCACACAGAGACCGAGAAACCGGGGAGAGAAAATGCAGAGGGGACACGGGAGAGTTGTGCAAACTAATCACTTTTCCACTAGAGAGAGCAATTCCGCCTCGGGGGCACAAGGAGGTTCGTGTGCAGCAGCTTCCTGGAAAGCGACTCGGCCTCCCGTTAAATATTGACGAGGCTGCCGCCGCTTGGGAGGATTCGCACCCTGCCTCCCCGCCGCCCTCCGTGCCCCCAAACGCCCGGCACTCGGGCGCAGGCGGAGTGAGCGCTTCTCCCGGGGAGCCACAGCGGCAGATGAGAGGCAGCCGCCATCAGCTCCCTTACACGAGTAGCTTCCCGTGATCCTGGCCACGCGATTTCACGGAGGCGAGAAGCCGCTCTGGTTAATCTTTCATGGCTCCGCAAGCGCCAGGATGCCGCTTCGTGGCAAACACTCCCAAATCCAGGGCCTGGCGGAACAGGGCAACGGGCAGAGGGATCTCGTGGCCGAAGACTGGCAGCGGCAATTGCCTGGCTCCACCCACCAGCAGAGTTTGCCCAGCAGGAAGAGGCCGCGCCTAGGGAACCTGTGGAACTCCCTCCCACAGGAGCAGCTATGCTTCTGAATCTGCTGGGAGAGCGGCTCTTGGGCGGAGATCCTGCTTGCTGGTTCCCCACTGGGGCAAAGGGTCGGCCACTGTGAGAAGAGAAGGCTGGACTAGAAGGGCCATGGGCCGGATCCAGCGAGCTCGTCTTAGGTTCTCAAGCAGAAGGCCCAGCTGGAACCTCTCTTTCCACACACACAAACAGCAGCTTCAAAAAGGCGCAAAGCTACTTACTAGTAGCAAAGAGAGGTTGCAAGCCCCCACTCCTGCCCCACAGACACCCCCCTCCTGGAGGAAGGTGCTTTCAGGAGCCCCCCGAAAAGGACCACAGAGTGTGACTAACGGCAAGTGAGAAGCTTCCAGGTTAATTAATTTGCAGCAAGCGTGAGCGTCACGCGCAGAAGAGAACAATCCTCTTTTCAGCGCTGGGGGCAGAAGGCGGCTTCTGCCGTTGCTGCAAGCCAAAGATTCTTGCACCAAATAACCAAGGAGTGGGGGGCAGCAGAGTACCCCCACCCACCCCTTGTTTCCTGGGAGGGCTGCCCCTCTTCCTCCTCCTCTGTGGGGCTCGGAGAGCAGGAGCTGGTTGGAGGCGCAGCGATTGCAAGCTGCCCTCTTTGCTGCAGGGAAAGCGGTGGCTTCCCAAGTAAAGGCTGGCATGTCTTAAAGCGCTGTGTGATTTGAGACCTTCGGAATTGCTATTTTTAAACCGGCAAGGAGAATAAGCCACCACTCCAGAAGAGGCAGGTATCCTGGTCAGATGACTGCCAGCTGCCTCCCAAGGCTCTGAAGGGAGGCCAACCCCCACCTGAGCCCCCTCTCCCCTCCGCCTCCTCCACGGGCGCCAGGCCAGGGCCCCCCGCTGAGCAAGGGCACAGCCCTGAGAGCGATAGAGGGGTCCTCCTCTCCGCTAGCCCAGCCCTCGGGCTCTGGAGGCTGGCATCGCCCCACTGCCCCCCTCCCCAGGAAGGAGCCCCTTGGCTGGCGCTGGAGGAAGGCGAGGCGAATCATCCTCCGCTCACTTATTTAAAAGAGAGCTCCCAGCGCCACATAAATATCTTCATAATCAGCAAATGACAGGGCAGGGAAGAGACGGCAATGACGGCTGTTTAATGGAGTTTGGATAAAATACGGCTCTTCCCCAGACTTGCTGGAGCGCAGCCGCAGCAGAGGGGGCAGAAGAATCCGGTGTCTAAGTCAGACGCGCTGCCCGATCCAGCCCAGGGCTGCCCGCACGGACTGGCAGGACCAGCATGCCCCGGTTGCAAGCAGGGAGCACCCCCAGCTCTGCCCTACAGATGCCACCAGCAGGGATCGACCCTGGCGCCTTCTGCAGGCCAAGCAGGTGTCCTGGGTGCCCTGTTTGAGCGCACACCCTGCGGAGCCAGGAAAAGGCAACGCTGGCCTGGCGCAGGGCTTTCCCAGGAAACAGAGGCGCAGCAATGCACCACTTGGGCACAGGCTGGCAGGCCACACCGCCTGGGCGCCAACTGCAGCGGGAGGTGGGGGGGGAAGCGCCTTAGGGCCCCTAGGGAGAGGGGCACTGGAAGTCAGTCCGCTCCTCCCAGCCACCTGCTGCCTCCAAACTCTGCCAGAGAAGTGGGCATCTGGGGAGGGGGGCACGGGGGCCAGGGACCCACCTCCAGGCGCCCGCCATGGGAGATCTCAGCTGCTCTGACTGACTCCTGCACTCAGATTTCATTTGGCGCAGGGTGACGCAGGCAGGAGATGAAAGGCGGCAGGAGTTTATTACACCGAATTTTCAGTTTGTCAGTTTCCATCTATGGTACCAGAAGCCACTTGCCCTCCCAGGAGCTCGAGACGCTGCGGCGGAGGCAGCACAGAGTCAGGCCAGCCCAGCAGGGGCAATGGACAGGGACCCCGTGCCAAGGTTGCAAAGCCCCCTCCTTGCCTTGCACTGGGCCACCCCCAGTGCCTCCCCACACAAGCCCACAGCCCCCTCCCCAATACCTCCAGAACTCCCCGAGGCCAGGCAAGCCCTTGCCATCCACACGCCACCCAGGCCAGAGATCCTGCCCACCCTCTCTGTGCCCACCGGCCAGGTCTCCACAACCGGGAGCAGCTGCTGCCTGGTGCTGCCCAGAGTCCCCAGCATCCCCTCAATTGTTGTTTATAAATACGTTGAACAACAACCGGCCCAGGCAGAACCCCGTGGCCCCCACTGGGCACTTTCCCCCTTGATGACGAGGAAAGGAGCACTCTTTGGGTTCAGTCAGTCAACCAGATGCAAATCCACCTAACCGTGACCTCGTTCAACACACATTTCACCAGCTATCATGGGGGGTCTTGTCAAAAGCCTTGCTGAAATCAAGATGTACTATGTCCACAGAGTTCCCCTGATCCACCAAGTTTGTAATTCCATCAAATAAAGCAATCAGATTGGTCTGGCATAGCTTAATTTTGAGAAGCCCATGCTGGGTCCTAGTAATCGCAGCGTCCTTTCCTAAGTCCTCACAGACCAGCTGTTGAATTCTCTGTTCTAGGAGTCACCTGGGTCTTCCTCCCCCCCCCTTTCTGAAGATGGGGACAACCGTTGCCCACCTCTGGTCTTCAGGGAGCTCACCTGTTCTACAAGGCTTCTCAAAGATCCTAGACAAAGGCTCTGAAATTACGTCTGCAAGCTCCTTTAGTCCCCTTGGAGGCAGCTCCTCAGGCCCTGGGGGGTGAGAGTCCTGGCCGACTGAGCAGCAGCATTGTAGTATATCGCATCAAAAGTAATATTTATGTTGCATTTCAGCAGATCAGTTTCATCTCTCTTACCCCAATCACAGACTCAAAGAGCTGTAGAGTCGGAAGGGACCCCAAAGGTCATCCAGTCCAACCCCCTGCAGTTCAGAAATCCCCGCTAGAGCATCCCTGATGATGGCCATCCAGACTCTGCTTAAAACCCTCCCTAATAATAATAATAATAATTTATTATTTATACCCCGCCCATCTGGCTGGGCTTCCCCAGCCACTCTGGGCGGCTTCCAACAAAATATTAAAATACAGTAATGCATCAAACATGAAAAGCTTCCCTAGACAGGGCTGCCTTCAGATGTCTTCTAAAAGTCTGGCAGTTGTTTTTCTCTTTGACATCTGATGGGAAGGCGTTCCACAGGGCAGGTGCCACCACTGAGAAGGCCCTGTGCCTGGTTCCCTGTAGCTTTGCTTCTTCCAGCGAGGGAATCGCCAGAAGGCCCTCAGAGCTGGACCTCAGTGTCCGGGCTGAACGAAGGGGGTTGAGACGCTCCCATGAACAAGAGCCCCCCCTTTCTGAATAGACCCGCCCTGCAAGGGGCATCAGGGGCCCCTTCTGACTGAGGCCAAAGGCCAAAGAGATTATGGACGTGAGGTCCTCCTTGCCGCAGTTCCCACTCTGAACTGCTTCTCTCCAGACACCTGGCAGCTTTCCTTGTTTCTTGAGCTTGTTTGGAGGTTCTAGCAGGGGAGCGCAGCTATCGTATACCCTTGACCGAAGAACGGTACACTCCTTCTATCTGGGATGGTCGTCCTCTTCCACCGAGCGCGCAGCTTCGGGAGGGACGCACATGGAGCGGTGAGGGAGGAAGGGGACACCCGCCTAGCCAGCCAGATCAGCCGAATCAACCCTGGTGATCAATGGGGTGACAGATGTCGCAGCCAGATCGCCCTCACATCAGAAAATCCAGGGGAGTTTCTCCTGGCTGGGAAAGTGCTGGCATGACCCATTCACACCCCAAGTGGTTACGGACAGGACTGCCTTAATGACCGCCTGCATGACTTGGCCCCTAGTCTAAGGTGAACGCCTGAGGTCCCACTGGCGTGTCCAGCAGGGGGATCCATTAGGCTGGCAAGCAGGCCGGGCGGGGCCTTCTCAGCGGTGGCCCCAAAGGAGGTGCCTGATCTTGCTCGCTCTCCAAATTATTCCTTGGCACCTCTCAACTCTTCTTTTGCCAACTCAATGCCTTGCCCCCACCTTCCAGTATGGTGAGGAAGCAATCCCTTCCCTTCCGTGGTTCACAGCTGGGCTCCCGACTGTCTCCCTCTGCATCCACAGGCCTCTTCTGGCAGCTACCCACCCCCCCCCCCGCTATTCCTGCCGCTCTCTTTGCAGGGCACTTCACCTTCGCCCCCCCCCTTATTCCTGCCTCCCGCCTGATCTCCACCATCTCTGGCATCAGCCTTCCCCGGACTTAATCGCCTCCCGCCTCCTGCAACCCAGCCAGCACCGTTCCTTATCTCCATCTCTTAAACCTTTTGTCTCTTCACATATGAGCTTCATAATCTCTTTCAATATATGCACAGCAACATTTCAAAGCTTTCTCCCTTTAGGGAAAAACCCGCTAAAAATCCATTGTCTTTAGAGCGGATGAGCTCACCGGGTGCTGAGGCACTTCCAAGGCTCCCGGCTGCGCTCCCCCTACGCCCCACGGTTTGGGGGCTTAGCCCCACGCCAGCCCCCAGCACAAGGGGGCCTCTGGTGTGGAATGACTCCCCTCCATGATTTTGCCACGCACACAGCCTTTCCAAACATTGCTTTTCACAGGCAAAGACCTCGTCTGACTCTTGGAAGAATCAAAAGCTGCCTCGCACCGCATGGGGCCATGCTTACCTACCCTGACTGGCAGCAGCAGCAAGAGGAGAGCCTGATTGTGGCAGGATCAGGCCAAAGGGTGCCCCTCTAGTCCAGCATGGCAGTCCCACAGGGGCCAAGCAGAAGCCTCCTCTGCTGCAAAAAGCCTGGCTCCCTGGGCAGCCCCACACGGCCTGCGTCACAGCAGCCAAGAAAAGGCAATAAAATACTGCAAGGCATGAAGAGGCAGAGGAGAGAGGCGTTTGCCTCCACCTCTACTAACAGGAAAACTTGAGGCCTTCCCACGGAGCTGAAGCCTGGAAGAGTCAGGGCAAATAAAAGCTCGGCTGAAACTGCGGAACTCCTTGCCACAAGAGGCAGCGACGGCCTCCAAGCTCTCCTTCCTTGGAGGTTTTACAGCAGGGGCTGGGTGGCCACCTGTCAGGGATGACTCTGTAGACATTCCTGGCAGGAGGGGGTTGGACTAGATGGCCCTCGGGGTCCCTTCTGACTCTACAACTCTATGAAAACGTGACAAAATCATGGAGGAGGGGGCTGTTGATGGCTGCATCATTATCTGTGTTTTAGGCTCCAGGAGAAAACAACTCGCTTCAGCCAAGCCTTTGGCTGACTGATATTCCACATCCTTTTAAATGTGGGGGGTTGGTTGTTTTTTTTTTGGGGGGGGGGGAGTGTTACTGTTCTGTTGCTTTTGTCCTATTTACTTGTGCTTTTATCCTGTGCTTTATCTCATGAACCACCCTGTGACCTTTTGATGAAGGGCGGGTACATCAACCTAATTAAAGAAAACAAAATTTAAAAGACGCCAGCCACGTTGGCTCTGCTCTGCATCCGGGTCAGAGGCAGCAAGGATTCAGGATACCTGGAAGCGGCGCTCGGATCCTGCCTGCGTCTGCTGGGTCAGACCAATGGTCCGTCCAGGCCGGCATCAAAGCAGCTGCCTTGGCAAAACCAGCAGGCAATTCTCAATTTGTACTGTATTATTTTGTGCTCAGTGGCTTGCCGTAGTTTCACTGATTGCAGTCTAGAAATTATTTATTGCAATTGTTAAGAGTGGGTTTCTGTTTAATTTTTATATGCTGAGATTATTATTCCATACTATTCTAATGATTCTTGAATGTTACTTTATTTGATGTAGGTTGCTTATTTTAAAATTCTGTCTTATTATCACACTTATGTACAGTCATACCTCAGGATAAATGTGCTTCAAGTTAAGTATTTTTGGGTTGCACTCCGCGGTGAACCGGAAGTACCAGAGCGCATTACTTCTGGGTTTCGCCATGCGTGTATGGGCAGACGGTCAAAATGATGTCACGCGCATGCGTGGAAGCAGCAAAACGCAACCCGCACACGCACAGATGCGCGGACGCAGGTTGCGTTCGCTTCAGGATGCGAACGGGGCTCCGGAACGGATCCCGCTCCCATCCAGAGATACCACTGTATTAGATTGCTATAAGGCGGGGTCAGCAAGGTTTACCTTGCCGGTTCACTCCAGCGGAGATCCTTCCATGGGCCAGACTGCGTATGTGCATGAGCGCCCGTGATTTCTGGTGTCTGCACAGATGCATTTTCCGGCATCTGCGATTTCCGGCGCCGCAGAAGCGAGTCCCCGTGCCACACTGTGCCAGTTTAGCTCAGCGGGCGGGGACTCACCAAGCAGGCAGCTTGGTTGGGGGGCAGCTCGTGGGCTGGTTAAACGACCCCCGTGAGCCACTTGTGCCCCGTGGGCCTTAGGTTGCCAACCCGTTATAAGGTGTACATTCTTTGTTTCCTCAGCTTGTAAACCACCTTGGGTATTGTAAGATAGAAAGACAGTATACAAATTAAGTGTGGTGATGACAAATTGGAGAACAGGACGATGCCTCCTTTGGCCTGACACAAAAGGCGCTTCACGTTCTTATGGAGAAACTCTGCGCACACCAACTGAGGTCTAGAAGACCCTCCCTTCAGTTCCCCACTCGCAAACCCCCCCCCTCCCTTGCAAGGAACTCCAGCCCTCCTTCCACTCCAAGCGGAGCCTGCAGGAATTAATGTCCCGATCCGTTCCGGGCCAAAACACAAGCGAGCGCCAGACACGCTCAAATAGCTCCTGCCCTCCAATTATCCTCGTCCTCCTCTCTCGACTGCGGGGGCTGCTCCTCGCTGCGCCTCCTTCGTTCACCCTCCCAAGCCACAAAAGCAGGTGAAGGAACCTCAGCGCAGCGCCCGGCACCAAATTTCCAAGGAAGCCTCGTGGCAACGGGATGAGCGGATGCTGCTGAGAGGCCCTTGGAAACCTCCCGGTTCCTTATCCAAGCGGGACGGAGACACAGAGCTCCTCCCCAAAAGCAGCATGTGCAAAACTCACTTGCTCCGGTGAGATTTGCACACTGGAGTGATTTGTACGTCTGGGGCCCTGTGAGGTCAGAGAGAGGCAATGGAAAAGGCCAACGGCTCTCTGGACAGGAGAGCCCAGTGGTAGCAGCGATGCGGCTGCTATGAGAGACTCCAGCAGGGCCCGCACCCTGCAAGCGGCCTCAGGCTCCCGCTGAAAAATTGCTATTTTTTTATTTTATTTTAAAAAGGGTAATTTGCTTTGAGAACCACCCAGCTTTGGCCACTGGGCAAGAGAACAATGGAACGTAATTGCACAAATTAGCTCATCTGCTCCTTGCCAGGGAATAGGGAGGGATAGAGGACCTTTTCTAGCACAAGGCTCCATCTCCTTGTGGCGAGGGAGCCTTGGGGGGGCAGAGACACCCCACACACAATGCGCACCCCTCCCTCATCCCACCCTGCCCTCATTTCCCGGCATTTGGCCCCCGTTGCGCTCCCCACAACCAGACTCCCCCCCCCACTCCGCCCATCCTCACATTAAATGGGGCTTTAACAAAGGTGCCCCTGTGAACAACAGAGCTTTTAAAAATAAAAAATTGTGGGTCACATGCAGCCCGGGGGGGGGGGGGCTGGAAGGACCAGAAGTATCTGTCCATGTTGGGTAATATTCAAAGCAGCTCTCGATAAAGACCCTGCGGCAGCCAAGGACACGGAAAGCAATAAACGAATCGAGAAGAAACCATTCAAAGGGCCTGAAAAGACAAGGGGCGAAACAGGCTTCCACTCTCGCTTTCTCCTCCCACCTCCACGTGCCCCCCCCCCGTTGAAAATCCGCTCCGGAGGGATGGAGCACATCTGGGTGGGGGGCACACGGAGGCAGGAGAGGAAGCGGGAGCCCCCCGGGGCGAGCAGAACTCCGCAGCCCAAGAAAGGCAGCCTTTATGAAGAAAATTTATCTCCCAATATAACCAAATCTCGACTTGTGATGGAGCCTCCAGGAACAGCGAAGGCCTGCGGTGGGGGGGGGGGAGAGGAAGCAGAGAGACCGGCCTCTGCCAAGGAAGACCCCCCCAGCCCCTCTCTCCCGCTGGAGGCAGGCAGGGCAGCTCACCAGACAAGCATTTGGGGAAAGACGGGGGTCCCAACACTCAGGGACTGATTTCCAAGGCGCTTGGTGGTTCTCTATCCTTTACTGTTTTTCAGTTTAAACGGCACGGGGTGCTTTCCAGGTGGAAGAACGCGAATAAACTCATGAAACAGAAAACCTAGGGACCAAAAGCAGGCGAGGACCCCAAAGCCATCGCCTGCGGCAACAGACAGAAACCCAAATCCAACTAACTCAGTTCCAGCGTAACAGAATAATTTCTCCCACAATTTCTAGGTCTCTTATGTTGAAACCCAGCCAAGGTGAGATGCAACCTTAAATCAATGACTTCTCTTCTCTTTCCGTGGTTCATTTTGCGTACCATCCACCCCTGAATATTTTACCTAAACTAAACCGCTCAGTAATCCATTGTTACAACCATCAGAACTTGCTTCCACTCAATGCTACCAGCATTTTTAAATGAACACAATTCTTGTTTGGGACCTCACTCGTTTTCCATTTGGGGGCTAACAAAACACGGGTCGCAGTAGTGGCAGACATAAATAGTCTTTTCTGGCACCTGGGAATTTCCCTCTGAATTATCCCCAGCAAAAAGGACTCTGGTTATTTTTGGAACGGTACTTTTAAACACTTTTTTTCCAATGCATTATACAGTGGACTCTTGGGTTACGTTACCATTGGGTAACGCAATCCTCGGGTTGCGAACACGGCAAACCCAGAAGTGTATACTTCCGGGCTTTGCCATGCGCACATGCACAAAAGCGCTCAGTCGCGCAGTGCGCGTGCGCAGAAGGGAGACTCCGGCTACAAACTTTTTGGGATACAGCCAGGCCTCCGGAACGGATCCTGTTCGTAACCAGAGGTACCACTGTACAGTCATACCTCATGTTACATTTGCTTCAGGTTGTGTGTTTTCAGATGTTTTCAGGTTGCATCCCGCGGCGACCCAGAAGTAACAAACCACCACATATGATAAAACGTACCCTCAACCTCATTACATCTCATTAAATGGCTTTGCTGAGATTCCTGCACTGATGGGGGTTGGAATGGATGATCCTTGCTGTACCTTCCAACTCTACCAATCTCTGATTCTATGGATCTATGGCCTTCTTCTCCAGGCCAGGTATGCAAAGTCTGTTTCGAGGCCCCCAGCCACCCATCCCTCTGCCTTTTCTCAGCCCAACGGGGTGGGGAGATGGAGGAGCCAGGCTTCATTCTCAGGAGGAAAAGGAGGCTGCCCTCCCCCCCCAAGACAAGCGGAAGACCCCCATCAAGGATTCCCAGGGCTCACAAGCCACGGCTGCCACTGGTGCCCACCCTGAGCTTCTCAGAGAGCGACCGGCCCAAAAAGCTCTACAAAACTGTAGGGTCCCCACAGCAATAATCCAGAAAGACTCGGCAGAGACTCCGCTGCCAGCCACACATCCCTTTCCAAAGCCGAGATCTGGGGTCACTTTGAACAAACGTCCACGGGTCTTAGGCCCACTCGTGGCAGTGGAGAGACTGAGGCATCGGGGGGCGGGAAGCAATGGGGCAAACAGTGGGCAGTCTCTCCTCCCCCCAAAACTGCCCCTCTTCAGACAGAGACTCTCCTGGAAACGCGGCGACAAGCAAGAAAGTGGATTTTCAGCCAGCCTCCCCTCGCCCAACAGACGCAGCCCCCCCCCTGCAGGAACCCTTCCCCGGGCACAGCCTACCTGGGTGCCTTCGCCTTCCAGCCGAGGGGGGCGGATGCTGGAGAGGTGGACCGTTTTGTAGTCGCCCGAGTTGAGCTTCACCACAATGGCGTCTGCGTTCAGCACCTGCATCACCTGCAGGAAGAGAGGAGCAAAGCCAGAGGTCAGAACCGGCCGGCAGCCATGGGCTTGGGAGAGGCGGGGATCAGGGGATCTCGCTCTTGTTTTTATTGCGCATTGTGTGTTTTTTGTTTTCTGAACCACCCTGAGATCCATGGATGGGCAGCACATCTTGGAGGTCCCGGGCCTCAAGGAGGTTAGGCTGGCCTCAACCAGAGCCAGGGCCTTTTCAGCCCTGGCCCCAGCCTGGTGGAACACTCTGTCCCAAGAGACCAGGGCCCTGCGGGACTTGACATCTTTCCGCAGGGTCTGCAAGACGGAGCTGTTCCGCCTGGCCTTTGGTCGGGGCTCAGTCTGACCCCTCTTCTTTTACAAGACCCTGCATATAAGTGGCCTCTCTAACTCTTCTCACTGGCTCATACAAATAGCTGAGCCTCGTGAGTACTTAAGGTTCCCAACCCCTATAGTTATAATTTGCAGGTAACCATCTGATCTGATCTTGATTTTAATCCAATTTTAAGCTGTATTTCAGTCGATTCCTAAATTTTATGTCTTAATGTATTATGTATTTTGATTACAGGTAGGTAGCCGCGTTGGTCTGCTGTAGTCAAAACAAAATAAAAAAATTCCATCCAGTAGCACCTTAGAGACCAACTAAGTTTGTTCTAGGTATGAGCTTTCATGTGCAGGCGCACTTCTTTTCTTCTTTTGTAACTCGATAGTGTGACCTGGGAGTTTGATGGGTGTGGTGTGGGTGTGGCTGGAATGTGGTTTGTTTGGTTGTTGTTGTTGTTTTGCTTTTGATGTTTTAAGGGATGGCATCCAATTTCGTTGCACTTTGTACAATGTTGCACTTGTGTAATGACAATAAAGAATCTATTCTATTCTATTCTATTCTTCAGATACACTGAAACAGAAGTCACCAGACCCTTATATATCGTGGGAGGTTGCGGTGGGGTTTTTCTCAGAAAGGGACTCCTCCTACCATCTCACCCCTCGCTTTTTCCTGTAAGACCAATTGCAGTCCTTAACAGTCGCCAACAGGTTGTCCACACCTATCAGCCAGTCACTCATTCCCACCCCCCTTCTGAGTAATACCCCTCCCGCCCTCTCACTATATATAAGGGTGAAATGAAGGCCAAGACAGGTGTTGATCATCATGTGAGCTGCGCACAGGTGGGCTGAAGTGAGCTACTGCCATTCCTGTGGAGGCTCCTTTTATTGAGACAAATATGCAAGCCAGGCAAATACATTTTGGGGCTGCGACCTTTACACATCTTCCGTCCCGAGATCGTGGGGTGGTACAAAGCTATTTTGGCACCTGTTCCACAGTGTCATTTTCCCCTTGCCCAGTGTATGACGAAGGAGACAAAAGGTCTCAGGGAAAAGGTCACAGACAGGACACCGCTGACTGCTGAGACCGCAAAGGGTCAGACCGAGGGAACGATGTTCCAGACAGCTGTGGCTTGTCGGGGGGGGGGTTTCCCTGCACCCCAGGGTCACGCGTGCAGGCAGATTGTTGCTGCCTGCTGGTGGAAAGTGTGCTCCCTCCGGACCCCACTGTCCACTCCGCGATATCCCTACATTATGGTCTGGTGAATTCTGTTTCAGTGTATCTGAAGAAGTGAGCATACACACGAAAGCTCATGTATTTTGATGTTAGCCGCCCTGAGCCTGGTTCTGGCCAGGGAGGGTGGGATATAAATCATTTTCTTCTTCCAAAGCAATGCAACACAACGCAACGCAACACAACAAAATGGGCCCCCTCTATGCCTCTGCCTTCACAGCCCCTGGCCCTTTGGGAGACAGGCCTGAAGAAATTCCTACAGAGAATGAGAGGTGGGGTGGACAAAAGTGACGGAAAATGGCTGGGGAGGACTGTTCCCCCCCCCAGACCAGAGATCCCCTGCACCCTGGCCTGCCTCCCAGGAAGACGCTCCCCCTGCAGCCCCACCAACGCAAGGATAAGCCGTCCTGATCGATAGTGAAGGAGTCTCAGCTGGCAGCCCCCCCCCCGCTTTCACCACCCTTCTGCTGCCAAACCATCTCACAAGATGACTACACAAGAGTTCCTTAGATCCCCCAAATCCCCCAGAATTATAGTGAAATGTAGCATTGTAGAGTCGGAAGGGACCCCTGGGGGACATCTAGTCCAACCCCTGCAATCCTGGAATCCTGCCCACAGCCATCCCGGGGGGGGGTGTCTCAAACCACCAGCCTTGTGGTCCACAGCCGGACGCACTGACCCATTGCCCCGCCGAGATTCACACACAGCTCGTTCCCTGCGTGGCGAAACCCTCTTTTGGAGCAGCCGCCTCCAGACAGGGCGGGGAACCGAGGCGCTTTGCCTCTGCCGGAGCTTCTCCTGGGGTCTCCTCGTGAGGAGCGGTGCCTGGAGCCCCAACCGCGGAGCCCCAGAGCCGCCACGTGGTCTCCGCTGGGGCTGAGAGCGTTGGTTTCAAAGGAGCCTCTCAACGCTCCTCTTTCCGCATTCTCGTGTTATCACTCCGTTTTTTAAATGCTTGTGAAATGCTTTCCAAAAGCTTTCCAAATGACTTTGTTTTACAGTAAATTACTACCGTAAATTACTACTTCAAAGCCCTGCTCTGCTCAAAGCGCAGGCAGCTATTTCCATATTCCTGACGGGAGGAAAGGAGGAGAACGGGAGCAGAGAGACAGGACAGGCTGACACGGAGGCTGCGCTCTGTGGCCCTCGGCTCCGGCGCCTGCACCCGCTGGCCAGGAGGGGCCCACCAGCCCCTCTGAGGGCACCCAAGGGAGATGCAGGACCAAGCCCAGCAGACCCAAGCGACACTCCCCAGCCTCCGATTCCCCCTGCATTCTGGTATTATACAGCTGCAGCTTTAAAGGCAGGATTGGGACCCGTAGCCCTCCGGATGCAGCAGCAGAACAACAACATCCCTGCCCAAATTAGTCAAGATTCCTAACACTGCAAGGGGCTGGACCAGATGACCCCAGGGACCCCCACGAATCTCACATGGCTTCCCCATCTCCGGGCTTTGGAATTAGAGTTGAATTACTGATAGGGGTTTTTTATTTTTAAAAAATGATGTGTTGCTAGTCCCCACGAAGGGTTTGCCCTGGAATAGTGTGCCGGCAAGCATGTGCTCCACCTCACACCTCCCCTGCCCCCCCCCATGCCAAGCCAGCCCCCTCCAGCCACAAGGGAGACCAGCAGAGATGAGCTCCACGGTCCTCTACAGGCCAGAGGGGGACCACTGCTTCCCTCCCTCCGCGCCAATGATTCTGGGTGCCTCCCCAAGAGGCCAAAAGGGACTCCCCTGTTAGAATTCCTGCTCCGTGATTGCAGTCATGTGATTGTTGTCTGTCGCATGACAGTGTGTTTTGACTCCACAGAGTGGGAAGTGACAGAGACAGGATGTTTGTGTTCCTGTGTTCCGTGAAGTGGGACTATTGTCCTTTGTTTTTTGTCTTTCCTGTTTGATTCTAGAGAGAGGGGGAGCCATGTTGCAGTGCTCCGTGTGTGTTTATATGTAAATAAAGTAGATTAGCCAAAATGCTGCGGTTTGTTATGCAAACTGCGAACACTCTGCGGATCGCTAAGTGTGCTGGTGTCAGGTGGCATCGGTCGCTGTATGTTCAGGCTGAAGAAAGCTTTTGGAGCTCCCGAACGAATGACCAGGAGGGAGAGAACATGCCACTCGGGCAGGTGTCTCTGCCAGGGTCCTACTCGGGTGTAGGCTGAACTCCTGACATCCCCACCCCTCGCACCTTCTGGGGCTGGGAGTCTCATTTCTGGCATTTCAAAGTCCCTCCTCAAGCCGGCTTATAAGATGACAACATTCAGAGGAGGAGTCTGCCTGGATCAAGCCCACCGAGTCCAGCACCCTCTTCTGCCCATGAAAGGAAACCCACAAGCGGGATCCAAGCACAAAAGCCCTTTCCGCTCCTGCCGTTTCCAGAAACTCACATCCAGAGAGACAGTGGAGGGCAGGGCAGAGGCGTCTTGGCTAGGAGCCATCAACAGCCCTCTCTGGATTTCTTTCCTCCTCTTTCAGTCATCCACTTGGGTGGCGCCCACTGCTTCCAGTGGGAGGGAGTTCCGCAGTTTAACGACGGCCTGGGTGAGGAAGGAGGAGGATGCTGTCCAGCCAAAGTTGGCAGACGCTACCCGTAGGCTGAGAAGACCCGAAATGTAGCTGCGGCCTCCAATCGCCTGCCTGCTGGCATTATGGGCTCACCGCACCCCCTGCCCACTCCCCGCTACCCACCACAGACCTTGGGGGCTCTCCCCACCTCCCCCCGGGACGCCCCTGAAGCCACCTGCCTGTGACCCCCCCCCCCGGGCCGGCCAGCTCCCATCATCCGACCACCAAGACTCAGAAACCAAGCAGAATCGGAAGCCCACGGCTCCCAGCAGCTGCCCTCCAGCCAATCGCAACCAGAAGAGGGGGGGGCCATTCCAGGAGCGGACCCTGCCCCACCTTCCCCCCCCCAACCTGGTGGAGAGCAGCAAGTGCCTCTAATGTGCCTCTCAAGAGCATCGTGAAGATTGATTTGCGCTGGCGGGGCTGTGGCTGGGGCCGCCCGCTCGCACTCAGAGCTCTCCGGCATCTGTCCTGATTTTCCTTGTCACTCGTAATTCGCGGAGAGGCGGAGAGGGACCCAAAACTGACACTCCAGGATTGGGCAGCCCAGGGGGCTTTGCCTTCCTTCGCCGCCCAATTAAGTGGCTTTTAGAGGCAGCAGGAGGAACAGAACACACACAAACACACAGAAGAGCAGAAGAAGGAGAGATTGCAGGATCAGGCTGAGGGTCCTTCTCTCCCACACACTGGGAGGCAGAGGCCTGGAAGCGAGGGGGGGTCTAGGAGCAATTGTGGGGTTGGAAGGGGCCCCCAGAGTCATCCAGTCCAACCCCCTGTGATGCAGGAATCCCAGCTGGAGAATCTCTAGGCAAATTCCTTCATCCGAGGCAGAGATGAGGAGAGCTGGAGCCAGTGGAGGCTGGCAAAGGACTGGCACCCTGCTGCCCGCTTGCAGGCAGAAAAGGGCACCTGGGGCAACAAAAGCTGGTGCCCAAACAAAGGAAGATGTCTTCCAGGTGCCACAAGGGCTCTGCGGAGTCTTTCTTGAGAGCGCAGCGCTTGGAAGACCAGCCGATGCCTCGTGCCACTGACCGCCTTCCTGTATCCTCCTTCTTCTTTGGCCATCCCTCCTAGCCGAGTAAGATTGTCTTCCGTAAACACGGTTTTAACAATGAGTCCGTAAGTGACTGTGGAGGCCAATTCTGGATCCACACATCCTTCCACAGTGGGGACATTGGTTTCCGGGCAGGTGTTGATCACGGTGTGGATTTGCCAAGCGTGCCTTCCTCTTAGCGCGTTTCTCCCTTGCGTCCTGAGTTCGAGCGTCTTCAAAGTCCATGACGCCTTTGGTAAAGGCTTTTCTCCAACTCGAGCGCTCACAGGCCAGTGTTTATAAGACATTTTTTAAAACTTGCTTTGAGACAGTCTTTAAACCTCTTTTGTTGACCACCAACATTATGCTTTCCATGTTCAAGTTCAGAATAGAGTAGTTGGTTTGGAAGATGATAATCAGGCAACAATCACTACATTTATTAAGACTTGCCTTGAGACAGTCTTTCTTTAAACCTCTTTCGTTGACCACCATGCCAGCCTCTGCCATAAACAGCTGGTTGCAATTCCAGCTGTGCAGGGGCTGGAGTAGATGACCCCTGGGGTCCCTTCGAACTGTACTAGCAGGCGCACATGAGCAGACAGGTGAGCAACTCGGCTGAGGCAGGGAAGGGGGGCACCTCCCAAGCCCCCCACTACGCCGGCTGCCCCCTCAGCGTCCACCACGGCTCAGCAGCGCATGGCACAACAGAGCCAACCTGGAGGTCCCGGGAGTCGCTCCCTGCCTGAGAACCCCGCAGAGCCCCTGCCAGCCAGTGCAGACGGCCCGGCGGCCCGGCTCTGCGTACAGCAGCTCCCCCTGCTCCTGCTCCCCCCCTTACTTGGCAGCCTTCGTGGCAAAAGAGCGTTTTTGCCCGGAGGCAAAAGCCAGACACCTTCCGACAAGCTCAGCGGCCGAGTGCTTGGTGGGCACCTCTCCTCCAGGGACCATATGGTGGGAAAGAGCTGCCCTCAGCAGAAAGGAGGGCGAGGGGGGGCCGGCAGGGGGGCCGGCATGGCAGCCGCGAAGGCAGGCCGCCTAATCGTTCTGAAGGGAACAGGCTGCTGAGCTGAGCGGAGGAGACAAGGAGACTCTCCGGCCGTGGAGAGAGGCTGCCAAGGATGCTGGCTCAGCAGGGAGGCAGGCGGGGGCCGGGGGCCCCTCACCCACCCGCAGGCTCCAGGTAGGAGCTGGAGAAGGCGCAGACAGAGGCCCCCACCGCTTCCCTGGGTGCAGGAGGAGGGGGCGAAGGGGACCCCACACCCCCCAGATCAACCCTCAAAGATGCCCTGCTGCAAGAAACTTAAGACTCTCTTCCCTTCCATTTTTAAGCAGCGGTTGGGTGGCCACCCGTCACAGGTGCTTTGGCCGAGATTCCTAGCACTGGAAGGGGATTGACTGGATGGCCTTTGGGGGTCCCTCCCAACTCTGTAATATGATTCTGTGTCACTGAATTAAAGAATTAAAGAACCTTTTAATGAGGGTGAAAGAGGAGAGCGCAAAATATGATCTGAAGCTCAAAATCAAAAAAATGAAGATCGTGGCCACTGGTCCCATCACCTCCTGGCAAATAGAAGGGGAAGAAATGGAGGCAGTAAGAGATTTTACTTTCTTGGGCTCCGTGATCACTGCAGATGGTGACAGCAGCCACGAAATTAAAAGACGGCTGCTCCTTGGGAGAACGGCAATGGCTAACCTAGACAGCATCTTAAAAAGCAGAGACATCACCTTGCTGACAAAGGTCCGTATAGTTCAAGCCATGGTTTTCCCAGTAGTGATGTATGGAAGTGAGAGCTGGACCATAAAGAAGGCTGATCACCGAAGAATGGATGCTTTTGAATTCTGGTGCTGGAGGAGACTCTTGAGAGTCCCATGGACTGCAAGAAGATCCAACCTCTCCATTCTGAAGGAAATCAGCCCTGAGTGCTCACTGGAGGGACAGATCCTGAAGCTGAGGCTCCAAGACTTTGGCCACCTCATGAGAAGAGAAGACTCCCTGGGAAAGACCCTGATGTTGGGAAAGATGGAGGGCACAAGGAGAAGAGGACGACAGAGGACGAGATGGTGGGACAGTGTTCTTGAAGCTACCAGCATGAGGGAGGCAGTGGAAGACAGGAGGGCCTGGCGTGCTCTGGTCCAGGGGGGCATGAAGAGGCAAACACAACTAAATGACTAAGCAACAACGTGTTGCTGAACTACCGAGAAAGGTTTCTGGGGAAGCCCAGCCAAATGGGCGGGGTATAAAGAATAAATTGTTATCTATTCTTCTTCTTCTTCTTCTTCTTATTATTATTATTATTATTATTATTTGACCGTTTAGGACTCCCTGACTTTGAAACAAAGAGGGCATCTCAGAAAGGTATAAATTGATGTGTGCTGTGGAGAAAGGGACGTTTTCCTCCCAGAACGAGAAGCGGGGGCCCTCCAAGGAAGATTCAAGGCGGCCGAAATAAAGTCCTTCTTTGCGCAGCACAGAATTAAAGCTACAGGATTTGCAGTCGGACCCTCAAATTTAAGAGGGGATTAGGCAAATCTTACCTAGGCAAATTGAGGAGGCGGGGGAGGCCTTCTCTGCAGCCACGGCTGGGGGGGGGGCTCTGTTCTACTGACATTGACGCAGGACTTTTGGAGGCCAAAATGGCTATTGGCGATGATGGCCATTCTCTGCCTCCGCAGCCGAAAGCGGAAAATGTTCCTGCTTGCCAAATGCTGAGAAGCGCAGGCGGGGAGAGATGCTCTTGGGCTCAGATTCCACTTGTGGGCTTCCCATCGTGGGCCTCATCCTGGGCCTCATCCTGCAGGCGCTGCTCGGGTGGCTGCAGGAGTGCAGCTCCTGCACTCCTGTCTGGATACAAAGGGACCAGGACGCTTCCAGAAGCTGTTTTCAAAGAGGGCAGAATTTGACCCGCAAGGGGAGTTCCTGCACCCGTTCCTTGAGACATCGGATTTGGCCAAAGTTCACCTGCCTTTGCTGCCTTCTGTCTGGACTAACGTGCTCTTGGTTGGGCTGCCTTTGACAAGGGCCAGAAACTTCAGCTGGCTCTTAGAGCTGCAGCCGGAGAGTCGACCAGGGCTGGATAGAGGGAGCAAACATCTCCCTTGTCTGTCAAAACAGCTCCACTGGGCAGCCAGTCTGCTCCCAGGCACAAGGCAAAGTTCTGGGAATGTCCTATAAAGCCCTTCACAGCTCAGATCCAGCCCATCTGAAAGACCCCAACCTGCCAGGCGAACCTGCCGGAATCTGATATCTTCAGGGGGGGGCCTTCTCTCAGTCCCACCCCCCTCACAACCCCGCTGGGTGGGGACGCAGGAGAGGGCCTTCTCAGTGGTGGCTTCTCCAGGCATCTTTGGAACTCCCTGCCAAGGGAAGTCAAGGCTCCCTCCTTGCTCTCCTGCTGCTGCTCCTTGCTCTTCTGACACAGTGGGAACCAAGGCTCTCTCCTTGCTCTCCTTCTGACAGCAGGGGAAGAACCGACTGCTTTTAACGAAAAGTCTGCTGCTGTGATGGTTTTATTGTAATCAATACTTCTTACACACACATACAGACATATATTCCATTAATGTTTAATAGTTCTTAATTGCTGCTTTTTGTACTATGTTTTTGGCGCTGTGGGTTAAACCACAGAGCCTAGGACTTGCCGATCAGAAGGTCGGCAGTTCGAATCCCCACGACGGGGTGAGCTCCTGTTGCTCAGTCCCTGCTCCTGCCAACCTAGCAGTTCAAAAGCATGTCAAAGTACAAGTAGATCAATAGGTACCACTCCGGCAGGAAGGTAAACGGCGTTTCCGTGCGCTGCTCTGGTTCTCCAGAAGCGGCTTAGTCCTGCTGGCCACATGACCCAGAAGCTGTATGCCGGCTCCCTCGGCCAATAAAGCGAGATGAGCGCTGCAACCCCAGAGTCGGCCAGGACTGGACCTAATGGTCAGGGGTCCCTTTACCTTTACTTTAGCTGCAAGCCATGTTGAGTCCCGGTCATGGAAAAACTCAACATTATTTATTATTATTATTATTATTATTATTATTATTATTATTATTATTATTATTATTCCTTGTGAACATAGAAGATGAGGAGCCAGAGGAAGACATGCTTTCTACAAAATCTGAGCCACATTTCCATCCTGGATGCTGGCCCAAGGAGCCAGCCTTGTTCCCGCGCTCAGCCAGACGGGCTAAGGGCACCACCTAGCGGCCGTTCCCAAAACCTCACTTCAGGGCGGCTTCAGGGCGATCTGAGCCCGGCCCCTTCTGCTTCTGGAGCACCCAAGGAGGAGCTGGTGGGTGGGCGCCCAGAGCCCTCCCCCACAGAAGTAGCAAGACTGGGGGGCAAGTTTGTGTGACACAAACCTGTCACACAAAAAGAGGTGGGCGGGCAGGGGCACAAATGAGCTCCCTGCACAGAGTTTAAGTCTGGGAGAAAACCTCTGGGAGAGGAGGATCGTAAGGCAGGCGGTTCCTTGAGCCCCAGCTGTTGATGCCCCAAACGCTTCCAGGATAGACGGCTGCAATGCCCTGGGCATGGTGCGGCCCCTGGAGACGGGCCAGGAAATAAACAAACAAATAAATAAATAAATTTTATTTATACTCCGCCCTCCCCAGCCAAGACCGGGCTCAGTGCAGCTAACAACTGATCCAAAGAGAAATTGATTAAAATACAACATTAAAACATTAAAATGCAGCCTCATTTCAATGGAAACTCAAATCAAAAACTTTTTGGGGGGATGAAAACATCAGGTCGTCACCAAGGCCAACTATCCAGACTGGTCCTACGTGGGCCAGAAAAAAGCCAGGGAAGTCCCCAAATAGGAGTTCCATCACAGGAGGAGAAAGGAAAAAGGAAAGAGGAAAGAGGGGGAGGGGATCAAGTTGATTCCAAGCCAAAGGCCAGGCGGAACAACTCTGTCTTACAGGCCCTGCGGAAAGAAATTAGGGGCCCTGGTCTCAGGAGACAGAGCGTTCCACCAGGCCGGAGCCATCACTGAAAAGGCCCTGGCTCTGGTTGAGGCTAATCTGACTTCCTTAGGGTCCGGGACCTCGAGGGTGTTGCTATTTATGGACCTTAAGGTCCTCCATGGGGCAGACCAGGAGAGGCGGTACCGTAGGTACGAGGGTCCTAGGCCGTGAAGGTCTTGAAAGGTCAAAGGTAAAGGGACCCCTGACCATTAGGTCCAGTCCTGGCCGACTCTGGGGTTACGGCACTCATCTCGCTTTATTGTCCAAGGGAGCCGGTGTCCAGCTTCCGGGTCATGTGGCCAGCAGGACTAAGCCACTACTGGCGAACCAGAGCAGCGCACGGAAATGCCGTTTACCTTCCCGCCAGAGCGGTACCTATTTATCTACTTGCATTTTGACATGCTTTCGAACTGCTAGGCTGGTAGGAGCAGGGACCGAGCAACGGGAGCTCACCCCGTCACGGGGATTCGAACCACCGACCTTCTGATCGGCAAGTCCTAGGCTCTGTGGTTTAACCCACAGCGCCACCCGCGTCCCTGAAACGTCAAAACCAGCACCTTAAATCTGACCCTGAACTCCCCCGGGAGCCAGTGCAGCTGGAAAACAGGAAACAAAAACGGGCTCAGAATGCTTTTGCCCGCTACACGCAGGTGATGCGAGGACAGGCTCCCGGTTTGCTCCCAGGCACATCCCCAGGGGCTGCCGCCTTCCGCCTTTCCATGCCTCCCTGCCCCTGACCCTGCAGGGAGACCTGCCTTCAGCTTCAAAGGCCCCCCACCCCTGAACGGGGTCACGAGACCCTTTCCCCCGAGTTAGTCACAGCCTGGAGCTGCGATGGGCTCAGACTGCGCTTCTTCCACCCACTGCTCTTATTCTTAGCACGCCGTGTCTGAATTTTGTTTGTTGACTTCTCTCTGTATTTGGTGAGCTGCCTCCAGAGGGGATTCATCGCAGGAAGAGGAGGCGGAAGCGCGGAGTAACGGAATAACCCTTGCGAGGCGCAGGGAGGCTCAGGGTCACGCGGGGCAGCAGGCAGGCAACTGCAGGGACCCTCCCTGGGGGGACGAGGGTGAGGGCTCTGGGGCAGAAGGGTTCGCCCCAGAGAAGCTCTTCTGGGTGATTCTGCGGGGGGCCACACAGCCCAACCCCACCCCGCCAGCCTGAAGATGCAGCGCTGCCATCCTCTCAGAAGACCCCTCTGCAAAAACCCAGGAAGACCAGAGCCTTCCTTGCTCCATCGGAAGAAGAGGCAACGAAGGGAGGCTGGGCCCTGGAAGGGGAGAAACCCCTTGCAGGGCAGAAGGTGGGTCCCCGCTCTTGCTGCTACAGGGGGGCTCAGCCCCACCTTCTGCCTTGCTCTACCACTCTTTTAAATCGGAACCAGTGAGGGCAGTGAAGGTCCTGTGTGAGTGTCTGGAGGCGGTTGGAGGATGGATGGCGGCTAACAGATTGAGGTTGAATCCTGACAAGACAGAAGTACTGTTTTTGGGGGACAGGGGGCGGGCAGGTGCGGAGGACTCCCTGGTCCTGAATGGGGTAACTGTGCCCCTGAAGGACCAGGTATGCAGTCTGGGAGTCGTTTTGGACTCACAGCTGTCCATGGAGGCGCAGGTCCATTCTGTGCCCAGGGCGGCTGTCTGCCAGCTCCATCTGGGATGCAGGATGAGACCCTCCCTGTCTTGCCAGAGTGGTGCATGCTCTAGTTATCTCCCGCTTGGACTACTGCCATGTGTTCTGCATGGGGCTACCTTTGAAGGTGACCCGGAAACTGCAATTAATCCAGAATGCGACTGGGAGTGGCCGCCGAGGCCACATAACACGTGTCCTGAGAGATCTGCATTGGCTCCCAGTACATTTCCAAGCACAATTCAAAATGTTGGTGCTGACCTTTAAAGCCCTAAACGGCCTCAGCCCAGTATCCCTGAAGGTACATCTCCACCCCCATCGTTCAGCCCGGACACTGAGGTCCAGCGCTGAGGGCCTCCTGGTGGTTCCCTCCCTGCAAGAAGCCAAGTTACAGGGAACCAGGCAGAGGGCCTTCTCGGTGGTGGCGCCCTCCCTGTGGAACGCCCTCCCATCAGATGTCAAAGAAATAAACAACTATCAGACTTTTAGAAGACATCTGAAGGCAGCCCTCTTTAGGGAAGCTTTTAATGTTTAATAGGTTATTGTATTTTAGTGTTTTGTTGGAAGCCACCCAGAGTGGCTGGGGAAATCCAGCCAGATGGGTGGGGTATAAATAACTACTACTACTACTACTACTACTACTACTACTACTACTATTATTATTATTGCTTTTAATATTTGGTTGGAAGCCACCCAGAGTGGCTGGGTATAAATAACTACTACTACTATTATTAATATTATTATTATTTCTGGACCCACTTCAGAGCTCTGCGTTCCCTGCAGGGCGGTCTGAGCGTCACAAGACGCAGCAGCCCCAGCCCCACAGCGCCACCTCAGCAAGCCGATCTGGGGCCTTCAGCAAGGGGCAAGCCCCACAGAATGGGAGGATGGAGCTTGGCGGAGCAGGGGCTGGCCACGCTTTCCAAGGCACCACGGCCACTTGGCAGTCCTTGCCTGGAGGGCACACGATGCTACCAGGGTCCCCAAGGGAGAGGGAGATTCTCACCAGCCTGCAGCCACTTCAGAGAATCTTACGGAAGGGACCCCAGGGGTCATCTAGTCCCATCTCAGCTCAAACACAAAGGATGCGAACACATGCAAACACCTCCAGGGAAATCAAAGAGACCTCTCTCTCCCCCGCTGCCTTGGGCCTGCTCCCTGGAGGTGCCACCTGGAACCAAAGCTCCGGAGGCCCCTTCCCCTTCCCTGCCCCACAGCTGCTATAGAAGCGAAGGTGCCTGGGAGGAAGACCCCCACAGAAACTGGAAACAGCGCCAGCCAGGGCAGAGCAGGCGCCTGCAGCAGCGGGGCATGCGTGGAAATCCTATTTACTGGATCGCTTTCTTAGAAAGAGTTAACGTC
The DNA here is from genome assembly GCF_964188305.1 of Podarcis bocagei. Lineage (NCBI taxonomy): Eukaryota > Metazoa > Chordata > Lepidosauria > Squamata > Lacertidae > Podarcis > Podarcis bocagei. The sequence goes on from NC_138135.1 coordinate 2,004,405, forward strand.
AGCCACACAAATGGACATCATGTTGCAGGTGCTGGTGTGATTTTCCACGCAGCAACACACACTTTCCTCCCATTACAGACATTGCATCTCCGTAGAAGCTGGCCTATCCATTGCTATTCCGGTAAACAGACGGAACCAAGAGGATCTGGGCCTTAGCAAAGTGGCCCTGTGCCCGAAACTCAGATATATAAGCTACCGCATTTTTCGCTCTGTAGGACGCACTTTTTCCCCTCCCAAAATGAAGGATCAGGCTGTGCCTTGGCCAAAGGCCTGGTGGAACAGCTCCGTCTTGCAGGCCCTGCGGAAAGATGTCAAGTCCCACAGGGCCCTGGTCTCTTGGGACAGAGCGTTCCACCAGATCGGGGCCACTGCTGATAAAGCCCTGGCTCTGGTCGTGGCCAGCCTAACCTCCCTGTGGCCTGGGACCTCCAAGATGTTTTTGTTTGAAGACTGAAAGGTCCTCCGTGGGACATACCAGGAGAGGCGGTCCCGTAGGAACGAGGGTCCTAGGCTGTATAGGACTGTATAAGCTCTTCTGCTTCCCTGCTTCAGGAGGCCAGAGGGACCAGCCAGGCGGAGATGCCAGGTGCCAACTTGGAACCCAGAGATCTCCACGTGGGCATGACTGGCCCTGTGCCAGTCACAAAACATGTGCCTGGGGAATTTCAGACACTGACCAGACCACATGCCGTTCCCCTGGAGCTCCACCAGCTCTCCCCTGAGCAGGTGAGAACAGACACTGGCGTTGGGGGAGTGAGCCCTGGCCAAGAGCGGGCAGCACCCAGAGATGGCACCCCGGGCGAGGGGAAGGCAAGGGGGCTTGAGGCTCCAGACCCATTCCTGGCTGCCCAAGCCTGTGGCTCTGCTGCCCTGCGTCACCCAGAGAGGGTGCCCGTTTCTCCAGCACCCCTGCCCCATATCGGCCTGGCAAAGCCCCCCCCCCCTTGCCTACCTTGGCCACAAACTGCTTGTCCTTCTGGTCCAGGTTGGCTGTGGGTGCCACGTAGTCCCTCCAGATCCTCAGCTTGCGCTCTTTGGCATACCTGGAACACAGCGAAGAATGAGAGTCCAAAGGGGACCAGAGAAACCCCCTCGGAGGAGGAAGAGGCCCCCCCGCCCTCCTTCCCGCCTCCAAGGCAGAACATTGGGCTGGGCCAGAACCCCGTCACCTGTTAAAAGTATTTTTTAAAGACTGGAATGATTTATTTATTTTTAACATACTTAAAAAGACCACTGTAAACAGTTAAAATCACTGGCAGGGATATAATGACACTTGCAATGTGAAATGAACTTGGGAAACTATGAATATATGATAGATAATGATAACAATGATAATGATAATGATAATGATAATAATAATTGGGCGGCTTCCAACAGAATATTAAAATACAATAACCCATTAAACATTAAAAGCTTCCCTAAACAGGGCTGCCTTCAGGTGTCTTCTAAAAGTTTGGTAGTTATTTTTCTCTTTGACATCTGGTAGGAGGACAGTAAAAGACGAAGAAAAAGGAAAAAGAATGTATTTTCTTTGGAAGTGAAACCCATGGAGGGAGGGGAGGAGGTCCAAAGATTTGAAAGAGCCTCTTTAATGTTTTTGAAATGGTGCAAGTTAAAATATATAAATTTATGTATAAGCAATAAAGATTTATTTAAAAAAAGAAGCCCATCACCTAAAGCTCCCCTTAGCACCCATCTCCTTTTAAGAGGCAGCCCAATTAGAAAGGTCCCTCTGGGTATTGGTGCCTGCGAAATGTTCTGCAAGGCCTGCAAGCGCCAGGATAAGCCCCCAAATCATGTGACGCTGTTGCCAGGATGAGCCCGTATCTGTCCGGATTCACTTGCTCTGTTATCGCTGCACCCAGCCCCTCCCACAAGCCCACCTTTGGGCCGGGGGGTCTGGACACCTTCCCCACCTTCTCAGTGAGTCCTCCCCCCCCCCAAGCCCCCTCTGTGAAGCAGAACGGGAGCCCCACGGCCCAAGGAGGGCAGGCGGTAGGCTGGGCAGGGCTACCTCTCGGCGGCTCGCAGCTTCTCTGCTCCTCGGGTGTAAACGGCGATGGACCAGTCGACGCAGCGAGCAAAGCCTTCCTTCAGGAGCAGCTCTGTGATGTTCCCATTCTGCAGCCGGGCAAGCAGAGAAAGAGAGAGTGTCAGGGAGCTAAAAACTCCAGCTTCATGGACACACACAACCCCTGAGCCCCCAAACCTAAATATATCTTCGTTATTCTCATTATTGCCTTTATTTGTGCATCAGTGCATTCATTTGTTAGATTTCTGTCCTGCCCTGCCTCCTAAAGCAGCCCAAGGTGGCAAAGTGGTAAAAGAGGACAATTAAAAATAAAATAAAATGCATTTAAAATGACAGAACACATCTGAAAACATTGTTATGCTTGCTGATCCAGTTTATGGCCTGCCCTTCCCCATCAGGCTCCAGCAGGGGGGGCGACGACAATGTCAAATTCAATATTAAAAACAAAATTTGTTAAGATGCCTTGAGCTGCCTGCAGCAAGAGAAGGCATCTAATCAATTTAATAAATAATAGTAATAAACTAGTTGCAGGAACACGTAGAAGTCGGGCTGGGCCTCACTTACTTGGGGGGGGGGGGAGATTTGCTGCAAAGACTCCTGCCCCCCAGCCCCTCCCCAGTCTCAAGAGCCACCAGGAGGGAGAGAGTCTGTGTCTCCAGAGGACCAGAGCTCCAGACCCACTGGCCCCTCACAGAGAAGGCCTAGCAGAAGGACCCAGTGCCAGGCGCTGCCCCAAAGACCTTACAATCACCATACAGGGGGGTGAGGATTGTTAGAATTCCTGCTCCGTGATTGCAGTCATGGGATTGTTGTCTATCACATGACGGTGTATGTTTTGACTCCACAGAGTGGGAAGTGACGGAGACAGGATGTTTGTGTTCCGTGAAGTGGGACTATTGTCCTTTGTTCTCTCTCTTTGCTGTCTGATGCTAGAGAGAGACGGAGCCGTGTTGCAGTGCTCCGTGTGTGTGTTTATATGTAAATAAAGTAGATTAGCCAACATGCTGAGTTGCTGAGCTCTGTTACGCATGATGCGCAAACTCTGCAGATCCCTAAGTGTGCTGATGTCTGTTGGCATCGGTCGCTTTGATGTTCAGGCTGAAGAAAGCTTTTGAAGCTCCCAAACTAATGACCAGGAGGGAGAGAACATGCCAGTCGGGCATGTGTCTCTGCCAGGGTCCTACTCTAGTGTAGGCAGAGCTCCTGGCAAAGATGAGGGAAGGGCAGCGAGGAAGACCGAGAGGCCTGGCCTGGGGCAGAGGTTCAGGTGGGGAGGAGACTCAGCTGGGCCCAGTCTGGAGGGCAATGTGGGGAGATGTGGGGTGCCCAGGGCCCCAGGTCTTCTGGCACGGAGGCCCCCCAACCACAGCTGTCAACTTTTCCCTTTTCTTGCGAGGAATCCTATTCGGAATAAGGGAATTTCCCTTCTAAAAAAGGGAAACGTTGACAGCTATGCCCCCGACCTCTCTTCTCCCGAGAAAGCCCCACCCTGTCGAAAAGGCCAGGCCCTGCGGAAGGGGGGGTCTTCTGCTCTTCCGTCTCTCAGCCCCCCAGGTTCTTCTCTTGCTGCCCCCCGCCTGCCCCTCAGGTCCCCAGCACACCCACCCCTGCAAACCCCTGGCCTGGACTGACGCCCCCCCCCTAAGAATCTCCCTCTGGCTCTTGCCCCAGGACACTAAGGGAGGAGGAGGGGCCCCAAGGAGCTCTCCGGACACCCCACAGCCGTCCCAGGGGCCCCACACCTGCCCCCCGCCCCCCACTCTGCACTTGCCGGGTGAAGGATGGTGCCCAGAATGTTCTGGTTGTGGCAGCTCTCCAGGACGATCTGCACGTCTCTCTGGAGCAGACGCGACTCCGTGAAGAACTTGGCTTCCGCTGCAAAGGGCTCGGGGGTCTCCGTGCCGTCCGCTTCCCGCTTGAAGGTGGGGCACTGGTTGGGGGGGGAGAGACAAGTCAGGGCAGGAAGGAGAGCGCCTCAGCAGAACCGGGACCAGGGCTCTTGGCACCCCCATGAGAGAGAGACAGCCATTAGAGCTCCCCAGCTGACTGGGCCCCAGAGCCATGCCTGAGTCCCTCCAGACGGGGGGGGGGGGGCATCCCCTCAGCCTTCTTTGGGGAGTGCCAATGCCTGCCTCCGTGGGTCACCCTCTGTGGGGCACAAGGGCCATTCCCTCAGGGCCACGATCCCCAGTAGAAAAAAAGACAGCCACGGAACCCAGAAATCACACAAAACAAATGAAAATCCCTGAAACGAGAAGTAATCGACTAGAAATATTATCTTATAGAAATAAACTAAATAATAAAAAATAGGAAAAAATTAGAAAAACCTAGAATTGAACAAAGCCTTAGCGGGATGACGGCTACAAGGCTCGTTTCACTGAACTATTCAGATTCCTCTGAAGGAAATAGAGAAATCATAAACCTTAAATGACCAAATCGTAAACCTTAAATGATCCCCAGGCCCCCCACAAACACCAAGGGCCCACCCACCCTAGCCAGCAAGACCCGCAGAGGGGGCTCCGAGGGAACCCCCCCAGGGAGGGAAAGCTCCTTCCTGCCTCCCCCTCCCCAGCCTCAATACCAGACGGAAAGGGGTCGCTCTGTGAAGAGGAGTCACAGAAGGGGGAATCCCAGGTCTGACAGGAATCTCAGAACTAGGGAACTGGAAGGGATCCCCAAAGATCATCTAGCCCAACCCCCTGCAATCACAGCTAAAGAATCGCTCTGCTTATAAACCTCCAAGGAAGGAGAGTCCACGGCTTTTGGAGAGGATTTGCCAATATTTCACAGCCTTACAGGTGAAAAGCAGGACAGGTACATCTGGCCCCGGCCTTGGGCTCGCTTCTTGGCTCAAACGACAGCGGAGCCAGTGGTTCCATTTGCGACCCATGGAGAGAAGGCACGAGGCAAGGGGGTGGGAGACGGGGTCAGGGGACAAATCCGCACACGGAGCCACTCCCTGGGCCCCAAAATCTTCCTGCCCGCTCAGAGAGGAGCCTCGGGTGCCGCCACCCAGTCCTTCCTCTGGCCAGGCGCTCCCAGAACTCCCTTCCTCCCCCTCCATTGATTCACTCAGCAGAACTCGCCCTCGCCACCCCTCAGCCCCACACACGTCGCAGAGGAGAGGGCAGGAGTCGCACTGGGCGCCTGAGGGGACAGGGCCTCCAGGCTGCTCACCTTGATGCCGGAGAGCATGACCGTCACCAGGTAGTTGTCGGGAAGGAGCAGAGCCCGCACCACGCTGCCGTCCCGGACGTGCTCGATGATGGCTGCGGGAGAGAGAGAGAGAGTTTCCACTAGGGCTGAGCGCCTGGAGGCAGGAGCAGCAGCCCAGGAATCGGCCTCCTTCGGAGTCAGACCATTGAGATCAGTACTGCCTACACCACAGGAAGGCAACCTAAGGCCCGGGGACCGGATCCGGCCCAATCGCCTTCTCAATCCAGCCGATGACGGTCTGGGAATCAGCGTGTTTTTACATGAGTAGAACGTGTCCTTTTATTTACAATGCATCTCTGGGTTACTTGTGGGGAACAGGAATTCGTTCATTTTTTTAAAAAAATTCCAAAATATAGTCCGGCCCCCCACAAGGTATCAGGGGCGGTGGACCGGCCCACAGCTGAAAAAGGCTGTTGACCCCTGGCCTCTCCGGAGCGCACCCTGGAGAAACCGGGGACTGAAGCTGGGACCTTCGCAGCAAGCGTAATCATAGCCTTCTGGATCAGGCCCATGGCCCTTGGAGACCTGCCTCCCGGTCTCACGGGGGCCAAACGGATGCCCCAAAGGGAAACTCCAGGGCCGGATTCAAGGGCAAGAGAAGCTCTGTCCGGCCATGGCCGCAGGCAGCTTGTATCCAGATGCCTCCCCAAACTGGGTCCAGAAAGGTCTACCTGCTGACCGAGGGCATTGGAATACTTTGATTTTTTTTTTTTTTTTATAAAATTTTTATTGGTTTTACAACATTTTTAAGAAAAACAGACAAACATTAAGAATAACAAACATACACGTATAGTTTCAAACATATTTTCATAAACCTCCTTTCTAGGACTTCCCCATACCCCCCCTCTCTGCATCCCAATGTCCATTGTTCAACTAGCAACTCCCAGTTATTACTTTCCAATCTCTATCCTCTTAGTCCTCTCTTACACTCTGACCTTATGTCCCTGTACCCCTTTGTTTCTGGAAACTCCGACATTTTAACATTCATTAAGTTTATAGTAGTCCTTAAGATAGCTTTTAAATTTTTTCCATTCTTCTTCTACCGTCTCTTTTTGTTGGTCACGGATTCTGCCTGTCATCTCGGCCAATGTCATGTAGTCCATCACTTTCATCTGCCATTCTTCCAAAGTGGGTAGGTCTTGTGTCTTCCAATACTTTGCGATAAGTATTCTTGCTGCTGTTGTGGCATACATGAAAAAAGCTCTATCTTTCTTTGTCACCAATTGGCCGACAATGCCCAAGAGGAAGGCCTCTGGTTTTTTAGAAAAGGTACATTTAAGTACCTTTTTCATTTCATTATAGATCATTTCCCAGGGCATTGGAATACTTTGAACACAAAGTTGGAACTGTGGAACTCCCTCCCACCGGAGGCGGTGCTGGCGACCAACTTGCTGAGATCTTTTAAAAAAAAAGGATTGTGCGAGTTCATGGAGGAGGAGGAGGAGGAGACTATTCCCTGTTTAGGGAAGCTTTTAATATTTGATGAATTATTGTATTTTAATATTTTGCTGGAAGCCGCCCAGAGAGGCTGAGGAAACCCAGCCAGATGGGCGGGCTACAAATAATAAATTACTATTATTATTAATGGCTGCCAGCGACAACAGCTCTCCCTCAGCTGGAGGCAGCGAGGCACCTGAATGCCTGTGGCTGGAAAGGGGGGGGGGTGCTTGGATCCTGCTAGCAGGTTTCCCATAATAAGCATCTCAGTCAGCCACTGTGAGCACCTGACCCAGACTCTTCTCTTCTTACTTCCCCTGGGTATAGTAAGGTTTGTTTAACCCTCATCCCTATTCCACAAAGCGCTCCGCTCACTGCCTTCCACATGCTCACTTGCAGTCTTATTTATTTTGGTTTTATTTTACGCCTGTCTCATTCGAGGGCAATCGACGGGTGATGTGTATATGACCATCGGGTGCTGTTTGGCAACACAGGATTCTGCAGAAACTTCTTTGGGAAAAATAGTAAGATCTCTTTTTTAGACCAAGGAAGATCTGCAGACACACAGGGCCCTGGCACTGCCCCCAGCAGCAGCCCTCCCTCCTTGGCCAGAGCTCTGCCCTAAACCGCCCCACGTCTCACCATTGACGGGCTTCTGGTGCATGGAGTCCACAAAGTGCCGGGGGTTCTCGATGGTGTACTTCAGGTCCCGGACGGTGTGGGATCCGGTGCCGTCGCTCCACATGCCCTTCTTGGCGATCCTGGCCTGCTCCTCCAGCTCTGCCAGCCGGTTCTGCTCTGGACTGGGGGCAGAGAAAGGCCGGCCGTCAGAGAAACCACCCAACCCTGCGGTCATCCCCTGAGGCCAGCAGAGCTTTCCCGGGGAGGCCAGGCAGAGGATCTGCACTGTTAACAATGCCAAAAAATAATCAGAGCAGGGGAAAATTAGGGGGCCTTTCTGCTGTCAACTTTAGACACCCTCATTTCGCTAAGCACTAAGACTGGTCCTTGCTGCCTTAGCTACCGGAAGTTTTACAAGCGGGCTGGATTTTCACGAGGCATTATTCTGTTTCCCAACACTGTCAAACAGATAGTTACGTACATTAAACTAACAAATATACCCACAACGTAACTGGTTGTGTTTAACTATATAAATTCTTTATGCATCATATTAACATAACTCTTTTCACGTTATCTAATTGAGAAGAAGCAATTAAAGACCAATGTTTAGAACAGGAAATACAAATAGATCAGTTCTCATAAGCGTAATGTCCAAATAGAGGCTTTTGTGTTCTACGTATGTCTTAGCGAATACAAGTGTCAAAAATAGCAAAATATAGTTGCTGTATGCAGGTATCACTCGTTCCATGTCTCTGATACACAAAATATGAGTGAGCACGGCTGACGAAGACCAGCACGGAGAAACAAGGTATTATTCCGGGAATCCTTGTCACGTTCAAGTTCTTTCGTCTGACACCAGCATACAGCAACTGTATTTTGCAAAGGCACACGTTAAGATCTTTCGTATCCTTCATCTGATACCTGCACACAACGATTCTTTGCCAAGGCAGATGTGGAACATTACAAAGAAAAGTTCATCGTTTGCAAGTACTGCTGCTTAGAAGTTGTTACATTTGACACTTGTATTCGCTAAGACATACGTGGAAGACAATCTTACTCGGCTACGAGGGATCACCAAAGAAAGAAGAAAATGATTTCAGCCGCTCAGTCAAGTACAACGCAAAGGTGGGATGTCAAGAGATTTATCCTGCAACAGACCCTCATGTATCTGTCAGCCCACGCCCCTTCTGCCGTACCCTGTCGCTGGGTCTATAAGGGAACAGGGCTCCCGTGACAGTCTCTGGCTCAACGCCTGAGCAGGCCACAGAGGGCAGGGGCTCAGGGAGACCCCTTCACACCCAGAGTGAGCAACAAGGCCTGTGGCAGACCAGAGCCACCACGTTTGCCCTCTGGCCTTGCGGCAAATTGTTGCCACCTTTGTCAGCCGGCACAGCGCTATGCATCAGAAAGGATACTGCTATTAGGAAGAGAGGAGCCTGCAGGATCCGGCCAACGCCTCATCTAATTCAGCGCCTTCTCAGCGGCTGAACATTTGCCGCCAGGAAGCAGGATCCGACACAAGAGCAGCACTCCCCCCTCCTGTGGCTTCAAGCAACCGGTTAAACTAATCCACGGGAATTTCAGCCCTGGGCTGCTATCAAAGGGCAGTTCCGCCTGCTAGGCTGCGCCACCCTCGCAACCCCCCCCCCACACACTCTGCCTGCATTCCAAGCGCTGGTGCCACCTCGCCAGCTCCTCGGGGGCCCCGGCAGCTGCCCGCCCTGCGGTGCAGGGATTCCCGCTGACCCGGCCTGCCCTGGCAAGAGCGTTGCCTTCTCAGTGTTTGCTTCCCGTTCAGGCGGAACATGAGCAAAGTGAGCCGAGGCCCCGGTGGAGATGGCATGGCAGCCGGCCCAGCCAGCCGGGCTCCGCGGCCTCAGACGCCTCCGCAGACCTCCGGAGAATACTCTGGGGCTCTTCCAAGGCCGTGAACACATGAGCGGAGCCATCAGGCCCCCTTGGCACTCCCCGCTCTCTCTCTCTCTCTCGCACGCAGGCAGGCACACTCGCTCTCGCTCTTTCCTGGCACGAGGTGTGAAGCAGGGGCGTGAAGCAGGGGCTGCCTCCTGCCGCGGCACAGCCAACCTGCCGGGAGCTGCAGGGCCAACAGGATTCAGACAAAAGTCAACGTCCCTGGCAAAACACACCCCAGGGATGGTGGGGCCACGAGGCAGCGCTGTCTCCCCCCCCCCCCCCGCTCTCCCTGGGGCTTCCGATTCAGCACACAACCCCCCGATCCTCACCCAAGCTCAACGATGGGCAGTCAAGATCCCTGGGCACAAGGGGATTTGGAACAAGGCACAGGGCTGTTCTGCCAGCAAAACGAAGCTGCAGAGGACTCTGGAAGAGACCTCACCTTCGAGACTAACTACCCGGACTCTCGTCTACAAGAAGATTCGGCCACATTTGCCACTCTTGGATGGGACAAGAGGCCGGATGTGGGGGGCTTGTTTTGTAAAGAGATGAGACTCTGTCTTGGAAGCCTCGCTCCCCAGCCACCCTCAGCCCAGAGTTTGCCAGGGAGAACCGGCAGCCCAGGGGCAGGTCCAAAGGGAAGCCCGGCTCCTCAGAAGTAGACCTACTTGTTGCTACGCAAGCCTTCCCGGCGGCTGGCCAGCCCTTCGGACACCAGCGACTCTGCGATGTTCTCCCCAGTTGTGTCTGCCAAGGAAAGACAGCCAGGTTAGCGAGGCAGCACAGCGCCCAAGAACGGAAGAATTGGTCAGCAGGATCAGGCCCCAGAGGGGGCCAAACTGCAGGCAGGATGAGAGCGCCAGAGCCCTCTCCCCTGCAAAACCAGGATTCAGAAGCAGCCGCAGAGGCAGGGCAGAGCCACTGTGGGTGGAGATGCCTTTAATAAAATAAAAATCGTAACTAAAAGCAGAAGAAATGCTTTCAATGAGGGGCCGATGCCCTGCTGGTTTTGTCTGAATGTTTTAAACAGATTTAATACATTTGTGAATAGATTGAATTGATTGTTAATGACTGTGGGAGTTTCCCCCATATTTTTAGCTGCCATTCTTTTATTTGTACGTCAACCCAATTGCCTGCCAGGAGGAAATGTGGGATATAAATAAATATATCAGAATAATAGAAGTCGCCACCAGTAGCCTGCCTGGAGGGCGGGAAGCGAGGTGCATCCAGAGCCCACGGCAAGTCGGCCTGGCTTGACCCACAGAGACTGCCCCCCCACATGGCCAGGCCGCTTGCAGTGGGCAAAGGTGGCAGAAAGAAAGGAGGAGTTCACAAGCCAGCACCCAAGCAGGATTTCACCACTGTGCACAGGAAGAAGAAGAAGAAGAAGAAGAAGAAGAAGAAGAAGAAGAAGAAGAAGAAGAGGAGTTTGGATTTGATATCCCGCTTTATCACTCCCCTTCAGGAGTCTCAAAGTGGCTAACATTCTCCTTTCCCTTCCTCCCCCACAACAAACACTCTGTGAGGTGAGTGAGGCTGAGAGACTTCAGAGAAGTGTGACTGGCCCAAGGTCACCCAGCAGCTGCAGGTGGAGGAGTGGAGACACGAACCCGGTTCCCCAGATTACGTGACTACCGCTTTTAACCACTACACCACACTGGCTCTCAGAAAGTCCTGCCACTGCTGGGGGGGGGATGTTTCCTCACCTTGCTCTGCCAAGGATCAGGGCCTCCCCAGGTGCTCTTAACAAGGATCTCCACCCACAAAGCACTCCCTCCTCAAAAAAGGCTTCCGGGGACCCACACACAGAGGATCTTGGGGAAGGAAAGAGTTATGTGGGGGGCTCCCTGGTCCTGAATGGGGTCACTGTGCCCCTGAAGGACCAGGTGCGCAGCCTGGGGGTCATTTTGGACCATGGAGGCGCAGGTTAATTCTGTGTCCAGGGCAGCTGTCTGCCAGCTCCATCTGGGATGCAGGATGAGACCCAACCAGCCTGCAGACAGTCTTGCCAGAGTGGTGCATGCTCTAGTTATCTCCCGCTTGGAATACTGCAATGCGCTCTATGTGGGGCTACCTTTGAAGGTGACCCGGAAACTACAACTAATCCAGAATGCGGCAGCTAGACTGGTGACTGGGAGCAGCCGCTGGGACCACTTAACACTGGTCTTGAAAGACCTACATTGGCTCCCAGTACATTTCCGAGCACAATTCAAAGTGTTGGTGCTGACCCTTAAAGCCCTAAACGACCTCAGTCCAGTATACCTGAAGGAGCATCTCCACCCCCATTGTTCTGCCCGGAAACTGAGGTCCAGCACCGAGGGCCTTCTGGCGGTTCCCTCCCTGCAAGAAGTGAGGCTACAGGGGACGAGGCAGAGGGCCTTCTCGGTGGTGGCGCCCTCCTGTCAGATGTCAAGGAGATAAACAACTATCTGACTTTTAGAAGACATCTGAAGGCAGCCCTGTTTAGGGAAGCTTTTAATGTTTGATGGACTATTGTATTTTAATGTTTCGTTGGAAGATGCCCAGAGTGGCTGAGGAAGTGCAGCCAGATGGGTGGGTATAAATAAATTATTATTATATTTATTAAGTGTAGAGGTCATGAAAAAGCTTCCATGGGTGTTGGAAGGCAGAGGGTGAGGAAGCACCCAGAGGGAGGGGGGCACCCGCTGGGGGGGGAGCAGAGGGACCCTGGGCTGCCGCAAGCTCTCCTCTGCCCCAAAGAGGAGCATTTCAGGAGACAGCCTTGCAGAAAGAGCCAAAGACGCTCAAGTTCAGCCCAAGTCCAGGAATCCAGAGGCTCCGTCAAGGGGGGGGCCTGCCAGGGACCCCCTCCAGCATCACCCGACCTCAAACCCATCCACACCCCCTTGGCAAATGCACTACCAGTCCCAGGCCTGCCTCTCGCGCCCAAACCAGCGGCGCAGTCCAGCCCAGAGAGCTGGGGGGGGGAGCAGCTGCCCAGATCTGCCCAGCCAGCAATTTCAACATGGATCTTTCTAAAAGCTGAAGAAGTTAATTAGCCAACATCCACCTCTTCAGCTAAATCCTGGGCTGTCAGGCGGCAGCAAGACGAGGCCAGCGTGGCAGAAAAATCCTCCATATGGCAGCAAACAAGGAGGACAGATACTGGCATCGCTGCCCACCTCTGAAGATTTATGCCCAGCACGAGGCCCAGAGGGAGATGTGCAAACCAGCGTGTGGGGGGCAGAGCCCCACCCCGGCCCCCCAAAGGACTGGAGAGACACAGGCAAAGGACAGGGGGGGAGGCAGGCAGGAAGAGATGACCCACAGCTGGGGGGCAGGAGAAGGGGAGAGGGGCCAGGCCTCATCTCGGCAGAAAATTTTTATTTTGCATTTTTATCCCCGCCACCACCCGAAATGCAGGAAATCCAGGGCTCCTCATTCTAAGCTGTTTGTTGGCCGGTTTCCTGCGGAACGCCAGCCCCCAAAGCAGAAAACTCAAAGCAGGGGGGCAGAGCAAAAGAGAAAATCACTCAGAATGGGATACTGTTCAAAACTGGCTGCCCTTCAGCTACAAGAAAGAAGATTCCACCTAAACATTAGGAAGAACTTCCTGACAGTAAGAGCTGTTTGACAGTGGAATTTGCTGCCAAGGAGTGTGGTGGAGTCTCCTTCTTTGGAGGTCTTTAAGCAGAGGCTTGACAACCATATGTCAGGAGTGCTCTGAAGGAGCCCAACACTGAGGTGGAGATGAGAGGCAGCTCTTTCAGACATTGTCAGAAACTGCCTCCTAAACTTCATTTCATGACTCACAATAGGAAGACAGGAATGAGGAAGCGGACACGGAGCAATGGATCCAAACGACAAGAAAGAAGATTCCACCTAAACATTAGGAAGAACTTCCTGACAGTAAGAGCTGTTTGACAGTGGAATTTGCTGCCAAGGAGTGTGGTGGAGTCTCCTCCTTTGGAGGTCTTTAAGCAGAGGCTTGACAACCATATGTCAGGAGTGCTCTGATGGTGTTTCCTGCTTGGCAGGGGGTTGGACTCGATGGCCCTTGTGGTCTCTTCCAACTCTATGATTCTATTCTATGATTCCCGCCTGGCTCTCCCATGGCAAGGGGGCAGGAAGGGGGCATGTCACACAGCCAGCAGGTGACCCAAGCTTGTCTGCTCTCTGGGCAAACACTGCGGGCAAGGGGCAGGGTGAAGGGGTTAGCGCCCCTGGAACTCAGGGCACCGTCCTGGTCACTGGCTGGGCCCCTGAAGGACCCCCCCCCCACTTGGCTTCAAAATGCCACCGGTGGATTTGCACGTCACGGCTGGCGTGAGGCTCAAATTCTCGCCCTGAATGTGTCTTTTCTGCCTGTTAAATTGGACCACAGATGAAGAGGGAAACACAGCTCCCACAACCCTTTGTGTTATTATACAGAACTTCCCAAAGTTGAATACTTTTGGACATTCTGAACGAAGGAATATTTGGACGGAGCTTTGGCTTTGAGACACTTGGATATGATTCTGGTATTGCACACGTTACGTAAAAGATATCTTTAAGGAAACGGACACTGGGTGGAATTTAAATGTCTTATTATTATACTGGGTCTTTTAGGAAGTTCTACATAACTGCATAGAGAGTTGTATGAGCTGGGTTTAACTGGACCACCACCTTGGCCAACCCAATAGTCTTCTTGCCTGCCACGTTCCAGATTTCCATCTGTGTTTCCCCCCTTGCCAATTTCCCCCGGGAGAACAGGTCCCTCGTTTCCCAAGGAGGTCTCCTTTTTTGCCCCCAGACCTGCCAGTGCCAACACATGACTACAGACCTCTTTTTTTGATGGCTTTGGGAGCTGAAGAACTCAGAATAGACTCAGGCTCTGCTCACCCCCCACTTGGCTGATGAACCTCAAAGCTCACAGGAGAACAGCCGGCTCAGGGAGGAAGGAGGGGCAGACTGGGCTGTGGGGATCTGCCCTCCAAGTGTGGGGCGACCCTGCTCAGGACCTCTCACCTTTCCCCAGGTACACCATCCCGTACTCCCGGCCTTGGTGCGGCTTGTATTCCACCGTGAAGCAAACCTCTTTCCCGATGAGCTTTTTCCGCAGGAATTCGCGGGCTGGGAACCCCCAGGGCTGAGGAAGAAGGAGGTCACTTGTCAGGAACAGGAGCCGCTCAGCCCCACATCCCCCCCCCCAACACTCACTCCCAGACCCCTTGTTATTTCAAGGTTGACTCGTCGCTTTCAGAAACTCACCCATCAGCTTGCAAAAATAACAATTAAGAACCACCAATGTAATACAGAATTTTTAAAAACCTCCACAGCCAGAAACAACTCTTAAAAGGGCTTCATATAAGCTCCTTAGGAAATCTGCATATTAAGCGGTATATAGCTACGGTTGGCGATAAATGATGGATAAAACATCCAATGTGTGGGAGAATGGAAACCCTTTGGGGCCGGATGAACTTCTCTAGAAAGGGGATTTTCATTTATTCATTTTATGATAATTATTATTATTATTATTACTACTACTACTACTACTACTACTATTTCATCCGTAGCTCTCAAGGTGGTTCACAACATAAAAATTCGAGGTGAGAGACAAATTCCTCAAGCAGGGCTGCTCCCACAGGTGAGGCCACCCCCATCTCCCCCCCACACACACACACACACCACCCCATTCCCAGCCTCGGGAAGGGTCAAGCTCAGGCCTGGACCTCAGAAGATGGGCAACTAAGGGGGGGAGTGAGGGAGGGGAGGGGGCGGACAGCTCACACCCAGGCTATTTCCTGCCAAACTTCGCCCACTGGCAGCAAGAAGTGGAATAGCAACCAATAGCATGACTGAAAGGACCACGAACCTACAGACAGAAAAATCTGACCCGAAGGGCCATTGGCAAGGTCACGATGTGCAGCAAAAGCACATAATCTGGCTGCCACACAAGTCCTGGTTGAGCGTAGGGTGCAAACCTGGCCACTGGTGTGAGAGGGAATGTATAAACCACCCGTCCCGTCTTATATTGTTTTTAAAACAGAGGTTGGGGGGGCCATCTCTGGTGAGCTGTTCCGGATTAATTGGCAGCTGTTGCAGCAATGAGCTCATTTATTAGCTTAGATGTAGACTAACTGGCTGGCTTTGACATGCCCTCCTTATCTGTGGGGTGCTGGGCTCT
This sequence comes from Podarcis bocagei, assembly GCF_964188305.1. Lineage (NCBI taxonomy): Eukaryota > Metazoa > Chordata > Lepidosauria > Squamata > Lacertidae > Podarcis > Podarcis bocagei. The sequence continues at coordinate 2,019,752 of NC_138135.1, forward strand.
GAGCCCAGAAAGGGAAGCTTATCTGTAGGATTTGGGCATTTGCCACTTCTGCCCTCACCTGGGCAGGTGAAGCCATCTGAAGCCCTGGCCAAAGGATCCTGCTTTGTGTATAAAGAATGAATCCCCATTTGCTTGGGGGGCAGACAGGCCATCTCCTTGCTACCCACCCCTCCCTTCGATGATGTGGGTCGCACCCTGTGCCCACAGCCTCCCCCTCTTGGGCACCTCCACAGCAGGTCCTGGCAGCAGAGGCAACAGTTAGCCCCCCACACACACACACACCAGGCCCTCAGTTGCCTCCGTGACCAGCACTTCCCCCCATCTCCCCCCCCCAAGACCTACCTCGTCTGGTGTGTCCTTGCCATCTGGCTGCCCCGCACCTGCCCGGCGTGCCAGGGTGCCAGCCCGGATGTTGCTGAGGTTGATCTGCCTCTCAGGAGGCGGTCCTCCACGAGGCTGGCCGCGAACTATGATGGCACAGCCAGAGAGAACCTGGGGAGGGGAGAGAAGGCGGGGGCATCAGTAGCAGCATCTAACAAGCCCCAGAGCGAGCAGAGTCAGAAAAGGACCCAGAAGTAAAGGTAAAGGGACCCCTGACCATCAGGTCCAGTTGTGGTCGACTCTGGGGTTGCGGTGCTCATCTCGCTTTACTGGCCGAGGGAGCAAGCATACAGCTGCCGGGTCATGTGGCCAACATGACTAAGCCGCTTCTGGCGAACCAGAGCAGCGCACGGAAACGCAGTTCACCTTCCCGCTGGAGTGGTACCTATTTATCTACTTGCACTTTGACATGCTTTTGAACTGCTAGGTTGGCAGGAGCTGGGACTGAGCAACGGGAGCTCACACCATCGTGGGGATTCGAACCGCCGACCTTCTGATCGGCAAGCCCTAGGCTCTGTGGTTTAACCCTCAGCGCCACCCGCGTCCCGGGATCAAAGGCTCACTCAGCCAGGAAACTGACTGGGGGACCTTCGGCCGGCCTACCTCGCAGGTGAGTTTTAGAGATTAAATGGGAAGGACCAGGTAAGCCACGCTGAGGGTCTTGGAGGTAAGGCAAGTGGAATTCATGATAACAGGGATCTTGGCTGAGCAGGCAGGTGTGAGTGTCAGAGGAGCAATGCTTCACACAGGTGTGCCCAGGTAGCCTGAAGGCAAGCGCCCCTTCTCCTCCTCAGCTGTTGCCACCCTCAATGGCACCCTGCCAGCACCTAGACGCTGCCCCTGAATGCGCAAGATCCCAGTTTACTCACAGGGCACTCGTCTGGGGCTCCTTCCTGCCCATGAATTTTGCCAGGATGCCAGCCACTGCCCAAGCCAACGAATAGCAAGGTACGTTGAGGATGGGCTGTGTGAATTTTCTATGCTGCCTTTCTGCCTTTCCCTCACACCGCTGCCAGTCAAGGCAGGTCAGGAAAGAGTAAGACCATTGACACAAAGGAGCAAAGGTACATCCTAAAGAGGAAATCAAAGCGCTTGCAGTCGTTCATGAACTGCAGGGCCACAATCCGCCCAAAGGGAAAACGGAGCCACAAAAAGTAACGCTGCGCTGCCCTGGTTGCCAGTTCATTCCCAGGCCCAAGCCAAGGTGTTTGTGTTTAAAGCCCTAGACGACTCCAGCCCCAGATATCCAAATGGATACCTTCTTCCCTGAAGACCCTCTTGAGGGTTCTCTTGGCAGTCCCTCCACCTTCAGGGGCTCAAGGGGAGTGGCACCCCAACAGGACGGGGCCTTCTCTGTGGCAGCCCCTCCCCACAGAGGTGCATCTGGTGCCTTAACTGCACAGCTGCCGGACATCTCTTTGCCCCCTGACTTCTTTTGCAATTGGAGGTGTATGTTCTTAGGACCCAACTCATTTTATGGTTGGGAGTTGTTTTAAAGTGTTCTTAATATCGTGTTTTAATGTTCTGTCCTGCCCTGAGACCTTGGGGTGGAGGATTGGTAACAAACTATTATTCCCATTATCATTACTACTACTGCTGCTGCTGCTACAGTCGTACCTTGGATCCCAAACGCCTTAGTACTCGGACGTTTTGGCTCCTGAACGCTGCAAACCCAGAAGTGACTGTTCCGGTTTGCGAAGCCGAATGTCTGACGGGGCTTCTGTGGCTTCCGGTTGGCTGCTGGAGCTTCCTGCAGCCAATCAGAAGCCGCGCTTTGTTTTCCGAACGTTTTGGAATGGACTTCCAAGGTACAACTGTACTACTATGAAGCTTTTCTTTTTAATCCACCAAAAGCTTTCATTGTGATTCCTTACAACTTCAGACAACCATTGTCAAAGAAGCAGCCAATCAATGTTACCCCCCAAGCCCCAGAGGCGGGACTTCCCTTGGTTCAGCAACAGCAGCCTTCGAGAGACCCGCCCCCTTCCCTGGGACCCAGCAGGTCAAGCCCTCCCACTGCCTGCCCCACAGGGGAGGCTTCCCCTCCCCACGGGCGCGCGAGGGGCAAGGCCATGCCCAGGCGATCCCTCCTGCCAAGGTTCAGGGTCCAGGCAGATCACTGGACCACACGTCAGGCCTCCTCTCGGCCGGCTGGGCAGCAACGGAAGCTGCAGCCACGCTGACCCTGCAAGCCTCTGAGGCTGAAACCAGCAAATAAAAGGTTGTGCACTAGAAATTATGGACACACACACCCCTCCGGGCTCCTCGACACGTGGCTGCCTTTCTTCGAAGTAGAAAATGGAGATCAGAAGGATCTGTTTCCTAGCTGCAGCTAGCCACGGAAGCCCAGAGAGGAGCTACCAGGGGACAAATACCCTCTGGCTTGTGATCCTCTCTGTGGTGCCCGCCTGGCAGGATGCAAGATGCACAAGTCCAGATCTCCAGGCGTCCCTCTGGCCTCTCCACCAGCAGGCAAGGACAAGGGGGCTTTGATGGTGCACAGCCTGGGATGCTCAGGAGGGAGGGGGAACAGGCTATAGGCGTCCCTCCGGCCTCCTTCTCAAGGCAACAATTTTGAGCACCTGGGCTCAAAGAATTGGGACCTGGCTCGCCTCCCTGTTCCGAGCACCTTCTTCCCCCACGTGTCCCAGGGGCCAAGAGGGGTTTCCTTGGGGGCTGCATCCTCTTCTTGACTCCTTTCACCCAAATCACCATCCCTCAAACGTAGCAGTCGATGCCCCAGTCTATTAAAGCCCTCTGCGCAAACGCCAAAGCAGTAAACTCCAACCGGAGAAGCAAATTGACAAAATAATCAATTGGAGAGAGATTCTTTCAACGGAGCTTGTTCCGCGGCCGTGGCACTCGATACACCCAGGACTGGAGCTGTAATTACTCTTAATCTAGTTCCCAGGACAGACTCAGGGACCACCCCCCGCTCTTGGCTGCTTGCCGGAGAAAGCCAGGGGCGAGATCCGTGGGGGCGCCATCCTGCACAAAGGGCACCACCTCGCAGGCTCCCCCCCTGCGCCCCTTTGACTCCCAAGGCCTCCTCAGCCAAGCTTCCTGATCAGCCGACCACCTTCCAAAGTCCCCAAGAGACTCCGTGTCACCCCAACAGACAGGCAATCGCCGGGGCTTCACAGGACGCAGCCCCCTTGCAGAAGCGAGCCGGCTGACTCCACTGTGGGCATCAGGTAACTGGCAGGCAGGCAGCCCTGCTCACCTGTCAGACTTGGGCCACAGAGGGCGGGGGAGAAAAAGCTTTCCCCCGCAACTGGAACTACACTCGAATGCAGCTGACAATCAGAGGATGCTGCGGCCCCCAAAATCCTCTGCTACCCCCACAGTCAGCGCTCCTTCGGTCTTTCCTCCACCCCAAAAATTTCACCGCTTCTCAAGTTTAGCAAGCTGATGCCACCTCTGTGAAAAATTACCACCAGAGAGAGCGGAGTTCCTACCTCACAATACCCCCCCACACACTGAGACGCTGGGCTAGATGCCTCTTGTTTCAAAGGCTGCCTGCCAGAGCCCAGGCTTTCCCCGCAAAAAGGACCTGAGGGCTGATTCCCCCAGTGGGGATCATTCTCCCAGGAAGAAGGTGCTGCTCTCAGACGGGACAGAGGCTGAGGATCACTTCCCCCTCGTGGCAAAGGAACTCCCCCTCGCTTAAAGAAATGCAGTGCAGCTCAGTGGTTAAAGTGTCTTTCTAGCGCCTGGGAGACAGCAGGGATCAAATCCCCACTCGGCCATGAACCTCACTGGGCGGCACTGGCCCAGCCACTGCTTCTCCCCCCAACCTACCTCTCAGGGTTGTTGTTGTGGGTGCTAAACGAGGAGGGGGAGAACCAGAGAGGCCCCCTTGACCTCGGGTGCTTTGTAAATGCGATGAATGAAATAAATAAAGTGAGGAAATAAATACAGTCCTACCTCAAAAGTCGAACAGAATCCGTTCCGGGAGTCCATTCAACTTCTGAAATGTTCGGAGACCAAGGCGCGGCTTCTGACTGGTTTCCGATTGTGCAGGCACACCAGAAACAACAGCAGAAACTGAGTCGGACGTTTGGCTTCCAAAAAAAGTTCAAAATACTTCTGGTTTTTGATCGTTCGGGAGCCAGAACTTTCAACTCCCAAGACATTCGGGAGCCGAAGTACGGCTGTATACCCCAGGGCGAGAGGCGGAAGACGGAAGCGCCTATGGGGAACCTCCCCCCATCCTTCCCAGGGGGCAGCCCCCCCCCCTCGCGCCAGCCCCAGGGGCAGCAAGTGCCTCCCGCTTCCCTAAGGCCCTCTGGGTCACAGGGTGGTGTGTTTTGCCATTAAAGAACTGTTGGAAAAAAATTATAAATGAGAGCTGAATGAAATAAGAACAATGCTGGAATGGTTACAGGCTGTGACCTGGAGAAAGTGGCCAGAGCGCCACAGGCATCCCAGCCACCCTTTGCGGACGTGAGGACGGGAGTAACGCACAGGGAGAGCGTTGCCCCTTCTCTCCTCACAGGGTTGCTGTGGGGCAGATCAGAATCTGCAAAGCTGGGCTGCACCCCGCCCCTCGGGCAGCGGTCCTGGAGCACTCTGCAGACCACCCACTGTGGACGGGTACCCTCACCCCAGGGCGCACCCCCTGCTTGAACTGCTGGGGGGGAATTCTCTCTTAGCTGCCGCAGGACCTTGGCCCACCAGCCCCACTGATCTTCTCGCTGTGGGGCAGAGATGCGCCTGTGCAGGATGCCCAGAAGACTCCGAAAACCAAACTAAACTGGTTCCCAAAGCTACTGGGCGAGCGCTTCCGTCCCTGCCTGCTCCAAGGGAAGCATCTAAATTGCAGAACTCTTTCATGTGGCGTGGCTCACACATCGCAGTGGGGTGACCCACAGGGCACTTGCTTCGGGATAGGGAAGGGAACCGGCTGCTCTCAGGCTCCAGAGCCCCGTTATTTAGAGGCACCTGAACACCCTATGCTAAGGTCACTTCCTGCCTCCAGGTTGCAACGTTACACCATAGCATGCCTGCTGGGGTTTATTACATGCAACTTCTGCTGCTGAATTTCTAGCGGCATTTGCAAATTCTGGCCGAGACCTGGCACAGCCAGCACACGTCCTGTGTCACAGTGGATCTGCAGCAAAAAGCAGCCCCCAGGACAGGGGGGGGGACCCACACACAAGCACCAGATGCCAGAGCACCGAGCAGCAGCATGGCAGGCGCAGTGGGGTCAAGCGCCCACAACACATGCCCAAGCTGCCACATGCGCTGACAGCACAGGTCCTGGACAATGTGGGTTCTGCAGAAGATGGCCTGAGAGAGCGGCAAGGGGGCAGCCCACAACCCCCCACCCCACCCCATGAGACTGCCCTTCCAGGCTTGCCCCACTGCACAACTTTGTCAAAGATAGAACTGACACACAAACACACACACTCCTTCCAGAAAGCAAGTGTGAGCCTGGCAGTCCTTTGCAATGCAAAGGCGGTTCCAAGGCTCCCCTAAGTTATCCTGGGGGCGTTTTCTAAAGGTCACCGGAAGCCAGACCACTGGGCCAGCTAGGGCAACGCTCTCCAGATGTTACTAGAGCCCAAATGCCAACAGGCTCAACCAGCCTGGCCAATGGTCAGGGCCCAGAGCTGTAGTCCAGCAACATATGGAGAGGGCTGCATGGGGTGCCCCCTGCCCAGAGACAAGGCTCTTTCCCCAGCTCTAGGGCAGAGGTTCCGGCCTGGATCCCAGGCCTTCTGCCTGCAACGTGGAGGCGCTGAGACTCAGCCGGGCCCTTCTGGCTGCATCACGTGCAGCAAAACCAGAGAACCATGCATGGCGTCAAGGACTCCTCTTCTTCCTTCTCTTCAAAACGGAGGAACGGGATGGACTCTCCTTGCAGGAACATGCCTCACCCTCCCAAAAGTGTGGGGCTCCAGAGAAGGAGCTCAGGAAACTGCAATTGCACCAGGGAGAGAAAAGGGTCGCCCTGGGGTTCCCAGTCCTGGGGGCCACACGCCCACCTCTCACAGGGGAGCCGAGGGCCTTCCCACAGGGGCACCTGGCTGGCCTCTCTGGGGCACAGGGGGGTGGGATCCCTCTCCCACGTGGTCCCAAATCCAGCTGCTGCTGCTGCTGCTGCTGCTCATGGGCTGCTGGGCGGGGTTGTGAGCGGACCTTCCCGCCTTGCACGGGGTTGGTCTGGACGACCCCTGGGGGTCCCCCTCCTCCCAGCTCTTCGGTTCTGCGACCCCTCCCGCCCCGGGGAAAGGGCTCCAGAGGAGGGTCCTGGGCTGGTTCCCCCCCCCCCTCCTGGCAAGGGGAGAGCGGAGGGCGAGCTGGCGGAGGGGGGCACGTGGCGGGGAGGGGTAGCCCGGAAAGGGGCCTGGGCGCTCTGTCCATGCTCAGAGGCGCCCTTCCCCCCCCCAAGCCCCCGCCCCGGGGAAAGGGTCCTGGGCTGGTTCCCCCCCCTCCGGGAAAGGGGAGAGCGGAGGGCGAGCTGGCCGAGGGGGGCCTCCCGCCTGCCTGGGCACTCTGCCCATGCTCCGAGGCGCCCTTACCATCTTGACGATGCCTCTCTGCAGGGCGGGGCTGGCGGCGCCCGAGGCGGCGGTGGCGGCGGCGGCGCTGCTGCTTCCGGAGGAGGAGGCCATCCCGAGGGGTCTCTAGCGGGGTCTCGAGCGGGTGGGGGTCTCTCTCTCTCTCTCTCTCTCTCTCTCTCTCTCTGCGAGGGACGCGGCGCGGACGGAGCGGCGGAAGGGGCGGGGCCAGGGGCGGGGCGCCAGCTTTATACCCCTCCCCGGCCCCGCCCCCTCGCGCAGGCGCAGGGTCCGGCCCCGCCCAGTCCTGGAGAGGAGGGCCAATGGGCGGGCGCCCCCTCGCACCCGGACCCGCCCCCTCGCCGCCGGCCTGGCCAATGGGCGCGGCGAGCGGCGGCCAGGGAGGGAAAGGGGAGCGGATTCAAACCCGCGACGTCGCGGAAGGGAGGAGGGAGGAGGAGGGGGAGGAGGCGGGACTTCCGGGTCAGGCGGGCAGAAGGACACGTCGGCAAGAGCTGCCCGCGCGGCAGGACCGCCCACGTGGGGGAGGGAGGGAGGGGCCGCCGCCCAGGACGCGCCTGCGCATTAGAGGGGGGATCCCGGGGAAGCCCGGCGGGCCGGCACGTGACCAAGGAGGGGATTCCCCGCCGCTGCTCCTCCGGCGGCGGCGCCTAGTATTGCCTGTGGTCGGCACGGCGAGCTGCGGATTCTTTCATCACCTGAATTTTATATATCTGTCAGGAATGTTCATAGTGTTTGTTACATTACGAGTGAAATTTAAATTTTATATATAAATATGTATGTGTGTGTGTGTATTTATATATATGTATTCCCATGTGGCTCATCGGAAGTGGAAACAAGTCTGCATGTATTGCTGCACTGTAGTTACTACGAGGATCTACGCCTGACCTTTATTGCCCCAGTTCTACAAAAGCGTAAAAATGAACCAGAACTCCAATGTATGAGAGCCTTGATAGAAGATAAGGTTCCTGAAATTACGATCAATGTGGCCAAATTTTGTGTAGCCGCTATTAGGCGCAGGAAACAAGAGCTTTCCAATGTCAATATGCAGGCGAAGGCAAATACTTAATTTTATGTATGTTGTCTAATTTTAAATTGCTGTTATGGCCTAATCTGTATTGAAATTGTCCTTTGTTTTTTCCGGTGTTATGCTTCGCTGACTAGCTGTACGAGTTAATCTGGTCTGCGACCGTTTAATAAAATTTGATTTGTTTATATATATACATATATGCATGTATGTATGTATACATGTATGTATGTATGTATATACACATACATATATGTGTGTGTGTGTGTGTGTGTGTGTATATACATATATAAGTTTATTGCTTATACCCCGCCCATCTGGCCAGGCATCCCCAGCCACTCGGGCGGCTTCCAACCAAAGATTAAAAATACATTAAAACATCAGTTTTCTCCTGAGAAATCGCTATGTGGGACAATATTGCAGGAAACGCCTCCCCCCATCATTCAGTTTGTACAAACATCACACTCACACATGACATATGTGACGTTTCTGTTATAAATTCATAGTAAATCAACCATACATCGGATTTACACTGGTCCACTTTTATTTTGCTTCATGGAGAAAGGCCTATCAAAGGGGGATGGTTTGATACGGGACGGCCATAATCCCTTAAGCGTACCAACACGTACTCAGGTGCCCTACCCAGTTGGCATGATGACCTTGATGGCCCCAGACAGAAGACTATCAAGGACACAACAGACTTGCATATGGGAGTGGATTCAACATGGACTGGAACAAAGGACAATGATCAGCTCTTCCCTCTGGGGGCAGGAAACTGTCCGCTACCCTTTGTCCTCTGGAAAATACTCATGGGGAGGGGGAAAGGAGCGACCAGCCAGGTGACAAGATACTCAGGTTACCTCCACAACTCCTCCCTAAGACCCTCCTTTTTGTGATGCGTCAATGATGTAGTCATGATGTAGTTGTGATGTAGCTCTAGGGGCGTAGTTTGGGGGGATTACTAACTAATAAAAGTTGGGGTCTTCTTTTGTTCGGGGCTCCCATCTTGTTCCACCTGGTGGCAGGTGGGAGTCCTGTCGCGACAGTCTTCAATCAAGACCAAGCCTACTGGCTGCTGTTTTGCTCTGCTATTCCTGGCTGGTCTCCTTGTTTTTTTGTCCAATTGAACCTTCAGATTTCTCCGTTAACAACAAGAAGCTACAGTTAGAATTGGATATAGAAGAACTGATTGGTTCAAAATTGGGAAAAGAGTACAACATGGCTGTATAATGTCTCCCTGCTTATTTAACTTATATGCAGAATTCATCATGCGAAAGGCTGGGCTGGATGAATCTCAAGCCGGAATTAAGATTGCTGGAAGAAATATCAACAACCTCAGATATGCAGATGACACAACCTTGATGGCAGAAAGTGAAGAGGAATTAAAGAACCTTTTAATGAGGGTGAAAGAGGAGAGCACAAAATATGGTTTGAAGCTCAATATCAAAAAAAAGAAGATTGTGGCCACTGGTCCCATCACTTCCTGGCAAATAGAAGGGGAAGAAATGGAGGCAGTGAGAGATTTTACTTTCTTGGGCTCCATGATCACCACAGGTGGTGACGAAATTAAAAGATTCCTGCTTCTTGGGAGAAAAGCAATGGCAACCCTAGACAGCATCTTAAAAAGCAGAGACATCACCTTGCCAACAAAGGTCCGTATAGTTGAAGCTCTGGTTTTCCCAGTAGTGATGTAGGGAAGTGAGAGCTGGACCATAAAGAAGGCTGATCGCCGAAGAATTGATGCTTTTGAATTCTGGCACTGGAGGAGACTATTGCGAGGCCCATGGACTGCAAGAAGATCAAACCTCTCCATTCTGAAGGAAATCAGCCCTGAGTGCTCACTGGAAGGACGGATCCTGAAGCTGAGGCTCCAAGACTTTGGCCACCTCAGGAGAAGAGAAGACACCCTGGAAAAGACCCTGATGTTGGGAAAGATGGAGGGCAGAAGAAGAAGGGGACGACAGAGGACAAGATGGTGGGACAGTGTTCTTGAAGCGACCAGCATGAGTTTGACCAAACTGCAGGAGGCAGTGGAAGGCAGGAGTGCCTGGCATGCTCTTGTCCAGGGGGTCACATAGAATCATAGAATCATAGAGTTGGAAGAGACCACAAGGGCCATCGAGTCCAACCCCCTGCCAAGCAGGAAACACCATCAGAGCACTCCTGACATATGGTTGTCAAGCCTCTGCTTAAAGACCTCCAAAGGAGGAGACTCCACCACACTCCTTGGCAGCAAATTCCACTGTCAAACAGCTCTTACTGTCAGGAAGTTCTTCCTAATGTTTAGGTGGAATCTTCTTTCTTGTAGTTTGGATCCATTGCTCCGTGTCCGCTTCTCTGGAGCAGCAGAAAACAACCTTTCTCCCTCCTCTATGTGACATCCTTGTATATATTTGAACATGGCTATCATATCACCCCTTAACCTCCCCTTCTCCAGGCTAAACATGCCCAGCTCCCTTAGCCGTTCCTCATAAGGCATCGTTTCCAGGCCTTTGACCATTTTGGTTGCCCTCCTCTGGACACGTTCCAGTTTGTCAGTGTCCTTCTTGAACTGTGGTGCCCAGAACTGGACACAGTACTCCAGGTGAGGTCTGACCAGAGCAGAATACAGTGGCACTATTACTTCCCTTGATCTAGATGCTATACTCCTATTGATGCAGCCCAGAATTGCATTGGCTTTTTTAGCTGCCGCATCACACTGTTGGCTCATTGCAAGTTTGTGGTCAACCAAGACTCCTAGATCCTTTTCACATGTACTGCTCTCAAGCCAGGTGTCACCCATCTTGTATTTGTGCCTCTCATATTTTTTTGTCCAAGTGCAATACTTTACATTTCTCCCTGTTAAAATTCATCTTGTTTGTTTTTGCCCAGTTCTCTAATCTGTCAAGGTCGTTTTGAAGTGTGATCCTGTCCTCTGGGATGTTAGCCACCCCTCCCAGTTTGGTGTCATCTGCAAATTTGATCAGGATGCCCTTGAGTCCATCATCCAAGTCGTTGATAAAGACGTTGAATAAGACCGGGCCCAAGACAGAACCCTGTGGCACCCCACTAGTCACTCTTCTCCAGGATGAAGAGGAACCATTGATGAGAACCCTTTGGGTTCGGTCAGTCAGCCAGTTACAAATCCACTGAGTGTTAGCATAGTCAAGACCGCATTTTACCAGCTTCTTTACAAGAATATCATGGGGCACCTTGTCAAATGCCTTGCTGAAATCAAGGTAGGCTACATCCACTGCGTTCCCTTCATCTACCAGGCTTGTAATTCTGTCAAAAAACGAGATCAGGTTAGTCTGACATGACTTATTTTTCAGAAATCCATGCTGACTATTGGTGATCACAGCATTCCTTTCTAGGTGCTCACAGACTGTTTGCTTAATGATCTGCTCCAGAATCTTCCCTGGTATTGATGTCAGACTGACTGGGCGGTAATTATTTGGGTCCTCTCTTTTCCCCTTTTTGAAAATAGGGACAACATTTGCCCTCCTCCAGTCTGCCGGGACTTCGCCTGTTCTCCAGGAATTCTCAAAGATGACTGCCAGTGGTTCTGAGATCACATCTGCCAGTTCTTTTAATAGTCTTGGATGCAGTTCATCTGGCCCTGGAGACTTGAATACATCTAAACTAGCCAAGTATTCTTGTACTATCTCCTTAGTTATTCTGGGCTGTGTTTCCTTTGCTGAATCATTTGCTCCAAATTCTTCAGGTTGGGCATTGTTTTCTTTATCGGAGAAGACTGAGGCAAAGAAGGCATTGAGGAGTTCAGCCCTTTCTGTGTCCCCTGTTTGCATTTCACCATCTTCTCCTCTGAGTGACCCCACTGTTTCTTTGTTCTTCCTTTTGCTACGAACATACCCATAAAAGCCTTTTTTGTTGCTTTTAACCTCTCTAGCCAGCCTGAGTTCATTCTGTGCTTTAGCTTTTCTGACTTTGTGTCTACATGTGCTGGCTATTTGTTTGAATTCCTCTTTGGTGGTTTCCCCCCTTTTCCATTTTTTGTACACATCCTTTTTTAATCTTAACTCAGTTAAAAGTTCTTTAGATAGCCACCCTGGCTTCTTTAGGCACCTTCCATGTTTCCGTCTCATTGGTATTGCCTGACGTTGTGCTTTTACTATCTCCCTCTTAACAAACTCCCAGCCATCATGAACTCCCTTTCCTTTTAGTATTACTGTCCATGGGATCTCACCCAGCACTTCCCTAAGTTTTATGAAGTCGGCTTTCTTAAAGTCAAGAAATTGAGTCCTATTGCTTGGCTGCTCCTTTCCGCTGTATAGTAAACTTCAGAAGAGCATGATTACTCGCGCCTAATGATCCTTCCACTTCTACCCCACTAACCAGGTCATCAACATTGGTTAGGACCAGATCTAAAATGGCTGTTCCTCTTGTTGCTTCTCCCACTTTCTGGACAACGAAGTTGTCTGCAAGGCCAGTGAGGAATCTGTTTGACCTTATGCTCTTGGCTGAGTTTGGCATCCAACAAATATCCGGGTAATTGAAGTCCCCCATTACTACTATCTCCCTTCCTTTTGCAAGCTTGGCCATCTGTTCCAGGAAGGCATCATCTATGTCCTCCGTTTGGCTTGGGGATCTATAGTAAACTCCCACAATGAGGTCTCTGTTATTCTTCTCTCCCTTAATTTTGACCCAAATGCTCTCACTTTGGCTTTGAGGTTCTAAATCTTGGATCTCTTCACAGGTATACACATCCCTGACATATAATGCCACTCCTCCTCCTTTCTTGTCTGGTCTGTTTCTCTGAAATGGATTGTATCCCCCCATTATTACTGTGATGGCCTGGGATTCCGAGTCTGAGAGCGATCCGGAGGAATCCCAGCTGGCACAGGAGTCCCCGCCTCCAGGGCCGGCTGAACTGGGGCAAGGCCTAGATGCTGAGGAAACTCAAGAGCAGGCACCAGGTGAAGCCATTCTGGCCCCAGAGGTGCTGGAAGACTCAGTGGCCACAGGTGAGCCTCCTCCAGGGCCCAGTAACCCTTCGGCCTCTCCTGATCTGCAGAGGCTTAGGGCAGAGAGGCGAAGGGAACTGGTTGCCCCCAGGAGGAGTGCTCGCCTTAAGGCCAGAGTAGGCGGGGCTCCTGGGGGTCGGGACCGCCCCTGACCTTAGAAGAGGATAAAAGCCCACTCATCCCGGCCCCAGGTTGCGGGAGCAACGTCGTTGTTGGCTTCGGACCTTCCTGTGATCCTGATCCTTGCTCGGCCTCCTGTTCCTGACTAACCGGTACTCCTGTTCCCTGCTCGGCTTCCTGTTCCTGACTATCCAGTACTCCTGTTCCCTGCTCGGCCTCCTGTTCCCGACCATCCGGTGTTCCTGTTACCTGCTCAGCCTTCTGTTCCAGCGTTCCTGTTCCCCGCCCGTCTCTCTGCATCGGACCTCGCCCCGCTTCGTGTGGACTCTGCTACACTCACGGTACCTTACCCCGGGACCAGCACAGTTTGCTCCCGCCACACCCGCACTCCCCCTTCGTAGGGGTGCGTTCGGGAAGAGCCAGAGGCCATGGAGGACCAGGCGGCTGCACTAGTGACTTTGGCCCAGGAGAACCAGGCCTTGACCCACACCGTGCAGCAGCTCAGTGACGCGGTCGTGGCACTTCAGCAACGCTTAGAAGCCCTACCGGCTCCTGGGGCCGACGCCCCGGCTCCTGGCAAGTACCCAGTGGCTTTGCCTGAGAAATTTGATGGAGCCCCGGCCAGCTTTCCTATGTTCCTGGCCCAGGCCAAGTTATATATCCAGGGGCGAGCCCGGAACTTTCCTGACGACCGCACCAAGGTGCACTTTTTGATTAGTTTGTTAAAGGACCAGGCGGCCAAGTGGGCGTTGCCGCTACTCAGGCAAGACTCCCCCTTGCTAGCAGACTATACGGGATTTTGCAATCGTTTGGAGGCCGCGTTCGGCAACCCCCAGAAAGGGAGTCAAGCCAACCGGGCGATTCGGCGTTTGAAACAGGGCAAGTCCACGGTGGCCGCATATACCACGGAGTTTCGGCTGTTGGCACAGGACTTGACCTGGAATGATTCGGCACTGCGGGACCAGTATCTCGAAGGGCTTTCGGACGAGGTACTGGACCAGTTGGCCACAATGGAACGCCCCACCACGCTAGACACTCTCATTCAACGGAGTCTACAAATAGACGACCGGTTGGAGGATCGTCGTCAGGCTCGGGACCGCCGGCACCTCCAGTTCTTGGCCCCAGTGTCGACCAGCAGCCCCACGGGCCCAGCTAAGTCATTGGAGGAACCTATGCAGCTTGGGGCAGTGCGGCCACGCCTCTCCCCCGCAGAGAAGTCGCGGCGTCGGGAGGGGAATCTTTGTCTCTATTGTGGCGGAAGCGGACACTATGCAAGGTCCTGTCCTGAGAAACGCCAGCCGCAGGGAAACCACCAAACCCCAGTAGCTGATGGCCCTGGCTACCGGGGGTCCCAAACAGCACAGAATGGGGCCGCACCAATTGAATTACAACACCTTATGGTTCCGGTACATCTATACCCTCCAGGAGGGCCATGGATTCTTACCCATGCGCTGGTGGATTCGGGCGCAACCCGCTCTTATATGGACGCTGCTTTTGCTGCCCAGCATCGGGTGCCACTGCGGAACAAGCCAGAACCGGTGCAGGTGGAGGCAATCGACGGACGGCCCCTGCGTTCGGGTGCCGTCACTCAAGAGACCCAGCCCCTGGTCCTGTGCCTCCAGCAGCACCGTGAGAGGCGAACTCTGGATATTGCCTCCATGCCCCGGTTCCCCCTGGTGCTTGGGATGGACTGGCTGGAGGCTCACAATGTGCGGATTGACTGGGTCAAACGGACTGTACACTTCCCAGACCCCAGTTCTCCGGCTGAGACTGAGATGCTAGCGGCTGCGCCCACTGAGGAGGTTGCTGCAACGCTCCCCGCTGAATACCGGGACTATCACGACGTGTTTGAGGAACGGGGGGCAGACCAGCTGCTGCCGCATCGGTCCTTTGACTGTGGCATAGACCTCCAGCCTGGAGCGCCTCTACCGGTGAGTCGCTTATACTCGTTAACCGAGCCAGAGCGCGAGGCTTTACAGGACTTCTTGCGCAAGAACCTGGAGCGTGGGTTCATTAGGCCTTCTACCTCGCCCACTGCTGCGCCAGTGCTCTTTGTTAAAAAGAAATGTGGGGAGCTCCGCCTTTGCCATGATTACCGGGCCCTGAACAAAATCACCATCCCGGACCGGTACCCTTTGCCCCTTATTTCGGAGTTACTGGAGCGGGTGCAAGGGGCGCAGGTGTTCACCAAGCTAGACCTCCGGGGTGCCTACAATTTGATTCGGATCCGCGCCGGGGATGAGTGGAAGACCGCATTTGGGACCCGGTACGGTCAGTTCGAATACTTGGTTATGCCCTTTGGTTTGTGCAACGCGCCTGCTGTGTTCCAACGGTACATCAACCACGTGTTCCAGGACTTGCTAGACAAGTATGTGGTGGTGTACTTGGATGACATTCTGGTTTACTCCCGTGACCCGGCGTGCCACGAAGGCCATGTCCGGACCGTGCTGCAGCGCTTGCGCGAGCATCGTCTGTATGCAAAGCTCAGCAAGTGCGAGTTTCATCAGCGGTCAGTGGACTTCCTGGGTCACCGACTCTCACCAGGTGGGGTGCAGATGGATCCTGGGAAGGTGGCAGCGGTTCGAGAATGGGCGGCACCTCGGAACCGCAAGGACCTACAGCGTTTCCTGGGGTTCGCCAACTATTACCGAACCTTCATTGCGGACTATGCTCACCGCACCACCCCGTTGACCCGACTACTGCGCCCCAAGACGCCGTTTTCCTGGGACAAGGAGGCGGAGGAGGCGTTTCAAGGGTTGAAGGCCTGTTTCCAGAGAGCGCCAATCTTGCAACATCCGGATCCTTCTCGACCCTTTGTGGTAGAGACTGATGCCTCCAGTACGGCTCTCGGTGCCGTCTTGTCTCAGCAGCACGGACCGGAAGCGCCACTTTTACCCTGCGCCTTCTATTCCCGCCAGCTCCTCCCAGCGGAGCGTAACTATACTGTGTGGGAGCGGGAACTACTGGCCATCAAGGTAGCCTTTGAGGTCTGGCGCCACCATCTTGAGGGGGCACGACATCCGGTGGAGGTGAGAACTGACCACCGGAACCTGGAGTACCTCCAGACCACCCGCAAGCTGAACCAGAGACAGATCCGGTGGGCGTTGTTCTTTTCCCGGTTCCAGTTTCGGATCCGCTACATCCCTAGCTCTCAGAATCAGAAGGCGGATGCTCTGTCCCGGAAACCTGAAGACAACGCAGACACGGTACAGCAAGCAGAACCCACCACGATTCTACCTTCGGCTGCATTCCTGGCCACCCAGGAGGCGCAGCCACTGCAGGTTCGGGTGCGGGAACAGCAGCGGGTCGACGCTTGGGCCCAGGATCGTCTCCGGGAGCTGGCTGAAGGGTCCAGTCCACAATATCCGGGGCTGGTCCTGCATCAGGGCCTGCTGCTGCACCACGGTCGTCTGTACGTCCCGCCAGGGCCACTACGGCTGGAGGTTCTCCGGATGGCCCATGATGCCCCAGCAGCGGGGCACTTTGGACGGTATCGGACCACCCATTTGGTCAGTCGGGAGTTTTGGTGGCCCCGCCTGAAGGCTGACGTGGCTCGTTACGTTGCTGGTTGTGATGTCTGCCGTCGCGCCAAGGGTCCTACCGGGCGACCCCCCGGCCTACTTCAGCCATTGCCAGTTCCACCGCGCCCTTGGCACACGGTTTCGTTGGACTTTATAGTGGAATTACCCTCGTCTCGTGGCTGTACCTGCCTTCTGGTTTTCTCCGACCATTTCACCAAGATGGTACACTGCGCTCCCTGTCCATCTGTACCCACAGCCAAGGAAACTGCGCAGCTGTATCTTCAGCATGTCTTCCGCCTGCATGGACTACCTGAGCGCGTGGTGTCCGACCGGGGCGTTCAGTTCACATCCCGGTTCTGGCGAGCATTACACCAGACCCTCGGGACAGAGGTCTGTCTCTCGTCAGCCTACCACCCACAGACCGATGGCCAGACGGAACGGGCGAACGCGGTGCTAGAGCAGTACCTCCGGTGTTACTGCAGCTACCAGCAGGATGACTGGGTCGACCACCTGGCATTGGCGGAGTTCGCCTATAACAACGCGGTGAATGCGTCCACCCAGCAGACCCCGTTCCAGGCCAGCTATGGTTATCATCCACGGCTGTTTCCAGAGGTGCTGCCGGCATCCGCGGTCCCGGCAGTGACGGAGTGGCTTCAAGAGCTCCAGTCCCAGCAACAGCTTTTGGTGGAGCAACTGCACCAGGCCAAGGAAGCGTACAAAGCCCAGGTCGACCGCCACCGCCAGGTGGGGCCGGAACTTCGCGTCGGTGACCTGGTTTGGCTCTCCACTCGCCATCTCCACCCTTCTCGACCTTCGCGGAAGCTGGACGCCCGGTTCACCGGCCCGTTCCCTATCGTGAACCAGGTCTCGCCTGTGGCATTCCGTCTCCGGTTGCCAGCACACCTGAAGGTTCACCCGGTATTCCACAGGTCCCTTCTGAGTCCGGTGGCCCCACCCGACGAGTTCCACCCGAACCGTCCCCGACCGCAGCCAGTTTTGGTGCAGGGAGAGCCTGAGTACGAGGTGGAACGCATTCTGGACTCCCGATACCGCAGGGGAAGGCTGCAGTATCTCATTGACTGGAAGGGATATGGGCCAGAGGACTGTTCCTGGGAACCAGCGGCCAACGTCCACGCGCCTGCCTGCATCCGAGAGTTTCATGCGGCGTACCCCAGCAAGCCGGGTCCGGACCCTCAAGTGAGGGGGGGGCCTGGGAGGGGGGATGGTGTGATGGCCTGGGATTCCGAGTCTGAGAGCGATCCGGAGGAATCCCAGCTGGCACAGGAGTCCCCGCCTCCAGGGCCGGCTGAACTGGGGCAAGGCCTAGATGCTGAGGAAACTCAAGAGCAGGCACCAGGTGAAGCCATTCTGGCCCCAGAGGTGCTGGAAGACTCAGTGGCCACAGGTGAGCCTCCTCCAGGGCCCAGTAACCCTTCGGCCTCTCCTGATCTGCAGAGGCTTAGGGCAGAGAGGCGAAGGGAACTGGTTGCCCCCAGGAGGAGTGCTCGCCTTAAGGCCAGAGTAGGCGGGGCTCCTGGGGGTCGGGACCGCCCCTGACCTTAGAAGAGGATAAAAGCCCACTCATCCCGGCCCCAGGTTGCGGGAGCAACGTCGTTGTTGGCTTCGGACCTTCCTGTGATCCTGATCCTTGCTCGGCCTCCTGTTCCTGACTAACTGGTACTCCTGTTCCCTGCTCGGCTTCCTGTTCCTGACTATCCAGTACTCCTGTTCCCTGCTCGGCCTCCTGTTCCCGACCATCCGGTGTTCCTGTTACCTGCTCAGCCTTCTGTTCCAGCGTTCCTGTTCCCCGCCCGTCTCTCTGCATCGGACCTCGCCCCGCTTCGTGTGGACTCTGCTACACTCACGGTACCTTACCCCGGGACCAGCACAATTACATTCCAATCGTGGGACTTATCCCACCAGGTTTCAATGATGCCTATTATGTCATATTTAGTTTGCTGTACCAAGAGCTCAAGCTCATCTTGTTTATTTCCCATGCTTTGCACATTACTGTACAGACATTGAAGTCCGATAATCATTCCCCCGTGTCCCTTATTTAAGGATTTTTTCCTCCCACCACTAGGTCTGCGTGCTGTTTGCTCCATTTGGTCTATGACATTTGGATGATCATCTTCATCAATTGATAGACTCCTACCTTCAGGAGCACTGTCTCCCTCCCCCACATTAGTCAGTTTAAAGCCCTCCTGATGAGGTTTCTGAGATTTTTGGCAAAAACATTTCTCCCAACCGTTGTGAGGTGCAGCCCATCGCTTGCCAGAAGTCCATCTTCAAGAAACTGCAGTCCGTGATCTAAGAATCCAACCCGTTCCTGTTTACACCATTTGCGAAGCCAGCTGTTCACTTCCACTATTTTTCCCTCTCTCCCTGGGCCACGTCGTTCAACTGGGAGGACAGATGAGATGACAATTTGTGCATTTAGTTGCTTCAATTTCCTGCCGAGAGCCTCGTAGTCTCTTTTGATCTTCTGGAGGCTATTGCTTGCAGTGTCATTGGTTCCCACATGAACCAAGAGGAAGGGGTATTTGTCAGTGGGTTTTATGATTCCTTGCAGTCGTTCAGTTACATCTTGGATCTTAGCCCCGGGGAGACAGCACACCTCCCGAGACATCTTGTCAGGCCCACAGATCACTGCTTCACGAAGAGGCGGACACGACTAAACAACAACAACAAAATATCAGTCATTAAAAACTTCCCTAAACAGGGCTGCCTTCAGATTCTTTTAGTTTTTGTCTTCTTGGTTCCTGAGTTTTCCCGTCAGTTTTGCCATTTCGGCATAGTCCAGACATAGGCAAACTCGGCCCTCCAGATGTTTTGGGACTACAGCTCCCATCATCCCTGACCACTGGTCCTGTTAGCTAGGGATGATGGGAGTTGTAGTCCCAAAACATCTGGAGGGTCGAGGTTGCCTATGCCTGGCATAGTCTTAACAGCTTGGTTTGCCATCCCTCTCTGGCAGGGACTGAAATGCCGAGGTGTAAGGGACCCCAATGGTCATCTAGTCCAGCCCCTCACCAGGAGGCAGCACCTTCTCGGGCGACCCTCTCGCTTGCTCAGGAGGTGATCTTGGGGGCATTTTTTTGAGTGAGACTGGGCGCTCGACATGCAGGAGACTCGTTCCTTCCCTCACTGCGCCTCCCCGTCACTGGTCCCTTCCTTCCCTGAAAGCTATTGGCACTGCTCGGAGCCCCCCAGCCAGGCTGACGGCAATTCCCCGGGCATCTGGCGCACCCGCCTGGAGACTCTAAGATCCAGGATGGGGCTGGGCTGCTGCTGCTGCTATGCGGGCACCCCTTGGAGACTGGCAGCTCCCGTTCTCTGTGCCCGTTTTGGAGGGAATCAGAGACCCGGGGAGGGCTGAGCTCGGGTGCTCGTCTGCGCCCCCTACTGGCTGAGCAGGGTTTCTTTTGGGGCCACCCCCAAGGAGCCCCTGCTACATTCAGCCCTTCTTCCTGGGGGTGATGGGGAGAGGGTCAGACGTCTCTCTGGCTTCTGCCTGTGGGCCCAGCCCCCTTTTGCTACCAATAGCCAAACCCAGCCAGGAAGCCTGAGGTGACTGTCTCAGCCAGCAGGATCCCCCAGGGCAGCAGATCCCGACATTGATCTTTCCTCCACCCTTGTTCCTTATGTAAATCTTCCATCACCACTTCTTTCCTGCCAGGGAGAAGAACACCATTTTGGGGTCCACCTCTAGTGCCAAAATGAACCTGGAATATGAGAAAGTCCATTGGTTCCAACACCTGTATTTTGCACTGTTTTACTGTGAATAAGTTGAGTTTCCAAGAATCGCAATGGGGGGGAGCTTTTAAAACCATAGAATCATGGAATTGTACTGTTGGATGGGACCCCAAGGGTCATCTAGTCCAACCCCCTGCAATGCAGGAATCTCAGCTAAAGCATCCTTGACAGACGGCCATCCAACCTCTGCTTAAAAACCTCCAAGGAAGGAGAGTCCATAATCTCCCCACCTTTCCATCATCAAACATTTCTTGGTGTCCTGATGTTTGGTCAGAATTTCCTTTCTTGTAACTTGAAGCCATGGGTTCAAGTCCTACCCTCCAAAGCAGGAGAAAAGCTTGTTCCCTCTTCCATGTGACAGCCCTTGAGATATTTGAAGATGGCTCTCATATCTCCTCTCAGTCTCTTCTCCAGCCTAAACATCCCCAGCTCCTTCAACCATTCCTCATCAGGCTTGGTTTCCAGACCCTTGGTCATCTTGGTTGCCCTCCTCTGTGCATGTTCCAGCTTCTCAGCATCCTTCTTAAATTGTAGTGCCCTGAATTGGACACAGTATCCCACGTGTGGTCTGACCGAGACAGAATAGAGTGGGACCATGATTTCCCTTGATCTGGACACTAGACTTCAGCCTAGAATAGCATTAGCTGGGGGGGCCACCAGGGGGCACATTGGAAGATGGCCGACAATAACATCTCTCCGACCCACACGAGGTAATTAAGAGGCTGCTATGGGAAGTATGCAGTTTTCCTGGCCCGCCCAAGGGGATGGGGGGGACGGCCTTGCCAGCGGTGTCCATAATTCACCCCCAGATTCGAAAGAAGGGGGTGCTGACACTTGGCACAAGCCCTTGTGTGGAGTCGGCTCTTCCCGGACACTGTCTCCAATCAGCGCACTGGTTGCTTTAGCTCGAAACATATAATTGGAAATATATAATTGGAAAGAAGCTAAAGCGCATACATCAAGGGAAGATTGGGAGCTAAGACTGCTGATTAATGGATCTCTGGGAGCGTTGCGACAGGCGGGACAAATAAATCAAGTGATGAATCACCATTAAAAGACTGGTATGTTTGGTGGGAGACGGAAAGGGGGGTGGAGGAAAACACTTTTCTTTTTCTTTGCCTTATGTGAGTATTAATAACCCTCCACCCCAGAAAGAAGAATCGTTGCAATTTATTAATCACAAGCAGGAATTCAGGAACTGTGTGGAATGAATTATCGATCAAAGAGAGGATTGGTAAACATCAGAGAACGGAGGAGAACGGAGGAAAGTTTTATGACGCAGTTTCAAATGGTGTCTCGCTGAGACAGGCTTGCCTAAGAAGGATGGGGGAGGAGGACCAGGGCCATTGGAATGTGAATGCTTATAGAAATGTGATCTAGACCTTGGCAGAGCCCTCTGAGATATGTCTGGCAAGCCTGGGAAAATCAATGGACAGACCAAGGGAAAGTCTCTTTACGGAGGTGTGGAAATGGCGGCTGTCCTTATGTGATATGATCTTTGGAGAGTGTAAAACCCACACAGAGGATGTTTGTTTTCAACCCGCTTGTGAAGATTATCAGAGATCGCAAAGAAAGGAATATATGATAACAACAAGAAGATGAGGAAAGTAACAAAGAGACTATCTGGACAGAACTGGATAGAATTGTCTAATTAAAGCAGCAATATAAGTGATGTTTGGACACCTTTTCGGAGATTGAAGTATGGGTATCCCCAATAAAAATTTAAAAATTTGGCTGTATAATTTGGAACTAATGTGATCTGGAAATAATGTGATTTGATTGGCCTGTTAATAAAAATTATATTTTTTTTAAAAAAGAGAATAGCATTAGCTTTTTTTGCTGCTACAAAATACTGTTTGTGCTGCAGAACAGAGGATGGAAATGCATAAACATCAAGAGTACAGGGTTGAGCCCGTTAATTTGCTGGCAGCAATGAAACCTCAGCTGCCCACCTTCAGCAAGGGAGGTGCTGAGTTCTTGGTGCCCTGCCAGGGGCTTCTCGGTGACCAGGGGGTCTCGGCCTTCTGCTCCCCAGAATCCCAGGCAGCGGGGACCAGCGCTGAGAGATTTGGGGAGATGGGAGATTTGGGCCTCTGAAGTGCCCAAGCTGGTCTCAGAAGTCTTCCATGTCCCTAATGGGAAGACCAGCCCAAGGCACTGATCATTCATTCCCCTGCAGTGTGGAAATCCCAGTGGGTGCTGAGACTGGAGCAGCCCCTGGAAAGAGCTGAGAGGGAAGGGCTCTTCCTATCTGCTCTTCTTAATCTGGTGTGAGCAGATTAAGGTTGCTTCCTTAACAAAAGGAAAAAGGAGTTGGGAGTTTAATGTAAGCTTTATATTAAGTCTCCCTCCCAAAGTGTTGAAACAAAATAAAAAAATTCCTTCCAGTAGCACCTTTAGAGACCAACTAAGTTTGTTATTGGTATGAGCTTTCGTGTGCATGCACACTTCTTCAGAAACACACATAGTCTGCATGCACACAAAAGCTCATACCAATAACAAACTTAGTTGGTCTCTAAGGTGCTACTTATGCAGGTGGCGCTGTGGGTTAAACCACAGAGCCTAGGACTTGCCGATCAGAATGTTGGCGGTTCAAATCCCTGCGATGGGGTGAGCTCCCATTGCTCGGTCCCTGCTCCTGCCAACCTAGCAGTTCGAAAGCACGTCAAGTGCAAGTAGATAAGTAGGTACCACTTCGGCGGGAAGGTAAATGGTGTTTCTGTGCGCTGCTCTGGTTCGCCAGAAGCGGCTTAGTCCTGCTGGCCACATGACCCAGGAGCTGTACGCCGGCTCCCTCGGCCAGTAAAGCGAGATGAGCGCTGCAACCCCAGAGTTGCCCGTCACTGGACCTAATGGTCAGGGGTCCCTTTACCTTTACCTTTAAGGTGCTACTGGAAGGAATTTTTTAATTTTGTTTCGACTACGGCAGACCAACACGGCTACCTACCTGTAGCTAGAACCTAAGTGTTGAGATGGCTGAAGGGTCCATCTGACGCAATGCTTGGCTGCCAGCACTGGCTGAAGAGATGCAGGTGCTGTTTTAAGGCAGAGAACTCTCCCTTCCCTCCCTGCACCTGGTTGGATATAGGTTGCTGCGGAAGGTGGAGGCTCCATCTCGCTATCCTGATTTTCAGATGTACCGCTCAGTCCTCTGGTGGTGCATGTTTGCTCAGAAAAGCCCTCCTCCACTCATGTCTGGCAGAATCCAGTGCCGCAGGAAAAGGAAAGGTCATCAACACAGCTCCCAGAGTCACCAGCACGGCACCCACGAGTGCCACTGCACCCAACAGGACCCCCCCCCATGGTGCCCAGAACAGGCCTCAGTAAATGTCTCCTCAAAACCCCACAAAGCATGAAAGATGGTTTGCTTTCCCTGCTCAGTTCCTGTTTCCACTCACTTAGCCTGACCTACACTGAATTTTGTTGTTGTGTCGTCGTTTAGTCGTGTCCGACTCTTCGTGACCCCCTGGACCAGAGCACGCCAGGCACTCCTGTCTTCCACTGCCTCCCGCGGTTTGGTCAAACTCATGCTGGTAGCTTCAAGAACACTGTCCCACCATCTCGTCCTCCATCGTCCCCTTCTCCTTGGGCATTCCATCTTTCCTAACATCAGGAAGAGTTCTCTCAAGAGTCTCCTCCAGCACCATAATTTAAAAGCATCCATTCTTCAGTGATCAGCCTTCTTTATGGTCCAGCTCTCACTTCCATACATCGCTACTCAGAAAACCATGGCTTTAATTATACGGACCTTTCTTGGCAAGGTGATGTCTCTGCTTTTTAAGATGCTGTCTAGGTTTGTCATTGCTATTCTCCCAAGAAGCAGGCATCTTTTAATTTCGTGACTACATTGAATATTCCCCTTTAAATATGGCCTCATTTCCTTGGATTCCAGGACTAGACACCCAGCTCGTCTCTGTGATGTAAGATTACCAGCGACAGCAGCAGATACTTTCCATGCTTGAGATAACTTTTTTAGTCTCTTGCTCATTATGCTGTTTTAAATGTGCGTTTTATAATTGACTTCCTTTAGTCATGTTTAAGATAATATTTTAGTTTTCTGTTAATAATGCTGCTTTGAATGGATACTTTATATTGACTTTGTTCAGCGATGTTCAGTGCTGGGTTGTTTTATTTGATGTTTTAATGTGCTGTAAAAAGATTTGAGATTCTTTTTTTCTTAAAAATAATAAGAAATGAAATGAATCATCACGATCCCCATCTCCCCTCAGTCGCCATTTGCTGGAGAGGGAAGCCAGCCCTGGGGTTCTGGAGATGGGCTGTCGGGGAAGGGCTGGGCTCTGGTTGGAATGACTCCTCTGCTAGATAGGCCTTGGGAAACACTCATCAGAGTTCTGTTCAATTGGGAGGCCCCCAAAGGCCATCTAGTCCAACCTGCACCAATGCAGAAAACCCGGCGCTGGAACAATGAGCCTGGCTTTTTGGTGGTCATTCAGGCTCTGTTCGAAGGCCACCAGCACCTTCCAAGCTGTTCCTCTGCGAGCATCTCATTCCGACAGGAAGTTCCTCCAAATGTTGAGTTAAGAATACCTTTTCCTGTCATTTGAAGCCCTTGGTTCAAGTCCTACCCCCCGAAGCACAACAGAGAATACATTCGCGCCATCATCTATGCAACAGCTGTTCAAATATTTGAAGATGGTTATCGTGTTGCCACTTGATTTTCTCTTCTCCAGGCTGAACCTGCCCAACTCCCTCATAGGATGCGGTCTCGAAAGCTCTCTCCATCTCTGCCAACCTTCTCTGGCCACATTCCAGATTGTTGATATCCTTTATCCAGTATCCCTGAAGGAGCGTCTTCACTCCCATCACTCTGCCCGGACACTGAGGTCCAGCTCCGAGGGCCTTCTGGCGGTTCCCTCCCTGTGAGAAGTGAGGTTACAGGGAACCAGGCAGAGGGCCTTCTCGGTGGTGGCGCCTGCCCTGTGGAACACGCCCTCATCAGATGTCAAGGAAATAAACAGCTATCTGACTTTTATAAGATATATGAAGACAACCCTGTTTAGGGAAGTTTTTAATGTTTGAAGTTTTATCATGTTTTTAATATTCTGTTGGGAGCAGTCCAGAGTGGCTGGGGAAACCCAGCCAGATGGGTGGGGTACAAATAAAAAAATATAATTATTGTTATTATTTTTATTACTACTACTACTACTACTACTACTACTACTTAACCAACTGTGGCCACTGTTACCAAAATGTATGGTAAACTGCTGTACTAGAAATGTTAACCAAAAAACTCAAACTAGCACAGGGACAAGCTACGGAGGACACCTTCACCCCAGTGTGATTCCCCTTCATCACGTACGCGACATGACAGGTCAATGACCTCCCCCTTCTAAGAGCATATGAATCAATATGGCTCACCTGACCCAACAGCCTAGCCCCCCTCCCTCACACAAATAAGCCAAACCGCAATCAACGAAACACAAGAAACCAAGCTTGGGAACCCCTAACCTGCCACATTATCGATAAAAATAAATAAATACACAAACAAAGGGCGTACCTGTGCGCTGCTGACGCAAACCACCTACATTAATGATGGGCAGTAGAACAAAAGAACAGTACCAACCATGGCCGCTGGTGATGACAAGGTCCAGTTATTCAAGATCATGAGATTCTCGTTATCAGAGGAAGAGTTCCAAGGACCTGACTCTGGAAGGGCAGGGATGGCACAGCAGAGCCCTTGGCTGAGGCAGAGAGTGGTGGTCAGTTGTGGAGGAGCTTCTTCTCAGAGCCAAGGTCATCACAGAGGTGGCAACCGCAAGCCACTTGTGTTTCCTTCTCTGCAGACAGAGGGTCAACAGGCACTTGTAGAAATGCAGCAAAGCTGCAGGTTGGAAGTGAAATAAAAAAATTAAGGCTATATATATATATATATATATATGCAGGTTTTGGTGTCTTCGGGTGTCTTCCCGTGTAAGAGTTGGGGTGTCTAGGCGACGTTTCGACGAGGTCTCACTCGTCATCTTCAGGCTGGTGCTTTCGGCTTCTTGTTACTAGAACAGAGCAGGATCTCAGTGTTTGAGTTCCTATAAATACTGTTGAGGGGGTGTGGTGTATAGCCTCCAACGTTCTGGGCAGAGAGGGAGTTCCCAGGTTAGTGTGCCTTTTCTTCTTTTGTTCCTTAATTACTTGAGGGATATCTTGAGTGATTTCTTGAGTGATATTCTGAGTACCACTTAGGAGGGTCATTAGGTGTGGATTAGTTGCTAAAGCTTTCGTGTCTTGACCTCTTGAGCTTGTGAAAAGTTTTTCTGAGAAGATGGCTGTACTGCACTTAGTTGTGCTCTGGCTTGGCTTCGTGTATAGGGGCGAGCTGTGGTTTTGTGCCCTGTGCCAGCCAGATCTGTGTAGGGATTGCAGGGGGGTGCAGCATCCGGAGGTGTCACTATGGTTTGGCTACTGGATGGTGTCTGTACTTTATCTGTGGAGCCCAGCCACCCTCCACAACAACCCATGAAACAAACAGTACATAACATATCAGACAGGATCCTCACCTCAACTGAAACCAAAGTACTCTCCAAAGGTTTCAACTTTGCAGTCGCCCCGAGACGCATCCCCACGGAAAACATCATATGCGGAGTCGAAGCTAGCCTAACCAAAATCAACCCAGATGAAGCCAATAAAATCAGACTTGAAGTCACCAACATCCTCTGCTCCAGCAAACCACCCAGAAGCAATTTACACAAAGAAGAACAGAAAGCACTCACCAACCTGAGGAAAGACAACAACATAATCATTCTCCCAGCAGACAAAGGTAATGCCACTGTTGTGATGAACACATCGGACTACCAAGCAAAACTATCAAATCTACTCCAAGACCCTACCTACCAACCTATAAAAACAGATCCCACCACCTATCTGGAAAAAACCACCAAATCCAAAATAAAAGCCTCTCCTATCAGTGAAGAAATCCAGCTAAGAATCATCCCCAGAGAAAAATCATCCAGATGCCCCAAACTCTACGGTCTCCCCAAGATACACAAAGAAGGAACACCACTCAGACCAATAGTCAGCTCCATAGGCTCACCTCTACAAAATCTCGCTAAATTTCTCGCTAAGCAACTTCAGCCCTATGCAGAATCTATCGCTTCACACGTTACAAACTCCTTCCAGTTCATAGAAACAATAAAGAAGCAAAACCTACATCCCGACGACCTACTTGTGAGCTTCGATGTTGTATCTCTCTTCACACAAGTGCCCATTAATGAAGCCTTGACAGCCATTCAAAACAAATACAATCCCCCCGAATACATCCTGGACCTGACCAACCACTGCCTAACCAACACGTACTTCATCCACAATGGACAAAGATATAAACAGATAGAAGGAGCACCTATGGGATCACCCCTCTCACCGGTCATCGCAAATCTGTACATGGAACACTTTGAAACCAATGCTTTAGACAAGTCAGAACACAAACCCAAACTTTGGCTCAGATATGTTGACGACACCTTTGTAATTTGGCCACACGGGAAGGAAAAACTAGATAGCTTCCTCACACATCTCAACAGCCTACACCCCAAAATACAATTCACTATGGAAATAGAAGCCAACAACCAACTTCCCTTCCTTGACGTCCTAATCTACAAAAAACCTGATGGCTCCCTAGGACACACTATCTACCGGAAAAAAACACACACCAACCGCTACTTACATGCACAATCACACCACCACCCTGCACAAATAAACTCCGTAGCCAAGACTCTCATCTCCAGAACCAAACGCCTGGCTGACAAGGACCACTTGACAACTGAGTTACAGAATCTCTCAAATGTGTTAATCGCCAACGGATACCAACAAAACAGGGTTACGAAGCTAATCCAAAAAGAAACACCCCCCAAAAACCAAGACACAGAAGAAAACAATGGCATGGCCCTCCTTCCTTATATCAAGGGCACTACAGATAAAATTAGCAAAATCCTCCATAAACACAATATCAAAACAGCCTTTTGCACCAACCAAAAAATAGCCAATATCCTCAGAAACCCAAAAGATAAAATCCAGTTAGAAAACCAAGGGGTCTATGAAATACCCTGCAAAGTCTGCCCAGCCACGTACATTGGACAAACAAACAGACGAATAAATGCACGTATCGCAGAACACAAGAATGCCGTCAAAAAAGAAGAAAAAACTTCCTCTCTTTACCAACACATGAAAGAAACAGGACACGAAATTAATTTTGCAGATTCCAAATTGCTCTTTAACATGGAACATCACCACAAGAGAATAATCATGGAAGCCATCGAGATAGAGAAACACCCTCACAACATGAACAAGCGTGATGACACGTCCCGCCTGCCAGACATCTGGAAATTAGCCCTCCCCACAAAAACCGACACCAGAACCAGGAACACACAGAACGCCATCTCCAATCAACCACACCAGACCCAAACCCAGACCCTCTCCACAGATAAAGTACAGACACCATCCAGTAGCCAAACCATAGTGACACCTCCGGATGCTGCACCCCCCTGCAATCCCTACACAGATCTGGCTGGCACAGGGCACAAAACCACAGCTCGCCCCTATACACGAAGCCAAGCCAGAGCACAACTAAGTGCAGTACAGCCATCTTCTCAGAAAAACTCTTCACAAGCTCAAGAGGTCAAGACACGAAAGCTTTAGCAACTAATCCACACCTAATGACCCTCCTAAGTGGTACTCAGAATATCACTCAAGAAATCACTCAAGATATCCCTCAAGTAATTAAGGAACAAAAGAAGAAAAGGCACACTAACCTGGGAACTCCCTCTCTGCCCAGAACGTTGGAGGCTATACACCACACCCCCTCAACAGTATTTATAGGAACTCAAACACTGAGATCCTGCTCTGTTCTAGTAACAAGAAGCCGAAAGCACCAGCCTGAAGATGACGAGTGAGACCTCGTCGAAACGTCGCCTAGACACCCCAACTCTTACACGGGAAGACACCCGAAGACACCAAAACCTGCATTCCTGTACCCGTGAAAATCTACGAAAGCATATATATATATATATATACACTAAATGTTCATAACTGCAAATATAAACCACATGTCTGAAACCCCACAGAAAAGGTCCTGAATCCATTTTGTCCCTCCCAAATTGACCTCAAATATTTCTCTGCAAGCTCAAAAGAAAATGGAAAAGCCTCCCCATTGTCTTTTCGTTCACAAATCTTGTCTTAAGGGTATGTCTGTGTGTGAATAGGATGTGAGCCTGTGACCTAGCTCAGGAACTAAGTATTTGTCATTACAAAAGGCTGGCCAGGCTCCCCAGGGTATCCAGTCAAGTGACCATTAACAGGTAACCTACCAGACAGAAGATAAACAATGCACTCAGATTTCTGTTGTAGACTGCCTCTTCTGTGATTCAGGACCTATAAATGAAAGTCTTCCTTCACGCAACACAGAGTTAAATTGTGGAACTCAGTCCCCCAAGGAAGCAGTGATGGTCACCCACTTGGATGGCTTTAGAAGAGGATCGGACCAATTCATGGAGGAGGAGAGGGCTCTCGAAGGCTCCTAGCTCTGCTCTACCCTCCACAGTCGGAGTCAGCCATGCTTCTAAATCTCATTTGTTGGGTATCGCAAATGGGGACCCAACAGAAATTTTGAGGAAAGCTGGGGGGCGGACCCCTATGGACTATTCTTATTTTGGAAGGAGTCAAGTGCTTTTGAAGAGTTTCCTTAAACTGTAAGGCCATATAAAACATTAGAGAATGATGGATTCACCTCAGCCCACAGAGACCTGCCCAAATATTAATATCAGGGGGTGGGACAGGGGGTGGTTGGTCCAAGGAGCAGGGGGACCTGGGAGGACTTCCCCTGTGGTCTCCCCACCAGCTCCCTCTCCTGTGCCCCCATCTCAGGTGCCTCTGGGAGCTGGTGCGTCATTTCAGATCCTCTCTCCTGCATCTGATCAGCACCACAACTGCACCATAGGACTTCCTCTGCTGTTTTAATCGATGCTTTGATGATGCTTTAATTTTTCATTGGGTGGGCTTTGCCCTGGGAGCTTGTGGAGAAGGGCAGGGGGCAGATTCAAATAAATAAAATATGCAACGCAGAGATCCAAGATGCAGGAAGAGGAGCGTGCAGAGCCTCTGTTGCTTCTGAATTGCTGCTTTCCGCCTTCTGGCGCCCTTTGGACACTGGAAGCAACGGGGATGCTGCTGTCCATTTCACCTGCTCCCTCCCGTGTGGCCAGCCTTGCCACTTCTCCACTCAAACAACTGTGACCCTCTGACCCGAGCCCTGCTATGGGCTGGATGGGATGGGAACCCTCAGGCTTCCTTCTCTTGGTGGCAGCAGAAGAGGAGCAAAGGGAAGACCCTCTATCTTCCCTTTGGGGTGGTCTCAGTGCTGCCACCAAGGGAAGGGAGCCTGTGTGGGACACTAAATGGAGAAAGACTTTATTCCCCTCATACAGGTGGCAGTGAAGACTTTTGCCTCCTACGGCAAAATGTGTAGAACTGGCGCTGGCCGGGTGTCCTGCCTCCAAGGAGAAGGTGGTGGTGCAGGATCTGGCTCAGTGGCCTCCAGCCACTCAGGAACAACCCCTAGAACAGGGACAGGCAACCTCGGCCCTCCAGATGTTTTTGGGACTACAACTCCCATAATCCCTAGCTAACAGGACCAGTGGTCAGGGAGGATGGGAATTGTAGTCTCAAAACATCTGGAGGGCCAAGGTTGCCTATGCCTGCCCTAGAACAACAGCTGAGAAGAAGGGAGGAGCCTTTGGAGGGACTGGCAGTGCTCTCCCCCCCAACAGAAAGTGAGCTGGGCATCAGACGCAGAGGCAGAACAGTCCCCAGGAGCAACGATTCCACCAGAGGCTGGCTGAGATCCTCCCAGGCAAGAGTGCTCCAGGGCAGAAGAGGAGGACTGCCTACAGAAACTTCCCAGAGTGGGAACCATGGCCCAAAGTGGGGTTTGGGGAGCCCCCTTTTTGGCTTCGGGGCCAATATCTTGTGCCTAACCCCCTGCTCACCTGGGGCTCCTCCCTGACGAGCTGCTTGCCTGAAACTGTGTATACACCACGCATCTAAAAACACATTATTCCCTCCCCACACACGCAAAGAATCCTAGGAACTGCAGTTTACCCTCACACAGCTCTAATCCCCGGCACCCTTAAAGAACTACAGTTCCCAGGGTTCTTCTGGGGAAGTCACGTGCTTTAAATGCATTCAGCCGGAGCCCCTGAGAGAACCGCAGCCGGCCTGAGATTGCGCCCTGGCCGTTGCAGCCGCGTGGTTCACAAGTTGCTTGGGCAACTTGGGACCCAGTTCGGATTGGAGCCTGGGAAGCGCGTCTTGATCTGCCTTGCAGGAGGGGAGGTCACTACAGTGCGAGGCAGAGGAATCCCTAGATCTGTTGTAGGTGCCACATCACCGCATATAAAATCTGGTCTGCCTAGGAATTAAGTTTTGGACAAAACCCACA
Source organism: Podarcis bocagei (assembly GCF_964188305.1). Lineage (NCBI taxonomy): Eukaryota > Metazoa > Chordata > Lepidosauria > Squamata > Lacertidae > Podarcis > Podarcis bocagei. The sequence goes on from NC_138135.1 coordinate 2,051,488, forward strand.
AGAGGGAGCGGGGTGGCCTGGAGAGTCAAAAGGGGGCTGGCTTGCGCAAAACATTTGTAGTTTTAAACGTCGCCTGTATGACAAACTCTCTAATTCTGTATTCTAGCTAAGGGATAAGCTGTGCATTTTGCATTGTGAAAGAAAGCAGTGAAATGCGCTTGGGTTTGGTGAGAAAGGAAGGCGCGCGGCCATCCAGGCGAGCTGGAGCCGCGGGTGCCCGCGGGTTTGGCTGGGGTGGTTGGGCAGCCGGTCTCTCTCTCCAGGCCCGTCTCCGGACTCCCATTTCCACGCGTTCCAGTCGAGATTCCGCGGCTGGGGATGGGCCGCATCTCAGCTGCAAAGCACCCGCTCTGCAGACAAGGGACCCCGAGCTTCAATCCCCAAAGGTACCTCAAGTTTAAGCTAGGAGAGACCCGCTGCCAGTCAGTGCACACAGTACGGAGCTACATGGCCCCAATGGTCTGACTCGGTGCAAGACAGCTTCCTGTGTCCCTAACCTCTCGCCCTCGCTCCTCTCCGCCGCCCTTGGTGAAGTTCTGCACCGAAGGCGCCAGGCACAGCGTCGCCTCTTCCGGCGCCACTTCCCGGGATGCCCGTCGGGCCAGGGCTAGATCCTCCGCTCGGCCTCCAGCAGCTCCTTCCATCCAGGCTCTGGGAAGGGGGTCACGCTTACACCTTTTTCCCGAGCCCCCCACACCTGCGCCACTCCAGAAGGCTCTCCCAAGTCGGGGCTGTGGAAGAAGCGCCTGTTCCGGCTATGAGGCGCCTCCTGCCGCCGTGCGCCCCGGAGAGTCCTGGCAGGCCCCCGCCTTGCAGAACCGCGGAGCAGGAGCCGACTCGGCCCAGTTGCTGGCTTGGCTCTCCGAGTTGGAGGGGGGCGGGTAGGGGGGAGCTTTCTAGCCCTTGTCCCCGGGCCCTTTCGATGTCGAGGACGACGCCAGCTTGCAGGGTTCTCGCCGACCACCGTCGGTGCCATTACGCACGCCGCCCTGCTCCTTGGCGCGTCCGCTCCGGCTCCCTTTTGGTGACAGGGGCAAGGGGGGATCCGGGCTACAGCGTGGTCGCCCCCAGGCTCCCCCCGAGCCGAGCCTCCCCCCTGCGGGGTGCAGGGCCCACAGGGAACCCGGCCAGCCCTGTGCCTCCCTCCCTTCCGTCGGGGCTGGCGAAGCGGGAGGGCGCCGTGGTTAATGTGTAATGGGGACCAGATGGTCGCCTCCGAGGCAGCCTGCTCGGTGGAGAGCCCGGGAGGGAGGGAGGGGAGGCGGCGGCATGGAGAGGGGGGGCTAATGAGGGTCAATTGCTGGGTGCCCAGGCCGGGGGAGAACCGCCTGCCCCCACTATTTGCTCATCAAATATTGTCCTGGGCAGCTTGGCAGGGCTCAGCTCCGCCAGGCAAGTCCCGGGCCATCTGGGCCAGCTCGGGAGGCGTCGCTGGGGGCAGGGCGCCCCTTCCCCTCCCCTGGCGAGGCCGAGCTGGCCTCTTTTTGCATCCTGCAGCCGGGGAAAGAGACCGGCTGGCGAAGGAGGTCGGCCTGGCCCCGCTGGCCGAGGAGCAGCCAGAGTGCCAGCCGTCGAGGGGCAAATCCGCAGCGGCGCGTCCCAGCCTGGGGTTCATGGGGAAGTCGCGCCGCCTCAAAGGAAGGAGCAGCTCCCGGCGAGCGTCGGAGCCGCAGCCCAGGTAAAAGCGAAGGGGATGCTGCCGGCTGTGGCTGGAAGCTGGCGGGTGGCCCCGGGCCCCGGGGAGGCAAGCGGGAGAAGGGGCGCCTCCCGCGGGGGGTGGCGCTGCCCCGACTCCTGCGGCCGCTCCCGCCCGGTCCGAAGCAGCTTCTGGCGCCGGAGAGGAGAAGCGAAGGGAGCCGCCGCGGGCGGACCTGGGGCCGCTGTCCGCGCCGCGATGGTGCTGAAACGCCGCGGCCGCCGGCCGCCACTGCCCCAGCCCCGACGGGACGCGGCCAGGAGGCTGCAGCGGGTGGAGGTGGGTGCGGAGCGAAGAATCAGCTGCCTCCCCGCCGGCATCTCGCTTTTGGGGTTCAACAAGAGCTCCCCACCAGCACTCCAGATAGGAAGGCCCTCTCCACTTTCGCTGTCCCAAGGGAAGTGCGTCTCTGAGCAGAAGTTGTAGAATTGGACTTGTGGGATTGGAAGGTACCCCCAAAGGACATCTAGTCCTGCCCTTTGCAATACAGGAATCATAGCTATAGCGTCCCTAACGGGTGGCCATCCCGCCCTTGTTGAAAAACTTCCAAGGCAAGAGAGTCCACCGCCTTCCGAGGGAGTCAGTTCCACTGTGGAATGGCTCTCATCACCAGGAATTTGTTCCTAATGTTTAGTCAGAATCGCCTTCCTTTGTCATGTGAATCCATCAGTTCTGGGTCGTGCCCTCCAGAGCAGCAGAAAACCAGCTTGCTCCACCTTCCGTGGGAGAGCGCTTCCCTCGTCTGAATGTGGCTATTATGCCACCTCTCAGATCACATCGAAGCCTCCCTCTTGGAAGAAAGAGAGCAGTGAGAAATAGGTCCCCAAGGAGATGCTCCCCCCAATGCAGAATGCTTTCTTAGCAACTGCTCCCCCCCCCCCAGTTTCAGGGCATTCCAAAGGCTCCTCCCGGAATAAGATCCATGAAGGAGGCAGCTTCAAAGAAGCAGGGAAGGAGACACACCCACACCCCACCTACCTGGGAAAGTGAGTCTGTGTCCTCAGGAACCCTCCTCTTGGCAAAAGGAACAAAAACCACCAATTGCTTCTCAAGCAAGAACGGAAGTAAAAGAAAGCCATCCCAGCCCAAGCTGGGTGCCACTTTGAGAGACTTCTGGGGGAAATGGAATAAAATGGCAGTAACTAAATAAATGCTTTTCTCTTGTAGAATCCCTGAAGCTATCCTTCCCAGGGTTGTCCTGCAATGCAACACCAAGGTAAAGGGAGCCTCCCTGACCAGCTGGGGATCTCTGTTTAGGCGCCTGGTGTGCCATAGAGAAGTGGGAGCCTTGGCATTTCTGCCCAGTGAGCTGAGCGCCTGACCTGTCAGGTTGTGAATTGAAATATCTAAATCGAGCCTTCTCTCCACTGCCCGCAGAGTGTTTCTGGATCTAGCAAGTCATAATAACACCATCCTCCAAACTGATTCAGAGCTGACCTGCAAAGGGTGGGGGAGTTAAGGATCCTAACCCTAACCCAGCACTGGCTGGCTCCTGCTCCCCACCCCTGACTTAGGTGACAGGACGGAGGGAATCCCCGTCAGATTTGCAGGTGACATAACCTTAACATCTTCAAACAAAGAGGAGGGAGAAAAGTTTTTCTCCCTCCCTCATAGCGCTAAAACTCCTGGGCATCCAATGAAGTTGAATGTTTGAAGGTTCGGGAGAGAGGAAACAAAGTCCTTCTTCATGCAGCACAGAACTAACCCATGGAACTCCCTCCCACTGGAGGCAGTGATGGCCACCAACTTGGATGGCTTTCAAAAAGGATTGGACAAATTCCTGGGGTTGCCACTGGCCAAGATGCCTGTGCTCTGCCTTCCACAGCTGGAGGCTGCAATGCTTCTCAATCCCAGTTGCTGGAAACCAGAGGAGGGGAGAGTTGCTCTTGCATTCGGATCCTGCCTGCTGGTTTCACAGAGGCAATGGGCCAATGCCCTGATCCTGCTGGCTCTCCGCATGTTCTTAAAATTAAATGTGCTAACCTTATTGTCAAATGCTTTCCTACATTCCCGTTCTTCCATATAAAAACACCATGACTAAGACCACATGCAGCTGAGCACCAGACTCCAGGCAGCCCCAGAAGACCCCCCCCTTCCTTGCCTGCTCTCTGGGGGACAGCCAGGGGTGTAAGCCATCTCTCTGGGCTGTTTGCAGGGACCAGTGGTGTGAACCAGCTGGGGGGGCCCTTCGTGAACGGCTGCCCCCTGCCCAACTTCAAGAGGAAGAGAATTGTTGAGCTGGCTTCGTGTGGGCTGCGTGCTTCAGACATCTCCCGACACTTGAAGGTAAAAATTAGATGGAGGGTGGGAAGCCAGTGGGAGTGGGGCCTTTAGCTCTCCCGGCAGAAGGGCAGCAAAGGCCAAGACATAGCCTTCATCCAGATTATTTGATATTTTCTTTGTTACACACCACCCTCAATATCTGAGCAGCGAGAGGCTCCAGGGTTTCCAAGCACTTGCAACCAGCTTCTGTTTCCTTGGAATGAAGTTAGAGGTAGGTAGCCATGTTGGTCTGCTGTAGTCAAAACAAAATAAAAAAATTCCTTCCAGTAGCACCTTAGAGACCAACTAAGTTTGTCATAGGTGTGAGCTTTCGTGTGCATGCACACTTCTTCAGATATACCGAAACAGAAGTCAAGTCTCTAAGGTGCTACTAGAAGGAATTTTTTTATCTTGGAATGAAGGCTTTTATCTTTAGGATATCTGGTTTTATTTACACAGATCTACACCCTGAACGTAGGATGGAAGGGCCCACGGCATGAACACCCCCAGCAGATCTTGCTTCGCCATTATTCAGCTTTCGATCCAGCGCAGAGCAAACACGTCTCTGTGTCTCCAGCCTCCAGCCTGCTCCCAACTCAGCTCTCTCTCGCACTGCTCTGGCTCTTGTTCCTCTACCTCAGCGGTTCTCAACCTGTGGGTCCCCAGATGTTGTTGGACTACAACTCCCATCATCCCTGAGCTGGAGTTGTAGTCCAACAACATCTGGGGACTCACAGGTTGAGAACCGCTGCTCTACCTAGTAACTAGGTGATGCCCATCCCAGCAAGGCAGCCCAGAAAGATGCCACGGTTGATGGTATCGAAAGCTGCCAAGACATCCTGCAGAACCAACAGGGACATGCAGCCATCTGTGCCCCCAACTAGGTGAGGGGGTGGAGGAAAGGCCCGCCCATTGACCTGTAGGGCTCCCTCACTTAATTGTAGCTCTTGCTGAACTCATTGTTTTGGGATGCTGATGAGGCACTTAAGAGGCCAGGAGAGGTCATTGTCTTGCAAATAAACTTGTCAGACCACTTCAGCAACCTCCTTAGCTAGATTCTAACCCATGCTAACTTCTGCCAACCTAGCAGTTCGAAAGCACATCAAAGTGCAAGGAGATAAATACCGGTAGGTACCGCTCTGGCAGGAAGGTAAACGGTGTTTCCGTGCGCTGCTCTGGTTCGCCAGAAGCGGCTCAGTCATGCCAGCCACATGACCCGAAGCTGTATGCCAGGTCCCTTGGCCAATAAAGGAAGATGAGCGCCGCAACCCCAGAGTTGGCCACGACTGGACCTAATGGTCAGGGGTCCCTTTACCTTTACCTTAACCCATGCTAATCAGACCCCAAGGGACTGGGGCATCAAAACCAACAACAAAGGGGACGGTTGATAAGTAGGAGGGGTGGGATTGAGGGGCTGGGGACAATCTGAAGCAGCTGGAGGGGGTGCAGCCAACCCCCATAAGCCCCCCAAATCTCTCTCTCTCTCTCCATGCGACCTTTCATTGCTCCTCACTCCCCACTCTTGTATTTTTACACCACAGGTTTCCAACGGTTGTGTCAGCAAGATCCTCACCCACTACTACCAGACGGGGGCCGTCCAGCCAAAGGGCGTGGGAGGGAGCCGCCCTCGGACATCCACGCCGGAGGTTGTGGCCCGGATTGCCCAGCTGAAGTGGGAACAGCCGTCCCTCTTTGCCTGGGAGATTAGAGGGAAGCTGCAGGAGGAAGGGGCCTGCGCTGCCAACAGGATGCCCAGTGTGAGTTTCCGTGAGCTGGCGGCGGGGCAGTTCTCAGGGGGGTTGGTTACCTGTGGGCACTGAGAAGCTGGGGCTGGGAGCCTGCCATGGATGTGCTGTTTCGTTTATAAATCTCTTACCAAGTGAATTTCAATGCAATCAAGGCATGCATGACTGTCTTTTCTTTATGCAGCAGGAAACATGTGCCAAGGTGAATCATGTGATGCACACCTCCCCCCCCCCACACACAATAATTCCATGTGCCACTGGGTGGGACAATGTTAGAGGGCAGAGCGCTGATGGGGTGGACTAGATGCCCTGGTTGGGTCCCTCCTCTGGATTCCCCACCTCCTAAGAAATGAATCCCATTATCGGTGCAAGCGAAGGCCTGTGAAAGGGCAGCACAACAGTGGCCCCTCCCCAGGGGCAAAGGAGTCAGGGGACCCTAATATTCTCCCCACCTTCCAGGAGCGCAGGCAGCCTTCTGCTCCTTGCCAGGGACAGGCCTTAAGCCATGAAGCAAGAGAGCATCTCTTGAGCTCCGTAGGGCCTCTGAGCCCAGCAGCGCCCAGCACTGAGGGGCAGACCCCTTCTTGCAAGGAGCTGTGGGGCTGAAGGCAGGGGAGCCCCCCAACCCACTCTTCCTGTCCAGAGGCAGCAGGAAAGGGGGGCTATTGCACCAGAGAAGAAAGATGCAGATGGGGACCCCCTCCACAGCCAAGGCCTCCAAGGAAAGAGTCTGGTGCCATCGGCTCTGAGCGGAGCCTTTGCCAACTGGAAATCTTGTCAGACTTCGCAACTCCCCCAACGTTATGACTGCACCGAGTGCAATTTAATTATTTCTAGTTTTATTTCTTGCATTTCTATCCCAGCTTTCCCTCCAGGGAGCTCAAGGTGGCATGGACAGTTCTCTCCCCCCCCCACCTCAATTAATCAATTAACAGCCCTGTGAGGTAGGCTAGGCTGAGAGGCAGGGACCGGTCCCTCAAGGCCACACCTATTGAGCTTCATGACCGAGCGGAGGATTCGATCTCTGGTCTCTCCCAGGTCCTAGTCTGACATTCTAACCACCACACCACCTCTGGCTCTGCAGTGTGATCCTCCTGAATGTGATTGGAGCCTGACTCTTGGGGCCCCTTCCAGCCACCGTCTCTTTCCTCCCTCCCTCTCCAGGTGTCCTCCATCAACCGAATCCTAAGAAGTCTGCCGGTGGGGATGCCCTTCGCAGAGCAGGCTGCCTTCCTCAAGCCTCTGCAGTCAGGTGAGAGATGTTGTGAACAGGCTCCAGGACATGGGTTGGCAACCTAAGGCCCAGGGCCAGATGTGGCCCAATCGCCTTCTCAATCTGGCCCATGGACGGTCTGGGAATCAGCGTGTTTTTACATGAGTAGAATGCGTCCTTTTATTTAAAATGCATCCCTTCCAACTCTACCACTCTACGATTGTAGGATTCTGTGACTTGCTGTGGGTCCTGCTTCCAGGAATCTCGCTGCACAGACACCCACACTTGGTTTGCACTCCCTCTCTTCTGCAGGTCCCACCTTGCCTTGGGAGAGGAGTCCCCAGGGTTCAGAGGGCAGGACAGAGGCCCCGGCTCCCCCCGAGGGGCTGCAGGAGGTGGCGAGGCCCCCCGCAGCAGGCAAGCCAGGCAGGAACAGGAGCCGCACTGTCTTCTCCAAGCAGCAGCTGGAGGTCTTGGAACAAGGTGAGTTCCTGGGGCTGTGCAGGATCAGGGCCCCCACAAGGGCAAGGACTCTGAAGGGTTAAGGTTTCCGCTTGGGACCTGGAGGGGCTTTGCAAGGCAGCCTGCCTCCTCTTGGGTGCTTCCGAGGGAAGGCAGAGAGTCTAGGGCAGGCATGTCCCAAGTCCAGCCCACGGGCCAAATCTGGCCCTCCCGTAGCTTTAATCTAGCCCCACAGGTGCTGCTGCTTGCTCACCCGCTTGCACATCCGCTGAAGTGATGGACATGAGGCAGGAGTTGATAATGCAGGTGAGCTGCAAGCAAGCTGCCGGCCAGCTCTGTGGAGCCTCCTTTTATTGACACAAATATGCAAACCCAGGCAGATACATTTTGGGCTGTGACCTTTACACATCTTCCGGTCCCAAGATCATGGGGTGGTACAAAGTTATTTTGGCGCCTGTTTCCACCGCGTCATTTTCCCCTTGCACAGTGTGTGGCGAAGGAGACAAAAGGTCTCAGAGACAAAGGTCACAGACAGGACACCGCAGACTACTGAGACCGCAAAAGGTTAGACAGAGGGAACGATGTTCAGACAGCTGTGGCTTTGTCTGTGAGGGGGTGTGCCCTGCATCCCAAGGTCACGCATGCAGGCAGGCTGAGGTTGCCTGCGGGTGGGGAGTGTGCTCCCTTCGGACCCCACGATCATCCCTCAATGCGCCCAGCTCTTTGTTGGGCAACTCGCGCATGCGCCCTGCGTGCGGCTCTAGGACTCATCCACCGCTATCTCGCGCATGGTGAGTAATTTTGTGCTGACTAATCCTAAAAAAGGGTCAACAACTTTGGTCGGCCCTCATGCATGTTCACTTCATCAAATCTGGCCCTCTTTGTAAAAAGTTTGGACACCCCTGGTCTAGGGTCATTATCACAGCAGTACAGTGGTACCTCGGGTTACATACGCTTCAGGTTACATACGCTTCGGTTTCAGACTCCGCTAACCCAGAAATAGTACCTCAGGTTAGGAACTTTGCTTCAGGGTGAGAAAAGAAATTGTGCTCCGGTGGTGCGGCGGCAGCAGGAGACCCCATTAGCTAAAGTGGTGCTTCAGGTTAAGAACAGTTTCAGGTTAAGAACGGACCTCCAGAACGAATTAAGCTCTTAACCCGAGGTACCACTGTATCTCCATCTGAGGGGTCCTGTCAATCACAGTGTGGTGATTTGGGATCTGGGCCAAGGGGGGCAGCTGGATGTAATTCCCAAACTCCCTTCCAGCATTCCAGAGAGGGCCGTATCCAGAGACGGCTGCGCGGGAGGAGCTGGCTTCTGCTACTGGGCTCCCAGCCGACACCATCAGAGTAAGTGAAGCTCCTCCTGCTGCCTGCTCCCTCACCCGGGACAAAGCCTTTGCTCCCCCAAACGCCACTGTGCAAAGCACCCTCAGAGCCACAGGATCCTCACCCAAATGCTGAAAACATAAGAGCATGCTGTTATGGGGGGGGGACCCACAACTGCTCCTTTTCCCTTATGGGGTACCTAAGAACCCATATAGAGTCCTTTTGTGGGTTCTCTATCGGTAGGAGAAAATAACAGAGACAAACCAGAGAATATTGAGAAGCAAAGCAGCTAGTAAGCCTGATCTTTACTGCAGTGTTTCCCAAACGTTTTTGGGCAACGGCACACCTGTTTACCGGAAAAAAATCTCGCGGCACACCACCATTAAAGCCCCGCCCCCGTGACGTCAGCGCGCAGCGTCACGCCGGGAGGGACGCACAAAAGTGAAAGTTTTTTCCCTCCCCCTTGCCGGGGTGGGAGGAGGCAGCAGAGCGAGGGACTGAGGGGCGGCGGCAGCTGAGGCGGCGGCGGCTGCGATAGCGGGCGGAGGAGGGGGCGGCGGCGGGGCTTGAGATCATTGTTGTTGTTATGGCTGCTGCTGCTGCTGCTGCTGCTGCTAGGGGATCCGGGGACGTGAGCAGGCCTGGCTCGACCCGGGTTGAAGGAGGACAAGCCGGCAGCGCGCCAAGTGAGTTCGGTTGCGCGCGACGGCCCCCGCTCCCCCCACCCCCGCCGGATCCTCGCCGCCGCCGCCTCTCGCCCGCCTCCCTCCCACGGCACACCAGCCGATGTCTCACGGCACAGTAGTGTGCCGCGGAACACCGGTTGGGAAACACTGCTTTACTGATCTGTTGCAACAGGGTCCTCACTCACCACACGCAGGAGGGAGGAGGAACCCAGAACATTGGTGTGCAAGGCCTTATATAGACTTTTGAAATTGCCTCCCCTGTAGCTCAAGACCACCCCCCAAAACATCATACATACATCACAGAAGGAGGTGGTCTCCAACAGAAACACATCACAGCGGGCAGTCTACCCCAGAAATCCTGTTTGTCAGGATACCTGACAATGGTCACTGATTGCTTTACCTGGGCAGCCTGGCCATTCCTTTTGAGATGCTGAATATTTAGTTCCTGAACCCAGGTCACAGGTCACAAATATGCCCTTAAGACAGGATTTGAGCAAAGGGACAATGGGGAGGCTTCCCCATTTCCTTCCTCACTGCAGAGAATATTTGAGGTCCCTGGAAGAGTCAACGTGGCTTCAGGGTGGCTCTCCTGTACTATTTCAGACACATGGTTTATATTCTTATTTATGTGTTCGCCTTGAAAATTTATGAACATATGATTTTTAATATGTGAGACCTTAGCATTCCTATAACAGTGCAAAGAGGCTGCAGGATCAGGCCAATGTCCTCTCTGGCCCAGCCTCCTGTTCTCTCAGGGCCAAACAGACGCCAATTATGGGAAACCTTGCAAGCAGGATCCGAGCAGAAGAGCAACTCCCCCTGGCTCCTGTGGCAGTGAGTTCCATAGGTGAACCCTGTGCTGCACCTTCTGACATTCAGCCTCATGGGATTCCCGGGAGTTCTGGGGCAGGGTGTGGCCCCAACCCAGACTGCCTGTGACTTTGTCTTCATTCCCACTAGGTTTGGTTCTCAAATCGGAGGGCGAGGCAACAGCGAGAGGCCAAGGCTACGCTGGACACGGGACACCCAGGTTCTGGCCTGACCCCCTCCCCAATTCCAGGTGTTCTTGTCCTGCCCTAAGGGGGGGGGGGCTTCACAGAGAAGTCTGTGTACTGACTTCTCACAAGACACCCCCCCATGAGTCCGTGGCTCCTGGGTCTTCCCTGCACCCTTCTCCTCTTAGGGCCTTTTGGGAGGGACAAGGAGCTGTGGGGCAGGACCCCTAGGGCAGCAGGCAGCTGCTCTCCCAGTTTCCCCTGGCAGCCGTGGGGAGAGCAAGCGGAACAAACCCTCCTTGGGAGCCACAAGGCAGGCGGCAGACAGCTCTCCCCCTCTCTCTCTCCTTCCTAGGACCCCCATGGGAGTGCTGCCCCCCTCCTGTGGCACCAGCCCCCCAAGGCTTTGCTGCAGCCAACTCTGATGCACCAACAGCCACTGCCCTCTGCCACCAGGTAGGTGGGCGCCCAGAAGTCCCAAGATCGGACTCTCCTTCCTTGGAGGTTTTCAAGCGGAGGTTGGGTGGCCTCTGCCAGGGGTTCTGTCAGGGACCCTGCTGAGGAGGGCTGCACTGAGGAGGAATGGTGGGAGCCTCCCCCTGCTCCGGATCCGGATCCTGAAACTTCCCAGGAGCAGGAGGACAGTATAGATTTGGAACAGTGGTTTGAAGAGGGGCATAGTTCAGAAGGCAGAAGCTGGGAAATACCGGATGGGGAACAGCTAGGAGAAGAAGCACTGGGAGGGAGAGGGTTAACAGATTCACTGTCTCTGGAAAGCATTCGTCCGCTCAGTCCAAGGTTGAGAAGAGCTCAGAAAGTCTCAGAACAGAAAGCACAGAAAGCACAAGCTCAGATTACAAGACGTAGGAGTGACGTAGATTAATAGTGACAGAAGCGGGTGTGATCCTTAACTGGGAGCACCGCCATTTCTAGGAGATGAGCTATTTGTTCTCTTGCTTTGGTTCTGACAGTTTCTAACTGGTAAGAAGTCCCTTTCTTTCATCTTCTTATCTACTGCCGATTCCCCGAAGCCTGACAGATTCTTTAGTTGTGATTTCTGCATTGCAGGGGGTTGGACTAGAGGACCTTCAGAGGTACCTTCCAACTCTACAACTTTAAGATAGGGGACAGCAGGATGGGCCAGGGAGTGGTGCAGGGGGTGGTCTAGATGACCCTTGGGGGTACCTTCCATGATTCCTCTTGCCTCCACAGCCTTCCCCTCCCAGCCTTGCCCCTCGCTTCAAGGCCGGCGGCTGCAAAACCTTCCCGCCCCACCTGCATCCACCTGGCCCCCCACCCTGTGCCTGGACGGAGCCCTTCTGTGGTAAGAGAGGTCTCCAGCTGCTTTGGCTCCTACCCATCCCCCCCCATGGGGTAGGAGGAGGGCATCACCAGCCAGGGGGTCAGTTGCCCTTCAAGCGCCCCTTCCTTTGGGGCATCAGAAGCAAGAGGGGCCCGCTCTTCACAAGGCCCCTTAACCCTCGCCTGACCCCTGGCTCTTTCTCTGCAGGGCTGGGGTCTGCAGGGGCTGCTCCTGCCCCACCCTGGAGCCCAGACTTGCCTCCTTTGGTGGGGCTCCCCCCATCCTCAGCTGTCCGGGGCCCTGGAAGCCCCTTCTGCCCTGCCAGCTCTGGGCCGCTGCCAGTGCCTCCTCCCCAAGGACCAGGGAGCCTGATTCTGGGGGGCTGCCCAGGCCCAGAGAGACCACTGGGAATATCTGCTCTAGAAGAGATGCCGTGGGGCGTGCCCACACCTGCTGCTCTTTGGGCCTCCCTGAGGACTCCAGGGTCGGGATTCTCCGTGCTGTGTTGACTTCCTCCAAAAAGACCTTGTGTAGACTGGGCTGAGACATTCTGCTAGCACAGAAGACCTGGAGAAGAATCGGCTGGATCAGGCCCAAGGAGGGTCTACCAAGTCCGGCAGCCTGTTCTTCTCCTAGTGGCCAATGATGGGAAACCGGCAAGCAGGATCCGAGCCCAAGAGGCCTCCTGGCTAGCAAGTCATTGATAGCCCTCTCTTCCATGAATTCGTCTAATCCATCCAGAACCTTCTTGCTGGGCTGCTGCTGGGCCAACAGCAAAATCCTTTGGAAAAACGTGTGCATGTACTGAGGGGGCGTGATTTGGAGAATAGCACTGCAGATGGTGACAGCAGTCACGAAATTAAAAGACGCCTGCTTCTTGGGAGAAAAGCAATGACAAACCTAGACAGCATCTTAAAAAGCAGAGACATCACCTTGCCAAGAAAGGTCCGTATAGTTAAAGCTATGGTTTGACCCCAGTAGTGATGTATGGAAGTGAGAGCTGGACCATAAAGAAGGCTGATCGCTGAAGAACGGATGCTTTTGAATTCTGGTGCTGGAGGAGACTCTTGAGAGTCCCATGGACTGCAAGAAGATCAAACCTCTCCATTCTTAAGGAAATCAGCCCTGAGTGCTCACTGGAAGGACAGATCCTGAAGCTGAGGCTCCAAGACTTTGGCCACCTCATGAGAAGAGAAGACTCCCTGGAAAAGACCCTGATGTTGGGAAAGATGGAGGGCGCAAGGAGAAGGGGACGACAGAGGACCAGATGGTGGGACAGTGTTCTCGAAGCTGCCAGCATGAGTTTGACCAAACTGTGGCAGGCAGTGGAAGACAGGAGGGCCTGGCGTGCTCTGGTCCAGGGGGTCACAAAGAGGCGGACACAACTAAACAACAACAAAGGCGGCAACATGAAGAGAAGGGGGAGGTGATGGCTGGCTGTGGGGAGCCCCCTGCCAAGGGCATGGCTGTAATTCCTGGCCCTCCCACCCCACAAGTGCTGCTGTAGCAGCTATGGGGCAGGTGAGAGACCCTCCTGGGCAGGAAGCATTTGCCCCTCTCTTCCTTGGACCACCTCTCTTTCCTTGCTAGTCTTGCCTGGGGGGGTGGAAGCTGCAGGAGGTTTTGGGGTGGCTGCCTACTGGGCTGTCCCTTGTCTGTAGCCCCAAACTGGGTGCCCTCCTCAGCCCCACCCTCCTTTCTGTGGGTGCTCAGAGGACCTTGGCCTTGCAATCCCTTCTTCCTTCTTTCCCCTCAGCCTCTCTTGCACTCATCCAGTATCTGGAGACTCCCAAGGAGGGCAGGATGTTACATGGGGACCTCTTGGATTTGAGCTATGGGACAGAGGGAGGGTTTTCTAATCCTGTGTGATTTCTGCCATATATTCCTGCCGTGTTCATTGGTCTACCATTTATTACAAGAGGCGCCACCTTTCTCTCTCCAAGAACCTCAGGAGCTCCATGCCCAAGACGTGGCAAGGCATCCCTGGCAAGGCAAGGGGGCAGGGCGAGAAAGACCCCTCCCAGGCCCAAGCAAGGACCCTCAGCTCCCTAGGAGGCTCTTGGGAGTTCCCTGCTGGCCAATAATCGCTCCAAAAGGAGGCAAATTACAGAAGGGGAGGGAAGAAATCAATTTTATAAAACAAAATCTCACATTCCAACCACCCGTCTAGTGCAGCCTCCTGTTCCCACAGTGGCCAGCAAGATGCCTCTGGGAAACCAGCGGTCAGGATCCGAGTGCAAGAGCAAGTCTCCTCTCCTGCAGTTTCCAGTGTGATAAGAATTTTAAGGTCTTGGATATATAATAAATGTACCAACCAAGCACATACATGGATCAGCACAGGAGGACCGACCTGGAACCATTTTTGATTCCCAAATGTTTTCTCTGCAAGGTCAAAGGAAAATGGAAAAGCCTCCCCACTGTCTTTTCCTTCACAAATCCTGCCTTAAGGGTATGTCTGTCTGTGTATGAATAGGGTGTGAGGCTGTGACCTGGCTCAGGAACTAAGTATTTATAATTACAAAAGACTGGCCAGGCTCCCCAGGCAATCCAATCAAGTGACCATTAAAAAGGTAACCTGGCAGATGAGATACACAAGTCACTTAGATTTCTGCTGTAGACCACCTTTTCTGTGATGTAGGCATGATGTATCTGGGGTGGTGGTCTTGGGTTACACCCCTTCTGTGATGTATGTATGATGTATGGAGGGGTGGTCTTGAGCTCCAGAGCAGGGGATTTAAAATGTCTACATAAGGCCTTGTGCTCCATTGTTCTGGGTTCCTCCTCCCTCCTGCGTGTGGTGAGTGAGGATCCTGTTGCAACAGATCAATAAAGATCAGGCTTACGAGCTGCTTTGCTTCTCAATATTCTCTGCTTGGCCTCTGCTGTGTTTTCTTACCAACAGGAAACCTACGTAAGGACTCTATATGGGCTCTTGGATACCCCATAAGGGGAAAAGGGCAATTTTTGTTTACAACACCAGGAACTGGGATTCAGAACCATGGCTGCCTCTGACTGGGGAGGCAGGGCAGAGCCATCCTGGCTGGTAGCAATCCATACCCCTTTGCTCCTCCGTGGATTTCCCCAATCCCCTTTTATAGCCACCCAAGTTGGTGCCCATGCCTGTCTCCAGTGGGAGGGAGTTCCATAGCTCAGCTGCCTCCTTCCCATGGAGTTTTTGGGAAAGGGCCACTGGGCGAGGGGAGGAGAAGAGGCTGGGCTGGGTGCCCTTCTCCCCCACCCCCCAGCATGGTCCGGCACTGGGGGCGGATAGCAGGTGGGGGCATGGCTGACGCGCGTCCCAGGAGCATGGCATGTTGCCTGTGGGGGCGTGACGCCCAGCATGGTGGGGGGGTATGCAGCATGTGTTCAGGGTGCGGCCGCAATGGTACCCCCTCCCTGATGGTGCGCCCCACTGTTCCTCCACCAGTGTCCCCACCCCAAGTCGGTGGTGGAGGGGCTGGTAGTTGTAACTACTTCATGAAGTGGGACATTCGCTCTGCACATGCCCTGGGGTACCTCTGCTGGGCGGTGTTGCATCTGGGCTCAGGGATCTGTCCTTGGTCCAAATAAATCCTGCGGGCACCCGCCTGCCCACCCTTCTTCCCCGCTGCCTGACCCTCTGGACCCCCCCCCCATTGAAAGAGACAGAAGCCAGGGTCCTTTAGCTTTTTGCTCCTTTTCAGAAGACACCTGAATGGTCCTGCAAGGGGAAGGAGCCACACCCCAGCCCCCAATCCTCCTCTGGGGGCATCTGCCCCTTCACCTCAATGGGGGAGAATGGCAGCAGGTGAGACCCCCTTTATGGGTGGGAGGGAAGAGCCCCCCTCCTTTTCCACTGCTGCTGCTGCTCCTTCCAAGCCTTTTGCTGATGCGTCCGGATGAGGCCGTGGAGAGAAGGCCAAGGCATTCGGACATCTTGGGCGGCCCAACAAGGACTCTGCTGGGTTTCCGTGTCCTCCTCTCCTGCAGACACCTGTGAACAATGACCTCCTGGTTAGCCTTCCCCGAGTCACTGGGGTCTAGAACCCTGCCTGGTTTAGTTCATAAAACCATAGACTCAGATTGGGATGGGACCCCGAGGCTCCCAGCCCCCAGCAATTCATTTGTTTCACAAAATTTAAACACTGCTTGAATGTAAAACAAACACCCACCCCTCAAAGCGGCTTACGAAAAAGGATAAAACAATATTGTCAGTAAGCGCAACTCTTCAATAGACTTGCAGGATGAATCCAGCAATAAACTAAAAACAGATGAAGAAACACGTCCACATTCCACAGGCCTGGTTAGAAATGTGTTTAGCAGGTGCCAGGAAAAACGCAGTTGAAGGTGCCTTCTCGATATCACTAGGCAGGGAGTTCCAAAGTGCTGCCACACAAAATGATGTGAGTTCTTACCAATGAGAAATGGGTATTATGTGTCCAGTTCCATCTGAAGGCAGCCCGGCTTAGGGAAGTTTTTAATGTTTAATGCTGTATTGTGTTTTTAATTTTTGGTTGGGAGCTGCCCAGAGTGGCTGGGGAAACCCAGCCAAATGGGCAGGGTATAAATAAACTTCTTCTTATTCCTCTTCTTCTTCTTCCCCCCAATCAATGGGGGGTCAAGTGGGGCCAGGCCACCTTGCAGAGAAACTGGTCCCAAGTTTTTCTGGGCTTTATTGTACAGTGGAATCTCAGTTTTCAAGCGTCTCTGAAGCCAACCATTTCAGTTTTCGAATGCTGAAAACCTGAAAGTAAGTAATTGCTCCCTTTACAAATGTGCCTCAGAAGTCTAACTGCTTCCGCTGCGTGTTTTTTCAGTTTTCACCATTGAAATTGACACTCTCCCTTTGCGCCTCAGTTTTCAAATGTTTTGGAAGCTGAACAGCCTTCCAGAACAGATTACGTTTGAAAACAGAGGTTCCACTGTATAGCATAGCAAAATACTAATACTAATGATACTGATAATACAATGTGTATACAGTGGTAGCTCCAGTTGCAAACAGGATCCGTTCCTGAAGCGCCATATCTGTGCATGTGCGCGGTGTGTTTTGCCGCTTGTGTGCATGCGCGAGTGGCGAAACCCGGAAGTAACCCTCTCTGGTACCTCCGTGTCACTGCGGGATGCAACCTGAAAAAACGTAACATGAAGCGGACGTAACATGAGGTGTGACTGTAATACTATTCTAGATTTAAGATGGGGAGCCCCCCCTAAAAAAAACCCTTAGAAATGAATAAATGCTAGGATCAAAGCACAAGCTACAGGGTGATTCCTGTGGCTGAGCTTTGGCCATCAAGGAACACGAAAGAGCAGGTGAGGGACATTAAGAATGCCCTGAGGTGTGGACAGAGATAGGGGTCTGAAAGGCTGTCAGGGTAACTGAGTGCTGAAGGTGACAGCAAAAGGGGGTCAGGCAGAAGGGGTTGCTGGGAAGAAGAAGAAGAGAGCTTGAGAGCAGTACATGTGAAAAGGATCTAGGAGTCTTGGTTGACCACAAACTTGACATGAGCCAACAGTGTGACGCGGCAGCCAAAAAAGCCAATGCAATTCTGGGCCTCATCAATAGGAGTATAGCATCTAGATCAAGGGAAGTAATAGTGCCACTGTATTCTGCTCTGGTCAGACCTCAGCTGGAGTACTGTGTCCAGTTCTGGGCACCACAGTTCAAGAAGGACACTGACAAACTGGAATGTGTCCAGAGGAGGGCAACCAAAATGGTCAAAGGCCTGGAAACGATGCCTTATGAGGAACGGCTAAGGGAGCTGGGCATGTTTAGCCTGGAGAAGAGGAGGTTAAGGGGTGATATGATAGCCATGTTCAAATATATAAAAGGATGTCACATAGAGGAGGGAGAAAGGTTGTTTTCTGCTGCTCCAGAGAAGCGGACACGGAGCAATGGATCCAAACTACAAGAAAGAAGATTCCACCTAAACATTAGGAAGAACTTCCTGACAGTAAGAGCTGTTTGACAGTGGAATTTGCTGCCAAGGAGTGTGGTGGAGTCTCCTCCTTTGGAGGTCTTTAAGCAGAGGCTTGACAACCATATGTCAGGAGTGCTCTGATGGTGTTTCCTGCTTGGCAGGGGGTTGGACTCGATGGCCCTTGTGGTCTCTTCCAACTCTATCATTCTATGATTCTATGATTCTAAGAAGAAGAAGAAGAAGAGGAAGAAGGAAGGAGGATACGGGGGTGGCGTGGCACTGAGAGTCGATCGCTACCTCGGTGGAGCGAAGCCGCGAGCCATAACCAGAGAGCGCTGACTTCCTTCCTTGAAAATTTGGACTGAAAGAATCGCCCGTGAGTAAGACGGATTGGGACTTTATAAAAATTCTACCTTGAATTGGAGACGAGCGGGGGGTGTCTAAAAGGAAGTCCGCACCCCCCCCCTTGCAGACGATCTAAGCAATGGCGCAAGAGCTAAGCTGGAGAGCCTACCCCTGGTGGGGTGAGTTAAAAAGGACATTAACTTCCGAGATTTAACTAAGGGAAATTTTGGGCTGGAGAGTGGAGTTTTGGGAACCTTCTTTTTGCTTTAAACAACCCCCCCTCCCGGGCCCGGGAACGTCCTGCCTTGGTGCCTGTGTAAGAGCTGCGGAGTTTGACAGCTGTCAAAGCTGTCAAACGGCCGATTTAAAGTGGAAAATTTGTCATCTAAGATCCCTCTGGACTAAGACGAGCTATAATTGAGCTAAAACTGTTGGAAACAAAGAAATAATAATCAGTTAAAGGATTGTTGGTGAAAAGGCTAATAAGTAACCAGATTCCCCCTAGGGGGAATTCTGTGAAACTACAATGGATACAATGGCTGTGGAAGGAAAGTTACTGGTGGAAATCGAAAGGATGTTTCAATTGGTGGGAATCTTACAAGAACAGAGCTTGGCCATGAACAAACAACTTGAGACTATGACCTTGGGAACAGGCAACTCTGCTCTTAGTATTGAGGACCTCAATGAGAAAGAATCCACAGCTGAATGGGAAACAATACCTACAGAGCTGGAAGAGACTAAACAACAAGAAAAAGAAGAAGTAATCCTGGGAAGCAACAACCAAAAGCTGACATCTGCGGAACACAAGCAAGGAAATGCTGGGAATATATCTACTACAACTCTGCGAAAGACACAGAAGAAGAAGGAGGAGGTCCCGGGACAAAATGGAGTACAGAAAACTAAAATAAAGAAATACGATTGGGGCCTCCGTTTGGACTTTGACTGTGAAGAGATAGGCTTTGTGGAAATTCTCCAGCAGTTACTTTTGAACCTCCTTGTGGGAAGAGGATACACTTTGATGGTGAAAGAGCTTTTCCCAGACCTGACGACTGACATAAAGGACTACCAACAGGACAGGCGGAGAGGGACTGAAAGGGATTTGAAAGCCTCGGACGTGAGGAACCCAGGCTGAGAATCTCGAATCTGGACTTTTATTGGGAAGGGACAAAAACTGGGGATGGGAGGGAGGGAAGAAGAGACTCTTAAAAACTCTTAAGACTTCTAGGTTTGGTTAATATGACTCTCAATTAAGATAAAATGAAAATCGATGGAAGAGAACTTAAGTCCAACTTAGGAAAATTAATTTTTATTATAAAAAAAGGTAATAAGATGAATAAGAATGTTGAGAGGAGAAATACCAATTTGCTGATATAATCTTGAAACTGGGATGCACCAGGGGAGGTGGGGGGAAGTCAGGGAACAAGTTTATGAAACGGGGATTTGCCGATTTTATACATGTTTTTGTCTTTAGTCTTTTCTTTGTGTATGTTTTGTCTCTATAAAACCAGAAAACCAAATAAAAATTTTATAAAAAAAAAAAGAAGAAGAGGAAGAAGGAGGAGGAGCTGATATCCATAAACGCTGCTCTGCTTTGGGGAACAAGCTGTAAGATCTGGACTCCCTCCTTGCAGACTGAAGGTGTAAATAGGTGAATAAACCATGTATCTTAAAGCCACGACAGTCTGCGCTGCATCTTCTGTTCCTCCAGAGGAACACAGACCCCAGGTGGGTGCCTGGGACCCCAAGGGCTTTGCCACTGCTTGGCAGAGAGCGGAGCAGACACCTGACTTTTGTTAACAATACTAATACAGTGGTACCTCTGGTTACGTACTTAATTTGTTCCGGAGGTCCGTTCTTAACCTGAAACTGTTCTTAACCTGAAGCACCACTTTAGCTAATGGGGCCTCCTGCTGCTGCCGGGCAATTTGTGTTCTCATTCTGAAGCAAAGTTCTTAACCTGAGGTACTATTTCTGGGTTAGCGGAGTCTGTAACCTGAAGCGTCTGTAACCTGAGGTACCACTGTAGCAACACCTTGAACATGGCCCAGTAGCAAATCAGGAACCAGTTCAGATCTCGGATCTCTGTTCACTGGCGGAGGAAGGGAGGGTGCGGACCGCCCCAGGTGTCATCCCTGAGGGGGGGGGTGACATCACTGCCCCACCCCTGGCTCCACCTCTGTCTCTGTTGACACACAGTGGGTGGTCCTGGAGGCTTTGGGTGGCAGAGAGACCTCCAGGGGAGTCCTGCAAGAGGGAGGCGGAAGGGGATCTGGGAGCCAAAAACTTCACCCCCCTGAGGTGCCACAGTGGGGTCTGGGGTCTATGCTGGTGGCTGAGTCTCTCGGGTGTGGGGAGGGGCCCACAGCTCTCTGCCCTCCCATCTCTGCGGGCCCCTGCCTCTTCCACCTCCAACCCTGGCAAGGCGACTGCCCCCCTTCTTCTCACCTGCCCGAGGCCTAGAACTCCCAGAGGCACTCGCAGGTCACCTCCTCGCTGTCGGCCACCAGGCAGCCCTCCCGGTCCGCACGCAGGAAGTATCCGTTGGGTCCCAGCACCGCCAGGAGGTTGTTCCCTCGGATCTCGACGCAGAAATTCAAGGCAAACTTCCCCCAGGGGCTGAAGGTCCCTTCCGAAGTCAGGCACCAAAAGCTCTTGCCGCGGCCTGGGAAGCGAAACGGCGGCGGAAAAGTGGTGGGCGTCCAACAAAGACGGGCGTTGGGAGGTTCGGGACAGGTGAAAGAAATGGCTTTTTTTGCGCAATGCAGACTGTGGAACTCCCTGCCACAGGAGGCCACTATGGCCACCAACTGGGATGGCTCGAGAACAGAATTAGAGGAACTCACAGGGGAGAGGGCTATCAATGGCTAGTGAAGGTAAAGGACCCCTGGATGGTTAAGTCCAGTCAAGGGCGACTATGGGATTGTGGAGCTCATCTCGCTTTCAGGCCGAGGGAGCCGGCGTTTGTCCACAGACAGCTTTCCGGGTCATGTGGCCAGCAGGACTAAACCGCTTCTGGCGCAACAGGACACCGTGACAGAAACCAGAGCACACGGAAATGCCATTTACCTTCCTGCCACAGCAGTACCTATTAATCTACTTGCACCGGTGTGCTTTCGAACTGCTAGGTTGGCAGGAGCAGGGACTGAGCAATGGGAGCTCACCCCATCGCGGGGATTCGAACCACCGACCTTCTGATTGGCAAGCCCAAGAGACTCAGTGGTTTGGACCACAGCGCCACCCGTGTCCCTCAATGGCTAGTAGCCAGGAGTCAGTGCTTCGTAATACAGTGGAACCTCAGGTTAAATACGCTTCAGGTTACATATGCTTCAGGTTACAGACTCCGCTAACCCAGAAATAGTGCTTCAGGTTAAGAACTTTGCCTCATGATGAGAACAGAAATTGTGCTCCAGTGGCACGGCAGCAGCAGGAGGCCCCATGAACTAAAGTGGTGCTTCAGGTTAAGAACAGTTTCAGGTTAAGAACGTACCTCCGGAATGAATTAAGTACTTAACCCGATGTACCACTGTACACTGGTACCTCTGGATACAAACGGGATCCGTTCCGGAGCCCCGTTTGCATCCAGAAGCAAATGTAACTAGCGACGGCACGTCTGCGCATGTGCGTGTCGCTTTTTGTCGCTTCTGCGCATGACATCATTTTGAGCATCTGCGCATGCGCGAGCAGCAAAACCCGGAAGTAACGCGCTCCGTTACTTCTGGGTTGTCGTGGAGCGCAACTTGAACGCGCTCAACATGAAGCATATTCAACCCGAGGTATGACTGTAGGGGTTTCTGGAAACAGCAGGAGGGGAGAGCTGCCTTTGTGTTCAAATCCTGCTTGTGAGTCCCTCTCTGGAGCAACAGGATGCTGGACCAGACGGGCAATGGGCCTGACCCCCTGGCATGTCCCCCCCTCCTTCGCCCCCCCTTCACCTACTCTGGAAGTGGTAGATGCCCTCCTTACAGGGCAGCAGCTCGATGCAGTCGGGCTCCAGGAGGTTGCACTGCAGGGCCTCGTGGCAGGAGGAGCTCCCCACGTAGCCGTAGCAGCCGCGCAGCAGCAGGAAGGAGCGGTTGGCCAGGCGCAGGCCAAACTCCTCGTGGGGCCCTGCAATGCAGCGGGGCAGGAGGTCAGCTGGGAGCTGGCAAGGAGACGGGGTCCCTGAGGCATTGGCAGACCTTTGGTCCAGACTTTTCTTGGCAGCTGGCGAGGACGGGAGCTGCTCTCTTTCCTTTGAGGTCTAGGGGTGGAGGAGAACCCCTTTTCCAAAAGAGCCAGAAGGGGCGGGATGCGTGGGGTATTTAAAGTGTAGTCCAAACCAACAATTCAAGTTTGGCAAGATAGGAGTTGAAGCTCACAGAGCTTTCCTGCGTGTTTGCTAGAAAGAACTCTGCGAGAGATGCTCCCCGCACTGTGCCCTGGCAGGCAGAGGAGTGGCATAGCAATATATTCTCTTACCTGCCTGGGCAGACCCTTTCCCCATCTCTTCATGACATGCCAGAAAAAGGGCAACATTTGTTAAGTCGGAGCTCCAATGCTCAGGCACCGTTTTAAGGCACCTTGTAAAGTATGTCTTTACAACTGAATCGCCATTTCATTATTTTTAAAATAATATTTATTGAATTTTAAAGGGTTACAAAAAGAAAAAAATCGCCATTTCAAGTCCGCCTGTCTCTGTTAATCTCATTACTCTGCTGTATACTCTCCAACAAGTATTCTGAGTGAGTAAGTGATATTTTCAAGACTGTTAGTGTGGTGATTGTTTTAAGGGGGAATTTTGCATCCCAAAATTCATCTTTTCTATTATCTTCTTCATAAAGGCCCATGAAATATTATCAAAGGCCTTTTCAGTATCTATAAATGTTAAAGCAGCTTATTTCTCATTTCTGACCTCCAGATATTCTATCACATCTGTCAGGGGTTTAGGTGCAGAGGCACGGGCAAGGGAGGAAACAGAGAGCGAAGGGGAGGAGACAGAGGAAAGGATGAGTGATGACGACGACCCGAGATCTCCCAGTCTGTCCAGTGAATCAGAGGATTCACAGAAAGGAGCACCAGTGGCCAGGGCAAGGGGGGAGTCTAGGGAGGCACCCCAGGAAGATAGAGCCAGAGGAGACTCAGGGGGGAGCAGCTGGAGATCGGGACCAGCGTCACCGCCAGGAAGCAGGGAAGAGGAAAGGAGCCAGGAGGGAAGCGCTGGCAGCTCACCACAGGAGGGAGGGCAGGAGTCAGGAGTGGCCACACCTCCATCGGGGAGCGAGGAAACGGTTAAGAGGAAAGTGGAAGGTTGGGCGCGCGCGCCAAGTTCAAATGCAGAGGAAGGCGGCGCAGTGAGCAGCCCCGAAAGGGAACCGGGTCCTAAAGCCCGGCGCAAGGAGGCAGAAGGGTCCGGGTCAGCGTCAGAAGAATCCCGGAAGGAAGAAGCCCCGGGGGGTAGAGGGACCCAGAGGAGGACAGTCAGGAGGAAAAGGTGGAGCAAGGCTAGGATATTAAGTTGGTGCGCACGGGGTGGAGACTCAGACGGAGCCTCGCCGATCTAGCTAGTAGACGTAGAGTTGCAGACAGCAGCGTGAGAATGGAAACTGTAATTCAATAAAGACTTTTACTTAATGACCGCTGGCTCGCGTGATCCTCTGTGAGCTAGGATCTTGAAGCAGCTCTGACAACATCTGTTATATTTCTTATATTATCCTTCATCTGGCATCCTGGTAGGAAACCATCCTGATCAGGATGAACTTCTACCAAAACTCCTTTCATTCGGTCAGGCAGTATATTGGCAAATAGCTTCTAATCATTGTTTAAACCAGGGGTAGGCAACCTAAGGCTTGGGGGCCAGATGCGGCCCAATCGCCTTCTCAGTTTGGCCCGTGGACAGTCCGGGAATCAGCATGTTTTTACATGAATAGAATGTGTGCTCTTATTTAAAATGCATTTCTGGGTTATTTGTGGGGCATAGCAATTCACTCATTTTTCTTTTTCAAAATATAGTCCAGCCCGCCACATGCTCTGAGGGACGGTGGACCAGCCCACGCCTGAAAAAGGTCGCTGACCCCTGGTTTAAACGCTTCCCCTTTAAGCTGCAAAGGGATGACACAAACATGAGGAAGGATAATATCTAATAAATATATTCTCTCCTAGCATCTGTTCGCATTTCTACAGGGGTTACGTCAGTTGGGTCGCCAGGCCAGACTCCTCGCCCTCCAGCAGGGGCAGGTGAGACATCGCATAAGGTCAGGGGGTTTCCTTGGGATTCCTGGGGAGATGCTTCCTTCCCGCCCCACCTCCCCCAGCCGGAGACCCTCCTTGTTCCAGGGAGTGGCTCATCCTCTCCCCCTTCTCCTCACCTGGCTGCATGGCTCTGGCGACCACCAGGCCAACAGGGAGGGTGCCCAGGTAGCGGCCGTTGAGCGCCCTCAGGAAGATTTTCCCATAATGCCACAGGATGCTGAAATGGGTCTCAGGTTCTTTGCTACAGCCATCGGCCATCACACTCTGGAACTCCCTCTGGGGAGAGAAGACCAGGTCAGCGGGGGTGAGGAGACAAAACCAGCCACTCTGCCCCATGGGAATGAAAGTCCCTGTCCCCCGATATAGCAGGTGGTAATGCTCTTTGGGACAATAGCAATGTGGCCCCTCCACCATTTGGCTATGGGGCTGGGAACTCCACCTCCTGGCCCTCACAGGGACCCTGGACCCAGCCTTTGGGGGTGGAGGAGCCCCTAACTTACCTGTGCCAGGTACTTGTGGTTGATGTCTTTCAGCTGCACGGTTTGGGCATCAGGACTGACATGAAAGAGGAACGTGGACATGGGGGTCGCCTTTTTGGAGCCTGCGTAGACCTCCGAGTCTGAGGGGAGAGAAGAGCAGCTCAGCAGGGGCAGCACAGGGAGCTGCTGCCTTGCACTGAGTCGGCTTCATCTAGCTCAGGACACTGGCTGGCAGCATTGTCTCTCCAGGATTTTGTGGGATGTAATCCACTGGAGCAATCAAGTACAACATTCCTTGTTTCCCTAGAGTCCTGTGGAACAGCCTCCCATCAGATGTCAAGGAAATAAACAACTACCTGACTTTTAGAAGACATCTGAAGGCAGCCCTGTTTAGGGAAGTTTTTAACATTTGATGTTTTATCATGTTTTTAATATTCTGCAGAAGCTTCCAGGTTCAGTCCCCACGGCCAGGAAGGACAGGAATAGACCCTGCCTAAACCCTGGAGAGCTGTGGCTGCCAGCCAGGGTTGACAATACTGACCTAGATGGAAGCAGAGAACTGTGGCAGGGACCTCCAGGGGTCATCAAGCACACCCTCCCAAATCTGAGCTGAATCACCCCTGACATGAGTCAAAGAGGCCCTGGGCCCCCGGCCTGGCCCCTGCTGCTCCCCCCGGGGTTTACTTGCCGCAGAGGACGCCCATGTACTTCTTGGCCCTGGTTCTCAGGCTGACCCACTGTGGGCACCTCTTGATGACGAACCACTCCTCGTTGTCTTCGGGGCAGTCTCCGAGGCACAGGAGCCCCCGGCTGCCCTGCGGGTACAGGATGTGGCCCTCCCTGTCGGTCAGGAAGGCCAGGCAGCCGGGCCTCAGGTTCAGGTGGAAGGCCGTCTCGGCCGAGGGCTTCTTGGCCAGCTTCTCTAGCCGGGAGACGAACTTGTGGTTGGACGTCTCCAGGTGGCAGACGCCGCAGCGCAGCCGCAGGACGAAGCCGCACTCCTCGCAGTAAGGCACCGGCGTGTCCACCCAGACGCGGTTCAGCTCGGGGTCGGTCCGCGCGTACAGCCGGCTGCTGGGGTTGAAGAGGACCACGTGCGCGTGCATGGCCAGCTGGGGCATCCACATGTGGCGCCGCGTCAGCTCTCTGCAGACGCAGAAGACGTCCTCCCCGTCCGACTCCAGGAACTTCTTGCTCTCCAGGTGCTGGAGGCTCCAGGCCCCGCTGGAGTGCACCTCCAGCACAAACTGGCTCTGCCGCCCCGAGGCCGGGTGACTGCACCGGACGGTGCCATCCGCGTCCACCAGGAGGCAGCGCCCTTGGTGGCCCCTCAGCACGGCCACCGTCAGCTTTCCAGGCTTCGTGGTCACCTCCAGGTCCCAGGTCTGCAGGGGGCGAGAGGGGCAGGTCAGCAGGGATCCTGAAATATACCCGGAGTCGAGAGTGGATTTCATGCTCTTTGTTCAGCTCATAGTGGTGAGGAGGAATGGAAGTTCCCCCAGAATGTCTGCTTTATATACATTATTTACACAATGGGCCCCATGTGATTGGCTAATTCCGGGATTCACCTGTAGGCCAATCAGGTTGCGGATTCACTTCCAGCTGGAGCTGGATTGGGTGGCTCCTGTGGACCAATCAGACTGCTGCATTCTGGACCCTATTGTTCTAGGACCAATCAGACTGCTGCATTCTGGACCCTATTGTTCCAGGACCAATCAGACTGCTGCATTCTGGACCCTATTGTTCCAGGACCAATCAGACTGCTGCATTCTGAATCCTATTGTTCCAGGACCAATCAGACTGCTGCATTCTGGACCCTATTGTTCCAGGACCAATCAGACTGCTGCATTCTGGACCCTATTGTTCCAGGACCAATCAGACTGCTGCATTCTGGATCCTATTGTTCCAGGACCAATCAGACTGCTGCATTCTGGACCCTATTGTTCTAGGACCAATCAGACTGCTGCATTCTGGATCCTATTGTTCCAGGACCAATCAGACTGCTGCATTCTGAATCCTATTGTTCTAGGACCAATCAGACTGCTGCATTCTGGACCCTATTGTTCTAGGACCAATCAGACTGCTGCATTCTGGATCCTATTGTTCTAGGACCAATCAGACTGCTGCATTCTGGATCCTATTGTTCCAGGACCAATCAGACTGCTGCATTCTGGATCCTATTGTTCCAGGACCAATCAGACTGCTGCATTCTGGATCCTATTGTTCTAGGACCAATCAGACTGCTGCATTCTGGATCCTATTGTTCCAGGACCAATCAGACTGCTGCATTCTGGATCCTATTGTTCCAGGACCAATCAGACTGCTGCATTCTGGATCCTATTGTTCCAGGACCAATCAGACTGCTGCATTCTGGATCCTATTGTTCTAGGACCAATCAGACTGCTGCATTCTGGATCCTATTGTTCCAGGACCAATCAGACTGCTGCATTCTGGATCCTATTGTTCCAGGACCAATCAGACTGCTGCATTCTGGATCCTATTGTTCCAGGACCAATCAGACTGCTGCATTCTGGATCCTATTGTTCTAGGACCAATCAGACTGCTGCATTCTGGATCCTATTGTTCCAGGACCAATCAGACTGCTGCATTCTGGATCCTATTGTTCCAGGACCAATCAGACTGCTGCATTCTGGATCCTATTGTTCCAGGACCAATCAGACTGCTGCATTCTGGATCCTATTGTTCCAGGACCAATCAGACTGCTGCATTCTGGATCCTATTGTTCTAGGACCAATCAGACTGCTGCATTCTGGATCCTATTGTTCCAGGACCAATCAGACTGCTGCATTCTGGATCCTATTGTTCCAGGACCAATCAGACTGCTGCATTCTGGATCCTATTGTTCCAGGACCAATCAGACTGCTGCATTCTGGATCCTATTGTTCTAGGACCAATCAGACTGCTGCATTCTGGATCCTATTGTTCCAGGACCAATCAGACTGCTGCATTCTGGATCCTATTGTTCCAGGACCAATCAGACTGCTGCATTCTGGATCCTATTGTTCTAGGACCAATCAGACTGCTGCATTCTGGATCCTATTGTTCCAGGACCAATCAGACTGCTGCATTCTGGATCCTATTGTTCCAGGACCAATCAGACTGCTGCATTCTGGATCCTATTGTTCTAGGACCAATCAGACTGCTGCATTCTGGATCCTATTGTTCCAGGACCAATCAGACTGTTGCCTTTTGGATCCTATTCAACTCAGTACATAACAGATCCCAAAGAAATGTCCCTGGGTATTTCTCTGGGCTGATTTATCATATATATATATATTTTTTAAAAATTTTTATTCATTTTCCAAACAAGTTTTATACAATCAACAAATTGTTTTACACTCATGCTTCAATTTTTGACTTCCCTCAGTTTCTCTGTCAATCTTTCGAAAAAAAATCTATTTACTGACGCATTTCTAAACATGATATTGCCTTTCCCCACTCCTTTTCCTCTTACTCTCTTTTTTGCAGTATTTCTTACTATTTCACAGAGTCTCTTCAAAACCAACAAGCGTTGTCTGTACATCACATATATTTTTCAGATATTCTGTAAATTTCCCCCAGTCCTCGATAAACTTTTGGTCTGATTTATCATATTTCTGCGCCATTCGCACAAATCGCAAAGTGGCTTACAAGCAATAAATCACAAATATAACACAAATCATACAGAACAATTAACAAACCATCAGCAAAACAATCGATGGAACGCTATTAACAAAGCAACTAAAGATATAAGCTAAACAGCATCATTACAACAGAAGTCAGAAATGTTACAGCACTCATCATCCATAGAACAATATTAACAACATTAACAAAATTTAGAAAGCATCTGAAGGCAGCCCTGTTTAGGGAAGCTTTTAATGTTTGATGTTCTGTTGTGCTTTCAATTCTGTTGGGAGCTGGCCAGAGTGGCTGGGGAAACTGAGCCAGATGGGCAGTGTATAAATAATAAATTATTATTAAATTATTATTATAATTGTGGTCTGTGTGTGTGGTTTGGGAGCTGCACGGTCAGGAAAAAAACAATGCTGTCCAGGTTTGGAAAGACTGCGGAGAGGATAATTGGGTGCCCTCTTCCCAACTTGGATCAAATCTACGCTTCCAGGTGCCATAAGAAAGCTGCAGAGATAGCGCAGGATAGTGCGCACCCCGGAAATTATCTCTTTCAGCTTCTGCCTTCTGGAAGAAGATACAAGGTTATAAAGACCAGGACTAGAGCCTGAGAAACAGTTTCTATCCAAATGCGATTTTGGTTTTTAAACACAGTGTAAGGCAGTCTTTCCTGCCCACTTAGCAGTTTGAAAGCACATCAAAAGTGCAGGTAGATAAATAGGTACCACTCCGGCAGGAAGGTAAACAGCATTTCCGTGCACTGCTCTGGTTCTCCAGAAGCAGCTTAGTCCTGCTGGCCACATGACCCGGAAGCTGTACATCGGCTCCCTCGGCCAATAAAGCGAGATGAGCGCCGCAACCCCAGAGTCGGTCACGACTGGACCTAATGGTCAGGGGTCCCTTTACCTTTACTAAGGTAGTCTTTATGTGAGTATATTGTATTCAGTTATGGGATATCAGAGTTTTTAGGGGCTAACCAGGCTGGGATAGCTGGCTTGTGGGTTTTTGAATATCTGATGTAGATTTTTTCAATTTCATTGTTCTGTATGGGACAATGATAATCATCATATCGTATAAAACAGCAACTAAAAAGGAAACTAAGCACTGTTTTTTGATGGTATTAACACAGATAAGATAGATAGTCAGAAGAACCGGTCATATATGACCTTGGCAGCATAGATGGCCATTAGCAGGGGTGTCTGTCCAAACTTTTTTCAAAGAGGGCCAGATGTGATGAAGTGAACATGTGTCGGGGGCCGGCCAAAGTTGTTGACCTTTTTTTCTGAATTGAAGTTGTTGAACTTTATAAAGGATTTTACCCCCAGGAAATAAATTGCCACAGGGGCCAGATTAAACCAACCGGATTAGCCCCCCAAAACGGACTTTGGACATGCCTGACCATTGCAATTCAGTGGAAAACAGCCCCAAATCTGACACTGGCTGATAGCACTCATTCTGGAACAGAACTCAAATAGAGAAAATTAAGCATCATTTGAGGCTTCCGGGGGGATACCTGTTTCTTCCCCAGTGAGTTTCCCAAGACGCTGACGCCATCGCCATAGCATTCCCCAGTGAGATACCCGCCTGTCCAGTTGACCAACCCAATCTGCATGGCTGCACAGGAGGGGCGGAGCTACCGAGGGCATCAGCAACAGGCCGGCCCCTGCTTTGGACCTTGCGCTGCCCACCGACTGGCCGGCTGGGCCATGGGAGAGGCTTTGAGGGCGCTGGGGAGGGGGTGGGGAGAGAGGAAGAGGTTCTTCTCCCTGTGGGAGACGCTGGCTCAGGATTCCAAGGGGAGAAGCTCCATGGCAAGTCTGGCCTTTGTGACCTCAGAAAGGATGGAGGGGTCTTGGTGGACCACAGGCTGAACACGAGCCAACAGTGTGATGCAGCAGCAAAAAAGGCTAATGCTATTCTAAGTTGCATCCACAGATAGTGTCCAGGTCAAGGGAAGTCATAGTTGTTGGGAAACTGTGTAAGTGCAGCTACTCACACAGAGTCAATTAAGGTTTGGCAGACAGCCAGAAGACAATCTGAAGGAGTAAGTCTGCCTGGTGATAACAGAGCAATGGGGACAGCTCCCTGACTGGTCAAGCTCTCTCAAGGGAGTGATAATTAATGGCCTACTAACTGGAATGTGTTAGTTCAGAGTTCAGTGTTCAGTTGTTCTGTGTCAGTGTAGGAGTTGTGAGTCGTGTCAGAGAGAGCTAGCTAAAGATCCGTGTCCTGTTCCTGTAAATAGTCCACTGTATATAATAAACACCTAACTAAGAACGCTTGACATGAGCCAACAGTGTGACGCGGCAGCTAAAAAAGCCAATGCAATTCTGGGCTGCATCAATAGGAGCATAGCATCTAGATCAAGGGAAGTAATAGTGCCACTGTATTCTGCTCTGGTCAGACCTCACCTGGAGTACTGTGTCCAGTTCTGGGCACCACAATTCAAGAAGGACACTGACAAACTGGAACGTGTCCAGAGGAGGGCAACCAAAATGGTCAAAGGCCTGGAAACGATGCCTTATGAGGAACGGCTAAGGGAGCTGGGCATGTTTAGCCTGGAGAAGAGGAGGTTAAGGGGTGATATGATAGCCATGTTCAAATATATAAAAGGATGTCACATAGAGGAGGGAGAAAGGTTGTTTTCTGCTGCTCCAGAGAAGCGGACACGGAGCAATGGATCCAAACTACAAGAAAGAAGATTCCACCTAAACATTAGGAAGAACTTCCTGACAGTAAGAGCTGTTTGACAGTGGAATTTGCTGCCCAGGAGTGTGGTGGAGTCTCCTACTTTGGAGGTCTTTAAGCAGAGGCTTGACAACCATATGTCAGGAGTGCTCTGATGGTGTTTCCTGCTTGGCAGAGGGTTGGACTCAATGGCCCTTGTGGTCTCTTCCAACTCTATGATTCTATGATTCTATGAACGCTCATCGCCAAAGAATTGATGCTTTAGAATACTGGTGCTGGAGGAGACTCTGGAGAGTCCCATGGACTGCAAGATCAAACCTCTCCATTCTGAAGGAAATCAGCCCTGAGTGCTCATTGGGAGGACGGATCCTGAAGCTGAGGCTCCAAGACTTTGGCCACCTCATGAGAAGAGAAGACTCCCTGGAAAAGACCCTGATATTGGGGAAGATGGAGGGCACAAGGAGAAGGGGACGGCAGAGGACGAGATGGTGGGACAGTGTTCTCGAAGCTACCAGCATGAGGGAGGCAGTGGAAGACAGGAGTACCTGGCGTGCTCTGGTCCAGGGGGACACAAAGAGGCGAACACAACTAAATGACTAAAGCCTCTGCCCCAGGGTCCTTTCTCATGGCAGATCAGGATGAGCAGGGGACAGCAAAGGTGGGGCAATCAGGAGAAGACCCACTATTTGACTACTGATTCCAAACCCTAAAAGGAATTTTATATAATTTTTATTTCTGTTCTTGGTATCTTGTTGTTTTATTGCTGATGGCTGCTGCAAATAAGGATTCATTCATTCATTCCCGGAGGAGAGATGGGCAGCTCAGCGGCTCCTTTCCATCTGCCCAGCTCAGCTGAGCTCTTCGACAGGGGCGCCTCTGCCCAAGGCGCGCCTGCAGGGGGCGCTGTCCGGCCAGGAATTTGGCCCTTGGAACGACCGGAGACACGAGGCGGCGCTGCTGCGTCTTCGGAGGAGGAAGGAGGAGGGGAACACGTGTCTAGAGATGCGCATCCCGGGAGCATCCAGGGGCAGGCGCACCGCAGGGGGACGCTTTGCTGGCCGCCCAGAGTTGCTGGGGCATAAAATTATATTATTGATATTGATATTGATATTGATATAAATATTAATTAATATTAATATTAATGATATTAATATCAATATTATTAATGTTGATATTAATACTTATTATTAGTATATTAATATTAAAATATATTATTAACATGGTAATATTAAAATACATCATTGCTATATTATTATAATATATTATTTATATAATTATATATTAATATTAATATTGATTAACAGCAACAACAACGAAACAACAATATTATAACTATTATTATTATTATATTAGGATCCTTTGGGAGTTGAGAAATTTAAGAAACAAGGAAACTCAAACCTGCCCGGTGCCCCCGACACGAGCCCCTCCTCTCCTCCCGGGGTCCCTCGAGGCCATCCAAACGAGCCCCTCCCCGGCTCTCCATGCGCAGCCGCGCCCAGGGAACCCGGAAGCTGCCCATCCCGGCGCGAGTCTACCCAAACGCGACCGAGTCTATAGTAGAGGCGTGGCTCCCTCGGCGCAGGCGCAGCGCCGCCTCCCGGGCATGCGCGGACGGGCGGCGTCGGCGGAAGTCGGAGCGGGCGGCGCAGGCGCAGTGCGGGGGGGGGGCGCCAGCTGCTGGGCGAGGGGCTTCGGGCCGGGGCCGCGCGGCGGGAAGAGAGGTGAGCCCCGCCCCCTCCCCGGCCCCGCCCCCTCGGACGCACCCCCCGGCCGGCCCGCAGTGGCGCCTCCTGCTGCTGCCAGCCCGTGCGGGAGAGGCTGGGGGGGGGGAGAGGGAGACCCCCCACCTCCTGGCAGGCCGCCCCCCTCTCCTGGCCCCCCGCCACACCTGGGACAGCCAACAGGGTCCTTTCCCAAGCGCCCCCCACCCGCCCCGACCCCCATCCCCATTGGCACCTGACCCTGCAAAGGGGGGGGGGCTGGCAATAGGAGCAGGGCCGGATCGAGGCTGGATGAGACCCTTGCTATCTCCAGCTGTCCTTTGCCCACAACAAACGGTCCCCGTTTTTTATGTCGAATACAGTGGTACCTCGGGTTACAGACGCTTCAGGTTGCAGACTCCGCTAACCCAGAAATAGCACCTCGGGTTAAGAACTTTGCTTCAGGATGAGAACAGAAATCGTGCTCTGGCAGGCAGCAGCGGGAGGCCCCATTAGCTAAAGTGGTCCTTCAGGTTAAGAACAGTTTCAGGTTAAGAACGGACCTCCGGCGCTCATCTCACTTTATTGGCCGAGAGAGCCGGCGTACAGCTTCCGGGTCATGTGACCAGCAGGACGAAGCCGCTTCTGGCGAACCAGAGCAGTGCATGGAAACGCCATTTACCTTCCCGCCAGAGCGGTACCTATTTATCTACTTGCACTTTGACGTGCTTTTGAACTGCTAGGTTGGCAGGAGCAGGGACTGAGCAACGGGAGCTCACCCTGTTGCAGGGATTCGAACCGCCGACCTTCTGATCAGCAAGTCCCAGGCTCTGTGGTTTAACCCGCAGCGCCACCCACTTTTTATACATCTCTGTGGTATAAAAAGTTAAAATACTGAAACAGATTAAAATTCACGTCAACTTTCTAAGCACCTTTGGGCAGCCTTGTCTGCTTGACCTCAATAGGCAGGGAGTTCCAAAGGGTACTGAAGGTCTGACTTGGTGCAGGGAGGCTCTTTTGCTCTTGTTATGAACCCTGCCTGCTAGCCTCCCCTCGGGGCATCTGGTGGGCCTCTGTGGGGACAGGATCCTGGATGGGTGGTTGGCCTGACCCAACTGCATGGCTCTTCTCACGCCCTGATGTTCCCTTGCAGCTCCCAGAGCCAGCCCAGCCCCCCGGCACCATGGAGAAGTTTGGCATGAACTTTGGGGGCGGCCCCAGCAAGAAGGACCTGCAGGAGACCATCGAGGTGCAGAAGAAGCAGCTGCTGCAGTACCAGGGGCGCCTGAAGGATGTGGTGCGGGCATACAAGAGTCTTCTCAAGGAGAAGGAGGCGCTGGAGGCCAGCTTGAAGGTCCTGTCTGTCTCCCACGAGGTGGACGCCGCCCTGGGCAGCGGGGTGGCCCAGCCCCTGGGAGTGGCCGGCTCCTCGAGCCCTGACCTGAGTGAGGACCAGAGCTCGGTCCACAGCGAGGACAGTCATGGGACAGCTGCCAGTCTGGCCAGCGTGAGGGGGGACCTGGTGGGCATGGAAGAAGGGACGGTGGCAGTGGTGACCGCAGCCTCTCCCTCGAAGCTGGAGGAGACCAGCAGCTCCGAAAGCAGCGGCGTGAGCTCTGGCAGCGGGGAGCTGATTGTGGGGGGCGCCGGTGAGTCGGACAGGAGAGTCCTGCAGCTGAAGACTCAGCTGGCCACGCTGACCAGCGCCCTGGCCACCGTCACGCAGGAGAAGTCTCGGATGGAGGCTTCCTACCAGGCCGACAAGAAGAAGGCCAAGCAGGAAATGGAGAGCGCCAGCCGCAGAGCCGAGGAGGAGAGGAGCCGGCTGGAGGCCGAGGTCAAAGAGGCGCAGGAGCAGCTGGCCGAGGTCAAGGCCCGCCTCATCGCGCAGCAGCACGACCGGGCGCAGGAGCAGGGCGACCACGCCGTCATGCTGCGGGAGCTGCAGCGCCTGCTCCAGAGCGAGCGCGCCCTGCGCCAGGAGGCGGAGCTGGGGCTGGAGGAGGCCCGCGAGGCCCTGGCCGGGAAGGCGGGCGTGGCAGACCGGGCGGAGGGGGCCGAGCACCAGGCCCAGCAGCTGGGCCGCGAGGTGGAGGAGCTGAGGCGGGAGCTGAGGGCCCTGCGGGAGGAGAGCGCCCGGCCGGACCCGCAGGTGCAGGAGCTGCAGGCCGAGGCGGCCAGGCTGAGGAGCCACTTCCAGGCGCAGCTGCTGCAGGAGATGCGGAAGGTGAGCACAGGGCGGGGAGTGGAAGGGGCCCTCTCTCCCAAGGGGGTGGGTTTGCCTTCCTTGGGGGGCCACTGTGATTCCTGCACTGCAGGGGTTCGGACTACCATATTTTTCCCTCCATAAGAAGCACCCGACCATAAGACGCACCTAGTTTTCAGAGGAGGAAAACAGGGAAAAAATATTCTGAATCAAATGTCGTACAAAACTATTTAATAAAGTACTGGTATATTAGAGTGAGACTGAGAGAGAGGGACAGGAGCTGTATGTTTGTTTAGTGTGCACTCTCAAGGCGCCAGCGGATCTGCTGAGATGTTGGGGGATTTGCGTAATTTTCCCCTCTCCATCATCCCCTGCCCTCCCATCCCCAGCAGCCTTCCTGTTTTACCTCCTGGTTTTCACTGCACTTGTGGCTCAGAGCTCAAGGTTGGTTTTGTTTTTGCTGCTGGTTGCTTAAATTTTATCCTTCCCAATCCAACCCCTCCTGTTCCCTGCCGTCCCTCTGCAGCCTCATTGCTCCATTTAGGGAGCGTGCAGACCTTTGCTAGCTGAGGCTGCTGCAGCTGTTGCTGGCTATGCACTGCTTTTAAAAGCGCCTGCTGGCTTTGAATCGCCTGCCTCCTCCCAGCTCAGTGTAAAGCAAGCAAAGCGAGAGTCTCATAGAGCATGTAAGCGGCTCTCACTTTGCTTGCTTTCAGAGAGTGACAGATGGGAGCCACAGCTCCTCCTGGCTGTACAACAAGCCAAGATAGAGCCGCGCAAAGCGGGACAGAAGCCCTGTAAGCGGCTCTCGCTTTGCTTGACTGACAGGAGCCATGGCTCCGACTCAGTGCATTCGCTCCATAAGACGCACAGGCATTTCCCCTTTCTTTTTAGAAGGAAAAAAGTGTGTCTTATGGAGCGAAAAATACGGTAGATGACTCAGGGAGTCCCTTCCAGCTCTGCAAGTCTGTGATTCCCTGCTGCGCGCAGCCCCAAACAGGCTCCGTCCTTTACCTACATGGTCCCTTGACTTCTCCAGCTCACCACAGGGTGGGGGGGGGTCACTCTTACTTGCCCCCTCCATGGAGGTGTTTGCCGAGGCCTGTGGACGTCATGCCAGCCTGGAGCTTTTGGGGGGGAAGAGCAGCCTTGGCCAGCCTGGTGGCCTCCAGATATTTTGGGCAGCAGCTGCCATCCTCTGTGAGGGCAGCAGGTTGGCCCAGGCTGGTGGCATGACTCCCTGGCAGAGCCAAGCGATGCTTCTTCCCCACCTCCTGGCCAGGCTGGAGATCCTCTCGCGCAGGCAGAGAAAGCCTTTGATAGTGTTTCGTGGTCATTCCTGATTAAGGTAGTTGAGAAAATGGAAACAGGTAATTGTGGGACGCGGGTGGCGCTGTGGGTTAAACCACAGAGCCTAGGGCTTGCTGATCAGAAGGTCAGCGGTTCAAATCCTCGCAACGGGGTGAGCTCCCGTTGCTCGGTCCCTGCTCCTGCCAACATAGCAGTTCCAAAGCACGTCAAAGTGCAAGTAGATAAATAGGTACCGCTCTGGTGGGAAGGTAAACGGCGTTTCCGTGCGCTGCTCTGGTTGTGCCAGAAGCGGCTTAGTCATGCTGGCCACATGACCCGGAAAAACTGTACGCCAGCTCTCTTGGCCTATACAGCAAGGTGAGCGCCGCAACCCCAGAGTCGGCCACGACTGGACCTAATGGTCAGGGGTCCCTTTACCTTTTTATACTAATCAATCCACAGATAGTTTAATAAAAAATATTTTTTTCGGACAAATGCCAAATAGAAAAACAAGACAAGGTTGTCCCTTATCTCCATTGTTGTTTATTATGACGTTAGAAATAGCGCTTCAGACTATAAGGAGAAATAAGGAACTTAAAGATATTGAAGTGAGACGCAGAGTCTATAAACTAAGGGTGTTTGCTGATGGTGTGGTGTTGACATTGGAGCAACCTTTGGAGAGTGTTCCGAAAGCGTGAGAAGAAATCAAAAGGTTTGGAGACGTGGCAGGTTTTAAAGTAAAACCCGGCTGGGTGGGTTCCCTCTGGCCTCATCCAGGAGCCTCCTCTCATGTCCTTCTGTTTCTCCTCCCCACACAGACGGCTCAAGCGGAGGAACGGATCCAGCTGGAGGAGCAGCGGGTGGCCAGCTTGGAGGCCCAGATCTCGGAGGTCTCTGAGCTCCTGGGCACCTACGAGAAAGCCAAGCAGAAGGACCAGCTGGCCATCCAGAAGCTGAAGGACCGCATCGCCCAGCTGGACCTGGAGAACAAGACCCTGGCCATGGCTGCCTCCGGCCGCTCCCCGCTGGACCTCGCGGCCTTCGAGGAGAGCAGCCTGGACGTCAACGTCCTGAAGGACCGCATGGAGAAGCTGAAGGAGATGCTGCAGGAAGCCACCAAGCACAGCCCGGCCTCCGCCCAGGAGATTGAAGCCTTCTGCAGGCTGGAGCCCCCCAAGGGCGGCACGGAGACGGGGGACGGCGAGAAGGCCACCGCGGCCTACTACCAGCAGGAGCTGAAGCAGCTGAAGGAGGAGTTTGAGAGGTACAAGCAGAGAGCCCAGGTTGTCCTCAAGAACAAGTCGGCCAAGGACGGGAGCTTGGCCAAGGAGCTGGAGGCGGCGCAGGAGCAGCTGGCCGAACTGAAGGAGAAGCACGTCTCCCTGCGGCTCTCCTGCGAGGAGGGCGCCCGGCAGCGTCGCCAGGAGGCGGAGGCCTGGCGCCAGGAGGCGGCCCGCCTGCAGCAGCAGCACAGGCAGGAGCTGGAGAGGAGCCAGCTGGGCTTCCAGGAGAAGGTCCTGCGCCTGGAGGAGGAGATGCACAAGCAGCGCGACCGGGCGCTGGCCGTCCTGGCCGAGAAGGACCAGGAGCTGGAGCAGCTGAGGGCCCTGGTGCTGCCCTACTACGGGCTCCAGGGGCCCAAGCAGGGCCCGGCCCAAGCGGGAGGGCCCCAGAGCGGGGACCCGAAGGGGGACGAGGGCGACGTCTCCCTGGAGACCCTGACGCAGGCGCTGCACCTGGCGGCGCCCAAGGAGCCGGCCTTCCTGCTGTACACGGAGCAGCTGGCCAGGAAGGAGGTGGAGGCCTCGGCCCTGAAGAAGCAGAAGCGCAGCCTGGAGGCGGCCGTGCGGCAGCTGCAGGAGAGGCTCCTGGAGGAGGCCGAGCGCCACCGGGAGGAGGTCTCGGGCCTGCAGGGCCGCCTGCAGAAGAGCGCCCGGGACCAGGGCAGGGAGGGTGCCAACCTGGAGTACCTCAAGAACATTTTCTACCGCTTCCTGACGCTGACGGACTTGCTGGGGCGGCAGCAGACGCTGACGGCCATCTTGACTATCTTGCACTTCAGCCCCGAGGAGAAGCAGGCCGTGCTCAGCCAGGCGGGGGGCGCAGGCAGCTGGTGGCCTTCGGGGAAGAGGTGAGCCCCCTGGGCTGCCGTGGGGCCGGCTGCTCTGCCCAGAGGTTGCCCCTGTGCCAAGGAGGTTGCGGGTCTGGCAGTTCCTCTTCCTGCAGCTGTGGGCTTTGAGCGCCTTTCTGCTGCCAGGATCCGCCCTAGGGCCATTTCTTGAAAGGGACCACGATCTGGGAGACAGGGGAATTTTGAATCAAGTGGGGTTTTCTTGGGGGGGGGTGTCTTCTTTTGCCAAATGGGGGAATTCGTGCAGGCTACATTTGGGGTTTTCTTCTTCCTGCCTCTCAAGCTTCCACTTGGTTTGTGATCTGCAAATAAAAAGGACCAGCAACCAGAGACTGTGCTGTGGGCAAATGGCTCTTGGTCTTTTGGAGCAGGATGCGGCACGTGGGGCACCCAGGGGTGGAGCTGGGGCGGGGGGGGCAGAGGAAGAGGGCCCCTCTCCAGGGTGAAAGGGCTTCTTCGACTTGGGAGCTGGGTGAACTCAGGGAGAGGGGGCCAGCCACTCCACATCATGGGGGGGGGGCATGTAGCTCTGCTGACCAGGCTGGCCCCCTTTGCAGGAGGGTGGGGGGCAGAGCACCCTGCGGATTTGCCTGGCGCTCGGCATCCCTAGCTGGAGAGGGCTGGGGTGCGTGTGTCGGGCTGGGAAGAGCTCCCTGCCTGAAGTCCTGGGCCAGAGGGGCAGAGAGTTGGGCGATGTCCCGGGGTCTGAATCTCACACTGAACTCTCCAGGGTTTAGGCAGTGGAAGCTGCCATTCCTGCACTGCAGGGGGTTGGGCTGGATGACCGCACGGGTCCCTTTCTAAAGTTCTATGCATCTGTGAGCATCTTGCGGGGGACAAGCTCCAGTGGCCGTACTCTGGCTGAACGCCCAGCCCTGGGATTGGGAAGGCCCCATTGCGGGTGCCACCCCATAGCCAGGCTTGCTGCTCTGTGGGTCCAGGGTGGGGGGCTGCGCTCTGCCGCCCGATGCTGGTGGCCTGGCTTTGTCAAGCAGGGGAGAAATGGAAAGGAAAGATTGCCAGATCTTGGATTCGCAAGGGAGGTGAAGGAAACACACATCAGCCACTTGAGGGTGGTTTTGAAATGCACTTGGTCCCTGAGGCACTTTTTTTTGCAAAGCAGCTGTGTTTCCTGCACCGCAGGGGCTGGACTACATGAGCCCTGGGGTCCTTTCCGACTCTTGTGATTTTGCAGTCCCCTGTGACCTCCCAGCTGCTGCGAGGGGCAAAGTGCCTTCATGGGCCTCTGCTCATCCTGCACGATGCCTCTCCCTGACTGCAGGCCGAGGTTTTTCTGCAGCGCTCAGGGCACCTGTGGAACTCCCTGCTGCCAGGTGTCCAGAAGCTCAGCAGCGTCATCTGGCTTCCAGAAAGGCAAGGCCTCCCTCCTGCCAAGTAGCGGCTGCCTCAGAGGCTCCTCATACCTGAAGCAAGAGCTGCCTGCATACACACATTCGCATGGCTAAAGGGGCCTCTTTCTATGGGGCCTCGTGGGAACTGTGTGCTTGGGCTGGAGCCCAGGAGACCCTCGTCCTTCGCCCCTCTTTAGGCCCCTGGCTGACGTCCTGCATTCCTTTGGGGAAACTGAGGACCACCCTGGCCATTGGCCGGCCTGCTGTGATGCCACAAGGTGTTCCTCTGCGCAGGGACCTGGGAAGGTTGTGGGGTGCCCACAGGCCTGCAGCAGGAAAGGAGAAGAGGGGGGAGCCCAGGGATTGCTGGCCTGCTCCCCACTTGGAGACAGCGAGCAGGGGTGTCTGGGTGGGGGGCTAAGCAGGACCCCTCTTCCTTGGCAGGCTGGCAAGCCTGCTTCTGGCACGCAGAAAAGTCTTTATTCTGTGGGTAGGCAGGCAATTTGTTGCACAGGGCCTCCTCCCCGGAAGACCTGAAGGGGTAGCAGCCCAGGAGGGCAGGGAGGCGGTTGGGGGGCTTGGCAAGACGTGCCAAGCAAGGCTTTCAATCTCTGGGTGACCTTTGCCCTTCCTGAAACCCTCCCCTGCTTCAGGTTTGATCTGAAGCATTCTGTGCCTGATTGCTCTCAAGGGGAAACCGAGGCAGGGCTGCTGCTAGCCGGGGGGGAGCTGCCTGCTGCTCTTTCTCCCCACAGGAAGGTGACAGTGGGGGGGGGGTCTTTGGTGGCCCCAGGGGGCACTGCAGCTCTGCCCTGGCAGGAAGAGGGGCGGCCGGCGCAGCCTTAACTCTGCTGCTGCTGCTTTTGGAGTGCAGGAAAATTGCCAGCCTCCTCCGACTCCTCCCTCTCCTCTGCTTGGGCATGAAGTGGCGCAGCTCATACCTGGCGGCTGCTTCTTCCTGCTCCTGAGCCCAAGGAAAACACCTTGTGCAAACAAAGTCAGCTGAGCGGCTGGTGGGGAATTTCCCTGGGCAGCGGAGCCCGCAGGGAGGGCTGGCGGCGCTCTGTGGCCCCTCCAGCCGAGGCCCCACCATGGCCGAGCGAGGCAGGAGTGGAGCTGCCCTTCCAGACAAAGAGGTACCCCCCTTTTCAACCCCCACCCACCCCTGGCAACTCTCCTGCTTCTCCGCCCACCCTTGGCTTGGGAGGAATCTGCCTGACGTGCCTTAGCCTGCCTGGCGCCGGCTGGGAAAGGCAGCCCCATAGCCTGGGGGCAAGGTGGGTCCTCTAGCAGGTGGGCCCAGAGGTGTCCAGTGGGGATGGGGGGGCATACCTGGTTTAGCCACTCTGGTGTCTCCCTGCTGGGAAAAATGAAATCTGCTAGCCTCAGGGACTTCCTGAATTTCTGTTCTTTGCCTGACCTAAGCAGTTTCCAAGGGCAAGAGGGGGCAGCAGTGGGGTGGGGGAGGCAGACCACCCCTCCCCATTTGTGTCTTCCTCTGGCTTGGCATCTCTTGGTTTGTGGAAACATGCAGAGGCAAGAGACCGGCTGCTGTGGGGCTGAGGTGGCCTCAGCTGCTTCTCTGCAGGGACCTCCTTGGCCCCCCATCCTGGTGGGACCCCCACCCCACCTTGGGGTCCTCATCATGGACATCTGGTGAATTACGGGGAACAGCAGACTGGAAAGGTGGGGGGGGGACTCTCAGCAGTCTAGTCACACCTTGACTGGAGTCAGGCACCTCCTAACCTAGACCTCTTGCCTGCAACCTCTAGGTCTTGGCCTTGGCGTGGGTCTACCTGGTTGCCCTGGCTCTCAGGTGAGTGGCCAAAGACCACCTTTCCCTCCCTCCTTCCCTCCAGCCAGTCCTCTTCTCTGCCCTCCAAGCACAAGGGGAGCAGCCTGACCCCCTGTTGCCCTCCTCCTGGTGGGATCTCCAGCCCCATACTCTGTGGGACTCCAGGCAGCTTTCAGGGGGCCTTTGATGGTAGGGGGTGAGCAAGGGCACCCACAGGCTGTGCCCTTTGCCTGGGTGGGTCCTGGCTACTCGTCTGCCCGCCATGGGGGGAGGGGCGCCTGCAGAGTCTGCTTGCCTTGGCACCCCCCCTCACCCGCCTTCTCTGGAGGCACCCAAGGGTGTCAGGCACATCTGAGTCCATAGCTGTCAACGTTTTCCTTTTTTTAAGGGACATTCCCTTATTCCGAATAGGATTCCTTGCAAGAAAAGGGAAAAGTTGACAGCTATGCATCTGACACCAGCAGTTGAGGGCAGAGCTCCTCTCCAAATTTGGAGGAAAGAGGGAGCAGCCGGCCTCCCTCCCCAGGACGTGACAGGCCACACAAAAGACTTGCCCAGTTCTTGGGGGCTGCCTCCTCTGCCCATGGGCAGGCGATGGAGGGGGAGCTGGGTGGGGTGGGGGTTCCCCTGTCCCAAGCGAGACCCCAGCTGACTCCGGGCCGTCTTTGTCTTGCAGCCTGCTGGGCAGCGGTTCCATTGTGGCTGCCTCCCTCCTCCGAAGGCGATGCTGCCAGGATCAGGTCTGCCAGGGTTTCCGACACAGCCCCCCCCCCATACTC
Organism: Podarcis bocagei; assembly: GCF_964188305.1. Classification (NCBI taxonomy): domain Eukaryota; kingdom Metazoa; phylum Chordata; class Lepidosauria; order Squamata; family Lacertidae; genus Podarcis; species Podarcis bocagei. Next base: position 2,093,698 of record NC_138135.1, read on the forward strand.
CGCCACCCAGGGCATTGTTCTGCAGGAGCCCACTGGGTGCACGGGAGAGTCGCTTGCATTTGACAAGCGCTCTTCAAAATCCTCACCTGAGTGCTGCCGCCAAAGAGAGCAGCCGGCAAGAGGATGGGCTCAGAGCAATCTGGGAGCCCCCCCCCCCGAGCTCCCCATCCAGCCCAACTTAAAGTGGGGGGAGAGGGAGACTTTGTAGGGTTAGGGTTGCTGTATTTCAAAACGTGAAAATCCAGACAGAAAAGTTGTCAAGCTTTTCCCCAGATGTCTAGATTGTGCAGCAGGCTGAGCTCTGGGAACGGGACAAGAGAAGCCGGGGGGGGGGGGCCTGCCTGACCTTTGAGTCCCCTTCAATCTGCATGGGTAGGCAAATAAGGCCCGGGGGCCGGATCCAGCCCAGTCGCCTTCTAAATCTGGCCCATGGACGGTCAGGGAATCGGGGTGTTTTTACATGAATGTGTCCTTTTATTTTAAATGCATCTCTGGGTTATTTGTGGGGCATAGGAATTTGTTCATCCCCCCCCCCAATATAGTCCGGCCCCCAACAAGGTCTAAGGGACAGTGGACCGGCCCCCTGGTGAAAAAGTTTGCTGACCCCTGGTCCAGAGGGTGGGCTCTGGGTGCAGGGGGGCAGAGGGGTCCTGCCGGTTGCTGGTCTGGAGCTGGCCCTGACCCCTTGCTCTCCCCCCAGCTCTGCCCGCTCTTCCTCCTCTCCCTGGCGGATCTCCTGGGTGCCTCAGCCCTCCTCTCCGCAGCTGCCATCCAGCTCCTTCCACCGCGGCTCTTCGTCTCGGCCTACCAAGCCTGTCCCTACCTGCTGATGCTGGGCCTGGTAAGGCAGCCGTCGCTCTGCCTGGCTTCCGTGGCAGAGCTGCCAGGGGCGTGTGGCAGCTGCCTCTCGCACCAGTGGGTGGCATGGAATGCAGTCAGCTGCCTTGCTCTGAGCCAACTCAGAATTACCTGCCCTGACTGGCAGCCAGGGCTCTCCAGGTTTTCAGGCGGAGGAGTCTCTCCAAGCCCCACCTGGAGAGGCTAAGGGGGATTTGAACCCAGGACCTTCGGCTTGCAAGGCTCTGCCACTCCTTCCTGGGGTCTCCCTTGCTGAGAGCTTGACCCAAGTGAGTCCTGCCAGTTCCTGCAGACAGACGGATGGGGCAGCCTCCTGGCTCTGGAACCAGCCCACCAGCTCTGCCCAGGTCAGGGCGCCCCGTGCCTTGTGCCAGAGCCAGGCTGGCCCCCTCTGTCCCCTGCCAGGCCCCTCTTGGCACTCACCTGCCCTTGCCCTGCCTTCCTCTTCCCCAGATGTTCTACGCCGTTTCTCTGCTGATGGTCGTCGTCTATGCCTACGAAGTGAAGCGAGCTCTGGGGGGCTGGAGGGAGGCCCCTTCCTCTGCCCTGCTGCAGGTAGGAAGGGCGCAGGGCCCCTGCCTGGCCTCTGAGAGCTTAGGAGGGACCCCAAGAGTCATCTAGTCCAGCCCCTCGCAATGCCTCAATCAAAGCCAAGAGGGCGGAGGGTCTCCTCACCAAACGTGAGGCTTCTTCTACCCATTGGCAATGGGAGTTCCTGCATTCCCGCTGGGGTCCTCCAGGTTTTTTGAGCCCCAGGCACCCTGCTGGCCGGCACTGATGGGAGTTGTAGTCCAACATGCCTGGAGGGGGGGCACCAGCCTGGGCAAGGCTGCGCCAGAGGGCTGCTGGCCAGCCTTGGAGAGGGGGCGTCTGCAAGGACCTGGCCTGTTCCTTCTAGGGCAGGGGTCCCCAAACTAAGGCCCGAGGGACTCGTTTATCCGGTCCACGGTGACCCCCGCTGCCCGCTGCCGTTGCCCGCTCTTACTGGCACTGCACTGTGTGGCTGCCCACTTGCGGGTCGGAGGTGCACCGGAAATAGCTTGTGCGCATGCGCAAGCGTTATTTCTGGTGCACATCCGGGTCGGAGGAGGTCCGTGCACATGCGCACAAGCTATATCTGGTGCTCCTCCAACCCGGAAGTGCGCTGGAAATAGCATGTGGGCACGCGTATGGGCACAGGCTCCCCCGCCCTCTGGCCCACTGCGCAATCGGCGCTGGAGACACCGGCCCAAGGCGCAGTAAGTTTGCTGACCCCTGTTCTGGGGCCTGGCTCCATAGAGGGGGGCTTCCCAGGACTCCGCCCATGGGGGCCCAAGATGCTCTGGCTGGGAAAGGCTCTGGCAGAGGCCCCTGCCCAGTTGGGGGAGGCTCAAGAGGCTGGGGGCACCTGGGGGAGACACAAGCAGGAGAAAGGAGGACTTGGGTGATTCCCGGCGGGTGTTTGCCTTTGCTAAGGAGGCTGCCTTCCTCTCAGCTGCCTTCTCTGTTTCCCTCCAAGGAGGAGAGCGGCAGGTTCAACGAGAGACTCCAAATAAATCTGCCCCGTCTCTTGGCCTGGTAGGTGCAACTGACTGGCGGGGACTGTCCTGCCACCCTTTCCCTTTGGGAGGGGGCCCTCTTGGCCCCTGGAGGCCACCTCTCAGCCCCACTGCCTCTGAGCCGTCGCCTTCCACAACCCCCCACCCTGTGTCTTCTCGCAATAAAGGCTGCTCCCGTTCCTGGTCTTCGTAGTCCTGCTGGTGATTCGAGGCTCGTCCCTGAGAGATGTGGCGCCCTGGGCCTTCCCCCCGTTGGCATTACAGGCTGGCAACGGCTCGCGAGGGTCCCACGGCCTCTACTGCTCCAGGTAGAACCTGCCCCCTTCCTCTCCCTTGGGATGGGGTGGGATTTTGCAGAGGAGGGAGGTCTCTTGCGTCCAGCTAGCCAAACCCTCTCATTCCTTCCAGCTGCCTGATCCTCATCCGCCACTCGCATGACACCTGCTACAAGGTACTGCCCCCCCCCAAGTGCTTCCTCCATCAGCTGCTTCCTCTCCCTCTTGGTCTGGGATGCCCTTTCTTGGACCCCACCCCCATCCTTTAGGGGCACAAGGTCCCTTAGTTCTGGGTCAAGGGGCCCCCAGCAACAGCAGGGTTGTGGTGCTGTGAAACCAACTGCCCCCCCCCAGCTCCCCTGGAGGACCAGACGGCTGCCCCAAATGCTGCCTCCTTCACTTCCTTCTCCGGTGGTGATAGTGCCCAGATATTGGCATGGGGCTAGTCTCATGGGGTCCCAAGGATCATCCAAACTAACCCCAAGCTCCCCTGAATCTCTGGTTGAACTTGGGGAGGTTTGTTCCCCTTCCATTTCCAGTATTCCTCCTGGCAGCATCTCTCCTGTCACAGGAGAGCAGGAACTCGCTGCCCCCCAAAACAGAGGGTAGTGGGATTCTCAGGAGACCCTCCTGTCTGCCTGGGCAGCTGAGCCCCAATGGGGGTGGGCAAAGTGCCCCCATGGGCTTCAGAGGCTCTTTCCAGAACACTTGCAGAAGGGCCACGGGGCCTGTTTCCATGGGGGGGGGGTACCCTTGGACCCCACCCGCCAGTGTTGGCCCCCTTACTGAGGCGCTTCCCCCCTCCCCCCCAGTACACAGGCAGAAACGACTCTGGCAAAGAAGTCAAGATCTTCTTTCTCATCTTCGTCTCTCTGGTTGTCGCCTGCTGCACAGTAAGTGTGTCCGTCCGTCCGTCTGTCCGTGTAAGTGTGGGCATCCACCAGGGCCTGTTTATTTATTTTTGAAACATACTCAGAGCTGAGAGTGGATTTCATGCTCTTTATTCAGCTCATAGTGGTGAGGAGGAATGGAAGTTCTCCCAGAATGTCTGCTTTATATACATTATTTACACAATGGGCCCCACGTGATTGGCTAATTCCGGGATTCTCCTGTAGGCCAATCAGGTTGTGGTTTCACTTCCACCTGGAGCTGGATTGGGTGACTCCTGCGGACCAATCAGACTGCTGCATTCTGGATCCTGTTGTCCTAGGACCAATCAGACTGCTGCATTCTGGATCCTATTGTTCTAGGACCAATCAGACTGTTTGATTTTGGATCCTAGTCAACTCAGTACATAACAATTTTTATTTTTTATTTTTTATTGAATTTATATACCACCCTATACCCAGGGGTCTCAGGGCAGTTCACAGAATAAAATCAAGGTATAAAATCACAAAATACACAATGAAGATAAAAACAACAACCCAATAGCCCCCCCCCCCCATTTGTGGTCTGCTGACCTTTCCCTTCTTTGTCCCTTTTGCTAGGAATAAGCTGCACATTTTGGTAAAAACAAAAATGGTTTACTTACATTTCATATTTTTTTAAAAAATAATAATTTTTAATCGGAATTTTATTTACAACATAACACAACCCCCCCACTCCCGCAATACACAAATCCACCCTCATTAAACGTGAACATAACATACAATAAGCAAACAACCAAATAAGAGACTTCCTTTATCCTGTATCTGGCCTCCGTATTTACTTCTTATAAACTGTTTCCTTTATGAATAATTATTTAGATTTTTCTAATTATAACTTAAATATCCACAAAACTCTCCTGCAGACATTAATCAAAACAAGTCCAGGTATTTTAGGGCACTGTTTTGTGAAGTATTCTTTGCATTTTCCCCATGCTTTTTGAAACTCTTGTCTAGTGTGAGCTCTACTAATTGCCTCTGTTAATCTAGCCAGTTCAATATACTCTAACAGTTTGTCTTGCCATTCCTTTTTTGTTGGCACAGTTTCTTTTTCCCAGTTTTTAGCAATTAGGATCCTTGCCGCTCCTGTGGCATAGAGAAATATTTTCTGATCTTCTCTTGCTATACCTGTGTCCGTTATCCCTAGTAGAAAATCTTCTATATTTTTCATAAAATTATACTTAAACATTTTTTTAAGCTTGTCATACACTGTGTTCTAGAAGCTTTTGATTTTTCCACAGGTCCACCAAACATGTATAAGTGTCCCCTCTGTTTTACCACACCTCCAGCACAGATTTGTTTTTGTCTTATACATTTTAGCTATTTTGGTAGGTATTAAGTACCATCTGTTAAACATCTTGATTAGGTTTCCCCTCAATACTTCACAGGCTGTAAATTTCCAGTTCTTTCTCCATAGTTCTTCCCAAGAATGGTTTTCCCAGTATCTAAAACCCACTTGATCATTACCTCCTTGGCCTGTTCATCTTTGACCTCCCACTCCAATAATGTATCATACATTTTTTATATTACCTTAGTTTTGTTTTTCTAATAATGAAGGTTCGTTTTAGAAACCTTTTTTCTTATCTGTCCTGAACACTTCATGCAATTGATAGTATTGGATCCAACCTGTAAGGTGTTGTTTAATTTCCTCATCTTCCTAATCTTTAATTACCAATTTAATGTGTTTCTCCTTAATCAGATCTTTATATGTGGCCCATTCTAACTCCATATTTTTATTTTTTATTTTAATTGCTTCTAGAAGTGATGCCCACCGTGGTGTTTTCGGTTCTAGGAGATTCTTATATTTTGTCCATGTTTTATATAATGATTTCCTTAGGACATGATTCATAAATCCCCTGTGTACTTTCCCTTTTTCATAAGCTAAATATGCATGCCAACCATAATGCTTATTAAACCCTTCTAGATCTAACAAATCACCGCCTTTTAACTTTACTTACATTTCAATGCAGGCAGCAAATACGTCAAAAGTATTTTACTCGGGTAAAAATGGAGCCTGGTCTGAGGCCCATTCACTGGCTGACCAAATGACCTGCTCTTCTTGGCCAGGTGAATGGGCATGCCAATGGGGAAAGAGCCCAGAGAAGGGTGGGTGGTCTGAGTTCTGCCCCTTTCCTTGCCCCTAATGGCTGCCTCCTGCTGCCCCTGGCCAGGTCCTCTACTGCAGGGTGAAGTGCTGGTGTCGCCGCAGGCAGAGAGGTGGCCCCACCTTGACCCTGCCGGCTCCGGAGAGTGACGGCTGTGCCATCAGAACCCGCATCGCCTGCTTCTTCCAGCTGGTCTTCCTGGTCTGCTGGATGCCAGGTGAGAGACCTAGGAGCCTTGTCTCCTCCTCTAGCTTCTGCCTCCCCTGAGAGGTAGCACCGCTGAGAGACTGCTTTGGGGCCACTTGCCTTCCACGTTGCAATACTTGGGTCTGAAGACATGGAAATCCAGCCTCAAGGCATCTTCGAGGGGAAAGAGGCAGGCTCTCTTCTTGTTTGGCAAGCGTGGAGACCCCCAAGTTAAGCCTCATCACTTACCTCCAGGTTTCTGATGTTTATTGAATGAGTCGAGAACTATCAAGACACATTGTCTAACAACTACTCCCCACCCTTGGGGTGGATCCCCAAATCAGATACAGACCCTGAGAGCTTTCTTTGGGCTGCTGGGGGCGGGGAGAGTCTCTGGGAGCCAGCGTGGTATTGTGGTTCAGAGCGGTGGACTCGTAATCTGGTGAACCAGGTTCGCTTCTCCGCTCCTCCACATGCAGCTGCTGGGTGACCTTGGGCCAGTCACACTTCTTTGAAGTCTCTCAGCCCCACTCACCTCACAGAGTGTTTGTTGTGGGGGAGGAAGGGAAAGGAGAATGTTAGCCACTTTGAGGCTCCTTTGTTGTTGTTTAGTTGTTCAGTCGTGTCCGCCTCTTTGTGACCCCCTGGACCAGAGCACACCAGGCACTCCTGTCTTCCACTGCCTCCCACAGTTTGGTCAGACTCATGGTGGTCTCTTCAAGAACACTGTCCAACCATTGAGGCTCCTTAGGGTAGTGATAAAGCGGGATATCAAATCCAAACTCCTCTTCTTCTTCTGATCCATCAGGTGGCAGGTGGTTTTCCCCCAGCGCAGAGACAAAGACCGCCCAGTTCAATTTTAAATCAGGGCTATTATGGGGTGTGTCTGCCAAGATGGGCAGAGGGATCAGCACCCAGGCAGAGGGGATCCTGGAGGTTTGCTAAGTTGCCGCATGTTGGCTGAACCCAACATTTCGAACTGCGGAAATACCTGGAAAAGGTGTAAATGGGAGGAGCTTCCTCCCTCCCCCCTCCTCCCCAGATGCCCCGTGTTTGTGCATTTATAGAATTGCAGGCTTGTAGGGACCCCAAAGGGTCATCTAGCCCAACCGCCCGCCCTGCAGGAATCACAGCTGGAGAGTCCCAGATGGGTGAGCCACCAAGTCAGGAGGGTCTGACACCTTCCCAGAGAGTCCGTTCCACTGGCAAGGAGTAGTTCTGGGTTCCTTGGTGAGGGAGGGGTCATGGGCGACAGGAGCCACCCTAAGCGGATGGAAGAAAGAACGTGTTCCCTAGTGGCAGACAAAGGCCTTCTCGGGGTGGAGGGAGAGAGGGAAGGCTTATAGGAACTCTGCCCTGCCAGAGGCCAGCTCCATCTTTCGCCCAATGAGCACCCGCTTGGTCACCGAGGGAGAAAAGGTGGCCGCGATCCCAAACCGTCAGCCTGCCTGCACGTGTGACCTTGGGGTGCAGGGCACACTCCCCCACAGACAAGCCATCGCTGTCTGAACACCGTTCCCTCTGTCTAACCTTTTGCCGTCTCAGCAGTCTGCGGTGCCCTGTCTGTAAGCTTTGTCTTGGAGACCTTTTGTCTCCTTTGTCATACACTGTGCAAGGGGAAGATGACGCGGTGGAAACAGGTGCCAAAATAACTTTGTACCACCCCACGATCTCGGGGCAGGAAGATGTGTAAAGGTCACAGCCCCAAATGTATCTGCCTGGGTTTGCATATTGTGTCAATAAAAGGAGCCTCCACAGAGCTGGCCGGCAGCTTGCTTGCAGCTCACCTGTGCACAGCTCACCTGCATTATCAACTCCTGCCTCATGTCCATCACTTCAACCTGGGGCCAGGGTGCCCCCTGCCAGCCTGGTGACCTTGGCTAGGAAAAGTGACGTGGCCCCTTCTTCTCTCCTTCCCCCTCAGCTTTCTTCCTGTGCCTGCTCTCCTTCTCCAGTCTCCAGCCGGCCATCCTCTTCCCTCTCTACTTGGCTGTGGTGAGTGCCGGGGGGGGGGGTCCTTGGAGGGGCTGAAGCAAATGCACTGGTCTTGCATCAGGTCCTGGACTTCAGTGCTGGCGAAGGGAGGGGCTCCCACTTATGTCACCCCTTTCCTGCAGAGCCAGCAGCCCCATTCCTTTTCCAAACACCCTCCCTTGTGGCGTGTTCCCTCAGCCTCCTCTCCTCTCCACTCTCCTTGGGAGTCCCCTGGGCAGCCGCAGCTGCCGCCCCTGGTCTCTGAGCTGTCCCCTCCTGCCCCAGAGAGAGGTGCCTCCTCACACTGCCCCACAGGGGCGTGGGATGCAATCCCTGGCCAGCCCTAGAGGCGCCATTTGCCTGCGGAGCTTATAGTCAGTGTTGTAAACAAAATCTGCCCTTCTTCCCTTATGGGGTATCCAAGAGTCCTTAAGTGGGTTCTCCATCGGTTGGAGAAAATAACAGAGGCAACCAGAGAATATTGAGAAGCAAAGCAGCTAGTAAGCCTGATCTTGATTGATCTGTTGCAACAGGGTGCTCCCCTGAGGAGGACCCCCAACCAAGGCGTGCCAGCCCTTATATAGACATTTTAAATTCCCTGCCCTGGAGCTCCAGACCACCCCTGCATTCATCATACATACATCACAGAAGGGGTGTAACCCCAGACCACCCCCCACAAACATCATACCTACATCACAGAAAAGACGTCTACGGAAATGTGAATGTTGTTGTTTTTCCTGTCTGCCAGGTTTTCTGATAATGCCTTATCTGACTGCCTTTCCTGGTAGTCTGGCCATTCCTTTGAAATGGTGATTACTAAATTCCTGTAACAAGGAAGGTGTTTTTTCCACCTCCTCCCTCCTTGCAGAGAAACATTTGGTCAGCTTGGGAGTCAAAATGGTTTCAGGACTGTCTTCCTGTGCTGCTCCAGACATGTGGTTTATACATTTATGTACGTGTTTGCTTGGTACATTTATGAACATTTAATATATATCTAAGACCTTAAAATTCTTATTACACCAGGGCTGCTGCAACAAAGAGCTGTGCAAGCCTTTGGCAGGCAGAGATGTGAGAGGGCATCTGAGGAGGGAGGGAAGGACAGAAGGACAGAGGCCAGGGTTGCCTGAGGGACCCCTGCCCATCATTCAAGGCACCCCAGGGTGCCACAGCACACTGGTTGAAAACCACTGATCTAACCAAACAAAGCCATGCGGTGGTCAGCCACAGAAATGCCAGCAGAGCAATCCACCAGAGGCGGCCTTGGATACTTTAAGCGATTGCAGGATTGCAAGTGGGGTCTCAACTCCCTGGATCTCCGGGCCCCCGTGAAGTTTCCCCCCTCCCCAGCCTCCCTTTGCTCTGCCAGAGCACACCCGTCTCCCCCCGAGATGCTGAAGCTGCTGGATTTTGCGCCTGCCCGTAAGCGTAACGCCCCTTCTTTTCCCTTTCTGCAGGCCCTGACCGTCTCCCTGCAAGGCTTCTTGCACAGCCTGGTCTACGGGTGGCTGCGGCAGAACTTCCGCCGGGAGGTGACCGGGGAGCAGATGCCCCTCCTGGGCCACCTGGGCCAGAAAGCCTTTTTCGAGGACTCCCTGGCCATATGCCGGGAGGGCTGAAGAGAGAGGGGCAGGCGGGGCCTCCCCAGAACAGAGCGCTGCAAAACTCAGGCAGGGAGCAGCTCAGCTCTGCATTACAAGCCCCCCCCCACCTCTGGGGTTTTTTGTAAGGGAATTTTGCTCAGGACTTGATTAGCCCAGCAAGCCAGCAGGATCACACCAGAGACACGTAGGAGCCGTGCGCTCTGCTTGCTACAGGGGCTTCAGGAGATTGTTGTCGCCCCCCCCCTTTGCTCTGGGGTCTCACGATCCCCTGGGGTCCACTTGGCGGTCAGAGCAAAGCACGAAAAGGCAACCAGATACATGAAAAGCAAGGCGACTAGGAGGCCCAATCTTGATTGTTGTCACAGCGAGGTTCCTACTTCTGAAAGGCAGAAGAAGCAGCAGCCCCAGCAAAGGGTGCGACTCCTTTGAAAAGTTTGCCTTTGGCCCAGAGATCCACTCCCAAAAAGCACCGTCCAAATGTTGCAAGGCATCACAGGAAGAGGTGACGTTTTACAGAAACGTGAGTCCTTGCCTTGTCTCCAAGATATCTGAGCCTGGCAAGTCTCCTCTCCTCTGCTCATCTTTGGACAAACGTGAGCACACCCCTTTGGCGTCACAAATAACCTTCGCCCCAATCCATTCACCTGGTCTCTTGCTCAGCGATTTCTTCCTGGGCAGATAAGGATCCTTCCTTCCGTTGTCAGCCCATTGTATTGCCCATGGTCAGGACTCGGGGATTGTGGCTGCAGCCATGACGTGCTCAGACTCTGTTGCTCACAACCACTTTGGTTCACTCTGTCTATGATTCTGTGACCTTTGGCTTGAGTTCTATTCATGAATAAACTATTTTATTTTAATATCTACGGTTTTCCCATTCATAAAACAGGATTTATGAGAGCTAGTTGGGGGTTGGGGGCAGTACCTCTGGTGGGGGACACACCGTGCTCCTTCTGGGGCAGTTTGGTCCCCAGTCTGCCCTCGGCTTTCATCTGGGGCTTCTAGTAGCTGCCAGTATAGTGCAACAGAGGCCACACTCTGGAAAATGGCTTTGACTGACCCCAGGGCATATTTTACTCCCCCGTCCCCCCCTCTATAATTTTCCATTTTTACAATTATTTTAACAACAACAAATAAATTCATCCCAAATCAATCTGCATTTTCTTTTACTCCCCCCCCTTCTCTGTGGTTAGTTATTTTGTATCTTATTCATGCTGCATATCCAGTTCAGACCTATTTACAAATTTTCCCTTTATAATTCTTTTTAATTATTACTGCTCATGTTTATTACATCATTCCTGGTAATGTTTTTAATTGTTTACGTTGCATCTTCATGTATTCAACACATTTCCCCCATTCTGTTCTAAGAAAACTCTCATCTTTAGCACTTATTCTTCCGGTAAGTTTCGCCATTTCTGCTACTCCATCCATTTTAGCTGCCAGTTATCCTTCATTGGAACTCTTTCTTCTTGCCGTTTCTGGGCATACACCATTCGGGCAGCCGTAGGAGCATACCGAAAGAGTTTTTTCTGTTTTTTACTATCTTACATGGCCACCACATAATAATAATAATAATAATAATAATAATAATAATAATAATAATAATAATAATAATAATAATTTATTTATATCTCGCCCTCTCCAGCTGAAGCCAGGCTCACAGCGGCTAACAACAGTAAAAATAACACAGTTTACATAAAATCACAATCAATTAATTGAAATACATTTGAAAATCAATTCATTCCAAAATCAATTCAAAATCAAATTAATGGCAACCATTGGGCTAGAGTCCTATGAGGATTACAGAAGGAGAGAGGGGGTCAGACTGTGCTTTGGCCAAAGGCCTGGTGGAACAGCTCCGTCTTGCAGGCCCTGCAGAAAGATGTCAAGTCCCACAGGGCCCTAGTCTCTTGTGACAGAGCATTCCACCAGATCGGGGCCATGGCCGAAAAAGCCCTGGCTCTGGTTGAGGCCAGCCTAACCTCCTTGTGGCCTGGGACCTCCAAGATTTGAAGACCATAATGTCCTCCATTGGACATACCAGGAGAAGCGGTCCTGTAGGTATGATATGGAAAAGGTTCCTTCCTTCTCTTTACATTCCAGCATGTATTTGATTCAGTCTTGTACATTTTAGCTAACCTACTAGGCGTCAAATACCATCTACACATCATTTTCATATAGTTTTCTTTTAAGTCATAGCATGCTGTAAAACTGCTCATCCCTTCTCAATGGGTTCAGTTTGTACATTTCTGGATGCTCTTTAGATAAAATGCAGGGAAAAGGACAGATGCACCATTGGCAGAGTGCCAGCCTGATGCTGCTCTCACCCCTCCTACCATCTCTGGGTGGGCCCCACGGAGAAAGCCTGACTTCAGACAGCAAGGGGCAAGTTGAGGGAGGATAAGTCCCGGCTAGCAGCCCTTGTCTGCGGGGGGCAAAGAGAGACGGCAAGTGGGGCAGACAGAACTGCCTTTCTCCTTCAAAGGCCTCCTTCCTTCTAAAGCAGAACAAGGCTCTGCTCAGCCCCCCAGTAGAGGCTGCAGCACCCTTTTGGTTCTCAAGGGTGAGATCCTAGCAGGGCACAGACCTGCGGCTGCTTGCCTTTCGAGAAGAGAGTCCCGATCCGAGCACCTTCCACCTATCAGGCCCAACTCACTTGGGAGCACCCTGCTTACCAGCTGCTGCTGGAGCTTCAGGATGCTGGCCAAGATGGGGCCCCTGTGGCCTGATCCAGTCTCTGGCTCCCAGTCCACTGGGAGAGGCAGAATCAGGTCATTAAAAGTGACTGACTGGTTGAAGCCGCCCCGTGAACTGGGCAGCACATCCTTTCCAACGTCTGTATCGCCATTTCTTTCTGACGTACCAAGTGCCCACCTTGAGAGAAGCTGCTCCTCTCTCCCTTTCGCAGCAGGGATGCTCACCTGCCTGCCTGTCCCCACAGACGGGGACCAACACATCGCCCAATGACCCAAGAAAGTCTCCTCCTCCTCTTTCCGGATCCCAGTCATTGCCCACATGCAAAAGTTCAGTGGAGGGATTTGTAGGAGTTTAGACCTGACTCTCGTCCTCTGAGATTTCCTTAGGGGATTCCCAAGGCTGAAACAGGCCTGGCCAAAGTCTGGAGGGGCCAGCCAGCCAGCCAGGCTCCGCTCTGCTCCCTCGAGGAGAGAGCCCCGATCCGAGCACCTTCCACCCATCGGGCGCAACTCACTTGGGAGCATCCCGCTTACCAGCTTCTCCTGGAGCTTCAGGACCAGGTTGACCACCTCCACCTCAGACTTGTCCTTCACCCAGGACCGGATGTTCTGCGGGAAAAGAAGCCGACTCAGCTGGGAAGACGCTGCCTTGCTTCCTCCTCCCCAGAGCAGGGCTGGGCAACAGCAACGGCCCTGATCCTGGTGCCACTTTCTGGAGCACCTGCTAGGAATCTTGCAAAATGCAAAGTCGTACAGGAATATATCACCAAGGGCAACTGCTCCACAACAAGGAGTCTAAACAAGCAAACAGAGAAATCTCAGACGTTGTCTTTTCTTTGCAATCACTCGTGTATTTGATAGAAGCAATTGCAACTTGCGAGTCAACCCCCAGACACTTTTATGGTACAATCAGCGATTCTTCCCACAAAGGGGCTTAATCATTGAGCTGATACGATAAAAACAAGACTATAGCCAACACCTATTTCCATATGGAACAGTTGAATTATGATGAGAATATATCCCATATACCATACTTTTCTCTCTATAACACGCAGATATTTTTCTCCTAAAAAGTAAGGGGAAATGTCTGTGCGTGTTATTGAGTGAATGTGTGGTCCCTGGAGCCGACCCTCCTGAGCGCAGGGGCAAAAATCCGGCAAAAATCCAATCGCGGAGGAGGGAGCTCCGTGAGAGAGGAAGCTGTTGCTTTGCTGCATTCTGCCTCAGGGTCTTACTGCCCACCCTCTTCTGTTTCGGCTGCTGTTTGCTCAAACGGAACAAAGAGCAGGCAAATCCCCTCCCCTCCAGGCAAGCAGAGGGGAAAGGAAAGGATCGCGTCCTTCCTTCTAATTCCTCTCCGCGCTCCGGTGCTGCTGCATCCAGGGAAGCATTTTAGGGACACGCAGGCAGCCGGAAGACATGCAGGTGGGGGAGAGAGAGGGGGGGCTGGCTTGGGTGTGTGTGTGTGGGAAAACTTTTGCCTTCCTTTCCTCCCTCCCGTTAAACCCCTCTCCTGCATTCTTAGCCAGCCGCTTCTCTGCACACCGCTCTCGTGCTTCTTGTCCCTTCTGTGTTTTTCCTTCCCTCCCCACTTAAAACGTGGTTACAAAGCATGGATCCACATGGATCATCAGGATCTTTGCATTGGGTCACCCCAAACTCACCATCAGATCACATTACATGTCCATGGCTACAGCCTGCACCAAAAAAATCACGCACCCACTGTTGCCTGGGGCTGCAATGGTACAAAAACGTGGTTACAAAGCATGGATCCACAGGAATTCTCAGGATTTTTGCATTGGGTCACCCAAACTCACCATCAGATCACATGTTTGTGGCCACAGCATGAGGCACAAAAATGATACATCCATTGTTTCATTCAGAATTCCCCCCCCCTTGTTTTCCTCCTCTAAAAACGATGTGTGTGTCATGGTCAGGTGCGTGTTATAGAGCGAAAAATACAGTATGTAACCTCTACAAAGAATACAACGCATCCATAACTTAGAGAAACGGGCAGCTCTATAAAGGTAGAAAAATGACAGAGTTACGATTTTCATCTCAAAAGGTTTGTAGAACTAATCCCAGCCTCCATCACTTGTATGAAAAATCTGTAGAATATCCCTGTCCCCATATGCAGGGAAGAACAGAAAAAGGCCTTCTACTTGTTACTCTTCTTTGGGAGATGCTGGCAGGACTCACATATTTAAGAGTGAAGTTGGGAATTCCTTATTGTGGAGCAGTAGCCCTTGGTGATATATATTTTGTGTGACTTTGCATTTTGCTTTTATATCACTACCCTGTGCATTGTCGAAGGATCCTTGCAGAGCACAGGGGTGGGGGGCTGGCTTTGCAAACCTGAGCCCAACTCAGCCGGCAAGGCTAAACTGTCGGGGGGGGGGGACTTTCTGGCAGAGGAACAGTCTCCCTCGGAAGGTGGTGGATTCTTCTTCCTTGGAGGTGTGGTGTTTTTTTTAAAATAATATTTATTAAAATTTCACAAACAATAAAGAGTTTCATAGTTTAAACATAAAAAATAAAAACAAAGAATAACCCTAATAAAAGAAAAGAGCTACAAATATACAAAAACAAAACACGTGAAAAATGCAAAATAGAAAAAAGTTAAAAAGAAGAAAAAAAAGAAAGAAATCAATATTTTCATATCTTATACTTCATTTACTAGTTTCCTGACCTCCTCACACCTCCCTTTTTGTATTCCAGTTCAGATATTTAATTCAGCAAGTTCTTACCCTCTGTCATTTGTCCTTGCTCAACATCTTAACCTATTATAAATATATATTTTCCACCATTATCAATCCATATTTACATACTCTTGTTAATCTTTTTACCAATACCGCATTGTTTTCAATCCAACATCTCTTTAACATTCATTACTTTTTCAGTATTTCTGCAAGTAGTCTTTAATTTTTTTCCAATCTTCTTCCACCACCTCTTCTCCCTGGTCTTGGATTCTGCCAGTCATTTCCGCCAGTTCCATGTAGTCAATCACCTTCATCTGCCATTCTTCCAGGGTGGGTAGATCTTGTGTCTTCCAATACTTTGCAATAAGTATTCTTGCTGCTGCTGTAGCGTACATAAAAAAGTTCTGTCCTTCTTTGGCACCAATTGGCTGACAATGCCCAGGAGAAAGGCCTCTGGTTTCTTCAAGAAGGTATATTTAAATACCTTTTTCAATTCATTATATATCATCTCCCAGAAAGCCTTAATCCTTGGGCACGTCCACCAAAGGTGAAAGAATGTACCTTCAGTTTCTTTACATTTCCAACATTTGTTATCGGGCAAATGGTCTTCCTTGGAGGTTTTTAAGCAGAGGTTGGGTTGCCATCCTGCATGGAGACTTTAGCTGATATTTCTGCATTGCAGGGGGTTGGACTAGATGACCCTTGGGGTCCCTTCCAGCTCTACGATTCTATGATTCTAGGGTGCTTCCACAGCTCTTAAGCAGGCCAGGATGAAGCACACACACACACACACACACACACACACCAAGGAGCCCATGTGTGTCCTGCTTGGCTCTTTGTGAGATGCCAAGCGTGTGCTCTGGCTCTGCAAAGCCCTCAAGCAGACGGCGAAGAAATACTAGTAAAGGAAATGGAGCGAACGATGTCAGGCTGATGTTTCAGCTCTGCTCACAAGAGGCCTCCTCCTCTTCCCTGTGGCAAAAACAATACTGAAGGCAGCAGTTACGGGTTAAAAGCTTGACCTGATTGGCTACAGGTTGCCTTTGTTGGTGGGATAGATTTCAGTGCCTCACTGGTCAGCTACCACCTGCCTTAAGCCAGGTTGCCCCTGTTCAGTAAAGCGTTGACCTGCTACCACCCACCTGCTCCTGTGCTTGGAGCTCAGAGCACCACTCAACGCATGGACTGAAATTCTGCACTAGGCAAGTGCTCTTTGACAGAGGTGGTGGGCTCTCCTTCCTTGGAGGTTCTTAAGCAGAGGTTGTCTGGTCCTCTGTCATGGATGCTTTAGCTGAGATTCCTGCATTGCAGGGGGCTGGACTAGATGACTCACAGGGTCCCTTCGAACTCTGCAATTCTACAATTCTATTATTCTCCCTGCTGTGGATTTTTTGATGGGTAGCGAGATTGGCTCTCCTGCTGAACCTGTTTCCACATTCCGGGCACTGATATGGTTTCTCCCCAGTATGAATGCTTTGATGGGAAGTGAGGTGGGAGTTCCGACTGAAGCTCTTTCCGCATTCCAAGCACTGGTAGGGTTTCTGCCCTGTGTGGATGCTTTGATGGGAAGCGAGACTTTCCTTCCGACTAAAGCTCTTTCCACACTCTTGGCACTGAAATGGTTTCTCCCCACGGTGAATACTTTGATGTCGGCGGATGTTTGCACTTGTAGTAAAGGTCTTCCCACATTCCAGACACTGGTAGGGTTTCTCCCCTGTATGAATTCTTTGGTGGTACGTGAGACTTTCCTTCCAAGGGAAGCTCTTCCCACATTCCAAGCACTGATAGGGTTTCTCCTGTCTATGAATTCTTTGATGGGACGTGAGATGGGAGTTCCGACCGAAGCTCTTTCCGCATTCCAAGCACTGGTAGGGTTTCTCCCCTGTATGAATGCTTTGATGGGAAGTGAGATTGGAGCTCTTATTGAAGCTCTTTCCACATTCCAAGCACTGATACGGTTTCTCCCCACTGTGAATTACCTGATGTCGGCGGACGTTTGTGTGTATGTTAAAGCACTTCCCACATTCCAAGCACTGATAGGGTTTCTCTCCTGTATGAGTGGTTTGATGGGAGGTGAGACTTCTCTTCCGAATGAATCTCTTCCCACATTCCAAGCAGTGATAAGGTTTTTCTCCTGTATGAAGTCTCTGATGGGAAGTGAGACTTTCCCTCCGACTGAAGCTCTTTCCACATTCCAAGCATTGATAAGGTTTGTTCCCAATGGGATTTCTTTGATGGGAAGTGGAATGGGAGCTCTGGCTGAAGCTCTCTCCATACTCCAAATGTTGATACGGCTTGTCCACCGTGTGAATTATGTCATGGTCTCCCTTCTTCTTATTTTCCCATTTATCATCACCTGAAATGAAGAAAAAGATGGATTAGAGTCTCAGGAAGAAATGGGAGTTCCCAATTATGGAGCAATGCTCATTAACACTTGTGATACAGGGAGTTAGATGGAAAGTCTTATTCCAGGGTTCACGGCCTTTGATTGCTGGCATTAACAGAAATACCTATGAGAACCTGAGATTCGAACAGCCTGTCTCTCTCCTGGGATAGATATTGCCCAATCATGGAATCTGCTCCAACTCCAATAGCTGTCCTCTCTTTAGTCAATCAAAAACAGACAGAAGCAAAGAAGAAAAAAGCAGTTCAGACCAGCCTGATCAATGTCTAAAAAGAAACAACAGGAGGAACAATATTAACAGACAAAATAATCAACAGCCCCCCATGCAAGGTGAGTTGTGGGGTGTTAGCATTGCATCCCAGATGCTGCAAGTGGCCCTGTTGATTTCCATCAAAATCGGGGAGGCTTTGTTGGGATATTCTGTTCCACCTTAAGGACAGACGTGTGGAATTGTTGTATGTCACATGTCTGTTTACACTCCAGCACAGCTTGCTGGGAACTTCTGTTTGTGTATATCTTTTGCTGTCTTGCTTTGGACACGAAGGAGATCAGACATGTTTTCCTTTTGTCCTGATGTAGCTGAATAAACTGCTTGTAAATATGCTCAGACAACTTCTCCTCCTGCTTCTGTTGCGTAGTGTTTACTCTGCTGAGTAGCGTGCCCCAGCTTCTGAAGCTCGGGTCGCAGATGCTGCATCAAGGATTGGAGATCGCCTGGCACAATGGCCGGTGGGCTGTAGCCAGCGGGGGGCCTGCCAATTGCCCGTTTCCTTGGTTGCATGTCAACAGGCTTATCACAGAGAGGTATGTGTGGAATTTCCGAAGAGATATTATGATCCACAAGGGAGCCTTACTGAGAGAGGCCACGATCCCGTGATTCTCCTCCATGACTTCCTTATGCAGAGCTCTCTGGTCAGGATCCAGCAACGCCCATTCCTCGTCTGTGAAATGAACAGCGACATCTTCAAAGCACACCGAACCCTAAGAGAGAAAGAGAAAGGTCCTCCTCTTAGTCAGAATGAAGATGATCTACTATAAATTGCTCTATTGCTTTCTGCTGTGTTGTTTTAATGGGATCGTTTTGCTGCACATTTTAATTGTGGGTGTTTCTTTAAATATCTTAATGGAATTATTTTAGTGTGCATTTTAATGATGGACATTAGCCTTAGTGTAAATGGGGGAACTCCACAATGTGTTCCTCAAATCACTCTGTCTCTGCCAGCATTGCCGCTCTCCTTTCCCTGTGTGATCTTTTGGAGGAACCTGATACCCTGAAGTCAACTTTAAGAGAAACACGGGGGCACAGGAAGGAGGAGGAGATTGGGGCAAAAGCCCCACCCATTCCGTAACTCTTGGGGCTGGTTAGCTGAATCCTGGCCCCTTTGTGGGATGTAATCCACTGGGAGCAGTCAAATACAACATTCCTTGTTTTGCTAGAGTGGACATGCCGGGGAAGTTGGTCCAGTCAGTTGAACTTCCTGTTCCTCCTGGCCTGGCGCATCCTTCCTTGCATGTGACTAGTGGGTGGGTGTGACCTTCCCAGACCTGGGAAAAGGCCAAGGCATGCTGCCTCTCTCTCTCTTTTCCATCTTCCTTTCGTCCTGCAAACTTCCTGGACTGAACTGTTGGCTGCCAGCCAAGCAGTCCCCCAGGTCATCTCCCTTATGGGGTAATCCTGTTTTTATATGCTTGCAACTTTCAGCCTTAAGTCTGCCTTCAGGAATCACACTGTGCTCTGTCTGATCATCAGTAAACTTTCTTTTTATTGCTTATGAAGAAGACTGTGCTGCATTTATTCAATTAGGAAGGAAAATATCAGAACACACTTCAATCTGGACAAGCCAGATTGAATTGCTTATTGTCTTAAGAAACTCACATGAGTTTGCAACCAGTTTTCTGCTGTGTAAAGAGGGAATGCACTCTGCTTGCTAGCGCAAGTTAGGAATCATATTTTAAAAAGGTAAAGGTAAAGGACCCCTCACAGTTAAGTCCCATCATGAACGACTCTGGGGTTGTGGAGCTCATCTTGCTTTACTGGCCGAGGGAGCCGACATTTGTCCACAGACAGTTTTTCCGGGTCATGTGGCCAGCATGACCAAGCTGCTTCTGGCGAACCAGAACAGCGCACGGAAACAGCATTTACCTTCCCGCTGGAGCGGTACCTATATATCTACTTGCACTTTGATGTGTTTTCGAACTGCTAGGTAGACAGGAACAGGGACCGAGTAACGGGAGCTCACCCCGTCATGGGGATTCGAACCGCCGACCTTCTGATCGGCAAGTCCTAGGCTCAGGGTTTAGACCACAGCGCCAGCCGCGTCTCTGCAGGAAGGATATTAATAAACAATATATCCTCTCCTGCCGCCCTGAACATTCCCACACACTTTTGTATGGTGTGTAAACTGCTTAGAAGCCTGTGTTTGCATTTAATAATAAATCTAGAAATAAAACTGCAAACGACTGGTGAATCATATTAGCAACATTCAGAAGGTGAGATGGCTGTTCCTTATTCCCAGCACATAAGCCTTCTAAAACAAATAGTTCAGGGCAGATTTGTTAAGAAAACGAGAGATTTGCTTGGGTCTGGAGGGACCCTGTCTGCCCCTTCCCCACAATACTCATTTCCCCTACCCCATCTGGTTCCACAGCCGTTGCTCCTCCTTCACCACCAGGAATAGATGGAAGAGGAGGTCTTGCTGGCACCATCTCGTTGCCTGCAAGAGACAGAGGTAAGTGGGAAGCCAGGAGTAGATGCTTTTCTCAGAGGTTAAACACTACATATCAAACTACAAATGGGCCTTTGAAAAAGTCTTGCCTGCTGAATGGATTATGACATTTGCACCCATTTCATATTTTAGTTGTGTTAAGAATACATCTCCCTCCTTGGGGCTCTTGGACAATATTCCCCCAAAAGATGAAAAGAACCCATGTGTCTGTTTTGAAATCCACAGAATGGAACCAAACAGAGAAAAATCTTATTCCTCCTTACCCAGTGGCTTCTCTCTGGTGTCCAACAGAGTCCTTTCAGTCTTAAAGGAATCCAGACCCATTTCTGCAAACAGAACCTGTCTCTGAAATAGCAACAAGGATTCAGAACAGAAAATGGGGAGAAAGATTAGCAATGACTGAGGTGAAAACCTGAGGGGTATCCAATCTCATTCCTTGGATGCTTTCCAAAAAGGGGTGGGCCATTAGTAGAAAATTTAGGGAGACTCTCCCTCATGTTCTGAGCTGCTTAGGAAAGTCTCTCTTACCTGCTTCCTCTCTTCCGCCTGACTCAGGAGGAAACCTTCGGCCAGGGCCACTGCCTGGGAACTGGTCTCCGCTCCGCATTCCCTCACCCAACTTTCCATCTCCGGTGGAAGGACAGCCAGGAACTGCTCCAAGATCACCAGGTCCAGCATCTCAGCTTTTGTGTGCCTTTCTGGCTTCAGCCATTGGTGGTAAAGGTTGTAGAGTCGGCTGCAAACCTCTCGAGGTCCTTTGGCCTCCTGGAAGCAGAACTGCCTGAACTGCTGGCTCTGAGCCTCTGAGTGGAGAGTGTCCTCCTCACCCAGGATCTTCTGCACAGAGTTTTCCCAAAATGCCCCACTGTTCCCTGTTTTGATGGCATGGCCTCTTCCTGCTTCAGGCCCAGATGAGTCTTGCTCATCCATTTGTGGTCTCAGGAAGCCTCCAAGAGAGATGAAGGAACCCCTTGATCTTCTGCCAAGTTCTGTCTGTCCAAATTAGAGGTGTCAGCAAATTCTACAAAGCTTGTACATTATTCTGCAATAAAACTGACTGTCAGGAAGAAAAAGAAGTAAACCTCTAGCCCAGGCATAGGCAAACTCGGCCCTCCAGATGTTTTGGGACTACAATTCCCATCATCCCTGACCACTGGTCCTGTTAGCTACGGATCATGGGAGTTGTAGGCCAAAAACATCTGGAGGGCCAAGTTTGCCTATGCCTGGGCTAGCCCTTCTAGAAGGAAAGTGACTATGCATAATGTGCTGGCAACTGCAGGGATTTCTGTGAGATGAATCAGCTGTAGATATACCTGCAAATTTATTGTGCTAATTTTGTGTTATACACATGACATGAGAAGACTGTCAGTATTTATTTAATATTATTTGCTTAATTAAAAAGAATTTGGTGGAGGCAAACGTAGAGTGAGCACAGCCTCTGGTAAGAAAGAGGTGCAGCAATTTAAAAACTTACAAAACACTGGATAACATTAACAAATATGGATATTCTAGACCTGGAGGGTCATCATAGCAGGTTTAGTTGCAGGCATATTTATGGTATGAGAAGGCAAAAGTACATAAAGGTTTTTTGAATCATCTTGTAAGAAAACCAATCTATATGGTATGGGAGAAATATAAAAATTTATTAGAACAGAAAGCACCCTGGTGGCTTTCCCCACTAGAAACAATATCCTTGAAAAAATTAAATACCAGAAACGATTGGGCAACATATAAAAATTTGTTAACGGAAGTAGAAAAACAGTTGAAATTGCAAAATTTTGAGGACATATGAAATTTATTAACTGATTGGTTACAATATCACCAACTAGATGATATAATTAAGATGGATAAAAAGAATGGATTTAGTAATGAAATCTCAAGGTTTGAAAAAGAATTGTTAGAGAATAATTTATAATTACTTTCTAAAATGTACAAACTAATTTTAGAATGGTATACAAAAGCTGAAGAAGTTAAATCTGTAATAATACAGTGAGCGATTTTGGGTACAATGTAGATTTCATCATGGGAGAAGTTATGGAAAGATGATCTGAAATTTACAGCATGTTGTGTGTTGAAAGAAAAATATATATTAATGATGTACCTTTGGTATCTAACTCCCAGTAAGATAGCAGAAATGTATAAGACAGCTACAAATATCTGTTGGAAATGTATGGAAAAAGAAGGCCCTTTTTATCATGTGTGGTTGACAGGGAAGGTAACAAAAGCATTCTGGGAAATGTTTAAAATAACTTTTATTTAAAAAGCCAGAAGTTTTTATTTTAGGAAATATAGGTGCTAAAATTCCAAGGGAACAGAAAAGATTGTTTATGTATGTGGCGACCGCTGCGCGGATGTTCTTGGCCCAAAGATGGAAAGAAGACAAAGTCCCTACCAGAGAAGAATGGCAGCTCAAGTTGATGGACTATGATGAAATGGCAAAAATGACCCGAAAAATAAGAAATCAAGAAGACCAAAACTTTAATAAGGAATGAGGAAAATTTATAACTTATCTTAAAAAACCATTGTAAACAGTGCGATTTCAATAATAGTTGTAATGTAACGAGAACTACGGATACAACAGAGATACAAAAATTCTGAATTATTGCAAAAGATACGGTAGGAAAAGTTTAACAATAAGGCCCACAAGGGGGAGGAGGAAAGCCCAGGGGATTTCGTGGGAACCCTGTGTTCCTTTATATAACATGTTGTGGTGTGAGTGTAAATTTGTATATCACAAATTAAATAAATAAATCTGGGGGGAAAGTTACAAAACATGCAAAGAAATGAAGCACCGGGATATGGGCTATGAGACATTTTTCAACATCTCGTTGCTACCAGCGCTTCCCCTTTCTACCCTTCTGGCATAGAAGAGACCACACACTTTGGTAAGTGAAGATGTTTTTTTACTTACAAACTTTCCAAGTTCAGATTCATGCATATCTCCATGCAGCAGCAAGAAAACACAGGCAGAAATCTTGGGTTACAAAACGGAACAGAATGTTTCTGAACGCATGGCCTGGCCTTAAAGAGGTCAGCTACGTCCTGTCTGGTCAAGTTCTCATGGTAAAAGGGGCCAAACAGTAGAAGGCAAGGGAGCAAAGACTTTTCCGGGATTCGTCATCAAAGGTCTCCCTGCAACTGGGACTCTGAAGCCTTGCGTCGCCCTCTGCTCCTCCGCCAACTGGCCTCGTCCTCTTTCAAAGCCACCCCGGTTCCAGAGGCTTCAGTGCACATTGCATGATGGAAGGACTTTCCTTTGGGAGCCCTCCATCTGTCAACATCCACTCTTTCTTTCTGGCACAGGGTTTTGTTTGTTATAAGAATTTTAAGGTCTTTGCTATATAATAAATGTTCATAAATGTACCAAGCAAACACGTGCATAAATATATAAACCACATGTCTGAAGCAGCACAGGAAGACAGTCCTGAAACCATTTTGACCCCCCCCCCCAGCTGGCCAAATGTTTCTCTGCAAGGAGGGAGGAGGTGGAAAAAACACCTTCCTTGTTACAGGAATTTAGTAATCACCATTTCAAAGGAATGGCCAGACTACCAGGAAAGACAATCAGATAAGGCATTATCAGAAAACCTGGCAGGCAGGAAAAATAATTTAAAAATAATAATAATTTATTATTTAAACCCCGCCCATCTGGCTGAGTTTCCCCAGCCACTCTGGGTGACTCCTGATCGAGTGTTAAAAACAATACAGCATTAAATATTAAAAACTTCCCTAAACAGGGCTGCCTTCAGATGTCTTTTAAATATAGGATAGCTGCTTATTTCCTTCACATCTGAAGGGAGGGCGTTCCACAGGGCGGGTGCCACTACCGAGAAGACCCTCTGCCTGGTTCCCTGTAGCCTCACTTCTCGCAATGAGGGAACTGCCAGAACAACAACATTCAAATTTCTGTTGTAGACCACCTTTTCTGTGATGTAGGTATGATGTTTGTGGAGGGTGGTATTGGGTCACACCCCTTCTGTGATGTATGAATGATGTATGGAGGGGTGGTCTTGAGCTCCAGGGCAGGGAATTTAAAATGTCTATATAAGGGCAGGCACACCTTTGTTCTGGGTCCTCCTCCTTTCCTACGTGTAAAGGGGAGCACCCTGTTGCAACAGATCAATAAAGATCAGGCTTACTAGCTGCTTTGCTTCTCAATATTCTCTGCTTGGCCTCTGTTCTTTTCTCCTATCAATAGGGAACCCAGGTAAGGACTCTATAAGGGCTCTTGGATACCCCAGAAGGGGAAAAGGGCAGATTTTGTTTACAACACGTTTCATGTCGGAGTGTTTCCGTGCGGCTGCAGCCTCCGTTCATAAACGCGACTGATCCATCAATCTGACCGGGGTTCATTCCCATGCGTTTCCCGCGCCGCCCCCCTTCGACCCAAAGACCCTCCCCAAAGGGTCCAGTTGCGCATCCATGCAAAGGAAGAGCAGAGTTCCTCTTGCGACCTCGCCCCTCCCTGGCAGTACCCTCCGCTCCTTGACTTGGGGGTCCCCCCCTTGCAGGCTCCCCACATGCACTCTCCCCTGTAGCCCTGGGATACCCCCCCCCAAATGCACCCTCTGGGAGAGAGAGAGAGGAGACTCACCGGATCCCAGCAGGCGCCGCCGGGGCAGCATTGGCAGGGAGAGACAGAAGCGCCCCCTTTTTTGCAGGAAAAGTCTGGGGAGGCGGGGAGGGGCTTTTGCTCTGGAGGACCTGCCCTCCCCGGCTTTCTTTCCTGCCCTCTCTAGGAATCCAGCTCCTTTCTGTTTAACCCTTGGCAGGCCGGGGGCACCCAGCTCTCCCTCTTCTCTCCCTCTCGAGGGCAGGAGTCCCGGAGGAGCCACGCGCATGGCGCGCAAAGCACCCAGAGATGCTTTATTTGGGGGACCCTCCTGGCCGGGGGCTGAGCTTCCCCCTCCCTGGCCTAGAAGCCGAAGGCAAGTGATCTCCGCTGTTACGGAAATTACGGGGGCGGGGGCGCATCTTTAAAGTTGCTAAATGTTACAAATATTATGCCTGAATGTATCCTTTCAACTTGACAGCTCAGGGAAGTTACCTAGCTTTAAAAAGAATATAAAATCATCTCCTTTGCCAGTTTCCTCCATTCCAAAGCTATTTTCCCCTTGAAAAAGGACTCCAGGAAGTTTCCAGAGGTGACAATTGCTGGGCTCATTGTTAGCCAAAGGAAACCAAATCTCATCACCTGACTCACCTCAGGCTCCAGACATGAAAAGGAACTTCTATTGTACTTTTGGGTGGTGGGTACTTGTGACATAATTGTCTATGCTCATCTTATACTTGTGTGTTTCCCTAACACATCTGTCTATGCTAATGATGTGTAACCCTCCCCTTTTGTGACATGACAGTGATGTAGCAGTGATGTAGCAATGATGCTGTATGAACTGTATTCTGGGATATGGTAGGAAGGTTTTAAAAGTCCTTGTCACCCCATCCTCGGGGTTCAAAATTCCTCCTTGAACCTGTTGCGCAATAAACTTTGGTCTACAGCTATTTGCTCCGGTTGGCTGGACTCCTTCCTTTATTCCGCAGGGACCCGCAGGGCTCAGCCCGACGAGCTGGGGGACTGAGCAGCCTGGCACCTAGATTTTTCTGTAACACCCCCCCCCCCAAAGAAAGGCTCAACATCCACGCCCATGGGTGCCTGTGGCCAGCCCAAACCCTGGAGCATCTGCATCTCTGCCCCAGCTTGAAAGTTAGGGGCTGCAGTGCTGGCGAAGCTTATCTCCCCCTCCCCGTCCAGACAGAGGAATGGCCTTGTGGGGTTGGACAAGAGAGTCCCATCTGGGTGGTGTGGAGGGGGCAGTGCGGGGGCTTCCAACTGTAAAGTAGGGAGGGCCCTCCTGAGTCATCTAGTTGAACCCCCAGCATAGCAGGAATCTCAGCTAAGCATCACAGGCAGGGGGCCATCCAAGCTCCCCCCACCCCACCCAAGGAAGGCACTCTCCCCACCGACTGTGCCAGACTGCCCTCTCAATGGCCCCTCCTGGCACACTTTCCTGTGGCCAACGACTCTTCCCCAGGGAGGGCATCTGAACAAGAGACCACCCCCCTGTAGGGTGCTGTGTTGATGTCCGCCAGGCGGAGGAAAAGCAAAGCAGCTGCGCATTGGCACCGAGGGCTCCCAGACTTCAGCCAGTGCCCTCCAGGTTTCCTGAGTGCAGGCATCGTGCTGGCTGGCACTGAGGGGAACTGCAGGCCAACCTGCCTGGGGGGCACCTGCGTGGAGATGGCGGTGCCAGGGAGAAGAGCAGCAGGTTCAGGCAGAGGCTCCTAAAGGCTCTGCCCAGTTTCTTGGCGTGGAAGATGTGACCAGCCAGCAGGGGCTGGGGCTGCAGCAGGGGGCTGGCCCCTGTTACCCAAGGTAAAGGACCCCTGGATGGTCAAGTCCAGCCAAAGGCGACTATGGGGACTTACTTCTGAGTAAGCGTGCATCAGAAGGAACGGCAAATCCCTTTGAACCGCGTAGGGGTTACTCCTAAGTAAGTATGCATCAGGCAGGGCTGTAGAGTGGTGCTTCCAGTTTGCACATCTCATGGGATTTAATGTCTTGCCATTATAAACGCACGGGGATAAGTGCATTTATAGAGACACATTTCCACAAAACACCCAAACTCCAGCATGTAGCCGCAGGTGATACAACAGGAGCCTTTCTGCAAATGGCCTTTGCAACACAACTCACTGGGTGGTAACAAAGTACACACATTTGCCTCCTTGCAACGTAGCCCCGTTTCCTCAATGAATCCACCCATTTCTTGATGAAATAGAACTTCTGCCAGGAAAACCTGAGCTGAAATAGTAAGGAGAGCAAAACAGCAGCCCTGTCTGCCCCCCGTCAGCCCCCAGACTCCCCCAGTCACGTGGCAGGAGATTCTTCCTGAGGCCCCCCCCCCACGTGAGATGGGTATGACATCATGGATGATTCATATGATCCATTGATGATCCACATGATCCAAGCAGACTGGGCGAAAGAGCAGATCTCTAGGCCTGAATGAAAGGGGTCTGCGATGATGGATTCTGGAGTCAAGAAATCCGCCCTTTCCAATGATCTCTCAGGCTGGCCGGGAAAAGGCAGCGAGCAGGAATCCTCAGGCATCCCGATGGACAGACCTGTCATGTTGTCAAAACACGAACTCGGAGTCTGATCTGATTTAAATGCAGAACTCATTTTGTGACCTCGCTGTTGGATTGTCGGGATCAGCCCCTCCCCCCTCTCCTGATCCCCAGAAGGAAGACCGGGGGGGTGTTCTACTCCTCCTTCTCTCCCCCCCCCATCCGCTCAATACTTTTCCTCCCCTCCCGGCACATCCTTCTCTCATCCCGCCCACACAATCCCAAATCACACCCCCAATACATTGCTCCTCCTCCTCTCCTCCTCCAATCCGGTTTCTGCTCCAGAAATGTGGGGCGGGCAGCCCCCCTCCCAACCTTTCTGCTTCTCCCGGAAGTGGAGCTTCCACTCCAGATTGCTGCTCTGCCCCAAAGCTGGGAGGGGGGCGCTTTCTGAAAGGGGAGGGAGGAGGCAGGGGACCCCCCCCCCCGTGGATGTTGCAGGAAAGGAGAATCGGGAGCGAGGAGAAAGAGGTAAAGGGGTCACGGGGGGGGGCGGAGAGGGAGGGGGTAAGGACCCAGAGACCCCCGCCAGCTCCCCCAAGCGCCCCCCAGGGGGCTTTCCTCGCAGGGCGAACCCCTCAACCGTCTCCCCTGGCTCTTCGCAGACAAAAGCGGCCCATGAAAGGGTTAAGGGGCGCGAGAGACGCCTGGATAGAGACCCCCTGTCCCTCCCATGTTCTCTTGGGGGGGGGCGCCTCCGGCTGGAGAGATGGGGGCGCAGTGTGTGGGGTGAGCAGAGCCAAGGGAGCCTCTGGATGCAGGGGAGACTCTGGAGAGAGGGAGGGGGTCAATGGGGGGAGGGAGAGGAGCATCCCTGGGGCAGGGAAGGGCAGCATTGGCGGCGGCGGGGGGGAGATATCGCGTCTCCATTGTGGCAGCTGCGGGGGATCTCTGGTGGAACAGCCTTGGCCTCTCTCTCCCGCCCAGTAATCGACCCCCCCCTCAAGGCGACCAGAGAGGGATCCCTGGAAAGTGGGGGGTCCTGTCCCCCCCTTCCTTCCTGCAATCTCCATCCTCTTCCTGCCCCATAAGCCCCTGCCCTGTCCAGACACAGCGATTCTGCCCAGTCCATTCCTTGGTCCCCTGGAGAGGAGAGGAAGTCCAGAGGAAGAGATGTCAGTATTTGTAAAAAGAAAAGAGAAGGTTCTGGCCTCCCTTGGTCGCCTCACCCTGGTCCTTGGGCCCTTGTCAGCATAAAAGAGTCCACGAGAAGAGCATCCTTGCAGAGTACTTTCTGCTTTTACAGTGGTACCTCGGGTTACAGACGCTTCAGGTTACAGACGCTTCAGGTTACAGACTCCGATAACTGAGAAATTGTACCTCATGTTAAGAACTTTGCTTCAGGATGAAAACAGAAATCGTGCTCTGGTGGCACAGCGGCAGCAGGAGGCCCCATTAGCTAAAGTGGTGCTTCAGGTTAAGAACAGTTTCAGGTTATGAATGGAACTCCGGAATGAATTTTTAGCCATGACAAGAGAGGAGGGGGGAGGCCTTCTCAGAAGCGGCTCTTGGTTTCCGCAATCCCACCCAGGAAGCAGCCAGAAGCCTTTTCCTCTCTCTCAGGCTTCCATCTTTAAGCGTCTTTTCCGCTGAGTTGGTCTTTAAGGTGCTACTGGAAGGA
The DNA here is from genome assembly GCF_964188305.1 of Podarcis bocagei. Lineage (NCBI taxonomy): Eukaryota > Metazoa > Chordata > Lepidosauria > Squamata > Lacertidae > Podarcis > Podarcis bocagei. The sequence goes on from NC_138135.1 coordinate 2,122,423, forward strand.
ATTTTTTTATTTTGACTATGGCAGACCAACACGGCTACCTATCTACTACTTTTCCGCTGAGGATGAGGATAATGTACACCTGTCCTCAGAAACAGGGGTGCAGAGTCCATGGAATGGCTCTCAGGATTGATACGGAAGTTGCACCTCAAAAGCATTTCTGTTCCTCTTATTCTTTGTAGGCAATGTCAGAGTGACTGACAAGCTGAGATACAATCCTTCAGCATCTGATGACAGCGACTGCATGAATCTTTTGTCACGTGACAAAGACACATGAGAGCAGAAGCAGCCAAGCAGGCTGGGAAGTGCAGGGACTGCACAGTCATTTGGGCCTCCTCAATTTATTCAGGCTTAACTGCTAACTGTGGAGTCATTCTGACATGTGACGTAGTAGCCAGTTGCACTTTGTGCTCTCTGTAAGATTTCAGCAAGAGTCTGTCTGTCTCAGCCGTGAGCAGAGTCTGTATGCAATCTCAGTCAAACTGTTTGGAACCATGTGGTTTATGAAGAAGCTTCTTTTAATTCAGTAAAGCTTTTATTCTTTAAAACTCTGCATTATTAATTTACGCTGCGTGTCATCTTCCCAGTCAAAGGACCCCTTTTCAGGATAGACAGTGCCTGTGGCTGGAGGCTCTACACACCGGGTGTGCCTGTGGAGGCCAAAGACTGCCAGTATTAGCACAGGTGAGGTGTGTGACCTCCCCAAATTTACAGATTGTATATGAATGAGAAGTCGTGGGTGGGATTACAGCAACCCTGTGATTTTCTCCAGCTATAACATTTTGTGAGCTGATATAGCAGTACGAATTCCAAAATAACTTTTAAAAACCCCACAAGATCATCATCATCATCATCATCACATTTATACCCCCAGGCCTTAGTTTGCCTCCCCATGATCTAGAGAAAACACCAGCTTTGAATCATGCAGCGTAAAACTACCAGAACCTTCTTGAACCGATAGGTTAGGAATTATTGCTGTACTTAGATCCGTACTTTTCTATGTCTGTACAATTTAGCAGAGTAACATTCTCCCTTTTAAACTTACAGCGGATGCATTTGCTCAGGCTTGCTAAAGCCTCTAAAATAAGATTCCTTGGTAATTTCCACTTTAGTCCCTCATAAAAAGACAGACGCGACACAATCTTCTATAAAAGTATAAAAAGAGTTTACTCACGCATTCTGTTCACAAATGGATCCCAGAAGGCGGTGACCCCCAGGCTGCACACCTGGTCCTTCAGGGGCACAGTTACCCCATCAGGACCAGGAAGGCTCCCACCCTCCCCCAGGGACAGTATTTCTGACTTGTCAGGATTCAACCTCAATGTGTTAGCCGCCATCCATCCTCCAACCACCTCCAAACAGACACACAGGGCATTCACCATCTTCACTAGTTCCAATTTAAAAGAAAGGAAGAGAAATGAGATTGAAAATGACAGACTATGCGGAATTGGATAAATTATCGTATTTTTCGCCCCATAAGACGCACCGGCCCATAAGACGCACCTAGATTTTTTTGGGGGGGGGGAAATAAAGGGAAAAAAATTTATTTCCCCCCCAGGTGCGTTGCGCTACACCAGGAGCATGGGGCGTGCGGAGCTCAGCGCGCCCCAAGCTTCTGCGTGCCGGCAAGGTCTCCGCTAGCGTGGGAGAGCCGGGCGCCTCTCCCAGGGCTAGCGGACCCCTGCGCTAATCCAGAAGCTTGGGGCAAGCTGAGGTCAGCGCGCCCCAAGCTTCTGCGTACCGGCAAGCAGTCCGCTAGCCCTGGGAGAGCCGCGGGGCTCTCCCAGGGCTAGCGGATCGCTGCGCTACACCAGGAGCTTGGGGCGTGCTGAGCTCAGCGCGCCCCAAGCTTCTGCGTGCCGGCAAGCAGTCCGCTAGCCCTGGGAGAGCCGCGGGGCTCTCCCAGGGCTAGCGGATCGCTGCGCTACACCAGGAGCTTGGGGCGTGCGGAGCTCAGCGTGCCCCAAGCTTCTGCGTGCCGGCAAGCAGTCCGCTAGCCCTGGGAGAGCCGCGGGGATTCACTGTTCTTCTCATCCTCTCTATCCACCAGTGCTTGACTTCAGGTGCAGCAGAATTGCCCAGCCCCCCAAGGATTTGAGACCCATCAGCTATCCTCACCTGGTTTTGCCAGCCGGTTGAAGCCATTCCTGGGATTGTGGCCCCTGATTCATCCTGACAGCTTCTGGAAGGCACAGGTGAGAGCTGAGTGCAGGGTGGGGACCACCAAAGGTACTACCGCTCCCATGACACCTCATGACATCATATAATAGCTATATTTGAGACAGAACCAGAATGAATTCCTGTCTCTAGAAATAACACAACTTCAGGCCATCAATAATTCAACACTACATATTCAAGGTTGAAGTTTTCACTAGTACAGTTATCCATTTGCCTTTAATATGCAGCTTTTTCAGTGTCACTTTAGGATGGGCTCGAGATCAGGCAGCCCATCATTATTATAATCAGAAAAGTGAGCAAAGTGAGCAAAATAAGAAGGAACAACACTTTGCACCTCCTCACAAACTGCTGCTGCAAGCTACCAAAATCTGCCTAACGGTTTGCCCCTTTAGAGGCAAGGTGATAAACTGGCATTATAAGAGTGATATAAGGAGATATCTAGCGGAGCTTCTGAGGGTAACCCCTAGCTCTGTTGACTTGAAGTATACTGATCATATTAGCAGCAGACCTCAGAGGCAGAGAGTGCTGCTCTCCTTTAAAACCAAAAAGCTCCCTGCACTTATTATGTCCTCAAGAAGCCTTCTAATTAACTATGGAATCCTTGCTACAAGAGTCTTTACCAATACCAAGACCTGCCCCCTCTTACCAAACTGCTTGTTCAAAAAGAAAGCAGATAAGTCTGAGGGTCCGCCAATTGCCACGACCCCAACTCCCCTGGCCGCAGATCTAATCAGCTGGATTGACGCCCCCCTGCCTCCACTGACAAAGGCTATACATCTGGAGAATTCTACGGAGCGTGAGTTACTTCTATCCTTCTCCCAATTGCCAAAACTGGAGCGAACAGAGATAACGGACAGATTGGACGAGTTGCTACTCTGTCTCCGTAACTCAGAAGATCATGCTCATGTAAATAAGATGAATTCCTCACCAATTGTAGATCAGTCTACACAAGCCCAAGTGGTACCTGTTTTAACGACCTTTGATTTGCAACCTGGCTGTACACGGCCTCGGGATGTCAAGCCCGGGCAGGATACAGTGGAAGATTCGACAACCCTCTGGTCAAACTCGGAAGCTGTGGCAAGACTGGATGCTCTTTTGGAGGCAAACCGAAAAGGATGCCTTCCACCTGCCTTACACTGCATGTTCCCTACAGCAACCGCAGATCCAAAAGGCCCACCCCCCTCAATCTTAGAGCATACTTTAAATGTAGAGTCTATGGACCTGTCGTTAAGTGATACTCCCGTGTACCAGAATCCATCCCTGCAGCTACCAATAATTAAGCCTCAATCCATGGCTGCTGCTGCGGTAAGTAGTGCTCGGAAATTGCCTGGTAAACAAGCTACAATCACTTCCTTCTTCCAGCCTATTGCCCCCCCTCGCCGCATGTATTCCCAGGTGGATTCTGCCGTGCTGGTTCCGCAAGGCCCAGCATGACTCGAAGGGGTGACCAGGAGATTACTCACTTTCTTATCCTGGAATGTAGCTGGCATTAAACCTAAGCTGATGGATCCATCCTTTGTCGCCTACATAAAAGGCAGTCATATTCTTTTGCTGCAAGAGACCTGGGCTTGTGAGGGCTTCTCCCTATCAGGGTATAAGGGCTTCTACCTGAATGCACAACAGAATTTACTATCACCTGGCAGACCACAAGGTGGGTTGGCTATCTTAGTTTCTTTGGCCTTAAATCTGCAGGTGGAACAAATCGACATCCAGTCGTCATCCATGCTGGGTGTAAAGCTACAAACAGCAGAGGAAGTGTTCGTGGTGATTAATGTTTATTTGCACCCAATCTATAAGAAAAACCTGGTGGACCAAAGATGGAGGGGAATTCAACTGACTCTTGAAACTCTCCTAGGGAAATACCCTGAAGCCACCTTCCTAGTTGCAGGAGATTTCAACGGCCGATTGTCTCACTCTGATAAATCATTTAAAGATAGGTAGCCGTGTTGGTCTGCCATAGTCAAAATAAAAAAATTCCTTCCAGTAGCACCTTAAAGACCAACTAAGTTAGTTCTTGGTATGAGCTTTCGTGAGCATGCACACTTCTTCAGATACCTTAAGAAGTGTGCATGCACACGAAAGCTCATACCAAGAACTAATTTAGTTGGTCTTTAAGGTGCTACTGGAAGGAATTTTTTTATTTTGATAAATCATTATTTGCTAAATATAATAAATATCCCTCACTACCCATTTTAACCTCAGACCTTTTACCCAGGAACTTTAAAGACAGTGTTGCTACATACGCAGGTTTTAAATGTAGACAAACTTTGATGGCTCTTAATTTTCACCTTTTAAACGGAGCTCTCAGTTCTGATTACCCTGCCGAATTTACTTTCTGGTCAGGCTCCCGAGCCTCTACCATACCATAGACTTTATTTGGACATCAGTAGACCTAATTCCCAAAATTTCCAACTTTAGGGTGGTAACAAGGCTGGAAAGTGACCATTTTCCATTAGAACTCTCTCTGACCCTGGATGGAGAATTGGCTACCTATTCCTGTGTGCCTATTACAAATAACCAGCTTCAGATGAGGCCCACTGCCTTAAAATGGACCGACAATATGGCTCAACGGATAAATGAACTCCTTTGGTCTGACCAACTGCAAGAGACAAGGGACTCCCTTAACCAGGCAGTTGAGCCACTGCCATTATATGACAATTTAGTAGAACCGCTAAAACCTTCGTGGCTAAGACCCCGGTAATGAATAGTAACCATTTCTCCCATAAAAAGTGGTTTGATGAGGAATGTAGGCACTTCAAGAACAACCTATATAATGAATTCTTGGCATATAGGGCATCAAATGACCCCGTACCTAGCAGTCACCTTATGAACCTCAAGAGAAGGTATAAAGCACTATTAAAGGAAAAGAAGCTTGCGGCAGAAAGAAATGATTGGAAGAACCTTCTAAAAGCTGCAGAAAATAGAAATCCCTCCTCCTTTTGGCACCAAATTTCTCTTTTTTTATTTTTTATTTAAATTTTTATTAAGAAAAAATACACAGATTACAATATACAACAAGTACCACAAGTACAAACATACAGAAAAAAAAGTTCCATCAAAAAGGAACAAGCCTCCATCAGGCTACAAAGTCGTCCCGTCAGGAGGACAAAATTTCTCAATACCTGGGTAGACCGTTGTCAAGGATAGAAACCCAAATTTCAGCTGACACCTGGGAAAGCTTCTTCTCCGATTTATATGCAGCTCACGCAGCCAGCGGAGCAAGGTTAGATTTGGCCCCCTTGCCAGAGTGGGATCCCGTTACCTGCTCTGAAGTGGAAACACTTATAGGCCAATTTGAGGCGGGCAAGGCACCCGGAGACGATCTTATTTCCATAGATGTTATTAAAGCCAACAAGGATTGGTGGTGTCCACCCCTAGCAGCTCTTTTTACTTATATAAACAAAACAGCACAATTTCCTCCAAGCTGGAACTCTGCACTGATTGTGTTAATTCACAAGAAAGGGCTGCACACAGACCCGGCCAATTTTAGACCAATTAGCCTGTTAAATGTTATCGGGAAGATCTATTCAAGTTAACAAATTAACGACCTGGATGGAAAGCAACAATATCATTGCAGAGGAACAGGCGGGTTTCCTCCCCGGAAGATCAACAACAGACCAAATCTTAATCCTAAATCACTTGGCCACCAACTACGCTGGCAATGGCCTAAAAGCCCTCCACGTCGCCTTTATAGACTTTAAGCAGGCCTTTGATCTAATTCCCAGGAACCAGCTATGGACAAAATTGGCAGCGACATCTATTGACCGCCGCCTTCTCCTGCTGATTATTAATTTGCATACAAATACCCTCTTGAGGATTAGGATAGATAGTAAGGGGCTAGTCTCCAATCTGGTTGCCACCACTAGGGGGGGTAAGACAGGGCTGTTTGCTTGCCCCTGCTCTGTTTAATTTCTATATTAATTCGCTAGTGGTGCATATGGCAAATGCTGATTTCCATCCACCAAAACTGGCAGGACGAGCCTTGAATGTCCTACTGTATGCGGACGATGCCGCCCTATTAGCTACCTCCTCCATCGGATTAAGGAGGATGCTTCGAGCTCTTCATGAATATGAGACCCAACACGAGCTCCAACTAAACTATGCCAAGACCAAAATAATGGTCTTTGCTGCTCGACTGAAACCTAATTTATGGTCAATTAATGGTATTCCTTTAGAGCAGGTCGGTTGCTTCAAATACCTGGGTCAGGTTGTAAGATCAAATAGGTCCTTCCTGGGGCACAGAGAATACATAGCCTCGAACGCATCCAAAGCAGCCCTGGTGATTAGAACCCTGTACTCCAAGACAGGCACAAACTGTCAAAGTTGCCTTACGACTCTTTAAAATGAAAGTCCTCCCTCTTCTGCTGGTGGGCATTGCCTTGGGCTCGCATAGGGATTTTGAAAAATTGGAATCTATCCAAACCCAATTCCTCAGGGCCATACTCAGGATCCCCCCCTCTGTGGCAGGTGCGATCATGAGACTGGAAACCGGTTGTCAAGCCTTTAGGTATGTGGCCCTGAAAGCGAAGTTATGGCTATGGCTCAAGCTCTGTTTCAGACTGATGTGTTTGGCCCCCTTGATTCTGAGGGATAACTTTAAATCTCAATGGGAAGGGGAGATAGTGGAGGAAGTGCAGAAGTGCGGGTTGTCCTCCCTTTATATAGAGTCCATGACGTATAGCCACGCAAAGGCGGTGATCGCTCAAAGATTAAGGGATATTGCCAGACAGGAGGACATAGCTCGTGTGAAACATGGGTTGTTTCTGGGGGAGCAGTTGTATTGGGCTGCTCCAGCTCGCTACCTGGCGGATATCCAATACGTGGAATACCGCAGACTATTTACTGCGGCTAGGCTGAATGTTCTTGACTCGGCGGTTCTGAAGGGAAGATATGGAGGAGTCCCATATGACCAGAGATTATGCCACTGTGCATTGGGTGAGGTAGAATCCACTGAGCTGTCCCATCTACAACGATTTAAGACAGTATCTTATAACTCCATACTTACCCCAGCTCAGTTCCCGACAAAGAGGAAAGCAGACAGCATATCTGCTAAATAAGTCTTCTGGGAAAACAACTTTGTCAGTGGCTAAATTTCTGTTCCTGGCACTCAAGCGTCGGAAATGTTTAACTGAAAGCCCTGGTGTGGGTTATCTGTGAGAGGTCTAGTACTGTGGCCCTACCTTATTTATGTACCCCTATGATGTTATAGTTTATAATTATTGTGTAATGTTTTATTTCTGACTATCGGTCGAATAAAGGAAATTGATTGATAATTCAACACTACATATTCAAGGTTGAAGTTTTCACTAGTACAGTTATCCATTTGCCTTTAATATGCAGCTTTTTCAGTGTCACTTTAGGATGGGCTCGAGATCAGGCAGCCCATCATTATTATAAGGAGCAGTGGGGGTCTGGGATCCCGATGTGCCAGCTGCTTTTCTTCTGCTTCTCCTGCTCTCTCCATGCAATGTGAGGCATGTAGATGGAGGTCCATCTCCAAGAACAGGAGCTTCCCTGAGCACCCATTCAGCTGACCCAAAGCACCAAGCCTTGTCACTAGTTCTCTGACTGACCCAGACCACAGTCCCTGTAGATGATGTAGGCCTGGGCCTCCCAAAATGGTCCACATGGACCTCTTGTGGCCAATGAGACTGTGCAGGTGATTCATAAAGATCTAGAGGTGGATGCAGGATTATGATGCAGAGGATGGGAAATATGCAAAGGAACGATGGACCAGAGAAAGAGAGGGCCTGTTCCCGGACAGAGAGCAGCTGCCTTTCCTGTGAGGAAACAATTGATTTGAAAAGGCTGTATTCCAAGATCATGCTGCTTTATTAACAATGATGAGGATTATGAAAGGTGGTGATGCATTACTATCATTTGATGACATTGCTTTTTCATTTCCAAAAAATTGGGAACATGGGTAGGAGGCGGGGGAATGTAGGAGATGTTGATATAAGAGAAGGGGCTAATGGCGCTTGATGTGCTCTCTTTCCCTTTGTTCTCTTCCTTGAAACCCAAACAGGATTTCCTTTCCTCCCACTCTGAAGAAGGTGATGGAGAAGACATTCAGAATTCCAAGGAATGGGGCACCTTTCGTTTCATGAGGAATAGAAATTAAAATGTGTGAAATGTGGGATATGCTTCATTGAATGAGGACACATAGCTCACATCAATGACTCCGAGAGGAGAAACCATTTAAAGGTATGGAGTGTGGGAAAAGTTTCACTGATAGTGGAAAACTTAGAACACATCAGCGGATTTACATGGACAAGAAAGGATTACAGTGCAGGGAGTGTGGAAGAACTTCAGTCAGAGAGGATTCCTCAATATACATCAGTGGACTCACACAGGGGAAAAACCATTTAAATGCATGGAGTGTGGGAAAAGCTTCCGTCAGAGTGGACACTTAAGTTCACATCTACGGATTCACACGGGTGAAAAACTTTTTAAATGCATGGAGTGTGGGAAGAGCTTCAGACAGAATGGAAAACTTAAATTACACCAGCGAAGTCACACTGGTGAAAAACCATATAAATGTATGGAGTGTGGAAAGAGCTTCAGTCAGATTGGAAACCGCAATATGCATCAACGGACGCATACAGGGGAGAAACCTTTTAAATGTAGGGAGTGCGGAAAGAGCTTTAGTGATAGTGGAAACCTTAGAAAACATCAACGGACTCACACAGGGGAAAAACCATTTAAATGTATGGAGTGTGAAAAGAGCTTTAGTGGTAGTGGAAGCCTTAGAATACATCAACGGACTCACACAGGGGAGAAACCATATAAATGTATAGAGTGTGGAAAGAGCTTTACTGATAGTGGAGACCTTAGAAAACATCAACGGATTCACACAGGGGAGAAACCATATAAATGTACAGAGTGCGGAAAGAGCTTCAGTGATAGTGGAGGCCTTAGAAAACATCAACGGATTCACACAGGGGAGAAACCATATAAATGTATAGAATGCAGAAAGAGCTTCAGGCTGAGTGGAGACCTTAGAAAACATCAACGGATTCACACAGGGGAGAAACCATTTCAATGTATGGAGTGTGGAAAGAGCTTCAGTCAGAGTGGACAGTTAAGTTCACACCTACGGATTCACACGAGTGAAAAACCTTTTAAATGCATGGAGTGTGGGAAGAGCTTCAGGCAGAATGCAGAACTTAAATTACACCAGCGAAGTCACACTGGTGAAAAACCATATAAATGTGTGGAGTGTGGAAAGAGCTTCAGGCTGAGTGGAGACTTTAGAAATCATCAACGGACTCACACAGGGGAGAAACCATTTCAATGTATGGAGTGTGGAAAGATCTTCAGTCGAAGTGGACACCTCAATAAACATCACCAGACTCACACAGGGGAGAAACCATTTCAATGTATGGAGTGTGGAAAGAGCTTCAGACGGAGTGGACACCTCAATAAACATCACCAGACTCACACAGGGGAGAAACCATATAAATGTATGGAGTGTGGAAAGAGCTTCAGTCGGAGTGAACACCTCAATAGACATCACCAGACTCACACAGGGGAGAAACCATATAAATGTATGGAGTGTGGAAAGAGCTTCATTCAGATTGGAAACCTTAGAAAACATCAACGGACTCATAAAGGGTGAAACCATTTAAATGCATTGAGTGCGGAAAGAACTTCAGTCGAAATGGAAACCTTAAAACACATCAACGGATTCACACAGGGGAGAAAACATTTAAATGTATAGAATGTGGAAAGAGCTTCAGTAAGAGTGGACACCTCAATATACATCAACGGACACACACAGGGGAGAAACCATAAGAATGCATGGAATGCGGAAAGTGCTTCAGTTTCTTTTCTTTATACACACACACACACACACACACACACACACACACATATATATATATATATAATATTTATTAAGATTTTTTGAAATATTACAGTAAAAAAGAAAAAGAAAAAGAAAAATACAAAATAAAAACAGTTAAAAACACACCTATTTTCTATTACTTATTTTCCTTTAGCTTATTTCCCGGACCTCCTCATACCTCCCTTTTTTGTATTCCGCTTCAATTCATTGGTTCAGCAAATCCTTACCATTAGATTTTAACCCATTTATAACCCTTTTTTCATATTCTCTTAAAGCACTACAGCTGGGAACCCTTAATTGCTATCCAACATCATTTTATCATTCATTAATTTTACAATATTTCTGTAGATAGTCTTTAAATTTCTTCCAATCTTCTTCCACCGACTCTTCTCCCTGGTCTCGGATTCTGCTAGTCATTTCTGCCAGTTCCATATAGTCCATCACCTTCCTCTGCCATTCTTCCAAAGTGGGTAGTTCTTGTGTCTTCCAATACTTTGCAATGAGTATTCTTGCTGCTGTTGTAGCATACATAAAAAAGTTCTGTCCTTCTTTGACACCAATTGGCTGACCATGCCCAGAAGAAACGCCTCTGGTTTCTTCAAGAAGGTATATTTAAATACCTTTTTCAGTTCATTATATATCATTTCCCAGAAGCCCTTAATCCTTGGGCACGTCCACCAAAGGTGAAAGAATGTACCTTCAGTTTCTTTACAGTTCCAGCATTTATTATTGGGCAAATGATAAATTTTTGCAAGCTTGACTGGGGTCATGTACCACCTGTATATCATTTTCATAATATTCTCTCTTAGGGCATTACATGCCGTAAACGTCATACCTGTAGTCCATAACTGTTCCCAATCAGCAAACATAATATTATGTCCAACATCTTGTGCCCATTTAATCATAGCAGATTTCACCATTTCATCCTGAGTATTCCATTTCAACAGCAAGTTATACATCTTTGACAAAATCTTAGTTTTGGGTTCTAACAGTTCTGTTTCTAATTTTGATTTTACCACCTGGAAGCCAATTTTCTTATCCAAATTATATGTCTCCATTATCTGATAATAATGAAGCCAGTCTCACACTTTGTTTTTTAATTTCTGAAAACACTGCAGTTCCAGTCTATCTCCTTCTTGTTCCAAAATTTCCCAATATTTCGCCCATTTGGCCTCCATATTGAGCCTTTTCAGAGCTTTCGCTTCCATCGGTGACAACCACCTTGGGGTTTTATTTGCCAATAAATCCTTGTATCTTATCCAAACGTTAAACAATGCTTTCCTGACAATATGATTTTTGAATGCTTTATGTCCATTGACCTTATCATACCATAAATATGCATGTCATCCAAATACGTTGTTAAAGCCTTCTAGATCCAAAATGTCTGTATTTTCAAGAAGTAGCCATTCTTTCAACCAGCAAAAAGCTGCTGATTCATAGTAAAGTTTAAAGTCTGGCAGGGCAAATCCACCCCTTTCCTTTGCATCAGTTAATATCTTAAATTTTATTCTGGGCTTCTTGCCCTGCCAGACAAATCTAGATATATCCCTCTGCCACTTCTTGAAACAGTCCATCTAGTCCACAATTTTCAATGTCTATAACAAAAACAACATTCTAGGCAATACATTCATTTTTATCACAGCAATACGACGCAACAGTGAAAGCTTCAAATTTGACCAAATTTCTAAATCTTTTTTCACTTCTGTCCAACATGTTTCATAATTATCTTTAAATAAGTTCCCATTTTTGGCTGTCATATTAATCCCTAAGTATTTCATTTTCTTAACCACAGTCAGGCCTGTCTCATTCTGAAACCTGTCTCTTTCAATCGGTGTTCAATTTTTCTCTAAAACCTTAGTTTTTAGATTGTTCAGTTTAAATCCTGCCACTTGACCAAATTCTTGAATTAATTCTAAAACCCTTTTAGTACTAGATTCTGGCTCCTGTAACGTCAATACTGAGTCATCTGCAAATGCTCTCAGTTTGTACTGTTTGGCTCCGACCTGTATACCTTTAACCAACCGGTCCCTTCTAATCATATTCAGCAGAACCTCCAGGGCCGATATGAAAAGCAGTGGGGAGATTGGGCACCCCTGTCGTGTCCCTTTTTCTATCTTAAATTCTGCCATCACCACATTATTTACAATTAATTTAACCTTTTGTTCAGAGTATATTGCACCTATACCATTTTCAAAACCTTGGCCTACCCCCATCCCCTGTAGGTTCTTCTTCATGAAACTCCAAGAGATATTGTCAAAAGCTTTCTCCGCATCCACAAATATCAGAACTGCTTTAGTGTTTATATTCACTTTTAGTTTTTCCAAAATATCAATTATGTTCCTCAAATTATCAGACAAGTGTCTTCCCGGGAGAAAGCCCGCTTGGTCTTTATGAATCTCTTCCATCAATACAAAGAGCTTCAGTTTCAATGCAAGCCTTAGAAGACATCAGCGGACTCACACAGGGGAGAAACCATTTAAATGCATGAAGTGCGGAAAAAGCTTCAGTCAAAGGGGAAATCTTAGAAAACATCAACGGACACACAGGGAAGAAACCATTTAAATGTATGGAGTTTGGAAGGAGCTTCAGTCCGAGTGGAACCCTTGATTTACATCAACAAACTCCCACATGAGAGAAACCATATAAATGTCAAGTAGACAGAGGTTCAGTCCTAGTGGAAGTCTATATCAACAGACTCATGGACAGGGAGAACTTTAACAGTTGACACCCTACAAACCCATCAACCCTCAAAGAGGAGAAGCTGTTTAAAGGGAAATATTGCATAAAGTGCTTTAGTTATAATGGAGTGTTTAAGGAACATCTAAGGACTCAGAGGGGAGAACCCATTTAGATGTATGGAGTGTGGGACATGTTCCTTTCAGAGTCCACTCTTTTGTTCACAGCAATGCACTTTTGGGAGAATCAATTCCTGCGTCCAGTCAGCGCTTCCCCTGTGCAGCTCTGCTTTGGGGCTTGAGGCTGACCTGGGCAGGAGAGCAGAGTAGCAGCGGTCCTGCATCCGTGTGAGATGAGGGATAAATCAAGTCCAAAGACAGTTCAGTTCTTATCTCTAGAAGTGTTTATTTACAAGCCATAAATCAGTCACATTCCATCGGAGCTTTCCGGCATCATCTGTGCTCAAAAGCACACACGCAGTCTCTGAGTTGAGCTGCGTCTTAGGCAGAATCGAAAGCAAGTCTGAACAGAGATACAGACTGTGACGCACTTCTCTGCGTCAAGCTCCTCCCAGATACAGGACACCATGGAGTTTTAACCCTGTCAGTTCCAAACTCCACACCCCCTCTTGTCCTGCATCTGGGGACAATAGCCAACAATGCTTTCCCCATACACAGACCCTCACAGAACTCCTCGTGCTTCTGGAAGGTTAATGGTTTTGTGAAACCATCAGCGAGGTTCTTGGTTGAGGGACAGTATTTCACAGCAACTAGCCCCTCATGAACACTCTGACATACATTCCGGAAACGTATGTCCAAATGTTTGGTCCTCGCCTTGAATTGCCCCGTCTCGGCCAATTTGAGGCATGGTTGATTGTCTTCATGCACCACAACGGGCAGACAATTCTCTCCACAGATTTCCTCGACCAAACACACATAGAACTCCAGCTCTCTGCAAACCTCTGATAGCGCACTGAACTCAGCTTCAGTAGATGAAAGCGCTATGAGACTTTGCTTCCGGGACCTCCACCCAACTACTGAGTCCCCAAACTTCACCACTAGGCCTGACACTGATTTGCGGTCCTCAAGGTTAGCCCAATCCGAATCCACCCATGCGGTCAGCTTGACACCGCCCTCAGCTGACATCTTGAGGCAAAAATCTTTGGTATCTTGCAAGTAACGTAGCACCCGCTTAATACCATTCCTGGCCTGCACACTAGGACTTGAAGCCTCTCTACTAAGCAGATTGACAGCAAAAACTATGTCTGGTCCGCTCCACTGTGACAGATACAGTAGACTACCCAGAGCTGACTGAAAGAGTTCAGTATTTTCGAACACAACGCGTTCTACTTGCTGACACTCCTTCACGTATCCAGCCTCCATGGGAGTTTTGGCACCTGCACAATCAGACATCCTGAACTTCTCAAGCAACTGGTCAATCTTACCTTTCTGGCGAAGCAAAAAGCGTCCATCACTTGCTCTTGTGATCTCTAAGCCTAAATACGATTTGACATCTCCAAGCTGCTTGATCTTGACCCGTTTTCCAAGCTCCCTAGCAAACTTCTCCACCTGTTTACTTGTCTGTGCCATGATCAAGATATCATCAACAAACACCTGAACCACTTATTGTTTCAAGCCTGAATCTCTAATGTAAAGACAACTGTCTGCAAGAGATCTCTTAAAAGGTTCATACCTTTTCATCCAAACTCCACAGAACTGAGCAGGAAATCCATCTTAAAAGCATGTCATGTATTTGAGGTTCTGCTGTTTATATGTAAATCTGTATAGTAATGAAATAATGAAGGTAACGTCTCACTCTAGTGAGTATAATTTTAGATGTAAGGTACCTTTTGATAGTGAGGGGGAGTTGGTGAATCTGGATTTCTGGGATGTCATTTGCCTGGAAGCAGCTGGCAGAAAGCTTTTCTTCGTGAAGCCCCTGCAGATGCCGAGTTGCTGACTTCCCTCCCAGACGACAGGAAGCGAAAGACACACCTCCATTGCCATGTGTCCTTCCAGCCTCTTTCCTCCCTTGCTCCCTTCTGCCGGATTGTGTGCCTGACTTAGATATCTTGTGTGGTGTATTTTTCTATTGCTGAAACTGGATTTGCTCGCAGCAGCCAAGTTTTGTGCCTCACTGGGGACCCAGTAAGAACTGTATGCTTTGAAAGCTCAGTAAACTATTACTGAAGAAGTCCTGCTGCCTCTCTGTGTGTTTCTGACCTCAGTGTGGGACTTGCTCTACATGTGGCCCCTACCCTGCTGCTACTTGGCCCATGCCTGGGAGTTACTCTACTCAAGCATGCAAGATGGTTTTTGCACCAAACTCTGTCATCCCCCCACCGCATGATCTCCAAGCACTGATTCTTCACCAGAAATTCATCACTGCCTCCTCAGCATTCTGAAGAAAACTGATAATACTGTAAGTTAATGGGTGATTTCCCCCCAAGCCTAATTGCAAGAGGGGAACGGAGGGGCTGCAGGGACCCGGGAAGTCTCCTGATGGGCCCATCTTCACTCTTGAACCCCATGGGGCAACCCCAGAGCTCCAGCTTTTTCTGGGGTTTGGGGAAGGTAGTATTTTTCCATAGTCCCAGAAGTTTTTATTCAGTCATGCTGCTAGGGAGTTTTCCTACCAGAGGCCCACAGTTCATACTGCTATCATACTGATTTTACTATTGTTTCTGCTTTTGCTGTCATGGAACAGCTGGGTGGGGGGGGGGAGGCACCAGTTGGGGGACCTACAAGGGAAGAAGGCTGAGATCCTGGGGACTTGTGGGGGGATGGCAGTGAGCAGAAAGAGGGAGGAAAGGGAGCAGAACGGGAGGGGAGGTGTTGCAAGCTGAGGAGGAAACAGGGTTTGGTGAGCAGGAAGAGGCTGGGGCAGAGAGCAGTTCAGACTCAGAGGGAGGAGAGGAGAGGGCCAGGAGACCCAGAGGAGGCCGGCTGCTGAAGCATCCAGGGAGACTCCCCCTCCTGCTGTGACCAGCTCCCCTCTCCCCTGGTCTCCCAGAGCACACAGAGAAATCCAGTTCAGACCCATGAGCCTGTACATTATATTAATGGGCGTAGGGTTTTTTTTGTCCCAACATGCATCACTTTAATCTCCTTGACAATGAACTGTATTTTCGGCCCATTCAGCCCGTTTGGAGAAGTCCCTTTGGAGCTCCTTGCAATCTCTCTTTATTTGCTCCGGTTGGCTGGACTCCTCCCTTTATTCCGCAGGGACCCGAAGGGCTCAGCCCGACGAGCTGGGGGACTGAGCAGCCTCGCACCTAGATTTTTCTGTAACACCCCCCCTCCCAAAGAAAGGCTCAACATCCACGCCCATGGGTGCCTGTGGCCAGCCCAGACCCTGGAGCATCTGCATCTCTGCCCCAGCTTGAAAGTTAGGGGCTGCAGTGCTGGCGAAGCTTATCTCCCCCTCCCCGTCCAGACAGAGGAATGGCCTTGTGGGGTTGGACAAGAGAGTCCCATCTGGGTGGTGTGGAGGGGGCAGTGCGGGGGCTTCGAACTGTAAAGTAGGGAGGGCCCTCCTGAGTCATCTAGTTGAACCCCCAGCATAGTAGTAATCTCAGCTAAGCATCACAGGCAGGGGGCCATCTAAGCTCCCCCCACCCCACCCAAGGAAGGCACTCTCCCCACCGGCTGTGCTGTACTGCCCTCTCAATGGCCCCTCCTGGCACACTTTCCTGTGGCCAAAGACTCTTCCCCAGGGAGGGCATCTGAAGAAGAGACCACCCCCCTGTAGGGTGCTGTGTTGATGTCCGCCAGGCGAAGTAAAAGCAAAGCAGCTGCGCATTGGCACCGAGGGCTCCCAGACTTCAGCCAGTGCCCTCCAGGTTTCCTGAGTGCAGGCATCGTGCTGGCTGGCACTGAGGGGAACTGCAGGCCAACCTGCCTCGGGGGCACCTGCGTGGAGATGGCGGTGCCAGGGAGAAGAGCAGCAGGTTCAGGCAGAGGCTCCTAAAGGCTCTGCCCAGTTTCTTGGCGTGGAAGATGTGACCAACCAGCAGGGGCTGGGGCTGCAGCAGGGGGCTGGCCCCTGTTACCCAAGGTAAAGGACCCCTGGCTGGTCAAGTCCAGCCAAAGGCGACTATGGGGACTTACTTCTGAGTAAGCGTGCATCAGAAGGAACGGCAAATCCCTTTGAACCGCGTAGGGGTTACTCCTAAGTAAGCGTGCATCAGGCAGGGCTGCAGAGTGGTGCTTCCAAAAGCAGCCAGTTCGCACATCTCATGGGATTTAATGTCTTGCCATTATAAACGCAAGGGGATAAGTGCATTTATAGAGACACATTTCCGCAAAACACCCAAACTCCGGCATGTAGCCGCAGGTGATACAATAGGAGCCTTTCTGCAAATGGCCTTTGCAGCACAACTCACTGGGTGGTAACAAAGTAGACACATTTGCCTCTTTGCAACGTAGCCCCGTTTCCTCAATGAATCCACCCATTTCAGTAAAACCTGAGCTGAAATAGTACGGAGAGCAAAACAGCAGCCCTGTCTGACCCCCGTCAGCCCCCAGACTCCCCCAGTCACGTGGCAGGAGATTCATCCTGAGCCCCCCCCCCTCCGTGAGATGGGTATGACATCATGGATGATTCATATGATCCATTGATGATCCACATGATCCAAGCAGACTGGGCGAAAGAGCAGATCTCTAGGCCTGAATGAAAGGGGTCTGCGATGATGGATTCTGGAGTCAAGAAATCCTCCCTTTCCAGTGATCTCTCAGGCTGGCCAGGAAAAGGCAGCGAGCAGGAATCCTCAGGCATCCCGACGGACAGACCTGTCATGTTGTCAAAACACGAACTCGGAGTCTGATCTGATTTAAATGCAGAACTCATTTTGTGACCTCGCTGTTGGATTGTCGGGATCAGCCCCTCCCCCCTCTCCTGATCCCAGAAGGAAGACGGGGGGGGGGGAAGATTTATACTCCTCCTTCTCGCCCCCCCACCCGCTCAATACTTTCCCTCCCCTCCCGGCACATCCTTCTCTCACCCCGCCCCCATCATCCCAAATCCCTCCCCCAATACATTGCTCCTCCTCCTCCTCCTCCAATCCGGTTTCTGCTCCAGAAATGTGGGGCGGGCAGCCCCCCTCCCAACCTTTCTGCTTCTCCCGGAAGTGGAGCTTCCACTCCGGATTGCTGCTCTGCCCCAAAGCTGGGAGGGGGGCGCTTTCTGAAAGGGGAGGGAGGAGGCAGGGG
The DNA here is from genome assembly GCF_964188305.1 of Podarcis bocagei. Classification (NCBI taxonomy): domain Eukaryota; kingdom Metazoa; phylum Chordata; class Lepidosauria; order Squamata; family Lacertidae; genus Podarcis; species Podarcis bocagei. The sequence goes on from NC_138135.1 coordinate 2,140,330, forward strand.
ACCCCCCCCCGTGGATGTTGCAGGAGAGGAGAATCGGGAGCGAGGAGAAAGAGGTAAAGGGGTCGCGGGGGGGGGCGGAGAGGGGGGAAAGGACCCAGAGACCCCCGCCAGCTCCCCCAAGCGCCCCCAGGGGGCTTTCCTCGCAGGGCGGACCCCTCACCCGTCTCCCCTGGCTCTGCGTGGAGAAAAACGGCCCATGAAAGGGTTAAGCGGCGCGAGAGACGCCTGGATAGAGACCCCCCTGTCCCTCCCATGTTCTCTTAGGGGGGGCGCCTCCGGCTCGAGAGATGGGGGCGCAGGGTGTGGGGTGAACAGAGCCAAGGGAGCCTCTGGATGCAGGGGAGACTCTGGAGAGAGGGAGGGGGTCAAGGAAATTGGGGGGGGAGGGAGAGGAGCATCCCTGGGGCAGGGAAGGGCAGCATTGGCGGCGGGGGGGGGGGAGATATCGCGTCTCCATTGTGGCAGCTGGGGGGGATCTCTGTTGGAACAGCCTTAGCCTCTCTCTGCCGCCCAGTAATCGACCCCCCCCTTCAAGGCGACCAGAGAGGGATCCCTGGAAAGTGGGGGTCCTGTCCCCCCACCCTTCCTTCCCGCAATCTCCATCCCCTTCCTGCCCCATAAGCCCCTGCCCTGTCCAGACACAGCGATTCTGCCCAGTCCAACCATTGGTCCCCTGGAGAGGAGAGGAAGTCCAGAGGAAGAGATGTCAGTATTTGTGAAAAGAAAAGAGAAGGTTCTGGCCTCCCTTGGTCGCCTCAGCCTGGTCCTTGGGCCCTTGTCAGCATGAAAGAGTCCACGAGAAGAGCATCCTTGCAGAGTACTTTCTGCTTTTACAGTGGTACCTCGGGTTACAGACGCTTCAGGTTACAGACGCTTCAGGTTACAGACTCCGATAACTGAGAAATAATACCTCAGGTTAAGAACTTTTCTTCAGGATGAGAACAGTAATATTGTGGTGGTTGTGCAGCGGCAGCAGGAGGCCCCATTAGCTAAAGTGGTGCTTCAGGTTAAGAACAGTTTCAGGTTACGAATGGAACTCTGGAAGGAATTAAGTACTTAACCCGAGGTACCACTGTATTTTCAAAAGTCTTTCTGCAAAAGCGACTGACCAACTGTACACACATCAACACTGCCAGCTTTCACCAACCAACCAACCCAACACCAAACTAACATTTCTCACTCTATATATACAAACCACAGCTTTTTAAGCATTAAAGAAACAGCGGCCAATTTTTAGCCGTGACAAGAGAGGAGGGGGGAGGCCTTCTCAGAAGCGGCTCTTGGTTTCCGTAATCCCACCCAGGAAGCAGCCAGAAACCTTTTCCTCTCTCTCAGGCTTCCATCTTTAAGCGTCTTTTCCGCTGAGGATGAGGATAATGTACACCTGTCATCAGAAACAGGGGTGCAGAGTCCATGGAATGGCTCTCAGGATTGATAGAGAAGTTGCACCTCAAAAGCATTTCTGTTCCTCTTATTCTTTGTAGGCAATGTCAGAGTGACTGACAAGCTGAGATACAATCCTTCAGCATCTGATGACAGCGACTGCATGAATCTTTTGTCACGTGACAAAGACACATGAGAGCAGAAGCAGCCAAGCAGGCTGGGAAGTGCAGGGACTGCACAGTCATTTGGGCCTCCTCAATTTATTCAGGCTTAACTGCTAACTGTGGAGTCATTCTGACATGTGACGTAGTAGCCAGTTGCAATTTGTGCTCTCTGTAAGATTTCGGCAAGAGTCTGTCTGTCTCAGCCATGAGCAGAGTCTGTATGCAATCTCAGTCAAACTGTTTGGAACCATGTTGTTTATGAAGAAGCTTCTTTTAATTCAGTAAAGCTTTTATTCTATAAAACTCTGCATTATTAATTTACGCTGCGTGTCATCTTCCCAGTCAAAGGACCCATTTTCACGATAGACAGTGCCTGTGGCTGGAGGCTCTACACACCGGGTGTGCCTGTGGAGGCCAAAGACTGGCAGTATTAGCACAGGTGAGGTGTGTGACCTCTCCAAATTTACAGACTGTATGTGAATGAGAGTTTGTGGGTGGGATTATAGTTTACGGCAACCCTGTGATTTTCTCCACCCATAACATTTTGTGAGCTGATATAGCAGTACGAATTCCAAAATAACTTTAAAAAACCCCACAAGATCATCATCATCATCATCATCGCATTTATACCCCCAGGCCTTAGTTTGCCTCCCCATGATCTAGAGAAAACACCAGCTTTGAATCATACAGAGTAAAACTACCAGAACCTTCTTGAACCGATAGGTTAGGAATTATCGCTGTACTTAGATCCGTACTTTTCTATGCCTGTACAATTTAGCAGAGTAACATTCTCCCTTTTAAACTTACAGCGGATGCCTTTGCTCAGGCTCACTAAAGCCTCTAAAATAAGATTCCTGGGTAATTTCCACTTTAGTCCCTCATAAAAAGATAAGACACGACACAGTCTTCTATAAAAGTATAAAAAGAGTTTACTCACGCATTCTGTTCACAAATGGATCCCAGAAGGCGGTGACCCACAGGCTGCACACCTGGTCCTTCAGGGGCACAGTTACCCCATCAGGACCAGGAAGGCTCCCACCCTCCCCCAGGGACAGTATTTCTGACTTGTCAGGATTCAACCTCAATGTGTTAGCCGCCATCCATCCTCCAACCACCTCCAAACAGACACACAGGGCATTCACCATCCTCACTAGTTCCAATTTAAAAGAAAGGAAGAGCTGGGCATCATCCACATACTGGTGAACACCCAGCCCAAACCCCCTGATGATCTCTCCCAGTGGCTGCATATAGATAGTAAAAAGCATGGGGAAGAGAATGGAGTCCTGAGGCACCCCACAAGTAAGCATCTAGGGGTCTGAACACTCATCCCCCAACACCACTCTCTGGACATGGCCCAGGAGGAAGGAGGGGAACCACTGCATAGCAGGGTCCCCAGCTCCCCTAGAGGGTCCAGAAGGATGCCATGGCCAAAGGTCTCCAAAGCCGCTGAGAGAACCAGCAGAACCAGGAAAGAGCTTCCCCCTCAGCCTCTGGCCCGTTGGAGATCATCAACCAGCACAACCAGGGCAATTTCAGTCCCATGATGAGGCCTGAATCCCCATTGGAAGGATCATGGCGGCAGGAGATTTCCTGGTCCTGCACCCCCAAAAGCTCCAGCCACAAGACTTTCATTAGCTTTGAAGAGGCCACATGATACATTGTGGTCTTTTCTTCGAAAAACAAATATTTTGAATACTTTTACAGTGCCGTATGATGTAAATATGGGATCCGGGTGGCGCAGTGGTTAAACCACAGAGTGTAGGACTTGCCAATCAGAAGGTCAGCGGTTCGAATCCCCGTGATGCGGTGAGCTCCCATTGCTCGGTCCCTGCTCCTGCCAACCTAGCAGTTCGAAAGCACGTCAAAGTGCAGGTAGATAAATAGGTACCACTCTGGCGGGACGGTAAACAGCGTTTCCATGCGCTGCTCTGGTTCACCAGAAGCGGCTCAGTCATGCTGGCCACATGACCGGGAAGCTGTATGCCGCTGGCTCCCTCGCCCAATAAAGCGAGATGAGTGCCGCAACCCCAAAGTCGGCCACGACTGGACCTAATGGTCAGTGGTCTCTTTACCTTTACCTTTAGACAACCAGACCCCCTTCTCAGCCCGGCTGATATGGTCCCAAGGAAAGCAGAGCAGTATGTTTGGCACCAGCTTGGCTGCAGGAGTTGAAGGTGTGCAGGACACCATCCAACCGTCTTAGAGACTCCACTCTGGATTTGTGTGGGTCTCCCTCCATAGCCTTTTCTTCTCCTGAACATAACTCATGAGGCAGTGAAGGTTTAGGAGCAGAGTTTTCCTTCTCGATGGGCTTCCTTCCCCGGTTGACGATCCCATCGGCCCTTCACTTTCCTCTGCAGGATGGGCAGAATCTGCCTTCTAGACTGTGGGATTCACTGTTCTTCTCCTCCTCTCCATCCACCAGGGCTTGACTTCAGGTGCAGCAGAATTGCCCAGCCCCCCAAGGATTTGAGACCCATCAGCTATCCTCACCTGGTTTTGCCAGCCGGTTGAAGCCATTTCTGGGATTGTGGCCCCTGATTCATCCTGACAGCTTCTGGAAGGCACAGGTGAGAGCTGAGTGCAGGGTGGGGACCACCAAAGGTACTACCGCTCCCATGACACCTCATGACATCATATAATAGCTATATTTGAGATAGAACCGGAATGAATTCATGTCTCTAGAAATAACACAACTTCAGGCCATCAATAATTCAACACTACATATTCAAGGTTGAAGTTTTCACTAGTACACTTATCCATTTGCCTTTAATATGCAGCTTTTTCAGTGTCACTTTAGGATGGGCAAGAGATCAGGCAGCCCATCATTATTATAAGGAACAGTGGGGGTCTGGGATTCCAATGTGCCAGCTGCTTTTCTTCTGCTTCTCCTGCTCTCTCCATGCAATGTGAGGCATGTAGATGGAGGTCCATCTCCAAGAACAGGAGCTTCCCTGAGCACCCATTCAGCTGACCCCAAGCACCAAGCCTTGTCACTAGTTCTCTGACTGACCCAGACCACAGTCCCTGGAGAAGATGTAGACCTGGGCCTCCCAAAATGGTCCACATGGACCTCTTGTGGCCAATGAGACTGTGCAGGTGATTCATAAAGATCTAGAGGTGGATGCAGGATTATGATGCAGAGGATGGGGAATGTCCAAAGGAACGATGGACCAGAGAAAGAGAGGGCCTGTTCCCGGACAGAGAGCAGCTGCCTTTCCTGTGAGGAAACAATTGATTTGAAAAGGCTGTATTCCAAGATCATGCTGCTTTATTAACAATGATTGAGGATTATGAAAGGTGGTGATGCATTACTATCATTTGATGACATTGCTTTTTCATTTCCAAAAAATTGGGAACATGGGGAGGACAGTGGAGAATGTAGGAGATGTTGAAATAAGAGAAGGGGCTAATGGAGCTTGATGTGCTCTCTTTCCCTTTGTTCTCTTCCTTGAAACCCAAACAGGATTTCCTTTCCTCCCACTCTGAAGAAGGTGATGGAGAAGACATTCAGAATTCCAAGGAATGGGGCACCTTTCGTTTCATTAGGAATAGGAATTAAAATGTGTGAAATGTGGGATATGCTTCATTGAATGAGGACACATAGCTCACATCAATGACTCTGAGAGGAGAAACCATTTTAAAGTATGGTGTTTCGGAAAAGTTTCGCTGATAGTGGAAAACTTAGAACACATCAGCGGATTTACATTTACAAGAAAGTATTACAATGCAGGGAGTGTGGAAGAACTTCAGTCAGAGAGGATTCCTCAATATACATCAGCAGACTCACACAGGGGAAAAACAATTTAAATGCATGGAGTGCGGGAAAAGCTTCCGTCAGAGTGGACACTTAAGTTCACATCTACGGACTCACACAGGGGAGAAACCATATAAATGTATAGAGTGCGGAAAGAGCTTTAGTGATAGTAGAGACCTTAGAAAACATCAACGGATTCACACAGGGGAGAAACCATATAAATGTATAGAGTGCGGAAAGAGCTTTAGTTGGTGTGGAGACTTTAGAAATCATCAACGGATTCACACAGGGGAGAAACCATTTCAATGTATGGAGTGTGGAAAAAGCTTCTGTCGGAGTGGACAGTTAAGTTCACACCTACTGATTCACACGGGTGAAAAACCTTTTAAATGCATGGAGTGTGGGAAGAGCTTCAGGCGGAATGCAGAACTTAAATTACACCAGCGAAGTCACACTGGTGAAAAACCATATAAATGTATGGAGTGTGGAAAGAGCTTCATTCAGAGTGGGCAGTGCAATATGCATCAACGGACTCACACAGGGGAGAAACCATATAAATGTATAGAGTGCGGAAAGAGCTTCAGTGATAGTGGAGACCTTAGAAAACATCAACGGTCTCACACAGGGGAGAAACCATATAAATGTATAGAGTGTGGAAAGAGCTTCAGTCAGAGTGGAGACCTTAGAAAACATCAACGGATTCACACAGGGGAGAAACCATTTCAATGTATGGAGTGTGGAAAAAGCTTCTGTCGGAGTGGACAATTAAGTTCACATCAACGGACTCACACGGGTGAAAAACCATTTCAATGTATGGAGTGTGGAAAGAGCTTCAGTCAGAGTGGACACCTCAATAAACATCACCAGACTCACACAGGGGAGAAACCATTTAAATGTATGGAGTGTGGAAAGAGCTTCAGTCGGAGTGGACACCTCAATAGACATCACCAGACTCACACAGGGGAGAAACCATATAAATGTATGGAGTGTGGAAAGAGCTTCAGTCGGAGTGGACACCTCAATAGACATCACCAGACTCACACAGGGGAGAAACCATATAAATGTATGGAGTGTGGAAAGAGCTTCAGTAAGATTGGAAACCGCAATATGCATCAACGGACTCATACAGGGGAGAAACCTTTTAAATGTAGGGAGTGCGGAAAGAGCTTTAGTGATAGTGGAAACCTTAGAAAACATCAACGGATTCACACAGGGGAGAAACCATTTAAATGTATGGAGTGTGAAAAGAGCTTTAGTGATAGTGGATACCTTAGAAGACATCAACGGATCCACACAGGGGAGAAACCATATAAATGTATGGAGTGTGGAAAGAGCTTCAGTTTCGATGCAGGCCTTAGATCACATCAACAGACTCACACAGGCAGGGGAAAACCATATGAATGTATGGCATGCGGGAAGAGCTTCAGTCAAAAAGGAGACCTTGAATTACACCAGCAGACTCACAAAGGGGAGAATCCATTTAATGCATGGAATGTGGAAAGAGCTTCCGTTTCAATGCAAGCCTTAGAAGACATCAACAAACTCACACAGGGGGAAAACCATTTAAATGCATTGAGTGCGGAAAGAGCTTCAGTCAAAATGGAGACCTTAAAACACATCGACAGATTTACACAGGGGAGAAACCATATTAATGTGTGGACTGTGGAAAGAGCTTCATTCAGATTGGAAACCTTAGAAAACATCAACGGACTCATAAAGGGTGAAACCATTTAAATGCATTGAGTGCGGAAAGAGCTTCAGTCGAAATGGAAACCTTAAGACACATCAACGGATTCACATAGGGGAGAAAACATTTAAATGTATGGAATGTGGAAAGAGCTTCAGTTAGTGTGGAAACCTCAATATACATCAACGGACACACACAGGGGAGAAACCATAAGAATGCATGGAATGCGGAAAGAGCTTCAGTTTCTTTTCTTTTATATATATATATATATATAATATTTATTAAGATTTTTGAAATATTACAGTAAAAAAGAAAAATACAAAATAAAAACAGTTAAAAACACACCTATTTTCTATTACTTATTTTCCTTTAGCCTATTTCCCAGACCTCCTCATACCTCCCTTTTTTGTATTCCGCTTCAATTCATTGGTTCAGCAAATCCTTACCATTAGATTTTAACCCATTTATATTCTCTTAAAGCACTACAGCTGGGAACCCTTAATTGCTATCCAACATCATTCTATCATTCATTAATTTTACAATATTTCTGTAGATAGTCTTTAAATTTCTTCCAATCTTCTTCCACCGACTCTTCTCTCTGGTCTCGGATTCTGCTAGTCATTTCTGCCAGTTCCATATAGTCCAGCACCTTCATCTGCCATTCTTCCAAAGTGGGTAGTTCTTGTGTCTTCCAGTACTTTGCAATGAGTATTCTTGCTGCTGTTGTAGCATACATAAAAAAAGTTCTGTCCTTCTTTGACACCAGTTGGCCGACCATGCCCAGGAGAAAGGCTTCTGGTTTCTTCAAGAAGGTATATTTAAATACCTTTTTCAGTTCATTATATATCATTTCCCAGAAGCCCTTAATCCTTGGGCACGTCCACCAAAGGTGAAAGAATGTACCTTCAGTTTCTTTACATTTCCAGCATTTATTTTTGGGCAAATGATAAATTTTTGCAAGCTTGACCGGGGTCATGTACCACCTGTATATCATTTTCATAATATTCTCTCTTAGGGCATTACATTCCGTAAACGTCATACCTGTGGTCCAAAAACTGTTCCCAGTCAGCAAACATAATATTATGTCCAACATCTTGTGCCCATTTAATCATAGCAGATTTCACCGTTTCATCCTTGTATCTTATCCAAACATTAAACAATGCTCTCCTGACAATATGATTTTTGAATGCTTTATGTGCTTTGACCTTATCATACCATAAATATGCATGCCATCCAAATACGTTGTTAAAGCCTTCTAGATCCAAAATGTCTGTATTTTCAAGAAGTAGCCATTCTTTCAACCAGCAAAAAGCTGCTGATTCATAGTAAAGTTTAAAGTCTGGCAGGGCAAATCCACCACCTTTTAGTACTAGATTCTGGCTCCTGTAACGTCAATACTAAGTCATCTGCAAATGCTCTCAGTTTTATACTGTTTGGCTCCGACCTGTATACCTTTAACCAACCGGTCCCTTCTAATCATATTCAGCAGAACCTCCAGGACCGATATGAAAAGCAGTGGGGAGATTGGGCACCCCTGTCGTGTCCCTTTTTGTATCTTAAATTCTTCCGTCACCACATTATTTACAATTAATTCAGCCTTTTGTTCTGAGTATATTGCACCTATACCATTTTCAAAACCTTGACCTACCCCCATACCCTGTAGGTTCTTCTAAATGAAACTCCAAGAGATATTGTCAAAAGCTTTCTCCGCATCCACAAATATCAGAACTGCTTTAGTGTTTATATTCACTTTTAGTTTTTCCAAAATATCAATTATGTTCCTCAAATTATCAGACAAGTGTCTTCCCGGGAGAAAGCCCGCTTGGTCTTTATGAATCTCTTCCATCAATACAAAGAGCTTCAGTTTCAATGCAAGCCTTAGAAGACATCATCTGACTCACACAGGGGAGAAACCATTTAAATGTATGGAGTTTGGAAGGAGCTTCAGTCCGAGTGGAACCCTTGATTTGCATCAACAAATTCCCACATGAGAGAAACCATATAAATGTCAAGTAGACAGAGGTTCAGTCCTAGTGGAAGTCCTACATCAACAGACTCATGGAAAGGAAGAACTTTAACAGTTGACACCCTACAAACCCATCAACCCTCAAAGAGGAGAAGCTGTTTAAAGGGAAAGATTGCAGAAAGTGCTTTAGATATAATGGAGTGTTTAAGGAACATCTAAGGACTCAGAGGGGAGAACCCATTTAGATGTATGGAGTGAGGAACGTGTTCCTTTCGAGTCCACTCTTTTCTTCACAGCAATGAACTCAACTCAGCAGAAAATCCATTTTAAAAGCATCTCATGTATTTGAAGTTCTGGTGTTTATATGTAAAATTGTATAGTAATGAAATAATGAAGGTAACGTCTCACAATAGTGAGTGAGGAGGATGAGTGGTGAGTGAGGATTAGGGCTGGGTGATCTATTAATCTCATCCTATACCGGTTTCTAGACCACATTGTGATAACTTTTCAAAAACAATTGATATGGCAACACCCCACAGATCACCGAGTGTGTTTCTGGGATGCTCATTTGCCTGGAAGCAGCCGGCAGAAAGCTTTGCTTCGTGAAGCCCCTGCAGATTCCGAGTTGCTGACTTCCCTCCCAGATGACAGGAAGCGAAAGACACACATCCTTTGCCCTGTGTCCTTCCAGCCTCTTTCCTCCCTTGCTCCCTTCTGCCGGTGTGTGTGCCTGACTTAGATATCCTGTGTGCTGTATTTTTTTTACTGCTGAAAATGGATTTGCTCTCAGGAGCAAAGTTTTGTGCCTCACTGGGGACCCAGTGAGAACTGTATGCTTTGAAAGCTCAGTAAACTATTACTGAAGAAGTCCTGCTGCCTCTCTGAGTGTTTTTGACCTCAGTGTGGGACTTGCTCTGCACGTGGCCCCTACCCTGCTGCTACTTGGCTCATGCCCTGGAGTTGCTCTACTCAAGTATTCAAGACGGTTTTTGCACCAAACTCTGTCATCCCCCCCCCCACCGCATGATCTCCAAGCACTGATTCTTCACCCAAACTTCATCCCTGCCTCCTAAGCATTCTGAAGAAAACTGATAATACTGTAAGTTAATGGGTGATTTCCCCCCAAGCCTAATTGCAAAAGGGGAAAGGAGGGGCTGCAGGGACCAGGGAAGTCTCCTGATGGGCCCATCTTCACTCTTGAACCCCATGGGGCAACCCTAGAGCTCCTCCTTATTCTGGGGTTTGGGGAAGGTAGTATTTTTCCATAGTCCCAGAAGTTTTTATTCAGTCATGCTGCTAGGGACTTTTCCTACCAGAGGCCCACAGTTCATATTGTTATCATACTGATTTTACTGTTGTTTCTGCTTTTGCTGTCATGGAACAGCTGGATGCCGGGGGGGGGGAGGCACCAGTTGGGGGACCTACAAGGGAAGAAGGCTGAGATCCTGGGGACTTGTGGTGGGATGGCAGTGAGCAGAAAGAGGGAGGAAAGGGAGCAGAACGGGAGGGGAGGTGTTGCAAGCTGAGGAGGAAACAGGGTTTGGTGAGCAGGAAGAGGCTGGGGCAGAGAGCAGTTTAGGCTCAGAGAGGGGAGAGGAGGGGGCCAGGAGACCCAGAGGAGGCCGGCTGCTGAAGCATCCAGGGAGACTCCCCCTCCTGCTGTGACCAGCTCCCCTCTCCCCTGGTCTCCCAGAGCACACAGAGAAATCCAGTTCAGACCCATGAGCCTGTACATTATATTAATGGGCGTAGGGTTTTTTTTGTCCCAACATGCATCACTTTAATCTCCTTGACAATGAACTGTATTTTCGGCCCATTCAGCCCGTTTGGAGAAGTCCCTTTGGAGCTCCTTGCAATCTCTCTCCTTGCAATCTCTCTTTCTTTGCTCCGGTTGGCTGGACTCCTTCCTTTATTCGGCTGGGACCCGCAGGGCTCAGCCCGATGAGCTGGGGGACTGAGCAGCCTCGCACCTAGATTTTTCTGTAACACCCCCCCTCCCAAAGAAAGGCTCAACATCCACGCCCATGGGTGCCTGTGGCCAGCCCAGACCCTGGAGCATCTGCATCTCTGCCTGCAGCAGGGGGCTGGCCCCTGTTACCCAAGGTAAAGGACCCCTGGTCAAGTCCAGCCAAAGGCGACTATGGGGACTTACTTCTGAGTAAGCGTGCATCAGATGGAACGGCGTAGGGGTTACTCCTAAGTAAGTGTGCATCAAGCAGGGCTGTAGAGTGGTGCTTCCAGTTTGCACATCTCATGGGATTTAATGTCTTGCCATTATAAACTCAAGGGGATAAGTGCATTTACACAGACACATTTCCACAAAACACCCAAACTCCGGCATGTAGCCGCAGGTGATACAATAGGAGCCTTTCTGCAAATGGCCTTTGCAGCACAACTCACTGGGTGGTAAGAAAGTAGACACATTGGCCTCTTTGCAACGTAGCCCCGTTTCCTCAATGAATCCACCCATTTCAGTAAAACCTGAGCTGAAATAGTAAGGAGAGCAAAACAGCAGCCCTGTCTGCCCCCCGGCAGCCCCCAGACTCCCTCAGTCACGTGGCAGGAGATTCATCCTGAGGCCCCCCCCCCCGTGAGACGGGTATGGCATCATGGATGATTCATATGATCCATTGATGATCCACATGATCCAAGCAGACTGGTCCAAAGAGCAGGTCTCTATGCTTGAATGAAAGGGGTCTGCGATGATGGATTCTGGAGTCAAGAAATCCGCCCTTTCCAATGATCTCTCAGGCTGGCCGGGAAAAGGCAGCGAGCAGGAATCCTCAGGCATCCCGATGGACAGACCTGTCATGTTGTCAAAACACGAACTCGGAGTCTGATCTGATTTAAATGCAGAACTCATTTTGTGACCTCGCTGTTGGATTGTCGGGATCAGCCCCTCCCCCCTCCCCTGATCCCCAGAAGGAAGACCGGGGGGGGGTGTTCTACTCCTCCTTCTCCCCCCCCCATCCGCTCAATACTTTTCCTCCCCTCCCGGCACATCCTTCTCTCATCCCGCCCACACAATCCCAAATCACACCCCCAATACATTGCTCCTCCTCCTCCTCCTCCTCCAATCCGGTTTCTGCTCCAGAAATGTGGGGCGGGCAGCCCCCCTCCCAACCTTTCTGCTTCTCCCGGAAGTGGAGCTTCCACTCCAGATTGCTGCTCTGCCCCAAAGCTGGGAGGGGGGCGCTTTCTGAAAGGGGAGGGAGGAGGCAGGGGACCCCCCCCCGTGGATGTTGCAGGAAAGGAGAATCGGGAGCGAGGAGAAAGAGGTAAAGGGGTCACGGGGGGGGCGGAGAGGGAGGGGGTAAGAACCCAGAGACCCCCGCCAGCTCCCCCAAGCGCCCCCCAGGGGGCTTTCCTCGCAGGGCGAACCCCTCAACCGTCTCCCCTGGCTCTTCGCAGACAAAAGCGGCCCATGAAAGGGTTAAGGGGCGCGAGAGACGCCTGGATAGAGACCCCCTGTCCCTCCCATGTTCTCTTGGGGGGGGGGCGCCTCCGGCTGGAGAGATGGGGGCGCAGTGTGTGGGGTGAGCAGAGCCAAGGGAGCCTCTGGATGCAGGGGAGACTCTGGAGAGAGGGAGGGGGTCAATGGGGGGAGGGAGAGGAGCATCCCTGGGGCAGGGAAGGGCAGCATTGGCGGCGGCGGGGGGGAGATATCGCGTCTCCATTGTGGCAGCTGCGGGGGATCTCTGGTGGAACAGCCTTGGCCTCTCTCTCCCGCCCAGTAATCGACCCCCCCCCTCAAGGCGACCAGAGAGGGATCCCTGGAAAGTGGGGGGTCCTGTCCCCCCCCTTCCTTCCTGCAATCTCCATCCTCTTCCTGCCCCATAAGCCCCTGCCCTGTCCAGACACAGCGATTCTGCCCAGTCCATTCCTTGGTCCCCTGGAGAGGAGAGGAAGTCCAGAGGAAGAGATGTCAGTATTTGTGAAAAGAAAAGAGAAGGTTCTGGCCTCCCTTGGTCGCCTCAGCCTGCTCCTTGGGCCCTTGTCAGCATGAAAGAGTCCACGAGAAGAGCATCCTTGCAGAGTACTTTCTGCTTTTACAGTGGTACCTCGGGTTACAGACGCTTCAGGTTACAGACGCTTCAGGTTACAGACTCCGATAACTGAGAAATTGTACCTCATGTTAAGAACTTTGCTTCAGGATGAAAACAGAAATCGTGCTCTGGCGGCACAGCGGCAGCAGGAGGCCCCATTAGCTAAAGTGGTGCTTCAGGTTAAGAACAGTTTCAGGTTATGAATGGAACTCCGGAATGAATTTTTAGCCATGACAAGAGAGGAGGGGGGAGGCCTTCTCAGAAGCGGCTCTTGGTTTCCGCAATCCCACCCAGGAAGCAGCCAGAAGCCTTTTCCTCTCTCTCAGGCTTCCATCTTTAAGCGTCTTTTCCGCTGAGTTGGTCTTTAAGGTGCTACTGGAAGGAATTTTTTTATTTTGACTATGGCAGACCAACACGGCTACCTATCTACTACTTTTCCGCTGAGGATGAGGATAATGTACACCTGTCCTCAGAAACAGGGGTGCAGAGTCCATGGAATGGCTCTCAGGATTGATACGGAAGTTGCACCTCAAAAGCATTTCTGTTCCTCTTATTCTTTGTAGGCAATGTCAGAGTGACTGACAAGCTGAGATACAATCCGATGACAGCGACTGCATGAATCTTTTGTCACGTGACAAAGACACATGAGAGCAGAAGCAGCCAAGCAGGCTGGGAAGTGCAGGGACTGCACAGTCATTTGGGCCTCCTCAATTTATTCAGGCTTAACTGCTAACTGTGGAGTCATTCTGACATGTGACGTAGTAGCCAGTTGCACTTTGTGCTCTCTGTAAGATTTCAGCAAGAGTCTGTCTGTCTCAGCCGTGAGCAGAGTCTGTATGCAATCTCAGTCAAACTGTTTGGAACCATGTTGTTTATGAAGAAGCTTCTTTTAATTCAGTAAAGCTTTTATTCTTTAAAACTCTGCATTATTAATTTACGCTGCGTGTCATCTTCCCAGTCAAAGGACCCCTTTTCAGGATAGACAGTGCCTGTGGCTGGAGGCTCTACACACCGGGTGTGCCTGTGGAGGCCAAAGACTGCCAGTATTAGCACAGGTGAGGTGTGTGACCTCCCCAAATTTACAGATTGTATATGAATGAGAAGTCGTGGGTGGGATTACAGCAACCCTGTGATTTTCTCCAGCTATAACATTTTGTGAGCTGATATAGCAGTACGAATTCCAAAATAACTTTTAAAAACCCCACAAGATCATCATCATCATCATCATCACATTTATACCCCCAGGCCTTAGTTTGTCTCCCCATGATCTAGAGAAAACACCAGCTTTGAATCATGCAGAGTAAAACTACCAGAACTTTCTTGAACCGATAGGTTAGGAATTATTGCTGTACTTAGATCCGTACTTTTCTATGTCTGTACAATTTAGCAGAGTAACATTCTCCCTTTTAAACTTACAGCGGATGCATTTGCTCAGGCTTGCTAAAGCCTCTAAAATAAGATTCCTTGGTAATTTCCACTTTAGTCCCTCATAAAAAGACAGACGCGACACAATCTTCTATAAAAGTATAAAAAGAGTTTACTCACGCATTCTGTTCACAAATGGATCCCAGAAGGCGGTGACCCCCAGGCTGCACACCTGGTCCTTCAGGGGCACAGTTACCCCATCAGGACCAGGAGTGCCCCCACCCTCCCCCAGGGACAGTATTTCTGACTTGTCAGGATTCAACCTCAATGTGTTAGCCGCCATCCATCCTCCAACCACCTCCAAACAGACACACAGGGCATTCACCATCTTCACTAGTTCCAATTTAAAAGAAAGGAAGAGAAATGAGATTGAAAATGACAGACTATGCGGAATTGGATAAATTATCGTATTTTTCGCCCCATAAGACGCACCTAGATTTTTTTGGGGGGGGGGGAAATAAAGGGAAAAAAATTTATTTCCCCCCCAGGTGCGTTGCGCTACACCAGGAGCATGGGGCGTGCGGAGCTCAGCGCGCCCCAAGCTTCTGCGTGCCGGCAAGGTCTCCGCTAGCGTGGGAGAGCCGGGCGCCTCTCCCAGGGCTAGCGGACCCCTGCGCTAATCCAGAAGCTTGGGGCAAGCTGAGGTCAGCGCGCCCCAAGCTTCTGCGTACCGGCAAGC
Organism: Podarcis bocagei; assembly: GCF_964188305.1. Classification (NCBI taxonomy): domain Eukaryota; kingdom Metazoa; phylum Chordata; class Lepidosauria; order Squamata; family Lacertidae; genus Podarcis; species Podarcis bocagei. Next base: position 2,155,437 of record NC_138135.1, read on the forward strand.
AGTCCGCTAGCCCTGGGAGAGCCGCGGGGCTCTCCCAGGGCTAGCGGATCGCTGCGCTACACCAGGAGCTTGGGGCGTGCTGAGCTCAGCGCGCCCCAAGCTTCTGCGTGCCAGCAAGCAGTCCGCTAGCCCTGGGAGAGCCGCGGGGCTCTCCCAGGGCTAGCGGATCGCTGCGCTACACCAGGAGCTTGGGGCGTGCGGAGCTCAGCGCGCCCCAAGCTTCTGCGTGCCGGCAAGCAGTCCGCTAGCCCTGGGAGAGCCGCGGGGCTCTCCCAGGGCTAACGGATCACTGCGCTACACCAGGAGCTTGGGGCGTGCTGAGCTCAGCGCGCCCCAAGCTTCTGCGTGCGCGCAAGCAGTCCGCTAGCCTTGGGAGAGCCGCGGGGCTCTCCCAGGGCTAGCGGATCGCTGCGCTATACCAGGAGCTTGGGGCGTGCTGAGCTCAGCGCGCCCCAAGCTTCTAGGTGCGCGCAAGCAGTCCGCTGCCGCCCCAAGCCTCGCGCACCCGGCAGGAGGTCCCACCGGGTGCGCGAGGCTTGGGGCGGCAGCGGACTGCTTGCGTGCACCTAGAAGCTTGGGGCGGGCTGAGCTCAGCTGGCCCCAAGCTTCTAGGTGCGCGCAAGCAGTCCGCTGCCGTCCCAAGCCTCGCGCACCCGGTTCGACCTCCTGCCGGGTGCGCGAGGCTTGCAGACACTTGCCCGAAGCAGGGGGGAGCCCTCCCGAGGGCTCCCCGTGCTTCGGGCGACAGGCTGCCGCCCCAAGCCTCACGCACCCGGTGGGACCTCCTGCCGGGCGCGCGAGGCTTGCAGGCATTCGCCCCATAAGACGCACCCCGATTTCCCCTTCATTTTTGGAGGGGAAAAAGTGCGTCTTATGGGGTGAAAAATACGGTAACTGGGAAAATCAGATATACCAAAGACCAAAAGTTCATCAAAGAGTGGGGAAAGTTTGTAGATTATCTGAAAAACATATGTGGTGTGAACACAACGCTAGTGGGATTTCAAGAGGCACTGTAAAAACGGAGAAGTATTGTTAAATGGAAATAGTGGGAGAAGGGAAGTGTAATGGCAATACGAAAAGAGGAATGTGTAACTACAGACTTTCATTAGCTTTCAAGGGGCCACATGATACATTGTGGTCTTTTCTTCGAAAAACAAATATTTTGAATACTTTTACAGTGCCGTATGATGTAAATACAGGATCCGGGTGGCGCTGTGGGTTAAACCACAGAGCGTAGGACTTGCCAATCAGAAGGTCAGCGGTTCGAATCCCCGTGATGCGGTGAGCTCCCATTGCTCGGTCCCTGCTCCTGCCAACCTAGCAGTTTGAAAGCACGTCAAAGTGCAGGTAGATCAATAGGTACCACTCCGGCAGGAAGGTAAATGGCGTTTCCATGCGCTGCTCTGGTTCGCCAGAAGCGGCTCAGTCATACTGGCCACATGACTCGGAAGCTGTATGCCGCTGGCTCCCTCGGCCAATAAAGCGAGATGAGCACCGCAACCCCACAGTCGGCCACGACTGGACCTAATGGTCAGGGGTCTCTTTACCTTTACCTTTATAATGTAAATTTTGTTTCTGTTTCCCTTGTTCCACATCGGAGAGACTTTGATACACAGCTCTGAGCCCATCTCCCCCCTTGAAACTGCTGTGTTTGTAGCACTGCCAGCCTGGGCAGTGTGTTTGGGGGTCCTGGGCTGCCTAGACAACCAGACCCCCTTCTCAGCCCGGCTGATATGGTCCCAAGGAAAGCAGAGCAGTATGTTTGGCACCAGCTTGGCTGCAGGAGTTGAATGAAGACTGCAGGAGTCTTAGAGACTCCACTCTGGATTTGTGTGGGTTTCCCTCCATAGCCTTTTCTTCTCCTGAACATAACTCACGAGGCAGTGAAGGTTTAGGACCAGAGTTTTCCTTCTCGATGGGCTTCCTTCCCCGGTTGATGATCCCTTCTGCCCTTCACTTTCCTCTGCAGGATGGGCAGAATCTGCCTTCTGGACTGTGGGATTCACTGTTCTTCTCATCCTCTCTATCCACCAGGGCTTGACTTCAGGTGCAGCAGAATTGCCCAGCCCCCCAAGGATTTGAGACCCATCAGCTATCCTCACCTGGTTTTGCCAGCCGGTTGAAGCCATTCCTGGGATTGTGGCCCCTGATTCATCCTGACAGCTTCTGGAAGGCACAGGTGAGAGCTGAGTGCAGGGTGGGGACCACCAAAGGTACTACCGCTCCCATGACACCTCATGACATCATATAATAGCTATATTTGAGACAGAACCAGAATGAATTCCTGTCTCTAGAAATAACACAACTTCAGGCCATCAATAATTCAACACTACATATTCAAGGTTGAAGTTTTCACTAGTACAGTTATCCATTTGCCTTTAATATGCAGCTTTTTCAGTGTCACTTTAGGATGGGCTCGAGATCAGGCAGCCCATCATTATTATAATCAGAAAAGTGAGCAAAGTGAGCAAAATAAGAAGGAACAACACTTTGCACCTCCTCACAAACTGCTGCTGCAAGCTACCAAAATCTGCCTAACGGTTTGCCCCTTTAGAGGCAAGGTGATAAACTGGCATTATAAGAGTGATATAAGGAGATATCTAGCGGAGCTTCTGAGGGTAACCCCTAGCTCTGTTGACTTGAAGTATACTGATCATATTAGCAGCAGACCTCAGAGGCAGAGAGTGCTGCTCTCCTTTAAAACCAAAAAGCTCCCTGCACTTATTATGTCCTCAAGAAGCCTTCTAATTAACTATGGAATCCTTGCTACAAGAGTCTTTACCAATACCAAGACCTGCCCCCTCTTACCAAACTGCTTGTTCAAAAAGAAAGCAGATAAGTCTGAGGGTCCGCCAATTGCCACGACCCCAACTCCCCTGGCCGCAGATCTAATCAGCTGGATTGACGCCCCCCTGCCTCCACTGACAAAGGCTATACATCTGGAGAATTCTACGGAGCGTGAGTTACTTCTATCCTTCTCCCAATTGCCAAAACTGGAGCGAACAGAGATAACGGACAGATTGGACGAGTTGCTACTCTGTCTCCGTAACTCAGAAGATCATGCTCATGTAAATAAGATGAATTCCTCACCAATTGTAGATCAGTCTACACAAGCCCAAGTGGTACCTGTTTTAACGACCTTTGATTTGCAACCTGGCTGTACACGGCCTCGGGATGTCAAGCCCGGGCAGGATACAGTGGAAGATTCGACAACCCTCTGGTCAAACTCGGAAGCTGTGGCAAGACTGGATGCTCTTTTGGAGGCAAACCGAAAAGGATGCCTTCCACCTGCCTTACACTGCATGTTCCCTACAGCAACCGCAGATCCAAAAGGCCCACCCCCCTCAATCTTAGAGCATACTTTAAATGTAGAGTCTATGGACCTGTCGTTAAGTGATACTCCCGTGTACCAGAATCCATCCCTGCAGCTACCAATAATTAAGCCTCAATCCATGGCTGCTGCTGCGGTAAGTAGTGCTCGGAAATTGCCTGGTAAACAAGCTACAATTACTTCCTTCTTCCAGCCTATTGTCCCCCCTCGCCGCGTGCATTCCCAGGTGGATTCTGCCGTGCTGGTTCCGCAAGGCCCAGCATGACTCGAAGGGGTGACCAGGAGATTACTCACTTTCTTATCCTGGAATGTAGCTGGCATTAAACCTAAGCTGATGGATCCATCCTTTGTCGCCTACATAAAAGGCAGTCATATTCTTTTGCTGCAAGAGACCTGGGCTTGTGAGGGCTTCTCCCTATCAGGGTATAAGGGCTTCTACCTGAATGCACAACAGAATTTACTATCACCTGGCAGACCACAAGGTGGGTTGGCTACCCTAGTTTCTTTGGCCTTAAATCTGCAGGTGGAACAAATCGACATCCAGTCGTCATCCATGCTGGGTGTAAAGCTACAAACAGCAGAGGAAGTGTTCGTGGTGATTAATGTTTATTTGCACCCAATCTATAAGAAAAACCTGGTGGACCAAAGATGGAGGGGAATTCAACTGACTCTTGAAACTCTCCTAGGGAAATACCCTGAAGCCACCTTCCTAGTTGCAGGAGATTTCAACGGCCGATTGTCTCACTCTGATAAATCATTTAAAGATAGGTAGCCGTGTTGGTCTGCCATAGTCAAAATAAAAAAATTCCTTCCAGTAGCACCTTAAAGACCAACTAAGTTAGTTCTTGGTATGAGCTTTCGTGAGCATGCACACTTCTTCAGATACCTTAAGAAGTGTGCATGCACACGAAAGCTCATACCAAGAACTAATTTAGTTGGTCTTTAAGGTGCTACTGGAAGGAATTTTTTTATTTTGATAAATCATTATTTGCTAAATATAATAAATATCCCTCACTACCCATTTTAACCTCAGACCTTTTACCCAGGAACTTTAAAGACAGTGTTGCTACATACACAGGTTTTAAATGTAGACAAACTTTGATGGCTCTTAATTTTCACCTTCTAAATGGAGCTCTCAGTTCTGATTACCCTGCCAAATTTACTTTCTGGTCAGGCTCCCGAGCCTCTACCATACCATAGACTTTATTTGGACATCAGTAGACCTAATTCCCAAAATTTCCAACTTTAGGGTGGTAACGAGGCTGGAAAGTGACCATTTTCCATTAGAACTCTCTCTGACCCTGGATGGAGAATTGGCTACCTATTCCTGTGTACCTATTACAAATAACCAGCTTCAGATGAGGCCCACTGCCTTAAAATGGACCGACAATATGGCTCAACGGATAAATGAACTCCTTTGGTCTGACCAACTGCAAGAGACAAGGGACTCCCTTAACCAGGCAGTTGAGCCACTGCCATTATATGACAATTTAGTAGAACCGCTAAAACCTTCGTGGCTAAGACCCCGGTAATGAATAGTAACCATTTCTCCCATAAAAAGTGGTTTGATGAGGAATGTAGGCACTTCAAGAACAACCTATATAATGAATTCTTGGCATATAGGGCATCAAATGACCCCGTACCTAGCAGTCACCTTATGAACCTCAAGAGAAGGTATAAAGCACTATTAAAGGAAAAGAAGCTTGCGGCAGAAAGAAATGATTGGAAGAACCTTCTAAAAGCTGCAGAAAATAGAAATCCCTCCTCCTTTTGGCACCAAATTTCTCAATACCTGGGTAGACCGTTGTCAAGGATAGAACCCCAAATTTCAGCTGACACCTGGGAAAGCTTCTTCTCCGATTTATATGCAGCTCACGCAGCCAGCGGAGGAAGGTTAGATTTGGCCCCCTTGCCAGAGTGGGATCCCGTTACCTGCTCTGAAGTGGAAACACTTATAGGCCAATTTGAGGCGGGCAAGGCACCCGGAGACGATCTTATTTCCATAGATGTTATTAAAGCCAACAAGGATTGATGGTGTCCACCCCAGCAGCTCTTTTTACTTATATAAACAAAACAGCACAATTTCCTCCAAGCTGGAACTCTGCACTGATTGTGTTAATTCACAAGAAAGGGCCGCGCACAGACCCGGCCAATTTTAGACCAATTAGCCTCTTAAATGTTATCGGGAAGATCTATTCAAGTTAACAAATTAACGACCTGGATGGAAAGCAACAATATCATTGCAGAGGAACAGGCGGGTTTCCTCCCCGGAAGATCAACAACAGACCAAATCTTAATCCTAAATCACTTGGCCACCAACTACGCTGGCAATGGCCTAAAAGCCCTCCACGTCGCCTTTATAGACTTTAAGCAGGCCTTTGATCTAATTCCCAGGAACCAGCTATGGACAAAATTGGCAGCGACATCTATCGACCACCGCCTTCTCCTGCTGATTATTAATTTGCATACAAATACCCTCTTGAGGATTAGGATAGATAGTAAGGGGCTAGTCTCCAATCTGGTTGCCACCACTAGGGGGGGTAAGACAGGGCTGTTTGCTTGCCCCTGCTCTGTTTAATTTCTATATTAATTCACTAGTGGTGCATATGGCAAATGCTGATTTCCATCCACCAAAACTGGCAGGACGAGCCTTGAATGTCCTACTGTATGCGGACGATGCCACCCTATTAGCTACCTCCCCCATCGGATTAAGGAGGATGCTTCGAGCTCTTCATGAATATGAGACCCAACACGAGCTCCAACTAAACTATGCCAAGACCAAAATAATGGTCTTTGCTGCTCGACTGAAACCTAATTTATGGTCAATTAATGGTATTCCTTTAGAGCAGGTCGGTTGCTTCAAATACCTGGGTCAGGTTGTAAGATCAAATAGGTCCTTCCTGGGGCACAGAGAATACATAGCCTCGAACGCATCCAAAGCAGCCCTGGTGATTAGAACCCTGTACTCCAAGACAGGCACAAACTGTCAAAGTTGCCTTACAACTCTTTAAAATGAAAGTCCTCCCTCTTCTGCTGGTGGGCATTGCCTTGGGCTCGCATAGGGATTTTGAAAAATTGGAATCTATCCAAACCCAATTCCTCAGGGCCATACTCAGGATCCCCCCCTCTGTGGCAGGTGCGATCATGAGACTGGAAACCGGTTGTCAAGCCTTTAGGTATGTGGCCCTGAAAGCGAAGTTATGGCTATGGCTCAAGCTCTGTTTCAGACTGGTGTGTTTGGCCCCCTTGATTCTGAGGGATAACTTTAAATCTCAATGGGAAGGGGAGATAGTGGAGGAAGTGCAGAAGTGCGGGTTGTCCTCCCTTTATATAGAGTCCATGACGTATAGCCACGCAAAGGCGGTGATCGCTCAAAGATTAAGGGATATTGCCAGACAGGAGGACATAGCTCGTGTGAAACATGGGTTGTTTCTGGGGGAGCAGTTGTATCGGGCTGCTCCAGCTCGCTACCTGGCGGATATCCACTACGTGGAATACCGCAGACTATTTACTGCGGCTAGGCTGAATGTTCTTGACTCGGCGGTTCTGAAGGGAAGATATGGAGGAGTCCCATATGACCAGAGATTATGCCACTGTGCATTGGGTGAGGTAGAATCCACTGAGCTGTCCCATCTACAACGATTTAAGACAGTATCTTATAACTCCATACTTACCCCAGCTCAGTTCCCGACAAAGAGGAAAGCAGACAGCATATCTGCTAAATAAGTCTTCTGGGAAAACAACTTTGTCAGTGGCTAAATTTCTGTTCCTGGCACTCAAGCGTCGGAAATGTTTAACTGAAAGCCCTGGTGTGGGTTATCTGTGAGAGGTCTAGTACTGTGGCCCTACCTTATTTATGTACCCCTATGATGTTATAGTTTATAATTATTGTGTAATGTTTTATTTCTGACTATCGGTCGAATAAAGGAAATTGATTGATAATTCAACACTACATATTCAAGGTTGAAGTTTTCACTAGTACAGTTATCCATTTGCCTTTAATATGCAGCTTTTTCAGTGTCACTTTAGGATGGGCTCGAGATCAGGCAGCCCATCATTATTATAAGGAGCAGTGGGGGTCTGGGATCCCGATGTGCCAGCTGCTTTTCTTCTGCTTCTCCTGCTCTCTCCATGCAATGTGAGGCATGTAGATGGAGGTCCATCTCCAAGAACAGGAGCTTCCCTGAGCACCCATTCAGCTGACCCAAAGCACCAAGCCTTGTCACTAGTTCTCTGACTGACCCAGACCACAGTCCCTGTAGATGATGTAGGCCTGGGCCTCCCAAAATGGTCCACATGGACCTCTTGTGGCCAATGAGACTGTGCAGGTGATTCATAAAGATCTAGAGGTGGATGCAGGATTATGATGCAGAGGATGGGAAATATGCAAAGGAACGATGGACCAGAGAAAGAGAGGGCCTGTTCCCGGACAGAGAGCAGCTGCCTTTACTGTGAGGAAACAATTGATTTGAAAAGGCTGTATTCCAAGATCATGCTGCTTTATTAACAATGATGAGGATTATGAAAGGTGGTGATGCATTACTATCATTTGATGACATTGCTTTTTCATTTCCAAAAAATTGGGAACATGGGTAGGAGGCGGGGGAATGTAGGAGATGTTGATATAAGAGAAGGGGCTAATGGCGCTTGATGTGCTCTCTTTCCCTTTGTTCTCTTCCTTGAAACCCAAACAGGATTTCCTTTCCTCCCACTCTGAAGAAGGTGATGGAGAAGACATTCAGAATTCCAAGGAATGGGGCACCTTTCGTTTCATGAGGAATAGAAATTAAAATGTGTGAAATGTGGGATATGCTTCATTGAATGAGGACACATAGCTCACATCAATGACTCCGAGAGGAGAAACCATTTAAAGGTATGGAGTGTGGGAAAAGTTTCACTGATAGTGGAAAACTTAGAACACATCAGCGGATTTACATGGACAAGAAAGGATTACAGTGCAGGGAGTGTGGAAGAACTTCAGTCAGAGAGGATTCCTCAATATACATCAGTGGACTCACACAGGGGAAAAACCATTTAAATGCATGGAGTGCGGGAAAAGCTTCCGTCAGAGTGGACACTTAAGTTCACATCTACGGATTCACACGGGTGAAAAACTTTTTAAATGCATGGAGTGTGGGAAGAGCTTCAGACAGAATGGAAAACTTAAATTACACCAGCGAAGTCACACTGGTGAAAAACCATATAAATGTATGGAGTGTGGAAAGAGCTTCAGTCAGATTGGAAACCGCAATATGCATCAACGGACGCATACAGGGGAGAAACCTTTTAAATGTAGGGAGTGCGGAAAGAGCTTTAGTGATAGTGGAAACCTTAGAAAACATCAACGGACTCACACAGGGGAAAAACCATTTAAATGTATGGAGTGTGAAAAGAGCTTTAGTGGTAGTGGAAGCCTTAGAATACATCAACGGACTCACACAGGGGAGAAACCATATAAATGTATAGAGTGTGGAAAGAGCTTTAGTGATAGTGGAGACCTTAGAAAACATCAACGGATTCACACAGGGGAGAAACCATATAAATGTACAGAGTGCGGAAAGAGCTTCAGTGATAGTGGAGGCCTTAGAAAACATCAACGGATTCACACAGGGGAGAAACCATATAAATGTATAGAATGCAGAAAGAGCTTCAGGCTGAGTGGAGACCTTAGAAAACATCAACGGATTCACACAGGGGAGAAACCATTTCAATGTATGGAGTGTGGAAAGAGCTTCAGTCAGAGTGGACAGTTAAGTTCACACCTACGGATTCACACGAGTGAAAAACCTTTTAAATGCATGGAGTGTGGGAAGAGCTTCAGGCAGAATGCAGAACTTAAATTACACCAGCGAAGTCACACTGGTGAAAAACCATATAAATGCGTGGAGTGTGGAAAGAGCTTCAGGCTGAGTGGAGACCTTAGAAATCATCAACGGACTCACACAGGGGAGAAACCATTTCAATGTATGGAGTGTGGAAAGATCTTCAGTCGAAGTGGACACCTCAATAAACATCACCAGACTCACACAGGGGAGAAACCATTTCAATGTATGGAGTGTGGAAAGAGCTTCAGACGGAGTGGACACCTCAATAAACATCACCAGACTCACACAGGGGAGAAACCATATAAATGTATGGAGTGTGGAAAGAGCTTCAGTCGGAGTGAACACCTCAATAGACATCACCAGACTCACACAGGGGAGAAACCATATAAATGTATGGAGTGTGGAAAGAGCTTCATTCAGATTGGAAACCTTAGAAAACATCAACGGACTCATAAAGGGTGAAACCATTTAAATGTATAGAATGTGGAAAGAGCTTCAGTAAGAGTGGACACCTCAATATACATCAACGGACACACACAGGGGAGAAACCATAAGAATGCATGGAATGCGGAAAGTGCTTCAGTTTCTTTTCTTTATATATATATATATATATATATATATATAATATATATATATATATATATATATATAATATTTATTAAGATTTTTTGAAATATTACAGTAAAAAAGAAAAAGAAAAAGAAAAATACAAAATAAAAACAGTTAAAAACACACCTATTTTCTATTACTTATTTTCCTTTAGCTTATTTCCCGGACCTCCTCATACCTCCCTTTTTTGTATTCCGCTTCAATTCATTGGTTCAACAAATCCTTACCATTAGATTTTAACCCATTTATAACCCTTTTTTCATATTCTCTTAAAGCACTACAGCTGGGAACCCTTAATTGCTATCCAACATCATTTTATCATTCATTAATTTTACAATATTTCTGTAGATAGTCTTTAAATTTCTTCCAATCTTCTTCCACCGACTCTTCTCCCTGGTCTCGGATTCTTCTAGTCATTTCTGCCAGTTCCATATAGTCCATCACCTTCATCTGCCATTCTTCCAAAGTGGGTAGTTCTTGTGTCTTCCAATACTTTGCAATGAGTATTCTTGCTGCTGTTGTAGCATACATAAAAAAGTTCTGTCCTTCTTTGACACCAATTGGCCGACCATGCCCAGAAGAAAGGCCTCTGGTTTCTTCAAGAAGGTATATTTAAATACCTTTTTCAGTTCATTATATATCATTTCCCAGAAGCCCTTAATCCTTGGGCACGTCCACCAAAGGTGAAAGAATGTACCTTCAGTTTCTTTACAGTTCCAGCATTTATTATTGGGCAAATGATAAATTTTTGCAAGCTTGACTGGGGTCATGTACCACCTGTATATCATTTTCATAATATTCTCTCTTAGGGCATTACATGCCGTAAACGTCATACCTGTAGTCCATAACTGTTCCCAATCAGCAAACATAATATTATGTCCAACATCTTGTGCCCATTTAATCATAGCAGATTTCACCATTTCATCCTGAGTATTCCATTTCAACAGCAAGTTATACATCTTTGACAAAATCTTAGTTTTGGGTTCTAACAGTTCTGTTTCTAATTTTGATTTTACCACCTAGAAGCCAATTTTCTTATCCAAATTATATGCCTCCATTATCTGATAATAATGAAGCCAGTCTCACACTTTGTTTTTTAATTTCTGAAAACACTGCAGTTCCAGTCTATCTCCTTCTTGTTCCAAAATTTCCCAATATTTCGCCCATTTGGCCTCCATATTGAGCCTTTTCAGAGCTTTCGCTTCCATCGGTGACAACCACCTTGGGGTTTTATTTGCCAATAAATCCTTGTATCTTATCCAAACGTTAAACAATGCTTTCCTGACAATATGATTTTTGAATGCTTTATGTCCATTGACCTTATCATACCATAAATATGCATGTCATCCAAATACGTTGTTAAAGCCTTCTAGATCCAAAATGTCTGTATTTTCAAGAAGTAGCCATTCTTTCAACCAGCAAAAAGCTGCTGATTCATAGTAAAGTTTAAAGTCCGGCAGGGCAAATCCACCCCTTTCCTTTGCATCAGTTAATATCTTAAATTTTATTCTGGGCTTCTTGCCCTGCCAGACAAATCTAGATATATCCCTCTGCCACTTCTTGAAACAGTCCATCTAGTCCACAATTTTCAATGTCTATAACAAAAACAACATTCTAGGCAATACATTCATTTTTATCACAGCAATACGACGCAACAGTGAAAGCTTCAAATTTGACCAAATTTCTAAATCTTTTTTCACTTCTGTCCAACATGTTTCATAATTATCTTTAAATAAGTTCCCATTTTTGGCTGTCATATTAATCCCTAAGTATTTCATTTTCTTAACCACAGTCAGGCCTGTCTCATTCTGAAACCTGTCTCTTTCAATCGGTGTTCAATTTTTCTCTAAAACCTTAGTTTTTAGATTGTTCAGTTTAAATCCTGCCACTTGACCAAATTCTTGAATTAATTCTAAAACCCTTTTAGTACTAGATTCTGGCTCCTGTAACGTCAATACTGAGTCATCTGCAAATGCTCTCAGTTTGTACTGTTTGGCTCCGACCTGTATACCTTTAACCAACCGGTCCCTTCTAATCATATTCAGCAGAACCTCCAGGACCGATATGAAAAGCAGTGGGGAGATTGGGCACCCCTGTCGTGTCCCTTTTTCTATCTTAAATTCTGCCATCACCACATTATTTACAATTAATTTAGCCTTTTGTTCAGAGTATATTGCACCTATACCATTTTCAAAACCTTGGCCTACCCCCATCTCCTGTAGGTTCTTCTTCATGAAACTCCAAGAGATATTGTCAAAAGCTTTCTTCGCATCCACAAATATCAGAACTGCTTTAGTGTTTATTTTTTTTTTATAAAATTTTTATTGGTTTTACAAAATTTTAGAAAACAAACAAACACTTAAAAGGACAAACATACATATATAATTTCATATCATATTTTCATAAACCTCTTTTCTGGGACTTCCCCATACCCCCCCTTTCTGCATCCCAATGTCCATAATTTTATAGCAACTCCCAATTGTTACTTTCCAACCTCTGTCATCTTAGTCCTCTCCATATTCTGACCTTATATCACTGTATCCCTTTGTTTCTGAGAACCACAACACTTTAACATTCATTAAGTTTATAATAGTCCTTAAGATAACTTTTAAATTTTCTCCATTCTTCTTCCACCATCTCTATTCGTTGGTCGTGGATTCTGCCTGTCATCTCCGCCAATGTCATATAGTCCATCACTTTCATCTGCCATTCTTCCAGAGTGGGTAGATCTTGTGTCTTCCAATACTTCGCGATAAGTATTCTTGCTGCTGTTGTAGCATACATAAAAAAAGTTCTATCCCTCTTTGACACCAATTGGCCGACAATGCCCAGGAGAAAGGCCTCTGGTTTTTTAGGAAAAGTACATTTAAGTACCTTTTTCATTTCATTATAGATCATTTCCCAGAAAGCCTTAATTTTCGGGCATGTCCACCAAAGGTGGTAGAAAGTACCTTCAGTCTCATTACATTTCCAGCATTTGTTATCGGGCAAATGATAAATTTTTGCCAGCTTGACTGGGGTCATGTACCACCTGTAGACCATTTTCATAATGTTTTCCTTTAAGGCATTACATGCCGTAAATTTGATACCGGTGTTCCATAACCATTCCCAGTCAGCTGACATAATGTTGTGACCAACATCCTGTGCCCACTTAATCATAGCCGATTTGACTGTTTCGTCCTGTGTATTCCATTTCAGCAACAAGTTATACATTCTAGATAAATTCTTAGTACTGGGTTCTAACAATTCAGTTTCTAGTTTTGATTTTTCCACTTGGAAGCCAATTTTCCTGTCCTGTTTGAAAAATTCCATTATCTGATGATATTGAAACCAATTTTGTACTTTATGTTTCAATTTCTCATGACTTTGTAATTTGAACTTATCTCCATCCTGTTCCAAAATTTCCCAATACTTCGGCCATCCGACCTCCATATTGAGTTTCTTCACTGCCTTGGCCTCCACTGGTGACACCCATCTAGGGGTTTTGTTTTCCAACAGATCTTTATATCTTATCCAAACATTGAACAATGCTTTTCTAACAATGTGATTTTTAAAGGCACTATTGATTCTGTCATACCATAGATATGCATGCCAACCAAAAGCGTTATTGAAACCTTCCAGATCTAAAATGTCTGTGTTCTCGAGGAGCATCCATTCTTTCAGCCAGCAAAATGCTGCTGCCTCATAGTACAATTTTAAGTCCGGCAGGGCAAAACCCCCTCTTTCTTTAGCATCTGTCAATATTTTAAATTTGATTCTGGGCTTTTTGCCCTGCCAGACAAATTTCGAGATATCTTTCTGCCACCTCTTGAAACATTCCATCTTATCCAGAATCTGCAAGGTCTGGAACAAAAATAACATTCTAGGCAATACATTCATTTTAATCACTGCAATTTGGCCTAACATTGACAATTTCAAATTTGACCATATTTCTAGATCTTTTTTAATCTCTGACCAACATTTTTCATAATTGTCCTTGTACAAATTCACATTTTTAGATGTCAAATAAACCCCTAGGTATTTAACCTTCTTGACCACCGTCAACCCTGTCTCCTCTTGGAATTCCTCTTTTTCCATCTCTGTTAAGTTTTTTCCTAAAACTTTGGTTTTTTGTTTATTCAACTTAAATCCAGCTACCTGGCCAAACAGTTGGATTATTTCTAAGACCCTTTTCGTACTAGTGTTTGGCTCTTGCAAAGTCAATACTAGGTCATCTGCAAATGCTCTTAACTTATACTGTTTAGCTCCGACCTGCACTCCTTTAACCTGCTGGTCATTCCTAATCATATTCAGCAACACCTCCAGAACTGAAATAAAGAGTAATGGGGAAATTGGGCACCCCTGTCGTGTTCCTTTTTCTATTTTAAGTTCCTCAGTTATTACATTATTTACAATCAATTTAGCTTTTTGTTCAGAATATATTGCAGCCATACCATTCTCAAAACCTTGGCCTACCCCCATCCCATGAAGATTCTTTATCATAAAGCTCCAAGAAATATTGTCAAAGGCTTTCTCCGCGTCCACGAAAATCAGTACTGCTTTAGTATTTATATTCACCTCTAGCTTTTCCAAAATGTCTATTATATTCCTTACGTTGTCTGCTAGGTGTCTTTTTGGAAGAAAGCCTGCTTGGTTCTTATGAATCTTTTCCATCAACACTTTTTAAAATCTTTTTGCCAAAATGTCTGCAAAAATTTTGTAATCCACATTAAGTAGTGATATTGGGCGGTAGTTCTTCAATTGGGTCTTTTCAGTCTCTGTCTTTGGTATGAGTGAAATATATGCTTCTTTCCACGATTCAGGTGCCTTTTTTCCCTCAAGGATCTCATTACAAACTTCTTTTAGTGGTTGAATCAACCATTCCTTCAGCGATTTGTAGTATCTGGAAGTCAGTCCATCTGGTCCTGGAGATTTGCCCAGTTGCATATTCTGAATGGCAGCCTCTATCTCTTGTTCTGTTATTCTCTGGTTCAGATCCATCTTACTTTGATGAGAGATTTTTTGTAATCCATATTTATCAAGGAATTTGTCTATATCTTCTTCGTTTTGCGGGCCTTGAGTATAAAGTTTTTTAAAGTAACTCAAAAAGCAATTTCTAATTTCATTGGGTTTAGATATATTTTTTCCATCCACTTCTAGGCTTGTAACTGCTTTAGTGTTTATATTCACTTCTAGTTTTCCCAAAATATCAATTATGTTCCTCAAATTATCAGACAAGTGTCTTCCCGGGAGAAAGCCCGCTTGGTCTTTATGATCTCTTCCATCAATACAAAGAGCTTCAGTTTCAATGCAAGCCTTAGAAGACATCATCTGACTCACACAGGGGAGAAACCATTTAAATGTATGGAGTTTGGAAGGAGCTTCAGTCCGAGTGGAACCCTTGATTTGCATCAACAAACTCCCACATGAGAGAAACCATATAAATGTCAAGTAGACAGAGGTTCAGACCTAGTGGAAGTCCTACATCAACAGACTCATGGACAGGAAGAACTTTAACAGTTGACACCCTACAAACCCATCAACCCTCAAAGAGGAGAAGCTGTTTAAAGGGAAAGATTGCAGAAAGTGCTTTAGTTATAATGTAGTGTTTAAGGAACATCTAAGGACTCAGAGGGGAGAACCCATTTAGATGTATGGAGTGTGGGACATGTTCCTTTCAGAGTCCACTCTTTTGTTCACAGCAATGAACTCAGCAGGAAATCCATCTTAAAAACATGTCATGTATTTGAGGTTCTGCTGTTTATATGTAAATCTGTATAGTAATGAAATAATGAAGGTAACGTCTCACTCTAGTGAGTATAATTTTAGATGTCAGGTACCTTTTGATAGTGAGGGGGAGTTGGTGAATCTGGATTTCTGGGATGCTCATTTGCCTGGAAGCAGCTGGCAGAAAGCTTTTCTTCATGAAGTCCCTGCAGATGCTGAGTTGCTGACTTCCCTCCCAGACGACAGGAAGCGAAAGTCGCACTTCCATTGCCCTGTGTCCTTCCACCCTCTTTCCTCCCTTGCTCCCTTCTGCCGGTGTGTGTGCCTGACTTAGATATCCTGCATGCTGTATTTTTTTTACTGCTGAAACTGGATTTGCTCTCAGGAGCTAAATTTTGTGCCTCTCTGGGGACCCAGTGAGAACTGTATGCTTTGAAAGCTCAGTAAACTATTACTGAAGAAGTCCTGCTGCCTCTCTTTGTGTGTTTCTGACCTCAGTGTGGGACTTGCTCTGTATGTGGCCCCTACCCTGCTGCTACTTGGCTCATGCCCTGGAGTTGCTCTACTCAAGCATGCAAGACGGTTTTTGCACCAAACTCTGTCATCCCCCCACCGCATGATCTCCAAGCACTGATTCTTCACCCAAACTTCATCCCTGCCTCCTAAGCATTCTGAAGAAAACTGATAATACTGTAAGTTAATGGGTGATTTTCCCCCAAGCCTAATTGCAAGAGGGGAACGGAGGGGCTGCAGGGACCAGGGAAGTCTCCTGATGGGCCAATCTTCACTCTTGAACCCCATGGGGCAACCCCAGAGCTCCTCCTTATTCTGGGGTTTGGGGAAGGTAGTATTTTTCCATAGTCCCAGAAGTTTTTATTCAGTCATGCTGCTAGGGAGTTTTCCTACCAGAGGCCCACAGTTCGTATTGCTATCATACTGATTTTACTGTTGTTTCTGCTTTTGCTGTCATGGAACAGCTGGGTGCAGGGGTGGGGGAGGCACCAGTTGGGGGACCTACAAGGGAAGAAGGCTTAGATCCTGGGGACTTGTGGTGGGATGGCAGTGAGCAGAAAGAGGGAGGAAAGGGAGCAGAACGGGAGGGGAGGTGTTGCAAGCTGAGGAGGAAACAGGGTTTGGTGAGCAGTAAGAGGCTGGGGCAGAGAGCAGTTTAGGCTCAGGGAGGGGAGAGGAGGGGGCCAGGAGACCCAGAGGAGGCCGGCTGCTGAAGCATCCAGGGAGACTCCCCCTCCTGCTGTGACCAGCTCCCCTCTCCCCTGGTCTCCCAGAGCACACTTGTTGTTGTTGTTTAGTCGTTTAGTTGTATCCGACTCTTCGTGACCCCATGGACATGCCGCTAGCCTCAAGAACACCATCCAACCATCTCATTCTCTGTCGTCCCCTTCTCCTTGTGCCCTCCATCTTTCCCAACATCAGGGTCTTTTCCAGGGAGTCTTCTCTTCTCATGAGGTGGCCCAGAGCACACAGAGAAATCCAGTTCAGACCCATGAGCCTGTACATTATATTAATGGGCGTAGGGTTTTTTTTGTCCCAACATGCATCACTTTAATCTCCTTGACAATGAACTGTATTTTCGGCCCATTCAGCCCATTTGGAGAAGTCCCTTTGGAGCTCCTTGCAATCTCTCTTTATTTGCTCCGGTTGGCTGGACTCCTCCCTTTATTCCGCAGGGACCCGCAGGGCTCAGCCCGACGAGCTGGGGGACTGAGCAGCCTCGCACCTAGATTTTTCTGTAACACCCCCCTCCCAAAGAAAGGCTCAACATCCACGCCCATGGGTGCCTGTGGCCAGCCCAGACCCCGGAGCATCTGCATCTCTGCCCCAGCTTGAAAGTTAGGGGCTGCAGTGCTGGCGAACCTTATCTCCCCCTCCCCGTCCAGACAGAGGAATGGCCTTGTGGGGTTGGACAAGAGAGTCCCATCTGGGTGGTGTGGAGTGGGCAGTGTTGGGGCTTCTAACTGTAAAGTAGGGAGGGCCCTCCTGAGTCATCTAGTTGAAACCCCAGCATTGCAGGAATCTCAGCTAAGCATCACAGGCAGGGGACCATCCAAGCTCCCCCCACCCCACCCAAGGGAGGCACTCTCCCCACTGGCTGTGCTGTACTGACCTCTCAATGGCCCCTCCTGGCACACTTTCCTGTGGCCAAAGACTCTTCCCCAGGGAGGGCATCTGAGCAAGAGACCACCCCCCTGTAGGGTGCTGTGTTGATGTCCGCCAGGCGGAGGAAAAGCAAAGCAGCTGCGCATTGGCACTGAGGGCTCCCAGACTTCAGCCAGTGCCCTCCAGGTGTTCTGAGTGCAGGCATCGTTCTGGCTGGCACTGAGGGGAACTGCAGGCCAACCTGCCTCGGGGGCACCTGCGTGGAGATGGCGGTGCCAGGGAGAAGAGCAGCAGGTTCAGGCAGAGGCTCCTAAAGGCTCTGCCCAGTTTCTTGGCGTGGAAGATGTGACCAGCCAGCAGGGGCTGGGGCTGCAGCAGGGGGCTGGCCCCTGTTACCCAAGGTAAAGGACCCCTGGCTGGTCAAGCCCAGCCAAAGGCGACTATGGGGACTTACTTCTGAGTAAGCGTGCATCAGATGGAACGGCAAATCCCTTTGAACCGCGTAGGGGTTACTCCTAAGTAAGCGTGCATCAGGCAGGGCTGCAGAGTGGTGCTTCCAGTTTGCACATCTCATGGGATTTAATGTCTTGCCATTATAAACTCAAGGGGAGAAGTGCAGTTATAGAGACACATTTCCACAAAACACCCAAACTCCGGCATGTAGCCGCAGGTGATACAATAGGAGCCTTTCTGCAAATGGCCTTTGCAACACAACTCACTGGGTGGTAACAAAGTAGACACATTTGCCTCTTTGCAACGTAGCCCCGTTTCCTCAATGAATCCACCCATTTCAGTAAAACCTGAGCTGAAATAGTACGGAGAGCAAAACAGCAGCCCTGTCTGCCCCCCGTCAGCCCCCAGACTCCCCCAGTCACGTGGCAGGAGATTCTTCCTGAGCCCCCCCCCCCTCCGTGAGACGGGTATGGCATCATGGATGATCTAGTGATGATTCATATGATCCATTGATGATCCACATGATCCAAGCAGACTGGTCCAAAGAGCAGATCTCTATGCCTGAATGAAACGGGTCTGCGGTGATGGATTCTGGAGTCAAGAAATCCTCCCTTTCCAGTGATCTCTCCGGCTGGCCAGGAAAAGGCAGCGAGCAGGAATCGTCAGGCATCCCGACGGACAGACAGACTTGTCATGTTGCCAAAACACGAACTCGGAGTCTGATCTGATTTAAATGCAGAACTCATTTTGTGACTTCGCTCTTGGATTGTCGGGATCAGCCCCTCCCCCCTCTCCTGATCCCAGAAGGAAGACGGGGGGGGGAAGATTTATACTCCTCCTTCTCGCCCCCCCACCCGCTCAATACTTTCCCTCCCCTCCCGGCACATCCTTCTCTCACCCCGCCCCCATCATCCCAAATCCCTCCCCCAATACATTGCTCCTCCTCCTCCTCCTCCAATCCGGTTTCTGCTCCAGAAATGTGGGGCGGGGAGCCCCCCTCCCAACCTTTCTGCTTCTCCCGGAAGTGGAGCTTCCACTCCGGATTGCTGCTCTGCCCCAAAGCTGGGAGGGGGGCGCTTTCTGAAAGGGGAGGGAGGAGGCAGGGGACCCCCCCCCCGTGGATGTTGCAGGAGAGGAGAATCGGGAGCGAGGAGAAAGAGGTAAAGGGGTCGCGGGGGGGGGGGCGGAGAGGGGGGGAAGGACCCAGAGACCCCCTCCAGCTCCCCCAAGCGCCCCCAGGGGGCTTTCCTCGCAGGGCGGACCCCTCACCCGTCTCCCCTGGCTCTGCGTGGAGAAAAGCGGCCCATGAAAGGGTTAAGCGGCGCGAGAGACGCCTGGATAGAGACCCCCCTGTCCCTCCCATGTTCTCTTGGGGGGGCGCCTCCGGCTGGAGAGATGGGGGCGCAGGGTGTGGGGTGAACAGAGCCAAGGGAGCCTCTGGATGCAGGGGAGACTCTGGAGAGAGGGAGGGGGTCAAGGAAATTGGGGGGGGAGGGAGAGGAGCATCCCTGGGGCAGGGAAGGGCAGCATTGGCGGCGGGGGGGGGGAGATATCGCGTCTCCATTGTGGCAGCTGCGGGGGATCTCTGGTGGAACAGCCTTGGCCTCTCTCTCCCGCCCAGTAATCGACCCCCCCCCCCTTCAAGGCGACCAGAGAGGGATCCCTGGAAAGTGGGGGTCCTGCCCCCCACCCTTCCTTCCTGCAATCTCCATCCTCTTCCTGCCCCATAAGCCCCTGCCCTGTCCAGACACAGCGATTCTGCCCAGTCCAACCATTGGTCCCCTGGAGAGGAGAGGAAGTCCAGAGGAAGAGATGTCAGTATTTGTGAAAAGAAAAGAGAAGGTTCTGGCCTCCATTTGTCGCCTCAGCCTGGTCCTTGGGCCCTTGTCAGCATAAAAGAGTCCAGGAGAAGAGCATCCTTGCAGAGTAATTTCTGCTTTTACAGTGGTACCTCGGGTTACAGACGCTTCAGGTTACAGACGCTTCAGGTTACAGACGCTTCAGGTTACAGACTCTGATAACTGAGAAATAATACCTCAGGTTAAGAACTTTTCTTCAGGATGAGAACAGTAATATTGTGGTGGTTGTGCAGCGGCAGCAGGAGGCCCCATTAGCTAAAGTGGTGCTTCAGGTTAAGAACAGTTTCAGGTTACGAATGGAACTCTGGAAGGAATTAAGTACTTAACCCGAGGTACCACTGTATTTTCAAAAGTCTTTCTGCAAAAGCGACTGACCAACTGTACACACATCAACACTGCCAGCTTTCACCAACCAACCAACCCAACACCAAACTAACATTTCTCACTCTATATATACAAACCACAGCTTTTTAAGCATTAAAGAAACAGCGGCCAATTTTTAGCCGTGACAAGAGAGGAGGGGAGAGGCCTTCTCAGAAGCGGCTCTTGGTTTCCGCAATCCCACCCAGGAAGCAGCCAGAAACCTTTTCCTCTCTCTCAGGCTTCCATCTTTAAGCGTCTTTTCCACTGAGGATGAGGATAATGTACACCTGTCCTCAGAAACAGGGGTGCAGAGTCCATGGAATGGCTCTCAGGATTGATACGGAAGTTGCACCTCAAAAGCATTTCTGTTCCTCTTATTCTTTGTAGCCAATGTCAGAGTGACTGACAAGCTGAGATACAATCCTTCAGCATCTGATGACAGCGACTGCATGAATCTTTTGTCACGTGACAAAGACACATGAGAGCAGAAGCAGCCAAGCAGGCTGGGAAGTGCAGGGACTGCACAGTCATTTGGGCCTCCTCAATTTATTCAGGCTTAACTGCTAACTGTGGAGTCATTCTGACATGTGACGTAGTAGCCAGTTGCACTTTGTGCTGTCTGTAAGATTTCAGCAAGAGTCTGTCTGTCTCAGCCGTGAGCAGAGTCTGCATGCAATCTCAGTCAAACTGTTTGGAACCATGTTGTTTATGTTTTTTTTTTATAGATTTTTATTGCTTTTTTCCAGATATAAGTATAAAGTCAGATAACAAAAGAGAAAAGAAGAAAAGAAAAACAAAAGAAATCCAACTTTCCATTACATTTTTCCATAACCGACTGGACTTCCCCACGTCTATCTCACCCTGCTTTCTTTACAATAAAAATAACAGCAAATTAATAGCTTGTTTCATGTGTTATTAATACTTTCAAATAATTCTCTTTTGGGTTCAAAATACTTATTATCAATTTACTTTTGCCCTAAAATAAACACAATATTATTTTAAACTTTAGTCCTTTCATAGTTATATCTTAATTTCCAATATACAAAATCTTATTGCTGGAGCTTGATTTCCAGTTCATGCAAATTATTGACATTCATATAGCTTATAATATTTTTGTAAATAGTCCTTAAATTTTTTCCAATCCTCCTCCATTGTCTCTTCTCCCAAATCACGGATTCTGCCAGTCATTTCGGCCAGTTCCATATAGTCCATCAATTGCATATGCCACTCTTCCAGTGTGGGCAAATCTTGTGTCTTCCAGTGCTTTGCGATGAATATTCTTGCTGCTGTTGTTGCATACATAAAAAATGTTCTATCCTTCTTTAACACTTTCTGGCCAACAATGCCCAAAAGGAAGGCCTCTGGTTTCTTGGGAAAGGTATACTTAAATACCTTTTTTAACTCATTGTAGATCATTTCCCAGAAGGCCTTCACTTTTGGACAGGTCCACCAGAGGTGAAAGAATGTCCCTTCAGCCTCCTTACATTTCCAACATTTATTATCAGACAAATGGTATATTTTAGCAAGCTTGACTGGGGTCATGTACCACCTATATATCATTTTCATAATATTTTCTTTCAAGGCACTACATGCCGTGAATTTCATACCGGTGGTCCATAACCTTTCCCAGTCTTCAAACATAATGTTGTACCCAATGTCTTGAGCCCATTTTATCATGGCTGATTTGACTGTCTCATCCTGAGTGTTCCATTTAAGCAGCAAGTTATACATTCTCGAAAGTACCTTAGTCTTTGGTTCTAACAGTTCTGTCTCTAATTTCGATTTTTCCACCTGGAATCCTGTTTTTTTGTCCAACTTGAAAACCTCTTGTATTTGAGCATAATGAAACCAGTCTTGCACCTTATGCTTTAATTTTTCATAGCTCTGTAACCTCCAATTGTCACCTATTTTTTCTATTATTTCCCCATATTTCAGCCAACCGGCTTCCATATTGGGTTTTTTTTGGGCCTTGGCCTCCACTGGTGATAGCCACCTCGGGGTCTTACTTTCTAATAAGTCTTTGTATTTTGTCCAGACCATAAATATTGCTTTTCTGACAATATGGTTTTTGAACATTTTGAGAGTCTTTACCTTGTCGTACCACAGATATGCATGCCATCCTAAAGAGTTATTGAACCCTTCCAGATCTAGGACATCAGTGTTCTCTAAAAGTAACCAATCTTTCATCCAGCAGAAGGCTGCAGCTTCATAATATAACCTTAAGTCTGGCAGGGCAAACCCCCCTCTTTCTTTTGCATCAGTTAGTATTTTAAACTTTATACGGGGCTTTTTGCCCTGCCAAACAAACTTTGAAATATCCTTCTGCCACTTTCCAAAACATTCCACTCTGTCCATGATCTGAAGGGTTTGAAACAAAAACAACATCTTTGGCAATACATTCATTTTTACTGTTGCGATTCTACCCAACAAGGAGAGTTTCAATCTTGACCAAATTTCTAAATCCTTTTTAATTTCTGACCAACATTTTTCATAATTGTCCTTAAATAAATTCAAGTTTTTGGAAGACAAATTGACCCCCAGGTATTTCACTCTTTTAACCACAGTTAATTCTGTTTCCTTCTGGAACTCATCTGTTTCTAAAGGTGTGAAGTTCTTTCCCAAAACTTTGGTTTTTTGTTTATTCAACTTGAAGCCCGCCACCCGACCAAAGTCATGAATCAATTCTAAAACTCTTTTTGTACTAGATTCTGGCTCCTGTAATGTTAAAACCAAATCATCTGCAAAAGCTTTCAGTTTATATTGTTTCGCTTCGACCTGTATTCCTTGTATCGACCGGTCCTCCCTTATCATACTCAAAAGCACCTCCAGGACTGAAATAAATAAAAGAGGGGATAAGGGACACCCCTGTCGTGTTCCTTTTTCAATTTTAAACTCTTCTGTCACCACATTGTTCACTATCAGTTTAGCTTTTTGTTCTGAATAGATTGCTTCTATGCCATTTTCAAACCCCTGTCCCACTCCCATCCCTTCCAAATTTTTCTTCATAAACTTCCAAGAAATGTTGTCAAAGGCCTTCTCCGCGTCAATAAAAATTAAAACTGCTTTTGTATTGATATTTGTTTGCAGAAGTTCCAAAATATCAATAATGTTCCTCGTGTTATCAAACAAATGTCTGCCTGGGAGAAAGCCTGCCTGGTCCTTGTGAATTACTTCATTTAAGACTCTTTTAAGCCTGCTTGCCAAAATGTCTGCAAAAATTTTGTAATCCACATTTAGGAGTGAGATGGGACGGTAGTTCTTTAGTTGAGTCTTTTCAGTTTCCAACTTAGGAATCAATGTGATGAAAGCTTCTTTCCACGTTTCCGGTGCCTTCTTCCCCTCCATAATCTGGTTACAAACCTCCATTAGTGGTCGTATCAAATAGTCTTTTAAAGTCTTGTAGTACTTGGAGGTAAGTCCATCTGGGCCTGGAGATTTGCCAAGTTGCATATTCTGGATGGCACTCTCAATTTCCTGTTGTGTTATTCGATAATTTAAGATTGTTCTCTTTTCTTGAGATAATTTTGGTAATCCATTAGCTTTTAAAAATTGATCTATCTCAGTCACATCCTGAGGCCCTTGCGTATAAAGTTTTTTGAAATATTTCTGGAAACACTTTCTTCTTTCTTCCGGTTTCTGTATATTTTTCCCTTCAACCTCCAGATTGGTAACAAAGTTCAATTTTTGTCTCCTTTTTAACTGCCATGCTAGCAGTTTTCCACATTTATTCGCCGATTCAAAAGATCTCTGTTTCATTTGTTTAATTTTCCATTCCACTTCTTGATTTACTAATTTCGCATATTGTGCTTGATAAAACTTGATTTCTCTCAGAATCTCTTTAGATTTTGGTTTTAGTCTCAATTTTTTCTCTCCATCTCTTATCTTCTCTAATATCTTATCCTTTTTTCCATTCCAGAGTTTTTTCTTGATCGTGTTCTGTTGTATCAGAAACCCTCTCATTACTGCTTTACTTGCGTCACAGATTATTCTCTTTTCCACCGAAGTGTTCAAATTTATTTCAAAATAATCATTTAAAGTTTTTTGGGCCTTTTTCACAATCTCTTGATCTCTTAGCAGGGTGTCATTCATTCTCCATCTGAAGGAGCCGGTTGGAGTAAGTCTCAATTCCACTTTCAAAGCGTTATGGTCGGAGCAGGTTTTTGGGCAGATTTCCACTTTTAAAGTCTTAGGTGCCAGTCCTCTAGATGTCCAAATTTGGTCTATTCTTGTCCATGACAAATGAGCCTCAGAAAAAAATGTTCCTTCTTTACCTAGGGGGTTCTTTGTCCTCCAAATGTCAATCAAATCCATACTGTCAGTCAATTCAAAAAAAGTCTTTGGTAGTCTTCCATCTTTGGTCAGGTTCTGGTTCTGTGACTTATCCATATAGGTAGAGACCACCCCATTCATATCTCCCATCAAAATGATGTTAGAATAGTCCAAATAGTCCAGCAATATCTCATGCAGCTTCTTGTAAAATTCTGACTTCCCTTCATTTGGTGCATAAATTCCTACTATCAAAAACTTTTCTCCTTGTGCTTGTATCTCAATTGCCAAAATTCTTCCATGCTCATCTTTAAATAGAAGTTTCGGTGACAGGTTCTCCTTTGCATAAATCACAACGCCTCTTTTCTTGACTTTATCTGATGAAATAAATTCTTGGCCTAGTCTTTTGTTGATTAATACTTTCCTATGGAGCCTAGTCACATGGGTTTCCTGCAAACAAATAATGTCCAATTTTTCTTTTTTCAATATGTGAAAGATCCTCCTTCTTTTTTCCGGAGAATTTCCGCCATTTATGTTCCAACTGAGAAGCTGCAGAGACATCCTGGATCAATCTAAGAATCCTCTTGGGGTGAATCTTCCTTCTCGTCCAGACCCGGAGGTAGAACAGGTCGTTGGTTCAGGCAAAGATACTGGCCCGGCTCCTGCTACTCCCTTCCGAAGGTCCTCGCCATAGTCGTTCAAAAATTTTTCTTGGTCTTCTACTGTTTTGATTTTGATTTTCTTCCCTTTGATAGTAAAGGATAGTCCTTGGGGGAATTCCCACCTATAAGGAATTGTGTTGTTTCTCAGTAATCCTGCTAGGTCCTTATATGTAGTTCTTAAATCCAAAAGTTGTTTTGGAATATCTCTGTAGATTTCTGCTTTTTTACCTTGAATCACCAATGCTTTTTTAAAGTGTAGGCCTAGTATTTTGTCACTTTCTTGCCTAGATCTCAAAATGATCAGGCAATCTCTAGCTCTGTCCTTCCTCACCACTCTTCCCAGTCTGAAAGCGGTGACAATTTTAAAGTCCTTATCTTCTTCTATGGCCCAGAACCTTGATAATTCTGTTGTCAAAAAACCAATCAAATTGTCTTGTTCAAGTTCTGGTATTGATCGTAGTCTCAGATTATTTTCCCGATTTTTCAATTCCACCATAGACAGATAGGCCTGCTGTTCACTTACTTGCCTGCAGAGTGGCCTTACTTCCCTTCTTACTTCCTCCACCTTCTTATTGGCTTCTTCTGCTTTTTGATTTGCTTGTTCAGCCAGTTTCCGATTTTCTAAGTTTGTTGTTTGGAGGTTCCCAATTACTTGTGTATTTTGAGAAACTTGGTCAGTCAGCTTATTAATAGTGGTTGTAACTTGATCAAACTTTGTATTTAAAGCTGCCAGCTGATCCAAAATTTGTTTAGAAACTGGGTCAATCCCTCCTGAAGCCATATCTTTTAAAACTGGCTCTTGAGCTGGCTGCGCACCTTGTCCTTCTTTCAATGTTAAAACAGTAGGAACAGATGATCTACGTGACTGTACAGGCTGCACAGGCAATGTTGTTTGTAGCAGTAGCTCTTCTGCTTTTGTTTTAGCTGCCCTTTTCCTTGTGCCACTCATTCCACAGCTGTCTATGCGTCAAGGTCAAATTGTAAGTCCCATGGGAAAAATAATCCAAAAAAATAAACAACCACCAAGAAGATAGTCCAAAAAATAAGCAGTTCCCAGAGATTGTTAGTCTTAAATCCACTAGAGGGAGCTTCCCTGTAATTCAATGGAGATATACACTTTTCCCACCATTATACAGAAGCCCACAGATAAAAAGAGTTTAAAAAGGTACCTTCAATGTCCCTTTATGCTTAAAGAGCTTTCCCAAAGTAGAACAAAGTTTCAATAATGATGCAGTAACAGTTTCCTTCTTATTTGTGTCTAATCGCGCCCAAAGTAGCACATCCACTTTTAGTTACAGTTTCTGCAATTTCACAGTTCCTAGTGTCCTGGCAGTCCCGGCATTTGGTTATTTTGTAATCCACTTAGTAAAGGAGAGGGAAGGTTTCCGTTCAAATCAAATCATTCACCGACCTCTTAATCCTTTTCTCTCTTTTAAATAGACAAGATCCAACTTGCACGATTCTGACAGCTTCCTTTTAAAGTCCTTCTCACAGCGCTCTCAGCTTGCAAAGGTTTTTTGCTTTGATCTTAGCAAAGTCGGAAGGCGGACTTCCTTTTTTCACCTCCCATTTTCAGCCAAATTTTTTTAAAGAAATTTTGACTCAAATAAGCATTTGTAAATCCTTACTCACGAGTATACAATTCTGTAGCCGAATGTTCCAGGAAGAAAGGACAGCGCTCATCAGCAGCAGCCGCGCGGCTTCGCTTCCGCAGAAAGAGCGATGAACTCACAGCACCACTTCCCCTTCCACGTTCCGGAGCCCCTTACGAGGCTCCTTCCCCGCTTCTGGGGTCGCTCCTGGTGCCCGCCGAGTCCCACGGCCACGGGCTCACTCTGCCTGTGGTTTTTCTTGATGGGTTGTCACTGTGCCGCAGCGCACGACCCTTTTCCGCGGAGCCCCTCTTCAGAGACCGAAGAGGACCGCCATTGCTGTTTCGCGCCGCCTCCGGAAGTCGGAACCATGTTGTTTATGAAGAAGCTTATTTTAATTCAGTAAAGCTTTTATTCTTCAAAACTCTGCATTATTAATTTACGCTGCGTGTCATCTTCCCAGTCAAAGGACCCATTTTCATGATAGACAGTGCCTGTGGCTGGAGGCTCTACACACCGGGTGTGCGTGTGGAGGCCAAAGACTGCCAGTATTAGCACAGGTGAGGTGTGTGACCTCCCCAAATTTACAGACTGTATATAAATGAGAAGTCGTGGGTGGGATTATATTTTACAACAACCCTGTGATTTTCTCTTTTTTTTATATATAAATTTTTTTATTGGTTTTACAACATTTTTTAAACAGTACAAACATATAAAAAGACAAACAAACATGTATAATTTCATAGCCTTTTTTTCATAACCCTCATTTCTCGGACTCCCCCATACCTCCCCTTTCTGCATCCCAATTTCCAAAGTTATTTCAGCAACTTCCCAATAATTTTATCAAATATGTGTCCTCTTAGTCTTTTCTTCAGCTTAATCTTATGTCACTGTGATCCCTTTTTCTTTCTCAACACCTCGACATTTTAGCATTCATCAATTTTATAATAGTTCTTAAGATAAACTTTAAATTTCTTCCAATCCTCTTCCACCGTCTCTTTCCTCTGATCACGGATTCTGCCAGTCATCTCAGCCAGTGTCATGTAGTCCATCACTTTCATCTGCCATTCTTCCAGGGTGGGTAGATCTTGTGTCTTCCAATACTTTGCAATAAGTTTTCTTGCTGCTGTCGTTGCATACATAAAGAAAGTTCTATGTTTCTTTAGCACCAATTGGCCGACAATGCCCAAGAGAAAGGCCTCTGGTTTCTTAGGAAAGGTACATTTAAGTACTTTTTTCATTTCATTATATATCATCTCCCAGAAGGCCTTAATCTTTGAGCACGTCCACCAAAGGTGGTAGAAAGTACCTTCAGATTCTTTACATTTCCAGCACTTGTTATCAGGCAAGTGATAGATCTTTGCTAGCTTGACTGGGGTCGTGTACCACCTATAGATCATTTTCATAATATTTTCCTTTAAGGCATTGCATGCCGTAAATTTTATCCCGGTGTTCCACAACCATTCCCAGTCAGCAAACATAATGTTATGACCAATGTCCTGTGCCCACTTAATCATTGCTGATTTAACTGTTTCATCTTGTGTATTCCATTTCAGCAGCAAATTATACATTCTTGACAAGTTCTTAGTATTGGGTTCTAACAATTCAGTTTCTAATTTTGATTTCTCCACCTGGAAGCCAATTTTCCTGTCTTGTTTGTACACCTCCATTATTTGGTAATAATGGAGCCAATCTCGTACTTTAGGTTTCAATTTCTCATGACTCTGTAACTTCAATTTGTCTCCATCTTGTTCCAAAATTTCCCAATACTTTGGCCATTCGGCCTCCATATTGAGCTTTTTCAATGCCTTAGCCTCCAAGGGTGACAACCATCTAGGGGTTTTGTTTTCCAACAAGTCTTTATATCTTATCCAGACATTATATAATGCTTTTCTAACAATATGATTTTTGAAAGCCCTATGCACTTTGATTTTATCATACCATAAATATGCATGCCAACCAAATGTATTATTGAAACCTTCTAAATCCAAGATATCTGTATTCTCGAGGAGCATCCACTCTTTCAGCCAGCAAAACGCTGCTGCTTCGTAGTACAATTTTAAGTCCGGCAGGGCAAATCCCCCTCTTTCTTTTGCATCTGTCAGTATTTTGAATTTTATTCTGGGCTTTTTGCCCTGCCAGACAAATTTCGAAATGTTTTTCTGCCACCTCTTGAAACAGTCCATCTTGTCAAGGATCTGCAAGGTTTGAAACAAAAATAACATTCTAGGCAATACATTCATCTTGATAACTGCAATTCGGCCTAACATTGACAATTAAAAATTTGACCATATTTCTAGATCTTTTTTGATTTCTGACCAACATTTTTCATAGTTATCTTTATACAAGTTCAAATTTTTAGATGTCAAATGAACCCCTAGGTATTTCACCTTCTTAACCACTGTCAAACCTGTTTCATTCTGGAATTTCTCCCTCTCCATAACTGTCAATTTCCCCCCCAAAACTTTAGTCTTTTGTTTATTCAATTTAAATCCGGCCACCTGACCAAATTCTTGAATTATCTCCAACACTCTTTTTGTACTAATATCTGGCTCTTGTAAAGTAAGTACCAAAGCATCTGCAAAAGCTCTTAACTTGTAATGTTTTGCTCCGACCTGTACGCCTTTAATCTGCTGGTCATCTCTAATCATATTTAGCAACACCTCCAGAACCGAGATAAAAAGTAGTGGGGAAATTGGGCACCCCTGTCGTGTCCCTTTTTCTATCTTAAGTTCTTCAGTTATCACATTATTTACAATCAACTTAGCTTTTTGTTCAGAGTATATCGCACCCATACCATTCTCAAATCCTTGGCCTACCCCCATCCCATGAAGATTCTTTTTCATAAAACTCCAAGAGATATTGTCAAAGGCTTTCTCCGCGTCCACAAATATCAGTACTGCTTTAGTGTTTATATTCACCTCCAATAGTTCCAAAATGTCTATTATGTTCCTCACATTATCTGATAAATGCCTTTTTGGGAGAAAGCCTGCTTGGTCCTTATGAATCTTCTCCATCAACACTCTTTTCAGTCTTTTTGCCAAAATATCTGCAAAAAATTTGTAATCCACATTGAGTAATGATATTGGGCGGTAGTTCTTAAGCTGAGTCTTTTCAGTCTCTGGTTTCTCTTCAGATCGTATGAATCTTTCGCCTTTTACAACCCTGTGATTTTCTCCACCCATAACATTTTGTGAGCTGATATAGCAGTACGAATTCCAAAATAACTTTTAAAAACCCCACAAGATCATCATCATCATCATCACATTTATACCCCCAGGCCTTAGTTTGCCTCCCCATGATCTAGAGAAAACACCAGCTTTGAATCATACAGAGTAAAACTACCAGAACCTTCTTGAACCGATAGGTTAGGAATTATCGCTGTACTTAGATCCGTACTTTTCTATGCCTGAGAAATGCAACCATGACACTGGGAATGTTCAGGAATGCAGGAGAGGATATTTTGTTTGATTATATCCTTTCCAACTTGTGTTAACAAGTTGTACAATTTAGCAGAGTAACATTCTCCCTTTTAAACTTACAGCGGATGCATTTGCTCAGGCTCGCTAAAGCCTCTAAAATAAGATTCCTTGGTAATTTCCACTTTAGTCCCTCATAAAAAGATAAGACACGAAACAGTCTTCTATAAAAGTATAAAAAGAGTTGACTCACACATTGTGTTCACAAATGGATCCCAGAAGGCGGTGACCCCCAGGCTGCACACCTGGTCCTTCAGGGGCACAGTTACCCCATCAGGACCAGGAGTGCCCCAACCCTCCCCCAGGGACAGTATTTCTGACTTGTCAGGATTCAACCTCAATGTCTTAGCCGCCATCCATCCTCCAACCACCTCCAAACAGACACACAGGGCATTCACCATCTTCACTAGTTCCAATTTAAAAGAGAGGAAGAGCTGGGCATCATCCACATACTGGTGAACACCCAGCCCAAACCCCCTGATGATCTCTCCCAGTGGCTGCATATAGATAGTAAAAAGCATGGGGGAGAGAATGGAGTCCTGAGGCACCCCACAAGTAAGCATCCAGGGGTCTGAACACTCATCCCCCAACACCACTCTCTGGACATGGCCCAGGAGGAAGGAGGGGAACCACTGCATAACAGGGCCCACAGCTCCCCTAGAGGGTCCAGAAGGACACCATGGCCAAAGGTCTCCAAAGCCGCTGAGAGAACCAGCAGAACCAGGAAAGAGCTTCCCCCTCAGCCTCTGGCCCGTTGGAGATCATCAACCAGCACAACCAGGGCAATTTCAGTCCCACGATGAGGCCTGAATCCCCATTGGAAGGATCATGGCGGCAGGAGATTTCCTGGTCCTGCACCCCCAAAAGCTCCAGCCACAAGACTTTCATTAGCTTTGAAGGGGCCACATGATACATTGTGGTCTTTTCTTCGAAAAACAAATATTTTGAATACTTTTACAGTGCCGTATGATGTAAATATGGGATCCGGGTGGTGCTTTGGGTTAAACCACAGAGCGTAGGACTTGCCAATCAGAAGGTCAGCGGTGCGAATCCCCGTGATGCGGTGAGCTCCCATTGCTCGGTCCCTGCTCCTGCGCACCTAGCAGTTCGAAAGCACGTCAAAGTGCAGGTAGATAAATAGGTACCACTCTGGCAGGAAGGTAAACGGCGTTTCCATGCGCTGCTCTGGTTCGCCAGAAGCGGCTCAGTCATGCTGGCCACATGACTCGGAAGCTGTATGCCGCTGGTTCCCTCGGCCAATAAAGCGAGATGAGCGACGCAACCCCAGAGTCGGCCACGACTGGACCTAATAGTCAGTGGTCTCTTTACCTTTACCTTTATGATGTAAATTTTGTTTCTGTTTCCCTTGTTCCACATCGGAGAGACTTTGATACACAGCTCTGAGCCCATCTCCCCACTTGAAACTGCTGTGTTTGTAGCACTGCCAGCCTGGGCAGTGGGTTTGGGGGTCCTGGGCTGATATGGTCCCAAGGAAAGCAGAGCAGTATGTTTGGCACCAGCTTGGCTGCAGGAGATGAATGAAGAAGGTGTGCATGACACCATCCAACCGTCTTAGAGACTCCACTCTGGATTTGTGTGGGTTTCCCTCCATAGCCTTTTCTTCTTCTGAAGACAACTCACGAGGCAGTGAAGGTTTAGGACCAGAGTTTTCCTTCTAGATGGGCTTCCTTCCCCGGTTGACGATCCCATCTGCCCTTCACTTTCCTCTTCCTCACGGGAAGAATCTGCCTTCTAGACTGTGGGATTCACTGTTCTTCTCATCCTTTCCATCCACCAGGGCTTGACTTCAGGTGCAGCAGAATTGCCCAGCCCCCCAAGGATTTGAGACCCATCAGCTATCCTCACCTGGTTTTGCCAGCCGGTTGAAGCCATTCCTGGGATTGTGGCCCCTGATTCATCCTGACAGCTTCTGGAAGGCACAGGTGAGAGCTGAGTGCAGGGTGGGGACCACCAAAGGTACTACCGCTCCCATGACACCTCATGACATCATATAATAGCTATATTTGAGACAGAACCAGAATGAATTCCTGTCTCTAGAAATAACACAACTTCAGGCCATCAATAATTCAACACTACATATTCAAGGTTGAAGTTTTCACTAGTACACTTATCCATTTGCCTTTAATATGCAGCTTTTTCAGTGTCACTTTAGGATGGGCTCGAGATCAGGCAGCCCATCATTATTATAAGGAACAGTGGGGGTCTGGGATTCCAATGTGCCAGCTGCTTTTCTTCTGCTTCTCCTGCTCTCTCCATGCAATGTGAGGCATGTAGATGGAGGTCCATCTCCAAGAACAGGAGCTTCCCTGAGCACCCATTCAGCTGACCCCAAGCACCAAGCCTTGTCACTAGTTATCTGACTGACCCAGACCACAGTCCCTGGAGAAGATGTAGACCTGGGCCTTCCAAAATGGTCCACATGGACCTCTTGTGGCCAATGGGACTGTGCAGGTGATTCATAAAGATCTAGAGGTGGATGCAGGATTATGATGCAGAGGATGGGGAATGTCCAAAGGAACGATGGACCAGAGAAAGAGAGGGCCTGTTCACGGACAGAGAGCAGCTGCCTTTCTGTGAGGAAACAATTGATTTGAAAAGGCTGTATTCCAAGATCATGCTGCTTTATTAGCAATGATTGAGGATTATGAAAGGTGGTGATGCATTACTATCATTTGATGACATTGCTTTTTCATTTCCAAAAAATTGGGAACATGGGTAGGAGGCGGGGGAATGTAGGAGATGTTGATATAAGAGAAGGGGCTAATGGCGCTTGATGTGTTCTCTTTCCCTTTGTTCTCTTCCTTGAAACCCAAACAGGATTTCCTTTCCTCCCAGTCTGAAGAAGGTGATGGAGAAGACATTCAGAATTCCAAGGAATGGGGCACCTTTCGTTTCATTAGGAATAGAAATTAAAATGTGTGAAATGTGGGATATGCTTCATTGAATGAGGACACATAGCTCACATCAATGACTCTGAGAGGAGAAACCATTTAAAAGCATGGTGTTTCGGAAAAGTTTCGCTGATAGTGGAAAACTTAGAACACATCAGCGGATTTACATTTACAAGAAAGGATTACAATGCAGGGAGTGTGGAAGAACTTCAGTCAGAGAGGATTCCTCAATATACATCAGCGGACTCACACAGGGGAAAAACCATTTAAATGCATGGAGTGCGGGAAAAGCTTCCGTCAGAGTGGACACTTAAGTTCACATCTACGGACTCACACAGGGGAGAAACCATATAAATGTATAGAGTGCGGAAAGAGCTTTAGTGATAGTAGAGACCTTAGAAAACATCAACGGATTCACACAGGGGAGAAACCATATAAATGTATAGAGTGCGGAAAGAGCTTTAGTTGGTGTGGAGACTTTAGAAAGCATCAACGTATTCACACAGGGGAGAAACCATTTCAATGTATGGAGTGTGGAAAAAGCTTCTGTCGGAGTGGACAGTTAAGTTCACACCTACTGATTCACACGGGTGAAAAACCTTTTAAATGCATGGAGTGTGGGAAGAGCTTCAGGCGGAATGCAGAACTTAAATTACACCAGCGAAGTCACACTGGTGAAAAACCATATAAATGTATGGAGTGTGGAAAGAGCTTCATTCAGAGTGGGCACTGCAATATGCATCAACGGACTCACACAGGGGAGAAACCATATAAATGTATAGAGTGCGGAAAGAGCTTCAGTGATAGTGGAGACCTTAGAAAACATCAACGATCTCACACAGGGGAGAAACCATATAAATGTATAGAGTGCGGAAAGAACTTCAGTCAGAGTGGAGACCTTAGAAAACATCAACGGATTCACACAGGGGAGAAACCATTTCAGTGTATGGAGTGTGGAAAAAGCTTCTGTCGGAGTGGACACTTAAGTTCACATCAACAGACTCACACGGGTGAAAAACCATTTCAATGTATGGAGTGTGGAAAGAGCTTCAGTCGGAGTGGACACCTCAATAAACATCACCAGACTCACACAGGGGAGAAACCATATAAATGTATGGAGTGTGGAAAGAGCTTCAGTCAGAGTGGACACCTCAATAGACATCACCAGACTCACACAGGGGAGAAACCATATAAATGTATGGAGTGTGGAAAGAGCTTCAGTCAAAAAGGAGACCTTAAATTACACCAGCAGACTCACAAAGGGGAGAATCCATTTAATGCATGGAATGTGGAAAGAGCTTCCGTTTCAATGCAAGCCTTAGAAGACATCAACAAACTCACACAGGGGGAAAACCATTTAAATGCATTGAGTGCGGAAAGAGCTTCAGTCAAAATGGAGACCTTAAAACACATCCACAGATTTACACAGGGGAGAAACCATATAAATGTGTGGACTGTGGAAAGAGCTTCATTCAGATTGGAAACCTTAGAAAAAATCAACGGACTCATAAAGGGTGAAACCATTTAAATGCATTGAGTGCGGAAAGAGCTTCAGTCGAAATGGAAACCTTAAGACACATCAACGGATTCACACAGGGGAGAAAACATTTAAATGTATGGAATGTGGAAAGAGCTTCAGTTAGTGTGGAAACCTCAATATACATCAACGGACACACACAGGGGAGAAACCATAAGAATGCATGGAATGCGGAAAGTGCTTCAGTTTCTTTTCTTTATATATATATATATATAATATTTATTAAGATTTTTTGAAATATTACAGTAAAAAAGAAAAAGAAAAAGAAAAATACAAAATAAAAACAGTTAAAAACACACCTATTTTCTATTACTTATTTTCCTTTAGCTTATTTCCCGGACCTCCTCATACCTCCCTTTTTTGTATTCCGCTTCAATTTATTGGTTCAGCAAATCCTTACCATTAGATTTTAACCCAATTATAACCCTTTTTTCATATTCTCTTAAAGCATTACAGCTGGGAACCCTTAATTGCTATCCAACATCATTCTATCATTCATTAATTTTACAATATTTCTGTAGATAGTCTTTAAATTTCTTCCAATCTTCTTCCACCGACTCTTCTCCCTGGTCTCGTATTCTGCTAGTCATTTCTGCCAGTTCCATATAGTCCATCACCTTCATCTGCCATTCTTCCAAAGTGGGTAGTTCTTGTGTCTTCCAATACTTTGCAATGAGTATTCTTGCTGCTGTTGTAGCGTACATAAAAAAAGTTCTGTCCTTCTTTGACACCAATTGGCTGACAATGCCCAGAAGAAAGGCCTCTGGTTTCTTCAAGAAGGTATATTTAAATACCTTTTTCAGTTCATTATGTATCATTTCCCAGAAGGCCTTAATCCTTGGGCACATCCACCAAAGGTGAAAGAATATACCTTCAGTTTCTTTACATTTCCAGCATATATTATTGGGCAAATGATAAATTTTTTGCAAGCTTGACTGGGGTCATGTACCACCTGTATTTCATTTTCATAATATTCTCTCTTAGGGCATTACATGCCGTAAACTTCATACCTGTGGTCCATAACTGTTCCCAGTCAGCAAACATAATATTATGTCCAACATCTTGTGCCCATTTAATCATAGCAGATTTCACCGTTTCATCCTGAGTATTCCATTTCAACAGCAAGTTATACATCTTTGACAAAATCTTAGTTTTCGGTTCTAACAGTTCTGTTTCCAATTTTGATTTTTCCACCTGGAAGCCAATTTTCTTATCCAAATTATATGCCTCCATTATCTGATAATAATGAAGCCAGTCTCGCACTTTGTTTTTTAATTTCTCAAAACTCTGCCGTTTCAGTCTATCTCCTTCTTGTTCCAAAATTTCCCAATATTTCGCCCATTTGGCCTCCATATTGAGCCTTTTCAGAGCTTTCGCTTCCATCGGTGACAACCACCTTGGGGTTTTATTTTCCAATAAATCCTTGTATCTTATCCAAACATTAAACAATGCTCTCCTGACAATATGATTTTTGAATGCTTTATGTGCTTTGACCTTATCATACCATAAATATGCATGCCATCCAAATACGTTGTTAAAGCCTTCTGGATCCAAAATGTCTGTATTTTCAAGAAGTAGCCATTCTTTCAACCAGCAAAAAGCTGCTGATTCATAGTAAAGTTTAAAGTCTGGCAGGGCAAATCCACCTCTTTCCTTTGCATCAGTTAATATCTTAAATTTTATTCTGGGCTTCTTGCCCTGCCAGACAAATCTAGAGATATCTCTCTGCCACTTCTTGAAACAGTCCATCTTGTCCACAATTTGCAATGTCTGAAACAAAAACAACATTCTAGGCAATACATTCATTTTTATCACAGCAATACGACGCAACAGTGAAAGCTTCAAATTTGACCAAATTTCTAAATCTTTTTTCACTTCTGTCCAACATGTTTCATAATTATCTTTAAATAAGTTCCCATTTTTGGCTGTCATATTAATCCCCAAGTATTTCACTTTCTTAACCACAGTCAGGCCTGTCTCATTCTGAAACTTCTCTCTTTCAATCCGTGTTCAATTTTTCTCTAAAACCTTAGTTTTTAGCTTGTTCAGTTTAAATCCTGCCACTTGACCAAATTCTTGAATTAATTCTAAAACCCTTTTAGTACTAGATTCTGGCT
Organism: Podarcis bocagei; assembly: GCF_964188305.1. Lineage (NCBI taxonomy): Eukaryota > Metazoa > Chordata > Lepidosauria > Squamata > Lacertidae > Podarcis > Podarcis bocagei. The sequence goes on from NC_138135.1 coordinate 2,192,266, forward strand.
CCTGTAACGTCAATACTAAGTCATCTGCAAATGCTCTCAGTTTGTACTGTTTGGCTCCGACCTGTATACCTTTAACCAACCGGTCCCTTCTAATCATATTCAGCAGAACCTCCAGGGCCGAAATGAAAAGCAGTGGGGAGATTGGGCACCCCTGTCGTGTCCCTTTTTCTATCTTAAATTCTTCCGTCACCACATTATTTATAATTAATTTAGCCTTTTGTTCAGAGTATATTGCACCTATACCATTTTCAAAACCTTGGCCTACCCCCATCCCCTGTAGGTTCTTCTTCATGAAACTCCAAGAGATATTGTCAAAAGCTTTCTCCGCATCCACAAATATCAGAACTGCTTTAGTGTTTATATTCACTTCTAGTTTTTCCAAAATATCAATTATGTTCCTCAAATTATCAGACAAGTGTCTTCCCGGGAGAAAGCCCGCTTGGTGTTTATGAATCTCTTCCATCAATACAAAGAGCTTCAGTTTCAATGCAAGCCTTAGAAGACACCATCTGACTCACACAGGGGAGAAACCATTTAAATGTTTGGAGTTTGGAAGGAGCTTCAGTCCGAGTGGAACCCTTGATTTACGTCAACAAACTCCCACATGAGAGAAACTATATAAATGTCAAGTAGACAGAGGTTCAGTCCTAGTGGAAGTCCTACATCAAGAGACTCATGGACAGGAAGAACTTTAGCAGTTGACACCCTACAAACCCATCAACCCTCAAAGAGGAGAAGCTGTTTAAAGGGAAAGATTGCAGAAAGTGCTTTAGTTATAATGGAGTGTTTAAGGAACATCTAAGGACTCTCAGAGGGGAGAACCCATTGAAATGTATGGAGTGAGGAAAGTGTTCCTTTCAGAGTTTAGCCTTCTTCACAGCAATGAACTCAACTCAGCAGAAAATCCATTTTAAAAGCATGTCGTGTATTTGAGGTTCTGGTGTTTATATGTAAAATTGTATAGTAATGAAATAATGAAGGTAATGTCTCACACTAGTGAGTATAGTTACAGATAGGTAGCCGTGTTGGTCTGCCATAGTCAAAATAAAAAAATTCCTTCCTGTAGCACCTAAAAGACCAACTAAGTTAGTTCTTCGTATAAGCTTTCGTGTGCATGCACACTTCTTCAGATACACAGGAAGGAATTTTTTTATTTTGACTAGTGAGTATAATTTTAGATGTAAGGTACCTTTTGATAGTGAGGGGGAGTTGGTGAATCTGGATTTCTGGTGGTGAATGAGGATTAGGGCTGGGCGATCTATTAATCTCATCCTATACCGGTTTCTAGACCACATTGTGATAACTTTTCAAAAACAATTGATATGGCAACACACCACAGATCACAGTTTGTGTTTTTGGGATGCTCATTTGCCTGGAAGCAGCCGGCAGAAAGCTTTTCTTCGTGAAGCCCCTGCAGATGCTGAGTTCCTGACTTCCCTCCCAGATGACAGGAAGCGACACACACACCTCCATTGCCCTGTTTCCTTCCAGCCTCTTTCCTCCCTTGCTCCCTTCTGCCGGTTTGTGTGCCTGACTTAGATACAGGGACGCGGACTTATAAAAAATATTGGGGGGGCCCGGGAAAGCTCATGAATAATAAATAAGCTCATGAATATGCAAATAAAGTGGCACCGGCTCCTCGTGAGCGAATAGGGGAGAGCGTGCTGCGCCTATTAATCAGCTCCGAAGGAAATTGGGTGGAGCTTTTGCTCGGGAGGGAGGGCATGCAGCCCGACCCTGTGCATTTTGGGCTGGGGGAAGGGCGGCGATGGCGCTCTGCTGGAGGGGCGCCGGAGATTATTGGGGGGGCGGAGCCCCCCCAATGAATTTTTGAGGGGGCTCGGGCCCCCTCAAGCCCCATGGAGTCGGCGCCTATGCTTAGATATCTTGTGTGGTGTATTTTTTTACTGCTGAAACTGGATTTGCTCTCAGGAGCCAAGTTTTGTGCCTCACTGGGGACCCAGTGAGAACTGTATGATTTGAAAGCTCAGTAAACTATTACTGAAGAAGTCCTGCTGCCTCTCTGTGTGTTTTTGACCTCAATGTGGGACTGGCTCTGCATGTGGCCCCTACCCTGCTGCTACTTGGCTCATGCCCTGGAGTTGCTCTACTCAAGCATGCAAGACGGTTTTTGCACCAAACTCTGTCATCCCCCCACCGCATGATCTCCAAGCACTGATTCTTCACCAGAAATTCCTAAGCATTCTGAAGAAAACTGATAATACTGTAAGTTAATGGGTGATTTCCCCCCAAGCCTAATTGCAAGAGGGGAACGGAAGGACTGCAGGTACCAGGGAAGTCTTCTGATGGGCCCATCTTCACTCTTGAACCCCATGGGGCAACCCCAGAGCTCCTCCTTATTCTGGGGTTTGGGGAAGGTAGTATTTTTCCATAGTCCCAGAAGTTTTTATTCAGTCATGCTGCTAGGGAGTTTTCCTACCAGAGGCCCACAGATCATATTGCTATCATACTGATTTTACTGTTGTTTCTGCTTTTGCTGTCATGGAACAGCTGGGTGCAGGGGGGGGGAGGCACCAGTTGGGGGACCTACAAGGGAAGAAGGCTTAGATCCTGGGGACTTGTGGTGGGATGGCAGTGAGCAGAAAGAGGGAGGAAAGGGAGCAGAACGGGAGGGGAGGCGTTGGAAGCTGAGGAGGAAACAGGGTTTGGTGAGCAGGAAGAGGCTGGGGCAGAGAGCAGTTCAGACTCAGAGGGAGGAGAGGAGAGGGTCAAGAGACCCAGAGGAGGCCGGCTGCTGAAGCATCCAGGGAGACTCCCCCTCCTGCTGCAACCAGCTCCCATCTCCCCTGGTCTCCTAGAGCACACAAAGAAACCCTGTTCAGACCCCATGAGCCTGTACATTATATTAAAGGGTGTAGGTTTTTTTTGTCCCAACATGCATCACTTTAATCTCATTGACAATGAACTGTATTTTCTGCCCATTCACCCCGTTTGGAGAGGTCCTTTTGGAGCTCCTTGCAATCTCTCTTTGTTTGAACAACCCTGGACAATTTGCTGCCATGAGCAAACTTTGCCCCCTCCCTGCTGCCTCCTAAGTCTAGATCATTTATGAACAAGTTGAAAAGCCACAGGTCCCAATACTGATCTTGAGGGAACTCCGCTTCTGCTCCTCTCCATTCAGAGTACCGTCCCTTTATTAGTACGTTTTCCCCCCTCCCGCCTTCCTTCTGCGCAGTGAAGGGAACCCTGCAGAAAAGTTCTGGGGTGAATTTTGCTTCCCCACACATCCAACACTGCTCAGCATTCAGGGAAATGGAAGAGGAAAGCTGGCCACAATCCAAGAGACTGAGGTCAGCAGAAAGCGAAGTCCTAGGCAAAGCCTACTCCAAGGGAAACCTCTTCAGCTTCCAGCCCGTCTGCTCCCACAATGGCTGGAGAAGAATTGCCATTTGGGAACGGCACAGCTGAATGGAATCCCCACAATCGCTCCTGCTGGAGGAATAGGGGCACTTAGCCCTATACTATATAATAATAATAATAATTTATTATTTATACCCCGCCCATCTGGCTGAGTTTCCCCAGCCACTCTGGGCGGCTCCCAATCAGTGTTAAAAACAATATAGCGTTACATATTAAAAACTTCCCTGAACAGGGCTGCCTTAAGATGTCTTCTGAATGTCAGGTAATTATTTATCTCTTTGACATCTGATGGGAGGGCGTTCCATAGGGCGGGCACCACTACCGAGAAGGCCCTCTGTCTGGTTCCTTGTAGCCTCACTTCTCGCAATGAGGGAACTGCCAGAAGGCCCTCGGCGCTGGATTTCAGTGTCCAGGCTGAACGATGGGGGTGGAGACGCTCCTTCAGGTATACAGGACCAAGGCCGTTTAGGGCTTTAAAGGTCAGCACCAACACTTTGAATCGTGCTCAGAAACGTACTGGGAGCCAATGCAGATCTCTAAGAACAGGTGTTATGTGGTCCCGGCGGCCACTCCCAGTCACCAGTCTAGCTGCCGCATTCTGGATTAATTGCAGTTTCCGGGTCACCTTCAAAGGTAGCCCCACGTAGAGCGCGTTGCAGTAGTCCAAGCGTGAGATAACTAGAGCATGCACCACTCTGGTGAGACAGTTCGCGGGCAGGTAGGGTCTTAGCCTGCGTACCAGGTGGAGCTGGTAGACAGCTGCCCTGGACAGAGTTAACCTGTGCCTCCATGGACAGCTGTGAGTCCAAAATGACTCCCAGGCTGCGCACCTGGTCCTTCAGGGGCACAGTTACCCCATTCAAGACCAGGGAATCCCCCACACCAACCCGCTCCCTGTCCCCCAAAAACAGTACTTCTGTCTTGTCAGGATTCAACCTCAATCTGTTAGCCGCCATCCATCCTCCAACCGCCTCCAGGCACTCACACAGGACCTTCACCGCCTTCACTGGTTCTGATTTAAGGAGAGGTAGAGCTGGGTGTCATCTGCATACTGATGAACACCCAGTCCAAACCCCCTGATGATCTCTCCCAGCGGCTTCATATAGATATTAAAAAGCATGGGGGAGAGGACAGAACCCTGAGGCACCCCACAAGTGAGAGCCCAGGGGTCTGAACACTCATCCCCCACCACCACTTTCTGGACACGGCCCAGGAGGAAGGAGCGGAACCACTGTATAACAGTGCCCCCAGCTCCCAGCCCCTCTAGACGGTCCAGAAGGATGTTATGGTCGATGGTGTCAAAGGCCGCTGAGAGATCCAGCAGAACTAGGAAACAGCTCTCACCTTTGTCCCTAGCCCGCCGGAGATCATCAACCAGCGCGACCAAGGCAGTTTCAGTCCCATGGTGAGGCCTGAATCCCGATTGGAAGGGATCCAAATGTTCCGTTTCCTCCAGGCGTGCTTGGAGTTGTTCAGCAACTACCTGCTCAATCACCTTGCCCAAGAATGGAAGATTTGAGACTGGGCGATAGTTGGCCAAATTGGCCAGGTCTAAAGATGTTTTTTTAAGAAGCGGTTTAATGACCGCCTCTTTCAGCAGGTCTGGGAAGGCTCTCTCACAGAGGGAAGCATTCACCACCCCACGAAGCCCATCGCCCAGTCCTTCCCGGCTTGCTTTTATTAGCCAGGATGGGCAAGGATCAAGGAGACAGGTGGTTGGTTTCACGCGCCCAAGCAGCCTGTCCACATCCTCGGAGGTAACAGATTGGAATTGATCCCATATAACAGGACCAGACAGAACTCTAGCACACTCCCGCCCTGGCCCTGCTCCCACGGTGGAGTCTACCTCCTTCTGAATCTGAGCGACTTTATCTGCAAAAAACTTTGCAAAAGCATTGCAGGAGATCTTGGGGTCCCTACCAGGCCCCGGTGGTACAGGTGGTTCTGATAGATTGCGAACCACCTGAAAAAGTCTCCTGCTGCTGTTTTCTGCAGATGTAATGGAGGCGGCGAAGAAGGCCCTCTTCGCCGTCGCCATTGCCACTTGGTAGGCTCGACGTTGAGCTCTAACCCGTGTCCGGTCTGATTCAGAATGAGTTTTCTGCCACCGGCACTCTAGCCGTCTCAACGATTGTTTCATTGCCCTCAGATCCGTGGAAAACCACGGGGCTGTCCGGGCTCCATGCAATCGGAGAGGGCGCTTTGGAGCCAGACAGTCAATAGCCCTGGTTAACTCCACATTCCAGCGGGCCACCAGGGAATCAGCTGAAAGGCCATCAACATGGGATAAAACATCCCCTACCACTCTCTGGAAGCCAATTGGGTCCATTAAGTGGTGGGGGCGGACCATCCGAATCGGTCCCACCTCCCTGCAGAGGGTGATGGCCAGTGATAAGGAAAATCCCGGGTTGAGAGGGCCCAGCTCGTCCCCCATGAGTCTGTGAGGTCAGTGAAAGAAGGAAGTTAAACTCCGCTAACCTTGAAGAGTTACCCACTCTGGAACGAATTAAGTTCGTAACTAGAGGTACCACTGTAATCTGGAGCAAACCAGCGATCAGTAGACCATGATCTTTATTGTTGTGCAAGAGATTTCCACACAGAGCAAGAACCCCGAGCCTGGGATGACGTCAACCTTTTTAACTCCCCCCCCCCCCCAGAATAAATTTTGAGCAGCATCCTCACTAGTATGTCACAAGTGGGGAGGGGTATCAAAGGGTTACACAAGTTCAGCAGTTCGTCCTTCTATCAGATACATCTCCGGACACCTCTCAAGTACCCACCACCCAGAGAACAATAAAACTATCGACATACATCCTTGCACTCAGGGCTTTATGCGCTCAGGGGATTATGGCAGGAGGCCCTGTTCTTACGGCCTGCGTGACTATGCGCTTCGAGGGTCATGGAGGAGGGTGAAGCCTAAATTCGTTGGAATGGGAAGAATTGGTTAAAGAATGGATATTATATGAATTTGCAAAGTTAGGTATCTTGCCCTGAGCTGTCAAGCTGAAAGGATACATTCAGACACAATCTTTGTAACAGTGTAGCAACCTTAGGCAATCAAAACCAAAATGGATACATTTAATATACTTTGCCCATAGTCTAAGCAGCAGGAGGGCGCTGAGACAACCGTGCAAAGGCTGAGCTGAATGGCTGGTTTGCAGAGAGTTCCAGCCGTCTACGGATTCCCCCATTGCCTAGCTGTCAAAGCATAGCGCTCTTGATTGGTGAGCTTCAGTTATTCATAAATCCCATTCATAAAACACAAAGTCCGTAAATCCCATTCATAAAATGCAGAGACCGTGTTTCCTGTATTTATAGGATGTGTGTGTTGTTCTTGTGCGACTGAGGGGAGAGGGGTTTTGGACCCAGGGGGATAATGTCAGATGGTAAAGACACACACCCTTGTATTTTCCATGTCACCAGGACGGAATTCCCCCACCCTTGTCACTTGCAGCTGGGCTCACTTGCCAAAGCCACCCGGAGGGCATGACTACAATTCCCATCACCCCTGACCACTGGTCTTCCAGCTAGGGGTGATGGGAGCCGTAGTCCAAAAGCAGCTGGAGACCCAAGTTTGGGAAACCCTGTTCTCCCTGAAGGACAAAGGGGGGCTCACTTGCACCAGAGCGTCAGGTGAGCCCTGCAGGATCAGGCCCAAGGGGCTCCTGTCCTCCCAGGGGCCAAGCAGGGGTCTCTTCTGGGAAGCCCACCGGCAGCACTTGAGCACCAGAGAAGGGGGGAGGTGCATTTCTTCTAGGGACACATTTCTGGGGTCCCCATGGTGCCCCCCAGCCTGGCTCCACTCGGCCAGGGCAGCTGGTTTTGTTTCGCTGCAGGTGAGGCTGCCCCATGCAATGTGGGGCTCTTAAGGGAACTTGGGGGGGGGAGAGTGGCTGCAGCTTCCCCGCACTTGCGAAGCAGCTCTAGGAGCGGAGGGGAGGCAGGCAGCAGGAGGGCGATGGGGAGGAACCAGCGAGAAGGAGCTTCTGGAGCCTGGGCAGCCCCCTCCCCGCCTGCTCCCTGAAAGTTTCCAGAGCCCCCCTTTTCATGTCAAGGATTGGGGGACACAGCATCCCGGGGTTGCTTTGCTTGGGAGGGGGGAGCTATTTTGCTTCCTGAGGGCAGGAATAGAATCATAGAATCATAGAGTTGGAAGAGACCACAAGGGCCATCGAGTCCAACCCCCTGCCAAGCAGGAAACCCCATCAGAGCACTCCTGACATATGGTTGTCAAGCCTCTGCTTAAAGACCTCCAAAGAAGGAGACTCCACCACACTCCTGAGACAGGAGTCACAATCCTCTCACGTTGTGCTGTGTCCGGCTTTTAGGTAAGGGGGTGAGGCTCAGGTGGGAAAGAGTTGAGAAGGAAAATATCCCGGGGTGCGGATTTCCTCCGCTGCCCAGCTCCTCAGGGTGGAGCTAACAGTGGTCAGTTGACCTGATCTTTATTTGTTGCAACAAGGTTCAAACACACAAAAAGTAGGAACATATGATTGCATGAACTTTTAAGGCTTTTACCCCCTTCCCCATAATAAATTTTCCAACAACTTCATCAATACATGACATGGCCCCCCCCCCCACAATTTTTTCTCCCCATTTCCCACAATACATTTTTCGACAGCATCATCGATGCATCACAAATATGTCACAAAGTAGGAGTCTTTGGCGTTTGGAAACATGAGCCCGTCACCCATCCCGTCAATAACCCCAATTTCCCAAACCTCTTCCCCAAAGAACGTAATAGTATTTACCCATCCCCCAGCTGAAAGGCTTTCCTGCCCTTCTCCCTTCAAAGTATCAGGATTCAACCCGCCATCCCGATGGATTTCTGCCTGGGGCATGTGCTGCCCTTGATCGCCTCCGGCCTGCTAAGGGATTATGGAGTCAGGGGGAGCCCTGGATCCCCTAATTGGAGAGGAGTCATTAGACTTTGGAAGCAAGGAAACCGGTCAAACCGTAGAATTTTGGAGATTATTTGACGTTTCATCAGCTTTCTATATTGGATAGTCGAGGAAACAGTCCGATTCACGGTATCCGCTTCTGGCTCCAATTGTATCGGCTGCTTTTCTGAGCCTCTTGGCTGCTGTGCAGGGACGGGGCCTGTGTCCACGGTCCTTGTCCTGGCCTGAGTCAGAGTCTGGGGTGGGGGGCTGGGATTTGGGGGGAGTCTTTTAGCTGCCCCCCTCCATTCCTGGTTTGAACAGCACCAAAACCTAAACACGGAGGGATCTAAGCTCGTGGGGTGGGGGAGGGGAGGATGTTGCAATGCAAACCTTGTAGGAGGGACGGGACCCACTTGGCAGCTGGATCTCCGGGATCAGCCCCTCCCCCGCTCTCCTGATCCAGAAGGAAGAGGGGAGGGGGGGAACCTTCCTCTCCCCCCTCAATTCTTTCCCTCCCCTCCCGGCACATCCTCCTCTCACCCCGCCCCCACAGCCCCAATTCCCGCCCCCCATACGTTTACTCCTTCCTCCTCCTCTTCCTCCTCCTCCTCCAAGCCGGCTCTTGTGTTACAGGAAAGGGGGGGGTGAGCCCCCTCCCACCCTGCCTGCTTCTCCCGGAAGTGGAGCTTCCACTCCGGATTGCTGCTCTGCCCCGTAGCTCTAGGGGGGCGCTTTCGGAAAGGGGAGGGAGGAGGCAGGGGACCCCCCCCGTGGATGTTGCAGGAAAGGAGAGGAGAATCGGGAGCGAGGACAAAGAGGTAAAGGGATCGCGGGGGGGGGGAGAGGGGAGAAAGGACCCAGAGACCCCGCCAGCTCCCCCAAGCGCCTTCCGTGGGGCCTGGATCCCTGCGCCCGTGCTGCGAAGGGATCTTTCCTCGCAGGGCGGACCCCTCGCCCCGTTTCCCAGGTTCCGCGCGTCCCATGAAAGGGTTAAGGGGCGCGAGAGACGCCTGGATAGAGACCCCCCAGTCCCTCCCTTGCTCCTGTTCGGGGGGGGGCTAGGATGGAGAGATGGGGCGCGCAGGGCGAAGTGTCAGTCGCGCTAGAGTGCAGGGGAATCTGCGGGAGAGAGGGAGGGGGAAGGGAAGAGGAGCACTGGGGGGGGGGAGATAGGAAGACCAGTTTTTTGGGGGGGCGTCTCAATCGTGGCTTCCTTGAGCAATCTTCGAAGGGGCAGCCTTGGCTTCTCCCTCCCGCCCAGGAATGCCCCCCCTTCAAGGCGACCAGAGAGGGATCCCTGAAAAGTGGGGGTCCTGCCCCCCACCCTTCCATCCTGCAATCTCCATCCTCTTCCCACCCCATAAGTCCCTGCCCTGTCCGGACACAGCGCTTCTGCCCAGTCCAACCATTGGTCCCCTGGAGAGGAGAGGAAATCCTGAGAGGAAGAGGGGAGGGGAGAGGCCTTCTCAGAAGCGGCTCTTGGTTTCCGCAATCCCACCCAGGAAGCAGCCAGAAACATTTTCCTCTCTCTCAGGCTTCCATCTTTATTGTTTTTCCACTGAGGATGAGGATAATGTACACCTGTCATCAGAAACAGGGGTGCAGAGTCCATGGAATGGCTCTCAGGATTGATATAGAAGTTGCACCTCAAAAGCATTTCTGTTCCTCTTATTCTTTGTAGACAATGTCAGAGTGACTCACAAGCTGAGATACAATCCTTCATCATCCGATGACAGTGACTGCATGAATCTTCCCAGTCAAAGGACCCATTTTCATGATAGACAGTGCCTGTGGCTGGAGGCTCTACACACCGGGTTTGCCTGTGCAGGCCAAAGACTGCCAGTATTAGCACAGGTGAGGTGTGTGACCTCCCCAAATTTACAGACTGTATGTGAATGAGAGTTTGTGGGTGGGATTATAATTTACGACAACCCTGTGATTTTCTCTGCCCATAACATTTCGTAAGCTAATATTGCATTAAAAATTCCAAAATAACTACAAAAAATCACAAGATAATAATAATAGTACAGTGGTACTTCGGGTTAAGAAGTGAATTCGTTCTGCAGGTCCATTCCTAATCTGAAACTGTTCTTCACCTGAAGCACCACTTTAGCTAATGGGCCACCACGCCGCTGGAGCACGATTTCTGTCCTCATCCTGAAGCAAAGTTCTTAACTAAAGGTACTATTTCTGGGTTAGTAGAGTCTGTAACCTGAAGCTCCTGTAACCTGAGGTACCACTCTAGACGTTATAGTATTAGTATTTTCCCCCAGCCGCTCTGGGCAGCTTACAGTACATATAGGTAAAGTTAAAGGGACCCCTGACTATTAGGTCCAGTCGTGGCCGACTCTGGGGTTGTGGCGCTCATCTCACTTTTTTGGCCGAGGGAGCCAGCGTACAGCTTCCGGGTCATGTGGCCAGCGTGACTAAGCTGCTTCTGGCAAACCAGAGCAGCACACGGAAATGCCGTTTACCTTCCCGCCAGAGCGGTACCTACCATATTTTTCGCTCTATAAGACACACCTAGTTTTGGGGGGGAGGAATCCAAGAAAAAATTTTTTTTTGAATCCCAGAAGCCAGAACAGCAAGAGGAATCTGGCTTCTGGGATACTGTGTGGCTGTTCTGGCTTCTAGGATAAAAGCGCCTAGGGCAGCAGGATGAAGGCTCCCCCTGCCTAGAAGAGGCTAAGGCAGAAGCCAGGACAGGCGCCTCCGCTGAAGGGACGCTGCACAGTTCTCCCTCTTTGTGCAGCCGAACACTGATAAGCATAACAGGATCCAAAAATAGCAAAAATGTAACTCACAGTAAAACCCTGACTTTTCCAGGGAGTCTTCTCTTCTCATGAGGTGGCCAGAGTCTTGGAGCCTCAGCTTCAGGATCTGTCCTTCCAGTGAGCACTCAGGGCTGATTTCCTTCAGAATGGATAGGTTTGATCTTCTTGCAGTCCATGGGACTCTCAAGAATCTCATCCAGCACCAGAATTCAAAAGCATCAATTCTTTGCCAATAGCCTTCTTTATGGTCCAGCTCTCACTTCCATACATCACTACTGGGAAAATCATAGCTTTAACTATACGGACCTTTGTTGGCAAGGTGAGGTCTCTGCTTTTTAAGATGCTGTCTAGGTTTCTCATTGCTTTTCTCCCAAGACCCCAAGTTGCTACTGGACTATTTTTTACTTCAACTGTGTCAGACCAATATGGCTACCTACTTTTAAGTACATTTATCTCCTTGCCTTGAATATCCTGCCTTTCAGTGCCAGATTAGGATAGTCCTTTGTCAGAAGACAAGCAGAGGATCAGGCAGCACATCATCATTATAAAGAACCATTGGGGTGGGTGTTTCCATCTGGGATTCCCATTTGCCATTTTCTCTCCTTCTGCTTCTCCTGCTCTTCATGCAATGTGAGGCATGTAGACAGAGGTCCATCTCCGAGAACAGGAGTTTCCCTTAGCACCTATTCAGCTGACCCCAAGCACCAAGCCTTGTCACTAGTTCTCTGACTGACCCAGACCACAATCCCCAGAAAAGACATAGACCTGGGTCTCCCAAAATGGTCCATATGGACCTCCTGAGGTCAGTGGGACTGTGCAGGTGATTCATGAAGATCTAGAGGTGGAAATGGGGGCAACCACTTGATTTGAAAGGCAGTCTCAGAGGACAACGGTATTCCAAGATCATGCTGTGTTATTAAAGATGATTTAGGGTTATGAAAGGTTGCTGATGCATTACTATCATTTGACATCATACCATTTTCATTTCCTAAAAATTGGGAACATGGGGAGGACATGGGAGAATGTAGGAGATGTTGAAATAGGAGAAGCTGCTTATGGGGGTTGATGTGTCCTTTTCCCCCTGTGTTCTTTTTCCTGAAACCCAAACAGGATTTCCTTTCTGCCCACTCTGAAAAAGGTGATGGAGAAGACAGAATTGCAGGGGACAGGGCACCTTTTGTTTCATTAGGTATAGCCATTAAAATGTGTGAAATGTGGAATATGCTTCACTGAATGAGCACACATAGTTCACATCAACGAACACAAAAAGGAAAGAATACATTTAAAGGTATGGAGTGCGGAAAGAGCTTCTGTTTCAATGCAAAACTTAGAACACACCAGCGGACTCACAGAGAGAGAAAATGTTTTACCTGCAAAGAATGTGGGAAGAACTTCAGTCAGAGTGGAAACCTTAAATTGCACAAACGGACTCACACAGGGGAGAAACCATATGAATGTATGGAGTGTGGGAAGAGCTTCAGTTACGATGCAAGCTTTAGATCACATCAACGGACTCACACAGGGGAGAAACCATTTAAATGCATGGAGTGTGGAAAGAGATTCAGTCAGAGTGGACACCTTAGACAACATCAACGGACTCACACAGGGGAGAAAGCATTTGATTGCATGGAGTGCGGAAAAGTCTTCAGTTGGAGTGGACACCTCAAAAGACATCAACGGACACACACAGGGGAGAAAGCGTTTGAATGCATGGAGTGCAGAAAAGTCTTCAGTCAGAGTGAAAGCCTCAAAAGACATCAACGGACTCACACAGGGGAGAAACCATTTAAATGCATGGAGTGTGGAAAGAGCTTTAGTGATAGTGGAAGCCTTAGACAACATGAACGGACTCACACAGGGGAGAAACCATATAGATGCACTGAGTGTGGAAAGAGCTTTAGTGTTAGTGGAAGCCTTAGAGAACATCAACGGACTCACACAGGGGAGAAACCATTTCAATGTATGGAGTGTGAAAAGAGTTTTAGTGTTAGTGGAAACCTTAGAACACATCAACGGACTCACACAGGGGAGAAACCATATAAATGTATGGAGTGTGAAAAGAGCTTTAGTGATAGTGGAAAACTTAGAAGACATCAACGGACTCACACAGGGGAGAAACCATTTAAATGCATGGAGTGTGAAAAGACCTTTAGTGTTAGTGGAAACCTTAGAGAACATCAACGGACTCACACAGGGGAGAAACCTTTTTAAATTTAAGAAGTGTGGAAAGAGCTTCAGTTATAGTGGAAACCTGAGAAGACATCAACATGCTCACATCGGTAAGAAACTGTTTAAATGTATGGAGTGCGGAAAGAGCTTTAGTGATAATGGAAAACTTAGAACACATCAACAGACTCAGACGGGAGAAACCATTTAAAGGTATGGACTGTAGAAGGAGCTTCAGACAGAGTGGAACCCTTGATTTATGTCAACAAACTCACACAAAAGACAAACCATATAAATATCAGGAAAGTAGATAGAGGTTCACTCTTAGTGGAAGTTCAAAATCAACAGATTTATGGACAGGAAGAACTTTAACAGTTGACACCCTTCAAACCATCACAAACTCAAAGAGGAGAAGCAGTTTATATGAAAAGACTGCAAAAAGTGCTTTATTTATAATGGAGTCTTTAAGGAACATCCAGGGACTCTCACATGGGAGAACCCATTTAGATGTATGGAGTGTGTGACATCTTCCTCTCAGAGTCCACTCTGAGCAATGAACTCAGCTGGAAATCATTCCTACAAGCATGAGGTATATGTGAAGTTCTGGTGTTTGTATGTAAAACATTATAATAATGAAATAACGAAGGCAGCATCTCACAATAGTGAGTGTAATTTTAGATGAAAGTACCTTTGGTTTTTGCACCAAACTCTCTCACCCCCCCCCCACCGCATGATCTCCAAGCACTGCTTCTTCACCAGAACTTCATCACTGCCTCCTGCCCTGTGCGTTCTGAAGAAAACTTGAAATACTGAAATTGAATGGGAGATTCCCCCCCAAGCCTAATTTCAAGAGGGGGAAGGAGGGGCTGCAGGTATCAGAGAAGTCTCCTGGGAGGCCCATCTTCACTCATGAACCCCATGGGGCAACCCCAGAGCTCCTGCTCATTCTGGGGCTTGGGGAAGATAATATTTTTCCATAGTCCCAGAAGTTTTGCTTCAAACATGCTACTCGGGAGTTTTCCTACCAGAGGACCACAGTGCTGTGGCTGCTGTTGTTGTCATGGACTGGATGGTGAGGGGGGGGGAGGCACCAGTTGGGGGACCCACAAGGGAAGAAGGCTCAGATCCTGGGGACTTGTGGTGGGATGAGCAGAAAGAAGGAGAAAAGGGAGCAGAACGGGAGGGGAGGTGTTGCAAGCTGAGCAGGAAACAGGGTTTGGTGAGCGGGAAGAGGCTGGGGCAGAGAGCAGTTCAGACTCAGAGGGAAGAGAGGAGGGGGCCAGGAGACCCATAGGAGGCCGGCTGCTGAAGCATCCAGGGAAACCCCCCCTCCTGCTGCGACGAGCACATGCCTTTGAGTCTGGCGGTTAGAACTCTTAGAATGTGGGGATCCCATTTTTCAACCAAAGCAAAAACCCGCTAGCCTTTTCCCAGGTCTTTCCTGACCTGAGAGTCGTTCGTCTTCTCTACAAAGTCCTTCTCCCTCCCTTTACTTACCATGGGGTCCCAGCAACCTTTTCTGCCTCTTACACGCTAGGGAAAAGAGTCCCTTTCCATTGGACGCCTGGCAGCCCAGTGCCAAATCCGGCTGCTCCAGTGAGAACGGAAAGGAATTGTAAACGCCCTTGCGCTCTGACGCGCACCAGTCACTTCCTTCCGGATCTTGGTGCTGCCGGTGCAGCTGCATTTACGAGAAAAAGAGAAATTGGAAACCGAGCCCAAGTCCCTCGCTATCCAAAGTGGCCACTTGGACCAGCCTTGGGGCGTCTTCCTTGGGACAAAGGAGAAGTTTCAGATCTCAGGTTCCCCGACAGGGAATCAAAGCTTTGATTGGTGTTCTCCCCTTGCAGTTAATTGCCTCTCTAATTGCAGAACCCCAAGTCTCCCGTTCTCCCCTCCCCCTCCTAGCGACCTCTTGCCAGGAAGGCTGGGAGTGAAGACCGTCAGCAAAAGAGACAGCCAAGGATGAGAATCTGGGTTGCTGGGTGTTTCAGAGAATCCCGCCCACAATCTTCTCCTTTCCTAGACTCACGTCCGCATGCGCTGCTCCTGGCCACCCCAGGGTCTTTTGCTAGATTAATTCATGGCCGGCCTGGGGCTGAAAATAAACTTCCAAAAAACTAAATTACTGACAAAAAGCCTCACAATAGAAAAAAAAAGAACTTCAAGAAAAACAGGCCTGGAAATTAAAAATAAGGTTAAATACCTAAGGATCTGGATTTTAAAAAAAACCTTTAAATTTATATTAGGATAATTCTAGTAAAGTATGGAAAGAAATTTTTAAAAATATGGAAACCTGGACCAAACTCCATCTCTCACTCTGGGGAAGAGTCTCCGTTGTGAAAATGAATATCCTCCCCAAAATGATTTTCTCTTTCCAAACAATATCCATTTTAGGAGGAATGAATTGTTTTAAGGAGTGGAAAAGGGGAATATCTATATTTATATGGAGTGCAAAGAAACCGAGAATTAAACACCAGTTATTAACAGATCAAAAGGAGAGAGGAGGTTTTGCGTTGCCAAATTTGGAATTCTACCATGCGGCGGCAGGATTGGTTTGGATAAAAGACTGGATTACACTAAAAGATACGGACCTATTAGACTTGGAAGGCCACGAGAATCGGTCTGGATGGCACGCTTCTTTAATGTACGGAAAAGTGAAGGTCCACAGGGGATTTTTGAGCCATGTGAAATAAAATCTGGAATAAATATATAGGACTACTTGAGCCAAAAATACCCTTGTGGACATCACCAAGAGAAGCCATATACTCATGTTAGAATAGTTACAACTAGCAAAACTGACGGGAAGAGTTAGAGGAGTATTGAACGAGAAAATACTTGGAGAAGGGAGAATATTTAAGGATTATATAAGATCATATTGTACTGAGACAAAAATTAAATTATGTTACCAATTTAGAAGTTGAAGGAAAAAATATTCAGAAACCGGGAGAAATTAGAAAGTGCTTCCAGAAATATTTTAAAAAACTGTACACCCAAGGGCCTGAGGAAGTGACTGAGATAGAACAATTCTTGAAAGACAACGGCCTACCAGAACTATCTCAAGAGAAGAGATCAATCTTGAATTGTAAAATAACACAACAGGAAATCGAGGTTGCCATCCAGAACATGCAGCTAGGCAAATCTCCAGGCCCTGATGGACTTACCTCCAAGTACTACAGGATGTTAAAGGACTACTTGACACAACCATTAATGGAGGTTTGTAACCAGATTATGGGGGGAGGGAGGGCACCAGAAACGTGGAAAGAAGCATTCATCACACTGATACCTAAAGTGGAAACTGAAAAGACTCAACTTAAGAACTACCGTCCCATCTCACTCCTAAACGTGGATTACAAAATATTTGCAGATATTTTGGCAAACAGATTTAAAAAAATATTAAATGAAGTAATTCATAAGGACCAAGCAGGTTTTCTCCCAGGTAGACATTTGTTTGATAACACTAGGAATATTATCGATATTCTGGAACTTTTACAAACAAATATTAACACTAAAGCAGTGTTAATTTTTATTGGTGCGGAGAAGGCCTTTGACAATATTTCTTGGAAATTTATGAAGAAAAACTTGGAAGGGATGGGAGTGGGAAGGGGGTTTGAGAACGGAATAGAAGCAATCTATTCCGAACAAAAAGCTAAGTTGATAGTGAACAATGTGGTGACAGAAGAACTTCAGATTGAAAAAGGAACACGTCAGGGGTGCCCCCTGTCCCCTTTATTGTTTATTTCAGTCCTGGAGGTTTTGCTGAATTTGATAAGGAAGGATCGGCAGGTACAAGGAATACGGGTCGGAGTGAAACAATATAAACTGAAAGCATTTGCAGATGACTTGGTTTTAACATTACAGGAGCCAGAATCTAGTACAAAAAGAGTTTTGGAATTGATCCAGAAATTTGGTCGGGTGGCGGGTTTTAAGTTGAACAAACAAAAAACTAAGGTGTTAGGGAAAAATTTGACAACTACTGAAACAGAGGGGTTTCAGAAGGAAACAGAACTAAATATTGTTAAAAAAGTGAAATACCTGGGGGTCAATCTCTCTTCCAAGAACTTGAATTTATTTAAAGATAATTATGAGAAATGTTGGTCAGAAGTTAAAAAAGATTTAGAAATTTGGTCAAGACTGAAATTATCCTTGTTAGGCCGAATTGCAGCTATAAAAATGAACGTTTTGCCAAAAATGTTGTTTTTGTTTCAAGCCTTGCAGATTGTGGACAGAGTGGAATGTTTTGGAAAGTGGCAGAAGGATATCTCTAAATTTGTCTGGCAGGGCAAAAAGCCCCGAATAAAGTTTAAAATACTAACTGATGCAAAGGAGAGAGGGGGATTTGCCCTGCCAGACTTAAGGTTATATTATGAAGCTGCGGCCTTCTGCTGGATGAAAGATTGGATTTTGTTAGAAAACACTGATGTCCTGGATCTGGAAGGCTTCAATAATTCGCTAGGTTGGCATGCGTATTTGTGGTATGACAAGGCAAAAACATATGGAATGTTTAAAAACCATATTGTCAGAAAAGCAATATTTATGGTCTGGAAAAAATACAAAGACTTATTAGAAAGCAAAACTCTGAGGTGGGTATCACCAATAGAGGCCAAGGCTCGGAAAAAACCTAATATGGAGGCCGGTTGGCCGAAATATTGGGAAATAATAGAAAACATTGGAGACAACTGGAGGTTGCAGAGCTTTGAAAAACTAAAGGGTAAAGTGCAAGATTGGCTTCATTATGCCCAAATTAATGAGGTTTTTAAGCTAGATAAAAAAACAGGATTCCAGGTGGAAAAATCGAAACTTGAGACAGAATTGTTAGAACCAAAGACCAAGCTATTATCGAGAATGTATAACTTGCTGCTTAAATGGAACACTCAGGATGAGACAGTTAAATCAGCCATGATAAAATGGGCTCAGGACATTGGTTATAACATCATGTCCGAGGACTGGGAAAGGTTATGGACCACCGGTATGAAGTTTACGGCATGTAATGCCTTGAAAGAAAACATTATGAAAATGGTATACAGGTGGTACATGACCCCAGTCAAGCTTGCTAAGATTTACCACTTGTCCGATAATAAATGTTGGAAATGTAAGGAGGCTGAAGGGACATTCTTTCATCTCTGGTGGACCTGCCCAAGAGTGAAGGCCTTCTGGGAAATGATTTATAATGAGTTAAAAAAGGTGTTTAAATACACTTTCCCTAAGAAACCGGAGGCATTCCTCCTGGGCATTGTCGGCCAGAAGGTGTTAAAGAAGGATAGAACTCTTTTCATGTATGCCACCACAGCAGCAAGGATTCTTATCGCCAAGTATTGGAAGACTCAAGATTTGCCCACACTGGAGGACTGGCAGACGCAACTGATGAACTACATGGAACTAGCTGAGATGACTGCCAGGATCCGAGATCTGGGAGAAGAAGCAATGGAAGAGGACTGGAAAAAATTTAAGGACTATTTGCAAAAGTATTATAAGTTATATGAACTTTGAGATGCCGTATGACTTGGAAGGTTAGCCCCAGCAATGAGAGTGGATTATATAAGAAATTGGATAATATTCATGAAAGAACCAAAGTTTAAATGTGTAAAAACAATAATATGCTATATTTTTAGAGTAAATGGAGAATAAGGGATTTAAACTTAAATTGCAATTGAAAGTACAAAGAAACACATGAAACAAGGGTATAACTTGCTGATAATTTTATTGTTAAGAATGCATTGGGCGGGAGATGTGGGGAAGTCCGATAGAAATTTGAAAGAAGTTGTTGAAATGGTCTGGATTTTCTGTTTTTTCTTCTTTTCTATTTTTTATGTTCTTTCTTCTTTCTGTTGTATTTGTAACTGGAAAAAATGTAATAAAAATCATTATAAAAAAAATATATATATATAAGATCATATTGTACCAACCACACCATATTAGCAGAACTTGAGTGATACTTGTAAACACAACAAATGCTGTTTGTGGAGTAGATGGGAACAATATTAAAGAATATAAAACTGTGTTGGAAACACAATGGCAGTATAAACAGTACAATGAGAATGATTGGAAGACTCGTTTTGTCAAAGTTTTTTTTAATTTAATTAGGAAGATTAACTTTTTTCATGTACACAAATCTGCTTTTTCTTCTTTCTTTTTCTGTATTTTCTTCTTTCCTTTTTTCTTAATTTTTTCTTTAATTTTCTTTTTTGCAGTATGAGATTGTAAATTCTTTGTATATGTGTGTAGTTTAAATCAATAAAGATTATTTTAAAAATAAATCATTTTGTGGCTGGCCTGATCAAGCGTTGCTTCCTCTGGTTAGCCCCGCTGGAACTCCTGTTCTTTCCAGACCCTGGGGTCACTAGAGGATTGGTGGCTCCTCCTGGCAAATGGCCTGGTGTGCGCTGGATCACCAGTCCTTCCTTGCCCCCAGAATCCGGCCAACCGAAGGTCCCATCTGGGGTGTCATCTGTTGTAAACAAAAGCTGCCCTTCTTCCCTTATGGGGGACACAGGAGCCCTTTATAGAGTCCCTTGTAGGTTCTCCATCTTTAGGAGAAAAGAACAGAGGCAACCAGAGACTATTGAGAAGCAAAGCAGCTCGTAAGCCTGATCTTGATTGATCTGCTGCAGCAGGGTGCTCCCCTGAGGAGGACCCCGAACCAAGGTGTGCCTGCCCTTATATAGACATTTTAAATTTCCTGCCCTGGAGCTCCAGACCA
The DNA here is from genome assembly GCF_964188305.1 of Podarcis bocagei. NCBI lineage: Eukaryota > Metazoa > Chordata > Lepidosauria > Squamata > Lacertidae > Podarcis > Podarcis bocagei. The sequence goes on from NC_138135.1 coordinate 2,212,170, forward strand.
CCCCTGCATTCATCACAGAAGGGGCGTAACCCAAGACCACCTACTACAAACATCATACCTACATCACAGAAAAGGCGGTCTACAACAGAAATGTGAATGTTGTTGTTTTTCCTGTCTGCCAGGTTATCTGATAATGCCTTATCTGATTCCCTTTCCTGGTAGTCTGGCCATTCCTTTGAGATGGTGATTTCCCAATTCCTGAGACAATGGGAAGGTTCCCTTGTAGCAGGAACCCCCCAACCCAATCATTCTGTTTGCACAAACTTCACACACACTCACACACTACATACGCCACATTTCTGTTATAAATTCATAGAAAATCAACCATACATCGGATTTGCACTGTTCCATTTTTATTTTACTCCATATGACAAGGACTATCAAAGGGGGGGGGGGGCTTGGTTCTGGTCAGCCATAATCCCTTCACCATCCGAGCACATCCACAGGAGCCCTGCCCAGTTGCTATGCCAACCCTGATAATCCCAGACAGAAGACAATCAAAATCACAAAGAACTTGCATATGGTAGTGGATTCAGCATGGACTGAAACAAAGGACAATGATCAGATCTTCCCTCTGGGGGCAGGAAACTGCAAACTCCCCTTTGTCTCCTGGAAGTGACTCATGGGCAGGGGGAAAGGAGGAACCAGCCAGGTGACAGGACACTCAGGTTACCACCACAACTCCTCCCTCAACCCCTCCTTTCTGTAATGTATGCATGATGTCAACCCCTTCTGTAATGTATGCATGATGTTTCTGGGGGTGGGCTTGACCTAGAGGAGGGGAATTTCAAAAGTTTTTATAAGGTCTTGCACACCATCTTTCTGGGTCTTTCCTCTCTCTTGCAAGTGAGGGGAACACCCTGTTGCAACAGTTCAATAAAGGCCAAGCCTACAGGCTGCTGTTTTGCTCCAAGTTATCCTGGTTGGTGTCTTTGTTTTTGGCCAAGGGAGCCCTCGGATTTTTCCGGTAACAGTTTGGCGACCATTCTCAGGGACACTTGGTTCTCCTGTGAAGGTGAGGAGGGAGATAGAGGGGATCGGGCGCCACTGGGCAACCTTAGCCCAGGGATCCTTCTTCCTCTCCCTGCCTCCTCTTTGCGGGCGGTAATCAATCGTCACCAAAAGCTCAACCAGGGGAGCAAAGCGAGGTCAAGCCGGCTAAAGAGAAAGGATCCCGGGATCTGCGGGGGACATCTTCGAACGTGAGTATGGTTTGAAGTAAATACATTAGGAGGGGGTTGGAAGAAGCAGTGTCCCCACGACAGCCAGACTTTCCTTCTTTCATTTCTGACGTTACCCCTCGGAGTCGGCCGGGACGTCCTAAAACTCTCTCCTTTTCTCCCCCGATTTTCCCCCTCGGAAAGTGGCCAGGGAAATCGCAGAACTTTACTGTCGGACGTTACTTCTCGGAGTCGTCCAGGAACATCTAAAACTTTCCCTTTTCTCCCCCAATTTCTTCTTCGGAACGTGGCCAGGAAATTGTGGTACTTTTTGGTACGCCCCTCAAAGCATTGTAAAAATAAGTTTGCAGCCTCATTTCCCTGAGAGGTTTCCTATGCATTTAACAGCTGCATGGTAGCAGGCATTCAAGAGGACCAATATTTCCCAACCCCCAGAAGAAGAAAAATGGAGATGTGGTGATCTTTCATCACCACATCTCCATTTTTACTTCTTTTGCAACAGGTTTTTCAGTGACATTACTGTCAGCTTTGAGGTGAGATTTGACCGTTGGGCTTTAAATCCAGACTCCGATACTTATTTTATCTTCAGTTATTCAGAATCTCTGGGGATGGGAAGGTGCAAACTATTTTTAATATTGTGTTTTAATGTCATAGCTCGCCCTGGGACCTTAGGGCGAAGAGCTGGTGATAAATAAATTTTATGTATATACTGTATTTGTGGGTCTGGGTGTGAATCCTGCATTGCAGGGGCTTGGACCAGATGACCCCCCCCCTCGGGGTCCCTTCTAACTATACAGTTTTATGACTCTAGGAATAAAGAGACCAAGTACAAACAAATCTCCTGGGACTGCAAAACGCAATCAGAATTCATCCCAGTCTGGGGTGCTTGTGACAGGGCGCTCAGTAGTTAGTTGCAGCAGAGCTGAGCAAAATAAAAATTCATGGGTTTTAAAGTGCTGTGGGCTTTTATCCCAGGCCCAGATGTGCCAGGGCTTCCGTTTGCCAGTTGCAGCCAGCATTGCAGGCCAAAGGGACCGTAAGACAAGCCCCGCAAGGTCCGGCCCATGGCCTTTCCAGTTCTGTCCATTGGGCCAACCAGCTGCCCCAATGGAAACCCCAAAAGCAGAATTTGAGAGCAAGAGCAACTCTCCTTTCCTGCGGTATTCAGAAGCAGGGCTGCCTTCATCCTGGCTCAGAGCCAGCCATAGCCCTCTCCTCCTCCTCCTCCCCAAATCCTCTTTGGTGGGATGCCTGAACTGAGCAGCTTCATTTTCTGTCTGCCACAACAGCTGCGCGAATATTGCTAGCAAAGAATGGGAAGAAACAAGATTTACCAACTATCTAAGAAGGGTAGGTGAAGATGATGGATTATATGGAACTTGCCGAACTGACCGGGAGACTCCGAGACCAGAGAGAAGAGACGGTGGAAGAAGACTGGAAGAAGTTTAAGGAATATTTGAAAAAATATGTTAATATTTAAATCTCAGAATAGCTTTGGAAGTGGATATAGGCTGTAGGGTTAGAAGTAGAAGATAGTGTATTTTAAAATAGTATTATTTGTAAGCGATAAAATGTGATGTTAATTTAAGTGTGATTTTAAAAAAGATGGTTAGAAACGATGATATATGTAAACTGCTAAAGAAGAAGTAAAATGAAAATCAGATAGGTGGGGCTTGAGGAAGCCCACCTAACAATGTTTAGAAAAATAAGGATAAGAGAATAATCTGTTTGTATTGTTTGTTTTTCTGTTTGTGTTCTTTATTTGTGTTATAAAATGAATATATTTTTTTGGAAAAATAATAATGAACTGAGCAGCTTCAGGGAGAGCCGTGTTGTTTGGGATCCTGGAGCCAACTGTCTCCCAAGAGAGGTGAAAAAGCAACAGCAGAAGACCAGCCCCAGATGGGGCGCAGGATCCTGCCAGCCTCACGGAAAACCCATCCAGGTCCTCTCTGCGAATTATTACTGTTGCTGTTCGTATTCATTGTGGCACAGAGTTAACAGAGACCGAGCGAGAGAGGCAGGTTACAAACTGACGTTTGGAGAGATGGGGAAATAGCAGAGAGAGGGGAGACCCTGGAGGCAGCAGGCCAGGGCGAGGGGGGGGGAACCCCAGGATGAATCGTAGAATCGGAAGGGACCCCGAGGGTCATCTAGTCCAACCCCTGCCAAGCAGGAATCTCAACTCAAGCATCCATGAGTGTCAGCAACTGTGGCCAATTGGATTTAGGCTTAATTGCAGCCTAGCTATGTTGCATGGTGGGTGCTGAGGGAGGCACAAGTCATGCCCACAAGGGATCGGGGTGGACTGCCCTTCCTTGGGGGCTTTTAAGCAGAGGTTGGGTGGCCATCTGTCAAGGATGCTTTAGCTGTGATTCCTGCGTTGCGGGGGGTTGAGCTAGATGTCCCCCTGGGGTCCCTACAGCTCTGTGCTTCTGTGATTCTGTGAAACGCAAGCAGCTCTCCTTTACCATTAGTAGTTTGTGTATTAAGCCTGAATCGTAATTGGCTCCCAGTGGACATTGGCCATTGTGCAATGTGGCCCTCAGTTCCATGGACAGCCATCACCTGCTTTCTGTTTCTTTCCTTTTTTAAACAAAATTTTATTGATTTTCCAACATTCTCAATCCAATATAATTAACAACAACAAAACCCAGAGACCAGACTCCCTTGCGTCCTTGGACGGCCCTCTACCCTTCCATGGCTTCCATATTTAACATTTCCTGCTGCATATTTTATGCCCTCCGTTTATTCCATTTAACATTTACAGTGGTACCTCGGGTTACATACGCTTCAGGTTACATACGCTTCAGGTTACAGACTCCGCTCACCCAAAAATATTACCTCGGGTTAAGAACTTTGCTTCAGGATGAGAACAGAAATTAGGCTCCGGCGGTGCGGCAGCAGCAGGAGGCCCCATTAGCTAAAGTGGTGCTTCAGGTTAAGAACAGTTTCAGGTTAAGAACAGACCTCCGGAACGAATTAAGTACTTAACCTGAGGTACCACTGTATACCTTAAGTCTCTGTTAGCTCACAAGTGTTACTGAAGTCCGGTTAAAGAGCTCAGCTGTTTACAGTGGTCTTCCAAGTACGATATAAATTTCTCCCAGTCTTTATTAAAACCTGGTCTTCCTGGTTTCTTATTTTTCCACTCATTTTCGCCATCTCAACACAGTCCATCAGTTTAACTTGCCATTCCTTGCCATTGGGACTTTTTCGTCTTTCCATCTCTGGGCCACAAGCATTCTGGTAGCTGTCATTGCATATATATTAATCCTGAATCGTCATTGGCTCCCAGTGGTCATTGGCCATTGTGCGGTTGCCCCTGGCAATGTGGCGGTCAGTTCCATGGACAGCGATCACCTGCTTTGTGTTTCAGACCTCTCTTTTCACCCTGGCTTTTGCAAACTGGGTGGTTCTCAGTATTGCATGGAGCCCACACTGCATATAACAAATGGTTTTTAAGTTGCATTGCTGATCTCAGTATTGTTCTGCAACATGTTCTATGGCAGGGGTCAGCAAACTTTTTCAGCAGGGGGCCGGTCCACTGTCCCTCAGACCTTGTGGGGGGCCAGACTATATTTTGGGGGGGAAATGAAGAAATTCCTATGCGCCACAAATAACCCAAAGATGCATTTTAAATAAAAGGACACATTCTACTCATGGTAAACACGCTGATTCCCAGAACGTCCACAGGCCGGATTTAGAAGGCGATTGGGCCGGATCCTGCCCCCAGGCCTTAGTTTGCCTACCCACGGTCTATGGGCTTCTGAACACTTTTGTTCCACACTTGCAAATTTTAAGCTGCTTATATATTGTCATTTAAAAAGAAATCAGCTGCGATTCCTGCCTTGGTTCCCTTCCAGCTCTAGAGTTTTATGGTTCTAAATTTCATCCCATGAAGAAGAGGAGCATTTGACATGTGTGCAGGCAGATGAGGCACTGCTATGAAACGCCAAGAGGTGAAGGCGTTTCTTTCCTTCCAGTGCAAAGCAGTCTCTCAAACTGAACGGGACACAGCTTCCGTTCTTGAGAGGATTAAATTGTAATCCCTTCAATTACCTCCTTATTTTATTCCTGACATTTTTATTCCACCTGGCCTCCAAGGAGCTCGGGGTCAGGACCCTGGGTTCTCTGGCCGGCATGTCCTCGCGTTCACGACAACCCTGCGAGGTGGGTGAGGAGGCAGAGAGGACTTGGCGGTGGAAGCATTTGATAGGCAATGAAATAAGTGTTCCAGAACTCAAGCACATCCACTGAAGATTCGGGACAGATAAAAACTAAACACTTTTTCACGCAGCACAGTTAAACTCTGGAACTCCCTTCCACTTGAAGCAGCGATGGCCACCAAACTGGGTGGCTTTAAAAGATGGAAAAAATCATGGAGGAGAGGGCTTTCCGTGGCTACTAGTCAGGATGCCTATGGCCTGTCTCTGCTGGAAACCGCAGGAAGAGAGAACTTCTCTTGCACTCAAATCCTGATTTCTGGTTTCCCAGAATGGCCAGTGTGAAGAAGCGGGTGCTGGACTAAATGGACCCCTTTGGTTTGACCCAGCAGTCTCTGCTTCCATTCTTCCGTTCCTTGTCGCTGCCTTCCTCGCCTGCCTTCCCCTGAGCCCCAGCACCTAGTAACGGCCTGAGCCCAGAGGAGTGCTGCTGCTGCCGCCGCTGTTCTGCTGCGTCCTCCGATCTGGGATTAGAGAGAAGCGCCAGCGCTGAGCCAGCAGAGGGCTGGCAGGCCAAGCCTCTTAGCAGCCGCAATCTGGGCTCAGACCCTGCTGCCACTTGCAGGCCAAGAACACTGGCGGCGGCGGCGGGGGGGGGGCATTCAGTAATATCGGGAGGAGTGCCAGTTCTCGATGACTCTGTCCGCAGAGATCCCAGGTCAACTGGTGCCCCTGCAGTTATGACGGAGGGGAGGGGGTCCTGGGTGTCTTGTAGCTGCAGAGAAATCTTGTTCCGCTGGAGCACCTGCCAGACCCTGGACCACCTTGGAGTAATAATAATAATAATAATAATAATAATAATAATAATAATAATAATAATAATAATAATTTGCCATGTGCTGACTACTACACGTTTAACGTCTAGGCACCAGTTAAAAGCACGTGTCTTTTTGCAAACATTTGGCAGCTCTTGATCAGTATTTCATTCATGTTTTCAGCCTATTTATTTAACCCTTGGTAGACTTGGCTCTGGGCTTGGCTTGGCTCTATGTCCAGCTGTTTGTTTTGGTGGATTGCGCTGTTTCGCCTTCCTCCCAGGAGAGCCTGGGTGGGGTCTAAAGGCAGGATATTGATCTGTTTTGTGTGTGCACAGTGCCAGATTTACATATAAGCTAAACAAGCTATAGCCTAGGGCCCCACTCTCTTGGTGGGGGAGGGGGGGCAGGAAATTGTATTAATTGTATTTCAGTTCAACTATTACTTTGATAAAATACATATTTTGTGATGAGCAAATCGCTTGAGATACCTATTAGGTCCAACAATTAAATAATAATAATAATAATAATAATAATAATAATAATAATAATAATAATAACAACAACAACAACAACAACAACAACAACAACAATAACAATAACAATAACAATAACAATAACAATAATTATTTTTAATTATACCCTGCTCTTCCTGGCCACAGTCAGGATCAGGGTGTCTAACACCAGTAAAATTACAATAAAAACATAATGGGGGGGCAATTTAAAATACAGGTTAAAATACAATTTAAAAAAGCAGCCTCATTTTAATAACAGCCCATGGATCAAAACCATAAGGGGAAGGAAATATAAGGGTCAGACAGAGTCCAAACCAAAGGCCAGGCGGAACAGCTCTGTCTTGCAGGCCCTGCGGAAAGATGTCAAGTCCCGCAGGGCCCTGGTCTCCTGGGACAGAGCATTCCACCAAGTCGGGGCCAGTACTGAAAAGGCCCTGGCCCTAGTTGAAACCAATCTAACCACCTTGTGACTTGGGACCTCCAAAATGTTGTCATTTGTGGACCTTAAGGTCCTCCATGGGGCATACCAGGAGAGGCGGTCCTGTGGGTACATTCAACACAAAAAACAGCGACCATTTGTTGTTGACAAAGGACAGCTGCACATATAATGGGCCCCATTACCTTCAGGATCTGAGGGCCTCATCAAACGGAAATCTGGCCCTGTGTGAGCAGGCTGGAGCAGCAAGGACCTGAGATTGCGAGTCATAGAATCATAGAATCATAGAGTTGGAAGAGACCACAAGGGCCATCAAGTCCAACCCCCTGCCAAGCAGGAAACACCATCAGAGCACTCCTGACATATGGTTGTCAAGCCTCTGCTTAAAGACCTCCAAAGCAGGAGACTCCACCACACTCCTTGGCAGCAAATTCCACTGTCAAACAGCTCTTACTGTCAGGAAGTTCTTCCTAATGTTTAGGTGGAATCTTCTTTCTTGTAGTTTGGAGTCTCCTGCTCTACTGACTCACCTATCACAGCAGCTGCAGCAGCCAACCTCTTCTTCTGCCCGTAACGTGATTCGCTGCATGCTGTGTGATCTTTAGCTGAATTTTTACAGATGGTTTCAGAACTTCTCACCTAGCAGTTCCTTTCGCAGTCTCCCCAGTTCCAGACCAGTTCAGAACTTTGGTGAGCAGCTGCCCTCGTGTGGCTTTGGGTGGCGCTGCAGCCGTTCAGCCCCCAACGCTCCTCCTCATCGCCAAGTCACGGCACAAAGCAGAACAAGCAACAACCCTCGATATACGATATCTTTATTGTCATTGTCCCATACAGAACAATGAAATGGAAGATCTACATAAAACATTCAAAACCCCCTAAAAACTCTGAAACCCCATTTTAAAATACAATATACCGTATTTTTCGCCCTATAGGACGCACTTTTCCCCCTCCAAAAATGAAGGGGAAATGTGTGTGCGTCCTATGGGGCGAATGCAGGCTTTCGCTGAAGCCTGGAGAGCGAGAGGGGTCGGTGCGCACTGACCCCTCTCGCTCTCCAGGCTTCAGGAGAGCCCCAGCGCCAGCCCCACAAGGTAGGGGGACAGAGGGAGGCGGAACGCCGCCATCCCACTGTCTCCCGAAGTGGTTTGGAGGCTGACCGCGGGGAGACCCTGCCGCCAGCCCCGCAAGCTCCGGGGACAGCTGGGAGGTGCAGCGCATCTCCCCGCTGTCCCCGGACCTGGTCTGAAGGCGGGCTGCGGGGAGAAGAGCGCTTCTCCCCGCTGCCGGCCCCACAAGCGCCTGGGGGGGAATAATTTTTTTTCTTTATTTCCCCCCCAAAAAACTTGGTGCGTCCTATGGGCTGGTGCATCCTATGGGGCGAAAAATACGGTACTATAGAGACTCCTTATGCTGCATTTAGAACAAGAATTGCATTTGGATAGAAACTGTTTCTCAGGCATCTAATCCTGGTCTTTATAACCCTGTACCTTCTTCCAGAAGGCAGAAGCGGAAAGAGATCATTTCTGGGGTGTGCACTGTCCTGCACTATCTCTGCAGCTTTATTATGGCACCTGGAAGCATAGATTTGATCCAAGGTGGGAAGAGTGCACCCTCCGTGTTCTGCAAGCACGACATGGGCAAGTGCAAAGCCACTCGGCACAAGTGTGATTCCCAGTAACTGGTAACCAGAGTCATGCAGCCAGGGGCGTAGGAAAGGGGGAGCGGGGGGGGGGGGAGATGACCCAGGTACCATCATGGAGGGGGGTGACAAATTATCAAGGAAAATAATAATAATAATAATAATAATAATAATAATAATAATAATAATAATAATAATAATAATAATAATTTATTTGTACCCTGCCCATCTGGCTGGGTTTCCCCAGCCACTCTGGGCGGCTTCCAACAAAACATTAAAATACAATAATCCGTCAAACATTAAAGGGCTGCCTTCAGATGTCTTCTAAAAGTCTGGTAGTTGTTTATCTCTTTGACATCTGATGGGAGGGTGTTCCACAGGGTGGAAGGCCCTCTGCCTGGTTCCCTGTAACCTTACTTCTTGCAGGGAGGGAACTGCCAGAAGGCCCTTGGAGCTGGACCTCTGTGTCCGGGCAGAACGATGGGGGTGGAGACGCTCCTTCAGGTCTACTTGGTCTTTGAGGCCATTTAGGGCTTTCTAGGTCAGCACCAACACTTTGAATTGTGCTCAGAAACATCCTGGGAGCCAGTGTAGGTCTTTCAAGACCGGTGTTATGTGGTCTCGGCGGCCGCTCCCAGTGACCAGTCTAGCTGCCGTGTTCTGGATTTAATTGCAGTTTCCGGGTCACCTTCAAAGGTAGCCCCACGTAGAGCGCATGGCAGTAGTCCAAGCGGGAGATAACTAGAGCATGCACCACTCTGGAGAGACAGTTTGTGAGCAGTGAGGGTCTCATCCTGCATACCAGATGGAGCTCGTAGACAGCCGCCCTGGACACAGAATGGACCTGCGTCTCCATGGACAGCTGTGAGTCCAAAATGACTCCCAGGTTGCGCACCTGGTTCTTCAGGGACACAGTTACCCCATTCAGGACCAATTACTGCCCTACTAGGGTGGTTCATAAAAAACTTTTTTTTTTTAAAAAAAAAAAAGCCTGCTCCAAAGGTCTTATCTTACTACACTAGGGATCTCTGAAATTTCATGCATATCAGTTAATATCTTGACCCTCCTCCACAAAAATAGCTGTTTACTTGGCCGTTTTTCTGTCGTGAAGGCTGGAATTTCAATTCAGTGGAGCAGGGTCAAGATATTAACTGATATGCATGAAATTTCAGATATAGCTATATAATCCCTAGTTTAGTAAGATAAGACCTTTGGCGTAGGCATTTATTTATTTATTTAAGAAAAAAAAATTATGAACTGCCCTACCCTCCGCTGGGCTTCCCGGGTCCTGGAAAGTCGGCTTTTGTGAAGAAAATGAGACTAGGCTGAGTAGATAATACAGAGCATGGTGAAACCTCCCCTTTAGTAGTTTCAAGCAGTGCTACAGGTTCCACATAATATCTGTACTGCATTGTTTACTGGGACAGCACCTGCCCTTTGGAACTCCCCGCCTATTGTAACAAAGCACGTGCCTTTGCTAGGCTCTTTTCGGGCACCTGCTAAAAGCATTCTTCTTTCAGCAAGCATACCTAGATGCTTAGGAAGCTGAAGTAATTTTAATCTTAATATTTTAGCTTTTGTATGTTTTAAAGTAGGAGTGTTAATTTTTCTTGATTTTACTGCTCTGCTGTGTTTTTGTTTTGGTAAACCACTTGGCAAGTTTTTTAAAAAATAAATTTTATTAAACAAACAAACAATAAATAGAAATGAAATAAGACAAGCCAAAACACAACCGATCCTGTAGATTTAAGTGTTTGTCCATAGTTGTCTGCTTGTTATCAGAGGCCCAGAATCCACATTCCTTTGTAAGAAAATATGAAATAACGTAAAACCATTTTTGCAGGCAAATAAATAAATAAATAAAAATTCAATGGGGGGGGGGGGAGTGACAAGAAATTTCCTGCACCGGGTACCACCTGATGTTGCTACGCCTCTGCATGCAGCTTCCCAGCCAGGCCTGAGGGGAAGTGGGTGCAACTCAGTCGGAGCTTTAATGAACTGAACAGAGCGAAAGGCTCTGAGTCCTGGCGGTGCAGAGACTGTGTAAATGAGCTTACTGCTTAGCTTCTATTTCAATTGCTATTTTGTTAATGTTTTTAACATTGTTTTACAGATTCTTGATTTGTTAATCGCACGACTTGCCATAATTGTGAGGTTTAGCTTATTTTTTAGTTGCTGTTTCGTTAAGTGCCTGAGAATACCTTCTGTATCCTGAGCAAACCGTTTTGTACGAGTGGCTTTTCGGACTGGTGAAGCGTGTGGCAAAACCTGTAATATATCTGGAGAACAGCAGGTCTCCTTTTGCCCCCTTGCGTTATTCTCACCAGGGTGGTGGCTTTGATTTGCCTTCCGTGATTGATCCAGGCACATGGCTTCGTGTTTCCTTTTTTTTTTTTTTAAAGATATTTATTAAAGTTTCCAATTTTTACAAACAAAAAGAAAAAACAAACATAAAAATATTAAAAACACATAAATTTCATAACTTATTTTCTCATAACTTGTTTCCCCAACCTCCTCATACCTCCCCTTCTTGTATTCCCAGTTTGAGTTGTTTATACAGCAAATCCTTATCTCAAAGCATTACAGCTTAATGTTTCCAACTCAAGACCCATTGAAGAAAATCTCGTCCAGTTCAATCTTTGAAAAACAGCTTTGAAAAACTTTTTTCAGATTCTCCAGTGTGCTACCCTTGCCGTCGTGGTGGCAGGGGGTTGCGACTGGACTTATGCTACTTGTTGAACGGTTCATCCATCCAGTCTGTATAACGTTTATTGCACATGTATCTTGTTAAGATACAGTTGTGCATTTATCCACTCCATGTTTACAGTATTTCCAGGCTTTGTTTTGCACGTGGCACCATAGTATGTTTGTTGTTTAAATGGTTACAAGTCTATCTCTATTGTAGCTATTATTCTAGTAAATTTGGTTTTATACTTATAAGCCAGTTTGTGGTGGTGTTTTGTTGTATTATTATTACTGTCACCACATTTGATACTTTGGGTATATACTGTTCCTTCTTCTCAGCACATTAAGCTTCTTGAATGGCATTCCCAGCCTCCTGGCTTCTGTCTAGGCTGCCCTGGACAAAGACGCCTTCAGAGAAGCTTGGACAGAAGCCAAGAGGAGGAGAGAGATTCCTTGGGGGCCAGAGGCACCCTGGCTGCCCCCCCCCCTCAGCCCCCTTCCCCACAGGGCTCCCTCCCTCTACCTGAGCTGCTTCCACAGCCGTTGCTTCTCCACCACCACCAGGAATAGATGGATGAGGAGGTCTTGCTGGCATCATCTGGTCACCTGTGAGAGACAGAGGTAAGTGGGAAGCCAGGAGTGCAGCTGCTCTCCAAAAAGTCTCACCTTCTGAGTGCATCTGAACATTTGGGCCCATTTCATAATGTTGTTGCTTTGTTGTTTAGTCATTTAGTCGTGTCCGACTCTTCGTGACCCCATGGACCAGAGCACGCCAGGCACTCCTGTCTTCCACTGCCTCCCGCAGTTTGGTCAGACTCATGTTTGTAGCTTTGAGAACATCTCGCAGGGTCTTTTCCAGGGAGTCTTCTCTTCTCATGAGGTGGCCAAAGTCTTGGAGCCTCAGCTTCAGGATCTGTCCCTCCAGTGAGCACTCAGGACTGATTTCCTTCAGAATGGAGAGGTTTGATCTTCTTGCAGTCCATGGGACTCTCAAGAGTCTCCTCCAGCACCAGAATTCAAAAGCATCCATTCTTCGGCGATCAGCCTTCTTTATGGTCCAGCTTTCACTTCCATACATCACGACTGGGAAAACCATGGCTTTAACTATACGGACCTTTGTTGGCAAGGTGATGTCTCTGCTTTTGAAGATGCTGTCTAGGTTTGTCATCGCTTTTCTCCCAAGGAGCAGGCGTCTTTTAATTTCGTGACTGCTGTCACCATTTGCAGTGATCATGGAGCCCAAGAAAGTAAAATCTCTCACTGCCTCCATTTCTTCTCCTTCTATTTGCCAGGAGGTGATTTCATAATGTAGTTGGGTTAAAAAATACATCTCCCTTCCTTGGTACTCTTGGCCCCAAGTGTCTCCCCCCCCCTAAAAAAAAGATGACCAGAACCCATGGATTCGTTTTGATATCCACAGAAAGGGACTAAACTTCTTGCAGGAAAGGGAGGGGTTGGGCTTTCGCTCTGGAGGACCCTGCCCCCCCCGTCTTACTTTCCTGTCTAGGAATCTAGCTCGTTTCTGTTTAACCCTTGGCAAGCCGAGCGCACCCAACTCACGCCTCTCCTTCTTTCGAGAGCCGGAGCATCGCGCACCAATGGCATCCCGAGAAGACGAAAGAGGAGAGGCTTATGGATGACTTCCGGCAAGGGATACATTCAGTTTTGGACAGCAGCTGAAAGGCCTCCTAACAGCTGGCCCCTGAACAAGGGTCCTAAGAAATCTTCACTGGCTCCAGGTCCGCTGACCTTGAAAGCCCTAAATAGTCTCAGCCCAGTAGAAGTGAGGTTACTTCTTGGTTGTCGTGACTGCCCTGTGGAACCCCCTCCCACCAGATGTCAAGGAGATAAACCATCATACGACCTCCCTAGACGCCCGAAACGCCTCCCCCGCCCCATGGATGTTGCAGGAAAGTAAATGAAAACCCCGATGGAGGACAAAGAGGTAAAGGGGTCGCGGGGGGGGGGAGAGGAGAGGGGAGAAAAGTACCCAGAGACCCCTGACAGCTCCCCAAAGCGCCTTCCGTGGGCCCCGTCGGCATGGATGCGAAGGGGGCGTTTCTCGGCCCCTTAGGCGCCTTGGCAGGGGCGGGCATGGGGCCCTCCCTCAGGGGGTACCCATGAGGACCCCATCGCCCCGTGTCCTCCGCGCAGGCATCCCCGGAGCGCTGGGGGCTCCGTGCAGAGAGAGGTGGGCCACGAACGGGTTAACGGGCAGGAGGAATAGAGACGCCCCTGCCCCTCCCCTGCTTCTCTTGTGGGGGGGGGTGCCTCCGGCTGGAGGGATGGGGGCGCAGGGTGTGGGGTGAGCAGAGCCAAGGGAGCCTCTGGATGCAGGGGAGACTCAGGAGAGGGAGGGGGTCAAGGAAGTGGGGGGAGGGAGGGGAGCATCCCTGGGGCAGGGAAGGGCAGCATTGGCGGGGGGGGGGGAGATAGGAAGGACAGGCTATGGGGGGGTGTCTCCATCGCGGGGGATCTCTGGTAGGACAGCCTTGGCTTCTCCCTCCCGCCCAGGAATGGGCCACCCCTTCAAGGCAACCAGAGGGATCCCTGGAAAGTGGGGGGGGTCCTGTCCCCCCACCCTTCCTTCCTGTAATCTCCATCCTCTTCCCACCCCCATAAGCCCCTGCCCTGTCCAGACACAGCAGTTCTGCCCAGTCCATTCCTTGGTCCCCTGGAGAGGAGAGGAAATCCCCAGAGGAAGAGGGGAGGGGGGAGGCCTTCTCAGAAGCGGCTCTTGGTTTCCACAATCCCACCCAGGAAGCAGCCAGAAACCTTTTCCTCTCTCTCAGGCTTCCATCTTTATTGTCTTTTCTACTGAGGATGAGGATAATGTACACCTGTCATCAGAAACAGGGGTGCAGAGTCCATGGAATGGCTCTCAGGATTGATACAGAAGTTGCACCTCAAAAGCATTTCTGTTCCTCTTATTCTTTGTAGGCAATGTCAGAGTGACTGACAAGCTGAGATACAATCCTTCATCATCCGATGACAGTAACTGCATGAATCTTCCCAGTCAAAGGACCCATTTTCATGATAGACAGTGCCTGTGGCTGGAGGCTCTACACACAGGGTGTGCCTGTGGAGGCCAGAGACTGCCAGTATTAGCACAGGTGAGGTGTGTGACCTCCCCAAATTTACAGAATGTATATGAATGAGATTTCCTGGGTGGGATTATAGTTTATGGCAACCCTGTGATTTTCTCCACCCATAACATTTTATGAGCTGATATAGCAATACGAGCTCCAAAATAACTTTAAAAACCCCCACAAGATCATCATCTTCATCGTCGTATTTATACCCCCAGGCCTTAGTTTGCCTCCCCATGATCTAGAGAAAATACCAGCTTTGAATCATACAAACTACCAGAACCTTCTTGAACCGATAGATTAGGAATTATCCCTATACATTACATCCGTACTTTTCTATGCCTGAAAAATGCAGCCATGACACTGGGAATGTTCAGGGATGCAGGAGAGGATATTTTGTTTGATTATATCCTTTCCAACTTGTGCTAACAAATTGTACAATTTAGCAGAGTAACATTCCCCCTTTTAAACTTACAGCGGATGCGTTTGCTCAGGCTCGCTAAAGCCTCTAAAATAAGTTTCCTTGGTAATTTCCCCTTTAGTCCCTCATAAAAAGATAAGACATGACACAGTCTTCTATAAAAGTATAAAAAGAGTTTACTCACACATTCTGTTCACAAATGGATCCCAGAAGGCAGACTTAGGTTACAAAAGTTACATACACCTGGAAACTATCCCATAAGGAGACAGCCCAAATGAGCATCTTAGGCTAAGCAGATGTTGCTTCTTTGACGACTGTAGTCAGAGAGAGAGTGGCTGACCAGTCCTGCTCTTTTGTTACCTGGGCAGGTGAGGTTGCACCCACCTCTAGTCACATGCAGAAGAAGTCTGTCCCAGCCTAGGAGAAACTGGAAGTTCCAACTGGCTGGTCCAGACATCCCCTTTTATTTCCACTCTAGGGATGTTGTACTTGACTGCTCTTGTGTTTCACATCCCACAGACACTTTAAAAGTCAGCACCAACAGTTTGAATTGTGCTCGGAAATACGCTGGGAGCCAGGGAATATACTTTAGAAATAGTGTTATGTGGTCTCAGTGGCTGCTCCCAGTAACTAGTCTAGCTCCCCCATTCTGTTTTTTCTTCCTATAAATATTTATTAAAGTTTTCACAGTATTACATAATGAAAAAGAAAAAAGAAAAAATAGGAAATAAAAAACAGTTAAAAATAATTCCATCTTTACATCACTTATCTTTCATTTACTTGTTTCCCAGACCTCCTCATACCTCCCTTTTTTGTATTCCAGTTCAATTTATTAGTTCAGCAATTCCTTTCCCTCCTTATTATCATGATCTTTAATCTTAATATATTATAACATTAAATTTTTACCTATTAAAAATCCATTTTTTCCATATTCTTTTAAGCCATTACAGCTAGAAACCACTTAGCTTCAATCCAACATCATTCTAACATTCCTTAATTTTGCAATATTTCTGTAAATAGTCTTTAAATTTCCTCCAATCTTCTTCCACCGACTCTTCTCCCTGGTCTCGGATTCTGCCAGTCATTTCCGCCAATTCCATGTAGTCCATCACTTTCATCTGCCATTCTTCCAGCGTGGGTAAGTCTTGTGTCTTCCAATACTTTGCAATATGTATTCTTGCTGCTGTTGTAGCATACATCTAGCTCCCCCATTCTGGATTAGTTGCAGTTTCAGAGTCACCTTCAAAGGTAGCCCCATGTAGAGCAGATGGCAGTACTCCAAGCAGGAGATAACCAGAGCATGCACCACTCTGGCAAGACAGTCTGCAGGCTAGTTGGGTCTCATCAGCTCCAGCTGCCCTGGACACAGAATTGATCTGCGCCTCCATGGTCAGCTGTGAGTCCAAAATGACCCCCAGGCTGCACACCTGGTCCTTCAGGGGCACAGTTACCCCATCAGGACCAGGAGTGCCCCCACCCTCCCCCAGGGACAGTATTTCTGTCTTGTCAGGATTCAACCTCAATGTGTTGGCCGCCATCCATCCTCCAACCACCTCCAAACAGACACACAGGGCATTCACCATCTTCACTAGTTCCAATTTAAAAGAGAGGAAGAGCTGGGCATCATCCACATACTGGTGAACACCCAGCCCAAACCCCCTGATGATCTCTCCCAGTGGCTGCATATAGATAGTAAAAAGCATGGGGGAGAGAATGGAGTCCTGAGGCACCCCACAAGTAAGCATCCAGGAGTCTGAACACCACTTTCTGGGCATGGCCCAGGAGGAAGGTGTCGCGAATTCCTCGCGGCGCTTTTTAGCGAAACGCTCAGAGTCCCAGGTTTCTTTTCAGTGCAGTCTTTTTAATGTGAGCTATATACAAGTATTTACAAAAACAGTCCATACAGAGTACCTGCTCCTTTTGGCAAACGAATACTCTCCACCACAGCACCACCACACCTCAGCACAACCACCACAGCTTACTGTTGAACAGGCTTTCCTTTTAAAACAGGTGATAGCCAATCACATCCCTGCTGAGTCACTCTGACCCAGCACTTCACAGAGTATTGCATCAGCCTGTCGAAGCCTGCAGACTTACTCAACATCCTGCGAATCCCAACAGAAGGAGGGGAACCATTGCATAGCAGGGCCCCCAGCTCCCCTAGAGGGTCCAGAAGGACACCATGGCCAAAGGTCTCCAAAGCCGCTGAGAGAACCAGCAGAACCAGGAAACAGCTTCCCCCTCAGCCTCTGGCCTGTCAGAGATCATCAACCAGCACAACCAGGGCAATTTCAGTCCCACGATGAGGCCTGAATCCCCATTGGAAGGATCATGGCGGCAGGAGCTTTCCTCGTTCTGCACCCCCAAAACTTCCAGCCACAATACGATTATTAGCTTTCAAGGGGCCACCTGATACACTGTGGTCTTTTCTTAGAAAAACAAATATTTTGAATACCGTACTTTTCACCCCATAGGATGCACCAAGTTTTTTGGGGGGGGGGAAATAAAGGGGGAAAAATTATTTCCCCCCCCCCCAGGCGCTTGCGGGGCAGGCAGCGGGGAGAAGAGCTCTTCTCCCCGTCGCCCGCCTGCAAACCAGGTCCGGGGACAGCGGGAAGACGCGCTGTGCCTCCCCGCTGTCCCCGGAGCTTGCGGGGCTGGCGGCGGGGAGAAGCACGGGTCTCCCCGCTGTCAGCCTCCAAACCACTTCGGGAGACAGCGGGATGGCGGCGTTCTGCCTCCCTCTGTCCCCCTACCTTGTGGGGCTGGCGCTGGGGCTCTCCTGAAGCCTGGAGAGCGAGGGGTCGGTGCGCACCGACCCCTCTCGCTCTCCCGGCTTCAGCGAAAGCCTGCATTCGCCCCATAGGACGCACACACATTTCCCCTTCATTTTTGGAGGGGGAAAAGTGCGTCCTATAGGGCAAAAAATACGGTACTTTTACAGTGCTGTATGATGTAAATATGGGACGTGGGTGGCATTGTGGGTTAAACCACAGAGCCCAGGACATGCCAATCAGAAGGTTGCCGGTTCAAATCTCCACGGCGGGGTGAGCTCCCATTGCTCAGTCATGCTCCTGCCAACCCAGCAGTTCGAAAGTACCTCAAAGTATAAGTAGATAAATAAGTACCGCTCTGGCGGGAAGGTAAACGGTGTTTCCGTGCGCTGCTCTGCTTCGCCAGAAGCGGCTTAGTCATGCTGGCCACACAACCCGGAAGCTGTACGCCTGTTCCCTCGGCCAATAAAGCGAGATGAGCGCCGCAACCCCAGAGTCGGCCACGACTGGACCTAATAGTCAGGGGTCTCTTTACCTTTACCTTTATGATGTAAATTTTGTTTCTGTTTCCCTTGTTCCACATTGGAGAGACTTTGATACACAGCTCTGAGCCCATCTCCCCACTTGAAACTGCTGTGTTTGTAGCACTGCCAGCCTGGGCAGGGTGTTTGGGGGTCCTGGGCTGCCTAGCCAACCAGACCCCCTTCTCAGCCCGGCAGATATGGTCCCAAGGAAAGCCGAGCAGTATGTTTGGCACCAGCTTGGCTGCAGGAGTTGAATGAAGAAGGTGTGCAGGACACCATCCAACCGTCTTAGAGACTCCACTCTGGATTTGTGTAGGTTTTCCTCCATATCCTTTTCTTCTCCTGAACATAACTCACGAGGCCGTGAATGTTTAGGATCAGAGTTTTCCTTCTCGATGGGCTCCCTTCCCCAGTTGACAATCCCATTGGCCCTTCATTTTCCTCTGCAGGATGGGCAGAATCTGCCTTCTGGACTGTAGGATTCACTGTTCTTCTCATCCTCTCCATCCACCAGGGCCTGCCTTCACCTGCAGCAGAATTCCCCAACCCACCAAGAATTTGAGACCTATCAGCTATCCTCACCTGGTTTTGCCAGCCGGTTGAAGCCATTCCTGGGATTGTGGCCCCTGATTCATCCTGACAGCTTCTGGAAGGCACAGGTGAGAGCTGAGTGCAGGGTGGGGACCACCAAAGGTACTACCGCTCCCATGACACCTCATGACATCAGATAATAGTGATATTTGAGACAGAACAGGAATAAATTCATGTCTCTAGAAATAACACAACTTCAGGCCATCAATAAATGAACACTACATATTCAAGGTTGAAGTTTTCACTAGTACAGTTATCCATTTGCCTTTAATATGCAGCTTTTTCAGTGTCACTTTAGGATAGTCAGAAGACAGGTACGAGATCAGGCAGCACATCATTATGATAAGGAGCAATGGGGGTGGGTGTTTCTGCCTGGGATTCCCATGTGCTTTCCTTCTGCTTCTCCTGCTCTCTCCATGCAATGCAAGGCATGTAGATGGAGGTCCATCTCCAAGAACAGGAGCTTCCCTGAGCACCCATTCAGCTGACCCCAAGCACCAAGCCTTGTCACTAGTTCTCTGACTGACCCAGACCACAGTCCATGGAGAAGACATAGCCCTGGGTCTCCAAAAATGGTCCACATGGACCTCCTGTGGCCAATGGGACTGTGCAGGTGATTCATAAAGATCTAGAGGTAGATGGAGTATTATGATGCAGAGGATGGGGAATGTTCAAAGGAACGATGGGCCAGATAAAGAGAGGGCCTTTTCATGGACAGAGAGCAGCTGCCTTTCCTGTGAGGAAACAATTGATTTGAAAAGGCTGTATTCCAAGATCATGCTGCTTTATTAACAATGATTGAGGATTATGAAAGGTGGTGATGCATTACTATCATTTGATGACATTGCTTTTTCATTTCCAAAAATTTGGGAACATGGGGAGGACATGGGAGAATGTAGGAGATGTTGATATAAGAGAAGGGGCTAATGGCGCTTGATGTGCTCTCTTTCCCTTTGTTCTCTTTCTTGTAACTCAAACAGGATTTCCTTTCCTCCCACTCTGAAGAAGGTGATGGAGAAGACATTCAGAATTCCAAGGAATGGGGCACCTTTTGTTTCATGAGGAATAGAAATTAAAATGTGTGAAATGTGGGATATGCTTCATTGAATGAGCACACATAGCTCACATCAATGACTCCAAGAGGGGAGAAAACATTTAAAGGTATGGAGAGTGGGAAAAGTTCCACTGATAGTAGAAAACTTAGAACACATCAGCGGACTCACAAGGGCAAGAAAGGATTCCAATGCAGGGAGTGTGGGAAGAACTTCAGTCAGAGAGGACTCCTCAATATACACCAGCGGACTCACACAGGGGAAAAACCATTTAAATGCATGGAGTGCGGAAAAAGCTTCCGTCAGAGTGGACACTTAAGTGCACATCTACGGACTCACACGGGTGAAAAACCTTTTAAATGCATGGAATGTGGAAAAAGCTTCAGTAGGAGTGGACATTTAAGTTCACATCGACGGACTCACACGGGTGAAAAACCATATAAATGTATGGAGTGTGGAAAGAGCTTCAGTAAGAGTGGACACCTCAGTAAACATCACCAGACTCACACAGGGGAGAAACCATATGAATGCAGGGAGTGTGGGAAGAGCTTCAGTCAGAATGCAGACCTTAAATTACACCAGCGAACTCACACTGGTGAAAAACCATATAAATGTATGGAGTGTGGAAAGAGCTTCAGTCAGAGTGGTCACCGCAATATGCATCAACGGACTCACACAGGGGAGACACCATTTAAATGTATGGAGTGCGGAAAGAGCTTTAGTGATAGTGGAAACCTTAGAAAACATCAACGGACTCACACAGGGGAAAAACCATTTAAATGTATGGAGTGTGAAAAGAGCTTTAGTGATAGTGGAAGCCTTAGAATACATCAACGGATTCACACAGGGGAGAAACCATATAAATGTATGGAATGTGGAAAGAGCTTCAGTCACGATTCAGGCCTTAGAATACATCAACGGACTCACACAGGGGAGAAACCATATGGATGTATGGAGTGTGGAAAGAGCTTCAGTCGGCTTGGAACCCTTAGAATACATCAACAGACTCACACAGGGGAGAAACCATTTAAATGCATTGAGTGCGGAAAGAGCTTCAGTTCAAATGGATACCTTAGAACACATCAACGGACTCACACAGGGGAGAAACCATATAAATGTATGGAATGTGGAAAGAGCTTCAGTTACGATTCAGGCCTTAGATCACATCAACGGACACACACAGGGGAGAAACCATAAGAATGCATGGAATGCGGAAAGAGATTCAGTTTCATTGCAATGCTTAGAAGTCATCAGCGGACTCACACAGGGGAGAAACCATTTAAATGCATGAAGTGCGGAAAAAGCTTCAGTCAAAGGGGAAATCTTAGAAAATCTCAGCAGACACACAGGGAAGAAACCATTTAAATGTATGGAGTTTGGAAGGAGCTTCAGTCCGAGTGGAACCCTTGATTTACATCAACAAACTCCCACATGAGAGAAACCATATAAATGTCAAGTAGACAGAGGTTCAGTCCTAGTGGAAGTCCTACATCTACAGACTCATGGACAGGAAGAACTTTAATAGTTGACACCCTACAAACCCATCAACCCTCAAAGAGGAGAAGCTGTTTAAAGGGAAAGATTGCAGAAAGTGCTTTAGTTATAATGGAGTGTTTAAGGAACATCTAAGGACTCTCAGAGGGGAGAACCCATTTAGATGTATGGAGTGAGGAAAGTGTTCCTTTCAGAGTTTACCCTTCTTCACAGCAATGAACTCAACTCAGCAGAAAATCCATTTTAAAAGCATGTCATGTATTTGAAGTTCTGGTGTTTGTATGTAAAATTGTATAGTAATGAAATAATGAAGGTAATGTCTCACACTACTGAGTATAATTTTAGATGTAAGGTACCTTTTGATAGTGAGGTGGAGTTGGTGAATCTGGATTTCTGGTGGTGAGTGAGGATTAGGGCTGGGCATATATTGATCTCATCCTATACCAGTTTCTAGACCATATTGTGATAACCTTTCAAAAACAATGGATATGGCAACACACCACAGATCACAGTGTGTTTTTCTGGGATGCCCATTTGCCTGGAAGCAGGAGGCAGAAAGTTTTTCTTCGTGAAGCCCCTGCAGATGCCGAGTTGCTGACTTCCCTCCCAGACGACAGGAAGCAAAAGACACACCTCCATTGCCCTGTGTCCTTCCAGCCTCTTTCCTCCCTTGCTCCCTTCTGTCGGTTTGTGTGCCTGACTTAGATATCTTGTGTGGTGTATTTTTTTTACTGTGAAACTGGATTGGCTCTCAGGAGCTACGTTTTGTGCCTCACTGGGGACCCAGTGAGAACTGTATGCTCTGAAAGCTCAGTAAACTATTACTGAAGAAGTCCTGCTGCCTCTGTGTGTGTTTTTGACCTCAGTGTGGGACTTTCTCTACATATGGCCCCTACCCTGCTGCTACTTGGCCCATGCCCTGGAGTTGCTCTACTCAAGCATGCAAGACGGTTTTTGCACCAAACTCTGTCCTCCCCCCACCGCATGATCTCCAAGCACTGCTTCTTCACCAGAACTTCATCCCTGCCTCCTAAGCATTCTGAAGAAAACTTATACAGTGGTGCCTCGCAAGACGAAATTAATTCATTCTGCGAGTTTTTTCGCATTGCGAATTTTTCATCTTGCAATGCACCTCTTTAAGCAATGCACCCTGGGTATTAATGGTTTTAAGAAAAAGGAAACAAACTTGCAAGACGTTTTCGTCTTGCGAAGCAAGCCCGTAGGGAAATCGTCTTGCGAAGC
Source organism: Podarcis bocagei (assembly GCF_964188305.1). Lineage (NCBI taxonomy): Eukaryota > Metazoa > Chordata > Lepidosauria > Squamata > Lacertidae > Podarcis > Podarcis bocagei. The sequence continues at coordinate 2,234,794 of NC_138135.1, forward strand.
AACTCAAAAAACTCTTTCGTCTTGCGAGTTTTTTGTCTTGCGAGGCATTCATCTTGCGAGGTAGCACTGTAATACTGTAAGTTAATGGGTGATTTCCCCCCCGAGCCTAATTTCAAGAGAGCGAAGGAGGGGCTGCAGGTACCAGGGAAGTCTCCTGGGGGGGGGCCATCTTCACTCATGAACTCCTGGACCTTTTACTGCCACCAGCAAACTTTGCCCCCTCCCTGCTGCCTCCTAAGTCTAGATCATTTATGAACAAGTTGAAAAGCCACAGGTCCCAATACTGATCTTGAGGGGACTCCGCTTCTGCTCCTCTCCATTCAGAGTACCGTCCCTTTATTAGTACGTGTTCCCCCCTCCCGCCTGCCTTTTGCGCAGTGAAGGGAACCCTGGAGAAAAGATCTGGGGTGAATTTTGCTTCCCCACACAACCAGCACTGCTCAGCATTCAGGGAAATGGAAGAGGAAAGCTGGCCACAATCCAAGAGACTGAGGTCAGCAGAAAGCGAAGCAAAGCCTACTCAAAGGGAAACCTCTTCAGCTTCCAGCCCGTCTGCTCCCACCATGGCTGAAGAAGAATTGCCATTTGGGAACGGCACAGCTGAATGGAATCCCCACAATCGCTCCTGCTGGAGGAATAGGGGCACTTAGCCCTATACTCAAAGGTGATGGCCAGTGATAAGGAAAATCCCGGGTTGAGAGGGCCCAGCTCGTTGGGGTGCAAGTCCCCCCATGAGTCTGTGAGGTCAGTGAAAGAAGGAAGTTCCAGCCAAGTACCTCGAATTACAAACGGCTCATGTTACAAACGCTTCACATTATAAACTCCGCTAACCTTGAAGAAGCTGCTGAATTGCAACTCATTACCAAACTTAAAACCATGGAGAGACCTGGTCTGAACAGAGACATTGGATTCTTATCTCATTATACATGACTAAGCCATTTTTCACCTTCTCACCCCCTGCCTTTTCCTGTAAGACCTATTGCAGTCGTTAAGAGTCGTCAACAGGCTCATCTCAGCTATCTGCCAATCTCCCATTCCCACCACCCTTCTGAGTAATACCCCTCCCCACCGTCTCACTATATAGCTACTTCTGTTTCAGTGTATCTGAAGAAGTGTGCATGCACACGAAAGCTCATACCAAGAACTAACTTAGTTGGTCTTTAAGGTGCTACTGGAAGGAATTTTTTTATTTTGACTATGGCAGACCAACACGGCTACCTATCTGTAACTGTAACCTTTAAGAGTTACAGACCTTTGGAATGAATTAAGTTTGTAACTTGAGGTACCACTGTAATCTGGAGCAAACTGGCAATCAGTAGACCACAATCTTTATTGTTGTGCAAGAGATTCCCACACAGAGCAAGAACCCTGAGCCTGGGGTGACATCAACCTTTTTAACTCCCCCCCCCCCCTTCACCCAGAATACATTTTGAGCAGCATCCTCACTAGTATGTCACAAGTGGGGAGGGGTGTCAAAGGGTTACACAAGTTCAGCAGTTCCTCCTTCTATCAGATACATCTCCGGACACCTCTCAAGTACCCACCACCCAGAGAACAATAAAACTATCGACATAAATCCTTGCCCTCAGGGCTTCTCCTGAGATGGGCTTCCAGAACACCTGGCTTGGCCAGCTGCCTCTGTGGAAGTCTGTTGTCGCCCCTTGGTCACTCCCTGGGTGGGGCGAAGTGTACATGCTCTCACGCTCAGGGGATTATGGCAGGAGGCCCTGTTCTCGCTGCCTACGTGACTATCCGCTTCCAGGGTCATGGAGGAGGGTGAGGCCTAAATTCACCTTAAAATGGCGTTGGAATGGGAAGAATTGGTTAAAGAATGGCTATTATATGAATTTGCAAAGTTAGGTATCTTTCCCTGAGCTGTCAAGCTGAAAGGATACATTCAGACACAATCTTTGTAACATTCTAGCAACTTTAGGCAATCGAAACCAAAATGGATACATTTAATATACGTTGCCCATAGTCTGAGCAGCAGGAGGGCGCTGAGACAATTGTACAAAGGTTGAGCTGAATGGCTGGTTTGCAGAGAGTTCCATCCGTCTACGGATTCCCCCATTGGCTAGCTGTCAAAACATAGCGCTCTTGATTGGTGAGCTTCAGTTATTAATAAATCCCATTCATAAAACACAAAGTCCGTAAATCTCATTCATAAAATGCAGAGACCGTGTTTTCCTGTATTTATACGATGTGTGTGTTGTTCTTGTGCGACTGAGGGGAGAGGGGTTTTGGACCCAGGGGATAATGTCAGATGGTAAACACACAGACACCCTTGTAATTTCTGTTACGGAATGGAAGGGGGGGGCTTGTCCCCCATTCGGAGATAGATTTGCATTAAAGTTCTGTAAGAACTTGCAAATCTTTTCTCCGCACCCTAAATCTCGGTGAATGGGATGTGTGGCTTTATGGAAATCTGAAAGGGACTTGCATGCCATGCCTCTTACGGTCATTTGCAAGTATAGCAGTGCAGGTAGCTGCATATAGGGTATTATATAAAGAACACCTCTTGTATTTTGTTGCTAAATTACTTGTGGCATTCTCAATAGTGTTTTATGCTTTACACCTAGCAGGAAGGTCTAATTGACTGAAAAATGCAGTTGGTGTTTTGTCTTCCGCCATTTTTGTGTATTTCTCAGGTGTCAAGCTAGCTCTTCTGTGGTCTCACACTGACATAGTGCTACAGCAACACATCCTGTCTGTTGAATCCCCTCGGGGCTTTCATTTAACCATGTTGCCTGGCATTCACCATAGCTGGCACAGGTTGGACATCTCGTGAGGGAGATGCCTTGGCCTTGGCCTTCCTATGGGATTCTATTATAGGCTGTGGTTTTGCACGCATGGGGGTTGCTCACTTGCACTTAAAGGACCAAAAGGCTAATTGCAGCCTGGATACACGTGCCCAATTCAAACTGAGTCCAATTTGAATTTATCTTGCCCCATGGTTCTCAACTCTTCAAACCAATCTGTTAAAAGAAAACCATTCTTAACAAGGGCAGTTGTCCAAATAAGTCAATTTAAGTCTATAAGAAATCATTCCTGCTAAACCAAAGCATATGCACCTTCATGTACCTGGTGTTTTATGGATCCAGAAGCTTGTCCTTGGCAAAACGAGGTTTAACACATTTTAAAATGGATAGGGAAAGTTGGCAGGGTGCCAGGTGGAACAATTAAATGTGGTTATAAGTTGATCTAAACATTGGACTACACAATAGTGTGAGCTATTAGAAAGTATAAAATGCATGAGAATTCTCCATTGGTGTGTAAGCAATAAGACATTAAACATAAAAACAATTACACACAAAAATTGCCCCCCTTTGTGGAAATCACACTGTCAGACACATTTCAACATTCTTACATAATAACACATAATACAAAACAAAATAATTAAATATCTGTTGCATATCTTGACACAATTGTGATCTTTTACGCATGTATCTTTTGAATCCTGGAGCAGAGGCTTGAGGTTCAAAAGTGGGAAAATGTCCTTGCAATTCAACTCCTCCCCCCTTTGTCAGGTCCCCCCCGTCAGTCTATAGCCTTTGAAAGAGATAACTGTGGCCACTTTGAAAACTCTGGTGTTGCAGGTCTTGTGAGTTGAGGGGTTGTTGCTGCTTTTCATCATTGCACATCTGTAGAAGTGATATCCTGTAAGGGGGCAGGGTTTTGGGGAGACTTAAACACAGTTAGACGAGAAAGGGGCAAAAGGCAAAAAGGATGTCCTCCAGTTTCCATGGGAAGCTGCAAATAATAACAATCTTAGTGGATTAAACATTTTATTCATTATCACATTTCCATGTAATTACTGTTATTATCTGCTAAGTTTGTTTGCTTTCCTTCACTTAATTTTTGTTGTTGTTGTTCTTTTCATATTATAAAAATAAAAAATTACTCCACATGTATAGAAAGAGAACTGAAAAAAATACAAAGGTTAAAAAATAAAAAGAAAGCAAAAAATTAGATTACTAGTTAGATGAAAATGGACTTGACACAAAGACATCAGATTCAGAAAATAACTATTATTAAATAGTACAAAGTTATTATCAAAACCACACATATTACTACTGGACTGAAAAAAAATATGGGAAAACAATGGGAAAAACTTAAAATTCACCATGTGCTATCCAATAAAAGAACTTCATGAGACTGACTTTCAACATGTGATGAACATGTCCCCAAAGTAAAACACACACACACAAATGACCTATGAGGAACCAAAATAAATAAATGCTAAGACACACAATTAATAAGCAACCTGAAGTACCCTGAAGTAATCTGTTTTGGCATTCTAACATCCCAAATGAAAATAAAAGTGTTTCTTGATGTGACATCGGCTGTAATGTTAATAGCGGAATACTGGGAAATGAGTTAATACCAATAAAAAAATGAATGGCAATTTTAAAGTTGTGCAGGTACCTTGCACTAGCCAAAATGACAGAATTAGTAAGAAATGCTCAAACAATGTTTGGTTGTGCTTCGATTAACTTCATAGACATCATGGAGAAACTGATTAAATAAATGAAAACAGATTATTTGTAACTTAAAGTGTCAAAGCCACAAAGAGATGGATGGAAATCAACTAATATAGCAGGGATTCAGACTTGTTTTGCTGAACAGAAAGAAAGTGACTGTTTGGCTTTAAGGGAAGAAAGACAAAAGAAAAACAAATGCAATTACTTTTTATAGAGTATTTAAATCACTGTTTGCATCCCCTCATTATCATTTGTGCTGTGGGAGAAAAGAAAGGACACTCTGTTGAAAGGGAAAATTATTTCATGTGAGAGGTCTGTCAGGAAATGCTGTTCCTAAAATGCATAGGCATACACACACACACACAGTTATAAAATCTACTCAAGAGAGGAACTCACAGTGGGAGTGCTTTGATATTTACCTGTGAAAAGAATTTGGCATGTCCAGTACTTAACTCTTTTGTATTAAGTAGCCCCTGGAGCAAAACACATTAAGGGTGATTTCCCTCAATGGCTCCCAAGTTTTACATAGGGAAATTTGGAAAGGTTTCTCCCTGCAGCACACTGCTCTCCAATCTTCTCTCTCCCCCCTCCAATCTCTCTCTCTCTCTTTTTTTTTTTTTAAGCTGATCTAGCCTCTGTGCATGTGCAGAGTTCATGTCTCAGCAAACCTTTTATACCATTGAAAATGTTGCATCTTTTGGCTCAATTAGAATAAGGAAGGGAAAGGTAAGGAGTAGATTTTAAAAATAGGGTTAGCTTTTAAAACAACAAAAAAGAGAAACTCAGCAATTTAAGAATTCACCAAAGCTAGCAATTTCAGCCCAAGCTTCCTTTATGTACAGGAAAGGGCTATCATTATTGGTCATTTTATCTGGTCATTCGCGGAACAATCAACCGCTCTCTTATTTATGAGTAAAAATGGCCAGTCAGAATTCATAGGATTTTTTTTTTTTTTTAACATTCTCAGCCATTCCAGCCTTACCATTTGCAGACAAAAAAATATTATTATTATTAATAATATTATTATTTCCTGCCCTTTATTTACAGGAATGGTCAAGGCTAATTGATTATTCATTTGTATGTGCTTAAACTTTGAGTAGACTTTTGAGTCTGATTTTATAATAGTAGACAAAATGATAAACACTGTAATCACTCAAATGCATGATATTACCAGTTGGGCTTCACCTCTCACCTTTTAAAACTAAAGAGCAAAGCTAGGCTGAATTTCAACTCCATTACCACACCAGAGTTTAAGAATTACCCTCCAATGCTTGCAGACACATGGTCTTCCACACAGCCACAAATTGGGAGAGTTGAAAGGGACCCTGGGGTCATCTAGTCCAACCCTCCAAAATATAGGGTTCACAGCAAGATTTCGCAGCAAGATTTGTACTACCAAAGAGGCATACACATTTAAGTACAGATTTACAGCTGGGAAAGGAAACATCTATACTCCTGAGAGGATCTCTTATAAAGCACAGTTAAAGCAGCCCTAGATTTGATTTTTTTAAAGGGAATACACAAGTGTTGCCCCCTCCCCTCTTTGCAGTTTCCTTTAAAGGAAGCTTACTCGGGAGTAAATTTACCTAGCACAGAAGAAAGAAGGGAGAAAACAACTGAAAGAGGCAGAGTGAAACAAGGGGGAGGGGGGGCATTTTCTAACAAAAGAGGCCATGAAGTCTTATAGAGACTGATATCAGGAGCCTTACAATAACTCTTCTGGACTCAAATATATTTTCTTAGAATGAACACCATACTTTTATAGGCATACGCTTAATGAAATACATACGCTGCACTTCAGCTTGAGAGAGCAGTTGTGCTCAACTAGGCTTTTGCAGCAGAAACATTAGGTTAAAAGCACCTTCCAAAATAAGACTGTAGACTCACAATCTCAAAAGTTGGGGCAAAGCAAGAGGTGGGGTAAACATTTGCACACTTCATTCTCATTTTCTCTTATTTAGGACTGCTAAGATCCAGCATGGCTTCCTTAGATTTAAATTTTGAAGCAAGCTTGCAGTTTAAACTATGCACACTTAAGAAAGGCAGTCTGCCAGAGACAGAAGGAACAGACAACACACATAACGGACAACATGTAAACATACATATTCTCATATATGTATTAACAGACAACACACATAACAGACAACATGTAAACATATATATTCTCATCCTTTAGTTGGTTATTGCAAGGAGATGGGCCACTACCTTTGGCTTCATTAAGTGAAATTAGTAGGAAGGTCCCACATGGTTTTATGAGCCTCCTTGCCTCTTCAAACACACCACCAGGTAATCAGACTGGTAGGGCTCACAACGCTTGGTTGACTGGGTACCCCTTTATAGATGCATGCGTTGCTGTTGTTGCTCTTTTGCTTTTTCCTTTTTTTTTTGGGGGGGGGGGTGTCTGGGATAGAGAAGGGGAAAAAGAGGGGTTGATTAGGATTGGTATGTCTAGGGGTTTGGTATGCTTAGTACAGGGACGTATAGTAAAGAGGAGAAGGGGCTTCTAGTTGCCTGGCAACTTCCTTAGTGGGTTTTAGAGAGCTCTAGCTATCCGGTTCCTTGCGTTCCCTTTCCTATTTCCTATTTCCTTATTTCCTTATTTCCTTATTTCCTATAACCTGGGGTCTCTTTCCACTCTGCCGGTCCTGCCCAATTCCTCATGGGCTATCCCTCCTGGCAACCTCCTACCTATCGTCACATCTCAGGAAAAGGGGCCCTACTGGACGCCCGCGCCATGCGGTGCCAGATCGGGTGGTCCCTGGATAGAATTTCGAACTGAAAATCCCCCTTGCTTTTGGAAGCGGGCTCACGCACGGTTACGTGGCACCGACCAGTGCGGCTGGGATTGGGATAGAAAGCCAGACCCCTTCCTGCCCCCTCCGTAAGGGCGCTCGGGAAGTTCGGAAAGAGAGCTCCAACCCCTTGCTTTCAACTGGGATGCCCGTTGCGGAAAGTCGGCTGTCTTTCCAAGCCGGGTCTCACCGTCTTACTTTCGGACTCCCAATTGGTGCGGCTGGCTAGAGATTTTAAGGAAAAGAGATAGAGCTCAGAACCCCCCTTTCGGGTTGAGCAGCGGTCCACGGTCTCTCTCACTAACCGGACCAAGAGAAAGGCAAGAAGGAGCGATAGAGAGGAGGGCAGAGAATTCAGTTGCCAGGAGATTCCACCCCCTTCCCACCAGTGCACTGGATTTTCCTTTTTCCTTATACTCACGCGTCTTCTATGATGATCCCGGGATCGATGAATAAGCCGGCTGGATCCCTCTTTTGCTCCCCGGCTGAACTCCTAGGGCTTTCGATTACCGCCCAGAAGATGGCTGGGGGTCCAAAAGGATCTTCCCAGGCAAAATGGCCTGGAGCCGGCTGAAGATTTTGGGGCCCCCAGTCAGCAGCTCGGGAGAACCGCAAGCCCCACGTTGCGGCGCCAACTGTTACGGAAAAATCTGGGTGCGGGGTTACTCTGCCACCCAGCTCATCGGACTAAGTCCGTGGGTCCCTGCGGAAGAAAATGAGCTCAGCCGGACGCAGGAGCAAACTGCAGAAGATCCAAGTTTATTGCGCAACAGGTTCAAGGCGAGATTGAACCCAGAGAAAGGGGTGACATGAACTTTTGAAATTTCCCTCCATATCCCAGAATACAGTGCATGAAACGTCACGAATACATTATGGGAAGGTTGGGTTTCACAAGTTACATCATGAATATACTTTACACGTCATGAATACATTATGAAAAGGTGGGATTACATTAATTAGCATTTTCGGATGAGGGAGGGGGGATATGCAGAGCGGGAAATATACATAGATACACATTTATTGAGTACCGGTGGTGGCAAGACAATGGGTCAGAGATAAGCATCGTCTGCCACCTAATATTGCCTAGAGGGAAGGTTTGGCGAATTAAGAAGTTCTTGCGTACGTGACCTGCCGCTTCGGGGATTATGGAAGTAGGGATAGCATCATGGAGTCCACGGGGAACTGAGTTGAATGACACTGAGAGCGAAGAAATCGGAGTTACGGTTGATTTTATATCAATTTCTAAAGATTTCAATGATTTCAAACCAATTCTGTACTATAGGGCAAAAGCAGAAACAGAATGGATACATTGTAACAGGAGGTCCTTGGCTAAAGCGGGGCCATAGGAATAAGCGGGGCCTCGGATGTTCTTAGAAGGAAGGGGGAAAGGAGAACAGAATGGATACATTGTAACAGGAGGTCCTTGGCTAAAGCGGGGCCATAGGAATAAGCGGGGCCTCGGATGTTCTTAGAAGGAAGGGGGAAAGGAGCCCCCCCCTTCCATTCCGTAACATTTCCATAACAGCAGGAAGGAATTCCCCCACTCTTGTCACACGCAGCTGGGCTCACTTGCCAGAGCCACCTGGAGATCCTGACTACAATTCCCATCATCCCTGACCACTGGTCTTGCTAGCTCAGGGTGATGGGAGCCGTAGTCCAAAAGCAGCTGGAGACCCAAGTTTGGGAAACCCTCTTCTCCCTGAAGGACAAAGGGGGGTTCACTTGCACCAGAACGTCAGGTGAGCCCTGCAGAATCAGGCCCATGGGGCCCCTGTCCTCCCAGGGGCCAAGCAGGGGCCTCTTCTGGGAAGCCCACCGGCAACATTTGAGCCCCAGAGAAGGAAGGAGGGGCATTTCTTCTAGGGACACATTTCTGGGGTCGGCCAGGGCAGCTGGTTTTGTTTCGCTGCAGGTGAGCCTGCCCCGTGCAATGTGGGGCTCTTAAGGGAACTTCCGGGGGGGGGGCGAGGGGCTGCAGCACCAAGACCTAAAACACGGAGGGATCTAAGCTTGTGGGGTGGGGGAGGGGAGCATTTTGCAATGCAAACCTTGTAGGGGGAAGGGACCCACTTTGCAGCTGGATCGCCGGGATCAGCCCCTCCCCCGCTCTCCTGATCCACGAAAGGAAAAAGGGAGGAGGAAACCTTTCTCTTCCTCTCCCCCCCTCAATTCTTTCCTTCCCGGCACATCCTCCTCCCACCCCGCCCCCACAACCCCAGATCCCGCCCCCAAACGTCCCATCCCTTCCTCCTCCTCCTCCTCCAATCCGGCTTCTGCTCCAGGACTGGGGAGTGTGAGCCCCCTCCCAAACTGTCGGCTTCTCCCGGAAGTGGAGCTTCCACTCCGGATTGCTACTCTGCGACGTAGCTCTAGAGGCGCTTTCGGAAAGGGGAGGGAGGAGGCAGGGGACCCCCCCCCCCGTGGATGTTGCAGGAAAGGAGACTCGGGAGCGAGGAGAAAGAGGTAAAGGGGTTGCGGGGGGGGGAGAGGGGGGTAAGTACCCAGAGACCCCCGCCAGCTCCCCCAAGCGCCTTCCGTGGGGCCTGGATCCCGGCACGTGTGCTGCGAAGGGGCGGAGATGGGGCGCCCACCCACGAGGACTCCCTGGCCCCCTTTCCCCCGCGCAGGCATCCCTGGGGCGCCGAGAAGTGGGCCAGGAAAGGGTTAAGGGGTGCGGGAGGCGCCTGGATAGAGACCCCCCTGTCCCTCCCCATGTCGTCTTGGGGGGCACCTCCAAATAGAGATGGGGGCGCATGGCGAAGGGTGAGCCAAGGGGGACTCTGGGTGCAGGGGGCGCCAAGGGCGAAGGTAGCAGGGGGGCACCCCCGGGGCAAGGAAGCACAGCATGGGGGGGGGGGAAGATAGCCCGAGCGGCCGCCTTGGCTTCTCGCTCCTGCCGAGGAATCGACCCCCCGCACTTCAAGGCGACCAGAGAGGGATCCCTGGAAAGTGGGGGTCCTGCCCCCCCACCCTTCCTTCCCGCAAACTCCATCCTCTTACTGCCCCACAAGCCCCCATAAGACCCTGCCCTGTCCAGACACAGCCATTCTGCCCAGTCCAACCATTGGTCCCCTGGAGAGGAGAGGAAATCCCGAGAGGAAGAGGGGAGGGGGGAGGCCTTCTCAGAAGCGGCTCTTTGTTTCTGCAATCCCACCCAGGAAGCAGCCAAAAACCTTTTCCTCTCTCTCAGGCTTCAGTCTTTATTGTCTTTTCCGCTGAGGATGAGGATAATGTACACCTGTCATCAGAAACAGGGGTGCAGAGTCCATGGAATGGCTCTCAGGGCTGATACAGAAGTTGCACCTCAAAAGCATTTCTGTTCCTCTTATTCTTCATAGGCCATGTCAGAGTGACTGACAAGCTGAGATACAACCCATCATCATCCGATGACAGTGACTGCATGAATCTTCCTAGTCAAAGGACCCATTTTCTTGATAGACAGTGCCTGTGGCTGGAGGCTCTACACACCGGGTGTGCCTGTGCAGGCCAAAGACTGCCAGTATTAGTACAGGTGAGGTGTGTGTCATTCCCAAATTTACAGACTGTGTGTGAATGAGAGTTTGTGGGTGGGATTATAGTTTACGGCAACCCTGTGATTTTCTCCACCCATAGCATTTCATAAGCTAATATTGCAGTAAAAATTCCAAAATAACTACAAAAAATCACAAGATAATAATAATAGTACAGTGGTACTTCGGGTTAAGAACTGAATTCGTTCTACAGCTCCGTTCTTAATCTGAAACTGTTCTTAACCTGAAGCACCACTTTAGCTAATGGGGCCACCACGCTGCTGGAGCACGATTTCTGTCCTCATCCTGAAGCACAGTTCTTAACTAAAGGTACTATTTCTGGGTTAGCAGAGTCTGTAACCTGAAGCGCCTGTAACCCGAGGTATCACTCTAGACGTTATAGTATTAGTATTTTCCCCCAGCCGCTCTGGGCAGCTTCCAGTACATATAGGTAAAGGTAAAGGGACCCCTGACCATTAGGTCCAGTCGTGGCTGACTCTGGGGTTGCGGCGCTCATCTCACTTTTTCGGCCGAGGGAGCCGGCGTACAGCTTCCGGGTCATATGGCCAGCATCACTAAGCCGCTTCTGGCAAACCAGAGCAGCGCACGGAAATGCCGTTTACCTTCCCGCCAGAGCGGTACCTATTTATCTACTTGCACTTTGATGTGCTCCCCCTGCCTAGAAGAGGCTAAGGCAGAAGCCAGGACAGGCGCCTCGCTGAAGGGGTGCTGCACAGTCCTCCCTCTTTGCGCAGCCGAAGACTGATAAGCATAACAGGATCCAAAAATAGCAAAAACGTAACTCACAGTAAAACCCCGACTTAGCATTCCAAAACAGCACTCAAGTAAGAAACAGACAAGCAGAGTATAGTAATAGCAGAATATGAAGTGGGATCAGGCGCATTTCAATACTGTAATTCATATATAATTCAATGTGAGAGTAACCCTGGGACTAGATAACAAGCCTCCAGGTGGACGTGCCCCCTCTGCCCTTCATTTTCCTCTTCAACACGGGCAGAATCTGCCTTCTTGACTGTGGGATTGACTGTTGTTCTCCTCCTCTCCATCCACCAGGGCTTGACTTCAGGTGCAGCAGAATTCCCCAGCCCCCCAAGGATTTGAGACCCATCAGCTTTCCTCACCTGGTTTAGCCGGCCGGTTGAAGCCGTTGCTTGAACCCCTGTTGCATGCTGACAGCTTCTGGAAGCCACAGGTGAGAGCTGAGTGCAGGGTGGGCACCACAAGGGTGGAAAAATGACCCCAGAAAGTGCAGGACATGTCCCCCACCAAAGGAACTACTGCTCCCCAACGCCCCATGACATCTAGATTCAGGTAGGTAGCCGTGTTGGTCTGACGCAGTTGAAATAAAAAATTAAAAAATAGGGACCAACTATGGTTATTCTATCTATAAGCTTTCGTGTGCATGCACACTTCTTCAGATACACTGAAACAGATGTCACCAGACCCTTGTATATCGTGGGAGGGTGGGGTGGGTTTTTTCTCAGAGAGGTACTCCTACTACCATCTCCCACTACCCTTCACTATATGAAGAAGTGTGCAAGCACATGAAGTGTGCAAGCACTTGGTCCCTAAGGTGCTGTTGCTGTTGTTGTTGTTTAGTTGCTTAGTCGTGTCCGACTCTTCGTGACCCCATGGACCAGAGCATGCCAGGCACTTCTGTCTTCCACTGCCTCCCGCAGTTTGGTCAAACTCATGCTGGTAGCTTCGAGAACACTGTCCAACCATCTCATCCTCTGTCGTCCCCATCTCCTTGTGCCCTCCATCTTTCCCAACATCAGGGTCTTTTCCAGGGAGTCTTCTCTTCTCATGAGGTGGCCAAAGTTTGGAGCCTCAGCTTCAGGATCTGTCCTTCCAGTGAGCACTCAGGGCTGATTTCCTTCAGAATGGATAGGTTTGATCTTCTTGCAGTCCATGGGACTCTCAAGAATCTCATCCAGCACCAGAATTCAAAAGCATCAATTCTTTGGCGATCAGCCTTCTTTATGGTCCAGCTCTCACTTCCATACATCACTACTGGGAAAACCATAGCTTTAAATATAAGGACCTTTGTTGGCAAGGTGAGGTCTCTGCTTTTTAAGATGCTGTCTAGGTTTCTCATTGCTTTTCTCCCAAGACCCCAAGTTGCTACTGGACTATTTTTTACTTCAACTGTGTCAGACCAATATGGCTACCTACTATTAAGTACAGTTATCTCCTTGCCTTGAATATCCTGCTTTTCAGTGCCATATTAGGATAGTCCTTTGTCAGAAGACAAGCAGAGGATCAGGCAGCACATCATCATTATAAGGAACCATTGGGGTGGGTGTTTCCATCTGGGATACCCATTTGCCATCTTCTTTCCTTCAGCTTCTCCTGCTCTTCATGCAATGTGAGGCATGTAGACAGAGGTCCATCTGCGAGAACAGGAGCTTCCCTTAGCACCCATTCAGCTGACCCCAAGCACCAAGCCTTGTCACTAGTTCTCTGACTGACCCAGACCACAGTCCCCAGAAAAGACATAGACCTGGGTCTCCCAAAATGGTCCATATGGACCTCCTGAGGTCAGTGGGACTGTGCAGGTGATTCATGAAGATCTAGAGGTGGAAATGGGGGCAACCACTTGATTTGAAAGGCAGTCCCACAGGACAACAGTATTCCAACATTATGCTGTGTTATTAAAGATGATTGAGGATTATGAAAGGTTGCTGATGCATTACTATCATTCGACATCATACCATTTTCATTTCCTAAAAATTGGGAACATGGGTAGGACATGGGAGAATGTAAGAGATGTTGAAATAAGAGAAGGTGCTAATGGCAGTTGATGTGTCCTTTTCCCCCTGTGTTCTTTCTCCTGAAACCCAAACAGGATTTCCTTTCTGCCCACTCTGAAAAAGGTGATGGAGAAGACAGAATTGCAGGGGACAAGGCACCTTTTGTTTCATTAGGTATAGCCATTAAAATGTGTGAAATGTGGAATATGCTTCACTGAATGAGCACACATAGTTCACATCAAAGAACACAAAAAGGAAAGAACCCATTTAAAGGTATGGAGTGTGGAAAGAGCTTCTGTTTCAATGCAAAACTTAGAACACACCAGCAGACTCATAGAGAGAGAAAACGTTTTACCTGCAAGGAGTGTGGGAAGAACTTCAGTCGGAGTGGAAACCTTAAATTGCACAAACGGACTCACACAGGGGAGAAACCATATGAATGTATGGAGTGTGGAAAGAGCTTCAGTTACGATGCAAGCTTTAGATCACATCAACGGACTCACACAGGGGAGAAACCATTCAAATGTGTGCAGTGTGGGAAGTGCTTCAGTCGGAGTGGACACCTTAGACAACATCAACGGACTCACACAGGGGAGAAACCATTCAAATGTGTGCAGTGTGGGAAGTGCTTCAGCTTCAGTGCAAGTCTTAGATCACATCAGCGGACTCACACAGGGGAGAAACCATATGAATGTATGGAGTGCGGAAAAGTCTTCAGTCAGAGTGGAGACCTTAGAAAACATCAATGGACTCACACAGGGGAGAAAGCATTTGAATGCATGGAGTGCGGAAAAGTCTTCAGTTGGAGTGGACACCTCAAAAGACATCAACGGACACATACAGGGGAGAAAGCATTTGAATGCATGGAGTGCGGAAAAGTCTTCAGTTGGAGTGAAAGCCTCAAAAGACATCAACGGACTCACACAGGGGAGAAACCATTTAAATGCATGGAGTGCGGAAAGAGCTTTAGTGATAGTGGAAGCCTTAGACAACATGAACGGACTCACACAGGGGAGAAACCATATAGATGCACTGAGTGTGGAAAGAGCTTTAGTGTTAGTGGAAGCCTTAGAGAACATCAACGGACTCACACAGGAGAGAAACCATTTAAATGCATGGAGTGTGGAAAGGACTTCAGTAAAGGTTCACACCTTAGATCACATCAACAGACTCACACAGGGGAGAAACCATTTCACTGTATGGTGTGTGAAAAGAGTTTTAGTGTTAGTGAAAACCTTAGAGCACATCAACGGACTCACACAGGGGAGAAACCATTTCAATGTATGGAGTGTAGAAAGAGCTTTAGGAACATAGGATATCTTAGAACACATCAACGGACTCACACAGGGGAGAAACCATATAAATGTATCGAGTGTGGAAAGAGCTTTAGTAATAGTGGAAGCCTTAGAAGACATCAACAGACTCACACAGGGGAGAAACCATTTAAATGCATGGAGTGTGAAAAGACCTTTAGTGTTAGTGAAAACCTTAGAGAACATCAACGGATTCACACAGGGGAGAAACCATTTAAATGCATTGAGTGCGGAAAGAGCTTCAGTCGAAATAGATACCTTAGAACACATCAACGGATTCACACAGGAGAGAAACCATTTAAATGCATGGAGTGTGGAAAGAGCTTCAATCGGAGTGGAGACCTTAGATCACATCAACGGACTCACACAGGGGAGAAACCATTTAAATGTATGGAGTGTGGCAAGGACTTCAGTCGGAGTACACACCTTAGACAACACCACCGGACTCACACAGGGGAGAAACCATTCAAATGTGTGCAGTGTGGGAAGTGCTTCAGTTTCAGTGCAAGTCTTAGATCACATCAACGGAATCACACAGGGGAGAAACCATTTAAATGCATGGAGTGTGGAAAGAGATTCAGTCAGAATGGAAACCTTAGACAACATCAACGGACTCACACAGGGGAGAAACCTTTTTAAATGTATGAAATGTGGAAAGAGCTTCAGTTATAGTGGAAACCTGAGAAGACATCAACATGCTCACATCAGTAAGAAACAATTTAAATGTATGGAGTGCGGAAAGAGCTTTAGTTGTAATGGAAAACTTAGAACACATCAATGGACTCAGACGGGAGAAACCATTTAAAGGTATGGACTGTAAAAGGAGCTTCAGTCAGAGTGGAACCCTTGATTTATGTCAACAAACTCACACAAAAGACAAACCATATAAATATCAGGAAAGTAGATAGAGGTTCACTCTTAGTGGAAGTTCAAAATCAACAGACTTATGGACAGGAAGAACTTTAACAGTTGACACATTTCAAACCATCACAAACTCAAAGAGGAGAAGCAGTTTATATGAAAAGACTGCAAAAAGTGCTTTATTTATAATGGAGTATTTAAGGAACATCTAGGACTCTCACATGGGAGAACCCATGTAGATGTATGGAGTGTGTGACATCTTCCTCTCAGAGTCCACTCTGAGCAATGAACTCAGCAGGACATCATTCCTACAAGCATGAGGTATATGTGAAGTTCTGGTGTTTGTATGTAAAACATTATAATAATGAAATAACGAAGGCAGCATCTCACAATGGTGAGTGTAATTTTAGATGAAAGTACCTTTGGTTTTTGCACCAAACTCTCTCACCCCCCCCACCGCATGATCTCCCAGCACTGCTTCTTCACCAGAACTTCATCGCTGCCTCCTGCCCTGCGCGTTCTGAAGAAAACTTGAAATACTGAAATTAAATGGGAGATTTCCCCCCAAGCCTAATTTCAAGAGGGGGAAGGAGGGGCTGCAGGTATCAGAGAAGTCTCCTGGGAGGCCCATCTTCACTCATGAACCCCATGGGGCAACCCCAGAGCTGCTGCTCATTCTGGGGCTTGGGGAAGATAATATTTTTCCATAGTCCCAGAAGTTTTGCTTCAAACATGCTACTCGGGAGTTTTCCTACCAGAGGACCACAATGCTGTGGCTGCTGTTGTTGTCATGGACTGGCTGGGGGGGTGGAGGCACCAGTTGGGGGGCCCACAAGGGAAGAAGGCTCAGAGCCTGGGGACTGGTGGTGGGATGAGCAGAAAGAGGGAGAAAAGGGAACAGAATGGGAGGGGAGGTGTTGCAAGCTGAGGAGGAAACAGGGTTTGATGAGCGGGAAGATGCTGGGGCAGAGAGCAGTTCAGGCTCAGAGGGAGGAGAGGAGGGGACCAGGAGACCTATAGGAGGCCGGCTGCTGAAGCATCCAGGGAGACCCCCCCCCCTTGCTGCGACCAGCACATGCCTTTGAGTCTGGCGGTTAGAACTCTTAGAATGTGGGGATCCCATTTTTCAACCAAAGCAAAAACCCGCTAGCCTTTTCCCACGTCTTTCCTGACCTGACAGTCGTTCGTCTTTTCTACGAAGGACTCTACAAAGTCCTTCTCCCTCCCTTTATTTACCATGGGGTCCCAGCACCCTTTTCTGCCTCTTACACGCTATGGAAAAGAGTCCCTTTCCATTGGACGCCTGGCAGCCCAGTGCCAAATCCGGCTGCTCCAGAGAGAATGGAAAGGAACTGTAAATGCCCTTGCGCTCTGACGCGCACCAGTCACTTCCTTCTGGATCCTGGTGCTGCCGGTGCAGCTGCATTTAGGAGAAAAAGAGAAATTGGAAACCGAGCCCAAGTCCCTTGCTATCCAAAGTGGCCACTTGGACCAGCCTTGGGGCATCTTCCTTGGGAAAAAGGAAAAGTTTCAGATCTCAGGTTCCCCGACAGGGAATGAGAGCTTTGATTGGCGTTCTCCCCTTGCAGTTAATTGCCTCTCTAATTGCAGAACCCCAATTCTCCCGTTCTCCCCTCCCCCTCCTCACTACCTCTTGCCAGGAAGGCTGGGAGTGAAGACCGTCAGCAAAAGAGACAGCCAGGGATGAGAATCTGGGTTGCTGGGTGTTTCAGAGAATCCCGCCCACAATCTTCTCCATTCCTAGACTCACGTCCGCATGCGCTGCTCCTGGCCACCCCAGGGTCTTTTACTAGATTAATTTATGGCCAGCCTGGGGCTGAAAATAAACTTCCAAAAAACTAAATTACTGACAAAAAACCTCACAATGGAAGAAATAAAAAGAACTTCAAGAAAAAACAGGCCTGGAAATTAAAAATAAGGTTAAATACCTAAGGATCTGGATTTCAAAAAAACCTTTAAATTTATATTAGGATAATTCTAGTAAAGTATGGAAAGAATTTTTTAAAAATATCGAAACCTGGACCAAACTCCATCTCTCACTCTGGGGAAGAGTCTCGGTTGTGAAAATGAATATCCTCCCCAAAATGCTTTTCTCTTTCCAAACAATATCCATTTTAGGAGGAATGAATAGTTCTAAGGAGTAGAAAAGGGAAATATCTATATTTATATGGAGTGCAAAGAAACCGAGAATTAAACACCAGTTATTAACAGATCAAAAGGAGAGAGGAGGTTTTGCGTTGCCAGATTTGGAATTCTACCATGTGGCGGCAGGATTGGTTTGGATAAAAGACTGGATTACACTAAAAGATATGGACCTATTAGACTTGGAAGGCCACGAGAATCGGTCTGGATGGCACGCTTCTTTAATGTACGGAAAAGTGAAGGTCCACAGGGGATTTTTGAGCCATGTGATAAGAAAATTGTGATATAAAATCTGGAATAAATATAAAGGAATACTTGAGCCAAAAATACCCTTGTGGACATCACCAAGAGAAGCCATATACTCATGTTAGAATATTTACAACTAGCAAAACTGACGGGAAGAGTTAGAGGAGTATTGAACCAGAAAATACTTGGAGAAGGGAGAATATTTAAGGATTATAGAAGATCATATTGTACCAACCACACCATATTAGCAGAACTTGTGTGATACTTGTAAACATAACAAATACTGTTTGTGGAGTAGACGGGAACAATATTAAAGAATATAAAACTGTGTGAAAGAAACAACGGCAGTATAAACAGCACAATGAGAATGATTGGAAGACTTGTTTTGTCAGAAGTCTTTTTTATTTAATTAGGAAGATTAAGTTCTTTCATGCACATAAATCTGCTTTTTCTTCTTTGTTTTTCTGTATTTTCTTCTTTCCTTTTTTCTTCATTGTTTTTTCTTAATTGTCTTTTTTGCAGTATGAGATTGTAAATTCTTTGTTTATGTGTGCAGTTTAAATCAATAAAGATTACCGTATTTTTTGCACCATAACACTCACTTTTTTCCTCCTAGAAAGTAAGGGGAAATGTCTGTGTGAATGCCTACGGGTGGCGGGGGGGGGGGGATCTGCTGCAGTCGTGAGCAGAGAATCCATGGTTCCCCTTCCTTCCCTCCTCTGTGGCTCGTTTTGAAACAGCAAAGTGGGAGAAGAGCCACTGAGTGGGGAGGAGAGAGGGACAGAGAGCCTGCTTCTTTAAAGGAGGAAAGCGGGAGAGGAGAGGAGCCGCTTACACAAGTCCGGAGCTGTTTTTTTCAGCGAGCCGGGGAGGAGGGAGAGAACAGCTCGCTAAATAGCAGCAAAGTTTTTCGCAAACAGGCTCTCTGCCCCTCTCTCCTCCCCACTCAGCTGGCTAAATAGCAGCAAAGTTTTTCAGCGAGCCGGGGAGGAAGGAGAGAAGCAGAGCCTTTAAAGGAGCAAAGCGGGAGAGGAGAGGAGCCTTCTCCCCTTATACCCCTCTTCTTCATTATTAGCAGCATCCTTCTCCACCCACCCCACACGTGTTCCTTGTCCCTTGAGTGCTTTTCCTTCCCTCCCCATTTAAAACGTGGTTACAAAGCACGGATCCACATGGATCCTCAGGATTTTTGCACTGGGTCACCCCAAATTCACCATCAGATCACATAGCATGTCCATGGCTACAGCCTGCACCAAAAAAATCACGCACCCACTGTTGCCTGGGGCCGCAGTGGTGCAAAAACGTGGTTACAAAGCATGGCTCCACATGGATCCTCAGGATTTTTGTATTGGGCTACCCCAAACTCACCGTCAGATCACATGTCTGTGGCCACAGCATGAACCACAAAAATCATACACCCACTGTTTCGTTTAGAATATTTTTTCCCCTGTTTTCCTCCTCTAAAAATTATGTGCGTGTTATGGTCGGGTGCGTGTTATAGAGCGAAAAATATGGTATGTTAAAAATAAATCAATTTGTGGCCGGCCTGATGAAGCGTTGCTTTCTCTGGTTAGCCCCACTGGAACTCCAGTTCTTTCCAGACCCTGGGGTCACTAGAGGACTGGTGGCTCCTCCTGGCAAATGGCCTGGTGCGCACTGGATCACCAGTCCTTCCTTGTCGCCAGAATCCGGCCAACCAAAGGTCCCATCTGGGGTGCCATCTGTTGTAAACAAAAGCTGCCCTTCTTCCCTTATGGGGGACACAGGAGCCCTTTATAGAGTCCCTTGTAGGTTCTCCATCGGTAGGAGAAAAGAGCAGAGGCAACCAGAGACTATTGAGAAGCAAAGCAGCTAGTAAGCCTGATCTTGATTGATCTGTTGCAACAGGGTGCTCCCCTCACACACAGGAAAGGAGGAGGACCCAGAACAAAGGTGTGCCTGCCTTTATATAGACATTTTAAATTCCCTGCCCTGGAGCTCAAGACCACCCCTCCATACATCATACATACATCACAGAAGGGGCGTAACCCAAGACCACCCCCCACAAACATCATGCCTGCATCACAGAAAAGGTGGTCTACAACAGAAATGTGAATGTTGTCATTTTTCCTGTCTGCCAGGTTATCTGGTAATGCCTTATCTGATTCCCTTTACTGGTAGTCTGGTCATACCTTTGAGATTTCCCAATTCCTGAGACAATGGGAAGGTTCCCTCACCTGCTCCCTCCTTGCAGAGAAAACGTTTGGTCAGTTTGGGAGTCAAAATGGTTTCAGGACGGTCTTCCTGAGCTACTCCAGACATGTGGTCGACATATCTATTTATGTGCTTGCTTGGTACATTTATGAACATTTATTATATATATAATATATATAATATTATATTATTACATGATTCATCCAGTCCAGCCTTTCACATGATGAATTCTGCATTTACTTTAAATAAGCAGGGGGACAATATACTGTCCTCCTTTCCCAATTTTGTTGTTCCATATCCAGTTCAAACTGTAGCTTCTTGTCCAACATGGAGATTTCTCAGGAGACAGATGAGGTGATCAGGCACTCCCATTTCTTTAAGAACTCACCATAGGTTGCTGTGGTCGACACAGTCAAATGATTTTGTATAGTCAATGAAGCAGAAGTAAATGTTTTCTAGCTTTCTCTATAATCCAGCGCATGCTTCCAATTTGGTCTCTGCTTCCTCTGTCCCTTCGAAATCCAGCTTGCACTTCTGGAAGTTCTCGGTCCACATACTGCTTAAGCCTGCCTTGTAGCATTTTAAGCATAACCTTGCTAGCGTGTGAAATGAGCGCAATTGTGTGGTAGGTGGTGTGGGATGTGAAACACAAGAGCAGTCAATTACAACATTCCTAGAGTGTACATGTTTAGACATGGGGAGGAATGTTTGTCCAGCCAGCAGGTAAACTTCCCGTTTCCTTCTGGGCTGGGACAGACTTCCTCTGCATGTGACTAGAGGTGGGCGTGGCCTCACCTGTGCAGGTAAGGACAAAAGCACAGGGCAGGGGCAGCCATCTCTCTCTTGCCTCTCTTCCTTCAAAGAAGCAACATCTACTAAGCTAATGATGCCCTCTTGGCTCCCAGCCAAAAGAGGAGACAGGGACTGTCTTATTATAAGATAGACTCCAAATGTATATTAGTTCATGAAGCCTAAGTCTGCCTTCTGGGATGTGATTGTGAACAGAATGTGAGTAAACTCTTTTTATACTTTTGTAAAAGACTGTGTCGTCTCTTATATTTTATGAGGGAATAAGGGGAAATAGAATAGTTATTATAGAGGCTTAAGCGAGCCTGAGGAAACGCTGCCGTTGCAAACTTAAAATAAAGGGGAATGTTTTACTCTGCTGATATTGGAAACTTGTTAACACAAGTTGGATAAGGATATAATCAGATAATATATACTCTCCTGCATCCCTGAACATTCCCACAGGTGGAGCATTCTTTGGCACTGCCCTTCTTTGGGATGGAGATTCATGTGTGGCAGGAACCCCCCCCCCCCAATCATTCAGTTTCTACAAACACGACACACAGACACACTCACACAGGACATACATGACACTTCTGTTATAAATTCATACAAAATCAGCCGTACATTGGATCTGCACCGTTCGACTTTTATTTTGCACCATGAGGGAAGGACTATCAAAAAGGGGAGAGTTGACACAAGGCAGCCAACACGTCCGCAGTGAGCCCTACCCAGTTGGCATGCCAACCTTGATGGTCCTAGACTCACAAACGACCTGCAAATGGAAGTGGATTTAGTATGGACTGAAACACAGGACAGTGACCAGCCCTTCCCTCTGGGGGCAGGAAACAGTGAACTCCCCTTTGTCCTCAGGAATGTAATCATGGGGAGGGGAAAGGAGGAACTGGACAGGTGACAAGACCCTCAGGTTACCACCACAACTCCTCCTCCTTCAAAGAAGTCACACTTCTCTGAAGTCTCTCAGCCCCACTCACCTTACAGAGTGTTTGTTGTGGGGGAGGAAGGCAAAGGAGAATGTTAGCCGCTTTGAGACTCCTTTGGGTAGTGATAAAGCGGGATGTCAAATCCAAACTCCTCTTCTTCTCCCTGAACCCCTCCTCTGTGTGATGTGTCAATGATGTAGTCATGATGTAGTCTTGGGGGTGTTGCATGGGGGATTAGCAGCTAATAAAAGTTGGGGTCTTCTTTTGTTGGGGGCTTCCATCTTGTTCCACCTGGGGGCAGGGGGGAGTACTGTGGAGACAGTCTTCAATCAAGACCTACTGGCTGCTCTTTTGCTCTCCTCTTCCTGGCTGGTCTCCTTGTTTCTTGTCCAAGGGATCCCTCAGATTTTGGAATCCGCTTGGCTGTTGTGCAGGGACGGGGCCTGTGTCCACGGTCATTGTCCTGGCCTTAGTCAGAGGCTGGGGTGGGGAGCTGGGATTTGGGGGGAGCCGTTTAGCTGCCCCCCGTTCCTGGTTTGAACAGCACCAACACCTAAAACACGGAGGGATCTAAGCTCGTGGGGTGCGGTGGGGTGGGGGAGGATGTTGCACTTGTGGGGGGGACCCCTCTTTGCAGCTGGATCTCCGGGATCAGCCCCTCCCCCGCTCTCCTGATCCAGAACGAAGAGGGGAGGGGGGGAACCTTCCTCTCTCCCCCCTCAATCCTTTCCCTCCCTTCCCGGCATCTCCTCCTCTCACCCCGCCCCCCACAACCCCAGATCCCGCCCCCATAAGTCCCACCCCTCCTTCCTCCTCCTCCAATCCGGCTTCTGATGAAGGAATGGGGGGGTGAGCCCCCTCCCAACCTTCTCCCGGAGGTGGAGCTTCCACTTCGGATTTCTTCTCTGCTCCGTAGCTCTAGGGGAGGGGCGCTTTCGGAAAGGGGAGGGAGGAGGCAGGGGACCCCCCCGTGGATGTTGCAGGAAGGGAAAGGAGAATCGGGAGCGAGGAGAAAGAGGTAAAGGGGTCGCGGGGGGGAGGGGGGAGAAGAGGACCCAGAGACCCCGCTAGCGCCCCCAAGCGCCTTCCGTGGGGCCTGGATCCCGGCACGCGTGCTGCGAAGGGGCGGAGATGGGGAGCCCACCCACGAGGACTCCCTGGCCCCGTTCCCCCACGCAGGCATCCCTGGGGCGCGGAGAGAAGCCAGGATAGAGACCCCCTTGTCCCCTCCCCTGCTCCCGTTGGTGGGGGGCAATAGGGACGGAGAGATGGGTCGCGCCTGGCGAGGGGTGAGCCAAGGCGGCGTCTAGGTGCAGGGGAGACCCCGGGATGGGAGGGGGGCCAAGGCCGGGGGGAGGAGGGGCAGCATTCCCGGGGCAGCACTAGTGGGGGGGGGGGAGATAGGAAGACCAGTCTTGGGGGGGGGGGCGTCTCAATCGTGGCTTCCTTGGGGACTATCCGGAGGGGCCGCCTTAGCTTCTCTCTCCCGCCCAGCAATCAACCCCCCCTTCAAGGCGACCAGAGAGGGATCCCTGGAAAGTGGGGGTTCTGTCTCCCCACCCCTTCCTTCCTGCAATCTCCATCCTCTTCCCACCCCATAAGTCCCTGCCCTGTCCAGACACAGCGCTTCTGCCCAGTCCAACCATTGGTCCCCTGAAGAGGAGAGGAAATCCCGAGAGGAAGAGGGGAGGGGAGAGGCCTTCTCAGAAGTGGCTCTTGGTTTCCGCAATCCCACCCAGGAAGCAGCCAGAAACCTTTTCCTCTCTCCCAGGCTTCCATCTTTAAGTCTCTTTTCCACTGCATGGTTCACTGAGGATGAGGATAATTTACACCTGTCATCAGAAGCAGGGGTGCAGAGTCCATGGAATGGCTCTCAGGATTCATATAGAAGTTGCACCTCAAAAGCATTTCTGTTCCCCCTATTCTTTGTAGGCAATGTCAGAGTGACTGACAAGCTGAGATACAACCCATCATCATCTGATGACAATAACTGCATGAATCTTCCTAGTCAAAGGACCCATTTTCTTGATAGACAGTGCCTGTGGCTGGAGGCTCTACACACCGGGTGTGCCTGTGCAGGCCAAAGACTGCCAGTATTAGCACAGGTGAGGTGTGTGACATTCCCAAATTGACAGACTGTATGTGAATGAGAGTTTGTGGGTGGGATTATAGTTTATGGCAACCCTGTGATTTTCTCCACCCATAACATTTTGTAAGCTAATATTGCAGTATGAATTTCAAAATAACTTTAAAAAATCTCAAGATGATGATGATAATGATAATAATAATAATAATATTTTATTTATACCCCACCCTCTCCAGCCAAGGCCGTGCTCAGGGGGATGAAAAGAATGATTGCAGAATTTATGCCCTGCCCATCTGGTTGGGTTTCCCCAGCCACTCTGGGAAGCTTACAGTACATATACAAGACAGTAAAACATCCAACATTACAAACCTCCTGATACAGCTGTCTTCTAAATGTCAGATAGCTGCCTGTTTCCTTGCCCTCTGAAGGGAGGGCATTCCATGGGGCAGGAGGCCCTCTGCCTGGTTCCCTGGAACTTCACTTCTGACAGCAAGGGAACCAGCAGAAGACCCTCGGAGGAGGACCTCCTTGTCCGGACTGAGTGATGGGGGTGGAGATGCTCCCTCAGGTCTACAGCGCCGAGGCTGTTTATGGCTTTAGGTTGCAGATGTTGCTCCTCCATAACGATCTCCAGAGCAAGTCTGAGATATAATTAGCAGAGTAGCAAAAAACGCTCAGAGGCAGAAAAAAATAATTCAGCTGAGAAATCTATTACAGTGGTACCTCTGGTTGCGAACAGGATCCGTTCTGAAGGCCAGTTCGCAACATGAGCAGAATGCAACCCATGTCTGTGCATGCATGGGTCACTTTCTTGAGGATGAGGATAATGTACACCTGTCATCAGAAACAGGGGTGCAGAGTCCATGGAATGGCTCCCAGGGCTGATATAGAAGTTGCACCTCAAAAGAATTTCTGTTCCTCTCATTTTTTCTAGGCAATGTCAAAGTGACTGACAAGCTGAGATACAATCCTTCATCATCCGATGACAGTGACTGCATGAATCTTCCCAGTCAAAGGACCCAGTTTCATGATAGACAGTGCCTGGGGCTGGAGGCTCTACACACCGGGTGTGCCTGTGCAGGCCAAAGACTGCCAGTATTAGCACAGTTGAGGTGTGTGACCTTCCCAAATTTACAGACTGTATGTGAATGAGAGTTTGTGGGTGGGATTATAGTTTATGGCAACCCTGTGATTTTCTCCACCCATAACATTTCGTAAGCTGATATTGAAGTACGAATTCCAAATTAACTACAAAAAATCACATGATAATAATAATAATAGTACAGTGGTCCTTCTGGTTAAGAACTGAATTTGTTCTGCAGGTCCGTTCTTAACCTGAAACTGTTCTTAACCTGAAGCACCACTTTAGCTAATGGGGCCTCCTGTGATTTCTGTTCTCATCCTGAAGCAAAGTTCTTAAAAAAAGATACTATTTCTGGGTTAGCAGGGTCTGTAACCTGAAGCGTCTGTAACACGAGGTACCACTGTGGAAGTTATAGTATTCGTCTTTTCCCCCAGCCACTCTGGGCAGCTTAGAGTACATATAGGTAAAGGTATAGGGACCCCTGACCTTTAGGTCCAGTCGTGGCCGACTTAGGGGTTACAGCGCTCATCTCGCTTTATTGGACGAGGGAGCCGGTGTATAGCTTCCGGTTCATGTGGCCAGCATGACTGAGCTGCTTCTGGCGAACCAGAGCAGCGCACGGAAATGACGTTTACCTTCCCGACAGTACAGTACATATACAAGACAGTAAAACATCAAACATTAAAAACCTCCTGATACAGCTGTCTTCTAAATGTCAGATGTTTCCCTGTTTCCTTGCCCTCTGAAGGGAGGGCATTCCATGGGGCAGGAGGCCCTCTGCCTGGTTCCCTGGAACTTCACTTCTAACAGCAAGGGAACCAGCAGAAGACCCTCAGAGGCGGACCTCCCTGTCCGGACTGAACGGTGGGGGTGAAGATGCTCCGTTAGGTCCACAGGGCCGAGGCAGGGGCCAAAACAGCACTCAAGTAAGAAACAGACCAACAGAGTAGAATAATATCAGAATAGGAAGTGGGAGCAGGCACATTTCAATACTGTAATTCATATATAATTCAATGTCAGAGAAACCCTGGCACTAGATAACAAGCCTCCAGGTGGACGTGCCCCATCTGCCCTTCACGTTCCTCTTCCGCACGGGCAGAATCTGCCTTCTGGACTGTGGGATTCACAGTTGTTCTCCTCCTCTCCATCCACCAGGGCTTGACTTCAGGTGCAGCAGAATTCCCCAGCCCCCCAAGGATTTGAGACCCATCAGCTTTCCTCACCTGGTTTAGCCGGCCGGTTGAAGCCGTTCCTTGAACCCCTGTTGCATGCTGACAGCTTCTGGAAGCCACAGGTGAGAGCTGAGTGCAGGGTGAGGACCAAGGGTGGAAAAATGACCCCAGGAGGTGCAGGACATGTCCCCCACCAAAGGAACTACTGCTCCCCAACGCCCCATGACATCTAGATTCAGGTAGGTAGCCGTATTGGTCTGATGCAGTTGAAGTAAAAAATTAAAAAATAGTTCAGTAGCACCTTAGAAAACAACTATGATTGTTCTAGATAAAAGCTTTCGTGTGCATGCACACTTCTTCAGATACACTGACACAGATGTCACCAGAGCCTTGTATATCGTGGGAGGGTGGGGTGGGGTTTTTCTCAGAAGGGTACTCCTACTACCATCTCCTACTAACCTTCACTATATGAAGAAGTGTGCATGCACACAAAAAGTTATACCTAGAACAAACTTAGTTGGTCCCTAAGTTGCTGTTGTTGTTTTTTAGTCGATTAGTCGTGTCCAACTCTTCGTGACCCCCTGGACCAGAGCACGCCAGGCACTCCTGTCTTCCACTGCCTCCCGCAGTTTGGTCAAACTCATGCTGGTAGTTTTGAGAACACTGTCCAACCATCTCGTCCTCTGTCGTCCCCTTCTCTTTGTGCCCTCCATCTTCCCAACATTAGGATCTTTTCCAGGGGGTCTTCTCTTCTCTTGAGGTGGCCAAATTATTGGAGTCTCAGCTTCAGTATCTGTCCTTCCAGTGAGCACTCAGGGCTCATTTCGTTAAGAATGGAGAGGTTTCATCTTCTTGCAGTCCATGGGACTCTCAAGAGTCTCCTCCAGCGCCAGAATTCAAAAGCATCAATTCTTTGGCGATCAGCCTTCTTCATGGTCCAGCTCTCACTTCCATACATCACTACTGGGAAAACCATAGCTTTAACTATACGGACCTTTCTTGGCAAGGTGATGTCTCTGCTTTATAAGATGCTGTCTAGGTTTCTCATTACTTTTCTCCCAAGACCCTAAGTTGCTACTGGACTATTTTTGTTATTTTTTTTTACTTCCACCGTGTCTGACCAATATGTCTACCTACCATTAAGTACAGTTATCTCCTCGCCTTGAATATCCTGCTTTTCAGCACCAGATTAGGAAAGTCCTCTGTCAGAAGACAAGCACAGGATCAGGCAGCACATCATCATTATAAAGAACCATTGGGTGGGTGTTTCTGTCTGGGATTCCCATTTGCCATCTGCTCTCCTTCTGCTTCTCCTGCTCTCTCCATGCAATGTGAAGCATGTAGAGGGAGGTCCATCTCCAAGAACAGGAGCTTCCCTGAGCACCCATTCAGCTGACCCCAAGCACCAAGCCTTGTCACTAGTTGTCTGACTGACCCAGACCACAGTCCCTGGAAGAGATGAAGGCCTGAGTCTCCCAAAATAGTCCATATGGACCTCCTGAGGTCAGTGGGACTGTGCAGGTGATTCCTGAAGATCTAGAGGTGGAAATGGGGGCAACCACATGATTTGAAAGGCAGTCCCACAGGACAACAGTATTCCAAGATCATGCTGTGTTATTAAAGATGATTGAGGATTATGAAAGGTTCCTGATGCATTACTACCATTAGACATCATACCATTTTCAATTCTTAAAAATTGGGAACATGGGTAGAACATGGGAGAATGTAGGAGATGTAGAAATAAGAGAAGGTGCTAATGGCGATTGATGTATCCTTTTTTTGTGTGTGTGTTCTTTTTCCTGAAGCCCAAACAGGATTTCCTTTCTGCCCACTCTGAAAAAGGGGATGGAGAAGACAGAATTGCAGGGGACAAGGCACCTTTTGTTTCATTAGGAATAGCCATTAAAATGTGTGAAATGTGGAATATGATTCACTGAATGAGCACACATAGTTCACATCCACGAACACAAAAAGGAAAGAACCCACTTAAAGGTATGGAGTGCGGAAATAGCTTCTCTTTCAATGCAAAACTTAGAACACACCAGCGGACTCACACAGGGGAAAAACTATATTTATGTACGGAGTGTGGAAAGAGCTTTAATGATAGTGGAAGCCTTAGACAACATCAACGGATTCACACAGGGGAGAAACCATTTCAATGCATGGAGTGTGGAAAGAGATTCAGTCAGAGTGGACACGTTAGACAACATCGACGGACTCACACAGGGGAGAAACCGTTTCAGTGTATGGAGTGTGAAAAGAGTTTTAGTAATAGTGCAAGCCTTAGAAGACATCAACAGGCTCACACAGGGGTGAAACCATATAAATGTATAGAATGTGGAAAAAGCTTCAGTCAGAATGCAGACCTTAAAAAACATCAACGGATTCACACAGGGGAGAAACCATATAAATGTATGGAGTGTGGAAAGAGCTTCGGTCAGAGTGGAGAGCTTAGATCACATCAACGGACTCACACAGGGGAGAAACCATATAAATGTATGGAGTGTGAAAAGAGCTTTAAAGAAAGTGGAAACCTTAGAAGACATCAACGGACTCACACAGGGGAGAAACCATATAAATGTATGGAGTGTGGAAAGAGCTTCGGTAAGAGTGCACACCTTAGAAATCATCATCGGATTCACACAGGGGAGAAACCATATGAATGTATGGAGTGTGGAAAGAGCTTCGGTCAGAGTGGAGAGCTGAGAAGACATCAACTGACTCACACAGGGGAGAAACCATATAAATGTATGGAGTGTGAAAAGAGCTTTAAAGAAAGTGGAAACCTTAGAAGACATCAACGGACTCACACAGGGGAGAAACCATTTAAATGCATGGAGTGTGGAAAGAGCTTCAGTCAGAATGCAGACCTTAGAAATCATCAACGGACTCACACAGGGGAGAAACCATTTAAATGCATGGAGTGTGGAAAGAGCTTCAGTCAGAGTGGAGAGCTGAGAAGACATCAACGGACTCACACAGGGGAGAAACCATATAAATGTATGGAGTGTGGAAAGAGCTTCGGTCAGAGTGCACACCTTAGAAATCATCAACGGATTCACACAGGGGAGAAACCATATGAATGTATGGAGTGTGGAAAGAGCTTTGGTCGGAGTGGAGAGCTTAGATCACATCAACGGACTCACACAGGGGAGAAACCATATAAATGTATGGAGTGTGGAAAGAGCTTTAAAGAAAGTGGAAACCTTAGAAGACATCAACGGACTCACACAGGGGAGAAACCATTTAAATGCATGGAGTGTGGAAAGAGCTTCAGTCAGCGTGCACACCTTAGTAATCATCAACAGACTCACACAGAGGAGAAACCATATAAATGTATAGAGTGTGGAAAGTGTTGGCTATTTGCAGTATGGTAGCACTGCAGAGAGCTTGCTGGGGAGACTATGCATTAAAAAGGGACTCAAAAATAACTTAAACAAGGTTTTAATTACAAAAACAAAAACCCCTTGAACACTAAATACATCAACAAACAAACATGACCCAACCACCAACCCATCCCCCAGGGTAATGGGAGAGTTAGGTGCTGCTCCTTATATACTACACCCAATTGCTGACACAGCTTAATCAATACAACTCAGCAGCACCTGCTATGTTTCACAGCTGTAAAGCTGGGTCTCGTTATCTTGCTCTGGCCCTTGCTCTGGCCCCTTAAAGACACACACATCGGGTGGAACAATGATGAACCTTTACATTTAAAGTAACCATTCAACATTTCCCCTGTGGTTCATCATTGTGGAACAAAAACATAAAGCATATTTTGTACATGTCTTTCATGTGTAACCTTTGGAAGTGCTTTTGTAAAAAATGTCTGCAATTTGATTGTCACCTGGAACATATTCAAATACAACCATTTTGTCAGCAATTAGTTTCTTTACAAACTGTAAACGTAATCTTAAGACTCTAGTGCGCTACATATTGGTCTCTGAACACAGGATAGCGAGTCCACTCTGGGAATCAAGGTAAATTTTTACTGGTAGTGTTACTTGCATCTGTAGGTCTGCGAATACTTGCAGATACCATTCTACATCACGAGTGGCCTGACCGCATGCACATAATTCACTCTCTGTTGTGGAGAGACAAATAATGTTTTGTGTCTGGGACTTCCATTCAAATGGACAACCGTTATAACAAAACACCATACCAGACACACCCTGCAATTATTTTGTTCCACTGCATGAGATGCATCGCAGAAAATTTCAAAACCTTTGTCAATACTTGATGTAAACTGCAACCTATAATCAAAATAAAAAAATTCCTTCCAGTAGCACCTTAAAGACCAACTAAGTTAGTTCTTGGTATGAGCTTTCGTGTGCATGCACACTTCTTCAGATACACAGATACACAGAAAGCTCATACCAAGAACTAACTTAGTTGGTCTTTAAGGTGCTACTGGAAGGAATTTTTTTATTTTGACTATGGCAGACCAACACGGCTACCTATCTGTAACTGCAACCTATAATGTTTGGTATGTTTAAGGTACATCACCACTCTCTTAAGAGCAGAGAAACATTGCGTAGTGGGCTTTTCCACAAATTTTGCCAGAAAGTGAAAAGCATAAGTTATATCTGGTCTTGAGATTCTTTGAATAAAATTTAGCTTGCCTATAGCAGAACGATACAAAGTTTTGTTAGGAAATGGCTTATCTTCACCTGTAAAGGTGAAACCACACACCATAGGCGCTTGCTTCCCATTTGCATTTTCTAAACATAGCATTTCAACAAGATCATCAATTTTTGCAGTTTGATGAACCAGAAAAGATCCATTTTTGCCTTTCTCAATTTGCATGGATAAGTAATTTTTAGCTATGCCTAATTCTACCACATCAAATTTCTTCTGTAACTGTGTTACTACCTGTTCATATTCCTGTTTAGTTTTTGTAGAAATTAACACGTCATCTACATACACACATATCTTTGCTACAGTTTGCCCTTTCCTTTATAAACACACAATTGTCTGCCTTTCCCTGTGAAAAACCAATATCCAGCAATTCTTTTGCTAAAGTTTGGTGCCAATTCCTTCCACTTTGGTGCAGACCATAAAGGGATTTATTTAATTTGCATACCAAACCTTCAGCGGCGTCTATGCCTTCAGGAACACGCATAAGAATTTGTTCTTTTAAATCTGCAAACAAATGTGCAGTTTTTATATCTAGGTGATAAACAGAATGTCCACGTTGTGATGCATCTTTTAACAAAAGCTTAACTGTTTCATATATTACACTTGGTGAATAACACAAATCATAATCTTCGCCTGGAATTTGTTGAAAACCCCTAGCAACTAATCTAGCCTTGTACCTTACAACTTCATTTATGTCATTCATTTTAACTCTATAAACCCATTTTGAATCAATAAGTCTCATATCTGGGGTTTGTGGTACAAGAGACCAAGTGTTGTGCTCTTTTAAAGAAGCTATCTCAGAGTTCATAGCTTTATACCAACTTACAGCTTGGTGCTTAGGTAAATTCTGAACATCATTGTAACTTTTTGGCTCAAAAACCACCTTATTGGCATACACAGTATTAAAATGTTCATCTGCAAAACGTTGTGGCTTCTGCCTCTTTCTATCTGAACGTCTCAGTCCAGAAGGAGAGTCAGACTCCTCAGACTTAATGGGACTAAGTGAACTACTAGTTTCAGGTTGTAAATCATCATTGTCAGGCTGAAGAGATGCCTGTAGGCTAAGCTCACGGTCAGAAAACTCAAGAGAATATAACCTCCCCTCGGGTGCCTGTGACTTTAAATCATCAAACAAATTATCAAATTCAACAGGCTTTTCATCTTTTTCCATTAATTCAGAAGCACCATTTCCTGCGGCTGCGGCTGCTCCTTCCTCTGTATTATCTATACCATTAGTATCTTGGAAAACAGCAACTCCATTCCAATTTACAGTTTGTATCATGCTTCTGGTAATATGAAATTTGCCGGTTGCTGGTATGTAAATTCTGTATGCCCCCTGCTGGTAGCCCATTAATTTTCCCTGAACACTACGCTCACCCAATTTCTGCTTAGCGGGATAATGCATAATTACATCTGAACCCCAAATACATAGGTATTTCAGATTAGGGTGTTTTTTAAACAGCTTCTCATAGGGGGTGACATCTAAACCAGAATGATAACTACGATTTCTAACATAACAAAAAGCATTCAGCGCTTCAGCCCAAAAGACTTTGGGCAGATTAGCATTGTGCAGATAAGTTTTAACCCCTGCCCGCAGGTCACGCTGCACAACTTCAACAAGCCCATTTTGCCAGGGACTTCGGGGGCAAGATAACTCATGAGTAGTCCCCTGCGCTTCCAGGAATTTCTCAAAATCCTCAGAAACAAATTCCCTGCCCCGGTCAGAAAACAGGTTCTTAATAGGTTTGTTAAAGTGTGTTTTTACCCAGTTGCAAAAAACTTTGTACTTCTCAAATGCTTGGGACTTCTCAACTATTGCATAAGTCTAACAATATCTGCTATACTGGTCTATCAGGGTAAGCCAGTACTTAGAACCTCCTAATGATGGTGGGAGTGGTCCAACTAAATCACAATGTACACGCTCAAATGGCTCAGTTACTTTCCTATCTGAGCACTTACCCTTGCGTGCAACCTTAATCTTATTCTTGCAACAGGATAGACATTGCATAAAGAATTTACATGGTTTTAAGTTGAGGCCATTGACAATATTCTTTGTCTTAATTACATCAGCAAAATTCAGATGTCCCAGAATTCTGTGTGCCTCATGGACACACCCGGAATGTGGCCTTACATTCCTCAACCCCTGGCTTGACTGTGCTGCTCTGCAATTTATAGGCGATTGTGAGTAGGTGCAAAAGTACAGTCTATATGAACCATCAGATTCCCGGGCATACAATAGACATTTGTTCCCCTCGAAAAACTCACACATTGACTTTAAGAAACGCACAGTTATGCCTTGATGAGCAAAGCACCTTACTGATAATAAATTGTCCACTGATGGGCAGTAAATGCAGTTCACTATAGTAATGTTTAAAGAGTCAAGTTTAACAGTACCCCTACCAAGCGACTACAGAGTACCCCTACAGAGGAAGAGTTTCCGTTGTAATACAAGCCTTAGATCAGATCAACGGACTCACACAGGAGAGAAACCATTTACATGTGTGGAGTGTGGAAAGAGCTTCAGTTATAGTGGAAACCTGAGAATACATCAACAGACTCACATAGGTAAGAAACTATTTAAATGTATCAAGTGCGGAAAGAGCTTTAGTGAAAATGGAAGCCTTAGGAAACAACAGACTCATACAGGGGAGAAACCATATAAATGTATGGAGTGAGGAAAGACCTTTGGTGATAATGGAAAGCTTAGATCACATCAACGGACACACACAGGGGAGAAACCATTTCAATGTATGGAGTACAGTAACTGCTTCACTCAGAGTGGAAATCTTAGAAAACATCAGCAGACACACAGGGGAGAAAGTATTTAAAGGTATGGACTGTGGAAGGAGCTTCAGTCAGAGTGGAACCCTTGATTTTTGTCAACAAACTCACACAAAGGACAAACCATATAAATATCAAGAAAGTAGATAGAGGTTCACTCTTAGTGGAATTTCAGAATCAACAGACTTATGGACAGGAAGAACTTTAAGAGTCGAAATCCTTCAAACCATCAACAAACTCAGAGAGGAGAAGCAGTTTAAATGAAAAGATTGCAAAAAGTGCTTTATAATAGAGTGATCAAGGAACATCCCAGGACTCTCACATGGGAGAACCCATTTAGATGTATGGAGTGTGGGATGTCTTCCTCTCAGAGTCCACTCTGAGCAATGAACTCAGCAGGAAATCATTCCTAAAAGCATGAGGTATATGTGAAGTTCTGGTGTTTATATGTAAAACATTATAATAATGAAAGAAGGAAGCATCTCACAATAGTGAGTATAATTTTAGATGAAAGCACCTTTGGTTTTTGCACCAAACTCTCTCACCCCCCCCACCGCATGATCTCCCAGCACTGCTTCTTCACCAGAACTTCATCACTGCCTCCTGCCATGCTCGTTCTGAAGAAAACTTGGAATACTGAAATTGAATTTGGATTTTCCCCCAAGCCTAATTTCAAGAGAGAGAAGGAGGGGCTGCAGGTACTAGGGAAGTCTCCTGGGGGCCCCATGTTCACTCATGTACCCCGGGACAATTTACTGCCATCAGCAAACTTTGCCCCCTCCCTCCTAAGTCTAGATCATTTATGAAGAAGTTGAAAAGCCACAGGTCCCAATACTGATCTTGAGGGGACTCCACTTTCTGCTTCTCTCCATTCAGAGAACTGTCCGTTTACTCTCTTGGTGTTTCAGAAGGAGGGCTGCCTCCAACTGGGGAGGCGCATTTCTTCTATGGGCACATTTCCGGGGACCCCACGCTGCCCCCCAGCCTGGCTCCACTCGGCCAGGGCAGCTGCATTTTGTTTCGCTGCAGGTGAGCCTGCTCCCTGCAATGTGGGGTCTTAAAGGAACTTCATGGGGGGGGGGATCAGCGAGAAGGAGCTTCTGGATCCTGTGCAGTCCCCTGCCTGCCTGCTCCCTTCAGGGTTCCTGAGCCCCTCCCTTTTCATTTCAAGGATTGGGGGTCCTGCACAACCCTCAGGGCACCTAAGCATCGGGGGGAGCTATTTTGTTTGATGAGGGCAGGAGTCACAATCCTGGCACACTGCAGGATGTCTGGGTTTTAGGTATGGGGATGAAAAAAGGTGGGGGGGAGGTGGAAAAGAGGTGATAGGGGAAATATCCCGGGGTGTGGATTTTATTTTATTTTTAATCATTTTTATTGATTTTCCAAAAAAATCTTGAGTGTTCACTGGAAGGACAGATCCTGAAGCTGAGGCTCCAAGACTTTGGCCACCTCATGAGAAGAGAAGACTCCCTGGAAAAGACCCTGGTGTTGGGAAAGATGGAGGGCACAAGGAGAAGGGGACGACAGAGGACGAGATGGTTGGATAGTGTTCTCGAAGACTTCCGGGTTTGTGCCTCCGGTAATGGCAGAATTCCTCTGATTGGGAGGAATTTGCCCCGTGGGAATTGGGTCTTGCCGCCACGGTTAAGGTGGAGACCCGTAAAAAAATCACAGGCGGGAGAAGCCTGTGAGCGTGGGATTCGGCGGGCACCTTTTGCGCCTCCCCTACTCGCAGGGAAACCCAGTTTCGGGGATCCGGAGCGACGTGGGGTGAGTGGCGTGGTGCATCGAATCGTCTGTTTCTTCCACAGAGCGAAGCCGCATAGCTGTTGCCGGAGAGTGCTGACTTTTTCCTGTGGACAATTTGATTTTAAAGTAATTACCCGTGAGTAGTGCCGAAGCGGGAAAATTCGATCTTTAAATGTTTAATTAGGTATCGCAACAGGGAGGTTCAAAACAGGAAGTCCGCCTTCCCCTTTTGTAAATAGACTAAAGCAATGAGGCTGCAAGCTGAAGTCTTGGAAAGCCTATTGTAAAAGACTAATTTTCCATTGGTAAAGAATACTTGGTGGCAGGAGAAGAGGGGGGGAAGCTTGTGGACTGAGTATGCCTGCAGGAGAGAGCGGAGAGAGCTAAAATACCACCGCTCTGACTCTGGAAACGGGCTGCTAGCAGGACTGACGTCTTTTGGAATGTTCATTGACAGCGTTTAGAACGTTCATTGACAGCTAGCTGAATAAGAGAAACACATTGTTTCTACTGTCTCCGGCTGCTTTTAAAAGAAAAAAGGAGTTAAAGTAACGGAAAATTGAAACTAAATTTGGATTGTTGGAACTGTGTTTAAAAGAGGACATTATTGATTGATACAAATAGAAACTGTTTCCCCCTAGTGGAAGCCTTTGAAACTGGCTGTTTTACAAGAGCTGGGCAAGGGGATTTTCCAGCTGTGAGACTTTGGGACTGACCTTGAATCTTTTAAGTGTTATGGCAAATGGAAAGGAAAAAACAGACCAGTCAACTGCTGAAAAAAAATTAAGGTCTAGGAGGACTTGGCAGTGTCGCCGGAAATCACCCCCCCCCCCACACACTAACACGAGTTTGCACAAGCACCACACTCACACATACACGCATCTCCCCTCCTAACCCCAGAGGTGTCCCTTTAGAGGGCCATCCCTTAAAAGCCTTCCGTAAATAAGGAAGCGCTAACCTGACAGTTTCCTTCTATAATACTCCGTATCGCCCTCTCTTTATTGCGAGTAGACCGGCCGACCGAGTTCTGCTGTCAATCGGCGGCCGCCTCAGCCAATCAGCGTTAGCGAACAGCGCCTCTTGCGGCGGCCACGCAGGTACTGCAGGCTACTGCTGCTCTCTCCCCTTACCTTTGACAGCTCTCAATACAAAGTTTCCGAGTTCAATTGACCGTGACTGATCTAATCAAAATGTAGCAAGCCGCTTCCTGAAGGCGAAAGTGCTTTGAACTTCAAGGACAATATTCTTTATAAATTCACTAAAAATCAACCGTACATCGGATTTTCACCGGACCACTTTTATTCTCCTAGATATTACAAATACTATCAAAGGGGGGTGACCTGATATCAGGCGGCCATAATCCCCTAACCGAGCAGTCACGTACCCTGCGCTCCCTCCAGGTAGACGTGACCACCTTGATAGCCATCGTGATGGGTTCAGACAGAAGACTATCAAGGATACAATGGACTGTATACTTTAGTGTATTCCGCGCGGATTTTCACAAAGGAACTGTGACCGGATTCCCCTCAGGGGGCAGGAAACTTCGTCCTTCTCCTTTGTTTCAACCATGACTCATGCAGGGAGGGGGAAGGAGGCTCCGGCCAGGTGTCAAGACACTCGGATTACCTGTGCAGCCCCTCCTCAACTCCTCCTATTTTTAATATAATCATGATGTAAATATGATGTAATTCTGAGGGTGTAGCTTAGGGGATTAGCAGCTAATAAAAGTTAGGGTCTTCCTTTGTTCGGGGCTTCCATCTTGCTTCACCTTGTGGGCGGTGGGAGTCCTGTCGCGACAGTCTTTTCTTTAATAAAGACCAAGCCTACTGGCTGCTGTTTTGCTCTGATCACTCTAGTCGGTGTCTTCATTTGCCCAAGAGAACCCTCAGATTTTCCGGTAACAGTTTTTGGCGACCTAGCTCAGGGACACTTGGTTCTCCTGCAAAGGTGAG
This sequence comes from Podarcis bocagei, assembly GCF_964188305.1. Taxonomy (NCBI): domain Eukaryota; kingdom Metazoa; phylum Chordata; class Lepidosauria; order Squamata; family Lacertidae; genus Podarcis; species Podarcis bocagei. The sequence continues at coordinate 2,272,321 of NC_138135.1, forward strand.
AGGGGAGATAGAGGGGATCGGGCGCCACTGGGCAACCTTAGCCTGGGGATCCTTTTTTCCTCTCCCTGCCTCCTCTTTGCGGGCGGTAATCAACCGTCACCAGAAGCCCGACCAGAGAGAGCAAAGGCGAGGTACAGCCGGCTAAAGGAAAGGATCCCGGGATCCGCGAGGGACACCTTCGAACGTGAGTATGGTTTGAAGTAAAACACATTGGGAGGGGGGTGGAAAGTTAAATGTCCCCACGACAGCCAGACTTTCCTCCCTTCGTTTCTGACGTTTCCCTTTCTCTCCCCACAAATTCTTACGCGGTGTTGGGCCGGGGAAATTGTGGTACCTTTTGCTGTTTTCCGGCGTTACCTTTCGGAGTCGTCCAGGAGCGCCTTGATCTCTCTATCCCTTTTCTCCCCCGTTTTCCGTCTTGGAATTGAGTCCGGGAAAGCGTGGCTCTTTTACTGTTTTCTCTGACGTCCCTCTTTCGGAGTCGTCCAGAGGCGTCCTTCAAAGCATTTTCACTCTCACTCTCTCCTGATTATGCAAACGAAGCCGCCCCTCCTGCCCGGCGACCTTTGTTAGGGATGACCCGGGTATGTGAGAACGCAAGGTCGTTTGTTTCCTTTCTAAACTTTCATTTTCTCGGACCTTGATCTGGCATTGCATTGCGCAAGCGTCCAGTAGGGAGTTCCGAACTTAGTCTCAAAGGCTAGGCAGGAGGCTGTCATGGAGGGTAGAAGGGGCGGTTCACGAAGTGGGGCCCCACACTAGGACCAGTTGCGTGAGTAGTACTGCAGTAGAATACCAGGATCCGTGGTTGTGTATCGGGTGAAAAGAGAGACCCGTAGGTTTGAGGCAGATGTTTGGGGATAAATTGAACATAGTTCAGTGGTAGGCAAAGCTACGTTAAAGAAAAGGGAAAATAGAGATAAACAGAGGTACCTTAAATTACTGAAAGAATACTATTTTTTCTCTACCCCCCTCTTTTTTGTATCGTATTCCTTGTCTCTTTCTCTTTGTCTGCCCCATCTTTACACTCTAGTGCACATCGCTTGCGAACCACCCCTTAAATTCACAGAGTAATGGGAGCCCACGCTTCCCGACACTCTGATTGGACTCCTCCTGGCGATAAAGCTTCCATGAAGCTTTCCCGCCCCGGAGAGGACTCCGATACCCCTCTGCAGTTCGTTCTTCATAGCTGGAAGGAATTGAGAGGGAGGAAGGGACTCTCCAAGTCTAAGCTGAGAGACCTCTGCAATACCTCGTGGGTCGCCTTTACTCACCATCTAGACCCGGCCCAGAGATGGCCACCTCACGGCTCTTTTAACGTCGCAAGGATGCAAGCACTTAAGTCTTATCTAGCCGATGAGAAGCCCCGCCAACTTTACTATCTGAATGCCTTTGCCGAAGCCCGTGAATTATTCCAACAACAACAAGCTAGAATAGCCCGGCAGATGGCTGTCTTAAAACCAACTAGACCCCCTCCATATGACGAGATCAGGGCTCAAGAGGAACAACTGGATAGGACCCTCGTCCCTTTCTACTACCCAGAACCACGAGCCCCCCCTTCACCGGGACCTGGGGCAGGGGCTGGAGGGGGGGGCGCGGGACCCAGGCAAGACACCGCGAACGCCACCCCGGCCCCTTCTTCGAATGCATCGGATACACAGCCGATAGTTACCCAGCCGGCTAAGCCCCTTCCAAGTATGCCCAACTTAACCGAAGACCAGGCAAATCTAGACGTGGGACCTTTACTTAATGGACAACTTCTAAACGGGGAAAGAGAGGGACCCGTCGCCAGTAGAACCCGAAACAAAGATAATCTGCCAAATGGAGAAGTAGAGGGCGCTTTCCCCCTGCGAGCGTTACCCATACCTCCGGAAAGGGCAGGAGGTCCACCCCGTATGGTCTTCACACACCAACCCTTCCTTACATCGGATTTAATGAATTGGTCCGACAAAATGCCGTCCTTGCGGGATGACCCCGACAAATGCCACCGCCAGGTGGCCACCATTTTCTCAACCCACAACCCCACGTGGGCAGATGTACACATGCTCCTGGGGGCTCTCTTTAATGAGGCGGAGAAAAGGGAAATCTTAGCCAAGGCAGGGGAAGCCCTGACTCGAGAGGGCTACCAACCGAATCGACTGGCATCTATGGCCCCTCTAACTACTCAGACGATCCTTAACGACCCGGACTGGGATTATAATACAACGGACGGGGTATGGGGCTTAAAGATTTTCAAAAAGGCCATCCTAGATGGAATCAAGGCTGCTGGTCAGCGAACTGTAAACTGGACAAAAGTCCAAGCTGTCCTTCAAGGACCTGAGGAACACCCATCCGACTACTACTCCCGCCTAGTTTCTGCCATTAAAACCTGGGGCGGAATAGACCCAGAGAGTCCGCAGCATGAAGTAATAATTAAAGGCTTCTTTAAGGACCAAGCGTCAGCCGATATCAGGAAAGCTCTAAATGCACACCTCGGGTACGACGGAAAGACTATAACCGAAATTCTTTCCATTGCTAAGTCAGTCTTTAATTCAAGAGACGAGCGGAGAAAGAAAGACCAAAAACCCGATTCTCCGCGAGTTTTAGCCTATGCGGGAGCAGCCCCCACTTACAAGGACAAGGGCAAACCAAGGGGGCCCGACTACCGAGACCCGCACATTTGCTACCACTGTGAAGGGGTAGGGCACATAAGGAGATTCTGCCCCCTCCTAACTGAAAATGTAAGATCCGAATTCAGAGACTTAAACCCATACAGACCGGATTATCGGGAATCTGCTCAAACTAAACCCAGGGAACCTAACCCCTCGTACGGACCCATCAAACCTACAACTCAAGCGCCATATCGTGCAGGTCCTCCCCCGCAACCAAAACCCAGAAACCCCACTCAAGACCGTCTAAACCCCTTTAACCCGATCACCCACGCTGCAACCCCAGCTCATGAAATGATAATGGACGAATACCCACAACATTGACAACCAGAAGCAGATCCCGCCTCCTTCTCTTTTCTTTGTCCTGTCTTGCAACTATCACCCTCCGATCCGATTTGCACAATGCAAATCGACGGGCAGTCCTACGATTGCCTTCTGGATACGGGAGCCACCTATTCAACTCTCACTAACAGCCACTTGAACCCCGGGGAAGAAACCAGAACCGTAATGGGACTGGATGGGATTCCTCGAAACTGCCCTCTCTCCAAACCAGCAAAGGTCTCGGTTGGACCTCTATCCGTCAAACATACCTTTCTATTGACATCTAGTCCTGTAAACCTCCTGGGGAGGGATCTGCTTTGTAAATTGAATGCAACCATACAATGTGGCCAAGAAGGAATTTATTTGCATATGCCAGACGAATCCATCTTTAGATTTCAAGGAGTCTTGCAAGAAGCCCATAATACTGTCATCGATCTCCCGTCGGAATTACTTAATAGTGTTTCCCCTTCCCTATGGGGGACTGAGTCTACTTCCGTGGGGCTCTTGAAGTCCGCAACGCCAGTAAAAATCAACTACAGAAGGGACCTACCTTTCCCCTGCACAAAGCAATACCCCCTTCCTCCGGACGCAATAGACGGACTGACCCCGATGATTGATGAATTCCTGAGAATGGGAGTCTTAGTCCCGTGTGCCTCTCCATGTAATACCCCTCTTCTTCCTGTCAAAAAGCCCAATACAAACCCCGTGAAATGGCGCCTGGTCCAAGATCTCAGGCTCGTTAACTCTTTTGTCATCCCCAGACACGCGGTAGTTGCCAACCCTCACCACCTCCTAAGCACTATACCGGAAGGAACTGTAGTCTACTCCGTTATAGATTTATGCTCCGCTTTCTTCAGCATCCCTGTAGACCCAGAAAGCCAATTTCTCTTCGCTTTCACTTGGCAGACGGGGCAATTAACGTGGACCCGATTGCCCCAAGGATATGTAGAATCCCCTGCAATTTTCTCATCTATACTACACCAAGATCTATCAGACGTGGATCTGCCAAGGGGCTCAGCCCTAAGACTTTACGTTGACGACATCTTACTTTGTGCGAGGGACCTAGAATCCTGCAAAGAGGACACTATAGCCCTCCTAAACATACTAGCACAAAAGGGACATAAAGTATCCCCAAAAAAGATCCAATATTGCAGACAGGAAGTTAAATATCTTGGGCACATCTTAGGAAAAGGCACCCGCGCACTAACAACAGACAGGATCGAAGCAATAACTAAATTGCCCCTACCAAAAACTAAAAGACAGCTCCGTGGCTTCATCGGAATGAGTGGATTCTGCCGAGCCTGGATTCCGCGCTACGGGGAATTCACCCGTCCCCTCACAGCTATGACTCACGACAAGGCCCCTGACCAATTGCAATGGTCTGCAGAGGCGCTGGAAGCCTTCGAATCTATTAAGAGAGAGTTAAGGACTTCACCCGCCCTCGGACTTCCAGACTATAGACTACCCTTTTCTCTATACGTACACGAAAACAAAGGAGTAGCTTCTGGCGTCCTCACTCAGCCATTTCAAGGGAAAAATAGACCTATCGCCTATTACAGCCTTCAGCTAGACACTACCGTACTCGGGAATGTGGGGTGTCTCAGGGCTGTAGCGGCGGCAGCCCTCCTTCTAGAGAAAGCGCAAGAAACTGTCCTAGGACATGACCTAACCGTTAACGTTCCTCACGCTGTCGCTACCCTTCTTAGTTTGCAAGGGTGCCAACGGTTCACAATACAACGCTTAAACAGATATGAGGCCATTCTCCTAAGCCCATCAAACGTAACCATAAGAAGGGTGAACTCGCTTAATCCTGCAACACTCCTACCCCTCCCCGAAGACGGCACCCCACATCATGACTGCTCTCAAATAGTCCGCCATGTAGAAAAACCACGCGAGGACCTTGACTACCTACCTTTAGTGGACCCGGACCTAATCCTGTATACTGATGGGAGTTCTAAAGTTGTGGAAGGGGAGCGTAAAAGCGGATACGCCATAGTTTCCGATGCCGAGACCTTAGAGGCACGACCCGTCCACCCAAAATACAGTGCACAAGCGGCAGAACTCATCGCCCTCATCAGAGCCTGTGAACTAGGGGCGGGACGGAAAGTCACTATCTATACGGACTCTAAATATTGCTTCGGGTTAGTGCATGCCACCGGACAAATCTGGTTACAGACGGGTTTCTTGACAGCAGCAGGTACCCAGGTAGCACACGCTCCCCTAGTACAGCGCCTCATGGACTCTATACACCTTCCAGAAGCCATTGCCGTAGTGCATTGTAAAGCACATACGAAAGGAAGGGACGCAGTCTCAATAGGGAACCGACGTGCTGACCGCGCAGCTCAAGAGGCAGCCCTTCAGCCCCTCCCCGCAGACAGCGAATTCCAAGGGCCACAGATCATATCAGATGTAGATTTCACAGAGATGTATAAAACAGCGACCCCGGAAGAGATAAAAGGATGGGAGGAACAAGGGGCTCAATTAGACAATGGCATTTGGTATTTTCCAGACAAACGACTCATAATGCCTAGGCTATGGGTACCCAAGCATCTGAGAGTCCTACACCAATGTACTCATTGGGGGAGAGACAAACTAATCGACACAATTCAACGCTGCTGGTATGCCCCAGGCCTTGCTCTCTCCGCTAAGACCGCCGTTAAGAACTGTCATACTTGTCAAAGTTTCAATCCAAAACACACCGCCAGATGCCCACCAGGGGCCAGGCCATGGGCTTTCGTTCCATTCGAAAGTCTTCAGATAGATTTCATAGATCTACCACCCTGTCAAGGTTATAAGCATGCCCTAGTGATTATTGACCAACTGACCGGGTGGGTGGAATGCTTCCCAACACGTAAAGCGACCGCACACATCGTTGCAAAGATCCTATTACAAGAGATTATACCCCGCTTCGGAATCCCTCGACACATAGACAGCGACAGAGGCTCACACTTCACCTCAGATGTAATACAACAAGTAGCCACTGCCCTTGGCATTAAATGGAAACTACATACCCCATATCACCCCCCTTCCTCGGGACAGGTTGAGAGAATGAACCAACAACTCAAATCGCAACTTGGGAAACTTTGTAAAGACTCTGACATCAAATGGGTTAATGCCCTTCCATTAGTCCTTCATAATCTTAGAGCATGCCCCCGCGGCAACCTCAAACTGTCCCCCTATGAATTATTGTTTGGCCGACCCTCTCCAGTGTATAATACCCAATACCCAACATCAGAACTAGAGGTGGGTGAGTCAGAATTAACAAAATATGTGATACAACTCCAGAGGCAACTAATTCTTCTCCACAAATACGCTGCCTCAAGCCAAAACATCCCTCTCGACGAAAACGTCCACCCTTACCAACCAGGGGACTGGATACTAGCGAAAACTTACCATAAGATACCCCTACAGCCCACCTGGGAGGGCCCCTACCAAGTACTTTTAACCACTCCGACTTCCGTTAAGGTAGCAGAAAAGACAGCCTGGTTACATCATACCCGCTGCAAACCTGCCTCAGTACCCGAACCCGCCTCAGACGACTCACCATACTGCACCCCACGCCGGCCGCCAGACGACGACTCCGATACAGAGGACGCCCAACAGACTGGACCAGATCAGGGCACGAATCGAGCCCAACAGACCGGACCAGATCGGGGCACGAATCGAGCCCAACAGACCGGACCAGATCGGGGCACGAATCGAGCCCAACAGACCGGACCAGCTCGGGGCACATACCGGGCCCAACAGACCGGACCCGACCAACCGTCTTCATCAACTCATTGGACCTCCGAAATCATCCCAGCACCCGACCACAACGACCAACCCCCAATTCGCCTCAAACTCCGTAAAACACACGCAGTTTGACAGCTCCACCGCTCCCCATTTGATAGCTCTGCCGTTTGACAGCTCCACCGCTCCCCATTTGACAGCTCTCCGTTTGACAGCTCCACCGCTCCCCATTTGACAGCTCTGCAGTTTGACAGCTCCACCGCTCCCCATTTGACAGCTCTCCGTTTGACAGCTCCACCGCTCCCTATTTGACAGCTCTCCGTTTTGACAGCTCGACTACCTCTGCTACGATGTCGACCATCACCATACTCACCCTGCCAATCCTTCTTCTCACCACCGTTTCTTCTCAAAACACCAAGATCACACATGCTTCTTGCCCTGGATTACAAACTGAACACAAATATCTAGACTTTGGAATAGTTGATATGGTAAAAAGAGGAACATTGGACCGCCTTGGAGATTTCGAGTTCTGCTTGCCTGAGACTCGAGTCCTCCTTCGACACTCCATATCACCGATCCTTGCAGCACACCAAGCATGGGAACTTTTTATTCGCTCACCCTCTTACATGCCTCTCGGCAAACTCATTCTCACCAGAGACGGCCCTTGGAACCGTGCACATTGCCTCAACGGTTCCTACGTACTCTTCTCTGATGGTACACCACAACAAACACTTAACTGGACTCTCCTTGACAATGGTGGCGGCGAGTCAGTTTATACTGACCAGAACCACCAAACGGACTGCCTAATCCACGGATTCTACTGCCAAAGGGTAGATTCCGCCCCCCGCCAAACCATCTTACAAGGAGTCTGCCTCCGACGATACTGCTGCGTTTGGGATATTGGACTAGCCTCCAACTGGGACGGCAAGGCGTACCTGGAAGGCTGGCATTATTCCGCTACACCCCAAACCGAATGGGACACCACCGGACCTCAACGTTGCGGCGGTCTTACCACAAACCTGACCTACTTACTACGCCAAGACCCCCTTCACCCCGCGGGTACCGCACCTCGGCAAAGGGGGGAACTGTCAATGTCCCAGGACCCCAACAACAATGACCTTTTGTCCACCTGGCATTCCAACACCTATGTAAAGTTGATCTCCCAAATTGCAAAGCAAACAACCACCAACGAATGTTGGATCTGCGCCAATGCTCCCTCACACCTCCTCAGCGGCATACCATTCCTTGGAGTGCCCCTCACCCTCAAACAACATCTTTCCACTGATATACGGTCCTGGAACCTGACCGCTGTGAACTTAACCCACCAGTACATCTACCTGACCGGACACACAACAGGCGACCTCTGCCGGAAATTCAGCGGCAACGACAAAGTCATCGGCGAAAGCACCTGTAAGTACACCATTGACATTACCTTGACCGGCAAAATTACCCTATGGCACCAAGGCAAGCCCTCCTCCCATCCCAACCTACTGTCCGCATGGAAACGTGTGATGAACTTGCCTGACCCCTGGGACCCTTCCCCGATTTCCCAGTGTTTCTTCCGCACCCTCCGTACTGGGCGCATAGACTCGTGCCTGCAGGGGTTGTTCTGGATCTGCGGCCACCGCGGCTATGTATGGGCCAGCCCCCACTCCCGTGGCACCTGTTACCTTGGACTGATTTTACCTGGGGTCCGTGTTACCCAAGAACTTCCCCCCGGAAACAGGCGCAATAAGAGAGCAAAGGACTTGTCAGAGCTCTCCGATGTTGCAGCCAACGGAGAAACCTACGGCCGGGCCCTCTTCCCCGCATATGGGGCCGGCTCCAACCACGTCGATATCCTTAAACTGACCGACATACTGCTGAACTTTATGGAAGAATCCAATGCGGCCACCCAATCTATCTTAACTGAACTAACGGAGGTCAGGCAGAATTCGATTCAGAACCGCCTTGCTTTGGACTACGTACTCGCCTCGACTGGAAGGTTTGTGCCCTCATAGGAACCGAATGCTGCACGCACGTCTCTGACCAGACCTTGAACATCACGGGTCATCTTAATAACATTCACAAACTGACCGATGGACTTAGGAATATCCAACATGAGGGCCTGTCGGATACTCAATTTTGGAGCTGGCTACCTGGATCCACTTGGATAAAACAACTTTTAGGGAACGGCCTCTTAATATTGATCACTGTTGCCATCTGCATTGCTTTCTTCTGCTGCATAATCCACTGCTTCCCGATGTGCTGTCAAACTTGCGGCTCTTGCCTTCCTACCCTTCGCCCGCGATCGGCCACCACCTACAGTCCACCGACGTCAGGAATCCAGTCGACCCCCATCGAAATGGGACCCTTACACGACTTCCGAACCCTGGACTCTAGGTATGACATGTCAAACTTCTATTGATTTATGCGGAGAAAAGGATTGCGCGGTTTCCCTACCTTCGCAATCTTATCTCCGAAGGGGGGAACTGTCGCCGGAAATCACCCCCCCACACACACTAACATGAGTTTGCACAAGCACCACACTCACACATACACGCATCTCCCCTCCTAACCCCAGAGGTGTCCCTTTAGAGGGCCATCCCTTAAAAGCCTTCCGTAAATAAGGAAGCGCTAACCTGACAGTTTCCTTCTATAATACTCCGTATCGCCCTCTCTTTATTGCGAGTAGACCGGCCGGCCGAGTTCTGCTGTCAATCGGCGGCCGCCTCAGCCAATCAGCGTTAGCGAACAGCGCCTCTTGCGGCGGCCACGCAGGTACTGCAGGCTACTGCTGCTCTCTCCCCTTACCTTTGACAGCTCTCAATACAAAGTTTCCGAGTTCAATTGACCGTGACTGATCTAATCAAAATGTAGCAAGCCGCTTCCTGAAGGCGAAAGTGCTTTGAACTTCAAGGACAATATTCTTTATAAATTCACTAAAAATCAACCGTACATCGGATTTTCACCGGACCACTTTTATTCTCCTAGATATTACAAATACTATCAAAGGGGGGTGACCTGATATCAGGCGGCCATAATCCCCTAACCGAGCAGTCACGTACCCTGCGCTCCCTCCAGGTAGACGTGACCACCTTGATAGCCATCGTGATGGGTTCAGACAGAAGACTATCAAGGATACAATGGACTGTATACTTTAGTGTATTCCGCACGGATTTTCACAAAGGAACTGTGACCGGATTCCCCTCAGGGGGCAGGAAACTTCGTCCTTCTCCTTTGTTTCAACCATGACTCATGCAGGGAGGGGGAAGGAGGCTCCGGCCAGGTGTCAAGACACTCGGATTACCTGTGCAGCCCCTCCTCAACTCCTCCTATTTTTAATATAATCATGATGTAAATATGATGTAATTCTGAGGGTGTAGCTTAGGGGATTAGCAGCTAATAAAAGTTAGGGTCTTCCTTTGTTCGGGGCTTCCATCTTGCTTCACCTTGTGGGCGGTGGGAGTCCTGTCGCGACAGTCTTTTCTTTAATAAAGACCGAGCCTACTGGCTGCTGTTTTGCTCTGATTACTCTAGTCGGTGTCTTCATTTGCCCAAGAGAACCCTCGGATTTTCCGGTAACAGCAGCAATCCCGGAGAAATTCAACATCAGGCCCCTCTGCCTCATCTGCCGGGGCTTCTGCACCAGTACACTCAAAACCAAGAGGAATGTCGACAGAAGAGGCCTTAGCGGTTGCATTAAATAAGAGAAATGACTCACTGGAACAGCTTAACAAGAAAGTGGATGTTGCAAATACTAAAATTGACTTAAATACAGAAAGTATAAATTATTTGGGACAAAAGGTGAATACTAATACAGAAACTATTCAGAGATTGATACAGGAATCTACTTTGATACGTCAGACTGCGGAGGAAGCCAGGGAGAAAGCCGTTGCTGCTGAATGTAAAGTAACACAACTGGAGAGAGAGAGAGTCCCAGACCTACAGAGGCAACTTGATGAGCATAAGTTGACGCTTTCTATGATTGAATTTAAAGAAAAACAGACGAATTTGAGGATCAGAGCCCTACCTGAATTGGAGAAGGAAAGTTTGACAGACTTTCTCACACAGGAATTTGCAGACTTTTGGGACCTGGACTTGGGTAAAGAAGAGTTTAGAATTGTGAGGGCCTTCAGACTTCTTTCAAAGATCTGTAATATCTTGAAGTCAAACCACCTGGTCCTGGAGATTTACCTAATTGCATATTCTGGATGGCCCCTTCCACCTCCTGATCCGTTATTTTATAATTCAACATTAACTGTTTTTCCTGAGAGATTTTGTATAGTCCATTGATTTTCAGAAATCAATCAATGTCCATTTCTTTTTGCTTCTCCTGTGTATAAAGTTGTTTAAAATATCTCTGGAAACACTTCCTAATCTCCACTGTGTTCTGTATATTCTTTCCTTCCACTTCCAAATTCGTAATAGTATTGAGTTTTTGTCTTTTTTTCATTTGCCAGGCCAACAATTTCCCACACTTATTTGCCGATTCAAATGTCTTTTGTCTCATCTGTTTAATCTTACATTCTATTTCCTGATTCATCAGCTTCATATATTGTACTTGATATAACTTTATCTCTTTCAGGATCTCCTGGAAGACCTATTGCAGTCGTTAAGAGTCGTCAACAGGCTCATCTCAGCTATCTGCCAATCTCCCATTCCCACCACCCTTCTGAGTAATACCCCTCCCCACCTTCTCACTATATAGAAGGATCTGGCAACTTTTCTAAATAAATTTTTAAAACTTTCTTCCAATCTTCATCCATCGTCTCTTCTCCTGGTCTCGGGTTTTGTCAGTACTTTCTATCCCATCCATCTAGTCCATCAACCTGGTGACCTTATATCCGAGGCTCTTAGGTCTTTTCCATGTCCCTTCCGCAGGTCTTCTTCATGTGATCACCAATAGTCAGCATGGATTTCTGAAAAATAAGTCATGTCACACTAACCTGATCTCGTTTTTTGACAGAATTACAAGCCTGGTAGATGAAGGGAACGCAGTGGATGTAGCCTACCTTGATTTCAGCAAGGCATTTGACAAGGTGCCCCATGATATTCTTGTAAAGATGCTGGTAAAATGCGGTCTTGACTATGCTACCACTCAGTGGATTTGTAACTGGCTGACTGACCGAACCCAAAGGGTGCTCTTCAATGGTTCCTCTTCATCCTGGAGAAGAGTGACTAGTGGGGTGCCACAGGGTTCTGTCTTGGGCCTGGTCTTATTCAACATCTTTATCAACGACTTGGATGATGGACTCAAGGGCATCCTGAATGCTAACACCCCGGAGGACAGAATCACACTTCAAAACAACCTTGACAGATTAGAGAACTGGGCCAAAACAAACAAGATGAATTTTAACAGGGAGAAATGTAAAGTATTGCACTTGGGCAAAAAAAAAATGAGAGGCACAAATACAAGATGGGGGACACCTGGCTTGAGAGCAGTACATGTGAAAAGGATCTAGGAGTCTTGGTTGACCACAAACTTGACATGAGCCAACAGTGTGATGCGGCAGCTAAAAAAGCCAATGCAATTCTGGGCTGCATCAATAGGAGTATAGCATCTAGATCAAGGGAAGTAATAGTGCCACTGTATTCTGCTCTGGTCAGACCTCACCTGGAGTACTGTGTCCAGTTCTGGGCACCACAGTTCAAGAAGGACACTGACAAACTGGAACGTGTCCGGAGGAGGGCAACCAAAATGGTCCAAGGCCTGGAAACGATGCCTTATGAGGAACGGCTAAGGGAGCTGGGCATGTTTAGCCTGGAGAAGAGGAGGTTAAGGGGTGATATGATAGCCATGTTCAAAAAGATAAAAGGATGTCACATAGAGGAGGGAGAAAGGTTGTTTTCTGCTGCTCTAGAGAAGCGGACACGGAGCAATGGATCCAAACTACAAGAAAGAAGATTCCACCTAAACATTAGGAAGAACTTCCTGACAGTAAGAGCTGTTCGGCAGTGGAATTTGCTGCCAAGGAGTGTGGTGGAGTCTCCTACTTTGGAGGTCTTTAAGCAGAGGCTTGACAACCATATGTCAGGAGTGCTCTGATGGTGTTTCCTGCTTGGCAGGGGGTTGGACTCGATGGCCCTTGTGGTCTCTTCCAACTCTATGATTCTATGTTTATACATGTACTTTACTTTGTCTTCTGCTCCTTTCACTCTGGGAGACTCCAACTTGACAATATTTTTGTTCCTTCTCAACAAGTCAGCCCCTTTTCCATAGTCAACACTGAAATCCATGTGGTATTTAAAGGCATGTTTCAAGGCCCCTCCAAAATTAGGGGCCCCCACAGCTCCGAGCTCCCCCCGGCCTAAAGCCAGACTTGAAAAATCAAAACATCTCTGCATAGGGGGGTCCATCCAGCCCCCCATCTCCAAACCAAGCAGAACTCCATCTCAGAGTGAAACCCTTGATTTACGTCAACAAAGTCACACAATAGACAAACAACATAAATGTCAAGAAGAACTTTAAGGGTAGAGGTTCAGTCCTATTGGAAGTCCTACATCAACAGAGCCAGTGGGGTGTAGTGGTTCAGAGCGATAGACTCGTATTCTTGGGAACCAGGTTCGCATCTCCGCTCCTCCACATGCAGCTGCTGGGTGACCTTGGGCCAGTCACACGTCTCTGAGGTCTCTCAGCCCCACTCACCTCACAGAGTGTTTGTTGTGGGGGAGGAAGGGAAAGGAGAATGTGAGCCACTTTGAGACTCCTTCGGGTAGTGATAAAGCGGGATATCAAATCCAAACTCTTCTTCTTCACGGTCAGGAAGAACTTTAAGAGCTGACGCCCTACAAACCAACAACAAACTCAAAGACGAGAAGCAGTTTAGATGGAAACATCGCAGAAAGTGCTTTTGTTACAATGGAGTGTTTATGAAACATCTAGGGAGATCTAAAGGGGAGAACCTATTTAGATGTATGGAGTGCTTATATGTAAAACTATATAGCCATGAAATAATGAAGGTAATGTCCCACAACAGTGATTATAATTTTATATGTAAAGTACATTTTGATAGAGAGGGGGAATCTAGATTGCTGGTGGTGAGGATCAGGGCTTTGTAAAGCAATTGATATTGCAATACAGCGTGAATCACAGTGTGTGTTTCTGGGATGTGCCTGGAAGCAGGAGGCAGAAAGCTTTGCTTCATGAAGCCCCTGCAGATGCCGAGTTGCTGACTTCCCTCCCAGATGACAGGAAGCGAAACACACACATCCATTGCCCTGTGTCCTTCCAGCCACTTTCCTCCCTTTGCTCCCTTCTGCCGGTTTGTGTGCCTGACTTAGATATCCTGTGTGCTGTATTTTTTTACTGCTGAAACTGGATTTGCTCTCAGGAGCTAAGTTTTGTGCCTCACTGGGGACCCAGTGAGAACTGTATGCTTTGAAAGCTCAGTAAACTATTACTGAAGAAGTCCTGCTGCCTCTCTGTGTGTTTTTGACCTCAGTGTGGGACTTGCTCTGCACGTGGCCCCTACCCTGCTGCTACTTGGCTCATGCCCTGGAGTTGCTCTACTCAAGCATGCAAGACGGTTTTTGCACAAAACTCTGTCACACACGCCCCACCTCATAATCTCCAAACATTGCTTCTTCACCAAAACTTCTCCCCGCCCCCTGTGTCTTCTGAAGAAAATTTAAATTCCGTAATTTAATGGGAGATCTTCCCCCAAGCCTAATTGCAAGAGGGGTAAGGAGGAGCTGCAGGAACCCACCAGAACATTAAAAACACAGATTGAGGTCAGCAGAAAGCAAAGCAAATCCTACTCCAAGAGAAGCCGCTTCAGCTTCCAGCCTTCCACTCCCACAATCGCTGAAGAAGACTTGCCATTTGAGGATGGCAGAGCTGAATGGAAGCGGGCAAGGAAGCCCCACAATCGCTCCTGCTAGAGCAGGGGTAGGCAACCTAATGCCCAAGGGCCGGATATGGCCCATTCGCCTTCTCAATCTGGCCCAGGGCAGTCCAGGAATCAGCATGTTTTTCCATGAGTAGAATGCGTCCTTTTATTTAAAATGCATCTCTGGGTTATTTGTGGGGCATAGGAATTCGTTCATTCCCAGAAGACACAAGATTTACCCACCCGGGAAGAATGGCAGATGAAGCTGATGGACTACATGGAACTGGCGGAAATGACTGGCAGAATCCGAGACCAGGGAGAAGAGTCGGTGGAAGAAGATTGGAAAAAAATTAAAGACTATTTACAGAAACACTGTAAAATTAATAAATGTTAGAAGGATGCTGGAATGAAGTTATATGGCTTTAGCAGAAATGTTATAAAGAATTAAGTAAAAATAGACTGTTAATGGGCTAAAGGGGGAAAAAATAAGGTCAGATTGTGTTAAGATAAATTATGGGACAAAAATTGAGAAAGGTGGAAAGGATTTGCTGAAATAGCTAATTGAACTAGAATACAAAAAAGGGAGGTGTGAGGAGGTTGTCGAAACAAGTAAATGAAAGATAAGACATGGAAATATTGGATGTGTTTTTAATTGTTTCTGTTTTTGTTTTTGTTTTGTTAAGCTAAGTAGTGTTTTCTGTTTTATATGTATTGTATTGTTTTGTTTTGTTTACTTTTTTCTTTTTTCTGTAATTTCTAAACTCTTAATAAACATTATTTTTTTAAAAAAAAAAAGGAATTCGGACACTGTATTTTGAAGGGGGGGGCCCCTTCAAAATACAGTCCGGCCCACACATGGTCTGAGGGACGGTGGACCGGCCCACGGCTGAAAAATGTTGCTGACCCTGTGCTAGAGGAATAGGGGCAGTGACCCCTATACTCAAAGGTGACGGCCAGGAAGGAATTCCTCCCCACCCTTGCCACATGCAGCTGGGCTCACTTGCCAGAGCCACCTCGAGGGCCTGACTACATTTCCCATTTATGTATATGGGAAGGGGGGGTTCTCGGTTATGTTTCTGAGATTGTTATTAAGAAAATGTATATTCCCCAAAGTGTAAAGCCTTGGCTCTAACGTGGTCATGTTGATACAAAATCGTACTGTGTAATGCTTTGAATGTGCTACTGAAAGAGACTTTGTAAAACTTTGTACAAAATAAGTGAAACAGTTGCTGTCATGACAGACCCAATATAGAGCACCCCACACTGCCATCCACTGGCTCCACAGTGAAAAACACACCCATTCATGACTAAGGCACATTTACTGAATAAGCCATTCTTCAAACAAAGTAACAACCTTTCACAAATAAAGACTGACTTCTCGCGGTCCCAATCGGACACAAAGCTGGGAACATCTTAGCACAAGATTCTAATTATCGCTTCCAGTGCTGTTGCCTCTGGCGTGCCCATTCCTGCAACATCACAAAAGGGACAGCCATTAACAGAATGGGTTCAGCCCAGACACTGGCACCAGGTACTTTGCAAACACATAAATAATAAACACATCACTATCGCCCTCCACTTCACAAAGGATCCTTAGCTGTAACCTCACGCTGGGGCACCTCCTCTCTGACGTCCTCCGTGACAGATCTACGAGGGTGGTATAAGGTGGGGTGGACAACCTTTTCTGACATTTATAAAAGTATGGTCTTTCTTTTGTTCAGAGTTCCCCCCCTTCCCCCCGCGTGAGTGACTTCAGACCCTGCTGCAGAAGGTCTATTAATAAAAGATCAGGGAGGACGCGGGTGGAACTGTGGTCTATGTGTGAATCTTCAGGGATACAGAAGAGGATATATTGTTTAATAATATCCTATCTAACTTGCGCTAGGAAGTTCTATAACTCAGCAGAGTTTTGCATTTCCCTATTAAACTCTCAGTCACCACTCTAGCTGCCACATTCTGGATTAATTGCAGTTTCCGGGTTACCTTCAAAGGTAGCCCCACATAGAGTGCATTATAGTAGTCCAAGCAGGAGATAACTAGAGCATGCACCACTCTGGCGAGACAATCCGCGGGCAGGTAGGGTCTTAGCCTGCGTACCAGGTGGAGCTGGTAGACAGCTGCCCTGGACACAGAATTGACCTGCGCCTCCATGGACAGCTGTTAGTCCAAAATGACTCCCAGGCTGCTCACCTGGTCCTTCAGGGAAACAGTTACCCCATTCAGGACCAGGGAGTCCTCCACACCTGCCTGCCCCCTGTCCCCCAAGAACAGTTCAGGATTCAACCTCAATCTGTTTGCTGCCGTCCATCCTCCAACCGCCTCCAGGCACTCACACAGGACCTTCACCGCCTTCACTGGTTCTGATTTAAAAGAGAGGTAGAGCTGGGTGTCATCCGCATATTGATGAACACCCAGCCCAAATCCCCTGTTGATCTCTCTCAGCGGCTTCATGTAGATGTTGAAAAGCATGGGGGAGAGGACAGAACCCTGAGGCTCCCCACAAGTGAGGTCCCAGGGCTCTAAACACTCATCCCCCAACACCACTTTCTGAACACGGCCCAGGAGGAAGGAGGAGAACCACTGTATGACAGTGTCCCCAGCTCCCAGCCCCTAGATGGTCCAGAAGGATGTTATGGTCGATGGTATCAAAAGCCACTGAGAGATCCAGCAGAACTAGGAAACAGCTCTCACCTTTGTCCCTAGCCCTCTGGAGACTCCTTTTGCATCTAGAAGCGCTATTAAATGTTGCTTCCAGTGCCCAAAATTTTATTCATTCAGCATAGGCATTTCTTGCCCTGCATCACTATCAAAAGCTACACTGGCCCTCTCAAAATTCAAAAATTTGGAAATATTCAAAATTTCAAAAGCTGTCAAAATTTCAAAATCAAAATAGCAAACAATCTCAAAATACAAAACAAATCTTCACTGCCTTAGGTCACTGTGAACTCTGAGGGACTGGGCGGGGGGGGGGTTGCTTAATCCCCACTACACTATGGAACAAAGGACCATGTGCTTACCAGGAAGTATGCTCAGAAAAATACTTTTCAGCTTAGGATCTCAATCCTTTGCAATCCTTCAAAAATACGCAACGCTGGGGCCAATAACCCTTTGTGGGAATGTTCAGAGAGGCAGGAGAGGATATATTGTTTAATATACTTCCTAACTTGTGCTAGCAAGTTCTATAACTTAGCAGAGTTTTGCATTCCCCTTTTAAACACACTGTGGTTAGCTTGTTGCAAGCTTGTTTCAGCTTCTCAATATAAGATTCCTGGTAATTTCCCTATTCTTAAAAAGAATAGACACAACACAATCTTGTGTAAAGTATATAAAAGAAGTTTACTCACACATTCAGTTCACAGATGGCTCCCTGAAGGCAGACTTGGTTACAAAGTATATACACGTGGATCTACCCCCATATGAGGGGTTGATCCCAGTGACTGCAGACTGTCACTCACTGCAGCTCACATGGCGAAAGCAAGATGGAGAAAGAGAGAGGGGGTCTGCTTGCCCTGTGCTTTTGTTACCTGAACAGGTAAGGTCACGCCCACCTCTAGTCACATGCTAAAGGAAGTTTGTCCCAGTCAGGAGGAAACAGGAAGTTTTCAACTGACTTGGCCCAAACATGTCCCCACATGTCCACTCTAGAAAAACTAGGAATGTTGTACTTGACTGCTATCTATGTATCACAGTCTAAACCACTGAGCCTCTTGGGCTTGCTGACCAGTGGTTCGAATCCCCATGATGGGGTGAGCTCCCATTGCTCTGTCCCAGCTCCTGCCAACCTAGCAGTTCGAAAGCATGCCAGTGCGAGTAGATAAATCGGTACCGCTGCGGTGGGAAGCTAAGCGGCATTTCAGTGCACTCTGGTTTCCGTCACGGTGTCCTGTTGTGCCAGAAGCAGTTTAGTCATGCTGGCGACATGACCCAGGAAGCTGTCTGTGGACAAAGGGCGGCTTCCTGGGCCTGAAAGCAAAATGAATGTCACAACCCATAGTCACCTTTGACTGGACTTAACTGTCCAGGGGTCCTTTACCCTTTTTACCATAATAAAAGATCAGACTTAGCAGCCGCTTTGCTCCAGCATTACTCTGGTTGGTCTCTGTTAGTTTCTCCAACCGATGGGAGACTTACGGTTTCCTAGACGGGCTCCTCGTGCATCCCTTAAGGAGGAGCTGTTTTACGATCTTTTTCACCATCATCCCTGACCACTAGTCTTGCTAGCTAGGGGTGATGGGAGCTGTAGTCCAAAAACAGCTGGAGACCCAAGTTTGGGAAACCCTGTTCTCCTTGAAGGACAAAGGAGCGTTCACTTGCATCAGAACGTCAGATGAGCCCTGCAGGATCAGGCCAAAGGGCCCCCTGTGGAGGGACTGCAGCTTCCCCGCATGTGAAGGAGCTGTAGGGTGAAGGTGCCGCAGGAGCCATGGGGAGGCAGGCAGTATGTGGGGGGGAGTGGAGGAACCAGCGAGAAGGAGTTTCTGGAGCCTCTACAGCCCCCTCCTCGCCTGCTCCCTCAAGGTTTCCTCTCCCCTTCTCATTTCAAGGATTGGGGCATCTCAGCCCCACGGGGTTGCTTGGCTTGGGGGGCGGGGAGCTATTTTGTTTGCTGAGGGCAGGAGTCACAATCCTGTCACATTGTGGGTGTCAGGCTTTTAGGTAAGGGGGTGAGGCTCAGGTGGGAAAGAGTTGATAAGGAAAATATGCTGGGGTGTGGATTTACTTTGCTGCGCAGCTCCTCAGGTTCCCACTCCCAGCAGGTCTCTCTGGGGTCAGCAAAAGAAGGAGCCTCCAGCCAAGTTAAAGATGCAAAACAGCAGTCAGTTAACCTAATATTTATTTGTTGCAACAAGGTTCAAACACACCAAGAGTAGGAACCCTGAGCATGGGTTTTCACATACTTTTAAGACCTCTCCCCATTTCCCATAATACACTACCAACAGCATCATTGATACGTCACAAATATGTCACAAAATAGGAGTCTTTGGCATTTAGAAACATGAGTCTGTCACCCATCCCTTCAATATCCCCAGTTTCCCACACATTTTAACTTCCCTCTTCCCCAAAGAATGTTGTTGTTTAGTCCTTTAGTCGGATCCAACTCTTCGTGACCCCCTGGACCAGAGCACTCCAGGCCCTCCTCTCTTCCCCTGCCTTCCTCATGCTGGTAGCTTCGAGAACACTGTCCCACCAGCTCGTCCTTTGTCATCCCCTTCTCCTTGTGCCCTCCATCTTCCCCAACATCAGGGTCTTTTCCAGGGAGTCTTCTCTTCTCATGAGGTGGCCAAAGTATTGGAGCCTCAGCTTCAGGATCTGTCCTTCCAGTGAGCACTCAGGGCTGATTTCCTTCAGAATGGAGAGGTTGGATCTTCTTGCAGTCCATGGGACTCTCAAGAGTCTCCTCCAGCACCAGAATTCAGAAGCATCAATTCTTCGGCGATCAGCCTTCTTTATGGTCCAGCTCTCACTTCCATACATCACTACTGGGAAAACCAGAGCTTGAACTGTACGGACCTTTGTCGGCAAGGTGATGTCTCTGCTTTTTAAGATGCTGTCTAGGTTTGTCATTGCTTTTCTCTCAAGAAGCAGGCATTGTTTAATTTCATGACCATCTGCAGTGATCATGAAGCCCAAGAAAGTAAGATCTCTCACCGCCTCCATTTCTTCCGTTTCTATTTGCCAGGAGGTGATGGGACCAGTGGCCATGATCTTCGTTTTTTTTACAGATGGGTAGCCGTGTTGGTCTGCCATAGTCAAAATAAAAAAAAGTCTCAATGGTCATTGTCCTGTACTTAGTCAGAGGCTGCGTTGGGGACTTGGGGTTTTTGGGGAGTCGTCTAACCGCCCCCACCATTCCTGGTGTTAATAGCACCAATAACTAAAACGTGGACGGATCTAAGTTCATGGCGTGGGGTGGGGGAGGGAAGAAATTTGCAATGTAAACACTGTTTGTCCGGGATCCCACTTTGCAATTGGATTGCCGGGATCAGCCCCTCTCCCGCTCTCTTGATCCCCAGAAAGAGGAGGGGAGGGGGAATCTTCCTCTCCTCTCCCCCCCCATTCTTTCCCTTCCCTCCCAGCATATCACTCTCTCACCCCTTCCCGCGCTACCCCAAATCCCTCCCCCAATACATTGCTCCTCCTCCTCCTCCAATCCGGCTTCTGCTCCGGGAATGGGGGGGGGGGTGAGCCCCCCTCCCAACCTGCCTGCTTCTGTCGGACGTGGAGCTTCCACTCCGGATTGCTGCTCTGACCCATAGCTCTAGGGGCGCGTTTTCGGAAAGGGGAGGAGGGGCGACAGGGAAACCCCCCCCCCGGATGTTGCAGGAAAGGAAAGGAGAATGGGGAGGGAGGACAAAGAGGTAAAGGGGTCGCGGGGGGGGGGCGGAGAGGGGAGAAAAGGACCCAGAGACCCCGCCAGCTCCCCAAAGCGCCTTCCGTGGGCCCCGTGGCAGGGCCTGGATCCCGGCACGCGTGCTGCGAAGGGGGCTTTCCTTGGCCCCTCAGGCGCCTTGGCAGGGGCGGACATGGAGCCCCCACCCACGGGGTCCCCACGAGGGCCTCCTTGCCCCGTTTCCCATACGCAGGCATCCCCCGGGCGCTGTGGGGTTCCCGGGAAGAGAGTCGGGCCTGGAAAGGGTTAACGGGCGCTACAGACCCCACCCCCGTCCCTCCCCATTTCGTCCTGGGGTGGCCCCTCCGGATGGAAAGATGGGGCGTGCATGGCGAGGGTTGGGCCGGGCCAAGGGGGCCTTTGGGTGCAGGGGAGACTCTGGGAGAGAGGGAGGGGGTCGAGGAAGTGGGGGGAAGGGAGGGGAGCATCCCAGCAGCATTGGGGGGGGGAGAGCTAGGAAGACCAGTCTTTGGGGAGACATCTCCATCGTGGTGCCCGCAGGGATTCTCTGGAGGGGCCACCTTGGCTTCTCCCTCCCTCCCAGGAATGGGCCACCCCTTCAAGGCGACCAGAGAGGGATCCCTGGAAAGTGGGGGGTCATATCCCCCCACCTCTTCCTTCCTGTAATCTCCATCCTCTTCCCACCCCATAAGCCCCTGCCCTGTCCGGACGCAGCGGTTCTTCCAATTCCAGCCATTGTTCCGCTGGAGAGGAGAGGAAATCCCGAGAGGAAGAGGGGAGAGGCCTTCTCAGAAGCGGCTCTTGGTTTCCGCAATCCCACCCAGGAAGCAGCCAGAAACCTTTTCCTCTCTCTCAGGCTTCCATCTTTATTGTCTTTTCCGCTGAGAATGAGGATAATGTACACCTGTCATCAGAAACGGGTGCAGAGTCCATGGAATGGCTCTCAGGATTGATACAGAAGTTGCACCTCAAAAGCATTTCTGTTCCTCTTATTGTTCATAGGCAATGCCAGAGTGACTGACAAGCTGAGATACAACCCATCATCATCTGATGACAGCGAGTGCATGAATCTTCCCAGTCAAAGGACCCATTTTCATGATAGACAGTGCCTGTGGCTGGAGGCTCTACACACCGGGTGTGCCTGTGGAGGCCAAAGACTGCCAGTATTAGCACAGGTGAGGTGTGTGACCTCCCCAAATGTACAGACTGTATGTGAATGAGAATTTTTGGGTGGGATTATAGTTTATGGCAACCCTGTGATTTTCTCCATCCATAACATTTTGTAAGCTAATATTGCAGTATGAATTTCAAAATAACTTTAAAAAATCACAAGATGATGATGATGATGATGATGATAATAATAATAATAATAATAATAATAATAATAATAATAATAATTATTTATTTATACCCCACCCTCCCCAGCCATGGCCGTGCTCAGGGGGATGAAAAGAATGATTGCAGAATTTATGCCCTGCCCATCTGGTTGGGTTTCCCCAGCCACTCTGGGAAGCTTACAGTACATATACAAGACAGTAAAACATCCAACATTACAAACCTCCTGATACAGCTGTCTTCTAAATGTCAGATAGCTGCTCATTTCCTTGCCCTCTGAAGGGAGGGCATTCCATGGGGCAGGAGGCCCTCTGCCTGGTTCCCTGGAACCTCACTTCTGACAGCAATGGAACCAGCAGAAGACCCTCGGAGGAGGACCTCCTTGTCCGGACTGAGTGATGGGGGTGGAGATGCTCCTTCAGGTCTACAGCGCCGAGGCTGTTTATGGCTTTAGGTTGCAGATCTTGCTCCTCCATAACGATCTCCAGAGCAAGTCTGAGATATAATTAGCAGAGTAGCAAAAAACGCTCAGAGGCAGAAAAAAATAATTCAGCTGAGAAATCTATTACAGTGGCACATCTGGTTGCGAACGGGATCCGTTCTGGTGGCCAGTTCGCAACATGAGCAGAATGCAACCCACGTCTGTGCATGCATGGGTCACGATTCGCTGCTTCTGCAAATGCACGTGACCTGATTTTGCACGTCTGCACATGCACGAGCGGCAAAACCCGGAAGTAACTGGGATGCCACAGGACACAACCCGAAAAGGCACAACCTGAAGCAAGTAATTTCGTTGTCCCCGAGAGGGGGCAATGACAATAAAGATATTATTATTATTATTATTATTATTATTATTATTATTATTATTATTATTATTATTATTATTATTATTATTACATAACATGAGGTATGACTGTACTGAAGACAAATAAGCATAACAAGATCCAAAAAATAGCAAAAATGTAACTGACAGTAAAACCATGACTTAGCATACCAAAACAGCACTCAAGTAAGAAACAGACAAACAGAGTAGAGTAATATCAGAATAGGAAGTGGGAGCAGGCACATTTCAATACTGTAATTCATATATAATTCAATGTCAGAGTAACCCTGGGACTAGATAACAAGCCTCCAGGTGGACGTGCCCCATCTGCCCTTCACGTTCCTCTTCCGCACGGGCAGAATCTGCCTTCTGGACTGTGGGATTCACGGTTGTTCTCCTCCTCTCCATCCACCAGGGCTTGACTTCAGGTGCAGCAGAATTCCCCAGCCCCCCAAGGATTTGAGACCCATCAGCTTTCCTCACCTGGTTTAGCCGGCCGGTTGAAGCCGTTGCTTGAACCCCTGTTGCATGCTGACAGCTTCTGGAAGCCACAGGTGAGAGCTGAGTGCAGGGTGGGGACCAAGGGTGGAAAAATGACCCCAGGATGTGCAGGACATGTCCCCCACCAAAGGAACTACTGCTCCCCAACACCCCATGACATCTAGATTCAGGTAGGTAGCCGTATTGGTCTGACGCAGTTGAAATAAAAAAATAAAAAATAGTCCAGTAGCACCTTAGAGACCAACTATGATTCTTCTAGGTATAAGCTTTTGTGTGCATGCGCACTTCTTCAGATACACTGAAGCAGATGTCACCAGACCCTTGTATATCGTGGGAGGGTGGGTTGGGGTTTTTCTCTGAAGGGTACTCCTACTACCATCTCCCACTACGCATCACTATATGAAGAAGTATGCATGCACACAAAAGCTAATGCCTAGACCAAAATTAGTTGGTCCCTAAGTTGCTGTTGTTGTTGTTGTTTTATAGTCGATTAGTCGTGTCCGCCTCTTCGTGACCCCATGGACCAGAGCAGGCCCTCCTGTCTTCCACTGCCTCCCGCAGTTTGGTCAAACTCATGCTGGTCGCTTCAAGAACACTGTCCCACCATCTCGTCCTCTGTCGTCTCCTTCTCCTTGTGCCCTCCATCTTTCCCAACATCAGGGTCTTTTCCAGGGAGTCTTCTCTTCTCCTGAGGTGGCCAAAGTCTTGGAGCCTCAGCTTCAGGATCTGTCCTTCCAGTGAGCACTCAGGGCTGATTTCCTTCAGAATGGAGAGGTTTGATCTTCTTGCAGTCCATGGGACTCTCAAGAATCTCATCCAGCACCAGAATTCAAAAGCATCAATTCTTCGGCGATCAGCCTTCTTGATGGTCCAGCTCTCACTTCCATACATCACTACTGGGAAAACAATAGCTTTAAATATAAGGACCTTTGTTGGCAAGGTGAGGTCTCTGCTTTTTAAGATGCTGTCTAGGTTTGTCATTGCTTTTCTCCCAAGACCCTAAGTTGCTACTGGACTATTTTTGTTAATTTTTTACTTCAACAGTGTCAGACCAATATATCGACCTCCCATTAAGTACAGTTATCTCCTTGCCTTGAATATCCTGCTTTTCAGTGCCAGATTAGGATAGTCCTCTGTCAGAAGACAAGCACAGGATCAGGCAGCACATCATCATTATAAAGAACCATTGGGGTGGGTGTTTCCGCCTGGGATTCCCATCTGCTTTCCTTCTGCTTCTCCTGCTCTCTCCATGCAATGTGAGGCACGTAGACAGAGGTCCATCTCCAAGAACAGGAGCTTCCCTGAGCACCCATTCAGCTGACCCCAAGCACCAAGCCTTGTCACTAGTTCTCTGACTGACCCAGACCACAGTCCCTGGAAGAGATGAAGGCCTGGGTCTCCCAAAATAGTCCATATGGACCTCCTGAGGTCAGCGGAACTGTGAAGGTGATTCATGAAGATCTAGGGGTCGAAATGGGGGCAACCACTTGATTTGAAAGGCAGTCCCACAGGACAACAGTATTCCAAGATCATGCTGTGTTATTAAAGATGATTGAGGATTATGAAAGGTTCCTGATGCATTACTACCATTTGACATCATACCATTTTCATTTCCTAAAAATTGGGAACATGGGGAGGACATGGGAGAATGTAGGAGATGTTGAAATAAGAGAAGGTCTAATGGCGGTTGATGTGTCCTTTTCCCCCTGTGTTCTCTTCCTTGAAACCCAAACAGGATTTCCTTTCTGCCCACTCTGAAAAAGGTGATGGAGAAGACAGAATTGCAGGGGACAAGGCACCTTTCATTTCATTAGGAATAGCCATTAAAATGTGTGAAATGTGGAATATGCTTCACTGAATGAGCACACATAGTTCACATCAACAAACAAAAAAAAGGAAAGAACCCATTTAAAAGGTATGGAGTGCGGAAATAGCTTCTCTTTCAATGCAAAACTTAGAACACACCAGTGGACTCACACAGAGAGAAAGCGTTTTAAGTGCAGGGAGTGTGGGAAGAACTTCAGTAAGAGTGGAAACCTTAAATTGCACAAATGGACACACACAGGGGAGAAACCATATGAATGTATCGAGTGTGGAAAGAGCTTTAGTGATAATGGAAAACTTAGAAGACATCAATGGATTCACACAGGGGAGAAACCATTTCAGTGTATGGAATGTGAAAAGAGTTTTAGTGATAATGGAAAACTTAGAAATCATCAATGGATTCACACAGGGGAGAAACCATTTAAATGCATTGATTGTGGAAAGAGCTTTAGTGATAATGGAAAACTTAGAAGACATCAATGGACTCACACAGGGGAGAAACCATTTAAATGCATTGAGTGTGGAAAGAGCTTTAATAATAGTGGATGCCTTAGAAGACATCAACGGACTCACACAGGGGAGAAACCATTTGAATGCATAGAGTGTGGAAAGAGCTTCAGTGAGAGTGGAAACCTTAGGAAACATCAACGGACTCACACAGGAGAGAAACCATATGAATGTATTGAGTGTGGAAGGAGCTTTAGTGATAATGGAAACCTTAGACAACATCAATGGACTCACACAGGGGAGAAACCATTTAAATGCATTGATTGTGGAAAGAGCTTTAGTGATAATGGAAAACTTAGAAGACATCAATGGGCTCACACAGGGGAGAAACCATTTGAATGCATAGAGTGTGGAAAGAGCTTCAGTCAGAGTGGAAACCTTAGGAAACATCAACGGACTCACACAGGAGAGAAACCATATGAATGTATTGAGTGTGGAAGGAGCTTTAGTGATAATGGAAACCTTAGACAACATCAACGGACTCACACAGGAGAGAAACCATTTAAATGTATGGAGTGTGGAAAGAGTTTTAGTGATAGTGGAAGCCTTAGAACACATCAACGGACTCACACAGGGGAGAAACCATTTGAATGTATGGAGTGTGGAAAGGACTTCAGTCAGAGTGGACACCTTAGAAGACATCAACAGACACACACAGGGGAGAAACCATTTAAATGTATGGAGTGTGGAAAGGACTTCAGTCAGATTGGACACCTTAGATCACATCAACGGACTCACACAGGGGAGAAACCATTTAAATGTATCGAGTGTGGAAAGAGCTTTAGTGAAAATGGAAGCCTTAGAAATCATCAACGAACTCACACAGGAGAGAAACCATTTAAATGTATGGAGTGTGGAAAGGACTTCAGTCATAGTGGACACCTTAGATCACATCAACGGACTCACACAGGAGAGAAACCATTTAAATGTATGGAGTGTGGAAAGAGTTATAGTGATAGTGGAAGCCTTAGATCACATCAACGGACTCACACAGGGGAGAAACCATTTGAATGCATGGAGTGTGGAAAGGACTTCAGTCAGAGTGGACACCTTAGAAGACATCAACAGACACACACAGGGGAGAAACCATTTAAATGTATCGAGTGTGGAAAGGACTTCAGTCAGATTGGACACCTTAGATCACATCAACGGACTCACACAGGGGAGAAACCATTTAAATGTATCAAGTGTGGAAAGAGCTTTAGTGAAAATGGAAGCCTTAGAAATCATCAACGAACTCACACAGGAGAGAAACCATTTAAATGTATGGAGTGTGGAAAGAGTTTTCGTGATAGCAGCAGCCTTAGTTCCCATCATCGGACTCACACAGGGGAGAAACCATTTGAATGCATGGAGTGTGGAAAGGACTTCAGTCAGAGTGGACACCTTAGAAGACATCAACAGACACACACAGGGGAGAAACCATTTAAATGTATCGAGTGTGGAAAGGACTTCAGTCAGATTGGACACCTTAGATCACATCAACGGACTCACACAGGGGAGAAACCATTTAAATGTATCGAGTGTGGAAAGAGCTTTACTAAAAGTGGAAGCCTTAGAAGACATGAACGGACTCACACGGGAGAAACCATTTCAATGTATGGAGTGTGAAAAGAGCTTCAATGAGAGTGCACACTTTAGATCACATCAACGGAGTCACACGGGGAGAAACCATTTAAATGCATGGAGTGTGGAAAGGACTTCAGTCAGAGTGGAACACTGGAAAAAAATCAACGGACTCATACACGGGAGAAACCACATAAATGTATAGAGTGTGGATAGAGTTTCCATTGTAATCCAAGCCTTAGATCACATCAACGGACTCATATAGGAGAGAAACCCTTTCAATGTATGGAGTACAGTAAATACTTCACTCAGAGTGGAAATCTTAGAAAACATCAGTAGATACACAGGGGAGAAACCATTTAAAGGTATGGACTGTGGAAGGAGCTTCAGTCAGAGTGGAACCCTTGATTTATGTCAACAAACTTACACAAAAGACAAACCGTATAAATATCAGGAAAGTAGATAGAGGTTCACTCTTAGTGGAAGTTGAAAATCAACAGACTCACGGACAGGAAGAACTCTAAGAGTTGAAACCCTTCAAACCATCAACAAACTCAGAGAGAAGAAGCAGTTTAAATGAAAAGATTGCAAGAAGTGCTTTATTTATAATGGAGTGATCAAGGAACATCCCAGGACTCTCACATGGGAGAACCCATTTAGATGTATGGAGTGTGGGACTTCTTCCTCTCAGAGTCCACTCTGAGCAATGAACTCAGCAGGAAATCATTCCTAAAAGCATGAGGTATATGTGAAGTTCTGGTCTTTATATGTAAAACATTACAATAATCAAATAATGAAGGCAGCATCTCACAATGGTGAGTATAATTTTAGATGAAAGTACTTTTGGTTTTTGTACCAAACTCTGTCACCACCACCACATGATCTCCAAGCACTGCTTCTTCACCAGAACTTCATCGCTGCCTCCTGCCCTGCGCGTTCTGAAGAAAACTTGAAATACTGTAATTGAATGGGAGATTCCCCCCCCCCAAGTCTAATTTCAAGAGGGGGAATGAGGGGCTGCAGATACCAGGGAAGTCTCCTGGGGGGGGCATCTTCACTCATGAACCCCATGGGGCAACCCCAGAGCTCCTGCTCATTCTGGGGTTTGAGGAAGATAGCATTTTTCCATAGTCCCAGAAGGCTTGCTTCAATCATGCTTCTCAGGTGTTTTCCTACCAGAGGACCACAGTGCTGTGGCTGCTGTTGTTGTCAAGGACTGGCTGATGGGGGGAGGCACCAGCTGGGGGACCCACAAGGGAAGAAGGCTCAGATCCTGTTGACTGGTGATGGGATGAGGCAAAAGAAGGAGAAAAGGGAGCAGACCGGAAGGGGAGATGTTGCAAGCTGAGGAGGAAACTGGGTTAGGTGAGTGGGAAAAGTCTGGGGCAGAGAGCAGTTCAGGCTCAGAGGGAGGAGAGGAGGGGGCCAGGAGACCCAGAGGAGGCCGGCTGCTGAAACATCCAGGGAGACCCCCCTCCTGCTGCGACCAGCACATGCCTCTGAGTCTGGGGGTTAGAACGCTTAGATTGTGGGGATCCCATTTTTCAACCAAAACCAAAACAAAAACCCGCTAGCCTTTTCCCAGGTCTTTCCTGACCTGACAGTCGTTCGTCTTCTCTACAAAGTCCTTCTCCCTCCCTTTATTTACCATGGGGTCCCAGCAACCTTTTCAGCCTCTAGGGAAAAGAGTCCCTTTCCACTGGACCCCTGGCAGCCCAGTGCCAAATCCGGCTGCTCCAGAGAGAACGGAAAGGAACTGTAAACGCCCTTGCGCTCTGACGTGCACCAGTCACTTCCTTCCGGATCATTGTGCTCCGGTGCAGCTGCATTTACGAGAAAAAGAGAAATCGGAAACCAAGCCCAAGTCCCTCGCTATCCAAACTGGCCACTTGGACCAGCCTTGGGGCGTCTTCCTTGGGGAAAAGGAAAAGTTTCAGATCTCAGGTTCCCCGACAGGGAATGAAAGCTTTGATTGGCGTTCTCCCCTTGCAGTTAATTGCCCCTCTAATTGCAGAACCCCAATTCTCCCGTTCTCCCCTCCCCCTCCTAGCTACCTCTTGCCAGGAAGGGTTGGAGTGAAGACCGTCAGCAAAAGAGACAGCAAAGGATGAGAATCTGGGTTGCTGGGTGTTTCAGAGAATCCCGCCCACAATCTTCTCCATTCCTAGACTCACGTCCGCATGCGCTGCTCCTGGCCATCCCAGGGTCTTTTACTAGATTAATTTATGGCCGGCCTGGGGCTGAAAATAAACTACCAAAAAACTAAATTACTGACAAAAAGCCTCACAATGGAAGAAAAAAAAGAACTTCAAGAAAAAACAGGCCTGGAAACTAAAAATAAGGTTAAATACCTAGGGATCTGGATTTCAAATAAAAGTATAAATGTATATGAGGATAATTATAGTAAAGTATGGAAAGAACTTTTTAAAAATATGGAAACCTGGACCAAACTCCATCTCTCACTCTGGGGAAGAGTCTCGGTTGTGAAAATGAATATCCTCCCCAAAATGATGTTCTTATTCCAAACAATACCCATTTTAGGAGGAATGAATTGTTTTAAGGAGTGGCAAAGGGAAATATCTCGATTTATATGGAGTGGAAAGAAACCGAGAAGTAAACACCAGTTATTAACAGATCAAAAGGAGAGAGGAGGTTTTGCATTGCCAGATTTGGAATTCTACCATACGGCGGAAGGATTGGTTTGAAAAAGACTGGATTACACTAAAAGATACGGACCTATTAGACTTGGAAGGCCACAAGAATCGGTCTGGATGGCACGCTTCTTTAATATACGGAAAAGTG
This sequence comes from Podarcis bocagei, assembly GCF_964188305.1. Classification (NCBI taxonomy): domain Eukaryota; kingdom Metazoa; phylum Chordata; class Lepidosauria; order Squamata; family Lacertidae; genus Podarcis; species Podarcis bocagei. The sequence continues at coordinate 2,302,540 of NC_138135.1, forward strand.
AAGGTCCACAGGGGATTTTTGAGCCATGTGAAATAAAATCTGGAGTAAATATAAAGGAATATTTGAGCCAAAAATACCCTTGTGGACATCACCAAGAGAAGCCATATACTCATGTTAGAATATTTACAACTAGCAAAACTGACGGGAAGAGTTAGAGGAGTATTGAACCGGAAAATATTTGGAGAATGGAGAATATTTAAGGATTATAAAAGATCATATTGTACCAACCACTCCATATTAGCAGAACTTGAGTGATACTTGTAAACACAACAAATGCTGTTTGTGGAGTAAACCGGAACAATATTAAAGAATAAAACTGTGCAGAAAAAACGACAGTATAAACAGTACAATGAGAATGATTGGAAGACTCGTTTTGTCAGAAGTCTTTTTTATTTAATTAGGAAGATTAAGTTTTTTCATGCACATAAATCTGCTTCTTCTTTCTTTTTCTGTATTTTCTTCTTTCCTTTATTCTTCATTGTTTTTTCTTTAATTTTCTTTTTGCAGTATGAGATTCCAAATTCTTTGTATATGTGTGTAATTTAAATCAATAAAGATTATTTTTAAAAATAAATTTGAGGCCGGCCTGATCAAGCGTTGCTTCCTCTGGTTAGCCCCACTGGGACTCCACTTCTTTCCAGACCCTGGGGTCACTAGAGGACTGGTGGCTCCTCCTGGCAAATGGCCTGGTGCGCGCTGGATCACCAGTCCTTCCTTACCCCCAGAATCTGGGCAACCGAAGGTCCCATCTGGGGTGCCATCTGTTGTAAACAAAAGCTGCCCTTCTTCCCTTATGGGGGACACAAGACCCCTTTATAGAGTCCCTTGTAGGTTCTCCATCGGTAGGAGGAAATAACAGAGACATCCAGAGAATATTGAGAGGCAAAGCAGCTAGTAAGCCTGATCTTGATTGATCTGTTTCTCCCCTAACACGCAGGAAAGGAGGAGGACCCAGAAGAAAGGTTTGCCTGCCTTTATATAGACATTTTAAATTCCCTGCCCTGGAGCTCCAGACCACCCCTCCATACATCACAGAAGGGGTGTAACCCAGGACCACCCCCCACAAACATCATACCTGCATCACAGAAAAGGTGGTCTACAACAGAAATGTGAATGTTGTTTTTCCTGTCTGCCAGGTTATCTGATAATTCCTTATCTGATTCCCTTTCCTGGTAGTCTGGCCATTCGGTTAAGATGGTGATTTCCCAATCCCTGAGACAATGGGAAGGTTCCCTCACCCGCTCCCTCCTTGCAGAGAAAACATTTGGTCAGTTGGGGGGTCTAAATGGTTTCAGGACGGTCTTCCTGTGCTGCTCCAGACATGTGGTCCACATATCTATGAATGCGCTTGCTTGGTACATTTATGAACATTTATTGTATATTGTCAGAGCTGCTTCCAGATCCTAGCTCACAGAGGATCACGCTAGCCAGTGATCACTTGTACCTGGCACCCTTCCTCTCCACTGCGTTCTGTTGGTGATGCTGGTCCCGATTTCCAACTGCTGCTCTCTGAGCCCCCTCTGGACCCTTCTTCCTGGGGTGTCCCCCTAGGCTCCCCCCTTGCTCTGGCCACTGGCGCCCCTTCCTGTGAATCTTCTGATTCACTGGAAAGACTCGGAGATCTCGGGTCGTCGTCATCACTCATCTTTTCTTCTGCCTCCTCCCCTTCGCTCTCTGTTTCCTCCCTTGCCCTCGCCTCTGCTCCTGAACCCCTGACATATATTATAAGACCTTGTTACGGAAAATCTAGGTGTGAGGCTGCTCTGCCACCCAGCTCGTCGGACTGAGTCCGCGGGTCCCTGCGGAACAAAAGGAGCGCAGCCAGAGACTGGAGCAAGTTGGAGAAGATCCACATTTGTTGTGCAACAGGTTCAAGGCGAGATTGAATCCCGAGGATAGGGTGACATGAACTTTTAAAACTTCCCACCATTACCCCAGATACAGTTCAAAAGCATCATCACTACATCATTGCTACATCACGATTACATCAGAAAAGGGGTGGGTTACACGGGATTAACATATGGAGGAGGGAGGGGGAGACATGCAGAGCTGGAACATGTATTGAAAGGCACATTCTGAGTACCGGTAGTAAGAGAGCAATGGGGTCTTAGTTTGCATAGTCTGTCACCCGGCCGAGCCTGGAGGAACGGCTAGACTGGGTGATTTGGCATCAATGGGGTCCTTCCTGGGTGTACGTGACCGTGACCTCCAGCTTGAGGGATTATGGAAGGTACTGGGCAGTCTTGAAGTCCTGAGTAAATTGAGCAGTTTGGCATTGAAAGCAAGAGAATCGGTGGTACGGGTGATTTTCTATGAATTTTTATATTTTTTTAGCCCTTTGAAACAGTGGCAGCTCATTTGGGAAGCGAATTGATACATTGTATCACTTTTGATGGGCTTAGCAAGGATACGAGGTGTCAGTCCATTGTTCTCCCCGCAGGGAGCTGTCAACAGCTTGTCAGAAGGTGAATGAGGCCTGCAAGAGCTGACACTGCAGACCAAATGCATTGTCTTGATTGGTTGGAGGCTGCGTTTAGTGCAGGCTGATTGGTCAGGACGCTCCCGTAGGCAAATAGTCTGTTCATTCATAAAATATGCTACTCGCTCCTCCGGTCTACCCAGGGAAAGGGCACTATTTGGGGGCTTCGGTTTCGCCTGGTGCTTAGTGCAAAAGAGTGAGGGAGCTGAGGGGTCCTTGTAGGACCGGGTGCCCTTGAGGTCATCGCCTCGAACCCTCTGAAGGCTTCTGGGAAGGGGGTTGACAAACATGCCCCCCCTTCCGTATCAACCTTAATTTTTTTATTACAGGATTCATCCATTCCAGCCTTTTGCATGATGAATTCTGCATCTACGTTAAATAAGCAGGGAGACAATTTAAAGCCATACTCCTAACTCAATTTTGAACCAATCAGTTGTTCCATATCCAGTTCAAACTGTAGCTTCTTGTCCCACATAGAGATTTCTCAGGAGACAGATGAGGTGATCAGGCGCTCCCATTTCTTTAAGAACTTGCCATCATTTGCTGTGGTTGACCCAGTTAAATGGTTTTGCATAGTCAATGAAGCAGAATAATAATAATAATAATAATAATAATAATAATAATAATAATAATAATAATAATTTATACCCCGCCCATCTGGCTGGGCCTCCCCAGCAACTCTGGGCGGCTTCCAAAAGAACACCAAAATACGATAATACATCAAAGATTAAAAGCTTCCCGAAACAGGGCTGCCTTCAGATGTCTTCTAAAAGCCTGATAGTTGTTGTTCTCTTTGACATCTGTGGGAGGGCGTTCCACAGGGCGGGTGCCACTGCCGAGAAGGCCCTCTGCCTGGTTCCCTGTAACTTGGCTTCTCGCAGGGAATCATAGAATCATAGAATCATAGAGTTGGAAGAGACCACAAGGGCCATCGAGTCCAACCCCCTGCCAAGCAGGAAACACCATCAGAGCACTCCTGACATATGGTTGTCAAGCCTCTGCTTAAAGACCTCCAAAGTAGGAGACTCCACCACACTCCTTGGCAGCAAATTCCACTGTCGAACAGCTCTTACTGTCAGGAAGTTCTTCCTAATGTTTAGGTGGAATCTTCTTTCTTGTAGTTTCGATCCATTGCTCCGTGTCCGCTTCTCTGGAGCAGCAGAAAACAATCTTTCTCCCTCCTCTATGTGACATCCTTTTATATATTTGAACATGGCTATCATATCACCCCTTAACCTCCTCTTCTCCAGGCTAAACATGCCCAGCTCCCTTAGCCATTCCTCATAAGGCATCGTTTCCAGGCCTTTGACCATTTTGGTTGCCCTCCTCTAGACACGTTCCAGTTTGTCAGTGTCCTTCTTGAATTGTGGTGCCCAGAACTGAACACAGTACTCCAGGTGTGGTCTGACCAGAGCAGAATACAGTGGCACTATTACTTCCCTTGATCTAGATGCTATACTCCTATTGATGCAGCCCAGAATTGCATTGGCTTTTTTAGCTGCCGCGTCACACTGTTGGCTCATGTCAAGTTTGTGGTCAACCAAGACTCCTAGATCCTTTTCACATGTACTGCTCTCAAGCCAGGTGTCCCCCATCTTGTATTTGTGCCTCTCATTTTTTTTGCCCAAGTGCAATACTTTACATTTCTCCCTGTTAAAATTCATCTTGTTTGTTTTGGCCCAGTTCTCTAATCTGTCAAGGTTGTTTTGAAGTGTGATCCTGTCCTCTGGGGTGTTAGCCACCCCTCCCAGTTTGGTGTCATCTGCAAATTTGATCAGGATGCCCTTGAGTCCATCATCCAAGTCGTTGATAAAGATGTTGAATAAGAGCGGGCCCAAGACAGAACCCTGTGGCACCCCACTAGTCAATCTTCTCCAGGATGAAGAGGAACTATTGATGGGCACCCTTTGGCTTCGGTCAGTCAGCCAGTTACAAATCCACTGAGTGGTAGAATAGTCAAGACCGCATTTTACCAGCTTCTTTACAAGAATATCATGGGGCACCTTGTCAAATGCCTTGCTGAAATCAAGGTAGGCTACATCCACTGCGTTCCCTTCATCTACCAGGCTTGTAATTCTGTCAAAAAACGAGATCAGGTTAGTCTGACATGACTTATTTTTCAGAAATCCATGCTGACTATTGGTGATCACAGCATTCCTTTCTAGGTGCTCACAGACTGTTTGCTTAATGATCTGCTCCAGAATCTTCCCTGGTATTGATGTCAGACTGACTGGGCGGTAATTATTTGGGTCCTCTCTTTTCCCCTTTTTGAAAATAGGGACAACATTTGCCCTCCTCCAGTCTGCCGGGACTTCGCCTGTTCTCCAGGAATTCTCAAAGATGACTGCCAGTGGTTCTGAGATCACATCTGCCAGTTCTTTTAATACTCTTGGATGCAGTTCGTCTGGCCCTGGAGACTTGAATACATCTAAACTAGCCAAGTATTCTTGTACCATCTCCTTAGTTATTCTGGGCTGTGTTTCCTCTGCTGAATCATTTGCTCCAAATTCTTCAGGTCGGGCATTGTTTTCTTTATCGGAGAAGACTGAGGCAAAGAAGGCATTGATACGGAACGGGGGGGCATGTCTTCTTCACTACAATATATCCATTTATTTCCATCTGCCAAGCCCTTCCTCCGGGCGATGCCAGGTTACAGACTATGCAAACATGGACCATTGTCTTCTCAGGATGTGCTTATCTGCGCATATCTCCAGCTCTCTGCATATTCCCCCCTCCCTCCTCCATCCAGCTCTCTGCATATTCCCCCCTCCCTCCTCCATATGTTAGTCTGTGTAACCCAACCTCTTAATGTATTCATGATGTAACTGGGATGTATTTTGCACTGTATTCTGGGATATGGAGGGAAATTTCAAAAGTTCATGTCACCCCTTTCTCGCTGTTGAATCTTGCCTTGAACCTGTTGCGCAATAAACTTGGATCTTCTGCAGTTTGCTCCTGTCTCCGGCTGAGCTCATTTTCCTCCGCAGAGACCCACGGACCTAGTCCGATGAGCTGGGTGGCAGAGTAACCCCGCACCCAGATTTTAGCCGTAACTGTTGGCGCCCAACGTGGGGCTTGCGGTTCTCCCGAGCTGCTGACTGGGGGCCCTGAAATCTTCAGCCGGCTCCAGGCCATTTTGCCTGGGAAGATCCTTTTGGACCCCCAGCCATCTTCCGGGCGGTAATCGAAAGCCCTAGGAGTTCATCAATCCCGGGATCATCATAGAAGACGCGTGAGTATAAGGAAAAAGGAAAATCCAGTGCACTGGTGGGAAGGGGGTGGAATCTCCTGGCAACTGAATTCTCTGCCCTCCTCTCTATCGCTCCTTCTTGCCTTTCTCTTGGTCCGGTTAGTGAGAGAGACCGTGGACCGCTGCTCAACCCGAAAGGGGGGTTCTGAGCTCTATCTCTTTTCTTTAAAATCTCCAGCCAGCCGCACCAATTGGGAGCCCGAAAGTAAGACGGAGAGACCCGACTTGAAAGATAGCCGACTCTTCGCAACGGGCATCCCAGTTGAAAGCAAGGGGTTGGAGCTCTCTTTCCGAACTTCCCGAGCGTCCTTGCTAGGGGGCAGGAAGTGGTCTTGCTTTCTGTATCAATCCCAGCCGCACCGGTCGGAGCTACGTACCACGTGTATCGTAAGCCCGCTTCCGAAAGCAAGGGGGATTTTCGATTCAAAATTCTATCCAGGGATCACCCGATCTGGCACCGCATGGCGCGGGCGTCCAGTAGGGCCCCTTTTCCTGAGATGTGACGATAGGTAGGAGGTTGCCAGGAGGGATAGCCCATGAGGAATTGGGCAGGACCGGCAGAGTGGAAAGAGACCCCAGGTTATAGGAAATAAGGAAATAAGGAAATAAGGAAATAAGGAAATAAGGAAATAAGGAAATAAGGAAATAAGGAAATAGGAAAGGGAACGCAAGGAACTGGATAGCTAGAGCTCTCTAAAACCCACTAAGAAAGTTGCCAGGCAACTAGAAGCCCCTTCTCTTCTTTACTATACGTCCCTGTACTAAGCATACCAAACCCCTAGACATACCAATCCTTACAGACCCCTTTCTTTCCCCCTTTTCTGTCTAGACACGCGTGAATCATAAAGGGGTACCCAGTCAACCAAGCGTTGTGAGCCCTGCCAGTTTGATTAACTGGTGGTGTGTTTAAAGAGGCAAGGAGGCTCATAAAACCATGTGGGACCTTCCTACTAATTTCACTTAATGAAGCCAAAGGTAGTGGCCAACTCCTTGCAATAACCAACTAAAGGATGAGAATATGTATGTTTACATGTTGTCTGTTATGTGTGTTGTCTGTTCCTTCTGTCTCTGGCAGACTGCCTTTCTTAAGTGTGCATAGTTTAAACTGCAAGCTTGCTTCAAAATTTTAAATCTAAGGAAACCATGCTGGACCTTAGCAGTCCTAAATAAGACAAAAATTGAGAATGAAGTGTGCAAATGTTTGTTATTTGAGAGGGGCTCCAAAAGAGAGTTTTCCTCCCAAGTGGTAAAACCTAATGTTTCTGCTGCAAAAGCCTAGTTGAGCCAACTGCTCTCAAGCTAAAATGCAGTGTATGTATTTCATTAAGCATATGCCTATGAAAGTATGGTGTTCCTTCTAAGAAAAAATATTTGAGTCCAGTTTTAACTTTGATTTGGTTATTGTGAGAGTTATTGTAAGGCTCCTGATATCAGTCTCTATAAGACGTCCTGGCCTCTTTTCTTAGAAAATGCCCCCCCCGTTTCATTCTGTCTCTTTCAGGGTTTTTTCCCCCTTCTCCTTCTTATTCTGTGCCAGGTAAATTTACTCCCGAGTAAGCTTCCTTTAAAGGAAACTGCAAAGGGGGGGGGCATAGATTAGGCTTACTATTCCTCTGCAAGTTCAGGAAAAATTGTTTACTTTTGTATTCCTTTAAATCAAATCTATGGCTGTTTTAATTATTTGTGAGTGGTTATATCAATTGAATTAACTTTCCTTTATAAAAGATCCTCTCCCTCTCTTAGGAAAAACTGTTCAATTCAATCTTCCTTTAAAGATCATTTCTCTATCTCAAGATCTGCTAAAAGGGTTCTGTATAGAATTGGGTACTTTTATTTTCCTCTTCCTTAGTACATGATAGGCGCATGGCTTGTGATCTCTTCTCCAGTTGTGTCTGTGTACATAAGTATGTGTGTGTTTCTGGTAGTACAAATCTTGCTATGAACCCTGTATTTTAGGGTTGGACTAGATGACCCCAGGTCCCTTTCAACTTTCCCAATTTGTGGCTAATGAGTTGAAATTCAGCCCAGATTTGCTCTTTGTTTTTTAAAAGGTGTGAGGTGAAGCCATGATGTTTGAAGCAGAACTGGTGATATCAGGCATTTAAGTGATTACAGTGTTTATCGTTTTGTCTATTATTTACAAAAATCAGACTTAAAAGTCCACTCAAAGTTTAAGCACATACAAATGAATAATCAAGTAGAATTAGCCTTGACCAATCCTGTAAATAAAGGGCAGGAAAAAATTGTCTGCAAATGGTAAGGCTGAAATGACTGAGAATGTTAAAAAAAATCCTATGAATTCTGATCCTCTGGCCATTTTCCCCATATATAAGGGCGTGGCATTGTTCCGCGAATGGCCAGAGGCATATTAGCCCTTTCCTATACATAAAGGAAGCAGTCCCTTTTGCTTGGGCTGAAATTACTAGCTATGGTGAATACTTGAATTGCTGAGTTTCTCTTTTTTGTTTTAAAATCTAACCCTATTTTTAAAATCTACTCCTTACCCTTCCCTTCCTTATTCTAATTTAGCCAAAAGATGCAACATTTTCAATGGTATAAAAGGTTTGCTGAGACATGAACTCTGCACATGCACAGAGGCTAGATCAGCTTACGAAAAAGAGAGAGTGAGAAAAAGGAGGGGGTGAAACCTATCCAAATTTCCTTATGTAAAACTTGGAACCATTGAGGGAAATCACCCTTAATGTGTCTTTGCTCCAGGGGCTACGTAAGACAAAAGGCTTTAAAAAACAACAACAAAAAACTAGCCCATCAAAAGTCAAGAGCTTTCCAGGTTCCAAATCTTAACATGCCAAATTCTTTTCACAGGTAAATATCAAAGCATTCCCCCCCTCGATGGGAATTTTAGGAACAGCATTTCCTGACAGGCTTCTCACATGAAATAATTTCCCCTTTGAACAAGATATGTGAACCCCGATAACAAAGTGTTTGTCCCTTTTTCCTCCCACAGCAACTTTCTTTCGGTTCTGTGAAACAAGTCTGAATCCCTGCTATATTAGTGACTTCCATCTCTTTGTGGCTTTGACATTTTTTTAGGTTACAAATAATCTGTTTTCGTTTATATTAAAATCAGTTCTTCCATTATATATATGAAATTAATCGAAGCACAACCAAACATTGTTTATGGAATGGTATTTGTTTACCTTTTTGCCTGAGCATTTCTTATTAATTCTGTCATTTTGGCTAGTGCAAGGTACGTGCACAACTTTAAATTGCCATTCATTTTTTATTGGTATTAACTCATTTCCCAGTATTCCGCTATTAACATTACAGCTGATGTCACACCAAGAAACACTATTTTATTTTCATTTGGGATGTTAGAATGCCAAAACAGATTACTTTAGGTTACTTCAGGTTTCTTATTAATTGTGTGTCTTAGCATTTATTAATTTTTGGTTCCTCATAGCTCATTTTGTGTGTGTGTGTTTTACTTTGGGGACATGTTCATCACATGTTGAAAGTCAGTTTCATGAAGTTCTTTTATCAGATAGCACATGGTGAATTTTAAGTTTTCCCCCCATTGTTTTCCCATTTTTTTCAGTCCAGTAGTAATCTGCGTGGTTTTGATAATATCTTTGTATTATTTAATAATAATTCTTTTCTAAATCTGATGTCTTTGTGTCAAGTTTGTTTTCATCTGACTGGTAATTTAATTTTTTGCTTTCTTTTGTATTTTTTAACCTTTGTATTTTTTACAGTCCTCTTTCTATACGTGTGGAGTAATTTTTTATTTTATAATATGAAAAAAAACAACAACAAAAACTAAGTGAAGGAAAGCAAACAAACTTAGCAGATAATAACAGTAATTATGTGGAAATGTGATAATGATATTGAAATGAATAAAATGCTTAATGTGCTAAGATTTTTTATTATTTGCAGCTTCCCACGTAAATTGAAGGACATCCTTTTTGCCTTTTGCTCCTTCCTTTTTCTAACTGTCCTTTAAGTCTCCCCAAAACCCTGCCCCCTTACAGGATATCACTTCTACAGATGTGCAATGATGAAAAGCAGCAACAACCCCTCAACTCAGTTCTTCGCCATCACAACACCAGAGTTTTCAAAGTGCCCACAGCTATCTCTTTCAAAGGCTATAGACTGAGGGGGGAGGAGTTGAATTGCAAGGACATTTTCTCACTTTTGAACCTTAAGACTGTGCTCCAGGATTCAAAAGATACATACATAAAAGATCACAATTGTGTCAAGATATGCAACTGATATTTAATTAGTTTGTTTTGTATTATGTGTTATTATGTAGGAATGTTGAAATGTGTCTGACAGTGTGATCTCCACAAAGGGGGGGGGGGAGGCTATTTTTGTGTGTAATTGTTTTTATGTTTAATGTCTTATTCCTTACACCCCAGTGGAGGATTCTCATGCATTTTATACTTTCTAATAGCTCACACTATTGTGTAGTCCAATGTTTAGATAACCACAATTCGTTGTCCCACCTGGCACTATGCCAACCTTCCCTACCCATTTTAAAAAATGTGCTAAAACTTGCTTTACCAAGGAGAAGCTTCTAAGAAACATGAAGGTGGATATGCTTTGGTTTAGCAGGAATGATCCCTTATAGACTTAAATTGACTTATTTGGACAACTGCCCTTGTTAAGAATGGTTTTCTTTTAACAGATTGGTTTGAAGAGTTGAGAACCATGGGGCAAGATAAATTCAAATTGGACTCAGTTTGAATTGGGCAAGTGTATCCAGGCTGCAATTAGGTTTTTGGTCCTTTAAGTGCAAGTGAGCAACTTCCCATGAGTGCAAGACCACAGCCTATAATAAAATCCCATAGCTAAAGGTCAAGGCGAAGACCTCTACCTCACGAGATGTCCAAACCTGTGCCAGCTATGGTGAATGCTAGGCAACATGGTTAAATGAAAGCCCTGAGGGGATTCAACAGACAGGATGTGTTGCTGTAGCACTATGTCAGTGTGAGACCACAGAAGAGCTAGCTTGACACCTGAGAAACACACAAAAATGGCGAAGGGCAAAACACCAACTGCATTTTTCAGTCAGTAGTGGACCTTCTAAATGTAAAGCATACACCACTATTGAAAATGTTTCTCCCAGGAACTAGGATGCCACGAGTAATTTAGCAACAAAATACAAGAGGTGTTCTTTTATATAATACCCTATATGCAGCTACCTGCACTGCTATACTTGCAAATGACCGTAAGAGGCATGGCTTGCAAGTCCCTTTCAGGTTTGCATAAAGCCACACATCCCATTCACCGAGATTTAGGGTGCGGAGAAAAGATTTGCAAGTTCTTACAGAACTTTAATGCAAATCTATCTCCGAATGGGGGACTGATACGGAACGGGGGGGCATGTCTTCTTCACTACAATATATCCATTTATTTCCATCTGCCAAGCCCTTCCTCCGGGCGATGCCAGGTGACAGACTATGCAAACATGGACCATTGTCTTCTCAGGATGTGCTTATCTGCGCATATCTCCAGCTCTCTGCATATTCCCCCCTCCCTCCTCCATCCAGCTCTCTGCATATTCCCCCCTCCCTCCTCCATATGTTAATCTGTGTAACCCAACCTCTTAATGTATTCATGATGTAACTGGGATGTATTTTGCACTGTATTCTGGGATATGGAGGGAAATTTCAAAAGTTCATGTCACCCCTTTCTCGCTGTTGAATCTCGCCTTGAACCTGTTGCGCAATAAACTTGGATCTTCTGCAGTTTGCTCCTGCGTCCGGCTGAGCTCATTTTCTTCCGCAGGGACCCACGGACTTAGTCCGATGAGCTGGGTGGCAGAGTAACCCCGCACCCAGATTTTAGCCGTAACAGCATTGAGGAGTTCAGTCCTTTCTGTGTCCCCTGTTTGCATTTCACCATCTTCTCCTCTGAGTGACTCCACTGTTTCTTTGTTCTTCCTTTTGCTACGAACATACCCATAAAAGCCTTTTTTGTTGCTTTTAACCTCTCTAGCCAGCCTGAGTTCATTCTGTGCTTTAGCTTTTCTGACTTTGTGTCTACACGTGCTGGCTATTTGTTTGAATTCCTCTTTGGTGGTTTCCCCCCTTTTCCATTTTTTGTACACATCCTTTTTTAATCTTAATTCAGTTAAAAGTTCTTTAGATAGCCACCCTGGCTTCTTTAGGCACCTTCCATGTTTCTGTCTCATTGGTATTGCCTGACGTTGTGCTTTTACTATCTCCCTCTTAACAAACTCCCAGCCATCATGAACTCCCTTTCCTTTTAGTATTGCTGTCCATGGGATCTCACCCAGCACTTCCCTAAGTTTTATGAAGTCGGCTTTCTTAAAGTCAAGAAATTGGCTGCTCCTTTCGTGGCCATCGTGGCCGCATCTAAAGATGGTTTTTTAAGAAGCGGTTTAATAACCGCCTCTTTCAGCGGGTCTGGGAAGGCTCCCTCACGGAGGGAAGCATTCACCACCCCACGAAGCCCATCACCCAGTCCTTCCCGGCTAGCTTTTATAAGCCAGGATGGGCAAGTATCAAGGAGATAGGTGGTTGGTTTCACTCGTCCAAGCAGCCTGTCCACATCCTTGGGGGTAACAGATTGGAATTGATCCCACACAACTTGACTAGACAGGACTCTAGCACTCTCCCGCCCCGGCCCTGCTCCCACGGTGGAGTCTACCTCTTCTCGAATCTGAGCGACTTTATCTGCAAAAAACTTTGCAAAGTCATTGCAGGAGATCATGTTGCCCCTACTGGGCCCTGATGGAGCAGGTGGTTCCGCTAAATTGCGAACCACCTGAAAGAGTCTCCTGCTGTTGTTTTCCGCAGATGCAATAGAGGCGGTGAAGAAAGTCTTCTTCGCCGTCGCTATCGCCACTTGGTAGGCTCGACATTGAGCTCTAACCCGTGTCCAGTCAGCTTCAGAATGAGTTATCCGCCACTGGTGCTCTAGCCATCTCAGCGATTGTTTCATTGCCCTCAGATCCATGGAAAACCACGGGGCTGTCCAGGCTCCATGCAATCGGAGAGGGCGCTTTGGAGCCAGACAGTCAATAGCCCTGGTTAACTCCACATTCCAGCGGGCCACCAGGGAATCAGCTGAAAGGCCATCAACATGGGATAAAACATCCCCTACCACTCTCTGGAAACCATTTGGATCCATTAAGTGGTGGGGGTGGACTATCCAAATCGGTCCCACCTCCCTGCAGAGGGGAAGGGTCGTGGAAAAGTCAAGTTGACCATGGCACTTCTTTTGTTTCGCTTTTACTTAGTGTCAGATCACCAACATCCATAGAGGTGAACACCAAGTCCAAGGCATGTCAGCGGCTATGAGTTGGGCCAGACTTATTCAGGGACAGCCCCATGGAGGCCATGCATTCCACGAAGTTCCAAGCAGCCCCTTGTAAGGTCGTGTCGGCATGGATGTTAAAATCCCCTAGGACGACCAAGCTAGGTGTCTCCAGGAGAACATCCGCCACGACCTGAAGCAGCTCGGGCAGGGAATCCTTGGTGCAGCGGGGAGGTCGGTACACCAAAAGGAATCCTGTACTGCCCCTATTGCCCAACTTCCAGAACATGCACTCAGAGAACTGGGTCTTCCCAATAGGACGCCTGGTGCAAACTAATGACTTCCTAAAAATCACTGCAACCCCCCCTCCCCGCCCACAAGGCCTGGGTTGCTGTGCGTAAGAGAAACCTGGTGGGCAAGCAGTGGCAAGGACAGGCCCATCTGCTTCATCCAACCAGGTCTCTGTCACACATGCCAGGTCAAAGCCTCCATCCACAATCAGGTCGTGGATGGCAGTGGTTTTATTCATCATTGACCTGGCATTGCACAGCAACACTTTCAGGTCATGTGGGTTTCCCTTGTTGATTCCAGTATCCTTCCGGTCAGGACCAGAGCTGGAGGCAGGGATAGTCCTCAGACAACGACTAAACCTGCGTCCTCGGTAATGACATGGTCTGGTCTTAGCGTAACTCCTCCTCCTACCCATGATCACTGCGATCGGTTGTCCGAGTGCACCCCCCCTATGGAACCTGCCCCAGCCATTTTGTTTGCTGGGACCCACTCCCGGGCAGCCCTGACCCCTCCCCTTAAAATCAAATTAAAGCCTATACAAAAAACAAACTAACAGAACAATAAATCTATAAAAACAAAAAACAAAGTTACAAACACAACATAATTAAATTAAACAAATTCCCCCACCCAACTAAACACCCACCCCACACACCCGAGGCCTCCCTGGAGCCCCATAAGCTGGGGAGGTGAGTATGGGGCCCGCCCCCAGGCCCAAGGTGGAAAAAGGGCTTCAGGGGGGAGCGGTCCTCCCCACAAGCTCACGGCAAAGCGGCAGTAGATGTCTTTCTGGAACTCTCTAGCTTTCTCCATAATCCAGCGCATGTTTGCAATTTGATCTCTGGTTCCTCTGCCCCTTCGAAATCCAGCTTGCACTTCTGGGAGTTCTCGGTCCACATACTGCTTAAGCCTGCCTTGCAGTATTTTAAGCATAACCTTGCTAGAGTGTGAAATGAGTGCAATTGTATGGTAGGTGGACCATTCTTTGGCACTGTCCTTCTTTGGGATTGGGATTCATGTGTTGCAGGAAACAGGGTCTGCATAAAAGGCGGATCTACACGGATCCTCATGGATCCTCCACTTTTTAAAAAATAATTCCAACAAATGCAGTGTCAAATCACACCTAGAAGGCATGCCTACAAACTGGACTATAAAAAATGTGGATCCAACACTTTGCCGCGCTGCAGTACCATAAAAACATGGATCCGAGGCACGGATCCTCATGAATTCATATGATTTTTATATTGAAACAAAATAAAAACACCATGCTACTGTAGACCACATCTTAGTCTGTAGGAGGAACCAAAAAAATCACGCATCCACTGTTTCGTGATGCTGCAATGGCGCAATGGTTATAAAACACGGATCCTCATGAATCCTCATGATTTTTGCACTAGATCAGCCCAAACTCACTTTCAAATTACACATCATGTCCAGGGGCACAACATCCACCACAGAAATCACGGGTCCATGGCTTCCTGGCCATATCATGGCCAAAAAACGTGGTTTTCAAGAACAGATCCTCATGGATCCTCACACTTTTTGCATTGGACCAACCCAAACTCACCGTCAAATCACACATCATAGCCAGGGGCACAGCCTACATCACAAAAAACTCAGATCCACGCCTGCCTGGCCACTCCATGGCCCAAAAACGTGGTTCCGAAGCACGGATCCTCATGGATCCTCACGCTTTTTGAATTGGGCCAACCCAAACTCCCTGTCAAATCACACATCATAGCCAGGAGCAGAGCCTGCACCATAAAAATTATGGATCCACGGCTTCCTGGCAACGCCATGGCCCAAAAAGGTAGTTTTGAAGCACGGATCCTCAAGGATCCTCACTCTTTTCGCATTGGGGCTCCCCAAACTCACCATCAAATCACACATCATAGCCACAGACACAACTCACAAATCATGAGTTACACTACAAAAATCACAAAAATCCCCTTACCTGCACTGTTAATGTCACCACTGCAATATTATTATTAGAGCAGATAGGAGAATATATGACTACCGTATTTTTCGCTCTATAGGACACACTTTTTACCCTCCAAAAATTAAGGGGAAATATGTGTGCGTCCTATGGAGCGAATGCAGGCTCCTTGGCTTCAGCGATAGCAACACGAAGCCTCTGAAGCGCTGAGGGAGCGCTCCCTCCATGCTCCAGAGGCTACGCATTGCTTTCGCTGAAGCCTGGAGAGCGAGAGGGGTCAGTGCGCACCGACCCCTCTCGCTGTCCAGGCTTCAGGGATAGCCGCCTGAAGCCTTTGGAGCACAGCGCAAGTTCCTGCTGATCTCCGAAGGCTTGTGGTAAGCCGCCTGAAGCCTGGAGAACGAGAGGGGTCGGTGCACACAGCATTCGCATCCTGAAGCGCCACGTCTGCACACGCACTGGTGCAATTTGGCGCTTCTGCGCATATGAAAGACCCAGTTCTCTGAGTGCATGTTCTGGAAGCTGGGCAATAGGGGCAGTACAGGATTCCTTTTGGTGTACTGACCTCCCCGCTGCACCAAGGATTCCCTGCCCGAGCTGCTTCAGGTCATCGCGGATGTTCTCCTGGAGATACCTAGTTTGGTTGTCCTAGGGGATTTTTACATCCATGCCAACATGACCTTACAAGGGGCTGCTTGGGACTTTGTGGAAAGCATGGCCTCCATGGGGCTGTCCCTGAATAAGTTTGGCCCAACTCATAGTCACGGACATGCCTTGGACCTGGTGTTCACCAATAGTGACATGGGTGATATGACATTAACTAAAAGCGAAACAAAAGAAGTGCCATGGTCAGATCACTTCCTGGTGCAACTGGACTTCTCCGTGACCCTTCTCCTCTGCCGGGAGGTGGGACCAATGCGGATGGTCCGCCCCCGCCACTTAATGGATCCAAATGGTTTCCAGAGAGTGGTAGGGCATGCTTTATCCCATGTTGATGGCCTTTCAGCTGATTCCCTGGTGGCCCGCTGGAATGTGGAGTTGACCAGGGCTATTGACTGTCTGGCTCCGAAGCGCCCTCTCCGATTGCATGGAGCCCGGACAGCCCCGTGGTTTTCTTTGGAGCTGCGGGTGAGGAAACAATCGCTGAGACGGCTAGAGTGCCAGTGGCAGAAAACTTACTCTGAATTGGACCGGACACAGGTTAGAGCTCAATGTCCAGCCTACCAAGTGGCTTTCTTCACCGCCTCTATAGCATTTACAGAAAATAGTAGCAGGAGACTCTTTCAGGTGGTTTGCAATTTAACGGAACCACCTTTACCACCGGGGCCTTGTAAAGACCCCAAGACCTCCTGCAACGATTTTTCAAATTTTTATGCAGATAAAGTTGCTCATATTCAGAAGGAGGTAGACACCACCGTGGGAGCAGGGCCGGGGCGAGAGAGTGCTAGAGCCCTGTCTGGTCCTGTTACACGGGATCAATTTCAATCCGTTACCCCCAAGAATGTGGACAGGCTGCTTGGAAGCGTGAAACCAACCACCTGTCTCCTTGATCCTTGCCCATCCTGGCTAATAAAAGCAAGCCGGGAAGGGCTGGGCAATGGGCTCTGCGGGGTGGTGAATGCTTCCCTCTGTGAGGGGGCATTCCCAGACCAGCTGAAAGAGGCGGTCATTAAACCGCTTCTTAAAAAAAATCTTCAGACCCGGCCAGTATGGCCAACTATCGCCCAGCCTCAAATCTTCCATTCTTGGGCAAGGTGATTGAGCGGGTGGTTGCTGAACAACTCCAGGCACGCCTGGAGGATGCGGACCATTTGGATCCCTTCCAATTGGGATTCAGGTCTTCTCATGGGACTGAAACTGCCTTGGTGGCGACAATCGATCATAACATCCTTCTGGACCGTCTAGAGGAGCTGGGAGCTGAGGGCACTGTTATACAGTGGTTCTGCTCCTTCCTTCTGGGCTGTGTCAAAGAAAGTTGTGGTGGGGGATGAGTGTTCAGACTTACTTGTGGGGTGCCTCGGGGTTCCGTCCTCCCCTCCATGCTTTTTAACATCTACAGGAAGCTGCTGGGAGAGATCATCAGGGGGTTTGAGCTTGGTGTCCATCAATATGCGGTTGATACCCAGCTCTACCTCTCTTTCAACTCAGAACCAGTGAAGGTGGTGAAGGTCCTGTGTGAGTGCTTGGAGGCGGTTGGAGGATGGATGGCAGCTAGTGGATTGAGGTTGAATCCTGACAATAATGAAGTTCTGTTCTTGGGGGATAGGGGGTGGGCTGGTGTGAAGGACTCCCTGGTCCAGAATGGGGTAACTGTGCCCCTGAAGGGCCAGGTGCACAGCCTGGGAGTCATTTTGGACTCACAGCTGTCCATGGACGCACAGGTCAATTCTGTATCCAGGGCAGCTGTCTACCAGCTCTATCTGGTACGCAGGCTGAGACCCTACCTGCCCGGAGACTGCCTCACTAGAGCGGTGCATGCTCTTGTTATCTTCCGCTTGGACTACTGCAATGTGCTCTACGTGGGGCTACCTTTGAAGGTGACCCAGAAACTACAACTAATCCAGAACGCAGCAGCTAGTCTGGTGACTGGGAGTGGCCACCAAGACCATATAACACGTGTCCTGAATGACCTACATTGGCTCCCAGTACATTTCTGAGCACAATTCAAAGTGTTGGTGCTGACCTTGAAAGTCCTAAACGGCCTTGGCCCAGTATACCTGAAGGAGCATCTCCACACCCATCATTCTGCCCAGACACTGATGTCCAGCAGCAAGGGCCTTCTGGTGGTTCCCTCACTGTGAGAAGCAAAGTGACAAGGCACCAGGCAGAGGGCCTTCTTGGTTGTGGCGCCCGCCCTGTGGAATGTCCTCCCATTAGATGTCAAAGAGATAAACAACTACCTGACATTTAGAAGACATCTGACGACAGCCCTGTTTAGGGACGTTTTTAATGTGTGACTTTTTAATGTATTTTTATTTCATTTTTTGGGAAGCCACCCAGAGTGGCTGGGGAAACCCAGCCAGATGGTGGGCAGGGTACAAATATATTTGTAGTAGTAGTAGTAGTAGTAGTAGTAGTAGTAGTAGTAGTACTTTGTAGGATTTGATAATCTTTATAGGTCTTTTAAATTTCTAATCTATCTATCTATCTATCTATCTATCTATCTATCTATCTATCTACCCCCTCCCCCGTTTCCCTTTCTGTACTTCCTTATCCTTATAAAATTGAATATATATATATATATATTTAAAATTTACGGCTCCACAGTTTTCTGGGTCACCCCATATTCATTACCCAACCACCTATGCTGCTCATGGCCAGATCACTTTGGGGCACTGCCATGCTGTAAAAAGATTCTCATGAAGCACAGATCCCCATGGATCCTTAGGGTTTTTTTATGTTTGGTCACCCTGAAATCACTATCAAATCACACCTGATGTATATGACAACAGAACGAACCACAAAAACCACAGAGCACAGCCAAGGAACAAACACTATATTAAATACTTTAATCCTCATGGATCGGCATGATTGTTAAATGGACTCCACCAAATTATATTGTAAGATCACACCAATGTCCATGGAATGACCGAAATACAAACGCTATCTGAAATGGTTCTGCATTAGCAAGAACATTGAAATAAAATGACATTCATATTCATAGCTTCCACTGTGAAGAACTGCACCTGGAAATTTTTGACACTGCTAAACCTCAAGAATGTCCAAGGCAGAGATTGTGATGATCTTACCTGTGAATGTAAATTATCAAACCAACTAGATGGAGACCACCAAAGTAACCATGAAAAACAATCACCTGTCTTGCGTCAATTCAGCTACAAATGGTTTTGGGACAAAAGTTGGTTGCTTTGCAGGGGTAGTAATTATAAATGGAGGTTTAACTGCAAGTTTTTTTGAGAACAGATTTTGTCAGTGCAAACTTTGAAATAGGGGGTTTCCAACGTGGTGCCCATGGGAATCATGTTGCCTGCTGACAGCTTTCCTGGAGTCCACCACGTGTTTTTAGAAAAAGAACAGGATTAGTGGTGAATTGTGCCCAGCATGACTTCAGATTGTTCATAGTACATTTGATTGACTACAGGGGCATATGAAGGGGCAGCGGGGTGATGGTGCCCCAGGGTGCCATGCTGGGGGGAGAGTGACAGTAAGGTCGCTGTACTGGCTGCCGCTCTTGTGGCAACTGTACAGGCAGCCCCTCTCGCAGCAACCGTATGGGCCATACGGGCAGCTGCTCTCGCGGCGACTGTACAGGCTGCTGCTCGCGTAGCGTCCATACAGGCAGCTCCTCTCACGGCGGCCGTACAGGCTGTATGGGCAGCCGCTCTCCTGGCGACCATACGGGCAGCCATGCATGCACAGTCCGAACAGGACATCATCCAGGACTTGTTACCATATTATAGCTGCCACAAAATCTATCGGCATGCCACCAGAACCAGGGAGGCCTTGCCAGTTGCAGCTCACACAGTTGAAGTGAAATAAAAGACAGAAGAGTAGATCGGGAAGAAAGTTCCCCAGACTGCAGGAAAAGATAACAGTACCTCCAGCATCTGATTCAGTGCAGGCTGCTGAGGGGTTTGACTCCTTAAGATCACCAACTGACTATGAGACACCTGGAAAGCACTCAGCCTCAGATGACCTCCACTCCAACAGGTGGGAAAGAGGATTTGACAGTGACCAATATTGATTATTTTGATAGCAGCCCCATATTCTCAACACAAAGTGAGAAGTGTTTGGACAAATCACTGATTTGTACATCAGTTCCCCCATGGCACAACTGTACCTTCCCCACACTCAGTCTACAAACCATGGGACTTGGGTTCAGTTGGCAACATCTGTGTGTATGACTATGACATAAACACACTGAAAGGATCAAACTGGATAAATGATCGCATAATAGATGCCTTTCTTGCCTCCAGGGTGATCATGGCCAAAGAGCTAGGTCACAATGGAACAATTTTCCCACTTACCGTACTTGCCACTTCATGCAGATATGTCAAAGATTGCCAGTGCAAGCTCTGAAGAACTGTTTGAGATTTGGAGTGCTAAAGAAAGATGTTTTGATTATTCCAGTAAATGACAGAGAAGTCCACTGGAAACTGATAGTAATCATTTTTAAAAGGAAGACCATGCTCTATCTAGATTCCAAACATGGATTGAACCACTCTGTGATTGATGCAATAACATCCTTCTTAGCATGTCTGTATGAGATGGATTCAAAATATCCCTATAGTTTTGCGGCTGATCATTTTTTGCACCAACTGATATACCCAGGCAAGGTACCGTAATTCCAGTGACTACGGTCCTTTCACATGTACCATTGCCCATCTGATTGCTTCTGCTGCCCAATTACAGTTCATACAAAAGGATATGGCTGCCATTAGACCCTGGATTGCAAAAGAAATAATACAGTACTGTGGGAAAACCTATTTTGAAGGACAAGACAAATATTTTCAAGTGGAAATTGATGCTGTTCCTCTCAAGAAGAGACAAATCTTGAACGAGAGTTACATTACTGTGTCTCGATCATGCCCAGAGGGATGGAAAGATACACTAGCCTATTGCTCAGATATCCTTGTTTGAAGGCTGCTGGTCACTATGTTTCTTGAAGGAAGGGTGCAGGAGGCCCAGTGGTGACCTAACTATGACTTACTGTGACGGAAACTGCAAGGACTGGTACCACTGCTTTCGCATAGGCATTGATTCAAAAGATCTTCCAGAGGTTTTTGTGTGTCCAGACTGTCAATCCACTGTGGCCAAATAGATTTTGAAACTGCGAACTGTCATATTCCACAGGTTGGTATAATACAGCAAAATCCAAACATATAGTTTTCATCATCATGGCAGGGATGGTCCTTTTCCATAGAATTCTTATTTATGGAGTTAGTTTTTATATCCTGCTTTTCTCTACTTGAAGGAGTCTCAAAGTGGCTAAAAATCTCCTTTCCCTTCCACCCCCACAACAGACACCTTGTGAGGTAGGTGGGGCTGAGAGAGTCCAGAGAGAAGTGTGACTGGCCCAAGGTCACCCAGCAGCTGCATGTGGAGGAGCGGGGAAGCGAACCCAGCTCACCAGATTAGAGTCCACCGCTCTTAACTACTACACCACAGAAACGTATCTCTTAAAACTCTGGAGCAAGCTGTTCAGTTCAGCCTCATAGTGATACTGATTTGTGGAGGGAAGGTTGGTGATGAGCAAGATCTGTTCCCATTTCCCAACACAGAGACCATAGAGCAGTTTCTTTTGGGGGCTGAACCTGCAGAGTGTTTCTGTTCAGAATTTCCGTGGCAGAAATTGGCTAAGTGCCTTTATAAACATTCAGCTTCTCAAATCGAACCCCATCATGAAACTTTCAGGTGTAGCTGTTGGAGGTGGAGGGCAGAGAAGGTGCTAGTCCTTACCTCCCTCCTCCCAGCCTATCACTGCCCAATGGGCTGAATTTCAGGGCTTTTGCATGTAAAGGGCAAGCTTGTTCTTTACTTGTTTAGACTCTTTAAACTTGGAAACATATATTTGGCTCCATGACCACAATGACCAAAAGGGTCAGCTTCTAGAGGACTGGAAAGATCATACTTGTACTTCCCCTACCCTCAGCCCTAACTCCGTTGAGTATTTTTTGTTATGAGACTGAGTGTTTGGGGCTGATGCTGTAGCATTCTTGTCTGGGGGCTTGATGGAAAAACAGAAAAGTGACCCTCACCTAACTCTCCAATGCCCTTCAACAAGAATGCTGTAGGAAATATTGCTAAGCCCAAAGGGAGGCAAGAATTTGCTTCAGCTCACCTTGTTAATGGCAGAGCAAAAGCTATGCGTGTGTCATTCTCAATCAGTCTACTTTCAGGACTGATTTTAGAACCCTCTTATATCAGGCCACATGGTCACTGGAGGTGGCCCCATCATGCAAACATGACTATCCACACAGGGACCATCTATTTTTGGTTTTTTCCCCTGATACTGGATTTTAAGTTACAGTTACATCTTTTAAAACAGCTGTCAGTATATCACACTGTATTCCACTTGCCTTCCAAAGGAACACGTGGCTCTCCCCACATAGCGGGTAATCAGTAATTTTTACGGTAATTACAATCCTGCTTTCCCTTGTACCAGCTTACTTTGACTTCAGTAAGGCCTTTGAAAAGGTCCCCCATGATATTATTGCAAAACAACTAGTAAAATGTGGGCTAGACAAAGCTACTGTTAGGTGGATTTGTAATTGGTTGATGGGCTGAACCCAAAGAGTGCTCATCAGTGGCTCACCTTCATCCTGGAAAAAAATGACTACTGGGGTTCCACAAGGTTCTGTCCTGGGCCTGGTGCTATTCACTATTTTTATAAATGATTTGGATGATGGAATAGAGGGTGTGCTAATCAAATTTGCAAATGACTGCAAACTGGGAGGGGTTGCTAATACACCAGAGGACAGGGTCAGAATTCAAAATGACCTGAATAGCCTAGAGAGCTGGGCCAAAACCAACAATATGGAGTTCAATAGGGAGAAATGTAAGGTACTGCACCTGGATAGAAAAAATGAAATGCACAGGTGGGGGACACTTGGCTTGACAACAGTACCTGTGAAAGGGATCTGGGAGTCTTAGTCGACCACAAGCTGAATATGAGTCAACAGTGTGATGTGGCAGCTAAGAATGCCAATGCAATTCTGGGCTGCATCAATAGGAGTATAGTGTCTAGATCAAGTGAAGGAATGCTACCACACTATTCTGGTTGGTTGGTCAGACCACACCTGAAATACTGTGTCCAGTTGAAGAAGGATATTGTCAAGTTGGAGTATGTCCAGAGGAGGGTGACCAAAATGTAAAAGGTCTGGAATTCAAGCCCTATGAGGAGAGACTTAGGGAGCTGGATTTGTTTAATCTAGAGAAGATTAAGGAGTGGCATGATAGCCATGTTTAAATATTTGAAGGGATGTCATGTTGAAGAGGGAGCAAGCTTGTTTTCTGCTGTTCTAGAGACTAGGATGCAGAATAATGGATTCAAACTATGGGAAAAGAGATTCCACCTGGGCGTGGTAATCCAGTCAGGGAAAAAGGGAGGCATACTATGTTTAGGGCACCGTTTCCAGCCCCTTCCCCTTTTCGGGGTGAGCATAGTGGATCCTAAAAAGGGCTGCTCAGTCATGGATACAGCTGCTGAGCTGCTCAATGGCCTCATTCCTTGAGTCAGAACGACTGACCGCCCATGTGTCGGTTCATGACTAGGGGCTTCACATTCCTGCCACAGTAGCCATTTAGTGATGGCCATGGGGGGAGGGTTTGGGGAGGTTGGGTTTGGTTTTTGGAAGACGCCTGTGCATGAATTTGTTTTATGTGTGTAGATTAGTGCACGCTGACCAACGCGCAGTCTTCGCAGTAGGGCTCTGTTCTGATGGCATGAGTAGTCATGACAAACTGGTGGATCCTATCTGCTGCAGGCTTCATCCGCCTTCAGAGCCGTTGTAACACACTGCTTGTTATCACCCGCCTGTTCTGCCGTTGAGGACTTCTTGGATCATTCTTTGTCTAGCTCCTTCCCTGTTATGTACTAAGCTTGGATCCTAGAACAATAGGCAAGTAGGATCCTAGAATGAAAGAACTGATTGGCTTGCAGGAAAAGACCAATCAGGCTCCAGGAGGGAAGCAGAATCAGCTAGTCAGACGGGACTCATTGTGTGAATAATGTATATAAAAGCCTGAGGTTTGGGGGGGAATTCAATCACTGTTTTACAAGCTGCAATAAAGAGCATGAAATCACTACAGGACTCTGAGCATATTTAATTTTCTTTGACCTTGCTGGGAGTACGAGATTCCCAATGGCTTCACTCACAAGGGTCATAGGAATGTGCAAGCCCACTCACCATGACAAGTGAGAGAACTGAGATAGATTGCACTGAGCCCTGGTCTCATTAGACAAAGCGTTCCACCAAAAAGGCTCTGGCTCTGGTTGAGGACAGCTGGATATGTTTTGGGCCAGGGACCACCAGTAGGTTGCTGTTAGATGAGCGTCACACTCATGGGGGGTGTATTGGAAGATAATTCCCACAGATAAGAAAGGTCACAGACTGTTTAGGGCTTTAAAGATTAGCACCAAAACATTGAACCTGATTCGATACTCCATCTGGAGCCAATCCAGCTGATGAACAACCAACTGAATGTGGGTTCTCCACAAAGTCCAAGTAAGAACTCATGCACCTGCATTTTAGACCATTTGGAGTTTCTGGAGCAGTCTCAAGGGTAGCCCTGCATCTCTCTCTCTCTCTCTCTCTCTCTCTCTCTCTCTCTCTCTCTCTCTCTCTCTCTCACACACACACACACACACACACACACACACATTTATACCCTGCTCTCCCCGGCTCAGGTGTACAGCAAGTTAAAGTAGTCTAGTCTGCAGGTGACTACTGCATGGATCACCATGGCTAGGTTGGAAAGGGACAGGTACGGTACCGATCTCCTAACCTGACATAGGTTCAAAAATTCCAGTTTGGCTACATTTGTGACCAATGCCTCCATAGAGACAGAAGCATCCAGGATCACACCAGGACTCCTGATGGCAGCTACAGGTGACTATTGCGCCCCATGAAGACCTGGGAGCTGGCAAACCAAACAGAAATTATTCTGGCCCAGCCATTGGACGCCCATCTTTAATGGATTGAGATTCAGCCGACTCCGTTTCCTCCATCCCAGCGCACCCACCAAAAAATTGGCCAATATATCCAGGGTAGCATCTGGCCAGGGCCATGAAGCAGTAGATCCATGATGTTTGTGGTCAGATCTGTGGTTATGTACAAGATATGTGAATAAAGGGTGAATTTGGGGTTCCCCAATGCAAAAAGGGTGATGATCCATGAGGATCTGTGCTTCAAAACCATGTTTTTGAGCCATGGAGTGGCCAGGAAGCCATGGATCCGTGATTTTTGTGGTGCGGGCTGTGGCCCTGGCCATGATGTGTGATTTGACGGTGAGTTTGGGCTGATCTAGTGCAAAAAGCGTGAGGATCCATGAGGATCCGTGCTTCAAAACCACCTTTTTTGGTCCACAATATGGCCAGGAAGCCGTGGATCTGAGTTTTTTTGTTGTGCAGGCTGTGCCCCTGGACATGATGTGTGATTTGACAGTGAGTTTGGGTTGGCCCAAAGCAAAAAGTGTGATGATCCATGAGGATCCGTGCTTCAAAACCACGTTTTTGGGCCACGGTATGGCCAGGAAGCCGTGGATCCGTGATTTTTGTGGTGGATGTTGTGCCCCATGCCATGATGTTTGATCTGATGGTGACTTTGGGCTGATCTAGTGCAAAAATAATGATGATCCATGTGGATCCGTGCTTCGAAACCATGTTTTTGGTCCATGGTGTTGCCATATAACCGGAAATCCGTGATTTTTGTTGTGTAGGCTGTGCCCCTGACTATGATATGTGATATGATGGTGAGTTTGGGTTGGCCCAATGAAAAAAGCGTTAGGATCCATGGCGTTGCCAGATAACCGTGGATCCTAGTCTATTGTGGTGCAGACTGTACCCCTGGACATGATGTGTGATTTGATGGTGAGTTTGGGTTGGCCCAATGCAAAAAGCGTGAGGATCCATGAGGATCCATGCTTCGAAACCACGTTTTTGGGCCATGCCGTTGCCAGATAACCGTGGATCTGATTTTTTTGTGATGGATGCTGTGCCCCTGGCCATGATGTGTGATTTGACAGTGAGTTTGGGTTGGCCCAATGCAAAAAGCGTGAGGATCCATGAGGATCCATGCTTCGAAACCACGTTTTTGGGCCATGCCGTTGCCAGATAACCGTGGATCTGATTTTTTTGTGGTGGATGCTGTGCCCCTGGTCATGATGTGTGATTTGACAGTGAGTTTGGGTTAAAGCGTGAGGATCCATGAGGATCCATGCTTCGAAACCACGTTTTGGGGCCATGGAGTGGCCAGGAAGCCGTGGATCCGTGATTTTTGTGGTGTAAGCTGTGCCCCTGGAAATCATGTGTGATTTGACGGTGACTTTGGGCTGATACAGTGCAAAAAGGGTGAGGATCCATGAGGATCCGTGCTTGAAAACCACGTTTTTGGGCCATGGAGTGGCCAGGAAGCCGTGGATCCGTGATTTTTGTGGGGCAGGCTGTGCCTCCGGACATCATGTGTGATTTGACGGTGAGTTTGGGGCAGCCCAATGCAAAAAGCGTGAGGATCCATGAGGATCCGTGCTTCAAAACCATGTTTTTGGGCCACGGAGTGGCCAGGAAGCCATGGATCCGTAATTTTTGTGGTGCAGGTTGT
The DNA here is from genome assembly GCF_964188305.1 of Podarcis bocagei. NCBI lineage: Eukaryota > Metazoa > Chordata > Lepidosauria > Squamata > Lacertidae > Podarcis > Podarcis bocagei. The sequence continues at coordinate 2,329,017 of NC_138135.1, forward strand.
GCCCCTGGGAAAGATTTGTGATTTGACGGTGAGTTTGGAGTGGCCCAATGCAAAAAGTGTGAAGATCCATGAGGATCCATGGTTCGGAACCAAGTTTTTGGGCCACGGTTTCGCCAGGAAGTCGTGGATCTGTGATTTTTGTGTTGCATGCTGTGCTGCTGGTCATGATGTTTGATCTGATGGTGACTTTGGGCTGATCTAGTGCAAAAATAATGAGGATTCATGAGGATCCGTGCTTCGGAACCACGTTTTTGGGCCATGGAGTGGCCAGGCAGGTGTGGATCCGAGTTTTTTGTGGTGTAGGCTGTGCCCCTTACTATGATATGTGATTTGACGGTGAGTTTGGGTTGGCCCGATGCAGAAAGCGTGTGGATCCATGAAGATCCGTTCTTGAAAACCACGTTTTTGGGCCACGGTTTCGCCAGGAAGCCGTGGATCCGTGGTTTTTGTGGTGGATGCTGTGCCCATGGCCATGATCTTTGATCTGATGGTGACTTTGGGCTGATCTAGTGGGAAAATCATGAGGATCCATGAGGATCCGTGTTTTTTAACCATGTTTTTGCGCCCCTGCGCCCCCCCGAAACAGTGGATGTGTGATTTTTTTTATGCTTTCTACAGAGTAAGATATGGTCTACAATATCATGGTGGTTTTATTTAATTTGAATGAAAAAATCATATGAATTCACGAGGATCCGTGTAGATCCGCCTTTTACCTTTTTCCGGGGCTTTCCTCGCAGGGCGGACCCCTCGCCCCGTTTCCCAGGCTCCGCGCATCCCATGAAAGGGTTAAGGGGCGTGAGAGAAGCCAGGATAGAGCCCCCTGTCCCCCTTGCTCATCTTGGGGGGCAATAGGGACGGAGAGATGGGGGGCGCAGGGCGAGGGGTGAGCCGGGCCAAGGGGGCGTCTGGGTGCAGGGGAGACCCCGGGATGGGGGGGCAGGGCCGGGGGGAGGAGGGGGCAGCATTCCCGGGGCAGGGAAGGGCAGCACTGGGGGGGGGGAGATAGGAAGACCAGTCTTGGGGGGGCGTCTCCATCGTGGCTTCCTTGGGGACTCTCCGGAGGGGCCGCCTTGGCTTTCCCCTCCCGCCCAGGAATGCCCCCCCTTTAAGGCGACCAGAGAGGGATCCCTGGAAAGTGGGGGGTCCTGTCCTCCCACCCTTCTTTCCTGCAATCTCTATCCTCTTCCCACCCCATAAGTCCCTGCCCTGTCCAGACACAGCGATTCTGCCCAGTCCAGCCATTGGTCCCCTGGAGAGGAGAGGAAATCCCGAGAGGAAGAGGGGAGGGGAGAGGCCTTCTCAGAAGCTGCTCTTGGTTTCCCCAATCCCACCCAGGAAGCAGCCAGAAACCTTTTCCTCTCTCTCAGGCTTCCATCTTTAATGTCTTTTCCACTGAGGATGAGGATAATGTACACCTGTCATCAGAAACAGGGGTGCAGAGTCCATGGAATGGCTCTCAGGATTGATACAGAAGTTGCACCTCAAAAGCATTTCTGTTCCCCTATTCTTTGAAGGCAATGTCAGAGTGACTGACAAGCTGAGATACAACCCATCATCATCCGATGACAGTGACTGCATGAATCTTCCCAGTCAAAGGACCCATTTTCAGGATAGACAGTGCCTGTGGCTGGAGGCTCTACACACCGGGTGTGCCTGTGCAGGCCAAAGACTGCCAGTATTAGCACAGGTGAGGTGTGTGACATCCCCAAATTTACAGACTGTGTGAGAATGAGCGTTCGTGGGTGTGACTATAGTTTACGGCAACCCTGTGATTTTCTCCACCCATAAAATTTCGTAAGCTGATATTACAGTAAAAAATCCAAAATAACTACAAAAAATCACACGACAATAATAATAGTACAGTGGTACCTCAGGTTAAGAACTGAATTCATTCTGGAGGTCCGTTCTTAACCTGAAACTGTTCTTAACCTGTGGTACCACTTTAGCTAATGGGGCCTCCTCCTGCTGCCGCACAATTTCTGTTCTCATCCTGAAGCAAAGTTCTTAACCCAAGGTACTATTTCTGGGTTAGCAGAGTCTGTAACCTGAAGCGTCTGTAACCTGAGATACCACTGTAGAAGTTCTAGTATTAGTATTTTCCCCCAGCCGATCTGGGCAGCTTACAGTACATATAGGTAAAGGTATAGGGACCCCTATGGGGTGGCGCTGTGGGTAAAACCTCAGTGCTTAGGGCTTGCCGATTGCATGGTCGGCGGTTCGAATCCCCACAACGGGGTGAGCTCCCATCTTCGGTCCCAGCTCCTGCCCACCTAGCAGTTCGAAAGCACCCTTAAGTGCAAGTAGATAAACAGGTACCGCTTTATAGCGGGAAGGTAAACGGCGTTTCCGTGTGCTGCGCTGGTGCTGGCTCGCCAGAGCAGCTTCGTCACGCTGGCCACGTGACCCGGAAGTGTCTCTGGACAGCGCTGCCCCCGGCCTCTTAAGTGAGATGGGCGCACAACCCTACAGTCGGACACGAATGGCCCGTACGCGCAGGGGTACCTTTACCTTTACTAAAGGGACCCCTCACCATTAGGTCCAGTTGTGGCAGACTCTGGGGTTGCGGCACTCATCTCGCTTTATTGGCCGAGGGAGCCGGTGTACAACTTCCAGGTCATGTGGCCAGCATGACTAAGCCGCTTCTGGCAAACCAGAGCAGCGCACGGAAACACCGTTTACCTTCCCACCGGAGCGGGACCTATTTATCTAGTTGCACTTTGACGTGATTTCAAACTGCTAGGTTGGAAGGAACAGGGACTGAGCAACGGGAGCTCACCCTGTTGTGGGGATTCGAACTGCCGACCTTGTAATCAGTCGTAGGCTCTGTGGTTTAACCCACAACGCCACCCGCGTCCCTACAGAACATATACAAGACAGTAAAACATCCAACATTAAAAACCTCCTGATACAGCTGTCTTCTAAATGTCAGATGGTTGCCTACCTCCTTGCCCTCGGAAGGGAGGGCATTCCATGGGGCAGGAGGCCCTTTGCCTGGTTCCCTGGAACTTCACTTCTAACAGCAAGGGAACCAGCAGAAGACCCTCGGAGGCGGACCTCCCTGTCCGGACTGAGCGATGGGGGTGAAGATGCTCCTTCAGGTCCACAGGGCTAAGGCTGATGAGGGCTTGAGGTTGCAGATCTTGCTCCTCCATAATGATCGATGAATAGATAGCAGAGTAGGAGAAAACACTCAGAGGCAGGGGGAAAAATCAGCTGAGAAATTTATTACTGAAGACAGATAAGCATGACAGGAGCCAAAAAATAGCAAAAATGTAACTCACAGTAAAACCCTGACTTAGCAAACCAAAACAGCACTCAAGTAAGAAAGACACAAGAAGAGTAGAGAATAGCAGAATAGGAAGTGGGAGCAGGCGCATTTCAATACTGTAATTTATATATAGTTCAAGGTCAGAGTAACCCTGGGACTAGATAACAAGCCTCCAGCTGGACGTGCCCCACCTGCCCTTCACGTTCCTCTTCCGCACGGGCAGAATCTGCCTTCTGGACTGTGGGATTCACGGTTGTTCTCCTCCTCTCCATCCACCAGGGCTTGACTTCAGGTGCAGCAGAATTCCCCAGCCCCCCAAGGATTTGAGACCCATCAGCTTTCCTCACCTGGTTTAGCCGGCCGGTTGAAGCCGTTGCTTGAACCCCTGTTGCATGCTGACAGCTTCTGGAAGCCACAGGTGAGAGCTGAGTGCGGGGTGGGGACCAAGGGTGGAAAAATGACCCCAGGAGGTGCAGGACATGCCCCCCACCAAAGGAACTACTTATCCCCAACACCCCATGACATCTAGATTCAGGTAGGTAGCCGTATTGGTCTGACACAGTTGAAATAAAAAATTAAAAAAGAGTCCAGTGGAACCTTATAGACCAACTAGGTTTGTTCTAGATATAAGCTTTCGTGTGCATGCACACTTCTTCAGATACACTGAGACAGATGTCACCAGACCCTTGTATATCGTGGGAGGGTGGGGTGGGGTTTTTTCTCCGAAAGGTACTCCTACTTCCATCTCCCACTACCCATCACTATATGAAGAAGTGTGCATGCACACAAAAGCTTAGACCTCAAACAAACTTAGTTGGTCCCTAAGTTGCTTTTGTTGTTGTTTAGTCGATTAGTCGTGTCAGACTCTTCGTGACCCCATGGACCAGAGCACGCCAAGCCCTCCTGTCTTCGAGAACACTGTCCCACCATCTCGTCCTCTGTCTTCCCTTTCTCCTTGTGCCCTCCATCTTTCCCAGCATCAGGGTCTTTTCCAGGGAGTCTTCTCTTCTCATGAGGTGGCCAATGTCTTGGAGCCTCAGCTTCAGGATCTGTCCTTCCAGTGAGCAGTCAGGGCTGATTTCCTTAAGAATGGAGAGGTTGGATCTCCTTGCAGTCCATGGGACTCTCAAGAATCTCATCCAGCACCAGAATTCAAAAGTACCAATTCTTCAGTGATCAGCCTTCTTGATGGTCCAGCTCTCACTTCCATACATCACAACTGGGAAAACCATAGCTTTAACTATACGGACCTTTGTTGGCAAGGTGATGTCTCTGCATTTTAAGATGCTGTCTAGGTTTCTCATTGCTTTTCTTCCAAGATCCTAAGGTGCTGCGGGACTATTTTTATTACTTTTTTACTTCAGCTGTGTCAGAACAATATGGCTACCTACCATTAAGTACAGTTATCTCCTTGCCTTGAATATCCTGCTTTTCAGTGCCAGATTAGGACAGTCCTCTGTCAGAAGACAAGCACAGGATCAGGCAGCACATCATCATTATAAAGAACCATTGGGGTGGGTGTTTCCGCCTGGGATTCCCATGTGCCAGCTGCTTCCCTTCTTCTTCTCCTGCTCTCTCCATGCAATGTGAGGCATGTAGACAGAGGTCCATCTCCAAGAACAGGAACTTCCCTGAGCACCCATTGAGCTGACCCCAAGCACCTAGCCTTGTCACTAGTTCTCTGACTGACCCAGACCACAGTCCCTGGAAGAGATGAAGGCCTGGGTCTCCCAAAATGGTCCATATGGACCTCCTGAGGTCAGTGGGACTATGCAGGTGATTCATGAAGATCTAGAGGTGGAAACGGGGGCAATCACTTGATTTGAAATGCAGTCTCAGAGGACAACAGTATTCCAAGATCATGCTGTGTTATTAAAGATGATTGAGGATTATGAAAGGTTGCTGATACATTACTACCATTTGACATCATACAATTTTTATTTCCTAAAAATTGGGAACATGGGTAGGACATGGGAGAATGTAGGAGATGTTGAAATAAGAGAAGGTGCTAATGGCGGTTGATGTGCCCTTTCCCCCCTTTGTTCTCTTCCTTGAAACCCAAACAGGATTTCCTTTCTGCCCACTCTGAAAAAGATGATGGAGAAGACAGAATTGCAGGGGACAAGGCACCTTTCATTTCATTAGGAATAGCCATTAAAATGTGTGAAATGTGGAATATGCTTCACTGAATGAGCACACATAGTTCGCATCAACGAACACAAAAAGGAAAGAACCCATTTAAAGATATGGAGTGCGGAAAGAGCTTCTGTATCAATGCAAAACTTAGAACACACCAGCGGACTCACACAGAGAGAAAACGTTTTACGTGCAGGGAGTGTGGGAAGAACTTCAGTCAGAGTAGACACCTTAAATTGCACAAACGGACTCACACAGGGGAGAAACCATTTAAATGTATCGAGTGTGGAAAGAGCTTCCGTTGTAATACAAGCCTTAGATCACATCAACGGACTCATACAGGGGAGAAACCATATAAATGTATGGAGTGTGAAAAGAGTTTTCGTGATAGTGGATACCTTAGAAGACATCAACGGATTCACACAGGGGAGAAACCATATGTCAGGGGTTTAGGAGCAGAGGCACGGGCAAGGGAGGAAACAGAGAGCGAAGGGGAGGAGGCAGAAGAAAAGATGAGTGATGACGACGACCCGAGATCTCCTAGTCTTTCCAGTGAATCAGAGGATTCACAGAAAGGAGCACCAGTGGCCAGGGCAAGGGGGGAGTCAAGGGGGGCACCCCAGGAAGATAGAGCCAGAGGGGACTCAGGGGGGAGCAGCTGGAAATCGGGACCAGCGTCACCGCCAGGAAGCAGGGAAGAGGAAGGGAGCCAGGGGGGAAGCGCTGGCAGCTCACCACAGGAGGGAGGGCATGAGTCAGGAGTGGCCACACCTCCATCGGGGAGCGAAGAAACGGTTAAGAGGAAAGTGGAAGGTTGGGCGCGCGCGCCAAGTTCAAATGCAGAGGAAGGCGGCGCAGTAAGCAGCCCCGAAAGGGAACCAGGTCCTAAAGCCCGGCGCAAGGAGGCAGGAGGGTCCGGGTCAGCGTCAGAAGAATCCCGGAAGGAAGAAGCCCCGGGGGGTAGAGGGACCCAGAGGAGGACAGTCAGGCGGAAAAGGTGGAGCAAGGCTAGGATATTAAGTTGGTGCACACGGGGCGGAGAATCAGACGGAGCTTCGCCGATCTAGCTACTAGACGTAGAGTTTGCGCGCAGCAGCGTGAGAATGGAAACTGTAATTCAATAAAGACTTTTACTTAATGATCGCTGGCTAGCGTGATCCTCTGTGAGCTAGGATCTTCAAGCAGCTCTGACAGTAAGCTCCGTCCCCTCTCCATTGTGGGCATCTACAGCCTCGAGGAGGGGAGAGAAACAGGTGCCTACTAGCGAGCTCACGAACGGCAGACGACATGACGGCTGAGCAGCAGATAGAGGACCTCAGAAAAGCAGTGGCACAACTGAACGCCGAGGTTCTCGCATCCAGGAAGAGAGAGGAGGAGGCAGCTGCCGCCTGCAGGGATCTCCAGGTCAGGTTAGATGTGCTGACAAAGCAGACACCCCGGCAGGAGGGAATTGGGTTGGCGAGACGGACAGGCGGGCTAGTCTCTCACTTCGATGGGAACCTGCAACAGTATCCCAACTTTAGAGCCGACGTACTGTGCGCACTGCAACTGCTGCATAAAGACTTTAGAGATGAACAAGAGAGAGTGGGGTTCATCATGTCCCATCTGCATGGGGATGCGAAAGCATGGCTACGCAATTTATGGAGAGATAAGGATCCGGCGCTCCAGAATGCGGATGCCTTTATTAAAGCGATGGATGGGTGCTTTTTATCAAGTATTGACGTGGATCTTGCACGGAAGGAGGTGCATGGGCTGAGACAAGGGAGGGCCAGCGTCAGGCAGTATCATGCCCGCTTTTTCGCCTTGGTCAGTGCCCTGGAATGGGACAGAGATTCGGCTCCTGTAAGAGACCTCTTTTGGGAGGGGCTGCACAACTCGATTAAAGATGAGATCGCGAGGGGGGAGAGACCCCGAACCACCCAGGAGGTCGTTCAGAGGGCACTGGCAGTGGGGGTGAGGCTGGAAGGACGTCCGTGGAGCAGGGACGAAGGGCGTGGAGGGCGCGAACCAGCCGGGGGCCCCTCCTTCCTTCCCAGAGAAGCAGCGCGGGCGCAATCCACGCCTCCGCCAGGAGGAGGAGCCGAACCTATGGAGGTTGGAGGTGCAAGGGCTCAGTCAGCAACCAGAGCCCTAGCACCGGCAGCAGTGAAAGCGAAGCCTCCTAGAGGGAACAGGAAGTGTTACGTCTGTGAGGAACCAGGGCATATGGCAAAAGAGTGTCCCCAGAGGCCCCACAAGCTCACTGCAGCCTCAGCAATGGTGACTGCAGCAACGCAGCAAGGAGGACCACAGCAGGGAAACGACGCAGTCTGGCTGGAGGAAGAGGCACTGGGGCCCAGCCAGACGTGTTAGTGACGCAGTCCCCAGAGATTTTACAGCCCGTGAACCCCCTCCCGCCCAAACCAGTAGTGAGGCTCACAGCATCTCTCCAGCTGCCCAATGGAATCACCATAGACGTGCCAATCACCATCGACTCAGGCAGCAATGCGGACTTTATAGGGCAGGACTTTGTCGACAGGCACGCTGTGCAGTTGCTGCCGGCCACACTGCCCCTGCAGGTTGTCACGGTGGATGGCAGGGAGCTGCTCGGGGGGCAAGTGGTGAAGCAGACGCCACCAATGGTGATGCGACTTGGGAATCACAGAGAAATCATCAGCTTCAACGTCACTCAACTATCTGACACGCCCGTTGTATTGGGCATGAGTTGGCTGGACAAGCACAGCCCAACGATGGCTTGGTACCAGAGGCAGCTGACCTTCGGCTCTTCCTTTTGTGCTGAACACTGCATCGTGCCCAGGCAGGAAGGAGAGGAAGAGGAGTCACAGCTGCTGCTAGGCACGCTGCAAGCGATTCCCCACAAGTACGCTGAATTTTTGGAAGTTTTCTGCGAGAAGGAGGCAGACAGGCTACCCCCTCACAGGCCATATGACTGCAAAATTGACCTGCTGCCGGGGGCGGCGCTGCCTAAAGGGAAACTGTATTCCATGTCAGAGGACGAACTGCAAGAACTCAAGGAGTTCATTGATCATAATTTGCAGCGCGGCTTCATCCGGGAGTCCAAGGCAGTGGGGGGCAGTCCCGTATTCTTTGTTAAGAAGCGGGACACGCCCCAAAAGAGACTCGTAGTGGATTACAGGATTTTGAACAGTGTGACTAGGCCATCGGACTTCCCCATGCCCCGAATTGACGACCTCCTCGCAAAGGTACGGAAGGGCAGAGTGTTCACCAAGTTGGACCTGCGGGGGGCGTACAACCTCATTCGCATGCGGGAGGGTGATGAGTGGAAGACAGCCATGTTCACGCCACTGGGGACCTACGAATATAGAGTTATGCCTTTTGGATTGCAAAATGGCTCCCACGTTTTTCAAGCATTTATGCATCACGTGTTGGCGGGACTTCTCTACAAGACGTGCGTCTGTTTCTTAGATGACATCCTGATCTTTTCGGAGTCGCAGCAGGAGCATGACAAACACGTCAAGGAAGTGCTGAGCAGGCTAAAGCAACATAGGCTCTACGCCAAGCTGGAGAAGTGCCAATTTGACGTGACGGAGGTGGATTTTCTGGGCTACAAGCTGTCTGACAAGGGGCTCGCCATGGACAGCGCCAAGGTTCGAGCGGTGTTGGATTGGAAGAGCCCGCGCAACCGGAAGGAGGTCCAACGGTTTGTCGGCTTTGCGAACTTCTATCGCAAGTTTATCAAGGGCTTCGCGATGCAGACGGCGGCCATCACTGACACGCTTAGCTCCAAGAAAAAGAAGTTCATTTGGACAGAGCAGGCGGAGCAGTCCTTTCAGGCACTCAAGCGTCTCTTCGCGTCGGAAGAGCAGCTGCTTCATGTCAACCCCAGCAAGCCGATGAGGGTGGAGACAGATGCTTCGGACAGAGCCGTGGGGGCGGTCCTGCTGCAGAAAGACCCGCAGGGGGTGTGGCGACCGGGAGCGTTTTACTCCAGGAAGCTCAGCAAGTCCGAGCAGAACTACACCATATGGGACAGGGAGTTGCTGGCCATTCACGCAGCGTTCAAGGCGTGGAGGCACTTTCTGATCGGCGCCAAGCACACGGTGCAGGTTTGCACGGACCACAAGAATCTAGAGCACTGGCGCACGGCACAGTTCCTGAACCAGAGGCAGATACGTTGGGCAGAGTTCTTTGCGAACTTCGACTTCCGAATAGAGTATGTCCCGGGGGACACCAACATCATGGCAGACGCTCTCTCCCGTAAGCCACAATATCTGGAGGACGCAACGCCAGCGGCCGCCATGCACATCTTCGCACCGACAGTGTGGGCGTGCGCCGCGGCGACCGTGGACCTAGAGGCGGTGCGACGAGCGTTGCAGGGGGACTCCTTCGCACAAGCAAAGATGGCAGAGGTGCAAAGGGGCAAGGCAGCGGCCGACGGTTTCCAGCTAAGAGATGGATTGCTCATCCGTAAAGGGGCCATCTACGTGCCGGGAGACGAACTTCGAGCCAAGGTGCTGCAGCAGCTGCACGACGCGCCCACGGCCGGGCACTTTGGCAAGGAGAAGACGGTGGAATTAGTAGCCAGGGATTTCTGGTGGCCTGGAATGAGAGGGGAGGTCGCAGACTACGTAGCGAGGTGTGACACCTGCCAGAGGGCCAAACCAGTGCACAAACCGCCGGCCGGACTGTTGGAACCGCTGCAAACTCCGGTCGAACCTTGGGAAAGGGTGGCCCTGGACTTTGTCACGGATCTGCCCAGCTCAAGGGGCAAGACGGCAGTGCTGGTGGTGGTGGACCTGTTTTCCAAGATGGCGCATTTCATTCCGTGTGCTAAGGTGGCCACGGCGGAGCAAACCGCCAAACTGTTCATAGACCACGTGTTCAAGGTTCACGGTCTGCCACGGTCTATTCTGTCCGACCGGGGGCGGCAGTTCATCTCGAATTTCTGGCAGAAGCTGATGGGCTTCCTGAACGTCAAGATCAACCTGGCGTCGGCGAGACACCCGCAGACCAACGGGCAAGCGGAGCGGGTCAATGCCATCATGCAGCAGTACCTGAGATGTTATGCAAATCAACAGCCTGCAACGTGGGTGGATTACCTGCCGCTTGCCGAGTTCGCCTACAACAACACGAAGCACGTGTCCACGGGGGTCACGCCGTTCTTCGCCAACAACGGGAGGCACCCCAGAACCTTCCCGGGACTGGAAAGAATGGGGGAGGGGGAGCCGCAGACAGCAGATGCGTTCGCGTCGGAGCTGCAGGAAGTCCACGATCAGCTGAGGCGCCACCTGGAGCTGGCCAAGCACGCATACAAGGTACAAGCAGACAAGCACAGAAGGGTTGGAGAAGAGCTCCACGTGGGAGACTGGGTTTGGTTAGCAGCCCACGCAGTGCCGGCCAGGTCGTTGGCCAAGAAGAAACTAGGGCATAAGCAACTGGGGCCCTACCAAGTCGAAGAGCAGGTCAACCCGGTAGCTTTCAGACTGGCACTTCCGGAGGGTTCCAGAATGCATCCGGTATTCCACAGATCGGTGCTCACTCCCTACAAGGCACCGCACAGGTTCCAGGAACCCGGAACGGCGCCGAGTCCGGCCAGAGACAGAACAGGGCACGCGGGAGTGGCACAGAAGGAGCGCATCAACGAAGTCACAGAGATTTTGGACTCCAGATGGGGGGAAGAAGGGGTAGAATACTTTCTCGCCAAGGAGGGCACCCCGGCCAGTGCGAACAGCTGGGTGCCGGGCTACGCCTTAGACGAACCTCTGCTCAAAGACGAGTTTCATGCCCTCTTCCCACATAGACCTATGCCAGCAGACTTTTTCGACGACTGGCTTTTCACGCCCACGCTTTCGGCCAGCACGTTCCGGGGGTTCGACTCGGACGAGGAACCGACACGAGACGTCCGTTCCCCGGAGGGGTCACCCTCGGGATCCGCCTCAGAACCCTCGTATTGGTGGGACGATAGGCCAGAGGAGCAGTTCCGCAGAAAGTGGCTGGAATGCTCAGGACGAGCAACGCCGCCAGGAGGAAGTGAGGGAGAGACGGACATGGACATTTTCGGGGACGACCCTGGTTTCGAGCACGGCGGCACAGAGATGGAAGCGGAGGTGACCGTCGTCGACGAGAGCAGGGAGGAAGACCCGGGAGAGTTCAGATGGAGGCCCGCCACGGGAAGCGACCGATATCCGACGTTCGTCCCTTTGCAACAGCAGCCCCCAGCTCCAGCACCGGAAGGAGGGGAGGGGGGAATGGGGGGCTTCGAGGGGGGGATGGATGTCAGGGGTTTAGGAGCAGAGGCACGGGCAAGGGAGGAAACAGAGAGCGAAGGGGAGGAGGCAGAAGAAAAGATGAGTGATGACGACGACCCGAGATCTCCTAGTCTTTCCAGTGAATCAGAGGATTCACAGAAAGGAGCACCAGTGGCCAGGGCAAGGGGGGAGTCAAGGGGGGCACCCCAGGAAGATAGAGCCAGAGGGGACTCAGGGGGGAGCAGCTGGAAATCGGGACCAGCGTCACCGCCAGGAAGCAGGGAAGAGGAAGGGAGCCAGGGGGGAAGCGCTGGCAGCTCACCACAGGAGGGAGGGCATGAGTCAGGAGTGGCCACACCTCCATCGGGGAGCGAAGAAACGGTTAAGAGGAAAGTGGAAGGTTGGGCGCGCGCGCCAAGTTCAAATGCAGAGGAAGGCGGCGCAGTAAGCAGCCCCGAAAGGGAACCAGGTCCTAAAGCCCGGCGCAAGGAGGCAGGAGGGTCCGGGTCAGCGTCAGAAGAATCCCGGAAGGAAGAAGCCCCGGGGGGTAGAGGGACCCAGAGGAGGACAGTCAGGCGGAAAAGGTGGAGCAAGGCTAGGATATTAAGTTGGTGCACACGGGGCGGAGAATCAGACGGAGCTTCGCCGATCTAGCTACTAGACGTAGAGTTTGCGCGCAGCAGCGTGAGAATGGAAACTGTAATTCAATAAAGACTTTTACTTAATGATCGCTGGCTAGCGTGATCCTCTGTGAGCTAGGATCTTCAAGCAGCTCTGACACCATATAAATGTATGGAGTGTGAAAAGAGCTTTAGTGATAGTGGATACCTTAGAAGACATCAACGGATTCACACAGGGGAGAAACCATTTAAATGTATGGAGTGTGAAAAGAGCTTTAGTGATAATGGAAGCCTTAGAACACATCAACGGACTCACACAGGGGAGAAACCATATAAATGTATCGAGTGTGGAAAGAGCTTCAGTCAGAGTGAACACCTTAAAATACATCAACGGACACACACAGGGGAGAAACCATATAAATGTATCGAGTGTGGAAACAGCTTTGGTAAAATTGGAAACTTTAGACGACATCAACGGACTCACACAGGGAAGAAACCATATAAATGTATCGAGTGTGGAAAGAGCTTTAGTGATAATGGAAACCTTAGGAACCATCAACAGACTCACACAGGGGAGAAACCATATAAATGTATCGAGTGTGGAAAGCGCTTTAGTCAAATTGGAAACCTTAGGAAGCATCAATGGACTCACACAGGGGAGAAACCATATAAATGTATCGAGTGTGGAAAGAGCTTCAGTCAGAGTGGAGACCTTAGGAACCATCAACGGACTCACATAGGGGAGAAAGCATTTAAATGTGTGGAGTGTGGAAAGTGCTTCAGTTTCAGTGCAAGCCTTAGACGACATCAACGGACTCACACAGGGGAGAAACCATATAAATGTATCGAGTGTGGAAAAAGCTTTAGTTATAGTGGAAGCCTTAGGAAACATCAACGGACTCACACAGGAGAGAAACCATTTAAATGCATGGAGTGTGGAAAGAGCTTCAGTCAGAGTGCACACCTTAGAAATCATCAGCGGACACACATGGGAGAAACCATTTAAAGGTATGGACTGTGGAAGGAGCTTCAGTCAGAGTGGAACCCTTGATTTTTGTCAACAAACTCATACAAAAGACAAACCATATAAATATCAGGAAAGTAGATAGAGGTTCACTCTTAGTGGAAGTTCAGAATCAACAGACTTATGGACAGGAAGAACATTAAGAATTGAAACCCTTCAAACCATCAACAAACTCAGGAGAAGCAGTTTGAATGAAAAGACTACAGAAAGTGCTTTATTTATAATGGAGTATTTAAGGAACAGGGACGCGGGTGGCGCTGTGGGTTAAAGCACAGAGCCTAGGACTTGCCGATCAGAAGGTCGGCGGTTCGAATCCCCACAACAGGGTGAGCTCCCGTTGCTCAGTCCCAGCTCCTGCCAACCTAGTAGTTCAAAAGCACGTCAAAGTGCAAGCAGATAAATAGGTACCGCTCCAGCGGGAAGGGAAACTGTGTTCTGGTTTCCGCTCAGAGTCCACTCTTTTCTTCACAGAAATGAACTCAGGAGGAAATCAGTCTTTAATACATGTTGTGTATTTGAAGTTCTGGTACTTATGTGTAAAACTGCATAGTAATGAAATATTGAAGGCAATGTCAAACAATGTGATTATAATCTAGCATGTAAAGTACCTTTTGATAGAGAAGGGGTGAGGGTTTATCTGGACTGCTGGTGGTCAGTGAGGATTAGGGCTGGGCGATATAATGTTCTATACTGGTTTCTAGACCACATCGTGATAACCTTCCAAAAACAATGGATATGGCAACAGCCCACAGATCAGACTGTGTTTCTGGGATGCTGATTTGCCTGGAAGCAGCCGGCAGAAAGCTTTTCTTCATGAAGCCCCTGCAGATGCCGAGTTGCTGACTTCCCTCCCAGATGACAGGAAGCAAAAGACACACCTCCATTGCCCTGTGTCCTTCCAGCCTCTTTCCTCCCTTGCTCCCTTCTGCCGGTTTGTGTGCCTGACTTGGATATCCTGTGTGCTGTATTTTTTTACTGCTGCATCTGGATTTGCTCTCAGGAGCTACGTTTTGTGCCTCACTGGGGACCCAGTGAGAACTGTATGCTTTGAAAGCTCAGTAAACTATTACTGAAGAAGTCCTGCTGCCTCTGTGTGTGTTTTTGACCTCAGTGTGGGACTTGCTCTGCACGTGGCCCCTACCCTGCCGATACTTAGCTCATTCTCTGGAGTAGCTCTTCTCAAGCATGCAAGACGGGTGCATCTGTGTGCACTCAAAAGCAAATAAAGTGGGACTCACCTTTCTAAGTGTGTAATCTGTTTTCAACTGTTCTTATTGCTGTTTTTTATATTTAGTAATCAGCTCTTGGAAATTCGGGTGATGGGCAGGGAACAAGCAATAACAATGATGATGTTACATTGCTTAACGCTCCCCCTCCCCCGTCATGAATACTTGAGGGCACTCCTGGGTCCATCATGGTCGCTTGAGGCCCATGTCCAGCTCAGGCTAATTCCCCACCCCACAGACTTTTGGGACAAAGAGGACATGGCCCTGGTCCTCTCTGCACCAGATGGGATGGTGGCAACGCTCTCTGTGTGGAACTGCCTTGAAGGCGACTCTGGAACTGGCCCAAAATGCAGCAGCCAGATGATTGGCTGGGCTGCCTCTCTTTATGAATGGCATTTCTCTCCCACCTCTTTGCCCAAGGAGATCAAGGCGGCATCCATGGGACTACCCCTCCCCACTGAGTCCCCCCACAACTAACACATTGGATTCCTGTTTTAAAACAGTTGCACTGGTTGTTTCCTTTCCAGCAGGACCTCTCCTGCTCTCAATGCCTTGGCTTGTGAGACCTCCAGTGGTGCTTTCATGGAACTATAGAGGTGGATGGCACCCCAAGGATCATCTAGCTCAACCTCAGGCAATCTCAGAGGGCAAACTTGCATCTGGAGGAACTGAGCACTGGAGGAGAAAACGGGCCCTGCAGGATCAGGCCAGAGGCCTCCCTCCTATAGGGGAGACAGAGAAGAGGAGCCGCCCATTGCCCTCTCCTCCTCCACAGATTGGCCTCCTCCTCTTTTAACACCACCTTGATTGGTGGCCTCTGCCTCTTATGGGAGGGAGTTCCACAGGTTTTACTCTGCCCTGCAAGAGGAAGCGCTTTCTCTTCTCTGCCTTCCTTCCTTCTTCTTTCACAGGTGAGGTTTTAGGGACCAGGGTATATTTCATGTCCAAATGTTTCCATCCGCGGACGACCTCTGTTATAAAAGGGGACTGATCCATACATCTGAATGGGGTATATCTGCATGCGTTCCCCCGCTCCTGGACCCAAGGGGCCAGCTGCGCATCCATGAAAAGGAAGAGCCGAGCTGCCGCCCTCCTGCGACCCTCCGCGCCCTGACTTGCCCCCCTCTCGCCATGCAGCGCTGGGACCCCCGCTCTCCCCATGGGCCCTATCCTGGGAGAGAGGAGACGCACCGGATCCCAGCAGAGCCGAACCAACGGGACCCCCACACGCCCGACTTCTTGCAGGAAAGGGAGGGGCTGGGCTTTCGCTCTGGAGGACCCTGCCCCCCCCCCCGGTCTTACTTTCCTCTCCAGGAATCTAGCTCATTTCCGTTTAACCCTTGGCAAGCCGAGCGCACCCAACTCACGCCTTTCCCTCTTTCGAGAGCCGGAGCATCGCGCACCAATGGCATCCCGAGAAGACGAAAGAGGAGAGGCTTATGGATTACTTCCGGCAAGGGATACCTTCAGTTTTGGACAGCAGCTGAAAGGCCCCCTAACAGCTGGCCCCTGAACACGGGTCCTAAGAAATCCTCACTGGCTCCCGGTCCTTTTCCGAGCACCATTCAAAGTGCTGGCACTGACCTTGAAAGCCCCAAATGGTCTCAGCCAAGTAGAAGGGAAGGAATGTCTCCACGTCCATCGCTCAGCCCGGACACTGAGGTCCAGCTCCGAGGGTCTTCTGGCAGGTCCCTCAGTGCGAGAAGTGAGGTTACAGGGGGCCTTCTCGGTTGTCGTGACTGCCCTGTGGAACGCTCTCCCACCAAATGTCAAGGAGATAAACCTCCATAAACGCCTGAAAGCAGCTCCGTATCGGGAAGCTTTTAATGTTTTATGTTGGGTTATATTTTCTTCTCTTCTTTTGGCTGGAGCAATCCGGTCTGATGGGTGGGGACAAAAAAAGTTGTTGATGTTCTTGTTGTTGGACACCCAGCTTTTGACAGCTAGCTAGGCAGGGATTAAGGGCTGCTACGTTCTGTGCTTTTGGACTTCTATGTGGGCTTACGGTTTTGGTGCTTGTGGATCTCATGGGATTTAATGTCTTGCCATTATAAATGCACGGGGATAAGTGCATTTACACAGACACATTTCCACAACCCACCCAAACTCTGGCATGTAGCCGCAGGTGATACAATAGGAGCCTTTCTGCAAATGGCCTTTGCAATACAACTCATTGGGTGGTTACAAAGTAGACACATTTGCCTCTTTTCAACTGATGCTTTCGCTTAGTCCAGTTTCGCAATGAATCTACCCATTTCTGGATGAAATGTAACTTCTGCCAAGAAAACCTGAGCTGAAATAGTAAGGAGAGCAAAACAGCAGCCCTGTCTGACCCCCGTCACCCCCAGACTCCCCCAGTCACGTGGCAGGAGATTCATCCTGAGCCCCCCCCCCTCCGTGAGATGGGTATGACATCATGGATGATCCATATGAACCATTGATGATCCCCATGATCCAAGCAGACTGGGCGAAAGGGCAGATCTCTAGGCCTGAATGAAACGGGTCTGCGATGATGGATTCTGGAGTCAAGAAATCCTCCCTTTCCAGTGATCTCTCAGGCTGGAAATGGCAGCGAGCGGGAATCGCCAGGCATCCCGACGGACAGACAGACTTGTCATGTTGCCAAAACACGAACTCGGAGTCTGATCTGATTTAAATGCAGAACTCATTTTGTGATGCAACCGGGGATGTTTTTGGGGTGCTCTCTCTGTGACAGGGGGGGCGATTATTTGAGGGTGTACAAATTGCAACGCGCTTTAGTTCTGGGCTGCTTCACTCCTCGCATGGGGGGGGGGGGCTCTGCCTGCAAACAGATCAACAGCTGCCTTGCTTTCTTCCTGGCCGCATTGTGTTACCTCTGAGGGAGACACAAGGGAGGAATTGTGTTGGGGTGTGTGTGTGTGCAAAAGCCCAAGCCCCATTTTCTCCGTAACACAGGAGTCACAAAGCCTAACCCGCTGCTCATTGTGCACCAATACCAAAAACAAGGAATGGATCTAAGATCATGGCGTGTGGGGCGGGGGGGGGGGGGAAAAGGATTTTCAATGTAAACATTGCAGGGGGGGACTCCACTTTGCAGCTGGATTGCCAGGATCAGCCCCTCCCCCGCTCTCCTAATCCCCTGAACGAAGAAGGGAGGGGGGAAACCTTCCTCTCCTCCCCCCCCTCTATCCCTCCCTTCCCGGTACATCCTCCTCTCACCCCGCCCCCACAACCCTCAAACCCCCCCCCCCCCGTATGTCGCACCTCTTCCTTCTGCTCCTCCTCCAATCCGGCTTCTGTTTCCGGAATGAGCGGAGAGAGCCCCACTCCCGAACTGCCTGCTTCCCCCGCAAGTGGAGCTTCTGCGCCGGATTGCTGCTCTGCCCCGTAGCTCGGGGGGGGGGGGCACTTCAGGAAAGGGGAGGAGGGGCGGCAGGTAAACCTCCCCCCCCTGGATGTTGCGGGAAAGAAAAGGAGAATCGGGAGCGAGGACAAAGAGGTAAAGGGGTCGCGGGGGAGGGGAAAGGGGAGACGGGAGAGAAGGATTCAGAGACCCCCGCCAGCTCCCCCAGGCGCCTTCCGTGGGGTCTGGATCCCTGCGCGCGTGCTGCGAAGGGGGCTTTCCTTGGCCCCTCAGGCGCCTTGGCAGGGGCGGACATGCAGCGCCCACCCAGGGGATCCCAGCGAAGCGCCCTCGCCCCGTTTCCCCCGCTTAGGCATCCCTGGGGCGCTGTGGGTTCCGCGCGGAGAGAGGTGGGCCATGAAAGGGTTAATGGGAGTGAGGGACGCCTGGATAGAGACCCCCCTGTCCCTCCCCTGCTCGTCTTGGGGTCGCAGGGCGAGGGGTGAGCCGCGCCAAGGGGTGCAGGGCCTATGGGTGCAGGGGAGACTCTGGGACAGAGGGAGGGAGTCGAGGAAGTGGGGAGGGGGAGCATCCCTGGGGCAGGGAAGGGCAGCATTGGGGGAGGGAGAGATAGGAAGACCAGTCTTTGGGGAGACTTCTCCATGGTGGTGCCCGCTGGGGATCTCCGGAGGGGCCGCCTTGGCTTCTCCCTCCCGCCCAGGAATGCCCCCCCTTCAAGGCGACCAGAGAGGGATCCCTGGAAAGTGGGGGGGCCAGTCCCCCCACCCCTTCCTGCAACCTCCATCCTCTTCCCACCCCATAAGCCCCTGCCCTGTCCAGACACAGCGCTTCTGCCCAGTCCAACCATTGGTCCCCTGGAGAGGAGAGGAAATCCCCAGAGGAAGAGGGGAGGGGGGAGGCCTTCTCAGAAGCGGCTCTTGGTTTCCGCAATCCCACCCAGGAAGCAGCCAGAAACCTTTTCCTCTCTCTCAGGCTTCCATCTTTAATGTCTTTTCCACTGAGGATGAGGATAATGTACACCTGTCATCAGAAACGGGGGTGCAGAGTCCATGGAATCCCTGTCAGGATTGATATAGAAGTTGCACCTCAAAAGCATTTCTGTTCCGCCTATTATTTGTAGGCAATGTCAGAGGGACTGACAAGCTGAGATACAATCCTTCAGCATCCGATGACAGCGACTGCATGAATCTTCCCAGTCAAAGGACCCATTTTCTGGTTGGGTTTCCACAGCCCCTCTGGGCAGGTTACAGCACATATAAAAAACAGTAAAACATCAAACATTAAAATCCTCCCGATACAGGGCTGCCTTCAGCTGTCTTCCAAATGTCAGGTAGTTGCCCATTTCCTTGCCCTCTGCCTGGTTCCCTGTAACTTCGCTTCTCACAGGCAAGGAACCAGCAGAAGACCCTCAGAAGAGGACCTCAGTGTCCAGACTGAGCCATGGGGGTGGAGACGCTCCTTCAGCTCTACAGGGCCGAGGCTGTTGAAGACTTCAGCTCGCAGATCTTGCTCCTCCATAATGACCTCCAGAGCAAGTCCGACGTATATTTAGCAGAGTAGGAAAAAACGCAAAGAGGCAGCAAACATTTTATTCAGCAAATAAATTTATTACTGAATGCAAAGAAGCATAACAGGATCCTAAACATAGCAAAGCCCTAACTTAAATAGAAACCTAACTTGGCATACCAAAGCAGCACTCAAGTAAATAAAAAGAAATGTCCAGTAGCTCCTTAGAGACCAACTAAGATTGTCCTGGGTATAACCTTTGATGTGCATGCAAACTTCTTCAGATACACTGAAACAGAAGTCACTAGACAGACCCTTATATATAGTGGGAGGGTGGGGTGGGGTTTTTCTCAGAAGGGTAGTAGGAGATGGGTATGGTAAAGCTGTTGACAACTGTTAATGACTGCAATTAGTCCTACAGGAAAAAGCAAGGGATAGTATGCAGATGACCAAAAATAGCTTTAGTATGTGTAATGAGACAAGAATCCAATATCTCTATTCAGACCAGGTCTCTCCATTGTTTTCAGTTTAGTAATAAGTTGTAATTCAGCAACTTCTCTTTCAAGTCTCTTTTCAGCAATAAGTCTTTCAAGTATTTCTGAAATTCCTTTTTTATTAATTTTGACTGCGTCAGACCAATACGGCTACCTGCCTGAATCTAGCACTCAAGTAAGACACACACAAGCAGAGTAGAGAAATAGCAGAATAGGAAGTGGGACCAGGCGCCTTTCAATACTGCAATTTATAAACAATTCAGTGTCAGAGTAACGTTGGGACAGGATAACAAGCCTGGCTCACTCCAATTTAACCAGTTTCATCTGGTTCCCAAAATCAAGGAAGGTTCAGCATAACCTCATTACAATTGATCCCACCACCTGCTCTCAGCAGAAAGGAAACTCCGTGATCAGCTAAAATATTCCAGCTAGAGAAAACTCCAGCTTTGAATCACACAGAGCAAAACCACCAGAACCTTCTTGAAGCAATAGACCAGGAATGATTGATCTCTCTACATTAGATCAATACTTTTCTATGCCTGAAAAATGCAACTATGACACTTTAAAGGTCAGCACCAACAGTGTGAATTGTACTTGGAAATGCGCTGGGAGCCAGGGAAGATCCTTTAGCACAAGTGATATGTGGTTTCCGTGGCTGCTCCCAGTTACTAGTCCAGCTGCCGCATTCTGTTTTAGTTGCAGTTTCTGAGTCATCTTCAAAGGTAGCCCCATGTACAACACATGACAGTAGTCCAAACTGGAGATAACCATAGCATGCGCCACTCTGGTGAGACAGTCCGAGGGCAGGGAGGGTCTCATCCAGTGTACCAGATGGAGCTGGCAGACAGAACTGACCTGGACACAGAACTGACCTGCACCTCCATGGACAGCTGTGAGTCCAAAATGACCCACAGGCTGTGCCCCTGGTCCTTTTGGGCCACAGTTACCCCATTCAGGACCAGGGAATCCTCCACATCTGACCGTCCTCCAGGGACAGTACTTCTGTCTTGTCAGGATTCAGCCTCAATCTGTTAGCTGCCACCCATCCTCAAACCACCTCCAGGCACCAACACAGGGCATTCACCACCTTCACTGGTTCGGATATAAATGAGAAGAAGAGCTGGGTATCACCCACATACTGGTGAACACCCAGCCCAAAACCCCTGATGATCTCTCCCAGCAGCTTCGTATAAATCTTAAAAAGCATGGGGGAGAGGATGGAGTCTTGAGGCTCCCCACAAGTGAGAGCCCAGGGGTCTGAACACTCATCCCCCAACACCACTTTCTGGGCATGGCCCAGGAGGAAGGAGGGAACCACTGCACAGCAGTTCCCCCATCTCCCCTAGAGGGTCCAGAAGGACACCATGGCCAAAGGTCTCCAAAGCCACTGAGAGATTTAGCAGAAACAGGAAACAGCTTCCCCCTCAGACCATTCAGAGAACATCAGTCACAGCAACCAGGGCAGTGTGAGTTCCATGATGAGGCCTGAATCCCAATTGGAAGGATCATGGTGGCAGGAGCTTTCCTGGTCCTGCACCCCCAAAAGCTCCAGGCACAATACATTCATTAGCTTTCAAGGGGCCACCTGATACACGGTGGTCTTTTCTTCAAAAACCAAATATTTTGAATACTTTTACATTGCTGTATGATGTAAATAGCACTTCTGTTTCCCTTGCTCCACATCAGAGAGACTTTGATACACAGGTCTGAGCTGATTTCTCCACCTGAAACTGCTGTGTTAGCAGCAATGGCAGCCTGGGCAGTGTGTTTGGGGGTCCTGGGCTGCCTAGACAAGAAGACCCCCTTCTCAGCAGAGCAGTATGTTAGGCACCAGCTAGGCTGCAGGAGTTGCTGGCAGGAGGTGTGCAGGGCACTATCTAAGCATCTTAGAAACTCCACTCAAGATTTGTGTCAGGTTTCCCTCCATAGCCTTTTCTTCCCCTGAAAATAACTCACGAGGCCGCGAATGTTTAGGACCAGAGTTTTCCTTCTTGATGGGCTCCCTTCCCTGGTTGACGATCCCATCTGCCCTTCATTTTCCTCTTCAGCACGGGCAGAATCTGCCTTCTGGACTGTGGGATTCACAGTTGTTCTCCTCCTCTCCATCCACCAGGGCTTGACTTCAGGTGCAGCAGAATTCCCCAGCCCCCCAAGGATTTGAGACCCATCAGCTTTCCTCACCTGGTTTAGCCGGCCGGTTGAAGCCGTTGCTTGAACCCCTGTTGCATGCTGACAGCTTCTGGAAGCCACAGGTGAGAGCTGAGTGCAGGGTGGGCACCAAGGGTGGATAATTTACTGCAGAAGGTGCATGACAATGTCCCCCACTAAAGGAACTACCGCTCCTCTACATCCCAAGGCATGTAGATGGAGGTCCATCTCCCAGAACAGGAGCTTCCCTGAGCACCCATTCAGCTGGCACCAAGCACCAAGCCTTGTCACTAGTTCTCTGACTGACCCAGGCCACCGTCCCTGGAAAAGATGTAGACCTGGGTCTCACATCGTCCGTATGGACCTCCTGAGGCCAATGGGGCTGTGCAGGTGATTCATTAAGAGATTGAGGTGGATGGGGGCTTCCGGTTGAGCTGCGATCAGCCCTCAGGGGGGTCTCGAGTAGTGTGGGGGCTTTAGAGGGGCTACGAAGGCTACGTGGACCTCCATACCCTGAGAGGAGTATCTTGGGGGGCAGAGTACCTGGCAGAGCCTGGACGTTCTCTCCTGTTCCACAGGCTTTAAAGCTAAACTTGAGCTCGGGGACGGGATTGAGCTGCAGGCACTGAGGGGAAGCAGCAGACCCCGCGCTGTGCAGTCTCAAGCTTCGACTGAAAGCGGCCAGCTTCCAAACAAAGAAAGCAAATCTGGACTAAAACTAAAGCAGTTATTATCTGCGGATTTTAGAAAAGAAAATTAACAAGATTCGGAGGGCTGAGGGTGAAAAAAGGGAGTCCGTCCCAGCGGTAGGGAGAAAATGGCGTCTGGCAGAAGACTGAGAGAGGACTGAAAGTAAGAAAGCAGCCGCCAAGTGAGGTTCGCAGAAAATCCTTGGTTACTATGTTCCGAGGTAACGATTTGTGGGGAAACAACAGAGAGGCATAGAAGGGGAGGAAAAACTTCTTGGTATCGTCTTGGTTGAAGCGTCCTGTGCCAGGGGTCGGAGAGTGAGCTTAAAATGCCCACCAGTGAACACCCGTGAACTCTGTTTTTTTCCTGCTGTTTGTGAAGAGGTTGGGCAGAAGTCTATGTTGGAGTAACAGTCGGTACGTTTGCAGGAGCAAGAAAGAAGAGACTGGGGGATTGCTGTGAATTGCTGTGAATATCTGCTGAAGTTCTATCTGAGCCTCTCCTTTGCTTTTTTCGCCCTTTATGTTGGGGAGGAGATAAACGGTACCCTTTATAATGCTTGATTATCGGTCTTGAGTGGAGAATTTATGGATTAAGCTGATAAGGAACCGGAAAAAGAAGATTTTGTATTTGGAATACAACACGGAGAATAAGTCTTTGACTTTTATTTTTATCTTTACTTCTTACTCCTGTTTTTCCCCCCTCTCCCCCCTCTTCTTCTTTCCTGATCTTTTCCCCTCCCTTTCCTTACTCTATCGCCCCTCGTGTATCCCCTTCCCCCACCCTTATCCCCCCCCTTCTCTCTTTTTTATCTGCTCTCCCTCCCTCCCTCACTTTCTGCTCTCTCTGTGTTTTGGAGGTTTCATTCCCTTCTTTACTTTTTGTGCCTTTCTTCCTGACACTCTATGGCAGTCTCCCCGTCTGGTCCTCCAGCCACGTGAAAGGGGAAATTCCATTTGAAGGACAAAGAAACAGAAAGTAACTTTACTTAAGGAAGGATTTTTATTGAATTGGTTCCCGGCAAGCCAATTTGCAAATCGCCTGGCCGTCAGGTAGCCCTGTAAGGGTGAAGAGTACGGCGGAGAGAGAAGCAGGCAGAGGGAAGCCATTAACTATCCTCTAAAAATCGTAGCCCCGAACTTGCAAGGGAAGCGACCGACACTCAAGCTTAAGAAATTCGGACCTAATTGGGATAGAATTTGGAAGTTCAAGGCTAAAGGAAGGTTTCAGAGCAAAAAGAATTAAACGTGGAGTTCAGCTGTATCTGCAATTGAAAACAGACGCAGAACTGTCAGCAGAGCGGGAGCGAGCTGTGTGAGTAATGGCTAGCGGTCGTTGCCACTTTCTCCTCTAAAACTTCTAAGCTAAGGAACTAGCTAAGAACTAGCAATAAGATAAAAAAGAAACAGAAGAGGAAGCAGAGGGACGTTTGACTGTTATTTTTTTGCAAATCTTCAGTGTGTTGGTGGGGGAAAGAAAGAGACGAGATTAGAAGGAATTCTTAGTTTCACTTTTAATAAAGAACTGCGCAACTGGATGTAAGGACTTCCGTCGCCATTGTTACATTGCTGTACTCTGGAAAAATAACAGCAACGTTTTTGGAGAAGTGAATATTTTAACGGACAAAAGGGGAAGTTTTATGCACTGTAATAGATTATAATAATCTGACTTTTGAAACTGAACAATGCCACAGGTTTTAAGGGTTGATGGTGAGCATCAAAATTAACTTCTAAAAAAACACTGCTCCCCCTCCCCCTCCCCCTTCCTTCCCTTGTCGTTGGAGTATAACACCATTGCAGAAGTTGTGTAGAGTGGTTTTAACGAATGGATAAGGCTGGCAACTGATTGAGATCGTCCCTCAGAAGAATCCTGCTCTGGATATAATCTTTGTTTTTGTTGTTGTTTCCCTTTTTTTTGGGGGGGGGTGGGACTTATTTTATGGTTTTCTGCTACTTCTTCTTTACTTCCTTCCTTGGACTAATCTGGGATTGGAGAGTTTGAAGACTACATTGGATTATAATTGGAGTATAATTAAAATCTAAAATAACTGGCAATAACAAAACTGAGAAAATATATTATTTTTTACTTTTTTATGGTTTGGTCCTTTTCTTCCCCTGTTGCATTTTATTTTCGAAAGGACGGATTGGAATTAGCCTAAGTGGCGGCAAGAAGATTTTTGTCTTTCTATCATCTCTTCAATAATAAAAAGTTTTAAAACCTTGGCAAAAATTTGAAATTTGAGGACTGTGAATTAGTGAATTCTCCTAACAAAAAGGCTAAAAGTACAATCACGATTATATTCTCTCTTTTGGGATTTTTTAAGATAATAAGAGCATCTCCATTGGGTTATATTTTATTTTTATTCTGGCAATTTATTTTGTGATGTAGGAAATACCTGGGTTGATATATTGATCGGAGGAGTTCGGTGTTAGTTTTTATATGTTATTGGGTTTTGCTAAATATTGTATTGGGCCTTGTATACTGGTTGTGCTAATTTTGGTGCATTAATTAACTTTGGTAGGAGTGTGAAGAGACTAAAAGATATGTCGCACCAGCAGAAAAAAACAAGTGAAGGGGGGACACCGGCAGATAGGAGAAGCTCAAAACAAGAGTCAGATTTTAAGGGAGAAATATTGAAAATGTTTGGAGAAATTAAAAATGATATAAAGCAGAGTGAAAAAATTTTAGAGGCCAAATTAGAACAAATGGACAAAGGATTGGAAAAATGGACACAAAAAATGATGAAACAGTAAATGAATTAAAGTGGTGGGAGGAAAAAATCCTTAAATAAGAGACACTGGGAAATGATTAATGGACTTCAGTGTCTGTACACTAATGTGCAAAGCATGGGAAATAAACAAGATGAGCTTGAGCTCTTGGTACAGCAAACTAAATATGACATAATAGGCATCACTGAAACCTGGTGGGATAAGTCCCATGATTGGAATGTAATAACGGGGGGATACAATCTATTTCAGAGAAACAGACCAGACAAGAAAGGAGGAGGAGTGGTGTTATATGTCAGGGGTGTGTATACCTGTGAAGAGATCCAAGATTTAGAACCTCAAAGCCAAAGTGAGAGCATTTGGGTCAAAATTAAGGGAGAGAAGAATAACAGTGACCCCATTGTGGGAGTTTACTATAGATCCCCAAGCCAAACGGAGGACATAGATGATGCCTTCCTGGAACAGATGGCCAAGCATGCAAAAGGAAGGGAGATAGTAGTAATGGGGGACTTCAATTACCCGGATATTTGTTGGATGTCAAACTCAGCCAAGAGCATAAGGTCAAACAGATTCCTCACTGGCCTTGCAGACAACTTCATTGTCCAGAAAGTGGAAGAAGCAACAAGAGGAACAGTCATTTTAGATCTGGTCTTAACCAATGTTGATGACCTGGTTAGTGGGGTAGAAATAGAAGGATCATTAGGCGCGAGTGATCATGCTCTTCTGAAGTTTACTATATAGTGGAAAGGAGCAGCCAAGCATACTAGGACTCAATTTCTTGACTTTAAGAAAGCCGACTTCATAAAACTTAGGGAAGTGCTAGGTGAGATCCCATGGACAGTAATACTAAAAGGAAAGGGAGTTCATGATGGCTGGGAGTTTGTTAAGAGGGAGATAGTAAAAGCACAACTTCAGGCAATACCAATGAGACGGAAACATGGCTCTCTAAAGAACTTTTAACTGAGTTAAGATTAAAAAAGGATGTGTACAAAAAATGGAAAAGGGGGGAAACCAACAAAGAGGAATTCAAACAAATAGCCAGCACGTGTAGACACAAAGTCAGAAAACCTAAAGCACAGAATGAACTCAGGCTTGCTAGAGAGGTTAAAAGCAACAAAAAAGGCTTTTATGGGTATGTTCGTAGCAAAAGGAAGAACAAAGAAACAGTGGGGTCACTCAGAGGAGAAGATGGTGAAATGCAAACAGGGGACACAGAAAGGGCTGAACTCCTCAATGCCTTCTTTGCCTCCGTCTTTTCCGATAAAGAAAACAATGCCCGACCTGAAGAATTTGGAGCAAATGATTCAGCAAAGGAAACAGCCCAGAATAACTAAGGAGAATGTACAAGAATACTTGGCTAGTTTAGATGTATTCAAGTCTCCAGGGCCAGATGAACTGCATCCCAGAGTATTAAAAGAACTGGCAGATGTGATCTCAGAACCACTGGCAGTCATCTTTGAGAATTCCTGGAGAACAGGCGAAGTCCCTGCAGACTGGAGGAGGGCAAATGTTGTCCCTATTTTCAAAAAGGGGGAAAGAGAGGACCCAAATAATTACCGCCCAGTCAGTCTGACATCAATACCAGGGAAGATTCTGGAGCAGATCATTAAGCAAACAGTCTGTGAGCACCTAGAAAGGAATGCTGTGATCACCAATAGTCAGCATGGATTTCTGAAAAATAAGTCATGTCAGACTAACCTGATCTCCTTTTTTGACAGAATTACAAACCTGGTAGATGAAGGGAACACAGTGGATATAGCCTACCTTGATTTCAGCAAGGCATTTGACAAGGTGCCCCATGATATTCTTGTAAAGAAGCTGGTAAAATGCGGTCTTGACTATGCTACCACTCAGTGGATTTGTAACTGGCTGACTGACCGAACCCAAAGGGTGCTCATCAATGGTTCCTCTTCATCCTGGAGAAGAGTGACTAGTGGGGTGCCACAGGGTTCTGTCTTGGGCCTGGTCTTATTCAACATCTTTATCAACGACTTGGATGATGGACTCAAGGGCATCCTGATCAAATTTGCAGATGACACCAAACTGGGAGGGGTGGCTAACACCCCAGAGGACAGGATCATACTTCAAAACGACCTTGACAGATTAGAGAAATGGGCAAAAACAAACAAGATCAATTTTAACAGGGAGAAATGTAAAGTATTGCACTTGGGCAAAAAAAAATGAGAGGCACAAATACAAGATGGGTGACACCTGGCTTGAGAGCAGTACATGTGAAAAGGATCTAGGAGTCTTGGTTGACCACAAACTTGACATGAGCCAACAGTGTGACGCGGCAGCTAAAAAAGCCAATGCAATTCTGGGCTGCATCAATAGGAGTATAGCATCTAGATCAAGGGAAGTAATAGTGCCACTGTATTCTGCTCTGGTCAGACCTCACCTGGAGTACTGTGTTCAGTTCTGGGCACCACAATTCAAGAAGGACACTGACAAACTGGAACGTGTCCAGAGGAGGGCAACCAAAATGGTCAAAGGCCTGGAAACAATGCCTTATGAGGAACGGCTAAGGGAGCTGGGCATGTTTAGCCTGGAGAAGAGGAGGTTAAGGGGTGATATGATAGCCATGTTCAAATATATAAAAGGATGTCACATAGAGGAGGGAGAAAGGTTGTTTTCTGCTGCTCCAGAGAAGCGGACACGGAGCAATGGATCCAAACTACAAGAAAGAAGATTCCACCTAAACATTAGGAAGAACTTCCTGACAGTAAGAGCTGTTCGACCGTGGAATTTGCTGCCAAGGAGTGTGGTGGAGTCTCCTACTTTGGAGGTCTTTAAGCAGAGGCTTGACAACCATATGTCAGGAGTGCTCTGATGGTGTTTCCTGCTTGGCAGGGGGTTGGACTTGATGGCCCTTGTGGTCTCTTCCAACTCTATGATTCTATGATTCTAAAGGGACAATTGAAAGATGTGACTAAGAGAACACAAACGTTGGAGGAGGGGATGAAGAGGACAAAACAGGAAATGAGGGAAGTGAGGTGAGAAGAGGAGAAAATAAAGGTAGAAATGTCAGAGATTAATAAAACACAAGAAGAAGTCTTGGATGCGATTGCTATGAATGAATTGAGGCAGCGGGAGACTAATTTGAGGTTGAGAGCTGTACCAGAGATACAGGGTAAAAATATTAAAGAGACACTGATTGCAGAAATAGCACAATGGTTAGAACTTCAACCAGCGGAGGTAGCTATGACAGTGCAAAATGCATTTAGAATGAAGGCAAGAACAACTAAGACAAGGAAATCTCCGGGGGACTGTCTAATTATATTCAAGGACAGAGAAATGAGAAATATGATCTTGCAGAAGAACAGAGAGAAAAGATTGAATATTGATGGGAATTATATAATTATTTTTAAAGATATACCGATCAGACTGTTGAAACGGAGAGATCCATATAAACCATTGGTGCAAATTTTAAAGAAGAACAAAATAAAATTCAAGTGGGAATTTCCAGAGGGGATCTCTTTTTTCTATAAAAGTAAGAAACACAAACACACAAGCCCAGAGGAAGCAAGCAAGTTTCTGAGAAGATACAAGGAATTAAGACCAGAAGATGAAGAAATAAGAGGTGCAGCAGCAGGAGCAGGAGCTACGGGGGAAAGTGGACTGGGAGAGGGAGAAGAAGAAGATGGAAGAAACACAGAAGAAGAAGAAGAAGAAGTACAAGAAGAAAGATTATAAAATTTTAAATAAAATTTAATTAATTAGGATACCAAGATGGTGTTAAAATTATGGAATTGGAATATTAATGGGATGAACGATAGGAAAAAACGGCATAAAATTGAACAATATCTAAAAAAGGAAAATTTGGATATAATATGTTTACAAGAGACACATGTGGCGAGAAGACATAGAAGAGTTTTGATCAACAAAAGACTAGGAAATGAATTTATATCGTCAGACAAAAACAAAAAGAGAGGGGTGGTATTTTATATAAGAAATAAAATTGAAGCTCAGCAAATTTTCAAAGATGAAGAAGGAAGAATAATTGCATTCCAGATCAAGTGGCAAGGTGAAAAAATAATAACAGTCGGGATCTATGCACCAAATGGAAACAAGACTGATTTTTATAAAGATTTGGAAGAAAAACTGTTTGATTATATGGACCAAGAGATTATAATAATGGGAGATATGAATGGAGTAGTGTCAATGGAAATGGATAGACTGAGAGCATCAGGAATGAGTAAAGAGGGAAAAGTACCAAAGTTTTTTTTCTCAATGATTAAGAATTGTAACTTAATAGACATTTGGAGACTGAGACATCCACCTGACAAACAGTTTATGTTTTATTCAGAATCGAATCAGTCAATGTCGTGAATCTATCAAATATGGGTATCTAATGAATTAACTCCAAGAATCATGCAAGTTGAAATTCAACCAAGAGTGATCTCAGATCATAATCCAATCAAATGTGAAATAAGAGGTTACGGAGAAAGATCATTCAGATGGAGAATTAATGACTACCTTCTAGATGATCAATTTTTTTTAGAGAGGGCACAAAAGAAGCTGGTGGAGTTTTTAATGAACAATTGTAGTAAGGGTACAAAAATGAATGTAGTGTGGGATGCCAGCAAGGCGGTGATGAGAGGATTTTTTATCCAACAGAATTCAATAAAAAATAAAAGCAGAGCGAAAGGCAAGAAGGAAATTTTAAGACAAATAATGCACAATGAACAAAAATTAATTGAGAAACCAGACAATTTGAAAATAAAACAGAATATAAAAGCTCTGCAAACACAATTTGCTATG
Organism: Podarcis bocagei; assembly: GCF_964188305.1. Classification (NCBI taxonomy): domain Eukaryota; kingdom Metazoa; phylum Chordata; class Lepidosauria; order Squamata; family Lacertidae; genus Podarcis; species Podarcis bocagei. The sequence goes on from NC_138135.1 coordinate 2,359,171, forward strand.
ATAATAAATAAAGAAGTGGAGTAGAATATAAAAAAAATTGCGACAAAGGAACTTTGAATTTGCAAATAAATCAGGCAAATGGCTGGCATAGCAAATTAAGTAAAGAAAGGAACAGAATACAATAAATAAAATCATCATAGAAGGAGAAGAGATAGTTAATCCAAAAGGTATCAGAAAAGGATTCTTGGACTTTTACAGACATTTATATAATAGTAAAGAGAAAAATAACATGAGAAAAACAGAAAGATTTTTAAAAGAAAAAAGGTGCAGAAGATCCCGACAGAAAAGATAGAAAGGCTGAACGCCCCTATAGAAATGGAAGAGATTCAAGAAGCCATAAAAGAGTTGAAAAAGGGGAAAGCTCCAGGACCAGATGGATTTACAGCAAGTTATTATAAAGAAATGAGGCACATCCTGTCTACACCGCTGAGAGAAGTCATGAACAATATTATTCAGGATAGAGAAATGCTAGAGACGTGGAAAGAAGCTTTTATTACACTAATTCCAAAACAAGACTCTGATTTGACTCAAGTTAAAAATTACAGGCCTATCTCATTGCTAAGTACGGACTACAAAATTTTTGCAAGTATCTTAGCGAAGAGGTTGAAAAAGATATTACAAGAAATTATTCATAAAGACCAGGCGGGTTTCCTTCCTGGCAGACAGATGAAAGATAATATAAGGAATATAATTAATTTGTTAGAATATCTGACAGCCAGGAATGAGAAACAAGCTGCGTTAATATTTGTGGATGCAGAAAAGGCCTTTGGTAACATTTCTTGGGACTTTATGTTAAAAAAATTAGAATATATGGAAGTGGGGAAAGAATTCTTTAATGGAATAAAAGTGATATATACTGAACAAAGAGCAAAGCTTATTGTAAACAACAGGACTACAGAAGAATTAAAAATATCAAAAGGTACGAGACAAGGATGCCCTCTCTCACCAATGTTATTCATAATGGTTCTGGAAATTTCCTTAAATTCAATAAGGAGAAATGAAGCAATAAAAGGTGTGTCAGTAGGCCAGAATCAGTATAAAGTAAATGCCTTTGCTGATGATCTGGTAATAATAGTGGAAGAACCGCTGGAAAGTGCAAAAGTAGTTTTAGAAGAAGTTGAACAATTTGGTCAAGTGGCAGGGTTTATATTAAATAAGAAAAAAACCAAAATACTTACAAAAAATATGGAACAAGGTATGATAGAAACAAATGCAACAACAAATAGGGATAGAAGTGGTGAAAAAAGTTAAACATTTGGAAATCTGGTTAACCCTTAAGAATCTTGATTTGTTTCAGAATAACTATGAGCCAGTGTGGAAGGGAATAAAGAAAGATCTAGAGGTGTGGGGTCGAATGAAGTTACCTTTTTGGGGGAGAATTTCAATGATTAAGATGAGCGTGCTGCCAAAGATGTTGTTTTTGTTTCAGACAATTCCAATAATCAAGGGGACAGTGATCTTTAAAGAATGGCAAAGAGCAATTTCAAGATATATCTGGCAGGGTAAGAATTCAGTTTAAGTTATTAATGGATGTGAAAGAAAGAGGAGGCTTCGCCCTGCCAGACTTGAAATTATATTATGAAGCTTCATGTCTCTGTTGATTGAAGGAATGGATAAAGTTAAAAAAGACTGATTTGTTAGATTTAGAAGGTTTAGATAACAGATTTGGCTGGCACCCATATTTATGGTGTGAGAAGAAAAAAATCCATAAAGGTTTCGAAAACCACATCTTTAGAAGATCTCTCATAGAAATATGGGAGAGGTATAAAGGTTTATTAGAACCAAGAATTCCCCACTGGCTATCTCCGTTAGAAGTTATGAGTCTCAAGAAAGTCAATTTAAGGGGGAACTGGATTACATATAAAGAATTGATAGTAAAAGAAGCAGGAAAATGGAAAATGAAACCTTATGAAGATGTGAAGGAGCATGTATATGATTGGCTGTATTATTATCAGGTTAATGAAATGTTTTAAAAGGATTTTAAAGAAAGAGGTTTTGATGAAAAAGAATCAAAATTTCAAATGGAAATAATAAATAATGAGTACAAAATTTTATCTAAAATGTATAAAATGTTGCTGGAATGGTATACAAAAGACGAGGAAGTTAAATCGGTTATGATACACTGGGCCAGAGATTTGGGTTGTAATATACAGTTCAATGACTGGATAAAATTATGGAATGAAAATATAAAATTTATGGCATGCACTGTGTTAAAGGAAAATGTTATGAAAATGGTTTATAGATGGTATATTACACTCGTAAAATTGGCAAAAATGTATAAAACATGTAATAAGTGTTGGAAATGTAAAGAAAAAGAGGGAACATTTTACCATATGTGGTGGGATTGCAAGAAGGTGAAGGGTTTCTGGGAACTGATATATAATGAGTTGAAAAAGATGTTGAAATATACATTTGTTAAGAAACCAGAGGCTTTTCTTTTAGGAATAGTAGGAAATGAGATAAATAGAAAGGACTGTAAACTTTTCCAATACGCAGTAACTGCAGCGAGAATACTACTGGCCCAAAAATGGAAACAGGAACAACTACCGACGTTAGAAGAATGGAGAATGAAACTGATGGACTATGCAGAACTAGATAAACTAACGGGGAAGATCAGATATCTATGAGACCAAAAGTTCATCGAGGATTGGGGAAAATTTTCAGATTATTTGAAATGTATATGTGATGAGCAAACAACGCTAGTGGGATTTCAAAAAGCTCTGTGAATGTTTGAGGAATATTGTGTAGAAGAAAAATAAGAGGGTGAAAATTGAATAATGGATGATTGTTAGAGAGGCTGAAGGAAGTCCAAAAGAGAAAATATGTGATAAATTTAGATTGGATAGTATAAATGTATGTTGGAAAATTAATAAAAAATATTTATAATAAATAAATATATATATAGGTACAAAAAAATCTTTTCTAAAAAAACCTGAAGCCTTTTTATTGGTATTGAAAGGGAAGGAAATTAAAAAGAAGGATAAAAATCTTTTCTTGTACGCCACGACAGCAGCTAGAACTATGTTGGCCCAGAACTGGAAAACTGATACTCTACCTAGAATCATGGAATGGCAGACCAAAATGATGAATTACGCAGAATTGGCTAGATTGTCAGGAAAAATACGGGACCAAGATGAAAAGAAGTTTGTTGAAAATTGGAGTAAATATTCGGTATATGTAAGAGAAAATGGTAAAACTTTAAAGACACTGGCAGGGTTGGAGTAACTCTAACGGCATAAGACAAAATAGTATTAAATAGAATATGTGATGTTATAACTATATGATACTTACTGAAGAGATGGAGGGAAGTCTGAAGCTCGGCAGAGCTTAAGGCTTAGGTGGATGGATAAATGTATAATGAGTGTATGTATTCTATGTGTATGTGTAATAATGAAAATCAGTAAAAACTGATTAAAAAAAGAGAGAGAGAGAGAGAGGTGATGGAGGATTATGATGCCGAGGATGGGAAATGTCCAAAGGAATGATGAACCAGAGAAAAGGGGGGCCTCTTCATGGACAGAGAGCAGCTGCCTTTCCTTGTGAGAAAACAATTGATTTGAAAAGGCAGTATTCCAAAATCATGCTGCGCTGTTAACAATGATTGAGGATTATGAAAGGTGGTGATGCATTACTATCATTTGACATCATTGCATCTTCATTTCCTAAAAACTGGGAACATGGGTAGGAGACGGGGGAATATAGGAAATGTTGAAATAAGAAAAGCTGCTAATGGCATTTGATGTGTTCTCTTTCCCTTTGTTCTCTTCCTTGAAACCAAAATAGGATTGTCTTTCTGCCCATTCTGAAGAAGGTGATACAGAAGACAGTCAGAATTCCTGGAGATGGGGAACCTTTCGTTTCATTAGGAATAGCCATTAAAAAGTGTGAAATGTGGAATATGCTTCACTGAATGAGCACACATATCTCACATCAATGAACTCAAACAGGAGAGAAACCATTTAAAGGTATGGAGAGTGGAAAAAGTTTCACTGATAGTGGAAAACTTAGAAGACATCAGCGGACTCACATGGGCAAGAAACGATTTCAATGCACAGAGTGTGGAAAGAACTTCAGTCAGAGGGGACACTTAACTTTACATCAACGGACACATACAGGTGAGAAACCTTTTAAATGTATGGAGTGTGGAAAGAGCTTCAGTCAGAATGGAAACCGTAGAAAACATGAACAAACTCACACTGAGGAGAAACCATTTAAATGTATAGAGTGCGGAAAGAGCTTCAGTCGGAATAGTAATCTTAAATTGCACCAGAGGATTCACACAGGGGAGAAACCATATAAATGTACGGAGTGTGGAAAGAGCTTTAGTGATAGTGGAAGCCTTAGAAGACATCAACGGACTCACACAGGGGAGAAACCATTTCAATGCATGGAATGTGGAAAGAGCTTTAGTGATAGTGGAAGCCTTAGAAGACATCAACGGACTCACACAGGGGAGAAACCATTTAAATGTAAGGAGCGTGGAAAAAGCTTCAGTTTCAATGCAACCCTTAGAATACATCAACAAACTCACACGGGGGAGAAACCATTTAAATGTATGGAGTGCGGAAAGAGCTTCAGTCAGAATAGTAATCTTAAATTGCACCAGAGGATTCACACAGGGGAGAAACCATATAAATGTTTGGAGTGTGGAAAGAGCTTCAGTTTCAATGGAAACCTGAGAAGACATCAACAGACTCACACAGGGGAGAAACCATTTAAATGCCTGGAGTGCGGAAAGAGCTTTAGTGATAGTGGACACCTTAGAAGACATCAACAGACTCACACAGGGGAGAAACCATATAAATGTTTGGCGTGTGGAAAGAGCTTTATTAATAATGGAAAACTTAGAAAACATCAATGGACTCACACAGGAGAGAAACCATATAAATGTATAGAGTGCGGAAAGAGCTTTAGTGATAGTGGAGAACTTAGAAAACATCAACGGATTCACACAGGGGAGAAACCATATAAATGTATAGAGTGCGGAAAGAGCTTCAGTGATAGTGGAGCCCTTAGAAAACATCAACGGATTCACACAGGTGAGAAACCATATAAATGTATAGAGTGCGGAAAGAGCTTCAGTCAGAGTGGAGACCTTAGAATACATCAACGGATTCACACAGGGGAGAAACCATTTCAATGTATGGAGTGTGGAAAAAGCTTCCGTCGGAGTGGACAGTTAAGTTCACACCTACGGATTCACACGGGTGAAAAACCTTTTAGATGCATGGAGTGTGGGAAGAGCTTCAGGCAGAATGCAGAACTTAAATTGCACCAGCGAAGTCACACTGGTGAAAAACCATATAAATGTATGGAGTGTGGAAAGAGCTTCATTCACAGTGGGCACTGCAATATGCATCAACGGACTCACACAGGGGAGAAACCATTTCAATGTATGGAGTGTGGAAAAAGCTTCTGTCGGAGTGGACAATTAAGTTCACATCAACGGACTCACACAGGCGAAAAACCATTTCAATGTATGGAGTGTGGAAAGAGCTTCATTCAGATTGGAAACCTTAGAATACATCAACGGACTCACACAGGGGAGAAACCATATAAATGTATGGAGTGTGGAAAGAGCTTCAGTCTGAGTGGACACCTCAATAAACATCACCAGACTCACACAGGGGAGAAACCATTTAAATGCATTGAGTGCGGAAAGAGCTTCAGTCGAAATGGAAACCTTAAAACACATCAACGGATTCACACAGGGGAGAAAACATTTAAATGTATGGAATGTGGAAAGAGCTTCAGTCAGAGTGGGCACCGCAATAGGCATCAACGGACACACACAGGGGAGAAACCATAAGAATGCATGGAATGCGAAAGCGCTTCAGTTTCTTTTCTTATATATATAATATTTATTAAGATTTTTTGAAATATTACAGTAAAAATGAAAAAGAAAAAGAAAAATACAAAATAAAAACAGTTAAAAACACACCTATTTTCTATTACTTATTTTCCTTTAGCTTATTTCCCGGACCTCCTCATACCTCCCTTTTTTGTATTCCGCTTCAATTCATTGGTTCAGCAAATCCTTACCATTAGATTTTAACCCAATTATAACCCTTTTTTCATATTCTCTTAAAGCATTACAGCTGGGAACCCTTAATTGCTATCCAACATCATTCTATCATTCATTAATTTTACAATATTTCTGTAGATAGTCTTTAAATTTCTTCCAATCTTCTTCCACCGACTCTTCTCCCTGGTCTCGGATTCTGCTAGTCATTTCTACCAGTTCCATGTAATCCATCACCCTCATCTGCCATTCTTCCAAAGTGGGTAGTTCTTGTGTCTTCCAATACTTTGCAATGAGTATTCTTGCTGCTGTTGTAGCGTACATAAAAAAAGTTCTGTCCTTCTTTGACACCAATTGGCCGACAATGCCCAGAAGAAAGGCCTCTGGTTTCTTCAAGAAGGTATATTTAAATACCTTTTTCAGTTCATTATATATCATTTCCCAGAAGGCCTTCCAAAGGTTTTTCCAAAATATCAATTATGTTCCTCAAATTATCAGACAAGTGTCTTCCCGGGAGAAAGCCCGCTTGGTCTTTATGCATCTCTTCCATCAATACAAAGAGCTTCAGTTTCAATGCAAGCCTTAGAAGACATCATCTGACTCACACAGGGGAGAAACCATTTAAATGTATGGAGTTTGGAAGTATCTTCAGTCTGAGTGGAACCCTTGATTTACATCAACAAACTCCCACATGAGAGAAACCATATAAATGTCGTGTAAGTCCTACATCAACAGACTCATGGACAGGAAGAACTTTAACAGTTGACACCCTACAAACCCATCAACCCTCAAAGAGGAGAAGCTGTTTAAAGGGAAAGATTGCAGAAAGTGCTTTAGGTATAATGGAGTGTTTAAGGAACATCTAAGGACTCAGAGGGGAGAACCCATTTAGATGTATGGAGTGTGGGACATGTTCCTTTCAGAGTCCACTCTTTTCGTCACAGCAATGAACTCAGCAGGAAATCCATCTTAAAAGCATGTCATGTATTTGAGGTTCTGCTCTTTATATGTAAAACTGTATAGTAATGAAATAATGAAGGTAACGTCTCACTCTAGTGAGTATAATTTTAGATGTAAGGTACCTTTTGATAGTGAGGGGGAGTTGATGAATCTGGATTTCTGGGATGCTCATTTGCCTGGAAGCAGCTGGCAGAAAGCTTTTCTTCGTGAAGCCCCTGCAGATGCCGAGTTGCTGACTTCCCTCCCAGACGACAGGAAGCAAAAGACACACTTCCATTGTCCTGTGTCCTTCCAAGCCACTTTCCTCCCTTTGCTCCCTTCTGCCGGTTTGTGTGCCTGACTTGGATGTCCTGTGTGCTGTATTTTAATATTGCTGAAACTGGATTTGCTCTCAGGAGCTACGTTTTGTGCCTCACTGGGGACCCAGTGAGAACTGTATGCTTTGAAAGCTCAGTAAACTATTACTGAAGAAGTCCTGCTGCCTCTGTGTGTGTTTCTGACCTCAGTGTGGGACTTGCTCTGCACATGGCCCCTACCCTGCTGCTACTTGGCTCATGCCCTGGAGTTGCTCTACTCAAGCATGCAAGATGGTTTTTGCACCAAACTCTGTCATCCCCCCACCGCATGATCTCCAATCACTGATTGTTCACCCAAACTTCATCCCTGCCTCCTCAGCATTCTGAAGAAGACTGATAATACTGTAAGTTAATGGGTGATTTCCCCCCAAGCCTAATTGCAAGAGGGGAACGGAGGGGCTGCAGGGACCAGGGAAGTGTCCTGATGGGCCCATCTTCACTCTTGAACCCCATGGGGCAACCCCAGAGTTCCTGCTTATTCTGGGGTTTGGGGAAGGTACCGTAGTATTTTTCTATAGTCCCAGAAGTTTTTATTCAGTCATGCTGCTAGGGAGTTTTCCTACCAGAGGCCCACAGTTCATACTGCTATCATACTGATTTTACTGTTGTTTCTGCTTTTGCTGTCATGGAACAGCTGGGTGCTGGGGGGGGGGAGGCACCAGTTGGGGGACCTACAAGGGAAGAAGGCTTAGATCCTGGGGACTTGTGGGGGGATGGCAGTGAGCAGAGAGAGGGAGGAAAGGGAGCAGACTGGGAGGGGAGGTGTTGCAAGCTGAGGAGGAAACAGGGTTTGGTGAGCAGGAAGAGGCTGGGGCAGAGAGCAGTTTAGGCTCAGAGAGGGGAGAGGAGGGGGCCAGGAGACCCAGAGGAGGCCGGCTGCTGAAGCATCCAGGGAGACTCCCCCTCCTGCTGTGACCAGCTCCCCTCTCCCCTGGTCTTCCCAGAGCACACAGAGAAATCCAGTTCAGACCCATGAGCCTGTACATTATATTAACGGGCGTAGGGTTTTTTTGTCCCAACATGCATCACTTTAATCTCATTGACAATGAACTGTATTTTCGGCCCATTCACCCCGTTTGGAGAAGTCCCTTTGGAGCTCCTTGCAATCTCTCTCCTTGCAATCTCTCTTTATTTGCTCCGGTTGGCTGGACTCCTCCCTTTATTCCGCAGGGACCCGCAGGGCTCAGCCCGACGAGCTGGGGGACTGAGCAGTCTGGCACCTAGATTTTTCTGTAACACCCCCCTCCCAAAGAAAGGCTCAACATCCACGCCCATGGGTGCCAGCCCAGACCCTGGAGCATCTGCATCTCTGCCCCAGCTTGAAAGTTAGGGGCTGCAGTGCTGGCGAACCTTATCTCCCCCTCCCCGTCCAGACAGGGGTTGGACCAGAGAGTCCCATCTGGGTGGTGTGGAGGGGGCAGTGCGGGGGCTTCTAACTGTAAAGTAGGGAGGGCCCTCCTGAGTCATCTAGTTGAACCCCCAGCATTGCAGGAATCTCAGCTAAGCATCACAGGCAGGGGGCCATCCAAGCTCCCCCCACCCCACCCAAGGAAGGCACTCTCCCCACTGGCTGTGCTGTACTGCCGTCTCAATGGCCCCTCCTGGCACACTTTCCTGTGGCCAACGACTCTTCCCCAGGGAGGGCATCTGAACAAGAGACCACCCCCCTGTAGGGTGCTGTGTTGATGTCCGCCAGGCGGAGGAAAAGCAAAGCAGCTGCGCATTGGCACCGAGGGCTCCCAGACTTCAGCCAGTGCCCTCCAGGTTTCCTGAGTGCAGGCATCGTGCTGGCTGGCACTGAGGGGAACTGCAGGCCAACCTGCCTCGGGGGCACCTGCGTGGAGATGGCGGTGCCAGGGAGAAGAGCAGCAGGTTCAGCCAGAGGCTCCTAAAGGCTCTGCCCAGTTTCTTGGCGTGGAAGATGTGACCAGCCAGCAGGGGCTGGGGCTGCAGCAGGGGGCTGGCCCCTGTTACCCAAGGTAAAGGACCCCTGGATGGTCAAGTCCAGCCAAAGGCGACTATGGGGACTTACTTCTGAGTAAGCGTGCATCAGATGGAACGGCAAATCCCTTTGAACCGCGTAGGGGTTACTCCTAAGTAAGCGTGCATCAGGCAGGGCCCCAGTTTGCACATCTCATGGGATTTAATGTCTTGCCATTATAAATGCACGGGGATAAGTGCATTTATAGAGACACATTTCCACAAAAAGACCCAAACTCCAGCATGTAGCCGCAGGTGATACAACAGGAGCCTTTCTGCAAATGGCCTTTGTAACACAACTCACTGGGTGGTAACAAAGTACACACATTTGCCTCTTTACAGCGTAGCCCCGTTTCTTCAATAAATCCACCCATTTCAGTAAAACCTGAGCTGAAATAGTAAGGAGAGCAAAACAGCAGCCCTGTCTGAACCCCGTCAGCCCCCAGACTCCCCCAGTCACGTGGCAGGAGATTCATCCTGAGCCCGCCCCCCTCCGTGAGACGGGTATGACATCATGGATGATCCAGTGATGATTCATATGATCCATTGATGATCCACATGATCCAAGCAGGCTTGTCCAAAGAGCAGATCTCTGGGTCTGAATGAAACGGGTCTGCGATGATGGATTCTGGAGTCAAGAAATCCGCCCTTTCCAGTGATTTTTCAGGCTGGTCAGGAAAAGGCAGGGAGCAGGAATCCTCAGGCGTCCCGGTTGACAGACCTGTCATGTTGCCAAAACACGAACTCGGAGTCTGATCTGATTTAAATGCAGAACTCATTTTGTGACTTCTCTGTTGGATTGTCGGGATCAGCCCCTCCCCCCTCTCCTGATCCCCAGAAGGAAGACCGGGGGGGGGATTTCTACTCCTCCTTCTCCCCCCCCCCGCACCCGCTCAACACTTTCCCTCCCCTCCCGGCACATCCTTCTCTCATCCCGCCCACACAATCCCAAATCACCCCCCCAATACATTGCTCCTCCTCCTCCTCCTCCTCCAATCCGGCTTCTGCTGAAGGAATGGGGGGGGTGAGCCCCCTCCCACCCTGCCTGCTTCTCCCGGAAGTGGAGCTTCCACTCTGGATTGCTGCTCTGCCCCGTAGCTCGGCGGGGGGCGCTTTCGGAAAAGGGAGGGAGGAGGCAGGGGACCCCCCCCCCCGTGGATGTTGCAGGAAAGGAGGATCGGGAGCGAGGAGAAAGAGGTAAATGGGTCGCGGGGGGGCGGAGAGGGGGAGGAAGGACCCAGAGACCCCCGCCAGCTCCCCCAAGCGCCCCCAGGGGGCTTTCCTCGCAGGGCGGACCCCTCACCCGTCTCCCCTGGCTCTGCGCGGAGAAAAGCGGCCCATGAAAGGGTTAAGCGGCGCGAGAGACGCCTGGATAGAGACCCCCTGTCCCTCCCATGTTCTCTTGGGGGGGCGCCTCCGGCTGGAGAGATGGGGGCTCAGGGTGTGGGGTGAGCGGCGCCAAGGGGGCCTCTGGATGCAGGGGAGACTCTGGAGAGATGGAGGGAGTCAATGGGGGGAGGGAGGGAGAGGAGCATCCCTGGGGCAGGGAAGGGCAGCATTGGCGGCGGGGGGGGGGGGAGAGATATCGCGTCTCCATTGTGGCAGCTGCGGGGGATCTCTGGTGGAACAGCCTTGGCCTCTCTCTCCCGCTGAGTAATCGACCCCCCCCTCCAGGCGACCAGAGAGGGATCCCTGGAAAGTGGGGGTCCTGCCCCCCACCCTTCCTTCCCGCAATCTCCATCCTCTTCCTGCCCCATAAGCCCCTGCCCTGTCCAGACACAGCGATTCTGCCCAGTCCATTCCTTGGTCCCCTGGAGAGGAGAGGAAGTCCAGAGGAAGAGATGTCAGTATTTGTGAAAAGAAAAGAGAAGGTTCTGGCCTCCCTTGGTCGCCTCAGCCTGGTCCTTGGGCCCTTGTCAGCATGAAAGAGTCCACGAGAAGAGCATCCTTGCAGAGTACTTTCTGCTTTTACAGTGGTACCTCGGGTTACAGACGCTTCAGGTTACAGACGCTTCAGGTTACAGACTCCGATAACTGAGAAATAATACCTCAGGTTAAGAACTTTGCTTCAGGATGAAAACAGAAATATTGTGGTGGTGGTGCAGCGGCAGTGGGAGGCCCCATTAGCTAAAGTGGTGCTTCAGGTTAAGAACAGTTTCAGGTTACGAATGTAACTCTGGAACGAATTAAGTACTTAACCCGAGGTACCACTGTATTCTCAAAAGTCTTTCTGCAAAAGCGACTGACCAACTGTACACACATCAACACTGCCAGCTTTCACCAACCAACCAACCCAACACCAAACTAACATTTCTCACTCTATATATACAACCCGCAGCTTTTTAAGCATTAAAGAAACAGCGGCCAATTTTTAGCCGTAACAAGAGGGGAGGGGGGAGGCCTTCTCAGAAGTGGCTCTTTGTTTCCGCAATCCCACCCAGGAAGCAGCCAGAAACCTTTCCCTCTCTCTCAGGCTTCCATCTTTATTGTCTTTTCCACTGAGGATGAGGATAATGTACACCTGTCATCAGAAACAGGGGTGCAGAGTCCATGGAATGGCTCTCAGGATTGATACAGAAGTTGCACCTCAAAAGCATTTCTGTTCCCCCTATTCTTTGTAGCCAATGTCAGAGTGACTGACAAGCTGAGATACAATCCTTCATCATCCGATGACAGCGACTGCATGAATCTTTTGTCACGTGACAAAGACACATGAGAGCAGAAGCAGCCAAGCAGGCTGGGAAGTGCAGGGACTGCACAGTCATTTGGGCCTCCTCAGTTTATTCAGGCTTCACTGCTAACTGTGGAGTCATTCTGACATGTGACGTAGTAGCCAGTTGCACATTGTGCTCTCTGTAAGATTTCAGCAAGAGTCTGTCTGTCTCAGCCGTGAGCAGAGTCTGTATGCAATCTCAGTCAAACTGTTTGGAACCATGTTGTTTATGAAGAAGCTTCTTTTAATTCAGTAAAGCTTTTATTCTTTAAAACTCTGCATTATTAGTTTACGCTGCGTGTCATCTTCCCAGTCAAAGGACCCCTTTTCAGGATAGACAGTGCCTGTGGCTGGAGGCTCTACACACCGGGTGTGACTGTGGAGGCCAAAGACTGCCAGTATTAGCACAGGTGAGGTGTGTGACCTCCCCAAATTTACAGACTGTATATAAATGAGAAGTCGTGGGTGGGAGTATATTTTACAGCAACCATGTGATTTTATCCACCTATAACATTTTGTGAGCTGATATAGCAGTACGAATTCCAAAATAACTTTTAAAAACCCCACAAGATCATCCATCATCATCATCATCATCATCATCATCATCATCACATTTATACCCCCAGGCCTTAGTTTGCCTCCCCATGATCTAGAGAAAGCACCAACTTTGAATCATGCAGAGTAAAACCACCAGAACCTTCTTGAACCGATAGGTTAGGAATTATCGCTGTACTTAGATCCGTACTTTTCTATGCCTGTACAATTTAGCAGAGTAACATTCTCCCTTATAAACTTACAGCGGATGCATTTGCTTAGGCCCGCTAAAGCCTTTAAAATAAGATTCCTTGGTAATTTCCCCTTTAGTCCCTCATAAAAAGATAAGAAACGACACAATCTTCTATAAAAGTATAAAAAGAGTTGACTCACACATTCTGTTCACAAATGGATCCCAGAAGGCGGTGACCCACAGGCTGCACACCTGGTCCTTCAGGGGCACAGTTACCCCATCAGGACCAGGAAGGCTCCCACCCTCCCCCAGGGACAGTATTTCTGACTTGTCAGGATTCAACCTCAATGTGTTAGCTGCCATCCATCCTCCAACCACCTCCAAACAGACACACAGGGCATTCACCATCTTCACTAGTTCCAATTTAAAAGAAAGGAAGAGAAATGAGATTGAAAATGACAGACGATGCGGAATTGGATAAATTAACTGGGAAAATCAGATATACCAAAGACCAAAAGTTCATCAAAGACTGGGGAAAGTTTGTAGATTAGCTGAAAAACATATGTGGTGTGAACACAACGCTAGTGGGATTTCAAGAGGCACTGTAAAAACGGAGAAGTTTTGTTAAAGGGAAATAGTGGGAGAAGGGAAGTGTAATGGCAATACGAAAGGAGGAATGTGTAACTACAGTTATAAATATGGATGATTGTCAGAGACGCTGAAGGAAGTTCAAAAAAAAAAAGAAGTAATCTGTTGTATTTTGGAAGATTGTATAATTGTTTGGAAAATTAATAAAAGAATTTGGGGGGAAAAAGAAAGGAAGAGCTGGGCATCATCCACATACCGGTGAACACCCAGCCCAAACCCCCTGATGATCTCTCCCAGTGGCTGCATATAGATAGTAAAAAGCATGGGGGAGAGAATGGAGTCCTGGGGCACCCCACAAGTAAGCATCCAGGGGTCTGAACACTCATCCCCTAACACCACTCTCTGGACATGGCCCAGGAGGAAGGAGGGGAACCACTGCAAAGCAGGGTCCCCAGCTCCCCTAGAGGGTCCAGAAGGACACCATGGCCAAAGGTCTCCAAAGCCGCTGAGAGATCCAGCAGAACCAGGAAACAGCTTCCCCCTCAGCCTCTGGCCCGTTGGAGATCATCAACCAGCACAACCAGGGCAATTTCAGTCCCATGATGAGGACTGAATCCCAGTTGGAAGGATCATGGTGGCAGAAGCTTTCCTGGTCCTGCACCCCCAAAAGCTCCAGCCACAAGACTTTCATTAGCTTTGAAGGGGCCACGTGATACATTGTGGTCTTTTCTTCGAAAAACAAATATTTTGAATACTTTTACAGTGCAGTATTATGTAAATATGGGATCCGGGTGGCGCTGTGGGTTAAACCACAGAGCGTAGGACTTGCCAATCAGAAGGTCGGCGGTTCGAATCCCCGTGATGCAGTGAGCTCCCATTGCTCGGTCCCTGCTCCTGCCAACCTAGCAGTTCGAAAGCATGTCAAAGTGTAGGTAGATAAATAGGTACCACTCTGGCGGGATGGTAAACGGCGTTTCCATGCGCTGCTCTGGTTCGCCAGAAGGGGCTTAGTCCTGCTGGCCAAATGACCCGGAAGCTGTACGCTGCTGTTTCCCTCGGCCAATAAAGCGAGATGAGCGTCGCAACCCCAGAGTCGGCCACGACTGGACCTAATAGTCAGTGGTCTCTTTACCTTTACCTTTTTGATGTAAATTTTATTTCTGTTTCTGTTTCCCTTGTTCCACATCGGAGAGACTTTGATACACAGCTCTGAGCCCATCTCCCCACTTGAAACTGCTGTGTTTGTAGCACTGCCAGCCTGGGCAGGGTGTTTGGGGGTCCTGGGCTGCCTAGACAACCAGACCCCCTTCTCGGCCCGGCTGATATGGTCCCAAGGAAAGCAGAGCAGTATGTTTGGCACCAGCCTGGCTGCAGGAGTTGAAAGAAGAAGGTGTGCAGGACACCATCCAACCGTCTTAGAGACTCCACTCTGGATTTGTGTGGGTTTCCCTCCATAGCCTTTTCTTCTCCTGAACATAACTCACGAGGCAGTGAAGGTTTAGGACCAGAGTTTTCCTTCTCGATGGGCTTCCTTCCCCCGTTGACGATCCCATCTGCCATTCACTTTCCTCTGCAGGATGGGCAGAATCTGCCTTCTGGACTGTGGGATTCACTGTTCTTCTCCTCCTCTCCATCCACCAGGGCTTGACTTCAGGGGCAGCAGAATTGCCCAGCCCCCCAAGGATTTGAGACCCATCAGCTTTCCTCACCTGGTTTTGCCAGCCGGTTGAAGCCATTCCTGGGATTGTGGCCCCTGATTCATCCTGACAGCTTCTGGAAGGCACAGGTGAGAGCTGAGTGCACGGTGGGGACCACCAAAGGTACTACCGCTCCCATGACACCTCATGACATCATATAATAGCTATATTTGAGACAGAACCGGAATGAATTCATGTCTCTAGAAATAACACAACTTCAGGCCTTCAATAATTTAACACTATATATTCAAGGTAGAAGTTTTCACTAGTACAGTTATCCATTTGCCTTTAATATGCAGCTTTTCCAGTGTCACTTTAGGATGAGCTCGAGATCAGGCAGCCCCTCATTATTATAAGGAGCAGTGGGGGTCTGGGATTCCGATGTGCCATCTTCTTTCCTTCTGCTTCTCCTGCTCTTGACATGCAATGTGAGGCATGTAGACAGAGGTCCATCTCCAAAAACAGGAGCTTTCCTGAGCACCCATTCAGCTGACCCCAAGCACCAAGCCTTGTCACTAGTTCTCTGACTGACCCAGACCACAGTCCCTGGAGAAGATGTAGACCTGGGCCTCCCAAAATGGTCCACATGGACCTCTTGTGGCCAATGGGACTGTGCAGATGATTCATAAAGATCTAGAGGTGGATGCAGGATTATGATGCAGAGGATGGGGAATGTCCAAAGGAACGATGGACCAGAGAAAGAGAGGGCCTGTTCATGGACAGAGAGCAGCTGCCTTTCCTGTGAGGAAACAATTGATTTGAAAAGGCTGTATTCCAAGATCATGCTGCTTTATTAACGATGATTGAGGATTATGAAAGGTGGTGATGCATTACTCTCATTTGATGACATTGCTTTTTCATTTCCAAAAATTTGGGAACATGGGTAGGAGGTGGGGGAATGTAGGAGATGTTGAAATAAGAGAAGGGGCTAATGGCGCTTCATGTGTTCTCTTTCCCTTTGTTCTCTTCCTTGAAACCCAAACAGGATTTCCTTTCCTCCCACTCTGAAGAAGGTGATGGAGAAAACATTCAGAATTCCAAGGAATGGGGCACCTTTCGTTTCATGAGGAATAGAAATAAAAATGTGTGAAATGTGGGATATGCTTCATTGAATGAGGACACATAGCTCACATCAATGACTCTGAGAGGAGAAACCATTTAAAGGTATGGAGTGTGGGAAAGGTTTCACTGATAGTGGAAAACTTAGAACACATCAGCAGATTTACATTTACAAGAAAGGATTACAATGCAGGGAGTGTGGAAGAACTTCAGTCAGAGAGGATTCCCCAATATACATCAGCGGACTCACACAGGAGGAAAACCATTTAAATGCATGGAGTGCGGGAAAAGCTTCCGTCAGAGTGGACACTTAAGTTCACATCTACGGACTCACACAGGGGAGAAACCATATAAATGTATAGAGTGCGGAAAGAGCTTTAGTGATAGTAGAGACCTTAGAAAACATCAACGGATTCACACAGGGGAGAAACCATATAAATGTATAGAGTGCGGAAAGAGCTTCAGGCTGAGTGGAGACCTTAGAAATCATCAACGGACTCACACAGGGGAGAAACCATTTCAATGTATGGAGTGTGGAAAAAGCTTCTGTCAGAGTGGACAGTTAAGTTCACACCTACGGATTCACACGGGTGAAAAACCTTTCAAATGCATGGAGTGTGGGAAGAGCTTCAGGCGGAATGCAGAACTTAAATTACACCAGCGAAGTCACACTGGTGAAAAACCATATAAATGTATGGAGTGTGGAAAGAGCTTCATTCAGAGTGGGCAGTGCAATATGCATCAACGGACTCACACAGGGGAGAAACCATATAAATGTATAGAGTGCGGAAAGAGCTTTAGTGATAGTGGAGACCTTAGAAAACATCAACGGATTCACACAGGGGAGAAACCATATAAATGTATAGAGTGCGGAAAGAGCTTCAGTCAGAGTGGAGACCTTAGAAAACATCAACGGATTCACACAGGGGAGAAACCATTTCAATGTATGGAGTGTGGAAAAAGCTTCTGTCGGAGTGGACACTTAAGTTCACATCAACGGACTCACACGGGTGAAAAACCATTTCAATGTATGGAGTGTGGAAAGAGCTTCAGTCGGAGTGGACACCTCAATAAACATCACCAGACTCACACAGGGGAGAAACCATATAAATGTATGGAGTGTGGAAAGAGCTTCAGTCGGAGTGGACACCTCAATAAACATCACCAGACTCACACAGGGGAGAAACCATATAAATGTATGGAGTGTGGAAAGAGCTTCAGTCAGAGTGATAGACTTAGAATACATCAACGGACTCACACGGGTGAAAAACCATATAAATGTATGGAGTGTGGAAAGAGCTTCAGTCAGAGTGGGCACCTTAGAAATCATCAACGGACTCATACAGGGGAGAAACCTTTTAAATGTAGGGAGTGCGGAAACAGCTTTAGTGATAGTGGAAACCTTAGAAAACATCAACGGATTCACACAGGGGAGAAACCATTTCAATGCATGGAGTGTGGAAAGAGCTTCAGTCATAGTGGAGTCCTTAGATATCATCAACGGACTCACACAGGCAGGGGAAAACCATATGAATGTATGGCATGCGGGAAGAGCTTCAGTCAAAAAGGAGACCTTAAATTACATCAGCAGACTCACAAAGGGGAGAATCCATTTAATGCATGGAATGTGGAAAGAGCTTCCGTTTCAATGCAAGCCTTAGAAGACATCAACTGGCTCACACAGGGGGAAAACCCTTTAAATGCATTGATTGCGGAAAGAGCTTCAGTCAGAATGGAGACCTTAAAACACATCAACGGATTTACAGAGGGGAGAAACCATATAAATGTGTGGACTGTGGAAAGAGCTTCATTCAGATTGGAAACGTTAGAAAACATCAGCGGACTCATAAAGGGTGAAACCATTTAAATGCACTGAGTGCGGAAAGAGCTTCAGTCGAAATGGAAACCTTAAGACACATCAACGGATTCACACAGGGGAGAAAACATTTAAATGTATGGAATGTGGAAAGAGCTTCAGTAAGAGTGGACACCTCAATATACATCAACGGACACACACAGGGGAGAAACCATAAGAATGCATGGAAAGCGGAAAGAGCTTCAGTTTCTTTTCTTTTTATATATATATAATATTTATTAAGATTTTTGAAATATTACAGTAAAAATGAAAAAGAAAAATACAAAATAAAAACAGTTAAAAACACACCTATTTTCTATTACTTATTTTCCTTTAGCTTATTTCCCGGACCTCCTCATACCTCCCTTTTTTGTATTCCGCTTCAATTCATTGGTTCAGCAAATCCTTACCATTAGATTTTAACCCAATTATAACCCTTTTTTCATATTCTCTTAAAGCACTACAGCTGGGAACCCTTAATTGCTATCCAACATCATTCTATCATTCATTAATTTTATAATATTTCTGTAGATAGTAAATGTCTTTAAATTTCTTCCAATCTTCTTCCACCGACTCTTCTCGCTGGTCTCGGATTCTGTTAGTCATTTCTGCCAGTTCCATATAGTCCATCACCTTCATCTGCCATTCTTCCAAAGTGGGTAGTTCTTGTGTCTTCCAATACTTTGCAATGAGTATTCTTGCTGCTGTTGTAGCGTACATAAAAAAAGTTCTGTCCTTCTTTGACACCAATTGGCCGACAATGCCCAGAAGAAAGGCCTCTGGTTTCTTCAAGAAGGTATATTTAAATACCTTTTTCAGTTCATTATGTATCATTTCCCAGAAGGCCTTAATCCTTGGGCACGTCCACCAAAGGTGAAAAAATGTACCTTCAGTTTCTTTACATTTCCAGCATTTATTATCGGGCAAATGATAAATTTTTGCAAGCTTGACTGGGGTCATGTACCACCTGTATATCATTTTCATAATATTCTCTCTTAGGGCATTACATGCCGTAAACGTCATACCTGTGGTCCATAACTGTTCCCAGTCAGCAAACATAATATTATGTTCAACATCTTGTGCCCATTTAATCATAGCAGATTTCACCGTTTCACCCTGAGTATTCCATTTCAACAGCAAGTTATACATCTTTGACAAAATCTTAGTTTTGGGTTCTAACAGTTCTGTTTCTAATTTTGATTTTTCCACCTGGAAGCCAATTTTCTTATCCAAATTATATGCCTCCATTATCTGATAATAATGAAGCCAGTCTCACACTTTGTTTTTTAATTTATCAAAACTCTGCAGTTTCAGTCTATCTCCTTCTTGTTCCAAAATTTCCCAATATTTCGGCCATTTGGCCTCCATATTGAGCCTTTTCAGAGCTTTCGCTTCCATCGGTGACAACCACCTTGGGGTTTTATTTGCCAATAAATCCTTGTATCTTATCGAAACATTAAACAATGCTTTCCTGACAATATGATTTTTGAATGCTTTATGTGCTTTGACCTTATCATACCATAAATATGCATGCCATCCAAATATGTTCTTAAATCCTTCTAGATCCAAAATGTCTGTATTTTCAAGAAGTAGCCATTCTTTCAACCAGCAAAAAGCTGCTGATTCATAGTAAAGTTTAAAGTCTGGCAGGGCAAATCCACCCCTTTCCTTTGCATCAGTTAATATCTTAAATTTTATTCTGGGCTTCTTGCCCTGCCAGACAAATCTAGAGATATCTCTCTGCCACTTCTTGAAACAGTCCATCTTGTCCACAATTTGCAATGTCTGAAACAAAAACAACATTCTAGGCAATACATTCATTTTTATCACAGCAATACGACGCAACAGTGAAAGCTTCAAATTTGACCAAATTTCTAAATCTTTTTTCACTTCTGTCCAACATGTTTCATAATTATCTTTAAATAAGTTCCCATTTTTGGCTGTCATATTAATCCCCAAGTATTTCACTTTCTTAACCACAGTCAGGCCTGTCTCATTCTGAAACCTCTCTCTTTCAATTGGTGTTAAATTTTTCTCTAAAACCTTAGTTTTTAGCTTGTTCAGTTTAAATCCTGCCACTTGACCAAATTCTTGAATTAATTCTAAAACCCTTTTAGTACTAGATTCTGGCTCCTGTAACGTCAATACTAAGTCATCTGCAAATGCTCTCAGTTTGTACTGTTTGGCTCCGACCTGTATACCTTTAACCAACCGGTCCCTTCTAATCATATTCAGCAGAACCTCCAGGACCGATATGAAAAGCAGTGGGGAGATAGGGCACCCCTGTCGTGTCCCTTTTTCTATCTTAAATTCTTCCGTCACCACATTATTTACAATTAATTTAGCCTTTTGTTCAGAGTATATTGCACCTATACCATTTTCAAAACCTTGGCCTACCCCCATCCCCTGTAGGTTCTTCTTCATGAAACTCCAAGACATATTGTCAAAAGCTTTCTCCGCATCCACAAATATCAGAACTGCTTTAGTGTTTATATTCACTTCTAGTTTTTCCAAAATATCAATTATGTTCCTCAAATTATCAGACAAGTGTCTTCCCGGGAGAAAGCCCGCTTGGTCTTTATGAATCTCTTCCATCAATACAAAGAGCTTCAGTTTCAATGCAAGCCTTAGAAGACATCATCTGACTCACACAGGGGAGAAACCATTTAAATGTATGGAGTTTGGAAGGAGCTTCAGTCCGAGTGGAACCCTTGATTTACATCAACAAACTCCCACATGAGAGAAACCCTATAAATGTCAAGTAGACAGAGGTTCAGTCCTAGTGGAAGTCCTACATCAGCAGACTCATGGACAGGGAGAACTTTAACAGTTGACACCCTACAAACCCATCAACCCTCAAAGAGGAGAAGCTGTTTAAAGGGAAAGATTGCAGAAAGTGCTTTAGTTATAATGGAGTGTTTAAGGAACATCTAAGGACTCAGAGGGGAGAACCCATTTAGATGTATGGAGTGTGGGACATGTTCCTTTCAGAGTCCACTCTTTTGTTCACAGCAATGAACTTTTGGGAGAATCAATTCCTGCGTCCAGTCAGAGCTTCCCCTGTGCAGCTCTGCTTTGGGGCTTGAGGCTGACCTGGGCAGGAGAGCAGAGTAGCAGCGGTCCTGCGTCCGTGTGAGATGAGGGATAAATCAAGTCCAAAGACAGTTCGGTTCTTATCTCTAGAAGCGTTTATTTACACGCCATAAATCAGTCACATTCCATCGGAGCTTTCCGGCATCTTCTGTGCTCAAAAGCACACACGCAGCCTCTGAGTTGAGCTGCGTCTTAGGCAGAATCGAAAGCAAGTCTGAACAGAGATACAGACTGTGACTCACTTCTGTGCGTCAAGCTCCTCCCAGATACAGGACACCACAGAGTTTTAACCCTGTCAGTTCCAAACTCCACACCCCCTCTTGTCCTGCATCTGGGGACAATAGCCAACAATGCTTTCCCCATACACAGACCCTCACAGAACTCCTCGTGCTTCTGGAAGGTTAATGGTTTTGTGAAACCATCAGCGAGGTTCTTGGTTGAGGGACAGTATTTCAGAGCAACTAGCCCCTCATGAACACTCTGACATACATTCCGGAAACGTATGTCCAAATGTTTGGTCCTCGCCTTGAATTGCCCCGTCTCGGCCAATTTGAGGCATGGTTGATTGTCTTCATGCACCACAATGGGCAGACAATGCTCTCCACAGATTTCCTCGACCAAACACACATAGAACTCCAGCTCTCTGCAAACCTCTGATAGAGCACTGAACTCAGCTTCAGTAGATGAAAGCGCTATGAGACTTTGCTTCCGGGACCTCCACCCAACTACTGAGTCTCCAAACTTCACCACTAGGCCTGACACTGATTTGCGGTCCTCAAGGTTAGCCCAATCCGAATCCACCCATGCGGTCAGCTTGACACCGCCCTCAGCTGACATCTTGAGGCAAAAGTCTTTGGTATCTTGCAGGTAACGTAGCACCCGCTTAATACCATTCCAGGCCTGCACACTAGGACTTGAAGCCTCTCTACTGAGCAGATTGACAGCAAACACTATGTCTGGTCTGCTCCACTGTGACAGATACAGTAGACTACCCAGAGCTGACTGAAAGAGTTCAGTATTTTCGAACACAACGCGTTCTACTTGCTGACACTCCTTCATGTATCCAGCCTCCATGGGAGTTTTGGCACCTGCACAATCAGACATCCTGAAATTCTCAAGCAACTGTTCAATCTTACCTTTCTGGCGAAGCAAAAAGCTTCCATCACTTGCTCTTGTGATCTCTAAGCCTAAATACGATTTGACATCTCCAAGCTGCTTGATCTTGAACCGTTTTCCAAGCTCCCTAGCAAACTTCTCCACCTGTTTACTTGTCTGTGCCATGATCAAGATATCATCAACAAACACCTGAACCACTTATTGTTTCAAGCCTGAATCTCTAATGTAAAGACTACTGTCTGCAAGAGATCTCTTAAAAGGTTCATACCTTTTCATCCAAACTCCACAGAACTCAGCAGGAAATCCATCTTAAAAGCAGGTCATGTATTTGAGGTTCTGCTGTTTATATGTAAATCTGTATAGTAATGAAATAATGAAGGTAACGTCTCACTCTAGTGAGTATAATTTTAGATGTAAGGTACCTTTTGATAGTGAGGGGGAGTTGGTGAATCTGGATTTCTGGGATGCTCATCTGCCTGGAAGCAGCCGGCAGAAAGGTTTTCTTCGTGAAGCCCCTGCAGATGCCGAGTTCCTGACTTCCCTCCCAGGCGACAGGAAGCGAAAGACACACCTCCATTGCCCTGTGTCCTTCCAGCCTCTTTCCTCCCTTGCTCCCTTCTGCCGGTTTGTGTGCCTGGCTTGGATATCCTGAGTGCTGTATTTTTCTATTGCTGAAACTGGATTTGCTCTCAGGAGCTAAGTTTTGTGCCTCACTGGGGACCCAGTGAGAACTGTATGCTTTGAAAGCTCAGTAAACTATTACTGAAGAAGTCCTGCTGCCTCTGTGTGTGTTTCTGACCTCAGTGTGGGACTTGCTCTGTACGTGGCCCCTACCCTGCTGCTACTTGGCTCATGCCCTGGAGTTGCTCTACTCAAGCATGCAAGACGGTTTTTGCACCAAACTCTGTCATCCCCCCACCGCATGATCTCCAAGCACTGCTTCTTCACCCAAACTTCATCCCTGCCTCCTAAGCATTCTGAAGAAAACTGATAATACTGTAAGTTAATGGGTGATTTCCCCCCAAGCCTAATTGCAAGAGGGGAACGGAGGGACTGCAGGGACCAGGGAAGTCTCCTGATGGGCCCATCTTCACTCTTGAACCCCATGGGGCAACCCCAGAGCTCCAGCTTTTTCTGGGGTTTGGGGAAGGTAGTATTTTTCCATAGTCCCAGAAGTTTTTATTCAGTCATGCTGCTAGGGAGCTTTCCTACCAGAGGCCCACAGTTCATATTGCTATCATACTGATTTTACTGTTGTTTCTGCTTTTTCTGTCATGGAACAGCTGGGTGCTGGGGGGGGGGAGGCACCAGTTGGGGGACCTACAAGGGAAGAAGGCTTAGATCCTGGGGACTGGTGAGGGGATGGCAGTGAGCAGAAAGAGGGAGGAAAGGGAGCAGACCGGGAGGGGAGGCGTTGGAAGCTGAGGAGGAAACAGGGTTTGGTGAGCAGGAAGAGGCTGGGGCAGAGAGCAGTTTAGGCTCAGAGAGGGGAGAGGAGGGGGCCAGGAGACCCAGAGGAGGCCGGCTGCTGAAGCATCCAGGGAGACTCCCCCTCCTGCTGTGACCAGCTCCCCTCTCCCCAGGTCTCCCAGAGCACACTTCTTGTTGTTTAGTCGTTTAGTTGTATCCGACTCTTCGTGACCCCATGGACATGCCGCTAGCCTCAAGAACACCATCCAACCATCTCATTCTCTGTCGTCCCCTTCTCCTTGTGCCCTCCATCTTTCCCAACATCAGGGTCTTTTCCAGGGAGTCTTCTCTTCTCATGAGGTGGCCCAGAGCACACAGAGAAATCCAATTCAGACCCATGAGCCTGTACATTATATTAACGGGCGTAGGGTTTTTTTTGTCCCAACATGCATCACTTTAATCATAGTGACAATGAACTGTATTTTCGGCCCGTTCAGCTCGTTTGGAGAAGTGCCTTTGGAGCTCCTAGCTATCTCTCTCCTTGCAATCTCTCTTTATTTGCTCCGGTTGGCTGGACTCCTCCCTTTATTCCGCAGGGACCCGCAGGCCTCAGCCCGACAAGCTGGGGGACTGAGCAGCCTCGCACCTAGATTTTTCTGTAACAGCCCCCCTCCCAAAGAACGGCTCAACATCCACGCCCATGGGTGCCTGTGGCCAGCCCAGACCCTGGAGCATCTGCATCTCTGCCCCAGCTTGAAAGTTAGGGGCTGCAGTGCTGGCGAACCTTATCTCCGCCTCCCCGTCCAGACAGAGGAAAGGCCTTGTGGGGTTGGACAAGAGAGTCCCATCTGGGTGGTGTGGAGGGGGCAGTGCGGGGGCTTCGAACTGTAAAGTAGGGAGGGCCCTCCTGAGTCATCTAGTTGAACCCCCAGCATAGTAGTAATCTCAGCTAAGCATCACAGGCAGGGGGCCATCCAAGCTCCCCCCACCCCACCCAAGGAAGGCACTCTCCCCACGGGCTGTGCCAGACTGCCCTCTCAATGGCCCCTCCTGGCACACTTTCCTGTGGCCAAAGACTCTTCCCCAGGGAGGGCATCTGAACAAGAGACCACCCCCCTGTAGGGTGCTGTGTTGATGTCCGCCAGGCTAAGGAAAAGCAAAGCAGCTGCGCATTGGCACCGAGGGCTCCCAGACTTCAGCCAGTGCCCTCCAGGTGTTCTGAGTGCAGGCATCGTGCTGGCTGGCACTGAGGGGAACTGCAGGCCAACCTGCCTCGGGGGCACCTGCGTGGAGATGGCGGTGCCAGGGAGAAGAGCAGCAGGTTCAGCCAGAGGCTCCTAAAGGCTCTGCCCAGTTTCTTGGCGTGGAAGATGTGACCAGCCAGCAGGGGCTGGGGATGCAGCAGGGGGCTGGCCCCTGTTACCCAAGGTAAAGGACCCCTGGACGGTCAAGTCCAGCCAAAGGCGACTATGGGGACTTACTTCTGAGTAAGCGTGCATCAGATGGAACGGCGTAGGGGTTACTCCTAAGTAAGCGTGCATCAGGCAGGGCTGCAGAGTGGTGCTTCCAAAAGCAGCCAGTTTGCACATCTCATGGGATTTAATGTCTTGCCGTTATAAACGCAAGGGGATAAGTGCATTTATAGAGACACATTTCCACAAAACACCCAAACTCCGGCATGTAGCCGCAGGTGATACAATAGGAGCCTTTCTGCAAATGGCCTTTGCAACACAACTCACTGGGTGGTAACAAAGTACACACATTTGCCTCTTTGCAACGTAGCCCCGTTTCCTCAATGAATCCACCCATTTCAGTAAAACCTGAGCTGAAATAGTAAGGAGAGCAAAACAGCAGCCCTGTCTGACCCCCGTCAGCCCCCAGACTCCCCCAGTCACGTGGCAGGAGATTCATCCTGAGCCCCCCCCCCCCGAGACGGGTATGACATCATGGATGATCTAGTGATGATTCATATGATCCACTGGTGATCCACATGATCCAAGCAGACTTGTCCAAAGAGCAGATCTCTATGCCTGAATGAAACGGGTCTGCGATGATGGATTCTGGAGTCAAGAAATCCTCCCTTTCCAGTGATCTCTCAGGCTGGCCAGGAAAAGGCAGCGAGCAGGAATCCTCAGGCATCCCGACGGACAGACAGACCTGTCATGTTGCCAAAACACGAACTCGGAGTCTGATCTGATTTCCATGCAGAACTCATTTTGTGACTTCGCTGTTGGATTGTCGGGATCAGCCCCTCCCCCCTCTCCTGATCCCCAGAAGGAAGACGGGGGGGGGATTTATACTCCTCCTTCTCCCCCCCCACCCGCTCAACACTTTCTGCTTCTCCCGGAAGTGGAGCTTCCACTCCGGATTGCTGCTGTGCCCCGTAGCTGGGGGGGCGCTTTCTGAAAGGGGAGGGAGGAGGCAGGGGACCCCCCCCGTGGATGTTGCAGGAAAGGAGAATCGGGAGCGAGGAGAAAGATTTAAAGGGGTCGCGGGGGGGCGGAGAGGGGGGGAAAGGACCCAGAGACCCCCGCCAGCTCCCCCAAGCGCCCCCAGGGGGCTTTTCTCGCAGGGCGGACCCCTCACCCTTCTCCCCTGGCTCTGCGCGGAGAAAAGCGGCCCATGAAAGGGTTAAGCGGCGCGAGAGACGCCTGGATAGAGACCCCCCTGTCCCTCCCATGTTCCCTGGGGGGGGGGGCGCCTCCGGCTGGAGAGATGGGGGCTCAGGGTGTGGGGTGAGCAGAGCCAAGGGAGCCTCTGGATGCAGGGGAGACTCCGGGAGAGAGGGAGGGGTCAAGGAAATTGGGGGGAGGGAGGGAGAGGAGCATCCCTGGGGCAGGGAAGGGCAGCATTGGCGGCGGCGGGGGGGGGGAGATATCGCGTCTCCATTGTGGCAGCTGCGGGGGATCTCTGGTGGAACAGCCTTGGCCTCTCTCTCCCGCCCAGTAATCGACCCCCCCCCTTCAAGGCGACCAGAGAGGGATCCCTGGAAAGTGGGGGTCCTGCCCCCCACCCTTCCTTCCCGCAATCTCCATCCTCTTCCTGCCCCATAAGCCCCTGCCCTGTCCAGACACAGCGATTCTGCCCAGTCCATTCCTTGGTCCCCTGGAGAGGAGAGGAAGTCCAGAGGAAGAGATGTCAGTATTTGTAGAAAGAAAAGAGAAGGTTCTGGCCTCCCTTGGCCGCCTCAGCCTGCTCCTTGGGCCCTTGTCAGCATGAAAGAGTCCACGAGAAGAGCATCCTTGCAGAGTAATTTCTGCTTTTACAGTGGTACCTCGGGTTACAGACGCTTCAGGTTACAGACTCTGATAACTGAGAAATAATCCCTCAGGTTAAGAACTTTGCTTCAGGATGAAAACAGAAATATTGTGGTGGTGGTGCAGCGGCAGTGGGAGGCCCCATTAGCTAAAGTGGTGCTTCAGGTTAAGAACAGTTTCAGGTTACGAATGGAACTCTGGAACGAATTAAGTACTTAACCCGAGGTACCACTGTATTCTCAAAAGTCTTTCTGCAAAAGCGACTGACCAACTGTACACACATCAACACTGCCAGCTTTCACCAACCAACCAACCCAACACCAAACTAACATTTCTCACTCTATATATACAACCTGCAGCTTTTTAAGCATTAAAGAAACAGCGGCCAATTTTTAGCCGTGACAAGAGAGGAGGGGAGAGGCCTTCTCAGAAGCGGCTCTTGGTTTCCCCAATCCCACCCAGGAAGCAGCCAGAAACCTTTCCCTCTCTCTCAGGCTTCCATCTTTAATTGTCCTTATTTGGGATAACCTAGCCATGGCTGATATGCGGTCAAAACAGCTCCATCTTAAATTTAGGGGAGTAACGGAGGGAAGAAACGAGGATATTAGAGGGAAAATGATAAAAGAACTGTCTAATTGGTTAAATGTAAAGGAAGAAGAGATGGCAGCTACGGTAGATAATGTATACAGAATGACTAGGCCTAACCATTTGAAAGTGAGCAAATTCTTGGGGGATTGTCTGGTGATCTTCAACTCTTTGGAAATGAGAAATTTAATTCTGAGAAAGAGCTATAATAACAGATTAAGAATTGATGGACGGCCTATCATTATTTACAAAGATATACCGGTCAGGTTACTTCGTAAAAGAGAAGGATACAAACAAGTGGTAGCAGCTTTGAAGAGAAATGAGATCGCATTTCGTTGGGAATTCCCGGAGGGGGTAAGCTTCTTCTATAAAGAGAAAAAATTTAGACTGTTGGATACTCAGGAGGCGGATAAGTTTCTGAGAAGATACGAAAAAGATTTGGGAAAGATAGAGAATAGAATAAGGAATAGGGTGGAAAAGGAGGATGGAGAGATAAGAAATAAACTTGAGGAGGAGAGGGGTGCGGAGGGGGAGGTGGGGGAATCAGATGAAGATGACGAGGAAGCCGCAGTGGGAGCGGAGATGGTAGAGGAGGGGGAATACCCGGGTAGCAGGGGAGAGAGAGTATAGTTGCTGAATAAGGCTAGAGGTTTAGAGGCAGACAAAAAGTAAATCATAACACACTCACTGAAATTTTTATCCTGGAATGTAAATGGGCTGAACGACAAAGTGAAAAGGAATAAAATTGAGAAAGTTTTGAAAAATAAGAAATACGATGTAATCTGCTTTCAGGAAACTCATATCGCTAAAAAACACAAACATATCTTGGTGAATAAAAAATTAGGGGTAGAATTTATTAATTCTGATGATAAGAAAAAAAGAGGAGTAGCAATATATGTTAAAGAGAAATGGGAACCAACTTTGATTTGTAAGGATGAGGAAGGAAGAATTTTAGGGATCCAATTAAACTTCCGGGGGGAAAAAATTAGTGTTGTCACGGTATATGCTCCGAATACAAACAGACTGGAGTTCTTTGAAAAACTAGAAAGTATGTTACTAGAATTGGACACCAATAAATTAATTCTGCTTGGGGATATGAACGGCGTCCCAGCGCCGGATATGGATAGGAGTACAGAGAAGAGATCACGGAATAGGGGAAAATTGCCGAAATCATTCAGTGATATGGAAGATAACCTAGATTTAATTGATATCTGGAGACACCAAAACCCCACCTCTAAACAGTTCACCCATTACTCCGAACCCCATCAGAGTTGGGGTAGAATAGATCAGATCTGGATGACAAGAACACTCTCTATTAGAGTTAGGAAATGTGAGATCCATCCTAGGACATTATCAGATCACTGTGCCTTAGATATGGAATTAAAAAATGAAGTGAAGGGACAATATAGATGGAGGATGTGTGAGAATCTATTTGATAGTGAAGAGGTGAGGGAAAGAATTAAAGACACTTTAAAAGAATATTTAAACTTAAACTTGAACAAAGAAACCCCTATAGATGTAGTCTGGGACGCCAGTAAGGCGGTTCTGAGGGGTGTCCTAATACAACAAAATAATTATAGAAGAAAGGTAAGGGAGCGTAAGAAAGAGGAGATCCTCTCTCAACTAAGGAACCTCGAGAAAAAACTAACTAGAAACCCAACAGACGAAGCTGCGAACCGGGCCTCCAAGGTGCTACAGTCTCAATATTCAGCAATATTAAATCAGGAGATAGAGTGGAAAATTAAATTCACAAAGCAAAGGTATTTTGAGTCGGCAAACAAAATGGGGAAGTTACTTGCTTGGCAGTTAAGAAAAAGAAAGAAACAAAATATGATAAATAAAATAATACTGGATGATAATAGTATAGAAGACCCAGAGGAAATAGAAAATAGGTTTACTCAATTTTTTGAAAAGTTATATGAAAAAGGAGGGGAAAGTAGCGCAGAGATTAAGAGCTACCTGGAACAAAATGAAAAGAAATACATTTTAGAAGAGGATAGAACGGAATTGAACAAGGAGATCACAATAAATGAGATTAAGGAGGCCATTAGTAGAATGAAGACCGGGAAAGCCCCCGGGCCGGACGGTCTATCCGCAAAATACTATAAAATACTAGAAGAACATCTAGCCCCGGTCTTAAAAGACGTGATTAATAATATCTTCCAGGGGGGGAAGACTCCGGCCTCATGGAAGGAGGCTTATATAACCTTAATCCCAAAAACAGAGAAAGAAAAAACAGATATAAAAAACTACAGGCCAATCTCTTTGCTTAACAACGATTATAAGATCTTTGCGGACATTATGGCCAATAGACTCAAGAAGCTTCTAACGAAGTATATACACAAAGATCAAGTGGGCTTTCTCCCAAACAGACATCAAAAAGAAAATGTTCGCCACATATTAAATATTATCGAATACCTGGATATGAGAATAGACGTCCCTGCAGCACTAATCTTTATAGATGCCGAAAAGGCCTTCGATAATGTTTCCTGGGAATTTCTACTACAATGCTTGGGGAAGGCAGGTATTGAAGGCCCTTATTTGAAAGGTATCAGGGCAATATATTCAGAACAACAGGCCAGGCTGATCATAAATGACAATCTGACGAAATCATTCAAGATCCAGAAGGGTACAAGGCAGGGCTGCCCACTGTCTCCCCTGCTATTTATAATGGTCTTAGAAGTAATTGCAAACAGAATAAGGGAGGCAGCGAATGTGAAGGGGATAAAAATCGGGAAGAAAGAATTTAAGCTCAAGGCTTACGCCGATGACCTGGTTCTGTCGGTGGAGAATCCAGTGGAAAGTGCAAGTAGAGTGGTTGAACTTTTAGAGGATTTTGGTAGGATGTCCGGTTTTAGATTAAATAGGAAGAAAACAAAAATTCTAACAAAAAACATGACCGAACAGGAGAAATCTCAATTGGAAGAAAAGATTGGCATTGAAGTTGTGAAGAAAGTAAAATACTTGGGAATCTGGTTATCACCCAAAAACATAAACCTGGTTGAGGATAATTACAGTAAGGCGTGGCAGGATATCAAAAAGGACTTAGATACCTGGCATAGACTAAAACTCTCCTGGACAGGGAGGATGTCAGCTATTAAGATGTGCATCCTCCCGAAATTACTATTTCTTTTTCAAAATATCCCGATAATTAAAGGCACCTCTCTCTTTAAGAACTGGCAGAAAACCCTGACCAAGTTTATTTGGCAGGGGAAGAGGGCCAGAGTAAAGCTAAAATATTTAACAGATTCGAGAGAAAGGTGCGGGTTTGCAGTGCCAAATATTAGGATATATTATGAAGCAGCCTGTATTTGCTGGATAAAGGAGTGGGCCACCCTCAGAAACTCAGATCTCTTGGATTTGGAGGGATTTGATACAAGATTTGGGTGGCATGCCTACCTATGGCAAGAGAAAGGGCAGGTTCACAGAGGATTTTCTAACCATATAATTAGAGGCCCATTACTGGAAGTATGGAAGAGGTACAAAAATTGGATTGAGAAAGGTATTCCCTGGTGGCTCTCTCCATCCAACATCGTTAAAATAAAAAAAATAAATATGGCGGAAGAAAAATGTACGTATGAGGACATTTTGGAAAAGATAGATACAGGATGGAGGCTGAAACCTTATGAAGAACTGAAAGACAAAATAAAAGAATGGCTCCACTATCACCAGATTCATGCTTTATGGGTTGAACATAAGAGACTGGGTATAAAGGAAAAAAAATCGTGGTTTCAGGTTGAAATCCTGGAAAGCAATGATAAACTCCTCTCAAAAATGTATAAACGATTATTGGAATGGGACACCAAAGAAGACCGGGTGAAGGGGGCCATGGTAAAATGGGAGAAAGACTTTGGGCATAAGATAGACTATAACAAATGGCAAATACTTTGGACGAAAGGTGTAAAATTCACAGCTTGCGTAGCCTTGCGGGAAAATTTGGAAAAAATGGTATACCGCTGGTATCTGACCCCAGCAAAGATAGGAAAAATGTATAAAACTGCTGATAATACATGCTGGAGATGTAGAGATAAGGTTGGGACTTTTTTCCATATTTGGTGGACCTGTGATGTAATAAAAGAATTCTGGAAGCAGATCCATGACGAAATGAAAAAAATTTTGAAGTATAACATCCCCAAATCCCCAGAGATGTTTCTCTTAGGGTTGATTGGTAAAGAAGTAAAGAAAATAGACCAAACCTTTTTCCAATATGCCATGGCCGCGGCGAGGATCCAAATAGCACAAAAATGGAAAACCTCGGAATTACCGACAGTAGCAGAGTGGCAACTGAGGTTATACCAATATATTGAACTAGCGAGACTGACACAAAAAATAAGACAAAATAATACTAGTAAATTTAAAGATGAATGGAATAAATTTTTAACTTATTTAGAAAACACTCAGGGAATAAATAATTTATCAGTAGACGTTGGTTAAAATCATTGATGTGTATCTGGTCTGTTAGAAATCATGTGTATCTGGTCTGTTAGAACTGCAGAAGTAATGTAAGAATTGGAAATTCCAAAACCGAGTTGGACGGAAGTTCTGCTAATTGTATTTGTGTCCTTTACTTTTCTCTTTTTTCTCCTTTTTTTTTTTTTTTGTTTTTTTTCATACTTTTTTTCTTTTTTTTTCCTTTTTCTTTTGTTCCCCTTTTTTCTCTCCTTTTCTTCTCTCTTGGTTCATTGTTTTTTTGATGGAATATTTTTTTCTGATGAATTTTGTCTTTTTTGTATGTTGGTATTTGTAATTTGGTGTAAATATGTATGTATTATGTATGTATTTGTGCTTTTTCATAAATAAAAAAATTAAAAAAAAATAAAAAAAAAATAATTGTCCTTTCTTGAGGATGAGGATAATGTACACCTGTCATCAGAAACAGGGGTGCAGAGTCCATGGAATGGCTCTCAGGATTGATACGGAAGCTGCACCTCAAAAGCATTTCTGTTCCTCTTATTCTTTGTAGCCAATGTCAGAGTGACTGACAAGCTGAGATACAACCCATCATCATCCGATGACAGCGACTGCATGAATCTTCCCTGTCAAAGGACCCCTTTTCTTGATAGACAGTTCCTGTGGCTGGAGGCTCTACACACCGGGTGTGCCTGTGGAGGCCAAAGACTGCCAGTATTAGCACAGGTGAGGTGTGTGACCTCCCCAAATTTACAGACTGTATATAAATGAGAAGTCGTGGGTGGGAGTATATTTTACAGCAACCCTGTGATTTTCTCCACCTATAACATTTTGTGAGCTGATATAGCAGTATGAATTCCAAAATAACTTTTAAAAACCCCACAAGATCATCATCATCATCATCAATCGCATTTATACCCCCAGGCCTTAGTTTGCCTCCCCATGATCTAGAGAAAACACCAGCTTTGAATCATGCAGAGTAAAACTACCAGAACCTTCTTGAACCGATAGGTTAGGAATTATCGCTGTACTTAGATCCTTACTTTTCTATGCCTGCACAATTTAGCAGAGTAACATTCTCCCTTTTAAACTTACAGCGGATGCGTTTGCTCCGGCTTGCTAAAGCCTCTAAAATAAGTTTCCTTGGTAATTTCCACTTTAGTCCCTCATAAAAAGATAGACACGACACAGTCTTCTATAAAAGTATAAAAAGAGTTGATTCACACATTCTGTTCACAAATGGATCCCAGAAGGCGGTGACCCACAGGCTGCACACCTGGTCCTTCAGGGGCACAGTTACCCCATCAGGACCAGGAAGGCTCCCACCCTCCCCCAGGGACAGTATTTCTGACTTGTCAGGATTCAACCTCAATGTCTTAGCCGCCATCCATCCTCCAACCACCTCCAAACAGACACACAGGGCATTCACCATCCTCACTAGTTCCAATTTAAAAGAAAGGAAGAGAAATGAGATTGAAAATGACAGACGATGCGGAATTGGATAAATTAACTGGGAAAATCAGATATACCAAAGACCAAAAGTTCATCGAAGAGTGGGGAAAGTTTGTAGATTATCTGAAAAGCATATGTGGTGTGAACACAACGCTAGTGGGATTTCAAGAGGCACTGTAAAAACGGAGAAGTATTGTTAAAGGGAAATAGTCGGAGAAGGGAAGTGTAATGGCAATACGAAAGGAGGAATGTGTAACTACAGTTATAAATATGAATGATTGTCAGAGACGCTGAAGGAAGTTCAAAAAAAAATAAGAAGTAATCTGTTGTATTTTGGAAAATTGTATAATTGTTTGGAAAATTAATAAAAAAAAATTGGGGAAAAAAAGAAAGGAAGAGCTGGGCATCATCCACATACTGGTGAACACGCAGCCCAAACCCCCTGATGATCTCTCCCAGTGGCTGCATATAGATAGTAAAAAGCATGGGGGAGAGAATGGAGTCCTGAGGCACCCCACAAGTAAGCATCCAGGGGTCTGAACACCACTTTCTGGACATGGCCCAGGAGGAAGGAGGGGAACCACTGCATAGCAGGGCCCCCAGCTCCCCTAGAGGGTCCAGAAGGACACCATGGCCAAAGGTCTCCAAAGCCGCTGAGAGATCCAGCAGAACCAGGAAACAGCTTCCCCCTCAACCTCTGGCCCGTTGGAGATCATCAACCAGCACAACCAGGGCAATTTCAGTCCCATGATGAGGCCTGAATCCCAGTTGGAAGGATCATGCTGGCAGAAGCTTTCCTGGTCCTGCACCCCCAAAAGCTCCAGCCACAAGACTTTCATTAGCTTTGAAGGGGCCACATGATACATTGTGGTCTTTTCTTAGAAAAACAAATATTTTGAATACTTTTACAGTACCGTATGATGTAAATATGGGATCCGGGTGGTGCTGTGGGTTAAACCACAGAGCGTAGGACTTGCCAATCAGAAGGTCGGCGGTTTGAATCCCCGTGATGCGGTGAGCTCCCATTGCTCGGCCCCTGCTCCTGCCAACCTAGCAGTTCGAAAGCACGTCAAAGTGCAGGTAGATAAATAGGTACCACTCCGGCGGGAAGGTAAACGGCGTTTCCATGCGCTGCTCTGGTTCGCCAGAAGCGGCTCAGTCATGCTGGCCACAGGACCCGGAAGCTGTATGCCGCTGGCTCCCTAATAGTCAGGGGTCTCTTTACCTTTATGATGTAAATTTTGTTTCTGTTTCCCTTGTTCCACATCGGAGAGACTTTGATACACAGCTCTGAGCCCATCTCCCCCCTTGAAACTGCTGTGTTTGTAGCACTGCCAGCCTGGGCAGGGTGTTTGGGGGTCCTGGGCTGCCTAGACAACCAGACCCCCTTCTCAGCCCGGCTAATATGGTCCCAAGGAAAGCAGAGCAGTATGTTTGGCACCAGCTTGGCTGCAGGAGTTGAATGAAGAAGGTGTGCAGGACCCCATCCAACCGTCTTAGAGACTCCACTCAAGATTTGTGTAGGTTTCCCTCCATAGCCTTTTCTTCTCCTGAACATAACTCACGAGGCAGTGAAGATTTAGGACCAGAGTTTTCCTTCTCGATGGGCTTCCTTCCCCGGTTGACGATCCCATCTGCCCTTCATTTTCATCTTCTGCACGGGAAGAAACTGCCTTCTAGACTGTGGGATTCACTGTTCTTCTCCTCCTCTCCATCCACCAGGGCTTGACTTCAGGTGCAGCAGAATTGCCCAGCCCCCCAAGGATTTGAGACCCATCAGCTATCCTCACCTGGTTTTGCCAGCCGGTTGAAGCCATTCCTGGGATTGTGGCCCCTGATTCATCCTGACAGCTTCTGGAAGGCACAGGTGAGAGCTGAGTGCACGGTGGGGACCACCAAAAGTACATCCGCTCCCATGACACCTCATGACATCATATAATAGCTGTATTTGAGACAGAAGAAGAATGAATTCATGTCTCTAGAAATAACACAACTTCAGGCCATCAATAATTCAACACTACATATTCAAGGTTGAAGTTTTCACTAGTACAGTTATCCATTTGCCTTTAATATGCAGCTTTTTCAGTGTCACTTTAGGATGGGCTCGAGATCAGGCAGGCCATCATTATTATAAGGAGTAGTGGGGGTCTGGGATTCCGATGTGCCAGCTGCTTTTCTTCTGCTTCTCCTGCTCTCTCCATGCAATCTGAGGCATGTAGATGGAGGTCTCCAAGAACAGGAGTTTCCCTGAGCACCCATTCAGCTGACCCCAAGCACCAAGCCTTGTCACTAGTTCTCTGACTGACCCAGACCACAGTCCCTGGAGAAGATGTAGACCTGGGCCTCCCAAAATGGTCCACATGGACCTCTTGTGGCCAATGAGACTGTGCAGGTGATTCATAAAGATCTAGAGGTGGATGCAGGATTATGATGCAGAGGATGGGGAATGTCCAAAGGAACGATGGACCAGAGAAAGAGAGGGCCTGTTCACGGACAGAGAGCAGCTGCCTTTCCTGTGAGGAAACAATGGATTTGAAAAGGCTTATTCCAAGATCATGCTGCTTTATTTGCAATGATTGAGGATTATGAAAGGTGGTGATGCATTACTCTCATTTGATGACATTGCTTTTTCATTTCCAAAAAATTGGGAACATGGGTAGGACAGTGGAGAATGTAGGAGATGTTGAAATAAGAGAAGGGGCTAATGGAGCTTGATGTGCTCTCTTTCCGTTTGTTCTCTTCCTTGAAACCCAAACAGGATTTCCTTTCCTCCCACTCTGAAGAAGGTGATGGAGAAGACATTCAGAATTCCAAGGAATGGGGCACCTTTCATTTCATGAGGAATAGAAATTAAAATGTGTGAAATGTGGGATATGCTTCATTGAATGAGGACACATAGCTCACATCAATGACTCTGAGAGGGGTGAAAACATTTAAAAGTATGGAGTGTGGGAAAAGTTTCACTGATAGTAGAAAACTTAGAACACATCAGCGGACTCACATGGACAAGAAAGGATTCCAATGCAGGGAGTGTGGGAAGAACTTCAGTCAGAGTCAATACCGCAATATACATCAGCGGACTCACACAGGGGAAAAACCATTTAAATGCATGGAGTGCGGGAAAAGCTTCCGTCAGAGTGGACACTTAAGTTCACATCAACGGACTCACACAGGGGAGAAAACATATAAATGTATAGAGTGCGGAAAGAGCTTTAGTTATAGTGCAGACCTTAGAAAACATCAACGGATTCACACAGGGGAGAAACCATATAAATGTATAGAGTGCGGAAAGAGCTTCAGTCAGAGTGATAAACTTAGAATACATCAACGGACTCACACGGGTGAAAAACCATATAAATGTATGGAGTGTGGAAAGAGCTTCAGTCAGAGTGATAGACTTAGAAAACATCAACGGATTCACACAGGGGAGAAACCATATAAATGTATGGAGTGTGGAAAGAGCTTCAGTCAGATTGGAAAACGCAATATGCATCAACGGACGCATACAGGGGAGAAACCTTTTAAATGTAGGGAGTGTGGAAAACGCTTCTGTCAGAGAAGACAGTTAAGTTCACATCTACGGATTCACATGGGTGAAAAACCTTTCAAATGCATGGAGTGTGGGAAGAGCTTCAGGCGGAATGGAGAACTTAAATTACACCAGCGAAGTCACACTGGTGAAAAACCATATAAATGTATGGAGTGTGGAAAGAGCTTCATTCAGAGTGGGCAGTGCAATATGCATCAACGGACTCACACAGGGGAGAAACCATATAAATGTATAGAGTGCGGAAAGAGCTTCAGTCAGAGTGGAGACCTTAGAAATCATCAACGGATTCACACAGGGGAGAAACCATATAAATGCATAAAGTGCGGAAAGAGCTTCAGTCAGAGTGGAGACCTTAGAAATCATCAACGGATTCACACAGGGGAGAAACCATTTCAATGTATGGAGTGTGGAAAAAGCTTCAGTCGAAATGGAAACTTAAGTTCACATCAACGGACTCACACAGGTGAAAAACCATTTCAATGTATGGAGTGTGGAAAGAGCTTCAGTCAGAGTGGGCACCGCAATAGGCATCAACGGGGACACACAGGGGAGAAACCATAAGAATGCATGGAATGCGGAAAGAGCTTCAGTTTCTTTTTTTTATATATATATAATATTTATTAAGATTTTTGAAATATTACAGTAAAAAAGAAAAAGAAAAATACAAAATAAAAACAGTTAAAAACACACCTATTTTCTATTACTTATTTTCCTTTAGCTTATTTCCCGGACCTCCTCATACCTCCCTTTT
This sequence comes from Podarcis bocagei, assembly GCF_964188305.1. Lineage (NCBI taxonomy): Eukaryota > Metazoa > Chordata > Lepidosauria > Squamata > Lacertidae > Podarcis > Podarcis bocagei. The sequence continues at coordinate 2,396,752 of NC_138135.1, forward strand.
TTGTATTCCGCTTCAATTCATTGGTTCAGCAAATCCTTACCATTAGATTTTAACCCATTTAGAACCCTTTTTTCATATTCTCTTAAAGCATTACAGCTGGGAACCCTTAATTGCTATCCAACATCATTTTATCATTCATTAATTTTACAATATTTCTGTAGATAGTCTTTAAATTTCTTCCAATCTTCTTCCACTGACTCTTCTCCCTGGTCTCGGATTCTGCTAGTCATTTCTGCCAGTTCCATGTAATCCATCACCTTCATCTGCCATTCTTCCAAAGTGGGTAGTTCTTGTGTCTTCCAATACTTTGCAATGAGTATTCTTGCTGCTGTTGTAGCATACATAAAAAAAAGTTCTGTCCTTCTTTGACACCAATTGGCCGACAATGCCCAGAAGAAAGGCCTCTGGTTTCTTCAAGAAGGTACCGTATTTTTCGCTCTATAACACGCACCCGACCATAACACGCACGTAGTTTTTACAGGAGGAAAATCTGTAGGCATGCCACCTGTAGGCATTTCCTCCATAACACGCACAGACATTTCTCCTTACTTTCTAGGAGGAAAAAAGTGAGTGTTATGGTGCAAAAAATACGGTATATTTAAATACCTTTTTCAGTTCATTATATATAATTTCCCAGAAGGCCTTAATCCTTGGGCACGTCCACCAAAGGTGAAAGAATGTACCTTCAGTTTCTTTACATTTCCAGCATTTATTATCGGGCAAATGATAAATTTTTGCAAGCTTGACTGGGGTCATGTACCACCTGTATATCATTTTCATAAGATTCTCTCTTAGGGCATTACATGCCGTAAACTTCATACCTGTGGTCCATAACTGTTCCCAGTCAGCAAACATAATATTATGTCCAACATCTTGTGCCCATTTAATCATAGCAGATTTCACCGTTTCATCCTGAGTATTCCATTTCAACAGCAAGTTATACATCTTTGACAAAATCTTAGTTTTGGGTTCTAACAGTTCTGTTTCTAATTTTGATTTTTCTACCTGGAAGCCAATTTTCTTATCCAAATTATATGCCTCCATTATCTGATAATAATGTAGCCAGTCTCACACTTTGTTTTTTAATTTCTCAAAACTCTGCAGTTTCAGTCTATCTCCTTCTTGTTCCAAAATTTCCCAATATTTCGGCCATTTGGCCTCCATATTGAGCCTTTTCAGAGCTTTCGCTTCCATCGGTGACAACCACCTTGGGGTTTTATTTTCCAATAAATCCTTGTATCTTATCCAAACATTAAACAATGCTTTCCTGACAATATGATTTTTGAATGCTTTATGTGCTTTGACCTTATCATACCATAAATATGCATGCCATCCAAATACGTTGTTAAAGCCTTCTGGATCCAAAATGTCTGTATTTTCAAGAAGTAGCCATTCTTTCAACCAGCAAAAAGCTGCTGATTCATAGTAAAGTTTAAAGTCTGGCAGGGCAAATCCACCCCTTTTTTTTTGCATCAATTAATGTCTTAAATTTTATTCTGGGCTTCTTGCCCTGCCAGACAAATCTAGAGATATCTCTCTGCCACTTCTTGAAACAGTCCATCTTGTCCACAGTTTGCAATGTCTGAAACAAAAACAACATTCTAGGCAATACATTCATTTTTATCACAGCAATACGACCCAACAGTGAAAGCTTTAAATTTGACCAAATTTCTAAATCTTTTTTCACTTCTGTACAACATGTTTCATAATTATCTTTAAATAAGTTCCCAGTTTTGGCTGTCATATTAATCCCCAAGTATTTCACTTTCTTAACCACAGTCAGGCCTGTCTCATTCTGAAACCTCTCTCTTTCAATCGGTGTTAAATTTTTCTCTAAAACCTTAGTTTTTAGCTTCTTCAGTTTAAATCCTGCCACTTGACCAAATTCTTGAATTAATTCTAAAACCCTTTTAGTACTAGATTCTGGCTCCTGTAACGTCAATACTGAGTCATCTGCAAATGCTCTCAGTTTGTACTGTTTGGCTCCGACCTGTATACCTTTAACCAACCGGTCCCTTCTAATCATATTCAGCAGAACCTCCAGGACCGATATGAAAAGCAGTGGGGAGATAGGGCACCCCTGTCGTGTCCCTTTTTCTATCTTAAATTCTTCCGTCAGCACATTATTTACAATTAATTTAGCCTTTTGTTCAGAGTATATTGCACCTATACCATTTTCAAAACCTTGGCCTACCCCCATCCCCTGTAGGTTCTTCTTCATGAAACTCCAAGACATATTGTCAAAAGCTTTCTCCGCATCCACAAATATCAGAACTGCTTTAGTGTTTATATTCACTTCTAGTTTTTCCAAAATATCAATTATGTTCCTCAAATTATCAGACAAGTGTCTTCCCGGGAGAAAGCCCGCTTGGTCTTTATGAATCTCTTCCATCAATACAAAGAGCTTCAGTTTCAATGCAAGCCTTAGAAGACATCATCTGACTCACACAGGGGAGAAACCATTTAAATGTATGGAGTTTGGAAGGACCTTCAGTCCGAGTGGAACCCTTGATTTACATCAACAAACTCCCACATGAGAGAAACCCTATAAATGTCAAGTAGACAGAGGTTCAGTCCTAGTGGAAGTCCTATATCAACAGACTCATGGACAGGGAGAACTTTAACAGCTGACACCCTACAAACCCATCAACCCTCAAAGAGGAGAAGCTGTTTAAAGGGAAAGATTGCAGAAAGTGCTTTAGTTATAATGGAGTGTTTAAGGAACATCTAAGGACTCAGAGGGGAGAACCCATTTAGATGTATGGAGTGTGGGACATGTTCCTTTCAGATTCCACTCTTTTGTTCACATCAATGAACTTTTGGGAGAATCAATTCCTGCGTCCAGTCAGCGCTTCCCCTGTGCAGCTCTGCTTTGGGGCTTGAGGCTGACCTGGGCAGGAGAGCAGAGTAGCAGCGGTCCTGCGTCCGTGTGAGATGAGGGATAAATCAAGTCCAAAGACAGTTCGGTTCTTATCTCTAGAAGCGTTTATTTACAAGCCATAAATCAGTCACATTCCATCGGAGCTTTCCGGCATCTTCTGTGCTCAAAAGCACACACGCAGCCTCTGAGTTGAGCTGTGTCTTAGGCAGAATCGAAAGCAAGTCTGAACAGAGATACAGACTGTGACTCACTTCTCTGCGTCAAGCTCCTCCCAGATACAGGACACCACAGAGTTTTAACCCTGTCAGTTCCAAACTCCACACCCCCTCTTGTCCTGCATCTGGGGACAATAGCCAACAATGCTTTCCCCATACACAGACCCTCACAGAACTCCTCGTGCTTCTGGAAGGTTAATGGTTTTGTGAAACCATCAGCGAGGTTCTTGGTTGAGGGACAGTATTTCAGAGCAACTAGCCCCTCATGAACACTCTGACATACATTCCGGAAACGTATGTCCAAATGTTTGGTCCTCGCCTTGAATTGCCCCGTCTCGGCCAATTTGAGGCATGGTTGATTGTCTTCATGCACCACAATGGGCAGACAATGCTCTCCACAGATTTCCTTGACCAAACACACATAGAACTCCAGCTCTCTGCAAACCTCTGATAGAGCACTGAACTCAGCTTCAGTAGATGAAAGCGCTATGAGACTTTGCTTCCGGGACCTCCACCCAACTACTGAGTCTCCAAACTTCACCACTAGGCCTGACACTGATTTGCGGTCCTCAAGGTTAGCCCAATCCGAATCCACCCATGCGGTCAGCTTGACACCGCCCTCAGCTGACATCTTGAGGCAAAAGTCTTTGGTATCTTGCAGGTAACGTAGCACCCGCTTAATACCATTCCAGGCCTGCACACTAGGACTTGAAGCCTCTCTACTGAGCAGATTGACAGCAAACACTATGTCTGGTCTGCTCCACTGTGACAGATACAGTAGACTACCCAGAGCTGACTGAAAGAGTTCAGTATTTTCGAACACAACGCGTTCTACTTGCTGACACTCCTTCATGTATCCAGCCTCCATGGGAGTTTTGGCACCTGCACAATCAGACATCCTGAAATTCTCAAGCAACTGTTCAATCTTACCTTTCTGGCGAAGCAAAAAGCTTCCATCACTTGCTCTTGTGATCTCTAAGCCTAAATACGATTTGACATCTCCAAGCTGCTTGATCTTGAACCGTTTTCCAAGCTCCCTAGCAAACTTCTCCACCTGTTTACTTGTCTGTGCCATGATCAAGATATCATCAACAAACACCTGAACCACTTATTGTTTCAAGCCTGAATCTCTAATGTAAAGACAACTGTCTGCAAGAGATCTCTTAAAAGGTTCATACCTTTTCATCCAAACTCCACAGAACTGAGCAGGAAATCCATCTTAAAAGCATGTCATGTATTTGAGGTTCTGCTGTTTATATGTAAAACTGTATAGTAATGAAATAATGAAGGTAACGTCTCACTCTAGTGAGTATAATTTTAGATGTAAGGTACCTTTGGATAGTGAGGGGGAGTTGGTGAATCTGGATTTCTGGGATGTCATTTGCCTGGAAGCAGCTGGCAGAAAGCTTTTCTTTGTGAAGCCCCTGCAGATGCCGAGTTGCTGACTTCCCTCCCAGGCGACAGGAAGCAAAAGACACACATCCATTACCCTGTGTCCTTCCAGCCTCTTTCCTCCCTTGCTCCCTTCTGCCGGTTTGTGTGCCTGACTTAGACATCCTGTGTGCTGTATTTTTCTATTGCTGAAACTGGATTTGCTCTCAGCAGCCAAGTTTTGTGCCTCACTGGGGACCCAGTAAGAACTGTATGCTTTGAAAGCTCAGTAAAGTATAACTGAAGAAGTCCTGCTGCCTCTGTGTGTGTTTTTGACCTCAGTGTGGGACTTGCTCTGCACGTGGCCCCTACCCTGCTGCTACTTGGCTCATGCCCTGGAGTTGCTCTACTCAAGCATGCAAGATGGTTTTTGCACCAAACTCTGTCATCCCCCCACCGCATGATCTCCAAGCACTGATTCTTCACCAGAAATTCATGACTGCCTCCTCAGCATTCTGAAGAAAACTGACAATACTGTAAGTTAATGGGTGATTTTCCCCCAAGCCTAATTGCAAGAGGGGAATGGAGGGGCTGCGGGGACCAGGGAAGTCTCCTGATGGGCCCATCTTCACTCTTGAACCCCATGGGGCAACCCCAGAGCTCCAGCTTTTTCTGGGGTTTGGGGAAGGTAGTATTTTTCCATAGTCCCAGAAGTTTTTATTCAGTCATGCTGCAAGAGAGTTTTCCTACCAGAGGCCCACAGTTCATACTGCTATCACACTGATTTTACTGTTGTTTCTGCTTTTTCTGTCATGGAACAGCTGGGTGCTGGGGGGGGGAGGCACCAGTTGGGGGACCTACAAGGGAAGAAGGCTTAGATCCTGGGGACTGGTGAGGGGATGGCAGTTCGCAGAAAGAGGGAGGAAAGGGAGCAGAACGGGAGGGTTGGTGTTGCAAGATGAGGAGGAAACAGGGTTTGGTGAGCAGGAAGAGGCTGGGGCAGAGAGCAGTTTAGGCTCAGAGAGGGGAGAGGAGGGGGCCAGGAGACCCAGAGGAGGCCGGCTGCTGAAGCATCCAGGGAGACTCCCCCTCCTGCTGTGACCAGCTCCCCTCTCCCCTGGTCTCCTAGAGCACACAAAGAAACCCTGTTCAGACCCCATGAGCCTGTACATTATATTAACGGGCGTAGGGTTTTTTCCGCCCAACATGCATCACTTTAATCTCATTGACAATGAACTGTATTTTCGGCCCATTCAGCCCGTTTGGAGAAGTCCCTTTGGAGCTCCTTGCAATCTCTCTCCTTGCAATCTCTCTTTATTTGCTCCGGTTGGCTGGACTCCTCCCTTTATTCCGCAGGGACCCGCAGGCTCAGCCCGACGAGCTGGGGGACTGAGCAGCCTCGCACCTAGATTTTTCTGTAACACCCCCCCTCTCAAAGAAAGGCTCAACATCCACGCCCATGGGTGCCTGTGGCCAGCCCAGACCCTGGAGCATCTGCATCTCTGCCCCAGCTTGAAAGTTAGGGGCTGCAGTGCTGGCGAACCTTATCTCCCCCTCCCCGTCCAGACAGAGGAATGGCCTTGTGGGGTTGGACAAGAGAGTCCCATCTGGGTGGTGTGGAGTGGGCAGTGCGGGGGCTTCCAAGTGTAAAGTAGGGAGGGCCCTCCTGAGTCATCTAGTTGAACCCCCAGCATAGCAGGAATCTCAGCTAAGCATCACAGGCAGGGGGCCATCCAAGCTCCCCCCACCCCACCCAAGGAAGGCACTCTCCCCACTGGCTGTGCCAGACTGCCCTCTCAATGGCCCCTCCTGGCACACTTTCCTGTGGCCAACGACTCTTCCCCAGGGAGGGCATCTGAACAAGAGACCACCCCCCTGTAGGGTGCTGTGTTGATGTCCGCCAGGCGGAGGAAAAGCAAAGCAGCTGCGCATTGGCACCGAGGGCTCCCAGACTTCAGCCAGTGCCCTCCAGGTGTTCTGAGTGCAGGCATCGTGCTGGCTGGCACTGAGGGGAACTGCAGGCCAACCTGCCTCGGGGGCACCTGCGTGGAGATGGCGGTGCCAGGGAGAAGAGCAGCAGGTTCAGCCGGAGGCTCCTAAAGGCTCTGCCCAGTTTCTTGGCGTGGAAAATGTGACCAGCCAGCAGGGGCTGGGGCTGCAGCAGGGGGCTGGCCCCTGTTACCCAAGGTAAAGGACCCCTGGATGGTCAAGCCCAGCCAAAGGCGACTATGGGGACTTACTTCTGAGTAAGCGTGCATCAGATGGAACGGCGTAGGGGTTACTCCTAAGTAAGCGTGCATCAGGCAGGGCTGCAGAGTGGTGCTTCCAGTTTGCACATCTCATGGGATTTAATGTCTTGCCATTATAAACTCAAGGGGATAAGTGCATTTATAGAGACACATTTCCGCAAAAAGACCCAAACTCCGGCATGTGGCCGCAGGTGATACAATAGGAGCCTTTCTGCAAATGGCCTTTGCAACACAACTCACTGGGTGGTAACAAAGTAGACACATTGGCCTCTTTGCAACGTAGCCCCGTTTCCTCAATGAATCCACCCATTTCAGTAAAACCTGAGCTGAAATAGTAAGGAGAGCAAAACAGCAGCCCTGTCTGACCCCCGTCAGCCCCCAGACTCCCCCAGTCACGTGGCAGGAGATTCATCCTGAGCCCCCCTCTCCGTGAGACGGGTATGGCATCATGGATGATCCATATGAACCATTGATGATCCACATGATCCAAGCAGACTGGACCAAAGAGCAGATCTCTATGCCTGAATGAAAAGGGTCTGCCAAGATGGATTCTGGAGTCAAGAAATCCGCCCTTTCCAGTGATCTCTCAGGCTGGCCAGGAAAAGGCAGCGAGCAGGAATCCTCAGGCATCCCGACGGACAGACAGACTTGTCATGTTGCCAAAACACGAACTCGGAGTCTGATCTGATTTCCATGCAGAACTCATTTTGTGACTTCGCTGTTGGATTGTCGGGATCAGCCCCTCCCCCCTCTCCTGATCCCCACAAGGAAGACGGGGGGGGGGATCTCTACTCCTCCTTCTCCCCCCCCCACCCGCTCAATACTTTTCCTCCCCTCCCGGCACATCCTTCTCTCACCCCGCCCCCATCATCCCAAATCCCTCCCCCAATACATTGCTCCTCCTCCTCCTCCTTCTCCTCCAATCCGGCTTCTGCTGAAGGAATGGGGGGGTGAGCCCCCTCCCACCCTGCCTGCTTCTCCCGGAAGTGGAGCTTCCACTCCGGATTGCTGCTCTGCCCCTTAGCTGGGAGGGGGGCGCTTTTTGGAAGGGGAGGGAGGAGGCAGGGGACCCCCCCCCCGTGGATGTTGCAGGAAAGGAGGATCGGGAGCGAGGAGAAAGAGGTAAAGGGGTCGCGGGGGGGGGCGGAGAGGGGGCGAAAGGACCCAGAGACCCCCGCCAGCTCCCCCAAGCGCCCCCAGGGGGCTTTCCTCGCAGGGCGGACCCCTCACCCGTCTCCCCTGGCTCTGCGCGGAGAAAAGCGGCCCATGAAAGGGTTAAGCGGCGCGAGAGACGCCTGGATAGAGACCCCCCTGTCCCTCCCATCTTCTCTTGGGGGGGGCGCCTCCGGCTGGAGAGATGGGGGCTCAGGGTGTGGGGTGAGCAGAGCCAAGGGAGCCTCTGGATGCAGGGGAGACTCAGGAGAGAGAGAGGGGGTAGAGGGGGGGAGGGAGAGGAGCATCCATGGGGCAGGGAAGGGCAGCATTGGCGGCGGGGGGAGATATCGCGTCTCCATTGTGGCAGCTGCGGGGGATCTCTGGTGGAACAGCCTTGGCCTCTCTCTCCCGCCCAGTAATCGACCCCCCCCTTCAAGGCGACCAGAGAGAGATCCCTGGAAAGTGGGGGTCCTGTCCCCCACCCTTCCTTCCCGCAATCTCCATCCTCTTCCTGCCCCATAAGCCCCTGCCCTGTCCAGACACAGCGATTCTGCCCAGTCCATTCCTTGGTCCCCTGGAGAGGAGAGGAAGTCCAGAGGAAGAGATGTCAGTATTTGTGAAAAGAAAAGAGAAGGTTCTGGCCTCCCTTGGTCGCCTCAGCCTGCTCCTTGGGCCCTTGTCAGCATGAAAGAGTCCACGAGAAGAGCATCCTTGCAGAGTGCTTTCTGCTTTTACAGTGGTACCTCGGGTTACAGACGCTTCAGGTTACAGACTCCAATAACTGAGAAATAATACCTCAGGTTAAGAACTTTGCTTCAGGATGAAAACAGAAATCATGCTCTGGCGGCACAGCGGCAGCAGGAGGCCCCATTAGCTAAAGTGGTGCTTCAGGTTAAGAACAGTTTCAGGTTACGAATGGAACTCTGGAACGAATGAAGTACTTAACCCGAGGTACCACTGTATTCTCAAAAGTCTTTCTGCAAAAGCGACTGACCAACTGTAGATACATCAACACTGCCAGCTTTCACCAACCAACCAACCCGACACCAAACTAACATTTCTCACTCTATATATACAACCCGCAGCTTTTTAAGCATTAAAGAAACAGCGGTTAATTTTTAGCCGTGACAAGAGGGGAGGGGAGAGGCCTTCTCAGAAGCGGCTCTTTGTTTCCGCAATCCCACCCAGGAAGCAGCCAGAAACCTTTTCCTCTCTCTCAGGCTTCCATCTTTAAGCGTCTTTTCCGCTGAGGATGAGGATAATGTACACCTGTCCTCAGAAACGGGTGCAGAGTCCATGGAATGGCTCTCAGGATTGATACAGAAGTTGCACCTCAAAAGCATTTCTGTTCCTCTTATTCTTTGTAGGCAGCGTCAGAGTGACTGACAAGCTGAGATACAATCCTTCATCATCCGATGACAGCGACTGCATGAATCTTTTGTCACGTGACAAAGACACATGAGAGCAGAAGCAGCCAAGCAGGCTGGGAAGTGCAGGGACTGCACAGTCATTTGGGCCTCCTCAGTTTATTCAGGCTTCACTGCTAACTGTGGAGTCATTCTGACATGTGACGTAGTAGCCAGTTGCACTTTGTGCTCTCTGTAAGATTTCAGCAAGAGTCTGTCTGTCTCAGCCGTGAGCAGAGTCTGCATGCAATCTCAGTCAAACTGTTTGGAACCATGTGGTTTATGAAGAAGCTTCTTTTAATTCAGTAAAGCTTTTATTCTTTAAAACTCTGCATTATTAATTTACGCTGCGTGTCATCTTCCCAGTCAAAGGACCCCTTTTCAGGATAGACTGTGGCTGGAGGCTCTACACACCGGGTGTGCCTGTGGAGGCCAAAGACTGCCAGTATTAGCACAGGTGAGGTGTGTGACCTCCCCAAATTTACAGAATGTATATGAATGAGTTTGTGGGTGGGATTATATTTTACAGCAACCCTGTGATTTTTTCCACCTATAACATTTTGTGAGCTGATATAGCAGTACGAATTCCAAAATAACTTTTAAAAACCCCACAAGATCATCATCATCATCACATTTATACCCCCAGGCCTTAGTTTGCCTCCCCATGATCTAGAGAAAACACCAGCTTTGAATCATGCAGAGTAAAACCACCAGAACCTTCTTGAACCGATAGGTTAGGAATTATCGCTGTACTTAGATCCGTACTTTTCTATGCCTGTACAATTTAGCAGAGTAACATTCTCCCTTATAAACTTACAGCGGATGCATTTGCTTAGGCTCGCTAAAGCCTTTAAAATAAGATTCCTTGGTAATTTCCCCTTTAGTCCCTCATAAAAAGATAAGACACGACACAATCTTCTATAAAAGTATAAAAAGAGTTGACTCCCACATTATGTTCACAAATGGATCCCAGAAGGCGGTGACCCCCAGGCTGCACACCAGGTCCTTCATGGGCACAGTTACCCCATCAGGACCAGGAAGGCTCCCACCCTCCCCCAGGGACAGTATTTCTGACTTGTCAGGATTCAACCTCAATGTGTTAGCTGCCATCCATCCTCCAACCACCTCCAAACAGACACACAGGGCATTCACCATCTTCACTAGTTCCAATTTAAAAGAAAGGAAGAGAAATGAGATTGAAAATGACAGACGATGCGGAATTGGATAAATTAACTGGGAAAATCAGATATACCAAAGACCAAAAGTTCATCGAAGACTGGGGAAAGTTTGTAGATTAGCTGAAAAACATATGTGGTGTGAACACAACGCTAGTGGGATTTCAAGAGGCACTGTAAAAACGGAGAAGTATTGTTAAAGGGAAATAGTGGGAGAAGGGAAGTGTAATGGCAATACGAAAGGAGGAATGTGTAACTACAGTTATAAATATGAATGATTGTCAGAGACGCTGAAGGAAGTTCAAAAAAGAAGAAGTAATTTGTTGTATTTTGGAAAATTGTATAATTGTTTGGAAAATTAATTTAAAAAATTGGGGGGGGGGGAATAAAGGAAGAGCTGGGCATCATCCACATACTGGTGAACACCCAGCCCAAACCCCCTGATGATCTCTCCCAGTGGCTGCATATAGATAGTAAAAAGCATGGGGGAGAGAATGGAGTCCTGGGGCACCCCACAAGTAAGCATCCAGGGGTCTGAACACCACTTTCTGGACATGGCCCAGGAGGAAGGAGGGGAACCACTGCATAGCAGGGCCCCCAGCTCCCCTAGAGGGTCCAGAAGGACACCATGGCCAAAGGTCTCCAAAGCCGCTGAGAGAACCAGCAGAACCAGGAAACAGCTTCCCCCTCAGCCTCTGGCCCGTTGGAGATCATCAACCAGCACAACCAGGGCAATTTCAATCCCAGGATGAGGCCTGAATCCCCATTGGAAGGATCATGGCGGCAGGAGCTTTCCTGGTTCTGCACCCCCAAAACTTCCAGCCACAATACGTTTATTAGCTTTCAAGGGCCCACCTGATACACTGTGGTCTTTTCTTCGAAAAACAAATATTTTGAATACTTTTACAGTGCCGTATTATGTAAATATGGGATCCGGGTGGCTCTGTGGGCTAAACCACAGAGCGTAGGACTTGCCAATCAGAAGGTCGGTGGTTCGAATCCCCGTGATGCGGTGAGCTCCCATTGCTTGGTCCCTGCTCCTGCCAACCTAGCAGTTCGAAATCACGTCAAAGTGCAAGTAGATAAATAGGTACCACTCCGGCGGGAAGGTAAATGGTGTTTCCGTGCGCTGCTCTGGTTTGCCAGAAGCGGCTCAGTCATGCTGGCCACATGACCCGGAAGCTGTATGCCGCTGGCTCCCTCGGCCAATAAAGCGAGATGAGTTCCGCAACCCCAAAGTCGGCCACGACTGGACCTAATAGTCAGTGGTCTCTTTCCCTTTACGTTTACGATGTAAATTTTGTTTCTGTTTCCCTTGTTCCACATCAGAGAGACTTTGATACACAGCTCTGAGCCCATCTCCCCCCTTGAAAGGGCTGTGTTTGTAGCACTGCCAGCCTGGGCAGTGGGTTTGGGGGTCCTGGGCTGCCTAGACAAGAAGACCCCCTTCTCAGCCCGGCTGATACGGTCCCAAGGAAAGCAGTGCAGTACGTTTGGCACCAGCTTGGCTGCAGGAGTTGAATGAAGAAGGTGTTCTCACGAGGCAGTGAAGGTTTAGGACCAGAGTTTTCCTTCTCGATGGGCTTCCTTCCCCCGTTGACGATCCCATCTGCCCTTCACTTTCCTCTGCAGGATGGGCAGAATCTGCCTTCTGGACTGTGGGATTCAGGGTTGTTCTCCTCCTCTCCATCCACCAGGGCTTGACTTCAGGTGCAGCAGAATTCCCCAGCCCCCCAGGGATTTGAGACCCATCAGCTTTCCTCACCTGGTTTTGCCAGCCGGTTGAAGCCATTCCTGGGATTGTGGCCCCTGATTCATCCTGACAGCTTCTGGAAGGCACAGGTGAGAGCTGAGTTGAGGGTGGGGACCACCAAAGGTACTACTGCTCCCATGACACCTCATGACATCATATACCGTCTTTTTCGCTCTATAGGACGCACCGGACAATAGGACGCACCTTGTTTTAGAGGGGGGGGGAAACAAGGGGAAAAAATTCTCCCCCTCTCTGCCCAGCACCCCTTCAGCGAAGCGGCAGGAGGCGCTGCGCAGAGAGGGGGAGAATTTTCCCCCTCTTGTTTTCCCCCTCTAAAACAAGGTGCCGTTTAAGGTGCGTTCAGTCGCCTTCAGGCGGCTACCTTGGAAGCCTGGAGAGCGAGAGGGGTCGGTGCGCACTGACCCCTCTCGCTCTCCAGGCTTCAGGTTCCTTTCAACCTGCTCTTTGGGCCTGGCAGGGGGAAGCCCACCACCAGCCCCAAAGAGCAGGTCGGGGAGCGGGAAAAGGCGTGCAGCGGAGAGGCTCCTGCCATAGACCCCCGCGCGCTCTCCAGGCTGGAGAGGTGACACACGGAGAGGCTCCTGCCATAGTCGCGCGTCACCTCTCCAGCCGGGAGAGGGTCCCGGGGGGCTTGCTTAGCCGTGGGCGCGCTCTCCTGGCTGGAGAGGTGACACGCAGCTATAGAGGCTCCTGCCGTAGTCGCGCGTCACCTCTCCAGCTGGGAGAGGGCCTCGGGGGGGGGGGCTGTTTTAGCCGCGTGCGCGCTCTCCCGGCTGGAGAGGTGACACGCGGCTATAGAGGCTCCTGATAAAACCGCCCGTCATCTCTCCAGCCGGGAGAGGGTCTCGGGGGGCTTGTTTAGCTAAAGAAGCCCCCCGCGACCGTCTCCCGGCTGGGGAAGTGGTGTGCGGCTAAAGAGGCTCCTGCCATAGCCGCGCGCCACCTCTCCAGCCAGGAGAGGGTCACGGGGCTATGGCTTCTTCGCTCCATAGGACGCACATACATTTCCCCTTCATTTTTGAAGGGGAAAAAGTGCGTCCTATAGAGCGAAAAATACGGTAATAGCTATATTTGAGACAGAACCGGAATGAATTCCTGTCTCTAGAAATAACACAACTTCAGGCCATCAATAATTCAACACTACATATTCAAGGTTGAAGTTTTCACTAGTACAGTTATCCATTTGCCTTTAATATGCAGCTTTTTCAGTGTCACTTTAGGATGGGCTCGAGATCAGGCAGCCCATCATTATTATAAGGAACAGTGGGGGTCTGGGATTCCGATGTGCCAGCTGCTTTCCTTCTGCTTCTCTTGCTCTCTCCATGCAATGTGAGGCATGTAGATGGAGGTCCATCTCCAAGAACAGGAGCTTCCCTGAGCACCCATTCAGCTGACCTATCATTTTCATTTCCAAAATATTGGGAACATGGGTAGGACATGGGAGAATGTAGGAGATGTTAAAATAAGAGAAGGGGCTAATGTTCTCTTCCTTGAAACCTAAACAGGATTTCCTTTCCTCGCACTCTGAAGAAGGGGATGGAGAAGACATTCAGAATTTCAAGGAATGGGGCACCTTTCGTTTCATGAGGAATAGAAATTAAAATGTGTGAAATGTGGGATATGCTTCATTGAATGAGGACACATAGCTCACATCAATGACTCCGAGAGGAGAAACCATTTAAAGGTATGGAGTATGGGAAAAGATTCACTGATACTGGAAAACTTAGAACACATCAGCGGATTTACATGGACAAGAAAAGATTACAATGCAGGGAGTGTGGAAGAACTTCAGTCAGAGAGGATTCCTCAAAATACACCAGCGGACTACACAGGGGAAAAACCATTTAAATGCATGGAGTGCGGGAAAAGCTTCCGTCAGAGTGGACACTTAAGTTCACATCTACGGATTCACACAGGGGAGAAACCATATAAATGTATAGAGTGCGGAAAGAGCTTTAGTGATAGTAGAGACCTTAGAAAACATCAACGGATTCACACAGGGGAGAAACCATATAAATGTATAGAGTGCGGAAAGAGCTTTAGTGATAGTGGATACCTTAGAATACATCAACGGATTCACACAGGGGAGAAACCATATAAATGTATAGAGTGCGGAAAGAGCTTCAGTCAGAGTGGAGACCTTAGGAAACATCAACGGACTCACACAGGGGAGAAACCATATAAATGTATAGAGTGCGAAAAGAGCTTTAGTGATAGTGGACACCTTAGGACACATCAACGGACTCATACAGGGGAGAAACCATATAAATGTATAGAGTGTGGAAAGAGCTTCAGTCAGAATGGAAATCTTAGAAAACATCAACAGACTCACAAAGGGGAGAAACCATTTAAATGCATGGAGTGTGGAAAAAGCTTCTGTCAGAGTGGACAGTTAAGTTCACACCTACGGATTCACACGGGTGAAAAACCTTTTAAATGCATGGAGTGTGGGAAGAGCTTCAGGTGGAATGAAGAACTTAAATTACACCAGCGAAGTCACACTGGTGAAAAACCATATAAATGTATGGAGTGTGGAAAGAGCTTCAGTTGTAGTGGACACCTCAATAAACATCACCAGACTCACACAGGGGAGAAACCATATAAATGTATGGAGTGTGGAAAGAGCTTCAGTCAGAGTGGACAGCTCAATAAACATCACCAGACTCACACAGGGGAGAAACCATATAAATGCAGGGAGTGTGGAAAGAGCTTCAGTCGGAGTGATGTACTTAGAATACATCAACGGACTCACACGGGTGAAAAACCATATAAATGCATGGAATGTGGAAAGAGCTTCAGTTTCAATGCAAACCTTAGAAAACATCAACTGGCTCACAAACGGGGGAAAACCATTTAAATGCATTGAGTGCGGAAAGAGCTTCAGTCAGAAGGGAGACCTTAAAACACATCAACGGATTTACACGGGAGAAACCATATAAATGTGTGGACTGTTGAAAGAGCTTCATTCAGATTGGAAACCTTAGAAAACATCAACGGACACACAGGGAGGAAACCATTTAAATGTATGGAGTTTGGAAGGAGCTTCAGTCCGAGTGGAACCCTTGATTTACATCAACAAACTCCCACATGAGAGAAACCCTATAAATGTCAAATAGACAGAGTTTCAGTCCTAGTGGAATCCTACATCAAGAGACTCATGGACTGGAAGAACTTTAACAGTTGACACCCTACAAACCCATCAACCCTCAAAGAGGAGAAGCTGTTTAAAGGGAAAGATTGCAGAAAGTGCTTTAGTTATAATGGAGTGTTTAAGGAACATCTAAGGACTCAGAGGGGAGAACCCATTGAGATGTATGGAGTGTGGGACGAGTCCACTCTTTTGTCCACAGCAATGAACTCAACTCAGCAGAAAATCCATTTTAAAAGCATGTCATGTATTTGAGGTTCTGCTGTTTATATGTAAAACTGTATAGTAATGAAATAATGAAGGTAACGTCTCACAATAGTGAGTATAATTTTAGATGTAAGGTACCTTTTGAAAGTGAGGTGGAGTTGGTGAATCTGGATTTCTGGTGGTGAATGAGGATTAGGGCTGGGCGATCTATTAATCTCATCCTATACCGGTTTCTAGACCACATTGTGATAACTTTTCAAAAACAATTGATATGGCAACACCCCACAGATCACAGTGTGTTTTTCTGGGATGCTCATTTGCCTGGAAGCAGCCGGCAGAAAGCTTTTCTCCGTGAAGCCCCTGCAGATTCCGAGTTCCTGACTTCCCTCCCAGACGACAGGAAGCGAAAGACACACCTCCATTGCCCTGTGTCCTTCCATCCTCTTTCCTCCCTTGCTCCCTTCTGCCGGTTTTTTTTAAAAAAAAGATATTTATTGAAGTTTCAGAAACAAATGATTACATAGATAAAAAGAAAGGAAACAAGAGAAAGAATAAAAAAGAGAAAAAATACAAAATACAGGAAAAAAATAAAAAAACACATAAAAACAAATCAATCTTTCCTTAACTTACATTTCATTTCCTTGCTTCCCTGACCTCCTCTCACCTCCCTTTTTTGTATTCCAGTTTAATTGGTTAATTCAGCAATTCCTTTCCCTCTTTGTTTTTATCTTAATCCTTTAACTTAATATATTATAGCTTTGGATTCTCACCTATTAACAATCCATTTTTACATACACCTTTATAACATTGCTGGTAGAATCACTTAATTTCATTCTGACATCATTCTAACATTCATTAATTTTACAGTATTTCTGTAAATAATCTTTAAATTTCTTCCAATCTTCTTCCACCGACTCTTCTCCCTGGTCCCAGATTCTGCCAGTCATTTCCGCCAATTCCATAGAGTCCATCACCTTCATCTGCCATTCTTCCAGGGTGGGTAAATCTTGTGTCTTCCCCTTCTGCCGGTTTGTGTGCCTGACTTACCATATTTTTCGCTCTATAACACCCACCTGACCATAACACGCACATTGTTTTTAGAGGAGGAAAACAAGGGAAAAAACATTCTGAATGAAACAGTGGATGTGTCATTTTTGTGCTTCATGCTGTGGCCACAAACATTTAATCTGATGGTGAATTTGGGGTGACCCAATGCAAAGATCCTGAGAATTCCTGTGGATCCATGCTTTGTAACCACATTTTTGCACCATTGCAGCCCCAGGCAACAGTGGGTGTGTGATTTTTTTGGTGCAGGCTGTAGCCATGGGCATGCTATGTGATCTGATGGTGAATTTGGGGTGACCCAATGCAAAGAACCTGAGAATCCCTGTGGATCCATGCTTTTTAACCACGTTTTTGCACCATTGCAGCCCCAGGCAACAGTGGGTGCATGATTTTTTTGGTGCAGGCTGTAGCCATGGACATGCTATGTGATCTGATGGTGAATTTGGGGTGACCCAATGCAAAGAACCTGAGGATCCATATGGATCTATGCTTTGTAACCACGTTACAAGCGAAGGAAAAACAAAGAAGGGACATGAGAGGGGTGTGCAGAGAAGCAGCTGGCTAAGAATGCAGGAGAGGGATTTAACGGGAGGGAGGAAAGAGACAAAAGTTTATCCCCACCCAAGCCAGCCATCTCTCTCTCTCTTTCTCTCTCTCTCTCTCTCTCTCTCTCTCTCTCTCTCTCTCTCTCTCTCTTTCTCTCTCTCCCTCCCCCTCTCTCTCCCTCCCGCCCCCCTCTCTCTCTCCCTCCCCCCCTCTCTCTCCCTCTCCCCCAGCAGCACCAGAGCACAGAGAGGAATTAGAAGGAAGGACGCTCTGCTTTCCCCTCTGCTTGCCTGGAGGGGAGGGGCTTTCCCTGCTCTTTGTTCCGTTTGAGCAAACACAGCAATGAAACAGAGGAGGGTGGGCAGTAAGACCCTGAGGCAGAATGCAGGAAAGCAGCCGCTGCCTCTTTTCAGGTTTCCCTTCTCCGTGAAGCGCAATTTGATTTTTCCCTGATTTTCCGGCTCCAGGAACCACACAATCAATAACACGCACAGACATTTCCCCTTCCTTTTTAGGAGAAAAAATCTGCGTGTTATAGAGGGGGAAATAGGGTTGATATCCTGTGTGCTCTATTTTTCTATTGCTGAAACTGGATTTGCTCTCAGGAGCCAAGTTTTGTGCCTCACTGGGGACCCAGTGAGAACTGTATGCTTTGAAAGCTCAGTAAACTATTACTGAAGAAGTCCTGCTGCCTCTGTGTGTGTTTTTGACCTCAGTGTGGGACTTGCTCTGCACGTGGCCCCTACCCTGCTGCTACTTGGCTCATGCCCTGGAGTTGCTCTACTCAAGCATGCAAGACGGTTTTTGCACCAAACTCTGTCATCCCCCCACCGCATGATCTCCAAGCACTGCTTCTTCACCTGAACTTCATCCCTGCCTCCTGCACGTTCTGAAGAAAACTGATAATACTGTAAGTTAATGGGTGATTTCCCCTCAAGCCTAATTGCAAGAGGGGAACGGAGGGACTGCAGGGACCCGGGAAGTCTCCTGATGGGCCCATCTTCACTCTTGAACCCCATGGGGCAACCCCAGAGCTCCTCCTTATTCTGGGGTTTGGGGAAGGTAGTATTTTTCCATAGTCCCAGAAGTTTTTATTCAGTCATGCTGCTAGGGAGTTTTCCTACCAGAGGCCCACAGATCATATTGCTATCATACTGATTTTACTGTTGTTTCTGCTTTTTCTGTCATGGAACAGCTGGGTGCTGGGGGGGGGGAGGCACCAGTTGGGGGACCTACAAGGGAAGAAGGCTTAGATCCTGGGGACTGGTGAGGGGATGGCAGTGAGCAGAAAGAGGGAGGAAAGGGAGCAGACCGGGAGGGGAGGCGTTGGAAGCTGAGGAGGAAACAGGGTTTGGTGAGCAGGAAGAGGCTGGGGCAGAGAGCAGTTTAGGCTCAGAGAGGGGAGAGGAGGGGGCCAGGAGACCCAGAGGAGGCCGGCTGCTGAAGCATCCAGGGAGACTCCCCCTCCTGCTGTGACCAGCTCCCCTCTCCCCAGGTCTCCCAGAGCACACTTGTTGTTGCTTAGTCGTTTAGTTGTATCCGACTCTTCGTGACCCCATGGACATGCCGCTAGCCTCAAGAACACCATCCAACCATCTCATTCTCTGTCGTCCCCTTCTCCTTGCGCCCTCCATCTTTCCCAACATCAGGGTCTTTTCCAGGGAGTCTTCTCTTCTCATGAGGTGGCCCAGAGCACACAGAGAAATCCAATTCAGACCCATGAGCCTGTACATTATATTAACGGGCGTAGGGTTTTTTTGTCCCAACATGCATCACTTTAATCTCATTGACAATGAACTGTATTTTCGGCCCATTCAGCCCGTTTGGAGAAGTCCCTTTGGAGCTCCTTGCAATCTCTCTCCTTGCAATCTCTCTTTCTTTGCTCCGGTTGGCTGGACTCCTCCCTTTATTCCGCAGGGACCCGCAGGCTCTGCCCGACGAACTGGGGGACTGAGCAGCCTCGCACCTAGATTTTTCTGTAACACCCCCCCTCCCAAAGAAAGGCTCAACATCCACGCCCATGGGTGCCTGTGGCCAGCCCAGACCCTGGAGCATCTGCATCTCTGCCCCAGCTTGAAAGTTAGGGGCTGCAGTTCTGGCGAACCTTATCTCCCCCTCCCCGTCCAGACAGAGGAATGGCCTTGTGGGGTTGGATCAGAGAGTCCCATCTGGGTGGTGTGGAGTGGGCAGTGCGGGGGCTTCGAACTGTAAAGTAGGGAGGGCCCTCCTGAGTCATCTAGTTGAACCCCCAGCATAGTAGTAATCTCAGCTAAGCATCACAGGCAGGGGGCCATCCAAGCTCCCCCCACCCCACCCAAGGAAGGCACTCTCCCCACTGGCTGTGCCAGACTGACCTCTCAATGGCCCCTCCTGACACACTTTCCTGTGGCCAACGACTCTTCCCCAGGGAGGGCATCTGAACAGGAGACCACCCCCCTGTAGGGTGCTGTGTTGATGTCCGCCAGGCGAAGTAAAAGCAAAGCAGCTGCCCATTGGCACTGAGGGCTCCCAGACTTCAGCCAGTGCCCTCCAGGTGTTCTGAGTGCAGGCATCGTGCTGGCTGGCACTGAGGGGAACTGCAGGCCAACCTGCCTCGGGGGCACCTGCGTGGAGATGGCGGTGCCAGGGAGAAGAGCAGCAGGTTCAGCCAGAGGCTCCTAAAGGCTCTGCCCAGTTTCTTGGCGTGGAAGATGTGACCAGCCAGCAGGGGCTGGGGCTGCAGCAGGGGGCTGGCCCCTGTTACCCAAGGTAAAGGACCCCTGGATGGTCAAGCCCAGCCAAAGGCGACTATGGGGACTTACTTCTGAGTAAGCGTGCATCAGATGGAACGGCGTAGGGGTTACTCCTAAGTAAGCATGCATCAGGCAGGGCTGTAGAGTGGTGCTTCCAGTTTGCACATCTCATGGGATTTAATGTCTTGCCGTTATAAACGCAAGGGGATAAGTGCATTTATAGAGACACATTTCCACAAAACACCCAAACTCCAGCATGTAGCCGCAGGTGATACAACAGGAGCCTTTCTGCAAATGGCCTTTGCAACACAACTCACTGGGTGGTAACAAAGTACACACATTGGCCTCTTTTGAACGTAGCCCCGTTTCCTCAATGAATCCACCCATTTCAGTAAAACCTGAGCTGAAATAGTAAGGAGAGCAAAACAGCAGCCCTGTCTGACCCCCGTCAGCCTCCAGACTCCCCCAGTCACGTGGCAGGAGATTCATCCTGAGCCCCCCCCCCCGTGAGACGGGTATGACATCATGGATGATCCATATGAACCATTGATGATCCCCATGATCCAAGCAGACTGGTCCAAAGAGCAGATCTCTAGGCCTGAATGAAAAGGGTCCGTGATGATGGATTCTGGAGTCAAGAAATCCGCCCTTTCCAGTGATCTCTCAGGCTGGCCAGGAAAAGGCAGCGAGCAGGAATCCTCAGGCATCCCGACGGACAGACCTGTCATGTTGCCAAAACACGAACTCGGAGTCTGATCTGATTTAAATGCAGAACTCATTTTGTGACTTCGCTGTTGGATTGTCGGGATCAGCCCCTCCCCCCTCTCCTGATCCCCAGAAGGAAGACGGGAGGGGGGGGGAATTTCCTCTCCTCCTTCTCCCCCCCCCGCTCCACACTTTCCCTCCCCTCCCGGCACATCCTCCTCTCACCCCGCCCCCACAACCCCAGATCCCGCCCCCAATACATTGCTCCTCCTCCTCCTCCTCCTCCAATCCTGCTTCGCTCCGGAAATGAGGGGGGAGCCCCCCTCCCAACCTTTCTGCTTCTCCCGCAAGTGGAGCGTCCACTCCGGATTGCCGCTCTGCCCCGTAGATCGGGGGGGGGGAGGAGGACGGGAAGAGGAGGATCCCCGCCCAACGTGGATGTTGCAGGAAGGAAATGAGAATCGGAGCGAGGACAAAGAGGTAAAGGGGTCCCGGGGGGGGGGAGAGGGGAGAAGAGGACCCAGAGACCCCGCCAGCTCCCCCAAGCGCCTTCCGTGGGGCCTGGATCCCGGCACGCGTGCTGCGAAGGGGCGGAGATGGGGCGCCCACCCACGAGGACTCCCTGGGGCGCGGAGAAGCGGGCCAGGAAAGGGTTAAGGGGTGCGGGAGGCGCCCGGATAGAGACCCCCCTGTCCCTCCCTTGCTCCTGTCGGGGGGGGGCGGGAATGGAGATGTGTGGCGCGCAGGGCGAGGGGTGACCCGAGCCAAGGGGGCCTTTGGGTGCAGGGGGGAGACTCCGAGAGAGAGGGAGGGGGTCGAGGAATGGGGGGAGGGAGGGGAGCATCCCTGAGTCAGAGAAGGGCAGCGGGGGGGGGGAGATAGGAAGACCAGTCTTTGGGGAGAGGTCTCCATCGTGGCGCCCGCTGGGAATATCCGGAGCGCTGGGGGCTCCGCGCAGAGAGAGGTGGGCCACGAAAGGGTTAACGGGCACGAGGGATAGAGACCCCCCTGTCCCTCCCCGGCTCGTCTTGGGGGGCCCCTCCGGCTGGAGAGATGGGGGCACAGGACGTGGGGGGAGTGGTGCCAAGGAAGCCTCCGGATGCAGGGGAGACTCCGGGAGAGAGGGAGGGGGTCGAGGAAGTGGGGGGAGGAGGGAAGGCAGCATTGGCAGGGGGGGAGATAGGAAGACCAGTCTTGGGGGGGGGTCTCCATCGTGCCTTCCTTGGGGAATCTCCGGAGGGGCCGCCTTGGCTTCTCCCTCCCGCCCAGGAATGCCCCCCCTTCAAGGCGACCAGAGAAGGATCCCTGGAAAGTGGGGGTCCTGTCTCCCCACCCTTCCTTCCTGCAGCCTCCATCCTCCTTCCACCCTATAATCCCCTGCCCTGTCCAGATGCAGCCATTCTGCCCAGTCCAACCATTGTTCCCCCTGGAGAGGAGAGGAAACCCCGAGAGGAAGAGGGGAGGGGGGAGGCCTTCTCAGATGCGGCTCTTGGTTTCCGCAATCCCACCCAGGAAGCAGCCAGAAACCTTTTCCTCTCTCTCAGGCTTCCATCTTTAAGGGTCTTTTCCACTGAGGATGAGGATAATGTACACCTGACCTCAGAAACAGGGGTGCAGAGTCCATGGAATGGCGCTCAGGATTGATACAGAAGTTGCACCTCGAAAGCATTTCTGTTCCTTTCATTCTTTGTAGCCAATGTCAGAGTGACTGACAAGCTGAGATACAACCCATCATCATCCGATGACAGTGACTGCATGAATCTTCCCAGTCAAAGGACCCATTTTCATGATAGACAGTGCCTGTGGCTGGAGGCTCTACACACCGGGTGTGCCTGTGTAGGCCAAAGACTGCCAGTATTAGTACAGGTGAGGTGTGTGTCATTCCCAAATTTACAGACTGTGTGTGAATGAGAGTTTGTGGGTGGGATTATAGTTTACGGCAACCCTGTGATTTTCTCCACCCATAACATTTCGTAAGCTAATATTGCAGTACGAATTCCAAAATAACTACAAAAAATCACAAGATGATAATAATAGTACACTGGTACCTCGCGTTAAGAACTGAATTCGTTCTGCAGCTCTGTTCTTAATCTGAAACTGTTCTTAACCTGAAGCACCACTTTAGCTAATGGGGCCTCCTGCTGCCCAAGACAGGTGTTGATCATCATGTGAGCTGGGCACAGGTAGGCTGAAGCGAGCTACTGCCATTCCTGTGGAGCCTCCTTTTATTGACACAAGTATGCAAGCCAGGCAAATACATTTTTGGGCTGTGACCTTTACATCTTCCGTCCCAAAATCATGGGGTGGTACAAAGCTATTTTGGCACCTGTTCCACAGCGTCATTTCCCCCTTGCTCAATGTATGATGAATGGAGACAAACGTCTCATGGAAAAGGGTTACAGACAGGACACCGCAAACTGCTGAGATTGCAAAAGGTCAGGCAGAGGTGGAACGATGTACAGACAGCTGTGGCTTGTCGGGGGGGGGGTTGCCCTGCACCCCAAGGTCACGCGTGCAGGCAGATTGTGGCTGCCTGCTGGTGGAAAGTGTCTCCCTCCGGACCCCACTGTCCACTCTGCAATATCCCTACACACCAGAGCAGGATTTCTGTTCTCATCCTGAAGCAAAGTTCTTAACCCAAGGTACTATTTCTGGGTTAGCAGAGTCTGTAACCTGAAGCGCCTGTAACCTGAGGTACCACTCTAGATGTTATACTATTAGTATCTTCCCCAAGCCACTCTGGGCAGCTTACAGTACATATAGGTAAAGGTAAAGGGACCCCTGACCGGAAGGTCCAGTTGCGGGAAACTCTGGGGTTGCGGCACTCATCTCGCTTTATTGGCCGAGGGAGCCGGCGTACAGCTTCCGGGTCGTGTGGCCAGCAGAACTAAGCGCTTCTGGCGAATCAGAGCAGAGCACGGAAACGCCGTTTACCTTCCCGCCAGAGCGGTACCTATTTATCTACTTGCTCTTTGATGTGCTTTCGAACTGCTAGGTTGGCAGGAGCAGGGACCAAGCAACGGGAGCTCACCCTGTCGCAGGGATTTGAACCGCCGACCTTCTGATCAGCAAGTCCTAAGTTCTGGGGTTTAACCCACAACGCTACCCGCGTCCCTACAGTACATATACAAGACAGTAAAATATCCAAAAATTAAAAACCTCCTGATACAGCTGTCTTCTAAATGTCAGATAGTTGCCTGTTTCCTAGCCCTCTGAATGGAGGGCATTCCATGGGGCAGGAAGCCCTCTGCCTGGTTCCCTGGAACTTCACTTCTAACTGCAAGGGAACCAGCAGAAGACTCTCGGAGGCGGACCTCCCTGTCCGGACTGAGTGATGGGGGTAAAGATGCTCCTTCAGGTCCACAGGGCCGAGGCTGATGAGGGCTTTAGGTTGCAGATCTTGCTCCTCCATAATGATCGATGTATAGATAGCAGAGTAGGAGAAAACACTCAGAGGCAGGAAAAAAAAATCAGCTGAGAAATTTATTACTGAAGACAGATAAGCATGACAGGATCCAAAAAGATAGCAAAAATGTAACTCACAGTAAAACCCTGACTTAGCAAACCAAAACAGCACTCAAGTAAGAAACAGACAAGCAGAGTAGAGTAATATCAGAATATGAAGTGGGAGCAGGCACATTTCAATACTGCAATTCATATATAATTCAATGTCAGGGTAACCCTGGGACTAGATAACAAGCCTCCAGGTCGACGTGCCCCATCTGCCCTTCACGTTCCTCTTCCGCACGGGCAGAATCTGCCTTCTGGACTGTGGGATTCATGGTTGTTCTCCTCCACTCCATCCACCAGGGCTTGACTTCAGGTGCAGCAGAATTCCCCACCCAGCCCATCAACGATTTGAGACCCATCAGCTTTCCTCACCTGGTTTAGCCGGCTGGTAGAAGCCGTTGCTTGAACCGCTGTTGCATGCTGACAGCTTCTGGAAGCCACAGGTGAGAGCTGAGTGCAGGGTGGGCACCAAGGGTGGAAAAATGACCCCAGGAGGTGCAGGACATGTTCCCCACCAAAGGAACTACTTATCCCCAACACCCCATGAGATCTAGATTCAGGTAGGTAGCCGTGTTGGTCTGACACAGTTGAAATAAAACATTTAAAAATAGTCCAGTAGCACCTTAGAGACCAACTAAGATTGTTCTAGGTATAAGCTTTGGTGTGCATGCACAATTCTTCAGATACACTGACCCAGATGTCACCAGACCCTTGTATATCGTGGGAGGGTGGGGTGGGGTTTTTCTCAGAAGGGTACTCCTACTACCATCTCCCACTATATGAAGAACTGTGAATGCACACAAAAGCTTATATCTAGAACCTAAGGTGCAACTGGACTATTTTTTTACTTTTTTACTTCAACTGTGTCAGACCAATATGTCTACCTACCATGAAGAACAGTTATCTCCTTGCCTTGAATATCCTGCCTTTCAGATTAGGATAGTCCTCTGTCAGAAGACAAGCACAGGATCAGGCAGCACATCATCATTATAAAGAACCTTTGGGGTGGGTGTTTCCGTCTGGGATTCCCATCTGCTTTCCTTCTGCTTCTCCTGCTCTCTCCATGCAATGTGAGGCATGTAGAGGGAGGTCCATCTCCAAGAACAGGAGCTTCCCTGAGCACCCATTCAGCTGACCCCAAGCACCAAGCCTTGTCACTAGTTCTCTGACTGACCCAGACCACAGTCCCTGGAAGAGATGTAGGCCTGGGTCTCCCAAAATAATCCATATGGACCTCCTGAGGTCAGTGGGACTGTGCAGGTGATTCATGAAGATCTAGAGGTGTAAACGGGGGCAACCACTTGATTTGAAAGGCAGTCCCACAGGACAACAGTATTCCAAGATCATGCTGTGTTATTAAAGATGATTGAGGATCTTGAAAGGTTCCTGATGCATTACTACCATTTGACATCATACCATTTTCATTTCCTAAAAATTGGGAACATAGGTAGGACATGGGAGAATGTAAGAGATGTTGAAATAAGAGAAGGTGCTAATGGCGGTTGATGTGTTCTCTTTCCCTTTGTTCTCTTCCTTGAAACCCAAACAGGATTTGCTTTCTGCCCACTCTGAAAAAGGTGATGGAGAAGACAGAATTGTGGGGGACAGGGCACCTTTCGTTTCATTAGGAATAGCCATTAAAATGTGTGAAATGTGGAATATGCATCACTGAATGAGCACACATAGTTCACATCAACGAACACAAAAAGGAAAGAATACATTTAAAGGTATGGAGTGCGGAAAGAGCTTCTCTTTCAACTGAAAACTTAGAACACACCAGCGGACTCACACAGAGAGAAAACGTTTTAAGTGCAGGGAGTGTGGGAAGAACTTCAGTCAGAGTGGAAACCTTAAATTGCACAAAGGGACTCACACAGGGGGAAAACCATATGAATGTATGGTGTGTGGAAAGAACATTAATAATAGTGGAAGCCTTAGAAGATATCAAGGGACCCACACAGGGGAGAAACTGTTTAAATGCATGGAGTGTGGAAAGACCTTCAGTCAGAGTGCACAACTTAGATCACATCAATGGACTCACACAGGGGAGAAATCATATAAATGTATCGAGTGTGGAAAGAGCTTTAGTGATATTGGAAACCTTAGAAAACATCAACGGACTCACACAGGGGAGAAACCATTTAAATGTATCGAGTGTGGAAAGAGCTTCAGTCGGAGTGGAAACCTTAGAAATCATCAACAGACTCACACAGGGGAGAAACCATTTGAATGCATGGAGTGTGGAAAGAGCTTTAGTGAAAATGGAAGCCTTAGGAACCATCAACGGACTCACACAGGGGAGAAACCATATAAATGTCTGGAGTGTGGAAAGAGTTTTAGTGATCGTGGAAGCCTTAGATCACATCAATGGACTCACACAGGCGAGAAACCATTTAAATGCATGGAGTGTGGAAAGGAATTCAGTCAGAGTGGAGATCTTAGAAGACATCAACGGACTCACACAGGCGAGAAACCATTTAAATGCATGGAGTGTGGAAAGGAATTCAGTCTGAGTGGAGATCTTAGAAGACATCAACGGACTCACACAGGGGAGAAACCATATAAATGCATGGAGTGTGGAAAGGAATTCAGTCAGAGTGGAAGCCTTAGAACACATCAACAGACTCACACAGGGGAGAAACCATTTAAATGTATCGCGTGTGGAAAGAGCTTCAGTCGGAGTGGAAACCTTAGAAAACATCAACAGACTCACACAGGGGAGAAACCATATAAATGTCTGGAGTGTGGAAAGAGTTTTAGTGATAGCGGAAGTCTTAGAAAACATCAACGGACTCACACAGGGGAGAAACCATTTAAATGTATCGAGTGTGGAAAGAGCTTTTTTGAAAATGGAAAGCTTAGGAACCATCAACGGACTCACACAGGGGAGAAACCATTTAAATGTATCGAGTGTGGAAAGAGCTTTAGTGAAAATGGAAAGCTTAGAAGACATCAACGGACTCACACAGGGGAGAAACCATTTAAATGTATCGAGTGTGGAAAGAGCTTTAGTGAAAATGGAAGCCTTAGGAAACATGAATGGACTCACACAGGGGAGAAACCATTTCAATGTATGGAGTGTGGAAAGAGCTTCAGTCAGAGTGGAGACCTTAGAACACATCAACGGACTCACACAGGGGAGAAACCATTTAAATGTATTGAGTGTGGAAAGAGCTTC
This sequence comes from Podarcis bocagei, assembly GCF_964188305.1. NCBI lineage: Eukaryota > Metazoa > Chordata > Lepidosauria > Squamata > Lacertidae > Podarcis > Podarcis bocagei. Next base: position 2,424,069 of record NC_138135.1, read on the forward strand.
AGTCAGAGTGGAAACCTTAGAAATCATCAACAGACTCACACAGGGGAGAAACCATTTGAATGCATGGAGTGTGGAAAGAGATTTAGTAAAAGTGGAAGCCTTAGAACACATCAACGGACTCACACAGGGGAGAAACCATTTGAATGCATGGAGTGTGGAAAGAGCTTCAGTCAGAGTGCACAACTTAGATCACATCAATGGACTCACACAGGCGAGAAACCATATAAATGTATCGAGTGTGGAAAGAGCTTTAGTGATATTGGAAGGCTTAGAACACATCAACGGACTCACACAGGGGAGAAACCATTTAAATGCATGAAGTGTGGAAGGGAATTCAGTCAGAGTGGAGATCTTAGAAGACATCAACGGACTCACACAGGGGAGAAACCATATGAATGTGTGGAGTGTGGAAAGAGCTTCAGTCTGAGTGGAAACCTTAGAACACATCAACAGACTCACACAGGGGAGAAACCATTTAAATGTATCGAGTGTGGAAAGAGCTTTAGTGAAAATGGAAAGCTTAGGAACCATCAATGGACTCCCACAGGGGAGAAACCATATAAATGTATAGAGTGCGGAAAGAGCTTTAGTGAATATGGAAAGCTTAGGAACCATCAACGGACTCACACAGGGGAGAAACCATATAAATGTATAGAGTGCGGAAAGAGCTTCAGTCAGAGTTCAGACCTTAGAAATCATCAACGGACTCACACAGGGGAGAAACCATTTCAATGTATCGTGTGGAAAGAGCTTTAGTAACAGAGGATGCCTTAGAACACATCAACGGACTCACACAGCGGAGAAACCAGATACCGTATTTTTCACCCCATAGGACGCACCTAGTTTTTTTTTGGGGGGGGGAATAAAGAAAAAATATTTTTTTCCTGGGTGGCTTCCCCCGACCCCAGCCCCCAGAACAGGCTGCTGCCTGTAAGCCTTGCGAACATGGTGCGCAAGGCTTGTGGACATCTGCCCGAAGCACGGGGCGGGCTCTGCAGCGTGCCCCATGATTCGGGCTGCAGGCTGCCGCCCGCAAGCCTTGCGAACCCGGTGGGAGCTGCCGCTGGGCGCGCGAGGCTTGCGGATAGCTTCCTGAAGCCTGGAGAGCGAGAGGGGTCGGTGCACACAGATGCCTCTCGCTCTCCAGGCTTCAGCGAAAGCCTGCATTCACCCCATAGGACGCACACACATTTCCCCTTCATTTTTGGAGGGGAAAAATGTGTCCTATAGGCCGACAAACGTGGTGAGCTCCCTTTGCTTGGTCACTGTTCCTGCCGACCTAGCAGTTTGAAATCATGTCAAATTGCAAGTAGATAAATAGGTACCGCTCTGATGGGAAGGAAGAACTTTAAGAGTTGAAACCCTTCAGACCATCAACAAACTCAGAAGAGAAGCAGTTTAAATGAAAAGACTGCAAAAAGTGCTTTCTTTATAATGGAGTATTTAAGGAACAGGGACACGGGTGGCACTGTGGGTTTAACCACAGAGCCTAGGACTTGCCGATCAGAAGGTCGGTGGTTCGAATCCCCACAACGTGGTGAGCTCCCGTTGCTCGGTCACTGTTCCTGCCGACCTAGCAGTTTGAAATCATGTCAAATTGCAAGTAGATAAATAGGTACCGCTCTGATGGGAAGGTAAACGGCGCTTCTATGCGCTGCTCTGGTTCGCCAGAAGCGGCTTAGTCCTGCTGGCCACATGACCCAGAAGCTGTAGCCCGGCTCCCTCGGCCAATAAAGTGAGATGAGCACCGCAACCCCAGAGTCGTCTTTGACTGGACCTAATGGTCAGGGGTCCCTTTACCTTTACCTTTATTTAAGGAACATCTAGGGACTCTCACATGGGAGAACCCATTTAGATGTATGGAGTGTGGGACGTCTTCCTCTCAGAGTCCACTCTGAGCAATGAACTCAGCAGGAAATCATTCCTACAAGCATGAGGTATATGTGAAGTTCTGGTGTTTATATATAAAAAATTCCTTCCAGTAGCACCTTAAAGACCAACTAGGTTAGTTCTTGGTATGAGCTTTCGTGTGCATGTGTATCTGAAGAAGTGTGCATGCACACGAAAGCTCATACCAAGAACTAACCTAGTTGGTCTTTAAGGTGCTACTGGAAGGATTTTTTTTTTTGTTTTGACTATGGCAGACCAACACGGCTACCTATCTGTAACTGGTGTTTATATGTAAAACTATAATAATGAAATCAGGCAACATCTCACAATGGTGAGTATAATTTTAGATGAAAGTACCTTTGGTTTTTGCACCATACTCTGTCACCCCCCCACCGCATGATCTCCCAGCACTGCTTCTTCACCAGAACTTTTTCGCTGCCTCCTGCCCTGCGCGTTCTGAAGAAAACTTGAAATACTGAAATTGAATGGGGGATTTCCCCCCCAGCCTAATTTCAAGAGGGGGAAGGAGGGGCTGCAGGTATCAGAGAAGTCTCCTGGGGGCCCCATCTTCGCTCATGAAACCCATGGGGCAACCCCAGAGCTCCTGCTCATTCTGGGGTTTGAGGAAGATAGTATTTTTCCATAGTCCCAGAATTTTTGATTCAATCATGCTTCTCAGGAGTTTTCCCACCAGAGGACCACAGTGCTGTAGTGTGTTCCCACCATTTCAGAACACCATTTCAGATAAAACCACAGCGGACTTTGCCACCAAACTCTGCCAATTTGTCCTTACCCACAACAACTTCAAATTCAGTGATGACCTGTTCCTTCAGATCAGCGGCACAGCAATGGGCACCCGCATGGCCCCACAGTATTCCAACATCTTCATGGCAGATTTAGAACAATGTTTCCTAAACTCCTACCCACTCAAACCTCTCTTGTACCTGTGATACATTGATGATATTTTTATCATCTGGACACATGGTCAACAGACCCTGGACACCTTCCACCAGAAATTCAATGATTTCACCCCACAATCAACCTAACAATGAATCAATCTATGCAAGAAATACATTTTTTTGACACTACTATAAAAATACAGGATGGGCGCATAGACACCACCTTATACCGTAAACCAACTGACCGACAAACATATCTACATGCCTCTAGCTACCATCCCAAACATACCAAACAGTCCATTGTATATAGCCAGGCACTACGTTACAGCCATATCTGTTCCAATTCTACAGGCAGAGACTCTCACCTAAGAGATCTACAGCAAACCTTTTTAGAACTAAAATACCCAGCAGATGAAGTTAGACAACAGATCAACAGAGCCAGACTGATACCCAGAGAGAACTTGCTGCAAGACAGACCCAAAAAAGAAAATAACAGAACACCTCTAGTCATCACATACAGCTCCCAAGTTAAAACAGTACAACGCATCATCAGAGATCTACAACCTCTCCTGGACAATGACAGTTCTCTTTCTCAAGCTCTGGGAGGAAGACCTTTCATTGCCTACAGACAGCCACCCAATCTCAAACAACTCCTAACCCACAATAATACTACAACCAGACTTAACACGGACACTGGCACCAGAGCCTGCAATAAACCCAGATGCCAACTTTGCTGCCACATACACCCGGACAACACCATTACTGGCCCCAACAACATCACACATACCATCTCAGGACTATTTAATTGCTCATCGTCTAACATTGTATATGCCATCAAATGCCAACAGTGTCCTTCAGCTCTCTATATTGGACAAACAGGCCAAACCTTACGCCAAAGAATAAACGGACATAAATCTGACATCAAGAATCACAAGACAGAGACACCAGTAGGAGAACACTTCAATCTCCCAGGACATTCTATACAAGATCTCAAAGTAGCTGTTTTACTACAAAGGAATTTCAGAAATAGACTGGAAAGAGAAGCTGCTGAATTGCAACTCATTACCAAACTTAAAACCATGGAGAGACCTGGTCTGAACAAAGACATTGGATTCTTATCTCACTATACATGACAAAGCCATTTTTCACCTTCTCACCCCTTGCTTTTTCCTGTAAGACCTATTGCAGTTGTTTAGAGTCGTCAACAGGCTCATCACAGCTATCTGCCAATCACCCATTCCCACCACTCTTCTGAGTAATACCCTCCCCACCTTCTCACTATATAGAAGGATCTGGCAACTTCTGTTTCAGTGTATCTGAAGAAGTGTGCATGCACACGAAAGCTCATACCAAGAACTAACCTAGTTGGTCTTTAAGGTGCTACTGGAAGGATTTTTTTTTTTGTTTCGACTACGGAGAAGACCTTCAGAAAGGGACTGAAGGAGAATCAAGAGCCTCAGGATCTGGACCACTAAGTTTTATACCTACACCTTTGGGTTCTGATGAGCCTGAGAAAGTGATACCACCACCAAAGGGAGAATAGAACTATCTCAACATGTCTCTGCAACTACTAAGTTGGAACATTCATGGTTTTAATTCCCCTGAGAAAAGGAAGAAGATTTTTCATTTATTAAAAAAGGAACAATTAGACTTAATTTGCCTACAGGAAACACATGTGATTAGGCTCCATAGGAAAGTTTTAATCAATAAGAGACTGGGTCAAGAATTTATTTCATCTGATAGAGTGAAAAAGAGAGGAGTTGCTATCTATGCAAAAGAAAGCCTATCACCAAAATTTCTTTTTAAAGATGAGCAAGGAAGAATTTTGGCAATTGAAATTCAAATACAAGGAGAAAAAATTTTGATTTTGGGAATTTATGCACCAAATGAGGGGAAGTCGGAATTTTACAAGAAGTTGCATGAGACAATGCTGGATTATGTGGACTATAATAACATCATTATGATGGGTGACATGAATGGGGTGGTATCTACGAATATGGATAAAGCGCAAAGTCAAAGCATAACAAAAGAGGGCAGGCTACCAAAAACTTTTTTTGAACTAACTGACAACATGGATCTGATTGACATTTGGAGAACAAAAAACCCCTTAGGAAGAGAAGGGACATTCTTCTCTGAAGCCAAAATGACACGGACAAGAACTGACCAAATATGGATAACTAGAGGATTGGCTCCCAAGACTAGAAAGGTGGAAATCTGCCCAAAAACCTGCTCCGACCATAATGCAGTAAAGATGGAAATGAGATTAAATTTAACTGGCTCCTTCAGATGGAAGATGAATGACACCTTATTAAGAGACCAAGAGATTGTCAAGAAGGCCCCAAAGAACCTGCGGGACTACTTTGAAGTAAACTTGAAAACCACAGTGGAAAAAAGAATAATCTGGGATGCAAGTAAAGCGGTGGTGAGGGGGTTTGTGATACAACAGAATGCAATAAAAAAGAGAACCCAAAATGAGAAAAGGGACAGAATTTTGGAGAAAATAAAAGAAGGAGAGAAAAAATTAAGATTGAAACCAAAGTCACAGGAGATTCTGAGAGAAATTAAATTATATCAAGTACAATATATGAAATTGATAAATCAGGAAGTCGAATGGAAAATCAAACAAATGAGACAAAAGACCTTTGAATTGGCTAATAAATGTGGAAAACTGCTAGCATGGCAGTTGAAAAAAAGACAGAAGTTGAACACGGTTACCAATCTTGAGATTGAGGGGAGAAATATCCAAATCCTGTGGAGATTAGAAAATGCTTCCAGAGATACTTCAAACAACTTTATACCCAGGGGCCGCAGAAAGAGACGGATATAGACCAATTTTTAAGAACTAATGGATTACCAAAACTATCTCAAGAAAACAAGACAATATTGAACCATAAGATAACGGAACAGGAGATTGAAGGTGCCATTCGGAACATGCAACTGGGCAAGTCTCCAGGGCCGGATGGGTTAACCTCCAAGTATTATAAGACTTTGAAAGACTATTTAATTCAACCATTAAAGGAGGTGTGCAACGAGATTATGGAGGGGAAGAAGGCACCGGAGTCATGGAAAGAAGCTTTCATCACACTTATACCAAAATCTGAAGCTGAAAAGACACAACTCAAGAACTACCGTCCCATTTCCCTTTTAAATGTGGATTATAAAATTTTTGCAGATATTTTAGCTAACAGATTAAAAAGAGTGTTAAATGAAGTGATCCATAAAGACCAGGCAGGCTTCCTCCCAGGCAGACATTTGTCTGACAATACAAGGAACATTATTGATATTTCGGAGTTATTGCAAACGAACACTAACACAAGAGCAGTTTTGATTTTTATTGATGCGGAGAAGGCCTTTGACAATATCTCTTGGAATTTTATGAAGAAAAATCTTAAGGGAATGGGAGTGGGACGGGGGTTTGAAAATGGTATAGACGCAATCTATTCAGGACAAAAAGCAAAATTGATAGTTAATAACGTGGTGTCAGAAGAGTTTAAAATTGAAAAAGGAACACGACAGGGTTGCCCTATCTCTCCATTGCTATTTATTTCGGCCCTGGAGGTGCTCTTGAACATGATTAGGAGGGACCGGTTGATTAAAGGAATCCAGGTCGGAGCTAAACAATATAAACTCAGGGCCTTTGCAGATGACCTGGTTTTGACATTACAGGAGCCAGAATCTAGTACGAAAAGAGTTTTAGAACTGATTCAAGAATTTGGTCAGGTGGCAGGATTTAAATTAAACAAGCAAAAAACTAAGGTTTTGGAGAAAAATTTGACAACAATGGAAAAAGAAAGGTTTCAGAAGGAGACAGATTTAAATGTGGTGAAGAAAGTGAAATATCTAGGGATTAATATGCCGGCCAAAAATTTGAATTTATTTAAAGATAATTATGAAAAATGTTGGTCAGAGGTTAAAAAAGATTTAGAAATTTGGTCAAAATTGAAGCTTTCCTTGTTGGGTCGAATTGCTGCCATAAAGATGAATGTACTGCCAAAAATGCTGTTTTTGTTTCAAACTTTGCAGATTGTGGACAGGATGGACTGTTTCAAGGGGTGGCAGAGAGACATTTCTAAGTTTGTCTGGCAGGGCAAAAAGCCCAGAATAAAATTTAAAATATTGACTGATGCTAAAGAAAGAGGGGGGTTTGCCCTGCCAGACATAATAATAATAATAATAATAATAATAATAATAATAATAATAATAATAATAATAGATTATTTGTTCCCCCCCCATCTGGCTGGGTTTCCCCAGCCACTCTGGGCGGCTTCCAACAAAGATAAAAAATACACTAAAATGTCACATATTAAAAACTTCCCTGAACAGGGCTGCCTTCAGATGTCTCCTGAATGTCAGGTAGTTGTTTATCGCTTTGACATCTGATGGGAGGGCGTTCCACAGGACGGGCGCCACTACCGAGAAGTTGACATGAAGTTGTATTATGAATCAGCAGCATTCTGCTGGTTGAAAGACTGGCTACTTCTGGAGAACACTGACATTTTGGATTTGGAAGGGTTTAACAATGCGTTTGGGTGGCATGCATATCTGTGGTACGACAAGGTTAAAATTCATAGAGCATTCAAGAACCATATTGTCAGGAAAGCAGTGTTTAATGTCTGGATAAGATATAAAGATTTATTAGAAAACAAGACCCCAAGGTGGCTATCACCCATGGAAGCTAAGGCTCTGAAAAGACTCAATATGGAGGCCAAGTGGCCGAAATATTTGGAGATATTAGAACAAAATGGAGACACATTGAGATTGCAGAGTTTTGAGAAATTAAAAGATAAAGTGCAAGATTGGCTACATTATTATCAAATTAGAGAGGTTTTTAATATGGATTAAAAAATAGGCTTCCAGGTGGAAAAATCGAAATTAGAAACAGAATTGTTAGAACCTAAAACTAAGGTACTTTCAAGAATGTATAACTTGCTGTTAAAATGGAACACTCAGGATGAAATGGTCAAATCAGCTATGATTAAGTGGGCGCAAGACATTGGTTATAACATTATGTTGCTGACTGGGAACAGTTATGGACCACCGGTGTGAAATTTACGACATGTAATGCCTTAAAAGAAAATATTATGAAAATGATATATAGGTGGTACATGACACCAGTCAAGCTTGCAAAAGTATATCATTTGCCTGATAATAAATGTTGGAAATGTAGAGAAAATGAGGGAACATTCTTTCACCTTTGGTGGACTTGCCCAAAGGTCAAGGCTTTCTGGGAAATGATCTACAATGAACTGAAAAAGGTATTTAAATATACCTTTCTTAAGAAACCAGAGGCCTTCCTTTTGGGCATTGTCGGCCAATTGGTGCCAAAGAAGGACAGAACTTTTTTTATGTATGCAACAACAGCAGCAAGAATACTCATCGCAAAGTACTGGAAGACACAAGATTTACCCACTCTGGAAGAATGGCAGATGCAAGTGATAGACTACATGGAATTGGCAGAAATGACTGGCAGAATCCGAGACCTGGGAGAAGAGTTAGTAGAAGAGGATTGGAAGAAGTTCAAAGACTACCTGCAAAAACATTGCAAAGTGTTTGAATGTTAAAATGATGTTCAGGCTATAAAGATAATATGGCATTAGTGACATGATTGAAAGGAATACGTAAAAAATGTTTTAAAAGAATAAGGGTGAAAAAGAATTGAATAATATTATGTCAAATTTAAACTAAATGGCACAAAGGGATTAAGTTATAAAGAACAGGTAAAAATGGACGTACAAGGAAAGGAAAAATTGGAGACATAATAGGTTGGAAAGTATAAATATAGAATAAGATTTGAAAGAAGGTAAGGTACTGCTGAATATGAGTGTGTTAAAGAAAAGGGATGTGTGAGGAAGTCAGGAAAGAAGGTTATAAAAATAATAAGTAAAAAATTGGATTTTCATGTTTCTGTTTTTCTGTTTTTCTTTTATTTACTTTTTGTATGTTTTTTTGCTGTATTTTTCTGTTTCTGTTTGAATGTGATAATGTTTTCTTTTTTTCTGGTTGATTATAAAGTTAGTTTTATTATTTAAAATTTCAATAAATATCTTTAAAAAATAAATAAATCCTTGGGCACGTCCACCAAAGGTGAAAGAATGTACCTTCAGTTTCTTTACATTTCCAGCATTTATTATCGGGCAAATGATAAATTTTTGCAAGCTTGACTGGGGTCATGTACCACCTGTATATCATTTTCATAATATTCTCTCTTAGGGCATTACATGCCGTAAACGTCATACCTGTGGTCCATAACTGTTCCCAGTCAGCAAACATAATATTATGTCCAACATCTTGTGCCCATTTAATCATAGCAGATTTCACCATTTCATCCTGAGTATTCCATTTCAACAGCAAGTTATACATCTTTGACAAAATCTTAGTTTTGGGTTCTAACAGTTCTGTTTCTAATTTTGATTTTTCCACCTGGAAGCCAATGTTCTTTTTTCCCCTTAAATAATATTTATTAAAGTTTCAAGTAGTACAAAAGATAAAAAGAAAAAAGAAAAAAAAGAAAATTTCCCCCTTTATAATCCAAATTTTCAATAACTTTCTTCCAGAACTTCTCCTCACCTCCCCTTCTTGTATTCCATGTCCAAATATTTATCCAACAAGTTCTTTTAACTTATATACATCAATCATTTATACTTAAAATTTTTTTTTCTAAGGTCAACCCAGTTTCCCTTCCACGGATTCCCCATTTTTATACTAATAACAACACAAAATTAAAAAAAATCAAACAGCCTTTGGATTTCCAAACGCCACCCTCCCTTCCCCGGTTTCGATCCCAGAACCATTGTCCATTGCCTTTTCAGAGCTTTCGCTTCCATCGGTGACAACCACCTTGGGGTTTTATTTTCCAATAAATCCTTGTATCTTATCCAAATATTAAACAATGCTTTCCTGACAATATGATTTTTGAATGCTTTATGTGCTTTGACCTTATCATACCATAAATATGCATGCCATCCAAATACGTTGTTAAAGCCTTCTAGATCCAAAATGACAGTATTTTCAAGAAGTAGCCATTCTTTCAACTAGCAAAAAGCTGCTGATTCATAGTAAAGTTTAAAGTCTGGCAGGGCAAATCCACCTCTTTCCTTTGCATCAGTTAATATCTTAAATTTTATTCTGGGCTTCTTGCCCTGCCAGACAAATCTAGAGATATCTCTCTGCCACTTCTTGAAACAGTCCATCTTGTCCACAATTTGCAATGTTTGAGAGTTTGCAGGGCATCAGTTGAAGAAGGAGCAAAAAGGGTTTTCTTGTGTCTGTGTGTTTCTTTGTGGCTGATTAGCTGTTTTCCCTGTGTAAAGGTCAGAGGGGGCAGGGTTTCTGTTGAGGAAGGGGATTAGCTGTGGGAGGAGCTTATCAGAGTTTGCAGGGCATCAGTTGAAGAAGGAGCAAAAAGGGTTTTCTTGTGTCTGTGTGTTTCTTTGTGGCTGATTAGCTGTTTTCCCTGTGTAAAGGTCAGAGGGGGCAGGGTTTCTGTTGAGGAAGGGGATTAGCTGTGGGAGGAGCTTATCAGAGTTTGCAGGGCATCAGTTGAAGAAGGAGCAAAAAGGGTTTTCTTGTGTCTGTGTGTTTCTTTGTGGCTGATTAGCTGTTTTCCCTGTGTAAAGGTCAGAGGGGGCAGGGTTTCTGTTGAGGAAGGGGATTAGCTGTGGGAGGAGCTTATCAGAGTTTGCAGGGCAGCGGCGCGCGCCTAGCGGCGCGCGCAGTTAAATCCATCTTTTAGATTTAGGGGAGCTAGTCTCTAACGTTTGTTGGGGGAGATCTAGGTGTTTTTTTGTGTGGGGGAAGTTATTTGTCCTGTCTTCAAGCTTTTTATGATGGAGGACCTCTGTAGCCAACCCCAACGACACGATCTCAAGATGGAAGGGGAGGGAACAGCTGCAGTCGCCTGCGATTCCTGCGCAATGTTTGCCATCTTGCCAAAGGTTGCAGGCAGCTTTACCTGCAGCAATTGCATGTTGATTTCCCTCTTAAAAGACAAAGTCCAGCAACTGGAGGAACGTGTAGCTACGCTCCAAAGAATTAGAGAGCTGGAGCTCTTCTTGGAAGCATCAGAGCACACCGTCTCCACCAAGGAGGAGACAGGGGACTCCCCTGAGAAGGAGTCTAGTTCACCAACACAGGAGCCAGATATATGGAGAAACGTGACTCAAAGAAGTAGGAGGCCCAGGGTTCACTCTGATTGCTTAGAAATACACAATCGCTTTGAGGTCCTCTCCCCTAGCATGGAAGACGAAGAGCAGACTCCATTTGAGGATCTCTCCCTCATTACAGTCGATCAGGTATATGAAGACGAGCAGCAAAGTCAGTCCTCAGGGAATGTGCAGGCGACCTTGGAATGGACAGCTCACGGAAGAACCCCGACCAAACCCAAGAGGAGGCGTGTAGTGGTGATAGGGGATTCCCTACTGAGGGGAACAGAAGCAGTGATCTGTGGGACTGACAAGATGTCTCGGGAAGTGTGCTGTCTCCCCGGGGCTAAGATCCAAGATGTAACTGAACGACTGCAAGGAATCATAAAACCCACTGACAAATACCCCTTCCTCTTGGTTCATGTGGGAACCAATGACACTGCAAGCAATAGCCTCCAGAAGATCAAAAGAGACTACGAGGCTCTCGGCAGGAAATTGAAGCAACTAAATGCACAAATTGTCATCTCGTCTGTCCTCCCAGTTGAACGACGTGGCCCAGGGAGAGAGGGGAAAATAGTGGAAGTGAACAGCTGGCTTCGCAAATGGTGTAAACAGGAACGGTTTGGATTCTTAGATCACGGACTGCAGTTTCTTGAAGATGGACTTCTGGCAAGTGATGGGCTGCACCTCACAACGGTTGGGAGAAATGTTTTTGCCAAAAATCTCAGAAACCTCATCAGGAGGGCTTTAAACTGACTAATGTGGGGGAGGGAGACAGTGCTCCTGAAGGTAGGAGTCTATCAATTAATGAAGATGATCATCCAAATGTCATAGACCATCCTCCCCCTAGTGGTGGGAGGAAAAAATCCTTAAATAAGAGACACGGGGGAATGATTAATGGACTTCAATGTCTGTACACTAATGCGCAAAGCATGGGAAATAAACAAGATGAGCTTGAGCTCTTGGTACAGCAAACTAAATATGACATAATAGGCATCACTGAAACCTGGTGGGATAAGTCCCACGATTGGAATGTAATAATGGGGGGATACAATCTATTTCAGAGAAACAGACCAGACAAGAAAGGAGGAGGAGTGGCGTTATATGTCAGGGATGTGTATACCTGTGAAGAGATCCAAGATTTAGATCCTCAAAGTCAAAGTGAGAGCATTTGGGTCAAAATTAAGGGAGAGAAGAATAACAGAGACCTCATTGTGGGAGTTTACTATAGATCCCCAAGCCAAACGGAGGACATAGATGATGCCTTCCTGGAACAGATGGCCAAGCATGCAAAAGGAAGGGAGATAGTAGTAATGGGGGACTTCAATTACCCGGATATTTGTTGGACGTCAAACTCAGCCAAGAGCATAAGGTCAAACAGATTCCTCACTGGCCTTGCAGACAACTTCATTGTCCAGAAAGTGGGAGAAGCAACAAGAGGAACAGCCATTTTAGATCTGGTCCTAACCAATGTTGATGACCTGGTTAGTGGGGTAGAAGTGGAAGGATCATTAGGCGCGAGTGATCATGCTCTTCTGAAGTTTACTATACAGCGGAAAGGAGCAGCCAAGCATACTAGGACTCAATTTCTTGACTTTAAGAAAGCCGACTTCATAAAACTTAGGGAAGTGCTGGGTGGGATCCCATGGACAACAATACTAAAAGGAAAGGGAGTTCATGATGGTTGGGAGCTTGTTAAGAGGGAGATACTAAAAGCACAACGTCAGGCAATACCAATGAGACGGAAACATGGAAGGTGCCTAAAGAAGCCAGGGTGGCTATCTAAAGAACTTTTAACTGAATTAAGATTAAAAAAGGATGTGTACAAAAAATGGAAAAGGGGGGAAACCACCAAAGAGGAATTCAAACAAATAGCCAGCACGTGTAGACACAAAGTCAGAAAAGCTAAAGCACTGAATGAACTCAGGCTTGCTAGAGAGGTTAAAAGCAACAAAAAAGGCTTTTATGGGTATGTTCGTAGCAAAAGGAAGAACAAAGAAACAATGGGGTCACTCAGAGGAGAAGATGGTGAAATGCAAACAGGGGACACAGAAAGGGCTGAACTACTCAATGCCTTCTTTGCCTCAGTCTTCTCCGATAAAGAAAACAATGCCCGACCTGAAGAATTTGGAGCAAATGATTCAGCAAAGGAAACACAGCCCAGAATAACTAAGGAGATAGTACAAGAATATTTGGCTAGTTTAGATGTATTCAAGTCTCCAGGGCCAGATGAACTGCATCCAAGAGTATTAAAAGAACTGGCAGATGTGATCTCAGAACCACTGGCAGTCATCTTTGAGAATTCCTGGAGAACAGGCGAAGTCCCGGCAGACTGGAGGAGGGCAAATGTTGTCCCTATTTTCAAAAAGGGGAAAAGAGAGGACCCAAATAATTACCGCCCAGTCAGTCTGACATCAATAGCAGGGAAGATTCTGGAGCAGATCATTAAGCAAACAGTCTGTGAGCACCTAGAAAGGAATGCTGTGATCACCAATAGTCAGCATGGATTTCTGAAAAATAAGTCATGTCAGACTAACCTGATCTCGTTTTTTGACAGAATTACAAGCCTGGTAGATGAAGGGAACGCAGTGGATGTAGCCTACCTTGATTTCAGCAAGGCATTTGACAAGGTGCCCCATGATATTCTTGTAAAGAAGCTGGTAAAATGCGGTCTTGACTATGCTACCACTCAGTGGATTTGTAACTGGCTGACTGACCGAACCCAAAGGGTGCTCATCAATGGTTCCTCTTCATCCTGGAGAAGAGTGACTAGTGGGGTGCCACAGGGTTCTATCTTGGGCCCGGTCTTATTCAACATCTTTATCAACGACTTGGATGATGGACTCAAGGGCATCCTGATCAAATTTGCAGATGACACCAAACTGGGAGGGGTGGCTAACACCCCAGAGGACAGGATCACACTTCAAAACGACCTTGACAGATTAGAGAACTGGGCAAAAACAAACAAGATGAATTTTAACAGGGAGAAATGTAAAGTATTGCACTTGGGCAAAAAAAATGAGAGGCACAAATACAAGATGGGTGACACCTGGCTTGGGAGCAGTACATGTGAAAAGGATCTAGGAGTCTTGGTTGACCACAAACTTGACATGAGCCAACAGTGTGACGCGGCAGCTAAAAAAGCCAATGCAATTCTGGGCTGCATCAATAGGAGTATAGCATCTAGATCAAGGGAAGTAATCGTGCCACTGTATTCTGCTCTGGTCAGACCTCACCTGGAGTACTGTGTCCAGTTCTGGGCACCACAATTCAAGAAGGACACTGACAAACTGGAACGTGTCCAGAGGAGGGCAACCAAAATGGTCAAAGGCCTGGAAACGATGCCTTATGAGGAACGGCTAAGGGAGCTGGGCATGTTTAGCCTGGAGAAGAGGAGGTTAAGGGGTGATATGATAGCCATGTTCAAATATATAAAAGGATGTCACATAGAGGAGGGAGAAAGGTTGTTTTCTGCTGCTCCAGAGAAGCGGACACGGAGCAATGGAGCCAAACTACAAGAAAGAAGATTCCACCTAAACATTAGGAAGAACTTCCTGACAGTAAGAGCTGTTCGACAGTGGAATTTGCTGCCCAGGAGTGTGGTGGAGTCTCCTTCTTTGGAGGTCTTTAAGCAGAGGCTTGACAACCATATGTCAGGAGTGCTCTGATGGTGTTTCCTGCTTGGCAGGGGGTTGGACTCGATGGCCCTTGTGGTCTCTTCCAACTCTATGATTCTATGATTCTATGATTCTATGATTCTATGTCTGAAACAAAAACAACATTCTAGGCAATACATTCATTTTTATCACAGCAATACGACGCAACAGTGAAAGCTTCAAATTTGACCAAATTTCTAAATCTTTTTTCACTTCTGTCCAACATGTTTCATAATTATCTTTAAATAAGTTCCCATTTTTGGCTGTCATATTAATCCCCAAGTATTTCACTTTCTTAACCACAGTCAGGCCTGTCTCATTCTGAAACCTCTCTCTTTCAATTGGTGTTAAATTTTTCTCTAAAACCTTAGTTTTTAGCTTGTTCAGTTTAAATCCTGCCACTTGACCAAATTCTTGAATTAATTCTAAAACCCTTTTAGTACTAGATTCTGGCTCCTGGAACGTCAATACTAAGTCATCTGCAAATGCTCTCAGTTTGTACTGTTTGGCTCTGACCTGTATACCTTTAACCAACCGGTCCCTTCTAATCATATTCAGCAGAACCTCCAGGACCGATATGAAAAGCAGTGGGGAGATTGGGCACCCCTGTCGTGTCCCTTTTTCTATCTTAAATTCTTCCGTCACCACATTATTTACAATTAATTTAGCCTTTTGTTCAGAGTATATTGCACCTATACCATTTTCATCCCCTGTAGGTTCTTCTTCATGAAACTCCAAGACATATTGTCAAAAGCTTTCTCCGCACCCACAAATATCAGAACTGCTTTAGTGTTTATATTCACTTCTAGTTTTTTTCAAATTATCAATTAAGTTCCTCAAATTATAAGACAAGTGTGTTCCCGGGAGAAAGCCCGCTTGGTCTTTATGAATCTCTTCCATCAATACAAAGAGCTTCAGTTTCAATGCAAGCCTTAGAAGACATCATCGGACTCACACAGGGGAGAAACCATTTAAATGCATGAAGTGCGGAAAAAGCTTCAGTCAAAGGGGAAATCTTAGAAAACCTCAGCAGACACACAGGGAAAAAACCATTTAAATGTATGGAGTTTGGAAGGAGCTTCAGTCTGAGTGGAACCCTTGATTTACATCAACAAACTCCCACATGAGAGAAACCCTATAAATGTCAAGTAGACAGAGGTTCAGTCCTAGTGGAAGTCCTACATCCACAGACTCATGGACAGGAAGAACTTTAACAGCTGACACCCTACAAACCCATCAACCCTCAAAGAGGAGAAGCTGTTTAAAGGGAAATATTGCAGAAAGTGCTTTAGTTATAATGGAGTGTTTAAGGAACATCTAAGGACTCAGAGGGGAGAACCCATTTAGATGTATGGAGTGTGGGACATGTTCCTTTCAGAGTCCACTCTTTTGTTCACAGCAATGAACTCAGCAGAAAATCCATTTTAAAAGCATGTCATGTATTTGTGGTTCTGCTGTTTATATGTAAATCTGTATAGTAATGAAATAATGAAGGTAACGTCTCACTCTAGTGAGTATAATTTTAGATGTAAGGTACCTTTTGATAGTGAGGGGGAGTTGGTGAATCTGGATTTCTGGGATGCTCATTTGCCTGGAAGCAGCTGGCAGAAAGCTTTTCTTCGGGAAGCCCCTGCAGATGCCGAGTTCCTGACTTCCCTCCCAGACGACAGGAAGCGAAAGTCGCACATCCATTGCCCTGTGTCCTTCCAGCCTCTTTCCTCCCTTGCTCCCTTCTGCTGGTTTGTGTGCCTGACTTGGATATCCTGTGTGCTGTATTTTTCTATTGCTGAAACTGGATTTGCCCTCAGGAGCCATGTTTTGTGCCTCACTGGGGACCCAGTGAGAACTGTATGCTTTGAAAGCTCAGTAAACTATTACTGAAGAAGTCCTGTTGCCTCTGTGTGTGTTTCTGACCTCAGTGTGGGACTTGCTCTGCACGTGGCCCCTACCCTGCTGCTACTTGGCTCATGCCCTGGAGTTGCTCTACTCAAGCATGCAAGATGGTTTTTGCACCAAACTCTGTCATCCCCCCACCGCATGATCTCCAAGCACTGATTCTTCACCCAAACTTCATCCCTGCCTCCTCAGCATTCTGAAGAAGACTGATAATACTGTAAGTTAATGGGTGATTTCCCCCCAAGCCTAATTGCAAGAGGGGAACGGAGGGGCTGCAGGGACCAGGGAAGTGTCCTGATGGGCCCATCTTCACTCTTGAACCCCATGGGGCAACCCCAGAGTTCCTGCTTATTCTGGGGTTTGGGGAAGGTACCGTAGTATTTTTCCATAGTCCCAGAAGTTTTTATTCAGTCATGCTGCTAGGGAGTTTTCCTACCAGAGGCCCACAGCTCATACTGCTATCATACTGATTTTACTGTTGTTTCTGTTTTTGCTGTCATGGAACAGCTGGGTGCGGGGGGGGGGGAGGCACCAGTTGGGGGACCTACAAGGGAAGAAGGCTTAGATCCTGGGGACTTGTGGGGGGATGGCAGTGAGCAGAGAGAGGGAGGAAAGGGAGCAGAACGGGAGGGGAGGTGTTGCAAGCTGAGGAGGAAACAGGGTTTGGTGAGCAGGAAGAGGCTGGGGCAGAGAGCAGTTTAGGCTCAGAGAGGGGAGAGGAGGGGGCCAGGAGACCCAGAGGAGGCCGGCTGCTGAAGCATCCAGGGAGACTCCCCCTCCTGCTGTGACCAGCTCCCCTCTCCCCTGGTCTTCCCAGAGCACACAGAGAAATCCAGTTCAGACCCATGAGCCTGTACATTATATTAACGGGCGTAGGGTTTTTTTGTCCCAACATGCATCACTTTAATCTCATTGACAATGAACTGTATTTTCGGCCCATTCAGCCCGTTTGGAGAAGTCCCTTTGGAGCTCCTTGCAATCTCTCTTTGTTTGCTCCGGTTGGCTGGACTCCTCCCTTTATTCCGCAGGGACCCGCAGGCTCAGCCCGACGAGCTGGGGGACTGAGCAGCCTGGCACCTAGATTTTTCTGTAACACCCCCCCACTCCCAAAGAAAGGCTCAACATCCACGCCCGTGGGTGCCTGTGGCGAGCCCAGACCCTGGAGCATCTGCATCTCTGCCCCAGCTTGAAAGTTAGGGGCTGCAGTGCTGGCAAACCTTATCTCCGCCTCCCTGTCCAGACAGAGGAATGGCCTTGTGGGGTTGGACAAGAGAGTCCCATCTGGGTGGTGTGGAGGGGGCAGTGCGGGGGCTTCGAACTGTAAAGTAGGGAGGGCCCTCCTGAGTCATCTAGTTGAACCCCCAGCATAGTAGTAATCTCAGCTAAGCATCACAGGCAGGGGGCCATCCAAGCTCCCCCCACCCCACCCAAGGAAGGCACTCTCCCCACTGGCTGTGCCAGACTGCCCTCTCAATGGCCCCTCCTGGCACACTTTCCTGTGGCCAACGACTCTTCCCCAGGGAGGGCATCTGAACAAGAGACCACCCCCCTGTAGGGTGCTGTGTTGATGTCCGCCAGGCGGAGGAAAAGCAAAGCAGCTGCGCATTGGCACCGAGGGCTCCCAGACTTCAGCCAGTGCCCTCCAGGTTTTCTGAGTGCAGGCATCGTGCTGGCTGGCACTGAGGGGAACTGCAGGCCAACCTGCCTAGGGGGCACCTGCGTGGAGATGGCGGTGCCAGGGAGAAGAGCAGCAGGTTCAGTCAGAGGCTCCTAAAGGCTCTGCCCAGTTTCTTGGCGTGGAAGATGTGACCAGCCAGCAGGGGCTGGGGCTGCAGCAGGGGGCTGGCCCCTGTTACCCAAGGTAAAGGACCCCTGGATGGTCAAGTCCAGCCAAAGGCGACTATGGGGACTTACTTCTGAGTAAGCGTGCATCAGAAGGAACGGCAAATCCCTATGAACCGCGTAGGGGTTACTCCTAAGTAAGCGTGCATCAGGCAGGGCTGCAGAGTGGTGCTTCCAAAAGCAGCCAGTTTGCACATCTCATGGGATTTAATGTCTTGCCATTATAAACTCAAGGGGATAAGTGCATTTATAGAGACACATTTCCACAAAACACCCAAACTCCGGCATGTAGCCGCAGGTGATACAACAGGAGCCTTTCTGCAAATGGCCTTTGCAACACAACTCACTGGGTGGTAACAAAGTAGACACATTTGCCTCTTTGCAACGTAGCCCCGTTTCCTCAATGAATCCACCCATTTCAGTAAAACCTGAGCTGAAATAGGAAGGAGAGCAAAACAGCAGCCCTGTCTGACCCCCGTCAGCCCCCAGACTCCCCCAGTCACGTGGCAGGAGATTCATCCTGAGCCCCCCCCCTCCGTGAGATGGGTATGACATCATGGATGATCCATATGATCCATTGATGATCCACATGATCCAAACAGACTTGTCTAAAGAGCAGATCTCTAGGCCTGAATGAAACGGGTCTGCGGTGATGGATTCTGGAGTCAAGAAATCCTCCCTTTCCAGTGATCTCTCAGGCTGGCCAGGAAAAGGCAGCGAGCAGGAATCCTCAGGCATCCCGACGGACAGACAGACCTGTCATGTTGCCAAAACACGAACTCGGAGTCTGATCTGATTTAAATGCAGAACTCATTTTGTGACTTCGCTGTTGGATTGTCGGGATCAGCCCCTCCCCCCTCTCCTGATCCCCAGAAGGAAGACGGGGGGGGGGATTTCTACTCCTCCTTCTCCCCCCCCCGCTCAATACTTTCCCTCCCCTCCCGGCACATCCCTCTCTCATCCCGCCCACACAATCCCAAATCACACCCCCAATACATTGCTCCTCCTCCTCCTCCTCCTCCTCCAATCCGGTTTCTGCTCCAGAAATATGGGGCGGGGAGCCCCCCTCCCACCCTTTCTGCTTCTCCCGGAAGTGGAGCTTCCACTCCGGATTGCTCCTCTGCCCCATAGCTGGGAGGGGGGCGCTTTCGGAAAGGGGAGGGAGGAGGCAGGGGACCCCCCCCCCGTGGATGTTGCAGGAAAGGAGGATCGGGAGCGAGGAGAAAGAGGTAAAGGGGTCGCGGGGGGGGCGGAGAGGGGGGGAAGGACCCAGAGACCCCCGCCAGCTCCCCCAAGCGCCCCCAGGGGGCTTATCTCGCAGGGCGGACCCCTCACCCGTCTCCCCTGGCTCTGCGCGGAGAAAAGCGGCCCATGAAAGGGTTAAGCGGCGCGAGAGACGCCTGGATAGAGACCCCCCTGTCCCTCCCATGTTCTCTTGGGGGGGGCGCCTCCGGCTGGAGAGATGGGGGCTCAGGGTGTGGGGTGGGCAGAGCCAAGCGATCCTCTGGATGCAGGGGAGACTCCGGGAGAGAGGGAGGGGGTCAAGTGGGGGGGAGGGAGAGGAGCATCCCTGGGGCAGGGAAGGGCAGCATTGGCGGCGGGGGGGGGGAGAGATATCGCATCTCCATTGTGGCAGCTGCGGGGGATCTCTGGTGGAACAGCCTTGGCCTCTCTCTCCCGCCCAGTAATCGACCCCCCCCCCTCAAGGCGACCAGAGAGGGATCCCTGGAAAGTGGGGGTCCTGCCCCCCACCCTTCCTTCCCGCAATCTCCATCCTCTTCCTGCCCCATAAGCCCCTGCCCTGTCCAGACACAGCGATTCTGCCCAGTCCATTCCTTGGTCCCCTGGAGAGGAGAGGAAGTCCAGAGGAAGAGATGTCAGTATTTGTGAAAAGAAAAGAGAAGGTTCTGGCCTCCCTTGTTCGCCTCAGCCTGCTCCTTGGGCCCTTGTCAGCATGAAAGAGTCCACGAGAAGAGCATCCTTGCAGAGTGCTTTCTGCTTTTACAGTGGTACCTCGGGTTACAGACGCTTCAGGTTACAGACTCCGATAACTGAGAAATAATCCCTCAGGTTAAGAACTTTGCTTCAGGATGAAAACAGAAATCATGCTCTGGCGGCACAGCGGCAGCAGGAGGCCCCATTAGCTAAAGTGGTGCTTCAGGTTAAGAACAGTTTCAGGTTACGAATGGAACTCCGGAACGAATTAAGTACTTAACCCGAGGTACCACTGTATTCTCAAAAGTCTTTCTGCAAAAGCGACTGACCAACTGTACACACATCAACACTGCCAGCTTTCACCAACCAACCAACCCAACACCAAACTAACATTTCTCACTCTATATATACAACCTGCAGCTTTTTAAGCATTAAAGAAACAGCGGCCAATTTTTAGCCGTGACAAGAGAGGAGGGGAGAGGCCTTCTCAGAAGCGGCTCTTGGTTTCCGCAATCCCACCCAGGAAGCAGCCAGAAACCTTTTCCTCTCTCTCAGGCTGCCATCTTTATTGTCTTTTCCACTGAGGATGAGGATAATGTACACCTGTCATCAGAAACAGGGATGCAGAGTCCATGGAATGGCTCTCAGGATTGATACGGAAGCTGCACCTCAAAAGCATTTCTGTTCCCCCTATTCTTTGTAGGCAATGTCAGAGTGACTGACAAGCTGAGATACAATCCTTCATCATCCAATGACAGCGACTGCATGAATCTTTGGTCACGTGACAAAGACACATGAGAGCAGAAGCAGCCAAGCAGGCTGGGAAGTGCAGGGACTGCACAGTCATTTGGGCCTCCTCAATTTATTCAGGCTTAACTGCTAACTGTGGAGTCATTCTGACATGTGACGTAGTAGCCAGTTGCACTTTGTGCTCTCTGTAAGATTTCAGCAAGTCTGTCTGTCTCAGCCGTGAGCAGAGTCTGTATGCAATCTCAGTCAAACTGTTTGGAACCATGTTGTTTATGAAGAAACTTCTTTTAATTCAGTACAGCTTTTATTCTTTAAAACTCTGCATTATTAATTTACGCTGCGTGTCATCTTCCCAGTCAAAGGACCCCTTTTCAGGATAGACAGTGCCTGTGGCTGAAGGCTCTACACACCGGGTGTGACTGTGGAGGCCAAAGACTGCCAGTATTAGCACAGGTGAGGTGTGTGACCTCCCCAAATTTACAGATTGTATATGAATGAGAAGTCGTGGGTGGGATTATATTTTACAGCAACCCTGTGATTTTCTCCACCTATAACATTTTGTGAGCTGATATAGCAGTACGAATTCCAAAATAACTTTTAAAAACCACACAAGATCATCATCGTCGTCGTCGTCGTCATCGTCGTCGTCGTCGTCGTATTTATACCCCCAGGCCTTAGTTTGCCTCCCCATGATCTAGAGAAAACACCAGCTTTGAATCATGCAGAGTAAAACTACCAGAACCTTCTTGAACCGATAGGTTAGGAATTATCGCTGTACTTAGATCCGTACTTTTCTATGCCTGTACAATTTAGCAGAGTAACATTCTCCCTTTTAAACTTACAGCGGATGCGTTTGCTTAGGCTCGCTAAAGCCTCTAAAATAAGTTTCCTTGGTAATTTCCACTTTAGTCCCTCATAAAAAGATAGACATGACACAGTCTTCTATAAAAGTATAAAAAGAGTTTACTCACACATTCTGTTCACAAATGGATCCCAGAAGGCGGTGACCCACAGGCTGCACACCTGGTCCTTCAGGGGCACAGTTACCCCATCAGGACCAGGAAGGCTCCCACCCTCCCCCAGGGACAGTATTTCTGACTTGTCAGGATTCAACCTCAATGTGTTAGCCGCCATCCATCCTCCAACCACCTCCAAACAGACACACAGGGCATTCACCATCCTCACTAGTTCCAATTTAAAAAAAAGGAAGAGAAATGAGATTGAAAATGACAGACAGATGCGGAATTGAATAAATTAACTGGGAAAATCAGATATACCAAAGACCAAAAGTTCATCGAAGACTGGGGAAAGTTTGTAGATCAGCTGAAAAACATATGTGGTGTGAACACAACGCTAGTGGGATTTCAAGAGGCACTGTAAAAATGGAGAAGTATTGTTAAAGGGAAATAGTGGGAGAAGGGAAGTGTAATGGCAATACGAAAGGAGGAATGTGTAACTACAGTTATAAATATGGATGATTGTCAGAGACGCTGAAGGAAGTTCAAAAAAAAGAAGAAGAAGAAATTTGTTGTATTTTGGAAAATTGTATAATTGTTTGGAAAATTAATAAAAAAAATTGGGGGAAAAAAGAAAGGAAGAGCTGGGCATCATCCACATACTGGTGAACACCCAGCCCAAACCCCCTGATGATCTCTCCCAGTGGCTGCATATAGATAGTAAAAAGCATAGGGGAGAGGATGGAGCCCTGGGGCAGCCCACAAGTAAGCATCCAGGGGTCTGAACACCACTCTCTGGACATGGCCCAGGAGGAAGGAGGGGAACCACTGCATAGCAGGGCCCCCAGCTCCCCTAGAGGGTCCAGAAGGACACCATGGCCAAAGGTCTCCAAAGCCGCTGAGAGAACCAGCAGAACCAGGAAACAGCTTCCCCCTCAGCCTCTGGCCCGTTGGAGATCATCAACCAGCACAACCAGGGCAATTTCAGTCCCACAATGAGGCCTGAATCCCAATTGGAAAGATCATGGTAACAGGAGCTTTCCTGGTCCTGCACCCCCAAAAGCTCCAGCCACAAGACTTTTCATTAGCATGGGCAGAATCTGCCTTCTGGACTGTGGGATTCACGGTTGTTCTCCTCCTCTCCATCCACCAGGGCTTGACTTCAGGTGCAGCAGAATTGCCCAGCCCCCCAAGGATTTGAGACCCATCAACTATCCTCACCTGGTTTTGCCAGCCGGTTGAAGCCATTCCTGGGATTGTGGCCCCTGATTCATCCTGACAGCTTCTGGAAGGCACAGGTGAGAGCTGAGTGCAGGGTGGGGACCACCAAAGGTACTACCGCTCCCATGACACCTCATGACATCATATAATAGCTATGTTTGAGACAGAAGCGGAATGAATTCCTGTCTCTAGAAATAACACAACTTCAGGCCATCAATAATTCAACACTACATATTCAAGGTTGAAGTTTTCACTAGTACAGTTATCCATTGGCCTTTAATATGCAGCTTTTTCAGTGTCACTTTAGGATGGGCTCAAGATCAGGCAGCCCATCATTATTATAAGGAACAGTGGGGGTCTGGGATTCCAATCTGCCAGCTGCTTTTCTTCTGCTTCTCCTGCTCTCTCCATGCAATGTGAGGCATGTAGATGGAGGTCCATCTCCAAGAACAGGAGCTTCCCTGAGCACCCATTCAGCTGACCCCAAGCACCATGCCTTGTCACTAGTTCTCTGACTGACCCAGACCACAGTCCCTGGAGAAGATGTAGACCTGGGCCTCCCAAAATGGTCCACTTGGACCTCTTGTGGCCAATGAGACTGTGCAGGTGATTCATAAACATCTAGAGGTGGATGCAGGGTTATGATGCAGAGGATGGGGAATGTCCAAAGGAACGATGGACCAGAGAAAGAGAGGGCCTGTTCACGGACAGAGAGCAGCTGCCTTTCCTGCAAGGAAACAATTGATTTGAAAAGGCTGTATTCCAAGATCATGCTGCTTTATTAACGATGATTGAGGATTATGAAAGGTTGCTGCTGCATTACTATCATTTGATGACATTGCTTTTTCATTTCCAAAAAATTGGGAACATGGGTAGGAGGCGGGGGAATGTAGGAGATGTTGATATAAGAGAAGGGGCTAATGGCGCTTGATGTGTTCTCTTTCCCTTTGTTCTCTTCCTTGAAACCCAAACAGGATTTCCTTTCCCCCAGTCTGAAGAAGGTGATGGAGAAGACATTCAGAATTCCAAGGAATGGGGCACCTTTTGTTTCATTAGGAATAGAAATTAAAATGTGTGAAATGTGGGATATGCTTCATTGAATGAGGAGACATAGCTCACATCAATGACTCTGAGAGGAGAAACCATTTAAAGGTATGGAGTGTGGGGAAAGTTACACTGATAGTGGAAAACTTAGAACACATCAGCGGATTTACATGGACAAGAAAGGATTACAATGCAGGGAGTGTGGAAGAACTTCAGTCAGAGAGGATTCCTCAATATACACCAGCGGACTAACACAGGGGAAAAACCATATAAATGTATAGAGTGCGGAAAGAGCTTTAGTGATAGTAGAGACCTTAGAAAACATCAACGGATTCACACAGGGGAGAAACCATATCAATGTATAGAGTGCGGAAAGAGCTTTAGTCAGAGTGGAAGCCTTAGAAATCATCAACGGATTCACACAGGGGAGAAACCATTTCAATGTATGGAGTGTGGAAAAAGCTTCTGTCGGAGTGGACAGTTAAGTTCACACCTACGGATTCACACGGGTGAAAAACCATTTCAATGCATGGAGTGTGGGAAGAGCTTCAGTGAGAGTGGACATCTCAATAAACATCACCAGACTCACACAGGGGAGAAACCATATAAATGTATGGAGTGTGGAAAGAGCTTCAGTCAGAGTGACCACCTCAATAGACATCACCAGACTCACACAGGGGAGAAACCATATAAATGTATGGAGTGTGGAAAGAGCTTCAGTCAGAGTGACCACCTCAATAGACATCAATGGACTCACACGGGTGAAAAACCATATAAATGTATGGAGTGTGGAAAGAGCTTCAGTAAGATTGGAAACCGCAATATGCATCAACGGACTCATACAGGGGAGAAACCTTTTAAATGTAGGGAGTGCGGAAAGAGATTTAGTGATAGTGGAAACCTTAGAAAACATCAACGGATTCACACAGGGGAGAAACCATTTCAATGTATGGAGTGTGGAAAAAGCTTCTGTCGGAGTGGACACTTAAGTTCACATCAACGGACTCACACGGGTGAAAAACCATTTCAATGTATGGAGTGTGGGAAGAGCTTCAGTGAGAGTGGACACCTCAATAAACATCACCAGACTCACACAGGGAAGAAACCATATAAATGTATGGAGTGTGGAAAGAGCTTCAGTCAGAGTGGCCACCTCAACAGACATTACCAGACTCACACAGGGGAGAAACCATATAAATGTATGGAGTGTGGAAAAAGCTTCAGTCAGAGTGATAAACTTAGAATACATCAACGGACTCACACGGGTGAAAAACCATATAAATGTATGGAGTGTGGAAAGAGCTTCAGTAAGATTGGAAACCAGAATATGCACCAACGGACTCATACAGGGGAGAAACCTTTTAAATGTAGGGAGTGTGGAAAGAGCTTTAGTGATAGTGGAAACCTTAGAAAACATCAACAGATTCACACAGGGGAGAAACCATATAAATGTATGGAGTGTGGAAAAAGCTTCAGTTTCGATGCAGGCCTTAGATCACATCAACGGACTCACACAGGCAGGGGAAAACCATATGAATGTATGGCATGCGGGAAAAGCTTCAATCAAAAAGGAGACCTTAAATTACACCAGCACACTCACACAGGGGAGAATCCATTTAATGCATGGAATGTGGAAAGAGCTTCAGTTTCAATGCAAGCCTTAGAAGACATCAACTGGCTCACACAGGGGGAAAACCATTTAAATGCATTGAGTGCGGAAAGAGCTTTAGTCAGAATGGAGACCTTAAAACAAATCAACGGATTTACACAGGGGAGAAACCATATAAATATGTGGCGTGTGGAAAGAGCTTCATTCAGATTGGAAACCTTAGAAAACATCAACGGACTCATAAAGGGTGAAACTATTTAAATGTATGGAATGTGTAAAGAGCTTCAGTAAGAGTGGACATCTCAATATACATCGACGGACACACACGGGAGAAACCATAAGAATGCATGGAATGCGGAAAGAACTTCAGTTTCTTTTATATATATATATATATATATATATATATATATATATATATATATATATATAATATTTATTAAGATTTTTGAAATATTACAGTAAAAATGAAAAAGGAAAAGAAAAATACAAAATAAAAACAGTTAAAAACACACCTATTTTCTATTACTTATTTTCCTTTAGCTTATTTCCCGGACCTCCTCATACCTCCCTTTTTTGTATTCCGCTTCAATTCATTGGTTCAGCAAATCCTTACCATTAGATTTTAACCCTTTTTTCATATTCTCTTAAAGCATTACCGCTGGGAACCCTTAATTGCTATCCAACATCATTCTATCATTCATTAATTTTACAATATTTCTGTAGATAGTCTTTAAATTTCTTCCAATCTTCTTCCACCGACTCTTCTCCCTGGTCTCGGATTCTGCTAGTCATTTCTGCCAGTTCCATATAGTCCATCACCTTCATCTGCCATTCTTCCAAAGTGGGTAGTTCTTGTGTCTTCCAATACTTTGCAATGAGTATTCTTGCTGCTGCTGTAGCGTAAATAATAATAATACCGTATTTTTCGCACTATAGGACGCACTTTTTCCCCTCCAAAAATGAAGGGGAAATGTGTGTGCGTCCTATGGTGCGAATGCAGGCTTTTGCTGAAGCCTGGAGAGCGAGAGAGGTCCGTGCGCACCGACCCCTCTCGCTCTCCAGGCTTCAGGAAGCTATCCCAAGTCTTGCAAGCCCCGCGGTATGTCCCGCGGGCTCGCAAGGCTTGCGGGCAGCAGCCTGCACCCAAAAGCTGGGGACAGCGGGGAGGCGCAGAGCCGCCATCCCGCTTTTCCCCGACCTGATCTGGAGGCTGGCGGGGGGAGAAGCAAGCCTGCTTCTCCCCCCCACCATCCCCACAACCTCCAGATCAGGTCGGGGGAAAGCGGGATGGCGGCGCTCCGCCATCCCGCTTTTCCCCGACCTGATCTGGAGGCTGGGGGAGGGAGAAGCAAGCCTGCTTCTCCCCCCCCACCATCCCCACAACCTCCAGATCAGGTCGGGGGAAAGCGGGATGGCGGCGCTCCGCCATCCCGCTTTTCCCCGACCTGATCTGGAGGCTGGGGGAGGGAGAAGCAAGCCCCACAACCTCCAGATCAGGTTGGGGAAAAGCGGGATGGCGGCGCTCCGCCATCCCGCTTTTCCCCGACCTGATCTGGAGGCTGGGGGAGGGAGAAGCAAGCCTGCTTCTCCCCCCCCCCACCATCCCCACAACCTCCATATCAGGTCGGGGGAAAGCGGGATGGCGGCGCTCCGCCATCCCGCTTTTCCCCGACCTGATCTGGAGGCTGGGGGAGGGAGAAGCAAGCCTGCTTCTCCCCCCCACCATCCCCACAACCTCCAGATCAGGTCGGGGGAAAGCGGGATGGCGGCGCTCCGCCATCCCGCTTTCCCCCGACCTGATCTGGAGGCTGGGGGAGGGAGAAGCAAGCCCCACAACCTCCAGATCAGGTCGGGGAAAAGCGGGATGGCGGCGCTCCGCCATCCCGCTTTTCCCCGAACTGATCTGGAGGCTGGGGGAGGGAGAAGCAAGCCTGCTTCTCCCCCCCACCATCCCCACAACCTCCAGATCAGGTCGGGGGAAAGCGGGATGGCGGCGCTCCGCCATCCCGCTTTTCCCCGACCTGATCTGGAGGCTGGGGGAGGGAGAAGCAAGCCCCACAACCTCCAGATCAGGTCGGGGAAAAGCGGGATGGCGGCGCTCCGCCATCCCGCTTTTCCCCGACCTGATCTGGAGGCTGGGGGAGGGAGAAGCAAGCCTGCTTCTCCCCCCCACCAGCCCCACAACCTCCAGGCTTCAGGAGAGCCTCACCGCCAGCCCCACAAGCTCGGGGGACAGCGGGAGAGGCGCAGCGCGCCATCCCGCTGTCTCCCGACATGGTTTGGAGGCTGGCGGAAGGCTTCCTCCTCCCCCAGCCCCGCAAGTTCCCAGAGCGATGCCAAAGTTGCGCGCAGCTTCGGCATGGCTCTGGGTCCCGTTCTGGGGGAGGGGGAAGCTCGGGCTTCCCCGCCCCAGCCCCGCGCCTGGCGGGGGGGGGGGATAAATTTTTTTTTGCCTCTATTTCCCCCCCCCAAATCTAGGTGCGTCCTATGGACCGGTGCGTCCAATAGTCCGAAAAATACGGTAATAATAATAATAATAATAATAATAATAATAATAATAATAATAATTGTATTTATATCCCGCCCTCCCCAGCCGAAGCTGGACTCAGGGCGGCTAACAACAATAAAACAGTATAAAAGTATAGCATAAACAACATTCTAAAATCATTCATTATAAAATTAATTAATTCAGGCCACTGGCAACCATTGGGCCAGAGCTCCGCGAAGATTGCCGAGGGAGGGAGTCAGGCTGTGCCCTGGCCAAAGGCCTGGTGGAACAGCTCTGTCTTGCAGGCCCTGCGGAAAGATGTCAAGTCCCGCAGGGCCCTGGTCTCTTGTGACAGAGTGTTCCACCAGATCGGAGCCACAGCCGAAAAAGCCCTGGCTCTAGTTGAGGCCAGCCTAACTTCTCTGTGGCCTGGGACCTTCAAGATGTTTTTATTTGAAGACCGTAAGTTTCTCTGTGGGGCATACCAGGAGAGGCGGTCCCGTAGGTACGAGGGTCTTAGGCCATATAGGGCTTTAAAGGTTAAAACCAGCACCTTAAACCTGATCCTGTACTCCACCGGGAGCCAGTGCAGCTGGTGTAGCACCGGGTGAATGTGATCTCGCAGTGAAGACCTCGTAAGGAGTCTCGCTGCAGCATTCTGCACCCGCTGGAGTTTCTGGGTCAGTCTCAAGGGCAGCCCCACGTAGAGCGAGTTACAATAATCCAGTCTGGAGGTGACCGTCGCGTGGATCACTGTGGCTAGGTCCGGGCGAGAGAGGCAAGGAGCCAACTGCTTAGCTTGGCGGAGATGGAAAAATGCCGCCTTTGTTATAGCTGCAATCTGCGCCTCCATGGAAAGAGAGGTGTCGAAGATTACACCCAACTCTTAACGGACAGTGCTGGCACTAATTGCGCCCCCGCAAGAGATGGGAGTTGCACCCCCAATCCCATATCGCCCCGTCCCAGCCACAGGACCTCTGTCTTCGAAGGATTTAGCTTCAACCAGCTCCCACGTAACCATCCAGCCACAGCTTCCAACATAAAAAAAGTTCTCTCCTTCTTTGACACCAATTGGCCGACAATGCCCAGAAGAAAGGCCTCTGGTTTCTTCAAGAAGGTATATTTAAATACCTTTTTCAGTTCATTATATATCATTTCCCAGAAGGCCTTAATCCTTGGGCACGTCCACCAAAGGTGAAAGAATGTACCTTCAGTTTCTTTACATTTCCAGCAGTTATTATCGGGCAAATGATAGATTTTTGCAAGCTTGACTGGGGTCATGTACTACCTGTATATCATTTTCATAATATTCTCTCTTAGGGCATTACATGCCGTAAACGTCATACCTGTGGTCCATAACTGTTCCCAGTCAGCAAACATAATATTATGTCCAACATCTTGTGCCCATTTAATCATAGCAGATTTCACTGTTTCATCCTGAGTATTCCATTTCAACAGCAAGTTATACATCTTTGACAAAATCTTAGTTTTGAGTTCTAACAGTTCTGTTTCTAATTTTGATTTTTCCACCTGGAAGCCAATTTTCTTATCCAAATTATATGCCTCCATTATCTGATAATAATGAAGCCA
This sequence comes from Podarcis bocagei, assembly GCF_964188305.1. Lineage (NCBI taxonomy): Eukaryota > Metazoa > Chordata > Lepidosauria > Squamata > Lacertidae > Podarcis > Podarcis bocagei. Next base: position 2,453,986 of record NC_138135.1, read on the forward strand.
GTCTCACACTTTGTTTTTTAATTTCTCAAAACTCTGCAGTTTCAGTCTATCTCCTTCTTGTTCCAAAATTTCCCAATATTTCAGCCATTTGGCCTCCATATTGAGCCTTTTCAGAGCTTTCGCTTCCATCGGTGACAACCACCTTGGGGTTTTATTTTCCAATAAATCCTTGTATCTTATCCAAACATTAAACACTCCTTTCCTGACAATATGATTTTTGAATGCTTTATGTGCTTTGACCTTATCATACCATAGATATGCATGCCATCCAAATACGTTGTTAAAGCCTTCTGGATCCAAAATGTCTGTATTTTCAAGAAGTAGCCATTCTTTCAACCAGCAAAAAGCTGCTGATTCATAGTAAAGTTTAAAGTCTGGCAGGGCAAATCCACCTCTTTCCTTTGCATCAGTTAATATCTTAAATTTTATTCTGGGCTTCTTGCCCTGCCAGACAAATCTAGAGATATCTCTCTGCCACTTCTTGAAACAGTCCATCTTGTCCACAATTTGCAATGTCTGAAACAAAAACAACATTCTAGGCAATACATTCATTTTTATCACAGCAATACGACGCAACAGTGAAAGCTTCAAATTTGACCAAATTTCTAAATCTTTTTTCACTTCTGTCCAACATTTTTCATAATTAAAATGCCCGCTTGATCTTTATGAATCTCTTCCATCAATACAAAGAGCTTCAGTTTCAATGCAAGCCTTAGAAGACATCATGTGACTCACACAGGGGAGAAACCATTTAAATGCACGAAGTGCGGAAAAAGCTTCAGTCAAAGGGGAAATCTTAGAAAACCTCAGCAGACACACAGTTAAGAAACCATTTAAATGTATGGAGTTTGGAAGGAGCTTCAGTCCGAGTGGAACTCCACACCCCCTCTTGTCCTGCATCTGGGGACAATAGCCAACAATGCTTTCCCCATACACAGACCCTCACAGAACTCCTCGTGCTTCTGGAAGGTTAATGGTTTTGTGAAACCATCAGCAAGGTTCTTGGTTGAGGGACAGTATTTCAGAGCAACTAGCCCCTCATGAACACTCTGACATACATTCTGGAAACGTATGTCCAAAAGTTTGGTCCTCGCCTTGAATTGCCCCGTCTTGGCCAATTTGAGGCATGGTTGATTGTCTTCATGCACCACAATGGGCAGACAATGCTCTCCACAGATTTCCTTGACCAAACACACATAGAACTCCAGCTCTCTGCAAACCTCTGATAGCGCACTGAACTCAGCTTCAGTAGATGAAAGCGCTATGAGACTTTGCTTCCGGGACCTCCACCCAACTACTGAGTCTCCAAACTTCACTACTAGGCGTGACACTGATTTGCGGAGTTGCCAGATCCTTCTATATAGTTGCCAGATCCTTCTATATAGTGAGAAGGTGGGGAGGGGTGTTACTCAGAAGGGTGGTGGGAATGGGAGATAGGCAGATAGCTGAGAGATAGCTGGCCACCTTCTCACTATATAGAAGGATCTGGCAACTTCTGTTTCAGTGTATCTGAAGAAGTGTGCATGCACACGAAAGCTCATACCAAGAACTAACTTAGTTGGTCTTTAAGGTGCTACTGGAAGGAATTTTTTTTATTTTGACTATGGCAGACCAACACGGCTACCTATCTACTACTCAAGCATGCAAGACGGTTTTTGCACCAAACTCTGTCACTCCCCCCACCGCATGATCTCCAAGCACTGCTTCTTCACCAGAACTTCATCCCTGCCTCCTAAGCATTCTGAAGAAAACTGATAATACTGTAAGTTAATGGGTGATTTCCCCCCAAGCCTAATTGCAAGAGGGGAACGGAGGGGCTGCAGGGACCCGGGAAGTCTCCTGATGGGCCCATCTTCACTCTTGAACCCCATGGGGCAACCCCAGAGCTCCAGCTTTTTCTGGGGTTTGGGGAAGGTAGTATTTTTCCATAGTCCCAGAAGTTTTTATTCAGTCATGCTGCTAGGGAGTTTTCCTAACAGAGGCCCACAGTTCATATTGCTATCATACTGATTTTACTGTTGTTTCTGCATTGGCTGTCATGGAACAGCTGGGTGCAGGGGGGGGGAGGCACCAGTTGGGGGACCTACAAGGGAAGAAGGCTTAGATCCTGGGGACTGGTGAGGGGATGGCAGTGAGCAGAAAGAGGGAGGAAAGGGAGCAGAACGGGAGGGGAGGTGTTGCAAGCTGAGGAGGAAACAGGGTTTGCTGAGCAGGAAGAGGCTGGGGCAGAGAGCAGTTTAGGCTCAGAGAGGGGAGAGGAGGGGGCCAGGAGACCCAGAGGAGGCCGGCTGCTGAAGCATCCAGGGAGACTCCCCCTCCTGCTGTGACCAGCTCCCCTCTCCCCAGGTCTCCCAGAGCACACTTCTTGTTGTTTAGTCGTTTAGTTGTATCCGACTCTTCTTGACCCCATGGACATGCCGCTAGCCTCAAGAACACCATCCAACCATCTCATTCTCTGTCGTCCCCTTCTCCTTGTGCCCTCCATCTTTCCCAACATCAGGGTCTTTTCCAGGGAGTCTTCTCTTCTCATGAGGTGGCCCAGAGCACACAGAGAAATCCAATTCAGACCCATGAGCCTGTACATTATATTAACGGGCGTAGGGTTTTTTTGTCCCAACATGCATCACTTTAATCTCCTTGACAATGAACTGTATTTTCAGCCCATTCAGCCCGTTTGGAGAAGTCCCTTTGGAGCTCCTTGCAATCTCTCTCCTTGCAATCTCTCTTTCTTTGCTCCGGTTGGCTGGACTCCTCCCTTTATTCCGCAGGGACCCGCAGGCTCAGCCCGACGAGCTGGGGGACTGAGCAGCCTCGCACCTAGATTTTTCTGTAACACCCCCCTCCCAAAGAAAGGCTCAACATCCACGCCCATGGGTGCCTGTGGCCAGCCCAGACCCTGGAGCATCTGCATCTCTGCCCCAGCTTGAAAGTTAGGGGCTGCAGTGCTGGCAAACCTTATCTCCCCCTCCCCGTCCAGAGAGAGGAATGGCCTTGTGGGGTTGGACAAGAGAGTCCCATCTGGGTGGTGTGGAGTGGGCAGTGCGGGGGCTTCGAACTGTAAAGTAGGGAGGGCCCTCCTGAGTCATCTAGTTGAACCCCCAGCATTGCAGGAATCTCAGCTAAGCATCACAGGCAGGGGGCCATCCAAGCTCCCCCCACCCCACCCAAGGAAGGCACTCTCCCCACTGGCTGTGCTGTACTGCCCTCTCACTGGCCCCTCCTGGCACACTTTCCTGTGGCCAAAGACTCTTCCCCAGGGAGGGCATCTGAACAAGAGACCACCCCCCCCCCGTAGGGTGCTGTGTTGATGTCCGCCAGGCGGAGGAAAAGCAAAGCAGCTGCGCATTGGCACCGAGGGCTCCCAGACTTCAGCCAGTGCCCTCCAGGTGTTCTGAGTGCAGGCATCGTGCTGGCTGGCACTGAGGGGAACTGCAGGCCAACCTGCCTCGGGGGCACCTGCGTGGAGATGGCGGTGCCAGGGAGAAGAGCAGCAGGTTTAGCCAGAGGCTCCTAAAGGCTCTGCCCAGTTTCTTGGCGTGGAAGATGTGACCAGCCAGCAGGGGCTGGGGCTGCAGCAGGGGGCTGGCCCCTGTTACCCAAGGTAAAGGACCCCTGGCTGGTCAAGTCCAGCCAAAGGCGACTATGGGGACTTACTTCTGAGTAAGCGTGCATCAGATGGAACGGCGTAGGGGTTACTCCTAAGTAAGCGTGCATCAGGCAGGGCTGCAGAGTGGTGCTTCCAAAAGCAGCCAGTTTGCACATCTCATGGGATTTAATGTCTTGCCATTATAAATGCACGGGGATAAGTGCATTTATAGAGACACATTTCCGCAAAACACCCAAACTCCAGCATGTAGCCGCAGGTGATACAACAGGAGCCTTTCTGCAAATGGCCTTTGCAACACAACTCACTGGGTGGTAACAAAATAGACACATTTGCCTCTTTGCAACGTAGCCCCGTTTCCTCAATGAATCCACCCATTTCAGTAAAACCTGAGCTGAAATAGTAAGGAGAGCAAAACAGCAGCCCTGTCTGACCCCCGTCACCCCCAGACTCCCCCAGTCACGTGGCAGGAGATTCATCCTGAGCCCCCCCCCCCCCGTGAGACGGGTATGGCATCATGGATGATCCAGTGATGATTCATATGATCCATTGATGATCCACATGATCCAAACAACATTCTCCAAAGAGCAGATCTCTAGGCCTGAATGAAAGGGGTGTGCGATGAGGGATTCTGGAGTCAAGAAATCCTCCCTTTCCGATAGTAGATAGGTAGCCGTGTTGGTCTGCCATAGTCAAAATAAAAAAATTCCTTCCAGTAGCACCTTAAAGACCAACTAAGTTAGTTCTTGGTATGAGCTTTCGTGTGCATGCACACTTCTTCAGATACACAGATGATCTCTTTCCGATGATCTCTCAGGCAGGCCAGGAAAAGGCAGCGAGCAGGAATCCTCAGGCATCCCGACGGACAGACAGACCTGTCATGTTGCCAAAACACGAACTCGAAGTCTGATCTGATTTCCATGCAGAACTCATTTTGTGACTTCGCTGTTGGATTGTCGGGATCAGCCCCTCCCCCCTCTCCTGATCCCCAGAAGGAAGACGGGGGGGGGATTTCTACTCCTCCTCCTCCCCCCCCCCGCTCAATACTTTTCCTCCCCTCCCGGCACATCCTTCTCTCATCCCGCCCACACAATCCCAAATCACACCCCCAATACATTGCTCCTCCTCCTCCTCCTCCTCCTCCAATCCGGTTTCTGCTCCAGAAATATGGGGCGGGGAGCCCCCCTCCCACCCTTTCTGCTTCTCCCGGAAGTGGAGCTTCCACTCCGGATTGCTCCTCTGCCCCATAGCTGGGAGGGGGGCGCTTTCGGAATGGGGAGGGAGGAGGCAGGGGACCCCCCCCCCCGTGGATGTTGCAGGAAAGGAGGCTCGGGAGCGAGGAGAAAGAGGTAAAGGGGTCGCGGGGGGGGGCGGAGAGGGGGGAAAGGACCCAGAGACCCCCGCCTGCTCCCCCAAGCGCCCCCAGGGGGCTTTCCTCGCAGGGCGGACCCCTCACCCGTCTCCCCTGGCTCTGCGCGGAGAAAAGCCGCCCATGAAAGGGTTAAGCGGCGCGAGAGACGCCTGGATAGAGACCCCCCTGTCCCTCCCATGTTCCCTGGGGGGGGGCGCCTCCGGCTGGAGAGATGGGGGCTCAGGGTGTGGGGTGGGCAGAGCCAAGGGAGCCTCTGGATGCAGGGGAGACTCTGGAGAGAGGGAGGGGGTCAAGGGGGGAGGGAGAGGAGCATCCCTGGGGCAGGGAAGGGCAGCATTGGCGGCGGGGGGGGGGAGATATCGCGTCTCCATTGTGGCAGCTGCGGGGGATCTCTGGTGGAACAGCCTTGGCCTCTCTCTCCCGCCCAGGTATCGACCCCCCCTTCAAGGCGACCAGAGAGGGATACGTGGAAAGTGGGGGGTCCTGCCCCCCACCCTTCCTTCCCGCAATCTCCATCCTCTTCCTGCCCCATAAGCCCCTGCCCTGTCCAGACACAGCGATTCTGCCCAGTCCATTCCTTGGTCCCCTGGAGAGGAGAGGAAGTCCAGAGGAAGAGATGTCAGTATTTGTGAAAAGAAAAGAGAAGGTTCTGGCCTCCCTTGGTCGCCTCAGCCTGCTCCTTGGGCCCTTGTCAGCATGAAAGAGTCCACGAGAAGAGCATCCTTGCAGAGTAATTTCTGCTTTTACAGTGGTACCTCGGGTTACAGACGCTTCAGGTTACAGACTCCGATAACTGAGAAATAATCCCTCAGGTTAAGAACTTTGCTTCAGGATGAAAACAGAAATATTGTGGTGGTGGTGCAGCGGCAGTGGGAGGCCCCATTAGCTAAAGTGGTGCTTCAGGTTAAGAACAGTTTCAGGTTACGAATGGAACTCCGGAACGAATTAAGTACTTAACCCGAGGTACCGCTGTATTCTCAAAAGTCTTTCTGCAAAAGCGACTGACCAACTGTACACACATCAACACTGCCAGCTTTCACCAACCAACCAACCCAACACCAAACTAACATTTCTCACTCTATATATAAAACCTGCAGCTTTTTAAGCATTAAAGAAACAGCGGCCAATTTTTAGCCGTGACAAGAGAGGAGGGGAGAGGCCTTCTCAGAAGCGGCTCTTGGTTTCCGCAATCCCACCCAGGAAGCAGCCAGAAACCTTTCCCTCTCTCTCAGGCTTCCATCTTTATTGTCTTTTCCGCTGAGGATGAGGATAATGTACACCTGTCCTCAGAAACGGGTGCAGAGTCCATGGAATGGCTCTCAGTATTGATACAGAAGTTGCACCTCAAAAGCATTTCTGTTCCTCTCATTCTTTGTAGCCAATGTCAGAGTGACTGACAAGCTGAGATACAATCCTTCATCATCCGATGACAGCGACTGCATGAATCTTTTGTCACGTGACAAAGACACATGAGAGCAGAAGCAGCCAAGCAGGCTGGGAAGTGCAGGGACTGCACAGTCATTTGGGCCTCCTCAATTTATTCAGGCTTCACTGCTAACTGTGGAGTCATTCTGACATGTGACGTAGTAGCCAGTTGCACTTTGTGCTCTCTGTAAGATTTCAGCAAGAGTCTGTCTGTCTCAGCCGTGAGCAGAGTCTGTATGCAATCTCAGTCAAACTGTTTGGAACCATGTTGTTTATGAAGAAGCTTCTTTTAATTCAGTAAAGCTTTTATTCTTTAAAACTCTGCATTATTAATTTACGCTGCCTGTCATCTTCCCAGTCAAAGGACCCCTTTTCAGGATAGACAGTGCCTGTGGCTGGAGGCTCTACACACCGGGTGTGCCTGTGGAGGCCAAAGACTGCCAGTATTAGCACAGGTGAGGTGTGTGACCTCCCCAAATTTACAGACTGTATATAAATGAGAAGTCGTGGGTGGGATTATATTTTACAGCAACCATGTGATTTTATCCACCTATAACATTTTGTGAGCTGATATAGCAGTACGAATTCCAAAATAACTTTTAAAAACCCCACAAGATCATCCATCATCATCATCATCATCATCATCATCATCACATTTATACCCCCAGGCCTTAGTTTGCCTCCCCATGATCTAGAGAAAGCACCAACTTTGAATCATGCAGAGTAAAACCACCAGAACCTTCTTGAACCGATAGGTTAGGAATTATCGCTGTACTTAGATCCGTACTTTTCTATGCCTGTACAATTTAGCAGAGTAACATTCTCCCTTATAAACTTACAGCGGATGCATTTGCTTAGGCCCGCTAAAGCCTTTAAAATAAGATTCCTTGGTAATTTCCCCTTTAGTCCCTCATAAAAAGATAAGAAACGACACAATCTTCTATAAAAGTATAAAAAGAGTTGACTCACACATTCTGTTCACAAATGGATCCCAGAAGGCGGTGACCCCCAGGCTGCACACCTGGTCCTTCATGGGCACAGTTACCCCATCAGGACCAGGAAGGCTCCCACCCTCCCCCAGGGACAGTATTTCTGACTTGTCAGGATTCAACCTCAATGTGTTAGCTGCCATCCATCCTCCAACCACCTCCAAACAGACACACAGGGCATTCACCATCTTCACTAGTTCCAATTTAAAAGAAAGGAAGAGAAATGAGATTGAAAATGACAGACGATGCGGAATTGGATAAATTAACTGGGAAAATCAGATATACCAAAGACCAAAAGTTCATCAAAGACTGGGGAAAGTTTGTAGATTAGCTGAAAAACATATGTGGTGTGAACACAACGCTAGTGGGATTTCAAGAGGCACTGTAAAAACGGAGAAGTTTTGTTAAAGGGAAATAGTGGGAGAAGGGAAGTGTAATGGCAATACGAAAGGAGGAATGTGTAACTACAGTTATAAATATGGATGATTGTCAGAGACGCTGAAGGAAGTTCAAAAAAAAAAAAGAAGTAATCTGTTGTATTTTGGAAGATTGTATAATTGTTTGGAAAATTAATAAAAGAATTTGGGGGGAAAAAGAAAGGAAGAGCTGGGCATCATCCACATACCGGTGAACACCCAGCCCAAACCCCCTGATGATCTCTCCCAGTGGCTGCATATAGATAGTAAAAAGCATGGGGGAGAGAATGGAGTCCTGGGGCACCCCACAAGTAAGCATCCAGGGGTCTGAACACTCATCCCCTAACACCACTCTCTGGACATGGCCCAGGAGGAAGGAGGGGAACCACTGCAAAGCAGGGTCCCCAGCTCCCCTAGAGGGTCCAGAAGGACACCATGGCCAAAGGTCTCCAAAGCCGCTGAGAGATCCAGCAGAACCAGGAAACAGCTTCCCCCTCAGCCTCTGGCCCGTTGGAGATCATCAACCAGCACAACCAGGGCAATTTCAGTCCCATGATGAGGACTGAATCCCAGTTGGAAGGATCATGGTGGCAGGAGCTTTCCTGGTCCTGCACCCCCAAAAGCTCCAGCCACAAGACTTTCATTAGCTTTGAAGGGGCCACGTGATACATTGTGGTCTTTTCTTCGAAAAACAAATATTTTGAATACTTTTACAGTGCAGTATTATGTAAATATGGGATCCGGGTGGCGCTGTGGGTTAAACCACAGAGCGTAGGACTTGCCAATCAGAAGGTCGGCGGTTCGAATCCCCGTGATGCAGTGAGCTCCCATTGCTCGGTCCCTGCTCCTGCCAACCTAGCAGTTCGAAAGCATGTCAAAGTGTAGGTAGATAAATAGGTACCACTCTGGCGGGATGGTAAACGGCATTTCCATGCGCTGCTCTGGTTCGCCAGAAGGGGCTTAGTCCTGCTGGCCAAATGACCCGGAAGCTGTACGCTGCTGTTTCCCTCGGCCAATAAAGCGAGATGAGCGTCGCAACCCCAGAGTCGGCCACGACTGGACCTAATAGTCAGTGGTCTCTTTACCTTTACCTTTTTGATGTAAATTTTATTTCTGTTTCTGTTTCCCTTGTTCCACATCGGAGAGACTTTGATACACAGCTCTGAGCCCATCTCCCCACTTGAAACTGCTGTGTTTGTAGCACTGCCAGCCTGGGCAGGGTGTTTGGGGGTCCTGGGCTGCCTAGACAACCAGACCCCCTTCTCGGCCCGGCTGATATGGTCCCAAGGAAAGCAGAGCAGTATGTTTGGCACCAGCCTGGCTGCAGGAGTTGAAAGAAGAAGGTGTGCAGGACACCATCCAACCGTCTTAGAGACTCCACTCTGGATTTGTGTGGGTTTCCCTCCATAGCCTTTTCTTCTCCTGAACATAACTCACGAGGCAGTGAAGGTTTAGGACCAGAGTTTTCCTTCTCGATGGGCTTCCTTCCCCCGTTGACGATCCCATCTGCCATTCACTTTCCTCTGCAGGATGGGCAGAATCTGCCTTCTGGACTGTGGGATTCACTGTTCTTCTCCTCCTCTCCATCCACCAGGGCTTGACTTCAGGGGCAGCAGAATTGCCCAGCCCCCCAAGGATTTGAGACCCATCAGCTTTCCTCACCTGGTTTTGCCAGCCGGTTGAAGCCATTCCTGGGATTGTGGCCCCTGATTCATCCTGACAGCTTCTGGAAGGCACAGGTGAGAGCTGAGTGCAGGGTGGGGACCACCAAAGGTACTACCGCTCCCATGACACCTCATGACATCATATAATAGCTATATTTGAGACAGAACCGGAATGAATTCATGTCTCTAGAAATAACACAACTTCAGGCCTTCAATAATTTAACACTATATATTCAAGGTAGAAGTTTTCACTAGTACAGTTATCCATTTGCCTTTAATATGCAGCTTTTCCAGTGTCACTTTAGGATGAGCTCGAGATCAGGCAGCCCCTCATTATTATAAGGAGCAGTGGGGGTCTGGGATTCCGATGTGCCATCTTCTTTCCTTCTGCTTCTCCTGCTCTTGACATGCAATGTGAGGCATGTAGACAGAGGTCCATCTCCAAAAACAGGAGCTTTCCTGAGCACCCATTCAGCTGACCCCAAGCACCAAGCCTTGTCACTAGTTCTCTGACTGACCCAGACCACAGTCCCTGGAGAAGATGTAGACCTGGGCCTCCCAAAATGGTCCACATGGACCTCTTGTGGCCAATGGGACTGTGCAGATGATTCATAAAGATCTAGAGGTGGATGCAGGATTATGATGCAGAGGATGGGGAATGTCCAAAGGAACGATGGACCAGAGAAAGAGAGGGCCTGTTCATGGACAGAGAGCAGCTGCCTTTCCTGTGAGGAAACAATTGATTTGAAAAGGCTGTATTCCAAGATCATGCTGCTTTATTAACGATGATTGAGGATTATGAAAGGTGGTGATGCATTACTCTCATTTGATGACATTGCTTTTTCATTTCCAAAAATTTGGGAACATGGGTAGGAGGTGGGGGAATGTAGGAGATGTTGAAATAAGAGAAGGGGCTAATGGCGCTTCATGTGTTCTCTTTCCCTTTGTTCTCTTCCTTGAAACCCAAACAGGATTTCCTTTCCTCCCACTCTGAAGAAGGTGATGGAGAAAACATTCAGAATTCCAAGGAATGGGGCACCTTTCGTTTCATGAGGAATAGAAATAAAAATGTGTGAAATGTGGGATATGCTTCATTGAATGAGGACACATAGCTCACATCAATGACTCTGAGAGGAGAAACCATTTAAAGGTATGGAGTGTGGGAAAGGTTTCACTGATAGTGGAAAACTTAGAACACATCAGCAGATTTACATTTACAAGAAAGGATTACAATGCAGGGAGTGTGGAAGAACTTCAGTCAGAGAGGATTCCCCAATATACATCAGCGGACTCACACAGGAGGAAAACCATTTAAATGCATGGAGTGCGGGAAAAGCTTCCGTCAGAGTGGACACTTAAGTTCACATCTACGGACTCACACAGGGGAGAAACCATATAAATGTATAGAGTGCGGAAAGAGCTTTAGTGATAGTAGAGACCTTAGAAAACATCAACGGATTCACACAGGGGAGAAACCATATAAATGTATAGAGTGCGGAAAGAGCTTCAGGCTGAGTGGAGACCTTAGAAATCATCAACGGACTCACACAGGGGAGAAACCATTTCAATGTATGGAGTGTGGAAAAAGCTTCTGTCAGAGTGGACAGTTAAGTTCACACCTACGGATTCACACGGGTGAAAAACCTTTCAAATGCATGGAGTGTGGGAAGAGCTTCAGGCGGAATGCAGAACTTAAATTACACCAGCGAAGTCACACTGGTGAAAAACCATATAAATGTATGGAGTGTGGAAAGAGCTTCATTCAGAGTGGGCAGTGCAATATGCATCAACGGACTCACACAGGGGAGAAACCATATAAATGTATAGAGTGCGGAAAGAGCTTTAGTGATAGTGGAGACCTTAGAAAACATCAACGGATTCACACAGGGGAGAAACCATATAAATGTATAGAGTGCGGAAAGAGCTTCAGTCAGAGTGGAGACCTTAGAAAACATCAACGGATTCACACAGGGGAGAAACCATTTCAATGTATGGAGTGTGGAAAAAGCTTCTGTCGGAGTGGACACTTAAGTTCACATCAACGGACTCACACGGGTGAAAAACCATTTCAATGTATGGAGTGTGGAAAGAGCTTCAGTCGGAGTGGACACCTCAATAAACATCACCAGACTCACACAGGGGAGAAACCATATAAATGTATGGAGTGTGGAAAGAGCTTCAGTCGGAGTGGACACCTCAATAAACATCACCAGACTCACACAGGGGAGAAACCATATAAATGTATGGAGTGTGGAAAGAGCTTCAGTCAGAGTGATAGACTTAGAATACATCAACGGACTCACACGGGTGAAAAACCATATAAATGTATGGAGTGTGGAAAGAGCTTCAGTCAGAGTGGGCACCTTAGAAATCATCAACGGACTCATACAGGGGAGAAACCTTTTAAATGTAGGGAGTGCGGAAACAGCTTTAGTGATAGTGGAAACCTTAGAAAACATCAACGGATTCACACAGGGGAGAAACCATTTCAATGCATGGAGTGTGGAAAGAGCTTCAGTCATAGTGGAGTCCTTAGATATCATCAACGGACTCACACAGGCAGGGGAAAACCATATGAATGTATGGCATGCGGGAAGAGCTTCAGTCAAAAAGGAGACCTTAAATTACATCAGCAGACTCACAAAGGGGAGAATCCATTTAATGCATGGAATGTGGAAAGAGCTTCCGTTTCAATGCAAGCCTTAGAAGACATCAACTGGCTCACACAGGGGGAAAACCCTTTAAATGCATTGATTGCGGAAAGAGCTTCAGTCAGAATGGAGACCTTAAAACACATCAACGGATTTACAGAGGGGAGAAACCATATAAATGTGTGGACTGTGGAAAGAGCTTCATTCAGATTGGAAACGTTAGAAAACATCAGCGGACTCATAAAGGGTGAAACCATTTAAATGCACTGAGTGCGGAAAGAGCTTCAGTCGAAATGGAAACCTTAAGACACATCAACGGATTCACACAGGGGAGAAAACATTTAAATGTATGGAATGTGGAAAGAGCTTCAGTAAGAGTGGACACCTCAATATACATCAACGGACACACACAGGGGAGAAACCATAAGAATGCATGGAAAGCGGAAAGAGCTTCAGTTTCTTTTCTTTTTATATATATATAATATTTATTAAGATTTTTGAAATATTACAGTAAAAATGAAAAAGAAAAATACAAAATAAAAACAGTTAAAAACACACCTATTTTCTATTACTTATTTTCCTTTAGCTTATTTCCCGGACCTCCTCATACCTCCCTTTTTTGTATTCCGCTTCAATTCATTGGTTCAGCAAATCCTTACCATTAGATTTTAACCCAATTATAACCCTTTTTTCATATTCTCTTAAAGCACTACAGCTGGGAACCCTTAATTGCTATCCAACATCATTCTATCATTCATTAATTTTATAATATTTCTGTAGATAGTAAATGTCTTTAAATTTCTTCCAATCTTCTTCCACCGACTCTTCTCGCTGGTCTCGGATTCTGTTAGTCATTTCTGCCAGTTCCATATAGTCCATCACCTTCATCTGCCATTCTTCCAAAGTGGGTAGTTCTTGTGTCTTCCAATACTTTGCAATGAGTATTCTTGCTGCTGTTGTAGCGTACATAAAAAAAGTTCTGTCCTTCTTTGACACCAATTGGCCGACAATGCCCAGAAGAAAGGCCTCTGGTTTCTTCAAGAAGGTATATTTAAATACCTTTTTCAGTTCATTATGTATCATTTCCCAGAAGGCCTTAATCCTTGGGCACGTCCACCAAAGGTGAAAAAATGTACCTTCAGTTTCTTTACATTTCCAGCATTTATTATCGGGCAAATGATAAATTTTTGCAAGCTTGACTGGGGTCATGTACCACCTGTATATCATTTTCATAATATTCTCTCTTAGGGCATTACATGCCGTAAACGTCATACCTGTGGTCCATAACTGTTCCCAGTCAGCAAACATAATATTATGTTCAACATCTTGTGCCCATTTAATCATAGCAGATTTCACCGTTTCACCCTGAGTATTCCATTTCAACAGCAAGTTATACATCTTTGACAAAATCTTAGTTTTGGGTTCTAACAGTTCTGTTTCTAATTTTGATTTTTCCACCTGGAAGCCAATTTTCTTATCCAAATTATATGCCTCCATTATCTGATAATAATGAAGCCAGTCTCACACTTTGTTTTTTAATTTATCAAAACTCTGCAGTTTCAGTCTATCTCCTTCTTGTTCCAAAATTTCCCAATATTTCGGCCATTTGGCCTCCATATTGAGCCTTTTCAGAGCTTTCGCTTCCATCGGTGACAACCACCTTGGGGTTTTATTTGCCAATAAATCCTTGTATCTTATCGAAACATTAAACAATGCTTTCCTGACAATATGATTTTTGAATGCTTTATGTGCTTTGACCTTATCATACCATAAATATGCATGCCATCCAAATATGTTGTTAAATCCTTCTAGATCCAAAATGTCTGTATTTTCAAGAAGTAGCCATTCTTTCAACCAGCAAAAAGCTGCTGATTCATAGTAAAGTTTAAAGTCTGGCAGGGCAAATCCACCCCTTTCCTTTGCATCAGTTAATATCTTAAATTTTATTCTGGGCTTCTTGCCCTGCCAGACAAATCTAGAGATATCTCTCTGCCAATTCTTGAAACAGTCCATCTTGTCCACAATTTGCAATGTCTGAAACAAAAACAACATTCTAGGCAATACATTCATTTTTATCACAGCAATACGACGCAACAGTGAAAGCTTCAAATTTGACCAAATTTCTAAATCTTTTTTCACTTCTGTCCAACATGTTTCATAATTATCTTTAAATAAGTTCCCATTTTTGGCTGTCATATTAATCCCCAAGTATTTCACTTTCTTAACCACAGTCAGGCCTGTCTCATTCTGAAACCTCTCTCTTTCAATTGGTGTTAAATTTTTCTCTAAAACCTTAGTTTTTAGCTTGTTCAGTTTAAAACCTGCCACTTGACCAAATTCTTGAATTAATTCTAAAACCCTTTTAGTACTAGATTCTGGCTCCTGGAACGTCAATACTAAGTCATCTGCAAATGCTCTCAGTTTGTACTGTTTGGCTCCGACCTGTATACCTTTAACCAACCGGTCCCTTCTAATCATATTCAGCAGAACCTCCAGGACCGATATGAAAAGCAGTGGGGAGATAGGGCACCCCTGTCGTGTCCCTTTTTCTATCTTAAATTCTTCCGTCACCACATTATTTACAATTAATTTAGCCTTTTGTTCAGAGTATATTGCACCTATACCATTTTCAAAACCTTGGCCTACCCCCATCCCCTGTAGGTTCTTCTTCATGAAACTCCAAGACATATTGTCAAAAGCTTTCTCCGCATCCACAAATATCAGAACTGCTTTAGTGTTTATATTCACTTCTAGTTTTTCCAAAATATCAATTATGTTCCTCAAATTATCAGACAAGTGTCTTCCCGGGAGAAAGCCCGCTTGGTCTTTATGAATCTCTTCCATCAATACAAAGAGCTTCAGTTTCAATGCAAGCCTTAGAAGACATCATCTGACTCACACAGGGGAGAAACCATTTAAATGTATGGAGTTTGGAAGGAGCTTCAGTCCGAGTGGAACCCTTGATTTACATCAACAAACTCCCACATGAGAGAAACCATATAAATGTCAAGTAGACAGAGGTTCAGTCCTAGTGGAAGTCCTACATCAGCAGACTCATGGACAGGGAGAACTTTAACAGTTGACACCCTACAAACCCATCAACCCTCAAAGAGGAGAAGCTGTTTAAAGGGAAAGATTGCAGAAAGTGCTTTAGTTATAATGGAGTGTTTAAGGAACATCTAAGGACTCAGAGGGGAGAACCCATTTAGATGTATGGAGTGTGGGACATGTTCCTTTCAGAGTCCACTCTTTTGTTCACAGCAATGAACTTTTGGGAGAATCAATTCCTGCGTCCAGTCAGAGCTTCCCCTGTGCAGCTCTGCTTTGGGGCTTGAGGCTGACCTGGGCAGGAGAGCAGAGTAGCAGCGGTCCTGCGTCCGTGTGAGATGAGGGATAAATCAAGTCCAAAGACAGTTCGGTTCTTATCTCTAGAAGCGTTTATTTACACGCCATAAATCAGTCACATTCCATCGGAGCTTTCCGGCATCTTCTGTGCTCAAAAGCACACACGCAGCCTCTGAGTTGAGCTGCGTCTTAGGCAGAATCGAAAGCAAGTCTGAACAGAGATACAGACTGTGACTCACTTCTGTGCGTCAAGCTCCTCCCAGATACAGGACACCATGGAGTTTTAACCCTGTCAGTTCCAAACTCCACACCCCCTCTTGTCCTGCATCTGGGGACAATAGCCAACAATGCTTTCCCCATACACAGACCCTCACAGAACTCCTCGTGCTTCTGGAAGGTTAATGGTTTTGTGAAACCATCAGCGAGGTTCTTGGTTGAGGGACAGTATTTCAGAGCAACTAGCCCCTCATGAACACTCTGACATACATTCCGGAAACGTATGTCCAAATGTTTGGTCCTCGCCTTGAATTGCCCCGTCTCGGCCAATTTGAGGCATGGTTGATTGTCTTCATGCACCACAATGGGCAGACAATGCTCTCCACAGATTTCCTCGACCAAACACACATAGAACTCCAGCTCTCTGCAAACCTCTGATAGAGCACTGAACTCAGCTTCAGTAGATGAAAGCGCTATGAGACTTTGCTTCCGGGACCTCCACCCAACTACTGAGTCTCCTAACTTCACCACTAGGCCTGACACTGATTTGCGGTCCTTAAGGTTAGCCCAATCCGAATCCACCCATGCGGTCAGCTTGACACCGCCCTCAGCTGACATCTTGAGGCAAAAGTCTTTGGTATCTTGCAGGTAACGTAGCACCCGCTTAATACCATTCCAGGCCTGCACACTAGGACTTGAAGCCTCTCTACTGAGCAGATTGACAGCAAACACTATGTCTGGTCTGCTCCACTGTGACAGATACAGTAGACTACCCAGAGCTGACTGAAAGAGTTCAGTATTTTCGAACACAACGCGTTCTACTTGCTGACACTCCTTCATGTATCCAGCCTCCATGGGAGTTTTGGCACCTGCACAATCAGACATCCTGAAATTCTCAAGCAACTGTTCAATCTTACCTTTCTGGCGAAGCAAAAAGCTTCCATCACTTGCTCTTGTGATCTCTAAGCCTAAATACGATTTGACATCTCCAAGCTGCTTGATCTTGAACCGTTTTCCAAGCTCCCTAGCAAACTTCTCCACCTGTTTACTTGTCTGTGCCATGATCAAGATATCATCAACAAACACCTGAACCACTTATTGTTTCAAGCCTGAATCTCTAATGTAAAGACTACTGTCTGCAAGAGATCTCTTAAAAGGTTCATACCTTTTCATCCAAACTCCACAGAACTCAGCAGGAAATCCATCTTAAAAGCAGGTCATGTATTTGAGGTTCTGCTGTTTATATGTAAATCTGTATAGTAATGAAATAATGAAGGTAACGTCTCACTCTAGTGAGTATAATTTTAGATGTAAGGTACCTTTTGATAGTGAGGGGGAGTTGGTGAATCTGGATTTCTGGGATGCTCATCTGCCTGGAAGCAGCCGGCAGAAAGGTTTTCTTCGTGAAGCCCCTGCAGATGCCGAGTTCCTGACTTCCCTCCCAGGCGACAGGAAGCGAAAGACACACCTCCATTGCCCTGTGTCCTTCCAGCCTCTTTCCTCCCTTGCTCCCTTCTGCCGGTTTGTGTGCCTGGCTTGGATATCCTGAGTGCTGTATTTTTCTATTGCTGAAACTGGATTTGCTCTCAGGAGCTAAGTTTTGTGCCTCACTGGGGACCCAGTGAGAACTGTATGCTTTGAAAGCTCAGTAAACTATTACTGAAGAAGTCCTGCTGCCTCTGTGTGTGTTTCTGACCTCAGTGTGGGACTTGCTCTGTACGTGGCCCCTACCCTGCTGCTACTTGGCTCATGCCCTGGAGTTGCTCTACTCAAGCATGCAAGACGGTTTTTGCACCAAACTCTGTCATCCCCCCACCGCATGATCTCCAAGCACTGCTTCTTCACCCAAACTTCATCCCTGCCTCCTAAGCATTCTGAAGAAAACTGATAATACTGTAAGTTAATGGGTGATTTCCCCCCAAGCCTAATTGCAAGAGGGGAACGGAGGGACTGCAGGGACCAGGGAAGTGTCCTGATGGGCCCATCTTCACTCTTGAACCCCATGGGGCAACCCCAGAGCTCCAGCTTTTTCTGGGGTTTGGGGAAGGTAGTATTTTTCCATAGTCCCAGAAGTTTTTATTCAGTCATGCTGCTAGGGAGCTTTCCTACCAGAGGCCCACAGTTCATATTGCTATCATACTGATTTTACTGTTGTTTCTGCTTTTTCTGTCATGGAACAGCTGGGTGCTGGGGGGGGGAGGCACCAGTTGGGGGACCTACAAGGGAAGAAGGCTTAGATCCTGGGGACTGGTGAGGGGATGGCAGTGAGCAGAAAGAGGGAGGAAAGGGAGCAGAACGGGAGGGGAGGTGTTGCAAGCTGAGGAGGAAAGAGGGTTTGGTGAGCAGGAAGAGGCTGGGGCAGAGAGCAGTTTAGGGTCAGAGAGGGGAGAGGAGGGGGCCAGGAGACCCAGAGGAGGCCGGCTGCTGAAGCATCCAGGGAGACTCCCCCTCCTGCTGTGACCAGCTCCCCTCTCCCCAGGTCTCCCAGAGCACACTTGTTGTTGTTGCTTAGTCGTTTAGTTGTATCCGACTCTTCGTGACCCCATGGACATGCCGCTAGCCTCAAGAACACCATCCAACCATCTCATTCTCTGTCGTCCCCTTCTCCTTGTGCCCTCCATCTTTCCCAACATCAGGGTCTTTTCCAGGGAGTCTTCTCTTCTCATGAGGTGGCCCAGAGCACACAGAGAAATCCAATTCAGACCCATGAGCCTGTACATTATATTAACGGGCGTAGGGTTTTTTTTGTCCCAACATGCATCACTTTAATCTCAGTGACAATGAACTGTATTTTCGGCTCATTCAGCCCATTTGGAGAAGTCCCTTTGGAGCTCCTTGCAATCTCTCTCCTTGCAATCTCTCTTTCTTTGCTCCGGTTGGCTGGACTCCTCCCTTTATTCCGCAGGGACCCGCAGGCCTCAGCCCGACAAGCTGGGGGACTGAGCAGCCTCGCACCTAGATTTTTCTGTAACAGCCCCCCTCCCAAAGAACGGCTCAACATCCACGCCCATGGGTGCCTGTGGCCAGCCCAGACCCTGGAGCATCTGCATCTCTGCCCCAGCTTGAAAGTTAGGGGCTGCAGTGCTGGCGAACCTTATCTCCGCCTCCCCGTCCAGACAGAGGAAAGGCCTTGTGGGGTTGGACAAGAGAGTCCCATCTGGGTGGTGTGGAGGGGGCAGTGCGGGGGCTTCGAACTGTAAAGTAGGGAGGGCCCTCCTGAGTCATCTAGTTGAACCCCCAGCATAGTAGTAATCTCAGCTAAGCATCACAGGCAGGGGGCCATCCAAGCTCCCCCCACCCCACCCAAGGAAGGCACTCTCCCCACGGGCTGTGCCAGACTGCCCTCTCAATGGCCCCTCCTGGCACACTTTCCTGTGGCCAAAGACTCTTCCCCAGGGAGGGCATCTGAACAAGAGACCACCCCCCTGTAGGGTGCTGTGTTGATGTCCGCCAGGCTAAGGAAAAGCAAAGCAGCTGCGCATTGGCACCGAGGGCTCCCAGACTTCAGCCAGTGCCCTCCAGGTGTTCTGAGTGCAGGCATCGTGCTGGCTGGCACTGAGGGGAACTGCAGGCCAACCTGCCTCGGGGGCACCTGCGTGGAGATGGCGGTGCC
Source organism: Podarcis bocagei (assembly GCF_964188305.1). Lineage (NCBI taxonomy): Eukaryota > Metazoa > Chordata > Lepidosauria > Squamata > Lacertidae > Podarcis > Podarcis bocagei. The sequence continues at coordinate 2,473,281 of NC_138135.1, forward strand.
AGGGAGAAGAGCAGCAGGTTCAGCCAGAGGCTCCTAAAGGCTCTGCCCAGTTTCTTGGCGTGGAAGATGTGACCAGCCAGCAGGGGCTGGGGATGCAGCAGGGGGCTGGCCCCTGTTACCCAAGGTAAAGGACCCCTGGACGGTCAAGTCCAGCCAAAGGCGACTATGGGGACTTACTTCTGAGTAAGCGTGCATCAGATGGAACGGCGTAGGGGTTACTCCTAAGTAAGCGTGCATCAGGCAGGGCTGTAGAGTGGTGCTTCCAGTTTGCACATCTCATGGGATTTAATGTCTTGCCGTTATAAACGCAAGGGGATAAGTGCATTTATAGAGACACATTTCCACAAAACACCCAAACTCCAGCATGTAGCCGCAGGTGATACAATAGGAGCCTTTCTGCAAATGGCCTTTGCAACACAACTCACTGGGTGGTAACAAAGTAGACACATTTGCCTCTTTGCAACGTAGCCCCGTTTCCTCAATGAATCCACCCATTTCAGTAAAACCTGAGCTGAAATAGTAAGGAGAGCAAAACAGCAGCGCTGTCTGACCCCCATCAGCCTCCAGACTCCCCCAGTCACGTGGCAGGAGATTCATCCTGAGCCCCCCCCCCCTGAGACGGGTATGACATCATGGATGATCTAGTGATGATTCATATGATCCACTGGTGATCCACATGATCCAAGCAGACTTGTCCAAAGAGCAGATCTCTATGCCTGAATGAAACGGGTCTGCGATGATGGATTCTGGAGTCAAGAAATCCTCCCTTTCCAGTGATCTCTCCGGCTGGCCAGGAAAAGGCAGCGAGCAGGAATCCTCAGGCATCCCGACGGACAGACAGACTTGTCATGTTGCCAAAACACGAACTCGGAGTCTGATCTGATTTCCATGCAGAACTCATTTTGTGACTTCGCTGTTGGATTGTCGGGATCAGCCCCTCCCCCCTCTCCTGATCCCCAGAAGGAAGACGGGGGGGGGGATTTATACTCCTCCTTCTCCCCCCCCCACCCGCTCAACACTTTCTGCTTCTCCCGGAAGTGGAGCTTACACTCCGGATTGCTGCTGTGCCCCGTAGCTGGGGGGGCGCTTTCTGAAAGGGGAGGGAGGAGGCAGGGGACCCCCCCCCCGTGGATGTTGCAGGAAAGGAGAATCGGGAGCGAGGAGAAAGAGGTAAAGGGGTCGCGGGGGGGCGGAGAGGGGGGGAAAGGACCCAGAGACCCCCGCCAGCTCCCCCAAGCGCCCCCAGGGGGCTTTTCTCGCAGGGCGGACCCCTCACCCTTCTCCCCTGGCTCTGCGCGGAGAAAAGCGGCCCATGAAAGGGTTAAGCGGCGCGAGAGACGCCTGGATAGAGACCCCCCTGTCCCTCCCATCTTCTCTTGGGGGGGGGGGCGCCTCCGGCTGGAGAGATGGGGGCTCAGGGTGTGGGGCGAGCAGAGCCAAGGGAGCCTCTGGATGCAGGGGAGACTCAGGAGAGAGGGAGGGGGTCAAGGAAGTGGGGGGGAGGGAGAGGAGCATCCCTGGGGCAGGGAAGGGCAGCATTGGCGGCGGGGGGGGGGGAAGAGATATCGCGTCTCCATTGTGGCAGCTGCGGAGGATCTCTGGTGGAACAGCCTTGGCCTCTCTCTCCCGCCCAGTAATCGACCCCCCCCTCAAGGCGACCAGAGAGGGATCCCTGGAAAGTGGGGGGTCCTGCCTCCCACCCTTCCTTCCCGCAATCTCCATCCTCTTCCTGCCCCATAAGCCCTGCCCTGTCCAGACACAGCGATTCTGCCCAGTCCATTCCTTGGTCCCCTGGAGAGGAGAGGAAGTCCAGAGGAAGAGATGTCAGTATTTGTGAAAAGAAAAGAGAAGGTTCTGGCCTCCCTTGGCCGCCTCAGCCTGCTCCTTGGGCCCTTGTCAGCATGAAAGAGTCCACGAGAAGAGCATCCTTGCAGAGTACTTTCTGCTTTTACAGTGGTACCTCGGGTTACAGACGCTTCAGGTTACAGACGCTTCAGGTTACAGACTCCGATAACTGAGAAATAATCCCTCAGGTTAAGAACTTTGCTTCAGGATGAAAACAGAAATATTGTGGTGGTGGTGCAGCGGCAGTGGGAGGCCCCATTAGCTAAAGTGGTGCTTCAGGTTAAGAACAGTTTCAGGTTACGAATGGAACTCTGGAACGAATTAAGTACTTAACCCGAGGTACCACTGTCTTCTCAAAAGTCTTTCTGCAAAAGCGACTGACCAACTGTACACACATCAACACTGCCAGCTTTCACCAACCAACCAACCCGACACCAAACTAATATTTCTCACTCTATATATACAACCTGCAGCTTTTTAAGCATTAAAGAAACAGCGGTCAATTTTTAGCCGTGACAAGAGAGGAGGGGGGAGGCCTTCTCAGAAGCGGCTCTTGGTTTCCGCAATCCCACCCAGGAAGCAGCCAGAAAACTTTTCCTCTCTCTCAGGCTGCCATCTTTATTGTCTTTTCCACTGAGGATGAGGATAATGTACACCTGTCATCAGAAACAGGGATGCAGAGTCCATGGAATGGCTCTCAGGATTGATACGGAAGCTGCACCTCAAAAGCATTTCTGTTCCCCCTATTCTTTGTAGGCAATGTCAGAGTGACTGACAAGCTGAGATACAATCCTTCATCATCCGATGACAGCGACTGCATGAATCTTTGGTCACGTGACAAAGACACATGAGAGCAGAAGCAGCCAAGCAGGCTGGGAAGTGCAGGGACTGCACAGTCATTTGGGCCTCCTCAATTTATTCAGGCTTAACTGCTAACTGTGGAGTCATTCTGACATGTGACGTAGTAGCCAGTTGCACATTGTGCTCTCTGTAAGATTTCAGCAAGAGTCTGTCTGTCTCAGCCGTGAGCAGAGTCTGTATGCAATCTCAGTCAAACTGTTTGGAACCATGTTGTTTATGAAGAAGCTTCTTTTAATTCAGTAAAGCTTTTATTCTTTAAAACTCTGCATTATTAATTTACGCTGCCTGTCATCTTCCCAGTCAAAGGACCCCTTTTCAGGATAGACAGTGCCTGTGGCTGGAGGCTCTACACACCGGGTGTGCCTGTGGAGGCCAAAGACTGCCAGTATTAGCACAGGTGAGGTGTGTGACCTCCCCAAATTTACAGGCTGTATATAAATGAGAAGTCGTGGGTGGGATTATATTTTACAGCAACCCTGTGATTTTCTCCACCTATAACATTTTGTGAGCTGATAGAACAAGAGATAGAGGCTGCCATTCAGAATATGCAATTGGGCAAATCTCCGGGACCAGATGGACTGACTTCTAGATACTACAAATCGTTGAAGGAATGGTTGACTCAACCATTAAGAGAAGTTTGTAATGAGATCCTCGAAGGAAAAAGGGCACCTGAATCGTGGAAAGAGGCATATATTTCACTCATACCAAAGTCAGAGACTGAAAAGACCCAACTCAAGAACTACCGCCCAATATCATTGCTTAATGTGGATTACAAAATTTTTGCAGATATTTTGGCAAAAAGACTCAAAAGAGTTTTGATGGAGACGATTCATAAGGACCAAGCAGGCTTTCTCCCTAAAAGACACCTGGCAGACAAGGTAAGGAATGTAATAGACATTCTGGAAAAGCTAGAGGTGAATATAAACACTAAAGCAGTATTGATCTTTGTGGATGCGGAGAAAGCCTTCGACAATATTTCTTGGAGTTTTATGAAGAAGAATCTTCATGGGATGGGGGTAGGCCGGGGTTTTGAGAATGGTATGGCTGCAATATATTCTGAACAAAAAGCCAAACTGATTGTAAATAATGTCGTGACTGAGGAGCTTAAGATAGAAAAAGGAACACGACAGGGGTGCCCGATTTCCCCATTACTTTTTATTTCAGTTCTGGAGGTGTTGCTGAACATGATAAGAAATGACCAGCAGGTCAAAGGTGTGCAGGTCGGAGCTAAACATTATAAGTTAAGAGCGTTCGCAGATGACCTAGTATTGACCTTGCAAGAGCCAAACACTAGTACGAAAAAGGTATTAGAAATAATACAACAGTTTGGCCAGGTAGCTGGATTTAAGTTGAACAAGCAAAAAACCAAAGTTTTAGGGAAAAACCTAACAGATATGGAAAAGGAGAAATTTCAAGAGGAAACAGGTTTGACTGTGGTCAAGAAGGTCAAATATCTAGGGGTTTATCTAACATCTAAGAATCAGAATTTGTATAAGGACAATTATGAAAAATGTTGGTCAGAAATTAAAAAAGATTTAGAAATATGGTCAAATTTGAAATTGTCAATGTTAGGCCGAATTGCAGTAATTAAAATGAATGTATTGCCTAGAATGCTATTTTTGTTTCAGACCTTGCAGATTATTGATAAGATGGAATGTTTTAAGAGGTGGCACAAAGATATCTCGAAATTTGTCTGGCAGGGCAAAAAGCCCCGAATTAAATTTAAAATATTGACAGATGCTAAAGAAAGAGGGGGTTTTGCCCTGCCGGACTTAAAATTGTACTATGAGGCAGCAGCTTTTTGCTGGCTCAGAGAATGGATGCTCCTCGAGAACACAGACATCTTGGATCTGGAAGGTTTCAATAATGCTTTTGGTTGGCATGCATATCTTTGGTATGATAAAGTTAACAGTGCCTTTAAAAACCACATTGTCAGAAAAGCATTGTTTAATGTTTGGATACGATATAAAGATCTATTGGAAAACAAAACCCCTAGATGGGTGTCACCAGTGGAGGCTAAAGCAGTGAAAAAACTCAATATGGAGGTCGGATGGCCGAAGTATTGGGAAATTTTAGAACAGGATGGAGATAAGTTCAAACTACAAAGTCAGGAGAAATTGAAGCATAAAGTAGAAAATTGGTTCCAATATCGCCAAATAATGGAATTTTTCAAACAGGACAAGAAAGTCGGTTTCCAGGTGGAAAAATCAAAATTAGAAACCGAACTGTTAGAACCCAATACTAAGAATTTATCTAGAATGTACAACTTGCTGTTGAAATGGAACACACAGGATGAAACAGTTAAATCGGCTATGATTAAGTGGGCTCAGGATGTTGGACATAACATTATGTCAGCTGACTGGGAATGGTTATGGAACACCGGTATAAAATTTACGGCATGTAATGCCTTAAAGGAAAACATTATGAAAATGGTATACAGGTGGTACATGACCCCAGTCAAGCTGGCAAAAATCTATCATTTGCCCGATAATAAATGTTGGAAGTGTAAAGAGACTGAAGGTACCTTTTATCACCTTTGGTGGACATGCCCGAAGATTAAGGCCTTCTGGGAAATGATCTATAATGAAATGAAAAAGGTACTTAAATGTACTTTTTCTAAAAAACCAGAGGCCTTCCTCTTGGGCATTGTCGGCCAATTGGTGACAAAGAAAGATAGAGCTTTTTTCATGTATGCCACAGCAGCAGCAAGAATACTTATCGCAAAGTATTGGAAGACACAAGATCTACCCACTCTGGAAGAATGGCAGATGAAAGTGATGGACTACATGACACTGGCCGAGATGACAGGCAGAATCCGTGACCAACGAAAAGAGACGGTGGAAGAAGAATGGAGAAAATTTAAAAGCTATCTTAAGGACTACTATAAACTTATTGAATGTTAAAATGTCGTGGTTTCCAGAAACAAAGGGGTACAGGGACATAAGGTCAGGGTGTAAGAGAGGACTAAGATGATAGAGATCGGAAAGTAATAATTGGGAGTTGCTAGTTGAACTATGGACATTGGGATGCAGAGAGGGGGGGTATGGGGAAGTCCTAGAAAAGAGGTTTATGAAAATATGTTTGAAACTATACGTGTATGTTTGTCTTTTTTAATGTTTGTCTGTTTTTCTTAAAAATGTTGTAAAACCAATAAAAATTTTATAAAAAAAAAAAAAAAACATTTTGTGAGCTGATATAGCAGTACGAATTCCAAAATAACTTTTAAAAACCCCACAAGATCATCATCATCATCATCATCATCATCATCATCATCATCACATTTATACCCCCAGGCCTTAGTTTGCCTCCCCATGATCTAGAGAAAACACCAGCTTTGAATCATGCAGAGTAAAACTACCAGAACTTTCTTGAACCGATAGGTTAGGAATTATCGCTGTACTTAGATCCTTACTTTTCTATGCCTGTACAATTTAGCAGAGTAACATTCTCCCTTTTAAACTTATAGCAGATGCATTTCCTCAGGCTCGCTAAAGCCTCTAAAATAAGTTTCCTTGGTTATTTTCCACTTTAGTCCCTGAAAAAAAGATAAGACACGACACAGTCTTCTATAAAAGTATAAAAAGAGTTGACTCACACATTCTGTTCACAAATGGATCCCAGAAGGCGGTGACCCCCAGGCTGCACACCTGGTCCTTCAGGGGCACAGTTACCCCATCAGGATCAGGAAGGCTCCCACCCTCCCCCAGGGACAGTATTTCTGACTTGTCAGGATTCAACCTCAATGTGTTAGCCGCCATCCATCCTCCAACCACCTCCAAACAGACACACAGGGCATTCACCATCCTCACTAGTTCCAATTTAAAAGAAAGGAAGAGCTGGGCATCATCTACATACTGGTGAACACCCAGCCCAAACCCCCTGATGATCTCTCCCAGTGGCTGCATATAGATAGTAAAAAGCATGGGGGAGAGAATGGAGTCCTAAGGCACCCCACAAGTAAGCATCCAGGGGTCTGAACACCACTTTCTGGACATGGCCCAGGAGGAAGGAGGGGAACCACTGCATAGCAGGGCCCCCAGCTCCCCTAGAGGGTCCAGAAGGACACCATGGCCAAAGGTCTCCAAAGCCGCTGAGAGAACCAGCAGAACCAGGAAACAGCTTCCCCCTCAGCCTCTGGCCCGTTGGAGATCATCAACCAGCACAACCAGGGCAATTTCAGTCCCATGATGAGGACTGAATCCCAGTTGGAAGGATCATGGCGGCAGGAGATTTCCTGTCCTGCACCCCCAAAAGCTCCAGCTACAAGACTTTCCTTAGCTTTGAAGGGGCCACATGATACATTGTGGTCTTTTCTTCGAAAAACAAATATTTTGAAGACTTTTACAGTGCCGTATGATGTAAATATGGGATCCGGGTGGCGCTGTGGGTTAAACCACAGAGCGTAGGACTTGCCCATCAGAAGGTTGGCGGTTCGAATCCCCGTGATGCGGTGAGCTCCCATTGCTCGGTCCCTGCTCCTGCCAACCTAGCAGTTCGAAAGCACGTCAAAGTGCAGGTAGATAAATAGGTACCACTCTGGCGGGATGGTAAACAGCGTTTCCATGCGCTGCTCTGGTTCGCCAGAAGCGGCTCAGTCATGCTGGCCACATGACCCGGAAGCTGTACGCCTGGATCCCTCGGCCAATAAAGCGAGATGAGTTCCGCAACCCCAAAGTCGGCCACGACTGGACCTAATAGTCAGTGGTCTCTTTACCTTTACCTTTTTGATGTAAATTTTCTTTCTGTTTCCCTTGTTCCACATTGGAGAGACTTTGATACACAGCTCTGAGCCCATCTCCCCACTTGAAAGTGCTGTGTTTGTAGCACTGCCAGCCTGGGCAGTGTGTTTGGGGGTCCTGGGCTGCCTAGACAAGAAGACCCTCTTCTCAGCCCGGCTGATATGGTCCCAAGGAAAGCAGAGCAGTATGTTTGGCACCAGCTTGGCTGCAGGAGTTGAATGAAGAAGGTGTGCAGGACACCATCCAACTGTCTTAGAGACTCCACTCTGGATTTGTGTGGGTTTCCCTCCATAGCCTTTTCTTCTCCTGAACATAACTCATGAGGCAGTGAAGGTTTAGGAGCAGAGCTTTCCTTCTCGATGGGCTCCCTTCCCCGGTTGACGATCCCATCTGCCCTTCACTTTCCTCTGCAGGATGGGCAGAATCTGCCTTCTGGGCTGTGGGATTCACTGTTCTTCTCATCCTCTCCATCCACCAGGGCTTGACTTCAGGTGCAGCAGAATTCCCCAGCCCCCCAAGGATTTGAGACCCATCAGCTATCCTCACCTGGTTTTGCCAGCCGGTTGAAGCCATTCCTGGGATTGTGGCCCCTGATTCATCCTGACAGCTTCTGGAAGGCACAGGTGAGAGCTGAGTGCAGGGTGGGGACCACCAAAGGTACTACCGCTCCCATGACACCTCATGACATCATATAATAGCTATATTTGAGATAGAACCGGAATGAATTCATGTCTCTAGAAATAACACAACTTCAGGCCATCAATAATTCAACACTACATATTCAAGGTTGAAGTTTTCACTAGTACAGTTATCCATTTGCCTTTAATATGCAGCTTTTTCAGTGTCACTTTAGGATGGGCTCGAGATCAGGCAGCCCATCATTATTATAAGGAGCAGTGGGGGTCTGGGATTCCGATGTGCCAGCTGCTTTTCTTCTGCTTCTCCTGCTCTCTCCATGCAATGTGAGGCATGTAGATGGAGGTCCATCTCCAAGAACAGGAGTTTCCCTGAGCACCCATTCAGCTGACCCCAAGCACCAAGCCTTGTCACTAGTTCTCTGACTGACCCAGACCACAATCCCTGGTGAAGATGTAGACCTGGGCCTCCCAAAATGGTCCACATGGACCTCTTGTGGCCAATGAGACTGTGCAGGTGATTCATAAAGATCTAGAGGTGGATGCAGGATTATGATGCAGAGGATGGGGAATGTCCAAAGGAACGATGGACCAGAGAAAGTGAGGGCCTGTTCACGGACAGAGAGCAGATGCCTTTCTGTGAGGAAACAATTGATTTGAAAAGGCTGTATTCCAAGATCATGCTGCTTTATTAGCGATGACTGAGGATTATGTAAGGTGGTGATGCATTACTAACATTTGATGACATTGCTTTTTCATTTCCAAAAATTTGGGAACATGGGTAGGACAGTGGAGAATGTAGGAGATGTTGAAATAAGAGAAGGGGCTAATGGAGCTTGATGTGCTCTCTTTCCCTTTGTTCTCTTCCTTGAAACCCAAACAGGATTTCCTTTCCTCCCACTCTGAAGAAGGTGATGGAGAAGACATTCAGAATTCCAAGGAATGGGGCACCTTTCGTTTCATTAGGAATAGGAATTAAAATGTGTGAAATGTGGGATATGCAACATTGAATGAGGACACATAGCTCACATCAATGACTCTGAGAGGAGAAACCATTTAAAAGTATGGTGTTTCGGAAAAGTTTCACTGATAGTGGAAAACTTAGAACACATCAGCGGATTTACATGGACAAGAAAGGATTACAATGCAGGGATTGTGGAAGAACTTCAGTCAGAGAGGATTCCCCAATATACATCACCGGACTCACACAGGGGAAAAACCATTTAAATGCATGGAGTGCGGGAAAAGCTTCCGTCAGAGTGGACACTTAAGTTCACATCTACGGACTCACACAGGGGAGAAACCATATAAATGTATAGAGTGCGGAAAGAGCTTTAGTGATAGTAGAGACCTTAGAAAACATCAACGGATTCACACAGGGGAGAAACCATATAAATGTATAGAGTGCGGAAAGAGCTTTAGTTGGTGTGGAGACTTTAGAAAGCACCAACGTATTCACACAGGGGAGAAACCATTTCAATGTATGGAGTGTGGAAAAAGCTTCTGTCGGAGTGGACAGTTAAGTTCACACCTACTGATTCACACGGGTGAAAAACCTTTTAAATGCATAGAGTGTGGGAAGAGCTTCAGGCGGAATGCAGAACTTAAATTACACCAGCGAAGTCACACTGGTGAAAAACCATATAAATGTGTGGAGTGTGGAAAGAGATTCATTCAGATTGGGCACTGCAATATGCATCAACGGACTCACACAGGGGAGAAACCATATAAATGTATAGAGTGCGGAAAGAGCTTCAGTGATAGTGGGGACCTTAGAAAACATCAACGGTCTCACACAGGGGAGAAACCATATAAATGTATAGAGTGCGGAAAGAGCTTCAGTCAGAGTGGAGACCTTAGAAAACATCAACGGATTCACACAGGGGAGAAACCATTTCAATGTATGGAGTGTGGAAAAAGCTTCTGTCGGAGTGGACACTTAAGTTCACATCAACGGACTCACACGGGTGAAAAACCATTTCAATGTATGGAGTGTGGAAAGAGCTTCAGTCGGAGTGGACACCTCAATAAACATCACCAGACTCACACAGGGGAGAAACCATTTCAATGTATGGAGTGTGGAAAGAGCTTCAGTCAGAGTGGACACCTCAATAGACATCACCAGACTCACACAGGGGAGAAACCATATAAATGTATGGAGTGTGGAAAGAGCTTCAGTCAGAGTGATAGACTTAGAATACATCAACGGACTCACATGGGTGAAAAACCATATAAATGTATGGAGTGTGGAAAGAGCTTCAGTAAGATTGGAAACCGCAATATGCATCAACGGATTCACACAATGGAGAAACCATTTAAATGTATGGAGTGTGAAAAGAGCTTTAGTGATAGTGGATACCTTAGAAGACATCAACGGATTCACACAGGGGAGAAACCATATAAATGTATGGAGTGTGGAAAGAGCTTCAGTTTCGATGCAGGCCTTAGATCACATCAACAGACTCACACAGGCAGGGGAAAACCATATGAATGTATGGCATGCGGGAAGAGCTTCAGTCAAAAAGGAGACCTTAAATTACACCAGCAGACTCACAAAGGGGAGAATCCATTTAATGCATGGAATGTGGAAAGAGCTTCCGTTTCAATGCAAGCCTTAGAAGACATCAACTGGCTCACACAGGGGGAAAACCATTTAAATGCATTGAGTGCGGAAAGAGCTTCAGTCAGAATGGAGAACTTAAAAAACACCAATGGATATACACAGGGGAGAAACCATATAAATGTGTGGACTGTGGAAAGAGCTTCATTCAGATTGGAAACCTTAGAAAACATCAACGGACTCATAAAGGGTGAAACCATTTAAATGCATTGAGTGCAGAAAGAGCTACAGTCGAAATGGAAACCTTAAGACACATCAACGGATTCACATAGGGGAGAAAACATTTAAATGTATGGAATGTGGAAAAAGCTTCAGTAAGAGTGGACACCTCAATATACATCAACGGACACACACAGGGGAGAAACCATAAGAATGCATGGAATGTGGAAAGAGCTTCAGTTTCTTTTCTTTTTATATATATATAATATTTATTAAGATTTTTGAAATATTACCGTAAAAATGAAAAAGAAAAAGAAAAATACAAAATAAAAACAGTTAAAAACACTTATTTTCCTTTAGCTTATTTCCCAGACATCCTCATACCTCCCTTTTTTGTATTCCGCTTCAATTCATTGGTTCAGCAAATCCTTACCATTAGATTTTAACCCAATTATAACCCCTTTTCATATTCTCTTAAAGCATTACAGCTGGGAACCCTTAATTGCTATCCAACATTATTCTATCATTCATTAATTTTACACTATTTCTGTAGATAGTCTTTAAATTTCTTCCAATCTTCTTCCACTGACTCTTCTCCCTGGTCTCGGATTCTGCTAGTCATTTCTACCAGTTCCATGTAATCCATCACCTTCATCTGCCATTCTTCCAAAGTGGGTAGTTCTTGTGTCTTCCAATACTTTGCAATGAGTATTCTTGCTGCTGTTGTAGCGTACATAAAAAAAGTTCTGTCCTTCTTTGACACCAATTGGCCAACAATGCCCAGAAGAAAGGCCTCTGGTTTCTTCAAGAAGGTATATTTAAATACCTTTTTCAGTTCATTATATATCATTTCCCAGAAGGCCTTAATCCTTGGGCACGTCCACCAAAGGTGAAGGAATGTACCTTCAGTTTCTTTACATTTCCAGCATTTATTATTGGGCAAATGATAATTTTTTGCAAGCTTGACTGGGGTCATGTACCACCTGTATATCATTTTCATAATATTCTCTCTTAAGGCATTGCATGCCGTAAACTTCATACCTGTGGTCCATAACTGTTCCCAGTCAGCAAACATAATATTATGTCCAACATCTTGTGCCCATTTAATCATAGCAGATTTCATCGTTTCATCCTGAGTATTCCATTTCAACAGCAAGTTATACATCTTTGACAAAATCTTAGTTTTGGGTTCTAACAGTTCTGTTTCTAATTTTGATTTTTCCACCTGGAAGCCAATTTTCTTATCCAAATTATATGCCTCCATTATCTGATAATAATGAAGCCAGTCTCGCACTTTGTTTTTTAATTTCTCAAAACTCTGCAGTTTCAGTCTATCTCCTTGTTCCAAAATTTCCCAATATTTCGGCCATTTGGCCTCCATATTGAGCCTTTTCAGAGCTTTCGCTTCCATCGGTGACAACCACCTTGGGGTTTTATTTTCCAATAAATCCTTGTATCTTATCCAAACATTAAACAATGCTCTCCTGACAATATGATTTTTGAATGCTTTATGTGCTTTGACCTTATCATACCATAAATATGCATGCCATCCAAATACGTTGTTAAATCCTTCTGGATCCAAAATATCTGTATTTTCAAGAAGTAGCCATTCTTTCAACCAGCAAAAAGCTGCTGATTCATAGTAAAGTTTAAAGTCTGGCAGGGCAAATCCACCCCTTTCCTTTGCATCAGTTAATGTCTTAAATTTTATTCTGGGCTTCTTGCCCTGCCAGACAAATCTAGAGATATCTCTCTGCCACTTCTTAAAACAGTCCATCTTGTCCACAGTTTGCTATGTCTGAAACAAAAACAACATTCTAGGCAATACATTCATTTTTATCACAGCAATATGACGCAACAGTGAAAGCTTCTGTCCAACATGTTTCATAATTATCTTTAAATAAGTTCCCATTTTTGGCTGTCATATTAATCCCCAAGTATTTCACTTTCTTAACCACAGTCAGGCCTGTCTCATTCTGAAACCTCTCTCTTTCAATCGGTGTTAAATTTTTCTCTAAAACCTTAGTTTTTAGCTTGTTCAGTTTAAATCCTGCCACTTGACCAAATTCTTGAATTTGTGGGAATGTTCTGGGGTGCAGGAGAGGATATATTGACTAATTATATCCTTATCCAACTTGTGCTAACAAGTTCCCAAAATATCAGCAGAGTTTATAGACATTCCCCTTTTGTTCGCAAAGGTAATGTGTGCACAGGTTCGCTAGAACCTCTATAATAATTACTCTGGTAATTTCCCCTTTGTTCCCTCTTAAAATACAAGACACAACACAGTCTTTATAAAAGTATAAAAGAGTTTACTCACGATCTGTTCACAATATGATCCCAGACGGCAGATAGGCTTAAAAAGGTAAAATACACTTAGAATCTATCTTATAGGAAGATAGGCCTCTCCTCTCTTGGCTGAGAGCCAAGAGGGCATCCTGCTTTTTCGAAAGGTGATGGCAGAGAGAGAGAGATGGCTGCCTGCCCTGTGCTTTTGTCATTTACCTGCACAGGTGAGGCCACACCCACCTCTGGTCACATGTGGAGGAAGTCCGTCCCCAGGAAGTTTACCTGCTTGCTGGACAGACATCCCTCCCCATGTTTCTAACATGTACACTCTAGGAATGTTGTCATTGACTGCTCCTGTGTTTACATCCCACATACCCCTTCTCAGGCAATACAACATATACAAAACATAAACAACTTTATTCAACCACCCAGAGTCCCAGCTTGACACGTAGATTCTGGAAACTCTCTCTTGGTAGGGGTTTCGTCAGGATGTCAGCAGTCATCTCTTGGGTGCTGCAGTAGGATAGTTCCACAAGTCCATCCTGGATCATCTGGCGTATGTAGTGGTATTTAACCCCAATGTGTTTTGTTCTGGCCAGGAACTTCTCACTCTGCGTCAGCTTCAGGCAACTTTGATTGTCCTCAAGCAAGCTGACAGGCCCTTTTCTCACCAACCCAAAGTCCTTTATGAGTTGATCAAGCCAGGCGATCTCTCTGCAGGCTTCTGTTGCTGCAACGTATTCTGATTCTGTGGAAGATAATGCTACACAGCTCTGTTTATAACTGCCCCATGAGACAGGTCCATCCCCAAACATGAAAACATGACCACTTGTTGATTTATAATCAGCATTATCCCCAGCCCAATCCGCATCAGTATACCCAACCAACTTAGGGTCTCTGACGGCTGGTAACCTTAATTTACAATTCATGGTACCCTTCAAATATCGCACCACCCTCTTTACACCTGCCCAATCATGCTCAGTGGGAGAATTCACTTTTCTGCTAAGAATCCCCACAGCATTAGCTAAGTCAGGTCTACATGTGGTAACTAAATACAAAAGTTTACCAATCGCCGACCTGTAGTCATTGTTGTCTGGCAACTGCTTCGAATCCTGCTGATTCTTCAGGAAGTCAGTAGCCATCGGTGTAGCAACTGGATGTGCGTCTTGCATCTGCATGTGCTCAATTAGCTCGTGGATCTTCTGTCTTTGGCTAAGAAGAAATGATCCGTCCTCTTCTCTTTCCACCTGGATCCCGAGGTAGTACTGGACATCTCCTAGCTCCTTGACCTCCACCTCCTTGCTAAGGTGTTTTACTATCTGTGTATAGTCTTTCTCACTTGCTGTGGCAATAATCAGGTCATCAACAAATGCTAGGATATATGAGAATTGTCCATTATTTGACTTACTGTACAAGCACTTGTCAGCGTCGCCTTGCTTGTACCCAAGTTGCGTCAACATTTTATGCAACTTCTGGTTCCAGGCTCTGGCAGCCTGTTTAAGTCCATAAAGTCCTTTCTGCAGTTTGCACACTAGATGTGCCTCATGTGGTTTTACAAAACCTTTAGGCTGTTTCATATAAATTTCCTCTGAAATCTGCCCATGTAGAAAAGCGGTAGCAATGTCTATGTGTTTCACCCTCATTTTCTTGGAGGCTGCAATGCTTAAAAGCATTCTTACGCTGCTGTACCTCACAGTTGGTGCAAAAACTTCATCATAGTCTTCACCAAAACGCTGTGAAAATCCCTGTGCCACAAGTCTAGCTTTGTAGCGCTGCACTTCTCCTTCTGACCCCTTCTTAACCTTGAAAACCCATTTACTGCCAATGGCCTTCTTACCGGGAGGCAGCTCAGTGAGTGTCCAGGTCTTGTTCTGATGCAGTGCATCCATCTCCTCCTGCGCGGCCTTCCTCCAGAGACTGGCTTCTGCAGCTGGCATCTCCTGTATCTCTTCCCAAGTGGAAGGTTCCTGCGGAAACGCCGACCCTGCAAAGTAGGACAACCGTACTGGTGAGACACCTTTGTTGGTTCTGGATGAGATCCTGACCTCTGGTTCTGCGACCGCATCAGCTTCCTCATCCTCCTCCAATGCAGGCATGTCCCCATCTGAGTCCTCATCTTCGTCTCTGGTGCCGCCAGGGTTCTGGTCCTCTGCGTCCTCTGGTGCGTCGCCTGTGGGGGGCGCTGTAACACTTGAAGGCAGATAATTACTTTGTGGGGTCTCAAAAGGGAAATATACAAACTCTTGAGTCCTTTCCGACTCATCTGAAGAATCCACAACAGTGTTCTTAGTGTCTACTTTTCCATATTCATCAAAATAAACCGCATGGTATGCATTTGTCTTACCAGTTTGTAAGTCCATAATTCTGTATCCTTTGCCTCCAGAAGCATATCCCACAAGGATACCTGCTTTTGCCCTGGAGTCAAGCTTGTGTCTGTGTTCCTTGGGCACGTGGAAGTAACACGGACTTCCAAACACACGTATGTGCGACAGATTGGGAGCTTTCCCATGCCAAAGTTCAAATGGTGTGCGCTCTGCACCTTTAGTTGGCAGTCTATTCTGCAAATAGACTGACGTGTACACCCCTTCGGCCCACAGCTTTTGTGGCAAACGTGCATCCTTTAGCATGCACCTTGTCATGTCCATAATGGACCTAAACTTTCTCTCAGCTATGGCATTCTGCTGTGGTGTGTAAGGAATCGTAGTTACGTGTGCAATTCCTTCTTTGGCCAGGAGAGCCTGCATTTCATTTGAGCAGTACTCACCTCCATTGTCACTCATTAACACAGCTGGAGCTCTCTGGAATTTATTCTTGACCATGGCAATGTATTCCTGGAGCTTGTCCACTGTCTCACTCTTCTCTTTGAGGAAATATACAACACAAAATCTTGAAAAGTCATCCAGAAATATTAAAATATATCTATTCTTTCCCAGTGAGGGAACATTCATGGGTCCACAAATGTCAGTGTGCACTATGTCAAGCACTTTGTTGCTTCTTTGTTCTGCACAACGTGGAAATGAAGGTTTTACAGCCTTCT
Organism: Podarcis bocagei; assembly: GCF_964188305.1. NCBI lineage: Eukaryota > Metazoa > Chordata > Lepidosauria > Squamata > Lacertidae > Podarcis > Podarcis bocagei. The sequence goes on from NC_138135.1 coordinate 2,489,466, forward strand.
CAGTAATACAGCTTATGCACTTTGCTGGAGCTTTGTTGCTCTGCTTTACCTGCAAACCTCTTACAAGATTTCTTTTCTGTAGATCCAGAATGAGGCTGGCGTCCCTGTGTCCTAGCCTTCTGTGCCATAAGTCTAGATCTGCTTCATCCTTCTGGCTGGAATGTGCCACTTTTGCAGACTGGTTCTCTGAAAGATCAAGCTCATATACACCATTTATTAGCTTTGCTTGAGCAAACACTTTGCCATTTCTAGTCACTTTACATTCTCCATTTCCAAATGTGACCTGGAAACCTTTCTTGTCCAAAGTGGACACGCTGATTAAATTGCAGCTCAGCTCTGGAACGTACAAAACTCTAGAGATTGTGTTCTCAATGCATTCATTGTTTATATTGCATTTCAGGCTCATGGAACCTGCACCTTTTGCTTTAACAATGTTGCCATCTGCAATCTCAATTTCAGATCCTTCTTCTTCATTTATTTCATTAATCTCATTAAAATAGTCCTTTTTATATGAAAAATGCGAACTCGCTCCTGAATCTAAAATCCATTTATTACGTTTATTTTCACGATTCTGGACAGCTAAATTCCTTTCTTGCAGTAACCATGTGCATTCACATTTCCCCTTCTTTTCCCCTTTTGGCTGAAAGGGGTGGGGTTTCCTCGCTTTAGGAGCTTTGCAGTTCTTTGCAATGTGTCCTTCTTTGTTACAATTGAAGCAAATCACTTTCTTAGGCATCTCTTTGGACTTTGTACATTGCCTAGATGCATAACTGCTGTCCTTGCTTCTAGCATTCCTTACTGGAGATTCAGCTCTATCTCTGCATTCTTCTTTTAAATAACCAATCAAGTCTTTAAAAGTCAGACCTTGTCTATGAGCCATCAAACTTACAAATGCGCTAAAGCGTGGTCCAAGTGATGATAACAAAAATGCTATCTTTGTATCCTCATCAAAAGCTTTGGGAGTCAGATCAATTCTTTGAATAATCTCAGTAAACTTGTTGATGTGCTCTGTGAATTCCTCTTTTGAATTCATTCTCAATCTGGTTAATTTACACATCAAGTTTCTGAAGCTGTTTATGCTAGATTCTCCATACACGCGCTCAATATCTCTTAAGATTTGAGATGCATCATCTGTACTATTTATTAATGATAGCTGCTCATCACGAAGTCCACTCAAAATTATGTGTCTAGCTTCGCTGTTCATGCGTTTCCAAGCACTTATCTTGGCTAAATCCTCCTCAGACGATCCTGTAGGCTGAGGCTCTAAAGCTTCCAAAATATGCTTATAATCTAAACATGCTATCAAGCGCTGCTTCCAGTGCATGAAATTGTACTCATTCAGCACAGGCATTCCTAGCTTTGCATCACTATCAAAAGCTGCTCTAGCCATCTTAAAATCCAAAATTTCAAAATTCTTCAAAATTTGAAAATTTCTCAAAATTTCAAAATCAAAATCTCAAAAATCTCAAAATACAAAACAATTCTTCACTGCCTTGGGTCACTGTGAACTCTGAGGGAAGGGGGGGGTTGCTTAATCCCCACTGCACAATGGAACAAAGGACCATGTGCTTACCAGGAAGTTAACTCAGAAAAATACTACTCAACTCAAAATCACAATCCAATGCAATCCTTCAAAAATACGCAGAAATATGCAATACTGGGCCCACTAACCCTTTGTGGGAATGTTCTGGGGTGCAGGAGAGGATATATTGACTAATTATATCCTTATCCAACTTGTGCTAACAAGTTCCCAAAATATCAGCAGAGTTTATAGACATTCCCCTTTTGTTCGCAAAGGTAACGTGTGCACAGGTTCGCTAGAACCTCTATAATAATTACTCTGGTAATTTCCCCTTTGTTCCCTCTTAAAATACAAGACACAACACAGTCTTTATAAAAGTATAAAAGAGTTTACTCACGATCTGTTCACAATATGATCCCAGACGGCAGATAGGCTTAAAAAGGTAAAATACACTTAGAATCTATCTTATAGGAAGATAGGCCTCTCCTCTCTTGGCTGAGAGCCAAGAGGGCATCCTGCTTTTTCGAAAGGTGATGGCAGAGAGAGAGAGATGGCTGCCTGCCCTGTGCTTTTGTCATTTACCTGCACAGGTGAGGCCACACCCACCTCTGGTCACATGTGGAGGAAGTCCATCCCCAGGAAGTTTACCTGCTTGCTGGACAGACATCCCTCCCCATGTTTCTAACATGTACACTCTAGGAATGTTGTCATTGACTGCTCCTGTGTTTACATCCCACAGAATTAATTCTAAAACCCTTTTAGTACTAGATTCTGGCTCCTGTAACGTCAATACTGAGTCATCTGCAAATGCTCTCAGTTTGTACTGTTTGGCTTCGACCTGTATACCTTTAACCAACCGGTCCCTTCTAATCATATTCAGCAGAACCTCCAGGACCGATATGAAAAGCAGTGGGGAGATAGGGCACCCCTTTTTCTATCTTAAATTCTTCCATCACCACATTATTTATAATTAATTTAGCCTTTTGTTCAGAGTATATTGCACCTATACCATTTTCAAAACCTTGGCCTACCCCCATCCCCTGTAGGTTCTTCTTCATGAAACTCCAAGAGATATTGTCAAAAGCTTTCTCCGCATCCACAAATATCAGAACTGCTTTAGTGTTTATATTCACTTCTAGTTTTTCCAAAATATCAATTATGTTACTCAAATTATCAGACAAGTGTCTTCCCGGGAGAAAGCCCGCTTGGTCTTTATGAATCTCTTCCATCAATACAAAGAGCTTCAGTTTCAATGCAAGCGTTAGAAGACATCATCTGACTCACACAGGGGAGAAACCATTTAAATGTATGGAGTTTGGAAGGAGCTTCAGTCCAACTGGAACCCTTGATTTGCATCAACAAATTCCCACATGAGAGAAACCATATAAATGTCAAGTAGACAGAGGTTCAGTCCTAGTGGAACTCCTACATCTACAGACTCATGGACAGGAAGAACTTTAACAGTTGACACCCTACAAACCCATCAACCCTCAAAGAGGAGAAGCTGTTTAAAGGGAAAGATTGCAGAAAGTGCTTTAGGTATAATGGAGTGTTTAAGGAACATCTAAGGACTCAGAGGGGAGAACCCATTGAGATGTATGGAGTGAGGAACGTGTTCCTTTCAGAGTCCACTCTTTTCTTCACAGCAATGAACTCAACTCAGCAGGAAATCCATCTTAAAAGCATGTCATGTATTTGAGGTTCTGGTGTTTATATGTAAAATTGTATAGTAATGAAATAATGAGGGTAATGTCTCACACTAGTGAGTATAGTTACAGATAGGTAGCCGTGTTGGTCTGCCATAGTCAAAATAAAAAAATTCCTTCCTGTAGCACCTAAAAGACCAACTAAGTTAGTTCTTGGTATAAGCTTTCGTGTGCATGCACACTTCTTCAGATACACAGGAAGGATTTTTTTTATTTTGACTGTTGTTGTTTAGTCGTTTAGTCGTGTCCGACTCTTCGTGACCCCATGGACCAGAGCACGCCAGGCACTTCTGTCCTCCACTGCCTCCCGCAGTTTGATCAAACTCATGCTGGTAGCTTCAAGAACACCAGCATTATTTTGACTAGTGAGTATAATTTTAGATGTAAGGTACCTTTTGATAGGGAGGGGGATGGGGGGGGGGAGTTGGTGAATCTGGATTTCTGGTGGTGAGTGAGGATTAGGGCTGGGCGATCTATTAATCTCATCCTATACCGGTTTCTAGACCACATTGTGATAACTTTTCAAAAACAATTGATATGGCAACACCCCACAGATCACAGTTTGTGTTTTTGGGATGCTCATTTGCCTGGAAGCAGCTGGCAGAAAGCTTTTCTTCATGAAGCCCCTGCAGATGCTGAGTTCCTGACTTCCCTCCCAGATGACAGGAAGCGACACACACACCTCCATTGCCCTGTTTCCTTCCAGCCTCTTTCCTCCCTTGCTCCCTTCTGCCGGTTTGTGTGCCTGACTTAGATATCTTGTGTGGTGTATTTTTTTACTGCTGAAACTGGATTTGCTCTCAGGAGCCAAGTTTTGTGCCTCACTGGGGACCCAGTGAGAACTGTATGCTTTGAAAGCTCAGTAAACTATTACTGAAGAAGTCCTGCTGCCTCTGTGTGTGTTTCTGACCTCAGTGTGGGACTTGCTCTGCACGTGGCCCCTACCCTGCTGCTAGTAGTATAGTATAGTATAGCATCTAGATCAAGGGAAGTAATAGTGCCACTGTATTCTGCTCTGGTCAGACCTCACCTGGAGTACTGTGTCCAGTTCTGGGCACCACAATTCAAGAAGGACACTGACAAACTGGAACGTGTCCAGAGGAGGGCAACCAAAATGGTCAAAGGCCTGGAAACGATGCCTTATGATGAACGGCTAAGGGAGCTGGGCATGTTTAGCCTGGAGAAGAGGAGGTTAAGGGGTGATATGATAGCCATGTTCAAATATAGAAAAGGATGTCACATAGAGGAGGGAGAAAGGTTGTTTTCTGCTGCTCCAGAGAAGCGGACACGGAGCAATGGATCCAAACTACAAGAAAGAAGATTCCACCTAAACATTAGGAAGAACTTCCTGACAGTAAGAGCTGTTCGACAGTGGAATTTGCTGCCAAGGAGTGTGGTGGAGTCTCCTCCTTTGGAGGTCTTTAAGCAGAGGCTTGACAACCATATGTCAGGAGTGCTCTGATGGTGTTTTCTGCTTGGCAGGGGGTTGGACTCGATGGCCCTTGGGGTCTCTTCCAACTCCATGATTCTATGATTCTATGATTCTATGATTCTATGATTCTACTTGGCTCATGCCCCGGAGTTGCTCTACTCAAGCATGCAAGACGGTTTTTGCACCAAACTCTGTCATCCCCCCACCGCATGATCTCCAAGCACTGATTCTTCACCAGAAATTCATCCCTGCCTCCTAAGCATTCTGAAGAAAACTGATAATACTGTAGGTTAATGGGTGATTTCCCCCCAAGCCTAATTGCAAGAGGGGAACGGAAGAACTGCAGGGACCAGGGAAGTCTCCTGATGGGCCCATCTTCACTCTTGAACCCCATGGGGCAACCCCAGAGCTCCAGCTTTTTCTGGGGTTTGGGGAAGGTAGTATTTTTCCATAGTCCCAGAAGTTTTTATTCAGTCATGCTGCAAGAGAGTTTTCCTACCAGAGGCCCACAGTTCATATTGCTATCACACTGATTTTACTGTTATTTCTGCTTTTGCTGTCATGGAACAGCTGGGTGCCAGGCGGGGGGGAAAGTTGGGGGACCTACAAGGGAAGAAGGCTTAGATCCTGGGGACTTGTGGTGGGATGGCAGTGAGCAGAAAGAGGGAGGAAAGGGAGCAGAACGGGAGGGGAGGCGTTGGAAGCTGAGGAGGAAACAGGGTTTGGTGAGCAGGAAGAGGCTGGGGCAGAGAGCAGTTTAGGCTCAGAGAGGGGAGAGGAGGGGGCCAGGAGACCCAGAGGAGGCCGGCTGCTGAAGCATCCAGGGAGACTCCCCCTCCTGCTGCAACCAGCTCCCATCTCCCCTGGTCTCCTAGAGCACACAGAGAAATCCAATTCAGACCCCATGAGCCTGTACATTATATTAACAGTTGTTTGGTTTTTTGTCCCAACATGCATCACTTTAATCTCATTGACAATGAACTGTATTTTCTGCCCATTCACCCCATTTGGAGAGGTCCTTTTGGAGCTCCTTGCAATCTCTCTTTGTTTGAACAACCCTGGACAATTTACTGCCATCAGCAAACTTTGTCCCCTGCCTGCCCCCTCCTAAGTCTAGATCATTTATGAACAAGTTGAAAAGCCACAGGTCCCAATACTGATCTTGAGGGGACTCCGCTTCTGCTCCTCTCCATTCAGAGTACCGTCCCTTTCTTAGTACGTGTTCCCCCCTCCCGCCTTCCTTCTGCGCAGTGAAGGGAACCCTGCAGAAAAGTTCTGGGGTGAATTTTGCTTCCCCACACATCCAACACAGCTCAGCATTCAGGGAAATGGAAGAGGAAAGCTGGCCACAATCCAAGAGACTGAGGTCAGCAGAAAGCAAAGCAAAGCCTACTCAAAGGGAAACCTCTTCAGCTTCCAGCCCGTCTGCTCCCACAATGGCTGGAGAAGAATTGCCATTTGGGAACGGCACAGCTGAATGGAATCCCCACAATCGCTCCTGCTGGAGGAATAGGGGCACTTAGCCCTATACTATATAATAATAATAATAATTTATTATTTATACCCCGCCCATCTGGCTGAGTTTCCCCAGCCACTCTGGGCGGCTCCCAATCAGTGTTAAAAACAATACAGCGTTACATATTAAAAACTTCCCTGAACAGGGCTGCCTTAAGATGTTTTCTGAATGTCAGGTAATTATTTATCTCTTTGACATCTGATGTGAGGGCGTTCCATAGGGCGGGCACCACTACCGAGAAGGCCCTCTGGTTCCCTGTAGCCTCACTTCTCGCAATGAGGGAACTGCCAGAAGGCCCTCGGCGCTGGCTCTCAGTGTCCAGGCTGAACGATTGGGGTGGAGACGCTCCTTCAGGTATACAGGACCAAGGCCGTTTAGGGCTTTAAAGGTCAGCACCAGCACTTTGAATCGTGCTCAGAAACGTACTGGGAGCCAATGCAGATCTCTAAGAACCGGTGTTATGTGGTCCCAGCGGCCACTCCCAGTCACCAGTCTAGCTGCCGCATTCTGGATTAATTGCAGTTTCCGGGTCACCTTCAAAGGTAGCCCCACGTAGAGCGCGTTGCAGTAGTCCAAGCGTGAGATAACTAGAGCATGCACCACTCTGGCGAGACAGTTCGCGGGCAGGTAGGGTCTTAGCCTGCGTACCAGGTGGAGCTGGTAGACAGCTGCCCTGGACAGAGTTAACCTGTGCCTCCATGGACAGCTGTGAGTCCAAAATGACTCCCAGGCTGCGCACCTGGTCCTTCAGGGGCACAGTTACCCCATTCAAGACCAGGTAATCCCCCACACCAACCCGCTCCCTGTCCCCCAAAAACAGTACTTCTGTCTTGTCGGGATTCAACCTCAATCTGTTAGCCGCCATCCATCCTCCAACCGCCTCCAGGCACTCACACAGGACCTTCACCGCATTCACTGGTTCTGATTTAAGGAGAGGTAGAGCTGGGTGTCATCTGCATACTGATGAACACCCAGTCCAAACCCCCTGATGATCTCTCCCAGCGGCTTCATATAGATATTAAAAAGCATGGGGGAGAGGACAGAACCCTGAGGCACCCCACAAGTGAGAGCCCAGGGGTCTGAACACTCATCCCCCACCACCACTTTCTGGACACGGCCCAGGAGGAAGGAGCGGAACCACTGTATAACAGTGCCCCCAGCTCCCAGCCCCTCAAGACGGTCCAGAAGGATGTTATGGTTGATGGTGTCAAAGGCCGCTGAGAGATCCAGCAGAACTAGGAAACAGCTCTCACCTTTGTCCCTAGCCCACCGGAGATCATCAACCAGCGCGACCAAGGCAGTTTCAGTCCCATGGTGAGGCCTGAATCCCGATTGGAAGGGATCCAAATGGTCCGTTTCCTCCAGGCGTGCTTGGAGTTGTTCAGCAACCACCCACTCAATCACCTTGCCCAAGAATGGCAGATTTGAGACTGGGCGATAGTTGGCCAAATTGGCCGGGTCTAAAGATGTTTTTTTAAGAAGCGGTTTAATGACCGCCTCTTTCAGCGGGTCTGGGAAGGCTCCCTCACAGAGGGAAGCATTCACCATGCCACGAAGCCCATCACCCAGTCCTTCCCGGCTTGCTTTTATTAGCCAGGATGGGCAAGGATCAAGGAGACAGGTGGTTGGTTTCACGCGCCCAAGCAGCCTGTCCACATCCTCGCAGGTAACAGATTGGAATTGATCAAAAAACTTTGCAAAAGCAAAAAACTTTGCAAAAGCATTGCAGGAGATCTTGGGGTCCCTACCAGGCCCCAGTGGTACAGGTGGTTCTGATAGATTGTGAACCACCTGAAAAAGTCTCCTGCTGCTGTTTTCTGCAGATGCAGTGGAGGCGGCGAAGAAGGCCCTCTTCGCCGTCACCATTGCCACTTGGTAGGCTCGACGTTGAGCTCTAACCCGTGTCCGGTCTGATTCAGAATGAGTTTTCTGCCACCGGCACTCTAGCCGTCTCAACGATTGTTTCATTGCCCTCAGATCTGTGGAAAACCACGGGGCTGTCTGGGCTCCATGCAATCGGAGAGGGCGCTTCGGAGCCAGACAGTCAATAGCCCTGGTTAACTCTGCATTCCAGTGGGCCACCAGGGAATCAGCTGAAAGGCCATCAACATGGGATAAAGCATCCCCTACCACCCTCTGGAAGCCAATTGGATCCATTAAGTGGTGGGGGCGGACCATCCGAATCGGTCCCACCTCCCTGCAGAGGGTGATGGCCAGTGATAAGGAAAATCCCGGGTTGAGAGGGCCCATCTCGTCCCCCATGAGTCTGTGAGGTCAGTGAAAGAAGGAAGTTAAACTCCGCTAACCTTGAAGAGTTACCCACCTCTGGAACGAATTAAGTTCGTAACTAGAGGTACCACTGTAATCTGGAGCAAACCAGCGATCAGTAGACCATGATCTTTATTGTTGTGCAAGAGATTTCCACACAGAGCAAGAACCCCGAGCCTGGGATGACATCAACCTTTTTAACTCCCCCCCCTCACCCAGAATACATTTTGAGCAGCATCCTCACTAGTATGTCACAAGTGGGGAGGGGTATCAAAGGGTTACACAAGTTCAGCAGTTCGTCCTTCTATCAGATACATCTCCGGACACCTCTCAAGTACCCACCACCCAGAGAACAATAAAACTATCGACATACATCCTTGCCCTCAGGGCTTTATGCGCTCAGGGGATTATGGCAGGAGGCCCTGTTCTTACGGCCTGCGTGACTATCCGCTTCGAGGGTCATGGAGGAGGGTGAAGCCTAAATTCACCTTAAAATGGCATTGGAATGGGAAGAATTGGTTAAAGAATGGATATTATATGAATTTGCAAAGTTAGGTATCTTTCCCTGAGCTGTCAAGCTGAAAGGATACATTCAGACACAATCTTTGTAACAGTGTAGCAACTTTAGGCAATCGAAACCAAAATGGATACATTTAATATACTTTGCCCATAGTCTGAGCAGCAGGAGGGCGCTGAGACAACCGTGCAAAGGCTGAGCTGAATGGCTGGTTTGCAGAGAGTTCCAGCCGTCTACGGATTCCCCCATTGCCTAGCTGTCAAAGCATAGCACTCTTGATTGGTGAGCTTCAGTTATTAATAAATCCCATTCATAAAACACAAAGTCCGTAAATCTCATTCATAAAATGCAGAGACCGTGTTTTCCTGTATTTATATGATGTGTGTGTTGTTCTTGTGCGACTGAGGGGAGAGGGGTTTTGGACCTAGGGGATAATGTCAGATGGTAAAGACACACACACCCTTGTATTTTCCATGTCACCAGGACGGAATTCCCCCACTCTTGTCACACGCAGCTGGGCTCACTCGCCAAAGCCACCCGGAGGGCATGACTACAATTCCCATCATCCCTGACCACTGGTCTTCCAGCTAGGGGTGATGGGAGCCGTAGTCCAAAAGCAGCTGGAGACCCAAGTTTGGGAAACCCTCTTCTCCCTGAAGGACAAAGGGGGGTTCACTTGCACCAGAGCGTCAGGTAAGCCCTGCAGGATCAGGCACAAGGGGCCCCTGTCCTCCCAGGGGCCAAGCAGGGGCCTCTTCTGGGAAGCCCACCGGCAGCACTTGAGCACCAGAGAAGGGGGGGAGGGGCATTTCTTCTAGGGACTTATTTCTGGGGTCCCCACGGTGCGCCCCAATCTGGCTCCACTCTGCCGGGGCAGCTGCGTTTTGTTTCGCTGCAGGTGAGCCTGCCCCCTGCAATGTGGGGCTCTTAAATGAACTTTGAGGGGGGCGGAGGGGCTGCAGCTTCCCCGCACTTGCGAAGCAGCCCTAGGAGCGGAGGGGAGGCAGGCAGCAGGAGGGCGATGGGGAGGAACCAGCGAGAAGGAGCTTCTGGAGCCTGGGCAGCCCCCTCCCCGCCTGCTCCCTGAAGGTGTCCCGAGCCCCCCCCTTTTCATGTCAAGGATTGGGGGACACAGCACCCCGGGGTTGCTTTGCTCCGGTGGGGGGGAGGCGGAGCTATTTTGCTTCCTGAGGGCAGGAGTCACAATCCTGTCACATTGTTTTGTGTTGGGATTGTGTCAGGCGGTGAGGCTCAGGTGGGAAAAAGTTGAGAAGGAAAATATCCCGGGGTGCGGATTTACTCTGCTGCCCAGCTGGTCAGGGTGCCACTCCCCGCGGATCCCTCCGGTCAGCAAAAGAAGGAGTCTCCAGCCAAGTTAAAGGAGCAAAACAGCTGTCAGTTGACCTGATCTTTATTCGTTGCAACAAGGTTCTGAGACGGAAAAATTCTGGGTGCGTGGTTGCTCTGCCACCCAGCTCGTCAGACAGAGTCCGCGGGTCCTTGCGGAGAAGAAAGGAACTCAGCCGGACGCAGGAGCAAACTACGAAGATCCGAGTTTATTGCGCAACAGGTTCAAAAAGAGATTGAACCCCGAGAATGGGGCGACATAGACTTTTAAAAGTTCCCTCCAAGTCCCAGAATACAGTGCAAGAAAACGTCATGAATACATTATGGGAAGGTTGAGTTTCACAGATTACATCATGAATATGTTACAAGAGGGTGGGTTTACACAGATTAGCATTTCAGGGAAGGGAGGGGGGAATATGCAGAGTAAGAGATATGCAAAAGATAAACACTCTTGAGTACCAGTGATGATAGAACAATGCTCCAGATATGCATCGTCTGTCACTTGGCATTGCCCGGAGGATAGGCCTGGCAGAACGATCTGACAGGATTAGGGTCTTCCTGCGTACGTGACCTGTCGTTTCGGGGATTATGGAGTCGGGGTTAGTATCATGGAGTCCGGGAAGAGCTGAGTCGAACGATGCCAAGATGAGGGAAATTGGAGTTACGGTTGATTTTATATTAATTTTCGAAGGTTTCAGCCCTTTGCCGGTCAAATGTGTATCAATAGATATATTGTAGCAAGAATGGATACATTGTAGCTAGATTTTGACAGTTTTGCGAGGTCGCTGGTTTCGGATCCATTGTTCTCGCCGTGGGGGGCCGTCATCAGCTTGTCAGGGGGTTAAATGAGGCGTGCAAGAGCTAGCTGAGCTAGTCCTGCAAAGGGAATGCATTGTCCTGATTGGCTAAAGCGCGGCCATAGGAATAAGCGGGGATACAGCAACACACGGTCTACTCGTTATAAGTATGGAGCGCGAATAGGCATAGCAGAGAGATATGGAGATATATTAGAGCTTATTTTGCTCGTGGAAGGGAAGGGAAAGGAGCGTTTCATTGGGGACTGAGGAAAGTGTGGTGCTTATGCAACGGTGAGGGGGCTGAGGGTGAGGGTACAGTGGGCACCTTCGAGGTCATTGCCTCGGACGTTCCAAAAGGAGGGGAGAAAGGAGGCACCCCCCTCGTTTCCGTATCAGTTCAAACACACAAAAAGTAGGAACACCGAGAATATGGTTGCATCAACTTTTAAGACTTTTACCCTGTTACCGTAAAATCTGGGTGCGAGGCTGCTCTGCCACCCAGCTCGTCGGACTAAGTCCGCGGGTCCCTGCGGAGGAAAATGAGCTCAGCCGGAGACAGGAGCAAGATGCAGAAGATCCAAGTTTATTGCGCAACAGGTTCAAGGCGAGATTGAACAGCGAGGAAGGGGTGACATGAACTTTTAAAACTTCCCTCCATGTCCCAGAATACAGTGCAAAATACATCCCAGTTACATCATGAATACTTTAAGAAGAGGTTGGGTTACACCGGATTAATATATGGAGGAGGGAGGGGGGAATATGCAGAGCTGGAGATATGCGCAGATAAGCACATCCTGAGAAGACAATGGTCCATGTACGCGTAGTCTGCCATCTGGCATTGCCTGGAGGAAAGGCTTGGCAGAGTGATTTGACAGGATTAGGGCCTTGACACCTTGCTTGAGGGATTATGGAGGACAGGGGAGGTGTCATGGAGTCCTAGAGAAATTGAGCAAATTGGCACCGAAAGCAAGAAAATCGGTGTTACAGTTGATTTTCTATGAATTTCATAGATTTTATTCCCTTTTGACATTGACAATTGGACTCGGAAATAAATGGATATATTGTAGCGAAGAAGAAGGTGAAGAAGACATGCCCCCTCTCCATATCATACCCCCTTCCCCATAATAAATTTTCCAACAACTTCATCGATACATGACAGGGGGTTTTCCCCCACAATTTTTTCTGCCCATTTCCCACAATACATTTTTCAACAGCATCATAGATGCATCACAAATATGTCACAAAGTAGGAGTCTTTGGCATTTAGAAACATGAGCCCTTCACCCACCCCGTCAATAACCCCAATTTCCCAAACCTCTTCCCCAAAGAACGTAATAGTATTTGCCCATCCCCCAGCTGAAAGGCTTTCCTGCCCTTCTCCCTTCAAAGTATCAGGATTCAACCCGCCATCCCGATGGATTTCTGCCTGGGGCATGTGCTGCCCTTGATCGCCTCCGGCCTGCTAAGGGATCCCCTAATTGGAGAGGAGTCATTAGACTTTGGAAGCAAGGAAACCAGTCAAACCGTAGAATTTTGGCGATTATTTGACGTTTCTTCAGCTTTCTATATTGGATAGTCGAGGAAACAGTCCGATTCATGGAATCCGCTTCTGGCTCCAATTCTATAGGCTGCTTTTCTGAGCCTCTTGGCTGTTGTGCAGGGACGGGGCCTGTGTCCACGGTCCTTGTCCTGGCCTGAGTCAGAGGCTGGGATTTGGGGGGGGGGTCGTTTAGCTGCCCCCCTCCATTCCTGGTTTGAACAGCACCAAGACCTAAAACACGGAGGGATCTAAGCTCACGGGGTGGGGGAGGGGAGGATGTTGCAATGCAAACCTTGTAGGAGGGACGGGACCCACTTGGCAGATCTTCTCCCCCCCCTCAATTCTTTCCCTCCCCTCCTCCTCTCACCCCGCCCCCACAACCCCAGACCCTGCCCCCAAACATCCCACCCCTTCCTCCTCCTCCTCCAATCCGGCTTCTGCTCCGGGAATGTGGGGGGAGAGCCCCCTCCCACCCTGCCTGCTTCTCCCGCAAGTGGAGCTTCCACTCCGGATTGCTGCTCTGCCCCGTAGCTCTAGGGGGGCGCTTTCGGAAAGGGGAGGAGGATGGAGAGAGAAGGATCCTCTCCCCCCCCCCCGTGGATTTTGCAGGAAAGGAGAATCGGGAGCGAGGACAAAGAGGTAAAGGGGTCGCGGGGGGGGGAGGGGAGAAAAGGACCCAGAGACCCGGCCAGCTCCCCCAAGCGCCTTCCGTGGGGCCTGGATCCCTGCACGCGTGCTGCGAAGGGGCGAATATGGGGCGCCCACCCACGAGGACTCCCTGGCCCCCTTTCCCCCGCGCAGGCATCCCTAGGACGCGGAGAGAAGCCAGGATAGAGACCCCCCGTCCCCCTTGCTAGTTTTGGGGGGCAATAGGGGCGGAGAGATGGGTCGCGCCTGGCGAGGGGTGAGCCAAGGGGGCCTTTGGGTGCAGGGGAGACTCCGGGAGAAAGGGCGGGGGTCGGGGAAGTAGGGAGAGAAGGGAGGGGCATCCTCGAGTCAGGGAAGCGCAGCATTAGCGGGGGGGGGGGAGGGAGATAGGAAGACCAGTCTTTGGGGAGAAGTCTCCCTCGTGGCTTCCTTGGGGACTCTCCGGAGGGGCCGCCTTGGCTTCTCCCGCCCGCCCAGAGAGGGATCCCTGGAAAGTGGGGGTCCTGTCCACCCACCTCTTCCTTCCTGCAATCTCCATCCTCTTCCGACCCCATAAGTCCCTGCCCTGTCCGGACACAGCGCTTCTGCCCAGTCCAACCACTGGTCCCCTGGAGAGGAGAGGAAATCCCCAGAGGAAGAGGGGAGGGGGGAGGCCTTCTCAGAAGCGGCTCTTGGTTTCCGCAATCCCACCCAGGAAGCAGCCAGAAACCTTTTCCTCTCTCTCAGGCTTCCATCTTTAATTGTCCTTTCTTGAGGATGAGGATAATGTACACCTGTCATCAGAAACGGGTGCAGAGTCCATGGAATGGCTCTCAGGATTGGTACAGAAGTTGCACCTCAAAAGCATTTCTGTTCCTCTTATTCTTTGAAGGCAATGTCAGAGTGACTGACAAGCTGAGATACAACCTATCAGCATCTGATGACAGACATTGCACGAATCTTCCCAGTCAAAGGACACATTTTCAAGATAGACAGTGCCTGGGGCTGGAGGCTCTACACACCGGATGTCCCTGTGCAGGCCAGAGACTGCCAGTATTAGCACAGGTGAGGTGTGTGACCTCCCCAAATTTACAGACTGTATGTGAATGAGAGTTTGTGGGTGGGATTATAGTTTACGGCAACCCTGTGATTTTCTCCACCCATAACATTTTATGAGCTGATATTGAAGTACAAATTCCAAATTAATTACAAAAAATCACATGATAATAATAATAGTACAGTGGTACCTCGGGTTAAGAACTGAATTCGTTCTGGAGGTCCGTTCTTAACCTGAAACTGTTCTTAACCTGTGGTACCACTTTAGCTAATGGGGCCTCCTGCTGCCGCCGTGTGATTTCTGTTCTCATCCTGAAGCAAAGTTCTTAACAAAAGGTACTATTTCTGGGTTAGCAGAGTCTGTAACCTGAAGCGCCTGTAACCCGAGGTACCACTCTAGACCAGTGTTTCCCAACCGGTGTTCCGCGGCACACTAGTGTGCCGCGAGACGTTGCCTGGTGTGCCGTGGGAGGGAGGCGGGCGGGGCGGCAGCGGCGGCGAGGAGAGGCCGCCCAGCGCGGGGCTCTCGCCGTCTGCGTGCCTGGCTGCCTGCGTGGCGCTGACGTCACGGGGCTGTAACGTGCCCCACATAGGCACACGCAGGGCGGCGAGCGAGTTCCCTCCCACATCCCATTGCCGGCTCTGCACCAGGCGGTAGAGCTCGGCGAAGTCGCCGCGCTGGAAGGCCAGCAGCGCGCGCACCTTGGCCAGGCTCTCGCCCGCCTGCGCCTCCAGGCACGGCGCCTCGGCGTTGGGCGGCAGCGAGCCCAGGAAGCGGCCCAGCCGGCCGGGGTCGCCCGCCTGCAGCAGCGCCTCGCACCCGCACGAGACCTGCTCCGCCGAGAAGCGCGGCGAGCACGGAGGATCGGGCGTGGCGGAGGCCAGCCCCGCGCTTGGAGAGGACGCAGCAGCCGTCGCAAAACCCGATCCTCCTCCTCCTGCTCCGCCGCCGTCCTCTGGCTCTCGGCCGGGAGGAACCTGCGGCGACGGGGCGGGCGCCGAA
This sequence comes from Podarcis bocagei, assembly GCF_964188305.1. Lineage (NCBI taxonomy): Eukaryota > Metazoa > Chordata > Lepidosauria > Squamata > Lacertidae > Podarcis > Podarcis bocagei. The sequence continues at coordinate 2,504,796 of NC_138135.1, forward strand.
GTTGGCAGAAGTTGGCGCGCCTCCTTGGCAGCGCCTTCGTCCTCCTCCTCCTGCCTCTGCTCTCCTCCGGCGGCGGGGGCGCGCCGCCCTCCCCGGCCGGGGGGCTCGGCGGGGCCCGCGGGGAAGGAGGCCATGTTCGCAGCGCGCGGGATCGCGGCCCCCCTCGCCCGCCTCCGGCCCGCTCCCCTCCCCCTGCACCCTGCCCTAGCCGTGCGGTCTCCTCCCCCTGCGCCGCCGTCCCCTTTTCACATCCTAGGAGCCGCGGTCCGCCTACCGCCCCCGGGCCGCGGCGCGGCTCCCAGCCCGGGCTGGCCTCCGCCTCTTGGGACGCGCGCCCACCCCCGCGGCCCCCCAAACTTCGGAGCAACTCTCCAGACGCTTCTCCCCCACCTCGGTCTCCCTCCTTTCCACTTCTCTTCCCCCCTTCCTTCCCTCTTTCTTTCTCTTTCTCTCCCACCCGCCTTTCCTTCTATTAACTTTCCTTTCCCCTCCCTTCGTCCTTCCTACTTTTACTCCTGGGCTCCTCCCCCCTTTGCGCAGCCACAAATCAATCTCTCTCTCTTTTTCCCCCTCTCTCTCTTCTTTGCTCAGACGCAAAAAAGCGCCGCTTTTTGGAAATCCGGACTGCTGTCCCCGCTGAAACGATACTTTAAAAAAGGAAGAACCCACTGGCTCTTATTTCTGTTTAAAGCAGTAGATCCCGAACTCTTTTGGCCCACTGCCCCCTTGGTTCCACATCCCCCAGTGTCCCCTATGCTTACTCTATAGAAACCATTACAGGGGTTAACGCGGCTCGCTAAGGAAGATATTAATAGAATTCTGCATTTGGGGGGAGACCCTAACAGTCATCTACCATTACCTTCTATGCTGTTACTATTTTTTTATTTTTTTTTACATAAGTAAAAAGTGACCTTTCCCCATCTGGCATGGTGGTGTGCCTCGAGATTTTTTTCATGAAACAAGTGTGCCTTTGCCCAAAAAAGGTTGGGAAACACTGCTCTAGACGTTATAGTATTAGTATTTCCCCCCCCCCCAGCCGCTCTGGGCAGCTTACAGTATATATAGGTAAAGGTAAAGGGACCCCTGACCATTAGGTCCAGTCGTGGCCGACTCTGGGGTTGCGGCACTCATCTCGCTTTATTGGCCGAGGGAGCCGGCGTACAGCTTCCGGGTCGTGTGGGCAGCATGACTAAGCCGCTTCTGGCGAACCAGAGCAGCGCATGGAAATGCCGTTTACCTTCCCGCCAGAGTGGTACCTATTTATCTACTTGCACTTTGACGTGCTTTCGTACTGCTAGGTTGGCAGGAGCAGGGACTGAGCAACGGGAGCTCACCCCGTCACGGGGATTCGAACCGCCGACCTTCTAATCGGCAGGTCCTAGGCTCTGTGGTTTAACCCACAGCACCACCCGCGTCCCTACAGTACATATACAAGACAGTAAAACATCCAAAAATTAAAAACCTCCTGATACAGCTGTCTTCTAAATGTCAGATAGTTGCCTCCTTCCTTGCCCTCTGAAGGGAGGGCATTCCATGGGGCAGGAAGCCCTCTGCCTGGTTCCCTGGAACTTCACTTCCAACAGCAAGGGAACTTCTAACTTCTATCAGCAAGGGAACCAGCAGAAGACCCTCGGAGGCGGACCTCCCTGTCCGGACTGAACGATGGGGGTGAAGATGCTCCGTCAGGTCCACAGGGCCGAGGCTGATGAGGGCTTGAGGTTGCAGATCTTGCTCCTCCATAATGATCGATGTATAGATAGTAGAGTAGGAGAAAACACTCAGAGGCAGAAAAAAAAATCAGCTGAGAAATTTATTACTGAAGACACATAAGCATGACAGGATCCAAAAAGATAGCAAAAATGTAACTCACAGTAAAACCCTGACTTAGCAAACCAAAACAGCACTCAAGTAAGAAACAGACAAACAGAGTAGAGTAATATCAGAATAGGAAGCGGGAGCAGGCGCATTTCAATACTGTAATTTATACATAGTTCAATGTCAGAGTAACCCTGGGAGTAGATAACAAGCCTCCAGGTGGACGTGCCCCACCTGCCCTTCTCTTTCCTCTTCCGCACGAGCAGAATCTGACTTCTGGACTGTGGGATTGACGGTTGTTCTCCTCCTCTCCATCCACCAGGGCTTGACTTCAGGTGCAGCAGAATTCCCCAGCCCACCAAGGATTTGAGACCCATCAGCTTTCCTCACCTGGTTAAGCCGGCCGGTTGAAGCCGTTGCTTGAAGCCCTGTTGCATGCTGACAGCTTCTGGAAGCCACAGGTGAGAGCTGAGTGCAGGGTGGGCACCAAGGATGGAAAAATGACCCCAGGAGGTGCAGGACATGTCCCCCACCAAAGGAGAACTACAGCTCCCCAACACCCCATGACATCTAGATTCAGGTAGGTAGCCGTGTTGGTCTGACGCAGTTGAAATAAAAAAATTAAAAATAGTCCAGTAGCACCTTAGAGACCAACTAAGATTTGTTCTAGGTATAAGCTTTTGTGTGCATGCACACTTCTTCAGATACACTGAAACAGATGTCACCAGACCCTTGTATATCGTGGGAGGGTGGGGTGGGGGTTTTCTCAGAAGGTACTCTTACTACCATCTCCTACTACCCTTCACTATATGAGGAAGTGTGCATGCACACGAAAGCTTATACCTAGAACAAACTTAGTTGGTCCCTAAGGTGCTACTGGACCATTCTTTCTTACTTCAACTGTGTCAGACCAACACGGCTATCTACGATTAAGTACCGTTATGTCCTGCTTTTCAGTGTCACTTTAGGATAGTCAGAAGACGGGCTCGAGTTCAGGCAGCACGTCATCATTATAAAGCACCATTGGGGTGGGTGTTTCCGCCTGGGATTCCCATGTGCCAGCTGCTTTCCTTCTGCTTCTGCTGCTCTCTCCATGCAATGTGAGGCATGTAGATGGAGGTCCATCTCAAAGAACAGGAGCTTCCCTGAGCACCCATTCAGCTGACCCCAAGCACCAAGCCTTGCCACTAGTTCTCTGACTGACCCAGACCACAGTCCCTGGAAAGGATGTAGACCTGGGTCTCACATAATGGTCCACATGGACCTCCTGAGGGCAGTGGGACTGTGCAGGTGATTCATGAAGATCTAGAGGTGGAAACGGGGGCAACCACTTGATTTGAAAGGCAGTCTTAGAGTAAAAATTCTTGCTAAATGTAGTTTTTATCAATCTCTTTATCTCTTCATAAATCATGGTCCAAAATCTTTGTATCTCTAGACAGGACCACCACATATGGTAGTATGTTCCTATCTGTTCCTTACATTGCCAGCACTTGTTATTATTTATTTATTTTTGCAAGTTTTACAGGGGTCAGGTACCACCTATAGAACATTTTCATAAGATTTTCCCTTATATGGAAACAAGCCGTGAATTTTATATTTTTAGTCCATAATTCGTTCCAAATATTGGGTTTGATCGTATGTCCCAGGTCCCTCTCCCATTTTACTGTAATTTCTTTGATATCTTCCTCCTTTCTTTGCCAATTCAAAAGTAGTTTGTACATTTTAGAAAGTGTCTTTTGATTATTATATAAAATATCCTTCTCCAGATAGGATTTTTTTTTTGGTTCTTTTATCCTTTTCAAGGGCGGCTTTTAATTGATAATACTCCAGCCAGGTTATTCTCTTCTGTTTCAATTCACTTAGGCCCTTTATTTTCGGATCACTACTTGTTTCCTCTACTAAATCCTTATATGTTAGCCAATCGCTGTTCATATTCATCCTGTGAACTGACATAGATTCCATTGGTGACAGCCACCATGGTGTTTTGGTTACTACTGATTTTTTACTCCTCTCCCATGCTTCATATAATGCCCTTCTCACAATGTGATTTAAAAATCCTGTGCGGGATTTAACCTTGTCATAGCCTATGTAGCCATGCCACCCGTACACAATATCCCATCCCTCCAGATCTAGGACTTCCGTGTTTTTAATTAATATCCAGTCCTTAATCCATGTCCAACACACTGCCTCAAAGTACAGTTTAAGGTCAGGGACCGCGAAGCCTCCTTTTTCCTTCAACTCTGTTAGTAGCTTAAATTTTATGCGTGGTTTTTCCCCTTGCCAAATAAACTTGGCAAGGTCTTTCTGCCAATCCTTAAAGCACTTTACACCTCTAATTATAGGTATTGTTTGGAACATAAAAATCATCTTTGGCAATACCATCATTTTAACTGTGGATATTCTCCCCCACAGGGATAAATTCAATTTTCCCCAAGTCTCTAATTCTTTTTTTATTTCCTTCCACTTCTTCTCATAATTGTCCTTATATAAGTTTATATTCTTATTGGTGATCCAAACCCTCAAATAATTTACCTTATTGGCTACCTTTAAACCTGTTGTATTTTCCAGTTCCTCTTGTTCCAACTTTTTCTTGGAGCTTAGCGTGTCCGTAATAGCCGCCGTCTGCATCGCGAACCCTTTGATAAACTTGCGATAGAAGTTGGCGAAGCCGACAAACCGCTGGACCTCCTTCCGGTTGCGCGGGCTCTTCCAATCCAACACCGCTCGAACCTTGGCGCTGTCCATGGCTAGCCCCTTGTCCGACAACTTGTAACCCAAGAAATCCACCTCCGTCGTGTCGAACTGGCACTTTTCCAGTTTGGCGTACAGTCTATGCTGCTGCAACCTCTCCAGCACCTCCCAAACGTCTTGGTCATGCGCTTGCTGCGACTCGGAGAATATCAGGATGTCATCCAGAAAGCAGACGCACTTCTTGTAGAGGAGTCCCGCCAACACATGATGCATGAAAGCTTGAAAACAGTGAGAACCGTTTTGCAATCCAAACGGCATCACTCTGTACTCGTAGGTGCCCAGAGGCGTGAACATGGCTGTCTTCCACTCATCGCCCTCCCTCATGCGGATGAGATTGTACGCCCCTCGCAGGTCCAACTTGGTAAACACGCGTCCCTTGCGCACCGTCGCCAGTAGGTCGTCAATCCTGGGCATGGGGAAATCAGAGGGCTTGGTCATCTTGTTCAAGAGGCGAAAATCCACCACCAGCCTTTTTTGGGGCGTGTCCTTCTTCTTCACAAAGAAAACAGGACTGCCCCCTACTGCCCTGGACTCCCGGATGAAACCGCGCTCCAAATTGTGATCTATGAACTGTTTGAGTTCCTGTAGTTCATCCTCAGACATGGAATACAGCTTCCCCTTCGGTAGCGTCGCCCCTGGTAGGAGGTCAATCTTGCAGTCATATTGCCTGTGCGGTGGTAACTTGTCCGCCTCCTTCTCGCAGAAGACCTCCAGAAAGTCTGCGTATTTGTGGGGGACTGCTTGCAACGTACCCAACTGCAGTTGTGATTCCTCCTCCTCTCCCTCCTGTCCGGGCAGGATGCAGTGTTCTGCGCAGTAAGAGGAGCCGAAGATCAGCTGTCGCTGGTACCAAGCCAGTGTCGGACTGTGCCTGTCCAGCCAACTCATGCCCAACACAATGGGTGTGTCCGACAGGCGGGTGACGTTAAAACTGATGACTTCCCTGTGGTTGCCAAGGCGCATCACCATTGGCGGCGTTTGCTTCACCACCTGCCCCCCCAGCAACTCCCTACCATCCACTGTGATGACTTGCAGGGGCAGAGTGGCCGGTAATAGCTGTATAGCGTGCTGCTCCACAAAATCCTGTGCTATAAAGTCTGTGTTGCTTCCAGAATCCACAGAAAGCGGCACCTCGATAGTGACGCCATCGGGCAGCTGGAGAGATGCTGTGAGTTGCACTACTGGTTTGGGTGGGAGGGGGTCTGTGGGTTGCAAGATCGCTGGGGACTGCTTCAGTGATGCGTCTGGCTGGGCCCCAGTGCCTCTGTCTCCAGCCAGACATTGTCGTTTCCCTGCTGGTGTTCGCTGTGTTGCGTGGCCGCTTTCACCGTTGCAGAGGCTGCAGTGTGCTTGGAGCTCCTCTGGGGACACTCTTTCGCCAAGTGTTGAGAGCTGTCGCATATAAAACACTTCCTGGTCCCTCTAGGAGGTTTAGTCTTGACTGCCGCCGGTGCAGGGGCTCTGGTAGCTGATGGAGCCCTGGCGCCTGCCACCTCCATAGGTTCCACTCCCCCTCCTGGCAGAGGTGTGGATTGCGCACGCGCAGCTTCCCTGGGAATGAAAGAGAAACTTCTCGCTGCTTCGCGCCCTCCACGTCCTTCGTCTCTGCACCATGGACGTTCTTCCAGCCTCACCCCCACAGTCAGCGCCCTTTGGACCACCTCCTGCGTGCTCCGGGGCCTCTCCCCCCTCGCAATTTCGTCTTTAACAGCATTGCTCAAACCCTCCCAGAATAGGTCTCTGACTGGGTGCGAATCCCGGTCCCATTCCAAGGCACTGACCAGCGCAAAAAAGCGGGCGTGATACTGGCGTACGCTCGCCCTCCCTTGTTTCAGTCCATGAATCTCCCGTCGGGCAAGATCCACGTCAATGGTAGATAAAAAGCACGCATCCATCGCTTTGATAAAGGCATCTGCATTCTGAAGCGCCGGATCTTTATCCCTCCACAAATTGCGTAGCCACGCTTTAGCATCCCCATGCAAATGGGATAGTATAAACCCCACTTTCTCTTCCTCATCCCTAAAGTCTTTCGCCAGCAGTTGCAGTGCGCACATTACGTCTGCTCGAAAATTGGGGTACTGTTGTAAATTCCCATCGAAGTGAGCCACAAGCCCTCCTGCTCTCCGTGCCAACCCAACCCCCTCCGGTCTGGGTCCTGGCTGCCCATGCTTAACCAATGCTTCAAACCTGGCGTGGAGATCTCTGTAGGCGGCTGCCGCATCCTCCTCCCTTTTCTTGGATGCCTGTACCTCTGCGTTCAATTGGGTCACTGCCTGTTGCAGCGCTGAAATTTTCTCTGCTTCCGTCATCTCTGCCAACCGTTGTGAGCTCGCTCCCAAACACCAATTTCCTCCTCTAGCTGCTTCTGCCTCCGCTGCGAGGTATCAGGTGTCCGAAGCTTAAGAGAGACGGGTCTTACTGTCAGGGCTGCCACTCAGTCCCAGCTCACATAGGACCACGTTAGCCAGCGTTCAGGTTAAAAGAGTCTTTATTGGATTACAGGTTCCATTTCCAAACTGCAATGCGCAGCCCTACTTCTTCTAGGTCAGACCGGCGAAGACCCATCTGAGTCTCCGCCTCTAGCACACCAGCTTAATACCCTAGCCTTGCTCCACCTCCTGCGCCTTTCCTTCCGTCTCTGGGTCCTTCTGCCCCCCGGGGTCTCCTCTTTCCTACTCTCTTCTGACGCGGACCCCCCTGACCCTTCCGCCTCCTTGCGGCGGGCTTTGGGACCTGGCTCACTCTCGGGGCTGCTTACTGCGCCAGCTTCCGCTACATTTGAACTTGGCGCGCGCGCCCAACTCTCAACCTTCCTCTTGATCGTTTCGTCGCTCCCCGAGGTGGGCGTGACTACTCCTGACTCATGCCCTCCCTCCTTCTGAAAGCCTCCGGAACCCGATACCTGGTCCCCTTTCTCCCCGCTGCTCCCTGCTGGGTACGTGGGTCCCGATCTCCAACTGCTGCTCTCTGATTCCTCTCTGGACCCTTCTTCCTGGGGTGTCCCCCTGCTTTCCCCCCTTGCTCTGACCGCTGGCGCTCCCTTCTGGGAATCCTCGGACTCACTGGATAAGCTCGGCGATCTCGGTTCGTCATCCCCACTCATCTTTCCTTCGTATTCCTCCCCCTCGCTCTCTGTCTCCTCCCTTCTCTGCGTCTCTGCTCCTGAACCCCTGACAGTATTCAACAGGGAGATTGGTCTATAATTTTTCATGTCTGTCAACTCCACTCCCTGTTTTGGGATTAGAGTGACCAGTGCTTCTTTCCATAATAATAATAATAATAATAATAAATTTTATTTATATCCCGCCCTCCCCAGCCGAAGCCGGGCTCAGGGCGGCTAACAACACTAAAACAGTGCGACATTATAAAAACATCATAAGAATTAATTAAAATCAGAATTGATGGCAACCATAAACTAAAGTATTGTAAAGATTGCCAAAGGAGGGAGTCAGGCTGTGCCCTAACCAAAGGCCTGGTGGAACAGCTCTGTCTTGCAGGCCCTGCGGAAAGATGTCAAGTCCTGCAGGGCCCTTGTCTCTTGTGACAGAGCGTTCCACCAGGTTGGAGCCGCAGCCGAAAAAGCCCTGGCTCTAGTTGAGGCCAACCTAACCTCTCTGAGGCCTGGGACCTTCAAGATGTTTTTATTTGAGGACCGTAAGTTCCTCTGTGGGGCATACCAGGAGAGGCGGTCCCGTAGATACGAGGGTCCTAGGCCGTATAGGGCTTTGAAGGTTAAAACCAGCACCTTAAACCTGATCCTGTACTCCACCGGGAGCCAGTGCAGCTGGTATAGCACCGGATGAATGTGATCTCGCAGCGAGGACCCCGTAAGGAGTCTCGCTGCGGCATTCTGCACCCGCTGGAGTTTCTGGGTCAGTCTCAAGGGCAGCCCCACGTAGAGCGAGTTACAATAATCCAGTCTGGAGGTGACCGTCGCGTGGATCACAGTGGCTAGGTCAGGGCGAGAGAGGTAAGGGGCCAACTGCTTAGCTTGGCGGAGATGAAAAAATGCCGCCTTTGTTATAGCTGTAATCTGCGCCTCCATAGAGAGGGAGGTATCGAAGATTACACCCAAACTCTTGACGGACGGTGCTGGCACTAATTGCACCCCCGCAAGAGATGGGAGTTGCCCCCTCAATCCCATATCGTCCCGTCCCAGCCAGAGGACCTCTGTCTTCGAAGGATTTAACTTCAACCGGCTCCCACGTAACCATCCAGCCACAGCTTCCAAGCATCTGATCAGTGTGTCTGGGGCAGAGTCAGGATGGCCATCCATCAACAGATAGAGTTGGGTGTCATCAGCATACTGATGGCAGCCCAGCCCAAAACTCCGGACAAGCTGGGCGAGGGGGCGCATAAAGATGTTAAAAAGCATCGGGGAGAGAATCGCACCCTGAGGCACTCCACACACCAAGGAGTGGCGGGATGACAGTTCCCCCCCAAGCGCCACCCTCTGTCCCCGACCAGAGAGAAACGAGCGCAGCCATTGAAGGACTGTGCCCTGGATCCCCACGTCGGCGAGGCGGTGGTCCAGAAGTTCGTGATCGACCATGTCGAAAGCTGCTGACAGATCTAGGAGAATCAGCAGCCCCGACCCGCCTCGATCCAGCTGTCTACGAAGATCATCTGTTAGGGCGACCAGAGCCGTCTCGGTCCCATGACCAGCGCGGAAGCCGGACTGGAATGGATCCAGAGCCGATGTTTCATCCAGAAACCTACAGAGCTGTTCAGCAACCGCTCTCTCAATCACCTTACCCAGGAATGGAAGATTCGAAACTGGGCGGTAATTGGATAGATCTAAGGGATCTAATGATGTTTTCTTTAAGAGCGGACGCACCACTGCCTCCTTCAGTTCCCCTGGGAATGTCCCGGTGCCAAGGGACAAATTGATGATATCCCCCAGGGGGGCCCGCACCTCGTCTGGACATGCTCTAATCAGCCAAGACGGGCACGGGTCGAGAGGACAAGTGGTGGGCTTTCCAGCTCGGAGGAGTCTGTCCACATCGGCTGGGGATATCCGGTCAAAGTGGTCCAGTACTGGACCCGAGGACAGTCGAGGGGCCTCCAGTTCCTTTATTGTATCCAAATTGGCAGGGAGGTCATGGCGGAGCGACAGGACCTTCTCCGCAAAAAAGCTCGCAAATGCCTCACAGCTGTGTGTCGAATTGTTATTTAAATTTGGCTGTCCTTCGAGGGACGTTAAAGACCGAATTATACTAAATAATTGTGCCGGGCGAGAGCTAGCGGATGCAATGGAGGCCGAGAAGTAGGACTTCTTAGCGGCCTTCACTGCCATCTCGTGGGTTTTCATAAAAACCCTATAAGATGTTCTTGAGGCTCCGTCACGGGCACCCCGCCATACTCGCTCTAGCCGTCTGAGGTCCCGCTTCATTTTCCGGAGCTCCTCAGTAAACCAGGGAGCCCGGTTTCTGCGGGGTCGCAGAGGGCGCTTAGGTGCGATCTCATTGATGGCTGCCAGGAGCTGGGTATTCCAGCCCTCAACAAGCTCAGTCAATGAGTCGCCAGGGGGAGAAAGGTCCCGCAAGGCTTGGCGGAATCTATCAGGGTCCATCAGCCTCCGCGGGCGAGCCCAAATCGGCTCACCACCTAAGCAGGGTGGGGGTGGAACATCAATCCTGGCTTTCATAGCATAGTGATCAGACCATGGCACCTTCATTGAAGGAAACATGATCACATCTATACCAACGCCAAAGATCAGATCCAGCGTGTGGCCTGCTTGATGTGTGGGGCCCGAAACAAACTGGGAGAGCCCTAGTGTCGCCATGGAAGACACCAGGTCCAGAGCCTGTGAGGAGGGAGTGGCATCGGCATGGATGTTGAAGTCCCCCAATACCAATAGGTTAGGGAACTCCAAGGCCCAGCCGGCCACCGCCTCCAGCAGGCCTGACAGGGTGGCTGCTGGTGCGCTAGGTGGCCGGTACACCAGCCAGACAGCCAAGCTCACCTCGGAGCCCCACACTAGGCCAACACATTCAATGCCGGGGATCGATGGCGGTGGTAGAGCCCTGAAAGAACAATCTTCCCGGATTAATAGTGCCACCCCTCCCCCCCGGCCCACAGTCCGTGACTGGTGGAGGACGGAGAAACCCGGGGGCGCCATCTCTCGTAAGGTAACAGTTACCCCTTCGCGCACCCAGGTCTCCGTCACACAAGCCAGGTCGACCCCCTGCGAGATGATGAAATCTCGCAGGGTGGCGGTTTTGTTGCCTATAGACCTGGCATTGCACAACACCAGTGACGGAGGTGAGTAATCCTTTCTCACCCTACCCTCGTCTCTTGGGATGGGGCGCAGATTGGAAGGGGTACGAGCATATCCGTATCTCGATCCCCTTCGCCTATGCCATCTGCCCCCACCGCCATACCTCCCTCGCCCCTCCACGGTAGGAATCCCAAGCCTCATACTCGCCTCCATTTACAGAATATAAAAGCAGACAAAAAATACACCGAAACAAAACCAATCCCCACCCCACTCAACAAACCATCCCACCCCAACCCAAAATAAAACAAAACAAAATAAAAATACATGGATAAAAACCACCGTTTCTGGTGGTACAACAAAATAAAAAGTAAAAACACCTTTGAAACATTTTAAAATATATAACACGCTTAAACATTTGCTGCCACAGCAGCAGTGTCCTTAGAGTTGTGGCGGTGGTGAGTATGGGGGCCGCCCCCAGGCCCAAGATGGAGAATGGGCTTGCAGGGGGAGCGGTCCTCCCCATGATTGTGGTATATCTTTCCCTCCCAGTATATTATTCATTATTCTTTGTAATATAGGGAGGATTACTTCTTCCAGGTTCTTATACTACAGTAATGTGATTCCGTCAAGACCTGGCAATTTGCCACTCTTCATTTTTTTTTATTACTTGTGCCATTTCATCTATTTCTATATTGGAGTTTAGGGCCTCAACTTCTTCTTTTTCAATTCTTGGTAATTTATTTTGTTGTAAATACTCTTCCATTTTATTAACCTCTAAATGTTCTTGTTTATACAAATCTTTATAAAAGTTTAAGAAGTTTATTTTTATTTTTACTGGGTCTGTTATTTCCTCTCCTTGATCCAAAATTTTATTTATAATTTTTTTTGTTTGCTTTTCCTTTATCATCCATGCTAACAACTTACCGGGCTTATTGGCGGACTCAAAATACCTTTGTTTTCCCCATTTAATTTTATTTTCTACTTCCTTATTTAATATACTAGAGTTATGGGATTGCAATATCTTTATTTTTTGTAATATTTCATGACTTTTTGGATTTTTGATCAACTCTTTTTCATTAATTCTTATCTGGTTAGTTAGCTCTTGGATATTATTGTCTTTTATCTTCTTCAGCCTAGCCATTTGTTGTATTCCAAGACCCCTCATGTATGCTTTACTAAACTACATTTATGTCTGCATTTTGTTTCCCATTTATCTCAAAAAATTCCGCTAACTTGATTTTTGCTTGCGTCACTCATTGGTCGTCTCTCCATATAATTTTTAGTAGGAATGGTTTCAGATAATATTCCCAAAAACAAAACTAGGCTATTTATGTACGCAACGTCAGCAGCAAGGGTTGTAGTGGCAAAACACTGGAAAGATAAAAATACACCCACTAAAGAGGAATGGGTAGTCAAATTGTGCGAGTACTTGGAGCTGGCAAAGCTGACAGATGGAGTAAGAGATAAACCTTAAAAAATGGTGAAAGAAGAATGGGAATATTTAAATAATTATGTAGGGGACAAGGGCTCAACCAGAAAGACCTGGCTATGTTTAGAATGATACCACATAGAGAAATGCTCCCTGATACCAAGATGAGGGATTCCTTTGGAATGCAGATAGAGAGAATTGATAAGAATAATGATCTGTTGTGAGCTTGACGGATGTGTACAATAGATGAGCTTTCCTGCTTTGGCTCATTTTTGTTTTTGTTTTTCTCTTTTTCTTTCTTTCTTTTTTCTTTTTTCTTTTATCTTTCCCATAGTTGCTTATGTTCTGTGTCATGTACCTCAATATTTTTTGTAGACTTTTTTCATTTTTTTTCATTACTACTAAGGAATTTTCCTTTGTAATTTTGGTTGTCTATATTTCTGAGTACCTGTTTACATGTACCTATTTAAAGCAAAATAAAAGTTAAAAAAAAGAGAAGAAAAAAGAAAGGCAGTCTCAGAGGACAACGGTATTCTAAGATCATTCTGTGTTATTAAAGATGATTGAGGATTATGAAAGGTTGTTGATGCATTACTACCATTTGACATCGTACCATTTTCATTTCCTAAAAATTGGGAACATGGGTAGGACATGGGAGAATGTAGGAGATGTTGAAATAGGAGAAGGTGCTAATGGAGGTTGATGTGTCCTTTTTTTTTTCTGTGTTCTCTTTCCTAAAACCCAAACAGGATTTCCTTTCTGCCCACTCTGAAAAAGGTGGTGGAGAAGACAGAATTGCGGGGGACAGGGCACCTTTCGTTTCATTAGGAATAGCCATTAAAATGTGTGAAATGTGGAATATGCTTCACTGAATGAGCACACATAGTTCACATCAACGAACACAAAAAGGAAATAACCCATTTAAAGGTATGGAGTGCGGAAAAAGCTTCTCTTTCAATGCAAAACTTAGAACACACCAGAGGACTCACAAAGAGAGAAAACGTTTTAAGTGCAGGGAGTGTGGGAAGAACTTCAGTCAGAGTGGAAACCTTAAATTGCACAAACGGACTCACACAGGGGGGAAACTATATGAATGCCTGGAGTGTGAAAAAAGTTTTCATGATAATGGAAACCTAAGAAGACATCAACAGACTCACACAGGGGTGAAATCTTTTAAATGTATAGAGTGTGGAAAGAGCTTTAGGGATAATGGAAACCTTAGGAACCATCAACGGACTCACACCGGGGAGAAACCATTTAAATGTATTGAGTGTGGAAAGAGCTTTAGTGAAAATGGAAGCCTTAGGAGACATCAACGGACTCACACAGGGGAGAAACCATTTAAATGCATGGAGTGTGAAAAGAGCTTCAGTCAGAGTGGAGACCTTAGGAACCATCAACGGACTCACACAGGGGAGAAACCATTTAAATGTATGGAGTGTGGAAAGAGCTTTAGTGAGAATGGAAACCTTAGGAAACATCAACAGACTCACACAGGGGAGAAACCATATAAATGTCTGGAGTGTGGAAAGAGCTTTAGTGAGAATGGAAACCTTAGGAAACATCAACAGACTCACACAGGGGAGAAACCATTTAAATGTATGGAGTGTGGAAAGAGCTTTAGTGAGAATGGAAACCTTAGGAAACATCAACAGACTCACACAGGGGAGAAACCATTTAAATGTATGGAGTGTGGAAAGAGCTTTAGTGAGAATGGAAACCTTAGGAAACATCAACAGACTCACACAGGGGAGAAACCATATAAATGTATCGAGTGTGGAAACAGCTTTAGTAATAGTGGAATCCTTAGACGACATCAACGGACTCACACAGGGGATAAACCATTTAAATGCATGGAGTGTGGAAAGAGCTTCAATCAGAGTGGAAACCTTAGAAATCATCAACGGACTCACACAGGGGAGAAACCATTTAAATGCATGGAGTGTGGAAAGAGCTTTAGGAACAGAGGATCTCTTAGAACACATCAACAGACTCACACAGGGGAGAAACCATATAAATGTATCGAGTGTGGAAACAGCTTTAGTAATAGTGGAAGCCTTAGACGACATCAACGGACTCACACAGAGGAGAAACCATTTAAATGTATTGAGTGTGGAAAGAGCTTTAGTAACAATGGAAGCCTTAGACTACATCAACGGACTCACACAGGGGAGAAACCATATAAATGTATTGAGTGTGGAAAGAGCGTTAGTAACAGAGGATATCTTAGAACACATCAACGGACTCACACAGGGGAGAAACCATATACGTGTATCGTGTGTGGAAAGAGCTTTAGGAACAGAGGATATCTTAGAACACATCAACGGACTCACACAGGAGAGAAACCATATAAATGTATCGAGTGTGGAAAGAGCTTTAGTCATAGTGGAAGCCTTAGACTACATCAACGGACTCACACAGGGGAGAAACCATATAAATGTATTGAGTGTGGAAAGAGCTTTAGTAACAGAGGATATCTTAGAACACATCAACGGACTCCTACAGGGGAGAAACCATTTAAATGCATGGAGTGTGGAAAGAGCTTCAGGCAGAATGGACACCTTAGAAATCATCAGCAGACACACAGGGGAGAAACTGTTTAAATGTATGGACTGTGGAAGGAGCTTCAGTCAGAGTGGAACCCTTGATTTATGTCAACAAACTCACACAAAAGACAAACCATATAAATATCAGGAAAGTAGATAGAGGTTCACTCTTAGTGGAAGTTCAAAATCAACAGACTCATGGACATGAAGAAGTTTAAGAGTTGAAACCCTTCAGACCATCAACAAACTCAGAGAGGAGAAGCAGTTTAATGAAAAGACTGCAAAAAGTGCTTTATTTATAATGGAGTATTTAAGGAACAGGGACGCAGGTGGCACTGTGGGTTAAACCACAGAGCCCCAGACTTGCCGATCAGAAGGTTAACTGACTTTCAATCCCATCAGGCAAAAGGACCAAATTATAGACTATAAACACAGCATTTTCAAAGTTTAGGAATATATATATTCTTGGTTTGAAATAAAGATATCTAGATCAGAACCAAAAGGAAGAAGACAAATATGGGTTCTAAAAAATACCAAACTACACTGACATCTGGGTCAGGTCTACAAGTGAGAAGACAATCAACAGCTGAAACAGACCCCAATGCTGACATAAAAGACCTTATAATGGGGGTGGAAAAGAGCCTGAATGATAAGCTGGACATACTAGCTGGCAACATCCAACAAAACTCAAAGCTAATAATAGACCTAACAACACAAATAAGTGACCTCTCACTTAAAAATAAAGAACTGGATAAATCTGTACAAGAACTTAAGAGTAAATCTACCAAACAAGAAGAAACTGCAAATGGAAAATAAGGACATTAAAAAATCACAAGACTCAACGAAGGAAGAAATAAACAACCTAAAGAGAGTCCATGAAGAGCTGCTAGATGATATATCATTGATGGAGATGCGTCAGAATGAGATGGTCCTCCGCCTCCGAGGCGTCCCACAAACTCATGATGAACAAATTCAAGAGAAACTATCACAGGAGATTGCAAACTGGTGGGGAGTAGAGGTAGAAGAGATGCTATTGGATATTGATAAAATTTTCAGGATCAAATCAGAAAGATTGGACACTTATAAAGGGCCAGGAGATTGCTTAATTTTTTTCAACTCAAGACTTTTAAAGGACAAAATAGTACATCAAAAAGGACAAGTGAAGTTAGTAATAGATGATAGGCCTATCAAAATATTTAAGGAAATCCCAATAAGAATTCTGAAGAAAAGGCAGAATTATAAGACAGTAACAGAAGCACTCAAGAAGAATTCGATTAGATTCCGGTGGGAATTTCCTGAGGGCATCACCTTCACATATAAGGACAGAAGAAAAACTTTTAGATCAGTAGATGAGCTGGGAAAATTCTGGAGGAAGTACAAAAAAGAATTAACTGGAGAGGCAACATTGGAGCAAGAGGAAACAACGCAGACACCACAACAAGCATAGAGAGATAAGCACGTATTAAGGGGGGGGAGAGACTGGAAGAAGCAGATTATCAAAATCCTAAAATTTCTGAGTTTTTTCTTTTCTTTTTTTATTTACTCAACGAAACTACTGTAGATAATAAATAAAAATTAATGAATATAAAAATTATATCTTGGAATGTTAACGGTTTAAATGATAAGAGGAAGAGAAATAAAATAGAACATGTATTGAGGAAAGAACAATGGGATATTATATGCTTGCAGGAGACCCATGTGACTAGAAACCATAGAAGGGTTTTAGAAAACAAGAGATTGGGTCAAGAATTTATATCCTCAGATGTAAAAAAGAAAAGGGGAATTGTGATCTATGTGAACCCTAAACTAGATGCAAAAAAAATCTTTAAGGATGATGAGGGTAGATTACTAGGGGTAAAAATAACAAAAGGTAAAGAACATTTAATTATAGTAGGAGTTTATGCACCGAATGGTAACAAAACAGAATTTTTCAGAAAAGTAGAAGCTAATTTACTGGAATTTATAGAAGAGGAAATTATTTTGATGGGAGACCTAAATGGTGTCACATCAATAGAATTAGATAGGACACAGAGAGAAAGAAAATCCAAAAAAGGCAGACTCCCAGACACCTTCTTTCAGATGGTAGAAAACTTAAATTTGATTGATACATGGAGATATAAAAACCCAGGAGAAAGACAGTATACACATTTCTCGGAAGTTAAAAAATCAGCCGGCAGAATTGACAGCATATGGGTATCAAATAACTTAACAACTAAAATTAAAAAAGCAGAAATACAGACCAAAATTATTACAGATCACAACCCAGTCACATTAGAATTAAAGGAACACAAGAAAACTAATAAAAGATGGAGACTTAATGAAAGATTATTTAATGACGAAAAGATTGTGAAAAAAGCGCAAGAATTACTGAAAGAATTTTTTGAATTAAATAAAGAACAGGACACAGACTTCAGGACAATATGGGATGCAAGTAAAGCTTTTATAAGAGGCTTTTACAGACAACAAAGTGTAATAAGGAAAAGAAACAGAGAGCAAAAACTGGAACAAATACGGAAGGAAATAGGAATAAATGAAAAATTATTAGCAAAACAACCAAAAAATGAATTAATAAACCAAAAACTAAAAATATTACAAACCCAGGCTTCAGCAATATTAAATAGTGAAATTGAAGACAATATTAAATGGATGAAACAAAGGTCGTTCGAATTTGCAAATAAACCCGGAAAGATGCTAGCCTGGCAACTGAAAAAGAGACAAAAGGAAAAACTGATTGATAAAATAGTGGAAGAGGGGAGAACTTTAGATAACCCTGAGGAAATTAAAAAGTGTTTTACAAAATATTATAATAAGCTATATAAAGCAGGAAATGAGACAGAGGTTGAAATAAAAGAGTATTTATGTGGAAAGGATATACCTAAAATTAAGAAAGAAAAGATTCAAGAGCTAAACTCCCCAATAACCACGACAGAGCTTCATCAAGCGATAATTAAGATGAAACTGGGAAAATCCCCAGGCCCAGATGGTCTTACCACAATACATTACAAAAAATTAGAGGAACCACTACTATCACCTATGAAGACATTCTTAAATAGAATATTAGAAGACGGGAAGATTCCCAACACCTGGAAACAGGCGCTGTCAGGGGTTCAGGAGCAGAGGCACAGGGGAGAGAGGAGATGGAGAGCGAGGGGGAGGAATCTGGGAGCAGCGGAGAGCGGACTGAGAGTGACCCGAGAGATTCCATGAGCCTCTCCAGTGAATCAGAAGATTCCCAGAAGGGGGCGCCGATGGCCAGGGCAAGGGGGGTCCCAGGGGGGACACACCAGGAGCAAGGGGCCAGCGGAGATTCCCAAAGCAGTAGCTGGAAATCGGGGCCAGGTTCCCCACCGGAGCGCAGGGGGGGGGGGAGATTATTTCGACGGCAGATTATTTCGACGACTGGCTTTTCACACCCACACTTTCCGCCAGCAGGTTCCGGGGGTTCTCCTCAGAGGAGGAACCGGTGCCAGAAACCAGCTCCCCAGAGGGATCGCTCTCTGGGTTTGGCACGGACCGCTCTTATTGGTGGGACAATCAACCGGAAGTTGGGTGGAGCAGGGGACTCTTACACGCATCCTCGCCCGAGGTGACAGGGGGAGAAGAGGACATGGACAGGTTGGGGGGGGGCTCCTGCATTCGAACACAGCTGCAGAGAGATGGAAGCAGAGGAGATCGATGCCGACGAGCCCATTACGAGCTGGCCAGATCCAGATTACCGGCTGCACACCAGGGGGAAAGAACGGTATCCTGCACTTACCCCCGCAGCACTGGAGCACCCGGAACCCACACCCGAAGAGAGGGAGGGGGAAGGGGGGGCTTCGAGGGGGGATGGATGTCGGGTTCAGGAGCAGAGGCACAGGGGAGAGAGGAGATGGAGAGCGAGGGGGAGGAATCTGGGAGCAGCGGAGAGCGGACTGAGAGTGACCCGAGAGATTCCTTGAGCCTCTCCAGTGAATCAGAAGATTCCCAGAAGGGGGCGCCGATGGCCAGGGCAAGGGGGGTCCCAGGGGGGACACACCAGGAGCAAGGGGCCAGCGGAGAATCCCAAAGCAGTAGCTGGAAATCGGGGCCAGGTTCCCCACTGGAGCGCAGTGGGGGGGAAGAACCCCGTAGGTCAGAGGCAGTGTCTCCTCCGGCAAGCAGGGAGGAGGAGTCAGGCCCAGCTAGCGTCCCCGAGGAGGGAAGCAGCGACAGGAGCAGTGTAACGGTCAGAAGGAAGGTGGCAGGCTGGGCGCGCGCGCCAAGTTCAAATGTACAGGCGCGCGGGACAGCTGACAGCCCGGAGTGGGAACCAGGTCCTAAAGCCCGCCGGAGGTTGGGGGAGGATTCAGGAGACTCAGCATCTGAAGAGGCTAGGAAGGGTGAGTCCTCGGCGGGCAAGAGGACCCAGAGGAGAAAAGAGCAAAGGAAGAGGTGGAGCAGGGCTAGAGTCTTAAACTGGTGTACGGGGGGAGGAGACTCAGACGGAGCTTCGGCGGTCTAGAGTTAGAGACGTAGAGATGCGCGCCAAGAATGTAAGAGCGAAGCAGAACTTAAATAAAGACTGTTTCATATAAGAACGATCTGGCGTTGGTCCTTTGTGAGCTGGGACCTGGGACAGCTCTGACAGTAAGCTCCGTCTCTCCAAAAAGACCCTCGCAGCGCGAGTTGGCACAGAGAGGGGGCAAAACTTGGTGTTTTGCGAGCTCACGAAGATAGGCGAAGATGGCCACAGAGGAGAAGGTAACAGAACTGCATAAAGCAGTCACGGCGCTTTACGCAGAAGTAGAAGTATCCCGAAGGAGAGAGCAAGAAGCAGCAGCGCTCTGCCAGGATCTGCAAAACAGGTTGGAAAGCTTGGGCAAGAAGGGGCTGCTGGAACCCAGACCGGAGGGAGTTGGTCTCGGAAAGAGGGGAGGCAGCGTCGTAACCCACTTTAATGGGGACCTGCAGCAGTATCCAAATTTCAGAGCAGACATAGTCTTCGCGCTCAGGTTGCATCAGAAAAACTTTAGAGATGAGGAGGAGAAGGTGGGGTTCATTATAACTCATCTGCATGGGGAAGCTAAATCATGGCTGCGCAATTTGTGGCGCGAAAATGATCCCGCCCTCCGGGATTCAGACGCATTTCTCAAAGCTATGGACGCTTGTTTTAAATCAGCGGTAGATGTGGATGTCGCAAGGAGGGACATGCACGGGCTACGACAGGGGAAAGCCACCGTGAGACAGTATCACTCCAACTTTTTTGCCTTGGTGAATGTGCTGGGCTGGGAGAAGCACTCCATTGCCGTAAGGGACCTGTTCTGGGAGGGGCTGAATGCCGCAGTGAAAGACGAACTAGCAAGGGGGGAGAGACCCACCACCACTTCAGAAGTCATCCAAAGAGCGCTGGCGATAGGAGTACGCCTGGAAGAACACCCCTGGGGCAGGAATGAGGGATGTTTGGGGCGCACGCCAGCCAAAACAGCCCCCTTCCTTACCAGAGAGGCAGGACGCGTGCAAACCACACCTCCTTTGGGGAGGGAAGAAGAGCCGATGGAGATAGGCGGTGCTAGGGCTCAGACAGCGACCAGAGCCCAAACACCGGGAGCAGTCAAGGCGCAAGTTCCTAGAAGGAACAGGAAGTGCTACATCTGCGACAGTGCACAGCACATGGCTAAAGAGTGTCCCCAGAGGATCCAGAAACAAACTGCAGGCTCAGCAACAGTAAGGGGAGCAGCTTCGCAGGAGCAACACCTGCAGGAAAACGACCAAGCCTGGTTGGAAGCAGTGGCACTGGGGCCCAGCCAGGCGAGTCAGTGAAGCAGTCCCCAGAGATTTTACAGCCCACAGACCCCCTCCCACCCAAACCAGTGGTGCAACTCACCGCATCGCTCCAACTGCCAAATGGACTCACCCTGGAAGTTCCTATTACCATTGACTCTGGCAGTAATGCAGACTTTGTAGGAGTGGACTTTATCCGGCAACATCGCATAGCGCTCTTACCAGCCACGATGCCCCTGAACGTAGTCACGGTCGATGGCAGGGAGCTACTGGGAGGACAGGTGGCACAACAAACACCCCCTATGGTGATGCAAATTGGGAATCACCGCGAAGTCATAAGCTTCAACGTCACCCACCTGTCGGATACACCCATAGTGTTAGGCATGAGCTGGCTGGATAGGCACAGCCTGGCATTGGCATGGTACCAGCGTCAATTGACCTTCGGCTCCTCCTACTGCGTGGAACATTGCATCCAGCCCAGCCCGGAAGGAGAGGGGCAGGAGGATGAATCACAGCTACACCTAGGCATGGTGCAAGCAGTACCGACCAAGTACAAGGCGTTTTTGGAGGTCTTCTGTGAGAAAGAGGCGGACAAGCTGCCACCCCACAGGCCCTACGACTGCAAGATTGACCTCCTGCCGGGGACGACGCTGCCTACTGGAAAGCTGTATTCCATGTCTGAAGACGAACTGCAAGAACTCAGGGAGTTCATAGATCACAACCTGAAGCGGGGATTCATCCGAGAATCCAAAGCAGTGGGGGGCAGCCCCGTGTTTTTCGTTAAGAAAAAGGACACGCCCCAAAAAAGGCTGATAGTTGATTATAGGCTCATAAATTCCAAGACAAAGCCCACAGCTTTCCCCATGCCCAAGATCGACGACCTGCTCGCGACGGTGAGGAAGGGACGGATCTTCACCAAGTTGGACTTACGAGGAGCGTACAACCTTATACGCATGAGGGAGGGCGATGAGTGGAAGACGGCCATGTTTACACCTTTGGGCACCTATGAATATCGAGTTATGCCATTTGGTCTCCAAAACGGTTCTCACTGCTTCCAAGCTTTTATGCACCACGTGTTAGCGGGACTCCTCTACAAGAAGTGTGTCTGCTTCCTGGACGACATCCTGATTTTCTCGGAATCGCAGGAGGCTCACGAGAGAGACGTCAAGGAGGTCCTGCAGAGACTGCGGGAGCACAGACTTTACGCCAAGCTGGAGAAGTGCCAATTCGACATGACGGAGGTGGATTTCCTGGGCTACAAGCTGTCTGACAAGGGACTCGCCATGGATAGCGCCAAAGTCCGCTCGGTGCTCGACTGGAAGAGCCCATGCAATAGGAAGGAGGTCCAGAAGTTTGTCGGCTTCGCCAATTTCTATCGCAAGTTCATCAAGGGATTCGCGATGGAGACGGCGGCCATCACCGACACCCTCAGCTCCAAAAAGAAGAAGTTCACCTGGACGGATCAGGCGGAGCAGTCCTTTCAGAAGCTCAAGCATCTCTTTGCGTCCGAAGAACAGCTGCTGCACGTAAACCCCAGCAAACCGATGAGGGTTGAAACGGACGCCTCAGACAGAGCGGTGGGGGCGGTCCTGTTGCAGCAAGATCTGCAAGGGGACTGGAGGCCGTGCGCATTCTACTCCAGGAAACTTAGCAAGTCGGAACAGAACTACACCATCTGGGACAGGGAGTTGCTGGCCATTCATGCAGCCTTCAAGGCGTGGCGACACTTCCTCATCGGAGCCAAACACACAGTGCAGGTCTGCACAGACCATAAGAACCTGGAGTACTGGCGCACGGCGCGGTTCCTGAACCAGAGACACATCCGCTGGGTGGAGTTCTTTGCGGATTTCGACTTCCGGATAGAATACATCCCGGGAGACAACAACATCATGGCGGATGCACTGTCCAGGAAGCCGCAGTATCTCGAGGAAGCGGCACCGGTAGCGGCCAAGCACATTTTCGCACCGAAAGCGTGGGCATGCGCTTCAGCCACAGTGAACCTGGACGAGGTGCGTCGTGCGCTGCAGACGGACTCGTTCGCACAAGCCAAGATGGAGGAGGTGCACAGAGGCACAGTGAAGGACGACGAGTTCCAGATACGCGGCGGACTGCTACTACGCAAAGGGGTTCTCTATGTGCCGGGAGACGACCTCCGCGCAAAGGTTCTGCAGCAGTTACTGACAGGCGCACATAGTAGTAATCCGAAAACAAGGACGAAATAAAGAGTTTATAACCAATTATAGACCAATATCATTACTAAATAATGATTACAAGATCTATGCACAAATACTGGCAACAAGATTAAAGACAGTTTTGCAGGAATGTATAAATAAAGAACAGGCAGGGTTCTTGCCGGGCAGGAAAATGAGTGACAATATAAGAATAGTGATTGATATGATCGAGTATTTAGACATGAAACCAAGTAAGAAGGTAGCCTTTGTTTTTGTGGACGCGGAAAAGGCGTTTGACAAAGTATCATGGAAATTTCTAAAAATATTATTAGACCAGATGGACATGGGAGACCAAATCACAAGAGGGTTAAAAGCAATTTATGAACAACAAGAAAATGTATAATTGGTTGGAAATCAATAAAAAAATTTAAAATGCAAAAAAAAGCAATTTATGAACAACAAGAAGCAAATATAATAATAAATAATGACACGACTGATTATTTTAAAATACAGAAGGGCACCAGACAAGGGTGCCCACTTTCACTTTTGTTATTCATTTTGGTTTTGGAAATATTAAATCAAGAAATCAGATTGGAGCAAGAAATAAATGGAATATCCCTAGGAGAGAAAATATACAAAATAAGGGCATTTGCAGATGATTTAGTTTTAATGGTGGAAAATCCAAAGGAAAGCGTAGCAACGGCTCTAGAAAAAATGGAAAACTTTGGAAGGGTATCAGGTTTTGCTTTGAATAAAGAAAAAACGAAACTAATGGTAAAAAACATAGGAGATCAAGAGAAAAAGGAACTGGTAGAAAAATTTGGATTACAAATTGTAAAAAAAGTAAAATATTTAGGTATACAAATAACAATGAAAAATATAAATTTGTTTGAAGATAATTATAAAAATTTTTGGGAAGAAACAAAAAGAGAAATGGAAACTTGGACAAGATTGAAATTAACACTCTGGGATAGAATTTCGGCTATTAAAATGAATATCTTACCAAAACTTCTGTTCCTTTTTCAAATGATTCCCATAACAGGTAAAGACGATTGTTTTAAAAAATGGAAAATGGACCTAACAAAGTTTATATGGCAAGGCAAAAAGCCACGGATCAAACATAAATTATTAACCGACATAAAAGAGCGGGGAGGTTTTGGACTCCCAGACCTGAGACTATATTACGATGCAGCATGCTTTACTTGGATCAAGGATTGGATCAAATTGGATAACAGTGACATTTTGGATTTGGAGGGATGGAACAACAGATATGGTTGGCGTGCCTATCTAATTTATAACAAAGTGGCAGTTCATAAAGAATTTCTAAGCCACGTAATTAGAAATGCACTATACAAGGTCTGGATGAGGCATAGAAGGTTGTTAGAACCAAAAACCCCATGGTGGGTCTCACCGCTAGAAGTAATATCGGTTAAAAAGAAAAATACTATCGGAAGAATGGCAACTTACCAGCAGCTCCTAAAGGAAGAACAGGGCCAATTAAGACTAAGACCATACGATGAGGTGACCCAATACTGTACCACATGGTTACAATATCACCAAATTGCACAAATATTCAACCAGGATAAAGTAATAGGATTTGAAAAAGAAGAATCAAAATTACAAAAAGTATTATTACGAAACTCAAAAAAATATATATCCAAAATGTATAATTTATTATTAGAATGGGAATTAAAGGATGAAGAAGTAAAAGAAGTTATGATTAAATGGGCATGTGATATAGGATATGTAATTCGGCTGGATCAATGGGAGAAATTATGGAAATATGATATTAAATTCACGGCATGTTATTATGGGAGTTGGAACTTAAGAGGTTAAGTTGTTCCCATGATGCCTCAGCATTCTGACGTCAATTTTAGAAGCTTGGGAGGAGCTTTGGGGCAAGGTTTGCCAGTCTCACTGTGTTCTGTGAGGGGAAAGCAGCAGCTTGTCATGGCTGCGGCCAGTCCAGGAGAATCCTGGGGAATATCGGAATAAAGAGCTGTAAAGAGACAAACCTGGACTCTGTGTGAGTTTGTCTGGAAGCCAAGCTACGTGACAGTTAAGCACCGCTGTGCGAAACTCTGCTAATGGCGTGACGGAGAGCTCGGAGCAGAGCATGCGGCAGGAGAAGTGTGCCGGGCAGTAAAAAGCTAATTGAGGGCCATAAATCAATTAGCGGGAGTCGCGCCAGACCAACTTAATCGCAAGAGTTATACAATAAGAGAAAATTTTATGAAAATGGTGTACCAATGGTATTTAACTCCGGTAAAATTGGCTAAAATTTACAAATTAAAATCGAATACCTGTTGGAGATGTAAAAAAGAAATAGGAACAATGTTTCACATGTGGTGGGAATGCTGACCTATTAAACAATTCTGGAATGAAATCTATGAAGAACTCAAAAAGATGTTTAAAATATCTTTTAGTAAAAAACCGGAGGCATTCCTTTTAGGTTTAATTACAAATGATATCCCTGAAAATCAAAGGAAAGTATTCCTTTATGCAACAACAGCTGGCAAGACTCACAGCTTACATAAGGAGACAATCGGACCAGAAATTATTAAAAGAATGGGGTTGTGCTAAAGACTATATGAAAAAACATTGTTCTGGAGTTAGTATATTGGTATGTAATGAATGAAGCTTTACAGGGTTAAAGAATAAGAAAAATTGTGTAAAAAAGCACAAAGATGGAAGTAATCTAATTAGACACAACAATACAATAAGAGTAAATTTTTTGAGGTCTTAGAACAAAGGAAGGAAGTCAATTTGTGTTTATGTACGTAATGATATGGTTTTGTTCTGTAGATGTGTGCTTTTTTGTTTTTATTTAGTTTAGTTTCGTTTCCTTTGGTTGTTTTTTTTCTCTTCCCTTTTCCTTTTCTGTTTTTTTTCCCCTATATGTTCCCGGGATTTTTGTCTGGATAGTATTATTTTGGATTCAATGTTCGTAATTTTTGTTATGATTCTGCATTGAAAATAAAAAAACTCAAAAAAGGTGTGATTTAAGAAGCAAAAAGTTATTTGACTTTGCAGCTCAGTTTGATCTTTTTATATACTTTCATTGCCTCTCTAATTGCAGAACCCCAATTCTCCCCTTCTCCCCTCCCCCTCCTTGCCACCTCTTGCCAGGAAGGCTGGGAGTGAAGACCGTAAGCAAAAGAGACAGCCAAGGATGAGAATCTGGGTTGCTGGGTGTTTCAGAGAATCCCGCCCACAATCTTCTCCATTCCTAGACTCACGTCCGCATGTGCTGCTCCTGACCACCCCGGGGTCTTTTACTAGATTAATTCATGGCCGGCCTGGGGCTGAAAATAAACTACCAAAAAACTAAATTACTGACAAAAAACCTCACAATGGAGGGCGGGGGGAGAGAACTTCAAGAAAAAACAGGCCTGGAAAATAAATATAAGGTTAAATACCTAGGGATTTGGATTTCAAATAAAAGTTTAAATGTATATGAGGGTGATTCTAGTAAAGTATGGAAAGAATTTTTTTAAAAAATATATGGAAACCTGGACCAAACTCCATCTCTCTCTCTGGGGAAGAGTCTCGGTTGTGAAAATGAATATCCTCCCCAAAATGATTTTCTTATTCCAAACAATGCCCATTTTAGGAGAAATGAATTATTTTAAGGAGTGGAAAAGGGAAATATCTAGATTTATATGGAGTGGAAAGGAACCGAGAATTAAACACGTTTAATTCTTAGACTTGGAAGACCACGAGAATCGGTCTGGATGGCACGCTTCTTTAATATACGAAAAAGTGAAGGTCCACAGGGGATTTTTGAGCCATGTGAAATAAAATCTGGAATAAATATAAAGGACTACTTGAGCCAAAAATACCCTTGTGGACATCACCAAGAGAAGCCATATACTCATGTTAGAATATTTACAACTAGCAAAACTGATGGGAAGAGTTAGTGTTGTATTGAACCAGAAAATATTTGGAGAATGGAGAATATTTGAGGATTATAGAAGATCATATTGTACCAACCACACCATATTAGAAGAACCTGAGTGATACTTGTAAACACAACAAATACTGTTGGTGGAGTAGACCGGAACAATATTAAAGAATATAAAACTGTGCGAAAAAAACGGCAGTATAAACAGTACAATGAGAATGATTGGAAGACTCGTTTTGTCAGAAGTCTTTTTTATTTAATTAGGAAGATTAATTTTTTTATGCACATAAATCTGCTTTTTCTTTCCTTTTTCTGTATTTTCTTCTTTCCCTTTTTTTCATTGTTTTTTTTTTAAGTTTCTTTTTTGCAGTATGAGATTGTAAATTCTTTGTATATGTGTGTAGTTTAAATCAATAAAGATTATTTTAAAAATAAATCAATTTGTGGCCGGCCTGATCAAGCGTTGCTTCCTCTGGTTAGCCCCGCTGGAACTCCAGTTCTTTCCAGACCCTGGGGTCTCCAGAGGACTGGTGGCTCCTCCTGGCAAATGGCTTATGAAAATGGTGTACCAATGGTATTTAACTCCGGTAAAATTGGCTAAAATTTACAAATTAAAATCGAATACCTGTTGGAGATGTAAAAAAGAAATAGGAACAATGTTTCACATGTGGTGGGAATGCTGACCTATTAAACAATTCTGGAATGAAATCTATGAAGAACTCAAAAAGATGTTTAAAATATCTTTTAGTAAAAAACCGGAGGCATTCCTTTTAGGTTTAATTACAAATGATATCCCTGAAAATCAAAGGAAAGTATTCCTTTATGCAACAACAGCTGGCAAGACTCACAGCTTACATAAGGGGACAATCGGACCAGAAATTATTAAAAGAATGGGGTTGTGCTAAAGACTATATGAAAAAACATTGTTCTGGAGTTAGTATATTGGTATGTAATGAATGAAGCTTTACAGGGTTAAAGAATAAGAAAAATTGTGTAAAAAAGCACAAAGATGGAAGTAATCTAATTAGACACAACAATACAATAAGAGTAAATTTTTTGAGGTCTTAGAACAAAGGAAGGAAGTCAATTTGTGTTTATGTACGTAATGATATGGTTTTGTTCTGTAGATGTGTGCTTTTTTGTTTTTATTTAGTTTAGTTTCGTTTCCTTTGGTTGTTTTTTTTCTCTTCCCTTTTCCTTTTCTGTTTTTTTTCCCCTATATGTTCCCGGGATTTTTGTCTGGATAGTATTATTTTGGATTCAATGTTCGTAATTTTTGTTATGATTCTGCATTGAAAATAAAAAAACTCAAAAAAGGTGTGATTTAAGAAGCAAAAAGTTATTTGACTTTGCAGCTCAGTTTGATCTTTTTATATACTTTTTAAAGTATTGTGGTGTTTTATGTATTGTGACTTCACTGTTACGTTTATTGACTATATCAAGTAAGCATTTATTGTAATTGCTGAGTGATTTTCTGCTTGAATTGCTGATATTTTTAGAGTTAATTTCATTGTGACACATTATATTCTAAATATATGATTGGATATTTAAAAAAAAAGAACTCAGCAGGAAATCATTCCTAAAAACAAGAGGTATATGTGAAGTTCTGGTGTTTATATGTAAAACATTATAATAATGAAATAATGAAGGCAGCATCTCACAATGGTGAGTATAACGTTAGATGAAAGTACCTTTGGTTTTTGCTCCAAACTCTGTCATTCTCCCACCGCATGATCTCCAAGCACTGCTTCTTCACCAGAACTTCATCGCTGCCTCCTGCGGGTCATGAAGAAAACTTGTAATACTGAAATTGAATGGGATATTTCCCCCCCAGCCTAATTTCAAGAGGGGGAAGGAGGGGCTGTAGGTACCAGGGAAATCTTCACTCTTGAACCCCATGGGGCAACCCCAGAGCTCCTGCTTTTTCTGGAGTTTGGGGAAGATAGCATCCAGGGAGACTCCCCCTCCTGCTGCGACCAGCTCCCCTCTCCCCTGGTCTCCTAGAGCACACAGGGAAATCCAGTTCAGACCCCATGAGCCTGTACATGATATTAAGAGGTGTTGTTTTTTTGTCCCAACATGCACCACTTTAATCTCATTGACAATGAGCTGTATCTGTTCATTCACTCCCTTTGAAGAAGTCGTTTTGGAGCTCCTTGCAATCTCTCTCTGTTTGAACAACCCTGGAAAATTTGCTGCCATCAGCAAACTTTGCCCCCTCCCTGCTCCCTCCTAAGTCTAGTTAATTTATGAACAAGTTGAAAAGCCACAGGTCCCAATACTGATCTTGAAGGGACTCCGCTTCTGCTCCTCTCCATTCAGAGAACTGTCTATTTACTCTCTTGGTTTTTCAGAAGGAGGGCTGCCTTCCTGGTGGTGGGATGGCGAAGAGCAGAAAGAGGGAGAAAAGGGAGCAGAAAGGGAAGGGAGATGTTGCAAGCTGAGGAGGAAACAGGGTTTCGTGAGCAGGAAGAGTTTGGGGCAGAGAGCAATTCAGGCTCAGAGGGAGGAGAGGAGGGGGCCAGGAGACCCAGAGGAGGCCGGCTGCTGAAGCATCCAGGGAAACCCCCCCCCTCCTGCTGCGACCAGCACATGCCTCTGAGTGTGGCAGCTATAACTCTTAGAATGTGGGGATCCCATTTTTCAACCAAAGCCAAAACCCGCTAGCCTTTTCCCAGGTCTTTCCTTACCTGACAGTCGTTCGTCTTCTCTACAAAGGATGCTACAAAGTCCTTCTCCCTCCCTTTATTTACCATGGGGTCCCAGCAACCTTTTCTGCCTCTTACACGCTAGGAAAAAGAGTCCCTTTCCATTGGACGCCTGGCAGCCCAGTGCCAAATCCGGCTGCTCCAGAGAGAACGGAAAGGAGCTGGAAACGCCCTTGCGCTCTGACGCGCACCAGTCACTTCCTCCCGGATCTTGGTGCTGCCGGTGCAGCTGCATTTACGAGAAAAAGAGAAATTGGAAACCGAGCCCAAGTCCCTTGCTATCCAAACTGGCCACTTGGACCAGCCTTGGGCGTCTTCCTTGGGAAAAAGGTAAAGTTTCAGATCTCAGGTTCCCCGACAGGGAATGAGAGCTTTGATTGGCGTTCTCCCCTTCCAGTTAATTGCCGCTCTAATTGCAGAACCCCAATTCTCCCCTTCTCCCCTCCCCCTCCTCGCTACCTCTTGCCAGGAAGGCTGGGAGTGAAGACCGTAAGCAAAAGAGACAGCAAAGGATGAGAATCTGGGTTGCTGGGTGTTTCAGAGAATCCCGCCCACAATCTTCTCCATTCCTAGACTCACGTCCGCATGCGCTGCTCCTGGCCACCCCAGGGTCTTTTGCTAGATTAATTTATGGCCGGCCTGGGGCTGAAAATAAACTACCAAAAAACTAAATTACTGACAAAAAACCTCACAATGGAGGGCGGGGGGAGAGAACTTCAAGAAAAAACAGGTCTGGAAAATAAATATAAGGTTAAATACCTAGGGATTTGGATTTCAAATAAAAGTTTAAATGTATATGAGGGTGATTCTAGTAAAGTATGGAAAGAATTTTTTTAAAAAATATATGGAAACCTGGACCAAACTCCATCTCTCTCTCTGGGGAAGAGTCTCGGTTGTGAAAATGAATATCCTCCCCAAAATGATTTTCTTATTCCAAACAATGCCCATTTTAGGAGAAATGAATTATTTTAAGGAGTGGAAAAGGGAAATATCTAGATTTATATGGAGTGGAAAGAAACCGAGAATTAAACACCAGTTTAATTCTTAGACTTGGAAGACCACGAGAATCGGTCTGGATGGCACGCTTCTTTAATATACGAAAAGTGAAGGTCCACAGGGGATTTTTGAGCCATGTGAAATAAAATCTGGAATAAATATAAAGGACTACTTGAGCCAAAAATACCCTTGTGGACATCACCAAGAGAAGCCATATACTCATGTTAGAATATTTACAACTAGCAAAACTGATGGGAAGAGTTAGTGTTGTATTGAACCAGAAAATATTTGGAGAATGGAGAATATTTGAGGATTATAGAAGATCATATTGTACCAACCACACCATATTAGCAGAACTTGAGTGATACTTGTAAACACAACAAATGCTGTTTGTGAAGTAGACTGGAACAATATTAAAGAATATAAAACTGGGGGGGGGGACAACAACGGCAGTATAAACAGTACCATGAGAATGATTGAAAGACTCATTTTGTCAGAAGTCTTTTTTATTTAATTAGGAAGATTAATTTTTTTATGCACATAAATCTGCTTTTTCTTTCCTTTTTCTGTATTTTCTTCTTTCCTTTTTTATTGTTTTTTATGTTTCTTTTTTGCAGTATGAGATTGTAAATTCTTTGTATATGTGTGTAGTTTAAATCAATAAAGATTATTTTAAAAATAAATCAATTTGTGGCCGGCCTGATCAAGTGTTGCTTCCTCTGGTTAGCCCCACTGGAACTCCAGTTCTTTCCAGACCCTGGGGTCACTAGAGGACTGGTGGCTCCTCCTGGCAAATGGCCTGGTGCGCGCTGGATCACCGGTCCTTCCTTGCCCCCCCCCTTGAATCCGGCCAACCAAAGGTCCCATCTGGGGTGCCATCTGTTGTAAACAAAAGCTGCCCTTCTTCCCTTATGGGGGACACAAGAGCCCTTTATAGAGTCCCTTGTAGGTTCTCCATCAGTAGGAGAAAAAAACAGAGGCAACCAGAGACTATTGACTATTGAGAAGCAAAGCAGCTAGTAAGCCTGATCTTTATTGATCTGCTGCAACAGGGTGCTCCCCTGAGGAGGACCCCAAACCAAGGCGTGCCTGCCCTTATATAGACATTTTAAATTCCCTGCCCTGGAGCTCCAGACCACCCCTCCATACATCACAGAAGGGACATAACCCAAGACCACCTACTACAAACATCATACCTACATCACAGAAAAGGTGGTCTGCAACAGAAATGTGAATGTTGTTGTTTTTCCTGCCTGCCAGGTTATCTGATAATGCCTTATCTGATTCCCTTTCCTGGTAGTCTGGCCATTCCTTTGAGATGGTGATTTCCCAATTCCTGAGACAATGGGAAGGTTCTCTCACCCCCTCCCTCCTTGCAGAGAAAACATTTGGTCAGTTTGGGAGTCTAAATGGTTTCAGGACGGTCTTCTTGTGCTACTCCAGACATGTGGTCTACATATCTATGTATGTGCTTGGTTGGTACATTTATGAACATTTATTATATATATAAGACATTGTTACGGGAAATCTAGGTGTGAGGCTGCTCTGTCACCTAGCTGGTCTGACTGAGTCTGCAGGTCCCTGCGGAACAAATGGAGCGCAGCCAGAGACCGAAGCAAGTTGGAGAAGATCCACGTTTGTTGTGCAACAGGTTCAAGGCGAGATTGAACCCTGAGGATGGGGTGACATGAACTTTTAAAACTTCCCACCATTACCCCAGATACAGTTCAAAAGCATCATCCCTACATCATTGTCACATCACGATTACATCAGAAAAGGGGTGGGTTACACGGGATTAACATATGGAGGAGGGAGGGGGAAACATGCAGAGTTGGAACATGTATTGAAAGGCACATTCTGAGTACTGGTGATAAGAGAACAATGGGGTCTTAGTTTGCACAGTCTGTCACCCGGCCGAGCCTGGAGGAAGGGCTAAACGGTGATTTGGCATCAATGAGGTCTTTCCTGGGTGTACGTGACCTCCCGCTTGAGGGATTATGGAAGGTACTGGGCAGGCTTGACGTCCTGAGGAAATTGAGCAGTTTGGCATTGAAAGCAAGAGAATCGGTGGTACGGGTGATTTTCTATGAATTTTTATATTTTTTTAGCCCTTTGAAACAGTGGCAGCTCATTTTGGAAACGAATTGCTACATTGTATCAATTTTGATGGGCTTAGCAAGGATACGAGGTGTCAGTCCATTGTTCTCCCAGCAGGGAGCTGTCAAGAGCTTGTCAGAAGGTGAATGAGGCCTGTAGGAGCTGACACTGCAGACCAAATGCATTGTCTTGATTGGCTGGAGGCTGGGTTCGGTGCAGGCTGATTGGTCAGGACACTCCTGTAGGCAAATAGTCTGTTCATTCATAAAATACGCTACTAGCTCCTCCGGTCTACCCAGGGAAAGGGAAAGGGCACATTATTTTGGGGCTTGGGTTTTGCGTGGTGTAGTTCAAAACAGTCCTTGTAGGGCCGGGCGCCCTTGAGGTCATCGCCTCAAACCCTCTGAAGGCTTCTGGGAAGGGGTTTAAAAACATGCCCCCCCTTCCGTATCAACCTTAATTTTTTTATGACAGGATTCATCCAGTCCAGCCTTTCGCACGATGAATTCTGCATCTACCTTAAATAAGCAGGGAGACAATATACAGCCTTGTCGTACTCCTTTCCCAATTTTGAACCAATCAGTTGTTCCATATCCAGTTCTAACAGTAGCTTCTTGTCCCACATAGAGATTTCTTGTCCCACATAGAGATAGACAGATGAGGTGATCAGGCACTCCCATTTCTTTAAGAACTTGCCATCGTTTGCTGTGGTCGACACAGTCAAAGGATTTGTGTAGTCAATGAAGCAGAAGTAAATGTTTTCTAGATTTCTCCATAATTCAGCACATTTGCAATTTGGTCTCTGGTTCCTCTGTCCCTCTGAAATCCAGCTTGCCCTTCTGGGAGTTCTCGGTCCACATACTGCTTAAGCCTGCCTTGTAGCATTTTAAGCATAACCTTGCTAGCGTGTGAAATGGGCGCAATTCTTTGGCACTGGATGGAGCATTCTTTGGCACTGCCCTTCTTTGGGATTGGGATTCATGTGTTCAGGAAACACATGAACTCCTCTTTGTCCTCAGGAATGTAATCATGGGGAGAGGAAAGGAGCAACCGGGCAGGTGACAAGAAGAAGGAGTTTAGATTTGATATCCCGCTTTATCACTACCCTAGGGAGTCTCAAAGCGGCTAACATTCTCCTTTCCCTTCCTCCCCCCCACAAACACTCTGTGAGGTGAGTGAGGCTGAGAGACTTCAGAGAAGTGTGACTGGCCCAAGGTCACCCAGCAGCTGCATGTGGAGGAGCGGAGACGCGAACCCGGTCCCCCAGATTACGAATCTACGGCTCTTAACCACTACACCCCACTGGCTATCGACAAGACACTCAGGTTACCACCACAACTCCTCCCTCAACCCCTCCTCTTTGTGATGTGTCAATGATGTAGTCATGATGTAGTCTTGGGGGAGTAGCATGGGGGATTAGCAGCTAATAAAAGTTGGGGTCTTCTTTGGTTGGGGGCTTCCATCTTGTTCCCCCTGGTGGCAGGTGGGAGTCCTGTGGAGACAGTCTTCAATCAAGACCAAGCCGACTGGCTGCTCTTTTGCTCTCCTCTTCCTGGCTGGTCTCCTTGTTTCTGGTCCAAGGGATCCCTCAGATTTTGGAATCCGCTTCTGGCTACAAATGTATCGGCTGCTTTTCTGAGCCTCTTGGCTGTTGTGCAGGGACGGGGCCTGTGTCCATTGTCCTTGACCTGGCCTGAGTCAGAGGCTGGGGTGGGGAGCTGGGATTTGGGGGAAGTCGTTTAGCTGCCCCCCTCCATTCCTGCTTTGAACAGCACCAAGACCTAAAACACGGAGGGATCTAAGCTCGTGGGGTGGGGTGGGGGAGGATGTTGCACTAGTGGGGGGGGACCCCTCTTTGCAGCTGGATCTCCGGGATCAGCCCCTCCCCCGCTCTCCTGATCCAGAAGGAAGACGGTAGAGGGAAAACCTTCTCCTCTCCCCCCTCAATTCTTTCCCTCCCCTCCCGGCACATCCTCCTCTCACCCCGCCCCCACAACCCCAATTCCCGCCCCCCATACGTTGCACCCCTTCCTCCTCCTCTTCCTCCTCCTCCTCCAATCCGGCTTCTGCTCCAGGAATGTGGGGGGTGAGCCCCCCTCCCAAGCTGGCTTCTTCTCCCGGAAGTGCAGCTTCCACTCCGGATTGCTGCTCTGCCCCGTAGCTCTAGGGGGGGCGCTTTCGGAAAGGGGAGGGAGGAGGCAGGGGACCCCCCCCCCGTGGATGTTGCAGAAAAGGAGAATCGGGAGCGAGGACAAAAAGGTAAAGGGGTGCGGGGGGGGGAGAGGGGAGAAAAGGACCCAGAGACCCCTCCAGCTCCCCCCAAGCGCCTTCCGTGGGGCCTGGATCCCGGCACGCGTGCTGCGAAGGGGCGGAGATGGGGCGCCCACCCACGAGGACTCCCTGGGGTGCGAAGAAGCGGACCAGAAAGGGTTAAGGGGTGCGGGAGGCGCCAGGATAGAGACCCCCGTGTCCCTCCCCCGCTCCCGTTGGGGGGGCCCTAGGATGGAGAGATGGGGCGAGCAGGGTGAGGGGCCAGTCGCGCCGGAGTGCAGGGGAAACTGCGGGAGAGAGGGAGGGGGGAGGAAGGGGAGCATCCCTGGGTCAGGGAAGGGCAGCACTGGGCGGGGGGAGGAAGACCTGTCTTTGGGGAGAAGTCTGCATCATGACGCCCACGATGAATCTCCGGAGGGGCCGCCTTGGCTTCTCCCTCCCGCCCAGGAATGCCCCCCCTTCAAGGCGACCAGAGAGGGATCCCTGAAAAGTGGGGGTCCTGCCCCCCACCCTTCCATCCTGCAATCTCCATCCTCTTCCCACCCCATAAGTCCCTGCCCTGTCCGGACACAGCGCTTCTGCCCAGTCCAGCCATTGTTCCCCTGGAGAGGAGAGGAAATCCCCAGAGGAAGAGGGGAGAGGCCTTCTCAGAAGCGGCTCTTTGTTTCCGCAATCCCACCCAGGAAGCAGCCAGAAACCTTTTCCTCTCTCTCAGGCTTCCATCTTTAAGTGTCTTTTCCACTGAGGGTGAAGATAATGTACACCTGTCATCAGAAACAGGGGTGCAGAGTCCATGGAATGGCTCTCAGGATTGATACAGAAGTTGCACCTTAAAAGCATTTCTGTTCCTCTTATTCTTTGAAGGCAATGTCAGAGTGACTGACAAGCTGAGATACAATCCATCATCATCCGATGACAGTGACTGCATGAATCTTCCCAGTCAAAAGAGCCATTTTCATGATAGACAGTGCCTGGGGCTGGAGGCTCTACACACCGGGTGTGCCTGTGCAGGCCAAAGACTGCCAGTATTAGCACAGGTGAGGTGTGTGACCCCCCCCCAAATTTACAGACTGTATGTGAATGAGAGTTTGTGGGTGGGATTATAGTTTACGGCAACCCTGTGATTTTCTCCACCCATAATATTTCGTGAGCTGATATTGCAGTACGAATTCCAAAATAACTTAAAAAAATCACAAGATGATAATAATAGTGCAGTGGTACCTCGGGTTAAGAACTGAATTCGTTCTGGAGCTCCGTTCTTAATCTGAAACTGTTCTTAACCTGAAGCACCGCTTTAGCTAATGGGGCCTGCTGCTGCCGCCGCGGGATTTCTGTTCTCATCCTGAAGCAAAGTTCTTAACCCAAGGTACTATTTCTGGGTTAGCAGAGTCTGTAACCTGAAGCGCCTGTAACCCAAGGTACCACTCTAGATGTTATACTATTAGTATCTTCCCCAAGCCACTCTGGGCAGCTTACAGTACATATAGGTAAAGGTAAAGGGACCCCTGACCATTAGGTCCAGTCGTGGCCGACTCTGGGGTTGCGGCGCTCATCTCGCTTTACTGGCCGAGGGAACAGCTTCCGGGTGATGTGGCCAGCATGACTAATCTGCTTATGGCAAACCAGAGCAGCGCACGGAAACGTCGTTTACCTTCCTGCCGGAGCCGTACCAATTTATCTACTTGCTCTTTGATGTGTTTTTGAACTGCTAGGTTGGCAGGAGCAGGGACTGAGTAACGGGAGCTCACCCTGTTGCAGGGATTCGAACCGCCGACCTTCTGATCGGCAAGTCCTAGGCTCTGTGGTTTAACCCACAACGCCACCCGCGTCCCTACAGTACATATACAAGACAGTAAAACATCAAACATTAAAAACCTCCTGATACAGCTGTCTTCTAAATGTCAGATGGTTGCCTACCTCCTTGCCCACAGAAGGGAGGGCATTCCATGGGGCAGGAGGCCCTCTGCCTGGTTCCCTGGAACTTCACTTCTAACAGCAAGGGAACCAGCAGAAGACCCTCGGAGGCGGACCTCCCTGTCCGGACTGAACAATGGGGGTGAAGATGCTCTGTCAGGTCCACAGGGCCGAGGCTGATGAGGGCTTTAGGCTGCAGATCTTGCTCCTCCATAATGATCAATGTATAGATAGCAGAGTAAGAGAAAACACTCAGAGGCAGGGGGGAAAAATCAGCTGAGAAATTTATTACCGAAGACAGATAAGCATGACAGGACCCCAAAAAATAGCAAAAATGTAACTCACAGTAAAACCCTGACTTAGCATACCAAAACAGCACTCAAGTAAGAAACCGACAAGCAGAGCAGAGTAATAGCAGAATATGAAGTGGGAGCAGGCGCATTTCAATACTGTAATTTCTATATAATTCAATGTCAGAGTAACCCTGGGACTAGATAACAAGCCTCCAGGTGGACGTGCCCCACCTGCCCTTCTCTTTCCTCTTCCGCACGGGCAGAATCTGCCTTCTGGACTGTGGGATTCACGGTTGTTCTCCTCTTCTCCATCCACCAGGGCTTGACTTCAGGTGCAGCAGAATTCCCCAGCCCCCCAAGGATTTGAGACCCATCAGCTTTCCTCACCTGGTTTAGCCGGCCGGTTGAAGCCGTTGCTTGAACCCCTGTTGCATGCTGACAGCTTCTGGAAGCCACAGGTGAGAGCCGAGTGCAGGGTGGGCACCAAGGGTGGAAAAATGACCCCAGGAGGTGCAGGACCTGTCCCCTACCCAAGGAACTACTGCTCCCCAACACCCCATGACATCTAGATGCAGGTAGGTAGCCGCGTTGGTCTGACGCACTTGAAATAAAAAAAAAATAGTCCAGTAGCACTTTAGAGACCAACTAGGTTTGTTCTAGGTATAAGCTTTTGTGTGCATGCACACTTCTTCAGATACACTGACACAGATGTCACCAGACCCTTGTATATCGTGGGAGGGTGGGGTGGGGTTTTTCTCAGAAGGTACTCCTACTACCATCTCCTACTACCCTCCACTATATGAAGAAGTGTGCATGCACACAAAGGCTTATACCGAGAACAAACTTAGTTGGTCCCTAATGTGCTACTGGACTATTCTTTTTTACTTCAACTGTGTCAGACCAACACGGCTATCTACGATTAAGTACAGTTATGTCCTGCTTTTCAGTGTCACTTTAGGATAGTCAGAAGACGGGCTCAAGTTCAGGCAGCACATCATCATTATAAAGCACCATTGGGGTAGGTGTTTCCGCCTGGGATTCCCATCTGCCAGCTGCTTTTCTTCTGCTT
Organism: Podarcis bocagei; assembly: GCF_964188305.1. Taxonomy (NCBI): domain Eukaryota; kingdom Metazoa; phylum Chordata; class Lepidosauria; order Squamata; family Lacertidae; genus Podarcis; species Podarcis bocagei. Next base: position 2,542,722 of record NC_138135.1, read on the forward strand.
CTCCGGCTCTCTCCATGCAATGTGAGGCATGTAGAGGGAGGTCCATCTCCAAGAACAGGAGCTTCCCTGAGCACCCATTCAGCTGACCCCAAGCACCAAGCCTTGCCACTAGTTCTCTGACTGACCCAGACCACAGTCCCTGGAAAGGATGTAGACCTGGGTCTCACATAATGGTCCACATGGACCTCCTGAGGTCAGTGGGACTGTGCAGGTGATTCATGAAGATCTAGAGGTGGAAACGGGGGCAACCACTTGATTTGAAAGGCAGTCTTAGAGTAAAAATTCTTGCTAAATGTAGTTTTTATCAATCTCTTTATCTCTTCATAAATCATGTTCCAAAATCTTTGTATCTCTAGACAGGACCACCACATATGGTAGTATGTTCCTATCTGTTCCTTACATTGCCAGCACTTGTTATTATTTGATTTATTCATTTTTGCAAGTTTTACAGGGGTCAGGTACCACCTATAGTAGATTTTCATAAGATTTTCCCTTATAAGGAAACAAGCCGTGAATTTTATATTTTTAGTCCATAATTCGTTCTAAATATTGGGTTTGATCGTATGTCCCAGGTCCCTCTCCCATTTTACTGTAATTTCTTTGATATCTTCCTCCTTTCTTTGCCAATTCAAAAGTAGTTTGTACATTTTAGAAAGTGTCTTTTGATTATTATATAAAATATCCTTCTCCAGATAGGATATTTTTTTGTCAAATCTTTTGGTTCTTTTATCCTTTTCAAGGGCGTCTTTTAATTGATAATACTACAGCCAGGTTATTCCCTTCTGTTTCAATTCGCTTAGGCCCTTTATTTTCGGATCACTACTTGTTTCCTCTACTAGCCAATCGCTGTTCATATTCATCCTGTGAACTGACATAGATTCCATTGGTGACAGCCACCATGGTGTTTTGGTTACTACTGATTTTTTACTCCTCTCCCATACTTCATATAATGCCCTTTTCACAATGTGATTTTAAAATCCTTTGCGGGATTTAACCTTGTCATAGCCTATGTAGCCATGCCACCCGTACACAATATCCCATCCCTCCAGATCTAGGACTTCCGTGTTTTTAATTAATATCCAGTCCTTAATCCATATCCAACACACTGCCTCAAAGTACAGTTTAAGGTCAGGGACCGCGAAGCCTCCTTTTTCCTTCAAGTCTGTTACTAGCTTAAATTTTATGCGTGGTTTTCCCCCTTGCCAAATAAACTTGGCAAGGTCTTTCTGCCAAACCTTAAAGCACTTTACACCTCTAATTATAGGTATTGTTTGGAACATAAAAATCATCTTTGGCAATACCATCATTTTAACTGTGGATATTCTCCCCCACAGGAATAATTTTAATTTTCCCCAAGTCTCTAATTCTTTTTTTATTTCCTTCCACTTCTTCTCATAATTGTCCTTATATAAGTTTATATTCTTATTGGTGATCCAAACCCCCAAATAATTTACCTTATTGGCTACCTTTAAACCTGTTGTATTTTCCAGTTGCTCTTGTTCCAACTTATGTAAATTTTTCGTTAATAATTTGGATTTTCCTTTATTCAGTTTGAACCCAGAGACTTTCCCAAATTCTTCCAGTTGTGCAAGCGTTTTTTGGATACTTTCCATTGGATTTTCAGTGGTTACAATTACATCATCGGCAAAGGCTTTAATTTGGTAGTATCAAGTTCCTAGGTTAATTCCTCTTATATTTTTATCCTTTGTTATTGCTATTAAAAGTGGTTCCGAGGTGGCAATAAAAAGAAGTGGGGAGAGAGGGCACCCCTGTCTTGGCCCCCTTTCGATGCTGAACTCTTCGGTGATCTCGTTATTTATTAGCAGTTTTGCTTTTTCGTTATCATATATCGCCCTAATTCCATTAATTATTTTCTCCAGACCTTTGAAAGTTTCCAATAGGAAATTCCATGAGACTCTATCAAAAGCTTTTTCTGCATCAACCAATAACATGGCCATCTTTTTACTTGGTTTCATTTCCACATATTCCAACAGGTCAGTTATTATTCTTGTATTGTCTTTTATATGTCTATCCGGTAAGAAGCCCACCTGGTCTCTGCTGATTATTTTGTTTAGAGTCTTTTTTAATCTATTAGCCATCACCCCAGCATAGATTTTATAGTCTGTATTCAACAGGGAGATTGGTCTATAATTTTTCATGTCTGTCAACTCCACTCCCTGTTTTGGGATTAGAGTGACCAGTGCTTCTTTCCATGATTGTGGTATATCTTTCCCTCCCAGTATATTATTCATTAGTCTTTGTAATATAGGGAGGATTACTTCTTCCAGGTTCTTATAGTACAGTAATGTTATTCCGTCAAGACCTGGCGATTTGCCACTCTTCATATTTTTTTATTACTTGTGCCATTTCATCTATTTCTATATTGGAGTTGAGGGCCTCAACTTCTTCTTTTTCAATTCCTGGTAATTTATTTTGTTGTAAATACTCTTCCATTTTATTAACCTCTAAATGTTCTTGTTTATATAAATCTTTATAAAAGTTTAAGAATTTTATTTTTATTTTTACTGGGTCTGTTATTTCCTCTCCTTGTTCCAAAATTTTATTTATAACTTTTTTTGTTTGCTTTTCCTTTATCATCCATGCTAACAACTTACCGGGCTTATTGGCGGACTCAAAATACCTTTGTTTTCCCCATTTAATTTTATTTTCTACTTCCTTATTTAATATACGAGAGATATGGGATTGCAATATCTTTATTTTTTGTAATATTTCATGACTTTTTGGATTTTTGATCAACTCTTTTTCATTAATTCTTACCTGGTTAGTTAGCTCTTGGATATTATTGTCTTTTATCTTCTTCAGTCTAGCCATTTGTTGTATTCCAAGACCCCTCATGTACGCTTTACTAAACTACATTTATGTCTGCATTTTGTTTCCCATTTATCTCAAAAAATTCCGCTAACTTGATTTTTGCTTGCGTCACTCATTGGTCGTCTCTCCATATAATTTTTACTAGGAATGGTTTCAGCTAATATTCCCAAAAACAAAACTAGGCTATTTATGTATGCAACGTCAGCAGCAAGGGTTGTAGTGGCAAAACAGTGGAAAGATAAAAATACACCCACTAAAGAGGAATGGGTAGTCAAATTGTGCAAGTACTTGGAGCTCGCAAAGCTGACAGATGCAGTAAGAGATAAAGCTTAAAAAATGGTGAAAGAAGAATGGGAATATTTAAATAATTACGTAGGGGACAAGGGCTAAACAAGAAAGACCTGGCTATGTTTAGAATGATACCGCATAGAGAAATGCTCCCTGATACAAAGATGAGGGATTCCTTTAGAATGCAGATAGAGAGAATTGATAAGAATAATGATCTGTTGTGAGCTTGACAGAAGTGTACAATAGATGAGCTTTCCTGCTTAGGCTCATCTTCCTTTTTCTTTTCCTTTTTTTCTTTTTCTTTTTTCTTTTCTTTTATCTTTCCCATAGTTGCTTATGTTCTGTGTCATGTACCTCGATATTTTTTGTAGTCTTTTTTCATTTCTCCCCCATTACTATTAAGGAATTTTCCTTTGTAATTTTGGTTGTCTATATTTCTAAGCACCTGTTTACATGTACCTGTTTAAAGCAAAATAAAAGTTTAAAAAAAGAGAGAGAAGAAGAAAAAAGAAAGAAAGGCAGTCTCAGAGGACAACGGTATTCTAAGATCATTCTGTGTTATTAAAGATGATTGAGGATTATGAAAGGTTGCTGATGCATTACTACCATTTGACATCATACCATTTTCATTTCCTAAAAATTGGGAACATGGGGAGGACATGGGAGAATATAGGAGATGTTGAAATAAGAGAAGGTGCTAATGGTGGGTGATGTGTCCTTTTTTTCTGTGTTCTCTTTCCTGACACCCAAACAGGATTTCCTTTATGCCCACTCTGAAAAAGGTGATGGAGAAGACAGAATTGCAGGGGACAGGGCACCTTTCGTTTCATTAGGAATAGCCATTAAAATGTGTGAAATGTGGAATATGCTTCACTGAATGAGCACACATAGTTCACATCAACGAACACAAAAAGGAAATAACCCATTTAAAGGTATGGAGTGTGGAAAGAGCTTCTCTTTCAATGCAAAACTTACAACACACCTGCAGACTCACACAGAGAGAAAGCGTTTTAAGTGCAGGGAGGGTGGGAAGAACTTCAGTCATAGTGGAAACCTTAAATTGCACAAACGGAGTCACACAGGGGGGGAACCATTTAAATGCATGGAGTGTGAAAAAAGTTTTCATGATAGTGGAAACCTAAGAAGACATCAGACTCACACAGGGGTGAAATCTTTTAAATGCATAGAGTGTGGAAAGAGCTTTAGGGATAATGGAAAACTTAGAACACATGAACGGACTCACACCGGGGAGAAACCATTTAAATGTATCGAGTGTGGAAAGAGCTTTAGTGAAAATGGAAGCCTTAGGAACCATCAACAGACTCACACAGGGGAGAAACCATTTAAATGTATTGAGTGTGGAAAGGACTTCAGTCAGAATGGAAACCTTAGGAACCATCAACGGACTCACACAGGGGAGAAACCATATAAATGCATGGAGTGTGGAAAGGACTTCAGTCAGAATGGAAACCTTAGGAACCATCAACGGACTCACACAGGGGAGAAACCATATAAATGTATGGAGTGTGGAAACAGCTTTAGTAATAATGGAAACCTTAGGAGACATCAACGGACTCACACAGGGGAGAAACCATTTAAATGTATTGAATGTGGAAACAGCTTTAGTAATAGTGGAAGCCTTAGACAACATCAACGGTCTCACACAGGGGAGAAACCATTTAAATGCATGGAGTGTGGAAAGAGCTTCAGTCAGAGTGGAAGCCTTAGAACACATCAACGGACTCACACAGGGGAGAAACCATTTAAATGCATGGAGTGTGGAAAGAGCTTTAGTGATAGCGGAAGCCTTAGACTACATCAACGGACTCACACAGGGGAGAAACCATTTAAATGTATGGAGTGTGGAAAGAGCTTTAGTTTCAATGCAGCCCTTAGAATACATCAACGGACTCACACAGGGGAAAAACCATTTAAATGCATTGAGTGCGGAAAGAGCTTCAGTCAGAATGCAGACCTTAAAAAACATCAACGGATTCACACAGGGGAGAAACCATTTAAATGCATGGAATGTGGAAAGAGCTTCAGTTACGATTCAGGCCTTAGAAGACATCAGCGGGCTCACACAGGGGGAAAACCATTTAAATGCATTGAGTGCGGAAAGAGCTTCAGTCAGAATGGAAACCTTAAATTACACCAGCGGACTCACACAGGGGAGAAACCATTTAAATGCATGAAGTGCGGAAAAAGCTTCCGTCAGAGTGGAAATCTTAGAAAACATCAGCAGACACACAGGGAAGACACCATTTAAATGTATGGCATGTGGAAGAAGCTTCAGTCAGCGTGGAACCCTTGATATACATCAAGAAACTCACACAAAAGACAAACCACATAAATGTCAGGAAAGTATATTGAGGCTCAGTCCTTGTGGAAGTCCTACATCAACAGACTCATGGCCAGGAAGAACTTTAACAGTTGACACCCTACATACCATCAATAACTTTAAATGGAAGGATTGCAGAAAGTGCTTTAGCTATAATGTAATGTTTAAGAAATATCAGACATTCAAGCGGGAGAACCCATTTAGATGTATGGAGTGTGGGACATCTTCCTCTCAGAGTCCACTCTTCTTCACGGCAATGAACTCAGAGGAAATCTGTCTTCCTGCTTCAGGGCCAGCTGAGTCTGTTTCTCTTGTCATTTTCTTGTAGCTAGGTAATTCCTCTCTAATCTGCTCTGTGTCTGTGTCTCTCCCTCCTTCTGAGACCACTGGAAACAAAGGGGATGACTTTCCCCCCTCCAGCTCCTCTTCTGAGGAAAGCTGATTGGCCTGAGAATGGATTCCCCCCTTAAGGTGGGGGACCTCAACGGAGTCCCTTCATTAGAAATGGACGGGACAGAAAGGGACAGAATATCTAGAAAAGAGAGACTACCACATACATTTTTTCAAATGGTGGACAGCTTAAACCTAAGGGATGCATGGAGAGACAAAAATCCACTGGAGAAACAGTTCACACTCTTTTCAGAAGCCTAACAATCGTCGGGGAGAATTTATGCAATCTAGATCTCAAATAGTTTAATAATAAAAAATTAAAAAAAAAACAGAGATTCACCCAAGGACAATAACAGATCATAATCCAGTGATATTAGAATTAGAAAATAAACAAAAGGGTAATAAAAGATGGCGATTAAATGATAACTTATTAAACGATGAAAATCTGGTGATTAAAGCACAAGAATTGTTGAAATAATTCTTTGAAATCAATAAATCACAAGACACTGATATAAGAATAATTTGGGATGCCAGTAAAGCATTTCTTAGAGGCTTCTATATACAGCAAAATGCAGGGGAAAAGAGAGCTTATGAGAGGAACTTAGAGCAGTTAAGAGAAGAAATAGCGAGCAATGACAAAATACTAGCGAAGGAACCAAAAAATAAAAAGGTAGCACCAAAAATTAAGTTATTACAAACACAATTCTCGTAGTTGTTAAGCATTGAAATCCAAAATAACATAAAATGGATGAAACAGAGATCCTTTGAATTTGCAAATAGGCCCAGCAAAATACTGGCATGGCAACTGAAGAAGAGACAGAAAGAGAGATTAATAGATAAAATCAAAGACGGCGAGAAATCGAGAAGAAATAAACAAGTGTTTCATCAACCACTTCAAAAATTTATGTAATATAGGCAAGAAAACAGAAGAAGATATAAAAAATTATCTGCAGGGGAAAGACTTACCCAGAGTGGGAATAGGAAAAAAATGCATATCTAAATGCCCCAGTTTCTATGATGGAAGTACAGGAGGCTATTTCCAAAGCGAAGTTGGGGAAGTCGCTGGGCCCGGATGCCCTTACCGCCTTGCATTAAAAAAATAATGGAGGAAGTAGTGGCTACTCCGCTGAAAGTACTCATAAATAAAATAATGGCGGAAGGAAGAATCCCGGAGTCATGGCAATTAGCACATATAACAGTAAACCCTAAACAAGACAAGAACAAAGAGAATATAAATAATGATAGACCAATATCTTTACTTAATATTGACTACAAGATATATGCGGACATATTGGCCCAGAGATTAAAAACAGTGTTGAACGAAGTCATTAGCCAAGATCAGACAGGATTCTTACCGGGAAAGAAGATGAGCAATAATGTGAGACTTGTGATTGATGCTATTGAATATCTTGACTGGAACCCAGGGAAGAAGGCTGCATCTGTTTTTGTGGGTGCTGAGAAAGCCTTCGATAAGGTATCCTGGAGGTTTGTGGAGAAGTTAATTGAAAAGATGGAAGTGGGAACAAGGATATCAACTGGATTCAGAGCTATTTATCAAGACCAAAAGGTAAATTTAATAATGAATGGGGAGATGACTGAATACTTTAAAATAGAAAGGGGGACAAGACACGGGTGTCCCCTATCTCCCTTGTTATTTGTTTTAATATTGGAGGTACTAAATCAAGTTATCAGGTCAGAGGAGGAGATTAGAGGTATAACACTAGGAAGAGTCGAATATAGAATAAGAGCATTTGCCGATGATATGATTGTAAAGATAGAAGAACCAACAGGAAGTATAAGCAAGTTGCTGAGAAAGATGGAGGAATTTAGCAAGGTGGCAGGATTTAGGATAAAGAAAGAGAAAACTAAGGTGGTGGTTAAGAATATGGACAAACAGAGCAAAAAGAATTTGGAGCAATGAAAAATATCAATTTGTTTGAAGATAATTATAATAAGACCTGGAAAGAAGTTAAAAATCAATTAGAGATTTGGTAAAGGTTAAAGTTATCAATAAGGAGGTGAATTTCAGTGATTAAAATGAATATCCTGCCAAAGTTAATGTTTCTTTTTCAAATGCTAACGATAATAGGCAAAGTTGATTGCTTTGAGAAATGGAAAAAATGATTTAAGATTTCGTTTACCAGAGGCTTTTTGTTAGGCCTAATATCTAATGACATCCCCAGAGAGAAGAAAAATGTATTCCTTTACGCAACTGCAGCGGCCAGAATACTGATCGCAAAGAATTGGAAGGGGGAGAAAACTCATCATTATTAGAATGGCAAAACAAACTGCGAGTTTGTAGAAACGGCAAAATTGACGGCACTTATTAGAGGCCACTCAAATCAGAGAATAACCAAGGAGTGGGATGGTGTGAAGGAATACATGAAAAAATATTGTTCCGGAATTGAAATAAGAATAGATAATGGGTAAAACATGCATCCCGCCATAATCCCCCAAGCGTAAGAACACAGACATGGCCCCCCATCCAGGGAGTGACCAGGGGAAACAATGGACATCTGCAGAGGCAGTTGAGGTGTTCTGAAAGCCCATCTCCAGACAAGTCCTGAGGGCAAGGAGATGTCAAGAGTTTTATTGTTCTTCCAGTGATGGGGACTTAAGAGGTGTTGGGAAAGGGGTCTGATAAAGAGACCTAATGTTGGACTTGTGTCCCCCTTGTAGACCCCTCCCCCTTTGTGACATGCTACTGATGTAGTGATGATGTCTCAGTGATGCTGCTCCAAGTGTATTCTGGGATATTGTGGGACGTTTTAAAAGAGGGGGATCACCCCTTACTTGGCGTTCTTACTCCTGTGGGGACCTGTTGCACAACAATAAGGATCATGGTCTACTGACCGCTGTGTTGCTGGAGCTTCCTTCTTCTACTGACCACATGGACCCGCGGGGGAGTAGCACCCCGAAGAGCTCGGCTGCTGAGTCGTCTCTCACCCCAGAATTTTTCATTACCAATAATGATCTTTTAAAATGTTTATATTTTTTGTTGTCTGCCACACTCCAAAAAAATTCACCATCTTTTCTATCCCCAGCTCTGCTATCTGTCTCTACTCATTTTTCTTCTGTTGTCTCATATTTTTACCAACAATTTATTTCAATTTTTATTCAATTTAACACCTGCGACTTGGCCAAATTGATTAATCTTGTTGAACACCCTTGGTATAGTTTCCAGTGGGCTTCTACCATTATTACCAGGTTGTTTGCAAATGCCTTAAGTTCATATGATCTTCATCCCACTGTAATAATGAATAATAATAATAATAATAATTTGTATCCCACCCTCCCTGGCCAAAGCCGGGCTCAGAGCGGCTAACAACAGGTAAAAATAGCCCAGTGTGCAGAAAATTGCACAGTCAATTAATTAAAATACATTCTAGACTCAATTCAGAATCAAATTAATGGCAACCATCGGGTTAGGGTTCTATGAAGATTACAGAAGGAGAGGGGGGGTCGGACTGTGCTTTGGCGAAAGGCCAGGCAGAACAGCTCCATCTTGCAAGCCCTGCAAAAAGATATATTGATGATGCTGTGAGAACTCTATCCTGGATATGGTGGGAAAGTTTTAAATGTCAATGTCGCCCCCTGCTCTGGGATCACTCGCTGTTGTTGAATCTGTTGCACAGCAATAAAGAATCTCAGTCTACTGACTGCTGTTTTGCTCCAAATTGTTTCACTGGAATTTCCTTCTTTTACTGACCGCACAGACCCGCAGGGGACTTGGACCCTGATGAGCTGAGCTGTTGAGTAGACTCTCAACCCAGAATTTTCCTTATCAAAACCTTTCTGCAAATGGCCTTTGCAACACAACTCCCTGGATGGTTACAAAGTATACACATTTGCCTCTTTGCAACTGATGCTTTCGCTTAGCCCCGTTTCCTCAATGAATCCTCCCATTTCTTGATGAAATAGAACTTCTGCCAGGAAAACCTGAGCTGAAACAGAACAGAGAGCAAAACAGCAGCCCTGTCTGACCCCAGTCAGCCTCCAGTCACGTGGCAGGAGATTCTTCCTGACCCCCCCCCCCAATCAGTGATGATCCAGATATGATCTATTGATGATCCACATGATCCAAGCAGACTGGGCCAAAAAGCAGGTCTCTAGGCCTGAATGAAACGGGTCTGCGATGATGGATTCTGGAGTCAAGAAATCCTCCCTTTTCAGTGATCTCTCAGGAAGGCCAGGAAATGGCAGGGAGCAGGAATCGTCAGGCATCCCGACGGACAGACCTGTCATGTTGCCAAAACACGAACTCGGAGTCTGATCTGATTTCCAGGTACAACGCATTTTGTGACTTCGCTGTTTGATTGGCGGGATCAGCCCCTCCCCCCTCCCCTGATCCCAGAAGGAAGACGGGGGGGGGTTGCCTCTCCTCCTTCCCCCCCACCCGCTCAAAACTTTCCCTCCCCTCCCGGCACATCCTTCTCTCATCCCGGCCACACAATCCCAGATCCCGCCCCCAATACATTGCTCCTCCTCCTCCTCCAATCCGGCTTCGCTCCGGAAATGAGGGGGGAGCCCCCCTCCCAAGCTGCCTGCTTCTCACGCAAGTGGAGCTTCCACTCCGGATTGCTGCTCTGCCCCGTAGATCTAGGGGGGGGGGCGCTTTCGGAAAGGGGAGGAGGATGGGAAGAGGAGGATCCCCGCCCAACGTGGATGTTGCAGGAAAGAAATGAGAATCGGAGCGAGGACAAAGAGGTAAAGGGGCAGCGGGGGGCGGAGAGGGGGGGAAAGGACCCAGAGACCCCGCCAGCTCCCCCAAGCGCCTTCGGTGGGGCCTGGATCCCGGCACGCGTGCTGCCAAGGGGCGGAGATGGGGCGCCCACCCACGAGGACTCCCTGGGGCGCGGAGAAGCGGGGCAGAAAGGGTTAAGGGGTGCGGGAGGCGCCTGGATAGAGACCCCCCCGTCCCTCCCTTGCTCCTGTCGGGGGGGCTGCGAATGGAGAGGTGTGGCGCGCAGGGCGAGGGGTGACCCGAGCCAAGGGGGCCTTTGGGTGCAGGGGAGACTCCGGGAGAGAGGGAGGGGGTCGAGGAATGGGGGGAGGGAGGGGAGCATCCCTGGGTCAGAGAAGGGCAGCGGGCGGGGGGGAGATAGGAAGACCAGTCTTGGGGGGGGTCTCCATCGTGCCTTCCTTGGGGTCTCTCTGGAGGGGCCGCCTTGGCTTCTCCCTCCTGCCCAGGAATGGGCCACCCCTTCAAGGCGACCAGAGAGGGATCCCTGGAAAGTGGGGGGTCCTGTCCTCCCACCCTTCTTTCCTGCAATCTCCATCCTCTTCCCACCCCATAAGCCCCTGCCCTGTCCAGACACAGCCATTCTGCCCAGTCCAACCACTGGTCCCCTGGAGAGGAGAGGAAATCCCGAGAGGAAGAGGGGAGGGGAGAGGCCTTCTCAGAAGCGGCTCTTTGTTTCCACAATCCCACCCAGGAAGCAGCCAGAAACCTTTTCCTCTCTCTCAGGCTTCCATCTTTATTGTCTTTTCCACTGAGGGTGAGGATAATGTACACCTGTCATCAGAAACAGGGGTGCAGAGTCCATGGAATGGCTCTCAGGATTGATATAGAAGTTCCACCTCAAAAGCATTTCTGTTCCTCTTATTCTTCATAGGCAATGTCAGAGTGACTGACAAGCTGAGATACAATCCTTCATCATCCGATGACAGTGACTGCCTGAATCTTCCCAGTCAAAGGACCCATTTTCATGATAGACAGTGCCTGTGGCTGGAGGCTCTACACACCGGGTTTGCCTGTGCAGGCCAAAGACTGCCAGTATTAGCACAGGTGAGGTGTGTGACATTCCCACATTTACAGACTGTATGTGAAAGAGAGTTTGTGGGTGGGATTATAGTTTATGGCAACCCTGTGATTTTCTCCACCCATAACATTTCGTAAGCTAATGTTGCAGTACAAATTCCAAAATAACTACAAAAAATCACAAGATGATAATAATAGTACAGTGGTACCTCGGGTTAATAACTGAATTCGTTCTGCAGCTCCATTCTTAATCTGAAACTGTTCTTAACCTGAAGCACCACTTTAGCTAATGGGGCCTACTGCTGCCGCCGTTCGATTTCTGTCCTCATCCTGAAGCAAAGTACTTAACAAAAGGTACTATTTCTGAGTCTGTAACCTGAAGCACCTGTAACCCGACGTACTACTCTAGACGTTATAGTATTAGTATTCCCCCCCCCCAACCACTCTGGGCAGCTTACAGTATATATAGGTAAAGGTAAAGGGACCCCTGACCATTAGGTCCAGTCGTGGCCGACTCTGGGGTTGCGGCACTCATCTCGCTTTACTGGCCGAGGGAGCCGGTGTACAGCTTCCGGGTCGTGTGGGCAGCATGACTAAGCCGCTTCTGGCGAACCAGAGCAGCACACGGAAACGCCGTTTACCTTCCCGCCAGAGTGGTACCTATTTATCTACTTGCACTTTGACATGCTTTCGAACTGCTAGGTTGGCAGGAGCAGGGACTGAGCAACGGGAGCTCACCCCGTCACGGGGATTCGAACCTCTGACCTTCTAATCGGCAGGTCGTAGGCTCTGTGGTTTAACCCACAGCACCACCCGCGTCCCTACAGTACATATACAAGACAGTAAAACATCCAAAAATTAAAAACCTCCTGATACAGCTGTCTTCTAAATGTCAGATAGTTGCCTCCTTCCTTGCCCTCTGAAGGGAGGGCATTCCATGGGGCAGGAGGCCCTCTGCCTGGTTCCCTGGAACTTCACTTCTAACAGCAAGGGAACCAGCAGAAGACCCTCAGAGGCGGACCTCCCTGTCCGGACTGAATGATCGGGGTGAAGATGCTCCTTCAGGTCCACAGGGCCGAGGCTGATGAGGGCTTTAGGTTGCAGATCTTGCTCCTCCATAATGATCGATGTATAGTTAACAGAGTAGGAAAAAACACTCAGAGGCAGGGGGGGGGGGGAAATCAGCTGAGAAATTTATTACTGAAGACAGATAAGCATGACAGTACCCAAAAAATAGCAAAAAATTAATTTACAGTAAAACCCTGACTTAGCAAACCAAAACAGCACTCAAGTAAGAAACAGCCAAGCAGAGTAGAGTAATAGCAGAATATGAAGTGGGAGCAGGCACATTTCAATACTGTAATTTATACATAGTTCAATGTCAAAGTAACCCTGGGACTAGATAACAAGCCTCCAAGTGGATGTGCCCCACCTGCCCTTCACGTTCCTCTTCCACACGGACAGAATCTGCCTTCTGGACTGTGGGATTCACAGTTGTTCTCCTCCTCTCCATCCACCAGGGCTTGACTTCAGGTGCAGCAGAATTCCCCAGCCCCCCAAGGATTTGAGACCCATCAGCTTTCCTCACCTGGTTTAGCCGGCCGGTTGAAGCCGTTGCTTGAACCCCTGTTGCATGCTGACAGCTTCTGGAAGCCACAGGTGAGAGCTGAGTGCAGGGTGGGGACCAAGGGTGGAAAAATGACCCCAGAAGGTGCAGGACATGTCCCCCACCAAAGGAGAACTACAGCTCCCCAACACCCCATGACATCTAGATTCAGGTAGGTAGCCATGTTGGTCTGACGCAGTTGAAATAAAAAATTAAAAAATAGTCCAGTAGCACCTTAGAAAACAACTATGATTGTTCTAGGTATAAGCTTTTGTGTGCATGCGCACGTCTTCAGATACACTGACACAGATGTCACCAGACCCTTGTATGTCGTGGGAGGGTGGGGTGGGGTTTTTCTCAGAAGGGTACTCCTACTACCATCTCCCACTACCCTTCACTATATGAGGAAGTGTGCATGCACACAAAAGCTTATACCTAGAACAAACTTAGTTGGTCCCTAAGGTGCTACTGGACTATTCTTTTTCACTTCAACTGTGTCAGACCAACACGGCTATCTACGATTAAGTACAGTTCTGTCCTGCTTTTCAGTGTCACTTTAGGATAGTCAGAAGACGGGCTGGAGTTCAGGCAGCACGTCATCATTATAAAGCACCATTGGGGTGGGTGTTTCCGACTGGGATTCCCATGTGCCAGCTGCTTTCCTTCTGTTTCTCCTGCTCTCTCAATGCAATGCGAGGCATGAGGACAGAGGTCCATCTCCAAGAACAGGAGCTTCCCTGAGCACCCATTCAGCTGACCCCAAGCACCAAGCCTTGCCACTAGTTCTCTGACTGACCCAGACCACAGTCCCTGGAAAGGATGTAGACCTGGGTCTCACATAATGGTCCACATGGACCTCCTGAGGTCAGTGGGACTGTGCAGGTGATTCATGAAGATCTAGAGGTGGAAACGGGGGAAACCACTTGATTTGAAAGGCAGTCTTAGAGTAAAAATTCTTGCTAAATGTAGTTTTTATCAATCTCTTTATCTCTTCATAAATCATGTTCCAAAATCTTTGTATCTCTAGACAGGACCACCACATATGGTAGTATGTTCCTATCTGTTCCATACATCGCCAGCACTTGTTATTATTTGATTTATTTATTTTTGCAAGTTTTACAGGGGTCAGGTACCACCTATAGTAGATTTTCATAAGATTTTCCCTTATAAGGAAACAAGCCGTGAATTTTATATTTTTAGTCCATAATTCGTTCCAAATATTGGGTTTCATCGTATGTCCCAGGTCCCTCTCCCATTTTACTGTAATTTCTTTGATATGTTCCTCCTTTCTTTGCCAATTCAAAAGTAGTTTGTACATTTTAGAAAGTGTCTTTTGATTATTATATAAAATATCCTTCTCCAGATAGGATTTTTTTTTTGTCAAATCTTTTGGTTATTTTATCCTTTTCAAGGGCGGCTTTTAATTGATAATACTCCAGCCAGGTTATTCCCTTCTGTTTCAATTCACATAGGCCCTTTATTTTCGGATCACTACTTGTTTCCTCTACTAAATCCTTATATGTTAGCCAATCGCTGTTCATATTTGTCAGGGGTTCAGGAGCAGAGGCACAGGAAAGGGAGGAAACAGAGAGCGAGGGGGAGGAATCCGAAGGTAATATGAGCGACGACAGCGGACCGAGATCTCCGAGTCTTTCCAGTGAGTCGGAAGATTCTCAGAAAGGGGCACCAGTGGTCAGAGCAAGGGGGGCGCCTAGGGGAACACCCCAGGAAGAAGGGGCCAGAGGGGGTTCAGAGAGCAGCAGTTGGAAATCGGGACCAGCGTCCCCACCAGAGCGCAGCAGGGGGGAGGAGTCCCAGGTATCGGGATCGGGCGGCTCTCCGCAAGAGGGAGGACAGGAGTCAGGAGTGGCCACACCTCCATCGGGGAGCGAGGGAACGGTCAAGAGGAAGGTTGAAGGCTGCGCGCGCGCGCCAAGTTCAAATGCACAGGAAGGCGGCGCAGTAAGCAGCCCGGATAGAGAGCCAGGTCCTAAAGACCGCCGCAAACAGGGAGAAGAGTCGGGGGGTCAGCGTCAGAAGAGTCCAGGAAGGAAGAGACCACGGGGGGTAGAGGGACCCAGAGGAGAAGGGAAAGAAGGAAGAGGTGGAGCAAGGCGAGAGTATTAAGTTGGTGTACAGGGGGCGGAGACTCAGACGGAGCTTCGCCGGTCTAGCTTCTAAGACGTAGAGCTGCGCGCTGCGGCTTGAAAATGGAAACTGTAACTCAATAAAGACTTTTGTACAGTACTGCCGGCTAGCGTGGTCCTCTGTGAGCTGGGACCTGGAAGCGGCTCTGACAATATTCATCCTGTGAACTGACATAGATTCCATTGGTGACAGCCACCATGGTGTTTTGGTTACTACTGATTTTTTACTCCTCTCCCATACTTCATATAATGCCCTTTTCACAATGTGATTTTAAAATCCTTTGCGGGATTTAACCTTGTCATAGCCTATGTAGCCATGCCACCCGTACACAATATCCCATCCCTCCAGATCTAGGACTTCCGTGTTTTTAATTAATATCCAGTCCTTAATCCATGTCCAACACACTGCCTCAAAGTACAGTTTAAGGTCAGGGACCGCGAAGCCTCCTTTTTCCTTCAACTCTGTTAGTAGCTTAAATTTTATGCGTGGTTTTTCCCCTTGCCACATAAACTTGGCAAGGTCCTTCTGCCAATCCTTAAAACACTTTACGCCTCTAATTATAGGTATTGTTTGGAACATAAAAATCATCTTTGGCAATACCATCATTTTAACTGTGGATATTCTCCCCCACAAGAATAATTTTAATTTTCCCCAAGTCTCTAATTCTTTTTTTATTTCCTTCCACTTCTTCTCATAATTGTCCTTATATAAGTTTATATTCTTATTGGTGATCCAAACCCCCAAATAATTTACCTTATTGGCTACCTTTAAACCTGTTGTATTTTCCAGTTGCTCTTGTTCCAACTTATGTAAATTTTTCGTTAATAATTTGGATTTTCCTTTATTCAGTTTGAACCCAGAGACTTTCCCAAATTCTTCCAGTTGTGCAAGCGTTTTTTGGATACTTTCCACTGGATTTTCAGTGGTTATGATTACATCATCGGCAAAGGCTTTAATTTTTTAGTATCGAGTTCCTAGGTTAATTCCTCTTATATTTTTATCCTTTCTTATTGCTATTAAAAGTGGTTCCGAGGTGGCAATAAAAAGAAGTGGGGAGAGAGGGCACCCCTGTCTTGGCCCCCTTTCGATGCTGAACTCTTCGGTGATCTCGTTATTTATTAGCAGTTTTGCTTTTTCGTTATCATATATCACCCTAATTTCATTAATTATTTTCTCCAGACCTTTGAAAGTTTCCAATAGGAAATTCCATGATACTCTATCAAAAGCTTTTTCTGCATCAACCAATAACATGGCCATCTTTTTACTTGGTTTCATTTCCACATATTCCAACGGGTCAATTATTATTCTTGTATTGTCTTTTATATGTCTATCTGGTAAGAAGCCCACCTGGTCTCTGCTGATTATTTTGTTTAGAGTCTTTTTTAATCTATTAGCCATCACCCCAGCATAGATTTTATAGTCTGTATTCAACAGGGAGATTGGTCTATAATTTTTCATGTCTGTCAACTCCACTCCCTGTTTTGGGATTAGAGTGACCAGTGCTTCTTTCCATGATTGTGGTATATCTTTCCCTCCCAGTATATTATTCATTATTCTTTGTAATATAGGGAGGATTACTTCTTCCAGGTTCTTATAGTACAGTAATGTGATTCTGTCAAGACCTGGCGATTTGCCACTCTTCATTATTTTTTATTACTTGTGCCATTTCATCTATTTCTATATTGGAGTTGAGGGCCTCAACTTCTTCTTTTTCAATTCTTGGTAATTTATTTTGTTGTAAATACTCTTCCATTTTATTAACCTCTAAATGTTCTTGTTTATATAAATCTTTATAAAAGTTTAAGAATTTTATTTTTATTTTTACTGGGTCTGTTGTTTCCTCTCCTTTGTCCAAAATTTTATTTATAACTTTTTTTTGTTTGCTTTTCCTTTATGCTAACAACTTACCGGGTTTATTGGCGGACTCAAAATACCTTTGTTTTCCCCATTTAATTTTATTTTCTACTTCCTTATTTAATATACGAGAGATATGGGATTGCAATATCTTTATTTTTTGTAATATTTCATGACTTTTTTGGATTTTTGATCAACTCTTTTTCATTAATTCTTATCTGGTTAGCTCTTGGATATTATTGTCTTTTATCTTCTTCAGCCTAGCCATTTGTTGTATTCCAAGACCCCTCATGTACGCTTTACTAAACTACATTTATGTCTGCATTTTGTTTCCCATTTATCTCGAAAAATTCCGCTAACTTGATTTTTTGCTTGCGTCACTCATTGGTCATCTCTCCATATAATTTTTACTAGGAATGGTTTCAGATAATATTCCCAAAAACAAAACTAGGCTATTTATGTACGCAACGTCAGCAGTAAGGGTTGTAGTGGCAAAAAACTGGAAAGATAAAAATATACCCACTAAAGAGGAATGGGTAGTCAAATTGTGCGAGTACTTGGAGCTGGCAAAGCTGACAGATGCAATAAGAGATAAACCTTAAAAAATGGTGAAAGAAGAATGGGAATATTTAAATAATTATGTAGGGGACAAGGGCTCAACAAGAAAGATCTGGCTATGTTTAGAATGATACCGCATAGAGAAATGATACCAAGATGAGGGATTCCTTTGGAATGCAGATAGAGAGAATCGATAAGAATAATGATCTGTTGTGAGCTTGACGGAAGTGTACAATAGATGAGCTTTCCTGCTTAGGCACATTTTTATTTTTATTTTTCTCTTTTTCTCTTTTTCTCTTTTTCTTTTATCTTTCCCATAGTTGCTTATGTTCTGTGTCATGTACCTCAATATTTTTTGTAGACTTTTTTCATTTTCTTCATTACTATTAAGGAATTTTTCTTTGTCATTTTGGTTGTCTATATTTCTAAGTACCTGTTTACATGTACCTGTTTAAAGCAAAATAAAAGTTTTAAAAAAAGAGAAGAAGAAAAAAGAAAGAAAGGCAGTCTCAGAGGACAACGGTATTCTAAGATCATTCTGTGTTATTAAAGATGATTGAGGATTATAAAAGGTTGCTGATGCATTACTACCATTTGACATCATACCATTTTCATTTCCTAAAAATTGGGAACATGGGTAGGACATGGGAGAATGTAGGAGATGTTGAAATAAGAGAAGGTGCTAATGGAGGTTGATGTGTCCTTTTTTTCTGTGTTCTCTTTCCTAAAACCCAAACAGGATTTCCTTTCTGCCCACTCTGAAAAAGGTGGTGGAGAAGACAGAATTGCGGGGGACAGGGCACCTTTCGTTTCATTAGGAATAGCCATTAAAATGTGTGAAATGTGGAATATGCTTCACTGAATGAGCACACATAGTTCACATCAGCGAACACAAAAAGGAAATAACCCATTTAAAGGTATGGAGTGCGGAAAGAGCTTCTCTTTCAATGCAAAACTTAGAACACACCTGCGGACTCACACAGAGAGAAAACGTTTTAAGTGCAGGGAGTGTGGGAAGAACTTCAGTCAGAGTGGAAACCTTAAATTGCACAAACGGACTCACACAGGGGGGAAACCATATGAATGCCTGGAGTGTGAAAAAAGTTTTCATGATAGTGGAAACCTAAGAAGACATCAACAGACTCACACAGGGGTGAAACCATTTAAATGTATCGAGTGTGGAAAGAGCTTTAGTGAAAATGGAAAACTTAGAACACATGAACGGACTCACACCGGGGAGAAACCATTTAAATGTATCGAGTGTGGAAAGAGCTTTAGTGAAAATGGAAGTCTTAGAACACATGAACGGACTCACACCGGGGAGAAACCATTTAAATGTATCGAGTGTGGAAAGAGCTTTAGTGAAAATGGAAGTCTTAGAACACATGAACGGACTCACACCGGGGAGAAACCATTTAAATGTATCGAGTGTGGAAAGAGCTTTAGTGAAAATGGAAAACTTAGAACACATGAACGGATTCACACCGGGGAAAAACCATTTAAATGTATCGAGTGTGGAAAGAGCTTTAGTCATAGTGGAAGCCTTAGGACACATGAACGGATTCACACCGGGGAGAAACCATTTAAATGTATTGAGTGTGGAAAGAGCTTTAGTGAAAATGGAAGCCTTAGGAACCATCAACGGACTCACACAGGGGAGAAACCATTTAAATGTATCGAGTGTGGAAAGAGCTTTAGTGAAAATGGAAGCCTTAGGGAACATCAACGGACTCACACAGGGGAGAGACCATTTAAATGCATGGAGTGTGGAAAGGACTTCAGTCGGAATGGAAGCCTTAGGAACCATCAACGGACTCACACAGGGGAGAAACCATATAAATGTATGGAGTGTGGAAAGAGCTTTAGTGAAAATGGAAGCCTTAGAACACATGAACGGACTCACACAGGGGAGAAACCATATAAATGTATTGAGTGTGGAAAGAGCTTTAGTGAAAATGGAAACCTTAGGAAACATCAACGGACTCACACAGGGGAGAAACCATATAAATGTATCAAGTGTGGAAACAGCTTTAGTAATAGTGGAAGCCTTAGACAACATCAACGGACTCACACAGGGGAGAAACCATTTAAATGCATGGAGTGTGGAAAGAGGTTCAATCAGAGTGGAAACCTTAGAAATCATCAACGGACTCACACAGGGGAGAAACCATATAAGTGTATCGTGTGTGGAAAGAGCTTTAGGAACATAGGATATCTTAGAACACATCAACGGACTCACACAGCGGAGAAACCATATCAATGTATCGAGTGTGGAAAGAGCTTTAGTCATAGTGGAAGCCTTAGACTACATCAACAGACTCACACAGGGGAGAAACCATTTAAATGTATTGAGTGTGGAAAGAGCTTTAGTAACAATGGAAACCTAAGAAGACATCAACAGACTCACACAGGGGAGAAACCATATAAATGTATTGAGTGTGGAAAGAGCTTTAGTAACAGAGGATATCTTAGAACACATCAACGGACTCACACAGGGGAGAAACCATTTAAATGCATGGAGTGTGGAAAGACCTTCAATCAGAGTGGAGACCTTAGAACACATCAACGGACTCACACAGGGGAGAAACCATTTAAATGTATCGAGTGTGGAAAGAGCTTCAGTCAGAATGGAAGACTTAGAACACATCAATGGACTCACACAGGGGAGAAACCATTTAAATGTATGGAGTGTGGAAAGAGCTTCAGTCAGAATGGAAATCTTAGAAAACATCAGCAGACACACAGGGGAGAAACCATGTAAATGCATGGACTGTTGAAGGAGCTTCAGTCAGAGTGGAACCCTTGATTTATGTAAACAAACTCACACAAAAGACAAACCATATAAATATCAGGAAAGTAGATAGAGGTTCTCTCTTAGTGGAAGTTCAAAATCAACAGACTCATGGACATGAAGAAGTTTAAGAGTTGAAACCCTTCAGACCATCAACAAACTCAGAGGGGAGAAGCAGTTTAAATGAAAAGACTGCAAAAAGTGCTTTATTTATAATGGAGTATTTAAGGAACAGGGACGCGGGTGGCACTGTGGGTTAAACCACAGAGCCCAGGACTTGCCGATCAGAAGGTTGGCGGTTCGAATCCCCGCAACAGGGTGAGGTCCCGTTGCTCGGTCCCAGCTCCTGCCTACATAGCAGTTCAAAAGCATGTGAAGTGCAAATAGATAAATAGGTACTGCTCTGGTGGGAAGGTAAACGGCGTTTCTGTGCGCTGCTCTGGTTCGCCAGAAGCGGCTTAGTCATGCTGCCCACATGACCTGGAAGCTGTACGCCAGCTCCCTTGGCCAATAAAGCAAGATGAGCACCGCAACCCCAGAGTCAGTCAAGACTGGACCTAATGGTCAGGGGTCCCTTTACCTTTATTTAAGGAACATCTAGGGACTCTCACATGGGAGAACCCATTTAGATGTATGGAGTGTGGGACGCCTTCCTCTCAGAGTCCACTCTGAGCAATGAACTCAGCAGGAAATCATTCCTAAAAACAAGAGGTATATGTGAAGTTCTGGTGTTTGTATGTAAAACATTATAATAATGAAATAATGAAGGCAGCATCTCACAATGGTGAGTATAACTTTAGATGAAAGTACCTTTGGTTTTTGCACCAAACTCTGTCATTCTCCCACCGCATGACCTCCAAGCACTGCTTCTTCACCAGAACTTCATCGCTGCCTCCTGCGGGTCATGAAGAATCCTGAAATTGAATGGGATATTTCCCCCCAAGCCTAATTTCAAAAGGGGGAAGGAGGGGCTGTAGGTACCAGGGAAATCTTCTGGTGGGGGCATCTTCACACTTGAACCCCATGGGGCAACCCCAGAGCTCCTGCTTTTTCTGGAGTTTGGGGAAGATAGCATCCAGGGAGACTCCCCCTCCTGCTGTGACCAGCTCCCCTCTCCCCTGGTCTCCTAGAGCACAAAGGGAAATCCAGTTCAGACCCCATGAGTCTGTACATGATATTAAGAGGTGTTGTTTTTTTGTCCCAACATGCACCACTTTAATCTCATTGACAATGAGCTGTAACTGTTCATTCACTCCCTTTGAAGAAGTCCTTTTGGAGCTCCTTGCAATCTCTTTCTGTTTGAACAACCCTGGAAAATTTGCTGCCATCAGCAAACTTTGCCCCCTCCCTGCTCCCTCCTAAGTCTAGATCATTTATGAACAAGTTGAAAAGCCACAGCTCCCAATACTGATCTTGAGGGGACTCCGCTTCTGTTCCTCTCCATTCAGAGAACTGTCTATTTACTCTCTTGGTTTTTCAGAAGGAGGGCTGCCTTCCTGGTGGTGGGATGGCGATGAGCAGAAAGAGGGAGAAAAGGGAGCAGACCGGAAGGGGAGATATTGCAAGCTGAGGAGGAAACAGGGTTTCGTGAGCAGGAAGAGTTTGGGGCAGAGAGCAGTTCAGGCTCAGAGGGAGGAGAGGGGAGGGAGCCAGGAGACCCAGAGGAGGCCGGCTGCTGAAGCATCTAGGGAGACCCCACCCCCCTCCTGCTGCGACCAGCACATGCCTTTGAGTCTGGCAGTTAGAACTCTTAGAATGTGGGGATCCCATTTTTCAACCAAAGCCAAAACCAAACCAAAAACCCGCTAGCCTTTTCCCAGGTCTTTCCTGACCTCACAGTCGTTCGTCTCCTCTATGAAGGACTCTACAAAGCCCTTCTCCCTCTTTATCCCATGGGGTCCCAGCAACCTTTTCTGCCTCTTACATGCTAGGGAAAAGAGTCCCTTTCCATTGGACGCCTGGCAGCCCAGTGCCAAATCCGGCTGCTCCATAGAGAATGGAAAGGAGCTGTAAACGCCCTTGCGCTCTGACGCACACCAGTCACTTCCTCCCGGATCTTGGTGCTGCCTGTGCAGCTGCATTTACGAGAAAAAGAGAAATTGGAAACCGAGCCCAAGTCCCTTGCTATCCAAACTGGCCATTGGACCAGCCTTGGGGCGTCTTCCTTGGGAAAAAGGTAAAGTTTCAGATCTCAGGTTCCCCGACAGGGAATGAGAGCTTTGATTGGCGTTCTCCCCTTGCAGTTCATTGCCTCTCTAATTGCAGAACCCCAAGTCTCCCATTCTCCCCTCCCCCTCCTAGCTACCTCTTGCCAGGAAGGCTGGGAGTGAAGACCGTCAGCAAAAGAGACCGCAAAGGATGAGAATCTGGGTTGCTGGGTGTTTCAGAGAATCCCGCCCACAATCTTCTCCATTCCTAGACTCACGTCCGCATGCGCTGCTCCTGGCCATCCCAGGGTCTTTTGCTAGATTAATTTATGGCCGGCCTGGGGCTGAAAATAAACTACCCAAAAACTAAATTACTGACAAAAAACCTCACAATGGAAGGGGGGGAAGAACTTCAAGAAAAAACAGGCCTGGAAATTAAAAATAAGGTTAAATACCTAAGGATCTGGATTTTTTAAAAAAGTTTAAATATATATGAGGATGATTATAGTAAAGTATGGAAATAAATTTTAAAAAACTATATGGAAACCTGGACCAAACTGCATCTCTCACTCTGGGGAAGATTCTCAGTTGTGAAAATAAATATCCTCCCCAAAATGATTTTCTTATTCCAAACAAGGCGAGAAATGAATTGTTTTAAGGAATGGCAAAGGGAAATATCTAGATTTATATGGAGTGGAAAGAAACCGAGAATTAAACACCAGTTATTAACAGATCAAAAGGAGAGAGGAGGTTTTGCATTACCAGATTTGGAATTCTACCATGCGGCGGCAGGATTGAATCATAGAATCATAGAGTTGGAACAGACCACAAGGGCCATCGAGTCCAACCCCCTGCCAAGCAGGAAACACCATCAGAGCACTCCTGACATATGGTTGTCAAGCCTCTGCTTAAAGACCTCCAAAGGAGGAGACTCCACCACACTCCTTGGCAGCAAATTCCACTGTCGAACAGCTCTTACTGTCAGGAAGTTCTTCCTAATGTTTAGGTGGAATCTTCTTTCTTGTAGTTTGGATCCATTGCTCCGTGTCCGCTTCTCTGGAGCAGCAGAAAACAACCTTTCTCCCTCCTCTATGTGACATCCTTTTATATATTTGAACATGGCTATCATATCACCCCTTAACCTCCTCTTCTCCAGGCGAAACATGCCCAGCTCCCTTAGCCGTTCCTCATAAGGCATCGTTTCCAGGCCTTTGACCATTTTGGTTGCCCTCCTCTGGACACGTTCCAGTTTGTCAGTGTCCTTCTTGAACTGTGGTGCCCAGAACTGGACACAGTACTCCAGGTGAGGTCTGACCAGAGCAGAATACAGTGGTTTGGATCAATGACTGGATTACACTAAAAGATACGGACATATTAGACTTGGAAGGCCACGAGAATCGGTCTGGATGGCACGCTTCTTTAATGTACGAAAAAGTGAAGGTCCACAGGGGATTTTTGAGCCACGTGATAAGAAAATCGTGATATAAAATCTGGAGTAAATATAAAGGAATATTTGAGCCAAAAGTACCCTTGTGGACATCACCAAGAGAAGCCATATACTCATGTTAGAATATTTACAAGTAGCAAAACTGACGAGTTAGAGGAGTACTGAACCAGAAAATATTTGGAGAATGGAGAATATTTAAGGATTATATAAGATCATATTGTACCAACCACACCATATTAGAAGAACCTGAGTGATACTTGTAAACACAACAAATACTGTTGGTGGAGTAGACCGGAACAATATTAAAGAATATAAAACTGTGCGAAAAAAACGGCAGTATAAACAGTACAATGAGAATGATTGGAAGACTCGTTTTGTCAGAAGTCTTTTTTATTTAATTAGGAAGATTTAAGTTTTTTCATGTACATAAATCTGCTTCTTTCTTTTTTCTGTATTTTCTTCTTTTTTCTTCATTGTTTTTTCTTTAATTTTCTTTTTTTGCAGTATGAGATTCCAAATTCTTTGTATATGTGTGTAATTTAAATCAATAACGATTATTTTTAAAAATAAATCAATTTGTGGCCGGCCTGATCAAGCGTTGCTTCCTCTGGTTAGCCCCGCTGGAACTCCAGTTCTTTCCAGACCCTGGGGTCACTAGAGGACTGGTGGCTCCTCCTGGCATATGGCCTGGTGCGCCCTGGATCACCAGTCCTTCCTTGCCCCCCTTCTATCAGGGCAACCGAAGGTCCCATCTGGGGTGCCATCTGTTGTAAACAAAAGCTGCCCTTCTTCCCTTATGGGGGACACAGGAGCCCTTTATAGAGTCCTTTGTAGGTTCTCCATCGGTAGGAGAAAAGAGCAGAGACATCCAGAGTCTATTGAGAAGCAAAGCAGCTAGTAAGCCTGATCTTGATTGATCTGTTGCAACAGGGTGCTCCCCTGAGGAGGCCCCCAAACCAAGGCGTGCCTGCCCTTATATAGACATTTTAAATTGCCTGCCCTGGAGCTCCAGACCACCCCCCACAAACATCATACCTACATCACAAAAAGGTGGTCTACAACAGAAATTTGAATGTTTTTGTTTTTCCTGTCTGCCAGGTTAAATTTTTAATTACATGATTCATCCAGTCCAGCCTTTTGCATGATGAATTATGTATTTACGTTAAATACGGAGGGAGACAATATACAGCCTTGTCGTACTCCTTTCCCAATTTTGAACCAATCAGTTGTTCCATATCCAGTTCTAACTGTAGCTTCTTGTCCCACAAAGAGATTTCTCAGGAGACAGATGAGGTGATCAGGCACTCCCATTTCTTTAAGAACTTAATAGTTTGCTGTGGTCGACACAGTCAAAGGCTTTTGTATAGTCAATGAAGCAGAAGGAAAGGTTTTCTAGCTTTCTCTATAATCCAGCGCATGTTTGCAATTTGGTCCCTGGTTCCTCTGCCCCTTCGAAATCCAGCTTACACTTCTGGGAGTTCTCGGTCCACATACTGCTTAAGCCTGCCTCATAGCATTTTAAGCATAACCTTGCTAGCGTGTGAAATGAGTGCAATTGTGCAGTAGTTGGAGCATTCTTTGGCACTGCCCTTCTTTGGGATTGGGATTCATGTGTTGCAGGAAGCCCCCCCCCCCCAATCATTCAGTTTGTACAAACACGACACACACACACACGACATACACAATGCTTCTGTTATAAATTCATAAAAAATCAGCCGTACATCGGATCGATTTTTATTTTACACCATGAGGGAAGGACTATCAAAGGGGGGAGACTTGACACAAGGCAGCCAACACGTCCGCAGTGAGCCCTACCCAGTTGGCATGCCAACCTTGATGGTCCTGGACAGAAGATCATTCCACTCACAAAGGACCTGCATATGGAAGTGGATTCAGTAGGGACTGAAACACAGGACAGTGACCAGCCCTTCCCTCTGGGGCAGGAAACAGTGAACTCCTCTTTGTCCTCAGGAATGTAATCATGGGGAGGGGAAAGGAGGAACCGGACAGGTGACAAGACCCTCAGGTTACCACCACAACTCCTCCTCCTTCAGAGAAGTCACACTTCTCTGAGGTCTCTCAGCCCCACTCAGCTCATAGAGTGTTTGTTGTGGGGGAGGAAGGGAAAGGAGAATGTTAGCCGCTTTGAGACTCCTGAAGGGCTGTGATAAAGCGGGATATCAAATCCAAACTCTTCTTCTTCTTCTCCCTGAACCCCTCCTCTGTGTGATGTGTCAATGATGTAGTCTTGGGGGTGTAGCTTGGGGGATTAGCAGCTAATAAAAGTTGGGGTCTTCTTTTGTTGGGGGCTTCCATCTTGTTCCACCTGGGGGCAGGTGGGAGTCCTGTGGCGACAGTCTTCAATCAAGACCAAGCCGACTGGCTGCTCTTTTGCTCTGCTCTTCCTGGCTGGTCTCCTTGTTTCTGGTCCAAGGGATCCCTCAGATTTTGGAATCCGCTTCTGGCTCCAATTGTATTGGCTGCTTTTCTGAGCCTCTTGGCTGTTGTGCAGGGACGGGGCCTGTGTCCACGGTCCTTGTCCTGGCCTGAGTCAGAGGCTGGGGTGGGGAGCTGGGATTTGGGGGGAGTCGTTTAGCTGCCCCCCTCCATTCCTGGTTTGAACAGCGCCAAGACCTAAAACACGGAGGGATCTAAGCTCGTGGGGTGGGGTGGGGGAGGATGTTGCACTTGTGGGGGGGAACCCATCTTTGCAGCTGGATCTCCGGGATCAGCCCCTCCCCCGCTCTCCAATCCACTAAAGGAAGGGGGGAAAACCTTCCTCTCCTCCCTCAATTCTTTCCCTCCCCTCCCGGCACATCCTCCTCTCTCCCCGCCCCCACAACCCCAGATCCCGCCCCCAAACATCCCACCCCTTCCTCCTCCTCCTCCAATCTGGCTTCTGCTCCAGGACTGGGGAGTGTGAGCCCCCTCCCAACCTTTCTGTTTCTCCGGGAAGTGGAGCTACTACTCCGGATTGCTACTCTGCGCCGTAGCTCTAGGGGGGCGCTTTCGGAAAGGGGAGGGAGGAGGCAGGGGACCCCCCCCCCGTGGATGTTGCAGGAAAGGAGAATCGGGAGCGAGGAGAAAGAGGTAAGGGGGTCGCGGGGGGGAGGGGGGAGAAAAGGACCCAGAGACCTCTCCAGCTCCCCAAGCGCCTTCCGTGGGGCCTGGATCCCGGCACGCCTGCTGCGAAGGGGCGGAGATGGGGCGCCCACCCACGAGGACTCCCTGGGGCGCGGAGAGAAGCGGGCCAGGAAAGGGTTAAGGGGTGCGGGAGGCGTCTAGATAGAGACCTCCCTGTCCCTCCCCATCTCGTCTGGGGGGGGACAATAGGGACGGAGAGATGGAGGGCGCACGGCGAGGGGTGAGCCGGGCCAAGGGGGCGTCTGGGACAGGAGAGGGAGGGGCCCAAGGGCGGGGAGAGGAGGGAGGGGCACCCTCGGGACAAGGAAGCGAAGCATTGGTGGGGAAGGAGAGGAAGACCAGTCCTTGGGGAGGGGGGGCGTCTCCATCGTGGCTTCTTCGGGGAATCTCCGGAGGGGCCGCCTTGGCTTCTCCCTCCCGCCTAGGAATGCCCCCCTCCAAGGCGACCAGAGGAGGGATCCCTGGAAAGTGGGGGGAGTAACCTTGGGACTGGATAACAAGCCTGGCTCACTCCAGTTTAAACCAGCTTCTTCTACTTCCCAAAATCAAGGAAAGTTCAGCATAATCTCATAACAACTGATCCCACCACCTGCTCTCAGCAGAAAGGAAACTCCCTGATCAGCTAAAATGTTCCAGCTAGAGAAAACTCGAGATTTGAATCACACAGAGTAAAACCACCAGAACCTTCTTGAACCAATAGACTAGGAATGATTGATCTCTCTACATTACACCAACACTTTTCTTGGCCTGAAAAATGCAGCCATGACACTTTAAAGGTCAGCACCAGCAGTTTTGTTACAGGCTGCTCTGCCACCCAGCTCGTCGGACTAAGTCCGCGGGTCCCTGCAGAGGAAAATGAGCTCAGCCGGAGACTGGAGCAAACTGCAGAAGATCCAAGTTTATTGCGCAACAGGTTCAAGGCGGTTTGATGTAAACAGCACTTCTTCTTTTCCTTGTTCCACATCGGAGAGACTTTGATACACAGGTCTGAGCTCATCGCTCTGCCTGAAACTGCTGTGTTAAGCAGTACTGCCAGGCTGGACAGTGTGTTTGGGGGTCCTGGGCTGCCTAAACAACAAGACCCCCTTCTCAGCCTGGTTGATATGGTCCCAAGGAAAGCAGAGCAGTACGTTAGGCACCAGCTTGGCTGCAGGAGTGGCTGGAGGAGGTGTGCAGGACACCATCCAACCATCTTAGAGACTCCACTCTGGATTTGTGTAGGTTTTCCTCCATAGCCTTTTCTTCTCCTGAAGATAAGTCACGAGGCAGTGAAGGTTTAGGACCAGAGTTTTCCTTCTTAATGGGCTCCCTTCCCCGGTTGACGATCCCATCTGCCCTTCACTTTCCTCTGCAGGATGGGCAGAATCTGCCTTCTAGACTGTGGGATTCACTGTTGTTCTCATCCTCTCTATCCACCAGGGCCTGCCATCACCGGCAGCAGAATTCCCCAACCCACCAAGGATTTGAGACCCATCAACAATCCTCACCTGGTTTTGCCGGCCAGTTGAAGCCATTCCTGGGATCATGGCCCCTGACAGCTTCTGGAAGCCACAGGTGAGAGCTGAGTGCAGAGTGGGGACCAATGGTGGATAAATTACCCCATAAGGTGCATGACATGTCCCCCAGCAAAGGTACTACCGCTCCCCTAACAGCCCATGACATAATATAATTATGATATTTGAGACAGAACAGGAATAAATTCATGTCTCTAGTAATAACACAACTTCAGGCCATCAATAAATCAACACTACATATTCAAGGTTGAAGTTTTCACTAAGTACAGTTTTCCATTTGCTTTGAATATCCAGCTTTTTCAGTGTCATTTTAGGATAGTCAGAAGACAGGCACGAGATCAGGCAGCACATCATTATTATAAGGAGCAATGGGGGTGGGTGTTTCCGTCTGGGATTCCCATTTGCCAGCTGCTTTCCTTCTGCTTCTCCTGCTCTCTCCATGCAATGTGAGGCATGTAGACAGAGCTCCATCTCCCAGAACAGGAGCTTCCCTGAGCACCCATTCAGCTGGCGCCAAGCACCAAGCCTTGTCACTAGTTCTCTGACTGATCCAGACCACAGTCCCTGGAAAGGATGTAGACCTGGGTCTCCCAAAATGGTCCACTTGGACCTCTTGAGGCCATTGGGACTGTGAAGGTGACTCATGAAGATCTAGAGGTAGAAACAGGGCTGGATGGAGGATTATAATAATATAATCATAATAATTTATTATTTATACCCCGCCCATCTGGCTGAGTTTCCCCAGCCACTCTGGGCAGCTCCCAATCAAATGTTTAAGACAGTACAGTGTTAAATATTAAAAACCTGCCTGAACAGGGCTGCTTTCAGATGTCTTTTAAAGATAAGATAGCTGCTTATTTCCTTCACATCTGAAGGGAGGGTGTTCCACAGGGTGGGCGCCACTACTGAGAAGGCCCTCTGTCTGGGTCCCTGTAACCTCATTTCTCACAATGAGGGAACCGCCAGAAGGCCCTCGGAGCTGGACGTCAGTGTCTTTATGATGCAGAGGATGGGGAATGTCCAAAGGAATGATGGACCAGAGAAAGAGAGGGCCTGTTCACGGACAGAGAGCAGCTGCCTTTCCTGTGAGGAAACAATTGATTTGAAAAGGCTGTATTCCAAGATCATGCTGCTTTATTAACGATGATTGAGGATTATGAAAGGTTGCTGCTGCATTACTATCATTTGATGACATTGCTTTTTCATTTGCTGTGCGTAAGAGGAGTGGGGTGGGTGTTTAGTTGGGTGCGGGAATTTGTTTAATTTAATTTAATTATGGTGTGTTTGTAACATTCTCTTTTTTATTGTTTTGTTAGTTTGTTTGTTGTATAGGTTTTAATTTGATTTTAAGGGGAGGGGTCAGGGCTGCCTGGGAGTGGATCCCAACAAACAAAATGGCTGGGGCAGGTTCCACAGGGGGGGGGGATGTACTGGGACAACCAATCTCAGTGATCATGGGTAGGAGGAGGAGTTACGCTAAGACCAGACCACGTCATTACTGAGGAAGCGGGCTTAGTCATTGTTTGAGGACTATCCCTGCCTCCAGGTCTGGTCTTGACCAGATGGGATACTGGAATCAGCAAAGGGATACCCACACAACCTGAAGGTGCTGCTGTGCAATGCCAGGTCAATGATCCATAAAACCATTGTGATCCATGACTTGATCATAGATGGAGGACTTGACCTGGCATGTGTAACAGAGGCTTGGTTGGATGAAGGAGATGGGCCTGTCCTTGCCGCTGCTTGTCTGCCAGGTTTCTCTTACGCACAGCAACCCAGGTCATGTGGGTGGGGAGGGGGGTTTGCAGTGATTTTTAGGAAGTCATTAGTTTGCACCAGGCGTCCTATTGGGAAGACCCAGTTTTCTGAGTGCATGTTCTGGAAGTTGGGCAATAGGGGCAGTACAGGATTCCTTTTGGTGTACCACCCCCCCCCCCGCTGCACCAAGGATTCCCTGCCCGAGCTGCTTCAGGTCATGGCGGATGTTCTCCTGGAGACACCTAGTTTGGTTGTCCTAGGGGATTTTAACATCCATGCCGACACGACCTTACAATGGGCCGCTCAGGACTTCATGGAAAGCATGGCCTCCATGGGGCTGTCCCTGAATAAGTCTGGCCCAACCCATAGCCGCGGACATGCCTTGGACCTGGTGTTTACCTCTATAGATGTTGGTGATCTGACACTAAGTAAAAGCAAAACAAAAGAAGTGCCATGGTCAGATCACTTCCTGGTGCAGCTGGACTTCATCGTGACCCTTCCCCTGCAGGGAGGTGGGACTGATTTGGATGGTCCGCTCCCACCATATAATGGATCTAAATGGTTTCCAGAGAGTGGTAGGGGATGCTTTATCCCATGTTGATGGCCTTTCAGCTGATTCCCTGGTGGCCCGCTGGAATGTGGAGTTAACCTGGACTATTGACTGTTTGGCTCCGAAGTGCCCTCTCCGATTGCATGGAGCCCGAACAGCCCCGTGGTTTTCCACGGATCTGAGGGCAATGGAACAATCGTTGAGACAGCTAGAGCACCGGTGGCGGATGACCCATTCTGAATCTGACCAGGTGAGAGCTGAATGTTGAGCCTACCAAATGGCAGTAGCGACGGCGAAGACTACTTTCTTCACCGCCTCTATTGCATCTGCAGAAAACAGCAGCAGGAGACTTTTTCAGGTGGTTCGCAATTTAGCAGAACCACCTGCTCCATCAGGGCTCAGTATGGGCCACATGATCTCCTGCAAGATTTTGCAAAGTTTTTTACAGATAAAGTCACTCAGATTCACTCAGGTCGCTCAAGTCGCTCAGGTAGACTCCACCGTGGAATCAGGGCCGGGGCAGGAGAGTGCTAGGGTCTGTCTAGTCAAGTTGTGTGGGATCAATTCAAACCTGTTACCCCCGAGGATGTGGACAGACTGCTTGGACAAGTGAAACCAACCACTTGTCTCCTTGATCCTTGCCCATCCTGGCTGATAAAAGCTAGCCGGGAAGGGTTGGGCGATGAGCTTCATGGGGTGCTGAATGCTTCCCTCCGTGAGGGAGCCTTCCCAGACCCGCTGAAAGAGGTGGTTATTAAACCGCTTCTTAAAAAACCATCTTTAGATGCAGCCACGATGGCCAGCTATCGCCCAGTCTCAAATCTTCCATTCTTGGGCAAGGTGATTGAGCGAGTGGTTGCTGAACAACTCCAGGCACGCCTGGAAGAAGCGGACCATTTGGATCCCTTCCAGTCGGGATTCAGGCCTCATCATGGGACTGAAACTGCCTTGGTCGCACTGGTTGATGATCTCTGGTGGGCTAGGGACAAAGGTTTCCTAGTTCTGCTGGATCTCTCAGCGGCGTTTGATACCATTGAGCATAACATCCTTCTGGACCGTCATGAGGGGCTGGGAGCTGGGGGCACTGTCATACAGTGGTTCCGCTCCTTTCTCCTGGGCTGTGTCCAGAAAATGGTGTTGGGGATGAGTGTTCAGACCACTGGGCTCTAACTTGTGGGGTGGCTCAGGGTTCTGTACTCTCCCCCATGCTTTTCAACATCTACATGAAGTCGCTGGGAGAGATCATCAGGGGGTTTGGGCTGGGTGTTCATCCATATGCGGATGATACCCAGCTCTACCTCTCTTTCAAATCAGAACCAGTGAAGGCAGTGAAGGTCCTGTGTGAGTGTCTGGAGGCAGTTGGAGGATGGATGGCGGCTAACAGATTGAGGTTGAATCCTGACAAGATAGAAGTACTGCTTTTGGGGGACAGGAGGCGGGCAGGTGTGGAGGATTCCCTGGTCTTGAATGGGGTAACTGTGCCCCTGAAGGACCAGGTGCGCAGCCTGGGAGTCATTTTGGACTCACAGCTGTCCATGGAGGCACAGGTCAATTCTGTGTCCAGGACAGCTGTCTACCAGCTCTATCTGGTACGCAGGCTGAGACCCTATCTGCCTGCAGACTGCCTTGCCAGAGTGGTGCATGCTCTGGTTATCTCCCACTTGGACTACTGCAAAGCGCTATACGTGGGGCTACCTTTGAAGGTGACCCGGAAACTACAACTAATCCAGAATGCAGCAGCTAGACTGGAGACTGGGAGCAGCCACCGAGACCACATAACACCGGTCTTGAAAGACCCACATTGGCTCCCAGTACGTTTCCGAGCAAAATTCAAAGAGTTGGTGCTGACCTTTAAAGCCCTAAATGGCCTCTGTCCAATATATCTGAAAGAGCATTTCCATTGGAATCTGAAAAGACTCAACTTAAGAACTACCGTCCCATCTCACTCCTAAACGTGGATTACAAAATTTTTGCTGATATTCTGGCAAGTAGATTTAAAAAAGTTTTAAATGAAGTAATTCATAAAGATCAAGCAGGCTTTCTCCCTGGCAGGCATTTGTCTGACAACACTAGGAATATTATTGATGTTTAGGAGTTATTGCAGACAAATATGAATACGAAAGCAGTTTTAATTTTTATAGACGCAGAGAAGGCCTTCGACAACATATCTTGGAAATTCATGAAGAAAAACTTGGAAGGGATGGGAGTGGGAAGGGTGTTCCAAAATGGCATAGAAGCAATCTATTCAGAGCAAAAGGCCAAATTGATAGTGAACAATGTGGTGACAGAGGAGTTCAAAATTGAAAAAGGGACACGACAGGGGTGCCCCTTATCACCTCTGCTATTTATCTCTGTCCTGGAGGTGCTGCTTAATTTGATTAGGAAGGATCAGCTGGTGGAAGGAATACAGGTCGGAGGAAAACAGTATAAACTGAAAGCTTTTGCAGATGACTTGGTTTTAACACTACAGGAGCCAGAACCTAGTACAATAAGAGCTTTAGAATTGATCTATGAGTTTGGTCGGGTGGCGGGATTCAAGTTGAACAAACAAAAAACTAAGGTTTTGGCAAAAAATTTGACACTTTCAGAAATAGATGGGTTCCAGAAAGAAACGGAGTTAAATGTGGTTAAAAAAGTGAAGTACCTGGGGGTCAATCTGACTGGAAAAAACTTGAATTTATTCAAAGATAATTATGAAAAATGTTGGTCAGAAATCAAAAAGGATTTAGAAGTTTGGTCAAGACTAAAACTTTCCTTGTTGGGAAGAATCGCAGCTGTAAAGATGAATGTATTGCCAAAGATGTTGTTTTTGTTTCAAACCCTGCAGATCGTGGACAGAGTGGAATGTTTTGGAAAGTGGCAGAAGGATATCATGAAGTTTGTCTGGCAGGGCAAAAAGCCCCGGATAAAACTTAAAATACTAACAGATGCAAAAGAAAGAGGGGGATTTGCCCTGCCGGACCTAAGGTTATACTATGAAGCTGCATCCTTCTGCTGGATGAAGGATTGGTTCTTATTAGAAAACACTGATGTCCTAGATCTGGAAGGGTTTAACAATGCTTTTGGGTGGCATGCATATTTGTGGTACGACAAGGTAAAGGTTCACAAATTGTTCAAAAGCCATATTGTCAGAAAAGCTTTATTCAATGTCTGGATTAAATATAAAGACTTACTTGAAAATACGACCCCGAGGTGGTTATCACCAATGGAGGCTAAGGCCTCAAAAATACTTAATATGGAGGGTGGCTGGGCAAAATACTGTGAGATAATAGAAAGAGTTGGAGACAATTGGAGGTTGCAGAGCTTAGAAAAATTAAAATACAAGGTGCGAGACTGGCAACACTATGCCCAAATTCAAGAGATTTTTAAAAAGGACAAAAAAATTGGTTTCCAGGTGGAAAAATCGAAATTAGAGACAGAACTACTTGAACCTAAGACGAAAGTGCTTTCAAGAATGTATAACTTGCTGCTTAAATGGAACACTCAAGATGAGATAGTTAAATCAGCCATGATAAAATGGGCTCAAGACATTGGGTACAACATTATGTTTGAAGACTGGGAAAGGTTATGGACCACCGGCATGAAATTCACGGCATGTAGTGCCTTGAAAGAAAACATTATGAAAATGATATACAGGTGGTACATGACCCCAGTCAAACTTGCAAAGATATATCATCTGTCTGATAATAAATGTTGGAAATGTAAGGAGGCTGAAGGAACATTCTTTCACCTCTGGTGGACATGCCCGAGGGTGAAGGCCTTCTGGGAAATGATTTACAATGAGTTGAAAAAGGTATTTAAGTATACCTTTCACAAGAAACCAGAGGCCTTCCTCCTGGGCATTGTGGGCCAGAGAGTGTCAAAGAAGGACAGAACTTTCTTTTTATATGCAACTACAGCAGCAAGAATTCTTATAGCTAAATACTGGAAGGCACAGGAGTTACCCACGCTGGAAGAGTGGCATACGCAACTGATGGACTACATGGAATTGGCCAAAATGACTGGCAGAATCCGAGACCTGGGAGAAGAGGCAGTGGAAGAGGACTGGAAAAAATTTAAGGACTATTTACAAAAACACTATAAGTTATATGAATGTTGAGAATGTTAGGATATTTCCGTTCCACCTTAAAGGGAGCAGGCTTTGGGAGTCACAGAGTCTGCGCATGTCCTATTCTGTTAAACGCTAATAAAGTCTGTAAATGATACTTTTCTGCGGTGCAAGCTTTTGGCTGTGTTTCTGCTGATAAACAGTGTATACAAGCCTGGAATGTGGCTAGGAATTTCCAGAGGCTTCGTGTCGCTAACTGCTGGATCTGCCTGTCTACGGAAGATCGATGATCGTCCAGAACTCCGGCTTGGGGGCTCATGATGGACACTATCTCCCTGGCAGATTCCCAACAACAAGGTTTCGGGCCCAGATTCAAAGCACCTACAGGAGAGTAAAGCTGCAACAGACTGCGTTTAAGAGGTACGGTGGGAAAAGCGAAAGAAAAGAGGGAGGCTTTTCGCTTTTCTGTTTTACCTCGGCAAGGAGCTTTTGATCTCCGGCAAGGCTTAATTGGCCTGGGAGCTGTGCCAAAAAGGCTTCGTGATTAATGGCTGCCAAGATAACGAGTCTCTAAGTTAAAAAAGACTCACGGCTAATGCTAAAAGCTGGAATGGAGTTTTTCCAAGCTTATGGAAATGCTGAATGCCCTAAGTTGGATGGGCAGAATTATGAAACCTGGGCAAAATGGTGTGAATCTTTGCTGCGTCAGTTTCGGGTATGGCATACCGTGAGTGAAGCCCCCCCAGTTCCTCTGACAGAGAAATGGAAATCAGCTGATTTGAAAGCGATAGACGTAATAGTCTTATCCGTATCTCTTGAGGAAATTAAGACGCTGGCTGGCAACACCACTGCACGTGGAATGTGGACTGCT
The DNA here is from genome assembly GCF_964188305.1 of Podarcis bocagei. Classification (NCBI taxonomy): domain Eukaryota; kingdom Metazoa; phylum Chordata; class Lepidosauria; order Squamata; family Lacertidae; genus Podarcis; species Podarcis bocagei. The sequence goes on from NC_138135.1 coordinate 2,578,770, forward strand.
TTGATGAACGCTCACAAGCCAATAATCCCAGCCCAGAGTTTGACTGCATCGGAGGTCCTAGCTGTTTCCCAGAATGCGAATGAGTGCAGGGATGCTGAGGGCACCGGTTGCAAGCTGCAGGGGGAGCTGACCGTCACGTCATCCCAGGCAGCATTCCAGCCTCCAGGGGGAGCCAAGGAGTCGGCAGCTGAGAGCTCTGTTTCTCGTGAGAGCCAAGGGCATCGCCTTTGCAGAGGCCGGAAAGGCAAAGGTAAACATAAGCAGCCGCCTGCAGATGGCCAGGAGCAGAGGGAGGGTGAAAAGCCCGCGCCAGGGAAAAACAAAGCGTTGTTTGCTGGCACAGCTTCACCAAAGGCTAAAGGCACGTCTGCTGACCAGAAGCAGGGGGTCAAGCTGCAAAAGCCCACGCCAGTGGAAAGCAAGGTTTTGCTTGCTGGCACAGCTTCACCAAAGGCTAAAGGCAAGTCTGCTGGCCAGGAGCAGCAGGGGGGCAAGCTGCAAAAGCCCACAGCGCTGGAAAACAAGGGTTTGCTTGCTGTAAGGACTGCTCCAACAGCCAAAGGCAGATTTATTGTTGATTCAGGTGCGAATCGCCACATCTCGAAGGATCGGCATCTCTTTATCTCCTTCAAGCCTCAGGAAGGTGAGATCCACCTGGCTGATGGAAGGACGTTGCAAATTGCAGGAGAAGGGACTGTGAAACTTGCAAGTTTGCACACAACCATCAGCGGTGTACTGTATGTTCCAGGAGCGGCGAGCAACTTGCTGAGCGTCCCACAGCTTACTGGGCGTGGTTTTCAGATTTCCTTCAAGAGGAGCGTCTGTGTCATCAGTAAAGGCAGAGGACTATTTGCATGCAAAGTTTATGGATGGTTTGTTCCATATAACTTATGATGACACTGCTGTTGTATCTAAGGCTGATTCTTGTTGTGTTGCACAAACTAACAAAGTTCTTCATGCAGGTTGCATTCATGATGCACATCAAAGGTTTTGTCACCTCTCTTGGAAGGCACTGGCCAAGATGCCAGAGGTGGTTGAGGGTTTGAACATCAAACCCTGTAAATTTCACATGAAGTGTGTATCTTGTGCAGAGAACAAGGTGAAGGTTGCTCCAAAAGGCAAGGAGTCTAGCAGGCAGGCTTCCAAACCCTACCAGCTAGTGCATGCGGACCTGGTTGGGCCACTTGCGCCCTCTTTAGGAGGAGCAAGGTACTTCATGATTCTGATTGATTCCTTTTCCAGGTTCATTCATGTGTTTTTGCTCGAACAGAAATCGCAAGCGTTTCCGAAGTTTAAGGCATTCTATGCTTGGTTGGAGAATGTGCACGGTAAACGTATTTCTTCTTTGTTTACCGATCGGGGCGGGGAGTTCACTTCTCAGCAGTTTGAAGCTTTCCTGACTGAGAAGGGAATCCAGCATGACATGTCAACGCCCAGATCGCCATGGATGAATGGGCTTGCGGAGAGAGCAAATCAGACATTGCTACAAGGAATCAAAACCTTGTTGCATGATGCCAATCTCCCTGATAAGTTTTGGGGGGAAGCTTTGGGGAATTTGGTTTACAGTTTTAATCACAGATTGTCATCACCCATTGGTTGTACCCCCTATGAGAAGATGTTTGGCAAGAAACCCAACACCAAACACATGAAAATCTTTGGTTCCGACATGTGGGTACGCACACAACAAACCAACAAGCTTGGGAAGCGTGGGGCACATGGTTTGTTCATGGGGTACGAAAAAGGTGCATACAGGGTATGGATGACTAACTCTAAGTCCATTAAGTTCACAAGGAGTGTTGAGTACAATCCTAAGTGGGGGGAAAATGTGGGAATTTTCCAGAGTTACCCAGAGGAGGATGAAGGTGATGTCAACCAAGCAGCTAAAGATGAGAAAGTTGATGCTGATGATGATGAGGAGGATAAGGATGATGATGATGATGATGATGATGATCAGAGTTCGGATTCCAGTTCAGTGGGCGGCGCTGCTGCTGATGTCAGTGACAGTGATGACACAGCAGACTACCAAAGCGCAAAGGCCTCGGTCAGACCATCTGATGCGTCTGACAATGAACTGGAAGAACCACTGTTCACCATTGGTCACTTTTCTCCTAAGAAAGAGGAGATGAGTCCAGAAGACTTGCGTCTATTACGTAGGTCTGAAAGGGCGACCAAGGGCAGACCTCCAAAGAGGTATGCTGATGAGTTTGCTAAGACAGCAACTGCTGTTCTTAGTAGCTCAGAGAAGGTATGGGAACCTTCAAGCTTCAAAGAGGTTCAGGAGTTAACCTCTAAAGATGCTGAGCCTTGGCTTAATGCCATGAAGGCTGAAGTTGATTCCTTGAACAGGAACCAAACTTGGGAACTGGTACCGGTAGTCCCAGGAATGAGACTGGTTGGCAGCAAATGGGTCTTCAAGGCCAAGACAGACCAGAATGGCAAGGTAGTCAGACACAAAGCCAGATTGGTTGCCAGAGGTTTTTCACAGGTACCAGGACAGGATTACCACGAGACCTACTCTCCCACAGTCAAATATGAGAGCATTCGGCTGATGCTCAAAGTCGCTGCGGAGGAGAAACTGCATGTTTCCCACCACGACATTAATACAGCTTTTTTGTACGGGATTTTGGGGGAGGAGCTGTTCATGCTTCCACCTGATGGGGTGCAGATACAGAAGGGAATGGTCTGTAAACTGCGGAAATCCTTATATGGTCTTAAGCAGAGTGCCAGGTGTTGGAACACAAAACTCACTGAGACATTGCTTTCTCTAGGTTTTCACCAGGGCAAAGCTGATCCATGTGTGTTTGTCAAGGAGGAGGGGCAAAACAAACTGTATTGTTTATGTTTTGTTGATGATCTTCTGATGTTTTGGAAGAATCAGGCTTTTTACCAAAGCACCCTAGCTCAACTGAAGGAGCACTTTGACATGAAGGATCTTGGTGAGGTATCCAACTATCTTTCTCTGCAGGTGGAGAGGGACCAAGCAGGTAATTTTCTGGTACACCAAACACAGAAAATTGCTGATGTGTTAACCAGGTTGAATTTGGTTGATGCAAACCCAGCAGACACACCGATGGTGACAGGTTACCAGGTAGACAGTACTGCTGAAGCGTTTTCTGACACAACGCTATACAGATGCATTCTAGGCAAGCTGAATTTCATTGCCAGATGTTCAAGACCTGACATAGCTGTAAGCTGTAATCTGCTTAGCAGACATGCCAACAATCCTACGATTCAGGATTGGAAAGCTCTGAAGCGCATAGCCCGCTATTTGAAAGGGACTATGCACTACAGGCTGAGGCTCACCAGTCAGAAGACTGGAGGTCTTGAAATCTTTGCAGATGCAAGTTTTGGAAGTCACACCACGGATGGTACAAGCACTTCTGGAGTATGCTACATGTACAACCACTGCCTGTTTGACTGGTTGTGCAAGAAGCAGACAACAGTGAGCCTAAGTTCCTGTGAAGCAGAACTCAATGCTCTGTCATTTTCACTCATGGATTGTGAATGGTTGATGCAACTGTTTAAGGACATCAGGGTGTCTGTGAAATGTCCTGTACAAGTGTATCAAGACAATAGATTGTGTTTGGCTTTGCTGAACTCCGAGAGTTGCAAGCAGAGAACCAAGTACTTGCAGATTAAGCTACATCGTGCAAGAGAGTGTATTCAGAAAGGACTGATTCGGGTGTCCTACATGGCAGGAAATGAAATTCCTGCTGATCTGTTGTCTAAGGTTGTTAACAAAGAACAACTTAAGGTTTATGTACAAAGGTTGCAATTGGGTGAACCACAGGTACAACAGGTTACACGGAAAGGGGGAGGATGTTAGGATATTTCCATTCCACCTTAAAGGGAGCAGGCTTTGGGAGTCACAGAGTCTGCGCATGTCCTATTCACAGGATGTTTATGTTCTGATATTCCTTTCGTTTTTGTCAGTTAGTCAGAGACGCTGACTGAGAATGGACGTGTTTTCTTTTGTTCTGTTAAACGCTAATAAAGTCTGTAAATGATACTCTTCTGCGGTGCAAGCTTTTGGCTGTGTTTCTGCTGATAAACAGTGTACACAAGCCTGGAATGTGGCTAGGAATTTCCAGAGGCTTCGTGTCGCTAACTGCTGGATCTGCCTGTCTACGGAAGATCGATGATCGTCCAGAACTCCGGCTTGGGGGCTCATGATGGACACTATCTCCCTGGCAGATTCCCAACAGAGAATTTGCTAAGTTTTGGGAAAAACAAGCTTCAGTAATTAGATTTGAATATGGTGGAAACTAAGTTATGACCGTGAAAAGTTAAAATTTTAGAGTAATGTTCCTTGTTTGGGATAGATGATGGGAAAAAGTGAGTTAATAACATGTACCCTAAAATTAAAATACAATTAGATGAAAGTACAAAAACGCAGGAAACAAGATATCAATTTGCTGTTATTTTTTATTGTAAAGAATGCAGGGTGTGGAGGATGTGGGGAAGTCCAGTGGATCATGAAAAATTGTTTGAAAATGTGAACTTTTTCTTTTTTTAATTTCTTTGTTTTCTTCGGTAAAGCTGCTTTTGTTGAGTTTTCGACGATGTATTTGACCTTGGAAAAAGCAATAAAAAATATTATAAAAAAGAAAGAGCATTTCCACCCCCATCGTTCTACCTGGACACTGAGGTCCAGCATTTCCCTCACTGTGAGAAGCCAAGTTAAAGGGAACCAGGCAGAGGGCCTTCTCTGTAGTGGCACCCTCCCTGTGGAACGCCCTCCCACCATATGTCAAAGAGATAAAAACTACCAGACTTTTAGAAGACATCTGAAGGCAGCCCTGTTTAGGGAAGCTTTTAATGTTTGATGTATTACAGTATTTTAATGTTTTTCTGGAAGCTGCCCAGAGTGGCTGGGGAAGCCCAGTCAGATGGGCAGGGTATAAATAATAAATTATTATTATTATTATTATTATTATTATTATTATTATTATTATTATTTCCTAAAAATTGGGAACATGGGTAGGAAGCGGGGGAATGTAGGAGATGTTGAAATAAGAGAAGGGGCAAATGGTGTTTGATTTGTTCTTTTCCCTTTGTTCTCTTCCTTGGAATCCAAAAAGGACTTCCTCTCTGCCCACTCTGAAGAAGGTGATACAGAAGAACGTCAGAATTCCAGGGGACGGGGAACCTTTCATTTCATTAGGAATAGACATTGAAATGTGCGAAATGTGGAATATGCTTCACTGAATGAGCACACATAGCTCACATCAACTAACTCACAGGAGAGAAACCTTTTAAAGATTTGAAGTGTGGAAAGAGTTTCACTGATAGTGAAAAACCTAGAACACATCAGTGGACTCCCATGAGTAAGAAAGGATTCAAATGCAGGGAATGTGGGAAGAGCTTCAGTCAGAGTGGAAACCTTAAATTACACCAAAGGACTCACACAGGGGAGAAACCATATGAATGTATGGAGTGTGGAAAGAGCTTCCATCGAAGTGATACACTTAGAATACATCAACAAACTCACACAGGGGAGAAACCATATGAATGTATGGAGTGTGGAAAGAGCTTCCGTCGAAGTGATACACTTAGAATACATTAACAAACTCACACAGGGGATAAATCATTTAAATGTATGGAGTGCGGAAAGAGCTTCAGTCAGCTTGGAAACCTTAGAACACATCAACGGACTCACACAGGGGAGAAACCATGTGAATGTGTGGAGTGTGGAAAGAGCTTCAGTTCCAATGCAACCCTTAGATCACATCAACGGACTCACACAGGGGAGAAACCATATGAATGTATGGAGTGTGGAAAGAGCTTCAGTTATGATGCAGGCCTCAGATCACATCAACGGACTCACACAGGGGAGAAACCATATGAATGTATGGAGTGTGGAAAGAGCGTCAGTTATGATGCAGGCCTCAGATCACATCAACAGACTCACACAGGGGAGAAACCATATGAATGTATGGAGTGTGGAAAGAGCTTCAGTCACGATGCAGGCCTTAGATCACATCAACGGACTCACACAGGGGAGAAACCATTTAAATGCATGGTGTGTGGAAAGAGCTTCAGTTACGATGCAGGCCTTAGACAACATCAACGGACTCACACAGGGGAGAAACCATTTAAATGCATGGAGTGTGGAAAGAGTTTTAGTGATAGTGGAAGCCTTAGAACACATCAACGAACTCACACAGGTGAGAAAGTATTTAAATGTATGGAGTGTGGAAAGAGCTTCAGTTTCAATTCAAACCTTAGACAACATCAACTGACTCACACAGGGGAGAAACCATTTAAATGCATGGAGTGTGGAAAGAGTTTTAGTGATAGTGGAAGCCTTAGAACACATCAACGAACTCACACAGGTGAGAAACCATTTAAATGTATGGAGTGTGGAAAGAGCTTCATTCAGATTGGAAACCTTAAAAGACATCAACGGACTCATACAGGGGAGAAACCATTTAAATGTATGGAGTGCGGAAAGAGCTTCATTCGGATTGGACACCTTAGAATACATCAACGGACTCATACAGGGCAGAAACCATATAAATGTATCGAGTGTGGAAAGAACTTCAGCCAGAGTGCACACCTTAGACAACATCAACGGACTCACACAGGAGAGAAACCTTTTAAATGTATGGAGTGTGGAAAGAGCTTCAGTTATAGTGGAAACCTGAGAGTACATCAACAGACTCACATCGGTAAGAAACAATTTAAATGTATGGAGTCTGGAAAGAGCTTTAGTGATAATAGAAATCTTAGAAAACATCAGCAGACACAAAGGGGAGAAACCATTTAAAGGTATGGAGTGTAGAAGGAGCTTCAGTCAGAGTGGAACCCTTGATTCATGTCAACAAACTTACACAAAAGACAAACCATATAAATGTCAGGAAAGTAGACAGAGGTTCAGTCCTAGTGGAATCCTACATCTACAGACTCATGGACAGGAAGAACTTTAACAGTTGACACCCTACAAACCCATCAACCCTCGAAAGAGGAGAAGCTGTTTAATGGGAAAGATTGCAGAAAGTGCTTTAGTTATAATGGAGTGTTTAAGGAACATCTAAGAGCCAGTGTGGTGTTAGTGGTTAAGAGTGGTAGACTCATAATCTGGGGAACCGTGTTTGCGTCTCCGCTCCTCCACATGCCGCTGCTGGGTGACCTTGGGCCAGTCACACTTCTTTTAATTCTCTCAGACCACTCACCTCACAGAGGAAGGGAAAGGAGAATGTTAGCCGCTTTGAGACTCCTTCTGGTAGTGATAAAGCGGGATATCAAATCCAAACTCTTCTTCTTCTCAGAGGGGAGAACCCATTTAGATGTATGGAGTGAGGAACATGTTCCTTTCAGAGTTTACTCTTCTTCACAGCAATGAACTCAGCAGAAAATCCATCTTAAAAGCTGTCGTCTATTTAAAGTTCTGGTGTCTATATGTAAAACTGTATAGTAATGAAATAATGAAGGTAACGTCTCACAATAGTGAGTATAATTTTAGATGTAAGGTACCTTTTGATAGTGAGGGGGAGTTGGTGAATCTGGATTTCTGGTGGTGAGTGAGGATTAGGGCTGGGCGATATATTGATCTCATCCTATACCGGTTTCTAGACCATATCGTGATAATCTTTCAAAAACAATTGATATGCAGTGGCGTAGCGTGGGGGGTGCAGGGGGGGCCGGCCGCACCGGGCGCAACATCTGGGGTTAGGGCAAATCCATGGGTTAGGGGGCGCAAATCCACAGGTTAGGGGGCGCAAATCCATGGGTTAGGGGGCGCAAATTACTTGCCTTGCCCCGGGTGCTGACAACCCACGCTACGCCGCTGTTGATATGGCAACACCCCACAGATCACAGTGTGTGTTTCTGGGATGCCCATTTGCCTGGAAGCAGCCGGCAGAAAGCTTTGTTTTGTGAAGCCCCTGAATATGCTGAGTTGCTGACTAACCTCCCAGATGACAGGAAGCGAAAGACACACATCCTTTGCTCTGTGTCCTTCCAGCCTCTTTCCTCCCTTGCTCCCTTCTGCTGGTTTGTGTGCCTGACTTAGATATCTTGTGTGCTGTATTTTTTTCCTGCTGAAACTGGATTTGCTCTCAGGAGCTAAGTTTTGTGCCTCACTGGGGACCCAGTAAGAACTGTATGCTTTGAAAGCTCAGTAAACTATTACTGAAGAAGTCCTGCTGCCTCTGTGTGTGTTTTTGACCTCAGTGTGGGAATTGCTCTACATGTGGCCCCTACCCTGCTGCTACTTGGCTGGAGTTGCTCTACTCAAGCATGCAAGACGGTTTTTGCACCAAACTCTGTCACTCCCCCCACCGCATGATCTCCAAACATTGTTTCTTCACCCAAACTTCATCCCTGCCTCCTAAGCATTTTGAAGAAAACTTATAATACTGTAAGTTAATGGGTGATTCTGGGGTTTGGGGAAGATAGTACTTTCCCATAGTCCCAGAAGTTTTTATTCAGTCATGCTGCTAGAGAGATTTCCTACCAGAGGACCACAGTGCTGTGGCTGCTGTTGTTGTCATGGACTGGCTGGGTGCAGGGGGTGGGGAGGCACTACCAGGGACTGGTGGTGGGATGGCAATGAGCAAAAAGAGGGAGGAAAGGGAGCAGACCGGCAGGGGAGTTGTTGCAAGCTGAGGAGGAAACAGGGTTTGGTGAGCAGGAAGTGTCTGGGGCAGAGAGCAGTTCAGACTCAGAGGGAGGAGAGGAGGGGGCCAGGAGACCATCAGAGGAGGCCATCAGCTGAAGCATCCAGGGAGACTCCCCCTCCTGCTGCAACCAGCTCCCCTCTCCCCCTGGTCTCCTAGAGCGCACAGAGAAACCTGGTTCAGACCCCATGAGCCTGTACATGATATTAAGAGGTATTTTTTTCTCCCAACACTTTAATCTCATTGACAATGAACTGTATTTTCTGTCCGTTCACTCCCTATGAAGAAGTCCTTTAGGAGCTCCTTGCAATCTCTCTCTGTTTGAAGAACCCTCGACAATTTACTGCCATCAGCAAACTTTGCCCCCTCCCTGCTCCCTCCTAAGTCTAGATCATTTATGAACAAGTTGAAAAGTCACAGGTCCCAATACTGATCTTGAGGGGACTCCGCTTTCTGCTCCTCTCCATTCAAAGACTGTCCATTTACTCTCTTGGTGTTTCAGAAGGAGGGCAGCTTCCAACTGGGGAGGCACATTTCTTCTAGGGGCGCATTTCTGGGGTCCCCATGGTGCCCCCCAACCTGCGTCCACTCGGCCAGGGCAGCTGCATTTTGCTTCACTGCAGGTGAACCCTCTCCCTGCAACTTGGGATCTTAAAGGAACTGTGATGGGGGGCAGAGGGGGCGCAGCATCCCCACACTTGTGAAGGAGCCATGGGGGGGGGAGGCAGGTGTAATTGGGGAGGAGTAGTGTGGAGGAATGAGCGAGACGGAGCTTCTGGAGCCTGTGCTGCCCCCTCCCTGCCTGCTCCCTGAAACTTTCCTGAGCCTCTCCCCTTTTCATTTCAATGACTGGGGTCCCACACAGCCCTCAGGGCACCTCAGTATCTTGGGAGGGGGGACCTATTTTGTTTGCTGAGGGCAGGGACACAATCCTGTCTCATTGCGGGGTGTCAAGCTATTAGGTAAGAGGCTCAGGTGGAGAAGCACTGAGAAGGAAAAAAATCCTGGGGTACTGAGTTCCTCCGCTGCCCAGCTCCCCAGGGGGCCACACCCCACGGTCCCTCCAGGGTCAGCAAAGGAGAATCCAGGCAAGTTAAAGGAGCAAAACAGCGGTCAGTAGACCTGATCTTTATTTGTAGCAACAAGGTTCATTCACACAAAGAGTAGGAACCCTGAGAAGATGGTTGCATGAACTTTTAAGACTTTTACCCCCTTTCCCATAATAAATTTTCTAACAACTTCATCAATACATGACATGGGGCTTTTTCGGGGGTTGTTGCTGTTGCCGTTTTGTATTTATATTTTAGATCTTCTTGTGATTAATGTGGAAATTGTTCAATTGTTCAATTTTTCAATTCCAGCATTCCAAACTAACCCTATCGCTGTCTAGCATTACCTAAAATTTACTCTTCTACTGTAATTACCATTAATATATTAATGTCATTGATACATGTGTATAAAACTTTAACTACAAACACCAAGACATTGCACTGAAACTTTCAATAAATGTGCATGCATGCACTTTCCAAGAGTCTCATTCGAGAGCCAGTGGGGTGCAGTGCTTAAGAGTTTTGGACTAGGAACTGGGAGACCTGGGTTCAAATCCCCACTCAGCCATGAAGCTCACTGGGTGATGGCTTCACAGCCCAACCTACCTAACAGGGTTGTTGTCAGGATTAAACAATGAGGGAGAGAATGACTTAAGACCACACTGAGCTTCTTGAAGAAACAGGTGGTATATAAAGGCATCCAATAAATTTCACTAAGCAGAAAGGTAAGATTCTGCTCTTAGGCAAGAAGAATCAGCTGCACAAATATAAGATGGGGGATACCGGGCTTGCCAGTAGTACATGTGGAAAAGGGGTCTTAGACTAACATGAGTCAACAGTATGATGCAGCAGCAAAAAAGGCTGTTATTCTAGGCTGTGTCCAAAGAAGTCAAGTGTCCAGATCAAGAGAAGTAACAGCCTCAATTTCTTCTGCCTTGTTCAGACCACACCTGGAGTCCTGTGTCCAGTTCTGGGTGCCCCAATTTAAGAAGGATTTTGACAAGCTGGAAGGTGTGCAGAGGGGGGTGACCAAGAGAATTAAGAGTTGGGAAACCAAGCCTTCTGAGGAACAGGAAGGACTATCACGTGGAAGATTGAACAAGCTTGTTTTCACCAGCTCTGGAGGCTGCGACCCAAACCAATGGCTTCAAATTAGAGACGCCCTTGGAAGGTTGTGGACTCTCCTTCCTTGGAGGTTTGTAAGGAGAAGTTTGAAGGCAATATGTCATGGAAGCTTGAGTTGAGAGTCCTGCAGTGGACTAGACAACCCAGAAGTCTCCTGCAGGTCTAAAATTCTATGATTCTCCCCTGTGTGAATTCTTTGATGGACCATGAGCTTGGTCCTCTTACCGAAGCTCTTTTCACATTCCAAGCACTGATATGGTTTCTTACCACTGTGAATTCTTTGATGGGAAGGGAGACTTTGCTTCTCCCACATTCCAAGCACTTATATGGTTTCTCCCCTGTGTGAATTCTTTGGTGGGAAGTGAGATGGGCTTTCTGGCAGAAATCCTTTCCTAAGCAGAAAGGTAAGATTCTGCTCTTAGGCAAGAAGAATTTGCTGCACAAATATAAGATGGGGGATACCGGGCTTGCCAGTAGTACATGTGGAAAAGGGGTCTTAGACTAACATGAGTCAACAGTATGATTCAGCAGCAAAAAAGGCTGTTATTCTAGGCTGTGTCCAAAGAAGTCAAGTGTCCAGATCAAGAGAAGTAACAGCCTCAATTTCTTCTGCCTTGTTCAGACCACACCTGGAGTCCTGTGTCCAGTTCTGGGTGCCCCAATTTAAGAAGGATTTTGACAAGCTGGAAGGTGTGCAGAGGGGGGTGACCAAGAGAATTAAGAGTTGGGAAACCAAGCCTTCTGAGGAACAGGAAGGACTATCACGTGGAAGATTGAACAAGCTTGTTTTCACCAGCTCTGGAGGCTGCGACCCAAACCAATGGCTTCAAATTAGAGACGCCCTTGGAAGGTTGTGGACTCTCCTTCCTTGGAGGTTTGTAAGGAGAAGTTTGAAGGCAATATGTCATGGAAGCTTGAGTTGAGAGTCCTGCAGTGGACTAGACGACCCAGAAGTCTCCTGCAGGTCTAAAATTCTATGATTCTCCCCTGTGTGAATTCTTTGATGGACCATGAGCTTGGTCCTCTTACCGAAGCTCTTTTCACATTCCAAGCACTGATATGGTTTCTTACCACTGTGAATTCTTTGATGGGAAGGGAGACTTTGCTTCTCCCACATTCCAAGCACTTATATGGTTTCTCCCCTGTGTGAATTCTTTGGTGGGAAGTGAGATGGGCTTTCTGGCAGAAACCCTTTCCACATTCCAAGCACTGATATGATTGTGTCTACCTAAGACAGTGTTTCCCAAATGTTTTTGGGCAACGGCACACCTGTTTACCGGAAAAAAATCTCGCGGCACACCACCATTAAAGCCCCGCCCCGTGACGTCAGCGCGCAGCGTCACGCCGGGAGGGACGCACAAAAGTTAAAGTTTTTTCCCTCCCCGCGAAGCAACGAAAGAGGGCGCCTCAACTCCGGGAGGTGGGCAGGGAGCGGGGGGAGCGGCCAGACGGGCTCCGCTGGGGGACTTTCGGCTGCCGGAGGCGGGGAAGGGGCGGCTGCAGCGGACCCGGAAGTGGTTGCGCCCATCGGGGGCGGTGGGAGCGCACCGTGCGGGTTGGTGGGTGGGGGAAGGAGAGGAACAGGAGGGGGCGGCGGCGGCGGCCGGAGGCTGGACGGATCCGCGAAGAAGGAGGCAAGGCGAGAGCAGCGCGGCTCGGGATGCATTCGGACTGCCGGCTGCTGCGCCCGAGACGCGGGGTATGGTGAGCAGCCCGGAGCGCCCGCTCCCCCGGGGGACCCGGCCGGCGCTGGCCTCCCTCCTCCTCCTCCTGTTGCTGCTCAGGCGGGACGCGGCGGCGCAGAAAGGTGCGTGCGGGAGCCCCGCCGGGAGGGGAGGGACCAGAGCCTTCCTGCCTTTCTTGCTTGGCGCCCACCCAAAAGCCCGCCGGGTTTTCGCGCCTTCCTCCAGTAGGCCGGCCGAAGCGAGCGGCGATGGGATGTGGGAGCTCGCTCGCTCGCCGCCCCGCGTGTGCTCGCCGCCGCCGCCCCGCCTCTCGCCGCCCGACTCGCCCGTCTCCCTCCCACGGAACACAAGGCAATGTTCGGCGGCACACTAGTGTGCCGCGGAACACCGGTTGGGAAACACTGACCTAAGAAACCAACAACCAACAAGGGTACTGGCGAGGCAGTTCCGGCAATGGCTCACCTCTCCAAAATAGTACAGTGGTACCTCTGGTTAAGAACTTAATTCATTCTGGGGGTCTGTTCTTAACCTGAAACTGTTCTTAACCTGAGGTATCACTTTAGCTAATGAGGCCTCCCGTTGACACCGTGCCTCTGCTGCATGATTTCTGTTCTCATCCTGAAGCAAAGTTCTTAACCCGAGGTACTATTTCTGGGTCAGCGTAGTCTGTAACCTGAAGCGTCTGTAACCTGAAGCATCTGGAACCCAAGGGACCACTGTATGGGAGAATGGGATGCTAACCATTCAATACCAAGATGAGGGTCTACTAGGACTGCGTGTTGAGCAAGCTGCTTTGTGAAGTGAATTGTGAACAATTACAACCATCAGAAAAAACCCCTCAATGCCTTCCACAAGCTCTGTGTCAGGAAGATTTTGGGCAATACAAGGCAGGACAGTGTCAAACAAAGATGTGCTTTCTTAACCTCAAATTCCCAGCATGTTCCCATTCCATTCTCAGCAAGGTGTATGCTGGCTTGATCATGTCCACGGTCAAAACAGTTGATAGCCCTCCATTTAAGGTGAGTTTAAGGGGTATTAGAATCCCAAATGCTGCAAGTGGCCCTGTAGAGCTCCCTCAAAACCAGGGAGGCTTATCACAGAGAGATATGCATGGAATTTCCAAAGAGAGATTAGGATCCACAAGGGAGCCTTACTGAGAGAGGCCACGATCCCACAATTCTCCTCCATGACTTCCTTATGCAGAGCTCTCTGGTCAGGATCCAGCAACGCCCATTCCTCGTCTGTGAAATGAACAGCAACATCTTCAAAGCACACTGGACCCTAAGAGAGAAAGGGAAAGATCCTCTTTAGACAGCACTAAGGTTGTCTGCTACACATTGCTCTGTTTCTTTCTGCTCATTAAATGGTGTTTTGTTTCAATGGGATCGTCCTGCTGCACGTTTTAACTGTGGGTGCTGCTTTTAATGTCTTAGTGGAATTCTTTTCTTGTGTGATTTAGTGATGGACATTAATCTCTGTGTAAATGGGTAGAACTCTACATTGTGTTCTGAAAATCCTTCTGTCTGTGCCAGATGGAAGGATCCCCTCTCTGCTCCCCATGTGCTGTTCTTGGGGGGGGGAGACACTTCTGATGCCCTAAAGCAGTGTTTCCCAACCGGTGTTCCGCGGCACACTACTGTGCCGTGAGACATCGGCTGGTGTGCCGTGGGAGGGAGGCGGGCGAGTCGGGCGGCGAGAGGCGGCGGCGGCGAGGATCCGCGTCGAGCCGGGGGCGGCTCCGCGGTGGTGGTGCCGAGCGGCGGGGCAGCGCGCGCAAAAGGGAGGAGCGCGAGACAGCGGAGGAGGAGGAGGCCGGCATGTCCGGGCAGCAGCAGCAACAGCAGCAGCAGCAACTCCCGGCGACGGCTCCTCAAGCCCCGCCGCCGCCCCCTCCTCCGCCCGCTATCGCCGCCACCACCACAACAGCCGCCGCCGCCTCAGCTGCCGCCGTCCCTCAGTCCCTTGCTCTGCTGCCTCCTCCCACCCCAGCAAGGGGGAGAGAAAAAACTTTCACTTTTGTGCGTCCCTCCCGGCATGACGCTGCGCGCTGACGTCACGGGGCGGGGCTTTAATGGTGGTGTGCCGCGAGATTTTTTTCCGGTAAACAGGTGTGCCGTTGCCCAAAAACGTTTGGGAAACACTGCTCTAGTCCAGTGTTTCCCAACCGGTGTTCCGCGGCACACTAGTGTGCCGCGAGACGTTGCCTGGTGTGCCGTGGGAGGGAGGCGGGCGAGTCGGGCGGCGAGAGGTGGGGCGGCGGCGGCGAGGAGAGGCCGCCCAGCGCGGGGCTCTCGCCGTCTGCCTGCCTGGCTGCCTGCGTGGCGCTGACGTCACGGGGCTGTAATGTGCCCCACATAGGCACACGCGGGGCGGCGAGCGAGCTCCCTCCCACATCCCATCGCCGCTCACTTCGGCCGGCCTACGCTTCAGCCGGCCTACTTTCCCCATCTGGCATGGTGGTGTGCCTCAAGATTTTTTTCATGAAACAAGTGTGCCTTTGCCCAAAAAAGGTTGGGAAACACTGCCCTAAAGACAACTTCAAGAAGTGCACTGGGGGAATGGAGGGAGGAGAAGGTGGGGAAAGCCCCATTGTGCAACTGATGTGACAGGATAGGTGAATCCTGGGAACTATTTTTTTGTAGCCTTGATGAACTGCTTAGAAGCCTATCATAGCATTCAATGATAACTCTAGAAATAAAACGATTGACTTATGAATGATCTTATTGACCTTCAGAAGGTGAGTTAAGGCAAGGTGGCTGTTCCTTATTCTCAGCACATTAAGCCTCTCGAATGGCATTCCCAGCCTCTTGGCTTCTGTCTAGGCTGCCCTTGACAAAGATGCCTTCAGAGAAGCTTGGACAGAAGCCAAGAGGAGGAGAGAGATTCCTCGGGGGCCAGAGGCACCCTGGCTGCCCCACCCCTCAGCCCCCTTCCCCACAGGGCCCCCTCCCTCTACCTGAGCTGCTTCCACAGCCATTTTTTCTCCCTAACCACCAGGAATAGATGGAAGAGGAGGTCTTGCTGGCGTCATCTGGTCACCTGCAAGAGACAGAGGTAAGTGGGAAGCCAGGAGTGCAGCTGCTCTCCAAAAAGTATCACCTTCTGAGTGCATCTGGACATTTGGACCCATTTCATAATTTAGTTGGGTTTAAAAATACATCTCCCTCCTTGGTGCTCTTGGCCCCAAGTGTCTACCCCCCCCCCAAAAAAAAAAGATGACAAGAACCCATGGATTCGTTTTGATATCCACAGAAAGGGACCAAACAGAGAACGGACTCTTTCCTTACCCAGCAGCCTCTCTCTGGTGTCCAGCGGAGTCCTTTTGGTCTCAGAGGAATCTGGGCCCGTTTCTGCAATCAGAAATAGCAACAAAGATTCAAAACAGAGAATATGAAGAAGAGTTAGAAAAGGAATGACAGAGGCAAAAACTGAAGGGCAATCTGATAATATTCAATGGCTGCTTTCCAAAAAAGGATGGAGAATTTTCAGATATTGTCACTCACGTTCGGAGCCCCTTTGGGGTATCCAGAGGAAAGTCTCTCTCACCTGCTTTCTCTCCTCTGCCTGACTCAGGAGGAAACCTTCGGCCAGGGCCACTGCCTGGGAACTGGTCTCCGCTCCGCATTCCCTCACCCAGTTCTCCATCTCCGGTGGAAGGACAGCCAGGAACTGCTCCAAGATCACCAGGTCCAGCATCTCAGCTTTCGTGTGCCTTTCTGGCTTCAGCCATTGATGGTAAAGATTGTAGAGTCGGCTACAAACCTCTCGAGGTCCTTTGGCCTCCTGGAAGCAGAACTGCCTGAACTGCTTGCTCTGCACCTCTGAGCGGAGGGTGTCCTCCTCACCCAGGATCTTCTGCACAGTTTTTTCCCAGAATCCCCCACTGCTCCCAGTTCTGATGGCATGGTCTCTTCCTGCTTCAGGGCCAGCTGAGTCTTGCTTATCCATCTGTGCTCTCAGGAAGCCTCCAAGAGAGATGAAGGAATCCCTTGATCTTCTGCCAAGTTCTGTCTGTCCGAATCAGAGGTGCTAGGAAATTCAACAAACCGAATACATCGTTCTGTTACAAAACTGACATATTGCCTGGAAGAGGAAAATGTTCTGTGAGGAAGCATGTATGAGTCTTGAAAGAGCCAGCTCTGGACTCCACCACAACTCAGACTTGTGGGAATGTTCTGGGGTGCAGGAGAGGATATATTGACTAATTATATCCTTGTCCAACTTGTGCTAACAAGTTCCCAAAATATCAGCAGAGTTTATAGACATTCCCCTTTTGTTCGCAACGGTAACGTGTGCACAGGTTCGCTAGAACCTCTATAATAATTACTCTGGTAATTTCCCCTTTGTTCCCTCTTAAAATACAAGACACAACACAGTCTTTATAAAAGTATAAAGAGTTTACTCACGATCTGTTCACAACATGATCCCAGAAGGCAGACAAGCTTAAAAAGAGTTACATACACTTAGAATCTAT
This sequence comes from Podarcis bocagei, assembly GCF_964188305.1. Lineage (NCBI taxonomy): Eukaryota > Metazoa > Chordata > Lepidosauria > Squamata > Lacertidae > Podarcis > Podarcis bocagei. Next base: position 2,595,724 of record NC_138135.1, read on the forward strand.
CTTGTTGCAAGATAGTCCTTATCTCCTCTCTTGGCTGGGAGCCAAGAGGGCATCCTTAGGTGTTTCCTCATCGAAGGAAAATGGCAGAGAGAGAGAGAGATGGCTGCCTGCCCTGTGATTTTGTCATTACCTGCACAGGTGAGGCCACACCCACCTCTGGTCTCATGCGGAGGAAGTCCGTCCCCAGGAAGTTTACCTGCTTGCTGGACTGACATCCCTCCCCATGTTCTAACATGTACACTCTAGGAATGTTGTCATTGACTGCTCCTGTGTTTACATCCCACAAGACTCTTGAGGTTTCTTTAGAAAGGAGAAGGAAAATGTATTTTTCACTCCATAAGATGCACCTGACTATAAGGCACACCTAGTTTTTAGAAGGGGAATGCAAGAAAAAAAAATATTTTTAAAGGGAGCGCTGAGCAGAGCCTGTATGCATCCCAGGCTCTGCTCAGCGCTCCCTTTCACGAGCTGTGTGGAGCGTGTGTGTGGCGCTTGCAGGCTTTTCCCCAGGTGGGAGAAGCCGCACACATTCTCCACGCGGCTAGTGAAAGGGAGTGTGGCTCTTGGGAGCTTTTCCAGGAGGTGGGGGAAGGGACTAAGGGGCAGCCACTCAGTCCCTTCCCCCACCTCCCACAAAAGCGCTTTCTCTTCTTTGCTCTCCTTCCTTCTTCCTTCCTTCCTTCCTTCCTTCCTTCCTTGCACAGGTGAGGTTTTAGGTTGTTGTTGTTGTTTAGTCGTTTAGTCGTGTCCGACTCTTCGTGACCCCATGGACCAGAGCACGCCAGGCCCTCCTGTCTTCCACTGCCTCCCGCAGTTTGATCAAACTCATGCTGGTAGCTTCAAGAACACCATCCAACCATCTCATTCTCTGTCGTCCCCTTCTCCTTGTGCCCTCCATCTTTCCCAACATCAGGGTCTTTTCCAGGGAGTCTTCTCTTCTCATGAGGTGGCCAAAGTATTGGAGCCTCAGCTTCACGATCTGTCCTTCCAGTGAGCGCTCAGGGCTGATTTCCTTCAGAATGGAGAGGTTTGATCTTCTTGCAGTCCATGGGACTCTCAAGAGTCTCCTCCAGCACCAGAATTCAAAAGCATCAATTCTTCGGCGATCAGCCTTCTTTATGGTCCAGCTCTCACTTCCATACATCACTACTGGGAAAACCATGGCTTTTACTATACGGACCTTTGTTGGCAAGGTGATGTCTCTGCTTTTTAAGATGTTGTCTAGGTTTGTCATTGCTTTTCTCCCAAGAAGCAGGCATCTTTTAATTTCGTGACTGCTGTCACCATCTGCACTGATCATGGAGCCCAAGAAAGTAAAATCTCTCACTGCCTCCATTTCTTCCCCTTCTATTTGCCAGGAGGTGATGGGCCCAGTGGCCATGATCTTCGTTTTTTTTATGTTGAGCTTCAGACCATATTTTGCGCTCTCCTCTTTCACCCTCATTAAAAGGTTCTTTAATTCCTCTTCACTTTCTGCCATCAAGGTTGTGTCATCTGCATATCTGAGGTTGTTGATATTTCTTCCGGCAATCTTAATTCCGGCTTGGGATTCATCCAGCCCAGCCTTTCGCATGATGAATTCTGCATATAAGTTAAATAAGCAGGGAGACAATATACAGCCTTGCCGTACTCCTTTCCCAATTTGGAACCAATCAGTTGTTCCATATCCAGTTCTAACTGTAGCTTCTTGTCCCACATAGAGATTTCTCAGGAGACAGATGAGGTGATCAGGCACTCCCATTTCTTTAAGAACTTGCCATAGTCAATGAAGCAGAAGTAGATGTCTTTCTGGAACTCTCTAGCTTTCTCCATAATCCAGCGCAAGTTTGCAATTTGGTCTCTGGTTCCTCTGCCTCTTCTAAATCCAGCTTGCACTTCTGGGAGTTCTTGGTCCACATACTGCTTGAGCCTTCCTTGTAGAATTTTAAGCATAACCTTGCTAGCGTGTGAAATGAGTGCAATTGTGCGGTAGTTGGAGCATTCTTTGGCACTGCCTTTCTTTGGGATTGGGATGTAGACTGATCTTCTCCAATCCTCTGGCCACTGCTGAGTTTTCCAAACTTGCTGGCATATTGAGTGTAGCACCTTACCAGCATCATCTTTTAAAATTTTAAACAGTTCAGCTGGAATACCATCACTTCCACTGGCCTTGTTATTTGCAGTGCTTTCTAAGGCCCATTTGACTTCACTCTCCAGGATGTCTGGCTCAAGGTCAGCAACCACACTACCTGGGGTGTACGAGACATCCATATCTTTCTGGTATAATTCCTCTGTGTATTCTTGCCACCTCTTCTTGATGTCTTCTGCTTCAGTTAGGTCTGCTTCAGTTAGGTCTTTACCACTTTTGTCCTTTATTATGGTAATCTGATCGCCGAAGAATTGAGGTTTTAGGTACAAGGGTATATTTCATGTTTGAATGTTTCCATCCACCTACAACCTCTGTTATACAAGGGGACTGATCCATTCATCCGAATGGGGTTTCTCTGCATGCATTTCCCCGCTCCTGGACCCAAGGGGCCAGCAGCGCATCCATGCAAAGCAAGAGCCGAGCTGCCGCCCTCCTGCGACCCTCCGCGCCCTGACTTGCCCCCCTCTCGCCATGCAGCGCTGGGACCCCCGCTCTCCCCATGGGCCCTATCCTGGGAGAGAGGAGACTCACCAGATCCCAGCAGGCGCCCCCAGGCAGCCTCTGCAGAGCCGAAATAACGGGACCCCCACATGCCCGACTTCTTGCAGGAAAGGGAGGGGTTGGGCTTTCGCTCTGGAGGACCCTGCCCCCCCTTACTTTCCTGTCTAGGAATCCAGCTCGTTTCCGTTTAACCCTTGGAAAGCCGAGCGCACCCAACTCACGCCTCTCCCTCTTTCGAGAGCCGGAGCATCGCGCACCAATGGCATCCCGAGAAGGCGGAGGAGGAGAGGTTTATGGATTACTTCCGGCAAGGGATACCTTCAGTTTTGGACAGCAGCTGAAAGGCCCCCTAACAGGTGGCCCCTGAACACGGGTCCTAAGAAATCCTCACTGGCTCCCGGTCCGTTTCTGATCACCATTCAAAGTGTTGGTGCTGACCTTGAAAGCCCCGAATGGTCTCAGCCCAGTAGAAGGGAAGGAGCGTCTCCACCCCCATCGTTCTGCCCGGACACTGAGGTCCAGCTCCGAGGGTCTTCTGGCAGGTCCCTCGGTGCGAGAAGTGAGGTTACAGGGGGCCTTTTCTGTTGTCGTGACTGCCCTGTGGAACGCCCTCCCACCAGATGTCATGGAGATAAACCTCCATAAACGCCTGAAAGCAGCTCCGTATCGGGAAGCTTTTAATGTTTTATGTTGGGTCATGTTTTCTTCTATTCTTTGGGAAGCTGCCCAGAGTGGCTGGAGCAATCCAGTTGGATGGGTGGGGTACAAAAAAGTTGTTGTTGTTCGACACCCAGCTTTTGATAGGGCTGCTTCGTTCTGTGCTTTTGGACTCCTATGTGGGCTTATGGTTCTGGTGCTTGTGGATCTCATGGGATTTAATGTCTTGCCATTATAAAGGCACGAGGATGAGCGCATTTACACAGACACATTTCCACAAAACACCCAAACTCCAGCATGTAGCCGCAGGTGATACAATAAGAGCCTTTCTGCAAATGGCCTTTGCAGCACAACTCACTGGGTGGTAACAAAGTATACACAATTGCCTCTTTGCAACGTAGCCCCGTTTCCTCAGTGAATCCACCCATTTCTTGATGAAATGTAACTTCTGCCAGGAAAACCTGAGCTGAAATAGTAAGGAGAGCAAAACAGCAGCCCTGTCTGACCCCAGTCACGTGGCAGCAGATTCTTCCTGAGGGCCCCCCCCACGTGAGATGGGTATGACATCATGGATGATCCATTGATGATCTATATGATCCATTGGTGATCCACATGATCCAAGCAGACTGGTCCAAAGAGCAGATCTCTAGGCCTGAATGAAACGGGTCTGCGATGCTGGATTCTGGAGTCAAGAAATTCACCCTTTCCGATGATCTCTCCGGCTGGCCAGGAAAAGGCAGGGAGCAGGAATCCTCAGGGATCCCGACGAACAGACTTTTGCCAAAACATGGACTCGGAGCCTGATCTGATTTCCATGCAGAACTCATTTTGTGACTTCGCTGTTGGATTGTCGGGATCAGCCCCTCCCCCGCTCTCCTGATCCAGAAGGATAAGGGAAAACCTTCCTCCTCCCCCCCAATTCTTTCCCTCCCCTCCCAGCACATCCTTCTCTCATCCCGCCCACACAATCCCAGATCCCGCCCCCAATACATTGCTGCTGCTGCTCCTCCTCCTCCTCCTCCTTCCTCCAATCCGGCTTCGCTCCGGAAATGAGGGGGGGAGCCCCCTCCCAACCTGCCCTGCTTCTCTCGCAAGTAGAGCTTCCACTCCGGATTGCTGCTCTGCCCCGTAGATCTAGGGGGGGGCGCTTTCGGAAAGGGGAGGAGGACGGGCAAAGGAGGATCCCCGCCCAACGTGGATGTTGCAGGAAAGGAAAGGAGAATCGGGAGCGAGGACAAAGAGGTAAAGAGGTTGCGGGGGGGGCGGAGAGAGAAGAGGAACCAGAGACCCCTCCAGCTCCCCCAAGCGCCTTCCGTGGGCCCCGTCGGCAGGGCCTGGATCCCTGCACGCGTGCTGCGAAGGGGGCTTTTCCCGGCCCCTTAGGCGCCTTGACAGGGGCGGGAATGGGACCCCCACCCAGGGAGTCCCCATGAGGACCCCATCGCCCTGTGTCCCCCGTGCAGGCATCCCCGGAGCGCTGGGGGCTCCGCGCAGAGAGAGTTGGGCCACGACGGGCACGAGGGATAGAGACCCCTGTCCCTCCCCTGCTTGTCTTGGGGGGGCGCCTCCAGCTGGAGAGATGGGGGCGCAGGGTGTGGGGTGAGCAGAGCCAAGGAGACTGGATGCAGGGTAGACTCAGGAGAGAGGGAGGGGAGCATCTCTGGGACAGGGAAGGGCAGCATGGGGGGGGAGGGAGAGAGATAGGAAGGAAGGACAGTCTGGGTAGGGCGTCTCCATCATGACGCCCACGATGAATCTCCAGAGGTGACGCCTTGGCTTCTCCCTCCTGCCAGGAATGCCCCCCCTTCAAGGTGACCAGAGAGGGATCCCTGGAAAGTGGGGGGTCCAGTCCCCCCACCCCTTCCTTCCTGCAGTCTCCATCCTCTTCCCACCCCACAAGCCCCCATAAGCCCCTGCTCTGTCCAGACAATGATTCTGCCCAGTCCAACCACTGGTCCCCTGAAGAGGAGAGGAAATCCCAAGAGGAAGAGGGGAGGGGGGAGGCCTTCTCAGAAGCGGCTCTTGGTTTCCGCAATCCCACCCAGGAAGCAGCCAGGAACCTTTTCCTCTCTCTCAGGCTTCCATCTTTAATGTCTTTTCCTCTGAGGATGAGGATAATGTACACCTGTCATCAGAAACAGGGGTGCAGAGTCCATGGAATGGCTCAAAAGCATTTCTGTTCCTCTTATTCTTTGTAGGCAGTGTCAGAGTGACTGACAAGCTGAGATACAATCCTTCAGCATCCGACGACAATGACTACATGAATCTTCCCAGTCAAAGGACCCATTTTCATGTGCCTGGGGCTGGAGGCTCTACACACCGGGTGTGCCTGTGCAGGCCAAATACTGCCAGTATTAGCACAGGTGAGGTGTGTGACCTCCCCAAATTTACAGACTGTAGATGAATGAGATTTCCTGGGTGGGATTATAGTTTACGGCAACCCTGTGATTTTCTCCACCCATAACATTTTATGAGCTGATATAGCAGTACGAGCTCCAAAATAACTTTTAAAAACCGCATCGCATTTATACCCCCAGGCCTTAGTTTGCCTCCCCATGATCTAAAGAAAACACCAGCTTTGAATCATGCAGAGTAAAACTACCAGAACCTTCTTGAATAAATAGGTTAGGAATTATCACTATACATTACATCCGTACTTTTCTATGCCTGAGAAATGCAACCATGACACTGGGAATGTTCATGAATGCAGGAGAGGAAATATTGTATGATTATATCCTTTCCAACTTGTGTTAACAAGTTGTACAATTTAGCAGAGTAACATTCCCCCTTTTAAACGTACAACAGATGCATTTGCTCAGGCTCGCTAAAGCCTCTAAAATAAGTTTCCTTGGTAATTTCCCCTTGAGTCCCTCATAAAAAGATAAGACACGACACAGTCTTCTATAAAAGTATAAAAAGAGTTTACTCACACATTCTGTTCACAAATGGATCCCAGAAGGCAGACTTAAGTTACAAAAGTTACATACACCTGGAAACTATCCCATAAGGAGACAGCCCAAGAAAGCATCTTAGGCTAAGCAGATGTTGCTTCTTTGACGAATGTAGTCAGAGAGAGAGTGGCTGACCAGTCCTGCTCTTTTGTTACCTGGGCAGGTGAGGTCGCACCCACCTCTAGTCCCATGCAGAAGAAGTCTCTCCCAGCCTAGGAGAAATCGGAAGTTCCGACTGGCTGGTCAGGACATCCCCTTTTATTTCCACTCTAGGGATGTTGTACTTGACTGTTCTTGTGTTTCACATTCCACAGACACTTTAAAAGTCAGCCCCAACCATTTGAATTGTGCTCGGAAATGCTCTGGGAGCCAGGGAATATACTTTAGAAATAGTGTTATGTGGTCTCAGTGGCTGCTCCCAGTAACTAGTCTAGGTCCCCCATTCTGGATTAGTTGCAGTTTCAGAGTCACCTTCAAAGGTAGCCCCATGTAGAGCAGCTGGCAGTACTCCAAGCAGGAGATAACCAGAGCATGCACCACTCTGGCCAGACAGTCTGCAGGCTACTTGGGTCTCATCCTGTGTACCAGATGCAGCTGCCAGACAGCTGCCCTGGACACAGAATTGATCTGTGCCTCCATGGACAGCTGGGAGTCCAAAATGACCCCCAGGCTGCACACCTGGTCCTTCAGGGGCACAGTTACGCCATCAGGACCAGGAAGGCCCCCACCCTCCCCCAGGGACAGTATTTCTGTCTTGTCAGGATTCAGCCTCAATGTGTTACCCGCCATCCATCCTCCAACCACCTACAGACAGCCACACAGGGCATTCACCATCTTCACTAGTTCCAATTTAAAAGAGAGTAAGAGCTGGGCATCATTCACATACTGGTGAACACCCAGCCCAAACCCCCTGATGATCTCTCCCAGTGGCTGCATATAGATAGTAAAAAGCATGGGGGAGAGAATGGAGCCCTGGGGCACCCCACAAGTAAGCACCCAGGGGTCTGAACACCACTCTCTGGACATGGCCCAGGAGGAAGGAGGGGAACCACTGCATAACAGGGCCCACAGCTCCCCTAGAGGGTCCAGAAGGACACCATGACCAAAAGTCTCCAAAGCCGCTAAGAGATCCAGCAGAACCAGGAAACAGCTTTCCTCTCAATATCTATCCCATTGGAGAAAATCAGCCAGGGCAGTTCAAGTCCCATGATGAGGACTGAATCCCCATTGGAAAGATCAGGGTGGCAGGAGCTTTCCTGGTCCTGCACCCCCAAAAGCTTCCGCCACAATACTTTCTTTAGCTTTCAAGGAGCCACCGGATACATTGTGGTATTTTCTTCGAAAAACAAATATTTTGAATACTTTTACAGTGCTGTATGATGTAAATATGGGATGCGGGTGGTGCTGTGGGTTAAACCACAGAGCCTAGGACTTGCCAATCAGAAGGTCAGCGGTTCAAATCCTCGTGATGCGGTGAGCTCCCGCTGTTCGGTCCCTGCTCCTGCCCACCTAGCAGTTCAAAAGCACGTCAAAGTGCAAGTAGATAAATAGGTACCTCTCCAGCGGGAAGGTAAACGGCGTTTCCATGCCCTGGTCTGGTTCGCCAGAAGCGGCTCAGTCATGCTGGCAACATGACCCGGAAGCTGTATGACGCCGGCTCCCTCGGCCAATAAAGCGAGATGAGCCTGGCATATATGGTCCCAAGGAAAGCAGAGCAGTATGTTTGGCACCAGCTTGGCTGCAGGAGTTGAATGAAGAAGATGCGAAGGACACCATCCAACCGTCTTAGAGACTCCACTCTGGATTTGTGTGGGTTTCCCTCCATAGCCTTTTCTTCCCCTGAACATAACTCAAGAGGCAGTGAAAGTTTAGGAGCAGAGTTTTCCTTCTCGATGGGCTTCCTTCCCCGGTTGACGATGCCATCGGCCCTTCACTTTCCTCTGCAGCAGGGGTGGAATCTGTCTTCTGGACTGTGGGATTCACTGTTTTTCTCCTGCTCTCCATCCACCAGGGCCTGCCTTCACCTGCAGCAGAATTCCCTAATACACCAAGGATTTGAGACCCATCAACAATCCTCACCTGGTTTTGCCGGCCGGTTGAAGCGATTCCTGGGATTGTGGCCCCTGTTGCATGCTGACAGCTTCTGGAAGCCACAGGTGAGAGCTGAGTGCAGGATGGGGACTAATGTTGGATAAATTACCCCATAAGGTGCATGACATTTCTCCCACCAAAGGTACCCAGATATTTGAGAGAGATAAGGAATAAATTCATGTCTCTGGAAATATCACAACATCAGGCCATCAATAAATCAACACTACATATTCAAGGATGAAGGGATAAGTACAGTTATCCCTTTGCCTTGAATATCCAGCTTTGTCAGTGCCAGATTAGGGTAATCTTGTGTCAGAAGAGGGGCTTGAGATCAGGCAGCACATCATCATTATAAAGAACCATTGGGATTCCCATTTGCCATCTTCTTTCCTTCTGCTTCTCCTGCTCTCTCACTGCAATGCGAGGCATGTAGAGGGAGGTCCATCTCTAAGAACAGGAGCTTCCCTGAGCACCCATTCAGCTGACCCCAACACCAAACCTTGTCACTAATTCTCTGACTGACCCAGACCACAGTCCCTGGAAAAGATGTAGACCAGGGTCTCACATAATAGTCCACATGGACCTCCTGTGGCCAATGGGACTGTGCAGGTGATCCATAAACATCTAGAGGTGGATGGAGGATTATGATGCAAAGGATGGGGAATATCCAAAGGAACGATGGACCGGAGAAAGAGAGGGCCTGTTCATGGACAGAGAGCAGCTGCCTTTCCTGTGAGGAAACAATTGATTTGAAAAGGCTGTATTCCAAGATCATGCTGCGTTATTAATGATGATTGAGGAGTATGAAAGGTGGTGATGCATTACTATCATTTGATGACATTGCTTTTTCATTTCCAAAAAATTGGGAACATGGGGAGGACATGGGAGAATGTAGGAGATGTTGAAATAAGAGAAGGGGCTAATGGCGCTTGATGTGTTCTCTTTCCCTTTGTTCTCTTTCTTGTAACCCAAACAGGATTTCCTTTCCTCCAACTCTGAAGAAGGTAATGGAGAAGACATTCAGAATTCCAAGGAATAGGGTACCTTTCATTTCATTATGAATAGAAATTAAAATGTGTGAAATGTGGGATATGCTTCATTGAATGAGCACACATAGCTCACATCAATGACCCCACGAGGGGAGAAAACATTTAAAGGTATGGAGAGTGGGGAAAGTTTCACTGATAGTAGAACACTTAGAACACATCAGCGGACTCACATGGACAAGAAAGGATTCCAATGCAGGGAGTGTGAGAAGAACTTCAGTCTAAGAGGACTCCTCAATATACACCAGCGGACTCACACAGGGGAAAAACCATTTAAATGCATGGAGTGTGGAAAGAGCTTCAGTCAGAGTGGACACCGCAATATGCATAAACGGACTCACACAGGGGAGACACCATTTAAATGTATGGAGTGTGGAAAGAGCTTTAGTGATAGTGGAAGCCTTAGAAGACATCAACGGATTCACACAGGGGAGAAACCATATAAATGTATGGAGTGTGGAAAGAGCTTCAGTCGGAGTGGACATTTAAGTTCACATCTACGGACTCACACGGGTGAAAAACCATATAAATGTATGGAGTGTGGAAAGAGCTTCAGTAAGAGTGGAAACCTCAGTAAACATCACCAGACTCACACAGGGGAGAAACCATATGAATGCAGGGAGTGTGGGAAGAGCTTCAGTCAGAATGCAGACCTCAAATTACACCAGCGAACTCACACTGGTGAAAAACCATATAAATGTATGGAGTGTGGAAAGAGCTTCAGTCATAGTGGACACCGCAATATGCATCAACGGACTCACACAGGGGAGAAACCATTTAAATGTATGGAGTGTGGAAAGAGTTTTAGTGATAGTGGAAGCCTTAGAACACATCAACGGACTCACACAGGGGAGACACCATTTAAATGTATGGAGTGTGGAAAGAGCTTTAGTGATAGTGGAAGCCTTAGAAGACATCAACGGATTCACACAGGGGAGAAACCATATAAATGTATGGAGTGTGGAAGGAGCTTCAGTCGGAGTGGACATTTAAGTTCACATCTACGGACTCACACGGGTGAAAAACCATATAAATGTATGGAGTGTGGAAAGAGCTTCAGTAAGAGTGGAAACCTCAGTAAACATCACCAGACTCACACAGGGGAGAAACCATATGAATGCAGGGAGTGTGGGAAGAGCTTCAGTCAGAATGCAGACCTTAAATTACACCAGCGAACTCACACTGGTGAAAAACCATATAAATGTATGGAGTGTGGAAAGAGCTTCAGTCAAAGTGGACACCGCAATATGCATCAACGGAGTCACACAGGGGAGACACCATTTAAATGTATGGAGTGCGGAAAGAGCTTTAGTGATAGTGGAAGCCTTAGAAGACATCAACGGATTCACACAGAGGAGAAACCATATAAATGTATGGAGTGTGGAAAGAGCTTCAGTCAGAGTGCACACCTTAGAAATCATCAACGGACTCACACAGGGGAGAAACCATTTAAATGCATGGAGTGTGGAAAGAGCTTTAGTAAAAATGGAGCCCTTAGAATACATCAACGGACTCACACAGGGGAAAAACCATTTAAATGTATTGAGTGCGGAAAGAGCTTCAGTCAGAATGCAGACCTTAAAAAACATCAACGGATTCACACAGGGGAGAAACCATATAAATGCATGGAATGCGGAAAGAGCTTCAGTTACGATTCAGGCCTTAGAAGACATCAACTGACTCACACAGACAGGGGGGAAACCATTTAAATGTATTGAGTGCGGAAAGAGCTTTAGTCAGAATGGAGACCTTAAAACACATCAATGGACACACACAGGGGAGAAACCATAAGAATGCATGGAATGCGGAAATCAATTCAGTTTCATTGCAACCCTCAGAAGACATCAACAGATTTACACAGGGGAGAAACCATATAAATGTGTGGAGTGTGGGAAGTGCTTCAGTTTCAATGCAATGCTTAGAAGACATCAACGGACTCACACAGGGGGAAAAACCATTTAAATGCATTGAGTGCGGAAAGAGCTTCAGTCAGAATGGAGACCTTAAATTACACCAGCGGACTCACACAGGGGAGAAACCATTTAAATGCATGAAGTGCGGAAAAAGCTTCCGTCAGAGTGGAAATCTTAGAAAACATCAGCAGACACACAGGGAAGAAACCATTTAAATGTATGGCATGTGGAAGGAGCTTCAGTCAGAGTGGATCCCTTGATATACATCAACAAACTCACACAAAAGACAAACCACATAAACGTCAGGAAAGTATATTGAGGCTCAGTCCTTGTGGAAGTCCTACATCAACAGACTCGTGGCCAGGAAGAACTTTAACATTTGACACCCTACATCCCATCAATAACTTTAAATGGAAGGATTGCAGAAAGTGCTTTAGCTATAATGTGATGTTTAAGAAATATCAGACATTCAAGCGGGAGAACCCATTTAGATGTATGGAGTATGGGACAACTTCCTCTCAGAGTCCACTCTTCTTCACGGCAATGAACTCAGAGGAAATCTGTCTTCCTGCTTCAGGGCCAGCTGAGTCTGTTTCTCTTGTCATTTTCTTGTAGCTAGGTAATTCCTCTCTAATCTGCTCTGTGTCTGTGTCTCTCCCTCCTTCTGAGACCACTGGAAACGAAGGGGATGACTTTCCCCCCTCCAGCTCCTCTTCTGAGGAAAGCTGCTTGGCCTGAGAATGGATTCCCCCCTTAAGGTGGGGGACCTCAACGGAGTCCCTTCATTAGAAATGGACGGGACAGAAAGGGACAGAATATCTAGAAAAGAGAGACTACCGCATACATTTTTTCAAATGGTGGACAGCTTAAACCTAAGGGATGCATGGAGAGACAAAAATCCACTGGAGAAACAGTTCACACTCTTTTCAGAAGCCTAACAATCGTCAGGGAGAATTTATGCAATCTAGATCTCAAATAGTTTAATAATAAAAATTTTAAAAAACAGAGATTCACCCAAGGACAATAACAGATCATAATCCAGTGATATTAGAATTAGAAAATAAACAAAAGGGTAATAAAAGATGGCGATTAAATGAGAATTTATTAAACGATGAAAATCTGGTGATTAAAGCACAAGAATTGTTGAAATAATTCTTTGAAATCAATAAATCACAAGACACTGATATAAGAATAATTTGGGATGCCAGTAAAGCATTTCTTAGAGGCTTCTATATACAGCAAAATGCAGGGGGAAAGAGAGCTTATGAGAGGAACTTAGAGCAGTTAAGAGAAGAAATAGCGAGCAATGACAAAATACTAGCGAAGGAACCAAAAAATAAAAAGGTAGCACCAAAAATCAAGTTATTACAAACACAATTCTCGTAGTTGTTAAGCATTGAAATCCAAAATAACATAAGATGGATGAAACAGAGATCCTTTGAATTTGCAAATAGGCCCAGCAAAATACTGGCATGGCAACTGAAGAAGAGACAGAAAGAGAGATTAATAGATAAAATCAAAGACGGCAAGAAAACGAGAAGAAATAAACAAGTGTTTTATCAACCACTTCAAAAATTTATGTAATATAGGCAAGAAAACAGAAGAAGATATAAAAAATTATCTGCAGGGGAAAGACTTACCCAGAGTGGGAATAGAAAAAAATGCATATCTAAATAGAAAAAAATGCATATCTGCCCCAGTTTCTATGATGGAAGTACAGCAGGCTATTTCCAAAGCGAAGTTGTGGAAGTCGCTGGGCCTGGATGCCCTTACCGCCTTGCATTAAAAAAAAATATGGAGGAAGTAGTGGCTACTCCGCTGAAAGTACTCATAAATAAAATAATGGCGGAAGGAAGAATCCCGGAGTCATGGCAATTAGCACATATAACAGTAAACCCTAAACAAGACAAGAACAAAGAGAATATAAATAATGATAGACCAATATCTTTACTTAATAATGACTACAAGATATATGCGGACATATTGGCCCAGAGATTAAAAACAGTGTTGAACGAAGTCATTAGCCAAGATCAGACAGGATTCTTACCGGGAAGGAAGATGAGCAATAATGTGAGACTTGTGATTGATGCTATTGAATATCTTGACTGGAACCCAGGGAAGAAGGCTGCATCTGTTTTTGTGGGTGCTGAGAAAGCCTTCGATAAGGTATCCTGGAGGTTTGTGGAGAAGATAATTGAAAAGATGGAAGTGGGAACAAGGATATCAACTGGATTCAGAGCTATTTATCAAGACCAAAAGGTAAATTTAATAATGAATGGGGAGATGACTGAATACTTTAAAATAGAAAGGGGGACAAGACACGGGTGTCCCCTATCTCCCTTGTTATTTGTTTTAATATTGGAGGTACTAAATCAAGTTATCAGGTCAGAGGAGGAGATTAGAGGTATAACACTAGGAAGAGTCGAATATAGAATAAGAGCATTTGCCGATGATATGATTGTAAAGATAGAAGAACCAACAGGAAGTATAAGCAAGTTGCTGAGAAAGATGGAGGAATTTAGCAAGGTGGCAGGATTTAGGATAAAGAAAGAGAAAACTAAGGTGGTGGTTAAGAATATGGACAAACAGAGCAAAAAGAATTTGGAGCAATGAAAAATATCAATTTGTTTGAAGATAATTATAATAAGACCTGGAAAGAAGTTAAAAATCAATTAGAGATTTGGTAAAGGTTAAAGTTATCAATAAGGAGGTGAATTTCAGTGATTAAAATGAATATCCTGCCAAAGTTAATGTTTCTTTTTCAAATGCTAACGATAATAGGCAAAGTTGATTGCTTTGAGAAATGGAAAAAATGATTTAAGATTTCGTTTACCAGAGGCTTTTTGTTAGGCCTAATATCTAATGACATCCCCAGAGAGAAGAAAAATGTATTCCTTTACGCAACTGCAGCGGCCAGAATACTGATCGCAAAGAATTGGAAGGGGGAGAAAACTCATCATTATTAGAATGGCAAAACAAACTGCGAGTTTGTAGAAACGGCAAAATTGACGGCACTTATTAGAGGCCACTCAAATCAGAGAATAATCAAGGAGTGGGATGGTGTGAAGGAATACATGAAAAAATATTGTTCCGGAATTGAAATAAGAATAGATAATGGGTAAAACATGCAGGGGTAAGCAAGAAAAGAGCAATAGAATTAATTGAATAATTATTAAACTATAACAACACAACAAGATGGAAGAAGTAAAATACTGAGATCACACATGGGTGAAGGGGAGTGGGGGGCCTGTGGGAATCTATAATATTATTTATAATATAATTTTTAAAACTGTGTTTCATTTACATATAGCAAAAGGAAGCCTAGAGTGATTATGTATATTTTAATTTAGGTAATCTATGTAATAGGCTTAGGGACGCGGGTGGTGCTGTGGGTTAAACCACAGAGCGTAGGACTTGCCAATCAGAAGGTCAGCGGTTCGAATCCCCGCGATGGGGTGAGCTCCCGTTTCTCGGTCCCTGCTCCTGCCAACCTAGCAGTTCGAAAGCACATCAAAGTGCAAGTAGATAAATAGGTACCACTCCAGCGGGAAGGTAAACGGCGTTTCCGTGCGCTGCTCTGGTTCGCCAGAAGCGGCTTAGTCCTGCTGGCCACATGACCCGGAAGCTGTACGCCGGCTCCCTCGGCCAGTAAAGCGAGATGAGCGCCGCAACCCCAGAGTCATCCATAGCTGGACCTAATTGTCAGGAGTCCCTTTTCCTTTACCTATGTAATAAGCTTATGTTAAAATACGAATATGGATTTTGAATTTGATGCTTGTACTTTGTTTCTTTTTGGGTTTGAAATTTAAAAAAGGAGAAGGAGTGAGGAAAAGGAGAATATTCAGCTTCAGACCATTCCCTGACAAAACACATTGCCCTGTGTCCTTCCAGCCTCTTTCCTCCCTGGCTCCCTTCTGCCGGTTTGTGTGCCTGACTTAGATATCTTGTGTGCTGTATTTTTTTACTGCTGAAACTGGATTTGCTCTCAGGAGCTAAATTTTGTGCCTCACTGGGGACCCAGTGAGGACTGTATGCTTTGAAAGCTCAGTAAACTATTACTGAAGAAGTCCTGCTGCCTCTGTGTGCGTTTTTGACCTCAGTGTGTGAATTGCTCTGCACGTGGCCCCTACCCTACTGCTACTTGGCCCATGCCCTGGAGTTGCTCTACTCAAGCATGCATGATGTAGCGTACTTTGGCGACAAAAAATCAAATAGAGGAACTTAGCTACTGTCTTGGGGAGCTCCTGGTCTCTCCCCTGGAATAAGAAGAAGAGAAGAAGAAGAGTTTGGATTTGATATCCCGCCTTTCACTCCCCTTCAGGAGTCTCAAAGCGGCTAACATTCTCCTTTCCCTTCCTCCCCCACAACAAACACTCTGTGAGGTGAGTGGGGCTGAGAGACTTCACAGAAGTGTGACTGGCCCAAGGTCACCCAGCAGCTGCATGTGGAGGAGCGGAGACGCGAACCCGGTTTCCCAGATTACGTGACTACCGCTCTTAACCACCACACCACACTGGCTCTCAGAAGTGTACAACCTCCTTCTCTGGTTTCCATGTTGGAATGCATAGGTGGTCTAAAAATTGTTGGCAAAGATCATCATAGATTTTGCATTTAAGGGCCATGTGAGCTAGAGTTTCCACCAGGTGGGCATCGCATGGGCAGATCCTATCTCCTTCTGCCAAACCCACAAACCTGCCCCAAAGGAGGTTAGAAGGATTAGACTTGAACCTAGGCAGAAAAAGCCCTTTTTTCTTGTGGGTTAAACAAAAATTGTAAATAATTAAAGGTTAAATTCCTGCACCCTAGAGAGTCGAAAATAAAGAGGGGACCATGTTTTTTTCTGCAGCTGAGATTAGTTCCTGAAGATCTATGTCCCACAGCCTAGTTTTTAACATGGCCTTGGCTACTGGGAAAGCCATGATGATAATGTTGCAAATATTATGCCTGAATGTATCCTTTCGACTTGACAGCTCGGGGAAGATACCTAGCTTTATAAATGTGTAGAAAATCCATACTTTAACTGACTCTCCTCATTCCAATGCCATTTTGATCCTTAAAGAAAGGGGAATTTGGGCTCCACCTCCCTCTGTGAACCAAGAAGTAGAAAATCAGATCGGCAGTGTCAAGCGCTCGTCCTACACTCGAGTAGGATCCTGGTAGAGACACATGTCCGACTGGCATGTTCTCTCCCTCCTGGTCATTCGTTTGGGAGCTTCAAAAGCTTCACAGCAACTGATGCCAACAGACATCGGCACACTTAGGGATCTGCAGAGTGTTTGCAGTTTGCGTAACAGAGCTCAGCAACTCAGCATTTTGGCTAATCTACTTTATTTACATATAAACACACACGGAGCACTGCAACACGGCTCCCTCTCTCTCTAGCATCAGACAGCAAAGAGAGAGAACAAAGGATAATAGTCTCACTTCAGGAACATAGTCTCCATCACTTCCCACTGTGGAGTCAAAACATACACCGTCATGTGATAGACAAAAATACCATGACTGCAATCACGGAGCTGGAAATCTAACAGGCAGCAGGAACAGGGCATCCCGCCATAATCCCCCAAGCGTAAGAACACAGACATGGCCCCCCATCCAGGGAGTGACCAGGGGAAACAATGGACATCTGCAGAGGCAGTTGAGGTGTTCTGAAAGCCCATCTCCAGACAAGTCCTGAGGGCAAGGAGATGTCAAGAGTTTTATTGTTCTTCCAGTGATGGGGACTTAAGAGGTGTTGGGAAAGGGGTCTGATAAAGAGACCTAATGTTGGACTTGTGTCCCCCTTGTAGACCCCTCCCCCTTTGTGACATGCTACTGATGTAGTGATGATGTCTCAGTGATGCTGCTCCAAGTGTATTCTGGGATATTGTGGGACGTTTTAAAAGAGGGGGATCACCCCTTACTTGGCGTTCTTACTCCTGTGGGGACCTGTTGCACAACAATAAGGATCATGGTCTACTGACCGCTGTGTTGCTGGAGCTTCCTTCTTCTACTGACCACATGGACCCGCGGGGGAGTAGCACCCCGAAGAGCTCGGCTGCTGAGTCGTCTCTCACCCCAGAATTTTTCATTACCAATAATGATCTTTTAAAATGTTTATATTTTTTGTTGTCTGCCACACTCCAAAAAAATTCACCATCTTTTCTATCCCCAGCTCTGCTATCTGTCTCTACTCATTTTTCTTCTGTTGTCTCATATTTTTACCAACAATTTATTTCAATTTTTATTCAATTTAACACCTGCGACTTGGCCAAATTGATTAATCTTGTTGAACACCCTTGGTATAGTTTCCAGTGGGCTTCTACCATTATTACCAGGTTGTTTGCAAATGCCTTAAGTTCATATGATCTTCATCCCACTGTAATAATGAATAATAATAATAATAATAATAATTTGTATCCCACCCTCCCTGGCCAAAGCCGGGCTCAGAGCGGCTAACAACAGGTAAAAATAGCCCAGTGTGCAGAAAATTGCACAGTCAATTAATTAAAATACATTCTAGACTCAATTCAGAATCAAATTAATGGCAACCATCGGGTTAGGGTTCTATGAAGATTACAGAAGGAGAGGGGGGGTCGGACTGTGCTTTGGCGAAAGGCCAGGCAGAACAGCTCCATCTTGCAAGCCCTGCAAAAAGATATATTGATGATGCTGTGAGAACTCTATCCTGGATATGGTGGGAAAGTTTTAAATGTCAATGTCGCCCCCTGCTCTGGGATCACTCGCTGTTGTTGAATCTGTTGCACAGCAATAAAGAATCTCAGTCTACTGACTGCTGTTTTGCTCCAAATTGTTTCACTGGAATTTCCTTCTTTTACTGACCGCACAGACCCGCAGGGGACTTGGACCCTGATGAGCTGAGCTGTTGAGTAGACTCTCAACCCAGAATTTTCCTTATCAAAACCTTTCTGCAAATGGCCTTTGCAACACAACTCCCTGGATGGTTACAAAGTATACACATTTGCCTCTTTGCAGCTGATGCTTTCGCTTAGCCCCGTTTCCTCAATGAATCCTCCCATTTCTTGATGAAATAGAACTTCTGCCAGGAAAACCTGAGCTGAAACAGAACAGAGAGCAAAACAGCAGCCCTGTCTGACCCCAGTCAGCCTCCAGTCACGTGGCAGGAGATTCTTCCTGACCCCCCCCCCCAATCAGTGATGATCCAGATATGATCTATTGATGATCCACATGATCCAAGCAGACTGGGCCAAAAAGCAGGTCTCTAGGCCTGAATGAAACAGGTCTGCGATGATGGATTCTGGAGTCAAGAAATCCTCCCTTTGTTGCCAAAACACGAACTCGGAGTCTGATCTGATTTCCAGGTACAACGCATTTTGTGACTTCGCTGTTTGATTGTCGGGATCAGCCCCTCCCCCCTCCCCTGATCCCAGAAGGAAGACGGGGGGGGGTTGCCTCTCCTCCTTCCCCCCCACCCGCTCAAAACTTTCCCTCCCCTCCCGGCACATCCTTCTCTCATCCCGCCCACACAATCCCAGATCCCGCCCCCAATACATTGCTCCTCCTCCTCCTCCTCCAATCCGGCTTCGCTCCGGAAATGAGGGGGGAGCCCCCCTCCCAAGCTGCCTGCTTCTCACGCAAGTGGAGCTTCCACTCCGGATTGCTGCTCTGCCCCGTAGATCTAGGGGGGGGGGCGCTTTCGGAAAGGGGAGGAGGATGGGAAGAGGAGGATCCCCGCCCAACGTGGATGTTGCAGGAAAGAAATGAGAATCGGAGCGAGGACAGAGGTAAAGGGGCAGCGGGGGGCGGAGAGGGGGGGAAAGGACCCAGAGACCCCGCCAGCTCCCCCAAGCGCCTTCCGTGGGGCCTGGATCCCGGCACGCGTGCTGCCAAGGGGCGGAGATGGGGCGCCCACCCACGAGGACTCCCTGGGGCGCGGAGAAGCGGGCCAGAAAGGGTTAAGGGGTGCGGGAGGCGCCTGGATAGAGACCCCCGTCCCTCCCTTGCTCCTGTCGGGGGGGCTGCGAATGGAGAGGTGTGGCGCGCAGGGCGAGGGGTGACCCGAGCCAAGGGGGCCTTTGGGTGCAGGGGAGACACCGGGAGAGAGGGAGGGGGTCGAGGAATGGGGGGAGGGAGGGGAGCATCCCTGGGTCAGAGAAGGGCAGCGGGGGGGAGAGATAGGAAGACCAGTCTTGGGGGGGGGGTCTCCATCGTGCCTTCCTTGGGGTCTCTCCGGAGGCGCCGCCTTGGCTTCTCCCTCCCGCCCAGGAATGGGCCACCCCTTCAAGGCGACCAGAGAGGGATCCCTGGAAAGTGGGGGGTCCTGTCCTCCCACCCTTCTTTCCTGCAATCTCCATCCTCTTCCCACCCCATAAGCCCCTGTCCTGTCCGGACGCAGCCATCCTGCCCAGTCCAACCATTTTTCCCCTGGAGAGGAGAGGAAATCCCCAGAGGAAGAAGGGAGGGGGAAGGCCTTCTCAGAAGCGGCTCTTTGTTTCTGCAATCCCACCCAGGAGGCAGACAGAAACCTTTTCCTCTCTCTCAGGCTTCTATCTTTATTGTCTTTTCCACTGAGGATGAGGATAATGTACACCTGTCATCAGAAACAGGGGTGCAGAGTCCATGGAATGGCTCTCAGGATTGATACAGAAGTTGCACCTCCAAAGCATTTCTGTTCCTCTTATTCTTTGTAGGCAATGTCAGAGTGACTCACAAGCTGAGATACAATCCTTCAGCATCCGACGACAGCGACTGCATGAATCTTCCCAGTCAAAGGACCCATTTTCACGATAGACAGTGCCTGTGACTAGAAGCTCTACACATCGGGTGTGCCTGTGCAGGCCAAAGACTGCCAGTATTAGCACAGGTGAGGTGTGTGACCTCCCCAAATTTACAGACTGTATGTGAATGAGAGTTTGTGGGTGGGATTATAGTTTACGGCAACCCTGTGATTTTCTCCACCCATAACATTTCGAGAGCTAATATTGCAGTACAAATTCCAAATTAACTATAAAAATCAGATGATAATAATAATAGTACAGTGGTACCTCGGGTTAAGAACTGAATTCATTCTGCAGCTCCGTTCTTAACCTGAAACTGTTCTTAACCTGGACCACCACTTTAGCTAATGGGGCCGCCGTGCGATTTCTGTTCTCATCCTGAAGCAAAGTTCTTAACAGAAGGTACTATTTCTGGGTTAGCGGAGTCTGTAACCTGAAGCGTCTGTAACATGAAGTACCACTGTAAAAGTTATAGTATTCGTCTTTTCCCCCAGCCACTCTGGGCAGCTTACAGTACATATAGGTAAAGGTAAAGGGACCCCTGACCATTAGGTCCAGTCGTGGCCGACTCTGGGGTTACGGCGCTCATCTCACTTTATTGGCTGAGGGAACCAGCGTACAGCTTCCGGGGTCATGTGGCCAACATCACTAAGCTGCTTCTGGCGAACCAGAGCATCGCACGGAAAGGCTGTTTCCCTTCCCGACAGTACAGTACATATACAAGACAGTAAAAAATCAAACATTACAAACCTCCTGATACTGCTGTCTTCTAAATGTCAGAGGGTTGCCTACCTCCTTGGCCTCAGAAGGGAAGGCATTCCATGGGGCAGGAGGCCCTCTGCCTGCTTACCTGGAACTTCACTTCTAACAGCAAGGGAACCAGCAGAAGACCCTCGGAGGAGGACCTCCCTGTCCGGACTGAGCGATAGGGGTGAAGATGCTCCTTGAGGTCCACAGGGCCGAGGCTGTTGAGGGCTTTGGGTTGCAGATCTTGCTCCTCCATAATGATTGATGTATAGTTAGCAGAGTAGGAAAAAACACTCAGAGGCAGAAAAAAATAATTCAGCTGAGAAATTTATTACTGAAGACAGATAAGCATAACAGGATCCAAAAATAGCAAAAATGTAACTCACAGTAAAACCCTGACTTAGCAAACCAAAAAAGCATTCAAGTAAGAAACAGACAAGCAGAGTAGAGTAATATCAGAATAGGAAGCAGAGCAGGCACATTTCAATACTGCAATTTATATATAATTCAATGTCAGAAATCATGCTATGTTATTAAAGATGATTGAGGATTATGAATGGTTCCTGAGGCATTACTACCATGTGTCAAAATACCATTTTTATTTCCTAAAAATTGGGAACATGGGGAGGACATGGGAGAATGTAGGAGATGTTGAAATAAGAGAAGATGCTAATGTTGGGTGATGTGTCCTTTTTCCCCTGTGTTCTCTTTCCTGAAACCCAAACAGGATTTCCTTTCTGCCCACTCTGAAAAAGCTGATGGAGAAGACAGAATTGTAGGGGACAAGGCACCTTTCATTTCATTAGGAATAGCCATTAAAATGTGTGAAATGTGGAATATGCTTCACTGTATGAGCACACATAGTTCACATCAACGAACACAAAAAGGAAAGAACCCATTTAAAGGTATGGAGTGCGGAAAGAGCTTCTCTTTCAATGCAAAACTTAGAACACACCAGCGGACTCACAGAGAGAGAAAACGTTTTATGTGCAGGGAGTGTGGGAAGAACTTCAGTCAGAGTGGAAACCTTAAATTGCACAAACGGACTCACACAGAGGAGAAACCATATGAATGTATGGAGTGTGGAAAGAACTTTAATAATAGTGGAAGCCTTAGAAGACATGAACGGACTCACACAGGGGAGAAACCATTTAAATGTATGGAGTGTGGAAAGAGCTTTAGTGATAGTGGAAGCCTTAGTAAACATCAACAGACTCACACAGGTGAGAAACCATTTAAATGTATGGAGTGTGGAAAGGACTTCAGTCAGAATGGACACCTTAGATCCCATCAACGGACTCATACAGGGGATAAACCATTTAAATGCATGGAGTGTGGAAAGGACTTCAGTCAGAGTGGACACCTTAGATCCCATCAACGGACTCACACAGGGGAGAAACCATTTCAATGTATCGAATGTGGAAAGAGCTTTAGTGAAAATGGAAGCCTTAGGAACCATCAACGGACTCACACAGGGGAGAAACCATTTCAATGTATCGAGTGTGGAAAGAGCTTTAGTGTTAGTGGAAGCCTCAGACAACATCAACGGACTCACACAGGGGAGAAACCATTTAAATGCATGGAGTGTGGAAAGAGCTTCAGTAAGAGTGCACACCTTACAAATCATCAACGAACTCACACAGGGGAGAAACCATTTCAATGTATCGAGTGTGGAAAGAGCTTTAGTGAAAATGGAAGCCTTAGAAATCATCAACGGACTCACACAGGGGAGAAACCATTTCAGTGTATCGAGTGTGGAAAGAGCTTTAGTGAAAATGGAAGCCTTAGAAATCATCAACGGACTCACACACGGGAGAAACCATTTAAATGTATTGAGTGTGGAAAGAGCTTTAGTGAAAATGGAAGCCTTAGAAGTCATCAACGGACTCACACAGGGGAGAAACCATATAAATGTATGGAGTGTGGAAAGGGCTTCAGTCGGAGTGCACACCTTAGAAATCATCAACGGACTCACACAGGGGAGAAACCATTTCAATGTATCGAGTGTGGAAAGAGCTTTAGTGATAATGGAAGCCTTAGAAATCATCGACGGACTCACACAGGGGAGAAACCATATGAATGTATGGATTGTGGAAAGAGCTTCAGTCGGAGTGCACACCTTAGAAATCATCAACGAACTCACACAGGGGAGAAACCATTTAAATGTATCGAATGTGGAAAGAGCTTTAGTGAAAATGGAAGCCTTAGAAATCATCAACGAACTCACACAGGGGAGAAACCATTTCAATGTATTGAGTGTGGAAAGGGCTTTAGTGATAGCGGAAGGCTTAGAAAACATCAACGGACTCACACAGGGGAGAAACCATTTCAATGTATGGAGTGTGGAAAGAGCTTTAGTGAAAATGGAAGCCTTAGTTCCCATCAACGGACTCACACAGGGGAGAAACCATATGAATGTATGGATTGTGGAAAGAGCTTCAGTCGGAGTGCACACCTTAGAAATCATCAACGAACTCACACAGGGGAGAAACCATTTAAATGTATCGAGTGTGGAAAGGGCTTTAGTGATAGCGGAAGTCTTAAAAAACATCAACGGACTCACACAGGGGAGTAACAATTTCAATGTATCGAGTGTGGAAAGAGCTTCAGTCGGAGTGCACACCTTAGATCACATCAACGGAGTCACATGGGGAGAAACCATTTAAATGCATGGAGTGTGGAAAGGACTTCAGTCAGAGTGGAACACTGAAAAAAAAATCAACAGACTCACACACGGGAGAAACGACATAAATGTATAGAGTGTGGATAGAATTTCCATTGTAATCCAAGCCTTAGATCACATCAACGGACTCATATAGGAGAGAAACCATTTCAATGTATGGAGTACAGTAAATATTTCACTCAGAGTGGAAATCTTAGAAAACATCAGTCGATATACAGGGGAGAAACCATTTAAAGGTATGGGCTGTGGAAGGAGCTTCAGTCAGAGTGGAACCCTTGATTTATGTCAACAAACTTACACAAAATACAAACCGTATAAATATCAGGAAAGTAGATAGAGGTTCACTCTTAGTGGAAGTTCAGAATCAACAGACTTATGGACAGGAAGAACTTTAAGAATTGAAACCCTTCAAACCATCAACAAACTCAGAGAGGAGAAGAAGTTTAAATGAAAAGATTGCAAGAAGTGCTTTATTTATAATGGAGTGATCAAGGAACATCCCAGGACTCTCACATGGGAGAACCCATTTAGATGTATGGAGTGTGGGACTTCTTCCTCTCAGAGTCCACTCTGAGCAATGAACTCAGTAGGAAATCATTCCTAAAAGCATCAGGTATATGTGAAGTTCTGGTGTTTATATGTAAAACATTACAATAATCAAATAATGAAGGCAGCATCTCAGAATGGTGAGTATAATTTTAGATGAAAGTACTTTTGGTTTTTGTACCAAACTCTGCCACCCCCACCCCCACCGCATGATCTCCATTCACTGCTTCTTCACCAGAACTTCATCGCTGCCTCCTGCCCTGTGCGTTCTGAAGAAAACTTGAAATACTGGAATTGAATGGGAGATTTCTCCCCCAGCCTAATTTCAAGAGGGGGAAGGAGGGGCTGCAGGTATCAGGGAAGTCTCCTGGGGGGCCCACCTTCACTCATGAACCCCATGGGGCAACCCCAGAACTCCTGCTCATTCTGGGGTTTGAGGAAGATAGCATTTTTCCATAGTCCCAGAAGTTTTGATTCAATCATGCTACTCGGGAGTTTTCCTACCAGAGGACCACAGTGCTGTGGCTGTTGTTGTTGTCAAGGACTGGCTGGTGAGGGGGGGCACAAGCTGGGGGACCCACAAGGGAAGAAGGCTCAGATCCTGGGGACTTGTGGTGGGATGGCAGTGAGCAGAAAGAGGGAGAAAAGGGAGCAGACTGGAAGGGGAGATGTTGCTAGCTGAGGAGGAAACAGGGTTTGGTGAGCGGGAAGAGTCTGGGGCAGAGAGCAGTTCAGGCTTGGAGGGAGGAGAGGAGGGGGCCAGGAGACCCAGAGGAGGCCGGCTGCTGAAGCATCCAGGGAGACCCCCCCTCCTGCTGCGACCAGCTCCCCTCTCCCCTGGTCTAGAGCACACAGGGAAATCCAGTTCAGATCCCATGAGCCTGTACATGATATTAACAGGTGTTTGGTTTTTTGTCCCAACATGCATCACTTTAATCTTATTGATAATGAACTGTATTTTCTTCCCATTCACCCTGTTTGGAGAAGTCCCTTTGGAGCTCCTTGAAATCTCTTTCTGTTTGAAAAACCCTGGAAAATTTGCTGCCATCAGCAAACTGCCCCCTCCCTGCTCCCTCCTAAGTCTAGATCATTTATGAACAAGTTGAAAAGCCACAGGTCCCAATACTGATCTTGAGGGGACTCTGCTTTCTGCTCCTCTCCATTCAAAGAACTGTCTGTTTACTCTCTTGGTGTTTCTGAAGGAGGGCTGCCTTCCTGGTGGTGGGATGGCATTGAGCCAAAAGACGGAGAAAAGGGAGCAGAGTGGGAGGGGAGGTGTGGCAAGCTGAGGAGGAAACAGGGTTTGGTGAGCAGGAGGAGTCTGGGGCAGAGAGCACTTCAGGCTTGGAGGGAGGAGAGGAGGGGGAGGAGAGGAGGCTGGCTGCTGAAGCATCCAGGGAGACTCCCCCTCCTGCTGCGACCAGCATATGCCTTTGAGTCTGGCGGTTAGAACTCTTAGAATGTGGGGATCCCATTTTTCAGCCAAAGCAAAAACTCGCTAGCCTTTTCCCAGGTCTTTCATGACCTGACAGTCGTTCGCCTTCTCTATGAAGTCCTTCTCCCTCCCTTTATTTACCATGGGGTCCCAGCAACCTTTTCTGCCTCTTACACTCTAGGGAAAAGAGTCCCTTTCCATTGGACGCCTGGCAGCCCAGTGCCAAATCCAGAGAGAACTGAAAGGAATTGTAAACGCCCTTGCGCTCTGACGCGCACCAGTCACTTCCTCCCGGATCCTGGTGCTGCTGGTGCAGCTGCATTTACAAGAAAAAGAGAAATTGGAAACTGAGCCGAAGTCCCTTGCTATCCAAACTGTCCACTTGGACCAGCCTTGGGGCGTCTTCCTTGGGAAAAAGGAAAAGTTTCAGATATCAGGTTCCCCGACAGGGAATGACAGCTTTGATTGGTGTTCTCCCCTTGCAATTAATTGCCTCTCTAACTGCAGAACCCCAAGTCTCCCATTCTCCCCTCCCCCTCCTCGCTACCTCTTGCCAGGAAGGCTGGGAGTGAAGACCGTAAGCAAAAAAGACAGCAAAGGATGAGAATCTGGGTTGCTGGGTGTTTCAGAGAATCCCGCCCACAATCTTCTCCTTTCCTAGACTCACGTCCGCATGCGCTGCTCCTGGCCACCCCAGGGTCTTTTACTAGATCAATTCATGGCCGGCTTGGGGCTGAAAATAAACTTCCAAAAAACTAAATTACTGACAAAAAGCCTCACAATGGAAGAAAAAAAAGAACTTCAAGAAAAAACAGGCCTGGAAACTAAAAATAAGGTTAAATACCTAAGGATCTGGATTTCAAATAAAAGTATAAATGTATACGAGGATAATTATAGTAAAGTATAGAAAGAACTTTTTAAAAATATGGAAACTTGGACCAAACTCCATCTCTCACTCTGGGGAAGAGTCTCGGTTGTGAAAATGAATATCCTCCCCAAAATGATGTTCTTATTCCAAACAATACCCATTTTAGGAGAAATGAATTTTTTTAAGGAGTGGAAAAGGGAAATATCTAGATTTATATGGAGTGGAAAGAAACCAAGGATTAAACACCAGTTATTAACAGATCAAAAGGAGAGAGGAGGTTTTGCATTGCCAGATTTGGAATTCTACCATGCGGCGGCAGGATTGGTTTGGATAAAAGACTGGATTACACTAAAAGACTTGATTTGGATAAAAGACTGGATTACACTATTAGACTTGGAAGGCCACGAGAATCGGTCTGGATGGCACGCTTCTTTAATATATGGAAAAGTGAAGGTCCACAGGGGATTTTTGAGCCATGTGATAAGAAAATCGTGATATAAAATCTGGAATAAATATAAAGGACTACTTGAGCCAAAAATACCCTTGTGGACATCACCAAGAGAAGCAAAACTGATGGGAAGAGTTAGAGGAGTATTGAACCAGAAAATATTTGGAGAATGGAGAATATTTAAGGATTATATAAGATCATATTGTACCAACCACACCATATCTCCAGCCGATGTGGACAGATTCCTCCAAGCTGGAAAGCCCACCACCTGTCCTCTTGACCCGTGCCCGTCATGGCTGATTAGAGCGTGTCCAGACGAGGTGCGGGCCCCCCTGGGGGATATCATCAATTTGTCCCTTGGCACCGGGATATTCCCAGGGGAACTGAAGGAGGCGGTGGTGCGTCCGCTCTTAAAGAAAATATCATTAGATCCCTTAGATCTATCCAATTACCGCCCGGTCTCGAATCTTCCATTCCTGGGTAAGGTGATTGAGAGAGCGGTTGCTGAACAGCTTGGTAGGTTCCTGGATGAAACATCTGCTTTGGATCCATTCCAGTCCGGCTTCCGTGCTGGCCATGGGACCGAGACGGCTCTGGTCGCCCTAACAGATGATCTCCGCAGACAGCTGGATCGAGGCGGGTCGGGGCTGCTGATTCTTTTAGATCTGTCAGCAGCCTTTGACATGGTCGATCACGAACTCCTGGACCACCGCCTTGCCGACGTGGGGATCCAGGGCACAGTCCTTCAATGGCTGCGCTCGTTTCTCTCTGATCGGGGACAGAGGGTGGCGCTTGGGGGGGAATTGTCATCGCGTCACTCCTTGGTGTGTGGAGTGCCTCAGGGTGCGATTCTCTCCCCGATGCTTTTTAACATCTTTATGCGCCCCCTCGCCCAGCTTGTCCGGAGTTTTGGGCTGGGTTGCCATCAGTATGCTGATGACACCCAACTCTATCTGTTGATGGATGGCCATCCTAACTCGGCCCCAGACACACTGACCAGATGTCTGGAAGCTGTGGCTGGATGGTTACGTGGGAGCCGGTTGAAGTTAAATCCTTCGAAGACAGAGGTCCTCTGGCTGGGGCGGGACGATATGGGATCGAGGGGGCAACTCCCATCTCTTGCGGGGGTGCAATTAGTGCCAGCAC
Source organism: Podarcis bocagei (assembly GCF_964188305.1). NCBI lineage: Eukaryota > Metazoa > Chordata > Lepidosauria > Squamata > Lacertidae > Podarcis > Podarcis bocagei. Next base: position 2,623,622 of record NC_138135.1, read on the forward strand.
CGTCCGTTAAGAGTTTGGGTGTAATCTTCGATACCTCCCTCTCTATGGAGGCGCAGATTACAGCTATAACAAAGGCGGCATTTTTTCATCTCCGCCAAGCTAAGCAGTTGGCCCCTTATCTCTCTCGCCCTGACCTAGCCACTGTGATCCATGCGACGGTCACCTCCAGGCTGGATTATTGTAACTCGCTCTACGTGGGGCTGCCCTTGAGACTGACCCAGAAACTCCAGCGGGTGCAGAATGCCGCGGCGAGACTCCTTATGGGGTCTTCGCTGCGAGATCACATTCATCCAGTACTATACCAGCTGCACTGGCTCCCGGTGGAGTACAGGATCAGGTTTAAGGTGCTGGTTTTAACCTTTAAAGCCCTATACGGCCTAGGACCCTCGTACCTACGGGACCGCCTCTCCTGGTATGCCCCACAGAGAAACCTACGGTCTGCAAATAATAACACCCTCAAGGTCCCAGGCCTCAGAGAGGTTAGGCTGGCCTCAACTAGAGCCAGGGCCTTCTCGGCTGCAGCTCCAACCTGGTGGAACGCTCTGTCACAAGAGACTAGGGCCCTGCGGGACCTGACATCCTTCCGCAGGGCCTGCAAGACAGAGTTGTTCCGCCAGGCCTTTGGTCAGGGCGCAGCCTGACTCCCTCCTCTGGCAACCTGCACAGAATTTGGTCTAATCGGTTGCCATCAATTTGATTTTAACTAATTTTTATAATGAAATATTTTTAGAATGTGCTATTATTTGATTGTTTATTTGACTGTTGTTAGCCGCCCTGAGCCCGGCTTGGCTGGGGAGGGCGGGATATAAATAAAATTTATTATTATTATTATTATTATATTAGCAGAACTTGAGTGATACTTGTGAACACAACAAATACTGTTTGTGGAGTAGACGGGACCAATATTAAAGAATATAAAACTGTGCGAAAGAAACAACGGCAGTATAAACAGCACAATGAGAATGATTGGAAGACTCATTTTTTCAGAAGTGTTTTTTATTTAATTAATCATGTACATAAATCTGCTTTTTCTTTCTTTTCTTTATTTTCTTCTTTCCTTTTTTCTTCTTCCCTTTTTTCTTTAATTTTATTTTTGCAGTATGAGATTCCAAATTCTTTGTATATGTGTGTAATTTAAATCAATAAAGATTATTTTTAAAAAGAAATAAATTTGAGGCTGGTCTGATCAAGCGTTGCTTCCTCTGGTTAGCCTCGCTGGAACTCCAGTTCTTTCCAGACCCTGGGGTCACTAGAGGACTGGTGGCTCCTCCTGGCAAATGGCCTGGTGCGCGCTGGATCACCAGTCCTTCCTTGTCCCCAGAATCTGGCCAACCGAAGGTCCCATCTGGGGTGCCATCTGTTGTAAACAAAAGCTGCCCTTCTTCCCTTTATAGAGTCCCTTGTAGGTTCTCCATCGGTAGGAGAAAAGAGCAGAGGCAACCAGAGACTATTGAGAAGCAAAGCAGCTAGTAAGCCTGATCTTTATTGATCTGCTGCAACAGGGTGCTCCCCTGAGGTGGACCCCCAACCAAGGCGTGCCAGCCCTTATATAGACATTTTAAATTCCCTGCCCTGGAGCTCCAGACCACCCCTCCATACATCACAGGAGGGGTGTAACCCAAGACCACCTACTACAAAAATCATACCTGCATCACAGAAAAAGCGGTCTACAACAGAAATGTGCATGTTGTTGTTTTTCCTGCCTGCCAGGTTCTCTGATAATGCCTTATCTGATTACTTTCCTGGTAGTCTGGCCATTCCTTTGAGATGGTGATTTCCCAATTCCTGAGACAATGGGAAGGTTCCCTCACCCCCTCCCTCCTTGCAGAGAATACATTTGGTCAGTTTGGGAGTCTAAATGGTTTCAGGACGGTCTTCCTGTGCTGCTCCAGACATGTGGTTCACATATCTATGTATGTGCTTGGTTGGTGCATTTAAGAACATTTATTATATATATAAGACCTTCAATTTTTTATTACATGATTCATCCAGCCCAGCCTTTCGCATGACGAATTCTGCATCTACGTTAAATAAGCAGGGAGACAATATACAGCCTTGTCAAACTCCTTTCCCAATTTTGAACCAATCAGTTGTTCCATGTCCAGTTCTAACTGTAGCTTCTTGTCCCACATAGAGATTTCTCAGGAGACAGATGAGGTGATCAGGCACTCCCATTTCTTCAAGAACTTGCCATAGTTTGCTGTGGTCGACACAGTCAAAGGCTTTTGCATAGTCAATGAAGCAGAAGTAGATGTCTTTCTGGAACTCTCTAGCTTTCTCCGTAATCCAGCGCATGTTTGCAATTTGATCTCTGGTTCCTCTGCCCCTTCAAAATCCAGCTTGCACTTCTGGGAGTTCTCAGTCCACATACTGCTTGAGCCTTCCTTCTAGCATTTTAAGCATAACCTTGCTAGTGTGTGAAATGAGCGCAATTGTGCGGTAATTGGCGCATTCTTTGGCACTGCCCTTCTTTGGTATTGGGATTTGTGTGTTGCAGGAATCCCCCCCCCAATCATTCAGTTTGTACAAACACGAAACACACACTCACACACGATATACGCAACACTTCTGTAATAAATTCATACAAAATCAGTCGTACATCGGATCTGCACCGTTCGACTTTTATTTTGCGCCATGAAGGAAGGACTAACAAAGGGGGGAGACCTGACACAAGGCAGCCAACATGTCTGCAGCGAGCCCTTCCCAGTTGGCATGCCAACCTTGATGGTCCTAGACAGAAGATCATTCCACTCACAAAGGACCTGCATATGGAAGTGGATTCAGTATGGACTGAAACACAGGACAGCGACCAGCAGGAAACAGTGAACTCCCCTTTGGCCTCAGGAATGTAATCACGGGGAGGGGAAAGGAGGAACCGGACAGGTGACAAGACCCTCAGGTTACCACCACAACTCCTCCTCCTTCAGAGAAGTCACATGTCTCTGAGGTCTCTCAGCCCCACTCACCTCACAGAGTGTTTGTTGTGGGGGAGGAAGGGAAAGGAGAATGTTAGCCGCTTTGAGACTCCTTTGGGATACCAAATCCAAACTCTTCTTCTTCTTCCTGAACCCCTCCTCTGTGTGATGTGTCAATGATGTAGTCATGATGTAGTCTTGGGGGTGTTGTATGGGGGATTAGCAGCTAATAAAAGTTGGGGTCTTCTTTTGTTGGGGGCTTCCATCTTGTTCCACCTGGTGGCAGGTGGGAGTCCTGTGGAGACAGTATTCAATCAAGACCTACTGGCTGCTCTTTTGCTCTGCTCTTCCTGGCTGGTCTCCTTGTTTCTTGTCCAAGGGAGCCCTCAGATTTCTCCCTTAAGACATGGAATCTGTTTCTTTCTACAATTGTATCGGCTGTTTTTCTGAGCCTCTTGGCTGTTGTGCAGGGACGGTGCCTGTGTCTGTTACCGGAAAAATCTGAGGGCTCCCTTGGCCAAAAACAAAGACACCAACCAGGATAACTTGGAGCAAAACAGCAGCCTGTAGGCTTGGCCTTTATTGAACTGTTGCAACAGGGTGCTCCCCTCACTTGCAGGAGAGTGGAAGGACCCAGAAAAATGCTGTGCAAGGGCTTATAAAGACTTTTGAAATTGCCACCCTGTAGATCAAGACCACCCCCAGAAACATCATACATACATCACAGAAAGGAGGGGTTGAGGGAGGAGTTTTGGTGGTAACCTGAGTGTCCTGTCACCTGGCTGGTTCTTCCTTTCCCCCTCCCCATGAGTACTTTCCAGGTGACAGAGGGGAGTTTCCAGGTGGGGGAGGGGAGGATGTTGCAATGCAAACCTTGTAGGCGGGACGGGACCCACTTTGCAGCTGGATCTCCGGGATCAGCCCCTCCCCCGCTCTCCTGATCCCAGAAGGATAAGGGGAGGGGGAAAACCTTCCTCTCCCCCTCTCAATTCTTTCCCTCCCCTCCCGGCACATCCTCCTCTCACCCCGCCCCCACAACCCCAGATCCCGCCCCCAAACATCCCACCCCTTCCTCCTCCTCCTCCAATCCGGCTTCTGCTGAAGGAATGGGGGGGGTGAGCCCCCTCCCACCCTGCCTGCTTCTTCCGCAAGTGGAGCTTCCACTCCGGATTGCTGCTCTGCGGCGTAGCTCTAGAGGGGGGGGGGCGCCTTCGAAAAGGGGAGGGAGGAGGCAGGGGACCCCCCCCGTGGATGTTGCAGGAAAGGAGAATCGGGAGCGAGGACAAAGAGGTAAAGGGGTAGCGGGGGGGGGGAGGAGAAGGAGGGGGGAGAAGAGGACCCAGAGACCCCTCCAGCTCCCCCAAGCGCCTTCCGTGGGGCCTGGATCCCGGCACGCTAGCTGCGAAGGGGCGGAGATGGGGCGCCCACCCACGAGGACTCCCTGGCCCCGTTTCCCCCTCGCAGGCATCCCTGGGGCGCGGAGAGAAGCCCGAATAGAGACCCCCCTGTCCCCACTTGCTCGTCTTGGGGGGCAATAGGGACGGAGAGATGGGTTGCGCCTGGCGAGGGGTGAGCCAAGGGGGCTCTGGGTGCAGGGGAGACCCCGGGATGGGAGGGGGGCCAGGGGCGGGGGGAGGAGGAGGGGGGAGACGAGGACCCAGAGACCCCGCCAGCTCCTCTAATCGCCTTCCGTGGGGCCTAGATCCCGGTGCGCGTGCTGCGAAGGGAGCTTTCCTCGCAGGGCGGACCCCTCGCCCCGTTTCCCAGGCTCCGCGCGTCCCATGAAAGGGTTAAGGGGCGCGAGAGACGCCTGGATAGAGACCCCACCAGTCCCTCCCTTGCTCCTGTTCGGGGGGGCCCTAGGATGGAGAGATGGGGCGCGCAGGGCGAGGTGTCAGTCGCGCTAGAGTGCAAGGGAAACTGCGGGAGAGAGGGAAGGGGAAGGGAAGAGGAGCACTGGGGGGGGGGAGATAGGAAGACCAGTTTTTTGGGGGGGCGTCTCAATCGTGGCTGCCTTGGGCAATCTTCGAAGGGGCCGCCTTGGCTTCTCCCTCCCGCCCAGGGATCCCTGAAAAGTGGGGGTCCTGCCCCCCACCCTTCCATCCTGCAATCTCCATCCTCTTCCCACCCCATAAGTCCCTGCCCTGTCCGGACGCAGCGCTTCTGCCCAGTCCAACCACTGGTCCCCTGGAGAGGAGAGGAAATCCCACGAGGAAGAGGGGAGCGGGGAGGCCTTCTCAGAAGCGGCTCTTGGTTTCCGTAATCCCACCCAGGAAGCAGCCAGAAACCTTTTCCTCTCTCTCAGGCTTTTCCACTGAGAATGAGGATAATGTACACCTGTCATCAGAAACAGGGGTGCAGAGTCCATGGAATGGCTCTCAGGATTGATATAGAAGTTGCACCTCAAAAGCATTTCTTTTATTTTTTAAAAAGATATTTATTAAGATTTTCAGAATATTACAGAATAAAGAAAAAGAAAAAAGAAAAATACAAAATAAAAATGGTTAAAAACAATTCATTCTTTCCATTACTTATCTTTCATTTGCTTGTTTACCGGACCTCCTCACGCCTCCCTTTTTTGTATTCCGGTTCAAATTATTAGTTCAGCAAATCCCTCCCCTCTTTGTATATCCTAGTCTTTAATCATAAAGTATTGCAACATTAAATTTTTACCTATTAATAATCCATTTTTTCATATTCCCTTATAACATTACAGCTAAAGACCACTTAGTTTCTATCCAACATCATTCTAGCATTCATTAATTTTGCAATATTTCTGTAGCTAGTCTTTAAACTTTTTCCAATCTTCTTCCACCGACTCTTCTCCCTGGTCTCGGATTCTGCCAGTCATTTCCGTAAAAAGCATTTCTGTTCCTCTTATTCTTTGTAGGCAATGTCAGAGTGACTGACAAGCTGGGATACAACCCATCATCATCCAATGACAGTGACTGCATGAATCTTCCCAGTCAAAGGACCCATTTTCATGATAGACAGTGCCTGGGGCTGGAGGCTCTACACACCGGGTGTGCCTGTGCAGGCCAAAGACTGCCAGTATTAGCACAGGTGAGGTGTGTGACCTCCCCAAATTTATAGAATGTATGTAAATGAGATTTCCTGGGTGGGATTATATTTTACAGCAACCCTGTGATTTTCTCCACCCATAACATTTCGTGAGCTAATATTGCAGTACGAATTCCAAATTAACTACAAAAAAAATCATCATCATAATAATAGTACAGTGGTCCTTCGGGTTAAGAACTGAATTTGTTCTGCAGGTCCGTTCTTACCCTGAAACTGTTCTTAACCTGAAGCACCACTTTAGCTAATGGGGCCTCCTGCTGCCACCGTGCGATTTCTGTTCTCATCCTGAAGCAAAGTTCTTAACAAAAGGTACTATTTCTGGGTTAGCAGAGACTGTAACCTGAAGCGTCTGTAACACGAGGTACCACTGTAGAAGTTCTAGTATTCGTCTTTCCCCCCAGCCACTCTGGGCAGCTTAGAGCAGTGTTTCCCAACCTTTTTGGGGCAAAGGCACACTTGTTTCATGAAAAAAATCTCGAGGAACACCACCATTACAGCCCCGTGACGTCAGCGCGCAGCGTCACGCCGGGAGGGACATGAATTGCTAGCAAATTACATAATCACCTCCTTGAGGGCTGGCTCATCTTCTCCGAAGGCAGAACCCCATTAATTAACAGGACAGACTCACACCATAGCCAAGACGCGGGGGGGGGGGGGGAACCTCAGTCATGCACAGTCATGCACATGTGGGGGTTAAATGAGGACGAAGACCGGGCAGAGAGCAGGGTTCAAATCACCCCACCTGGCCAGGACAATCCCTGGATGCTCCCTTGGGCCACTCGCCTGACCCACCTCGCAGGGCTGTTGTTGCGAGGATAACACGGGGAGAACCACGCGCGCCCCCGGGAGCTCCTTGGAGGAGAAAGCGGGCGATGAATGCAATGAACGAAATATATGAGAGGCGACCAGGTTTTGCAGGTGAGGGGCCCCCACCAGCCTCCGCTTCCAACACCCGGCACAACGACGCCGAAGTTTCCCCCCGGGCTCGGCTCGGGGAGCAGTGCTGCTCCCCCCCGGCTCCCCTTCGCCCTCCCGGCTCTCTCTGCCGCCCACTGGGGACCCCCCTCACCTGCCAAGTCCGGAGCACCGGTGGAAGTTGCATGCATGCATGCAGGGCGCCGCGTTGCCATTGCATTGCACTGCACTCCATGCAACGCCTGCACGCATGCATTGCCTTGCACGCCCGCCAAGGTCCGATGCGTCCCCTCCGGCGCGGATGCAGCATTGCAAAAATAACCCCCCCGACGCAGCCCTACCTGGGGGGCAGCCTCCGCCTCCGCTGCTCCGCCTCCGCGGGGATCCCCGGGCTCCATCCTGCCGCCCGATCTCCGCGGAGGCGCAGGCAGGCTGCACGGGGTATGCGCGGAAGAGCCCCTGCCCGCCTGGCCGCCGCCGCTGCGCTCATTCCATGGCCGGGAGAAGAGCGCTTCAAACAAAACGCCCAGCCCGCCAGGCCACGCTGGGAAACATAGTTTGTGCACCCCGCGCGGGCGCGGAGCCCAAGGGCGAGGGGACTACGGATCCCGGCAGCCCCCGTGCTGGGGACGGAGGGGGAGAGGCTGGGTGCAGGGATGGAGGGACGGGTGGGCGAGCGAGTGAGTGAGTGGCAGCCGCCAAGCCTTGGCCGAGAGCCAGGAAGGGCCTCCCTGGAGGAGGAGGAGGAGGGAGGCGCAGAGCGGGAGGGAGGGAGGGAACCCCAGGGGTCATCTAGTGACGGCGCCCCAATCGAAAATTTGACTTTAAAAAAAATAATAATCTTTCGAATTTTTTAATTTTCCCCGCGGCACACCAGGCAACATCTCGCGGCACACTAGTGTTCCGCGGAACAGTGGTTGGGAAACACTGCACTAGAGGTATCACATGATAATAATAATAGTACGGTGGTACCTCGGGTTAAGAACTGAATTTGTTCTGGAGGTCCGTTCTTAACCTGAAACTGTTCTTAACCTGAAGCACCACTTTAGCTAATGGGGCGTCCTCCTGCCGCCGTGCGATTTCTGTTCTCATCCTGAAGCAAAGTTCTTAACAGAAGGTACTATTTCTGGGTTAGCAGAGTCTGTAACCTGAAGCGTCTGTAACACGAAGTACCACTGTAGAAGTTATAGTATTCGTCTTTTCCCCCAGCCACTCTGGGCAGCTTACAGTACATATAGGTAAAGGTATAGGGACCCCTGACCTTTAGGTCCAGTCATGGCCGACTTTGGGGTTACGGCGCTCATCTCGATTTATTGGCCGAGGGAGCCAGTGTGCAGCTTCCGGGTCATGTTGCCAGCATGACTAAGTCGCTTCTGGTGAGCCAGAGCAGCGCACGGAAATGCCGTTTACCTTCCCGACAGTACAGTACATATACAAGACAGTAAAAGATCAAACATTAAAAACCTCCTGATACAGCTGTCTTCTAAATGTCAGATGGTTGCCTACTTCCTTGCCCTCGGAAGGGAGGGCATTCCATGGGGCAGGAGGCCCTCTGCCTGGTTCCCTGGAACTTCACTTCTAACAGCAAGGAAACCAGCAGAAGACCCTCGGAGGCGGACCTCCCTGTCCAGACTGAGCAATGGGGGTGAAGATGCTCCTTCAGGTCCACAGGGCCAAGGCAGGGGCCAAAACAGCACTCAAGTAAGAAACAGCCAAGCAGAGTAGAGTAATATCAGAATATGAAGTGAGAGCAGGCGCATTTCAATACTGTAATTTATATATAATTCAATGTCAGAGTAACCCTGGGACTAGATAACAAGCCTCCAGGTGGACGTGCCCCCTCTGCCCTTCACTTTCCTCTTCCGCACGGGTAGAATCTGCCTTCTGGACTGTGGGATTCATGGTTGTTCTCCTCCTCTCCATCCACCAGGGCTTGACTTCAGGGGCAGCAGAATTCCCCAGCCCCCCAAGGATTTGAGACCCATCAGCTGTCCTCACCTGGTTTAGCCGGCCGGTTGAAGCTGTTGCTTGAAGCCCTGTTGCATGCTGACAACTTCTGGAAGCCACAGGTGAGAGCTGAGTGCAGGGTGGAGACCAAGGGTGGAAAAATGACCCCAGGAGGTGCAGGACATGTCCCCCACCAAAGGAACTACTGCTCCCCAACACCCCATGACATCTAGATTCAGGTAGGTAGCCGTATTGGTCTGATGGAGTTGAAATAAAAATTAAAAAATAGTCCAGTAGCACCTTAGAGACCAGCTCATTTTGCTCTAGGTATAAGCTTTCGTGTGCATGCACACTTCTTCAGATACACTGACACAGATGTCACCAGACCCTTGTATATCGTGGGAGGGTGGGCTGGGGTTTTTCTCAGAAGGGTACTCCTACTACCATCTCCTACTACCCTTCACTATATGAAGAAGTGTGCATGCACACAAAAAGTTATACCTAGAATAAACTTAGTAGGTCCCTAAGTTGCTGTTGTTGTTTTTTAGTCGATTAGTCGTGTCCAACTCTTCGTGACCCCCTGGAGCAGAGCACGCCAGGCACTCCTGTCTTCCACTGCCTCCCACAGTTTGGTCAAACTCATGCTGGTAGCTTCGAGAACACTGTCCCAGCATCTCGTCCTCTGTCGTCCCCTTCTCCTTGTGCCCTCCATCTTTCCCAACATCAGGGTCTTTTCCAGGGTGTCTTCTCTTCTCATGAGGAGGCCAAAGTCTTGGAGCCTCAGCTTCAGGATCTGTCCTTCCAGTGAGCACTCAGGGCTGATTTCCTTCAGAATGGATAGGTTTGATCTTCTTGCAGTCCATGGGACTCTCAAGAGTCTCCTCCAGCACCAGAATTCAAAAGCATCAATTCTTTGGCGATCAGCCTTCTTTATGGTCCAGCTCTCACTTCCATACATCACTACTGGGAAAAGCAGAGCTTGAACTATAAGGACCTTTCTTGGCAAGGTGATGTCTCTGCTTTTTAAGATGCTGTCTAGGTTTGTCATTACTTTTCTCCCAAGACCCTAAGTTGCTACTGGACTATTTTTGTTAATTTTTTTACTTCAACTGTGTCAGACCAATATGTCTACCTACCATTAAGTACAGTTATCTCCTCATCTTGAATATCCTGCTTTTCAGCGCCAGATTAGGATAGTCCTCTGTCAGAAGACAAGCATAGGATCAGGCACATCATCAATATAAAGAACCATTGGGTGGGCGTTTCCGTCTGGGATTCCCAATTGCCAGCTGCTCTCCTTCTGCTTCTCCTGCTCTCTCCATGCAATGTGAAGCATGTAGAGGGAGGTCCATCTCCAAGAACAGGAGCTTCCCTGAGCACCCATTCAGCTGACCCCAAGCACCAAGCCTTGTCACTAGTTCTCTGACTGACCCAGACCACAGTCCCTGGAAGAGATGAAGGCCTGGGTCTCCCAAAATGGTCCATATTGACCTCCTGAGGTCAGTGGGATTCTGCAGGCGATTCATGAAGAACTAGAGGTGGAAACAGGGGCAACCAGTTGATTTGAAAGGCAGTCCCACAGGACAACAGTATTCCAAGATCATGCTGTGTTATTAAAGATGATTGAGGATTATGAAAGGTTCCTGATGCATTACTACCATTTGACATCATACCATTTTCATTTCCTAAAAATTGGGAACATGGGTAGGACATGGGAGAATGTAGGAGATGTTGAAATAGGAGAAGGTGCTAATGGTGGTTGATGTATCCTTTTTTTTGTGTGTGTTCTTTTTCCTGAAGCCCAAACAGGATTTCCTTTCTGCCCACTCTGAAAAAGGTGATGGAGGAGACAGAATTGCAGAGGACAGGGCACCTTTCGTTTCATTGGGAATAGACATTAAAATGTGTGAAATGTGGAATATGCTTCACTAAATGAGTACACAGAGTTCACATCAACGAACACGAAAAGGAAAGAACCCATTTAAAGGTATTGAGTGCAGAAAGAGATTCTCTTTCAATGCAAAACTTAGAACACACCAGCGGACTCACACAGGGGAAAAACTATATTTATGTACGGAGTGTGGCAAGAGCTTTAATGATAGTGGAAGCCTTAGAAGACATCAACGGACTCACACAGGGGAGAAACCATTTCAAGTTATGGAGTGTGAAATGAGTTTTAATAATAGTGCACACCTTAGGCAACATCAATGGACTCATACAGGGGAGAAACCATTTCAATGCATGGATTGTGGAAAGAGCTTCAGTCAGAGTGGACACCTTAGAAGACATCAACAGTCTCACACAGGGGTGAAACCATATAAATGTATAGAATGTGGAAAAAGCTTCAGTCAGAATGCAGACCTTAAAAAACATCAACGGATTCACACAGGGGAGAAACCATTTAAATGCATGGACTGTGGAAAGAGCTTCAGTTGGAGTGGAGAGCTTAGATCACATCAACGGACTCACACAGGGGAGAAACCATATAAATGTATGGAGTGTGGAAAGAGCTTCGGTCAGAGTGAACACCTTAGAAATCATCAACGGATTCACACAGGGGAGAAACCATATGAATGTATGCAGTGTGGAAAGAGCTTCAGTCGGAGTGGAGAGCTTAGAAGACATCAACGGACTCACACAGGGGAGAAACCATAAAAATGTATGGAGTGTGGAAAGAGCTTTAAAGAAAGTGGAAACCTTAGAAGACATCAACGGACTCACACAGGGGAGAAACCATTTAAATGCATGGAGTGTGGAAAGACCTTCAGTCAGAATGCAGACCTTAGAAATCATCAACGGACTCACACAGGGGAGAAACCATTTAAATGCATGGAGTGTGAAATAAGCTTTAATGAAAGTGGAAGCCTTAGAAGACATCAACGGACTCACACAGGGGAGAAACCATATAAATGTATGGAGTGTGGAAGGAGCTTCAGTCAGAGTGGAGAGCTTAGATCACATCAACGGACTCACACAGGGGAGAAACCATATAAATGTATGGAGTGTGGAAAGAGCTTTAAAGAAAGTGGAAACCTTAGAAGACATCAACGGACTCACACAGGGGAGAAACCATTTAAATGCATGGAATGTAGAAAGAGCTTCAGTCAGCGTGCACACCTTAGTAATCATCAACAGACTCACACAGAGGAGAAACCATATAAATGTATAGAGTGTGGAAAGTGTTGGCTATTTGCAGTATGGTAGCGCTGCAGAGAGCTTGCTGGGGAGACCATGCATTAAAAAAAAGGACTCAGACTTCCGGAGGCGGCGCGAAACGGTAATGGCGGTCCCCTTTGCGCTGTGAAGGGGAAGCTCTGCAGAAACGGGTCGTCCGCTACGGCGAAGCGGAGACCCACACTGGAAAACCACAGGTAGAGTGAGCCTGTGGCCGTGGGACTCGGCGGGCACCAGAAGCCCCCCCCCCGAAACGAAGAACGAACCCCGTAAGGGGCTCCGGAACGTGGAAGGGCTGGCGCAGTGCTGTGAGTCGATCGCTCTTTCTGCGGAAGTGTAGCCGCTTAGCTCCTGCCGATGAGCGCTGACCTTTTTTCCTGGAACATTTGATTTGAAAACTACTAACCCGTGAGTAAGAGGGACTGAAGAATTTCGGGACTAAATTGAATTAAAATTTGGCTAAAGTGGGAGACGCAACCAGGAAGTCCGTCTGCTTAAGGATTTAAAGCAAAAGACTTTGATCAGCTGGAAGCCTTTGAAGTGGCATTAAAAACTTTTCATTTGTGTATCATTTGAGCTGCTTTAATAGAGACTAAGTGAGGTAAATTTCCTTTTCCTTTTTGGCTTTGGACTTGGCTTTACCTCCTCCTTGTGGATTTACAAATGTTTTAAGAAGCCCAAAATCTCGGACTGCCAGATTAAATAGAACTGTCAAATTGCAGACTTTGCTTAGCTACCGGAACTGATACATTGGAGCGCTATTGGTCTAGATACATTGAGATACTGTTTCTCGCACTTCTTAGAGACTTTGTTTTACATTAAGGACTTGTTCTGTTACTATAAGAGGGCTGAAGGGCTTCTTTAAGGCTGTTTGGACATTAATGGAGTAACAACCTTATTCTCTCCCTCGAGATACTTTCATACTCCCCCTAGAGGATTTTGGGTTAACAGCTGTCTGGGATCTGTTTTTTGTATCTGCCTTCTCCTGTCTTGTGTTTACTCTCTGGACTTGTGGATTCCCATGGGAACATACATGGTTTGACCTTGACACGTAGACAGGAGTGGAATGAGTGGCTTCGGGAAAACAAGATCGGCTAAAGCGAAAGCTAAACAATTAACGCAAACAACTTTGGCTACACAGCTACGCAGATCTTCTGTTCCTGCTATCTTGGTGGCACAAGAGGAAGAAACAGAGCAGACTTCACTAGAAGGTATGGCTGCAGGAGGATCTGCCTCAGTATTAGAACAAATTTTGGGAAAATTGGAAAGTTTGGACAAAAAGGCAGATGAGCATTCGGCTAAAATTGACCAAGCTACAGCCAGTGTTAATAAACTGACTGAACAAGTTGCTCAGCATGCACAAGCAATTGGGAACCTTCAGGAAGCCACCACAGAAAATCGCAAATTAGCTGTGGAAGCCAATCAAAAAGCTGAAGCAGCAAAAGTGGAGGTAAAACCACTATACAAACAGGTTGGTGAACAGCAGGCCTACCTGTCTATGATAGAATTACGTAGTAGGGAAAATAACCTGAGACTGAGGTCAATTTCTGAATTGGAACAAGGGGATTTAATCTGGGATGCAAGTAAAGCTGTTATGAGGGGGTTTCTGATACAACAGAATACAATAAAGAAAAGAGCACAGAATGAGAAAAAGGATAAGATTTTGGAGAAAATAAGAGAAGGAGAGAAAAAGTTAAGATTGAAACCAAAGTCTCAGGAGATCCTGAGAGAAATTAAATTTCACCAAGCACAATACGCCAAACTGATAAATCAAGAACTTGAGTGGAAAATTAAGTTAATGAAACAAAGGACATTTGAATCAGCAAATAAATGTGGAAAACTGCTAGCATGGCAGTTGAAAAAGAGGCAAAAATTGAACACGGTTATAAACCTAGAGATTGAAGGGAGAAATGTTCAGAACCTGGAGGAAATTAGAAAGTGCTTCCAGAGATACTTTAAACAACTTTATACGCAAGGGCCGGAAAAAGAGACTGAGATAGACCATTTTTTTAAAAAAAATGGACTACCTAAACTATCTCAGGAAAAGAGAACAATTTTGAACTATAAAATAACACAACAAGAAATTGAAGGTGCCATCCAGAATATGCAACTAGGCAAGTCTCCAGGGCCAGATGGACTTACCTCCAAGTATTATAGGACATTGAAAGACTATTTGACACAACCATTAATGGAGGTTTGTAATGAGATTTTGGAGGGGAGGAAGGCACCGGAATCGTGGAAAGAAGCTTTCATCACATTGATACCTAAATTGGAAACTGAAAAGACTCAACTTAAGAACTACCGCCCCATCTCGCTCCTGAATGTGGATTACAAAATTTTTGCAGACATTTTGGCAAGTAGACTTTAAAAAGTGTTAAATGAAGTAATTCATAAAGACCAGGCAGGTTTTCTCCCAGGTAGACACCTGTTTGATAACACCAGGAATATTATTGACATTTTGGAACTTTTGCAAACGAACATTAATACAAAAGCAGTGTTAATTTTTATAGATGCGGAGAAGGCCTTTGACAACATCTCATGGAAGTTCATGAAGAAAAACTTTGAAGGGATGGGAGTGGGACGGGGGTTTGAAAATGGGTTAGAGGCAATCTACTCAGAACAAAAAGCTAAACTGATAGTTAACTGTGGTGACAGAAGAGTTTAAGATTGAAAAAGGAACACGACAAGGTTGTCCTATTTCCCCTCTGTTATTTATCTCGGTTCTGGAGGTGCTTTTGAATATGATCAGAGGGGACCGGTTGGTTGAAGGGATTCAGGTCGGAGCCAAACAGTATAAACTTAAAGCTTTTGCAGATGACCTGGTTTTAACATTACAGGAGCCAGAATCTAGTACAAAAAGAGTTTTAGAATTGATTCATGAGTTTGGTCAGGTGGCGGGATTTAAACTAAACAAGCAAAAAACTAAGGTTTTGGGGGAAAATTTGACATCTTTGGAATCAGAAAGGTTTCAGAAAGAGACAGATTTAAAGGTGGTTAAAAAGGTGAAATACCTAGGGGTTAATTTGACTGCCAAAAACTTGAATTTATTTAAAGATAATTATGAAAAATGTTGGTCAGAAATTAAAAAGGACTTAGAAATTTGGTCAAGATTGAAACTTTCCTTGTTGGGCCGAATTGCTGCTATAAAGATGAATGTGTTGCCAAAAATGTTATTTTTGTTTCAGACCCTACAGATTGTGGACAGAGTGGAATGTTTTGGAAAGTGGCAGAGAGATATCTCTAAGTTTGTCTGGCAGGGCAAAAAGCCCAGAATAAAATTTAAAATATTAACTGATGCAAAGGAAAGAGGGGGGTTTGCCCTGCCGGATTTAAAGTTATATTATGAAGCTGCAGCTTTCTGCTGGATGAAAGATTGGTTACTTATTGAGAACACTGATGTCCTGGATCTGGAAGGGTTCAATAATGCTTTTGGATGGCATGCTTATTTGTGGTACGACAAGGTAAAGGTTCATAAAGCTTTCAAGAACCATATTGTCAGGAAAGCGATATTTAATGTCTGGACAAAATACAAAGACTTATTAGAAAACAAGACCCCAAGGTGGTTGTCACCAATGGAAGCTAAGGCTCGGAAAAGACTCAGTATGGAGGCTGAATGGCCAAAATATTGGGAAATAATAGAAAAAGTTGGAGATACCTGGAGGCTGCAGAGTTTGGAGAAATTAAAGGATAAAGTGCGGGATTGGTTACACTATGCTCAGATTAAGGAGGTTTTCAATTTGGATAAAAAGATAGGATTCCAGGTGGAAAAATCGAAATTAGAAACAGAATTGCTAGAACCTAAGACTAAGGTACTTTCAAAAATGTATAACTTGCTGTTAAAATGGAACACTCAAGATGAAACAGTTAAATCAGCTATGATAAAATGGGCCCAGGACATTGGGTACAACATCATGTTTGCTGACTGGGAACGGTTATGGACCACCGGTGTGAAGTTCACGGCATGTAATGCCCTGAAAGAAAATATTATGAAAATGATATATAGGTGGTACATGACCCCAGTCAAGCTTGCAAAAATATACCATTTGCATGATAATAAATGTTGGAAATGTAAGGAGACTGAAGGAACATTCTTTCACCTCTGGTGGACCTGTCCAAGAGTGAAGGCCTTTTGGGAAATGATTTATAATGAGTTAAAAAAGGTATTTAAGTATACCTTCCCCAAGAAACCAGAGGCATTCCTCTTGGGCATCGTTGGCCAGAAAGTGTTAAAGAAGGACACAACTTTTTTTATGTACGCAACAACAGCAGCAAGAATACTCATTGCAAGATATTGGAAGACACAAGATTTGCCCACACTGGAAGAATGGCAGACGCAACTGATGGACTATATGGAGCTGGCTGAAATGACTGGCAGAATCCGAGACTTGGGAGAAGAGACAATGGAAGAGGACTGGAAAAAGTTTAAAGACTATTTACGAAAACAATATAAACTGTATGAATGTTAAGAAATTGCACAATTGAAAACAACATGGCACCAGCAATTTACTTGAAAGATATATGAGACTAAGTGATGTTTATGAAAAAGATGAGATTTGAAGTAATATTATGTTGAAAATAAGCTGATAAGCGTTTGACAAAAATTATTTGAAGTTTGAGACATAATATTGGAGAAGTACAAAATAAGAATTGAAGTAAGGTAATAAATTGCTGATTATAACTTTAGTACCGAGAACGCAGGGAAGGGAGATGTGAGGAAGTCCAGTTAGTTTTGGAAAAATATGCTATGAACAGTTATGATTTTCTTTATTCTATGTCTATGTTTCTGTCTATTTATGTTTTTTGTTGTTTGCTATTCTTTGGTGAAGGTATTGTATATGTTTGGTGATTTTTCTTTGTTTGAAACTTGCAATAAAAATTTATATAAAAATAAAAACAAAAAAAGGAATCAAAAATAACTTAAACAAGGTTTTAATTACAAAAACAAAAACTCCTTATACACTAAATACATCAACAAACAAACATGACCCAACCACCACCCCATCCCCCAGGGTAATGGGAGAGCTAGGTGCTGCACCTTATATACTACACCCAATTGTCAACACAGCTTAATCAATACAACTCAGCAGCACCTGCTATGTTTCACAGCTGTAAAGCTGGGTCTCATTATCTTGCTCTGGCCCTTGCTCTGGCCCCTTAAAGACATACACATCGGGTGGAACAATGATGAACCTTTACATTTAAAGTAACCATTCAACATTTCCCCTCTGGTTCATCATTGTGGAACAAAAACAGAAAGCATATTTTGTACATGTCTTTCATATGTAACATTTGGAAGTGCTTTTGTAAAAATGTCTGCAATTTGTCACCCGGAACATATTCAAATACAACGATTTTGTCAGCAATTAGTTTCTTTACAAACTGTAAACGTAATCTTAAGACTCTAGTGTGCTGCGTATTGGTCTCTGAACACAGGATAGCGAGTCCACTCTGGGAATCAAGGTAAATTTTTACTGGTAGTGTTACTTGCATCTGTAGGTCTGCGAATACTTGCAGATACCATTCTACATCACGAGTGGCCTGAACGCATGCACATAATTCACTCTCTGTTGTGGAGAGACAAATAATCGTTTGTGTCTGGGACTTCCATTCAAATGGACAACCGTTATAACAAAACACCTTACCAGACACACCCCTGCAATTATTTTGTTCCACTGCATGAGATGCATCGCAGAAAATTTCAAAACCTTTGTCAATACTTGATGTAAACTGCAACCTATAATGTTTGGTATGTTTAAGGTACATCACCACTCTCTTAAGAGCAGAGAAACATTGCGTAGTGGGCTTTTCCACAAATTTTGCCAGAAAGTGAAAAGCATAAGTTATATCTGGTCTTGAGATTCTTTGAATAAAATTTAGCTTGCCTATAGCAGAACGATACAAAGTTTTGTTAGGAAATGGCTTATCTTCGTTTGCTTCCCATTTGCATTTTCTAAACATAGCATTTCAACAAGATCATCAATGTTTGCAGTTTGATGAACCAGGAAAAAGCCATTTTTGCCTTTCTAAATTTGCATGGATAAGTAATTTTTAGCTATGCCTAATTCCACCACATCAAATTTCTTCTGTAACTGTGTTACTACCTGTTCATATTCCTGTTTAGTTTTTGTAGAAATTAACACGTCATCTACAGACACACATATTTTTGCTACAGAGTTTGCCCTTTCCTTTGTAAACACACAATTGTTTGCCTTCCTTGTGAAAAACCAATATCTAGCAATTCTTTTGCTAAATTTTGGTGTCAATTCCTTCCACTTCGGTGCAGACCATAAAGGGATTTATTTAATTTGCATACCAAACCTTCAGCGGCATCTATGCCTTCAGGAACATGCATAAAAATTTGTTCTTTTAAATCTGCAAACAAATATGCAGTTTTTATATCTAGGTGATAAACAGAATGTCCATGTTGTGATGCATCTTTTAACAAAAGCTTAACTGTTTCATATTTTACACTTGGTGAATAACACAAATCATAATCTTCGCCTGGAATTTGTTGAAAACCTCTAGCAACTAATCTAGCCTTGTACCTTACAACTTCATTTATGTCATTCATTTTAACTCTATAAACCCATTTTGAATCAATAAGTCTCATATCTGGGGTTTGTGGTACAAGAGACCAAGTGTTGTTGTGCTCTTTTAAAGAAGCTATCTCAGAGTTCATAGCTTTATACCAACTTACAGCTTGGTGCTTAGGTAAATTCTGAACATCATTGTAGCTTTTTGGCTCAAAAACCGCCTTATTGGCATACACAGTATTAAAATGTTCATCTGCAAAACGTTGTGGCTTCTGCCTCTTTCTATCTGAACGCCTCAGTCCGGAAGGAGAGTCAGACTCCTCAGGCTTAATGGGACTAAGTGAACTACTAGTTTCAGGTTGTAAATCAGGGGTGTCAAACGCAAATTCATCGGGGGCCGCATCAGCAGTTTGGTCACCCTCAAAGGGCCAGTTGTATCTATAGGACTCAATATGCGCTCAATATAAAAACAAGTGGAGGTTTCCTGAATGCATCTAAAGTGGAGGTTTCCAGTGTAGAACGGCCGGCGCTGCTAGAGGGCAGACATTCTCTGGCATGTAGGCTGCCGCGCATGCGCTGAAGAGGCGGCTTTCTTGTGTCAAAAAACAAACAAACCGAGAATAAAAGGTGAAGGCTGGCGGCCGGCAGCGGCTACACGGGCCACATGATGAGGTCTGGCGGGCCGGATTCGGCCCGCGGGCCTTGTATTTGACACCCGTGTTGTAAATCATCATTGTCAGGCTGAAGAGATGCCTGTGGGCTAAGCCCACGGTCAGAAAACTCAAGAGTATCTAACCTCCCCTCGGGTGCCTGTGACTTTAAATCATCGAACAAATTATCAAATTCAACAGGCTTTTCATCTTTTTCCATTAATTCAGAAGCACCATTTCCTGCGGCGGCTGCTGTTGCTTCTTCCTCTGTATTATCTATACCATTAGTATCTTGGAAAACAGCAACTCCATTCCAATTTACAGTTTGTATCATGCTTCTGGTAATATGAAATTTGCCAGTTGCTGGTATGTAAATTCTGTACGCCCCCTGCTGGTAGCTCATTAATTTTCACTGAACACTATGCTCACCCAATTTCTGCTTAGCGGGATAATGCATAATTACATCTGAACCCCAAATACATAGGCATTTCCGATTAGGGTGTTTTTTAAACAGCTTCTCATAGGGGGTGACATCTAAACCAGAATGATAACTACGATTTCTAACATAACAAAAAGCATTCAGCGCTTCAGCCCAAAAGACTTTGGGCAGATTAGCATTGTGCAGATAAGTTTTAATCCCTGCCTGCAGGTCACGCTGCACAACTTCAACAAGCCCATTTTGCCAGGGACTTCGGGGGCAAGATAACTCATGAGTAGTCCCCTGCGCTTCCAGGAATTTCTCAAAATCCTCAGAAACAAATTCCCCGCCCCAGTCAGAAAACAGGTTCTTAATAGGTTTGTTAAAGTGTGTTTTTACCCAGTTGCAAAAAACTTTGTACTTCTCAAATGCTTGGGACTTCTCAACTATTGCATAAGTCCAACAATATCTGCTATACTGGTCTATCAGGGTAAGCCAGTACTTAGAACCTCCTAATGATGGTGGGAGTGGTCCAACTAAATCACAATGTACACGCTCAAATGACTCAGTTACTTTCCTATCTGAGCACTTACCCTTGCGTGCAACCTTAATCTTATTCTTGCAACAGGATAGACATTGCATAAAGAATTTACATGGTTTTAATTTGAGGCCATTAACAATATTCTTTGTCTTAATTACATCAGCAAAATTCAGATGTCCCAGAATTCTGGGTGCCTCATGGACACACCCGGAATGTGGCCTTAGATTCCTCAACCCCTGGCTTGACTGTGCTGCTCTGCAATTTATAGGCGATTGTGAGTAGGTGCAAAAGTACAGTCTATATGAACCATCAGATTCCTGGGCATACAATAGACATTTGTTCCCCTCGAAAAACTCACACATTGACTTTAAGAAATGCACCGTTATGCCTTGATGAGCAAAGCACCTTACTGATAATAAATTGTCCACTGATGGGCAGTAAATGCAGTTCGCTATAGTATTGTTTAAAGAGTCAAGTTTAACAGTACCCCTACCAAGCGACTACAGAGTACCCCTACAGAGGAAGAGTTTCCGTTGTAATACAAGCCTTAGATCAGATCAACGGACTCACACAGGAGAGAAACCATTTACATGTGTGGAGTGTGGAAAGAGCTTCAGTTATAGTGGAAACCTGAGAATACATCAACAGACTCACATAGGTAAGAAACTATTTAAATGTATCAAATGTGGAAAGAGCTTTAGTGAAAATGGAAGCCTTAGGAAACAACGGACTCACACAGGAGAGAAACTTTTTTAAATTTATGAAGTGTGGAAAGAGCTTCAATTATAGTGGAAACCTGAGAAGACATCAACATGCTCACATCGGTAAGAAACAATTTAAATGTATGGAGTGCGGAAAGAGCTTTAGTGATAATGGAAAACTTAGAACACATCACCGGACTCAGACGGGAGAAACCATTTAAAGGTATGGACTGTAGAAGGAGCTTCAGTCAGAGTGGAACCCTTGATTTATGTCAACAAACTCACACAAAAGACAAACTATATAAATATCAGGAAAGTAGATAGAGGTTCAAAATCAACAGACTTATGGACAGGAAGAACTTTAACAGTTCACACCCTTCAAACCATCACAAATTCAAAGAGGAGAAGCAGTTTATATGAAAAGACTGCAAAAAGTGCTTTATTTATAATGGAGTCTTTAAGGAACATCCAGGGACTCTCACATGGGAGAACCCATTTAGATGTATGGAGTGTGTGACGTCTTCCTCTCAGAGTCCACTCTGAGCAATGAACTCATAAGAAATCGGCTTCGTGGAAGACGGGTCCTGCCGCGGCGGCGACGCGGGGACCCTCAGAAACCACAGGCGCGGAAGCCTGTGGACCTGGTAACTCGGCGGGCACCTTTTGACCCTCCCCGACCAGCGAAGAAGCCTTTTTAAAGGCTTCAGAGCCGGTGACAGAGAGTGGCGTGGTGCTGTGAGTGGATCGCTTCTTCTACGCAGTGAAGCTGTGGGACATGGCCGGAGAGCGCTGACTTCTTCCTTGAACATTTGGGCTGCAAAAGTAACAACCCGTGAGTAATACGGAGATTGGACTTAAAATTTCTTTTTAAATTCGGTACGACCGGGGGATGCGTTAAAAGGAAGTCCGCCCCCCTGTTCTGTAGACAATTTAAAGCAAGAATTGGATAACTAAGGTCGAGAGACCATTTTTCTCTTTGTGAGATAAAAGTTTTTAATTCCACGATTTGGCACTATAAGTATTTCGCTGGAGGATAAGAACTGATTTTAAGGAGCTGAGACGCAACCCCCCGGGATCCGGGTGAGATCCGTGAGAGAGCCTGTTGAGGAGGAATAAAGAGTTTGACAGCTGTCAAACGAGCTGTCAAAGTTACAAGAATTTGCCTTCTGTTACTTCTGCTGGTTATTTTTGATACGTTTTAACTTGAAACGGTTGGAAATAAATAAAAAATAAGAACAAAGTAATCAGACTGTTGGAGAAAGAATATTAAGTAACCAGAACCCCTCTAGAGGGGGTTCTGAGACATTAAAATGGCTGTAGATGGAAAACTACAGGCTGAGCTGGAAAGAATGTTCTTTCTCGGGGGGAAATTACAAGACCAGAGTGCAGCTATGGCTACAGATGTTTTGACTTTGAAATTGAAAGTAAATAATCTTGCTGATGGTCCCAAGGACTTGACTCAAGAAAATTCTGCAGTCGAACAAAAAGAGATATGTGCAGACTCAGAGGATTGGGAAGGAGGAGCTGAAATGTGGCAGGTGAAAAAGGACAACCAGTGGCCTGTAAAAATGGATTACAAAGAAAACAAGATATGGATGATGAAAATTTGGTTTGAATTTGAGAATGAAGATTGGAGGAATCTCCCCACAGGGAGATCGGAAGACCTATGGATGATAAATTTGATTAAGGTGAAAATTGGAGCTTTTGGGACATTTGGCATATTTGGACTTAAGAGGAATAAGAGACATGATTTGGGCTCCACTTTTGAATACGGAGGTCTGGTTGGAAGGAATGCAGACCCCATTGGGACAGAGCTTCTCCGAGATCCGATGTTTACTATAAAAAGACTACCAACAAAACCGGCAGAGAGGGACTGAAAGAGACTTAAGGGCCTCAGACGTGAGGGATCCGGGCTGAGAGTTGACAGATTGATGTATAATTTTTGAGGATCGAAACTGGGAAAGGGGGGGGGCGAGAGTTTGGGAATCCAAAGGGTGTATAATTATATGCTGTTTTTTGTCATTTTGTTTTGTAAATAATATAAAAATTGGGAAATCTGTGGAAGGGAAAGGGGGTCGCCCTTAGAAAAATACGTAAAGGATGGGTATTTTGGCTTAAACAGAGGTTTATAAGTTAAATTTGGTTAACTAAGAAGAATTAAGTAAAATATTAATAAGGTAAAGGAGGGAGATAAGAACTTGCTGAGTAAACTATTGAAGCTGGAATGCTGGAGGGGGAGGTGTGGGGAAGTTCAGGAAAGTGGTTAAGAAATTAGGGATTTGAAATTATATGTGTTTGCATTTGTGTCTGTATGTTTGTGTTGTGTATTGTTTGTGTGTGTAAACTTTGAAAATTCAATAAAAAAATTATTAAAAAAAAACTCAGAGAGGAGAAGCAGTTTAAATGAAAAGATTGCAAAAAGTACTTTATTTATAATAGAGTGATCAAGGAACATCACAGGACTCTCACATGGGAGAACCCATTTAGATGTATGGAGTGTGGGACGTCTTCCTCTCAGAGTCCACTCTGAGCAATGAACTCAGCAGGAAATCATTCCTAAAAGCATGAGGTATATGTGAAGTTCTGGTGTTTATATGTAAAACATTATAATAATGAAAGAAGGAAGCATCTCACAATAGTGAGTATAATTTTAGATGAAAGTACCTTTGTTTTTCACCAAACTCACTCACACCCCCCCCACGCATGATCTCCCAGCACTGCTTCTTCACCAGAACTTCATCGCTGCCTCCTGCCATGCTCATTCTGAAGAAAACTTGGAATACTGAAATTGAATGTTGGATTTCCCCCCAAGCCTAATTTCAAGAGAGAGAAGGAGGGGCTGCAGGTACTAGGGAAGTCTCCTGGGGGCCCCACGTTCACTCATGTACCCTGGGACAATTTACTGCCATCAGCAAACTTTGCCCCCTCCCTGCTCCCTCCTAAGTCTAGATCATTTATGAAGAAGTTGAAAAGCCACAGGTCCCAATACTGATCTTGAGGGGACTCGGCTTTCTGCTTCTCTCCATTCAGAGAACTGTCTGTTTACTCTCTTGGTGTTTCAGAAGGAGGGCTGCCTCCAACTGGGGAGGCGCATTTCTTCTATGGGCGCATTTCCGGGGTCCCCACGGTGCCCCCCAGCCTGGCTCCACTCGGCCAGGGCAGCTGCATTTTGTTTCACTGCAAGTGAGCCTGCCCCCTGCAATGTGGGGTCTTAAAGGAACTTCATTGGGGGGATCAGCGAGAAGAAGCTTCTGGATCCTGTACAGTCCCCTGCCTGCCTGCTCCCTTCAGGGTTCCTGAGCCCCTCCCTTTTCATTTCAAGGATTGGGGGTCCTGCACAGCCCTCAGGGCAGCTAAGCATCGGGGGAGCTATTTTGTTTGCTGAGGGCAGGAGTCACAATCCTGGCACACTGCAGGATGTCTGGGTTTTGGGTATGGGGGTGAAAAAAGGTGGGGGGAGGTGGAAAAGAGGTGATAGGGGAAATATCCTGGGGTGTGGATTTTATTTTATTTTTAATCATTTTTATTGATTTTCCAAAAAAATCTAGAGTGTTCACTAGAAGGACAGATCCTGAAGCTGAGGCTCCAAGACTTTGGCCACCTCATGAGAAGAGAAGACTCCCTGGAAAAGACCCTGGTGTTGGGAAAGATGGAGGGCACAAGGAGAAGGGGACGACAGAGGACGAGATGGTTGGACAGTGTTCTCGAAGACTTCCGGGTTTGTGCCTCCGGTAATGGCGGAATTACCGTGGGAATTGGGTCTTGCCGCCACGGTTAAGGTGGAGACCCGTAAAAAAATCACAGGCGGGAGAAGCCTGTGAGCGTGGGATTCGGCGGGCACCTTTTGCGCCTCCCCTACTCACGGGGAAACCCAGTTTCGGGGATCCGGAGCGACGTGGGGTGAGTGGCGTGGTGCATCGAATCGTCTGCTTCTTCCACAGAGCGAAGCCGCATAGCTGTTGCCGGAGAGTGCTGACTTTTTCCTGTGGACAATTTGATTTTAAAGTAATTACCCGTGAGTAGTGCCAAAGCGGGAAAATTCGATCTTTAAACGTTTAATTAGGTATCGCAACAGAGAGGTTCAAAACAGGAAGTCCGCCTTCCCCTTTTGTAAATAGACTAAAGCAATGAGGCTGCAAGCTGAAGTCTTGGAAAGCCTATTGTAAAAGACTAATTTTCCATTGGTAAAGAATACTTGGTGGCAGGAGAAGAGGGGGGGAAGCTTGTGGACTGAGTATGCCTGCAGGAGAGAGCGGAGAGAGCTAAAATACCGCCGCTCTGACTCTGGAAATGGGCTGCTAGCAGGACTGACGTCTTTTGGAATGTTCATTGACAGCATTTAGAACGTTCATTGACAGCTAGCTGAATAAGAGAAACACATTGTTTCTACTGTCTCCGGCTGCTTTTAAAAGAAAAAAGGAGTTAACGTAACTGAAAATTGAAACTAAATTTGGATTGTTGGAACTGTGTTTAAAAGAGGACATTATTGATTGATACAAATAGAAACTGTTTTCCCCTAGTGGAAGCCTTTGAAACTGGCTGTTTTACAAGAGCTGGGCAAGGGGATTTTCCAGCTGTGAGACTTTGGGTCTGACCTTGAATCTTTTAAGTGTTATGGGAAATGGAAAGGAAAAAACAGACCAGTCAACTGCTGAAAAAAAATTAAGGTCTAGGAGGACTTGGCAGCAATCCCGGAGAAATTCAACATCAGGCCCCTCTGCCTCGTCTGCCGGGGCTTCTGCACCAGTACACTCAAAACCAAGAGGAATGTCGACAGAAGAGGCCTTAGCGGTTGCATTAAATAAGAGAAATGACTCACTGGAACAGCTTAACAAGAAAGTGGATGTTGCAAATACTAAAATTGACTTAAATACAGAAAGTATAAATAATTTGGGACAAAAGGTGAATACTAATACAGAAACTATTCAGAAATTGATACAGGAATCTACTTTGATACGTCAGACTGCGGAGGAAGCCAGGGAGAAAGCCGTTGCTGCTGAATGTAAAGTAACACAACTGGAGAGAGAGAGAGTCCCAGACCTACAGAGGCAACTTGATGAGCATAAGTTGACGCTTTCTATGATTGAATTTAAAGAAAAACAGACGAATTTGAGGATCAGAGCCCTACCTGAATTGGAGAAGGAAAGTTTGACAGACTTTCTCACACAGGAATTTGCAGACTTTTGGGACCTGGACTTGGGTAAAGAAGAGTTTAGAATTGTGAGGGCCTTCAGACTTGGAAGAGGAGGAAAAAAAGAGAAGAACAGAATAAGAGACTGCTTGATCACACTTCGAACTAAAGAGGAGAGAGACAAAATATTGGGTTGGCACTACCAGAAGAACCTAGAAGTACATCAGTCAAGAGTGGTAATTTTTAAAGATGTCCCGAAATATCTTTTGGATTTTAGGCTTAACTACAGAGATTTGGTTGCCCTGCTGAGAAGGAACAAAATCATCTTTAGGTGGGAGTTTCCCCAAGGTCTATCCTTCGGTTTCAAAGGAAGGAAAATAAAAATAAGATCAGTAGAAGACAAAATAAAGTTTTTATATAAATACGAAGAAGATCTGGAGAAGGGACTTGGAAAAGAGCCAAGAGCATCGGATAGAAGATCACCAGATAGAGGACTACAGCAAAGAGCATCGGATAGAAGATCACCAAACGGGAATATTGGATATATCAACATTATCTTTTGGACTGGATCCCCCAGTGAACGTTTCACCACCACTACCAACAGAAGAAGAGCAGGCATTGGGTGCAGTTGGAGGAACATCAGCGTAATTACATGATGGCGTTGCAGGTTTTGAGCTGGAATGTTAATGGACTGAATTCCCTGGAAAAAAGGCAGAGAGTCTTTCATTTATTGAAAAAAGAACATTTGGACTTGATTTGTTTGCAAGAAACACATGTGATAAGGCTACACAGGAAGATATTGAGCAATAAAAGATTGGGCCAAGAATTTATTTCATCAGACAAAGTTAAAAAAAAGAGTAGTGGTCCTTTATGCAAAGGAGAGCCTATCACCGAAATTCATATTTAAAGATGATCAAGGAAGATTTGTTGCAATTGAAATTCAATCACAAGGAGAGAAATTCCTGATTGTAGGTATTTATGCACCAAATGAAAGAAAATCAGAGTTTTTTAAGAAGTTACATGAGACTCTGATGGATTAAGGTAAAGGTACCCCTGCCCGAACGGGCCAGTCTTGACAGACTCTGGGGTTTGTGCGCCCATCTCACTCTATCGGCCGTGGGCCAGCGCTGTCCGGAGACACTTCCGGGTCATGTGGCCAGCGTGACAAAGCTGCATCTGGCGAGCCAGCGCAGCACACGGAACGCCGTTTACCTTCCCGCTGGTAAGCGGTACCTATTTATCTACTTGCACCCAGGGGTGCTTTCGAACTGCTAGGTTGGCAGGCGCTGGGACCGAGCAGCGGGAGCGCACCCCGCCGCGGGGATTCGAACCGCCAACCTTTTGATCGGCAAGCCCTAGGCGCTGAGGCTTTTACCCACAGCGCCACCCGCGTCCCCATGTAATCTGATGGATTACATGGACTATAATATGATCCTGATGGGAGATATGAATGGAGTGGTGTCTACAAATATGGACAAGGCACAGAGACCAAAGATGGTAGACTACCAAAAACCTTTTTTGACACGACTGAAAATATGGACTTAGTTGACATTTGGAGACTGAAGAACCCTCTGGGAAGAGAGGGAACTGTGCTGGTCCCGGGGAGAAGGTTACTGTTACCGTAGACCAAGTTCAGTCCTAAGTCACTAGCCTGGAGATAGTCCACAAAGTGCGAGGTGAGGTCCAAAACAGGGAGCCGGGTGGGGACAGGAACACTCGAAGATCAGAAGCAGGAAGCCGGGCGGGGAACAGGAACATTGGAGGAACAGGACTGGATGCTGGCCGAAACAGCTCTTCAATGACGACGTTGCTCCCGCAACCTGGGACTGGGCTGACTGCCCTTTATCTTCTCTAAGGCAAGGGGCGGTCCCGGCCCCCAGGAGCCCCGCCTCTCCTGGCCTTAAGGCGAGCACTCCTCCTGGGAGAAACCAGTTCCCTTCGCCTCTCTGCCCTAAGCCTCTGCAGTTCAGGAGAGGCCGAAGGGTTACTGGGCCCTGGGGAAGGCTCACCTGTAGACACTGAGTCCTCAAGCACCTCTGGGGCCAGAATGGTTTCACCTGGTGCCTGCTCCTGAGGATCTGGCACAGGTGCAGGCTCCTCAGAATCTAGGCCTTGCCCCAGTTCAGCCGGCCCTGGAGGCGGGGACTCCTGTGCCGGCTGGGATTCCTCCGGTTCACTCTCAGAATCGGAATCCCAGGCCATCACAGGAACTTCCTTCTCTGAGGCTAAAATGACATGGACAAGAATTGACCAAATCTGGGTAACCAGGGGATTGGCTCCGAAGATCAGCAAAGTGGAGATTTGCCCCAAAACTTGCTCTGACCATAACGCTGTGAAGATGGAAATGAAATTGATGCCAATTGGGTCCTTTAGATGGAGGATGAATGATACTTTGTTTAGGAATTAAGAGGTGACCAAGAAGGCCCCAAAAATTCTAAGAGACTATTTTGAGATAAATATGAACACTACAGTCGAAAAAAGAGTAATTTGGGACGCAAGTAAAGCTGTTATGAGAGGATTCTTAATACAACAGAATGCAATTAAGAAGAGAACACAGAATGAAAAAAAGGATAAAATCCTGGGGAAAATAAAGAAAGGAGAGAAGAAACTGAGAGCAAAACCAAAGTCACGGGAGATCCTGAAAGAGATAAAGTTATATCAAGTACAATATATGGAGCTGATGAATCAGGAAATAGAATGTAAGATTAAACAGATGAGACAAAAGACATTTGAATCGGCAAATAAGTGTGGGAAATTGTTGGCCTGGCAAATGAAAAAAAGACAAAAACTCAATACTATTACGAATTTGGAAGTGGAAGGAAAGAATATACAGAACCCAGTGGAGATTAGGAAGTGTTTCCAGAGATATCTTAAACAACTTTATACACAGGAGAAGCAAAAAGAAATGGACATTGATTGATTTCTGAAAATCAATGGACTATACAAAATCTCTCAGGAAAAACAGTTAATGTTGAGTTATAAAATAATGGATCAGGAGGTGGAAGGGGCCATCCAGAATATAAAATTAGGTAAATCTCCAGGACCAGGTGGTTTGACTTCAAGATATTACAGATCTTTGAAAGAATGGTTAGTACAACCACTGAAGGAAGTCTGTAATGAAATATTGGAAGGGAAAAAGGCACCAGAGTCATGGAAGGAAGCTTATATCACACTTATACCAAAACAGAGACTGAAAGGACACAGCTTAAAAACTACTGCCCCATATGGCTGCTTAATGTGGATTACAAATTTTTTGCAGACATTTTGGCTAAAAGATTTAAAAAGGTGTTAGCAGAAGAAATTCATAAAGACCAAGCGGGCTTTCTCCCGGGCAGACATTTGTCTGACAACATGAGGAATAGAATTAATATTCTAGAAAAACTACAAGTGAATATCAATACTAAGGCAGTTTTGATATTTGTGGATGTGGAGAAAGCCTTTGACAACATTTCTTGGAGTTTTATGAAGAAGAATCTACAGGGGATGGGGGTAGGCCAAGGTATTGAAAATGGTATAGATGCAATTTATTCAGAACAAAAGGCAAAATTAATTGTGAACAATGTAGTGACAGAAGAGTTTAAGATTGAGAAAGGGACAAGACAAGGTTGCCCAATTTCTCCACTGCTTTTTATATCGGTCCTTGAGGTTTTGCTAAATATGATTAGAAAGGACCAAGAGGTTAAAGGTATACAAGTGGGAGATAAACAGTACAAACTGAAAGCATTTGCTGATGATTCAGTATTGACTTTACAGGAACCAGAATCCAGTACTAAAAGGGTATTGGAACTGATTCAAGAATTTGGACAGGTAGCAGGTTTTAAGTTGAACAAGATGAAAACTAAAGTTTTAGAGAAAAACTTAACTGGGAATGAGAGAAAGAAGTTCCAGGAGGAGACAGGACTAACATTGGTCAAGAAAGTGAAATATTTAGGGGTTAATATGACTGCCAAAAATGTGAATTTATTTAAGGATAATTATGAAAAATGTTGGGTTGAAGTGAAAAAGGATTTAGAAATATGGACAAATTTGAAGTTATCATTGTTAGGCCGAATTGCTGTGATAAAAATGAATGTGTTGCCAAGGATGTTGTTTTTGTTTCAAACATTGCAAATTCTGGATAAGATGGATTGTTTCAAGAAGTGGCAGAAAGATATTTCCAGATTTGTCTGGCAGAGTAAGAAGCCTCGAATAAAATTTAAGATATTAACTGATGCTAAAGAAAGAGGTGGATTTGCCCTGCCAGACCTTAAACTCTATTATGAATCAGCTGCTTTTTGCTGGCTGAGGGAATGGCTGCTTCTTGAAAACACTGACGTGTTGGATTTGGAAGGTTTCAATAATGCATTTGGTTGGCATTCATATTTGTGGTACGATAAGGTAAAAGCACATAAAGCATTCAAAAATCATATTGTTAGAAAAGCATTGTTTAATGTTTGGATAAGATATAAGGATTTGTTAGAAAAGAAAACCCTAAGGTGGTTGTCACCAATGGAAGCGAAGGCACAGAAAAAAACTCAATATGGAGGCCAAATGGCCGAAATATTGGGAAATTCTGGAACAAGATGGAGACAGAATAAAACTGCAGAGTTTTGAAAAATTGAAAAACAAAGTGTGAGATTGGCTCCATTATTATTTTTAAAAAAATGATATTTATTGAAAATTTTAAAATTACAAAGAAAAAGAAGGAAAAAACAAGAAAAAGAGAAAAAGAAAGACAACAGTAGATAAAAGTAACAATTAAACAATACAAATCAATAGAAAACAAAATCAAAAAGAAAAAACAAAACACACACTACAACACAATCAAAAAACAAAAATATACAACAAATTTAAAAACAAATCCAATATTCCCAAATCCTTAACTTTCATTAACTTATTTCATCGACCTCCTCACACCTCCGTTTTTTGTATTCTAGTTGTTAATTATCTCAGCAAATCCTTTCCATCTTTCACAATATTCTGTCAATAAATTACCTTAATCTATTTTAATCTTATTTTACCATAAAAAACCCTAAAACTTAAAACTTAAATCTTACTTATACCGAATTCTTTTAACCATAACATATTCTTACATAACATATTCTTATCTCATTATACATGACTAAGCCATTTTTCACCTTCTCACCCCTTGCCTTTTCCTGGAAGACCTATTGCAGTCGTTAAGAGTCGTCAACAGGCTCATCTCAGCTATCTGCCAATCTCCCATTCCCACCACCCTTCTGAGTAATACCCCTCCCCACCTTCTCACTATATAGAAGGATCTGGCAACTTCTGTTTCAGTGTATCTGAAGAAGTGTGCATGCACACGAAAGCTCATACCTAGAACTAACTTAGTTGGTCTTTAAGGTGCTACTGGAATGAATTTTTTTATATTCTTACATAATTTTTTAAACATTTCTGCTAAAGCCAAATAATTTCATTCCAACATTTTTCTAATACTCATTAATTTTACAATACTTTTCTAAATAATTTTTTAAAACTTTCTTCCAATCTTCATCCATCGTCTCTTCTCCTGGTCTCGGGTTTTGTCAGTCCTTTCTATCCCATCCATCTAGTCCATCAACCTGGTGACCTTATATCCGAGGCTCTTAGGTCTTTTCCATGTCCCTTCTGCAGGTCTTTTTCATGTGATCACCAATAGTCAGCATGGATTTCTGAAAAATAAGTCATGTCACACTAACCTGATCTCGTTTTTTGACAGAATTACAAGCCTGGTAGATGAAGGGAATGCAGTGGATGTAGCCTACCTTGATTTCAGCAAGGCATTTGACAAGGTGCCCCATGATATTCTTGTAAAGATGCTGGTAAAATGCGGTCTTGACTATGCTACCACTCAGTGGATTTGTAACTGGCTGACTGACCGAACCCAAAGGGTGCTCATCAATGGTTCCCCTTCATCCTGGAGAAGAGTGACTAGTGGGGTGCCACAGGGTTCTGTTTTCGGCCCGGTCTTATTCAACATCTTTATCAACGACTTGGATGATGGACTCAAGGGCATCCTGATCAAATTTGCAGATGACACCAAACTGGGAGGGGTGGCTAACACCCCAGAGGACAGGATCACACTTCAAAACGACCTTGACAGATTAGGGAACTGGGCCAAAACAAACAAGATGAATTTTAACAGGGAGAAATGTAAAGTACTGCACTTGGGCAAAAAAAAATGAGAGGCAAAAATACAAGATGGGTGGCACCTGGCTTGAGAGCAGTACATGTGAAAAGGATCTAGGAGTCTTGGTTGACCACAAACTTGACATGAGCCAACAGTGTGACGCAGCAGCTAAAAAAGCCAATGCAATTCTGGGCTACATCAATAGGAGTATAGCATCTAGATCAAGGGAAGTAATAGTGCCACTGTATTCTGCTCTGGTCAGACCTCACAGTTCAAGAAGGACACTGACAAACTGGAACGTGTCCAGAGGAGGGCAACCAAAATGGTCAAAGGCCTGGAAACGATGCCTTATGAGGAACGGCTAAGGGAGCTGGGCATGTTTAGCCTGGAGAAGAGGAGGTTAAGGGGTGATATGATAGCCATGTTCAAATATATAAAAGGATGTCACATAGAGGAGGGAGAGAGGTTGTTTTCTGCTTCTCCAGAGAAGCGGACATGGAGCAATGGATCCAAACTACAAGAAAGAAGATTCCACCTAAACATTAGGAAGAACTTCCTGACAGTAAGAGCTGTTCAGCAGTGGAATTTGCTGCCAAGGAGTGTGGTGGAGTCTCCTGCTTTGGAGGTCTTTAAGCAGAGGCTTGACAACCATATGTCAGGAGTGCTCTGATGGTGTTTCCTGCTTGGCAGGGGGTTGGACTCGATGGCCCTTGTGGTCTCTTCCAACTCTATGATTCTATGTTTATACATGTACTTTACTTTGTCTTCTGCTCCTTTCACTCTGGGAGACTCCAACTTGACAATATTTTTGTCCCTTCTCGACAAGTCAGCCCCTTTTCCATAGTCAACACTGAAATCCATGTGGTATTTAAAGGCATGTTTCAAGGCCCCTCCAAAATTAGGGGCCCCCACAGCTCCGAGCTCCCCCCGGCCTAAAGCCAGACTTGAAAAATCAAAACATCTCTGCATAGGGGGGTCCATCCAGCCCCCCATCTCCAAACCAAGCAGAACTCCATCTCAGAGTGAAACCCTTGATTTACGTCAACAAAGTCACACAACAGACAAACAACATAAATGTCAAGAAGAACTTTAAGGGTAGAGGTTCAGTCCTATTGGAAGTCCTACATCAACAGAGCCAGTGGGGTGTAGTGGTTCAGAGCGATAGACTCGTATTCTTGGGAACGAGGTTCGCATCTCCGCTCCTCCACATGCAGCTGCTGGGTGACCTTGGGCCAGTCACACGTCTCTGAGGTCTCTCAGCCCCACTCACCTCACAGAGTGTTTGTTGTGGGGGAGGAAGGGAAAGGAGAATGTGAGCCACTTTGAGACTCCTTCGGGTAGTGATAAAGCGGGATATCAAATCCAAACTCTTCTTCTTCACGGTCAGGAAGAACTTTAAGAGCTGACGCCCTACAAACCAACAACAAACTCAAAGACGAGAAGCAGTTTAGATGGAAACATCGCAGAAAGTGCTTTTGTTACAATGGAGTGTTTATGAAACATCTAGGGAGATCTAAAGGGGAGAACCTATTTAGATGTATGGAGTGCTTATATGTGAAACTGTATAGCCATGAAATAATGAAGGTAATGTCTCACAACAGTGATTATAATTTTACATGTAAAGTACATTTTGATAGAGAGGGGGAATCTAGATTGCTGGTGGTGAGGATCAGGGCTTTGTAAAGCAATTGATATTGCAATACAGCATGAATCACAGTGTGTGTTTCTGGGATGTGCCTGGAAGCAGGAGGCAGAAAGCTTTTCTTCGTGAAGCCCCTGCAGATGCCGAGTTGCTGACTTCCCTCCCAGATGACAGGAAGCGAAACACACACATCCATTGCCCTGTGTCCTTCCAGCCTCTTTCTTCCCTTCCTCCCTTCTGCCGGTTTGTGTGCCTAACTTACATATCCTGCATGCTGTATTTTTTTACTGCTGAAACTGGATTTGCTCTCAGGAGCTAAGTTTTGTGCCTCACTGGGGACCCAGTGAGAACTGTATGCTTTGAAAGCTCAGTAAACTATTACTGAAGAAGTCCTGCTGCCTCTCTGTGTGTTTTTGACCTCAGTGTGGGGCTTGCTCTGCACGTGGCCCCTACCCTGCTGCTACTTGGCTCATGCCCTGGAGTTGCTCTACTCAAGCATGCAAGACGGTTTTTGCACCAAACTCTGTCACACACGCCCCACCTCATGATCTCCAAACATTGCTTCTTCACCATAACTTCTCCCCGCCCCCTGTGTCTTCTGAAGAAAAGTTTAAATTCCGTAATTTAATGGGAGATCTTCCCCCAAGCCTAATTGCAAGAGGGGGAAGGAGGAGCTGCAGGTACCCACCAGAACATTAAAAACACAGATTGAGGTGTCAACAGAAAGCAAAGCAAAGCCTACTCCATGAGAAGCCGCTTCAGCTTCCAGCCTTCCACTCCCACAATCGCTGAAGAAGACTTGCCATTTGAGGATGGCAGAGCTGAATGGAAGCGGGCAAGGAAGCCCCACAATCGCTCCTGCTAGAGCAGGGCTAGGCAACCTAAGGCCCAAGGACCAGATATGGCCTATTCGCCTTCTCAATCTGGCCCAGGGCAGTCCAGGAATCAGCATGTTTTTCCATGAGTAGAATGCGTCCTTTTATTTAAAATGCATCTCTGGGTTATTTCTGGGGCATAGGAATTCGTTCATTCCCGGAAGACACAAGATTTACCCACCAGGGAAGAATGGCAGATGAAGCTGATGGAGTACATGGAACTGGCGGAAATGACTGGCAGAATCCGAGACCAGGGAGAAGAGTCGGTGGAAGAAGATTGGAAAAAATTTAAAGACTACTTGCAGAAATACTGTAAAATTAATGAATGTTAAAGGGATGTTGGATTGAAAATAAGCGGTATTGGTAAAAAGATTAATAAGAATATGTAAATATGGATTGATAATGGTGGAAAATATATATTTATAATAAGTTAAGATGTTGAGCAAGGATAAATGATAGAGGGTAAGGACTTGCTGAATTAAATATCTGAACTGGAATACAAAAAGGGAGGTGTGAGGAGGTCGGGAAACTAGTAAATGAAAGATAAGACATGGAAATATTGGATGCGTTTTTAATTGTTTCTGTTTCTGTTTTTGTTTTGTTAAGTAGTGTTTTCTGTTTTATATGTATTGTATTGTATTGTTTTGCTTTGTTTACCTTTTCTTTTTTCTGTAATTTCTAAACTCTTAATAAACTTTTTTTTTTTTTTTTAAAGGAATTCGTTCATTCCCCCCCCTTCAAAATACAGTCCGGCCCACACATGGTCTGAGGGACGGTGGACCGGCCCACGGCTGAAAAAGGTTGCTGACCCCTGTGCTAGAGGAATAGGGGCAGTGACCCCTATACTCAAAGGCGACGGCCAAGAAGGAACTCCTCCCCACCCTTGCCACATGCAGCTGGGCTCACTTGCCAGAGCCACCTCGAGGGCCTGACTACATTTCCCTTTTATGTATATGGCAAAGCGGGGGGGGGGGGTTCTCGGTTATGTTTCTGAGATTGTTATTAAGAAAATGTATATTCCCAAAAGTGTAAAGCCTTGGCTCTAACGTGGTCATGTTGATACAAAATCGTACTGTGTAATGCTTTGAATGTGCTACTGAAAGAGACTTTGTAAAACTTTGTACAAAATAGCTGGAACTAAGTGAAACAGTTGCTGTTATGACAGACCCAATATAGACCACCCCACACTGCCATCCAGTGGCTCCACAGTGAAAAACACACCCATTCATGACTAAGGCACATTTACTGAATAAGCCATTCTTCAAACAAAGTAACAACCTTTCACAAATAAAGACTGACTTCTCGCGGTCCCAATCGGACACAAAGCTGGGAACATCTTAGCACAAGATTCTAATTATCGCTTCCAGTGCTGTTGCCTCTGGCGTGTCCATTCCTGCAACATCACAAAAGGGACAGCCATTAACAGAATGGGTTCAGCCCACACACCGGCAGGAGGTACGTTGCAAACACATAAATAACAAACACATCACTATCGCCCTCCACTTCACAAAGGATCCTTAGCTGTAACCTCACGCTGGGGCACCTCCTCTCTGACGTCCTCCGTGACAGATCTACGAGGGCGGGAAAAGGTGGGGTGGACAACCTTTTCTGACATTTATAAAAGTATGGTCTCAGGGACGCGGACTTAGAAAAAATATTGGGGGGGCCCGGGAAAGCTCATGAATAATAAATAAGCTCATGAATATGCAAATAAAGTGGCTCCGGCCCTAAATAGGGCAAGCCACGCCCCCCCAGCCAGCCGATTGGCTGGCTGGGAGGTGTGGCCAGTCGGGATTCCCCTGTTCTCGCGGGATTTCCGGCTGGGGCTCTCCGATTAGGGCGCGCGGCTGGCTGGCTGGCGAAGGAGCAGGTGGGGAGGAGGCGGGGGACGGCGGCGGCGCTCTGCTGGAAGGGCGCCCGCCCGAGATTATTGGGGGGGCTGAGCCCCCCCAAAAATTTTTTTGAGGGGGCTCGAGCCCCCTCAAGCCCCATGGAGTCGGCGCCTATGTATGGTCTTTCTTTTGTTCAGAGTTCCCCCCTTCCTCCCGCGTGAGTGCCTTGAGACCCTGCTGCAGAAGGTCTATTAATAAAGGATCAGGGAGGACGCGGGTGGCACTGTAGTCTGTGTGTGAATCTTCAGGGAGACAGAAGAGGATATATTGTTTAATAATATCCTATCTAACCTGCGCTAGGAAGTTCTATAACTTAGCAGAGTTTTACATTCCCCTATTAAACTCTCAGTCACCACTCTAGCTGCCACATTCTGGATTGATTGCAGTTTCCGGGTCACCTTCAAAGGTAGCCCCACATAGAGCGCATTGTAGTAGTCCAAGCGGGAGATAACCAGAGCATGCACCACTCTGGCGAGACAGTGTGTGGGCAGGTAGGGTCTTAGCATACACTTCTTTGAAGTCACACTTCTTTGAAGTCTCTCAGCCCCACTCACCTCACAGAGTGTTTGTTGTGGGGGAGGAAGGGGAAAGAGAATGTTAGCCGCTTTGAGACTCCTGAAGGGGAGTGAAAGGCGGGATATCATAGAATCATAGAGTTGGAATAGACCTCAAGGGCCATCAAGACCAACCCCCTGCCAAGCAGGAAACACCATCAGAGCACTCCTGACATATGGTTGTCAAGCCTCTGCTTAAAGACCTCCAAAAAAGGAGACTCCACCACACTCTTTGGCAGCAAATTCCACTGTCGAACAGCTCTTACTGTCAGGAAGTTCTTCCTAATGTTTAGGTGGAATCTTCTTTCTTGTAGTTTGGATCCATTGCTCCGTGTCCGCTTCTCTGGAGCAGCAGAAAACAACCTTTCTCCCTCCTCTATGTGACATCCTTTTATATATTTGAACATGGCTATCATATCACCCCCTAACCTCCTCTTCTCCAGGCTAAACATGCCCAGCTCCCTTAGCCGTTCCTCATAAGGCATCGTTTCCAGGCCTTTGACCATTTTGGTTGCCCTCCTCTGGACACGTTCCAGTTTGTCAGTGTCCTTCTTGAACTGGGGTGCCCAGAACTGGACACAGTACTCCAGGTGAGGTCTGACCAGTGGCACTATTACTTCCCTTGATCTAGATGCTATACTCCTATTGATGCAGCCCAGAATTGCATTGGCTTTTTTAGCTGCCATGTCACAATGTTGGCTCATGTCAAGTTTGTGGTCAACCAAGACTCCTAGATCCTTTTCACATGTACTGCTCTCAAGCCAGGTGTCACCCATCTTGTATTTGTGCCTCTCATTTTTTTTGCCCAAGTGCAATACTTTACATTTCTCCCTGTTAAAGTTCATCTTGTTTGTTTTGGCCCAGTTCTCTAATCTGTCAAGGTCGTTTTGAAGTGTGATCCTGTCCTCTGGGGTGTTAGCCACCCCTCCCAGTTTGGTGTCATCTGCAAATTTGATCAGGATGCCCTATCAAATACAAACTCTTCTTCTTCTTCTAGCCTGCGTACCAGATGGAGCTGTTAGACAGCTGCCCTGGACACCGAATTGGCCTGCACCTCCATGGACAGCTGTGAGTCCAAAATGACTCCCAGGCTGCGCACCTGGTCCTTCAGGGGCACAGTTACCCCATTCAGGACCAAGGAGTCCTCCACACCATCCTGCCCCCTATCCCCCCAAAACAGTACTTCTGTCTTGTCAGGATTCAACCTCAATCCATTAGCCGCCATCCATCCTCCAACCGCCTCCAGACACTCACACAGGACCTTCACTGCCCTCACTGGTTCTGATTTAAAAGAGAGGTAGAGCTGGGTATCATCCGCATACTGATGGACACCCAGCCCAAACCCCCTGATGATCTCTCCCAGCGGCTTCATGTGGATGTTGAAAAGCATGGGGGAGAGGATGGAAGCCTGAGGCTCCCCACAAGTGAGAGCCCAGGGGTCTGAACACTCATCCCCCAACACCACTTTCTGAACATGGCCCAGGAGGATGGAGTGGAACCACTGGATGACAGTGCCCCCAGCTCCCAGCCCCTTTAGACAGCCCAGAAGGATGTCATGGTTGATGGTATCAAAAGCCGCTGAGAGATCCAGCAGAACTAGGAAACAGCTCTCACCTCGTCCCTAGCCCTCCGGAGACTCCTTTTGCATTTATAAGTGCTATTAAATGTTGCTTCCAGTGCGCAAAATTTTATTCATTCAGCATAGGCATTTCTTGCCCTGAATCACTATCAAATGCTACACTGGCCATCTCAAAATTCAAAATTTCAAAAATTTCAAAATTTCAAAATTTTCAAAAACTCTCAAATCAAAATATCAAAAAATCTCAAAATACAAAACAGATCTCCATGGCCTTAGGTCACTGTGAACTCTGAGGGACTGGGCAGGGGGGGGGGTTGCTTACGTAATCCCCACTACACTATGGAACAAAGGACCATGTGCTTACCAGGAAGTATGCTCAGAAAAATACTTTTCTGCTTAGGATCTCAATCCTTTGCAATCCTTCAAAAATACACAATGCTGGGGCCAATAACCCTTTGTGGTGATACGGACCGGGGGGGTGCCTCCTTCCCCCCCTTCCCCTTGAACGTCCGAGGCGATGACCTCGAGGGTGCCACCGTACACTCACCCTCAACCCCCTTCACCGTTGCACAAGCACCACACTTTTCCCAGACCCCCCCTTTTTCCTTCCCCCTCCGCGAGCGAAATAAGCTCGAACACATATATATATTCCCCTATCTTTTCCTATGCCTATCTGCGCTCCATACTTAGAACGAGAAGACCGAGTGTTCCAGTTTTCCCGCTGATTCCTATGGCCGCGCTTTAGCCAATCACAGCCATGCATTCGTCCTGCAGGAGCTAGCTCAGGGAGCCCCTGCACGCCTCATTTCACCCCTGACAAGCTGTTGACGGCCCCCCACTGCGAGAACAATGGATCCGAAACCAGAGACCTCGTAAAACTGTCAAAATCCAGTTACAATGTTTCTATTCTGTTTCCGCTTGTCAAAATCTTGTTACAATGTATCTATTCTGTTTTTGCTTTTGCCCTATAGTACAGAACGGGTTTGAAATCATTGAAATCTTTAGAAATTGATATAAAATCAACCATAACTCCGATTTCCTCACTTTTGGTGTCATTCAACTCAGCTCCCCTTGGACTCCATAATGCTATCCCTACTTCCATAATCCCCGAAACGACAGGTCACGTACACAGGAACTTCTTAATCCTGCCAGATCGTTTCTCCAAACCCTTCCTCCAGGCAATACGAAGTGGCAGACGATGCATATCACTGGCCCATTGTCTTGCCACCACCGGTATTCAATAAATGTTTATCTATGTATATTTCTGGCTCTGCATATTCCCCCTCCCTCATCCGAAATGTTAATGAATGTAATCCCACCTTTCCTTAATATATTCATGACGTGTAAAACATATTCATGATGTAATTCGCGAAACATGACCTTCCCATAATGTATTCATGATGCTTCCTGCACTGTATTCTGGGTTATGGAGGGAACTTTTAAAAGCCTATGTCACCCCATTCTCGGGGTTCAATGCCACTTTGAACCTGTTGCGCAATAAACTCGGATCTTCGTAGTTTGCTCCTGTGTCCGGCTGAGCTCCTTTTTCCTCCGCAAGGACCTGCGGACCCTGTCCGACGAGCTGGGTGGCAGTGCAACCACGCACCCGGATTTTTTCCGTAACAGTGGGAATGTTCAGAGAGGCAGGAGAGGATATATTGTTTAATATACTTCCTAACTTGCGCTAGAAAGTTCTATAACTTAGCAGAGTTTTGCATTCCCCTTTTAAACACACAGTGGTTAGCTTGTTGCAAGCTTGTTTAAGCTTCTCAATATAAGATTCCTGGTAATTTCCCTATTCTTAAAAAGAATAGACACAACATAATCTTGTGTAAAGTATATAAAAGACGTTTAATCACACATTCAGTTCACAGATGGATCCCTGAATGCAGACTTAGTTACCCATCTGGTACGTAGGCTGAGACCCTATCTGCCTGCGGACTGTCTCGCCAGAGTGGTGCATGCTCTGGTTATCTCCCGCTTGGACTACTGCAATGCACTCTATGTGGGGCTACCTTTGAAGGTGATTCGGAAACTACAACTAATCCAGAATGCGGCAGCTAGACTGGTGACTGGGAGCGGCCGCCGAGACCATATAACACCGGTCTTGAAAGACCTGCATTGGCTCCCAGTACGTTTCCAAGCACAATTCAAAGTGTTGGTGCTGACCTTTAAAGCCCTAAACGGCCTCGGTCCAGTATACCTGAAGGAGCGTCTCCACCCCCATCATTCTGCCCGGACGCTGAGGTCCAGCGCCGAGGGCCTTCTGGCGGTTCCCTCATTGCGAGAAGCAAAGCTACAGGGAACCAGGCAGAGGGCCTTCTCGGTAGTGGCACCCGCCCTGTGGAACGCCCTTCCAGCAGATGTCAAAGTGATAAACAACTACCTGACATTCAGAAGACATCTTAAGGCATCCCTGTTCAGGGAAGTTTTTAACATGTGATATTTTAATGTATTTTTGGTTTTTATGGAAGCCGCCCAGAGTGGCTGGGGAGGCCCAGCCAGATGGGCGGGGTATAAATAATAAATTATTATTATTATTAGTGCACTCTGGTTTCCGTCACGGTGTCCTGTTGTGCCAGAAACTGTTTAGTCATGCTGGCGACATGACCCAGGAAGCTGTCTGTGGACAAATGGCAGCTCCCTGGGCCTGGAAGTAAAATGAAAGTCACAAGCCCATAAACACCTTTGACTGGACTTAACAGTCCAGGGGTGCTTTACCTTTTTTAACTTACTAAAAATCAGACTTAGCAGCTGGTTTGCTCCAGCATTACTCTGGTTGGTCTCTGTTAGTTTCTCCAACCGTTGGGAGACTTACGGTTTCCTAGATGGGCTCCTCTTGCATCCCTTGAGGAGGAGCTGTTTTACGATCTTTTTCACCATCATGCCTGACCACTAGTCTTGCTAGCTAGGGGGTGATGCCTGCTATTGTCCATAAACAGCTGGAGACCCAAGTTTGGGAATCCCTGTTCACCTTGAGGAGAAAGGAGGGCTCACTTGCATCAGAACATCAGATGAGCCCTGCAGGATCAGGCCCAAGGGGCCCCTGCGGAGGGACTGCAGCTTCCCCGCTCATGAAGGAGCTGTAGGGTGAAGGTGCCTTAGGAGCCATGGGGAAGCAAGTGGTATGTGGGGGGGGAGTGGGGGAACCAGCGAGAAGGAGTTTCTGGAGCCTCTACAGCCCCCTCCCCGCCTGCTCCCTGAAGGTTTCCTCTCCCCTTCTCATTTCAAGGATTGGGGCATCTTGCACCCGGGGTTGCTTTGCTTGGGGGGCGGGGAGCTATTTTGTTTGCTGAGGGCAGGAGTCACAATCCTGTCACATTGTGGGTGTCAGGCTTTTAGGTAAGGGGGTGAGGCTCAGGTGGGAAAGAGTTGATAAGGAAAATATCCTGGGGTGTGGGTTTACGCCGCTGCCCAGCTCGTCAGGTTCCCACTCCCAGCAGGTCTCTTTGGGGTCAGCAAAAGAAGGAGCCTGCAGCCAAGTTAAAGATGCAAAACAGCAGTCAGTTGACCTGATATTTATTTGTTGCAACAAGGTTCAAACACACCAGAGTAGGAACCCTGAACATATGGTTGCATGAATTTTTAAGACCTCTCCCCATTTCCCACAGTACATTTTTCAACAGCATCTTTGATGCATGACAGATTTGTCACAAAGTAGGAGTCTTTGGCATTCAGAAACATGGACCCGTCACCCACCCCTGTCAACAACCCCAGTTTCCCACATGTTTTAACTTCCCTCTTCCCCAAAGAATGTTGTTGTTTAGTCCTTTAGTCCTGTACGACTCTTCGTGACCCCATGGACCAGAGCACGCCACACCCTCCTGTCTTCCACTGCATCCCGCAGCTTGGTCATGCTCCTGTTTGTAGCTTCAAGAAAACTGTCCAACCATCTCGTCCTCTGTCGTCCCCTTCTCCTTGTGCCCTCCATCTTTCCCAACATCAGGGTCTTTTCCAGGGAGTCTTCTCTTGTCATGAGGTGGCCAAAGTCTTGGAGCCTCAGCTTCAGGATCTGTCCTTCCAGTGAGCACTCAGGGCTGATTTCCTTCAGAATGGAGAGGTTTGATCTTCTTGCAGTCCATGGGACTCTCAAGAGTCTCCTCCAGCACCATAATTCAAAACCATCAATTCTTCGGCGATCAGCCTTCTTCATGGTCCAGCTCTCACTTCCATACATCACTACTGGGAAAACCATAGCTTTAACTATACGGACCTTTGTCGGCAAGGTGATGTCTCTGCTTTTTAAGATGCTGTCTAGGTTCGTCATTGCTTTTCTTTCAAGAAGCTGGCGTCTTTTAATTTCATGACCATCTGCAGTGATCATGAAGCCCAAGAACGTAAAATCTCTCACTGCCTCCATTTCTTCCCCTTCTATTTGCCAGGAGGTGATGGGACCAGTGCCCATGATCTTCGTTTTTTTGATGTTGAACTTCAGACCATATTTTGTGCTTTCCTCTTTCACCTTCATTAAAAGATTCTTTAATTCCTCCTCACTTTCTGCCCTCAAGATTGTGTCATCTGCATATCTGAGGTTGCTGATTTTTCTTCCGGCAATCTTAATTCCGGTTTGGGATTCATCCAGCCCAGCCTTTCGCATGATGAAT
This sequence comes from Podarcis bocagei, assembly GCF_964188305.1. Lineage (NCBI taxonomy): Eukaryota > Metazoa > Chordata > Lepidosauria > Squamata > Lacertidae > Podarcis > Podarcis bocagei. The sequence goes on from NC_138135.1 coordinate 2,666,886, forward strand.
TCTGCATATAAGTCAAATAAGCAGGGAGACAATATACAGCCCAAAGTATTTACCCATCCCCCCCAGCTGCAAGGCTTTAATGGGCTTCTCCTTTGAAAGCATCAGAATTCAACCCACCATCCCGATGGATTTCTGCCTGGGGCATGTGCTGCCCTTGATCGCCTCCTGCCTCCTAAGGGATTATGGAGTCAGGGGGAGCCCTGGATCCCCCAATTCCAGAGGAGTCATTAGGCGTTGGAACCCAGGAAATCCGTCAGACCGTTGAATGTTGGCGATTATTTGAAGCTTCTTCAGTTTTCTATACAGTATTGGATAGTCGGAGGAAACAGTCCGATTCATGGCATCCGCTTACTGCTACAATTGTATAGGCTGCTTTTCTCAGCCTCTTTGCTGTTGTGCATGGAAGGTGCCTGTCTCAATGGTCATTGTCCTGTACTTAGTCAGAGGCTGCGTTGGGGACTTGGGGTTTTTTGGGAGTCGTTTAACCGCCCCCCCCCCCATTCCTGGTGTTAATAGCACCAATACCTAAAACGTGGACGGATCTAAGTTCATGGCGTGGGGTGGGGGAGAGAAGAAATTTGCAATGTAAACACTGTTTGTGCGGCACCCCACTTTGCAATTGGATTGCCGGGATCAGCCCCTCTCCCGCTCTCCTGATCCCCAGAAAGAGGAGGGGAGGGGGAACCTTCCTCTCCTCCCCCCCCCATTCTTTCCCTTCCCTCCCAGCATATCACTCTCTCACCCCTTCCCGCGCTACCCCAAATCCCGCCCCCAGACGTTGCTCCTCTTCCTTCTCCTCCTCCTCGCAAGTCTGCTTCTGTTGTGGAAATGTGGGGTGTGAGCCCCCCTCCCAAACTGCCTGCATTTCCCGCAAGTGGAGCTTCTGCGCCGAATTGCTGCTCTGCTCCATAGCTCTAGGGGCGCGCGTTTCGGAAAGGGGAGGGAGGAGGCAGGGAAACCCCTCGCCCGGTGGATGTTGCAGGAAAGGAAAGGAGAATCGGGAGCGAGGACAAAGAGGTAAAGGGATCGCGGGGGGAGGAGGGGGAGAAAAGGACCCAGAGACCCCGCCAGCTCCCCCAAGCGCCTTCCGTGAGCCCCGTCGGCAGGGTCTGGATCCCTGCACGTGTGCTGCGAAGGGGGCTTTCCTTCGCCCCTTAGGCGCCTTCGCAGGGGCGGATATGGGGCCCCCACCCTGGGAGTCCCCACGAGGGCCTCCTTGACCCGTTTCCCCCACGTAGGCATCCCCGGGGCGCTGTGGGGTTCGCGGGAAGAGAGTCAGGCCTTGAAAGGGTTAGCGGGCGCTACAGACGCCTGGATAGAGAACCCACCCCCGTCCCTCCCCATCTCGTCTTGGGGTGGCCCCTCCGGATGGAAAGATGGGGAGCGCATGGCGAGGGTTGGGCGGGGCCAAGGGGGCCTCTGGGTGCAGGGGAGACGCTGGGAGAGAGGCAGGGGGTCGAGGAAGTGGAGGGGGGAGGGAGGGGAGCATCCCAGCAGCATTGGGGGGGGGGAGAACTAGGAAGACCAGTCTTTGGGGAGACATCTCCATCGTGGTGCCCGCAGGGATTCTCTGGAGGGGCCACCTTGGCTTCTCCCTCCCTCCCAGGAATGGGCCACCCCTTCAAGGCGACCAGAGAGGGATCCCTGGAAAGTGGGGGGTCGTGTCCCCCCACCTCTTCCTTCCTGTAATCTCCATCCTCTTCCCACCCCATGAGCCCATGCCCTGTCCGGACGCGGTTCTTCCAATTCCAGCCACTGGTCCCCTGGAGAGGAGAGGAAATCCCGAGAGGAAGAGGGGAGGGGAGAGGCCTTCTCAGATGCGGCTCTTGGTTTCCGCAATCCCACCCAGGAAGCAGCCAGAAGCCTTTTCCTCTCTCTCAGGCTTCCATCTTTATTGTCTTTTCCACTGAGGATGAGGATAATGTACACCTGTCATCAGAAACAGGGGTGCAGAGTCCATGGAATGGCTCTCAGGATTGATACAGAAGTTGCACCTCAAAAGCATTTCTGTTCCTCTCATTCTTTCTAGGCAATGTCAGAGTGACTGACAAGCTGAGATACAATCCATCATCATCTGATGACAGCGACTGCATGAATCTTCCCAGTCAAAGGACCCATTTTCAGGATAGACAGCGCCTGTGGCTGGAGGCTCTACACACCGGGTGTGCCTGTGCAGGCCAAAGACTGCCAGTATTAGCACAGGTGAGGTGTGTGACCCCCCCCCTCCAAATTGACAGACTGTGTGTGAATGAGAGTTTGTGGGTGGGATTATAGTTTATGGCAACCCTGTGATTTTCTCCACCCATAACATTTTGTAAGCTAATATTGCAGTATGAATTTCAAAATAACTTTAAAAAATCACAAGATTATGATGATGATAATGATAATAATGATAATAATGATAATAATGATAATAATAATAATAATAATAATAATAATAATAATAATAATAATAATTTATTTATACCCCACCCTCCCCAGCCATGGCCGTGCTCAGGGGGATGAAAAGAATGATTGCAGAATTTATGCCCTGCCCATCTGGTTTGGTTTCCCCAGCCACTCTGGGAAGCTTACAGTACATATACAAGACAGTAAAACATCCAACATTAAAAACCTCCTGATACAGCTGTCTTCTAAATGTCAGATAGCTGCCTGTTTCCTTGCCCTTGGAAGGGAGGGCATTCCATGGGGCAGGAGGCCCTTTGCCTGGTTCCCTGGAACTTCACTTCTGACAGCAAGGGAACCAGCAGAAGACCCTCGGAGGAGGACCTCCTTGTCCGGACTGAGTGATGGGGGTGGAGATGCTCCTTCAGGTCTACAGCGCCGAGGCTGTTTATGGCTTTAGGTTGCAGATCTTGCTCCTCCATAACGATCTCCAGAGCAAGTCTGAGATATAATTAGCAGAGTAGCAAAAAACGCTCAGAGGCAGAAAAAAATAATTCAGCTGAGAAATCTATTACAGTGGTACCTCTGGTTGCAAACGGGATCCGTTCTGGAGGCCAGTTCGCAACATGAGCAGAATGCAACCCACGTCTGTGCATGCGTGGGTCACGATTCGCTGCTTCTGCAAATGCACATGACCTGATTTTGCACGTCTGCGCGTGCACGGGCGGCAAAACCTGGAAGTAACTGGGATGCCACAGGACACAACCCGAAAAGGCACAACCTGAAGCAAACATAACATGAGGTGTGACTGTACTGAAGACAAATAAGCATAACAGGATCCAAAAAATAGCAAAAATGTAACTTACAGTAAAACCCTGACTTAGCATACCAAAACAGCACTCAAGTAAGAAACAGACAAGCAGAGTAGAGAAATATCAGAATAGGAAGTGGGAGCAGGCGCATTTCAATACTGTAATTTATATATAATTCAATGTCAGAGTAACCCTTGGACTAGATAACAAGCCTCCAGGTGGACGTGCCCCATCTGCCCTTCACTTTCCTCTTCCGCACGGGCAGAATCTGCCTTCTGGACTGTGGGATTCATGGTTGTTCTCCTCCTCTCCATCCACCAGGGCTTGACTTCAGGTGCAGCAGAATTCCCCAGCCCCCCAAGGATTTGAGACCCATCAGCTTCCCTCACCTGGGTTAGCCGGCCAGTTGAAGACGTTGCTTGAACCCCTGTTGCATGCTGACAGCTTCCTGGGTAATGTGATTGAGAGAGCGGTTGCTGAACAGCTTGGTAGGTTTCTGGATGAAACATCTGCTTTGGATCCATTCCAGTCCGGCTTCCGCGCTGGTCATGGGACCGAGACGGCTCTGGCCGCCCTAACAGATGATCTCCGTAGGCAGCTGGATCGAGGCGGGTCGGGGCTGCTGATTCTTCTAGATCTGTCAGCAGCCTTTGACATGGTCGATCACGAACTCCTGGACCACCGCCTTGCCGATGTGGGGATCCAGGGCACAGTCCTTCAATGGCTGCGCTCGTTTCTCTCTGGTCGGGGACAGAGGGTGGCGCTTGGGGGGGAATTGTCATCGCGCCACTCCTTGGTGTGTGGAGTGCCTCAGGGTGCGATTATCTCCCCGATGCTTTTTAACATCTTTATGCGCCCCCTCGCCCAGCTTGTCCGGAGTTTTGGGCTGGGTTGCCATCAGTATGCTGATGACACCCAACTCTATCTGTTGATGGATGACCATCCTGACTCGGCCCCAGACACACTGACCAGATGTCTGGAAGCTGTGGCTGGATGGTTACGTGGGAGCCGGTTGAAGTTAAATCCTTCAAAGACAGCGGTCCTCTGGCTGGGGCGGGACGATATGGGATTGAGGGGGCAACTCCCATCTCTTGCAGGGGTGCAATTAGTGCCAGCACCGTCCGTTAAGAGTTTGGGTGTAATCTTCGATACCTCCCTCTCTATGGAGGCGCAGATTACAGCTATAACAAAGGTGGCATTTTTTCATCTCTGCCAAGCTAAGCAGTTGGCCCCTTCTCTCTCTCGCCCTGACCTAGCCACTGTGATCCATGCGACGGTCACCTCCAGATTGGATTATTGTAACTCGCTCTACGTGGGGCTGCCCTTGAGACTGACCCAGAAACTCCAGCGGGTGCAGAATGCCGCGGCGAGACTCCTTATGGGGTCTTTGCTGCGAGATCACATTCATCCGGTACTATACCAGCTGCACTGGCTCCCGGTGGAGTACAGGATCAGGTTTAAGGTGCTGGTTTTAACCTTTAAAGCCCTATACAGCCTAGGACCCTCGTACCTACGGGACCGCCTCTCCTGGTATGCCCCACAGAGAAACCTACGGTCCGCAAATAATAACATCCTCAAGGTCCCAGGCCTCAGAGAGGTTAGGCTGGCCTCAACTAGAGCCAGGGCCTTCTCGGCTGCGGCTCCAATCTGGTGGAATGCTCTGTCACAAGAGACTAGGGCCCTGAGGGACCTGACATCTTTCCGCAGGGCCTGCAAGATAGAGTTGTTCCGCCAGGCCTTTGGTCAGGGCGCAGCCTGACTCCCTCCTCTGGCAGCCTGCACAGAATTTTGCTTAATTGGTTGCCATCAATTTGATTTAATTAATTTTTATAATGAAATATTTTTAGATTGTGTGACTATTTTACTGTTTGATTATTTGATTGTTGTTAGCCGCCCTGAGCCCAGCTTCGGCTGGGGAGGGCGGGATATAAATAAATTTTATTATTATTATTATTATTCTGGAAGCTACAGGTGAGAGCTGAGTGCAGGGTGGGAACCAAGGGTGGAAAAATGACCCCATGAGGTGCAGGACATGTCCCCCACCAAAGGAACTACTCCTCCCCAACACCCCATGACATGTAGATTCAGGTAGGTAGCCGTATTGGTCTGACACAGTTGAAATAAAAAAATAAAAAATTGTCCAGTAGGACCTTAGAGACCAACTATGATTGTTCTAGATATAAGCTTTTGTGTGCATGCACACTTCTTCAGATACACTGACACAGATGTCACCAGACCCTTGTATATTGTGGGAGGGTGGGGTGGGGTTTTTCTCTGAAGGGTACTCCTACTACCATCTCCCCCTACCCATCACTATATGAAGAAGTGTGCATGTACACAAAAGCTAATGCCTAGAAAAAAATTGCTGCTGTTGTTGTTGTTTTTTAGTCGATTAGTCGTGTCCGCCCCTTCATGACCCCATGGACCAGAGCAGGCACTCCTGTCTTCCACTGTCTCCTGCAGTTTGGTCAAACTCATGCTGGTCGCTTCAAGAACACTGTACCACCATCTCGTCCTCTGTTGTCCTCTTCTCCTTGGGCCCTCCATCTTTCCCAAAATCAGGGTCTTTTCCAGGGAGTCTTCTCTTCTCATGAGGTGGCCAAAGTCATGGAGTCTCAGCTTCAGGATCTGTCCTTCCAGTGAGCACTCAGGGCTGATTTCCTTCAGAATAGAGAGGTTTGATCTTCTTGCAGTCCATGGGACTCTCCAGAGCCTCCTCCAGCACCAGAATTCAAAAGCATCCATTCTTTGGCCATCAGCCTTCTTTATGGTCCAGCTCTCACTTCCATACATCACTACTGGGAAAACAATAGCTTTAACTATATGGACCTTTGTTGGCAAGGTAATGTCCCTGCTTTTTAAGACGCTGTCTAGGTTTGTCATTGCTTTTCTCCGAAGACCCTAAGGTGCTACTGGACTATTTTTGTTACTTTTTTACTTGAACTGTGTCATGGCTACCTACCATTAAGTACAGTTATCTCCTTGCCTTGAATATCCTGCTTTTCAGTGCCAGATTAGGATAGTCCTCTATCAGAAGACAAGGACAGGATCAGGCAGCACGTCATCATTATAAAGCACCATTGGGGTGGGTGTTTCTGCCTGGGATTCCCATCTGCATTCCTTCTGATTCTCCTGCTCTCTCCATGCAATGTGAGGCACGTAGACAGAGGTCCATCTCCAAGAACAGGAGCTTCCCTGAGCACCCATTCAGCTGACCCCAAGCACAAAGCCTTGTCACTAGTTCTCTGACTGACCCAGACCACAGTCCCTGGAAAAGAAGAAGGCCTGAGTCTCCCAAAATAGTCCATATGGACCTCCTGAGGTCAGCGGGACTGTGAAGGTGATTCATGAAGATCTAGAGGTGGAAATGGGGGCAACCATTTGATTTGAGGACAACAGTATTCCAAGATCATGCTGTGTTATTAAAGATGATTGAGGATTATGAAAGGTTCCTGATGTCTTACTACCATTTGACATCATACCATTTTCATTTTCTAAAAATTGGGAACATGGGTAGGACATGGGAGAATGTAGGAGATGTTGAAATAAGAGAAGGTGCTAATGGCGGTTGATGTGTTCTCTTTCCCTTTGTTCTCTTTCTTGAAACCCAAACAGGATTTCCTTTCTGCCCACTCTGAAAAAGGGGATGGAGGAGACAGAATTGCAGGGGACAGGGCACCTTTCATTTCATTAGGAATAGCCATTAAAATGTGTGAAACGTGGAATATGCTTCACTGAATGAGCACACATAGTTCACATCAACGAACACATAAAGGAAAGAACCCATTTAAAGGTATGGAGTGCGGAAAGAGCTTCTTTTTCAATGCAAAACTTAGAACACACCGGCGGACTCACACAGAGAGAAAACGTTTTACGTGCAGGGAGTGTGGGAAGAACTTCAGTCAGAGTGGAAACCTTAAATTGCACAAATAGTCTCACACAGGGGAGAAACCATATAAATGTATGGAGTGTGAAAAGAGCTTTAGTGATAGTGGAAACCTTAGAAGACATCAACGGACACACACAGGAGAGAAACCATATGAATGTATGGAGTGTGGAAAGAGCTTTAGTGATAATGGAAAGCTTAGAATACACGAACGGACTCACACAGGGGAGAAACCATTTAAATGCATGGAGTGTGGAAAGAGCTTCAGTCAGAGTGGAGACCTTAGACGACATCAACGGACTCACACAGGGGAGAAACCATTTAAATGCATGGAGTGTGGAAAGAGTTTTAGTGACAGTGGAAGCCTTAGAACACATCAACGGACTCACACAGGGGAGAAACCATTTAAATGCATGGAGTGTGGAAAGAGTTTTAGTGACAGTGGAAGCCTTAGAACACATCAACGGACTCACACAGGGGAGAAACCATTTGAATGCATTGAGTGTGGAAAGGACTTCAGTCAGAGTGGACACCTTAGATCACATCAACGGACTCACACAGGGGAGAAACCATTTAAATGTATGGAGTGTGGAAAGAGTTTTAGTGATCGTGGAAGCCTTAGATCACATCAACGGACTCACACAGGGGAGAAACCATTTGAATGCATGGAGTGTGGAAAGGACTTCAGTCAGAGTGGACACCTTAGAAATCATCAACGGACTCACACAGGGGAGAAAACATTTAAATGTGTGGAGTGTGGAAAGAGTTTTTTTTGTAATATAGGCCTTAAATCACATCAACGGACTCACTCAGGAGAGAAACCATTTACATGTCTGGAGTGTGGAAAGAGCTTCAGTCAGAGTTCACACCATAGAAGACATCAACAGACACACACAGGGGAGAAACCATTTAAATGTATCGAGTGTGGAAAGAGTTTCCGTTGTAATACAAGCCTTAGATCACATCAACGGACTCATACAGGGGAGAAACCATTTACTTGTATGGAGTGTGGAAAGAGCTTCAGTTATAGTAAAAACCTGAGAGTACATCAACAAACTCACATTAATAAGAAACTATTTCAATGTATGGAGTGCAGCAAGAGCTTTAGTGATAGTGGAAGCCTTAGAACACATCAACGGACTCACACAGGAGAGAAACCATATGAATGTATGGAGTGTGGAAAGAGCTTCACTCAGAGTGCAAACCTTAGATCACATCAACGGAGTCACACAGGGGAGAAACCATTTAAATGCATGGAGTGTGGAAAGGACTTCAGTCAGAGTGGAACACTTAAAAAACATCAACAGACTCACACAGGGGAGAAACCACATCAATGTATAGAGTGTGGAAAGAGTTTTCGTTATAATACAAGCCTTAGATCACATCAACGGACTCATACAGGAGAGAAACCATTTAAATGTATCGAGTGTGGAAAGCGCTTCAGTTATAGTGGAAGCCTTAGAAGACATCAACAGACTCACACAGGGGAGAAACCATTTCAATGTATGGAGTACAGTAAATATTTCACTCAGAGTGGAAATCTTAGAAAACATCAGTAGATACACAGGGGAGAAACCATTTAAAGGTATGGACTGTGGAAGGAGCTTCAGTCAGAGTGGAAGCCTTGATTTATGTCAACAAACTCACACAAAAGACAAACTACCGTATTTTTCGCACTATAGGACGCACTTTTTCCCCTCCAAAAATGAAGGGGAAATGTGTGTGCGTCCTATGGTGCGAATGCAGGCTTTTGCTGAAGCCTGGAGAGCGAGAGGGGTCCGTGCGCACCGATCCCTCTCGCTCTCCAGGCTTCAGGAAGCTATCCCAAGTCTTGCAAGCCCGGCGGGATGTACCGCGGGCTCGCAAGGCTTGCGGGCAGCAGCCTGCACCCAAAAGCTGGGGACAGCGGGGAGGCGCAGAGCCGCCACCCCGCTATTCCCCGACCTGATCTGGAGGCTGGCGGGGGGAGAAGCAAGCCTGCTTCTCCCCCCCCACATCCCCACAACCTCCAGATCAGGTCGGGGAAAAGCGGGATGGCGGCGCTCCGCTATCCCGCTTTCCCCCGACCTGATCGGGAGGCTGGGGGAGGGAGAAGCAAGCCTGCTTCTCCCCCCCACCAGCCCCACAACCTCCAGATCAGGTCGTGGAAAAGCGGGATGGCGGCGCTCCGCTATCCCGCTTTCCCCCGACCTGATCGGGAGGCTGGGGGAGGGAGAAGCAAGCCTGCTTCTCCCCCCCACCAGCCCCACAACCTCCAGATCAGGTCGTGGAAAAGCGGGATGGCGGCGCTCCGCTATCCCGCTTTTCCCCGACCTGATCGGGAGGCTGGGGGAGGGAGAAGCAAGCCTGCTTCTCCCCCCCACCAGCCCCACAACCTCCAGATCAGGTCGTGGAAAAGCGGGATGGCGGCGCTCCGCTATCCCGCTTTTCCCCGACCTGATCGGGAGGCTGGCGGGGGGAGAAGCAAGCCTGCTTCTCCCCCCCACATCCCCACAACCTCCAGATCAGGTCGGGGAAAAGCGGGATGGCGGCGCTCCGCTATCCCGCTTTTCCCCGACCTGATCGGGAGGCTGGGGGAGGGAGAAGCAAGCCTGCTTCTCCCCCCACCAGCCCCACAACCTCCAGATCAGGTCGTGGAAAAGCGGGATGGCGGCGCTCCGCTATCCCGCTTTTCCCCGACCTGATCGGGAGGCTGGGGGAGGGAGAAGCAAGCCTGCTTCTCCCCCCCCCCCCACATCCCCACAACCTCCAGATCAGGTCGGGGGAAAGCGGGATGGCGGCGCTCCGCTATCCCGCTTTTCCCCGACCTTATCGGGAGGCTGGGGGAGGGAGAAGCAAGCCTGCTTCTCCCCCCCCACCATCCCCACAACCTCCCGGCTTCAGGAGAGCCCCACCGCCAGCCCCACAAGCTCGGGGGACAGCGGGAGAGGCGCAGCGCGCCATCCCGCTGTCTCCCGACATGGTTTGGAGGCTGGCGGAAGGCTTCCTCCTCCCCCAGCCCCGCAAGTTCCCAGAGCGATGCCAAAGCATGGCTCTGGGTCCCGTTCTGGGGGTGGGGGAAGCTCGGGCTTCCCCGCCCCAGCCCCGCGCCTGGCGGGGGGGGGGATAAATTTTTTTTGCCTTTATTTCCCCCCCCCCCAATCTAGGTGCGTCCTATGGACCGGTGCGTCCAATAGTCCGAAAAATACGGTATATAAATATCAGGAAAGTAGATAGAGGTTCACTCAGTGGAAGTTCAAAATCAACAGAATCATGGACAGGAAGAACTTTAAGAGTTGAAACCCTTCAAACCATCAACAAACTCAGAGAGGAGAAGCAGTTTGAATGAAAAGACTGCAAGAAGTGCTTTATTTATAAAGGAGTGATCAAGGAGCACCCAGGGACTCTCACATGGGAGAACCCATTTAGATGTATGGAGTGTGGGACTTCTTCCTCTCAGAGTCCACTCTGAGCAATGAACTCAGCAGGAAATCATTCCTAAAAGCATCAGGTATATGTGAAGTTCTGGTGTTTATATGTAAAACATTATAATAATCAAATAATGAAGGCAGCATCTCACAGTGGTGAGTATAATTTTAGATGAAAGTACTTTTGGTTTTTGCACCAAATTCTGTCACACACACCCCACCGCATGATCTCCCAGCACTGCTTCTTCACCAGAAATTCATCGCTGCCTCCTGCCCTGCGCGTTCTGAAGAAAACTTGAAATACTGAAATTGAATGGGAGATTTCCCCCCAAGCCTAATTTCAAGAGGGGGAAGGAGGGGCTGCAGGTACCAGAGAATTCTCCTGGGGGGCCCATCTTCACTCATGAACCCCATGAGGCAACCCCAGAGCTCTTGCTCATTTCGGGGGGTTGAGGAAGATAGCATTTTTCCATAGTCCCAGAAGTTTTGATTCAGTCATGTACTCTGGAGTTTTCCTACCAGAGGACAACAGTGCTGTGGCTGCTGTTGTTGTCATGGACTCGCTGGTGAGGGGGGGGGAGGCACCAGCTGGGGACCCACAAGGGAAGAAGGCTCAGAGCCTGGGGACTGGTGGTGGGATGAGCCGAAAGGGGGAGAAAAGGGAGCAGACCGGAAGGGAAGGTGTTGCAAGCTGAGGAGGAAACAGGGTTTGATGAGAGGGAAGAGGCTGGGGCAGAGAGCAGTTCGGGCTCAGAGGGAGGAGAGGAGGGGGCCAGGAGACCCAGAGGAGGCCGGCTGCTGAAGCATCCAGGGAGACTCCCCTTCCTGCTGTGACCAGCTCCCCTCTCCCCTGGTCTAGAGCACACAGGGAAATCCAGTTCAGACCCCTTGAGCCTGTACATGATATTAACAGGTGTTTGGTTTTTTGTCCCAACATGCATCACTTTAATCTTATTGATAATGAACTGTATTTTCTGCCCATTCACCCCACTTGGAGAAGTCCCTTTGGAGCTCCTTGCAATCTCTCTTTGTTTGAACAACCCTGGGCAATTTGCTGCCATCAGCAAACTGCCCCCTCCCTGCTCCATCCTAAGTCTAGATCATTTATGAACAAGTTGAAAAGCCACAGGTCCCAATACTGATCTTGAGGGGACTCCGCTTTCTGCTCCTCTCCATTCAAAGAACTGTCTGTTTACTCTCTTGGTGTTTCAGAAGGAGGGCTGCCTTCCTGGTGGTGGGATGGCTTTGAGCCGAAAGAGGGAGGAAAGGGAGCAGAACGGGAGGGGAGATGTTGCAAGCTGAGGAGGAAACAGGGTTTGGTGAGCAGGAAGTGTCTGGGGCAGAGAGCAGTTCAGGCTCAGAGGGAGGAGAGGAGGGGGCCAGGAGACCCAGAGGAGGCCGGCTGCTGAAGCATCCAGGGAGACCCCCCCCCCTGCTGCGACCAGCACATGCCTTTGAGTCTGGCGGTTAGAACTCTTAGAATGTGGGGATCCCATTTTTCAACCAAAGCAAAAACCCGCCAGCCTTTTCCCAGGTCTTTCCTGACCTGACAGTCGTTCGTCTCCTCTACGAAGGACTCTACAAAGTCCTTCTCCCTCCCTTTATTTACCATGGGGTCCCAGCACCCTTTTCTGCCTCTTACATGCTATGGAAAAGAGTCCCTTTCCATTGGACGCCTGGCAGCCCAGTGCCAAATCCGGCTGCTCCAGAGAGAATGGAAAGGAACTGTAAACGCCCTTGCACTCTGATGCGCACCAGTCACTTCCTTCCGGATCCTGGTGCTGCCGGTGCAGCTGCATTTACGAGAAAAAGAGAAATTGGAAACCGAGCCCAAGGCCCTTGCTATCCAAACTGGCCACTTGGACCAGCCTTGGGGCATCTTCCTTGGGAAAAAGGAAAAGTTTCAGATCTCAGGTTCTCCAACAGGGAATGAGAGCTTTGATTGGCGTTCTCCCCTTGCAGTTCATTGCCTCTCTAATTGCAGAACCCCAAATCTCCCGTTCTCCCCTCCCCCTCCTCGCTACCTCTTGCCAGGAAGGCTGGGAGTGAAGACCGTCAGCAAAAGAGACAGCAAAGGATGAGAATCTGGGTTGCTGGGTGTTTCAGAGAATCCCGCCCACAATCTTCTCCATTCCTAGACTCACGTCCGCATGTGCTGCTCCTGGCCACCCCAGGGTCTTTTACTAGATTAATTTATGGCCGGCCTGGGGCTGAAAATAATCTACCAAAAAACTAAATTACTGACAAAAAGCCTCACAATGGAAGGGAAAAAAGAACTTCAAGAAAAAACAGGCCTGGAAACTAAAAAATAAGGTTACATACCCAGGGATCTGGATTTCAAATAAAATTATAAGTGTATATGAGGATAATTATAGTAAAGTATGGAAAGAAATTTTAAAAAATATGGAAACCTGGACCAAACTCCATCTCTCACTGTGGGGAAGAGTCTTGGTTGTGAAAATGAATATCCTCCCCAAAATGATGTTCTTATTCCAAACAATGCCCATTTTAGGAGGAATGAATTGTTTTAGGGAGTGGGAAATGGAAATATCTAGATTTATATGGAGTGGAAAGAAACTGAGAATTAAACACCAGTTATTAACAGATCAAAAGGAGAGAGGAGGTTTTGCATTGCCAGATTTGGAATTCTACCATGCAGTGGCAGGATTGGTTTGGATAAAAGACTGGATTACACTAAAAGTTACGGACCTAATAGACTTGGAAGGCCACAAGAGGAGTCTTGGTTGACCACAAACTTGACATGAGCCAACAGTGTGACGTGGCAGCTAAAAAAGCCAATGCAATTCTGGGCTGCATCAATAGGAGTATAGCATCTAGATCAAGGGAAGTAATAGTGCCACTGTATTCTGCTCTGGTCAGACCTCACCTGGAGTACTGTGTCCAGTTCTGGGCACCACAGATCAAGAAGGACACTGACAAACTGGAACGTGTCCAGAGGAGGGCAACCAAAATGGTCAAAGGCCTGGAAACGATGCCTTATGAGGAACGGCTAAGGGAGCTGGGCATGTTTAGCCTGGAGAAGAGGAGGTTAAGGGGTGATATGATAGCCATGTTCAAATATAGAAAAGGATGTCACATAGAGGAGGGAGAATGGTTGTTTTCTGCTGCTCCAGAGAAGCGGACACGGAGCAATGGATCCAAACTACAAGAAAGAAGATTCCACCTAAACATTAGGAAGAACTTCCTGGCAGCAAGAGCTGTTCGACAGTGGAATTTGCTGCCAAGGAGTGTGGTGGAGTCTCCTTCTTTGGAGGTCTTTAAGCAGAGGCTTATGTCAGGAGTGCTCTGATGGTGTTTCCTGCTTGACAGGGGGTTGGACTCGATGGCCCTTGTGGTCTCTTCCAACTCTATGATTCTAAGAATCGGTCTGGATGGCACGCTTCTTTAATATTCAAAAAAGTGAAGGTCCACAGGGAATTTTTGAGCCATGTGATAAGAAAATCGTGATAATCTGGAATAAATATAAAGGACTACTTGAGCCAAAAATACCCTTGTGGACATCACCAAGAGAAGCCATATACTCATGTTAGAATAGTTACAACTAGCAGAACTGAAGGGAAGAGTTAGAGGAGTATTGAACCAGAAAATATTTGGAGAATGGAGAATATTTAAGGATTATATAAGATCATATTGTACCAACCACACCATATTAGCAGAACTTGAGTGATACCGTATTTTTCGCACCATAGGACGCACTTTTTCCGTCCTAAAAAGCAAGGGGAAATGTGTGTGCGTCCTATGGAGCGAATGCAGGGGGGAGGCAGGCGGGAAAAGCCCTCAAGAGCCACACACAAGCTTCGTGCGCTCTTGCGGGCTTTTCTCTAGGAGGGAGAAGGGACTGACTGGCTGCAGCAGTCCCTTCTCCCTCCTGGGGGAAAAGCCCCCAAGAGCGGCACCCTCTTTAAAGGCTGCGCGGCTCCTGTGGGCTTTTCTACGAGGTGGGGGAATCCCCCACCTCCCAGAAAAGGCAGGAGAAGCCGCGCAGCCCCTTTAAAGAGCCCGCGGCTTCTGCGGGAGGTGGGGGAAGCTGCAGCAGATTCCCTCCTCCCGGGCTCCCTTTGAAGTGGCAATGTGGGAGGGGAGCAGCTTACACTCGTGTAAGCAGCTCCTCTCCCACTTTCCTGCTTCAAAGCAACCACGGAGGAGGGAAAGAGGGGACCCATGGATCCTCTTCGCTGCTCGAGGCTGCAGCAGATTCCCTCCTCCCGAGCTCCCTTTGAAGCGGCAATGTGGGAGGGGAGCAGCTTACACTCGTGTAAGCAGCTCCTCTCCCACTTTCCTCCTTCAAAGCAACTATGGAGGAGGGAAAGAGGGGACCCATGGATCCTCTTCGCTGCTCGAGGCTGCAGCAGATTCCCTCCTCCCGGGCTCCCTTTGAAGCAGCAAAGTGGGAGGGGAGCAGCTTACACTCATGTAAGCAGCTCCTCTCCCACTTTCCTCCTTCAAAGCAACTACGGAGGAGAGAAGGAAGGGGACCATGGATCCACCGCTGCTCACGGCTGCAGCGGATTCCTCCTCCTTGATTGCTGGGAGTTTCTCTGGGCAGGAATTCCCTCAGCTTAAGTGGGGTGGGGGAAGTGTGGCAGGTAGGGGGGTACTGCGAGACACATGTCTCTCAGATGAAAATTGGGAGTGGGCATTGTGTGAAGTGGCTGTGGATCTCCTGCCACAGAACTGTAGGACTGTATAGAGTTGGGAGGGCCACCCAAGGGTCATTAGCCCAGCCCCCTCACAATGTAGGAATCACAGCTAAAGAACGCCAGGCAGATGGTCCCCCAACTGCTGCTTAAAAGCCTCCAGTGGTGGAGACCCCAAACACCTTCCGAGGTCATAGAATTGCAGGGTTGGAAGGGAACCCCAGGAGTCATCTAGTCCAGCCCCGGTGGACAGCGGGCGCAATCCATCCCGTTGCGCAAGACTAAAGATGCTGCGCAAGGCTAAAGAAGAAGCCAAGGCAGTGAGCGGGATGGATCGCGCTTGCTGCCTTGTCTTCTTTAGCTGCACTGGAGAGGTTTAGCTCCTGGCTGGAGAGGTTGCGCGGCTATGGATCCCGCACGCTGTCTTGGCTTCTTTGCTCTTTGGGGCTGGGGGGGGGACCCGGGCTTCCCCCGCAGCCCCGAGAAGCTCTGGGAGAAGTGGACAGGCTGCATGCAGCCTGTCCGTTGCTCTTTGGGGCTGGGGCTGGGGGATAATATTTTTTTCCTTGATTTCCCCCTCTAAAAACTAGGTGCGTCCTGTGGTCCGGTGCGTCCAATAGAGCGAAAAATACGGTACTTGTAAACACAACAAATACTGTTTGTGGAGTAGACCGGATCATTATTAAAGAATATAAAACTGTGCGAAAGAAACAACGCAGTATAAACAGCACAATGAGAATGATTGGAAGACTCCTTTTGTCAGAAGTCTTTTTTATTTATTTAGAAAGATTAAGTTTTTTCATGCACATAAATCTGCTTTTTCTTTATTTTTCTGTATTTTCTTCTTTCCTTTTTTCTTCTTCGTTTTTTCTTTAATTTTCTTTTTGCGGTATGAGATTCCAAATTCTTTGTATATGTGTGTAATTTAAATCAATAAAGATTATTTTAAAAAATAAATACATTTGAGGCCGGCCTGATCAAGTGTTGCTTCCTCTGGTTAGCCCCACTGGAACTCCAGTTCTTTCCAGACCCTGGGGTCTCCAGAGGACTGGTGGCTCCTTCTAGCAAATGGTCTGGTGCGCGCTGGATCACCGGTCCTTCCTTGCCCCCAGAATCCGGCCAACCAAAGGTCCCATCTGGGGTGCCATCTGTTGTAAACAAAAGCTGCCCTTCTTCCCTTATGGGGGACACAAGAGCCCTTTATAGAGTCCCTTGTGGGTTCTCCATCGGTAGGAGAAAAGAGCAGAGACATCCAGAGAATATTGAGAAGCAAAGCAGCTAGCAAGCCTGATCTTTATTGATCTGTTGCAACAGGGTGCTCCCCTGAGGAGGACCCCCAACCAAGGCGTGCCAGCCCTTATATAGACATTTTAAATTCTTTGCCCTGGAGCTCCAGACCACCCCTCCATACATCATACATACACCACAGAAGGGGTGTAACCCCAGACCACCCCCCACAAACATCATACCTACATCACAGAAAAGGCGGTCTGCAACAGAAATGTGAATGTTGTTGTTTTTCCTGACTGCCAGGTTATCTGATAATGCCTTATCCTATTCCCTTTCCTGGTAGTCTAGCCATTCCTTTGAAATGGTGATTACCCAATTCCTGAGACAATAGGAAGGTTCCCTCACCCCCTCCCTCCTTGCAGAGAAAACATTTGGTCAGATTGGGAGTCAAAATGGTTTCAGGACAGTCTTCCTGTGCTGCTCCAGACATGTGGCCCACATATCTATGTATGTGCTTGGTTGGTACATTTATGAACATTTATTATATATAAAAAAATTCCTTCCAGTAGCACCTTAAAGACCAACTAAGTTAGTTCTTCGTATGAGCTTTCGTGTGCATGCACACTTCTTCAGATACACTGAAACAGAAGTTGCCAGATCCTTCTATATAGTGAGAAGGTGGGGAGGGGTATTACTCAGAAGGGTGGTGGGAATGGGAGATTGGCAGATAGCTGAGATGAGCCTGTTCACGACTCTTAACGACTGTAGTAGGTCTTACAGGAAAAGGCAAGGGGTGAGAAGGTGAGAAATGGCTTAGTCATGTATAATGAGATAAGAATCCAATGTCTCTGTTCAGACCAGGTCTCTCCATGGTTTTAAGTTTGGTTTTAAATTTATTATATATATAAGACATTGTTACAGAAAATCTAGGTACGAGGCTGCTCTGCCACCCAGCTCATCGGACTGAGTCCGTGGGTCCCTGCAGAACAAAAGGAGTGCAGCCAGAGACCGGAGCAAGTTGGAGAAGATCCACATTTATTGCACAACAGGTTCAAGGTGAGATTGACCCCCAAGGATGAGGTGACATGAACTTTTAAAACTTTCCACCATTACCCAAGATACAGTTCAAAAGCATCATCTCTACTGTCAGGGAAAGGGAGGCAGCCAGAGAAGGTGGGGGTATGGAAGCACTTACCGAGTGCCTAAACAGCCCTTTTCCAGCTTGTCTTCCGAATCGGAGACTGAATTAAGGAGTGGCCAGTCTGTTCCAGGAACTAGCTACTTTCAGAGGAGAGGAAATAAGAGGCGTTCCCTGTCTCGCTGGGCATGCTGGTCTAGAAAACGTCATGAAGATTCAGAAGCGTCAACTGAGTAAGCAACACGGACGCGTTGTTTGGAGCTCCGGTGTTGGCTTGGAATTTGCAGTGGCTTGGTGCCTGGAATGTTATCTCTAAACTAGCTTGGCAGCAAACACATCCCTCACAGCTACATCATCACTACATCATGATTACATCAGAACAGGGGTGGGTTCTACAGGATTAACATATGGAGGAGGGAGGGGGAAACATGCAGAGTTGGAACATGTATTGAAAGGCACATTCTGAGTACCGGTGGTAAGAGAACAATGGGGTCTTGGTTTGCATAGTCTGTCACCCCGCCGAGCCTGGAGGAAGGGCTAGACTGGGTGATTTGGCATCAATGAGGTCTTTCCTGGGTGTACGTGACCGTGACCTCCCGCTTGAGGGATTATGGAAGGTACTGGGCAGTCTTGAAGTCCTGAGGAAATTGAGCAGTTTGGTATTGAAAGCAAGAGAATCGGTGGTAAGGGTGATTTTCTATGAATTTTTATATTTTTGAAACAGTGGCAGCTCATTTTGGAAACGAATTGATACAATATCAATTTGTGGGGATTAGCAAGGATACGAGGTGTCAGTTCATTCTTCTCAGAGCAGGGAGCTGTCAACAGCTTGTCAGAAGGTAAAGGAGGCCTGCAAGAGCTGACACTGCAGACCAAAGGCATTGTCTTGATTGGCTGGAGGCTGCGCTCTGTGCAGGCTGATTGGTCAGGACACTCCCTTAGGCAGATAGTCTGTTCATTCATAAAATACACTACTAGCTCCTACCCAGGGAAATGAAATGGGAAATGGGCGCAGGGAAAGGGCACTTTAAAAGCATGAGGTATATGTGAAGTTCTGGTGTTTATATGTAAAACTGTATAATAATAAAATAATGAAGGGAACATCTCACAATAGTGAGTATAATTTTAGATGAAAGTACCTTTGGTTTTTGCACCAAACTCTGTCACATACACCCCACCGCATGATCTCCCAGCACGGCTTCTTCACCAGAACTTCATCGCTGCCTCCTGCCCTGCGCGTTCTGAAGAAAACTTGGAATACTGAAATTGAATGGGAGCTCAAGCCCTGGAGCTCAAGACCCCTCCATACATCACAGAAGGGGCGTAGCCCCAGACCACCCCCCACAAACATCATACCTACATCACAGAAAAGGCGGTCTACAACAGAAATGTGAATGTTGTCGTTTTTCCTGTCTGCCAGGTTATCTGATAATGCCTTATCTGATTCCCTTTCCTGGTAGTCTGGCCATTCCTTTGAGATGGTGATTTCCCAATTCCTGAGACAATGGGAAGGTTCCCTGACCCCCTCCCTCCTTGCAGAGAAAACATTTGGTCAGATTGGGAGTCAAAATGGTTTCAGGGCAGTCTTCCTGAGCTGCTCCAGACATGTGGTCGACATATCTATGTATGTGCTTGGTTGGTACATTTATGAACATTTATTATATATATAAGACCTTAAATTTTTTATTACATGATTCATCCAGCCCAGCCTTTCGCATGATGAATTCTGCATTTACGTTAAATAAGCAGGGAGACAATATACAGCCTTGTCAAACTCCTTTCCCAATTTTGAACCAATCAGTTGTTCCATGTCCAGTTCTAACTGTAGCTTCTTGTCCCACATAGAGATTTCTCAGGAGACAGATGAGGTGATCAGGCACTCCCATTTCTTTAAGAACTTGATATAGTTTGCTGTGGTCGACACAGTCAAAGGCTTTTGCATAGTCAATGAAGCAGAAGTAGATGTCTTTCTGGAACTCTCTAGCTTTCTCCATAATCCAGCGCATTTTTGCAATTTGGTCTCTGGTTCCTCTGCCTCTTCTAAATCCAGCTTGCACTTCTGGGAGTTCTTGGTCCACATACTGCTTAAGCCTGCCTTGTAGCATTTTAAGCATAACCTTGCTAGCATGTAAAATGAGCGCAATTGTGCGGTAGGTGGACCATTCTTTAGCACTGCCCTTCTTTGCGATTGGGATTCAGGTGTTGCAGGAACCCCCCCCCCCCCAAATCATTAATTTGTACAAAAACGACGACACACACACTAGACATAGGCAACACTTCTGTTATAAATTCATAGAAAATCAGCCATACATCGGATCTGCACCGTTCCACTTTTATTTTACACCATGAGGGAAGGACTATCAAAGGGGGGAGACTTGACACAAGGCAGCCATACTCCCTCAAGCGTACAAACACGTCCGCAGATTTCTCCCTTAACACATGGAATCCGCTTCTGGCTCCAATTGTATCGGCTGCTTTTCTGAGCCTCTTGGCTGTTGTGCAGGGACGGTGCCTGTGTCCACGGTCCTTGTCCTGGCCTGAGTCAGGCTGGGGTGGGGAGGTGGGATTAGGGGGGAGTCGTTTAGCTGCCCCCCTCCATTCCTGCTTTGAACAGCACCAAGACCTAAACACGGAGGGATCTAAGCTCGTGGGGTGGGGGAGGGGAGGATGTTGCTATGCAAATCTTTTAGGAGGGACGGGACCCACTTGGCAGCTGGATCTCCGGGATCAGCCCCTCCCCCGCTCTCCAATCCACTAAAGGAAGGGGGGAACCTTCCTCTCCCCCCCCACTCAAACGTTCCCTCCCCTCCCTGCACATCCTCCTCTCACCCCGCCCCCACCACCCCAAATCCCTCCCCCAATACATTGCTCCTCCTCCTCCTCCTCCTCCTCCTCCTCCTCCTCCTCCAATCCGGCTCTTCTGTTCCAGGAATGGGGGGGGGTGAGCCCCCTCCCACCCTGCCTGCTTCTCCCGGAAGTGGAGCTTCCACTCCGGATTGCTGCTCTGCCCCGTAGCTCTAGGGGCGCGCGCGTTCTCAAAGGGGAGGAGGGGCGGCAGGTAAATCCTCCCCACCCACGTGGATGTTGCAGGAAAGGAAAGGAGGATCGGGAGCGAGCACAAAGAGGTAAAGGGGTCGGAGGGAGAAAAGGACCCAGAGACCCCGCCAGCTCCCCCAAGCACCTTCCGTGGGGCCTGGATCCCGGCACCCGTGCTCCGAAGGGGCGGAGATAGGGTGCCCACACACGAGGACTCCCTGGCCCCGTTTCCCCCGTGCAGGCATCCCTGGGGCGCGGAGAGAAGCGGGCCAGGAAAGGGTTAAGGGGTGCGGGAGGCGCCTGGATAGAGACCCCCCCCCGTCCCTCCCCGGCTCGTCTTGGGGGGCAATAAGGACGGAGAGATGGGTCGCGCAGGGCGAGGGGTGAGCCGGGCCAAGGGGGCGTCTGGGTTCAGGCGAGACTCCGGGAGAAAGAGAGGGGGTCATGGAAGTGGGGGGAGAAGGGAGGGGGCACCCCCGGGTCAGGGAAGCGCAGCAATGGGGGGGGGGAGAGGAAGACCAGTCTTTGGGGAGACATCTCCATCATGACGCCCACGATGAATCTCCGGAGGGGCCGCCTTGGCTTCTCCCTTCCGCCCAGAAATCTACCCCCCCCCCCTTTAAGGCGACCAGAGAGGGATCCCTGGAAAGTGGGTGTCCTGCCCCCCCACCCTTCCTTCCCGCAATCTCCATCCTCTTCCTGCCCCATAAGCCCCTGCCCTGTCCAGACACAGCGATTCTGCCCAGTCCAACCATTGGTCCCCTGGAGAGGAGAGGAAGTCCAGAGGAAGAGATGTCAGTATTTGTGAAAAGAAAAGAGAAGGTTCTGGCCTCCCTTGGTCGCCTCAGCCTGGTCCTTGGGCCCTTGTCAGCATGAAAGAGTCCACGAGAAGAGCATCCTTGCAGAGTACTTTCTGCTTTTACAGTGGTACCTCGGGTTACAGACGCTTCAGGTTACAGACGCTTCAGGTTACAGACTCCGATAACTGAGAAATAATCCCTCAGGTTAAGAACTTTGCTTCAGGATGAAAACAGAAATATTGTGGTGGTGGTGCAGCGGCAGTGGGAGGCCCCATTAGCTAAAGTGGTGCTTCAGGTTAAGAACAGTTTCAGGTTACGAATGGAACTCTGGAACGAATTAAGTACTTAACCCGAGGTACCACTGTATTCTCAAAAGTCTTTCTGCAAAAGCGACTGACCAACTGTACACACATCAACACTGCTAGCTTTCACCAACCAACCAACCCAACACCAAACTAACATTTCTGACTCTATATATACAACCTGCAGCTTTTTAAGCATTAAAGAAACAGCGGTCAATTTTTAGCCGTGACAAGAGGGGAGGGGAGAGGCCTTCTCAGAAGTGGTTCTTGGTTTCCGCAATCCCACCCAGGAAGCAGCCAGAAACCTTTTCCTCTCTCTCAGGCTTCCATCTTTATTGTCTTTTCTACTGAGGGTGAGGATAATGTACACCTGTCATCAGAAACAGGGGTGCAGAGTCCATGGAATGGCTCTCAGGATTGATACAGAAGTTGCACCTCAAAAGCATTTCTGTTCCCCTTATTCTTCGTAGGCAATGTCAGAGTGACTGACGAGCTGAGATACAATCCTTCAGCATCCGATGACAGCAACTGCACGAATCTTCCCAGTCAAAGGACCCATTTTCATGATAGACAGTGCTTGTGGCTGGAGGCTCTACACACCAGGTGTGCCTGTGCAGGCCAAAGACTGCCAGTATTAGCACAGGTGAGGTGTGTGACCTCCCCAAATTTACAGAATGTATGTGAATGTGCGTTCGTTTATGGATTATAGTTTATGGCAACCCTGTGATTTTGTCTACCCATAACATTTCTTGAGCTAATATTGCAGTACAAATTCCAAAATAACTACAAAAAACCCACAAAAGAATAATAATTGTAGTATTTATACCCTGCCCATCTGGTTGGGTTTCCCCAGCCACTCTGGGCAGCTTCCAGTACATATAAAAGACAAAATAAAAAAATTCCTTCCAGTGGCACCTTAAAGACCAACTAAGTTAGAACTAACTTAGTTGGTCTTTAAGGTGCCACTGGAAGGAATTTTTTTATTTTGACTATGGCAGACCAACACGGCTACCTATCTACTACATATAAAAGACAGGAAAACATCAAACATTATAAACCTCCTGACACAGGGCTGCCTTCAGCTGTCTTCCAAATGTCAGATAGTTGTTCATTTCCTTGGCCTCTGAAGTGACGGCGTTCCACAGGGCGGGCAGCACCACCGAGAAGGCCCTCTGCCTGCTTCCCTGTACCCTCACTTATCACAGAGAGGGGACCAGCAGGAGGACCTCAGAGGAGGACCTCAGTGTTCAGAGTGAAGGATGGGGGTGGAGACGCTCCTTCAGGTCTACAGGGCCAAGTCGGTTGAGGGCTTTAGGTCGCCGATCTTGCTCCTCCTTAATGATCTCCAAGTCCGACATATAGTTAGCAGAATAGGAAAAAACACTCAGAGGCAGCAAAAAATCCATTCAGCAGATAAATTTAGTACAGAAGGCAAAGAAGCATGACTATTCAAAAACTGAATTTACAGTCAAACCCTAACTTAGCTTACCAAAACAGCACTCAAGTAAGAAAGACACAAGCAGAGTAGAGAATAGCAGAATAGGAAGTGGGACCAGGCGCCTTTCAATACTGTGATTTATAGACAATTCCATGTCAGAGTAACCTTGGGACTGGATAACAAGCTTGGCTCACTCCAGTTTAAACCAGTTTATTCTGGTTCCCAGAAACAAGGAAGGTTCAGCATAACCTCATAACAACTGATCCCACCCCCTGCTCTCAGCAGAAAGGAAACCCCCTGATCAGGTAAGATGTTCCAGCTGGAGAAAACACCAGCTTTGAATCACACAGAGTAAAACCACCAGAACCTTCTTGAACCACCAGACTTGGAATGATCTCTATATGTCAGATCAATACTTTTCTTGCATGAAAGATGAAACCATGACACTTTAAAGATCAGCACAAGCAGTTTGAATTGTGCTCGGAAATGCACTGAGAGCGAGTGAAGATCCTTTAGGACAGTGTTACAAGGTTGAACTTTTCATTAAGTACAGTTCTCCCTTTGCCTTGAATATCCAGCTTTGTCAGTGCCAGATTAGGGTAGTCCTGTGTCAGAAGACAGGCACGAGATCAGGCAGCACATCATTATTATAAGGAACCATTGGGGTGGGTGTTTCCGCCTGGGATTCCCATTTGCCAGCTGCTTTCCTTCCGCTTCTCCTGCTCTCTCCATGCAATGCGAGGCATATAGACAGAGGTCCATCTCCCAGAACAGGAGCTTCCCTGGGCACCCATTCAGCTGACCCCAAGCACCAAGCCTTGTCACTAGTTCTCTGACTGACCCAGACCACAGTCCCTGGACAAGATATAGACTGTGCAGGTGATTCATAAAGATCTAGAGGTGGATCAAGGATTATGATGCCGAGGATGGGGAATGTCCAAAGGAACGATGGACCAGAGAAAGAGAGGGCCTGTTCATGGACAGAGAGCAGCTGCCTTTCCTGTGAGGAAACAATTGATTTGAAAAGGCTGTATTCCAAGATCATGCTGTGCTATTAATGATGATTGAGGATTATGAAAGGTTGCTGCTGCATTACTATCATTTGATGACATTGCTTTTTCATTTGCTGTGCGTAAGAGGGGGTGGGGTGGGTGTTTAGTTGGGTGTGGGAATTTGTTTAATTTAATTAAATATGGTGTGTTTGTAACATTCTCTTTTTTTTTGTTTGATTTATTGTTTTGTTAGTTTGTTTGTTGTATAGGTTTTAATTTGATTTTAAGGGGAGGGGTCAGGGCTGCCTGGGAGTGGATCCCAACAAACAAAATGGCTGGGGCAGGTTCCACAGGGGGTGGGGATGTACTGGGACAACCAATCTCAGTGATCACGGGTAGGAGGAGGAGTTACGCTAAGACCAGACCACGTCATTACCGAGGAAGCGGGCTTAGTCATTGTTTGAGGACTATCCCTGCCTCCAGGTCTGGTCTTGACCAGACGGAATACTGGAATCAGCAAAGGGATACCCACACAACCTGAAGGTGCTGCTGTGCAATGCCAGGTCAATGATCCATAAAACCATTGTGATCCATGACTTGATCGTGGATGGAGGACTTGACCTGGCATGTGTAACAGAGGCTTGGTTGGATGAAGCAGATGGGCCTGTTCTTGCCGCTGCTTGTCCACCAGGTTTCTCTTACGCACAGCAACCCAGGTCATGTGGGCGGGGAGGGGGGGTTGCAGTGATTTTTAGGAAGTCATTAGTTTGCAGCAGGCATCCTATTGAAAAGACCCAGTTTTCTGAGTGCATGTTCTGGAAGTTGGGCAATAGGGGCAGTACAGGATTCCTTTTGGTGTACTGACCCCCCCCCCCGCTTCACCAAGGATTCCCTGCCCGAGCTGCTTCAGGTCATGGTGGATGTTCTCCTGGAGACACCTAGTTTGGTTGTCCTAGGGGATTTTAACATCCATGCTGACACGACCTTACAAGGGGCCGCTCGGGACTTCGTGGAAAGCATGGTCTCCATGGGGCTGTCCCTGAATAAGTCTGGCCCAACCCATAGCCGCGGACATGCCTTGGACCTGGTGTTTACCTCTATGGATGTTCATGATCTGACACTAAGTAAAAGCAAAACAAAAGAAGTGCCATGGTCAGATCACTTCCTGGTGCAACTGGACTTCTCCGCGACCCTTCCCCTCTGCAGGGAGGTGGGACCGATTTGGATGGTCTGCTCCCACCATATAATGGATCCAAATGGTTTCCAGAGAGTGGTAGGGGATGCTTTATCCCATGTTGATGGCCTTTCAGCTGATTCCCTGGTGGCCCGCTGGAATGTGGAGTTAACATGGGCTGGCTCCGAAGCACCCTCTCTGATTGCATGGAGCCCGAACAGCCCCGTGGTTTTCCACGGAACTGAGGGCAATGGAACAATCGTTGAGATGGCTAGAGCACCGGTGGCGGGTGACCCATTCTGAAGCTCACCGGACACAGGTTAGAGCTGAATGTTGAGCCTACCAAGTGGCGGTAGTGACGGCGAAAACTACTTTCTTCACCGCCTCTATTGCATCTGCAGAAAACAGCAGCAGGAGACTTTTTCAGGTGGTTCGCAATTTAGCAGAACCACCTGCTCCATCAGGGCTCAGTGCGGCCCACATGATCTCCTGCAATGATTTTGCAAAGTTTTTTTTACAGATAAAGTCGCTCAGATTCACTCAAGTTGCTCAAGTCGCTCAGGTAGACTCCACCGTGGCATCAGGGCCGGGGCGGGAGAGTGCTAGAGTCTGTCTAGTCAAGTTGTGTGGGATCAATTCCAACCTGTTACCCCCGAGGATGTGGACAGACTGCTTGGACAAGTGAAACCAACCACTTGTCTCCTTGATCCTTGCCCATCCTGCCTGATAAAAGCTAGCCGAGAAGGGTTGGGCGGTGGGCTTCATGGGGTGCTGAATGCTTCCCTCCGTGAGGGAGCCTTTCCAGACTCGCTGAAAGAGGCAGTTCTTAAACCGCTTCTTAAAAAAACCATTTTTAGATGCGGCCACGATGCCCAACTATCGCTGAGTCTCAAATCTTCCATTCTTGGGCAAGGTGATTGAGCGAGTAGTTGCTGAACAACTCCAGGCACGCCTGGAAGAAGCGGACCATTTGGATCCCTTCCAGTCGGGATTCAGGCCTCATCATGGGACTGAAACTGCCTTGGTCGCACTGGTTGATGATCTCTGGTGGGCTAGGGACAAAGGTTTCCTAGTTCTGCTGGATCTGTCAGCGGCCTTTGATACCATTGAGCATAACATCCTTCTGGACCGTCTTGAGGGGCTGGGAGCTGGGGGCACTGTCATACAGTGGTTCCGCTCCTTTCTCCTAGGCCGTGTTCAGAAAATGGTGTTGGGGGATGAGTGTTCAGACCACTGGGCTCTCACTTGTGGGGTGCCTCAGGATTCTGTACTCTCCCCCATGCTTTTCAACATCTACATGAAGTCGCTGGGAGAGATCATCAGGGGGTTTGGGCTGGGTGTTTATCCATATGTGGATGATACCCAGCTCTACCTCTCTTTCAAATCAGAACCAGTGAAGGTCCTGTGTGAGTGTCTGGAGGCGGTTGGAGGATGGATGGTGGCTAACAGATTGAGGTTGAATCCTGACAAGATAGAAGTACTGCTTTGGGGGGACAGGAGGCGGGCAGGTGTGGAGGATTCCCTGGTCCTGAATGGGGTAACTGTGCCCCTGAAGGACCTGGTGCGCAGCCTGGGAGTCGTTTTGGACTCACAGCTGTCCATGGAGGTGCAGCTGTCCATGGAGGTCCAGGACAGCTGTCTACCAGCTCTATCTGGTACGCAGGCTGAGACCCTATCTACCTGTGGACTGCCTTGCCAGAGTCGTGCATGCTCTGGTTATCTCCCTCTTGGACTTCAATGTGCTATACGTGGGGCTACCTTTGAAGGTGACCCAAAAACTAAAACTAATCCACAACACAGCAGCTGGGGACTGGGAGCGGCCACCAAGACCACATAACACCTGTCTTGAAAGACCTACATTGGCTGCCAGTACGTTTCCGATCACAATTCAAAGTGTTTGTGCTGACCTTTAAAGCCCTAAACATCCCCGGTCCAGTATACCTGAAGGAGTGTCTCCACCCCTCATTGTTCTGCCTGGACACTGAGGTCTAGCTCTGAGGGCCTTCTGGCGGTTCCGTCACTGCGAGAAGCAAAGTTACAGGGAACCAGGCAGAGGGCCTTCTCGGTAGTGGCACCCTCCCTGTAGAACGCCCTCCCACCAGATGTCAAAGAGATAAACAACTACCAGACTTTTAGAAGACATCTGAAGGCAGCCCTGTTTAGGGAAGCTTTTAATGTTTGATGTATTACAGTATTTTAATGTTTTTCTGGAAGCTGCCCAGAGTGGCTGGGGAAGCCCAGCCAGATGGGCAGGGTATAAATAATAAAAAATTATTATTATTATTATTATTATTATTATTATTATTATTATTATTATTATTTCATAAAAATTGGGAACATGGGTAAGAAGCAGGGGAATGTAGGAGATGTGTGAAATAAGAGAAGGGCCAAATGGTGTTTGATTTGTTCTTTTCCCTTTGTTCTCTTTTTTGGAATCCAAAAAGGACTTCCTCTCTGCCCACTCTGAAGAAGGTGTTACAGAAGAATGTCAGAATTCCAGGGGACGGGAATAGACATTGAAATGTGAGAAATGTGGAATATGCTTCACTGAATGAGCACACATAGCTCACATCAACAAACTCACAGGAGAGAAACCTTTTAAAGATTTGAAGTGTGGAAAGAGTTTCACTGATAGTGAAAAACCTAGAATACATCAGCGGACTGCCATGGGTAAGAAAGGATTCCAATGCAGGGAGTGTGGGAAGAGCTTCAGTCAGAGTGGAAACCTTAAATTACACCAAAGGACTCACACAGGGGAGAAACCGTTTAAATGTATGGAGTGTGGAAAGAGCTTCAGTCAGAATGGAAACCTTAGAATACATCAACGTACACATACAGGGGAGAAACCTTTTAAATGCATGGCTTGTGGAAAGAGCTTTAGTGATAGTGGAACCCTTAGAAAACATCAACATTTTCACACAGGAGAGAAACCATTTAAATGTATGGAGTGTGGAAAGAGCTTCAGTTTCAGTTCAAACCTTAGACAACATCAACGGACTCACACTGGGGAGAAACCATTTAAATGCATGGAGTGTGGAAAGAGCTTTAGTCAAAATGCGCACCTAACTTTACACCATCAAACTCACACAGGTGAGAAACCATTTAGATGTATGGAGTGTGGAAAGAGCTTCATTCGGATTGGAAACCTTAGAATACATCAACGGACTCATACAGGGGAGAAACCATATACATGTATGGAGTGTGGAAAGAGCTTCAGTCAGAGTGGAGAGGTTAGATTACATCAACGGACTCACACAGGGGAGAAACCATTTAAATGCATGGAGTGTGGAAAGAGCTTTAGTTACGATGCAGGCCTTAGACAACATCAACGGACTCACACAGGAGAGAAACCATTTAAATGTATGGAGTGTGGAAAGAACTTCAGTCAGAGTGGACACCTTAGACAACATCAACGGACTCACACAGGAGAGAAACCATTTAAATGTATGGAGTGTGGAAAGAGCTTTAGTTACAATGCAGGCCTTAGACAACATCAATGGACTCACACAGGAGAGAAACCATTTAAATGTATGGAGTGTGGAAAGAGCTTTAGTTATGATGCAGGCCTTAGACAACATCAACGGACTCACACTGGGGAGAAACCATATAAATGTATGGAGTGTGGAAAGAGCTTTAGTGATAGTGGAAGCCTTAGAACACATCAACGAACTCACACAGGGGAGAAACCATTTAAATGTATGGAGTGTGGAAAGAACTTCAGTCGGAGTGGACACCTTAGACAACATCAACAGACTCATACAGGGCAGAAACCATATAAATGCATCGAGTGTGGAAAGAACTTCAGTCAGAGAGCATACCTTAGACAACATCAACGGACTCACACAGGAGAGAAACCTTTTAAATGTATGGAGTGTGGAAAGAGCTTCAGTTATAGTGGAAACCTGAGAGTACATCAACAGACTCACATCGGTAAGAAACGATTTAAATGTATGGAGTGTGGAAAGAGCTTCAGTCAGAATGGACACCTTAGAAGACATCAGCAGACACACAGGGCAGAAACTGTTTAAATGTATGGCCTGTGGAAGGAGCTTCAGTCAGAGTGGAAGCCTTGATTTATGTCAACAAACTCACACAAAAGACAAACCATATAAATATCAGGAAAGTAGGTAGAGGTTCAGTCCTAGTGGAAGTCCTACATCTACAGACTCATGGACAGGAAGAACTTTAACAGTTGACACCCTACAAACCCATCAACCCTCAAGGAGGAGAAGCTGTTTAAAGGGAAAGATTGCAGAAAGTGCTTTAGTTATAATGGAGTGTTTAAGGAACATCTAAGAGCCAGTGTGGTGTAGTGTATTAAGAGTGGTTCGAAATCTGGGGAACCGTGTTTCCGTCTCCGCTTCTCCACATGCAGCTGCTGGGTGACCTTGGGCCAGTCACACTTCTTTGAATTGTCTCAGCACCACTCACCTCACAGAGGAAGGGAAAGGAGAATGTTAGCCACTTTGAGACTCCTTCGGGTAGTGATAAAGCGGGATATCAAATCCAAACCCTTCTTCTTCTCAGAGTGGAGAACCCATTTAAATGTATGGAGTGAGGAACGTGTTCCTTTCAGAGTTTACTCTTCTTCACAGCAATGAACTCAGCAGAAAACCATCTTCAAAGCATGTCATGTATTTGTTCTGGTGTTTATATGCAAAACTGTATAGTAATGAAATAATGAAGGTATATAGATAGATAGATGATAGATAGATAGATAGATAGATAGATAGATAGATTCTTTATTGTCATTACACTAGTGCAACATTGCACAAGTGCAACGAAATTGGATGCCATCCCTTAAAAACAACAAAAGCAAAACAACAGCAACAACCAAACAAACCACCTTCCAACCACACCCACACCCACCCCCATCAAACTCCCAGATCTCACTATCGAGTTACAGCATTCAAAAAGGCCACAGCTCTTGGATAGAAACTGTTTTTCAGTCTATTTGTCCTTGACTTGATGTTTCTATACCTCCTGCCAGAAGGCAGTAGTGCAAACAGGCTGTATCCCGGGTGAGATGGATCCTGCAGGATGTTGTTTGCTTTCCTAAGGCAACGGGAACCGTACAGTTCTTCCAAAGGTGGGAGAGGGTGACCAATAATCCTTTGGGCTGTGGTTATGACCTTCTGGAGCACCTTCCTCTCCCTAGCTGTACAACTGGAGAACCAAGCACAAATACAGTATGTAAGTATGCTCTCTATGGAGCCTCGGTAGAAGGACACCAGCAGTCTCTCACTCAGATTGTTCTTTTTTAAAAGTCTGAGGAAATAAATTCTCTGCTGGGCCTTCTTCACCAGAGCAGTGGTATTTGCGCTCCAAGTCATGCCCTGATCCATAGTCACTCCCAAGAACCTGAATTCCGCCACCCTCTCCACCCGTTCCCCGTTGATATACAAGGGCTGAATGTCCGCCTTTTTTCCCCTGTAATCCACCACCAATTCCTTGGTCTTAGCCGTATTAAGAGCCAGATTGTTCTCTCCACACCAAACACAGAGCCGCTCCACCTCGTCCCGATAGGCGGACTCATCCCCTCCTGAAATGAGCCCCACCACCGTAGTATCATCAGCAAACTTGATGATTTTGTTGCTGGAGTAGATGGCTGTACAGTCATACGTATAGAGAGCATAGAGCAGGGGACTCAACACGCAACCCTGTGGTGAGCCGGTGTTAAGGCTAAGGGCTGTGGACACATGTGACCCTACTCTAACCCTCTGAGAACGTTCTGACAAAAAATCCAAAACCCAGAGACAGGTGGAGTTGGGGAGTCCAATCGTCTCTAGCTTGGACACCAGTCTATGGGGGAGGATAGTGTTAAAAGCAGAGCTAAAATCCACAAACAGCAGCCTCACATAATTCCCCGGCTGCTCCAGATGGGACAGAGCAGCATGGAGAGTAGTGGTGATAGTGTCTTCCGTGGATCTATTTGCCCTGTATGCAAACTGGTAGTTGTCAAAAGTTGATGGAAGACAGGAAATAATATGACGGCGCACCAGTTTCTCAAAACACTTCATGATGATTGGAGACAGTGCAACTGGTCTGTAGTCATTCAAACTACTGATTGTGGATTTTTTAGGCAGAGGGACAATAGTTGACGACTTCAGGCAGGGTGGGACAATAGACTGGTGTAAGGACTTATTGAAGATCTTAGTAAAGACCCTCGCCAGCTGATCCGCACAGCCCTTCAACACCTTTCCAGTGATGCCATCAGGTCCAGCCGCCTTCCTCGGATTCACCATCCTCAATACTTGTCTTACCTCGTGCTCCTCTACAGTGAATGAGGGGCCCCTATGGGCTGGTGGCTGTAATACCGGCGTCTCAGGTGGCTCCTTCTCGAAGCGAGCAAAGAAGAGGTTAAGCTCCTCCGCCAGCAAAGGGTCACCATCGACAGCGCCAAGGTTAGGTTTGTAGTTGGTAATATGCTGAATCCCCTGCCACATCTGTCTTATGTTGTTGCTCCTTAAATTCTCCTCAATCCTCTGCCTATAATCCAGTTTTGCCCGTCGAATACCCCTCTTCAAGTTTGCTCTTGCCACACTGTAAAGCTGCACCTCGCCCGACCTGAAAGCCCTGTTCCTTTCCCGCAGCAGGCACTGTACCTCTCCATTCATCCAGGGTTTTTGATTAGGATAAAACCGGATGGATTTATTTACTGTGACAGTGTCCGTGCAGTGATTGATATAGCACAGTACTGCCGCCGTGTACTCCTCCAGGTCCGAACGATCGAAAATATCCCAATTGGTTCTCTCAAAACAGTCCTGCAGCTGGTGAATAGCACCTTCAGGCCAGATTTTAACAGATTTTAATATTGTAGGAGCCCGTTTCCTGAGTGGGATATATGCTGGCACCAGGAACAGAGACATATGGTCGGACTGGCCCAAGTGTGGCAGCTGTAAAGCCCTATAGCCGTGATTTACATTCGAATAAACTTTATCCAGTGTCTTATCCCCTCTTGTGGGGCATTTCACATGCTGATAGAGCGTTGGGAGCACTGTTTTGAGTTCAACATGGTTGAAGTCTCCCGCAATGATGTGCACAGCTTCAGGGTACTTGTCTTGCTGACTACTGATAAGGCTCTGCAGGCATCCCAAAGCCAAGTTGGCATTGGCATCTGGTGGCACGTACACGCCAGTTAGCATAACAGCTGTGAACTCCCTAGGGAGATAGGCTGGTCTACATTTAACAGCCACATATTCCAAATCCAGTGAACAGTGACTGCCCACAATCTTAGAATTATTGGACCAGCATTTGTTCACATATACACACAGCCCCCCTCCTTTGGTTTTTCCGAAGTCCATTCCTCGGTCCTGACGATGTACCGCACAGCCTTCCAACTGAATAGCTGTGTCTGGTATGGACGGTTGAAGCCATGTCTCAATGACAAATAAAACGCAGCAATCTTTCACAAGGCTATTCTTTGCTGCCTGCAGCCTCAATTCATCCATCTTGTTGGCAAGGTGATCTCACATTAGCAAGAAATATGCTAGGGAGTGGTGGCTTAGAAGGACTCCTCTGTAATCTTACCAGGACACCAGCCCGACAACCCCGCCTTTGCCTCCTGTCTCTACGCCGCCTTCGCCTCCTCCCTGGAGGCATAGTAATCCATGGAGAGCCCGGCGGCCTGGCTACTCCCACAGGAACGTTATCTGGGCAAAAATAATCAGCTCTTACAGCTTGTTCACACTGCAACCCGACCTTCAAAAGTTCTTGCCTGCTGTAAATCTGCCTGCTGTTAATCTTTCTTGCCCGGCCAGACATACTCAGACCAAATAAAATAATAAAAACAAGCAAAACGCTAAGGGAGAGCATTAAGCCGCAGCGTCTATGCGTGCCCACAATAATGAGTATAATTTTAGATGTAAGGTACCTTTTGATAGTGAGGGGGAGAGGGTGAATCTGTATTTCTGGTGGTGAGTGAGGATTAGGGCTGGACATATATTGATTTCATCCTATACCAGTTTCTAGACTACATTGTGATAACCTTTGGAAAACAATGGATATGGCAATACACCACGAATCCCAGTGTGTGTTTCTGGGATGCCCTTTTGCCTGGAAGCAGCCGGCAGAAAGCTTTGCTTCATGAAGGGCTTCTGGTTGATCGCTCGCCATCACAGTCGGAGATCTCTTTATCGGAGGAGACCTTGGTATATCAAAGGCAGGGGAAACTGCTCCAGCGCAGCAGACCCCTGGAAAAACCTCAAATCGAGCATTTTGAGGACATGGAATCTGGCAGGTGTCAAAAGTGGGCTCCCCCCCTCCCTGGAAAGTTCTGTTTTTGACCTCCAAGAACGAGGGGGTTGGAGCTGCGACACATCGGACAAAAAGCTTCCTGTGATTATACGAAGCTGCGAGACTGTGAGGCATTAGCGGTCAATTCTTCCAACATCAAAAGGACTGTATTGTGTGTACCTTTTACGTTTGGATTATATATGGCTAATGTAGGGGTTGTGGTGACAAGCTAGCTGAGATAATGCTCTGAGCACACAGCCATCTCTCTACAAGAGATTTATTGCTAAGCTTCAAAGCAGTTACAAGAGTTCAAAGACACACTTCATCTCTCAGAGTCAGATGAATCGTCTGACTTTTTTTACGCCTCCCCCAGCAAGCCCATTTCCTGAGTCCACGCCTCTTGCTTCCTCTGCTCTGTGAGTGGCTGGTTCCCAGCACTGCCTCCCCCCTCCCAGCTTCCTCCTCTGACGTGGAAGAAAAACTGCTAATTACCGGCGTGGGCTCTCTGTACTTGCCTCTCTGCTTCCCCCTCAGCTCTTTCGCAGCCTCCAATTCCCTGACATCCACCCCCTCCTCAAAGGCCCCCTCCCCCTCGGGAGAATCGACCACCCCCAATTTACCCTTCTCCGGAGTGGCGGGGGTGAAGCCTGGAAAACTACCCTCCTCCTCATCCGTATCTTCAAAAACCGTCCTCCAGTCCTCCCTCAAACCCACAGTTCCTCGTGTTCCCCAATAGACACTTTCCTCTTCTTCTTCCTCTTCGTCAGATGGTGGGAATCCCTTGAAATCCTCTTCATCGTCCGTCGGCTCGAACACCTGTTGGAAAAATCTACCCCGGGGTTTGGGTTTGTCGGGGAAGAAATTGTGGAACTCCTCCACTAGACCCTCGTCAGTGATACAACTCTCCGGGACCCAGGTATTCTCTGAACTAGGGCCCCCTTCCCACACCACCAGATACTCTTGCCTCTCTGCTTCCCCCTCAGCCTCCAATTCCCTGACAGCTAACTAAAGACCTGACCTCAAGAGTCACTAAATCAGAGATTTGCCCAAGGACTTGTTCTGATCTTAATGCTGTGTTGACAGAGTTAAAATTGTCTCTACAGGGTACTTTTAGATGGCAGATGAATGATGTTTTACTGAGAAATGAATTGATCGTAAATAAAGCTCAAAAGACCCTAAAGGACTATTTTGAATTGAACCTGAATCCTGGAATTGAAGCAAGGGGTGCAAGTAAAGTGGTAATGCCAGGTATTTTGATTCAACAGAATTCTATCAGGAAGGAAGCACAGAATGAGCAAAAGGAAAAAGTTCTGTCTCAAAGGAGAAAGAGAAAAAGCTAAGATGTAACTCAAAAAATCAACAAATTCAAAAGGAAATTAAAGCATTACAATCTTAGTCTTCACAAATAGTAAACCAAGAAATTGAATGGAAAATTATATTGATGAAACAAAAACTTTTGCATCGGCAAATAAATGCAGAAAATAATTGGCTTGGGGACAGAAGGAGAGTACAATAATTAATATTATGGAGGATGGTAAGAATATTGAGAACCCAACAGAGATTAGAAAATGTTTTCAAAAGTACTATAAGCAGCTTTACATAAAGGAAAAATGGATAAAATGGAACAGTTTTTGGACAAAAATGGATTGCAGAAAATTCCAGCGGACAAAACAAGCCTACTAAATGAACTGGTTACAAGACAAGAAGTTGAAGGGGCAATTGCCCAAATGAAAATAGGCAAAGCACTGGGACCTGATGCTTTAACTTCCAAGTATTATAAAATGTTTAAGGATTGGCTGATACAACCATTGATGGATGTTTGTAACAAAATATTAAAGGGGGACAAAGCACCTGAGTCCTGGAAAGAGGCCTTCATCACTCTGATACCCAAACCAGATACAGATAGAGCTCAAGTAAGGAATCAGTGACCAATTTCCTTGTTGAATGTGGATTATAAAATATTTGCAAATATTTTGGCTACAAGATTGAAGAAGATTTTGAATAAGCACATACATAAAGATCAGTCAGGTTTTTTATCTGAGAGGCATATGAAAGATAATATTAGGAATGTGCTGGAAAGATTAGAGGCAAAAAAGAATCCTAAAGCAATGTTTATGTTTATTGATGCAGAGAAAGCCTTTGATAATGTTTCTTGGAGTTTTATGAAACAGAACTTGTGCAATATGGGGATCGGTCAAAATTTTTAATGGTATTAATGCAATTTACTTGGAGCAGAAAGCAAAAATTATAATTAACAATGTGGTCTCAGAAGAAATTAGGATTGAGAAGGGAACCAGGCAAGGGTGCCCACTTCCTCCCCCCCTGCTTTCTATTTCTGTCCTAGAGGTGCTGCTGAATAGGATAAGGAATGATGAGGAAGTTAAAGGCATAGTAGTGGGAGCTAAACAATATAAGTTAAAAGCCTTTGCTGATGATTTGGTATTGACTTTACAGGACCCTGAGATCAGTGCAATCAAAGCACAGAAGATAATTCAACAGTTCAGACAAGTTGCAGGTTTCAAATTGAATAAGAATAAAACCAAAGTTTTAGGGGGGGGGAATAACGATACATGAAAAACTTAACTTAGAGGAACCCACAGGGCTGAAGTTTGTGAAAAAGGTGAAATATCTGGGTGTAAATATGACTGCAAAAAATGCATTTGTACAAAGACAACTATGAAAAGTTATGGAAAGATATCAAGAGAGATTTGGATATTTGTACAAGATTGAAACTATCTTTGCTGGGCTGAATTTCTGTGATAAAGATGAATGTATTGCCTAAGGTGTTATTTTTGTTCCAAGTACTCCCTATCATTGATAAGTTGAATTGTTTTAAGGAATGGCAAAAGATATTATCTAAATTTATCTGGCAGGGGGGAAAACCCAGAATTAAGTTTAAATTATTAACAGATGGAAAAGAGAGAGGGGGTTTCTCCCTGCCAGATTTAAGGATTTACTTTGAAGCTGCAGCCTTTTGCTGGCTGAAACAATGGTATTTATTGGAAGATACAGATGTTTTTGATTTAGAAGGTTTTGATAATGTATTTGGTTGGCATGCATATTTATGGTATGACAAGCTAAAAGCTCACAAAAGATTTAAAAATCATATAATTAGAAAATCTTTGGATGATGTTTGGATAAGATACAGGGATTTGTTAGAAAGGAAAACACCCAGATGGATATCACCATTGGAAGCTAAGACCCATAAGAGGTTGAATATGAAAGATACATGGTTGAAGTATAATGATAGTTTGATGGAAGTAGGGGACCAATTTAGATTAAAATCTTATGATCTGTTGAAAGATAAATTAGATGATTGGTTCCAGTACATCCAGATAAATGAAATGTTTAAAATGGATTAGAAAATTGGTTTTCAAACAGAGAAATCCAAACTAGAAATGGAATTATTAGATACAAAAACAAAATACCTATCTAAGATGTATAATTTATTGCTGGAATGGCATACGAGAGATGAACAAGTGAAATCTGTAATGATTGAATGGGCCAGGGATGTGGGGCACAATATCATGATGGTGGATTGGGATAAATTGTGGAAAAAGGAATTGGAAGAAACAAGATTTACCAACTATCGAAGAATGGCAGATGAAGATGATGGACTATATGGAATTTGCCAAACTGACCGGGAGACTCTGAGACCAGAGAGAAGAGATGGTGGAAGAAGATTGGAAGAAGCTTAAGGAATATTTGAAAAAAAATATGTTAATATTTAAATCTTAGAATAGCTTTGGAAGTGGATATAGGCTGTAGGGTTAGAAGTAGAAGATAGTGTATTTTAAAATAATATTATCTGCAAGTGATAAAATGTGAAGTTAATTTAAGTGTGATTAAAAAAAAGATGGTTAGAAACTATGATATATGTAAACTGCTAAAGTAAAATGAAAATCAGATAGGTGGGGCTTGAGGAAGCCCACCTAACAATGTTTAGAAAAATAAGGATAAGAGAATAATCTGTTTGTATTGTTTGTTTTTCTGTTTGTGTTCTTTATTTGTGTTATAAAATGAATAATTTTTTTTGAAAAAAAGAAGAAAGCTTTTCTTCGTGAAGCCCCTGCAGATGCCGAGTTCCTGACTTCCCTCCCAGGCGACAGGAAGCGAAAGACAAACCTCCATTGCCCTGTGTCCTTCCACCCTCTTTCCTCCCTTGCTCCCTTCTGCCGGTTTGTGTGCCTGACTTAGATATCCTGTGTGCTGTATTTTATTTACTGCTGAAACTGGATTTGCTCTCAGGAGCAAAGTTTTGTGCCTCACTGGGGACCCAGTGAGAACTGTATGCTTTTAAAGCTCAGTAAACTATTACTGAAGAAGTCCCGCTGCCTCTGTGTGTGTTTTTGACCTCAGTGTGGGACTGGCTCTGCACGTGGCCCCTACCCTGCTGCTACTTGGCTCATGGCCTGGAGTTGCTCTACTCAAGCATGCAAGACGGTGCGTCTGCGTGTGACTGTGGTTTTTTGCACTGTTATGGAAATGACAAGTGGGACCCACATCTTTAAAGTTGTTAAAATAAAAAAATTCCTTCCAGTAGCACCTTAAAGACCAACTAAGTTAGTTCTTGGTATGATCTTTTAAAATGTTTATATTTTTTGTTGTCTGCCACACTCCAAAAAAATTCACCATCTTTTCTATCCCCAGCTCTGCTATATGTCTCTACTCATTTTTCTTCTGTTGTCTCATATTTTTACCAACAATTTATTTCAATTTTTATTCAATTTAACACCTGCGACTTGGCCAAATTGATTAATCTTGTTGAACACCCTTGGTATACTTTCCAGTGGGCTTCTACCATTATTACCAGGTTGTTTGCAAATGCCTTAAGTTCATATGATCTTCATCCCACTGTAATAATAATAATAATAATAATAATAATAATAATAATAATAATAATAATAATAATAATAAATTTATTTGTATCCCACCCTCCCTGGCCAAAGCCGGGCTCAGAGCGGCTAACAACAAGTAAAAATAGCCCAGTGTACAGAAAATTGCACAGTCAATTAATTAAAATACATTCTAGACTCAATTCAGAATCAAATTAATGGCAACCATTGGGTTAGGGTTCTATGAAGATTACAGAAGGAGGGGGGGGGGTCGGACTGTGCTTTGGCCAAAGGCACTGCAAAAAGATGTATTGATGATGCTGTGAGAACTCTATCTTGGATATGGTGGGAAAGTTTTAAAAGTCAGTGTCGCCCCCTGCTCTGGGTTCACTCGCTGTTGTTGAACCTGTTGCACAACAATAAAGGATCTCAGTCTACTGACTGCTCTTTTACTCCAAATTGCTTCGCTGGAATTTCCTTCTTTTACTGACCGCACGGACCCGCAGGGGACTTGGACCCTGATGAGCTGAGCTGTTGAGTAGACTCTCAACCCAGAATTTTCCTTATCAAAACCTTTCTGCAAATGGCCTTTGCAACACAACTCCCTGGGTGGTTACAAAGTAGACACATTTCTTGATGAGATGTAACTTCTGCCAGGAAAACCTGAGCTGAAATAGGAAAGAGAGCAAAACAGCAGCCCTGTCCAGGGGCGCCGACTTATAAAAAATATTGGGGGGGCCCATACCGGGGTCCTGCCGCTGGTTCGCTCGGGTAGCCGGGAGAACGCAGTTCGAGGTGGCGGTGTTGGGGAGAGACCCTCGCTCAGGGCGCCACTAGACTTGGCGGCCGGCGGCCTATCTGGGGGTTTTTGGAGCGTATTTCGGCGGAGCGATTGGGGAGGAGGGGGCTTGTTGCCGGATTCTTCAGCTGGGCCGGAGATCCGCTGCTGGGGGGTCCCTGGGCCGAGAGTGAGCACGGCCTGCTGAAGGGAGATCCAGCCGATTGCGCGACGGGGATGGCCAGGGCTCTCCGGCTAGGGTGCGCGGCTGGCTGGCTGGCGAGGGAGCAGGTGGGGAGGAGGCGGGGGTCCTCACTCTCTTAGGAAACGCACCCGCGCGCCCGATTGCCACGAAGTCCGAAGGGTGCGTGTGTGGAATTAAAAAGCAAAAACGAGATACGGGCAGGGCAGGCAAAGAGTTTTCTGCAAGAGGATGGAGGGCAGGTTGAAGAGAAAATCACTCAGGATGAGACAGTCAAATCAGCCATGATAAAATGGGCTCAGGATATTGGGTATAACATCATGTTTGAGGACTGGGAAAGGTTATGGACCACCGGAATGAAATTCACGGCATGTAATGCCTTGAAGGAAAATATTATGAAAATGATTTATAGGTGGTACATGACCCCAGTCAAGCTTGCAAAAATATATCACCTGTCTGATAATAAATGTTGGAAATGTAAGGAGGCTGAAGGGACATTCTTTCGCCTCTGGTGGACTTGTCCAAAAGTGAAGGCCTTCTGGGAAATGATCTATAATGAGTTAAAAAAGGTATTTAAGTATACCTTTCCCAAGAAACCAGAGGCCTTCCTCTTGGGCATTGTTGGCCAGAAAGTGTTAAAGAAGGATAGAACTTTCTTTATGTATGCAACTACAGCAGCAAGAATACTTATCGCAAAATATTGGAAGACACAAGATTTGCCCACACTGGAAGAGTGGCAGACGCAATTGATGGACTACATGGAACTGGCTGAAATGACTGGCAGAATCCGAGATTTGGGAGAAGAAACAACGGAAGAGGACTGGGAAAAATTTAAGGACTATTTACAAAAACAATATAAGTTGTATGAATGTTAAAAATTTACACGATTCGGAAACTATAGCTTCAGCAATTAGATTTGGGAAACAGGAAATTATATTTTAAGTAAGAAAAGGTCAAAAT
Source organism: Podarcis bocagei (assembly GCF_964188305.1). Lineage (NCBI taxonomy): Eukaryota > Metazoa > Chordata > Lepidosauria > Squamata > Lacertidae > Podarcis > Podarcis bocagei. The sequence goes on from NC_138135.1 coordinate 2,707,154, forward strand.
CTACGGTAATACTATGTTTAATTTAAGATATAAGTAACTGATGAAAAGTATGTTAAATTTAGAGGTATAGTATTTGAAAAGTACAAAATAAGGTACGAAACAAGGTAATAATTTGCTGATATCTTTATTATAAAGAATGCAGGGTAAGGGAGATGCGAGGAAGTCCAGTTAGTTATATAAAAAATGTGTTGAATGGTTGGTTTTCTTTTCTTCTTTTTCTTTTTTTCTTTTTCTTGTTCTTTTACTTTTTTCTTCAGTGTATGTTTCTAACTTTGTATTTGAAACCTTAATAAAATATTTATAAAAAAAGAAGAAGAGAAAATCCTTTCGCTTTTCTGGGGCTCAGGGAAGTCTCAGAGCCGGAGGTTGGGGGAAGGGACCCCCTTTGCTCTGCCCTCTTCTCCCGTCTTAGATTCGCATGGGGGTCCCCGCCCGAGCTTGCCTGGCCACCGGGCCACACAAGGGCCGCGCTCTACGCAGCACACCTTGCTAGCCGTGCAGCTGTCCTCCGCGGCTGCGGAGCGGCCCTGCGCCGGTGCCCAGCCCCTCTGGGCGCCCGCTGCGCTGCCAATGACAAGCGGGCGACGTGGCAGGAGGTTCTTCCTGAGCTCCCCCCCCATCAGTGATGATCCAGATATGATCCATTGAGGATCCACATTGTAGCAGGAACCCCCCCAATCATTCTGTTTGTACAAAGTTCACACACAATCACACACTACATACGCCACATTTCTGTTATAAATTCATAGAAAATCAACCATACATCGGATTTGCACTGTTCCATTTTTATTTTCCTCCATATGACAAGGACTATCAAAGGGGGGGGGTGGCTTGGTTCTGGTCAGCCATAATCCCTTCACTGTCTCAGCACATCTGCAGGAGCCCTGCCCAGATGATCCCAGACAGAAGACAATCAAGATCAGTATGATCCAAGCAGACTGGTCCAAAGAACAGATCTCTAGGCCTGAATGAAACGGGTCTGCGATGATGGATTCTGGAGTCAATAAATCCGCCCTTTCCAGTGATCTCTCAGGCTGGCCAGGAAAAGGCAGGGAGCAGGAATCCTCAGGCATCCCGACGGACAGACAGACTTGTCATGTTGCCAAAACACGAACTCGCAGTCTGATCTGATTTCCATGCAGAACTCATTTTGTGACTTCGCTGTTGGATTGTCGGGATCAGCCCCTCCCCGCTCTCCTGATCCCCAGAAGGAAGACCGGGGGGGGGGGGTTTCTACTCCTCCTCCTTCCCCCCACCCGCTCAACACTTTCCCTCCCCTCCCGGCACATCCTTCTCTCATCCCGCCCACACAATCCCAAATCACCCCCCCCCCAAATACATGGCTCCTCCTCTTCCTCCTCCAATCCGGCTTCTGCTCCGGTAATGCGGGGGGGGGGAGCCCCCCTCCTACCGTGCCTGCTTCTCCCGGAAGTGGAGCTTCTGCGCCGGATTGCTGCTCTGCGCCGTAACTGGGGGGGGGGCGCTTTTTGAAAGGGGAGGGAGGAGGCAGGGGACCCCCCCCCCCGTGGATGTTGCAGGAAAGGAGAATCGGGAGCGAGGACAAAAAGGTAAAGGGGTCGCGAGTGGGGGGGAGGGGGGAAAGGACCCAGAGACCCCCGCCAGCTCCCCCAAGCGTCTGCACGCGTGCTGCGAAGGGGTGGAGATGGGGCGCCCACCCACGAAGACTCCCTGGGGCGCGGAGAAGCGGGCCAGGAAAGGGTTAAGGGGTGCGGGAGGCGCCTGGATAGAGACCCCCCTGTCCCTCTCCAGCTTGTAGCAGGAACCCCCCCACCCCAATCATTCTGTTTGCACAAACTTCACTCACACTCACACTCACACACTACATACGCCACATTTCTGTTATAAATTCATAGAAAATCAACCATACATCGGATTTGCACTGTTCCATTTTTTACTCCATGTGACAAGGACTATCAAAGGGGGGGTGCTTGGTTTCTGGTCAGCCATAATCTCTTCAGCATACCAGCACATCCACAGGAGCCCTGCCCAGTTGCTATGTCAACCCTGATAATCCCAGACAGAAGACAATCAAAATCACAAAGAACAGTGGATTCACCACAGGCTGAAACAAAGGACAATGATCAGATCTTCCCTCTGGGGGCAGGAAACTGCAAACTCCCCATTGTCACCTGGAAAGTACTCATGGGGAGGGGGAAAGGAGGAACCAGCCAGGTGACAGGACACTCAGGTTACCACCACAACTCCTCCCTCAACCCCTCCTTTCTGTAATGTATGCATGATGTCAACCCTTTCTGTAACGTATGCATGATGTCAACCCCTCCTTTCTGTAATGTATGCATGATGTTTCTGGGGGTGGGCTTGACCTAGAGGAGGGGAATTTCAAAAGTTTTTATAAGGTCTTGCAGCCCATTGTTCTGGGTCTTTCCTCTCTCTTGCAAGGGAAGGGAATACCCTGTTGCAACAGTTCAATAAAGGCCAAGCCTACAGGCTGCTGTTTTGCTCCAAGTTATCCTGGTTGGTGTCTTTGTTTTGTCCAAGAGAGCCCTCGGATTTTTCCGTTAACAGGCTCATCTTGGGGGGGATTAGGGACGGAGAGGGGGGTGAGCCAAGGAAGCCTCTGGATGCAGGGGAGACTCCGGGAGAAAGAGAGGGGGTCAATGATGTGGGGGGGCGGCGGGAGGAAGGGCAGCATTGGCGAGGGTGAGAGAGCTAGGCAGACCAGTCTTTGGGGACACGTCTCCCTCGTGGCTTCCTTGGGGATTCTCTGGAGGGGCCTCCTTGACTTCTCCCTCCTGCCCAGAAATCGACACCCCCCTTCAAGGCGACCAGAGAGGGATCCCTGGAAAGTGGGGGTCCAGTCCCCCCACCCTTCCTTCCTGCAACCTCCATCCTCTTCCCACCCCATAAGCCCCTGCCCTGTCCAGACACAGCGATTCTGCCCAGTCCACCCATTGGTCCCCTGGAGAGGAGAGGAAATCCCGAGAGGAAGAGGGGAGGGGGGAGGCCTTCTCAGAAGCGGCTCTTGGTTTCCGCAATCCCACCCAGGAAGCAGCCAGAAACCTTTTCCTCTCTCTCAGGCTTCCATCTTGATTGTCTTTTCCACCCACTGAGGATGAGGATAATGTACACCTGTCCTCAGAAACAGAGGTGCAGAGTCCATGGAATGGCTCTCAGGATTGATACAGAAGTTGCACCTCCAAAGCATTTCTATTCCTCTTATTCTTCATAGGCAATGTCAGAGTGACTGACAAGCTGAGATACAACCCATCATCATCCGATGACAGTGACTGCATGAATCTTCCCAGTCAAAGGACCCCTTTTCAGGATAGACAGTGACTGTGGCTGGAGGCTCTACACACTGGGTGTGCCTGTGCAGGCCAAAGACTGCCAGTATCAGCACAGGTGAGGTGTGTGACCTTCCCAAATGTACAGACTGTATGGGAATGAGAATTTTTGGGTGGGATTATAATTTACGGCAACCCTGTGATTTTCTACACCCATAATATTTCATAAGCTAATTTTGCAGTAAAAATTCCAAAATAACTACAAAAAATCTGTTCTTAACCTGGAGCACCACTTTAGCTAATGGAGCCTCCTGCTGCCGGCGTGCGATTTCTGTTCTCATCCTGAAGCAAAGTTCTTAACAAATGGTACTATTTCTGGGTTAGCAGAGTCTGTAAGCTGAAGCACCTGTAACCCGAGGTACCACTCTAGGCGTTATAGTATTCTTCTTTTCCCACAACCGCTCTGGGCAACTTACAGTACATATAGGTAAAGGTAAAGGGACCCCTGACCATTAGGTCCAGTCGTGGCCGACTCTGGGGTTGCGGCGCTCATCTCGCTTTACTGGCCGAGGGAGCTGGCATACAGCTTCCGGGTCATGTGGCCAGCAGGACTAAGCCGCTTCTGGCGAACCAGAGCAGCGCACGGAAATGCCGTTTACCTTCCCGCCAGAGCAGTACCTATTTATCTACTTGCACTTTGACATGCTTTCAAACTGCTAGGATGGCAGGAGCAACGGGAGCTCACCCCGTCGCGGGGATTCGAACCGCCGACCTCCTGATCGGCAAGCCCTAGGCTCTGTGGTTTAACCCACAAAGCCACCCGCGTCCCTACAGTACATATACATGACAGTAAAACATCAAATATTAAAAACCTGTCTTCTACAGCTGTCTTCTAAATGTCAGATGGTTGCCTGTTTCCTTGCCCTCTGAAGGGAGGGCATTCCATGGGGCAGGAGGCCCTCTGCCTGGTTCCCTGGAACTTCACTTCTAACAGCAAGGGAACCAGCAGAAGACCCTCGGAGGAGGACCTCCCTGTCCAGACTGAGCGATGGGGGTGAAGATGCTCCTTGAGGTCCACATGGCAAGGCAGGGGCCAAAACAGCACTCAAGTAAGAAACAGCCAAGCAGAGTAGAGTAATAGCAGAATATGAAGTGGGAGCAGGCACATTTCAATACTGTAATTTATATATAGTTCAAGGTCAGAGTAACCCTGGGACTAGATAACAAGCCTCCAGGTGGACGTGCCCCACCTGCCCTTCACGTTCCTCTTCCGCACGGGCAGAATCTGCCTTCTGGGCTGTGGGATTCATGGTTGTTCTCCTCCTCTCCATCCACCAGGGCTTGACTTCAGGTGCAGCAGAATTCCCCATCCCCCCAAGGATTTGAGACCCATCAGCTTTCCTCACCTGGTTTATCCGGCCGGTTGAAGCCGTTCCTTGAACCCCTGTTGCATGCTGACAGCTTCTGGAAGCCACAGGTGAGACCTGAGTGCAGGGTGGGGACCAAGGGTGGAAAAATGACCCCAGGAGGTGCAGGACATGTCCCCCACCCAAGGAACTACTGCTCCCCAACACCCCATGACATCTAAATTCAGGTAGGTAGCCGTGTTGGTTGGACATATTTGAAATACAAAATTAAAAAATTGTCCAGCTCTCATTTCCATATATCACAACTGGGAAAACCATAGCTTGAACTATACGGACCTTTGTTGGCAGAGACCTTAAAATGTCTCTGCTTTATAAGATGCTGTCTAGGTTTCTCATTGCTTTTCTCCCATGACCCTAAGGTTCTACTGGAATATTTTTGTTACTTTTTTACTTCAACTGCATCAGACCAATATGGCTACCTACCATTAAGTACAGTTATCTCCCTGCCCTGAAAATCCTGCCTTTCAGTGCCAGATTAGGATAGTCCTCTGTCAGAAGACAAGCAGAGGATCAGGCAGCACATCATCATTATAAAGAACCATTGGGGTGGGTGTTTCCATCTGGGATTCCCATTTGCCATCTGCTTTCCTTCTGCTTCTCCGGCTCTCTCCATGCAATGTGAGGCATTTAGACAGAGGTCCATCTCCAAGAACAGGAGCTTCCCTGAGCACCCATTCTTCGGACCCCAAGCACCAAGCCTTGTCACTAGTTCTCTGACTGACCCAGACCACAGTCCCTGGAAGAGATGAAGGCCTGGGTCTCCCAAAATAGTCCATATGGACCTCCTGAGGTCAGTGGGTCTGTGTAGGTGATTCATGAAGAACTAGAGGTGGAAATGGGGGCAACCACTTGATTTGAAAGGCAGTCTCAGAGGACAACGGTATTCCAAGATCATGCTGTGTTATTAAAGATGATTGAGGATTATGAAAGTTTGCTGATGCATTGCTACCATTTGACACATTACCATTATCATTTCCTAAAAATTGTGAACATGGGGAGGACATGGGAGAATGTGGGAGATGTTGAAATAAGAGAAGGTGCTAATGGCAGTTGATGTGTCCTTTTTTTCCTGTGTTCTCTTTCCTGAAACCCAAAAAGGATTTCCTTTTTGCCCACTCTGAAAAAGGTGATGGAGAAGACAGAATTGCAGGGGACAAGGCACCTTTCGTTTCATTAGGAATAGCCATTAAAATGTGTGAAATGTGGAATCTGCTTCACTGAATGAGCACACAGTTCACATCAAGGAACACAAAAAGGAAAGAACCCATTTAAAGGTATGGAGTGCGGAAAGAGCTTTAGTGATAGTGGAAACCTTAGGAAACATCAACGGACTCACACAGGAGAGAAACCATATGAATGTATTGAGTGTGGAAAGAGCTTTAGTGATAATGGAAACCTTAGGAAACATCAACGGACTCACACAGGGGAGAAACCGTTTAAATGCATGGAGTGTGAAAAGAGCTTCAGTCAGAGTGGAGACCTTAGACAACATCAACGGACGCACACAGGGGAGAAACCATATAAATGTATGGAGTGTGGAAAGAGATTCCGTTTTAGTGGAAACCTGAGAAGACATCAACAGGCTCACATCGGTATGAAACGATTTAAATGTATGGATTGTGGAAAGAGCTTCAATCAGAGTGCACACCTTAGATCACATCAAGGGACTCACACAGGGGATCACCCACTTAAAGGTATGGAGTGCAGAAAGAGCTTCTGTTTGAATGCAAAACTTAGAATACACCAGCGGACTCACAGAGAGAGAAAACGTTTTACATGCAGGGAGTGTGGGAAGAACTTCAGTCAGAGTGGAACCCTCAATATACATCAACGGACACACACAGGGGAGAAACCGTATAAATGTATTGAGTGTGGAAAGGACTTTAGTGATAGTGGAAGCCTTAGAAGACATCAACGGACTCACACAGGGGAGAAACCATTTAAATGCATGGAGTGTGGAAAGAGTTTTAGTGATAGTGGAAGCCTTAGATCACATCAACGGACTCACACAGGGGAGAAACCATATGAATGTATGGAGTGTGGAAAGAGCTTCAGTCAGAGGGGAGGCCTTAGATCACATCAACGGAGTCACACAGGGGAGAAACCATTTAAATGCATGGAGTGTGGAAAGGACTTCAGTCAGAGTGGACACCTTAAAAAACATCAACAGACTCACACAGGGATGAAACCATATAAATGTATAGAATGTGGAAATAGCTTCAGTCAGAATGCAGACCTTAAAAGACATCAACGGATTCACACAGGGGAGAAACCATTTAAATGCATGGAGTGTGGAAAGAGCTTCAGTCAGAATGCAGACCTTAAAAAACATCAACAGACTCACACAGGGGAGAAACCATATGAATGTATGGAGTGTGGAAAGAGCTTTAATGATAATGGAAGCCTTAGAAGACATCAACGGACACACACAGGGGAGAAACCATTTAAATGCATGGAGTGTGGAAAGAGTTTTAGTGATAGTGGAAGCCTTAGATCACATCAACGGACTCACACAGGGGAGAAACCATATGAATGTATGGAGTGTGGAAAGAGCTTCAGTCGGAGTACAAACCTTAGATCACATCAACGGAGACACACAGGGGAGAAACCATTTAAATGGAAGGAGTGTGGAAAGGACTTCAGTCAGAGTGGAACACTTAAAAAACATCAACAGACTCATACAGGGGAGAAACCATATAAATGTATGGAGTGAGGAAAGACCTTTGGTGATAATGGAAAACTTAGAACACATCAACGGACACACACAGGGGAGAAACCATTTCAATGTATGGAGTGTGAAAAGAGTTTTAGTAATAGTGGATGTTTTAGGAAACATCAACAGACACACACAGGGGAGAAAGCATTTTAATGTATGGAGTACAGTAAATACTTCACTCAGAGTGGAAATCTTAGAAAACATCAGCAGATACACAGGGGAGAAACCATTCAAAGGTATGGAGTGTGGAAGGAGCTTCAGTCAGAGTGGAACCCTTGATTTTTGTCAACAAACTCACACAAAAGACAAACCATATAAATATCAGGAAAGTAGATAGAGGTTCACTCTTAGTGGAAGTTCAAAATCAACAGACTTATGGACAGGAAGAACTTTAAGAGTTAAAACCCTTCAAACCATCAACAAACTCAGAGGGGAGAAGCAGTTTAAATGAAAAGATTGCAAAAGATGCTTTATTTATAATAGAGTGATCAAGGAACATCTAGGGACTCTCACATGGGAGAACCCATTTAGATGTATGGAGTGTGGGACTTCTTCCTCTCAGAGTCCACTCTGAGCAATGAACTCAGTAGGAAATCATTCCTAAAAGCATGAGGTATATGTGAAGTTCTGGTGTTTGTATGTAAAACATTATAATAATGAAATAAGGCAACATCTCACAATGGTGAGCATAATTTTAGATGAAAGCACCTTTGGTTTTTGCACCAAACTCTGTCACCCCCCCACCGCATGATCTCCAAGTACTGCTTCTTCACCAGAATGTCATCGCTGCCTCCTGCCCTGCGCGTTCTGAAGAAAACTTGAAATACTGAAATTGAATGGGAGATTTCCCCCGAAGCCTAATTTCAAGAGAGCAAAGGAGGGGTTGCAGGTACCAGGGAAGTCTCCCGGGGTGCCCACCTTCACTCATGAACCCCGGGACAATTTACTGCCATCAGCAAACTTTGCCCCCTCCCTCCTAAGTCTAGATCATTTATGAACAAGTTGAAAAGCCACAGGTCCCAATACTGATCTTGAGGGGACTCCGCTTTCTGCTCCTCTCCATTCAGAGAACTGTCCGTTTACTCTCTTGGTGTTTCAGACGGAGGGCTGCCTCCAACTGGGGAGGCACATTTTTTCTAGGGGTACCTTTCCAGGGTCCCCACGCTGCCCCCCAGCCTGGCTCCACTCGACCAGGGCAGTTGCATTTTGTTTCGCTGCAAGTGAACCTGCCCCCTGCAATGTGGTGTCTTAAAGGAACTTCATGGGGGGGGGAATCGGCGAGAAGGAGCTTCTGGATCCTGTGCAGCCCCCTCCCCGCCTGCTCCCTTCAGGGTTCCTGAGCCCCTCCCTTTTTCATTTCAAGGATCGGGGGTCCCGCACAGCCCTCAGGGCACCTAAGCATCGGGGGGGGGGGGAAAGCTATTTTGTTTCCTGAGGGCAGGAGTCACAATCCTGGCACACTGCAGGATGTCTGGGTTTTAGGTATGGGGCTGAGGCTCAGGTGGAAAAGAGGTGATAGGGGAAATATCCTGGGGTGTGGATTTTATTTTATTTTTAATAATTTTTATTGATTTTCCAAAAAAATCTTGAGTGTTCACTGGAAGGACAGATCCTGAAGCTGAGGCTCCAAGACTTTGGCCACCTCAGGAGAAGAGAAGACTTCCTGGAAAAGACCCTGATGTTGGGAAAGATGGAGGGCACAAGGAGAAGGGGACGACAGAGGACAAGATGGTGGGACAGTGTTCTCAAAGCTACCAGCATGAGTTTGACCAAACTGCGGGAGGCAGTGGAAGACAGAAGTGCCTGGCATGCTCTGGTCCAGGGGGTCACAAAGAGTCGGACACGACTAAACAACAACAACAACATCATGTACTTTAAAAATCAGCACCTAGACCATTTCAGTAAATGCCTGGGGGACTAAAACAGATGTGAATGAGCAGCGCAAATCAGAGCGCATTGTGTGCGTGCAACTTGCAAGAGGGCAGAGGGACAGAGTCTCTGCTTCACGCCCCTCTCTGCTCTCCTCCTCCTCTCTTCGACTTCCCACATTAATGGGGAAAGGCTACAGGTCCACCTCATAGGGATGTTGTAAAGACAGCAGAGTTGGTTTTTATGAAGCACTTTGAACTCTCAGTTTATCTCCCCATGTTGAGCCCCCACAGCCTTTGCTCAGAGGGGCTCTGGCCCTGCCCACCCATCCCTGGGCCACCTTCCCGTTTCATTCAAGGTGCACGGCTAGGAGATGGATCTTCTGCCAAACTCCCCTTTATTCCTGTTGCCACCACAGAGGACTCTTCAACACTTCACCCCAAACATAACAGAGGAGGAAGTGTGCATCGATTCATTAAACTGATTTATTTAAAAAATAGACATAAACATGTGGTTTCAAATGTTCTCATTTCTTTTCTTTTTCTTTTGAAACTTTACTACAGCTGCAACAACGGGGATTATAATGCTGTTTCTCTACTGCAGGTCTAACCAACCCTGCTCCACAATTGCCACCACTGCCCCATTCCATTCCACCCTCCAATGGTGGCAGCCAACCATCTTGGCTGCAAGTCCCAGAAGACGGGCTCTCTCCTTAAGAGACCTTTTTCACCTAGCCTGGGAGGGCAGAGCCAGGATTGACTCCAGCTGCAAAAGCTGAGGCTGCTGAACAGACTCTTGAATTTGGGGGTTTTGGCGGGGGGGTTGTTGGTGTTGGTGTTTTGTTTTTATACTTTAGATCTTGTGATTTACGTGGAAATTGTTCCGTTCAATTGCTCAATCCCAGCATTCCAAACTACCCCTATCACCATCTAGCATTTCCTAAAATTTACTCTTCTACTGTAATTACCATTATTATATTAATGTCATTGATACATGCGTATAAAACTTTAAATACAAACACCAAGACATTGCACTGAAACTTTCAATAAATGCTCATGCATGCACTTTCCAAGAGTCTCATTCGAGAGCCAGTGGGGTGCAGTGCTTAAGAGTTTTGGACTAGGAACTGGGAGACCTGGGTTCAAATCCCCACTCAGCCATGAAGCTCACTGGGTGATGGCTTCACAGCCCAACCTACCTCACAGGGTTGTTGTCAGGATTAAACAATGAGGGGGAGAACGACTTAAGACCACACTGAGCTCCTTGAAGAAACAGGTGGTATATAAAGGTATCCAATAAATTTCACTAAGAAGAAAGGTAAGATTCTGCACTTAGGTAAAAAGAATCAGCTGCACAAATATAAGATGGGACATACCAGGCTTGCCAGTAGTACATGTGGAAATGACCTGGAGTCTTAGTGGACCACAAGACTAACATGAGTCAACATCAGCAAAATAGGCTGTTATTCTAGGCTGCGTCCAAAGAAGTCAAGTGGTCAAGTGTCCAGATCAAGAGAAGTAACAGCCCCACTTTCTTCTGCCTTGTTCAGACCACACCTGGAGTCCTGTGTCCAGTTCTGGGTGCCCCAATTTAAGAAGGATTTTGACAAGCTGGGAGGTGTGCAGAGGGGGGGGGGGTGAGCAAGACAATTAAGCGTTGGGGAACCAAGCCTTCTGAGGAACAGGAAGGGCTGTCAGGTGGAAGATTGAACAAGCTTGTTTTCACCGGCTCTGGAGGCTGTGACCCAAACCAATGGCTTCAAATTAGAGACGCCCTTGGAAGGTTGTGGACTCTCCTTCCTTGGAGGTTTGTAAGGAGAAGTTTGAAGGCAATGTGTCATGGAAACTTTAGTTGAGAGTCCTGCAGTGGACTAGACGACCCAGAAGTCTCCTGCAGGTCTAAAATTCTATGATTCTCCCCTGTATGAACTCTTTGATGGGCCATGAGGTTAGTCCTCTTACCGAAGCTCTTTTCACATTCCAAGTACTGATATGGTTTCTCACCACTGTGAATTCTTTGGTGAGCCATGAGCTTGGTCCTCTTACCAAAGCTCTTCCCACATTCCAAGCACTGATGTGGTTTCTCCCCAGTGTGAATTCTTTGGTGGGAAGTGAGGTTGTCCTTCCGGGTGAAGCTCTTCCCACATTCCAAGCACTGATACGGCTTCTCCCCAGTGTGGATTCTTTGATGGGCCATGAGGCTAGTCCTCTTACTGAAGCTCTTTCCACATTCCAAGCACTGATACGGCTTCTCCCCAGTGTGGATTCTTTGATGGGCCATGAGGTTAGTCCTCTTACTGAAGCTCTTTCCACATTCCAAGCACTGATAGGGTTTCTCCCCAGTGTGGATTCTTTGATGGGCCATGAGGTTAGTCCTCTTACTGAAGCTCTTCCCACATTCCAAGCACTGATAGGGTTTCTCCCCAGTGTGGATTCTTTGATGGGCCATGAGGTTAGTCCTCTTACTGAAGCTCTTCCCACATTCCAAGCACTGATAGGGCTTCTCCCCAGTGTGGATTCTTTGGTGGGATGTGAGATGGGCTTTCTGGCAGAAACTCTTTCCACATTTCACACATTGATAGGGTTTCTCACCGCTGTGAATTCTTTGGTGAGCCATGAGCTTGGTCCTCTTACCAAAGCTCTTTCCACATTCCAAGCACTGATAAGGTTTCTCCCCTGTGTGAATTCTTTGGTGGGAAGTGAGACTTTGCTTCTGGTTGAAGCTCTTCCCACATTCCTAACCCTAACCCCAAAGTCGTCCGCAACTGGACCTAACAGTCAGGGGTCCCTTTACCCTTTACCTTTAATCCCCATGTTATGCCCCCCAACTACATCACTCATACATCACGGTTACATCATGAAAGGGGAGGTCTGGTGGCAGGAATCTGAGCATCCTGGACCCTGCCCCATGGTTCCCCCTGCCCTCCACCAAACACCCATCAAGTGAAACAAAACAGATACTTACTTTTCCCAGCCAAGTGAATCACACCCTTTTGTCTTCATCTGAGTTTGGTATTTCTACAATGGCTACCTGTCTGGTACTCAGGATGCCAGGGATTATCACTCAGGCAGAGGGGCTGCTGAGTAGCTGAGCTCACATGTCTATGTGGATTTCTGAAGTTTTCCCAGTGAGTCAGTACATAGAGACATTTTTCAGTGAATTCTTACATTTGGTATCGTGCAGCAGAGGCCCTTTGAATAGAGAGGAAGAAACTGTGATGAAGTGTTTTGTGGGGACAAATCACACAAGTCACAAAAGTGATTATGCTGATTTTGGTAGTGGGCTGCATGTGCATGAGATCTGCTGGAGGGGCAACCCCCCAACCTATACATCAATTCCTGCAACCACTGGTGGCCTCCCTGCCTCTTGTGGGAGGGAGTTCCACAGGTTTTACTCTGCCCTGCAAGAGGAAGCGCTTTCTCTTCCCTGCCCTCCGTCTTCCTTCCTTGCACAGGTGAGGTTTTAGGTACCGAATGTCCGAACGTTTCCATCCACCTACAACCTCTGTTATACAAGGGGACTGATCCATACATCTGAATGGGGTTTCTCTGCATGCAATTCCCTGCTCCTGGATCCAAGGGGCCAGCAGCGCATCCATGCAAAGGAAGAGCAGAGCTGCCGCCCTCCTGCTACCCTCCGCGCCCTGACTTGCCCCCCTCTCGCCTTGCAGCGCTGGGACCCCCGCTCTCCCCATGGGCCCTATCCTGGGAGAGAGGAGACTCACCGGATCCCAGCAGGCGCCCCCAGGCAGCCTCTGCAGAGCCGAACCAACGGGACCCCCACACGCCCGACTTCTTGCAGGAAAGGGGGGGATTGGGCTTTCGCTCTGGAGGACCCTGCCCCCCCGGTCTTACTTTCCTATCTAGGAATCCAGCTCGTTTCTGTTTAACCCTTGGCAAGCCGAGCGCACCCAACTCACGCCTCTCCCTCTCCCGAGAGCCGGAGCATCGCGCACCAACGGCATCCCGAGAAGGCGGAGGAGGAGAGGCTTATGGATTACTTCCGGCAAGGGATACATTCAGTTTTGGCCCCCTAACAGCTGGCCCCTGAACATGGGTCCTAAGAAATCTTCACTGGCTCCCGGTCCATTTCCGAGCACCATTCAAAGTGCTGGCGCTGACCTTGAAAGCCCCAAATGGTCTCAGCCCAGTAGAAGGGAAGGAGCGTCTCCACGTCCATCGCTCAGCCCGGACACTGAGGTCCAGCTCCGAGGGCCTTCTTGTAGCAAGGATTTTTAAGGTACCAGTGACCCACTCAAATTGTGTCCCAGAATTGACAGACGCAGCAGTGGAGAAAAAGAAAGCGATATTTATTGCTGAGCAATAATTGACCCTGTGGAATCCTTTCCAGAGACTGGGCCGCCCAGCTCTAGCGCCCTGAGGCTTTATATCTGAGTACATACATCATCGATCATGACATAATCGAATACAATCGCACACGGCAGCAAAAATAAAACCAATGAGCGCATTCAAGTCTTGCCCGCTGATCATGTAAAGAGTTCCCTCCCAACTTCTGCTTTCTTCAGTCTGAACATTAGTCCGACCTTTCCCCTAATAAAAAGAAGAAAGGAACTGTATTCAGCCGTTAAGCTCTCCTACGCAACATCTGCCAAACAGGGACATTTTGCGGTTAGCATCTTCCTGTTTTCAGCTGCTCAGGACCCTGTCTGGACAGGAGGAAAATGCCAGCACAGCAGATTTATTGCTTCCCCCCTTATGTTAGCGAGACATTGAGAAGAACAAGGGGAGAGAACTGGGACAGAGTTCATTTTGGATTTTTCAAATCTAAGCATTTTGCCCTAAGCTTTGCAGAAGCCTTCATGATTCAAACATGGGTAAAAAGCATTATAAGGATATATGGTTATATATGGCTAACTAATTATATGGAAAGCATTAGGGTATAATTCCTCCAGGTGGTCCTGCTTCATTCTGGCAGGTGCCTCATTGCGAGAAGTGAGGTTACAGGGGGCCTTCTGGGTTGTCGTGACTGCCCTGTGGAACGCCCTCCCACCAGATGTCCAGGAGATAAACCATTATACGGCCTCCATTGATGCCTGAAAGCAGCTCCGTATCGGGAAGCTTTTAATGTTTTATGTTGGGTTATGTTTCCTTTTATTCTTTTGGAAGCCGCCCAGAGTGGCTGGAGCAATCCAGTCTGATGGGTGGGGTACAAAAAAAGTTGTTGTTGTTGTTGGACACCCAGCTTTTGACAGCTACCTAGGCAGGGATTAAGGGCTGCTTCGTTCTGTGCTTTTGGACTCCTATGTGGGCCTATGGTTCTGGTGCTTGTGGATCTTATGGGATTTAATGTCTTGCCATTATAAATGCACGGGGATAAGCGCATTTACACAGACACATTTACGCAAAAACACCCAAACTCCGGCATGTAGCCGCAGGTGATACAATAGGAGCCTTTCTGCAAATGGCCTTTGCAACACAACTCACTGGGTGGTAACAAAGTAGACACATTTGCCTCTTTACAGCGTAGCCCCGTTTCTTCAATGAATCCACCCATTTCAGTAAAACCTGAGCTGAAATAGTACGGAGAGCAAAACAGCAGCCCTGTCTGCCCCCCGTCAGCCCCCAGACTCCCCCAGTCACGTGGCAGGAGATTCATCCTGAGCCCCCCCCCCTCCGTGAGATGGGTATGACATCATGGATGATCCATATAATCCATTGATGATCCACATGATCCAAGCAGACTTGTCCAAAGAGCGGGTCTGCATAAAAGGCGGATCTACACGGATCCTCATGGATCCTCCACTTTTTAAAAAATAATTCCAACAAATGCAGTGTCAAATCACACCTAGAAGGCACGCCTACAAACTGGACTATAAAAAACGTGGATCCAACACTTTGCCGCGCAGCAGGACCATAAAAACATGGATCCGAGGCACGGATCCTCATGAATTCATATGATTTTTATATTGAAACAAAATAAAAACACCATGCTACTGTAGACCACATCTTAGTCTGTAGGAGGAACCAAAAAAATCACGCATCCACTGTTTCGTGGTGCCGCAATGGCGCAAAAACATGGTTAAAAAACACGGATCCTCATGAATCCTCATGATTTTTGCACTAGATCAGCCCAAACTCACTTTCAAATTACACATCATGTCCAGGGGCACAACATCCACCACAGAAATCACGGATCCATGGCTTCCTGGCCATACCATGGCCCAAAAAAGTGGTTTTCAAGAACAGATCCTCATGGATCCTCACACTTTCTGCATTGGACCAACCCAAACTCACTGTCAAATCACACATCATAGCCAGGGGAACAACCTACACCACAAAAAACTCAGATCCACGCCTGCCTGACCACGCCCTGGCCCAAAAACGTGGTTCCGAAGCACGGATCCTCATGAATCCTTATGATTTTTGCACTAGATCAACCCAAAGTCACCATCAGATCAAACATCATGGCCATGGGCACAGCATCCACCACAAAAATCACGGATCCACGGCTTCCTGGCGAAACCGTGGCCCAAAAACGTGGTTTTCAAGAACGGATCTTCATGCATCATCACGCTTTTTGCATCGGGCCACCCCAAACTCACCATCAAATCACACATCATGTCCAGGGGCACAGCCTGCACCACAAAAATCACGGATCCACGGCTTCCTGACCATACCGTGGCCCAAAAACGTGGTTTTGAAGCACGGATCCTCATGGATCCTCACGGTTTTTGCATCGGGCCACCCCAAACTCACCGTCAAATCACACATCATGTCCAGAGGCACAGCCTGCACCACAGAAAACTCAGATCCATGGCTTCCTGATCATACCGTGGCCCAAAAACGTGGTTCCGAACCACAGATCCTCATGGATCCTCACGCTTTTTGCATCAGGCCATCCCAAACTCACCATCAAATCAAACATCATGTCCAGAGGCACAGCCTCCACCACAAAAATCACGGATCCACGGCTTCCTGATCATACCGTGGCCCAAAAACGTGGTTCCGAAGCACGGATCCTCATGGATCCTCACGCTTTTTGCATCGGGCCACCCCAAACTCACCGTCAAATCACACATCATTCCCAGGGGCACAGCCTGCACCACAAAAAACTCGGATCCACGGCTTCCTGGCCACTCCATGGCCCAAAAACGTGGTTCCGAAGCACGGATCCTCATGGATCCTCACGCTTTTTGCATTGGGCCACCCCAAACTCACCGTCAAATCACACATCATTCCCAGGGGCACAGCCTGCACCACAAAAATCACGGATCCACGGCTTCCTGACCACTCCATGGCCCAAAAATGTCGTTTTGAAGCACGGATCCTCATGGATCCTCACGCTTTTTGAATTGGGCCAACCCAAACTCACTGTCAAATCACACGTCATAGCCAGGAGCAGAGCCTGCACCATAAAAATTATGGATCCACGGCTTCCTGGCAACGCCATGGCCCAAAAAGGTAGTTTTGAAGCACGGATCCTCAAGGATCCTCACTCTTTTCGCATTGGGGCTCCCCAAAGTCACCATCAAATCACACATCATAGCCACGGGCACAAATCACAAATCATGAGTTGCACTACAAAAATCACAAAAATCTCCTTACCTGCACTGTTAATGTCACCACTGCAATATTATTATTAGAGCCGATAGGAGAATAAATGACTACCGTATTTTTCGCTCTATAGGACACACTTTTTACCCTCCAAAAATTAAGAGGAAATGTGTGTGCGTCCTATGGAGCGAATGCAGGCTCCTTGGCTTCAGCGATAGCAACACGAAGCCTCCGAAGCGCAGAGGGAGCGCTCCCTCCACGCTCCAGAGGCTACGCGTTGCTTTCGCTGAAGCCTGGAGAGCGAGAGGGGTCGGTGCGCACCGACCCCTTTCGCTGTCCAGGCTTCAGGGATAGCCGCCTGAAGCCTTTGGAGCACAGCGCAAGTTTCTGCTGATCTCCGAAGGCTTGTGGTAAGCCGCCTGAAGCCTGGAGAACGAGAGGGGTCGGTGCACACCAATCCCTCTTGCTCTCCAGGCTTTGCTTCTCTGGAGAGGCACTGCACAATGTTTCCTCTCTGCGCAGCGCCCCTTCAGTGAAGCTGGAGGAGAAATGGAAGGGGCTCCGTTTCTCATCCCGCTTCGCTGAAGGGGCGCTGAGCGGAGAGGGGGAGAATTTTTTTCCCCTTGTTCTCCCCCTCCTATGGTTCGGTGCGTCCTATGGTCCGGTGCGTCCTATAGAGTGGAAAATACGGTATATATTGTACCAAGATATGGTTCATCTTCAAGAACAGATCAAATACATGCCAAAGTATTAAAGAGGAGAAAAAATATGAAACTGCTTACATACTGTCAACTAATATCCAGATTCAAGAAAGACTGTATGGCAAACATACAGTGAAAATCAGTGAAAAGATAGAATCTGAGTCCATCATAACAGAGTTCTACCTTCTGGGTAAAATTTATAAACTATTACTCAAATATGACACCAAGCCCGAACAAGCAAAACCTTATATGACAAAATGGATGCAAAAATTTTAAGAGCAGTTCACAGTAGAACAGTGAGAACAATTATGAATAAAGGAATAAAATTTACTGCAAATTAAGCCCTAAAACAAAATTGGTACAGTGGAACCTCGGGTTGCAGACATAACCCGTGACTGAGGCACGTCCGCAAACCACAGCATTCGCATCCTGAAGCGCCACGTCTGCACAGGCACTGGTGCAATTTGGCGCTTCTGCGCATATGAAAGACCCAGTTCTCTGAGTGCATGTTCTGGAAGCTGGGCAATAGGGGCAGTACAGGATTCCTTTTAGTGTACTGACCTCCCCGCTGCCCAAGCTGCTTCAGGTCATCGCGGATGTTCTCCTGGAGATACCAATAGTGACATGGGTGATATGACACTAGGTAAAAGTGAAACAAAAGAAGTGCCATGGTCAGATCACTTCCTGGTGCAACTGGACTTCTCCGTGACCCTTTTCCTCTGCAGGGAGGTGGGACCAATGCGGATGGTCTGCCCCCGCCACTTAATGAATTCAAATGGTTTCCAGAGAGTGGTAGGGCATGCTTTATCCCATGTTGATGGCCTTTCAGCTGATTCCCTGGTGGCCCGCTGGAATGTGGAGTTGATCAGGGCTATCGACTGTCTGGCTCCGAAGCGCCCTCTCCGACTGCATGGAGACCTGACAGCCCCATGGTTTTCTTTGGAGCTGCGGGTGAGGAAACAATCGCTGAGATGGCTAGAGTGCCAGTGGCAGAAAACTCATTCTGAATTTGACCGGACACAGGTTAGAGCTCAATGTCGAGCCTACCAAGTGGTGATAGCAATGGCGAAGAAGACTTTCTTCACCGCCGCTATAGCATCTACAGAAAATAGTAGCAGGAGACTCTTTCAGGTGGTTTGCAATTTAATGGAACCACCTTTACCACCGGGGCCTTGTAAAGACCCCAAGACCTCCTGCAACGATTTTTCAAATTTTTATGCAGATAAAGTTGCTCATATTCGGAAGGAGGTAGACACCACCGTGGGAGCAGGGTCGGGGTGAGAGAGTGCTAGAGCCCTATCTGGTCAAGTTGCATGGAATCAATTTCAATCCGTTACCCCCGAGAATGTGGACAGGCTGCTTGGATGCGTGAAACCAACCACCTGTCTCCTTGATCCTTGCCCATCCTGGCTAATAAAAGCAAGCCGGGAAGGGCTGGGCGATGGGCTCTGCGGGGTGGTGAATGCTTCCCTCTATGAGGGAACATTCCCAGATCCGCTGAAAGAGGCGGTCATTAAACCGCTTCTTAAAAAAACATCTTCAGACCCGGCCAGTATGGCCAACTATCGCCCAGCCTCAAATCTTCCATTCTTGGGCAAGGTGATTGAGCGGGTGGTTGCTGAACAACTCCAGGCACGCCTGGAGGATGCAGACCATTTGGATCCCTTCCAATTGGGATTCAGGTCTCTTCATGGGACTGAAACTGCCTTGGTCGCGACAATCGATCATAACATCCTTCTGGACCGTCTAGAGGAGCTGGGAGCTGAGGGCACTGTTATACAGTGGTTCTGCTCCTTCCTCCTGGGCTGTGTCCAGAAAGTTGTGGTGGGGGATGAGTGTTCAGACTTACTTGTGGGGTGCCTCGGGGTTCCGTCCTCCCCTCCATGCTTTTTAACATCTACAGGAAGCTGCTGGGAGAGATCATCAGGGGGTTTGGGCTTGGTGTCCATCAATATGCGGATGATACCCAACTCTACCTCTCTTTCAACTCAGAACCAGTGAAGGTGGTGAAGGTCCTGTGTGAGTGCTTGGAGGCGGTTGGAGGATGGATGGCAGCTAGTGGATTGAGGTTGAATCCTGACAATAATGAAGTTCTGTTCTTGGGGGTCAGGGGGTGGGCTGGTGTGAAGGACTCCCTGGTCCAGAATGGGGTAACTGTGCCCCTGAAGGGCCAGGTGCACAGCCTGGGAGTCATTTTGGGCTCACAGCTGTCCATGGACGCACAGGTCAAATCTGTATCCAGGGCAGCTGTCTACCAGCTCCATCTGGTACGCAGGCTGAGACCCTACCTGCCCGGAGACTGCCTCACTAGAGTGGTGCATGCTCTTGTTATCTTCCGCTTGGACTACTGCAATGTCCTCTACGTGGGGCTACCTTTGAAGGTGACCCAGAAACTACAACTAATCCAGAACGCAGCAGCTAGTCTGGTGACTGGGAGTGGCCACCAAGACCATATAACACATGTCCTGAAAGACTTACATTGGCTCCCAGTACATTTCTGAGCACAATTCAAAGTGTTGGTGCTGACCTTTAAAGCCCTAAACGGCCTCGATGCAGTATACCTGAAGGAGCATCTCCACGACCATCATTCTGCCCAGACACTGATGTCCAGCACCAAGGGCCTTCTGGTGGTTCCCTCACTGTGAGAAGCAAAGTGACAAGGAACCAGGCAGAGGGCCTTCTTGGTTGTGGCGCCCGCCCTGTGGAATGTCCTCCCATTAGATGTCAAAGAGATAAACAACTACCTGACATTTAGAAGACATCTGACGACAGCCCTGTTTAGGGACGTTTTTAATGTGTGACTTTTTAATGTATTTTTATTTCATTTTTTGGGAAGCCACCCAGAGTGGCTGGGGAAACCCAGCCAGATGGGCAGGGTACAAATATATTTGTAGTAGTAGTAGTAGTAGTAGTAGTAGTAGTAGTAGTAGTAGTACTTTGTAGGATTTGATAATCTTTATAGGTCATTTAAATTTCTAATCTATCTATCTATCTATCTATCTATCTATCTATCTATCTATCTATCTATCTATCTATCCCCTCCCCCGTTTCCCTTTCTGTACTTCCTTATCCTTATAAAATTGAATATATATATATTTTTAAAATTTACGGCTCCACAGTTTTCTGGGTCTCCCCATATTCATTACCCAACCACCTATGCTGCTCATGGCCAGATCACTTTGGGGCACTGCCATGCTGTAAAAAGATTCTCATGAAGCACAGATCCCCATGGATCCTTAGGTTTTTTTTATGTTTGGTCACCCTGAAATCAGTATCAAATCACACATGATGTATATGACCACAGAACGAACCACAAAAACCACAGAGCACAGCTAAGGAACAAACACTATATTAAATACTTTAATCCTCATGGATCGGCATGATTGTTAAATGGACTCCACCAAATTATATTGTAAGATCACACCAATGTCCATGGAATGACCAAAATACAAACGCTATCTGAAATGGTTCTGCATTAGCAAGAACATTGAAATAAAATGACATTCATATTCATAGCTTCCACTGTGAAGAACAGCACCTGGAAATTTTTGACACTGCTAAACCTCAAGAATGTCCAAGGCAGAGATTGTGATGATCTTACCTGTGAATGTAAATTATCAAACCAACTAGATGGAGACCACCAAAGTAACCATGAAAAACAATCACCTGTCTTGCATCAATTCAGCTACAAATGGTTTTGGGACAAAAGTTGGTTGCTTTGCAGGGGTAGTAATTATAAATGGAGGTTTAACTGCAAGTTTTCTTGAGAACAGATTTTGTCAGTGCAAACTTTGAAATAGGGGGTTTCCAACGTGGTGCCCATGGGAATCATGTTGCCTGCTGACAGCTTTCCTGGAGTCCACCACGTGTTTTTATAAAAAAAAACAGGATTCGTCGTGAATTGTGCCCAGCATGACTTCAGATTGTTCATAGTACATTTGATTGACTACAGGGGCATATGAAGGGGCAGCGGGGTGATGGTGCCCCAGGGTGCCATGCTGGGGGGAGAGTGACAGTACGGTCGCTGTACTGGCTGCCGCTCTTGCGGCAACTGTACAGGCAGCCCCTCTCGCAGCGACCGTATGGGCCATACGGGCAGCTGCTCTCGCGGCGACTGTACAGGCTGCTGCTCGCGTAGCGTCCGTACAGGCAGCTCCTCTCACGGCGGCCGTACAGGCTGTATGGGCAGCCGCTCTCCTGGCGACCATACGGGCAGCCATGCATGCACAGTCCGTACAGGACATCATCCAGGACTTGTTACCATATTATAGCTGCCACAAAATCTATCGGCATGCCACCAGAACCAGGGAAGCATTGCCAGTTGCAGCTCACACAGTTGAAGTGAAATAAAAGACAGAAGAGTAGATCGGGAAGAAAGTTCCCCAGACTGCAGGAAAAGATAACAGTAGCTCTAGCAGCTGATTCAGTGCAGGCTGCTGAGGGGTTTGACTCCTTAAGATCACCAACTGACTATGAGACACCTGGAAAGCACTCAGCCTCAGATGACCTCCACTCCAAAAGGTGGGAAAGAGGATTTGACAGTGACCGATATTGATTATTTTGATAGCAGCCCCATATTTTCAACACAAAGTGAGAAGTGTTTGGACAAATCACTGATTTGTACATCAGTTCCCCCATGGCACAACTGTACCTTCCCCACACTCAGTCTACAAACCATGGGACTTTGGTTCAGTTGGCAACATCTGTGTGTATAACTATGACATAAACACACTGAAAGGATCAAACTGGATAAATGATCGCATAATAGATGCCTTTCTTGCCTCCAGGGTGATCATGGCCAAAGAGCTAGGTCACAATGGAACAATTTTCCCACTTACCGTACTTGCCACTTCATGCAGATATGTCAAAGATTGCCAGTGCAAGCTCTGAAGAACTGTTTGAGATTTGGAGTGCTAAAGAAAGATGTTTTGATTATTCCAGTAAATGACAGAGAAGTCCACTGGAAACTGATAGTAATCATTTTTAAAAGGAAGACCATGCTCTATCTAGATTCCAAACATGGATTGAACCACTCTGTGATTGATGCAATAACATCCTTCTTAGCATGTCTGTATGAGATGGATTCAAAATATCCCTATAGTTTTGCGGCTGATCATTTTTTGCACCAACTGATATACCCAGGCAAGGTACCGTAATTCCAGGGACTACGGTCCTTTCACATGTACCATTGCCCATCTGATTGCTTCTGCTGCCCAATTACAGTTCATACAAAAGGATATGGCTGCCATTAGACCCTGGATTGCAAAAGAAATAATACAGTACTGTGGGAAAACCTATTTTGAAGGACAGGACAAATTTTTTCAAGTGGAAATTGATGCTGTTCCTCCCAAGAAGAGACAAATCTTGAACGAGAGTTACATTACTGTGTCTCGATCATGCCCAGAGGGATGGAAGGATACACTAACCTATTGCTCAGATATCCTTGTTTGAAGGCTGCTGGTCACTATGTTTCTTGAAGGAAGGGTGCAGGAGGCCCAGTGGTGACCTAACTATGGCTTACTGTGAAGGAAACTGCAAGGACTGGTACCACTGCTTTCGCATAGGCATTGATTCAAAAGATCTTCCAGAGGTTTTTGTGTGTCCAGACTGTCAATCCACTGTGGCCAAATAGATTTTGAAACTGCGAACTGTCATATTCCACAGGTTGGTATAATACAGCAAAATCCAAACATACAGTTTTCATCATCATGGCAGGGATGGTCCTTTTCCATAGAATTCTTATTTATGGAGTTAATTTTTATATCCTGCTTTTCTCTACTTGAAGGAGTCTCAAAGTGGCTAAAAATCTCCTTTCCCTTCCACCCCCACAACAGACACCTTGTGAGGTAGGTGGGGCTGAGAGAGTTCAGAGAGAAGTGTGACTGGCCCAAGGTCACCCAGCAGCTGCATGTGGAGGAGCGGGGAAGCGAACCCAGCTCACCAGATTAGAGTCCACCGCTCTTAACTACTACACCACAGAAACGTATCTCTTAAAACTCTGGAGCAAGCTGTTCAGTTCAGCCTCATAGTGATACTGATTTGTGGAGGGAAGGTTGGTGATGAGCAAGATCTGTTCCCATTTCCCAACACAGAGACCATAGAGCAGTTTCTTTTGGGGGCTGAACCTGCAGAGTGTTTCTGTTCAGAATTTCCGTGGCAGAAATTGGCTAAGTGCCTTTATAAACATTCAGCTTCTCAAATCGAACCCCATCATGAAACTTTCAGGTGTAGCTGTTGGAGGTGGAGGGCAGAGAAGGTGCTAGTCCTTATCTCCCTCCTCCCAGCCTATCATTGCCCAATGGGCTGAATTTCAGGGCTTTTGCATGTAAAGGGCAAGCTTGTTCTTTACTTGTTTAGACTCTTTAAACTTGGAAACAGATATTTGGCTCCATGACCAAAATGACCAAAAGGGTCAGCTTCTAGAGGACTGGAAAGATCATAATTGTACTTCCCCTACCCTCAGCCCTAACTCCGTTGAGTATTTTTTGTTATGAGACTGAGTGTTTGGGGCTGATGCTGTAGCATTCTTGTCTGGGGGCTTGATGAAAAAACAGAAAAGTGACCCTCACCTAACTCTCCAATGCCCTTCAACAAGAATGCTGTAGGAAATATTGCTAAGCCCAAAGGGAGGCAAAAATTTGCTTCAGCTCACCTTGTTAATGGCAGAGCAAAAGCTATGTATGTGTCATTCTCAATCAGTCTACTTTCAGGACTGATTTTAGAACCCTCTTATATCAGGCCACATGGTCACTGGAGGTGGCCCCATCATGCAAACATGACTATCCACACAGGGACCATCTATTTTTGTTTTTTCCCCTGATACTGGATTTTAAGTTACAGTTACATCTTTTAAAACAGCTGTCAGTATATCACACTGTATTCCACTTGCCTTCCAAAGGAACACGTGGCTCTCCCCACATAGCGGGTTAGGTTGAGACTGCTGATCCAAAGTAATCAGTAATTTTTACGGTAATTACAATCCTGCTTTCCCTTGTACCAGCTTACCTTGACTTCAGTAAGGCCTTTGAAAAGGTCCCCCATGATATTATTGCAAAACAACTAGTAAAATGTGGGCTAGACAAAGCTACTGTTAGGTGGATTTGTAATTGGTTGATGGGCTGAACCCAAAGAGTGCTCATCAGTGGCTCACCTTCATCCTGGGAAAAAATGACTACTGGGGTTCCACAAGGTTCTGTCCTGGACCTGGTGCTATTCACTATTTTTATAAATGATTTGGATGATGGAATAGAGAGTGTGCTAATCAAATTTGCAAATGACTGCAAACTGGGAGGGGTTGCTAATACACCAGAGGACAGGGTCAGAATTCAAAATGACCTGAATAGCCTAGAGAGCTGGGCCAAAACCAACAATATGGAGTTCAATAGGGAGAAATGTAAGGTACTGCACCTGGATAGAAAAAATGAAATGCACAGGTGGGGGACACTTGGCTTGACAACAGTACCTGTGAAAGGGATCTGGGAGTCTTAGTCGACCACAAGCTGAATATGAGTCAACAGTGTGATGTGGCAGCTAAGAATGCCAATGCAATTCTGGGCTGCATCAATAGGAGTATAGTGTCTAGATCAAGTGAAGGAATGCTACCACACTATTCTGGTTGGTTGGTCAGACCACACCTGAAATACTGTGTCCAGTTGAAGAAGGATATTGTCAAGTTGGAGTATGTCCAGAGGAGGGTGACCAAAATGTAAAAGGTCTGGAATTCAAGCCCTATGAGGAGAGACTTAGGGAGCTGGATTTGTTTAATCTAGAGAAGATTAAGGAGTGGCATGATAGCCATGTTTAAATATTTGAAGGGATGTCATGTTGAAGAGGGAGCAAGCTTGTTTTCTGCTGTTCTAGAGACTAGGATGCAGAATAATGGATTCAAACTATGGGAAAAGAGATTCCACCTGGGCATAGTAATCCAGTCAGGGAAAAAGGGAGGCATACTATGTTTAGGGCACCGTTTCCAGCCCCTTCCCCTTTCCGGGGTGAGCATAGTGGATCCTAAAAAGGGCTGCTCAGTCATGGATACAGCTGCTGAGCTGCTCAACGGCCTCATTCCTTGAGTCAGAATGACTGACCGCCCATGTGTCGGTTCATGACTAGGGGCTTCACATTCCTGCCACAGTAGCCATTTAGTGATGGCCATGGGGGGAGGGTTTGGGGAGGTTGGGTTTGGTTTTTGGAAGACGCCTGTGCGTGAATTTGTTTTATGTGTGTAGATTAGTGCACGCTGACCAACGCGCAGTCTTCGCAGTAGGGCTCTGTTCTGATGGCATGAGTAGTCATGACAAACTGGTGGATCCTATCTGCTGCAGGCTTCATCCGCCTTCAGAGCCGTTGTAACACACTGCTTGTTATCACCCGCCTGTTCTGCCGTTGAGGACTTCTTGGATCATTCTTTGTCTAGCTCCTTCCCTGTTATGTACTAAGCTTGGATCCTAGAACAATAGGCAAGTAGGATCCTAGAATGAAAGAACTGATTGGCTTGCAGGAAAAGACCAATCAGGCTCCAGGAGGGAAGCAGAATCAGCTAGTCAGACGGGACTCATTGTGTGAATAATGTATATAAAAGCCTGAGGTTTGGGGGGAATTCAATCACTGTTTTACAAGCTGCAATAAAGAGCATGAAATCACTACAGGACTCTGAGCATATTTAATTTTCTTTGACCTTGCTGGGAGTACGAGATTCCCAATGGCTTCACTCACAAGGGTCATAGGAATGTGCAAGCCCACTCACCATGACAAGTGAGAGAACTGAGATAGATTGCACTGAGCCCTGGTTCTCATTAGACAAAGCGTTCCACCAAAAAGGCTCTGGCTCTGGTTGAGGACAGCTGGATATGTTTTGGGCCAGGGACCACCAGTAGGTTGCTGTTAGATGAGCGTCACACTCATGGGGGGTGTATTGGAAGATAATTCCCACAGATAAGAAAGGTCACAGACTGTTTAGGGCTTTAAAGATTAGCACCAAAACATTGAACCTGATTCGATACTCCACCTGGAGCCAATCCAGCTGATGAACAACCAACTGAATGTGGGTTCTCCACAAAGTCCAAGTAAGAACTCATGCATCTGCATTTTAGACCATTTGGAGTTTCTGGAGCAGTCTCAAGGGTAGCCCTGCATCTCTCTCTCTCTCTCTCTCTCTCTCTCTCTCTCTCTCTCTCACACACACACACACACACACACACACACACACACACACACACATTTATACCCTGCTCTCCCCGGCTCAGGTGTACAGCAAGTTAAAGTAGTCTAGTCTGCAGGTGACTACTGCATGGATCACCATGGCTAGGTTGGAAAGGGACAGGTACGGTACCAATCTCCTAACCTGATATAGATTCAAAAATTCCAGTTTGGCTACATTTGTGACCAATGCCTCCATAGAGACAGAAGCATCCAGGATCACACCAGGACTCCTGATGGCAGCTACAGGTGACTATTGCGCCCCATGAAGACCTGGGAGCTGGCAAACCAAACAGAAATTATTCTGGCCCAGCCATTGGACGCCCATCTTTAATGGATTGAGATTCAGCCGACTCCGTTTCCTCCATCCCAGCGCACCCACCAAAAAATTGGCCAATATATCCAGGGTAGCATCTGGCCAGGGCCATGAAGCAGTAGATCCATGATGTTTGTGGTCAGATCTGTGGTTATGTACAAGATATGTGAATAAAGGGTGAATTTGGGGTTCCCCAATGCAAAAAGGGTGATGATCCATGAGGATCTGTGCTTCAAAACCATGTTTTTGAGCCATGGAGTGGCCAGGAAGCCATGGATCCGTGATTTTTGTGGTGCGGGCTGTGGCCCTGGCCATGATGTGTGATTTGACGGTGAGTTTGGGCTGATCTAGTGCAAAAAGCGTGAGGATCCATGAGGATCCGTGCTTCAAAACCACCTTTTTTGGTCCACAATATGGCCAGGAAGCCGTGGATCTGAGTTTTTTTGTTGTGCAGGCTGTGCCCCTGGACATGATGTGTGATTTGACAGTGAGTTTGGGTTGGCCCAAAGCAAAAAGTGTGATGATCCATGAGGATCCGTGCTTCAAAACCACGTTTTTGGGCCACGGTATGGCCAGGAAGCCGTGGATCCGTGATTTTTGTGGTGGATGTTGTGCCCCATGCCATGATGTTTGATCTGATGGTGACTTTGGGCTGATCTAGTGCAAAAATAATGATGATCCATGTGGATCCGTGCTTCGAAACCATGTTTTTGGTCCATGGTGTTGCCAGATAACCGGAAATCCGTGATTTTTGTTGTGTAGGCTGTGCCCCTGACTATGATATGTGATATGACAGTGAGTTTGGGTTGGCCCAATGAAAAAAGCGTTAGGATCCATGGCGTTGCCAGATAACCGTGGATCCTAGTCTATTGTGGTGCAGACTGTACCCCTGGACATGATGTGTGATTTGATGGTGAGTTTGGGTTGGCCCAATGCAAAAAGCGTGAGGATCCATGAGGATCCATGCTTCGAAACCACGTTTTTGGGCCATGCCGTTGCCAGATAACCGTGGATCTGATTTTTTTGTGATGGATGCTGTGCCCCTGGCCATGATGTGTGATTTGACAGTGAGTTTGGGTTGGCCCAATGCAAAAAGCGTGAGGATCCATGAGGATCCATGCTTGAAAACCACGTTTTTGGGCCACGGAGACGCCAGGAAGCCGTGGATCCGAGTTTTTTGTGGTGTAAGCTGTGCCCCTGGGAATGATGTGTGATTTGACGGTGAGTTTGGGTTGGCCCAATGCAAAAAGTGTGAGGATCCATGAGGATCCATGCTTCGAAACCACGTTTTTGGGCCATGCCGTTGCCAGATAACCGTGGATCTGATTTTTTTGTGGTGGATGCTGTGCCCCTGGCCATGATGTGTGATTTGACAGTGAGTTTGGGTTAAAGCGTGAGGATCCATGAGGATCCATGCTTCGAAACCACGTTTTGGGGCCATGGAGTGGCCAGGAAGCCGTGGATCCGTGATTTTTGTGGTGTAAGCTGTGCCCCTGGAAATCATGTGTGATTTGACGGTGACTTTGGGCTGATACAGTGCAAAAAGGGTGAGGATCCATGAGGATCCGTGCTTGAAAACCACGTTTTTGGGCCATGGAGTGGCCAGGAAGCCGTGGATCCGTGATTTTTGTGGGGCAGGCTGTGCCTCCGGACATCATGTGTGATTTGACGGTGAGTTTGGGGCAGCCCAATGCAAAAAGCGTGAGGATCCATGAGGATCCGTGCTTGAAAACCACGTTTTTGGGCCATGGAGTGGCCAGGAAGCCGTGGATCCGTGATTTTTATGGGGCAGGCTGTGCCTCCGGACATCATGTGTGATTTGACGGTGAGTTTGGGGCAGCCCAATGCAAAAAGCGTGAGGATCCATGAGGATCCGTGCTTCAAAACCATGTTTTTGGGCCTTGGAGTGGCCAGGAAGCCGTGGATCCGAGTTTTTTGTGGTGCAGGCTGTGCCCCTGGGAATGATGTGTGATTTGACAGTGAGTTTGGGGTGGCCCAATGCAAAAAGTGGGAAGATCCATGAGGATCCATGGTTCGGAACCAAGTTTTTGGGCCACGGTTTCGCCAGGAAGTCGTGGATCTGTGATTTTTGTGTTGCATGCTGTGCTGCTGGTCATGATGTTTGATCTGATGGTGACTTTGGGCTGATCTAGTGCAAAAATAATGAGGATTCATGAGGATCCGTGCTTCGGAACCACGTTTTTGGGCCATGGAGTGGCCAGGCAGGTGTGGATCCGAGTTTTTTGTGGTGTAGGCTGTGCCCCTTACTATGATATGTGATTTGACGGTGAGTTTGGGTTGGCCCGATGCAGAAAGCGTGTAGATCCATGAAGATCCGTTCTTGAAAACCACATTTTTGGGCCACGGTTTCGCCAGGAAGCCGTGGATCCGTGGTTTTTGTGGTGGATGCTGTGCCCATGGCCATGATCTTTGATCTGATGGTGACTTTGGGCTGATCTAGTGGGAAAATCATGAGGATCCATGAGGATCCGTGTTTTTTAACCATGTTTTTGCGCCCCTGCGCCCCCCCGAAACAGTGGATGCGTGATTTTTTTTATGCTTTCTACAGAGTAAGATATGGTCTACAATATCATGGTGGTTTTATTTAATTTGAATGAAAAAATCATATGAATTCACGAGGATCCGTGTAGATCCGCCTTTTACCTTTTTCCGGGGCTTTCCTCGCAGGGCGGACCCCTCGCCCCATTTCCCAGGCTCCGCGCATCCCATGAAAGGGTTAAGGGGCGTGAGAGAAGCCAGGATAGAGCCCCCCTGTCCCCCTTGCTTGTCTTGGGGGGCAATAGGGACGGAGAGATGGGGGGCGCAGGGCGAGGGGTGAGCCGGGCCAAGGGGGCGTCTGGGTGCAGGGGAGACCCCGGGATGGGGGGGGCAGGGCCGGGGGGAGGAGGGGGCAGCATTCCCGGGGCAGGGAAGGGCAGCACTGGGGGGGGGGAGATAGGAAGACCAGTCTTGGGGGGGCGTCTCCATCGTGGCTTCCTTGGGGACTCTCCGGAGGGGCCGCCTTGGCTTTCCCCTCCCGCCCAGGAATGCCCCCCCCTTTAAGGCGACCAGAGAGGGATCCCTGGAAAGTGGGGGGTCCTGCCCTCCCACCCTTCTTTCCTGCAATCTCTATCCTCTTCCCACCCCATAAGTCCCTGCCCTGTCCAGACACAGCGATTCTGCCCAGTCCAGCCATTGGTCCCCTGGAGAGGAGAGGAAATCCCGAGAGGAAGGGGGAGGGGAGAGGCCTTCTCAGAAGCGGCTCTTGGTTTCCGTAATCCCACCCAGGAAGCAGCCAGAAACCTTTTCCTCTCTCTCAGGCTGCCATCTTTAAGTCTCTTTTCCACCGCCTGCTTCATTGAGGATGAGGATAATGTACACCTGTCATCAGAAACGGGTGCAGAGTCCATGGAATGGCTCTCATGATTGATACGGAAATTGCACCTCCAAAGCATTTCTGTTCCTCTTATTCTTTGTAGGCAATGTCAAAGTGACTGACAAGCTGAGATACAATCCTTCATCATCCGATGACAATGACTGCATGAATCTTCCCAGTCAAAGGACCCATTTTCATGATAGACAGTGCCTGTGGCTGGAGGCTCTACACACCGGGTGTGCCTGTGCAGGCCAAAGACTGCCAGTATTAGCACAGGTGAGGTGTGTGACCTCCCCAAATTTACAGACTGTGTGAGAATGAGCGTTTGTGGGTGTGACTATAGTTTACGGCAACCCTGTGATTTTCTCCACCCATAAAATTTCGTAAGCTGATATTACAGTAAAAAATCCAAAATAACTACAAAAAATCACACAATAATAATAATAGTACAGTGGTACCTCAGGTTAAGAACTGAATTCATTCTGGAGGTCCGTTCTTAACCTGAAACTGTTCTTAACCTGTGGTACCACTTTAGCTAATGGGGCCTCCTCCTGCTGCCGCACAATTTCTGTTCTCATCCTGAAGCAAAGTTCTTAACCCAAGGTACTATTTCTGGGTTAGCAGAGTCTGTAACCTGAAGCGTCTGTAACCTGAGATACCACTGTAGAAGTTCTAGTATTAGTATTTTCCCCCAGCCGATCTGGGCAGCTTACAGTACATATAGGTAAAGGTATAGGGACCCCTATGGGGTGGCGCTGTGGGTAAAACCTCAGTGCTTAGGGCTTGCCGATTGCATGGTCGGCGGTTCGAATCCCCACAACGGGGTGAGCTCCCATCTTCGGTCCCAGCTCCTGCCCACCTAGCAGTTCGAAAGCACCCTTAAGTGCAAGTAGATAAATAGGTACCGCTTTATAGCGGGAAGGTAAACGGCGTTTCTGTGTGCTGCGCTGGTGCTGGCTCGCCAGAGCAGCTTCATCACGCTGGCCATGTGACCCGGAAGTGTCTCTGGACAGCGCTGCCCCCGGCCTCTTAAGTGAGATGGGCGCACAACCCTAGAGTCGGACACGAATGGCCCGTACGCGCAGGGGTACCTTTACCTTTACTAAAGGGACCCCTCACCATTAGGTCCAGTTGTGGCAGACTCTGGGGTTGCGGCACTCATCTCGCTTTATTGGCTGAGGGAGCCGGTGTACAACTTCCAGGTCATGTGGCCAGCATGACTAAGCCGCTTCTGGCAAACCAGAGCAGCGCACGGAAACACCGTTTACCTTCCCACCGGAGCGGGACCTATTTATCTAGTTGCACTTTGACGTGATTTCAAACTGCTAGGTTGGAATCAACAGGGACTGAGCAACGGGAGCTCACCCTGTTGTGGGGATTCAAACTGCCGACCTTGTAATCAGTCGTAGGCTCTGTGGTTTAACCCACAATGCCACCCGCGTCCCTACAGAACATATACAAGACAGTAAAACATCCAACATTAAAAACCTCCTGATACAGCTGTCTTCTAAATGTCAGATGGTTGCCTACCTCCTTGCCCTCGGAAGGGAGGGCATTCCATGGGGCAGGAGGCCCTTTGCCTGGTTCCCTGGAACTTCACTTCTAACAGCAAGGGAACCAGCAGAAGACCCTCGGAGGCGGACCTCCCTGTCCGGACTGAGCGATGGGGGTGAAGATGCTCCGTCAGGTCCACAAGGCTAAGGCTGATGAGGGCTTGAGGTTGCAGATCTTGCTCCTCCATAATGATCGATGAATAGATAGCAGAGTAGGAGAAAACACTCAGAGGCAGAAAAAAATAATTCAGCTGAGAAATTTATTACTGAAGACAGATAAGCATGACAGGAGCCAAAAAATAGCAAAAATGTAACTCATGTAACTTAGCAAACCAAAACAGCACTCAAGTAAGAAAGACACAAGAAGAGTAGAGAATAGCAGAATAGGAAGTGGGAGCAGGCGCATTTCAATACTGTAATTTATATATAGTTCAAGGTCAGAGTAACCCTGGGACTAGATAACAAGCCTCCAGGTGGACGTGCCCCACCTGCCCTTCACGTTCCTCTTCCGCACGGGCAGAATCTGCCTTCTGGACTGTGGGATTCACGGTTGTTCTCCTCCTCTCCATCCACCAGGGCTTGACTTCAGGTGCAGCAGAATCCCCCAGCCCCCCAAGGATTTGAGACCCATCAGCTTTCCTCACCTGGTTTAGCCGGCCGGTTGAAGCCGTTGTTTGAACCCCTGTTGCATGCTGACAGCTTCTGGAAGCCACAGGTGAGAGCTGAGTGCAGGGTGGGGACCAAGGGTGGAAAAATGACCCCAGAAGGTGCAGGACATGCCCCCCACCAAAGGAACTACTTATCCCCAACACCCCATGACATCTAGATTCAGGTAGGTAGCCGTATTGGTCTGACACAGTTGAAATAAAAAATTAAAAAAGAGTCCAGTGGAACCTTATAGACCAACTAGGTTTGTTCTAGATATAAGCTTTCGTGTGCATGCACACTTCTTCAGATACACTGACACAGATGTCACCAGACCCTTGTATATCGTGGGAGGGTGGGGTGGGGTTTTTCTCAGAAAGGTACTCCTACTTCCATCTCCCACTACCCATCACTATATGAAGAAGTGTGCATGCACACAAAAGCTTAGACCTCAAACAAACTTAGTTGGTCCCTAAGTTGCTGTTGTTGTTGTTTAGTCGATTAGTCGTGTCAGACTCTTCGTGACCCCATGGACCAGAGCACGCCAAGCCCTCCTGTCTTCGAGAACACTGTCCCACCATCTCGTCCTCTGTCTTCCCTTTCTCCTTGTGCCCTCCATCTTTCCCAGCATCAGGGTCTTTTCCAGGGAGTCTTCTCTTCTCATGAGGTGGCCAATGTCTTGGAGCCTCAGCTTCAGGATCTGTCCTTCCAGTGAGCAGTCAGGGCTGATTTCCTTAAGAATGGAGAGGTTGGATCTCCTTGCAGTCCATGGGACTCTCAAGAATCTCATCCAGCACCAGAATTCAAAAGTACCAATTCTTCAGTGATCAGCCTTCTTGATGGTCCAGCTCTCACTTCCATACATCACAACTGGGAAAGCCATAGCTTTAACTATACGGACCTTTGTTGGCAAGGTGATGTCTCTGCATTTTAAGATGCTGTCTAGGTTTCTCATTGCTTTTCTTCCAAGATCCTAAGGTGCTGCGGGACTATTTTTATTACTTTTTTACTTCAGCTGTGTCAGAACAATATGGCTACCTACCATTAAGTACAGTTATCTCCTTGCCTTGAATATCCTGCTTTTCAGTGCCAGATTAGGACAGTCCTCTGTCAGAAGACAAGCACAGGATCAGGCAGCACATCATCATTATAAAGAACCATTGGGGTGGGTGTTTCCGCCTGGGATTCCCATGTGCCAGCTGCTTCCCTTCTTCTTCTCCTGCTCTCTCCATGCAATGTGAGGCATGTAGACAGAGGTCCATCTCCAAGAACAGGAACTTCCCTGAGCACCCATTGAGCTGACCCCAAGCACCTAGCCTTGTCACTAGTTCTCTGACTGACCCAGACCACAGTCCCTGGAAGAGATGAAGGCCTGGGTCTCCCAAAATGGTCCATATGGACCTCCTGAGGTCAGTGGGACTATGCAGGGGCTGCTGGTGCTGCTGCTCGCGTGAGTGTTGGGAGGACCGCTCCCTTTTCTGCCAACTCCATCCGGCCTAGGGGGGCGGGGCCTGCACTCATCGCCACAGCATAAGAGGCCAGAGAGAGGCCTCCGGGACACGACTGCTGGTGCTGCTGCTTGCGTGAGTGTTGGGAGGACCGCTCCCTTTTCTGCCAACTCCATCCGGCCTAGGGGGCGGGGCCTGCACTCATCGCCACAGCATAAGAGGTCTGGGAGAGGCCTCCGGGACACGACTGCTGGTGCTGCTGCTCGCGTGAGTGTTGGGAGGATCGCTCCCTTTTCTGCCAACTCCATCCGGCCTAGGGGGGCGGGGCCTGCACTCATCGCCACAGCATAAGAGGCCAGAGAGAGGCCTCCGGGACACGACTGCTGGTGCTGCTGCTTGCGTGAGTGTTGGGAGGACCGCTCCCTTTTCTGCCAACTCCATCCGGCCTAGGGGGCGGGGCCTGCACTCATCGCCACAGCATAAGAGGCCAGAGAGAGGCCTCCGGGACACGACTGCTGGTGCTGCTGCTTGCGTGAGTGTTGGGAGGACCGCTCCCTCTCCTGCCAACTCCATCCGGCCTAGGGGGCGGGGCCTGCACTCATCGCCACAGCATAAGAGGTCTGGGAGAGGCCTCCGGGACACGACTGCTGGTGCTGCTGCTTGCGTGAGTGTTGGGAAGACCGCTCCCTCTCCTGCCAACTCCATCCGGCCTAGGGGGGCGGGGCCTGCACTACCATCACAGTTTAGAGGACAGAGTAGCTACCGGCAGCAATGGACAAAATAGTTTTAAATGTTTTAATTGCTTTTAATTTGCAGCACCTTAAATGGGGGTTGTTGTTTTTTATAATATTATATTATTTCATTATCTGCTGCAAATGTTAAAGATGTTTTTATATATTTTAAGGTGTTTTAAAGGTGCTTTTATTGTTTACTTTGTTGTACCACCGTGAATGGTGGTTTTTATTTATGTATTTTTGTTTGTTCCATTTTGTTTTGTTTTGGGGGGTGGACACTGAGTGGGGCGGGGATTGGTTTTGTTTGGGCATAATTGTGTTGGTTGTTTTGTTTTCTATTTGTAAATGGAGGTTAGTATGAGGCTTGGGATTGCGACCGTGGAGGGGCGAGGGAGGTATGGCGGTGGGGGCAGATGTTATAGGCGAAGGGGATCGAGATATGGATATGCTCGTACCCCTTCCAATCTGCGCCCCATCCCGAGAGACGAGGGTAGGGTGAGCAAGGATTACTCACCTCCTTCACTGGTGTTGTGCAATGCCAGGTCTATAGGCAACAAAACTGCTACCCTGCGAGATTTCTTTATCTCGCAGGGAGTTGACCTGGCTTGTGTGACGGAGACCTGGGTGCGCGAAGGGGTAACTGTTACCTTACGAGAGATGGCGCCCCCGGGTTTCTCCGTCCTCCACCAGTCACGGACTGTGGGCCGGGGGGGAGGGGTGGCAGTATTAATCCGGGAAGATTGTTCTTTCAGGGCTCTACCATCGCCATCGATCCCCGGCATTGAATGTGTTGGCCTAGTGTGGGGCTCCGAGGAGAGCTTGGCTGTCTGGCTGGTGTACCGGCCACCTAGCGCACCAGCAGCCACCCTGTCAGGCCTGCTGGAGGCGGTGGCCGGCTGGGCCTTGGAGTTCCCTAACCTATTGGTATTGGGAGACTTCAACTTCCACGCTGATGCCACTCCCTCCTCACAGGCTCTGGACCTGGTGTCTTCCATGGCGACACTAGGGCTCTCCCAGTTTGTTTCGGGCCCCACACATCAAGCAGGCCACACGCTGGATTTGATCTTTGGCGCCGGTATAGATGTGATCATGTCTCCTTCGATGAAGGTGCCATGGTCTGATCACTACGCTCTGAAAGCCAGGATTGACTTTCCACCCCCACCCTGCTTAGGTGGCGAGCCGATTTGGGCTCGCCCGCGGAGGCTGATGGACCCGGATAGATTCCGTCAAGCCTTGCGGGACCTTGCTCCCCCTGGCGACTCATTGACTGAGCTTGTTGAGGGCTGGAATACCCAGCTCCTGGCAGCCATCGATGAGATCGCACCTAAGCGCCCTCTGCGACCCCGCAGAAACCGGGCTCCCTGGTTTACCGAGGAGCTTCGGAAAATGAAGCGGGACCTCAGACGGCTAGAGCGAGTATGGCGGGGTGCCCGTGACGGAGCCTCAAGAACATCTTATAGGGTTTTTATGAAAACCTATGAGATGGCAGTGAAGGCTGCTAAGAAGTC
Organism: Podarcis bocagei; assembly: GCF_964188305.1. Classification (NCBI taxonomy): domain Eukaryota; kingdom Metazoa; phylum Chordata; class Lepidosauria; order Squamata; family Lacertidae; genus Podarcis; species Podarcis bocagei. Next base: position 2,743,422 of record NC_138135.1, read on the forward strand.
TTACTTCTCGGCCTCCATTGCATCCGCTAGCTCTCGCCCGGCGCAATTATTTAGTATAATCCGGTCTTTAACGTCCCTTGAAGGACAGCCAAATTTAAATAACAATCTGACACACAGCTGTGAGGCATTTGCGAGCTTTTTTGCGGAGAAGGTCCTGTTGCTCCGCCATGACCTCCCTGCCAATTTGGATACAATAAAGGAACTGGAGGCCCCTCGACTGTCCTCGGGTCCAGTATTGGACCACTTTGACCGGATATCTCCAGCCGATGTGGACAGATTCCTCCAAGCTGGAAAGCCCACCACCTGTCCTCTTGACCCGTGCCCGTCATGGCTGATTAGAGCGTGTCCAGACGAGGTGCGGGCCCCCCTGGGGGATATCATCAATTTGTCCCTTGGCACCGGGATATTCCCAGGGGAACTGAAGGAGGCGGTGGTGCGTCCGCTCTTAAAGAAAACATCATTAGATCCCTCAGATCTATCCAATTACCGCCCGGTCTCGAATCTTCCATTCCTGGGTAAGGTGATTGAGAGAGCGGTTGCTGAACAGCTTGGTAGGTTTCTGGATGAAACATCTGCTCTGGACCCATTCCAGTCCGGCTTCCGCGCTGGTCATGGGACCGAGACGGCTCTGGTCGCCCTAACAGATGATCTCCGCAGGCAGCTGGATCGAGGCGGGTCAGGGCTGCTGATTCTTCTAGATCTGTCAGCAGCCTTTGACATGGTCGATCACGAACTCCTGGACCACCGCCTTGCCGACGTGGGGATCCAGGGCACAGTCCTTCAATGGCTGCGCTCGTTTCTCTCTGGTCGGGGACAGAGGGTGGCGCTTGGGGGGGAATTGTCATCACGCCACTCCTTGGTGTGTGGAGTGCCTCAGGGTGCAATTCTCTCCCCGATGCTTTTTAACATCTTTATGCGCCCCCTCGCCCAGCTTGTCCGGAGTTTTGGGCTGGGTTGCCATCAGTATGCTGATGACACCCAACTCTATCTGTTGATGGATGGCCATCCTGACTCGGCCCCAGACACACTGACCAGATGTCTGGAAGCTGTGGCTGGATGGTTACGTGGGAGCCGGTTGAAGTTAAATCCTTCGAAGACAGAGGTCCTCTGGCTGGGGCGGGACGATATGGGATCGAGGGGGCAACTCCCATCTCTTGCGGGGGTGCAATTAGTGCCAGCACCGGCCGTTAAGAGTTTGGGTGTAATCTTCGATACCTCCCTCTCTATGGAGTCGCAGATTACAGCTATAACAAAGGCGGCATTTTTTCATCTCCGCCAAGCTAAGCAGTTGGCCCCTTATCTCTCTCGTCCTGACCTAGCCACTGTGATCCATGCGACGGTCACCTCCAGACTGGATTATTGTAACTCGCTCTACGTGGGGCTGCCCTTGAGACTGACCCAGAAACTCCAGCGGGTGCAGAATGCCGCGGCGAGACTCCTTATGGGGTCTTCGCTGCGAGAGCACATTCATCCGGTATTATACCAGCTGCACTGGCTCCCGGTGGAGTACAGGATCAGGTTTAAGGTGCTGGTTTTAACCTTTAAAGCCCTATACGGCCTAGGACCCTCGTACCTACGGGACCGCCTCTCCTGGTATGCCCCTCAGAGAAACCTACGGTCTGCAAATAATAACATCCTCAAGGTCCCAGGCCTCAGAGAGGTTAGGCTGGCCTCAACTAGAGCCAGGGCCTTCTCGGCTGCAGCTCCAAACTGGTGGAATGCTCTGTCAAAAGAGACTAGGGCCCTGCGGGACCTGACATCTTTCCGCAGGGCCTGCAAGACAGAGTTGTTCCGCCAGGCCTTTGGTCAGGGCGCAGCCTGACTCCCTCCTCTGGCAACCTGCACATAATTCTGCTTAATTGGTTGCCATCAATTTGATTTAATTAATTTTTATAATGAAATATTTTTAGATTGTGTGATTATTTGACTGATTATTTGATTGTTGTTAGCCGCCCTGAGCCCGGCTTTGGCTGGGGAGGGCGGGATATAAATAAAATTTATTATTATTATTATTATTATCATGAAGATCTAGAGGTGGAAACGGGGGCAATCACTTGATTTGAAATGCAGTCTCAGAGGACAACAGTATTCCAAGATCATGCTGTGTTATTAAAGATGATTGAGGATTATGAAAGGTTGCTGATACATTACTACCATTTGACATAATAATAATAATAATAATAATAATAATAATAATAATAATAATAATAATAATAATAATAATTTATTATTTGTACCCCGCCCATCTGGCTGGGCCTCCCCAGCCACTCTGGGCGGCTTCCACAGAAACCAAAAAACACTAAAATATCATACATTAAAAGCTTCCCTGAATAGGGCCGCCTTAAGATGTTTTCTGAATGTCAGGTAGTTGTCCATCACCTTGACATCCGATGGGAGGGCATTCCACAGGGCGGGCGCCACCACCGAAAAGGCCCTCTGCCTGGTTCCCTGTAGCTTCGCTTCTCGCAATGAGGGAACCGCCAGAAGGCCCTCGGCGCTGGACCTCAGTGTCCGGGCAGAACGATGGGGGTGGAGACGCTCCTTCAGGTATACTGGGCCGAAGCCGTTTAGGGCTTTAAAGGTCAACACCAACACTTTGAATTGTGCTCGGAAACGTACTGGGAGCCAATGTAGGTCTTTCAAGACCGGTGTTATGTGGTCTCGGCGGCTGCCCCCAGTCACCAGTCTAGCTGCCGCATTCTGGATTAGCTGTAGTTTCCGAGTCACCTTCAAAGGTAGCCCCACGTAGAGCGCATTGCAGTAGTCCAAGCGGGAGATAACTAGAGCATGCACCACTCTGGCCATGCAGTCAGCGGGCAGGTAGGGTCTCAGCCTGCGTACCAGGTGGAGTTGGTAGACAGCTGCCCTGGATACAGAATTGACCTGTGCCTCCATGGACAGCTGTGAGTCCAAAATGACTCCCAGGCTACGCACCTGGTCCTTCAGGGGCACAGTTACCCCATTCAGGACCAGGGAGTCCTCCACACCTGCCCGCCTCCTGTCCCCCAAAAACAGTACTTCTGTCTTGTCAGGATTCAACTTCAATCCATTAGCCGCCATCCATCCTCCAACCGCCTCCAGGCACTCACACAGGACCTTCACCGCCCTCACTGGTTCTGATTTGAAAGAAAGGTAGAGCTGGGTATCATCTGCATATTGATGGACACGCAGTCCAAACCCCCTGATGATCTCTCCCAGCGGCTTCATATAGATGTTAAAAAGCATGGGGGAGAGGACGGAGCCCTGAGGCACCCCACAAGTGAGGGCCCAAGGGTCTGAACACTCATCCCCCACCACCACTTTCTGAACACGGCCCAGGAGAAAGGAGCGAAACCACTGTATAACAGTGCCCCCAGCTCCCAACCCCTCTAGACGGTCCAGAAGGATGTTATGGTCGATTGTATCAAAGGCCGCTGAGAGATCCAGCAGAACTAGGAAACAACTCTCACCTTTGTCCCTAGCTCGCCGGAGATCATCAACCAGTGCGACCAAGGCAGTTTCAGTCCCATGATGAGGCCTGAACCCTGATTGGAAGGGATCCAAATGGTCCGCATCCTCCAGGCGTGCCTGGAGTTGTTCAGCAACCACACGCTCAATCACCTTGCCCAAGAATGGAAGATTTGAGACTGGGCGATATTTGGCCATACTGGCCGGGTCTAAAGATGGTTTTTTAAGAAGCGGTTTAATGACCGCCTCTTTCAGCGGATCTGGGAATGTTCCCTCACAGAGGGAAGCATTCACCACCCCGCAGAGCCCATCGCCCAGCCCTTCCCGGCTAGCTTTTATAAGCCAGGATGGGCAAGGATCAAGGAGACAGGTGGTTGGTTTCACTCGTCCAAGCAGCCTGTCCACATCCTCGGGGGTAACGGATTGAAATTGATTCCATGCAACTTGACCAGACAGGGCTCTAGCACTCTCCCGCCCCAGCCCTGCTCCCACGGTGGTGTCTAGCTCCTTCCGAATATGAGTGATTTTATCTGCAAAAAACTTTGCAAAATCGTTGCAGTAGATCTTGGGGTCTTTACAAGGCCCCGATGGTAAAGGTGGTTCAGTTAAATTGCGGACCACCTGAAAGAGTCTCCTGCTACTATTTTCTGCAGATGCAATAGAGGCGGTGAAGAAAGTCTTCTTCGCCGTCGCTATCGCCACTTGGTAGGCTCGACGTTGAGCTCTAACCTGTGTCCGGTCAGATTCGGAGTGAGTTTTCTGCCACCGACGCTCTAGCCGTCTCAGCGATTGTTTCATCGCCCTCAGCTCCGAAGAAAACCACGGGGCTGTCCGGGCTCCATGCAATCGGAGAGGGCGCTTCGGAGCCAGACAGTCGATAGCCCTGGTTAACTCCGCATTCCAGCGGGCCACCAGGGAATCAGCTGAAAGGCCATCAACATGGGATAAAGCATCCCCTACCACTCTCTGGAAACCATTTGGATCCATTAAGTGGCGGGGGCGGACCATCCGAATTGGTCCCACCTCCCTGCAGAGGGGAAGGGTCGCGGAGAAGTCCAGTTGCACCAGGAAGTGATCTGACCATGGCACTTCTTTGGTTTCATTTTTACTTAGTGTCAGATCACCCACGTCGCTAGAGGTGAATACCAGGTCTAAGGCATGTCCATGACTATGAGTTGGGCCCAACTTATTCAGGGACAGCCCCATGGAGGCCATGCTTTCCACGAAGTCCCGAGCGGCCCCTTGTAAGGTCGTGTCGGCGTGGATGTTAAAATCCCCTAGGACGACCAGGCTAGGTGTCTCCAGGAGAACATCTGCCACGACCTGAAGCAGCTCGGGCAGGGAATCCTTGGTGCAGCGGGGAGGTCGGTACACCAAAAGGAATCCTGTACTGCCCCTATTGCCCAACTTCCAGAACATGCACTCAGAGAACTGGGTCTTCCCAATAGGACGCCTGGTGCAGACTAATGACTTCCTAAAAATCACTGCAACCCCCCCTCCCCGCCCACATGACCTGGGTTGCTGTGCGTAAGAGAAACCTGGTGGGCAAGCGGCAGCAAGGACGGGCCCATCTGTCTCATTCAACCAGGTCTCTGTCACACAAGCCAGGTCAAATCCTTCATCCACAATCAGGTCGTGGATGGCAGTGGTTTTATTCACCATTGACCTGGCATTACACAGCAACACCTTCAGGTTATGTGGGTTTCCCCTGTTGATTCCAGTATCCATCTGGTCAAGGCCAGACCCAGAGGCAGGGATAGTCTTCAAACAACGACTAAACCTGCCTCCTCGGTAATGACATGGTCTGGTCTTAGCGTAACTCCGCCTCCTGCCCATGATCACCGAGATCGGATGTCCCAGTGCTTCCCCCCCTGTGGAACTTGTCCCAGCCATCGTGTTGGCTGGGGCCTCACTCCCAGGCAGCCCTGATCCCGCCCCTTAAAAACAAAACACAAACTATACAGAACCAATAAAACAACAGAAAACAAAAACAGAACAATTACACTAAAATTAATCCCCAACCAAATATCCATTACACCCACCCACCCCCAGCAAGAGAAAAAAGGAAAAAAAAAAATACAAATTTAAATTGCCACCGACTGCTTGAGGACATTTTAAAACACATTGGAACAGGGAAGCAATTGCGGAGCACTTCCCAGCTTCCCCAAAAGTTTGTTCCAAATAAGGGCCTGGGCCACGCCCCCTGGGCCAGTTGGAGAAGGCCCTGGAAGGGAGCAGGCCCTGCAGTCCTCACCCAGCCGATGGTCCGAGGCTTCCCTGCAGCAGGAGTCCCTTTATAGCCGGGAGAAAGGGCCTGGGCCACGCCCCCTGGGCCAGTTGGAAAAGGCCCTGGAAGGGAGCAGGCCCTGCAGTCCTCACCCAGCCGATGGTCCGAGGCTTCCCTGCAGCAGGAGTCCCTTTATAGCCGGGAGAAAGGGCCTGGGCCACGCCCCCTGGGCCAGTTGGAGAAGGCCCTGGAAGGGAGCAGGCCCTGCAGTCCTCACCCAGCCGATGGTCCGAGGCTTCCCTGCAGCAGGAGTCCCTTTATAGCCGGGAGAAAGGGCCTGGGCCACGCCCCCTGGGCCAGTTGGAAAAGGCCCTGGAAGGGAGCAGGCCCTGCAGTCCTCACCCAGCCGATGGTCCGAGGCTTCCCTGCAGCAGGAGTCCCTTTATAGCCGGGAGAAAGGGCCTGGGCCACGCCCCCTGGGCCAGTTGGAGAAGGCCCTGGAAGGGAGCAGGCCCTGCAGTCCTCACCCAGCCGATGGTCCGAGGCTTCCCTGCAGCAGGAGTCCCTTTATAGCCGGGAGAAAGGGCCTGGGCCACGCCCCCTGGGCCAGTTGGAGAAGGCCCTGGAAGGGAGCAGGCCCTGCAGTCCTCACCCAGCCGATGGTGATACAATTTTTATTTCCTAAAAATTGGGAACATGGGTAGGACATGGGAGAATGTAGGAGATGTTGAAATAAGAGAAGGTGCTAATGGCGGTTGATGTGCCCTTTTCCCCCTTTGTTCTCTTCCTTGAAACCCAAACAGGATTTCCTTTCTGCCCACTCTGAAAAAGATGATGGAGAAGACAGAATTGCAGGGGACAAGGCACCTTTCATTTCATTAGGAATAGCCATTAAAATGTGTGAAATGTGGAATATGCTTCACTGAATGAGCACACATAGTTCGCATCAACGAACACAAAAAGGAAAGAACCCATTTAAAGATATGGAGTGCGGAAAGAGCTTCTGTATCAATGCAAAACTTAGAACACACCAGCGGACTCACACAGAGAGAAAACGTTTTACGTGCAGGGAGTGTGGGAAGAACTTCAGTCAGAGTAGACACCTTAAATTGCACAAACGGACTCACACAGGGGAGAAACCATTTAAATGTATCGAGTGTGGAAAGAGCTTCCGTTGTAATACAAGCCTTAGATCACATCAACGGACTCATACAGGGGAGAAACCATATAAATGTATGGAGTGTGAAAAGAGCTTTAGTGATAGTGGATACCTTAGAAGACATCAACGGATTCACACAGGGGAGAAACCATTTAAATGTATGGAGTGTGAAAAGAGCTTTAGTGATAATGGAAGCCTTAGAACACATCAACGGACTCACACAGGGGAGAAACCATTTAAATGCATGGAGTGTGGAAAGAGCTTTAGTGATAATGGAAGCCTTAGATCACATCAACGGACTCACACAGGGGAGAAACCATATAAATGTATCGAGTGTGGAAAGAGCTTCAGTCAGAGTGAACACCTTAAAATACATCAACGGACACACACAGGGGAGAAACCATATAAATGTATCGAGTGTGGAAACAGCTTTGGTAAAATTGGAAACTTTAGACGACATCAACGGACTCACACAGGGAAGAAACCATATAAATGTATCGAGTGTGGAAAGAGCTTTAGTGATAATGGAAACCTTAGGAACCATCAACGGACTCACATATAAATGTATCGAGTGTGGAAAGCACTTTAGTCAAATTGGAAACCTTAGGAAGCATCAATGGACTCACACAGGGAAGAAACCATATAAATATATCGAGTGTGGAAAGAGCTTCAGTCAGAGTGGAGACCTTAGGAACCATCAACGGACTCACACAGGGAAGAAACCATATAAATGTATCGAGTGTGGAAAGAGCTTTAGTGATAATGGAAACCTTAGGAACCATCAACGGACTCACATATAAATGTATCGAGTGTGGAAAGCACTTTAGTCAAATTGGAAACCTTAGGAAGCATCAATGGACTCACACAGGGAAGAAACCATATAAATGTATCGAGTGTGGAAAGAGCTTCAGTCAGAGTGGAGACCTTAGGAACCATCAACGGACTCACATAGGGGAGAAACCATTTAAATGTGTGGAGTGTGGAAAGTGCTTCAGTTTCAGTGCAAGCCTTAGACGACATCAACGGACTCACACAGGGGAGAAACCATATAAATGTATCGAGTGTGGAAAAAGCTTTAGTTATAGTGCACACCTTAGAAATCATCAGCGGACACACATGGGAGAAACCATTTAAAGGTATGGACTGTGGAAGGAGCTTCAGTCAGAGTGGAACCCTTGATTTTTGTCAACAAACTCATACAAAAGACAAACCATATAAATATCAGGAAAGTAGATAGAGGTTCACTCTTAGTGGAAGTTCAGAATCAACAGACTTATGGACAGGAAGAACTTTAAGAATTGAAACCCTTCAAACCATCAACAAACTCAGGAGAAGCAGTTTAAATGAAAAGACTACAGAAAGTGCTTTATTTATAATGGAGTATTTAAGGAACAGGGACGCGGGTGGCGCTGTGGGTTAAAGCACAGAGCCTAGGACTTGCCGATCAGAAGGTCGGCGGTTCGAATCCCCACAACGGGGTGAGCTCCCGTTGCTCGGTCCCAGCTCCTGCCAACCTAGTAGTTCAAAAGCACGTCAAAGTGCAAGCAGATAAATAGGTACCGCTCCAGCGGGAAGGGAAACTGTGTTCTGGTTTCCGCTCAGAGTCCACTCTTTTCTTCACAGAAATGAACTCAGGAGGAAATCAGTCTTTAATACATGTTGTGTATTTGAAGTTCTGGTACTTATGTGTAAAACTGCATAGTAATGAAATATTGAAGGCAATGTCAAACAATGTGATTATAATCTAGCATGTAAAGTACCTTTTGATAGAGAAGGGGTGAGGGTTTATCTGGACTGCTGGTGGTCAGTGAGGATTAGGGCTGGGCGATATAATGTTCTATACTGGTTTCTAGACCACATCGTGATAACCTTCCAAAAACAATGGATATGGCAACAGCCCACAGATCAGACTGTGTTTCTGGGATGCTGATTTGCCTGGAAGCAGCCGGCAGAAAGCTTTTCTTCATGAAGCCCCTGCAGATGCCGAGTTGCTGACTTCCCTCCCAGATGACAGGAAGCAAAAGACACACCTCCATTGCCCTGTGTCCTTCCAGCCTCTTTCCTCCCTTGCTCCCTTCTGCCGGTTTGTGTGCCTGACTTGGATATCCTGTGTGCTGTATTTTTTTACTGCTGCATCTGGATTTGCTCTCAGGAGCTACGTTTTGTGCCTCACTGGGGACCCAGTGAGAACTGTATGCTTTGAAAGCTCAGTAAACTATTACTGAAGAAGTCCTGCTGCCTCTGTGTGTGTTTTTGACCTCAGTGTGGGACTTGCTCTGCACGTGGCCCCTACCCTGCCGATACTTAGCTCATTCTCTGGAGTAGCTCTACTCAAGCATGCAAGACGGGTGCATCTGTGTGCACTCAAAAGCAAATAAAGTGGGACTCACCTTTCTAAGTGTGTAATCTGTTTTCAACTGTTCTTATTGCTGTTTTTTATATTTAGTAATCAGCTCTTGGAAATTCGGGTGATGGGCAGGGAACAAGCAATAACAATGATGATGTTACATTGCTTAACCCTCCCCCTCCCCAGTCATGAATACTTGAGGGCACTCCTGGGTCCATCATGGTTGCTTGAGGCCCATGTCCAGCTCAGGCTAATTCCCCACCCCACAGACTTTTGGGACAAAGAGGACATGGCCCTGGTCCTCTCTGCACCAGATGGGATGGTGGCAACGCTCTCTGTGTGGAACTGCCTTGAAGGCGACTCTGGAACTGGCCCAAAATGCAGCAGCCAGATGATTGGCTGGGCTGCCTCTCTTTATGAATGGCATTTCTCTCCCACCTCTTTGCCCAAGGAGATCAAGGCGGCATCCAGGGGTCTGCCCCTCCCCACTGAGTCCCCCCACAACTAACACATTGGATTCCTGTTTTAAAACAGTTGCACTGGTTGTTTCCTTTCCAGCAGGACCTCTCCTGCTCTCAATGCCTTGGCTTGTGAGACCTCCAGTGGTGCTTTCATGGAACTATAGAGGTGGATGGCACCCCAAGGATCATCTAGCTCAACCTCAGGCAATCTCAGAGGGCAAACTTGCATCTGGAGGAACTGAGCACTGGAGGAGAAAACGGGCCCTGCAGGATCAGGCCAGAGGCCTCCCTCCTATAGGGGAGACAGAGAAGAGGAGCCGCCCATTGCCCTCTCCTCCTCCACAGATTGGCCTCCTCCTCTTTTAACACCACCTTGATTGGTGGCCTCTGCCTCTTATGGGAGGGAGTTCCACAGGTTTTACTCTGCCCTGCAAGAGGAAGCGCTTTCTCTTCTCTGCCTTCCTTCCTTCTTCTTTCACAGGTGAGGTTTTAGGGATCAGGGTATATTTCATGTCCAAATGTTTCCATCCGCGGACGACCTCTGTTATAAAAGGGGACTGATCCATACATCTGAATGGGGTATATCTGCATGCATTTCCCCGCTCCTGGACCCAAGGGGCCAGCTGCGCATCCATGAAAAGGAAGAGCAGAGCTGCCGCCCTCCTGCGACCCTCCGCGCCCTGACTTGCCCCCCTCTCGTCATGCAGCGCTGGGACCCCCGCTCTTCCCATGGGCCCTATCCTGGGAGAGAGGAGACGCACCGGATCCCAGCAGAGCCGAACCAACGGGACCCCCACACGCCCGACTTCTTGCAGGAAAGGGAGGGGCTGGGCTTTCGCTCTGGAGGACCCTGCCCCCCCCCCGGTCTTACTTTCCTCTCCAGGAATCTAGCTCATTTCCGTTTAACCCTTGGCAAGCCGAGCGCACCCAACTCACGCCTTTCCCTCTTTCGAGAGCCGGAGCATCGCGCACCAATGGCATCCCGAGAAGACGAAAGAGGAGAGGCTTATGGATTACTTCCGGCAAGGGATACCTTCAGTTTTGGACAGCAGCTGAAAGGCCCCCTAACAGGTGGCCCCTGAACACGGGTCCTAAGAAATCCTCACTGGCTCCCGGTCCTTTTCCGAGCACCATTCAAAGTGCTGGCACTGACCTTGAAAGCCCCAAATGGTCTCAGCCAAGTAGAAGGGAAGGAATGTCTCCACGTCCATCGCTCAGCCCGGACACTGAGGTCCAGCTCCGAGGGTCTTCTGGCAGGTCCCTCAGTGTGAGAAGTGAGGTTACAGGGGGCCTTCTCGGTTGTCGTGACTGCCCTGTGGAACGCTCTCCCACCAAATGTCAAGGAGATAAACCTCCATAAACGCCTGAAAGCAGCTCCGTATCGGGAAGCTTTTAATGTTTTATGTTGGGTTATATTTTCTTCTCTTCTTTTGGCTGGAGCAATCCAGTCTGATGGGTGGGGACAAAAAAAGTTGTTGATGTTCTTGTTGTTGGACACCCAGCTTTTGACAGCTAGCTAGGCAGGGATTAAGGGCTGCTACGTTCTGTGCTTTTGGACTTCTATGTGGGCTTACGGTTTTGGTGCTTGTGGATCTCATGGGATTTAATGTCTTGCCATTATAAATGCACGGGGATGAGCGCATTTACACAGACACATTTCCACAACCCACCCAAACTCTGGCATGTAGCCGCAGGTGATACAATAGGAGCCTTTCTGCAAATGGCCTTTGCAATACAACTCATTGGGTGGTTACAAAGTAGACACATTTGCCTCTTTTCAACTGATGCTTTCGCTTAGTCCAGTTTCGCAATGAATCTACCCATTTCTGGATGAAATGTAACTTCTGCCAAGAAAACCTGAGCTGAAATAGTAAGGAGAGCAAAACAGCAGCGCTGTCTGACCCCAGTCAGCCTCCAGACTCCCCCACTCACGTGGCAGGAGATTCTTCCTGAGCCCCCCCTCCATGAGATGGGTATGACATCATGGATGATCCATATAATCCATTGATGATCCACATGATCCAAGCAGACTGGGCGAAAGGGCAGATCTCTAGGCCTGAATGAAACGGGTCTGCGATGATGGATTCGGGAGTCAAGAAATCCGCCCTTTCCAGTGATCTCTCAGGCTGGCCAGGAAATGGCAGCGAGCAGGAATCGCCAGGCATCCCGACGGACAGACAGACTTGTCATGTTGCCAAAACACGAACTCGGAGTCTGATCTGATTTAAATGCAGAACTCATTTTGTGACGCAACCGGGGATGTTTTTGGGGTGCTCTCTCTGTGACAGGGGGGGGCGATTATTTGAGGGTGTACAAATTGCAACGCGCTTTAGTTCTGGGCTGCTTCACTCCTCGCATGGGGGGGGGGGCTCTGCCTGCAAACAGATCAACAGCTGCCTTGCTTTCTTCCTGGCCGCATTGTGTTACCTCTGAGGGAGACACAAGGGAGGAATTGTGTTGGGGTGTGTGTGTGTGCAAAAGCCCAAGCCCCATTTTCTCCGTAACACAGGAGTCACAAAGCCTAACCCGCTGCTCATTGTGCACTGTAGCAGGAACCCCCCCACCCCAATCATTCTGTTTGCACAAACTTCACACACACTCACACTCACACACTACATACGCCACATTTCTGTTATAAATTCATAGAAAATCAACCATACATCGGATTTGCACTGTTCCATTTTTTACTCCATGTGACAAGGACTATCAAAGGATCAAAGGGGGGTGCTTGGTTTCTGGTCAGCCATAATCTCTTCAGCATACCAGCACATCCACAGGAGCCCTGCCCAGTTGCTATGTCAACCCTGATAATCCCAGACAGAAGACAATCAAAATCACAAAGAACAGTGGATTCACCACAGGCTGAAACAAAGGACAATGATCAGATCTTCCCTCTGGGGGCAGGAAACTGCAAACTCCCCATTGTCACCTGCAAAGTACTCATGGGGAGGGGGAAAGGAGGAACCAGCCAGGTGACAGGACACTCAGGTTACCACCACAACTCCTCCCTCAACCCCTCCTTTCTGTAATGTATGCATGATGTCAACCCCTTCTGTAATGTATGCATGATGTCATCCCCTCCTTTCTGTAATGTATGCATGATGTTTCTGGGGGTGGGCTTGACCTAGAGGAGGGGAATTTCAAAAGTTTTTATAAGGTCTTGCAGCCCATTGTTCTGGGTCTTTCCTCTCTCTTGCAAGGGAAGGGATACCCTGTTGCAACAGTTCAATAAAGGCCAAGCCTACAGGCTGCTGTTTTGCTCCAAGTTATCCTGGTTGGTGTCTTTACTTTTTGTCCAAGAGAACCCTCAGATTTTTTAACACACCCCATAAGCCCCTGCCCTGTCCAGACGCAGCGATTCTGCCCAGTCCAACCATTAGTCCCCTGGAGAGGAGAGGAAATCCGGAGAGGAAGAGGGGAGGGGAGAGGAGGGGCCTTCTCAGAAGCGGCTCTTTGTTTCCGCAATCCAACCCAGGAAGCAGCCAGAAACCTTTTCCTCTCTCTCAGGCTTCTATCTTGATTGTCTTTTCCACTGAGGATGAGGATAATGTACACCTGTCATCAGAAACAGGGGTGCAGAGTCCATGGAATGGCTCTCAGGATTGATACAGAAGTTGCACCTCAAAAGCATTTCTGTTCCCCCTATTCTTTGTAGGCAATGTCAGAGTGACTGACAAGCTGAGATCCGATGACAGTGACTGCATGAATCTTCCCAGTCAAAGGACCCATTTTTATGATAGACAGTGCCTGTGGCTGGAGGCTGTATATACAAGGTGTGCCTATGCAGGCCAAAGACTGCCAGTATTAGCACAGGTGAGGTGTGTGTCATTCCCAATTTTACAGACTGTATGTGAATGAGAGTGTGTGGGTGGGATTATAGTTTACGGAAACCCTGTGATTTTCTCCACCCATAACAATTCGTGAGCTGATATTGCACTACGAATTACAAAATAACTACAAAAAAATCACAAGATAATAATAATAGTACAGTGGTACTTCGGGTTAAGAACTGAATTCGTTCTACAGCTCCGTTCTTAATCTGAAACTGTTCTTAACCTGAACATTAACTTTAGCTAATGGGGCCACCACGCTGCCGATGCACGATTTCTGTCCTCATCCTGAAGCAAAGTTCTTAACTAAAGGTACTATTTCTGGGTTAGCAGAGTCTGTAACCTAAAGTGCCTGTAACCCGAGGTACCACTCTAGACATTATAGTATTAGTATTTTCCCCCAGCCACTCTGGGCAGTTTACAGTGCATATAGGTAAAGGTAAAGTGGCCCCTGCCCATTAGGTACAGTCGTGGCCGACTCTGGGGTTGTGGCGCTCATCTCGCTTTACTGGCCAGGGAGCCGGCATACAGCTTCTGGGTCATGTGGCCAGCATGACTAAGCCACTTCTGGCAAACCAGAGCAGCGCACAGAAACGCCGTTTACCTTCCCACCGGAGTGGTATCTATTTATCTACTTGCACTTTGACGTGCTTTCGAACTGCTAGGTTGGCAGGAGCAGGGACCGAGCAACGGGAGCTCACCCTGTCATGGGGATTTGAACCACCGACCTTCTAATCGGCAGGTCGTAGGCTCTGTGGTTTAACCCACAGCGCCACTCGCATCCCTACAGTACATATACTATACAAGACAGTAAAACATCAAACATTAAAAACCTCCTGATACAGCTGTCTTCTAAATGTCAGGTGGTTGCCTCCTTCCTTGCCCTCTGAAGGGAGGGCATCCCATGTGGCAGGAGGCCCTCTGCCTGCTTCCCTGGAACTTCACTTCTAACAGCAAGGGGAACCAGCAGAAGACCCTCGGAGGCGGACCTCCCTGTCCGGACTGAACGATGTGGGTGAAGATGCTCCTTCACGTCCACAGGGCCGAGGCTGATGAGGGCTTTGGGTTGCAGATCTTGCTCCTCCATAATGATCGTTGTATAGGAGAAAAGACAGAGGCAGCAAAAAAATAATTCAGCTGAGAAATTTATTACTGAAGACAGAGAAGCATAACAGGATCCACAAAAAAAAGTAACTGACAGTAAAACCCTGAGCATACCAAAACAGCACTCAAGTAAGAAACAGACAAGCAGAGTAGAGTAATATCAGAATAGGAAGTGGGAGCAGGCACATTTCAATACTGTAATTTATATGTAATTCAAGGTCAGAGTAACCCTGGGACTAGATAACAAGCCTCCAAGTTGACGTGCCCCATCTGCCCTTCACTTTCCTCTTCCGCACGGGCAGAATCTGCCTTCTGGACTGTGGGATTCACGGTTGTTCTCCTCCTCTCCATCAACCAGGGCTTGATTTCAGGTGCAGCAGAATTCCCCAGCCCCCGAAGGATTTGAGACCTATCAGCTTTCCTCACCTGGTTTAGCCGGCCGGTTGAAGCCGTTGCTTGAACCCCTGTTGCATGCTGACAGCTTCTGGAAGCCACAGGTGAGAGCTGAGTGCAGGGTGGGGAACAAGGGTGGAAAAATGACCCCAGAAGGTGTAGGACATGTCCCCCAGCAAAGGAACTACTTATCCCAAACACCCCATGACATCTAGATTCAGGTAGGTAGCCGTGTTGATATGACGCAGTTGAAATAAAAAATTACAAAATATTCCCGTAGCACCTTAGAGACCAAGTAAGTTTGTTCTAGGTATAAGCTTTCGTGTGCATGCACACTTCTTCAGATACACTGAAACAGATGTCACCAGACCTTTATATATCATGGGAGGTGGGGGTGGGGGTTTTCCTCAGAAGGGTACTCCTACTACGATCTCCCACTACCCTTCACTATAAGAGGAAGTCTGCATGCATATGAAAGCTTATACCTAAAACAAACTTAGTTGGTCCCTAAGGTGCTACTGGACTATTTTTTTACTATTTTTTTCAACTGTGTCAGACCAATATGTCTACCTACCATTAAGTACAGTTATCTCCTCGCCTTGAATATCCGGCTTTTCAGTGCCAGATTAGGATAGTCCTCTGTCAGAAGACAAGCACAGGATCAGGCAGCACATCATCATTATAAAGAACCATTGGGGTGGGTGCTTCCGCCTGGGATTCCCATGTGCCGTCTGCTTTCCTTCTGCTTCTCTGCTCTCTCCATGCAATGTGAGGCACGTAGACCATCTCCAAGAACAGGAGCTTCCCTGAGCACCCATTCAGCTGATTCCAAGCACCAAGCCTTGTCACTAGTTCTCTGACTGACCCAGACCACAGTCCCTGGAAAAGATGAAGGCCTGGGTCTCCCAAAATAGTCCATATGGACCTCCTGAGGTCAGTGGGACTGTGAAGGTGATTCATGAAGATCTAGAGGTGGAAATGGGGGCAACCACTTGATTTGAAAGGCAGTCTCAGAGGACAACAGCATTCCAAGGTCATGCTGTGTTATTAAAGATGATTGAGGATTATGAAAGGTTCCTGATGCATTATTACCATTTGACATCATACCATTTTCATCTCCTAAAAATTGGGAACATGGGGAGGACATGGGAGAATGTAGGAGATGTTGAAATAAGAGAAGGTGCTAATGGTGGTTGATGTGTCCATTTTTTCTGTGTTCTCTTTCCTGAAACCCAAACAGGATTTCCTTTCTGCCCACTCTGAAAAAGGTGATGGAGGAGACAGAATTGCAGGGGACAGGGCACCCTTCGTTTCATTAGGAATAGCCATTAAAATGTGTGAAATGTGGAATATGCTTCACTGAATGAGCACACATAGTTCACATCAACGAACACAAAAAGGAAAGAACCCATTTAAAGGTATGGAGTGCGGAAAGAGCTTCTCTTTCAATGCAAAACTTAGAACACACCAGCGGACTCACAGAGAGAGAAAACGTTTTAAGTGCAGGGAGTGTGGGAAGAACTTCAGTCAGAGTGGACACCTCAATATACATCAACGGACACACACAGGGGAGAAACCATATAAATGTATGGAGTGTGCAAAGAACTGTAATAGTAGTGGAAGCCTTAGAAAACATCAACGGACTCACACAGGGGAGAAATCATTTAAATGTATGGAGTGTGGAAAGAGCTTTAATCATAGTGGAAGCCTTAGAAGACATCAACGGACTCACACAGGGGAGAAACCATATAAATGTATCGAGTGTGGAAAGAGCTTTAGTCATAGTGGAAGCCTTAGAACACATCAACGGACTCACACAGGGGAGAAACCATTTAAATGTATCGAGTGTGGAAAGAGCTTTAGTGAAAATGGAAGCCTTAGGAACATAGGCGCCGACTCCATGGGGCTTGAGGGGGCTCGAGCCCCCTCAAAAAAATTTTTGGGGGGGCTCAGCCCCCCCAATAATCTCAGGCGGGCGCCCTTCCAGCAGAGCGCCGCCGCCGTCCCCCGCCTCCTCCTTCGCCAGCCAGCCAGCCGCGCGCCCTAATCGGAGAGCCCCGGCCGGAAATCCCGCGAGAACAGGGGAATCCCGACTGGCCACACCTCCCAGCCAGCCAATCGGCTGGCTGGGGGGGCGTGGCTTGCCCTATTTAGGGCCGGAGCCACTTTATTTGCATATTCATGAGCTTATTTATTATTCATGAGCTTTCCCGGGCCCCCCCAATATTTTTTCTAAGTCCGCGTCCCTGCTTAGGAAACATCAACGGACTCACACAGGGGAGAAACCATTTAAATGTATCGAGTGTGGAAAGAGCTTTAGTCATAGTGGAAGCCTTAGAACACATCAACGGACTCACACAGGGGAGAAACCATTTAAATGCATGGAGTGTGGAAAGGACTTCAGTCAGAATGGACACCTTAGATCCCATCAACAGACTCACACAGGGGAGAAACCATTTAAATGTATGGAGTGTGAAAAGAGCTTTAGTCATAGTGGAAGCCTTAGAACACATCAACGGACTCACACAGGGGAGAAACCATTTAAATGCATGGAGTGTGGAAAGGACTTCAGTCAGAATGGACACCTTAGATCCCATCAACAGACTCACACAGGGGAGAAACCATTTAAATGTATGGAGTGTGAAAAGAGCTTTAGTGAAAATGGAAGCCTTAGAAGACATCAACGGACTCACACAGGGGAGAAACCATATAAATGTATCAAGTGTGGAAAGAGCTTTATTGAAAATGGAAGCCTTAGGAAACATCAACGGACTCACACAGGGGAGAAACCATTTAAATGTATCGAGTGTGGAAAGAGCTTTAGTCATAGTGGAAGCCTTAGAACACATCAACGGACTCACACAGGGGAGAAACCATTTAAATGCATGGAGTGTGGAAAGGACTTCAGTCAGAATGGACACCTTAGATCCCATCAACAGACTCACACAGGGGAGAAACCATTTAAATGTATCGAGTGTGGAAAGAGCTTTAGTGGAAATGGAAGCCTTAGGAAACATCAACGTACTCACACAGGGGAGAAACCATTTAAATGTATCGAGTGTTAGCTTCCGGGTTAGCGCGATCGGCTAATGGCGGATTCCCTCTGAGCTCCGGAGGGAATCGGCTTGACAGGGGGCTGGGTCTTGCCGGGCCGGCGACACGGGGACCCTTAAAAACCACGGGCACGGAGCCCATGGACATGGTGACTCGGCAGGCACCGTTAGCGCCCTCCCGACTCGTGAAGGAGCCTTTTTAAAGGCTACGGAATGGGTGCCGGGGAGCGGTGTGGTGCTGTGAGTCTACTGCTTCCCCTGCCGAGCGAAGCCGCATGCCATTTGTCGGAGAGCGCTGACTTCTTCCTGCTAAAATTTGGACTTAAAATCAAGAACAACAACCCGTGAGTAATTTGGAAATTGGATTACAAATAATTCGGTTTTGGATTTGGTACGAGCGGGGGAGGTGAAAAAAAAAGGGAAGTCCGTCTCCCCCCTATTGTAAACTGTTTAAAGCAAGGATCTGTCAACTAAGGTTGCGAGAAGAATTGTTGTGATTGGATAAAAAATATAAATTCCACGGATTTAAAGGACTAAGCTAATGTGCTGGAGGACAAGAGTTCATTTGTTTGGATTAAGTACCACTTTTCTCAAGCCTGGGAGTAACCCGTGAAAAGAGCCTGCTGAGGATCTACAGAAAACTTTTGACAGCTGTCAAATTAGCTGTCAAAGTTGGGAAAAACCGAAAGCTTAAATTTTAACCGGTTATATTGTTACAAAATATTGAAAGTAAAGAAAGACTGATACAAATAAATCTGACTTTTGGATTGGAAGGGAAAAGAATACTAACCAACCAGAATCCCTCTAGAGGGGATTCTTGGACATTACAAGAATGGAACTAGGTCGGGAAATACGAGCTGACTTGCAAGAGCTTATCTTTCTCATGGGAAAGCTGCGAGAGATGAGCGAGCAAGGCCATGTTTTGTCTACAAGCCCCACAAAACCGAAGTTAACAGAAAATATACCTACTGAGTTGGAAAGGGACTTGATGCTCAAAACACAGGCAGCTGGACAAGAAATGAAATCAAAGATTGAAGAGGAGGAAAAGACACCTGCTGAACAGGAGGAGCAGAAAGAAGGGGTGGCTGAAATGTTACAGAAGACAAAAGAGAGCTGGAGATCTGCCAAGATGAACTCTAATTCGACCAAGGTGAAAGCTGGACTATTTGGGACATATAGACTTAAGAAACAGAGCTGGAGCTCCACCTTTAAACAAGTAGGCATGGCTGGAAGAAACATGGTCAGCACTGAGAAGGTACCTCTTCGACCTTGGATATTTAGTATGAGAGACCTCCGAAGAAGCCGGCTGAAAGGGACTGAGAGAGATTTGAGAGCCTCGGACGTAAGGTCACCAGGCTAAAAAGATGGACTAACTGGACTTTGGTTTGGGACTGAAACCGGGGAAAGAAGGGTGGGGTTTAGAAGTCCATAGGCGGCCTGATTCTTACTTTGCAGTGTAAAAATTATATGTTCTTTATTATTATAAGAATGGGGAATCCGTGGATGGGAACTAGGGACAGCCTTAGGAAAGGTATCTCTTTTTATGTTTTTATATCTCTTTTCTCTTTTTTCATATATGATTAAGGTATATATTTTAAAAATTGCTAAATAAACTAAATTAAGGATAATAATGAACTAAGGTTTAAACCTACTATAAAGAATTATATTAACAAATTATGGTTAAGTAAATTAACAAATTATGGTTAGGACACTAAGGATAAAAACTTGTTTGAACAAACAACTGGAGTTGGAATACAATAAGGGGAGGCGTGGGGAAGTCATGAAAAGAAGTTATTGAAAATGAGACCTAAAAGGTGGAAATTTTTTTGTTGTTTTTTGTGTTTTCTTTTGTTTTTCTGTTTTTTTTGTAACCTTTTGAAACTTTAATAAAGATTATTTTAAAAAAAATGTATCGAGTGTGGAAAGAGCTTTAGTGAAAATGGAAGCCTTAGGAAACATCAACGTACTCACACAGGGGAGAAACCATATAAATGTATCGAGTGTGGAAAGAGCTTTAGTGAAAATGGAAGCCTTAAAAAACATCAATGGACTCACACAGGGGAGAAACCATTTAAATGTATCGAGTGTGGTAAGAGCTTCTGTCAGAGTCAAAATCAACAGATTCACGGACAGGACAGGAAGAACTTTAAGAGTTGAAACCCCTCAAACCATCAACAAACTCAAAGAGGAGAAGCAGTTTAAATGAAAAGACTGCAAACAGTGCTTTATTTATAACGGAGTATTTAAAGTACAGGGATTCGAGTGGCGCTGTGGGTTAAACCATAGACCCTAGGACTTGCCAATCAGAAGGTCGGCGGTTCGAATTCCTGTGACGGGGTGAGCTCCCGTTGCTCGGTCCCTGCTCCTGCCAACCTAGCAGTTCAAAAGCATGTCAAAGTGCAAGTAGATAAGTAGGTACTGCTCCGGCGGGAAGGTAAACGGCGTTTCCGTGCACTGCTCTGGTTCGCCAGAAGCGGCTTAGTCATGGCCATATGACCCGGAAGCTGTCCCCTGGCTCCCTCGGCCAATAAAGCGAGATGAGCGCCGCAACCCCAGAGTTGGTCACGACTGGACCTAATGGTCAGGGGTCCCTTTACCTTTACCTTTATTTAAGGTATATCCAGGGACTCTCACATGGGAGAACCCATTTAGATGTATGGAGTGTGGGACGTCTTCCTCTCAGAGTCCACCCTGAGCAATGAATTCAGCAGGAAATCATTCCTAAAAGCATGAGGTATATTTGATGTTCTGGTGTTTATATGTTAAACTGTATAATAATGAAATAATGAAGGCAACATCTCACAATCATGAGTATAATTTTAGATGAAAGTACCTTTGGTTTTTGCACCAAACTCTGTCACCCCCCCACCGCATGATCTCCAAGCACTGCTTCTTCACCAGAACTTCATCGCTGCCTCCTGCCCTGCGCGTTCTGAAGAAAACTTGAAATACTGAAATTGAATGGGAGATTTCCCCCAAGCCTAATTTCAAGAGGGGAAAGGAGGGGCTGCAGGTACCAGGGAAATCTCCTGGGGGGGTCATCTTCACTCATGAACCCCATGGGGCAACCCCAGAGCCCTGCTTATTCCAGGGTTTGGGAAAGAGTGTATTTTTCCATAGTCCCAGAAGTTTTGCTTTAATCATGCTACTCGGGAGTTTTCCTACCAGGGGACCACAGTGCTGTGGCTGCTGTTGTTGTTATGGACTGGCTGGTGGGGGGAGGCACCAGCTGGGGGACTCACAAGGGAAGAAGGCTCAGAGCCCAGGGACTGGCGGTACGGATGGCAATAAGCCAAAAGAGGGGAAAAGGGGAGCAGACCGGAAGGGGAGATGCAGTATGAGATTCCAAATTCTTTGTATATGTGTGTAATTTAAATCAATAAAGATTATTTTAAAAAAATAAATAAATTTGTGGCCGGCCTGATCAAGCGTTGCTTCCTCTGGTTAGCCCCGCTGGAACTCCAGTTCATTCCAGACCCTGGGGTCACTAGAGGACTGGTGGCTCCTCCTGGCAAATGGCCTGCTGCACGCTGGATCACCAGTCCTTCCTTGCCTCCAGAATCCGGGCAACCGAAGGTCCCATCTGGGGTGCCATCTGTTGTAAATAAAGCTGCCCTTCTTCCCTTATGGGGGACACAAGAGCCCTTTATAGAGTCCCTTGTGGGTTCTCCATCGGTAGGAGGAAATAACAGAGACATCCAGAGACTATTGAGAAGCAAAGCAGCTAGTAAGCCTGATCTTTATTGATCTGTTGCAACAGGGTGCTCCCCTGAGGAGGACCCCGAACCAAGTCGTGCCAGCCCTTATATAGACATTTTAAATTCCCTGACCTGGAGCTCCAGACCACCCCTGCATTCATCACAGAAGGGGCGTAACCCAAGACCACCTACTACAAAAATCTTACCTACATCACAGAAAAGGCGGTCTACAACAAAAAATTGAATGTTGTTGCTTTTCCTGTCTGCCAGGTTCTCTGATAATGCCTTATCTGATTCCCTTTCCTGGTAGTCTGGCCATTCCTTTGAGATGGTGATTACCCAATTCCTGAGACAATGGGAAGGTTCCCTCACCCGCTCCCTCCTTGCAGAGAAAACATTTGGTCAGTTTGGGAGTCTAAATGGTTTCAGGACGGTCTTCCTATGCTGCTCCAGACATGTGGTTGACATAATAATAATAATTAATAATAATAATAATATTAAATTTTATTTATATCCCGCCCTCCCCAGCCGAAGCCGGGCTCAGGGCGGCTAACAACACTAAAATAGTGCAACATTATAAAAACATCATAAGAATTAATTAAAATCAAAATTGATGGCAACCATAAACTAAAGTATTGTAAAGGTTGCCAAAGGAGGGAGTCAGGCTGTGCCCTAACCAAAGGCCTGGTGGAACAGCTCTGTCTTGCAGGCCCTGCGGAAAGATGTCAAGTCCTGCAGGGCCCTTGTCTCTTGTGACAGAGCGTTCCACCAGGTTGGAGCCGCAGCCGAAAAAGCCCTGGCTATAGTTGAGGCCAGCCTAACCTCTCTGTGGCCTGGGAACTTCAAGATGTTTTTATTTGAAGACTGTAAGTTTCTCTGTGGGACATACCAGGAGAGGCGGTCCTGTAGATACGAGGGTCCTAGGTCGTGTAGGGCTTTGAAGGTTAAAACCAGCACCTTAAACCTGATCCTGTACTCCACCGGGAGCCAGTGCAGCTGGTATAGCACCGGATGAATGTGATCCCACAGCGAAGACCCCGTAAGGAGTCTCGCTGCGGCATTCTGCACCCGCTGAAGTTTCTGGGTCAGTCTCAAGGGCAGCCCCACGTAGAGCGAGTTACAATAATCCAGTCTGGAGGTGACCGTCGCGTGGATCACAGTGGCTAGGTCAGGGCGAGAGAGGTAAGGAGCCAACTGCTTAGCTTGGCGGAGATGAAAAAATGCCGCCTTTGTTATAGCTGCAATCTGCGCCTCCATGGAGAGGGAGGTATCGAAGATTACACCCAAACTCTTAACGGACGGTGCTGGCACTAATTGCACCCCCGCACATACACATATCTATGTATGTGCTTGGTTGGTACATTTATGCACATTTATTATCTATATAAGACATTGTTACAGAAAATCTAGGTGTGAGGCTGCTCTGCCACCTAGCTCGTCTGACTGAGTCTGCAGGTCCCTGCGGAACAAAAGGAGCGCAGCCAGAGACTGAAGCATTTATTCAGCTAATATTCTCCTTTCCCTTCCTGCCCCACAACAAACACTCTGTGAGGTGAGTGGGGCTGAGAGACTTCAGAGAAGTGTGACTAGCCCAAGGTCACCCAGCAGCTGCCTGTGGAGGAGTGGAGATGCGAACCCGGTTCCCCAGATTAGGAGACTACCGCTCTTAACCACTACACCACACTGGCTATCGACAAGACACTCAGGTTACCACCACAACTCCTCCCTCAACCCCTCCTCTTTGTGATGTGTCAATGATGTAGTCATGATGTAGTCTTGGGGGTGTAGCATGGGGGATTCGGAGCTAATAAAAGTTGGGGTCTTCTTTTGTTGGGGGCTTCCATCTTGTTCCACCTGGTGGCAGGTGGGAGTCCTGTGGCGACAGTCTTCAATCAAGACCAAGCCGACTGGCGGCTCTTTTGCTCTGCTCTTCCTGGCTGGTCTCCTTGTTTCTGGTCCAAGGGATCCCTCAGATTTTGGAATCCGCTTCTGGCTACAATTGTATCGGCTGCTTTTCTGAGCCTCTTGGCTGTTGTGCAGGGACGGGGCCTGTGTCCACGGTCCTTGTCCTGGCCTTAGTCAGAGGCTGGGGTGGGGAGCTGGGATTTGGGGGGGGTCGTTTAGCTGCCCCCCTCCATTCCTGGTTTGAACAGACCAAGACCTAAAACACGGAGGGTTCGTGGGGTGGGGGAGGGGAGGGGAGGATGTTGCAATGCAAACCCTGTAGGAGGGACGGGACCCACTTTGCAGCTGGATCTCCGGGATCAGCCCCTCCCCCGCTCTCCTAATCCAGAAGGAAGAGGGGAGGGGAAAACCTTCCTCTCCCCCCCTCAATACTTTCCCTCCCCTCCCGGCACATCCTCCTCTCACCCCGCCCCCACAACCCCAATTCCCGCCCCCCATACGTTGCACCCCCTTCCTCCTCCTCTTCCTCCTCCTCCAATCCGGCTTCTGCTCCGGAAATGAGAGGGGGTGAGCCCCCTCCCAACCTGCCTGCTTCTCCCGCAAGTGGAGCTTCCTCTCCGGATTGCTGCTCTGCCCCACAGCTCTAGGGGGGGCGCTAGGATGTTGCAGGAAAGGAAAATCGGGAGCCAGGAGAAAGAGGTAAAGGGGTCCCGGGGGGGAGGGGGGAGAAAAGGACCCAAAGACCCCGCCAGCGCCCCCAAGCGCCTTCCGTGGGGCCTGGATCCCGGCACGCGTGCTGCGAAGGGGCGAATATGGGGCGCCCACCCACGAGGACTCCCTGCCCCTGTTTCCCCCGCGCAGGCATCCCTGGGGCGCGGAGAGAAGCCAGGATAGAGACCCCCTGTCCCTCCCCCACTCCCGTTGGGGGGCCGTAGGATGGAGAGATGGGGCGAGCAGGGTGAGGGGCCAGTCACGCCGGAGTGCAGGGGAAACTACGGGAGAGAGGGTGGGGGGAGGAAGCGGAGCACTGGGTGGGGGGGGGAGAGATAGGAAGAACAGTCTTTGGGGACACGTCTCCATCGTGGCTTCCTTGGGGAATCTCCGGGGGGGCCGCCTTGGCTTATCCCTCCCGCCCAGGAATCGACCCCCCCCTTCAGGGCGACCAGAGAGGGATCCCTGGAAAGTGGGGGGGTCCAGTCCCCCCTCCCCTTCATTCCTGCAATCACCATCCTCTTCCCACCCCATAAGTCCCTGCCCTGTCCGGACGCAGCGCTTCTGCCCAGTCCAAGCACTGGTCCCCTGGAGAGGAGAGGAAATCCCCAGAGGAAGAGGGGAGGGGGGAGGCCTTCTCAGAAGCGGCTCTTGGTTTCCGCAATCCCACCCAGGAAGCAGCCAGAAACCTATTCCTCTCTCTCAGGCTTCAGTCTTTATTGTCTTTTCTGCTGAGGGTGAGGATAATGTACACCTGTCATCAGAACCAGTGGTGCAGAGTCCATGGAATGGCGCTCAGGATTGATACAGAAGTTGCACCTCAAAAGCATTTCTGTTCCCCCTATTCTTTGTAGGCAATGTCAGAGTGACTGACAAGCTGAGATACAACCCATCATCATCCCATGACAGTGACTGCATGAATCTTCCCAGTCAAAGGACCCATTTTCATGATAGACAGTGCCTGTGGCTGGAGGCTCTACACACCAGGTGTGCCTGTGCAGGCCAAAGACTGCCAGTATTAGCACAGGTGAGGTGTGTTCCCAAATTGACAGACTGTATGTGAATGAGAGTTTGTGGGTGGGATTATAGTTTACGGCAACCCTGTGATTTTCTCCACCCATAACATTTCGTAAGCTAATATAGCAGTAAAAATTCCAAAATAACTACAAAACATCACAAGATAATAATAATAGTACAGTGGTACCTCAGGTTAAGAACTGAATTCGTTTTGGAGGTCCGTTCTTAACCTGAAACTGTTCTTAACCTGTGGTACCACTTTAGCTAATGGGGCCTCCCACTGCCGCCACGCAATTTCTGTTCTCATCCTGAAGCAAAGTTCTTAACAGAAGGTACTATTTCTGGGTTAGCAGACTCTGTAACCTGAAGCGTCTGTAACCCGAGGTTCCACTGTAGAAGTTCTAGTATTAGTATCTTCCCCCAGCTGCTCTGGGCAGCTTACAGTACATATAGTTAAAGGTATAGGGACCCCTGACCATTAGGTCCAGTTGTGGCCGACTCTGGGGTTACGGAGCTCATCTCGCTTTATTGGCCGAGGGAGCCGGCGTACAACTTCCGGGTCGTGTGGCCAGCATGACTAAGCTGCTTCTGGCAAACCAGAGCAGCGCACGGAAAGGCTGTTTACCTTCCCGACAGTACAGTATATATACAAGACAGTAAAACATCAAACATTACAAACCTCCTGATACAGCTGTCTTCTAAATGTCAGATGATTGCCTGTTTCCTTGCTCACAGAAGGGAGGGCATTCCATGGTGCAGGAGGCCCTCTGCCTGGTTCCCGGGAACTTCACTTGTAACAGCAAGGGAACCAGCAGAAGACCCTCTGAGGCGGACCTCCTGTCCTGACTGAGCGATGGGGGTGAAGATGCTCCTTCAGGTCCACAGGGCCGAGGCTATTGAGAGTAAGCCTGGGACTAGATAACAAGCCTCCAGGTGGACGTGCCCCCTCTGCCCTTCACTTTCCTCTTCCACACGGGCAGAATCTGCCTTCTGGATTGTGGGATTCACAGTTGTTCTCCTCCTCTCCATCCACCAGGACTTGACTTCAGGTGCAGCAGAATTCTGCAGCCCCCCGAGGATTTGAGATCCATCAGCTTTCCTCACC
The DNA here is from genome assembly GCF_964188305.1 of Podarcis bocagei. Taxonomy (NCBI): domain Eukaryota; kingdom Metazoa; phylum Chordata; class Lepidosauria; order Squamata; family Lacertidae; genus Podarcis; species Podarcis bocagei. The sequence goes on from NC_138135.1 coordinate 2,769,879, forward strand.
TGGTTTAGCCGGCCAGTTGAAGCCGTTGCTTGAACCCCTGTTGCATGCTGACAGCTTCTGGAAGCCACAGGTGAGAGCTGAGTGCAGGGTGGGCACCAAAGGTGGAAAAATGACCCCAGAAGGTGCAGGACATGACCACCACCAAATGAACTACTCCTCCCCAACAGCCCATGACATCTAGATTCATGTAGGTAGCCGTGTTGGTCTGACGCAGTTGGAATAAAAAATTTAAAAATAGTCCAGTAGCACCTTAGAGACCAACTAAGATTGTCCTGAGTATAAGCTTTCGTGTGTATGCACACTTCTTCAGATACAGTGGGGTGGGGTGGGGGTTTTCCTCAGAAGGGTACTCCTACTACGATCTCCCACTACCCATCACTATATGAAGAAGTGTGCATGTACACGAAAGCTTATACCTAGAACAAACTTAGTTGGTCCCTAAGGTGCTACTGGACTATTTTTTTACTTTTTTACTTCAATTGTGTCAGACCAATACGGGTACCAACCATTAAGTACAGTTATCTCCTTGCCTTGAATATCCTGCTTTTCAGCGCCAGATTAGGATAGTCCTCTGTCAGAAGACAAGCACAGGATCAGGCAGCACATCATCATTATAAAGAACCATTGGGGTGGGTGTTTCTGCCTGGGATTCCCATGTGCCCTCTGCTTTCCTTCTGCTTCTCCTGCTCTCTCTATGCAATGTGAGGCATGTAGACAGAGGTCCATCTCCAAGAACAGGAACTTCCCTGAGCACCCATTCAGCTGACCCCAAGCACCAAGCCTTGTCACTAGTTCTCTGACTGACCCAGACCACAATCCCCAGAAAAGACACAGACCTGGGTCTCCCAAAATGGTCCATATGGACCTCCTGAGGTCAGTGGGACTGTGCAGGTGATTCATGAAGATCTAGAGGTGGAAACAGGGGCAACCACTTGATTTCAAAGGCATTCTCAAAGGACAACGGTATTACAAGATCATGCTGTGTTATTAAAGATGATTGAGGATTATGAAAGGTTGCTGATGCATTACTATCATTTGACATCATAGCATTTTCATTTCCTAAAAATTGGGAACATGGGGAGGACATGGGAGAATGTAGGAGATGTTGAAATAAGAGAAGGTGCTAATGGCAGTTGATGTGTCCTTTCCCCCCCCTGTGTTCTCTTTCTTGAAACCCAAACAGGATTTCCTTTCTGCCCACTCTGAAAAAGGTGATGGAGAAGACAGAATTGCAGGGGACAGGGCACCTTTCATTTCATTAGGAATAACCATTAAAATGTGTGAAATATAGAATATGCTTCACTGAATGAGCACACATAGTTCACATCAACGAACACAAAAAGGGCAGAACCCATTTAAAGGTATGGAGTGCGGAAAGAGCTTCTCTTTCAATGCAAAACTTAGAACACACCAGCGGACTCACACAGAGAGAAAACGTTTTACGTGCAGGGGGTGTGGAAAGGTTTTCAGTCAGAATGTAAGCCTTAGATCACATCAACGGACTCATACAGGGGAGAAACCATTTAAATTCATGGAGTGTGGAAAAAGCTTTAGTGATAATGGAAACCTTAGAAATCATGAACGGATTCACACAGGGGAGAAACCATATAAATGTATCGATTGTGGAAAGAGATTTAGTGATAATGGAAACCTTAAAAAACATCAACGGTCTCACACAGGGATGAAACCATTTAAATGCATGGAGTGTGGAAAGAGCTTCAGTCAGAGTGGAGACCTTAGAAATCATCACAGGGGAGAAACCATATAAATGTATGGAGTGTGGAAAGAGCTTTAGGGTTAATGGACACCTTAGACAACATCAACAGACTCACACGGGATAAACCATTTAAAGGTATGGAGTGTAGAAGGAGCTTCAGTCAGAGTGGAACCCTTGATTTATGTCAACAAACTCACATAAAATATAATCCATATAAATATCAGGAAAGTAGATAGAGGTTCACTCTTAGTGGAAGTTCAAAATCAACAGACTCACAGACAGGAAGAACTTGTCAGAGTTGAAACCCTTCAAACCATCACAAACTCAAAGAGGAGAAGCAGTTTAATTAAAAAGATTGCAAAATGTGCTTTATTTATAATGGAGTATTTAAGGAACATCTAGGGACTCTCACATGGGAGAACCCATTTAGATGTATGGAGTGTGGGACATCTTCCTCTCAGAGTCCACTCTGAGCAATGAACTCAGCAGGAAATCATTCCTACAAGCATGAGGTAGATGTGAAGCTCTGGAAGGCAACATCTCAGAATAGTGAGTATAATTTTAGATGAAAGTACCTTTGATTTTTGCACCAAACTTTGTCACCCCCCCACCACATGATCTCCCAGCATGGCTTCTTCACCAGAACTTCATCACTGCCTCCTGCCCTGCGTGTTCTGAAGAAAACTTGAAATACTGAAATTGAATGGGAGATTCCCCCCCCAAGCCTAATTTCAAGAGGGGGAAGGAGGGGCTGCAGGTACCAGGGAAATCTCCTGGGGGGCATCTTCACTCATGAACCCCATGGGGCAACCCCAGAGCTCCTGCTCATTCTGGGGTTGGAGGAAGATGGTTTTGCTTCAATCATGCTTCTCAGGAGTTTTCCTACCAGAGGACTACAGTGCTGTGGCTGCTGTTGTTGTCATGGACTTGCTGGTGGGGGAGGGGAGGCACCAGTCTGGGGGACCCACAAGGGAAGAAGGCTCAGATCCTGGGGACTGGTTGTGGGATGAGCAGAAAGAGGGAGAAAGGGGAACAGAATGGTAGGGGAGATGTTGCAAGCTGAGGAGGAAACAGGGTTTGATGAGTGGGAAGATGCTGGGGCAGAGAGCAGTTCAGGCTCAGAGGGAGGAGAGGAGGGGGCCAGGAGACCCAGAGGAGGCCGGATGCTGAAGCATCCAGGGAGACTCCCCCTCCTGCTGCGACCAGCACATGGATTCATGTAATGAATCCTCCCCAGAATGATTTTCTTATTCCAAACAATGCCCATTTTAGGAGGAATGAATTGTTTTCAGGAGTGGAAAAGGGAAATATCTAGATTGATATGGAGTGGAAAGCAAGCGATAATTAAACACCCGTTATTAACAGATAAAAAGGAGAGAGGATTTTTGCATTGCCAGATTTGCAATTCTATCATGCGGAGGCAGGATTGGTTTGGATAAAAGACCTTAAATTTTTTATTACAGGATTCATCCAGCCCAGCCTTTCACATGATGAATTCTGCATTTATGTTAAATAAGCAGGGAGACAATACAGTGGCGGAACGAAAAGAATCCGTTCCGCGAGTCTCTTCGTCTTGTGGTTTTTTCGTCTTGCGAAGCAAGCCCATTAGCGGCTTAGTGGATCAGCTGATTAGCGGCTTAGCGGATCAGCTGTTAAGCGGCTTAGCGGATCAGCTGATAAGTGGCTTAGCGATCAGCTGTTTAGCGGCTTAGCGGATCAGCTGATAAGCGGCTTAGAGGCTTGGGGAAAAGGGGGGGAAACCCTGCAGGAACTCGCAAGACATTTTCGTCTTGTGAAGCAAGCCCATAGGAAATTCATTTTGCGAAGCACCTCCAAAACGGAAAACCCTTTCGTCTAGCGGGTTTTCCGTCTTGCGAGGCATTCGTCTTGCGGGGCACCACTGTATACCGTCCTCCTTCTTGTTCCACATAGAGATTTCTCAGGAGACAGATGAGGTGATCAGGCACTCCCATTTCTTTAAGAACTCGCCATAGTTTGCTGTGGTCAACACAGTCAAAGGATGTTCTGTAGTCTCCATAATCCAGCGCATGTTTGCAATTTGGTCTCTGGTACCTCTGTCCCTTCGAAATCCAGCTTGCACTTCTGGGTGTTCTCGGTCCACATACTGCTTAAGCCTGCCTTGTAGCATCTTAAGCATAACCTTGCTAGCCTGTGAAATGAGCGCAATTGTGCGGTAATTGGCGCATTCTTTGGCACTGCCCTTCTTTGGGATTGGGATTCATGTGTGGCAGGAAACCCTCCCCTCAATCATTCAGTTTGTACAAACATGACACTCACACAGGACATACATGACACTTCTGTTATAAATTCATACAAAATCAGCCGTACATTGGATCTGCACCGTTCAACTTTTATTTTACACCATGAGGGAAGGACTATCAAAGAGGGGAGGCTTGACACAAGGCAGCCAACACGTCCCAGCGAGCCCTACCCAGTTGGCATTCCAACTTTGATGGTCCTGGACAGAAGATCATTCCACTCACAAAGGACCTGCATATGGAAGTGGATTCAGTAGGGACTGAAACACAGGACAGCGACCAGCCCTTCCCTCTGGGACAGGAAACAGTGAACTCCCCTTTGTCCTCAGGAATGTAATCACGGGGAGGGGAAAGAAGGAACCGGACAGGTGACAAGACCCTCAGGTTACCACCACAACTCCTCCTCCTCCTTCAGAGAAGTCACACTTCTCTGAGGTCTCTCGGCCCCACTCACCTCACAGAGTGTTTGGGGGGGGGGGGGAGGAAGGGAAAGGAGAATGTTAGCTGCTTTGAGACTCCTTCGGGTAGTGATAAAGTGGGATATCAAATCCAAACTCTTCTCCTTCTCCCCGAACCCCTCCTCTATGTGATGTGTCAATGATGTAGTCTTGGGAGTGTAGCATGGGGGATTAGCAGCTAATAAAAGTTGGGGTCTTCTTTTGTTGGGGGCTTCCATATTGTTCCACCTGGTAGCAGGTGAGAGTCCTGTGGAGACAGTGTTCAATCAAGACCAAGCCGACTGGCTGCTCTTTTGCTCTGCTCTTCCTGGCTGGTCTCCTTGTTTTTTGTCCAAGGGAGCCCTGAGATTTTGGAATCCGCTTGGCTGTTGTGCATGGACGGTGCCTGTGTCCACGGTCCTTGTCCTGGCCTAAGTCAGAGCTGGGATTTGGGGGAGTCGTTTAGCTGCCCCCCTCCATTCCTGGTTTGAACAGCACCAATACCTAAAACACGGAGGGATCTAAGCTCGTGGAGTGGGGGAGGGGAGGATCTTGCACTTGTGGGGGGGGACCCCTCTTTGTAGCTGGATCTCCGGGATCAGCCCCTCCCCCGCTCTCCTGATCCAGAAGGAAGAGGGGAGGGGGAAAACCTCTCCCCCCCCCTCAATCCTTTCCCTCCCCTCCCGGCACATCCTCCTCTCACCCCGCCCCCACCATCCCAAATCCCTCCCCCAATACATTGTTCCTCCTCCTCCAATCCTGCTTCTGTTCCAGGAATGGGGAGTGTGAGCCCCCCCCAAACCGCCTGCTTCTCTCGGAAGTGGAGCTTCCACTCCGGATTCCTGCTCTACCCCGTAGCTCTAGGGCCGCGCGATTTCGGAAAGGGAGGAGGGGCGGCAGGTAAATCGGGAGCGAGGACAAAGAGGTAAAGGGGTCACGGGGGGGGGAGGCTGGAGAAAAGGACTCAGAGACTCCGCCAGCTCCCCCAAGCGCCTTCCGTGGGGCCTGGATCCCGTGCTGCGAAGGGGCGGACATGGGGCGCCCACCCACGAGGACTCCCTGGCCCCGTTTCCCCCGCGCAGGCATCCCTGGGGGGCGGAGAGAAGCGGGTCAGGAAAGGGTTAAGGGGTGCGGGAGGCGCCTGGATAGAGACCCCCTGTCCCTCCCCGACTCGTCTTGGGGGGCCCCTCCGGATGGAGAGATGGGTCGCGCATGCCGAAGGGTGAGCCAAGGGGGCGTCTGGATGCAGGGGAGACTCCGGGAGAAAGCGAGGGGGTCATGGAAGTGGGGGGAGAAGGGAGGGGGCATCCCCGGGTCAGGGAAGCGCAGCAATGGGGGGGGGGGAGGAAGACCAGTCTTTGGGGAGACATCTCCATCCTGAGGCCCACGATGAATCTCCGGAGGGGCCGCCTTGGCTTCTCTCTCCCGCCCAGGAATCCACTCTTCTTCAAGGCGAGCAGAGAGGGATCCCTGGAAAGTGGGGTCTAGTCCTCCCACCCTTCTTTCCTGCAATCTCCATCCTCTTCCCACCCCATAATCCCCTGCCCTGTCCAGACGCACTGCTTCTGCCCAGTCCAACCATTGGTCCCCTGGAGAGGAGAGAAAATCCCGAGAGGAAGAGGGGAGGGGGGAGGCCTTCTCAGAAGCGGCTCTTGGTTTTCGCAATCCCACCCAGGAAGCAGCCAGAAACCTTTTCCTCTCTCTCAGGTTCCATCTTTAATTGTCCTTTCTTGAGGGTGAGGATAATGTACACCTGTCATCAGAAACAGGGGTGCAGAGTCCATGGAATGGCTCTCAGGGCTGACATAGAAAGAAGCTGCACCTCAAAAGCATTTCTGTTCCGCCTATTCTTTGTAGGCAGTGTCAGAGTGACTGACAAGCTGAGATGCAATCCTTCAGCATCCGATGACAGCAACTGGATGAATCTTCCCAGTCAAAGGACCCATTTTCTTGATAGACAGTGCCTGTGGCTGGAGGCTCTACACACCGGGTGTGCCTGTGGAGGCCAAAGACTGCCAGTATTAGCACAGGTGAGGTGTGTGACCTTCCCAAATTTACAGACTGTATATAAATGAGAAGTCGTGGGTGGGATTATATTTTACACAGCAACCCTGTGATTTTCTCCACCCATAACATTTCATGAGCTGATATTGCAGTACAAATTCCAAAATAACTACAAAAAACCCCACGAGATAATAATAATAATTTTACTATTTATACCCCGCCCATCTAGTTGGGTTTCCGCAGCCATTCTGTGCAGCTTCCAGTACATATAAAAGACAGGAAAACATTAAACATTAAAAACCTCCTGACACAAGGCTGCCTTCAGCTGTCTTCTAAATGTCAGATAGTTGTTCATTTCCTTGACCTCTGAAGGGAGGGCGTTCCACAGGGCGGGCGCCACCACCGAGAAGGCCCTCTGCCTGGTTCCCTGTACCCTCAATTCTTGCAGGGAGGGAACCAGCAGAAGACCCTCAGAGGAGGACCTCAGTGTTCAGAGTGAAGGATGGGGGTGGAGACGCTCCTTCAGGTCTACAGCGCCAAGGCTGTTTAGGGCTTTAGGTCACAGATCTTGCTCCTCCATAATGATGTCCAAGACTGACATATAGTTAGCAGAGTAGAAAAAAACACTCAGAGGCAGCAAAAAATCCATTCAGCAGATAAATTTAGTACTGAAGGCAAAGAAGCATAAGAATCCAAAAACTGAATTTACAGTAAAACCCCAACATAGCATAGCGAAACAGCACTCAAGTAAGAAAGACACAAGCAGAGTAGAGAATAGCAGAATAGGAAGTGGGACCAGGCACCTTTCAATACTGCGATTTATAAACAATTCAGTGTCAGAGTAACGTTGGGACGGGATAACAAGCCTGGCTCACTCCAATTTAACCAGCTTCATCTGGTTCCCAAAGACAAGAAGGTTCAGCATAACCTCATTACAACTTATTCCACCACCTGCTCTCAGCAGAAAGGAAACTCCCTTAGCAGCTAAAATGCTCCAGCTAGAGAAAACACCAGCTTTGAATTACACAGAGCAAAACTACTAGGACCTCCTTGAACCAATAGACTAGGAATGATCTCTGTATGTCAGATCAATACTTTTCTTGCCTGAAAGATGCAACCATGACACTTTAAAGATCAGCACAAGCAGTTTGAATTGTGCTCGGAAATGCACTGAGAGCGAATGAAGATCCTTTAGGACAGTGTTACGAGGTTGAACTTTTCATTAAGTACAGTTATCCCTTTGCCTTGAATATATAGCTTTGTCAGTGCCAAATTAGGGTAGTCCTGTGTCAGAAGAGAGGCTCGAGATCAGGCAGCACATCATTATTATAAGGAACAATTGGGGTGGGGTGTTTCCCATTTGCCAGCTGCTTTCCTTCTGCTTCTCCTGCTCTCTCCATGCAATGTGAGGCATGTAGACGGAGTCCGTCTCCCAGAACAGGAGCTTCCCTGAGCACCCATTCAGCTGACCCCAAGCACCAAGCCTTGTCACTAGTTCTCTGACTGACCCAGACCACACTCCCTGGAAAAGACGAAGACCTGGGTCTCCCAAAATGGTCCACTTGGACCTCTTGAGGCCATTGGGACTGTGAAGGTGACTCATGAAGATCTAGAGGTGGAAACAGGGCTGGGTGGAGGATTATAATAATAATATTATAATAATTTATTATTTATACCCCGCCCATCTGGCTGAGTTTCCCCAGCCACTCTGGGCGGCTCCCAATCAAATGTTTAAAACAGTACAGCGTTAAATATTAAAAACCTTCCTGAACAGGGCTGCCTTCAGATGTCTTTTAAAGATAAGATAGCTGCTTATTTCCTTCACATCTGAAGGGAGGGTGTTCCACAGGGTGGGCGCCACTACCGAGAAGACCCTCTGTCTGGTTCCCTGTAACCTCATTTCTCGCAATGAGGGAACCGCCAGAAGGCCCTCGGAGCTGGACGTCAGTGTCTTTATGATGCAGAGGATGGGGAATGTCCAAAGGAACGATGGACCAGAGAAAGAGAGGGCCTGTTCACGGACAGAGAGCAGCTGCCTTTCCTGTGAGGAAACAATTGATTTGAAAAGGCTGTATTCCAAGATCATGCTGTGCTATTAACGATGATTGAGGATTATGAAAGGTTGCTGCTGCATTACTCTCATTTGATGACATTGCTTTTTCATTTGCTGTGCGTAAGAGCGGTGGGGTGGGTATTTAGTTGGGTGTGGGAATTTGTTTAATTTAATTTAATTATGGCGTGTTTGTAACATTCTCCTTTTTATTGTTTTGTTAGTTTGTTTGTTGTATAGGTTTTAATTTGATTTTGAGGGGAGGGGTCAGGGCTGCGTGGGAGTGGGTCCCAACAAACAAAATGGCTGGGGCAGGTTCCACAGGGGGGGATGTACTGGGACAACCAACCTCAGTGATCACGGGTAGGAGGAGGAGCTACGCTAAGACCAGACCACGTCATTACCGAGGAAGCGGGCTTAGTCATTGTTTGAGGACTATCCCTGCCTCCAGGTCTGGTCTTGACCAGACGGGATACTGGAATCAGCAAAGGGATACCCACACAACCTGAAGGTGCTGCTGTGCAATGCCAGGTCAATGATCTATAAAACCATTGTGATCCATGACTTGATCGTGGTTGGAGGACTTGACCTGCATGTGTGACAGAGACTTGGTTGGATGAAGCAGATGGGCCTGTTCTTGCCGCTGCTTGTCCACCAGGTTTCTCTTACGCACAGCAACCCAGGCCTTGTGGGCGGGGAGGGGGGGTTGCAGTGATTTTTAGGAAGTCATTAGTTTGCACCAGGCGTCCTATTGAGAAGAACCAGTTTTCTGAGTGCATGTTCTGGAAGTTGGGCAATAGGGGCAGTACAGGATTCCTTTTGGTGTACCAACCCCCCTCCCCGCTTCACCAAGGATTCCCTGCCCGAGCTGCTTCAGGTCATGGCGGATGTTCTCCTGGAGACACCTAGTTTGGTTGTCCTAGGGGATTTTAACATCCATGCCGACATGACCTTACAAGGGGCCGCTCAGGACTTCGTGGAAAGCATGGCCTCCATGGGGCTGTCCCTGAATAAGTCTGGCCCAACCCATAGCCGCGGACATGCCTTGGACCTGGTGTTTACCTCTATGGATGTTCATGATCTGACACTAAGTAAAAGCAAAACAAAAGAAGTGCCATGGTCAGATCACTTCCTGGTGCAACTGGACTTCTCCGCGACTTCTCCGCGACCCTTCCCCTCTGCAGGGAGGTAGGACTGATTTGGATGGTCTGCTCCCACCATATAATGGATCCAAATGGTTTCCAGAGAGTGGTAGGGGATGCTTTATCCCATGTTGATGGCCTTTCAGCTGATTCGCTGGTGGCCCGCTGGAATGTGGAGTTAACCAGGGCTATTGACTGGCTCCGAAGCACCCTCTCTGATTGCATGAAGCCCGAACAGCCCCGTGGTTTTCCACGGATCTGAGGGCAATGGAACAATCGTTGAGACGGCTAGAGCACCGGTGGTGGATGACCCATTCTGAAGCTGACCAGACACGGGTTAGAGCTGAATGTTGAGCCTACCAAGTGACGGCGAAAACTACTTTCTTCACCGCCTCTATTGCATCTGCAGAAAACAGCAGCAGGAGACTTTTTCAGGTGGTTCGCAATTTAGGAGAACCACCTGCTCCATCAGGGCTCAGTGCGGCCCACATGATCTCCTGCAATGATTTTGCAAAGTTTTTTACAGATAAAGTCGCTCAGATTCACTCAGGTCACTCAAGTCGCTCAGGTAGACTCCACCATGGCATCAGGGCTGGGGCGGGAGAGTGCTAGAGTCTGTCTAGTCAAGTTGTGTGGGATCAATTCCAACCTGTTACCCTCGAGGATGTGGACAGACCGCTTGGACGAGTGAAACCAACCACTTGTCTCCTTGATCCTTGCCCATCCTGGCTGATAAAAGCTAGCCAGGAAGGGCTGGGCGATGGGCTTGGTGGGGTGCTGAATGCTTCCCTCCGTGAGGGAGCCTTTCCAGACCCGCTGAAAGAGGCAGTTATTAAACCGCTTCTTAAAAAACCATTTTTAGATGCGGCCACGATGCCCAACTATCGCTGAGTCTCAAATCTTCCATTCTTGGGCAAGGTGATTGAGCGAGTAGTTGCTGAACAACTCCAGGCACGCCTGGAAGAAGCGGACCATTTGGATCCCTTCCAGTTGGGATTCAGGCCTCACCATGGGACTGAAACTGCCTTGGTCGCACTGGTTGATGATCTCTGGTGGGCTAGGGACAAAGGTTTCCTAGTTCTGCTGGATCTCTCAGCGGCGTTTGATACCATTGAGCATAACATACTTCTGGACCGTCTTGAGGGGCTGGGAGCTGGGGGCACTGTCATACAGTGGTTCCGCTCCTTTCTCCTGGGCCTTGTCCAGAAAATGGTGTTGGGGGATGAGTGTTCAGACCACTGGGCTCTCACTTGTGGGGTGCCTCAGGGTTCTGTACTCTCCCCCATGCTTTTCAACATATACATGAAGTTGCTGGGAGAGCAGGGGGTTTGGGCTGGGTGTTCATCCATATGCGGATGATACCCAGCTCTACCTCTCTTTCAAATCAGAACCAGTGAAGGCAGTGAAGGTCCTATGTGAGTGTCTGGAGGCGGTTGGAGGATGGATGGTGGCTAACAGATTGAGGTTGAATCCTGACAAGATAGAAGTACTGCTTTTGGGGGACAGGAGGCGGGCAGGTGTGGAGGATTTCCTGGTCCTGAATGGGGTAACTGTGCCCCTGAAGGACCAGGTGCGCAGCCTGGGAGTCATTTTGGGCTCACAGCTGTCCATGGAGGCACAGGTCAATTCTGTGTCCAGGACAGCTGTCTACCAGCTCTATCTGGTACGCAGGCTGAGACCCTATCTGCCTGTGAACTGCCTTGCCAGAGTGGTGCATTCTCTGGTTATCTCCCGCTTGGACTTCAATGCGCTATACGTGGGGCTACCTTTGAAGGTGACCCAGAAACTAAAACTAATCCACAATGCAGCAGCTAGACTGGGGACTGGGAGCGGCCACCGAGACCACATAACACCGGTCTTGAAAGACCTACATTAGCTCCCAGTACGTTTCTGAGCACAATTCAAAGTGTTGGTGCTGACCTTTAATGCCCTAAACAGCCTCTGTCCAGTATATCTGAAAGAGCATTTCCACCCCCATCGTTCTACCTAGACACTGAGGTCCAGCACCGAGGGCCTTCTGGCGGTTCCCTCACTGCGAGAAGCCAAGTTACAGGGAACCAGGCAGAGGGCCTTCTCGGTAGTGGCACCCTCCCTGTGGAACACCCTCCCACCAGATGTCAAAGAGATAAACAACTACCAGACATTTAGAAGACATCTGAAGGCAGCCCTTTTTAGGGAAGCTTTTAATGTTTGGTGTATTACAGTATTTTAATGTTTTTCTGGAAGCTGCCCAGAGTGGCTGGGGAAGCCCAGCCAGATGGGCAGGGTATACATAATAAATTATTATTATTGTTGTTGTTGTTGTTGTTGTTATTATTATTATTATTATTATTATTATTATTATTATTATTATTTCATAAAAATTGAGAACATGGGTAGGAAGAGGGGGAATGTAGGAGATGTTGAAATAATAGAAGGGGCTAATGCTGATTGATTTGTTCTTTTCCCTTTGTTCTCTTCCTTGGAATCCAAAAAGGACTTCCTCTCTGCCCACTCTGAAGAAGGTGTTACAGAAGAACGTCAGAATTCTGGGGGACTGAGAACCTTTCATTTCATTAGGAATAGACATTGAAATGTGCGAATTGTGGAATATGCTTCACTGAATGAGCACACATAGCTCACATCAACTAACTCACAGGAGCGAAACCTTTTAAAGATTTGAAGTGTGGAAAGAGTTTCACTGATAGTGAAAAACCTAGAATACATCAGCGGACTCCCATGGGTAAGAAAGGATTCAAATGCAGGGAGTGTGGGAAGAGCTTCAGTCAGAATGGAAACCTTAAATTACACCGAAAGAATCACACAGGGGAGAAACCATACGAATGTATGGACTGTGGGAAGAACTTCAGTCAGAGGGCACACCTTAAGTTACATGCACAGACACACAAAGAGGAGAAACCTTTTAAATGTATGGAGTGTGGAAAGAATTTCCGTCGAAGAGATACACTTAGAATACATCAACAAACTCACACAGGGGAGAAACCATTTAAATGTGTGGAGTGTGGAAAGAGCTTCAGTTCCAATACAACCCTTAGATCACATCAACGGACTCACACAGGGGAGAAACCATATGAATGTATGGAGTGTGGAAAGACCTTCAGTCGGATTGGAAACCTTAGAATACATCAACGTACACATACAGGGGAGAAACCGTTTAAATGCATGGAGTGTGGAAAGAGCTTTAGTGATAGTGGAACCCTTAGAATACATCAACGGACGCATACAGGGGAGAAACCATTTAAATGCATGGCTTGTGGAAAGAGCTTTAGTGATAGTGGAAGCCTTAGAAAGCATCAACTGACTCACACAGGGGAGAAACCATTTAAATGCATGGAGTGTGGAAAGAGCTTTAGTCAAAATGCGCACCTAACTTTACACAATCAAACTCACACAGGTGAGAAACCATTTAGATGTTTGGAGTGTGGAAAGAGCTTCATTCAGATTGGAAACCTTAGAATACATCAACGGACTCATACAGGGGAAAAACCATATACATGTATGGAGTGTGGAAAGAGCTTCAGTCACGATGCAGGCCTTAGATCACATCAACGGACTCACACAGGGGAGAAACCATTTAAATGCATAGTGTGTGGAACAAGCTTTAGTTATGGTGGAAGCCTTAGATCACATCAACGGACTCACACAGGAGAGAAACCATTTAAATGTATGGAGTGTGGAAAGAGCTTCAGTTTCAATTCAAACCTTAGACAACATCAACTGACTCACACAGGGGAGAAACCATTTAAATGCATGGAGTGTGGAAAGAGTTTTAGTGATAGTGGAAGCCTTAGAACACATCAACGAACTCACACAGGGGAGAAACCATTTAAATGTATGGAGTGTGGAAAGAGCTTCATTCAGATTGGAAACGTTAGAATACATCAACGGAGTCATACAGGGGAGAAACCATTGAAATGTATGGAGTGCGGAAAGAGCTTCATTCGGATTGGACACCTTAGAATACATCAACGGACTCATACAGGGCAGAAACCATATAAATGTATTGAGTGTGGAAAGAACTTCAGTCAGAGTGCACACCTTAGACAACATCAACGGACTCACTCAGGAGAGAAACCTTTTAAATGTATGGAGTGTGGAAAGAGCTTCAGTTATAGTGGAAACCTTAGAGTACATCAACAGACTCACATCGGTAAGAAACGATTTAAATGTATGGAGTGTGGAAAGAACTTCAGTCAAAATGGAAATCTTAGAACACATCAGCAGACACACAGGGCAGAAACTGTTTAAATGTATGGACTGTGGAAGGAGCTTCAGTCAGAGTGGAAGCCTTGATTTATGTCAACAAACTCACACAAAAGACAAACCATATAAATATCAGGAAAGTAGGTAGAGGTTCAGTCCTAGTGGAATCCTACATCTACAGACTCATGGACAGGAAGAACTTTAACAGTTGACACCCTACAAACCCATCAACCCTCAAAGAGGAGAAGCTGTTTAAAGGGAAAGATTGCAGAAAGTGCTTTAGTTATAATGGAGTGTTTAAGGAACATCTAAGAGCCAGTGTGGTGTAGTGTATTAAGAGTGGTTCGTAATCTGGGGAACCGTGTTTGCGTCTCCGTTCCTCCACATGCAGCTGCTGGGTGACCTTGGGCCAGTCACACTTCTTTGAATTGTCTCAGCAGCACTCACCTCACAGAGGAAGGGAAAGGAGAATGTTAGCCACTTTGATACTCCTTCGGGTAGTGATAAAGCGGGATATCAAATCCAAACTCTTCTTCTTCTCAGAGTGGAGAACCCATTTAAATGTATGGAGTGAGGAACGTGTTCCTTTCAGAGTTTACTCTTCTTCACACCAATGAACTCAGCAGAAAATCCATCTTCAAAGCGTGTCATGTATTTGTTCTGGTGTTTATATGTAAAACTGTATAGTAATGAAATAATGAAGGTAATGTCCCACAATAATGAGTATAATTTTAGATGTAAGGTACCTTTTGATAGTGAGGGGGAGAGGGTGAATCTGTATTTCTGGTGGTGAGTGAGGATTAGGGCTGGGCATATATTGATCTCATTCTATACCAGTTTCTAGACTACATTGTGATAACCTTTGGAAAACAATGGATATGGCAATACTAATACTAATACTAATACTAATATCTTTATTGTCATTATTATTATTATTATTATTATTATTATTATTATTATTATTATTAGTGTGTGTTTCTGGGATGCACATTTGCCTCAAAGCAGCCGGCAGAAAGCTTTGCTTCATGAAGGGCTTCTGGTTGATCGCTCGCCATCACAGTCGGAGATCTCTTTATCGGAGGAGACCTCGGTATATCAAAGGCAGGGGAAACTGCTCCAGTGCAGCAGACCCCCGGGAAAACCTCAAATCGAGCATTTTGAGGACATGGAATCTGGCAGGTGTCAAAAGTGGGCTCCCCCCTCCCTGGAAAGTTCTGCTTTTGAGCTCCGAGAATGAGGGGGTTGGAGCTGCGACACATCGGAGAAAAAGCTTCCTGTGATTATACGAAGCTGTGAGACTGTGAGGCATTAGCAGTCAATTCTTCCAACATCAAAAGGACTGTATTGTGTGTACCTTTTATGTTTGGATTATATATGGCTAATGTAGGGGTTGTGGTGACAAGCTAGCTGAGATAATGCTCTGAGCACACAGCCATCTCTGTACAAGAGATTTATTGCTAAGCTTCAAAGCAGTTACAAGAGTTCAAAGACACACTTCATCTCTCAGAGTCAGATGAATCGTCTGACTTTTTTTACGCCTCCCCCAGCAAGCCCATTTCCTGAGTCCACGCCTCTTGCTTCCTCTGCTCTGTGAGTGGCTGGTTCCCAGTACTGGCTCCCCCCTCCCAGCTTCCTCTGACGTGGAAGAAAAACTGCTAATTACCAGCGTGGGCTCTCTGTACTTGCCTCTCTGCTTCCCCCTCAGCTCTTTCGCAGCCTCCAATTCCCTGACATCCACCCCCTCCTCAAAGGCCCCCTCCCCCTCGGGAGAATCGACCATCCCCAATTTACCCTTCTCCGGAGTGGCGGGGGTGAAGCCTGGAAAACTACCCTCCTCCTCATCCGTATCTTCAAAAACCGTCCTCCAGTCCTTCCTCAAACCCACAGTTCCTCGTGTTCCCCAATAGACACTTTCCTCTTCTTCTTCCTCTTCGTCAGATGGTGGGAATCCCTCGAAATCCTCTTCATTGTCCGTCGGCCCGAACACCTGTTGGAAAAATCTACCCCGGGGTTTGGGTTTGTCGGGGAAGACCGGGAACTCCTCCACTAGACCCTCATCAGTGATACAACTCTCCGGGACCCAGGTATTCTCTGAACTAGGGGCCCCTTCCCACGCCACCAGATACTCTTGCCTCTCTGCTTCCCCCTCAGCTCTTTCGCAGCCTCCAATTCCCTGACAGCTAACTAAAGACCTGACCTCAAGAGTCACTAAATCAGAGATTTGCCCAAGGACTTGTTCTGATCGTAATGCTGTGCTGACAGAGTTAAAATTGTCTCTACAGGGTACTTTTAGATGGCAGATGAATGATGTTTTACTGAGAAATGAATTGATCGTAAATAAAGCTCAAAAGACCCTAAAGGACTATTTTGAATTGAACCTAAATCCTGGAATTGAAGCAAGGGGTGCAAGTAAAGTGGTAATGCCAGGTATTTTGATTCAACAGAATTCTATCAGAATGAGCAAAAGGAAAAAGTTCTGTCTCAAAGGAGAAAGAGAAAAAGCTAAGATGTAACCCAAAAAATCAACAGATTCAAAAGGAAATTAAACCATTACAATCTTAGTCTTCACAAATAGTAAACCAAGAAATTGAATGGAAAATTATATTGATGAAACAAAAGACTTTTGCATCGGCAAATAAATGCAGAAAATTATTGGCTTGGGGACAGAAGGAGAGTACAATAATTAATATTATGGAGGATGGTAAGAATATTGAGAACCCAACAGAGATTAGAAAATGTTTTCAAAAGTACTATAAGCAGCTTTGCAAAAAGGAAAAATGGATAAAATGGAACAGTTTTTGGACAAAAATGGATTACAGAAAATTCCAGCTGACAAAACAAGCCTACTAAACCTTTCTCCCTCCTCTATGTGACATCCTTTTATATATTTGAACATGGCTATCATATCACCCCTTAACCTCCTCTTCTCCAGGCTAAACATGCCCAGCTCCCTTAGCCGTTCCTCATAAGGCATCGTTTCCAGGCCTTTGACCATTTTGGTTGCCCTCCTCTGGACATGTTCTAGTTTGTCAGTGTCCTTCTTGAACTGTGGTGCCCAGAACTGGACACAGTAGCTTCCGGGTTAGCGCGATCGACTAATGGCGGATTCCCTCTGAGCTCCGGAGGGAATCGGCTATGTGGAAGACGGGTCCTGCCGCGGTGACGACGCGGGGACCCTCAGAAACCACAGGCGCTGAAGCCTGTGGACTTGGTGACTCGGCGGGCACCATTTGCGCCCCCCCCGATCCGCGAAGAAGCCTTCTTAAAGGCTTTGGAGCGGGGGTCGGAGAGTGGCGTGGTGCTGTGAGTAGACCGCTTCTTCTACGGAGTGAAGCCGCAAGCCATGGCCGGAGAGCGCTGACTTCTTCCTTTGAACATTTGGATTACAAAAGTAACAACCCGTGAGTAGTACGGAAATTGGATCTAAAAATCTATTTTTCCTTTGAATTCGGTACGATCGGGGGAAGTGTCAAAAGGAAGTCCGCCCCCCCTTCCTGCAGACAATTTAAATCAAGAATTGGATAACTAAGGTCATGAGACCACTTCTCTCTTCGTGAGACAAAAGTTATTAATTTCACGATGTGGCATTAGAAGTATTTTGCTGGAGGATAAGAACTGATTTTTAGGAGCCGACGTGCAACCCCCCGGGATCCGGGAGCGGTCGGTAAGAGAGCCTGTTGAGAAGATATAAAGAGTTTGACAGCTGTCAAATGAGCTGTCAAAGATAGAAAAATTTGTCTTTCGTTATTTCTGCTGGCTAATTTTGATACATTTGACTTTAAGTTGTGGAAAATAAAGAAGAAATAAAAACAAAGTAACTAGACTGTTGGAGAAAGAATACTAAGTAACTAAAATCCCTCTAGAGGGGGTTCTGAGACATTACAATGGCTTCAGATGGAAAAGTACAGGCTGAGCTGAATAGAATGTTTTTTCTCTTGGGAAAATTACAAGATCAGAGTAAAGCTTTGGCTACAGAAGTAACGACCTTGAACTCTAATGTAAATAAACTTGTTGATTGTGCTGAGGACTTGACTCAAGAAGACTCTGCAGCTGAACAAGAGGAGATATGTGCTGATTCAGAGGAGTGGGAAGGAGGAGCTGAAACGCTGCAAGTGGAAAAGATCAACCAGAGGCCGGCAAAAATGGATTGCAAGGGAAACAAAACCTGGACGATGAGAATTTGGTTTGAATTTGAGAATGAAGATTGGAGAGATCTCTCCATGGGGAGATCGGAAGATCTATGGATTACAAATTGGATTAAGACGAAAGTTGGAGCTTTTGGGACATTTGGGACATTTGGACTTAAAAGGAATAAGAAACACAACTTGGGCTCCACTCTTGAATATGGAGGTCTGGCTGGAAGAAACATAGACCCTATTGGGACAGAGCTTCTCCGAGACTTGATGTCCAACATAAAGGACTACCAACAAAACCGGCAGAGAGGGACTGAGAGAGATTTGAGGGCCTCGGAAGTGAGGGATCCAGGCTGAGAACTGATAGACTGATGGATATTCTTTGGGGATCGAAACCGGGAAAGGGGGGGGGCGAGAGTTTTGGAATCCAAAGGGTGTATAATTATATGTTGTTTTCTGTTATTTTGTTTTGTAAATAATATAAAAATTGGGAAACTTGTGGAAGGGAACTTGGGTCGACCTTAGAAAAGGACGTAAATGATGAGTATTGTGGTTTAATCGAGGTCTATAAGTTAAATTTGGTTAATTAAGACGAATTAAGTAAAATATTAATAAGGTAAAAGTTGGAGATAAGAACTTGCTGAGTTAACTATTGGAATTGGGATGCAAGAAGGGGAGGTGTGGGGAAGTCTGGGAAAGTGGTTAAGAAATTAAGGATTTGAAATTATATATGTTTGTCTTTGTGTTTGTATGTCTGTATTGTGTATTGTGTGTGTTTATATAAATTGTGAAAACCCAATAAAAATTTTATTAAAAAAAAAAGAGAGAGGAAGGGGGAGAGGAGCTAACAAGGATTAGTCTTGGATGTCTTCCTTCTTGCACAGTCCCTGGGTTCGGGCTCGCCTCAGTGGGCTTGGAACATTTCACCCTTGGCTTTTATTCCTCTGCAGGCAAAGGCAGAGGAGAGAGTCTTGGACTGCGGCAGTGGGATGCAGATCCATTGGGGCTCAGAGTGCCATGGAGGGGGTGGGGATGAGCCACCAGGCAGCTTTCCTTGGGGGGCTTGGGGAGCTGCTCTGCCAAAGCTGCCCTGATGGAGGCCAGCACAGCCAAGGGGATCCAGTGGCGCTTCCCTGGCTGGGCCACCCACAAAGCAAATCTCCTTGCCACACCTGCCCAAGGCGGCTCATTGGGAAACTGTTGAACATGCAAGGGGCCAGCAGGACGCCTGCAGAGCCTGAGCAAGAAAGAGAACCCTACTGCAGCCTGTCTGGCCCTGCTGCGGATGGGGAACAGAAGAGGGTGTGCTGGGGCACAGGTCTGCTTGCCTCAGCTGAAAAAGTGTGGGCGATTAGGAGCCAAACAAAACAAAAGCCTATTCTTGCTAGTTAGCATGAGAAGGGGCTAAGATCACAGAGCAGTACTGGGGGGGGGCACTAGGGGCGCCTTGGAAGATGGCCGACAATACCATCTATCCAGCTCGCACGAGGTAATTAGAGGCTGATTATGGGGAGTATATCAGTCTCCCTCATCTTCCCAGGGAGTGGGAAGATGCTGATCTCGCCCGTGGTTGTCCATAAATCACCCCCGAGTTCGAAAGAAGGAGGGGGTGGGAGCACTGGTCGGAAAGCCCTTGTGCGAGTTCTGGAGCTCCTGGACACTACTTTCAGGAGCGAAACTAGCTGCATTGCTTAAGATAAAAAAAAAAGGAGAAGTACCGTATTTTTCGCCCTATAGGACGCACTGGCCCATAGGACGCACCTAGTTTTTTTGGGGGGGGGAATCAAGGAAATTTTTTTATTTCCCCCCCAGGTTTGGGCAGCCATCCCCAAGTTGGAAGGTTGGGGAATGCCAGGGTGGCGGCGCTCCGCCTCCCCACTATCCCCTGAGCTTGTGGGGCTGGCGGGGGGGAGAAGCAAGCTTGCTTCTCCCCCCCACCAGCCTGCAGACCAGGTCCAGGAATAACGGGGTGGCGGCGCTCCGCCTCCCCGCTATCCCCCAAGCTTGTGGGGCTGGCAGAGGGGAGAAGCAAGGTTGCTTCTCCCCTCCCCGCCAGCCTCCAGACCAGGTCATGGAATAGCGGGGTGGCGGCGCTGCGCCTCCCCGCTGTCCCTCGAGCTTTTGGGCTGCAGGCTGCTGCCCGCAAGCCTTGCAACACTTGCAGATAGCTTCCTGAAGCCTGGAGAGCGAGAGGGGTCGGTGCGCACCGACCCCTCTCGCTCTCCAGGCTTCAGCAAAAGCCTGAATTCGCCCCATAAGACGCAGGCACATTTCCCCTTCATTTTTGGAGGGGAAAAAGTGCGTCCTATAGGGCGAAAAATATGGTAAATGCACGTTTCGAGCGAGGTCTGGAGTGTATTATCAGCTAAATAAATCTACCACTGAGAAGACAGAGCTATGGGACGGGGTGAACAAAGGATTACATCAAAGAAGTACAGCCATGCCGGTATGTTGAACGGAACGGAAAGGGGGGGCCTTTTTTCGAATATGATTTACCTAACAACCCCCCCCCCCCGAAGAACCGTTGCAATGATTGATTGAAAGTGAGATTGAAAAATAGACTGTGTGGAAACAAAAATACTAATAAAAGGATTTACTCTGTGAAAGAACTGGAAAGACGAGTGGATTTCTTGTGGCGTAGTTACAAAGTGATCCGCCATTAAGAGGCAGACCTTGAGGCAAGATTTTCAGTCTTAGGGAGGGCGAGCCACTGTTCTGTTATCAGGTTTGGATCGTAAATTTGAAAGGGCAATAATCCTACTGGAAAGACTGATTTATGGTGCAGAAGGTCTGGGAAAATTAAGGAGCGGATGCCTGAGATTGTATTTCATCGGAACTGACTAAAATGGCGACTGCCGCTTGAATAAGATTCTTGGACAATTGGATCTCTGTGAGATGAATTATGGGAAAGCATTACAAAGTTCACACAGAAATGTAACAAGGCTGTTTCTTTCAACTCGCTGGTGAAGAAAATTCGGAGGTTATTAAGAAGAAAAAGGATAACGACAAGGAGATGAGAAGATGGGACTGTGAACATCAAAGCAGCAGAAATATAAAGATGATTGGACTCCTACCGAACTCGAAGCATGGGTACCCCCCCCCACAAAAAAAATAAAATTTGGTTTAATATTTGGACTTTGTGATATCTATTGATATAATTTGGAATAATTAATATGATATGATATGATTGGTTTGGTAAATGGAAATTTAATAAAAAAATTTTTTAAAAAAAAAAAAGATCACAGAGCAGTACTGCTGATGGGCAGAGACTCAGACCATAGAAATACAATTAGTAGAGAGGGCTCTCTCTGAGGGTTAGAATAAAAATTGTCCAGTAGCACCTTAGAGACCAACTAAGTTTGTCCTGGGTTTAAGCTTTTGTGTGCATGCACAAACTTGGTCACTAAGGTGCTACTGGACAATTTATTTATTTATTTTGACTGTGTCAGACCAACCCGACTACCTACCTGAATCTGAGGGTTAGGGTTAGGTTGGCAGTCCAAGCTAAAAAGTGCAGGTTCTTGCTAGCTAGCAG
This sequence comes from Podarcis bocagei, assembly GCF_964188305.1. NCBI lineage: Eukaryota > Metazoa > Chordata > Lepidosauria > Squamata > Lacertidae > Podarcis > Podarcis bocagei. The sequence goes on from NC_138135.1 coordinate 2,791,379, forward strand.
GAGAAGGGGCTAAGACTACAGCTGACAGCTAAGGATCAAGACCATCAAAATGCAATTGGTAGAGAGGACTCTGTGTGATGTCATTTCCCCTCCTCTCCTGGGGGCCTCCTGGTACTTCCTGCTCCTCTCTCTCCCTCTGGCCAGCCAGGAGGGCAGATGTTCCCTTTGCCTGCTCCACTGCAGGCAGATGCCAGAAACTGGTTATACAGCCAAGCTCCGTTTTGGAGCATTTTGGCTCCCGAACACCGAAAACCCAGAAATAACTGCTCCGGGATTTGAACAATTTTCGGAAGCCGAACAGCTTCTGTGGAGTTTTTTTCTTTTATCTCCATTGACTTTGCTGGCCACCCTTTGATCCTTGGTTGTTGAACGTTTCGGAAGTCAAACTGTCTTCTGGAATGGATTACGTTGGACAACCGAGGTTTGACTGTACTGTGAAGGTAAATATTGTTGGGGGATTGATCATTTGTTTTACAGACAACTGAGTGAGTTTCTGTTCTGTATGTGATGCAACTTTCAGATGCTGGCCAGAAAAACCAGAATGGTTACACTGCTGCAATATAAGAATGAGATCATTGTCAGCTTGCAGCATCTGCAAAAATAGCCTTGAAAAACTGTGCTTTTTATTATTTTATTATTTATTGAGTTTATATACCGCCCTGTACCTGGCGTTTCTCCTTAGACTACTGCTGTGTGCCATAGTATGCTAAGTGAGATGTTCCACTGTTGGGACCAGCAGCCATAAATGGACTTTCTGAATATGTTTCAACAGTTACGCTTAATACGGGTAATAAAGAGCTTATTGCCTGGACTGCTCTTGTGTCTTGAGCTGTTTATCCATCAGGGCAAATCCGCTTGCAAAAGCTGCATGTTTACAACTCTGCTGGAAGTGTGCTGGGCGATTGGTTTAAGGCAGGAGTTCGAAGGCCATAACATCTCAGAGGTATTTTGCATGATAATGGGTAAATTATATTTTAAACTTACTTCCCAGGTTGTTGACTTTGTTAATCAGGGTAAGAAAGGGAGAGTTAGTTGAGTTGATAGCTGGACTTGCTCAAAACAAGGTTTCATAGCCTAATCCCTGTGCTTTTAATGTTGCAGCCAAGGATGGGACCCCCCCCCCCTTTGGTGTCCTCTGCTCTGGGCTGTTATTGGGGTCCAAAGATTACACACACATGAAGGAGATGGATAGTTGGTGAAGGAATGGCCCTCCAACCATGACGGTCCCCGGCAGGGCTTCGCTGCCCCACAGGGGACTTTCCTTGCCAGGTTCCAGTGCCCCCTCCCTGCAAAGAGGCTGGACCCCCCCCCGGTCCTGTTGATTGCATGGGGGCTGCTTTTCATCTCCTGTTTCTGTCTGCTGGGTCGGCAGGCCATGGTGTCCCAAGAGTCAAAATGTCATAGAATCAGAGAGCCACAGAGTTGGGAGAGACCAAAGGGGTTAAGGTCTCACAGCTAATGTTTCGGGTTTTGGGGGGTTCTCAAAGGCACGCACCAGCCAGAAGAAGAGGACGTCACACAGTGGAGATATAAGAAGAAAACTTGTATTAAAATGCACATGAAAACAATAGGGCTGAGGCCCCGCTGTGCTCAGGCTCCCCATTCCACTGCTTGGCTCCATCCTCCTGGCAGGCTGCCACATGGCTAGTCATGCTCAGGCAGAGACGTTAATGGGCTCAAAGGCTTTGATGTTTTGAAATTTGTCACAGGAGAAATTAACCAGCAGCTGCTTCGTCCCACTCTTGCTGGGCTTGACCTCAAACTCGAAGCGGGTGCTCTGCTTGGCCTGCAGGGGTGGTGCGCTGCAAACAAGGAGCAAAAGGATCCAGTCAGCTGATGCTCAGGAGGAGCTGTGGGCCTGGCATGGGGGCTGCCTGGTCATCCTCTGCCCTTCAGGACTCCAGGGCTAGCTCCTGCAGCAGCAGCCGCCAAGCCAGAGGCTCTCCCAGGCCCTGCCCACCAGGCGGGGTCTCCCTCTCGCTGCTGGGTTCCCATGCGCAGGCCAGGCTGCGGCTGCATTTGCTTCTCACTACTAATGAGATCAAGCACAATAACTGAGTTGGGGGGGAGCAGTGGCAGAAGCAGGTGCTTCCCCTGCAGAAGGACCCACGGTTGGGAGGGCAGCTGCCAAAGGGACCAGAGCAGGGGGGTTGGGGCTAACGGGGTCCAGGTTGGACATGCCATGATCATTCAGGTGGACCAGAAGGTACAGCCTGAGGTACAGCCAGTGGGGGGACTCTGAGCCTGGAGAAACGATGGATGGCAGCCCTAGGCTGAGCATTGCCCAAAGGGGTTGCATGATGGACCCACTGGGGGGGGCAGGCAGTGAGTGCTGAGCAATCTCCCATTACCCCTCACCTCCCTCTCAGACCACCCTAGGAAGAGCAGCTCTGGACGGCCCCTCCCTCGCCCCATCACCTTGTGGCAGTGGCAGCAGATGGCAGGAAGGGAATTTATCCTTCTTCTGATTTGAGGGTCAGACTAAATGTTCCCCAGTTCAGCAGCTCAGGCTGAAGGTAGCCATGAGCTCCCACATCCACGCCAGCCAGGTGAGGAGCCAGCCTGGGCCCAGCAGAGCACACAAGTGGCTTGTGGGACCTTCAGTTTGGAGCACGGGTCCCTCTCCCCACAAAATACTTCCACATCCCATCAAAGCTTGCTCATTAGGAAGCAGGGACCCAGTGTCCCTATTCCTCTCTAGAAGGGTCCTCCTTGAAGCCTTTCTTCTAAGATCACTTTTCTTCCTCAGAGTAGTTTGTCCCCATTGGCTGCCCAGCCTCCTCCTGACTTTGGATGTGCCAAAGAAACAGCAGCCCAGCTCTGCCTTTGCCAGTTCCTGGCTGGAGTGTTGAAAGGCAGTGGGGACACCCAGCCCCAGCCCCACACAGCTGCCACCAGGTGGGGTAAGTGACAGCACCAGTGCTAAGCACTGCCTGGGGTGGTTGGCAAGCCGGGGGGGGGGTTACAAATGAGCAGTTTGAGCAGTGGGGTGTTGGGGGCAAACATTTCTAAAGGGTGGCTGAAACCCATGTCTGCAGCAGAGGCTGCCTGTGCACAGCGCTCTCTCTCTCTCTCTCTCTCTCTCTCTCTCTCTCTCTCTCTCTCTCTCTCACACACACACACACACACACACACACACACACACACACACTCGCGATTCCCTGAAGCAATTTCTCAACTATTAAAAGACACCTCTGAAGCAAAAGGGGCCCCAGCCTCTGTCACTGACAATTCCTGGTACACATAGAAAAGTTGCCTTGGAATGTGATAGGAAAGTGGGCTGTGACTCTTTTGGGTAGTGAGCAAAGGAAGCCCCACATGGCCAGGAAGACACAGGAGTCCCTTCTGGGCACCCCTTTCCAGACCCCCCCCCCCAGGGAGACTGGAGCCCCGACTTTGCCTGCTTTGGAAGTGCAGCTGAGGAACTGGGAGGTGGGAGCACCACAAGGGAGCACCCCCAGTCCTGGGGAGGGGACACGGCACCCCACCTGTCTGGATGTCCCAGGCACTTACTCCAGCTTGAGCTTCTCTGCCAGCAAGTCATTGCCCTCTGCCTGCAGCACACAGTCCTTCACTTCTTCATTGAGAGGGTTGGTGAAGACCACCTCCACCTTCAGCGGCTGGTCCACTTTCGCCTGACCAAGCACCTGCCCAGAGAAAAGCCCCCATTGAGTAGGATGGCCCCTCCCCAGGCCTCCCAGGGGGCAGGCCAGGTGGCAAAGCCAGGAGGGCACAGGCCTCCAAAGGCATGCCTGGGAGGGCCAAGCACCGCCCAGCAAGCAGAGAGAGAAACTTGAGAGGCAATTCTGTGGGCATCAAGGCAGGGAGGCACTCAGGAGCCTCTCCTGGGCACAGAGGCAGCTGAGGAAGGCTTACTTTCAAGGTGACAGAGGGGTTGCTCAGCGTGATGTTTCCTTCCACCACAGCTTCGGTTCCCTCTGAGAGTTGGCACAAGGCTGTGGCTCGAATCATGTTGTCTGGTGTCAGGTGTTGCTGGTACTCAGCATATGAGATCTTGAGAGGAAACTTTTTCTCTGAAAGTGACAAGTAACCAAAGGGCCTTCCATGAGATGTGGGTCATGCAAGTCGGCAGGGGCAGACTTTGGTCTTCCATAGTTCAGCGGCACCCATGGAAGACCTAATTTGGCACCCTGCCTCATGCACATGCACTGCATCATGGTTGCAACACCTTGTGGCTCAGCGGCTGGTGCAGAGAACCTCTTGCAGTGCTCTAAATCCCCCTCTGAAGCCAGGAAGAACCCCGAAGTGTTGCCCTTTCTTCAGGGGAAGGTGAGTCCCATAGCCCTTGGTGGAGAACAGTCAGGGGCTGCCAAGGCAGGAGCTTGGCTAGCTGGGGGCAGATCTGGGGAGAAATGATCCCCCTCTTCCATGTCCCTTGCCCCCCAACATTGCCCATGGGTACAAAAAGAGGAGGCCCCCATCTCTTGGGGTAGAGCAAGTGGGAAAAGGGGCAGGCCAAGCACAGAGGTCAGCACACATCAGCAGTGGGTGTTCCTTGCACCCCAAGATCTGAGGAGGTCGCTGGAACTCGCCATCCCCCACCCCAGCAAGCCAAGAGCGAGACCTATGAGAGGTGCCTCTGTCACCACCCCCACCTGAGTGGGGCTTCTCCAGAAGGCCTGACTGTGGCTTGGGGGTGAAAGAGGAGGAAGAGGGGGAATTGGAGGCTGCCCCCTTGCTGTGGGGAGCCCATAAAAGGCTTACCTTCTTGCGGGCCCAGAGTCACTGCGAGAGAGTCCTTCCAGACTTCATGGATGGGCTTCCCATTGTAGACGATGGACCAGGCAGTCATCTTGGCTGTCAGGCTCCTGGCCTCGGAGGCAAGGTTCTTCAGGGTGAAGACCAAGTCAACATCCTGACCAACCTTTGGCTCAGGGCTCTTGGACTTCAGAGTCCCTGAGAGGTTTGGATTCTCAGCTTCCGGACCCTCAGCAGATATGGTGGAATATAACATGTACCGGTCCAGGTTCAGCTTCTCTCTGGCCTTTTTGAAGACGGCTCTTTCCTTCTCTGAGCCTGGAAGAGAAACAGCAGGTGGCAAAGCCCAGCGGGGCTGTTAGGCCCCAGTGCAGGAGCCATAGGGACCAGCAGTTGCATGAAGGGCACCTTCCCTCTCCTTCCCCAGGCCAGGGGCTCTTAGGGCCTCAGCCTTGCAGCCATCCTAGCAGTGCAAGGCCTGGTGGCACAGAAGAGCTAGGGTCCTGAGGGCTGGCAGGCAGACCATGGGTCTCTTTGCTCAGGCCTGGCTTGGGTGTGGCGCATGGACTGAAAATCTTTGCCTGCCCTCCCTCCCACTCATTGGTGGGCAATGCCACCCATGTTCCGCCCTCCCTGCCCACACCCATGTGAGCCTCCCTCTGCTTTGCTCTCCTGATGGGCCAGTCTTGTCCTCACAACTTTGGAAAGTGCTCATTTCTTTGGCAATAATCCAGATCCCTCAACATTTCCAGTTTCTGTCTCAATTTGCATGCATGCCTTACCTTCTGGGTATTTATAATTGTTGGTGACATCCTGGCGGGCATAGCTGCCCACGGCCTTGGTGCTTGTGTTCTGGCCAATCGTCTTGGTGTCAGAGTAGACCTTTGTTTTCTCTCCCGTGTTTGTGTCATACATCCAGGTGACGCGGTCGGCATTGACCTCCGCAAAGACGAACGGGCAATCGTAGTTCAGGTCGACTTCTCCTTCCTTGATGGCCATCAGCGAAGCTGGACCGCACTGGTAGATGCCTGCAGGAAGGAAAGGGAAGGAGAACCAGTGGGCATTCTGCGCCTCAAGGCCACATGCAAGAAAACAGTTTGGGAGGGGGCAAACAAAACCCCAGCTAGCAGATACATTGAAAACAAAATGAAAAGCATATGAAATAAACTTTCATAGCAAAGACCCACTAATTCAGCTGGGAAAGCCCGTCAGAACAAAAAATGTATTCAGCTGCTTCCAGAAAGTGCAGATCACGGCTGCCTGTCATATCTCAACAGGGATGCTGCTCCACAGAAGAAGGGCAGCCACACTCAAAGCCCTCTTCTTGACAGGTCAGTTGCTTTTGGTGAGAGCCATTGTCGTCTCGTAGGCATTGTGAGTTTGGGAGTGAGAGAAGGGGCAGAGAGAGAGGCAGGGGAGATTTTTTTAACTTGCAGGAGAAACCTCCTGCCAGCTGCAGCCACCTACTGGGCAGCCAGTGCCAGATTTACATAGCTTGGGGCCCCCCAAAAAATTTAAAGGAAAAAAAACACCTGGATGTACATTTCCAAAATATAAGATAAAAAACAAATAAAATAAAACCTACATACAGCAACAGTGTTTTGTGTTGTGTATGGACCTATTAAAATTAATCAATTTTATGTATATTGGTAATTCAAAATTATTTTGATGTGAATGGACAATTTGTTGTTGACAAAGGACAGCTGGGCATATAAAGGGCCCCATTCCCTTCTGTAACTTAGGGCCTCATCAAACCTAAATCCGGCCCTGTGGGCAGCAAAGGGATAAGATGGTCTCTCTTGCAAGGAACCTGGTCCCAAGCTGTATAGGGACCATATACAGTATGTAAGTACCAAGGCCTTGAACTTGGCCCGATAGCAGAATGGCAGCTGGTGCAAATTCCAAATGTTGCTGCTGGTTGGTCCCTACAATCAACCTTGGTGTTCTGCCCCCCACAAAATCTTTCCTTTTAAAAAATACATATTATTGTACACGGCACTCCAGCAGGTTCCGTAATATGATGGGCAAAAGGTTCCCCTGCTTAAATTTCTTTAAAAATTAATTCCATTTTTCATTCATTTTCCTTCTGTCATTGACTGCTCCCACAAATCCCCCACCAGGATGACATTGCAGCAAAAGGTTTTGTTTGCCCCTTTGCCAGGCTCCCTAAAATCGGTACATGTAAAACAAAACTATCAACATTTAATAGTGAATGATACAAAATTATATTTAAAAAGAGAATCATGCAGCGCTCCCTCCCTTTTTTTCTTTCTCCTTTTGTCTGCTTCCAGCTAGGACTGCTCTGTTGGCTTTCAGCCAGCAGCAGCACAGGGATATGGGGTAAATCTACATGTTGCTATTTGTAACTTTAAGTCTTTAAGCCTTCAGGACTGATACTGTGCACTGCCTGAAAGTGAGTAAACTTACTTTTTGTTGACTATGAAGAGGATTGGGGTGTCTTTATTCTTTTAAGAGGGATTTAAAAGGGGATCTTACCAGGAACAAACAATTCACTCTGAGGCAGATTGAATTGCATAATAGTAAAAGGTTGCCTGCAACCAGTTTCTGCTGTGCATCGGAAGGGGAACGTAACTCTGCTACATAAGGAACTTGCTAGCGCATGTTAGGAAGATTATTAATAAAAAATATATCCCCTCCTGCCCCCCTGAACATTCCCACAGGTCCCTTGGATGAAACTCCCCTGGACGAATCCACATGAAGCTTGGCAGGCTTTGGATTCCACTCTGGAGGAGATCCTTTGCCTGCAAATGTCATCCACCTCTGCAAAAAGGCAGGTGGGGAATTATTGCTGATTTTAGATTTCCCATTATAGTCAAGGGGTAGGGGACAGAGCTTGGGATTTAGCAGATCAGAATTGGTCCCAAATAGTGAATTGAACTGGAACAACACAGAACCTTTGAGACGCTTCCAACACTACAGTTCTTTGATTCTGCTGCCCGCCACTTAGCCCCTTGCCAAACCTGGACATTTCTGCCATGGGGAACAGTGTGGCAAGAAGGCAAAGCACAAATCACCCCCCCCCCAGTTCTCACCTGTGCTCCTCTCCTGGGGAGTTGCATCCAGAATTTGCCACCCATTGAACTGGGAGCCAAGGTCCGGCCGGGCAAACCAACATTCATTCCAGACATGGAAGTTCCTGGGCCAGAGAATAAACAAGCCTGATGTGAAGGTTTGCAGTGAGATGAGGGCAGATTGTGGCTTCCACCATGGCAACTTCCTCCTGCCAAGGGAGGCAAGGAAAGGACCAAGAGATCCCTTTCACCCACCCACCCAGGGCCCTGCCTCTCTGTGCAGAAATGCAACTGATGCTGGTGAGGTGGGGGGAAGAGTCAGGCTGAGTTACCAGACACTGTCGGAGGCAATGTTCAGGGGGTTCCCAGAGCTGTCATAGTACTCATCCACAAACAGGTTTTTGTCGGTGTCATGGGCAGAATTGAAATTGGAGATCATGCGTGCTGCAATTCCCAGGCATCGGAGGACTGAGAGGGAATGAGAGAGAGAATATGAACTTTGTGAGGCTGTTCCTCAGGGGCAGAGGCAATGGCTGCAGAATACTCTTGGTTGAAACATCGACTTCTCAGGCAGGTGCTCTTGGCTCTGTGGCCTGTGAGCACTCCTTGGGAGATGTTGCCATTGACCCTGTGGGCTGGCGCAAGAGCAAGCATGGAAAGGGGAGCGGTCACTGGAAGGAAGTAGAGCAGTGGCTGCCACTCAGGAGTCTCCTGTGACGAGGACTGGTCTAAGGTGCTGGGTGCGAGAGGCAGGTGCAAAGTTGAAACTTCAACACTAGATAGATGGCTGCCTCATGCCCCATTGCCCTCTTTGTCAGGGCCAGCACTTTTTCTGCCTCCTCACACATCTGAAAATGCCAGGGGGAGCCAGCAGAGCGTATCCGACTACCGAGACCACCAGCCCGGAAAGAGCCCCACCAGGGGAGTTTGCAGATCCAGAGAGGGTGACACTTTTCTCCCCAGTCACAACACACACAAGCATACCCAGCCTAGTTCCATGCCCAGGATCCCAGGCAGAAAGGGCCACAAGTCTGAATCAAAGCTCAGACCAGAAGCACAAGTGCCGGTCGCTCTGAGCCATGAGGAGGAAGGGGAGCTGTGGACAAAGGGCTCTCGGGATCCAGCTATGGCTCCTTCTCCTTACTTCCAGATTTACTGGTGCAGCACATCCTTCTGTCCCGCTCCTGTGTGTGATGGTGACCCCTGGACTGGACATTTCACTTGCCACAATTACATCAAATGATAGGAACATAATGAAATGTTGAAGCAGAAAGGCATGGAATCATGGATCTGGAAGGGACCCCAAGGGTCATCTTTCTTGTGCAATGCAGGAATCTCAGCTCAGGCATCCCTGACAGATGGCCACCCAACCTCTGCTTAGAAAGGAAGGAGAGTCCAGAACCTCCTTATAAAAAGTAAACACTTGTTTGACCTCAGTTATTTGACACAGAGGGGGAAACCTGCAGATACAGTCCAAAAGGCACACAGGGAGTTCTGCATGTATGGGAGAAATTTAAAAAGCAAGTGGTCCTCACTGACCGGGTGCAAAAAGATATTATCATCTGGAGGAGCCCTGGCTGCCTATATAAAACAGTATAGCACCCCCCCTTACCTAAGAGTAAGGCCCACTGAACTCAGTGCAGCTTTCTTCTGAGTAGATAGTTCTTTGCTAGATGCAAGTCAGCTGCACCAAATGACCCCGTTCAGCTAGGCGCTGGGGTGGATTTCACCCTGCGCCTTGCAAAGCTGAACAGACACTGCCAACAGGCCTTGTGCCCCTCGGCAACATCTGAAGACCCTGATCTACCAGATCCAGTGCTGGGTGGATTGGACCCTGTGCCTTGCAGAGTCAGGCCCAGGCTGCCACTGGGCCCAGCACTGGTGGTGGCAGCTACAAGCAGCTCTGGTTCGCCCAGCCCTACCCATTGCCACCCCACCTGACCTGGGGGTTCTGGATCGGTAGCTCTACTGGTCAAAATAGGAGCATCAGCAATCGCCCTCTCCTATCAGAAACATCCCAGGACTGCTCCAAGAAAACACAGGTGGCAAAAAGGAGTGCTAGGCCCTGGCGGGCCTCCCCCTTACCCACTTGCCATTGACCAAGCGGATAGCTAGCTAGTCAGGATTCTATATGCGCCTATTTTTCTTCCCTTCTCACTTCCCTCTGTGGCCCCCTAGCCTCGTGCTATGCCCCCCCCCCCATTTATGCAATTTTCACCTGTGACCCCCTTGGAATATCCTTAGAATATCCCCTTGGAATATTCTGGAGAATTTTCTGTGACCCCTTGGTTGTGGTGGTTTGTACTCAAAATGACAATGCATTATTGAGGTTGAGTAACTCTAGAGACTAGGGACGCGGTGGCACTGTGGGTTAAACCACAGAGCCTAGGACTTGCCGATCAGAAGGTCACGGTGAAGCGGCTTACTCCTGCTGGCCACATGACCTGGAAGCTGTACGCCGGCTCCCTTGGCCTATAAAGCGAGATGAGAGCTGCAACCCCAGAGTCGGTCACGACTGGACCTACTGGGCAGGGGTCCCTTTACCTTTACCCTTAACTCTAGAGACTAAGAACCACAGTGCTGCAAATTTCTGGTTAGACAGATTGCAAAGAAAAGCAATGTAATTTGCAGACACAGAGCTCTGTTTGACATCACTTCCCTTGAGTTCTCTAGCAGGAAAAAGACAAAGGGCTTTAATTTTTTCTACTTCCTCCTGCTTCAGAACTCATTATCTTTTCCGCCATGCTTCTGAGGCAGATGGACGTCTGTCTGGTCTCTCCTCCAGTGGAGATTCCATTTTTGACCTCAACTATGCATTGTAATCTAGAAGCAGAATTTGCCTGTTTGTAACTGCTGGAATCAAGTGCAAGACTTTATGTAAGTACTATTCTACATGTGATTCTTTTATTAAGAGGGAGAAAGGGGGAAATCATATATCCTATCCTTCCCACAAAATCCATCCAGCAATGGTTCCCTGGGGACTCTGAATGTTCTGGGGGTGGTGGGGGCAGCAGCAGCAGAGAAGCTGCTTGCAGCAAAAGGCATTGGCACCCATTGCACTCAGCCATCGGTTTTGCCCAGATGAAATGCTTGCTGCATGCCTGCCACCTGACCAGAGGCAGCAGAGCCTGCCATGAAAACCCACAGCTGGTGCTTGAGCTAATTCCTCACCCCAGCGGCTTGGTGGTGCATGCCAGTGTTTCAGGCAGACCTACCTGTAGTCAGCACTCCAGCAAAGACCCAGCACTGCCCATACAGGACAGGTCTAAATCCCGAGTCCTTCCATTTTCTCAAGATGTCCACGCTTCCATTCCAGCTGCTTGGACTTTCCCCACCACAGTAATTCCCACTCCAGTTTCCTTGCAGGACTCCTTTGTCATCATTGCTGTTGACCTGCAGCAGGGGAGGGGGGAGTCGAGAGAGGCCAATGAGCTGCTCCTGCACCTCCCCCTTTTTTGCACAGGCTGGATTGGACCAGGGAGCAGCAGGAAGGGAGTAGTGGGCTGCCTGCCTGCCTGCCTGCCTTCCCCTTTCCAACCCATGATCCCACCTCCACATCCTTTTGCAAAGCAGTGAGGAAAGTTAATAGAATCATAAAATTGTAGGCAGGCAGGCAGGTGAGAGCCCCCTCGTGGCTCCTCTCAGGGACACTCGCTCCTATCCATCGGGGTGGGTGGGAGGCTGGCTCATGCTGGGCTTTCCTTACCATGGCGCTGAGCACCCGCCCAATGTATTTGGGGTCATTTCGTCTTCGCACATCAGCAGTTGGGTCCTTGCGGTAGCTCAAGCTCCGGTCTAGGATGTCAAGGCAGATGTCCAAAATGCCGTCTTGAAACTGAACACAGAGAGGAAGACAAATGAAATGGTTCTTCATCCTGTGGCCGCATCACACAGTGCTACACACATAACCTGGAGCTCCCCCAGGAGGCATCTTGGCCTGGCCAGGAGCTCCAGGCTCCCCAAGGGAATGGCTGAGCTTCAGCCTGTGGGATGGATTTTAAATGAACTCCCTCCAAGTGGCCATGACTGTGGACTGTACAGAGTTTCAAAACCCCATCCTTGGCAGCAAAATTAAATGCACAGGAATTAGACTGTAAAACTGCGTTTTGAGCGACTCCAACTATGAACTGGTTGAAGGAAGAGAGAGAGGACCAGGAGGTACTATTTGTTCCTTCCTCTGCAGGAGAGGAGGGGAAATGATATCACACAGAGCCCTCTCTACCAATTGCATTTCTATGGTCTGAGTCTGCCTATCATCAATACAGTTCTGTGGATTTAGCGCCTTCTCATGTGTTTGGGGAATTACTGGCTTGTTTTGCTTTTGGTTTTCTTACTTATTTTGTGTTTTCATTTTTTATTTTTCTGTATTTTTCTGTTGTGAACTGTGATCTTTGGAAGAAGGCTGATATACAAACTTAATAAAATAAATAATTAATATAAATATGTGCTTGTGAGGTTTGGCTGCTAATCTCTCACAAGGCCTGGGTGGGCGAGAGGGGCCCACAGTGGCTCCGAAGGTTTCCTGCCCCTCTCCCTCCCTTGGGCAGAGGTTTGGGAGTAACCCAGACTTTCCCAGAGAATGTTCAGGGGGGATTTTTACAGCATTTTCCTCAAAAAGTGCCCTAAGTTGCCATACTTCCGGAGTTTTCTGGACATTTCGCCAATTTGGCGGAAAATCCTCCCAGACACCGTTTTGACAGTCCGATTCAGGGACGTGTCTGGGGAAAACCGAGATGTGTGGCAGCCCTATCACGGTGATCCATAGTTAAAAGCAGAAGTTGACAAATGTGTCCTGCTTTTGCTCTTCAAAATATGGCAACCTGAAGACCCCCAGGGACCGTCCAGCCAGCCTAGGAAGTGCGCTCTGGTCGCGGGGGAGGAGACATGAGGCATTGCCATCCACACCTGGAATTGAGGAGCAGCTGGAAAGTTTCACATTTCACACCCAGGACTCATTTTTTCTCTCTTCTTTTGAGAAAGTAGGGGGAAACGGGATTTGGAGGGTGCGTGTGTGCGCGTAGCTGAGCTCCAGTTGCTGTGGGCATTTCTGGATGGGGCCGGTAGCGTCTCTCCTAACCCCACCCCGGTCTCCAGCCCCCGCCCAAAGGCTTCCCCCTATGAAATATATTCAGAGTTGCAAAGTGATTCATGCTCTTTATTCAGCTCATAGTGGTGAGGAGGAATGAATGAAAGTCCCCTCAAAGTATCTGCTTTATATACATTATTTACACAATGGGCTGCACATGATTCGCTAATTCTCGAATTCTACTGTAAGCCAATCAGGTTGTGGATTCACTTATATCTGGAGCATGATTGGGTGTTTCCTGCCAACCAATCATACTGCTGCATTGTTCTAGGACCAATCAGACTGCTGCATTCTGAATCCTATTGTTCTAGGACCAATCAGACTGCTGCATTTTGGATCCTATTGTTCTAGGACCAATCAGACTGCTGCAGTTTGGATCCTATTCAACTCAGTACATAACACCCTACCTGGCCAAAGTTCCACCCGAAGCTGGAGATGTGGTTCGCGCTGCCCACGAAGACGACGCCGAACTCGGAGAGGACGTATTCCTTGCGCTCCGCGTCGTTGTCCATGAAGACATCGTCTCCTGCAAGCGAAAGAACAGGCTGTTGCTGAGGGGACATTTGGGTGGGGAAGAACTAGGAATCCCCAGTACCTCCTTGGGATGCCCCTAGCCCTCCTCCCTGTAGCTGCAGGTGGCCCGTTCTGTCCCTGTGCGCCTTGGGGGCAGGAAGCCCCCTGGCGCCACTCCTGAGCCACCCCGAGGCCGCTTCGTGCATCTGGAAGCACCTAGCCAGGAGGAGAAGGAGGAGGAGTCCCGGGTCCCGACAAGAAAAGGCCGGGGGCCGAGGGGGCAGTGGTCGGGGAGGGGATGGTGCGGTGGGTTCGGGGGCATCAGTCGCTGGGGGGCCGTGTGTTTTGGATTTGTTTTCGCTCTTGTTTTTATTAAGTATTTCGCGTTTCTTATATTTTTATGTTGTGAACCACCTTGAGATCTACGGATGAAGACTTCCGGGTTAGCGCCATCGGTAATGGCGGAATTCCTCTGAACGAGAGGAATCTGCTCTGCGGAAATCGGGTCTGGCTGCCGCGGTGAAGGCGGAGACCCTTCAAAAATCACAGGCGGGTGAAGCCTGTGAATGTGGGATTCGGCGGGCACCTTTTGTGCCTCCCCTACTCGGAGGGAAACCCGTTTTCGGGGACCCAGAGCGAAGTGGGGTGAGCGGCACGGTGCTTTGAATCGACTGCTACTTCCATGGAGTGAAGCCGCACAGCCGTTGCCGGAGAGCGCTGACTTTTTCCTGTGGATAATTGGATTTAAAAGTAACTACCCGTGAGTAGAGTGAAGAATTGGAATTTTAAAAGTTTGAATTTGACAACGAAACGGGGGGAGGCTCAAAACAGGAAGTCTGCCTTCCTCTTTTGTAAATAGACGGAAGCAAACAGGCTCAAGCTAAAGCCTTGGAAAGCTTAGAAGAAGAAGAAGAAGAGTTTGGATTTGATATCCCGCCTTTCACTCCCTTTTTAAGGAGTCTCAAAGCGGCTAACATTCTCCTTTCCCTTCCTCCCCCACAACAAACACTCTATGAGGTGAGTGGGGCTGAGAGACTTCACAGAAGTGTGACTGGCCCAAGGTCACCCAGCAGCTGCATGTGGAGGAGCGGAGACACGAACCCGGTTTCCCAGATTACGAGACTACCGCTCTTAACCACTACACCACACTGGCTCTTATTGTAAAGGTCTAAATTTTCAGCATTAAAAATAGTGAACCCCCCCCCCCTTGGAAGCAGGTGAAGAGGGGGGGAGTTTTGGACTGTATTTGCCTGCAAAAGAGAGGGAAGGAAGCTAAAGCTCCACCGCTCAGAACCTGGAAATGGGCTGCCATTAAGACTGCTGTACTTTGGAGTGCGCATTGATTGTGAATAGACTGTTCGCTGACAGCCAGCTAAATAAGAGAGATACATTGTTTCAACTATCCTCTTCTGACTTTAAAAAAGAGTAACTAGACTTGAAACTAGTTTTATTGTTGCAACTGTGTTTTAAAAGGTGATATTTTGGATTAAAACAAATACAATTAGCAACTATTTCCCCCTAGAGGAAGATTCTGAAATTGTTACAAGAGCTGGAATTTTCCAACTGTAAGATAAGACTTTGGGACTGTGGGACTGACCTTGAACTACTTAAGTGTTATGGCAGATGGGAAAGAAAAAATAGACCCGTCAATCCAAGACAAAACAACAAGGTCTGGGAAGTCTTGGCAGTGAAGAGCCTCTACATCTGGCCCTCCTGCCTCATCTGCGGCTGTACTAACTCATTCTAATTCAAAAGGAATGTCATCAGAAGAGGCTTTAGCACTTGCATTAAGTAAGATAAATGAATCATTGGAACAACTTAATAAAAAAGTAGATGCTGCAAGTAATAAAATTTATCAGAACACAGAAAGTATAAATAGCTTGGGAAAAAGGTTAATACCAATACAGAAACCATCGAGAAACTGATACAGGAATCTAATTCGACACGACAGACCGCAGAGGAAGCCAAGGAAAAAGTTGTTGCTGTCGAAGCTAAGGTAATTCAGTTGGAAACAGAGAGAGTCCCAGACCTTCAGAGGCAACTTGAGGACCGCAAGTTGACGCTTTCTATGATTGAGCTCAAGGAAAAACAGATAAATTTGAGGATCAGAGCTGTACCTGAACTGGAAAAGGACAGTTTGATAGATTTTCTCACGCAGGAATTTGCAGAATTTTGGGAGTTGGATTTGGAACAAGAGGAATTCAGAATTGTGAGGGCCTTTAGACTTGGAAGAGGAGGGAAGAAAGAGAAGAACAGAACAAGAGACTGTCTGATTAATAATAAATAATAATAATTTTTATTTATATCCCGCCCTCCCCAGCCGAAGCCGGGCTCAGGGCGGCTAACAACAATAAAACAGTATAAAAGTATAGCATAAACAACACTCTAAAATCATTCATTATAAAATTAATTAATTCAGGCCACTGGCAACCATTGGGCCAGAGCTCCGCGAAGATTGCCGAGGGAGGGAGTCAGGCTGTGCCCTGGCCAAAGGCCTGGTGGAACAGCTCTGTCTTGCAGGCCCTGCGGAAAGATTTCAAGTCCCGCAGGGCCCTGGTCTCTTGTGACAAAGTGTTCCACCAGATCAGAGCCACAGCCGAAAAAGCCCTGGCTCTAGTTGAGGCCAGCCTAACTTCTCTGTGGCCTGGGACCTTCAAGATGTTTTTATTTGAAGACCGTAAGTTTCTCTGTGGGGCATACCAGGAGAGGCGGTCCCGTAGGTACGAGGGTCCTAGGCCATATAGGGCTTTAAAGGTTAAAACCAGCACCTTAAACCTGATCCTGTACTCCACCGGGAGCCAGTGCAGCTGGTGTAGCACCGGGTGAATGTGATCTCGCAGCGAAGACCTCGTAAGGAGTCTCGCTGCAGCATTCTGCACCCGCTGGAGTTTCTGGGTCAGTCTCAAGGGCAGCCCCACGTAGAGCAAGTTACAATAATCCAGTCTGGAGGTGACCGTCGCGTGGATCACAGTGGCTAGGTTAGGGTGAGAGAGGTAAGGAGCCAACTCCTTAGCTTGGCAGAGATGGAAAAATGCTGCCTTTGTTATAGCTGCAATCTGCGCCTCCATGGAAAGGGAGGTGTCGAAGATTACACCCAAACTCTTAACGGACGGTGCTGGCACTAATTGCGCCCCCGCAAGAGGTGGGAGTCCCCCCCCAATCCCATATCGCCCCGTCCCAGCCACAGGACCTCTGTCTTCAAAGGATTTAGCTTCAACCGGCTCCCACGTAACCATCCAGCCACAGCTTCCAAACATCTGGTCAGTGTGTCTGGGGCCGAGTCAGGATGGCCATTCATCAACAGATAGAGTTGGGTGTCATCGGCATACTGATGGCAACCCAGCCCAAAACTCCGAACAAGCTGGGTGAGGGGGCGCATAAAGATGTTGAAAAGCATCGGGGAGAGTATCGCACCCTGAGGTACTCCACACACCAAGGAGTGGTGCGATGACAATTCCCCCCAAAGCGCCACCCTCTGTCCCCGACCAGAGATTACCCTCCAATCTAAAGAGAGAGATAGAATTTTGGGTTGGCACTACCAGAAGACTTTGGTAATACAACAGTCAAGAGTGGAAATATTTAAAGACATCCCGAAACATCTTTTGGACCTTAGGTCCCACTACGGAGACTTGGTTGTCCTGCTGAGAAGGAACAAAATCATCTTCAGGTGGGAATTCCCCCAAGGTCTATCCTTCAGCTTTAAAGGAAGGAAAATAAAAATAAGATCAGTAGAAGACAAAGTAAAGTTTTTGAACAACTACGAGGAAGATCTGCAGAAGGAGCTTGGAAAAGAGTCAAAAGTGTCCGACAGAGGATCGCCAGATAGAGGATTAGAGCAAAGAGCATTAGACAGAAGATCACCAAAAAGAGAAATAGTGGACATAGCAACATTACCTTTTGGACTGGACCGTCTAGTGAACGTGACACCCACACTACCAACAGAAGAAGAGCAGGCATTGGGTGCAGTTGGAGGAAAACCAGAGTAACTACATCATGGCACTGCAAGTATTAAGCTGGAATGTTAATGGACTGAATTCCCCGGAAAAAAGGCGGAGAGTCTTTCATTTACTGAAAAAAGAACAATTGGACTTGATTTGTTTGCTAGAAACACATGTGATAAGGCTACATAGGAAGATATTAAGTAATAAAAGATTGGGCCAATAATTTATCTCATCAGACAAAGTTAAAAAAAGAAGAGTAGTCCTTTATGCAAAAGAAAGCCTATCACCAAAATTTATATTTAAAGATGACCAAGGAAGATTTGTTGCAACTGAAATTCAATCACAAGGGGAGAAATTTTTGATAGTAGGTATTTATGCACCAAATGAAGGAAAATCGGAAGTTTTCAAGAAGTTACATGAGATCCTGATGGACTATATGGATTACAATATGATTTTGATGGGAGATATGAATGGAGTGGTGTCTACAAATATGGACAAGGCACAGAGACAGGTAGCCACCAAGGATGGTAGACTACCAAAACCTTTTTTTTATATGACTGAAAATATGGATTTGGTTGACATCTGGAGAACAAAGAACCCCCTGGGAAGAGAGGGAACTTTCTTCTCTGAGGCTAAAATGACATGGACAAGAATTGACCAAATTTGGGTAACTAGAGGACTGGCTCCGAAGACTAGTAAAGTGGAAATCTGTCCCAAAACTTGCTCCGACCATAATGCTGTGAAGATGGAAATGAAACTGACACCAATTGGTTCCTTTAGATGGAGGATGAATGATACTTTGTTTAGGAATGAAGAAGTGACTAAGAAGGCCCAAAAAACTTTGAGAGACTATTTTGAGATAAATATGAACACTACTGTGGAAAAAAGAGTAATCTGGGACGCAAGTAAAGCGGTTATGAGAGGATTTCTGATACAACAGAATGCAATTAAGAAGAGAATTCAAAATGAGAAAAAAGATAAAATTCTGGGAAAAATAAAGGAAGGAGAGAAGAAACTGAGGGTGAAACCAATGTCGCAGGAGATTTTGAAAGAGATAAAGTTATATCAAGTACAATATATGAAAATGATGAATCAGGAAATAGAATGGAAGATCAAACAGATGAGACAAAAGATACGATACGATACGATACGATATCTTTATTGTCATTGTCCCTTGCGGAACAATGAAATTGAAAACTACATAAAACTACATAAAACTACCACAAAACTACACAAAAACTACATAAAACTACTACAAAACTACATAAAACATTCAAAAACCCCTAAAAACTCTGAAACCCCATTTTAAAATACACTATACTATAGAGACCCCTTATGCTGCGTTTAGAACCAGAATTGCATTAGCGTAGAAACTGTTTCTCAGATGGCTAGTCCTGGCCTTTATAACCCTATACCTTCTTCCAGAAGGCAGAAGCTGAAAGAGATCATTTCTGGGGTGCGTACTATCATGCGATATCTCTGCCGCTTTCTTATGGCAACTGGAAGCGTAGATTTGATCCAAGGTGGGAAGAGTGCACCCAATAATTCTCTCTGCAGTCTTTACAACCCTGGATAGCATTGTTTTTCCCCTGGCCGTGCAGCTCCCAAACCACATGCACAGACCATAAGTTAGTACGCTCTCTACAGTGCAATGGTAGAATGCCATCAACAGGTCCTTTGAGAGATTGTTTTTCAGGAGGATTCTCAGAAAATATAACCTCTGCTGTGCTCTCTTCACCAGGTCTTTGCTGTTCTCTCCCCATTCCCAGAAATCGAAACACTGAGACCTGTTCCACGCACTTCCCCTCAATAATAAGTGGCTGAATATTCAATTTACATTTCCTAAAGTCCACAATGATCTCTTTTGTTTTCTTTAAGTTAAGCAGTAAGTTGTTTTTCCTGCACCACTCCCCCAACTGCTCAACTTCCTTCCTAAAGGCCGCCTCCCCCCCCCCCATTTGAATCGGCAAATAAGTGCGATTTGAATCGGCATTTGAATCGGCAAATAAGTGCAGAAAACTGTTGGCTTGGCAAATGAAAAAAAAGACAAAAACTTAACACTATTATGAATTTGGAAGTGGAAGGAAAGAATATACAGAATCCAGTGGAAATTAGAAAGTGCTTCCAGAGGTATTTTAAACAACTATAGACACAGGAGACGCAGAAAGAAATGGACATTGATAGATTTTTGAAAACTAATGGACTACAAAAAATCTCTCAGGAAAATAAGTTAATGCTGAATTATAAAATAACGGAGCAGGAAGTAGAAGGGGCCATTCAGAACATGCAATTAGGTAAATCCCCAGGACCGGATGGATTGACTTCAAGATACTACACATCTCTGAAAGAATGGTTAATACAACCTTTAAAGGAAGTCTGTAATGAAATACTGGAAGGGAAAAGGCACCAGAGTTGTGGAAGGAAGCTTATATTACACTTATACCGAAAACAGAGACTGAAAAGACACAGCTCAAGAACTACCGCCCCATATCACTGCTTAATGTGGATTATAAAAATTTTGCAGATATTTTGGCTAAAAGATTAAAAAAGGTATTAGCAGAAGAAATTCATAAAGATCAGGCGGGCTTTCTCCCGTGCAGACACTTGTCTGACAATACAAGGAACATAATTAATATTTTAGAAAAACTACAAGTGAAGATTAATACTAAAGGAGTTTTGATATTTGTGGACGCGGAGAAAGCCTTTGACAATATTTCTTGGAGTTTTATGAAGAAGAATTTATTGGGGATGGTGGTTGGTCAAGGTTCTGGAAATGGTATAGGTGCAATTTATTCAGAACAGAAGGCTAAATTAATTGTGAATAACGTAGTGACGCAAGAATTTAAGATTGAGAAAGGAACACGACAAGGTTGCCCAATCTCTCCATTGCTTTTTATATCGGTCCTGGAGGTTTTGTTAAATATGATTAGAAGGGACCAATTGGTTAAAGGTATACAAGTGGGAGCTAAACAGTACAAACTGAAAGCATTTGCTGATGATTTGGTATTGACTTTACAGGAGCCAGAATCTAGTACTAAAAGAGTACTGGAATTCATTCAAGAATTTGGTCAGGTAGCAGGCTTTAAGTTGAACAAGATGAAAACTAAGGTTTTAGAGAAAAATCTAACTGTGATTGAGAGAGATAAGTTTCAGAAGGAGACAGGATTAATACTGGTTAAGAAAGTGAAATGTTTAGGGGTTAACATGACTGCTAAGAACGTGAATTTATTTAAGGATAACTATGAAAAATGTTGGACTGAAGTGAAAAAGGACTTAGAAATATGGTCAAATTTGAAGTTATCACTATTAGGCCGAATTGCTGTGATAAAAATGAATGTATTGCCAAGGATGCTGTTTTTGTTTCAAACATTGCAAATTTTGGACAAAATGGACTGTTTCAAGAAGTGGCAGAGAGATATCTCTAGATTTGTCTGGCAGGGCAAGAAGCCTCGAATAAAATTTAAGATATTAACAGATGCTTAAGAAAGAGGTGGATTTGCCCTGCCAGACCTTAAACTTTATTATGAATCAGCCACTTTTTGTTGGCTGAGAGAATGTATGCTTCTTGAAAACACTGATGTGTTGGATTTGGAAGGTTGTAACAATGTATTTGGTTGGCATGCATATCTGTGGTATGATAAGGTTAAAGCACACAAAGCGTTTAAAAATCACATTGTCAGAAAAGCACTGTTTCATCTCTGGATAAGATATAAGGACTTGCTAGAAAATAAAACCCCAAGATGGCTGTCACCAATGGAAGCAAAGGCTCAGAAAAAACTCAATATGGAGGCCAAATGGCCAAAGTATTGGGAAATTCTGGAACAAGAGGGAGACAGATTAAAACTGCAGAGTTTTGAAAAATTAAAAAACAGAGTGCGAGACTGGCTCCATTATTATCAAATAATGGAGGTATACAATTTGGACAAAAAACTAGTCTTCCAGGTGGAAAAATCAAAATTGGAAACAGAATTGTTAGACCCCAAAGTTAAGAACCTGTCAAGAATGTATAACTTGCTGTTGAAATGGAATACTCAGGATGAAACGGTGAAATCTGCTATGATTAAATGGGCACAAGATGTTGGACATAACATTATGATGGCTGACTGGGAACAGTTATGGACCACAGGTATGAAGTTTACGGCATGTAATGCCTTAAAAGAGAATCTAATGAAAATGATTTACAGGTGGTACATAACACCAGTCAAGCTTGCAAAAATCTACCATTTGCCCGATAATAAATGCTGGAAATGTAACGAGACTGAAGGTACGTTCTTTCACCTTTGGTGGACATGCCCAAGGATTAAGAATTTCTGGGAGATGATTTATAATGAAATAAAAAAGGTATTCAAATATACCTTCCTGAAGAAACCAGAGGCCTTTCTCCTGGGCATGGTCGGTCAATTGGTGCCAAAGAAGGATAGGACTTTTTCTATGTATGCTACAACAGCAGCAAGAATACTTATCGCAAAGCATTGGAAGACACAAGATCTACCCACCCGGGAAGAATGGTAGATGAAGCTGATGGACTACATGGAGTTGGCAGAAATGACTGGCAGAATCCGAGACCAGGGAGAAGAGTCGGTGGAAGAAGATTGGAAAACATTTAAAGTATATTTACAGAAATATTGCAAAATTAATGAATGTTAGAAGGATGCTGGAATGAAGTTAGATGGCTTTAGCAGAAACGTTATAAAGAGTTAAGTAAAAATAGATTGCTAAAGGGCCAAAGTGGAAAATTTAAGGTTAGATTGTGTTAAGATAAATTATAGAAAAAAATTGAGAAAGATGGAAAGGATTTACTGAAATAGCTAACTGAACTAGAATACAAAAAAGGGAGGTGTGAGGAGGTCGATGAAACAAGTAAATGAAAGGTAAAGATACAGAAATATTGGATGTGTTTTTAAATGTTTTTGTTTTTCTTGTTGTTTTGCTGTATTGTTTCTTTTTTCTTTTTTGGTTTTTTTTATTTCTGATGTATTGTAAGGAATTGTTTAGTTTAGTTTAGTTTTTTATTGCTTCTTTTTTTCTTTTTTCTGTAACCATTAAACATCTAATAAATATCATTATATTAAAAAAAAGAGATCTACGGATGAAGGGCGGCATACAAATTTAATAAATAACTAAATACCTGTCGCCCAGGGGTTAAAGAGCAGCACGAAGGTGCCGAGGTGGGAGGCGCCGGCGCTCGTTTTGATCCCCAGCCGGTAGCGCCCGATGGCGGCACTCGCAGGGCTGGAAATGGAGATGTTCAGGGAGTCCGAATCCGCCGGAGAGTTCTGGATGGCGCCCCAGGAGCCGCCGCTAGGTGCGGCGCTGGAGATGCCAAAAGCCACGCGGGTCTTCTCGTGCAGGGCAGAGGTCGATCCTGGCAGCAGGAGGAAGGCGGTGAGCTTTGGGCATAGTGGAGGTCACATCTTGGGCAGCCCGCCCTCCGGGGTGGGGGCCTTTACGCCAAGTGGCCCCTCGGCATGGAGAGCCAAGGAGTCACCCAGCTGGACTCTGCATTTCGGTGGCAGCTTACCTGTTTCGACGGTGAACGTGAGGCTGCCTGGAGCTGGCGCTGCTCCGCCGAAGGCCAGAGAGATATAGAAAAGTTGTGCCCGTCGCACCACCAGCTCGGTGCCGGGGTACTGCTCGGTGTGGTGCGCGCTGCCATTGGCTTCCCGCTTCCAGTCAATCTTTGGCACTGCTGCAAAAACGGAGACAATACCACGAAGGTTGAGGCAGAGAGGCTCGCCTGCGCGCCCCTTTCCCTCAGACTGGCTGGAAAAATGTGCGTGAAATGGAGCTCTTGATGCTCAGCTTCATCGCATTTGACACCAATGCAAATGCTGTTCATCTCCCGTGCGAGAGGAGGAGGAGGAGGAGATATGTGGCAGCTGCGGAGTTGTGGGCAGGGCAGACCCTCCACGTGGCACTGCGGCACTTCGGCAAGAGCAGCCGCTGGGGAGCAGGGCAGCGCAAGGGCACCAGCCCGCCTGTCCCGGCCTGGCGCCAGCTGAGCTCAGTCGCTTTCTGCAGATTCACGCGTGTTGGGTTGCGTATACAGAACAGAAACCGTTGTTCCCGGTGCCAAAGTATTTAGTCAAGGGGTGGATTGTGACTAAGCAGAAACCACTCACGAATTTGAGGGCTCAGCACTTGCTGGGCAGCTCCGGACCGACCTCTCTTAGCGCCTGGGACGGGACCGGGCGGGCGAGCAGTTCATCAGGGAAGGAGGGGAGGGGGGCACTCGCCCAGACTCTCGCCATGGCAGTCCGGCCACATTCTGGATGCGGCCAAGCCTGCGCGTGCGCTCTGTGCAACCGTCCCTCGTGCGTCCTGCCATCGCCCTGGGAAGACTCCAGGCCCCGCCGCGCCTTGGCCCGGGGTGCGGAGCGCTTGGGCTGGGCTGCGGACCGAAGGAGCTGGGCCCCGAAGCCCAGAGCCCAGCCGCGTTCCGCAAGCGCCGGCTTGCCCTGCCCCCGCCTCTCGCTGTAATTACGGCTCTTCAAACCGGGCTGACAGCGCGCGGAGCGTGTCCCGGTGGGGAGAGGGCAGCCCCAGGTCCCAGCCCAAGAGGCAGCCGGGGACTAAAGATTTGCCTTTGGGAAGCTGCTGTTTGGCGGCGGACGCCCCATAACGGAACTGCCGGAGCCTCGTTGGTCCCCGAGCTGGCGAGGCTCCTCGGAGAGAGCCGGCCCGCCTTGCGGAACGCGCTGTCACTGGATCCAATGGACGCCTGCTGAAAACTTTTCCGCGCTGCACAGCTCATGCAGACAATTAAGACACCACCTTTCAAAGGCTCATAGAACCGTAGAGTTGGAAGGCACCCCAGGGTCATCTAGTCTACCCTCTGCATTGCAGGAATCTGTTGCCCAAGGTGGGGCTGAACCCATGACCCTGAGAGTAAGAGCCTCACGCTCTACGGACCGAGCGATCACTAGAGAGGGAGTTCCAAAGGTTGGAACAGACACCATAATATTGTAGTTAGTGGAGGATCCCTGTGTTTAGATTTTCATGTGCTTTCAACTGCATATAGATGTTGTAAGCACGGGTTCTTTTTGTGATGTAGTGGTATATGCATATTCCTTGGGGTCAGGATAGAGGTTAACTTTACCCCCGCCCAGCGATCAGCCTCTCTGCTCCAGCCCTGCCCTGTCCAGGGTGGTCCCCTTTCCCTTGATGAGCTGGCTCTGCTTTGCTGCCGGCCCAGGATGAGCCCTACAGGTCTTTATCCACTCTAGAAAGCAGACCACCCTCACCAGCCCCTCCAGGCTGTGCTCCCAGCAGCAACAGGGCTGGGGGAAATGGGCAGGGCTGGGCAGGGGGGCAGGTGTGTTGGGTCCGTCCGAGCAAGGTGGGGTGCATGCCTAGAGGAAGGCCAGCCCACCAGAGAGATGCAAAGGCTCCCCCTGCAGAGGAAGAGGCAGGAGAACCCAGCTGGCTTGTATTCTATTACTAGCTGGTGCTGTGGAGGGGTAGAGGAGAGGGCAAAGGCAAAGGCAAAGGCAAAGCCTTGATTGGCTGGCATGCCCAACAGGCCCATGAAATGCTGGCCAAGCCTTCCTTATTCGCACCTGGCCAGCCCTGCAGGCAGCCCATACTGGGGCCTTGCCCAGGGCAGCTTGTACTCACCAGCCATGCTCTCTCTTGTTCTGCTGCTCGTTGGGTCCTCTAGAGAAGCTCCCAGGGAGAGGATGAGCCTCTCAAGGGGCTTGGAAGCACCTTATATGCAGCACACTGGAGACTCCTCCTTTTTGTCCAAAGGTGGGCGAGGCTCACAAGCCACACCAACAGTACTGAAACCTTCCCTGCCATGGGAGGGGCAGGCAGGAGTGACTCTGGGTGGCTCTTCACTCCAGGAAGGCTGATGACAGAAAGGGTGCATGCAGCAGGGAGTCATTTCCAGGTCAGAAGAAAGGGGCCTGAATCAGCTACCAGTAACCTTTCCCCTAGTCTTTCTAGGAAGGCCTTGGCACAAAGCCCTCAAGTGGCCAGCCCTCTGGGGCAGGTACATGGGCCTCTCTACAACTAGGGCATCTCTTAACTCATGCAGCCATGAAGCCAGCATTTCCCACTGAGGAACAGCTCGGTGGTGCAACCGCATTAAGCTGCACTCCTTCCTTAATGCTAATTCCTTGCTGCATCCCGCACTCCCTGCATGTCAGACACTTTGCCAGCTGCAGTTCTGCTGGGTGGGAGGTGGCGGATGGCTGCAGCTGCCTGTGTGCAGGTCAACTCTTCCCTGAACTTGTTACCAGAGAAGTCAAGGCCATTTCTGACAAAAGCAGGAACGCACCACCTCCTCCCTCCAATATGCCCATCCCAGCACAGGACTGATGACAGGCCTGTGGCAACAAAGCACTCAAGGAAGGAGACCCTCCAACATAGTCCTTGCTATGTTGGCCCAGAATTGGAAGACAAACGTAATACCAACTATTATGGAATGGCAGGTTAAAATGACGGATTACGCAGAACTGGCTAGACTATCAGGGAAAATTAGAGATCAGGATGAACAGAAGTTTCATGAAAGTTGGAGCAAATATTTGGTGCATAGAAGAGACAACTGCAAAACCTTAAAGACACTGGCAGGGTTAGATTAACTCCAACAGCATATGGTTAAGCAGATAAACAAACAAAATATGTGATGTAAGAAAATGTATGATACTTAACGAATGGGTGGAGGGATGTCTGACGCTCGGCAGAGCCAAAGATATATGTGAGATGTATTTGTATAATGAATGTATATTTAATGAAAATCAATAAAAAATTATTGTAAAAAAGAAAAGGAAGGAGACCCTCCAAAGGCACCTGGGAAAGGGTCCCTTTCCCTCCCACCCTCTCCAGCTGCACTCCTCCCTTAACGCTAATTCCTTGCTGCATCCCGCACTCCCTGCATGTCAGACACTTTGCCAGCTGCAGTTCTGCTGGGTGGGAGGTGGCGGATGGCTGCAGCTGCCTGTGTGCAGCTTAACTCTTCCCTGAACTTGTTACCAGAGAAGTCAAGGCCATTTCTGACAAAAGCAGGAACGCACCACCTCCTCACTCCAATATGCCCATCCCAGCACAGGACTGATGACAGGCCTGTCGGGAATCAAGCCTTTTATCAGGAGAAACTGGCAACTCTCCCAGGCACCAGGCTTGATCTCCTGTTGACCTCCCTGTCTGCTTTCCTGGCAGGATCCAGGCAGAGGTCGCGATAGGCGATCCTTCTCAGCGTGAGAAGAACACATCCCCTCTATCCCCCCCCCGGCAGGGGAAAGAGATAGACAGAAAACGTATTTACATGCCTTTATTTCTGTCTTTGCAGCGTTACAAAAAACACGACTGCTCTCCTCAAACTCCAGCAGTCGAGAGAGAAACACTTCCTGCACTTCCTGTACAGGAACAAGAGGAAAAGCTCAAATTACACTCTGAGCTAACTCCGGTGCAATGCGCTGTGAATTGACTGTCCCTCTGTTTCCCACGGACAGTCCCAACATTCCCATCATGTTTTATTTTCAAGCTAGCACTTTGCAGCAGCATTGCATCCATATGAATCAATGTGTGCTGCGAACATAGCTTGATCCAGAGAAGAAAACAAAGAGTTGTAATACATATAACACTCCCCTGTTGTTTCAGTTCCACCCTCGGAACTACCCGCCACTGGTTTCCCCAGTGTACCTCTCTGGTTGTCTGACTTCCAAGGAATGAGTGCATCTGCATTATCTTGGCTATGGAATGTAGTGTTACGCTTGGCAACTCCCTGTTGTGTCTTTGTCTCTGATTTAGACACAGCTTCAACCTGTCTTGAGTTGTCAACAATAGTAACACATGCAACAGCTGAGTTAGCAAACTCTTTTGAATACCTCTTGGGTGGTACACCCTTTGTAACTCTCTCGGACCTGCGTATGAGGTGCTGATCCTCTCTGCTCACTGGTTCAGTCTCAGGATTCTTTGGAGAACCAGTTCCGATAGTAAACAGTGGTTCATCCTTCACCTGTGAAGGTCTAACCATTGTGTGAGATTTCCTCTCAATGACTCTGTCAACTGAGCTCTCCGAGCTATTACTGTTACTCTCAGTACCACTGTAATCAGTAAAATCATCATCATCATCTGAATTGTCCTCAGTGGGAAATGTGTGAACAATTACTCTCTCCTGTTCAGGAGCACTCTCTAGAAATTTCGTGAGAATCAGCTGACTAGATTCAGACAAAATTACTCTGTAGAGACCCTTATCTACAAATATGGATAAGGCACAATGACAGGTAGTCACTAAGGATGGTAGACTACTGAAAACATTTTTTGAGATGACAGACAACTTGGACTTAGTTGATATCTGGAGAACAAAGAATCCCTTCGCTAGAGAGGGAACCTTCTTCTCTGAAGCTAAAATGACATGGACAAGAATTGTCCAAATATGGGTAACTAGAGGAATGGCATCAAAGACAAGAAAAGTGGAAATTTGTCCAAAAACCTGCTCTGACCATAATGCCGTGAAGATGGAGATGAAACTAACACCAACTGGCTCTTTCAGATGGAGGATGAATGACACCTTATTTAGAGACGAAGAAGTGACTAAGAAGGCCCAAAAAACCTTGAGAGACTATTTTGAGACAAACATGAACACTAATGTTGAAAAAAGAGTAATCTGGGACGCAAGCAAAGCGGTTATGAGAGGGTTCTTGATACAACAGAATGCAATAAAGAAGAGAATCCAAAATGAGAAGAAAGATAAAATTTTGGAGAAAATAAAGGAAAGTGAGAGGAAATTGAGAGCAAAACCAAAGTCGCAAGAGATCTTGAGAGAAATAAAGTTATATCAAGTTAAGATTAAGTTAATAAAGTTAAGTTAATAAAGTTATATCAAGTTAAGATTAAAAAAGGATGTGTACAAAAAATGGAAAAGGGGGGAACCACCAAAGAGGAATTCAAACAAATAGCCAGCATGTGTAGACACAAAGTCAGAAAAGCTAAAGCACAGAATGAACTCAGGCTGGCTAGAGAGGTTAAAAGCAACAAAAAAGGCTTTTATGGGTATGTTCGTAGCAAAAGGAAGAACAAAGAAACAGTGGGGTCACTCAGAGGAGAAGATGGTGAAATGCAAACAGGGGACACAGAAAGGGCTGAACTCCTCAATGCCTTCTTTGCCTCAGTCTTCTCCGATAAAGAAAACAATGCCCGACCTGAAGAATTTGGAGCAAATGATTCAGCAAAGGAAACACAACCCAGAATAACTAAGGAGATAGTACAAGAATACTTGGCTAGTTTAGATGTATTCAAGTCTCCAGGGCCAGATGAACTGCATCCAAGAGTATTAAAAGAACTGGCTGATGTGATCTCAGAACCACTGGCAGTCATCTTTGAGAATTCCTGGAGAACAGGCAAAGTCCCAGCAGACTGGAGGAGGGCAAATGTTGTCCCTATTTTCAAAAGGGGAAAAGAGAGGACCCAAATAATTACTGCCCAGTCAGTTTGACATCAATACCAGGGAAGATTCTGGAGCAGATCATTAAGCAAACAGTCTGTGAGCACATAGAAAGGAATGTTGTGATCACCAATAGTCAGCATGGATTTCTGAAAAATAAGTCATGTCAGACTAACCTGATCTCGTTTTTTGACAGAATTACAAGCCTGGTAGATGAAGGGAACACAGTGGATGTAGCCTACCTTGATTTCAGCAAGGCATTTGACAAGGTGCCCCATGATATTCTTGTAAAGAAGCTGGTAAAATGCGGTCTTGACTATGCTACCACTCAGTGGATTTGTAACTGGCTGACTGACCGAACCCAAAGCGTTCTCATCAATGGTTCCTCTTCATCCTGGAGAAGAGTGACTAGTGGGGTGCCACAGGGTTCTGTCTTGGGCCCGGTCTTATTCAACATCTTTATCAACGACTTGGATGATGGACTCAAGGGCATCCTGATCAAATTTGCAGATGACACCAAACTGGGAGGGGTGGCTAGCACCCCAGAGGACAGGATCACACTTCAAAACGACTTTGACAGATTAGAGAACTGGGCAAAAACAAACAAGATGAATTTTAACAGGGAGAAATGTAAAGTATTGCACTTGGGCAAAAAAAATGAGAGGCACAAATACAAGATGGGTGACACCTGGCTTGAGAGCAGTACATGTGAAAAGGATCTAGGAGTCTTGGTTGACCACAAACTTGACATGAGCCAACAGTGTGACGCGGCAGCTAAAAAAGCCAATGCAATTCTGGGCTGCATCAATAGGAGTATAGCATCTAGATCAAGGGAAGTAATAGTGCCACTGTATTCTGCTCTGGTCAGACCTCACCTAGAGTACTGTGTCCAGTTCTGGGCACCACAATTCAAGAAGGACACTGACAAACTGGAACGTGTCCAGAGGAGGGCAACCAAAATGGTCAAAGGCCTGGAAACGATGCCTTATGAGGAACGGCTAAGGGAGCTGGGCATGTTTAGCCTGGAGAAGAGGAGGTTAAGGGGTGATATGATAGCCATGTTCCAATATATAAAAGGATGTCACATAGAGGAGGGAGAAAGGTTGTTTTCTGCTGCTCCAGAGAAGCGGACACAGAGCAATGGATCCAAACTACAAAAAAGAAGATTCCACCTAAACATGAGGAAGAACTTCCTGACAGTAAGAGCTGTTTGACAGTGGAATTTGCTGCCAAGGAGTGTGGTGGAGTCTCCTACTTTGGAGGTCTTTAAGCAGAGGCTTGACAACCATATGTCAGGAGTGCTCTGATGGTGTTTCCTGCTTGGCAGGGGGTTGGACTCGATGGCCCTTGTGGTCTCTTCCAACTATGATTCTATGATTCTATGATCAAGTCCAATATATGAAAATGATGAATCAGGAGATAGAATGGAAAATTAAACAAATGAGACAAAAGACATTCGAGTCGGCTAATAAATGTGGGAAATTACTGGCTTGGCAAATGAAAAAAAGACAAAAATTAAATACAGTCACAAATTTAGAAGTGGAAGGAAGGAATATACAGAACCCAGGTGAGATTAGAAATTGTTTCCAGAGGTATTTTAAACAACTATATACACAAGGGCCACAGAAAGAAACTGATGTAGATCAATTTTTGGAAACAAATGGATTACAAAAAATCTCTCAAGAAAATAAACTAATGTTGAATTACAAAATAACTGAACAGGAGATAGAAGGTGCCATTCAGAATATGCAATTGGGTAAATCTCCAGGACCGGATGGGCTGACTTCTAGATATTACAGTTCTTTAAAAGAATGGCTAGTACAACCTTTGAAAGAGGTCTGTAATAAAATAATGGAGGGGAAAAGGGCACCCGAGTCGTGGAAAGAAGCATATATCACACTTGTACCGAAAACAGAGACTGAAAAGACGCAGCTCAAGAACTATCGCCCCATATCACTGCTTAATGTGGATTACAAAATTTTTGCAGACATTTTGGCTAAAAGACTAAAAAGAGTGTTAGTGGAAGAGATACATAAGGACCAAGCAGGCTTTCTCCCAGGAAGACATCTATCTGACAATGTGAGAAACATAATTAATATTTTAGAAAAATTACAAGTGAACATAAACACTAAGGCAGTTTTAATCTTTGTGGACGCGGAGAAAGCCTTTGACAACATTTCTTGGATTTTTATGGGAAAAAAATTACAGGGTATGGGGGTAGGCCAAGGCTTTGAAAATGGTATAAGTGCAATATATTCCGAACAAAAGGCAAAATAGATTGTAAATAATGTGGTGATGGAGGAAGTTAAGATTGAAAAAGGGACACAACAAGGTTGCCCAATCTCCCCATTGCTTTTTATTTTGGTACTGGAGGTCCTGCTGAATGACTGGTAGAATCCGAGACCAGGGAGAAGAGTCGGTGGAAGAAGATTGGAAGAAATTTAAAGATTATTTACAGAAATATTGCAAAATTAATGAATGTTAGAATGATGTTTGATTGAAGTTAAGTGGTTTGTAGCTGTAATGATATAAAAGAATATGGAATAATTGGATTTTTAAATAGGTAAAAATTTAATGTTATAATATATTAAGATTAACGATCAGGATAATAAGGAGGGAAAGAAATTGCTGAATTAATTAATTGAATTGGAACACAAAAAAGGGAGGTATGAGGAGGTCAGGGAAACAAGGATATGAATGTAAGATTTGGAAAGATTGATTTTTTATTTTTTATTTTTTTATTTTTTCTATAAGTGTATTTATTTTTTTATTCTGTATTTTTCTTGTATTTTTATTTTTGTCTTTTACTTTTGTATTTCTTGTTTTTATGTAATTCTTTTTTCTGAAACTTTAATAAATATTATATATATATATATATATATATATATATATATATATATATATATATAAAAGGAAATGGTATAAGTGCAATTTATTCAGAACAAAAGGCTAAATTAATTGTTAATAACGTGGTGACGGAGGAATTTTAGATAGAAAAAGGGACACGACAAGGTTGCCCAATCTGCCCATTGCTTTTTATTTTGGTCCTGGAGGTCCTGCTGAATATGATTAGAAGGGACCAATTGGTTAAAGGTATACAAGTCGGAGCTAAACAGTACAAATTGAGAGCATTTGCAGATGACTTAGCATTGACATTACAGGAGCCAGAACCTAGTACTAAAAGAGTTTTGGAACTGATTCAAGAATTTGATCAGGTTGCAGGATTTAAACTGAATAAGTTAAAAACAAAGGTCTTAGAGAAAAATTTAACAGCGATTGAGAGAGAGAGAGGTTTCAGAATGAGACAGGTTTAACAGTGGTTAAGAAAGTGAAATACCTGGGGATTAACATGACAGCTAAAAATGGGGATCTATTTAAAGACAATTATGAAAAATGCTGGACTGAAGTAAAAAAGATTTAGAAATTTGGTCAAATTTGAAGCTTTCACTGCTAGGCCGCATTGCTGCGATAAAAATGAATGTACTGTCCAGAATGTTGTTTTTGTTTCAAACACTGCAAATTTTGGATAAAATGGATGGTTTCAAGAAGTGGGAGAGAGATATTTTCAGATTTGTCTGGCAGGGCAAGAAGCCTAGAATAAAATTTAAAATACTAACGGACTAAAGGAAAGAGGTGGATTTGCCCTGCCAGACCTTAAACTTTATTATGAATCAGCAGCTTTTTGCTGGCTGAAAGAATGGCTGCTTCTTGAAAACATAGACATTTTGGATTTAGAAGGTTTTAATAATGTATTTGGATGGCATGCATATTTGTGGTATGATAAGATCAAAGCACATAAAGCATTTAAAAATCATATTGTCAGGAAAGCATTGTTTAATGTCTGGATGAGATATAAGGTCCTACTTGAAAATAAAACCCCAAGGTGGTTGTCACCGATGGAAGCGAAGGCTCAGAAAAAGCTCAATATGGAGGCCAAATGGCCGAAATATTGGGAAATTTTGGAACAAGAGGGAGACAAATTGAAACTGCAGAGTTTTGAAAAACTAACAAATAAAGTGCGAGATTGGCTTCATTATTATCAGATAATGGAGGCATATAATATGGATAAGAAAATTGGCTTCCAGGTGGAAAAATCAAAATTGGAAACAGAACTGTTAGACCCCAAAATCAAGATTTTGTCAAAGATGTATAACTTGCTGTTGAAATGGAATACTCAGGATGAAATGGTGAAATCTGCTATGATTAAATGGGCACAAGATGTTGGACATAACATAATGATGGCTGACTGGGAACAGTTATGGACCACAGGTATGAAGTTTACGGCATGTAATGCCTTAAGAGAGAATATTATGAAAATGATTTACAGGTGGTACATGACACCAGTCAAGCTTGCAAAAATCTATCATTTGCCTGATAATAAATGTTGGAAATGTAAAGAAACTGAAGGTACATTCTTTCACCTTTGGTGGACGTGCCCAAGGATTAAGGCTTTCTTCCCAGAAAGCCTTATATTTATAATGAAATGAAAAAGGTATTTAAATATACCTTTCTGAAGAAACCAGAGGCCTTTCTCCTGGGCATGGTTGGCCAATTGGTGTTGAAGAAGAATAGAACTTTCTTTATGTATGCTACAATAGCAGCAAGAATACTTATTGCAAAGTATTGGAAGACACAAGATTAACCCACTCTGGAAGAATGGCAGATGAAAGTGATGGACTATATGGAACTGGAGGAAATGACTGGCAGAATCGGAGAACAGGGAGAAGAGTCGGTGGAAGAAGATTGGAAGAAATTTAAAAACTATTTACAGAAACACTCTAAAATTAAAGAATGTTAGAATGATGTTGGATTGAAGTTAAGTGGTTTTTAGCAGCAATGTTATAAAGGAATATGTAAAAATGGACTGTTAACAGGTGATAATCTAAAGTTATAATATACTAAGATAAAAGATTAAGATAAAATCAAAGAGGGAAAGGAATTGCTGAACTAACTAACTGAACTGGAATACAAACAAGTGAGGTGTGAGGAGGTCAGGGAAAAAAGCAAATGAAAGATAAGATATGGAAAGATTGATTGGTTTTTAACTGTTTTTACTTTGTATTTTCATTTTTTGTTTTTTTTGTTTTTTTTACTTTTTTCTCTTATTTTTGTAATATGCTGAAACTGTAATAAATAAAAAAATTATTGTGTGGGGGGAAAAGGAAGAAGACCCTCCAAAGGCACCTGGGAAATGCTCCCTATCCCTCCGACCCTCTCTCCAGCTGCACTCCTCTCTTAACGCTAATTCCTTGCTGCATCCCACACTCCCTGCATGTCATACACTTTGCCAGCTGTAGTTCTGCTGGGTGGGAGGTGGGGGATGGGTGCAGGTCAACTCTTCCCTGAACTTGTTACCAGAGGAGTCAAGGCCATTTCTGACAAAAGCAGGAACGCACCACCTCCTCTCTCCAATATGCCCATCCCAGCACAGGACTGATGACAGGCCTGTGGCAACAAAGCACTCAAGGAAGGAGACCCTCCAACATAGTCCTTGCTATGTTGGCTCAGAATTGGAAAACAGACGTAATACCAACTATTATGGAATGGCAGGTTAAAATGACGGATTACACAGAACTGGCTAGACTATCAGGGAAAATTCGAGATCAGGATGAACAGAAGTTTCATGAAAGTTGGAGCAAATATTTGGTGCATAGAAGAGACAACTGCAAAACCTCAAAGACACTGGCAGGGTTAGATTAACTCCAACAGCATATGGTTAATCAGGTAAACAAACAAAATATGTGATGTAAGAAAATGTATGATACTTAACGAAGGGGTGGAGGGACGTCTGACGCTCAGCAGAGCCAAAGATATATGTGAGATGTATTTGTATAATGAATGTATATTTAATGAAAATCAATAAAAAATTATTGTAAAAAAAAAGGAAGGAGACCCTCCAAAGGCACCTGGGAAAGGGTCCCTTTCCCTCCCACCCTCTCCAGCTGCACTCCTCCCTTAACGCTAATTCCTTGCTGCAACCCGCACTCCCTGCATGTCAGACACTTTGCCAGCTGCAGTTCTGCTGGGTGGGAGGTGACGGATGGCTGCAGCTGCCTGTGTGCAGGTCAACTCTTCCCTGAACTTGTTACCAGAGAAGTCAAGGCCATCTCTGACAAAAGCAGGAACGCACCACCTCCTCTCTCCAATATGCCCATCCCAGCACAGGACTGATGACAGGCCTGTGGCAACAAAGCACTCAAGGAAGGAGACCCTCCAACATAGTCCTTGCTATGTTGGCCCTGAATTGGAAGACAAACGTAATACCAACTATTATGGAATGACAGGTTAAAATGACGGATTATGCAGAACTGGCTAGACTATCAGGGAAAATTTGAGATCAGGATGAACAGAAGTTTCATGAAAGTTGGAGCAAATATTTGGTGCATGGAAGAGACAACTGCAAAACTTTAAAGAAACTGGCAGGGTTAGATTAACTCCAACAGCATATGGTTAATCAGGTAAACAAACAAAATATGTGATGTAAGAAAATGTATTATACTTAACGAAGGGGTGGAGGGATGTCTGAAGCTTGGGAGAGCCAAAGATATGCCGTATTTTTCGCTCTATAAGATGCACCAGACCACAAGACGCACCTAGTTTTTGGAGGAGGAAAACAAGAAAAAAAATATTCTGAATCTCAGAAGCCAGAACAGCAAGAGGGATTGCTGAGCACTGAAAGGAGCAATCCCTCTTGCGGTTCTGGCTTTCTGGGATAGCTGTTGTCAGGGAACTGACATCAGAGCGAGAGGCGAAGGGGAGGCTCCCAGATGATGCTGGCGAAGGACCCAGCAGCAGGGGGAGAAACAGCTCAGTAGAGGGGGAAGCCAATCAGCGCAACACCAGGGATAAAGGGGGGCAGACGGGGGAATTGGAGAGAGGGCTCCAGGACTCTTCACTGGAGATCAGTGAGGAGAGCACAGGTCCTCCGCTACCCACGCCCTCCCTGCGCAGAAGACTCCTGCGCAGTGAGAGGAGGAGGAGACTGGGTATCAAACAACTTTTATGTTGGAAGAGGTTCAAGAAACGCCCACTGACGGATTCTGCCAGCGACTGAGGCAGCCACCATGAGAAGGGGCTGTGCAGTCAGAAAGGTTTAACAAGGCAAATTTGCCCAGAAAGGCACCAGTTTACGCACGAGTAAATCATACCCATAGGGGAAAAGTGAGTCTTGTAGAGCAAAAAATGCGGTATGTGAGATGTATTTGTATAATGAATGTATATTTAATGAAAACCAATAAAAAATTATTGTGTGGGGGGAAAAGGAAGGAGACCTTCCAAAGGCACCTGGAAAAGGGTCCCTTTCCCTCCCACCCTCTCCAGCTGCACTCCTTCCTTAACGCTAATTCCTTGCTGCATCCCGCACTCCCTGCATGTCAGACACTTTGCCAGCTGCAGTTCTGCTGGGTGGGAGGTGGCGGATGGCTGCAGCTGCCTGTGTGCAGCTTAACTCTTCCCTGAACTTGTTACCAGAGAAGTCAAGGCCATTTTTGACAAAAGCAGGAACGCACCACCTCCTCCCTCCAGTATGCCCATCCTCTTGGGATACTGCCAGGGAGATAAAGTCCATCATGGCCCCCAAGCTGGCTGCCGGACGATCCATCGATCTCCCGTGGTCACGCAGTATGAGCTATTAGCGACACGAGTTTCCTGGAAATACCTTGCCACATTCCAGGGCTCATGCACACTCTTATCAGCAGATAATGCACAGCCAGAAGTCGCACTCAGGAGAGCATTATTTACAAGCTTTTATTCAGCGTTGATCAGAACAAAGACATGACTGTCTGCGTCAGTCTTCGACAGAGAGAGAGAAGGAAAGCAATAGCAAACATAAACATCCTGTGAGCAGGAAATACGCAGGCTGTGACACAAACATCCTGCTCCCTTTTAAGGTGGAACGGAAATATCCTATCGCATCCCAGCACAGGACTGATGACAGGCCTATGGCAACAAGGCACTCAAGGAAGGAGACCCTCCAACATAGTCCTTGCTATGTTGGCCCAGAATTGGAAAACAGACATAATACCAACTATTATGGAATGGCAGGTTAAAATGACGGATTACGCAGAACTGGCTAGACTATCAGGGAAAATTAGAGATCAGGATGAACAGAAGTTTCATGAAAGTTGGAGCAAATATTTGGTGCATAGAAGAGACAACTGCAAAACCTTAAAGACACTGGCAGGGTTAGATTAACTCCAACAGCATATGGTTAAGCAGATAAACAAACAAAATATGTGATATAAGAAAATGTATGATACTTAACGAATGGGTGGAGGGATGTCTGAAGGTTGGCAGAGCCAAAGATATGCCGTATTTTTCGCTCTATAAGATGCACCAGACCACAAGACGCACCTAGTTTTTGGAGGAGGAAAACAAGAAAAAAATACCCGTATTTTTCGCTCTATAAGATGCACCAGACCACAAGACGCACCTAGTTTTTGGAGGAGGAAAACAAGAAAAAAAATATTCTGAATCTCAGAAGCCAGAAGAGCAAGAGGGAATGCTGTGCTGAAAGCAGCAAACCCTCTTGCGGTTCTGGCTTTCAGGGATAGCTGCGCAGCCTGCATTCGCTCCATAAGATGCACACACATTGCCCCTTACTTTTTAGGAGGGGAAAAGTGAGTCTTGTAGAGCAAAAAATACGGTATGTGAGGTGTATTTGTATAATGAATGTATATTTAATGAAAATCAATAAAAAATTATTGTAAAAAAGAAAAAAAGAAAAGGAAGGAGACCCTCCAAAGGCACCTGGAAAAGGGTCCCTTTCCAGCCCACCCTCTCCAGCTGCACTCCTTCCTTAACCCTAATTCCTTGCTGCATCCCGCACTCCCTGCATTTCAGACACTTTGCCAGCTGCAGTTCTGCTGGGTGGGAGGTGGCGGATGGGTGCAGCTGCCTGTGTGCAGGTCAACTCTTCCCTGAACTTGTTACCAGAGGAGTCAAGGCCATTTCTGACAAAAGCAGGAACGCACCACCTCCTCTCTCCAATATGCCCATCCCAGCACAGGACTGATGACAGGCCTGTGGCAACAAAGCACTCAAGGAAGGAGACCCTCCAATATAGTCTTGCTATGTTGGCTCAGAATTGGAAAACAGACGTAATACCAACTATTATGGAATGGCAGGTTAAAATGACGGATTACGCAGAACTGGCTAGACTATCAGGGAAAATTCGAGATCAGGATGAACAGAAGTTTCATGAAAGTTGGAGCAAATATTTGGTGCATAGAAGAGACAACTGCAAAACCTTAAAGACACTGGCAGGGTTAGATTAACTCCAACAGCATATGGTTAAGCAGATAAACAAACAAAATATGTGATGTAAGAAAATGTATGATACTTAACGAAGGGGTGGAGGGATTTCTGAAGCTTGGGAGAGCCAAAGATATATGTGAGATGTATTTGTATAATGAATGTATATTTAATGAAAATCAATAAAAAATATTGTAAAAAAAAAGGAAGGAAACCCTCCAAAGGCACCTGGGAAAGGGTCCCCTTCCCTCCCACCCTCTCCAGCTGCACTCCTCCCTTAACGCTAATTCCTTGCTGCATCCCACACTCCCTGCATGTCAGACACTTTGCCAGCTGCAGTTCTGCTGGGTGGGAGGTGATGGATGGCTGCAGCTGCCTGTGTGCAGGTCAACTCTTCCCTGAACTTGTTACCAGAGAAGTCAAGGCCATTTCTGACAAAAGCAGGAACGCACCACCTCCTCCCTCCAATATGCCCATCCCAGCACAGGACTGATGACAGGCCTGTGGCAACAAAGCACTCAAGGAAGGAGACCCTCCAACATAGTCCTTGCTATGTTGGCCCTGAATTGGAAGACAAACGTAATACCAACTATTATGGAATGACAGGTTAAAATGACGGATTATGCAGAACTGGCTAGACTATCAGGGAAAATTTGAGATCAGGATGAACAGAAGTTTCATGAAAGTTGGAGCAAATATTTGGTGCATGGAAGAGACAACTGCAAAACTTTAAAGAAACTGGCAGGGTTAGATTAACTCCAACAGCATATGGTTAATCAGGTAAACAAACAAAATATGTGATGTAAGAAAATGTATTATACTTAACGAAGGGGTGGAGGGATGTCTGAAGCTTGGGAGAGCCAAAGATATGCCGTATTTTTCGCTCTATAAGATGCACCAGACCACAAGACGCACCTAGTTTTTGGAGGAGGAAAACAAGAAAAAAAATATTCTGAATCTCAGAAGCCAGAACAGCAAGAGGGATTGCTGAGCACTGAAAGGAGCAATCCCTCTTGCGGTTCTGGCTTTCTGGGATAGCTGTTGTCAGGGAACTGACATCAGAGCGAGAGGCGAAGGGGAGGCTCCCAGATGATGCTGGCGAAGGACCCAGCAGCAGGGGGAGAAACAGCTCAGTAGAGGGGGAAGCAAATCAGCGCAACACCAGGGATAAAGGGGGGCAGATGGGGAAATTGGAAAGAGGGCTCCAGGACTCTTCACTGGAGATCAGTGAGGAGAGCACAGGTCCTCCGCTACCCACGCCCTCCCTGCGCAGAAGACTCCCGCGCAGTGAGAGGAGGAGGAGACTGGGTGTCAAACAACTTTTATGTTGGAAGAGGTTCAAGAAACGCCCACTGACGGATTCTGCCAGCGACTGAGGCAGCCACCATGAGAAGGGGCTGTGCAGTCAGAAAGGTTTAACAAGGCAAATTTGCCCAGAAAGGCACCAGTTTACGCACGAGTAAATCATACCCATAGGGGAAAAGTGAGTCTTGTAGAGCAAAAAATGCGGTATGTGAGATGTATTTGTATAATGAATGTATATTTAATGAAAACCAATAAAAAATTATTGTGTGGGGGGAAAAGGAAGGAGACCTTCCAAAGGCACCTGGAAAAGGGTCCCTTTCCCTCCCACCCTCTCCAGCTGCACTCCTTCC
Organism: Podarcis bocagei; assembly: GCF_964188305.1. NCBI lineage: Eukaryota > Metazoa > Chordata > Lepidosauria > Squamata > Lacertidae > Podarcis > Podarcis bocagei. The sequence continues at coordinate 2,830,966 of NC_138135.1, forward strand.
TTAACGCTAATTCCTTGCTGCATCCCGCACTCCCTGCATGTCAGAAACTTTGCCAGCTGCAGTTCTGCTGGGTGGGAGGTGGCGGATGGCTGCAGCTGCCTGTGTGCAGCTTAACTCTTCCCTGAACTTGTTACCAGAGAAGTCAAGGCCATTTTTGACAAAAGCAGGAACGCACCACCTCCTCCCTCCAGTATGCCCATCCTCTTGGGATACTGCCAGGGAGATAAAGTCCATCATGGCCCCCAAGCTGGCTGCCGGACGATCCATCGATCTCCCGTGGTCACGCAGTATGAGCTATTAGCGACACGAGTTTCCTGGAAATACCTTGCCACATTCCAGGGCTCATGCACACTCTTATCAGCAGATAATGTACAGCCAGAAGTCGCACTCAGGAGAGCATTATTTACAAGCTTTTATTCAGCGTTGATCAGAACAAAGACATGACTGTCTGCGTCAGTCTTCGACAGAGAGAGAGAAGGAAAGCAATAGCAAACATAAACATCCTGTGAGCAGGAAATACGCAGGCTGTGACACAAACATCCTGCTCCCTTTTAAGGTGGAACGGAAATATCCTATCGCATCCCAGCACAGGACTGATGACAGGCCTATGGCAACAAAGCACTCAAGGAAGGAGACCCTCCAACATAGTCCTTGCTATGTTGGCCCAGAATTGGAAAACAGACATAATACCAACTATTATGGAATGGCAGGTTAAAAGTGACGGATTACGCAGAACTGGCTAGACTATCAGGGAAAATTAGAGATCAGGATGAACAGAAGTTTCATGAAAGTTGGAGCAAATATTTGGTGCATAGAAGAGACAACTGCAAAACCTCAAAGACACTGGCAGGGTTAGATTAACTCCAACAGCATATGGTTAAGCAGATAAACAAACAAAATATGTGATATAAGAAAATGTATGATACTTAACGAATGGGTGGAGGGATGTCTGAAGGTTGGCAGAGCCAAAGATATGCCGTATTTTTCGCTCTATAAGATGCACCAGACCACAAGACGCACCTAGTTTTTGGAGGAGGAAAACAAGAAAAAAATACCCGTATTTTTCGCTCTATAAGACGCACCAGACCACAAGACGCACCTAGTTTTTGGAGGAGGAAAACAAGAAAAAAAATATTCTGAATCTCAGAAGCCAGAAGAGCAAGAGGGAATGCTGTGCTGTGAAAGCAGCAAACCCTCTTGCGGTTCTGGCTTTCAGGGATAGCTACGCAGCCTGCATTCGCTCCATAAGACGCACACACATTGCCCCTTACTTTTTAGGAGGGGAAAAGTGAGTCTTGTAGAGCAAAAAATACGGTATGTGAGATGTATTTGTATAATGAATGTATATTTAATGAAAATCAATAAAAAATATTGTAAAAAAAAAAAAGGAAGGAAACCCTCCAAAGGCACCTGGGAAAGGGTCCCCTTCCCTCCCACCCTCTCCAGCTGCACTCCTCCCTTAACGCTAATTCCTTGCTGCATCCCACACTCCCTGCATGTCATACACTTTGCCAGCTGTAGTTCTGCTGGGTGGGAGGTGGGGGATGGGTGCAGGTAAACTCTTCCCTGAACTTGTTACCAGAGAAGTCAAGGCCATCTCTGACAAAAGCAGGAACGCACCACCTCCTCTCTCCAATATGCCCATCCCAGCACAGGACTGATGACAGGCCTGTGGCAACAAAGCACTCAAGGAAGGAGACCCTCCAACATAGTCCTTGCTATGTTGGCTCAGAATTGGAAAACAGACGTAATACCAACTATTATGGAATGACAGGTTAAAATGACGGATTATGCAGAACTGGCTAGACTATCAGGGAAAATTTGAGATCAGGATGAACAGAAGTTTCATGAAAGTTGGAGCAAATATTTGGTGCATAGAAGAGACAACTGCAAAACCTTAAAGACACTGGCAGGGTTAGATTAACTCCAACAGCATATGGTTAATCAGGTAAACAAACAAAATATGTGATGTAAGAAAATGTATTATACTTAACGAAGGGGTGGAGGGATGTCTGAAGCTTGGGAGAGCCAAAGATATATGTGAGATGTATTTGTATAATGAATGTATATTTAATGAAAATCAATAAAAAATTATTGTAAAAAAGAAAAGGAAGGAGACCCTCCAAAGGCACCTGGGAAAGGGTCGACTTCCCTCCCACCCTCTTCAGCTGCACTCCTCTCTTAACGCTAATTCCTTGCTGCATCCCGCACTCCCTGCATGTCAGACACTTTGCCAGCTGCAGTTCTGCTGGGTGGGAGGTGATGGATGGCTGCAGCTGCCTGTGTGCAGGTCAACTCTTCCCTGAACTTGTTACCAGAGAAGTCAAGGCCATCTCTGACAAAAGCAGGAACGCACCACCTCCTCTCTCCAATATGCCCATCCCAGCACAGGACTGATGACAGGCCTGTGGCAACAAAGCACTCAAGGAAGGAGACCCTCCAACATAGTCCTTGCTATGTTGGCTCAGAATTGGAAAACAGACGTAATACCAACTATTATGGAATGACAGGTTAAAATGACGGATTATGCAGAACTGGCTAGACTATCAGGGAAAATTTGAGATCAGGATGAACAGAAGTTTCATGAAAGTTGGAGCAAATATTTGGTGCATGGAAGAGACAACTGCAAAACTTTAAAGAAACTGGCAGGGTTAGATTAACTCCAACAGCATATGGTTAATCAGGTAAACAAACAAAATATGTGATGTAAGAAAATGTATTATACTTAACGAAGGGGTGGAGGGATGTCTGAAGCTTGGGAGAGCCAAAGATATGCCGTATTTTTCGCTCTATAAGATGCACCAGACCACAAGACGCACCTAGTTTTTGGAGGAGGAAAACAAGAAAAAAAATATTCTGAATCTCAGAAGCCAGAACAGCAAGAGGGATTGCTGAGCACTGAAAGGAGCAATCCCTCTTGCGGTTCTGGCTTTCTGGGATAGCTGTTGTCAGGGAACTGACATCAGAGCGAGAGGCGAAGGGGAGGCTCCCAGATGATGCTGGCGAAGGACCCAGCAGCAGGGGGAGAAACAGCTCAGGAGAGGGGGAAGCCAATCAGCGCAACACCAGGGATAAAGGGGGGCAGATGGGGAAATTGGAAAGAGGGCTCCAGGACTCTTCACTGGAGATCAGTGAGGAGAGCACAGGTCCTCCGCTACCCACGCCCTCCCTGCGCAGAAGACTCCCGCGCAGTGAGAGGAGGAGGAGACTGGGTATCAAACAACTTTTATGTTGGAAGAGGTTCAAGAAACGCCCACTGACGGATTCTGCCAGCGACTGAGGCAGCCACCATGAGAAGGGGCTGTGCAGTCAGAAAGGTTTAACAAGGCAAATTTGCCCAGAAAGGCACCAGTTTACGCACGAGTAAATCATACCCATAGGGGAAAAGTGAGTCTTGTAGAGCAAAAAATACGGTATGTTAGATGTATTTGTATAATGAATGTATATTTAATGAAAACCAATAAAAAATTATTGTGTGGGGGGAAAAGGAAGGAGACCTTCCAAAGGCACCTGGAAAAGGGTCCCTTTCCCTCCCACCCTCTCCAGCTGCACTCCTTCCTTAACGCTAATTCCTTGCTGCATCCCGCACTCCCTGCATGTCAGACACTTTGCCAGCTGCAGTTCTGCTGGGTGGGAGGTGGCGGATGGCTGCAGCTGCCTGTGTGCAGCTTAACTCTTCCCTGAACTTGTTACCAGAGAAGTCAAGGCCATTTTTGACAAAAGCAGGAACGCACCACCTCCTCCCTCCAGTATGCCCATCCTCTTGGGATACTGCCAGGGAGATAAAGTCCATCATGGCCCCCAAGCTGGCTGCCGGACGATCCATCGATCTCCCGTGGTCACGCAGTATGAGCTATTAGCGACACGAGTTTCCTGGAAATACCTTGCCACATTCCAGGGCTCATGCACACTCTTATCAGCAGATAATGCACAGCCAGAAGTCGCACTCAGGAGAGCATTATTTACAAGCTTTTATTCAGCGTTGATCAGAACAAAGACATGACTGTCTGCGTCAGTCTTCGACAGAGAGAGAGAAGGAAAGCAATAGCAAACATAAACATCCTGTGAGCAGGAAATACGCAGGCTGTGACACAAACATCCTGCTCCCTTTTAAGGTGGAACGGAAATATCCTATCGCATCCCAGCACAGGACTGATGACAGGCCTATGGCAACAAAGCACTCAAGGAAGGAGACCCTCCAACATAGTCCTTGCTATGTTGGCCCAGAATTGGAAAACAGACATAATACCAACTATTATGGAATGGCAGGTTTAAAGTGACGGATTACGCAGAACTGGCTAGACTATCAGGGAAAATTAGAGATCAGGATGAACAGAAGTTTCATGAAAGTTGGAGCAAATATTTGGTGCATAGAAGAGACAACTGCAAAACCTTAAAGACACTGGCAGGGTTAGATTAACTCCAACAGCATATGGTTAAGCAGATAAACAAACAAAATATGTGATATAAGAAAATGTATGATACTTAACGAATGGGTGGAGGGATGTCTGAAGGTTGGCAGAGCCAAAGATATGCCGTATTTTTCGCTCTATAAGATGCACCAGACCACAAGACGCACCTAGTTTTTGGAGGAGGAAAACAAGAAAAAAATACCCGTATTTTTCGCTCTATAAGACGCACCAGACCACAAGACGCACCTAGTTTTTGGAGGAGGAAAACAAGAAAAAAAATATTCTGAATCTCAGAAGCCAGAAGAGCAAGAGGGAATGCTGTGCTGTGAAAGCAGCCAGCCCTCTTGCGGTTCTGGCTTTCAGGGATAGCTGCGCAGCCTGCATTCGCTCCATAAGACGCACACACATTGCCCCTTACTTTTTAGGAGGGGAAAAGTGAGTCTTGTAGAGCAAAAAATACGGTATGTGAGGTGTATTTGTATAATGAATGTATATTTAATGAAAATAAATAAAAAATTATTGTAAAAAAGAAAAAAAAGAAAAGGAAAGAGACCCTCCAAAGGCACCTGGAAAAGGGTCCCCTTCCCTCCCACCCTCTCCAGCTGCACTCCTTCCTTAACCCTAATTCCTTGCTGCATCCCGCACTCCCTGCATTTCAGACACTTTGCCAGCTGCAGTTCTGCTGGGTGGGAGGTGACGGATGTCTGCAGCTGCCTGTGTGCAGGTCAACTCTTCCCTGAACTTGTTACCAGAGGTGTCAAGGCCATTTCTGACAAAAGCAGGAACACACCACCTCCTCTCTCCAATATGCCCATCCCAGCACAGGACTGATGACAGGCCTGTGGCAACAAAGCACTCAAGGAAGGAGACCCTCCAACATAGTCCTTGCTATGTTGGCTCAGAATTGGAAAACAGATGTAATACCAACTATTATGGAATGGCAGGTTAAAATGACGGACTACGCAGAACTGGCTAGACTATCAGGGAAAATTCGAGATCAGGATGAACAGAAGTTTCATGAAAGTTGGAGCAAATATTTGGTGCATAGAAGAGACAACTGCAAAACCTTAAAGACACTGGCAGGGTTAGATTAACTCCAACAGCATATGGTTAATCTTCAGGTAAACAAACAAAATATGTGATGTAAAAAAATGTATGATACTTAACGAAGGGGTGGAGGGACGTCTGACGCTCGGCAGAGCCAAAGATATATGTGAGATGTATTTGTATAATGAATGTATATTTAATGAAAATCAATAAAAAATTATTGTAAAAAAAAAAGGAAGGAGACCCTCCAAAGGCACCTGGGAAAGGGTCCCCTTCCCTCCCACCCTCTCCAGCTGCACTCCTCCCTTAACGCTAATTCCTTGCTGCATCCCGCACTCCCTGCATGTCAGACACTTTGCCAGCTGCAGTTCTGCTGGGTGGGAGGTGACGGATGGCTGCAGCTGCCTGTGTGCAGGTCAACTCTTCCCTAAACTTGTTACCAGAGAAGACAAGGCCATTTCTGACAAAAGCAGGAACGCACCACCTCCTCCCTCCAATATGCCCATCCCAGCACAGGACTGATGACAGGCCTGTGGCAACAAAGCACTCAAGGAAGGAGACCCTCGAACATAGTCCTTGCTATGTTGGCCCTGAATTGGAAGACAAACATAATACCAACTATTATGGAATGACAGGTTAAAATGACGGATTATGCAGAACTGGCTAGACTATCAGGGAAAATTTGAGATCAGGATGAACAGAAGTTTCATGAAAGTTGGAGCAAATATTTGGTGCATGGAAGAGACAACTGCAAAACTTTAAAGAAACTGGCAGGGTTAGATTAACTCCAACAGCATATGGTTAATCAGGTAAACAAACAAAATATGTGATGTAAGAAAATGTATTATACTTAACGAAGGGGTGGAGGGATGTCTGAAGCTTGGGAGAGCCAAAGATATGCCGTATTTTTCGCTCTATAAGATGCACCAGACCACAAGACACACCTAGTTTTTGGAGGAGGAAAACAAGAAAAAAAATATTCTGAATCTCAGAAGCCAGAACAGCAAGAGGGATTGCTGAGCACTGAAAGGAGCAATCCCTCTTGCGGTTCTGGCTTTCTGGGATAGCTGTTGTCAGGGAACTGACATCAGAGCGAGAGGCGAAGGGGAGGCTCCCAGATGATGCTGGCGAAGGACCCAGCAGCAGGGGGAGAAACAGCTCAGTAGAGGGGGAAGCAAATCAGCGCAACACCAGGGATAAAGGGGGGCAGACGGGGGAATTGGAGAGAGGGCTCCAGGACTCTTCACTGGAGATCAGTGAGGAGAGCACAGGTCCTCCGCTACCCACGCCCTCCCTGCGCAGAAGACTCCTGCGCAGTGAGAGGAGGAGGAGACTGGGTATCAAACAACTTTTATGTTGGAAGAGGTTCAAGAAACGCCCACTGACGGATTCTGCCAGCGACTGAGGCAGCCACCATGAGAAGGGGCTGTGCAGTCAGAAAGGTTTAACAAGGCAAATTTGCCCAGAAAGGCACCAGTTTACGCACGAGTAAATCATACCCATAGGGGAAAAGTGAGTCTTGTAGAGCAAAAAATGCGGTATGTGAGATGTATTTGTATAATGAATGTATATTTAATGAAAACCAATAAAAAATTATTGTGTGGGGGGAAAAGGAAGGAGACCTTCCAAAGGCACCTGGAAAAGGGTCCCTTTCCCTCCCACCCTCTCCAGCTGCACTCCTTCCTTAACGCTAATTCCTTGCTGCATCCCGCACTCCCTGCATGTCAGACACTTTGCCAGCTGCAGTTCTGCTGGGTGGGAGGTGGCGGATGGCTGCAGCTGCCTGTGTGCAGCTTAACTCTTCCCTGAACTTGTTACCAGAGAAGTCAAGGCCATTTTTGACAAAAGCAGGAACGCACCACCTCCTCCCTCCAGTATGCCCATCCTCTTGGGATACTGCCAGGGAGATAAAGTCCATCATGGCCCCCAAGCTGGCTGCCGGACGATCCATCGATCTCCCGTGGTCACGCAGTATGAGCTATAAGCGACACGAGTTTCCTGGAAATACCTTGCCACATTCCAGGGCTCATGCACACTCTTATCAGCAGATAATGCACAGCCAGAAGTCGCACTCAGGAGAGCATTATTTACAAGCTTTTATTCAGCGTTGATCAGAACAAAGACATGACTGTCTGCGTCAGTCTTCGACAGAGAGAGAGAAGGAAAGCAATAGCAAACATAAACATCCTGTGAGCAGGAAATACGCAGGCTGTGACACAAACATCCTGCTCCCTTTTAAGGTGGAACGGAAATATCCTATCGCATCCCAGCACAGGACTGATGACAGGCCTATGGCAACAAAGCACTCAAGGAAGGAGACCCTCCAACATAGTCCTTGCTATGTTGGCCCAGAATTGGAAAACAGACATAATACCAACTATTATGGAATGGCAGGTTAAAAGTGATGGATTACGCAGAACTGGCTAGACTATCAGGGAAAATTAGAGATCAGGATGAACAGATGTTTCATGAAAGTTGGAGCAAATATTTGGTGCATAGAAGAGACAACTGCAAAACCTCAAAGACACTGGCAGGGTTAGATTAACTCCAACAGCATATGGTTAAGCAGATAAACAAACAAAATATGTGATATAAGAAAATGTATGATACTTAACGAATGGGTGGAGGGATGTCTGAAGGTTGGCAGAGCCAAAGATATGCCGTATTTTTCGCTCTATAAGATGCACCAGACCACAAGACGCACCTAGTTTTTGGAGGAGGAAAACAAGAAAAAAATACCCGTATTTTTCGCTCTATAAGACGCACCAGACCACAAGACGCACCTAGTTTTTGGAGGAGGAAAACAAGAAAAAAATATTCTGAATCTCAGAAGCCAGAAGAGCAAGAGGGAATGCTGTGCTGTGAAAGCAGCAAACCCTCTTGCGGTTCTGGCTTTCAGGGATAGCTACGCAGCCTGCATTCGCTCCATAAGACGCACACACATTGCCCCTTACTTTTTAGGAGGGGAAAAGTGAGTCTTGTAGAGCAAAAAATACGGTATGTGAGATGTATTTGTATAATGAATGTATATTTAATGAAAATCAATAAAAAATATTGTAAAAAAAAAAGGAAGGAAACCCTCCAAAGGCACCTGGGAAAGGGTCCCCTTCCCTCCCACCCTCTCCAGCTGCACTCCTCCCTTAACGCTAATTCCTTGCTGCATCCCACACTCCCTGCATGTCATACACTTTGCCAGCTGTAGTTCTGCTGGGTGGGAGGTGGGGGATGGGTGCAGGTAAACTCTTCCCTGAACTTGTTACCAGAGAAGTCAAGGCCATCTCTGACAAAAGCAGGAACGCACCACCTCCTCTCTCCAATATGCCCATCCCAGCACAGGACTGATGACAGGCCTGTGGCAACAAAGCACTCAAGGAAGGAGACCCTCCAACATAGTCCTTGCTATGTTGGCTCAGAATTGGAAAACAGACGTAATACCAACTATTATGGAATGACAGGTTAAAATGACGGATTATGCAGAACTGGCTAGACTATCAGGGAAAATTTGAGATCAGGATGAACAGAAGTTTCATGAAAGTTGGAGCAAATATTTGGTGCATAGAAGAGACAACTGCAAAACCTTAAAGACACTGGCAGGGTTAGATTAACTCCAACAGCATATGGTTAATCAGGTAAACAAACAAAATATGTGATGTAAGAAAATGTATGATACTTAACGAAGGGGTGGAGGGATGTCTGACGCTCGGCAGAGCCAAAGATATATGTGAGATGTATTTGTATAATGAATGTATATTTAATGAAAATCAATAAAATATTATTGTAAAAAAAAAAAGGAAGGAGACCCTCCAAAGGCACCTGGGAAAGGGTCCCCTTCCCTCCCACCCTCTCCAGCTGCACTCCTCCCTTAACGCTAATTCCTTGCTGCATCCCGCACTCCCTGCATGTCAGACACTTTGCCAGCTGCAGTTCTGCTGGGTGGGAGGTGACGGATGGCTGCAGCTGCCTGTGTGCAGGTCAACTCTTCCCTAAACTTGTTACCAGAGAAGACAAGGCCATTTCTGACAAAAGCAGGAACGCACCACCTCCTCCCTCCAATATGCCCATCCCAGCACAGGACTGATGACAGGCCTGTGGCAACAAAGCACTCAAGGAAGGAGACCCTCGAACATAGTCCTTGCTATGTTGGCCCTGAATTGGAAGACAAACATAATACCAACTATTATGGAATGACAGGTTAAAATGACGGATTATGCAGAACTGGCTAGACTATCAGGGAAAATTTGAGATCAGGATGAACAGAAGTTTCATGAAAGTTGGAGCAAATATTTGGTGCATGGAAGAGACAACTGCAAAACTTTAAAGAAACTGGCAGGGTTAGATTAACTCCAACAGCATATGGTTAATCAGGTAAACAAACAAAATATGTGATGTAAGAAAATGTATTATACTTAACGAAGGGGTGGAGGGATGTCTGAAGCTTGGGAGAGCCAAAGATATGCCGTATTTTTCGCTCTATAAGATGCACCAGACCACAAGACGCACCTAGTTTTTGGAGGAGGAAAACAAGAAAAAAAATATTCTGAATCTCAGAAGCCAGAACAGCAAGAGGGATTGCTGAGCACTGAAAGGAGCAATCCCTCTTGCGGTTCTGGCTTTCTGGGATAGCTGTTGTCAGGGAACTGACATCAGAGCGAGAGGCGAAGGGGAGGCTCCCAGATGATGCTGGCGAAGGACCCAGCAGCAGGGGGAGAAACAGCTCAGTAGAGGGGGAAGCAAATCAGCGCAACACCAGGGATAAAGGGGGGCAGATGGGGAAATTGGAAAGAGGGCCCCAGGACTCTTCACTGAAGATCAGTGAGGAGAGCACAGGTCCTCCGCTACCCACGCCCTCCCTGCGCAGAAGACTCCTGCGCAGTGAGAGGAGGAGGAGACTGGGTATCAAACAACTTTTATGTTGGAAGAGGTTCAAGAAACGCCCACTGACGGATTCTGCCAGCGACTGAGGCAGCCACCATGAGAAGGGGCTGTGCAGTCAGAAAGGTTTAACAAGGCAAATTTGCCCAGAAAGGCACCAGTTTACGCACGAGTAAATCATACCCATAGGGGAAAAGTGAGTCTTGTAGAGCAAAAAATACGGTATGTGAGATGTATTTGTATAATGAATGTATATTTAATGAAAACCAATAAAAAATTATTGTGTGGGGGGAAAAGGAAGGAGACCTTCCAAAGGCACCTGGAAAAGGGTCCCTTTCCCTCCCACCCTCTCCAGCTGCACTCCTTCCTTAACGCTAATTCCTTGCTGCATCCCGCACTCCCTGCATGTCAGACACTTTGCCAGCTGCAGTTCTGCTGGGTGGGAGGTGGCGGATGGCTGCAGCTGCCTGTGTGCAGCTTAACTCTTCCCTGAACTTGTTACCAGAGAAGTCAAGGCCATTTTTGACAAAAGCAGGAACGCACCACCTCCTCCCTCCAGTATGCCCATCCTCTTGGGATACTGCCAGGGAGATAAAGTCCATCATGGCCCCCAAGCTGGCTGCCGGACGATCCATCGATCTCCCGTGGTCACGCAGTATGAGCTATAAGCGACACGAGTTTCCTGGAAATACCTTGCCACATTCCAGGGCTCATGCACACTCTTATCAGCAGATAATGCACAGCCAGAAGTCGCACTCAGGAGAGCATTATTTACAAGCTTTTATTCAGCGTTGATCAGAACAAAGACATGACTGTCTGCGTCAGTCTTCGACAGAGAGAGAGAAGGAAAGCAATAGCAAACATAAACATCCTGTGAGCAGGAAATACGCAGGCTGTGACACAAACATCCTGCTCCCTTTTAAGGTGGAACGGAAATATCCTATCGCATCCCAGCACAGGACTGATGACAGGCCTATGGCAACAAAGCACTCAAGGAAGGAGACCCTCCAACATAGTCCATGCTATGTTGGCCCAGAATTGGAAAACAGACATAATACCAACTATTATGGAATGGCAGGTTAAAAGTGACGGATTACGCAGAACTGGCTAGACTATCAGCGAAAATTAGAGATCAGGATGAACAGAAGTTTCATGAAAGTTGGAGCAAATATTTGGTGCATAGAAGAGACAACTGCAAAACCTTAAAGACACTGGCAGGGTTAGATTAACTCCAACAGCATATGGTTAAGCAGATAAACAAACAAAATATGTGATATAAGAAAATGTATGATACTTAACGAATGGGTGGAGGGATGTCTGAAGGTTGGCAGAGCCAAAGATATATGTGAGATGTATTTGTATAATGAATGTATATTTAATGAAAATCAATAAAAAATTATTGTAAAAAAAAAAAGGAAGGAGACCTTCCAAAGGCACCTGGGAAAGGGTCCCCTTCCCTCCCACCCTCTCCAGCTGCACTCCTCCCTTAACGCTAATTCCTTGCTGCATCCCGCACTCCCTGCATGTCAGACACTTTGCCAGCTGCAGTTCTGCTGGGTGGGAGGTGGCGGATGGCTGCAGCTGCCTGTGTGCAGCTTAACTCTTCCCTGAACTTGTTACCAGAGAAGTCAAGGCCATTTTTGACAAAAGCAGGAACGCACCACCTCCTCCCTCCAGTATGCCCATCCTCTTGGGATACTGCCAGGGAGATAAAGTCCATCATGGCCCCCAAGCTGGCTGCCGGACGATCCATCGATCTCCCGTGGTCACGCAGTATGAGCTATTAGCAACACGAGTTTCCTGGAAATACCTTGCCACATTCCAGGGCTCATGCACACTCTTATCAGCAGATAATGCACAGCCAGAAGTCGCACTCAGGAGAGCATTATTTACAAGCTTTTATTCAGCGTTGATCAGAACAAAGACATGACTGTCTGCGTCAGTCTTCGACAGAGAGAGAGAAGGAAAGCAATAGCAAACATAAACATCCTGTGAGCAGGAAATACGCAGGCTGTGACACAAACATCCTGCTCCCTTTTAAGGTGGAACGGAAATATCCTAACACATCCCAGCACAGGACTGATGACAGGCCTGTGGCAACAAAGCACTCAAGGAAGGAGACCCTCCAACATAGTCCTTGCTATGTTGGCCCAGAATTGGAAAACAGACATCATACCAACTATTATGGAATGGCAGGTTAAAATGACGGATTACGCAGAACTGGCTAGACTATCAGGGAAAATTAGAGATCAGGATGAACAGAAGTTTCATGAAAGTTGGAGCAAATATTTGGTGCATAGAAGAGACAACTGCAAAACCTTAAAGACACTGGCAGGGTTAGATTAACTCCAACAGCATATGGTTAAGCAGATAAACAAACAAAATATGTGATATAAGAAAATGTATGATACTTAACGAATGGGTGGAGGGATGTCTGAAGGTTGGCAGAGCCAAAGATATGCCGTATTTTTCGCTCTATAAGATGCACCAGACCACAAGACGCACCTAGTTTTTGGAGGAGGAAAACAAGAAAAAAATACCCGTATTTTTCGCTCTATAAGACGCACCACACCACAAGACGCACCTAGTTTTTGGAGGAGGAAAACAAGAAAAAAAATATTCTGAATCTCAGAAGCCAGAAGAGCAAGAGGGATTGCTGTGCTGTGAAAGCAGCAAACCCTCTTGCGGTTCTGGCTTTCAGGGATAGCTGCGCAGCCTGCATTCGCTCCATAAGACGCACACACATTGCCCCTTACTTTTTAGGAGGGGAAAAGTGAGTCTTGTAGAGCAAAAAATACGGTATGTGAGGTGTATTTGTATAATGAATGTATATTTAATGAAAATCAATAAAAAATTATTGTAAAAAAGAAAAAAAGAAAAGGAAAGAGACCCTCCAAAGGCACCTGGAAAAGGGTCCCCTTCCCTCCCACCCTCTCCAGCTGCACTCCTTCCTTAACCCTAATTCCTTGCTGCATCCCGCACTCCCTGCATTTCAGACACTTTGCCAGCTGCAGTTCTGCTGGGTGGGAGGTGACGGATGGCTGCAGCTGCCTGTGTGCAGGTCAACTCTTCCCTGAACTTGTTACCAGAGGAGTCAAGGCCATTTCTGACAAAAGCAGGAACGCACCACCTCCTCTCTCCAATATGCCCATCCCAGCACAGGACTGATGACAGGCCTGTGGCAACAAAGCACTCAAGGAAGGAGACCCTCCAACATAGTCCTTGCTATGTTGGCTCAGAATTGGAAAACAGATGTAATACCAACTATTATGGAATGGCAGGTTAAAATGACGGATTATGCAGAACTGGCTAGACTATCAGGGAAAATTCGAGATCAGGATGAACAGAAGTTTCATGAAAGTTGGAGCAAATATTTGGTGCATAGAAGAGACAACTGCAAAACCTTAAAGACACTGGCAGGGTTAGATTAACTCCAACAGCATATGGTTAAGCAGATAAACAAACAAAATATGTGATATAAGAAAATGTATGATACTTAACGAATGGGTGGAGGGATGTCTGAAGGTTGGCAGAGCCAAATTTATGCCGTATTTTTCGCTCTATAAGATGCACCAGACCACAAGACGCACCTAGTTTTTGGAGGAGGAAAACAAAAAAAAAAATACCCGTATTTTTCGCTCTATAAGACGCACCAGACCACAAGACGCACCTAGTTTTTGGAGGAGGAAAACAAGAAAAAAAATATTCTGAATCTCAGAAGCCAGAAGAGCAAGAGGGAATGCTGTGCTGTGAAAGCAGCAAACCCTCTTGCGGTTCTGGCTTTCAGGGATAGCTGGTCCAATAATTCGAAGACTGTGGGCAGTCACTGTTCACCGGATTTGGAATATGTGGCTGTTAAATGTAGACCAGCCTATCTCCCTAGGGAGTTCACAGCTGTTATGTTAACTGGTGTGTACGTGCCACCAGATGCCAATGCCAACTTGGCTTTGGGATGCCTGCAGGACCTTATCAGCAGCCAGCAAGACAAGTATCCTGAAGCTGTGCACATCATTGCGGGAGACTTCAACCATGTTGAACTTAAAACAGTGCTCCCAACGCTCTATCAGCATGTGAAATGTCCCACAAGAGGGGACAAGACACTGGATAAAGTTTATTCGAATGTAAATCACGGCTATAGGGCTTTACAGCTGCCACACTTGGGCCAGTCCGACCATATGTCTCTGTTCCTGGTACCAGCATATATCCCAGTCAGGAAACGGGCTCCCACAATATTAAAATCTGTTAAAATCTGGCCTGAAGGTGCTATTCACCAGCTGCAGGACTGTTTTGAGAGAACCAATTGGGATATTTTCGATAGTTCAGACCTGGAGGAGCACACGGCGGCAGTTCTGTGCTATATCAATCACTGCACAGACACTGTCACTGTAAACAAATCCATCCGGTTTTACCCCAATCAGAAACCCTGGATGAATAGAGAGGTCCAGTGCCTGTTGCGGGAAAGGAACAGGGCTTTCAGGTCAGGCGAGGTGCAGCTTTACAGTGTAGCAAGAGCAAACTTGAGGAGGGGTATTCGACGGGCAAAATTGGATTATAGGCTGAGGATTGAGGATAATTTAAGGAGCAACAACACAAGACAGATGTGGCAGGGGATTCAGCATATTACCAACTACAAACCTAACCTTGGTGCTGTCGACGGTGACCCCTTGCTGGCGGAGGAGCTTAACCTCTTCTTTGCTCGCTTCGAGAAGGAGCCACCTGAGACGCCGGTATTACAGCCACCAGCCCATAGGGGCCCCTCATTCACGGTAGAGGAACATGAGGTGAGACAGGTTTTGAGGATGGCGAATCCGAGGAAGGCGGCTGGACCTGATGGCATCACTGGAAAGGTGTTGAAGGGCTGTGCGGATCAGCTGGCGAGGGTCTTTACTAAGATCTTCAATAAGTCCTTACACCAGTCTATTGTCCCACCCTGCCTGAAGTCGTCAACTATTGTCCCTCTGCCTAAAAAATCCACAATCAGTAGTTTGAATGACTATAGACCAGTTGCACTGACTCCAATCATCATGAAGTGTTTTGAGAAACTGGTGCACCGTCACATTATTTCCTGTCTTCCATCAACTTTTGACAACTACCAGTTTGCATACAGAGCAAATAGATCCACAGAAGACGCCATCAATACCACTCTCCATGCTGCTCTGTCCCATCTGGAGCAGCCGGGGAGTTATGTGAGGCTGCTGTTTGTGGATTTTAGCTCTGCTTTTAACACTATCCTCCCCCATAGACTGGTGTCCAAGCTAGAGGCGATTGGACTCTCCAACTCCACCTGTCTCTGGGTTTTGGATTTTTTGTCAGAACGTTCTCAGAGGGTTAGAGTAGGGTCACACATGTCCACAGCCCTTAGCCTTAACACCGGCTCACCACAGGGTTGTGTGTTGAGTCCCCTGCTCTACACTCTCTATACGTATGACTGTACAGCCATCTATTCCAGCAACAAAATCATCAAGTTTGCTGATGACACTACGGTGGTAGGGCTCATTTCAGGAGGGGATGAGTCCGCCTATCGGGACGAGGTGGAGCGGCTCTGTGTTTGGTGTGGAGAGAACAATCTGGCTCTTAATACGGCTAAGACCAAGGAATTGGTGGTGGATTACAGGAAAAAAAAGGCGGACATTCAGCCCTTGTATATCAACGGGGAACGGGTGGAGAGGGTGGCGGAATTCAGGTTTTTGGGAGTAGCTATCGATCAGGGCATGACTTGGAGCGCACATACCACTGCTCTGGTGAAGAAGGCCCAGCAGAGAATTTATTTCCTCAGACTTTTAAAGAAGAACAATCTGAGTGAGAGACTGCTGGTGTGCTTCTACCGAGGCTCCATAGAGAGCATTCTTACATACTGTATTTGTGCTTGGTTCTCCAGTTGTACAGCTAGGGAGAGGAAGGTGCTCCAGAAGGTCATAACCACAGCCCAAAGGATTATTGGTCATCCTCTCCCATCTTTGGAAGAACTGTACGGTTCCCGTTGTCTTAGGAAAGCAAATAACATCCTGCAGGATTCATCTCACCCGGGACACGGTCTGTTTGCACTACTGCCTTCTGGCAGGAGATATAGAAACATCAAGTCAAAGACAAATAGACTGAAAAACAGTTTCTATCCAAGAGCTGTGGCCTTTTTGAATGCTGTAACTCGATAGTGTGACCTGGGAGTTTGATGGGTGTGGTGTGGTGTGGCTGGAATGTGGTTTGTTTGGTTGTTGTTGTTGTTTTGCTTTTGATGTTTTAAGGGATGGCATCCAATTTCGTTGCACTTTGTAAAATGTTGCACTTGTGTAATGACAATAAAGAATCTATTCTATTCTATTCTAAGAAAAAAAATATTCTGAATCTCAGAAGCCAGAAGAGCAAGAGGGAATGCTGTGCTGTGAAAGCAGCAAACCCTCTTGCGGTTCTGGCTTTCAGGGATAGCTGCGCAGCCTGCATTCGCTCCATAAGATGCACACACATTGCCCCTTACTTTTTAGGAGGGGAAAAGTGAGTCTTGTAGAGCAAAAAATACGGTATGTGAGGTGTATTTGTATAATGAATGTATATTTAATGAAAATCAATAAAAAATTATTGTAAAAAAGAAAAAAAGAAAAGGAAGGAGACCCTCCAAAGGCACCTGGAAAAGGGTCCCTTTCCAGCCCACCCTCTCCAGCTGCACTCCTTCCTTAACCCTAATTCCTTGCTGCATCCCGCACTCCCTGCATTTCAGACACTTTGCCAGCTGCAGTTCTGCTGGGTGGGAGGTGGCGGATGGCTGCAGCTGCCTGTGTGCAGGTCAACTCTTCCCTGAACTTGTTACCAGAGAAGTCAAGGCCATTTCTGACAAAAGCAGGAACGCACCACCTCCTCTCTCCAATATGCCCATCCCAGCACAGGACTGATGACAGGCCTGTGGCAACAAAGCACTCAAGGAAGGAGACCCTCCAACATAGTCCTTGCTATGTTGGCTCAGAATTGGAAAACAGACGTAATACCAACTATTATGGAATGGCAGGTTAAAATGACGGACTACGCAGAACTGGCTAGACTATCAGGGAAAATTCGATATCAGGATGAACAGAAGTTTCATGAAAGTTGGAGCAAATATTTGGTGCATAGAAGAGACAACTGCAAAACCTTAAAGACACTGGCAGGGTTAGATTAACTCCAACAGCATATGGTTAATCAGGTAAACAAACAAAATATGTGATGTAAGAAAATGTATGATACTTAACGAAGGGGTGGAGGGACGTCTGACGCTCGGCAGAGCCAAAGATATATGTGAGATGTATTTGTATAATGAATGTATATTTAATGAAAATCAATAAAAAATTATTGTAAAAAAAAAAAGGAAGGAGACCCTCCAAAGGCACCTGGAAAAGGGTCCCTTTCCAGCCCACCCTCTCCAGCTGCACTCCTCCCTTAACGCTAATTCCTTGCTGCATCCCACACTCCCTGCATGTCATACACTTTGCCAGCTGCAGTTCTGCTGGGTGGGAGGTGGGGGATGGGTGCAGGTCAACTCTTCCCTAAACTTGTTACCAGAGAAGACAAGGCCATTTCTGACAAAAGCAGGAACGCACCACCTCCTCCCTCCAATATGCCCATCCCAGCACAGGACTGATGACAGGCCTGTGGCAACAAAGCACTCAAGGAAGGAGACCCTCGAACATAGTCCTTGCTATGTTGGCCCTGAATTGGAAGACAAACATAATACCAACTATTATGGAATGACAGGTTAAAATGACGGATTATGCAGAACTGGCTAGACTATCAGGGAAAATTTGAGATCAGGATGAACAGAAGTTTCATGAAAGTTGGAGCAAATATTTGGTGCATGGAAGAGACAACTGCAAAACTTTAAAGAAACTGGCAGGGTTAGATTAACTCCAACAGCATATGGTTAATAAGGTAAACAAACAAAATATGTGATGTAAGAAAATGTATTATACTTAACGAAGGGGTGGAGGGATGTCTGAAGCTTGGGAGAGCCAAAGATATGCCGTATTTTTCGCTCTATAAGATGCACCAGACCACAAGACGCACCTAGTTTTTGGAGGAGGAAAACAAGAAAAAAAATATTCTGAATCTCAGAAGCCAGAACAGCAAGAGGGATTGCTGAGCACTGAAAGGAGCAATCCCTCTTGCGGTTCTGGCTTTCTGGGATAGCTGTTGTCAGGGAACTGACATCAGAGCGAGAGGCGAAGGGGAGGCTCCCAGATGATGCTGGCGAAGGACCCAGCAGCAGGGGGAGAAACAGCTCAGTAGAGGGGGAAGCAAATCAGCGCAACACCAGGGATAAAGGGGGGCAGATGGGGAAATTGGAAAGAGGGCTCCAGGACTCTTCACTGGAGATCAGTGAGGAGAGCACAGGTCCTCCGCTACCCACGCCCTCCCTGCGCAGAAGACTCCCGCGCAGTGAGAGGAGGAGGAGACTGGGTGTCAAACAACTTTTATGTTGGAAGAGGTTCCAGAAACGCCCACTGACGGATTCTGCCAGCGACTGAGGCAGCCACGATGAGAAAGGGCTGTGCAGTCAGAAAGGTTTAACAAGGCAAATTCGCCCAGAAAGGCACCAGTTTACACACAAGTAACTCATACCCACTACAGCTGTGCAGCCTGCATTCACTCCATAAGACGCACACACATTGCCCCTTACTTTTTAGGAGGGGAAAAGTGAGTCTTATAGAGCAAAAAATACGGTATGTGAGATGTATTTGTATAATGAATGTATATTTAATGAAAACCAATAAAAAATTATTGTGTGGGGGGAAAAGGAAGGAGACCTTCCAAAGGCACCTGGGAAAGGCTCCCTTTCCCTCCCACCCTCTCCAGCTGCACTCCTTCCTTAACGCTAATTCCTTGCTGCATCCCGCACTCCCTGCATATCAGACACTTTGCCAGCTGCAGTTCTGCTGGGTGGGAGGTGGCGGATGGCTGCAGCTGCCTGTGTGCAGGTCAACTCTTCCCTGAACTTGTTACCAGAGAAGTCAAGGGTATTTTTGACAAAAGCAGGAACGCACCACCTCCTCCCTCCAGTATGCCCATCCTCTTGGGATACTGCCAGGGAGATAAAGTCCATCATGGCCCCCAAGCCGGCTGCCGGACGATCCATCGATCTCCCGTGGTCATGCAGTATGAGCTATTAGCGACACGAGTTTCGTGGAAATACCTTGCCACATTCCAGGGCTCATGCACACTCTTATCAGCAGATAATGCACAGCCAGAAGTCGCACTCAGGAGAGCATTATTTACAAGCTTTTATTCAGCGTTGATCAGAACAAAGACATGACTGTCTGCGTCAGTCTTCGACAGAGAGAGAGAACGAAAGCAATAGCAAACATAAACATCCTGTGAACAGGAAATACGCAGGCTGTGACACAAACATCCTGCTCCCTTTTAAGGTGGAACGGAAATATCCTAACACATCCCAGCACAGGACTGATGACAGGCCTATGACAACAAAGCACTCAAGGAAGGAGACCCTCCAACATAGTCCTTGCTATGTTGGCCCAGAATTGGAAAACAGACGTAATACCAACTATTATGGAATGGCAGGTTAAAATGACGGATTACGCAGAACTGGCTAGACTATCAGGGAAAATTAGAGATCAGGATGAACAGAAGTTTCATGAAAGTTGGAGCAAATATTTGGTGCATAGAAGAGACAACTGCAAAACCTTAAAGACACTGGCAGGGTTAGATTAACTCCAACAGCATATGGTTAAGCAGATAAACAAACAAAATATGTGATATAAGAAAATGTATGATACTTAACGAATGGGTGGAGGGATGTCTGAAGGTTGGCAGAGCCAAAGATATGCTGTATTTTTCGCTCTATAAGATGCACCAGACCACAAGACGCACCTAGTTTTTGGAGGAGGAAAACAAGAAAAAAAGTATTCTGAATCTCAGAAGCCAGAACAGCAAGAGGGATTGCTGTGCTGTGAAAGCAGCAAACCCTCTTGCGTTTCTGGCTTTCAGGGATAGCTGCGCAGCCTGCATTCGCTCCATAAGACGCACACACATTGCCCCTTACTTTTTAGGAGGGGAATAGTGAGTCTTGTAGAGCAAAAAATACGGTATGTGAGGTGTATTTGTATAATGAATGTATATTTAATGAAAATCAATAAAAAATTATTGTAAAAAAGAAAAAAAGAAAAGGTAGGAGACCCTCCGAAGGCACCTGGGAAAGGGTCCCTTTCCATCCCACCCTCTCCAGCTGCACTCCTTCCTTAACGCTAATTCCTTGCTGCATCCCGCACTCCCTGCATGTCAGACACTTTGCCAGCTGCATTTCTGCTGGGTCGGAGGTGGCGGATGGGTGCAGCTGCCTGTGTGCAGGTCAACTCTTCCCTGAACTTGTTACCAGAGGAGTCAAGGCCATTTCTGACAAAAGCAGGAACGCACCACCTCCTCTCTCCAATATGCCCATCCCAGCACAGGACTGATGACAGGCCTGTGGCAACAAAGCACTCAAGGAAGGAGACCCTCCAACATAGTCCTTGCTATGTTGGCTCAGAATTGGAAAACAGACGTAATACCAACTATTATGGAATGGCAGGTTAAAATGACGGATTACGCAGAACTGGCTAGACTATCAGGGAAAATTCGAGATCAGGATGAACAGAAGTTTCATGAAAGTTGGAGCAAATATTTGGTGCATAGAAGAGACAACTGCAAAACCTTAAAGACACTGGCAGGGTTAGATTAACTCCAACAGCATATGGTTAATCAGGTAAACAAACAAAATATGTGATGTAAGAAAATGTATGATACTTAACGAAGGGGTGGAGGGACGTCTGACGCTCGGCAGAGCCAAAGATATATGTGAGATGTATTTGTATAATGAATGTATATTTAATGAAAATCAATAAAATATTATTGTAAAAAAAAAAAGGAAGGAGACCCTCCAAAGGCACCTGGGAAAGGGTCCCCTTCCCTCCCACCCTCTCCAGCTGCACTCCTCCCTTAACGCTAATTCCTTGCTGCATCCCGCACTCCCTGCATGTCAGACACTTTGCCAGCTGCAGTTCTGCTGGGTGGGAGGTGACGGATGGCTGCAGCTGCCTGTGTGCAGGTCAACTCTTCCCTAAATTTGTTACCAGAGAAGTCAAGGCCATTTCTGACAAAAGCAGGAACGCACCACCTCCTCCCTCCAATATGCCCATCCCAGCACAGGACTGATGACAGGCCTGTGGCAACAAAGCACTCAAGGAAGGAGACCCTCCAACATAGTCCTTGCTATGTTGTCCCTGAATTGGAAGACAAACGTAATACCAACTATTATGGAATGGCAGGTTAAAATGACGGATTATGCAGAACTGGCTAGACTATCAGGGAAAATTCGAGATCAGGATGAACAGAAGTTTCATGAAAGTTGGAGCAAATATTTGGTGCATAGAAGAGACAACTGCAAAACCTTAAAGAAACTGGCAGGGTTAGATTAACTCCAACAGCATATGGTTAAGCAGATAAACAAACAAAATATGTGATGTAAGAAAATGTATGATACTTAACGAAGGGGTGGAGGGACGTCTGAAGCTCGGCAGAGCCAAAGATATATGTGAGATGTATTTGTATAATGAATGTATATTTAATGAAAATCAATAAAAAAATTATTGTAAAAAAAGATAAAAGTGTGGAAAATATCACTCCTCCCCAGGACTGTGGCTCACCCGCTTACCTGGACGGAGGGGCAAGGAGGGGCTCAAGCAAGGGACGGTGTCACACACACACACACCCTCCAGTTGTCATCAGGTTAACTGGACGGCCTCATTCCTGCCGCAGAATCCCTACATCTTCAGATCTTCCACTGCCCTCGGATGAGGAGCACCTGGGGTGGGGTGGGGGGGCATGTGCTGGCCTGTGGCTACTGGCAGTGAGGTTGGCAAGCTTGGGGTGGGGTAAGAGGAGAAAGATTGCTTTGCCACCCTTTTAGTGCTCTGTCCCCCAACAGAGATTCTCCTAGACCTTATTGCAGGTAGTGAGTTTGCTCAGATCCTGGCTACCCTCCTCCCCTGGCAGTGCTCCAGGAGAAGGTACAGTTGTTCCCACCTGTTGATGAAGCCCCTCCCCATGCTCTTGGCTGCCCTGACACTGGCCTTGGTCCTGGGCTGAGCTTGCTCTGGCCCTCCACCTCTACCTGGGCTCAACTCCTTGTTTCCAAGCTACTCTTGGTCTTGTGCCTTGTGGAGGGGCAGCAGAAACTGCCTCCTGGCACCTCCCTCCCAAATGAAGGGGCTCGGGAGTTTGGGAGCCTTTCTGGCCCTTTGGCCAGAGATATTGCCCCACTTCAGGGTGACTCGCGTGACACAGTTATGAAAGTCAGATGGGGAGGAAATGCTGGAGCAATCTGGCCCCAAGTGAGCAAGAGCAAGGGAGGAAGAGCTGCTGGGGCAATCCTGCTGGGGAAGGGATGTGCCAACCCCGCAGTTCTTGGCTCCTACACAGCCCCTATTCATAGAATCATAGAGTTGGAAGAGACCACAAGGGCCATCGAGTCCAACCCCCTGCCAAGCAGGAAACACCATCAGAGCACTCCTGACATATGGTTGTCAAGCCTCTGCTTAAAGACCTCCAAAGAAGGAGACTCCACCACACTCCTTGGCATCAAATTCCACTGTCGAACAGCTCTTACTGTCAGGAAGTTCTTCCTTTTTTTTTTTTTTTTGCAGATAGATATTTATTAATTTTCCAAGAAAAAGAAAAAGAACTAAAACACATTAAAAAAAAAGAATAACAACAAAACACAAAACGAATACACAGTGTATACAATAAAAAGTTTTCACCTATCAAATTAACATTGTCATCTCTTTCTGGACTTCCTTCAGCTCGCCCGTGAATCTTCCGCAATAAAAATCAAAAATACACATTGCCTGGTTTGTATTGTCATTACACATTCCTCTTCCTCTATTTTCCTTAAACAATACCTCTTAGTCTTTCACGGTGCTTCTCTGAATCCCCTTAACGTTATTTGACCTTTACTAATATGTTCCAGATAATCTACATATTTCTCCCAATCCTTGATAAACTTTTGGTCTTTTAGGTGTCTAATCTTCCCCGTTAATCTGTCCAAATCTGCGTAGTCTAATAACTTCGATCTCCACTCCTCTATTGTTGGCATTTCCTTTTTTTCCCACTTCTGGGCAAGAACTATCCTTGCTGCTGTGACTGCGTAATAAACAAATTTATGGTCTTTCTTTTTTATTTCGTTCCCTAACATCCCTAACAGAAAAATTTCAGGTTTTTTAATAAACGTATACTTAAGCACCTTCTTTAATTCAGTATATACTTCTTCCCAAAATTCTCTCACTCTCCCACACTCCCACCACATGTGATAAAAGGCGCCCTCCTTCTCTTCACATTTCCAACATTTGCTATCTACTTTATACATTTTCGATAGTTTCGCAGGTGTTATATACCACCTGTAAAACATCTTCATGACGTTCTCTTTCACCGTCATACACGCAGTAAAGTCCAAACCTTCTTTCCATAGATTCTCCCAGTCCTCAAATTGTATAGCATGGCCTACATCAGTAGCCCACCGAATCATTACTGTCTTAACTTCTTCGTCTGCCAAATTCCAATCCAACAGCATCTTATACATTTTAGGTATTATTTTCACCTCATTGTTTATAATTTCCGTCTGAAATTTCGAATCCTTGTCTGCGTACCCTCTGTCTTTGACCTCTTTTCTGAACATCTCATTAACTTGGAAATGGTGCAGCCAGTCATACACATGCTCCTTAACCTGCTCATATGGTTTTAATTTCCATTTCCCATCTTCTTTCATTAGCAGTTGGCCATATGTTGCCCAGTCACTTCTCATATTGATTTTCTTGACACTCATCACTTCAAGGGGTGAGAGCCAGTGCGGGATTTTAGGCTCTAATATATTTTTATACCTTTCCCATATTTCGATAAGTGGGCCTCTAAAGATATGATTTTCAAACCCCTTATGTATTTTTCTTTTACCACAACATAAGTAGGCGTGCCAACCGAACCTGTTGTCGAAGCCCTCTAAATCGAGTAGCTCCTTGTTCTCTAGTTTGACCCAGTCTTTTATCCAGCTGAGGCATGATGCCTCATAATATAGTCCCAGGTCTGGCAGGTCTTCCTTCCACTTCTAAATTTGTGACTGTATTTAATTTTTGTCTTTTTTTCATTTGCCAAGCCAGTAATTCCCCACATTTATTAGCCGACTCGAATGTCTTTTGTCTCATTTGTTTAATTTTCCATTCTATCTCCTGATTCATCATTTTCATATATTGGACTTGATCATAGAATCATAGAATCATAGAATCATAGAGTTGGAAGAGACCACAAGGGCCATCGAGTCCAACCCCCTGCCAAGCAGGAAACACCATCAGAGCACTCCTGACATATGGTTGTCAAGCCTCTGCTTAAAGACCTCCAAAGTAGGAGACTCCACCACACTCCTTGGCAGCAAATTCCACTGTCGAACAGCTCTTACTGTCAGGAAGTTCTTCCTAATGTTTAGGTGGAATCTTCTTTCTTGTAGTTTGGATCCATTGCTCCATGTCCGCTTCTCTGGAGCAGCAGAAAACAACCTTTCTCCCTCCTCTATATGACATCCTTTTATATATTTGAACATGGCTATCATATCACCCCTTAACCTCCTCTTCTCCAGGCTAAACATGCCCAGCTCGCTTAGCCGTTCCTAATAAGGCATCGTTTCCAGGCCTGTGACCATTTTGGTTGCCCTCCTCTGGACACGTTCCAGTTTGTCAGTGTCCTTCTTGAATTGTGGTGCCCAGAACTGTACACAGTACTCTAGGTGAGGTCTGACCAGAGCAGAATACAGTGGCACTATTACTTCCCTTGATCTAGATGCTATACTCCTATTGATGCAGCCCAGAATTGCATTGGCTTTTTTAGCTGCCGCGTCACACTGTTGGCTCATGTCAAGTTTGTGGTCAACCAAGACTCCTAGATCCTTTTCACATGTACTGCTCTCAAGCCAGGTGTCACCCATCTTGTATTTGTGCCTCTCATTTTTTTTGCCCAAGTGCAATACTTTACATTTCTCCCTGTTAAAGTTCATCTTGTTTGTTTTGGCCCAGTTCTCTAATCTGTCAAGGTCGTTTTGTAGTGTGATCCTGTCCTCTGGGGTGTTAGACACCCCTCCCAGTTTGGTGTCATCTGCAAATTTGATCAGGATGCCCTTGAGTCCATCATCCAAGTCAATGATAAAGATGTTGAATAAGACCGGGCCCAAGACAGAACCCTGTGGCACCCCACTAGTCACTCTTCTCCAGGATGAAGAGGAACCATTGATTTAAAGTTTAACCATTGATAATAAAGTTGTGGCCAAAATTATGCCAAAAACCTTAAACAAAAAATTCTGTGTGATATGTGAGTTATTGGGGTGGACCTGGGGACCTCGACATGCAAAGCGTGTTCTCCTTCATGGAGAGCACGTTCGGTCAGTCAGCCAGTTACAAACCCACTGAGTGGTAGCATAGTCAAGACCGCATTTTACCAGCTTCTTTACAAGAATATCATGGGGCACCTTGTCAAATGCCTTGCTGAAATCAAGGTAGGCTACATCCACTGCGTTCCCTTCATCTACCAGGCTTGTAATTCTGTCAAAAAATGAGATCAGGTTAGTCTGACATGACTTATTTTTCAGAAATCCATGCTGACCATTGGTGATCACAGCATTCCTTTCTTGGTGCTCACAGACTGTTTGCTTAATGATCTGCTCCAGAATCTTCCCTGGTATTGATGTCAGACTGACTGGGCGGTAATTATTTGGGTCCTCTCTTTTCCCCTTTTGAAAATAGGGACATTTGCCCTCCTCCAGTCTGCCGGGACTTCGCCTGTTCTCCAGGAATTCTCAAAGATGACTGCCAGTGGTTCTGAGATCACATCTGCCAGTTCTTTTAATACTCTTGGATGCAGTTCATCTGGCCCTGGAGACTTGAATACATCTAAACTAGCCAAGTATTCTTGTACTATCTCATTAGTTATTCTGAGCTGTGTTTCCTCTGCTGAATCATTTGCTCCAAATTCTTCAGGTCGGGCATTGTTTTCTTTATCGGAGAAGACTGAGGCAAAGAAGGCATTGAGGAGTTCAGCCCTTTCTGTGTCCCCTGTTTGCATTTCACCATCTTCTCCTCTGAGTGACCCCACTGTTTCTTTCTTCTTCCTTTTGCTACGAACATACCCATAAAAGCCTTTTTTTGTTGCTTTTAACCTCTCTAGCAAGCCTGAGTTCATTCTGTGCTGCAGCTTTTCTGACTTTGTGTCTACATGTGATGGCTATTTGTTTGAATTCCTCTTTGGTGGTTTCCCCCCTTTTCCATTTTTTGTACACATCCTTTTTAAATCTTAACTCAGTTAAAAGTTCTTTAGATAGCCACCCTGGCTTCTTTAGGCACCTTCCATGTTTCCGTCTCATTGGTATTGCCTGCCGTTGTGCTTTTACTATCTCCCTCTTAACAAACTCCCAGCCATCATGAACACCCTTTCCTTTTAGTATTGCTGTCCATGGGATCTCACCCAGCACTTCCCTAAGTTTTATGAAGTCGGCTTTCTTAAAGTCAAGAAATTGAGTCCTAGTATGCTTGACTGCTCCTTTCCGCTGTATAGTAAACTTCAGAAGAGCATGATCACTCGCGCCTAATGATCCTTCCACTTCTACCCCACTAACCAGGTCATCAACATTGGTTAGGACCAGATCTAAAATGGCTGTTCCTCTTGTTGCTTCTCCCTCTTTCTGGACAATGAAGTTGTCTGCAAGGCCAGTGAGGAATCTGTTTGACCTTATGCTCTTGGCTGAGTTTGACATCCAACAAATATCCGGGTAATTGAAGTCCCCCATTACTACTATCTCCCTTCCTTTTGCATGCTTGGCCATCTGTTCCAGGAAGGCATCATCTATGTCCTCCGTTTGGCTTGGGGATCTATAGTAAACTCCCACAATGAGGTCTCTGTTATTCTTCTCTCCCTTAATTTTGACCCAAATGCTCTCACTTTGGCTTTGAGGTTCTGAATCTTGGATCTCTTCACAGGTATACACATCCCTGACATATAACGCCACTCCCCCTGCTGGGGTGGACAGGCTGACTGGCCCATGCACCCCCAGGATGATGCTCACAAGGCCAGGTTGGGTTGGCTGTGTGTGCGTTAACCAATGTTAGGAAATCTTTAACCATCAACTGGTTGCCGTTTGAATTGAGAAACAGCTGACCCAAAGAAATCCTGTTCCTTGTAAGGAACTGGCCATGGGTTCAAGGTGTGGGCCAGGAATGGCCACCCCCTGTTCAAAATTCACCTTAGCCACAACCTTGCTGCCCCCAGCTCTGATGGCCCACGGGCTTCATTGGCTCTAAAGGGAGAGTAGACTAATATTCATAGAACTGGATGGGTTCTAATAGTAGTCATAGCAGCAGCAGGGACTCTCAGAATTATAGAGGGGTGGGGTCCCTGTCAGCTTCGCCTTTGAGCCAGTGCCACCGACTGGGCTCAACCACTTCAGCCCCGCCTGGCCAGGCGAGCTGGGGTAGCACTTCCAGAGACCTTCTTCTGCAGGAACAGGTCTAAGTGCTGTGGACTCCCAACTCAGAGCTGTGAGCACCGAACTCACTTCCAGAAGACAGCCGTGCACAGCAGAGTATAGCAGAGCATAAATCACTCGGACGACAGGGCTGAAGAATATCTTCTTTTATTCACTAACAGCTACTGTACTATACAAACTATATACAAATGGAGACGCTGGACTGCACTGAGTGTTACAGCTGCTTTCTGCAGCGACCTTATCTACACAGAGATAACACTCTGTCTCTCCCTTTGAAATAAAAAAATTCCTTCCAGTAGCACCTTAAAGACCAACTAAGTTAGTTCTTGGTATGAGCTTTCGTGTGCATGCACACTTCAGTATCTGAAGAAGTGTGCATGCACACGAAAGCTCATACCAAGAACTAACTTAGTTGGTCTTTAAGGTGCTACTGGAAGGAATTTTTTTATTTTGACTATGGCAGACCAACACGGCTACCTATCTGTAACTCTCCCTTTGAAGTGAGGCTGGAGCGGAATAAGTAGCAAGCACAATCCGCCCCCCCTCCTCTCTGGAACATCAGTAGATTCCTGCAATAGGAGGGGTGAAATCTCCTCATCCTCCCCCTTTCATTCCTACCATTGTAGAATCTAGCATAACTGCAACTTGCGTACACACTCCAAAAGTTGTTCTTTGCTAACAACCTTTGTTAAAACATCTGCAGGTATCTCTTTCCCCGGCATATAAGACACTTTTACAACACCACTTTGGACACATGCCCGAGCCCGATGAAGCTTGGTTAGCAGATATTTTGTCCTCTGCTTACATCCTTCTGAGTGGAGCAACGTTATACATGCTTTATTATCCTGATACACTTGAACAGGAAAAGTGACCTTCACTTTTATATCCTCAAACAGTTGCTGCAACCACTCTATGTCCATCAGGGAAAGAGTTAAAGCATTCAGCTCTGCCTCGCAATTGAGCTCAAGCTTACTGTTGCCTGCTTTCTGCAACACCAATCAAAAAGACATTGATTGAACAGATAACACACTCCTGGTGTGCTTTTGCCGTCAATTGTGTCGCTACCAAAACTGGCGTCTGCATAGATCTCAACACCCCCAGATTTTTGACTAGTAAATCTCAATCTGTAATCCACAGTTCCTTTCAAATATCATGCTATTTGTTTTAGCATTTTCCAATCCTGAACTGCGGGTTCATTTGCATATCTGCTGATTAAATTCATACTCACAGCAATGTTGGCCTTGAAACCTTGCTATGAAACTAAGTTTACCTAACACACTCCTGAAAAGTGTTGCATCAGGAAAAACCTCAGCATTAGCATCATGCTGATAACCTGCGACCATGGGGGTATCTACAGGATTGGCATCACTCAGGTTCAACTTCTCTATGACATCAGTGATCTTACGCGTCTGATGCACCAAAACATCACCCTGTGCATTTCTCTCAATCTCAAGCGAGAGATAATTGCTGACTTCTCCTAGGTCTTTTAAGTCAAAATGCTTTTGCAACTTTGCCAGAGTGCTTTTGTAGATGCTTTTATTCTTCCACATAAATATGTCATCTACAAAACAAATGAAAAAAAGCTTGTGCTGATTTGACTCTTTAACAAAAACACACGAATCAGCCTTTCCTTGCACAAAACCTAAGGAGAACAGCACTTCAGTTAGCTTAGTGTGGCAGCCCTATGCACTCTTTTTTAAACTGTACAGGGATTTTTTCAGCTTGCAAACCATTCCCTCTTTTATCTGCACACCATCTGGCGGTGACATATAGATATTCTCATTGAGAACGCCATACAAAAATGCAGTATTAACGTCATGATGGGAAATTGTCATACCGTCTTCGGCAGCTATCTTCAACAACAGTCTAACACTTTCAAATCTTACTGTTGGAGAATATGTTTCATGGTAATCCTGATCAAGCATTTGAGAAAAACCTCGCGCCACTAGTCTGGCTTTATGTCTGACTATTTTTCTGCTCTGATCAGTTTTTACCTTGTAGACCCACCTACTGTCTACACACTTCATGCCTGGTTCTGCTGGAACCAATTCCCAAGTATCGTTCTGTTTTAGGGAATTCAATTCAGCTTTCATGGCATTCAGCCAAGGTTCAGCATCCTTTGCAGACAGGTTCTTAACTTCCTTATAATTGGCTGGTTCGAAAACCGCACCAGAGTTGCTTGTGACCGCAGCCTTAGCGAACTCTTTAGAGAACCTTTTAGGTGGTACAGCCTTCATAGTTCTTTCAGATCTACACAAAACTCTCTGATTCTCTGAGTCTGGTGTCTCCTCCTCTTTGGGAGAATGGTGACCTAAAGAAAATGAAGGTGCTGAGTCTGAATCAGCGTCAGACTCACCTGAGGCTTTTGGGCTTTGATAATCTGGGTCATCATCAGGATCTACATTGACATCAGAATTATCACCAACCACATCAGAACTTGCCTCCCTCTTAATTGTTTTTGCACCATCATCACAAATGGGATGACATTGAAAAATGCCAACTCTGTCCCATTTTGGATTATAGTCGATGCTCCTGGTCAACCTGATTGTTTTCCTGTCAGTGATTAAGACACAATAAGAACCCTTCTCATACCCTAGAAAAACACCATGTTCACCGCGCTTGCTCAGTTTGTTATCATGCAACGTGTGCACCCATACCTCCGAACCAAATTTTTTGAAATGCTTTACATACGGCTTCCTTTTGTGAAGCATCTCATATGGGGTGCAATCTATAGCAGACTGATACCTTCGATTGTACACGTGAGAGAAACACGAAAGAGCTTCGGCCCAAAAGAGATTGGGCAGGCCAGAATCATGCAACAGAGTTTGACTTCCGGTCTGATCGCAAAGTGGAAGCAAGCGGGTTTTCCCTCGGGAGAGGGAGGCCAGCTCCTAGAAGATAAAAGGGGGTGCTAAAAGGGCACCTTAGCCCCCCAAAACCCCACTGAAAGGATATTCAGGGGGTAAGGATCCCAGCGCTGCGGAGTTGCGATTCCCCTGGCCGCCAGGTATCTTCTTTAAAGAGGAGACGAGAGCGGCAGGGTAGAAGGGCTTGCAGCGGGACACCATTGCCAGCCTCTAGGAGTGCAGTCCCGAGCCTGCCCACTGGAGCGATTGGCTTTCCAAATTAAAAGAAATCGTTTGGGAAGTTTCGAAAGGATTAAAATTTGCTGATTTGGACCCAATTCGATGCAGACAAAGGGTAAAAAGGAGGTCAACTTTGTCTGAATTCCGAAGTGCACACAAGGACTATTATCAGTGTGGAGTATAACCGTGAGTAAAAAAACAAGCGGAGACTGCTTGGCAATTGGAACTATCTTGCTGTTTTTGGGGGGGTTTTTTGGCTTTTGATATTTTTTAAGGGACTTACATAAGGAACTGGTGGGGTGAAGAAGATCAAGAGGGTAGAGGGAATAATCCCTTTCTTTTTATTTTGGTGAGTGGCCAAGATGGCGAGGAAGGATTTTGAGAACGGATTACTTTACTTTCGATTTTAAGTGAACTGCGCAACAAACTGGAAAGTTCTTATTTTTTGTTATTTTTACACCCTCACCTTGGCAGCATTGTTTATTAACAAGGGAAGAAGTATTATTTGCCTTTTATGTTTGTTTGGAGAGTGGACTGGGATACATTTGGAACAATCGGTATTTTGGTTTTTTGAAAGTTTATCCAGAGGATTTGTGCCCCCCCCCCAATAATTTGATTGTTTATGAGAAGAAAGCAATGCCATTTTATTTCATTTTTGGACATTGAAAAGGGTTGTGAGTTGTGTCTATTTACCCTGTTCCCCCCCCCCACGTGAAATTTGGATTGATCTATTTTTTCATGTGTTTTTTTGTGCGGGTCTCTCTCTTTATGGTTGGTATTTTGAGGCTTTTTGGATTTATTTTCTCTGAGGACTTTGCTACCGTGATTTAAAGGATAATTCTGAGAATACTTTCAGATTTTTAATTATCATAACCACTGTATTGGATTTAGCCAACCAAGTGGTGAGAAAAATTGAAGATTTTATTTGAGTTTGGCTTTTGTTTTAATTCTCCTTGGCTAACATTCGGTTGATAATTTTGGAGCGCCCCCTAGTGGACAATCATATAAATACAGTCCTAACAAAATAGAAATTGAACTTTAGGGAAACGTAGCCCCCTGGTGGACAATCTTGTTGGTGCATCAAAAAATTTTTAATTTAATTTGATTAAGTTTACAAGATGTCTCATACACAGAAAAAAGGTGAAGCAGGGACACCAGCAGAAAGGAAAGGTTCTAGACAAGAATCTGATATTAAAGGAGAATTAATAAAGATGTTTACAGTGCTTAAAGCAGATCTTATATCAGAAATACAAAAAAGTGAGAAAAACATAGAGACAAAATTGGAGTTGGCGGATAAAAAAAATAGATGTGACTGTGGAAAAAATTGATGAAACAGTCAAAGAAATAAAGGGGCAGATGAAAGATATGACAAAAAGGACACAAAACTTGGAGGAAGGGGAAGGAAGGTTAAAACGGAAGTCAAGGAGATTAGAAAAGAAGAAGAAAAAATTAAAGCAGAAGTAGCAGAGGTTAATAAGACACAAGAGGAATTGTGGGACGCTATTTCGAAGAATGAATTGAGCCAGAAGGAGAATAATCTGAGATTTAGAATGGTACCAGAGTCCCAAGGAGAAGAAATAGGCATTACAGCTTGTAATAAATGTAGGGGTTGCTTGTGCGCAAGTTGGTGCCACTCCTGGCTAGGTTGCCTTGTTAAACCTTTTCTGTCTGGACAGCCCTGCACTTCGTGGCTGCCTCAGTCGCTAGCAGAATCTGTCAGTGGGCGTTTCTTAAACCTTTTCCAGCATAAAAGTTGTTTGACTCCAAGTCTCCTCCTACTCTCCCTGCGTGGAAGCCTTCTGCGCAGGGAGGGCGTGGGTAGCGGAGGACCCGTGCTCTCCTCGCTGATCTCTGGCGAGGAGTCCTGGAGCCCCCTTGCTGATTCCCCCATCTGCCCCCCTTTATCTCTGGTGTTACGCTGATTTCTTTCCCCAGCTGGTGAGCCGCCTCTCCCCCTGCTGGGCCCTTCTCCAGCATCGCTTGAGAGCCTAGCCTCCGCCTCTGGCTCCGATGTCAGTTCCCTGACACAGGTAATGAGATAAATAAGAAAGAAAAGAAGTTATTTTTATATGCAGTGACAGCAGCAAGAATATTGATGGGCCAGAAATGGAAACAGGAGGAATTACCTACCTTAGAAGAATGGAGAACTAAAATGATGGATTATGGAGAACTGGACAGAATGACAGGAAGGATCCAGAATCGACGAGATCAAAGATTTACAGAAGATTGGGAAAAGTTTATCCAATATATGCAAAAACTGAGTGATAATAAAATTACGTTTGTAAGCTTTAAGGAAGCTCTGTGAGGGAAAAGGGTTAAAAGGGCAGAAATGTGTAAAAAGTAACAATAGGAAGGAATGGCAGACAAATTGAGGAAAGTCAAAAAAGAAAAGTAAGATGTAATTAAGATGTATGGAATGTATAAATTTGTTTTTGTATTTGAAAACTAATAAAAATATATATTATATAAAAAAGAATCATGCAACAGAGTTCTTATACCTTGTTGCAGGGTTTGGTTTATTCTCTCACATAAACCATTATGCCAGAGTGATCTGGGTGTGGCAGTCATATGCTCAGTGCCCTGTTCAGTAAGAAAACTCTCAAACTCTTCTGAACAAAACTCTCCATCCCTGTCAGTGAACAGACAATATATGCTCTCATTGTGTACATTCCTGAGCCATGTACAAAATTGACGAAAGTTGGTGAAACTTCAGACTTTTTCTGTAGCATATAGATCCAAACATATCTCGAATAGGAGTCTATCAATACCATGAAAAACCTTGAGTTACCTCTAGAGAGCGCTAGAGGCCCCACTAAGTCTGCATGAATGACTTCATATGGTTTCTTGGCCTCTCTCCCAGATTTTGCACCTTTGGGAGCTTGCCTTGCCTTATTCTCAGCACAAGAAACACATCATATGGTAAACACACATTTTCAACTTCATGCCCTCAACCATATTGGGCATTTTTGCCAAAGCCTGAAAATTCAAATGACCATAAAGACGGTGGTAATCATGAATGCATTGATCATGCAGCTTCTCATTCTTATCAACAGATATGTTACAGCATGCTTTCTCAGTTGCTTCAGCAGTACCTGTAACAAAAGGCAATTGGTACAAACCATCAACACATTTGGCATACAGAATGAGCTTGCCATCTCGATGAATTTCACAACGAGATCCAAAAAATCACCTTAAACACTTGATGATCAAGCTGAAAAACACTCAAAAGATTGTCCTGAAGAATGAGGAGCATACAGGACATTCTTAATTGTTGCATTCAGGCTCTTTAAGAACACAGTTCCCTGAGCCACACTCGTGAGAACTGTCCCATCTGCTTGATGAATTGCTTTCTCTTGCTTCTCAAGATGAACAAAGAGATTCTTATCTTTGGCCACATGGTTGGTACAGCCAGAGTCGACCACAAAGAAACTCTGCCCACGTTGATTGGAGCAGCGAGAGATCAAAGCCTTTGAAGTAGCAGGTGCTTGGGGATTTCATCCTCCTCCCCCTCTGCCTTTGAAGTTTCCCTTCTTCTTTAAAGTTTTCTTGCTGCAATGGAAACGCAAATGGCCTTGGGCTCCACATGAAAAGCACTGCCGCAATTTCAGAGCTTTTGCAGCAGTTTCTATTTCCCCTGCTGGAGACTTAGGCACATTTGCAGCAGCACCATTGTCCTGGCTTTCTCTAACAGCCTGTCTGCGATCCCACTCATTCAAGAGCACGCTAGACACATAATCTTCTGTTAGCCGGTCAGCAGGCATGGTAGAAATCTGAGCAGCTACTCTGTCGTAGGAATCATCTAGGCTATTTATCATCAGCATTGCAAGCACAGCCTCTGAAATAGCCAGGTCTCGCTGAACAAGGTCCTGTCTGAGGCGTTTTAATTGAGACAGATGGCTAGGCAAATCATCACCTTTCTCTAACTGCAACCTGCACAGCTTCTTGAAGAAAAGCACACTGGAACCGGCATTTTGCCACAAATGCATATCTCTCAGTTTATGCCAAACAGCTCGTGCTGTCTCTTGACCCTCTAAATTCCCCAGCAAGTAGTCTGAAACACTCAAAACAATTGTCCCCCGGGCTCTCATGTCTGCAGCATGCCACTCAGACTATTCATCTGCATCCTTCTTGGGAGGGTCATCTTCTATAGTGTAGAATAGCTTCTCCCTCTGCAAAAGCGCTTTCATTTTGACCTGCCACGTTGCATAGGTCTCAGGCGTGAGGAGAGGAAAGGACAGAGCCATCTGGCCAGAATGTACACAGGCCATGTCTGCTATTAATTAAAGCAAGACACTTCCCTCGTGCAACACAGATAGAGCCTTGGACTCCTTCAGCCACTCTCTCTCCCATTCAGAGAGCAATTAACAGGCAAACAGGGATGCTATCTTCTTTTCTTGGCAGCCAGCAACATACCTCCATAAATCAAGCAGCAGCAGCAGCAACAGCTTGAACAGCTCCGAAACAGCTCTGCTTCTGGGTACCGCAAATCAGTCCAGCACGCAGCCTCCATTCTGCCCTCCGGCAATCAGCATCAGAAGCCACCGGCGACTGGGACGACTGGGATGACTGGGATGACTGCTGGAACGATGAGGACAATGACTGGTGAGACGACTGGGCCCATAACCGATGTCAGCTTCGCCTTTGAGCCAGTGCCACCGACTCGGCTCAACCACTTCAGCCCTGACTGGGCCAGGTGAGCTGGGGTAGCACTTCCAGAGACCTTCTTCTGGACCTCTGCTGGACCTCTGAGGTGCGGCGGGATTGCTAAGGACAGGCGGCTCCTCAACACCACTGACCCACTGCACCCAGTTAGCACTGCGCCCTGGCAGCTCGGCACAGGCCTTTGCTTCCCAGGGGAAGATCTCTTTTCGTCCTGGGAACAGAACTCTTACATCAAACTTCTGAGCCAGGTGGCTAAAGAAGTTCCCTACCCAGACTGTTGGACCCAGCCACCTCCAACAAAGCCTCCCCCTAGTCCAGTACCAGTGACGTTGGAACAATTTCATTCCGGGGATGTTACCTCATGGAACTTGACCGCGCTAAATCTGACACACCAATACCTATACCTCATAGGTCCAACAAAAGGACCCCTCTGTCGCCGCTTCACTGGAGAAGGAACCTCCATCGGGTCCAGTACCTGCAGTATCAATCCTGAGATCCTAGCCACCGGCCAAGTGACTGTCACCAAGTCAGCAGGTTCTCAGACTTTTCTGAACCTTACCTTCGCCTGGGCCAATGCCATTGGTCACCCACCCACCTGGAAGCCTCAACACTTGGACTTTATGCTATTACAAACCTTTGCCTCGGGCAGGATGGAGTCCTACCTCAGTGGCTTGTTCTGGGTGTGTGGACACCGCGCATACACCTGGGTAAGCCCACACATGTCTGGGTCCTGCTTCGTAGGATACATCGTCCTGGGAATCAGGGTGGTCCCGCATCTACCCCCCGGGAGACAGAGGAACAAAAGAGAGCAGAAGGAGCTGTCAGATCTCTCGGATGTGGCTGCAAATGGAGAAACCGTAGGCAGAGCCCTCTTCCCCGCTTACGGAGCTGGATCTAATCACGTTGACATCCTCAGGCTCACCGACATCCTCCTCAAGTTCATGCAGGAAGCAACCCAGATAACGGACTCCCTGGTGTCTGAACTCTCTGAGGTAAGACAACATAGTTTACAGATGAGAATTGCGACGGACTTTTTACTGTCCAGCCAAGGAGGGTCATGTGCTTTGATAGGTGCTGAATGTTGTACATACGTGACTGACAAATCTTTGAATATCACTGGACATTTAAATAATATCCATGAACTGGCAGGGAGGCTTAATGGCATACAGCATGAAGGACTGTCCGACGTTGACTTGTGGGGCTGGCTGCCCAAGCTAGGGTGGCTCCGACAATTACCGTATTTTTCGCTCGATAACACGCACCCGACCATAACACGCATGTAGTTTTTAGAGGAGAAAAACAAGAAAAAAATATTCTAAACGAAACAGTGGATGTATGATTTTTATGGTTCATGCTGTGGCCACAGACATGTGATCTGACGGTGAGTTTGGGGTAGCCCAATGCAAAAATCCTGAGGATCCATGTGGATCCATGTTTGTAACAATGTTTTTGCACCACTGCAGCCCCAGGTAACAGTGGGTGTGTGATTTTTTTTGGTACAAACTGTAGCCATGGACATGCTATGTGATCTGATGGTGAATTTGGGGTGACCCAGTGCAAAAATCCTGAGGATCCATGTGAATCTGTGCTTTGTAACCACGTTTTAAGTGGGGAGGGAAGGAAAAGCACTCAAGGGACAAGGAGCACGCAGGGAGCAGGCTCTGCTTCTCTCCCTCCCCCCCCCTTAGCAAGCTGAAAAACTTTGCTGAAGGGACAGAGAGCCTGCTTGTTTTAAAGGAGCCTACCAGACAGGAGCTGCTTACACGAGTGTAAGCGGCTCCTGTCCGGTAGGCTCCTTTAAAGCAAGCAGGTTCTGCTTCTCTCCCTCCTTAGCGAGCTGAAAAACTTTGCTGGAGGGACAGAGAGCCTGCTTGCTTTAAAGGAGCCTACCGGACAGGAGCCGCTTACACTCGTGTAAGCGGCTCCTGTCCGGTAGGCTCCATTAAAGCAAGCAGATTCTGCTTCTCTCCCTCCTCCCCCTCCCCCCCACCCTTAGCGAGCTGAAAAGCAAAGCTGGAGGAGACTGAAAATCTTGCCTGCTATTTCCTGCTATTTCCAGGAGAGAGATACAGAGAGCCAGTTTGCTTTAAAGGAGCCAACCGGACAGGAGCCGCTTACACTTTGCTCCTTTAAAGCAAGCAGGCTCTGCTTCTTTCCCTCCTCCCCCCCCCCCTTAGCGAGCTGAAAATCTTTCCTGCTATTTCCAGCAAAGCGGGAGAAGAGCCACTGAGTGGGGAGGAGGGAGAGAAGCAGAACCTTCTTGCTTTAAAGGAGCCAACCGGACAGGAGCCGCTTACACTCGTGTAAGTGGCTCCCCTCCCCTCCCGCTTTGCTCCTTTAAAGAAGCAGGCACTCTGTCCCTCTCTCCTCCCCATTCAGCGGCTCTTCTCCCTCTGGAAACCACGGAGGAGGGAAGCATTCGCTCCGTAACATGCACAGACATTTCCCCTTACTTTCTAGGAGGAAAAAAACACGTGTTATGGAGCGAAAACTACGGTAACTGTCACAGCAAACCCTTTCCATATTTCATAATATTCTGTCATTACTTTACCTTGATCTATTTTAATCTTATCTTATTATAAAAACCTTAAAACTTAAAACTTAAATCTTATTTTTACCAATTTCTCATAACCATAATATTCTTACATAATTCTTTAAACATTTTTACTAAAGCCAAATAATTTCGTTCCAACATTTTTCTAACATTCATCAATTTTATAAATCAATCCTAATAAAAAAAAATAACAAAAAAAACAATCCAATCTTCATCCAGCTTCTCTTCCTCCTGGTCCCGGGTTTTGTCAGTCCTTTCTATCTCATCAATCTAGCGCATTAACCTGGCAATCTTATGTCCGAGGCCCTTAAGTCCCTTCCATGTCCCTTCCACAGCTCTTCTTCATATTTATAGCTGTATTTTCCTTTATCTCCTGTTCCTTTCACTCTTGGGAACTCCAGCTTGACAATGCTTTTGACCCATCTCGACAAATCAGCCCCTTTTCCATAGTCCAGACTAAGCTCCATGTGGTGTTTAAGAACATGTTTCAAAGTCCCTCCAAAATTAAGAGCTCCCACAACCCCAAACATCTCACGGCCCATTGCCAGACTTGAAAAGTCCAAACCTCCCTGCATGGGGGGGGGGTCAATCCAACCCCCCATTTCCAAACCAAACCAAACTTTATCTTTCCAAATCTGGCTTTTTCCAAGTTCATTTGTCAAATCCAATAATTCATGTTCCTGCCGGGCCACAGCTCCCTCCATCTCTGGCGCCCAAGATTCAGAAACATCCTCTTCCCTCATCTGTTCTGTCAGGGCACACTCCTGATCTGATTCCTGGGTGGGCTCTATATAATTTCCCACTGCCTGTCCAAAATTTCTGATCGCATCAGTCATAAAGTCCATCTTCTCATGTAGCTGTTCCAGTAGGCCACTTGTTTTACAGATAGCACACAACAGAGCTTCTGAATACATTGTCCTGCAAGGTCAGAAGTCTATTCCCACGATCGTAATCTGTGACAGCTGCAAGCTCCCCGATTCAGAATTGGTTACAGTTTCACAGGCTCCCTCTAGGGGAAGAACTTCTGTTTGTTCTTTTCTTTTAAAGACAGATCTAACAACAAAGTTTCCTTTTTCAGCTATTTTGTCAATATTTGTTCCTTTAAAATGCGAAGGGAACAATGGAGTCACTATGTTTCTCTTCTTTTAGCTATCTGTCAGAAACGTTTGTCTCTGGTCAATGAGCTTCCAAAAACGTCAGTCCTGACACCCCGTTCTAGGATCAAGACGGCGGAAAGTTACTTTGCTTTACACTCACTTCTGCAGGTTTAGACAGTCCGACAAAAATCCCCCCTCTTCTCCTGCTTCCGAAGGGGGTTCAACAATTTAAAATGATGAAAGTTAATCCTTTACAAGCGATTTTCAGAACTCTAGTTTGCCATGTCTTTGCTTTAATCTATCTACAAAGAAACGGAAGGCTGACTTCCTGTTTAGACCTTCCTGTTTCAGTGCCAAATTAAAATAAACTTTTAAGTCCAATATTCCTTTCCGCTCACAAATCCTTATTTAGAGTCCAATTGTCCAAAATTTAAGTACTCACGGGTGATTGTTTTAAAAGCCAAATTGTCCCAGGAAAAAGGCAGCGCTCTCCAGCAACGGCTGTGCGGCTTCACTCCACGGAAGAAGCAGTTGACTCTCAGCACCGCGCCACTTCCCCCTCTTCGCTCCGGAGCCTGTTAGTGGGTTCCTTTGCGGGTTGGGGGGGGCGCTAAAGGTGCCCACCGAGTCCCATGGTCACAGGCTTCATCCGCCTGTGATTTTTGAATGGGTCCCCACTTCGCCGTAATGGAAAAGACCCGTTTCCGTGGAGCTAGTCCCTCCAGATCAGAGGGAGTCTGCCACTGCCGATGGCGCCACCCCGGAAGTCTCTCCAGAAGGATACCATGATCAAAGGTCTCCAAAGCTGCTGAGAGATCCAGTAGAACCGAGGGGCCACTAGGGGCGCATCAGAAGATGGCTGACAATAACATCTCTCCAACCCACACGAGGTAATTTGGAGGCTGTGATGGGAGTAAATAGCCTCCCTACCCCCCCAGGATGGGGGGGGACTGCCCTTACCTGCTGTGCCCTATATCACCCCCCGAATTTGTGGGGATGGGGGCACTAGGCACAATGCCCTCCTGTGGGATTTCGGCACTCCTGGACGCCGTCTCTGATCCGCGCCACTAGCTGCAAGAACTTCAAAAGAAACAATTTGGATGAAGCGAATGCACATATTTCAAGGAAGGAGGGCGAGTAAAGACTGCTAACAGAAGAGATCTCTGATAAAACAAGACGAGTCGGAGGAATAAATCATGAGAAGATACGCCAAGACTCGGTATGGCAAAGGGACTGAGGGGGGAGGGGTAAAAAACTTTCCTTTCTTTCCTTTATGTGATTAAACAAGAATCCTCCCCCCTCACAAGTCAGAAATGTCGTTTTAAGGACTTAAGCTGTGGATTTAAGGCTGTGTGGAGATAAACTTTCGAACCAAAGCATGTTTTGAGAAGAGCATGGAATGTATAAGGGCTTTGGAATGACGCAGTTAAAAGTGCCGTCACCATATTGGGAAGTTCTGTCAGAGGACTTAAGTCTGGGAGGAGAAATAGAGAAATAGAGCTGTTTTTATATTGTGGGTGAAACTCCTCAGAGGGACTTAAGAACGACAGTTCTGTAATTAAAGAGGGAAAGAGCGATGTTATCTATGAAGGCGATGATATATGGAAACCATCTCGATTTGAGGACTGGAAGAACGGAAAAATTCACACAGGATTATTATTGGTGTTTATTGGCTTAAGGAGACTATCAGAAGAGATCATAAGGAAGAAAGAGAAAATATATGAACAAGATGTGATGTGGAAACAGCAAGATAAGACTGGATAGAATTATGAACTTTGGACTGATTTGGACATTAACGCAGTAGCAAGAAGATGATCAGAATCCCCCTTCGGATCTTGAAATATGGGTCCCCTCAACAAAATTTAAAATTCGGCTTTGTAATTTGGAATTTATGTGATGTGATTTGATTTGATTTGATTTGATTTGATTGGCCGGTTATTATTATTATTTTTAAAAAGAGAGATCCAGCAGAAGCAGGAAACAGTTTTCCCCTCAGACTCTAGTGCATCGGAGATCATCATCGAGCAGAACCAGCACAGTTTCAGTCCCATGATGAGGCCTGAATACCAATTGGCAGGATAATGGTGGAAGAAGCTTTCCTGGTCCTCCACCCCAAAAAGCTCCAGGCACAATACTTTATTAGCTTTGAAGGGGCCATCGGATAGTTGGTGGTCTTTTCTTCAAAGGACAAATATTCTGAATACTTTTTAATTGATGTATGATATAAACAGAACTTCTGTTTTACATATTCCACATTGGAGAGATTTTGATATACAGGTCTGAGTTCATCGCTCCCTCTGAAACTGCTGTGTTAGCAGCGCTGTTTGAGCAGTGTGTTTGGGGGTCCTGGGCTGCCTAGACAACAAGACCCCCTTCTCAGCCTGGCTTATATGTGTTGGGATACTGCCAGGGAGACAAAGTCCATCATGGCCCCACAAGCCGTCTCTGGACGTCCATCAATCTCCCGTAGACACGCAATATCAGCAATTAGCGACACGAGCTCCAGAAATAGCTTGCCACATTCCAGAGCTGATGCGTGCTCTATCAGCAGATAATGCACAGTGAAAGATGCACGCAGGAGAGCATTATTTACAAGTTTATTCAGCGTTGATCAGAACAAAGAAAACATGACTGCCTGCTTCAGTGTCTCAGACACAGAGAGAGAAACGAAAGCATAGACACAACAGAAACATCATGTGAACAGGAAATACGCAGACTCTGTGACTCACAAAGCCTGCTCCCTTTTAAGGTGGAACGGAAATATCCTAACAATATGTTCCCAAAGAAAGCAGAGCAGTATGTTAGGCACCAGCTTGGCTGCAGGAGTGGCTGGGAAGGAGGTGTGCAGGGCACCATCCAACCATCTTAGAGAGTCCACTCTGGATTTGTGTAGGTTTTCCTTCATAGCCTTTTCTTCTCCTGAAGATAACTCACGAGGCAGCAAAGTATTACGACTAGAGTTTTCCTTCTCGATGGGCTCCCTTCTCAGGTGGACGTGCCCCATCTGTCCTTCACTTTCCTCAGCAGCATGGGCAGAATCTGCCTGAAATTGCTGTGTTAGCAGCAATGGAAGCCTGCACAGTGTGTTTGGGGGTCCTGGGCTGCCTAGACAACAAGACCCCCTTCTCAGCAGAACAGTATGTTAGGCACCAGCTTGGCTGCAGGAGTTGCTGGCAGGAGGTGTGCAGGACACTATCCAAGCATCTTAGAAACTCCACTCAAGATTTGTGTGGGATTTCCTCCATAGCATTTTCTTCTCCTAAAGATAACTCACGAGGCAGCAACGTATTACGACCAGAGTTTTCCTTCTCGATGGGCTTCCTTCCCTTTCCTCTGCAGGATGGGCAGAATCTGCCTTCTTGACTGTGGGATTCACTGTTGTTCTCATTCTCTCCATCCACCAGGGCCTTTCTTCATCTGCAACAGAATTCCCCAACTGACCAAGGATTTGAGACCCATCAGCTATCCTCACCGGGTTTTGCCAGCCGGTTGAAGCCATTCCTGGGATTGTGGCCCCTGTTGCATGCTGACAGCTTCTGGAGGCCACAGGTGAGAGCTGGGTGCAAGGTGGGGACCAATGGTGGATAGGTTACCCGAGAAGGTGCATGACATTTCCCCCACCAACGGTACCGCCTCTCCTCTAACACCCCAAGACATCCTATAATTATGATACTTAAGACAAATCAGGAATAAATTCTTGTCTCCAGAGATAACACAACTTCAGGCCATCAATGAATCAATACCATATACCGTATTTTTCGCTCTATAACACGCACCTGACCATAACACGCACGTAGTTTTTAGAGGAGGAAAACAAGAAAAAAATATTCTAAACAAAACAGTGGATGTATGATTTTTGTGGTTCATGCTGTGGCCACAGACATGTGATCTGACGGTGAGTTTGGGGTAGCCCAATGCAAAAATCCTGAGGATCCATGTGGGTCCATGCTTTGTAACCACGTTTTAAGTGGGGAGGGAAGGAAAAGCACTCAAGGGACAAGGAGCACACGTGGGGGGTGGTGGAGAAGGGTGCTGCTAATAATGCAGGAGAGGCTCCTCTCCGGCTTTGCTCCTTTAGAACAAGCAGGCTCTGCATCTCTCCCTCCTCCCCAGCAAGGAAACCACGATAGTAACCACTCTGAGACAAATCAAGAAAAAGTGCGACCAACACTCTCCCCCAACAAGCACAGTGAGGTCAACACACACACACACACACACACACAGAGAGAGAGAGAGAGAGAGAGAGAGAGAGAGAGAGAACTGGCCCTAAAGTTGCAGGGCGCTGGAAGTCGCAGGGGCGCTGGGGGAGTGAATGGGAAGCAAGAGAAGGAGAAGGATCCCTCACACACACACACACAGACACACAGAGTGTCAATTCTAAAGTCGCAGGGGCGCTGGGGGAGTGAATGGAAAGCAAGAGGAAAAGGAGCCCTCACACACAGAGAGACACACAGAGTGGATTCTAAAGTCGCAGGAAGAGTGAATGGGAAGCAAATCACACACAGAGAGACACACAGAGTGTGGATTCTAACGTGGGGAGAGTGAAGGGGAAGCAGGAGGAGAAGCAGCCCTCACGCACACACAGACACACAGAGTGTGGATTCTAACGTCGGAGGGAGAGTGAAGGGGAAGCAGGAGGAGAAGCAGCCCTCACGCACACACAGACACACAGAGTGTGGATTCTAACGTCGGAGGGAGAGTGAAGGGGAAGCAGGAGGAGAAGCAGCCCTCACGCACACACAGACACACAGAGTGTGGATTCTAACGTCGGAGGGAGAGTGAAGGGGAAGCAGGAGGAGAAGCAGCCCTCACGCACACACAGACACACAGAGTGTGGATTCTAACGTCGGAGGGAGAGTGAAGGGGAAGCAGGAGGAGAAGCAGCCCTCACGCACACACAGACACACAGAGTGTCGATTCTAACGTGGGGAGAGTGAAGGGGAAGCAGGAGGAGAAGCAGCCCTCACGCACACACAGACACACAGAGTGTCGATTCTAACGTCGGAGGGAGAGTGAAGGGGAAGCAGGAGGAGGAGAACGATAGCTCAAGCACACACACACACACACACACACACACACACACACACACACACACAGCCCCTACAGTGCCTAATCCAAAATCGGACAGCAAAAAACTGCAGGCAGGGACAGAGAGCACGGGGTTGTTTTAAAGCAGCCAACTCCCGCTCTGCTTCTCTCCCTCCTTCCCGGCTCCGCTAGCTGACAGGAGCCGCTTACACCCGCTTTGCTGTTTCAAAGCGAGCCACGGACTGCTCTCGACTGCAGCAGATTCCCCCGCCATCTGTAGGCATTCGCTCCATAACACGCACAGACATTTCCCCTTACTTTCTAGGAGGAAAAATCTGCGTGTTATGGAGCGAAATTTACGGTATTCAAGGCTGAAGTTTCCACTAAGTACAGTTATTTCTTTGCCTTTAATATCCAGCTTTTTCAGGGCCAGAAAAGGATAGTCCTGCGTCAGAAGAGGGGCACGAGATCAGGGAGCACGTCATTATTATAAAGAACCATTGCGGTGGGTTTTCTGCCTGGGATTCCCATTTGCCATCTGCTTTCTTTCTGCTTCTCCTGCTCTCTCCATTCAATGTGTGGCATGTAGACGGAGATCCGTCTCCAAGAACAGGAGCTTCCCTGAGCACCCATTCAGCTGACCCCAAGCACCAAGCCTTGTCACATGTTCTCT
This sequence comes from Podarcis bocagei, assembly GCF_964188305.1. Lineage (NCBI taxonomy): Eukaryota > Metazoa > Chordata > Lepidosauria > Squamata > Lacertidae > Podarcis > Podarcis bocagei. Next base: position 2,875,924 of record NC_138135.1, read on the forward strand.
GACTGACCCAGACCATAGTGCCTGGAAAAGATGTAGACCTGGGCCTCCCAAAATGGTCCATATGAACCTCCTGAGGCCAATGGGACTGTGAAAGTGACTCATGAAGATCTAGAGGTGGATGGAGGATTATGATGCAGAGGATGGGGAATGTCCAAAGAAACGATGGACCAGAGAAAGAAAGGTCTTCATTTCCTAAAAACTGGGAACATGGGTAGGAGGCGGGGGAATGTAGGGAATGTTGAAATAAGAAAAGGTGAAATAGGAAAAGATGGCATATCATCATATGCTCTCTTTCCCTTTGTTCTCTTCCTTGAAACCAAAATAGGATTTCCTTTCCGCCCATTCTGAGGAAGATGATACAGAAGACAGTCAGAATTCTGGGAGATGGGGAACCTTTCATTTCATTAGGAATAGCCATTAAAATGTGTGAAATGTGGAATATGCATCACTGAATGAGCACACATATCTCACATCAGCCAACTCAAATGGGAAAACCATTTAAAGGTATGGAGAGTGGAAAAAGTTTCAGTGATAGTGGAAAACTTAGAGCACATCTGGGGACTCATATGGGCAAGAAACAATTTCAATGCACAGAGTGTGGAAAGAACTTCAGTCAGAGTGGACACCTCAATATACATCAATGGGTACATAATGGGAAGAAACCATTTAAATGTATGGAGTGTGGAAAGAGCTACAGTTGAAGTGATGAACTTGGAATACATCAACAGACTCACACAGGGCAGAAATTATTTAAATGCAGGGAGTATGGGAAGAACTTCAGTCAGAGGGGGCACTTAACTTTACATCAATGGACACATACAGGGGAGAAACCTTTTAAATGTATGGAGTGTGGAAAGAGCTTCAGTCAGAATGCAAACCTTAGAAAACATGAACAGACGCACACAGGGGAACAACCTTTAAAACGCATGGAGTGTGGAAAGAGCTTCAGTCAGAATGGAAACCTTAAAATACACCAACAGACTCACACGGGTGAAAAACCATATGAATGTATGGAGCATGGAAAAAGCTTCCATTTCAATGCAAACCGTAGAACACATCAACGGACTCACACAGGGGAGAAACCATTTAAATGTATTCAGTGCAGAAAGAGCTTTAGTGATAATGGAAGCCTTAGAAAACATCAACAGACTCACACAGGGGAAAAACCATTTAAATGCATGGAGTGTGGAAAGAGCTTCAGTCAGATTGGAAACCTTAGAAGACATCAACAGACTCACACCGGGGAGAAGCCATTTAAATGTATAGTGTGTGGGAAGAGCTTTAGTGATAATGGAAACCTTAGGAAACATCAACGGACTCACACAGGAGAGAAACCATTTCAATGTATGGAGTGCGGAAAGAGCTTCCATTTTAATGCAAACCTTAGAGGCTGGGTGAGGACTGCAGGGCCTGCTCCCTTCCAGGGCCTTCTCCAACTGGCCCAGGGGGCGTGGCCCAGGCCCTTTCTCCCGGCTATAAAGGGACTCCTGCTGCAGGGAAGCCTCGGACCATCGGCTGGGTGAGGACTGCAGGGCCTGCTCCCTTCCAGGGCCTTTTCCAGCACAGAGTGTTTTTAAAATGTTTTTTAAAAATTTTCTTTGGACTTTTTGTATGTGGGGGGTGGGGGTGGGATGGATGTTTGGTTGGGCTTGGGGAATTATTATTTTTTTATTTTGATGTTTTTGTAATTTTTATATTTTTTTGTTTGTATTGTTTTATTGGTTTTGTTTGTTTGTTTAAGGTGTTATTTTGTTTTTAGGGGGAGGGTTCGGGGCTGCCGGGGAGTGGGCCCCAGCCCACAAAATGGCTGGGGCATGTTCCACAGGGGGGGATGCACTGGGACAACCGATCTCAGTGATCACGGGTAGGAGGAGGAGTTACGCTAAGACCAGACCATGTCATTACAGAGGAGGCAGGTTTAGTCGTTGTCTGAGGACTATCCCTGCCTCCGGGTCTGGTCCTGTCCGGATGGATACTAGAATCAGCAAGGGATACCCACGTGACCTGAAGGTGCTGCTGTGCAATGCCAGGTCAATGATTCGTAAGACCACTGCCATCCATGACTTGATCATGGATGGAGGATTTGACCTGGCATGTGTAACAGAGACTTGGTTGGATGAAGCAGATGGGCCTGTCCTTGCCGCTGCTTGTCCACCAGGTTTCTCTTACACACAGCAACCCAGGTCACGTGGGCGGGGAGGGGGGGTTGCAGTGATTTTTAGGAAGTCATTAGTTTGCACCAGGCGTCCTATTGGGAAGACCCAGTTTTCTGAGTGCATGTTCTGGAAGTTGGGCAATAGGGGCAGTACAGGATTCCTTTTGGTGTACCGACCTCCCCGCTGCACCAAGGATTCCCTGCCCGAGCTGCTTCAGGTCGTGGCGGATGTTCTCCTGGAGACACCTAGCCTGGTCGTCCTAGGGGATTTTAACATCCATGCCGACACGACCTTACAAGGGGCCGCTCGGGACTTCGTGGAAAGCATGGCCTCCATGGGGCTGTCCCTGAATAAGTCTGGCCCAACCCATAGTCGTGGACATGCCTTGGACCTGGTGTTTACCTCTATGGATGTTGGTGATCTGACACTAAGTAAAAGCGAAATGAAAGAAGTGCCATGGTCAGATCACTTCCTGGTGCAACTGGACTTCTCTGCGACCCATCCCCTCTGCAGGGAGGTGGGACCAATTCGGATGGTCCGCCCCCGCCACTTAATGGATCCAAATGGTTTCCAGAGAGTGGTAGGGGATGCTTTATCCCATGTTGATGGCCTTTCAGCCGATTCCCTGGTGGCCCGCTGGAATGTGGAGTTAACCAGGGCTATTGACTGTTTGGCTCCGAAGCGCCCTCTCCGATTGCATGGAGCCCGGACAGCCCCGTGGTTTTCCACGGATCTGAGGGCAATGAAACAATCGTTGAGACGGCTAGAGCGCCGGTGGCGGATAACTCATTCCGAATCTGACCGGACACAGGTTAGAGCTCAACGTCGAGCCTACCAAGTGGCGATAGCGACGGCGAAGAAGAATTTCTTCACCGCCTCTATTGCATCTGCAGAAAACAGCAGCAGGAGACTTTTTCAGGTGGTTCACAATTTAGCGGAACCACCTGCAACATCGGGGCCCAGTACGGGCCACATGTTCTCCTGCAATGATTTTGCAAAGTTTTTTGCAGATAAAATCGCCCAGATTCGGGAAGAAGTAGACTCCACCGTGGGAGCAGGGCCGGGGCGGGAGAGTGCTAGAGTTCTGTCTAGTCAAGTTGAGTGGGATCAGTTTCAATCTGTTACCTCCGAGGATGTGGACAGGCTGCTTGGACGAGTGAAACCAACCACCTGTCTCCTGGATCCTTGCCCATCCTGGCTTATAAAAGCTAGCCGGGAAGGACTGGGCGATGGGCTTCGTGGGGTGGTGAATGCTTCCCTCCGTGAGGGAGCCTTCCCAGACCCGCTGAAAGAGGCGGTTATTAAACCGCTTCTTAAAAAACCATCTTTAGATGCGGCCACGATGGCCAACTATCGCCCAGTCTCAAATCTTCCATTCTTGGGCAAGGTGATTGAGCGAGTGGTTGCTGAACAACTCCAGGCACGCCTGGAAGAAGCGGACCATTTGGATCCCTTCCAGTCGGGATTCAGGCCTCATCATGGGACTGAAACTGCCTTGGTCGCACTGGTTGATGATCTCCGGCGGGCTAGGGACAAAGGTGAGAGCTGTTTCCTAGTTCTGCTGGACCTCTCAGCGGCGTTTGATACCATCGACCATAGCATCCTTCTGGACCGTCTTGAGGGGCTGGGAGCTGGGGGCACTGTTATACAGTGGTTCCGCTCCTTCCTCCTGGGCCGTGTTCAGAAAGTGGTGGTGGGGGATGAGTGTTCAGACCCTTGGGCCCTCACTTGTGGGGTGCCTCAGGGTTCTGTCCTCTCCCCCATGCTTTTTAACATCTATATGAAGCCGCTGGGAGAGATCATCAGGAGGTTTGGGCTGGGTGTTCATCAGTATGCGGATGACACCCAGCTCTACCTCTCTTTTAAATCAGAACCAGTGAAGGCGGTGAAGGTCCTGTGTGAGTGTCTGGAGGCGGTTGGAGGATGGATGGCGGCTAACAGATTGAGGTTGAATCCTGACAAGACAGAAGTACTGTTTTTGGGGGACAGGAGGCGGGCAGGTGTGGAGGATTCCCTGGTCCTGAATGGGGCAACTGTGCCCCTGAAGGACCAGGTGCGCAGCCTGGGAGTCATTTTGGACTCACAGCTGTCCATGGAGGCACAGGTCAAATCTGTGTCCAGGGCAGCTGTTTACCAGCTCCATCTGGTACGTAGGCTGAGACCCTATCTGCCTGCGGACTGTCTCGCCAGAGTGGTGCATGCTCTGGTTATCTCCCGCTTGGACTACTGCAATGCGCTCTACGTGGGGCTACCTTTGAAGGTGACGCGGAAACTACAACTAATCCAGAATGCGGCAGCTAGACTGGTGACTGGGAGCGGCCGCCGAGACCATATAACACCGGTCTTGAAAGACCTGCATTGGCTCCCAGTACGTTTCCGAGCACAATTCAAAGTGTTGGTGCTGACCTTTAAAGCCCTAAACGGCCTCGGTCCAGTATACCTGAAGGAGCGTCTCCACCCCCATCAGTCTGCCCGGACGCTGAGGTCCAGCGCCGAGGGCCTTCTGGCGGTTCCCTCACTGCGAGAAGCAAAGCTACAGGGAACCAGGCAGAGGGCCTTCTCGGTAGTGGCGCCCGCCCTGTGGAACGCCCTTCCAGCAGATGTCAAAGCGATAAACAACTATCTGACATTCAGGAGACATCTTAAGGCAGCCCTGTTCAGGGAAGTTTTTAACGTGTGACATTTTACTGTATTTTTGGTTTTTATGGAAGCCGCCCAGAGTGGCTGGGGAGGCCCAGCCAGATGGGCGGGGTATAAATAATAAATTATTATTATTATTATTATTATTCCAACTGGCCCAGGGGGCGTGGCCCAGGCCCTTTCTCCCGGCTATAAAGGGACTCCTGCTGCAGGGAAGCCTCGGACCATCGGCTGGGTGAGGACTGCAGGGCCTGCTCCCTTCCAGGGCCTTTTCCAACTGGCCCAGGGGGCGTGGCCCAGGCCCTTTCTCCCAGCTATAAAGGGACTCCTGCTGCAGGGAAGCCTCGGACCATCGGCTGGGTGAGGACTGCAGGGCCTGCTCCCTTCCAGGGCCTTTTCCAACTGGCCCAGGGGGCGTGGCCCAGGCCCTTTCTCCCGGCTATAAAGGGACTCCTGCTGCAGGGAAGCCTCGGACCATCGGCTGGGTGAGGACTGCAGGGCCTGCTCCCTTCCAGGGCCTTCTCCAACTGGCCCAGGGGGCATGGCCCAGGCCCTTTCTCCCGGCTATAAAGGGACTCCTGCTGCAGGGAAGCCTCGGACCATCGGCTGGGTGAGGACTGCAGGGCCTGCTCCCTTCCAGGGCCTTTTCCAACTGGCCCAGGGGGCGTGGCCCAGGCCCTTTCTCCCGGCTATAAAGGGACTCCTGCTGCAGGGAAGCCTTGGACCATTGGCTGGGTGAGGACTGCAGGGCCTGCTCCCTTCCAGGGCCTTCTCCAACTGGCCCAGGGGGCGTGGCCCAGGCCCTTATTTGGAACAAACTTTTGGGGAAGCTGGGAAGTGTTCTGCAATTGCTTCCCTGTTCCAATGTGTTTTAAAATGTCCTCAAGCAGTCGGTGGCAATTTAAATTTGTATTTCTTTTTTTCCTTTTTTCTCTTGCTGGGGGTGGGTGGGTGTAATGGATATTTGGTTGGGGATTAATTTTAGTGTAATTGTTCTGTTTTTGTTTTCTGTTGTTTTATTGGTTCTGTATAGTTTGTGTTTTGTTTTTAAGGGGTGGGATCAGGGCTGCCTGGGAGTGAGGCCCCAGCCAACACGATGGCTGGGACAAGTTCCACAGGGGGGGAAGCACTGGGACATCCGATCTCGGTGATCATGGGCAGGAGGCGGAGTTACGCTAAGACCAGACCATGTCATTACCGAGGAGGCAGGTTTAGTCATTGTTTGAAGACTATCCCTGCCTCCGGGTCTGGCCTTGACCAGATGGATACTGGAATCAACAGGGGAAACCCACATAACCTGAAGGTGTTGCTGTGTAATGCCAGGTCAATAGTGAATAAAACCACTGCCATCCACGACCTGATTGTGGATGGAGGATTTGACCTGGCTTGTGTGACAGAGACCTGGTTGAATGAGACAGATGGGCCCGTCCTTGCTGCCGCTTGCCCACCAGGTTTCTCTTACGCACAGCAACCCAGGTCATGTGGGCGGGGAGGGGGGGTTGCAGTGATTTTTAGGAAGTCATTAGTCTGCACCAGGCGTCCTACTGGGAAGACCCAGTTTTCTGAGTGCATGTTCTGGAAGTTGGGCAATAGGGGCAGTACAGGATTCCTTTTGGTGTACCGACCTCCCCGCTACAACAAGGATTCCCTGTCCGAGCTGCTTCAGGTCGTGGCGGATGTTCTCCTGGAGACACCTAGTTTGGTTGTCCTAGGGGATTTTAACATCCACGCCGACACGACCTTACAAGGGGCCGCTCGGGACTTCGTGGAAAGCATGGCCTTCATGGGGCTGTCCCTGAATAAGTTGGGCCCAACTCATAGTCATGGACATGCCTTAGACCTGGTATTCACCTCTAGCGACGTGGGTGATCTGACACTAAGTAAAAATGAAACCAAAGAAGTGCCATGGTCAGATCACTTCCTGGTGCAACTGGACTTCTCCGCGACCCTTCCCCTCTGCAGGGAGGTGGGACCAATTCGGATGGTCCGCCCCCGCCACTTAATGGATCCAAATGGTTTCCAGAGAGTGGTAGGGGATGCTTTATCCCGTGTTGATGGCCTTTCAGCTGATTCCCTGGTGGCCCGCTGGAATGCGGAGTTAACCAGGGCTATCGACTGTCTGGCTCCGAAGCGCCCTCTCCGATTGCATGGAGCCCGGACAGCCCCGTGGTTTTCTTCGGAGCTGAGGGCGATGAAACAATCGCTGAGACGGCTAGAGCGTCGGTGGCAGAAAACTCACTCCGAATCTGACCGGACACAGGTTAGAGTTCAACATCGAGCCTACCAAGTGGCGATAGCGACGGCAAAGAAGACTTTCTTCGCCGCCTCTATTGCATCTGCAGAAAATAGTAGCAGGAGACTCTTTCAGGTGGTCCGCAATTTAACGGAACCACCTTTACCATCGGGGCCTTGTAAAGACCCCAAGATCTCCTGCAACGATTTTGCAAAGTTTTTTGCAGATAAAATCACTCATATTCGGAAGGAGCTAGACACCACCGTGGGAGCAGGGCTGGGGCGGGAGAGTGCTAGAGCCCTGTCTGGTCAAGTTGCATGGAATCAATTTCAATCCGTTACCCCCGAGGATGTGGACAGGCTGCTTGGACGAGTGAAACCAACCACCTGTCTCCTTGATCCTTGCCCATCCTGGCTTATAAAAGCTAGCCGGGAAGGGCTGGGCGATGGGCTCTGCGGGGTGGTGAATGCTTCCCTCTGTGAGGGAACATTCCCAGATCCGCTGAAAGAGGCGGTCATTAAACCGCTTCTTAAAAAACCATCTTTAGACCCGGCCAGTATGGCCAACTATCGCCCAGTCTCAAATCTTCCATTCTTGGGCAAGGTGATTGAGCGTGTGGTTGCTGAACAACTCCAGGCACGCCTGGAGGATGCGGACCATTTGGATCCCTTCCAATCAGGGTTCAGGCCTCATCATGGGACTGAAACTGCCTTGGTCGCACTGGTTGATGATCTCCGGCGAGCTAGGGACAAAGGTGAGAGTTGTTTCCTAGTTCTGCTGGATCTCTCAGCGGCCTTTGATACAATCGACCATAACATCCTTCTGGACCGTCTAGAGGGGTTGGGAGCTGGGGGCACTGTTATACAGTGGTTTCGCTCCTTTCTCCTGGGCCGTGTTCAGAAAGTGGTGGTGGCGGATGAGTGTTCAGACCCTTGGGCCCTCACTTGTGGGGTGCCTCAGGGTTCCGTCCTCTCCCCCATGCTTTTTAACATCTATATGAAGCCGCTGGGAGAGATCATCAGGGGGTTTGGACTGGGTGTCCATCAATATGCAGATGATACCCAGCTCTACCTTTCTTTCAAATCAGAACCAGTGAAGGCGGTGAAGGTCCTGTGTGAGTGCCTGGAGGCGGTTGGAGGATGGATGGCGGCTAATGGATTGAAGTTGAATCCTGACAAGACAGAAGTACTGTTTTTGGGGGACAGGGGGCGGGCTGGTGTGGAGGACTCCCTGGTCCTGAATGGGGTAACTGTGCCCCTGAAGGACCAGGTGCGTAGCCTGGGAGTCATTTTGGACTCACAGCTGTCCATGGAGGCGCAGGTCAATTCTGTGTCCAGGGCAGCTGTCTACCAACTCCACCTGGTACGCAGGCTGAGACCCTACCTGCCCGCTGACTGTCTGGCCAGAGTGGTGCATGCTCTAGTTATCTCCCGCTTGGACTACTGCAATGCGCTCTACGTGGGGCTACCTTTGAAGGTGACTCGGAAACTACAACTAATCCAGAATGCGGCAGCTAGACTGGTGACTGGGGGCGGCCGCCGAGACCACATAACACCGGTCTTGAAAGACCTACATTGGCTCCCAGTACGTTTCCGAGCACAATTCAAAGTGTTGGTGTTGACCTTTAAAGCCCTAAACGGCTTCGGCCCAGTATACCTGAAGGAGCGTCTCCACCCCCATCGTTCTGCCCGGACACTGAGGTCCAGCGCCGAGGGCCTTCTGGCGGTTCCCTCATTGCGAGAAGCGAAGCTACAGGGAACCAGGCAGAGGGCCTTTTCGGTGGTGGCGCCCGCCCTGTGGAATGCCCTCCCATCGGATGTCAAGGTGATGGACAACTACCTGACATTCAGAAAACATCTTAAGGCGGCCCTGTTCAGGGAAGCTTTTAATGTATGATATTTTAGTGTTTTTTGGTTTCTGTGGAAGCCGCCCAGAGTGGCTGGGGAAACCCAGCCAGATGGGCGGGGTACAAATAATAAATTATTATTATTATTATTATTATAGAGCACATCAACGAACTCACAGAGGGGAGAAACCATTTAAATGCATGGAGAGCGGAAAGAGCTTCAGTCAGAGTGGACACCTCAATATACATCAACGGACACATACAGGGGAGAGATCATTTTAATGAATGGAGTGTGGAAAAAGCTTCAGAGTGAAAATATTAGAGGAAGACATCTACAGACACAGAGGGGGGGAAGCACTTAAATGTATGGCTTCAGTCAGAGTGGAACCCTTGATTTACGTCAACAAACTCACGCAAGAGACACACCACATAAATGTCAGGAAGAACTGAAGGGTAGAGGTTCAGTCCTATTGGAAGTCCTACATGAACAGAATCACGGACAGTAAGATCTTTAAGAGCTGAGGCCCTACAAACCAACAACAAACTCAAACATGAGAAGCAGTTTAAATGGAAACATCGCAGAAAGTGCTTTAGTTATAATGGAGTGTTTAAGAAACATCTAGGGAGTCTCACAGAGGAGAACCCATTTAGATGTATGGAGTGCTTATATGTAAAACCGTATAGTCATGAAATAATGAAGGTGTTGTCTCACAACAGTGATTATAATTTTATATGTAAAGTACATTTTGATGGAGAGCAGGAATCTAGATTGCTGGTGGTGAGGATTAGGGCTTTGTAAAGCAATTGATATGCAATACACCACGAATCACAGTGTGTGTTTCTGGGATGCCCATTTGCCTGGAAGCAGCCACCAGAAAGCTTTTCTTTGTGAAGCCCCTGCAGATGCTGAGTTGCTGACTTCCCTCCCAGATGACAGGAAGCGAAAGACACACATCCACTTCCCTGTGTCCTTCCAGCCTCTTTCCTCCCTTGCTCCCTTCTGTTGAATGGTTTCTTTAAATGTAAAGGTTCATCATTGTTCCATTCCATGTGTGTGTCTTTAAGGGGCCGGAGCAAGGGCCAGAGAAAGATAACGAGACCCAGCTTTACAGCTGTGAAACATAGCAGGTGCTGCTGAGTTGTATTTGATTAAGGCGTGTCAGCATTTGGGTAGAGTATATAAGGAGCAGCACCTAGCTCTCCCATTATCCTGGGGGATGGGTTGGTGGTTGGGTCATGTTTGTTTGTTAATATATTTAGTGTAAATGGAGTTTTTGTTTTTCTTATTAAAACCTTCTTTAAGTTATTTTTGAGTCCTTTCTTTTTAATGCAAGGTCTCCCCAGCAAGCTCTCTGCAGCGTCACTATACTGCAAAAAGCCAACACCTTCTGCCGGTTTGTGTGCCTGACTTAGATATCCTACGTGCTGTAATTTTTTTACTGCTGAAACTGGATTTGTTCTCAGGAGGAACTGGATTGTTCCTCACTGGGGACCCAGTGAGAACTGTATGCTTTGAAAGCTCAGTATTACTGAAGAAGTCCTGCTGCCTCTCTTTGTGTGTTTTTGACCTCAGTGTGGGACTTACTCTGCACGTGGCCCCTACCCTGCTGCTACTTGGCCCATGCCCTGGAGTTGCTCTACTCAAGCATGGAAGAAGGGTGTGTGTATGAGTGTCAGACTGGTTTATGCACCAAACTCTCTCACCCCCACCACCGTGTGATCTCCAAACTCTGCTTCTTCACCAGAACTTCTCCCTGCCTCCTACGCTTTCTGAAGACAGCTTAAAATACTGTAATTTAATGGGAGATCTTCCCCCAAGCAAGAGGGGGAAGGAGGAGCTGCAGGTACCCAACAGAAGATTAAAAACACAGATTGAGGTCAACAGAAAGCAAAGCAAAGCCTACTCCAAGGGAAGCCACTTCAGCTTCCAGCCTGTCCGCTCCCACAATCGCTGAAGAAGACTTGCCATTTGAGGATGGCGGAGCTGAATGGAAGCGGGCAAGGAAGCCCCACAATCGCGTAGGCAACCTAATGCCCAAGGGCCGGATATGGCCCATTCGCCTTCTCAATCCGGCCCAGGGACGGTCCAGGAATCAGCGTGTTTTTCCATGAGTAGAATGTGTCCTTTTATTTAAAATGCATCTCTGGGTTATTTGTGGGGCATAGGAATTCGTTCATTTCCTCCCCTTCAAAATACAGTCTGGCCCACACATGGTCTGAGGGACGGTGGACCGGCCCATGGCTGAAAAAGGTTGCTGACCCCTGTGCTAGAGGAATAGGGGCAGTGACTCCTATACTCAAAGGCGACGGCCAGGAAGGAATTCCTCCCCACCCTTGTCACATGCAGCTGGGCTCACTTGCCAGAGCCACCTCGAGGGCCTGAATACATTTCCCTTTTATGTATATGGGAAAGGGGGGGGGGCGTTCTCGGTTATGTTTCTGTGATTGTTATTAAGAAAATGTATGCTCCCAAAAGTGTAAAGCCTTGGCTCTAACGTGGTCATGTTGATACAAAATTGTACTGTGTAATGCTTTGAATGTGCTACTGAAAGAGACTTTGTAAAACTTTGTGCAAAATAGCTGGAACTAAGTGAAACAGTTGCTGTCATGACAGACCCAATATAGAGCACCCCACACTGCCATCCACTGGCTCCACAGTGAAAAACACACCCATTCATGACTAAGGCACATTTACTGAATAAGCCATTCTTCAAACAAAGTAAGAACCATTCACAAATAAAGACTGACTTCTCCCGGTCCCAATTGTACACAAAGCTGGGAACATCTTAGCACAACATTCTAATTATGGCTTCCAGTGCTGTTGCCTCTGGTGTGTCCATTCCTGCAACATCACAAAAGGGACAGCCATTAACAGAATGGGTTCAGCCCAGACACCGGCACCAGGTACTTTGCAAACACATGAATAAGAAAACATGTCAGTGTCACCATCCACTTCAAAAAGGATCCTTAGCTGTAACCTCACGCTGGGGGACCTCCTCTCTGATGTCCTCTGTGACAGAACTACGAGGGCGGTATAAGGTGGGGTGGACAACCTTTTCTGACATTTATAAAAGTATGGTCTTTCTTTTGTTCAGAGTTCCCCCCCTTCCCCCCGCGTGAGTGACTTCAGACCCTGCTGCAGAAGGTCTATTAATAAAAGATCAGGGAGGACGCGGGTGGAACTGTGGTCTATGTGTGAATCTTCAGGGATACAGAAGAGGATATATTGTTTAATAATATCCTATCTAACTTGCGCTAGGAAGTTCTATAACTTAGCAGAGTTTTGCATTTCCCTATTAAACTCTCAGTCACCACTCTAGCTGCCACATTCTGGATTAATTGCAGTTTCCGGGGCACCTTCAAAGGTAGCCCCACATAGAGTGCATTATAGTAGTCCAAGCAGGAGATAACTAGAGCATGCACCACTCTGGCGAGACAATCCGCGGGCAGGTAGGGTCTTAGCCTGCGTACCAGGTGGAGCTGGTAGACAGCTGCCCTGGACACAGAATTGACCTGCGCCTCCATGGACAGCTGTTAGTCCAAAATGACTCCCAGGCTGCTCACCTGGTCCTTCAGGGAAACAGTTACCCCATTCAGGACCAGGGAGTCCTCCACACCTGCCTGCCCCCTGTCCCCAAGAACAGTTCAGGATTCAACCTCAATCTGTTTGCTGCCATCCATCCTCCAACTGCCTCCAGACACTCAGACAGGACCTTCACCGCCTTCACTGGTTCTGATTTAAAAGAGAGGTAGAGCTGGGTGTCATCCGCATATTGATGAACACCCAGCCCAAATCCCCTGTTGATCTCTCTCAGCGGCTTCATGTAGATGTTGAAAAGCATGGGGGAGAGGACAGAACCCTGAGGCTCCCCACAAGTGAGGTCCCAGGGCTCTAAACACTCATCCCCCAACACCACTTTCTGAACACGGCCCAGGAGGAAGGAGGAGAACCACTGTATGACAGTGTCCCCAGCTCCCAGCCCCTAGATGGTCCAGAAGGATGTTATGGTCGATGGTATCAAAAGCCACTGAGAGATCCAGCAGAACTAGGAAACAGCTCTCACCTTTGTCCCTAGCCCTCTGGAGACTCCTTTTGCATCTAGAAGCGCTATTAAATGTTGCTTCCAGTGCCCAAAATTTTATTCATTCAGCATAGGCATTTCTTGCCCTGCATCACTATCAAAAGCTACACTAGCCCTCTCAAAATTCAAAAATTTGGAAATATTCAAAATTTCAAAAGCTGTCAAAATTTCAAAATGAAAATAGCAAACAATCTCAAAATACAAAACAAATCTTCACTGCCTTAGGTCACTGTGAACTCTGAGGGACTGGGCGGGGGGGGGGGTTGCTTAATCCCCACTACACTATGGAACAAAGGACCATGTGCTTACCAGGAAGTATGCTCAGAAAAATACTTTTCAGCTTAGGATCTCAATCCTTTGCAATCCTTCAAAAATACGCAACGCTGGGGCCAATAACCCTTTGTGGGAATGTTCAGAGAGGCAGGAGAGGATATATTGTTTAATATACTTCCTAACTTGTGCTAGCAAGTTCTATAACTTAGCAGAGTTTTGCATTCCCCTTTTAAACACACTGTGGTTAGCTTGTTGCAAGCTTGTTTCAGCTTCTCAATATAAGATTCCTGGTAATTTCCCTATTCTTAAAAAGAATAGACACAACACAATCTTGTGTAAAGTATATAAAAGAAGTTTACTCACACATTCAGTTCACAGATGGCTCCCTGAAGGCAGACTTGGTTACAAAGTATATACACGTGGATCTACCCCCATATGAGGGGTTGATCCCAGTGACTGCAGACTGTCACTCACTGCAGCTCACATGGCGAAAGCAAGATGGAGAAAGAGAGAGGGGGTCTGCTTGCCCTGTGCTTTTGTTACCTGAACAGGTAAGGTCACGCCCACCTCTAGTCACATGCTAAAGGAAGTTTGTCCCAGTCAGGAGGAAACAGGAAGTTTTCAACTGACTTGGCCCAAACATGTCCCCACATGTCCACTCTAGAAAAACTAGGAATGTTGTACTTGACTGCTATCTATGTATCACAGTCTAAACCACTGAGCCTCTTGGGCTTGCTGACCAGCGGTTCGAATCCCCGTGATGGGGTGAACTCCCATTGCTCTGTCCCAGCTCCTGCCAACCTAGCAGTTCGAAAGCATGCCAGTGCGAGTAGATAAATCGGTACCGCTGCGGTGGGAAGCTAAGCGGCATTTCAGTGCACTCTGGTTTCCGTCACGGTGTCCTGTTGTGCCAGAAGCAGTTTAGTCATGCTGGCGACATGACCCAGGAAGCTGTCTGTGGACAAAGGGCGGCTTCCTGGGCCTGAAAGCAAAATGAATGTCACAACCCATAGTCACCTTTGACTGGACATAACTGTCCAGGGGTCCTTTACCCTTTTTACCATAATAAAAGATCAGACTTAGCAGCCGCTTTGTTCCAGCATTACTCTGGTTGGTCTCTGTTAGTTTCTCCAACCGATGGGAGACTTACGGTTTCCTAGACGGGCTCCTCGTGCATCCCTTAAGGAGGAGCTGTTTTACGATCTTTTTCACCATCATCCCTGACCACTAGTCTTGCTAGCTAGGGGTGATGGGAGCTGTAGTCCAAAAACAGCTGGAGACCCAAGTTTGGGAAACCCTGTTCTCCTTGAAGGACAAAGGAGCGTTCACTTGCATCAGAACGTCAGATGAGCCCTGCAGGATCAGGCCAAAGGGCCCCCTGTGGAGGGACTGCAGCTTCCCCGCATGTGAAGGAGCTGTAGGGTGAAGGTGCTGTAGGAGCCATGGGGAGGCAGGCAGTATGTGGGGGGGAGTGGAGGAACCAGCGAGAAGGAGTTTCTGGAGCCTCTACAGCCCCCTCCTCGCCTGCTCCCTCAAGGTTTCCTCTCCCCTTCTCATTTCAAGGATTGGGGCATCTCAGCCCCACGGGGTTGCTTGGCTTGGGGGGCAGGGATCCATTTTGTTTGCTGAGGGAAGGAGTCACAATCCTGTCACATTGTGGGTGTCAGGCTTTTAGGTAAGGGGGTGAGGCTCAGGTGGGAAAGAGTTGATAAGGAAAATATGCTGGGGTGTGGATTTACTTTGCTGCCCAGCTCCTCAGGTTCCCACTCCCAGCAGGTCTCTCTGGGGTCAGCAAAAGAAGGAGCCTCCAGCCAAGTTAAAGATGCAAAACAGCAGTCAGTTAACCTAATATTTATTTGTTGCAACAAGGTTCAAACACACCAAGAGTAGGAACCCTGAGCATGGGTTTTAACATACTTTTAAGACCTCTCCCCATTTCCCATAATACACTACCAACAGCATCATTGATACGTCACAAATATGTCACAAAATAGGAGTCTTTGGCATTTAGAAACATGAGTCTGTCACCCATCCCTTCAATATCCCCAGTTTCCCACACATTTTAACTTCCCTCTTCCCCAAAGAATGTTGTTGTTTAGTCCTTTAGTCGGATCCAACTCTTCGTGACCCCCTGGACCAGAGCACGCCAGGCCCTCCTGTCTTCCACTGCCTCCCGCAGTTTGGTCAAACTCATGCTAGTAGCTTCGAGAACACTATCCAACCATCTCGTCCTCTGTCGTCCCCTTCTCCTTGTGTCTGCCATCTTTCCCAACATCAGGGTCTTTTCCAGTGAGTCTTCTCTTCTCATGAGGTGGCCAAACTCTTGGAGCCTCAGCTTCAGGATCTGTCCTTCCAGTGAGCACTCGGGGCTGATTTCCTTCAGAATGGAGAGGTTTGATCTTCTTGCAGTCCATGGGACTCTCAAGAGTCTCCTTCAGCACCAGAATTCAGAAGCATCAATTCTTCGGCGATCAGCCTTCTTTATGGTCCAGCTCTCACTTCCATACATCACTACTGGGAAAACCAGAGCTTGAACTGTACAGACCTTTGTCGGCAAGGTGATGTCTCTGCTTTTTAAGATGCTGTCTAGGTTTGTCATTGCTTTTCTCTCAAGAAGCAGGCATTGTTTAATTTCATGACCATCTGCAGTGATCATGAAGCCCAAGAAAGTAAGATCTCTCACCGCCTCCATTTCTTCCGTTTCTATTTGCCAGGAGGTGATGGGACCAGTGGCCATGATCTTCGTTTTTTTTACAGATGGGTAGCCGTGTTGGTCTGCCATAGTCAAAATAAAAAAATTCCTTCCTGTAGCACCTTGAAGACCAACTAAGTTAGTTCTAGTTGGTCTTCAAGGTGCTACAGGAAGGAATTTTTTTATTCTTCGTTTTTTGATGTTGAGCTTCAGACCATATTTTGCGCTCTCCTCTCTCACCTTCATTAAAGGGTTCTTTAATTCCTCCTCACTTTCTGCCCTCAAGATTGTGTCATCTGCATATCTGAGGTTGCTGATATTTCTTCCGGCAATCTTAATTCCGGCTAGGGATCCATCCAGCCCAGCCTTTCGCATGATGAATTCTGCATATAAGTTAAATAAGCAGGGAGACAATATACAGCCCAAAGAACCATAATAGTATTTACCCTCCCCCCAGCTGCAAGGCTTTAATGGGCTTCTCCTTTGAAAGCATCAGAATTCAACCCACCATCCCGATGGATTTCTGCCTGGGGCATGTGCTGCCCTTGATCGCCTCCTGCCTCCTAAGGGATTATGGAGTCAGGGGGAGCCCTGGATCCCCCAATTCCAGAGGAGTCATTAGGCGTTGGAACCCAGGAAATCCGTCAAACCGTTGAATGTTGGCGATTATTTGAAGCTTCTTCAGTTTTCTATACAGTATTGGGTAGTCGGAGGAAACAGCCCGATTCATGGTATCGGCTTCTTGCTACAATTTTATAGGTTGCTTTTCTGAGCCTCTTTGCCGTTGTGCATGGAAGGTGCCTGTGTCAATGGCCATTGTCCTGGCCTTAGTCAGAGGCTGCGTTGGGGACTTGGGGTTTTTGGGGAGTCGTCTAACCGCCCCCCCCATTCCTGGTGTTAATAGCACCAATAACTAAAACGTGGACGGATCTAAGTTCATGGCGTGGGGTGGGGGAGGGAAGAAATTTGCAATGTAAACACTGTTTGTCCGGGATCCCACTTTGCAATTGGATTGCCGGGATCAGCCCCTCTCCCGCTCTCTTGATCCCCAGAAAGAGGAGGGGAGGGGGGAACCTTCATCTCCTCCCCCCCCCCCACTCAAACCTTCCCTTCCCTCCCGGCACATCCTCCTCTCACCCCGCCCCCACCACCCCAAATCCCTCCCCCAATACATTGCTCCTCCTCCTCCTCCAATCCGGCTTCTGCTCCGGGAATGGGGGGGGGGTGAGCCCCCCTCCCAACCTGCCTGCTTCTGCCGGACGTGGAGCTTCCACTCCGGATTGCTGCTCTGACCCATAGCTCTAGGGGCGCGCTTTCGGAAAGGGGAGGAGGGGCGACAGGGAAACCCCCCCCCCCCGGATGTTGCAGGAAAGGAAAGGAGAATCGGGAGGGAGGACAAAGAGGTAACGGGGTCGCGGAGGAGGGGAAAGGGGAGACGGGAGAAAAGGATTCAGAGACCCCCGCCAGCTCCCCAAAGCGCCTTCCGTGGGCCCCGTGGCAGGGCCTGGATCCCGGCACGTGTGCTGCGAAGGGGGCTTTCCTTGGCCCCTTAGGCGCCTTGGCAGGGGCGGACATGGAGCCCCCACCCAGGGGGTCCCCACGAGGACCCCCTTGCCCCGTTTCCCATACGCAGGCATCCCCCGGGCGCTGTGGGGTTCCCGGGAAGAGAGTCGGGCCTGGAAAGGATTAACGGGCGCTACAGACCCCACCCCCGTCCCTCCCCATCTCGTCTTGGGGTGGCCCCTCCGGATGGAAAGATGGGGCGCGCATGGCGAGGATTGGGCCGGGCCAAGGGGGCCTCTGGGTGCAGGGGAGACTCTGGGAGAGAGGCAGGGGGTCGAGGAAGTGGGGGGGGGAGGGAGGGGAGCATCCCAGCAGCATTGGGGGGGGGGAGAGCTAGGAAGACCAGTCTTTGGGGAGACATCTCCATCGTGGTGCCCGCAGGGATTCTCTGGAGGGGCCACCTTGGCTTCTCCCTCCCTCCCAGGAATGGGCCACCCCTTCAAGGCGACCAGAGAGGGATCCCTGGAAAGTGGGGGGTCATATCCCCCCACCTCTTCCTTCCTGTAATCTCCATCCTCTTCCCACCCCATAAGCCCCTGCCATGTCCGGACACAGCGCTTCTGCCCAGTCCAACCATTGGTCCCCTGGAGAGAAGAGGAAATCCCGAGAGGAAGAGGGGAGAGGCCTTCTCAGAAGCGGCTCTTGGTTTCCGCAATCCCACCCAGGAAGCAGCCAGAAACCTTTTCCTCTCTCTCAGGCTTCCATCTTTAATGTCTTTTCCGCTGAGGATGAGGATAATGTACACCTGTCATCAGAAACAGGGGTGCAGAGTCCATGGAATGGCTCTCAGGATTGATACAGAAGTTGCACCTCAAAAGCATTTCTGTTCCTCTTATTGTTCATAGGCAATGTCAGAGTGACTGACAAGCTGAGATACAACCCATCATCATCTGATGACAGCGAGTGCATGAATCTTCCCAGTCAAAGGACCCATTTTCATGATAGACAGTGCCTGTGGCTGGAGGCTCTACACACCGGGTGTGCCTGTGGAGGCCAAAGACTGCCAGTATTAGCACAGGTGAGGTGTGTGACCTCCCCAAATGTACAGACTGTATGTGAATGAGAGTTTTTGGGTGGGATTATAGTTTATGGCAACCCTGTGATTTTCTCCATCCATAACATTTTGTAAGCTAATATTGCAGTATGAATTTCAAAATAACTTTAAAAAATCACAAGATGATGATGATGATGATAATAATAATAATAATAATAATAATAATAATAATAATAATAATTTATTTATACCCCACCCTCCCCAGCCATGGCCGTGCTCAGGGGGATGAAAAGAATGATTGCAGAATTTATGCCCTGCCCATCTGGTTGGGTTTCCCCAGCCACTCTGGGAAGCTTACAGTACATATACAAGACAGTAAAACATCCAACATTACAAACCTCCTGATACAGCTGTCTTCTAAATGTCAGATAGCTGCTCATTTCCTTGCCCTCTGAAGGGAGGGCATTCCATGGGGCAGGAGGCCCTCTGCCTGGTTCCCTGGAACCTCACTTCTGACAGCAAGGGAACCAGCAGAAGACCCTCGGAGGAGGACCTCCTTGTCCGGACTGAGTGATGGGGGTGGAGATGCTCCTTCAGGTCTACAGCGCCGAGGCTGTTTATGGCTTTAGGTTGCAGATCTTGCTCCTCCATAACGATCTCCAGAGCAAGTCTGAGATATAATTAGCAGAGTAGCAAAAAACGCTCAGAGGCAGAAAAAAATAATTCAGCTGAGAAATCTATTACAGTGGCACGTCTGGTTGCGAACGGGATCCGTTCTGGTGGCCAGTTCGCAACATGAGCAGAATGCAACCCACGTCTGTGCATGCATGGGTCACGATTCGCTGCTTCTGCAAATGCACGTGACCTGATTTTGCACGTCTGCACATGCACGAGCGGCAAAACCCGGAAGTAACTGGGATGCCACAGGACACAACCCGAAAAGGCACAACCTGAAGCAAGTAATTTCGTTGTCCCCGAGAGGGGGCAATGACAATAAAGATATTATTATTATTATTATTATTATTATTATTATTATTATTATTATTATTATTATTATTATTATTATTATTATTACATAACATGAGGTATGACTGTACTGAAGACAAATAAGCATAACAAGATCCAAAAAATAGCAAAAATGTAACTGACAGTAAAACCATGACTTAGCATACCAAAACAGCACTCAAGTAAGAAACAGACAAGCAGAGTAGAGTAATATCAGAATAGGAAGTGGGAGCAGGCGCATTTCAATACTGTAATTTATCTATAATTCAGTGTCAGAGTAACCCTGGGACTAGATCACAAGCCTCCAGGTGGACGTGCCCCACCTGCCCTTCACGTTCCTCTTCCGCATGGGCAGAATCTGCCTTCTGGACTGTGGGATTCACGGTTGTTCTCCTCCTCTCCATCCACCAGGGCTTGACTTCAGGTGCAGCAGAATTCCCCAGCCCCCCAAGGATTTGAGACCCATCAGCTTTCCTCACCTGGTTTAGCCGGCCGGTTGAAGCTGTTGCTTGAACCCCTGTTGCATGCTGACAGCTTCTGGAAGCCACAGGTGAGAGCTGAGTGCAGGGTGGGGACCAAGGGTGGAAAAATGACCCCAGGATGTGCAGGACATGTCCCCCACCAAAGGAACTACTGCTCCCCAACACCCCATGACATCTAGATTCAGGTAGGTAGCCGTATTGGTCTGACGCAGTTGAAATAAAAAAATAAAAAATAGTCCAGTAGCACCTTAGAGACCAACTATGATTCTTCTAGGTATAAGCTTTTGTGTGCATGCGCACTTCTTCAGATACACTGAAGCAGATGTCACCAGACCCTTGTATATCGTGGGAGGGTGGGTTGGGGTTTTTCTCTGAAGGGTACTCCTACTGCCATCTCCCACTACGCATCACTATATGAAGAAGTATGCATGCACACAAAAGCTAATGCCTAGACCAAAATTAGTTGGTCCCTAAGTTGCTGTTGTTGTTGTTGTTTTATAGTCGATTAGTCGTGTCCGCCTCTTCGTGACCCCATGGACCAGAGCAGGCCCTCCTGTCTTCCACTGCCTCCCGCAGTTTGGTCAAACTCATGCTGGTCGCTTCAAGAACACTGTCCCACCATCTCGTCCTCTGTCGTCTCCTTCTCCTTGTGCCCTCCATCTTTCCCAACATCAGGGTCTTTTCCAGGGAGTCTTCTCTTCTCCTGAGGTGGCCAAAGTCTTGGAGCCTCAGCTTCAGGATCTGTCCTTCCAGTGAGCACTCAGGGCTGATTTCCTTCAGAATGGAGAGGTTTGATCTTCTTGCAGTCCATGGGACTCTCAAGAATCTCATCCAGCACCAGAATTCAAAAGCATCAATTCTTCGGCGATCAGCCTTCTTTATGGTCCAGCTCTCACTTCCATACATCACTACTGGGAAAACAATAGCTTTAAATATAAGGACCTTTGTTGGCAAGGTGAGGTCTCTGCTTTTTAAGATGCTGTCTAGGTTTGTCATTGCTCTTCTCCCAAGACCCTAAGTTGCTACTGGACTATTTTTGTTAATTTTTTACTTCAACAGTGTCAGACCAATATATCGACCTCCCATTAAGTACAGTTATCTCCTTGCCTTGAATATCCTGCTTTTCAGTGCCAGATTAGGATAGTCCTCTGTCAGAAGACAAGCACAGGATCAGGCAGCACATCATCATTATAAAGAACCATTGGGGTGGGTGTTTCCGCCTGGGATTCCCATCTGCTTTCCTTCTGCTTCTCCTGCTCTCTCCATGCAATGTGAGGCACGTAGACAGAGGTCCATCTCGAAGAACAGGAGCTTCCCTGAGCACCCATTCAGCTGACCCCAAGCACCAAGCCTTGTCACTAGTTCTCTGACTGACCCAGACCACAGTCCCTGGAAGAGATGAAGGCCTGGGTCTCCCAAAATAGTCCATATGGACCTCCTGAGGTCAGCGGAACTGTGAAGGTGATTCATGAAGATCTAGGGGTCGAAATGGGGGCAACCACTTGATTTGAAAGGCAGTCCCACAGGACAACAGTATTCCAAGATCATGCTGTGTTATTAAAGATGATTGAGGATTATGAAAGGTTCCTGATGCATTACTACCATTTGACATCATACCATTTTCATTTCCTAAAAATTGGGAACATGGGGAGGACATGGGAGAATGTAGGAGATGTTGAAATAAGAGAAGGTCTAATGGCGGTTGATGTGTCCTTTTTCCCCTGTGTTCTCTTCCTTGAAACCCAAACAGGATTTCCTTTCTGCCCACTCTGAAAAAGGTGATGGAGAAGACAGAATTGCAGGGGACAAGGCACCTTTCATTTCATTAGGAATAGCCATTAAAATGTGTGAAATGTGGAATATGCTTCACTGAATGAGCACACATAGTTCACATCAACAAACAAAAAAAGGAAAGAACCCATTTAAAAGGTATGGAGTGCGGAAATAGCTTCTCTTTCAATGCAAAACTTAGAACACACCAGTGGACTCACACAGAGAGAAAGCGTTTTAAGTGCAGGGAGTGTGGGAAGAACTTCAGTCAGAGTGGAAACCTTAAATTGCACAAATGGACACACACAGGGGAGAAACCATATGAATGTATCGAGTGTGGAAAGAGCTTTAGTGATAATGGAAAACTTAGAAGACATCAATGGATTCACACAGGGGAGAAACCATTTCAGTGTATGGAATGTGAAAAGAGTTTTAGTGATAATGGAAAACTTAGAAATCATCAATGGACTCACACAGGGGAGAAACCATTTAAATGCATTGATTGTGGAAAGAGCTTTAGTGATAATGGAAAACTTAGAAGACATCAATGGACTCACACAGGGGAGAAACCATTTAAATGCATTGAGTGTGGAAAGAGCTTTAATAATAGTGGATGCCTTAGAAGACATCAACGGACTCACACAGGGGAGAAACCATTTGAATGCATAGAGTGTGGAAAGAGCTTCAGTGAGAGTGGAAACCTTAGGAAACATCAACGGACTCACACAGGAGAGAAACCATATGAATGTATTGAGTGTGGAAGGAGCTTTAGTGATAATGGAAACCTTAGACAACATCAATGGACTCACACAGGGGAGAAACCATTTAAATGCATTGATTGTGGAAAGAGCTTTAGTGATAATGGAAAACTTAGAAGACATCAATGGGCTCACACAGGGGAGAAACCATTTGAATGCATAGAGTGTGGAAAGAGCTTCAGTCAGAGTGGAAACCTTAGGAAACATCAACGGACTCACACAGGAGAGAAACCATATGAATGTATTGAGTGTGGAAGGAGCTTTAGTGATAATGGAAACCTTAGACAACATCAACGGACTCACACAGGAGAGAAACCATTTAAATGTATGGAGTGTGGAAAGAGTTTTAGTGATAGTGGAAGCCTTAGAACACATCAACGGACTCACACAGGGGAGAAACCATTTGAATGTATGGAGTGTGGAAAGGACTTCAGTCAGAGTGGACACCTTAGAAGACATCAACAGACACACACAGGGGAGAAACCATTTAAATGTATGGAGTGTGGAAAGGACTTCAGTCAGATTGGACACCTTAAATCACATCAACGGACTCACACAGGGGAGAAACCATTTAAATGTATCGAGTGTGGAAAGAGCTTTAGTGAAAATGGAAGCCTTAGAAATCATCAACGAACTCACACAGGAGAGAAACCATTTAAATGTATGGAGTGTGGAAAGGACTTCACTCATAGTGGACACCTTAGATCACATCAACGGACTCACACAGGAGAGAAACCATTTAAATGTATGGAGTGTGGAAAGAGTTATAGTGATAGTGGAAGCCTTAGATCACATCAACGGACTCACACAGGGGAGAAACCATTTGAATGCATGGAGTGTGGAAAGGACTTCAGTCAGAGTGGACACCTTAGAAGACATCAACAGACACACACAGGGGAGAAACCATTTAAATGTATCGAGTGTGGAAAGGACTTCAGTCAGATTGGACACCTTAGATCACATCAACGGACTCACACAGGGGAGAAACCATTTAAATGTATCAAGTGTGGAAAGAGCTTTAGTGAAAATGGAAGCCTTAGAAATCATCAACAAACTCACACAGGAGAGAAACCATTTAAATGTATGGAGTGTGGAAAGAGTTTTCGTGATAGCAGCAGCCTTAGTTCCCATCATCGGACTCACACAGGGGAGAAACCATTTGAATGCATGGAGTGTGGAAAGGACTTCAGTCAGAGTGGACACCTTAGAAGACATCAACAGACACACACAGGGGAGAAACCATTTAAATGTATCGAGTGTGGAAAGAGCTTTACTAAAAGTGGAAGCCTTAGAAGACATGAACGGACTCACACGGGAGAAACCATTTCAATGTATGGAGTGTGAAAAGAGCTTCAATGAGAGTGCACACTTTAGATCACATCAACGGAGTCACACGGGGAGAAACCATTTAAATGCATGGAGTGTGGAAAGGACTTCAGTCAGAGTGGAACACTGGAAAAAAAATCAACGGACTCACACACGGGAGAAACCACATAAATGTATAGAGTGTGGATAGAGTTTCCATTGTAATCCAAGCCTTAGATCACATCAACGGACTCATATAGGAGAGAAACCCTTTCAATGTATGGAGTACAGTAAATACTTCACTCAGAGTGGAAATCTTAGAAAACATCAGTAGATACACAGGGGAGAAACCATTTAAAGGTATGGACTGTGGAAGGAGCTTCAGTCAGAGTGGAACCCTTGATTTATGTCAACAAACTTACACAAAAGACAAACCGTATAAATATCAGGAAAGTAGATAGAGGTTCACTCTTAGTGGAAGTTGAAAATCAACAGACTCACGGACAGGAAGAACTCTAAGAGTTGAAACCCTTCAAACCATCAACAAACTCATAGAGAAGAAGCAGTTTAAATGAAAAGATTGCAAGAAGTGCTTTATTTATAATGGAGTGATCAAGGAACATCCCAGGACTCTCACATGGGAGAACCCATTTAGATGTATGGAGTGTGGGACTTCTTCCTCTCAGAGTCCACTCTGAGCAATGAACTCAGCAGGAAATCATTCCTAAAAGCATGAGGTATATGTGAAGTTCTGGTGTTTATATGTAAAACATTACAATAATCAAATAATGAAGGCAGCATCTCACAATGGTGAGTATAATTTTAGATGAAAGTACTTTTGGTTTTTGTACCAAACTCTGTCACCACCACCACATGATCTCCAAGCACTGCTTCTTCACCAGAATGTCATCGCTGCCTCCTGCCCTGCGCGTTCTGAAGAAAACTTGAAATACTGTAATTGAATGGGAGATTCCCCCCCCCAGTCTAATTTCAAGAGGGGGAATGAGGGGCTGCAGATACCAGGGAAGTCTCCTGGGGGGGGGCATCTTCACTCATGAACCCCATGGGGCAACCCCAGAGCTCCTGCTCATTCTGGGGTTTGAGGAAGATAGCATTTTTCCATAGTCCCAGAAGGCTTGCTTCAATCATGCTTCTCAGGAGTTTTCCTACCAGAGGACCACAGTGCTGTGGCTGCTGTTGTTGTCAAGGACTGGCTGATGGGGGGAGGCACCAGCTGGGGGACCCACAAGGGAAGAAGGCTCAGATCCTGTTGACTGGTGATGGGATGAGGCAAAAGAAGGAGAAAAGGGAGCAGACCGGAAGGGGAGATGTTGCAAGCTGAGGAGGAAACTGGGTTAGGTGAGTGGGAAAAGTCTGGGGCAGAGAGCAGTTCAGGCTCAGAGGGAGGAGAGGAGGGGGCCAGGAGACCCAGAGGAGGCCGGCTGCTGAAACATCCAGGGAGACCCCCCTCCTGCTGCGACCAGCACATGCCTCTGAGTCTGGGGGTTAGAACGCTTAGATTGTGGGGATCCCATTTTTCAACCAAAACCAAAACAAAAACCCGCTAGCCTTTTCCCAGGTCTTTCCTGACCTGACAGTCGTTCGTCTTCTCTACAAAGTCCTTCTCCCTCCCTTTATTTACCATGGGGTCCCAGCAACCTTTTCAGCCTCTAGGGAAAAGAGTCCCTTTCCACTGGACCCCTGGCAGCCCAGTGCCAAATCCGGCTGCTCCAGAGAGAACGGAAAGGAACTGTAAACGCCCTTGCGCTCTGACGTGCACCAGTCACTTCCTTCCGGATCATTGTGCTCCGGTGCAGCTGCATTTACGAGAAAAAGAGAAATCGGAAACCAAGCCCAAGTCCCTCGCTATCCAAACTGGCCACTTGGACCAGCCTTGGGGCGTCTTCCTTGGGGAAAAGGAAAAGTTTCAGATCTCAGGTTCCCCGACAGGGAATGAAAGCTTTGATTGGCGTTCTCCCCTTGCAGTTAATTGCCCCTCTAATTGCAGAACCCCAATTCTCCCGTTCTCCCCTCCCCCTCCTAGCTACCTCTTGCCAGGAAGGGTTGGAGTGAAGACCGTAAGCAAAAGAGACAGCAAAGGATGAGAATCTGGGTTGCTGGGTGTTTCAGAGAATCCCGCCCACAATCTTCTCCATTCCTAGACTCACGTCCGCATGCGCTGCTCCTGGCCATCCCAGGGTCTTTTACTAGATTAATTTATGGCCGGCCTGGGGCTGAAAATAAACTACCAAAAAACTAAATTACTGACAAAAAGCCTCACAATGGAAGAAAAAAAAGAACTTCAAGAAAAAACAGGCCTGGAAACTAAAAATAAGGTTAAATACCTAGGGATCTGGATTTCAAATAAAAGTATAAATGTATATGAGGATAATTATAGTAATGTATGGAAAGAACTTTTTAAAAATATGGAAACCTGGACCAAACTCCATCTCTCACTCTGGGGAAGAGTCTCGGTTGTGAAAATGAATATCCTCCCCAAAATGATGTTCTTATTCCAAACAATACCCATTTTAGGAGGAATGAATTGTTTTAAGGAGTGGCAAAGGGAAATATCTCGATTTATATGGAGTGGAAAGAAACCGAGAAGTAAACACCAGTTATTAACAGATCAAAAGGAGAGAGGAGGTTTTGCATTGCCAGATTTGGAATTCTACCATACGGCGGAAGGATTGGTTTGAAAAAGACTGGATTACACTAAAAGATACGGACCTATTAGACTTGGAAGGCCACAAGAATCGGTCTGGATGGCACGCTTCTTTAATATACGGAAAAGTGAAGGTCCACAGGGGATTTTTGAGCCATGTGAAATAAAATCTGGAGTAAATATAAAGGAATATTTGAGCCAAAAATACCCTTGTGGACATCACCAAGAGAAGCCATATACTCATGTTAGAATATTTACAACTAGCAAAACTGACGGGAAGAGTTAGAGGAGTATTGAACCGGAAAATATTTGGAGAATGGAGAATATTTAAGGATTATAAAAGATCATATTGTACCAACCACTCCATATTAGCAGAACTTGAGTGATACTTGTAAACACAACAAATGCTGTTTGTGGAGTAAACCGGAACAATATTAAAGAATAAAACTGTGCAGAAAAAACGACAGTATAAACAGTACAATGAGAATGATTGGAAGACTCGTTTTGTCAGAAGTCTTTTTTATTTAATTAGGAAGATTAAGTTTTTTCATGCACATAAATCTGCTTCTTCTTTCTTTTTCTGTATTTTCTTCTTTCCTTTATTCTTCATTGTTTTTTCTTTAATTTTCTTTTTGCAGTATGAGATTCCAAATTCTTTGTATATGTGTGTAATTTAAATCAATAAAGATTATTTTTAAAAATAAATTTGAGGCCGGCCTGATCAAGCGTTGCTTCCTCTGGTTAGCCCCACTGGGACTCCACTTCTTTCCAGACCCTGGGGTCACTAGAGGACTGGTGGCTCCTCCTGGCAAATGGCCTGGTGCGCGCTGGATCCTTCCTTACCCCCAGAATCTGGGCAACCGAAGGTCCCATCTGGGGTGCCATCTGTTGTAAACAAAAGCTGCCCTTCTTCCCTTATGGGGGACACAAGACCCCTTTATAGAGTCCCTTGTAGGTTCTCCATCGGTAGGAGGAAATAACAGAGACATCCAGAGAATATTGAGAGGCAAAGCAGCTAGTAAGCCTGATCTTGATTGATCTGTTTCTCCCCTAACACGCAGGAAAGGAGGAGGACCCAGAAGAAAGGTTTGCCTGCCTTTATATAGACATTTTAAATTCCCTGCCCTGGAGCTCCAGACCACCCCTCCATACATCACAGAAGGGGTGTAACCCAGGACCACCCCCCACAAACATCATACCTGCATCACAGAAAAGGTGGTCTACAACAGAAATGTGAATGTTGTTTTTCCTGTCTGCCAGGTTATCTGATAATTCCTTATCTGATTCCCTTTCCTGGTAGTCTGGCCATTCGGTTAAGATGGTGATTTCCCAATCCCTGAGACAATGGGAAGGTTCCCTCACCCGCTCCCTCCTTGCAGAGAAAACATTTGGTCAGTTGGGGGGTCTAAATGGTTTCAGGACGGTCTTCCTGTGCTGCTCCAGACATGTGGTCCACATATCTATGTATGCGCTTGGTTGGTACATTATGAACATTTATTGTATATTGTCAGAGCTGCTTCCAGATCCTAGCTCACAGAGGATCACACTAGCCAGCGATCACTTTGTAAAAGTCTTTATTGAGTTACAGTTTCCATTCTCAAGCTGCTGCGTGCAACTCTACGTCTTATGGGTTAGACCGGCGAAGCTCCGTCTGAGTCTCCGCCCCCTGTACACCAGCTAAATGCCCTAGCATTACTCCACCTTTTCCGCCTGACCGTTCTTCTCTGGGTCCCTCTGCCCCCCGTGGTCTCTTCCTTCCGGGACGCTTCTGACGCTGACCCCCCGGACCCTTCTGTCTCCTTGCGTCGGGCTTTAGGACCTGGCTCCCTTTCCGGGCTGCTTACTGCGCCCCCTTCCTGTGCATTTGAACTTGGCGCGCGCGCCCAACCTTCCACTTTCCACCTGACCGTTTCTTCGCTCCCCGATGGAGGTGTGGCCACTCCTGACTCATGCCCTCCCTCCTGCTGCGAGCTGCCAGAGCTCGGTACCTGGCACCCTTCCTCTCCACTGCGTTCTGTTGGTGATGCTGGTCCCGATTTCCAACTGCTGCTCTCTGAGCCCCCTCTGGACCCTTCTTCCTGGGGTGTCCCCCTAGGCTCCCCCCTTGCTCTGGCCACTGGCGCCCCTTCCTGTGAATCTTCTGATTCACTGGAAAGACTCGGAGATCTCGGGTCGTCGTCATCACTCATCTTTTCTTCTGCCTCCTCCCCTTCACTCTCTGTTTCCTCCCTTGCCCTCGCCTCTGCTCCTGAACCCCTGACATATATTATAAGACCTTGTTACGGAAAATCTAGGTGTGAGGCTGCTCTGCCACCCAGCTCGTCGGACTGAGTCCGCGGGTCCCTGCGGAACAAAAGGAGCGCAGCCAGAGACTGGAGCAAGTTGGAGAAGATCCACATTTGTTGTGCAACAGGTTCAAGGTGAGATTGAATCCCGAGGATAGGGTGACATGAACTTTTAAAACTTCCCACCATTACCCCAGATACAGTTCAAAAGCATCATCACTACATCATTGCTACATCACGATTACATCAGAAAAGGGGTGGGTTCTACAGGATTGACATGGAGGAGGTAGGGGGAAACATGCAGAGTTGGAACATGTATTGAAAGGCACATTCTGAGTACCGGTGGTAAGAGAGCAATGGGGTCTTAGTTTGCACAGTCTGTCACCTGGCCGAGCCTGGAGGAAGGGCTAGACTGGGTGATTTGGCATCAATGAGGTCTTTCCTGGGTGCACGTGACCTCCCGCTTGAGGGATTATGGAAGGTACTGGGCAGTCTTGACGTCCTGAGGAAATTGAGCAGTTTGGCATTGAAAGCAAGAGAATCGGTGGTACGGGTGATTTTCTATGAATTTATATATTTTTTTAGCCCTTTGAAACAGTGGCAGCTCATTTGGGAAGCGAATTGCTACATTGTATCAATTTTGATGGGCTTAGCAAGGATACGAGGTGTCAGTCCATTGTTCTCCCATCAGGGAGCTGTCAACGGCTTGTCAGAAGGTGAATGAGGCCTTCAAGAGCTGACACTGCAGACCAAATGCATTGTCTTGATTGGCTGGAGGCTGCGTTGGGTGCAGGCTGATTGGTCAGGACGCTCCCGTAGGCAGATGGTCTGTTCATTCATAAAATACGCTACTCGCTCCTCCGGTCTACCCAGGGAAAGGGCACTTTATTTTGGGGCTTGGGTTTCACGTGGTGCTTAGTGCAAAAGAGTGAGGGGGCTGAGGGGTCCTTGTAGGGCCGGGCGCCCTTGAGGTCATCGCCTCGAACCCTCTGAAGGCTTCTGGGAAGGGGGTTGACAAACATGCCCCCCCTTCCGTATCAACCTTAATATTTTTATTACAGGATTCATCCAGTCCAGCCTTTCGCATGATGAATTCTGCATCTACGTTAAATAAGCAGGGAGACAATTTAAAGCCTTGTCATACTCCTATCTCAATTTTGAACCAATCAGTTATTCCATATCCAGTTCTAACTGTAGCTTCTTGTCCCACAAAGAGATTTCTCAGGAGACAGTGCTCGCTTCGGCAGCACATATAGTAAAATTGGAGCGATACAGAGAAGATTAGCATGGCCCCTGCGCAAGGATGACACGCAAATTCGAGAAGCGTTCCATATTTTTAATCCGAGACCAGGGAGAAGAGTCGGTGGAAGAAGATTGGAAGAAATTTAAAGACTATCTACAGAAATATTGTAAAATTAATGAATGACAGAATGATGTTGGATAGCAATTAAGTGGTTTCCAGCTGTAATGCTTTAAGAGAATATGAAAAAAGGGTTATAAATGGGTTAAAATCTAATGGTAAGGATTTGCTGAACCAATGAATTGAAGTGGAATACAAAAAAGGGAGGTATGAGGAGGTCCGGGAAACAAGCTAAAGGAAAATAAGTAATAGAAAATATGTGTGTTTTTAACTGTTTTTATTTTGTATTTTTCTCTTTTCTTTTTCATTTTAACTGCAATATATCAAAAATTCTTAATAAATATTTTATAAAAAAAAGAGATTTCTCAGGAGACAGATGAGGTGATCAGGCATTCCCATTTCTTTAAGAACTTGCCATAGTTTGCTGTGGTCGACACAGTCAAAGGCTTTTGCATAGTCAATGAAGCAGAAGTAGATGTCTTTCTGGAACTCTCTAGCTTTCTCCATAATCCAGCGCATGTTTACAATTTGGTCTCTGGTTCCTCTGCCCCTTCGAAATCCAGCTTGCACTTCTGGGAGTTCTCGGTCCACATACTGCTTAAGTCTGCCTTGTAGCATTTTAAGCATAACCTTGCTAGCGTGTGAAATGAGCGCAATTGTGCGGTAGTTGGAGCATTCTTTGGCACTGCCCTTCTTTGGGATTGGGATTCGTGTTGTTACGGAAAAATCTGGGTGTGGGGTTACTCTGCCACCCAGTTCATCGGACTAAGTCCGTGGGTCCCTGCGGAAGAAAAATGAGCTCAGCCGGAC
Source organism: Podarcis bocagei (assembly GCF_964188305.1). Lineage (NCBI taxonomy): Eukaryota > Metazoa > Chordata > Lepidosauria > Squamata > Lacertidae > Podarcis > Podarcis bocagei. Next base: position 2,906,843 of record NC_138135.1, read on the forward strand.
GCAGGAGCAAACTGCAGAAGATCCAAGTTTATTGCGCAACAGGTTCAAGGCGAGATTGAACAGCCAGAAAGGGGTGACATGAACTTTTGAAACTCCCTCCATGTCCCAGAATACAGTGCAAAATACATCCCAGTTACATCATGAATACATTAAGGAGAGGTTGGGTTACACAGATTAACATATGGAGGAGGGAGGGGGGAATATGCAGAGCTGGAGATATGCGCAGATAAGCACATCCTGAGAAGACAATGGTCCATGTACACGTAGTCTGTCACCTGGCATTGCCCGGAGGAAGGTTTGGCAGAGTGATTTCGACTGGATTACTTGAGAGATTATGGAGGACAGGGGAGGGGTGATGGAGTCCTAGAGAAATTGAGCAAATATATTGTAGTGAAGAAGACATGCCCCCCCCTTCCGTAACAGTCCCCCATTCGGAGATAGATTTGCATTAAAGTTCTGTAAGAACTTGCAAATCTTTTCTCCGCACCCTAAATCTCGGTGAATGGGATGTGTGGCTTTATGCAAACCTGAAAGGGACTTGCAAGCCATGCCTCTTACGGTCATTTGCAAGTATAGCATTGCAGGTAGCTGCATATAGGGTATTATATAAAAGAACATCTGTTGTATTTTGTTACTAAATTACTTGTGGCACCCTAGCTCTTGGGAGAAACATTTTCAATAGTGGTGTATGCTTTACATTTTAGCAGGAAGGTCCACTACTGACTGAAAAAAAAAATGCAGTTTGCTTTTTTAGCCCCACTGTTTTTGTGTTTTCAGGTGCCAAGCTAGCTCTTCTGTGGTCTCACACCGGCATAGTGGTACAGCAACACATCCTGTCTGTTGAATCCCCTCAGGGCTTTCAATTTACCATGTCGCCTGGCATTCACCATAGCTGGCACAGGTTTGGACCTCTCGTGAGGGAGAGGTCTTCGCCTTGGCCTTTAGCTATGGGATTTTTCATTATTGCAGGCTCTGGTCTCGCACTCATGGAAAGTTGTCCACTTGCTCTTAAAGGACCAAAAGCTAGTTGCAGCCTGGATACACGTGTCCAATTCCAGTAAAGTCCAATTTGAATTTATCTTGCCCCGTGGTTCTCAACTTTTCAAAACCAATATGTTAAAACCAAAGCCATTCTTTAAGGGGGCATTTGTCCAAATGAGTCAATTTAACTCTATAAGGGACCATTCTTGCTACATCAAGGCATATACACGTTTCTTCTTATCAATAATAATATAACATATGGTAGTTGTGTCCTCAAATAAATAAATAAAATTTGGGACATGATCTACACCCAATTTCATCTGGCATCCTAATCAAACATCTCAAATAATAATAAGGAGCGTTGCTTCAAATCTACCTGATAAAATATGGTTCCGATAATAATACTTGGTTGTGGTTAGATTAATTTCACAGCTATACGGGAAAACCAAGATTAATAAGTAAATAAATACAGAACAATTGCTACTTGAAGACAGTACTGAATCTGCAAGAGATGCAGAGAAGTCATAGAAAAGATTTGGAATAGTTTTCTGGAACAGAAAGAAAGAAATAGTAAAAATCTGGGAACTTCATGTATAGAAAAACATTAAATACATAAATAAATAGGTAGGGAAGGTTGGACTCTGCAGAGTGCCAGGTGGGACAAGGAAATATGATCACCAGTTGACTTAATCTAAATATAGTCTGCTCTATTGGAAAGCATTGTAATATATGGGAATCCTCCATGAAAAACTTGGGTGTAAGCCATATCCTTCTGCTGTTCATAGTTATGTATCCTACATTATACAGAAACAATTACACACAGAAATTTTTCTTTGTGGAGATAACACATTATCAGACACACTTCAGCATTCCTACATAATAACACATAATACACAAAACGTACAAATTATTAATTCTACACTATATCTTGAGGCAATAATGTGATCTTGAGGCAATTCTTGCTGCTTTTACATGTATTTCCAAACTTGGCACAAGGGCATTTCCTTCAAAATCCAATTAGTCAGTTTCTCAAGTCTTTTATGGGAAGAAATTGTGGTCACTGTGATGCATTGGCAGGTTGCTTAGCTGGTGAGGAGATGGTCTTAGTATTTTGGTCTCCCGCAAAGCATCCTTTGGAAATAGGCCTGTAGGATCTGAAGACATAATTAGTTGTTGTTTTTTCCTTCTTTTCTTTTTAAGGAGGAAGATAATAGTCAAGAAAGGAGAGAATATTCTAAAATTTTCTTCTTGGGAGGCTGTAAATACAAACTCATAGTTAAGCATTTTACCTATTTGAATATTATAATCATTGACATTTAATTTCCTTCACTTAGTTTGGCTGTGGAAGAAATGAAGGGACAAAACCTTTGTTAATTTGAACACAATTGGCAAATTGTTAAACATTTTGCTTATGTGGGTCCGAATTCTCTTCACTATCCTGTTTGAAAGGGAAATTTTTATTTCCTGTGAAAATCTGTCAGGAATGCTGTTCCTATAATGCATAGGTATATAGTACTCACAAAACCAAACGAGATAAAAGACAAGCTCAGTGGGAAAACTGTGAAAAGAATTTTGCATGTTAGATTGGGGAACTGCTCAAGAGAGGAACTCACAGTGGGAGTGCTTTGATATTTACCTGTGAAAAGAATTTGGCATGTCCAGTACTTAACTCTTTTGTCTTAAGTAGCCCCTGGAGCAAAACACATTAAGGATGATTTCCCTCAATGGTTCCAAGTTTTACATAAGGAAATTTGTATAGGTTTCACGCTCTCCAAACCTTCTCTCTCCCCCCCTCCTTTCTCTCGCTCTCTCTTTTTTGTAAGCTGATCTAGCCTCTGTGCATGTGCAGAGTTCATGTCTCAGCAAACCTTTTATACCATTGAAAATGTTGCATCTTTTGGCTCAATTAGAATAAGGAAGGGAAAGGTAAGGGGTAGATTTTAAAAATAGGGTTAGATTTTAAAACAAAAAAGAGAAACTCAGCAATTTAAGTATTCACCAAAGCTAGCAATTTCAGCCCAAGCAAAAGGAGTGCTTCCTTTATGTACAGGAAAGGGCTATCATTATTGGTCATTTTATCTGGTCATTCGCGGAACAATCAACCGCTCTCTTATTTATGAGTAAAAATGGCCAGAGAGTTAGAATTCATAGGATTTTTTTTTTAACATTCTCAGTCATTTCAGCCTTACCATTTGCAGACAAATTTTACTGCCCTTTATTTACAGGATTGGTCAAGGCTAATTCTACTTGACTATATGAATTTTTATGTGCTTAAACTTTTAATAGACTTTTAAGTTTGATTTTTTTTAAATAATAGACAAAATGATAAACACTGTAATCACTTAAATGCCTGATATCACCAGTTCTGCTTCAAACATCATGGCTTCACCTCACACCTTTTAAAAAACAAAGAGCAAATCTGGGCTGAATTTCAACTCATCAGCCACAATTTGGAAAAGTTGAAAGGGACCTGGGGTCATCTAGTCCAACCCTAAAATACAGGGTTCATAGCAAGATTTGTACTACCAGAAACACACACATACTTATGTACACAGACACAACTGGAGAAGAGATCACAAGCCATGCGCCTATCATGTACTAAGGAAGAGGAAAATAAAAGTACCCAATTCTATACAGAACCCTTTTAGATCTTGAAGCTAGTTTGAGTGAGAGTTTACTTCCTTAGACTAAAGAGTGAAAGTTCCTAGATAAATTATCTTTAAAGACTGAAGTGAACATTTTTCCTAAGATAGGGAGAGGATCTCTTATAAAGCATAGTTAAAACAGCCATAGATTTGATTTAAAAGGAATACAAAAGTGACAATTTTTCCTGAACTTGCAGAGGAATGGTAAGCTTAATCTATGCCCCCCCCCCTTTGCAGTTTCCTTTAAAGGAAGCTTACTCGGGAGTAAATTTACCTGGCACAGAAGTAAGAAGGGAGAAAACAACTGAAAGAGGCAGAGTGAAACAAGGGGGAGGGGGGCATTTTCTAACAAAAGAGGCCATGAAGTCTTATAGAGACTGATATCAGGAGCCTTACAATAACTCTTCTGTCCAACCAAATCAAAGTTAAAACTGGACTCAAATATTTTTTCTTAGAAGGAACACCATACTTTTATAGGCATATGCTTAATGAAGTACATACACTGCATTTTAGCTTGAGAGAGCAGTTGGCTCAACTAGGCTTTTGCAGCAGAAACATTAGGTTATCAGCACCTTCCAAAATAAGACTGTAGACTCACAATCTCAAAAGTTGGGGCAAAGCAAGAGGTGGGGTAAACATTTGCACACTTCATTCTCATTTTCTCTTATTTAGGACTGCTAAGATCCAGCATGGCTTCCTTAGATTTAAATTTTGAAGCAAGCTTGCAGTTTAAACTATGCACACTTAAGGAAGGCAGTCTGCCAGAGACAGAAGGAACAGACAACACACATAACAGACAACATGTAAACATACATATTCTCATATATGTATTAACAGACAACATACATAACAGACAACATGTAAACATATATATTCTCATCCTTTAGTTGGTTATTGCAAGGAGTTGGGCCACTACCTTTGGCTTCATTAAGTGAAATTAGTAGGAAGGTCCCACATGGTTTTATGAGCCTCCTTGCCTCTTCAAACACACCACCAGTTAATCAAACTGGTAGGGCTCACAACGCTTGGTTGACTGGGTACCCCTTTATAGATGCATGCGTTGCTGTTGTTGCTTTTTTTTTTTTTTTTTTGCTTTTTCCTTTTTTTGGGGGGGGTGTCTGGGATAGAGAAGGGGGAAAGAGAGGGGTTGATTAGGATTGGTATGTCTAGGGGTTTGGTATGCTTAGTACAGGGACGTATAGTAAAGAGGAGAAGGGGCTTCTAGTTGCCTGGCAACTTCCTTAGTGGGTTTTAGAGAGCTCTAGCTATCCGGTTCCTTGCGTTCCATTTCCTATTTCCTTATTTCCTTATTTCCTTATTTCCTTATTTCCTTATTTCCTTATTTCCTTTAACCTGGGGTCTCTTTCCACTCTGCCGGTCCTGCCCAATTCCTCATGGGCTATCCCTCCTGGCAACCTCCTACCTATCGTCACATCTCAGGAAAAGGGGCCCTACTGGACGCCCGCGCCATGCGGTGCCAGATCGGGTGGTCCCTGGATAGAATTTCGAACTGAAAATCCCCCTTGCTTTTGGAAGCGGGCTCACGCACGATACACGTGTTACGTGGCACCGACCAGTGCGGCTGGGATTGGGATAGAAAGCCAGACCCCTTCCTGCCCCCTCCGTAAGGGCGCTCGGGAAGTTCGGAAGAAGAACTCCAGCCCCTTGCTTTCAACTGAGATGCCCGTTGCGGAGAGTCGGCTGTCTTTCCAAGCCGGGTCTCACCGTCTTACTTTCGGGCTCCCAATTGGTGCGGCTGGCTGGAGATTTTAAGGAAAAGGGATAGAGCTCAGAACCCCCCTTTCGGGTTGAGCAGCGGTCCACGGTCTCTCTCACTAACCGGACCAAGAGAAAGGCAAGAAGGAGCGATAGAGAGGAGGGCAGAGAATTCAGTTGCCAGGAGATTCCACCCCCTTCCCACCAGTGCACTGGATTTCTTTTCCTATACTCACGCGTCTTCAACGTTGATCCCGGGATCGATGAATAAGCCGGCTGGATCCCTCTTTTGCTCCCCGGCTGAACTCCTAGGGCTTTCAATTACCGCCCAGAAGATGGCTGGGGGTCCAAAAGGATCTTCCCAGGCAAAATGGCCTGGAGCCGGCTGAAGATTTCGGGGCCCCCAGTCAGCAGCTCGGGAGAACCGCAAGCCCCGCGTTGGGCAGCCAACTGTTACGGAAAAATCTGGGTGCGGGGTTACTCTGCCACCCAGCTCATCGGACTAAGTCCGTGGGTCCCTGCAGAAGAAAAATGAGCTCAGCCGGACGCAGGAGCAAACTGCAGAAGATCCAAGTTTATTGCGCAACAGGTTCAAGGCGAGATTGAACAGCGAGAAAGGGGTGACATGAACTTTTGAAACTCCCTCCATGTCCCAGAATACAGTGCAAAATACATCCCAGTTACATCACGAATACATTAAGGAGAGGTTGGGTTACACAGATTAACATATGGAGGAGGGAGGGGGGAATATGCAGAGCTGGAGATATGCGCAGATAAGCACATCCTGAGAAGACAATGTCCATGTACACGTAGTCTGTCACCTAGTCTGTCACCTGGCATTGCCCCGAGGAAGGTTTGGCAGAGTGATTTTGACAGGATTACTTGAGAGATTATGGAGGACAGGGGAGGGGTGATGGAGTCCTAGAGAAATTGAGCAAATATATTGTAGTGAAGAAGACATGCCCCCCCTTCCGTAACAGTAAGGAGAGCAAAACAGCAGCCCTGTCTGACCCCCGTCAGCCTCCAGACTCCCCCAGTCACGTGGCAGGAGATTCATCCTGAGCCCCCCCCCCCATGAGACGGGTATGGCATCATGGATGATCCATATAATCCATTGATGATCCACATGATCCAAGCGAAAGAGCAGATCTCTAGGCCTGAATGAAAGGGGTCTGCGATGATGGATTCTGGAGTCAAGAAATCCACCCTTTCCAGTGATCTCTCAGGCTGGCCAGGAAAGGCACGGAGCAAAAATCCTCAGGCATCCCGACGGACAGACAGACTTGTCATGTTGCCAAAACATGGAGTCTGATCTGATTTCCAGGTACAACGCATTTTGTGGCACAACCGGGGATGTTTTTGGGGTGCTCTCTCTGTGACGGGGGGGCCTACTATCTGAGGGTGTACAAATTGCAACGCGCTTTAGTTCTGGGCTGCTTCACTCCTCGCATGGAGGGGGGGGGGCTCTGCCTGCAAACAGATCAACAGCTGCCTTGCTTTTGTTACGGCTAAAATCTGGGTGCGGGGTTACTCTGCCACCCAGCTCATCGGACTAAGTCCGTGGGTCCCTGCGGAAGAAAATGAGCTCAGCCGGACGCAGGAGCAAACTGCAGAAGATCCAAGTTTATTGCGCAACAGGTTCAAGGCGAGATTGAACCCAGAGAAAGGGGTGACATGAACTTTTGAAATTTCCCTCCATATCCCAGAATACAGTGCATGAAACGTCACGAATACATTATGGGAAGGTTGGGTTTCACAAGTTACATCATGAATATACTTTACACGTCATGAATACATTATGAAAAGGTGGGATTACATTAATTAGCATTTTCGGATGAGGGAGGGGGGATATGCGGAGCGGGAAATATACATAGATACACATTTATTGAGTACCGGTGGTGGCAAGACAATGGGTCAGAGATATGCATCGTCTGCCACCTAATATTGCCTAGAGGGAAGGTTTGGCGAATTAAGAAGTTCCTGCGTACGTGACCTGCCGCTTCGGGGATTATGGAAGTAGGGATAGCATCATGGAGTCCACGGGGAACTGAGTTGAATGACACTGAGAGCGAAGAAATCGGAGTTACGGTTGATTTTATATCAATTTCTAAAGATTTCAATGATTTCAAACCCATTCTGTACTATGGGGCAAAAGCAGAAACAGAATGGATACATTGTAACAGCAGCTTGTCAGGGGTGAAATGAGGCGTGCAGGAGCTCCCTGAGCTAGCTTCTGCAGGACGAATGCATGGCTGTGATTGGCTAAAGCGGGGCCATAGGAATAAGCGGGGCCTCGGATGTTCCTAGAAGGAAGGGGGAAAGGAGCCCCCCCCCTTCCGTTCCGTATCACTTTCTTCCGGGCCGCATTGTGCTACCTCTGAGGGAGACACAAGGGAGGAATTGTGTCGGGTCTCTCTCTCTCTCTCTCTCTCTCTCTCTCTCTCTCTCTCTGTCTCTCTGTCTGTCTGTCTCTCTCTCTCTCTCTCTCTCTCTCTCTCTGTGTGTGTGTGTGTGTGTGTGTGCGCGCGCGCGCGCGCAAAAGCCCAAGCCCCATTTCCCCCGTAACACAGGAGTCACAGAGTCCAACCCGCTGCTCAATGTGCACAAATACCTAAAACATGGAATGGATCTAAGATCATGGCGTGTGGGGCGGGGGGAGGGAAGGATTTTGCAATGCAAACATTGTAGGGGGGGACCCTACTTTGCAGCTGGATTGCCAGGATCAGCCCCTCCCCCGCTCTCCTGATCCCCTGAACGAAGAAGGGAGGGGGAAAACCTTCGTCTCCTCCCCCCCTCTATCCCTCCCTTCCCGGTACATCCTCCTCTCACCCCGCCCCCACAACCCTCAACCCCCCCCCCCCTATGTCGCACCTCTTCCTTCTGCTCCTCCTCCAATCCGGCTTCTGTTTCCGGAATGAGCGGAGAGAGCCCCCCTCCCGAACTGCCTGCTTCTCCCGGACGTGGAGCTTCTGCGCCGGATTGCTGCTCTGCGCCGTAGCTCGGGGGGGGGGGGGCGCTTTGGAAAGGAAAGGCGGGGCGGCAGGGGAGGGAACCCCCGCCCGGTGGATGTTGCAGGAAAGGAGAATCGGGAGCGAGGACAAAGAGGTAAAGGGGTCGCGGGGGACGGAGAGGGAGGGGGTAAGGACCCAGAGACCCCCGCCAGCTCCCCAAGGCGCCTTTCGTGGGCCCCGTCGGCAGGGCCTGGATCCCTGCACGTGTGCTGCGAAGGGGGCTTTCCTTGGCCCCTTAGGCGCCTTGGCAGCGGCGGACATGGGACGCCTACGCAGGGGGTCCCCACGAGGACCCCCTTGCCCCGTTTTCCCCGCGAAGGCATCCCTGGGGCCCTGTGGGTTTCGCACGGATAAAGGAGGGTTAACGGGCGTGAGGGACGCCTAGATAGAGACCCCCTGTCCCTCCTCTGCTAGTCTTGGGGTGGCCCCCCAGGATGGAAAGATGGGGGATGAGGGCTGAGCCGCGCCAAGGGAGGCCTCTGGGTGCAGGGGAGACTCTGGGACAGAGGGAGGGAGTCGAGGAAGTGGGGAGGGGGAGCATCCCTGGGGCAGGAAAGGGCAGCAATGGGGGGGGGGAGATAGGAAATCAGTCTTTGGGGAGACTTCTCCATGGTGGCGCCTGCTGGGATTCTCTGGAGGGGCCGCCTTGACTTCTCCTTCCCACCCAGGAATCGGCCACCCCTTCAAGGTGACCAGAGACAGATCCCTGGAAAGTGGGGGGTCCAGTCCCCCCCTTCCTTCCTGCAACCTCCATCCTCTTCCCACCCCATAAGCTCCTGCCCTGTCCAGACGCAGTGGTTCTGCCAAGTCCAACCATTGGTCCCCCTGGAGAGGAGAGGAAAGAGGAAGAGGAAGAGGGGAGGGGAGAGGCCTTCTCAGAAGCAGCTCTTTGTTTCCGCAATCCCACCCAGGAAGCAGCCAGGAACCTTTTCCTCTCTCTCAGGCTTCCATCTTTAAGTTTCTCTTCCACTGCCTGGTTGCAGTACAAAGAAAAGACAGTAAAACATCAGACATTAAAAACCTCCTGATAGAGGGTTGCCTTCAGCTGTCTTCTAAATGTCAGAATATTGCCCACTTCCTCACCCTCTGCCTGCTTCCCTGTAACTTCGCTTCTCCCAGGGGGGAATCAGCAGAAGACCTTCCAAGGAGGACCTCCCTGTCCAGACTGAGCGATGTCGGTGGAGATGCTCCTTCAGGTCTACAGGGCTGAGGCTGTTGAGGGCTTTAGGTTGCAGATCTTGCTGCTCCATAACAATCTCATTCAGCAAATAAATTTATTACTGAAGGCAAAGAAGCATAACAGGATCCAAAAAATAGTAAAAATCTACCTTATGTAAAACCCTAACTTAGCATACCAAAACAGCACTCAAGTAAGAATCACACAAGCAGAGTAGAGAAATAGCAGTCTAGGAAGTGGGATCAGATGCCTTTCGGCCTTGTAATTTATATTCTATTAAATGTCAGAGTAACCTTGGGACTGGATAGCAAGCCTGGCTCACTCCAGTTTAAACCAGCTTCATCTGGTTCCATGAAACAAGAAAGGTTCTTCATAACCTCATCGCAACTGATCCCACCACCAGCTCTCAGCAGAAAGGAAACTGCCGAGTTTCAGGAAGCCTGCATTAGATCAATACTTTTCTTTGCCTGGAAAATGCAGCCATGCCACTTAAAGGTCAGCACCAACAGTTTGACATGTGCTTGAAAATCTGCTGGGAGCCAAGTAAGATCCTTTAGGAGCAGTGATATGTGGTCTTGGCAGCTGCTCCCATTCAGTTGCAGTTTTGGGTCACCTTCAAAGGTAGTCCCATGTAGGCCACATAGCAGTAGTCCAAGCCGGAAATAACCAGAGCATGCACCACTCTGGCGAGACAGTGTGCGGGGAAGGAGGGTCTCAGCCTGCATTCCAGATGGAGCTGCTAGACAGCTTCCCTGGACACAGAATTGAGCTGCGCCTCCATGGTCAGCTGTGAGTCCAAAATGACCCCTAGGCTGCACACCTGGTTATTTAGGGGCACAATTACCCCATCAGGACCAGCCCCCCCACACCTGCCCACCTCCTGTTCCCCAGAGACAGTACTTCTGTCTTGTCAGGATTCAACCTCAATCTGTTAGCTGCCACCCATCCTCAAACCACCTCCAGGCACCAACACGGGGCATTCACCACCTTCACTGGCTCCGATTTAAACGAGAAGAAGAGCTGGGGATCACCCACATACTGGTGATCACCCAGCCCCAAAACCCTGATGATCTCTCCCAGCAGCTTCATATAGATATTAAAAAGCATGGGGGAGAGGACAGAGCCCTGAGGAACCCCACAAGTGGGAGCCCAGGGGTCAGAACAGTCATCCCCCAACACCACTTTCTGGACATGGCCCAGGAGGAAGGAGGGGAACCACTGCATAGCAGGGTCCCCAGATCCCCTAGAGAACTGGGCAAAAACAAACAAGATGAATTTTAACAGGGAGAAATGTAAAATATTGCACTTGGGCAAAAAAAATGAGAGGCACAAATACAAGATGGGTGACACCTGGCTTGAGAGCAGTACATGTGAAAAGGATCTAGGAGTCTTGGTTGACCACAAACTTGACATGAGCCAACAGTGTGACGCGGCAGCTAAAAAAGCCAATGCAATTCTGGGCTGCATCAATAGGAGTATAGCATCTAGATCAAGGGAAGTAATAGTGCCACTGTATTCTGCTCTGGTCAGACCACACCTGGAGTACTGTGTCCAGTTCTGGGCACCACAATTCAAGAAGGACACTGACAAACTGGAACGTGTCCAGAGGAGGGCAACCAAAATGGTCAAAGGCCTGGAAACGATGCCTTATGAGGAACGGCTAAGGGAGCTGGGCATGTTTAGCCTGGAGAAGAGGAGGTTAAGGGGTGATAGGATAGCCATGTTCAAATATAGAAAAGGATGTCACATAGAGGAGGGAGAAAGGTTGTTTTCTGCTGCTCCAGAGAAGCGGACACAGAGCAATGGATCCAAACTACAAGAAAGAAGATTCCACCTAAACATTAGGAAGAACTTCCTGACAGTAAGAGCTGTTCGACAGTGGAATTTGCTGCCAAGGAGTGTGGTAGAGTCTCCTATTTTGGAGGTCTTTAAGCAGAGGCTTGACAACCATATGTCAGGAGTGCTCTGATGGTGTTTCCTGCTTGGCAGGGGGTTGGACTCAATGGCCCTTGTGGTCTCTTCCAACTCTATGATTCTATGATTCTATGATTCTATTCTAGAGGGTTCAGTAGGACACCATGGCCAAAGGTCTCCAAAGCCACTGAGAGATCTAGCAGAACCAGGAAACAGCTTTCCCTTCAGACTCTAGCGCATTGGAGATCATCAACCAGAGCGATGAGGGCAGTTTCTGTCACATGATGAGGCCTGAATCCCAGTTGGAAGGATCATGCTGGCAGAAGCTTTCCTGGTCCTGCACCCCCAAAAGCTCCAGGCACAAGACTTTCATTAGCTTTGAAGGGGCCATCCGATACTTGGTGGTCTTTTCTTCAAAAGACAAATATTTTGAATACTTTTACAGTGACATATGATGTAAACAACACATCCACATTGGAGAGATTTTGATACACACGTCTGAGCTCATCTCTCCGCCTGAAACTGCTGTGTTAGCAGCACTGCCTGGGCAGTGTGTTTGGGGGTCCTGGGCTGCCTAGACAACAAGACCCCTTTCTCAGCCTGGCTAATATGGTCCCAAGGAAAGCAGAGCAGTACGTTTGGCACCAGCTTGGCTGCTGGAGTGGCTGGAAGGAGGTGTGCAGGACACCATGCAACTATCTTAGAGACTCCACTCTGGATTTGTATAGCCTTTTCTTTTCCTGAAGATAACTCACCAGGAGGTGAAGGTTTAGTTTTCCTTCTCGAGGACCTCCCTTCCCAGATTGACGAGCCCCATCTGCCCTTCACTTTCCTCAGCAGGATGGGCAGAATCTGCCTTCTTGACTGTGGGATTCACTGTTGTTCTCATCCTCTCCATCCACCAGGGCCTGCCTTCACCTGCAGCAGAATTCCCCAACCCACCAAGGATTTGAGACCATCTATTCTCACCTGGTTTAGCCGGCCGGTTGAAGCCGTTCCTGGGCTTGTAACCCTTATTCTATCCTGACAGCTTCTGGAAGCCACAGGTGGGAACTGAGTGTAGGGTGGGGACCATTGATGGATAAATTACCCCATAACGTGCATGACATGACCCCCACCAAAGGAACTAATGCTCTCCTAACACCCCAAGACATCATATAATTATGATATTTGAGACAGAACCGGAATAAATTCGTCTCTAGAAAAAACACAACTTCAGGCAATAAGTAAATTAATACTACTTATTAAAGGTACTACATATCCCACTAAGTACAGTTTATCTATTTGCCTTGAATATCTGCTTTTCAGTGTCATTTTAGGATAGTCCTGCATCAGAAGATGGGCATGAAATCAGACAGCACACCATTCTTTTAAAAATCATGCTGCTTTATTAACATTGATTGAGGATTATGAAAGCTGCTCATGAATTACTATCATTTGTTAACATTACAACTTCATTTCCAAAAAATTGGGAACATGGGGAGGAGGTGGGGGAATATAGGAGATGTTGATATAGGAGAAGGTGCTAATGGAGTTTGATTTATTTTCTTTCCCTTAGGTCTCTTCCTTGAAACCCAAACAGGATTCCCTTTCCTCCCACTCTGAAGAAGGAGATGGAGAAGACAGTCAGAACTCCAGGGAATGGGGCACCTTTAGTTTCATTAGGAATAGAAATTAAAATGTGTGACATGCAGAATATTCTTCATTGAATGAGCACACATAGTTCACATCAACAACCTCCAACAGGGGAGAAACCATTTAAAGGTATGGAGTGTGGAAAGAGCTTCAGTCGGAGTGATGCACTTAGCACTCATCAACGAACTCACACAGGGGAGAAACCACATAAATGTATGGAGTGTGGAAAGAGCTTCAGTCAGAGTGGACACTTAAGTTTACATCAGCAGACTCACACAGGGGAGAAACCATTGAAATGTTTGGAGTGTGGAAAGAGCTTTAGTAATAATGGATACCTTAAATTACACCAGCGGATTCACACAGGGGAGGAACCATATAAATGTATGGAGTGTGGAAAGAGCTTCAGTTTCAATGCAGCCTTTAGAACACATCAAAGGACTCACACAGGGGAGAAACCATATAAATGTATGGAGTGTGGAAAGAGCTTCAGTCAGAGTGGACACTTCAATATACATCAACGGACTCACACAGGGGAGAAACCATTTAAATGTATGGAGTGTGGAAAGGACTTCAGTAGGAGTGCAAACCTTAGATCACATCAACGGACTCACACAGGGGAGAAACCATTTAAATGTATGGAGTGCGGAAAGAGCTTTAGTAAAAGTGGACACCTCAATATACATCAACGGACTCACACAGGGGAGAAACCATTTAAATGTATGGAGTGTGGAAAGAGCTTTGGTGATAATGGAAGTCTTAGAAAACATCAACGGACTCACACAGGGGAGAAACCATATAAATGTTTGGAGTGTGGAAAGAGCTTCAGTCAGAATGGAATCCTTAGAACACATCAACGGACTCACACAGGAGAGAAACCATTTAAATGTTTGGAGTGTGGAAAGAGCTTCAGTCAGAATGGAACCCTTAAATTACATGAGAGGATTCACACAGAGCACAAACCATATGAATGTATGGAGTGTGGAAAGAGCTTCACTTCCAATGGAAACCTTAGAATACATCAACGGACTCACACAGGGGAGAAACCATTTAAATGTATGGAGTGCGGAAAGAGCTTTAGTAAAAGTGGACACCTCAATATACATCAACGGACTCACACAGGGGAGAAACCATTTAAATGTATGGAGTGTGGAAAGAGCTTTGGTGATAATGGAAGTCTTAGAAAACATCAACGGACTCACACAGGGGAGAAACCATATAAATGTTTGGAGTGTGGAAAGAGCTTCAGTCAGAATGGAATCCTTAGAACACATCAACGGATTCACACAGGGCACAAACCATATGAATGTATGGAGTGTGCAAAGAGCTTCACTTTCAATGGAAACCTTGGAATACATCAACGGACTCACACAGGGGAGAAACCATATAAATGCATGGAGTGCGGAAAGAGCTTCCGTTTTAATGAAAACCTTAGAACACATCAACGGACTCACACAGGGGAGAAACCATATAAATGTTTGGAGTGTGGAAAGAGCTTCAGTCAGAGTGGACACCTCTATATACACCAACGGACTCACACAGGAGAGAAACCATTTAAATGTATGGAGTGTGGAAAGAGCTTTGGTGATAATGGAAGCCTTAGAACATATCAACGGACTCATACAGGGGAGAAATCATTTAAATGCATGGAGTGCGGAAAGAGCTTCCGTTTTAATGGAAACCTTAGAAACCATCAGCAGACACACAGGGGAGAAACTGTTTAAATGTATGGACTGAGGAAGGAGCTTCAGTCAGAGTGGAACCCTTGATTTATATCAACAAACTCACACAAAACACAAACCTTATAAATATCAGGAAAGTAGATAGAGGTTCAGACCTAGTGGAAGTTCTAAATCAACAGATTCACGGACAGGAAGAAGTTTAGTACTTGAAACCCTTCAAACTATCAACAACCTCAAAGAGGAGAAGCAGTTTAAATGAAAAGATTGCAAAACGTGCTTTATTTACAAAGGAGTGTTTAAGGAACATCCAGGGACTCTCACATGGACGAACCCATTTAGATGTTTGGAGTGCAGGACGTCTTCCTCTCAGGGTCCACTCTTTTCTTCACAGCAATGAACTCAGCAGGACATCACTCATTAACACATGTTGTGTTTGTGAAGTTCTGGTATTTATGCGTAAAAGTCTATAGTAATGAAATATTGAAGGCATTGTCAAACAATGTGGTTATGATCTAATATTTAAAGTACCTTTCGACAGAGAAAGGGTGAGGGTTTATCTGGATTGCTGGTGGTCAGTGAGGATTAGGGCTGGGTGATGTATTGTCCAAACTGGTTTCTAGACCACATAGAATCATAGAGTTGGAAGATACCACAAGTGCCATCGAGTCCAACCCCCTGCCAAGCAGGAAACACCATCATAGCACTCCTGACATATGGTTGTCAAGCCTCTGCTTAAAGACCTCCAAAGAAGGAGACGCCACCACACTCCTTGGCAGCAAATTCCACTGTCGAACAGCTCTTACTGTCAGGAAGTTCTTCCTAATGTTTAGGTGGAATCTTCTTTCTTGTAGTTTGGATCCATTGCTCTGTGTCCGCTTCTCTGGAGCAGCAGAAAACAACCTTTCTCCCTCCTCTATGTGACATCCTTTTCTATATTTGAACATGGCTATCATATCACCCCTTAACCTCCTCTTCTCCAGGCTAAACATGCCCAGCTCCCTTAGCTGTTCCTCATAAGGCATCATTTCCAGGCCTTTGACCATTTTGGTTGCCCTCCTCTGGACACATTCCAGTTTGAATTGTGGTGCCCAGAACTGGACACAGTATTCCAGGTGAGGTCTGACCAGAGCAGAATACAGTGGCACTATTACTTCCCTTGATCTAGATGCTATACTCCTATTGATGCAGCCCAGAATTGCATTGGCTTTTTTAGCTGCCGCGTCACACTGTTGGCTCATGTCAAGTTTGTGGTCAACCAAGACTCCTAGATCCTTTTCACATGTACTGCTCTCAAGCCAGGTGTCACCCATCTTGTATTTGTGCCTCTCATTTTTTTTGCCCAAGTGCAATACTTTACATTTCTCCCTGTTAAAATTCATCTTGTTTGTTTTGGCCCACTTCTCTAATCTGTCAAGGTTGTTTTGAAGTGTGATCCTGTCCTCTGGGGTGTTAGCCACCCCTCCCAGTTTGGTGTCATCTGCAAATTTGATCAGGATGCCCTTGAGTCCATCATCCAAGTCGTTGATAAAGATGTTGAATAAGACCGGGCCCAAGACAGAACCCTATGGCGCCCCACTAGTCACTCTTCTCCAGGATGAAGAGGAACCATTGATGAGCACCCTTTGGGTTCGGTCAGTCAGCCAGTTACAAATCCACTGAGTGGTAACATAGTCAAGACCGCATTTTACCAGTTTCTTTACAAGAATATCATGGGGCACCTTGTCAAATGCCTTGCTGAAATCAAGGTAGGCTACATCCACTGCGTTCCCTTCATCTACCAGGCTTGTAATTCTGTCAAAAAACGAGATCAGGTTAGTCTGACATGACTTATTTTTCAGAAATCCATGCTGACTATTGGTGATCACAGCATTCCTTTCTAGGTGCTCACAGACTGTTTGCTTAATGATCTGCTCCAGAATCTTCCCTGGTATTGATGTCAGACTGACTGGGCGATAATTATTTGGGTCCTCTCTTTTCCCCTTTTTGAAAATAGGGACAACATTTGCCCTCCTTTAGTCTGCCGGGACTTCGCCTGTTCTCCAGGAATTCTCAAAGATGACTGCCAGTGGTTCTGAGATCACATCTGCCAGTTCTTTTAATACTCTTGGATGCAGTTCATCTGGCCCTGGAGACTTGAATACATCTAAACTAGCCAAGTATTCTTGTACTATCTCCTTAGTTATTCTGGGCTGTGTTTCCTTTGCTGAATCATTTGCTCCAAATTCTTCAGGTCGGGCATTGTTTTCTTTATCGGAGAAGACGGAGGCAAAGAAGGCATTGAGGAGTTCAGCCGTTTCTGTGTCCCCTGTTTGCATTTCACCATCTTCTCCTCTGAGTGACCCCACTGTTTCTTTGTTCTTCCTTTTGCTACGAACATACCCAGAAAAGCCTTTTTTGTTGCTTTTAACCTCTCTGTCAAGCCTGAGTTCATTCTGTGCTTTAGCTTTTCTGACTTTGTGTCTACACGTGCTGGCTATTTGTTTGAATTCCTCTTTGGTGGTTTCCCCCCTTTTCCATTTTTTGTACACATCCTTTTTTAATCTTAACTCAGTTAAAAGTTCTTTAGATAGCCACCCTGGCTTCTTTAGGCACCTTCCATGTTTCCGTCTCATTGGTATTGCCTGACGTTGTGCTTTTACTATCTCCCTCTTAACAAACTCCCAGCCATCATGAACTCCCTTTCCTTTCAGTATTACTGCCCATGGGATCTCACCCAGCACTTCCCTAAGTTTTATGAAGTCGGCTTTCTTAAAGTCAAGAAATTGAGTCCTAGTATGCTTGGCTGCTCCTTTCCGCTGTATAGTAAACTTCAGAAGAGCATGATCACTCGTGCCTAATGATCCTTCCACTTCTACCCCACTAACCAGGTCATCAACATTGGTTAGGACCAGATCTAAAATGGCTGTTCCTCTTGTTGCTTCTCCCACTTTCTGGACAATGAAGTTGTCTGCAAAGCCAGTGAGGAATCTGTTTGACCTTATGCTCTTGGCTGAGTTTGACATCCAACAAATATCTGGGTAATTGAAGTCCCCCATTACTACTATCTCCCTTCCTTTTGCATGCTTGGCCATCTGTTCCAGGAAGGCATCATCTATGTCCTCCGTTTGGCTTGGGGATCTATAGTAAACTCCCACAATGAGGTCTCTGTTATTCTTCTCTCCCTTAATTTTGACCCAAATGCTCTCACTTTGGCTTTGAGGTTCTAAATCTTGGATCTCTTCACAGGTATACACATCCCTGACATATAACGCCACTCCTCCTCCTTTCTTGTCTGGTCTGTTTCTCTGAAATAGATTGTATCCCCCCATTATTACATTCCAATCGTGGGACTTATCCCACCAGGTTTCAGTGATGCCTATTATGTCATATTTAGTCATGATGACCTTCAAAAAACAATGGATATGGCAACACCCCACAGATCACAGTGTGTGTTTCTGGGATGCCCATTTGCCTGGAAGCAGCCGGCAGAAAGCTTTGCTTCGTGAAGCCTCTGCAGATTCCGAGTTCCTGACTTCCCTCCCAGACGACAGGAAGCGAAAGACACACATCCTTTGCCCTGTGTCCTTCCAGCCTCTTTCCTCCCTTGCTCCCTTCTGCCGGTTTGTGTGCCTGACTTAGATATCCTGCATGCTGTATTTTTTTTACTGCTGAAACTGCGTTTGCTCTCAGGAGCTAAGTTTTGTGCCTCACTGGGGACCCAGTGAGAACTGTATGCTTTCAAAGCTCAGTAAACTATTACTGAAGAAGTCCTACTGCCTCTGTGTGTGTTTTTGACCTCAGTGTGGGAATTGCTCTACACATGGCCCCTACCCTGCCGATACTCTGCTCATTCCCTGGATTTGCTGTACTTAAGCATGCAAGACGGGTGCATCTGTGTGTGACTGGTTTTTGCACCAAACTCTCTCACCACCCCACTGCGTGATCTCCAAACACTGCTACTTCACCAGAACTTCTTCCTGCCTCCTACGTGTTCTGCAGAAAACTTAAAATACTGTAATTTAATGGGAGATTTCCCCCCAAGCCTTATTGCAAGAGGGGGAAGGATGGGTTGCAGGTACCAGGGAAGTCTCCCGGGGGGCCCATCTTCCCTCACGAACCCCATAGGGCAACCTCAGAGCTCCTGCTTATTCTGGGGTTTGGGGAAGATAGTACTTTTCCATAGTCCCAGAAGTTATTATTCTTCCTGCCAGTGGACCAGTGTGCATATTATTATCGTACTGATTTTACTGTTGTTGTTGCTGCTGTTGCTGTCATGGACTGGCTGGGTGAAAGGGGGGGAGGCACCAGCTGGGGGACCCCCAAGGGAAGAAGGCTCAGAGTCCGGGTCTTGTATGCCCCCAAAGGCTATCAAAACTCCTAGGTCTGGCCAATTAAAGGCTGATATGGGAGCCGTTGGGGGCCAGGTCAGTTGTTTCTTTTTCACCTCTCCTCTGGAAAAGTGCTCTTTCTTCTGGCGTTTGATTACTTTTGCCTCCTTCAGTGCTCACTGCATCCTCAGCGAGGTGCAATACTGTCCTTTCAACTTATGTAGGGTTCTCTCTCAGGACCGCTACCCAGGAGTCTGCCTATGCAAACTGCTCCGAACATCCAGGGTGTTTTGTCACGCTTCAAAAGACCTGGTTGGTTTGCTCCAGGTCCCACGAGCCGGGGGGGGGGCAGCAGGGAGTTCTTAGTCATTTGAGGTTCATTGCTCCGCCATATTTGTGCTTGAATGTGCCAGAATTATTCACCATGCCTTGTAATGGAGTCCATTCTTCCTGTGAGTGTGACCCCCCCCCCATTATGCCCTCCTGCTTAAGTTGTTACACAAGGGGGACTCCCTGCCCTTCCAACATGTTGCAGATAAAATAAAAGGTGGGGGGAAAGCCTTTTGAAAAGACTGGTGGCCAGCAGGGCTGACAGTGAGAAAGCCTATAGAAAGAAAAGACTCATAAATAAATGCCCCCCTCAGCTGCACACCCCGCCAGTCCTGGGCAGAGAACTCGCAGTTGTGCCAAGGGGGGAAAGAGCACAATCTCTTCAGCCCCAGCCCCCAGCCGGAGAGGAGCCTTCAAGCAAAACACAAAGTGAGAAAACTCCCCCCCTCCTCACAACCCTCTTGGCCGAGCTTGAGACAATACATGGACATTCACAGAGCTGGGAGCCGGCTGTTGCCTGGTTGAGGCCCCCACAGCTGGCAGACCACTGATGCCGGGAGGGGGGGTCCACAAACGCAGAGAGAGAGATGGCCCCCCAGCCCAGCTCCCCTGGCTGAGCTGGAGACAAAAGCGTCAATGCAAAACACACAAAAAGAAAGCTCTCCCCACCCCCCAAATGTGCAATTTCACTGCGAGCAAAACACACAGAGCAGCCCCCTTGACTGTGACACACAGAGAGCTGGGGGGCACTGCTCCCTCAGTTGAGGCACCCACAGCTGGATGGGTTCAAATAAAGCCTAAATTTATCTGAGTCACAGCACCAAATGTATACACTGGTACCTCAGGTTACATATGCTTCAGGTTACAGACGCTTCATGTTACAGACTCCGCTAACCCAGAAATAGTACCTCAGGTTAATAACTTTGCTTCAGGATGAGAACAGAAATCGTGCTCCGCCAGCGTGGTGGCAGCAGGAGGCTCCATTAGCTAAAGTGGTGCTTCAGGTTAAGAACAGTTTCAGGTTAAGAACGGACCTCCGGAACGAATTAAGTTCTTAAACCGAGGTACCACTGTACCTCCAAAGGCTATAAAAACTCCTATTAAAGGTAAAGGCACC
The DNA here is from genome assembly GCF_964188305.1 of Podarcis bocagei. NCBI lineage: Eukaryota > Metazoa > Chordata > Lepidosauria > Squamata > Lacertidae > Podarcis > Podarcis bocagei. Next base: position 2,927,355 of record NC_138135.1, read on the forward strand.
CCTGACCATTAGGTCCAGTTGCGGGCGACCCTGGGGTTGCGGCGCTCATCTTGCTTCATTGGCCGAGGGAGCCGGTGTACAGCTTCCAGGTCATGTGGCCAGCATGACTAAGCCGCTTCTTCTTCTTCTTTTTTTTAATGATATTTATTAAGGGTTTGAAAATTACAAAAAGAAAGAAAAGAAAAGAAAAGAATCAAACACAACAAAACAATACAATACAAAACAAAATCAAAAACATTACATAAATATAACAGATCAAAAAGAAAAACAATTAAAAACACATTCAATATTTTCAATGTTGTTATCTTTCCTTGACTTGTTTCAGCGACTTCCTCGCACCTCTCTTTTTTGTAACCCACTTCAATTAGTTGTTTCAGCAGATCCTTTCCATCTTCCTCAATTCTTTGCCCTATAATTTATCTTAACAGGTTCTAACCTTGATTTCCCTTTAATCCCTTTACAATTTATTGTACTTAATTCTTTATAGCCTTTCTGCTAAAACCATATAACTTCATTCCAACATCTTTCTAACATTCCTTAATTTTACAATATTTATGTAGGTAGTCTTTGAATTTCTTCCAATCTTCTTCCACCGGTCTCAGATTCTTCTCCCTGGTCTCAGATTCTGCCAGTCATTTCCGCCAGTTCCATATAGTCCATCAACTTCAACTGCCACTCTTCCCGGATGGGTAGATCTTGTGTCTTCCAATACTTCGCGATAAGTATTCTTGCTGCTGTTGTGGCATACATAAAGAAAGTTCTATCCTTCTTAGGCACCAATTGGCCGACCATGCCCAGGAGAAAGGCCTCTGGTTTCTTCAAGAAGGTATATTTAAATACCTTTTTCATTTCATTATAGATCATCTCCCAGAATATCTTAATCCTTGGGCATGTCCACCAAAGGTGAAAGAATGTACCTTCAGTTTCATTACATTTCCAACATTTATTATCGGGCAAATGGTAAATTTTTGCAAGCTTGACTGGTGTCATGTACCACCTATAAATCATTTTCATTAAATTCTCTCTTAAGGCATTACATGCCCGTAAACTTCATACCTGTGGTCCATAACTGTTCCCAGTCAGCCATCATAATGTTATGTCCAACGTCTTGTGCCCATTTAATCATAGCAGATTTCACCGTTTCCTCCTGAGTATTCCATTTCAACAGCAAGTTATACATTCTTGACAAATGCTTAGTTTTTGGGTCTAACAATTCTATTTCCAATTTTGATTTTTCCACCTGGAAGCCAAGTTTTTTATCCATATTATATGCCTCCATTACTTGATAGTAATGGAGACGGTCTCGCACACTATTTTTTAATTTTTCAAAACTCTGCAATTTTATTCTGTCTCCATCTTGTTCCAAAATTTCCCAATATTTCGGCCATTTGGCCTCCATATTGAGTTTTTTCTGAGCCTTTGCTTCCATTGGTGACAACCATCTTGGGGTTTTATTTTCTAACAGATCCTTGTATCTCATCCAAACATTAAACAGTGCTTTTCTAACAATATGGTTTTTAAACGCTTTGTGTGCTTTAACCTTGTCGTACCACAAATATGCATGCCAACAAAATACATTGTTAAAACCTTCCAGATCCAGCACATCAGTGTTTTCAAGAAGCAGCCATTCTTTCAGCCAGCAAAATGCAGCTGATTCATAATAAAGTTTAAGGTCTGGCAGGGCAAATCCACCTCTTTCTTTAGCATCAGTTAATATCTTCAATTTTATTCGAGGTTTCTTGCCCTGCCAGACAAATCTAGAAATATCTCTCTGCCACCTCTTGAAACAGTCCATTTTGTCTAGAATTTGCAATGTTTGAAACAAAAACAGCATCCTTGGCAATACATTCATTTTTATCACTGTGATTCGGCCTAACAATGATAGCTTAACATTTGACCATATTTCTAGATCCTTTTTCACTTCCATCCAACATATTTCATAATTGTCTTTAAATAAATTCACATTCTTGGCGGTCATATTAACCCCTAGGTATTTCACTTTCTTAAGCAATGTTAATCCTGTCTCCTTCTGAAACTTGTCTCAATCACAGTTAGATTTTTCTCTAAGACCTTAGTTTTCATCTTGTTCAACTTAAAACCTGCTACCTGACCAAATTCTTGAATCAATTCCAATACCCTTTTAGTACTAGGTTCTGGCTCATGTAAAGTCAATACCAAATCATCAGCAAAAGCTTTCAGTTTGTACTGTTTAGCCCCCACTTGTATACCTTTAACAAATTGGTCTTTTCTAATCATATTTAGCAAAACCTTCAGGACCGATATAAAAAGTAATGGAGAGATTGGGCAACCTTGTCGTGTTCCTTTCTCAATCTTAGATTCTTCTGTCACTACATTGTTCACAATTAATTTTGCCTTTTGTTCTGAATAAATTGCACCTATACCATTTTCAAAACCTTGACCTACCCCTATCCCCTGTAAGTTCTTCTTCATAAAACTCCAAGAAATATTATCAAAGGCTTTCTCCACGTCCACAAATATCAAAACTGCTTTAGTATTAATATTCACTTGTAATTTTTCTAAAATATTAATTATGTTCCTTGTATTGTCAGACAAATGTCTGCCCGGAAGAAAGCCCGCTTGATCTTTATGGATTTCTTCTACAAGCACCTTTTTTAATCTCTTAGCCAAAATGTCTGCAAAAATTTTGTAATCCACATTCAGCAGTGATATGGGGCGGTAGTTCTTAAATTGTGTCTTTTCAATCTCTGTTTTCGGTATAAGTGTAATGTAAGCTTCCTTCCACGGCTCTGGTGCCTTTTTCCCTTCCAAAATTTCATTACAGACTTCCTTCAATGGTTGTATTAACCATTCTTTCAGAGATCTGTAGTATCTTGAAGTCAAACCATCCGGTCCTGGAGATTTACCCAGTTGCATATTCTGTATGGCGCCTTCCACTTCCTGATCCGTTATTTTATAATTCAGCATTAACTTCTTTTCCTGAGAGATTTTCTGTAATCCATTTATTTTCAAAAATCGATCAATGTCGATTTCTTTCTGCTTCTCCTGTGTGTATAGTTGTTTAAAGTACCTCTGGAAGCACTTTCTGATCTCCACTGGATTCACTATATTCTTTCCTTCCAAATTCGTAATGGTATTAAGTTTTTGTCTTTTTTTTCAATTGCCAAGCCAACAGTTTTCCACACTTGTTAGCTGATTCAAATGTTTTTTGTCTCATTTGATTAATTTTCCATTCTATTTCCTGATTCATCATTTCATTTCCATCTTCACAGCATTATGATCAGAACAAGTTTTGGGGCAAATTTCCACTTTGCTAGTCCTCGGAACCAGTCCTCTAGTTACCCAAATTTGGTCAATTCTTGTCCATGTCATTTTAGCCTCCGAGAAGAAAGTTCCCTCTCTTCCTAGAGGGTTCTTCATTCCCCAGATATCAACTAAATCCATATGTCAAAAAAGGTTTTTGGTAGTCTACCATCTTTGGTAACTACCTGTCTCTGTGCCTTGTCCATATTTGTAGACACCACTCCATTCATATCTCCCATCAAAATCATATTGTAATCCAAATAGTCCATCAAAGTCTCATGTAGCTTCTTAAAAAATGCCGCTTTTCCTTCATTTGGTGCATAAATGCCTACTATCAAAAATTTCTCTCCTTGTGATTGGATTTCAATTGCAATAAATCTTCCTTGATCATCTTTAAATATAAATTTTGGTGATAGGCTCTGCTTTGCATATAGGACAACTCCTCTTTTTTTAACTTTATCTGATGAAACAAATTCAAGGCCCGGTCTTTTATTACTCAATATCTTCCTGTGTAGCCTTATCACATGTGTTTCTTGTAGACAAATCAAGTCCAATTGTTCCTTTTTCAATAAATGAAAGACTCTGCGCCTTTTTTCAGGGGAGTTCAGTCCATTAACATTCCAACTTAATATTTGCAATGCCATGATGTAATTAATCTGATTTTCCTCCAACTGCACCCACTGCTTGCTTTTCTTCTGTTGGTGGTGTTGGTATCACATTCTCTGAGTTGTCCAGTCCAAAACATAGTTTTGCTATGTCCAGTATTCCTCTTTTTGGTGATCTTTTGTCCAATGCTTTTTGTTCAAGTCCTCTGTCTGGTGATCTTCTGTCCGATGCTCTTGACTCTTTTCCAAGTTCCTTCTGTAGGTCTTCTTCGTAGTTATTCAAAAATTTAACTTTATCTTCTACTGATCTTATTTTTATTTTCCCTCCTTTGAAACTGAAGGATAGACCTTGGGGAAATTCCCACCTAAAGTTGATTTTGTTCTCTCTCAGCAGGGCAACCAAGTCACTGTAATTTGACCTAATATCCAAAAGATATTTCGGGATGTCTTTAAAAATTTCCACTCTTGACTGTAATACTTCCAGAGGCTTCAGGTAATGCCAGCCCAAAATTTTATCTCTCTCTTCTTTAGTTCGGAGGGTAATCAAACAGTCTCTTATTCTATTCTTCTCTTTCTTCCCTCCTCTTCCTAGTCTAAAGGCTCTCACAATTTCAAAGCACTCCTGCTCCAAATGCAGGTCCCAGAAATCCACAAGCTCCTGCGTGAGAAAATCTATTAAACTATCCTTCTCCAATTCAGGTAGAGCTCTGATCCTCAAATTCGTCTGTTTTTCCTTAAGCTCAATCATAGAAAGCGTCAACCTATGATCCTCAAGTTGCCTCTGTAGGACTGGTACACTCTCTTTTTCCAATTGTGTAATTTTACCTTCCACAACAGCTGCCTTTTCCTTGGCTTCTTCTGCAGTCTGCCGTATCAAAGTAGCTTCTGGCTACTAAGCTGCTTCTGGCGAACCAGAGCAGAGCACGGAAACACCCTTCACTTTCCCGCCGGAGCGGTACCTATTTATCTACTTGTACTTTGACATGCTTTCAAACTGCTAGGTTGGCAGGAGCAGGGACCGAGCAACGGGAGTGATGGGAGCGGAGCAGGGACCGAGCAACGGGAGGGATGGGAGCTCACCCCATTGCGGGGCTTCGAACCGCCAACCTTCTGATCGGCAACTCCTAGGCTCAGTGGTTTAACCCACAGTGCCACCCCCGTCCCTTAGGACTCCTAAGGGACTCCTAGATATGGCCAATAATACTCAGGTGCCAGGAGGAGATAAGGCAGTGGAAGACAGAAGTGCCTGGCGTGCTCTGTTCCAGGGGGTCACGAAGAGTCAGACACGACTAAACGACTAAACAACAACCATACATCTGAATGGGTTTTCTCTGCATGCATTTCCCCGCTCCTGGACCCCAGACCCCTCCCCAAGGGGCCAGCAGCGCATCCATGCAAAGGAAGAGCAGAGCTGCCGCCCTCCTGCGACCCTCCGTGCCCTGACTTGCCCCCCTCTCGCCATGCAGCACTGGGACCCCCGCTCTCCCCATGGGCCCTATCCTGGGAGAGAGGAGACTCACCGGATCCCAGCAGGGGCCCCCAGGCAGCCTCTGCAGAGCCGAACCAACGGGACCCCCACACGCCTGACTTCTTGCAGGAAAGGGAGGGGTTGGGCTTTCACTCTGGAGGACCCTGCCCTCCCCCCGTCTTACTTTCCTGTCTAGGAATCTAGCTTGTTTCTGTTTAACCCTTGGCAAGCCGAGCGCACCCAACTCACGCTTTTCCCTCTCTCGAGAGCCAGAGCATCGCGCACCAATGGCATCCCGAGAAGGCGGAGGAGGAGAGGCTTATGGATTACTTCCGGCAAGGGATACATTCAGTATTGGACAGCAGCTGAAAGGCCCCCTAACAGCTGGCCCCTGAACAAGGGTCCTAAGAAATCTTCACTGGCTCCCGGTCGGTTTCCGAGCACCATTCAAAGTGCTGGCACTGACCTTGAAAGCCCTAAATGGTCTCAGCCCAGTAGAAGGGAAGGAGCGTCTCCACATCCATCGTTCAGCCCGGACACCGAGGTCCAGCTCTGAGGGTCTTCTGGCAGGTCCCTCAGTGCGAGAAGTGAGGATACAGAGGGCCTTCTGGCTTGTCGTGACTGCCCTGTGGAACGCTCTCCCACCAGATGTCAAGGAGATAAACCATTATACGGCCTCCATTGACACCTGAAAGCAGCTCCGTATCGGGAAGCTTTTAATGATTTATGTTGGGTTATGTTTTCTTCTCTTCTTTTGGCTGGAGCAATCCGGTCTGATGGGTGGGGTACAAAAAAACATGTTGATGTTCTTGTTGTTAGACAGCCTCTTTTGATAGGGCTGCTTTGTTCTGTCCTTTTGGACTCCTATGTGGGCTTATGGTTTTGGTGCTTGTGGATCTTATGGGATTTAATGTCTTGCCATTATAAATGCACGGGGATGAGTGCATCTACACAGACACATTTCCGCAAAAAGACCCAAACTCCGGCATGTAGCCGCAGGTGATACAATAGGAGCCTTTCTGCAAATGGCCTTTGCAACACAACTCGCTGGGTGGTAACAAAGTAGACACATTGGCCTCTTTACAACGTAGCCCCGTTTCCTCAATGAATCCACCCATTTCTTGATGAAATAGAACTTCTGCCAGTAAAACCTGAGCTGAAATAGTAAGGAGAGCAAAACAGCAGCCCTGTCTGACCCCCGTCAGCCTCCAGACTCCCCCAGTCACGTGGCAGGAGATTCTTCCTGAGCCCGCCCCCCTCCGTGAGATGGGTATGACATCATGGATGATCCATATAATCCATTGATGATCCACATGATCCAAGCAGACTGGGCGAAAGAGCAGATCTCTAGGCCTGAATGAAACGGGTCTGCGATGATGGATTCTGGAGTCAAGAAATCCACCCTTTCCAGTGATCTCTCAGGCTGGCCAGGAAAAGGCAGGGAGCAGGAATCCTCAGGCATCCCGACGGACAGACCTGTCATGTTGCCAAAACACGAACTCGAACTCTGATCTGATTTCCATGCAGAACTCATTTTGTGGAGCAACCGGGGATGTTTTTGGGGTGCTTTCTCTGTGACGGGGGTTGATTATTTGAGGATGTACAAATCGCAACGCGCTTTAGTTCTGGGCTGCTTCCTTCCTCGCATGGAGGGGGGGGGCTCTGCCTGCAAACAGATCAACAGCTGCCTTGCTTTCTTCCGGGCCGCATTGTGTTGCCTCTGAGGGAGACACAAGGGAGGAATTGTGTTGGGGTGTGTGTGCAAAAGCCCAACCCCTATTTTTTTCCGTAACACAGGAGTCACAGAGTCCAACCCGCTGCTCAATGTGCACAAATACCAAAAACATGGAATGGATCTAAGATCATGGCGTGGGGGGGGGGGAGGGAAGGATTTTGCAATGCAAACATTGTAGGGGGGGACCGCACTTTGCAGCTGGATTGCCAGGATCAGCCTCTCCCGCGCTCTCCTGAGCCCCAGAAGTAAGTGAGGAGGGGGGAAACCTTTTTCTCTCCCCCGCAAACAATTCTTTCTCTGCCTTCCCGGCACAACCTGCTTTCACGCCGCCCCCAAAATCCTCAACCCCCCCCCGTATGTCGCACCTCTTCCTTCTGCTCCTCCTCCCCGCAATCCGGCTTCTGTTTCCGCAATGAGCAGAGAGAGCCCCCCCCCTCCCGAACTGCCTGCTTCTCCCGGACGTGGAGCTTCTGCGCCGGGTTGCTGCTCTGCGCCGTAACTCGGGGGGGGCGCTTTCGGAAAAGGGAGGAGGGGCGGAAGGACCCCCCTCCGTGGATGTTGCGGAAAAGAAAAGGAGAATCGGGAGTGATACGGACCGGGAAAAGGGGGGGTACCTCTTTCCCCCTTCTCCTTTCAACGACCGAGGCGATGACCTCGTGGGTGCCCACAATGCACCCACCCTCCGTCCCCTCACCGTTGCACAAGCACCACATGTCTCCCGTCACCCTTTTCCTTCTTTCTTTCTTGAGCGAAATAAGCTCAAGTGTATGAACACATTCTCCTATCTCTTCCTATGGCTATTTGCGCTCCATTCTTAGAACAGGTAGACCTGGCGTTCCAGTTTCTCCGCTAATTCCTATGGCTGCGCCTTAGCCAATCACAGCCATGCATTTATCCTGCACGAGCTAGCTCAGGGAGCCCTTGCACGCCTCATTGAACCTACTGACAAGCTGCTGACGGCCCCCCACGGTGAGAACAATGGATCCGAAACCAAGGACCTCGTAAAACTGTCAAAATGTATCCATTCTTGCTACAATGTGTCCATTTTGTTTCCGCTTTCAATCACCAATACCGAATAGGTCAGACAGCATAGGAAACCTTTGGAAATTGATATAAAATCAACCATAACTCCGATTTCTTTCATCTCGGTGTCATTCAACTCGGCTCCCTCTGGACTCCATGATGCTGCCCCTACCTCCATGATCCCCTGAGCGGCAGGTCACGTACTCAGGAAGACCTTAATCCTGTCAGATCGTTCTGCCAAACCCTCCCTCCGGGCAATGCCAGGTGGCAGACGATGCATATCTGCGCCATTGTCTTGCCATCACCTGTACTCAGGAAACGTTTATCTGTGCATATCTACGTTTATCTGTGCATATCCCTTACTCTGCATATTTCCCCCCTCCCTTCCTAAAATGCTAATCCATGTAATCCCACCTTCCTGTAATGTATTCATGATGTAACCTGTAAAACCCAGCCTTCTTTTAATGTATTCATGACGTTCTGTTGCACTGTATTCTGGGACTTGGAGGGAACTTTTAAAAGTTCATGTCGCCCCATTCTCGGGGTTCAATCCCACTTTGAACCTGTTGCACAATAAACTTGGATCTTCGCATTTTGCTCCTGCGTCCGGCTGAGCTTCCTTTTCTCCGCTAGAATCCACGGACTTGGTCCGATTGGCTGGGTGGCAGGGTAAATACGCACCCAGATTTTCCGTAACAGCTTGGCGCCCAACGTGGGGCTGGCGGTTCTCCCAGGTTGCTGACCGGGGGCCCCGAATTCTTCAGCCGGCGGCGGGCCAATTTGCCCGAGAAGACCCTTTTGGACCTCCGGCCATCTCCCGGGCGGTAATCGGAAGCCCCAGGAGTTCAGCCGGGGAGCAAAAGGGATCCAGCCGGCTTATTCATCGATCCCGGGATCGGATCGACGTAGAAGACGCGTGAGTATAGGAAAATCCAGTGCACTGGTGGGAAGGGGTGGAAGTCTCCTGGCAACCGAATTCTCTGCCCTCCTCTCTATCGTACCTTCTTGCCTTTCTCTTGGTCCAGTCAGCGAGAGAGATCGTGGACCGCTGCTCGACCCGAAAGGGGGGTTCTGAGCTCTATTTCTTTATCTAAACTCTCCAGCCAGCCGCACCAATTGGGAGCCCGAAGGGTAAGACGGAGAGATCCGACTTGAAAGATAGCCGACTCTCCGCAAACGGGTATCCCAGTTGAAAGCAAGGGGTTGGAGCTCTCTTTCCGATCTTCCCGAGCGTCCTTTCTAGGGGGCAGGAAGTGGTCTTGCTTTCTATCCCGATCCCAGCCGCACCGGTCGGGCTACGTACCACGTGTATCGTAAGCCCGCTTCCGAAAGCAAGGGGGATTTTCAACCCAAAACTCTGTCCAGGGATCACCCGATCTGGCACCGCACGGCGCGGGCGTTCAGTAGGGCCCCTTTTCCTGAGAAGTTTGACGATAGGTAGGAGGTTGCCAGGAGGGAATAGCCCATGAGGAATTGGGCGGGACCGGCAGAGTGGAAAAGGGACCCCAGGTGAATGGTTAAAGGAAAAGGAAGGAAGGAATACCGGATAGCTAGAGCTCTTTAAAATCTCCCTAGGAAGTTGCCAAGCGACTAAAGACCTTTTTTTTTACAAGTCCTTTGTCAGACTGCCCTAGACCCACAAATCCTTATCGACCCCCTCCTCTCTCCTCTCTCCTATCTAGACACGCGTGAAATACACTATGGGTACCCAGGCTTCCAAACACGAGCGGACTCACTCTGGGAGGAAGGCTTCCCGGAAGCCATCCCGTTCCCAGAAGGATCCCGACTCTCCTCTCCAATTTGTCCTCGCGTATTGGAAGTCGATCCCTGGCCACAAATTGTTATCTAAGGAAAAATTAGAGGACCTCTGCTCCGAAACCTGGCCCGCCTGTACTGCCTCCGCCAAACGTGAACTACGGTGGCCACCGGGGGGTTCGTTTAATGAAGAACGCTTGAACCACCTAAGGAAAGCTCTGGTAGAAGAAAAGCCCCGCCAGTTAGAATACCTGGCCACCTTTGAGGCAGTAAGGAGAATGCTCCAAAACCCCAAGGGTACAACCTCTTACCAATTGCCTATATTAAACCCCGGGCGACAGCCAATGCCCCCCCCTTATGAAGATGACGATGTACGACAGACCCTGGTCCCCTTTTACTATCAAGGACCACCGCCACGAGCCCCGACATCCAGCGACAGCAACTCTAGTAGTGGAGAAGAAACGGGGGAGGAGGATGGGGCTCAAGGCACCGAAAATAGAAGGGTCACACGACTACAAGCAAGAAAGGAAAAGGGGGATGCCAAACAAGTTAGAAACCCCGGACAAGCTAAGACTAAAATCCCCTCCTCTACTCTCCAAAACGCCATTGAGGACTCTACCCAAATCGGGAATAAAACCGCTCCCACGGAACCTCATGGCTCTATAAAGGGGACCCTGGTCCGCGATAAAGAGACACCAGGGACTTCCGACCAAGTAAGCTCCACTGTGAGTTCCACTGCGGTCCAGATGCCCTTAAGGGCCCTGCCCATTCCCCCTCTCGAACCTGATGGGCCCCCGCGGATGGTTTACACGCATCAACCCTTCTACACCTCTGACCTAGTAACTTGGTCAAATCAGATGCCCTCACTGAGGGACGACCCGGACAAATGCCACCGCCAGGTCAGCGCTGTCTTCTCCACACACAATCCCACCTGGCCAGATGTCCACGTCCTTCTGAATGCCCTCTTCAACGAGGCGGAGAAAGCGGACATTCTAACTAAAGCCGGGGAAGCCATAGAATCACCAGACTACCAAAGGGGACGGCCTGAGGGATTGCAGGCGCTCACAGCACAATGTCTCAGAGTAGAACCAGAATGGGACTATAACACCACTGACGGTATCTGGTACTTAAACCTATTTAAAAAGGCCATTTTGGACGGTGTAAAGGCCGCCGGACAACGCACCGTTAATTGGACTAAAGTCCAGTCGGTCATGCAGGGACCAAACGAACACCCGTCCGATTATTACACTAGACTGGTCTCTGCCATTAAAACATGGGGAGGAATAGACCCCGAAAACCCGCAGCATGAAGTAATTGTTAAAGGGTTCTTCAAAGATCAGGCTTGCCCAGATATCAGAAAAGCTCTAAATCTCCAAATTGGATACGATGGAAAGAGTATAAGTGAAATCTTGTCCATCGCAAAATCTGTCTACAACTCTCGGGATGAAAGAAAGAAGAAGGAAACAAAATCCGAGGTCGAACAAATACTAGCCTTAAGCATGGAAACTGCCTACGGCCCTAATCGAGGCAGGGGACTCCCTCGAGGAAAGGGTATCCGTGGAGGAGGAACCCCAAATCCCTATAGGCAATGGGGACCGGGGACGGGAGGATGCTACTACTGCCAAGAAGAGGGACACATAAAAAGATTCTGCCCCTACCTGAATGCGACACCCTACGGGGGACAAGAGCCTAAGCCTTTCCCTGTTCGGACTACCCACCCCCCTTTCTCCCCACAAGCCAACGTAACTCCAGGCTACAGCAACCACAACCCAGCGGCTTATACCCCAACGACGGTCTCGAACCCGATACCTCAAACCCGACCACAACCAGGACCCCGGACCCTAATGCCGGCCATAGACCAGCCTGCCCACCCTTGGGCGAATGCTACTGCTCCTCCCTTGCACCCTCCAAACCAACCACCCCCCGAGGATCAGGACACTTATTGACAATTAGAAGGGGATCCCAGTCAGACCCAAACCATCTGCCCTATCCTTGCATTGTCACCTGAGGACCCGGTCTGTACTATCGAGATAGATGGCCACCCCTATCAATGTCTACTGGACACAGGGGCTACCTACTCCACCCTAACCGACAGTCACCTAGAACCAGGGACAGTGACCAAGAAAGTAATGGGACTGGATGGGATACCCCGCACTTGCCCGCTCTCGCGGCCGGCCAAGGTCACCCTCGGACCATTACTAGCAGAACACACTTTCCTCTTAACAAGCAGCCCTGTCAACCTTCTCGGCAGAGACCTCCTCTGCAAACTCAACGCCACCATAAAATGTTCCCCGGATGGCATTTACCTACATATGCCAGGGAACTCTATTCCCATGTTCCAGGGTATCGTCCAAGAATCTAAAGCGGAACGACAGTTTCCCGAACTCCCACTAGACCTGGAAAATGAATTGCCCCCCTCCCTATGGGGCACTGAATCAACCTCAGTTGGGCTCTTACTCTCCGCCACTCCGGTCAAGATCACTTACCGAAGTGACCTACCCTTCCCGTGTACCAAGCAATACCCTCTGCCCAAAGAAGCCATAGAAGGCCTAACACCCATGATTGAAGACTTCCTCGAAAAGGGGATCCTAGTCTCATGTGCTTCACCCTGTAATACCCCAGTTCTCCCAGTCAAGAAGCCCGCTAAGGATGGGGCACCCATACGGTACCGCTTTGTGCAGGACTTGAGACTAGTGAACCAATTCGTGATACCCCGACACCCGGTAGTTGGCAACCCGAACTCCCTCCTAAACGCCATTCCAGCAGGGACGACTTGGTACTCCGCTGCGGACCTATGCTCTGCCTTCTTCAGTATACCCCTGGATCCGGAGAGCCAATTCCTTTTTGCATTTACCTGGGGGCCCGGTCAATTAACTTGGACCAGACTGCCCCAAGGCTACGTAGAGTCACCCGCGATTTTTTCGGCCGTATTACATCAGGACTTAGAGGACATCCACCTACCGGCCAGCTCCACTTTGCTCCTCTACGTGGACGATATTTTATTATGTTCTACCAGTGAGGAGGCGTGTAAGATAGATACTAAATACCTCCTATCGGAATTAGCAAGGAAGGGACACAAAGTGTCTCCAAAGAAACTCCAATATTGTAAACAAGAAGTCAAGTATCTGGGACACATCTTGGGAGTAGGGACCAGAAGTTTAGCCACTGACAGGATCGAGGCAGTCACTAAAATCCCTCTCCCAAAAACAAAGCGACAGCTGCGCGGCTTCCTAGGCATGGCCGGCTTTTGCCGGGCATGGATCGCTGGTTACAGTGAAATAACGAAGCCCTTAACTGTCATGACGCGTCAGGACCACCCAGACACCTTGGTCTGGGAGGAAGAAGCTTACAGCTCCTTTGAACGACTAAAACGGGAACTCAGATCCGCTCCTGCCCTAGGATTACCCGACTACCGAATCCCTTTCAACCTGTTCATCCATGAGCAAATGGGGGTAGCCTCCGGTGTCCTAACCCAACCCTTCCGCGACCAAGAGAGGCCAATAGCATATTATAGTTTACAACTTGACAACACTGCTAAAGGGGCTGTCAGTTGCCTCAGAGCCATTGCAGCCGCTGCTGTCCTCCTCGAGAAAGCCCAAGAAACAGTTCTAGGCCACGAAATCACCCTTCACGTTCCCCATTCTGTCTCAACCCTCCTAACCTTAAAGGGATGTCACCACTTCTCGAACTCCCGCCTCAACCGGTATGAAGCCCTCCTACTAACCCCAACCAATGTCACCATTAAACGTGTCAACTCGCTGAACCCCGCTACCCTACTACCCCTTCCCGATGATGGCACCCCGCATCATGACTGCACCACTATAGTCCGGCAAGCCGAAAAGCCCCGTGAAGACTTAGATCATCTTCCCCTGGAGAACTCGGACCTAATACTATATACTGATGGTAGCTCAAAGGTAATCGACGGGGTTAGAAAGACTGGGTACGCGGTGGTCTCCGACTTCGAAGTACTAGAGTCAAACCCAATCAACCCTCAGTATAGTGCCCAAGCCGCCGAGCTAATTGCGCTGCTGCGTGCCTGCGAGATTGGTGAGGGGAAGCGGATAACCATTTATACGGATAGTAAATACTGTTTCGGCCTGGTGCACACAACTGGCCAAATTTGGCTCCAGAGAGGCTTTCTAACCGCTGCCGGGTCTCAAATCTCGCACGCCGCCCTAGTTGAGCGACTCCTCACAGCGATCCATCTACCTGCTGCTATAGCCGTTGTCCACTGCAAGGCCCATACCAAGGGCAGGGACTCAGTTTCTAAAGGAAACAGGCGAGCCGACAAAGCCGCACAGATGGCTGCCTTACGCATCCCTAACAATGAATCCGAGTTTCAAGCCCTCCAACTACCAGCAGACCTAGACCTCACAGAAATTTACAAATCTGCCCCAGGGGATGAAAAGGCTACGTGGGAATCGATAGGTGCCACCGAACAACAGGGTATCTGGGTCCTCCCCGATGGAAGAACCGTCCTTCCAAAGGCCTGGACTCCAAAAGTAGTGAGGTTTCTTCATCAGCGGACACATTGGGGAAAAGGGAGATTAATGGAACATGTAATTAGATCTTGGTACGCACCCGGGATAGCGGCCGCTGCAGCAGCAGCATCAAAGAATTGCATTACCTGCCATCGCTTCAATCCCAAGCGTGAACCCAGGAGGCCACCAGGAGCCAGACCGTGGGCCTTTGTCCCTTTCGAGAACTTGCAGCTTGATTTCATTGATCTGCCCCAATGCCAAGGCTTTAAACATGCTTTGATTATAGTTGACCAATTCTCCTCGTGGGTGGAGGGATTCCCTTGCAGAAAAGCCACCGCATCTGTAGTTGCCAGGGCCCTCCTACAGGATATTATTCCCCGCTATGGCATACCCCGCCGCCTAGACAGCGACAGGGGAACCCACTTCACTGCAGAAGTGGTGCAATTAGTGGCCAAGGCACTCCAAATTAAATGGGACCTCCACACTCCATACCACCCACAATCCTCTGGCCAAGTGGAGCGTATGAACCAAGAAATAAAAATACAGTTAGGCAAACTTTGCGAGCTCACTGGCCTAAAATGGGTGAATGCACTCCCACTGGTTCTTCATAACATCCGCAGCGCCCCAACCGGACGTTTGAAACTCTCTCCATTCGAACTCTTATTCGGGAGACCTCCTCCCGTCTACAACACTCTATTCCCACTATCAGAACTGGAGCTGGGGGAAGCAGAACTTACTAATTATGTTATTCAGCTCCAGACACAACTACAGCGCCTCCACCACTACGCGGCCATCGAGGGACAGAACCTGCCCATCGACGTCCACGCTCACTCCTTCCACCCTGGTGACTGGATCCTCGTCAAGGTCTACCAGAAGGAACCACTCCAACCCGCGTGGGAAGGTCCCTACCAAGTACTCCTGACATCGCCAACCGCCGTGAAAATAGGTGAGAAGAATTCTTGGTTACATCACACCAGGTGCAAGTCCTCACCCCCTCCACCGGAGACTGAAGAAAGCAACGGCGAGGACTTCACCTTTTCGACTCCACCTGCTCCACCGGCCTCATATATTGACGACGACGACCAACAAACCGGACTGGATCGGGGCCAAGTTCGGGCCCAACAGACCGGACCAGCAGATCGGGGCCAAGTTCGGGCCCAACAGACCGGACCAGCAGATCGGGGCCAAGTTCGGGCTCAACAGACCGGACCAGCAGATCGGGGCCAAGGTCGGGCTCAACAGACCGGACCAGACACCGCGACACCCAACTGGACGTCCGAAATCATCCCAGATACCAACACCATCAAGCTACGTTTCAGACGCGCTGACAGCCACGTTTGACAGCTCCATTGACAGCTTGCTTCGTTGACAGCTTCGCCTTTTGACAGTTCGTTTGACAGCTCCATTGACAGCTTGCTTCGTTGACAGCTTCGCCTTTTGACAGTTCATCTGACAGCTCCATTGACAGCTTGCTTCGTTGACAGCTTCGCCTTTTGACAGTTCATCTGACAGCTCCATTGACAGCTTGCTTCGTTGACAGCTTCGCCTTTTGACAGTTCATCTGACAGCTCCATTGACAGCTTGCTTCGTTGACAGCTTCGCCTTTTGACAGTTCATCTGACAGCTCCATTGACAGCTTGCTTCGTTGACAGCTTCGCCTTTTGACAGTTCATCTGACAGCTCCATTAACAGCTTGCTTCGTTGACAGCTTCGCCTTTTGAGCTTCGCTTTACAGCCTCGCCCTACCTGACACCTTCGTTCGTTAGACCATTTGCGCTCTCCCTACACGCATCCGAACCATGGGTCTGGCTAGCACCGCCCTTCTCCTCGCCGCCTTCTCCGGGGTCGCGTCCACCTCATCAGACCACTGCACGGGCTTGCAAACGAACTACCACTTCTTGGACTATCATGAGGTCGAGACGGGAAGGTCTAACCCTGATCGAATGGGGGACTTTGATTTCTGCCTTCCTGAGTCCCGAACCTTGCTGCGCCATTCCCTAGTTCCCCAACTCGCCGAAAACGAATATTGGGAACTTTTCATCCGGAACAAGGATTTACACCGCATCGGCTCTGCGGCTCTCACTCTTGACCACTCCTCTTACCGGCTGACCTGCAGAAATGGGACTTATCTTCTTTACGAGAGTGGAGAGGTCTCACAAACCCCAAATTGGACCGAAGTCGAGACAGGAGGGGCTACTCACGCTTATACGCAATCAAGCCACCCCTCTGGAAACTTGATTTTCGGGCTCCAATGCCTCCGCTCCACCCCAGAAACCCGAAAGCCCCAACTCCAAGGACTCTGCCTGCGACGGTTCTGCTGTTTATGGGACTTAGGGGTCACTCATGAGTGGAAAGGGGCTGAATATCTCGAAGGGTGGCACCACCCTATACACCCCTCGCGCTCCCCCTCATGGGACCACGTCGGACCCCTGCGATGCGGCGGTATCGCTAGGGATAGGCGACTACTGAACACCACCGACCCCCTCCATCCGGTTGGTACGGCACCCCGACAATTCGGCACTGACTCGGCACTCCCTGGAGAAGATCTCCTGTCATCTTGGGAGCAGAACTCCTACATTAAGCTTCTCAGCCAGGTGGCGAAGGAATCACCCTACCCGGACTGCTGGATTTGCGCTCACGCACCCAGCCATCTCCAACAGAGCCTCCCACTGGTCCCTGTGCCAGTGACCCTAGAACAGTTCCGTTCCGGAAATGTTACCTCCTGGAACTTGACCGCACTCAACTTAACACATCAATACCTCTACCTCACCGGCCCTACAAAGGGACCCCTTTGCCGCAGCTTCTCAGGCGAAGGAACCTTCATCGGATCCAGTACATGCACCAACACTCTGGAAATCCTATCAACTGGACTGGTCACTGTCTCCAACACTAGGGACTCCCGAACCTTTCCTAACCTTACTGTTGCCTGGGCCGCTGCGGTCGGACACCCCTTGGACTGGAAACCACAACCCACAGACACCATGCTGCTGCAAACCTTTGCCTCAGGCCGAATGGAATCTTACCTCAGCGGCCTATTCTGGGTGTGTGGGCACCGCGCTTATACATGGGTGAGCCCACACATGTCCGGATCCTGCTTCATCGGCTACATCGTCCCCGGAATTAGAATATTACCACACCTACCCCCTGGAAGACAACGGAACAAAAGGGAACAAAAGGAGCTGTCAGACCTGTCAGACGTTGCTGCGAATGGAGAGACCGTAGGCCGGGCACTCTTCCCCGCCTACGGTGCCGGGTCAAACCACGTAGATATTCTCCGGCTCACCGACATCCTCCTGAAGTTTATGCAGGAGGCGACCCAGATCACGGATTCCCTCATGTCCGAACTATCCGAGGTAAGACAGTTGAGCCTACAGACGAGGATTGCGACCGATTTCCTCTTGTCTAGTCAAGGAGGCACCTGTGCCTTAATAGGTACAGAGTGCTGCACATATGTGACCGACCAGACTTTGAACATAACCGGACATCTAAATAACATTCACGAGTTAGCAGGGAGGCTACACAATATCCAACATGAGGGGCTATCCGATCTGGACTTGTGGGGATGGTTACCCAAGCTGGGATGGCTCCGACAGTTACTGAAAGTCATACTGCTTCTTATATTGACCGCTGTTTTTTGTGTCTCTATCTTATGTTGTACCGTGCGCTGTATTAGCCCCTGTTGTTCCCTCCTCCGTCACTCTGCTTCTTCTAACTCATTCCCTCTCCGAGCCTATTCCCGTTCCCAACACACAAACTTCCCGGACTACATACGGATGAGACATCTGGGAGAAGGGGAATACGAGATCACTGAAATCTAGTGCTTCTGTGGTGCGGAGAAAGGATTTGCAAGTTCCTTCAGAACTTTAATGCAAATCTATCTCCGAATGGGGGACTGATACGGACCGGGAAAAGGGGGGGTACCTCTTTCCCCCTTCTCCTTTCAACGACCGAGGCGATGACCTCGTGGGTGCCCACAATGCACCCACCCTCCGTCCCCTCACCGTTGCACAAGCACCACATGTCTCCCGTCACCCTTTTCCTTCTTTCTTTCTTGAGCGAAATAAGCTCAAGTGTATGAACACATTCTCCTATCTCTTCCTATGGCTATTTGCGCTCCATTCTTAGAACAGGTAGACCTGGCGTTCCAGTTTCTCCGCTAATTCCTATGGCTGCGCCTTAGCCAATCACAGCCATGCATTTATCCTGCACGAGCTAGCTCAGGGAGCCCTTGCACGCCTCATTGAACCTACTGACAAGCTGCTGACGGCCCCCCACGGTGAGAACAATGGATCCGAAACCAAGGACCTCGTAAAACTGTCAAAATGTATCCATTCTTGCTACAATGTGTCCATTTTGTTTCCGCTTTCAATCACCAATACCGAATAGGTCAGACAGCATAGGAAACCTTTGGAAATTGATATAAAATCAACCATAACTCCGATTTCTTTCATCTCGGTGTCATTCAACTCGGCTCCCTCTGGACTCCATGATGCTGCCCCTACCTCCATGATCCCCTGAGCGGCAGGTCACGTACTCAGGAAGACCTTAATCCTGTCAGATCGTTCTGCCAAACCCTCCCTCCGGGCAATGCCAGGTGGCAGACGATGCATATCTGCGCCATTGTCTTGCCATCACCTGTACTCAGGAAACGTTTATCTGTGCATATCTACGTTTATCTGTGCATATCCCTTACTCTGCATATTTCCCCCCTCCCTTCCTAAAATGCTAATCCATGTAATCCCACCTTCCTGTAATGTATTCATGATGTAACCTGTAAAACCCAGCCTTCTTTTAATGTATTCATGACGTTCTGTTGCACTGTATTCTGGGACTTGGAGGGAACTTTTAAAAGTTCATGTCGCCCCATTCTCGGGGTTCAATCCCACTTTGAACCTGTTGCGCAATAAACTTGGATCTTCGCATTTTGCTCCTGCGTCCGGCTGAGCTTCCTTTTCTCCGCTAGAATCCACGGACTTGGTCCGATTGGCTGGGTGGCAGGGTAAATACGCACCCAGATTTTCCGTAACAGGGAGAGAGGACAAAGAGGTAAAGGGGTCGCGGGGGAGGGAAAAGGGGAGACGGGAGACCCCCGCCAGCTCCCCCAGGCGCCTTCCGTGGGGTCTGGATCCCTGCGCGCGTGCTGCGAAGGGGGCTTTCCTTGGCCCCTTAGGCGCCTTGGCAGGGGCGGACATGCACCGCCCACCCAGGGGATCCCAGCGAAGCGCCCTCGCCCCACTCCCCCCGCTTAGGCATCCCTGGGGCGCTGTGGGTTCCGCGCGGAGAGAGGTGGGCCACGAAAGGGTTAATGGGAGTGAGGGACGCCTGGATAGAGACCCCCGTCCCTCCCCTGCTCGTCTTGGGGGGCCCTTCTGGACGGAGAAATGGGGGTCGCAGGGCGAGGGGTGAGCCGCGCCAAGGGGTGGGGGGCCTCTGGGTGCAGGGGAGACTGTGGGACAGAGGGAGGGAATCGAGGAAGTGGGGAGCATCCATGGGGCAGGGAAGGGCAGCATTGGGGGAGAGAGAGATAGGAAACCAGTCTTTGGGGAGACTTCTCCATGGTGGCACCCACTGGGGATCTCCGGAGGGGCCGCCTTGGCTTCTCCCTCCCACCCAAGAATCGGCCATTCCTTCAAGTTGACCAGAGGGATCCCTGGAAACTGGGGGGGGGGTCCAGTCATCTCACCCCTTCCTGCAAGCTCCATCCTCTTCCCACCCCTTAAGTCCCTGACCTGCCCAGTCCAACCATTGTTCCCCCTGGAGAGGAGAGGAAATCCCCAGAGGAAGAGGGGAGGTGAGAGGCCTTCTCAGAAGCGGCTCTTGGTTTCCGCAATCCCACCCAGGAAGCAGCCAGAAACCTTTTCCTCTCTCTCTCAGGCTTCCATCTTTATTGTCTTTTCCACTGAGGATGAGGATAATGTACACCTGTCCTCAGAGTCCATGGAATGGCTCTCAGGATTGATATGGAAGTTGCACCTCAAAAGCATTTCCGTTCCTCTTATTCTTTGTAGGCAGTGTCAGAGTGACTGACAAGCTGAGATACAATCCTTCAGCATCCGATGACAGTGACTATATGAATCTTCCCAGTCAAAGGACCCGTTTTCATGATAGACAGTGCCTGTGGCTGGAGGCTCTACAGACAGGGTGTGCCTGTGGAGGCCAGAGACTTTCAGTATTAGCACAGGTGAGGTGTGTGACCTCCCCAAATTTACAGAATGTATATGAATGAGATTTCCTGGGTGGGATTATAGTTTATGGCAACCCTGTGATTTTCTCCACCCATAACATTTTATGAGCTGATATAGCAGTACGAGCTCCAAAATAGCTAAAAAAAAAACCCCACAAGATCATCATCATCGTATTTATACCCCCAGGCCTTAGTTTGCCTCCCCATGATCTAGAGAAAACACCAGCTTTGAATCATACAGAGTAAAACTACCAGAACCTTCTTGAACCAATAGGTTAGGAATTATCGCTATACATTACATCCGTACTTTTCTATGCCTGAAAAATGCAGCCATGACACTGGGAATGTTCAGGAATGCAGGAGAGGATATTTTGTTTGATTATATCCTTTCCAACTTGTGTTAACAAGTTGTACAATTTAGCAGAGTAACATTCCCCCTTTTAAACTTACAGCGGATGCGTTTGCTCAGGCTCGCTAAAGCCTCTAAAATAAGTTTCCTTGGTAATTTCCCCTTGAGTCCCTCATAAAAAGATAAGACACGACACAGTCTTCTATAAAAGTATAAAAAGAGTTTACTCACACATTCTGTTCATAAATGGATCCCAGAAGTCAGACTTAAGTTACAAAAGTTACATACACCTGGAAACTATCTCATAAGGAGACAGCCCAAGAAAGCATCTTAGGCTAAGCAGATGTTGCTTCTTCGACAAATGTAGTCAGAGAGAGAGTGGCTGACCAGTCCTGCTCTTTTGTTACCTGGGCAGGTGAGGTCACACCCACCTCTAGTCCCATGCAGAAGAAGTGTGTCCCAGCCTAGGAGAAATCGGAAGTTCCGACTGGCTGCTCCAGACATCCCCTTTTATTTTTATTTTTTTTCTTCTTTCAGTTTTATTTTTTTAAAAAATATTTTTATTGCATTTTTTCCAGATACAGATACTAGAACAGATATACAAAGAAGTAACAGAGAAGAAAAAAAAGAGAAAAGAGAAAATCATCCTTCCAAAACATTTTTTCATAACCAACCGGACTTCCCCACGTCTCCCTCACCATGCGTTCTTTACAATAAAAATATCAGCAAATTATAACCTTGTTTCATACATCTTTTGTTCCTTCAAAATAATTATATTTTAAGCTTAAAATACTTATTATCAATTTACTCTGAAAACAAATGTAATATTATTTTAAACATTAGTCCTTTCATTAATATAAATTAATTTCCCATGCCGTCAAATCTTATTGCTGGAGCTAAATTTTCCAAATCGTGCGAATTCTTAACATTCATATAACTTATAAAATTTTTGTAAATAATCCTTAATTTTTTTCCAATCCTCCTCCATTGTTTCTTCTCCCAAATCTCGAATTCTGCCAGTCATTTCGGCCAGTTCCATATAGTCCATCAATTGCGTCTGCCACTCTTCCAGTGTGGGTAAATCTTGTATCTTCCAGTATTTTGCGATGAGAATTCTTGCTGCTGTAGTTGCGTACATAAAAAAGGTTCTATCCTTCTTTGACACCTTCTGGTCGACAATGCCCAGGAGGAAGGTCTCTGGTTTCTTGGGGAAGGTGTACTTAAACACCTTTTTTAACTCATTATAGATCATTTCCCAGAAGGCCTTCACTTTAGGACAGGTCCACCAGAGGTGAAAGAATGTCCCTTCAGCCTCCTTACATTTCCAACATTTATTATCAGACAGATGATATATCTTAGCAAGCTTGACTGGGGTCATGTACCACCTGTATATCATTTTCATAATATTTTCTTTCAAGGCATTACATGCCGTGAATTTCAAACCAGTGGTCCATAACCTTTCCCAGTCTTCAAACATAATGTTGTACCCAATGTCCTGAGCCCATTTTATCATTGCTGATTTGACTGTCTCATCCTGAGTGTTCCATTTAAGCAGCAAGTTATACATTCTCGAAAGTACCTTAATCTTTGGTTCTAACAGTTATGTCTCTAGTTTCGATTTTTCCGCCTGGAATCCTGTTTTTTTGTCCAACTTAAAAACCTCTTGAATTTGAGCATAATGAAACCAATCTTGCAACTTATTCTTTAGTTTTTCATAGCTCTGCAACCTCCAATTGTCTCCAATTTTCTCTATTATTTCCCCATATTTCGGCCAGCCGGCCTCCATATTGGGTTTATTTCGAGCCTTGGCCTCCACTGGTGATAACCACCTCGGGGTCTTACCTTCTAATAAGTCTTTGTATTTTGTCCAGACCATAAATATTGCTTTTCTGACAATATGGTTTTTGAACATTTTATGAGTCTTTACCTTGTCGTACCACAAATATGCATGCCATCCTAAAGAATTATTAAACCCTTCCAGATCTAGGACATCAGTGTTCTCTAAAAGTAACCAATCCTTCATCCAGCAGAAGGCTGCAGCTTCGTAATATAACCTTAAGTCTGGCAGGGCAAACCCCCCTCTTTCTTTTGCGTCAGTTAGTATTTTAAATTTTATTCAGGGCTTTTTGCCCTGCCAAACAAACTTAGAAATGGCCTTCTGCCATTTACCAAAACATTCCACTCTGTCCACGATCTGTAGGGTTTGAAACAAAAACAACATCTTTGGCAATACATTCATCTTTATAGCTGCAATTCGACCCAACAAGGAAAGTTTCAATCTTGACCAAGTTTCTAAATCCTTTTTAACTTCTGACCAACATTTTTCGTAACTATCTTTAAATAAATTCAAGTTTTTGGAAGACAAATTAACCCCTAGGTATTTCACTTTTTTAACCACATTTAATTCTGTTTCCTTCTGGAACCCATCTGTTTCTAAAGGTGTCAAGTTTTCCCCCAAAACTTTAGTTTTTTGCTTATTCAACTTGAATCCCGCCACCCGACCAAACTCATAAATCAATTCTAAAACCCTTTTTGTACTGGGTTCTGGCTCCTGTAATGTTAAAACCAAATCATCTGCAAAAGCTTTCAGTTTATATTGTTTCACTCCAACTGGCTGCTCCAGACATCCCCTTTTATTTCCACTCTAGGGATGTTGTACTTGACTGCTCTTGTGTTTCACATCCCACAGACACTTTAAAAGTCAGCACCAACAGTTTGAATTGTGCTCGGAAATGCGCTGGGAGCCAGGGAATATACTTTAGAAAAAGTGTTATGTGGTCTTAGTGGCTGCTCCCAGTAACTAGTCTAGCTCCCCCATTCTGGATTAGTTGCAGTTTCAGAGTCACCTTCAAAGGTAGCCCCATGTAGAGCAGCTGGCAGTACTCCAAGCAGGAGATAACCAGAGCATGCACCACTCTGGCCAGACAGTCTGCAGGCTACTTGGGTCTCATCCTGTGTACCAGATGGAGCTGCCAGACAGCTGCCCTGGACACAGAATTGATCTGTGCCTCCATGGACAGCTGGGAGTCCAAAATGACCCCCAGGCTGCACACCTGGTCCTTCAGGGGCACAGTTACCCCATCAGGACCAGGAATGCCCCCATCCTCCCCCAGGGATAGTACAGTGGTGCCCCGCAAGACGAATGCCTCACAAGACGGAAAACCTGCTAGACGAAAGGGTTTTCCGTTTTTGAGTTGCTTCGCAAGACGAATTTCCCTATGGGCTTGCTTCGCAAGACGAAACGTCTTGCTAGTATTGCGATTTTTTTTACGCTCCCCCCTTTTTCTAAGCCGCTAAGCCACTAATAGCCTTTTAGCAGCTAAGCCGCTAAGCCTTTAATAGCCGCTAAGCCACTAATAGTGCTAATCCGCAAAGCCGCTAATAGGGTTGCTTTGCAAGACGAAAAAACCGCTAGACGAAGAGAATCGCGGAACGGATTCTTTTTGTCTTGCGAGGCACCACTGTATTTCTGTCATGTCAGGATTCAACCTCAATGTGTTACCCGCCATCCATCCTCCAACCACCTACAGACAGCCACACATGGCATTCACCATCTTCACTAGTTCCAATTTAAAAGAGAGGGAGAGCTGGGCATCATCCACATACTGGTGAACACCCAACCCAACCCCCCTGATGATCTCTCCCAGTGGCTGCATATAGATAGTAAAAAGCATGGGGGAGAGAATGGAGTCCTGAGGCACCCCACAAGTAAGCATCCAGGGGTCTGAACACTCATCCCCCAACACCACTTTCTGGACATGGCCCAGGAGGAAGGAGGGGAACCACTGCATAACAGGGCCCACAGCTCCCCTAGAGGGTCCAGAAGGACACCATGGCCAAAGGTCTCCAAAGCCGCTAAGAGATCCAGCAGAACCAGGAAACAGCTTTCCTCTCAATATCTATCCCATTGGAGATAATCAGCCAGGGCAGTTCAAGTTCCATGATGAGGCCTGAATCCCCATTGGAAGGATCATGGTGGCAGAAGCTTTCCTGGTCCTGCACCCCCAAAAGCTCCAGACACAAGACTTTCATTAGCTTTGAAGGGGCCACATGATACATTGTGGTCTTTTCTTCGAAAAACAAATATTTTGAATACTTTTACAGTGCCGTATGATGTAAATATGGGATGTGGGTGGCGCTGTGGCTTAAACCACAGAGCCTAGGACTTGCCAATCAGAAGGTCGGTGGTTCGAATCCTCGTGATGCGGTGAGCTCCCGCTGTTCGGTCCCTGCTCCTGCCCACCTAGCAGTTCGAAAGAACGTCAAAGTGCAAGTAGATAAATAGGTACCTCTGCAGCGGGAAGGTAAACGGCATTTCCATGCACTGCTCTGGTTTGCCAGAAGCGGCTCAGTCATGCTGGCAACATGACCTGGAAGCTGTATGCCTGTTCCCTCGGCCAATAAAGCGAGATGAGCACCGCAACCCCAGAGTCAGTCACGAGTGGACCTAATGGTCAGGGGTCTCTTTACCTATACCTTTATAATGTAATTTTTTTTCTGTTTCCCTTGTTCCACATCAGAGAGACTTTGATACACAGCTCTGAGCCCATCTCCCCACTTGAAACTGCTGTGTTTGTAGCACTGCCAGCCTGGGCAGTGTTTTGGGGGGTCCTGGGCTGCCTAGACAACCAGACCCCCTTCTCAGCCCGGCTGATATGGTCCCAAGGAAAGCAGAGCAGTGTGTTTGGCACCAGCTTGGCTGCAGGAGTTGAATGAAGAAGGTGTGCAATGTTGGGAATACTGCCAGGGAGATATAGTCCATCATGGCCCCAAGCTGGCTGCCGGACGTCCATCGATCTCCCGTAGTCACGCAGATCCAGCAATTAGTGACACGAAGCCTCAGAGATAGACTGCCATCTCAGGCTTGTGCACACCCTTTATCAGCAGAAAACACAGCCAGAAAAGCTGCACTGCAGAAGAGCATATTTAGAGCATATTTACAGACTTTATTTAGCGTTGAACAGAACAAAGGAAAACATGACCGTTCTGAGTCAGCGTCTCTGACCGACTGAGAAATCGAAAGGAACAGCAAACATAAAACATCCTGTGAACAGGACATGCGCAGACTCTGTGACTCACAAAGCCTGCTCCCTTTTAAGGTGGAACGGAAATATCCTAACATGCAGGACACCATCCAACCGTCTTAGAGACTCCACTCTCGATTTGTGTGGGTTTCCCTCCATAGCCTTTTCTTCTCCTGAACATAACTCACGAGGCAGTGAAGGTTTAGGACCAGAGTTTTCCTTCTCGATGGGCTTCCTTCCCCGGTTGACGATCCCATTGGCCCTTCACTTTCCTCTGCAGAATGGGCAGAATCTGCCTTCTGGACTGTGGGATTCACCGTTCTCCTCCTCTCCATCCACCAGGGTCTGCCTTCACCTGCAGCAGAAATCCCCAACCCACCAAGGATTTGAGACTCATCAACTATCCTCACCTGGTTTTGCCGGCCGGTTGAAGCGATTCCTGGGATTGTGGCCCCTGTTGCATGCTGACAGCTTCTGGAAGCCACAGGTGAGAGCTGACTGCAGGGTGGGGACCAATGCTGGATAAATTACCTCATAAGGTGCATGGCATTTCCTCCACCAAAGGTACCCAGAGATTTGAGACAGATAAGGAATAAATTCATGTCTCTGGAAATATCACAACATCAGGCCATCAATAAATCAACACTACATATTCAAGGATGAAGGGATAAGTACAGTTATCCCTTTGCCTTGAATATCCAGCTTTGTCAGTGCCAGATTAGGGTAGTCTTGTGTCAGAAGAGGGGCTTGAGATCAGGCAGCACATCATCATTATAAAGAACCATTGGGATTCCCATTTGCCATCTTCTTTCCTTCTGCTTCTCCTGCTCTCTCACTGCAATGCGAGGCATGTAGAGGGAGGTCCATCTCCAAGAACAGGAGCTTCCCTGAGCACCCATTCAGCTGACCGCAACACCAAACCTTGTCACTACTTCTCTGACTGACCCAGATCACAGTCCCTGGAAACGATGTAGACCAGGGTCTCACATAATAGTCTACATGGACCTCCTGTGGCCAATGGGACTATGCAGGTGATTCATAAAGATCTAGCGGTGGATGGAGGATTATGATGCAGAGGATAGGTAATGTCCAAAGGAACAATGGACCGGAGAAAGAGAGGGCCTGTTCATGGACAGAGAGCAGCTGCCTTTTCTGTGAGGAAACAATTGATTTGAAAAGGCTGTATTCCAAGATCATGCTGCTTTATTAACGATGATTGAGGATTATCAAAGGTGGTGATGCATTACTATCATTTGATGACATTGCTTTTTCATTTCCAAAAAATTGGGAACATGGGTAGGACATGGGAGAATGTAGGAGATGTTGAAATAAGAGAAGGGGCTAATGGCGCTTGATGTGTTCTCTTTCCCTTTGTTCTCTTTCTTGTAACCCAAACAGGATTTCCTTTCCTCCAACTCTGAAGAAGGCGATGGAGAAGACATTCAGAATTCCAAGGAATGGGGCACCTTTCGTTTCATTAGGAATAGAAATTAAAATGTGTGAAATGTGGGATATGCTTCATTGAATGAGCACACATAGCTCACATCAATGACTCCAAGAGGGGAGAAAACATTTAAAGGTATGGAGAGTGGGAAAAGTTTCACTGATAGTAGAAAACTTAGAACACATCAGCGGACTCACATGGACAAGAAAGGATTCCAATGCAGGGAGTTTGGGGAGAACTTCAGTATAAAAGGACTCCTCAATATACACCAGTGGACTCACACAGGGGGAAAACCATTTAAATGCATGGAGTGCGGAAAAAGCTTCCGTCAGAGTGGACACTTAAGTGCACATCTACGGACTCACACAGGTAAAAAACCTTTTAAATGCATGGAGTGTGGAAAAAGCTTCAGTTGGAGTGGACATTTAAGTTCACATCT
The DNA here is from genome assembly GCF_964188305.1 of Podarcis bocagei. Taxonomy (NCBI): domain Eukaryota; kingdom Metazoa; phylum Chordata; class Lepidosauria; order Squamata; family Lacertidae; genus Podarcis; species Podarcis bocagei. The sequence continues at coordinate 2,955,144 of NC_138135.1, forward strand.
ACGGACTCACATGGGTGAAAAACCATATAAATGTATGGAGTGTGGAAAGAGCTTCAGTAAGAGTGGACACCTCAGTAAACATCACCAGAGTCACACAGGGGAGAAACCATATGAATGCAGGGAGTGTGGAAAGAGCTTCAGTCAGAGTGGACACCGCAATATGCATCAACGGACTCACACAGGGGAAAAACCATTTAAATGTATTGAGTGCGGAAAGAGCTTCAGTCAGAATGCAGACCTTAAAAAACATCAACGGATTCACACAGGGGAGAAACCATATAAATGTATGGAATGTGGCAAGAGCTTCAGTTTCGATGCAGGACTTAGATCACATCAACAGACACACACAGAGGAGAAACCATATGGATGTATGGAGTGTGGAAAGAGCTTCAGTCGGCTTGGAACCCTTAGAATACACCAACGGACTCACACAGGGGAAAAACCATTTAAATGCATTGAGTGTGGGAAGAGCTTTAATGATAGTGGAAGCCTTAGAAGACATCAACGGATTCACACGGGGAGAAACCATTTAAATGCATGGAATGCGGAAAGAGCTTCAGTTACGATTCAGGCTTTAGAAGTCATCAACTGACTCACACAGGCAGGGGGGAAACCATTTAAATGTATTGAGTGCGGAAAGAGCTTCAGTCAGAATGGAGACCTTAAAACACATCAATGGACACACACAGGGGAGAAACCATAAGAATGCATGGAATGCGGAAATCAATTCAGTTTCATTGCAACCCTCAGAAGACATCAACAGATTTACACAGGAGAGAAACCATATAAATGTATGGAGTGTGGAAAGAGCTTCAGTCAGAGTGGACACCTCAATATACATCAACGGACTCACACAGGGGAGAAACCATATAAATGTGTGGGGTGTGGGAAGTGCTTCAGTTTCAATGCAATGCTTAGAAGACATCAACGGACTCACACAGGGGGAAAACCATTTAAATAAATTGAGTGCGGAAAGAGCTTCAGTCAGAATGGAGACCTTAGATTACACCAGCGGACTCACACAGGGGAGAAACCATTTAAATGTATGGTATGTGGAAGAAGCTTCAGTCAGAGTGGAACCCTTGATATACATCAACAAACTCACACAAAAGACAAACCACATAAACGTCAGGAAAGTCTATTGAGGCTCAGTCCTTGTGGAAATCCTACATCAACAAACTCGTGGCCAGGAAGAACTTTAACAGTTGACACCCTACATACCATCAATAACTTTAAATGGAAGGATTGCAGAAAGTGCTTTAGCTATAATGTAATGTTTATGAAATATCAGACATTCAAGCGGGAGAACCCATTTAGATGTATGGAGTGTGGGACATCTTCCTCTCAGAGTCCACTCTTCTTCATGGCAATGAACTCAGAGGAAATCTGTCTTCCTGCTTCAGGGCCAGCTGAGTCTGTTTCTCTTGTCATTTTCTTGTAGCTAGGTAATTCCTCTCTAATCTGCTCTGTGTCTGTGTCTCTCCCTCCTTCTGAGACCACTGGAAACGAAGGGGATGACTTTCCCCCCTCCAGCTCCTCTTCTGAGGAAAGCTGATTGGCCTGAGAATGGATTCCCCCCCTTAAGGTGGCGGACCTCAACGGAGTCCCTTCATTAGAAATGGACAGGACAGAAAGGGACAGAATATCTAGAAAAGAGAGACTACCACATACATTTTTTCAAATGGTGGACAGCTTAAACCTAAGGGATGCATGGAGAGACAAAAATCCACTGGAGAAACAGTTCACACTCTTTTCAGAAGCCTAACAATCGTCAGGGAGAATTTATGCAATCTAGATCTCAAATAGTTTAATAATAAATTTTTTTAAAAAAACAGAGATTAAAAAACAGGACAATAACAGTTCATAATCCAGTGATATTAGAATTAGAAAATAAACAAAAGGGTAATAAAAGATGGCGATTAAATGAGAATTTATTAAACGATGAAAATCTGGTGATTAAAGCACAAGAATTGTTGAAATAATTCTTTGAAATCAATAAATCACAAGACACTGATATAAGAATAATTTGGGATGCCAGTAAAGCATTTCTTAGAGGCTTCTATATACAGCAAAATGCAGGGGAAAAGAGAGTTTATGAGAGGAACTTAGAGCAGTTAAGAGAAGAAATAGCGAGCAATGACAAAATACTAGCGAAGGAACCAAAAAATAAAAAGGTAGCACCAAAAATCAAGTTATTACAAACACAATTCTCACAGTTGTTAAGCATTGAAATCCAAAATAACATAAGATGGATGAAACAGAGATCCTTTGAATTTGCAAATAGGCCCAGCAAAATACTGGCATGGCAACTGAAGAAGAGACAGAAAGAGAGATTAATAGATAAAATCAAAGACGGCGAGAAAACGAGAAGAAATAAACAAGTGTTTTATCAACCACTTCAAAAATTTATGTAATATAGGCAAGGAAACAGAAGAAGATATAAAAAATTATCTGCAGGGGAAAGACTTACCCAGAGTGGGAATAGAAAAAAATGCATATCTAAATGCCCCAGTTTCTATGATGGAAGTACAGGAGGCTATTTCCAAAGCGAAGTTGGGGAAGTCGCTGGGCCCGGATGCCCTTACCGCCTTGCCTTAAAAAAAAAAATGGAGGAAGTAGTGGCTACTCCGCTGAAAGTACTCATAAATAAAATAATGGCGGAAGGAAGAATCCCGGAGTCATGGCAATTAGCACATATAACAGTAAACCCTAAACAAGACAAGAACAAAGAGAATATAAATAATGATAGACCAATATCTTTACTTAATATTGACTACAAGATATATGCGGACATATTGGCCCAGAGATTAAAAACAGTGTTGAACGAAGTCATTAGCCAAGATCAGACAGGATTCTTACCGGGAAGGAAGATGAGCAATAATGTGAGACTTGTGATTGATGCTATTGAATATCTTGACTGGAACCCAGGGAAGAAGGCTGCATCTGTTTTTGTGGGTGCTGAGAAAGCCTTCGATAAGGTATCCTGGAGGTTTGTGGAGAAGATAATTGAAAAGATGGAAGTGGGAACAAGGATATCAACTGGATTAAGAGCAATTTATCAAGACCAAAAGGTAAATTTAATAATGAATGGGGAGATGACTGAATACTTTAAAATAGAAAGGGGGACAAGACAAGGGTGTCCCCTATCTCCCTTGTTATTTGTTTTAATATTGGAGGTACTAAATCAAGTTATCAGGTCAGAGGAGGAGATTAGAGGTATAACACTAGGAAGAGTCGAATATAGAATAAGAGCATTTGCTGATGATATGATTGTAATGGTAGAAGAACCAACAGGAAGTATAAGCAAGTTGCTGAGAAAGATGGAGGAATTTGGCAAGGTTGCAGGATTTAGGATAAAGAAAGAAAAAACTAAGGTGGTGGTTAAGAATATGGACAAACAGAGCAAAAAGAATTTGGAGCAATGAAAAATATCAATTTGTTTGAAGATAATTATAATAAGACCTGGAAAGAAGTTAAAAATCAATTAGAGATTTGGTAAAGGTTAAAGTTATCATTAAGGAGGTGAATTTCAGTGATTAAAATGAATATCCTGCCAAAGTTAATGTTTCTTTTTCAAATGCTAACAATAATAGGCAAAGTTGATTGCTTTGAGAAATGGAAAAAAATGATTTAAGATTTCGTTTATCAGAGGCTTTTTGTTAGGCCTAATATCTAATGACATCCCCAGAGAGAAGAAAAATGTATTCCTTTACGCAACTGCAGCGGCCAGAATACTGATTGCAAAGAATTGGAAGGGGGAGAAAACTCATCATTATTAGAATGGCAAAACAAACTGCGAGTTTGTAGAAATGGCAAAATTGACGGCACTTATTAGAGGCCACTCAAATCAGAGAATAATCAAGGAGTGGGATGGTGTGAAGGAATACATGAAAAAATATTGTTCAGGAATTGAAATAGGAATAGATAATGGGTAAAACATGCAGGGGTAAGCAAGAAAAGAGCAATAGAATTAATTGAATAATTATTAAACTATAACAACACAACAAGATGGAAGAAGTAAAATACTGTGATCACACATGGGTGAAGGGGAGTGGGGGGCCTGTGGGAATCTATAATATTATTTATAATATAATTTTTAAAACTGTGCTTCATTTACATATAGCAAAAGGAAGCCTAGAGTGATTATGTATATTTTAATTTAGGTAATCTATGTAATAGGCTTAGGGACGCGGGTGGTGCTGTGGGTTAAACCACAGAGCATAGGACTTGCCAATCAGAAGGTCAGCGGTTCGAATCCCAGCGACGGGGTGAGCTCCCGTTTCTCGGTCCCTGCTCCTGCCAACCTAGCAGTTCGAAAGCACATCAAAGTGCAAGTAGATAAATAGGTACCACTCCGGCGGGAAGGTAAACAGCGTTTCCGTGCGCTGCTCTGGTTCACCAGAAGCGGCTTAGTCATGCTGGCCACATGACCCGGAAGCTGTACGCCGGCTCCCTCGGCCAGTAAAGTGAGATGAGCGCCGCAACCCCAGAGTCATCCACAGCTGGACCTAATGTTCAGGAGTCCCTTTTCCTTTACCTATGTAATAAGCTTATGTTAAAATACGAATATGGATTTTGAATTTGATGCTTGTACTTTGTTTCTTTTTGGGTTTGAAATTAAAAAAAAGGAGAAGGGGGGAGGAGAATATTCAGCTTCAGACCATTCCCTGACAAAACACATTGCCCTGTGTCCTTCCAGCCTCTTTCCTCCCTTGCTCCCTTCTGCCGGTTTGTGTGCCTGACTTAGATATCTTGTGTGCTGTATTTTTCTATTGCTGAAACTGGATTTGCTCTCAGGAGCTAAATTTTGTGTCTCACTGGGGACCCAGTGAGAACTGTATGCTTTGAAAGCTCAGTAAACTATTACTGAAGAAGTCCTGCTGCCTCTGTGTGCGTTTTTGTCCTCAGTGTGGGACTTGCTCTACACGTGGCCCCTACCCTGCTGCTACTTGGCTCATGCCCTGGAGTTGCTCTACTCAAGCATGCATGATGTAGCGTACTTTGGCGACAAAAAATCAAATAGAGGAACTTAGCAACTGTCTTGGGGAGCTGCTGGTCTCTCCCCTGGAATAAGAAGTGTACAACCTCCTTCTCTGGTTTCCATGTTGGAATGCATAGGTGGTCTAAAAATTGTTGGCAAAGATCATCATAGATTTTGCATTTAAGGGCCATGTGAGCTAGAGTTTCCACCAGGTGGGCATCGCATGGGCAGATCCTATCTCCTTCTGCCAAACCCACAAACCTGCCCCAAAGGAGGTTAGAAGGATTAGACTTGAACCTAGGCAGAAAAAAGCCCTTTTTTCTTGTGGGTTAAACAAAAATTGTAAATAATTAAGGTTAAATTCCTGCACCCTAGAGAGTCGAAAATAAAGAGGGGACCATGCTTTTTCCGCAGCTGAGATTAGTTCCTGAAGATCTATGTCCCACAGCCTAGTTTTTAACATGGCCTTGGCTACTGGGAAAGCCATGATGATAATGTTGCAAATATTATGCCTGAATGTATCCTTTCGACTTGACAGCTCGGGGAAGATACCTAGCTTTATAAATGTGTAGAAAATCGATACTTTAACTGACTCTCCTCATTCCAATGCCATTTTGATCCTTAGAGAAAGGGGAATTTGGGCTCCACCTCCCTCTGTGAACCAAGAAGCAGAAAATCAGATTGGCAGTGTCAAGCGCTCGTCCTACACTCGAGTAGGATCCTGGTAGAGACACATGCCCGACTGGCATGTTGTCTCCCTCCTGGTCATTCGTTCGGGAGCTTCAAAAGCTTCACAGCAACTGATGCCAACAGACATCGGCACACTTAGGGATCTGCAGAGTGTTTGCAGTTTGCGTAACAGAGCTCAGCAACTCAGCATTTTGGCTAATCTACTTTATTTACATATAAACACACACGGAGCACTGCAACACGGCTCCCTCTCTCTCTAGCATCAGACAGCAAAGAGAGAGAACAAAGGATAATAGTCTCATTTCAGGAACATAGTCTCCATCACTTCCCACTGTGGAGTCAAAACATACACCATCATGTGATAGACAAAAATGCCATGACTGCAATCACGGAGCTGGAATTCTAACAGGCAGCAGGAACAGGGCATCCCGCCATAATCCCCCAAGCGTAAGAGCACAGACATGGCCCCCCCATCCAGGGAGTGACCAGGGGAAACAATGGACATCTGCAGAGGCAGTTGAGCAAGCCAGGTGTTCTGAAAGCCCATCTCCAGACAAGTCCTGAGGGCAAGGAGATGTCAAGAGTTTTATTGTTCTTCCAGTGATGGGGACTTAAGAGGTGTTGGGAAAGGGGCCTGATAAAGAGACCTAATGTTGGACTTGTGTCACCCTTGTAGACCCCTCCCCCTTTGTGACATGCTACTGATGTAGTGATGATGTCTCAGTGATGCTGCTCCAAGTGTATTCTGGGATATTGTGGGAAGTTTTAAAAGAGGGGGGTCACACCCTTACTTGGGGTTCTTACTCCTGTGGGGACCTGTTGCACAACAATAAGGATCATGGTCCATTGACCGCTGTTTTGCTGGAGCTTCCTTCTTCTACTGACCACATGGACCCACGGGGGAGTAGCACCCCGATGAGCTTGGCTGTTGAGTCGTCTCTCACCCCAGAATTTTTCATTACCAATAATGATCTTTTAAAATGTTTAAATTTTTTGTTGTCTGCCACACTCCCGAAAATTTCACCATCTTTTCTATCCCCAGCTCTGCTATCTGTCTCTACTCATTTTTCTTCAGTTGTCTCATATTTTTACCAACAATTTATTTCAATTTTTATTCAATTTAACACCTGCGACTTGGCCAAATTGATTAATCTTGTTGAACACCGTTGGTATACTTTCCAGTGGGCTTCTACCATTATTACCAGGTTGTTTGCAAATGCCTTAAGTTCATATGATCTTCATCCCACTGTAATAATAATAATAATAATAATAATAATAATAATAATAATAATAATAATTTGTATCCCACCCTCCCTGGCCAAAGCCGGGCACAGAGCGGCTAACAACAGGTAAAAATAACCCAGTGTACAGAAAATTGCACAGTCAATTAATTAAAATACATTCTAGACTCAATTCAGAATCAAATTAATGGCAACCATCGGGTTAGGGTTCTATGAAGATTACAGAAGGAGGGGGGGGGGTCGGACTGTGCATTGGCGAAAGGCCAGGCAGAACAGCTCCGTCTTGCAGGCCCTGAAAAAAGATATATTGATGATGCTGTGAGAACTGAATTCCCCGATATGGTGGGAAAGTTTTAAATGCCAATGTCGCCCCCTGCTCTGGGATCACCCGCTGTTGTTGAATCTGTTGCACAACAATAAAGAATCTCAGTCTACTGGCTGCTGTTTTGCTCCAAATTGCTTCGCTGGAATTTCCTTCTTTTACTGACCACACGGACCCGCAGGGGACTTGGACCCTGATGAGCTGAGCTGTTGAGTAGACTCTCAACCCAGAATTTTCCTTATCAAAACCTTTCTGCAAATGGCCTTTGCAACACAACTCCCTGGATGGTTACAAAGTAGACACATTTGCCTCTTTGCAACGGATGCTTTCGCTTAGCCCCGTTTCCTCAATGAATCCTCCCATTTCTTGATGAAATAGAACTTCTGCCAGGAAAACCTGAGCTGAAATAGTAAGGAGAGCAAAACAGCAGCCCTGTCCGACCCCAGTCACGTGGCGGGAGATTCTTCCTGAGCCCCCCCCCCCATCAGTGATGATCCAGATGTGATCCATTGATGATCCACATGATCCAAGCAGACTGGGCCAAAGAGCAGATCTCTATGCCTGAATGAAACGGGTCTGCGGTGATGGATTCTGGAGTCAAGAAATCCGCCCTTTCCAGTAATCTCTCCGTCTGGCCAGGAAAAGGCAGGAAGCAGGAATCGCCAGGCATTCCGGTTGACAGACTTGTCATGTTGCCAAAACACGAACTCGGAGTCTGATCTGATTTCCATGCAGAACTCATTTTGTGACTTCGCTGTTAGATTGTCGGGATCATCCCCTCCCCCCTCTCCTGATCCCCAGAAGGAAGACCGGGGGGGGGGGATTTAGTCTCCTCCTCCCCCCCACCCGCTCAACACTTTCCTTCCCCTCCCGGCACATCCTTCTCTCATCCCGCCCACACAATCCCAAATCCCTCCCCCAATACATTGTTCCTCCTCCAATCCGGCTTCGCTCTGGAAATGGGGGGGGGGGAGCCCCCCTCCCAAGCTGCCTCCTTCTCTCGCAAGTAGAGCTTCTACGCCGGATCGCTGCTCTGCGGCGTAGATCGGGGGGGGGGGGAGGCGCTTTCGGAAAGGGGAGGAGGATGGGAAGAGGAGGATCCCCGCCCAACGTGGATGTTGCAGGAAAGAAATGAGAACCGGAGCGAGGACAAAGAGGTAAAGGGGTCGCGGGGGTAGGAGGGGGAGAAAAGGACCCAGAGACCCCGCCAGCTCCCCAAGCGCCTTCCGTGGGGCCTCGATCCCGGCACGCGTGCTGCGAAGGGCGGAGATGGGGCGCCCACCCACCAGGACTCCCTGGGGCGCGGAGAAGCGGGCCAGAAAGGGTTAAGGGGTGCGGGAGGCGCCTGGATAGAGACCCCCCCGTGCCTCCCTTGCTCCTGTCGGGGGGGGGGCTGCGAATGGAGAGGTGTGGCGCGCAGGGCGAGGGGTGACCCGAGCCAAGGGGGCCTTGGGGTTCAGGGGAGACTCCGGGAGAGAGGGAGGGGGTCGAGGAATGGGGGGAGGGAGGGGAGCATCCCTGGGTCAGAGAAGGGCAGCGGGGGGGGGTGAGATAGGAAGACCAGTCTTGGGGGAGAAGTCTCCATCGTGGCGCCCGCTGGGAATATCCGGAGCGCTAGGGGCTCCGCGCAGAGAGAGGTGGGCCACGAAAGGGTTAACGGGCACGAGGGATAGAGACCCCCCTGTCCCTCCCCGGCTCGTCTTGGGGGGCCCCTCCGGCTGGAGAGATGGGGGCGCAGGACGTGGGGTGAGTGATGCCAAGGAAGCCTCTGGATACAGGGGAGACTCCGGGAGAGAGGGAGGGGGTCAAGGACGTGGGGGGAGAAGGGAAGGCAGCATTGGCGGGGGGGGGGAGAGATAGGAAGACCACTCTTGGGGGGTGGGCGTCTCCATCGTGCCTTCCTCGGGAAATCTCCGGAGGGGCCGCCTTGGCTTCTCTCTCCCGCCCAGCAATCAAGGGGGGGGGGGCGACCAGAGAGGGATCCCTGGAAAGTGGGGGGTCCAGTCCCCCCACCCCTTCCTTCCTGCAACCTCCATCCTCCTTCCACCCCATAAGCCCCTGCCCTGTCCAGACAATGATTCTGCCCAGTCCAACCACTGGTCCCCTGGAGAGGAGAGGAAATCCCGAGAGGAAGAGGGGAGGGGGGAGGCCTTCTCAGAAGCGGCTCTTGGTTTCTGCAATCCCACCCAGGAAGCAGCCAGAAACCTTTTCCTCTCTCTCAGGCTTCCATCTTTATTGTCTTTTCCACTGAGGATGAGGATAATGTACACCTGTCATCAGAAACAGGGGTGCAGAGTCCATGGAATGGCTCTCAGGATTGATACAGAAGTTGCACCTCAAAAGCATTTCTGTTCCTCTTATTCTTCATAGGCAATGTCAGAGTGACTGACAAGCTGAGATACAACCCATCATCATCCAGTGAAAGCAACTGCCTGAATCTTCGCAGTCAAAGGACCCATCTTCATGATAGACGGTGCCTGGGGCTGGAGGCTCTACACACCGGGTGTCCCTGTGCAGGCCAAAGACTGCCAGTATTAGCACAGGTGAGGTGTGTGTCATTCCCAAATTTACAGACTGTATGTGAATGAGAGTTTGTGGGTGGGATTATCGTTTACGGCAACCCTGTGATTTTCTCCACCCATAACATTTCGTAAGCTAATATTGAAGTACGAATTCCAAAATAACTAGAAAAAATCACAAGATGATAATAATAGTACAGTAGTACCTTGGGTTAAGAACTGAATTCGTTCTGCAGCTCCATTCTTAATCTGAAACTGTTCTTAACCTGAAGCACCGCTTTAGCTAATGGGGCCTCCTGCTGCCGCCGTGCGATTTCTGTCCTCATCCTGAAGCAAAGTACTTAACAAAAGGTACTATTTCTGAGTCTGTAACCTGAAGCTCCTGTAACCCGAGGTACCACTCTAGACGTTATAGTATTAGTATTCCCCCCCCAACCACTCTGGGCAGCTTACAGTATATATAGGTAAAGGTAAAGGGACCCCTGACCATTAGGTCCAGTTGTGGCTGACTCTGGGGTTGCGGCACTCATCTCGCTTTACTGGCCGAGGGAGCCGGCATACGGCTTCCGGGTCGTGTGGGCAGCATGACTAAGCCGCTTCTGGCGAACCAGAGCAGCGCATGGAAATGCCGTTTACCTTCCCGCCAGAGTGGTACCTATTTATCTACTTGCACTTTGACGTGCTTTCGAACTGCTAGGTTGGCAGGAGCAGGGACTGAGCAATGGGAGCTCACCCCGTCACGGGGATTCGAACCGCCGACCTTCTAATCGGCAGGTCGTAGGCTCTGTGGTTTAACCCACAGCACCACCCGCGTCCCTACAGTACATATACAAGACAGTAAAACATCCAACATTTAAAACCTCCTGATACAGCTGTCTTCTAAATGTCAGATGGTTGCCTACTTCCATGCCCATAGAATGGAGGGCATTCCATTGGGCAGGAAGCCCTCTGCCTGGTTCCCTGGAACTTCACTTCTAACAGCAAGGGAACCAGCAGAAGACCCTCGGAGGCGGACCTCTCTGTCCGGACTGAGGGATGGGGGTGAAGATGCTCCGTCAGGTCCACAGGGCCGAGGCTGAGGAGGGCTTTAGGTTGCAGATCTTGCTCCTCCATAATGATCAATGTATAGTTAGCAGAGTAGGAAAAAACACTCAGAGGCAGGGGGAAAAAATCAGCTGAGAAATTTATTACTGAAGACAGATAAGCATGACAGTACCCAAAAAATAGCAAAAAATTAATTTACAGTAAAACCCTGACTTAGCAAACCAAAACAGCACTCAAGTAAGAAACAGACAAGCAGAGTAGAGTAATATCAGAATATGAAGTGGGAGCAGGCGCATTTCAATACTGTAATTCATATATAATTCAATGTCAGAGTAACCCTGGGACTAGATAACAAGCCTCCAGGTGGACGTGCCCCATCTGCCCTTCACTTTCCACTTCCGCACGGGCAGAATCTGCCTTCTGGACTGTGGGATTCATGGTTGTTCTCCTCCTCTCCATCCACCAGGGCTTGACTTCAGGTGCAGCAGAATTCCCCAGCCCCCCAAGGATTTGAGACCCATCAGCTTTCCTCACCTGGTTTAGCCGGCTGGTTGAAGCCGTTTCTTGAACCCCTGTTGCATGCTGACAGCTTCTGGAAGCCACAGGTGAGAGCTGAGTGCAGGGTGGGCACCACAAGGGTGGAAAAATGCCCCCAGAAGGTGCAGGACATGTCCCCCACCAAAGGAACTACAGCTCCCCAATACCCCATGACATCTAGATTCAGGTAGGTAGCCATGTTGGTCTGACACAGTTGAAATAAAAAAATAAAAAATACTCCAGTAGCACCTTAGAGACCAACTATGTTTGTTCTAGATATAAGCTTTCGTGTGCATGCGCACGTCTTCAGATACACTGAAACAGATGTCACCAGACCCTTGTATGTCGTGGGAGGGCGGGGTGGGGTTTTTCTCAGAAGGTACTCCTACTACCCTTCACTATATGAGGAAGTGTGCATGCACACAAAAGCTTATACCTAGAAGAAACTTAGTTGGTCCCTAAGGTGCTACTGGACCATTCTTTTTTACTTCATCTGTGTCAGACCAACACGGCTATCTACGATTAAGTACAGTTATGTCCTGCTTTTCAGTGTCACTTTAGGATAGTCAGAAGACGGGCTCGAGTTCAGGCAGCACGTCATCATTATAAAGCACCATTGGGGTGGGTGTTTCCGTCTGGGATTCCCATGTGCCAGCTGCTTTCCTTCTGTTTCTCCTGCTCTCTCAATGCAATGCGAGGCATGAGGACAGAGGTCCATCTCCAAGAACAGGAGCTTCTCTGAGCACCCATTCAGCTGACCCCAAGCACCAAGCCTTGCCACTAGTTCTCTGACTGACCCAGACCACAGTCCCTGGAAAGGATGTAGACCTGGGTCTCACATAATGGTCCACATGGACCTCCTGAGGTCAGTGGGACTGTGCAGGTGATTCATGAAAATCTAGAGGTGGAAATGGGGGCAACCACTTGATTTGAAAGGCAGTCTTAGAGTAAAAATTATTGCTAAATGTAGTTTTTATCAATCTCTTTATCTCTTCATAAATCATGTTCCAAAATCTTTGTATCTCTAGACAGGACCACCACATATGGTAGTATGTTCCTATCTGTTCCTTACATCGCCAGCACTTGTTATTATCTGATTTATTTATTTTTGCAAGTTTTACAGGGGTCAGGTACCACCTATAGTACATTTTCATAAGATTTTCCCTTATAAGGAAACAAGCCGTGAATTTTATATTTTTAGTCCATAATTCGTTCCAAATTTTGGGTTTGATCGTATGTCCCAGGTCCCTCTCCCATTTTACTGTAATTTCTTTGATATCTTCCTCCTTTCTTTGCCAATTCAAAAGTAGTTTGTACATTTTAGAAAGTGTCTTTTGATTATTATATAAAATATCCTTCTCCAGATAGGATTTTTTTTGTCAAATCTTTTGGTTCTTTTATCCTTTTCAAGGGCGGCTTTTAATTGATAATACTACAGCCAGGTTATTCCCTTCTGTTTCAATTCGCTTAGGCCCTTTATTTTTGGATCACTACTTGTTTCCTCTACTAAATCCTTATATGTTAGCCAATCGCTGTTCATATTCATCCTGTGAACTGACATAGATTCCATTGGTGACAGCCACCATGGTGTTTTGGTTACTACTGATTTTACTCCTCTCCCATACTTCATATAATGCCCTTCTCACAATGTGATTTAAAAATCCTTTGCGGGATTTAACCTTGTCATAGCCTATGTAGCCATGCCACCCATACACAATATCCCATCCCTCCAGATCTAGGACTTCCGTGTTTTTAATTAATATCCAGTCCTTAATCCATGTCCAACACACTGCCTCAAAGTACAGTTTAGTAGCTTAAATTTTATGCGTGGTTTTCCCCCTTGCCAAATAAACTTGGCAAGGTTCTTCTGCCAATCCTTAAAACACTTTACGCCTCCAATTATAGGTATTGTTTGGAACATAAAAATCATCTTTGGCAATACCATCATTTTAACTGTGGATATTCTCCCCCACAGGAATAATTTCAATTTTCCCCAAGTCTCTAATTCTTTTTTTATTTCCTTCCACTTCTTCTCATAATTGTCCTTATATAAGTTTATATTCTTATTGGTGATCCAAACCCCCAAATAATTTACCTTATTGGCTACCTTTAAACCTGTTGTATTTTCCAGTTCCTCTTGTTCCAACTTACGTAAATTTTTCGTTAATAATTTAGATTTTCCTTTATTCAGTTTGAACCCAGAGACTTTCCCAAATTCTTCCAGTTGTGCAAGCGTTTTTTGGATACTTTCCACTGAATTTTCAGTGGTTACGATTACATCATCGGCAAAGGCTTTAATTTTGTAGTATCAAGTTCCTAGGTTAATTCCTCTTAGATTTTTATCCTTTCTTATTGCTATTAAAAGTGGTTCCGAGGTGGCAATAAAAAGAAGTGGGGAGAGAGGGCACCCCTGTCTTGGCCCCCTTTCGATGCTGAACTCTTCGGTGATCTCGTTATTTATTAGCAGTTTTGTTTTTCGTTATCATATATCGCCCTAATTCCATTAATTATTTTCTCAAGACCTTTGAAAGTTTCCAATAGGAAATTCCATGATACTCTATCAAAAGCTTTTTCTGCATCAACCAATAACATGGCCATCTTTTTACTTGGTTTCATTTCCACATATTCCAACGGGTCAATTATTATTCTTGTATTGTCTTTTATATGTCTATCTGGTAAGAAGCCCACCTGGTCTCTGCTGATTATTTTGTTTAGAGTCTTTTTTAATCTATTAGCCATCACCCCAGCATAGATTTTATAGTTTGTATTCAACAGGGAGATTGGTCTATAATTTTTCATGTCTGTCAACTCCACTCCCTGTTTTGGGATTAGAGTGACCAGTGCTTCTTTCCATGATTGTGGTATATCTTTCCCTCCCAGTATATTATTCATTAGTCTTTGTAATATAGGGAGGATTACTTCTTCCAGGTTCTTATAGTACATTAATGTGATTCCGTCAGGACCTGGCGATTTGCCACTCTTCATATTTTTTTATTACTTGTGCCATTTCATCTATTTCTATATTGGAGTTTAGGGCCTCAACTTCTTCTTTTTCAATTCTTGGTAATTTATTTTGTTGTAAATACTCTTCCATTTTATTAACCTCTAAATGTTCTTGTTTATATAAATCTTTATAAAAGTTTAAGAATTTTATTTGTATTTTTACTGGGTCTGTTGTTTCCTCTCCTTTGTCCAAAATTTTATTTATAACTTTTTTTGTTTGCTTTTCCTTTATCATCCATGCTAACAACTTACCGGGCTTATTGGCGGACTCAAAAAACCTTTGTTTTCCCCATTTAATTTTATTTTCTACTTCCTTATTTAATATACGAGAGATATGGGATTGCAATATCTTTATTTTTTGTAATATTTCATGACTTTTTGGATTTTTGATCAACTCTTTTTCATTAATTCTTATCTGGTTAGTTAGCTCTTGGATATTATTGTCTTTTATCTTCTTCAGTCTAGCCATTTCTTGTATTCCAAGACCCATCATGTACGCTTTACTAAACTACATTTATGTCTGCATTTTGTTTCCCATTTATCTCGAAAAATCCCGCTAACTTGATTTTTGCTTGCGTCACCCATTGGTCGTCTCTCCATATAATTTTTACTAGGAATGGTATCAGATAATATTCCCAAAAACAAAACTAGGCTATTTATGTACGCAACGTCAGCAGCAAGGGTTGTAGTGGTGAAACACTGGAAAGATAAAAATATACCCACTAAAGAGGAATGGGTAGTCAAATTGTGCGAGTACTTGGAGCTGGCAAAGCTGACAGATGGAATAAGTGATAAACCTTAAAAAATGGTGAAAGAAGAATGGGAATATTTAAATAATTTTGTAGGGGACAAGGGCTCAACAAGAAAGATCTGGCTATGTTTAGAATGATACCGCATAGAGAAATGATACCAAGATGAGGGATTCCTTTGGAATGCAGATAGAGAGAAACGCTAAGAATAATGATCTGTTGTGAGCTTGACAGAAGTGTACAATAAATGAGCTTTCCTGCTTAGGCTCATCTTCCTTTTTCTTTTCCTTTTTTTCTTTTTCTTTTTTCTTTTCTTTTATCTTTCCCATAGTTGTTTATGTTCTGTGTCATGTACCTCAATATTTTTTGTAGACTTTTTTCATTTTTTTTCATTACTATTAAGGAATATTCCTTTGTAATTTTGGTTGTCTATATTTCTAAGTACCTCTTTACATGTACCTGTTTAAAGCAAAATAAAAGTTTTTTAAAAAGAGAAGAAGAAAAAAGAAAGAAAGAAAGGCAGTCTCAGAGGACAACGGTATTCTAAGATCATTCTGTGTTATTAAAGATGATTGAGGATTATGAAAGGTTGCTGATGCATTACTATCATTTGACATCATACCATTTTCATTTCCTAAAAATTGGGAACATGGGTAGGACATGGGAGAATGTAGGAGATGGTGAAATAAGAGAAGGTGCTAATGGAGGTTGATGTGTCCTTTTTTTCTGTGTTCTCTTTCCTAAAACCCAAACAGGATTTCCTTTCTGCCCACTCTGAAAAAGGTGATGGAGAAGACAGAATTGCAGGGGACAGGGCACCTTTCGTTTCATTAGGAATAGCCATTAAAATGTGTGAAATGTGGAATATGCTTCACTGAATGAGCACACATAGTTCACATCAACAAACACAAAAAGGAAAGAATACATTTAAAGGTATGGAGTGTGGAAAGAGCTTCTCTTTCAATGCAAAACTTAGAACACACCAGCAGACTCACAGAGAGAATAAACGTTTTAAGTGCAGGGAGTGTGGAAAGAACTTCAGTCAGAGTGGAAACCTTAAATTGCACAAACGGACTCACACAGGGGGGAAACTATATGAATGCCTGGAGTGTGAAAAAAGTTTTCATGATAGTGGAAACCTAAGAAGACATCAACAGACTCACACAGGGGTGAAATCTTTTAAATGTATAGAGTGTGGAAAGAGCTTTAGGGATAATGGAAACCTTAGAACACATGAACGGACTCACACCGGGGAGAAACCATTTAAATGTATCGAGTGTGGAAAGAGCTTTAGTAACAGAGGAAATCTTAGAACACATCAACGGACTCACACAGGGGAGAAACCATTTGAATGTATCGAGTGTGGAAAGAGCTTTAGTGAAAATGGAAAACTTAGAACACATGAACGGACTCACACTGGGGAGAAACCATTTAAATGTATCGAGTGTGGAAAGAGCTTTAGTGAAAATGGAAGCCTTAGGAACCATCAACGGAC
Organism: Podarcis bocagei; assembly: GCF_964188305.1. NCBI lineage: Eukaryota > Metazoa > Chordata > Lepidosauria > Squamata > Lacertidae > Podarcis > Podarcis bocagei. The sequence goes on from NC_138135.1 coordinate 2,971,725, forward strand.
TCACACAGGGGAGAAACCATTTAAATGTATTGAGTGTGGAAAGAGCTTTAGTGATAATGGAAGCCTTAGGAAACATCAACGGACTCACACAGGGGAGAGACCATTTAAATGCATGGAGTGTGGAAAGGACTTCAGTCAGAATGGAAACCTTAGGAACCATCAACGGACTCACACAGGGGAGAAACCATGTAAATGTATGGAGTGTGGAAAGAGCTTTAGTAATAGTGGAAGCCTTAGGAATCATCAACGGACTCACACAGGGAAGAAACCATATAAATGTATCGAATGTGGAAACAGCTTTAGTGATAATGGAAACCTTAGGAAACATCAACAGACTCACACAGGGGAGAGACCATTTAAATGCATGGAATGTGGAAAGAACTTCAGTCAGAATGGAAACCTTAGGAACCATCAACGGACTCACACAGGGGAGAAACCATTTAAGTGCATGGAGTGTGGAAAGAGCTTCAATCAGAGTGGCAACCTTAGAAATCATCAACGGACTCACACAGGGGAGAAACCGTATAAGTGTATCGTGTGTAGAAAGAGCTTTAGGAACAGAGGATATCTTAGAACACATCAACAGACTCACACAGGGGAGAAACCATATAAATGTATCGAGTGTGGAAAGAGCTTTAGTCATAGTGGAAGCCTTAGACTACATCAACGGACTCACACAGGGGAGAAACCATTTAAATGTATTGAGTGTGGAAAGAGCTTTAGTAACAATGGAAGCCTTAGACTACATCAACGGACTCACACAGGTGAGAAACCATATAAATGTATTGAGTGTGGAAACAGCTTTAGTAACAGAGGATATCTTAGAACACATCAACGGACTCACACAGGGGAGAAACCATTTAAATGCATGGAGTGTGGAAAGAGCTTCAATCAGAGTGGAGACCTTAGAAACCATCAACGGACTCACACAGGGGAGAAACCATTTAAATGCATGGAGTGCGGAAAGAGCTTCAAGCAGAGTGCACACCTTAGACGACATCGGCAGACACATAGGGGAGAAACTGTTTAAATGTATGGACTGTGGAAGGAGCTTCAGTCAGAGTGGAACCCTTGATTTATGTCAACAAACTCACACAAAAGACAAACCATATTTGGAAAGTAGATAGAGGTTCGCTCTTAGTGGAAGTTCAAAATCAACAGACTCATGGACATGAAGAAGTTTAAGAGTTGAAACCCTTCAGATCATCCACAAACTCAGAGAGGAGAAGCAGTTTAAATGAAAAGACTGCAAAAAGTGCTTTATTTATAATGGAGTATTTAAGGAACAGGGACGCAGGTGGCACTGTGGGTTAAACCACAGAGCCCCGGACTTGCCGATCATAAGGTTGGTGGTTCGAATCCCCGCGACAGGGTGAGGTCCCGTTGCTCGGTCCCAGCTCCTGCCTACATAGCAGTTCAAAAGCATGTGAAGTGCAAATAGATAAATAGGTACTGCTCTGGTGGGAAGGTCAATAAAGCGAGATGACCACCGCAACCCCAGAGTCGGTCAAGACTGGACCTAATGGTCAGGGGTCCCTTTACCTTTACCTTTATTTAAGGAACATCTAGGGACTCTCACATGGGAGAACCCATTTAGATGTATGGAGTGTGGGACGTCTTCCTCTCAGAGTCCACTCTGAGGAATGAACTCAGCAGGAAGAAGAATAGTGGCGGAAACAGTCACTGCAACAAAGAGAGGCTAGAGAAACAAAAGAAGAAGGACCATCTCATAAGTAAATTGGAAAATTTCGCCTCCTACTGGCGGAAAATAAAATTACTCCAATAATTTAAAAAACGCTGCTAAGACACAGGCTTGCAGTACAGCCATAAAGAAAACTAGCTATACACGAAAGGACATTTGAAATACCAAGTTCAGCTTCTAGAAAGTAAGCTCTTAAGACGGATGTTAAGTACTGCGAAGGATCTTTTCTCTGATAATTGCCAAAGTAATTAAAAATTGCCAAAGTAAGTAAAAATATTTAACTAATTTTTTATTAAAACTTGGCCTTTTTTTTACTTTTTTACTTTTAAATTTACCTATTTGAAATGAACTGATAACAACATAGGGTAAAACCACCGGAATCTTAACTGACTTTCAATCCCATCAGGCAAAAGGACCAAATTATAGACTATAAACAGAGCATTTTCAAAGTTTAGGAATATATATATTCTTGGTTTGAAATAAAGATATCTAGATCAGAACCAAAAGGAAGAATGACAAATATGGGTTCTAAAAAATACCAAACTACACTGACATCTGGGTCAGGTCTACAAGTGAGAAGGCAATCAACAGCTGAAACAGACCCCAATGCTGACATAAAAGACCTTATAATGGGGATGGAAAAGAGCCTGAATGAGAAGCTGGACATACTAGCTGGCAACATCCAACAAAACTCAAAGCTAATAATAGACCTAACAACACAAATAAGTGACCTCTCACTTAAAAATAAAGAACTGGATAAATCTGTACAAGAACTTAAGAGTAAATCTACCAAACAAGAGGAAATGACGAAGAAACTGCAAATGGAAAATAAGGACATTAAAAAATCACAAGACTCAACGAAGGAAGAAATAAACGACCTAAAGAGAGCCCATGAAGAGCTGCTAGATGATATATCATTGATGGAGATGCGTCAGAAGGAGATGGTCCTCCGCTTCCGAGGCGTCCCACAAACTCATGATGAACAAATTCAAGAGAAACTATCACAGGAGATTGTAAACTGGTTGGGAGTAGAGGTAGAAGAGATGCTATTGGATATTGATAAAATTTTCAGGATCAAATCAGAAAGATCGGACACTTATAAAGGGCCAGGAGATTGCTTAATTTTTTTCAACTCAAGACTTTTAAAGGACAATATAGTACATCAAAAAGGACAAGTGAAGTTAGTAATAGATGATAGGCCTATCAAAATATTTAAGGAAATCCCAAAAAGAATTCTGAAGAAAAGGCAGAATTATAAGACAGTAACAGAAGCAATCAAGAAAAATTCGATTAGATTCCGGTGGGAATTTCCTGAGGGCATCACCTTCACATATAAGGACAAAAGAAAAACTTTTAGATCAGTAGATGAGCTGGGAAAATTCTGGAGGAAGTACAAAAAAGAATTAACTGGAGAGCCAACATTGGAGCGAGAGGAAACAACACAGACACCACAACAAACATAGAGATAAGCGCATATTAAGGGGGGGAGAGAGAGACTGGAAGAAGCAGATTATCAAAATCCTAAAATTTCTGAGTTATTTTCTTTCCTTTTTTTATTTACTCAACGAAACTACTGTAGATAATAAATAAAAATTAATGAATCTAAAAATTATATCTTGGAATGTTAACGGTTTAAATGATAAGAGGAAGAGAAATAAAATAGAACATGTATTGAGGAAAGAACAATGGGATATTATATGCTTGCAGGAGACCCATGTGACTAGAAACCATAGAAGGGTTTTAGAAAACAAGAGATTGGGTCAAGAATTTATATCCTCAGATGTAAAAAAGAAAAGGGGAATTGTGATCTATGTGAACCCTAAACTAGATGCAAAAAAAATCTTTAAGGATGATGAGGGTAGATTACTAGGGGTAAAAATAACAAAAGGTAAAGAACATTTAATTATAGTAGGAGTTTATGCACCGAATGGTAATATAAGGGATTGATTAGCTGCTTGTGCGTAAAATCGTGCTCCCTCAGAGTTTGTGCGACCCCACAAACCTCCGTGTGTGACGGAGCTCCTCAGACATGCCTGCTCTAGTCACTAGTAGAGTCCGACAGTGGCTGTCTGCGGAAGCGTTTCCAGCAAAGGAGCTCCTTAACGGAAACGCGTCTCCTGGACTCACGGCGTGACAGTTTCCGGCGAGGTGTGGGTCTCCCTATGGGAGACTCAGATACCTCCCCACTGTTCTCGCTGGAAGCGTCCCTGAGCCCTCCCTCCTGCTCGCATTCCCTCAGAGATCCACTCCTCCCCCTGCTGGTACCTGCTTCAGCTGCTGAGTCTCTTTCTTCCTCCCTGAGCCCCTCCACCACCTGATGCTCCGATGGCAGTTCCCTGACATCCACCTCCCCTCCAGGGCCCCCCTCACCCCCTCCCATTTCCTCTCCCCTGGGAGGTGAAGGGCTAAAACCCCGAAAGGAACCTTCCTCATCTTCCGACGTCTCGAACAATTCCCTCCATCGATCGTCGTCCTGGCTCGCTGAATCCTCTTCCTCTTCAGAATCTGGGAACCCCTCCAACTCCTCTTCCTCGTCGGTGGTGGCAAAGTATTCCCTTCGGAACCTCGCTACAGGCTGAGGTTTACGTGGGAACCTCTGATGAAAAGTCTCTATTAAAACTTCGTCATTGACATCCTCTGCCCTAACCCAGGTGTTTTCCGACTCCGGTTCCCCTTCCCACATTACCAAATACTCTACTTGATCTCCCTTCCACCTGGAATCGAGGATCTCCGCTACATGGTAGCTGTGTTCCTTCTCCTCCATTGCTGGTCCCCTAGTGACCCTCCCCTCACTGTCTCCTCTATACGGTGACAGCAACGACCTGTGAAAAACTGGGTGCAGCTTCATGTGGTTCGGTAACCGGAGTCTGAAAGCCACTGGATTGACCTGCTGCATGACTTCAAACGGACCCAGCCTTTTGGGTCTTAATTTCTTACAACCTCCTTTGAACGGCAACCCTTGGGTTGACAGCCACACCTGGTCCCCCACCCTGATGCTTTCACCTTCCCTTCTGTTTTTGTCTGCCTGCCTCTTATATTCCTCCTTAGCCCTGTTTAAGTTGAGTTGGAGCTGGCGGTGGATCGCTTCCATTTCTTCAACGAACTGTTCTGCAGCTGGAACGCTCCAGTTCTCCCCCTCCCCCACTGGGAAGGCTCTGGGATGGCACCCGTGATTAGCCAAAAAGGGGCTCATCCCCGTGGACACGTTCTCTGCATTGTTGTAGGCAAATTCTGCCAACGCCAGCTTCTCCACCCAATCATTCTCTCTGTCATTAACATAACACCTCAAATATTGTTGAAGAACCCCATTTGCTCTTTCCGCCTGCCCGTTGGTTTCTGGGTGACGGGCCGTTGAAAAATTAACCTCTACATGCAGTAAGCTCATGAGCTTCCTCCAGAACCTGGAAGTAAATTGTTTCCCTCAGTCTGAAACCACCCTCAAGGGGGCGCCATGCAACCGAAACACATTCTCTACAAACAATTTGGCTGTTTCTTCTGCTGTGACCGCATGTGAGCAGGCTATAAAGTGGGCCATTTTAGTTAACAGGTCTACCACAACCATGATGGCTGTTTTCCCTCTAGACCTTGGCAGATCAGTCATGAAATCTATTGCCACTGCTTCCCACGGTCTTTCAGGTGTGGGCAGTGGTTCTAATAAACCAGCCGGCGCCCGCCTCTCCCCCTTGGCTCTTTGGCATTGTTCACACCCTCTCACATACTCCCGCACATCTTCCCTGACCTTGGGCCACCAAAATTCCCTGGTAACCAGCCACATGGTCTTGTGTTGCCCAAAATGCCCTGCTGTGGGGCTATCGTGCAGCTGCTTGAGTACCTTCTCCCTCAATTCCCCTTCGGGTATATATAACGCTCCCTTGTAATACAATGCCCCGTTTCTCTCCTCAAAACCACCGGGTTTGTCTTCCTCCCTCCTGAGACCCCTGAGTTTGTCCTGGGCGTATGCATCATGCACCGTACCCTCTACCAATTCCCTTTGCCCCACCAAAGTCGCCCCACACACCCAGCGGTCCTCTGGAATGATATGGGTTTCTTCGGGTGCTCCCTCCCCCTCCAAATATTCAGGTTTGCGTGAGAGAGCGTCCGCCCTAACATTCTCTGGGCCCGGCACGTAACAAATCTCAAAGTTAAATTTGGAGAACTCCTGGGCCCATCTCAACTGCCTTTGGTTGAGCACTCGCGCAGTTCTCCAATACTCTAGATTTTTATGGTCCGTGCACACTTGCACCTTATGTTGTGCACCAATTAGCAGATGCCTCCATCTCCGGAACGCCTCATGAATAGCAAGAAGTTCCCGGTCGTACACCGTGTAGTTCCTCTCGGATTTGTTCAGCTTTCGCGAAAAGAAGGCACACGGTCGCCACTCTGACTCCTCCTTCCCCGGCTGCAGAAGAAGCACCGCCCCTATGGCTCTGTCAGATGCGTCTGTTTCGACCCTCAGCTTCTTTTGTAAGTCCACATGCAGAAGTTGTTCTTCAGAGGCGAAGGCCCTTTTCAGCTCCTCAAACGCTCGCTCCGCCTCCGCCGTCCATACAAACTTCTTTTTACTGCTGAGACAGTCCGTAATGGGCGCCGTCAGGTGGGCGAAGTTTCGGATGAACTTACGATAAAAGTTCCCAAACCCTAGGAACCTCTGCACATCCTTCTTGGTTTTGGGTGTTTTCCAGTCCAGCACTGCCTGCACCTTGCCGGGATCCATGGCCAATCCCTTGTCTGACAGGCGGTACCCCAGGAATTCCACCTCCTTGGTATGGAACCGACACTTCTCCAGTTTCACCCACAGCCTGTTGGCTTGCAGTCTGCTCAACACTTCTCTGACGTCTCTCACATGTTGCTCCTCATTCTCCGAATACACCAACACATCATCTAGGAAAGCAACGCAATTCTTGTAGAGCAAAGGGCCCAGTACATGGTTCATAAAAGATTGAAAACACGCTGAGCCCGCTTGTAATCCAAATGGCATAACGAGATATTCAAATGCCCCCAAAGGGGTAAACATGGTGGTTTTCCATTCATCCCCTTTCCTTATGCGTATCAGGTTGTACGCCCCCCTTAGATCCAGCTTTGTAAAAATCTTTCCCTTCCGCACCCTGGTCAAAATATCATCAATCCTGGGCATAGGGAAAGCCACTGGTTCAGTCACTGCATTTAGCCTCCTAAAATCACATACAAGTCTCGGCTTGTCCGCGTGTTTTTTGTCCACAAAAAACACTGGGCTACCCCCTGCTGCTTTGGACTCTCTGATGAAGCCTCTCTTCAGGTTCTTGTCAATAAAGTCTCGCAACTCCTGCATTTCTCTGTCTGACATGGCATACAACTTGCCCACAGGAAGCTGTGCTCCAGGGAGTAAATTGATCTGACAATCAAAGGGCCTATGAGGGGGTAGTTGGTCAGCTTCCTTCTCGCTGAACACGTCGCTGAGATCTGCATACTGTGGTGGTACCTTCACCTTCTCCATTACTTCAGTCCCTGCTAGGGTGGCTTGGGCCCCTGCTGAACCCTTTTCCCCTTTGCAGTGTTCTAAGCAATGTGCTGAACCAAAGGACACCACTCTTTGATGCCAGCCAACCAGCGGATCATGTAGAGCTAGCCAGCTCATTCCCAAAATAATGGGAGCGCCTCCCAGGGTGGCCACATTAAACGCTATCAGTTCTGTGTGCCTTGCCACCCTCATTATCATTGGGACAGTCTGCAAGCTGACTCCTCCTCCCAACAACTCCCTGCCATCAATCGTGGTCACCTGCAGGGGGTTGCTTAAAGGGATAGTCTGTATCTGGTGTTCAGCAGCAAACTCCTTGCTCATAAAATTGCAGGAACTGCCTGAGTCCAACAGCGCCTTTATTTTTAGGGGGTGTCCATTTTGCAGCTCTAGCGACACTTCAATCACTAGAGCAGGTCGAGGAGCTTCTGGCACGGGCACTTTCACTGCTCTTTGGCCTGGCTGCAGTGCCCCGATTGTGGCAACCAGGCGTTGGCTTTTACCTGCTCCGTTTCCCCCTGCTCTCCCCCCTCAACAGCTCCCACCATCCCTTGCCATTCCTTCCTCTGGGGGCAGACTCTGGCAAAGTGGCCTGGCTGTTGGCAGAGATAGCATTTCCGGGCGCCCTTTCCCTCCTTCTTAGCCCCCTCGCTGGTTTTTGAAAATGCGCGCGCGCGCGCTGTCCCGATTTCCATCGGCTCTGCCGGCGGGAAAGCTGGCTCAGGAATGTCTGGAATGCGGAACTCCTTCCAACGTTCCCCTCTCCCTTCCCGCCTCTCCAAGGCTCTTGCCTCCTGACGCGCTCCTATGGACAGCGCAGATTTGGTCAGCTGATCCATAGACACCGCCCTGGGGCTCCGTGACAGCTCGTCTTTCACAGCCGAAGAAAGACCTTCTTCAAATAGCATCTGAATGGGTGCCGCCGATAAATCCCACCCCAGTCTGTGAATCAGCATGGTAAACTCAGTCCAGTACTCACGGACAGATCGGCTTCCCTGCTTGCAAGCCATTAGCTGTCTGCGCACCACCCCTTCCTCAATATCGCTGGAAAACATGATATCCATTGCACGAAAGAACTTCATCGTGTCCTTTAGTACGTCATTGTGCGTTGCCATTAGGGGTCGAACCCAGTCTCTCGCCCCTTTCTCAAGATGCCCAATTACGAAAGCAACTCGCGATTCCTCATCAGGGAACTCATCGAACTGCACATTAATGGCATATTGCATCTCTGTCCTAAAGGCATGGTAATCCTTGGGGTCCCCCCCAAATTTCTGCACCAATCCTGGTACCTTTCTGGGGAACTGAGTGGCTCTCCCCTTCTTGTCTGCATCCTGAGCCCTTCTCTCCTCCAGCCTCGCCGTCTGCAGCGCCAGTTGGACCTCCAACGCTCGGTATCTATCTTCCAAGCTTGGACCAGCTCCAACCCCCGCTCCTCCGGTTCCGGTTGGTTCGCTCATGATGCTTTCTCTTGCACAGGCAGCGTACAGAGACTGTCGGACTGCTATAAGGGATTGATTAGCTGCTTGTGCGTAAAATCGTGCTCCCTCAGAGTTTGTGCGACCCCACAAACCTCCGTGTGTGACGGAGCTCCTCAGACATGCCTGCTCTAGTCACTAGTAGAGTCCGACAGTGGCTGTCTGCGGAAGCGTTTCCAGCAAAGGAGCTCCTTAACGGAAACGCGTCTCCTGGACTCACGGCGTGACAGTTTCCGGCGAGGTGTGGGTCTCCCTATGGGAGACTCAGATACCTCCCCACTGTTCTCGCTGGAAGCGTCCCTGAGCCCTCCCTCCTGCTCGCATTCCCTCAGAGATCCACTCCTCCCCCTGCTGGTACCTGCTTCAGCTGCTGAGTCTCTTTCTTCCTCCCTGAGCCCCTCCACCACCTGATGCTCCGATGGCAGTTCCCTGACAGGTAACAAAACAGAATTTTTCAGAAAAGTAGAAGCTAATTTACTGGAATTTATAGAAGAGGAAATTATTTTGATGGGAGACCTAAATGGTGTCACATCAATAGAATTAGATAGGACACAGAGAGAAAGAAAATCCAAAAAAGGCAGACTCCCAGACACCTTCTTTCAGATGGTAGAAAACTTAAATTTGATTGATACATGGAGATATAAAAACCCAGGAGAAAGACAGTATACACATTTCTCGGAAGTTAAAAAATCAGCCGGCAGAATTGACAGCATATGGGTATCAAATAACTTAACAACTAAAATTAAAAAAGCAGAAATACAGACCAAAATTATTACAGATCACAACCCAGTCACATTAGAATTAAAGGAACACAAGAAAACTAATAAAAGATGGAGACTTAATGAAAGATTATTTAATGACGAAAAGATTGTGAAAAAAGCGCAAGAATTACTGAAAGAATTTTTTGAATTAAATAAAGAACAGGATACAGACTTCAGGACAATATGGGATGCAAGTAAAGCTTTTATAAGAGGCTTTTACAGACAACAAAGTGTAATAAGGAAAAGAAACAGAGAGCAAAAACTGGAACAAATAAGGAAGGAAATAGGAATAAATGAAAAATTATTAGCAAAACAACCAAAAAATGAATTAATAAACCAAAAACTAAAAATATTACAAACCCAGGCTTCAGCAATATTAAATAGTGAAATTGAAGACAATATTAAATGGATGAAACAAAGGTTGTTCGAATTTGCAAATAAACCCGGAAAGATGCTAGCCTGGCAACTGAAAAAGAGACAAAAGGAAAAACTGATTGATAAAATAGTGGAAGAGGGGAGAACTTTAGATAACCCTGAGGGAGTTAAAAAGTGTTTTCCAAAAATTATAATAAGCTATATAAAGCAGGAAATGAGACAGAGGTTGAAATAAAAGAGTATTTATGTGGAAAGGATATACCTATAATGAAGAAAGAAAAGATTCAAGAGCTAAACTCCCCAGTAATCACGACAGAGCTTCATCAAGCGATAATTAAGATGAAACTGGGAAAATCCCCAGGCCCAGATGGTCTTACCTCAATACATTACAAAAAATTAGAGGAACCACTACTATCACCTATGAAGACATTCTTAAATAGAATATTAGAAGACGGGAAGATTCCCAACACCTGGAAACAGGCGCTGTCAGGGGTTCAGGAGCAGAGGCACAGGGGAGAGAGGAGATGGAGAGCGAGGGGGAGGAATCTGGGAGCAGCGGAGAGCGGACTGAGAGTGACCCGAGAGATTCCATGAGCCTCTCCAGTGAATCAGAAGATTCCCAGAAGGGGGCGCCGATGGCCAGGGCAAGGGGGGTCCCAGGGGGGATACACCAGGAGCAAGGGGCCAGCGGAGATTCCCAAAGCAGTAGCTGGAAATCGGGGCCAGGTTCCCCACCGGAGCGCAGTGGGGGGGGGAGATTATTTCGACGGCAGATTATTTCGACGACCGGCTTTTCACACCCACACTTTCCGCCAGCACGTTCCGGGGGTTCTCCTCAGAGGAGGAACCGGTGCCAGAAACCAGCTCCCCAGAGGGATCGCTCTCTGGGTTTGGCACGGACTGCTCCTATTGGTGGGACAATCAACCAGAAGTTGGGTGGAGCAGGGGACTCTTACACGCATCCTCGCCCGAGGTGACAGGGGGAGAAGAGGACATGGACAGGTTGGGGGGGGGGCTCCTGCATTCGAACACAGCTGCAGAGAGATGGAAGCAGAGGAGATCGACGCCGACGAGCCCATTACGAGCTGGCCAGATCCAGATGACCGGCTGCACACCAGGGGGAAAGAACGGTATCCTGCACTTACCCCCGCAGCATTGGAGCACCCGGAACCCACACCCGAAGAGAGGGAGGGGGAAGGGGGGCTTCGAGGGGGGGATGGATGTCGGGTTCAGGAGCAGAGGCACAGGGGAGAGAGGAGATGGAGAGCGAGGGGGAGGAATCTGGGAGCAGCGGAGAGCGGACTGAGAGTGACCCGAGAGATTCCTTGAGCCTCTCCAGTGAATCAGAAGATTCCCAGAAGGGGGCGCCGATGGCCAGGGCAAGGGGGGGTCCCAGGGGGGACACACCAGGAGCAAGGGGCCAGCGGAGATTCCCAAAGCAGTAGCTGGAAATCGGGGCCAGGTTCCCCACCGGAGTGCAGTGGGGGGGAAGAACCCCGTAGGTCAGAGGCAGTGTCTCCTCCGGCAAGCAGGGAGGAGGAGTCCGGCCCAGCTAGCGTCCCCGAGGAGGGAAGCAGCGACAGGAGCAGTGTAACGGTCAGAAGGAAGGTGGCAGGCTGGGCGCGCGCGCCAAGTTCAAATGTACAGGCGCGCGGGACAGCTGACAGCCCGGAGTGGGAACCAGGTCCTAAAGCCCGCCGGAGGTTGGGGGAGGATTCAGGAGACTCAGCATCTGAAGAGTCTAGGAAGGGTGAGTCCTCGGCGGGCAAGAGGACCCAGAGGAGAAAAGAGCAAAGGAAGAGGTGGAGCAGGGCTAGAGTCTTAAACTGGTGTACGGGGGGAGGAGACTCAGACGGAGCTTCGGCGGTCTAGAGTTAGAGATGTAGAGATGCGCGCCAAGAATGTAAGAGCGAAGCAGAACTTAAATAAAGACTGTTTCATATAAGAACGATCTGGCGTTGGTCCTTTGTGAGCTGGGACCTGGGGCAGCTCTGACAGTAAGCTCCGTCTCTCCAAAAAGACCCTCGCAGCGCGAGTTGGCACAGAGAGGGGGCAAAACTTGGTGTTTTGTGAGCTCACGAAGATAGGCGAAGATGGCCACAGAGGAGAAGGTAACAGAACTGCATAAAGCAGTCACGGCGCTTTACTCAGAAGTAGAAGTATCCCGAAGGAGAGAGCAAGAAGCAGCAGCGCTCTGCCAGGATCTGCAAAACAGGTTGGAAAGCTTGGGCAAGAAGGGGCTGCTGGAACCCAGACCGGAGGGAGTTGGTCTCGGAAAGAGGGGAGGCAGCGTCGTAGCCCACTTTAATGGGGACCTGCAGCAGTATCCAAATTTCAGAGCAGACATAGTCTTCGCGCTCAGGTTGCTTCAGAAAGACTTTAGAGATGAGGAGGAGAAGGTGGGGTTCATTATAACTCATCTGCATGGGGAAGCTAAATCATGGCTGCGCAATTTGTGGCGCGAAAATGATCCCGCCCTCCGGGATTCAGACGCATTTCTCAAAGCTATGGACGCTTGTTTTAAATCAGCGGTAGATGTGGATGTCGCAAGGAGGGACATGCATGGGCTACGACAGGGGAAAGCCACCGTGAGACAGTATCACTCCAACTTTTTTGCCTTGGTGAATGTGCTGGGCTGGGAGAAGCACTCCATTGCCGTAAGGGACCTGTTCTGGGAGGGGCTGAATGCCGCAGTGAAAGACGAACTAGCAAGGGGGGAGAGACCCACCACCACTTCAGAAGTCATCCAAAGAGCGCTGGCGATAGGAGTACGCCTGGAAGAACGCCCCTGGGGCAGGAATGAGGGATGTTTGGGGCGCACGCCAGCCAAAACAGCCCCCTTCCTTACCAGAGAGGCAGGACGCGCGCAAACCACACCTCCTTTGGGGAGGGAAGAAGAGCCGATGGAGATAGGCGGTGCTAGGGCTCAGACAGCGACCAGAGCCCAAACACCGGGAGCAGTCAAGGCGCAAGTTCCTAGAAGGAACAGGAAGTGCTACATCTGCAACAGTGCACAGCACATGGCTAAAGAGTGTCCCCAGAGGATCCAGAAACAAACTGCAGGCTCAGCAACAGTAAGGGGAGCAGCTTCGCAGGAGCAACACCTGCAGGGAAACGACCAAGCCTGGTTGGAAGCAGTGGCACTGGGGCCCAGCCAGGCGAGTCAGTGAAGCAGTCCCCAGAGATTTTACAGCCCACAGACCCCCTCCCACCTAAACCAGTGGTGCAACTCACCGCATCGCTCCAACTGCCAAATGGACTCACCCTGGAAGTTCCTATTACCATTGACTCTGGCAGTAATGCAGACTTTGTAGGAGTGGACTTTATCCGGCAACATCGCATAGCGCTCTTACCAGCCATGATGCCCCTGAACGTAGTCACGGTCGATGGCAGGGAGCTACTGGGAGGACAGGTGGCACAACAAACACCCCCCATGGTGATGCAAATTGGGAATCACCGCGAAGTCATAAGCTTCAACGTCACCCACCTGTCGGATACACCCATAGTGTTAGGCATGAGCTGGCTGGATAGGCACAGCCCGGCATTGGCATGGTACCAGCGTCAATTGACCTTCGGCTCCTCCTACTGCGTGGAACATTGCATCCAGCCCAGCCCGGAAGGAGAGGGGCAGGAGGATGAATCACAGCTACACCTAGGCATGGTGCAAGCAGTACCGACCAAGTACAAGGCGTTTTTGGAGGTCTTCTGTGAGAAAGAGGCGGACAAGCTGCCACCCCACAGGCCCTACGACTGCAAGATTGACCTCCTGCCGGGGACGACGCTGCCTACTGGAAAGCTGTATTCCATGTCTGAAGACGAACTGCAAGAACTCAGGGAGTTCATAGATCACAACCTGAAGCGGGGATTCATCCGAGAATCCAAAGCAGTGGGGGGCAGCCCCGTGTTTTTCGTTAAGAAAAAGGACACGCCCCAAAAAAGGCTGATAGTTGATTATAGGCTCATAAATTCCAAGACAAAGCCCACAGCTTTCCCCATGCCCAAGATCGACGACCTGCTCGCGACGGTGAGGAAGGGACGGATCTTCACCAAGTTGGACTTACGAGGAGCGTACAACCTTATACGCATGAGGGAGGGCGATGAGTGGAAGACGGCCATGTTTACACCTTTGGGCACCTATGAATATCGAGTTATGCCATTTGGTCTCCAAAACGGTTCTCACTGCTTCCAAGCTTTTATGCACCACGTGTTAGCGGGACTCCTCTACAAGAAGTGTGTCTGCTTCCTGGACGACATCCTGATTTTCTCGGAATCGCAGGAGGCTCACGAGAGAGACGTCAAGGAGGTCCTGCAGAGACTGCGGGAGCACAGACTTTACGCCAAGCTGGAGAAGTGCCAATTCGACATGACGGAGGTGGATTTCCTGGGCTACAAGCTGTCCGACAAGGGACTCGCCATGGATAGCGCCAAAGTCCGCTCGGTGCTCGACTGGAAGAGCCCATGCAATAGGAAGGAGGTCCAGAAGTTTGTCGGCTTCGCCAATTTCTATCGCAAGTTCATCAAGGGATTCGCGATGGAGACGGCGGCCATCACCGACACCCTCAGCTCCAAAAAGAAGAAGTTCACCTGGACGGATCAGGCGGAGCAGTCCTTTCAGAAGCTCAAGCGTCCCTTTGCGTCCGAAGAACAGCTGCTGCACGTAAACCCCAGCAAACCGATGAGGGTTGAAACGGACGCCTCAGACAGAGCGGTGGGGGCGGTCCTGTTGCAGCAAGATCTGCAAGGGGACTGGAGGCCGTGCGCATTCTACTCCAGGAAACTTAGCAAGTCGGAACAGAACTACACCATCTGGGACAGGGAGTTGCTGGCCATTCATGCAGCCTTCAAGGCGTGGCGACACTTCCTCATCGGAGCCAAACACACAGTGCAGGTCCGCACAGACCATAAGAACCTGGAGTACTGGCGCACGGCGCGGTTTCTGAACCAGAGACACATCCGCTGGGTGGAGTTCTTTGTGGATTTCGACTTCCGGATAGAATACATCCCGGGAGACAACAACATCATGGCGGATGCACTGTCCAGGAAGCCGCAGTATCTCGAGGAAGCGGCACCGGTAGCGGCCAAGCACATTTTCGCACCGAAAGCGTGGGCATGCGCTTCAGCCACAGTGAACCTGGACGAGGTGCGTCGCGCGCTGCAGACGGACTCGTTCGCACAAGCCAAGATGGAGGAGGTGCACAGAGGCACAGTGAAGGACGACGAGTTCCAGATACGCGACGGACTGCTACTACGCAAAGGGGTTCTCTATGTGCCGGGAGACGACCTCCGCGCAAAGGTTCTGCAGCAGTTACTGACAGGCGCACATAGTAGTAATCCGAAAACAAGGACGAAATAAAGAGTTTATAACCAATTATAGACCAATATCATTACTAAATAATGATTACAAGATCTATGCACAAATACTGGCAACAAGATTAAAGACAGTTTTGCAGGAATGTATAAATAAAGAACAGGCAGGGTTCTTGCCGGGCAGGAAAATGAGTGACAATATAAGAATAGTGATTGATATGATCGAGTATTTAGACATGAAACCAAGTAAGAAGGTAGCCTTTGTTTTTGTGGACGCGGAAAAGGCGTTTGACAAAGTATCATGGAAATTTCTAAAAATATTATTAGACCAGATGGACATGGGAGACCAAATCACAAGAGGGTTAAAAGCAATTTATGAACAACAAGAAAATGTATAATTGGTTGGAAATCAATAAAAAATTTTAAAATGCAAAAAAAAAAGCAATTTATGAACAACAAGAAGCAAATATAATAATAAATAATGACACGACTGATTATTTTAAAATACAGAAGGGCACCAGACAAGGGTGCCCACTTTCACTTTTGTTATTCATTTTGGTTTTGGAAATATTAAATCAAGAAATCAGATTGGAGCAAGAAATAAATGGAATATCCCTAGGAGAGAAAATATACAAAATAAGGGCATTTGCAGATGATTTAGTTTTAATGGTGGAAAATCCAAAGGAAAGCGTAGCAACGGCTCTAGAAAAAATGGAAAACTTTGGAAGGGTATCAGGTTTTGCTTTGAATAAAGAAAAAACGAAACTAATGGTAAAAAACATAGGAGATTAAGAGAAAAAGGAACTGGTAGAAAAATTTGGATTACAAATTGTAAAAAAAGTAAAATATTTAGGTATACAAATAACAATGAAAAATATAAATTTGTTTGAAGATAATTATAAAATTTTTTGGGAAGAAACAAAAAGAGAAATGGAAACTTGGACAAGATTGAAATTAACACTCTGGGATAGAATTTCGGCTATTAAAATGAATATCTTACCAAAACTTCTGTTCCTTTTTCAAATGATTCCCATAATAGGTAAAGACGATTGTTTTTAAAAATGGAAAATGGACCTAACAAAGTTTATATGGCAAGGCAAAAAGCCACGGATCAAACATAAATTATTAACCGACATAAAAGAGCGGGGAGGTTTTGGACTCCCAGACCTGAGACTATATTACGATGCAGCATGCTTTACTTGGATCAAGGATTGGATCAAATTGGATAACAGTGACATTTTGGATTTGGAGGGATGGAACAACAGATATGGTTGGCGTGCCTATCTAATTTATAACAAAGTGGCAGTTCATAAAGAATTTCTAAGCCACGTAATTAGAAATGCACTATACAAGGTCTGGATGAGGCATAGAAGGTTGTTAGAACCAAAAACCCCATGGTGGGTCTCACCGCTAGAAGTAATATTGGTTAAAAAGAAAAATACTATAGGAAGAATGGCAACTTACCAGCAGCTCCTAAAGGAAGAACAGGGCCAATTAAAACTAAGACCATACGATGAGGTGACCCAATACTGTACCACATGGTTACAATATAACCAAATTGCACAAATATTCAACCAGGATAAAGTAATAGGATTTGAAAAAGAAGAATCAAAATTACAAAAAGTATTATTACGAAACTCAAAAAAATATATATCCAAAATGTATAATTTATTATTAGAATGGGAATTAAAGGATGAAGAAGTAAAAGAAGTTATGATTAAATGGGCATGTGATATAGGATATATAATTCGGCTGGATCAATGGGAGAAATTATGGAAATATGATATTAAATTCACGGCATGTTATACAATAAGAGAAAATTTTATGAAAATGGTGTACCAATGGTATTTTAACTCCGGTAAAATTGGCTAAAATTTACAAATTAAAATCGAATACCTGTTGGAGATGTAAAAAAGAAATAGGAACAATGTTTCACATGTGGTGGGAATGCTGACCTATTAAACAATTCTGGAATGAAATCTATGAAGAACTCAAAAAGATGTTTAAAATATCTTTTAGTAAAAAACCGGAGGCATTCCTTTTAGGTTTAATTACAAATGATATCCCTGAAAATCAAAGGAAAGTATTCCTTTATGCAACAACAGCTGCCAGGATGCTTATAGCTAAAAACTGGAAAGGCAGAAAACTTCCATCAGTGAAAGATTGGCAAATTAAATTTTGTGAATACATAAATCTGGCAAGACTCACAGCTTACATAAGGGGACAATCGGACCAGAAATTATTAAAAGAATGGGGTTGTGCTAAAGACTATATGAAAAAACATTGTTCTGGAGTTAGTATATTGGTATGTAATGAATGAAGCTTTACAGGGTTAAAGAATAAGAAAAATTGTGTAAAAAAGCACAAAGATGGAAGTAATCTAATTAGACACAACAATACAATAAGAGTAAATTTTTTGAGGTCTTAGAACAAAGGAAGGAAGTCAATTTGTGTTTATGTACGGAATGATATGGTTTTGTTCTGTAGATGTGTGCTTTTTTGTTTTTATTTAGTTTAGTTTCGTTTCCTTTGGTTGTTTTTTTTCTCTTCCCTTTTCCTTTTCTGTTTTTTTTTTTCTATATGTTCCCGGGATTTTTGTCTGGATAGTATTATTTTGGATTCAATGTTTGTAATTTTTGTTATGATTCTGCATTGAAAATAAAAAAACTCAAAAAAGGTGTGATTTAAGAAGCAAAAAGTTATTTGACTTTGCAGCTCAGTTTGATCTTTTTATATACTTTTTAAAGTATTGTGGTGTTTTATGTATTGTGACTTCACTGTTACGTTTATTGACTATATCAAGTAAGCATTTATTGTAATTGCTGAGAGTGATTTTCTGCTTGAATTGCTGATATTTTTAGAGTTAATTTCATTGTGACACATTATATTCTAAATATATGATTGGATATTTAAAAAAAAAGAACTCAACAGGAAATCATTCCTAAAAACAAGAGGTATATGTGAAGTTCTGGTGTTTATATGTAAAACAGTATAACAATGAAATAATGGAGGCAGCATCTCACAATGGTGAGTATAATTTTAGATGAAAGTACCTTTGGTTTTTGCTCCAAACTCTGTCATTCTCCCACCGCATGATCTCCAAGCACTGCTTCTTCACCAGAACTTCATCGCTGCCTCCTGCGGGTCATGAAGAAAACTTGTATGGGATATTTTCCCCCAAGCCTAATTTCAAGAGGGGGAAGGAGGGGCTTTAGGTACCAGGGAAATCTCCTGGTGGGGGCATCTTCACTCTTGAACCCCATGGGGCAACCCCAGAGCTCCTGCTTTTTCTGGAGTTTGGGGAAGATAGCATCCAGGGAGACTCCCCCTCCTGCTGTGACCAGCTCCCCTCTCCCCTGGTCTCCTAGAGCACACAGGAAATCCAGTTCAGACCCCATGAGCCTGTACATGATATTAAGAGGTGTTGTTTTTTTGTCCCAAAATGCACCACTTTAATCTCATTGACAATGAGCTGTATCTGTTCATTCACTCCCTTTGAAGAAGTCCTTTTGGAGCTCCTTGCAATCTCTCTCTGTTTGAACAACCCTGGAAAATTTGCTGCCATCAGCAAACTTTGCCCCCTCCCTGCTCCCTCCTAAGTCTAGATCATTTATGAACAAGTTGAAAAGCCACAGGTCCCAATACTGGTCTTGAGGGGACTCCGCTTTCTGCTCCTCTCCATTCAAAGAACTGTCTGTTTACTCTCTTGGTGTTTCTGAAGGAGGGCTGCCTTCCTGGTGGTGGGATGGCGAAGAGCAGAAAGAAGGAGAAAAGGGAGCAGAATGGAAGGGGAGGTGTTGGAAGCTGAGGAGGAAACAGGGTTTGGTGGGTGGGAAGAGTCTGGGGCAGAGAGCAGTTCAGGCTCAGAGGGAGGAGAGGAGGGGGCCAGGAGACCCAGAGGAGGCCGGCTGCTGAAGCATCTAGGGAGACCCCCCCCTCCTGCTGCGACCAGCACATGCCTTTGAGTCTGGCAGTTAGAACTCTTAGAATGTGGGGATCCCATTTTTCAACCAAAGCCAAAACCAAACCAAAAACCCACTAGCCTTTTCCCAGGTCTTTCCTGACCTGACAGTCATTCGTCTCCTCTATGAAGGACTCTACAAAGCCCTTCTCCCTCTTTATCCCATGGGGTCCCAGCAACCTTTTCTGCCTCTTACACGCTAGGAAAAAGAGTTCCTTTCCATTGGACGCCTGGCAGCCCAGTGCCAAATCCGGCTGCTCCAGAGAGAACGGAAAGGAGCTGGAAACGCCCTTGCGCTCTGACGCGCACCAGTCACGTCCTCCCGGATCTTGGTGCTGCCGGTGCAGCTGCATTTAGGAGAAAAAGAGAAATCTGAAACCGAGCCCAAGTCCCTTGCTATCCAAAGTGGCCACTTGGACCAGCCTTGGGCGTCTTCCTTGGGAAAAAGGTAAAGTTTCAGATCTCAGGTTCCCCGACAGGGAATGAGAGCTTTGATTGGCGTTCTCCCCTTGCAGTTAATTGCCTCTCTAATTGCAGAACCCCAATTCTCCCCAATTCTCCCGTTCTCCCCTCCCCCTCCTTGCCACCTCTTGCCAGGAAGGCTGGGAGTGAAGACCGTCAGCAAAAGAGACAGCAAAGGATGAGAATCTGGGTTGCTGGGTGTTTCAGAGAATCCCGCCCACAATCTTCTCCATTCCTAGACTCACGTCCGCATGCGCTGCTCCTGGCCACCCCGGGGTCTTTTGCTAGATTAATTTATGGCCGGCCTGGGGCTGAAAATAAACCACCTAAAAACTAAATTACTGACAAAAAGCCTCACAATGGAAGGGGAAAAAAGAACTTCAAGAAAAAATACGCCTGGAAATTAAAAATAAGGTTAAATACCTAGGGATCTGGATTTCAAATAAAAGTTTAAATGTATATGAGGATAATTCTAGTAAAGTATGGAAAGAAATTAAAAAAATATGGAAACCTGGACCAAACTCCATCTCTCACTCTGGGGAAGAGTCTCGGTTGTGAAAATGAATATCCTTCCCAAAATGATGTTCTTATTCCAAACAAGGCCCATTTTAGGAGAAATGAATTGTTTTAAGGAGTGGAAAAGGGAAATGTCTAGATTTATATGGAGTGGAAAGAAACCGAGAATTAAACACCAGTTATTAACAGATCAAAAGGAGAGAGGAAGTTTTGCGTTGCCAGATTTGGAATTCTACCATGCGGCGGCAGGATTGGTTTGGATAAAAGACTGGATTACACTACATAATTTACATAATTATGTAAAAAATGCTTTATAAGAATAAGGGTGAAAGAAGTTAGAACAATATTATGTTAAACTTAAACAAATGGAAATAAAGTGGAAAATCGGAGACATAATAGTTGAAATGTACAATATAGAATAAGATTTGAAAGAGGGCATGGTACTGCTGAATACAATCCTGTAAAAGGGAACACAGAAAAGGGAGATGTGAGGGAGTCTGGAAAAAGGGTTATGAAAATAATTTGTTAGAAATTGGATTTTTATGTCTTTCTATGTCTTTTTTTCTTTTACTTTTTTCGTTGTTTGCTGTATTTTTCCGTCTGTATTCGATTGGGATAATGTTTTTCTTTTTTCTGATTGTGATGTGTGTTTTATTGTTTAAAACTTTAATAAATATCTTTTTTTAAAAAAAAATAAAAGACTGGATTACACTAAAAGATATGGACCTATTAGACTTGGAAGGCCACGAGAATCGGTCTGGATGGCAGTCTTCTTTAATATACGAAAAAGTGAAGGTCCACAGGGGATTTTTGAGCCATGTGATAAGAAAATCGTGATATAAAATCTGGAATAAATATAAATACCCTTGTGGACATCACCAAGAGAAGCCATATACTCATGTTAGAATAGTTACAACTAGCAAAACCTACGGGAAGAGTTAGAGGAGAATTGAACCAGAAAATATTTGGAGAATGGAGGATATTTAAGGATTATATAAGATCATACTGTACCAACCACACCATATTAGCAGAACTTGAGTGATACTTGTAAACACAACAAATATTGTTCGTGGAGTAGACGGGAACAATATTAAAGAATATATAACTGTGCAAAAAAACAACAACGACAGTATAAACAGTACCATGAGAATGATTGGAAGACTCGTTTTGTCAGAAGTCTTTTTTATTTAATTAGGAAGATTAAGTTTTTTAATGCACATAAATCTGCTTCTTCTTTCTTTTTCTGTATTTTCTTCTTTCCTTTTTTCTTAATTGTTTTTTCTTTATTTTTCTTTTTTGCAGTATGAGATTGCAAATTCTTTATATATGTTTGTAATTTAAATCAATAAAGATTATTTTAAAAAATAAATCAATTTGAGGCCGGCCTGATCAAGCGTTGCTTCCTCTGGTTAGCCCCGCTGGAACTCCAGTTCTTTCCAGACCCTGGGGTCACTAGAGGACTGGTGGCTCCTCCTGGCAAATGGCCTGGTGTGCGCTGGATCACCAGTCCTTCCTTGCCCCCAGAATCCGGGCAACCGAAGGTCCCATCTGGGGTGCCATCTGTTGTAAATAAAGCTGCCCTTCTTCCCTTATGGGGGACACAAGAGCCCTTTATAGAGTCCCTTGTAGCTTCTCCATCGTTTGGAGGAAATAACAGAGGCAACCAGAGATTATTGAGAAGCAAAGCAGCTAGTAAGCCTGATCTTGATTGATCTGTTGCAACAGGGTGCTCCCCTGAGGAGAACCCCAAACCAAGGCGTGCCAGCCCTTATATAGACATTTTGAATGCCCTGCCCTGGAGCTCCAGACCACCCCTCCATACATCACACATACATCACAGAAGGGGTGTAACCCAAGACCACCCCCCACAAACACCATACCTAAATCACAGAAAAGGTGGTCACCACAGAAATTTGAATGTTGTCGTTTTTCCTGTCTGCCAGGTTATCTGATATTGCCATATCTGATTCCCTTTCCTGGTAGTCTGGCCATTCCTTTGAGATGGTGATTTCCCAATTCCTGAGACAGTGGGAAGGTTCCCTCACCCGCTCCCTCCTTGCAGAGAAAACATTTGGTCAGTTTGGGAATCAAAATGATTTCAGGTCGGTCTTCCTGTGCTACTCCAGACATGTGGTCTACATATCTATGTATGTGCTTGATTGGTACATTTATGAACATTTATTATATATATAAGACCTCAATTTTTTTATTACAGGATTCATCCAGTCCAGCCTTTCGCATGATGTATTCTGCATATAAGTTAAATAAGCAGGGAGACAAAATACAGCCTTGTCGTACTCCTTTCCCAATTTTGAACCAGTCAGTTGTTCCATATCCAGTTCTAACTGTAGCTTCTTGTCCCACATAGAGATTTCTCAGGAGACAGATGAGGTGATCAGGCACTCCCATTTCTTTACGAACTTGCCATAGTTTGCTGTGGTCGACACAGTCAAAGGCTTTGGCATAGTCAATGAAGCAGAAGTAGATGTCTTTCTGGAACTCTCTGGCTTTCTACATAATCCAGCGCATGTTTGCAATTTGGTCTCTGCTTCCTCTGTCCCTTCGAAATCCAGCTTGCACTTCTGGGAGTTCTCGGTCCACATACTACTGATACGGTAGGGGGGGCATGTCTTCCTCCTACCCTTCCACCGGTCACCAGAGGGTCTGAGGCGATGACCTCGAGGGCACCCAGCCCCACGTGGACCCCTCAGCCCCCACACCATTACACAAGCACCACACTCTACCCCAAGCCCCATAAATAAAGTGCCTTTTCCCTTTCCTATTACGGGCGAAATAAGCCCAAATCCTTATGCCTTTCCCCGCTCTATCTTTACTGTGAGTTGACCGTACGAAGCTGTATCCCCATTCTTTCAATGGGGTTCTACCCAATCAGAACCATGCATTCGCCTTGCAGAGCTAGCTCAGCGAGCTCCTGCACGCCTCATTTAACCTCTTGACAAGCTGCTGATGGCTCACCGCTGGGAGAACAATGGAACCAAAACTTGTGAACTCATAAAAGTGTCAACTCCTGCTACAATGTATCTATTTTGTTTCCAATTTCAATCATGGACTAAAAACGGCTAAAATCTTTAGAAAATCGTATAAAATCAACCACAACTCCGATTTCTTTGCTCTTGGTGCCGATCGATTCAGTCTCTTCAGGACTCCATAACACCTCCCCGGCCTCCATGATCCCTCAAGCGAGGTGTCACGTACTCAGGTCAAATCGCTCTGCCAAGCCTTTCCTCCGGGCAATGCCAGGTGGCAGACCATGCATACATGGACCATTGTTTTCTCATCACTGCGAATATCTCCAGCTCTGCATATTCCCCCTTCCCTCCTCCATATGTTAATCCTGTGTAACCCAACCTCTCTTTAATGTATTCATGATGTAATCCATGTAACCCAACCTCTCTTTAATATATTCATGATGTATTTCGCACTGTATTCTGGGACATGGAGGGAAGTTTCAAAAGTTCATGTCACCCCTTTCTCGCTGTTCAATCTCGCCTTGAACCTGTTGTGCAATAAACTTGGATCTCCTGCCGTTGGCTCCTGTCTCCGGCTGAGCTCATTTTCCTCCGCAGGGACCCACGGACTTAGTCCGATGAGCTGAGTGGCAGAGCAGCCTCGCACCCAGATTTTACCGTAACACTGCTTAAGCCTGCCTTGTAGCATTTTAAGCATAACCTTACTATCGTGTGAAATGAGCGCAATTGTGCAGCAGTTGGAGCATTCTTTGGCACTGCCCTTCTTTGGGATTGGTATTCATGTGTTGCAGGGAACCCCCCGCCCAATCATTCAGTTTGTACAAACAACACACACACACACTCACTCACACAGGACATACATGACACTTGTTATAAATTCATAGAAAATCAACCGTACATCGGATCTGCACCGTTCAACTTTTATTTTACACCATGAGTGAAGGACTATCAAAGGGGGGGGGGGTAGACTTGACACAAGGCAGCCAACATATCCACAGCGAGCCCTACCCAGTTGGCATGCCAACCTTGATGGTCCTAGACAGAAGATCATTCCACTCACAAAGGACCTGCATATGGAAGTGGATTCAGTACAGACTGAAACACAGGACAGTGACCAGCCCTTCCCTCTGGGAGAAGGAAACAGTGAAGTCCCCTTTGTCCTCAGGAATGTAATCATGGGGAGGGGAAAGAAGGAACCGGACAGGTGAGAAGACCCTCAGGTTACCACCACAACTCCTCCTCCTTCAGAGAAGTCATAGAATCATAGAATCATAGAATCATAGAATCATAGAGTTGGAAGAGACCACAAGGGCCATCGAGTCCAACCCCCTGCCAAGCAGGAAACACCATCAGAGCACTCCTGACATATGGTTGTCAAGCCTCTGCTTAAAGACCTCCAAAGAAGGAGACTCCACCACACTCCTTGGCAGCAAATTCCACTGTCAAACAGCTCTTACTGTCAGGAAGTTCTTCCTAATGTTTAGGTGGAATCTTCTTTCTTGTAGTTTGGATCCATTGCTCCGTGTCCGCTTCTCTGGAGCAGCAGAAAACAACCTTTCTCCCTCCTCCATGTAACATCCTTTTATATATTTGAACATGGCTATCATATCACCCCTTCACCCATAGGCACCGACTCCATGGGGCCTGAGGGGGCCCGAGCCCCCTCAAAAATTCGTTTGGGGGGGCTCAGCCCCCCCAATAATCTCGGGCGGCGGTGGGCGCGTCCGCAGCTTTTATAGGGCGCCCGGCGCGCACCAGCTCAATAACGGGCACCGGTGCGGCGGGGGGCGCCGGGCCGGGGGAGGGGGGCGGCCGGCCTGTCTCCTTGGCAACCCCATTGAGCAGCGCCGGCTCCCCCGGGAGGGCCTTCCCCCCGCGCCGCCGATCGCCAACACCGCCGACGCTGTGGCTGCCCGAGCCCGAGCCCGAGCCTGAGCCCGACCCGGAGCCCGACCCCGACCCCGAGCCTGAGCCCGAGCCCAAGCCCGTCAGGAAGGAAGGAAGGAAGGGAGGAAGGAGAAATGGGGAGGGAGACGAGGGAGGAAAATTGCGCGCAGGGTGAAGAAAGGAGAAGGGCGAACGAGACGAGCTTCCAACCCAAAAAAGGGCTGGAAGACTGGGAGGATGAAGGATCGGGAAAGAAAGCGACGCCTTCCCCGCCCGCGACGTCGCCCGCTTGTCATTGGCAGCGCAGCGGGCGCCCAGAGGAGCTGGGCACCGGCGCAGGGCCGCTCCACAGCCGCGGAGGACAGCTGCGCGGCTAGCAAAGTGTGCCGCGTAGAGCGCGGCCCTTGTGTGGCCCGGTGGGCAGGCAAGCTCGGGCGGGGACCCCCATGCGAATCTAAGACGGGAGAAGAGGGCAGAGCAAAGGGGGTCCCTTCCCCAACCTCCGGCTCTGAGACTTCCCTGCGCCCCAGAAAAGCGAAAGGATTTTCTCTTCTTCTTTTTTTATAAATATTTTATTAAGTTTTCAAATACAAAGTTAGAAACATACACTGAAGAAAAAAGTAAAAGAACAAGAAAAAGAAAAAAAGAAAAAGAAGAAAAGAAAACCAACCATTCAACACATTTTTTATATAACTAACTGGACTTCCTCGCATCTCCCTTACCCTGCATTCTTTATAATAAAGATATCAGCAAATTATTACCTTGTTTCGTACCTTATTTTGTACTTTTCAAATACTATACCTCTAAATTTAACGTACTTTTCATCAGTTACTTATATCTTAAATTAAACATAGTATTACCTTAGATTTTGACCTTTTCTTACTTAAAATATAATTTCCTGTTTCCCAAATCTAATTGCTGAAGCTATAGTTTCCGAATCGTGTAAATTTTTAACATTCATACAACTTATATTGTTTTTGTAAATAGTCCTTAAATTTTTTCCAGTCCTCTTCCGTTGTTTCTTCTCCCAAATCTCGGATTCTGCCAGTCATTTCAGCCAGTTCCATGTAGTCCATCAATTGCGTCTGCCACTCTTCCAGTGTGGGCAAATCTTGTGTCTTCCAATATTTTGCGATAAGTATTCTTGCTGCTGTAGTTGCATACATAAAGAAAGTTCTATCCTTCTTTAACACTTTCTGGCCAACAATGCCCAAGAGGAAGGCCTCTGGTTTCTTGGGAAAGGTATACTTAAATACCTTTTTTAACTCATTATAGATCATTTCCCAGAAGGCCTTCACTTTTGGACAAGTCCACCAGAGGTGAAAGAATGTCCCTTCAGCCTCCTTACATTTCCAACATTTATTATCAGACAGGTGATATATTTTTGCAAGCTTGACTGGGGTCATGTACCACCTATAAATCATTTTCATAATATTTTCCTTCAAGGCATTACATGCCGTGAATTTCATTCCGGTGGTCCATAACCTTTCCCAGTCCTCAAACATGATGTTATACCCAATATCCTGAGCCCATTTTATCATGGCTGATTTGACTGTCTCATCCTGAGTGATTTTCTCTTCAACCTGCCCTCCATCCTCTTGCAGAAAACTCTTTGCCTGCCCTGCCCGTATCTCGTTTTTGCTTTTTAATTCCACACACGCACCCTTCGGACTTCGTGGCAATCGGGCGCACGGGTGCGTTTCCTAAGAGAGTGAGGACCCCCGCCTCCTCCCCACCTGCTCCCTCGCCAGCCAGCCAGCCAGCCGCGCACCCTAGCCGGAGAGCCCCGGCCGTCCCTGTCGCGCAATCGGCTGGATCTCCCTTCAGCAGGCCGTGCTCACAACTCGGCCCAGGGACCCCCAGCAGCGGATCTCCGGCTCAGCTGAAGAATCCGGCAACAAGCCCCCTCCTCCCCAATCGCTCCGCCGAAAAACGCTCCAAAACCCCCCAGATAGGCCGCCGGCTGCCAAGTCTAGTGGCGCCCTGAGCGAGGGTCTCTCCCCAACACCGCCACCTCGAACTGCGTTCTCCCGGCTACCCGAGCGAACCAGCGGCAGGACCCCGGTATGGGCCCCCCCAATATTTTTTATAAGTCGGCGCCCCTGCCTTCACCTCCTCTTCTCCAGGCTAAACATGCCCAGCTCCCTTAGCCGTTCCTCATAAGGCATCGTTTCCAGGCCTTTGACCATTTTGGTTGCCCTCCTCTTGAAACGTTCCAGTTTGTCCGTGTCCTTCTTGAACTGTGGTGCCCAGAACTGGGCACAGTACTCCAGGTGAGGTCTGACCAGAGCAGAATACAGTGGCACTATTACTTCCCTTGATCTAGATGCTATACTCCTATTGATGCAGCCCAGAATTGCATTGGCTTTTTTAGCTGCCGCATCACACTGTTGGCTCATGTCAAGTTTGTGGTCAACCAAGACTCCTAGATCCTTTTCACATGTACTGCTCTCAAGCCAGTGGCGTAGCGTGGGTTGTCAGCACCCGGGGCAAGGCAAGTAATTTGCGCCCCCTAACCCGTGGATTTGCGCCCTCTAACCTGTGGATTTGCCCTAACCCCAGATGTTGCGCCCGGTGCGGCTGGCCCCCCCTGCACCCCCCACGCTATGCCACTGTCTCAAGCCAGGTGTCACCCATCTTGTATTTGTGCCTCTCATTTTTTTTGCCCAAGTGCAATACTTTACATTTCTCCCTGTTAAAATTCATGTTGTTTGTTTTGGCCCAGTTCTCTAATCTGTCAAGGTCGTTTTGAAGTGTGATCCTGTCCTCTGGGGTGTTAGCCACCCCTCCCAGTTTAGTGTCATCTGCAAATTTGATCAGGATGCCCTTGAGTGCATCATCCAAGTCGTTCTTAAGGAAATTAGCCCTGGCTCCTCACTGGAAGGACAGATCTTGAAAAGATTATTTTAAAAAATAAATTGATTTGTGGCTGGCCTGATCAAGCGTTGCTTCCTCTGGTTAGCCCCGCTGGAACTCCAGTTCTTTCCAGACCCTGGGGTCACTAGAGGATGGTGGCTCCTCCTGGCAAATGGCCTGGTGCGCGCTGGATCACCGGTCCTTCTTTGGCCCCCCCTTGAATCTGGGCAACTGAAGGTCCCATCTGGGGTGCCATCTGTTGTAAACAAAAGCTGCCCTTCTTCCCTTATGGGGGACACAAGAGTATTGCTTCTCAGTATTCTCTGGTGTGCTCCCCTCACACGCAGAAAAGGAGGAGGACCCAGAACAAAGGTGTGCCTGCCTTTATATAGACATTTTAAATTTCCTGCCCTGGAGCTCAAGACCACCCCTCCATACATCACAGCAGGGGCATAACCCAAGACCACCCCCCCACAAACATCATACCTACATCACAGAAAAGGCGGTCTACAACAGAAATGTGAATGTTGTTGTTTTTCCTGTCTGCCAGGTTCTCTGATAATGGCTTATCTGATTCCCTTTCCTGGTAGTCTGATCATTCCTTTGAGATTTCCCAATTCCTGAGACAATGGGAAGGTTCCCTCAACCCCTCCCTCCTTGCAGAGAAAATGTTTGGTCAGTTTGGGAGTCTAAATGGTTTCAGGACGGTCTTCCTGTGCTGCTCCAGACATGTGGTCCACATATCTATGAATGTGCTTGCTTGGTACATTTATGAACATTTATTATATATATAAGACCTTAATTTTTTTATTACACGATTCATCCAGTCCAGCCTTTCGCATGATGTATTCTGCATATAAGTTAAATAAGCAGGGAGACAAAATACAGCCTTGCTGTACTCCTTTCCCAATTTTGAACCAATCAGTTGTTCCATATCCAGTTCTAACTGTAGATTCTTGTCCCACATAGAGATTTCTCAGGAGACAGATGAGGTGATCAGGCACTCCCATTTCTTTAAGAACTTGCCATAGTTTGCTGTGGTCGACACAGTCAAAGGCTTTGGCATAGTCAATGAAGCAGAAGTAGATGTCTTTCTGGAACTCTCTAGCTTTCTCCATAATCCAGGGCATGTTTGCAATTTGGTCTCTGGTTCCTCTGCCTCTTCTAAATCCAGCTTGCACTTCTGGGAGTTCTCGGTCCACATACTGCTTAAGCCTGCCTTGTAGCATGTTAAGCATAACCTTGCTAGCATGTGAAATGAGCGCAATTGTGCAGTAGTTGGAGCATTCTTTGGCACTGCCCTTCTTTGGGATTGGGATTCATGTGTGGCAGGAACCACCACCCCCCAATCATTCAATTTGTACACACACACACACACACACACACACGAGACATACGCAATACTTCTGTTATAAATTCATAGAAAATCAGCCATACATCGGATCTGCACCGTTCCACTTTTATTTTACACCACGAGGGAAGGACTATCAAAGGGGGGAGACTTGACACAAGGCAGCCATACTCCCCCAAGCGTACAAACACGTCCGCAACGCAGACGAAGGTGATTGACTATATGGAACTGGCGGAGATGACTGGCAGAATCCGTGACCAGGGGAAAGAGACAGTGGAAGAAGACTGGAAGAAATTTAAAATATATCTTAAAAATTGTTGTAAAATTGAGGAGTGTTAAAATGTCAAGGAATTGGGAAATAGAGAATTGCAGCTGTAATTAATAAGTTAGAGAAGAACTTAAAAGAAAATGAATTGAATAATTAGTTAATTGGAGGAGTTGCTGAAGAAATGTAAAATAAGGATGCAGAAAAGGGGAGGCATGGGAAAGTCCGGGAAGTAAGGTGTATGAAAAAAAGGTTATGAAATTATACATGTTTATATGTTTGTATGTTTGTGTATTGTGTATTGTTTGTGTTTATTTTGTGTTTGGAAAACCAATAAAAATTTATTAAAAAAACCAAACAAACACGTCCGCAACGTCCGCAGATTTCTCCCTTGACACATGGAATCCGCTTCTGGCTCCAGTTGTATCGGCTGCTTTTCTGAGCCTCTTGGCTGTTGTGCCGGGACGGGGCCTGTGTCCACGGTCCTTGTCCTGGCCTGAGTCAGAGGCTGGGGTGGGGGGCTGGGATTTGGGGGGAGTCGCTTAGCTGCCCCCCTCCATTCCTGGTTTGAACAGCAGCAAGACCTAAAAGACGGAGGGATCTAAGCTCGTGGGGTGGGGGAGGGGAGGGTGTTGCAATGCAAACCTTGTAGGAGGGACGGGACCCACTTGGCAGCTGGATCCCCGGGATCAGCCCCTCCCCCGCTCTCCGATCCACTAAAGGAAGAGGAGAGGGGGGAAACTTTCTCCTCCCCCCTCCTCTATACCTCCCCTCCCCTCCCGGCACATCCTCCTCCTCTCACCCCGCCCCCACCATCCCAAATCCCTCCCCCAATACATTGCTCCTCCTCCAATCCGGCTCTTCTGTTCCAGGACTGGGGGGTGTGAGCCCCCTCCCTAACTGCCTGCGTCTCCCGGAAGTGGAGCTTCCACTCCGGATTGCTGCTCTGATCCGTAGCTCTAGGGGCGCGCGCGTTCTCAAAGGGGAGGAGGGGCGGCATCCCCACCCACGTGGATGTTGCAGGAAAGGAAAGGAGGATCGGGAGCGAGCACAAAGAGGTAAAGGGGTCGGAGGGAGGGGGAGAAAAGGACCCAGAGACCCCAAGCGCCTTCCTTGGGGCCTGGATCCCTGCACGCCTGCAGCGAAGGGGGCTTTCCTTGGCAGGGGAGGACGTGGGGCGCCCACCCACGGGGTCCCACGAGGACTCCCCGGCCCCGTTTCCCCCTCGCAGGCATCCCTGGGGCGCGGAGAAGCGGGCCAGGAAAGGGTTAATGGGTGCGGGAGACGCCTGGACAGAGACCCCCCCTGTCCCTCTCCATCTCATCTTGGGGACCCCTCCGGAGGGAGAGATGGGTCGCGTATGGCGAGGGGTGAGCCGCGCTAAGGGGGCTCTGGGTGCAGGGGAGACTCCTGGAGAGAGGGAGGGGGCCAAGGGAGGGGGAGGAGGGAGGGGAGCATCCCTGGGGAAGGAAGCACAGCTTTGGCGGGGTGGGTGGGGAGATAGGAAGACCAGTCTTTGGGGAGACGTCTCCATCGAGGGGCTGCCTTGGCTGCTTTTCCCTCCCGCCCAGGAATCGGCCACCCCTTCAAGGCGACCAGAGACGGGTCCCTGGATAGTGGGGGGGGGGGTGGGTTCCAGTTCCCCCACTCCTTCCTTCCTGCAATCTCCATCCTCCTTCCACCCCATAATCCCCTGCCCTGTCCAGACACAGCCATTCTGCCCAGTCAAACCACTGGTCCCCTGGAGAGGAGAGGAAATCCCGAGAGGAAGAGGGGAGGGGGGAGGCCTTCTCAGAAGCGGATCTTGGTTTACGCAATCCCACCCAGGAAGCAGCCAGAAACCTTTTCCTCTCTCTCAGGCTTCCATCTTTAAGTCTCTTTTCCCCTGAGGATGAGGATAATGTACACCTGTCATCAGAAACAGGGGTGCAGAGTCCATGGAATGGCTCTCAGGGCTGATATAGAAGTTGCACCTCAAAAGCATTTCTGTTCCTCTCATTCTTTCTAGGCAATGTGAGAGTGACTGACAAGCTGAGATACAACCCTCATCATCCGATGACAGTGACTGCATGAATCTTCCCAGTCAAAGGAGCCATTTTCATGATAGACAGTGCCTGTGGCTGGAGGCTCTACACACCAGGTGTGCCTGTGCAGGCCAAAGAGTGCCAGTATTAGCACAGGTTAGGTGTGTGTCATTCCCAAATTTACGGACTGTATGTGAATGAGAGTTTGTGGGTGGGATTATAATTTACGGCAACCCTGTGATTTTCTCCACCCATAACATTTCATGAGCTGATATTGCAGTACGAATTCCAAAATAACTAGAAAAAATCACAATGTAATAAGAATGATTGTAGTATTTATATCCTGTCCATCTGGTTTGGTTTCCCCAGCCACTCTGGGCAGCTTCCAATACAGTGGTACCTCAGATTATGTACTTAATTTGTTCTGGAGGTCCGTACTTAACCTGAAACTGTTCTTAACCATTTTCTGGTTTAGCGAAGTCTGTAACCTGAAGTGTATGTAATCTGAGGTACCACTGTACACATAAAAGACAGTAAAACATCAAACATTATACCTTTTCTAAGAAACCAGAGGCCTTTCTTCTGGGCATGGTGGACCGGAAGGTGCCAAAGAAGGACAGAACCTTGTTTATGTATGCAACCACAGCAGCTAGAATTCTCATCGCTAAGTTCTGGAAAACACCAGATTTACCCACACTGGAGGACTGGCAGACGCAGTTGATGGACTACATGGAGTTGGCAGAAATGACTGGCAGAATCCGAGATCTGAGCGAAGAAACAATGGAGGAGGACTGGAAAAAATTTAAGGACTATTTGCAAAAACATTATAAGTTGTTTGAATGCTAAGATAGCGCACGATTAAGAAACATTATGCTTCTGCAATTTATTTTAAGCAAATGATAAAGTAAGCATTGATGGAAAAAAACGAGACATATTTGAAACAAAATATTATGTTTATTAAGAGTCTTAAAATTAAATTACAAATTTTTGAAATTGGTAACATAATATATTTAAAGGTATAATAAGATGGGAAACAAGATAACAAATTGCTGAACTGGCCAGAACAATGAATGCAATGCTGAGAGGATGTGAGGAGGTCCAAAAATTGTTGAAGGACGTTAAGGAAAGTTTCTTAATATTTCTTCTTTTTTTTATTTTTCTTCATATACATATATATAAAAAATGTTTCTTGTATGTTGCCATGTAAACAAATTTGTTAACCTATGAAAAGAAACGCAATAAAAAATCTATATATAAAAAAAAAAAACATCAAACATTAAAAACCTCCCCATACAGGTCTACCTTCTGCTGTCTTCTAAATGTCAGATAGTTGTTCATTTCCTTGACCTCTGTAGGGAGGGCGTTCCACAGGGTGGGCGCCACCACCAAGAAGGCCTTCTGCCTTCTGCCTGCTTCCCTGTACCCTCACTTATCACAGAGAGGGGACCAGCAGGAGGACCTCAGAGGAGGGCCTCAGTGTTCAGAGTGAAGGATGGGGGTGGAGACGCTCCTTCAGGTCTACAGGGCCAAGGCGGTTGAGGGCTTTAGGTCGCAGATCTTGCTCCTCCATAATGATCTCCAAGACTGACATATAGTTAGCAGAGTAGAAAAAAAACACTCAGAGGCAGCAAAAAATCCATTCAGCAGATAAATTTAGTACTGAAGGCAAAGAAGCATAAGAATCCAAAAACTGAATTTACAGTAAAACCCCAACATAGCATAGCGAAACAGCACTCAAGTAAGAAAGACACAAGCAGAGTAGAGAATAGCAGAATAGGAAGTGGGACCAGGCGCCTTTCAATACTGTAATTTATAAACAATTCAATGTCAGAGTAACCTTGGGACTGCATAACTAGCTTGGCTCACTCCAGTTTAAGCCAGCTTCTTCTGGTTCCCAAAGACAAGAAGGTTCAGCATAACCTCATAACAACTTATTCCACCACCTGCTCTCAGCAGAAAGGAAACTCCCTGATCAGCTAAAATATTCCAGCTAGAGAAAACATCAGCTTTGACTCACACAGAGTAAAACCAACAGAACCTTCTTGAACTAATAGACTAGGAATGATCTCTATACATTAGATCAACAATTTTCTTTTCCTGAAAAATGCAGCCATGACACTTTCAGGTCAACACCAACAGTTTGAATTGCGCTTGGAAATGCACTGGGAGCCAGGGAAGATCCTTTGTTGTTGTTGTTTAGTCGTTTAGTCGTGTCTGACTCTTCGTGACCCCATGGACCAGAGCACGCCAGGCACCTCTGTCCTTCACTACTTCCCGCAGTTTGGTCAAACTCATGCTGGTAACCTCGAAAACACTATCCAACCATCTCGTCCTCTGTCGCCCCCTTCTCCTTGTGCCCTCCATCTTTCCCAGCATCAGTGTCTTCTCCAGGGAGTCTTCTCTTCTCATGAGGTGGCCAAAGTCTTGGAGCCTCAGTTTCAGCACCTGTCCTTCCAGTGAGCACTCAGGGCTGATTTCCTTAAGAATGGATGCGTTTGATCTTCTTGCAGTCCATGGGACTCTCAAGAGTCTCCTCCAGCACCAGAATTCAAAAGCATCAATTCTTCGGCGATCAGCCTTCTTGATGGTCCAGCTCTCACTTCCATACACCACTACTGGGAAAACCATGGCTTTAACTATACGGACCTTTGTTGGCAAGGTGATGTCTCTACTTCTCAAGATGCTGTCAAGCCCTGTCATTGCCCTTCTCCCAAGAAGCAGGCGTCTTTTAATTTCGTGGCTGCTGTCACCTTCTGCAGTGATCATGGAGCCCAAGAAAGTAAAATCTCTCACTGTCTCCATTTCTTCCCCTTCTATTTGCCAGGAGGTGATGGGACCAGTGGCCATGATCTTCGTTTTTTTGATGTTGAGCTTCAGACCATATTTTGCGCTCTCCTCTTTCACCCTCATTAAAAGGTTCTTTAATTCCTCCTCACTTTCTGCCATCAAGGTTGTGTCATCTGCATATCTGAGGTTGTTGATATTTCTTCCGGCAATCTTAATTTCAGCTTGGGATTCATCCAGCCCAGCCTTTCGCATGATGTATTCTGCATATAAATTAAATAAGCAGGGAGACAAAATACAGCCTTGTCGTACTCCTTTCCCAATTTTGAACCAGTAAGTTGTTCCATATCCAGTTCTAACTGTAGCTTCTTGTCCCACATAGAGATTTCTCAGGAGACAGATGAGGTGATCAGGCGCTCCCATTTCTTTAAGAACTTGCCATAGTTTGCTGTGGTCGACACAGTCAAAGGCTTTTGCATAGTCAATGAAGCAGAAGTAGATGTCTTTCTGGAACTCTCTAGCTTTCTCCTAAAGGAAGATCCTTTAGGACCAGTGATATGTGGTCTAGGCGGCTGCTCCCAGTTACTAGTCCAGCTGTCACATTCTGAATTAGTTGCTGTTACTGTTTCACCTTCAAAGGTAGCTCCATGTAGAGCGCATTGCAGTAGACCAAGCAGGAGGTAACCAGAGCATTGGCCACCCTAGTGAGACAGTCTGCAGGTTGGTAGGGTCTGCCTGCCCCCTGTCCCCCAGGGACAGTGCTTCTGTCTTGTCAGGATTCAACCTCAATCTGTTAGCCGCCATTTATCCGCAAACCACCAAGGCCACCAACACAGGCCATTCACTATCTTCACTGGTTCCAATTTAAAATATAGGAAGAGCTGGGTATCACCCACATGCCTCTGAACACCCAGCCAAAAACCCCTGGTGATCTCTCCCAGCGGCTTCATATAGATATTAAAAAGCATGGGGAGAGGACAGAGCCCCGAGGCACCCCACAAGTGAGAGCCCAGGGGTCTGAACACTCATCCCCCAACACCACTTTCTGGACATGGCCCAGGAGGAAGGAGGGGAACCACTGCATAGCAGGGTCCCCAGCACCTCTAGAGGGTAAAGAAGGATACAATGGTCAAAGGTCTCCAAAGCCGCTAAGAGATCCAGCAGAACCAGGAAAGAGCATTCCCCTCAGACTCTAGCCCATAGAAATTACACTCTGGATTTCTGTAGATTTTCCTCTATAGCATTTTATTCTCCTGAAGATGACTCAAGAGGAAGCGAAGGAGTGCACCAAAGTATTACGACTAGAGTTTTCCTTCTTGAGGAGCTCCCTTCCCAGGTTGACGAGCCCCAGCTGCCTTCACTTTCCTCTGCAAAATGGGCAGAATCTGCCTTCTTGACTGTGGGATTCACTGTTGTTCTCATCCTCTCCATCCACCAGGGCTGCCTTCACCTCAACAGAATTCCCTAATACACCAAGGATTTGAGACCCATCAGCTATCCTCACCTGGTTTAGCCAGCCAGTTGAAGCCGTTCCTGGGATTGTGGCCCCTATTCCATCCTGACAGCTTCTGGAAGAAACAGGTGAGAGCTGAGTGCAAGCTGGGGACCAATGGTGGATAAATTACCCCATAAGGTGCATGACATTTCCCCCGCCAAAGGTACTACCGCTTCCCTAACACCCCATGACATCGTATGATTATGATCTTTAAGACAGAACAGGAATAAATTCATGTCCCCAGAAATACACAACTTCAGGCCATTAGTGAATCAATACTATATTTCCAAGGTACTACATATTCCACTAAGTACAGTTTATCATTTTCCCTAGAATATCCTGCTTTTCAGTGTCATTTTAGGATAGTCCTGTGTCAAAAGACGGGCACGAGATCAGACAGCACATCGTTCTTTAAAAAATCAAGCTGCTTTATGAACATTGGTTGAGGATTAGGAAAGGTTGCTGGTGCATTACTATCATTTGACATGGCAATTTCATTTCCTGAAAGTTGGGAACATGGGTAGGAGGTGAGGGAATGTAGGAGACGTTGAAATAGGAGAAGGTGCTAATGGAGCTTGATGTGTTCTCTTTCCCTTTGTTCACTTCCTTGAAATCAAAACAGGATTCCCTTTCTTCCCACTCTGAAGAAGGAGATGGAGAAGACAGTCAAAACTCTAGAGGATTGGGTACCTGTCCCACCCATTAGGAATAGAGATTAAAATGTGTGAAATGCGGACAATGCATCATTGAATGAGCACACATAGTTCACATCAACGACCTCCAACAGGGGAGAAAACATTTAATGGTATGGAGTGTGGGAAACGTTTCACTGATATTGGAAAACTTAGAACACATCAACAGACTCACACAGGGGAGAAACCATTTAAATGCCTGGAGTGTGAGAAGAGTTTTAGTATTAGTGGAAGCCTTAGAAGACATCAACAGACTCATACAGGGGAGAAACCATATAAATGTATAGAGTGCGGAAAGAGCTACAGTCAGAATGGACACCTTAGAACACATCAACGGACTCATACAGGGGAGAAACCATTTAAATGTATAGAGTGCGGAAAGGGCTTTAGTGATAATGGAAGCCTTAGAAGTCATCAACGGACTCACACAGGGGAGAAACCATATAAATGTATAGAGTGCGGAAAGAGCTTTAGTGATAATGGACACCTTAGAAGACATCAACGGACTCACACAGGGGAGAAGCCATATAAATGTATAGAGTGCGGAAAGAGCTTCAGTCGGAATGGAATCCTTAAATTACACCAGCGGATTCACACAGGGGAGAAACCATATAAATGTATGGAGTGCGGAAAGAGCTTTAGTGATAATGGAAACCTTAGAAGTCATCAACGGACTCACACAGGGGAGAAACCATATAAATGTATGGAGTGCGGAAAGAGCTTCAGTCAGAATGGAGACCTTAGAAGTCATCAACGGACTCACACAGGGGAGAAACCATATAAATGTATAGAGTGCGGAAAGAGCTTCAGTCGGAATGGAATCCTTAAATTACACCAGCGGATTCACACAGGGGAGAAACCATATAAATGTATGGAGTGCGGAAAGAGCTTTAGTGATAATGGACACCTTAGAAGTCATCAATGGACTCATACAGGGGAGAAACCATATAAGTGTATCGTGTGTGGAAAGAGATTTAGGGACAGAGGATATCTTAGAACACATCAACGGACTCACACAGGGGAGAAACCATATCAATGTATCGAGTGTGGAAAGAGCTTTAGTCATAGTGGAAGCCTTAGACTACATCAACAGACTCACACAGGGGAGAAACCATATAAATGTATTGAGTGTGGAAAGAGCTTTAGTAACAATGGAAGACTTAGACTACATCAACGGACTCACACAGGGGAGAAACCATATAAATGTATTGAGTGTGGAAAGAGCTTTAGTAACAGAGGATATCTTAGAACACATCAACGGACTCACACAGGGGAGAAATCATTTAAATGCATGGAGTGTGGAAAGAGCTTCAATCAGAGTGGAGACCTTAGAAACCATCAACGGACTCACACAGGGGAG
The DNA here is from genome assembly GCF_964188305.1 of Podarcis bocagei. Lineage (NCBI taxonomy): Eukaryota > Metazoa > Chordata > Lepidosauria > Squamata > Lacertidae > Podarcis > Podarcis bocagei. The sequence goes on from NC_138135.1 coordinate 3,009,482, forward strand.
AAACCATTTAAATGTATCGAGTGTGGAAAGAGCTTCAGTCAGAATGGAAAACTTAGAACACATCAATGGACTCACACAGGGGAGAAACCATTTAAATGTATGGAGTGTGGAAAGAGCTTCAGTCAGAATGGAAATCTTAGAAAACATCAGCAGACACACAGGGGAGAAACCATGTAAATTTATGGACTCTGGAAGGAGCTTCAGTCAGAGTGGAACCCTTGATTTATGTCAACAAACTCACACAAAAGACAAACCATATAAATATCAGGAAAGTAGATAGAGGTTCACTCTTAGTGGAAGTTCAAAATCAACATGAAGAAGTTTAGGAGTTGAAACCCTTCAGACCATCAACAAACTCAGAGAGCATAAGCAGTTTAAATGAAAAGACTGCAAAAAATGCTTTATTTATAATGGAGTATTTAAGGAACAGGGACGCAGGTGGCGTGTGGTAGGAGCTGCAGTCAGAGTGGAACCCTTGATTTATGTCAAGAAACTCACACAAAACACAAACCTTATAAATATCAGGAAAGTAGATAGAGGTTCAGTCCTAGTGGAAGTTCTAAATCAACAGACTCATGGACAGGAAGAACTTTAGGAGTTGAAACTCTACAAACCATCAACAAACTCAAAGAGGAGAAGCAGTTTAAATGAAAAGAGTACAAAAAGTGCTTTATTTACAATGGAGTCTTTAAGGAACATCCAAGGACTCTCACATGGAAGAACCGATTTTGATGTCTGGAGTGCGGGACGTCTTCCTCTCGGAGTCCACTCTTTTCTTCACAGAAATGAACTCAGAAGGAATCAGTCATTAACACATGTTGTGTATGCGAAGTTCTGGAATTTATGTGTAAAACTGTATAGTAATGAAATATTGAAGGCAGTGTCAAACAATGTGATTATAATCTAAGATGTAAAGTACCTTTTGATAGAGAAGGGGTGAGGGTTTATCTGGGTTTCTGGTGGTCAGTGAGGATTAGGGCCGGGCGATATATTTTTCCATATTGGTTTCTAGACCACATCATGATAACCTTTCAAAAACAATTGATATGGCAACACCCCACAGATCACAGTGTCTGGGATGCTCATTTGCCTGGAAGCAGCCGGCAGAAAGCTTTGCTTCGTGAAGCCCCAGCAGATGCCGAGTTGCTGACTTCCCTCCAAAACCACATGAAGCGAAACACACACATCCATTGCCCTGTGTCCTTCCAGCCTCTTTCCTCCCTTCCTCCCTTCTGCCGGTTTGTGTGCCTGACTTAGATATCTTGTGTGGTGTATTTTTCTATTGCTGAAACTGGATTTGCTCTCAGGAGCTAAGTTTTGTGCCTCACTGGGGACCCAGTGAGAACTGTATGCTTTGAAAGCTCAGTAAACTATTACTGAAGAACTCCTACTGCCTCTGTGTGTGTTTTTGAGCTCAGCGTGGGAATTGCTCTACACGTGGCCCCTACCCTGCCGATACTTGGCTCATGCCCTGCAGTTGCTGTACTCAAGAATGCAAGATGGGTGCATCTGTGTGTGACTTGCTTTTGCACCAAACTCTCTCACCACCACATGATCTCTGAATACTGCTTCTTCACTAGAACTTCTCCCTGCCTCCTACATGTTCTGAAGAAAACTTAAAATGCTGTAATTTAATGGGAGATTTCCCCCAAGCCTTATTGCAAGAGGGGGAAGGAGGGGCTGCAGGTACCACGGAAGTCTCCTGACGGGCCCATCTTCCCTCATGAACCCCATGGGGCAACCCCAGAGCTCCTGCTTATTCTGGGGTTTGGGGAAGATAGTATTGTTTATGTTTTGTTGATGATCTTCTGATGTTTTGGAAGAATCAGGCTTTGTTCCAAAGCACCTAGCTCAGCTGAAAGAGCACTTTGACATGAAGGATCTTGGTGAGGTATCCAACTATCTTTCTCTGCAGGTGGAGAGGGACCAAGCAGGTAATTTTCTGGTACAGAAAACACAGAAAATTGCTGATGTATTAACCAGGTTGAATTTGGTTGATGCAAACCCAGCAGACACACCGATGGTGACAGGTTACCAGGTAGATAGTACTGCTGAAGCGTTTTCTGACACTACGCTGTACAGATGCATTCTAGGCAAGTTGAATTTTATGGCTAGATGCTCAAGACCTGACATATCTGTAAGCACTAACCTGCCTAGCAGACATGCCAACAATCCTACTGTTCAGGATTGGAAAGCTCTGAAGCGCATAGCCCGCTATTTGAAAGGGACTATGCACTACAGGCTGAGGTTCACCAGTCAGAAGACTGGAGGTCTTGAAATCTTTGCAGATGCTAGTTTTGGAAGTGACACCACGGATGGTACAAGCACTTCTGGAGTGTGCTACAAGTATAACCACTGTCTGTTTGACTTGCTGTGCAAGAAGCAGACGACAGGAAGCCTAAGTTCCTGTGAAGCAGAACTCAATGCTCTGCCATTTTCACTCATGGATTGTGAATGGTTGATGCAACTGTTTAAGGACATCAGAGTTTCTGTGAAATGTCCTATACAAGTGTATCAAGACAATAGATCCTGTTTGGCTTTGCTGAACTCAGAGAGTTGCAAGCAAAGAACCAAGTACTTGCAGATTAAGTTACATCATGCAAGAGAGTGTATTCAGAAAGGACTCATTCAGGGAGAAATGTAAAGTATTGCACTTGGGCAAAAAAAATGAGAGGCAGAAATACAAGATGGGTGACACCTGGCTTGAGAGCAGTACATGTGAAAAGGATCTAGGAGTCTTGGTTGACCACAAACAGTTGGTTGAGCCAACAGTGTGACGTGGCAGCTAAAAAAGCCAATGCAATTCTGGGCTGCATCAATAGGAGTATAGCATCTAGATCAAGGGAAGTAATAGTGCCATTGTATTCTGTTTTTTTAATAAATTTTTTATTAACGTTTCAAAAGTTTTTATCACAGCAAAGACAAAACAAAAACAATAACATAAACAAAAAAACAATATAAAAAGAAAAAAACCCATATAATTTCAACCCTTAATTTCTTATAACTTACTTTCCCAACTTCCTCATACCTCCCCTTTCTGTATCCCAATTTCTGACTAAATTTTTCAGCAAATCCTTCCCTTACTTTTAACTTGATTTTAATGTTACTTATTTTCTTTAACTTGACCGTTACAGCTAATAACCACATATTTTCTAATCCAACGTCATTTTAACATTCATTAATTTTACAATAGGGACGCAGGTGGCGCTGTGGGTTAAAGCCTCAGCACCTAGGACTTGCCGATCGAAAGGTCGGCGGTTCGAATCCCTGCGGCGGGGTGCGCTCCTGTCGTTCGGTCCCAGCGCCTGCCAACCTAGCAGTTCGAAAGCACCTTCGGGTGCAAGTAGATAAATAGGGACCGCTTACTAGCGGGAAGGTAAACGGTGTTCCGTGTGCTGCGCTGGCTCGCCAGAGCAGCGATGTCACGCTGGCCACGTGACCCGGAAGTGTCTGCGGACAGCACTGGCTCCCGGCCTATAGAGTGAGATGAGCGCACAACCCTAGAGTCTGGCAAGACTGGCCCGTACGGGCAGGGGTACCTTTACCTTTACCTTAATTTTACAATATTTCTTTAAATAGTCCTTACATTTTTTCCAATCTTCTTCCGCTGTTTCTCTTCCCTGGTTTCGGATTCTGCTCGTCATCTCTGCCAGACCCATATAGTCTATCACCTTCATCTGCCATTCTTCCAAGGTGGGTAGATCTTGTGTCTTCCAATACTTTGCGATGAGTATTCTTGCTGCTGTTGTAGCATACATAAAAAATGTTCTGTCCTTCTTTAACACCTCTTGGCCGACAATACCCAAGAGAAAGGCCTCTGGTTTCTTCAGGAACGTATATTTAAATACTTTTTTCAATTTATTATAGATCATTTCCCAGAACGCCTTAATCTTTGGGCACGTCCACCAAAGGTGAAAGAATGTGCCTTCATTTTCTTTACATTTCCAACATTTATTATCAGGCAAATGATAAATTTTTGCAAGCTTGACTGGGGTCATGTACCACCTATAAATCATTTTCATAATATTTTCTCTTAAGGCATTACATGCCGTAAATTTCATCCCGGTGGTCCACAACTTTTCCCAGTCAGCAAACAATAATGTTATGACCAATATCCTGTGCCCACTTAATCATTGCAGATTTAACCATTTCATCTTGTATATTCCATTTCAACAGCAAGTTATACATTCTTGACAGGTTCTTAGTACTGGATTCTAACAGTTCAGTCTCCAATTTTGATTTTTCCACCTGGAAGCCAATTTTCCTGTCCATCTTAAAAACCTCCATTATTTGATAGTAATGAAGCCAATCTCTCACTTTTCCTTTTAATTTCTCAAAACTTTGCAATTTCAATCTGTCCCCTTCTTGTTCCAAAATTTCCCAATATCTCGGCCATTTAGCCTCCATATTAAGTTTTTTAACAGCTTTTGCCTCCATTGGTGACAACCACCTTGGAGTTTTACTTTCCGACAAGTCTTTGTATCTAATCCAGACATTATATAGTGCTTTCCTGACAATATGGTTTTTAAAACCCTTATGAGCTTTGGCCTTGTCGTACCACAGATATGCATGCCACCCAAAAATATTGTTAAAACCTTCTAAATCCAAAATGTCAGTGGTCTCAAGAAGTAGCCAGTCTTTCAACCAGCAGAAAGCTGCTGATTCATAGTAAAGTTTAAGGTCTGGCAGGGCAAATCCGCCCCTTTCCTTTGTATCAGTTAATATCTTAAATTTTATTCTGGGCTTCTTGCCCTGCCAGACAAATTTAGAAATATCTTTCTGCCACTTCTTGAAACAATCCATCTTGTCCAATATTTGCAATGTTTGAAACAAAAACAACATTCTAGGCAATACATTCATCTTTATAACCGCAATTCGACCCAACAAGGAAAGCATCATATTTGACCAAATTTCTAGATCTTTTTTCACTTCTGTCCAAGATTTCTCATAGTTGTCTTTAAATAAGTTCAAATTTTTGCTGTCATATTTATCCCCAAATATTTCACTTTCTTAACCACAGTTAACCCTGTCTCATTCTGAAACCTTTCTTTTTCAAATGATGTTAAATTTTTCTCCAATACCTTCATTTTAGACTTATTCAATTTAAATCCTGCTACTTGACCAAACTCTTGAATTAGTTCCAAAACCCTTTTTGTACTAGATTCAGGCTCTTGTAAAGTAAGTACCAAATCATCTACAAATGCTCTCAGTTTGTACTGTTTGGCTCCGACCTGCACTCCTTTAACCAACTGGTCCCTTCTAATCATGTTCAGCAAAACCCCCAGGACTGATATAAAAAGTAGTGGAGAGATTGGGCATCCCTGACGTGTCCCTTTTTCTATCTTAAATTCTTTCGTAACCACATTATTTACAATAAGTTTTGCTTCTTGTTCAGAGTATATCGCACCTATACCGTTTTCAAACCCTTGGCCTACCCCCATCCCCCGGAGATTCTTCATCATAAAACTCCAAGAAATATTGTCAAAGGCTTTCTCAGCATCCACAAATATCAAAATTGCTTTAGTGTTTATGTTCACTTCCAGCTTTTCCAAAATATCAACTATATTCCTTACATTATCTGATAAATGTCTTCTTGGGAGAAAGCCTGCTTGGTCTCTGTGAATCTCCTCCATCAAAACTATTTTCAGCCTTTTTGCTAAAATGTCAGCAAAAATTTTGTAATCCACATTTAATAACGAAATAGGGCGGTAGTTTTTAAGTTGAGTCTTTTCCGTCTCCGTCTTCGGTATAAGTGTGATGTAGGCCTCTTTCCGCGTAGTGACATTGTATTCTGCTCTGGTCAGACCTCACCTGGAGTACTGTGTCCAGTTCTGGGCACCACAGTTCAAGAAGGACACTGACAAACTGGAACGTGTCCAGAGGAGGGCAACCAAAATGGTCAAAGGCCTGGAAACGATGCCTTATGAGGAACGGCTAAGGGAGCTGGGCATGTTTAGCCTGGAGAAGAGGAGGTTAAGGGGTGATATGATAGCCATGTTCAAATATATAAAAGGATGTCACATAGAGGAGGGAGAAAGGCTGTTTTCTGCTGCTCCAGAGAAGCGGACATGGAGCAATGGATCCAAACTGCAAGAAAGAAGATTCCACCTAAACATTAGGAAGAACTTCCTGACAGTAAGAGCTGTTTGACAGTGGAATTTGCTGCCAAGGAGTGTGGTGGAGTCTCCTTCTTTGGAGGTCTTTAAGCAGAGGCTTGACAACCATATGTCAGGAGTGCTCTGATGGTGTTTCCTGCTTGGCAGGGGGTTGGACTCGATGGCCCTTGTGGTCTCCTCCAACTCTATGATTCTATGATTTTATGATTCTATAGGTGTCCTACATGGCAGGAAAAGAAATTCCTGCTGATCTGTTGTCTAAGGTTGTTAACAGAGAACAACGTAAGGTTTACGTACAGAGGTTGCAATTGGGTTGAACCACAGGTACTAAAGGTTACACGGAAAGGGGGAGGATGTTAGGATATTTCCGTTCCACCTTAAAAGGGAGCAGGCTTTGTGAGTCACAGAGTCTGCGTATTTCCTGTTCACAGGATGTTTCTGTTTTGATAGAGCTGTTCTCTCTCTCTCTATGCCTGAACACGCAAGCAGGCAGTCATGTTTTTTCCTTTGTTCTGACCAACGCTGAATAAACTTCTAAATAATGCTCTCCTGCGTGCATCTTTCGCTGTGCGGATTTCTGCTGATAGAGCGTGCATCAGCTCTGGAATGTGGCAAGCTATTTTCTGGAGCTCGTGTCGCTAATTGCTGATACTGTATCTACGGGAGATCCATGGATCGTCCGGAGGCGACGTGGGGGCCATGATGGGCTTTTTCTCCCTGGCAGTATCACAACAGTTATATCTTTAAAGTTTAATATTACAAATATTATGCCTGAATGTATCCTTTCAACTTGACAGCTCAGGGAAGTTACCTAGCTTTAAAAATAATATCAAATCATCTCCTTTCCCAGTTTCCTCCATTCCAAAGCTATTTTCCCCTTGCAAAAGGACTCCAGGACGTTCCCAGAGGTGACAATTGCTGGGCTCATTGTTAGCCAAAGGAAGCCAAATCTCATCACCTGACTCGCCTCAGGCTCCAGACATGCAAAGGAACTTCTATTGTACTTTTGGGTGGTGGTACTTAAGAAGAAGAAAAAGAAGAAGAGTTTGGACTTGATATCCCGCCTTTCACTCCCTTCAGGAGTCTCCAAGTGGCTAACATTCTCCTTTCCCTTCCTCCCCCACAACAAACACTCTGTGGGGTGAGTGGGGCTGAGAGACTTCAAAGAAGTGTGACTGGCCCAAGGTCACCCAGCAGCTGCATGTGGAGGAGTGGGGAAGCGAACCCGGTTCCCCAGATTACGAGACTACCGCTCTTAACCACTACACCACACTGGCTCTCTATATCATAGACATATTTATCTATGCTAATCTTATACCTGAGTCTTGCCCTGCCATGTCTGCTTATGCTAATCTTGTACCAAGGACTTGTCTGGACATGTTTGCCAAGGTTAACCCCTCCCCTTTTGTGACATGTCAGTGATGCTGTATGAACTGTATTCTGGGATATGGTGGGAAAGTTTTAAAAGTCTTTGTCACCCCATCCTCGGGGTTCAAATTTGCTCTTTGAACCTATTGCTCAATAAACTTTGGTCTATAGCTGTTTGCTCCAGTTGGCTGGACTCCTTCCTTTATTCCGCAGGGACCCGCGGGCTCTGCCCGACCAGCTGGGGGACTGAGCAGCCTCACACCTAGATTTTCCCCTAACAGTTAGGTCCAGGTCCCTGTTCGCAGGGAGTTCTCAGTCGTTTGGGGTTCATCGCTCCACCGTATTTGCGTTCAAATTTGCCAAAATTGTTCACCATGCCTTGTAACAGAGTCCATTCCTCCTGTGAGTGTGGGGAACCCCGCCCCCATTATGAGCTCCTGCTTAAGTTGTTACACAAGGGGGACTCCCTGCCCTTCCAACATGTTGCAGGAGCGTTCAAGGAAAACAGAAAGTGAGAAATCTCCTGTTTCCTCACAGCCTCAGCCCCCCTTGGCCAAGATAGAGACAATAAAATACAAGGACATACACAGAACTGGGAGTCTGCTGTTGCATGGGGGTGGGGTCCCTACACTCACTCTCTCACACAGAGAGACACAGACTCTCACACACAGATGGCCCTCCAGCCCCAGCTCCCTTGGCTGAGCTGGAAACACAAGTCTCAATGCAAAGCACACAAAAAGAGATAGAGACAATAAAATACATAGACATACCCAGAGATGGGAGCCCGTTGTTGCCTGTGGGGGGTGGGGTGGGGGTGGTTTCTGTTACAAGAATTTTAAGGTCTTAGATATATAATAAATGTTCATAAATGTACCAAGCAAACACGTACATAAATATATAAACCACATGTCCGAAGCAGAACAGCAAGACAGTCCTGAAATCCTTTTGACTCCCCCGCTGACCAAATGTTTCTCTGCAAGGAAGGAGGAGGTGAAAAAACCTATCTGAGGATGTACAAATTCCAACGCACTTTAGTTCTGTGCTGCTTCACTCCCTGCATGAATTTTACCTGGGTGTCGGGGCTGTGTGCGCAAAAGCCAAAGCCCCATTTTTCCCCTTAACACAGGAGTCACAGAGTCCAAGCCGCTGCTCAATGTGCACCAGTACCTAAAACACAGGCGGATCTATCTTGTGGCGTGGGGTGGATTTTGCAATGTAAACATTTTGGGGTGGGAGACCCCACTTTGCAAGTGGGTTGCCGGGATCCGCCCCTCTCCCGCTCTCCTGATCCCCAGAAGGAAGAAGGGAGGGGGGAAACCTTCCTCTCCTTCCCCCACTCAATTCCTCCCCTCCCGGCACATCCTTCTCTCACCCCGCCCCCATACATTGCACCTCCTCCTCCTCGCCATCCGACTTCTGTTCCGGGAATGGGAAGGGGGAAGAGCCCCCTCCCAAACTGCCTGCTTATCCCACAAGTGGAGCTTCTGCGCCGGATTGCTGCTCTGTGCCGTAGCTTTAGTGGCACATGCTCTCGGAAAGGGAAGAGGTGCGGCAAGGGACCCCCCCAAAAAAAAACATTGATGTTGCAGGAAAGGAAAGGAGAATCACGAGCGAGGACAAAGAGGTAAAGGGGTCTCAGGGGGAGGCGACAGAAGGATCCAGAGACCCCCTCCAGCTCCCCAAAGCGCCTGTTGTGGATCTGGATCCCTGCAAGCATGCTGCGAAGGGGGTTTTCCTTGGACCCTTAGGAAGCCCACCCAGGGGATCCCAACGAAGCCCCCTCGCCCCATTTCCCCGCGCAGGCATCCCTGGGACTGTTAACGGAAAAATCCGAGGGCTCCCTTCGACAAAAACAAAGACACCAACCAGGATAACTTGGAGCAAAACAGCAGCCTGTAGGCTTGGCCTTTATTGATCTGTTGCAACAGGGTGCTCCCCTCACTTGCAGGAGAGAGGAAGGACTCTGAAAAATTGTGTGCAAGGCCTTATAAAAACTTTTGAAATTGCCACCCTGTAGATCAGGTAACCTGAGTGTCCTGTCACCTGGCTGGTTCCCCCTTTCCCCCTCCCCATGATTACTTTCCAGGTGACAGAGGGGAGTCTGCAGTTTCCTGCCCCCAGAGGGAAGATCTGATCATTGTCCTTTGTTCCAGTCTGTGCTGAATCCACTCCCATATGCAAGTTCTTTGTGATCTTGATGGTCTTCTGTATAGGACCATCAGGGTCGGCATAGCAACTGGGCAGGGCTCCTGTGGATGTGCTGGGATGCTCAAGGGATTATGGCTGGCCTATATCAAACCTTCCCCATTTTGTAGTCCTTCCTTCATGGAGTAAAATAAAAGTGGAACAGTGCAAATCCGATGTATGGTTGATTTTCTATGAATTTATAACAGAAGCGCAGCGTATGTAGTGTTTTAGTGTGAGTGCGTGTGAAGTTTGTACAAACTGAATGATGTCATGGAACTTTGAAGTGTCAGGCATAGCCCTATTGGCTTTAGCCCAAACGTAGCAGAGTTTTCCTGCACAGCGAGGAAGCTAGTTGCGGCAGTAATGACTAGTCAGCTAGACTCAGAATAACTATTTACAGGATTTATTAAAAGGAAAAATAAAACCAGCAGAGTTTCTGCATACAAATAAAAGCAAAATAAATCCTCTCTTTCTCTCTCTCACAAAACCATACACAGCACTTCTACTCCTAACACACCTCACACCAAACTGTGCTAGCAATCCCTAGATAACAGAGTTGAGTGCTGCTCGTTAACCAATCAGAGTGAGTAGTTTCTAGGTCAAGCAGACCTGGGCTTTCTGCCAAGAGTAAATTGACACCAGCTTGAGTTAATTGGTGAAGCTAGAATCTGCAAGTTTCCCACGAGAACCAATTAACAGAAACTGAACACCCCCTCACAGATTCTGCTGAACAATTAACTCCAAATACACCTATGTAGGAGATTATTTTTCCAGCAAACCTAAACCCTTGCACATTCGCTTGTTCTTTATCTTTGCCAATGGTTTAGTTAACACATCTGCTACATTTTCTTCACTTGATACATAAGTACAGGTGATTACATTGTCTTGTACACAGCAACGCACATTTTGGTATTTTACAGAGATATGTTTGGAACGCGATTTGAAACCCTCTGTTTTACTTAATGTTATACAAGCTTGATTATCAATGTAAACTTGTACTGGTTCTCCACAATCCACATTTAAATCTGCCATCAAATGCTTGAAATAAATCACCTCGTTGCACAATTCACTCAATGCGGCGTACTCTGATTCCGTTGATGACACACTTACAACGTCTTGCTTGCGTGACCGCCAGCTGATTAAAGCTCCACCGACCATTATGACTAGTCCTGTGACAGATTTTCTATCTGGCAAATTTCCCCAGTCACTATCACAGTAGCAACTCAACATTTCATCCTCTGAAGAATTTAATTGTAACATATAGCCAATTGTCTGTTTGAGGTATCTCAGAACTTGTTTTACCCCTTTCCAGGCATTTAGTGTGGGTTTTGAGACCAATCTACTTAATATGCCCACAGCGTAGCTAATATCAGGTCTGGACCACTGTGCTAGATACAATAAACTTCCAATTACAGAGTGATATACATCAGGATGTTCAAATTCAGGACTCTCATCTATATGAAGTGTTTTTATGAAACCTGGATCCATAGGCACCGCTGCCCCTTTGCAATCCTGCATCCTGTATGTAGTCAGTAGTTGTTTAACTTTGTTCTGCTGACTAATTAGGCAGCTGCCATCTTGGGCCCAGCACACTTCCAACCCTAGATATGTCCTAACCGGGCCTAAGTCTTTCACTTTGAACTTACTAGACAATTGCTTGGCAAACCTTTTAGTTTGTTTATCTGTTTTACAGGCATACAATACATCATCTACATAGATCAGACAAAACTCTTGATCACTGCCTGTACCACGTACATAAACACAATTGTCAGCTGTACTCTGCTTGAAACCAAATGACACTAAGGCCTCATGGAAACATCTGTTCCAAGATCTTGCAGCCTGTTTGAGACCGTATAGAGCTTTGTTTAATTTCAACACTCTATTGGAACCTGTCTCATAACCAGGCGGTTCGGCTAGATACAGGTCTTCTGATATTGATGCATGCAAATATGCAGTCTGGATATCAAAATGGTTTAACAGGAGTTTTCTCTTTGCTCCAAGCGTTAAAATCAGCCTTACACTGTCCCCCTTAGCAGTAGGGGAAAAAGTCTCGTCATAATCTTTTCCAGGCCTCTGAGAGTATCCTTGAGCAACTAAACGAGCTTTGTATTTGTACTCTCCTGTCACCAGAGGTTTAAGTTTGTACACCCACCTGCAGCCTACAATCTTTGCCCCCTCAGGCGCTGCTACTGGTGTAAAAACCTTGTGCTCATTCAGAGAGGACATCTCTTCCTCCATTGCCTGTTTCCAGAGCTCTGCCTCCTCTTTTGGTAACTTTAACACCTCCTGAAAACTCTTGGGTTCTGCACTTACACTAAACACATTTGCAGTATCAGGAGAAAAACGCACCGGAGGCACTCCTTTGTTTTGTCTTTTAGATCTTCTGGGAGAAAATTTTTCTTCTGACCCACTTTCCTCCTCAGAACTACGACCTCTCTTTTGTTGCTTAGCGACTGGTCTTCCACTTTCTTGAGAGCTCTTATCTGAACTTTCCTCCCCCTCAGACTCTGACTCTCTGTGTCTACCTTCAGAGTCATGAAGCTCCTGGGAAGGTTCAAACCAAACCTCAGTATTGGCATGTAGTCTCTCCCAGCCACTATGTTCACAAAAACTGGCATTCCTGGAGATCACAATGCCATTTGTCCCTTCAGCAAAGCGGAAACCTTTTCCCAGCTCCTGGTAACCCACAAACACTAGCTGTTTGGTCTTAGGATCTCCCTTCTTCCTCATTTGTTTCGGAATTAATACCCAGGCTTTTGATCCAAACACATGCAAATGGTCAATTTTGGGTTTTTTCTGAAACAATTTAAAGTAAGGGGTTGTACCTATTGTTTGATGAAAGAGCCTATTTTGGAGATAACACGCGGTGAGCATGCTCTCCCCCCAATAAGACATGGGCAAATCCGCATCATCAAGCATGGCAAACATCATATCTTGTAAAGATCTGTTTTTTCGCTCTGCAACGCCATTCTCCTCTGGGGAAAAAACGTTCGTTTTTCTATGCCCAATGCCACGCTTTTGTAACCAATCTTTAAAGGCATTTGACATAAATTCGCCACCTCTGTCCGTCTGAATCCTTTTGAGTTTAACAGACAGAAATCTTTCCACAGATGCCACCCAGCCTTTAAACTTAGTGAACACGTCACCCTTATTTTTCATGGGAAAAACCCAAGAATAACGCGTGGCGTCATCCACAATTGTTAGTGAAAAGCGCGATCCACCCCTGCTTACAGCAAATGGACCAATTACGTCCATGTGAACCAGCTGTAGCGGTGACTCACTAACTCTGTCACTTCTGGGGTAAGAGACTCTGTGGGTTTTAACCTTTTTACACACATTACAATCAAGGTACTTGTTACAACTCTTTAAATTACCCCCATCAGCCAATTCAGACATTTTTAGTACACTTTTCCAGCAAGCATGCCCCATTTTCCTATGCAATAAGTGCACACAGTTGTCATGTATAGCTTTGTTATTCACTGCAGGCTGAGATTTACTGACTACTGCTGCAACTTGAGATCCTGCTTTAAGCCAAAACAAGCCTCCCTCTGACTTAGCAGTGCCTAAAATCTCACCAGCCTTCTTAATAATGCAACTGTCTCCTTCAAAATACACTTTAAACCCAGCTTTTAGCAAACAATCTACAGACATCAGATTGCTCCTTAATGACGGCACACAAAGTACATTTTGCAGGCATTCACGAAGACAAGGAACAAAAACTGCACCCCCCGAAATCACTTCGGAAGTACTTCCGTCTGCTAGAGCCACCTGGCTGCGCTGTGCTGAGTTCTTGGAAACAAACAATTCATCTGAATTCATGATGTGGCGAGATGCTCCCGAATCGACCACCCAGACCGCTTGTTTCTCATCAGCACTCTTGACCTCGCCGGTCACCAGCTGAGCCGACTGTTTTCGTTTGAAGAATTTCTTTTTACGCTGCTGCTGCTGCTGATCTCGTCTCTGCTCCTGCACTGGCAACTGAGACTTGACCAACTCCGGACATTGTCGTTTTAGATGCGCTGAAGACCCACATCGGAAACAACGCCTAACAGCAAACGCTGACTCCTCACCAGTACGCTGCTTTTGCTTCACCTCTGGCACGGCATGAGAACTCCTTCCAAACCGCCCGCCAGTAGAAGCCTCTGCAGCCAACGACCTTTCTTGCCTCTTCTGCCATTCTTCAATCAAACGCCCAGTAACGTAACTGACTGATAAATCACGCTCCTGCATGCCTTCTAGAGACAAAACTAAATTATCCCAGCTTTCCGGGAGAGAACTCAAAATAATAGCCACCTTCTCCTGCTGGTCTAACGCACAGTCTCTTTCCTGTAGCGCAACAAACTTTAACTGTAAACTGTGTAGGTGTTCCTGCATTGTAACCCCAGGCTGTAACATTGCCTTGTACAATGCCTTGCGAATGAACAGCTTGGAAACCGCTGTCTCACGCACATGGAGTTCTTTAAGTGCTTGCCACACACCTCTAGCTGTCTTGATTCCCCTCACATATGGCAACTGGGAATCTTCCAGCCCCAAGACAATTGTGGCCCTTGCTCTTTGGTCTTTATCGAGGTCTTCATCATCAGGCTTCGTAGGAAACTTACTCACCACTTGCCAGAGACGATCCCTCTGCAGCACTGCCTGCATGCGTTCCGACCACAGCAAGTAATTGGAGTCATTCAGACGCTCAAAAGCCATCTGAACTGGTTGTGAGGCCATCTTGAGAGCGATGTCCCTGGAACCCGGAACCAGCTACTCACGACCACCGAGAGAGAAAACAGGAACCACAGCACCCAGCACTCACACGCTGCAGCTGTTGTCCTTGTGTCCGCTGCGTCACCAGCTCACCACAGTCAGGAACCAGCCACTGTCCACCTGCTGCACCGACAGGAACAACAACTTCTGGAACTACTGGAACCAACACCGTTGATGCTGACACCACCGCAACTCAGGCTGGCAGCACAATGCCCATAACCTCATGGAACTTTGAAGTGTCAGGCATAGCCCTATTGGCTTTAGCCCAAACGTAGCAGAGTTTTCCTGCACAGCGAGGAAGCTAGTTGCGGCAGTAATGACTAGTCAGCTAGACTCAGAATAACTATTTACAGGATTTATTAAAAGGAAAAATAAAACCAGCAGAGTTTCTGCATACAAATAAAAGCAAAATAAATCCTCTCTTTCTCTCTCTCACAAAACCATACACAGCACTTCTACTCCTAACACACCTCACACCAAACTGTGCTAGCAATCCCTAGATAACAGAGTTGAGTGCTGCTCGTTAACCAATCAGAGTGAGTAGTTTCTAGGTCAAGCAGACCTGGGCTTTCTGCCAAGAGTAAATTGACACCAGCTTGAGTTAATTGGTGAAGCTAGAATCTGCAAGTTTCCCACGAGAACCAATTAACAGAAACTGAACATGATGGGGGGGGGTCTCCTGCTACAGTTCCCCCATTCGGAAATAAGATTGCAAAGGTGGCTACTTTGCAATCCTTTTCTCCACACAATTTAAGGTGGTAAATATTAACCTGCTATTCTCCGTCCCAGATGCGTGTGTCCATGTGAACCTGACAGGGACTTGGATGTCATGCTTCTTAAGGATATTTGCATAGAAATATAACAGTGTAACAGTGCACATAGTTAGACATAGGATATCACGTAAAATTAATATTTTGTTGCTCAGTTACTTGTGGTATTCTAGCACCTTGGAAGAAATATTTTCTCAATAGTGGCCTATGCTTTTCATTTAGCAGGAAGGTCCACCAATAACTGAAAAATGCAGTTTGCTACAGGACTCTGTGGGTTCCACGTGGAGAGAGGTGGGCATTAAAGGGTTAAGGGGTGTGAGGGACGCCTGGATAGACCCCTCTGTGCTTCCTCTGCTCGTCTTGGGGGTGGGGTCCTCCATATGGAGAGATGGGGGGGCGCAGGGCGAGGGGTGAGCCGCGCCAAGGGGGGCCTCTGGGTGCAGGGGAGACTCTGCGAGAGATGGATGGAGTCAATGAAGTGGGGAGGGGGAGCATCCCTGGGGCAGGAAAGGGCAGCAATGGGCGGGGGGAGAGATAGGTAGACCAGTCTTTGGGGAGACGTCTCCGTGATGGGGCCCGCGGGGATTCTCTGGAGGGGCCGCCTTGGCTTCTCCCTCCCACCCAGGAATCGGCCACCCCTTCAAGGCAGCCAGAGGGATCTCTAGAAAGTGGGGGTCCCATCCCCCCCACCCCTTCCTTCCTGCAACCTCTATCATCTTCCCACCCCATCAGCCCCTGCCCTGTCCAGACTGTTGCAGGAATCTATGTATAGGTTGGGGGTGGTTGTCCCTCCAGCAGATATCATGCACATGCAGCCCACCACCAAAATCAGCACCATCACTTTTGTGATTTCTTCCCACAAAACACTTCATCACAGTTTCTTCCTATCTATTCAAAGGACCTCTGCTGCACAATACCAAATGTATGAATTCACTGATAAATGTCTTTATGTACTGACTCACTGGGAAAACTTCAGAAATTCCTATAGACATGTGAGCTCAGCTCCTCAGCAGCCTCTCTGCCTGAGTGATAATCCCTGGCATCCTGATACCTGAGTGCCAGAGAGGTAGCCATTCCAGAAAGAACCAACCCAGATGAAGACAAAAGGGTGGGATTAACTTGGCTGGGAAACAGGTCAGGGAGGACAATGGATGGCCGGCTGGGGGTGGGGCAAAGGCCAAAGAAAAGAGGCCAACCCCTTTGTCCAAGCCTCCTTTGGTTTTCTTCCTTCCAGGATCAGGATCCTCAGAAGCGTGTCCTGACAGCCAGATTAAGGTAAATTCTGACCTGATTGGAAGGGACATGGCCCCTCCGCCAGGCTAGGCTGCAATTTTGTGGCTTTTCTTTCTGGGCGGGCACCCAGATAGGCCGGGGGGGGGGAAACCTTTTTGTTTTGCGGTGGCGGGGTGGGGTGGGGCATAGCCATCCACCACCCTCTAGCTGTAGGCCGCATGCCGGCCATTTCCCTTCTTGGGGGGCGGGAAATAAGTCAGGCCACATGGCGTTCATGTTTGTTTGCACTCCCCCCCCCCCTTGTTCCACTCTGGCTACTGACGCACTTCTGCTCCTAGAAGGGAAATGTAAATATCTCTTTTCTTTCACCTGATAGATGTCTGGTGGAGGGCAAGGGGGACCATGGGGCAGGGTCCAGGATGCTCAGATTACAGCCACCAGACTGTATTTTGGGGACTGTAACATTGGGATTAGCAGCTAATAAAATTTTGGGTTCTCTTTTGTTCGGGGCTTCCATCTTGTTCCACCTGGTGGCAGGTGGGAGTCCTGTCGCAACCGTCTTCAATAAATACCAAGCCTACTGGCTGCTGTTTTGCTCTGGTATTCCTGGCTGGTGTCCTTGTTTTTTCTCCAGGGGGCCCCTCAGATTTCTCCATTAGCAAGACGCACCTTCCTTCCTGCAAGCTTCACCCGCTTCCCACCCCATAAGCCCCTGCCCTGCCCAGATAATAATAATAATAATAATAATAATAATAATAATAATAATAATAATAATAATAATAATAATAAATTTATATAACACCATTCCCCGGGCGAAGCCGGGCTCATGATCATTTAATTAAAATGCATTCTAAAAGCAACTCATTCTAATATAAAATCAAAATCAAATTAATGGCAGATACAGCAATTCTGCCCGGTCCAACCATTGTTCCCCCTGGAGAGGAGAGGAAATCCCCAGAGGAAGAGGGGAGGGGGGAGGCCTTCTCAGAAGCGGCTCTTTGTTTCCTCAATCCCACCCAGGAAGCAGCCAGAAACCTTTTCCTCTCTCTCAGGCTTCCATCTTTAAGCGTCTCTTCCACTGCCTGGTTCACTGAGGATGCAGAAGATGTACACCTGTCGTCAGGAACAGGGGTGCCAAGTCCATGGAATGGCTCTCAGGATTGATATAGAAGTTGCATCTCAAAGGCATTTTTGTTCCTCTAACTTTTTGTAGGCAGTGTCAGACTGACAGACAAGCTGAGATACAATCCATCAAAATTCAATGACAGCGGCTGCGTGAATCTTCCCAGTCAAAGGACCCATTTTCATGATAGACAGCCCCCGTGGCTGGAGGCTCAACACCCAGGATGTGCCTATACAGGCCAAAGACTGCCAGCATTAGCACAGGTAAGGTGTGTGACCCCCCCCCCAATCGACAGGCTGTGTGTAAATGAGAGTTTGTGGGTGGGATTATCGTTTACGGCAACTCTGTTGCTCCCACAAGGGAGCACCTAGGGGTCAGAACACTCCTCTCCCAAGACCACTTTCTGAACAAGGCCCAGGAGGAAGGAGGGGAACCACTGCAGAGCAGGGCCCCCAGCTCCCCTAGAGGGTCCAGAAGGATACCATGGTCGACGGTCTCCAAAGCCACTTAGAGATCCAGCAGAACCAGGAAACAGTTTTCCCCTTGGACTCTAGCACATCGGAGATCATCATCCAGTGCAACCAGTGCTGTTTTAGTCCCATGATGAGGCCTGAATCCCAATTGGAAGGATAATGGTGGAAGAAGCTTTCCTGCTGTTCCAGGTACCCCCCTCCCCAGTCATTCAGTTTGTACTTACACGACACACACAACATACACGACGTTTTTCTTATAAATTTATAGTAAATCAACTGTACATCAGATTTACCGTATTTTCCCCTCTATAACACACAGATTTTTTCTCCTAAAAAGTAAGGGGAAATGTCCATGCGTGTTATTGAGCGAATGTGTGGTCCCTGGAGCCAACTGGCCCGAGTGCATCACACATTTTCTTCGAGGGTCGTCTTCATTGCGGTCAGCAGAAGCCAGGGAAGTGCTTGCTAGGAGGTTTGGCCACTCTGCAGCGCGACTGTGTGTTTGCTAGTGTGTGTGCTTTGTGAGTGTGTGGTTGCCTGTGTTTGTTCACTAGCGTGGGTGCTTGGAGGGAGTGAGAGAGTGACGGACTGCTGCATCTTCTCCTGCAATTTGCCTTTTAAAAAATTGGAAGCAGCGGGGCAGTAAAAACCACCTCCGAAAGCCCCATTTCCCCCTTCTAAGGCTGCAGCTCGGCTTTGGGTCACCCCAAATTCAACATCAGATCACATAGCATATCCATGGCTACAGCCTGCACCAAAAAAAATCACGCACCCACTGTTGCCTGGGGCTGCAATGGTACAAAAACGTGGTTACAAAGCATGGATCCTCAGGATCTTTGCATTGGGTCACCCCAAATTCAACATCAGATCACATAGCATATCCATGGCTACAGCCGCACCAAAAAAATCTCGCACCCACTGTTGTCTGGGGCTGCAATGGTGCAAAAACTTGGTTACAAAGCACAGATCCACATGGATTAACAGGATTTTTGCATTGGGCTAACCCAAACTCTCTGTCAAATCACATGTCTGTGGCCACAGCATGAAGCACAAAAATGATACATCCACTGTTTCATTCAGATATTTTTTTTCTTGTTTTCCTCCTCTAAAAACTATGTGCGTGTTATGGTCAGGTGCGTGTTATCGAGTGAAAAATACAGTACACCGGTCCACTTTTATTTTGCTCCATGAAGAAAGGACTATCAAAGGGGATAGGTTTAATACAGGGTGGCCATAATCCCTTGAGCATACCAGCACATCCACAGGAGCCCTGCCCAGTTGCTATGCCAACCCTGATGGTCCCAGACAGAAGACCATCAAGGTAACAAAGAACTTGCATATAGGAGTGGATTCAACATGGACTGGAGCAAAGGACAATGATCAGCTCTTCCCTCTGGGGGCAGGAAACTGCAAACTCCCCTTTGTCACATGGAAAGTACTCATGGGGAGGGGGAAAGGGGGGAACCGGCCAGGTGGCAGGACACTCAGGTTACCACCACAACTCCTCCCTCAACCCCTCCTTTTTGTGATGTATCAGTGATGTAGTTTTAGGGGTGTAGTTTGAGGAATTAGTAACTAATAAAAGTTGGGGTCTTCTTTTGTACGGGGCTTCCATCTTGTTTCACCTGGTGGCAGGTGGGAGTCCTGTCGCGACAGTTTTCAGTAACGACCAAGCCTACAGGCTGCTGTTTTGCTGTGGTATTCCTGGCAGCTGTCCTTGCTTTTTTGTCCAAGGGAGCCCTCAGATTTCTTCATTAACACTGGTCCTGCACCCCCAAAAGCTCCAGGCACAGGACTTTCATTAGCTTTGAAGGGGCCATCGGATACTTGGTGATCTTTTCTTCAAAAGACAAATATTCTGAATAATTTTTAATTGATGTATGATATAAACAGCACTTCTGTTTTACATATTCCACATTGGAGAGATTTTGATACACAGGTCTGAGTTCATCGCTCCCCCTGAAACTGCTGTGTCAGCAGTCCTGCCAGCCTGGACAGTGTGTTTAGGGGTCCTGGGCTGCCTAGACAACAAGACCCCCTTCTCAGCCTGGCTTATATGGTCCCAAGGAAAGCAGAGCAGTATGTTAGGCACCAGCTTGGCTGCAGGAGTGGCTGGAAGGAGGTGTGCAGGGCAGCATCCAACCATCTTAGAGAGTCCACTCTGGATTTGTGTAGGTTTTCCTCCATAGCTTTTTCTTCTCCTGAAGATAACTCACGAGGAAGCGAAGGAGTGCACCAAAGTATTACGACCAGAGTTTTCCTTCTCAAGGAGCTCCCTTCCCCGGTTGACAAGCCCCATCTGCCCTTCACTTTCCTCTGCAGAATGGGCAGAATCTGCCTTCTTGACTGTGGGATTCACTGTTGTTTTAATCCTCTCCATCCACCAGGGCCTTTCTTCACCTGCAGCAGAATTCCCCAACCCACCAAGAATTTGAGACCCATCAGATATCCTCACCTGGTTTAGCCGGTCGGTTGAAGCTGTTCCTGGGATTGTGGCCCGTATTGCATCCTGAAAGCTTCTGGAAGCCAGAGGTGAGAGCTGAGTGCAGGGTGGGGACCAATGGTGGATAAATTACCCCAGAAGGTGCATGACATTTCCCCCATCAAAGATACTACCGCTCTCCTAACACCCCATGACATCGTATGATTATGATCTTTAAGACAGAACAGGAATAAATTCATGTCCCCTTCAAGCTATTAATGAATCAATACTACATTTTCAAGATACTACACATTCCACTAAGTACAGTTTATCTATTTGCCTTGAATATCCTGCTTTTCGGTGTCGTTTTAGGATAGTCCTGCATCAGAAGACAGGCACAAGATCAGACAGCACATCTTTCTTTAAAAAATCAAGCTGCTTTATTAACATTGATTGAAGATTTTGAAAGTTGCTCATAAATTACTATCATTTGACATTGCAACTTCACTTGGGAACATGGGTAGGAGGTGAGGGAATGTAGGAGACGTTGAAATAGGAGAAGGTGCAAATGGAGCTTGATGTGTTCTCTTTCCCTTTGTTCTCTTCCTTGAAACCAAAATAGGATTCCCTTTCCTCCCACTCTGAAGAAGGAGATGGAGAAGACAGTCAGAACTCCAGGGGATGGGGCAAAATTCCTCCCCATTAGGGATAGAAATTAAAATGTGTGAAATGCGGAATATGCATCATTGAATGAGCACACATAGTGCATATCAACGACCTCCAGCAGGGGAGAAACCGTTTAAAGGTATGGAGTGTGGGAAACGTTTCACTGATAGTGGAAAACTTAGAACTAATCAGCGGACTCACATGGGCAGGAAAGGACTCCAATGCAGGGAGTGTGGGAAGAACTTCAGTCAACATGGGCACTTAAGTTTACATCAACGGATTCACACGGGGGAGAAACCATTTAAATGCATGCAGTGCGGAAAGAGCTTCTATCGGAGTGATAAACTTAGAACACATCAACGGACTCACACAGGGGAGAAACCATTTAAATGCATGGAGTGCAGAAAGAGCTTCTATCGGAGTGATAAACTTAGAACACATCAACGGACTCACACAGGGGAGAAACCATATAAATGTATGGAGTGTGAGAAGAGTTTTAGTATTAGTGGAAGCCTTAGAAGACATCAACAGACTCACACAGGGGAGAAACCATTTAAATGCCTGGAGTGCGGAAAGAGCTTCAGTCAGAATGGAGACCTTAAATTACACCAGCGGATTCACACCGGGGAGAAACCATATAAAGGTCTGGAGTGCGGAAAGAGCTTTTCTGATAATGAACACCTTAGAAGACATCAACGGACTCACACAGGAGAGAAACCATTTAAATGCCTGGAGTGCGGAAAGAGCTTTACTGATAATGAACACCTTAGAACACATCAACGGACTCATACAACGGAGAAACCATATAAATGTATAGGGTGCAGAAAGCGCTTTAGTGATAATGTAAGCCTTAGAACACATCAACGGACTCACACAGGGAGAAACCATATAAATGTATGTAGTGTGAGAAGAGTTTTAGTATCAGTGGAAGCCTTAGAAGACATCAACGGACTCACACAGGGGAGAAACCATTTAAATGCTTGGAGTGCGGAAAGAGCTTCAGCCAGAATGGATACTGTTGGGGATTGATTAGCTGCTTGTGCGTAAAATCGTGCTCCCTCAGAGTTTGTGCGACCCCACAAACCTCAGTGTGTGACGGAGCTCCTCAGACATGTCTGCTCTAGTCACTAGTAGAGTCCGACAGTGGCTGTCTGCGGAAGCGTTTCCAGCAAAGGAGCTCCTTAACGGAAACGCGTCTCCTGGACTCACGGCGTGACAGTTTCCGGCGAGGTGTAGGTCTCCCTATGTGAGACTCAGATACCTCCCCACTGTTTTCGCTGGAAGCGTCCCTGAGCCCTCCCTCCTGCTCACATTCCCTCAGAGAATCACTCCTCCCCCTGCTGGTGCCTGCTTCAGCTGTTGAGTCTCTTTCTTCCTCCCTGAGCCCCTCCACCACCTGATGCTCCGATGGCAGTTCCCTGACATCCACCTCCCCTCCAGGGCCCCCCTCACCCCCTCCCATTACCTCCCCCCTGGGAGGTGAAGGGCTAAAACCCCGAAAAGAATCTTCCTCATCTTCAGACGTCTCGAACAACTCCCTCCATCGATCGTCGTCCTGGCTCGCTGAATCCTCTTCCTCTTCAGAATCTGGGAACCCCTCCAACTCCTCTTCCTCATCGGTGGTGGCAAAGTATTCCCTTCTGAACCTCGCTACAGGCTGAGGTTTACGTGGGAACCTCTGATGAAAAGTCTCTATTAAAACTTTGTCATTGACATCCTCTGCCCTAACCCAGGTGTTTTCCGACTCCGGTTCCCCTTCCCACATTACCAAATACTCTACTTGATCTCCCTTCCACCTGGAATCAAGGATCTCCGCTACATGGTAGCTGTGTTCCTTCTCCTCCATTGCTGGTCCCCTAGTGACCCTCCCTTCACTGTCTCCTCTATACGGTGACAGCAACGACCTGTGAAAAACTGGGTGCAGCTTCATGTGGTTCGGTAACCGGAGTCTGAAAGCCACTGGGTTGACCTGCTGCATGACTTCAAACGGACCCAGCCTTTTGGGTCTTAACTTCTTACAACCTCCTTTGAATGGCAACCCTTGGGTTGACAGCCACACCTGGTCCCCCACCCTAATGCTTTCACCTTCTCTTCTGTTTTTGTCTGCCTGCCTCTTATATTCCTCCTTAGCCCTGTTTAAGTTGAGTTGGAGCTGGCGATGAATCGCTTCCATTTCTTCAACGAACTGTTCTGCAGCTGGAACGCTCCAGTTCTCCCCTTCCCCCCCTGGGAAGGCTCTGGGATGGCACCCGTGATTAGCCAAAAAGGGGCTCATCCCCGTGGACACGTTCTCTGCATTGTTGTAGGCAAATTCTGCCAACGCCAGCTTCTCCACCCAATCATTCTCTCTGTCATTAACGTAACACCTCAAATATTGCTGGAGAACCCCATTTGCTCTTTCCGCCTGCCCGTTGGTTTCTGGATGACGGGCCGTTGAGAAATTAACCTCTACATGCAGTAAGCTCATGAGCTTCCTCCAGAACCTGGAAGTAAATTGTTTTCCCCGGTCTGAAACCACCCTCAAGGGGGCGCCATGCAGCCGAAACACATTCTCTACAAACAATTTGGCTGTTTCTTCTGCTGTGACCGCATGTGAGCAGGCTATAAAGTGGGCCATTTTAGTTAACAGGTCTACCACCACCATGATGGCTGTTTTCCCTCTAGACCTTGGCAGATCAGTCATGAAATCTATTGCCACTGCTTCCCACGGTCTTTCAGGTGTGGGCAGTGGTTCTAATAAACCAGCCGGCGCCCGCCTCTCCCCCTTGGCTCTTTGGCATTGTTCACACCCTCTCACATACTCCCGCACATCTTCCCTGACCTTGGGCCACCAAAATTCCCTAGTAACCAGCCACATGGTCTTGTGTTGCCCAAAATGCCCTGCTGTGGGGCTATCGTGCAACTGCTTGAGTACCTTCTCCCTCAATTCCTCTTCGGGTATATATAACGCTCCCTTGTAATACAATGCCCCATTTCTCTCCTCAAAACCACCGGGTTTGTCTTCCTCCCTCCTGAGACCCCTGAGTTTGTCCTGGGCGTATGCATCAAGCACCGTACCCTCTACCAATTCCCTTTGTCCCACCAAAGTCGCCCCACACACCCAGCGATCCTCTGGGATGATATGGGTTTCTTCAGGTGCTCCCTCCCCCTCCAAATATTCAGGTTTGCGTGAGAGAGCGTCCGCCCTAACATTCTCTGGGCCTGGCACGTAACAAATCTCAAAGTTAAATTTGGAGAACTCCTGGGCCCATCTCAACTGCCTTTGGTTGAGCACTCGCGCAGTTCTCCAATACTCTAGATTTTTATGGTCCGTGCACACTTGCACCTTATGTTGGGCACCAATTAGCAGATGCCTCCATCTCCGGAACGCCTCATGAATCGCAAGAAGTTCTCGGTCGTACACCGTGTAGTTCCTCTCGGATTTGTTCAGCTTTCGCGAAAAGAAGGCACACGGTCGCCACTCTGACTCCTCCTTTCCCGGCTGCAGAAGAAGCACCGCCCCTATGGCTCTGTCAGATGCGTCTGTTTCGACCCTTAGCTTCTTTTGTAAATCCACATGCAGAAGTTGTTCTTCAGAGGCGAAGGCCCTTTTCAGCTCCTCAAACGCTCGCTCCGCCTCCGCCGTCCATACAAACTTCTTTTTACTGCTGAGACAGTCAGTAATGGGCGCCGTCAGATGGGCGAAGTTGCGGATGAACTTACGATAAAAGTTTCCAAACCCTAGGAACCTCTGCACATCCTTCTTGGTTTTTGGTGTTTTCCAGTCCAGCACCGCCTGCACCTTGCCGGGATCCATGGCCAATCCCTTGTCTGACAGGCGGTACCCCAGGAATTCCACCTCCTTGGTATGAAACTGACACTTCTCCAGTTTCACCCACAGCCTGTTGGCTTGCAGTCTCCTCAACACTTCTCTGACGTCTCTCACATGTTGCTCCTCATTCTCCGAATACACCAACACATCATCTAGGAAAGCAACGCAATTCTTGTAGAGCAAAGGGCCCAGTACATGGTTCATAAAAGATTGAAAGCACGCGGAGCCTGCTTGTAATCCAAATGGCATAACGAGATATTCAAATGCCCCCAAAGGGGTAAACATGGTGGTTTTCCATTCATCTCCTTTCCTTATGCGTATCAGGTTGTACGCCCCCCTTAGATCCAGCTTTGTAAAAATCTTTCCCTTCCGCACCCTGGTCAAAATATCATCAATCCTGGGCATAGGGAACACCACTGGTTCAGTCACTGCGTTCAACCTCCTAAAGTCACATACAAGTCTCGGCTTGTCCGCGTTTTTTTTGTCCACAAAAAACACTGGGCTACCCCCCGCTGCTTTGGACTCTCTGATGAAGCCTCTCTTCAGGTTCTTGTCAATAAACTCTCGCAACTCCTGCATTTCCCTGTCTGACATGGCATACAACTTGCCCACAGGAAGCTGTGCTCCAGGGAGTAAATTGATCTGGCAATCAAAGGGCCTATGCGGGGGTAGTTGGTCAGCTTCCTTCTCGCTGAACACGTCGCTGAGATCTGCATACTGTGGTGGTACCTTCACCTTCTCCATTACTTCAGTCCCTGCTAGGGTGGCTTGGGCCCCTGCTGAACCCTTTTCCCCTTTGCAGTGTTCTAAGCAATGTGCTGAACCAAAGGACACCACTCTTTGATGCCAGCCAACCAGCGGATCATGTAGAGCTAGCCAGCTCATTCCCAAAATAATGGGAGCGCCTCCCAAGGTGGCCACATTAAACGCTATCAGTTCTGTGTGCCTTGCCACCCTCATGATCATTGGGACCGTCTGCAAGCTGACTCCTCCTCCCAACAACTCCCTGCCATCGATCGTGGTCACCTGCAGGGGGTTGCTTAAAGGGATAGTCTGTATCTGGTGTTCAGCAGCAAACTCCTTGCTCATAAAATTGCAGGAGCTGCCTGAGTCCAATAGCGCCTTTATTTTTAGGGGGTGTCCATTTTGCAGCTCTAGCGACACTTCAATCACTAGAGCAGGTCGAGGAGCTTCTGGCACGGGCACTTTCACTGCTCTTTGGCCTGGCTGCAGTGCCCTGATTGTGGCAACCAGGCGTTGGCTTTTACCTGCTCCGTCTCCCCCTGCTCTCCCCCCTCAACAGCTCCCACCATCCCTTGCCATTCCTTCCTCTGGGGGCAGACTCTGGCAAAGTGGCCTGGCTGTTGGCAGAGATAGCATTTCCGGGCGCCCTTTCCCTCCTTCTTAGCCCCCTCGCTGGGTTTTGAAAATGCGCGCACGCGCGCTGTCCCGATTTCCATCGGCTCTGCCGGCGGGAAAGCTGGCTCAGGAATGTCTGGAATGCGGAACTCCTTCCAACGTTCCCCTCTCCCTTCCCGCCTCTCCAAGGCTCTTGCCTCCTGACGCGCTCCTATGGTCAGCGCAGATTTGGTCAGCTGATCCATAGACCCCGCCCTGGGGCTCCGTGACAGCTCGTCTTTCACAGCCGACGAAAGACCTTCTTCAAATAGCATCTGAATGGGTGCCGCCGATAAATCCCAACCCAGTCTGTGAACCAGCATGGTAAACTCAGTCCAATATTCACGGACAGATCGGCTTCCCTGCTTGCAAGCCATTAGCTGTCTGCGCACCACCCCTTCCTCAATATCGCTGGAAAACATGATATCCATTGCACGAAAGAACTTCATCGTGTCCTTTAGTACGTCATTGTGCGTTGCCATCAGGGGTCGAACCCAGTCTCTCGCCCCCCTCTCAAGATGCCCAATCACGAAAGCAACTCGTGATTCCTCATCAGGGAATTCATCAAACTGCACATTAAGTGCATATTGCATCTCTGTCCTAAAGGCATGGTAATCCTTGGGGTCCCCCCCCAAACTTCTGCACCAATCCTGGTACCTTTCTGGGGAACTGAGTGGCTCTCCCCTTCTTGTCTGCATCCTGAGCCCTTCTCTCCTCCAGCCTCGCCGTCTGCAGCGCCAGTTGGACCTCCAACGCTCGGTATCTATCTTCCAAGCTTGGACCAGCCCCAACCCCAGCTCCTCCGGTTCCGGTTGGTTCGCTCATGATGCTTTCTCTTGCACAGGCAGCGTACAAAGACTGTCGGACTGCTGTTGGGGATTGATTAGCTGCTTGTGCGTAAAATCGTGCTCCCTCAGAGTTTGTGCGACCCCACAAACCTCAGTGTGTGACGGAGCTCCTCAGACATGTCTGCTCTAGTCACTAGTAGAGTCCGACAGTGGCTGTCTGCGGAAGCGTTTCCAGCAAAGGAGCTCCTTAACGGAAACGCGTCTCCTGGACTCACGGCGTGACAGTTTCCGGCGAGGTGTAGGTCTCCCTATGTGAGACTCAGATACCTCCCCACTGTTTTCGCTGGAAGCGTCCCTGAGCCCTCCCTCCTGCTCACATTCCCTCAGAGAATCACTCCTCCCCCTGCTGGTGCCTGCTTCAGCTGTTGAGTCTCTTTCTTCCTCCCTGAGCCCCTCCACCACCTGATGCTCCGATGGCAGTTCCCTGACAGATACCTTAAATTACACCAGCAGATTCACACAGGGGAGAAACCATATAAATGCCTGGAATGCGGAAAGAGCTTTAGTGAGAATGGAAAACTTAGAACACATCAACGGACGCACACAAGGGAGAAACCATTTAAATGCCTGGAATGCGGAAAGAGCTTCAGTCAGAATGCAACCCTTAGAAGACATCAACGGACTCATACAGGGGAGAAACCTTTTAATTGCATTGAGTGTGGAAAGAGCTTCAGTCAGAATGGAATCCTTAGAAAACATCAGCAGACACACAGGGGAGAAACTCTTTAAATGTATGGCGTGTGGTAGGAGCTGCAGTCAGAGTGGAACCCTTGATTTATGTCAACAAACTCACACAAAACACAAACCTTATATATATCAGGAAAGTAGATAGAGGTTCAGTCCTAGTACAAGATCTAAATCAACAGATTCACAGACAGGAAGAACTTTAGGAGTTGAAACCATACAAACAATCAACAAACTCAAAGGAGAAGCAGTTTAAATGAAAAGATTGCAAAAGTGCTTTATTTACATACACTTCAGGTTACAGACTCTGCTAACCCATAAATAGTACCTTGAGTTATGTACTTTGCTTCAGCATGAGAACAGAAATGGTGCTCCAGTGGCGTGGCGGCTGCAGGTGGCCCCATTAGCTAAAGTGGTGCTTCAGGTTAAGAACAGTTTCAGGTTAAGAACGGACCTCTGGAACAAATTAAGTACTTAACCCGAGGTACCACTGTATGGTTGTAAACCAAGGTTCCACTGTATACCCCCAAAGGCTATAAAAACTCCTAGGTCTGGCCAATAAACTCAGGAGCCAGGAGGAGATAAGAGTCCGACGATTTTATTACAGGCCGTCAGTATTGGGAATGGGAAAGGACTTTTCAACATGTTAAAGAAAATTATGGGTTGAGAGACTACTCAACAGCCCAGCTCGCCAGGTACTAGTCCCCTGTGGGTCCATGCGGTCAGTAAATGGAGGAAATTCCAGCCAAGCATTTTGGAGCAAAGAGCAGTCAGTAGACTGAGATCCTTTACTGTTGTGCAACAGGTTTAAACAGCAGTGAGGGAACTCTGACCCTGGGGCCACACTGACTTTTAAAACTTTCCCACCAAATCCCAGAATACAGTTCGCACAGCATCATCAATGCATTATTGCTACATCACTAAAACGTCAGAAAGGGGAGGGTTACACAAGATTAGCATAGACAGATATGTCAGGGCAACACCCAAGTACAATATTAGGCAAACATGTCTCAAGTACCCACCACCCAAAAGGACAACAGAGCTTCCTTTAATGTCTGCAGCCTGGTGAGATTTGGCTGGTGATGAGATTTGGCTTCCCTTGGCTAACAGTGAGCCCAGCAATTGTCACCTCTGGGCATTTCCTCGGGTAGGAGGTGTGTCTACACATCTTCACCCTTGGGGAGGTGGTGCTGGTTTCTGTGTGTTGCCACTGTGCCATGCTCTTGGAGTCACAGGACTCTGCTTTGCATTCCAGAGACATTCCAGATTGTTGGAAGTCAGGAGATGGATGTGATGTTACTGTTTCCTGTTCCTTTGTTTTTCAGTTGCTCTCTGCTTTCACAGAGAGAGCATGTATATTTCTTTTCTGTCTGCGTAGTTAGAAATAAAACTCTTTAGCAATGTAGCTAATAAACTTCTCGTCCTTCCCTGCGTGCTGGATACTCTGCTGAATGGGGAGTGTGCTTGGAGCCTCATCAAAGGCTCGGTTCATTAATCATCATCGGAGGAGCTCGGTCGAACCCAAGTCCGACAGGTGGCAGGAAAAAAGAGTCCTTTTTCCAAGGGCAAAATAGCATTGGAATGGAGGAAACTGGCAAAGGAGTTGATTTTATATGATTTTTTAAAGCTAGGTATCTTCCCTGAGCTGTCAAGCCAAAAGGATACATTCAGGCATAATATTTGTAACATTTAACAACTTTAAGGATGTGCCCCACCCCGCCTTGTAATTTCTGTAACAAATACCTTCCTGAGATTTTTTTCTTTTTTTGGGGGGGGGTGTCACAGTTCAGCTTCATTCAGAAGAAAACATTGCTAAAGGAGGGGAAATATAAAATGCACATTGAAAACAGCATAATCAGCAAGAGAATAAAATATGATCATAATCCTAGAACACAGACTATATCTTGCTTTTCACCACTTCTGGGTCTTAAAGCAGCTTCCCCCTCTTTCCTCACAGCCTCAGCCCCTCTTGGCCGAGATAGAGACAATAAAATGCTTAGACATACACAGAGCTGGGAGCCGGTTATTGCGGGGGGGGGGGGTTCTCCCCCCCCCACACACAGGGGGCCCTCCAGCCCCAGCTCCCCTGGCTGAGCTGGAAACACGAGTCTCAATGCAAGGCACACAAAAAGAAAGCTCCCCCCCCCAAAAAAAATGTGCAATTTAACTCAGTGGCGTAGCGTGAGTTGTCAGCACCCGGGGCAACGCAAGTAATTTGCGCCCCCTAACCCGGGGCAAGGCAAGTAATTTGCGCCCCCCCAACCCCTAACCTGCGAGTTGCCGCTGGCGCTGCCACGCAAACAACGCTGCTTGCCCGGAGGAGGATGGAGGCAGAAGCAGCCGCCGCCTGTGGCTGGGCCGAGGGGATGGCGGCGGCGGCAGGGTGCAGAGGCTGCCCGTGCCCGGCCATGCGTCGGTGGCGGCGTCGGCGCTGCTGCAGCGGCTGCTCCTCCTGCGAGCAGTGAGCGGAGCGCAGCCACAGCGACGGCGGGGGACGCGCGCGCTAGGGCGCAAGGCTGGCGGTGGCGGCGGGGAGCCCGGCGGAGGAAGGAACTTGTCCCTTCCCTCTGGACTCGCGCCCCCCCAGATGTTGCGCCCGGTGCGG
Source organism: Podarcis bocagei (assembly GCF_964188305.1). Taxonomy (NCBI): domain Eukaryota; kingdom Metazoa; phylum Chordata; class Lepidosauria; order Squamata; family Lacertidae; genus Podarcis; species Podarcis bocagei. The sequence goes on from NC_138135.1 coordinate 3,039,938, forward strand.
TTGGCACCCCTGGCACCCCCCACGCTACGCCACTGATTTAACTGCTAGCAAAACCCACAGGGCGCCCCCCCCTTTTCCCTGAGACAGGCACAGAGCTGACAGCCCACGGCTCCCTCCATTTCAAGGAACGGCGGTCCCGCACAGCCCTCAGGGCACCTCAGCATCCCATAGATTGCTTTCCTCCGGTGGGGAGGGGGACTGTTTTGCTTGCTGAGGGCAGGAGTCACACCCTTGTCACATTGCGGGGTGTCAGGCTTTTAGGGAAGGGGGTGAGGCTTGGGTGGGCCACTCCTGTTCACAGTGCATTCTCAGTCCTTTGGGGTTCATCGCTCCACCACAACCCCACTTTCCCACACCTTTTAACTACCCTCTTCCCCAAAGCACCACAACAGTATTCACACATCCCCCTAGCTGCAAGGCTTCCCTGCGCTTCACCTTGGAAAGTATCAGGATTCAATCCCCCATCCCGATGGATTTCTGTCTTGACTGCGCCCCCCCCCCTTCCTGGATTTAACAGCAGCAATACCTAAAACACGGAGGGATCTAAGCTCGTGGCGTGGGGTGGGGGAGGGAAGGATTTTGCAATATAAACATTGTGGGGTGGGGTACCCCACTTTGCAAGTGGATTGCCGGGATCAGCCCCTCCCCCATTCTCCTGATTCTCAGGAGGAGGAGGGGAGGGGGGACACCTTCCTCTGCTCCCTGCCCCCCAAATTCCACCCTTCCCAGACCCCGCCTCCGCAAAGCCCAAATCCCCTCCCCAATATGTTGCTCCTCTTCCTCGCCATCCGGCTCCTGCTTCGGGAAAGTGGGGGCGGGGTGAGCCCCCCCTCCCAACCTGCCTGCTTCTCCCGCAAGTGGAGCTTCTGCGCCGGATTGCTGCTCTGTGCCGTAGCTCTAGGGGGGGGCGCTTTCGGAAAGGGGAGGAGGGGCGGCAGGTAAATCCCCCCCACCCACGTGGATGTTGCAGGAAAGGAAAGGAGAATCGGGAGCGAGGACAAAAAGGTAAAGGGGTCGCGGGGGGGGGGGGGAGGTGAGAGAAGGATCCAGAGACCCTGCCAGCTCCCCAAAGCGCCTTTCGAGGATCTGGATCCCTGCACGCGTACAGCGAAGGAGGTTTTCCTTGGACCCTTAGGAAGCCCACCCAGGGGATCCCACGAAGCCCCCTCGACCCATTTGCCCGCGCAGGCATCCCTGGGACTCTGTGGGTTCCGCGCGGAAAGACGTAGACCATGAAAGATGAAAGGGTTAAGGGGCGCAGAGGGAGAGATGGGGGCGCAGGGCGTGGGGTAAGCCGCGCCAAGGGGGGCCTCTGGGTTCAGTGGAGACTCTGGGACAGAGGGAGGGAGTCGAGGAAGTGGGGAGGGGGAGCATCCCTGGGGCAGGGAAGGGCAGAATTGGGGGGGGGGAGATAGGAAACCAGTCTTTGGGGAGACTTATCCATAGTGGCTCCCGTGGGGAATCTCTGGAGGGGCCGCCTTGGCTTCTCCCTCCCACCCAGGAATCGGCCACCCCTTCAAGGCAGCCAGAGGGATCCCTGGAAAGTGGGGGGTTGTGTCCCCCCACCCATTCCTTCCTGCAATCTCTATCCTCTTTACACCCCATAAACCACTGACCTGTCCAGACTGTTGCAGGAATCTGTATAGGTTGGGGGGGGGGTTTCACCTTCAGCAGATATCATGCACATGTAGCCCACCACCAAAATCAGCACCATCACTTTTGTGATTTCTTCCCACAAAGCACTTCATCACAGTTTCTTCCTATCTATTCAAAGGGCCTCTCCTGCACAATACCAAATGTAAGAATTCACTGATAAATGTCTCTATGTACTGGCTCACTGGGGTAACTTCAGAAATTCCTATAGACATGTGAGCTCAGCTCCTCAGCAGCCCCTCTGCCTGGGTGATAATCCCTGGCATCCTGATACCTGAGTGCCAGGCAGGTAGCCATTCCAGAAAGAACCAAGCCAGATGAAGACAAAAGGGTGGGATTAGCTTGGCTGGGAAACAGGTCAGGGAGGACAATGGGTGGCCGGCTGGGGGTGGGGCAAAGAATGGAGGCCGACCCCTTTCTCCAAGCCCCTTTTGGTTTTCTTCCTTCCAGGATCAGGATCCTCAGGAGCGTGTCCTGGTGTCCGGATTAAGGTAAGTTCTGGCCTGATTGGAAGGGGCATGGCCCCTCCACCAGGCTAGGCTGCAATTTTGTGGCTTTTCTTTCTGGGCAGGTGCCCAGATAGGCTGGGGGGGGGGGGTAAACCTTTTTGTTTTGCGGTGGCCGGGGGGGGGGCATGGCTCCTCCGCCATAGCCATCCACCACCCTCTAGCTGTAGGCCGCATGCCGGCCATTTCCCTTCTTGGGGGGGTGGGGATAAGTCAGGCCACATGGCGGTCATGTTTGTTTGCACTTCCTCCCCCCCTTATTCCACTCTGGCTACTGATGCACTTCTGCTCCTAGAAGGGAAATGTAAATATCTCTTTTCTTTCACCTGATAGATGTTTGGTGGAGGGCAAGGGGAACCATGGGGCAGGGTCCAGGATGCTCAGATTACAGCCACCACACCTCCCCTTTCATGATGTATTTTGGGGACTGTAACATAGGGATTAGCAGCTAATAAAATTTTGGGTTCTCTTTTGTTCGGGGCTTCCATCTTGTTCCACCTGGTGGCAGGTGGGAGTCCTGTCGCAACCGTCTTCAATAAATACCAAGCCTACTGGCTGCTGTTTTGCTCTGGTATTCCCGGCTGGTGTCCTTGTTTTTTCTCCAGGGGGGCCCTCAGATTTCTCCGTTAGCAAGATGCACCTTCCTTCCTGCAAGCTTCACCCGCTTCCCACCCCATAAGCCCCTGCCCTGTCCAGATAATAATAATAATAATAATAATAATAATAATAATAATAATAATAATAATAATAATTTATATCTCACCATTACCCGGGCAAAGCCGGGCTCATGATAAATTAATTAAAATGCATTCTAAAAGCAATTCATTCTAATATAAAATCAAAATCAAATTAATGGCAGATACAGCAATTCTGCCCGGTCCAACCATTGTTCCCCCTGGAGAGGAGAGGAAATCCCAAGAGGAAGAGGGGAGGGGAGAGGCCTTCTCAGAAGCGGCTCTTTGTTTCCGCAATCCCACCCAGGAAGCAGCCAGAAACCTTTTCCTCTCTCTCAGGCTTCCATCTTTAAGCGTCTCTTCTCTGCATGGTTCACTGAGGATGCAGAAGATGTACACCTGTTGTCAGGAACAGGGGTGCAGAGTCCATGGAATGGCTCTCAGGATTGATATAGAAGTTGCATCTCACTTTTTGTAGGCAGTGTCAGACTGACAGACAAGCTGAGATACAATCCATCAAAATTCAAAGACAGCGGCTGCGTGAATCTTCCCAGTCAAAGGACCCATTTTCATGAGAGACAGCCCCCGTGGCTGGAGGCTCAACACCCAGGGTGTGCCTATACAGGCCAAAGACTGCCAGCATTAGCACAGGTGAGGTGTGTGACCCCCCCCCCAATCGACAGGTTGTGTGTCAATGAGAGTTTGTGGGTGGGATTATCGTTTACGGCAACTCTGTTGCTCCCACAAGGGAGCACCCAGGGGTCAGAACACTCCTCTCCCAAGACCACTTTCTGAACAAGGCCCAGGAGGAAGGAGGGGAACCACTGCAGAGCAGGGCCCCCAGCTCCCCTAGAGGGTCCAGAAGGATACCATGGTTGACGGTCTCCAAAGCTGCTTAGAGATCCAGCAGAACTAGGAAACAGTTTTCCCCTCAGACTCTAGCACATTGGAGATCATCATCCAGTGCAACCAGTGCTGTTTTAGTCCCATGATGAGGCCTGAATCCCATTTGGAAGGATAATGGTGGAAGAAGCTTTCCTGCTGTTCCAGGTACCCCCCTCCCCAGTCATTCAGTTTGTACTTACACGACACACACAACATACACGACGTTTTTCTTATAAATTTATAGTAAATCAACTGTACATCAGATTTACCGTATTTTCCCCTCTATAACACACAGATTTTTTCTCCTAAAAAGTAAGGGGAAATGTCCATGCGTGTTATTGAGCGAATGTGTGGTCCCTGGAGCCGACTGGCCTGAGTGCATCACACATTTTCTTCGAGGGTCGTCTTCGTTGCAGTCAGCAGAAGCCAGGGAAGTGCTTGCTAGGAGGTTTGGCCACTCTGCAGCGCGACTGTGTGTTTGCTAGTGCGTGTGCTTTGTGAGTGTGTGGTTGCCTGTGTTTGTTCGCTAGCGTGGGTGCTTGGAGGGAGTGAGAGAGTGACGGACTGCTGCAACTTCTCCTGCAATTTGCCTTTTAAAAAATTGGCAGCAGCGGGGCAGTAAAAACCACCTCCGAAAGCCCCATTTCCCCCTTCTAAGGCTGCAGCTCGGCTTTGGGAGCCTTGAACCCCTGCCTTGTTCTTGAGGGATCTTTGAGGTTTTCCCTTTAGCTTTAACCCAGCCCCCTTATTTTACCAGTTTATCTTCATTCTCGGTGCGGTAAACTGATTGCAGGCAGCCACACATGCGCGTTCGAGCCTCCCGAGAGAGAAAGCTGTTGCTTTCCTGCATTCTGCCCCAGGGTCTTACTGCCCACTTTCTTCTGTTTTGTTACTGTGTTTGCTCAAACAGAACAAAGAGCAGAGAAAACCCCTCCCCTCCAGGCAAGCAGAGGGGAAAGCAGAGCGTCCTTCCTTCTAATTCCTTTCCGTGCTGTGCTCTGGTGCTGCTCGCAGGGACTCGCAGGTAACATGCAGGTGGGGGGGGGGAGAGAGAGGGAGCTGGCTGGCTTGGGTGGGTGGGGGAGCTTTTGCCTTCCTTTCCTCCCTCCAGTAAAACCCCTCTACTGCATTCTTAGCCAGCTGTTTCTCCGCACACCCCTCTCGGTGCTCCTTGCCACTTCTATGTTTTTCCTTCCCTCCCCACTTAAAACATGGTTATAAAGCACGGATCCTCAGGATCTTTGCATTGGGTCACCCCAAATTCACCATCAGATCACACAGCAATGATCTCATGCAAAAACAGGGCTGCAATGGTGCAAAAACGTGGTTACAAAGCACGGATCCACATGGATCCTCAGGATCTTTGCATTAAAGGTAAAGGTAAAGGTACCCCTGCCCGTACGGGCCAGTCTTGACAGCCTCTAGGGTTGTGCGCCCATCTCACTTAAGAGGCCGAGGGCCAGCGCTGTCCGGAGACACTTCCGGGTCACGTGGCCAGCGTGGCAAAGCTGCATCTGGCGAGCCAGCGTAGCACACGGAAACGCCGTTTACCTTGCCGCCAGTAAGCAGTCCCTATTTATCTACTTGCACCCGAGGGTACTTTCGAACTGCTAGGTTGGCATGCGCTGGGACCGAGCAACGGGAGCACACCCCGCCACGGGGATTCGAACCGCCGACCTTTCGATCGGCAAGCCCTAGGCACTGAGGCTTTTACCCACAGCGCCACCCGCGTCCCTGATCTTTGCATAGGGTCACCCCAAATTCACCATCAGATCACATAGCATATCCATGGCTACAGCCTGCACCAAAAAAATCACGCATCCACTGTTGCCTGGGGCTGCAATGGTGCAAAAACTTGGTTACAAAGCACAGATCCACATGGATTCTCAGGATTTTTGCATTGGGCTAACCCAAACTCACCGTCAAATCACATGTCTGTGGCCACAGCATGAAGCACAAAAATGATAAATCCACTGTTTCATTCAGATATTTTTTTCTTGTTTCCCTCCTCTAAAAACTATGTGCGTGTTATGGTCAGGTGCGTGTTATCGAGCGAAAAATACGGTACATCGGTCCACTTTTATTTTGCTCCATGAAGAAAGGACTATCAAAGTGGATAGGTTTAATACAGGGTGGCCATAATCCCTTGGGCATACCAGCACATCCACAGGAGCCCTGCCCAGTTTTTATGCCAACCCTGATGGTCCCAGACAGAAGACAATCAAGGTAACAAAGAACTTGCATATAGGAGTGGATTCAGCATGGACTGGAGCAAAGGACAATGATCAGCTCTTCCCTCTGGGGGCAGGAAACTGCAAACTCCCCTTTGTCACATGGAAAGTACTCCTGGGGAGGGGGAAAGGGGGGAACCGGCCAGGTGGCAGGACACTCAGGTTACCACCACAACTCCTCCCTCAACCCCTCCTTTTTGTGATGTATCAGTGATGTAGTTTTAGGGGTGTAGTTTGAGGAATTAGTAACTAATAAAAGTTGGGGTCTTCTTTTGTACGGGGCTTCCATCTTGTTTCACCTGGTGGCAGGTGGGAGTCCTGTCGCGACAGTTTTCAGTAACGACCAAGCCTACAGGCTGCTGTTTTGCTGTGGTATTCCTGGCAGCTGTCCTTGCTTTTTTGTCCAAGGGAGCCCTCAGATTTCTTCATTAACACTGGTCCTGCACCCCCAAAAGCTCCAGGCACAGGACTTTCATTAGCTTTGAAGGGGCCATCGGATACTTGGTGATCTTTTCTTCAAAAGACAAATATTCTGAATAATTTTTAATTGATGTATGATATAAACAGCACTTCTGTTTTACATATTCCACATTGGAGAGATTTTGATACACAGGTCTGAGTTCATCGCTCCCCCTGAAACTGCTGTGTCAGCAGTCCTGCCAGCCTGGACAGTGTGTTTAGGGGTCCTGGGCTGCCTAGACAACAAGACCCCCTTCTCAGCCTGGCTTATATGGTCCCAAGGAAAGCAGAGCAGTATGTTAGGCACCAGCTTGGCTGCAGGAGTGGCTGGAAGGAGGTGTGCAGGGCAGCATCCAACCATCTTAGAGAGTCCACTCTGGATTTGTGTAGGTTTTCCTCCATAGCTTTTTCTTCTCCTGAAGATAACTCACGAGGAAGCGAAGGAGTGCACCAAAGTATTACGACCAGAGTTTTCCTTCTCAAGGAGCTCCCTTCCCCGGTTGACAAGCCCCATCTGCCCTTCACTTTCCTCTGCAGAATGGGCAGAATCTGCCTTCTTGACTGTGGGATTCACTGTTGTTCTCATCCTCTCCATCCACCAGGGCCTTTCTTCACCTGCAGCAGAATTCCCCAACCCACCAAGAATTTGAGACCCATCAGATATCCTCACCTGGTTTAGCCAGTCGGTTGAAGCTGTTCCTGGGATTGTGGCCCCTATTCCATCCTGAAAGCTTCTGGAAGCCAGAGGTGAGAGCTGAGTGCAGGGTGGGGACCAATGGTGGAGAAATTGCCTCGTAAGGTGCATGACATTTCCCCCACCAATGGTACTACCGCTCCCCTAACACCCCATGACATCGTATGATTATGATCTTTTAGACACAACAGGAATAAATTCATGTCCCCAGAAATAACACAACTTCAGGCCATTAGTGAATCAATACTACATTTCCAAGGTACTACATATTCCACTAAGTACAGTTTATCATTTTGCCTTGAATATCCTGCTTTTCAGTGTCATTTTAGCATAGTCCTGCGACAAAAGACGGGCACGAGATCAGACAGCACATCGTTCTTTAAAAAATCAAGCTGCTTTATGAACATTGATTGAGGATTAGGAAAGGTTTCTGATGCATTACTATCATTTGACATAATTGCATATTCATTTCCTGAAAGTTGGGAACATGGGTAGGAGGTGAGGGAATGTAGGAGACGTTGAAATAGGAGAAGGTGCTAATGGAGCTTGATGTGTTCTCTTTCCCTTTGTTCTCTTCCTTGAAATCAAAACAGGATTCCCTTTCTTTCCACTCAGAAGAAGGAGATGGAGAAGACAGTCAAAACTCCAGGGGATTGGGTACCTTTCCCCCCCATTAGGAATAGAAATTAAAACGAGTGAAATGCGGACTATGCTTCATTGAATGAGCACACATAGTTCACATCAACGACCTCCAACAGGGGAGAAACCATTTAATGGTATGGAGTGTGGGAAACGTTTCACTGATATTGGAAAACTTAGAACACATCAACGGATTCACACAGGGGAGAAACCATTTAAATGCCTGGAGTGCGGAAAGAGCTTCAGTCAGAATGGAGACCTTAAATTACACCAGCGGATTCACACAGGGGAGAAACCATATAAATGTCTGGAGTGCGGAAAGAGCGTTACTGGTAATGAACACCTTAGAAGACATCAACGGACTCATACAGGGGAGAAACCATTTAAATGCCTGGAGTGCGGAAAGAGCTTCAGTCAGAATGGAAGCCTTAGAAGACATCAACGGACTCACACAGGAGAGAAACCATTTAAATGCCTGGAGTGCGGAAAGAGCTTCAGTCAGAATGGAGACCTTAAATTACACCAGCGGATTCACACAGGGGAGAAACCATATAAATGTCTGGAGTGCGGAAAGACCTTTACTGAAAATGGAAGCCTTAGAAGACATCAACGGGCTCACACAGGGGAGAAACCATATAAATGTATAGAGTGCGGAAAGAGCTTTAGTGATAATGTAAGCCTTAGAAGACATCAACGGACTCACACAGGAGAGAAACCATATAAATGTATAGAGTGCGGAAAGAGCTTTACTGATAATGGACACCTTAGAAGTCATCAACGGACTCACACAGGGGAGAAACCATATAAATGTATAGAGTGCGGAAAGAGCTTTTCTGATAATGAACACCTTAGAAGACATCAACGGACTCACACAGGAGAGAAACCATATAAATGTATAGAGTGCGGAAAGAGCTTTACTGATAATGGACACCTTAGAAGTCATCAACGGGCTCACACAGGGGAGAAACCATATAAATGTATAGAGTGCGGAAAAAGCTTTACTGATAATGGACACCTTAGAAGACATCAACGGACTCACACAGGAGAGAAACCATTTAAATGCCTGGAGTGCGGAAAGAGCTTTACTGAAAATGAACACCTTAGAACACATCAACGGACTCACACAGGGGAGAAACCATATAAATGTATGGAGTGTGAGAAGAGTTTTAGTATTAGTGGAAACCTTAGAAGACATCAACGGACTCACATAGGAGAGAAACCATTTAAGTGCCTGGAGTGTGGAAAGTGCTTCAGTCAGAATGGAAACCTTAGAACACATCAACGGACTCATACAGGGCAGAAACCATATAAATGTATAGAGTGCGGAAAGAGCTTTACTGATAATGGAAACCTTAGAAGACATCAACGGACTCATACAGGGGAGAAACCATTGAAATGTTTGGAGTGCGGAAAGAGCTTTACTGATAATGGAAACCTTAGAAGACATCAACGGACTCACACAGGAGAGAAACCATTTAAATGCCTGTAGTGCGGAAAGAGCTTCAGTCAGAGTGGATACCTTAGAAAACATTGGCAGACACATGACGGAGAAACTGTTTACATGTATGGCCTGTGGTAGGAGCTGCAGTCAGAGTGGAACCCTTGATTTATGTCAAGAAACTCACACAAAAGACAAACCTTATAAATATCAGGAACGTAGATAGAGGTTCAGTCCTAGTGGAAGTTCTAAATCAACAGAGTCACGGACAGGAAGAACTTTAGGAGTTGAAACCCTACAAAGCATCAACAAACTCAAAGAGGAGAAGCAGCTTAAATGAAAAGATTGCAAAAAGTGCTTTTTTACAATGGAGTGTTTAAGGAAAATCCAGGGACTCTCACATGGAAGAACCCATTTTGATGTCTGGAGTGCGGGACGTCTTCCTCTCGGAGTCCACTCTTTTCTTCACAGAAATGAACTCAGCAGGAAATCAGTCATTAACACATGTTGTGTATGCGAAGTTCTGGAATTTATGTGTAAAACTGTATAGTAATGAAATATTGAAGGCAATGTCAAACAATGTGATTATAATCTAAGATGTAAAGTACCTTTTGATAGAGAAGGTGTGAGGGTTTATCTGGATTTCTGGTGGTCAGTGAGGATTAGGGCCGGGCGATATATTTTTCCATATTGGTAAACTATTACTGAAGAAGTCCTACTGCCTCTGTGTGTGTTTTTGACCTCAGTGTGGGACTTGCTCTACACGTGGCCCCTACCCTGCCGATACTTAGCTCATGCCTTGGAGTTGCTGTACTCAAGCATGCAAGACGGGTGCATCTGTGTGTGACTGGTTTTTGCACCAAACTCTCTCACCACCACCACCACATGCTCTCCGAATACTGCTTCTTCACTAGAACTTCTTCCTGCCTCCTACGTGTTCTGAAGAAAACTTAAAATACTGTAATTTAATGGGAGATTTCCCCCATGCCTTATTGCAGTGTTTCCCAACCGGTGTTCCGCGGCACACTAGTGTGCCGTAGGAGGGAGGCGGGCGAGTCGGGTGGCGAGAGGCGGCGGCGGCGAGGATCCACGTCGAGCCGGGGGCGGCTCCGCGGTGGTGGTGCCGAGCGGCGGGGCAGCGCGCGCAAAAGGGAGGAGCGCGAGACAGCGGAGGAGGAGGAGGCCGGCATGTCCGGGCAGCAGCAGCAACAGCAGCAGCAGCAACTCCCGGCGACGGCTCCTCCTCCGCCCGCTATCGCCGCCACCACCACAACAGCCGCCACCGCCTCAGCTGCCGCCGTCCCTCAGTCCCTCGCTCTGCTGCCTCCTCCCACCCCGGCAAGGGGAAGGGAAAAAACTTTCACTTTTGTGCGTCCCTCCCGGCGTGACGCTGCGCGCTGACGTCATGGGGCGGGGCTTTAATGGTGGTGTGCCGCGAGATTTTTTTCCGGTAAACAGGTGTGCCGTTGCCCAAAAACGTTTGGGAAACACTGCCTTATTGCAAGAGGGGGAAGGATGGGTTGCAGGTACGAGGGAAGTTTCCTGGGGGGGCCATCTTCACTCATGAACCCCATGGGGCAATCCCAGAGCTCCTGCTTATTCTGGGGTTTGGGGAAGATAGTATTTTTCCATAGTCCCAGAAGTTATCATTCTTCCTGCCAGAGGACCAGTGTGCATATTATTATCATACTTATTTTACTGTTGTTGCTGCTGCTGCTGCTGCTGTCATGGACTGGCTGGGTGAAAGGGGGGAGGCACCAGCTGGCGGACCCCCAAGGGAAGAAGGCTCAGAGTCTGGGTCTTGTATGCCCCCAAAGGCTATCAAGTCTCCTAGGTCTGACCAATAAAAGCTTAATTTGGTGTTGGGGGGGGGGGAGAATCCAGGTGTGAGGCTGCTCAGCCACCCAGCTCATCGAGCAGAGCCCGTCGGTCCCTGCGGAATAAAGGAAGGAGTTCGGCCACCAACCAAAGCAAATAGCTGTAGATCAAAGTTTATTGCGCAACAGGTTGAAAGAAGAATTGAACCCTGAGGATGGGGTGACAAGGACTTTAAAAAGTTTCTATCTTATCCCAGCATACAGTTCGTGGAGCATCATTGCTACATCAGAAAAGGGGAGGCTAATACATGATTCATATGCCTGTTGTCTTTGTCCATGGAGTTTTCTTGGCAGGGATACTGGAGTGGCTTGCCGGTTCCTGCTCCAGGTGGATCACATTGGGTCAAAACTCTCCACTATGACCTGTCCATCTTGGGTGGCCCTGCACGGCATAGCTCATAGCTTCTCTGAGTTATTCAAGCCCCTTCGCCACGGCAAGGTCGTGATCCATGAAGGGGCAGTGATCCATAAAGCCATGGTTTTCCCAGTAGTAATGTATGGAAGTGAGAGCTGGACCATAAAGAAGGCTGATCGCCGAAGAATTGATGCTTTTGAATTCTGGTGCTGGAGGAGACTCTTGAGAGTCCCATGGACTGCAAGAAGATCAAACGCATCCATTCATAAAATCATAGAATCATAGAGTTGGAAGAGACCACAAGGGCCATCGAGTCCAACCCCCTGCCAAGCAGGAAACACCATCAGAGCACTCCTGACATATGGTTGTCAAGCCTCTACTTAAAGACCTCCAAAGTAGGAGACTCCACCACACTCCTGGGCAGCAAATTCCACTGTCAAACAGCTCTTACTGTCAGGAAGTTCTTCCTAATGTTTAGGTGGAATCTTCTTTCTTGTAGTTAGGATCCATTGCTCCGTGTCCGCTTCTCTGGAGCAGCAGAAAACAACCTTTCTCCCTCCCCCATGTAACATCCTTTTATATATTTGAACATGGCTATCATATCACCCCTTAACCTCCTCTTCTCCAGGCTAAACATGCCCAGCTCCCTTAGCCGTTCCTCATAAGGCATCGTTTCCAGGCCTTTGACCATTTTGGTTGCCCTCCTCTGGACACGTTCCAGTTTGTCAGTGTCCTTCTTGAACTGTGGTGCCCAGAACTGGACACAGTACTCCAGGTGAGGTCTGACCAGAGCAGAATACAGTGGCACTATTACTTCCCTTGATCTAGATGCTATACTCCTATTGATGCAGCCCAGAATTGCATTGGCTTTTTTAGCTGCCGCGTCACACTGTTGGCTCATGTCAAGTTTGTGGTCAACCAAGACTCCTAGATCCTTTTCACATGTACTGCTCTCAAGCCAGTGGCGTAGCGTGGGTTGTCAGCACCCGGGGCAAGGCAAGTAATTTGCGCCCCCTACCCCGTGGATTTTTCCTACCAGAGGACCACAGTGCTGTGGCTGCTGTTGTTGTCATGGACTGGCTGGTGGGGGGGGAGGCACCAGCTGGGGGACCCACAAGGGAAGAAGGCTCAGAGCCCAGGGACTGGTGGTGGGATGGCAATGAGCTGAAAGAGGGAAAAAAGGGAGCAGAGTGGGAGGGGAGGAAACAGGGTTTGGTGAGCAGGAAGAGTGTGGGGCAGAGAGCAGTTCAGGCTCAGAGGGAGGAGAGGAGGGGGCCAGGAGACCCAGAGGAGGCTTGCTGCTGAAGCATCCAGGGAGACTCCCCCTCCTGCTGTGACCAGCACATGCCTTTGCGTCTGGTGGTTAGAAGTCTTGGAATGTGGGGATCCCATTTTTCAACCAAAACCAAAACCCGCTAGCCTTTCCCCAGGTCTTTTCTGACCTGACAGTCGTTCGTCTTCTCTACGAAGGACTCTACAAAGTCCTTCTCCCTCTTTATCCCATGGGGTCCCAGCAACCTTTTCTGCCTTTTACACGCAATGGAAAAGAGTCCCTTTCCATTGGACGCCTGGCAGCCCAGTGCCAAATCCGGCTGCTCCAGAGAGAACGGAAGGAACTGTAAACGCCCTTGCGCTCTGACGCACACCAGTCACTTCCTTCCGGATCTTGGTGCTGCCAGTGCAGCTGCATTTACGAGAAAAAGAGAAATTGGAAACTGAGCCCAAGTCCCTTGCTATCCAAACTGGCCACTTGGACCAGCCTTGGGGCGTCTTCCTTGGGAAAAAGGTAAAGTTTCAGATCTCGGGTTCCCCAACAGGGAATGAGAGCTTTGATTGGCGTTCTCCCCTTCCAGTTAATTGCCGCTCTAATTGCAGAACCCCAATTCTCCCGTTCTCCCCTCCCCCTCCTTGCCACCTCTTGCCAGGAAGGCTGGGAGTGAAGACCGTAAGCAAAAGAGACAGCAAAGGATGAGAATCTGGGTTGCTGGGTGTTTCAGAGAATCCCGCCCACAATCTTCTCCATTCCTAGACTCATGTCCGCATGCGCTGCTCCTGGCCACCCCGGGGTCTTTTGCTAGATTAATTTATGGCCGGCCTGGGGCTGAAAATAAACTACCAAAAAAACTAAATTACTGACAAAAAACCTCACAATGGAAGGGAAAACAAGAACTTAAAAAAAAAAAAAAACGGGCCTGGAAATTTAAAAATAAGGTTAAATACCTAGGGATCTGGATTTCAAATAAAAGTTTAAATGTATATGAGGATAATTCTAGTAAAGTATGGAAAGAAATTTTAAAAAAATATATGGAAACTTAGACCAAACTCCATCTCTCACTCTGGGGAAGAGTCTCGGTTGTGGAAATGAATATCCTCCCCAAAATGATTTTCTTATTCCAAACAAGGCCCATCTTAGGAGAAATGAATTGTTTTAAGGAGTGGAAAAGGGAAATATCTATATTTATATGGAGTGCAAAGAAACCGAGAATTAAACACCAGTTATTAACAGATCAAAAGGAGAGAGGAGGTTTTGCGTTGCCAGATTTGGAATTCTACCATGTGGCGGCAGGATTGGTTTGGATAAAAGACTGGATTACACTAAAAGATAAGGACCTATTAGACTTGGAAGGCCACGAGAATCGGTCTGGATGGCACGCTTCTTTAATGTACGAAAAAGTGAAGGTCCACAGGGGATTTTTGAGCCATGTGATAAGAAAATCATAAAATAAAATCTGGAATAAATATAAAGGAATACTTGAGCCAAAAATACCCTTGTGGACATCACCAAGAGAAGCCATATACTCATGTCAGAATATTTACAACTAGCAAAACTGACGGGAAGAGTTAGAGGAGTATTGAACCAGAAAATACTGGAGAAGGGAGAATATTTAAGGATTATATAAGATCATATTGCACCAACCACACCATATTAGCAGAACTTGAGTGATACTTGTAAACACAACAAATACTGTTTGTGGAGTAGACGGGAACAATATTAAAGAATATAAAACTGTGTTGGAAACACAATGGCAGTATAAACAGTACAATGAGAATGATTGGAAGACACGTTTTGTCAGAAGTCTTTTTTATTTAATTAGGAAGATTAAGTTTTTTTCATGCACATAAATCTGCTTTTTCTTCTTTCTTATTCTGTATTTTCTTCTTTCCTTTTTTCTTAATTGTTTTTTCTTTAATTTTCTTTTTTGCAGTATGAGATTGCAAATTATTTATATATGTGAGTAATTTAAATCAATAAAGATTATTTTAAAAAATAAATCAATTTGTGGCCGGCCTGATCAAGCGTTGCTTCCTCTGGTTAGCCCTGCTGGAACTCCAGTTCATTCCAGACCCTGGGGTCTCCAGAGGACTGGTGGCTCCTCCTGGCAAATGGCCTGGTGTGCGCTGGATCACCAGTCCTTCCTTGCCCCCCTTAAATCCAGCCAACCAAAGGTCCCATCTGGGGTGCCATCTGTTGTAAACAAAAGCTGCCCTTCTTCCCTTATGGGGGACACAAGAGCCCTTTATAGAGTCCCTTGTGGGTTCTCCATCGGTAGGAGGAAAGAGCAGACACTAACCAGAGAATACTGAGAAGCAAAGTAGCTCCCCTCACACGCAGAAAAGGAGGAGGACCCAGAACAAAGGTGTGCCTGCCTTTATATAGACATTTTAAATTCCCTGCCCTGGAGCTCAAGACCATCCCTCCATACATCATACATACATCACAGAAAAGGTGGTCTACAACAGAAATTTGAATGTTGTCATTTTTCCTGTCTGCCAGGTTCTCTGATGGTGCCTTATCTGATTCCCTTTCCTGGTAGTCTGGTCATTCCTTTGAGATGGTGATTTCCCAATTCCTGAGACAATGGGAAGGTTCCCTCACCCCTCCCTCCTTGCAGAGAAAACATTTGGTCAGTTTGGGAGTCAAAATGGTTTCAGGACGGTCTTCCTGTGCTGCTCCAGACATGTGGTCGACATATCTATGCATGTGCTTGGTTGGTACATTTATGAACATTTATTATATATATAAGACCTTAATTTTTTTATTACAGGATTCATCCAGTCCAGCATTTCGCATGATGAATTCTGCATATACGTTAAATAAGCAGGGAGACAAAATACAGCCTTGTCAAACTCCTTTCCCAATTTTGAACCAATCAGTTGTTCCATATCCAGTTCTAACTGTAGCTTCTTGTCCCACATAGAGATTTCTCAGGAGACAGATGAGGTAATCAGGCACTCCCATTTCTTTAAGAACTTGCCATAGTTTGCTGTGGTCGACACAGTCAAAGGCTTTGGCATAGTCAATGAAGCAGAAGTAGATGTCTTTTTGGAACTCTCTAGCTTTCTCCATAATCCAGCGCATGTTTGCAATTTGGTCTCAGGTTCCTCTGCCCCTTCGAAATCCAGCTTGCACTTCTGGGAGTTCTCAGTTGTAGCAGGAGACCCCGCCCTTCATTACAATGTAATGCACAAGCACCACACACACACACGCGCGCGCACCTCCCACCTCCCCAAGCCTAGAGATGCCCCTTCTAGAGGGGCATCCCCTAGAAAGCCTTCTGTAAATAAGGAAGCGCTAGTTTGACAGCTCCGCACGGAACTCTTTTTATTTTCGTATATTTTCCCTTAGTGGACTGTAACACTCTACCTCACCCTATCCTTATTATGGGTAGACCAACTGTCTGAACTCCGCGTCAATCGGCTGCCATTTCAGCCAATCAGCGTTACCAAACAGCGCCCCTTGTGGCGGCCACACAGATACTGCAGGCAGCAGGCGCCCGCTTCTCTATCTTTGACAGTTCTCAAATACAAAGTTTCCGAGTCCAATTGACTGTGACTGATTTAATCAAAATGTGTGCAGACCGCTTCCGGGAAGGCAAAAGTGCTTTGAACTTCAAGGACAGTATTCTTCATAAATTCATTATAAATCAGCCGTATATCGGATTTTCACCGGACCACTTTTATTTTGCTTCATATTACAAGGACTATCAAAGGCAGGTGGCCTGATACCAGTCAGCCATAATCCCTTGACCGAGCAGGCACGTACTCTGCGAGCCCTTCCCAGTTGGCATGACAACCTTGATAGTCATCTTGATGGGCTCAGACAAAAGACTATCAAGGGCACAACAAACTGCATACATTAGTGTATTCCACACAGACTCTGACAAAAGGACCGTGACCGGATTCCCCTCAGGGGGCAGGAAACTGCGCCTTTTCCCTTTGTTTCCTGAAAATGACTCATGTGGGGGAAGAGAAGGGGCTCCAGCTGGGTGTCAGGATACTCAGATTACCTGTGCAACCCCTCCTCGACTCCTCCTATTTTTAATATAGTCATGATGTAAAAATGATGTATTTTTAGGGGTGTAGCTTAGGGGATTAGGAGCTAATAAAAGTTGGGGTCTTCTTTTCTTCTGGGCTTCCATCTTGCTTCACCTTGTGGGCGGTGGGAGTCCTGTCGCGACAGTCTTTCTTCAATAAAGACCAAGCCTACAGGCTGCTGATTTGCTTCAAAGTTGCTCTGGTTGGTGTCTTGATTTTGTCCAAGGGAGCCCTCGGATTTTCCGGTAACAGGACAAAGAGGTAAAGGGGCAGCGGGGGGTGGAGAGGGGGGTAAGGACCCAGAGACCCCCGCCAGCTCCCCCCCGGCACCTTCCGTGGGGCCAGGATCCCGGCACTCTGGGTGCAGGGGGTGCCAAGGGCGGAGGTAGGAGGGGGGCACCCCCGGGGCAAGGAAGTGCCCCCTTCAAGGTGACCAGAGAGGGATCCCTGGAAAGTGGGGGGTCGTGTCCACCCACCCCTTCTGTCCTGCAATCACCATCCTCTTCCCACCCCATAACCCCCTGCCCTGTCTGGACGCAGCGCTTCTGCCCAGTCCAACCATTGGTCCCCTGGAGAGGAGAGGAAATCCCCAGAGGAAGAGAGGAGGGGGGAGGCCTTCTCAGAAGCAGCTCTTGGTTTCCGCAATCGCACCCAGGAAGCAGCCAGAAACCTTTTCCTCTCTCTCAGGCTTCCATCTTTATTGTCTTTTCCACTGAGGATGAGGATAATGTACACCTGTCCTCAGAAACAGGGTTGCAGAGTCCATGGAATGGCTCTCAGGCTTGATATAGAAGTTGCACCTCAAAAGCATTTCTGTTCCCCCTATTCTTTGTAGGCAATGTCAGAGTGACTGACAAGCTGAGATACAATCCATCATCATCCGATGACAGCGACTGCATGAATCTTCCCAGTCAAAGGACCCATTTTCATGATAGACAGTGCCTGTGGCTGGAGGCTCTACACACAGGGTGTGCCTGTACAGGCCAAAGACTGCCAGTATTAGCACAGGTGAGGTGTGTGTCATTCCCAAATTTATAGACTGTATGTGAATGAGAGTTTGTGGGTGGGATTATAGTTTATGGCAACCCTGTGATTTTCTCCACCCATAACATTTCGTAAGCTAATATTGCAGTACGAATTCCAAAATAACTACAAAAAATCACATGATAATAATAGTACAGTGGTACCTCAGGTTAATAACTGAATTCGTTCTGGAGGTCCATTCTTAACCTGAAACTGTTCTCAACCTGAAGCACCACTTTAGCTAATGGGGCCTCCTGCTGCCGCCGCGCGATTTCTGTTCTCATCCTGAAGCAAAGTTCTTAACAAAAGGTATTATTTCTGGGTTAGCAGAGTCTGTAACCTGAAGCGCCTGTAACCTGAGGTACCACTGTAGAAGTTATAGTATTCGTCTTTTCCCCCAGCCGCTCTGGGCAGCTTACAGTACATATAGGTAAAGGGACCCAGTCGCGGACGACTCTGGGGTTGCAGCACTCATCTCGCTTTATTGGCCGAGGGAGCCGGCGTACAGCTTCCGGGTCATGTGGCCAGCATGACTAAGCCGCTTCTGGCGAACCAGAGCAGTGCACGGAAACGCCGTTTACCTTCCCGCCAGAGCAGTACCTATTTATCTACTTGCTCTTTGATGTGCCTTTGAACTGCTGCTAGGTTGGCAGGAGCTGGGACCGAGGAACGGGAGCTCACCCCGTCGCGGGGGTTCGAACCACCAACCTTCTGATCAGGAAGTTCTGGGCTCTATGGTTTAACCCACAACGACACCAGTGTCCCTACAGTACATATACAAGACAGTAAAACATCAAACATTAAAAACCTCCTGATACAGCTGACTTCTAAATGTCAGATGGTTGCCTGTTTCCTTGCCCTCTGAAGGGAGGGCATTCCATGGGGCAGGAGGCCCTCTGCCTGGTTCCCTGGAACTTCACTTCTAACAGCAAGGGAACCAGCAGAAGACCCTTGGAGGCAGACCTCTCTGTCCGGACTTAGCGATGGGGATGAAGATGCTCCTTCAGGTCCACAGGGCCAAGGCTGTTGAGGGCTTCAGGTTGCAGATCTTGCTCCTCCATAATGATTGATGTATAGTTAGCAGAGTAGGAGAAAACACAGAGGCAGCAAAAATATTCAGCTGAGAAATTTACTACTTAAGACAGATAAGCATAACAGGATCCCAAAAATAGCAAAAACTTAATTTACAGTAAAACCCTGACTTAGCATACCAAAACAGCACTCAAGTAAGAAACAGACAAGCAGAGTAGAGTAATATCAGACTATGAAGTGGGAGCAGGCGCATTTCAATACTGTAATTTATATATAATTCAATGTCAGAGTAACCCTGGGACTAGATAACAAGCCTCCAGGTGGACGTGCCCCATCTGCCCTTCACGTTCCTCTTCCGCACGGGCAGAATCTGCCTTCTGGACTGTGGGATTCACGGTTGTTCTCCTCCTCTCCATCCACCAGGGCTTGACTTCAGGTGCAGCAGAATTCCCCAGCCCCCCAAGGATTTGAGACCCATCAGCTTTCCTCACCTGGTTTAGCTGGCTGGTTGAAGCCGTTTCTTGAACCCCTGTTGCATGCTGACAGCTTCTGGAAGCCACAGGTGAGAGCTGAGTGCAGGGTGGGCACCACAAGGGTGGAAAAATGCCCCCAGAAGGTGCAGGACATGTCCCCCACCAAAGGAACTACTGCTCTCCAACACCCCATGACATCTAGATTCAGGTAGGTAGCCGTGTTGGTCTGACACAGTTGAAATAAAAAATTAAAAAATAGTCCAGTAGCACCTTAGAGACCAACTATGATTGTTCTAGGTATAAGCTTTCGTGTGCATGCACACGAAAGCTTATATCTAGAACAAACTTAGTTGGTCCCTAAGGTGCTGCTGTTGTTGTTGTAGTAGTACTTTTCCATATTCCCAGAAGTTATTATTCAATCCTGCTGCAAGGGAGTTTTCCTACCAGAGGACCAGAGTGTATATTACTATCATACTGATTTTACTGCTATGGCTGTTTTTGCTGTCATGGACTGGCTGGGTGTGGGGGGGGGGAGGCACCAGCTGGGGAACCCTCAAGGGAAGAAGGCACAAAGCCTGGGGCTGGTGGTGGGATGGCAATGAGAAGAAAGAGGGAGAAAAGGGAGCAGAACAGGAGGGAAGATGTTCCAAGCTAGAGGAAACAGGGTTTCGTGAGCAGGAAGAGTTTGGGGCAGAGAGCAGTTCAGGCTCAGAGGGAGGAGAGGAGGGGGCCAGGAGACCCAAAGGAGGCCGGCTGCTGAAGCATCCAGGGAGACTCCCCCTCCTGCTGCGACCACCTCCCCTCTCCCCTGATCTCCTAGAGCAGTGTTTCCCAACCGGTGTTCCGCGGCACACTACTGTGCCGTGAGACATCGGCTGGTGTGCCGTGGGAGGGAGGCGGGCGAGTCGGGCGGCGAGAGGCGGCGGCGGCGAGGATCCGCGTCGAGCCGGGGGCGGCTCCGCGGTGGTGGTGCCGAGCGGCGGGGCAGCGCGCGCAAAAGGGAGGAGCGCGAGACAGCGGAGGAGGAGGAGGCCGGCATGTCCGGGCAGCAGCAGCAACAGCAGCAGCAGCAACTCCCGCCGCCGCCCCCTCCTCCGCCCGCTATCGCCGCCACCACCACAACAGCCGCCGCCGCCTCAGCTGCCGCCGTCCCTCAGTCCCTCGCTCTGCTGCCTCCTCCCACCCCGGCAAGGGGGAGGGAAAAAACTTTCACTTTTGTGCGTCCCTCCTGGCGTGACGCTGCGCGCTGACGTCACGGGGCGGGGCTTTAATGGTGGTGTGCCGCGAGATTTTTTTCCGGTAAACAGGTGTGCCGTTGCCCAAAAACGTTTGGGAAACACTGTCCTAGAGCACACAGAGAAACCCAGTTCAGACCCCATGATCCTGCACATGATATTAAGAGGGTGTTTCCCTGCCCCCCACCATGCATCACTTTAATCTTGTTGACAATGAACTGTATTTTCAGCCCAATCACCCCGTTTGGAGAGCTCTCCTTGCAATCTCTCTTTCTTTGAACAACCCAGGACAATTTACTGCCACCAGCAAACTTTCCCCCCTCCCTGCTCACTCCTAACTCTAGATCCTTTATGAACAAGTTGAAAAACCACGGGTCCCAATACTGATCTATTGGGAACTCCACTTTCTGCTTCTCTCCATTCATAGGAGTCTCCGTTTATTACTACGTGTTCCTCCCTTCTCCCATCCTTCTGTGCTGTGGAGGAAACCCTGTGGAAGATTTATGGAGTGAATTTCGCTTCTCCACACATCCAACACTGCTCAGCATTCAGGGAAATAGAAGAGGAAAGCTGGCCACAATCCAAGAGACTGAGGTCAGCAGAAAGCGAAGCAAAGCCTACTCACAGGGAAGCCGCTCCAGCTTCCAGCCCGTTGGCTACCACAATGGCTGAAGAATTGCCCTTTGGGAACGGCACAGCTGAATGGAAGTGGGCGAGGAAGCCCCACAATCGCTCCTGCTGGAGGAATAGGGCACTGACCCCAATACTCAGAGGTGATGACCTGGTCCTTTAGGGGCACTGTTACGCCATCAGGAACCGGGAGTTCCCCACACCTGCCTCCCTTGTCTGGATTCAACCTCAATCCCTTAGCTGCCATCCATCCTCCAACCACCTCCAGAAAGGCACACAGGGAACTCACTGCCTTCACTGGTTCCAATTTAAAAGAGAGGAAGAGGTAGGAAGAGCCTGCCCATTGTCTTTTCCTTCACAAATCCTGTCTTAAGGGTACATTTAAGATATGAATAGGGTGTAAGGCTGTGACCTGGCACAGGAACTAAATATTCATCATTACAAAAGACTGGCCAGGCTCCCCAGGCAATCCAATCAAGTGACCATTAAACAGGTAACCTGGCAGACAGGAGGTAAACAAACCACTCAGATTTCTGCTGTAAACCGCCCTTTCTGTGATGTAGGTATGATGTATCGGGGGTGGGGGGTGGTCTTGGGTTACACCTCTTCTGTGGTGTATGTATGATGTATGGAGGGGTGGTCTTGAGCTCCAGGGCAGGGAATTTAAAATGTCTATATAAGGCCTTGTGCGCCATTGTTCTGGGTTCCTCCTCCTTCTCCTGCGTGTGGTGAGTGAGGACCCTGTTGCAACAGATCAATAAAGATCAGGCTTACTAGCTGCTTTGCTTCTCAACACAACAACAACAAATGTTCATTCGGCTTTACGCCCATCATGAAGCACAACACAACAAAACAAATCAAATAAAAAATCATACAAACCACAAGTAGTATAACACAGTTCACAACTCACAAGGACGGATATTAGCCATTCATAAAAAAGTTTAAGATTAAGATTAAAAAAAATTTGGCACTACACTAAAAACAATATGTGATGTCATTATAGAAAATTCTTATGACTATCAATAATCAGCTAACATTCCGTTCCATCTCTTGTACGAGAGGACGGCTGTTAGGAATTTAGCAACCTGTAGGGTAATATAAGGATCCACATCTTGAAGAACCCAGGCAAGCTGTAGGTCTACTGGTTTGTCAGCCATAGGCTGGATTATGGGGTTTAGTATACTAGCACGGGCTGAACTGTACAAAGGGCAGATATGATGTAGAGATTCAGATGTTTTCATTTCACAAGCACACATTGAAGGGACTTGGCCCTAGTGAATCTATGTCTCAGCACGTTTGTTGGAAAGACATTGAACCTGGCTCTAATGAAGGCATATCAGTGAGACGCGGCCATAAGCGATGTTAAGTAGGACGGAGCGCGGTAGATAGGGGTTATGCCGAAATTTAACGGCGAGCAGGCTCCACCACCAGCTAAGAAATTTTGGTATAGCTCCGCATCATCCAGCCTTTGATTTATACAACTTTTTGCCACATTTAGATCCAGTTTGAGCAATTCAGTGGGCGAGATCTCATAGGACAGCAATTTGGCATGGATTTTTCCTGACCACAAATTTGTGAAGTCATCCCGCCACATGCATTGAATTAGATAGTGGTTCGGGAGTTTATGCCATAGGGATATCCAGTAGATCAAAACTCTCCTCCATATGACTAACTCCACTGAGGGGATCTTCATTTCTAAGCGAATGGCCGCATTACTTACGCATGTTGGTAATTTTAAAAGTCGGCGTAAGAATTGTCTTTGAAGTGTCTCTAAAGGTGAGAGGTTTGCAAAGGCAGCCCATAAAGGAGCAGCATAGGCCATTGTGGCCATCACTTTGATGCTATACACTTTCAAGGCCGCAGGGATGAATAAAGCCCCCTCAGAGTAGAAAAAACGGAGGAGGGAGTGTGATAGGGCTTTTGTCTTGTTTTGAAGATATTCAACGTGCGCTTTCCACCCTAGATTATATTGAAAATAAATTCCTAAGTATTTAAATTTATGTACTTGTTCGATTTTCGTGCCCTCCAGCTTCCATGAATAAAGTTTTCAACTCCTTGAAAATATCAGTACTTTAGACTTGGTGTGGTTGATAGACAGATGATTAGAATGGCAATATGTCACAAAAATCTTTAATGCCCTCCTTAAACCCACTCTAGAGTAAGAGAGTAGTACCGCATCATCTGCGTAGAGAAGTAAAGGACAACGGTAATCAGCTATGCGAGGGGTGTGGATAAATTTTTGTGTGACGGCTAATGGGTTCCTCATATCACTGATAAATAAGTTAAAAAGAATCACTGATAAATAAGTTAAAAAGAAGCGGGGCTAAAATACAACCCTGGCGTACACCCTTATTTACTGGCACTGGGTTAGTCAGGTCTCCAGCAGGGGATAATCTCACCCTGGCCACGGACCCGGCATGAAGTTGGGAGATAAGCCACAGGAGCCTTCTATCTATTCCCCAACAGGCAAGTTTATCCCATAGCAATTTCCTCGGAATACTATCAAACGCAGCTTTCAAATCTATGAAAGCTGCGCAAAGTTGGCCCCGTCGAGGTGTCGAGTATTTCCGGGCTAAGTGATAAAGAATAATTGCCTGGTCTGTTGTGGATCGGTTTGATCTAAATCCAGCTTGCTCATGTCCAATCAGGTCAGCCTCAACTGACCACTTCATCAACCTTGTCAGCAAAAAACGGGCATATATTTTCCCAATGGACGATAGCAGACTGATATTCCGATAATTCCCTGGGTCACCGGGAGGGCCTTTTTTGTAGATAGGAATTATAATGGCCTCCTTCCACGTTCCTGGTATTAAGCCCGTGGCATTTATTGCGTCGAACGTTTTAGCTAAAATCCCTGCCCACCATGCAGAATGAAGCTTTATGGCCTCAACTGGGACCAAATCTGGCCCAGGGGCCTTACCAGTTTTCAGCTCAGCTATCAATTCTAGGATTTCAGCAGGGTCGGTATTGGGCCAGACGGGAAGGGGATTAGAAGGTCTCCAATGAGTGGCCGGAGCTTCTGCCACTGAGAAATATTTTCTCAGGAACTGCTCCCATGTAGGGGCCGGGATCACCGTTAAGGGGTATTTCGTGTTTCTTCCCTTATTAAGGACCAAAATTTCCGGGAGTTATGAGATTTTGAGGCAGAAATTATAGTCTGCCAACGATTTAAATGCCATTCCCGTTTGGCCGATTTCTGGGCCTGTTTGTATGCTTTTTTAGCCAGGGAATAAGATGGAGGTAAAGCCGGAGCGCCGGAAAGTTTATAATCATTGTATAATCATTGTATATTGTATATTGTATGAAGATGGAGTCTGGCTAGTTTGCACCAAGTTGAACCAAGGGGCGCCAAATTTAAAATAGTCTTTTTTAACTCCATAGGTAGGAGAAGTAAAAAAGCGAGTTAAAACTTCTATCAGGCAAGAAAAAAAGTTCAAACAGGTAATAGGATCACGTGGGACTATTCCTACGTCCGGCTGATCACCAGGAAACTTTTCTCTGATAAAATCCATATATCTATGAGCGAGGGCAGGGGACCATCTAGTCCCCTTTACTTTAGAGGACGACTCCACAGTCACCGGGATTGGGTGGAAGCGGTCGAGCAACTGCCAGTCAACACATAACTTGGTTGTCAGGGGAAGATGGTCACTAAATTGGGCATTATCAATTTTAAAGGAGGTGACATTCAAAAATAGATCCCGGGAAACCAAAACATAGTCGAGAACACTGTTTGATTTTAACCCCAGGTGGGTGAACTCTCCTGGTATGTCTGGAGGACACCTGCCGTTTAATATTATTAAATTAAGGCGTAGAGTCATCTGATAAAGCATCACTCCCGCCTTGTTGACTTTTACATCCTTTGATATTCTAGTGGGGGTGTATGCTAGATCGTAAGTTTGAGCGCCAGGGTCAATCCACCACTTAGACTTTTTAAGAGCCTCCCAATTTGAGGCTATCCGAGCGTTAAAATCGCCTCCAGTAATGAAGGGGACATTGGGATATTTAAGATAGCAAGAAAGTAAAAAATCCTCTAGGGATTCCCATCTAGAAGTAAGATCCGCTGCTAACCCTCCCGGAGGGAAATAGACATTTGTAACCAATAAAGAGAAGTTTCCACCAGAGATCAGTCCGGTAATAGCATAAGGCGGAAATGCATGCACTAGTGAAAGTTTAGCCCGAAGTTTAAGGGAGATACCAATTGTAAGGCCACATTTAGGGCGGCCACCATTCGTTGACGGGCTAGCAGGCAGACATATAAACTCAAAGCCATTTAACTCAATTTCCTCCTCCACCCAAGTTTCTTGTAATAGTATAATAAGAAAGGAATTAATATATTTTTGGAATTCTGGATCTAATTTTTTACTTTTCCATCCAGCAATGTTCCAACTTAATATTGAAGGCTGGGGTTTCCCCGTACCTCCAATTGACTGTCATTCGGAAAACTGGCTCAACTTTAATACGGGAAGAGGGGAGCCAATAAAGAAATCAATTATCTTCCTCTGATGAAAAACCTCTCGTAAAGGCTGAGTAGGATTTACAAGGTCATCTGACTGTTGAGCTTGGCCACTTGATCTACTAGGAGTAGGACCTTGAACAGGGGTGGACCCCTTTTCCAAAAGAGTTTGGTGGGCCACCCGGGGTGGACCAGCTATCTCGTCAGAAGTTTGGTCTCTCTGTAGCCTGCTACTGGTCTTTTGAGCTACATGATTTATGTGGCCTGTTGGGTCTTCAATCAGTTCCGTCACTGATCTTGCTGTTGAATCCATAATACTCTGCAAGGAGGGATGAGGCTGGGCGGTAGGACTATTTGGGGAGGTTGGCAAAGGCACCTCTTCTCTTGATTGGTCAGTGCTATAAGAAGGTTCCAGGTCTGGCATCGATGAATGTGTAGAAGGGGATTTTTCCTGTTGTGTGCTGCTTTCTTCAGGTATGTTTTTCGATGGACGGTCATGCAAATCTATTAAGAGCACAGAGGATTGTTCTGCTTGGAGGGGAGGACTGGTTGTTTCTTCTTGGGGTTGTATCTTATCCTCCATTGCCGACATGCATTTAGCATTAGATATTGAGAGATCCATATGATCTGGTTCTTCTAGAGAGACATATTCGCTGTACGTGAGTATTCTGGTGCTGAGCTTCCTAATAAGTTGGGTTTTAAGCGATTCCAGTCTTTTAATAATTTCTTTTTGTTCCACCACTGGTAAATCTGCGAAGGAGGCAATGAGTTCGATCTCTTCTGGTGGTGTCAGGCCACTTTCCGGATGGTCATTGTTCTTTGCTAGGGGAGTGGAGACCACATAGCTCTTCTCCTGGGGTAGACCACCCACCCCGGTGTCCATTGGTGGATCGGGTTTAGCAGATTTTGAGCCCTCTTTGGTTGTTGCCTCCAACAGTAGGGGTTTAGGCTTAGGGTCTATAAAGGCTCTTGTTGGTACTATCCCACAGCGAAACAAAAATGCTTTCTTTCGTAGTATGATAGTGGGAATTTTTGTGGATTGGAACGCAAGCAGGACTCTCTGGGATTTATGATGATGGACAAGGGGGAGGACTGCACAGAGGTCAATTTGTGTTGCCTCCATATTTAAAAGCACCTTTAGGAGATCCTTGACACCACACAGAGTTCTCCATCTTGGGTCCCCATTTTGTATAGTTAGGCTCACTTTCCTTGGTGTTAAGATCAAGGATTGATGACCTAATTGAAGGTTAAGGCTGAATTTAAATTTGTCGGTACGTTTGTTATTTAAGGACAAACTCCTCGTCCCCTTCCTCTCTTCAAGGGACTTAACACCGGCTGACGCTGGGGAAGTAGAAACTAGCTTTTGTTGGAGGCTGTGCAGCTGGGACGAAAGATCATCTAGTCTTTTGAATATACAGTGCAAGGTTTTGATTATTAAATAGGACTGTTCAAATGTCATATGATTGGTCGTGCCAAGGACCAGTTCCTCCTTCTGAGGAGAGACTACACTCTTACTGTTGGCCACATCGCTTGTTGTTTGTGGAATTATTCGCTCTTCGTCTTTAAGTGCAGACGCGCAATCAATCAGTGGGTTGAAGCGGTTCTGCGTTTCTACCATGTAGGAACAATCCAGTAGATTACTCCCTTCTTTAAAGTGACATGGTTCAACCCTTGTTTGCTTTGATCTCGGAAAGGGAACGGGGACTATCTCCTTGGAGTCTCTAAGACGTTTCCCATATCCCATATTTCAGATATCGAGAAGAGGGGGGATAGTATTTCAACGTCAACCCAGGTGATAAATATTTCCTTCTAGCCTACCAGCACTTGCAGTGGGGGGATATTTCACTACCTGTTCATATGAACGTCGGCGTCTTCACCTACACCCTCACAGGCCGGCAATTTAGGTCTATTTAGGTCTACAAGGAGACTACCGGTAAGCAGCACAGACCATTCCTTTGAAGTCCTGCTCCCACCGGACTAAAACTAATATAAGATTCTCCTTCAAAGCTTATCGCAGGGCCCACCGCGGGTCGGTCTCAGATGAAAGGGAAACTCCCAAAGGCCTCACCTTGAACAGGGGAGTTTCTCTTCGTGCAGCTTAAAGATTTTTCTCCAGCATCTAGTTCACCAGCTCAAGCAGACATTACCGCCACCGCCACCGCGAGTTCGTTCTATTTTAGTCCAAGTTTTTAGCCAGGAATCAAAGCAGGCAATCAATCACAGGAGCCGCTCCTTTAGGCATTTGTTGATGGGGGAGGCCAGCCTGGTCAGTAGCACAGCAACAAGCCAGTAAAACAATAAAAACGTTAACTAGGAAAAACAGGGGCAATGGTGAGGTGCTAAGGCAGCCAATAAATCATTAAAACTATAAAATTAGTGTCCAAGAAAGCTAAAAAACCGACTTAAAATCTTAATTGAAGGCAGGCGAACCTGACTATGCTGCTATCTCCATCGCCATCTTGCAGCCCCCCTCCAAAGAAAGCCTTTGCTTCTCAATATTCTCTGCTTGGCCTCTGTTATTTTCTCCTACCAATAGGGAACCTACGTAAGGACTCTATATGGGCTCTTGGATACCCCATAAGGGGAAAAGGGCAGATTTTTTATTTAAAACACTTGCTTGGAACATTTATTTTATATATATTAGACCTTAAAATTCTTACAACAATTGCATATGGTTGCATGAACTTTTAAGACCTCTCCCCATTTCCCACAATACATTTTTCACAGCATCATCCATACATCACAAATGTGTCACAAAGTAGGAGTGTTTGGAATTTAGAAACATGAGCCCGTCACCCTGCCCTGTCAAGAACCCCAATTTCCCATACCTTTTAACTACCCTCTTCCCCAAAGAACCATAATAGTATTTACAATCTCCCCAGCTGCAAGGCTTTCCTCCACTTCTCCTCTGAATGCATCAGGATTCAACCCACCATCCTGATGGATTTCTGCCTGAGGCATGTGCTGCCCTTGATCGCCTCCTGCCTCCTAAGGGATTATGGAGTCAGGGGGAGCCCTGGAGACCCCAATTCCAGAGGAGTCATTAGTCGTGGGAACCAAGGACATCCGTCAAACCGTTGAATTTTGGCGATTATCGCACGTTTCTACAGTTTTCTATATTGGATACTCGGAGGACACAGTCCGATTCATGGTATCCGCTTCTTGGTACAGTTGTATAGGCTGCTTCTCTGAGCCTCTTTGCTGTTGTGCATGGAAGGTCCCTGTGTCAACGGTCATTGTCCTGGCCTTAGTCCGAGGCTGTGGTGGGGACTTGGGGTTTTGGGGGAGTCGTATAACTGTCCCCCCCATCCTTGTCTAAAGAGCACCAATACCTAAAACACGGACGCACGGCTCGTGGCGTGGGGTGGGCGAGGGAAGGGTTTTGCAATATAAACATTATAGCGGGGGGACCCCACTTTGTCATTGGATTGCCAGGATCAGCCCGTCCCCCGCTCTCGTGATCCACAGATGGAAGAGGGGAGGAGGGAAACCTCCCCCCCCAATTCCTCCCCTCCCCTCCCGGCACATCGTTCTCTCACCCCTCCCACACAACCCCAAATCCCGCCCCCATATGTTGCACCCATTCCTCCTCCTCCTCCTCCTCCCCTCCCAAACTGATTGCTTCTCCCGCAAGTGGAGCTTCTGCGCTGGATTGCTGCTCTGCGCCGTAGCTCTAGGGGCGCGCGCTTTCAGAAAGGGGAGGGAGGAGGCAGGGGAGGACACCCCACCCCCGTGGATGTTGCAGGGAAGGAAAGGAGAATCGGGAGCGAGGACAAAGAGGTAAAGGGATTGCGGGGGGAGGGGAGGGGCGGTAAGGACCCAGAGACTCCCGCCAGCTCCCCAAAGCGCCTTTCGTGGGCCCCACGGGCAGGGCCTGGATCCCTGCACGAGTGCTGCGGAGGGGGCTTTCCTTGGCCCCTAAGGCGCCCTGGCAGGGGCGGACATGGTGCCCCCACTCAGGAGGTCCCCACGAGGGACCCCTTGCCCCGTTTCCCCCAGGCAGGCATCCCTGGGGCCCTGTGGGCTCCGCATGGAGAAAGGCGTGTCATGAATGGGTTAATGGGCGCGAGACGCCTGGATAGAGACCCCCGTGTGGCTCGTGTTGGGGGGGTGCTCTTGATGGAGATGTGGGGCGTGCAGGGCGAGCGGTGGGTGAGCCCCGATAAGGCGGCCTCTGGGTGCAGGGGAGGCTCAGGGAAAGAGGGAGGGGTCGAGGAAGTCGGGGGGGGGAGCATCCCTGGGGCAGGGAAGGGCAGCAATGGGGGGGGAGCTAGGTAGTCCAGTCTTTGGGGCTTGTCTCCTTCATGGCCCCCACCAGCTCCCAAAAAGCATCTTTCGTGGGCCCCTTAGGCGCCTTGGCAGCGGCGGACATGGGACCCCCACCCAGGGGGTCCCCACGAAGGCCTCCTTGCCCCGTCCCCCCCCCACAAGGATCCCTGGGGCCCTGTGGGATCTGCACGGAGAAAGGCGGGCCATGAAAGGGTTAATGGGCGCGAGGGACGCCTGGATAGAGACCCCCGTGTGGCTCGTGCTGTGGGGGTTGTCCTCTGGATGGAGAGGTGGGGCGTGAAGGGTGAGGGTGAGCCCCGCCAAGGCGGCCTCTGGGTGCAGGGGAGACTCAGGGAAAGAGGGAGGGGGTCGAGGAAGTCGGAGGGGGAGCATCCCTCGGGCAGGGAAGGGCAGCAATGGGGGGGGGGAGCTAGGTAGATGATGGGGCTTGTCTCCATCATGTTGCCTGCCGGGATTCTCTGGAGGGGCCGCATTGGCTTCTTCCTCCCGCCCAAGAATCGGCCACCCCTTCAAAGCTACCAGTGGGATCCCTGGAAAGTGGGGGGTCGTGTCCCCCCACCCTTTCCTTCCTGCAACCTCTATCCTCCTCCCACCCCATAAGCCCCTGCCCTGCCCAGACGCAGCGATTCTGCCCAGTCCAACCACTGGTCCCCTGGAGAGGAGAGGAAATCCCGAGAAGAAGAGGGGAGGGGGGAGGCCTTCTCAGAAGCGGCTCTTTGTTTCCGCAATCCCACCCAGGAAGCAGCCAGAAACCTTTTCCTCTCTCTCAGGCTTCCATCTTTATTGTCTTTTCCACTGAGGATGAGGATAATGTACACCTGTCATCAGAAACAGGGGTGCAGAGTCCATGGAATGGCTCTCAGGATTGATACAGAAGTTGCACCTCAAAACCATTTCTGTTCCTATTATTCTTTGTAGGCAGTGTCAAAGTGACTGACAAGCTGAGATTCTTCCCAAAGGACCCATTTTCATGGTAGACAGTGCTTGTGGCTGGAGGCTCTACATACAAGGGGTGCTTATACAGGCCAAAGACTGCCAGTATTAGCACCGGTGAGGTGTGTGACCTCCCCAAATTTACAGACTGTATGTGAATGAGAGTTTGTGGGTGGGATTACCGTTTACGGCATCCCTGTGATTTTCTCCACCCATAACATTTCATGAACTGATATTGCAGTACGAATTCCAAAATATCTACAAAAAAAATCACAATATAATAAGAATGATGGTAGTATTTCTCCCCTGCCTAACTGGCTGGGTTTCCCCAGCCACTCTGGGCAAATTACAGTACATATAAAAGACAGTAAAACATCAGACATTAAAAACATCCTGATACAGGGCTGCCTTCAGCTGTCTTCTAAATGTCAGATAGTTGCCCATTTCCTTGCCCTCTGCCTGCTTCCCTGTAACTTCGCTTCTCAATGAGGGTGGGGGGGGGGTGAACCAGCAGAAGACCCTCGAAGGAGGACCTCAGTGTACAGACTGAGTGATGGGGGTGGAGACGCTCCTTCAGGTCTACAGAGAGTGAGGGTGTTTAGGGCTTTAGGTCAATGATCTTGCTCCTCCATAATGATTTCCAGAGCAAGTCCGACATACAATTATCAGAGTAGGAAAAAAACTTCAGAGACAACAAAAAATTCCTTCAGCAAATAAATTTGTAACAGAAGGCATAACAGGAATCTATGCCTGAAAAATGCAACCACAGCAATTTAAAGGTCAGCACCAACAATGCGAATTGTGCTCAGAAATGTACTGGGAGTCAATGAAGATCCTTTCAGACTGGTGTTATGTTGTCTCAGCGGCTGCTCCCATTCTGTTCTCTAGCTGCCACATTCTGGATTAGTTGCAGTTTACGAATCACCTTCAAATATAGCCCCATGTATCATATGGCAGTCGTCCAAGCGGGAGATAACCAGAGCATGCACCACTCTGGGGAGACAGTCTCCAGGCATGCAGGGTCTCAACCATCATACCAGATGGAGCTGGCAGACAACTGCCCTTGACACAAAATTAACCTGTGCCTCCATGGACAGCTGTGAGTCCAAAATGACCCCCAGGTTGTGCACCTGGTCCTTTTGGGGCACAGTTACCTCCATCAGGTCTAGGGAGTCTCCCACATCTACCTGCCCCCTTTTCCCCTTGGACAGTATTTCTGTCTTGTCAAAATTCAACCTCAATCTGTTAGCCGCCATCCATCCTCCAAGTGCCTCCAGAAACTCACACAGGACCTTCACTGGTTCCAATTTAAAAGAGTGGAAGAGCTGTGTATCATCCACATACTGGGGAACACGCAGCCCAAAGCCGCTGATGATCTCTCCCAGTGACTTCGTATAGATATTAAAAAGCATGGGGGAGAGGACGGAGCCCTGAGGCACCCCACAAGTGAGAGCCCAGGGGTCTGAACACTCATCCCCCAACACCACTTTCTGGACATGGCCCAGGAGGAAGGAGGGGAACCACTGCACAGCAGTGCCCCCAGCTCCCCTAGAGGGTCCAGAAGGATACCATGGTCAAAGGTCTCCAAAGCTGCTGAGAGAACCAGCAGAACCAGGAAAGAGCTTTCCCCTTGGTCTCTAGCCCATCGGAGATCATCAAGCAGTGCAACCAGGGTAGTTTCTGTCGTATGATGAGGCCTGAATCACAGTTGGAAGGATAATGGTGGCAGAAGCTTTCCTGGTCCTACACCTCCAAAAGCTCCAGGCCCAAGAATTTCATTAGCTTTCAAGGGGCCATTGGAGTTGCTGGAAGTAGGTGTCCAGGACACCATCCAACCGTCTTAGAGAGTCCACTCTGGATTTGTGTAGGTTTTCCTCCATAGCATTTTCTTCTCCTGAAGATAATTCAAGAGGAAGTGAGGGAGTGCACCAAAGTATTATGACCAGAGATTTCCTTCCCGTTGGGCTTCCTTCCCTGGTTGACGAGCCCCATCTGCCCTGACTTTCCTCTGCAGAACGGGCACAATCTGCCTTCTTGACTGTGGGATTCACTGTTGTTCTCATCCTTTCCATCCACCAGAGCCCGCCATCACCCACAGCAGAATTTCCCAACCCACCAAGAATTTGAGACCCATCAGCTATCCTCACTTGGTTTAGCTGGCCGGTTGAAGCCGTTCCTGGGATTGTGGCCCCTGTTGCATGCTGACAGCTTCCGGAAGCCAAAGGTGAAACATGACATTTCCCCCACCAAAGGTACTACTGCTCCCCTAACACCCCATGACATCGTATGATTATGATCTTTAAGACAGAACAGGAATAAATTCATGTCCCCAGAAATAACACTTCAGGCCATTAGTGAATCAATACTACATTTTCAAGGTACTACACATTCCACTAACTACAGTTTATCTATTTGCCTTGAATATCCTGCTTTTCAGTGTCATTTTAGGATAGTCCTGCATCAGAAGATGGGCATGAGATCAGACAGCACATCATTCTTTAAGAAATCATGCTGCTTTATGGAACATTGATTGAGGATTTGGAAAGGTGCTCTTGAATTACTATCATCTGACATGGCAACTTCAGTTCCTAAAAATTGGGAACATGGGTAGGAGGTGAAGGAGTGTAGGAGACATTGAAATAGGAGAATGTGCTAATGGAGGTTGATGTGTTGTCTTTCCCTTAATTCTCTTCCTTGAAACCCAACAGGATTTACTTTCCTCCCACTCTGAAGAAGGAGATGGTGAAGACAGTCAAAACTCCAGGGAATGGTGCACCTTTCGCTTCATTAGGAATAGAAATTAAAATGTGTAATATTCTTCATTGAATGAGCACACATAGTTCACATTAACGACCTCCAACAGGGAAGATACCATTTAAAGGTATGGAGTGCGGAAAGAGTGTTAGCAATAATGGAAAACTTAGAAGACATCAACATAATAGCACAGGGGAGAAACCATATAAATGTATGGAGTGTGGAAAGAGCTTCAGTCAGAGTGGACACCTCAATATACATCAACGGATTCACACAGGGGAGAAACCATATAAATGTATGGAGTGTGGAAAGAGCTTCAGTCAGAGTGGACACCGTAATATACATCAACGGACTCACACAGAGGAGAAACCATATAAATGTATGGAGTGTGGAAAAAGCTTTAGTGATAATGGAAAACTTAGAAAACATCAACGGACTCACACAGGGGAGAAACCATTTAAATGTATGGAGTGTGGAAAGAGCTTCTGTTTCAATGCAAACCTTAGAAAACATCAATGGATTCACACAGGGGAGAAACCATATAAATGTATGGAGTGCGGAAAGAGCTTTAGTGATAATGGACAACTTAGAAAACATCAACGGACTCACACAGGGGAGAAACCATATAAATGTATGGAATGTGGAAAAAGTTTCAGTCGGAGTGGACACCTCAATATACATCAACAGACACACACAGGAGAGAAACCATTTAAATGTATGCAGTGTGGAAAGAGCTTTAGTGATAATGGATACCTTAGAACACATCAACGGACTCACACAGGGGAGAAACCATTTAAATGTATGGAGTGTGGAAAGTGCTTCAGTGAGAATGGAAGCCTTAGAACACATCAGCGGACTCACACAGGGGAGAAACCATATAAATGTATGGAGTGTGGAAAGTGCTTCAATGAGAATGGAAGCCTTAGAACACATCAACGGACTCACACAGGGGAGAAACCATTTAAATGTATGGAGTGTGGAAAGAGCTTTAGTAATAATGGAAATCTTAGAAAACATCAACGGACTCACACAGGGGAGAAACCATATAAATGTATGGAATGTGGAAAGAGTTTCAGTCGGAGTGAACACCTCAATATACATAAACAGACACACACAGGAGAGAAACCATTTAAATGTATGCAGTGTGGAAAGTGCTTCAGTGAGAATGGAAGCCTTAGAACACATCAACGGATTCACACAGGGGAGAAACCATTTAAATGTATGGAGTGCGGAAAGAGCTTTAGTTTCAATGCAACCCTTAGAATACATCAACGGACTCACACAGGGGAGAAACCATATAAATGTATGGAGTGTGGAAAGAGCTTCAGTCAGAGTGGACACCTCAATATACATCAGCAGACTCACACAGGGGAGAAACCATTTACATGTATGGAGTGCGGAAAGAGCTTTAGTGATAATGGAAAACTTAGAAGACATCAACAGACTCACATAGGGGGGAAACCATTTAAATGCATGGAGTGCGGAAAGAGCTTCAGCCAGAATGGACACCTTAGAAAACATCAGCAGACACACAGTGGAGAAACTGTTTAAATGTATGGACTATGGAAGGAGCTCCAGTCAGAGCTGGAACCCTTGGATTTATGTCAACAAACTCAAACAAAAGCCAAACCTTATAAATATCAGGAAAGTAGATAGAGGTTCAGTCCTAGTGGAAGTTCTAAATCAACAGACTCACGGACAGGAAGAACTTTAGTACTTGAAACCCGTCAAACCATCAACAAACTCAAAGAGGAGAAGCAGTTTAAATGAAAAGATTGCAAAAAGTGCTTTATTTACAATGGAGTTTTTAAGGAATATCCAGAGACTCTCACATGTAAGAACCCATTTAAATGTATGGAGTGTGGGACATCTTCCTCTCAGAGTCCACTCTTTTCTTCACAGAAATGAACTCACCAGGAAATTGGTCTTTAAAACATGTTGTGTATGTGAAGTTCTGGTATTTATGTGTAAAACTGTATAGTAATGAAATATTGAAGGCAATGTCAAACAATGTGATTATAATCCAAGATGTAATATACCTTTCGATAGAGAAGGGAAGAGGGTTTATCTGGATTACTTGGTGGTCAGTGAGGGCTGGGCGATATATTGTCCATTACTGGTTTCTTGACCACATCATGATAACCTTTCAAAAACAATTGATATGGCAACACACCACAGATCACAGTGTGTGTTTCTGGGATGTGCCTGCAAGGAGCGGCAGAAAGCTTTGCTTCGTGAAGTCCCTGCAGATGCTGAGTTCCTGACTTCCCTCCCAGACGACAGGAAGCGAAAGACACACATCCTTTGCCCTGTGCCCTTCCAGCCTCTTTCCTCCCTTGCTCCCTTATGCCGGTGTGTGTACCTGATCTAGATATCCTGTGTGGTGTATTTTTTTACTGCTGAAACTGGATTTGCTCTCAGGAGCTAAGTTTTGTGCCTCACTGGGGACCCAGTGAGAACTGCAGGCTTTGAAAGCTCAGTAAACTATTACTAAAGAAGTCCTGCTGCCTCTGTGTTTTTGACCTCAGCATGGGAATTGCTTTACACGTGGCCCCTACCCTGCCAATACTTGGCTTATGCTCTGGAGTTGCTCTACTCAAGAATGCAAGACGGGTGCATATGTGTGTGACTGGTTTTTGCACCAAACTCTCTCACCCCCACCACCACATGATCTCCAAACACTGCTTCTTCACTAGAACTTCTCCCTGCCTCCTACATGTTCTGAAGAAAACTTAAAATACTGTAATTTAATGGGAGATTTCCCCCAAGCCTTATTGCAAGAGGGGGAAGGAGGGGCTGCAGGTACCAGGGAAGTCTCCTGGGGGCCCCATCTTCCCTCACGAACCCCATGGGGCAATCCCAGAGCTCCTGCTTATTCTGGGGTTTGGGGAAAATAGTCCTTTTCCATAGTCCCAGAAGTTATTATTCTTCCTTCCAGAGGACCAATGTGCATATTATTATTGTACTGATTTTACTGTTGTTGCTGCTTTTGCTGTCATGGACTGGCTGGGTGAAAGGGGGGGAGGCACCAGCTGGGGGACACCCAAGGGATGAAGGCTCGGAGTCTGGGTGTTGTAGGCCCCCAAAGGCTATCAAAACTCCTAGGTCTGGCCAATTAAAGGCTGATATGGGAGCCATTGGGGGCCAGGTCGGTTCTTTCATTTTCGCCTCTCCTCTGGAAAAGTGCTCTTTTTTGGGGGGTTGATTACTTCTGCCTCCTCCAGTGCCTACTGCATCCTCAGCGAGGTACAATACTTTCCTTTGAGCTTATGTAGGGTTCTCTCTCAGGACCGCTACCCAGGAGTCTGCCTATGCAAACTGCTCCGAACATCCAGGGTGTTTTGTCACGTTTCAAAAGCCTTCAAGCAAAACACAAAGTGGTACCTCGGGTTACATACGCTTCAGGTTACAGATGCTTCAGGTTACAGACTCCGCTAACCCAGAAATAGTACCTCAGGTTAAGAACTTTGCTTCAGGATGAGAACAGAAATCATGGTCTGGAGGCGCGGCGGCAGCAGGAAGCCCCATTAGCTAAAGTGGTGCTTCAGGTTAAGAACAGTTTCAGGTTAAGAACGGACCTCCGGAACGAATTAAGTTCTTAACCCGAGGTACCACTGTACCTCCAAAGGCTATAAAAACTCCTATTAAAGGTAAAGGCACCCCTGACCATTAGGTCAAGTCACTGGCGACTCTGGGGTTGCGGCGCTCATCTCACTTTATTGGCCGAGGGAGTAAAGGCACCCCTGACCATTAGGTCCAGTCACTGGCGACTCTGGGGTTGCGGCGCTCATCTCACTTTATTGGCCGAGGGAGCCGGCGTGCAGCTTCCAGGTCATGTGGCCAGCATGACTAAGCCGCTTCTGGCGAACCAGAGCAGCGCACGGAAACAGCGATTACCTTCCCGCCGGAGCGGTACCCATTTATCTACTTGCACTTTGACGTGCTTTCAAACTGCTAGGTTGGCAGGAGCAGGGACTGAGCAACGGGAGCTCACCCCGTGGTGGGGCTTCGAACCGCCAACCTTCTGATCGGCACGTCCTAGGCTCAGTGGTTTAACCCACAGCGCCACCCGCGTCCCTTAGGACTCCTAAGGGACTCCTAGGTATGGCCAATAATACTCAGGAGCCAGGAGGAAATAAGGCAGTGGAAGACAGAAGTGCCTGGCGTGCTCTGGTCCAGGGGGTCACGAAGAGTCGGACACGACTAAACGACTAAACAACAAACATACATCTGAATGGGGTTTCTCTGCATGCATTTCCCCACTCCTGGACCCAAGACCCCTCCCCAAGGGGCCAGCAGCGCATCCATGCAAAGGAAGAGCAGAGCTGCCACCCTCCTGCGACCCTCCGCGCCCTGACTTGCCCCCCTCTCGCCATGCAGCGCTGGGACCCCCGCTCTCCCCATGGGCCCTATCCTGGGAGAGAGGAGACTCACCGGATCCCAGCAGGCGCCCCCCCCCCAGGCAGCCTCTGCAGAGCCGAACCAACGGGACCCCCACACACCCGACTTCTGGCAGGAAAGGGGGGGTTGGGCTTTCGCTCTGGAGAACCCTGCCCCCCCCGGTCTTACTTTCCTGTCTAGGAATCTGGCTCATTTCCGTTTAACCCTTGGCAAGCCGAGCGCACCCAACTCATGCCTCTCCCTCTCTTGAGCATCAGGCACCAATGGCCTCCCGAGAAGATGGAGGAGGAGAGGTTTATGGATTACTTCTGGCAAGGGATACTTTCAGTTTGGGCCCCCTAACAGCTGGTCTGAAATATACTCAGAGTCGCAAAGTGATTTCATGCTCTTTATTCAGCTCATAGTGGTGAGGAGGAGGGATGAATGAATGTCCCCTCAAAGTATCTGCTTTATATACATTATTTACACAATGGGCTGCACATGATTGGCTAATTCCGGAATTCTACTGTAAGCCAATCAGGTTGTGGATTCGCTTCTATCTGGAGAATGATTGGGTGGTTCCTGCCAACCAATCATACTGCTGCATTGTTCTAGGACCAATCAGACTGCTGCATTCTGAATCCTATTGTTCTAGGACCAATCAAATTGCTGCAGTTTGGATCCTATTCAACTCAGTACATAACACCCCTCCCCTCTAAGTTCCAGTCCTGCCCGGGAGTTCACATTCATAGTCCTCAAGGTATGCCGGCGGCCTACGTGTGCGTTGCGGCCTGTGGTGTTCCCTGGTCAGGGGTTCAGGTTCTGGCTCATGTTCCAAGGATGCTGGCTGTGATGGGGCTGTTTGGTCTGGCATAACTGGCTCGCTCAGTTGTGGTTCTGGTTCTGGTGTCCTTGCGGCCTTGCGTGTCCTCTCTGTATTTACTGATTGTGCCTCTCCTGCTGGACCCTCCTGCTCTATGGGCCTCACTGCCCCTCTCGGCAGCTTCCGTTGCCAGGGCCTCCTCCAGAGCGACCTGGAACGTTAGGTCCTTCTTAGCGTAGAGGCGTCGTTGCAGCTTCTCATCCTTCAGGCCACCGACGAGGCGGTCATGAAGCATGTTCTCCAGCTCTGAGAAGTTGCAGAACCGGGCGGCTTGGCAGAGAGAGGTCTCAAACCCAGTTATGGTTTCCTCAGGGGCTTGCCGCTTTGCGTAGAAGGCATTTCGACGAGCCACCACTGAGGGCTGCAGCGAAAAGTGCCCCTTCAGCTGTTCCATTATTGTTTTGTATGGAACAGTAGAGACGTCTTCAGGCGCAAGGAGAGCCCGGGCGATTTCAAATGTCTCCTCTCCGCAGACGCTGAAGAATATCGCCCTCTTCTTTTTTTGAATCTTGGCGTTTCAAATCTAAGCATTTTGCCCTAAGCTTTGCAGAAGCCTTCATGATTCAAACATGGATTATAAAAAAAATCATTATAAGGGTATATGGTTATATATGGATATATGGCTAACTGATTATATGAAAAGCATAAGGTCCAGCTCCGAGGGCCTTATGGCAGTTCCCTCATTGCGAGAAGTGAGGCTAAAGAGGGCCTTCTCGGGCATCGTGACTGCCCTGTGGAACGCTCTCCCACCAGATGTCAATGAGATAAACCATTATACGACCTCCATAGACGCCTAAAAGCAGCTCCGTATCGGGAAGCTTTTAATGTTTTATGTTTTCTTCTATCCTTTTGTAAGCTGCCCAGAGAGGCTGGAGCAATCCAGTTGGATGGGTGGGGTACAAAAAACATTTTGTTGTTGTTGTTGTTGTTGTTGTTGTTAGACACCCAGCTTTTGATAGGGCTGCTTCGTTCTGTGCTTTTGGACTCCTAGGTGGGCTTATGGGTTTGGTGCTTGTGGATCTCATGGGATTTAATGTCTTGCCATTATAAATGCACGGGGATAAGCGCATTTACACAGACACATTTCCGTAAAAGGACCCGCAGGCGATACAATAGGAGCTTTTCTGCAAGTGGCCTTTGCAACACAACTCACTGGGTGGTAACAAAGTAGACACATTTGCCTCTCTACAACGGATGCTTTCGCTTAGCCCCGTTTCCTCAATGAATCCACCCATTTCTTGATGAAATAGAACTTCT
Source organism: Podarcis bocagei (assembly GCF_964188305.1). Taxonomy (NCBI): domain Eukaryota; kingdom Metazoa; phylum Chordata; class Lepidosauria; order Squamata; family Lacertidae; genus Podarcis; species Podarcis bocagei. The sequence goes on from NC_138135.1 coordinate 3,080,008, forward strand.
TCCAGTAAAACATGAGCTGAAATAGTAAGGAGAGCAAAACAGCAGCCCTGTCTGACCCCCGTCAGCCTCCAGACTCCCCCAGTCACGTGGCAGGAGATTCTTCCTGAGCCCCCCTCCGTGAGATGGGTATGACATCATGGATGATCCAGTGATGATCCATATGATCCATTGATGATCCACATGGTCCAAGCAGGCTGGTCCAAAGAGCAGATCTCTATGCCTGAATGAAACGGGTCTGCCATGATGGATACTGGAGTCAAGAAATCCGCCCTTTCCAATGATCTTTCCGGCTGGCCAGGAAAAGGCAGGGAGCAGGAATCGTCAGGCATCCCGATGGACAGACAGACTTGTAATGTTGCCCAAACATGAACTCGGAGTCTGATCTGATTTCCATGTACAACGCATTTTGTGGCGCAAACGGAGATGTTTTTGGGGTGCTCTCTCTGTGACGGGGGGCGTATAAATTGTATAAATTGCAATGCGCTTTAGTTCTGGGCTGCTTCACTCCTTGCATGGGGCGAGGGGGGGGGGCTCCGTGCGCAAACAGATCAACAGCAGCCTTGCTTTATTCCTGGCCTCATTGTGTTGCCTCTGACGGAGACACAAGGGAAGAATTTTACCTGGGTGTCTGGTGTGTGTCTCTCTCTGTGTGCAAAAGCCCAAGCCCCATTTTTTTCCGTAACACAGGAGTCACAGAGCCCAACCCGCTGCTCAGTGTGCCCCAATACCTAAAACATGGAATGGATCTAAGATCATGGCGTGGGTGGCAGGGGGAGGGAAGGATTTTGCAATGTAAACATTGTAGGGGGGGACCCCACTTTGCAGTTGAATTGCCGGGATCAGCCCCTGCCCAACTCTCCTCATCCCCTGAAGGAAGAAGGGAGGGGGGAAACCTTCCTCTCCTTCGTCCCCCTCAATTCCTCCCTTCCCGGTACATCCTCCTCTCACCCCGCCCCCACAACCCCAAATCCCTCCACCATGCGTTGCACCTCCTCCTCCTCCTCCCCCCCCCCGCAATCTGGCTTCTGTTTCCGAAATGAGCGGAGAGAGCCCCCCCAACCTGCCTGCTTCGCCCGCAAGTGGAGCTTCTACTCCGAATTGCTGCTCTGCGCCGTAGCTCTAGGGGCGCACCTGCGTCATCATTCTTTAAAGAATCAAGCTGCTTCATGAACATTGATTGAGGATTTTGAAAGTTGCTCATGAATTACTATCATTTGACATTGCAACTTCACTTCCTAAAAGCTGGGAACATGGGAAGGAGGTAAAGGAATGTAGTAGACGTTGATATAGGAGAAGGTGCTAATGGAGCTTGATGTGTTCTCTTTCCCTTAGCTCTCTTCCTCGAAACCAAAACAGGATTCCCTTTCCTCCCACTCTGAAGAAGAGATGGAGAAGACAGTCAGAACTCCAGGGGGTGGGTCACCTTTCCCCCCCACTAGGAATAGAAATTAAAATGTGTGAAATGCGGAATATGCTTCATTGAATGAGGAAACATAGTTCACATCAACAAACTCCAACAGGGGAGAAACCATTTAAAGGTATGGAGTGTGGGAAAAGTTTCACTGATAGTGGAAAACTTAGAACAAATCAGCAGACTCACATGGGCAAGAAAGGATTCCAATGTAGGGAGTGTGGGAAGAACTTCAGACAACATGGGCACTTAAGTTTACATCAACGGATTCACACAGGGGAAAAACCTTTTAAATGTCTGGAGTGTGGAAAGAGCTTCAGTTTCAATGGAAACCTTAGAACACATCAATGGACTCACACAGGGGAGAAACCACAGAAATGTATACAGTGTGGAAAGAGCTTTACTGATAATGGAAACCTTAGAACACATCAACGGATTCACACAGGGGAGAAACCATTTAAATGCCAGGAGTGCGGAAAGAGCTTTAGTGACAATGGACCCCTTAGAACACATCAACGGATTCACACAGGGGAGAAACATATAAATGTCTGGATTGTGAAAAGAGCTTCAGTCAGAATGGAGAGCTTAAATTACACCAGCGGATTCACACAGGGGAGAAACCATATAAATGTATGGAGTGCGGAAAGAGCTTCACTCAGAGTGGATACCTCAATAAACATCAACGGATTCACACAGGGGAGAAACCATATAAATGTATGAAGTGCGGAAAGAGCTTCAGTTTCAATGGAAACCTTAGAACACATCAACGGACTCATACAGGGGAGAAACCATTTAAATGCACGGAGTGCAGAAAGTGCTTTACTGATAATGGAAACCTTAGAAGACATCAACAGACTCATACAGGGAGAAAACCATTTGAATGTCTGGAGTGTGGAAAGTGCTTCAGTCAGAATGGAGATCTTAAATTACACCAGCGAATTCACAGAGGGGAGAAACCATATAAATGTATGGAGTGCGGAAAGAGCTTTAGTGATCATGGATGCCTTAGAAAACATCAACTGATTAACAAAGGGGAGAAACCATGTAAATGTATCGAGTGTGGAAAGGACTTCAGTCAGAGTAGAGTCCTTAGATCACATCAACGAACTCACACAGGGGAGAAACCATATAAATGTATTGAGTGTGGAAAGAGCTTTAGTTTTAGTGGAAGCCTTACAACACATCAACGGATTCACACAGGAGAGAAACCATTTAAATGCATGGAGTGTGGAAAGAGCTTCAATCAGAGTGTAGACCTTAGAAATCATCTACGGACTCACACAGGGGAGAAACCATTTAAATGTATCGAGTGTGGAAAGAGCTTTAGTGAAAATGGAAGCCTTAGAAGACATCAACGGACTCACACAGGCGAGAAACCATTTAAATGCATGGAGTGTGAAAAGAGCTTCAGTCAGAGTGGAGACCTTAGGAACAATCAACGGACTCACACAGGGGAGAAACCATTTAAATGTATGGAGTGTGGAAAGAGCTTCAATCAGAGTGGAAAACTTAGAGGACATCAACGGACACACACGGGAGAAACCATTTAAGGGTATGGACTGTAGAAGGAGCTTCAGTCAGGGTGGAACCCTTGATTTATGTCAACAGACTCACACAAATGACAAACCGTGTAAATATCAGGAAAGTAGATAGAGGTTCACTCTTAGTGGAAGTTCAAAATCAACAGACTTATGGACAGGAAGAACTTTAAGAGATGAAACCCGTCATACCATCAACAAACTCAGAGGGGAGACGCAGTTTAAATGAAAAGACTGCAGAAAGTGCCTTCTTTATAATGGAGCATTTAAGGAACAGGGATGTGGGTGGCGCTGTGGGTTAAACCACAGAGCCTAGGACTTGCCGATCAGAAGGTCGGTGGTTCGAATCCCCAAAACGGGGTGAGCTCCTGTTGCTCGGTCCCTGTTCCTGCTGACCTAGCAGTTTGAAAGCATGTCAAAGTGTAAGTAGATAAATAGGTACCGCTCCGGCGGGAAGGTAAACGGCATTTCTGTGCACTGCTCTGGTTCGCCAGAAGCGGCTTAGTCATGCTGGCCACATGAGCCGGAACCTGTACGCCGGCTTCCTCGGCCAGTAAAGCGAGATGAGCGCCGCAACCCCAGAGTTGTCCTTGACTGGACCTAATGGTCAGGGGTCCCTTTACCTTTGCCTTTATTTAAGGAACATCCAGGGATTCTCACATGGGAGAACCCATTTAGATGTATGGAGTGTGGGACATCTTCCTCTCAGAGTCCACTCTGAGCAATAAACTCAGCAGGAAATCATTCCTAAAAGCATGAGGTATATGTGAAGTTCTGGTGTTTATATGTAAAACTGTATAATAATGAAATAGGGCAACATCTCACAATGGTGAGTGTAATTTTAGATGAAAGTACCTTTGGTTTTTTGCACCAAACTCTGTCCCCCCCCCCCCACCGCATGATCTCCAAGTACTGCTTCTTCACCAGAACTTCATCGCTGCCTCCTGCGCCTTCTGAAGAAAACTTGTAATACTGAAATTGAATGGGAGATTTTCCCCCAAGCCTAATTTCAAGAGGGGAAAGGAGGGGCTGCAGGTACCAGGAAAGTCTCCTGGGGGGCATCTTCACTCATGAACCCCATGGGGCAACCCCAGAGCTCCTGCTTATTCTAGGGTTTGGGAAAGAGTATTTTTGCATAGTCCCAGAAGTTTTGATTCAATCATGCTACTCAGGAGTTTTCCTACCAGAGGACCACAGTGCTGTGGCTGTTGTTGTTGTCATGGACGGGCTGGTGAGGGGGGGGGGAGGCACCAGCTGGGGGACCAACAAGGGGAAAAGGCTCAGATCCTGGGGACTGGTGGTGGGATGACAATGAGTAGAAAGAGGGAGAAAATGGAGCAGACCGGAAGGGGAGGTGTTGCAAGCTGAGGAGGAAACAGGGTTTGGTGAGCGGGAAGAGTCTGGGGCAGAGAACAGTTCAGGCTCAGAGGGAGGAGAGGAGGGGGCCAGGAGACCCAGAGGAGGCCAGCTGCTGAAGCATCCAGAGAGACCCCCCCTTCGGCTGCGACCACCACATGCCTTTGCGTCTGGCGGTTATAACTCTTAGAATGTGGGGATCCCATTTTTCAAGCAAAGCCATAACCAAAACAAAAAACCCCCAGCCTTTTCCCAGGTCTTTCTTGTCCTGACAGTCATTTGTCTTCTCTACGAAAGACTCTACAAAGTCCTTCTCCCTCTTTTTCCCATGGGGTCCCACCAACCTTTTCTGCCTCTTACACGCAATGGAAAAGAGTCCCTTTCCATTGGACGCCTGGCAGCCCAGTGCCAAATCCGGCTGCTCCAGAGAGAAAGGAAAGGAATTGTAAACGCCCTTGCGCTCTGACGCGCACCAGTCACTTCCTCCCGGATCTTTGTGCTGCCAGTGCAGCTGCATTTACGAGAAAAAGAGAAATTGGAAACTGAGCCCAAGTCCCTTGCTATCCAAAGTGGCCACTTGGACCAGCCTTGGGGCGTCTTCCTTGGGAAAAAGGTAAAGTTTCAAATCTCAGGTTCCCTGACAGGGAATGAGAGCTTTGATTGGCGTTCTCCCCTTGCAGTTCATTGCCTCTCTAATTGCAGAACCCCAATTCTCCCGTTCTCCCCTCCCCCTCCTCACTACCTCTTGCCAGGAAGGCTGGGAGTGAAGACCGTAAGCAAAAGAGACAGCCAAGGATGAGAATCTGGGTTGCTGGGTGTTTCAGAGAATCCCGCCCACAATCTTCTCCATTCCTAGACTCACGTCCGCATGCGCTGCTCCTGGCCACCCCAGGGTCTTTTGCTAGATTAATTTATGGCTGGCCTGGTGCTGAAAATAATCTACCAAAAAACTAAATTACTGACAAAAAGCCTCACAATGGAAGGGAAAAAAGAACTTCAAGAAAAAACAGGCCTGGAAATTAAAAATAAGGTTAAATACCTAGGGATCTGGATTTCAAATAAAAGTTTAAATGTATATGAGAATGATTCTAGTAAAAAATATATGGAAAAAAATATATGGAAACCTAGACCAAACTCCATCCCTCACTCTGGGGAAGAGTCTCGGTTGTGAAAATGAATATCCTCCCCAAAATGATTTTCTTATTCCAAACAATACCCATTTTAGGAGAAATGAATTGTTCTAAGGAGTGGAAAAGGGAAATATCTAGATTTATATGGTGTGGAAAGAAACCGAGAAGTAAACACCAGTTATTAACAGATCAAAAGGAGAGAGGAGGTTTTGCATTGCCAGATTTGGAATTCTACCATACGGCGGAAGGATTGGTTTGAAAAAGACTGGATTACACTAAAAGATACGGACCTATTAGACTTGGAAGGCCACAAGAATCGGTCTGGATGGCACGCTTCTTTAATATACGGAAAAGTGAAGGTCCACAGGGGATTTTTGAGCCATGTGATAAGAAAATTGTGATATAAAATCTGGAAGAAATATAAAGGACTACTTGAGCCAAAAATACACTTGTGGACATCACCAAGAGAAGCCATATACTCATGTTAGAATATTTACAACTAGCAAAACTGATGGGAAGAGTTAGAGGAGTATTGAACCAGAAAATATTTGGAGAATGGAGAATATTTGAGGATTATAGAAGATCATATTGTACCAACCACACCATATTAGCAGAACTTGAGTGATACTTGTAAACACAACAAATGCTGTTTGTGGAGTAGACTGGAACAATATTAAAGAATATAAAACTGTGGGGGGAAACAACGGCAGTATAAACAGTACCATGAGAATGATTGAAAGTCTCATTTTGTCAGAAATCTTTTTTATTTAATTAGGAAGATTAAGTTTTTTTATGCACATAAATCTGCTTTTTCTGCTTTCCTTTTTCTGTATTTTCTTTCCTTTGTTCTTCATTGTTTTTTTAAGTTTCTTTTTTGCAGTATGAGATTGTAAATTCTTTGTATATGTGTGTAGTTTAAATCAATAAAGATTACAGTGGTACCTCGCAAGACGAACACCTCGCAAGACGGAAAACCCACTAGACGAAAGGGTTTTCCGTTTTGGAGGCGCTTCGCAAGACGAATTTCCCTATGGGCTTGCTTCGCAAGACGACAGCCCATAGGGAAATATCCGGGACAGCGGGGAAGCGCAGCGCGTCTTCCCCACTGTCCTCGGACCTCCTCCGAAGCCGGGCGGTGGGGCAGGAACGCCTCCTCCCGCCGCCCCGGGCTTCGGAACACTGCTCCGAAGCCAGGCGGCGGGGCGGGAACACCGGCCCCCGCCGCTGGGCTTCGGAACGCTGCTCCGAAGCCGGGCGGCGGGGCGGCAACACCTTCTGAAGGCGGGCGGGGGGCGAAAGTCTTTGTCCCCCCTGCCTGCCTTCCCAGGGGCTTTTAAATCGGGGGTGGGAAGAAAAGCCCTTCTCCCCCCCCCAGCCTTCAGAAGAGGTCCGGGGACAGACTGTCCCCGGACCTGGTCTGAAGGCGGTTTCCCTAGGAATGCATTAATTGATTTTCAATGCATTCCTATGGGAAACTGTGCATCGCAAGATGAAAAACTCGCAAGACGAAGAGACTTGCGGAACGAATTAATTTCATCTTGCGAGGCACCACTGTATGTTAAAAATAAATCAATTTGTGGCCGGCCTGATGAAGCGTTGACTTCTCTGGTTAGCCCTGCTGGAACTCCAGTTCTTTCCAGACCCTGGGGTCACTAGAGGACTGGTGGCTCCCCCTGGCAAATGGTCTGGTGTGCGCTGGATCACCAGTCCTTCCGTGCCCCCAGAATTCGTCCAACCAAAGGTCCCATCTGGGGTGCCATCTGTTGTAAACAAAAGCTGCCCTTCTTCACTTATGGGGGAAAGAAGAGCCCTTTATAGAGACCCTTGTAGATTCTCCATCGGTAGGAAAAAACAACAGAGGCAACCAGAGAATATTGAGAGGTAAAGCAGCTAGTAAGCCTGATCTTGATTGATCTGTTGCAACAGGGTGCTCCCCTAACACGCAGGAAAGGAGGAGGACCCAGAAGAAAGGTGTGCCTGCCTTTATATAGACATTTTAAATTCCCTGCCCTGGAGCTCCAGACCACCCCTCCATACATCATACATACATCACAGAAGGGGTGTAACCCCAGACCACCCCCCAGAAACATCATACCTACATCACAAAAAAGGTGCTCTACAACAGAAATGTGAATGTTGTTGTTTTTCCTGTCTTCCAGGTTATCTGATAATGCCTTATCTGATTCCCTTTACTGGTAGTCTGGCCATTCCTTTGAGATGGTGATTTCCCAATTCCTGAGACAATGGGAAGGTTCCCTCACCCCCTCACCCTTGCAGAGAAAACATTTGGTCAGATTGGGAGTCAAAATGGTTTCAGGATGGTCTTCCTATGCTGCTCCAGACATGTGGTTGACATATCTATGTATGCACTTGGTTGGTAAATTTATGAACATTTATTATATATATAAGACCTTAAATTTTTTATTACATGATTCATCCAGACCAGCCTTTCACATGATGAATTCTGCATTTATGTTAAATAAGCAGGAAGACAATATACAGCCTTGTCGTACTCCTTTCCCAATTTTGAACCAATCAGTTGTTCCATGTCCAGTTCTAACTGTAGCTTCTTGTCCCACAAAGAGATTTCTCAGGAGACAGATGAGGTGATCAGGCACTCCCATTTCTTTAAGAACTTGCCATAGTTTGCTGTGGTCGACACAGTCAAAGGCTTTTGCATAGTCAATGAAGCAGAAGTAGATGTCTTTCTCCATAATCCAGCGCATGTTTGCAATTTGGTCTCTGCCTCTTCTAAATTTGGTTCCTCTGCCTCTTCTAAATCCAGCTTGCACTTCTGGGAATTCTCGGTCCACATACTGCTTGAGCCTGCCTTGTAGCATTTTAAGCATAACCTTGCTAGCGTGTGAAATGAGTGCAATTGTGTGGTAATTGGTGCATTCTTTGGCACTGCCCTTCTTTGGGATTGGGATTCATGTGTTGCAATCATTCAGTTTGTACAAACACGACACTCACACACGACATAGGCAACACTTCTGTTATAAATTCATAGAAAATCAGCCGTACATCGGATCTGCACCGTTCGACTTTTATTTTGCACCATGAGGGAAGGACTATCAAAGGGGGGAGACTTGACACAAGGCAGCCAATACGTCTGCAGTTAGCCCTACTCAATTGCCATGCCAACAGTGATGGTTGTAGACAGAAGATCATTCCACTCACAAAGGACCTGCATATGGAAGTGGATTCAGTAGGGACTGAAACACAGGACAGTGACCAGCCCTTCCCTCTGGGGGAAGGAAACAGTGAACTCCTCTTTGTCCTCAGGAATGTAATCATGGGGAGGGGAAAGAAGGAACCGGACAGGTGACAAGACCCTCAGGTTACCACCACAACTCCTCCTCCTTCAGAGAAGTCACACGTCTCTGAGGTCTCTCAGCCCCACTCACCTTACAGAGTGTTTGTTGTGGGGGAGGAAGGGAAAGGAGAATGTGAGCCGCTTTGAGACTCCTTTGGGTAGTGATAAAGCGGGATATCAAATCCAAACTCCTCTTCTTCTTCCTGAACCCCTCCTCTTTGTGATGTGTCAATGATGTAGTCATGGTGTAGTCTTGGGGGTGTAGCTTGGGGGATTAGCAGCTAATAAAAGTTGGGGTCTTCTTTTGTTGGGGGCTTCCATCTTGTTCCACCTGGTGGCAGGTGGGAGTCCTGTGGGGACAGTCTTCAATCAAGACCAAGCCTACTGGCTCCTCTTTTGCTCTGCTCTTCCTGGCTGGTCTCCTTGTTTCTTGTCCAAGGGAGCCCTCAGTTTTCTCCCTTAAGACATGGAATCTGCTTCTTGCTACAATTGTATCGGCTGCTTTTCTGAGCCTCTTGGCTGTTGTGCAGGGACGGTGCCTGTGTCTGTTAACGAAAAAATCTGAGGGCTCCCTTGGACAAAAACAAAGACACCAACCAGGATAACTTGGAGCAAAACAGCTGCCTGTAGGCTTGGCCTTTATTGAACTGTTGCAACAGGGAGCTCCCCTCACTTGCAGGAGAGTGGAAGGACCCAGAAAAATGTTGTGCAAGGGCTTATAAAGACTTTTGAAATTGCCACACTGTAGATCAAGACCACCCCCAGAAACATCATACATACATCACAGAAAGGAGGGGTTGAGGGAGGGGTGGTGGTGGTAACCTGAGTGTCCTGTCACCTGGCTGGTTCCCCCTTTCCCCCTCCCCATGAGTACTTTCCAGGTGACAGAGGGGAGTTTCCAGTTTCCTGCCCCCAGAGGGAAGAGCTGATCATTGTCCTTTGTTCCAGTCCGTGCTGAATCCACTCCCATATGCAAGTTCTTTGTGATCTTGATGGTCTTCTGTCTAAGACCATCAGGGTTGGCATAGCAACTGGGCAGGGCTCCTGTGGATGTGCTGGGATGGTGAAGGGATTATGGCTGGCCTGTATCAAACCTTCCCCATTTTGTAGTCCTTCCTTCATGGAGCCAAATAAAAGTGGAACAGTGCAAATCCGATGTATGGTTCATTTTTCTATGAATTTATGACAGAAGCGTTGTGTATGTAGTGTGTGAGTGTGTGTGAAGTTTGTAGAAACTGAATGATTGGGGGGGGGGGGTTCCTGCTACAGTGTCCACGGTCCTTGTCCTGGCCTTAGTCAGAGGCTGGGGTGGGGAGCTGGGATTTGGGGGGAGTCGTTTAGCTGCCCCCCCCGTTCCTGGTTTGAACAGCGCCAAGACCTAAAACACGGAGGGATCTAAGCTCGTGGGGTGGGGGAGGGGAGGATGTTGCAATGCAAACCTTGTAGGCGGGACGGGACCCACTTTGTAGCTGGATCTCCGGAACCTTCTCCTCCCCCCCCCTCAATTCTTCCCCTCCCCTCCCGGCACATCCTCCTCTCACCCCGCCCCCACAACCCCAGATCCCGCCCCCAAACATCCCACCCCTTTCTCCTCCTCCTCCAATCCGGCTTCTGCTGAAGGAATGGGGGGGTGAGCCCCGTCCCACCCTGCCTGGTTCTCCGGATTGCTGATCTGCCCCGTAGCTCTAGGGGGGGGGGCGCTTTCGGAAAGGGGAGGGAGGAGGAGGGGACCCCCCCCCCCCGTGGATGTTGCAGGAAAGGAGAATCGGGAGCGAGGACAAAGAGGTAAAGGGCTCGCGGGGGGGGGGGGGTGAGAAGGAGGGAGGAGAAAAGGACCCAGAGACCCCTCCAGCTCCCCCAAGCGCCTTCCGTGGGGCCTGGATCCCGGCACGCTTGCTGCGAAGGGGCGGAGATGGGGCGCCCACCCACGAGGACTCCCCGGCCCCGTTTCCCCCTCGCAGGCATCCCTGGGGCGCGGAGAGAAGCCAGGATAGAGACCCCCCCTGTTCCCCCTTGCTCGTCTTGGGGGGCAATAGGGACGGAGAGATGGGTTGCGCCTGGCGAGGGGTGAGCCAAGGGGGCTCTGGGTGCAGGGGAGACCCCGGGATGGGAGGGGGGCCAGGGGCGGGGGGAGGAGGAGGGAGGAGACGAGGTCCCAGAGACCCCTCCAACTCCCCAAGCGCCTTCCGTGGGGCCTAGATCCCGGTGCGCGTGCTGCGAAGGGAGCTTTCCTCGCAGGGCGGACCCCTCGCCCCGTTTCCCAGGCTCCGCGCGTCCCATGAAAGGGTTAAGGGGCGCGAGAGACGCCTGGATAGAGACCCCCCAGTCCCTCCCTTGCTCCTGTTCGGGGGGGGGGCTAGGATGGAGAGATGGGGCGCGCAGGGCGAGGTGTCAGTCGCGCTAGAGTGCAGGGGAAACTGCGGGAGAGAGGGAGGGGGAAGGGAACAGGAGCACTGGGGGGGGAGAGATAGGAAGACCAGTTTTTTTTTTGGTTGGGGGCGTCTCAATCGTGGCTTCCTTGGGCAATCTTCGAAGGGGCAGCCTTGGCTTCTCCCTCAAGCCCAGGAATGCCCCCCCTTCAAGGCGACCAGAGAGGGATCCCTGGAAAGTGGGGGGTCCTGTCCCCTCACCCTTCTTTCCTGCAATCTCCATCCTCTTCCAACCCCATAAGTCCCTGCCCTGTCCGGACGCAGCACTTCTGCCCAGTCCAACCATTGGTCCCCTGGAGAGGAGAGGAAATCCTGAGAGGAAGAGGGGAGGGAGGAGGCCTTCTCAGAAGCGGCTCTTGGTTTCCGCAATCCCACCCAGGAAGCAGCCAGAAACCTTTCCCTCTCTCTCAGGCTTCCATCTTTATTGTCTTTTCCACTGAGGATGAGGATAATGTACACCTGTCCTCAGAAACAGGGGTGCAGAGTCCATGGAATGGCTCAAAAGCATTTCTGTTCCTCTTATTCTTTGTAGGAAATGTCAGAGTGACTGACAAGCTGAGATACAACCCATCAGCATCCGATGACAGCGACTGCATGAATCTTCCCAGCCAAAGGACCCATTTTCATGATAGACAGTGCCTGTGGCTGGAGGCTCTACACACCGGGTGTGCCTGTGCAGGCCAAAGACTGCCAGTATTAGCACAGGTGAGGTGTGTGTCATTCCCAAGTTTACAGACTGTATGTGAATGAGAGTTTGTGGGTGGGATTATAATTTACGGCAACCCTGTGATTTTCTCTGCCCATAACATTTCGTAAGCTAATATTGCAGTAAAAATTCCAAAATAACTACAAAAAATCACAAGATAATAATAATAGTACAGTGGTCCTTCGGGTTCAGAACTCAATTTGTTCTGCAGGTCCGTTCTTAATCTGAAACTGTTCTTAACCTGAAGCACCACTTTAGCTAATGGGGCCACCACGCCGCTGGAGCACAATTTCTGCCCTCATCCTGAAGCAAAGTTCTTCACTAAAGGTACTATTTCTGGGTTAGCAGAGTCTGTAACCTGAAGCTCTTGTAACTTGAGGTACCACTCTAGACATTATAGTATTAGTATTTTCCCCCAGCCTCTCTGGGCAGCTTCCAGTACACATAGTTAAAGGTAAAGGGACCCCTGACCATTAGGTCCAGTCGTGGCCAACTCTGGGGCTGCAGCACTCATCTCGCTTTATTGGCTGAGGGAGCTTGCGTACAGCTTCCGGGTCATGTGGCCAGCATGACTAAGCCGCTTCTGGCAAACCAGAGCAGCGCACGGAAATGCCGTTTACCTTCCCGCCGGAGCGGTACCTACCGTATTTTTCGCTCTATAAGACACACCTAGTTTTGGGGGGAGGATTCCAAGAAAAAAAGATTTTTGAAATCCAGAAGCCAGAACAGCAAGAGGAATCTGGCTTCTGGGATACTGTGTGGCTGTTCTGGCTTCTGGGATAACAGCGCCAAGGGCAGCAGGATGAAGAGACTAAGGCAGAAGCCAGGACAGGCGCCTCGCTGAAGGGGCGCTGCGTAGTTCTCCCTCTTTGTGCAGCCGAAGACTGATAAGCATAACAGGATCCAAAAATAGCAAATATGTAACTCTGACTTAGCATTCCAAAACAGCACTCAAGTAAGAAACAGACAAGCAGAGTTGAGTAATATCAAAATATGAAGTGGGAGCAGGTGCATTTCAATACTGTAATTTATATATAATTCAATGTCAGAGTAACCCTGGGACCAGATAAAAAGCCTCCAGGTGGACGTGCCCCACCTGCCCTTCACTTTCCTCTTCCACACGGGCAGAATCTGCCTTCTGGACTGTGGGATTCACTGTTGTTCTCCTCCTCTCCATCCACCAGGGCTTGGCTTCAGGTGCAGCAGAATTCCCCAGCCCCCCAAGGATTTGAGACCCATCAGCTTTCCTCACCTGGTTAAGCCGGCCAGTGGAAGCCGTTCCTTGAACCCCTGTTGCATGCTGACAGCTTCTGGAAGCCACAGGTGAGAGCTGAGTGCGGGGTGGGGACCAAGGGTGGAAAAATGACCCCAGAAGGTGGAGGACATGTCCCCCACCAAAGGAACTACTGCTCCCCAACACCCTATGACATCTAGATTCAGGTAGGTAGCCGTATTGGTCTGAAGCACTTGCAATAAAAAATTAAAAAATAGTCCAGTAGCACCAGCTAATTTTGTTCTAGGTATAAGCTTTCGTGTGCATGCACACTTCTTCAGATACACTGAAACAGATGTCACCAGACCCTTGTATATCGTGGGAGGGTGGGCTGGGGTTTTTCTCAGAAAGGTACTCCTACTACCATCTCCCACTACCCTTCACTATATGAAGAAGTGTGCAAGCACATGAAGTGTGCAAGCACTTGATCCCTAAGTGCTGTTGCTGTTGTTTATTCGTTTAGTTGTGTCCGACTCTTCGTGACCGCCTGGACCAGAGCACGCCAGGCACTCCTGTCTTCTACTGCCTCCCGCAGTTTGGTCAAACTCATGCTGGTAGCTTCGAGAACACTGTCCAACCATCTCGTCTTCCGTTGTCTCCTTCTCCTTGTGCCCTCCATCTTTCCCAACATCAGGGTTTTTTCCAGGGAGTCTTCTCTTCACATTAGGTGGCCAGAGTCTTGGAGCCTCAGCTTCAGGATCTGTCCTTCCAGTGAGCACTCAGGGCTGATTTCCTTCAGAATGGAGAGGTTTGATCTTCTTGCAGTCCATGGGACTCTCAAGAGTCTCCTCCAGCACCATAATTCAAAGCATCCATTCTTTTGCGATAAGCCTTCTTTATGGTCCAGCTCTCACTTCCATAATCACTACTGGGAAAACCATAGCTTTCACTATAGGGACCTTTCTTGGCAAGGTGATGTCTTTGCTTTTTAAGATGCTGTCTAGGTTTGTCATTACTTTTCTCCCAAGACCCTAAGGTGCTACTGGACTATTTGTGTTAATTTTTTACTTCAACTGTGTCAGACCAATATGTCTACCTACCATTAAGTACAGTTATCTCCTTGCCTTGAATATCCTGCTTTTCAGCGCCAGATTAGGATAGTCCTCTGTCAGAAGACAATCACAGGATCAGGCAGCACATCATCATTATAAAGAACCATTGGGTGGGTGTCTGGGATTCCCATTTGCCAGTTGCTGTCCTTCTGCTTCTCCTGCTCTCTCCATGCAATGCAAGGTATGTAGACAGAGGTTCATCTCCAAGAACAGGAGCTTCCCTGAGCACCCATTCAGCTGACCCCAAGCACCAAGCCTTGTCACTAGTTCTCTGACTGACCCAGACCACAGTCCCTGGAAGAGATGAAGGCCTGGGTCTCCCAAAATGGTCCATATGGACCTCCTGAGGTCAGCCGGACTGTGCAGGTGATTCATGAAGAACTAGAGGTGGAAATGGGGGCAACCACTTGATTTGAAAGGCAGTCCCATAGGACAACAGTATTCCAAGATCATGCTGTGTTATTAAAGATGATTGAGGATTATGAAAGGTTGCTGATGCATTACTAGGATTTGACATCATACCATTTTCATTTCTTAAAAATTGGGAACATGGGTAGGACATGGGAGAATGTAGGAGATGTTGAAATAAGAGAAGGTGCTAATGGCGGTTGATGTATCCTTTTTTTTTTGGTGTGTGTTCTTTTTCCTGAAGCCCAAACAGGATTTCCTTTCTGCCCACTCTGAAAAAGGTGATGGAGGACACAGAATTGCAGGGGACAAGGCACCTTTCATTTCATTGGGAATAGCCATTAAAATGTGTGAAATGTGGAATATGCTTCACTGAATGAGCACACAGAGTTCACATCAACGGACACAAAAAGGAAATAACCCATTTAAAGGTATTGAGTGCAGAAAGAGATTCTCTTTCAATGCAAAACTTAGAACACACCAGCGGACTCACACAGGGGAAAAAGTATATTTATGTACGGAGTGTGGAAAGAGCTTTAATAATAGTGGAAGCCTTAGAATACATCAACGGACTCACACAGGGGAGAAACCATTTCAAGTTATGGAGTGTGAAATGAGTTTTAATAATAGTGCACACCTTAGGCAACATTAATGGACTCATACAGGGGAGAAACCATTTCAATGCATGGATTGTGGAAAGAGCTTCAGTCAGAGTGGACACCTTAGAAGACATCAACAGACTCACACAGGGGTGAAACCATATAAATGTATAGAATGTGGAAAAAGCTTCAGTCAGAATGCAGACCTTAGAAATCATCATCGGATTCACACAGGGGAGAAACCATTTAAATGCATGGACTGTGGAAAGAGCTTCAGTTGGAGTGGAGAGCTTAGATCACATCAACGGACTCACACAGGGGAGAAACCATATAAATGCATGGAGTGTGGAAAGAGCTTCAGTCAGAGTGAACACCTTAGAAATCATCAACGGATTCACACAGGGGAGAAACCATATGAATGTATGGAGTGTGGAAAGAGCTTCGGTCGGAGTGGAGAGCTTAGAAGACATCAACGGACTCACACAGGGGAGAAACCATATAAATGTATGGAGTGTGGAAAGAGCTTTAAAGAAAGTGGAAACCTTAGAAGACATCAACGGACTCACACAGGGGAGAAACCATTTAAATGCATGGAGTGTGGAAAGAGCTTCAGTCAGAATGCAGACCTTAGAAATCATCAACGGACTCACACAGGGGAGAAACCATTTAAATGCATGGAGTGTGAAATAAGCTTTAATGAACGTGGAAGCCTTAGAAGACATCAACGGACTCACACAGGGGAGAAACCATATAAATGTATGGAGTGTGGAAAGGGCTTCAGTCAGAGTGCACACCTTAGAAATCATCAACGGATTCACACAGGGGAGAAACCATTTAAATGCATGGAGTGTGGAAAGAGCTTCAGTCAGAGTGGAGAGCTTAGATCACATCAACGGACTCACACAGGGGAGAAACCATATAAATGTATGGAGTGTGGAAAGAGCTTTAAAGAAAGTGGAAACCTTAGAAGACATCAACGGACTCACACAGGGGAGAAACCATTTAAATGCATGGAGTGTGGAAAGAGCTTCAGTCAGCGTGCACACCTTAGTAATCATCAACAGACTCACACAGAGGAGAAACCATATAAATGTATAGAGTGTGGAAAGTGTTGGCTATTTGCAGTATGCTAGCGCTGCAGAGAGCTTGCTGGGGAGACCATGCATTAAAAAAAAGGACTCAGACTTCCGGAGGTGGCACGAAACGGTAATGGCGGTCCCCTTTGCGCTGTGAAGGCGAAGCTCTGCAGAAACGGGTCGTCCGCTACGGCGAAGCGGAGACCCACACTGGAAAACCACAGGTAGAGTGAGCCTGTGGCCATGGGACTCGGCGGGCACCAGAAGCCCCCCCCCCGAAACAAACAACGAACCCCGTAAGGGGCTCCGGAACGTGGAAGGGCTGGCGCGGTGCTGTGCGTCGATCGCTCTTTCTGCGGAAGTGAAGCCTCTTAGCTGCTGCCGATGAGCGGTGACCTTTTTTCCTGGAACATTTGATTTGAAAACTACTAACCCGTGAGTAAGAGGGACTGAAGAATTTGGGGACTAAATTGAATTAAAATTCGGCTAAAGTGGGAGACGCAACCAGGAAGTCCATCTCCCGGCACTGCTTAAGGATTTAAAGCAAAAGACTTTGATCAGCTGGAAGCCTTTGAAGTGGCATTAAAAACTTTTCATTCGTGTATCATTTGAGCTGCTTTAATAATAATAATAATAATAATAATAATAATAATAATAATAATAATAATAATAATTTTTTATTTATACCCCACCCTCCCCAGCCAAGGCCGGGCTCAGAGCGGCTTACAAGCAATAATAAAAACAAGATGAGTGATTACAACCTAAAAACAAAAATAAAATACAACATTAAAATAATGGAACATTAAAATATTAAAATGAAGCCTCATTGCAGGAGAAGGAAAAGAAAAAAGAAAAAGGGGGTGGAGGGAATCAAATTGGCTCCAATCCAAAGGCCAGGCGGAACAACTCTGTCTTACAGGCCCTGCGGAAAGAAATCAGATCCTGCAGGGCCCTGGTCTCATGAGACAGAGCGTTCCACCAAGTTGGGGCCAGTGCTGAAAAGGCCCTGGCTCTGGTTGAAGCCAATCTAACTTCCTTAGGGCCTGGGACCACTAGGGTGTTGTTATTTATGGACCTTGAGGCTCTCCGTGGGGCATACCAGGCGAGGCGGTCCCGTAGGTACGAGGGTCCTAGGCCGTGAAGGGCTTTAAAGGTCAAAAGCTGCACCTTAAATCTGACCCTGTACCATAACGCCGTGAAGATGGAAATGAAACTTACAACAACTGGTCAATTTAGATGGAGAATGAATGACTCCCTCTTTCGAGATAAGGAGATCCTTATGAAGGCCCAAAAAACCCTAAAAGACTATTTTGAAATAAATTTGAGGACGGATGTGGAAAAAAGAGTGATCTGGGACGCAAGCAAAGCGGTGATGCGAGGTTTCTTGATTCAACAAAACTCAATAAAGAGGAAAAAACAAAATGAAAAAAAAGAAAAGATTTTGGAAAAGATAAAGGAAGCAGAGAAAAAATTAAGAGTAAAACCAAAGTCCCAGGAGATTTTAAGAGAGATTAAGTTATATCAAACACAATATATGGAATTGATGAATCAAGAGATTGAATGGAAGATAAAGCAAATGAAACAAAAGACATTCGAATCAGCAAATAAATGTGGCAAACTTCTGGCATGGCAATTGAAGAAAAGGCAGAAATTAAATACAGTTACAAGTCTAGAAGTGGATGGAAAGAATATATCTAAACCTAATGAAATTAGAAATTGCTTTTTGAGTTATTTTAAAAAACTTTATACTCAAGGCCCGCAAAATGAAGATGATATAGACAAATTCCTTGATAAATATGGATTACAAAAAATCTCTCATCAAAATAAGATGGATCTGAACCAGAGAATAACAGAACAAGAGATAGAGGCTGCCATTCAGAATATGCAAATGGGCAAATCTCCAGGACCAGATGGACTGACTTCCAGATACTACAAATCGTTGAAGGAATGGTTGATTCAACCACTAAAAGAAGTCTGCAATGAGATCCTTGAGGGAAAAAAGGCACCTGAATCGTGGAAAGAAGCATATATTTCTCTCATACCAAAGACAGAGACTGAAAAGAGTCAACTGAAGAACTACCACCCAATATCACTACTCAATGTGGATTACAAAATTTTTGCAGACATTTTGGCAAAAAGATTTAAAAAAGTGCTGATGGAAAAGATTCACAAGAATCAAGCAGGCTTTCTCCCAAAAAGACACCTAGCAGACAATGTAAGGAATATAATAGATATTTTGGAAAAGCTAGAGGTGAATATAAATACTAAAGCAGTATTGATTTTTGTGGACGCGGAGAAAGCCTTTGACAATATTTCTTGGAGCTTTATGACAAAGAATCTTCATGGGATGGGGGTAGGCCAAGGTTTTGAGAATGGTATGGCTGCAATATATTCTGAACAAAAGGCTAAATTGATTGTAAATAATGTAATAACTGAGGAACTTAAGATAGAAAAAGGAACACGACAGGGGTGCCCAATTTCCCCATTACTTTTCATTTCAGTTCTGGAGGTGTTGCTGAATATGATTAGAAATGACCAGCAGGTTAAAGGAGTGCAGGTCGGAGCTAAACATTATAAGTTAAGAGCATTCACAGATGATCTAGTATTGACTCTGCAAGAGCCAAACACTAGTACGAAAAAGGTTCTAGAAATAATCCAACAGTTTGGCCAGGTAGCTGGATTCAAGTTGAATAAACAAAAAACCAAAGTTTTAGGAAAAAATTTAACAGATACGGAAAGGGAGAAATTCCAAGAGGAGACAGGGTTGACGGTGGTCAAGAAGGTGAAATACCTAGGGGTTTACTTGACATCTAAAAATGTGAATTTGTATAAGGATAATTATGAAAAATGTTGTTCAGAGATCAAAAAAGATCTAGAAATATGGTCAAATTTGAAATTGTCAATGCTAGGCCGAATTTCAGTGATCAAAATGAATGTATTGCCTAGAATGTTATTCTTGTTTCAGACCTTGCAGATTCTTGACAAGATGGAATGTTTCAAGAGGTGGCAGAAAGATATTTCGAAATTTGTCTGGCAGGGCAAAAAGCCCAGAATTAAATTTAAAATATTGACAGACGCTAAAGAAAGAGGGGGTTTTGCCCTGCCGTACTTAAAACTGTACTATGAGGCAGCAGCTTTTTGCTGGCTGAAAGAATGGATGCTCCTCGAGAACACAGACATTTTAGATCTGGAAGGTTTCAACAATGCTTTCGGTTGGCATGCATATCTATGGTATGATAAAATCAAGCTGCATAGTGCCTTTAAAAATCACATTGTTAGAAAAGCATTGTTCAATGTTTGGATAAGATACAAAGATCTGTTGGAAAACAAAACCCCTAGATGGGTGTCACCAGTGGAGGCTAAGGCAGTGAAGAAACTCAATATGGAGGTCGGATGGCCGAAGTATTGGGAAATTTTAGAACAGGATGGAGATAAGTTGAAATTACAAAGTCATGAGAAATTGAAACATAAAGTAGAAAATTGGTTTCAATATCACCAAATAATGGAGTTCTTTAAACAGGACAGGAAAATTGGCTTTCAGGTGGAAAAATCCAAACTAGAGACTGAACTGTTAGAACCCAATACTAAGAATTTATCAAGAATGTATAACTTGCTGCTGAAATGGAATACACAGGATGAAACAGTTAAATCGGCTATGATTAAGTGGGCACAGGACGTTGGTCATAACATTATTTCAGCTGACTGGGAATGGTTATGGAACACCGGTATCAAATTTACGGCATGTAATGCCTTAAAGGAAAACATTATGAAAATGGTCTATAGGTGGTACATGACCCCAGTCAAGCTGGCAAAAAATTATCATTTGCCCGATAACAAATGTTGGAAATGTAAAGAGACTGAAGGTACCTTCTATCACCTTTGGTGGACATGCCCGAAGATTAAGGCCTTCTGGGAAATGATCTATAATGAAATGAAAAAGGTACTTAAATGTACTTTCCCTAAAAAACCAGAGGCCTTTCTCTTGGGCATTGTTGGCCAATTGGTGTCAAAGAGGGATAGAATTTTCTTTATGTATGCTACAACAGCAGCAAGAATACTTATCGCAAAGTATTGGAAGACACAAGATCTACCCACTCTGGAAGAATGGCAGATGAAAGTGATGGACTATATGACACTGGCCGAGATGACAGGCAGAATCCGCGATCAAGGAAAAGAGACAGTGGAAGAAGAATGGAGAAAATTTAAAAGTTATCTGAAGGACTATTATAAACTTGATGAATGTTAGAGTGTTATGGTTTTTAGGAACAAGGGGATACAGCGATATAAGGTCAGATCACAGAGATAACTAAGATGACAGAGGTTGGAAAGTAACAATTGGGAGTTGCTATCAAATTATGGACATTGGGATGCAGAAAGGGGGGGTATGGGGGAGTCCCAGAAAAGAGGATTATGAAAAAATGTTATGAAATTATACGTGTTTGTATGTCTTTTAGTGTTCGTTTGTTTTTTAAAAATTTTGTAAAATCAATAAAAATAAAAAAAAATAAAAAATAAATAAATCTGACCCTGTACTCCACCGGGAGCCAGTGCAGCTTGAAAAGCACTGGATGAATATGCTCCCATGGCAGAGACCCCGTGAGGAGCCTTGCTGCAGCATTCTGTACCCGCTGGAGTTTCTGGGACAGCTTCAAGGGCAGCCCCACGTAGAGCGAATTACAGTAGTCAAGCCTGGAGATGACTGTCGCATGGATCACTAAGACTAAGTGAGGTAAATTTCCTTTTCCTTTTTGGCTTTGGACTTGGCTTTACCTCCTCCTTGTGGATTTACAAATGTTTTAAGAAGCCCAAAAACTCGGACTGCCAGATTAAATAGAACTGTCAAATTGCGGATTTTGCTTAGCTACCGGAACTGATACATTGGAGCGCTATTGGTCTAGATACATTGAGATACTGTTTCTCGCACTTCTTAGAGACTTTGTTTTACATTAAGGACTTGTTCTGTTACTATAAGAGGGCTGAAGGGCTTCTTTAAGGCTGTTTGGACATTAATGGAGTAACAACCTTATTCTCTCCCTCGAGATACTTTCATACTCCCCCTAGAGGATTTTGGGTTAACAGCTGTCTGGGATCTGTTTTTTGTATCTGCTTTTTCCTGTCTTGTGTTTACTCTCTGGACTTGTGGATTCCCATGGGAACATACATGGTTTGACCTTGACACGTAGACAGGAGTGGAATGAGTGGCTTCGGGAAAACAAGATCGGCTAAAGCGAAAGCTAAACAATTAACGCAAACAACTTTGGCTACACAGCTACGCAGATCTTCTGTTCCTGCTATCTTGGTGGCACAAGAGGAAGAAACAGAGCAGACTTCACTAGAAGGTATGGCTGCAGGAGGATCTGCCTCAGTATTAGAACAAATTTTGGGAAAATTGGAAAGTTTGGACAAAAAAGGCAGATGAGCATTCGGCTAAAATTGACCAAGCTACAGCCAGTGTTAATAAACTGACTGAACAAGTTGCTCAGCATGCACAAGCAATTGGGAACCTTCAGGAAGCCACCACAGAAAATCGCAAATTAGCTGTGGAAGCCAATCAAAAAGCTGAAGCAGCAAAAGAGGAGGTAAAACCACTATACAAACAGGTTGGTGAACAGCAGGCCTACCTGTCTATGATAGAATTACGTAGTAGGGAAAATAACCTGAGACTGAGGTCAATTTCTGAATTGGAACAAGGGGATTTAATTGACTTTCTAACA
The DNA here is from genome assembly GCF_964188305.1 of Podarcis bocagei. Lineage (NCBI taxonomy): Eukaryota > Metazoa > Chordata > Lepidosauria > Squamata > Lacertidae > Podarcis > Podarcis bocagei. The sequence goes on from NC_138135.1 coordinate 3,102,016, forward strand.
AAAGAATTTGCTAAGTTTTGGCCCCTGGAAGAAGATAAGTTTAAAATTGTGACTGCTTTTAGACTTGGAAGAGTAGCAAGGAAAGACAAACCTAGAGACTGTTTGATTACTTTGAGATCCAAGGAAGAAAGAGATAAAATACTAAGCCTACATTACGAAAAGTCACTTGTAATCCAAGGCAGGAGGGCAGAAATCTACAAAGATATCCCAAAACAACTTTTGGATCTCAGATCTACATATACAGAGCTTGCTAAACTGCTGAGGAGCAACTCGATTCCTTTTAGGTGGGAATTTCCCCAAGGACTATCTTTTACATTTAGCGGGAAGAAAGTGAAAATAAAAACAGCCGAGGACAAAGAAAAGTTTCTGAATGACTACGGAGAAGACCTTCAGAAAGGGATTTTTGGAATTCCAGGGCCTGGGCCTTTGCGTGTTCCTACACCTCTGCCTATACCCACACCTTTGGGGCCTGAAGATCAGAAAAAAGAAACACCACCACCAAGCGAATAGCAGATTTATCCAGGATGTCTCTGCAACTTCTCAGTTGGAACATTAATGGCGGTAATTCCCCGGAAAAAAGGAGAAGAATATTCCATGTATTAAAGAAAGAACAATTGGACATTATTTGCTTGCAGGAAACGCATGTGACTAGGCTCCACAGAAAAGTGTTAATTAACAAGAGATTAGGCCAAGAATTTATTTCATCAGACAGAGTTAAGAAAAGAGGAGTGGTGATTTACGCAAAGGAGAGCCTATCACCCAAATTCCTATTTAAAGATGAGCAAGGAAGAATTTTGGCAATAGAGATACAAACCCAAGGTGAAAAGTTTTTGATATTGGGAATTTATGCACTGAACGAGGGGAAATCAGAATTCTACAAGAAGCTGCATGAGACAATGCTGGACTATCTGGACTATAGCAACATCATTATGATGGGAGATATGAATGGGGTGGTTTCTACAAACATGGATAAGTCACAAAACCAAAGTATGACAAAAGACGGCAGACTACCAAAAACCTTTTTTCAGCTAACTGACAACATGGACTTGATTGATATTTGGAGGACAAAGAACCCCCTAGGAAGAGAAGGAACATTCTTTTCTGAAGCCCATCTGACATGGACAAGAATCGACCAAATATGGATAACTAGAGGACTGGCACCTAAGACTAGAAAAGTGGAAATCTGCCCAAAAACCTGCTCCGACCATAATGCAATGAAAATGGAAATGAGACTAATTCCAACCGGCTCCTTCAGATGGAAGATGAATGACACCTTGTTAAGAGACCAGGAGATTACTAAGAAGGCCCAAAAGACTTTAAGAGAGTATTTTGAGATAAACTTGAACACCACAGTGGAAAAAAGAGTAATCTGGGATGCAGGTAAAGCTGTTATGAGGGGGTTTCTGATACAACAGAATACGATAAAGAAAAGAGCACAGAATGAGAAAAAGGATAAGATTTTGGAGAAAATAAGAGAAGGAGAGAAAAAGTTAAGATTGAAACCAAAGTCTCAGGAGATCCTGAGAGAAATTAAATTTCACCAAGCACAATACGCCAAACTGATAAATCAAGAAGTTGAGTGGAAAATTAAGTTAATGAAACAAAGGACATTTGAATCAGCAAATAAATGTGGAAAACTGCTAGCATGGCAGTTGAAAAAGAGGCAAAAATTGAACACGGTTATAAACCTAGAGATTGAAGGGAGAAATGTTCAGAACCCGGAGGAAATTAGAAAGTGCTTCCAGAGATACTTTAAACAACTTTATACGCAAGGGCTGGAAAAAGAGACTGAGATAGACCTTTTTTTAAAAAAAAAAAATGGACTACCTAAACTATCTCAGGAAAAGAGAACAATTTTGAACTATAAAATAACACAACAAGAAATTGAAGGTGCCATCCAGAATATGCAACTAGGCAAGTCTCCAGGGCCAGATGGACTTACCTCCAAGTATTATAGGACATTGAAAGACTATTTGACACAACCATTAATGGAGGTTTGTAATGAGATTTTGGAGGGGAGGAAGGCACCGGAATCGTGGAAAGAAGCTTTCATCACATTGATACCTAAATCGGAAACTGAAAAGACTCAACTTAAGGACTACCGCCCCATCTCGCTCCTGAATGTGGATTACAAATTTTTTGCAGACATTTTGGCAAGTAGACGTAAAAAAGTGTTAAATGAAGTATTTCATAAAGACCAGGCAGGTTTTCTCCCAGGTAGACACCTGTTTGATAACACCAGGAATATTATTGACATTTTGGAACTTTTGCAAACGAACATTAATACAAAAGCTGTGTTAATTTTTATAGATGCGGAGAAGGCCTTTGACAACATCTCATGGAAGTTCATGAAGAAAAACTTTGAAGGGATGGGAGTGGGACGGGGGTTTGAAAATGGGTTAGAGGCAATCTACTCAGAACAAAAAGCTAAACTGATAGTTAACAATGTGGTGACAGAAGAGTTTAAGATTGAAAAAGGAATACGACAAGGTTGTCCTATTTCCCCTCTGTTATTTATCTCGGTTCTGGAGGTGCTTTTGAATATGATCAGAGGGGACCGGTTGGTTGAAGGGATTCAGGTCGGAGCCAAACAGTATAAACTTAAAGCTTTTGCAGATGACCTGGTTTTAACATTACAGGAGCCAGAATCTAGTACAAAAAGAGTTTTAGAATTGATTCGTGAGTTTGGTCGGGTGGCGGGATTTAAACTAAACAAGCAAAAAACTAAGGTTTTGGGGAAAAATTTGACATCTTTGGAATCAGAAAGGTTTCAGAAAGAGACAGATTTAAAGGTGGTTAAAAAGGTGAAATACCTAGGGGTTAATTTGACTGCCAAAAACTTGAATTTATTTAAAGATAATTATGAAAAATGTTGGTCAGAAATTAAAAAGGACTTAGAAATTTGGTCAAGATTGAAACTTTCCTTGTTGGGCCGAATTGCTGCTATAAAGATGAATGTGTTGCCAAAAATGTTATTTTTGTTTCAGACCCTACAGATTGTGGACAGAGTGGAATGTTTTGGAAAGTGGCAGAGAGATATCTCTAAGTTTGTCTGGCAGGGCAAAAAGCCCAGAATAAAATTTAAAATATTAACTGATGCAAAGGAAAGAGGGGGGTTTGCCCTGCCGGATTTAAAGTTATATTATGAAGCTGCAGCTTTCTGCTGGATGAAAGATTGGTTGCTTATTGAGAACACTGATGTCCTCGATCTGGAAGGGTTCAATAATGCTTTTGGATGGCATGCTTATTTGTGGTACGACAAGGTAAAGGTTCATAAAGCTTTCAAGAACCATATTGTCAGGAAAGCGATATTTAATGTCTGGACAAAATACAAAGACTTATTAGAAAACAAGACCCCAAGGTGGTTGTCACCAATGGAAGCTAAGGCTCGGAAAAGACTCAATATGGAGGCTGAATGGCCAAAATATTGGGAAATAATAGAAAAAGTTGGAGATACCTGGAGGCTGCAGAGTTTGGAGAAATTAAAGGATAAAGTGCGAGATTGGTTACACTATGCTCAGATTAAGGAGGTTTTCAATTTGGATAAAAAGATAGGATTCCAGGTGGAAAAATCGAAATTAGAAGCAGAATTGCTAGAACCTAAGACTAAGGTTCTTTCAAAAATGTATAACTTGCTGTTAAAATGGAACACTCAAGATGAAACAGTTAAATCAGCTATGATAAAATGGGCCCAGGACATTGGGTACAACATTATGTTTGCTGACTGGGAACGGTTATGGACCACCGGTGTGAAGTTCACGGCATGTAATGCCCTGAAAGAAAATATTATGAAAATGATATATAGGTGGTACATGACCCCAGTCAAGCTTGCAAAAATATACCATTTGCATGATAATAAATGTTGGAAATGTAAGGAGACTGAAGAAACATTCTTTCACCTCTGGTGGACCTGTCCAAGAGTGAAGGCCTTTTGGGAAATGATTTATAATGAGTTAAAAATGGTATTTAAGTATACCTTCCCCAAGAAACCAGAGGCATTCCTCTTGGGCATCGTTGGCCAGAAAGTGTTAAAGAAGGACAGAACTTTTTTTATGTACGCAACAACAGCAGCAAGAATACTCATCGCAAGATATTGGAAGACACAAGATTTGCCCACACTGGAAGAATGGCAGGCGCAACTGATAGACTTTATGGAGCTGGCTGAAATGACTGGCAGAATCCGAGACTTGGGAGAAGAGACAATGGAAGAGGACTGGAAAAAGTTTAAAGACTATTTACAAAAACAATATAAACTGTATGAATGTTAAGAAATTGCACGATTGAAAACAACATGGCACCAGCAATTTACTTGAAAGATATATGAGACTAAGTGATGTTTATGAAAAAGATGAGATTTGAAGTAATATTATGTTGAAAATAAGCTGATAAGTGTTTGACAAAAATTATTTGAAGTTTGAGACATAATATTGGAGAAGTACAAAATAAGAATTGAAGTAAGGTAATAAATTGCTGATTATAACTTTAGTACCGAGAACGCAGGGAAGGGAGATGTGAGGAAGTCCAGTTAGTTTTGGAAAAATATGCTATGAACAGTTATGATTTTCTTTATTCTTTGTCTATGTTTCTGTCTGTCAGGGGCTCAGGAACAGAGGCACAGGGGAGAGAGGAGATGGAGAGCGAAGGGGAAGGATCTGAGGGCAGCGTAGGGGAGTATGGCAGTGACCCGAGAGATTCCATGAGCTTCTCCAGCGAATCAGAAGATTCCCAGAAGGAGGCGCCGATGGTCAGGCAAGGGGGGCCAGCGGGGACTCCCAAAGCAGCAGCTGGAGATCAGGGCCAGCTTCCCCACCAGAGCGTAGGGGGGAGGAGTCCCAGGTGTCAGGGCCAGCGTCTCCTCCAGCAGGGAGAGAAGATGAGTCGAGACTGACCACGCCTCCATCGGAGAGTGGGGGAACGGAGGGGAGGTCAAGTACAGCTAGCCTCCCCGAAGGGGGAAGCAGTGACAGGAGCAGTGTAACGGTCAGGAGGAAGGTTGCCGGCTGGGCGCGCACGCCAAGTTCAAATGTACAGGCGCGCGGGACAGCAGAAAGCACGGATCGGGAACCAGGTCCTAAAGCCCGCCGGAGGCAGGGGGAAGACTCAGGGGACTCAGCGTCAGAAGAGTCTAGGAAGGGCGAGACCCCAGCTGACAGGCGGACCCAGAGGAGGAAAGAGCAGAGGAAGGGGTGGAGCAAGGCTAGGGTCTTAAATTGGTGTCTGGGGGGAGGAGACTCAGACGGGGCTTCAGCGGTCTAGAGTTTCAGATGTTGAGCTGCACGCTGCTGATGTGGAAGACAAACTGAACTTCAATAAAGACTTTTGTATATAACCACGAACTGGCGTTGGTCCTTTGTGAGGGACCTCGGGCAGCTCTGACACTGTCTATTTATGTTTTTTGTTGTTTGTTATTCTTTGGTGAAGGTATTGTATATGTTTGGTGATTTTTCTTTGTTTGAAACTTGCAATAAAAATTTATATAAAAATAAAAATAAAAAAGGACTCAAAAATAACTTAAACAAGGTTTTAATTACAAAAACAAAAACTCCCTATACACTAAATACATCAACAAACAAACATGACCCAACCACCACCCCATCCCCCAGGGTAATGGGAGAGCTAGGTGCTGCTCCTTATATACTACACCCAATTGTCAACACAGCTTAATCAATACAACTCAGCAGCACCTGCTATGTTTCACAGCTGTAAAGCTGGGTCTCGTTATCTTGCTCTGGCCCCTTAAAGACATACACATCGGGTGGAACAATGATGAACCTTTACATTTAAAGTAACCATTCAACATTTCCCCTCTGGTTCATCATTGTGGAACAAAAACATAAAGCATATTTTGTACATGTCTTTCATATGTAACCTTTGGAAGTGATTTTGTAAAAATGTCTGCAATTTGTCACCCGGAACATATTCAAATACAACCATTTTGGCAGCAATTAGTTTCTTTACAAACTGTAAACGTAATCTTAAGACTCTAGTGTGCTGCGTATTGGTCTCTGAACACAGGATAGCGAGTCCACTCTGGGAATCAAGGTAAATTTTTACTGGTAGTGTTACTTGCATCTGTAGGTCTGCGAATACTTGCAGATACCATTCTACATCACGAGTGGCCTGAACGCATGCACATAATTCACTCTCTGTTGTGGAGAGACAAATAATCGTTTGTGTCTGGGACTTCCATTCAAATGGACAACCGTTATAACAAAACACCTTACCAGACACACCCCTGCAATTATTTTGTTCCACTGCATGAGATGCATCGCAGAAAATTGCAAAACCTTTGTCAATACTTGATGTAAACTGCAACCTATAATGTTTGGTATGTTTAAGGTACATCACCACTCTCTTAAGAGCAGAGAAACATTGCGTAGTGGGCTTTTCCACAAATTATGCCAGAAAGTGAAAAGCATAAGTTATATCTGGTCTTGAGATTCTTTGAATAAAATTTAGCTTGCCTATAGCAGAACGATACAAAGTTTTGTTAGGAAATGGCTTATCTTCACCTGTAAAGGTGAAACCACACACCATAGGCGTTTGCTTCCCATTTGCATTTTCTAAACATAGCATTTCAACAAGATCATCAATGTTTGCAGTTTGATGAACCAGGAAAAAGCCATTTTTGCCTTTCTAAATTTGCATGGATAAGTAATTTTTAGCTATGCCTAATTCCACCACATCAAATTTCTTCTGTAACTGTGTTACTACCTGTTCATATTCCTGTTTAGTTTTTGTAGAAATTAACACGTCATCTACAGACACACATATTTTTGCTACAGAGTTTGCCCTTTCCTTTGTAAACACACAATTGTCTGCCTTCCCTGTGAAAAACCAATATCCAGCAATTCTTTTGCTAAATTTTGGTGCCAATTCCTTCCACTTTGGTGCAGACCATAAAGGGATTTATTTAATTTGCATACCAAACCTTCAGCGGCATCTATGCCTTCAGGAACATGCATAAAAATTTGTTCTTTTAAATCTGCAAACAAATATGCAGTTTTTATATCTAGGTGATAAACAGAATGTCCATGTTGTGATGCATCTTTTAACAAAAGCTTAACTGTTTCATATTTTACACTTGGTGAATAACACAAATCATAATCTTCGCCTGGAATTTGTTGAAAACCCCTAGCAACTAATCTAGCCTTGTACCTTACAACTTCATTTATGTCATTCATTTTAACTCTATAAACCCATTTTGAATCAATAAGTCTCATATCTGGGGTTTGTGGTACAAGAGACCAAGTGTTGTTGTGCTCTTTTAAAGAAGCTATCTCAGAGTTCATAGCTTTATACCAACTTACAGCTTGGTGCTTAGGTAAATTCTGAACATCATTGTAGCTTTTTGGCTCAAAACCCGCCTTATTGGCATACACAGTATTAAAATGTTCATCTGCAAAACGTTGTGGCTTCTGCCTCTTTCTATCTGAACGCCTCAGTCCGGAAGGAGAGTCAGACTCCTCAGGCTTAATGGGACTAAGTGAACTACTAGTTTCAGGTTGTAAATCAGGGGTGTCAAACGCAAATTCATCGGGGGCCGCATCAGCAGTTTGGTCACCCTCAAAGGGCCGGTTGTATCTATAGGACTCAATATGCACTCAATATAAAAACAAGTGGAGGTTTCCTGAATGCATCTAAAGTGGAGGTTTCCAGTGTAGAACGGCCGGCGCTGCTAGAGGGCAGACGTTCTCTGGCTTGTAGGCTGCCGCGCATGCGCTGAAGAGGCGGCTTTCTTGTGTCAAAAAACAAACAAACTGAGAATAAAAGGTGAAGGCTGGCGGCGGCTACACGGGCCATATGACGAGGTCTGGTGGGCCGGATTCGGCCCACGGGCCTTGTGTTTGACACCCGTGTTGTAAATCATCATTGTCAGGCTGAAGAGATGCCTGTGGGCTAAGCTCACGGTCAGAAAACTCAAGAGAATCTAACCTCCCCTCGGGTGCCTGTGACTTTAAATCATCAAACAAATTATCAAATTCAACAGGCTTTTCATCTTTTTCCATTAATTCAGAAGCACCATTTCCTGCGGCTGCTGTTGCTTCTTCCTCTGTATTATCTATACCATTAGTATCTTGGAAAACAGCAACTCCATTCCAATTTACAGTTTGTATCATGCTTCTGGTAATATGAAATTTGCCAGTTGCTGGTATGTAAATTCTGTACGCCCCCTGCTGGTAGCTCATTAATTTTCACTGAACACTATGCTCACCCAATTTCTGCTTAGCGGGATAATGCATAATTACATCTGAACCCCAAATACATAGGTATTTCAGATTAGGGCGTTTTTTAAACAGCTTCTCATAGGGGGTGACATCTAAACCAGAATGATAACTACGATTTCTAACATAACAAAAAGCATTCAGCGCTTCAGCCCAAAAGACTTTGGGCAGATTAGCATTGTGCAGATAAGTTTTAATCCCTGCCTGCAGGTCACGCTGCACAACTTCAACAAGCCCATTTTGCCAGGGACTTCGGGGGCAAGATAACTCATGAGTAGTCCCCTGCGCTTCCAGGAATTTCTCAAAATCCTCAGAAACAAATTCCCCGCCCCAGTCAGAAAACAGGTTCTTAATAGGTTTGTTAAAGTGTGTTTTTACCCAGTTGCAAAAAACTTTGTACTTCTCAAATGCTTGGGACTTCTCAACTATTGCATAAGTCCAACAATATCTGCTATACTGGTCTATCAGGGTAAGCCAGTACTTAGAACCTCCTAATGATGGTGGGAGTGGCCCAACTAAATCACAATGTACACGCTCAAATGGCTCAGTTACTTTCCTATCTGAGCACTTACCCTTGCGTGCAACCTTAATCTTATTCTTGCAACATGATAGACATTGCATAAAGAATTTACATGGTTTTAATTTGAGGCCATTAACAATATTCTTTGTCTTAATTACACCAGCAAAATTCAGATGTCCCAGAATTCTGGGTGCCTCATGGACACACCCGGAATGTGGCCTTAGATTCCTCAACCCCTGGCTTGACTGTGCTGCTCTGCAATTTATAGGCAATTGTGAGTAGGTGCAAAAGTACAGTCTATATGAACCATCAGATTCCCGGGCATACAATAGACATTTGTTCCCCTCGAAAAACTCACACATTGACTTTAAGAAATGCACAGTTATGCCTTGATGAGCAAAGCACCTTACTGATAATAAATTGTCCACTGATGGGCAGTAAATGCAGTTCGCTATAGTATTGTTTAAAGAGTCAAGTTTAACAGTACCCCTACCAAGCGACTACAGAGTACCCCTACAGAGGAAGAGTTTCCGTTGTAATACAAGCCTTAGATCAGATCAACGGACTCACACAGGAGAGAAACCATTTACATGTGTGGAGTGTGGAAAGAGCTTCAGTTATAGTGGAAACCTGAGAATACATCAACAGACTCACATAGGTAAGAAACTATTTAAATGTATCAAATGTGGAAAGAGCTTTAGTGAAAATGGAAGCCTTAGGAAACAACGGACTCACACAGGAGAGAAACACAGATTGAGGTCAACAGAAAGCAAAGCAAAGCCTACTCCAAGGGAAGCCGCTTCAGCTTCCAGCCTTCCACTCCCACAATCGCTGAAGAAGACTTGCCATTTGAGGATGGCAGAGCTGAATGGAAGTGGGCAAGGAAGCCCCACAATCGCTCCTGCTAGAGCAGGGCTAGGCAACCTAAGGCCCAAGGGCCAGATATGGCCTATTCGCCTTCTCAATCCGGCCCAGGGACAGTCCAGGAATCAGCATGTTTTTCCATGAGCAGAATGCGTCCTTTTATTTAAAATGTATCTCTGGGTTATTTGTGGGGCATATGAATTCGTTCATTCCCGGAAGACACAAGATTTACCCACCCGGGAAGAATGGCAGATGAAGCTGATGGACTACATGGAACTGGTGGAAATGACTGGCAGAATCCGATACCAGGGAGAAGAGTCGGTGGAAGAAGATTGGAAAAAAATTAAAGACTATTTACAGAAACACTGTAAAATTAACAAATGTTAGAAGGATGCTGGAATGAAGTTATATGGCTTTAGCAGAAATGTTATAAAGAATTAAGTAAAAATAGACTGTTAATCGGCTAAAGGGGGGAAAAATAAGGTCAGATTGTGTTAAGATAAATTATGGGACAAAAATTGAGAAAGGTGGAAAGGATTTGCTGAAATAGCTAATTGAACTAGAATACAAAAAAGGGAGGTGTGAGGAGGTCGTCGAAACAAGTAAATGAAAGATAAGACATGGAAATATTGGATGCGTTTTTAATTGTTTTTGTTTTTGTTTTGTTAAGATAAGTAGTGTTTTCTGTTTTATATGTATTGTATTGTATTGTATTGTATTGTATTGCTTTGTTTACCTTTTTTTCTTTTTTCTGTAATTTCTAAACTCTTAATAAACATTATTATTATTATTTTTAAAAAAGGAATTCGGACACTGTATTTTGAAGGGGGGGGCCTTCAAAAGACAGTCCGGCCCACACATGGTCTGAGGGACGGTGGACCGGCCCACGGCTGAAAAAGGTTGCTGACCCCTGTGCTAGAGGAATAGGGGCAGTGACTCCTATACTCAAAGGTGACGGCCAGGAAGGAACTCCTCCCCACCCTTGTCACATGCAGCTGGGCTCACTTGCCAGAGCCACCTCGAAAGCCTGACTAGAATTCCCATTGATGTACTGTCTATGGAAAAGGAGGCGGATTCTCTGTTATGTTTCTGTGATTGTTATTAAGAAAATGTATGCTCCCAAAAGTGTAAAGCCTTGGCTCTAACGTGGTCATGTTGATACAAAATTGTACTGTGTAATGCTTTGAATGTGCTACTGAAACAGACTTTGTAAAACTTTGTACAAAATAGCTGGAACTAAGTGAAACAGTTGCTGTCATGACAGACCCAATATGGAGCACCCCACACTGCCATCCACTGGCTCCACAGTGAAAAACACACCCATTCATGACTAAGGCACATTTACTGAATAAGCCATTCTTCAAACAAAGTAACAACCTTTCACAAATAAAGACTGTCTTCTCCCGGTCCCAATCGGACACAAAGCTGGGAACATCTTAGCACAACATTCTAATTATCGCTTCCAGTGCTGTTGCCTCTGGCGTGCCCATTCCTGCAACATCACAAAAGGGACAGCCATTAACAGAATGGGTTCAGCCCAGACACCGGCACCAGGTACTTTGCAAACACATAAATAAGAAACACATCACTATCACCCTCCACTTCACAAAGGATCCTTAGCTGTAACCTCACGCTGGGGCACCTCCTCTCTGACGTCCTCCGTGACAGATCTACGAGGGTGGTATAAGGTGGGGTGGACAACCTTTTCTGACATTTATAAAAGTATGCTCTTTCTTTTGTTCAGAGTTCCCCCCCTTCCTCCCGCGTGAGTGACTTCAGACCCTGCTGCAGAAGGTCTATTAATAAAAGATCAGGGAGGACGCGGGTGGAACTGTGGTCTATGTGTGAATCTTCAGGGATACAGAAGAGGATATATTGTTTAATAATATCCTATCTAACTTGCGCTAGGAAGTTCTATAACTTAGCAGAGTTTTGCATTTCCCTATTAAACTCACAGTCACCACTCTAGCTGCCACATTCTGGATTAATTGCAGTTTCCGGCTTACCTTCAAAGGTAGCCCCACATAGAGTGCATTATAGTAGTCCAAGCAGGAGATAACTAGAGCATGCACCACTCTGGCGAGACAATCCGTGGGCAGGTAGGGTCTTAGCCTGCGTACCAGGTGGAGCTGGTAGACAGCTGCCCTGGACACAGAATTGACCTGCGCCTCCATGGACAGCTGTTAGTCCAAAATGACTCCCAGGCTGCTCACCTGGTCCTTCAGGGAAACAGTTACCCCATTCAGGACCAGGGAGTCCTCCACACCTGCCTGCCCCCTGTCCCCAAGAACAGTTCAGGATTCATCCTCAATCTGTTTGCTGCCGTCCATCCTCCAACTGCCTCCAGACACTCACACAGGACCTTCACCGCCTTCACTGGTTCTGATTTAAAAGAGAGGTAGAGCTGGGTGTCATCCGCATATTGATGAACACCCTGTCAGCATCGCCCTAGAGCCAGTGCGCCAACTGGACTCATGTACCTCAACCCCGACTGGGCTGGGCGAGCTGGGTAGCACCGCCAGAGACCTCCTTCCCGCAGGAAACGGCCACAGTGCTGTGGACTCACAGCTTAGAGCTGAGAGCACCGGATTCACTGTCTCAATACTTCAGTCGTTGCGCAGCAGAGTTTTGCAGAGTCTTGTAGAGTATAAACCACTCGGAGAGCAGCTCTGTAAAATATCTTCCTTTTATTCTATAACTACAACTATGGTACAAAACTATATACAGAGCTAAGTATTCTGAGCATAAATCAATGCTACACTGAGAGTCTGCAGCTGCTCTTAGCAGCAATCTAATCTCTAACACTCTCACTCTCTCCGATACACTGACTGACTGACTCTCTCTCACACACACAGATATGTTGCTGGGCAGAATAAGTAAATAGGCAGGACACGCCTCCTCTTCTCTGTGGAGTCAGCAGAAACCATCAGGAGATGGTCAGGAGATTCTTGGGTATGGGAGGGGTGAAATCTCCTCATCCTCCCCCATTTCATCCGACCATTTCAAGAATCTTTAACATAACTGCAATTTACACATACACTCCAAAAGTTGTTCTTTGCTTACAACCTTGGTTAACATATCTGCAGGTATCTCTCTTCCCAGCATATAACACACTTTTACAATACCATTGAATAAGCAGCTTCTAGAAAAATCTTCATACACATTTCTCTTTCTCTCAGATGCAAATTGACATTTCTAATTAGGCAGATTTGAACAAACCATTTTTCAGAACTGAAATACACGCTTTTCCCTTCAAATATCAGGTAAGGAAATAAATAAAGCGTTTTGTGCTACTACTCTCAGCACACTTCATGCCTGGTTTAAAAACCCCACCAGAGTTGCTCGTGACCGCAGTCTTTGCAAACTCTTCAGAAAACCTTTTCGGTGGTACACCCTTGGTTGTTCTCTCGGATCTGCGCAAAACTCTCTGATCCTCTTGTTCTGGTGCTTCCTCCTCTTTGGGAGAATGGGGAGCTAAAGTATATGAAGCTGCTAAGTCTGGGTCAGCGTCAGACTCACCTGAGGCTTTTGGGCTCTGATAATCTGTGCCTTCATCTGGAACTACATTGGCATCAGGATTATCACCACCAACAACACTTGCCTCTCTCTTAACTTTCTTTGCCCCTTTTGCACCATCATCACAAATGGGATGATACTGAAAAACACCAACTTTGTCCCATTGTGGATTGTCATCAATACTCCTGGTCAGCCTTATGGTTTTGGTGTCTGTGATCAGAACACGATAAGACCCTTTCTCATATCCTAGGAAAATGCCATGTTCTCCACGCTTGCCCAGTTTGTCACCATGCGAGGTGTGCACCCAAACCTGCGAACCAAAAATTTTAAAATGCTTTACACATGGCTTTCTTCCGTGAAGCATCTCATACGGGGTGCAATTTATACTAGACTGGTACCTCCTGTTATACACGTGACAGAAAAACGAAAGTGCTTCGGCCCAAAAAGGATTGGGTAGCCCCGAATCATGTAACAGCGTTCTGATTCCTTGCTGCAGGGTCTGGTTTATTCTCTCACATAAACCATTCTGCCAGGGTGATCTGGGCGTGGCGGTCCTATGCTCAATGCCCTGTTCAGAAAGAAAACTCTCAAACTCTTCTGAACAAAACTCTCCACCCTTGTCTGTGAAAAGAAAACGTACATTCTCATTATGTACATTTCTGAGCCATTTACAAAACTGACGAAACTTGGTAAAGGCTTCAGACTTTTTCTGCAGCACATAGACCCAAACATATTTTGAATAGGAGTCTATCAGAACCATGAAAAACCTTGAATTGCCTCTAGAGAGCGCTAGGGGCCCCACTAAGTCTGCATGAATGACTTCATATGGTTTCTTGGCCTCTCTCCCAGACTCTGTACCTTTGGGAGCTTGCCTTGCCTTACTCTCTGCACAAGAAACACATTTCATGTGGTAGGGACATTCTTTCAACCTCATACCCTGAACCATATCAGGCATTTTTGCCACAGCCTGGAAATTCAAATGAGCATAAATACGGTGATAATAATGAATACATTGGTCATGCAACTTCTCATTCTTATCCACAGATAAATTGCAACACTCTTTCTCAGTTGCTTCTGCAGTGCCTGTACCTGAAACAAAAGGCAATTGGTACAATCCATTTACACATTTTGCATACAGAATGAGCTTGCCATCTCTAAGAATTTCACAGCGAGATTTAGCAAACACCACCTTAAACCCTTGACGATCAAGCTGGGAAACACTCAACAAATTGTCCTGAATATCAGGCGCATACAGGACATTCTTAATAGTTGCATTCAGGCTCTTTAAGAACACAGTTCCTTGAGCCACACTCGTGAGAACTGTCCCATCTGCTTGATGAATTTCTTTCTCTTGCTTCTCAAGCTGAACAAAGAGATTCTTATCTTTGGCCATGGGGTTTGAGCAGCCAGAGTCAACCACGAAGAAACTCCGCCCACGTTGACTGGAACAGCGAGAGATCAAGGCCTTTGAAGTAGCAGGTGCTTGGGGATTTCTTCCTCCTCCCCCTCTGCCTCTGAAGTTTCCCTTCTTCTTTGAAGACTTCTTGCACTGGAAACTCAAATGGCCTTGTGCTCCACACGAAAAGCACAGCTTCAATTTCAAAGCTTTAACAGCAGCAGTTTCACTTTCACTTTCCCCTGCTGAAGACTCAGGCACATTTTCAAGCACATTTTTAACAGCACAGTTTTCCCGGCTTTCTTTAACAGCCTGTCTGCGATCCCACTCAGTCAGGAGCACGCTAGACACATAATCTTCTGTTAGCCGGTCAGAAGGCATCGTGGAAATCTGGGCAGCCACTCCATCATAAGACTCATCTAGGCTATTGATCATCAGCATTGCAAACACAGCCTCTGAAATAGCCAGGTCTCGTTGAACAAGGTCCTGTCTGAAACGCTTTAATTGAGATAGATGGCTAGGCAAATCACCACCTTTCTCCAACTGCAGCCTGCACAGCTTCTTAAAGAAAATCACACTGGAACCAGCATTCTGCCTCAGATGCATATCTCTCAACTTATGCCAAACAGCTTGTGCAGTCTCTTGACCCTCTAAGTTCACCAGCAAGTGGTCTGAAACACTCAAAACAATTGTCCCTCGGGCTTTCATGTCTGCAGCATGCCATTCAGCCCAACCATCATCATCCTTATCTGGAGGGTCATCTTCTATCGTGTGAAATAGCTTTTCCCTCTGTAAAAGCGCTTTCATCTTTACTTGCCAAACTCCATAGTTTTCAGGCGTAAGGAGGGGAAAGGACAGAGCCATCTGGCCAGAATGTGCACAGGCCATGTCTGCTATTACTTAGAGCAAAACTCTTCCCTCGTGCAACACAGATAAAGCCTTGACTCCTTCAGCCACTCTCTCTCCCACTCAGAGCGCAATTAACAGGCAAACAGGGATGCTACCTTCTTTCTTTGGCAGTCAGCAACATACCTCCATAAATCAAGCAGCAGCAACAGCAACAGCGGCAGCTTGAATACTCTGCTCCAAACAGCTCTGCTTCTGGGCACCGCAAATCAGTCCAGCATGCAGCGTCCGTTCCACCGTCCAGCAAACAGCAACAGAAACCTCTGGCGACTGGGACGACTGGGACGCCTGGGATGACTGGAACAATGCCAGGTCAGACGACTGGAACAACGACTGGGCCCATAACCGATGTCAGCATCGCCCTAGAGCCAGTGCGCCAACTGGACTCATGTACCTCAACCCCGACTGGGCTGGGCGAGCTGGGTAGCACCGCCAGAGACCTCCTTCCCGCAGGAAACGGCCACAGTGCTGTGGACTCACAGCTTAGAGCTGAGAGCACCGGATTCACTGTCTCAATACTTCAGTCGTTGCGCAGCAGAGTTTTGCAGAGTCTTGCAGAGTATAAACCACTCGGAGAGCAGCTCTGTAAAATATCTTCCTTTTATTCTATAACTACAACTATGGTACAAAACTATATACAGAGCTAAGTATTCTGAGCATAAATCAATGCTACACTGAGAGTCTGCAGCTGCTCTTAGCAGCAATCTAATCTCTAGGATCTCTAACACTCTCACTCTCTCCGATACACTGACTGACTGACTCTCTCTCACACACACAGATATGTTGCTGGGCAGAATAAGTAAATAGGCAGGACACGCCTCCTCTTCTCTGTGGAGTCAGCAGAAACCATCAGGAGATGGTCAGGAGATTCTTGGGTATGGGAGGGGTGAAATCTCCTCACACCCAGCCCAATCTCTCTCAGCGGCTTCATGTAGATGTTGAAAAGCATGGGGGAGAGGACAGAACCCTGAGGCTCCCCACAAGTGAGGTCCCAGGGCTCTAAACACTCATCCCCCAACACCACTTTCTGAACACGGCCCAGGAGGAAGGAGGAGAACCACTGTATGACAGTGTCCCCAGCTCCCAGCCCCTAGATGGTCCAGAAGGATGTTATGGTCGATGGTATCAAAAGCCACTGAGAGATCCAGCAGAACTAGGAAACAGCTCTCACCTTTGTCCCTAGCCCGCTGGAGACTCCTTTTGCATCTAGAAGCGCTATTAAATGTTGCTTCCAGTGCCCAAAATTTTATTCATTCAGCATAGGCATTTCTTGCCCTGCATCACTATCAAAAGCTACACTAGCCCTCTCAAAATTCAAAAATTTGGAAATATTCAAAATTTCAAAAGCTGTCAAAATTTCAAAATCAAAATAGCAAACAATCTCAAAATACAAAACAAATCTTCACTGCTTTAGGTCACTGTGAACTCTGTGGGACTGGGCGGGGGGGGGGGTTGCTTAATCCCCACTACACTATGGAACAAAGGACCATGTGCTTACCAGGAAGTATGCTCAGAAAAATACTTTTCTGCTTAGGATCCCAATCCTTTGCAATCCTTCAAAAATACGCAATGTTGGGGCCAATAACCCTTTGTGGGAATGTTCAGAGAGGCAGGAGAGGATATATTGTTTAATATACTTCCTAACTTGTGCTAGCAAGTTCTATAACTTAGCAGAGTTTTGCATTCCCCTTTTAAACACACTGTGGTTAGCTTTTTGCAAGCTTGTTTAAGCTTCTCAATATAAGATTCCTGGTAATTTCCCTTATATCCCTCTTAAAAAGAATAGACACAACACAATCTTGTGTAAAGTATATAAAAGAAGTTTACTCACACATTCAGTTCACAGATGGATCCCTGAAGGCAGACTTAGTTGCAAAGTATATACACGTGGATCTACCCCCATATGAGGGGTTGATCCCAGTGACTGCAGACTGTCACTCACTGCAGCTCACATGGCGAAAGCAAGATGGAGAAAGAGAGAGGGGGTCTGCTTGCCATGTGCTTTTGTTACCTGAACAGGTAAGGTCACGCCCACCTCTAGTCACATGCTAAAGGAAGTTTGTCTCAGTCAGAAGGAAACAGGATGTTTTCGACTGACTGGACCAAACATCCCCTCTCATGTCCACTCTAGAAAAACTAGGAATGTTGTACTTGACTGCTATCTATGTATCACAGTCTAAACCACTGAGCCTCTTGGGCTTGCTGACCAGCGGTTCGAATCCCCGTGATGGGGTGAGCTCCCATTGCTCTGTCCCAGCTCCTGCCAACCTAGCAGTTCGAAAGCATGCCAGTGCGAGTAGATAAATCGGTACCACTGCGGTGGGAAGCTAAGCGGCATTTCAGTGCACTCTGGTTTCCGTCACGGTGTCCTGTTGTGCCAGAAGCAGTTTAGTCATGCTGGCGACATGACCCAGGAAGCTGTCTGTGGACAAAGGGCGGCTTCCTGGGCCTGAAAGCAAAATGAATGTCACAACCCATAGTCACCTTTGACTGGACTTAACTGTCCAGGGGTCCTTTACCTTTTTTACCATAATAAAAGATCAGACTTAGCAGCCGCTTTGCTCCAGCATTACTCTGGTTGGTCTCTGTTAGTTTCTCCAACCGATGGGAGACTTACGGTTTCCTAGACGGGCTCCTCGTGCATCCCTTAAGGAGGAGCTGTTTTACGATCTTTTTCACCATCATCCCTGACCACTAGTCTTGCTAGCTAGGGGTGATGGGAGCTGTAGTCCAAAAACAGCTGGAGACCCAAGTTTGGGAAACCCTGTTCTCCTTGAAGGACAAAGGAGCGTTCACTTGCATCAGAACGTCAGATGAGCCCTGCAGGATCAGGCCCAAGGGCCCCCTGTGGAGGGACTGCAGCTTCCCCGCATGTGAAGGAGCTGTAGGGTGAAGGTGCCGTAGGAGCCATGGGGAGGCAGGCAGTATGTGGGGGGGGGGAGTGGAGGAACCAGCGAGAAGGAGTTTCTGGAGCCTCTACAGCCCCCTCCTCGCCTGCTCCCTCAAGGTTTCCTCTCCCCTTCTCATTTCAAGGATTGGGGCATCTCAGCCCCTCGGGGTTGCTTGGCTTGGGGGGCAGGGATCTATTTTGTTTGCTGAGGGAAGGAGTCACAATCCTGTCACATTGTGGGTGTCAGGCTTTTAGGTAAGGGGGTGAGGCTCAGGTGGGAAAGAGTTGATAAGGAAAATATGCTGGGGTGTGGATTTACTTTGCTGCCCAGCTCCTCAGGTTCCCACTCCCAGCAGGTCTCTCTGGGGTCAGCAAAAGAAGGAGCCTCCAGCCAAGTTAAAGATGCAAAACAGCAGTCAGTTGACCTAATCTTTATTTGTTGCAACAAGGTTCAAACACACCAAGAGTAGGAACCCTGAGCATGGGTTTTCACGTACTTTTAAGACCTCTCCCCATTTCCCATAATACACTACCAACAGCATCATTGATACGTCACAAATATGTCACAAAATAGGAGTCTTTGGCATTTAGAAACATGAGTCTGTCACCCATCCCTTCAATATCCCCAGTTTCCCACACATTTTAACTTCCTTCTTCCCCAAAGAATGTTGTTGTTTAGTCCTTTAGTCGGATCCAACTCTTCGTGACCCCCTGGACCAGAGCACGCCAGGCCCTCCTGTCTTCCACTGCCTCCCGCAGTTTGGTCAAACTCATGCTGGTAGCTTCGAGAACACTATCCAACCATCTCGTCCTCTGTCGTCCCCTTCTCCTTGTGTCTGCCATCTTTCCCAACATCAGGGTCTTTTCCAGTGAGTCTTCTCTTCTCATGAGGTGGCCAAAGTCTTGGAGCCTCAGCTTCAGGATCTGTCCTTCCAGTGAGCACTAGGGCTGATTTCCTTCAGAATGGAGAGGTTTGATCTTCTTGCAGTCCATGGGACTCTCAAGAGTCTCCTCCAGCACCAGAATTCAAAAGCATCCATTCTCCGGCGATCAGCCTTCTTTCTGGTCCAGCTCTCACTTCCATACATCACTACTGGGAAAACCAGAGCTTGAACTGTATGGACCTTTGTCGGCAAGGTGATATCTCTGCTTTTTAAGATGCTGTCTAGGTTTGTCATTGCTTTTCTCTCAAGAAGCAGGCATTGTTTAATTTCATGACCATCTGCAGTGATCATGAAGCCCAAGAAAGTAAGATCTCTCACCGCCTCCATTTCTTCCCCTTCTATTTGCCAGGAGGTGATGGGACCAGTGGCCATGATCTTCGTTTTTTTGATGTTGAGCTTCAGACCATATTTTGCGCTCTCCTCTCTCACCTTCCTTAAAGGGTTCTTTAATTCCTCCTCACTTTCTGCCCTCAAGATTGAGTCATCTGCATATCTGAGGTTGCTGATTTTTCTTCCGGCAATCTTAATTCCGGCTTGAGATTCATCCAGCCCAGCCTTTCGCATGATGAATTCTGCATATAAGTTAAATAAGCAGGGAGACAATATACAGCCCAAAGAACCATAATAGTATTTACCCATCCCCCTAGCTGCAAGGCTTTAATGGGCTTCTCCTTTGAAAGTATCAGAATTCAACCCACCATCCCGATGGATTTCTGCCTGAGGCATGTGCTGCCCTTGATCGCCTCCTGCCTCCTAAGGGATTATGGAGTCAGGGGGAGCCCTGGATCCCTCAATTCCAGAGGAGTCATAAGGCGTTGGAACCCAGGAAATCCGTCAAACCGTTGAATGTTGGCGATTATTTGAAGCTTCTTCAGTTTTCTATACAGTATTTGATAGTCGGAGGAAACAGTCCGATTCATGGTATCGGCTTATTGCTACAATTTTATAGGTTGCTTCTCTGAGTCTCTTTGCCGTTGTGCATGGAAGGTGCCTGTGCAAATGGTCATTGTCCTGGCCTTAGTCAGAGACTGCGTTGGGGACTTGGGGTTTTTGGGGAGTCGTTTAACCGCCCCCCCAATTCCTGGTGTTAATAGCACCAATACCTAAAACGTGGACGGATCTAAGTTCATGGTGTGAGGTGGGGGAGGGAAGGATTTTGCAATGTAAACACTGTTTGTGCGGGATCCCACTTTGCAATTGGATTGCCGGGATCAGCCCCTCACCCGCTCTCCTGATCCCCAGAAAGAGGAGGGGAGGGGGGAACCTTCATCTCCTCCCCCCCCCCCACTCAAACCTTCCCTTCCCTCCCGGCACATCCTCCTCTCACCCCGCCCCCACCACCCCAAATCCCTCCCCCAATACATTGCTCCTCCTCCTCCTCCAATCCGGCTTCTGCTCCGGGAATGGGGGGGGGGTGAGCCCCCCTCCCAACCTGCCTGCTTCTGCCGGACGTGGAGCTTCCACTCCGGATTGCTGCTCTGACCCATAGCTCTAGGGGCGCGCTTTCGGAAAGGGGAGGAGGGGCGACAGGGAAACCCCCCCCCCGGATGTTGCAGGAAAGGAAAGGAGAATCGGGAGGGAGGACAAAGAGGTAACGGGGTCGCGGAGGAGAGGGGAGAGAAGGATCCAGAGACCCCCGCCAGCTCCCCAAAGCGCCTTCCGTGGGCCCCGTGGCAGGGCCTGGATCCCGGCACGTGTGCTGCGAAGGGGGCTTTCCTTGGCCCCTTAGGCGCCTTGGCAGGGGCGGACATGGAGCCCCCACCCAGGGGGTCCCCACGAGGACCCCCTTGCCCCGTTTCCCATACGCAGGCATCCCCCGGGCGCTGTGGGGTTCCCGGGAAGAGAGTCGGGCCTGGAAAGGATTAACGGGCGCTACAGACCCCACCCCCGTCCCTCCCCATCTCGTCTTGGGGTGGCCCCTCCGGATGGAAAGATGGGGCGCGCATGGCGAGGATTGGGCCGGGCCAAGGGGGCCTCTGGGTGCAGGGGAGACTCTGGGAGAGAGGCAGGGGGTCGAGGAAGTGGGGGGGGGAGGGAGGGGAGCATCCCAGCAGCATTGGGGGGGGGGGAGAGCTAGGAAGACCAGTCTTTGGGGAGACATCTCCATCGTGGTGCCCGCAGGGATTCTCTGGAGGGGCCACCTTGGCTTCTCCCTCCCTCCCAGGAATGGGCCACCCCTTCAAGGCGACCAGAGAGGGATCCCTGGAAAGTGGGGGGTCATATCCCCCCACCTCTTCCTTCCTGTAATCTCCATCCTCTTCCCACCCCATAAGCCCCTGCCATGTCCGGACACAGCGCTTCTGCCCAGTCCAACCATTGGTCCCCTGGAGAGAAGAGGAAATCCCGAGAGGAAGAGGGGAGAGGCCTTCTCAGAAGCGGCTCTTGGTTTCCGCAATCCCACCCAGGAAGCAGCCAGAAACCTTTTCCTCTCTCTCAGGCTTCCATCTTTAATGTCTTTTCCGCTGAGGATGAGGATAATGTACACCTGTCATCAGAAACAGGGGTGCAGAGTCCATGGAATGGCTCTCAGGATTGATACAGAAGTTGCACCTCAAAAGCATTTCTGTTCCTCTTATTGTTCATAGGCAATGTCAGAGTGACTGACAAGCTGAGATACAACCCATCATCATCTGATGACAGCGAGTGCATGAATCTTCCCAGTCAAAGGACCCATTTTCATGATAGACAGTGCCTGTGGCTGGAGGCTCTACACACCGGGTGTGCCTGTGGAGGCCAAAGACTGCCAGTATTAGCACAGGTGAGGTGTGTGACCTCCCCAAATGTACAGACTGTATGTGAATGAGAGTTTTTGGGTGGGATTATAGTTTATGGCAACCCTGTGATTTTCTCCATCCATAACATTTTGTAAGCTAATATTGCAGTATGAATTTCAAAATAACTTTAAAAAATCACAAGATGATGATGATGATGATAATAATAATAATAATAATAATAATAATAATAATAATAATAATAATAATTTATTTATACCCCACCCTCCCCAGCCATGGCCGTGCTCAGGGGGATGAAAAGAATGATTGCAGAATTTATGCCCTGCCCATCTGGTTGGGTTTCCCCAGCCACTCTGGGAAGCTTACAGTACATATACAAGACAGTAAAACATCCAACATTACAAACCTCCTGATACAGCTGTCTTCTAAATGTCAGATAGCTGCTCATTTCCTTGCCCTCTGAAGGGAGGGCATTCCATGGGGCAGGAGGCCCTCTGCCTGGTTCCCTGGAACCTCACTTCTGACAGCAAGGGAACCAGCAGAAGACCCTCGGAGGAGGACCTCCTTGTCCGGACTGAGTGATGGGGGTGGAGATGCTCCTTCAGGTCTACAGCGCCGAGGCTGTTTATGGCTTTAGGTTGCAGATCTTGCTCCTCCATAACGATCTCCAGAGCAAGTCTGAGATATACCGTATTTTTCGCTCCATAGGACGCTCCTGACCAAAAGACGCACCAAGTTTTTAGAGCAGGAAAACAAGAAAAAAAATCTGACTCAAATTTTGTACTAAACTATTTAAAACAGCAAAGTGTGTGGCTTCTGTCCACTTTGCTGCTTTAAAGTGAGCCATGGTATATAATGATGAGAATGGAAAAAGGACACATTCCATTATAATGTAGCTGTTTTCATTATCACTGGGAAGTCAGTATTGGCAGCAGTCACAAAAACTAAAATTTGAGCATTTTACTGTTATTAATCAAGAATATTAATAGTCAGGGAGAGAAACCAGGGCTGTGCAAATGAGAAGTGCTTGGAGTATGGAGGAACAGCAAAAAGATGATGATGATGATGATGATGATGATGATGATAATAATAATAATAATAATAATAATAATAATAATAATAATAATAATAATTTATTTATACCCCGCCCATCTGGCTGGGCCTCCCCAGCCACTCTGGGCGGCTTCCAAAAGAATATTAAAATACTGTGAAGCTAAAGATCAAATGATTGTGCTCCAGTTCCTAAATCTCTGAAGTTTTCTCAAAACAGGCATGGTTGTTTTGAAAGGAAGATTCAAAATGGAGTGACTGAGCAAAGAACAGAGGAGGAAAAGAGGGCAGATAAATAGCTTCCATTCAATACCAAGAGAACACAATGTTTTTGGTTTAGTATAGGTGGACTGTACTTGTAAGAATTTGTATAATGAATTATAGAGTTGGAGTGGAATATCAGAGCCTCTTTTCAGCAGTAAAGATTAGCTACTAGGAACATGGTCCACACACACACAGGATGTCTGGTTATAGCTGTGCAGTTTAAACTGTTCCTGAGCCAGATACCTGCTCAGTTTTAGCTGAAATTACTATTACTGGTTTGTAGAGATGCTTTGCATGTATTTATGACTATTTCCCCAAAACTGCTACTTGAAGAAATCCCCAAACTTACTATTTTTAAACTTCAAATGGAGCTCAGAATCCAGTTAGGCAATCCTTTGCAGTTGAATTAGGAGGCACTGAGAGACAGCAATTTGCTGCTCCCCACCCCCACCCTCCACCCCAGGAGCACACAGCCTTCCCTCTGCTTGCAAACCTTGGAAACCTTGTCGGGACTTCAGGGGAAAGCAAAGGCTGTAGGCAGAGCAGTGTGGCTCCTCCCCCCACCCCCAAAAAGCACCCCAGCAGCACACAGTCTTCCCTCTGCTTGCAAACCTTGCAAACCTTGTCCGGACTTCAGGGGAAAGCAAAGGCTGTAGGCAGAGCAGTGTAGCTCCCCACCCCCACCCCCACCAAGCACCCCAGCAGCACACAATCTTCCCTCTGCTTGCAAACCTTGCAAACCTTGTCCGGACTTCAGGGGAAAGCAAAGGCTGTAGGCAGAGCAGTGTGGCTCCTCCCCCCACCCCCAAAAAGCACCCCAGCAGCACACAATCTTCCCTCTGCTTGCAAACCTTGTCGGGACTTCAGGGGAAAGCAAAGGCTGTAGGCAGAGCAGTGTGGCTCCTCCCCCCACCCCCCAAAACCACCCCAGCAGCACACAGCCTTCCCTCTGCTTGCAAACCTTGCAAA
Source organism: Podarcis bocagei (assembly GCF_964188305.1). NCBI lineage: Eukaryota > Metazoa > Chordata > Lepidosauria > Squamata > Lacertidae > Podarcis > Podarcis bocagei. The sequence continues at coordinate 3,126,292 of NC_138135.1, forward strand.
CCTTGTCGGGACTTCAGGGGAAGCAGAGGCTGCCGGTAGAGCCGCGTGGCTCCTCCCCCCACCCCCAAAGAGCAGCCCGGGAGCGCACAGCCTTCCCGCTGCTTGCAAACCTTGTCGGGACTTCGGGGAAAGCAGAGGCTGCCGGCAGAGCACCGTGGCTCCTCCCCCCACCCCCAAAGAGCAGCCCAGGAGCACAGGACAACAGCGATTTGGCTCCAGGGAACACACATTCGCTCCATAAGACGCACAGACTTTTCCCCTTACTTTTTAGGAGGGAAAAAGTGCGTCCTATGGAGCGAAAAATACGGTAATTAGCAGAGTAGCAAAAAACGCTCAGAGGCAGAAAAAAATAATTCAGCTGAGAAATCTATTACAGTGGCACGTCTGGTTGCGAACGGGATCCGTTCTGGTGGCCAGTTCGCAACATGAGCAGAATGCAACCCACGTCTGTGCATGCATGGGTCACGATTCGCTGCTTCTGCAAATGCACGTGACCTGATTTTGCACGTCTGCACATGCACGAGCGGCAAAACCCGGAAGTAACTGGGATGCCACAGGACACAACCCGAAAAGGCACAACCTGAAGCAAGTAATTTCGTTGTCCCCGAGAGGGGGCAATGACAATAAAGATATTATTATTATTATTATTATTATTATTATTATTATTATTATTATTATTATTATTATTATTATTACATAACATGAGGTATGACTGTACTGAAGACAAATAAGCATAACAAGATCCAAAAAATAGCAAAAATGTAACTGACAGTAAAACCATGACTTAGCATACCAAAACAGCACTCAAGTAAGAAACAGACAAGCAGAGTAGAGTAATATCAGAATAGGAAGTGGGAGCAGGCGCATTTCAATACTGTAATTTATCTATAATTCAGTGTCAGAGTAACCCTGGGACTAGATCACAAGCCTCCAGGTGGACGTGCCCCACCTGCCCTTCACGTTCCTCTTCCGCATGGGCAGAATCTGCCTTCTGGACTGTGGGATTCAGGGTTGTTCTCCTCCTCTCCATCCACCAGGGCTTGACTTCAGGTGCAGCAGAATTCCCCAGCCCCCCAAGGATTTGAGACCCATCAGCTTTCCTCACCTGGTTTAGCCGGCCGGTTGAAGCCGTTGCTTGAACCCCTGTTGCATGCTGACAGCTTCTGGAAGCCACAGGTGAGAGCTGAGTGCAGGGTGGGGACCAAGGGTGGAAAAATGACCCCAGGATGTGCAGGACATGTCCCCCACCAAAGGAACTACTGCTCCCCAACACCCCATGACATCTAGATTCAGGTAGGTAGCCGTATTGGTCTGACGCAGTTGAAATAAAAAAATAAAAAATAGTCCAGTAGCACCTTAGAGACCAACTATGATTCTTCTAGGTATAAGCTTTTGTGTGCATGCGCACTTCTTCAGATACACTGAAGCAGATGTCACCAGACCCTTGTATATCGTGGGAGGGTGGGTTGGGGTTTTTCTCTGAAGGGTACTCCTACTACCATCTCCCACTACGCATCACTATATGAAGAAGTATGCATGCACACAAAAGCTAATGCCTAGACCAAAATTAGTTGGTCCCTAAGTTGCTGTTGTTGTTGTTGTTTTATAGTCGATTAGTCGTGTCCGCCTCTTCGTGACCCCATGGACCAGAGCAGGCCCTCCTGTCTTCCACTGCCTCCCGCAGTTTGGTCAAACTCATGCTGGTCGCTTCAAGAACACTGTCCCACCATCTCGTCCTCTGTCGTCTCCTTCTCCTTGTGCCCTCCATCTTTCCCAACATCAGGGTCTTTTCCAGGGAGTCTTCTCTTCTCCTGAGGTGGCCAAAGTCTTGGAGCCTCAGCTTCAGGATCTGTCCTTCCAGTGAGCACTCAGGGCTGATTTCCTTCAGAATGGAGAGGTTTGATCTTCTTGCAGTCCATGGGACTCTCAAGAATCTCATCCAGCACCAGAATTCAAAAGCATCAATTCTTCGGCGATCAGCCTTCTTTATGGTCCAGCTCTCACTTCCATACATCACTACTGGGAAAACAATAGCTTTAAATATAAGGACCTTTGTTGGCAAGGTGAGGTCTCTGCTTTTTAAGATGCTGTCTAGGTTTGTCATTGCTCTTCTCCCAAGACCCTAAGTTGCTACTGGACTATTTTTGTTAATTTTTTTACTTCAACAGTGTCAGACCAATATATCGACCTCCCATTAAGTACAGTTATCTCCTTGCCTTGAATATCCTGCTTTTCAGTGCCAGATTAGGATAGTCCTCTGTCAGAAGACAAGCACAGGATCAGGCAGCACATCATCATTATAAAGAACCATTGGGGTGGGTGTTTCCGCCTGGGATTCCCATCTGCTTTCCTTCTGCTTCTCCTGCTCTCTCCATGCAATGTGAGGCACGTAGACAGAGGTCCATCTCGAAGAACAGGAGCTTCCCTGAGCACCCATTCAGCTGACCCCAAGCACCAAGCCTTGTCACTAGTTCTCTGACTGACCCAGACCACAGTCCCTGGAAGAGATGAAGGCCTGGGTCTCCCAAAATAGTCCATATGGACCTCCTGAGGTCAGCGGAACTGTGAAGGTGATTCATGAAGATCTAGGGGTCGAAATGGGGGCAACCACTTGATTTGAAAGGCAGTCCCACAGGACAACAGTATTCCAAGATCATGCTGTGTTATTAAAGATGATTGAGGATTATGAAAGGTTCCTGATGCATTACTACCATTTGACATCATACCATTTTCATTTCCTAAAAATTGGGAACATGGGGAGGACATGGGAGAATGTAGGAGATGTTGAAATAAGAGAAGGTCTAATGGCGGTTGATGTGTCCTTTTTCCCCTGTGTTCTCTTCCTTGAAACCCAAACAGGATTTCCTTTCTGCCCACTCTGAAAAAGGTGATGGAGAAGACAGAATTGCAGGGGACAAGGCACCTTTCATTTCATTAGGAATAGCCATTAAAATGTGTGAAATGTGGAATATGCTTCACTGAATGAGCACACATAGTTCACATCAACAAACAAAAAAAGGAAAGAACCCATTTAAAAGGTATGGAGTGCGGAAATAGCTTCTCTTTCAATGCAAAACTTAGAACACACCAGTGGACTCACACAGAGAGAAAGCGTTTTAAGTGCAGGGAGTGTGGGAAGAACTTCAGTCAGAGTGGAAACCTTAAATTGCACAAATGGACACACACAGGGGAGAAACCATATGAATGTATCGAGTGTGGAAAGAGCTTTAGTGATAATGGAAAACTTAGAAGACATCAATGGATTCACACAGGGGAGAAACCATTTCAGTGTATGGAATGTGAAAAGAGTTTTAGTGATAATGGAAAACTTAGAAATCATCAATGGACTCACACAGGGGAGAAACCATTTAAATGCATTGATTGTGGAAAGAGCTTTAGTGATAATGGAAAACTTAGAAGACATCAATGGACTCACACAGGGGAGAAACCATTTAAATGCATTGAGTGTGGAAAGAGCTTTAATAATAGTGGATGCCTTAGAAGACATCAACGGACTCACACAGGGGAGAAACCATTTGAATGCATAGAGTGTGGAAAGAGCTTCAGTGAGAGTGGAAACCTTAGGAAACATCAACGGACTCACACAGGAGAGAAACCATATGAATGTATTGAGTGTGGAAGGAGCTTTAGTGATAATGGAAACCTTAGACAACATCAATGGACTCACACAGGGGAGAAACCATTTAAATGCATTGATTGTGGAAAGAGCTTTAGTGATAATGGAAAACTTAGAAGACATCAATGGGCTCACACAGGGGAGAAACCATTTGAATGCATAGAGTGTGGAAAGAGCTTCAGTCAGAGTGGAAACCTTAGGAAACATCAACGGACTCACACAGGAGAGAAACCATATGAATGTATTGAGTGTGGAAGGAGCTTTAGTGATAATGGAAACCTTAGACAACATCAACGGACTCACACAGGAGAGAAACCATTTAAATGTATGGAGTGTGGAAAGAGTTTTAGTGATAGTGGAAGCCTTAGAACACATCAACGGACTCACACAGGGGAGAAACCATTTGAATGTATGGAGTGTGGAAAGGACTTCAGTCAGAGTGGACACCTTAGAAGACATCAACAGACACACACAGGGGAGAAACCATTTAAATGTATGGAGTGTGGAAAGGACTTCAGTCAGATTGGACACCTTAAATCACATCAACGGACTCACACAGGGGAGAAACCATTTAAATGTATCGAGTGTGGAAAGAGCTTTAGTGAAAATGGAAGCCTTAGAAATCATCAACGAACTCACACAGGAGAGAAACCATTTAAATGTATGGAGTGTGGAAAGGACTTCACTCATAGTGGACACCTTAGATCACATCAACGGACTCACACAGGAGAGAAACCATTTAAATGTATGGAGTGTGGAAAGAGTTATAGTGATAGTGGAAGCCTTAGATCACATCAACGGACTCACACAGGGGAGAAACCATTTGAATGCATGGAGTGTGGAAAGGACTTCAGTCAGAGTGGACACCTTAGAAGACATCAACAGACACACACAGGGGAGAAACCATTTAAATGTATCGAGTGTGGAAAGGACTTCAGTCAGATTGGACACCTTAGATCACATCAACGGACTCACACAGGGGAGAAACCATTTAAATGTATCAAGTGTGGAAAGAGCTTTAGTGAAAATGGAAGCCTTAGAAATCATCAACAAACTCACACAGGAGAGAAACCATTTAAATGTATGGAGTGTGGAAAGAGTTTTCGTGATAGCAGCAGCCTTAGTTCCCATCATCGGACTCACACAGGGGAGAAACCATTTGAATGCATGGAGTGTGGAAAGGACTTCAGTCAGAGTGGACACCTTAGAAGACATCAACAGACACACACAGGGGAGAAACCATTTAAATGTATCGAGTGTGGAAAGAGCTTTACTAAAAGTGGAAGCCTTAGAAGACATGAACGGACTCACACGGGAGAAACCATTTCAATGTATGGAGTGTGAAAAGAGCTTCAATGAGAGTGCACACTTTAGATCACATCAACGGAGTCACACGGGGAGAAACCATTTAAATGCATGGAGTGTGGAAAGGACTTCAGTCAGAGTGGAACACTGGAAAAAAAATCAACGGACTCACACACGGGAGAAACCACATAAATGTATAGAGTGTGGATAGAGTTTCCATTGTAATCCAAGCCTTAGATCACATCAACGGACTCATATAGGAGAGAAACCCTTTCAATGTATGGAGTACAGTAAATACTTCACTCAGAGTGGAAATCTTAGAAAACATCAGTAGATACACAGGGGAGAAACCATTTAAAGGTATGGACTGTGGAAGGAGCTTCAGTCAGAGTGGAACCCTTGATTTATGTCAACAAACTTACACAAAAGACAAACCGTATAAATATCAGGAAAGTAGATAGAGGTTCACTCTTAGTGGAAGTTGAAAATCAACAGACTCACGGACAGGAAGAACTCTAAGAGTTGAAACCCTTCAAACCATCAACAAACTCAGAGAGAAGAAGCAGTTTAAATGAAAAGATTGCAAGAAGTGCTTTATTTATAATGGAGTGATCAAGGAACATCCCAGGACTCTCACATGGGAGAACCCATTTAGATGTATGGAGTGTGGGACTTCTTCCTCTCAGAGTCCACTCTGAGCAATGAACTCAGCAGGAAATCATTCCTAAAAGCATGAGGTATATGTGAAGTTCTGGTGTTTATATGTAAAACATTACAATAATCAAATAATGAAGGCAGCATCTCACAATGGTGAGTATAATTTTAGATGAAAGTACTTTTGGTTTTTGTACCAAACTCTGTCACCACCACCACATGATCTCCAAGCACTGCTTCTTCACCAGAATGTCATCGCTGCCTCCTGCCCTGCGCGTTCTGAAGAAAACTTGAAATACTGAAATGGAATGGGAGATTCCCCCCCCCCAGTCTAATTTCAAGAGGGGGAATGAGGGGCTGCAGATACCAGGGAAGTCTCCTGGGGGGGGCATCTTCACTCATGAACCCCATGGGGCAACCCCAGAGCTCCTGCTCATTCTGGGGTTTGAGGAAGATAGCATTTTTCCATAGTCCCAGAAGGCTTGCTTCAATCATGCTTCTCAGGAGTTTTCCTACCAGAGGACCACAGTGCTGTGGCTGCTGTTGTTGTCAAGGACTGGCTGATGGGGGGAGGCACCAGCTGGGGGACCCACAAGGGAAGAAGGCTCAGATCCTGTTGACTGGTGATGGGATGAGGCAAAAGAAGGAGAAAAGGGAGCAGACCGGAAGGGGAGATGTTGCAAGCTGAGGAGGAAACTGGGTTAGGTGAGTGGGAAAAGTCTGGGGCAGAGAGCAGTTCAGGCTCAGAGGGAGGAGAGGAGGGGGCCAGGAGACCCAGAGGAGGCCGGCTGCTGAAACATCCAGGGAGACCCCCCTCCTGCTGCGACCAGCACATGCCTCTGAGTCTGGGGGTTAGAACGCTTAGATTGTGGGGATCCCATTTTTCAACCAAAACCAAAACAAAAACCCGCTAGCCTTTTCCCAGGTCTTTCCTGACCTGACAGTCGTTCGTCTTCTCTACAAAGTCCTTCTCCCTCCCTTTATTTACCATGGGGTCCCAGCAACCTTTTCAGCCTCTAGGGAAAAGAGTCCCTTTCCACTGGACCCCTGGCAGCCCAGTGCCAAATCCGGCTGCTCCAGAGAGAACGGAAAGGAACTGTAAACGCCCTTGCGCTCTGACGTGCACCAGTCACTTCCTTCCGGATCATTGTGCTCCGGTGCAGCTGCATTTACGAGAAAAAGAGAAATCGGAAACCAAGCCCAAGTCCCTCGCTATCCAAACTGGCCACTTGGACCAGCCTTGGGGCGTCTTCCTTGGGGAAAAGGAAAAGTTTCAGATCTCAGGTTCCCCGACAGGGAATGAAAGCTTTGATTGGCGTTCTCCCCTTGCAGTTAATTGCCCCTCTAATTGCAGAACCCCAATTCTCCCGTTCTCCCCTCCCCCTCCTAGCTACCTCTTGCCAGGAAGGGTTGGAGTGAAGACCGTCAGCAAAAGAGACAGCAAAGGATGAGAATCTGGGTTGCTGGGTGTTTCAGAGAATCCCGCCCACAATCTTCTCCATTCCTAGACTCACGTCCGCATGCGCTGCTCCTGGCCATCCCAGGGTCTTTTACTAGATTAATTTATGGCCGGCCTGGGGCTGAAAATAAACTACCAAAAAACTAAATTACTGACAAAAAGCCTCACAATGGAAGAAAAAAAAGAACTTCAAGAAAAAACAGGCCTGGAAACTAAAAATAAGGTTAAATACCTAGGGATCTGGATTTCAAATAAAAGTATAAATGTATATGAGGATAATTATAGTAAAGTATGGAAAGAACTTTTTAAAAATATGGAAACCTGGACCAAACTCCATCTCTCACTCTGGGGAAGAGTCTCCGTTGTGAAAATGAATATCCTCCCCAAAATGATTTTCTTATTCCAAACAATACCCATTTTAGGAGGAATGAATTGTTTTAAGGAGTGGCAAAGGGAAATATCTCGATTTATATGGAGTGGAAAGAAACCGAGAAGTAAACACCAGTTATTAACAGATCAAAAGGAGAGAGGAGGTTTTGCATTGCCAGATTTGGAATTCTACCATACGGCGGAAGGATTGGTTTGAAAAAGACTGGATTACACTAAAAGATACGGACCTATTAGACTTGGAAGGCCACAAGAATCGGTCTGGATGGCACGCTTCTTTAATATACGGAAAAGTGAAGGTCCACAGGGGATTTTTGAGCCATGTGAAATAAAATCTGGAGTAAATATAAAGGAATATTTGAGCCAAAAATACCCTTGTGGACATCACCAAGAGAAGCCATATACTCATGTTAGAATATTTACAACTAGCAAAACTGACGGGAAGAGTTAGAGGAGTATTGAACCGGAAAATATTTGGAGAATGGAGAATATTTAAGGATTATAAAAGATCATATTGTACCAACCACTCCATATTAGCAGAACTTGAGTGATACTTGTAAACACAACAAATGCTGTTTGTGGAGTAAACCGGAACAATATTAAAGAATAAAACTGTGCAGAAAAAACGACAGTATAAACAGTACAATGAGAATGATTGGAAGACTCGTTTTGTCAGAAGTCTTTTTTATTTAATTAGGAAGATTAAGTTTTTTCATGCACATAAATCTGCTTCTTCTTTCTTTTTCTGTATTTTCTTCTTTCCTTTATTCTTCATTGTTTTTTCTTTAATTTTCTTTTTGCAGTATGAGATTCCAAATTCTTTGTATATGTGTGTAATTTAAATCAATAAAGATTATTTTTAAAAATAAATTTGAGGCCGGCCTGATCAAGCGTTGCTTCCTCTGGTTAGCCCCACTGGGACTCCACTTCTTTCCAGACCCTGGGGTCACTAGAGGACTGGTGGCTCCTCCTGGCAAATGGCCTGGTGCGCACTGGATCCTTCCTTACCCCCAGAATCTGGGCAACCGAAGGTCCCATCTGGGGTGCCATCTGTTGTAAACAAAAGCTGCCCTTCTTCCCTTATGGGGGACACAAGACCCCTTTATAGAGTCCCTTGTAGGTTCTCCATCGGTAGGAGGAAATAACAGAGACATCCAGAGAATATTGAGAGGCAAAGCAGCTAGTAAGCCTGATCTTGATTGATCTGTTTCTCCCCTAACACGCAGGAAAGGAGGAGGACCCAGAAGAAAGGTTTGCCTGCCTTTATATAGACATTTTAAATTCCCTGCCCTGGAGCTCCAGACCACCCCTCCATACATCACAGAAGGGGTGTAACCCAGGACCACCCCCCACAAACATCATACCTGCATCACAGAAAAGGTGGTCTACAACAGAAATGTGAATGTTGTTTTTCCTGTCTGCCAGGTTATCTGATAATTCCTTATCTGATTCCCTTTCCTGGTAGTCTGGCCATTCGGTTAAGATGGTGATTTCCCAATCCCTGAGACAATGGGAAGGTTCCCTCACCCGCTCCCTCCTTGCAGAGAAAACATTTGGTCAGTTGGGGGGTCTAAATGGTTTCAGGACGGTCTTCCTGTGCTGCTCCAGACATGTGGTCCACATATCTATGTATGCGCTTGGTTGGTACATTATGAACATTTATTGTATATTGTCAGAGCTGCTTCCAGATCCTAGCTCACAGAGGATCACACTAGCCAGCGATCACTTTGTAAAAGTCTTTATTGAGTTACAGTTTCCATTCTCAAGCTGCTGCGTGCAACTCTACGTCTTATGGGTTAGACCGGCGAAGCTCCGTCTGAGTCTCCGCCCCCTGTACACCAGCTAAATGCCCTAGCCTTACTCCACCTTTTCCGCCTGACCGTTCTTCTCTGGGTCCCTCTGCCCCCCGTGGTCTCTTCCTTCCGGGACGCTTCTGACGCTGACCCCCCGGACCCTTCTGTCTCCTTGCGTCGGGCTTTAGGACCTGGCTCCCTTTCCGGGCTGCTTACTGCGCCCCCTTCCTGTGCATTTGAACTTGGCGCGCGCGCCCAACCTTCCACTTTCCACCTGACCGTTTCTTCGCTCCCCGATGGAGGTGTGGCCACTCCTGACTCATGCCCTCCCTCCTGCTGCGAGCTGCCAGAGCTCGGTACCTGGCACCCTTCCTCTCCACTGCGTTCTGTTGGTGATGCTGGTCCCGATTTCCAACTGCTGCTCTCTGAGCCCCCTCTGGACCCTTCTTCCTGGGGTGTCCCCCTAGGCTCCCCCCTTGCTCTGGCCACTGGCGCCCCTTCCTGTGAATCTTCTGATTCACTGGAAAGACTCGGAGATCTCGGGTCGTCGTCATCACTCATCTTTTCTTCTGCCTCCTCCCCTTCGCTCTCTGTTTCCTCCCTTGCCCTCGCCTCTGCTCCTGAACCCCTGACATATATTATAAGACCTTGTTACGGAAAATCTAGGTGTGAGGCTGCTCTGCCACCCAGCTCGTCGGACTGAGTCCGCGGGTCCCTGCGGAACAAAAGGAGCGCAGCCAGAGACTGGAGCAAGTTGGAGAAGATCCACATTTGTTGTGCAACAGGTTCAAGGCGAGATTGAATCCCGAGGATAGGGTGACATGAACTTTTAAAACTTCCCACCATTACCCCAGATACAGTTCAAAAGCATCATCACTACATCATTGCTACATCACGATTACATCAGAAAAGGGGTGGGTTCTACAGGATTGACATGGAGGAGGTAGGGGGAAACATGCAGAGTTGGAACATGTATTGAAAGGCACATTCTGAGTACCGGTGGTAAGAGAGCAATGGGGTCTTAGTTTGCACAGTCTGTCACCTGGCCGAGCCTGGAGGAAGGGCTAGACTGGGTGATTTGGCATCAATGAGGTCTTTCCTGGGTGCACGTGACCTCCCGCTTGAGGGATTATGGAAGGTACTGGGCAGTCTTGACGTCCTGAGGAAATTGAGCAGTTTGGCATTGAAAGCAAGAGAATCGGTGGTACGGGTGATTTTCTATGAATTTATATATTTTTTTAGCCCTTTGAAACAGTGGCAGCTCATTTGGGAAGCGAATTGCTACATTGTATCAATTTTGATGGGCTTAGCAAGGATACGAGGTGTCAGTCCATTGTTCTCCCATCAGGGAGCTGTCAACGGCTTGTCAGAAGGTGAATGAGGCCTTCAAGAGCTGACACTGCAGACCAAATGCATTGTCTTGATTGGCTGGAGGCTGCGTTGGGTGCAGGCTGATTGGTCAGGACGCTCCCGTAGGCAGATGGTCTGTTCATTCATAAAATACGCTACTCGCTCCTCCGGTCTACCCAGGGAAAGGGCACTTTATTTTGGGGCTTGGGTTTCACGTGGTGCTTAGTGCAAAAGAGTGAGGGGGCTGAGGGGTCCTTGTAGGGCCGGGCGCCCTTGAGGTCATCGCCTCGAACCCTCTGAAGGCTTCTGGGAAGGGGGTTGACAAACATGCCCCCCCTTCCGTATCAACCTTAATATTTTTATTACAGGATTCATCCAGTCCAGCCTTTCGCATGATGAATTCTGCATCTACGTTAAATAAGCAGGGAGACAATTTAAAGCCTTGTCATACTCCTATCTCAATTTTGAACCAATCAGTTATTCCATATCCAGTTCTAACTGTAGCTTCTTGTCCCACAAAGAGATTTCTCAGGAGACAGTGCTCGCTTCGGCAGCACATATAGTAAAATTGGAGCGATACAGAGAAGATTAGCATGGCCCCTGCGCAAGGATGACACGCAAATTCGAGAAGCGTTCCATATTTTTAATCCGAGACCAGGGAGAAGAGTCGGTGGAAGAAGATTGGAAGAAATTTAAAGACTATCTACAGAAATATTGTAAAATTAATGAATGACAGAATGATGTTGGATAGCAATTAAGTGGTTTCCAGCTGTAATGCTTTAAGAGAATATGAAAAAAGGGTTATAAATGGGTTAAAATCTAATGGTAAGGATTTGCTGAACCAATGAATTGAAGTGGAATACAAAAAAGGGAGGTATGAGGAGGTCCGGGAAACAAGCTAAAGGAAAATAAGTAATAGAAAATATGTGTGTTTTTAACTGTTTTTATTTTGTATTTTTCTCTTTTCTTTTTCATTTTAACTGCAATATATCAAAAATTCTTAATAAATATTTTATAAAAAAAAGAGATTTCTCAGGAGACAGATGAGGTGATCAGGCATTCCCATTTCTTTAAGAACTTGCCATAGTTTGCTGTGGTCGACACAGTCAAAGGCTTTTGCATAGTCAATGAAGCAGAAGTAGATGTCTTTCTGGAACTCTCTAGCTTTCTCCATAATCCAGCGCATGTTTACAATTTGGTCTCTGGTTCCTCTGCCCCTTCGAAATCCAGCTTGCACTTCTGGGAGTTCTCGGTCCACATACTGCTTAAGTCTGCCTTGTAGCATTTTAAGCATAACCTTGCTAGCGTGTGAAATGAGCGCAATTGTGCGGTAGTTGTAGCATTCTTTGGCACTGCCCTTCTTTGGGATTGGGATTCGTGTTGTTACGGAAAAATCTGGGTGTGGGGTTACTCTGCCACCCAGCTCATCGGACTAAGTCCGTGGGTCCCTGCGGAAGAAAAATGAGCTCAGCCGGACGCAGGAGCAAACTGCAGAAGATCCAAGTTTATTGCGCAACAGGTTCAAGGCGAGATTGAACAGCCAGAAAGGGGTGACATGAACTTTTGAAACTCCCTCCATGTCCCAGAATACAGTGCAAAATACATCCCAGTTACATCATGAATACATTAAGGAGAGGTTGGGTTACACAGATTAACATATGGAGGAGGGAGGGGGGAATATGCAGAGCTGGAGATATGCGCAGATAAGCACATCCTGAAAAGACAATGGTCCATGTACACGTAGTCTGTCACCTGGCATTGCCCGGAGGAAGGTTTGGCAGAGTGATTTCGACTGGATTACTTGAGAGATTATGGAGGACAGGGGAGGGGTGATGGAGTCCTAGAGAAATTGAGCAAATATATTGTAGTGAAGAAGACATGCCCCCCCCTTCCGTAACAGTCCCCCATTCGGAGATAGATTTGCATTAAAGTTCTGTAAGAACTTGCAAATCTTTTCTCCGCACCCTAAATCTCGGTGAATGGGATGTGTGGCTTTATGCAAACCTGAAAGGGACTTGCAAGCCATGCCTCTTACGGTCATTTGCAAGTATAGCATTGCAGGTAGCTGCATATAGGGTATTATATAAAAGAACATCTGTTGTATTTTGTTACTAAATTACTTGTGGCACCCTAGCTCTTGGGAGAAACATTTTCAATAGTGGTGTATGCTTTACATTTTAGCAGGAAGGTCCACTACTGACTGAAAAAAAAAATGCAGTTTGCTTTTTTAGCCCCACCGTTTTTGTGTTTTCAGGTGCCAAGCTAGCTCTTCTGTGGTCTCACACCGGCATAGTGGTACAGCAACACATCCTGTCTGTTGAATCCCCTCAGGGCTTTCAATTTACCATGTCGCCTGGCATTCACCATAGCTGGCACAGGTTTGGACCTCTCGTGAGGGAGAGGTCTTCGCCTTGGCCTTTAGCTATGGGATTTTTCATTATTGCAGGCTCTGGTCTCGCACTCATGGAAAGTTGTCCACTTGCTCTTAAAGGACCAAAAGCTAGTTGCAGCCTGGATACACGTGTCCAATTCCAGTAAAGTCCAATTTGAATTTATCTTGCCCCGTGGTTCTCAACTTTTCAAAACCAATATGTTAAAACCAAAGCCATTCTTTAAGGGGGCATTTGTCCAAATGAGTCAATTTAACTCTATAAGGGACCATTCTTGCTACATCAAGGCATATACACGTTTCTTCTTATCAATAATAATATAACATATGGTAGTTGTGTCCTCAAATAAATAAATAAAATTTGGGACATGATCTACACCCAATTTCATCTGGCATCCTAATCAAACATCTCAAATAATAATAAGGAGCGTTGCTTCAAATCTACCTGATAAAATATGGTTCCGATAATAATACTTGGTTGTGGTTAGATTAATTTCACAGCTATACGGGAAAACCAAGATTAATAAGTAAATAAATACAGAACAATTGCTACTTGAAGACAGTACTGAATCTGCAAGAGATGCAGAGAAGTCATAGAAAAGATTTGGAATAGTTTTCTGGAACAGAAAGAAAGAAATAGTAAAAATCTGGGAACTTCATGTATAGAAAAACATTAAATACATAAATAAATAGGTAGGGAAGGTTGGACTCTGCAGAGTGCCAGGTGGGACAAGGAAATATGATCACCAGTTGACTTAATCTAAATATAGTCTGCTCTATTGGAAAGCATTGTAATATATGGGAATCCTCCATGAAAAACTTGGGTGTAAGCCATATCCTTCTGCTGTTCATAGTTATGTATCCTACATTATACAGAAACAATTACACACAGAAATTTTTCTTTGTGGAGATAACACATTATCAGACACACTTCAGCATTCCTACATAATAACACATAATACACAAAACGTACAAATTATTAATTCTACACTATATCTTGAGGCAATAATGTGATCTTGAGGCAATTCTTGCTGCTTTTACATGTATTTCCAAACTTGGCACAAGGGCATTTCCTTCAAAATCCAATTAGTCAGTTTCTCAAGTCTTTTATGGGAAGAAATTGTGGTCACTGTGATGCATTGGCAGGTTGCTTAGCTGGTGAGGAGATGGTCTTAGTATTTTGGTCTCCCGCAAAGCATCCTTTGGAAATAGGCCTGTAGGATCTGAAGACATAATTAGTTGTTGTTTTTTCCTTCTTTTCTTTTTAAGGAGGAAGATAATAGTCAAGAAAGGAGAGAATATTCTAAAATTTTCTTCTTGGGAGGCTGTAAATACAAACTCATAGTTAAGCATTTTACCTATTTGAATATTATAATCATTGACATTTAATTTCCTTCACTTAGTTTGGCTGTGGAAGAAATGAAGGGACAAAACCTTTGTTAATTTGAACACAATTGGCAAATTGTTAAACATTTTGCTTATGTGGGTCCGAATTCTCTTCACTATCCTGTTTGAAAGGGAAATTTTTATTTCCTGTGAAAATCTGTCAGGAATGCTGTTCCTATAATGCATAGGTATATAGTACTCACAAAACCAAACGAGATAAAAGACAAGCTCAGTGGGAAAACTGTGAAAAGAATTTTACATGTTAGATTGGGGAACTGCTCAAGAGAGGAACTCACAGTGGGAGTGCTTTGATATTTACCTGTGAAAAGAATTTGGCATGTCCAGTACTTAACTCTTTTGTCTTAAGTAGCCCCTGGAGCAAAACACATTAAGGATGATTTCCCTCAATGGTTCCAAGTTTTACATAAGGAAATTTGTATAGGTTTCACGCTCTCCAAACCTTCTCTCTCCCCCCCTCCTTTCTCTCGCTCTCTCTTTTTTGTAAGCTGATCTAGCCTCTGTGCATGTGCAGAGTTCATGTCTCAGCAAACCTTTTATACCATTGAAAATGTTGCATCTTTTGGCTCAATTATAATAAGGAAGGGAAAGGTAAGGGGTAGATTTTAAAAATAGGGTTAGATTTTAAAACAAAAAAGAGAAACTCAGCAATTTAAGTATTCACCAAAGCTAGCAATTTCAGCCCAAGCAAAAGGAGTGCTTCCTTTATGTACAGGAAAGGGCTATCATTATTGGTCATTTTATCTGGTCATTCGCGGAACAATCAACCGCTCTCTTATTTATGAGTAAAAATGGCCAGAGAGTTAGAATTCATAGGATTTTTTTTTTAACATTCTCAGTCATTTCAGCCTTACCATTTGCAGACAAATTTTACTGCCCTTTATTTACAGGATTGGTCAAGGCTAATTCTACTTGACTATATGAATTTTTATGTGCTTAAACTTTTAATAGACTTTTAAGTTTGATTTTTTTTAAATAATAGACAAAATGATAAACACTGTAATCACTTAAATGCCTGATATCACCAGTTCTGCTTCAAACATCATGGCTTCACCTCACACCTTTTAAAAAACAAAGAGCAAATCTGGGCTGAATTTCAACTCATCAGCCACAATTTGGAAAAGTTGAAAGGGAGCTGGGGTCATCTAGTCCAACCCTAAAATACAGGGTTCATAGCAAGATTTGTACTACCAGAAACACACACATACTTATGTACACAGACACAACTGGAGAAGAGATCACAAGCCATGCGCCTATCATGTACTAAGGAAGAGGAAAATAAAAGTACCCAATTCTATACAGAACCCTTTTAGATCTTGAAGCTAGTTTGAGTGAGAGTTTACTTCCTTAGACTAAAGAGTGAAAGTTCCTAGATAAATTATCTTTAAAGACTGAAGTGAACATTTTTCCTAAGATAGGGAGAGGATCTCTTATAAAGCATAGTTAAAACAGCCATAGATTTGATTTAAAAGGAATACAAAAGTGACAATTTTTCCTGAACTTGCAGAGGAATGGTAAGCTTAATCTATGCCCCCCCCTTTGCAGTTTCCTTTAAAGGAAGCTTACTCGGGAGTAAATTTACCTGGCACAGAAGTAAGAAGGGAGAAAACAACTGAAAGAGGCAGAGTGAAACAAGGGGGAGGGGGGCATTTTCTAACAAAAGAGGCCATGAAGTCTTATAGAGACTGATATCAGGAGCCTTACAATAACTCTTCTGTCCAACCAAATCAAAGTTAAAACTGGACTCAAATATTTTTTCTTAGAAGGAACACCATACTTTCATAGGCATATGCTTAATGAAGTACATACACTGCATTTTAGCTTGAGAGAGCAGTTGGCTCAACTAGGCTTTTGCAGCAGAAACATTAGGTTATCAGCACCTTCCAAAATAAGACTGTAGACTCACAATCTCAAAAGTTGGGGCAAAGCAAGAGGTGGGGTAAACATTTGCACACTTCATTCTCATTTTCTCTTATTTAGGACTGCTAAGATCCAGCATGGCTTCCTTAGATTTAAATTTTGAAGCAAGCTTGCAGTTTAAACTATGCACACTTAAGGAAGGCAGTCTGCCAGAGACAGAAGGAACAGACAACACACATAACAGACAACATGTAAACATACATATTCTCATATATGTATTAACAGACAACATACATAACAGACAACATGTAAACATATATATTCTCATCCTTTAGTTGGTTATTGCAAGGAGTTGGGCCACTACCTTTGGCTTCATTAAGTGAAATTAGTAGGAAGGTCCCACATGGTTTTATGAGCCTCCTTGCCTCTTCAAACACACCACCAGTTAATCAAACTGGTAGGGCTCACAACGCTTGGTTGACTGGGTACCCCTTTATAGATGCATGCGTTGCTGTTGTTGCTTTTTTTTTTTTTTTGCTTTTTCCTTTTTTTGGGGGGGGTGTCTGGGATAGAGAAGGGGGAAAGAGAGGGGTTGATTAGGATTGGTATGTCTAGGGGTTTGGTATGCTTAGTACAGGGACGTATAGTAAAGAGGAGAAGGGGCTTCTAGTTGCCTGGCAACTTCCTTAGTGGGTTTTAGAGAGCTCTAGCTATCCGGTTCCTTGCGTTCCATTTCCTATTTCCTTATTTCCTTATTTCCTTATTTCCTTATTTCCTTATTTCCTTATTTCCTTATTTCCTTATTTCCTTATTTCCTTATTTCCTTATTTCCTTTAACCTGGGGTCTCTTTCCACTCTGCCGGTCCTGCCCAATTCCTCATGGGCTATCCCTCCTGGCAACCTCCTACCTATCGTCACATCTCAGGAAAAGGGGCCCTACTGGACGCCCGCGCCATGCGGTGCCAGATCGGGTGGTCCCTGGATAGAATTTCGAACTGAAAATCCCCCTTGCTTTTGGAAGCGGGCTCACGCACGATACACGTGTTACGTGGCACCGACCAGTGCGGCTGGGATTGGGATAGAAAGCCAGACCCCTTCCTGCCCCCTCCGTAAGGGCGCTCGGGAAGTTCGGAAGAAGAACTCCAGCCCCTTGCTTTCAACTGAGATGCCCGTTGCGGAGAGTCGGCTGTCTTTCCAAGCCGGGTCTCACCGTCTTACTTTCGGGCTCCCAATTGGTGCGGCTGGCTGGAGATTTTAAGGAAAAGGGATAGAGCTCAGAACCCCCCTTTCGGGTTGAGCAGCGGTCCACGGTCTCTCTCACTAACCGGACCAAGAGAAAGGCAAGAAGGAGCGATAGAGAGGAGGGCAGAGAATTCAGTTGCCAGGAGATTCCACCCCCTTCCCACCAGTGCACTGGATTTCTTTTCCTATACTCACGCGTCTTCAACGTTGATCCCGGGATCGATGAATAAGCCGGCTGGATCCCTCTTTTGCTCCCCGGCTGAACTCCTAGGGCTTTCAATTACCGCCCAGAAGATGGCTGGGGGTCCAAAAGGATCTTCCCAGGCAAAATGGCCTGGAGCCGGCTGAAGATTTCGGGGCCCCCAGTCAGCAGCTCGGGAGAACCGCAAGCCCCGCGTTGGGCAGCCAACTCTTACGGAAAAATCTGGGTGCGGGGTTACTCTGCCACCCAGCTCATCGGACTAAGTCCGTGGGTCCCTGCAGAAGAAAAATGAGCTCAGCCGGACGCAGGAGCAAACTGCAGAAGATCCAAGTTTATTGCGCAACAGGTTCAAGGCGAGATTGAACAGCGAGAAAGGGGTGACATGAACTTTTGAAACTCCCTCCATGTCCCAGAATACAGTGCAAAATACATCCCAGTTACATCACGAATACATTAAGGAGAGGTTGGGTTACACAGATTAACATATGGAGGAGGGAGGGGGGAATATGCAGAGCTGGAGATATGCGCAGATAAGCACATCCTGAGAAGACAATGTCCATGTACACGTAGTCTGTCACCTGGCATTGCCCCGAGGAAGGTTTGGCAGAGTGATTTTGACAGGATTACTTGAGAGATTATGGAGGACAGGGGAGGGGTGATGGAGTCCTAGAGAAATTGAGCAAATATATTGTAGTGAAGAAGACATGCCCCCCCTTCCGTAACAGTAAGGAGAGCAAAACAGCAGCCCTGTCTGACCCCCGTCAGCCTCCAGACTCCCCCAGTCACGTGGCAGGAGATTCATCCTGAGCCCCCCCCCCATGAGACGGGTATGGCATCATGGATGATCCATATAATCCATTGATGATCCACATGATCCAAGCGAAAGAGCAGATCTCTAGGCCTGAATGAAAGGGGTCTGCGATGATGGATTCTGGAGTCAAGAAATCCACCCTTTCCAGTGATCTCTCAGGCTGGCCAGGAAAGGCACGGAGCAAAAATCCTCAGGCATCCCGACGGACAGACAGACTTGTCATGTTGCCAAAACATGGAGTCTGATCTGATTTCCAGGTACAACGCATTTTGTGGCGCAACCGGGGATGTTTTTGGGGTGCTCTCTCTGTGACGGGGGGGCCTACTATCTGAGGGTGTACAAATTGCAACGCGCTTTAGTTCTGGGCTGCTTCACTCCTCGCATGGAGGGGGGGGGGCTCTGCCTGCAAACAGATCAACAGCTGCCTTGCTTTTGTTACGGCTAAAATCTGGGTGCGGGGTTACTCTGCCACCCAGCTCATCGGACTAAGTCCGTGGGTCCCTGCGGAAGAAAATGAGCTCAGCCGGACACAGGAGCAAACTGCAGAAGATCCAAGTTTATTGCGCAACAGGTTCAAGGCGAGATTGAACCCAGAGAAAGGGGTGACATGAACTTTTGAAATTTCCCTCCATATCCCAGAATACAGTGCATGAAACGTCACGAATACATTATGGGAAGGTTGGGTTTCACAAGTTACATCATGAATATACTTTACACGTCATGAATACATTATGAAAAGGTGGGATTACATTAATTAGCATTTTCGGATGAGGGAGGGGGGATATGCGGAGCGGGAAATATACATAGATACACATTTATTGAGTACCGGTGGTGGCAAGACAATGGGTCAGAGATATGCATCGTCTGCCACCTAATATTGCCTAGAGGGAAGGTTTGGCGAATTAAGAAGTTCCTGCGTACGTGACCTGCCGCTTCGGGGATTATGGAAGTAGGGATAGCATCATGGAGTCCACGGGGAACTGAGTTGAATGACACTGAGAGCGAAGAAATCGGAGTTACGGTTGATTTTATATCAATTTCTAAAGATTTCAATGATTTCAAACCCATTCTGTACTATGGGGCAAAAGCAGAAACAGAATGGATACATTGTAACAGCAGCTTGTCAGGGGTGAAATGAGGCGTGCAGGAGCTCCCTGAGCTAGCTTCTGCAGGACGAATGCATGGCTGTGATTGGCTAAAGCGGGGCCATAGGAATAAGCGGGGCCTCGGATGTTCCTAGAAGGAAGGGGGAAAGGAGCCCCCCCCCTTCCGTTCCGTATCACTTTCTTCCGGGCCGCATTGTGCTACCTCTGAGGGAGACACAAGGGAGGAATTGTGTCGGGTCTCTCTCTCTCTCTCTCTCTCTGTCTGTCTCTCTGTCTGTCTCTCTCTCTCTCTCTCTCTCTCTCTCTCTGTGTGTGTGTGTGTGTGTGCGCGCGCGCGCAAAAGCCCAAGCCCCATTTTTCCCGTAACACAGGAGTCACAGAGTCCAACCCGCTGCTCAATGTGCACAAATACCTAAAACATGGAATGGATCTAAGATCATGGCGTGTGGGGCGGGGGGAGGGAAGGATTTTGCAATGCAAACATTGTAGGGGGGGACCCTACTTTGCAGCTGGATTGCCAGGATCAGCCCCTCCCCCGCTCTCCTGATCCCCTGAACGAAGAAGGGAGGGGGAAAACCTTCGTCTCCTCCCCCCCTCTATCCCTCCCTTCCCGGTACATCCTCCTCTCACCCCGCCCCCACAACCCTCAACCCCCCCCCCTATGTCGCACCTCTTCCTTCTGCTCCTCCTCCAATCCGGCTTCTGTTTCCGGAATGAGCGGAGAGAGCCCCCCTCCCGAACTGCCTGCTTCTCCCGGACGTGGAGCTTCTGCGCCGGATTGCTGCTCTGCGCCGTAGCTCGGGGGGGGCGCTTTGGAAAGGAAAGGCGGGGCGGCAGGGGAGGGAACCCCCGCCCGGTGGATGTTGCAGGAAAGGAGAATCGGGAGCGAGGACAAAGAGGTAAAGGGGTCGCGGGGGACGGAGAGGGAGGGGGTAAGGACCCAGAGACCCCCGCCAGCTCCCCAAGGCGCCTTTCGTGGGCCCCGTCGGCAGGGCCTGGATCCCTGCACGTGTGCTGCGAAGGGGGCTTTCCTTGGCCCCTTAGGCGCCTTGGCAGCGGCGGACATGGGACGCCTACGCAGGGGGTCCCCACGAGGACCCCCTTGCCCCGTTTTCCCCGCGAAGGCATCCCTGGGGCCCTGTGGGTTTCGCACGGATAAAGGAGGGTTAACGGGCGTGAGGGACGCCTAGATAGAGACCCCCTGTCCCTCCTCTGCTAGTCTTGGGGTGGCCCCCCAGGATGGAAAGATGGGGGATGAGGGCTGAGCCGCGCCAAGGGAGGCCTCTGGGTGCAGGGGAGACTCTGGGACAGAGGGAGGGAGTCGAGGAAGTGGGGAGGGGGAGCATCCCTGGGGCAGGAAAGGGCAGCAATGGGGGGGGGGGAGATAGGAAATCAGTCTTTGGGGAGACTTCTCCATGGTGGCGCCTGCTGGGATTCTCTGGAGGGGCCGCCTTGACTTCTCCTTCCCACCCAGGAATCGGCCACCCCTTCAAGGTGACCAGAGACAGATCCCTGGAAAGTGGGGGGTCCAGTCCCCCCCTTCCTTCCTGCAACCTCCATCCTCTTCCCACCCCATAAGCTCCTGCCCTGTCCAGACGCAGTGGTTCTGCCAAGTCCAACCATTGGTCCCCCTGGAGAGGAGAGGAAAGAGGAAGAGGAAGAGGGGAGGGGAGAGGCCTTCTCAGAAGCAGCTCTTTGTTTCCGCAATCCCACCCAGGAAGCAGCCAGGAACCTTTTCCTCTCTCTCAGGCTTCCATCTTTAAGTTTCTCTTCCACTGCCTGGTTGCAGTACAAAGAAAAGACAGTAAAACATCAGACATTAAAAACCTCCTGATAGAGGGTTGCCTTCAGCTGTCTTCTAAATGTCAGAATATTGCCCACTTCCTCACCCTCTGCCTGCTTCCCTGTAACTTCGCTTCTCCCAGGGGGGAATCAGCAGAAGACCTTCCAAGGAGGACCTCCCTGTCCAGACTGAGCGATGTCGGTGGAGATGCTCCTTCAGGTCTACAGGGCTGAGGCTGTTGAGGGCTTTAGGTTGCAGATCTTGCTGCTCCATAACAATCTCATTCAGCAAATAAATTTATTACTGAAGGCAAAGAAGCATAACAGGATCCAAAAAATAGTAAAAATCTACCTTATGTAAAACCCTAACTTAGCATACCAAAACAGCACTCAAGTAAGAATCACACAAGCAGAGTAGAGAAATAGCAGTCTAGGAAGTGGGATCAGATGCCTTTCGGCCTTGTAATTTATATTCTATTAAATGTCAGAGTAACCTTGGGACTGGATAGCAAGCCTGGCTCACTCCAGTTTAAACCAGCTTCATCTGGTTCCATGAAACAAGAAAGGTTCTTCATAACCTCATCGCAACTGATCCCACCACCAGCTCTCAGCAGAAAGGAAACTGCCGAGTTTCAGGAAGCCTGCATTAGATCAATACTTTTCTTTGCCTGGAAAATGCAGCCATGCCACTTAAAGGTCAGCACCAACAGTTTGACATGTGCTTGAAAATCTGCTGGGAGCCAAGTAAGATCCTTTAGGAGCAGTGATATGTGGTCTTGGCAGCTGCTCCCATTCAGTTGCAGTTTTGGGTCACCTTCAAAGGTAGTCCCATGTAGGCCACATAGCAGTAGTCCAAGCCGGAAATAACCAGAGCATGCACCACTCTGGCGAGACAGTGTGTGGGGAAGGAGGGTCTCAGCCTGCATTCCAGATGGAGCTGCTAGACAGCTTCCCTGGACACAGAATTGAGCTGCGCCTCCATGGTCAGCTGTGAGTCCAAAATGACCCCTAGGCTGCACACCTGGTTATTTAGGGGCACAATTACCCCATCAGGACCAGCCCCCCCACACCTGCCCACCTCCTGTTCCCCAGAGACAGTACTTCTGTCTTGTCAGGATTCAACCTCAATCTGTTAGCTGCCACCCATCCTCAAACCACCTCCAGGCACCAACACGGGGCATTCACCACCTTCACTGGCTCCGATTTAAACGAGAAGAAGAGCTGGGGATCACCCACATACTGGTGATCACCCAGCCCCAAAACCCTGATGATCTCTCCCAGCAGCTTCATATAGATATTAAAAAGCATGGGGGAGAGGACGGAGCCCTGAGGAACCCCACAAGTGGGAGCCCAGGGGTCAGAACAGTCATCCCCCAACACCACTTTCTGGACATGGCCCAGGAGGAAGGAGGGGAACCACTGCATAGCAGGGTCCCCAGATCCCCTAGAGAACTGGGCAAAAACAAACAAGATGAATTTTAACAGGGAGAAATGTAAAATATTGCACTTGGGCAAAAAAAATGAGAGGCACAAATACAAGATGGGTGACACCTGGCTTGAGAGCAGTACATGTGAAAAGGATCTAGGAGTCTTGGTTGACCACAAACTTGACATGAGCCAACAGTGTGACGCGGCAGCTAAAAAAGCCAATGCAATTCTGGGCTGCATCAATAGGAGTATAGCATCTAGATCAAGGGAAGTAATAGTGCCACTGTATTCTGCTCTGGTCAGACCACACCTGGAGTACTGTGTCCAGTTCTGGGCACCACAATTCAAGAAGGACACTGACAAACTGGAACGTGTCCAGAGGAGGGCAACCAAAATGGTCAAAGGCCTGGAAACGATGCCTTATGAGGAACGGCTAAGGGAGCTGGGCATGTTTAGCCTGGAGAAGAGGAGGTTAAGGGGTGATAGGATAGCCATGTTCAAATATAGAAAAGGATGTCACATAGAGGAGGGAGAAAGGTTGTTTTCTGCTGCTCCAGAGAAGCGGACACAGAGCAATGGATCCAAACTACAAGAAAGAAGATTCCACCTAAACATTAGGAAGAACTTCCTGACAGTAAGAGCTGTTCGACAGTGGAATTTGCTGCCAAGGAGTGTGGTAGAGTCTCCTATTTTGGAGGTCTTTAAGCAGAGGCTTGACAACCATATGTCAGGAGTGCTCTGATGGTGTTTCCTGCTTGGCAGGGGGTTGGACTCAATGGCCCTTGTGGTCTCTTCCAACTCTATGATTCTATGATTCTATGATTCTATTCTAGAGGGTTCAGTAGGACACCATGGCCAAAGGTCTCCAAAGCCACTGAGAGATCTAGCAGAACCAGGAAACAGCTTTCCCTTCAGACTCTAGCGCATTGGAGATCATCAACCAGAGCGATGAGGGCAGTTTCTGTCACATGATGAGGCCTGAATCCCAGTTGGAAGGATCATGCTGGCAGAAGCTTTCCTGGTCCTGCACCCCCAAAAGCTCCAGGCACAAGACTTTCATTAGCTTTGAAGGGGCCATCCGATACTTGGTGGTCTTTTCTTCAAAAGACAAATATTTTGAATACTTTTACAGTGACATATGATGTAAACAACACATCCACATTGGAGAGATTTTGATACACACGTCTGAGCTCATCTCTCCGCCTGAAACTGCTGTGTTAGCAGCACTGCCTGGGCAGTGTGTTTGGGGGTCCTGGGCTGCCTAGACAACAAGACCCCTTTCTCAGCCTGGCTAATATGGTCCCAAGGAAAGCAGAGCAGTACGTTTGGCACCAGCTTGGCTGCTGGAGTGGCTGGAAGGAGGTGTGCAGGACACCATGCAACTATCTTAGAGACTCCACTCTGGATTTGTATAGCCTTTTCTTTTCCTGAAGATAACTCACCAGGAGGTGAAGGTTTAGTTTTCCTTCTCGAGGACCTCCCTTCCCAGATTGACGAGCCCCATCTGCCCTTCACTTTCCTCAGCAGGATGGGCAGAATCTGCCTTCTTGACTGTGGGATTCACTGTTGTTCTCATCCTCTCCATCCACCAGGGCCTGCCTTCACCTGCAGCAGAATTCCCCAACCCACCAAGGATTTGAGACCATCTATTCTCACCTGGTTTAGCCGGCCGGTTGAAGCCGTTCCTGGGCTTGTAACCCTTATTCTATCCTGACAGCTTCTGGAAGCCACAGGTGGGAACTGAGTGTAGGGTGGGGACCATTGATGGATAAATTACCCCATAACGTGCATGACATGACCCCCACCAAAGGAACTAATGCTCTCCTAACACCCCAAGACATCATATAATTATGATATTTGAGACAGAACCGGAATAAATTCGTCTCTAGAAAAAACACAACTTCAGGCAATAAGTAAATTAATACTACTTATTAAAGGTACTACATATCCCACTAAGTACAGTTTATCTATTTGCCTTGAATATCTGCTTTTCAGTGTCATTTTAGGATAGTCCTGCATCAGAAGATGGGCATGAAATCAGACAGCACACCATTCTTTTAAAAATCATGCTGCTTTATTAACATTGATTGAGGATTATGAAAGCTGCTCATGAATTACTATCATTTGTTAACATTACAACTTCATTTCCAAAAAATTGGGAACATGGGGAGGAGGTGGGGGAATATAGGAGATGTTGATATAGGAGAAGGTGCTAATGGAGTTTGATTTATTTTCTTTCCCTTAGGTCTCTTCCTTGAAACCCAAACAGGATTCCCTTTCCTCCCACTCTGAAGAAGGAGATGGAGAAGACAGTCAGAACTCCAGGGAATGGGGCACCTTTAGTTTCATTAGGAATAGAAATTAAAATGTGTGACATGCAGAATATTCTTCATTGAATGAGCACACATAGTTCACATCAACAACCTCCAACAGGGGAGAAACCATTTAAAGGTATGGAGTGTGGAAAGAGCTTCAGTCGGAGTGATGCACTTAGCACTCATCAACGAACTCACACAGGGGAGAAACCACATAAATGTATGGAGTGTGGAAAGAGCTTCAGTCAGAGTGGACACTTAAGTTTACATCAGCAGACTCACACAGGGGAGAAACCATTGAAATGTTTGGAGTGTGGAAAGAGCTTTAGTAATAATGGATACCTTAAATTACACCAGCGGATTCACACAGGGGAGGAACCATATAAATGTATGGAGTGTGGAAAGAGCTTCAGTTTCAATGCAGCCTTTAGAACACATCAAAGGACTCACACAGGGGAGAAACCATATAAATGTATGGAGTGTGGAAAGAGCTTCAGTCAGAGTGGACACTTCAATATACATCAACGGACTCACACAGGGGAGAAACCATTTAAATGTATGGAGTGTGGAAAGGACTTCAGTAGGAGTGCAAACCTTAGATCACATCAACGGACTCACACAGGGGAGAAACCATTTAAATGTATGGAGTGCGGAAAGAGCTTTAGTAAAAGTGGAC
Organism: Podarcis bocagei; assembly: GCF_964188305.1. NCBI lineage: Eukaryota > Metazoa > Chordata > Lepidosauria > Squamata > Lacertidae > Podarcis > Podarcis bocagei. The sequence continues at coordinate 3,152,092 of NC_138135.1, forward strand.
ACCTCAATATACATCAACGGACTCACACAGGGGAGAAACCATTTAAATGTATGGAGTGTGGAAAGAGCTTTGGTGATAATGGAAGTCTTAGAAAACATCAACGGACTCACACAGGGGAGAAACCATATAAATGTTTGGAGTGTGGAAAGAGCTTCAGTCAGAATGGAATCCTTAGAACACATCAACGGACTCACACAGGAGAGAAACCATTTAAATGTTTGGAGTGTGGAAAGAGCTTCAGTCAGAATGGAACCCTTAAATTACATGAGAGGATTCACACAGAGCACAAACCATATGAATGTATGGAGTGTGGAAAGAGCTTCACTTCCAATGGAAACCTTAGAATACATCAACGGACTCACACAGGGGAGAAACCATTTAAATGTATGGAGTGCGGAAAGAGCTTTAGTAAAAGTGGACACCTCAATATACATCAACGGACTCACACAGGGGAGAAACCATTTAAATGTATGGAGTGTGGAAAGAGCTTTGGTGATAATGGAAGTCTTAGAAAACATCAACGGACTCACACAGGGGAGAAACCATATAAATGTTTGGAGTGTGGAAAGAGCTTCAGTCAGAATGGAATCCTTAGAACACATCAACGGATTCACACAGGGCACAAACCATATGAATGTATGGAGTGTGCAAAGAGCTTCACTTTCAATGGAAACCTTGGAATACATCAACGGACTCACACAGGGGAGAAACCATATAAATGCATGGAGTGCGGAAAGAGCTTCCGTTTTAATGAAAACCTTAGAACACATCAACGGACTCACACATGGGAGAAACCATATAAATGTTTGGAGTGTGGAAAGAGCTTCAGTCAGAGTGGACACCTCTATATACACCAACGGACTCACACAGGAGAGAAACCATTTAAATGTATGGAGTGTGGAAAGAGCTTTGGTGATAATGGAAGCCTTAGAACATATCAACGGACTCATACAGGGGAGAAATCATTTAAATGCATGGAGTGCGGAAAGAGCTTCCGTTTTAATGGAAACCTTAGAAACCATCAGCAGACACACAGGGGAGAAACTGTTTAAATGTATGGACTGAGGAAGGAGCTTCAGTCAGAGTGGAACCCTTGATTTATATCAACAAACTCACACAAAACACAAACCTTATAAATATCAGGAAAGTAGATAGAGGTTCAGACCTAGTGGAAGTTCTAAATCAACAGATTCACGGACAGGAAGAAGTTTAGTACTTGAAACCCTTCAAACTATCAACAACCTCAAAGAGGAGAAGCAGTTTAAATGAAAAGATTGCAAAACGTGCTTTATTTACAAAGGAGTGTTTAAGGAACATCCAGGGACTCTCACATGGACGAACCCATTTAGATGTTTGGAGTGCAGGACGTCTTCCTCTCAGGGTCCACTCTTTTCTTCACAGCAATGAACTCAGCAGGACATCACTCATTAACACATGTTGTGTTTGTGAAGTTCTGGTATTTATGCGTAAAAGTCTATAGTAATGAAATATTGAAGGCATTGTCAAACAATGTGGTTATGATCTAATATTTAAAGTACCTTTCGACAGAGAAAGGGTGAGGGTTTATCTGGATTGCTGGTGGTCAGTGAGGATTAGGGCTGGGTGATGTATTGTCCAAACTGGTTTCTAGACCACATAGAATCATAGAGTTGGAAGATACCACAAGTGCCATCGAGTCCAACCCCCTGCCAAGCAGGAAACACCATCATAGCACTCCTGACATATGGTTGTCAAGCCTCTGCTTAAAGACCTCCAAAGAAGGAGACGCCACCACACTCCTTGGCAGCAAATTCCACTGTCGAACAGCTCTTACTGTCAGGAAGTTCTTCCTAATGTTTAGGTGGAATCTTCTTTCTTGTAGTTTGGATCCATTGCTCTGTGTCCGCTTCTCTGGAGCAGCAGAAAACAACCTTTCTCCCTCCTCTATGTGACATCCTTTTCTATATTTGAACATGGCTATCATATCACCCCTTAACCTCCTCTTCTCCAGGCTAAACATGCCCAGCTCCCTTAGCTGTTCCTCATAAGGCATCATTTCCAGGCCTTTGACCATTTTGGTTGCCCTCCTCTGGACACATTCCAGTTTGAATTGTGGTGCCCAGAACTGGACACAGTATTCCAGGTGAGGTCTGACCAGAGCAGAATACAGTGGCACTATTACTTCCCTTGATCTAGATGCTATACTCCTATTGATGCAGCCCAGAATTGCATTGGCTTTTTTAGCTGCCGCGTCACACTGTTGGCTCATGTCAAGTTTGTGGTCAACCAAGACTCCTAGATCCTTTTCACATGTACTGCTCTCAAGCCAGGTGTCACCCATCTTGTATTTGTGCCTCTCATTTTTTTTGCCCAAGTGCAATACTTTACATTTCTCCCTGTTAAAATTCATCTTGTTTGTTTTGGCCCACTTCTCTAATCTGTCAAGGTTGTTTTGAAGTGTGATCCTGTCCTCTGGGGTGTTAGCCACCCCTCCCAGTTTGGTGTCATCTGCAAATTTGATCAGGATGCCCTTGAGTCCATCATCCAAGTCGTTGATAAAGATGTTGAATAAGACCGGGCCCAAGACAGAACCCTATGGCGCCCCACTAGTCACTCTTCTCCAGGATGAAGAGGAACCATTGATGAGCACCCTTTGGGTTCGGTCAGTCAGCCAGTTACAAATCCACTGAGTGGTAACATAGTCAAGACCGCATTTTACCAGTTTCTTTACAAGAATATCATGGGGCACCTTGTCAAATGCCTTGCTGAAATCAAGGTAGGCTACATCCACTGCGTTCCCTTCATCTACCAGGCTTGTAATTCTGTCAAAAAACGAGATCAGGTTAGTCTGACATGACTTATTTTTCAGAAATCCATGCTGACTATTGGTGATCACAGCATTCCTTTCTAGGTGCTCACAGACTGTTTGCTTAATGATCTGCTCCAGAATCTTCCCTGGTATTGATGTCAGACTGACTGGGCGATAATTATTTGGGTCCTCTCTTTTCCCCTTTTTGAAAATAGGGACAACATTTGCCCTCCTTTAGTCTGCCGGGACTTCGCCTGTTCTCCAGGAATTCTCAAAGATGACTGCCAGTGGTTCTGAGATCACATCTGCCAGTTCTTTTAATACTCTTGGATGCAGTTCATCTGGCCCTGGAGACTTGAATACATCTAAACTAGCCAAGTATTCTTGTACTATCTCCTTAGTTATTCTGGGCTGTGTTTCCTTTGCTGAATCATTTGCTCCAAATTCTTCAGGTCGGGCATTGTTTTCTTTATCGGAGAAGACGGAGGCAAAGAAGGCATTGAGGAGTTCAGCCGTTTCTGTGTCCCCTGTTTGCATTTCACCATCTTCTCCTCTGAGTGACCCCACTGTTTCTTTGTTCTTCCTTTTGCTACGAACATACCCAGAAAAGCCTTTTTTGTTGCTTTTAACCTCTCTGTCAAGCCTGAGTTCATTCTGTGCTTTAGCTTTTCTGACTTTGTGTCTACACGTGCTGGCTATTTGTTTGAATTCCTCTTTGGTGGTTTCCCCCCTTTTCCATTTTTTGTACACATCCTTTTTTAATCTTAACTCAGTTAAAAGTTCTTTAGATAGCCACCCTGGCTTCTTTAGGCACCTTCCATGTTTCCGTCTCATTGGTATTGCCTGACGTTGTGCTTTTACTATCTCCCTCTTAACAAACTCCCAGCCATCATGAACTCCCTTTCCTTTCAGTATTACTGCCCATGGGATCTCACCCAGCACTTCCCTAAGTTTTATGAAGTCGGCTTTCTTAAAGTCAAGAAATTGAGTCCTAGTATGCTTGGCTGCTCCTTTCCGCTGTATAGTAAACTTCAGAAGAGCATGATCACTCGTGCCTAATGATCCTTCCACTTCTACCCCACTAACCAGGTCATCAACATTGGTTAGGACCAGATCTAAAATGGCTGTTCCTCTTGTTGCTTCTCCCACTTTCTGGACAATGAAGTTGTCTGCAAAGCCAGTGAGGAATCTGTTTGACCTTATGCTCTTGGCTGAGTTTGACATCCAACAAATATCTGGGTAATTGAAGTCCCCCATTACTACTATCTCCCTTCCTTTTGCATGCTTGGCCATCTGTTCCAGGAAGGCATCATCTATGTCCTCCGTTTGGCTTGGGGATCTATAGTAAACTCCCACAATGAGGTCACTGTTATTCTTCTCTCCCTTAATTTTGACCCAAATGCTCTCACTTTGGCTTTGAGGTTCTAAATCTTGGATCTCTTCACAGGTATACACATCCCTGACATATAGCGCCACTCCTCCTCCTTTCTTGTCTGGTCTGTTTCTCTGAAATAGATTGTATCCCCCCATTATTACATTCCAATCGTGGGACTTATCCCACCAGGTTTCAGTGATGCCTATTATGTCATATTTAGTCATGATGACCTTCAAAAAACAATGGATATGGCAACACCCCACAGATCACAGTGTGTGTTTCTGGGATGCCCATTTGCCTGGAAGCAGCCGGCAGAAAGCTTTGCTTCGTGAAGCCTCTGCAGCAGTGGCGTAGCGTGGGTTGTCAGCACCCGGGGCAAGGCGAGTAATTTGCGCCCCCTAACCCGTGGATTTTAGCACTCGAGTACGAGCGCCCCCCCAGATGTTGCGCCCGGCCCCCCTGCACCCCCCCCCACGCTACACCACTAGGGCTGGGGGCGAGCGAAGGAGCCAAGGACCCCCCCCCCCAAGGCTTCAGAGCGCCTCTCCTCCTCCCGGCCGGGTCCGGGGGCTTCCAGCCGTGCTCCGTCCTCGCCCCCCCCCCCCGCAGCTGAGAGCCGGAGCCAGTGGCGCCCCCTTCTGCTGGGAGACCCTCGCCCGCCCGCCGGCTTCCTCTCGGAGGGTTTTGGGGAGCGCAGGGCGCGGCGAGGCCACTCGGAGCTCTCCTCCCTCCCAGTCGGCAGAAGCAGCCGCCGCCTGTGGCTGGGCCGAGGGGATGCCGGCGGCGTCGGGGTGCGGAGGCTGCCCGTACCCGGCCAGGCGTTGGTGGCGGCGGCAGCGGCTGCTCCTCCTGCGAGCAGTGAGTGGAGCGCAGCCGCAGCGGCGGCGGGGGGCGCGCGCACGCTAGGGCGCAAGGCTGGCGGTGGCGGCGGGGAGCCCGGCGGAGGAAGGAACTTGTCCCTTCCCTCTGGACTCGCGCCCCCCCCAGATGTTGCGCCCGGTGCGGCTGGCACCCCTGGCACCCCCCACGCTACGCCACTGCTCTGCAGATTCCGAGTTCCTGACTTCCCTCCCAGACGACAGGAAGCGAAAGACACACATCCTTTGCCCTGTGTCCTTCCAGCCTCTTTCCTCCCTTGCTCCCTTCTGCCGGTTTGTGTGCCTGACTTAGATATCCTGCATGCTGTATTTTTTTTACTGCTGAAACTGCGTTTGCTCTCAGGAGCTAAGTTTTGTGCCTCACTGGGGACCCAGTGAGAACTGTATGCTTTCAAAGCTCAGTAAACTATTACTGAAGAAGTCCTACTGCCTCTGTGTGTGTTTTTGACCTCAGTGTGGGAATTGCTCTACACATGGCCCCTACCCTGCCGATACTCTGCTCATTCCCTGGATTTGCTGTACTTAAGCATGCAAGACGGGTGCATCTGTGTGTGACTGGTTTTTGCACCAAACTCTCTCACCACCCCACTGCGTGATCTCCAAACACTGCTACTTCACCAGAACTTCTTCCTGCCTCCTACGTGTTCTGCAGAAAACTTAAAATACTGTAATTTAATGGGAGATTTCCCCCCAAGCCTTATTGCAAGAGGGGGAAGGATGGGTTGCAGGTACCAGGGAAGTCTCCCGGGGGGCCCATCTTCCCTCACGAACCCCATAGGGCAACCTCAGAGCTCCTGCTTATTCTGGGGTTTGGGGAAGATAGTACTTTTCCATAGTCCCAGAAGTTATTATTCTTCCTGCCAGTGGACCAGTGTGCATATTATTATCGTACTGATTTTACTGTTGTTGTTGCTGCTGTTGCTGTCATGGACTGGCTGGGTGAAAGGGGGGGAGGCACCAGCTGGGGGACCCCCAAGGGAAGAAGGCTCAGAGTCCGGGTCTTGTATGCCCCCAAAGGCTATCAAAACTCCTAGGTCTGGCCAATTAAAGGCTGATATGGGAGCCGTTGGGGGCCAGGTCAGTTGTTTCTTTTTCACCTCTCCTCTGGAAAAGTGCTCTTTCTTCTGGCGTTTGATTACTTTTGCCTCCTTCAGTGCTCACTGCATCCTCAGCGAGGTGCAATACTGTCCTTTCAACTTATGTAGGGTTCTCTCTCAGGACCGCTACCCAGGAGTCTGCCTATGCAAACTGCTCCGAACATCCAGGGTGTTTTGTCACGCTTCAAAAGACCTGGTTGGTTTGCTCCAGGTCCCACGAGCCGGGGGGGGGCAGCAGGGAGTTCTTAGTCATTTGAGGTTCATTGCTCCGCCATATTTGTGCTTGAATGTGCCAGAATTATTCACCATGCCTTGTAATGGAGTCCATTCTTCCTGTGAGTGTGACCCCCCCATTATGCCCTCCTGCTTAAGTTGTTACACAAGGGGGACTCCCTGCCCTTCCAACATGTTGCAGATAAAATAAAAGGTGGGGGGAAAGCCTTTTGAAAAGACTGGTGGCCAGCAGGGCTGACAGTGAGAAAGCCTATAGAAAGAAAAGACTCATAAATAAATGCCCCCCTCAGCTGCACACCCCGCCAGTCCTGGGCAGAGAACTCGCAGTTGTGCCAAGGGGGGAAAGAGCACAATCTCTTCAGCCCCAGCCCCCAGCCGGAGAGGAGCCTTCAAGCAAAACACAAAGTGAGAAAACTCCCCCCCTCCTCACAACCCTCTTGGCCGAGCTTGAGACAATACATGGACATTCACAGAGCTGGGAGCCGGCTGTTGCCTGGTTGAGGCCCCCACAGCTGGCAGACCACTGATGCCGGGAGGGGGGGTCCACAAACGCAGAGAGAGAGATGGCCCCCCAGCCCAGCTCCCCTGGCTGAGCTGGAGATAAAAGCGTCAATGCAAAACACACAAAAAGAAAGCTCTCCCCACCCCCCAAATGTGCAATTTCACTGCGAGCAAAACACACAGAGCAGCCCCCTTGACTGTGACACACAGAGAGCTGGGGGGCACTGCTCCCTCAGTTGAGGCACCCACAGCTGGATGGGTTCAAATAAAGCCTAAATTTATCTGAGTCACAGCACCAAATGTATACACTGGTACCTCAGGTTACATATGCTTCAGGTTACAGACGCTTCATGTTACAGACTCCGCTAACCCAGAAATAGTACCTCAGGTTAATAACTTTGCTTCAGGATGAGAACAGAAATCGTGCTCCGCCAGCGTGGTGGCAGCAGGAGGCTCCATTAGCTAAAGTGGTGCTTCAGGTTAAGAACAGTTTCAGGTTAAGAACGGACCTCCGGAACGAATTAAGTTCTTAAACCGAGGTACCACTGTACCTCCAAAGGCTATAAAAACTCCTATTAAAGGTAAAGGCACCCCTGACCATTAGGTCCAGTTGCGGGCGACCCTGGGGTTGCGGCGCTCATCTTGCTTCATTGGCCGAGGGAGCCGGTGTACAGCTTCCAGGTCATGTGGCCAGCATGACTAAGCCGCTTCTTCTTCTTCTTTTTTTTAATGATATTTATTAAGGGTTTGAAAATTACAAAAAGAAAGAAAAGAAAAGAAAAGAATCAAACACAACAAAACAATACAATACAAAACAAAATCAAAAACATTACATAAATATAACAGATCAAAAAGAAAAACAATTAAAAACACATTCAATATTTTCAATGTTGTTATCTTTCCTTGACTTGTTTCAGCGACTTCCTCGCACCTCTCTTTTTTGTAACCCACTTCAATTAGTTGTTTCAGCAGATCCTTTCCATCTTCCTCAATTCTTTGCCCTATAATTTATCTTAACAGGTTCTAACCTTGATTTCCCTTTAATCCCTTTACAATTTATTGTACTTAATTCTTTATAGCCTTTCTGCTAAAACCATATAACTTCATTCCAACATCTTTCTAACATTCCTTAATTTTACAATATTTATGTAGGTAGTCTTTGAATTTCTTCCAATCTTCTTCCACCGGTCTCAGATTCTTCTCCCTGGTCTCAGATTCTTCTCCCTGGTCTCAGATTCTGCCAGTCATTTCCGCCAGTTCCATATAGTCCATCAACTTCAACTGCCACTCTTCCCGGATGGGTAGATCTTGTGTCTTCCAATACTTCGCGATAAGTATTCTTGCTGCTGTTGTGGCATACATAAAGAAAGTTCTATCCTTCTTAGGCACCAATTGGCCGACCATGCCCAGGAGAAAGGCCTCTGGTTTCTTCAAGAAGGTATATTTAAATACCTTTTTCATTTCATTATAGATCATCTCCCAGAATATCTTAATCCTTGGGCATGTCCACCAAAGGTGAAAGAATGTACCTTCAGTTTCATTACATTTCCAACATTTATTATCGGGCAAATGGTAAATTTTTGCAAGCTTGACTGGTGTCATGTACCACCTATAAATCATTTTCATTAAATTCTCTCTTAAGGCATTACATGCCCGTAAACTTCATACCTGTGGTCCATAACTGTTCCCAGTCAGCCATCATAATGTTATGTCCAACGTCTTGTGCCCATTTAATCATAGCAGATTTCACCGTTTCCTCCTGAGTATTCCATTTCAACAGCAAGTTATACATTCTTGACAAATGCTTAGTTTTTGGGTCTAACAATTCTATTTCCAATTTTGATTTTTCCACCTGGAAGCCAAGTTTTTTATCCATATTATATGCCTCCATTACTTGATAGTAATGGAGACGGTCTCGCACACTATTTTTTAATTTTTCAAAACTCTGCAATTTTATTCTGTCTCCATCTTGTTCCAAAATTTCCCAATATTTCGGCCATTTGGCCTCCATATTGAGTTTTGTCTGAGCCTTTGCTTCCATTGGTGACAACCATCTTGGGGTTTTATTTTCTAACAGATCCTTGTATCTCATCCAAACATTAAACAGTGCTTTTCTAACAATATGGTTTTTAAACGCTTTGTGTGCTTTAACCTTGTCGTACCACAAATATGCATGCCAACAAAATACATTGTTAAAACCTTCCAGATCCAGCACATCAGTGTTTTCAAGAAGCAGCCATTCTTTCAGCCAGCAAAATGCAGCTGATTCATAATAAAGTTTAAGGTCTGGCAGGGCAAATCCACCTCTTTCTTTAGCATCAGTTAATATCTTCAATTTTATTCGAGGTTTCTTGCCCTGCCAGACAAATCTAGAAATATCTCTCTGCCACCTCTTGAAACAGTCCATTTTGTCTAGAATTTGCAATGTTTGAAACAAAAACAGCATCCTTGGCAATACATTCATTTTTATCACTGTGATTCGGCCTAACAATGATAGCTTAACATTTGACCATATTTCTAGATCCTTTTTCACTTCCATCCAACATATTTCATAATTGTCTTTAAATAAATTCACATTCTTGGCGGTCATATTAACCCCTAGGTATTTCACTTTCTTAAGCAATGTTAATCCTGTCTCCTTCTGAAACTTGTCTCAATCACAGTTAGATTTTTCTCTAAGACCTTAGTTTTCATCTTGTTCAACTTAAAACCTGCTACCTGACCAAATTCTTGAATCAATTCCAATACCCTTTTAGTACTAGGTTCTGGCTCATGTAAAGTCAATACCAAATCATCAGCAAAAGCTTTCAGTTTGTACTGTTTAGCCCCCACTTGTATACCTTTAACAAATTGGTCTTTTCTAATCATATTTAGCAAAACCTTCAGGACCGATATAAAAAGTAATGGAGAGATTGGGCAACCTTGTCGTGTTCCTTTCTCAATCTTAGATTCTTCTGTCACTACATTGTTCACAATTAATTTTGCCTTTTGTTCTGAATAAATTGCACCTATACCATTTTCAAAACCTTGACCTACCCCTATCCCCTGTAAGTTCTTCTTCATAAAACTCCAAGAAATATTATCAAAGGCTTTCTCCACGTCCACAAATATCAAAACTGCTTTAGTATTAATATTCACTTGTAATTTTTCTAAAATATTAATTATGTTCCTTGTATTGTCAGACAAATGTCTGCCCGGAAGAAAGCCCGCTTGATCTTTATGGATTTCTTCTACAAGCACCTTTTTTAATCTCTTAGCCAAAATGTCTGCAAAAATTTTGTAATCCACATTCAGCAGTGATATGGGGCGGTAGTTCTTAAATTGTGTCTTTTCAATCTCTGTTTTCGGTATAAGTGTAATGTAAGCTTCCTTCCACGGCTCTGGTGCCTTTTTCCCTTCCAAAATTTCATTACAGACTTCCTTCAATGGTTGTATTAACCATTCTTTCAGAGATCTGTAGTATCTTGAAGTCAAACCATCCGGTCCTGGAGATTTACCCAGTTGCATATTCTGTATGGCGCCTTCCACTTCCTGATCCGTTATTTTATAATTCAGCATTAACTTCTTTTCCTGAGAGATTTTCTGTAATCCATTTATTTTCAAAAATCGATCAATGTCGATTTCTTTCTGCTTCTCCTGTGTGTATAGTTGTTTAAAGTACCTCTGGAAGCACTTTCTGATCTCCACTGGATTCACTATATTCTTTCCTTCCAAATTCGTAATGGTATTAAGTTTTTGTCTTTTTTTTCAATTGCCAAGCCAACAGTTTTCCACACTTGTTAGCTGATTCAAATGTTTTTTGTCTCATTTGATTAATTTTCCATTCTATTTCCTGATTCATCATTTCATTTCCATCTTCACAGCATTATGATCAGAACAAGTTTTGGGGCAAATTTCCACTTTGCTAGTCCTCGGAACCAGTCCTCTAGTTACCCAAATTTGGTCAATTCTTGTCCATGTCATTTTAGCCTCCGAGAAGAAAGTTCCCTCTCTTCCTAGAGGGTTCTTCATTCCCCAGATATCAACTAAATCCATATGTCAAAAAAGGTTTTTGGTAGTCTACCATCTTTGGTAACTACCTGTCTCTGTGCCTTGTCCATATTTGTAGACACCACTCCATTCATATCTCCCATCAAAATCATATTGTAATCCAAATAGTCCATCAAAGTCTCATGTAGCTTCTTAAAAAATGCCGCTTTTCCTTCATTTGGTGCATAAATGCCTACTATCAAAAATTTCTCTCCTTGTGATTGGATTTCAATTGCAATAAATCTTCCTTGATCATCTTTAAATATAAATTTTGGTGATAGGCTCTGCTTTGCATATAGGACAACTCCTCTTTTTTTAACTTTATCTGATGAAACAAATTCAAGGCCCGGTCTTTTATTACTCAATATCTTCCTGTGTAGCCTTATCACATGTGTTTCTTGTAGACAAATCAAGTCCAATTGTTCCTTTTTCAATAAATGAAAGACTCTGCGCCTTTTTTCAGGGGAGTTCAGTCCATTAACATTCCAACTTAATATTTGCAATGCCATGATGTAATTAATCTGATTTTCCTCCAACTGCACCCACTGCTTGCTTTTCTTCTGTTGGTGGTGTTGGTATCACATTCTCTGAGTTGTCCAGTCCAAAACATAGTTTTGCTATGTCCAGTATTCCTCTTTTTGGTGATCTTTTGTCCAATGCTTTTTGTTCAAGTCCTCTGTCTGGTGATCTTCTGTCCGATGCTCTTGACTCTTTTCCAAGTTCCTTCTGTAGGTCTTCTTCGTAGTTATTCAAAAATTTAACTTTATCTTCTACTGATCTTATTTTTATTTTCCCTCCTTTGAAACTGAAGGATAGACCTTGGGGAAATTCCCACCTAAAGTTGATTTTGTTCTCTCTCAGCAGGGCAACCAAGTCACTGTAATTTGACCTAATATCCAAAAGATATTTCGGGATGTCTTTAAAAATTTCCACTCTTGACTGTAATACTTCCAGAGGCTTCAGGTAATGCCAGCCCAAAATTTTATCTCTCTCTTCTTTAGTTCGGAGGGTAATCAAACAGTCTCTTATTCTATTCTTCTCTTTCTTCCCTCCTCTTCCTAGTCTAAAGGCTCTCACAATTTCAAAGCACTCCTGCTCCAAATGCAGGTCCCAGAAATCCACAAGCTCCTGCGTGAGAAAATCTATTAAACTATCCTTCTCCAATTCAGGTAGAGCTCTGATCCTCAAATTCGTCTGTTTTTCCTTAAGCTCAATCATAGAAAGCGTCAACCTATGATCCTCAAGTTGCCTCTGTAGGACTGGTACACTCTCTTTTTCCAATTGTGTAATTTTACCTTCCACAACAGCTGCCTTTTCCTTGGCTTCTTCTGCAGTCTGCCGTATCAAAGTAGCTTCTGGCTACTAAGCTGCTTCTGGCGAACCAGAGCAGAGCACGGAAACACCCTTCACTTTCCCGCCGGAGCGGTACCTATTTATCTACTTGTACTTTGACATGCTTTCAAACTGCTAGGTTGGCAGGAGCAGGGACCGAGCAACGGGAGTGATGGGAGCCGAGCAGGGACCGAGCAACGGGAGGGATGGGAGCTCACCCCATTGCGGGGCTTCGAACCGCCAACCTTCTGATCGGCAACTCCTAGGCTCAGTGGTTTAACCCACAGTGCCACCCCCGTCCCTTAGGACTCCTAAGGGACTCCTAGATATGGCCAATAATACTCAGGTGCCAGGAGGAGATAAGGCAGTGGAAGACAGAAGTGCCTGGCGTGCTCTGTTCCAGGGGGTCACGAAGAGTCAGACACGACTAAACGACTAAACAACAACCATACATCTGAATGGGTTTTCTCTGCATGCATTTCCCCGCTCCTGGACCCCAGACCCCTCCCCAAGGGGCCAGCAGCGCATCCATGCAAAGGAAGAGCAGAGCTGCCGCCCTCCTGCGACCCTCCGTGCCCTGACTTGCCCCCCTCTCGCCATGCAGCACTGGGACCCCCGCTCTCCCCATGGGCCCTATCCTGGGAGAGAGGAGACTCACCGGATCCCAGCAGGGGCCCCCAGGCAGCCTCTGCAGAGCCGAACCAACGGGACCCCCACACGCCTGACTTCTTGCAGGAAAGGGAGGGGTTGGGCTTTCACTCTGGAGGACCCTGCCCTCCCCCCGTCTTACTTTCCTGTCTAGGAATCTAGCTTGTTTCTGTTTAACCCTTGGCAAGCCGAGCGCACCCAACTCACGCTTTTCCCTCTCTCGAGAGCCAGAGCATCGCGCACCAATGGCATCCCGAGAAGGCGGAGGAGGAGAGGCTTATGGATTACTTCCGGCAAGGGATACATTCAGTATTGGACAGCAGCTGAAAGGCCCCCTAACAGCTGGCCCCTGAACAAGGGTCCTAAGAAATCTTCACTGGCTCCCGGTCGGTTTCCGAGCACCATTCAAAGTGCTGGCACTGACCTTGAAAGCCCTAAATGGTCTCAGCCCAGTAGAAGGGAAGGAGCGTCTCCACATCCATCGTTCAGCCCGGACACCGAGGTCCAGCTCTGAGGGTCTTCTGGCAGGTCCCTCAGTGCGAGAAGTGAGGATACAGAGGGCCTTCTGGCTTGTCGTGACTGCCCTGTGGAACGCTCTCCCACCAGATGTCAAGGAGATAAACCATTATACGGCCTCCATTGACACCTGAAAGCAGCTCCGTATCGGGAAGCTTTTAATGATTTATGTTGGGTTATGTTTTCTTCTCTTCTTTTGGCTGGAGCAATCCGGTCTGATGGGTGGGGTACAAAAAAACATGTTGATGTTCTTGTTGTTAGACAGCCTCTTTTGATAGGGCTGCTTTGTTCTGTCCTTTTGGACTCCTATGTGGGCTTATGGTTTTGGTGCTTGTGGATCTTATGGGATTTAATGTCTTGCCATTATAAATGCACGGGGATGAGTGCATCTACACAGACACATTTCCGCAAAAAGACCCAAACTCCGGCATGTAGCCGCAGGTGATACAATAGGAGCCTTTCTGCAAATGGCCTTTGCAACACAACTCGCTGGGTGGTAACAAAGTAGACACATTGGCCTCTTTACAACGTAGCCCCGTTTCCTCAATGAATCCACCCATTTCTTGATGAAATAGAACTTCTGCCAGTAAAACCTGAGCTGAAATAGTAAGGAGAGCAAAACAGCAGCCCTGTCTGACCCCCGTCAGCCTCCAGACTCCCCCAGTCACGTGGCAGGAGATTCTTCCTGAGCCCGCCCCCCTCCGTGAGATGGGTATGACATCATGGATGATCCATATAATCCATTGATGATCCACATGATCCAAGCAGACTGGGCGAAAGAGCAGATCTCTAGGCCTGAATGAAACGGGTCTGCGATGATGGATTCTGGAGTCAAGAAATCCTCCCTTTCCAGTGATCTCTCAGGCTGGCCAGGAAAAGGCAGCGAGCAGGAATCCTCAGGCATCCCGACGGACAGACCTGTCATGTTGCCAAAACACGAACTCGAACTCTGATCTGATTTCCATGCAGAACTCATTTTGTGGAGCAACCGGGGATGTTTTTGGGGTGCTTTCTCTGTGACGGGGGTTGATTATTTGAGGATGTACAAATCGCAACGCGCTTTAGTTCTGGGCTGCTTCCTTCCTCGCATGGAGGGGGGGGGCTCTGCCTGCAAACAGATCAACAGCTGCCTTGCTTTCTTCCGGGCCGCATTGTGTTGCCTCTGAGGGAGACACAAGGGAGGAATTGTGTTGGGGTGTGTGTGCAAAAGCCCAACCCCTATTTTTTTCCGTAACACAGGAGTCACAGAGTCCAACCCGCTGCTCAATGTGCACAAATACCAAAAACATGGAATGGATCTAAGATCATGGCGTGGGGGGGGGGAGGGAAGGATTTTGCAATGCAAACATTGTAGTGGGGGGACCGCACTTTGCAGCTGGATTGCCAGGATCAGCCTCTCCCGCGCTCTCCTGAGCCCCAGAAGTAAGTGAGGAGGGGGGAAACCTTTTTCTCTCCCCCGCAAACAATTCTTTCTCTGCCTTCCCGGCACAACCTGCTTTCACGCCGCCCCCAAAATCCTCAACCCCCCCCGTATGTCGCACCTCTTCCTTCTGCTCCTCCTCCCCGCAATCCGGCTTCTGTTTCCGCAATGAGCAGAGAGAGCCCCCCCCCTCCCGAACTGCCTGCTTCTCCCGGACGTGGAGCTTCTGCGCCGGGTTGCTGCTCTGCGCCGTAACTCGGGGGGGCGCTTTCGGAAAAGGGAGGAGGGGCGGAAGGACCCCCCCGTGGATGTTGCGGAAAAGAAAAGGAGAATCGGGAGTGATACGGACCGGGAAAAGGGGGGGTACCTCTTTCCCCCTTCTCCTTTCAACGACCGAGGCGATGACCTCGTGGGTGCCCACAATGCACCCACCCTCCGTCCCCTCACCGTTGCACAAGCACCACATGTCTCCCGTCACCCTTTTCCTTCTTTCTTTCTTGAGCGAAATAAGCTCAAGTGTATGAACACATTCTCCTATCTCTTCCTATGGCTATTTGCGTTCCATTCTTAGAACAGGTAGACCTGGCGTTCCAGTTTCTCCGCTAATTCCTATGGCTGCGCCTTAGCCAATCACAGCCATGCATTTATCCTGCACGAGCTAGCTCAGGGAGCCCTTGCACGCCTCATTGAACCTACTGACAAGCTGCTGACGGCCCCCCACGGTGAGAACAATGGATCCGAAACCAAGGACCTCGTAAAACTGTCAAAATGTATCCATTCTTGCTACAATGTGTCCATTTTGTTTCCGCTTTCAATCACCAATACCGAATAGGTCAGACAGCATAGGAAACCTTTGGAAATTGATATAAAATCAACCATAACTCCGATTTCTTTCATCTCGGTGTCATTCAACTCGGCTCCCTCTGGACTCCATGATGCTGCCCCTACCTCCATGATCCCCTGAGCGGCAGGTCACGTACTCAGGAAGACCTTAATCCTGTCAGATCGTTCTGCCAAACCCTCCCTCCGGGCAATGCCAGGTGGCAGACGATGCATATCTGCGCCATTGTCTTGCCATCACCTGTACTCAGGAAACGTTTATCTGTGCATATCTACGTTTATCTGTGCATATCCCTTACTCTGCATATTTCCCCCCTCCCTTCCTAAAATGCTAATCCATGTAATCCCACCTTCCTGTAATGTATTCATGATGTAACCTGTAAAACCCAGCCTTCTTTTAATGTATTCATGACGTTCTGTTGCACTGTATTCTGGGACTTGGAGGGAACTTTTAAAAGTTCATGTCGCCCCATTCTCGGGGTTCAATCCCACTTTGAACCTGTTGCGCAATAAACTTGGATCTTCGCATTTTGCTCCTGCGTCCGGCTGAGCTTCCTTTTCTCCGCTAGAATCCACGGACTTGGTCCGATTGGCTGGGTGGCAGGGTAAATACGCACCCAGATTTTCCGTAACAGCTTGGCGCCCAACGTGGGGCTGGCGGTTCTCCCGGGTTGCTGACCGGGGGCCCCGAATTCTTCAGCCGGCGGCGGGCCAATTTGCCCGAGAAGACCCTTTTGGACCTCCGGCCATCTCCCGGGCGGTAATCGGAAGCCCCAGGAGTTCAGCCGGGGAGCAAAAGGGATCCAGCCGGCTTATTCATCGATCCCGGGATCGGATCGACGTAGAAGACGCGTGAGTATAGGAAAATCCAGTGCACTGGTGGGAAGGGGTGGAAGTCTCCTGGCAACCGAATTCTCTGCCCTCCTCTCTATCGTACCTTCTTGCCTTTCTCTTGGTCCAGTCAGCGAGAGAGATCGTGGACCGCTGCTCGACCCGAAAGGGGGGTTCTGAGCTCTATTTCTTTATCTAAACTCTCCAGCCAGCCGCACCAATTGGGAGCCCGAAGGGTAAGACGGAGAGATCCGACTTGAAAGATAGCCGACTCTCCGCAAACGGGTATCCCAGTTGAAAGCAAGGGGTTGGAGCTCTCTTTCCGATCTTCCCGAGCGTCCTTTCTAGGGGGCAGGAAGTGGTCTTGCTTTCTATCCCGATCCCAGCCGCACCGGTCGGGCTACGTACCACGTGTATCGTAAGCCCGCTTCCGAAAGCAAGGGGGATTTTCGACCCAAAACTCTGTCCAGGGATCACCCGATCTGGCACCGCACGGCGCGGGCGTTCAGTAGGGCCCCTTTTCCTGAGAAGTTTGACGATAGGTAGGAGGTTGCCAGGAGGGAATAGCCCATGAGGAATTGGGCGGGACCGGCAGAGTGGAAAAGGGACCCCAGGTGAATGGTTAAAGGAAAAGGAAGGAAGGAATACCGGATAGCTAGAGCTCTTTAAAATCTCCCTAGGAAGTTGCCAAGCGACTAAAGACCTTTTTTTTTACAAGTCCTTTGTCAGACTGCCCTAGACCCACAAATCCTTATCGACCCCCTCCTCTCTCCTCTCTCCTATCTAGACACGCGTGAAATACACTATGGGTACCCAGGCTTCCAAACACGAGCGGACTCACTCTGGGAGGAAGGCTTCCCGGAAGCCATCCCGTTCCCAGAAGGATCCCGACTCTCCTCTCCAATTTGTCCTCGCGTATTGGAAGTCGATCCCTGGCCACAAATTGTTATCTAAGGAAAAATTAGAGGACCTCTGCTCCGAAACCTGGCCCGCCTGTACTGCCTCCGCCAAACGTGAACTACGGTGGCCACCGGGGGGTTCGTTTAATGAAGAACGCTTGAACCACCTAAGGAAAGCTCTGGTAGAAGAAAAGCCCCGCCAGTTAGAATACCTGGCCACCTTTGAGGCAGTAAGGAGAATGCTCCAAAACCCCAAGGGTACAACCTCTTACCAATTGCCTATATTAAACCCCGGGCGACAGCCAATGCCCCCCCCTTATGAAGATGACGATGTACGACAGACCCTGGTCCCCTTTTA
This sequence comes from Podarcis bocagei, assembly GCF_964188305.1. Classification (NCBI taxonomy): domain Eukaryota; kingdom Metazoa; phylum Chordata; class Lepidosauria; order Squamata; family Lacertidae; genus Podarcis; species Podarcis bocagei. Next base: position 3,169,838 of record NC_138135.1, read on the forward strand.
CTATCAAGGACCACCGCCACGAGCCCCGACATCCAGCGACAGCAACTCTAGTAGTGGAGAAGAAACGGGGGAGGAGGATGGGGCTCAAGGCACCGAAAATAGAAGGGTCACACGACTACAAGCAAGAAAGGAAAAGGGGGATGCCAAACAAGTTAGAAACCCCGGACAAGCTAAGACTAAAATCCCCTCCTCTACTCTCCAAAACGCCATTGAGGACTCTACCCAAATCGGGAATAAAACCGCTCCCACGGAACCTCATGGCTCTATAAAGGGGACCCTGGTCCGCGATAAAGAGACACCAGGGACTTCCGACCAAGTAAGCTCCACTGTGAGTTCCACTGCGGTCCAGATGCCCTTAAGGGCCCTGCCCATTCCCCCTCTCGAACCTGATGGGCCCCCGCGGATGGTTTACACGCATCAACCCTTCTACACCTCTGACCTAGTAACTTGGTCAAATCAGATGCCCTCACTGAGGGACGACCCGGACAAATGCCACCGCCAGGTCAGCGCTATCTTCTCCACACACAATCCCACCTGGCCAGATGTCCACGTCCTTCTGAATGCCCTCTTCAACGAGGCGGAGAAAGCGGACATTCTAACTAAAGCCGGGGAAGCCATAGAATCACCAGACTACCAAAGGGGACGGCCTGAGGGATTGCAGGCGCTCACAGCACAATGTCTCAGAGTAGAACCAGAATGGGACTATAACACCACTGACGGTATCTGGTACTTAAACCTATTTAAAAAGGCCATTTTGGACGGTGTAAAGGCCGCCGGACAACGCACCGTTAATTGGACTAAAGTCCAGTCGGTCATGCAGGGACCAAACGAACACCCGTCCGATTATTACACTAGACTGGTCTCTGCCATTAAAACATGGGGAGGAATAGACCCCGAAAACCCGCAGCATGAAGTAATTGTTAAAGGGTTCTTCAAAGATCAGGCTTGCCCAGATATCAGAAAAGCTCTAAATCTCCAAATTGGATACGATGGAAAGAGTATAAGTGAAATCTTGTCCATCGCAAAATCTGTCTACAACTCTCGGGATGAAAGAAAGAAGAAGGAAACAAAATCCGAGGTCGAACAAATACTAGCCTTAAGCATGGAAACTGCCTACGGCCCTAATCGAGGCAGGGGACTCCCTCGAGGAAAGGGTATCCGTGGAGGAGGAACCCCAAATCCCTATAGGCAATGGGGACCGGGGACGGGAGGATGCTACTACTGCCAAGAAGAGGGACACATAAAAAGATTCTGCCCCTACCTGAATGCGACACCCTACGGGGGACAAGAGCCTAAGCCTTTCCCTGTTCGGACTACCCACCCCCCTTTCTCCCCACAAGCCAACGTAACTCCAGGCTACAGCAACCACAACCCAGCGGCTTATACCCCAACGACGGTCTCGAACCCGATACCTCAAACCCGACCACAACCAGGACCCCGGACCCTAATGCCGGCCATAGACCAGCCTGCCCACCCTTGGGCGAATGCTACTGCTCCTCCCTTGCACCCTCCAAACCAACCACCCCCCGAGGATCAGGACACTTATTGACAATTAGAAGGGGATCCCAGTCAGACCCAAACCATCTGCCCTATCCTTGCATTGTCACCTGAGGACCCGGTCTGTACTATCGAGATAGATGGCCACCCCTATCAATGTCTACTGGACACAGGGGCTACCTACTCCACCCTAACCGACAGTCACCTAGAACCAGGGACAGTGACCAAGAAAGTAATGGGACTGGATGGGATACCCCGCACTTGCCCGCTCTCGCGGCCGGCCAAGGTCACCCTCGGACCATTACTAGCAGAACACACTTTCCTCTTAACAAGCAGCCCTGTCAACCTTCTCGGCAGAGACCTCCTCTGCAAACTCAACGCCACCATAAAATGTTCCCCGGATGGCATTTACCTACATATGCCAGGGAACTCTATTCCCATGTTCCAGGGTATCGTCCAAGAATCTAAAGCGGAACGACAGTTTCCCGAACTCCCACTAGACCTGGAAAATGAATTGCCCCCCTCCCTATGGGGCACTGAATCAACCTCAGTTGGGCTCTTACTCTCCGCCACTCCGGTCAAGATCACTTACCGAAGTGACCTACCCTTCCCGTGTACCAAGCAATACCCTCTGCCCAAAGAAGCCATAGAAGGCCTAACACCCATGATTGAAGACTTCCTCGAAAAGGGGATCCTAGTCTCATGTGCTTCACCCTGTAATACCCCAGTTCTCCCAGTCAAGAAGCCCGCTAAGGATGGGGCACCCATACGGTACCGCTTTGTGCAGGACTTGAGACTAGTGAACCAATTCGTGATACCCCGACACCCGGTAGTTGGCAACCCGAACTCCCTCCTAAACGCCATTCCAGCAGGGACGACTTGGTACTCCGCTGCGGACCTATGCTCTGCCTTCTTCAGTATACCCCTGGATCCGGAGAGCCAATTCCTTTTTGCATTTACCTGGGGGCCCGGTCAATTAACTTGGACCAGACTGCCCCAAGGCTACGTAGAGTCACCCGCGATTTTTTCGGCCGTATTACATCAGGACTTAGAGGACATCCACCTACCGGCCAGCTCCACTTTGCTCCTCTACGTGGACGATATTTTATTATGTTCTACCAGTGAGGAGGCGTGTAAGATAGATACTAAATACCTCCTATCGGAATTAGCAAGGAAGGGACACAAAGTGTCTCCAAAGAAACTCCAATATTGTAAACAAGAAGTCAAGTATCTGGGACACATCTTGGGAGTAGGGACCAGAAGTTTAGCCACTGACAGGATCGAGGCAGTCACTAAAATCCCTCTCCCAAAAACAAAGCGACAGCTGCGCGGCTTCCTAGGCATGGCCGGCTTTTGCCGGGCATGGATCGCTGGTTACAGTGAAATAACGAAGCCCTTAACTGTCATGACGCGTCAGGACCACCCAGACACCTTGGTCTGGGAGGAAGAAGCTTACAGCTCCTTTGAACGACTAAAACGGGAACTCAGATCCGCTCCTGCCCTAGGATTACCCGACTACCGAATCCCTTTCAACCTGTTCATCCATGAGCAAATGGGGGTAGCCTCCGGTGTCCTAACCCAACCCTTCCGCGACCAAGAGAGGCCAATAGCATATTATAGTTTACAACTTGACAACACTGCTAAAGGGGCTGTCAGTTGCCTCAGAGCCATTGCAGCCGCTGCTGTCCTCCTCGAGAAAGCCCAAGAAACAGTTCTAGGCCACGAAATCACCCTTCACGTTCCCCATTCTGTCTCAACCCTCCTAACCTTAAAGGGATGTCACCACTTCTCGAACTCCCGCCTCAACCGGTATGAAGCCCTCCTACTAACCCCAACCAATGTCACCATTAAACGTGTCAACTCGCTGAACCCCGCTACCCTACTACCCCTTCCCGATGATGGCACCCCGCATCATGACTGCACCACTATAGTCCGGCAAGCCGAAAAGCCCCGTGAAGACTTAGATCATCTTCCCCTGGAGAACTCGGACCTAATACTATATACTGATGGTAGCTCAAAGGTAATCGACGGGGTTAGAAAGACTGGGTACGCGGTGGTCTCCGACTTCGAAGTACTAGAGTCAAACCCAATCAACCCTCAGTATAGTGCCCAAGCCGCCGAGCTAATTGCGCTGCTGCGTGCCTGCGAGATTGGTGAGGGGAAGCGGATAACCATTTATACGGATAGTAAATACTGTTTCGGCCTGGTGCACACAACTGGCCAAATTTGGCTCCAGAGAGGCTTTCTAACCGCTGCCGGGTCTCAAATCTCGCACGCCGCCCTAGTTGAGCGACTCCTCACAGCGATCCATCTACCTGCTGCTATAGCCGTTGTCCACTGCAAGGCCCATACCAAGGGCAGGGACTCAGTTTCTAAAGGAAACAGGCGAGCCGACAAAGCCGCACAGATGGCTGCCTTACGCATCCCTAACAATGAATCCGAGTTTCAAGCCCTCCAACTACCAGCAGACCTAGACCTCACAGAAATTTACAAATCTGCCCCAGGGGATGAAAAGGCTACGTGGGAATCGATAGGTGCCACCGAACAACAGGGTATCTGGGTCCTCCCCGATGGAAGAACCGTCCTTCCAAAGGCCTGGACTCCAAAAGTAGTGAGGTTTCTTCATCAGCGGACACATTGGGGAAAAGGGAGATTAATGGAACATGTAATTAGATCTTGGTACGCACCCGGGATAGCGGCCGCTGCAGCAGCAGCATCAAAGAATTGCATTACCTGCCATCGCTTCAATCCCAAGCGTGAACCCAGGAGGCCACCAGGAGCCAGACCGTGGGCCTTTGTCCCTTTCGAGAACTTGCAGCTTGATTTCATTGATCTGCCCCAATGCCAAGGCTTTAAACATGCTTTGATTATAGTTGACCAATTCTCCTCGTGGGTGGAGGGATTCCCTTGCAGAAAAGCCACCACATCTGTAGTTGCCAGGGCCCTCCTACAGGATATTATTCCCCGCTATGGCATACCCCGCCGCCTAGACAGCGACAGGGGAACCCACTTACTTCAATGCAGAAGTGGTGCAATTAGTGGCCAAGGCACTCCAAATTAAATGGGACCTCCACACTCCATACCACCCACAATCCTCTGGCCAAGTGGAGCGTATGAACCAAGAAATAAAAATACAGTTAGGCAAACTTTGCGAGCTCACTGGCCTAAAATGGGTGAATGCACTCCCACTGGTTCTTCATAACATCCGCAGCGCCCCAACCGGACGTTTGAAACTCTCTCCATTCGAACTCTTATTCGGGAGACCTCCTCCCGTCTACAACACTCTATTCCCACTATCAGAACTGGAGCTGGGGGAAGCAGAACTTACTAATTATGTTATTCAGCTCCAGACACAACTACAGCGCCTCCACCACTACGCGGCCATCGAGGGACAGAACCTGCCCATCGACGTCCACGCTCACTCCTTCCACCCTGGTGACTGGATCCTCGTCAAGGTCTACCAGAAGGAACCACTCCAACCCGCGTGGGAAGGTCCCTACCAAGTACTCCTGACATCGCCAACCGCCGTGAAAATAGGTGAGAAGAATTCTTGGTTACATCACACCAGGTGCAAGTCCTCACCCCCTCCACCGGAGACTGAAGAAAGCAACGGCGAGGACTTCACCTTTTCGACTCCACCTGCTCCACCGGCCTCATATATTGACGACGACGACCAACAAACCGGACTGGATCGGGGCCAAGTTCGGGCCCAACAGACCGGACCAGCAGATCGGGGCCAAGTTCGGGCCCAACAGACCGGACCAGCAGATCGGGGCCAAGGTCGGGCTCAACAGACCGGACCAGCAGATCGGGGCCAAGGTCGGGCTCAACAGACCGGACCAGCAGATCGGGGCCAAGGTCGGGCTCAACAGACCGGACCAGACACCGCGACACCCAACTGGACGTCCGAAATCATCCCAGATACCAACACCATCAAGCTACGTTTCAGACGCGCTGACAGCCACGTTTGACAGCTCCATTGACAGCTTGCTTCGTTGACAGCTTCGCCTTTTGACAGTTCGTTTGACAGCTCCATTGACAGCTTGCTTCGTTGACAGCTTCGCCTTTTGACAGTTCATCTGACAGCTCCATTGACAGCTTGCTTCGTTGACAGCTTCGCCTTTTGACAGTTCATCTGACAGCTCCATTGACAGCTTGCTTCGTTGACAGCTTCGCCTTTTGACAGTTCATCTGACAGCTCCATTGACAGCTTGCTTCGTTGACAGCTTCGCCTTTTGACAGTTCATCTGACAGCTCCATTGACAGCTTGCTTCGTTGACAGCTTCGCCTTTTGACAGTTCATCTGACAGCTCCATTAACAGCTTGCTTCGTTGACAGCTTCGCCTTTTGAGCTTCGCTTTACAGCCTCGCCCTACCTGACACCTTCGTTCGTTAGACCATTTGCGCTCTCCCTACACGCATCCGAACCATGGGTCTGGCTAGCACCGCCCTTCTCCTCGCCGCCTTCTCCGGGGTCGCGTCCACCTCATCAGACCACTGCACGGGCTTGCAAACAAACTACCACTTCTTGGACTATCATGAGGTCGAGACGGGAAGGTCTAACCCTGATCGAATGGGGGACTTTGATTTCTGCCTTCCTGAGTCCCGAACCTTGCTGCGCCATTCCCTAGTTCCCCAACTCGCCGAAAACGAATATTGGGAACTTTTCATCCGGAACAAGGATTTACACCGCATCGGCTCTGCGGCTCTCACTCTTGACCACTCCTCTTACCGGCTGACCTGCAGAAATGGGACTTATCTTCTTTACGAGAGTGGAGAGGTCTCACAAACCCCAAATTGGACCGAAGTCGAGACAGGAGGGGCTACTCACGCTTATACGCAATCAAGCCACCCCTCTGGAAACTTGATTTTCGGGCTCCAATGCCTCCGCTCCACCCCAGAAACCCGAAAGCCCCAACTCCAAGGACTCTGCCTGCGACGGTTCTGCTGTTTATGGGACTTAGGGGTCACTCATGAGTGGAAAGGGGCTGAATATCTCGAAGGGTGGCACCACCCTATACACCCCTCGCGCTCCCCCTCATGGGACCACGTCGGACCCCTGCGATGCGGCGGTATCGCTAGGGATAGGCGACTACTGAACACCACCGACCCCCTCCATCCGGTTGGTACGGCACCCCGACAATTCGGCACTGACTCGGCACTCCCTGGAGAAGATCTCCTGTCATCTTGGGAGCAGAACTCCTACATTAAGCTTCTCAGCCAGGTGGCGAAGGAATCACCCTACCCGGACTGCTGGATTTGCGCTCACGCACCCAGCCATCTCCAACAGAGCCTCCCACTGGTCCCTGTGCCAGTGACCCTAGAACAGTTCCGTTCCGGAAATGTTACCTCCTGGAACTTGACCGCACTCAACTTAACACATCAATACCTCTACCTCACCGGCCCTACAAAGGGACCCCTTTGCCGCAGCTTCTCAGGCGAAGGAACCTTCATCGGATCCAGTACATGCACCAACACTCTGGAAATCCTATCAACTGGACTGGTCACTGTCTCCAACACTAGGGACTCCCGAACCTTTCCTAACCTTACTGTTGCCTGGGCCGCTGCGGTCGGACACCCCTTGGACTGGAAACCACAACCCACAGACACCATGCTGCTGCAAACCTTTGCCTCAGGCCGAATGGAATCTTACCTCAGCGGCCTATTCTGGGTGTGTGGGCACCGCGCTTATACATGGGTGAGCCCACACATGTCCGGATCCTGCTTCATCGGCTACATCGTCCCCGGAATTAGAATATTACCACACCTACCCCCTGGAAGACAACGGAACAAAAGGGAACAAAAGGAGCTGTCAGACCTGTCAGACGTTGCTGCGAATGGAGAGACCGTAGGCCGGGCACTCTTCCCCGCCTACGGTGCCGGGTCAAACCACGTAGATATTCTCCGGCTCACCGACATCCTCCTGAAGTTTATGCAGGAGGCGACCCAGATCACGGATTCCCTCATGTCCGAACTATCCGAGGTAAGACAGTTGAGCCTACAGACGAGGATTGCGACCGATTTCCTCTTGTCTAGTCAAGGAGGCACCTGTGCCTTAATAGGTACAGAGTGCTGCACATATGTGACCGACCAGACTTTGAACATAACCGGACATCTAAATAACATTCACGAGTTAGCAGGGAGGCTACACAATATCCAACATGAGGGGCTATCCGATCTGGACTTGTGGGGATGGTTACCCAAGCTGGGATGGCTCCGACAGTTACTGAAAGTCATACTGCTTCTTATATTGACCGCTGTTTTTTGTGTCTCTATCTTATGTTGTACCGTGCGCTGTATTAGCCCCTGTTGTTCCCTCCTCCGTCACTCTGCTTCTTCTAACTCATTCCCTCTCCGAGCCTATTCCCGTTCCCAACACACAAACTTCCCGGACTACATACGGATGAGACATCTGGGAGAAGGGGAATACGAGATCACTGAAATCTAGTGCTTCTGTGGTGCGGAGAAAGGATTTGCAAGTTCCTTCAGAACTTTAATGCAAATCTATCTCCGAATGGGGGACTGATACGGACCGGGAAAAGGGGGGGTACCTCTTTCCCCCTTCTCCTTTCAACGACCGAGGCGATGACCTCGTGGGTGCCCACAATGCACCCACCCTCCGTCCCCTCACCGTTGCACAAGCACCACATGTCTCCCGTCACCCTTTTCCTTCTTTCTTTCTTGAGCGAAATAAGCTCAAGTGTATGAACACATTCTCCTATCTCTTCCTATGGCTATTTGCGCTCCATTCTTAGAACAGGTAGACCTGGCGTTCCAGTTTCTCCGCTAATTCCTATGGCTGCGCCTTAGCCAATCACAGCCATGCATTTATCCTGCACGAGCTAGCTCAGGGAGCCCTTGCACGCCTCATTGAACCTACTGACAAGCTGCTGACGGCCCCCCACGGTGAGAACAATGGATCCGAAACCAAGGACCTCGTAAAACTGTCAAAATGTATCCATTCTTGCTACAATGTGTCCATTTTGTTTCCGCTTTCAATCACCAATACCGAATAGGTCAGACAGCATAGGAAACCTTTGGAAATTGATATAAAATCAACCATAACTCCGATTTCTTTCATCTCGGTGTCATTCAACTCGGCTCCCTCTGGACTCCATGATGCTGCCCCTACCTCCATGATCCCCTGAGCGGCAGGTCACGTACTCAGGAAGACCTTAATCCTGTCAGATCGTTCTGCCAAACCCTCCCTCCGGGCAATGCCAGGTGGCAGACGATGCATATCTGCGCCATTGTCTTGCCATCACCTGTACTCAGGAAACGTTTATCTGTGCATATCTACGTTTATCTGTGCATATCCCTTACTCTGCATATTTCCCCCCTCCCTTCCTAAAATGCTAATCCATGTAATCCCACCTTCCTGTAATGTATTCATGATGTAACCTGTAAAACCCAGCCTTCTTTTAATGTATTCATGACGTTCTGTTGCACTGTATTCTGGGACTTGGAGGGAACTTTTAAAAGTTCATGTCGCCCCATTCTCGGGGTTCAATCCCACTTTGAACCTGTTGCGCAATAAACTTGGATCTTCGCATTTTGCTCCTGCGTCCGGCTGAGCTTCCTTTTCTCCGCTAGAATCCACGGACTTGGTCCGATTGGCTGGGTGGCAGGGTAAATACGCACCCAGATTTTCCGTAACAGGGAGAGAGGACAAAGAGGTAAAGGGGTCGCGGGGGAGGGAAAAGGGGAGACGGGAGACCCCCGCCAGCTCCCCCAGGCGCCTTCCGTGGGGTCTGGATCCCTGCGCGCGTGCTGCGAAGGGGGCTTTCCTTGGCCCCTTAGGCGCCTTGGCAGGGGCGGACATGCACCGCCCACCCAGGGGATCCCAGCGAAGCGCCCTCGCCCCACTCCCCCCGCTTAGGCATCCCTGGGGCGCTGTGGGTTCCGCGCGGAGAGAGGTGGGCCACGAAAGGGTTAATGGGAGTGAGGGACGCCTGGATAGAGACCCCCGTCCCTCCCCTGCTCGTCTTGGGGGGCCCTTCTGGACGGAGAAATGGGGGTCGCAGGGCGAGGGGTGAGCCGCGCCAAGGGGTGGGGGGCCTCTGGGTGCAGGGGAGACTGTGGGACAGAGGGAGGGAATCGAGGAAGTGGGGAGCATCCATGGGGCAGGGAAGGGCAGCATTGGGGGAGAGAGAGATAGGAAACCAGTCTTTGGGGAGACTTCTCCATGGTGGCACCCACTGGGGATCTCCGGAGGGGCCGCCTTGGCTTCTCCCTCCCACCCAAGAATCGGCCATTCCTTCAAGTTGACCAGAGGGATCCCTGGAAACTGGGGGGGGGGTCCAGTCATCTCACCCCTTCCTGCAAGCTCCATCCTCTTCCCACCCCTTAAGTCCCTGACCTGCCCAGTCCAACCATTGTTCCCCCTGGAGAGGAGAGGAAATCCCCAGAGGAAGAGGGGAGGTGAGAGGCCTTCTCAGAAGCGGCTCTTGGTTTCCGCAATCCCACCCAGGAAGCAGCCAGAAACCTTTTCCTCTCTCTCTCAGGCTTCCATCTTTATTGTCTTTTCCACTGAGGATGAGGATAATGTACACCTGTCCTCAGAGTCCATGGAATGGCTCTCAGGATTGATATGGAAGTTGCACCTCAAAAGCATTTCCGTTCCTCTTATTCTTTGTAGGCAGTGTCAGAGTGACTGACAAGCTGAGATACAATCCTTCAGCATCCGATGACAGTGACTATATGAATCTTCCCAGTCAAAGGACCCGTTTTCATGATAGACAGTGCCTGTGGCTGGAGGCTCTACAGACAGGGTGTGCCTGTGGAGGCCAGAGACTTTCAGTATTAGCACAGGTGAGGTGTGTGACCTCCCCAAATTTACAGAATGTATATGAATGAGATTTCCTGGGTGGGATTATAGTTTATGGCAACCCTGTGATTTTCTCCACCCATAACATTTTATGAGCTGATATAGCAGTACGAGCTCCAAAATAGCTAAAAAAAAAACCCCACAAGATCATCATCATCGTATTTATACCCCCAGGCCTTAGTTTGCCTCCCCATGATCTAGAGAAAACACCAGCTTTGAATCATACAGAGTAAAACTACCAGAACCTTCTTGAACCAATAGGTTAGGAATTATCGCTATACATTACATCCGTACTTTTCTATGCCTGAAAAATGCAGCCATGACACTGGGAATGTTCAGGAATGCAGGAGAGGATATTTTGTTTGATTATATCCTTTCCAACTTGTGTTAACAAGTTGTACAATTTAGCAGAGTAACATTCCCCCTTTTAAACTTACAGCGGATGCGTTTGCTCAGGCTCGCTAAAGCCTCTAAAATAAGTTTCCTTGGTAATTTCCCCTTGAGTCCCTCATAAAAAGATAAGACACGACACAGTCTTCTATAAAAGTATAAAAAGAGTTTACTCACACATTCTGTTCATAAATGGATCCCAGAAGTCAGACTTAAGTTACAAAAGTTACATACACCTGGAAACTATCTCATAAGGAGACAGCCCAAGAAAGCATCTTAGGCTAAGCAGATGTTGCTTCTTCGACAAATGTAGTCAGAGAGAGAGTGGCTGACCAGTCCTGCTCTTTTGTTACCTGGGCAGGTGAGGTCACACCCACCTCTAGTCCCATGCAGAAGAAGTGTGTCCCAGCCTAGGAGAAATCGGAAGTTCCGACTGGCTGCTCCAGACATCCCCTTTTATTTTTATTTTTTTTCTTCTTTCAGTTTTATTTTTTTAAAAAATATTTTTATTGCATTTTTTCCAGATACAGATACTAGAACAGATATACAAAGAAGTAACAGAGAAGAAAAAAAAGAGAAAAGAGAAAATCATCCTTCCAAAACATTTTTTCATAACCAACCGGACTTCCCCACGTCTCCCTCACCATGCGTTCTTTACAATAAAAATATCAGCAAATTATAACCTTGTTTCATACATCTTTTGTTCCTTCAAAATAATTATATTTTAAGCTTAAAATACTTATTATCAATTTACTCTGAAAACAAATGTAATATTATTTTAAACATTAGTCCTTTCATTAATATAAATTAATTTCCCATGCCGTCAAATCTTATTGCTGGAGCTAAATTTTCCAAATCGTGCGAATTCTTAACATTCATATAACTTATAAAATTTTTGTAAATAATCCTTAATTTTTTTCCAATCCTCCTCCATTGTTTCTTCTCCCAAATCTCGAATTCTGCCAGTCATTTCGGCCAGTTCCATATAGTCCATCAATTGCGTCTGCCACTCTTCCAGTGTGGGTAAATCTTGTATCTTCCAGTATTTTGCGATGAGAATTCTTGCTGCTGTAGTTGCGTACATAAAAAAGGTTCTATCCTTCTTTGACACCTTCTGGTCGACAATGCCCAGGAGGAAGGTCTCTGGTTTCTTGGGGAAGGTGTACTTAAACACCTTTTTTAACTCATTATAGATCATTTCCCAGAAGGCCTTCACTTTAGGACAGGTCCACCAGAGGTGAAAGAATGTCCCTTCAGCCTCCTTACATTTCCAACATTTATTATCAGACAGATGATATATCTTAGCAAGCTTGACTGGGGTCATGTACCACCTGTATATCATTTTCATAATATTTTCTTTCAAGGCATTACATGCCGTGAATTTCAAACCAGTGGTCCATAACCTTTCCCAGTCTTCAAACATAATGTTGTACCCAATGTCCTGAGCCCATTTTATCATTGCTGATTTGACTGTCTCATCCTGAGTGTTCCATTTAAGCAGCAAGTTATACATTCTCGAAAGTACCTTAATCTTTGGTTCTAACAGTTATGTCTCTAGTTTCGATTTTTCCGCCTGGAATCCTGTTTTTTTGTCCAACTTAAAAACCTCTTGAATTTGAGCATAATGAAACCAATCTTGCAACTTATTCTTTAGTTTTTCATAGCTCTGCAACCTCCAATTGTCTCCAATTTTCTCTATTATTTCCCCATATTTCGGCCAGCCGGCCTCCATATTGGGTTTATTTCGAGCCTTGGCCTCCACTGGTGATAACCACCTCGGGGTCTTACCTTCTAATAAGTCTTTGTATTTTGTCCAGACCATAAATATTGCTTTTCTGACAATATGGTTTTTGAACATTTTATGAGTCTTTACCTTGTCGTACCACAAATATGCATGCCATCCCAAAGAATTATTAAACCCTTCCAGATCTAGGACATCAGTGTTCTCTAAAAGTAACCAATCCTTCATCCAGCAGAAGGCTGCAGCTTCGTAATATAACCTTAAGTCTGGCAGGGCAAACCCCCCTCTTTCTTTTGCGTCAGTTAGTATTTTAAATTTTATTCAGGGCTTTTTGCCCTGCCAAACAAACTTAGAAATGTCCTTCTGCCATTTACCAAAACATTCCACTCTGTCCACGATCTGTAGGGTTTGAAACAAAAACAACATCTTTGGCAATACATTCATCTTTATAGCTGCAATTCGACCCAACAAGGAAAGTTTCAATCTTGACCAAGTTTCTAAATCCTTTTTAACTTCTGACCAACATTTTTCGTAACTATCTTTAAATAAATTCAAGTTTTTGGAAGACAAATTAACCCCTAGGTATTTCACTTTTTTAACCACATTTAATTCTGTTTCCTTCTGGAACCCATCTGTTTCTAAAGGTGTCAAGTTTTCCCCCAAAACTTTAGTTTTTTGCTTATTCAACTTGAATCCCGCCACCCGACCAAACTCATAAATCAATTCTAAAACCCTTTTTGTACTGGGTTCTGGCTCCTGTAATGTTAAAACCAAATCATCTGCAAAAGCTTTCAGTTTATATTGTTTCACTCCAACTGGCTGCTCCAGACATCCCCTTTTATTTCCACTCTAGGGATGTTGTACTTGACTGCTCTTGTGTTTCACATCCCACAGACACTTTAAAAGTCAGCACCAACAGTTTGAATTGTGCTCGGAAATGCGCTGGGAGCCAGGGAATATACTTTAGAAAAAGTGTTATGTGGTCTTAGTGGCTGCTCCCAGTAACTAGTCTAGCTCCCCCATTCTGGATTAGTTGCAGTTTCAGAGTCACCTTCAAAGGTAGCCCCATGTAGAGCAGCTGGCAGTACTCCAAGCAGGAGATAACCAGAGCATGCACCACTCTGGCCAGACAGTCTGCAGGCTACTTGGGTCTCATCCTGTGTACCAGATGGAGCTGCCAGACAGCTGCCCTGGACACAGAATTGATCTGTGCCTCCATGGACAGCTGGGAGTCCAAAATGACCCCCAGGCTGCACACCTGGTCCTTCAGGGGCACAGTTACCCCATCAGGACCAGGAATGCCCCCATCCTCCCCCAGGGATAGTACAGTGGTGCCCCGCAAGACGAATGCCTCACAAGACGGAAAACCTGCTAGACGAAAGGGTTTTCCGTTTTTGAGTTGCTTCGCAAGACGAATTTCCCTATGGGCTTGCTTCGCAAGACGAAACGTCTTGCTAGTATTGCGATTTTTTTTACGCTCCCCCCTTTTTCTAAGCCGCTAAGCCACTAATAGCCTTTTAGCAGCTAAGCCGCTAAGCCTTTAATAGCCGCTAAGCCACTAATAGTGCTAATCCGCAAAGCCGCTAATAGGGTTGCTTTGCAAGACGAAAAAACCGCTAGACGAAGAGAATCGCAGAACGGATTCTTTTTGTCTTGCGAGGCACCACTGTATTTCTGTCATGTCAGGATTCAACCTCAATGTGTTACCCGCCATCCATCCTCCAACCACCTACAGACAGCCACACATGGCATTCACCATCTTCACTAGTTCCAATTTAAAAGAGAGGGAGAGCTGGGCATCATCCACATACTGGTGAACACCCAACCCAACCCCCCTGATGATCTCTCCCAGTGTCTGCATATAGATAGTAAAAAGCATGGGGGAGAGAATGGAGTCCTGAGGCACCCCACAAGTAAGCATCCAGGGGTCTGAACACTCATCCCCCAACACCACTTTCTGGACATGGCCCAGGAGGAAGGAGGGGAACCACTGCATAACAGGGCCCACAGCTCCCCTAGAGGGTCCAGAAGGACACCATGGCCAAAGGTCTCCAAAGCCGCTAAGAGATCCAGCAGAACCAGGAAACAGCTTTCCTCTCAATATCTATCCCATTGGAGATAATCAGCCAGGGCAGTTCAAGTTCCATGATGAGGCCTGAATCCCCATTGGAAGGATCATGGTGGCAGAAGCTTTCCTGGTCCTGCACCCCCAAAAGCTCCAGACACAAGACTTTCATTAGCTTTGAAGGGGCCACATGATACATTGTGGTCTTTTCTTCGAAAAACAAATATTTTGAATACTTTTACAGTGCCGTATGATGTAAATATGGGATGTGGGTGGCGCTGTGGCTTAAACCACAGAGCCTAGGACTTGCCAATCAGAAGGTCGGTGGTTCGAATCCTCGTGATGCGGTGAGCTCCCGCTGTTCGGTCCCTGCTCCTGCCCACCTAGCAGTTCGAAAGAACGTCAAAGTGCAAGTAGATAAATAGGTACCTCTGCAGCGGGAAGGTAAACGGCATTTCCATGCACTGCTCTGGTTTGCCAGAAGCGGCTCAGTCATGCTGGCAACATGACCTGGAAGCTGTATGCCTGTTCCCTCGGCCAATAAAGCGAGATGAGCACCGCAACCCCAGAGTCAGTCACGAGTGGACCTAATGGTCAGGGGTCTCTTTACCTATACCTTTATAATGTAATTTTTTTTCTGTTTCCCTTGTTCCACATCAGAGAGACTTTGATACACAGCTCTGAGCCCATCTCCCCACTTGAAACTGCTGTGTTTGTAGCACTGCCAGCCTGGGCAGTGTTTTGGGGGGTCCTGGGCTGCCTAGACAACCAGACCCCCTTCTCAGCCCGGCTGATATGGTCCCAAGGAAAGCAGAGCAGTGTGTTTGGCACCAGCTTGGCTGCAGGAGTTGAATGAAGAAGGTGTGCAATGTTGGGAATACTGCCAGGGAGATATAGTCCATCATGGCCCCAAGCTGGCTGCCGGACGTCCATCGATCTCCCGTAGTCACGCAGATCCAGCAATTAGTGACACGAAGCCTCAGAGATAGACTGCCATCTCAGGCTTGTGCACACCCTTTATCAGCAGAAAACACAGCCAGAAAAGCTGCACTGCAGAAGAGCATATTTAGAGCATATTTACAGACTTTATTTAGCGTTGAACAGAACAAAGGAAAACATGACCGTTCTGAGTCAGCGTCTCTGACCGACTGAGAAATCGAAAGGAACAGCAAACATAAAACATCCTGTGAACAGGACATGCGCAGACTCTGTGACTCACAAAGCCTGCTCCCTTTTAAGGTGGAACGGAAATATCCTAACATGCAGGACACCATCCAACCGTCTTAGAGACTCCACTCTCGATTTGTGTGGGTTTCCCTCCATAGCCTTTTCTTCTCCTGAACATAACTCACGAGGCAGTGAAGGTTTAGGACCAGAGTTTTCCTTCTCGATGGGCTTCCTTCCCCGGTTGACGATCCCATTGGCCCTTCACTTTCCTCTGCAGAATGGGCAGAATCTGCCTTCTGGACTGTGGGATTCACTGTTCTCCTCCTCTCCATCCACCAGGGTCTGCCTTCACCTGCAGCAGAAATCCCCAACCCACCAAGGATTTGAGACTCATCAACTATCCTCACCTGGTTTTGCCGGCCGGTTGAAGCGATTCCTGGGATTGTGGCCCCTGTTGCATGCTGACAGCTTCTGGAAGCCACAGGTGAGAGCTGACTGCAGGGTGGGGACCAATGCTGGATAAATTACCTCATAAGGTGCATGGCATTTCCTCCACCAAAGGTACCCAGAGATTTGAGACAGATAAGGAATAAATTCATGTCTCTGGAAATATCACAACATCAGGCCATCAATAAATCAACACTACATATTCAAGGATGAAGGGATAAGTACAGTTATCCCTTTGCCTTGAATATCCAGCTTTGTCAGTGCCAGATTAGGGTAGTCTTGTGTCAGAAGAGGGGCTTGAGATCAGGCAGCACATCATCATTATAAAGAACCATTGGGATTCCCATTTGCCATCTTCTTTCCTTCTGCTTCTCCTGCTCTCTCACTGCAATGCGAGGCATGTAGAGGGAGGTCCATCTCCAAGAACAGGAGCTTCCCTGAGCACCCATTCAGCTGACCGCAACACCAAACCTTGTCACTACTTCTCTGACTGACCCAGATCACAGTCCCTGGAAACGATGTAGACCAGGGTCTCACATAATAGTCTACATGGACCTCCTGTGGCCAATGGGACTATGCAGGTGATTCATAAAGATCTAGCGGTGGATGGAGGATTATGATGCAGAGGATAGGTAATGTCCAAAGGAACAATGGACCGGAGAAAGAGAGGGCCTGTTCATGGACAGAGAGCAGCTGCCTTTTCTGTGAGGAAACAATTGATTTGAAAAGGCTGTATTCCAAGATCATGCTGCTTTATTAACGATGATTGAGGATTATCAAAGGTGGTGATGCATTACTATCATTTGATGACATTGCTTTTTCATTTCCAAAAAATTGGGAACATGGGTAGGACATGGGAGAATGTAGGAGATGTTGAAATAAGAGAAGGGGCTAATGGCGCTTGATGTGTTCTCTTTCCCTTTGTTCTCTTTCTTGTAACCCAAACAGGATTTCCTTTCCTCCAACTCTGAAGAAGGCGATGGAGAAGACATTCAGAATTCCAAGGAATGGGGCACCTTTCGTTTCATTAGGAATAGAAATTAAAATGTGTGAAATGTGGGATATGCTTCATTGAATGAGCACACATAGCTCACATCAATGACTCCAAGAGGGGAGAAAACATTTAAAGGTATGGAGAGTGGGAAAAGTTTCACTGATAGTAGAAAACTTAGAACACATCAGCGGACTCACATGGACAAGAAAGGATTCCAATGCAGGGAGTTTGGGGAGAACTTCAGTATAAAAGGACTCCTCAATATACACCAGTGGACTCACACAGGGGGAAAACCATTTAAATGCATGGAGTGCGGAAAAAGCTTCCGTCAGAGTGGACACTTAAGTGCACATCTACGGACTCACACAGGTAAAAAACCTTTTAAATGCATGGAGTGTGGAAAAAGCTTCAGTTGGAGTGGACATTTAAGTTCACATCTACGGACTCACATGGGTGAAAAACCATATAAATGTATGGAGTGTGGAAAGAGCTTCAGTAAGAGTGGACACCTCAGTAAACATCACCAGAGTCACACAGGGGAGAAACCATATGAATGCAGGGAGTGTGGAAAGAGCTTCAGTCAGAGTGGACACCGCAATATGCATCAACGGACTCACACAGGGGAAAAACCATTTAAATGTATTGAGTGCGGAAAGAGCTTCAGTCAGAATGCAGACCTTAAAAAACATCAACGGATTCACACAGGGGAGAAACCATATAAATGTATGGAATGTGGCAAGAGCTTCAGTTTCGATGCAGGACTTAGATCACATCAACAGACACACACAGAGGAGAAACCATATGGATGTATGGAGTGTGGAAAGAGCTTCAGTCGGCTTGGAACCCTTAGAATACACCAACGGACTCACACAGGGGAAAAACCATTTAAATGCATTGAGTGTGGGAAGAGCTTTAATGATAGTGGAAGCCTTAGAAGACATCAACGGATTCACACGGGGAGAAACCATTTAAATGCATGGAATGCGGAAAGAGCTTCAGTTACGATTCAGGCTTTAGAAGTCATCAACTGACTCACACAGGCAGGGGGGAAACCATTTAAATGTATTGAGTGCGGAAAGAGCTTCAGTCAGAATGGAGACCTTAAAACACATCAATGGACACACACAGGGGAGAAACCATAAGAATGCATGGAATGCGGAAATCAATTCAGTTTCATTGCAACCCTCAGAAGACATCAACAGATTTACACAGGAGAGAAACCATATAAATGTATGGAGTGTGGAAAGAGCTTCAGTCAGAGTGGACACCTCAATATACATCAACGGACTCACACAGGGGAGAAACCATATAAATGTGTGGGGTGTGGGAAGTGCTTCAGTTTCAATGCAATGCTTAGAAGACATCAACGGACTCACACAGGGGGAAAACCATTTAAATAAATTGAGTGCGGAAAGAGCTTCAGTCAGAATGGAGACCTTAGATTACACCAGCGGACTCACACAGGGGAGAAACCATTTAAATGTATGGTATGTGGAAGAAGCTTCAGTCAGAGTGGAACCCTTGATATACATCAACAAACTCACACAAAAGACAAACCACATAAACGTCAGGAAAGTCTATTGAGGCTCAGTCCTTGTGGAAATCCTACATCAACAAACTCGTGGCCAGGAAGAACTTTAACAGTTGACACCCTACATACCATCAATAACTTTAAATGGAAGGATTGCAGAAAGTGCTTTAGCTATAATGTAATGTTTATGAAATATCAGACATTCAAGCGGGAGAACCCATTTAGATGTATGGAGTGTGGGACATCTTCCTCTCAGAGTCCACTCTTCTTCATGGCAATGAACTCAGAGGAAATCTGTCTTCCTGCTTCAGGGCCAGCTGAGTCTGTTTCTCTTGTCATTTTCTTGTAGCTAGGTAATTCCTCTCTAATCTGCTCTGTGTCTGTGTCTCTCCCTCCTTCTGAGACCACTGGAAACGAAGGGGATGACTTTCCCCCCTCCAGCTCCTCTTCTGAGGAAAGCTGATTGGCCTGAGAATGGATTCCCCCCCTTAAGGTGGCGGACCTCAACGGAGTCCCTTCATTAGAAATGGACAGGACAGAAAGGGACAGAATATCTAGAAAAGAGAGACTACCACATACATTTTTTCAAATGGTGGACAGCTTAAACCTAAGGGATGCATGGAGAGACAAAAATCCACTGGAGAAACAGTTCACACTCTTTTCAGAAGCCTAACAATCGTCAGGGAGAATTTATGCAATCTAGATCTCAAATAGTTTAATAATAAATTTTTTTTAAAAAACAGAGATTAAAAAACAGGACAATAACAGTTCATAATCCAGTGATATTAGAATTAGAAAATAAACAAAAGGGTAATAAAAGATGGCGATTAAATGAGAATTTATTAAACGATGAAAATCTGGTGATTAAAGCACAAGAATTGTTGAAATAATTCTTTGAAATCAATAAATCACAAGACACTGATATAAGAATAATTTGGGATGCCAGTAAAGCATTTCTTAGAGGCTTCTATATACAGCAAAATGCAGGGGAAAAGAGAGTTTATGAGAGGAACTTAGAGCAGTTAAGAGAAGAAATAGCGAGCAATGACAAAATACTAGCGAAGGAACCAAAAAATAAAAAGGTAGCACCAAAAATCAAGTTATTACAAACACAATTCTCACAGTTGTTAAGCATTGAAATCCAAAATAACATAAGATGGATGAAACAGAGATCCTTTGAATTTGCAAATAGGCCCAGCAAAATACTGGCATGGCAACTGAAGAAGAGACAGAAAGAGAGATTAATAGATAAAATCAAAGACGGCGAGAAAACGAGAAGAAATAAACAAGTGTTTTATCAACCACTTCAAAAATTTATGTAATATAGGCAAGGAAACAGAAGAAGATATAAAAAATTATCTGCAGGGGAAAGACTTACCCAGAGTGGGAATAGAAAAAAATGCATATCTAAATGCCCCAGTTTCTATGATGGAAGTACAGGAGGCTATTTCCAAAGCGAAGTTGGGGAAGTCGCTGGGCCCGGATGCCCTTACCGCCTTGCCTTAAAAAAAAATATGGAGGAAGTAGTGGCTACTCCGCTGAAAGTACTCATAAATAAAATAATGGCGGAAGGAAGAATCCCGGAGTCATGGCAATTAGCACATATAACAGTAAACCCTAAACAAGACAAGAACAAAGAGAATATAAATAATGATAGACCAATATCTTTACTTAATATTGACTACAAGATATATGCGGACATATTGGCCCAGAGATTAAAAACAGTGTTGAACGAAGTCATTAGCCAAGATCAGACAGGATTCTTACCGGGAAGGAAGATGAGCAATAATGTGAGACTTGTGATTGATGCTATTGAATATCTTGACTGGAACCCAGGGAAGAAGGCTGCATCTGTTTTTGTGGGTGCTGAGAAAGCCTTCGATAAGGTATCCTGGAGGTTTGTGGAGAAGATAATTGAAAAGATGGAAGTGGGAACAAGGATATCAACTGGATTAAGAGCAATTTATCAAGACCAAAAGGTAAATTTAATAATGAATGGGGAGATGACTGAATACTTTAAAATAGAAAGGGGGACAAGACAAGGGTGTCCCCTATCTCCCTTGTTATTTGTTTTAATATTGGAGGTACTAAATCAAGTTATCAGGTCAGAGGAGGAGATTAGAGGTATAACACTAGGAAGAGTCGAATATAGAATAAGAGCATTTGCTGATGATATGATTGTAATGGTAGAAGAACCAACAGGAAGTATAAGCAAGTTGCTGAGAAAGATGGAGGAATTTGGCAAGGTTGCAGGATTTAGGATAAAGAAAGAAAAAACTAAGGTGGTGGTTAAGAATATGGACAAACAGAGCAAAAAGAATTTGGAGCAATGAAAAATATCAATTTGTTTGAAGATAATTATAATAAGACCTGGAAAGAAGTTAAAAATCAATTAGAGATTTGGTAAAGGTTAAAGTTATCATTAAGGAGGTGAATTTCAGTGATTAAAATGAATATCCTGCCAAAGTTAATGTTTCTTTTTCAAATGCTAACAATAATAGGCAAAGTTGATTGCTTTGAGAAATGGAAAAAAATGATTTAAGATTTCGTTTATCAGAGGCTTTTTGTTAGGCCTAATATCTAATGACATCCCCAGAGAGAAGAAAAATGTATTCCTTTACGCAACTGCAGCGGCCAGAATACTGATTGCAAAGAATTGGAAGGGGGAGAAAACTCATCATTATTAGAATGGCAAAACAAACTGCGAGTTTGTAGAAATGGCAAAATTGACGGCACTTATTAGAGGCCACTCAAATCAGAGAATAATCAAGGAGTGGGATGGTGTGAAGGAATACATGAAAAAATATTGTTCCGGAATTGAAATAGGAATAGATAATGGGTAAAACATGCAGGGGTAAGCAAGAAAAGAGCAATAGAATTAATTGAATAATTATTAAACTATAACAACACAACAAGATGGAAGAAGTAAAATACTGTGATCACACATGGGTGAAGGGGAGTGGGGGGCCTGTGGGAATCTATAATATTATTTATAATATAATTTTTAAAACTGTGCTTCATTTACATATAGCAAAAGGAAGCCTAGAGTGATTATGTATATTTTAATTTAGGTAATCTATGTAATAGGCTTAGGGACGCGGGTGGTGCTGTGGGTTAAACCACAGAGCATAGGACTTGCCAATCAGAAGGTCAGCGGTTCGAATCCCAGCGATGGGGTGAGCTCCCGTTTCTCGGTCCCTGCTCCTGCCAACCTAGCAGTTCGAAAGCACATCAAAGTGCAAGTAGATAAATAGGTACCACTCCGGCGGGAAGGTAAACAGCGTTTCCGTGCGCTGCTCTGGTTCACCAGAAGCGGCTTAGTCATGCTGGCCACATGACCCGGAAGCTGTACGCCGGCTCCCTCGGCCAGTAAAGTGAGATGAGCGCCGCAACCCCAGAGTCATCCACAGCTGGACCTAATGTTCAGGAGTCCCTTTTCCTTTACCTATGTAATAAGCTTATGTTAAAATACGAATATGGATTTTGAATTTGATGCTTGTACTTTGTTTCTTTTTGGGTTTGAAATTAAAAAAAAGGAGAAGGGGGGAGGAGAATATTCAGCTTCAGACCATTCCCTGACAAAACACATTGCCCTGTGTCCTTCCAGCCTCTTTCCTCCCTTGCTCCCTTCTGCCGGTTTGTGTGCCTGACTTAGATATCTTGTGTGCTGTATTTTTCTATTGCTGAAACTGGATTTGCTCTCAGGAGCTAAATTTTGTG
Source organism: Podarcis bocagei (assembly GCF_964188305.1). Taxonomy (NCBI): domain Eukaryota; kingdom Metazoa; phylum Chordata; class Lepidosauria; order Squamata; family Lacertidae; genus Podarcis; species Podarcis bocagei. The sequence goes on from NC_138135.1 coordinate 3,192,217, forward strand.
TCTCACTGGGGACCCAGTGAGAACTGTATGCTTTGAAAGCTCAGTAAACTATTACTGAAGAAGTCCTGCTGCCTCTGTGTGCGTTTTTGTCCTCAGTGTGGGACTTGCTCTACACGTGGCCCCTACCCTGCTGCTACTTGGCTCATGCCCTGGAGTTGCTCTACTCAAGCATGCATGATGTAGCGTACTTTGGCGACAAAAAATCAAATAGAGGAACTTAGCAACTGTCTTGGGGAGCTGCTGGTCTCTCCCCTGGAATAAGAAGTGTACAACCTCCTTCTCTGGTTTCCATGTTGGAATGCATAGGTGGTCTAAAAATTGTTGGCAAAGATCATCATAGATTTTGCATTTAAGGGCCATGTGAGCTAGAGTTTCCACCAGGTGGGCATCGCATGGGCAGATCCTATCTCCTTCTGCCAAACCCACAAACCTGCCCCAAAGGAGGTTAGAAGGATTAGACTTGAACCTAGGCAGAAAAAAGCCCTTTTTTCTTGTGGGTTAAACAAAAATTGTAAATAATTAAGGTTAAATTCCTGCACCCTAGAGAGTTGAAAATAAAGAGGGGACCATGCTTTTTCCGCAGCTGAGATTAGTTCCTGAAGATCTATGTCCCACAGCCTAGTTTTTAACATGGCCTTGGCTACTGGGAAAGCCATGATGATAATGTTGCAAATATTATGCCTGAATGTATCCTTTCGACTTGACAGCTCGGGGAAGATACCTAGCTTTATAAATGTGTAGAAAATCGATACTTTAACTGACTCTCCTCATTCCAATGCCATTTTGATCCTTAGAGAAAGGGGAATTTGGGCTCCACCTCCCTCTGTGAACCAAGAAGCAGAAAATCAGATTGGCAGTGTCAAGCGCTCGTCCTACACTCGAGTAGGATCCTGGTAGAGACACATGCCCGACTGGCATGTTGTCTCCCTCCTGGTCATTCGTTCGGGAGCTTCAAAAGCTTCACAGCAACTGATGCCAACAGACATCGGCACACTTAGGGATCTGCAGAGTGTTTGCAGTTTGCGTAACAGAGCTCAGCAACTCAGCATTTTGGCTAATCTACTTTATTTACATATAAACACACACGGAGCACTGCAACACGGCTCCCTCTCTCTCTAGCATCAGACAGCAAAGAGAGGGAACAAAGGATAATAGTCTCATTTCAGGAACATAGTCTCCATCACTTCCCACTGTGGAGTCAAAACATACACCATCATGTGATAGACAAAAATGCCATGACTGCAATCACGGAGCTGGAATTCTAACAGGCAGCAGGAACAGGGCATCCCGCCATAATCCCCCAAGCGTAAGAGCACAGACATGGCCCCCCCATCCAGGGAGTGACCAGGGGAAACAATGGACATCTGCAGAGGCAGTTGAGCAAGCCAGGTGTTCTGAAAGCCCATCTCCAGACAAGTCCTGAGGGCAAGGAGATGTCAAGAGTTTTATTGTTCTTCCAGTGATGGGGACTTAAGAGGTGTTGGGAAAGGGGCCTGATAAAGAGACCTAATGTTGGACTTGTGTCACCCTTGTAGACCCCTCCCCCTTTGTGACATGCTACTGATGTAGTGATGATGTCTCAGTGATGCTGCTCCAAGTGTATTCTGGGATATTGTGGGAAGTTTTAAAAGAGGGGGGTCACACCCTTACTTGGGGTTCTTACTCCTGTGGGGACCTGTTGCACAACAATAAGGATCATGGTCCATTGACCGCTGTTTTGCTGGAGCTTCCTTCTTCTACTGACCACATGGACCCACGGGGGAGTAGCACCCCGATGAGCTTGGCTGTTGAGTCGTCTCTCACCCCAGAATTTTTCATTACCAATAATGATCTTTTAAAATGTTTAAATTTTTTGTTGTCTGCCACACTCCCGAAAATTTCACCATCTTTTCTATCCCCAGCTCTGCTATCTGTCTCTACTCATTTTTCTTCAGTTGTCTCATATTTTTACCAACAATTCATTTCAATTTTTATTCAATTTAACACCTGCGACTTGGCCAAATTGATTAATCTTGTTGAACACCGTTGGTATACTTTCCAGTGGGCTTCTACCATTATTACCAGGTTGTTTGCAAATGCCTTAAGTTCATATGATCTTCATCCCACTGTAATAATAATAATAATAATAATAATAATAATAATAATAATAATAATAATTTGTATCCCACCCTCCCTGGCCAAAGCCGGGCACAGAGCGGCTAACAACAGGTAAAAATAACCCAGTGTACAGAAAATTGCACAGTCAATTAATTAAAATACATTCTAGACTCAATTCAGAATCAAATTAATGGCAACCATCGGGTTAGGGTTCTATGAAGATTACAGAAGGAGGGGGGGGGGTCGGACTGTGCATTGGCGAAAGGCCAGGCAGAACAGCTCCGTCTTGCAGGCCCTGAAAAAAGATATATTGATGATGCTGTGAGAACTGAATTCCCCGATATGGTGGGAAAGTTTTAAATGCCAATGTCGCCCCCTGCTCTGGGATCACCCGCTGTTGTTGAATCTGTTGCACAACAATAAAGAATCTCAGTCTACTGGCTGCTGTTTTGCTCCAAATTGCTTCGCTGGAATTTCCTTCTTTTACTGACCACACGGACCCGCAGGGGACTTGGACCCTGATGAGCTGAGCTGTTGAGTAGACTCTCAACCCAGAATTTTCCTTATCAAAACCTTTCTGCAAATGGCCTTTGCAACACAACTCCCTGGATGGTTACAAAGTAGACACATTTGCCTCTTTGCAACGGATGCTTTCGCTTAGCCCCGTTTCCTCAATGAATCCTCCCATTTCTTGATGAAATAGAACTTCTGCCAGGAAAACCTGAGCTGAAATAGTAAGGAGAGCAAAACAGCAGCCCTGTCCGACCCCAGTCACGTGGCGGGAGATTCTTCCTGAGCCCCCCCCCCATCAGTGATGATCCAGATGTGATCCATTGATGATCCACATGATCCAAGCAGACTGGGCCAAAGAGCAGATCTCTATGCCTGAATGAAACGGGTCTGCGGTGATGGATTCTGGAGTCAAGAAATCCGCCCTTTCCAGTGATCTCTCCGTCTGGCCAGGAAAAGGCAGGAAGCAGGAATCGCCAGGCATTCCGGTTGACAGACATGTCATGTTGCCAAAACACGAACTCGGAGTCTGATCTGATTTCCATGCAGAACTCATTTTGTGACTTCGCTGTTAGATTGTCGGGATCATCCCCTCCCCCCTCTCCTGATCCCCAGAAGGAAGACCGGGGGGGGGATTTAGTCTCCTCCTCCCCCCCACCCGCTCAACACTTTCCTTCCCCTCCCGGCACATCCTTCTCTCATCCCGCCCACACAATCCCAAATCCCTCCCCCAATACATTGTTCCTCCTCCAATCCGGCTTCGCTCTGGAAATGGGGGGGGGAGCCCCCCTCCCAAGCTGCCTCCTTCTCTCGCAAGTAGAGCTTCTACGCCGGATCGCTGCTCTGCGGCGTAGATCGGGGGGGGGGAGGCGCTTTCGGAAAGGGGAGGAGGATGGGAAGAGGAGGATCCCCGCCCAACGTGGATGTTGCAGGAAAGAAATGAGAACCGGAGCGAGGACAAAGAGGTAAAGGGGTCGCGGGGGTAGGAGGGGGAGAAAAGGACCCAGAGACCCCGCCAGCTCCCCAAGCGCCTTCCGTGGGGCCTCGATCCCGGCACGCGTGCTGCGAAGGGCGGAGATGGGGCGCCCACCCACCAGGACTCCCTGGGGCGCGGAGAAGCGGGCCAGAAAGGGTTAAGGGGTGCGGGAGGCGCCTGGATAGAGACCCCCCGTGCCTCCCTTGCTCCTGTCGGGGGGGGGCTGCGAATGGAGAGGTGTGGCGCGCAGGGCGAGGGGTGACCCGAGCCAAGGGGGCCTTGGGGTTCAGGGGAGACTCCGGGAGAGAGGGAGGGGGTCGAGGAATGGGGGGAGGGAGGGGAGCATCCCTGGGTCAGAGAAGGGCAGCGGGGGGGGGGTGAGATAGGAAGACCAGTCTTGGGGGAGAAGTCTCCATCGTGGCGCCCGCTGGGAATATCCGGAGCGCTAGGGGCTCCGCGCAGAGAGAGGTGGGCCACGAAAGGGTTAACGGGCACGAGGGATAGAGACCCCCCTGTCCCTCCCCGGCTCGTCTTGGGGGGCCCCTCCGGCTGGAGAGATGGGGGCGCAGGACGTGGGGTGAGTGATGCCAAGGAAGCCTCTGGATACAGGGGAGACTCCGGGAGAGAGGGAGGGGGTCAAGGACGTGGGGGGAGAAGGGAAGGCAGCATTGGCGGGGGGGGGGAGAGATAGGAAGACCACTCTTGGGGGGTGGGCGTCTCCATCGTGCCTTCCTCGGGAAATCTCCGGAGGGGCCGCCTTGGCTTCTCTCTCCCGCCCAGCAATCAAGGGGGGGGCGACCAGAGAGGGATCCCTGGAAAGTGGGGGGTCCAGTCCCCCCACCCCTTCCTTCCTGCAACCTCCATCCTCCTTCCACCCCATAAGCCCCTGCCCTGTCCAGACAATGATTCTGCCCAGTCCAACCACTGGTCCCCTGGAGAGGAGAGGAAATCCCGAGAGGAAGAGGGGAGGGGGGAGGCCTTCTCAGAAGCGGCTCTTGGTTTCTGCAATCCCACCCAGGAAGCAGCCAGAAACCTTTTCCTCTCTCTCAGGCTTCCATCTTTATTGTCTTTTCCACTGAGGATGAGGATAATGTACACCTGTCATCAGAAACAGGGGTGCAGAGTCCATGGAATGGCTCTCAGGATTGATACAGAAGTTGCACCTCAAAAGCATTTCTGTTCCTCTTATTCTTCATAGGCAATGTCAGAGTGACTGACAAGCTGAGATACAACCCATCATCATCCAGTGAAAGCAACTGCCTGAATCTTCGCAGTCAAAGGACCCATCTTCATGATAGACGGTGCCTGGGGCTGGAGGCTCTACACACCGGGTGTCCCTGTGCAGGCCAAAGACTGCCAGTATTAGCACAGGTGAGGTGTGTGTCATTCCCAAATTTACAGACTGTATGTGAATGAGAGTTTGTGGGTGGGATTATCGTTTACGGCAACCCTGTGATTTTCTCCACCCATAACATTTCGTAAGCTAATATTGAAGTACGAATTCCAAAATAACTAGAAAAAATCACAAGATGATAATAATAGTACAGTAGTACCTTGGGTTAAGAACTGAATTCGTTCTGCAGCTCCATTCTTAATCTGAAACTGTTCTTAACCTGAAGCACCGCTTTAGGTAATGGGGCCTCCTGCTGCCGCCGTGCGATTTCTGTCCTCATCCTGAAGCAAAGTACTTAACAAAAGGTACTATTTCTGAGTCTGTAACCTGAAGCGCCTGTAACCCGAGGTACCACTCTAGACGTTATAGTATTAGTATTCCCCCCCCAACCACTCTGGGCAGCTTACAGTATATATAGGTAAAGGTAAAGGGACCCCTGACCATTAGGTCCAGTTGTGGCTGACTCTGGGGTTGCGGCACTCATCTCGCTTTACTGGCCGAGGGAGCCGGCATACGGCTTCCGGGTCGTGTGGGCAGCATGACTAAGCCGCTTCTGGCGAACCAGAGCAGCGCATGGAAATGCCGTTTACCTTCCCGCCAGAGTGGTACCTATTTATCTACTTGCACTTTGACGTGCTTTCGAACTGCTAGGTTGGCAGGAGCAGGGACTGAGCAATGGGAGCTCACCCCGTCACGGGGATTCGAACCGCCGACCTTCTAATCGGCAGGTCGTAGGCTCTGTGGTTTAACCCACAGCACCACCCGCGTCCCTACAGTACATATACAAGACAGTAAAACATCCAACATTTAAAACCTCCTGATACAGCTGTCTTCTAAATGTCAGATGGTCGCCTACTTCCATGCCCATAGAATGGAGGGCATTCCATTGGGCAGGAAGCCCTCTGCCTGGTTCCCTGGAACTTCACTTCTAACAGCAAGGGAACCAGCAGAAGACCCTCGGAGGCGGACCTCTCTGTCCGGACTGAGGGATGGGGGTGAAGATGCTCCGTCAGGTCCACAGGGCCGAGGCTGAGGAGGGCTTTAGGTTGCAGATCTTGCTCCTCCATAATGATCAATGTATAGTTAGCAGAGTAGGAAAAAACACTCAGAGGCAGGGGGAAAAAATCAGCTGAGAAATTTATTACTGAAGACAGATAAGCATGACAGTACCCAAAAAATAGCAAAAAATTAATTTACAGTAAAACCCTGACTTAGCAAACCAAAACAGCACTCAAGTAAGAAACAGACAAGCAGAGTAGAGTAATATCAGAATATGAAGTGGGAGCAGGCGCATTTCAATACTGTAATTCATATATAATTCAATGTCAGAGTAACCCTGGGACTAGATAACAAGCCTCCAGGTGGACGTGCCCCATCTGCCCTTCACTTTCCACTTCCGCACGGGCAGAATCTGCCTTCTGGACTGTGGGATTCATGGTTGTTCTCCTCTCCATCCACCAGGGCTTGACTTCAGGTGCAGCAGAATTCCCCAGCCCCCCAAGGATTTGAGACCCATCAGCTTTCCTCACCTGGTTTAGCCGGCTGGTTGAAGCCGTTTCTTGAACCCCTGTTGCATGCTGACAGCTTCTGGAAGCCACAGGTGAGAGCTGAGTGCAGGGTGGGCACCACAAGGGTGGAAAAATGCCCCCAGAAGGTGCAGGACATGTCCCCCACCAAAGGAACTACAGCTCCCCAATACCCCATGACATCTAGATTCAGGTAGGTAGCCATGTTGGTCTGACACAGTTGAAATAAAAAAATAAAAAATACTCCAGTAGCACCTTAGAGACCAACTATGTTTGTTCTAGATATAAGCTTTCGTGTGCATGCGCACGTCTTCAGATACACTGAAACAGATGTCACCAGACCCTTGTATGTCGTGGGAGGGCGGGGTGGGGTTTTTCTCAGAAGGTACTCCTACTACCCTTCACTATATGAGGAAGTGTGCATGCACACAAAAGCTTATACCTAGAAGAAACTTAGTTGGTCCCTAAGGTGCTACTGGACCATTCTTTTTTACTTCATCTGTGTCAGACCAACACGGCTATCTACGATTAAGTACAGTTATGTCCTGCTTTTCAGTGTCACTTTAGGATAGTCAGAAGACGGGCTCGAGTTCAGGCAGCACGTCATCATTATAAAGCACCATTGGGGTGGGTGTTTCCGTCTGGGATTCCCATGTGCCAGCTGCTTTCCTTGTGTTTCTCCTGCTCTCTCAATGCAATGCGAGGCATGAGGACAGAGGTCCATCTCCAAGAACAGGAGCTTCTCTGAGCACCCATTCAGCTGACCCCAAGCACCAAGCCTTGCCACTAGTTCTCTGACTGACCCAGACCACAGTCCCTGGAAAGGATGTAGACCTGGGTCTCACATAATGGTCCACATGGACCTCCTGAGGTCAGTGGGACTGTGCAGGTGATTCATGCAGGTGGAAATGGGGGCAACCACTTGATTTGAAAGGCAGTCTTAGAGTAAAAATTCTTGCTAAATGTAGTTTTTATCAATCTCTTTATCTCTTCATAAATCATGTTCCAAAATCTTTGTATCTCTAGACAGGACCACCACATATGGTAGTATGTTCCTATCTGTTCCTTACATCGCCAGCACTTGTTATTATCTGATTTATTTATTTTTGCAAGTTTTACAGGGGTCAGGTACCACCTATAGTACATTTTCATAAGATTTTCCCTTATAAGGAAACAAGCCGTGAATTTTATATTTTTAGTCCATAATTCGTTCCAAATATTGGGTTTGATCGTATGTCCCAGGTCCCTCTCCCATTTTACTGTAATTTCTTTGATATCTTCCTCCTTTCTTTGCCAATTCAAAAGTAGTTTGTACATTTTAGAAAGTGTCTTTTGATTATTATATAAAATATCCTTCTCCAGATAGGATTTTTTTTGTCAAATCTTTTGGTTCTTTTATCCTTTTCAAGGGCGGCTTTTAATTGATAATACTACAGCCAGGTTATTCCCTTCTGTTTCAATTCGCTTAGGCCCTTTATTTTTGGATCACTACTTGTTTCCTCTACTAAATCCTTATATGTTAGCCAATCGCTGTTCATATTCATCCTGTGAACTGACATAGATTCCATTGGTGACAGCCACCATGGTGTTTTGGTTACTACTGATTTTACTCCTCTCCCATACTTCATATAATGCCCTTCTCACAATGTGATTTAAAAATCCTTTGCGGGATTTAACCTTGTCATAGCCTATGTAGCCATGCCACCCATACACAATATCCCATCCCTCCAGATCTAGGACTTCCGTGTTTTTAATTAATATCCAGTCCTTAATCCATGTCCAACACACTGCCTCAAAGTACAGTTTAGTAGCTTAAATTTTATGCGTGGTTTTTCCCCTTGCCAAATAAACTTGGCAAGGTTCTTCTGCCAATCCTTAAAACACTTTACGCCTCCAATTATAGGTATTGTTTGGAACATAAAAATCATCTTTGGCAATACCATCATTTTAACTGTGGATATTCTCCCCCACAGGAATAATTTCAATTTTCCCCAAGTCTCTAATTCTTTTTTTATTTCCTTCCACTTCTTCTCATAATTGTCCTTATATAAGTTTATATTCTTATTGGTGATCCAAACCCCCAAATAATTTACCTTATTGGCTACCTTTAAACCTGTTGTATTTTCCAGTTCCTCTTGTTCCAACTTACGTAAATTTTTCGTTAATAATTTAGATTTTCCTTTATTCAGTTTGAACCCAGAGACTTTCCCAAATTCTTCCAGTTGTGCAAGCGTTTTTTGGATACTTTCCACTGAATTTTCAGTGGTTACGATTACATCATCGGCAAAGGCTTTAATTTTGTAGTATCAAGTTCCTAGGTTAATTCCTCTTAGATTTTTATCCTTTCTTATTGCTATTAAAAGTGGTTCCGAGGTGGCAATAAAAAGAAGTGGGGAGAGAGGGCACCCCTGTCTTGGCCCCCTTTCGATGCTGAACTCTTCGGTGATCTCGTTATTTATTAGCAGTTTTGTTTTTCGTTATCATATATCGCCCTAATTCCATTAATTATTTTCTCAAGACCTTTGAAAGTTTCCAATAGGAAATTCCATGATACTCTATCAAAAGCTTTTTCTGCATCAACCAATAACATGGCCATCTTTTTACTTGGTTTCATTTCCACATATTCCAACGGGTCAATTATTATTCTTGTATTGTCTTTTATATGTCTATCTGGTAAGAAGCCCACCTGGTCTCTGCTGATTATTTTGTTTAGAGTCTTTTTTAATCTATTAGCCATCACCCCAGCATAGATTTTATAGTTTGTATTCAACAGGGAGATTGGTCTATAATTTTTCATGTCTGTCAACTCCACTCCCTGTTTTGGGATTAGAGTGACCAGTGCTTCTTTCCATGATTGTGGTATATCTTTCCCTCCCAGTATATTATTCATTAGTCTTTGTAATATAGGGAGGATTACTTCTTCCAGGTTCTTATAGTACATTAATGTGATTCCGTCAGGACCTGGCGATTTGCCACTCTTCATATTTTTTTATTACTTGTGCCATTTCATCTATTTCTATATTGGAGTTTAGGGCCTCAACTTCTTCTTTTTCAATTCTTGGTAATTTATTTTGTTGTAAATACTCTTCCATTTTATTAACCTCTAAATGTTCTTGTTTATATAAATCTTTATAAAAGTTTAAGAATTTTATTTGTATTTTTACTGGGTCTGTTGTTTCCTCTCCTTTGTCCAAAATTTTATTTATAACTTTTTTTGTTTGCTTTTCCTTTATCATCCATGCTAACAACTTACCGGGCTTATTGGCGGACTCAAAAAACCTTTGTTTTCCCCATTTAATTTTATTTTCTACTTCCTTATTTAATATACGAGAGATATGGGATTGCAATATCTTTATTTTTTGTAATATTTCATGACTTTTTGGATTTTTGATCAACTCTTTTTCATTAATTCTTATCTGGTTAGTTAGCTCTTGGATATTATTGTCTTTTATCTTCTTCAGTCTAGCCATTTCTTGTATTCCAAGACCCATCATGTACGCTTTACTAAACTACATTTATGTCTGCATTTTGTTTCCCATTTATCTCGAAAAATCCCGCTAACTTGATTTTTGCTTGCGTCACCCATTGGTCGTCTCTCCATATAATTTTTACTAGGAATGGTATCAGATAATATTCCCAAAAACAAAACTAGGCTATTTATGTACGCAACGTCAGCAGCAAGGGTTGTAGTGGTGAAACACTGGAAAGATAAAAATATACCCACTAAAGAGGAATGGGTTGTCAAATTGTGCGAGTACTTGGAGCTGGCAAAGCTGACAGATGGAATAAGTGATAAACCTTAAAAAATGGTGAAAGAAGAATGGGAATATTTAAATAATTTTGTAGGGGACAAGGGCTCAACAAGAAAGATCTGGCTATGTTTAGAATGATACCGCATAGAGAAATGATACCAAGATGAGGGATTCCTTTGGAATGCAGATAGAGAGAAACGCTAAGAATAATGATCTGTTGTGAGCTTGACAGAAGTGTACAATAAATGAGCTTTCCTGCTTAGGCTCATCTTCCTTTTTCTTTTCCTTTTTTTCTTTTTCTTTTTTCTTTTCTTTTATCTTTCCCATAGTTGTTTATGTTCTGTGTCATGTACCTCAATATTTTTTGTAGACTTTTTTCATTTTTTTTCATTACTATTAAGGAATATTCCTTTGTAATTTTGGTTGTCTATATTTCTAAGTACCTCTTTACATGTACCTGTTTAAAGCAAAATAAAAGTTTTTTAAAAAGAGAAGAAGAAAAAAGAAAGAAAGAAAGGCAGTCTCAGAGGACAACGGTATTCTAAGATCATTCTGTGTTATTAAAGATGATTGAGGATTATGAAAGGTTGCTGATGCATTACTATCATTTGACATCATACCATTTTCATTTCCTAAAAATTGGGAACATGGGTAGGACATGGGAGAATGTAGGAGATGGTGAAATAAGAGAAGGTGCTAATGGAGGTTGATGTGTCCTTTTTTTCTGTGTTCTCTTTCCTAAAACCCAAACAGGATTTCCTTTCTGCCCACTCTGAAAAAGGTGATGGAGAAGACAGAATTGCAGGGGACAGGGCACCTTTCGTTTCATTAGGAATAGCCATTAAAATGTGTGAAATGTGGAATATGCTTCACTGAATGAGCACACATAGTTCACATCAACAAACACAAAAAGGAAAGAATACATTTAAAGGTATGGAGTGTGGAAAGAGCTTCTCTTTCAATGCAAAACTTAGAACACACCAGCAGACTCACAGAGAGAATAAACGTTTTAAGTGCAGGGAGTGTGGAAAGAACTTCAGTCAGAGTGGAAACCTTAAATTGCACAAACGGACTCACACAGGGGGGAAACTATATGAATGCCTGGAGTGTGAAAAAAGTTTTCATGATAGTGGAAACCTAAGAAGACATCAACAGACTCACACAGGGGTGAAATCTTTTAAATGTATAGAGTGTGGAAAGAGCTTTAGGGATAATGGAAACCTTAGAACACATGAACGGACTCACACCGGGGAGAAACCATTTAAATGTATCGAGTGTGGAAAGAGCTTTAGTAACAGAGGAAATCTTAGAACACATCAACGGACTCACACAGGGGAGAAACCATTTGAATGTATCGAGTGTGGAAAGAGCTTTAGTGAAAATGGAAAACTTAGAACACATGAACGGACTCACACTTGGGAGAAACCATTTAAATGTATCGAGTGTGGAAAGAGCTTTAGTGAAAATGGAAGCCTTAGGAACCATCAACGGACTCACACAGGGGAGAAACCATTTAAATGTATTGAGTGTGGAAAGAGCTTTAGTGATAATGGAAGCCTTAGGAAACATCAACGGACTCACACAGGGGAGAGACCATTTAAATGCATGGAGTGTGGAAAGGACTTCAGTCAGAATGGAAACCTTAGGAACCATCAACGGACTCACACAGGGGAGAAACCATGTAAATGTATGGAGTGTGGAAAGAGCTTTAGTAATAGTGGAAGCCTTAGGAATCATCAACGGACTCACACAGGGAAGAAACCATATAAATGTATCGAATGTGGAAACAGCTTTAGTGATAATGGAAACCTTAGGAAACATCAACAGACTCACACAGGGGAGAGACCATTTAAATGCATGGAATGTGGAAAGGACTTCAGTCAGAATGGAAACCTTAGGAACCATCAACGGACTCACACAGGGGAGAAACCATTTAAGTGCATGGAGTGTGGAAAGAGCTTCAATCAGAGTGGCAACCTTAGAAATCATCAACGGACTCACACAGGGGAGAAACCGTATAAGTGTATCGTGTGTAGAAAGAGCTTTAGGAACAGAGGATATCTTAGAACACATCAACAGACTCACACAGGGGAGAAACCATATAAATGTATCGAGTGTGGAAAGAGCTTTAGTCATAGTGGAAGCCTTAGACTACATCAACGGACTCACACAGGGGAGAAACCATTTAAATGTATTGAGTGTGGAAAGAGCTTTAGTAACAATGGAAGCCTTAGACTACATCAACGGACTCACACAGGTGAGAAACCATATAAATGTATTGAGTGTGGAAACAGCTTTAGTAACAGAGGATATCTTAGAACACATCAACGGACTCACACAGGGGAGAAACCATTTAAATGCATGGAGTGTGGAAAGAGCTTCAATCAGAGTGGAGACCTTAGAAACCATCAACGGACTCACACAGGGGAGAAACCATTTAAATGCATGGAGTGCGGAAAGAGCTTCAAGCAGAGTGCACACCTTAGACGACATCGGCAGACACATAGGGGAGAAACTGTTTAAATGTATGGACTGTGGAAGGAGCTTCAGTCAGAGTGGAACCCTTGATTTATGTCAACAAACTCACACAAAAGACAAACCATATTTGGAAAGTAGATAGAGGTTCGCTCTTAGTGGAAGTTCAAAATCAACAGACTCATGGACATGAAGAAGTTTAAGAGTTGAAACCCTTCAGATCATCCACAAACTCAGAGAGGAGAAGCAGTTTAAATGAAAAGACTGCAAAAAGTGCTTTATTTATAATGGAGTATTTAAGGAACAGGGACGCAGGTGGCACTGTGGGTTAAACCACAGAGCCCCGGACTTGCCGATCATAAGGTTGGTGGTTCGAATCCCCGCGACAGGGTGAGGTCCCGTTGCTCGGTCCCAGCTCCTGCCTACATAGCAGTTCAAAAGCATGTGAAGTGCAAATAGATAAATAGGTACTGCTCTGGTGGGAAGGTAAACAGCGTTTCTGTGTGCTGCTCTGGTTCGCCAGAAGTGGCTTAGTCATGCTAGCCACATGACCCGGAAGCTGTACGCCAGCTCCCTCGGCCAATAAAGCGAGATGACCACCGCAACCCCAGAGTCGGTCAAGACTGGACCTAATGGTCAGGGGTCCCTTTACCTTTACCTTTATTTAAGGAACATCTAGGGACTCTCACATGGGAGAACCCATTTAGATGTATGGAGTGTGGGACGTCTTCCTCTCAGAGTCCACTCTGAGGAATGAACTCAGCAGGAAGAAGAATAGTGGCGGAAACAGTCACTGCAACAAAGAGAGGCTAGAGAAACAAAAGAAGAAGGACCATCTCATAAGTAAATTGGAAAATTTCGCCTCCTACTGGCGGAAAATAAAATTACTCCAATAATTTAAAAAACGCTGCTAAGACACAGGCTTGCAGTACAGCCATAAAGAAAACTAGCTATACACGAAAGGACATTTGAAATACCAAGTTCAGCTTCTAGAAAGTAAGCTCTTAAGACGGATGTTAAGTACTGCGAAGGATCTTTTCTCTGATAATTGCCAAAGTAATTAAAAATTGCCAAAGTAAGTAAAAATATTTAACTAATTTTTTATTAAAACTTGGCCTTTTTTTTACTTTTTTACTTTTAAATTTACCTATTTGAAATGAACTGATAACAACATAGGGTAAAACCACCGGAATCTTAACTGACTTTCAATCCCATCAGGCAAAAGGACCAAATTATAGACTATAAACAGAGCATTTTCAAAGTTTAGGAATATATATATTCTTGGTTTGAAATAAAGATATCTAGATCAGAACCAAAAGGAAGAATGACAAATATGGGTTCTAAAAAATACCAAACTACACTGACATCTGGGTCAGGTCTACAAGTGAGAAGGCAATCAACAGCTGAAACAGACCCCAATGCTGACATAAAAGACCTTATAATGGGGATGGAAAAGAGCCTGAATGAGAAGCTGGACATACTAGCTGGCAACATCCAACAAAACTCAAAGCTAATAATAGACCTAACAACACAAATAAGTGACCTCTCACTTAAAAATAAAGAACTGGATAAATCTGTACAAGAACTTAAGAGTAAATCTACCAAACAAGAGGAAATGACGAAGAAACTGCAAATGGAAAATAAGGACATTAAAAAATCACAAGACTCAACGAAGGAAGAAATAAACGACCTAAAGAGAGCCCATGAAGAGCTGCTAGATGATATATCATTGATGGAGATGCGTCAGAAGGAGATGGTCCTCCGCTTCCGAGGCGTCCCACAAACTCATGATGAACAAATTCAAGAGAAACTATCACAGGAGATTGTAAACTGGTTGGGAGTAGAGGTAGAAGAGATGCTATTGGATATTGATAAAATTTTCAGGATCAAATCAGAAAGATCGGACACTTATAAAGGGCCAGGAGATTGCTTAATTTTTTTCAACTCAAGACTTTTAAAGGACAATATAGTACATCAAAAAGGACAAGTGAAGTTAGTAATAGATGATAGGCCTATCAAAATATTTAAGGAAATCCCAAAAAGAATTCTGAAGAAAAGGCAGAATTATAAGACAGTAACAGAAGCAATCAAGAAAAATTCGATTAGATTCCGGTGGGAATTTCCTGAGGGCATCACCTTCACATATAAGGACAAAAGAAAAACTTTTAGATCAGTAGATGAGCTGGGAAAATTCTGGAGGAAGTACAAAAAAGAATTAACTGGAGAGCCAACATTGGAGCGAGAGGAAACAACACAGACACCACAACAAACATAGAGATAAGCGCATATTAAGGGGGGGAGAGAGAGACTGGAAGAAGCAGATTATCAAAATCCTAAAATTTCTGAGTTATTTTCTTTCCTTTTTTTATTTACTCAACGAAACTACTGTAGATAATAAATAAAAATTAATGAATCTAAAAATTATATCTTGGAATGTTAACGGTTTAAATGATAAGAGGAAGAGAAATAAAATAGAACATGTATTGAGGAAAGAACAATGGGATATTATATGCTTGCAGGAGACCCATGTGACTAGAAACCATAGAAGGGTTTTAGAAAACAAGAGATTGGGTCAAGAATTTATATCCTCAGATGTAAAAAAGAAAAGGGGAATTGTGATCTATGTGAACCCTAAACTAGATGCAAAAAAAATCTTTAAGGATGATGAGGGTAGATTACTAGGGGTAAAAATAACAAAAGGTAAAGAACATTTAATTATAGTAGGAGTTTATGCACCGAATGGTAATATAAGGGATTGATTAGCTGCTTGTGCGTAAAATCGTGCTCCCTCAGAGTTTGTGCGACCCCACAAACCTCCGTGTGTGACGGAGCTCCTCAGACATGCCTGCTCTAGTCACTAGTAGAGTCCGACAGTGGCTGTCTGCGGAAGCGTTTCCAGCAAAGGAGCTCCTTAACGGAAACGCGTCTCCTGGACTCACGGCGTGACAGTTTCCGGCGAGGTGTGGGTCTCCCTATGGGAGACTCAGATACCTCCCCACTGTTCTCGCTGGAAGCGTCCCTGAGCCCTCCCTCCTGCTCGCATTCCCTCAGAGATCCACTCCTCCCCCTGCTGGTACCTGCTTCAGCTGCTGAGTCTCTTTCTTCCTCCCTGAGCCCCTCCACCACCTGATGCTCCGATGGCAGTTCCCTGACATCCACCTCCCCTCCAGGGCCCCCCTCACCCCCTCCCATTTCCTCTCCCCTGGGAGGTGAAGGGCTAAAACCCCGAAAGGAACCTTCCTCATCTTCCGACGTCTCGAACAATTCCCTCCATCGATCGTCGTCCTGGCTCGCTGAATCCTCTTCCTCTTCAGAATCTGGGAACCCCTCCAACTCCTCTTCCTCGTCGGTGGTGGCAAAGTATTCCCTTCGGAACCTCGCTACAGGCTGAGGTTTACGTGGGAACCTCTGATGAAAAGTCTCTATTAAAACTTCGTCATTGACATCCTCTGCCCTAACCCAGGTGTTTTCCGACTCCGGTTCCCCTTCCCACATTACCAAATACTCTACTTGATCTCCCTTCCACCTGGAATCGAGGATCTCCGCTACATGGTAGCTGTGTTCCTTCTCCTCCATTGCTGGTCCCCTAGTGACCCTCCCCTCACTGTCTCCTCTATACGGTGACAGCAACGACCTGTGAAAAACTGGGTGCAGCTTCATGTGGTTCGGTAACCGGAGTCTGAAAGCCACTGGATTGACCTGCTGCATGACTTCAAACGGACCCAGCCTTTTGGGTCTTAATTTCTTACAACCTCCTTTGAACGGCAACCCTTGGGTTGACAGCCACACCTGGTCCCCCACCCTGATGCTTTCACCTTCCCTTCTGTTTTTGTCTGCCTGCCTCTTATATTCCTCCTTAGCCCTGTTTAAGTTGAGTTGGAGCTGGCGGTGGATCGCTTCCATTTCTTCAACGAACTGTTCTGCAGCTGGAACGCTCCAGTTCTCCCCCTCCCCCCCTGGGAAGGCTCTGGGATGGCACCCGTGATTAGCCAAAAAGGGGCTCATCCCCGTGGACACGTTCTCTGCATTGTTGTAGGCAAATTCTGCCAACGCCAGCTTCTCCACCCAATCATTCTCTCTGTCATTAACATAACACCTCAAATATTGTTGAAGAACCCCATTTGCTCTTTCCGCCTGCCCGTTGGTTTCTGGGTGACGGGCCGTTGAAAAATTAACCTCTACATGCAGTAAGCTCATGAGCTTCCTCCAGAACCTGGAAGTAAATTGTTTCCCTCAGTCTGAAACCACCCTCAAGGGGGCGCCATGCAACCGAAACACATTCTCTACAAACAATTTGGCTGTTTCTTCTGCTGTGACCGCATGTGAGCAGGCTATAAAGTGGGCCATTTTAGTTAACAGGTCTACCACAACCATGATGGCTGTTTTCCCTCTAGACCTTGGCAGATCAGTCATGAAATCTATTGCCACTGCTTCCCACGGTCTTTCAGGTGTGGGCAGTGGTTCTAATAAACCAGCCGGCGCCCGCCTCTCCCCCTTGGCTCTTTGGCATTGTTCACACCCTCTCACATACTCCCGCACATCTTCCCTGACCTTGGGCCACCAAAATTCCCTGGTAACCAGCCACATGGTCTTGTGTTGCCCAAAATGCCCTGCTGTGGGGCTATCGTGCAGCTGCTTGAGTACCTTCTCCCTCAATTCCCCTTCGGGTATATATAACGCTCCCTTGTAATACAATGCCCCGTTTCTCTCCTCAAAACCACCGGGTTTGTCTTCCTCCCTCCTGAGACCCCTGAGTTTGTCCTGGGCGTATGCATCATGCACCGTACCCTCTACCAATTCCCTTTGCCCCACCAAAGTCGCCCCACACACCCAGCGGTCCTCTGGAATGATATGGGTTTCTTCGGGTGCTCCCTCCCCCTCCAAATATTCAGGTTTGCGTGAGAGAGCGTCCGCCCTAACATTCTCTGGGCCCGGCACGTAACAAATCTCAAAGTTAAATTTGGAGAACTCCTGGGCCCATCTCAACTGCCTTTGGTTGAGCACTCGCGCAGTTCTCCAATACTCTAGATTTTTATGGTCCGTGCACACTTGCACCTTATGTTGTGCACCAATTAGCAGATGCCTCCATCTCCGGAACGCCTCATGAATAGCAAGAAGTTCCCGGTCGTACACCGTGTAGTTCCTCTCGGATTTGTTCAGCTTTCGCGAAAAGAAGGCACACGGTCGCCACTCTGACTCCTCCTTCCCCGGCTGCAGAAGAAGCACCGCCCCTATGGCTCTGTCAGATGCGTCTGTTTCGACCCTCAGCTTCTTTTGTAAGTCCACATGCAGAAGTTGTTCTTCAGAGGCGAAGGCCCTTTTCAGCTCCTCAAACGCTCGCTCCGCCTCCGCCGTCCATACAAACTTCTTTTTACTGCTGAGACAGTCCGTAATGGGCGCCGTCAGGTGGGCGAAGTTTCGGATGAACTTACGATAAAAGTTCCCAAACCCTAGGAACCTCTGCACATCCTTCTTGGTTTTGGGTGTTTTCCAGTCCAGCACTGCCTGCACCTTGCCGGGATCCATGGCCAATCCCTTGTCTGACAGGCGGTACCCCAGGAATTCCACCTCCTTGGTATGGAACCGACACTTCTCCAGTTTCACCCACAGCCTGTTGGCTTGCAGTCTGCTCAACACTTCTCTGACGTCTCTCACATGTTGCTCCTCATTCTCCGAATACACCAACACATCATCTAGGAAAGCAACGCAATTCTTGTAGAGCAAAGGGCCCAGTACATGGTTCATAAAAGATTGAAAACACGCTGAGCCCGCTTGTAATCCAAATGGCATAACGAGATATTCAAATGCCCCCAAAGGGGTAAACATGGTGGTTTTCCATTCATCCCCTTTCCTTATGCGTATCAGGTTGTACGCCCCCCTTAGATCCAGCTTTGTAAAAATCTTTCCCTTCCGCACCCTGGTCAAAATTTCATCAATCCTGGGCATAGGGAAAGCCACTGGTTCAGTCACTGCATTTAGCCTCCTAAAATCACATACAAGTCTCGGCTTGTCCGCGTGTTTTTTGTCCACAAAAAACACTGGGCTACCCCCTGCTGCTTTGGACTCTCTGATGAAGCCTCTCTTCAGGTTCTTGTCAATAAAGTCTCGCAACTCCTGCATTTCTCTGTCTGACATGGCATACAACTTGCCCACAGGAAGCTGTGCTCCAGGGAGTAAATTGATCTGACAATCAAAGGGCCTATGAGGGGGTAGTTGGTCAGCTTCCTTCTCGCTGAACACGTCGCTGAGATCTGCATACTGTGGTGGTACCTTCACCTTCTCCATTACTTCAGTCCCTGCTAGGGTGGCTTGGGCCCCTGCTGAACCCTTTTCCCCTTTGCAGTGTTCTAAGCAATGTGCTGAACCAAAGGACACCACTCTTTGATGCCAGCCAACCAGCGGATCATGTAGAGCTAGCCAGCTCATTCCCAAAATAATGGGAGCGCCTCCCAGGGTGGCCACATTAAACGCTATCAGTTCTGTGTGCCTTGCCACCCTCATTATCATTGGGACAGTCTGCAAGCTGACTCCTCCTCCCAACAACTCCCTGCCATCAATCGTGGTCACCTGCAGGGGGTTGCTTAAAGGGATAGTCTGTATCTGGTGTTCAGCAGCAAACTCCTTGCTCATAAAATTGCAGGAACTGCCTGAGTCCAACAGCGCCTTTATTTTTAGGGGGTGTCCATTTTGCAGCTCTAGCGACACTTCAATCACTAGAGCAGGTCGAGGAGCTTCTGGCACGGGCACTTTCACTGCTCTTTGGCCTGGCTGCAGTGCCCCGATTGTGGCAACCAGGCGTTGGCTTTTACCTGCTCCGTTTCCCCCTGCTCTCCCCCCTCAACAGCTCCCACCATCCCTTGCCATTCCTTCCTCTGGGGGCAGACTCTGGCAAAGTGGCCTGGCTGTTGGCAGAGATAGCATTTCCGGGCGCCCTTTCCCTCCTTCTTAGCCCCCTCGCTGGTTTTTGAAAATGCGCGCGCGCGCGCTGTCCCGATTTCCATCGGCTCTGCCGGCGGGAAAGCTGGCTCAGGAATGTCTGGAATGCGGAACTCCTTCCAACGTTCCCCTCTCCCTTCCCGCCTCTCCAAGGCTCTTGCCTCCTGACGCGCTCCTATGGACAGCGCAGATTTGGTCAGCTGATCCATAGACACCGCCCTGGGGCTCCGTGACAGCTCGTCTTTCACAGCCGAAGAAAGACCTTCTTCAAATAGCATCTGAATGGGTGCCGCCGATAAATCCCACCCCAGTCTGTGAATCAGCATGGTAAACTCAGTCCAGTACTCACGGACAGATCGGCTTCCCTGCTTGCAAGCCATTAGCTGTCTGCGCACCACCCCTTCCTCAATATCGCTGGAAAACATGATATCCATTGCACGAAAGAACTTCATCGTGTCCTTTAGTACGTCATTGTGCGTTGCCATTAGGGGTCGAACCCAGTCTCTCGCCCCTTTCTCAAGATGCCCAATTACGAAAGCAACTCGCGATTCCTCATCAGGGAACTCATCGAACTGCACATTAATGGCATATTGCATCTCTGTCCTAAAGGCATGGTAATCCTTGGGGTCCCCCCCAAATTTCTGCACCAATCCTGGTACCTTTCTGGGGAACTGAGTGGCTCTCCCCTTCTTGTCTGCATCCTGAGCCCTTCTCTCCTCCAGCCTCGCCGTCTGCAGCGCCAGTTGGACCTCCAACGCTCGGTATCTATCTTCCAAGCTTGGACCAGCTCCAACCCCCGCTCCTCCGGTTCCGGTTGGTTCGCTCATGATGCTTTCTCTTGCACAGGCAGCGTACAGAGACTGTCGGACTGCTATAAGGGATTGATTAGCTGCTTGTGCGTAAAATCGTGCTCCCTCAGAGTTTGTGCGACCCCACAAACCTCCGTGTGTGACGGAGCTCCTCAGACATGCCTGCTCTAGTCACTAGTAGAGTCCGACAGTGGCTGTCTGCGGAAGCGTTTCCAGCAAAGGAGCTCCTTAACGGAAACGCGTCTCCTGGACTCACGGCGTGACAGTTTCCGGCGAGGTGTGGGTCTCCCTATGGGAGACTCAGATACCTCCCCACTGTTCTCGCTGGAAGCGTCCCTGAGCCCTCCCTCCTGCTCGCATTCCCTCAGAGATCCACTCCTCCCCCTGCTGGTACCTGCTTCAGCTGCTGAGTCTCTTTCTTCCTCCCTGAGCCCCTCCACCACCTGATGCTCCGATGGCAGTTCCCTGACAGGTAACAAAACAGAATTTTTCAGAAAAGTAGAAGCTAATTTACTGGAATTTATAGAAGAGGAAATTATTTTGATGGGAGACCTAAATGGTGTCACATCAATAGAATTAGATAGGACACAGAGAGAAAGAAAATCCAAAAAAGGCAGACTCCCAGACACCTTCTTTCAGATGGTAGAAAACTTAAATTTGATTGATACATGGAGATATAAAAACCCAGGAGAAAGACAGTATACACATTTCTCGGAAGTTAAAAAATCAGCCGGCAGAATTGACAGCATATGGGTATCAAATAACTTAACAACTAAAATTAAAAAAGCAGAAATACAGACCAAAATTATTACAGATCACAACCCAGTCACATTAGAATTAAAGGAACACAAGAAAACTAATAAAAGATGGAGACTTAATGAAAGATTATTTAATGACGAAAAGATTGTGAAAAAAGCGCAAGAATTACTGAAAGAATTTTTTGAATTAAATAAAGAACAGGATACAGACTTCAGGACAATATGGGATGCAAGTAAAGCTTTTATAAGAGGCTTTTACAGACAACAAAGTGTAATAAGGAAAAGAAACAGAGAGCAAAAACTGGAACAAATAAGGAAGGAAATAGGAATAAATGAAAAATTATTAGCAAAACAACCAAAAAATGAATTAATAAACCAAAAACTAAAAATATTACAAACCCAGGCTTCAGCAATATTAAATAGTGAAATTGAAGACAATATTAAATGGATGAAACAAAGGTTGTTCGAATTTGCAAATAAACCCGGAAAGATGCTAGCCTGGCAACTGAAAAAGAGACAAAAGGAAAAACTGATTGATAAAATAGTGGAAGAGGGGAGAACTTTAGATAACCCTGAGGGAGTTAAAAAGTGTTTTCCAAAAATTATAATAAGCTATATAAAGCAGGAAATGAGACAGAGGTTGAAATAAAAGAGTATTTATGTGGAAAGGATATACCTATAATGAAGAAAGAAAAGATTCAAGAGCTAAACTCCCCAGTAATCACGACAGAGCTTCATCAAGCGATAATTAAGATGAAACTGGGAAAATCCCCAGGCCCAGATGGTCTTACCGCAATACATTACAAAAAATTAGAGGAACCACTACTATCACCTATGAAGACATTCTTAAATAGAATATTAGAAGACGGGAAGATTCCCAACACCTGGAAACAGGCGCTGTCAGGGGTTCAGGAGCAGAGGCACAGGGGAGAGAGGAGATGGAGAGCGAGGGGGAGGAATCTGGGAGCAGCGGAGAGCGGACTGAGAGTGACCCGAGAGATTCCATGAGCCTCTCCAGTGAATCAGAAGATTCCCAGAAGGGGGCGCCGATGGCCAGGGCAAGGGGGGTCCCAGGGGGGATACACCAGGAGCAAGGGGCCAGCGGAGATTCCCAAAGCAGTAGCTGGAAATCGGGGCCAGGTTCCCCACCGGAGCGCAGTGGGGGGGGGAGATTATTTCGACGGCAGATTATTTCGACGACCGGCTTTTCACACCCACACTTTCCGCCAGCACGTTCCGGGGGTTCTCCTCAGAGGAGGAACCGGTGCCAGAAACCAGCTCCCCAGAGGGATCGCTCTCTGGGTTTGGCACGGACTGCTCCTATTGGTGGGACAATCAACCAGAAGTTGGGTGGAGCAGGGGACTCTTACACGCATCCTCGCCCGAGGTGACAGGGGGAGAAGAGGACATGGACAGGTTGGGGGGGGCTCCTGCATTCGAACACAGCTGCAGAGAGATGGAAGCAGAGGAGATCGACGCCGACGAGCCCATTACGAGCTGGCCAGATCCAGATGACCGGCTGCACACCAGGGGGAAAGAACGGTATCCTGCACTTACCCCCGCAGCATTGGAGCACCCGGAACCCACACCCGAAGAGAGGGAGGGGGAAGGGGGGCTTCGAGGGGGGGATGGATGTCGGGTTCAGGAGCAGAGGCACAGGGGAGAGAGGAGATGGAGAGCGAGGGGGAGGAATCTGGGAGCAGCGGAGAGCGGACTGAGAGTGACCCGAGAGATTCCTTGAGCCTCTCCAGTGAATCAGAAGATTCCCAGAAGGGGGCGCCGATGGCCAGGGCAAGGGGGGGTCCCAGGGGGGACACACCAGGAGCAAGGGGCCAGCGGAGATTCCCAAAGCAGTAGCTGGAAATCGGGGCCAGGTTCCCCACCGGAGTGCAGTGGGGGGGAAGAACCCCGTAGGTCAGAGGCAGTGTCTCCTCCGGCAAGCAGGGAGGAGGAGTCCGGCCCAGCTAGCGTCCCCGAGGAGGGAAGCAGCGACAGGAGCAGTGTAACGGTCAGAAGGAAGGTGGCAGGCTGGGCGCGCGCGCCAAGTTCAAATGTACAGGCGCGCGGGACAGCTGACAGCCCGGAGTGGGAACCAGGTCCTAAAGCCCGCCGGAGGTTGGGGGAGGATTCAGGAGACTCAGCATCTGAAGAGTCTAGGAAGGGTGAGTCCTCGGCGGGCAAGAGGACCCAGAGGAGAAAAGAGCAAAGGAAGAGGTGGAGCAGGGCTAGAGTCTTAAACTGGTGTACGGGGGGAGGAGACTCAGACGGAGCTTCGGCGGTCTAGAGTTAGAGATGTAGAGATGCGCGCCAAGAATGTAAGAGCGAAGCAGAACTTAAATAAAGACTGTTTCATATAAGAACGATCTGGCGTTGGTCCTTTGTGAGCTGGGACCTGGGGCAGCTCTGACAGTAAGCTCCGTCTCTCCAAAAAGACCCTCGCAGCGCGAGTTGGCACAGAGAGGGGGCAAAACTTGGTGTTTTGTGAGCTCACGAAGATAGGCGAAGATGGCCACAGAGGAGAAGGTAACAGAACTGCATAAAGCAGTCACGGCGCTTTACGCAGAAGTAGAAGTATCCCGAAGGAGAGAGCAAGAAGCAGCAGCGCTCTGCCAGGATCTGCAAAACAGGTTGGAAAGCTTGGGCAAGAAGGGGCTGCTGGAACCCAGACCGGAGGGAGTTGGTCTCGGAAAGAGGGGAGGCAGCGTCGTAGCCCACTTTAATGGGGACCTGCAGCAGTATCCAAATTTCAGAGCAGACATAGTCTTCGCGCTCAGGTTGCTTCAGAAAGACTTTAGAGATGAGGAGGAGAAGGTGGGGTTCATTATAACTCATCTGCATGGGGAAGCTAAATCATGGCTGCGCAATTTGTGGCGCGAAAATGATCCCGCCCTCCGGGATTCAGACGCATTTCTCAAAGCTATGGACGCTTGTTTTAAATCAGCGGTAGATGTGGATGTCGCAAGGAGGGACATGCATGGGCTACGACAGGGGAAAGCCACCGTGAGACAGTATCACTCCAACTTTTTTGCCTTGGTGAATGTGCTGGGCTGGGAGAAGCACTCCATTGCCGTAAGGGACCTGTTCTGGGAGGGGCTGAATGCCGCAGTGAAAGACGAACTAGCAAGGGGGGAGAGACCCACCACCACTTCAGAAGTCATCCAAAGAGCGCTGGCGATAGGAGTACGCCTGGAAGAACGCCCCTGGGGCAGGAATGAGGGATGTTTGGGGCGCACGCCAGCCAAAACAGCCCCCTTCCTTACCAGAGAGGCAGGACGCGCGCAAACCACACCTCCTTTGGGGAGGGAAGAAGAGCCGATGGAGATAGGCGGTGCTAGGGCTCAGACAGCGACCAGAGCCCAAACACCGGGAGCAGTCAAGGCGCAAGTTCCTAGAAGGAACAGGAAGTGCTACATCTGCAACAGTGCACAGCACATGGCTAAAGAGTGTCCCCAGAGGATCCAGAAACAAACTGCAGGCTCAGCAACAGTAAGGGGAGCAGCTTCGCAGGAGCAACACCTGCAGGGAAACGACCAAGCCTGGTTGGAAGCAGTGGCACTGGGGCCCAGCCAGGCGAGTCAGTGAAGCAGTCCCCAGAGATTTTACAGCCCACAGACCCCCTCCCACCTAAACCAGTGGTGCAACTCACCGCATCGCTCCAACTGCCAAATGGACTCACCCTGGAAGTTCCTATTACCATTGACTCTGGCAGTAATGCAGACTTTGTAGGAGTGGACTTTATCCGGCAACATCGCATAGCGCTCTTACCAGCCATGATGCCCCTGAACGTAGTCACGGTCGATGGCAGGGAGCTACTGGGAGGACAGGTGGCACAACAAACACCCCCCATGGTGATGCAAATTGGGAATCACCGCGAAGTCATAAGCTTCAACGTCACCCACCTGTCGGATACACCCATAGTGTTAGGCATGAGCTGGCTGGATAGGCACAGCCCGGCATTGGCATGGTACCAGCGTCAATTGACCTTCGGCTCCTCCTACTGCGTGGAACATTGCATCCAGCCCAGCCCGGAAGGAGAGGGGCAGGAGGATGAATCACAGCTACACCTAGGCATGGTGCAAGCAGTACCGACCAAGTACAAGGCGTTTTTGGAGGTCTTCTGTGAGAAAGAGGCGGACAAGCTGCCACCCCACAGGCCCTACGACTGCAAGATTGACCTCCTGCCGGGGACGACGCTGCCTACTGGAAAGCTGTATTCCATGTCTGAAGACGAACTGCAAGAACTCAGGGAGTTCATAGATCACAACCTGAAGCGGGGATTCATCCGAGAATCCAAAGCAGTGGGGGGCAGCCCCGTGTTTTTCGTTAAGAAAAAGGACACGCCCCAAAAAAGGCTGATAGTTGATTATAGGCTCATAAATTCCAAGACAAAGCCCACAGCTTTCCCCATGCCCAAGATCGACGACCTGCTCGCGACGGTGAGGAAGGGACGGATCTTCACCAAGTTGGACTTACGAGGAGCGTACAACCTTATACGCATGAGGGAGGGCGATGAGTGGAAGACGGCCATGTTTACACCTTTGGGCACCTATGAATATCGAGTTATGCCATTTGGTCTCCAAAACGGTTCTCACTGCTTCCAAGCTTTTATGCACCACGTGTTAGCGGGACTCCTCTACAAGAAGTGTGTCTGCTTCCTGGACGACATCCTGATTTTCTCGGAATCGCAGGAGGCTCACGAGAGAGACGTCAAGGAGGTCCTGCAGAGACTGCGGGAGCACAGACTTTACGCCAAGCTGGAGAAGTGCCAATTCGACATGACGGAGGTGGATTTCCTGGGCTACAAGCTGTCCGACAAGGGACTCGCCATGGATAGCGCCAAAGTCCGCTCGGTGCTCGACTGGAAGAGCCCATGCAATAGGAAGGAGGTCCAGAAGTTTGTCGGCTTCGCCAATTTCTATCGCAAGTTCATCAAGGGATTCGCGATGGAGACGGCGGCCATCACCGACACCCTCAGCTCCAAAAAGAAGAAGTTCACCTGGACGGATCAGGCGGAGCAGTCCTTTCAGAAGCTCAAGCGTCCCTTTGCGTCCGAAGAACAGCTGCTGCACGTAAACCCCAGCAAACCGATGAGGGTTGAAACGGACGCCTCAGACAGAGCGGTGGGGGCGGTCCTGTTGCAGCAAGATCTGCAAGGGGACTGGAGGCCGTGCGCATTCTACTCCAGGAAACTTAGCAAGTCGGAACAGAACTACACCATCTGGGACAGGGAGTTGCTGGCCATTCATGCAGCCTTCAAGGCGTGGCGACACTTCCTCATCGGAGCCAAACACACAGTGCAGGTCCGCACAGACCATAAGAACCTGGAGTACTGGCGCACGGCGCGGTTTCTGAACCAGAGACACATCCGCTGGGTGGAGTTCTTTGTGGATTTCGACTTCCGGATAGAATACATCCCGGGAGACAACAACATCATGGCGGATGCACTGTCCAGGAAGCCGCAGTATCTCGAGGAAGCGGCACCGGTAGCGGCCAAGCACATTTTCGCACCGAAAGCGTGGGCATGCGCTTCAGCCACAGTGAACCTGGACGAGGTGCTTCGCGCGCTGCAGACGGACTCGTTCGCACAAGCCAAGATGGAGGAGGTGCACAGAGGCACAGTGAAGGACGACGAGTTCCAGATACGCGACGGACTGCTACTACGCAAAGGGGTTCTCTATGTGCCGGGAGACGACCTCCGCGCAAAGGTTCTGCAGCAGTTACTGACAGGCGCACATAGTAGTAATCCGAAAACAAGGACGAAATAAAGAGTTTATAACCAATTATAGACCAATATCATTACTAAATAATGATTACAAGATCTATGCACAAATACTGGCAACAAGATTAAAGACAGTTTTGCAGGAATGTATAAATAAAGAACAGGCAGGGTTCTTGCCGGGCAGGAAAATGAGTGACAATATAAGAATAGTGATTGATATGATCGAGTATTTAGACATGAAACCAAGTAAGAAGGTAGCCTTTGTTTTTGTGGACGCGGAAAAGGCGTTTGACAAAGTATCATGGAAATTTCTAAAAATATTATTAGACCAGATGGACATGGGAGACCAAATCACAAGAGGGTTAAAAGCAATTTATGAACAACAAGAAAATGTATAATTGGTTGGAAATCAATAAAAAAATTTAAAATGCAAAAAAAAAAGCAATTTATGAACAACAAGAAGCAAATATAATAATAAATAACGACACGACTGATTATTTTAAAATACAGAAGGGCACCAGACAAGGGTGCCCACTTTCACTTTTGTTATTCATTTTGGTTTTGGAAATATTAAATCAAGAAATCAGATTGGAGCAAGAAATAAATGGAATATCCCTAGGAGAGAAAATATACAAAATAAGGGCATTTGCAGATGATTTAGTTTTAATGGTGGAAAATCCAAAGGAAAGCGTAGCAACGGCTCTAGAAAAAATGGAAAACTTTGGAAGGGTATCAGGTTTTGCTTTGAATAAAGAAAAAACGAAACTAATGGTAAAAAACATAGGAGATTAAGAGAAAAAGGAACTGGTAGAAAAATTTGGATTACAAATTGTAAAAAAAGTAAAATATTTAGGTATACAAATAACAATGAAAAATATAAATTTGTTTGAAGATAATTATAAAATTTTTTGGGAAGAAACAAAAAGAGAAATGGAAACTTGGACAAGATTGAAATTAACACTCTGGGATAGAATTTCGGCTATTAAAATGAATATCTTACCAAAACTTCTGTTCCTTTTTCAAATGATTCCCATAATAGGTAAAGACGATTGTTTTTAAAAATGGAAAATGGACCTAACAAAGTTTATATGGCAAGGCAAAAAGCCACGGATCAAACATAAATTATTAACCGACATAAAAGAGCGGGGAGGTTTTGGACTCCCAGACCTGAGACTATATTACGATGCAGCATGCTTTACTTGGATCAAGGATTGGATCAAATTGGATAACAGTGACATTTTGGATTTGGAGGGATGGAACAACAGATATGGTTGGCGTGCCTATCTAATTTATAACAAAGTGGCAGTTCATAAAGAATTTCTAAGCCACGTAATTAGAAATGCACTATACAAGGTCTGGATGAGGCATAGAAGGTTGTTAGAACCAAAAACCCCATGGTGGGTCTCACCGCTAGAAGTAATATCGGTTAAAAAGAAAAATACTATAGGAAGAATGGCAACTTACCAGCAGCTCCTAAAGGAAGAACAGGGCCAATTAAAACTAAGACCATACGATGAGGTGACCCAATACTGTACCACATGGTTACAATATCACCAAATTGCACAAATATTCAACCAGGATAAAGTAATAGGATTTGAAAAAGAAGAATCAAAATTACAAAAAGTATTATTACGAAACTCAAAAAAATATATATCCAAAATGTATAATTTATTATTAGAATGGGAATTAAAGGATGAAGAAGTAAAAGAAGTTATGATTAAATGGGCATGTGATATAGGATATATAATTCGGCTGGATCAATGGGAGAAATTATGGAAATATGATATTAAATTCACGGCATGTTATACAATAAGAGAAAATTTTATGAAAATGGTGTACCAATGGTATTTTAACTCCGGTAAAATTGGCTAAAATTTACAAATTAAAATCGAATACCTGTTGGAGATGTAAAAAAGAAATAGGAACAATGTTTCACATGTGGTGGGAATGCTGACCTATTAAACAATTCTGGAATGAAATCTATGAAGAACTCAAAAAGATGTTTAAAATATCTTTTAGTAAAAAACCGGAGGCATTCCTTTTAGGTTTAATTACAAATGATATCCCTGAAAATCAAAGGAAAGTATTCCTTTATGCAACAACAGCTGCCAGGATGCTTATAGCTAAAAACTGGAAAGGCAGAAAACTTCCATCAGTGAAAGATTGGCAAATTAAATTTTGTGAATACATAAATCTGGCAAGACTCACAGCTTACATAAGGGGACAATCGGACCAGAAATTATTAAAAGAATGGGGTTGTGCTAAAGACTATATGAAAAAACATTGTTCTGGAGTTAGTATATTGGTATGTAATGAATGAAGCTTTACAGGGTTAAAGAATAAGAAAAATTGTGTAAAAAAGCACAAAGATGGAAGTAATCTAATTAGACACAACAATACAATAAGAGTAAATTTTTTGAGGTCTTAGAACAAAGGAAGGAAGTCAATTTGTGTTTATGTACGGAATGATATGGTTTTGTTCTGTAGATGTGTGCTTTTTTGTTTTTATTTAGTTTAGTTTCGTTTCCTTTGGTTGTTTTTTTTCTCTTCCCTTTTCCTTTTCTGTTTTTTTTTTCCTATATGTTCCCGGGATTTTTGTCTGGATAGTATTATTTTGGATTCAATGTTTGTAATTTTTGTTATGATTCTGCATTGAAAATAAAAAAACTCAAAAAAGGTGTGATTTAAGAAGCAAAAAGTTATTTGACTTTGCAGCTCAGTTTGATCTTTTTATATACTTTTTAAAGTATTGTGGTGTTTTATGTATTGTGACTTCACTGTTACGTTTATTGACTATATCAAGTAAGCATTTATTGTAATTGCTGAGAGTGATTTTCTGCTTGAATTGCTGATATTTTTAGAGTTAATTTCATTGTGACACATTATATTCTAAATATATGATTGGATATTTAAAAAAAAAGAACTCAACAGGAAATCATTCCTAAAAACAAGAGGTATATGTGAAGTTCTGGTGTTTATATGTAAAACAGTATAACAATGAAATAATGGAGGCAGCATCTCACAATGGTGAGTATAATTTTAGATGAAAGTACCTTTGGTTTTTGCTCCAAACTCTGTCATTCTCCCACCGCATGATCTCCAAGCACTGCTTCTTCACCAGAACTTCATCGCTGCCTCCTGCGGGTCATGAAGAAAACTTGTATGGGATATTTTCCCCCAAGCCTAATTTCAAGAGGGGGAAGGAGGGGCTTTAGGTACCAGGGAAATCTCCTGGTGGGGGCATCTTCACTCTTGAACCCCATGGGGCAACCCCAGAGCTCCTGCTTTTTCTGGAGTTTGGGGAAGATAGCATCCAGGGAGACTCCCCCTCCTGCTGTGACCAGCTCCCCTCTCCCCTGGTCTCCTAGAGCACACAGGAAATCCAGTTCAGACCCCATGAGCCTGTACATGATATTAAGAGGTGTTGTTTTTTTGTCCCAAAATGCACCACTTTAATCTCATTGACAATGAGCTGTATCTGTTCATTCACTCCCTTTGAAGAAGTCCTTTTGGAGCTCCTTGCAATCTCTCTCTGTTTGAACAACCCTGGAAAATTTGCTGCCATCAGCAAACTTTGCCCCCTCCCTGCTCCCTCCTAAGTCTAGATCATTTATGAACAAGTTGAAAAGCCACAGGTCCCAATACTGGTCTTGAGGGGACTCCGCTTTCTGCTCCTCTCCATTCAGAGAACTGTCTATTTACTCTCTTGGTTTTTCAGAAGGAGGGCTGCCTTCCTGGTGGTGGGATGGCGAAGAGCAGAAAGAAGGAGAAAAGGGAGCAGAATGGAAGGGGAGGTGTTGGAAGCTGAGGAGGAAACAGGGTTTGGTGGGCGGGAAGAGTCTGGGGCAGAGAGCAGTTCAGGCTCAGAGGGAGGAGAGGAGGGGGCCAGGAGACCCAGAGGAGGCCGGCTGCTGAAGCATCTAGGGAGACCCCCCCCCCCTCCTGCTGCGACCAGCACATGCCTTTGAGTCTGGCAGTTAGAACTCTTAGAATGTGGGGATCCCATTTTTCAACCAAAGCCAAAATCAAACCAAAAACCCACTAGCCTTTTCCCAGGTCTTTCCTGACCTGACAGTCATTCGTCTCCTCTATGAAGGACTCTACAAAGCCCTTCTCCCTCTTTATCCCATGGGGTCCCAGCAACCTTTTCTGCCTCTTACACGCTAGGAAAAAGAGTCCCTTTCCATTGGACGCCTGGCAGCCCAGTGCCAAATCCGGCTGCTCCAGAGAGAACGGAAAGGAGCTGGAAACGCCCTTGCGCTCTGACGCGCACCAGTCACGTCCTCCCGGATCTTGGTGCTGCCGGTGCAGCTGCATTTAGGAGAAAAAGAGAAATTGGAAACCGAGCCCAAGTCCCTTGCTATCCAAAGTGGCCACTTGGACCAGCCTTGGGCGTCTTCCTTGGGAAAAAGGTAAAGTTTCAGATCTCAGGTTCCCCGACAGGGAATGAGAGCTTTGATTGGCGTTCTCCCCTTGCAGTTAATTGCCTCTCTAATTGCAGAACCCCAATTCTCCCCAATTCTCCCGTTCTCCCCTCCCCCTCCTTGCCACCTCTTGCCAGGAAGGCTGGGAGTGAAGACCGTCAGCAAAAGAGACAGCAAAGGATGAGAATCTGGGTTGCTGGGTGTTTCAGAGAATCCCGCCCACAATCTTCTCCATTCCTAGACTCACGTCCGCATGCGCTGCTCCTGGCCACCCCGGGGTCTTTTGCTAGATTAATTTATGGCCGGCCTGGGGCTGAAAATAAACCACCTAAAAACTAAATTACTGACAAAAAGCCTCACAATGGAAGGGGAAAAAAGAACTTCAAGAAAAAACAGGCCTGGAAATTAAAAATAAGGTTAAATACCTAGGGATCTGGATTTCAAATAAAAGTTTAAATGTATATGAGGATAATTCTAGTAAAGTATGGAAATAAATTAAAAAAATATGGAAACCTGGACCAAACTCCATCTCTCACTCTGGGGAAGAGTCTCGGTTGTGAAAATGAATATCCTTCCCAAAATGATGTTCTTATTCCAAACAAGGCCCATTTTAGGAGAAATGAATTGTTTTAAGGAGTGGAAAAGGGAAATGTCTAGATTTATATGGAGTGGAAAGAAACCGAGAATTAAACACCAGTTATTAACAGATCAAAAGGAGAGAGGAAGTTTTGCGTTGCCAGATTTGGAATTCTACCATGCGGCGGCAGGATTGGTTTGGATAAAAGACTGGATTACACTACATAATTTACATAATTATGTAAAAAATGCTTTATAAGAATAAGGGTGAAAGAAGTTAGAACAATATTATGTTAAACTTAAACAAATGGAAATAAAGTGGAAAATCGGAGACATAATAGTTGAAATGTACAATATAGAATAAGATTTGAAAGAGGGCATGGTACTGCTGAATACAATCCTGTAAAAGGGAACACAGAAAAGGGAGATGTGAGGGAGTCTGGAAAAAGGGTTATGAAAATAATTTGTTAGAAATTGGATTTTTATGTCTTTCTATGTCTTTTTTTCTTTTACTTTTTTCGTTGTTTGCTGTATTTTTCCGTCTGTATTCGATTGGGATAATGTTTTTCTTTTTTCTGATTGTGATGTGTGTTTTATTGTTTAAAACTTTAATAAATATCTTTTTTTTAAAAAAAATAAAAGACTGGATTACACTAAAAGATATGGACCTATTAGACTTGGAAGGCCACGAGAATCGGTCTGGATGGCAGTCTTCTTTAATATACGAAAAAGTGAAGGTCCACAGGGGATTTTTGAGCCATGTGATAAGAAAATCGTGATATAAAATCTGGAATAAATATAAATACCCTTGTGGACATCACCAAGAGAAGCCATATACTCATGTTAGAATAGTTACAACTAGCAAAACCTACGGGAAGAGTTAGAGGAGAATTGAACCAGAAAATATTTGGAGAATGGAGGATATTTAAGGATTATATAAGATCATACTGTACCAACCACACCATATTAGCAGAACTTGAGTGATACTTGTAAACACAACAAATATTGTTCGTGGAGTAGACGGGAACAATATTAAAGAATATATAACTGTGCAAAAAAACAACAACGACAGTATAAACAGTACCATGAGAATGATTGGAAGACTCGTTTTGTCAGAAGTCTTTTTTATTTAATTAGGAAGATTAAGTTTTTTAATGCACATAAATCTGCTTCTTCTTTCTTTTTCTGTATTTTCTTCTTTCCTTTTTTCTTAATTGTTTTTTCTTTATTTTTCTTTTTTGCAGTATGAGATTGCAAATTCTTTATATATGTTTGTAATTTAAATCAATAAAGATTATTTTAAAAAATAAATCAATTTGAGGCCGGCCTGATCAAGCGTTGCTTCCTCTGGTTAGCCCCGCTGGAACTCCAGTTCTTTCCAGACCCTGGGGTCACTAGAGGACTGGTGGCTCCTCCTGGCAAATGGCCTGGTGTGCGCTGGATCACCAGTCCTTCCTTGCCCCCAGAATCCGGGCAACCGAAGGTCCCATCTGGGGTGCCATCTGTTGTAAATAAAGCTGCCCTTCTTCCCTTATGGGGGACACAAGAGCCCTTTATAGAGTCCCTTGTAGCTTCTCCATCGTTTGGAGGAAATAACAGAGGCAACCAGAGATTATTGAGAAGCAAAGCAGCTAGTAAGCCTGATCTTGATTGATCTGTTGCAACAGGGTGCTCCCCTGAGGAGAACCCCAAACCAAGGCGTGCCAGCCCTTATATAGACATTTTGAATGCCCTGCCCTGGAGCTCCAGACCACCCCTCCATACATCACACATACATCACAGAAGGGGTGTAACCCAAGACCACCCCCCACAAACACCATACCTAAATCACAGAAAAGGTGGTCACCACAGAAATTTGAATGTTGTCGTTTTTCCTGTCTGCCAGGTTATCTGATATTGCCATATCTGATTCCCTTTCCTGGTAGTCTGGCCATTCCTTTGAGATGGTGATTTCCCAATTCCTGAGACAGTGGGAAGGTTCCCTCACCCGCTCCCTCCTTGCAGAGAAAACATTTGGTCAGTTTGGGAATCAAAATGATTTCAGGTCGGTCTTCCTGTGCTACTCCAGACATGTGGTCTACATATCTATGTATGTGCTTGATTGGTACATTTATGAACATTTATTATATATATAAGACCTCAATTTTTTTATTACAGGATTCATCCAGTCCAGCCTTTCGCATGATGTATTCTGCATATAAGTTAAATAAGCAGGGAGACAAAATACAGCCTTGTCGTACTCCTTTCCCAATTTTGAACCAGTCAGTTGTTCCATATCCAGTTCTAACTGTAGCTTCTTGTCCCACATAGAGATTTCTCAGGAGACAGATGAGGTGATCAGGCACTCCCATTTCTTTAAGAACTTGCCATAGTTTGCTGTGGTCGACACAGTCAAAGGCTTTGGCATAGTCAATGAAGCAGAAGTAGATGTCTTTCTGGAACTCTCTGGCTTTCTACATAATCCAGCGCATGTTTGCAATTTGGTCTCTGCTTCCTCTGTCCCTTCGAAATCCAGCTTGCACTTCTGGGAGTTCTCGGTCCACATACTACTGATACGGTAGGGGGGGCATGTCTTCCTCCTACCCTTCCACCGGTCACCAGAGGGTCTGAGGCGATGACCTCGAGGGCACCCAGCCCCACGTGGACCCCTCAGCCCCCACACCATTACACAAGCACCACACTCTACCCCAAGCCCCATAAATAAAGTGCCTTTTCCCTTTCCTATTACGGGCGAAATAAGCCCAAATCCTTATGCCTTTCCCCGCTCTATCTTTACTGTGAGTTGACCGTACGAAGCTGTATCCCCATTCTTTCAATGGGGTTCTACCCAATCAGAACCATGCATTCGCCTTGCAGAGCTAGCTCAGCGAGCTCCTGCACGCCTCATTTAACCTCTTGACAAGCTGCTGATGGCTCACCGCTGGGAGAACAATGGAACCAAAACTTGTGAACTCATAAAAGTGTCAACTCCTGCTACAATGTATCTATTTTGTTTCCAATTTCAATCATGGACTAAAAACGGCTAAAATCTTTAGAAAATCGTATAAAATCAACCACAACTCCGATTTCTTTGCTCTTGGTGCCGATCGATTCAGTCTCTTCAGGACTCCATAACACCTCCCCGGCCTCCATGATCCCTCAAGCGAGGTGTCACGTACTCAGGTCAAATCGCTCTGCCAAGCCTTTCCTCCAGGCAATGCCAGGTGGCAGACCATGCATACATGGACCATTGTTTTCTCATCACTGCGAATATCTCCAGCTCTGCATATTCCCCCTTCCCTCCTCCATATGTTAATCCTGTGTAACCCAACCTCTCTTTAATGTATTCATGATGTAATCCATGTAACCCAACCTCTCTTTAATATATTCATGATGTATTTCGCACTGTATTCTGGGACATGGAGGGAAGTTTCAAAAGTTCATGTCACCCCTTTCTCGCTGTTCAATCTCGCCTTGAACCTGTTGTGCAATAAACTTGGATCTCCTGCCGTTGGCTCCTGTCTCCGGCTGAGCTCATTTTCCTCCGCAGGGACCCACGGACTTAGTCCGATGAGCTGAGTGGCAGAGCAGCCTCGCATCCAGATTTTACCGTAACACTGCTTAAGCCTGCCTTGTAGCATTTTAAGCATAACCTTACTATCGTGTGAAATGAGCGCAATTGTGCAGCAGTTGGAGCATTCTTTGGCACTGCCCTTCTTTGGGATTGGTATTGATGTGTTGCAGGGAACCCCCCGCCCAATCATTCAGTTTGTACAAACAACACACACACACACTCACTCACACAGGACATACATGACACTTGTTATAAATTCATAGAAAATCAACCGTACATCGGATCTGCACCGTTCAACTTTTATTTTACACCATGAGTGAAGGACTATCAAAGGGGGGGGGTAGACTTGACACAAGGCAGCCAACATATCCACAGCGAGCCCTACCCAGTTGGCATGCCAACCTTGATGGTCCTAGACAGAAGATCATTCCACTCACAAAGGACCTGCATATGGAAGTGGATTCAGTACAGACTGAAACACAGGACAGTGACCAGCCCTTCCCTCTGGGAGAAGGAAACAGTGAAGTCCCCTTTGTCCTCAGGAATGTAATCATGGGGAGGGGAAAGAAGGAACCGGACAGGTGAGAAGACCCTCAGGTTACCACCACAACTCCTCCTCCTTCAGAGAAGTCATAGAATCATAGAATCATAGAATCATAGAATCATAGAGTTGGAAGAGACCACAAGGGCCATCGAGTCCAACCCCCTGCCAAGCAGGAAACACCATCAGAGCACTCCTGACATATGGTTGTCAAGCCTCTGCTTAAAGACCTCCAAAGAAGGAGACTCCACCACACTCCTTGGCAGCAAATTCCACTGTCAAACAGCTCTTACTGTCAGGAACTTCTTCCTAATGTTTAGGTGGAATCTTCTTTCTTGTAGTTTGGATCCATTGCTCCGTGTCCGCTTCTCTGGAGCAGCAGAAAACAACCTTTCTCCCTCCTCCATGTAACATCCTTTTATATATTTGAACATGGCTATCATATCACCCCTTCACCCATAGGCGCCGACTCCATGGGGCCTGAGGGGGCCCGAGCCCCCTCAAAAATTCGTTTGGGGGGGCTCAGCCCCCCCAATAATCTCGGGCGGCGGTGGGCGCGTCCGCAGCTTTTATAGGGCGCCCGGCGCGCACCAGCTCAATAACGGGCACCGGTGCGGCGGGGGGCGCCGGGCCGGGGGAGGGGGGCGGCCGGCCTGTCTCCTTGGCAACCCCATTGAGCAGCGCCGGCTCCCCCGGGAGGGCCATCCCCCCGCGCCGCCGATCGCCAACACCGCCAACGCTGTGGCTGCCCGAGCCCGAGCCCGAGCCTGAGCCCGACCCGGAGCCCGACCCCGACCCCGAGCCTGAGCCCGAGCCCAAGCCCGTCAGTCAGGAAGGAAGGAAGGAAGGAAGGAGAAATGGGGAGGGAGACGAGGGAGGAAAATTGCGCGCAGGGTGAAGAAAGGAGAAGGGCGAACGAGACGAGCTTCCAACCCAAAAAAGGGCTGGAAGACTGGGAGGATGAAGGATCGGGAAAGAAAGCGACGCCTTCCCCGCCCGCGACGTCGGCCGCTTGTCATTGGCAGCGCAGCGGGCGCCCAGAGGAGCTGGGCACCGGCGCAGGGCCGCTCCACAGCCGCGGAGGACAGCTGCGCGGCTAGCAAAGTGTGCCGCGTAGAGCGCGGCCCTTGTGTGGCCCGGTGGGCAGGCAAGCTCGGGCGGGGACCCCCATGCGAATCTAAGACGGGAGAAGAGGGCAGAGCAAAGGGGGTCCCTTCCCCAACCTCCGGCTCTGAGACTTCCCTGCGCCCCAGAAAAGCGAAAGGATTTTCTCTTCTTCTTTTTTTATAAATATTTTATTAAGTTTTCAAATACAAAGTTAGAAACATACACTGAAGAAAAAAGTAAAAGAACAAGACAAAGAAAAAAAGAAAAAGAAGAAAAGAAAACCAACCATTCAACACATTTTTTATATAACTAACTGGACTTCCTCGCATCTCCCTTACCCTGCATTCTTTATAATAAAGATATCAGCAAATTATTACCTTGTTTCGTACCTTATTTTGTACTTTTCAAATACTATACCTCTAAATTTAACATACTTTTCATCAGTTACTTATATCTTAAATTAAACATAGTATTACCTTAGATTTTGACCTTTTCTTACTTAAAATATAATTTCCTGTTTCCCAAATCTAATTGCTGAAGCTATAGTTTCCGAATCGTGTAAATTTTTAACATTCATACAACTTATATTGTTTTTGTAAATAGTCCTTAAATTTTTTCCAGTCCTCTTCCGTTGTTTCTTCTCCCAAATCTCGGATTCTGCCAGTCATTTCAGCCAGTTCCATGTAGTCCATCAATTGCGTCTGCCACTCTTCCAGTGTGGGCAAATCTTGTGTCTTCCAATATTTTGCGATAAGTATTCTTGCTGCTGTAGTTGCATACATAAAGAAAGTTCTATCCTTCTTTAACACTTTCTGGCCAACAATGCCCAAGAGGAAGGCCTCTGGTTTCTTGGGAAAGGTATACTTAAATACCTTTTTTAACTCATTATAGATCATTTCCCAGAAGGCCTTCACTTTTGGACAAGTCCACCAGAGGTGAAAGAATGTCCCTTCAGCCTCCTTACATTTCCAACATTTATTATCAGACAGGTGATATATTTTTGCAAGCTTGACTGGGGTCATGTACCACCTATAAATCATTTTCATAATATTTTCCTTCAAGGCATTACATGCCGTGAATTTCATTCCGGTGGTCCATAACCTTTCCCAGTCCTCAAACATGATGTTATACCCAATATCCTGAGCCCATTTTATCATGGCTGATTTGACTGTCTCATCCTGAGTGATTTTCTCTTCAACCTGCCCTCCATCCTCTTGCAGAAAACTCTTTGCCTGCCCTGCCCGTATCTCGTTTTTGCTTTTTAATTCCACACACGCACCCTTCGGACTTCGTGGCAATCGGGCGCACGGGTGCGTTTCCTAAGAGAGTGAGGACCCCCGCCTCCTCCCCACCTGCTCCCTCGCCAGCCAGCCAGCCAGCCGCGCACCCTAGCCGGAGAGCCCCGGCCGTCCCTGTCGCGCAATCGGCTGGATCTCCCTTCAGCAGGCCGTGCTCACAACTCGGCCCAGGGACCCCCAGCAGCGGATCTCCGGCTCAGCTGAAGAATCCGGCAACAAGCCCCCTCCTCCCCAATCGCTCCGCCGAAATACGCTCCAAAACCCCCCAGATAGGCCGCCGGCTGCCAAGTCTAGTGGCGCCCTGAGCGAGGGTCTCTCCCCAACACCGCCACCTCGAACTGCGTTCTCCCGGCTACCCGAGCGAACCAGCGGCAGGACCCCGGTATGGGCCCCCCCAATATTTTTTATAAGTCGGCGCCCCTGCCTTCACCTCCTCTTCTCCAGGCTAAACATGCCCAGCTCCCTTAGCCGTTCCTCATAAGGCATCGTTTCCAGGCCTTTGACCATTTTGGTTGCCCTCCTCTGGAAACGTTCCAGTTTGTCCGTGTCCTTCTTGAACTGTGGTGCCCAGAACTGGGCACAGTACTCCAGGTGAGGTCTGACCAGAGCAGAATACAGTGGCACTATTACTTCCCTTGATCTAGATGCTATACTCCTATTGATGCAGCCCAGAATTGCATTGGCTTTTTTAGCTGCCGCATCACACTGTTGGCTCATGTCAAGTTTGTGGTCAACCAAGACTCCTAGATCCTTTTCACATGTACTGCTCTCAAGCCAGTGGCGTAGCGTGGGTTGTCAGCACCCGGGGCAAGGCAAGTAATTTGCGCCCCCTAACCCGTGGATTTGCGCCCTCTAACCTGTGGATTTGCCCTAACCCCAGATGTTGCGCCCGGTGCGGCTGGCCCCCCCTGCACCCCCCACGCTACGCCACTGTCTCAAGCCAGGTGTCACCCATCTTGTATTTGTGCCTCTCATTTTTTTTGCCCAAGTGCAATACTTTACATTTCTCCCTGTTAAAATTCATGTTGTTTGTTTTGGCCCAGTTCTCTAATCTGTCAAGGTCGTTTTGAAGTGTGATCCTGTCCTCTGGGGTGTTAGCCACCCCTCCCAGTTTAGTGTCATCTGCAAATTTGATCAGGATGCCCTTGAGTGCATCATCCAAGTCGTTCTTAAGGAAATTAGCCCTGGCTCCTCACTGGAAGGACAGATCTTGAAAAGATTCTTTTAAAAAATAAATTGATTTGTGGCTGGCCTGATCAAGCGTTGCTTCCTCTGGTTAGCCCCGCTGGAACTCCAGTTCTTTCCAGACCCTGGGGTCACTAGAGGATGGTGGCTCCTCCTGGCAAATGGCCTGGTGCGCGCTGGATCACCGGTCCTTCTTTGGCCCCCCCTTGAATCTGGGCAACTGAAGGTCCCATCTGGGGTGCCATCTGTTGTAAACAAAAGCTGCCCTTCTTCCCTTATGGGGGACACAAGAGTATTGCTTCTCAGTATTCTCTGGTGTGCTCCCCTCACACGCAGAAAAGGAGGAGGACCCAGAACAAAGGTGTGCCTGCCTTTATATAGACATTTTAAATTCCCTGCCCTGGAGCTCAAGACCACCCCTCCATACATCACAGCAGGGGCATAACCCAAGACCACCCCCCCCACAAACATCATACCTACATCACAGAAAAGGCGGTCTACAACAGAAATGTGAATGTTGTTGTTTTTCCTATCTGCCAGGTTCTCTGATAATGGCTTATCTGATTCCCTTTCCTGGTAGTCTGATCATTCCTTTGAGATTTCCCAATTCCTGAGACAATGGGAAGGTTCCCTCAACCCCTCCCTCCTTGCAGAGAAAACGTTTGGTCAGTTTGGGAGTCTAAATGGTTTCAGGACGGTCTTCCTGTGCTGCTCCAGACATGTGGTCCACATATCTATGAATGTGCTTGCTTGGTACATTTATGAACATTTATTATATATATAAGACCTTAATTTTTTTATTACACGATTCATCCAGTCCAGCCTTTCGCATGATGTATTCTGCATATAAGTTAAATAAGCAGGGAGACAAAATACAGCCTTGCTGTACTCCTTTCCCAATTTTGAACCAATCAGTTGTTCCATATCCAGTTCTAACTGTAGATTCTTGTCCCACATAGAGATTTCTCAGGAGACAGATGAGGTGATCAGGCACTCCCATTTCTTTAAGAACTTGCCATAGTTTGCTGTGGTCGACACAGTCAAAGGCTTTGGCATAGTCAATGAAGCAGAAGTAGATGTCTTTCTGGAACTCTCTAGCTTTCTCCATAATCCAGGGCATGTTTGCAATTTGGTCTCTGGTTCCTCTGCCTCTTCTAAATCCAGCTTGCACTTCTGGGAGTTCTCGGTCCACATACTGCTTAAGCCTGCCTTGTAGCATGTTAAGCATAACCTTGCTAGCATGTGAAATGAGCGCAATTGTGCAGTAGTTGGAGCATTCTTTGGCACTGCCCTTCTTTGGGATTGGGATTCATGTGTGGCAGGAACCACCACCCCCCAATCATTCAATTTGTACACACACACACACACACACACACACACACGAGACATACGCAATACTTCTGTTATAAATTCATAGAAAATCAGCCATACATCGGATCTGCACCGTTCCACTTTTATTTTACACCACGAGGGAAGGACTATCAAAGGGGGGAGACTTGACACAAGGCAGCCATACTCCCCCAAGCGTACAAACACGTCCGCAACGCAGACAAAGGTGATTGACTATATGGAACTGGCGGAGATGACTGGCAGAATCCGTGACCAGGGGAAAGAGACAGTGGAAGAAGACTGGAAGAAATTTAAAATATATATTAAAAATTGTTGTAAAATTGAGGAGTGTTAAAATGTCAAGGAATTGGGAAATAGAGAATTGCAGCTGTAATTAATAAGTTAGAGAAGAACTTAAAAGAAAATGAATTGAATAATTAGTTAATTGGAGGAGTTGCTGAAGAAATGTAAAATAAGGATGCAGAAAAGGGGAGGCATGGGGAAGTCCGGGAAGTAAGGTGTATGAAAAAAAGGTTATGAAATTATACATGTTTATATGTTTGTATGTTTGTGTATTGTGTATTGTTTGTGTTTATTTTGTGTTTGGAAAACCAATAAAAATTTATTAAAAAAACAAACAAACACGTCCGCAACGTCCGCAGATTTCTCCCTTGACACATGGAATCCGCTTCTGGCTCCAGTTGTATCGGCTGCTTTTCTGAGCCTCTTGGCTGTTGTGCCGGGACGGGGCCTGTGTCCACGGTCCTTGTCCTGGCCTGAGTCAGAGGCTGGGGTGGGGGGCTGGGATTTGGGGGGGGGGTCGCTTAGCTGCCCCCCTCCATTCCTGGTTTGAAGAGCACCAAGACCTAAAAGACGGAGGGATCTAAGCTCGTGGGGTGGGGGCGGGGAGGATGTTGCAATGCAAACCTTGTAGGAGGGACGGGACCCACTTGGCAGCTGGATCCCCGGGATCAGCCCCTCCCCCGCTCTCCGATCCACTAAAGGAAGAGGAGAGGGGGGAAACTTTCTCCTCCCCCCTCCTCTATACCTCCCCTCCCCTCCCGGCACATCCTCCTCCTCTCACCCCGCCCCCACCATCCCAAATCCCTCCCCCAATACATTGCTCCTCCTCCAATCCGGCTCTTCTGTTCCAGGACTGGGGGGTGTGAGCCCCCTCCCTAACTGCCTGCGTCTCCCGGAAGTGGAGCTTCCACTCCGGATTGCTGCTCTGATCCGTAGCTCTAGGGGCGCGCGCGTTCTCAAAGGGGAGGAGGGGCGGCATCCCCACCCACGTGGATGTTGCAGGAAAGGAAAGGAGGATCGGGAGCGAGCACAAAGAGGTAAAGGGGTCGGAGGGAGGGGGAGAAAAGGACCCAGAGACCCCAAGCGCCTTCCTTGGGGCCTGGATCCCTGCACGCCTGCAGCGAAGGGGGCTTTCCTTGGCAGGGGAGGACGTGGGGCGCCCACCCACGGGGTCCCACGAGGACTCCCCGGCCCCGTTTCCCCCTCGCAGGCATCCCTGGGGCGCGGAGAAGCGGGCCAGGAAAGGGTTAATGGGTGCGGGAGACGCCTGGACAGAGACCCCCCCTGTCCCTCTCCATCTCATCTTGGGGACCCCTCCGGAGGGAGAGATGGGTCGCGTATGGCGAGGGGTGAGCCGCGCTAAGGGGGCTCTGGGTGCAGGGGAGACTCCTGGAGAGAGGGAGGGGGCCAAGGGAGGGGGAGGAGGGAGGGGAGCATCCCTGGGGAAGGAAGCGCAGCTTTGGCGGGGTGGGTGGGGAGATAGGAAGACCAGTCTTTGGGGAGACGTCTCCATCGAGGGGCTGCCTTGGCTTTTCCCTCCCGCCCAGGAATCGGCCACCCCTTCAAGGCGACCAGAGACGGGTCCCTGGATAGTGGGGGGGGGGGGTTCCAGTTCCCCCACTCCTTCCTTCCTGCAATCTCCATCCTCCTTCCACCCCATAATCCCCTGCCCTGTCCAGACACAGCCATTCTGCCCAGTCAAACCACTGGTCCCCTGGAGAGGAGAGGAAATCCTGAGAGGAAGAGGGGAGGGGGGAGGCCTTCTCAGAAGCGGCTCTTGGTTTCTGCAATCCCACCCAGGAAGCAGCCAGAAACCTTTTCCTCTCTCTCAGGCTTCCATCTTTAAGTCTCTTTTCCACTGAGGATGAGGATAATGTACACCTGTCCTCAGAAACAGGGGTGCAGAGTCCATGGAATGGCTCTCAGGATTGATACAGAAGTTGCACCTCAAAAGCATTTCTGTTCCTCTCATTCTTTCTAGGCAATGTCAGAGTGACTGACAAGCTGAGATACAATCCTTCATCATCCGATGACAGTGACTGCATGAATCTTCCCAGTCAAAGGAGCCATTTTCATGATAGACAGTGCCTGTGGCTGGAGGCTCTACACACCGGGTGTGCCTGTGCAGGCCAAAGAGTGCCAGTATTAGCACAGGTGAGGTGTGTGTCATTCCCAAATTTACGGACTGTATGTGAATGAGAGTTTGTGGGTGGGATTATAATTTACGGCAACCCTGTGATTTTCTCCACCCATAACATTTCATGAACTGATATTGCAGTACAAATTCCAAAATAACTACAAAAAATCACAATGTAATAAGAATGATTGTAGTATTTACATCCTGTCCATCTGGTTTGGTTTCCCCAGCCACTCTGGGCAGCTTCCAGTACAGTGGTACCTCAGATTATGTACTTAATTTGTTCTGGAGGTCCGTACTTAACCTGAAACTGTTCTTAACCATTTTCTGGTTTAGCGAAGTCTGTAACCTGAAGTGTATGTAATCTGAGGTACCACTGTACACATAAAAGACAGTAAAACATCAAACATTAAAAACCTCCCCATACAGGTCTACCTTCTGCTGTCTTCTAAATGTCAGATAGTTGTTCATTTCCTTGACCTCTGTAGGGAGGGCGTTCCACAGGGCGGGCGCCACCACCAAGAAGGCCTTCTGCCTGCTTCCCTGTACCCTCACTTATCACAGAGAGGGGACCAGCAGGAGGACCTCAGAGGAGGGCCTCAGTGTTCAGAGTGAAGGATGGGGGTGGAGACGCTCCTTCAGGTCTACAGGGCCAAGGCGGTTGAGGGCTTTAGGTCGCAGATCTTGCTCCTCCATAATGATCTCCAAGACTGACATATAGTTAGCAGAGTAGAAAA
This sequence comes from Podarcis bocagei, assembly GCF_964188305.1. Taxonomy (NCBI): domain Eukaryota; kingdom Metazoa; phylum Chordata; class Lepidosauria; order Squamata; family Lacertidae; genus Podarcis; species Podarcis bocagei. Next base: position 3,236,358 of record NC_138135.1, read on the forward strand.
AAACACTCAGAGGCAGCAAAAAATCCATTCAGCAGATAAATTTAGTACTGAAGGCAAAGAAGCATAAGAATCCAAAAACTGAATTTACAGTAAAACCCCAACATAGCATAGCGAAACAGCACTCAAGTAAGAAAGACACAAGCAGAGTAGAGAATAGCAGAATAGGAAGTGGGACCAGGCGCCTTTCAATACTGTAATTTATAAACAATTCAATGTCAGAGTAACCTTGGGACTGGATAACTAGCTTGGCTCACTCCAGTTTAAGCCAGCTTCTTCTGGTTCCCAAAGACAAGAAGGTTCAGCATAACCTCATAACAACTTATTCCACCACCTGCTCTCAGCAGAAAGGAAACTCCCTGATCAGCTAAAATATTCCAGCTAGAGAAAACTTCAGCTTTGACTCACACAGAGTAAAACCAACAGAACCTTCTTGAACTAATAGACTAGGAATGATCTCTATACATTAGATCAACAATTTTCTTTTCCTGAAAAATGCAGCCATGACACTTTCAGGTCAACACCAACAGTTTGAATTGCGCTTGGAAATGCACTGGGAGCCAGGGAAGATCCTTTGTTGTTGTTGTTTAGTTGTTTAGTCGTGTCTGACTCTTCGTGACCCCATGGACCAGAGCACGCCAGGCACCTCTGTCCTCCACTACTTCCCGCAGTTTGGTCAAACTCATGCTGGTAACCTCGAAAACACTATCCAACCATCTCGTCCTCTGTCGCCCCCTTCTCCTTGTGCCCTCCATCTTTCCCAGCATCAGTGTCTTCTCCAGGGAGTCTTCTCTTCTCATGAGGTGGCCAAAGTCTTGGAGCCTCAGTTTCAGCACCTGTCCTTCCAGTGAGCACTCAGGGCTGATTTCCTTAAGAATGGATGCGTTTGATCTTCTTGCAGTCCATGGTACTCTCATAGAATCATAGAGTTGGAAGAGACCACCAGGGCCATCGAGTTCAACCCCCTGCCAAGCAGGAAACACCATCAGAGCACTCCTGACATATGGTTGTCAAGCCTCTGCTTAAAGACCTCCAAAGTAGGAGACTCCACCACACTCCTTGGCAGCAAATTCCACTGTCGCACAGCTCTTACTGTCAGGAAGTTCTTCCTAATGTTGAGGTGGAATCTTCTTTCTTGTAGTTTGGATCCATTGCTCCGTGTCCGCTTCTCCGGAGCAGCAGAAAACAACCTTTCTCCCTCCTCTATGTGACATCCTTTTATATATTTGAACATGGCTATCATATCACCCCTTAACCTCCTCTTCTCCAGGCTAAACATGCCCAGCTCCCTTAGCCGTTCCTCATAAGGCATCGTTTCCAGGCCTTTGACCATTTTGGTTGCCCTCCTCTGGACACGTTCCAGTTTGTCAGTGTCCTTCTTGAACTGTGGTGCCCAGAACTGGACACAGTACTCCAGGTGAGGTCTGACCAGAGCGGAATACAGTGGCACTATTACTTCCCTTGATCTAGATGCTATACTCCTATTGATGCAGCCCAGAATTGCATTGGCTTTTTTAGCTGCCGCGTCACACTGTTGGCTCATGTCAAGTTTGTGGTCAACCAAGACTCCTAGATCCTTTTCACATGTACTGCTCTCAAGCCAGGTGTCACCAATCTTGTACTTGTGCCTCTCATTTTTTTTGCCCAAGTGCAATACTTTACATTTCTCCCTGTTAAAATTCATCTTGTTTGTTTTGGCCCAGTTCTCTAATCTGTCAAGGTCGTTTTGAAGTGTGATCCTGTCCTCTGGGGTGTTAGCCACCCCTCCCAGTTTGGTGTCATCTGCAAATTTGAGCAGGATGCCCTTGAGTCCATCATCCAAGTCGTTGATAAAGATGTTGAATAAGACCGGGCCCAAGACAGAACCCTGTGGCACCCCACTAGTCACTCTTCTCCAGGATGAAGAGGAACCATTGATGAGCACTCTTTGGTTTCGGTCAGTCAGCCAGTTACAAATCCACTGAGTGGTAGCATAGTCAAGACCGCATTTTACCAGTTTCTTTACAAGAATATCATGGGGCACCTTGTCAAATGCCTTGCTGAAATCAAGGTAGGCTACATCCACTGCGTTCCCTTCATCTACCAGGCTTGTAATTCTGTCAAAAAACGAGATCAGGTTAGTCTGACATGACTTATTTTTCAGAAATCCATGCTGACTATTGGTGATCACAGCATTCCTTTCTAGGTGCGCACAGACTGTTTGCTTAATGATCTGCTCCAGAATCTTCCCTGGTATTGATGTCAGACTGACTGGGCGGTAATTATTTGGGTCCTCTCTTTTCCCCTTTTTGAAAATAGGGACAACATTTGCCCTCCTCCAGTCTGCCGGGACTTCGCCTGTTCTCCAGGAATTCTCAAAGATGACTGCCAGTGGTTCTGAGATCACATGTGCAAGTTCTTTTAATACTCTTGGATGCAGTTCATCTGGCCCTGGAGACTTGAATACATCTAAACTGTCCAAGTATTCTTGTACTATCTCCTTAGTTATTCTGGGCTGTGTTTCCTTTGCTGAATCATTTGCTCCAAATTCTTCAGGTCGGGCATTGTTTTCCTCTCAAGAGTCTCCTCCAGCACCATAATTCAAAAGCATCAATTCTTCAGCGATCAGCCTTCTTGATGGTCCAGCTCTCACTTCCATACACCACTACTGGGAAAACCATGGCTTTAACTATACGGACCTTTGTTGGCAAGGTGATGTCTCTACTTCTCAAGATGCTGTCAAGCCCTGTCATTGCCCTTCTCCCAAGAAGCAGGCGTCTTTTAATTTCGTGGCTGCTGTCACCTTCTGCAGTGATCATGGAGCCCAAGAAAGTAAAATCTCTCACTGTCTCCATTTCTTCCCCTTCTATTTGCCAGGAGGTGATGGGACCAGTGGCCATGATCTTCGTTTTTTTGATGTTGAGCTTCAGACCATATTTTGCGCTCTCCTCTTTCACCCTCATTAAAAGGTTCTTTAATTCCTCCTCACTTTCTGCCATCAAGGTTGTGTCATCTGCATATCTGAGGTTGTTGATATTTCTTCCGGCAATCTTAATTCCGGCTTGGGATTCATCCAGCCCAGCCTTTCGCATGATGTATTCTGCATATAAATTAAATAAGCAGGGAGACAAAATACAGCCTTGTCGTACTCCTTTCCCAATTTTGAACCAGTAAGTTGTTCCATATCCAGTTCTAACTGTAGCTTCTTGTCCCACATAGAGATTTCTCAGGAGACAGATGAGGTGACCAGGCACTCCCATTTCTTTAAGAACTTGCCATAGTTTGCTGTGGTCGACACAGTCAAAGGCTTTTGCATAGTCAATGAAGCAGAAGTAGATGTCTTTCTGGAACTCTCTAGCTTTCTCCTAAAGGAAGATCCTTTAGGACCAGTGATATGTGGTCTAGGCGGCTGCTCCCAGTTACTAGTCCAGCTGTCACATTCTGAATTAGTTGCTGTTACTGTTTCACCTTCAAAGGTAGCTCCATGTAGAGCGCATTGCAGTAGACCAAGCAGGAGGTAACCAGAGCATTGGCCACCCTAGTGAGACAGTCTGCAGGTTGGTAGGGTCTGCCTGCCCCCTGTCCCCCAGGGACAGTGCTTCTGTCTTGTCAGGATTCAACCTCAATCTGTTAGCCGCCATTTATCCGCAAACCACCAAGGCCACCAACACAGGCCATTCACTATCTTCACTGGTTCCAATTTAAAATATAGGAAGAGCTGGGTATCACCCACATGCCTCTGAACACCCAGCCAAAAACCCCTGGTGATCTCTCCCAGCGGCTTCATATAGATATTAAAAAGCATGGGAGGGGGAGAAAACATTTAATGGTATGGAGTGTGGGAAACGTTTCACTGATATTGGAAAACTTAGAACACATCAACAGACTCACACAGGGGAGAAACCATTTAAATGCCTGGAGTGTGAGAAGAGTTTTAGTATTAGTGGAAGCCTTAGAAGTCATCAACGGACTCATACAGGGGAGAAACCATATAAATGTATAGAGTGCGGAAAGAGCTTCAGTCGGAATGGAATCCTTAAATTACACCAGCGGATTCACACAGGGGAGAAACCATATAAATGTATGGAGTGCGGAAAGAGCTTTAGTGATAATGGAAAACTTAGAAGTCATCAACGGACTCACACAGGGGAGAAACCATATAAATGTATGGAGTGCGGAAAGAGCTTCAGTCAGAATGGAGACCTTAGAAGTCATCAACGGACTCACACAGGGGAGAAACCATATAAATGTATAGAGTGCGGAAAGAGCTTCAGTCGGAATGGAATCCTTAAATTACACCAGCGGATTCACACAGGGGAGAAACCATATAAATGTATGGAGTGCGGAAAGAGCTTTAGTGATAATGGACACCTTAGAAGTCATCAACGGACTCATACAGGGGAGAAACCATATAAGTGTATCGTGTGTGGAAAGAGATTTAGGGACAGAGGATATCTTAGAACACATCAACGGACTCACACAGGGGAGAAACCATATCAATGTATCGAGTGTGGAAAGAGCTTTAGTCATAGTGGAAGCCTTAGACTACATCAACAGACTCACACAGGGGAGAAACCATATCAATGTATCGAGTGTGGAAAGAGCTTTAGTAACAATGGAAGCCTTAGACTACATCAACGGACTCACACAGGGGAGAAACCATATAAATGTATTGAGTGTGGAAAGAGCTTTAGTAACAGAGGATATCTTAGAACACATCAACGGACTCACACAGGGGAGAAATCATTTAAATGCATGGAGTGTGGAAAGAGCTTCAATCAGAGTGGAGACCTTAGAAACCATCAACGGACTCACACAGGGGAGAAACCATTTAAATGTATCGAGTGTGGAAAGAGCTTCAGTCAGAATGGAAAACTTAGAACACATCAATGGACTCACACAGGGGAGAAACCATTTAAATGTATGGAGTGTGGAAAGAGCTTCAGTCAGAATGGAAATCTTAGAAAACATCAGCAGACACACAGGGGAGAAACCATGTAAATTTATGGACTCTGGAAGGAGCTTCAGTCAGAGTGGAACCCTTGATTTATGTCAACAAACTCACACAAAAGACAAACCATATAAATATCAGGAAAGTAGATAGAGGTTCACTCTTAGTGGAAGTTCAAAATCAACATGAAGAAGTTTAGGAGTTGAAACCCTTCAGACCATCAACAAACTCAGAGAGCATAAGCAGTTTAAATGAAAAGACTGCAAAAAATGCTTTATTTATAATGGAGTATTTAAGGAACAGGGACGCAGGTGGCGTGTGGTAGGAGTTGCAGTCAGAGTGGAACCCTTGATTTATGTCAAGAAACTCACACAAAACACAAACCTTATAAATATCAGGAAAGTAGATAGAGGTTCAGTCCTAGTGGAAGTTCTAAATCAACAGACTCATGGACAGGAAGAACTTTAGGAGTTGAAACTCTACAAACCATCAACAAACTCAAAGAGGAGAAGCAGTTTAAATGAAAAGAGTACAAAAAGTGCTTTATTTACAATGGAGTGTTTAAGGAACATCCAAGGACTCTCACATGGAAGAACCCATTTTGATGTCTGGAGTGCGGGACGTCTTCCTCTCGGAGTCCACTCTTTTCTTCACAGAAATGAACTCAGCAGGAAATCAGTCATTAACACATGCTGTGTATGCGAAGTTCTGGAATTTATGTGTAAAACTGTATAGTAATGAAATATTGAAGGCAGTGTCAAACAATGTGATTATAATCTAAGATGTAAAGTACCTTTTGATAGAGAAGGGGTGAGGGTTTATTTGGGTTTCTGGTGGTCAGGGAGGATTAGGGCCGGGCGATATATTTTTCCATATTGGTTTCTAGACCACATCATGATAACCTTTCAAAAACAATTGATATGGCAACACCCCACAGATCACAGTGTCTGGGATGCTCATTTGCCTGGAAGCAGCCGGCAGAAAGCTTTGCTTCGTGAAGCCCCAGCAGATGCCGAGTTGCTGACTTCCCTCCAAAACCACATGAAGGGAAACACACCTCCATTGCCCTGTGTCCTTCCAGCCTCTTTCCTCCCTTGCTCTCTTCTGCCGGTTTGTGTGCCTGACTTAGATATCCTGTGTGCTGTATTTCTTTATGGCTGAAACTGGATTTGCTCTCAGAAGCAAAGTTTTGTGTATCACTGGGGGCCCAGGGAGAACTGTATGCTTTGAAAACTCAGTAAACTATTACTGAAGAACTCCCACTGCCTCTGTGTGTGTTTTTGAGCTCAGCGTGGGAATTGCTCTACACATGGCCCCTACCCTGCCAATACTTGGCTCATGCCCTGCAGTTGCTGTACTCAAGAATGCAAGATGGGTGCATCTGTGTGTGACTTGCTTTTGCACCAAACTCTCTCACCCCCACCACCACATGATCTCTGAATACTGCTTCTTCACTAGAACTTCTCCGTGCCTCCTACATGTTCTGAAGAAAACTTAAAATGCTGTAATTTAATGGGAGATTTCCCCCAAGCCTTATTGCAAGAGGGGGAAGGAGGGGCTGCAGGTACCACGGAAGTCTCCTGACGGGCCCATCTTCCCTCATGAACCCCATGGGGCAACCCCAGAGCTCCTGCTTATTCTGGGGTTTGGGGAAGATAGTATTGTTTATGTTTTGTTGATGATCTTCTGATGTTTTGGAAGAATCAGGCTTTGTACCAAAGCACCCTAGCTCAGCTGAAAGAGCACTTTGACATGAAGGATCTTGGTGAGGTATCCAACTATCTTTCTCTGCAGGTGGAGAGGGACCAAGCAGGTAATTTTCTGGTACAGCAAACACAGAAAATTGCTGATGTATTAACCAGGTTGAATTTGGTTGATGCAAACCCAGCAGACACACCGATGGTGACAGGTTACCAGGTAGATAGTACTGCTGAAGCGTTTTCTGACACTACGCTGTACAGATGCATTCTAGGCAAGTTGAATTTTATGGCTAGATGCTCAAGACCTGACATATCTGTAAGCACTAACCTGCCTAGCAGACATGCCAACAATCCTACTGTTCAGGATTGGAAAGCTCTGAAGCGCATAGCCCGCTATTTGACTATGCACTACAGGCTGAGGTTCACCAGTCAGAAGACTGGAGGTCTTGAAATCTTTGCAGATGCTAGTCTTGGAAGTGACACCACGGATGGTACAAGCACTTCTGGAGTGTGCTACAAGTATAACCACTGTCTGTTTGACTGGCTGTGCAAGAAGCAGACAACAGGAAGCCTAAGTTCCTGTGAAGCAGAACTCAATGCTCTGCCATTTTCACTCATGGATTGTGAATGGTTGATGCAACTGTTTAAGGACATCAGAGTTTCTGTGAAATGTCCTATACAAGTGTATCAAGACAATAGATCCTGTTTGGCTTTGCTGAACTCAGAGAGTTGCAAGCAAAGAACCAAGTACTTGCAGATTAAGTTACATCATGCAAGAGAGTGTATTCAGAAAGGACTCATTCAGGGAGAAATGTAAAGTATTGCACTTGGGCAAAAAAAATGAGAGGCAGAAATACAAGATGGGTGACACCTGGCTTGAGAGCAGTACATGTGAAAAGGATCTAGGAGTCTTGGTTGACCACAAACAGTTGGTTGAGCCAACAGTGTGACGTGGCAGCTAAAAAAGCCAATGCAATTCTGGGCTGCATCAATAGGAGTATAGCATCTAGATCAAGGGAAGTAATAGTGCCATTGTATTCTGTTTTTTTAAATAAATTTTTTATTAACGTTTCAAAAGTTTTTATCACAGCAAAGACAAAACAAAAACAATAACATAAACAAAAAAACAATATAAAAAGAAAAAACCCATATAATTTCAACCCTTAATTTCTTATAACTTACTTTCCCGACTTCCTCATACCTCCCCTTTCTGTATCCCAATTTCTGACTAAATTTTTCAGCAAATCCTTCCCTTACTTTTAACTTGATTTTAATGTTACTTATTTTCTTTAACTTGACCGTTACAGCTAATAACCACATATTTTCTAATCCAACGTCATTTTAACATTCATTAATTTTACAATAGGGACGCAGGTGGCGCTGTGGGTTAAAGCCTCAGCACCTAGGACTTGCCGATCGAAAGGTCGGCGGTTCGAATCCCTGCGGCGGGGTGCGCTCCTGTCGTTCGGTCCCAGCGCCTGCCAACCTAGCAGTTCGAAAGCACCTTCGGGTGCAAGTAGATAAATAGGGACCGCTTACTAGCGGGAAGGTAAACGGTGTTCCGTGTACTGCGCTGGCTCGCCAGAGCAGCGATGTCACGCTGGCCACGTGACCCGGAAGTGTCTGCGGACAGCACTGGCTCCCGGCCTATAGAGTGAGATGAGCGCACAACCCTAGAGTCTGGCAAGACTGGCCCGTACGGGCAGGGGTACCTTTACCTTTACCTTAATTTTACAATATTTCTTTAAATAGTCCTTAAATTTTTTCCAATCTTCTTCCGCTGTTTCTCTTCCCTGGTTTCGGATTCTGCTCGTCATCTCTGCCAGACCCATATAGTCTATCACCTTCATCTGCCATTCTTCCAAGGTGGGTAGATCTTGTGTCTTCCAATACTTTGCGATGAGTATTCTTGCTGCTGTTGTAGCATACATAAAAAATGTTCTGTCCTTCTTTAACACCTCTTGGCCGACAATACCCAAGAGAAAGGCCTCTGGTTTCTTCAGGAACGTATATTTAAATACTTTTTTCAATTTATTATAGATCATTTCCCAGAACGCCTTAATCTTTGGGCACGTCCACCAAAGGTGAAAGAATGTGCCTTCATTTTCTTTACATTTCCAACATTTATTATCAGGCAAATGATAAATTTTTGCAAGCTTGACTGGGGTCATGTACCACCTATAAATCATTTTCATAATATTTTCTCTTAAGGCATTACATGCCGTAAATTTCATCCCGGTGGTCCACAACTTTTCCCAGTCAGCAAACATAATGTTATGACCAATATCCTGTGCCCACTTAATCATTGCAGATTTAACCATTTCATCTTGTATATTCCATTTCAACAGCAAGTTATACATTCTTGACAGGTTCTTAGTACTGGATTCTAACAGTTCAGTCTCCAATTTTGATTTTTCCACCTGGAAGCCAATTTTCCTGTCCATCTTAAAAACCTCCATTATTTGATAGTCATGAAGCCAATCTCTCACTTTTCCTTTTAATTTCTCAAAACTTTGCAATTTCAATCTGTCCCCTTCTTGTTCCAAAATTTCCCAATATCTCGGCCATTTAGCCTCCATATTAAGTTTTTTAACAGCTTTTGCCTCCATTGGTGACAACCACCTTGGAGTTTTACTTTCCGACAAGTCTTTGTATCTAATCCAGACATTATATAGTGCTTTCCTGACAATATGGTTTTTAAAACCCTTATGAGCTTTGGCCTTGTCGTACCACAGATATGCATGCCACCCAAAAATATTGTTAAAACCTTCTAAATCCAAAATGTCAGTGTTCTCAAGAAGTAGCCAGTCTTTCAACCAGCAGAAAGCTGCTGATTCATAGTAAAGTTTAAGGTCTGGCAGGGCAAATCCGCCCCTTTCCTTTGTATCAGTTAATATCTTAAATTTTATTCTGGGCTTCTTGCCCTGCCAGACAAATTTAGAAATATCTTTCTGCCACTTCTTGAAACAATCCATCCTGTCCAATATTTGCAATGTTTGAAACAAAAACAACATTCTAGGCAATACATTCATCTTTATAACCGCAATTCGACCCAACAAGGAAAGCATCATATTTGACCAAATTTCTAGATCTTTTTTCACTTCTGTCCAAGATTTCTCATAGTTGTCTTTAAATAAGTTCAAATTTTTGCTGTCATATTTATCCCCAAATATTTCACTTTCTTAACCACAGTTAACCCTGTCTCATTCTGAAACCTTTCTTTTTCAAATGATGTTAAATTTTTCTCCAATACCTTCATTTTAGACTTATTCAATTTAAATCCTGCTACTTGACCAAACTCTTGAATTAGTTCCAAAACCCTTTTTGTACTAGATTCAGGCTCTTGTAAAGTAAGTACCAAATCATCTACAAATGCTGTCAGTTTGTACTGTTTGGCTCCGACCTGCACTCCTTTAACCAACTGGTCCCTTCTAATCATGTTCAGCAAAACCTCCAGGACTGATATAAAAAGTAGTGCAGAGATTGGGCATCTCTGACGTATCCCTTTTTCTATCTTAAATTCTTTCGTAACCACATTATTTACAATAAGTTTTGCTTCTTGTTCAGAGTATATCGCACCTATACCGTTTTCAAACCCTTGGCCTACCCCCATCCCCCGGAGATTCTTCATCATAAAACTCCAAGAAATATTGTCAAAGGCTTTCTCAGCATCCACAAATATCAAAATTGCTTTAGTGTTTATGTTCACTTCCAGCTTTTCCAAAATATCAACTATATTCCTTACATTATCTGATAAATGTCTTCTTGGGAGAAAGCCTGCTTGGTCTCTGTGAATCTCCTCCATCAAAACTATTTTCAGCCTTTTTGCTAAAATGTCAGCAAAAATTTTGTAATCCACATTTAATAACGAAATAGGGCGGTAGTTTTTAAGTTGAGTCTTTTCCGTCTCTGTCTTCGGTATAAGTGTGATGTAGGCCTCTTTCCGCGTAGTGACATTGTATTCTGCTCTGGTCAGACCTCACCTGGAGTACTGTGTCCAGTTCTGGGCACCACAGTTCAAGAAGGACACTGACAAACTGGAACGTGTCCAGAGGAGGGCAACCAAAATGGTCAAAGGCCTGGAAACGATGCCTTATGAGGAACGGCTAAGGGAGCTGGGCATGTTTAGCCTGGAGAAGAGGAGGTTAAGGGGTGATATGATAGCCATGTTCAAATATATAAACGGATGTCACATAGAGGAGGGAGAAAGGCTGTTTTCTGCTGCTCCAGAGAAGCGGACATGGAGCAATGGATCCAAACTGCAAGAAAGAAGATTCCACCTAAACATTAGGAAGAACTTCCTGACAGTAAGAGCTGTTTGACAGTGGAATTTGCTGCCAAGGAGTGTGGTGGAGTCTCCTACTTTGGAGGTCTTTAAGCAGAGGCTTGACAACCATATGTCAGGAGTGCTCTGATGGTGTTTCCTGCTTGGCAGGGGGTTGGACTCGATGGCCCTTGTGGTCTCCTCCAACTCCATGATTCTATGATTTTATGATTCTATAGGTGTCCTACATGGCAGGAAATGAAATTCCTGCTGATCTGTTGTCTAAGGTTGTTAACAGAGAACAACGTAAGGTTTACGTACAGAGGTTGCAATTGGGTTGAACCACAGGTACTAAAGGTTACACGGAAAGGGGGAGGATGTTAGGATATTTCCGTTCCACCTTAAAAGGGAGCAGGCTTTGTGAGTCACAGAGTCTGCGTATTTCCTGTTCACAGGATGTTTCTGTTTTGATAGCGCTGTTCTCTCTCTCTCTATGCCTGAACACGCAAGCAGGCAGTCATGTTTTTTCCTTTGTTCTGACCAACGCTGAATAAACTTCTAAATAATGCTCTCCTGCGTGCATCTTTCGCTGTGCGGATTTCTGCTGATAGAGCGTGCATCAGCTCTGGAATGTGGCAAGCTATTTTCTGGAGCTCGTGTCGCTAATTGCTGATACTGTATCTACGAGAGATCCATGGATCGTCCGGAGGCGACGTGGGGGCCATGATGGGCTTTTTCTCCCTGGCAGTATCCCAACAGTTATATCTTTAAAGTTTAATATTACAAATATTATGCCTGAATGTATCCTTTCAACTTGACAGCTCAGGGAAGTTACCTAGCTTTAAAAATAATATGAAATCATCTCCTTTCCCAGTTTCCTCCATTCGAAAGCTATTTTCCCCTTGCAAAAGGACTCCAGGACGTTCCCAGAGGTGACAATTGCTGGGCTCATTGTTAGCCAAAGGAAGCCAAATCTCATCACCTGACTCGCCTCAGGCTCCAGACATGCAAAGGAACTTCTATTGTACTTTTGGGTGGTGGTACTTAAGAAGAAGAAAAAGAAGAAGAGTTTGGACTTGATATCCCGCCTTTCACTCCCTTCAGGAGTCTCCAAGCGGCTAACATTCTCCTTTCCCTTCCTCCCCCACAACAAACACTCTGTGAGGTGAGTGGGGCTGAGAGACTTCAAAGAAGTGTGACTGGCCCAAGGTCACCCAGCAGCTGCATGTGGAGGAGTGGGGAAGCGAACCCGGTTCCCCAGATTACGAGACTACCGCTCTTAACCACTACACCACACTGGCTCTCTATATCCTAGACATAATTGTCTATGCTAGTCTTATACCTGAGTCTTGCCCTGCCATGTCTGCTTATGCTAATCTTGTACCAAGGACTTGTCTGGACATGTTTGCCAAGGTTAACCCCTCCCCTTTTGTGACATGTCAGTGATGTAGCAATGATGCTGTACGAACTGTATTCTGGGATATGGTGGGAAAGTTTTAAAAGTCTTTGTCACCCCATCCTCGGGGTTCAAATTTGCTCTTTGAACCGATTGCTCAATAAACTTTGGTCTACAGCTATTTGCTCCGGTTGGCTGGACTCCTTCCTTTATTCCGCAGGGACCCGCGGGCTCTGCCCAACCAGCTGGGGGACTGAGCAGCCTCACACCTAGATGTTTTCCCTAACAGTTAGGTCCAGGTCCCACGAGCCCTGGGGGGGGGCTGTTCGCAGGGAGTTCTCAGTCGTTTGGGGTTCATCGCTCCACCGTATTTGCATTCGAATTTGCCAAAATTGTTCGCCATGCCTTGTAAAGGAGCCCATTCCTCCTGTGAGTGTGGAGAACCCCCCCCCCCATTATGAGCTCGTGCTTAAGTTGTTACACAAGGGGGACTCCCTGCCCTTCCAACATGTTGCAGGAGCCTTCAAGGAAAACACAAAGTGAGAAATCTCCTGTTTCCTCACAGCCTCAGCCCCCCTTGGCCAAGATAGAGACAATAAAATACAAGGACATACACAGAGCTGGGAGTCTGCTGTTGCATGGGGGTGGGGTCCCTACACTCACTCTCTCACACACAGAGACACAGACTCTCACACACAGCTGGCCCTCCAGCCCCAGCTCCCTTGGCTGAGCTGGAAACACAAGTTTCAATGCAAAGCACACAAAAAGAGATAGAGACAATAAAATACATAGACATACCCAGAGATGGGAGCCCGTTGTTGCCTGTGGGGGGTGGGGTGGGGGTGGTTTCTGTTACAAGAATTTTAAGGTCTTAGATATATAATAAATGTTCATAAATGTACCAAGCAAACACGTACATAAATATATAAACCACATGTCCGAAGCAGCACAGGAAGACAGTCCTGAAATCCTTTTGACTCCCCCGCTGACCAAATGTTTCTCTGCAAGGAAGGAGGAGGTGAAAAAAGCTATCTGAGGATGTACAAATTCCAACGCGCTTTAGTTCTAGGCTGCTTCACTCCCTGCATGAATTTTACCTGGGTGTCAGGGCTGTGTGCGCAAAAGCCAAAGCCCCATTTTTTGCGTAACACAGGAGTCACAGAGTCCAAGCCTCTGCTCAATGTGCACCAGTACCTAAAACACGGACGGATCTATCTTGTGGTGTGGTGTGGATTTTGCAATGTAAACATTTTGGGGTGGGAGACCCCACTTTGCAAGTGGGTTGTCGGGATCAGTCCCTCTCCCGCTCTCCTGATCCCCAGAAGGAAGAAGGGAGGGGGGAAACCTTCCTCTCCTTCCCCCACTCAATTCCTCCCCTCCCGGCACATCCTTCTCTCACCCCACCCCCATACATTGCACCTCCTCCTCCTCGCCATCCGACTTCTGTTCCGGGAATGGGGAGGGGGGAAGAGCCCCCTCCCAAACTGCCTGCTTATCCCACAAGTGGAGCTTCTGCGCCGGATTGCTGCTCTGCGCCGTAGCTCTAGGGGCGCATGCTCTCGGAAAGGGGAGGAGGGGCGGCAAGGGACCCCCCCCAAAAAAAAACATTGATGTTGCAGGAAAGAAAAGGAGAATCACGAGTGAGGACAAAGAGGTAAAGGGGTCTCAGGGGGAGGTGACAGAAGGATCCAGAGACCCCCTCCAGCTCCCAAAAGCGCCTGTCGTGGGTCTGGATCCCTGCATGCGTGCTGCGAAGGGGGGTTTTCCTTGGACCCTTAGGAAGCCTACCCAGGGGGTCCCCACGAAGCCCCCTCGCCCCATTTCCCCGCACAGGCATCCCTGGGACTGTTAACGGAAAAATCCGAGGGCTCCCTTGGACAAAAACAAAGACACCAACCAGGATAACTTGGAGCAAAACAGCAGCCTGTAGGCTTGGCTTTTATTGAACTGTTGCAACAGGGTGCTCCCCTCACTTGCAGGAGAGAGGAAGGACTCCGAAAAATGGTGTGCAAGGCCTTATGAAAACTTTTGAAATTGCCACCCTGTAGATCAGGACCACCCCCAGAAACATCACACATACATCACAGAAAGGAAGGGTTGAGGGAGGGGTGGTGGTGGTAACCTGAGTGTCCTGTCACCTGGCTGGTTCCCCCTTTCCCCCTCCCCATGAGTACCTTCCAGGTGACAGAGGGGAGTTTGCAGTTTCCTGCCCCCAGAAGGAAGATCTGATCATTGTCCTTTGTTCCAGTCTATGCTGAATCCACTCCCATGTGCAAGTTCTTTGTGATCTTGATGGTCTTCTGTCTAGGACCATCAGGGTTGGCATAGCAACTGGGCAGGGCTCCTGTGGATGTGCTGGTATGCTCAAGGGATTATGGCTGGCCTGTATCAAACCTTCTCCATTTTGTAGTCCTTCCTTCATGGAGTAAAATAAAAGTGGAACAGTGCAAATCCGATGTATGGTTGATTTTCTATGAATTTATAACAGAAGTGCAGCGTATGTAGTGTGTGAGTGTGTGTGAAGGTTTTTTTTTTATAAGATATTTATTAAGGTTTTGTTAAAAAAAGTTTACATAAAATAGAAAAAAAACAGAAAACATAAAAAAACAAAAATGCAAACATAAAAAACACATACAACAACATGTATAATTTCAATCCCTTATTGTCAGGGAACTGACATCGGAGACACGGGAGAAGGAGAGGGTCTCCGACTCTGCAGGTGAAGGTCCTAGCACAAGGGGGAGACTCAGCTTGGTGGAAGGGGAAGGAAATACGCGTAACACCCAGAGTCCAGGAGAGCAATGGGAAGAGGAGGCGGAAGGGCTCCGGGATTCTTCCCTGGAAGTCAGTGAAGAGAGCCCAGGCACTCCGCTACCCACGCCCACCCTGCACAGGAGACTCCCGCGCAATGAGAGGCAGAGACGATTAGGTGTCAAACAGCTTTTATGCTGGCAGAGGTTTAAGAAACCCCCACAGACAGATTCTGCCAGTGACTAAGGCAGCCACGCGGAGATGGGCTGTGCAGTCCGAAGGGTTTAACCAGGCAACCAAGCGCCCGAACGGGGTTGGCTTACGCACGAGTAACTCCATACCATTACACTTATATTTGTAAAAACCTACTTTCCCGACCTCCTCATACCTCCCCTTTCTGTATTCCAATCTCAAATTAATTCAATTCAGCAAATCCCTCCCCTAATTTCTATTTAATTTTTGACCCTTCTTTTCTTAATTTGATAATCATTACAGCTGAAAACCTCTTAATTTCTAAATCAACATCGTTCTAACATTCAATAATTTTACAATGTTTCTTAAGATAGTCCTTAAATTTCTTCCAATCTTCCTCCGCCGTCTCTTTTCCGTGGTCTCGGATTCTGCTGGTCATTTCTGCCAGTCCCATGTAGTCTGTTCTTCTATCTGCTATTCTTCCACGGTGGGTAAATCTTGTGTCTTCCAATACTTTGCGATGAGTATTCTTGCTGCTGTTGTAGCATACATTAAAAAAGTTCTATCCTTCTTTAACACCAATTGGCCGACCATACCCAGGAGAAAGGCCTCTGGTTTCTTCAAGAAGGTATATTTAAATACCTTTTTCATTTCATTATAAATCATTTCCCAGAAAGCCTTAATCCTTGGGCACGTCCACCAAAGGTGAAAGAATGTACCTTCAGTCTCTTTACATTTCCAAGTGTGTGTGAAGTTTGTACAAACTGAATGAAGGGGGGGGGGGGCTTTTTCCTGCTACACTTCCCCCGTTCGGAAATAAGATTGCAAAGGTGGCTACTTTGCAATCCTTTTCTCCGCACAATTTAAGGTGGTAAATATTAACCTGGTATTCTCCGTCCCAGATGCGTGTGTCCATGTGAACCTGAAAGGGACTTGGATGTCACGCTTCTTAAGGATATTTGCATAGAAATATAACAGTGTAACAGTGCACATAGTTAGATATAGGATATCACGTAAAATTAATATTTTGCAGCTCAGTTACTTGTGGTATTCTAGCACCTTGGAAGAAATATTTTCTCAATAGTGGTCTATGCTTTACATTGAGCAGGAAGGTCCACCAATAACTGAAAAATGCAGTTTGCTACAGGACTCTGTGGGTTCCGCGCGGAGAGAGGTGGGCATTAAAGGGTTAAGGGGTGTGAGGGACGCCTGGATAGACCCCTATGTGCCTCCTCTGCTCGTCTTGGGGGTGGGGCCCTCCGGATGGAGAGATGGGGGGCGCAGGGCGAGGGGTGAGCCGCGCCAAGGGGGCCTCTGGGTTCAGGCGAGACTCTGGGACAGAGGGAGGGAGTCGATGAAGTGTGGATGGGGAGCATTCCTGGGGCGGGGAAGGGCAGCAATGGGGGGTGGGGGGAGAGAGCTAGGTAGACCAGCCTTTGGGGACACGTCTCCTTCCTGGCGCCCACGGGGATTCTCTGGAGGGGCCGCCTTGGCTTCTGCCTCCCACCCAGGAATCGGCCACCCCTTCAAGGCCCCCAGAGGGATCCCTGGAAAGTGGGGGTCCCGTCCCCCCACCCCTTCCTTCCTGCAGCCTCTATCCTCTTTCCACCCCATAAGCCCCTGCCCTGTCCAGACTGTTGCAGGAATTTATGTATAGGTGTGGGGGGGGGGGTTGCCCCTTCAGCAGATATCATGCACATGCAGCCCACCACCAAAATCAGCACCATCACTCTTGTGATTTGTTCCCACAACACACTTCATCACAGTTTCTTCCTATCTATTCAAAGGACCTCTGCTGCACAAAACCAAATGTATGAATTCACTGATAAATGTCTCTATGTACTGGCTCACTGGGGAAACTTCAGAAATTCCTATAGACATGTGAGCTCAGCTACTCAGCAGCCCCTCTGCCTGAGTGATAATCCCTGGCATCCTGATACCTGAGTGCCAGACAGGTATCCATTCCACAAAGAACCAACCCAGATGAAGACAAAAGGGTGTGATTAGCTTGGCTGGGAAACAGGGAATGTCCACCCTCCCTTTCCCACAGGTGGGTGGGGTTTGTGGCACCAAAATAGGGCTCACCTGGGCAGGTGCCTCCCACCTGCTTGGGCCAGCCTTTGACCCGCCCTTGGTCAGGAAGGACAATGGATGGCCAGCCGGGGGTGGGGCAAAGGCCAAAGAAAAGAGGCCGACCCCTTTGTCCAAGCCTCTTTTGGTTTTCTCCCTTCCAGGATCAGGATCCTCAGGAGCATGTCCTGGCAGCTGAATTAAGGTAAGGTCTGGCCTGATTGGAAGGGACATGGCACCTCCGCCAGGCTAGGCCATAATTTTGTGGCTTTTCTTTCTGGGCGGGTGCCCAGATAGGCCGGGGGGGAAACCTTTTTGTTTTGCGGTGGCCGGGGGTGGGGCATATTATTATCGTACTGAATTTACTGTTGTTGCTGCTTTTGCTGTCATGGACTGGCTGGGTAAAGGGGGGGGAGGACCAGCTGGGGAACCCCCAAGGGAAGAAGGCTCGGAGTCCAGGTCTTGTATGCCCCCAAAGGCTATCAAAACTCCTAGGTCTGGCCAATTAAAGGCTGATATGGGAGCCGTTGGGGGCCAGGTTGGTTCTTTCATTTTCTCCTCTCCTCTGGAAAAGTGCTCTTTCTTTTGGGGTTTGATTACTTCTGCCTCCTTCAGTGCCCACTGCATCCTCAGCGAGGTACAATACTGTCCTTTCAACTTCTGTCGCCATGTAGAGTTTTCTCTCAGGACCACTACCCAGGAGACTGCCTATGCAAACTGCTCCGAACATCCAGGGTGTTTTGTCATGCTTCAAAACATGGTTTTGTCATGGTTGGTTAGGTCCAGGTCCTATGAGTCCTGGGGGGGGGGGCAGCAGGGAGTTCTCAGTCGTTTGAGGTTCATCGCTCCACCATATTTGTGCTTGAATTTGCCAAAAGTATTCACCATGCCTTGTAATGGAGTCCATTCCTCCTGTGAGTGTGGCCCCCCCATTATGCCCTCCTGCTTAAGCTGTTACACAAGGGGGGCTCCCTGCCCTTCCGACATGTTGCAGATAAAATAAAAGGTGGGGGGGGGGAAGCCTTTTGAAAAGAGACTGGTGGCCAGCAAGGCCGACAGTGAGAAAGCCTATAGAAAGAAAAGACTCATAAGTAAACGCCCCCCTCGGCTGCACAGCCCGTCAGTCCTGGGCAGAGAACTCGCAGTTGTGCCAAGGGGGGGGGAGAGGCTGATCTCTGCAGCCCCAGCCCTCAGCCGGACAGGAGCCTTCAAGCAAAACACAAAGCGAGAAAACTTTCCCCTCTTTCCTCACAGCCTCAGCCCCTCTTGGCCGAGATAGAGACAAAACGTAGACATTCACAGAGCTGGGAGCCTGCTGCTGCCTGCTTGAGGCACCCACAGCTGGCCGAGACACGCAGAGCCACAGCCCATAGCTCCCTCGGTTCAGGCACCCACAGCTGGGTGGGCTCAAAGAAAGCCTCAATTTATCTGAGTCACGGCACCAAATGTTGTGCAGTGGCTCCTTGGTTTGCAACCGCTTTGAATTACAACCGTTTTGGATTACAACCACGTCAAACGCCGAAGTGTGTGTACCTGTTTTTGGATTACAACCCATTTTTGGGGGGGGGCATTGGCGTAAGCGCGCCTTCGGTTACAACCTGTTTTGGTTTACAACCGGACCTCCGGAATGGATTACAGTGGTACCTCAGGTTACATATGCTTCAGGTTACATACACTTCAGGTTACAGACTCTGCTAACCCAGAAATAGTACCTTGGGTTATGAACTTTGCTTCAGCATGAGAACAGAAATTGTGCTCCAGTGGCGTGGCGGCAGCAGGAGACCAAATTAGCTGAAGTGGTGCTTCAGGTTAAGAACAGTTTCAGGTTAAGAACAGACCTCTGGAACAAATTAAGTACTTAACCCGAGATACCACTGTATGGTTGTAAACCAAGGTTCCACTGTATACCCCCAAAGGCTATAAAAACTCCTAGGTCTGGCCAATAAACTCAGGAGCCAGGAGGAGATAAGAGTCCAACGATTTTATCACAGGCAGTCAATATTGGGAATGGAAAATGACTTTTCAACATGTTAAAGAAAATTATGGGTTGAGAGACTACGCAGCAGCCCAGCTTGCCAGGGTAAAAGTCCCCTGTGGGTCCATGCGGTCAGTAAATGGAGGAAATTCCAGCCAAGCATTTTGGAGCAAAGAGCAGTCAGTAGACTGAGATCCTTTACTGTTGTGCAACAGGTTCAAACAGCAGTGAGGGAACTCTGACCCTGGGGCGACATTGACTTTTAAAACTTTCCCACCATATCCCAGGATACAGTTCGCACAGCATCATCAATACATCATTGCTACATCACTAAAATGTCAGAAAGGGGAGGGTTACACAAGATTAGCATAGACAGATATGTCAGGGTAACACCCAAGTATAAGATTAGCAGAGGCAAACATGTCTCAAGTGCCCACCACCCAAAAGGACAACAGAAGTTCCTTTGCATGTCTGCAGCCTGAGACAAGTCTGGTGATGAGATTTGGCTTCCCTTGGCTAACAGTGAGCCCAGCAATTGTCACCTCTGGGCATTTCCTGGGGTAGGAGGTGTGTCTACACATCTTCACCCTTGGGGAGGTGGTGTTGCGGATTCTGTGTGTTGCCACTGTGCCGTGCTCTTGGAGTCACAGGACTCTGTTTTGCATTCCAGGGACATTCCAGACTGTTGGAAGTCTCACGGAAGACAGGAGACGGATGTGATGTTACTGTTTCCTGTTCCTTTGTTTTTCAGTTGCTCTCTGCTTTCACAGAGAGAGCATGTATATTTCTTTTCTGTCTGTGTAGTTAGAAATAAAACTCTTTAGCAATGTAGCTAATAAACTTCTCGTCCTTCCCTGCGTGCTGGATACTCTGCTGAATCGGGAGTGTGCTTGGAGCCTCATCAAAGGCTCAGGTCATTAATCATCATCGGAGGAGCTCGGTTGAACCCAAGTCTGACAGGTGGCAAGAAAAAAGAGTCCTTTTTCCAAGGGCAAAATAGCATTGGAATGGAGGGAACTGGCAAAGGAGTTGATTTTATATGATTTTTTAAAGCTAGGTATCTTCCCTGAGCTGTCAAGCCAAAAGGATACATTCAGGCATAATATTTGTAACATTTAACAACTTTAAGGATGTGCCCCCCACCCCGCCTTGTAATTTCTGTAACAAATACTTTCCTGAGATTTTTTCTTTTGGGGTGTGTGTCACAGTTCAGCTTCATTCAGAAGAAAACATTGCTAAAGGAGGGGAAATATAAAATGCACATTGAAAACAGCATAATCAGCAAGAGAATAAAATATTATCATAATCCTAGAACACAGACTCTATCTTGCTTTTCACCACTTCTGGGTCTTAAAGCAGCTTCCGGGTTCCTCTCGCCTCAGAATTTAACTCCCTGTGTCCTCTTATATGTCACTCCCCTCCTTCTATAGCACAAAATTGTCACATTTAAGAAATGTAGCAAATGGTATATGCAGAAAATAAAGATAAACTAACAGTCTCATTCTTAAATGCCATGCAGCCATAATAATAATAATAATAATAATAATAATAATAATAATAATAATAATAATATTTATACCCCGCCCATCTGGCTGAGTCTCCCCAGCCACTCTGGGCGGCTCCCAATCGAGTCTTAAAAACAGTGCAGCATTAAATATTAAAAACCTCCCTAAACAGGGTTGCCTTCAGATGTCTTTTAAAGATAGGATAGCTGCTTATTTCCTTCACATCTGAAGGGAGGGTGTTCCACAGGGTGGGCGCCATCACCGAGAAGGCCCTTTGTCTGGTTCACTGTAAGCTTACTTCTCACAATGAGGGAACTGCCTGGACATCAGTGTCCGGGTTGGATGATGGGGGTGGAGACGCTCCTTCAGGGATACAGGACAGAGGCTGTTTAGGGCTTTAAAGGTCAGCACCAACACTATGAACTGTGCTCAGAAACGTACTGGGAGGCAATGCAGATCTCTCCAGACCGGTGTTATGCGGCAGCCACTCCCAGTCACCAGTCTAGCTGCGACATTCTTGATTAATTGCAGTTTTCCGGGTCACCTTCAAAGGTAGCCCCACGTAGAGCGCATTGCAGTAGTCCAAGAGGGAGATAACTAGAGCATGCACCACTCTGGCCAGACAGAGGAGGGTCTCAGCCTGTGTACCAGATGGAGCTGGTAGACAGCCATCCTGGACACAGAATTAACCTGCACTTTCAGGGACAGCTGTGAGTCCAGAATGACTCCCAGGCTGCGCACCTGGTCCTTCAGGGGCACAGTTACCCCATGCAGGACCAGGGAGTCCTCCACACCTGCCCACCCTCTGTCCCCCCAAAACAGTACTTCTGTCTTGTCAGGATTCAACCTCAATCTGTTAGCAGCCATCCATCCTCCAACCACCTCCAGACACTCACACAGGACCTTCACCGCCTCCACTGGTTCTGATTTAAAAGAGAGGTAGAACTGGGTATCATCTGCATACTGATGAACACCCAGCCCAAACCCCCTGATGATCTCTCCCAGCAGCTTCATATAGATATTAAAAAGCATGGGAGAGAGGACGGAACCCTGAGGCACCCCACAAGTGAGAGCCCAGGGGTCTGAACACACATCCCCCAACACCACTTTCTGAACACGGCCCAGAAGGAAGGAGCGGAACCACTGTATAACAGTGCCCCAAGCTCCCAGCCCCTCTAGATGGTCCAGAAGGATGTTATGGTTGATGGTGTCAAAGGCCGCTGAGAGATCCAGCAGAACTAGGAAACAGCTCTCACCTTTGTCCCTAGCCCGCCGGAGATCATTGACAAGTGCGACCAAGGCAGTTTCAGTCCCATGGTGAGGCCTGAATCCCGATTGGAAGGGATCCAAATGGTCCACATCCTCCAGGCGTGCTTGGAGTTGTTCAGCAACCACCTGCTCAGTCACCTTGCTCAAGAATGGAAGATTTGAGACTGGGCGATAGTTGGTCATATTAGCCGGGTCTAAAGATGTTTTTTTTAAGAAGCGTTTTAATGACCGCCTCTTTCAGCAGGTCTGGGAAGGCTCCCTCACAGAGGGAAACATTCACCACCCGGCAGAGGCTACTTTCTGAGGGTGTACAAATTGCAACGCGCTTTAGTTCTGGGCTGCTTCACTCCTTGCATGGGGTGGGGGGGCTCTGCCTGCAAACAGATCAACAGCTGCCTTGCTTTCTTCCGGGCCTCATTGTGTTACCTCTGAGGGAGACACAAGGGAGGAATTGGGTCGGGTCTCTCTCTCTCTCTCTCTCTCTCTCTCTCTCTCTCTCTCTCTCTCTCTGTGTGTGTGTGTATGTGCAAAAGCCCAAGCCCCATTTTCTCCGTAACACAGGAGTCACAGCGCCCAACCCGCTGCTCAATGTGCACCAATACCTAAAACATGGAATGGATCTAAGATCATGGCGTGGGGTGGGGGAGGGAAGGATTTTCAATATAAAGATTGTAGGGGGGGACCGCACTTTGCAAATGGATTGCCGGGATCAGCCCCTCTCCCGCTCTCATCACCTGAACGAAGAAGGGAGGGGGGAACCTTCATCTCCCCCCCCCCAATTCCTCCCTTCCCGGTACATCCTCCTCTCACCCCGCCCCCACAACCCCAAATCCCTCCAACATGCGCTGCACCTCTTCCTCCTCCTCCAATCCGGCTTCTGTTTCCGGAATGAGGGGGAAAAGCCCCCCTCCTAAACTGCCTGCATTTCCCGCAAGTGGAGCTTCTGCGCCGGATTGCTGCTCTGCGGCGTAGCTCCAGGGGAGCGCGCTTTGGAAAGGGGAGGAGGATGGGAAGAGGAGGGTCCCCGCCCCCCGTGGATGTTGCAGGAAAAGAAAGGAGAATCGGGAGGGAGGACAAAGAGGTAAAGGGCTCCCGGGGGAGCGGAGAGGGGAGAAAAGGACCCTGAGACCCCCGCCAGCTCCCCAAAGCGCCTTTCGTGGGCCCCATGGGAAGGGCCTGGATCCCTGCACGTGTGCTGCGAAGGGGGCTTTCCTTGGCCCCTTAGGCGCCTTGGCAGGGGCGGACATGGGGAACCTACGCAGGGGGTTCCCACGAGGACCCCTTGCCCCGTTTCCCCCGCGTAGGCATCCCTGGGGCCCTGTAGGTTTCGCACGGATAAAGGCGGGCCATGAAAGGGTTAACGGGCATGAGGGACGCCTGGATAGAGACCCCCCTGTCCCTAAATTGTGCGTCTTGCAGTGGCCACTCAGGATGGAAAGATGGGGGATGAGGGCTGAGGCGCGCCAAGGGGGGCCTCTGGGTTCAGGGGGGCCTCTGGGACAGAGGGAGGGAGTCGAGGAAGTGGGGAGGGGGAGCATCCCTGGAGCAGGGAAGGGCAGCATTGGGGTGGGGGAGATAGGAAGACCAGTGTTTGGGGACACTTCTCCATGGTGGCATCTGTGGGGATTCTCTGGAGGCGCCACCTTGGCTTCTCCCTCCCACCCAAGAATTGGCCACCCCTTCAAGGTGACCAGAGAGGGATCCCTGGAAAGTGAGGGGTCGTGTCCCCCCACCCCTTCCTTCCTGCAAGCTCCATCCTCTTCCCACCCCATGAGCCCCCATAAGCCCCTGCCCTGTCCAGGAAGAGGGGAGGGGAGAAGCGGCTCTTGGTTTCCGCAATCCCACCCAGGAAGCAGCCAAAAACCTTTTCCTCTCTCTCAGGCCTCCATCTTTATGTTTCTCTTCCACTGCCTGGTTCCAGTACAAATAAAAGACAGTTAAACATCAGACATTAAAAACCTCCCAATACAGGGTTGCCTTCAGCTGTCTTCTAAATGTCAGAATGTTGCCCATTTCCTCGCCCTCTGCCTGCTTCCCTGTAACTTCGCTTCTCCCAGGGGGGAATCAGCAGAAGACCTTCCAAGGAGGACCTCCCTGTCCAGACTGAGAGATTGGGGGGGAGATGCTCCTTCAGGTCTACAGGGCTGAGGCTGTTGAGGGCTTTAGGTTGCAGATCTTGCTGCTCCATAACGATCTTATTCAGCAAATAAATTTATTACTGAAGGCAAAGAAGCATAACAGGATCCAAAAAATAGCAAAAACTTAACTTATGTAAAACCCTAACTTAGCATACCAAAACAGCTCTCAAGTATGAATCACACAAGCAGAGTAGAGAAATAGCAGACTAGGAAGTGGGACCAGGCGCCTTTCGGCCTTGTAATTTATATTCTATTAAATGTCAGAGTAACCTTGGGACTGCATAACAAGCCTGGCTCGCTCCAGTTTAAACCAGCTTCATCTGGTTCCCCCCAAAAAGAAAGGTTCTTCATAACCTCATCGCAACTTATCCCACCACCAGCTCTCAGCAGAAAGGAAACTGCCGAGTTTCAGGAAGCCTGCACTAGAGCAATACTTTTCAATGCCTGGAAAATGCAACCATGACAATTTAAAGATCAGCACTAACAATTTGAATTGTGCTTGAAAATGTGCTGGGAGCCAGGAAAGATCCTTTAGAGGAAGTGATATGTGGTTTCAGCGGCTGCTCCCATTCAGTTGCAGTTTTGGGTCACCTTCTAAGGTAGCCCCATGTAGACCACATAGCAGTAGTCCAAGCCGGAAACAACCAGAGCATGCACCACTCTGGTGAGACAGTGTGCGGGGAAGGAGGGTCTCAGCCTGCGTTCCAGATGGAGCTGCTAGACAGCTGCCCTGGACACAGAATTGAGCTGCGCCTCCATGGTCAGCTGTGAGTCCAAAATTACCCACAGGCTGTGCACCTGGTCCTTTAGGGCCACAGTTACCCCATCAGGACCAGGGGGTCCCCCACACCTGCCCACTCTCTGTTCCCCAGGGACAGTACTTATGTCTTGTCAGGATTCAAGCTCAATCTGTTAGCCGCCACCCATCCTCAAACCACCTCCAGGCACCAACACAGGGCATTCACCACCTTCACTGGTTCCGATTTAAATGAGAAGAAGAGCTGGGTATCACCCACATACTGGTGAACACCCAGCCCCAAACCCCTGATGATCTCTCCCAGCAGCTTCATATAGATATTAAAAAGCCTGGGGGAGAGGACGGAGCCCTGAGGCATGCCACAAGTGAGAGCCCGGGGGTCTGAACACCCATGCCCCAACATCAATTTCTGGACATGGCCCAGGAGGAAGGAGCGGAACCACTGCATAACCATTTCCCCAGCTCTCCTCGAGGGTCCAGAAGGACACCATGGCCAAAGGTCTTCAAAGCCACTGAGAGATCTCGTAGAACCAGGAAATAGCTTTCACCCCAGACTCTAGCACATCCGAGATTATCAACGAGCACAACCAGGGCAGTTTCTGTTGCATGATGAGGCCTGAATCCCAATTGGAAGGATCATGGTGGCAGAAGCTTTCCTGGTCCTGCACCCCCAAAAGCTCCAGGCACAGGACTTTCATTAGCTTTGAAGGGGCCATCGGATAGTTGGTGGTCTTTTCTTCAAAAGACAAATATTCTGAATACTTTTTAAATGATGTAAGATGTAAATAGTGCTTCTGTTTTACATATTCCACATTGGAGAGATTTTGATACACAGGTCTGAGTTCATCGCTCCCCCTGAAACTGCTGTGTTAGCAGTCCTGCCAGCCTGGGCAGTGTGTTTGGGGGTCCTGGGCTGCCTAGACAACAAGACCCCCTTCTCAGCCTGGCTTATATGGTCCCAAGGAAAGCAGAGCAGTATGTTAGGCACCAGCTTGGCTGCAGGAGTGAGTGGAAGGAGGTGTGCAGGACACCATCCAACCATCTTAGAGAGTCCACTCTGGATTTCTGTAGGTTTTCCTCCATAGCTTTTTCTTCTCCTTAAGATAACTCACGAGGAAGCGAAGGAGTGCACCAAAGTATTACGACTAGAGTTTTCCTTCTCAAGGAACTCCCTTCCCCGGTTGACGAGCCCCATCTGCCCTTCACTTTCCTCTGCAAAATGGGCAGAATCTGCCTTCTTGACTGTGGGATTCACTGTTGTTCTCATCCTCTCCATCCACCAGAGCCTGCCTTCACCTCAACAGAATTCCCTAATACACCAAGGATTTGAGACCCATCAGCTATCCTCACCTGGTTTAGCCAGCCAGTTGAAGCCGTTCCTGGGATTGTGGCCCCTATTCCATCCTGACAGCTTCTGGAAGAAACAGGTGAGAGCTGAGTGCAGGGTGGGGACCAATGGTGGATAAATTACCCCGTAAGGTGCATGACATTTCCCCCACCAATGGTACTACCGCTCCCCTAACACCCCATGACATCGTATGATTATGATCTTTAAGACAGAACAGGGATAAAGTCATGTCCCCAGAAATAACACAACTTCAGGCCATTAGTGAATCAATACTACATTTCCAAGGTACTACATATTCTACTAAGTACAGTTTATCATTTTGCCTTGAATATCCTGCTTTTCAGTGTCATTTTAGGATAGTCCTGCGTCAAAAGATGGGCACGAGATCAGACAGCACATCGTTCTTTAAAAAAATCAAGCAGCTTTATGAACATTGGTTGAGGATTAGGAAAGGTTGCTGATGCATTACTATCATTTGACATAATTGCATATTCATTTTCTGAAAGTTGGGAACATGGGTAGGAGGTGAGGGAATGTAGGAGACGTTGAAATAGGAGAAGGTGCTAATGGAGCTTGATGTGTTCTCTTTCCCTTTGTTCTCTTCCTTGAAATCAAAACAGGATTCCCTTTCTTCCCACTCTGAAGAAGGAGATGGAGAAGACAGTCAAAACTCCAGGGGATTGGGTACCTTTCCCCCCCATTAGGAATAGAAATTAAAATGTGTGAAATGCGGACTATGCATCATTGAATGAGCACACATATTTCACATCAACGACCTCCAACAGGGGAGAAACCATTTAATGGTATGGAGTGTGGGAAACGTTTCACTGATATTGGAAAACTTAGAACACATCAACGGACTCACACAGGGGAGAAACCATTTAAATGCCTGGAGTGTGAGAAGAGTTTTAGTATTAGTGGAAGCCTTAGAAGACATCAATGGACTCACACAGGGGAGAAACAATTTAAATGCCTGGTGTGTGAGAAGAGTTTTAGTATTAGTGGAAGCCTTAGAAGACATCAACGGACTCACACAGGGGAGAAACCATTTAAATGCCTGGAGTGGGGAAAGAGCTTCAGTCAGAATGGAGAACTTAGACAACACCAACGGACTCACACAGGGGAGAAACCATGTATCAAGTGTGGAAAGAGCTTTAGTAATAGTGGAAACCTTAAAAGACATCAACGGACTCAGACAGGGGAGAAACCATTTAAATGTATAGAGTGCGGAAAGGGCTTTAGTGATAATGGAAGCCTTAGAAAACATCAACGGACTCACACAGGAAAGAAACCATTTAAATGCCTGGAGTGCGGAAAGTGTTTCAGTCAGAATGGAGACCTTAGAAGACATCAACAGACTCACACAGGGGAGAAGCCATATGAATGTATGGATTGTGGAAAGAGCTTCAGTCGGAGTGCACACCTTAGAAATCATCAACGGACTCACACAGGGGAGAAACCATATAAATGTATAGAGTGCGGAATGAGCTTTAGTGATAGTGGAAGTCTTAGACAACATCAACGGACTCACACAGGGGAGAAACCATATAAATGTATAGAGTGCGGAATGAGCTTTAGTCAAAATGGAAGCCTTAGAACACATCAACGGACTCACACAGGGGAGAAACCATTTAAATGCCTTGAGTGCGGAATGAGCTTTAGTGATAATGGAAGCCTTAGAACACATCAACGGACTCACACAGGGGAGAAACCATATAAATGTATAGAGTGTGGAAAGAGCTTCAGTCAGAATGGAAGACTTAGAACACATCAACGGACTCACACAGGGGAGAAACCATTTAAATGTATAGAGTGCGGAAAGAGCTTCAGTCAGAATGGAGACCTTAAATTACACCAGCGGATTCACACAGGGGAGAAACCATATAAATGTATAGAGTGTGGAATGAGCTTTAGTCATAATGGTAGCCTTAGAACACATCAACGGACTCACACAGGGGAGAAACCATATAAATGTATAGAGTGTGGAAAGAGCTTCAGTCAGAATGGAAGCCTTAGAAGACATCAACAGACTCACACAGGGGAGAAACCATATGAATGTATGGATTGTGGAAAGAGCTTCAGTCGGAGTGCACACCTTAGAAATCATCAACGGACTCACACAGGGGAGAAACCATATAAATGTATAGAGTGCGGAATGAGCTTTAGTGATAGTGGAAGTCTTAGACAACATCAACGGACTCACACAGGGGAGAAACCATATAAATGTATAGAGTGCGGAATGAGCTTTAGTCAAAATGGAAGCCTTAGAACACATCAACGGACTCACACAGGGGAGAAACCATTTAAATGCCTTGAGTGCGGAATGAGCTTTAGTGATAATGGAAGCCTTAGAACACATCAACGGACTCACACAGGGGAGAAACCATATAAATGTATAGAGTGTGGAAAGAGCTTCAGTCAGAATGGAAGACTTAGAACACATCAACGGACTCACACAGGGGACAAACCATTTAAATGCATGGAGTGCGGAATGAGCTTTAGTGATAATGGAAGCCTTAGAACACATCAACGGACTCACACAGGGGAGAAACCATATAAATGTATAGAGTGTGGAAAGAGCTTCAGTCAGAATGGAAGCCTTAGAACACATCAACGGACTCACACAGGGGAGAAACCATTTAAATGTATAGAGTGCGGAAAGAGGTTCAGTCATAATGGAAGCCTTAGAAGTCATCAACAGACTCACACAGGGGAGAAACCATATGAATGTATGGATTGTGGAAAGAGCTTCAGTCGGAGTGCACACCTTAGAAATCATCAACGGACTCACACAGGGGAGAAACCATTTAAATGTACCGAGTGTGGAAAGGGCTTTAGTGATAGTGGAAGTCTTAGACAACATCAACGGACTCACACAGGGGAGAAACCATTTAAATGCCTGGAGTGCGGAAAGAGCTTGAGTGATAGTGGAAGCCTTAGAAGACATCAACAGACTCATACAGGGGAGAAACCATTTAAATGCCTGGAGTGCGGAAAGTGCTTCAGTAAAAATGGAGACCTTAGAAGACATCAACAGACTCATACAGGGGAGAAACCATATAAATGCCTGGAGTGTGGAATGTGCTTCAGTCAGAATAGAGACCTTAAATTACACCAGCGGATTCACACAGGGGAGAAACCATATAAATGTCTAGAGTGCGGAATGAGCTTTAGTCATAATGGAAGCCTTAGAAGACATCAACGGACTCACACAGGAGAGAAACCATATAAATGTATAGAGTGCGGAATGAGCTTTAGTCATAATGGAAGCCTTAGAAGACATCAACGGACTCACACAGGGGAGAAACCATATAAATGTCTAGAGTGCGGAATGAGCTTTAGTCATAATGGAAGCCTTAGAAGACATCAACGGACTCATACAGGGGAGAAACCATTTAAATGACTGCAGTGCGGCATGAGCTTTAGTGATAATGGAAGCCTTAGAACACATCAACGGACTCACACAGGGGAGAAACCATTTAAATGTATAGAGTGCGGAAAGAGCTTCAATGATAATGGAAACCTTAGAAGACATCAACAGACTCATATAGGGGAGAAACCATTTAAATGCTTGGAGAGCAGAAAGTGCTTCAGTCAGAATGGAGACCTTAAATTACACCATCGGATTCACACAGGGGAGAAACCATCTAAATGTATAGATTGTGGAATGAGCTTTAGTGATAATGGAAGCCTTAGAACACATCAACGGACTCACACAGAGGAAAAACCATTTAAATGTATAGAGTGCAGAAAGAGCTTCAGTGATAATGGAAACCTTAGAAGACATCAGCAGACACACAGCAGAGAAACCCTTTAAATGTATGGACTGTGGAAGGAGCTTCAGTCAGAGAGGAACCCTTGATTTATGTCAACAAACTCACACAAAACACAAACCTTATAAATATCAGGAAAGTAGATAGAGATTGAGTCCTAGTGGAAGTTCTAAATCAACAGAGTCACGGACAGGAAGAACTTTAGGAACTGAAACCCTTCAAATCATCCACAAACTCAGAGAGGAGAAGATTGCAAAAGTGCTTTATTTACAATGGAATGTTTAAGGAACATCCAGGGACTCTCACATGGAAGATCCCATTTTGGTGTCTGGAGTGTGGGACATCTTCCTCTCAGAGTCCACTTTTTTCTTCACAGAAATGAACTCGGAAGGAAATCAGTCTTTAACACATTTTGTGTATGTGTAGTTCTGGTATTTATGTGTAAAACTGTATAGTAATGAAATATTGAAGGCAATGTCAAACAATGTGATTATAATCTAAGATGTAAAGTACCTTTCAATAGAGAAGGGGTGAGGGTTTATCTGTTTTGCTGGGGGTCAGTGAGGATTAAAGCTGGGCGATATATTGTTCCAAACTGGTTTCTAGACCACATCGTGATAACCTTTCAAAAACAATTGATATGGCAACACACCACAGATCACAGTGTCTGGGATGCTCATTTGCCTGGAAGCAGCCAGCAGAAAGCTTTGCTTCGTGAAGCCCCTGAATATGCTGAGTTGCTGACTTCCCCCCAGGCGACAGGAAGCGAAAGACACACATCCATTGCCCTGTGTCCTTCCATCCTCTTTCCTCCCTTGCTCCCTTCTGCCGGTTTGTCTGCCTGACTTAGATATCCTGTGTGCTGTATTTTTTTACGGCTGAAACTGGATTTCCTCTCAGGAGCTAAGTTTTGTGCCTCACCCAGTGAGAACTGTATGCTTTGAAAGCTCAATAAATTATTACTGAAGAAGTCCTGCTGCCTCTGTGTGTTTTTGACCTCAGTGTGGGACTTGCTCTACACGTGGCCCCTACTCTCCTCCTGCCCTGGAGTTGCTTTACTCAAGCATGCAAGACGGGTGCATCTGTGTGCACTCAAAAGCAAATAAAGTAGGACTCACCTTTCTATGAGAGTACAGTGGTACCTTGGGTTACAGACGCTTCAGGTTACAGACACTTCAGGTTACAGACTCTGCTAACCCAGAAATAGTACTTTGGGTTAAGTACTTTGCTTCAGGATGAGAACAGAAATCGTGCTCCAGCGGTGTGGCAGCAGCAGGAGGCCTCATTAGCTAAAGTGGTGCTTCAGGTGGGGTGCTGTCTTGCTTTGGACATGAAGGAGAGCAGACATGATTCCTTTGTCCTGATGTGTGCTGAATAAACTGCTTGTAAATCTGCTCACATATGCCTCTCCAGCCACTTCTGTTGTGCGTTTACTCTGCTGAGTGCGCGTGCCCAGCTTCTGAAGACTGCTGAAGCTCGGGTCACAGTTTCATGCTGATCCAAGGACTGGAGAAAGCCCAGCACAGCTGGGGGGCTGCCATTTGCCCCCAATTCCTTGGCTGCATCCCAACACTAAGCACTGGAGGAGAAAATGAGCCCTTCAGGATCAGGCCAGAGGGCTCCCTCCTATAGGGGAGACAGGGCAGAGGAGCCACCCATCACCCTGTCCTCCTCCTCCTCCACGGATTGGCCTCCTCCTTTTTTAAACCACATTTATTGGTGGCTTCTGCCTCTTGTGGGAGGGAGTTCCACAGGTTTTTTTATAAGATATTTATTAAAAATTTTAAACTACAAATAACAACAGAAAGACAAACATACAAAATAATGCAAAAAAATTCCTTCCAGTAGCACCTGTGTATCTGAAGTAGTGTGCATGCACACGAAAGCTCATACCAAGAACTAACTTAGTTGGACTTTAAGGTGCTACTGGAAGGAATTTTTTTGCTTTGACTATGGCAGACCAACACGGCTACCTATCTGTAACTGTATACAAAATAACGAACACTTACAAAAACACACATTAATTTTCATTAACATAAATTCCATACCCTTATTTCCTCAGACCTCCTCATACTTCCCTTCTTTGTATTGCAATTCAGTTCATTAATTCAGCAAATCCTTATCATTAAACTTTTATGGACCTTTTTTCGTATCTCTTAAAGCATTACAGCTGGAAACCACTTAGTTTCAATCCAACATCCTTCTAACATTCATTAATTTTGCAATATTTCTGTAAATAGTCTTTAAATTTCTTCCAGTCTTCTTTCACCGACTCTTCTCCCTGGTCTCGGATTCGGCCAGTCATTTCTGCCAGTTCCATGTAGTTGATCACCTTCATCTGCCATTCTTCCCTGGTGGGTAGATCTTGTGTCTTCCAGTACTTTGCAATGAGTATTCTTGCTGCTGTTGTAGCATACATAAAGAAAGTTCTATCCTTCTTTGGCACCAATTGGGCGACAATGCCCAGGAGAAAGGCCTCTGGTTTCTTCAGGAAGGTATATTTAAATACCTTTTTCAGTTCATTATATATCATTTCCCAGAAAGCCTTAATCCTTGGGCACGTCCACCAAAGGTGAAAGAATGTACCTTCAGTTTCTTTACATTTCCAACATTTATTATCGGGCAAATGATAGATTTTTGCAAGCTTGACTGGGGTCATGTACCACCTATAGATCATTTTCATAATATTCTCTCTCAAGGCATTACATGACGTAAATTTCATAGCGGTGGTCCACAACTGTTCCCAGTCAGCAAACATGATATTATGTCCAACATCTTGTGCCCATTTAATCATAGCAGATTTCACCGTTTCATCCTGAGTATTCCATTTCAACAGCAAGTTATACATTCTTGACAGATTCTTAGTTTTGGGTTCTAACAGTTCTGTTTCTAATTTTGACTTTTCCACCTGGAAGCCAATTTTCTTGTCCAGTTTATATGCCTCCATTATCTGATAATAATGGAGCCAGTCTCGCACTTTGTTTTTTAGTTTTTCATAACTCTGCAATTTCAATTTATCTCCTTCTTGTTCTAAAATTTCACAATATGTCGGCCATTTGGCCTCCATGTTGAGCATTTTCAAAGCTTTTGCTTCCATTGGTGACAGCCACCTGGGGGTTTTATTTTCCAACAAGTCTTTATATCTTATCCAGACGTTAAACAAAGCTTTCCTGGGAGTTCCACAGGTTTTATTCTGCCCTGCTAGAGGAAGCGCTTTCTCTTCTCTGCCTTCCTTCCTTCCTTCCTTCCTTCCTTCCTTCCTTCCTTCCTTCCTTCCTTGCACCAGTGAGGTTTTAGGGACCAGGGTATATTTCATGTCTGAATGTTTCCATCTGCGGACAACCTCGACTTCTTGCAGGAAAGGGAGGGATTGGGCTTTCGCTCTGGAGGACCCTGCCCCCCCCCCGTCTTACTTTCCTCTCTAGGAATCCAGCTCGTTTTCGTTTAACCCTTGGCAAGCCGAGCTCACTCAACTTACGCTTCTCCCTCTCTCCCGAGAGCCGGAGCATCGCGCAGCAATTGCATCCCGAAAAGGCAGAGGAGGAAAGGTTTATGGATTACTTCCGGCAAGGGATACCTTCAGTTTTGGACAGCAGCTGAACGGCCCCCTAACATCTGTCCCTTGAACAAGGGTCCTAAGAAATCTTCATGGGCTCCCGGTCCGTTTCTGATCACCATTCAAAGTGTTGGTGCTGACCTTGAAAGCCCTTAATGGTCTCAGCCCGAGGAAAACATTTCCGCAAAAAGATCAAAACATGTAGCCGCAGGTGATACAATAGGAGCCTTTCTGCAAATGGCCTTTGCAACACAACTCACTGGGTGGTAACAAAGTATACACGTTTGCCTCTTTGAAACGTAGCCCCGTTTCCTCAATGAATCCACCCATTTCTTGATGAAATGTAACTTCTGCCAGTAAAACCTGAGCTGAAATAGTAAGGAGAGCAAAACAGCAGCCCTGTCTGACCCCCGTCAGCCCCCAGACTCCCCCAGTCACGTGGCAGGAGATTATTCCTGAGCCCCCGCCCCCTCCGTGAAACGGGTATGACATCATGAATGATCCATGGTGATCCATATGATCCATTGGTGATCCACATGATCCAAGCAGACTGGTCCAAAGAGCAGATCTCTATGCCTGAATGAAACGGGTCTGCGGTGATGGATTCTGGAGTCAAGAAATCCGCCCTTTCCAGTGATCTCTCAGGCTGGCCAGGAAAAGGCAGGAAGCAGGAATCCTCAGGCATCCCGGTTGACAGACCTGTCATGTTGCCAAAACACGAACTCGGAGTCTGATCTGATTTCCATGCAAAACTCATTTTGTGGAGCAACCGGGGATGTTTTTGGGGTGCTTTCTCTGTGACGGGGGTCGATTATTTGAGGATGTACAAATTGCAAGGCGCTTTAGTTCTGGGCTGCTTCACTCCTCGCATGGGGGGGGGGGGCTCTGCTCGCAAACAGATTAACAGCTGCCTTGCTTTCTTCCTGGCCGCATTGTGTTGCCTCCAGTGGCGTAGCGTGGGGGGTGCCAGGGGTGCCGGCAGCAACATCTGGGGGGGCGCGTGTCCAGAGGGAAGGGACAAGTTCCTTCCTCTGCCGGGCTCCCCGCCGCCACCGCCAGCCTTGCGCCCTAGCGCACGCGCCCCCCCCCCCCGCCGCCGCAGCAGCTGCGCTCCACTCAATGCTCGCAGGAGGAGCAGCCGCTGCCGCCGCCTGGCCGGGCACGGGCAGCCTCCGCACCCCGCCGCCGCCGCCGCCATCCCCTTGGCCCAGCCACAGGCGGCGGCTGCTTCTGCTGACTGGGAGGGAGGAGAGCTCCGAGGGGCCTCGCCACGCCCTGCGCTCCCCAAAACCCTCCAAGAGGAAGCCGGCGGGCGGGCGAGGGTCTCCCGGCAGAAGGGGACGCCGCTGGCTCCGGCTCTCAGCGCAAGTCTCAGCCGCGGGGGGGGGGGGGGCGAGGACGGAGCATGGCTGGAAGCCCCCGGACCCGGCCAGGAGGAGGAGAGGCGCTCGCCAAGCCCGGATCTAGAGCTCCACCTACAGCCCAAGGAGAGGAGGGGGCGGGGAGGCGCCCGAGGGGAGGGGGCTTCGGCTGCCTCGGCCCAGCCCGCGGGGGCTCCGCAAATAATAAATTTAATAAATTCCTGCTGAGCCATTGGGGGGGTCCTTGGCTCCTTCGCTCGCCCCCAGCCCCAGTGGCGTAGCGTGGGGGGTGCAGGGGGGCCGGGCGCAACATCTGGGGGGGCGCTCACACTCGAGTGCTAAAATCCACGGGTTAGGGGGCGCAAATTATTTGCCTTGCCCCGGGTGCTGACAACCCACACTACGCCACTGAATGAATGGCAACCATTGGGCTAGAGATCTGCAGTGGCGTAGCGTGGGGGGTGCAGGGGGGCCCAGCCGCACCGGGCACAACATCTGGGGGTTAGGGTTAGGGGGCGCAAATCCACGGGTTAGGGGGCGCAAATCCACGGGTTAGGGGGCGCAAATCCACGGGTTAGGGGCCGCAAATTATTTGCCTTGCCCTGGGTGCTGACAACCCACGCTACGCCACTGGTTGCCTCTGAGGGAGACACAAGGGAGGAATTGTGTTGGGGTGTGTGTGCAAAAGCCCAACCCCTATTTTTTCCGTAACACAGGAGTCACAGAGTCCAACCCGCTGCTCAATGTGCACAAATACCAAAAACATGGAATGGATCTAAGATCATGGCGTGGGGGGGGGGAGGGAAGGATTTTGCAATGCAAACATTGTAGGGGGGGCCACTTTGCAGCTGGATTGCCAGGATCAGCCCCTCCCACGCTCTCCTGATCCCCAGAAGTAAGTGAGGAGGGGAAAACCTTTTTCTCTCCCCCGCAAACAATTCTTTCTCTGCCTTCCCGGCACAACCTGCTTTCACGCCGCCCCCACAATCCTCAATCCCCCCCCCCCCGTATGTCGCACCTCTTCCTTCTGCTCCTCCTCCCCGCAATCCGGCTTCTGTTTCCGGAATGAGCGGAGAGAGCCCCCCTCCCAACCTGCCTGCTTCTCCCGGACGTGGAGTTTCTGCGCCGGATTGCTGCTCTGCACCGTAACTCGGGGGGGGGGGGCGCTTTCGGAAAAGGGAGGAGGGGCGGAAGGACCCCCCCCCCCTGGATGTTGCGGGAAAGAAAAGGAGAATCGGGAGCGAGGACAAAGAGGTAAAGGGGTCGCGGGGGAGGGGAAAGGGGAGACGGGAGAAAAGGATTCAGACACCCCCGCCAGCTCCCCCAGGCGCCTTCCGTGGGGCCTGGATCCCTGCGCGCGTGCTGCGAAGGGGGCTTTCCTTGGCCCCTTAGGCGCCTTGGCAGGGGCGGACATGCACCGCCCGCCCAGGGGATCCCAGCGAAGCGCCCTCGTCCCGTTTCCCCCGCTTAGGCATCCCTGGGGCGCTGTGGGTTCCGCACTGAGAGAGGTGGGCCATGAAAGGGTTAATGGGAGTGAGGGACGCCTGGATAGAGACCCCTGTCCCTCCCCTGCTCGTCTTGGGGGCCCTTCTGGACGGAGAAATGAGAAATGGGGGTCGCAGGGCGAGGGGTGAGCCGCGCCAAGGGGTGCGGGGCCTCTGGGTGCAGGGGAGACTCTGGGACAGAGGGAGGGAATCGAGGGCAGCATTGCGGGAGGGAGAGATAGGAAACCAGTCTTTGGGGAGACTTCTCCATGTTGGCGCCCCCTGGGGATCTCTGGAGGGGCCGCATTGGCTTCTCCCTCCCACCCAAGAATCGGCCATCCCTTCAAGACGACCAGAGGGATCCCTGGAAACTGGGGGGTCCAGTTCCCCCACCCCCACCCCTTCCTGCAAGCTCCATCCCCTTTCCACCCTCTTTCCACCCCATAAGCCCCTGACCTGAGAGCCAGTGTGGTGTAGTGGTTAAGAGCGGTAGTCACGTAATCTGGGAAACCGGGTTCGCGTCTCCGCTCCTCCACATGCAGCTGCTGGGTGACCTTGGGCCAGTCACACTTCTGTGAAGTCTCTCAGCCCCACTCACCTCACAGAGTGTTTGTTGTGGGGGAGGAAGGGAATGGAGAATGTTAGCCACTTTGAGACTCCTGAAGGGGAGTGACAGGTGGGATATCAAATCCAAACTCTTCTTCTTCTTCTTCTTCTGACCTGCCCAGTCCAACCTCTGGTCCCCTGGAGAGGAGAGGAAATCCCCAGAGGAAGAGGGGAGTGGGGAGGCCTTCTCAGAAGTGGCTCTTGGTTTCCGCAATCCCACCCAGAAAGCAGCCAGAAACCTTTTCCTCTCTCTCAGGCTTCCATCTTTAATGTCTTTTCCCCTGAGGATGAGGATAATGTACACCTGTCATCAGAAACAGGGGTGCAGAGTCCATGGAATGGCACTCAGGATTGATATGGAAGTTGCACCTCAAAAGCATTTCTTTTCCTTTTATTCTTTGTAGGCAGTGTGACTGACAAGCTGAGATACAATCCTTCATCATCCGATGACAGCGACTGCATGAATCTTCCCAGTCAAAGGAGCCATTTTCATGATAGACAGTGCCTGTGGCTGGAGGCTCTACACACAGGGTTTGCCTGTGGAGGCCAGAGACTGCCAGTATTAGCACAGGTGAGGTGTGTGACCTCCCCAAATTTACAGAATGTATATGAATGAGATTTCCTGGGTGGGATTATAGTTTATGGCAACCCTGTGATTTTCTCCACCCATAACATTTTATGAGCTGATATAGCAGTACGAGCTCCAAGATAACTAACCCCCCCCCCCACAAGATCATCATCATCATCATCGTATTTATACCCCCGGACCTTAGTTTGCCTCCCCATGATCTAGAGAAAACACCAGCTTTGAATCATACAGAGTAAAACTACCAGAACCTTCTTGAACCAATAGGTTGGGAATTTTCGCTATACATTAGATCTGTACTTTTCTATGCCTGAAAAATGCAACCATGACACTGTGGGAATGTTCAGGGATGCAGGAGAGGAAATATTGTATGATTATATCCTTTCCAACTTGTGTTAACAAGTTGTACAATTTAGCAGAGTAACATTCCCCCTTTTAAACTTACAGCGGATGCGTTTGCTCAGGCTCGCTAAAGCCTCTAAAATAAGTTTCCTTGGTAATTTCCCCTTTAGTACCTCATAAAAAGATAAGACACGACACAGTCTTCTATAAAAGTATAAAAAGAGTTTACTCACACATTCTGTTCATAAATGGATCCCAGAAGGCAGACTGAAGTTACAAAAGTTACGTACACCTGGAAACTATCCCATAAGGAGACAGCCCAAGAAAGCATCTTAGGCTAAGCAGATGTTGCTTCTTCGACAAATGTAATCAGAGAGAGAGTGGCTGACCAGTCCTGCTCTTTTGTTACCTGGGCAGGTGAGGTTGCACCCACCTCTAGTCCCATGCAGAAGAAGTCTGTCCCAGCCTAGGAGAAACTGGAAGTTCTGATTGGCTGATCCAGACATCCCCTTTTATTTCCAGTCTAGGGATGTTGTACTTGACTGCTCTTGTGTTTCACATCCCACAGACACTTTAAAAGTCAGCACCAACAGTTTGAATTGTGCTCGGAAATGCGCTGGGAGCCAGGGAACATACTTTAGAAATAGTGTTATGTGGTCTTAGTGGCTGCTCCCAGTAACTAGTCTAGCTCCCCCATTCTGGATTAGTTGCAGTTTCAGAGTCACCTTCAAAGGTAGCCCCATGTAGAGCAGCTGGCAGTACTCCAAGCAGGAGATAACCAGAGCATGCACCACTCTGGCCAGACAGTCTGCAGGCTAGTTGGGTCTCATCCTGTGTACCAGATGGAGCTGCCAGACAGCTGCCCTGGACACAGAATTGATCTGCGCCTCCATGGACAGCTGGGAGTCCAAAATGACCCCCAGGCTGCACACCTGGTCCTTCAGGGGCACAGTTACCCCATCAGGACCAGGAAGGCCCCCAACCTCCCCCAGGGACAGTATTTCTGTCTTGTCAGGATTCAACCTCAATGTGTTACCCGCCATCCATCCTCCAACCATCTCCAGACAGCCACACAGGGCATTCACCATCTTCACTAGTTTCAATTTAAAAGAGAGGAAGAGCTGGGCATCATCCACATACTGGTGAACACCCAGCCCAAACCCCCTGATGATCTTTCCCAGCAGCTTCATATAGATAGTAAAAAGCATAGGGGGGGTGAGAATGGAGCCCTGGGGCACCCCACAAGTAAGCATCCAGGAGTCTGAACACCACTCTCTGGACATGGCCCAGGAGGAAGGAGGGGAACCACTGCATAACAGGGCCCCCAGCTCCCCTAGAGGGTCCAGAAGGACACCATGGCCAAAGGTCTCCAAAGCCGCTGAGAGATCCAGCAGAACCAGGAAACAGCTTTCCTCTCAATATCTATCCCATTGGAGATAATCAGCCAGGGCAGTTCATGTCCCATGATGAGGCCTGAATCCCCATTGGAAGGATCAGGGTGGCAGGAGCTTTCCTGGTCCTGCAGCCCACAAAAGCTTCCGCCACAATACTTTTATTAGCTTTGAAGGGGCCACCGGATACATTGTGGTATTTTCTTCGAAAAACAAATATTTTGAATACTTTTACAGTGCCGTATGATGTAAATATGGGGTGCGGGTGGCGCTGTGGCTTAAACCACAGAGCCTAGGACTTGCCAATCAGAAGGTCGGTGGTTCGAATCCTCGTGATGCGGTGAGCTCCCGCTGTTCGGTCCCTGCTCCTGCCAACCTAGCAGTTCGAAAGAACGTCAAAGTGCAAGTAGATAAATAGGTACCTCTCCAGCGGGAAGGTAAGCAGCGTTTCCATGCCCTGCTCTGGTTCGCCAGAAGCGGCTCAGTCATGCTGGCAACATGACCTGGAAGCTGTATGCCTGTTCCCTCGGCCAATAAAGCGAGATAAGCGCCGCAACCCCAGAGTCGGTCACGAGTGGACCTAATGGTCAGGGGTCTCTTTACCTTTACCTTTATAATGTAATTTTTTTTCTGTTTCTCTTGTTCCACATTGTAGAGACTTTGATACACAGCTCTGAGCCCATCTCCCCACTTGAAACTGCTGAGTTTGTAGCACTGCCAGCCTGGGCAGGGTGTTTGGGGGTCCTGGGCTGCCTAGACAACCAGACCCCCTTCTCAGCCCGGCTGAGACCAAGGAAAAAGGACCAAGGAAAGCAGAGCAGTATGTTTGGCACCAGCTTGGCTGCAGGAGTTGAATGAAGAAGGTGTGCAGGACACCATCCAACCGTCTTAGAGACTCCACTCTGGATTTGTGTGGGTTTCCCTCCATAGCCTTTTCTTCTCCTGAACATAACTCATGAGGCAGTGAAGGTTTAGGACCAGAGTTTTCCATCTCGATGGGCTTCCTTTCCCGGTTGACGATCCCATTGGCCCTTCACTTTCCTCTGCAGAATGGGCAGAATCTCCCTTCTGGACTGTGGGATTCACTGTTCTCCTCCTCTCCATCCACCAGGGTCTGCCTTCACCTGCAGCAGAAATCCCCAACCCACCAAGGATTTGAGACCCATCAACTATCCTCACCTGGTTTTGCCAGCTGGTTGAAGCGATTCCTGGGATTGTGGCCCCTGTTGACAGCTTCTGGAAGCCACAGGAGAGAGCTGACTGCAGGGTGGGGACCAATGCTGGATAAATTACCCCATAAGGTACATGACATTTCCCCCGCCAAAGGTACCCAGATATTTGAGACAGATAAGGAATAAATTCATGTCTCTGGAAATATCACAACATCAGGCCATCAGTAAATCAACACTACATATTCAAGGATGAAGGGATAAGTACAGTTATCCCTTTGCCTTGAATATCCAGCTTTGTCAGTGCCAGATTAGGGTAGTCTTGTGTCAGAAGAGGGGCTTGAGATCAGGCAGCACATCATCATTATAAAGAACCATTGGGATTCCCATTTGCCATCTCCTTTCCTTCTGCTTCTCCTGCTCTCTCAATGCAATGTGAGGCATGTAGACAGAGGTCCATCTCCAAGAACAGGAGCTTCCCTGAGCACCCATTCAGCTGACCCCAAGCACCAAGCCTTCTCACTAATTCTCTGACTGACCCAGACCACAGTCCCTGGAAAAGATGTAGACCAGGGTCTCACATAATAGTCCACATGGACCTCCTGTGGC
Organism: Podarcis bocagei; assembly: GCF_964188305.1. Classification (NCBI taxonomy): domain Eukaryota; kingdom Metazoa; phylum Chordata; class Lepidosauria; order Squamata; family Lacertidae; genus Podarcis; species Podarcis bocagei. The sequence continues at coordinate 3,277,527 of NC_138135.1, forward strand.
CATTGGGACTGTGCAGGTGATTCATAAACATCTAGAGGTGGATGAAGGATTATGATGCAGAGGATGGGGAATGTCCAAAGGAATGATGGACCGGAGAAAGAGAGGGCCTGTTCATGGACAGAGAGCAGCTGCCTTTTCTGTGAGGAAACAATTGATTTGAAAAGGCTGTATTCCAAGATCATGCTGTGCTATTAACGATGTTTGAGGATTATGAAAGGTGGTGATGCATTACTATCATTTGATGGCATTGCTTTTTCATTTCCAAAAAATTGGGAACATGGGTAGGAGGCGGGGGAATGTAGGAGATGTTGAAATAAGAGAAGGGGCTAATGGCGCTTGATGTGTTCTCTTTCGCTTTGTTCTCTTTCATGTAACCCAAACAGGATTTCCTTTCCTCCCACTCTGAAGAAGGTGATGGAGAAGACATTCAGAATTCCAAGGAATGGGGCACCTTTCGTTTCATTTGGAATAGAAATTAAAATGTGTGAAATGTGGGATATGCTTCATTGAATGAGCACACATAGCTCACATCAATGACTCCAAGAGGGGAGAAAACATTTAAAGGTATGGAGAGTGGGAAAAGTTTCACTGATAGTAGAAAACTTAGAACACATCAGCGGACTCACAAGGGCAAGAAAGGATTCCAATGCAGGGAGTGTGGGAAGAACTTCAGTCTAAAAGGACTCCTCAATATACACCAGCGGACTCACACAGGGGAAAAACCATTTAAATGCATGGAGTGCGGAAAAAGCTTCCGTCAGAGTGGACACTTAAGTGCACATCTACGGACTCACACAGGTGAAAAACCTTTTAAATGCATGGAGTGTGGAAAAAGCTTCAGTAGGAGTGGACATTTAAGTTCACATCTACGGACTCACATGGGTGAAAAACCATATAAATGTATGGAGTGTGGAAAGAGCTTCAGTAAGAGTGGACACCTCAGTAAACATCACCAGAGTCACACAGGGGAGAAACCATATGAATGCAGGGAGTGTGGGAAGAGCTTCAGTCAGAATGCAGACCTTAAATTACACCAGCGAACTCACACTGGCGAAAAACCATATAAATGTATGGAGTGTGGAAAGAGCTTCAGTCAGAGTGGACACCGCAATATGCATCAATGGACTCACACAGGGGAAAAACCATTTAGATGTATTGAGTGCGGAAAGAGCTTCAGTCAGAATGCAGACCTTAAAAAACATCAACGGATTCACACAGGGGAGAAACCATATAAATGTATGGAATGTGGCAAGAGCTTCAGTTTCGATGCAGGACTTAGATCACATCAACAGACACACACAGAGGAGAAACCATATGGATGTATGGAGTGTGGAAAGAGCTTCAGTCGGCTTGGAACCCTTAGAATACATCAACGGACTCACACAGGGGAAAAACCATTTAAATGCATTGAGTGTGGAAAGAGCTTTAATGATAGTGGAAGCCTTAGAAGACATCAACGGATTCACACAGGGGAGAAACCATATAAATGCATGGAATGCGGAAAGAGCTTCAGTTACGATTCAGGCTATAGAAGTCATCAACTGACTCACACAGGCAGGGGGGAAACCATTTAAATGTATTGAGTGTGGAAAGAGCTTCCGTCAGAATGGAGACCTTAAAACACATCAATGGACACACACAGGGGAGAAACCATAAGAATGCATGGAATGCGGAAAGAGATTCAGTTCCATTGAAACCCTCAGAAGACATCAACAGATTTACACAGGAGAGAAACCATATAAATGTATGGAGTGTGGAAAGAGCTTCAGTCAGAGTGGACACCTCAATATACATCAACGGACTCACACAGGGGAGAAACCATATAAATGTGTGGAGTGTGGGAAGTGCTTCAGTTTCAATGCAATGCTTAGAAGACATCAACGGACTCACACAGGGGGAAAACCATTTAAATAACTTTAGTGCGGAAAGAGCTTCAGTCAGAATGGAGACCTTAAATTACACCAGCGGACTCACACAGGGGAGAAACCATTTAAATGTATGGTATGTGGAAGAAGCTTCAGTCAGAGTGGAACCCTTGATATACATCAACAAACTCACACAAAAGACAAGCCACATAAACGTCAGGAAAGTATATTGAGGCTCAGTCCTTGTGGAAGTCCTACATCAACAAACTCGTGGCCAGGAAGAACTTTAACAGTTGACACCCTACATACCATCAATAACTTTAAATGGAAGGATTGCAGAAAGTGCTTTAGCTATAATGTAATGTTTAAGAAATATCAGACATTCAAGCGGGAGAACCCATTTAGGTGTATGGAGTGTGGGACATGTTCCTCTCAGAGTCCACTCTTCTTCACGGCAATGAACTCAGAGGAAATCGGTCTTCCTGCTTCAGGGCCAGCTGAGTCTGTTTCTCTTGTCATTTTCTTGTAGCTAGGTAATTCCTCTCTAATCTGCTCTGTGTCTGTGTCTCTCCCTCCTTCTGAGACCACTGGAAACGAAGGGGATGACTTCCCCCCCTCCAGCTCCTCTTCTGAGGAAAGCTGATTGGCCTGAGAATGGATTCCCCCCTTAAGGTGGGGGACCTCAATGGAGTCCCTTCATTAGAAATGGACAGGACAGAAAGGGACAGAATATCTAGAAAAGAGAGACTACCACATACATTTTTTCAAATGGTGGACAGCTTAAACCTAAGGGATGCATGGAGAGACAAAAATCCACCGGAGAAACAGTTCACACTCTTTTCAGAAGCCTAACAATCGTCAGGGAGAATTTATGCAATCTAGATCTCAAATAATTTAATAATAGAAATTTAAAAAAACAGAGATTCACCAAAGGACAATAACAGGTCATAATCCAGTGATATTAGAATTAGAAAATAAACAAAAGGGTAATAAAAGATGGCGATTAAATGAGAATTTATTAAACGATGAAAATCTGGTGATTATAGCACAAGAATTGTTGAAATAATTCTTTGAAATCAATAAATCACAAGACACTGATATAAGAATAATTTGGGGTGCCAGTAAAGCATTTCTTAGAGGCTTCTACATACAGCAAAATGCAGGGGAAAAGAGAGCTTATGAGAGGAACTTAGAGCAGTTAAGAGAAGAAATAGCGAGCAATGACAAAATACTAGCGAAGGAACCAAAAAATAAAAAGGTAGCACCAAAAATCAAGTTATTACAAACACAATTCTCGTAGTTGTTAAGCATTGAAATCCAAAATAACGTAAGATGGATGAAACAGAGATCCTTTGAATTTGCAAATAGGCCCAGCAAAATACTGGCATGGCAACTGAAGAAGAGACAGAAAGAGAGATTAATAGATAAAATCAAAGACGGTGAGAAAACGAGAAGAAATAAACAAGTGTTTTATCAACCACTTCAAAAATTTATGTAATATAGGCAAGGTAACAGAAGAAGATATAAAAAATTATCTGCAGGGGAAAGACTTACCCAGAGTGGGAATAGAAAAAATGCCCCAGTTTCTATGATGGAAGTACAGCAGGCTATTTCCAAAGTGAAGTTGGGGAAGTCGCTGGGCCCGGATGCCCTTTCCGCCTTGCATTAAAAAAATATGAAGTAGAGTTTGGATTTGGATTTGATATCCCGCCTTTCACTCCCCTTCAGGAGTCTCAAAGCGGCTAACATTCTCCTTTCCCTTCCTTCCCCACAACAAACCCTCTGTGAGGTGAGTGGGGCTGAGAGACTTCAAAGAAGTGTGACTGGCCCAAGGTCACCCAGCAGCTGCATGTGGAGGAGCGGAGACGCGAACCCGGTTCCCCAGATTACGAGACTACTGCTCTTAACCACTACACCACACTGGCTCTCTTCACCACACTACTTCAGCGAAGTAGTAGCTACTTCGCTGAAAGTACCGTATTTTTCGCTCTATAACACGCAGTTTTTTCCTCCTGGAAAGTAAGGGGAAACGTCTGTGCGTGTTATGGAGCGAATGCCTGCAGATGGCAGGGGAATCCGCTGCAGTTGTGAGCAGTCCGTGGCTCTCTTTGAAACTGCAAAGCGGGTGTAAGCGGCTCCTGTCAGCGAGCCGAGCCGGGGAGGAGGGAGAGAAGCAGATCGGGGTTGGATTGGGGATGGTTTCTTTAAAACAACCCCGTGCTCGATGTCCCTCTGTCTTCTCCAGTGAGCTGCTAAGTAGCAGCAAAGCTTTTCAGCCAGCCGAGCCGGGGAGGAGGGAGAGAAGCAGATCGGGGTTGGATCGGGGATGGTTTCTTTAAAACAACCCCGTGCTCGATGTCCCTCTGTCTTCTCCAGTGAGCTGCTAAGTAGCAGCAAAGCTTTTCAGCCAGCCGAGCCGGGGAGGAGGGAGAGAAGCAGATCGGGGTTGGATCGGGGATGGTTTCTTTAAAACAACCCCGTGCTCGATGTCCCTCTGTCTTCTCCAGTGAGCTGCTAAGTAGCAGCAAAGCTTTTCAGCCAGCCGAGCCGGGGAGGAGGGAGAGAAGCAGATCGGGGTTGGATCAGGGATGGTTGCTTTAAAACAACCCCATGCTCTATGTCCCTGCCTGCAGTTTTTTGCTGTCCGATTTTGGATCAGCCACTGTAGGGGCTGTGTGTGTGTGTGTGTGTGCTTGAGCTATCCTTCTCCTCCTCCTCCTTCCTGTTCACTCTCCCAGCTCCCCTGCGCTCTCCTGCGACTTTAGGATTGATACTGTATGTGTGTGTGTTAGAGAGAGAGGGGGGGGGATTGTTCTCCTTCTCTTGCTTCCCACTCCCAGTGCCCCTGCCTCTCCTGCGACTTTAGGATTGATACTGTGTGTGTGTGTGTGAGAGAGAGAGGGGGGGTGGATCGTTCTCCTTCTCTTGCTTCCCACTCCCAGCGCCCCTGCGCTCTCCTGCGACTTTAGGATTGATACTGTGTGTGTCTGTGTGTGTGAGAGAGAGGGGGGGGGATCGTTCTCCTTCTCTTGCTTCCCACTCCCAGTGCCCCTGCCTCTCCTGCGACTTTAGGATTGATACTGTGTGTGTGTGTGTGAGAGAGAGAGGGGGGGTGGATCGTTCTCCTTCTCTTGCTTCCCACTCCCAGCGCCCCTGCGCTCTCCTGCGACTTTAGGATTGATACTGTGTGTGTCTGTGTGTGTGAGAGAGAGGGGGGGGATCGTTCTCCTTCTCTTGCTTCCCACTCCCAGTGCCCCTGCCTCTCCTGCGACTTTAGGATTGATACTGTGTGTGTGAGAGAGAGAGGGGGGGTGGATCGTTCTCCTTCTCTTGCTTCCCACTCCCAGCGCCCCTGCGCTCTCCTGCGACTTTAGGATTGATACTGTGTGTGTCTGTGTGTGTGAGAGAGAGGGGGGGGGATCGTTCTCCTTCTCTTGCTTCCCACTCCCAGTGCCCCTGCCTCTCCTGCGACTTTAGGATTGATACTGTGTGTGTGAGAGAGAGAGAGAGGGGTGGATCGTTCTCCTTCTCTTGCTTCCCACTCCCAGCGCCCCTGCGCTCTCCTGCGACTTTAGGATTGATACTGTGTGTGTCTGTGTGTGTGAGAGAGGGGGGGGGATCATTCTCCTTCTCTTGCTTCCCACTCCCAGTGCCCCTGCCTCTCCTGCGACTTTAGGATTGATACTCTGTGTGTCTGTGTGTGTGAGAGGGATTGTTCTCCTCCTCCTGCTTCCTGTTCACTCCCCCAGCGCCCCTGCGACTTTAGGGCGACTTTAGCATGGATCCACATGGATCCTCAGGATTTTTGCATTGGGCTACGCCAAACTCACCGTCAGATCACATGTCTGTGGCCACAACATGAACCACAAAAATCATACATCCACTGTTTTGTTTAGAATATTTTTTTCTTGTTTTCCTCCTCTAAAAACTACGTGCGTGTTATGGTCTGGTGCGTGTTATAGAGCGAAAAATACGGTACTCATAAATAAAATAATGGCGGAAGGAAGAATCCCGGAGTCATGGCAATTAGCACATATAACAGTAAACCCTAAACAAGACAAGAACAAAGAGAATATAAATAATGATAGACCAATATCTTTACTTAATAATGACTACAAGATATATGCGGACATGTTGGTCCAGAGATTAAAAACAGTGTTGAACAAAGTCATTAGCCAAGATCAGACAGGATTCTTACCGGGAAGGAAGATGAGCAATAATGTGAGACTTGTGATTGATGCTATTGAATATCTTGACTGGAACCCAGGGAAGAAGGCTGCATCTGTTTTTGTGGGTGCTGAGAAAGCCTTCGATAAGGTATCCTGGAGGTTTGTGGAGAAGATAATTGAAAAGATGGAAGTGGGAACAAGGATATCAACTGGATTAAGAGCAATTTATCAAGAATATGGACGAACAGAGCAAAAAGAATTTGAAGCAATGAAAAATATCAATTTGTTTGAAGATAATTATAATAAGACCTGGAAAGAAGTTAAAAATCAATTAGAGATTTGGTAAAGGTTAAAGTTATCAATAAGGAGGTGAATTTCAGTGATTAAAATGAATATCCTGCCAAAGTTAATGTTTCTTTTTCAAATGCTAACGATAATAGGCAAAGTTGATTGCTTTGAGAAATGGAAAAAATGATTTAAGATTTCGTTTACCAGAGGCTTTTAGTTAGGCCTAATATCTAATGACATCCCCAGAGAGAAGAAAAATGTATTCCTTTACGCAACTGCAGCGGCCAGAATACTGATCGCAAAGAATTGGAAGGGGGAGAAAACTCATCATTATTAGAATGGCAAAACAAACTGCGAGTTTGTAGAAATGGCAAAATTGACGGCAACTCAAATCAGAGAATAATCAAGGAGTGGGATGGTGTGAAGGAATACATGAAAAAATATTGTTCTGGAATTGAAATAGGAATAGATAATGGGTAAAACATGCAGGGGTAAGCAAGAAAAGAGCAATAGAATTAATTGAATAATTATTAAACTATAACAACACAACAAGATGGAAGAAGTAAAATACTGAGATCACACATGGGTGAAGGGGAGTGGGGGCCCTGTTGGAATCTATAATATTTATAATATAATTTTTAAAATTGTGTTTCATTAACATATAGCAAAAGGAAGCCTAGAGTGATTATGTATATTTTAATTTAGGTAATCTATGTAATAGGCTTAGGGACGCAGGTGGTGCTGTGGGTTAAACCACAGAGCGTAGGACTTGCCAATCAGAAGGTCAGCGGTTCGAATCCCTGCGATGGGGTGAGCTCCCGTTTCTCGGTCCCTGCTCCTGCCAACCTAGCAGTTCGAAAGCACATCAAAGTGCAAGTAGATAAATAGGTACCACTCCGGCGGGAAGGTAAACAGCGTTTCCGTGCGCTGCTCTGGTTCACCAGAAGCAGCTTAGTCATGCTGGCCACATGACCCGGAAGCTGTACGCCGGCTCCCTCGGCCAGTAAAGCGAGATGAGCGCCGCAACCCCAGAGTCATCCACAGCTGGACCTAATGGTCAGGGGTCCCTTTTCCTTTACCTATGTAATAAGCTTATGTTAAAATACGAATATGGATTTTGAATTTGATGCTTGTACTTTGCTTCTTTTTGGGTTTGAAATTAAAAAAAGGAGAAGGAGTGAGGAAAAGGAGAATATTCAGCTTCAGGCCATTCCCTGACAAAACACATTGCCCTGTGTCCTTCCAGCCTCTTTCCTCCCTTGCTCCCTTCTGCCGGTTTGTGTGCCTGACTTAGATATCTTGTGTGCTGTATTTTTCTATTGCTGAAACTGGATTTGCTCTTAGGAGCTAAATTTTGTGCCTCACTGGGGACCCAGTGAGAACTGTATGCTTTGAAAGCTCAGTAAACTATTACTGAAGAAGTCCTGCTGCCTCTGTGTGTGTTTTTGACCTCAGTGTGGGACTTGCTCTACACCTGGCCCCTACCCTGCTGCTACTTGGCCCATGCCCTGGAGTTGCTCTACTCAAGCATGCATGCTGTAGCGTACTTTGGCGACAAAAAATCAAATAGAGGAACTTAGCTACTGTCTTGGGGAGCTCCTGGTCTCTCCCCTGGAATAAGAAGTGTACAACCTCCATCTCTGGTTTCCATGTTGGAATGCATAGGTGGTCTAAAAATTGTTGGCAAAGATCATCATAGATTTTGCATTTAAGGGCCATGTGAGCTAGAGTTTCCACCAGGTGGGCATCGCATGGGCAGATCCTATCTCCTTCTGCCAAACCCACAAACCTGCCCCAAAGGAGGTTAGAAGGATTAGACTTGAACCTAGGCAGAGAAAAAGCCCTTTTTCTTGTGGGTTATACAAAAATGGTAAATAATTAAGGTTAAATTCCTGCACCCTAGAGAGTCGAAAATAAAGAGGGGACCATGTTTTTTCCGCAGCTGAGATTAGTTCCTGGAGATCTATGTCCCACAGCCTAGTTTTTAACATGGCCTTGGCTACTGGGAAAGCCATGATGATAATGTTGCAAATATTATGCCTGAATGTATCCATTCGACTTGACAGCTTGGGGAAGATACCTAGCTTTATAAATGTGTAGAAAATCCATGCTTTAACTGACTCTCCTCATTCCAACGCCATTTTGAACCTTAGAGAAAGGGGAATTTGGGCTCCACCTCCCTCCGTGAACCAAGAAGCAGAAAATCAGATCGGCAGTGTCAAGCGCTCGTCCTACACTCGAGTAGGATCCTGGTAGAGACACATGCCCGACTGGCATGTTCTCTCCCTCCTGGTCATTTGTTCGGGAGCTTCAAAAGCTTCACAGCAACTGATGCCAACAGACATCGGCACACTTAGGGATCTGCAGAGTGTTTGCAGTTTGCGTAACAGAGCTCAGCAACTCAGCATTTTGGCTAATCTACTTTATTTACATATAAACACACACGGAGCACTGCAACACGGCTCCCTCTCTCTCTAGCATCAGACAGCAAAGAGAGAGAACAAAGGACAATAGTCTCACTTCAGGAACATAGTCTCCATCACTTCCCACTGTGGAGTCAAAACATACACCGTCATGTGATAGACAAAAATACCATGACTGCAATCACGGAGCTGGAAATCTAACAGGCAGCAGGAACAGGGCATCCCGCCATAATCCCCCAAGCGTAAGAGCAGAGACACGGCCCCCCATCCAGGGAGTGACCAGGGGAAACAATGGACATCTGCAGAGGCAGTTGAGCAAGCCAGGTGTTCTGAAAGCCCATCTCCAGACCAGTCCTGAGGGCAAGGAGATGTCAAGAGTTTTATTGTTCTTCCGGTGATGGGGAGTTAAGAGGTGTTGGGAAAGGGGCCTGATAAAGAGACCGAATGTTGGACTTGTGTCATCCTTGTAGACCCCTCCCCCTTTGTGACATGCTAGTGATGTAGTGATGATGTCTCAGTGATGCTGCTCCAAGTGTATTCTGGGATATTGTGGGAAGTTTTAAAAGAGGAGGTCACCCCTTACTCGGGGTTCTTACTCCTGTGGGGACCTGTTGCACAACAATAAGGATCATGGTCTACTGACCGCTGTGTTGCTGGAGCTTCCTTCTTCTACTGACCACATGGACCCATGGGGGAGTAGCACCCTGAAGAGCTCGGCTGTTGAGTCGTCTCTCACCCCAGAATTTTTCATTACCAATAATGATCTTTTAAAATGTTTATATTTTTTGTTGTCTGCCACACTCCAAAAAAATTCACCATCTTTTCTATCCCCAGCTCTGCTATCTGTCTCTACTCATTTTTCTTCTGTTGTCTCATATTTTTACCAACAATTCATTTCAATTTTTATTCAATTTAACACCTGCGACTTGGCCAAATTGATTAATCTTGTTGAACACCCTTGGTATAGTTTCCAGTGGGCTTCTACCATTATTACCAGGTTGTTTGCAAATGCCTTAAGTTCATATGATCTTCATCCCACTGTAATAATGAATAATAATAATAATAATAATTTGTATCCCACCCTCCTTGGCCAAAGCCGGGCTCAGAGCGGCTAACAACAGGTAAAAATAGCCCAGTGTACAGAAAATTGCACAGTCAATTAATTAAAATACATTCTAGACTCAATTCAGAATCAAATTAATGGCAACCATCGGGTTAGGGTTCTTTGAAGATTACAGAAGGAGGGGGGGGGGTCGGACTGTGCTTTGGCGAAAGGCCAGGCAGAACAGCTCCGTCTTGCAAGCCCTGCAAAAAGATATATTGATGATGCTGTGAGAACTCTATCCTGGATATGGTGGGAAAGTTTTAAATGTCAATGTCGCCCCCTGCTCTGGGATCACTTGCTGTTGTTGAACCTGTTGCACAACAATAAAGAATCTCAGTCTACTGACTGCTGTTTTGCTCCAAATTGCTTCGCTGGAATTTCCTTCTTTTACTGACCGCACAGACCCGCAGGGGACTTGGACCCTGATGAGCTGAGCTGTTGAGTAGACTCTCAACCCAGAATTTTCCTTATCAAAACCTTTCTGCAAATGGCCTTTGCAACACAACTCCCTGGATGGTTACAAAGTAGACACATTTGCCTCTTTGCAACGGATGCTTTCGCTTAGCCCCGTTTCCTCAATGAATCCTCCCATTTCTTGATGAAATAGAACTTCTGCCAGGAAAACCTGAGCTGAAATAGTAAGGAGAGCAAAACAGCAGCCCTGTCTGACCCCAGTCAGCCTCCAGACGCCCCCAGTCACGTGGCAGGAGATTCTTCCTGAGTTCTCCCCCCCCCCATCAGTGATGATCCAGATATGATCCATTGATGATCCACATGATCCAAGCAGACTGGTCCAAAGAGCAGATCTCTAGGCCTGAATGAAACGGGTCTGCGATGATGGATTCTGGAGTCAAGAAATCCACCCTTTCCAGTGATCTCTCAGGCTGGCCAGGAAAAGGCAGCGAGCAGGAATCCTCAGGCATCCCGGTTGACAGACCTGTCATGTTGCCAAAACACGAACTCGGAGTCTGATCTGATCTGATTTCCATGCAGAACTCATTTTGTGACTTCGCTGTTGGATTGTCGGGAATCAGCCCTTCCCCCCTCTCCTGATCCCCAGAAGGAAGACCGGGGGGGATTTCTACTCCCCCCCCCACCCGCTCAACACTTTCCTTCCCCTCCCGGCACATCCTTCTCTCATCCCGCCCACACAATCCCAAATCCCTCCCCCAATACATTGTTCCTCCTCCTCCTCCAATCCGGCTTCGCTCTGGAAATGGGGGGGGGGAGCCCCCCTCCCAAGCTGCCTGCTTCTCTCGCAAGTAGAGCTTCTACGCCGGATTGCTGCTCTGCGGCGTAGCTGGGGGGGGGGAGGCGCTTTCGGAAAGGGGAGGAGGACGGGAAGAGGAGGATCCTCGCCCAACGTGGATGTTGCAGGAAAGAAATGAGAACCGGAGCGAGGACAAAGAGGTAAAGGGGTCGCGGGGGTAGGAGGGGGAGAAAAGGACCCAGAGACCCCGCCAGCTCCCCCAAGCGCCTTCCGTGGGGCCTGGATTCCGGCACGCGTGCTGCCAAGGGGCGGAGATGGGCCGCCCACCCACGAGGACTCCCTGGGGCGCGGAGAAGCGGGCCAGAAAGGGTTAAGGGGTGCGGGAGGCGCCTGGATAGAGACCCCCCCGCCCCTCCCTTGCTCCTGTCGGGGGGGCTGCGAATGGAGAGGGGTGGCGCGCAGGGCGAGGGGTGACCCGAGCCAAGGGGGCCTTTGGGTGCAGGGGAGACTCCGGGAGAGAGGGAGGGGGTCGAGGAATGGGGGGAGGGAGGGGAGCATCCCTGGGTCAGAGAAGGGCAGCGGGGGGGGGTGAGATAGGAAGACCAGTCTTTGGGGAGAAGTCTCCATCGTGGCGCCCGCTGGGAATATCCGAAGCGCTGGGGGCTCAGCGCAGAGAGAGGTGGACCACGAAAGGGTTAACGGGCACGAGGGATAGAGACCCCCCTGTCCCTCCATGGCTCGTCTTGGGGGGCCCCTCCGGCTGGAGAGATGGGGGCGCAGGACGTGGGGGGAGTGGTGCCAAGGAAGCCTCTGGATGCAGGGGAGACTCCGGGAGAGAGGGAGGGGGTCAAGGACGTGGGGGGAGAAGGGAAGGCAGCATTGGCAGGGGGAGAGATAGGAAGACCACTCTTGGGGGGGGGGCGTCCCCATCGTGCCTTCCTCGGGAAATCTCCGGAGGGGCCGCCTTGGCTTATCTCTCCCGCCCAGCAATCAACGGGGGGGGGGCGACCAGAGAGGGATCCCTGGAAAGTGGGGGTCCTGTCCCCCCACCCCTTCCTTCCTGCAACCTCCATCCTCCTTCCACCCCATAAGCCCCTGCTCTGTCCAGACGCAGCTGTTCTGCCCAGTCCAACCACTGGTCCCCTGGAGAGGAGAAGAAATCCCGAGACGAGGGGGGAGGCCTTCTCAGAAGCGGCTCTTGGTTTCTGCAATCCCACCCAGGAAGCAGCCAGAAACCTTTCCCTCTCTCTCAGGCTTCCATCTTTAATGTCTTTTCCACTGAGGATGAGGATAATGTACACCTGTCATCAGAAACAGGGGTGCAGAGTCCATGGAATGGCTCTCAGGATTGATATAGAAGTTGCACCTCAAAAGCATTTCTGTTCCTCTTATTCTTTGAAGGCAGTGTCAGAGTGACTGACAAGCTGAGATACAACCCATCATCATCCAGTGAAAGTAACTGCCTGAATCTTCCCAGTCAAAGGACCCATTTTCATGATAGACAGTGCCTGGGGCTGGAGGCTCTACACACTGGGTGTGCCTGTGCAGGCCAAAGACTGCCAGTATTAGCACAGGTGAGGTGTGTGTCATTCCCAAATTTACAGACTGTATGTGAATGAGAGTTTGTGGGTGGGATTATAGTTTATGGCAACCCTGTGATTTTCTCCACCCATAACATTTCGTAAGCTAATGTTGCAGTACGAATTCCAAAATAACTAGAAAAAATCACAAGATGATAATAATAGTACAGTGGTACCTCGGGTTAAGAACTGAATTCGTTCTGCAGCTCCGTTCTTAATCTGAAACTGTTCTTAACCTGAAGCACCACTTTAGCTAATGGGGCCTCCTGCTGCCGCCGTGCGATTTCTGTCCTCATCCTGAAGCAAAGTACTTAACAAAAGGTACTATTTCTGAGTCTGTAACCTGAAGCGCCTGTAACCCGACGTACCACTCTAGACGTTATAGTATTAGTATTCCCCCCCCCCAACCACTCTGGGCAGCTTACAGTATATATAGGTAAAGGTAAAGGGACCCCTGACCATTAGGTCCAGTCGTGGCCGACTCTGGGGTTGCGGCACTCATCTCGCTTTACTGGCCGAGGGAGCCGGCGTACAGCTTCCGGGTCGTGTGGGCAGCATGACTAAGCCGCTTCTGGCGAACCAGAGCAGTGCATGGAAATGCCATTTACCTTCCCGCCAGAGAGGTACCTATTTATCTACTTGCACTTTGACATGCTTTCGAACTGCTAGGTTGGCAGGAGCAACGGGAGCTCACCCCGTCACGGGGATTCGAACCGCCGACCTTCTAATTGGCAGGTCGTAGGCTCTGTGGTTTAACCCACAGCAACACCCGCGTCCCTACAGTACATATACAAGACAGTAAAACATCCAAAAATTAAAAACCTCCTGATACAGCTGTCTTCTAAATGTCAGATAGTTGCCTCCTTCCTTGCCCTCTGAAGGGAGGGCATTCCATGGGGCAGGAGGCCCTCTGCCTGGTTCCCTGGAACTTCACTTCTAACAGCAAGGGAACCAGCAGAAGACCCTCGGAGGAGGACCTCCCTGTCCGGACTGAGCGATGGGGGTGGAGACGCTCCTTCAGGTCCACAGGGCCGAGGCTGATGAGGGCTTTAGGTTGCAGATCTTGCTCCTCCATAATGATTGATGTATAGTTAACAGAGTAGGAAAAAACACTCAGAGGCAGGGGAAAAAAATCAGCTGAGAAATTTATTACTGAAGACAGATAAGCATGACAGTACCCAAAAAATAGCAAAAAATTAATTTACAGTAAAACCCTGACTTAGCAAACCAAAACAGCACTCAAGTAAGAAACAGACAAGCAGAGTAGAGTAATATCAGAATATGAAGTGGGAGCAGGCACATTTCAATACTGCAATTCATATATAATTCAATGTCAGGGTAACCCTGGGACTAGATAACAAGCCTCCAGGTGGACGTGCCCCACCTGCCCTTCACGTTCCTCTTCCGCACGGGCAGAATCTGCCTTCTGGACTGTGGGATTCACGGTTGTTCTCCTCCTCTCCATCCACCAGGGCTTGACTTCAGGTGCAGCAGAATTCCCCAGCCCCCCAAGGATTTGAGACCCATCAGCTTTCCTCACCTGGTTTAGCCGGCTGGTTGAAGCCGTTGCTTGAACCCCTGTTGCATGCTGACAGCTTCTGGAAGCCACAGGTGAGAGCTGAGTGCAGGGTGGGCACCAAGGGTGGAAAAATGACCCCAGAAGGTGCAGGACATGTCCCCCACCAAAGGAGAACTACAGCTCCCCAACACCCCATGACATCTAGATTCAGGTAGGTAGCCGTGTTGGTCTGACGCAGTTGAAATAAAAAAATAAAAAATAGTCCAGTAGCACCTTAGAGACCAACTATGATTGTTCTAGGTATAAGCTTTTGTGTGCATGCGCACGTCTTCAGATACACTGACACAGATGTCACCAGACCCTTGTATGTTGTGGGAGGGTGGGGTGGGGTTTTTCTCAGAAGGGTACTCCTACTACCATCTCCCACTACCCTTCACTATAAGAAGAAGTGTGCATGCACACAAAAGGTTATACCTAGAACAAACTTAGTTGGTCCCTAAGGTGCTACTGGACTATTCTTTTTTACTTCAACTGTGTCAGACCAACACGGCTATCTACGATTAAGTACAGGTATGTCCTGCTTTTCAGTGTCACTTTAGGATAGTCAGAAGACGGGCTCGAGATCAGGCAGCACGTCATCATTAGAAAGCACCATTGGGGTGGGTGTTTCCGTCTGGGATTCCCATGTGCCAGCTGCTCTCCTTCTGCTTCTCCTGCTCTCTCAATGCAATGCGAGGCATGTAGATGGAGGTCCATCTCCAAGAACAGGAGCTTCCCTGAGCACCCATTCAGCTGACCCCAAGCACCAAGCCTTGCCACTAGTTCTCTGACTGACCCAGACCACAGTCCCTGGAAAAGATGTAGATCTGGGTCTCACATAATGGTCCACATGGACCTCCTGAGGTCAGTGGGACTGTGCAGGTGATTCATGAAGATCTAGAGGTGGAAACGGGGGCAACCACTTGATTTGAAAGGCAGTCTTAGAGTAAAAATTCTTGCTAAATGTAGTTTTTATCAATCTCTTTATCTCTTCATAAATCATGTTCCAAAATCTTTGTATCTCTAGACAGGACCACCACATATGGTAGTATGTTCCTATCTGTTCCATACATCGCCAGCACTTGTTATTATTTGATTTATTTATTTTTGCAAGTTTTACAGGGGTCAGGTACCACCTATAATAGATTTTCATAAGATTTTCCCTTATAAGGAAACAAGCCGTGAATTTTATATTTTTAGTCCATAATTCGTTCCAAATATTGGGTTTGATCGTATGTCCCAGGTCCCTCTCCCATTTTACTGTAATTTCTTTGATATGTTCCTCCTTTCTTTGCCAATTCAAAAGTAGTTTGTACATTTTAGAAAGTGTCTTTTGATTATTATATAAAATATCCTTCTCCAGATAGGATATTTTTTTGTCAAATCTTTTGTTTCTTTTATCCTTTTCAAGGGCGGCTTTTAATTGATAATACTCCAGCCAGGTTATTCCCTTCTGTTTCAATTCACTTAGGCCCTTTATTTTCGGATCACTACTTGTTTCCTCTACTAAATCCTTATATGTTAGCCAATCGCTGTTCATATTCATCCTGTGAACTGACATAGATTCCATTGGTGACAGCCACCATGGTGTTTTGGTTACTACTGATTTTTTACTCCTCTCCCATACTTCATATAATGCCCTTCTCACAATGTGATTTAAAAATCCTTTGCGGGATTTAACCTTGTCATAGCCTATTAGCCATGCCACCCGTACACAATATCCCATCCCTCCAGATCTAGGACTTCCGTGTTTTTAATTAATATCCAGTCCTTAATCCATGTCCAACACACTGCCTCAAAGTACAGTTTAAGGTCAGGGACCGCGAAGCCTCCTTTTTCCTTCAACTCTGTTAGTAGCTTAAATTTTATGCGTGGTTTTTCCCCTTGCCACATAAACTTGGCAAGGTCCTTCTGCCAATCCTTAAAACACTTTACACCTCCAATTATAGGTATTGTTTGGAACATAAAAATCATCTTTGGCAATACCATCATTTTAACTGTGGATATTCTCTCCCACAGGAATAATTTTAATTTTCCCCAAGTCTCTAATTCTTTTTTTATTTCCTTCCACTTCTTCTCATAATTGTCCTTATATAAGTTTATATACTTATTGGTGATCCAAACCCCCAAAGAATTTACCTTATTGGCTACCTTTAAACCTGTTGTATTTTCCAGTTGCTCTTGTTCCAACTTACGTAAATTTTTCATTAATAATTTGGATTTTCCTTTATTCAGTTTGAACCCAGAGACTTTCCCAAATTCTTCCAGTTGTGCAAGCATTTTTTGGATACTTTCCACTGAATTTTAAGTGGTTACGATTACATCATCGGCAAAGGCTTTAATTTGGTAGTATCGAGTTCCTAGGTTAATTCCTCTTATATTTTTATCCTTTCTTATTGCTATTAAAAGTGGTTCCGAGGTGGCAATAAAAAGAAGTGGGGAGAGAGGGCACCCCTGTCTTGTCCCCCTTTCGATGCTGAAATCTTCGGTGATCTCGTTATTTATTAGCAATTTTGCTTTTTGGTTATCATATATCGCCCTAATTCCATTAATTATTTAACATGGCCTAATTCCATTAATTATAGGAAATTCCATGATACTCTATCAAAAGCTTTTTCTGCATCAACCAATAACATGGCCATCTTTTTACTTGGTTTCATTTCCACATATTCCAACGGGTCAATTATTATTCTTGTATTGTCTTTTATATGTCTATCCGGTAAGAAGCCCGCCTGGTCTCTGCTGATTATTTTGTTTAGAGTCTTTTTTAATCTATTAGCCATCACCCCAGCATAGATTTTATAGTCTGTATTCCAGAGGGAGATTGGTCTATAATTTTTCATGTCTGTCAACTCCACTCCCTGTTTTGGGATTGGAGTGATCAGTGCTTCTTTCCATGATTGTGGTATATCTTTCCCTCCCAGTATATTATTTATTATTCTTTGTAATATAGGGAGGATTACTTCTTCCAGGTTCTTATAGTACAGTAATGTGGTTCCGTCAAGACCTGGCGATTTGCCACTCTTCAATTTTTTTTATTACTTGTGCCATTTCATCTATTTCTATATTGGAGTTGAGGGCCTCAACTTCTTCTTTTTCAATTCTTGGTAATTTTGTTGTAAATACTCTTCCATTTTATTAACCTCTAAATGTTCTTGTTTATATAAATCTTTATAAAAGTTTAAGAATTTTATTTTTATTTTTACTGGGTCTGTTGTTTCCTCTCCTTTGTCCAAAATTTTATTTATAACTTTTTTTGTTTGCTTTTCCTTTATGCTAACAACTTACCGGGCTTATTGGCGGACTCAAAATACCTTTGTTTTCCCCATTTAATTTTATTTTCTACTTCCTTATTTAATATACGAGAGATATGGGATTGCAATATCTTTATTTTTTGTAATATTTCATGACTTTTTGGATTTTTGATCAACTCTTTTTCATTAATTCTTATCTGGTTAGTTAGCTCTTGGATATTATTGTCTTTTATCTTCTTCAGTCTAGCCATTTCTTGTATTCCAAGACCCCTCATGTACGCTTTACTAAACTACATTTATGTCTGCATTTTGTTTCCCATTTATCTCGAAAAATTCCGCTAACTTGATTCTTGCTTGCGTCACTCATTGGTCGTCTCTCCATATAATTTTTACTAGGAATGGTTTCAGATAATATTCCCAAAAACAAAACTAGGCTATTTATGTACGCAACATCAGCAGTAAGGGTTGTAGTGGCAAAACACTGGAAAGATAAAAATATACCCACTAAAGAGGAATGGGTTGTCAAATTGTGCGAGTACTTGGAGCTCGCAAAGCTGACCGATGCAATAAGAGATAAACCTTAAAAAATGGTGAAAGAAGAATAGGAATATTTAAATAATTATGTAGGGGACAAGGGCTCAACAAGAAAGATCTGGCTATGTTTAGAATGATACCGCATAGAGAAATGCTCCCTGATACCAAGATGAGGGATTCCTTTGGAATGCAGATAGAGAGAATCGATAAGAATAATGATCTGTTGTGAGCTTGACGGAAGTGTACAATAGATGAGCTTTCCTGCTTAGGCTCATTTTTATTTTTATTTTTATTTTTCTCTTTTTTCTTTTTTCCTTTTTCTTTTTCCTTTTATCTTTCCCATAGTTGCTTTGTTCTGTGTCATGTACCTCAATATTTTTTGTAGACTTTTTTCATTTTTTTCATTACTATTAAGGAATTTTTCTTTGTCATTTTGGTTGTCTTTATTTCTAAGTACCTGTTTACATGTACCTGTTTAAAGCAAAAGAAAAGTTTAAAAAAAAGAGAAGAAGAAAAAAGAAAGAAAGGCAGTCCCACAAGACAACGGTATTCTAAGATCATTCTGTGTTATTAAAGATGATTGAAGATTATGAAAGGTTGCTGATGCATTACTACCATTTGACATCATACCATTTTCATTTCCTAAAAATTAGGAACATGGGTAGGACATGGGAGAATGTAGGAGATGTTGAAATAAGAGAAGGTGCTAATGGAGGTTGATGTGTCCTTTTTTTTTCTGTGTTTTCTTTCCTAAAACCCAAACAGGATTTCCTTTCTGCCCACTCTGAAAAAGGTGGTGGAGAAGTCAGAATTGCACGGGACAGTGCACCTTTCGTTTCATTAGGAATAGCCATTAAAATGTGTGAAATGTGGAATATGCTTCACTGAATGAGCACACATAGTTCACATCAACGAACACAAAAAGGAAATAACCCATTTAAAGGTATGGAGTGCGGAAAGAGCTTCTCTTTCAATGCAAAACTTAGAACACACCTGCAGACTCACACAGAGAGAAAACGTTTTAAGTGCAGGGAGTGTGGGAAGAACTTCAGTCAGAGTGGAAACCTTAAATTGCACAAACGGACTCACACAGGGGAGAAACCATATGAATGCCTGGAGTGTGGAAAGAGATTCAGTCAGAGTGGACACCTTAGACAACATCAACGGACTCACACAGGGGAGAAACCGTTTCAATGTAGGGAGTGTGGAAAGAGCTTTAGGGATAATGGAAACCTTAGAAAACATGAACGGACTCACACCGGGGAGAAACCATTTAAATGTATCGAGTGTGGAAAGAGTTTTAGTAATAATGGAAAACTTAGAACACATGAACGGACTCACACCGGGGAGAGACCATTTAAATGCATGGAGTGTGGAAAGGACTTCAGTCAGAATGGAAGCCTTAGGACGCATCAACGGACTCACACAGGGGAGAAACCATTTAAATGCATGGAGTGTGGAAAGAGCTTCAATCAGAGTGGAAACCTTAGAAATCATCAACGGACTCACACAAGGGAGAAACCATATAAGTGTATCGTGTGTGGAAAGAGCTTTAGTAACAGAGGATATCTTAGAACACATCAACGGATTCACACAGGGGAGAAACCATATCAATGTATCGAGTGTGGAAAGAGCTTTAGTCATAGTGGAAGCCTTAGACTACATCAACGGACTCACACAGGAGAGAAACAATTTAAATGTATTGAGTGTGGAAAGAGCTTTAGTAACAATGGAAGCCTTAGACTACATCAACGGACTCACACAGGAGAGAAACCATATAAATGTATTGAGTGTGGAAAGAGCTTTAGTGATAATGGAAGCCTTAGGGAACATCAACGGACTCACACAGGGGAGAGACCATTTAAATGCATGGAGTGTGGAAAGGACTTCAGTCAGAATGGAAACCTTAGGAACCATCAACGGACTCACACAGGGGAGAAACCATTTAAATGTATCGAGTGTGGAAAGAGCTTTAGTACTAATGGAAGCCTTAGGAACCATCAACGGACTCACACAGGGGATAAACCATTTAAATGTATCGAGTGTGGAAAGAGCTTTAGTGGAAATGGAAACCTTAGGGAACATCAACGGACTCACACAGGGGAGAGACCATTTAAATGCATGGAGTGTGGAAAGGACTTCAGTCAGAATGGAAGCCTTAGGACGCATCAACGGACTCACACAGGGGAGAAACCATTTAAATGCATGGAGTGTGGAAAGAGCTTCAATCAGAGTGGAAACCTTAGAAATCATCAACGGACTCACACAAGGGAGAAACCATATAAGTGTATCGTGTGTGGAAAGAGCTTTAGTAACAGAGGATATCTTAGAACACATCAACGGATTCACACAGGGGAGAAACCATATCAATGTATCGAGTGTGGAAAGAGCTTTAGTCATAGTGGAAGCCTTAGACTACATCAACGGACTCACACAGGAGAGAAACCATTTAAATGTATTGAGTGTGGAAAGAGCTTTAGTAACAATGGAAGCCTTAGACTACATCAACGGACTCACACAGGGGAGAAACCATATAAATGTATTGAGTGTGGAAAGAGCTTTAGTAACAGAGGATATCTTAGAAAACATCAACGGACTCACACAGGGGAGAAATCATTTAAATGCATGGAGTGTGGAAAGAGCTTCAATCAGAGTGGAGACCTTAGAAACCATCAACGGACTCACACAGGGGAGAAACCATTTAAATGTATCGAGTGTGGAAAGAGCTTCAGTCAGAATGGAAAACTTAGAACACATCAATGGACTCACACAGGGGAGAAACCATTTAAATGTATGGAGTGTGGAAAGAGCTTCAGTCAGAATGGAAATCTTAGAAAACATCAGCAGACACACAGGGGAGAAACCATGTAAATGCATGGACTGTTGAAGGAGCTTCAGAGAGTGGAACCCTTGATTTATGTCAAAAAAACTCACACAAAAGACAAACCATATAAATATCAGGAAAGTAGATAGAGGTTCACTCTTAGTGGAAGTTCCAAATCAACAGACTCATGGACATGAAGAAGTTTAAGAGCTGAAACCCTTCAGACCATCAACAAACTCAGAGAGCATAAGCAGTTTAAATGAAAAGACTGCAAAAAATGCTTTATTTATAATGGAGTATTTAAGGAACAGGGATGCGGGTGGCACTGTGGGTTAAACCACAGAGCCCAGGACTTGCCGATCAGAAGGTCGGCGGTTCGAATCCCCGCAACAGGGTGAGGTCCCATTGCTCGGTCCCAGCTCCTGCCTACATAGCAGTTCAAAAGCATGTGAAGTGCAAATAGATAAATAGGTACTGCTCTGGTGGGAAGGTAAACGGCGTTTCTGTGCGCTGCTCTGGTTCGCCAGAAGCGGCTTAGTCATGCTGGCCACATGACCCGGAAGCTGTACACCAGCTCCCTTGGCCAATAAAGCAAGATGAGCACCGCAACCCCAGAGTCGGTCAAGACTGGACCTAATGGTCAGGGGTCCCTTTACCTTTATTTAAGGAACATCTAGGGACTCTCACATGGGAGAACCCATTTAGATGTATGGAGTGTGGGACTCCTTCCTCTCAGTGTGCACTCTGAGCAATGAACTCAGCAGGAAATCATTCCTAAAAACAAGAGGTATATGTGCAGTTCTGGTGTTTATATGTAAAACAGTATAATAATGAAATAATGAAGGCAGCATCTCACAATGGTGAGTATAATTTTAGATGAAAGTACCTTTGGTTTTTGCTCTAAACTCTGTCATTCTCCCACCGCATGATCTCCAAGCACTGCTTCTTCACCAGAACTTCATCGCTGCCTCCTGCGGGTCATGAAGAATACTGAAATTGAATGGGATATTTCCCCCCAAGCCTAATTTCAAGAGGGGGAAGGAGGGGCTGTAGGTACCAGGGAAATCTCCTGGTGGGGGCATCTTCACTCTTGAACCCCATGGGGCAACCCCAGAGCTCCTGTTTTTTCAGGAGTTTGGGGAAGATAGCATCCAGGGAGACTCCCCCTCCTGCTGTGACCAGCTCCCCTCTCCCCTGGTCTCCTAGAACACACAGGGAAATCCAGTTCAGACCCCATGAGCCTGTACATGATATTAAGAGGTGTTTTTTTGTCCCAACATGCACCACTTTAATCTCATTGACAATGAGCTGTATCTGTTCATTCACTCCCTTTGAAGAAGTCCTTTTGGAGCTCCTTGCAATCTATTTCTGTTTGAACAACCCTGGAAAAATTGCTGCCATCAGCAAACTTTGCCCCCTCCCTGCTCCATCCTAAGTCTAGATCATTTATGAACAAGTTGAAAAGCCACAGGGGACTCCGCTTCTGCTCCTCTCCATTCAGAGAACTGTCTATTTACTCTCTTGGTTTTTCAGAAGGAGGGCTGCCTTCCTGGTGGTGGGATGGCGATGAGCCGAAAGAGGGAGAAAAGGGAGCAGACCGGAAGGGGAGATATTGCAAGCTGAGGAGGAAACAGGGTTTCGTGGGGCAGAGAGCAGTTCAGGCTTGGAAGGAGGAGAGGAGGGGGCCAGGAGACCCAGAGGAGGCCGGCTGCTGAAGCAACCAGGGAGACTCCCCCTCCTGCTGCAACCAGCACATGCCTTTGTGTCTGGCGGTTAGAACTCTTAGAATGTGGGAATCCCATTTTTCAACCAAAAACAAAAACCCGCTAGCCTTTTCCCAGGTCTTTCCTGACCTGACAGTCGTTCATCTTCTCTACAAAGTCCTTCTCTCTCCCTTTATTTACCATGGGGTCCCAGACCCATTTCTGCCTTTTACACTCTAGGGAAAAGAGTCCCTTTCCACTGGACGCCTGGCAGCCCAGTGCCAAATCCGGCTGCTCCAGAGAGAAAGGAAAGGAATTGTAAACGCCCTTGCGCTCTGAGGCGCACCAGTCACTTCCTCCTGGATCTTGGTGCTGCCGGTGCAGCTGCATTTAGGAGAAAAAGAGAAATTGGAAACCGAGCCCAAGTCCCTTGCTATCCAAACTGTCCACTTGGACCAGCATTGGGGCATCTTCCTTGGGAAAAAGGAGAAGTTTCAGATCCCAGGTTCCCCGACAGGGAATGAAAGCTTTGATTGGCGTTCTCCCCTTGCAGTTAATTGCCTCTCTAACTGCAGAACCCCAAGTCTAACATTCTCCCCTCCCCCTCCTCGCTACCTCTTGCCAGGAAGGCTGGTAGTGAAGACCATAAGCAAAAGAGACAGCAAAGGATGAGAATCTGGGTTGCTGGGTGTTTCAGAGAATCCCGCCCACAATCTTCTCCATTCCTAGACTCACGTCCGCATGCACTGCTCCTGGCCACCCCAGGGTCTTTTGCTAGATTAATTTATGGCCGGCCTGGGGCTGAAAATAAACTACCCAAAAACTAAATTACTGACACAAGGCCTCACAATGAAAGGGGAAAAAAGAACGTCTAGAACGCCAGTGTGGTGTAGTGGTTAAGAGCGGTAGTCACGTAATCTGGTGAACTGGGTTCGCTTCCCCGCTCCTCCACCTGCAGCTGCTGGGTGACCTTGGGCCAGTCACACTTCTGTGAAGTCTCTCAGCCCCACTCACCTCACAGAGTGTTTGTTGTGGGGGAGGAAGGGAAAGGAGAATGTTAGCCACTTTGAGACTCCTTAAAGGGAGTGAAAGGCGGGGTATCAAATCCAAACTCTTCTTCTTCTTCTTCTAGAAAAAACAGGTCTGGAAACTAAAAATAAGGTTAGATACCTAGGGATCTGGATTTCAAAAAAAGTTTAAATTTATCTTAGGATAATTCTAGTAAAGTATGGAAAGAAATTTTTAAAAATATGGAAACCTGGACCAAACTCCATCTCTCACTCTGGGGAAGAGTCTCCGTTGTGAAAATGAATATCCTCCTCAAAATGATTTTCTTATTCCAAACAATGCCCATTTTAGGAGGAATGAATTGTTTTAAGGAGTGGAAAAGGGAAATGTCTAGATTTATATGGAGAGGAAAGAAACCGAGAATTAAACACCAGTTATTAACAGATCAAAAGGAGAGAGGAGGTTTTGCATTGCCAGATTTGGAATTCTACCATGCGGCGGCAGGATTGTTTTGGATAAAAGACTGGATTACACTAAAAGATATGGACCTATTAGACTTGGAAGGCCACGAGAATCGGTCTGGATGACACGCTTCTTTAATATACGAAAAAGTGAAGGTCCACAGGGGATTTTTGAGCCATGTGAAATAAAATCAGGAATAAATATAAAGGACTACATGAGCCAAAAATACCCTTGTGGACATCACCAAGAGAAGCCATATACTCATGTTAGAATATTTACAGCTAGCAAAACTGATGGGAAGAGTTAGAGGAGTATTGAACCGGAAAATATTTGGAGAATGGAGAATATCTAAGGATTATAGAAGATCATATTGTACTAACCACACCATATTAGCAGAACTTGAGTGATACTTGTAAACACAAAAAATACTGTTTCTGGAGTAGACCGGAACAATATTAAAGAATATAAAACTGTGCGAAAGAAATAACGGCAGTATAAACAGTACCATAAGAATGATTGAAAGACTCATTTTGTCAGGTCTTTTTTATTTAATTAGGAAGATTAAATTTTTTATGCACATAAATCTGCTTTTTCTTCTTTCCTTTTTCTGTAATTTCTTCTTTCCTTTTTTCTTCGTTTTTTTTTAAATGTTCTTTTTTGCAGTATGAGATTGCAAATTCTTTGTATATGTGTGTAGTTTAAATCAATAAAGATTATTTTAAAAATAAATCAATTTGTGGCCGGCCTGATCAAGCATTGCTTCCTTTGGTTAGCCCCCCTGGAACTCCACTTCTTTCCAGACCCTGGGGTCACTAGAGCAGTGTTTCCCAACCACTGTTCCGCGGCACACTAGTGTGCCACGAGATGTTGCCTGGTGTGCCGCGGGAAAAATTAAAAAATTCAAAAGATTTTTTTTTTAAGTCAAATTTTCGATTGGGTTGCCCTCACTAGATGGCCCCTGGGGTTCCCTCCCTCCCTCCCGCTCTGCGCCTCCCTCCTCCTCCTCCTCCAGGGAGGCCCTTCCTGGCTCTCGGCCAAGGCTTGGCGGCTGCCACTCACTCGCTCGCTCGCCCACCCGTCCCTCCATCCCTGCACCCGGCCTCTCCCCCTCCGTCCCCGGCGCGGGGGCTGCCGGGATCCGTAGTCCCCTCGCCCTTGGGCTCCGCGCCCGCGTGGGGTGCGCGAACTACGTTTCCCAGCGTGGCCTGGCGGGCCGGGCGTTTTGTTTGAAGCGCTCTTCTCCCGGCCATGGAATGAGCACAGCGGCGGCGGCCGGGCGGGCAGGGGCTCTTCCGCGCAGACCCCGCGCAGCCCGCCTGCGCCCCCGCGGAGATCGGGCGGCAGGATGGAGCCCGGGGATCCCCGCGGAGGCGGAGCGGCGGAGGCGGAGGCTGCCCCCCAGGTAGGGCTGCGTCGGGGTTTTTTTATTTTTGCAATGCTGCATCTGCGCCGGAGGGGACGCATCGGACCGCGGGGAGACCCCTTGGCGGGCGTGCAAGGCAATGCATGCGTGCAGGAGTTGCATGGAGTGCAATGCAATGGCAACGCGGTGACCTGCATGCATGCATGCAACTTCCACCGCTCCGTACTTGGCAGGTGAGGGGGGTCCCCAGTGGGCGGCAGAGAGAGCCGGGAGGGCGAAGGGGAGCCAGGGGGGAGCAGCGCTGCTCCCCGAGCCGAGCCCGGGGGGAAACTTCGGCGTCGTTGCGCCAGGTGTTGGAAGCGGAGGCTGGTGGGGGCCCCTCACCTGCAAAACCTGGTCGCCTCTCATATATTTCGTGCATTGCATTCATCGCCCGCTTTCTCCTCCAAGGAGCTCCCGGGGGCGCGCGTGGTTCTCCCCGTGTTATCCTCGCAACAACAGCCCTGCGAGGTGGGTCAGGCGAATGGCCCAAGGGAGCACCCAGGGATTGTCCTGGCCAGGTGGGGTGATTTGAACCCTGCTCTCTGCCCGGTCTTCTTCCTCATTTAGCCCCCACATGTGCATGACTGTGCATGACTGAGGTTTCCCCCCCTCGTCTTGGCTATGGTGTGAGTCTGTCCTGTTAATTAATGGGGTTCTGCCTTCGGAGAAGATGAGCCAGCCCTCAAGGAGGTGATTATGTAATTTGCTAGCAATTCATGTCCCTCTCGGCGTGACGCTGCGCGCTGACGTCACGGGGCTGTAATGGTGGTGTGCCTCGAGATTTTTTTCATGAAACAAGTGTGCCTTTGCCCAAAAAAGGTTGGGAAACACTGCTCTAGAGGACTGGTGGCTCCTCCTGGCAAATGGCCTGGTGCGCGCTGGATCACCGGTCCTTCCTTGCCCCCCCTTGAATCTGGCCAACCGAAGGTCCCATCTGGGGTGACATCTGTTGTGAACAAAAGCTGCCCTTCTTCCCTTATGGGGGACCCAAGAGCCCTTTATAGAGTCCCTTGTAGGTTCTCCATCGGTAGGAGGAAATAACAGAGGCAACCAGAGAATATTGAGAAGCAAAGCAGCTAGTAAGCCTGATCTTGATTGATCTGCTGCAAAAGGGTGCTCCCCTGAGGAGGACCCCGAACCAAGGCGTGCCTGCCCTTATATAGACATTTTAAATTCCCTGCCCTGGAGCTCCAGACCACCCCTCCATACATCACAGAAGGGGCGTAACCCAAGACCACCCCCCACAAACATCATACCTGCATCACAGAAAAGGCGGTCTACAACAGAAATGTGAATGTTGTTGTTTTTCCTGTCTGCCAGGTTATCTGATAATGCCTTATCTGATTCCCTTTCCTGGTAGTCTGGCCATTCCTTTGAGATGGTGAATTCCCGATTCCTGAGACAATGGGAAGGTTCCCTCACCCCCTCCCTCCTTGCAGAGAAAACATTTGGTCAGTTTGGGAGTCAAAATGGTTTCAGGACGGTCTTCCTGTGCTGCTGCAGACATGTGGTCCACATATCTATGAATGTGCTTGCTTGGTAAATTTATGAACATTTATCACATATATATAAAACATTAATTTTTTTATTACAGGATTCATCCAGTCTAGCCTTTTGCATGATGAATTAAATATGCAGGGAGACAATATACAGCCTTGTCGTCCTCCTTTCCCAATTTTGAACCAATCAGTTGTTCCATATCCAGTTCTAACTGTAGCTTCTTGTCCCACATAGAGATTTCTCAGGAGACAGATGAGGTGATCAGGCACTCCCATTTCTTTAAGAACTAAATATAGTTTGCTGTGCTAGGCACAGTCAAGGGCTTTTGCATAGTCAATGAAGCAGAATTAAATGTATTCTAGCTTTCGCCATAATCCAGCGCATGTTTGCAATTTGGTCTCTGGTTCCTCTGCCTCTTCTAAATCCAGCTTGCACTTCTGGGAGTTCTTGGTCCACATACAGTGGTGCCCCGCAAGACGAATGCCTCGCAAGACGGAAAACCCGCAAGACGAAAGGGTTTTCTGTTTTGGAGGCGCTTCGCAAGACGAATTTCCCTATGGGCTTGCTTCGCAAGACGAAAGCCCATAGGGAAATCTCCGGGGACCTCTTTTAAATGCTGGTGGTGGGGAGCAAAGCCTTCCCCCCCCCTCTGGCCTTCAGAAGAGGTCCAGGAAGGCCGGCGGGGGCCAAAAGGCTTTGTTCCCCACCGCCAGAATTTTAAAAGCAGTCCGGGATAGCAGGGAAGAGCTTCCTGCTATCGCGGACGGCTTTTGAAGGCAGGCGGGGGGGAGCAAAGACTTTCGCCCCCCACCCGCCTTCAGAAGAGGTCCAGGACCTCTTCTGAAGGCTGGCGGGGGGCGAAACTCTTTGCTCCCCCCTGCTTGCCTTCCCGGACGGCTTTTGAAGGCAAGCGGGGGGGGGCAAAGACTTTCGCCCCCCACCCACCTTCAGGAGAGGTCCAGGACCTCTTCTGAAGGCGGGCGGGGGGCGAAAGTCTTTGCTCCCCCCTGCCTGCCTTCCCAGGGGCTTTTACATCGCCCCGGACAGCAGAGAAGTCCTCCGCTGTCCCGGGGTTTTTTAAAATGCTGGGGGTGGGAAGAAAAGCCCTTGTCCCCCCCCCCCCCAGCCTTCAGAAGAGGTCAGGGGACAGACTGTCCCCGGACCTGGTCTGAAGGCGGTTTCCATAGGAACGCATTAATTGATTTTCAGTGCATTCTTATGGGAAACCGTGCATCGCAAGACGAAAAACTCGCAAGAAGAAAAAACTTGCACAACGAATTAATTTCGTCTTGCGAGGCACCACTGTACTGCTTAAGCCTGCCTTGTAGCATTTTAAGCATAACCTTGCTAGCGTGTGAAATGAGTGCAATTGTGCGGTAGTTGGAGCATTCTTTGGCACTGCCCTTCTTTGGGATTGGGATTCATGTGTGGCAGGAACCACACACACCCCTCATTCGGTTTGTACAAACACAACACACACACATGACATACACAACACTTCTGTTATAAATTCATACAAAATTAGCCATACATCGGATCTGCACGGTTCAACTTTTATTTTGCACCATGAGGGAAGGACTATCAAAGGGGGGAGACTTGACACAAGGCAGCCAACCTGTCCGCCGTGAGCCCTACCCACTTGGCATGCCAACCTTGATGGTCCTGGACAGAAGATGATTCCACTCACAAAGGACCTGCATATGGAAGTGGATTCAGCACGGACTGAAACACAGGACAGTGACCAGCTCTTCCCTCCGGGGGCAGGAAACAGTGAACTCCTCTTTGTCCTCAGGAATGTAATCATGGGGAGGGGAAAGGAGGAACCGGACAGGTGAGAAGACCCTCAGGTTTCCACCACCACTCCTCCTTCAGAGAAGTCACACTTCTCTGTGGTCTCTCAGCCCCACTCACCTCACAGAGTGTTTGTTGTGGGGGAGGAAGGGGAAGGAGAATGTGACCCGCTTTGAGACTCCTTCGGGTAGTGATAAAGCGGGATACCAAATCCAAACTCTTCTTCTTCTTCTCCCTGAACCCCTCCTCTTTGTGATGTGTCAATGATGCAGTCATGATGTAGTCTTGGGGGTGTTGTATGGGGGATTAGCAGCTAATAAAAGTTGAGGTCTTCTTTTGTTGGGGGCTTCCATCTTGTTCCACCAGGTGGCAGGTGGGAGTCCTGTGGCGACAGTCTTCAATCAAGACCCACTGGCTGCTCTTTTGCTCTACTCTTCCTGGCTGGTCTCCTTGTTTCTTGTCCAAGGGAGCCCTCAGATTTCTCCCTTAAGACATGGAATCTGCTTCTTGCTACAATTGTATCGGCTGCTTTTCTGAGCCTCTTGGCTGTTGTGCAGGGAAGGTGCCTGTGTCTGTTAACGGCAAAAACTGAGGGCTCCCTTGGACAAAAACAAAGACACCAACCAGGATAACTTGGAGCAAAACAGCAGCCTGTAGGCTTGGCCTTTATTGAACTGTTGCAACAGGGAGCTCCCCTCACTCGCAGGAGAGAGGAAGGACCCAGAAAGATGCTGTGCAAGGGCTTATAGACTTTTGAAATTGCCACCCTGTAGATCAAGACCACCCCCAGAAACATCATACATACATCACAGAAAGGAGGGGTTGAGGGAGGAGTTGTGGTGGTAACCTGAGTGTCCTGTCACCTGGCTGGCTCCCCCTTTCCCCCTCCCCATGAGTCACCTCCAGGAGTCAAAGGGGAGTTTCCAGGTGGGGGAGGGGAGGATGCTGCAATGCAAATCTTGTAGGCGGGACGGGACCCACTTTGCAGCTGGATCTCCGGGATCAGCCCCTCCCCCGCTCTCCTGATCCCAGAAGGATAAGGGGAGGGGGTAAACCTTCCTCTCCCTCCCTAAATTCTTTCCCTCCCCTCCCGGCACATCCTCCTCTCACCCCGCCCCCACAGCCCCAATTCCCGCCCCCCATACGTTGCACCTCTTCCTCCTCCTCCTCCAATCCGGCTCTTCTGCTCCAGGAATGTGGGGGGGGGGTGAGCCCCCTCCCACCCTGCCTGCTTCTCCCGGAAGTGGAGCTTCCACTCCGAATTGCTGCTCTGCCCCGTAGCTCGGGGGGGGGGGCGCTTTCGGAAAGGGGAGGGAGGAGGCAGGGGACCCCCCCCCCGTGGATGTTGCAGGAAGGGAAAGGAGAATCGGGAGCGAGGAGAAAGAGGTAAAGGGCTCGCGGGGGGGAGAAGGAGGGGGGAGGGGACAAGAGGACCCAGAGACCCCCGCCAGCTCCCCAAATCGCCTTCCGTGGGGCCTGGATCCCGGCACGCGTGCTGCGAAGGGATCTTTCCTCGCAGAGCGGACCCCTCGCCCCGTTTCCCAGGCTCCGCGCGTCCCATGAAAGGGTTAAGGGGCGCGAGAGACGCCTGGATAGAGACCCCCCAGTCCCTCCCTTGCTCCTGTTGGGGGGGGGCTAGGATGGAGAGATGGGGCGCGCAGGGCGAGGTGTCAGTCGCGCTAGAGTGCAGGGGAAACTGCGGGAGAGAGGGAGGGGGAAGGGAAAAGGAGCACTGGGGGGGGGGAGAGATAGGAAGACCAGTCTGGGGGGGGGGCGTCTCAATCGTGGCTTCCTTGGGCAATCTTCGAAGGGGCCGCCTTGGCTTCTCCCTCCCGCCCAGGGATCCCTGGAAAGTGGGGGTCCTGCCCCCACCTCTTCCTTCCTGCAATCTCCATCCTCTTCCCACCCCATAAGTCCCTGCCCTGTCCGGACGCAGCGCTTCTGTCCAGTCCAACCTCTGGTACCCTGGAGAGGAGAGGAAACCCCGAGAGGAAGAGGGGAGGGGGGAGGCCTTCTCAGAAGCGGCTCTTGGTTTCCGCAATCCCACCCAGGAAGCAGCCAGAAACCTTTTCCTCTCTCTCAGGCTTCCATCTTTATTGTCTTTTCCGCTGAGGATGAGGATAATGTACACCTGTCATCAGAAACAGGGGTGCAGAGTCCATGGAATGGCTCTCAGGATTGATATAGAAGTTGCACCTCAAAAGCATTTCTTTTCTTTTTTAAAAAATATATTTATTAAGATTTTCAGAATATTACAGAATAAAGAAAAAGAAAAAAGAAAAATACAAAATAAAAATGGTTAAAAACAATTCATTCTTTCCATTACTTATCTTTCATTTGCTTATTTCCCGGACCTCCTCACGCCTCCCTTTTTTGTATTCCGGTTCAAATTATTAGTTCAGCAAATCCCTCCCCTCTTTGTATATCCTAGTCTTTAATCATAAAGTATGGTAACATTAATTTTTTACCTATTAATAATCCATTTTTTCATATTCCCTTATAACATTACAGCTAAAGACCACTTAGTTTCTATCCAACATCATTCTAGCACTCATTAATTTTGCAATATTTCTGTAGATAGTCTTTAAACTTTTTCCAATATTCTTCCATCAACTCTTCTCCCTGGTCTCGGATTCTGCCAGTCATTTCCGTAAAAAGCATTTCTGTTCCTCTTATTCTTTCTAGGCAATGTCGGAGTGACTGACAAGCTGGGATACAACCCATCAGCATCCTATGACAGCGACTGCATGAATCTTCCCAGTCAAAGGACCCCTTTTCTTGATAGACATTGCCTGTGGCTGGAGGCTCTACACACCGGGTGTGCCTGTGGAGGCCAAAGTCTGCCAGTATTAGCACAGGTGAGGTGTGTGACCTCCCCAAATTTACAGACTGTATGTGAATGAGTTTGTGGGTGGGATTATAGTTTATGGCAACCCTGTGATTTTCTCCACCCATAACATTTCGTGAGCTGATATTGCAGTACGAATTCCAAAATAACTACAAAAAATCACATGATAATAATAATAGTACGGTGGTACGGGGTTAAGAACTGAATTTGTTCTGGAGGTCCGTTCTTAACCTGAAACTGTTCTTAACCTGAAGCACCACTTTAGCTAATGGGGCGTCCTCCTGCCGCCGTGCGATTTCTGTTCTCATCCTGAAGCAAAGTTCTTAACAGAAGGTACTATTTCTGGGTTAGCAGAGTCTGTAACCTGAAGCGTCTGTAACACGAAGTACCACTGTAAAAGTTATAGTATTCATCTTTTCCCCCAGCCACTCTGGGCAGCTTACAGTACATATAGGTAAAGGTAAAGGGACCCCTGACCATTAGGTCCAGTCATGGCCGACTCTGGGGTTACGGCGCTCATCTCACTTTATTGGCTGAGGGAACCCGCGTACAGCTTCCGGGTCATGTGGCCAGCATGACTGAGCTGCTTCTGGCGAACCAGAGCAGCGCACGGAAATGCCGTTTACCTTCCCGACAGTACAGTACATATACAAGACAGTAAAACATCAAACATTAAAAACCTCCTGATACAGCTGTCTTCTAAATGTCAGATGGTTGCCTCCTTCCTTGCCCTCTGAAGGGAGGGCATTCCATGGGGCAGGAGGCCCTCTGCCTGGTTCCCTGGAACTTCACTTCTAACAGCAAGGGAACCAGCAGAAGACCCTTGGAGGAGGACCTCCCTGTCCGGACTGAACAATGGGGGTGAAGATGCTCCTTCAGTTCCACAGGGCCAAGGCAGGGGCCAAAACAGCACTCAAGTAAGAAACAGACAAGCAGAGTAGAGAAATATCAGAATAGGAAGCGGGAGCAGGCACATTTCAATACTGCAATTTATATATAATTCAATGTCAGAAATCATGCTGTCAGTCACATGCTGTCATACAATTCAATGTCAGAAATTATTAAAGATGATTGAGGATTATGAAAGGTTCCTGATGCATTACTACCATTTGACAAAATACCATTTTTATTTCCTAAAAATTGGGAACATGGGGAGGACATGGGAGAATATAGATGTTGAAATAAGAGAAGGTGCTAATGGCGGTTGATGTGTCCTTTTTTCCCTGTCTTCTCTTTCCTGAAACCCAAACAGGATTTCCTTTCTGCCCACTCTGAAAAAGGTGATGGAGAAGACAGAATTGTAGGGGACAAGGCACCTTTCGTTTCATTAGGAATAGCCATTAAAATGTGTGAAATGTGTAATATGCTTCACTGAATGAGCACACATAGTTCACATCAACGAACACAAAAAGGAAAGAACCCATTTAAAGGTACGGAGTGCGGAAAGAGCTTCTCTTTCAATGCAAACACACCAGCGGACTCACATAGAGAGAAAACGTTTTACGTGCAGGGAATGTGGGAAGAACTTCAGTCAGAGTGGAAACCTTAAATTGCACAAAGGGACTCACACAGGGGAGAAACCATATAAGTGTATTGAGTGTGGAAAGAGCTTTAGTTACAGTGGAAACCTTAGGGAACATCAACGGACTCACACAGGAGAGAAACTATTTACATGTATGGAGTGTGGAAAGAGCTTCAATCAGAGTGCACACTTTAGATCCCATCATCGGACTCACACAGGGGAGAAACCATATGAATGTATGGATTGTGGAAAGAGCTTCAGTCGGAGTGCACACCTCAGAAATCATCAACGGACTCACACAGGGGAGAAACCATTTAAATGTATCAAGTGTGGAAAGGGCTTTAGTGATAGCGGAAGTCTTAGAAAACATCAGCGGACTCACACAGGGGAGAAACCATTTCAATGTATCGAGTGTGGAAAGAGCTTTAGTGAAAATGGAAGCCTTAGAAATCATCAACGAACTCACACAGGGGAGAAACCATTTCAATGTATCGAGTGTGGAAAGAGCTTTAGTGAAAATGGAAGCCTTAGAAATCATCATCGGACTCACAGGGGAGAAACCATATAAATGTATCGAGTGTGGAAAGAGCTTCAGTCAGAGTGCACACCTTAGATCACATCAACAGACTCACACAGGGAATAAACCATATAAATGTATCGAGTGTGGAAAGAGCTTTAGTTATAGCGGAAGTCTTAGAAAACATCAACGGACTCATACAGGGGAGAAACCATTTAAATGTATCGAGTGTGGAAAGAGCTTTAGTGAAAATGGAAGCCTTAGAAATCATCAACGAACTCACACAGGGGAGAAACCATTTAAATGTATCGAGTGTGGAAAGAGCTTTAGTGAAAATGGAAGCCTTAGAAATCATCAACGAACTCACACAGGGGAGAAACCATATAAATGTATCGAGTGTGGAAAGAGCTTCAGTCAGAGTGGACACCTCAATATACATCAACAGACTCACACAGGGGAGAAACCATTTACCGTATTTTTCGCTCTATAACACGCACCTGACCATAACACGCACATGGTTTTTAGAGGAGGAAAACAAGGGAAAAAATATTCTGAATGAAACAGTGGACGTATCATTTTTGTGCTTCATGCTGTGGCCACAGACATGTGATCTGATGGTGAATTTGGGGTGACCCAATGCAAAAATCCTGAGAATCCCTGTGGATCCATGCTTTGTAACCACGTTTTTGCACCATTGCAGCCCCAGGCAACAGTGGGTGCGTGATTTGGGGGGGGGCAGGCTGTAGCCATGGACATGCTGTGTGCTCTGATGGTGAATTTGGGGTGACCCAATGCAAAGATCCTGAGGATCCATGTGGATCCATGCTTTGTAACCACATTTTAAGTGGGGAGGGAAGGAAAAACACAGAAGGCTAAGAATGCAGGAGAGGGCTATAACGTGAGGAAAGGAAGGCAAAAGTTTCCCCCCACCCACCCACACAAGCCAGCCACTGTTTAAGGATTTCATCCTTTTAAATGGAAGAAAGCATATTTGAATGCTGTGTGTCTCCAAAAACAAAAAGCAAGAAGTCAAATTAGAATTTTAAGCCGAACCTGTAATCTCTCTTCCCTTCACATACATTGTTCCCTCCGGAGCAGGGACAGGATAGAGCGACGCTCTGCTTTCCTCTCTACTTGCCTGGAGGGGAGGGGCTTTCCCTGCTCTTTGTTCCGTTTGAGCAAACACAGCAACGAAACAGAGCAGGGTGGGCAGTAAGACCCTGAAGCAGAATGCAGGAAAGCAACAGCTTTCTCTCTCACGGAGCTCCCTTCTCCCTGAAGCGCGGTTTGATTTTTGCCTTATTTTTCGGCTCCAGAGACCACACATTCGCTGCATAACACGCACAGACATTTTCCCTTCCTTTTTAGGAGAAAAAATCTGCGTGTTATAGAGCGAAAAATACGGTAAATGTATCGAGTGTGGAAAGAGCTTTCATGATAGCAGCAGCCTTAGTTCCCATCATCGGACTCACACAGGGGAGAAACCATATAAATGTATCGAGTGTGGAAAGAGCTTCAGTCAGAGTGCACACCTTAGATCACATCAACGGACTCACACAGGGGAGAAACCATTTCAATGTATCGAGTGTGGAAAGAGCTTTAGTGAAAATGGAAGCCTTAGAAATCATCAACGAACTCACACAGGGGAGAAACCATTTCAATGTATCGAGTGTGGAAAGAGCTTTCGTGATAGCAGCAGCCTTAGTTCCCATCATCGGACTCACACAGGGGAGAAACCATATAAATGTATCGAGTGTGGAAAGAGCTTCAGTCAGAGTGCACACCTTAGATCACATCAACGGACTGACACAGGGGAGAAACCATTTCAATGTATGGAGTGTGGAAAGAGCTTTAGTGAAAATGGAAGCCTTAGAAATCATCAACGAACTCACACAGGGGAGAAACCATTTCAATGTATCGAGTGTGGAAAGAGCTTTCGTGATAGCACCAGCCTTAGTTCCCATCATCGGACTCACACAGGGGAGAAACCATATAAATGTATTGAGTGTGGAAAGAGCTTCAGTCAGAGTGCACACCTTAGATCACATCAACGGACTCACACACGGGAGAAACCATTTCAATGTATGGAGTGTGAAAAGAGCTTTAGTGAGAGTGCACACTTTAGATCACATCAACGGACTCACACAGAGGAGAAACCATTTGAATGCATGGAGTGTGGAAAGGACTTCAGTCAGAGTGGACACCTTAGAAATCATCAACGGACTCACACAGGGGAGAAAACATTTAAATGTGTGGAGTGTGGAAAGAGTTTCCTTCATAATACAGGCCTTACATCACATCAACGGACTCACACAGGGGAGAAACCATTTACATGTCTGGAGTGTGGAAAGAGCTTCAGTCAGAGTACACACCATAGAAGACATCAACAGACACACACAGGGGAGAAACCATTTAAATGTATCGAGTGTGGAAAGAGTTTCCGTTGTAATACAAGCCTTAGATCACATCAACGGACTCATACAGGGGAGAAACCATTTACTTGTATGGAGTGTGGAAAGAGCTTCAGTTATAGTAAAAACCTGAGAGTACATCAACAAACTCACTTTAATAAGAAACTATTTCAATGTATGGAGTGCAGCAAGAGCTTTAGTCATAGTGGAAGCCTTAGAACACATCAACGGACTCACACAGGAGAGAAACCATATGAATGTATGGAGTGTGGAAAGAGCTTCACTCGGAGTGCAAACCTTAGATCACATCAACGGAGTCACACAGGGGAGAAACCATATAAATGTATTGAGTGTGGAAAGAGCTTCAGTCAGAGTGCACACCTTAGATCACATCAACAGACTCACACACGGGAGAGACCAAATAAATGTGTGGATAGAGTTTCCATTGTAATCCAAGCCTTAGATCACATCAACGGACTCATATAGGAGAGAAACCATTTCAATGTATGGAGTACAGTAAATATTTCACTCAGAGTGGAAATCTTAGAAAACATCAGTAGATACACAGGGGAGAAACCATTTAAAGGTATGGACTGTGGAAGGAGCTTCAGTCAGAGTGGAACCCTTGATTTATGTCAACAAACTTACACAAAAGACAAACCGTATAAATATCAGGAAAGTAGATAGAGGTTCACTCTTAGTGGAAGTTGAAAATCAACAGACTCATGGACAGGAAGAACTCTAAGAGTTGAAACCCTTCAAACCATCAACAAACTCAGAGAGGAGAAGCAGTTTAAATGAAAAGATTGCAAGAAGTGCTTTATTTATAATGGAGTGATCAAGGAACATCCCAGGACTCTCACATGGGAGAACCCATTTAGATGTATGGAGTGTGGGACTTCTTCCTCTCAGAGTCCACTCTGAGCAATGAACTCAGCAGGAAATCATTCCTAAAAGCATGAGGTATATGTGAAGTTCTGGTGTTTATATGTAAAACATTACAATAATCAAATAATGAAGGCAGCATCTCACAATGGTGAGTATAATTTTAGATGAAAGTACTTTTGGTTTTTGTACCAAACTCTGTCACCACCACCCCCACCGCATGATCTCCAAGCACTGCTTCTTCACCAGAATGTCATCGCTGCCTCCTGCCCTGCGCGTTCTGAAGAAAACTTGAAATACTGAAATTGAATGGGAGATTTCCCCCGAAGCCTAATTTCAAGAGGGGGAAGGGGGGCTGCAGGTACCAGGGAAGTCTCCTGGGGGGCCCATCTTCCCTCATGAACCCCATGGGGCAACCCCAGAGCTCCTGCTCATTCTGGGGTTTGAGGAAGATATTATTTTTCCATAGTCCCAGACGGTTTGCTTCAATCATGCTTCTCAGGAGTTTTCCTACCAGAGGACCATGGTGCTGTGGCTGCTGTTGTTGTCAAGGACTGGCTGGTGAGGGGGGAGAGGCACAAGCTGGGGGACCCACAACGGAAGAAGGCTCAGATCCTGTTGACTGGTGATGGGATGAGGTGAAAGAGAGAGAAAAGGGAGCAGACCGGAAGGGGAGATGTTGCAAGCTAAGGAGGAAACTGGGTTAGGTGAGCAGGAGGAATCTGGGACAGAGAGCAGTTCAGGCTAAGAGGGAGGAGAGGAGGGGGCCAGGAGACCCAGAGGAGGCCGGCTGCTGAAGCATCCAGGGAGACTCCCCCTCCTGCTGCGACCAGCACATGCCTCTGAGTGTGGCGGTTAGAACGCTTAGAATGTGGGGATCCCATTTTTCAACCAAAGCCAAAACAAAAACAAAAACCCGCTAGCCTTTTCCCAGTCTTTCCTGACCTGACAGTCGTTCGTCTTTTCTATGAAGCACTCTACAAAGTCCTTCTCCCTCCCTTTACTTACCATGGGGTCCCAGCAACCTTTTCTGCCTCTTACACGCAATGGAAAAGAGTCCCTTTCCACTGGACGCCTGGCAGCCCAGTGCCAAATCCGGCTGCTCCAGAGAGAATGGAAAGGAACTGTAACGCCCTTGCGCTCTGACGCGCACCAGTCACTTCCTCCCGGATCTTGGTGCTGCCGGTGCAGCTGCATTTACGAGAAAAAGAGAAATCGGAAACCGAGCCCAAGTCCCTTGCTATCCAAACTGGCCACTGGGACCAGCCTTGGGGTGTCTTCCTTGGGAAAAAGGAAAAGTTTCAGATCTCAGGTTCCCCGACAGGGAACGAGAGCTTTGATTGGCGTTCTCCCCTTGCAGTTAATTGCCTCTCTAATTGCAGAACCCCAATTCTCCCGTTCTCCCCTCCCCCTCCTCGCTACCTCTTGCCAGGAAGGCTGGGAGTGAAGACCGTAAGCAAAAGAGACAGCCAAGGATGAGAATCTGGGTTGCTGGGTGTTTCAGAGAATCCCGCCCACAATCTTCTCCATTCCTAGACTCACGTCCGCATGCGCTGCTCCTGGCCACCCCGGGGTCTTTTACTAGATTAATTTATGGCCGGCCTGGGGCTGAAAATAAACTTCCAAAAAACTAAATTACTGACAAAAAAACCTCACAATGGAAGGGGGAAAAAGAACTTCAAGAAAAAACAGGCCTGGAAATTAAAAATAAGGTTAAATACCTAAGGATCTGGATTTCAAAAAAACCTTTAAATTTATATTAGGATAATTCTAGTAAAGTATGGAAAGAATTTTTTAAAAATATGGAAACCTGGACCAAACTCCATCTCTCACTCTGGGGAAGAGTCTCGGTTGTGAAAATGAATATCCTCCCCAAAATGCTTTTCTCTTTCCAAACAATATCCATTTTAGGAGGAATGAATAGTTCTAAGGAGTAGAAAAGGGAAATATCTATATTTATATGGAGTGCAAAGAAACCGAGAATTAAACACCAGGAGAGAGGAGGTTTTGCGTTGCCAGATTTGGAATTCTACCATGTGGTGGCAGGATTGGTTTGGATAAAAGACTGGATTACACTAAAAGATACGGACCTGTTAGACTTGGAAGGCCATGAGAATCGGTCTGGATGGCACGCTTCTTTAATGTACGAAAAAGTGAAGGTCCACAGAGGATTTTTGAGCCATGTGATAAGAAAATTGTGATATTAAATCTGGAATAAATATAAAGGAATACTTGAGCCAAAAATACCCTTGTGGACATCACCAAGAGAAGCCATATACTCATGTTAGAATATTTACAACTAGCAAAACTGACGGGAAGAGTTAGAGGAGTATTGAACCAGAAAATACTTGGAGAAGGGAGAATATTTAAGGATTATATAAGATCATATTGTACCAACCACACCATATTAGC
The DNA here is from genome assembly GCF_964188305.1 of Podarcis bocagei. Classification (NCBI taxonomy): domain Eukaryota; kingdom Metazoa; phylum Chordata; class Lepidosauria; order Squamata; family Lacertidae; genus Podarcis; species Podarcis bocagei. The sequence continues at coordinate 3,316,801 of NC_138135.1, forward strand.
AGAACTTGAGTGATACTTGTAAACATAACAAATACTGTTTGTGGAGTAGACGGGAACAATATTAAAGAATATAAAACTGTGCGAAAGAAACAACAGCAGTATAAACAGCACAATGAGAATGATTGGAAGACTCGTTTTGTCAGAAGTCTTTTTTATTTAATTAGGAAGATTAAGTTCTTTCATGCACATAAATCTGCTTTTTCTTCTTTGTTTTTCTGTATTTTCTTCTTTCCTTTTTTCTTCATTGTTTTTTCTTAATTGTCTTTTTTGCAGTATGAGATTGTAAATTCTTTGTTTATGTGTGCAGTTTAAATCAATAAAGATTACCGTATTTTTTGCACCATAACACTCACTTTTTTCCTCCTAGAAAGTAAGGGGAAATGTCTGTGCGTGTTATGGAGCGAATGCCTGCGGGTGGCGGGGGGATCTGCTGCAGTCGTGAGCAGAGGATCCATGGTTCCCCTTCCTTCCCTCCTCCGTGGCTCGTTTTGAAACAGCAAAGCGGGAGAAGAGCCACTGAGTGGGGAGGAGAGAGGGACAGAGAGCCTGCTTCTTTAAAGGAGCAAAGCGGGAGAGGAGAGGAGCCGCTTACACGAGTCCGGAGCTGTTTTTTTCAGCGAGCCGGGGAGGAGGGAGAGAACAGCTCGCTAAATAGCAGCAAAGTTTTTCGCAAACAGGCTCTCTGCCCCTCTCTCCTCCCCACTCAGCTGGCTAAATAGCAGCAAAGTTTTTCAACGAGCCGGGGAGGAGGGAGAGAAGCAGAGCCTTTAAAGGAGCAAAGTGGGAGAGGAGAGGAGCCTTCTCCCCTTATACCCCTCTTCTTCATTATTAGCAGCATCCTTCTCCACCCACCCCACGCGTGTTCCTTGTCCCTTGAGTGCTTTTCCTTCCCTCCCCATTTAAAACGTGGTTACAAAGCATGGATCCTCAGGATTTTTGCGCTGGGTCACCCCAAATTCACCATCAGATCACATAGCATGTCCATGGCTACAGCCTGCACCAAAAAAATCACGCACCCACTGTTGCCTGTGGCCGCAGTGGTGCAAAAACGTGGTTACAAAGCATGGCTCCACATGGATCCTCAGGATTTTTGTATTGGGCTACCCCAAACTCACCATCAGATCACATGTCTGTGGCCACAGCATGAACCACAAAAATCATACACCCACTGTTTCGTTTAGAATATTTTCCCCCCTGTTTTCCTCCTCTAAAAATTATGTGCGTGTTATGGTCGGGTGCGTGTTATAGAGCGAAAAATACGGTATGTTAAAAATAAATCAATTTGTGGCCGGCCTGATGAAGCGTTGCTTTCTCTGGTTAGCCCCCCTGGAACTACACTTCTTTCCAGACCCTGGGGTCACTAGAGGACTGGTGGCTCCTCCTGGCAAATGGCCTGGTGCGCACTGGATCACCAGTCCTTCCTTGTCCCCAGAATCCGGCCAACCGAAGGTCCCATCTGGGGTGCCATCTGTTGTAAACAAAAGCTGCCCTTCTTCCCTTATGGGGGACACAAGAGCCCTTTATAGAGTCCCTTGTAGCTTCTCCATCGGTAGGAAAAAACAACAGAGGCCAACCAGAGACTATTGAGAAGCAAAGCAGCTAGTAAGCCTGATCTTGATTGATCTGCTGCAACAGGGTGCTCCCCTCACACGCAGGAAAGGAGGAGAACCCAGAACAAAGGTGTGCCTGCCTTTATATAGACATTTTAAATTCCCTGCCCTGGAGCTCAAGACCACCCCTCCATACATCATACATACATCACAGAAGGGGCGTAACCCAAGACCACCCCCCACAAACATCATACCTACATGACAGAAAAGGTGGTCTACAACAGAAATGTGAATGTTGTCATTTTTCCTGTCTGCCAGGTTATCTGGTAATGCCTTATCTGAATACTGGTAGTCTGGTCATACCTTTGAGATTTCCCAATTCCTGAGACAATGGGAAGGTTCCCTCACCTTCTCCCTCCTTGCAGAGAAAACGTTTGGTCAGTTTGGGAGTCAAAATGGTTTCAGGACGGTCTTCCTGAGCTACTCCAGACATGTGGTCGACATATCTATGTGCTTGCTTGGTACATTTATGAACATTTATTATATATATAATATATATAATATATATAATATTATATTATTACATGATTCATCCAGTCCTGACAGTAAGAGCTGTTTGACAGTGGAATTTGCTGCCAAGGAGTGTGGTGGAGTCTCCTTCTTTGGAGGTCTTTAAGCAGAGGCTTGACAACCATATGTCAGGAGTGCTCTGATGGTGTTTCCTGCTTGGCAGGGGGTTGGACTCGATGGCCCTTGTGGTCTCTTCCAACTCTATGATTCTATGATTCTATGATTCAGCCTTTCACATGACGAATTCTGCATTTACTTTAAATAAGCAGGGGGACAATATACTGTCCTCCTTTCCCAATTTTGTTGTTCCATATCCAGTTCAAACTGTAGCTTCTTGTCCAACATGGAGATTTCTCAGGAGACAGATGAGGTGATCCGGCACTCCCATTTCTTTAAGAACTCACCATAGGTTGCTGTGGTCGACACAGTCAAATGATTTTGTATAGTCAATGAAGCAGAAGTAAATGTTTTCTAGCTTTCTCCATAATCCAGCGCATGTTTGCAATTTGGTCTCTGGTTCCTCTGTCCCTTCGAAATCCAGCTTGCACTTCTGGAAGTTCTCGGTCCACATACTGCTTAAGCCTGCCTTGTAGCATTTTAAGCATAACCTTGCTAGCGTGTGAAATGAGCGCAATTGTGTGGTAGGTTGTGTGGGATGTGAAACACAAGAGCAGTCAAGTACAACATTCCTAGTGTGTACATGTTTAGACATGGGGAGGGATGTTTGTCCAGCCAGCAGGTCAACTTCCTGTTTCCCTCTGGGCTGGGACAGACTTCCTCTGCATGTGACTAGAGGTGGGCGTGGCCTCACCTGTGCAGGTAATGATAAAAGTACAGGGCAGGGGCAGCCATCTCTCTCTTGCCTCTCTTCCTTTGAAGAAGCAACATCTACTAAGCTAATGATGGAGAGGAGACAGGGACTGTCTTATTATAAGATAGACTCCAAATGTATATTACTTCATGAAGCCTAAGTCTGCCTTCTGGGATGTGATTGTGAACAGAATGTGAGTAAACTCTTTTTATACTTTTGTAAAAGACTGTGTCGTCTCTTATATTTTATGAGGGAATAAGGGGAATAAGGGGAAATAGAATAGTTATTATAGAGGCTTAAGCGAGCCTGAGCAAACGCTGCCGTTGCAAACTTAAAATAAAGGGGAATGTTTTACTCTGCTGATATTGGAAACTTGTTAACACAAGTTGGATAAGGATATAATCAGATAATATATACTCTCCTGCATCCCTGAACATTCCCACAGGTGGAGCATTCTTTGGCACTGCCCTTCTTTGGGATGGGGATTCATGTGTGGCAGGAACCCCCCCCCCCAATCATTCAGTTTGTACAAACACGACACACAGACACACTCACACAGGACATACATGACACTTCTGTTATAAATTCATACAAAATCAGCCGTACATCAGATCTGCACCGTTCAACTTTTATTTTGCACCATGAGGGAAGGACTATCAAAGGGGGGAGACTTGACACAAGGCAGCCAACATGTCGGCAGTGAGCCCTACCCAGTTGGCATGCCAACCTTGATGGTCCTAGACTCACAAAGGACCTGCAAATGGAAGTGGATTCAGTACGGACTGAAGCACAGGACAGTGACCAGCCCTTCCCTCTGGGGGCAGGAAACAGTGAACTCCCCTTTGTCCTCAGGAATGTAATCATGGGGAGGGGAAAGGAGGAACTGGACAGGTGACAAGACACTCAGGTTACCACCGCAACTCCTCCTCCTTCAGAGAAGTCACACTTCTCTGAAGTCTCTCAGCCCCACTCACCTCACAGAGTGTTTGTTGTGGGGGAGGAAGGGAAAGGAGAATGTGAGCCGCTTTGAGACTCCTGATAAAGCAGGATATCAAATCCAAACTCCTCTTCTTCTTCTCCCTGAACCCCTCCTCTGTATGATGTGTCAATGATGTAGTCATGATGTAGTCCTGGGGGTGTAGCATGGGGGATTAGCAGCTAATAAAAGTTGGGGTCTTCTTTTGTTGGGGGCTTCCATCTTGTTCCACCTGGGGGCAGGTGGGAGTACTGTGGAGACAGTCTTCAATCAAGACCTACTGGCTGCTCTTTTGCTCTGCTCTTCTTGGCTGGTCTCCTTGTTTCTGGTCCAAGGGATCCCTCAGATTTTGGAATCCGCTTCTGGCTACAATTGTATCGGCTGCTTTGCGGAGCCTCTTGGCTGTTGTGCCTGGACGGGGCCTGTGTCCACGGTCCTTGTCCTGGCCTGAGTCAGAGGCTGGGGTGGGGAGCTGGGATTTGGGGGGAGCCGTTTAGCTGCCCCCCCCGTTCCTGGTTTGAACAGCACCAACACCTAAAACACGGAGGGATCTAAGCTCGTGGGGTGGGGTGGGGTGGGGGAGGATGTTGCACTTGTGGGGGGGACCCCTCTTTGCAGCTGGATCTCCGGGATCAGCCCCTCCCCCGCTCTCCTGATCCAGAACGAAGAGGGGAGGGGGGGAACCTTCCTCTCTCCCCCCTCAATCCTTTCCCTCCCTTCCCGGCACCTCCTCCTCTCACCCCGCCCCCCACAACCCCAGATCCCGCCCCCATAAGTCCCACCCCTCCTTCCTCCTCCTCCAATCCGGCTTCTGCTGAAGGAAGGGGGGTGAGCCCCCTCCCAACCTTCTCCCGGAGGTGGAGCTTCCACTTCGGATTTCTTCTCTGCTCCGTAGCTCTAGGGGAGGGGCGCTTTCGGAAAGGGGAGGGAGGAGGCAGGGGACCCCCCCCCCGTGGATGTTGCAGGAAGGGAAAGGAGAATCGGGAGCGAGGAGAAAGAGGTAAAGGGGTCGCGGGGGGGAGGGGGGAGAAGAGGACCCAGAGACCCCTCCAGCTCCCCCAAGCGCCTTCCGTGGGGCCTGGATCCCGGCACGCGTGCTGACAAGGGGCGGAGATGGGGCGCCCGCCCACGAGGACTCCCTGGCCCCGTTTTCCCCGCGCAGGCATCCCTGGGGCGCGGAGAGAAGCCAGGATAGAGACCCCCCTGGCCCCTCCCCTGCTCCCGTTGGGGGGGGGGCAATAGGGACGGAGACATGGGTCGCGCCTGGCGAGGGGTGAGCCAAGGCGGCGTCTGGGTGCAGGGGAGACCCCGGGATGGGAGGGGGGCCAGGGCCGGGGGGAGGAGGGGCAGCATTCCCGGGGCAGGGAAGGGCAGCACTTGGGGGGGGGGAGAGATAGGAAGACCAGTCTTGGGGGGGGGCGTCTCAATCGTGGCTTCCTTGGGGACTCTCCGGAGGGGCCGCCTTAGCTTCTCTCTCCCGCCCAGCAATCAACCCCCCCCTTTAAGGCGACCAGAGAGGGATCCCTGGAAAGTGGGGGTTCTGTCTCCCCACCCCTTCCTTCCTGCAGTCTCCATCCTCTTCCCACCCCATAAGTCCCTGCCCTGTCCAGACACAGCGCTTCTGCCCAGTCCAACCATTGGTCCCCTGGAGAGGAGAGGAAAGAGGAAGAGGAAGAGGGGAGGGGGGAGGCCTTCTCAGAAGCGGCTCTTGGTTTTCGCAATCCCACCCAGGAAGCAGCCAGAAACCTTTTCCTCTCTCTCAGGCTTCCATCTTGATTGTCTTTTCCACTGAGGGTGAAGATAATGTACACCTGTCATCAGAAACGGGTGCAGAGTCCATGGAATGGCTCTCAGGATTGATACAGAAGTTGCACCTCAAAAACATTTCTGTTCCTCTTATTCTTTGTAGGCAATGTCAGAGTGACTGACAAGCTGAGATACAATCCTTCATCATCCGATGACAGTGACTGCATGAATCTTCCCAGTCAAAGGAGCCATTTTCATGATAGACAGTGCCTGTGGCTGGAGGCTCTACACACCGGGTGTGCCTGTGCAGGCCAAAGACTGCCAGTATTAGCACAGGTGAGGTGTGTGACCTCCCCAAATTTACAGGCTGTGTGTGAATGAGAGTTTGTGGGTGGGATTATAGTTTATGGCAACCCTGTGATTTTCTCCACCCATAACATTTTGTAAGCTAGTATTGCAGTATGAATTTCAAAATAACTTTAAAAAATCACAAGATGATGATGATGATAATGATAATAATAATAATAAAATTTTATTTATACCCCACCCTCCCCAAGGCCAAGGCCGTGCTCAGGGGGATGATAAGAATGATTGCAGAATTTATGCCCTGCCCATCTGGTTGGGTTTCCCCAGCCACTCTGGGAAGCTTACAGTACATATACAAGACAGTAAAACATCCAACATTACAAACCTCCTGATACAGCTGTCTTCTAAATGTCAGATGTTTCCCTGTTTCCTTGCCCTCTGAAGGGAGGGCATTCCATGGGGCAGGAGGCCCTTTGCCTGGTTCCCTGGAACTTCACTTCTGACAGCAAGGGAACCAGCAGAAGACCCTCGGAGGAGGACCTCCTTGTCCGGACTGAGTGATGGGGGTGGAGATGCTCCTTCAGGTCTACAGCGCGAGGCTGTTTATGGCTTTAGGTTGCAGATCTTGCTCCTCCATAACGATCTCCAGAGCAAGTCTGAGATATAATTAGCAGAGTAGCAAAAAACGCTCAGAGGCAGAAAAAAATAATTCAGCTGAGAAATCTATTACAGTGGTACCTCTGGTTGCGAACAGGATCCGTTCTGGAGGCCAGTTCGCAACATGAGCAGAATGCAACCCACGTCTGTGCATGCGTGGGTCACTTTCTTGAGGATGAGGATAATGTACACCTGTCATCAGAAACAGGGGTGCAGAGTCCATGGAATGGCTCTCAGGATTGATACAGAAGTTGCACCTCAAAAGCATTTCTGTTCCTCTTATTCTTTGTAGGCAGTGTCAGAGTGACTGACAAGCTGAGATACAATCCTTCATCATCCGATGACAGTGACTGCATGAATCTTCCCAGTCAAAGGAGCCATTTTCATGATAGACATTGCCTGGGGCTGGAGGCTCTACACACCGGGTGTGCCTGTGCAGGCCAAAGACTGCCAGTATTAGTACAGGTGAGGTGTGTGACCTCCCTAAATTTACAGACTGTGTGTGAATGAGTTTGTGGGTGGGATTATAGTTTACGGCAACCCTGTGATTTTCTCCACCCATAACATTTCGTAAGCTGATATTGCAGTACGAATTCCAAATTAACTACAAAAAAATCACATGATAATAATAATAATAATAATAATAATAATAATAGTACAGTGGTCCTTCGGGTTAAGAACTGAATTTGTTCTGCAGGTCCGTTCTTAACCTGAAACTGTTCTTAACCTGAAGCGCCACTTTAGCTAATGGGGCCTTCTGCGATTTCTGTTCTCATCCTGAAGCAAAGTTCTTTAAAAAAGATACTATTTCTGGGTTAGCAGAGTCTGTAACCTGAAGTGTCTGTAACACGAGGTACCACTGTAGAAGTTATAGTATTAGTCTTTTCCCCCAGCCGCTCTGGGCAGCTTCCAGTACATATAGGTAAAGGTATAGGGACCCCTGACCCTGGCGAACCAGAGCAGCGCACGGAGATGCCGTTTACCTTCCCGACAGTACAGTACATATACAAGACAGTAAAACATCAAATGTTAAAAACCTCCTGATACAGCTGTCTTCTAAATGTCAGATGGTTGCCTATCTCCTTGCCCTCGGAAGGGAGGGCATTCCATGGGGCAGGAGGCCCTCTGCCTGGTTCCCTGAAACTTCACTTCTAACAGCAAGGGAACCAGCAGAAGACCCTCGGAGGCGGACCTCCCTGTCCGGACCGAGTGATGGGGGTGAAGATGCTCCTTCAGGTCCACACGGCCAAGGCAGGGGCCAAAACAGCACTCAAGTAAGAAACAGACAAACAGAGTAGAGTAATATCAGAATATGAAGTGGGAGCAGGCACATTTCAATACTGTAATTTATATATAATTCAATGTCAGAGTAACCCTGGGACTAGATAACAAGCCTCCAGGTGGACGTGCCCCCTCTGCCCTTCACGTTCCTCTTCCGCACGGGCAGAATCTGCCTTCTGGACTGTGGGATTCACAGTTGTTCTCCTCCTCTCCATCCACCAGGGCTTGACTTCAGGTGCAGCAGAATTCCCCAGCCCCCCAAGGATTTGAGACCCATCAGCTTTCCTGACCTGGTTTAGCCGGCCGGTTGAAGCTGTTGCTTGAACCCCTGTTGCATGCTGACAGCTTCTGGAAGCCACAGGTGAGAGCTGAGTGCAGGGTGGGCACCAAGGGTGGAAAAATGACCCCAGGAGGTGCAGGACATGTCCCCCACCAAAGGAACTACTGCTCCCCAGCACCCCATGACATCTAGATTCAGGTAGGTAGCCGGGTTGGTCTGACGCAGTTGAAATAAAAAATTAAAAAATAGTCCAGTAGCACCTTAGAGACCAACTATGTTTGTTCTAGGTATAAGCTTTCGTGTGCATGCGCACTTCTTCAGATACACTGACACAGATGTCACCAGAGCCTTGTATATCGTGGGAGGGTGGGGTGGGGTTTTTCTCAGAAGGTACTCCTACTACCATCTCCTACTACCCTTCACTATATGAAGAAGTGTGCATGCACACAAAAGGTTATACCTAGAACAAACTTACTTGGTCCCTAAGTTGCTGTTGTTGTTTTTTAGTCAATTTTTTGTTGTTGTTTAGTCGTTTAGTCGTGTCCGACTCTTCGTGACCCCATGGACCAGAACACGCCAGGCACCCCTGTCCTCCACTACCTCCTGCAGTTTGGTCAAACCCATGCTGGTAACCTCGAAAACACTATCCAACCATCTTGTCCTCTGTCGCCCCCTTCTCCTTGTGCCCTCCATCTTTCCCAGCATCAGTGTCTTCTCCAGGGAGTCTTCTCTTCTCATGAGGTGGCCAAAGTACTGGAGCCTCAGCTTCAGGATCTGTCCTTCCAGTGAGCACTCAGGGCTGATTTCCTTAAGAATGGATGCGTTTGATCTTCTTGCAGTCCATGGGACTCTCAAGAGTCTCCTCCAGCACCATAATTCAAAAGCATCAATTCTTCGGCGATCAGCCTTCTTTATGGTCCAGCTCTCACTTCCATACATCACTACTGGGAAAACCATGGCTTTAACTATACGGACCTTTGTTGGCAAGGTGACATCTCTACTTCTCAAGATGCTGTCTAGGCCTGTCATTGCCCTTCTCCCAAGAAGCAGGCGTCTTTTAATTTCGTGGCTGCTGTCACCATCTGCAGTGATCATGGAGCCCAAGAAAGTAAAATCTCTCACTACCTCCATTTCTTCCCCTTCTATTTGCCAGGAGGTGATGGGACCAGTGGCCATGATCTTGGTTTTTTTGATGTTGAGCTTCAGACCATATTTTGCGCTCTCCTCTTTCACCCTCATTAAAAGGTTCTTTAATTCCTCCTCACTTTCTGCCATCAAGGTTGTGTCATCTGCATATCTGAGGTTGTTGATATTTCTTCCAGCAATCTTAATTCCAGCTTGGGATGCATCCAGCCCAGCCTTTCGCATTATGTATTCTGCATATAAATTAAATAAGCAGGGAGACAAAATACAGCCTTGTCGTACTCCTTTCCCAATTTTGAACCAATCAGTTGTTCCATATCCAGTTCTAACTGTAGCTTCTTGTCCCACATAGAGATTTCTCAGGAGACAGATGAGGTGATCAGGCACTCCCATTTCTTTAAGAACTTGCCATAGTTTGCTGTGGTCGACACAGTCAAAGGCTTTTGCATAGTCAATGAAGCAGAAGTAGATGTCTTTCTGGAACTCTCTAGCTTTCTCCATAATCCAGCGCATGTTTGCAATTTGGTCTCTGGTTCCTCTGCCTCTTCTAAATCCAGCTTGCACTTCTGGGAGTTCTCGATCCACATACTAATTTAGTCAATTAGTCATGTCCAACTCTTCGTGACCCCCCTGGACCAGAGCACGCCAGGCACTCCTGTCTTCCACTGCCTCCCGCAGTTTGGTCAAACTCATGCTGGTAGTTTCGAGAACACTGTCCAACCATCTTGTCCTCTGTCGTCCCCTTCTCTTTGTGCCCTCCATCTTCCCAACATCAGGGTCTTTTCCAGGGAGTCTTCTCTTCTCATGAGGTGGCCAAAGTCTTGGAGCCTCAGCTTCAGGATCTCTCCTTCCAGTGAGCACTCAGGGCTCATTTCCTTAAGAATGGATACGTTTGATCTTCTTGCAGTCCATGGGACTCTCAAGAGTCTCCTCCAGCACCAGAATTCAAAAGCATCAATTCTTTGCCGATCAGCCTTCTTTATGGTCCAGCTCTCACTTCCATACATCACTACTGGGAAAACCATAGCTTGAACTATAAGGACCTTTCTTGGCAAGGTGATGTCTCTGCTTTTTAAGATGCTGTCTAGGTTTGTCATTACTTTTCTCCCAAGACCCTAAGTTGCTACTGGACTATTTTTGTTAATTTTTTTACTTTCACCGTGTCTGACCAATATGTCTACCTACCATTAACTACAGTTATCTCCTTGCCTTGAATATCCTGCCTTTCAGTGCCAAATTAGGATAGTCCTCTGTCAGAAGACAAGCACAGGATCAGGCAGCACATCATCATTATAAAGAACCATTGGGTGGGTGTTTCCGTCTGGGATTCCCATTTGCCAGCTGCTCTCCTTCTGCTTCTCCTTCTCTCTCCATGCAATGTGAAGCATGTAGAGGGAGGTCCATCTGCGAGAACAGGAACTTCCCTGAGCACCCATTCAGGTGACCCCAAGCACCAAGCCTTGTCACTAGTTCTCTGACTGACCCAGACCACAGTCCCCAGAAAAGACATAGACCTGGGTCTCCCAAAATGGTCCATATGGACCTCCTGAGGTCAGTGGGACTGTGCAGGTGATTCATGAAGATCTAGAGGTGGAAATGGGGGCAACCACTTGATTTGAAATGCAGTCCCACAGGACAAGAGTATTCCAAGATGATGCTGTGTTATTAAAGATGACTGAGGATTATGAAAGGTTCCTGATGCATTACTACCATTAGACATCATACCATTTTCAATTCCTAAAAATTGGGAACATGGGTAGGACATGGGAGAATGTAGGAGATTTTGAAATAAGAGAAGGTGCTAATGGTGATTGATGCATCCTTTTTTTTTGTGTGTGTGTTCTTTTTCCTGAAGCCCAAACAGGATTTCCTTTCTGCCCACTCTGAAAAAGGGGATGGAGAAGACAGAATTGCAGGGGACAAGGCACCTTTTGTTTCATTAGGAATAGCCATTAAAATGTGTGAAATGTGGAATATGCTTCACTGAATGAGCACACATAGTTCACATCAACAAACACAAAAAGGAAAGTAACCACTTAAAGGTATGGAGTGCGGAAAGAGCTTCTCTTTCAATGCAAAACTTAGAACACACCAGCGGACTCACACAGGGGAAAAACTATATTTATGTACGGAGTGTGGAAAGATCTTTAATGATAGTGGAAGCCTTAGACAACATCAACGGATTCACACAGGGGAGAAACCATTTCAATGCATGGAGTGTGGAAAGAGATTCAGTCAGAGTGGACACGTTAGACAACATCAACGGACTCACACAGGGGAGAAACTGTTTCAGTGTATGGAGTGTGAAAAGAGTTTTAGTAATAGTGGAAGCCTTAGAAGACATCAACAGACTCACACAGGGGTGAAACCATATAAATGTATAGAATGTGGAAAAAGCTTCAGTCAGAATGCAGACCTTAAAAAACATGAACGGATTCACACAGGGGAGAAACCATATAAATGTATGGAGTGTGGAAAGAGCTTCTGTCAGACTGGAGAGCTTAGATCACATCAACGGACTCACACAGGGGAGAAACCATATAAATGTATGGAGTGTGGAAAGAGCTTCGGTAAGAGTGCACACCTTAGAAATCATCATCGGATTCACACAGGGGAGAAACCATATGAATGTATGGAGTGTGGAAAGAGCTTCGGTCAGAGTGGAGAGCTTAGATCACATCAACGGACTCACACAGGGGAGAAACCATATAAATGTATGGAGTGTGAAAAGAGCTTTAAAGAAAGTGGAAACCTTAGAAGACATCAACGGACTCACACAGGGGAGAAACCATTTAAATGCATGGAGTGTGGAAAGAGCTTCAGTCAGAATGCAGACCTTAGAAATCATCAACGGAATCACACAGGGGAGAAACCATTTAAATGCATGGAGTGTGGAAAGAGCTTCAGTCAGAGTGGAGAGCTGAGAAGACATCAACGGACTCACACAGGGGAGAAACCATATAAATGTATGGAGTGTGGAAAGAGCTTCGGTCGTTGTGCACACCTTAGAAATCATCAACGGATTCACACAGGGGAGAAACCATATGAATGTATGGAGTGTGGAAAGAGCTTCGGTCGGATTGGAGAGCTTAGATCACATCAACGGACTCACACAGGGGAGAAACCATATAAATGTATGGAGTGTGGAAAGAGCTTTAAAGAAAGTGGAAACCTTAGAAGACATCAACGGACTCACACAGGGGAGAAACCATTTAAATGCATGGAGTGTGGAAAGAGCTTCAGTCAGCGTGCACACCTTAGTAATCATCAACAGACTCACACAGAGGAGAAACCATATAAATGTATAGAGTGTGGAAAGTGTTGGCTATTTGCAGTATGGTAGCGCTGCAGAGAGGTTGCTGGGGAGACCATGCATTTAAAAGGGACTCAAAAATAACTTAAACAAGGTTTTAATTACAAAACCAAAAACTCCTTATACACTAAATACATCAACAAACAAACATGACCCAACCACCACCCCATCCCCCAGGGTAATGGGAGAGCTAGGTCCTGCTCCTTATACACTACACCCATTTGTCAACACAGCTTAATCAGTACAACTCAGCAGCACCTGCTATGTTTCACAGCTGTAAAGCTGGGTCTCGTTATCTTGCTCTGGCCCTTGCTCTGGCCCCTTAAAGACATACACGTCGGGTGGAACAATGATGAACCTTTACATTTAAAGTAACCATTCAACATTTCCCCTGTGGTTCATCATTGTGGAACAAAAACAAAGCATATTTTGTACATGTCTTTCATGTGTAACCTTTGGAAGTGCTTTTGTAAAAATGTCTGCAATTTGATTGTCACCTAGAACATATTCAAATACAACCATTTTGTCAGCAATTAGTTTCTTTACAAACTGTAAATGTAATCTTAAGACTCTAGTGCACTGCGTATTGGTCTCTGAACACAGGATAGCGAGTCCACTCTGGGAATCAAGGTAAATTTTTACTGGTAGTGTTACTTGCATCTGTAGGTCTGCGAATACTTGCAGATACCATTCTACATCACGAGTGGCCTGAACGCATGCACATAATTCACTCTGCTGTGGAGAGACAAATAATCATTTGTGTCTGGGCCTTCCATTCAAATGGACAACCGTTATAACAAAACACCATACCAGACACACCCCTGCAATTATTTTGTTCCACTGCATGAGATGCATCGCAGAAAATTTCAAAACCTTTGTCAATACTTGATGTAAACTGCAACCTATAATGTTTGGTATGTTTAAGGTACATCACCACTCTCTTAAGAGCAGAGAAACATTACGTAGTGGGCTTTTCCAAAAATTTTGCCAGAAAGTGAAAAGCATAAGTTATATCTGGTCTTGAGATTCTTTGAATAAAATTTAGCTTGCCTATAGCAGAACGATACAAAGTTTTGTTAGGAAATGGCTTATCTTCACCTGTAAAGGTGAAACCACACACCATAGGCGTTTGCTTCCCATTTGCATTTTCTAAACGTAGCATTTCAACAAGATCATCAATTTTTGCAGTTTGATGAACCAGGAAAGATCCATTTTTGCCTTTCTAAATTTGCATGGATAAGTAATTTTTAGCTATGCCTGATTCCACCACATCAAATTTCTTCTGTAACTGTGTTGCTACCTGTTTATATTCCCGTTTAGTTTTTGTAGAAATTAACACGTCATCTACATACACACATATTTTTGCTACAGTTTGCCCTTTCCTTTATAAACACACAATTGTCTGCCTTTCCCTGTGAAAAACCAATATCCAGCAATTCTTTTGCTAAAGTTTGGTGCCAATTCCTTCCACTTTGGTGCAGACCATAAAGGGATTTATTTAATTTGCATACCAAACCTTCAGCGGCGTCTATGCCTTCAGGAACACGCATAAAAATTTATTCTTTTAAATCTGCAAACAAATGTGCAGTTTTTATATCTAGGTGATAAACAGAATGTCCACGTTGTGATGCATCTTTTAACAAAAGCTTAACTGTTTCATATTTTACACTTGGTGAATAACACAAATCATAATCTTCGCCTGGAATTTGTTGAAAACCCCTAGCAACTAATCTAGCCTTGTACCTTACAACTTCATTTATGTCATTCATTTTAACTCTATAAACCCATTTTGAATCAATAAGTCTCATATCTGGGGTTTGTTGTACAAGAGACCAAGTGTTGTGCTCTTTTAAAGAAGCTATCTCAGAGTTCATAGCTTTATACCAACTTACAGCTTGGTGCTTAGGTAAATTCTGAACATCATTGTAACTTTTTGGCTCAAAAACCACCTTATTGGCATACACAGTATTAAAATGTTCATCTGCAAAACGTTGTGGCTTCTGCCTCTTTCTATCTGAACGTCTCAGTCCGGAAGGAGAGTCAGACTCCTCAGACTTAATGGGACTAAGTGAACTACTAGTTTCAGGTTGTAAATCATCATTGTCAGGCTGAAGAGATGCCTGTAGGCTAAGCTCACGGTCAGAAAACTCAAGAGAATATAACCTCCCCTTGGGTGCCTGTGACTTTAAATCATCAAACAAATTATCAAATTCAACAGGCTTTTCATCTTTTTCCATTAATTCAGAAGCACCATTTCCTGCGGCTGCGGCTGCTCCTTCCTCAGTATTATCTATACCAGGGGTCTGCAACCTTTAAGACAAAAAGAGCCACTTGGACCCGTTTCCGAAAAAACAACAACAACTGGGAGCCGCAAAAACATTGCAACATTTAAAACAAATATAACACTACATATATTGTTTCTGGCCTTAATGCTATATATACAGGATCGTGCAGTCAGCTGTCAATCTCAAGAAAAAAGGACAAATTAATAGCTAATTAAAATATTTAATTTACAACCAGGTAACCAGGTTAATGGGACTTTTGCTCCTGAACCTCAGTGCTCAGTGTCTGCACATCAGGGCTGTAAGACGTCACCTTCATTTTCACACAGGCTTGCAAGCTGTCATCTGTGAGGCGTGATCGGTGCTTGTTTTTAATATAGTTCATGTTGGAGAAGACCTGCTCACATACATATGTGGAAGAGACCACAAGGGCCATCGAGTCCAACCCCCTGCCAAGCAGGAAACACCATCAGAGCACTCCTGACATATGGTTGTCAAGCCTCTGCTTAAAGACCTCCAAAGAAGGAGACTCCACCACACTCCTTGGCAGCAATTCACCAAAATTTCACCTGCTTAAGTTTAAAAAGGGGCTTCAAGCAACTAAAAAGGGGCTTCAGGCAACTAACTCCACGTGGAATTCCACGCGACCGCGACTGCATAATCAATGCCACAAAATGCCAAAGAAAATTAACCAGGGCCCCAGTGAACCATAAATCATAATCAGTGCCTGATGTAAATAATAATTAATAATGAGGGCCCAATGTCATCCTCATCATTATAAAAATAATCCCCCTCTTCGTGCCGCCCAGCCTCCCAAGAAAAAAACCCCACTTCAAACGGTCACAAAGCACAAATTCCACGCGACCGCGACTTGCTATGCCCAATAATCAATGCCCCAAAATGCCATAGAAAATTAATCAGGGCCCCAGTGTACCATAAATCATAATCAGTGCCTGATGTAAATAATAATTAATAATGAGGCATTCGTCATTATAAAAATACCGTATTTTTCGCCCCATAGGACGCTCCGTCCCATAGGACGCACCTAGTTTTTTTGGGGGGGGGGGGAAATAAAGGGAAAAAAATTTCCCTTTATTTCCCCCCCAAAAGCAGGTCGGGGAAACCGAACCAGGTCAAGGAACAGCGGGATGGCGGCGCTGCGCCTCCCTGCTGTCCCCCGAGCTTGTGGGGCTGGCCGATGCCTGCGGGGCGGCAGGCTGCTATCTGCAGCGTGGGGAGCCTTGCCGGGAAGTCCGGCAAGGCTCCCCACGCTGCGGATGTCTGCCTGGCGAGGGGGGCGCTCTGATTTAGGGCGCCCCGCCCGCCGGGCGGCAGGCTGCTATCCGCAGCGTGGGAAGCCTTGCCGGGACCTCCGGCAAGGCTCCCCACGCTGCGGATGTCTGCCTGGCGAGGGGGGCGCTCTGCTTTAGGGTGCCCCGCCCACCGGGCAGCAGGCTGCTATCCGCAGCGTGGGAAGCCTTGCCGGGACCTCCGGCAAGGCTCCCCACGCTGCGGATGTCTGCCTGGCGAGGGGGGCGCTCTGCTTTAGGGCGCCCCGCCCACCGGGCAGCAGGCTGCTATCCGCAGCGTGGGAAGCCTTGCCGGGACCTCCGGCAAGGCTCCCCACGCTGCGGATGTCTGCCTGGCGAGGGGGGCGCTCTGCTTTAGGGCGCCCCGCCCACCGGGCGGCAGGCTGCTATCCGCAGCGTGGGGAGCCTTGCCGGGAAGTCCGGCAAGGCTTCCCATGCTGCGGATGTCTGCCTGGCGAGGGGGGCGCTCTGATTTAGGGCGCCCCGCCCACCGGGCGGCAGGCTGCTATCCGCAGCGTGGGGAGCCTTGCCGGGAAGTCCGGCAAGGCTCCCCACGCTGCGGATGTCTGCCTGGCGAGGGGGGCGCTCTGCTTTATGGCGCCCGGCCCACCGGGCAGCAGGCTGCTATCCGCAGGGTGGGGAGCCTTGCCGGGAAGTCCGGCAAGGCTTCCCATGCTGCGGATGTCTGCCTGGCGAGGGGGGCGCTCTGATTTAGGGTGCCCCGCCCACCGGGCAGCAGGCTGCTATCCGCAGCGTGGGGAGCCTTGCCGGGAAGTCCGGCAAGGCTCCCCACGCTGCGGATGTCTGCCTGGCGAGGGGGGCGCTCTGCTTTACGGCGCCCGGCCCGCCGGGCGGCAGGCTGGTCACCTCCGCCCCTCGCCTCCGCCCCTCGCCTCCTCCCCTCGCCACCGCCCCGGAGCTGCAGCAAAGGCTTTAAAGAGCCGCATGCGGCTCTGGAGCCGCAGGTTGCCGACCCCCGATCTATACCATTAGTATCTTGGAAAACAGCAACTCCATTCCAATTTACAGTTTGTATCATGCTTCTGGTAATATGAAATTTGCCAGTTGCTGGTATGTAAATTCTGTATGCCCCCTGCTGGTAGCCCATTAATTTTCCCTGAACACTACGCTCACCCAATTTCTGCTTAGCGGGATAATGCATAATTACATCTGAACCCCAAATACATAGGTATTTCAGATTAGGGTGTTTTTTAAACAGCTTCTCATAGGGGTGACATCTAAACCAGAATGATAACTACGATTTCTAACATAACAAAAAGCATTCAACGCTTCAGCCCAAAAGACTTTGGGCAGATTAGCATTGTGCAGATAAGTTTTAACCCCTGCCTGCAGGTCACGCTGCACAACTTCAACAAGCCCATTTTGCCAGGGACTTCGGGGGCAAGATAACTCATGAGTAGTCCCCTGCGCTTCCAGGAATTTCTCAAAATCCTCAGAAACAAATTCCCCGCCCCGGTCAGAAAACAGGTTCTTAATAGGTTTGTTAAAGTGCGTTTTTACCCAGTTGCAAAAAACTTTGTACTTCTCAAATGCTTGGGACTTCTCAACTATTGCATAAGTCCAACAATATCTGCTATACTGGTCTATCAGGGTAAGCCAGTACTTAGAACCTCCTAATGATGGTGGGAGTGGTCCAACTAAATCACAATGTACACGCTCAAATGGCTCAGTTACTTTCCTATCTGAGCACTTACCCTTGCGTGCAACCTTAATCTTATTCTTGCAACAGGATAGACATTGCATAAAGAATTTACATGGTTTTAATTTGAGGCCATTAACAATATTCTTTGTCTTAATTACATCAGCAAAATTCAGATGTCCCAGAATTCTGTGTGCCTCATGGACACACCCGGAATGTGGCCTTACATTCCTCAACCCCTGGCTTGACTGTGCTGCTCTGCAATTTATAGGCGATTGTGAGTAGGTGCAAAAGTACAGTGTATATGAACCATCAGATTCCCGGGCATACAATAGACATTTGTTCCCCTCGAAAAACTCACACATTGACTTTAAGAAACGCAGTTATGCCTTGACGAGCAAAGCACCTTACTGATAATAAATTGTCCACTGATGGGCAGTAAATGCAGTTCGCTATAGTACAGAGCTGGGGGCACTGTTATACAGTGGTTTCGCTCCTTTCTCCTGGGCCGTGTTCAGAAAGTGGTGGTGGGGGGATGAGTGTTCAGACCCTTGGGCCCTCACTTGTGGGGTGCCTTAGGGTTCCGTCCTCTCCCCCATGCTTTTTAACATCTATATGAAGCCGCTGGGAGAGATCATCAGGAGGTTTGGACTGGGTGTCCATCAATATGCAGATGATACCCAGCTCTACCTTTCTTTCAAATCAGAACCAGTGAAGGCGGTGAAGGTCCTGTGTGAGTGCCTGGAGGCGGTTGGAGGATGGATGGTGGCTAATGGATTGAAGTTGAATCCTGACAAGACAGAAGTACTGTTTTTGGGGGACAGGGGGCGGGCTGGTGTGGAGGACTCCCTGGTCCTGAATAGGGTAACTGTGCCCCTGAAGGACCAGGTGCGTAGCCTGGGAGTCATTTTGGACTCACAGCTGTCCATGGAGGCGCAGGTCAATTCTGTATCCAGGGCAGCTGTCTACCAACTCCACCTGGTACGCAGGCTGAGACCCTACCTGCCCGCTGACTGTCTGGCCAGAGTGGTGCATGCTCTAGTTATCTCTCGCTTGGACTACTGCAATGCGCTCTACGTGGGGCTACCTTTGAAGGTGACTCGGAAACTACAGCTAATCCAGAATGCGGCAGCTAGACTGGTGACTGGGGGCGGCCGCCGAGACCACATAACACCGGTCTTGAAAGACCTACATTGGCTCCCAGTACGTTTCTGAGCACAATTCAAAGTGCTGGTGTTGACCTTTAAAGCCCTAAACGGCTTCGGCCCAGTATACCTGAAGGAGCGTCTCCACCCCCATCGTTCTGCCTGGACACTGAGGTCCAGCGCCGAGGGCCTTCTGGCGGTTCCCTCATTGTGAGAAGTGAAGCTACAGGGAACCAGGCAGAGGGCCTTTTCGGTGGTGGCGCCCACCCTGTGGAATGCCCTCCCATTGGATGTCAAGGTGATGGACAACTACCTGACATTCAGAAGACATCTTAAGGCGGCCCTATTCAGGGAAGCTTTTAATGTATGATATTTTAGTGTTTTTTGGTTTCTGTGGAAGCCGCCCAGAGTGGCTGGGGAAACCCAGCCAGATGGGCGGGGTACAAATAATAAATTATTATTATTATTATAACGTTTAAAGAGTCAAGTTTAACAGTACCCCTACCAAGCGACTACAGAGTACCCCTACAGAGGAAGAGTTTCCGTTGTAATACAAGCCTTAGATCAGATCAACGGACTCACACAGGAGAGAAACCATTTACATGTGTGGAGTGTGGAAAGAGCTTCAGTTATAGTGGAAACCTGAGAATACATCAACAGACTCACATAGGTAAGAAACTATTTAAATGTATCAAGTGCGGAAAGAGCTTTAGTGAAAATGGAAGCCTTAGGAAACAACGGACTCACACAGGAGAGAAACCATATAAATGTATGGAGTGCAGAGAGACCTTTGGTGATAATGGAAAGCTTAGATCACATCAACGGACACAAAGAGGGGAGAAACCATTTCAATGTATGGAGTACAGTAACTGCTTCACTCAGAGTGGAAATCTTAGAAAACATCAGCAGACACACAGGGGAGAAAGTATTTAAAGGTATGGACTGTGGAAGGAGCTTCAGTCAGAGTGGAACCCTTGATTTTTGTCAACAAACTCACACAAAAGACAAACCATATAAATATCAAGAAAGTAGATAGAGGTTCACTCTTAGTGGAAGTTCAGGATCAACAGACTTATGGACAGGAAGAACTTTAAGAGTCGAAATCCTTCAAACCATCAACAAACTCAGAGAGGAGAAGCAGTTTAAATGAAAAGATTGCAAAAAGTGCTTTATTTATAATAGAGTGATCAAGGAACATCCCAGGACTCTCACATGGGAGAACCCATTTAGATGTATGGAGTGTGGGACGTCTTCCTCTCAGAGTCCACTCTGAGCAATGAACTCAGCAGGAAATCATTCCTAAAAGCATGAGGTATATGTGAAGTTCTGGGGTTTATATGTAAAACATTATAGTAATGAAGGAAGGAAGCATCTCACAATAGTGAGTATAATTTTAGATGAAAGTACCTTTGTTTTTCATCAAACTCTCTCACCCCCCCCCCACCGCATGATCTCCCAGCACTGCTTCTTCACCAGAACTTCATCGCTGCCTCCTGCCATGCTCGTTCTGAAGAAAACTTGGAATACTGAAATTGAATGGGATATTTCCCCCCAAGCCTAATTTCAAGAGAGAGAAGGAGGGGTGCAGGTACTAGGGAAGTCTCCTGGAGGGCCCACCTTCACTCATGTACCCCGGGACAATTTAATGCCCTCAGCAAACTGCTCCCCCCTAAGTCTAGATCATTTATGAAGAAGTTGAAAAGCCACAGGTCCCAATACTGATCTTGAGGGGACTCCGCTTTCTGCTTCTCTCCATTCAGAGAACTGTCTGTTTACTCTCTTGGTGTTTCAGAAGGAGGGCTGCCTCCAACTGGGGAGGCGCATTTCTTCTATGGGCGCATTTCCGGGGTCCCCACGGTGCCCCCCAGCCTGGCTCCACTCGGCCAGGGCAGCTGCATTTTGTTTCACTGCAAGTGAGCCTGCCCCCTGCAATGTGGAGTCTTAAAGGAACTTCATGGGGGGGGGATCAGCGAGAAGAAGCTTCTGGATCCTGTGCAGTCCCCTGCCTGCCTGCTCCCTTCAGGGTTCCTGAGCCCCTCCCTTTTTCATTTCAAGGATTGGGGGTCCTGCACAGCCCTCAGGGCACCTAAGCATCGGGGGGGGGGGAGCTATTTTGTTTGCTGAGGGCAGAAGTCACAATCCTGGCACACTGCAGGAAGTCTGGGTTTTAGGTATGGGGGTGAAAAAAGGTGGGGGAAAGGTGGAAAAGAGGTGATAGGGGAAATATCCTGGGGTGTGGATTTTATTTTATTTTTAATCATTTTTATTGATTTTCCAAAAAAATCTTGAGTGTTCACTGGAAGGACAGATCCTGAAGCTGAGGCTCCAAGACTTTGGCCACTTCATGAGAAGAGAAGACTCCCTGGAAAAGACCCTGGTGTTGGGAAAG
Organism: Podarcis bocagei; assembly: GCF_964188305.1. Lineage (NCBI taxonomy): Eukaryota > Metazoa > Chordata > Lepidosauria > Squamata > Lacertidae > Podarcis > Podarcis bocagei. The sequence goes on from NC_138135.1 coordinate 3,338,220, forward strand.
ATGGAGGGCATAAGGAGAAGGGGAGGACAGAGGACGAGATGGTGGGACAGTGTTCTCGAAGCTACCAGCATGAGTTTGACCAAACTGCAGGAGGCAGTGGAAGACAGGAGTGCCTGGCGTGCTCTGGTCCAGGGGGTCACAAAGAGTCGGACATGACTAAACGACTAAACAACAACAAAATTACAAGAGAAAAGCAATAAATATTTTTTTTGGGGGGGGGACCCAGCACCTTCTAGCTTCGTCAGGGCAAGCATATTGTTAGGTGGGCGTGAGCTCCATCTTCCTTGAGGCAAGTGTGCTTTGTGGCAGCTTTGCTTCATGAGAAGTCAAGCAGCAATTTGGAGCTCAATATGCCAAGGAGGAAACCAAAATTCTCAGTTTAGGGCTAATCTACTGAAGGCCCTGCAATAAAACCCTGCATATATTTGCCCAGAAGTATGCCAGATGGACGCTAGTGTAGAGTTTCCCCCCGCAAGTGTGCTGAGTAAATTCTGCAGTTCTGCAGCCGAATCCCAACGCATAAATAATGTTGCAGTCCTGACCCCTGACTCCACTTCCCTGGGTATATTCTGCACCGGACTGAGCAGACAGGGGGAAGATGGCACTCCAAGTGTACCTAGGATTGACCCTTAAACATCTTCCATCCTGTTCTCTGTCATCTTCCTACTACACCTTTAAATGCTGACAGTTATCTGGTCTGGATAAAAGAGAACATGTTTCCGACAAGTGTGTGCGCATAAGTGCATGTGTAGGCTGGAATTTGAACTGCTGAGGCTGGGAGGTTTGCAAAAGAAAGCCAGGTGCAGGATGTCCAGTGGTCGCTGGCCAAGGGGATTGCTTGCATCTGAGACAGGAGACTGCATGGGCATGAAGGTTTCGCTGGACATGACTTTATAAGGGGATGTGAAATTCTGTGAAGAAGCTCGCTGGTACAATTCATGGGAACAAACCAACTTCATATGAAACGTGAATAGAGCACTGTCTTTGCTCTGTAATCTTTTGACTCAGGCATGGTTCCACGCCACTCCCAAAAAAACAATGATTTCTTTCTGAGGTCTCAGGTGATCCCAACTGGAGATGAGAATGTTGTGTGAGATGCACATGAGGAAGCTTCTCTGGTGATGCTTCAATCTCAGGGGTTTTGTTTTTCAAGCTCAGAATCTTAACTACTGAGCCTTGGAAGAAGTACGCTTGCAAATGATTATTGGGTAGTGAAATTGTGGAGTGTGAAATTGTATTGCAGTCAAATGCAACATTCCTACAATGCACATGCTGGGGAATGCTTGTGTCACTCAGGAGAAGACTTGCTAGTTCCTCCTGAGCTGGGACAGACTTCCTCTGCATGGCACTTCATGTAGGTGTGGCCTGTTCTTGGACAGAGGAGCACACGGCCTCCATGTTCTGCTCTTCTTCTTCTTCTTTTTGTGTTCCTACAAGGTAGGAAGAAGTGACTGCTCAGTTGCAATCACTTGAGATTATTTCCCTTATGGAATAGTTCATGTCAATATATAGAGTTATGTAACTTAAGTCTGCCTTCAGGGACCTTATTGTGAACTGGATGATTGTAAGTCAACTAGTTTTATGTTAACTTTAATCAGATAGTTGTGTCTATTCTTTTAGGAGGGATAGAAAAAGGGATCTTACCAGGAATCCTAAATAGTGTGGCTGAGACGAGCCTGCAACTAGCTAACTGCTGTGTGATTTCAAAGAGGGATTGTTTAACAACTCTGCTAAGTTATAGAACTTGCCGACGCAAGTTAGGAAGGATATCATAAAAGAATGTATCCTCTCCTGCCTCCCTAAACATTCCCACAGAAAGAGCCTGGGGTAGGAGGTCACCTCCCTTGGAGCGAGCGACCAGCAGGGATGCCTCTGAGCTGCCTCCCTGTGTTATGCTCAGCCCACTGTTCCCCATACAGACATCTCTGGCAATGGTTGCTGACGAGGGCTTACTGCCCATGCTGCCTTGTTTAGAATAGGATGGGGGGCAGTCCTCTGACAACTCACAGAGCTGTTTTCAGGATCTGGAGGGCAAGGACTGATGTAGTGCAGCAGTCAAAGAGTGAGATGTGAGTCAAGCTCCTCTTCCTGCAACCTCAACTCTTCGTATCCATGGGGATTATAACACTGGACAGCCTTGCAGGGCCGTTGTTTAGATTACTGAGATAATATGTGTTATATTTTGTAATGCTTTAAATGTGCTACGTAAATGCTAAATAAAGCTGAGTATTGGTTGGTGCAAAGTGAAAGGGCCGAGAGGAAGAGCCAGTAGAAGAAGACGAAATCCAACGAGTAATAAAAGAATCAAAAACCCAGGACCGGATGGATTTCCGGCAAAATATGATAAAAAAACTAAATCAAACCCCGATTGCACCCTTGAAAGAAGTACTGAACAGCATTTTAAGGAAGGGAGAAGTACCTGGCAGGTCAGACTCAGAGGTAGGAGGGGAGGGGGCCAGGAGACCGCGAGGAGGCCAGCTGCTGAAGCATCCAGGGAGACTCCCCCTCCTGCTGCGACCAGCTTCCCTCTCCCCTGGTCTCCTAGAGCACACAGAGAAATCCGATTCAGACCCCATGAGCCTGTACATATTAAGGGGGGGGTATTTTTGTCCCAACATGCATCACTTTGATCTCATTGACAATGAACTGTCATTACTGCCCATCCACCCTGTTTGGAGAGCTCTGTTTGGAGCTCCTTGCAATCTCTCTTTGTTTGAACTGTGGGGTGTGAAACACAGAGCAGTCAAATACAACATTCCTAGAGTGGACATAAAAGGGGATGTCTGGACCAGCCAGTCAGAACATCCTGTTTCCTCCTGGGCTGGGACAAACTTCCTCTACATGTGATCAGAGGTGGGTGTGACCTCACCTGTGCAGGTAACAACATAGCACAGGGCAGGCAGCCATCTCTCTCTCTCTCTCTCTCTCTCTCTCTCTCTCTCTCTCTCTCTCTCTCTCTCCATTCCTCGAAGCAGCAACATCTACTTAGCCTGAGATGCTTCCAGCCAAGAGAGGACAAAGGAACTCTCTCCTTATGGGATAGATTCCAGGTGTGTGTATTTTTTAACCTAAGTCTGCCTTCTGGGATCCTTCTGTGAACAGAATGTGAGTAAACTATTTTATATACTTTTATTTTTTTAAAAAACATTTTTATTAGCAATTCAACAACATATCTTGAGAGTCCCATGGACTGCAAGAAGATCAAACCTCTCCATTCTTAGGGAAATCAGCCCTGAGTGCTCATTGGAAGGACAGATCCTGAAGCTGAGGCTCCAAGACTTTGGCCACCTCATGAGAATAGAAGACTCCCTGGAAAAGACCCCGATGTTGGGAAAGATGGAGGGCACAAGGAGAAGGGGACGACAGAGGACGAGATGGTGGAACAGTGTTCTCGAAGCTACCAGCATGAGTTTGACCAAACTGCGGGAGGCAGTGGAAGACGGGAGTGCCTGGCGTGCTCAGGTCCAGGGGGTCACGAAGAGTCGGACACGACTAAACAACAACAACAACATCATGTACTTTAAAAATCAGCACCTAGACCGTTTCAGTAAATGCCTGGGGGACTAAAACAGATGTGAATGAGCAGCGCAAATCAGAGCGCATTGTGTGTGTGCAACTTGCAAGAGGGCAGAGGGACAGAGTCTCTGCTTCACGCCCCTCTCTGCTCTCCTCCTCTTCTCTTCGACTTCCCACATTAATGGGGAAAGGCTACAGGTCCACCTCATAGGGATGTTGTAAAGACAGCAGAGTTTGTTTTTATGAAGCGCTTTGTACTCTCCGAGTGTCCTCTAGTTTATCTCCCCATGTTGAGCCCCCACAGCCTTTGCTCAGAGGGGCTCTGGCCCTACCCACCCATCCCTGGGCCACCTTCCCGTTTCATTCAAGGTGCACGGCTAGGAGATGGATCTTCCGCCAAACTCCCCTTTATTCCTGTTTCCACCACAGAGGACTCTTCAACACTTCACCCCAAACATAACAGAGGAGGAAGTGTGCATTGATTCATTAAACTGATTTATTTAAAAAATAGACCTAAACATGTGTTTTCAAATGTTCTCATTTCTTTTCTTTTTCTTTTGAAACTTTGCTACAGCTGCAACAACGGGGATTATAATGCTGTTTCTCTACTACAGGTCTAACCAACCCTGCTCCACAATTGCCACCACTGTCCCATTCCATTCCACCCTCCAATGGTGGCAGCCAACCATCTTGGCTGCAAGTCCCAGAAGACGGGCTCTCTCCTTAGAGACCTTTTCCACCTAGCCTGGGAGGGCAGAGCCAGGATTGACTCCAGCTGCAAAAGCTGAGGCTGCTGAACAGACTCTTGGAATTTGGGGGTTTGGGGGGGGGGTTGTTGGTGTTGGTGTTTTGTTTTTATATTTTAGATCTTGTGATTTACATGGAAATTGATCCGTTCAATTGCTCAATCCCAGCATTCCAAACTACCCCTATCACCATCTAGCATTTCCTAAAATTTACTCTTCTACTGTAATTACCATTATTATATTAATGTCATTGATACATGCGTATAAAACTTTAAATACAAACACCAAGACATTGCACTGAAACTTTTGGTAAATGCGCATACATGCACTTTCCAAGAGTCTCATTCGAGAGCCAGTGGGGTGCAGTGCTTAAGAGTTTTGGACTAGGAACTGGGAGACCTGGGTTCCAATCTCCGCTCAGTCACTGGATGATGGCTTCACAGCCCAACCTACCTCACAGGGTTGTTGTCAGGATTAAACAATGAGGGGGAGAACGACTTAAGACCACACTGACCTCCTTGAAGAAACAGGTGGTATATAAAGGCAGCCAATAAATTTCACTAAGAAGAAAGGTAAGATTCTGCTCTTAGGCAAGACGAATCAGCTGCACAAATATAAGATGGGACATACCAGGCTTGCCAGTAGTACATGTGGAAATGACCTGGAGTCTTAGTGGACCACAAGACTAATATGAGTCAACACCAGCAAAATAGGCAGTTATTCTAGGCTGCGTCCAAAGAAGTCAAGTGTCCAGATCAAGAAAAGTAATAGTCCCACTTTCTTCTGCCTTGTTCAGACCACACCTGGAGTCCTGTGTCCAGTTCTGGGTGCCCCAATTTAAGAAGGATTTTGACAAGCTGGGAGGTGTGCAGAGGGGGGGTGAGCAAGACAATGAAGCGTTGGGGAACCAAGCCTTCTGAGGAAGAGGAAGGGCTGTCAGGTGGAAGATTGAACAAGCTTGTTTTGACCAGCTCTGGAGGCTGGGACCCAAACCAATGGCTTCAAATTATAGACGCCCTTGGAAGGTTGTGGACTCCTCTTCTTTGGAGGTTTGTAAGGAGAAGTTTGAAGGCAATGTGTCATGGAAGCTATAGTTGAGAGTCCTGCAGTGGACTAGACGACCCATAAGTCTCCTGCAGGTCTAAAATTCTATGATTCTCCCCTGTATGAACTCTTTGATGGGCCATGAGGTTAGTCCTCTTACTGAAGCTCTTCCCACATTCCAAACACTGATATGGTTTCTCACCACTGTGAATTCTTTGGTGGGAAGTGAGGTTGTCCTTCCGGGTGAAGCTCTTCCCACACTCCAAGCACTGATAGGGTTTCTCCCCAGTGTGGATTCTTTGGTGGGATGTGAGATGGGCTTTCTGGCAGAAACTCTTTCCACATTTCACACATTGATAGGGTTTCTCACCATTGTGAATTCTTTGGTGAGCCATGAGCTTGGTCCTCTTACCAAAGCTCTTTCCACATTCCAAGCACTGATATGGTTTCTCCCCTGTGTGAATTCTTTCATGGCAAGTTAGATTGGCCCTTTGGCTGAAACTCTTTCCACAATCCAAGCATTGATAGGGTTTCTCACCACTGTGAGTTCGTTGATGGGCCATGAGCTTGGTCCTCTTACCAAAGCCCTTTCCACATTCCAAGCACTGATAAGGTTTCTCACCACTGTGAATTCTTTGATGGGAAGGGAGACTTTGCTTATGACTGAAGCTCTTTCCACATTCCAAGCACTTATAGGGTTTCTCCCCTGTGTGAATTCTTTGGTGGGAAGTGAGGTTGACTTTCTGGCGGAAACTCTTCCCACATTCCAAGCACTGATAGGGTTTCTCCCCTGTGTGAATTCTTTGGTGGGAAGTGAGGCTGACTTTCTAGCGGAAATTCTTTCCACATTCCAAGCACTGATATGGTTTCTCTCCTGTGTGAATTCTTTGGTGGGAAGTGAGATCGGCTATCTGGCAGAAACTCTTTCCACAATCCAAACATCGATAGGGTTTCTCCCCAGTATGAATGCTTTCGTGGGAAGTGAGACTTTTCTTAAGACTGAAGCTCTTGCCACATTCCAAGCACTGATAGGGTTTTTCACCTGTGTGAATTCTTTGGTGATGAGTGAGATTGACTCTCTGGCAGAAACTCTTTCCACATTCCGAGCACTGATAGGGTTTCTCACCACTGTGAATTCTTTGGTGATGAGTGAGACTTTTCTTCAGACTGAAGCTCTTGCCACATTCCAAGCACTGATAGGGTTTTTCACCTGTGTGAATTCTTTGGTGAGAAGTGAGATTGGCTCTCTGGCAGAAACGCTTTCCACATTCTAAGCACTGATATGGTTTCTCACCACTGTGAATTCTTTGGTGGGAAGTGAGACTTTGCTTCTGGGTGAAGCTCTTTCCACAATTCACACATTGATAGGGTTTCTCCCCAATATGAATTTTTTGGTGGGAAGTAAAACCAGTGCTCACAGTGAAGCTCTTCCCACATTCCAAGCACTGATATGGTTTCTCCCCTGTGTGAATTCTTTGGTGTGAAGTGAGATCGGCTCTCTGTAGGAAACTCTTTCCACAATCCAAGCATCGATAGGGTTTCTCCCTGGTATGAATGCTTTGATGGGTAGTGAGATGGGCCCTGAGACTGAAGTTCTTTCCACATTCCAAGCACTGATATGGTTTTTCCCCTGTGTGAATTCTTTGGTGGGAACTGAGATTGGCTCTCTGGGAGAATCTCTTTCCACATTCCGAGCACTGATAGGGTTTCTCACCACTGTGAATTCTTTGGTGGGAAGTGAAACTTTGCTTCCGACTGAAGCTCTTCCCACATTCCATGCATTGATAAGGTTTTTCACCACTGTGAATTATTTGGTGGGAAGTGAGACTTGCCTTTTGGGTGAAGCCCTTTCCACAATTCACACATTTATATGGTTTCTCCCCAGTATGAATTCTTTGGTGGGAAGTGAGATGGGAGCTCACAGTGAAACTCTTCCCACATTCCGAGCACTGATAGGGTTTCTCACCACTGTGAATCCTTTGATGGACCGTGAGAGTCGTCCTGTGATTGAAGCTCCGCCCACATTCCGAGCACTGATAGGGTTTCTCACCTGTATGAATTATTTGATGGGCTGTGAGATGGGTTCTCTGACTGAAGCTCTTTCCACACTCTCGGCATTGAAATGGCTTCTCCCCCCTGTGAATTCTCTGATGTTTACGGAAGGTTTTGCTTGCATTAAAGCTTTTCCTACATTCTAAGCACTGATAGGGTTTCTCGCCTGTATGAATTATTTGATATGAAACGAGATGTGCACTCGTACTGAAGCTCTTTCCACATTCCAAGCATTTCAGTAGGTCATCCCCTGTGGGAATTATTTCCTGTGAAGTTAGACTTTCATTCCAACAGAATTTTTTTCCCCATTCAGAGAACTGAGAGGGTTTCTTCCCAATAGCATTTCTTTGGTGTGTAGTCGAATGGGAGCTGTGACTGAAGCTCTCTCCACACTCCAAGAGTGGCAATGGCTTCTCCACTGTGTGGATTCTGTCATGGGCATCCTCTCTCTCAATTTCCAAATCATCACTGCCTGCAATGAAGAAAGAAATGGATTAGAACTGTAGGAAGAAATGGAGTGCCACTGTATTGAATATTGATCACTAACCCTTGTGATAGAGGAAGAATTCCATGTATCAACATTGGTGACCACACACTAGAGGCAGTCAGTGTTAGAAACAGAGATAAGAAAGCTAAGAGTTAAAGGCACCTTAAACCGAGGATACGGGCGCAACAACGAATGTCTAGGCGCACTCTTTTATAACAAGAATACAAAGCTGAAAAGGAATGAACAGCAGCTAAAATAATATATTCATTTTTCATGTGGTCTAGTCCTTCCCCTGCCCACCCCCCCCTGATTTTTTAAGAAGGTCTTGTCATGGGACAGACAGGCAAGGGGAGAACAGAGAGAGAAGTTTTGAGGAAATTGAGCCTGGCAGAGTTTGCATACAATAACACAATGCATGCACCCACAGGTATATCACCACTTGTAGGTTTCAGATCCTCAGAAGACATCGAAAGCGAGACAGATGGGGGGGCTTAGTGGGGGGTGATGTCACGGGACAGAGAGCCCTTGGGTCAAGGGAAGGGGGAGTATCAGAGCAGGGACAGTCAGATAGGGAAAACAGGGAAATGATGGACGAAGTAGGGGAGGAGAAGGCGGAGAGCAGTCAAGTGGTGCCAGGGCTCTGCAGTACTGGAGAGCCCTGCCACCAACCAGGGAGTTCAGGAACAGAAGGGGAAGCGGTGCCTTTGGCACAGGCGAGGAGAGAATCAAAGACGTCTTGAGAGATTCCCACATCTGCTGTGTTGGAGAAGGAGCCGAAGGAAGCCGCTCCCCGAATCTGACTGGTCAGATTCAGATGCATGATTTTGAACTGTAGCTGTTCGTACATATGTAAATAAAGAACTGTAAATATCTCTCTGAGTGAGCAGAGGGTGTTTATTGCGAAGAGCAGACACCACCTTGACAGGTCTCTCCTTCAGCCTTCAGAGAGTAGCTGGAAGTGGGGAGGCAGAAAAAGGTCCTCCTTTCCTTCCACTCTGCAGTTTTAATCTGAAATCTTAGGTGCAGTACTGCGCGCAGAGCTCAGAAACTGCTCGTGTCTATGAAATTCCCTGTTGCAAAATGCGCCTATGGGAGTTTCAGACAGTGGAGGTGGTGGATGATTTTGTCTCCCTAGGAGGTTCTACCATAACCAACAACCTCTTCATCGATGCTGACCTGGACAAGTGTATTGGCAAGGCAAATGTGTTGCTAACTCTTCAATGCCAAGAGGGAGGTCTATCAGGATTGTGCCTTGAGCAAGCAGTTTGTGAAGTGAATTGTGGACAATTACAACCATTAGGGGGGGAAACCCTCAAAGTCTTCCATATGCTCCATATCAGGAAGATTTTGGGCAATAGAAAGCAGGACAGTGTCAACAAAGATGTGTTCTCCTGACCTCAGATTCCCAGCATGTTCCCATTTCATTCTCAGCAAGATCTATGTTGGCTTCATCATGTCCATGGTCAAAACATGCTGATAGCTCTCAATTTAAGGTGAGTTTGGGGGGTATTAGAATCCCAAATGCTGCAAGTGGCCCTGCAGACCTCCCTCAAAACCAGGGTGGCTTATCAGAGAGAGATATGCATGGAATTTCTAAACAGAGGTCATGATCCACAAGGGAGCCTTACTGAGAGAGGCCACAATTCCGTGATTCTCCTCCATGACTTCCTTATGCAGAGCTCTCTGGTCAGGATCCAGCAACGCCCATTCCTCATCTGTGAAATGAACAGCGACATCTTCAAAGCACACTGGACCCTAAGAGAGAAATGAAGAGGTCCTTTTTAGACAGCACTAAGGTTGTCTGCTACACATTGCTGTTTCTTTCTGTGCATTAAAAGGGGGAGGAGAAGGTGAGGAAACCCCATTGTGCAACTGATGCGAGAAGATAGGTGATTCCTGGGAACTATTTTTGAGGCTTGATGAACTGCTTAGAAGCCTGTTTTAGCATTCAATGATAACTCTACAAGTAAAACGACAATGACTTATGAATCATCCTATTGACCGTCAGAAGGTGAGTTAAGGCAAGGTGGCTGTTCCTTATGCTCAGCACATTAAGCTTCTCAAATGGCATTCCCAGCCTCCTGGCTTCTGTCTAGGCTGCCCTTGACAAAGATGCCTTCAGAGAAGCTTGGGCAGAAGCCAAGAGGAGGAGAGAGATTCCTCGGGGGCCAGAGGCACCCTGGCTGCCCCACCCCTCAGTCCCCTTCCCCACAGGGCTCCCTCCCTCTACCTGAGCTGCTTCCACAGCCGTTGCTTCTCCTTCACCACCAGGAATAGATGGAAGAGGAGGTCTTGCTGGCATCATCTGGTCACCTGTGAGAGACAGAGGTAAGTGGGAAGCCAGGAGTGCAGCTGCTCTCCAAAAAGTCTCACCTTCTGAGTGCATCTGGACATTTGGACCCATTTCATAATTTAGTTGGGTTTAAAAATACATCTCCCTCCTTGGTGCTCCTGGCCCCAAGTGTCTACCCCCCCCCAAAAAAAGAGGAAAAGAACCCATGGATTCGTTTTGATATCCACAGAGAGGGACCAAACGGAGAACGGACTCCTTCCTTACCCAGCAGCCTCTCTCTGGTGTCCAACGGAGTCCTTTTGGTCTCAGAGGAATCTGGGCCCATTTCTGCAATGAGATCCTTTCTCTGAAATAGCAACAAAGATTCAAAACAGAGAATATGAAGAAGAGTTAGAAAAGGAATGACAGAGGCAAAAACTGAAGGGCAATCTGATAGCATTCAATGGCTGCTTTCCAAAAAAGGATGGAGAATTTTCAGATACCCTCACTCACGTTCGGAGCCCTTGGGAGTATTCAGAGGAAAGTCTCTCTCACCTGCTGCTCTGCCTGCTTCCTCTCCTCTGCCTGACTCAGGTGGAAACCTTCGGCCAGGGCCACTGCCTGGGAACTGGTCTCCGCTCCGCATTCCCTCACCCAGTTCTCCATCTCTGGTGGAAGGACAGCCAGGAACTGCTCCAAGATCACCAGGTCCAGCATCTCAGCTTTCGTGTGCCTTTCTGGCTTCAGCCACTGATGGTCAAGGCAGTAGAGTCGGCTGCAAACCTTCCGGGGTCCTTTGGCCTCCTGGAAGCAGAACTGCCTGAACTGCTGGCTCTGCACCTCTGAGTGGAGAGTGTCCTCCTCACCCAGGATCTTCTGCACAGTTTTTCCCCAGAATCTCCCACTGCTCCCCGTTTCCATGGCCCGGCCTCTTCCTGCTCCAGGGCGAGCTGAGTCTTGCTCATCCATCTGTGCTCTCAGGAAGCCTCCAAGAGAGATGAAGGAATCCCTTGATCTTCTGCCAAGTTCTGTCTGTCCGAATTAGAGGTGCTAGGGAATTCTACAATCCGAATACATTGTTCTGTTACAAAACTGACATATTGCCTGGAGGAGAAAAATGTTCCGTGAGGAAGTATGTATGAGTCTTGGAAGAGCCAGCTCTGGACTGCACCACAACCCAGACTCTAAGGTTTCTATAAAAAGGAGAAGGTGAAGTAAGTCTCCAGCCCTCCTAGAGGGAAAATGACCATGCAAAATGTGCAGGGAACTGTTGGTCTTTCCAAGAGATGAATCAGCCTGGTTGCTCCTGCCTTTCAGAGTTTTCAATCAAGGAATGAAGTCAGAACTGTGACTGACAAGTGACTCATTTGTACTGAGTGTTATCTGAGCATTGGGTTATAGTGGGAGTCCTAACCCAGGACTCCTCAAGAGTTGCTCTCCTGCCCAACCCCACTTCAGAGCCCATTTATTTCCTTATCTGGCTAACTTCTGGGGGCCAAATGACATGTGGGTGGGGTCAAAGGTCAGCACTCAAAAGCAAATAAAGTGGAACTCGCCTTTCTATGAGTGTAATGCGTTTTCAACTGTTCTTATGCTTTTTAAAGAAAATTGTAATCTGCTCTTGGAAATTCAGGTGACAGGCAGGGAACAAGCAGTAACGATGATGATGTTACATTGCTTAACGCTCCCCCTCCCCAGTCATGAATACTTGAGGGCACTCCTGGGTCCATCATGGTCACTTGAGGCCCATGTCCAGCTCAGGCTACTTCCCCACCCCACAGACCTTTCGGGACAGAGAAGACATGCTCCTGGTCTTCCCTGCTCTGCGCCAGATGGGATGGTGGCAACGCTCTCTGTGTGGAACTGCCCTTGAAGGCGACTCCGCTACACATTCACAGCAACATCACAAAGCAATACTACTCAGCTCCTGAGGCCCACAGAGAGACTGGCTACTTTTCTAGGGAGAGTTAAAGGTAGGTAGCCGTGTTGGTCTGCCATAGTCAAAATAAAAAAATTCCTTCCAGTAGCACCTTAAAGACCAACTAAGTTAGTTCTTGGTATGAGCTTTCGTGTGCATGCACACTTCTTCAGATACACTGAAACAGAAGTTGCCAGATCCTTCTATATAGTGAGAAGATGGGGAGGGGTATTACTCAGAAGGGTAGTGGGAATGGGTGATTGGCAGATAGCTGAGATGAGCCTGTTGACGACTCTTAACGACTGCAATAGGTCTTACAGGAAAAGGCAAGGGGAAAATGAGTCATCACTCGAGATGAATCCTGAGTTACAGTGACACAGCAATTAGCTGTTAACAGTTAACAGCCAGCAGGCTTGAAAGATGTAGGGCTTGCTGCTCCTGCTCTCAAGAACCTTTGTCTCATGACAGCCTCCTATGGGGGAGACAGAGCAGAGGAGCCCCCCATCGCCCTCTCCTCCTTCTCCACAGATCGGTCTCCTCCTCTTTGAACGCCACCTTGATTGTGCTAACGGAGAAATCTGAGGGCTCCCTTGGACAAGAAACAAGGACACCAGCCAGGAATACCAGAGCAAAAGAGCAGCCAGTAGGCTTGGTCTTGATTGAAGTCTGTCACCACAGGACTCCCACCTGCCACCAGGTGAAACAAGATGGAAGCCCCCAACAAAAGAGAACCCAAACTTTTATTAGCGGATGGCGCTAATAAACCACAGAGCCTAGGGCTTGCCGATTGGAAGGTTGGCGGTTCGAATCCCTGTGATGGGGTGAGCTCCCATTGCTGGGTCCCAGCTCCTGCCAACCCAGCAGTTCAAAAGCATGTCAAGTGCAAGTAGATAAATAGGTACTGCTGTGGTGAGAAGGTAAAGAGTGTTTCCGTGCGCTGCTCTGGTTCGCCAGAAGTGGCTTAGTCATGCTGGCCACATGACCCGGAAACTGTCTGCAGACAAATGTTGGCTGCCAATAAAGCGAGATGAGCGCTGCAACCCCAAAGTCGTCCGCAACTGGACCTAACAGTCAGGGATCCCTTTACCCTTAATCCCCATGTTATGCCCCCCCCCAAACTACATCACTCATACATCACGGTTACATCATGAAAGGGGAGGTCTGGTGGCAGGAATCTGAGCATCCTGGACCCTGCCCCATGGTTCCCCTTGCTCTCCACCAAACACCCATCAAGTGAAAAAAAGGAGATATTTACATTTCCCTGTTTCCCAGCCAAGTTGTCTTCATCTGGGTTTGGTACTTCTGGAATGGCTACCTGTCTGGCACTCGGGTATCAGGATGCCCGGGATTATCACTCAGGCAGAGGGGCTGCTGAGTAGCTGAGCTCACATGTTCTGAAGTTTCCCCAGTGAGCCAGTACATAGATACATTAATCACTGAATTGTTACATTTCGTATTGTGCAGCAAGGCCCTTTGAATAGGGAGGAAGAAACTGTGATGAAGTGTTTTGTGGGGACAAATCACAAAAGTCACAAAAGTGATTGTGCTGATTTTGGTAGTGGGCTGCATGTGCATGATATCTGCTGGAGGGGCAACCCCCCCAACCTATACATCAATTCCTGCAACCACTGGTGGCCTCTGCCTCTTGTGGGAGGGAGTTCCACAGGTTTTACTCTGCCCTGCAAGAGGAAGCGCTTTCTCTTCTCTGCCCTCCGTCTTCTTTGCTTGCACAGGTGAGATTTTAGGGACCAGGGTATATTTCATGTCCAAATGTTTCCATCCGCAGACGACCTCTGTTATACAAGGGGACTGATCCATGCATCCGAATGGGGTTTCTCTGCATGCATTTCCCCGCTCCTGGATCCAAGGGGCCAGCAGCGCATCCATGCAAAGGAAGAGCCGAGCTGCCGCCCTCCTGCGACCCTCCCCGCCCTGACTTGCCCCCCTCTCGCCATGCAGCGCTGGGACCCCCGCTCTCCCCATGGGCCCTATGCTGGGAGAGAGGAGACTCACCGGATCCCAGCAGGCGCCCCCAGGCAGCCTCTGCAGAGCCGAACCAACGGGACCCCCACACGCCCGACTTCTTGCAGGAAAGGGGGGGATTGGGCTTTCGCTTTGGAGGACCTGCCCCCCCCCGTCTTACTTTCCTCTCTAGGAATCCAGCTCGTTTCCGTTTAACCCTTGGCAAGCCGAGCGCACCCAACTCACGCCTCTCCCTCTCTCGAGAGCAGGAGCATTGCTCACCAATGGCGTCCCGAGAAGACGAAAGAGGAGAGGCTTATGGATTACTTCCGGCAAGGGATACATTTAGTTTTGGACAGCAGCTGAAAGGCCCCCTAACAGCTGGCCCCTGAACAAGGGTCCTAAGAAATCTTCACTGGCTCCCGGTCCTTTTCCGAGGACCATTCAAAGTGCTGGCACTCACCTTGAAAGCCCTAAATGGTCTCAGCCCAGTAGAAGGGAAGGAATGTCTCCACGTCCATCGCTCAGCCCGGACACTGAGGTCCAGCTCCGAGGGTCTTCTGGCAGGTCCCTCATTGCGAGAAGTGAGGTTACAGAGGGCCTTCTCGGTTGTCGTGACTGCTCCCACCAGATGTCAAGGAGACAAACCTCCATAAACGCCTGAAAGCAGCTCCGTATCGGGAAGCTTTTAATATTTCATGTTGGGTCATGTTTTCTTCTATTCTTTTGGAAGCTGCCCAGAGACAATGTTCTTGTTCTTGTTGTACATGTTGTTCTTGTTGGACACCCAGCTTTTCATAGCCAACAACACAGAGATAAAGGGCTGCTTCGTTCTGTGCTTTTGGACTGTGCTTTTGGACTCCTAGGTGGGCTTGTGGTTCTGGTGCTTGTGGATCTCATGGGATTTAATGTCTTGCCATTATAAATGCACGGGGATAAGTGCATTTACACAGACACATTTCCGCAAAAAGACCCAAACTCCGGTATGTAGCCGCAGGTGCCTTTTTTGCAACACAACTCGCTGGGTGGTAACAAAGTATACACCTTTGCCTCTTTACAACGTAGCCCCGTTTCCTCAATGAATCCACCCATTTCTTGATGAAATGTAACTTCTGCCAGGAAAACCTGAGCTGAAATAGTAAGGAGAGCGAAACAGCAGCCCTGTCTGACCCCCCCGTCAGCCTCCAGACTCCCCCAGTCACGTGGCAGGAGATTCTTCCTGAGCCCCCCCCCCCCGTGAGACGGGTATGACATCAGGGATGATCCATTGATGATCCATATGATCCATTGGTGATCCCCATGATGCAAGCAGACTGGTCCAAAGAGCAGATCTCTATGCCTGAATGAAACGGGTCTGCAGTGATGGATTCTGGAGTCAAGAAATCCGCCCTTTCCAGTGATCTCTCAGGCTGGCCAGGAAATGGCAGGGAGCAGGAATCGTCAGGCATCGCGGTTGACAGACCTGTCATGTTGCCAAAACACGAACTCGGAGTCTGATCTGATTTAAATGCAGAACTCATTTTGTGACTTCGCTGTTGGATTGTCGGGATCAGCCCCTCCCCCGCTCTCCTGATCCCAGAAGGAAGACGGGGGGGGGGTTTCCTCTCCTCCTTCCCCCCCCCCCACCCGCTCAAAACTTTCCCTCCCCTCCCGGCACATCCTCCTCTCACCCCGCCCCCACCATCCCAAATCCCTCCCCCAATACATTGCTGCTCCTCCTCCTCCAATCCGGCTTCTGCTCCAGGAATGTGGGGGGGGGGTGAGCCCCCTCCAACTCTGCCTGCTTCTCCCGGAAGTGGAGCTTTCACTCCGAATTGCTGCTCTGCCCCGTAGCTCGGGGGGGGGGGCGCTTTCGGAAAGGGGAGGGAAGAGGCAGGGGACCCCCCCCCCCGTGGATGTTGCAGGAAAGTAGAATCGGGAGCGAGGACAAAGAGGTAAAGGGGTCGCGGGGGGGGGAGGAGAAGGAGAGGGGAGTAGAGGATCGCGGGATGGGGAAGGAGGGAGATAAGGACCCAGAGACCCCGCCAGCTCCCCCAAGCTCCTTCCGTGGGGCCCAGATCCCGGCACGCGTGCTGCGAAGGGGGTTTTCCTCGCAGGGCGGACCCCTCACCCCGTTCCCCCTGGCTCCACGCGGAGAAAAGCGGCCCATGAAAAGGTTAAGGGGCGCGAAAGACGCCTTGATAGAGAACCCCCTGTCCCTCCGTTGCTCCTGTTCGGGGGGCCCTGTGGGTGGAGAGATGGGGCGCGCACGGCGATGGGTCAGTCGCACCGGAGTGCAGGGGAAGCTCCGGGAGAGAGGGAGGGGGGAAGGGAAGCGCAGCACTGGGGGGGGGGGAGATAGGAAGACCAGTCTTTGGGGAGAAGTCTCCATCGTGGCGCCCGCTGGGAATATCCGGAGCGCTGGGGGCTCAGCGCAGAGAGAGGTGGACCACGAAAGGGTTAACGGGCACGAGGGATAGAGACCCCCCTGTCCCTCCCCGGCTCGTCTTGGGGGGCCCCTCCGGCTGGAGAGATGGGGGCGCCGGACGTGGGGGGAGTGGTGCCAAGGAAGCCTCCGGATGCAGGGGAGACTCCGGGAGAGAGGGAGGGGGTCAAGGACGTGGGGGGAGAAGGGAGGGGGCATCCCCGAGGCAGCGAAGCGCAGCATTGTCAGGGTGGGTGGGGAGATAGGAAGACCAGTCTTGCGGGAGGGGGCGTCTCCGTTGTGGCTTCTTCGGGGAATCTCTGGAGGGGCCGCCTTGGCCTCTCTCTCCCGCCCAGGAATCGACCCCCCCTTCAGGGCGACCAGAGAGGAATCCCTGGAAAGTGGGGGGGGGTCCAGTTCCCCCCACTCCTTCCTTCCTGCAAGCTCCATCCTCCTTCCACCCCATAATCGCCTGCCCTGTCCAGACGCAGCGATTCTGCCCAGTCCAACCACTGGTCCCCTGGAGAGGAGAGGAAATCCAGAGAGGAGGGGAGAGGCCTTCTCAGAAGTGGCTCTTGGTTTCCGCAATCCCACCCAGGAAGCAGCCAGAAACCTTTTCCTCTCCCTCAGGAAGCAGCCAGAAATCCCACCCAGGAAGCAGCCAGAAACCTTTTTCTCCCCCTCAGGCTTCCATCTTTAAGTCTCTTTTCCACTGCCTGGTTCATTGAGGATGAGGATAATGTACACCTGTCATCAGAAACGGGTGCAGAGTCCATGGAATGGCTCTCAGGATTGATATGGAAGTTGCACCTCCAAACCATTTCTGTTCCTCTTATTCTTTGTAGGCAGTGTCAGAGTGACTGACAAGCTGAGATACAATCCTTCATCATCCCATGACAGTGACTGCATGAATCCTTCCAGTCAAAGGACCCATTTTCATGATAGCCAGTGCCTGGGGCTGGAGGCTCTACACACCGGGTGTGCCTGTGCAGGCCAAAGACTGCCAGTATTAGCACAGGTGAGGTGTGTGGCCTTCCTAAATTTAAAGACTGTATGTAAATGAGAAGTCATGGGTGGGATTATATTTTACAGCAACCCTGGGATTTTCTCCACCCATAATATTTCATGAGCTAATATTGCAGTACAAATTCCATAATAACTAGAAAAAATCACAATGTAATAAGAATGATTGTAGTATTTATATCCTGTCCATCTGGTTTGGTTTCCCCAGCCACTCTGGGCAGCTTCCAGTACAGTGGTACCTCAGATTAAGTACTTAATTCGTTCCGTACTTAACCTGAAACTGTTCTTCACCTGAAGCACCGCTTTAGCTAATGGGGCCTCCTGCTGCTGCCGCAGCGCCAGAGCCCGATTTCTATTCTCATCCTGAAGCAAAGTTCTTAACCTGAAGCACTATTTCTGGTTTAGCGGAGTCTGTAACCTGAAGCGTATGTAATCTGAGGTACCACTGTACACATAAAAGACAGTAAAACATCATACATTAAAAACTTCCCTGAACAGGGCTGCCTTAAGATGTCTTCTGAATGTCAGATAGTTGTTCATTTCCTTGACCTCTGAAGGGAGGACGTTCCACAGGGCGGGCGCCACCACCGAGAAGGCCCTCTGCCTGGTTCCCTGTACCCTAACTTCTTGCAGGGAGGGAACCAGCAGAAGACCCTCAGAGGAGGACCTCAGTGTTCAGAGCGAAGGATAGGGGTGGAGACGCTCCTTGAGGGCTACAGTGCCAAGGCTGTTTAGGGCTTTAGGTCACAGATCTTGCTCCTCCATAATGATCTCCAAGTCCGACATATAGTTAGCAGAGTAGGAAAAAACACTCAGAGGCAGCAAAAAATCCATTCAGCAGATAAATTTAGTACTGAAGGCAAAGAAGCATAAGAATCCAAAAACTGAATTTACAGTAAAACCCTAACATAGCATAGCAAAACAGCACTCAAGTAAGAAACACACAAGCAGAGTAGAGAATAGCAGAATAGGAAGTGGGATCAGGCGCCTTTCAATACTGTGATTTATAAACAATTCAGTGTCAGAGTAACCTTGGGACTGGATAACAAGCCTGGCTCACTCCAGTTTAAACCAGCTTCTTCTGGTTCCCAAAACAAGGAAGGTTCAGCATAACCTCATAACAACTTATTCCACCACCTGCTCTCAGCAGAAAGGAAACTCCCTGATCAGCTAAAATGTTCCAACTAGAGAAAACCTCAGCTTTGAATCACACAGAGTAAAACCACCAGAACCTTCTTGAACCAATAGACTAGGAATGATCTCTCTATGTCAGATCAATACTTTTGTTGCCTGAAAGATGCAACCATGACAATTTAAAGATCAGCACAAGCAGTTTGAATTGCGCTTGGAAATGCACTGGGAGCCAGGGAAGATCCTTTAGGACCAGTGATATGTAGTCTAGGCAGCTGCTCCCAGTTACTAGCCCAGCTGTCACATTCTGAATTAGTTGCTGTTTCTGTTTCACCTTCAAAGGTAGCTCCATGTAGAGCGCATTGCAGGAGGTAACCAAGCAGGAGGTAACCAGAGCACTGACCACTCTAGTGAGACAGTCTGCAGGCTGGTAGGGTCTGCCTGCCACCTGTCCCCCAGGGACAGTGCTTCTGTCTTGTCAGGATTCAACCTCAATCTGTTAGCCGCCATTTATCCACAAACCACCAAGGCCACCAACACAGGCCATTCACTATCTTCACTGGTTCCAATTTAAAATATAGGAAGAGCTGGGTATCACCCACATGCCTCTGAACACCCAGCCAAAAACCCCTGATGATCTCTCCCAGCGGCTTCATATAGATATTAAAAAGCATGGGGAGAGGACAGAGCCCAGGGGTCTGAACACTCATCCCCCAACACCACTTTCTGGACATGGCCCAGGAGGAAGGAGGGGAACCACTGCATAGCAGGGTCCCCAGCACCTCTAGAGGGTTCAGAAGGATACCATGGTCAAAGGTCTCCAAAGCCACTGAGAGATCCAGCAGAACCAGGAAACTGCTTTCCCCTCAGACTCTAGCCCATCAGAGATCATCAAGCAGCACAACCAGGGCAGTTTCTGTTGCATGATGAGGCCTGAATCTGGATTGGAAGGATAATGGTGGCAGAAGCTTTCCTGGTCCTGCACCCCCAAAAGCTCCAGGCACAGGACTTTCATTAGCTTTGAAGTGGCCATCAGATACTTGGTGGTCTTTTCTTCAAAAGACAAATATTCTGAATACTTTTTATTTGATGTATGATATAAGCAGCACTTCTGTTTTACATATTCCACATTGGAGAGATTTTGATACACAGGTCTGAGTTCATCGCTCCCCCTGAAACTGCTGTGTTAGCAGTCCTGCCAGCCTGGACAGTGTGTTTGGGGGTTCAGGGCTGCCTAGACAACAAGACCCCCTTCTCAGCCTGGCTTATATGGTCTCAAGGAAAGCAGAGCAGTATGTTAGGCACCAGCTTGGCTGCAGGAGTGAGTGGAAGGAGGTGTGCAGGACACCATCTAACCGTCTTAGAGAGTCCACTCTGGATTTGTGTAGGTTTTCCTCCATAACTTTTTCTTCTCCTGAAGATAACTCAAGAGGAAGCGAAGGAGTGCACCAAAGTATTACTACTAGAGTTTTCCTTTTTGAGGAGCTCCCTTCCCTGGTTGACGAGCCCCATCTGCCCTTGACTTTCCTCTGCAGAATGGGCGGAATCTGACTTCTTGACTGTGGGATTCACTGTTGTTCTCATCCTCTCCATCCACCAGAGCCTGCCTTCACCTCAACAGATTTCCCTAGTACACCAAGGATTTGAGACCCATCAGCTATCCTCACCTGGTTTAGCCAGCCAGTAGAAGCCGTTCCTGGGATTGTGGCCCCTATTCCATCCTGACAGCTTCTGGAAGAAACAGGTGAGAGCTGAGTGCAGGCTGGGGACCAATGGTGGATAAATTACCCCATAAGGTGCATGACATTTCCCCCGCCAAAGGTACTACCTCTCCCCTAACACCCCATGACTTCGTATGATTATGATCTTTAAGAAAGAACAGGAATAAATTCATGTCCCCAGAAATAACACAACTTCAGGCCATTAGTGAATCAATACTACATTTCCAAGGTACTACATATTCCACTAAGTACAGTTTATCATTTTGCCTTGAATACCCTGCTTTTCAGTGTCATTTTAGGATAGTCCTGCGTCAAAAGACGAGCACGAGATCAGACAGCACATCGTTCTTTAAAAAATCAAGCTGCTTTATGAACATTCGTTGAGAATTAGGAAAGGTTGCTGATGCATTACTATCATTTGACATAACTGCATATTCATTTCCTGAAAGTTGGGAACATGGGTAGGAGGTGAAGGATGTAGGAGACGTTGAAATAGGAGCAGGTGCTAATGGAGCTTGATGTGTTCTCTTTCCCTTTGTTCTCTTCCTTGAAATCAAAACAGGATTCCCTTTCTTCCCACTCTGAAGAAGGAGATGGAGAAGACAGTCAAAACTCTAGGGGAGTTTCCCCCCCATTAGGAATAGAAATTAAAATGTGTAAAATGTGGACTATGCATCATTGAATTAGCACACATAGTTCACATCAACAACCTCCAACAGGGGAGAAACCATTTAATGGTATGGAGTGTGGGAAACGTTTCACTGATATTGGAAAACTTAGAACACATCAACGGACTCACACAGGGGAGAAACCATTTAAATGCCTGGAGTGCGGAAAGAGCTTTACTGATAATGAACACCTTAGAACACATCAACGGACTCACACAGGGGAGAAACCATATAAATGTATGGAGTGTGAGAAGAGTTTTAGTATTAGTGGAAGCCTTAGAAGACATCAACGGACTCACACAGGGGAGAAACCATTTAAATGCCTGGAGTGCGGAAAGAGCTTCTCTGATAATGAACACCTTAGAAGACATCAACGGACTCACACAGGAGAGAAACCATTTAAATGCCTGGAGTGCGGAAAGAGCTTCAGTCATAATGGACACCTTAGAACACATCAACGGACTCACACAGGGGAGAAACCATTTAAATGCATGGAGTGTGGAAAGAGCTTCAGTCAGAGTGGAAACCTCAATATACATCTACAGACTCACACAGGGGAGAAACCATATAAATGTATAGAGTGCAGAAAGAGCTTTAGTGATAATGTAAGCCTTAGAACACATCAATGGACTCACACAGGGGAGAAACCATATAAATGTATGGAGTGTGAGAAGAGTTTTAGTATTAGTGGAAGCCTTAGAAGACATCAACGGACTCACACAGGAGAGAAACCATTTAAATGCCTGGAGTGCGGAAAGAGCTTTAATGATAATGGAAGGCTTAGAACACATCAACGGACTCACACAGGGGAGAAACCATATAAATGTATAGAGTGCGGAAAGAGCTTTAGTATTAGTGGAAGCCTTAGAAGACATCAACGGACTCACACAGGGGAGAAACCATTTAAATGCCTGGAGTGCGGAAAGAGCTTCAGTCAGAATGGAGACCTTAAATTACACCAGCGGATTCACACAGGGGAGAAACCATATAAACGCATGGAGTGTGGAAAGAGCTTTAGTGATAATGGAAGCCTTAGAAGTCATCAACGGACTCACACAGGGGAGAAACCATATAAATGTATAGAGTGCGGAAAGAGCTTTACTGATAATGGACACCTTAGAAGTCATCAACGGACTCACACAGGGGAGAAACCATATAAATGTACAGAGTGCAGAAAGAGCTTTAGTCGTAATGCAAGCCTTAGAAGACATCAACGGACTCACACAGGGGAGAAACCATTTAAATGCCTGGAGTGCGGAAAGAGCTTCTCTGATAATGAACACCTTAGAAGACATCAACGGACTCACACAGGAGAGAAACCATTTAAATGCCTGGAGTGCGGAAAGAGCTTCAGTCATAATGGACACCTTAGAACACATCAACGGACTCACACAGGGGAGAAACCATTTAAATGCATGGAGTGTGGAAAGAGCTTCAGTCAGAGTGGAAACCTCAATATACATCTACAAACGCACACAGGGGAGAAACCATATAAATGTATAGAGTGCAGAAAGAGCTTTAGTGATAATGTAAGTCTTAGAACACATCAATGGACTCACACAGGGGAGAAACCATATAAATGTATGGAGTGTGAGAAGAGTTTTAGTATTAGTGGAAGCCTTAGAAGACATCAACGGACTCACACAGGAGAGAAACCATTTAAATGCCTGGAGTGCGGAAAGAGCTTTAATGATAATGGAAGGCTTAGAACACATCAACGGACTCACACAGGGGAGAAACCATATAAATGTATAGAGTGCGGAAAGAGCTTTAGTATTAGTGGAAGCCTTAGAAGACATCAACGGACTCACACAGGGGAGAAACCATTTAAATGCCTGGAGTGCGGAAAGAGCTTCTCTGATAATGAACACCTTAGAAGACATCAACGGACTCACACAGGAGAGAAACCATTTAAATGCCTGGAGTGCGGAAAGAGCTACAGTCATAATGGACACCTTAGAACACATCAACGGACTCACACAGGGGAGAAACCATTTAAATGCATGGAGTGTGGAAAGAGCTTCAGTCAGAGTGGAAACCTCAATATACATCTACAGACTCACACAGGGGAGAAACCATATAAATGTATAGAGTGCAGAAAGAGCTTTAGTGATAATGTAAGCCTTAGAACACATCAATGGACTCACACAGGGGAGAAACCATATAAATGTATGGAGTGTGAGAAGAGTTTTAGTATTAGTGGAAGCCTTAGAAGACATCAACGGACTCACACAGTAGAGAAACCATTTAAATGCCTGGAGTGCGGAAAGAGCTTTAATGATAATGGAAGCCTTAGAACACATCAACGGACTCACACAGGGGAGAAACCATATAAATGTATAGAGTGCGGAAAGAGCTTTAGTATTAGTGGAAGCCTTAGAAGACATCAACGGACTCATACAGGGGAGAAACCATTTAAATGCCTGGAGTGAGGAAAGAGCTTCAGTTAGAATGGAGACCTTAAATTACACCAGCGGATTCACACAGGGGAGAAACCATATAAATGCATTGAGTGTGGAAAGAGCTTTAGTGATAATGGAAAACTTAGAAAACACCAACGGACTCACACGGGAGAAACCATTTAAATGCTTGGAGTGCAGAAAGAGCTTTAATGATAGTGCAAAGCTTAGATCACATCAACGGACTCACACAGGGCAGAAACCATATGAATGTATGGAGTGTGGAAAGAGCTTTAGTGATAATGGAAGCCTTAGAAGTCATCAACGGACTCACACAGGGGAGAAACCATATAAATGTACAGAGTGCGGAAAGAGCTTTAGTCGTAATGTAAGCCTTAGAAGACATCAACGGACTCACACAGCGGAGAAACCATATAAATGTATAGAGTGTGGAAAGAGCTTTAGTGATAATGGAACCCTTAGAAGACATCAATGGACTCACACAGGGGAGAAACCATTTAAATGCCTGGAGTGCGGAAAGAGCTTTTCTGATAATGAACACCTTAGAAGACATCAACGGACTCACACAGGAGAGAAACCATTTAAATGCCTGGAGTGCGGAAAGAGCTTCAGTCATAATGGACACCTTAGAACACATCAACGGACTCACACAGGGGAGAAACCATTTAAATGCATGGAGTGTGGAAAGAGCTTCAGTCAGAGTGGACACCTCAATATACATCTACAGACTCACACAGGGGAGAAACCATATAAATGTATAGAGTGCAGAAAGCTTTAGTGATAATGTAAGCCTTAGAACACATCAATGGACTCACACAGGGGAGAAACCATATAAATGTATGGAGTGTGAGAAGAGTTTTAGTATTAGTGGAAGCCTTAGAAGACATCAACGGACTCACACAGGGGAGAAACCATTTAAATGCCTGGAGTGCGGAAAGAGCTTTAATGATAATGGAAGCCTTAGAACACATCAACGGACTCACACAGGGGAGAAACCATATAAATGTATAGAGTGCAAAAAGAGCTTTAGTCATAATGGAATCCTTAGAGCACATCAAGGGACTCATACAGGGGAGAAACCATATAAATGTATAGAGTGCGGAAAGAGCTTTAGTGATAATGGAACCCTTAGAAGACATCAACGGACTCACACAGGAGAGCAACCATTTAAATGCCTGGAGTGTGGAAAGAGCTTCAGTCAGACTGGACACCTTAGAAGACATTGGCAGACACATGACGGAGAAACTGTTTAAATGTATGGCGTGTGGTAGGAGCTGCAGTCAGAGTGGAACCCTTGATTTATGTCAACAAACTCACAAAAGACAAACCTTATAAATATCAGGAACGTAGATAGATGTTCAGTCCTAGTGGAAGTTTAAAATCAACAGACTCACGGACAGGAAGAACTTTAGGAGTTGAAACCCTACAAAGCATCAACAAACTCAAAGAGGAGAAGCAGCATAAATGAAAAGATTGCAAAAAGTGCTTTATTTACAATGGAGTGTTTAAGGAAAATCCAGGGATTCTCACATGGAAGAACCCATTTAGATGTATGGAGTGCGGGACGTCTTCCTCTCGGAGTCCACTCTTTTCTTCACAGAAATGAACTCAGCAGGAAATCAGTCATTAACACATGTTGTGTATGCGAAGTTCTGGAATGTATGTGTAAAACTGTATAGTAATGAAATATTGAAGGCAATGTCAAACACTGTGATTATAATCTAAGATGTAAAGTACCTTTTGATAGAGAAGGGGTGAGGGTTTATCTGGATTACTTGGTGGTCAGTGAGGATTAGGGCTGGGCGATATATTTTTCCATATTGGTTTCTAGACCACATCATGATAACCTTCCAAAAACAATTGATATGGCAACACCCCACAGATCACAGTGTCTGGGATGCTCATTTGCCTGGAAGCAGCCGGCAGAAAGCTTTGCTTCGTGAAGCCCCAGCAGATGCCAAGTTGCTGACTTCCCTCCCAGACGACAGGAAGCAAAAGACACACCTCCATTGCCCTGTGTCCTTCCAGCCTCTTTCCTCCCTTGCTCCCTTCTGCCGGTTTGTGTGCCTGACTTAGATATTCTGTGTGGTGTATTTCTTTACGGCTGAAACTGGATTTGCTCTCAGAAGCAAAGTTTTGTGTATCACTGGGGGCCCAGGGAGAACTGTATGCTTTGAAAACTCAGTTAACTATTACTGAAGAACTCCTACTGCCTCTGTGTGTGTTTTTGAGCTCAGCGTGGGAATTGCTCTACACATGGCCCCTACCCTGCCGATACTTGGCTTATGCCCTGGAGTTGCTGTACTCAATCATGCAAGATGGGTGCATCTGTGCGTGACTTGCTTTTGCACCAAACTCTCTCACCCCCCCACCACATGATCTCTGAATACTGCTTCTTCACTAGAACTTCTCCCTGCCTCCTACGTGTTGTGAAGAAAACTTAAATTACTGTAATTTAATGGGAGATTTCCCCCCAAGCATTATTGCAAGAGGGGGAAGGATGGGTTGCAGGTACCAGGGGAGTTTCCTGGGGGGGCCATCTTCACTCATGAACCCCATGGGGCTACCCCAGAGCTCCTGTGTATTCTGGGGTTTGGAAAAGATAATATTTTTCCATAGTCCCAGAAGTTATCATTCTTCCTGCCAGAGGACCAGTGTGCATATTATTATCATACTTATTTTACTGTTGTTTCTGCTGCTGCTGCTGCTGTCATGGACTGGCTGGGTGAAAGGGGGGGAGGCACCAGCTGGCGGACCCCCAAGGGAAGAAGGCTCAGAGTCTGGGTCTTGTATGCCCCCAAAGGCTATCAAGTCTCCTAGGTCTGACCAATAAAAGGTTAATTTGGTGTTGGGCGGGGGAATCCAGGTGCGAGGCTGCTCAGCCACCCAGCTCATCGAGCAGAGCCCGTCGGTCCCTGTGGAATAAAGGAAGGAGTTCGGCCACCAACCAAAGCAAATAGCTGTAGATCAAAGTTTATTGCGCAACAGGTTGAAAGAGGAATTGAACCCCGAGGATGGGGTGACAAGGACTTTTCAAAGTTTCTATCTTATCCCAGCATACAGTTCGTGGAGCATCATTGCTACATCAGAAAAGGGGAGGCTAATACATGATTCATATGCCTGTTGTCTTTGTCCATGGAGTTTTCTTGGCAGGGATACTGGAGTGGCTTGCCGGTTCCTGCTCCAGGTGGATCACATTTGGTCAAAACTCTCCACTATGACCTGTCCATCTTGGATGGCCCTGCACTGCATAGCTCATAGCTTCTCTGAGTTATTCAAGCCCCTTCGCCACGGCAAGACCGTGATCCATGAAGGGGCAGTGATCCATAAAGCCATGGTTTTCCCAGTAGTAATGTATGGAAGTGAGAGCTGGACCATAAAGAAGGCTGATCTCCGAAGAATTGATGCTTTTGAATTATGGTGCTGGAGGAGACTCTTGAGAGTCCCATGGACTGCAAGAAGATCAAACGCATCCATTCATAGAATCATAGAATCATACAGCTGGAATAGACCACAAGGGCCATCGAGTCCAACCCCCTGCCAAGCAGGAAACACCATCAGAGCACTCCTGACATATGGTTGTCAAGCCTCTGCTTAAAGACCTCCAAAGCAGGAGACTCCACCACACTCCTTGGCAGCAAATTCCACTGTCAAACAGCTCTTACTGTCAGGATGTTCTTCCTAATGTTTAGGTGGAATCTTCTTTCTTGTAGTTTGGATCCATTGCTCCGTGTCCCCTTCTCTGGAGCAGCAGAAAACAACCTTTCTCCCTCCTCCATGTGACATCCTTTTATCTATTTGAACATGGCTATCATATCACCCCTTAACCTCCTCTTCTCCAGGCTAAACATGCCCAGCTCCCTTAGCCGTTCCTCATAAGGCATCGTTTCCAGGCCTTTGACCATTTTGGTTGCCCTCCTCTGGACACGTTCCAGTTTGTCAGTGTCCTTCTTGAACTGTGGTGCCCAGAACTGGACACAGTACTCCAGGTGAGGTCTGACCAGAGCAGAATACAGTGGCACTATTACTTCCCTTGATCTAGATGCTATACTCCTATTGATGCAGCCCAGAATTGCATTGGCTTTTTTAGCTGCCACGTCACACTGTTGGCTCATGTCAAGTTTGTGGTCAACCAAGACTCCTAGATCCTTTTCACATGTACTGCTCTCAAGCCAGGTGTCACCCATCTTGTATTTGTGCCTCTCATTTTTTTTGTCCAAGTGCAATACTATACATTTCTCCCTGTTAAAATTCATCTTGTTTGTTTTGGCCCAGTTTTCTAATCTGTCAAGGTTGTTTTGAAGTGTGATCCTGTCCTCTGGGGTGCTAGCCACCCCTCCCAGTTTGGTGTCATCTGCAAATTTGATCAGGATGCCCTTGAGTCCATCATCCAAGTCGTTCTTAAGGAAATTAGCCCTGGGTCCTCACTGGTAGGACAGATCTTGAAAAGATTATTTTAAAAAATAAATAAATTTGTGGCCGGCCTGATCAAGCGTTGCTTCCTCTGGTTAGCCCCGCTGGAACTCCAGTTCTCTCCAGACCCTGGGGTCACTAGAGGACTGGTGGCTCCTCCTGGCAAATGGCCTGGTGCGCGCTGGATCACCGGTCCTTCTTTGGCCCCCCTTGAATCTGGGCAACCGAAGGTCCCATCTGGGGTGCCATCTGTTGTAAACAAAAGCTGCCCTTCTTCCCTTATGGGGGACACAAGAGTATTGCTTCTCAGTATTCTCTGGTGTGCTCCTCTCACACGCAGAAAAGGAGGAGGACCCAGAACAAAGGTGTGCCTGCCTTTATATAGACATTTTATATTCCCTGCCCTGGAGCTCAAGACCACCCCTCCATACATCATACATACATCACAGAAGGGGCGTAACCCAAGACCACCCCCCACAAACACCATACCTACATCACAGAAAAGGTGGTCTACAACAGAAATTTGAATGTTGTCATTTTTCCTGTCTGCCAGGTTATCTGATAATGGCTTATCTGATTCCCTTTCCTGGTAGTCTGGTCATACCTTTGAGATTTCCCAATTCCTGAGACAATGGGAAGGTTCCCTCAACCCCTCCCTCCTTGCAGAGAAAACGTTTGGTCAGTTTGGGAGTCTAAATGGTTTCAGGACAGTGTTCCTGTGCTGCTCGAGACATGGGGTCTACATATCTATGTATGTGCTTGCTTGCTACATTTATGAGCATTTATTATATATATAAGACCTTAATTTTTTTATTACAGGATTCATCCAGTCCAGCCTTTCGCATGATGAATTCTGCATATAAGTTAAATAAGCAGGGAGACAATATACAGCCTTGTCAAACTCCTTTCCCAATTTTGAACCAATCAGTTGTTCCATATCCAGTTCTAACTGTAGCTTCTTGTCCCACATAGAGATTTCTCAGGAGACAGATGAGGTGATCCGGCACTCCCATTTCTTTAAGAACTTGATATAGTTTGCTGTGGTCGACACAGTCAAAGGCTTTTGCATAGTCAATGAAGCAGAAGTAGATGTCTTTCTGGAACTCTCTAGCTTTCTCCATAATCCAGCGCATTTTTGCAATTTGGTCTCTGGTTCCTCTGCCTCTTCTAAATCCAGCTTGCACTTCTGGGAGTTCTCGGTCCACATACTGCTTAAGCCTGCCTTGTAGCATTTTAAGCATAACCTTGCTAGCATGTAAAATGAGCGCAATTGTGCGGTAGGTGGACCATTCTTTGGCACTGCCCTTCTTTGGGATTGGGATTCATGTGTTGCAGGAAGCCCCCCCCCCATCATTCAATTTGTACACACACACACACACACACACACACACACGAGACATACGCAATGCTTCTGTTATAAATTCATAGAAAATCAGCCATACATCGGATCTGCACAGTTCCACTTTCATTTTACACTATGAGGGAAGAACTATCAAAGGGGGGAGACTTGACACAAGGCAGCCATACTCCTCCAAGCGTACAAACACGTCCGCAACGTCCGCAGATTTCTCCCTTAACACATGGAATCCGCTTCTGGCTCCAATTGTATCGGCTGCTTTTCTGAGCCTCTTGGCTGTTGTGCCTGGACGGAGCCTGTGTCCACGGTCCTTGTCCTGGCCTTAGTCAGAGGCTGGGGTGGGGAGCTGGGATTTGGGGGGAGTCGTTTAGCTGCCCCCCCATTTCTAGTTTGAACAGCACCAAGACCTAAAAGACGGAGGGATCTAAGCTCGTGGGGTGGGGGAGGGGAGGATGTTGCAATGCAAACCTTGTAGGAGGGACGGGACCCACTTGGCAGCTGGATCTCCGGGATCAGCCCCTCCCCTGCTCTCCGATCCACTAAAGGAAGAGGAGGGGGGAACTTTCTCCTCCCCCCTCCTCTATACCTCCCCTCCCCTCCCGGCACATCCTCCTCCTCTCACCCCGCCCCCACCATCCCAAATCCCTCCCCCAATACATTGCTCCTCCTCCTCCTCCTCCCATCCGGCTTCGCTCTGGGAATGGGGGGTGTGAGCCCCCCCAACTGCCTGCTTCTCCCAGAAGTGGAGCTTCCACTCCGGATTGCTGCTCCGCCCCGTGGCTCTAGGGGGAGCGCTTTCGGAAAGGGGAGGGAGGAGGCAGGGGACCCCCCCCCGTGGATGCTGCAGGAAAGGAAAGGAGAATCGGGAGCGAGGACAAAAAGGTAAAGGGGTCGCGGGGGGTGAGAGAGAGGGGAGAAAAGGACCCAGAGACCCAGCCAGCTCCCCCAAGCGCCTTCCTTGGGGCCTGGATCCCTGCACGCCTGCAGCTAAGGGGTGAAACGGAAAAATCTGGGTGCGTGGTTGCACTGCCACCCAGTTCGTCAGACAGAGTCCGCGGGTCCTTGCGGAGAAGAAAGGAGCTCAGCCGGACACAGGAGCAAACTACGGAGATCCGAGTTTATTGCGCAACAGGTTCAAAATGGCATTGAACCCCGAGAATGGGGTGGCATAGACTTTTAAAAGTTCCCTCCATAACCCAGAATACAGTGCAGGAAACGTCATGAATACATTATGGGAAGGTCGGGTTTCGTGGGTTACATCATGAATATATTCCACACGTCATGAATAGATTAAGGAAAGGTAGGATTACATTCATTTACATTTGAGATGAGAAGGGGGGGAATATGCAGAGCGAGAAATATACATAGATAAACATTTATTGAGTACCGGTGTTGGCGAGACAATGGGCCAGAGATATGCATCTGCCACTTAGTATTGCCCGGAGGAAGGGTTTGGCAAAACGATCTGACAGGATTAAGAAGTTCCTGTGTACGTGACCTGCCGTTTCGGGGATTATGGAAGCAGGGGGTAGCATCATGGAGTCCAAGGGGAACTGAGTTGAATGACACCAAGAGCGAAGGAATCGGAGTTACGGTTGATTTTATATCAATTTCCAAAGATTCCAATGCTTCCCAGCCTGTTCCGTACTGTAGATCGAAAGCGGAAACAGAATGGATACACTGTAGCAGGATTTTGACAGTTTTACGAGGTCCCTGGTTTCGGATCCATTGTTCTCGCAGTGGGGGGCCGTCAGCAGCTTGTCAGGAGTGAAATGAGGCGTGCAGTAGCTCCCTGAGCTAGTTTCTGCAGGGCGAATGCATGGCTGTGATTGGCTAAAGCGCGGCCATAGGAATAAGCGGGGATACAGGAACACCCGGTCTACTCGTTCTAAGTATGGAGCGCAAATAGGCATAGGAAGAGATAGGGGAATATATACATGTATTTGAGCTTATTTCGCTCGTGGAAGAAAGAGAAAAGGGGGGTCTGGGAAAAGTGTGGTGCTTATGCAACGGTGAGGGGGCTGAGGGTGAGTGTACGGTGGGCACCCTCGAGGTCATCGCCTCGGACGTTCCAAAGGAAGGGGGGAAGGAGGCACCCCCCAGTCCATATCAGGGGGCTTTCCTTGGCAGGGGAGGACGTGGGGCGCCCACCCACGGGGTCCCAGGAGGACTCCCCGGCCCCGTTTCCCCCTCGCAGGCATCCCTGGGGCACGGAGAAGTGGGCCAGGAAAGGGTTAATGGGTGCGGGAGACGCCTGGATAGAGACCCCCCTGTCCCTCCCCATCTCATCTTGGGGACCCCTCCGGAGGGAGAGATGGGTCGCATATGGCGAGGGGTGAGCCCATTCCTCCTGTGAGTGTGCCCCCCCTTTATGCCCTCCTGCTTAAGCTGTTACACAAGGGGGACTCCCTGCCCTTCCGACATGTTGCAGATCAAATAAAAGGTGGGGGAAAGCCTTTTGAAAAGAGACTGGTGGCCAGCAAGGCCCACAGTGAGAAAGCCTATAGAAATAAAAGACTCATAAGTAAACGCCCCCCTCGGCTGCACAGCCAGTCAGTCCTGGGCAGAGAACTCACAGTTGTGCCAAGGGGGGGGGGGAGAGCCTGATCTCTGCAGCCCCAGCCCTCAGCCGGACAGGAGCCTTCAAGCAAAACACAAAGCGAGAAAACTTTCCACTCTTTCCTCACAGCTTCAGCCCCTCTTGGCCGAGATAGAGACAATACGTAGACATTCACAGAGCTGGGAGCCTGCTGCTGCCTGCTTGAGGCACCCACAGCTGGCCGAGACACGCAGAGCCACAGCCCATAGCTCCCTCGGTTCAGGCACCCACAGCTGGGTGGGCTCAAAGAAAGCCTCAATTTATCTGAGTCACGGCACCAAATGTGCAGTGGTTCCTTGGTTTGCAACCGCTTTGAATTACAACCGTTTTGGATTACAACCACGTCAAACACCGAAGTGTGTGTACCTGTTTTTGGATTACAACCCATTTTGGGGGGGGGCCCATTGGCGAAAGCGCGCCTTCAGTTACAACCTGTTTTGGTTTACAACCGGACCTCCGGAATGGATTACAGTGGTACCTCGGGTTACATATGCTTCAGGTTACATACACTTCAGGTTACAGACTCTGCTAACCCAGAAATAGTACCTTGGGTTATGAACTTTGCTTCAGCATGAGAACAGAAATCGTGCTCCAGTGGTGTGGCGGCAGCAGGAAGCCCCATTAGCTGAAGTGGTGCTTCAGGTTAAGAACAGTTTCAGGTTAAGAACAGACCTCTGGAACAAATTAAGTACTTAACCCGAGATACCACTGTATGGTTGTAAACCAACGTTCCACTGTATACCCCCAAAGGCTATAAAAACTCCTAGGTCTGGCCAATAAACTCAGGAGCCAGGAGGAGATAAAAGTCCAACGATTTTATTACAAGCAGTCAATATTGGGAATGGGAAAGGACCTTTCAACATGTTAAAGAAAATTATGGGTTGAGAGACTATTCAGCAGCTCAGCTCTCCAGGGTACAAGTCTCCCGCGGGTCCATGCGGTCAGTAAATGAAGGAAATTCCAGCCAAGCAATTTGGAGCAAAGAGCAGTCAGTAGACTGAGATCCTTTATTGTTGTGCAACAGGTTCAAACAGCAGTGAGGGAACTCTGACCCTGGGGCGACATTGACTTTTTAAACTTTCCCACCAAATCCCAGGATACAGTTCGCACAGCATCATCAATACATCATTGCTACATCACTAAAATGTCAGAAAGGGGAGGGTTACGCAAGATTAGCATAGACAGATATGTCAGGGCAGCACCCAAGTATAAGATTAGCACAGGCAAACATGTCTCAAGTACCCACCACCCAAAAGCACAACAGAACTTCCTTTGCATGTCTGCAGCCTGAGACAAGTCTGGTGAAGAGATTTGGCTTCCCTTGGCTAACAGTGAGGCCAGCAATTGTCACCTCTGGGCATTTCCTGGGGTAGGAGGTGGGTCTACACATCTTCACCCTTGGGGAGGTGGTGTTGGATTCTGTGTGTTGCCACTGTGCCGTGCTCTTGGAGTCACAAGACTCTGTTTTGCATTCCAGGGACATTCCAGACTGTTGGAAGTCTCAAGGAAGACAGTAGACGGATGTGATGTTACTGTTTCCTGTTCCTTTGTTTTTCAGTTGCTCTCTGCTTTCACAGAGAGAGCATGTATATTTCGTTTCTGTCTGCGTAGTTAGAAATAAAACTCTTTAGCGATGTAGCTAATAAACTTCTCGTCCTTCCCTGCGTGCTGGACACTCTGCTGAATGGGGAGTGTGCTTGGAGCCTCATCAAAGGCTCAGGTCATTAATCATCATCGGAGGAGCTCAGTTGAACCCAGGTCCGACAGGTGGCAGGAAAAAAGAGTCCTTTTTCCAAGGGCAAAATAGCATTGGAATGGAGGAAACTGGCAAAGGAGTTGATTTTATATGATTTTTTAAAGCTAGGTATCTTCCCTGAGCTGTCAAGCCAAAAGGATACATTCAGGCATAATATTTGTAACATTTAACAACTTTAAGGATGTGCCCCACCCCGCCTTGTAATCTCTGTTACAAATACCTTCCTGAGATTTTTTCTTTTGGGGGGGTGTCACAGTTCAGCTTCATTCAGAAGAAAACATTCAGAAGAAAACATTGCTAAAGGAGGGGAAATATAAAATGCACATTGAAAACAGCATAATCAGCAAGAGAATTAAATATTATCATAATCCTAGAACACAGACTATATCTTGCTTTTCACCACTTCTGGGTCTTAAAGCAGCTTCCGGGTTCCTCTCGCCTCAGAATTTAACTCCCTGTGTCCTCTTATATGTCACTCCCCTCCTTCTATAGCACAAAATTGTTACATTTAAGAAATGTAGCAAATGGTATATGCAGAAAATAAAGATAAACTAACAGTCTCATTCTTAAATGCCATGCAGCCATAATAATAATAATAATAATAATAATAATAATAATAATAATAATAATAATAATAATAATAAAAAATTTATACCCCGCCCATCTGGCTGAGTCTCCCCAGCCACTCTGGGCGGCTCCCAATCGAGTGTTAAAAACAGTGCAGCATTAAATATTAAAAACCTCCCTAAACAGGGTTCCCTTCAGATGTCTTTTAAAGATAGGATAGCTGCTTATTTCCTTCACATCTGAAGGGAGGGCATTCCACAGGGCGGGCGCCATCACCGAGAAGGCCCTCTGTCTGGTTCACTGTAAGCTTACTTCTCGCAATGAGGGAACTGCCTGGACCTCAGTGTCCGGGTTGGATGATGGGGGTGGAGACGTTCCTTCAGGGATATAGGACAGAGGCTGTTTAGGGCTTTAAAGGTAAGCACCAACACTATGAACTGGGCTCAGAAACATACTGGGAGGCAATGCAGATCTCTCCAGACCGGTGTTATGTGGTCCCGGTGGCCACTCCCAGTCACCAGTCTAGCTGCGACATTCTTGATTAATTGCAGTTTCCGGGTCACCTTCAAAGGTAGCCCCACGTAGAGCGCATTGCAGTAGTTCAAGCGGGAGATAACTAGAGCATGCACCACTCTGGCCAGACAGTCCGCGGTCAGGGAGGGTCTCAGCCTGTGTACCAGATGGAGCTGGTAGACAGCCACCCTGGACACAGAATTAATCTGCGCTTTCATGGACAGCTGTGAGTCCAGAATGACTCCCAGGCTGCGCACCTGGTCCTTCAGGGGCACAGTTACCCCATGCAGGACCAGGGAGTCCTCCACACCTGCCCACCCTCTGTCCCTCCAAAACAGTACTTCTGTCTTGTCAGGATTCAACCTCAATCTGTTAGCAGCCATCCATCCTCCAACCGCCTCCAGACACTCACACAGGACCTTCACCGCCTCCACTGGTTCTGATTTAAAAGAGAGGTAGAACTGGGTATCATCTGCATACTGATGTACACCCAGCCCAAACCCCCTGATGATCTCTCCCAGCAGCTTCATATAGATATTAAAAAGCATGGGAGAGAGGACGGAACCCTGAGGCACCCCACAAGTGAGAGCCCAGGGGTCTGAACACTCATCCCCCCACCACCACTTTCTGGACACGGCCCAGGAGGAAGGAGCGGAACCACTGTATGACAGTGCCCCCAGCTCCCAGCCCCTCTAGATGGTCAAGAAGGATGTTATGGTTGATGGTGTCAAAGGCCGCTGAGAGATCCAGCAGAACTAGGAAACAGCTCTCACCTTTGTCCCTAGCCCGCCGGAGATCATCAACCAGTGCGACCAAGGCAGTTTCAGTCCCTTGATGCGGCCTGAATCCCGATTGGAAGGGATCCAAATGGTCCACCATCCTCCAGGCGTGCTTGGAGTTGTTCAGCAACCACCCGCTTAGTCACCTTGTCCAAGAATGGTGGATTTGAGACTGGGCGATAGTTGGTCATGTTAGCCGGGTCTAAAGATGATTTTTTAAGAAGCGTTTTAATGACCGCCTCTTTCAGCAGGTCTGGGAAGGCTCCCTCACAGAGGGAAACATTCACCACCCGGCAGAGGCTACTTTCTGAGGGTGTAGAAATTGCAACGCGCTTTAGTTCTGGGCTGCTTCACTCCTCGCATTGGGGGGGGGGCTCTGCCTGCAAGCAGATCAACAGCTGACTTGCTTTCTTCCTGGCCTCATTGTGTTACCTCTGACGGAGACATAAAGGGATGAATTT
The DNA here is from genome assembly GCF_964188305.1 of Podarcis bocagei. NCBI lineage: Eukaryota > Metazoa > Chordata > Lepidosauria > Squamata > Lacertidae > Podarcis > Podarcis bocagei. Next base: position 3,374,029 of record NC_138135.1, read on the forward strand.
TACCTAGGTGTGGGGGGGGGGCGTGTGTGCAAAAGCCCAAGCCCCATTTTCTCCGTAACACAGGAGTCACAGCGCCCAACCCGCTGCTCAATGTGCACCAATACCTAAAACATGGAATGGATCTAAGATCATGGCGTGGGGTGGGGGAGGGAAGGATTTTCAATATAAAGATTGTAGGGGGGGGACCGCACTTTGCAGCTCGATTGCCGGGATCAGCCCCTGCCCCGCTCTCCTCATCCCCAGAAGGATGACCCTTCCACTCCTTCCTCCCCCCCTATTCCTCCCTTCCCGGTACATCCTCCTCTCACCCCGCCCCCACAACCCCAAATCCCTCCACTGTGCGCTGAACCTCTTCCTCCTCCTCCAATCCGGCGTCTGTTTCCGGAATGAGGGGGAAAAGCCCCCCTCCCAAACTGCCTGCATTTCCCGCAAGTGGAGCTTCTGCGCCGGATTGCTGCTCTGCGGCGTAGCTCTAGGGGAGCGCGCTTTGGAAAGGAAAGGCGGGGCGTCATGGGAGGGGACCCCCCCCCGCCCGTGGATGTTGCAGGAAAGGAAAGGAGAATCGGGAGGGAGGACAAAGAGGTAAAGGGCTCGCGGGGGGAGGGGAGGGGGGGAAGGACCCAGAGACCCCCGCCAGCTCCCCAAAGCGACTTTCGTGGGCCGCATGGGAAGGGCCTGGATCCCTGCACGTGTGCTGCGAAGGGGGCTTTCCTTGGCCCCTTAGGCGCCTTGGCAGCGGCGGACATGGGGAACCTACGCAGGGGGTCCCCACGAGGGCCCCCTTGCCCCGTTTCCCCCGCGTAGGCATCCCTGGGGCCCTGTGGACTCCGCACGGACAAAGGCGGGCCATGAAAGGGTTAACGGGCATGAGGGACGCCTGGATAGAGACCCCCCTGTCCCTAAATTGTGCGTCTTGGGGTGGCCCCTCAGGATGGAAAGATGGGGGATGAGGGCTGAGCCGCGCCAAGGGGGGCCTCTGGGTTCAGGGGAGACTCTGGGACAGAGGGAGAGAGTCGAGGAATTGGGAAGGGGGAGCATCCCTGGAGCAGGGAAGGGCAGCATTGGGGGGGGGGAGATAGGAAGACCAGTGTTTGGGGACACTTCTCCATGGTGGCAAATGTGGGGATTCTCTGGAGGCGCCGCCTTGGCTTCTCCCTCCTGCCCAGGAATCGACCCCCCCTTCAAGGCAACCAGAGAAAGATCCCTGGAAAGTGGGGGGTCCAGTCCCCCCACCCCTTCCTGCAAATTCCACCCTCTTCCCACCCCATGAGCCCCCATAAGCCCCTGCCCTGTCTAGACACAGTGGTTCTGCCCAGTCCAAACTCTGGTTTGGAGAGGAGAGGAAATCCTGAGAGGAAGAGGGGAGGGGAGAGGCCTTCTCCGAAGCAGCTCTTGGTTTCCGCAATCCCACCCAGGAAGCAGCCAGAAACCTTTTCCTCTCTCTCAGGCTTCCATCTTTAAGTTTCTCTTCCACTGCATGGCTCCAGTACAAAGAAAAGACAGTAAAACATCAGACATTAAAAACCTCCCGATAGAGGGTTGCCTTCAGCTGTCTTCTAAATGTCAGAATGTTGCCCATTTCCTCGCCCTCTGCCTGCTTCCCTGTAACTTCGCTTCTCGCGCGGGGGGGGGGGGGGAATCTGCAGAAGACCTTCGAAGGACCACCTGCCTGTCCAGACTGAGAGATTTTGGGGGAGATGCTCCTTCAGGTCTACAGTGCCGAGGCTGTTGAGGGCTTTAGGTTGCAGATCTTGCTGCTCTATAACAATCTCATTCAGCAAATAAATTTATTACTGAAGGCAAAGAAGCATAACAGGAGCCAAAAATAGCAAAAACTTAAATACATAAAACCCTAACTTAGCATACCAAAACAGCAATCAACTAAGAATCACACAAGCGGAGTAGAGAAATAGCAGACTAGGAAGTGGGACCAGGTGCCTTTCGGCCTTGTAATTTATATTCTATTAAATGTCAGAGTAACCTTGGGACTGGATAACAAGCCTGGCTCACTCCAGTTTAAACCAGCTTCATGTGGTTCCCCAAAACAAGAAAGGTTCTTCATAACCTCATCGCAACTTATCCCACCACCAGCTCTCAGCAGAAAGGAAACTGCCAAGTTTCAGGAAGCCTGCATTAGATCAACACTTTTCTATGCCTGGAAAATGCAACCATGACACTTTAAAGGTCAGCACTAACAAATTGAATTGTGCTTGAAAATGTGCTGGGAGCCAGGTAAGATTCCTTTGGAGCAGTGATGTGTGGTCTCGGTGGCTGCTCCCATTCAGTTGCAGTTTCTGGGTCACCTTCAAAGGTAGTCCCATGTAGACCACATAGCAGTAGTCCAAGCCGGAAATAACCAGAGCGTGCACCACTCTGGTGAGACAGTGTGCGGGGAAGGAGGGTCTCAGCCTGCGTTCCAGATGGAGCTGCTAGACAGCTGCCCTGGACACAGAATTGACCTGTGCCTCCATGGTCAGCTGTGAGTCCAAAATGACCCCTAGGCTGCACACCTGGTTATTTAGGGGCACAGTTACCCCATCAGGACCAGGGTGTCCACCACACCTGCCCACCCCCTGTTCCCCAGGGACAGTACTTCTGTCTTGTCAGGATTCAAGCTCAATCTGTTAGCCACCATCCATCTTCAAACCACCTCCAGGCACCAACACAGGGCATTCACAACCTTCACTGGTTCCGATTTAAATGACGAGAAGAGCTGGGTATCACCCACATACTAGTGAACACCCAGCCCAAAACTCCCTGATGATCTCTCCCAGCAGCTTCATACAGATATTAAAAAGCTTCATATAGACATTGAAAAGCATGAAATAAAACAGCTTTCCCCTCAGACTCTAGCGCATCGGAGATCATCAATGAGCGCAACCAGGGCAGTTTCTGTTGCATGATGAGACCTGAATCCCAATTGGAAGGATCAGGGTGGCAGAAGCTTTCCTGGTCCTGCACCCCCAAAAGCTCCAGACACAAGACTTTCATTAGCTTTGAAGGGGCCATCCAATACTTGGTGGTCTTTTCTTCAAAAGACAAATATTCTGAATACTTTTTAATTGATGTATGATGTAAATAGCGCTTCTGTTTTCCTTGTTCCACATCAGAGAGACTTTGATACGCAGGTCTGAGTTCATTGCTCTCCCTGAAACTGCTGTGTTAGCAACACTGCCTGGGCAGTGTGTTTGGGGTTCCTGGGCTGCCTAGACAACAAGACCCCCTTCTCAGCCTGACTTATATGGTCCCAAGGAAAGCAGAGCAGTACGTTAGGCACCAGCTTGGCTGCAGGAGTGGCTGGGCACCATCCAACCCTCTTAGAGACGGTGCCACTCTGGATTTGTGTAGGTTTTCCTCTATAGCCTTTTCTTCTCCTGAAGATAACTCAAAAGGAAGTGAAGGAGTGCACCAAAGTTTTACGACCAGAGTTTTCCTTCACGATGGGCTTCCTTCCCAGGTTGATGAGCCCCATCTGCCCTCACTTTCCTCTGCAGAATGGGTAGAATCTGCCTTCTTGACTGTGGGATTCACTGTTGTTCTCCTCCTCTCCATCCACCAGGTCCTTTCTTCACCTGCAGCAGAATTCCCTAATACACCAAGGATTTGAGACCCATCAGGTATCCTCACCTGGTTTTGCCAGCCGGTTGAAGCCATTCCTGGGATTGTGGCCCCTATTCCATCCTGACAGCTTCTGGAAGGCACAGGTGAGAGCTGAGTGTAGGGTGGGGACCAATAGTGGATAAATTACCCCATAAGGTGCATGACATTTCCCCCACCAAAGGAACTACCACTCCCCTAACATCGCATGACATCGTATGATTATGATATTTAAGACAGAACAGGAACAAATTCATGTCCCCAGAAATAACACAACCTCAGTCCATTAGTGAATCAATACTACATTTTCAAGGTACTACATATTCCACTAAGTACAGTTTATCTATTTGCCTTTAATATCCTGCTTTTCAGTGTCATTTTAGGATAGTCCTGCATCTGAAGACGAGCACGAGATCAGACAGCACACCATTCTTTTAAAAAATCAAGCTGCTTTATGAACATTGATTGAGGATTTTGAAAGTTGCTCATTAATTACTATCATTTGACATTGCAACTTCACTTACTAAAAACTGGGAACATGGGTAGGAGGTGAGGAAATGTAGGAGACGTTGAAATAGGAGGAGCTAATGGAGCTTGATGTGTTCTCTTTCCCTCAGTTTTCTTCCTTGAAACCCAAACAGGATTTCCTTTCTTCCCACTCTGAAGAAGGAGATGGAGAAGACAGACAGAACTCCAGGGGATGGGTCATCTCCCCCCCATTAGGAATAGAAATTAAAATGTGTGAAATGCAGAATATGCTTCATTGAATGAGCACACATAGTTCACATCAACGACCTCCAACAGGGGAGAAACCATTTAAAGGAATGGAGTTTGGGAAAAGTTTCATCACCGATAGTGGAAAACTTAGAACATATCAGCGGACTCACAAGGGCAAGAAAGGATTCCAATGCAGGGAGTGTGGGAAGAACTTCAGTCAAAATGGTCACTTAAGTTTACATCAACAGATTCTCACGGGGGGGAAACCTTTTAAATGTCTGGAGTGCAGAAAGTGCTTCAGTCAGAATGGAGACCTTAAATTACACCAGCGGATTCACACAGGGGAGAAACCATATGAATGTTTGGAGTGTGGAAAGAGCTTCAGTTTCAATGCAGCCCTTAGAAGACACCAGCGGATTCACACAGGGGAGAAACCATATGAATGTTTGGAGTGCGGAAAGAGCTTTAGTGAAAATGGAAGCCTTAGAACACATCAACGGACTCACACAGGGGAGAAACCATTCAAATGCATGGAGTGCGGAAAGAGCTTCAATCGGAGTGGACAGCTCAATAAACACCATTGGACTCACACAGGAGAAAAACCATTTGAATGTTTGGAGTGTGGAAGGAGCTTCAGTTTCAATGCAAACCTTAGAACACATCAACAGACTCACACAGGGGAGAAACCATTTAAATGCATGCAGTGTGGAAAGAGCTTCAGTCAGAGTGGACACCTCAAAGTACATAAACAGACTCACACAGGGCAGAAACCATTTAAATGCATGATTTGCGGAAGGAGCTTCAGTTTCAATGCAACTCTTAAAAGACATCAATGGATTCACACAGGGGAGAAACCATTTAAATGCATGGAGTGCGGAAAGAGCTTTAGTGTTAATGGAACACTTAGAAGACATCAACAGACTCACACAGGGGAGAAACCATATAAATGTATGGAGTGTGGAAAGAGCTTCAGTCACAGTGGACAGCTCAATATACATCAACGGACTCACACAGGGGAGAAACCATTTATATGTATGGAGTGCGGTAAGAGCTTTAGTGATAATGGAAACCTTAGAAGACATAAACGGACTCACACAGGAGAGAAACCATTTAAATGTTTGGAGTGCGGAAAGAGCTTTAGTGATAATGGAAACCTTAGAAGACATAAACGGACTCACACAGGAGAGAAACCATTTAAATGTTTGGAGTGCGGAAAGAGCTTTAGTGACAATGGTAAACTTAGAGCACATCAACAGACTCACACAGGAGAGAAACCATTTAAATGCTTGGAGTGTGGAAAAAGCTTCAAGCTGAGTGGACAGCTTAATAAACACCATTGGACTCACACAGGAGAAAAACCATTTGAATGTATGGAGTGTGGAAGGAGCTTCAGTTTCAATGGAAACCTTAGAAGACATCAACAGACTCACACAGGGGAGAAACCATATAAATGTACGGAGTGTGGAAAGAGCTTCAGTCAGAGTGGACACCTCAATGTACATAAACAGACTCACACAGGGCAGAAACCATTTAAATGCTTGAAGTGCGGAAGGAGCTTCAATTTCAATGCAACCCTTAGAAGACATCAACGGACTCACACAGGGGAGAAACCATTTAAATGCATGGAGTGCAGAAAGAGCTTTAGTGATAATGGAACACTTAGAAGACATCAACGGACTCACACAGGGGAGAAACCATATAAATGTATGGAGTGTGGAAAGAGCTTCAGTCACAGTGGACAGCTCAATATACATCAACGGACTCACACAGGGGAGAAACCATTTAAATGTTTGGAGTGCGGAAAGAGCTTTAGTGATAATGGTAAACTTAGAACACATCAACGGACTCACACAGGAGAGAAACCATTTAAATGTTTGGAATGTGGAAAGAGATTCAGTCAGAATAGAAACCTTAGAAAACATCAGCAGACACACAGCGGAGAAACTGTTTAAATGTATGGACTGTGGAAGGAGCTTCAGTCAGAGTGGAACCCTTGATTTATGTCAACAAACTCACACAAAACACAAACCTTAGAAATATCAGGTACGTAGATAGAGGTTCAGTCCTAGTGGAAGTTCTAAATCAACAGACTCACGACAAGGAAGAACTTTAGGAGTTGAAACCCTTGTTTTGTTTAGTCATTTAGTCGTGTCCGCCTCTTTTTGACCCCTGGACCAGAGCACACCAGGCACTCCTGTCTTCCACTGCCTCCCGGAGTTTGGTCAGGCTCATGTTTGTAGCTTCGAGAACACTGTCCAACCATCTCGTCCTCTGTCATCCCCTTCTCCTTGTGCCCTCCATCTTTCCCAACATCAGGGTCTTTTCCAGGGAGTCTTCTCTTCTCATGAGGTGGCCAAAGTATTGAAACCCTACAAACCATCAACAAACTCAGAGAGGAGACGCTGTTTAAATGAAAAGATTGCAAAAAGTGCTTTATTTACAAAGGAGTGTTTAAGGAACTTCCAGGGACTCTCTCATGGAAGAACCCATTTAGATGTATGGAGTGTTGGATGTCTTCCTCTCAGAGTCCACTCTTTTCTTCACGGAAATGAACTCAGGAGGGAATCGGTCTTTAACACGTGTTGTGTATGTGAAGTTCTGGTACTTATGTGTAAAACTGCATAGTAATGAAATATAGAAGGCAATGTCAAACAATGTGATTATAATCTAAGATGTAAAGTACCTTTTGATAGAGAAGGGGAGAGGGTTTATCTGGATTGCTGGTGGTCAGTGAGGATTAGGGCTGGGTGATATAATGTCCCATACTGGTTTCTAGACCACATTGTGATAACCTTTCAAAAACAATTGATATGGCAACACACCAAGAATCACAGTGTGTGTTTCTGTGATGCCCATTTGCCTGGAAGCAGCCGGCAGAAAGCTTTTATTTGTGAAGCCCCTGAATATGCCGAGTTCCTGACTTCCCTCCCAGATGACAGAAAGCAAAACACACACATCCATTGCCCTGTGTCCTTCCAGCCTCTTTCCTCCCTTGCTCCCTTCTGCCGGTTTGTGTGCCTGACTTAGATATCCTATGTGGTGTATTTTTTTATGGCTGAAACTGGATTTGCTCTCAGAAGCAAAGTTTTGTGCCTCACTGGGGACCCACTGAGAACTGTATGCTTTGAAAGCTCAGTAAAGTATTACTGAAGAAGTCCTGCTGCCTCTGTGTCTGGTTTTTGACCTCAGTGTGGGACTTGCTCTACACGTGGCCCCTACTCTCCTCCTGCCCTGAAGTTGCTTTACTCAAGCATGCAAGACGGGTGCATCTGTGTGCACTCAAAAGCAAATAAAGTAGGACTCGCCTTTCTATGAGAGTACAGTGGTACCTTGCATTACAGACGCTTCAGGTTACAGACACTTCAGGTTAGACTCTGCTAACCCAGAAATAGTACTTCGGGTTAAGAACTTTGCTTCAGGATGAGAACAGAAATCGCACAGCGGCAGCAGGAGGCCCCATTAGCTAAAGTTGTGTCTAGGTTAAGAACTGTTTCAGGTTAAGAACAGACTTCCGGAAGGAATTAAGTTCTTAACCTGAGGTACCACTGTAATGTGTTTTAAACTTTTTTTTTTTTAATTTTGTAATTGCTCTAGGAGATTCGGATTACAGACAGGGAACTAACAGTAATGATGATGAAGATAATGATGATGTTACATTGCTTAACATGCCCCCTCCCCAGTCATGAATACTTGAGGGCACTCCTGGGTCCATCATGGTCTCTTGAGGCCCATGTCCAGCTCTGGCTAGTTCCCCACCCCACAGAACTTTCGGGACAGAGAGGACATGGCCCTGGTCTTCCCTGCTCTGCGCCAGATGGGATGGTGGCAACGCTCTCTGTGTGGAACTGCCTTGAAGGCGACTCAGGAACTGGTCCAAAATGCGGCAGCCAGATGATTGGCTGGGCTGCCTCTCTTTATGAATGGCATTTCTCTCCCACCTCCTTGTCCAAGGAGATCAAAGCGGCATCCAGGGGTCTACCCCTCCCCACTGAGTCCCCCCACAACTAACACATTGGATTCCTGTTTTAAAACAGTTGCACTGGTTGTTTCCTTTCCAGCAGGACCTCTCCTACTCTCAATGCCTTGGCTTGTGAGACCTCCAATGGTGCTTTCATGGAACTATAGAGGTGGATGGCACCCCAAGGATCATCTAGTCCAACCCACAGCAATCTCAGAGGACACACTTGCATCTGGAGGAACTAAGCACTGGAGGAGAAAATGAGCCCTTCAGGATCAGGCCAGAGGGCTGCCCCCTATAGGGGAGACACAGCAGAGGAGCCTCCCATTGCCCTCTCCTCCTCCACAGATTGGCCTCCTCCTCTTATAACTCCAGCTTTATTGGTGGCCTTTGCCTCCTGTGGGAAGGAGTTCCACAGGTTTTACTCTGTCCTGCAAGAGGAAGCGCTTTCTCTTCTCTGCTCTCCTTCCTTCCTCCTTCCTCCTTCCCTCCTTCCTTCCTTGCACCGGTGAGGTTTTAGGTAACGAATGTCCGAATGTTTCCATCTGCGGACAACCTCTGTTATACAAGGGGACTGATCCATACATCTGAATGGGGTTTATTTGCATGCATTTCCCCACTCCTGGATCCAAGGGGCCAGCAGCGCATCCATGCAAAGGAAGAGCAGAGCTGCCGCCCTCCTGCGACCCTCCGCGCCCTGACTTGCCCCCTCTCGCCATGCAGCGCTGGGACCCCCGCTCTCCCCACGGGCCCTATGTTGGGAGAGAGGAGACTCACCGGATCCCAGCAGGCGCCCCCAGGCAGCCTCTGCAGAGCCGAACCAACGGGACCCCCACACGCCCGACTTCTTGCAGGAAAGGGAGGGGTTGGGCTTTCGCTCTGGAGGACCCTGCCCCCCCCGTCTTACTTTCCTCTCTAGGAATCCAGCTCGTTTCCGTTTAACCCTTGGCAAGCCGAGCACACCCAACTCACGCCTCTCCCTCTCTCGAGAGCCGGAGCATCGCGCACCAATGGCATCCCGAGAAGGCGGAGGAGGAGAGGTCTATGGATTATTTCCGGCTGTTTTGGACAGCAGCTGAACGGCCCCCTAACAGCTGGCCCCTGAACACGGGTCCTAAGAAATCTTCACTGGCTCCAGGTCCGTCTCCGAGCACCATTCAAAGTATTGGTGCTGACCTTGAAAGCCCTACGCCTGAAAGCAGCTTCGTATCGAGAAGCTTTTAATATTTGACTTTGGGTTATGTTTTCTTCTATTCTTTTGGAAGCTGCCCAGAGTGGCTGGAGAAATCCAGTCAGATGGATGGGGTACAAAAAAAAGTTGTTGTTTTTGTTAGACACTCAGCTTTTGATAGGGCTGCTTCGTTCTGTGCTTTTGGACTCCTATGTGGGCTTATGGTTCTGGTGCTTGTGGATCTCAAGGGATTTTATGTCTTGCCATTATAAATGCACGAGGATAAGTGCATTTACACAGACACATTTCCGCAAAAAGACCAAAACTCCGGCATGTAGCTGCAGGCGATAAAATAGGAGCCTTTTCTGCAAATGGCCTTTGCAACACAACTCGCTGGGTGGTAACAAAGTACACACATTGGCCTCTTTGCAACGTAGCCCCGTTTCCTCAATGAATCCACCCATTTCAGTAAAACCTGAGCTGAAATAGTAAGGAGAGCAAAACAGCAGCCCTGTCTGACCCCCGTCAGCCCCCAGACTCCCCCAGTCACGTGGCAGGAGATTCATCCTGAGCCCCCGCCCCCTCCGTGAAACGGGTATGACATCATGGATGATCCAGTGATGATCCATATGATTCAGTGATGATCCACATGATCCAAGCAGGCTGGTCCAAAGAGCAGATCTCTGGGTCTGAATGAAAGGGGTCTGCGATGATGGATTCTGGGGTCAAGAAATCCTCCCTTTCCAGTGATCTCTCAGGCTGGCCCGGAAAAGGCAGGGAGCAGGAATCGTCAGGCATCCCGACGGGCAGACAGACTTGTCATGTTGCCAAAACATGGAGTCTGATCTGATTTCCAGGTACAACGCATTTTGTGACTCAGCCGGGGATGTTTTTGGGGTCCTCTCTGTGTGACGGGGGGGGGGCTACTATCTGAGGGTGTAGAAATTGCAACGCGCTTTAGTTCTGGGCTGCTTCACTCCTCGCATGGGGGGGGGGGCTCTGCCTGCAAACAGATCAACAGCTGCCTTGCTTTCTTCCGGGCCTCATTGTGTTACCTCTGACGGAGACACAAGGGAAGAATTTTATCTGGGTGTCGGGGCTTTGTGTGCAAAAACCAAAGCCACATTTTTTTCCGTAACACAGGAGTCACAAGGCCCCACCCGCTGCTCAATGTGCACCAATACCTAAAACATGGAATGGATATAAGATCATGGCGTGGGGTGGGGGGCGGAGGGAGGGAAGGATTTTGCAATGTAAACATTGTGGGGGGGGGCCGCATTTTGCAAATGGATTGCCGGGATCACCCCTTTCCCTCTTTCCTCATCCCCTGAGCGAAGAAGGGAGGGGGGAAACCTCCCTCCCCCCCCCAATTCCTCCCTTCCCGGTACATCCTCCTCTCACCCCGCGCCCACAGCCCCAAATCCCTCTACAATGCGCTCCACCTCTTCCGCCTCCTCTCCTCCTCCTCCGACTTTTGTTTCCGGAATGAGCGGATAGAGGCCCCTTCCAAACTCCCTGCTTCGCCCGCAAGTGGAGCTTCTACGCCGGATTGCTGCTCTGCGGCGTAGCTCTAGGGGGCGCGCTTTGGAAAGGGGAGGAGGATGCGAAGAGGAGGGTCCCCGCCCCCCGTGGATGTTGCAGGAAAGAAATGAGACTCGAGAGCGAGGACAAAGAGGTAAAGGGGTCGCGGGGGAGGAGAGGGGGGGAGAAAAGGACCCAGAGACCCCCGCCAGCTCCCCAAAGCGCCTTTCGTGGGCCGCATGGGAAGGGCCTGGATCCCTGCACGTGTGCTGCGAAGGGGGCTTTCCTTGGCCCCTTAGGCGCCTTGGCAGCGGCGGACATGGGGAACCTACGCAGGGGGTCCCCACGAGGGCCCCCTTGCCCCGTTTCCCCCGCGTAGGCATCCCTGGGGCCCTGTGGACTCCGCACGGACAAAGGCGGGCCATGAAAGGGTTAACGGGCATGAGGGACGCCTGGATAGAGACCCCCCTGTCCCTAAATTGTGCGTCTTGGGGTGGCCCCTCAGGATGGAAAGATGGGGGATGAGGGCTGAGCCGCGCCAAGGGGGGCCTCTGGGTTCAGGGGAGACTCTGGGACAGAGGGAGGGAGTCGAGGAAGTGGGGAGGGGGAGCATCCCTGGAGCAGGGAAGGGCAGCATTGGGGGGGGGGGAAGATAGGAAGACCAGTGTTTGGGGACACTTCTCCATGGTGGCATCTGTGGGGATTCTCTGGAGGCGCCACCTTGGCTTCTCCCTCCCACCCAGGAATCGGCCACCCCTTCAAGGTGACCAGAGAGGGATCCCTGGAAAGTGAGGGGTCGTGTCCCCCCACCCCTTCCTTCCTGCAAGCTCCATCCTCTTCCCACCCCATGAGCCCCCATAAGCCCCTGCCCTGTCCAGGAAGAGGGGAGGGGAGAGGCCTTCTCAGAAGCAGCTCTTTGTTTCCGCAATCCCACCCAGGAAGCAGCCAGGAACCTTTTCCTCTCTCTCGGGCTTCCATCTTTAAGTTTCTCTTCCACCGCCTGGTTCCAGTACAAATAAAAGACAGTTAAACATCAGACATTTAAAACCTCCCAATACAGGGTTGCCTTTAGCTGTCTTCTAAATGTCAGAATGTTGCCCATTTCCTCGCCCTCTGCCTGGTTCCCTGTAACTTCGCTTCTCGGGGGGGGGGGGTCAGCAGAAGACCTTCGAAGGACCACCTCCCTGTCCAGACTGAGAGATTGGGGGGGGGGAGATGCTCCTTCAGGTCTACAGGGCCGAGGCTGTTGAGGGCTTTAGGTTGCAGATCTTGCTGCTCCATAACAATCTCATTCAGCAAATAAATTTATTACTGAAGGCAAAGAAGCATAACAGGATCCAAAAAATAGCAAAAACTTAACTTATGTAAAACCCTAACTTAGCATACCAAAACAGGTCTCAAGTATGAATCACACAAGCAGAGTAGAGAAATAGGAGACTAGGAAGTGGGACCAGGCGCCTTTCGGCCTTGTAATTTATATTCTATTAAATGTCAGAGTAACCTTGGGACTGGATAACAAGCCTGGCTCGCTCCAGTTTAAACCAGCTTCATCTGGTTCCCCCAAAAAAGAAAGGTTCTTCATAACCTCATCGCAACTGATCCCACCACCAGCTCTCAGCAGAAAGGAAACTGCCGAGTTTCAGGAAGCCTGCATTAGATCAATACTTTTCAATGCCTGGAAAATGCAACCATGACAATTTAAAGATCAGCACTAACAATTTGAATTGTGCTTGAAAATGTGCTGGGAGCCAGGAAAGATCCTTTAGAGGAAGTGATATGTGGTTTCAGCGGCTGCTCCCATTCAGTTGCAGTTTTGGGTCACCTTCTAAGGTAGCCCCATGTAGACCACATAGCAGTAGTCCAAGCCGGAAACAACCAGAGCATGCACCACTCTGGTGAGACAGTGTGCGGGGAAGGAGGGTCTCAGCCTGCGTTCCAGATGGAGCTGCTAGACAGCTGCCCTGGACACAGAATTGAGCTGTGCCTCCATGGTCAGCTGTGAGTCCAAAATTACCCACAGGCTGTGCACCTGTTCCTTTAGGGCCACAGTTACCCCATCAGGACCAGGGGGTCCCCCACACCTGCCCACTCTCTGTTCCCCAGGGACAGTACTTATGTCTTGTCAGGATTCAAGCTCAATCTGTTAGCTGCCACCCATCCTCAAACCACCTCCAGGCACCAACACAGGGCATTCACCACCTTCACTGGTTCCGATTTAAATGAGAAGAAGAGCTGGGTATCACCCACATACTGGTGAACACCCAGCCCCAAACCCCTGATGATCTCTCCCAGCAGCTTCATATAGATATTAAAAAGCCTGGGGGAGAGGATGGAGCCCTGAGGCACGCCACAAGTGAGAGCCCAGGGGTCTGAACACCCATGCCCCAACATCAATTTTTGGACATGGCCCAGGAGGAAGGAGCGGAACCACTGCATAACCATTTCCCAAGCTCTCCTCGAGGGTCCAGAAGGACACCATGGCCAAAGGTCTCCAAAGCCACTGAGAGATCTAGTAGAACCAGGAAATAGCTTTCACCCCAGATTCTAGCACATCCAAGATTATCAACGAGCACAACCAGGGCAGTTTCTGTTGCATGATGAGGCCTGAATCCCAATTGGAAGGATCATGGTGGCAGAAGCTTTCCTGGTCCTGCACCCCCAAAAGCTCCAGACACAAGACTTTCATTAGCTTTGAAGGGGCCATCGGATAGTTGGTGGTCTTTTCTTCAAAAGACAAATATTCTGAATACTTTTTAAATGATGTATGATGTAAATAGTGCTTCTGTTTTACATATTCCACATTGGAGAGATTCTGATACACAGGTCTGAGTTCATCGCACCCCCTGAAACTGCTGTGTTAGCAGTCCTGCCAGCCTGGACAGTGTGTTTGGGGGTTCAGGGCTGCCTAGACAACAAGACCCCCTTCTCAGCCTGGCTTATATGGTCCCAAGGAAAGCAGAGCAGTATGTTAGGCACCAGCTTGGCTGCAGGAGTGAGTGGAAGGAGGTGTGCAGGACACCATCCAACCATCTTAGAGAGTCCACTCTGGATTTGTGTAGGTTTTCCTCCATAGCTTTTTCTTCTCCTGAAGATAACTCAAGAGGAAGCGAAGGAGTGCACCAAAGTATTACGACTAGAGTTTTCCTTCTCAAGGAACTCCCTTCCCCGGTTGACAGGCCCCATCTGCCCTTCACTTTCCTCTGCAGAATGGGCAGAATCTGCCTTCTTGACTGTGGGATTCACTGTTATTCTCATCCTCTCCATCCACCAGAGCCTGCCTTCACCTCAACAGAATTCCCTAATACACCAAGGATTTGAGACCCATCAGCTATCCTCACCTGGTTTAGCCAGCCAGTTGAAGCCGTTCCTGGGATTGTGGCCCCTATTCCATCCTGACAGCTTCTGGAAGAAACAGGTGAGAGCTGAGTGCAGGGTGGGGACCAATGGTGGATAAATTACCTCGTAAGGTGCATGACATTTCCCCCACCAATGGTACTACCGCTCCCCTAACACCCCATGACATCGTATGATTATGATCTTTAAGACAGAACAGGAATAAAGTCATGTCCCCAGAAATAACACAACTTCAGGCCATTAGTGAATCAATACTACATTTCCAAGGTACTACATATTCCACTAAGTACAGTTTATCATTTTGCCTTGAATATCCTGCTTTTCAGTGTCATTTTAGGATAGTCCTGCGTCAAAAGATGGGCACGAGATCAGACAGCACATCGTTCTTTAAAAAATCAAGCTGCTTTATGAACATTGGTTGAGGATTAGGAAAGGTTGCTGATGCATTACTATCATTTGACATAATTGCATATTCATTTTCTGAAAGTTGGGAACATGGGTAGGAGGTGAGGGAATGTAGGAGACGTTGAAATAGGAGAAGGTGCTAATGGAGCTTGATGTGTTCTCTTTCCCTTTGTTCTCTTCCTTGAAACCAAAATAGGATTCCCTTTCCTCCCATTCTGAAGAAGGAGATGGAGAAGACAGTCAGAACTCCAGGGGATTGGGTACCTGTCCCCCCCATTAGGAATAGAAATTAAAATGTGTGAAATGCGGACTATGCATCATTTAATTAGCACACATAGTTCACATCAACAACCTCCAACAGGGGAGAAACCATTTAATGGTATGGAGTGTGGGAAACGTTTCACTGATATTGGAAAACTTAGAACACATCAACGGACTCACACAGGGGAGAAACCATTTAAATGCCTGGAGTGCGGAAAGAGCTTTACTGATAATGAACACCTTTGAACACATCAACGGACTCACACAGGGGAGAAACCATATAAATGTATGGAGTGTGAGAAGAGTTTTAGTATTAGTGGAAGCCTTAGAAGACATCAACGGACTCACACAGGGGAGAAACCATTTAAATGCCTGGAGTGGGGAAAGAGCTTCAGTCAGAATGGAGAACTTAGACAACACCAACGGACTCACACAGGGGAGAAACCATGTATCAAGTGTGGAAAGAGCTTTAGTAATAGTGGAAACCTTAAAAGACATCAACGGACTCAGACAGGGGAGAAACCATTTAAATGTATAGAGTGCGGAAAGGGCTTTAGTGATAATGGAAGCCTTAGAAAACATCAACGGACTCACACAGGAAAGAAACCATGTAAATGCCTGGAGTGCGGAAAGTGTTTCAGTCAGAATGGAGACCTTAGAAGACATCAACAGACTCACACAGGGGAGAAGCCATATGAATGTATGGATTGTGGAAAGAGCTTCAGTCGGAGTGCACACCTTAGAAATCATCAACGGACTCACACAGGGGAGAAACCATATAAATGTATAGAGTGCGGAATGAGCTTTAGTGATAGTGGAAGTCTTAGACAACATCAACGGACTCACACAGGGGAGAAACCATATAAATGTATAGAGTGCGGAATGAGCTTTAGTCAAAATGGAAGCCTTAGAAGACATCAACGGACTCACACAGGGGAGAAACCATTTAAATACCTGGAGTGCGGAAAGTGCTTCAGTCAGAATGGAGACCTTAGAACACATCAACAGACTCATACAGGGGAGAAACCATATAAATGTGTAGAGTGTGGAAAGAGCTTCAGTCAGAATGGAAGACTTAGAACACATCAACGGACTCACACAGGGGAGAAACCATTTAAATGCCTTGAGTGCGGAATGAGCTTTAGTGATAATGTAAGCCTTAGAACACATCAACGGACTCACACAGGAGAGAAACCATATAAATGTGTAGAGTGTGGAAAGAGCTTCAGTCAGAATGGAAGACTTAGAACACATCAACGGACTCACACAGGGGAGAAACCATTTAAATGCCTTGAGTGCGGAATGAGCTTCAGTCAGAATGGAGACCTTAAATTACACCAGCGGACTCACACAGGGGAGAAACCATATAAATGTATAGAGTGTGGAAAGAGCTTCAGTCAGAATGGAAGCCTTAGAACACATCAACGGACTCACACAGGGGAGAAACCATTTAAATGTATAGAGTGCGGAAAGAGGTTCAGTCATAATGGAAGCCTTAGAAGACATCAACAGACTCACACAGGGGAGAAACCATATGAATGTATGGATTGTGAAAAGAGCTTCAGTCGGAGTGCACACCTTAGAAATCATCAACGGACTCACACAGGGGAGAAACCATTTAAATGTACCGAGTGTGGAAAGGGCTTTAGTGATAGTGGAAGTCTTAGACAACATCAACGGACTCACACAGGGGAGAAACCATTTAAATGCCTGGAGTGTGGAAAGTGCTTCAGTAAAAATGGAGACCTTAGAAGACATCAACAGACTCATACAGGGGAGAAACCATTTAAATGCCTGGAGTGTGGAAAGTGCTTCAGTAAAAATGGAGACCTTAGAAGACATCAACAGACTCATACAGGGGAGAAACCATATAAATGCCTGGAGTGTGGAATGTGCTTCAGTCAGAATAGAGATCTTAAATTACACCAGCGGATTCACACAGGGGAGAAACCATATAAATGTCTAGAGTGCGGAATGAGCTTTAGTCATAATGGAAGCCTTAGAACACATCAACGGACTCACACAGGGGAGAAACCATTTAAATGCCTTGAGTGCGGAATGAGCTTTAGTCATAATGGAAGCCTTAGAAGACATCAACGGACTCATACAGGGGAGAAACCATTTAAATGACTGCAGTGCGGAATGAGCTTTAGTGATAATGGAAGCCTTAGAACACATCAACGGACTCACACAGGGGAGAAACCATTTAAATGTATAGAGTGCGGAAAGAGCTTCAGTGATAATGGAAACCTTAGAAGACATCAACAGACTCATACAGGGGAGAAACCATTTAAATGCTTGGAGAGCAGAAAGTGCTTCAGTCAGAATGGAGACCTTAAATTACACCATCGGATTCACACAGGGGAGAAACCATCTAAATGTATAGAGTGTGGAATGAGCTTTAGTGATAATGGAAGCCTTAGAACACATCAACGGACTCACACAGAGGAAAAACCATTTAAATGTATAGAGTGCAGAAAGAGCTTCAGTGATAATGGAAACCTTAGAAGACATCAGCAGACACACAGCAGAGAAACCATTTAAATGTATGGACTGTGGAAGGAGCTTCAGTCAGAGAGGAACCCTTGATTTATGTCAACAAACTCACACAAAACACAAACCTTATAAATATCAGGAAAGTAGATAGAGGTTGAGTCCTAGTGGAAGTTCTAAATCAACAGACTCACGGACAGGAAGAACTTTAGGAACTGAAACCCTTCAAATCATCCACAAACTCAGAGAGGAGAAGATTGCAAAAGTGCTTTATTTACAATGGAATTTTTAAGGAACATCCAGGGACTCTCACATGGAAGATCCCATTTTGGTGTCTGGAGTGTGGGACATCTTCCTCTCAGAGTCCACTTTTTTCTTCACAGAAATGAACTCGGAAGGAAATCAGTCTTTAACACATTTTGTGTATGTGTAGTTCTGGTATTTATGTGTAAAACTGTATAGTAATGAAATATTGAAGGCAATGTCAAACAATGTGATTATAATCTAAGATGTAAAGTACCTTTCAATAGAGAAGGGGTGAGGGTTTATCTGTTTTGCTGGGGGTCAGTGAGGATTAAAGCTGGGCGATATATTGTTCCAAACTGGTTTCTAGACCACATCGTGATAACCTTTCAAAAACAATTGATATGGCAACACACCACAGATCACAGTGTCTGGGATGCTCATTTGCCTGGAAGCAGCCAGCAGAAAGCTTTGCTTCGTGAAGCCCCTGAATATGCTGAGTTGCTGACTTCCCCCCAGGCGACAGGAAGCGAAAGACACACATCCATTGCCCTGTGTCCTTCCATCCTCTTTCCTCCCTTGCTCCCTTCTGCTGGTTTTGTGTCCCTGACTTAGATATCCTGAGTGCTGTATTTTTTTACGGCTGAAACTGGATTTCCTCTCAGGAGCTAAGTTTTGTGCCTCACTGGAGACCCAGTGAGAACTGTATGCTTTGAAGGCTCAGTAAATTATTACTGAAGAAGTCCTGCTGCCTCTGTGTGTGTTTTTGACCTCAGTGTGGGACTTGCTCTACACGTGGCCCCTACTCTCCTCCTGCCCTGGAGTTGCTTTACTCAAGCATGCAAGACGGGTGCATCTGTGTGCACTCAAAAGCAAATAAAGTAGGACTCGCCTTTCTATGAGAGTACAGTGGTACCTTGGGTTACAGACCCTTCAGGTTACAGTCACTCCAGGGTACAGACTCTGCTAACCCAGAAATAGTACTTTGGGTTAAGTACTTTGCTTCAGGATGAGAACAGAAATCGTGCTCCGGCGGTGTGGCAGCAGCAGGAGGCCTCATTAGCTAAAGTGGTGCCTCGGGTGGGGTGCTGTCTTGCTTTGGACATGAAGGAGAGGAGACATGATTCCTTTGTCCTGATGTGTGCTGAATAAACTGCTTGTAAATCTGCTCACACATGCCTCTCCAGCCACTTCTGTTGTGCGTTTACTCTGCTGAGTGCGCGTGCCCAGCTTCTGAAGACTGCTGAAGCTCGGGTCGCAGTTTCATGCTGATCCAAGGACTGGAGAAAGCCCAGCACAGCTGGGGGGCTGCCATTTGCCCCCAATTCCTTGGCTGCATCCCAACACTAAGCACTGGAGGAGAAAATGAGCCCTTCAGGATCAGGCCAGAGGGCTCCCTCCTATAGGGGAGACAGGGCAGAGGAGCCACCCATCACCCTGTCCTCCTCCTCCTCCACGGATTGGCCTCCTCCTTTTTTAAACCACCTTTATTGGTGGCTTCTGCCTCTTGTGGGAGGGAGTTCCACAGGTTTTTTTTTATAAGATATTTATTAAAAATTTTAAACTACAAATAACAACAGAAAGACAAACATACAAAATAACGCAAAAAAATTCCTTCCAGTAGCACCTGTGTATCTGAAGTAGTGTGCATGCACACGAAAGCTCATACCAAGAACTAACTTAGTTGGAATTTAAGGTGCTACTGGAAGGAATTTTTTTGCTTTGACTATGGCAGACCAACACTGCTACCTATCTGTAACTGTATACAAAATAACGAACACTTATAAAAACACACATTAATTTTCATTAACATAAATTCCATACCCTTATTTCCTCAGACCTCCTCATACTTCCCTTCTTTGTATTGCAATTCAGTTCATTAATTCAGCAAATCCTTATCATTAAACTTTTATGGACCTTTTTTCGTATCTCTTAAAGCATTACAGCTGGAAACCACTTAGTTTCAATCCAACATCCTTCTAACATTCATTAATTTTGCAATATTTCTGCAGATAGTCTTTAAATTTCTTCCAGTCTTCTTTCACCGACTCTTCTCCCTGGTCTCGGATTCGGCCAGTCATTTCTGCCAGTTCCATGTAGTTGATCACCTTCATCTGCCATTCTTCCAGAGTGGGTAGATCTTGTGTCTTCCAATACTTTGCAATGAGTATTCTTGCTGCTGTTGTAGCATACATAAAGAAAGTTCTATCCTTCTTTGGCACCAATTGGCCGACAATGCCAGGGGAAAGGCCTCTGGTTTCTTCAGGAAGGTATATTTAAATACCTTTTTCAGTTCATTATATATCATTTCCCAGAAAGCCTTAATCCTTGGGCACGTCCACCAAAGGTGAAAGAATGTACCTTCAGTTTCTTTACATTTCCAACATTTATTATCGGGCAAATGATAGATTTTTGCAAGCTTGACTGGGGTCATGTACCACCTAAAGATCATTTTCATAATATTCTCTCTCAAGGCATTACATGCCGTAAATTTCATACCGGTGGTCCACAACTGTTCCCAGTCAGCAAACATGATATTATGTCCAACATCTTGTGCCCATTTAATCATAGCAGATTTCACCGTTTCATCCTGAGTATTCCATTTCAACAGCAAGTTATACATTCTTGACAGATTCTTAGTTTTGGGTTCTAACAGTTCTGTTTCTAATTTTGACTTTTCCACCTGGAAGCCAATTTTCTTGTCCAGTTTATATGCCTCCATTATCTGATAATAATGGAGCCAATCTCTCGCTTTGTTTTTTAGTTTTTCATAACTCTGCAATTTCAATTTATCTCCTTCTTGTTCTAAAATTTCACAATATGTTGGCCATTTGGCCTCCATATTGAGCCTTTTCAAAGCTTTTGCTTCCATTGGTGACAGCCACCTTGGGGTTTTATTTTCCAATAAGTCTTTATATCTTATCCAGACGTTAAACAAAGCTTTCCTGGGAGTTCCACAGGTTTTATTCTGCCCTGCTAGAGGAAGCGCTTTCTCTTCTCTGCTTGCCTGCCTGCCTGCCTGCCTGCCTGCCTGCCTTCCTTCCTTCCTTCCTTCCTTGCACCAGTGAGGTTTTAGGGACCAGGGTATATTTCATGTCTGAATGTTTCCATCTGCGGACAACCTCGACTTCTTGCAGGAAAGGGAGGGATTGGGCTTTCGCTCTGGAGGACCCTGCCCCCCCCGTCTTACTTTCCTCTCTAGGAATCCAGCTCGTTTCCGTTTAACCCTTGGCAAGCCGAGCGCACCCAACTCACGCCTCTCCCTCTCCCGAGAGCCGGAGCATCGCGCACCAATGGCATCCCGAGAAGGCGGAGGAGGAGAGGTGTATGGATTACTTCCGGCAAGGGATACATTCAGTTTTGGCCCCCTAACAGCTGGCCCCTGAACACGGGTCCTAAGAAATCTTCATGGGCTCCCGGTGCATTTCTGATCACCATTCAAAGTGTTGGTGCTGACCTTGAAAGCCCTAAATGGTCTCAGCCAGAGGAAAACATTTCCGCAAAAAGATCAGAACATGTAGCCGCAGGTGATACAATAGGAGCCTTTCTGCAAATGGCCTTTGCAACACAACTCACTGGGTGGTAACAAAGTATACACGTTTGCCTCTTTGAAACGGATGCTTCCGCTTAGCCCCGTTTCCTCAATGAATCCGCCCATTTCTGGATGAAATGTAACTTCTGCCAGTAAAGCTGAGTTGAAATAGTAAGGAGAGCAAAACAGCAGCCCTGTCTGAAGCCCCAGTCAGCCTCCAGACTCCCCCAGTCACGTGGCAAGAGATTTTTCCTGAGCCCCCGCCCCCTCCGTGAAACGGGTATGACATCATGAATGATCCATGGTGATCCATATGATCCATTGGTGATCCCCATGCAAGCAGACTGGTCCAAAGAGCAGATCTCTATGCCTGAATGAAACGGGTCTGCGGTGATGGATTCTGGAGTCAAGAAATCCGCCCTTTCCAGTGATCTCTCCGGCTGGCCAGGAAAAGACAGGGAGCAGGAATCCTCAGGCACCCCGATGGACAAAACACGAACTCGGAGTCTGATCTGATTTCCATGCAGAACTCATTTTGTGGAGCAACCGGGGATGTTTTTGGGGTGCTTTCTCTGTGACGGGGGTCGATTATTTGAGGATATACAAATTGCAACGCGCTTTAGTTCTGGGCTGCTTCACTCCTTGCATGGGGGGGGGGCTCTGCTCGCAAACAGATCAACAGCTGCCTTGCTTTCTTCCTGGCCGCATTGTGTTGCCTCTGAGGGAGACACAAGGGAGGAATTGTGTTGGGGTGTGTGTGCAAAAGCCCAACCCCTATTTTTTCCGTAACACAGGAGTCACAGAGTCCAACCCGCTGCTCAATGTGCACAAATACCAAAAACATGGAATGGATCTAAGATCATGGCGTGTGGGGCGGGGGGGGGAAAGGATTTTGCAATGCAAACATTGTAGGGGGGACCCCACTTTGCAGCTGGATTGCCAGGATCAGCCCCTCCCACGCTCTCCTGATCCCCAGAAGTAAGTGAGGAGGGGGAAAACCTTTTTCTCTCCCCCGCAAACAATTCTTTCTCTGCCTTCCCGGCACAATCTGCTTTCTCACCGCCCCCACAATCCTCAACCCCCCCCCCCCCGTATGTCGCACCTCTTCCTTCTGCTCCTCCTCCAATCCGGCTTCTGTTTCCGGAACGAGCGGAGAGAGCCCCCCTCCCGAACTGCCTGCTTCTCCCGGACGTGGAGCTTCTGCGCCGGATTGCTGCTCTGCGCCGTAGCTGGGGGGGGGGGGACGCTTTCGGAAAAGGGAGGAGGGGCGGAAGGAAACCCCCCCCGTGGATGTTGCGGGAAAGGAAAGGAGAATCGGGAGCGAGGACAAAGAGGTAAAGGGGTCGCGGGGGAGGGGAAAGGGGAGACGGGAGAAAAGGATTAAGAGACCCCCGCCAGCTCCCTCAAGCACCTTCCGTGGGGCCTGGATCCCTGCGCGCGTGCTGCGAAGGGGACTTTCCTTGGCCCCTTAGGCGCCTTGGCAGGGGCGGACATGCACCGCCCACCCAGGGGATCCCAGCGAAGCGCCCTCGCCCCACTCCCCCCGCTTAGGCATCCCTGGGGCGCTGTGGGTTCCGCGCGGAGAGAGGTGGGCCATGAAAGGGTTAATGGGAGTGAGGGACGCCTGGATAGAGACCCCCCCTGTCCCTCCCCTGCTCGTCTTGGGGGCCCTTCTGGACGGAGAAATGTGAAATGGGGGTCGCAGGGCGAGGGGTAAGCCGCGCCAAGGGGTGGGGGACCTCTGGGTGCAGGGGAGACTCTGGGACAGAGGGAGGGAATCGAGGAAGTGGGGAGGGGGAGCATCCCTGGGGCAGGGAAGGGCAGCATTGGGGGAGAGAGAGATAGGAAACCAGTCTTTGGGGAGACTTCTCCATGGTGGCGCCCGCTGGGGATCTCCGGAGGGGCCGCCTTGGCTTCTCCCTCCCACCCAAGAATCGGCCATCCCTTCAAGGCGACCAGAGGGATCCCTGGAAACGGGGGGGTCCAGTAATCTCACCCCTTCCTGCAAGCTCCATCCTCTTCCCACCCCATAAGCCCCTGACCTGCCCAGTCCAACCTCTGGTCCCCTGGAGAGGAGAGGAAATCCTGAGAGGAAGAGGGGAAAGGAGGGGTCTTCTCAGAAGCAGCTCTTGGTTTCCGCAATCCCACCCAGGAAGCAGCCAGAAACCTTTCCCTCTCTCTCTCAGGCTTCCATCTTTATTGTCTTTTCCGCTGAGGATGAGGATAATGTACACCTGTCCTCAGAAACAGGGGTGCAGAGTCCATGGAATGGCTCTCAGGATTGATATGGAAGTTGCACCTCAAAAGCATTTCCGTTCCTCTTATTCTTTGTAGGCAATGTCAGAGTGACTGACAAGCTGAGATACAATCCTTCAGCATCCGATGACAGTGACTGTATGAATCTTCCCAGTCAAAGGACCCATTTTCATGATAGACAGTGCCTGTGGCTGGAGGCTCTACACACAGGGTGTGCCTGTGGAGGCCAGAGACTGCCAGTATTAGCACAGGTGAGGTGTGTGACCTCCCCAAATTTACAGAATGTATATGAATGAGATTTCCTGGGTGGGATTATAGTTTATGGCAACCCTGTGATTTTCTCCACCCATAACATTTTATGAGCTGATATAGCAGTACGAGCTCCAAAATAACTAAGAAAAACCCCCACAAGATCATCATCATCATCGTATTTATACCCCCAGGCCTTAGTTTGCCTCCCCATGATCTAGAGAAAACACCAGCTTTGAATCATACAGAGTAAAACTACCAGAACCTTCTTGAACCAATAGGTTAGGAATTATCGCTATACATTACATCCGTACTTTTCTATGCCTGAAAAATGCAGCCATGACACTGGGAATGTTCAGGGATGCAGGAGAGGATATATTGTTAGATTATATCCTTTCCAACTTGTGTTAACAAATTGTACAATTTAGCAGAGTAACATTCCCCTTTTTAAACTTACAGCGGATGCGTTTGCTCAGGCTCGCTAAAGCCTCTAAAATAAGTTTCCTTCGTAATTTCCCCTTTAGTCCCTCATAAAAAGATAGGCATGACACATTGGTTTCAGAACTCAGAGGGTTAAGGAGTTCTGTGTGACGTCTCTTTCCTGAGGCGTGGTTACAAACACTTACGGGAGGGGTTTGACTCTGAGTGTTTCAGTCTGTCGCTATGCGAAAGGGAGAATGGGCGAGGTTTCGCCAGGTCTGAATTTATGCTGTTATTCTAATTGATTAAAGGCTAAAGAAGATAAGGAACGCCTGTGTGTCTGTTCTGAATTTATCACCCACACGCTGCAATTGCTTTCTGACCGCTGTGATTGCTCCTCCTCCCAGCGAGCTCCTCCCAGCCTCAGAAACAGCAAAGCTCCGGCTGGCCCCAGCAACTTTTCAGCTGGCTTCCCCCACACATGGGACGTTCCTGCAAAGCTTCAAAGCATTGGCAAACTGCCCATAACCTATGGCAATATGCCGGAGCCGAGAGGCAGAGGACCCTTTGGATCGGCACGGACAGGCAGCTGAGTTGCGCAAGGGAAGCGTGCCAGGCTCCATGTTTTGGCCTCTCTTGGCACTCTTGGCCGGCATATTGCCATAGGTTATGGGCAGTTTGCCAACGCTTTGAAGCTTTGCAGGAACGTCCCACGTGTGGGGGAAGCCAGCTGAAAAGTTGCTGGGGCCAGCCGGAGCTTTGCTGTTTCTGAGGCTGGAAGGAGCTCGCTGGGAGGAGGAGCCGATCTGCCGGAGGCCGGAGGAAGCTACTGCCGAGAAGTGCGTACGCTTAGACCCCGGGGGAGAAGGAGATGGCTCAGTCCCAGGAACATGGCTTTGAGCTTAAGCTGCCATGTGCGAAGTTAACCAGCCAAACGTGGTTGGAGTGGAGTTATTTAGCAGAGTTGTCCCTAGTCGGAGCCAAGCTCTGGGAATTGGTCAAGCCGATGTCTACGTCTGCTGGGGCGGTTGCAAGCCAACGTGAAGCTGAGGAGCGTGTTCTGGCGTTTTTGGCTGAGAACGTGAGTGCTGATCTGAGGCCTATTGTTCTGGATGCACGGAAGCCTGAGGTCGCTTGGCTAGCTCTCCAGGAAGCGTGTAAAGCTGGGGGCGGAAGCAAGGGCCGGGAGATGGCTGCATCAGAACAGGAAAGGCAAGAGAGCACTGTCCACCTTCGTGAAAGCCGGTGCACAGCTGGGAAAGGCTGTGGGACCCCTGAGGGGGGGCGAAGGGACTACTGCCACTGCTGCTGTTGCTGCCAGTTTTGCAGAGTCTAAAAGCTGCGTGGGTGCTGCAATGTGTCTGCGTGAGGCGCCTGGAAAGGGACAAGCTGCTGGGGGCCCTTTACCCATCAGAGGGGGTTCAGGAAAGCGTCCTGGGAGCCCTGTAAGAAGTGGGGGGGGCGGTGAGCAGTAAAAGCTCAGAAAAGCCTCTTTTTCCAAAGGCTGCCAAGAGTTGTTTACGTCGTGAGGAGAAGCCTGGGAAACAGGACAGAGCTGAAGGCTTCAAGGCCAGCCATCTGCTGCAGAGGGAGATACGTGCTGCAGAGCTGTCTGGGAACTCTGAGATAAGTCCAGTCTTCAGAGCAACGCAGGATGTTGTGGTTACGAATGCTGCCAAGGACAGGGGCAGCGGGACGTTTGTTGCTGCCATGGCAACTTTGAAAAACACTTCCAGCAGGGACACAGCTGTGAAGTGGGTTGTTGATTCGGGTGCCAGTCATCACCTGATAACGCCATCTGCTGGGGAGCTGCGGAATTGCAGGGCTGTTTTAACTGGAACTACTGTTACGTTAGCTGATGGGACACAAAAGAAAGTTTCTGCTGTCGCTAAAATCTATGTTTCCTTTTTGCAGGCGGAGCTAGAGGTCTACGTTGTGCCGGGAATGCATTGTTGCCTGTTATCTGTTTCAGCTCTTGCGAAGCAGGGGTACAAAATTTGTTTTGAAAATGATACCTGTTCCATTTTCAGAGGAGGGAGACAACTTGTCAACATGGAAAGCAAGAACAATCTCTTTGTTCTGGAAACACCTCTGGAGGGTGGGGGGAATGCTGGAAAAGCACAGGCGCAGTGTGCTAGTGTTCCCAGCCATGATTCATGTGTTCATGTATGGCACAAGAGAATGTCTCATGCTTGTTTGGAAGATGTTAAGAGGTTGTCCAGCTGCACCAAAGGTTGTAAAATCACACCGTGTGAGGGATCCCTAGTGTGCAGGGCATGCAGAAAGGTTCAAAGGTGCAGTTTTCCCGGGGTAAAGAGGGTAACCACAAAACCTTTTGAGCTTGTTCACACAGATCTGTCAGGACCCATGAAGTGTGAGAGTCTGGGTGGGGCCAGGCATGTGCTGACGCTGACAGATGACTATAGCCAGCTCGGTTGGTCTTTTTCTCTGAAGACGCAATGCGAAGCAGCGCAACTGATCAAGGATTGGGTTGCGGAGGTGGAACTAAGGTTCTCCACCAAGGTGCAAGGGTTCAGGAGCGACTGTGGGTCACAGTTCACTGGGTCTGCTCTGAAGGAGTTTTTCAAGGAAAAGGGAATTCGTCACCAGGTGACGGGTGCAAAGTCTCCTCAAGAGAGAGGCGTGGCAGAGCACAGGAGTGAAACACTGGCTGAAGCTGTCAGGGTTTTGCTGTGTGACTCTGGGCTGCCTCAGAGCTTTTGGAGTGAAGCTTGGAAATTTACCAGTTTTGTTTTTAACAGGTCCTACAATCACACTGTAGGTGACACACCGTTTTTTCTGTTGCACAAGCAAAAGCCACAGGTGCATTTCTTCCGTTCGTTTGGGTCCAAGGCTTCAGTGCCAATACCAACAGCGCAACGGAAGGAGGGTGGTCCAAGGTACCAGGACATGATCTTCTGTGGGTATGATCCTGCAACAAATGGGTGGAAGTTTGCATACCCAGAGGGTGATCAGACCAAGCTGCTGGTCAGCAAGCATGCTGAGTTCTTTGAGCAGGGTGGTTGGTCACGGCCTAGGGTTGGTTCTGATTTTCTCTCAGAATGTTTGTCTGATTCTGAGGGGGAGGAAAGGGAGGAAGAGGAGGCAGAGGCGGAGCCTGTTGCTGAAGACCAGGTCTCTGATGAGGGTCAAGCACAGGGGTGGGTTTCTCCACAGGTTAAGAGGGAACCCAAAAGCGAGCCTTCATCTTCTGTTAGCATAAGAGAGAAAGCTCACAGACGGGTCGTCAAGTCAGAGGGGGAGGAGTCCTCTGATGAAGAAGTCACACCTGCTGGCCCCAGTGGGTCAGAAGGAAGTTCAGATGAAGCACCCCAGTTTGTGCCCAGGCGATCATCTCGGGCAACAAAGGGTGTTCCACCTGAGAGGTTTCAGGTCACCAGTGCGTGGGTTGGTTTCGCACAATGTGATTCTGTGTCCCATTAAACTTTAATTAGTTTAATGCTTATCAAATGTCCAGTGCGCTTCCGATGCCACAATGTCCCATTACAGCAGAGCATTTCGCACAGCGGCTCAAGAAGGGCTGGAGAGTCAGCATCTTTTCAACAAAGGAATCTTGGAGCAAGCGGTTTGGAACTCAAATAAAAGGTTTATTTACACAAAACAAAAAACCCTGGTGAAGAATCACACATTTCAGCAAACACGCCCCAAAAGAAAGGAAAGGGGGAAAGGAAGGAAACACACGAGTGAGTTGACTATTTATACAAACTCACATTCCAGGAAGCTTAACGACCTCCAGCTGCTCAGTGACTAGAGCGTCTTGATTAGAGCTTCTTAACCCTTTAATACCAACACCCCCTCTCGCTTGTAACACTGAGCTGTACCAACCTTAATTCAAATTTAAACCTGAACAGAAACATTTATGAGATTGCGGACTCAAAGCTTTTGTAAAACCGTCTGCGAGATTTTCTTGGCTTGGACAATACTTTAGTTCAATTAAACCTTGTTTTACACTTTGGCATACATTTTGATAACGGATATCCAAATGTTTTGTGTGTGCCTTGAATTGGCCTGATTTAGCTAGTTTAATACAAGGTTGATTGTCTTCCCACACTCTGATAGGTAGGGAACATTCTCCAAACAATTCTTGTACCAGTTGCTTATAAAATTCCAGTTCTCTACATACATCTGATAATGCATTGAACTCAGATTCAGTTGAACTTAAAGCTATAAGTGATTGTTTTCTTGATCTCCAACCAATTAGTGCATTTCCAAATTTTATCGCCATTCCTGACACTAATTTTCTTTTTTTTTTTTTATAAAATTTTTTATTGCGTTTCTTTCCATAGGTTAACAGATTAATTTACATAGCAACATGCCAGAAACATTTTATATATATATATATATATATAAAGAAGAATAAGAAAAAGAAAACAGAAGTTATATATCAACAGTTCACTTTCTTTTGGACCTCCTCGCATCCTCTCAACATTGCATTCATTATTCTAGCCAGTTCAGCAATTTGTTATCTTGTTTCACATCTTATTGTACCTTTAAATTTATTATGTTACCAATTTCGGAAATTTGTAATTTAGTTTCAACACTTTTAATAAACATAATATTTTGTTTCTAATTTATCTCGTTTTTTCATCATTACTTACTTTATCATTTACTTAGATAAATTGCAGAAGCATAACATTTCTTAATCGTGCACAATCTTAGCATTCAAACAACTTATGGTATTTTTGCAAATAGTCCTTAAATTTTTTCCAGTCCTCCTCTATTGTTTCTTCGCTCAGATCTCGGATTCTGCCAGTCATTTCTGCCAACTCCATATAATCCATCAACTGCGTCTGCCAGTCCTCCAGCGTGGGTAAATCTGGTGTCTTCCAGAACTTTGCAATAAGGATCCTTGCTGCTGTGGTTGCATACATAAACAAGGTTCTATCCTTCTTTGGCACCTTCCGGTCCACCATGCCCAGGAGAAAGGCCTCTGGTTTCTTGGAAAAGGTATATTTAAATACCTTTTTCAGCTCATTGTGTATCATTTCCCAGAAGGCCTTTACTTTCGGGCAGGTCCACCAGAGGTGAAAGAATGTCCCTTCCGCCTCCTTACATTTCCAACACTTATTATCAGAAAGATGATATATTTTAGCCAACTTGACTGGGGTCATGTACCACCGGTATACCATTTTCATAATGTTCTCTTTCAAGGCACTACATGCCGTGAATTTCATACCGGTGTTCCATAACCTTTCCCAGTCCTCAGACATAATGTTGTGTCCTACATCCTGTGCCCATTTTATCATAGCAGATTTAACTGTCTCATCCTGTGTGTTCCATTTAAGCAGCAAGTCATACATCCTCGAAAGTACCTTGGTCTTTGGTTCTAGTAGCTCCGTCTCCAGTTTCGATTTCTCCATCTGGAAACCCACTTTTTTATCCATTTTAAATACCTCTTGAATTTGAGCATAATGTAACCAATCTCGCACCTTACTTTTTAGTTTGTCCTGGCTTTGGAGCTTCCAGTTGTCTCCAACTCTTTCAATTAATTCCCAATATTTTGGCCAATAGGCCTCCATATTGGGCCTTTTTTTGGAAATCTTGGCTTCCACTGGTGATAACCACCTCGGGGTCTTACTTTCTAATAAGTCCTTATACTTCATCCAGACGGCAAAAATTGATTTTCTGACAATATGGTTTTTGAACAGTTTATGAACCTTCGCCTTGTCATACCACAAGTATGCATGCCAACCATAGACGTTGTCAAACCCTTCCAGATCTAGGACATCGGTGTTTTCCAACAGAAACCAATCCTTCAGCCAGCAGAAGGCTGCAGCCTCATAGTACAACCTTAAATCCGGCAGGGCAAACCCCCCTCTTTCTTTTGAGTCAGTTAGTATTTTGAATTTTATTCGGGGCTTTTTGCCCTGCCAGACAAACTTAGAGATGTCCTTCTGCCATTTTCCAAAACATTCCATTCTGTCCACGACCTGAAGGGTTTGAAATAAGAATAACATTTTTGGCAAAACACACATCTTTATAGCTGCGATTCGGCCTGACAAGGTAAGTTTCAATCTTGACCAAATGTCAAAGTCTTTTTTAATTTCCAACCAACATTTTTCATAATTGTCTTTAAATAGGTTTAAGTTTTTGGTGGACAAGGATACCCCCAGGTATTTCACTTTTTTAACCACACTTAGCTCTGTCTCTTTCTGGTACCCCTCTATCTCTGTAGGTGTCAAATTTTTGACCAAAACCTTAGTTTTTTGTTTGTTTAGCTTGAATCCCGCCACCCGACCAAACTCCAAGATAAGTTCCAGAACTCTTTTTGTACTAGATTCTGGCTCCTGTACTGTCAAGACTAAGTCATCTGCAAAGGCTTTCAATTTGTATTGTTTTGCTCCGACCACAATACCCTGCACCAACTGGTCCTCCCTGATCATATTCAGCAATACCTCCAGAACAGAAATAAATAACAGAGGTGATAAAGGGCACCCCTGTCGTGTCCCTTTTTCAATTTGGAGTTCCTCCGATACCACATTGTTCACTATCAGTTTGGCTTTTTGCTCTGAGTAGATTGCTTCTAAACCATTTTCAAACCCCCGTCCCACTCCCATCCCTTTCAGATTTTTCTTCATAAACATCCAAGAAATGTTGTCAAATGCTTTCTCCGCATCAATAAAGATTAAAGCTGCCCTTGTGTTTCTAATTCGCAACAGCTCCAATATATCAATAATGTTCCTAGTGTTATCGGACATGTGTCTGCCAGGGAGAAAGCCGGCTTGGTCCTTGTGAATTACTTCATTTAGTACATTTTTAAGTCTATTCGCTAAAATGTCTGCAAATATTTTGTAATCCACATTCAGGAGTGAGATGGGACGGTAGTTCTTAAGCTGGGTCTTTTCCCTTTCTGATTTGGGTATCAATGTGATGACTGCTTCTTTCCACGTTTCCGGTGCCCTTCTCCCCTCCATAATCTGGTTACAAACCTCCAACAACGGTTGTATCAAACAATCCTTCAAAGTCTTATAATATTTGGAGGTAAGACCATCTGGGCCTGGAGATTTGCCAAGTTGCATATTTTGGATGGCACCTTCAATTTCCTGTTGAGTTATTTTGCTGTTGAGAATTGATCTTTTGTCTTGAGTTATTTTGGATAGTCCATTTGTCCTCAAAAATTGGTCTATTTCCGATTCTTTCTGAGGCCCCTGTGCATAAAGCTCTTTGAAATATCTGTGGAAGCACTTTCTTATTTCTTCTGGTTTCTGAACTATTTTTCCTTGAACCTCCAAATTTGTAACCGTATTTAACTTTTGTCTTTTCTTCAACTGCCAAGCTAACAACTTTCCACATTTATTTGCTGATTCAAACGATCTCTGCTTCATTTGTTTAATTTTCCATTCAATCTCTTGATTGATCAATTTCGAATATTGAGCTTGATAGAATTTGATCTCTCTTAGCACCTCTTTTGACTTTGGTTTGGTTCTCAGCTTTTTCTCTCCTTCACTTATTTTCTCTAGAATTTTTTCCTTTTTTCCATTCCAAAATTTTCTCTTTATTGTATTCTGTTGTATCAGAAACCCTCTCATTACAGCTTTACTTGCGTCCCAGATTGTTCTTTTCTCCACCGTAGTGTTCAAATTTATTTCAAAATAGTCCTTTAGCGTTTTTTGGGCCTTCTTGACAATCTCTTGATCTCTTAACAAGGTGTCATTCATTCTCCATCTGAAGGATCCAGTTGGGATAAGTCTCAGTTCCAATTTCAAGGCGTTATGGTCGGAGCAGGTTTTTGGGCAGATTTCCACTTTTCTTGTTTTCGGTGCCAGCCCTCTAGATATCCAAATTTGGTCAATTCGTGTCCATGACAGATGGGCCTCAGAAAAGAAGGTTCCTTCTTTACCCAAGGGGTTCCTTGTCCTCCAGATGTCAATCAAGTCCATATTGTCTGTCATTTCAAAAAAGGTTTTAGGAAGTCTGCCGTCTGTTGTTAAGTTTTGATTTTGGGATTTGTCCATATTTGTTGACACCACCCCATTCATATCTCCCATCACAATAATATTAGAATAATCCAGATAGTCCATCATTGTCTCATGCAGCTTCTTGTAGAATTCTGATTTTCCATCATTTGGCGCATAAATTCCTAATATCAAAATCTTCTTCCCTTGTGTTTGAATTTCAATTGCAAGAATTCTTCCATAATCATCTTTAAATAAAAATTTTGGT
Organism: Podarcis bocagei; assembly: GCF_964188305.1. Taxonomy (NCBI): domain Eukaryota; kingdom Metazoa; phylum Chordata; class Lepidosauria; order Squamata; family Lacertidae; genus Podarcis; species Podarcis bocagei. The sequence goes on from NC_138135.1 coordinate 3,406,390, forward strand.
GACAGGTTCTCCTTTGCATAAATTACAACGCCTCTTTTTTTGACTTTGTCTGATGAAATAAATTCTTGGCCAAGTCTTTTGTTGATTAATACTTTCCTGTGGAGCCTAGTCACATGTGTTTCTTGGAGGCATATTACGTCCAATTGTTCTTTTTTTAAGATATGAAATATCCTCCTTCTTTTTTCCGGGGAATTCCCGCCATTTATATTCCAACTAAGTAGCTGCAGAGACATCCTGTTCTAATTAAGATGTTCTTAGGATGAGGTGCCTTCCTTTTGCTCAGATCCCGAGGGTGCAGGCGTTAGCCCGCCTTCAGGCAGTATTGGTGTTGGTAAACCTGGGAGCCAATCTGCTCCTTTTTGGAGATCTTCTCCGTGGTCGTGAAGGAACTTTTGGTTATCTTCAGGTGTTCTGATTTTAACCTTCCTTTCTTTGTAGGTAAAAGATAATCCTTGTGGAAACTCCCACCTGTAGGGAATTGCGTTGTGTCTCAGCAATTTTGCTAGTTCTGTATAGGTGGCTCTGAGGTCCAACAACTGTCTCGGAATATCTCTATAAATTTCCACCCTTTTGTCTTGAATTTCAATTGCTTTTTTGAAGTGAAGACCTAGGATCTTATCTCTCTCCTCCTTTGATCTTAAGATTATCAAGCAATCCCTGGATCTGTCTTTCCTTACCAATCTTCCCAGTCTATATGCCGAGACAATCCTGAAGTCTGTATCTTCCTTTAAACCCCAGAACTTCGTGAATTCCTGTGTCAAGTATCCAATCAGGTCTCCTTGCTCGAGTTCCGGGATGCCTCTCAATTTGATGTTGCTCTCACGGTTTTTCAGTTCCACCATTGACAGATAAATTTGTTGTTCACCCACCTGTTTGTGCAGGGGCTTGACTTCTCCTTTTATTTCTTCAACTTCTTTTTGTAAAGCTCCCACTTTCTGAATTGCTTCTTCAGCTAATTCCCAATTTTCCGCCGTTGCTCCTTGCAAGTTCTCTATAGCTTGCGTGTGCTGAGAAACTTGGTCAGTCAATTTTTGAATCGAGGAAGTCGCTTTATCTATTTTCAAAGACTGGTCGTCCACTTTCTGATTTAGACTTGATAGTTGCTCCAGTATTTGTTTTAGTAGTGTGTCTGACCCACCTGCTGCCATATCTTCCTCAGTGGACTTCTCAGTTATTTCCCCTTCCCTCTGGGTCACCAGTACAGCTGGAACCGACGATCGGCGTCCTTGAGTCAATGTTGTTTGTACAAATTGTGCTGGTTTTCTTTCCTTTTCTTTTTCCTTGGCCTCTTTAGATTCCTTGGCTTTAGATGCTCTTGTTCTCCCTGCACCACTCATTACACATCTGTCAGTGTTCAAGGTCAGATTGTCTATTGTTCCATGGGAGAGACAAATTCAGTTATAAACAACCAGTAAAGTGGAATTCAAAACAAAAGTCAATTCCCAGGATTTTATAATCCGAAAGCCCTGTAGGGGGAGTGCCACCAGGTTTCAAAGACAAAGAAGGAAGTAATCCGCCATTAAAGTTCCAAGTTATTTCAAATCAGAAAATCCGATAGTCCGACAGTCCCTTCAAAGACTCAAAGTTCCCCAAAGCACCTTTTAAAGTTCAGCAAAGTTTCACCAAAGGTGCTTGCAACAATATCACATCCAGTCTTTTCTGCTCAAATGTATCAGTTACGCTCCAGCAAAGTTTTTGCAACTGTTTCCGCAGTTTAACACAATCTCCCTCTCCGGCAGCCCGACGATCTGGCTCCTTAAAAATACAGCCCAAAGAAGAAAAAAGATAGGAGGAAAGTCCCCATTTACTACTTCTTTTAGTCAATGTCCATTTCCACCTTCAGTTTAAAAGAACAAGCAGGTCTGATAGCACAAAAAAGTTAAAACTTCCCACAGTCCCGTTTCAAGCGCTTTCCGCTTTTTAAAGCTTTGCTTTGATCTTGTCAGCAATGTCGGAAGACGGACTTCCCTTTTCTCGTCTCCCGTTTTCAGCCAGATTTGAAAAATTCTTTGCCAAATTTTAAACCCCTTTACTCACGGGTATGTTGCTTGCAATTTGGTGTTGATTTTAGGAAGAAGGATCAGCGCTCATCTGTAACAGCCGCGCGGCTTCGCTTCCGCGGAAAGAGCGATGAACTCACAGCACCGCTACCCCTCCTTCACTCCGGGTCTCCTTACGGGGTCCCTTCTGTGTTTTCAGAGCAGCTTCTGGTGCCCGCCGAGTCCCACGGCCACGGGCTCACTCTACCCGTGGTTTATCTTGATGGGTCGTCGCTATGCCGCAGCGAACGACCCTTTTCCGCGGAGCCCCTCTTCAGAGAACGAAGAGGACCGCCATTACAGTTTCGCGCCGCCCCCGGAAGTCCCTGACACTAATTTTCTATCTGGTCCAGCATCTGCCCAACTGCTGTCGGCCCAACATTCAAGCTGTGTGCTGCCCTCTGCTGATAGTTTTAAGCGAAACCTTTTGGTAGTTTGGAGATACCTTAAAACTCTTTTTACTCCTTGCCAAGCATGCATTGATGGTTTTTCAGCTTGTCTACACAGCATGTTGACAGCATATGTTATATCGGGCCGAGTCCACTGTGCAATGTGGAGTAGACTGCCTATCGCTGACTGGTAAACCCCGGGATTACAGAACTCTGCCTGTTGCTCAGTTTGAGCATCCTTTGTGTAACTTAACTCCATTGGGGTTTTAACACCAGCACAGTTGTCCATTTTAAACCTTTCCAGCAACTGCTGGATCTTAGCTTCTTGGCTGAGCCAATAGTTCCCATCTTCATCTTGCTGAATTTTAACTCCTAGATAAACAGATACATTGCCTAGTGATTTTATCTGAAACTTTTCTCCAAGCTTTGTGGCAAATTGTTGTGCAAGTTTATCGTCCTTTCCACTGTATAATAAATCGTCAACAAATATCAAGACTGCTTCTTGTTCACATCCTGAGCCTTTTAGATAAAGACACGCATCTGCTGCGCTCTTTCTGAACCCCATGCTCTCTAGAGCATCGTTTAAGCAGGAATACCAATTACGGGCGGACTGTTTCAACCCATAAATGGATTTGTGTAGGCGCCAGACCTGGTTTGGCTTGTCTCCTTCAAAACCTGGTGGTGGCGTCATATAGACTTCCTCCTGTAAGTCTGCATTTAAATAAGCCACATTGACATCAAAATGAAACAGCTTATTTCCCTTCTTAGCTGAAGAGGCTAAAAGCATTCTTAATGACTCCGGTCTTGAAGTAGGGGCATAAATTTGAGAATAGTGAACTCCTTTGCGCTGTGAAAACCCTTTTGCAACTAGTCGGGCTTTATATTGCAACTCCTCAGTAGTTGTGGGCTTTAAACGATATACCCATCGACAACCTACAGCTTGTTGGCCTTTTGGAAGCTCTGTACTTGTAAACACACCGAGAGACTTCATTGAAGCCATCTCTTTTTCCATTGCTTCCTGCCACTTTGCGGCTTCTGAGCTTGGAAGCTGTTGTACCTCTATATAGCTATCTGGCTCACACTGTGCCATATTTACGTATACACTTGTCACCTTAAACCGCTCTGGCGGCTTGCCCTTTGTGGCACGTTTTGACCTGCGCAATTGCTCCTCTTGTGCCCCCTCTGACCGTTGGCTGTCAGAATCTGTCTCAGACTTTATGTCTGGACGTGCCTCTAGGGATAAAGACCTCCGTATAGATACCTCCCTTGGGCTTGGTGTTACAGGCGACCTGCTTCGCTTCTGCTGTCTGCTAGGCCTAACGACTGGCGATGTTGGAACACTCTTAGATTCTGGCTTTTCTACCTTAGGAGAAGAACCTTGTGTCTGGTCAGAATCTGCATCTGGACCATGTGCACCATCCCCTTCTGGCTCATCACCCTCTGGACTTTCTTTCTCAGCATAAATGCCTAAATCATCTCTCAAAATGTCAGGGTTAGCATGTAAGTGAGTCCATCCGGATTGCTCACAAAATTCAGCGCTCCTACTGAGGACCACTCTTGTAGTATCCCCATCTGGGTTCACGAACCTCCAAGATTTGGCGTGTGGTTCGTACCCACAAAAGATGAGTTTCCTAGCCCTTGGACTTCCCTTTTTCCTTAACGCCTTTGGGATAAGTACATAGGCTTGAGATCCAAACACCCGAAAGTAATTAACTTTGGGCTTCTTCCCATATAAAGCAAAATATGGCGTAGTATCAATTACCAAATTATATACTCGGTTCAGAACATGAGTAGCCGTCTGCCAGGCTTCCGCCCAGTAACTTTGAGGAAGTTTAGCATCAAACAACATAGAATTTGCCAACTCTTGCAGAACCCTGTTTTTACGTTTGGCCACGCCTCCTTCTTGGGGGGAATAAGGTGTAGACAGACGATGCTTAATTCCCTTTTTCTTAAAGAAATTCTGCAACACAGACCCGGTAAATTCTGACCCTCTGTCTGTCTGAAAAGCAAGAACTCTAGTACCGAATTCAAGTTCTACTGCATGAACCCAATTTTTAACTGTTTCTGCAGTATCTGCTTTTGTTTTGAGAGGAAAAAACCATGTAACCTTTGTTTTGTCATCTGAGAGACACAGTGCATACCTCGAACCTCCCATGCTAGCAACAGGCATTGGGCCACATAGGTCCATATGCACAAGTTGGAATACTTTGTCAGATTTCCTATTTGAACTGGGATAGCTGCATCTATGAACCTTCGCCCTTTTGCATGCAGTACAATCCAAATACTTAGTACATTTGTTCAATTTGCACCCTTCTGATAATTCAGGTTGTCTTTTAACATACTGAAAATTAATATGTCCCAAACGGCGATGCCATAAATGAACACAATAATTATGGGTAGGTGAGTTCACACAACCAGCATGAACCTGTTCAACTTCATCAGGACTTGTCTCAAAATAATATAACCCATCTCTGCATTCCACCTGCAAAAGAGATACGTTATTCTTTGAAATAGTGCAAACCCCATTTTCAAACACAGTTTTAAACCCATTTCTATCAAGTTCTGACACAGACAAAATACACCCCTTCATTCCCTTTAGCACGTAGGCATCAATTTCTGTTTGCAAACACTTCAAAAACACTGTGCCTACGGTCTCTAAGGAACGTTTAGTTGAATCTGCCATTGTCACAACTTTAAGGGTTTGCAAATGTCTGCAATTCTGCAAACGGACACTAGATGGCGCCACCAGGTGATGAGATGCACCACTGTCAATCAACCAGCGTAGATTGCTGCCTTGGCCACACCCTTGCATCAACACCATTGCTGAAGCCATGTGCTGTGTGCTGCGGGAGTAGCCACGACCTCCTCCTCTTCTTCGACGTCCCCTGGAACTCCTTGTCTGGTAACTAGGGGTAACGGCCTTGGTGCTGTCTTGACCAGGTTCACGTGTACAACTCCTGATTAAATGGGAAGAGGAACCACAGCGAAAACAGTGTCTAGCTGCAAAAGCATTTACTGTGTTCTCAAACTCAGCATCCCCACTCTTAGGCACAGCATAACTCCCCTTTGAAGACAAACCTCTTTCTCTTTGCCTTTTATCCTGTTCATCAGCAAGTCGAGAAGAAATGTATTCAAGGGTTAATTCAGATGAAGGCATAGCTTCCAAAGTTAAAGCTAGAGTCTCATAGCTTTTATCAAGAGAAGACAACAAAATGTATGACTGCTGCTCCATAGAGAAAGGAATGCCCAGCTGTCTTAGTTGATTAAAGGCAGACACCATTTTGGCAATATGTTCTTTCACACACGCTCCCGGTTGGAGACGTAAATCAAACAAACATCTTGTAGCATGGATCTTGGCCCCCGCAGTGTTTCTGGAATTTAGCCGCTGCAGAACCGTCCAGACCTCATGCGTGTTCTTTAACTCAGAAACATAAGGCATTTGCTCTGGTCCCACTGCCAAAACTAGTAGACCTTGGGCTTTCCTGTCACGTTTCTGTGAAGCTGCCGCTGCTGCTTTGTCTTCTGCAGACGCGTCTGCAGCTGCCTGTAAAGGCGGTGCTTCAGTACAACTCCACAACTCTTTTGCTTGCAACCAAACCCTTACTCTAGCCTTCCAATCTTGCCATTTTTTCCCATTGAGTCGCGTAAAGGGGACAGTAAAACTTTCCTGGGACTCTGCCATCCTCCCTGGGGCTTAGGAACGATACTCACAGACCTGTAGACCGTCTCCCAGCTGCTGAGGTGGCTCCTCGAGGAATAAGACATCTTCCAGCGAGTACAAACTGCCCAGTGCCTCTTTCCTAGGCACGTTGCAGGACTCAAGCTGCTTTGAAGGCTTTCGTTGTCGGCAACCGCTTCTGTCTTCGCTCCAGTCCTTGCATAAATCACTCTTAACTGCACTCCTTATCTCCTTCTTGACGTACAAACAGCCATAACCTGTCCCATTAAACTTTAATTAGTTTAATGCTTATCAAATGTCCAGTGCGCTTCCGATGCCACAATGTCCCATTACAGCAGAGCATTTCGCACAGCGGCTCAAGAAGGGCTGGAGAGTCAGCATCTTTTCAACAAAGGAATCTTGGAGCAAGCGGTTTGGAACTCAAATAAAAGGTTTATTTACACAAAACAAAAAACCCTGGTGAAGAATCACACATTTCAGCAAACACGCCCCAAAAGAAAGGAAAGGGGGAAAGGAAGGAAACACACGAGTGAGTTGACTATTTATACAAACTCACATTCCAGGAAGCTTAACGACCTCCAGCTGCTCAGTGACTAGAGCGTCTTGATTAGAGCTTCTTAACCCTTTAATACCAACATTCTGGGAGCGTAGAAGGGATTCAACAATTGCCTGGGGTAGATGCCAGTGGGAGGCAAAAGGCAATGGGAGGTGAGTTGAACTCAAAGAGGTCTGTAAATAGGGGTTCACAGTTTCCCTCAGGATGCGTGACGAGAGGGGGTGTTATTGGTTTCAGAACTCAGAGGGTTAAGGAGTTCTGTGTGACGTCTCTTTCCTGAGGCGTGGTTACAAACACTTACGGGAGGGGTTTGACTCTGAGTGTTTCAGTCTGTCGCTATGCGAAAGGGAGAATGGGCGAGGTTTCGCCAGGTCTGAATTTATGCTGTTATTCTACTTGATTACAGGCTAAAGAAGATAAGGAACGCCTGTGTGTCTGTTCTGAATTTATCACCCACACGCTGCAATTGCTTTCTGACCGCTGTGATCGCTCTGCTACCGGCCAAGGAGAGGCAGAAGACCCTTTGGATCGGCACGGACAGGCAGCTGAGTTGTGCAAGGGAAGCGTGCCAGGCTCCATGTTTTGGCCTCTCTTGGCACTCTTGGCCGGCATATTGCCATAGTCTTCTATAAAAGTATAAAAAGAGTTTACTCACACATTCTGTTCATAAACGGATCCCAGAAGACAGACTTAAGTTACAAAAGTTACATACACCTGGAAACTATCCCATAAGGAGACAGCCCAAGAAAGCATCTTAGGCTAAGCAGATGTTGCTTCTTCGACAAATGTAGTCAGAGAGAGAGTGGCTGACCAGTCCTGCTCTTTTGTTACCTGGGCAGGTGAGGTCACACCCACTTCTAGTCACATGCAGAAGAAGTCTGTCCCAGCCTAGGAGAAATCGGAAGTTCCGACTGGCTGCTCCAGACATCCCCTTTTATTTCCACTCTAGGGATGTTGTACTAGACTGCTCTTGTGTTTCACATCCCACAGACACTTTAAAAGTCAGCACCAACAGTTTGAATTGTGCTCGGAAATGCGCTGGGAGCCAGGGAATATACTTTAGAAATAGTGTTATGTGGTCTCAGTGGCTGCTCCCAGTAACTAGTCTAGGTCCCCCATTCTGGATTAGTTGCAGTTTCAGAGTCACCTTCAAAGGTAGCCCCATGTAGAGCAGCTGGCAGTACTCCAAGCAGGAGATAACCAGAGCATGCACCACTCTGGCCAGACAGTCTGCAGGCTACTTGAGTCTCATCCTGTGTACCAGATGGAGCTGCCAGGCAGCTGCCCTGGACACAGAATTGATCTGTGCCTCCATGGACAGCTGGGAGTCCAAAATGACCCCCAGGCTGCACACCTGGTCCTTCAGGGGCACAGTTACCCCATCAGGACCAGGAATGCCCCCATCCTCCCCCAGGGATAGTACAGTGGTGCCCCGCAAGACGAATGCCTCGCAAGACGGAAAACCCGCTAGACGAAAGGGTTTTCCATTTTTGAGTTGCTTCACAAGACGAATTTCCCTATGGGCTTGCTTCGCAAGACGAAACGTCTTGCTAGTCTTGCGATTTTTTTTACGCTCCCCCCCCTTTTTCTAAGCTGCTAAGCCACTAATAGCCTTTTAGCAGCTAAGCCGCTAAGCCTTTAATAGCCGCTAAGCCGCTAATAGTGCTAATCCGCTAAACTGCTAATAGGGTTGCTTTGCAAGACGAAAAAACCGCTAGACGAAGAGAATCGCGGAACGGATTCTTTTTGTCTTGCGAGGCACCACTGTATTTCTGTCATGTCAGGATTCAACCTCAATGTGTTACCCGCCATCCATCCTCCAACCACCTACAGACAGCCACACATGGCATTCACCATCTTCACTAGTTCCAATTTAAAAGAGAGGGAGAGCTGGGCATCATCCACATACTAGTGAACACCCAACCCAACCCCCTGATGATCTCTCCCAGTGGCTGCATATAGATAGTAAAAAGCATGGGGGAGAGAATGGAGCCCTGGGGCACCCCACAAGTAAGCATCCAGGGGTCTGAACACCACTCTCTGGACATGGCCCAGGAGGAAGGAGGGGAACCACTGCATAGCAGGGCCCCCAGCTCCCCTAGAGGGTCCAGAAGGACACCATGGCCAAGGTCTCCAAAGCCGCTAAGAGATCCAGCAGAACCAGGAAACAGCTTTCCTCTCAATATCTGTCCCATTGGAGATAATCAGCCAGGGCAGTTCAAGTCCCATGATGAGGCCTGAATCCCCATTGGAAGGATCATGGTGGCAGAAGCTTTCCTGGTCCTGCACCCCCAAAAGCTTCTGCCACAATACTTTTTTTAGCTTTCAAGGGGCCACCGGATACATTGTGGTATTTTCTTCTAAAAACAAATATTTTGAATACTTTTACACTGCCGTATGATGTAAATATGGGATGCGGGTGGCGCTGTGGGTTAAACCACAGAGCCTAGGACTTGCCAATCAGAAGGTCGGTGGTTCGAATCCTCGTAATGCGGTGAGCTCCCGCTGTTCGGTCCCTGCTCCTGCCCACCTAGCAGTTCGAAAGAACGTCAAAGTGCAAGTAGATAAATAGGTACCTCTCCAGCGGGAAGGTAAACGGCATTTTCATGCCTTGCTCTGGTTCACCAGAAGTGGCTCAGTCATGCTGGCAACATGACCCGGAAGCCGTACGCTGGCTCCCTCAGCCCATAAAGCGAGATGAGCCTGGCTGATATGGTCCCAAGGAAAGCAGAGCAGTATGTTTGGCACCAGCTTGGCTGCAGGAATTGAATGAAGAAGGTGTGCAGGACACCATCCAACCGTCTTAGAGACTCCACTCTGGATTTGTGTAGGTTTTCCTCCATAGCCTTTTCTTCCCCTGAACATAGCTCAAGAGGCAGTGAAAGTTTAGGAGCAGAGTTTTCCTTCTTGATGGGCTTCCTTCCCCGGTTGACGATCCCATCGGCCCTTCACTTTCCTCTGCAGCAGGGGCAGAATCTGCCTTCTGGACTGTGGGATTCACTGTTCTTCTCCTCCTCTCCATCCACCAGGGTCTGCCGTCACCTGCAGCAGAAATCCCCAACCCACCAAGGATTTGAGACCCATCAACTATCCTCACCACGGTTTTGCTGGCCGGTTGAAGCGATTCCTGGGATTGTGGCCCCTGTTGCATGCTGACAGCTTCTGGAAGCCACAGGTGAGAGCTGAGTGCAGGATGGGGACTAATGGTGGATAAATTACCCCATAAGGTGCATGACATGACCCCCACCAAAGGTACCCAGATATTTGAGACAGATAAGGAATAAATTCATGTCTCTGGAAATATCACAACATCAGGCCATCAATAAATCAACACTACATATTCAAGGATGAAGGGATAAGTTTTGTGCCTCACTGGGGACCCAGTGAGAACTGTATGCTTTGAAAGCTCAGTAAACTATTACTGAAGAAGTCCTGCTGCCTCTGTGTGCGTTTTTGACCTCAGTGTGGGACTGGCTCTACATGTGGCCCCTACCCTGCTGCTACTTGGCTCATGGCCTGGAGTTGCTCTACTCAAGCATGCATGATGGTGTGTCTGCGTGTGACTGTGTTTTTTTGCACTGTTATGGAAATGACAAGTGGGACCCACATCTTTAAAGTTGTTGCAATGTTACAAATCATCAAACCTTTATTGGCATCACTTACAAACATTCAGAATAAGTAGGCCAGTGCGATCTCATCGCCATTTCAACAGTACAGTCATTTGCCAAAGGGAAGAAGAGGCAAGCAATCTACTTCATCTATCCAGCAAGGGCAGGATCCTGTAGCGTACTTTGGCGACAAAAAATCAAATAGAGGAACTTAGCTACTGTCTTGGTGAGCTCATGGTCTCTCCCCTGGAATAAGAAGCGTACAACCTCCTTCTCTGGTTTCCAGGTTGGAATGCATAGATGGTCTAAAAATTGTTGGCAAAGATCATCATAGATTTTACATTTAAGGGCCATGTGAGCTAGAGTTTCCACCAGGTGGGCATCGCATGGGCAGATCCTATCTCCTTCTGCCAAACCCACAAACCTGCCCCAAAGGAGGTTAGGAGGATTAGACTTGAACCTAGGCAGAGGAAAAGCCCTTTTTTCTTGCGGGTTAAACAAAAATTGTAAATAATTAAGGTTAAATTCCTGCACCCTAGAGTCGAAAATAAAGAGGGGACCATGTTTTTTCCGCAGCTGAGATTAGTTCCTGAAGATCTATGTCCCACAGCCTAGTTTTTAACATGGCCTTGGCTACTGGGGAAGCCATGGTGATAATGTTGCAAATATTATGCCTGAATGTATCCTTTCGACTTGACAGCTCGGGGAAGATACCTAGCTTTATAAATTTGTAGAAAATCCATACTTTAACTGACTCTCCTCATTCCAACGCCATTTTGATCCTTAGAGAAAGGGGAATTTGGGCTCCACCTCCCTCCGTGAACCAAGAAGCAGAAAATCAGATCAGTGAAAATCGGCAGTGTCAAGCGCTCGTCCTACACTCGAGTAGGATCCTGGTAGAGACACATGCCCGACTGGCATGTTGTCTCCCTCCTGGTCATTCGTTCGGGAGCTTCAAAAGCTTCACAGCAACTGATGCCAACAGACATCGGCACACTTAGGGATCTGCAGAGTGTTTGCAGTTTGCGTAACAGAGCTCAGCAACTCAGCATTTTGGCTAATCTACTTTATTTACATATAAACACACACGGAGCACTGCAACATGGCTCCCTCTCTCTCTAGCATCAGACAGCAAAGAGAGAGAACAAAGGACAATAGTCTCACTTCAGGAACATAGTCTCCATCTCTTCCCACTGTGGAGTCAAAACATACACCATCATGTGATAGACAAAAATACCATGACTGCAATCACGGAGCTGGAAATCTAACAGGCAGCAGGAACAGGGCATCCCGTCATAATCCCCCAAGCGTAAGAACAGAGACATGGCCCCCCATCCAGGGAGTGACCAGGGGAAACAATGGACATCTGCAGAGGCAGTTGAGCAAGCCAGGTGTTCTGAAAGCCCATCTCCAGACAAGTCCTGAGGGCAAAGAGATGTCAAGAGTTTTATTGTTCTTCCGGTGATGGGGAGTTAAGAGGTGTTGGAAAAGGGGCCTGATAAAGAGACCTAATGTTGGACTTGTGTCACCCTTGTAGACCCCTCCCCCTTTGTGACATGCTACTGATGTAGTGATGATGTCTCAGTGATGCTGCTCCAAGTGTATTCTGGGATATTGTGGGAAGTTTTAAAAGAGGGGGGTCACCCCTTACTCAGGGTTCTTACTCCTGTGGGGACCTGTTGCACAACAATAAGGATCATGGTCTACTGACCGCTGTTTTGCTGGAGCTTCCTTCTTCTACTGACCACATGGACCCGCGGGGGAGCAGCACCCCGAAGAGCTCGGCTGTTGAGTCGTCTCTCACCCCAGAATTTTTCATTACCAATAATGATCTTTTAAAATGTTTATATTTTTTGTTGTCTGCCACACTCCAAAAAAATTCACCATCTTTTCTATCCCCAGCTCTGCTATCTGTCTCTACTCATTTTTCTTCTGTTGTCTCATATTTTTACCAACAATTTATTTCAATTTTTATTCAATTTAACACCTGCGACTTGGCCAAATTGATTAATCTTGTTGAGCACCGTTGGTATACTTTCCAGTGGGCTTCTACCATTATTACCAGGTTGTTTGCAAATGCCTTAAGTTCATATGATCTTCATCCCACTGTAATAATTAATAATAATAATAATAATAATAATAATAATAATAATAATAATAATAATAATAATTTGTATCCCACCCTCCCTGGCCAAAGCCGGGCTCAGAGCGGCTAACAACAGGTAAAAATAGCCCAGTGTACAGAAAATTGCACAGTCAATTAATTAAATACATTCTAGACTCAATTCAGAATCAAATTAATGGCAACCATCGGGTTAGGGTTCTATGAAGATTACAGAAGGAGAGGAAAGGCCAGGCAGAACACCTCCGTCTTGCAGGCCCTGCAAAAAGATATATTGATGATGCTGTGAGAACTCTATCCTGGATATGGTGGGAAAGTTTTAAATGTCAATGTCGCCCCCTGCTCTGGGATCACTCACTGTTGTTGAATCTGTTGCACAACAATAAAGAATCTCAGTCTACTGACTGCTGTTTTGCTCCAAATTGCTTCGCTGGAATTTCCTTCTTTTACTGACCGCACGGACCCGCAGGGGACTTGGACCCTGATGAGCTGAGCTGTTGGGTAGACTCTCAACCCATAATTTTCCTTATCAAAACCTTTCTGCAAATGGCCTTTGCAACACAACTCCCTGGATGGTTACAAAGTATACACATTTGCCTCTTTGCAGCTGATGCTTTCGCTTAGCCCCGTTTCCTCAATGAATCCTCCCATTTCTTGATGAAATAGAACTTCTGACAGGAAAACCTGAGCTGAAACAGAACAGAGAGCAAAACAGCAGCCCTGTCTGACTCCCGTCAGCCTCCAGACGCCCCCAGTCACGTGGCAGGAGATTCTTCCTGACCCCCCCCCCCATCAGTGATGATCCAGATGTGATCCATTGATGATAAGCATGATCCAAGCAGACTGGTCCAAAGAGCAGATCTCTAGGCCTGAATGAAACGGGTCTGCGATGATGGATTCTGGAGTCAAGAAATCCGCCCTTTCCAGTGATCTCTCAGGCTGGCCAGGAAATGGCAGGGAGCAGGAATCGTCAGGCATCCCGGTTGACAGACCTGTCATGTTGCCAAAACACGAACTCGGAGTCTGATCTGATTTCCAGGTACAACGCATTTTGTGACTTCGCTGTTTGATTGTCGGGATCAGCCCCTCCCCCCTCTCCTGATCCCAGAAGGAAGACCGGGGGGGGGGTTGCCTCTCCTCCTTCCCCCCCACCCGCTCAAAACTTTCCCTCCCCTCCCGGAACATCTTTCTCTTATCCCGCCCACACAATCCCAGATCCCGCCCCCAATACATTGCTCCTCCTCCTCCAATCCGGCTTCGCTCCGGAAATGAGGGGGGGAGCCCCCCTCCCAACCTGCCCTGCTTCTCACGCAAGTGGAGCTTCCACTCCGGATTGCTGCTCTGCCCCGTAGATCTAGGGGGGGGGGGCGCTTTCGGAAAGGGGAGGAGGATGGGAAGATGAGGATCCCCGCCCAACGTGGATGTTGCAGGAAAGAAATGAGAATCGGAGCGAGGACAAAGAGGTAAAGGGGCAGCGGGGGGCGGAGAGGGGGGGAAAGGACCCAGAGACCCCGCCAGCTCCCCCAAGCGCCTTCCGTGGGGCCTGGATCCCGGCACGCGTGCTGCCAATGGGCGGAGATGGGGCGCCCACCCACGATGACTCCCTGGGGCGCGGAGAAGCGGGCCAGAAAGGGTTAAGGGGTGCGGGAGGCGCCTGGATAGAGACCCCCCGTCCCTCCCTTGCTCCTGTCGGGGGGGCTGCGAATGGAGAGGTGGGCGCGCAGGGCGAGGGGTGACCCGAGCCAAGGGGGCCTTTGGGTGCAGGGGAGACTCCGGGAGAGAGGGAGGGGGTCGAGGAATGGGGGGAGGGAGGGGAGCATCCCTGGGTCAGAGAAGGGCAGCGGGGGCGGGGGGAGATAGGAAGACCAGTCTTGGGGGGGGTCTCCATCGTGCCTTCCTTGGGGTCTCTCCGGAGGGGCCGCCTTGGCTTCTCCCTCCCGCCCAGGAATGGGCCACCCCTTCAAGGCGACCAGAGAGGGATCCCTGGAAAGTGGGGGGTCCTGTCCTCCCACCCTTCTTTCCTGCAATCACCATCCTCTTCCCACCCCATAAGTCCCTGCCCTGTCCGGACGCAGCACTTCTGCCCAGTCCAACCAATGGTCCCCTGGAGAGGAGAGGAAATCCCCAGAGGAAGAGGGGAGGGGGGAGGCCTTCTCAGAAGCGGCTCTTGGCTTCCGCAATCCCACCCAGGAAGCAGCCAGAAACCTTTTCCTCTCTCTCAGGCTTCCATCTTTATTGTCTTTTCCACTGAGGATGAGGATAATGTACACCTGTCATCAGAAACAGGGGTGCAGAGTCCATGGAATGGCTCTCAGGATTGATACAGAAGTTGCACCTCAAAAGCATTTCTGTTCCTCTTATTGTTCATAGGCAATGTCAGAGTGACTGACAAGCTGAGATACAACCCATCACCATCCCATGACAGTGACTGCATGAATCTTCCCAGTCAAAGGACCCATTTTCATGATAGACAGTGCCTGGGGCTGGAGGCTCTACACACCGGGTGTGCCTGTGGAGGCCAAAGACTGCCAGTATTAGCACAGGTGAGGTGTGTGTCATTCCCAAATTTACAGACTGTATGTGAATGAAAGTTTGTGGGTGGGATTATAATTTACGGCAACCCTGTGATTTTCTCTGCCCATAACATTTCGTAAGCTAATATTGCAGTAAAAATTCCAAAATAACTACAAAAAATCACAAGATAATAATAATAGTACAGTGGTCCTTCGGGTTAAGAAGTGAATTTGTTCTGCAGGTCCGTTCTTAATCTGAAACTGTTCTTAACCTGAAGCACCACTTTAGCTAATGGGGCCACCACGCCGCTGGAGCACAATTTCTGTCCTCATCCTGAAGCACAGTTCTTAACTAAAAGTACTATTTCTGGGTTAGCAGAGTCTGTAACCTGAAGCTCCTGTAACCCGAGGTACCACTCTAGACGTTATAGTATTAGTATTTTCCCCCAGCCACTCTGGGCAGCCTACAGTACATATAGGTAAAGTTAAAGGGACCCCTGACCAATAGGTCCAGTCGTGGCCGACTCTGGGGTTGTGGCGCTCATCTCACTTTTTTGGCCAAGGGAGCCGGCGTACAACTTCCGGGTCATGTGGCCAGCAGGACTAAGCCGCTTCTGGCAAACCAGAGCAGCGCACGGAAATGCCGTTTACCTTCCCGCCGGAGCGGCACCTACCGTATTTTTCGCTCTATAAGACACACCTAGTTTTGGGGGGAGGAATCCAAGAAAAAAAAATTTTTTGAATCCCAGAAGCCAGAACAGCAAGAGGAATCTGGCTTCTGGGATACTGTGTGGCTGTTCTGGCTTCTGGGATACTGTGTGGCTGTTCTGGCTTCTGGGATAACAGCGCCTAGTGCAGCAGGATGAAGAGGCTAACGCAGAAGTCAGGACAGGTGCCTCGCTGAAGGGGCGCTGCGCAGTTCTCCCTCTTTGCGCAGCCGAAGACTGATAAGCATAACAGGATCCAAAAATAGCAAAAATGTAACTCACAGTAAAACCCTGACTTAGCAAACCAAAACAGTACTCAAGTAAGAAACAGACAAGCAGAGTAGAGTAATATCAGAATAGGAAGTGGGAGCAGGCGCATTTCAATACTGTAATTTATATATAATTCAATGTCAGAGTAACCCTGGGACTAGATAACAAGCCTCCAGGTGGACGTGCCCCATCTGCCCTTCACTTTCCTCTTCCGCACAGGCAGAATCTGCCTTCTGGACTGTGGGATTCACGGTTGTTCTCCTCCTCTCCATCCACCAGGGCTTGACTTCACGTGCAGCAGAATCCCCCAGCCCCCCAAGGATTTGAGACCCATCAGCTTTCCTCACCTGGTTTAGCCGGCCGGTTGAAGCCGTTGCTTGAACCCCTGTTGCATGCTGACAGCTTCTGGAAGCCACAGGTGAGACCTGAGTGCGGAGTGGGGACCAAGGGTGTAAAAATGACCCCAGAAGGTGTAGGACATGTCCCCCACCAAAGGAACTACTGCTCCCCAACACCCCATGACATCTAGATTCAGGTAGGTAGCCGTCTTGGTCTGAAGCACTTGAAATAAAAAATTAAAAAATAGTCCAGTAGCACCTTAGAGACCAGCTAATTTTGTTCTAGGTATAAGCTTTCGTGTGCATGCACACTTCTTCAGATACACTGAAACAGATGTCACCAGACCCTTGTATATCGTGGGAGGGTGGGGTGGGGTTTTTCTCAGAAAGGTACTCCTACTACCATCTCCTACTACCCTCCACTATATGAAGAAGTGTGCAAGCACATGAAGTGTGCAAGCACTTGATCCCTAAGTGCTGTTGCTGTTGTTGTTGGTTATTCGTTTAGTTGTGTCCGACTCTTCGTGACCGCCTGGACCAGAGCACGCCAGGCACTCCTGTCTTCTACTGCCTCCCGCAGTTTGGTCAAACTCATGCTGGTAGTTTCGAGAACACTGTCCAACCATCTCGTCTTCCGTTGTCTCCTTCTCCTTGTGCCCTCCATCTTTCCCAACATCAGGGTCTTTTCCAGGGAGTCTTCTCTTCACATGAGGTGGCCAGAGTCTTGGAGCCTCAGCTTCAGGATCTGTCCTTCCAGTGAGCACTCAGGGCTCATTTCCTTCAGAATGGATAGGTTTGATCTTCTTGCAGTCCATGGGACTCTCAAGAGTCTCCTCCAGCACCATAATTCAAAGCATCCATTCTTTTGCGATAAGCCTTCTTTATGGTCCAGCTCTCACTTCCATAATCACTACTGGGAAGACCATAGCTTTCACTATAAGGACCTTTCTTGGCAAGGTGATGTCTTTGCTTTTTAAGATGCTGTCTAGGTTTGTCATTACTTTTCTCCCAAGACCCTAAGTTGCTACTGGACTATTTTTGTTAATTTTTTTACTTCAACTGTGTCAGACCAATATGTCTACCTACCATTAAGTACAGTTATCTCCTTGCCTTGAATATCCTTGCCTTGAATATCCTGTTATTAAAGATGATTGAGGATTATGAAAGGTTGCTGATGCATTACTACCATTTGACATCATAGCATTTTCATTTCCTAAAAATTGGGAACATGGGTAGGACATGGGAGAATGTAGGAGATGTTGAAATAAGAGAAGGTGCTAATGGCGGTTGATGTATCCTTTTTTTGTGTGTGTTCTTTTTCCTGAAGCCCAAACAGGATTTCCTTTCTGCCCACTCTGAAAAAGGTGATGGAGGAGACAGAATTGCAGGGGACAAGGCACCTTTCATTTCATTGGGAATAGCCATTAAAATGTGTGAAATGTGGAATATGCTTCACTGAATGAGCACACAGAGTTCACATCAACGGACACAAAAAGGAAAGAACCCATTTAAAGGTATTGAGTGCAGAAAGAGATTCTCTTTCAATGCAAAACTTAGAACACACCAGCGGACTCACACAGGGGAAAAAGTATATTTATGTACGGAATGTGGAAAGAGCTTTAATAATAGTGGAAGCCTTAGAAGACATCAACGGACTCACACAGGGGAGAAACCATTTCAAGTTATGGAGTGTGAAATGAGTTTTAATAATAGTGCACACCTTAGGCAACATCAATGGACTCATACAGGGGAGAAACCATTTCAATGCATGGATTGTGGAAAGAGCTTCAGTCAGAGTGGACACCTTAGAAGACATCAACAGACTCACACAGGGGTGAAACCATATAAATGTATAGAATGTGGAAAAAGCTTCAGTCAGAATGCAGACCTTAGAAATCATCATCGGATTCACACAGGGGAGAAACCATTTAAATGCATGGACTGTGGAAAGAGCTTCAGTTGGAGTGGAGAGCTTAGATCACATCAACGGACTCACACAGGGGAGAAACCATATAAATGCATGGAGTGTGGAAAGAGCTTCAGTCAGAGTGAACACCTTAGAAATCATCAACGGATTCACACAGGGGAGAAACCATATGAATGTATGGAGTGTGGAAAGAGCTTCGGTCGGAGTGGAGAGCTTAGAAGACATCAACGGACTCACACAGGGGAGAAACCATATAAATGTATGGAGTGTGGAAAGAGCTTTAAAGAAAGTGGAAACCTTAGAAGACATCAACGGACTCACACAGGGGAGAAACCATTTAAATGCATGGAGTGTGGAAAGAGCTTCAGTCAGAATGCAGACCTTAGAAATCATCAACGGACTCACACAGGGGAGAAACCATTTAAATGCATGGAGTGTAAAATAAGCTTTAATGAAAGTGGAAGCCTTAGAAGACATCAACGGACTCACACAGGGGAGAAACCATATAAATGTATGGAGTGTGGAAAGGGCTTCAGTCAGAGTGCACACCTTAGAAATCATCAACGGATTCACACAGGGGAGAAACCATTTAAATGCATGGAGTGTGGAAAGAGCTTCAGTCAGAGTGGAGAGCTTAGATCACATCAACGGACTCACACAGGGGAGAAACCATATAAATGTATGGAGTGTGGAAAGAGCTTTAAAGAAAGTGGAAACCTTAGAAGACATCAACGGACTCACACAGGGGAGAAACCATTTAAATGCATGGAGTGTGGAAAGAGCTTCAGTCAGCGTGCACACCTTAGTAATCATCAACAGACTCACACAGAGGAGAAACCATATAAATGTATAGAGTGTGGAAAGTGTTGGCTATTTGCAGTATGCTAGCGCTGCAGAGAGCTTGCTGGGGAGACCATGCATTAAAAAAAAGGACTCGGACTTCCGGAGGCGGCGCGAAACGGTAATGGCGGTCACCTTTGCGCTGTGAAGGGGAAGCTCTGCAGAAACGGGTCGTCCGCTATGGCGAAGCGGAGACCCACACTGGAAAACCACAGGTAGAGTGAGCCTGTGGCCGTGGGACTCGGCGGGCACCAGAAGCCCCCCCCGAAACAAACAACGAACCCCGTAAGGGGCTCCGGAACGTGGAAGGGCTGGCGCGGTGCTGTGCCTCGATCACTCTTTCTGCGGAAGTGAAGCCTCTTAGCTGCTGCCGATGAGCGGTGACCTTTTTTCCTGGAACATTTGATTTGAAAACTACTAACCCGTGAGTAAGAGGGACTGAAGAATTTGGGGACTAAATTGAATTAAAATTCGGCTAAAGTGGGAGACGCAACCAGGAAGTCCGTCTCCCGGCACTGCTTAAGGATTTAAAGCAAAAGACTTTGATCAGCTGGAAGCCTTTGAAGTGGCATTAAAAACTTTTCATTCGTGTATCATTTGAGCTGCTTTAATAATAATAATAATAATAATTTTTTATTTATACCCCACCCTCCCCAGCCAAGGCCGGGCTCAGAGCGGCTTACAAGCAATAATAAAAACAAGATGAGTGATTACAACCTAAAAACAAAAATAAAATACAACATTAAAATAATGGAACATTAAAATATTAAAATGAAGCCTCATTGCAGGAGAAGGAAAAGAAAAAAGAAAAAGGGGGTGGAGGGAATCAAATTGGCTCCAATCCAAAGGCCAGGCGGAACAACTCTGTCTTACAGGCCCTGCGGAAAGAAATCAGATCCTGCAGGGCCCTGGTCTCATGAGACAGAGTGTTCCACCAAGTTGGGGCCAGTGCTGAAAAGGCCCTGGCTCTGGTTGAAGCCAATCTAACTTCCTTAGGGCCTGGGACCACTAGGGTGTTGTTATTTATGGACCTTGAGGCTCTCCGTGGGGCATACCAGGCGAGGCGGTCCCGTAGGTACGAGGGTCCTAGGCCGTGAAGGGCTTTAAAGGTCAAAAGCTGCACCTTAAATCTGACCCTGTACTCCACCGGGAGCCAGTGCAGCTTGAAAAGCACTGGATGAATATGCTCCCATGGCAGAGACCCCGTGAGGAGCCTTGCTGCAGCATTCTGTACCCGCTGGAGTTTCTGGGATAGCTTCAAGGGCAGCCCCACGTAGAGCGAATTACAGTAGTCAAGCCTGGAGATGACTGTCGCATGGATCACTAAGACTAAGTGAGGTAAATTTCCTTTTCCTTTTTGGCTTTGGACTTGGCTTTACCTCCTCCTTGTGGATTTACAAATGTTTTAAGAAGCCCAAAAACTCGGACTGCCAGATTAAATAGAACTGTCAAATTGCGGATTTTGCTTAGCTACCGGAACTGATACATTGGAGCGCTATTGGTCTAGATACATTGAGATACTGTTTCTCGCACTTCTTAGAGACTTTGTTTTACATTAAGGACTTGTTCTGTTACTATAAGAGGGCTGAAGGGCTTCTTTAAGGCTGTTTGGACATTAATGGAGTAACAACCTTATTCTCTCCCTCGAGATACTTTCATACTCCCCCTAGAGGATTTTGGGTTAACAGCTGTCTGGGATCTGTTTTTTGTATCTGCTTTTTCCTGTCTTGTGTTTACTCTCTGGACTTGTGGATTCCCATGGGAACATACATGGTTTGACCTTGACACGTAGACAGGAGTGGAATGAGTGGCTTCGGGAAAACAAGATCGGCTAAAGCGAAAGCTAAACAATTAACGCAAACAACTTTGGCTACACAGCTACGCAGATCTTCTGTTCCTGCTATCTTGGTGGCACAAGAGGAAGAAACAGAGCAGACTTCACTAGAAGGTATGGCTGCAGGAGGATCTGCCTCAGTATTAGAACAAATTTTGGGAAAATTGGAAAGTTTGGACAAAAAAGGCAGATGAGCATTCGGCTAAAATTGGCCAAGCTACAGCCAGTGTTAATAAACTGACTGAACAAGTTGCTCAGCATGCACAAGCAATTGGGAACCTTCAGGAAGCCACCACAGAAAATCGCAAATTAGCTGTGGAAGCCAATCAAAAAGCTGAAGCAGCAAAAGAGGAGGTAAAACCACTATACAAACAGGTTGGTGAACAGCAGGCCTACCTGTCTATGATAGAATTACGTAGTAGGGAAAATAACCTGAGACTGAGGTCAATTTCTGAATTGGAACAAGGGGATTTAATTGACTTTCTAACAAAAGAATTTGCTAAGTTTTGGCCCCTGGAAGAAGATAAGTTTAAAATTGTGACTGCTTTTAGACTTGGAAGAGTAGCAAGGAAAGACAAACCTAGAGACTGTTTGATTACTTTGAGATCCAAGGAAGAAAGAGATAAAATACTAAGCCTACATTACGAAAAGTCACTTGTAATCCAAGGCAGGAGGGCAGAAATCTACAAAGATATCCCAAAACAACTTTTGGATCTCAGATCTACATATACAGAGCTTGCTAAACTGCTGAGGAGCAACTCGATTCCTTTTAGGTGGGAATTTCCCCAAGGACTATCTTTTACATTTAGCGGGAAGAAAGTGAAAATAAAAACAGCCGAGGACAAAGAAAAGTTTCTGAATGACTACGGAGAAGACCTTCAGAAAGGGATTTTTGGAATTCCAGGGCCTGGGCCTTTGCCTGCTCCTACACCTCTGCCTATACCCACACCTTTGGGGCCTGAAGATCAGAAAAAAGAAACGCCACCACCAAGCGAATAGCAGATTTATCCAGGATGTCTCTGCAACTTCTCAGTTGGAACATTAATGGCGGTAATTCCCCGGAAAAAAGGAGAAGAATATTCCATGTATTAAAGAAAGAACAATTGGACATTATTTGCTTGCAGGAAACGCACGTGACTAGGCTCCACAGAAAAGTGTTAATTAACAAGAGATTAGGCCAAGAATTTATTTCATCAGACAGAGTTAAGAAAAGAGGAGTGGTGATTTACGCAAAGGAGAGCCTATCACCCAAATTCCTATTTAAAGATGAGCAAGGAAGAATTTTGGCAATAGAGATACAAACCCAAGGTGAAAAGTTTTTGATATTGGGAATTTATGCACTGAACGAGGGGAAATCAGAATTCTACAAGAAGCTGCATGAGACAATGCTGGACTATCTGGACTATAGCAACATCATTATGATGGGAGATATGAATGGGGTGGTTTCTACAAACATGGATAAGTCACAAAACCAAAGTATGACAAAAGACGGCAGACTACCAAAAACCTTTTTTGAGCTAACTGACAACATGGACTTGATTGATATTTGGAGGACAAAGAACCCCCTAGGAAGAGAAGGAACATTCTTTTCTGAAGCCCATCTGACATGGACAAGAATCAACCAAATATGGATAACTAGAGGACTGGCACCTAAGACTAGAAAAGTGGAAATCTGCCCAAAAACCTGCTCCGACCATAATGCAATGAAAATGGAAATGAGACTAATTCCAACCGGCTCCTTCAGATGGAAGATGAATGACACCTTGTTAAGAGACCAGGAGATTACTAAGAAGGCCCAAAAGACTTTAAGAGAGTATTTTGAGATAAACTTGAACACCACAGTGGAAAAAAGAGTAATCTGGGATGCAGGTAAAGCTGTTATGAGGGGGTTTCTGATACAACAGAATACGATAAAGAAAAGAGCACAGAATGAGAAAAAGGATAAGATTTTGGAGAAAATAAGAGAAGGAGAGAAAAAGTTAAGATTGAAACCAAAGTCTCAGGAGATCCTGAGAGAAATTAAATTTCACCAAGCACAATACGCCAAACTGATAAATCAAGAAGTTGAGTGGAAAATTAAGTTAATGAAACAAAGGACATTTGAATCAGCAAATAAATGTGGAAAACTGCTAGCATGGCAGTTGAAAAAGAGGCAAAAATTGAACACGGTTATAAACCTAGAGATTGAAGGGAGAAATGTTCAGAACCCGGAGGAAATTAGAAAGTGCTTCCAGAGATACTTTAAACAACTTTATACGCAAGGGCCGGAAAAAGAGACTGAGATAGACCTTTTTTTTAAAAAAAAAAATGGACTACCTAAACTATCTCAGGAAAAGAGAACAATTTTGAACTATAAAATAACACAACAAGAAATTGAAGGTGCCATCCAGAATATGCAACTAGGCAAGTCTCCAGGGCCAGATGGACTTACCTCCAAGTATTATAGGACATTGAAAGACTATTTGACACAACCATTAATGGAGGTTTGTAATGAGATTTTGGAGGGGAGGAAGGCACCGGAATCGTGGAAAGAAGCTTTCATCACATTGATACCTAAATCGGAAACTGAAAAGACTCAACTTAAGAACTACCGCCCCATCTCGCTCCTGAATGTGGATTACAATTTTTTTGCAGACATTTTGGCAAGTAGACGTAAAAAAGTGTTAAATGAAGTATTTCATAAAGACCAGGCAGGTTTTCTCCCAGGTAGACACCTGTTTGATAACACCAGGAATATTATTGACATTTTGGAACTTTTGCAAACGAACATTAATACAAAAGCTGTGTTAATTTTTATAGATGCGGAGAAGGCCTTTGACAACATCTCATGGAAGTTCATGAAGAAAAACTTTGAAGGGATGGGAGTGGGACGGGGGTTTGAAAATGGGTTAGAGGCAATCTACTCAGAACAAAAAGCTAAACTGATAGTTAACAATGTGGTGACAGAAGAGTTTAAGATTGAAAAAGGAATACGACAAGGTTGTCCTATTTCCCCTCTGTTATTTATCTCGGTTCTGGAGGTGCTTTTGAATATGATCAGAGGGGACCGGTTGGTTGAAGGGATTCAGGTCAGAGCCAAACAGTATAAACTTAAAGCTTTTGCAGATGACCTGGTTTTAACATTACAGGAGCCAGAATCTAGTACGAAAAGAGTTTTAGAATTGATTCATGAGTTTGGTCGGGTGGCGGGATTTAAACTAAACAAGCAAAAACTAAGGTTTTGGGGAAAAATTTGACATCTTTGGAATCAGAAAGGTTTCAGAAAGAGACAGATTTAAAGGTGGTTAAAAAGGTGAAATACCTAGGGGTTAATTTGACTGCCAAAAACTTGAATTTATTTAAAGATAATTATGAAAAATGTTGGTCAGAAATTAAAAAGGACTTAGAAATTTGGTCAAGATTGAAACTTTCCTTGTTGGGCCGAATTGCTGCTATAAAGATGAATGTGTTGCCAAAAATGTTATTTTTGTTTCAGACCCTACAGATTGTGGACAGAGTGGAATGTTTTGGAAAGTGGCAGAGAGATATCTCTAAGTTTGTCTGGCAGGGCAAAAAGCCCAGAATAAAATTTAAAATATTAACTGATGCAAAGGAAAGAGGGGGGTTTGCCCTGCCGGATTTAAAGTTATATTATGAAGCTGCAGCTTTCTGCTGGATGAAAGATTGGTTGCTTATTGAGAACACTGATGTCCTGGATCTGGAAGGGTTCAATAATGCTTTTGGATGGCATGCTTATTTGTGGTACAACAAGGTAAAGGTTCATAAAGCTTTCAAGAACCATATTGTCAGGAAAGCGATATTTAATGTCTGGACAAAATACAAAGACTTATTAGAAAACAAGACCCCAAGGTGGTTGTCACCAATGGAAGCTAAGGCTCGGAAAAGACTCAATATGGAGGCCGAATGGCCAAAATATTGGGAAATAATAGAAAAAGTTGGAGATACCTGGAGGCTGCAGAGTTTGGAGAAATTAAAGGATAAAGTGCGAGATTGGTTACACTATGCTCAGATTAAGGAGGTTTTCAATTTGGATAAAAAGATAGGATTCCAGGTGGAAAAATCGAAATTAGAAGCAGAATTGCTAGAACCTAAGACTAAGGTTCTTTCAAAAATGTATAACTTGCTGTTAAAATGGAACACTCAAGATGAAACAGTTAAATCAGCTATGATAAAATGGGCCCAGGACATTGGGTACAACATTATGTTTGCTGACTGGGAACGGTTATGGACCACCGGTGTGAAGTTCACGGCATGTAATGCCCTGAAAGAAAATATTATGAAAATGATATATAGGTGGTACATGACCCCAGTCAAGCTTGCAAAAATATACCATTTGCATGATAATAAATGTTGGAAATGTAAGGAGACTGAAGAAACATTCTTTCACCTCTGGTGGACCTGTCCAAGAGTGAAGGCCTTTTGGGAAATGATTTATAATGAGTTAAAAATGGTATTTAAGTATACCTTCCCCAAGAAACCAGAGGCATTCCTCTTGGGCATCGTTGGCCAGAAAGTGTTAAAGAAGGACAGAACTTTTTTTATGTACGCAACAACAGCAGCAAGAATACTCATCGCAAGATATTGGAAGACACAAGATTTGCCCACACTGGAAGAATGGCAGACGCAACTGATAGACTTTATGGAGCTGGCTGAAATGATTGGCAGAATCTGAGACTTGGGAGAAGAGACAATGGAAGAGGACTGGAAAAAGTTTAAAGACTATTTACAAAAACAATATAAACTGTATGAATGTTAAGAAATTGCACGATTGAAAACAACATGGCACCAGCAATTTACTTGAAAGATATATGAGACTAAGTGATGTTTATGAAAAAGATGAGATTTGAAGTAATATTATGTTGAAAATAAGCTGATAAGTGTTTGACAAAAATTATTTGAAGTTTGAGACATAATATTGGAGAAGTACAAAATAAGAATTGAAGTAAGGTAATAAATTGCTGATTATAACTTTAGTACCGAGAACACAGGGAAGGGAGATGTGAGGAAGTCCAGTTAGTTTTGGAAAAATATGCTATGAACAGTTATGATTTTCTTTATTCTATGTCTATGTTTCTGTCTGTCAGGGGCTCAGGAACAGAGGCACAGGGGAGAGAGGAGATGGAGAGCGAAGGGGAAGGATCTGAGGGCAGCGTAGGGGAGTATGGCAGTGACCCGAGAGATTCCATGAGCTTCTCCAGCGAATCAGAAGATTCCCAGAAGGAGGCGCCGATGGTCAGGCAAGGGGGGCCAGCGGGGACTCCCAAAGCAGCAGCGGGAGAGCAGGACCAGCTTCCCCACCAGAGCGTAGTGGGGTGGAGGAGTCCCTGGTGTCAGGGCCAGCGTCTCCTCCAGCAGGGAGAGAAGATGAGTCGAGACTGACCACGCCTCCATCGGAGAGTGGGGGAACGGAGGGGAGGTCAAGTACAGCTAGCCTCCCCGAAGGGGGAAGCAGTGACAGGAGCAGTGTAACGGTCAGGAGGAAGGTTGCCGGCTGGGCGCGCGCGCCAAGTTCAAATGTACAGGCGCGCGGGACAGCAGAAAGCCCGGATCGGGAACCAGGTCCTAAAGCCCGCCGGAGGCAGGGGGAAGACTCAGGGGACTCAGCGTCAGAAGAGTCTAGGAAGGGCGAGACCCCAGCTGACAGGCGGACCCAGAGGAGGAAAGAGCAGAGGAAGGGGTGGAGCAAGGCTAGGGTCTTAAACTGGTGTCTGGGGGGAGGAGACTCAGACGGGGCTTCAGCGGTCTAGAGTTTCAGATGTTGAGCTGCACGCTGCTGATGTGGAAGACAAACTGAACTTCAATAAAGACTTTTGTTTATAACCACGAACTGGCGTTGGTCCTTTGTGAGTTGGGACCTCGGGCAGCTCTGACACTGTCTATTTATGTTTTTTTGTTTTTTGTTATTCTTTGGTGAAAGTATTGTATATGTTTGGTGATTTTTCTTTGTTTGAAACTTGCAATAAAAATTTATATAAAAATAAAAAAGGACTCAAAAATAACTTAAACAAGGTTTTAATTACAAAAACAAAAACTCCTTATACACTAAATACATCAACAAACAAACATGACCCAATCACCAACCCATCCCCCAGGGTAATGGGAGAGCTAGGTGCTGCTCCTTATATACTACACCCAATTGCTGACACAGCTTAATCAATACAACTCAGCAGCACCTGCTATGTTTCACAGCTGTAAAGCTGGGTCTCGTTATCTTGCTCTGGCCCCTTAAAGACATACACATCGGGTGGAACAATGATGAACCTTTACATTTAAAGTAACCATTCAACATTTCCCCTCTGGTTCATCATTGTGGAACAAAAACATAAAGCATATTTTGTACATGTCTTTCATATGTAACCTTTGGAAGTGCTTTTGTAAAAATGTCTGCAATTTGTCACCTGGAACATATTCAAATACAACCATTTTGGCAGCAATTAGTTTCTTTACAAACTGTAAACGTAATCTTAAGACTCTAGTGCGCTGCGTATTGGTCTCTGAACACAGGATAGCGAATCCACTCTGGGAATCAAGGAAAATTTTTACTGGTAGTGTTACTTGCATCTGTAGGTCTGCGAATACTTGCAGATACCGTTCTACATCACGAGTGGCCTGAACGCATGCACATAATTCACTCTCTGTTGTGGAGAGACAAATAATCGTTTGTGTCTGGGACTTCCATTCAAATGGACAACCGTTATAACAAAACACCTTACCAGACACACCCCTGCAATTATTTTGTTCCACTGCATGAGATGCATCGCAGAAAATTTCAAAACCTTTGTCAATACTTGATGTAAACTGCAACCTATAATGTTTGGTATGTTTAAGGTACATCACCACTCTCTTAAGAGCAGAGAAACATTGCGTAGTGGGCTTTTCCACAAATTATGCCAGAAAGTGAAAAGCATAAGTTATATCTGGTCTTGAGATTCTTTGAATAAAATTTAGCTTGCCTATAGCAGAACGATACAAAGTTTTGTTAGGAAATGGCTTACCTTCACCTGTAAAGGTGAAACCACACACCATAGGCGCTTGCTTCCCATTTGCATTTTCTAAACATAGCATTTCAACAAGATCATCAATGTTTGCAGTTTGATGAACCAGGAAAAAGCCATTTTTGCCTTTCTAAATTTGCATGGATAAGTAATTTTTAGCTATGCCTAATTCCACCACATCAAATTTCTTCTGTAACTGTGTTACTACCTGTTCATATTCCTGTTTAGTTTTTGTAGAAATTAACACGTCATCTACAGACACACATATTTTTGCTACAGAGTTTGCCCTTTCCTTTGTAAACACACAATTGTTTGCCTTCCCTGTGAAAAACCAATATCTAGCAATTCTTTTGCTAAATTTTGGTGCCAATTCCTTCCACTTTGGTGCAGACCATAAAGGGATTTATTTAATTTGCATACCAAACCTTCAGCGGCATCTATGCCTTCAGGAACATGCATAAAAATTTGTTCTTTTAAATCTGCAAACAAATATGCAGTTTTTATATCTAGGTGATAAACAGAATGTCCATGTTGTGATGCATCTTTTAACAAAAGCTTAACTGTTTCATATTTTACACTTGGTGAATAACACAAATCATAATCTTCGCCTGGAATTTGTTGAAAACCCCTAGCAACTAATCTAGCCTTGTACCTTACAACTTCATTTATGTCATTCATTTTAACTCTATAAACCCATTTTGAATCAATAAGTCTCATATCTGGGGTTTGTGGTACAAGAGACCAAGTGTTGTTGTGCTCTTTTAAAGAAGCTATCTCAGAGTTCATAGCTTTATACCAACTTACAGCTTGGTGCTTAGGTAAATTCTGAACATCATTGTAGCTTTTTGGCTCAAAAACCGCCTTATTGGCATACACAGTATTAAAATGTTCATCTGCAAAACGTTGTGGCTTCTGCCTCTTTCTATCTGAACGCCTCAGTCCGGAAGGAAAGTCAGACTCCTCAGGCTTAATGGGACTAAGTGAACTACTAGTTTCAGGTTGTAAATCAGGGGTGTCAAACTGCATCAGCAGTTTGGTCACCCTCAAAGGGCCGGTTGTATCTATAGGACTCAATATGCGCTCAATATAAAAACAAGTGGAGGTTTCCTGAATGCATCTAAAGTGGAGGTTTCCAGTGTAGAACGGCCGGCGCTGCTAGAGGGCAGACGTTCTCTGGCATGTAGGCTGCCGCGCATGCGCTGAAGAGGCGGCTTTCTTGTGTCAAAAAACAAACAAACCGAGAATAAAAGGTGAAGGCTGGCGGCCGGCGGCGGCTACACGGGCCACATGATGAGGTCTGGCGGGCCGGATTCGGCCCGCGGGCCTTGTGTTTGACACCCGTGTTGTAAATCATCATTGTCAGGCTGAAGAGATGCCTGTGGGCTAAGCCCACGGTCAGAAAACTCAAGAGTATCTAACCTCCCCTCGGGTGCCTGTGACTTTAAATCATCAAACAAATTATCAAATTCAACAGGCTTTTCATCTTTTTCCATTAATTCAGAAGCACCATTTCCTGCGGCTGCTGTTGCTTCTTCCTCTGTATTATCTATACCATTAGTATCTTGGAAAACAGCAACTCCATTCCAATTTACAGTTTGTATCATGCTTCTGGTAATATGAAATTTGCCAGTTGCTGGTATGTAAATTCTGTACGCCCCCTGCTGGTAGCTCATTAATTTTCACTGAACACTATGCTCACCCAATTTCTGCTTAGCGGGATAATGCATAATTACATCTGAACCCCAAATACATAGGCATTTCCGATTAGGGTGTTTTTTAAACAGCTTCTCATAGGGGGTGACATCTAAACCAGAATGATAACTACGATTTCTAACATAACAAAAAGCATTCAGCGCTTCAGCCCAAAAGACTTTGGGCAGATTAGCATTGTGCAGATAAGTTTTAATCCCTGCCTGCAGGTCACGCTGCACAACTTCAACAAGCCCATTTTGCCAGGGACTTTGGGGGCAAGATAACTCATGAGTAGTCCCCTGCGCTTCCAGGAATTTCTCAAAATCCTCAGAAACAAATTCCCCGCCCCAGTCAGAAAACAGGTTCTTAATAGGTTTGTTAAAGTGTGTTTTTACCCAGTTGCAAAAAACTTTGTACTTCTCAAATGCTTGGGACTTCTCAACTATTGCATAAGTCCAACAATATCTGCTATACTGGTCTATCAGGGTAAGCCAGTACTTAGAACCTCCTAATGATGGTGGGAGTGGTCCAACTAAATCACAATGTACACGCTCAAATGGCTCAGTTACTTTCCTATCTGAGCACTTACCCTTGCGTGCAACCTTAATCTTATTCTTGCAACAGGATAGACATTGCATAAAGAATTTACATGGTTTTAATTTGAGGCCATTAACAATATTCTTTGTCTTAATTACATCAGCAAAATTCAGATGTCCCAGAATTCTGGGTGCCTCATGGACACACCCGGAATGTGGCCTTAGATTCCTCAACCCCTGGCTTGACTGTGCTGCTCTGCAATTTATAGGCGATTGTGAGTAGGTGCAAAAGTACAGTCTATATGAACCATCAGATTCCCGGGCATACAATAGACATTTGTTCCCCTCGAAAAACTCACACATTGACTTTAAGAAACGCACAGTTATGCCTTGACGAGCAAAGCACCTTACTGATAATAAATTGTCCACTGATGGGCAGTAAATGCAGTTCGCTATAGTAATGTTTAAAGAGTCAAGTTTAACAGTACCCCTACCAAGCGACTACAGAGTACCCCTACAGAGGAAGAGTTTCCGTTGTAATACAAGCCTTAGATCAGATCAACGGACTCACACAGGAGAGAAACCATTTACATGTGTGGAGTGTGGAAAGAGCTTCAGTTATAGTGGAAACCTGAGAATACATCAACAGACTCACATAGGTAAGAAACTATTTAAATGTATCAAATGTGGAAAGAGCTTTAGTGAAAATGGAAGCCTTAGGAAACAACGGACTCACACAGGAGAGAAACCTTTTTAAATTTATGAAGTGTGGAAAGAGCTTCAATTATAGTGGAAACCTGAGAAGACATCAACATGCTCACATCGGTAAGAAACAATTTAAA
The DNA here is from genome assembly GCF_964188305.1 of Podarcis bocagei. NCBI lineage: Eukaryota > Metazoa > Chordata > Lepidosauria > Squamata > Lacertidae > Podarcis > Podarcis bocagei. Next base: position 3,437,277 of record NC_138135.1, read on the forward strand.
TGTATGGAGTGCGGAAAGAGCTTTAGTGATAATGGAAAACTTAGAACACATCACCGGACTCAGACAGGAGAAACCATTTAAAGGTATGGACTGTAGAAGGAGCTTCAGTCAGAGTGGAACCCTTGATTTATGTCAACAAACTCACACAAAAGACAAACCATATAAATATCAGGAAAGTAGATAGAGGTTCAAAATCAACAGACTTATGGACAGGAAGAACTTTAACAGTTCACACCCTTCAAACCATCACAAATTCAAAGAGGAGAAGCAGTTTATATGAAAAGACTGCAAAAAGTGCTTTATTTATCATGGAGTCTTTAAGGAACATCCAGGGACTCTCACATGGGAGAACCCATTTAGATGTATGGAGTGTGTGACGTCTTCCTCTCAGAGTCCACTCTGAGCAATGAACTCAGCAGGAAATCGGCTTCGTGGAAGACGGGTCCTGCCGCGGCGGCGACGCGGGGACCCTCAGAAACCACAGGCGCGGAAGCCTGTGGACCTGGTAACTCGGCGGGCACCTTTTGACCCTCCCCGACCAGCGAAGAAGCCTTTTTAAAGGCTTCAGAGCCGGTGACGGAGAGTGGCGTGGTGCTGTGAGTGGATCGCTTCTTCTACGGAGTGAAGCTGTGGGACATGGCCGGAGAGCGCTGACTTCTTCCTTGAACATTTGGGCTGCAAAAGTAACAACCCGTGAGTAATACGGAGATTGGACTTAAAATTTCTTTTTAAATTCGGTACGACCGGGGGATGCGTTAAAAGGAAGTCCGCCCCCCTGTTCTGTAGACAATTTAAAGCAAGAATTGGATAACTAAGGTCGAGAGACCATTTTTCTCTTTGTGAGATAAAAGTTTTTAATTCCACGATTTGGCACTATAAGTATTTCGCTGGAGGATAAGAACTGATTTTAAGGAGCTGAGACGCAACCCCCCGGGATCCAGGAGAGATCCGTGAGAGAGCCTGTTGAGGAGGAATAAAGAGTTTGACAGCTGTCAAACGAGCTGTCAAAGTTACAAGAATTTGCCTTTTGTTACTTCTGCTGGTTATTTTTGATACATTTTAACTTGAAACGGTTGAAAATAAATAAAAAATAAGAACAAAGTAATCAGACTGTTGGAGAAAGAATATTAAGTAACCAGAACCCCTCTAGAGGGGGTTCTGAGACATTACAATGGCTGTAGATGGAAAACTACAGGCTGAGCTGGAAAGAATGTTCTTTCTCGGGGGGAAATTACAAGACCAGAGTGCAGCTATGGCTACAGATGTTTTGACTTTGAAATTGAAAGTAAATAATCTTGCTGATGGTCCCAAGGACTTGACTCAAGAAAATTCTGCAGTCGAACAAAAAGAGATATGTGCAGACTCAGAGGATTGGGAAGGAGGAGCTGAAATGTGGCAGGTGAAAAAGGACAACCAGTGGCCTGTAAAAATGGATTACAAAGAAAACAAGATATGGATGATGAAAATTTGGTTTGAATTTGAGAATGAAGATTGGAGGAATCTCCCCACAGGGAGATCGGAAGACCTATGGATGATAAATTTGATTAAGGCGAAAATTGGAGCTTTTGGGACATTTGGCATATTTGGACTTAAGAGGAATAAGAAACATGATTTGGGCTCCACTTTTGAATACGGAGGTCTGGTTGGAAGGAATGCAGACCCCATTGGGACAGAGCTTCTCCGAGATCCGATGTTTACTATAAAAAGACTACCAACAAAACCGGCAGAGAGGGACTGAAAGAGACTTAAGGGCCTCAGACGTGAGGGATCCGGGCTGAGAGTTGACAGATTGATGTATAATTTTTGAGGATCGAAACTGGGAAAGGGGGGGGGGCGAGAGTTTGGGAATCCAAAGGGTGTATAATTATATGCTGTTTTTTGTCATTTTGTTTTGTAAATAATATAAAAATTGGGAAATCTGTGGAAGGGAAAGGGGGTCGCCCTTAGAAAAATACGTAAAGGATGGGTATTTTGGCTTAAACAGAGGTTTATAAGTTAAATTTGGTTAACTAAGAAGAATTAAGTAAAATATTAATAAGGTAAAGGAGGGAGATAAGAACTTGCTGAGTAAACTATTGAAGCTGGAATGCTGGAGGGGGAGGTGTGGGGAAGTTCAGGAAAGTGGTTAAGAAATTAGGGATTTGAAATTATATGTGTTTGCATTTGTGTCTGTATGTTTGTGTTGTGTATTGTTTGTGTGTGTGTAAACTTTGAAAATTCAATAAAAAATTATTTAAAAAAAACTCAGAGAGGAGAAGCAGTTTAAATGAAAAGATTGCAAAAAGTACTTTATTTATAATAGAGTGATCAAGGAACATCACAGGACTCTCACATGGGAGAACCCATTTAGATGTATGGAGTGTGGGACGTCTTCCTCTCAGAGTCCACTCTGAGCAATGAACTCAGCAGGAAATCATTCCTAAAAGCATGAGGTATATGTGAAGTTCTGGTGTTTATATGTAAAACATTATAATAATGAAAGAAGGAAGCATCTCACAATAGTGAGTATAATTTTAGATGAAAGTACCTTTGTTTTTCACCAAACTCTCTCACCCCCCCCCCACGCATGATCTCCCAGCACTGCTTCTTCACCAGAACTTCATCGCTGCCTCCTGCCATGCTCGTTCTGAAGAAAACTTGGAATACTGAAATTGAATGTTGGATTTTCCCCCAAGCCTAATTTCAAGAGAGAGAAGGAGGGGCTGCAGGTACTAGGGAAGTCTCCTGGGGGCCCCACGTTCACTCATGTACCCCGGGACAATTTACTGCCATCACCAAACTTTGCCCCCTCCCTGCTCCCTCCTAAGTCTAGATCATTTATGAAGAAGTTGAAAAGCCACAGGTCCCAATACTGATCTTGAGGGGACTCGGCTTTCTGCTTCTCTCCATTCAGAGAACTGTCTGTTTACTCTCTTGGTGTTTCAGAAGGAGGGCTGCCTCCAACTGGGGAGGCGCATTTCTTCTATGGGCGCATTTCCGGGGTCCCCACGGTGCCCCCCAGCCTGGCTCCACTCGGCCAGGGCAGCTGCATTTTGTTTCACTGCAAGTGAGCCTGCCCCCTGCAATGTGGGGTCTTAAAGGAACTTCATTGGGGGGATCAGCGAGAAGAAGCTTCTGGATCCTGTACAGTCCCCTGCCTGCCTGCTCCCTTCAGGGTTCCTGAGCCCCTCCCTTTTCATTTCAAGGATTGGGGGTCCTGCACAGCCCTCAGGGCAGCTAAGCATCGGGGGGAGCTATTTTGTTTGCTGAGGGCAGGAGTCACAATCCTGGCACACTGCAGGATGTCTGGGTTTTAGGTATGGGGGTGAAAAAAGGTGGGGGGAGGTGGAAAAGAGGTGATAGGGGAAATATCCTGGGGTGTGGATTTTATTTTATTTTTAATCATTTTTATTGATTTTCCAAAAAAATCTAGAGTGTTCACTAGAAGGACAGATCCTGAAGCTGAGGCTCCAAGACTTTGGCCACCTCATGAGAAGAGAAGACTCCCTGGAAAAGACCCTGATGTTGGGAAAGATGGAGGGCACAAGGAGAAGGGGACAACAGAGGACGAGATGGTGGGACAGTGTTCTCGAAGACTTCCGGGCTTGTGCCTCCGGTAATGGCGGAATTCCTGTGATTGGGAGGAATTTGCCCCGTGGGAATTGGGTCTTGCCGCCACGGTTAAGGTGGAGACCCGTAAAAAAATCACAGGCGGGAGAAGCCTGTGAGCGTGGGATTCGGCGGGCACCTTTTGCGCCTCCCTTACTCGCGGGGAAACCCAGTTTCGGGGATCCGGAGCGACGTGGGGTGAGTGGCGTGGTGCATCGAATCGTCTGCTTCTTCCACAGAGCGAAGCCGCATAGCTGTTGCCGGAGAGTGCTGACTTTTTCCTGTGGACAATTTGATTTTAAAGTAATTACCCGTGAGTAGTGCCAAAGCGGGAAAATTCGATCTTTAAACGTTTAATTAGGTATCGCAACAGAGAGGTTCAAAACAGGAAGTCCGCCTTCCCCTTTTGTAAATAGACTAAAGCAATGAGGCTGCAAGCTGAAGTCTTGGAAAGCCTATTGTAAAAGACTAATTTTCCATTGGTAAAGAATACTTGGTGGCAGGAGAAGAGGGGGGGAAGCTTGTGGACTGAGTATGCCTGCAGGAGAGAGCGGAGAGAGCTAAAATACCGCCGCTCTGACTCTGGAAACGGGCTGCTAGCAGGACTGACGTCTTTTGGAATGTTCATTGACAGCATTTAGAACGTTCATTGACAGCTAGCTGAATAAGAGAAACACATTGTTTCTACTGTCTCCGGCTGCTTTTAAAAGAAAAAAGGAGTTAACGTAACTGAAAATTGAAACTAAATTTGGATTGTTGGAACTGTGTTTAAAAGAGGACATTATTGATTGATACAAATAGAAACTGTTTTCCCCTAGTGGAAACCTTTGAAACTGGCTGTTTTACAAGAGCTGGGCAAGGGGATTTTCCAGCTGTGAGACTTTGGGACTGACCTTGAATCTTTTAAGTGTTATGGGAAATGGAAAGGAAAAAACAGACCAGTCAACTGCTGAAAAAAAAATTAAGGTCTAGGAGGACTTGGCAGCAATCCCGGAGAAATTCAACATCAGGCCCCTCTGCCTCGTCTGCCGGGGCTTCTGCACCAGTACACTCAAAACCAAGAGGAATGTCGACAGAAGAGGCCTTAGCGGTTGCATTAAATAAGAGAAATGACTCACTGGAACAGCTTAACAAGAAAGTGGATGTTGCAAATACTAAAATTGACTTAAATACAGAAAGTATAAATAATTTGGGACAAAAGGTGAATACTAATACAGAAACTATTCAGAAATTGATACAGGAATCTACTTTGATACGTCAGACTGCGGAGGAAGCCAGGGAGAAAGCCGTTGCCGCTGAATGTAAAGTAACACAACTGGAGAGAGAGAGAGTCCCAGACCTACAGAGGCAACTTGATGAGCATAAGTTGATGCTTTCTATGATTGAATTTAAAGAAAAACAGACGAATTTGAGGATCAGAGCCCTACCTGAATTGGAGAAGGAAAGTTTGACAGACTTTCTCACACAGGAATTTGCAGACTTTTGGGACCTGGACTTGGGTAAAGAAGAGTTTAGAATTGTGAGGGCCTTCAGACTTGGAAGAGGAGGAAAAAAAGAGAAGAACAGAATAAGAGACTGCTTGATCACACTTCGAACTAAAGAGGAGAGAGACAAAATATTGGGTTGGCACTACCAGAACAACCTAGAAGTACATCAGTCAAGAGTGGTAATTTTTAAAGATGTCCCGAAATATCTTTTGGATTTTAGGCTTAACTACAGAGATTTGGTTGCCCTGCTGAGAAGGAACAAAATCATCTTTAGGTGGGAGTTTCCCCAAGGTCTATCCTTCGGTTTCAAAGGAAGGAAAATAAAAATAAGATCAGTAGAAGACAAAATAAAGTTTTTATATAAATACGAAGAAGATCTGGAGAAGGGACTTGGAAAAGAGCCAAGAGCATCGGATAGAAGATCACCAGATAGAGGACTACAGCAAAGAGCATCGGATAGAAGATCACCAAACGGGAATATTGGATATATCAACATTATCTTTTGGACTGGATCCCCCAGTGAACGTTTCACCACCACTACCAACAGAAGAAGAGCAGGCATTGGGTGCAGTTGGAGGAACATCAGCGTAATTACATGATGGCGTTGCAGGTTTTGAGCTGGAATGTTAATGGACTGAATTCCCTGGAAAAAAGGCAGAGAGTCTTTCATTTATTGAAAAAAGAACATTTGGACTTGATTTGTTTGCAAGAAACACATGTGATAAGGCTACACAGGAAGATATTGAGCAATAAAAGATTGGGCCAAGAATTTATTTCATCAGACAAAGTTTAAAAAAAAAGTAGTGGTCCTTTATGCAAAGGAGAGCCTATCACCGAAATTCATATTTAAAGATGATCAAGGAAGATTTGTTGCAATTGAAATTCAATCACAAGGAGAGAAATTCTTGATTGTAGGTATTTATGCACCAAATGAAAGAAAATCAGAGTTTTTTAAGAAGTTACATGAGACTCTGATGGATTACATAGACTATAATATGATCCTGATGGGAGATATGAATGGAGTGGTGTCTACAAATATGGACAAGGCACAGAGACCAAAGATGGTAGACTACCAAAAACCTTTTTTGACACGACTGAAAATATGGACTTAGTTGACATTTGGAGACTGAAGAACCCTCTGGGAAGAGAGGGAACTGTGCTGGTCCCGGGGAGAAGGTTACTGTTACCGTAGACCAAGTTCAGTCCTAAGTCACTAGCCTGGAGATAATCCACAAAGTGCGAGGTGAGGTCCAAAACAGGGAGCCGGGCGGGGACAGGAACACTCGAAGATCAGAAGCAGGAAGCCGGGCAGGGAACAGGAACACTGGAGGAACAGGACTGGATGCTGGCCGAAACAGCTCTTCAATGACGACGTTGCTCCCGCAACCTGGGACTGGGCTGACTGCCCTTTATCTTCTCTAAGGCAAGGGGCGGTCCCGGCCCCCAGGAGCCCCGCCTCTCCTGGCCTTAAGGCGAGCACTCCTCCTGGGAGAAACCAGTTCCCTTCGCCTCTCTGCCCTAAGCCTCTGCAGTTCAGGAGAGGCCGAAGGGTTACTGGGCCCCGGGGAAGGCTCACCTGTAGACACTGAGTCCTCAAGCACCTCTGGGGCCAGAATGGTTTCACCTGGTGCCTGCTCCTGAGGATCTGGCACAGGTGCAGGCTCCTCAGAATCTAGGCCTTGCCCCAGTTCAGCCGGCCCTGGAGGCGGGGACTCCTGTGCCGGCTGGGATTCCTCCGGTTCACTCTCAGAATCGGAATCCCAGGCCATCACAGGAACTTCCTTCTCTGAGGCTAAAATGACATGGACAAGAATTGACCAAATCTGGGTAACCAGGGGATTGGCTCCGAAGATCAGCAAAGTGGAGATTTGCCCCAAAACTTGTTCTGACCATAACGCTGTGAAAATGGAAATGAAATTGATGCCAATTGGGTCCTTTAGATGGAGGATGAATGATACTTTGTTTAGGAATTAAGAGGTGACCAAGAAGGCCCCAAAAATTCTAAGAGACTATTTTGAGATAAATATGAACACTACAGTCGAAAAAAGAGTAATTTGGGACGCAAGTAAAGCTGTTATGAGAGAATTCTTAATACAACAGAATGCAATTAAGAAGAGAACACAGAATGAAAAAAAGGATAAAATCCTGGGGAAAATAAAGGAAGGAGAGAAGAAACTGAGAGCAAAACCAAAGTCACAGGAGATCCTGAAAGAGATAAAGTTATATCAAGTACAATATATGGAGCTGATGAATCAGGAAATAGAATGTAAGATTAAACAGATGAGACAAAAGACATTTGAATCGGCAAATAAGTGTGGGAAATTGTTGGCCTGGCAAATGAAAAAAAGAGAAAAACTCAATACTATTACGAATTTGGAAGTGGAAGGAAAGAATATACAGAACCCAGTGGAGATTAGGAAGTGTTTCCAGAGATATCTTAAACAACTTTATACACAGGAGAAGCAAAAAGAAATGGACATTGATTGATTTCTGAAAATCAATGGACTATACAAAATCTCTCAGGAAAAACAGTTAATGTTGAATTATAAAATAATGGATCAGGAGGTGGAAGGGGCCATCCAGGATATAAAATTAGGTAAATCTCCAGGACCAGGTGGTTTGACTTCAAGATATTACAGATCTTTGAAAGAATGGTTAGTACAACCACTGAAGGAAGTCTGTAATGAAATATTGGAAGGGAAAAAGGCACCAGAGTCATGGAAGGAAGCTTATATCACACTTATACCAAAACAGAGACTGAAAGGACACAGCTTAAAAACTACCGCCCCATATCGCTGCTTAATGTGGATTACAAAATTTTTGCAGACATTTTGGCTAAAAGATTTAAAAAGGTGTTAGCAGAAGAAATTCATAAAGACCAAGCGGGCTTTCTCCCGGGCAGACATTTGTCTGACAACATGAGGAATAGAATTAATATTCTAGAAAAACTACAAGTGAATATCAATACTAAGGCAGTTTTGATATTTGTGGATGTGGAGAAAGCCTTTGACAACATTTCTTGGAGTTTTATGAGGAAGAATCTACAGGGGATGGGGGTAGGCCAAGGTATTGAAAATGGTATAGATGCAATTTATTCAGAACAAAAGGCAAAATTAATTGTGAACAATGTAGTGACAGAAGAGTTTAAGATTGAGAAAGGGACGAGACAAGGTTGCCCAATTTCTCCACTGCTTTTTATATCGGTCCTTGAGGTTTTGCTAAATATGATTAGAAAGGACCAAGAGGTTAAAGGTATACAAGTGGGAGATAAACAGTACAAACTGAAAGCATTTGCTGATGATTTAGTATTGACTTTACAGGAACCAGAATCCAGTACTAAAAGGGTATTGGAACTGATTCAAGAATTTGGACAGGTAGCAGGTTTTAAGTTGAACAAGATGAAAACTAAAGTTTTAGAGAAAAACTTAACTGGGAATGAGAGAGAGAAGTTCCAGGAGGAGACAGGACTAACATTGGTCAAGAAAGTGAAATATTTAGGGGTTAATATGACTGCCAAAAATGTGAATTTATTTAAGGATAATTATGAAAAATGTTGGGTTGAAGTGAAAAAGGATTTAGAAATATGGACAAATTTGAAGTTGTCATTGTTAGGCCGAATTGCTGTGATAAAAATGAATGTGTTGCCAAGGATGTTGTTTTTGTTTCAAACATTGCAAATTCTGGATAAGATGGATTGTTTCAAGAAGTGGCAGAAAGATATTTCCAGATTTGTCTGGCAGAGTAAGAAGCCTCGAATAAAATTTAAGATATTAACTGATGCTAAAGAAAGAGGTGGATTTGCCCTGCCAGACCTTAAACTCTATTATGAATCAGCTGCTTTTTGCTGGCTGAGGGAATGGCTGCTTCTTGAAAACACTGACGTGTTGGATTTGGAAGGTTTCAATAATGCATTTGGTTGGCATTCATATTTGTGGTACGATAAGGTAAAAGCACATAAAGCATTCAAAAATCATATTGTTAGAAAAGCATTGTTTAATGTTTGGATAAGATATAAGGATTTGTTAGAAAAGAAAACCCTAAGGTGGTTGTCACCAATGGAAGCGAAGGCACAGAAAAAAACTCAATATGGAGGCCAAATGGCCGAAATATTGGGAAATTCTGGAACAAGATGGAGACAGAATAAAACTGCAGAGTTTTGAAAAATTGAAAAACAAAGTGTGAGATTGGCTCCATTATTATTTTTTAAAAAATGATATTTATTGAAAATTTTAAAATTACAAAGAAAAAGAAGGAAAAAACAAGAAAAAGAGAAAAAGAAAGACAACAGTAGATAAAAGTAACAATTAAACAATACAAATCAATAGAAAACAAAATCAAAAAGAAAAAACAAAACACACACTACAACACAATCAAAAAACAAAAATATACAACAAATTTAAAAACAAATCCAATATTCCCAAATCCTTAACTTTCATTAACTTATTTCATCGACCTCCTCACACCTCCGTTTTTTGTATTCTAGTTGTTAATTATCTCAGCAAATCCTTTCCATCTTTCACAATATTCTGTCAATAAATTACCTTAATCTATTTTAATCTTATTTTACCATAAAAAACCCTAAAACTTAAAACTTAAATCTTACTTATACCAAATTCTTTTAACCATAACATATTCTTACATAACATATTCTTATCTCATTATACATGACTAAGCCATTTTTCACCTTCTCACCCCTTGCCTTTTCCTGGAAGACCTATTGCAGTCGTTAATAATAATAATAAATTTTATTTATATCCCGCCCTCCCCAGCTAAGCCGGGCTCAGGGCGGCTAACAACAATCAAATAAACAATCAAATAATAACACATTCTAAAAATATTTCATTATAAAAATTAGTTAAAATCAAATTGATGGCAACCGATTAAACAAAATTCTGTGCAGGTTGCCAGCGGAGGGAGTCAGGCTGCGCCCTGACCAAAGGCCTGGCGGAACAACTCTGTCTTGCAGGCCCTGCGGAAAGATGTCAGGTCCCGCAGGGCCCTAGTCTCTTGTGACAGAGCGTTCCACCAGATCGGAGCCGCAGCCGAGAAGGCCCTGGCTCTAGTTGAGGCCAGCCTAACCTCTCTGAGGCCTGGGACTTTGAGGGTGTTATTGTTTGCATACCAGGAGAGGCGGTCCCGTAGGTACGAGGGTCCTAGGCCGTATAGGGCTTTAAAGGTTAAAACCAGCACCTTAAACCTGATCCTGTACTCCACCGGGAGCCAGTGCAGCTGGTATAGTACCGGATGAATGTGATCTCGCAGCGAAGACCCCATAAGGAGTCTCGCCGCGGCATTCTGCACCCGCTGGAGTTTCTGGGTCAGTCTCAAGGGCAGCCCCACGTAGAGCGAGTTACAATAATCCAGTCTGGAGGTGACCGTCGCATGGATCACAGTGGCTAGGTCAGGGCGAGAGAGATAAGGGGCCAACTGCTTAGCTTGGCGGAGATGGAAAAATGCCGCCTTTGTTATAGCTGTAATCTGCGCCTCCATAGAGAGGGAGGTATCGAAGATTACACCCAAACTCTTAACGGACGGTGCTGGCACTAATTGCACCCTCGCAAGAGATGGGAGTTGCCCCCTCGATCCCATATCGTCCCGCCCCAGCCAGAGGACCTCTGTCTTCGAAGGATTTAACTTCAACCGGCTCCCACGTAACCATCCAGCCACAGCTTCCAGACATCTGGTCAGTGTGTCTGGGGCCGAGTTAGGATGGCCATCCATCAACAGATAGAGTTGGGTGTCATCAGCATACTGATGGCAACCCAGCCCAAAACTCCGGACAAGCTGGGCGAGGGGGCGCATAAAGATGTTAAAAAGCATCGGCGAGAGAATCGCACCCTGAGGCACTCCACACACCAAGGAGTGACGCGATGACAATTCCCCCCCAAGCGCCACCCTCTGTCCCCGATCAGAGAGAAACGAGCGCAGCCATTGAAGGACTGTGCCCTGGATCCCCACATCGGCAAGGCGGTGGTCCAGGAGTTCGTGATCGACCATGTCAATGGCTGCTGACAGATCTAGAAGAATCAGCAGCCCCGACCCGCCTCGATCCAGCTGTCTGCGGAGATCATCTGTTAGGGCGACCAGAGCCGTCTCGGTCCCATGGCCAGCACGGAAGCCGGACTGGAATGGGTCCAAAGCAGATGTTTCATCCAGAAACCTACCAAGCTGTTCAGCAACCGCTCTCTCAATCACCTTACCCAGGAATGGAAGATTCGAGACCGGGCGGTAATTGGATAGATCTAAGGGATCTAATGATGTTTTCTTTAAGAGCGGACGCACCACCGCCTCCTTCAGTTCCCCTGGGAATATCCCGGTGCCAAGGGACAAATTGATGATATCCCCCAGGGGGGCCCGCACCTCGTCTGGACACGCTCTAATCAGCCATGACGGGCACGGGTCAAGAGGACAGGTGGTGGGCTTTCCAGCTTGGAGGAATCTGTCCACATCGGCTGGAGATATCCGGTCAAAGTGGTCCAATACTGGACCCGAGGACAGTCGAGGGGCCTCCAGTTCCTTTATTGTATCCAAATTGGCAGGGAGGTCATGGCGGAGCAACAGGACCTTCTCCACAAAAAAGCTCGCAAATGCCTCACAGCTGTGTGTCAGATTGTTATTTAAATTTGGCTGTCCTTCAAGGGACGTTAAAGACCGAATTATACTAAATAATTGCGCCGGGCGAGAGCTAGCGGATGCAATGGAGGCCGAGAAGTAAGACTTCTTAGCGGCCTTCACTGCCATCTCATAGGTTTTCATAAAAACCCTATAAGATGTTCTTGAGGCTCCATCACGGGCACCCCGCCACACTCGCTCTAGCCGTCTGAGGTCCCGCTTCATTTTCCGAAGCTCCTCGGTAAACCAGGGAGCCCGGTTTCTGCGGGGTCGCAGAGGGCGCTTAGGTGCGATCTCATCGATGGCTGCCAGGAGCTGGGTATTCCAGCCCTCAACAAGCTCAGTCAATGAGTCGCCAGGGGGAGCAAGGTCCCGCAAGGCCTGACGGAATCTATCAGGGTCCATCAGCCTCCGCGGGCGAGCCCAAATTGGCTCGCCACCTAAGCGGGGTGGGGGTGGAAAATCAATCCTGGCTTTCAGTGCGTAGTGATCAGACCATGGCACCTTCATCGAGGGAGACATGATCACATCTATACCGGCGCCAAAGATCAAATCCAGCGTGTGGCCTGCTTGATGTGTGGGGCCCGAAACAAACTGGGAGAGCCCTAGTGTCACCATGGAAGACACCAGGTCCAGAGCCTGTGAGGAGGGAGTGGCATCAGCATGGATGTTGAAGTCCCCCAGTACCAATAGGTTGGGGAACTCCAAGGCCCAGCCGGCCACCGCCTCCAACAGGCCTGACAGGGTGGCTGCTGGTGCGCTAGGTGGCCGGTACACCAGCCAGACAGCCAAGCTCACCTCGGAGCCCCACACTAGGCCAACACATTCAATGCCGGGGATCGATGGCGATGGCAGAGCCCTGAAAGAACAATCTTCTCGGATTAATAATGCCACCCCTCCCCCCCGGCCCACAGTCCGCGACTGGTGGAGGACGGAGAAACCCGGGGGCGCCATCTCTCGTAAGGTAACAGTTTCCCCTTCGCGCACCCAGGTCTCCGTCACACAAGCCAGGTCAACCCCCTGCGAGGTGAAGAAGTCTCGCAGGGTGGCGGTTTTTTTGCCTATAGACCTGGCATTGCACAACACCAGTGACGGAGGTGAGTAATCCTTGCTCACCCTACCTTCGTCCCTCGGGATGGGGCGCAGATTGGAAGGGGTACGAGCATATCCATATCTCGATCCCCTTCGCCTATGACATCTGCCCCCACCGCCATACCTCCCTCACCCCACTACGGTAGCAATCCCAAGCCTCAAACCAACCTCCATTTACAGAATAGAAACAAGTCAAATCAAAACAATTGTACCAACACAACAAATCCCCACCCCACTCAATAGCCAACCCCAAACCAAACTAAAACAGAACAAAATAGAAATACATCAATAAAAACCACCGTTCATGGTGGGACAACAAAGTAAAAATAAAAACCCCTATAAAACATTTTAAAATATATAAAAACATATTAAGCATTTGCCGCGGCAACATCAGTGTCCTTAAAACAGTAGCGGTGGCGAGTGTGGGCCCCGCCCCCTAGGCCTGGAAGAGTGTGCCTACAGGAGGGAGCGGCCTTCCTCAACCCCCACGGTGGAGCCGCAGCAATGGTGTTCCGGTGCCTCGTGCGGCCTCTTAAGCTGTGGCAGTGGTGAGTCAGTCTGGCCCCGCCCCCGGGCCTGGTGGAATCAGCCTGGGGAGGGAGCGGCCTTCCCAACTCACAGTGCAGCAGCACAGGCTCATCTCAGCTATCTGCCAATCTCCCATTCCCACCACCCTTCTGAGTAATACCCCTCCCCACCTTCTCTCTATATAGAAGGATCTGGCAACTTCTGTTTCAGTGTATCTGAAGAAGTGTGCATGCACACGAAAGCTCATACCAAGAACTAACTTAGTTGGTCTTTAAGGTGCTACTGGAATGAATTTTTTTATATTCTTACATAATTTTTTAAACATTTCTGCTAAAGCCAAATAATTTCATTCCAACATTTTTCTAATACTCATTAATTTTACAATACTTTTCTAAATAAATTTTTAAAACTTTCTTCCAATCTTCATCCATCGTCTCTTCTCCTGGTCTCGGGTTTTGTCAGTCCTTTCTATCCCATCCATCTAGTCCATCAACCTGGTGACCTTATATCCGAGGCTCTTAGGTCTTTTCCATGTCCCTTCCGCAGGTCTTTTTCATGTGATCACCAATAGTCAGCATGGATTTCTGAAAAATAAGTCATGTCACACTAACCTGATCTCGTTTTTTGACAGAATTACAAGCCTGGTAGATGAAGGGAATGCAGTGGATGTAGCCTACCTTGATTTCAGCAAGGCATTTGACAAGGTGCCCCGTGATATTCTTGTAAAGATGCTGGTAAAATGCGGTCTTGACTATGCTACCACTCAGTGGATTTGTAACTGGCTGACTGACCGAACCCAAAGGGTACTCTTCAGTGGTTCCTCTTCATCCTGGAGAAGAGTGACTAGTGGGGTGCCACAGGGTTCTGTCTTGGGCCCGGTCTTATTCAACATCTTTATCAACGACTTGGATGATGGACTCAAGGGCATCCTGATCAAATTTGCAGATGACACCAAACTGGGAGGGGTGGCTAACACCCCAGAGGACAGGATCACACTTCAAAACGACCTTGACAGATTAGGGAACTGGGCCAAAACAAACAAGATGAATTTTAACAGGGAGAAATGTAAAGTATTGCACTTGGGCAAAAAAAATATGAGAGGCACAAATACAAGATGGGTGACACCTGGCTTGAGAGCAGTACATGTGAAAAGGATCTAGGAGTCTTGGTTGACCACAAACTTGACATGAGCCAACAGTGTGATGCGGCAGCTAAAAAAGCCAATGCAATTCTGGGCTGCATCAATAGGAGTATAGCATCTAGATCAAGGGAAGTAATAGTGCCACTGGTCAGACCTCACCTGGAGTACTGTGTCCAGTTCTGGGCACCCCAGTTCAAGAAGGACACTGACAAACTGGAACGTGTCCAGAGGAGGGCAACCAAAATGGTCAAAGGCCTGGAAATGATGCCTTATGAGGAACGGCTAAGGGAGCTGGGCATGTTTAGCCTGGAGAAGAGGAGGTTAAGGGGTGATATGATAGCCATGTTCAAATATATAAAAGGATGTCACATAGAGGAGGGAGAAAGGTTGTTTTCTGCTGCTCCGGAGAAGCGGACACGGAGCAATGGATCCAAACTACAAGGAAGAAGCTTCCACCTAAACATTAGGAAGAACTTCCTGACAGTAAGAGCTGTTTGACAGTGGAATTTGCTGCCAAGGAGTGTGGTGGAGTCTCCTTTTTTGGAGGTCTTTAAGCAGAGGCTTGACAACCATATGTCAGGAGTGCTCTGATGGTGTTTCCTGCTTGGCAGGGGGTTGGTCTTGATGGCCCTTGAGGTCTATTCCAACTCTATGATTCTATGATATCCCGCCTTTCACTCCCCTTCAGGAGTCTCAAAGCGGCTAACATTCTCTTTCCCCTTCCTCCCCCACAACAAACACTCTGTGAGGTGAGTGGGGCTGAGAGACTTCAAAGAAGTGTGACTTCAAAGAAGTGTATGCTAAGACCCTACCTGCCCACAGACTGTCTCGCCAGAGTGGTGCATGCTCTGGTTATCTCCCGCTTGGACTACTACAATGCGCTCTATGTGGGGCTACCTTTGAAGGTGACCCGGAAACTGCAATCAATCCAGAATGTGGCAGCTAGAGTGGTGACTGAGAGTTTAATAGGGGAATGTAAAACTCTGCTAAGTTATAGAACTTCCTAGCGCAGGTTAGATAGGATATTATTAAACAATATATCCTCTTCTGTCTCCCTGAAGATTCACACACAGACTACAGTGCCACCCGCGTCCTCCCTGATCCTTTATTAATAGACCTTCTGCAGCAGGGTCTCAAGGCACTCACGCGGGAGGAAGGGGGGAACTCTGAACAAAAGAAAGACCATACTTTTATAAATGTCAGAAAAGGTTGTCCACCCCACCTTTTCCCGCCCTCGTAGATCTGTCACGGAGGACGTCAGAGAGGAGGTGCCCCAGCGTGAGGTTACAGCTAAGGATCCTTTGTGAAGTGGAGGGCGATAGTGATGTGTTTGTTATTTATGTGTTTGCAACGTACCTCCTGCCGGTGTGTGGGCTGAACCCATTCTGTTAATGGCTGTCCCTTTTGTGATGTTGCAGGAATGGACACGCCAGAGGCAACAGCAGTGGAAGCGATAATTAGAATCTTGTGCTAAGATGTTCCCAGCTTTGTGTCCGATTGGGACCGTGAGAAGTCAGTCTTTATTTGTGAAAGGTTGTTACTTTGTTTGAAGAATGGCTTATTCAGTAAATGTGCCTTAGTCATGAATGGGTGTGTTTTTCACTGTGGAGCCACTGGATGGCAGTGTGGGGTGCTCTATATTGGGTCTGTCATGACAGCAACTGTTTCACTTAGAGATAGGTAGCCGTAGCCGTGTTGGTCTGCCATAGTCAAAATAAAAAAAATCCTTCCAGTAGCACCTTAAAGACCAATATGTATCTGAAGAAGTGTGCATGCACACAAAAGCTCATACCAAGAACTAACTTAGTTGGTCTTTAAGGTGCTACTGGAAGGAATTTTTTTTATTTTGACTGTTTCACTTAGTTCCAGCTATTTTGTACAAAGTTTTACAAAGTCTCTTTCAGTAGCACATTCAAAGCATTACACAGTACGATTTTGTATCAACATGACCACGTTAGAGCCAAGGCTTTACACTTTTGGGAATATACATTTTCTTAATAACAATCTCAGAAACATAACCGAGAACCCCCCCCCCCCCGCTTTGCCATATACATAAATGGGAAATGTAGTCAGGCCCTCGAGGTGGCTCTGGCAAGTGAGCCCAGCTGCATGTGACAAGGGTGGGGAGGAATTCCTTCCTGGCCGTTGCCTTTGAGTATAGGGGTCACTGCCCCTATTCCTCTAGCACAGGGTCAGCAACCTTTTTCAGCCGTGGGCCGGTCCACCGTCCCTCAGACCATGTGTGGGCCGGACTGTATTTTGAAGGGGGGGGGAATGAACGAATTCCTTTTTAAAAAAAAAAAAAAGTTTATTAAGAGTTTAGAAATTACAGAAAAAAGAAAAAAAGGTAAACAAAGCAAAACAATACAATACAATACATATAAAACAGAAAACACTACTTATCTTAACAAAACAAAAACAAAAACAGAAACAATTAAAAACGCATCCAATATTTCCATGTCTTATCTTTCATTTACTTGTTTTGACGACCTCCTCACACCTCCCTTTTTGTATTCTAGTTCAATTAGCTATTTCAGCAAATCCTTTCCACCTTTCTCAATTTTTGTCCCATAATTTATCTTAACACAATCTGACCTTATTTTTCCCCCCTTTAGCCCATTAACAGTCTATTTTTACTTAATTCTTTATAACATTTCTGCTAAAGCCATATAACTTCATTCCAGCATCCTTCTAACATTCATTAATTTTACAGTGTTTCTGTAAATAGTCTTTAAATTTTTTCCAATCTTCTTCCACCGACTCTTCTCCCTGGTCTCGGATTCTGCCAGTCATTTCCGCCAGTTCCATGTAGTCCATCAGCTTCATCTGCCATTCTTCCCTGGTGGGTAAATCTTGTGTCTTCTGGGAATGAACGAATTCCTATGCCCCACAAATAACCCAGAGATGCATTTTAAATAAAAGGACACATTCTACTCATGGAAAAACACGCTGATTCCTGGACTGCCCTGGGCCAGATTGAGAAGGCGAATGGGCCATATCTGGTCCTTGGGCCTTAGGTTGCCTAGCCCTGCTCTAGCAGGAGCGATTGTGGGGCTTCCTTGCCCGCTTCCATTCAGCTCTGCCATCCTCAAATGGCAAGTCTTCTTCAGTGATTGTGGGAGCGGAAGGCTGGAAGCTGAAGCGGCTTCTCATGGAGTAGGATTTGCCTTGCTTTCTGTTGACATCAATCTGTGTTTTTAATGTTCTGGTGGGTTCCTGCAGCTCCTCCTTCCCCCTCTTGCAATTAGGCTTGGGGGAAGATCTCCCATTAAATTACGGAATTTAAATTTTCTTCAGAAGACACAGGGGGCGGGGAGAAGTTATGGTGAAGAAGCAATGTTTGGAGATTATGAGGTGGGGCGTGTGTGACAGAGTTTGGTGCAAAAACCGTCTTGCATGCTTGAGTAGAGCAACTCCAGGGCAGGGGCCAAGTAGCAGCAGGGTAGGGGCCACGTGTAGAGCAAGTCCCACACTGAGGTCAAAAACACACAGAGAGGCAGCAGGACTTTTTCAGTAATAGTTTACTGAGCTTTCAAAGCATGCAGTTCTCACTGGGTCCCCAGTGAGGCACAAAACTTTGCTCCTGAGAGCAAATCCAGTTTCAGCAGCA
This sequence comes from Podarcis bocagei, assembly GCF_964188305.1. Lineage (NCBI taxonomy): Eukaryota > Metazoa > Chordata > Lepidosauria > Squamata > Lacertidae > Podarcis > Podarcis bocagei. The sequence continues at coordinate 3,455,335 of NC_138135.1, forward strand.
AAAAAATACAGCATGCAGGATATGTAAGTCAGGGACACAAACCGGCAGAAGGGAGGAAGGGAGGAAAGAGGCTGGAAGGACACAGGGCAATGGAGGTGTGTCTTTCGCTTCCTGTCATCTGGGAGGGAAGTCAGGAACTCGGCATCTGCAGGGGCTTCACGAAGAAAAGCTTTCTGCCTCCTGCTTCCAGGCACATCCCAGAAACACACACTGTGATTCACGCTGTATTGCAATATCAATTGCTTTACAAAGCCCTGATCCTCACCACCAGCAATCTAGATTCCCCCTCTCTATCAAAATGTACTTTACATGTAAAATTATAATCACTGTTGTGAGACATTACCTTCATTATTTCATCGCTATACAGTTTCACATATAAGCACTCCATACATCTATTTTTTTTTTTTTATATAAAATTTTTTATTGCGTTTCTTTCCATAGGTAAACAAATTTGTTTGGACAACAATATACAAGAAACATTTTCCATATATATAAAAGAAAACATAGAAAAAAGAAAAGATCATCACAAAATTTCTTCGACAACTTTTTGGACCTCCTCACATCCTCTCAGCATTGCGTTCATCATTCTAACCAATTCAGCAATTTATTATCTTGTTTCCCGACTTATTATGCCTTTGTATTTATTATGTTACCAGTTTCAAAAGTTTGTAGTTTAATTTTAACACTCTTAATAAACATAATATTTTGTTTCTAATTTGTCTCATTTTTTCCCATCAATACTTACTTTATCATTTACTTAAAATAAATTGCAGAAGCATAACGTTTCTTAATCGTGCACAGTCTTAGCACTCAAACAACTTATAATGTTTTTGCAAATAGTCCTTAAATTTTTTCCAGTCCTCCTCCATTGTTTCTTCGCTCAGATCTCGAATTCTGCCGGTCATTTCTGCCAACTCCATGTAGTCCATCAGCTGCGTCTGCCAGTCCTCCAGTGTGGGTAAATCTGGTGTCTTCCAGAACTTTGCGATAAGAATCCTTGCTGCTGTGGTTGCATACATAAACAAGGTTCTGTCCTTCTTTGGCACCTTCCGGTCCACCATGCCCAATAGAAAGGCCTCTGGTTTCTTAGAAAAGGTATATCTAAATACCTTTTTCAACTCATTATGTATCATTTCCCAAAAGGCCTTTACTTTCGGGCAGGTCCACCAGAGGTGAAAGAATGTCCCTTCTGCCTCCTTACATTTCCAACACTTATTATCAGAAAGATGGTATATTTTAGCCAACTTGACTGGGGTCATGTACCACCGGTATACCATTTTCATAATGTTCTCTTTCAAGGCACTACATGCCGTGAATTTCATACCGGTGTTCCATAACCTTTCCCAGTCCTCAGACATGATGTTGTGTCCTACATCCTGTGCCCATTTTATCATAGCAGATTTAACTGTCTCATCCTGGGTGTTCCATTTAAGCAGCAAATCATACATCCTCGAAAGTACCTTAGTCTTTGGTTCTAATAACTCCGTCTCCAGTTTCGATTTCTCCAACTGGAAACCCACTTTTTTGTCCATTTTGAATACCTCTTGAATTTGAGCATAGTGTAACCAATCTCGCACCTTACCTCTTAATTTGTCCTGGCTTTGGACCTTCCAATTGTCTCCAACTCTTTCAATCAGTTCCCAATATTTTGGCCAATAGGCCTCCATATTGGGCTTTTTTTTAGAAATCTTGGCTTCCACAGGTGATAACCACCTCGGGGTCTTGTTTTCTAATAAATCCTTATACTTCATCCAGACGGCAAAAATTGATTTTCTGACAATATGGTTTTTGAACAATTTATGAACCTTCGCCTTGTCATACCACAAGTATGCATGCCAACCATACACATTATCAAACCCCTCCAGATCTAGGACATCGGTGTTTTCCAACAGGAACCAATCCTTCAACCAGCAGAAGGCTGCGGCTTCATAATACAACCTTAAGTCCGGCAGGGCAAACCCCCCTCTTTCTTTTGAGTCGGTTAATATTTTAAATTTTATTCGGGGCTTTTTGCCCTGCCAGACAAACTTAGAAATATCCTTCTGCCATTTTCCAAAACATTCTATTCTGTCCACGACCTGAAGGGTCTGAAATAAAAATAGCATTTTTGGCAAAACACACATCTTTATAGCTGCGATTCGGCCTGACAAGGTAAGTTTCAATCTTGACCAAATATCCAGATCCTTTTTAATTTCCAACCAACATTTTTCATAGTTATCTTTAAAAAGATTTAAATTTTTGGTGGACAAGTATACCCCCAGGTATTTCACTTTTTTAACCACACTTAGCTCTGTCTCTTTCTGATACCCCTCTATCTCTGTAGGTGTCAAATTTTTGACCAAAACCTTAGTTTTTTGTTTGTTTAACTTGAATCCCGCCACCCGACCAAACTCCAGGATAAGTTCCAAAACTCTTTTTGTGCTAGATACTGGCTCCTGTACTGTCAAGACTAGGTCATCTGCAAAGGCTTTCAGTTTGTATTGTTTCGCTCCGACCTCTATACCTTGCACCAACTGGTCCTCCCTAATCATATTCAGCAATACCTCCAGAACAGAGATAAATAGCAGAGGGGATAAAGGGCACCCCTGTCGTGTCCCTTTTTCAATTAGAAGTTCATCCGACACCACATTGTTCACTATCAACTTGGCTTTTTGCTCTGAATAAATTGCTTCTAGTCCATTTTCAAACCCCCGTCCCACTCCCATCCCCTTCAAGTTTTTCTTCATAAACATCCAAGAAATGTTGTCAAATGCTTTCTCCGCATCAATAAAGATTAAAGCAGCCCTTGTATTTCTAATTCTCAACAATTCCAATATATCAATAATGTTCCTGGTGTTATCAGACATGTGTCTACCAGGGAGAAAGCCTGCTTGGTCCTTGTGAATTACTTCGTTTAAAACGTTTTTAAGTCTACTTGCTAAAATGTCTGCAAATATTTTGTAATCCACATTCAGGAGTGAGATGGGACGGTAGTTCTTGAGCTGAGTCTTTTCCTTCTCTGACTTAGGAATCAATGTGATGAATGCTTCTTTCCACGTTTCCGGTGCCCTTCTCCCCTCCATAATCTGGTTGCAAACCTCCAACAACGGTTGTATCAAACAATCCTTCAGAGTCTTATAATATTTGGAGGTGAGACCATCTGGGCCTGGAGATTTGCCAAGTTGCATATTTTGGATGGCACCTTCAATTTCCTGTTGAGTTATTTTACTATTAAGAATTGATCTTTTATCTTGACTTATTTTAGGTAGTCCATTTGTCCTCAAAAATTGGTCTATTTCCGATTCTTTCTGAGGCCCCTGTGCATAAAGTTCCTTGAAGTATCTGTGGAAGCACTTTCTTATTTCTTCTGGTTTCTGAACTATTTTTCCTTGAATCTCCAGGTTTGTGACTGTGTTTAACTTTTGTCTTTTTTTCAATTGCCAAGCTAACAACTTTCCACATTTATTTGCTGATTCAAACGATCTTTGCTTCATTTGTTTAATTTTCCACTCAATCTCTTGATTAATCAATTTCGAATATTGTGCTTGATGGAATTTGATCTCTCTTAGCACCTCTTTTGACTTCGGATTAGTTCTCAACTTTTTCTCTCCTTCACTTATTTTCTCAAGGATTTTTTCCTTTTTTCCATTCCAAAATTTTTTCTTTATTGTATTCTGTTGTATCAGAAACCCTCTCATTACAGCTTTGCTTGCGTCCCAGATTATTCTTTTCTCCACCGTAGTGTTCAAATTTATTTCAAAGTAGTCCTTTAGCGTTTTTTGGGCCTTCTTAACAATCTCTTGATCTCTTAGCAAGGTGTCATTCATTCTCCATCTGAAGGATCCAGTTGGGAAAAGTCTCAATTCCATTTTTAAGGCGTTATGGTCGGAGCAGGTTTTTGGGCAGATTTCCACTTTTCTCGTTTTCGGGACCAGCCCTCTAGATATCCAAATTTGGTCGATTCGTGTCCATGACAAGTGGGCATCAGAAAAAAAGGTTCCTTCTTTACCCAAGGGGTTCCTTGTCCTCCAGATGTCAATCAAGTCCATATTGTCTGTCATTTCAAAAAAGGTTTTAGGGAGTCTGCCGTCTGTTGTTAAATTTTGATTTTGAGATTTGTCCATATTTGTAGACACCACCCCATTCATATCTCCCATCACAATAATATTAGAATAGTCCAGGTAGTCCATCATTGTCTCATGCAGCTTCTTATAAAATTCTGATTTTCCATCATTTGGCGCGTAAACTCCTAATATCAAAATCTTTTCCCCTTGTGTTTGGATTTCAATTGCGAGAATTCTTCCATGATCATCTTTGAATAAGAATTTTGGTGATAGGTTCTCCTTTGCATAAATTACAACACCTCTTTTTTTGACTTTGTCTGATGAGATAAATTCTTGACCAAGTCTTTTATTAATTAATACTTTCCTATGGAGCCTGGTCACATGTGTTTCTTGAAGGCATATTACATCCAATTGTTCTTTTTTCAAAATATGGAATATCCTCCTTCTTTTTTCCGGAGAATTCCCGCCATTTATGTTCCAGCTAAGTAGCTGCAGAGACATCTTGTTCTATTTTAAACGTTCTTAAGATGGGGTGCCTACCTTTTGCTCAGATCCCGAGGGTGCAGGCGTTGGCCCGCTTTCAGGCAATATTGGTGCTGGTACAGCTGGAAGCCAATCCACTCCTTTTTGGAGATCTTCTCCGTGGTCGTGAAGGAACTTTTGGTTATCTTCAGGTGTTCTAATTTTAACCTTCCTTTCTTTGTAGGTGAAAGATAGTCCTTGTGGAAACTCCCACCTATAGGGAATTGCGTTGTATCTCAGCAATTTTGCTAGTTCTGAATAGGTGGCTCTAAGATCCAACAACTGTTTCGGGATATCTCTATAGATTTCCACCCTTTTGTCTTGTATTTCAATTGCTTTTTTGAAATGAAGACCTAGGATCTTATCCCTCTCTTCCTTTGATCTTAAAATTATCAAACAGTCTCTGGATCTATCTTTCTTTACCACTCTTCCCAGTCTATATGCCGAAACAATCTTAAAATCTGTGTCTTCCTTTAAACCGCAGAACTTCGAAAATTCTTGTGTTAAGTATCCAATCAAATCTCCTTGCTCAAGTTCCGGGATGCCTCTCAATTTGATGTTACTCTCGCGATTTTTCAGTTCCACCATTGACAGATAAACTTGTTGTTCACTCACCTGTTTGTGCAGGGGCTTAACTTCTCCTTTTATTTCATCCACTTCTTTTTGTAGAGCTCCCACTTTCTGGATTGCTTCTCCAGCCAATTCCCGATTTTCCGCTGTAGCTCCTTGCAAGTTCTCTATAGCTTGTGTATGCTGGGAAACTTGATCAGTCAATTTTTGAATCGAGGAAGTTGCTTTATCTATCTTCAGAGACTGGTCGTCCACCTTCTGGTTTAGACTTGATAGTTGCTCCAATATTTGTTTAAGTAGTGTATCCGACCCACCTGCTGCCATATCTTCCTCAGTGGTCTTCTCAGTTGTTTCCCTTTGTTCCCTTTGGGTCACCAGTACAGCTGGAACCGACGATCGGCGTCCTTGGGTCAATGTTGTTTGTAGAAATTGTGCTGGTTTTCTTTCCTTTTCTTTCTCCTTAGCCTCTTTAGATTCCTTAGCTTTAGATGCTCTTGTTCTCCCTGCACCACTCATTACACATCTGTCAGTGTTCAAGGTCAAATTGTCTATTGTTCCATGGGAAAGACAAATTCAAATATAAACAACCGGTAAAGTGGAATTCAAAACAAAAGTCAGTTCCCAGGATCTTATAATCCGAAAGCCCTGTAGGGGGAGTGCCACCAAGTTTCAAAGATAAAGAAGGAAGTAGTCCGCCATTAAAGTTCCAGAAATTTTTGGCTCAGTAAGTTCAATATCCAAAAGTCCCTTCAAAAATTCAAAATTCCCCAGAGCACCTTTTAAAGTTCAACAAAGTTTCACAGGGGGTGCTTGCAACAGTGTCCCAACCAAACTTTCCTGCTCAAATGTATCAATTATACTCCAGCAAAGTTTTCACAAAATTTGCAACTGTTTCCGCAGTTTAGCACAGTCTCTCTCTCCGGCAGCCCGACGATCTGACTCTTTAAAAATCACCCCAGGGGGGGGGGGAGGTAGGAGGAGACCCCCCGTTACTCGTTCTTTTATGCTTTTATGATCAAAGTCCCTTTACACCTTCAGTTCAACAGTAAAAAGGGCAGATTTTATAGCACGAAAAATTTAAAGCTTCCCAAAGTCCCGTTTCAAACGCTTCCGCTTTTAAAAGCGTTGCTTTGATCTTGTCAGCAATGTCGGAAGACGGACTTCCCTTTTTTTCGTCTCCCGCTTTCAGCCAGATTTACGATATTATTTGCCAAATTTTAGTCCCCTTTACTCACGGGTATGTTACTTGTAGTTGGTGTTGATTTTAGGAAGAAGGATCAGCGCTCATCTGTAACAGCCGCGCGGCTTCACTTCCGCGGAAAGAGCGATGAACTCACAGCACCGCCACCCCTCCTTCACTCCGGGTCTCCTTACGGGGTCCCTTCTGTGTTTTCGGAGCAGCTTCTGGTGCCCGCCGAGTCCCACGGCCACGGGCTCACTCTACCCGTGGTTTATCTTGATGGGTCGTCGCTATGCCGCAGCGAACGACCCTTTTCCGCAGAGCCCCTCTTCAGAGCTCGAAGAGGACCGCCATTACAGTTTCGCGCCGCCCCCGGAAGTCTCCTAAGCACTCCATACATCTAAATAGGTTCTCCCCTTTAGATCTCCCTAGATGTTTCATAAACACTCCATTGTAACAAAAGCACTTTCTGCGATGTTTCCATCTAAACTGCTTCTCGTCTTTGAGTTTGTTGTTGGTTTGTAGGGCGTCAGACTTTCGCCCCCTGCCCGCCTTCAGAAGGTGTCCCCGCCCCCCCTCCCCACTTTGGAACAGCTTTCCGAAGTGGGGCGGCGGGGCCAGGTGTCCCCGCCCCCCCTCCCCACTTCGGAACAGCTTTCCGAAGTGGGGCGGCGGGGCCAGGTGTTCCCGCCCCCCTCCCCACTTCGGAACAGCTTTCCGAAGTGGGGCGGCGGGGCCAGGTGTCCCCGCCCCCCCCGCCCCACTTTGGAACAGCTTTCCGAAGTGGGGCGGCGGGGCCAGGTATCCCCGCCCCCCGCCCCACTTCGGAACAGCGTTTTAAAATGCTGGGGGTGGGGAGCGAAGCGCTGCCGACCCCCAGCATTTTAAAATCTCCCCGTGTCCCGGGGAGGTTTTAAAATGCTGGGGGTCGGCAGCGCTTCGCTTCCGACCCCCAGCATTTTAAAATCTTCCCAGGACACGGGGAGATTTTAAAATGCTGGGGGTCGGCAGCGCTTCGCTCCCGACCCCCAGCATTTTAAAATCTTCCCAGGACACGGGGAGATTTTAAAATGCTGGGGGTCGCCAGCTAACGCTTCGCTCCCGACCCCCAGCATTTTAAAATCTTCCCAGGACACGGGGAGATTTTAAAATGCTGGGGGTCGCCAGCTAACGCTTCGCTCCCGACCCCCAGCATTTTAAAATCTCCCCGGGACAGAGACTTCTCTGCTGTCCCTTGGAGATTTTAAAATGCTGGGGGTCGGCAGTGAACGCTTCGCTCCCGCCCGCCAGCATTTTAAGATCGCCCGGGGCAGGCGGGGGGGAGGCAGGCGGGGGGGGGAGCAAAGACTTTTGCCCCCCGCCGGCCTTCAGAAGAGGTCCTCTTCTGAAGGCCGGCTGTGGGCGAAAGTCTTTGCTCCTGACCGCCAGCATTTCCCTATGGGCTTTCGTCTTGCGATGCAAGCCCATAGGGAAATTCGTCTTGCGAAGCGCCTCCAAAACAGAAAACCCTTTCGTCTTGCGGGTTTTCCGTCTTGCGAGGCATTCGTCTTGCGGGGTACCACTGTAGTACAGAACGGGTTTGAAATCATTGAAATCTTTAGAAATTGATATAAAATCAACCGTAACTCCGATTTCCTCACTTTTGGTGTCATTCAACTCAGTTCCCCGTGGACTCCATGATGCTATCCCTACTTCCATAATCCCCGAAACGACAGGTCACGTACACAGGAACTTCTTAATCCTGCCAGATCGTTTCCCCAAACCCTTCCTCCGGGCAATACGAAGTGGCAGACGATGCATATCACTGGCCCATTGTCTTGCCACCACCGGTATTCAATAAATGTTTATCTGTGTATATTTCTGGCTCTGCATATTCCCCCTCCCTCATCCGAAATGTTAATGAATGTAATCCCACCTTTCCTTAATATATTCATGACGTGTAAAACATATTCATGATGTAATTCGCGAAACATGACCTTCCCATAATGTATTCATGACGTTTCCTGCACTGTATTCTGGGTTATGGAGGGAACTTTTAAAAGCCTATGTCACCCCATTCTCGGGGTTCAATGCCACTTTGAACCTGTTGCGCAATAAACTCGGATCTTCGTAGTTTGCTCCTGTGTCCGGCTGAGCTCCTTTTTCCTCCGCAAGGACCCGCGGACCCTGTCCGACGAGCTGGGTGGCAGTGCAACCACGCACCCGGATTTTTTCCGTAACAGTGGGAATGTTCAGAGAGGCAGGAGAGGATATATTGTTTAATATACTTCCTAACTTGCGCTAGAAAGTTCTATAACTTAGCAGAGTTTTGCATTCCCCTTTTAAACACACAGTGGTTAGCTTGTTGCAAGCTTGTTTAAGCTTCTCAATATAAGATTCCTGGTAATTTCCCTATTCTTAAAAAGAATAGACACAACATAATCTTGTGTAAAGTATATAAAAGACGTTTAATCACACATTCAGTTCACAGATGGATCCCTGAATGCAGACTTAGTTACCCATCTGGTACGTAGGCTGAGACCCTATCTGCCTGTGGACTGTGTCGCCAGAGTGGTGCATGCTCTGGTTATCTCCCGCTTGGACTACTGCAATGCACTCTATGTGGGGCTACCTTTGAAGGTGATTCGGAAACTACAACTAATCCAGAATGCGGCAGCTAGACTGGTGACTGGGAGCGGCCGCCGAGACCATATAACACCGGTCTTGAAAGACCTGCATTGGCTCCCAGTACGTTTCCAAGCACAATTCAAAGTGTTGGTGCTGACCTTTAAAGCCCTAAACGGCCTCGGTCCAGTATACCTGAAGGAGCGTCTCCACCCCCATCATTCTGCCCGGACGCTGAGGTCCAGCGCCGAGGGCCTTCTGGCGGTTCCCTCATTGCGAGAAGCAAAGCTACAGGGAACCAGGCAGAGGGCCTTCTCGGTAGTGGCGCCCGCCCTGTGGAACGCCCTTCCAGCAGATGTCAAAGTGATAAACAACTACCTGACATTCAGAAGACATCTTAAGGCAGCCCTGTTCAGGGAAGTTTTTAACATGTGATATTTTACTGTATTTTTGGTTTTTATGGAAGCCGCCCAGAGTGGCTGGGGAGGCCCAGCCAGATGGGCGGGGTATAAATAATAAATTATTATTATTATTAGTGCACTCTGGTTTTCGTCACGGTGTCCTGTTGTGCCAGAAACTGTTTAGTCATGTTTACAACAGATGGCACCCCAGATGGGACCTTCCGTTGCCCAGATTCAAGGGGGGCAAGGAAGGACTGGTGATCCAGCGCGCACCAGGCCATTTGCCAAGAGGAGCCACCAGTCCTCTAGTGCCCCCAGGGTCTGGAAAGAACTGGAGTTCTAGCAGGGCTAACCAGAGGAAGCAACGCTTCATCAGGCCAGCCACAAATTTATTTATTTTTTAAAATAATTTTTATTGATTTACGGTAAATTTCTCAGCTGAATTACTTTTTTCCTGACCCTGTGTTTTTTCCTACTCTGCTAACTATACATCGATCATTATGGAGGAGCCGGTGGCGTAGCGTGGGGGGGTGCAGGGGGGCCGGCCAGTGAAGCGAGATGAGCGCTGCAACCCCAGAGTCGGCCACGACTGGACCTAATGGTCAGGGGTCCCTTTACCTTTACCTATATGTACTGTAAGCTGCCCAGAGCGGCTGGGGGAAAATACTAATACTATAACGTCTAGAGTGGTACCTCGGGTTACAGGCGCTTCAGGTTACAGACTCTGCTAACCCAGAAATAGTACCTTCGGTTAACAACTTTGCATCAGGATGAGAACAGAAATCACACGGCGGCAGCAGGAGGCCCCATTAGCTAAAGTGGTACCTCAGGTTAAGAACAGTTTCAGGTTAAGAACGGACCTCCAGAACGAATTCAGTTCTTAATCCAAGGTACCACTGTACTATTATTATTATTATCGTGTGATTTTTTGTATTCATTTTGGAATTTTTACTGCAATATTATCTTACGAAATGTTATGGGTGGAGAAAATCACAGGGTTGCCATAAACTATAATCCCACCCATGAACGCTCATTCACATACATTCTATAAATTTGGGGAGGTCACACACCTCACCTGTGCTAATACTGGCAGTCTTTGGCCTGCACAGGCACACCCGGTGTGTAGAGCCTCCAGCCACAGGCACTGTCTATCCTGAAAATGGGTCCTTTGACTGGGAAGATTCATGCAGTCGCTGTCATCAGATGCTGATGGGTTGTATCTCAGCTTGTCAGTCACTCTGACATTGCCTACAAAGAATAAGAGGAACAGAAATGCTTTGGAGGTGCAACTTCTATATCAGCCATGACAGCCATTCCATGGACTCTGCACCCCTGTTTCTGATGACAGGTGTACATTATCCTCATCCTCAATGAACCAGGCAGTGGAAAAGAGACTTAAAGATGGAAGCCTGAGGGAGAGGAAAAGGTTTCTGGCTGCTTCCTGGGTGGGATTGCGGAAACCAAGAGCCACTTCTGAGAAGGCCTCCCCCCTCCCCTCTTCCTCTGGGGATTTCCTCTCCTCTCCAGGGGACCAGTGGTTGGACTGGGCAGAAGCGCTGTGTCTGGACAGGGCAGGGGATTATGGGGTGGAAGGAGGATGGAGCTTGCAGGAAGGAAGAAGTGGGGGGACTGGACCCCCCACTTTCCAGGGATTCCTCTCTGGTCGCCCTGAAGGGGGGGTCGATTCCTGGGCGGGAGAGAGAGGCCAAGGCGGCCCCTCCAGAGATTCCCCGAAGAAGCCACAACGGAGACGCCCCCTCCCGCAAGACTGGTCTTCCTATCTCCCCACCCACCCTGACAATACTGCGCTTCCCTGCCTCGGGGATGCCCCCTTCCTTCTCCCCCATGTACTTGATCCCTCCCTCTCTCCCGGAGTCTCCCCTGCATCCAGAGGCTTCCTTGGCACCACTCCCCCCACGTCCTGTGCCCCCATCTCTCCAGCCGGAGGGGCCCCCCAAGACGAGCCGGGAGGGACAGGGGGGTCTCTATCCCTCGTGCCCGTTAACCCTTTCGTGGTCCACCTCTCTCTGCGCTGAGCCCCCAGCGCTCCGGATATTCCCAGCGGGCGCCACGATGGAGACTTCTCCCCAAAGACTGGTCTTCCTATCTCCCCCCCCGTGCTGCGCTTCCCTTCCCCCCTCCCTCTCTCCCGGAGCTTCCCCTGCACTCCGGTGCGACTGACCCATCGCCGTGCGCGCCCCATCTCTCCACCCACAGGGTCCCCCGAACAGGAGCAAGGGAGGGACAGGGGGGTCTCTATCAAGGCGTCTTTCGCGCCCCTTAACCTTTTCATGGGCCGCTTTTCTCCGCGTGGAGCCAGGGGGAACGGGGTGAGGGGTCCGCCCTTCGAGGAAAGCCCCCTTCGCAGCACGCGTGCCGGGATCTAGGCCCCACGGAAGGCGCTTGGGGGAGCTGGCGGGGTCTCTGGGTCCTTATCTCCCCCCATCCCGCGATCCTCTACTCCCCTCTCCTTCTCCTCCCCCCCCGCGACCCCTTTACCTCTTTGTCCTCGCTCCCGATTCTCCTTTCCTGCAACATCCACGAGGGGGGGTGCCCTGCCTCCTCCCTCCCCTTTCCGAAAGCGCCCCTCCGAGCTACGGGGCACAGCAGCAATTCGGAGTGAAAGTTCCACTTCCGGGAGAAGCAGGCAGAGTTGGAGGGGGCTCACCCCCCCACACATTCCTGGAGCAGAAGCCGGATTGGAGGAGGAGGAGGAGCAATGTATTGGGGGAGGGATTTGGGATGGTGGGGGCGGGGTGAGAGGAGGATGTGCCGGGAGGGGAGGGAAAGTGTTGAGCGGGTGGGGGGGAGGAGGAGAGGAACCCCCCCCGTCTTCCTTCTGGGATCAGGGGAGCGGGGGAGGGGCTGATCCCGACAATCAAACAGCGAAGTCACAAAATGAGTTCTGCATGGAAATCAGATCAGACTCCGAGTTCCTGTTTTGGCAACATGACAAGTCTGTCTGTCCGTCGGGATGCCTGAGGATTCCTGCTCGCTGCCTTTTCCCGGCCAGCCTGAGAGATCACTGGAAAGGGAGGATTTCTTGACTCCAGAATCCATCACCGCAGACCCGTTTCATTCAGGCATAGATATCTGCTCTTTGGACTGTTAACGGAAATTCAAGGGTCCTCTTGGGCAAATGAAGACACCGACCAGAGCAAGTCAGAGCAAAACAGCAGCCAGTAGGCTCGGTCTTTATTTAGAAAGACTGTCGCGACAGGACTCCCACCGCCCACAAGGTGAAGCAAAATGGAAGCCCCGAACAAAGGGAGACCCTCGCTTTTATTAGTTACTAATCCCCTTAGCTACACCCTCAGAATTACATCATATTTACATCATGATTATATTAAAAATAGGAGGAGTTGGGGAGGAGCTGCACAGGTAACTTGAGTGTCCTGACACCTGGCCGGAGTCTCCTTCCCCCTCCCTACATGAGCCATATTCAAGAACAAAAGAAAAGGGCAAAGTTCCTGCCCCCCTGAGGGGAATCCGGTCACAGTCCTTTGTGAGAGTCCGCGCGGAATACACTATGATATGCAGTTCATTATGTCCCTGATAGCCTTCTGTCTGAGCCCATCACCGATGGCTATCAAGGTTGTCACGTATACCAGGAAGGAGCACAGAATACGTGACTGCTCGGTGAAGGGATTATGGCCGTTTGATATCAGGCCACCCCTTTGATAGTCCTTGCAATATACAGTAGAATAAAGGTGGTCCGGTGAAAATCCGAAATACGGCTGATTTTTAGTGAATTTATAAAGGATATTGTCTTTGAAGTTCAAACACTTTCGTCTTCAGGAAGCGGCTTGCTACATTTTGATTAGATCAGTCACGGTCAATTGAACTCGGAAACTTTGTATTGAGGGCTGTCAAGGATTAGGAAAAGAGCGGCAGTAGCCTGCAGTACCTGCGTGGCCGCCGCAAGGGGCGCTGTTCGGTAATGCTGATTGGCTGAGGCGGGCGCCGATTGACAGCGGAACTCGGTCGGCCGGTCTACCTATAATAAAAATAGGACTGCGCGGAGTGCCATAGCGGGAAGCTGTCAAGCTAGCGCTTCCTTATTTACGGAAGGCTTTAAAGGGATGCCCCTCTAAAGGGACGTCTCCAGGGTCAGGAAGGGGAAGATGTGTGCATGTGTGAGTGTGGTGCTTGTGTAACACGTGTCAGAGTGTGGGGGGGGGGGTTTCCGGCGACAGTTCCCCCCTTCGGAGATAAGATTGCAAAGGCAGGGAAGCCGTGCAATCCTTTTCTCCGCATAATCAATAGAGGCTTGGGATGTCATACCTAGAGTCCAGGGTCCGGAGGTTATGCAAAGGTCCCAATTCGATGGGAGTTGACTGGATCTCTGCCGTCGGTGGCCTATAGATGGTGGTTGATCGCGGACGAAGGGCAGGAAGACAGGAGCCGCAAGTTTGACAGCACATCGGGAAGCAGTGAATCATGCAGCAGAAGAAAGCAACGCAGATGGCAACAGTGATCAGTATTAAGAGGCCGTTCCCCAGAAGTTGTTTTATCTAAGTCGACCCCGGTAGCCAGCTCCAGAGTTGAGCGTCCGACAGGCCCTCATGTTGGATATCTCTAAGCTTATCGGTCAATTTGTAGATGTTATTAAGGTGTCCTGTGATGTTTAGGGTCTGGTCGGTGACGTGTGTGCAGCATTCGGTTCCTATGAGGGCACAAACCCCTCCAGTCGAGGCGAGTACGTAGTCCAAAGCAAGGCGGTTCTGGATCGAATTTTGCCTGACCTCGGTTAGTTCAGTTAAGATGGATTGGGTAGCTGCATTGGATTCCTCCATAAAGTTCAGCAGTATGTCAGTCAGTTTAAGGATGTCAACGTGGTTTGAGCCGGCCCCATAGGCGGGAAAGAGGGCTCGGCCGTAAGTTTCCCCGTTGGCTGCAACATCGGAGAGCTCCGACAAGTCTTTTGCTCTCTTATTTCGCTTCTTTCCAGGGGGGAGCTCTTGGGTAACGCGGACCCCAGGTAAAATTAGTCCAAGGTAACAGGTGCCACGGGAGTGGGGGCTAGCCCATACGTAGCCGCGGTGGCCACAGATCCAGAACAACCCTTGCAGGCACGAGTCTATGCGCCCAGTATTGAAGGTGCGGAAGAAACACTGGGAAATTGGGGAAGGGTCCCAGGGATCAGGCAAGTTCATCACACGCTTCCATGCGGACAGTAAAGTAGGGTGGGTAGAAGGGTTGCCTTGGTGCCATAGGGTAACTCTGCCGCTTAAGGTAATATCAATGGTGTACTTACAGGTACTTTCACCGATGACTTTGTCGTTGCCGCTGAATTTTCGGCAGAGGTCGCCTGTAGTGGGTCCGGTGAGGTAGATGTACTGGTGGGTTAAGTTCACAGCGGTCAGGTTCCAGGACCGTACATCAGCGGAAAGATGTTGTTCCAAGGTGAGGGGCAGTCCAAGGAATGGTATGCCACTGTGGAGGTGTGAGGGAGCGTTGGCGCAGATCCAGCATTCGTTGGTGGTTGTTTGTTTTGCGATTTGGGAGATGAGTTTCACATAGGTATTGGAATGCCAGGTGGACAGGAGGTCGTTGTCGTTGGGGTCTTGGGACATCGACAGTTCCCCCCTTTGTCGAGGTGCAGTGCCGGCAGGATGAAGGGGGTCTTGGCGCAACAAGTAGGTCAAATTGGTGGTTAGGCCTCCGCATCTCTGCGGCCCGGTGGTGTCCCATTCTGCTGTAGGCGGTACAGAGTGATGCCATCCTTCCAGGTATGCTTTGCCGTCCCAATTGGAGGCTAATCCAATATCCCAGACGCAGCAGTACCTTCGGAGGCAGATGCCTTGTAAAATGGTTCGGCGGGGGGTGGAATCTACCCTTTGGCAGTAAAATCCGTGGATCAGACGATCAGTGGGGTGGTTCTGGTCAGTATAAACTGATTCTCCACCACCATTATCGAGGGCAGTCCAGTTCAGTGATTGTTCAGGTGTACCGTCTGAGAAAAGCACGTAAGAACCATTGAGGCAATGGGCACGGTTCCAAGGGCCGTCTCTGGTAAGGATGAGTTTCCCTAGAGGTCTGAACGATGGTGAGCGAACAAAAAGTTCCCAGGCTTGGTGTGTGTTGAGGACAGGTGAGATGGAGTGTCGAAGGAGGACGCGGGTCTCTGGTAGGCAGAATTCAAAATCCCCAAGGCGGTCTAATGTTCCTCTTTTTACCATATCAACGATGCCAAAGTCCAGGTATTTGTATTCAGTTTGTAATCCAGGGCAAGAAGTATGTGTGTTCGTGGAGTTCTGGGAAAAGGTGGCGGTGAAATGGAGGAGGAGTAGGATGGGTATGGTGGTTGTCATAGTAGAGCTGTCAAATGGGGAGCGGCGAGCGGTGGAGCTGTCAAACTGCTGAGCTGTCAAATGGGGAGCGGCGAGCGGTGGAGCTGTCAAACTGCTGAGCTGTCAAATGGGGAGCGGCGAGCGGTGGAGCTGTCAAACTGCTGAGCTGTCAAATGGGGAGCGGCGAGCGGTGGAGCTGTCAAACTGCTGAGCTGTCAAATGGGGAGCGGCGAGCGGTGGAGCTGTCAAACTGCAGAGCTGTCAAATGGGGAGCGGTGATACCTTGCGGAGTTTCAGGCGGATGGGGGGTTTATCTTTCTGTCTAGGTGTAGTGATGAGTTCGGAAGACCAAAGTGTTGATGTGAGAGGTGAGTCAGGTCCGGTCTGTTGGGCCCGATTCGTACCCCGATCTGGTCCGGTCTGTTGGGCTCGATTCGTGCCCCGATCTGGTCCGGTCTGTTGGTCCCGCTCGTTGCAGTTGTCGTCGTCTGCTGGTTGGCGTGGGACGTGGTAGGGCGAGTCGTCCGGTGTGGGTTCAGGTGGCAAAGCCGGCTTGCAGCGGGTGTGATGCAACCAGGCTGTCTTTTCCGCTACCTTAACAGAAGTTGGAGTGGTTAAAAGTACTTGGTAGGGGCCCTCCCAGGTGGGCTGTAGGGGTACCTTGTGATATGTTTTTAGTAATATCCAGTCCCCTGGTTGATACGGGTGGACGTTTTCATCTAGGGGGATGTTTTGGTTTGAGGCCGCGTATCTGTGGAGGCGAATGAGTTGTCTCTGTAGGTGTATCACATATTGTGTTAAGTCTGACTCGCCTACTTCCAACTCGGATGTTGGAAATTGGGTATTATATACCGGGGAGGGTCTACCAAAGAGTATTTCATAGGGGGATAGGTTTAAGTTTCCTCGGGGACAAGCTCTGAGGTTATGTAAAACTAAGGGGAGAGCGTTGATCCACTTGATTCCAGAGTCTTTACAAAGCTTTCCTAGTTGTGACTTTAGCTGTTGATTCATTCTTTCAACCTGGCCTGAGGATGGGGGATGGTATGGGGTGTGCAGTTTCCATTTGATCCCTAGAGCTGCCGCGACTTGTTGAACTATCTCTGAGGTGAAGTGGGAGCCTCTGTCGCTATCTATATGTCTGGGTACCCCGAAGCGTGGTATTATTTCGTGTAGTAGAGTTCTCGCAACCATTTGGGCAGTAGCTCGGCGGGCTGGGAGGCATTCTACCCATCCAGTCAACTGGTCAATGATGACGAGGGCGTGTTTGTAGCCTTGACAAGGGGGCAAATCTATGAAATCAATTTGAAGACTTTCAAAAGGGACAAAAGCCCATGGTCTGGCTCCAGGTGGACCTCTGGCAGTATGCTTAGGATTAAAGGTTTGACAAGTGTGACAGTTCTTTACCGCCGTCTTAGCGGCAAGGGCCAGTCCGGGGGCATACCAGCAGCGTTGTACTGAGTCTATAAGCTTGTCTCTTCCCCAGTGAGTACACTGATGGAGAATTCTGACATGCTTGGGCACCCACAGTCTAGGCATTATAAGTCTCTTGTCGGGAAGGTACCAGATGCCATTCTCAAGGATAGCTCCGTGATCTTCCCACCCTTGCCTTTCCTCCGGGGTGGCGGTTTTATACATTAGGTCAAAGTCTATGTCCGATGGAATTTGGGGTCCCTGGAATTCATTATCTGAAGTTAGCGGTTGAAGAGCTGCTTCTTGTGCTGTGTGATCTGCACAGCGATTCCCTGTGGATACTGGGTCTTTTCCCTTGGTGTGAGCTTTGCAGTGCACTACCGCTATTTCCTCGGGAAGGTGTATGGAATCCATAAGGCGCTGCACTAGGGGCGCATGGGCGATCTTAGTGCCTGCGGCCGTTAGGAAGCCCCTCTGCAACCAGATTTGTCCGGTGGCGTGAACTAAACCGAAGCAATATTTGGAGTCTGTGTAGATTGTTACCCTCTTTCCTGCTGCTAACTCGCATGCCCGGATTAAAGCGATGAGTTCGGCCGCCTGTGCGCTATACTTGGCATGGACAGGGCGTGCTTCCAGGATATCAGTGTCACTAACGACCGCATACCCGCTTTTCCGTTCTCCTCCGACTACTTTTGAGCTCCCGTCAGTGTACAGTACTAGGTGGGGGTTATCTAAAGGGAGATAGTCAAGGTCTCCCCGTGGTTTCTCGGCATGTCGTACCACTTGGCTACAGTCGTGGTGTGGGGTTCCGTCGTCTGGAAGGGGTAGGAGGGTTGCGGGATTGAGGGAATTTACTCTTTTAATGGTTACGTTTGATGGACTTAGGAGGATAGCCTCATATCTATTCAGTCTCTGTATCGTGAAGCGTTGGCAGCCTTGTAGGCTAAGAAGGGTGGCCACCGCATGGGGAACGTTTACAGTCAATTCATGTCCCAAAACCGTTTCTTGGGCTTTTTCTAGAAGTAAAGCTGCAGCGGCTACGGCTCTAAGACATCCTACATTTCCGAGTACCGTAGTGTCGAGTTGTAGGCTGTAATAAGCCACAGGTCTGTTCCTCCCTTGGAACGGTTGTGTAAGGACGCCTGAGGCTACCCCTTTGTTTTCGTGGACAAATAGAGAGAAGGGCAGTCTATAATCTGGGAGTCCAAGAGCAGGCGATGACCTTAATTCCCGTTTGATGCATTCGAAGGCTTCGAGTGCCTCTGCAGTCCATTGCAATTGGTCTGGGGCGCTATCATGCGTCATTGCAGTGAGGGGCCGAGTGAACTCACCATAACGGGGGATCCATGCTCGGCAAAATCCACTCATTCCAATGAAGCCCCTGAGTTGTCTCTTGGTTTTTGGAAGGGGTAGTCTGGTTATGGCCTCGATTCTATCGGTGGTGAGAGCACGGGTACCTTGTCCGAGGATGTGGCCAAGATATTTTACCTCCTTTTGGCAGTATTGTATCTTCTTTGGGGATACTTTGTGGCCTTTATGTGCTAATATTGTCAGGAGAGTTATAGTATCTGATTTACAGGATTCCAAATCTCGTCCACAGAGTAAGATGTCATCTACATAAAGCCTGATGGCTGAGCCACCCGGAAGGTTCACATCAAGGAGATCTTGGTGTAATATGGAGGAGAAAATTGCTGGGGACTCTACATATCCCTGGGGTAACCGGGTCCACGTTAATTGGCCTGTTTGCCAGGTAAAAGCAAAAAGAAACTGGCTTTCTGGATCCACGGGAATACTGAAGAAAGCGGAGCAGAGGTCTATTACGGAATAAACTACAGTTCCCTCCGGGATGGTGCTTAAAAGGTGGTGTGGGTTTGCCACCACGGCGTGTCTGGGAATAACGAAGGAATTAATCAATCGAAGGTCTTGCACCAAGCGCCATTTTACGGGGTTGGTATTCGGCTTTTTGACTGGAAGTAGGGGGGTATTACATGGTGAGGCACAGGGAACTAGAACTCCCATTTTTAGAAATTCATCGATCATCGGAGTGAGGCCGTCGATTGCTTCGGGAGGTAGGGGATATTGTTTAGTGCAGGGAAAGGGTAGGTCTTTCCTATAGTTGACTTTTACTGGGGTTGCAGACTTTAGGAGTCCAACAGAGGTCGATTCAGTTCCCCATAGCCAAGAAGGAACGCTATTTAGAAGTTCAGGAGGAAGATCAATGGGTTTGTTGTTAGCTTCTTGCAGGACTCCTTGGAAGTTGAATATGGAGTCATTTGGCATATGTAAGTAAATTCCTTCCTGGCCGCATTGAATAGTAGCATTTAGTTTACATAGCAGATCCCTACCGAGGAGGTTGACTGGACTGGAGGTCAATAGAAAACTATGTTTAACTGACAACGGTCCGACGGAGACCTTTGCAGGTTTGGATAAAGGGCAATTTCGGGGGATCCCATCAAGCCCCATCACGGTTTTGGTTTCCTCTCCTGGGGTTAAATGGCTGTTAGTGAGGGTGGAGTAAGTGGCTCCAGTGTCCAAGAGACAGTCGTAGGACTGTCCATCGATTTGCATAGTGCATATGGGATCTGTTGAGGATAATTGTAAGACCGGGCAGAGAAATGAGAAGGAGGCGGGATCTGCTTTTAATTGTCATTGTTCCTGATATTCTTCCATCACCATTTCGTGGGTCGGGTTTGTAGGATGGTTCCCTTGGTTAAAGGGGTTGGTGGCGCCGTAGGGTAGGTTTCGGGGCCGCGGTTGCGGAGCTCCCGCACGGGGCTGCATTTGGGCTGGGGGTCGGTTCGCATCGTAGGAAGAGATAGGTTCCCTACTCCTAGGATATGCACCTTCCTTGTATTCTGGCCTGTATGGTTTAGAATTTTTATAGTCAGACCTCCTGGCCAGAAGAGGACAGTATCTTTTTATGTGTCCGACTTCCTCACAGTTGAAACAGACGCGTTCATCCTGTAATTCCGGCCCGCCTGATTTAAACTTTTCTTTGAAGGTGGGAACCGCGGCCGCATAAGCTAATACTCGGGGCTGGTCGGGTTTTTGGTCTTTCTTCTTCCTCTCGTCCCTCGAGTTAAAAACGGACTTTGCGATGGAAAGGATTTCGTTTATGGTTTTTCCATCGTATCCGAGATGTGAATTTAACGCCTTTCGGATGTCGGCGGTGGCCTGATCTTTGAAGAACCCTTTGACTATCACTTCGTGCTGTGGGCTCTCCGGGTCTATTCCACCCCAGGTCTTAATAGCGGAGACTAGCCGTGAATAGTAGTCAGAAGGGTGTTCGTCAGGTCCTTGAAGGACCGCTTGGACTTTGGTCCAGTTTACAGTTCGCTGTCCTGCAGCTTTGATGCCATCTAGGATGGCCTTCTTGAAGATTTTTAGACCCCATTGGCCATCGGTAGTGTTATAGTTCCACTCAGGGTCGTTAAGTAACGTCTGAGTGGTCAGTGGGGCCATTGAGGTCGGACGGTCTGGCTGGTACCCTTCCCGGCCAAGGGCTTCTCCTGCCTTTGCTAAGATCTCCCTCTTCTCTGCCTCATTAAAAAGGGCTCCCAACAACATATGCACATCCGCCCACGTGGGGTTGTGAGTGGAGAAGATGGTAGCCACTTGGCGGTGGCATTTGTCTGGGTCGTCCCGTAGGGAGGGCATCTTATCAGACCAGTTCATTAGATCAGAGGTAAGGAAAGGCTGGTGAGTAAAAACCATACGGGGAGGGTCTCCTGCTCTGACGGGAGGTATAGGTAATGCGCGCAGTGGAAAGGCACCTTCTATTTCTCCGTTTAGCAGATTATCCCTATTTCTGGTTCTACTGGAAACAGGTCCCTCTCTTCCTTCAGTTAGGAGCTGCCCACTGAGTAAAGGCCCAAGGTCCAAGTCAGCCTGGTTCTCTACCGAGTTCGATGCGCTTGAGGAAGGATCGGACGGCAGTGTGTTAGGGGTGCTGCTTTGGGGAGGGGCAGTGGCTGTGGCTGGTGGGTTCGTTACATTCCCTCTTGGTCCTGCGCCTGGTAGGTTTGTTACGCTCTCCCTCGGTCCTGGTCCCGCGCTTGGTGGGTTTGTTACGTTCTCCCTCGGTCCTGGTCCTGCGCCTCCCCCTCCGGCTCCTGCTCTGCCTCCCACACTAGGCCCTGGCTGTCGGGGTGCTTCGGGTTCGGGGTAGTAGAAGGGGACGAGGGTTCGGTCCAATTGTTCCTCCTGAGCTCTAATCTCATCGTATGGGGGAGGTCCAGTTGTTCTTAAAACAGCCATTTGGCGGACGATTTGGGCTTGCTGCCGTTGAAATAATTCACGGGCTTCGGCAAAGGCGTTCAGGTAGTATAGTTGTCGGGGCCTCTCATCAGCCAAGTAAGTTTTAAGTGCTTGCATTTTTTGAAGATTAAAGGAGCCATGGGATGGCCATCTAGAAGCTGGTTCTAGGTGGTGGGTAAAGGCCACCCATGAGACGTTACAAAGGTCCCTCAGCTTGGATTTAGAGAGCCCCTTTCTCCCTTTCAGTTCCTTCCAGTTTAAGAGGACGAATTGAAGAGGGGTATCAGAGTCCTCCCTGTGGCGGAAAGGCTCCGCGGAAGCCTTGTCGCCGGGAGGAGTCCAGTCTGAGTGTTTGGAAGCTTGGGCTCCCATCCTTTCTTTTCTATCAGGTTGTGGTTTCGCTAGCGAGGAATGCTAAAGGCAGAAAAGGATGGACGTACACACACAAGGGAAAAAGGGAGAGAGGGTTTGGGAGGAAAGGGGTAGAAAAGATCCTTTCAGTATTTTGGAATGTCTTAGTCTTAGTGGAATCTCTACTTATTTCTGAACCACAAATTATTTGCTTAAAACCACAGGTCTCTGCCCGGAAACCTAAACCACGGGTCGCTGCCCGGAACCTAAACCACGGGTCGCTGCCCGGAACCTAAACCACGGGTCGCTGCCCGGAAACCTAAACCACGGGTCGCTGCCCGGAAACCTAAACCACGGGTCGCTGCCCGGAACCTAAACCACGGGTCGCTGCCCGGAACCTAAACCACGGGTCGCTGCCCGGAACCTAAACCACGGGTCGCTGCCCGGAAACCTAAACCACGGGTCGCTGCCCGGAACCTAAACCACAGTACTGTTTCAAAGCTAATCCTAATGTGGGGCCCCAATTGTGAACCTCCCCTCTACCCTCCACAACAGCCCCCTGCCTAGCCTTTAGACTAAATTCGGCTTCCCTACTGAACGCCTGCACAGTGCAGTGCCAGATCGGGCTCCGAGAAAACAAAAGTTTGGAAGGAAGCAAATGACCTTGCGTTCTCACGTACCCGGGTCATCCCTAACAAAGGTCGCCGGGCAGGAGGGGCGGCTTCATTTGCACAGGCAAATAAGGTAGAGAGAGAGATTTGTAAGGACACCCCTGGATGACTCCGAAAGGGACGTCAGAGAAATAATAGACACCGCGCTTTCCTGGCCACACTTCCGAAAGGGAAAGCGGGGGAGAAAAGGAGAGATTTGTAGGGGGACGCCTTTGGCCGACTCCGAGAAAGGACGTCAGAGAAACAATAAGCACCACGTTTTCCTGGCCATACTTCCGAAAGGGAAAACGGGGGAGAAAAGGGAAAGGAGGTTCGAGATTTTGCAGATGCAACGTTGGAAACAAAGAGAAAGATCTGGCTGTTGTGGAGACGTTATTTTCCACCCTCCTCCCAATGTATTTTCTTCGGAACCATACTCACGTCCATTGATGTCCCCCGCAGATCCCGGGATCTTTCCTTAGCCGGCTTTACCTTGCCTTTGCTCCCTCTGGTTGGGCTTCTGGTGACGGTTGATTACCGCCCGCAAAGAGGAGGCAGGGAGAGGAAGAAAAGGATCCCCGGGCTAAGGTTGCCCGGTGGCGCCCGATCCCCTCTATCTCCCCTCTCACCTTTACAGGAGAACCAAGTGTCCCTGAGTCGCGGTCGCCAACTGTTAACGGAAATTCAAGGGTCCTCTTGGGCAAATGAAGACACCGACCAGAGCAAGTCAGAGCAAAACAGCAGCCAGTAGGCTCGGTCTTTATTTAGAAAGACTGTCGCGACAGGACTCCCACCGCCCACAAGGTGAAGCAAAATGGAAGCCCCGAACAAAGGGAGACCCTCGCTTTTATTAGTTACTAATCCCCTTAGCTACACCCTCAGAATTACATCATATTTACATCATGATTATATTAAAAATAGGAGGAGTTGGGGAGGAGCTGCACAGGTAACTTGAGTGTCCTGACACCTGGCCGGAGTCTCCTTCCCCCTCCCTACATGAGCCATATTCAAGAACAAAAGAAAAGGGCAAAGTTCCTGCCCCCCTGAGGGGAATCCGGTCACAGTCCTTTGTGTGAGTCCGCGCGGAATACACTATGATATGCAGTTCATTATGTCCCTGATAGCCTTCTGTCTGAGCCCATCACCGATGGCTATCAAGGTTGTCACGTATACCAGGAAGGAGCACAGAATACGTGACTGCTCGGTGAAGGGATTATGGCCGTTTGATATCAGGCCACCCCTTTGATAGTCCTTGCAATATACAGTAGAATAAAGGTGGTCCGGTGAAAATCCGAAATACGGCTGATTTTTAGTGAATTTATAAAGGATATTGTCTTTGAAGTTCAAACACTTTCGTCTTCAGGAAGCGGCTTGCTACATTTTGATTAGATCAGTCACGGTCAATTGAACTCGGAAACTTTGTATTGAGGGCTGTCAAGGATTAGGAAAAGAGCGGCAGTAGCCTGCAGTACCTGCGTGGCCGCCGCAAGGGGCGCTGTTCGGTAATGCTGATTGGCTGAGGCGGGCGCCGATTGACAGCGGAACTCGGTCGGCCGGTCTACCTATAATAAAAATAGGACTGCGCGGAGTGCCATAGCGGGAAGCTGTCAAGCTAGCGCTTCCTTATTTACGGAAGGCTTTAAAGGGATGCCCCTCTAAAGGGACGTCTCCAGGGTCAGGAAGGGGAAGATGTGTGCATGTGTGAGTGTGGTGCTTGTGTAACACGTGTCAGAGTGTGGGGGGGGGGGTTTCCGGCGACAGTTCCCCCCTTCGGAGATAAGATTGCAAAGGCAGGGAAGCCGTGCAATCCTTTTCTCCGCATAATCAATAGAGGCTTGGGATGTCATACCTAGAGTCCAGGGTCCGGAGGTTATGCAAAGGTCCCAATTCGATGGGAGTTGACTGGATCTCTGCCGTCGGTGGCCTATAGATGGTGGTTGATCGCGGACGAAGGGCAGGAAGACAGGAGCCGCAAGTTTGACAGCACATCGGGAAGCAGTGAATCATGCAGCAGAAGAAAGCAACGCAGATGGCAACAGTGATCAGTATTAAGAGGCCGTTCCCCAGAAGTTGTTTTATCCAAGTCGACCCCGGTAGCCAGCTCCAGAGTTGAGCGTCCGACAGGCCCTCATGTTGGATATCTCTAAGCTTATCGGTCAATTTGTAGATGTTATTAAGGTGTCCTGTGATGTTTAGGGTCTGGTCGGTGACGTGTGTGCAGCATTCGGTTCCTATGAGGGCACAAACCCCTCCAGTCGAGGCGAGTACGTAGTCCAAAGCAAGGCGGTTCTGGATCGAATTTTGCCTGACCTCGGTTAGTTCAGTTAAGATGGATTGGGTAGCTGCATTGGATTCCTCCATAAAGTTCAGCAGTATGTCAGTCAGTTTAAGGATGTCAACGTGGTTTGAGCCGGCCCCATAGGCGGGAAAGAGGGCTCGGCCGTAAGTTTCCCCGTTGGCTGCAACATCGGAGAGCTCCGACAAGTCTTTTGCTCTCTTATTTCGCTTCTTTCCAGGGGGGAGCTCTTGGGTAACGCGGACCCCAGGTAAAATTAGTCCAAGGTAACAACTTCTAAAGAAAATGTATAATTTATTATTAGAATGGGAAACTAAAGATGAGGAGGTGAAAAGTGTAATGATTAATTGGGCACAAGACATAGGACGCAATATACAAATGGAAGACTGGAAAAATGTTATGGAAAGTGAATCTTAAATTCACTGATTGTATACTGCTAAAAGAGAATTATATGAAAATGATGTATAGATGGTAGATTATGTTATAGGAAAAATCCGAGGGCTCTCTTGGACAAAACAAAGACACCAACCAGGATAACTTGGAGCAAAACAGCAGCCTGTAGGCTTGGCCTTTATTGAACTGATGCATCAGGGTGTTCCCCTCACTTGCAGGAGAGAGGAAAGACCCAGAACAATGGGCTGCAAGACCTTATAAAAACTTTTGAAATTCCCCTCCTCTAGGTCAAGCCCACCCCCAGAAACATCATGCATACATTACAGAAAGGAGGGGTTGACATCATGCATACGTTACAGAAAGGGTTGACATCATGCATACATTACAGAAAGGAGGGGTTGAGGGAGGAGTTGTGGTGGTAACCTGAGTGTCCTGTCACCTGGCTGGTTCCTCCTTTCCCCCTCCCCATGAGTACTTTCCAGGTGACAATGGGGAGTTTGCAGTTTCCTGCCCCCAGAGGGAAGATCTGATCATTGTCCTTTGTTTCAGCCTGTGGTGAATCCACTGTTCTTTGTGATTTTGATTGTCTTCTGTCTGGGATTATCAGGGTTGACATAGCAACTGGGCAGGGCTCCTGTGGATGTGCTGGTATGCTGAAGAGATTATGGCTGACCAGAAACCAAGCACCCCCCTTTGATAGTTCTTGTCACATGGAGTAAAAAATGGAACAGTGCAAATCCGATGTATGGTTGATTTTCTATGAATTTATAACAGAAATGTGGGGTATGTAGTGTGTGAGTGTGAGTGTGTGTGAAGTTTGTGCAAACAGAATGATTGGGGTGGGGGGGTTCCTGCTACAGTTCCCCCCTTCGGAGATAAGATTGCAAAGGTGGCTACTTTGCAATCCTTTTCTCCGCACAATTTAAGGTGGTAAATAATAACCTGGTATTCTCCGTCCCAGATGTGTGTGTCCATGTGAACCTGAAAGGGACTTGGGTATCATGCTACTTTAAGGATATTTGCATAGAAATATAATGGTGTAACAGTGCACATAGTTAGACATAGGATATCACGTAAATTAATAATTTGTTGCTCAGTTACTTGTGGTATTCTAGCACCTTGGAAGAAATATTTTCTCAATAGTGATCTATGCTTTACATTTAGGCAGGAAGGTCCACTAATGACTGAAAAGTGCAGTTTGCTTCCCCCCCGCCATTTTTGTGTTCTCAGGTGTCAAGCTAGCTGTTTTGTGGTCTCACACCGACAGTGCTACAGCAACACATCCTGTCTGTTGAATCCCCTCAGGGCTTTCATTTAACCATGTCGCCTGGCATTCACCATAGCTGGCACAGGTTTGGGCATCTCGTGAGGGAGAGGTCTTCGCCTTGGCCTTTAGCTATGGGATTTTATTATAGGCTGTGGTCTTGGGCTCATGAGAAGTTGCTCACTTGCACTTAAAGGACCAAAAAGCTAATTGCAGCCTGGATACACTTGCCCAATTCAAACTGAGTCCAATTTGAATTTATCTTGCCCCATGGTTCTCAAGTCTTCAAACCAATCTGTTAAAAGAAAACCATTCTTAACAAGGGCAGTTGTCCAAATAAGTCAATTTAAGTCTATAAGGGATCATTCCTGCTAAACCAAAGCATATCCACCTTCATGTTTCTTAGAAGCTTCTCCTTGGTAAAGCAAGTTTTAGCACATTTTAAAATGGATAGGGAAAGTTGGCAGAGTGCCAGGTGGAACAATGAAATGTGGTTATAAATTGAGCTAAACATTGGACTACACAATAGTGTGAGCTATTAGAAAGTATAAAATGCATGAGAATTCTCCATTGGTGTGTAAGCAATAAGACATTAAACATAAAAATTACACACAAAAATACCCCCCTTGTGGAAATAACACACTGTCAGACACATTTCAACATTCCTACATAATAACACTTAATACAAAACAAACTAATTAAATATCAGTTGCATATCTTGACACAATTGTGATCTTTTACGCATGTATCTTTTGAATCCTGGAGCACAGAGGCTTGAGGTTCAAGTGAAAAGATGTCCTTGCAAGTCAACTCCACCCCCCTTTGTCAGGCCCACTCCCCTTGCAGTCTATATCCTTTGAAAGAGATAGCTGTGGGCACTTGAAAACTCTGGTGTCTTGTGATGACGGAAGAACTGAGTTGAGGGGTTGTTGCTGCTTTTCATCATTGCACATCTGTATAGGTGATATCCTGTAAGGGGCAGGGTTTTGGGGCTTAAAGACAGTTAGAAAAGGGAGGGGGCAAAAGGCAAAAGGGATGTCCTTCGGTTTCTGTTGGAAGCTGCAAATAATAAAAATCTTAGCGAATTAAGCGTTTCATTCCTTCCAATATTATTATCACATTTTCCTATAACTACTGTTATTATCTGCCAAATTCGTTTGCTTTCCTTCACTTTGGAGAGAAAGAGAACTGTAAAAAATACAAAGGTTAAGAAATGCAAAAGAAAGCAAAAAATTAGATTACCAGTCAGATGGAAACAAACTTGACACAAAGACATCAGATTTAGAAAAGAATTATTATTATATATATTATCAAAACCACACAGATTACTACTAGACTGAAAAAAAAAATGGGAAAACCATGGGGAAAAACTTTAAATTCACCATGTGCTATTTGATAAAAGAACTTCATGAAACTGACTTTCAACATGTGATGAACATGTCCCCAAAGTAAAACACACACACACAAAATGACCTATGAGGAACCAAATAAATAAATGCTAAAACACACAATTAATAAGTAACCTGAAGTAATCTGTTTTGGCATTCTAACATCCCAAATGAAAATAAAATAGTGTTTCTTGATGTGACAACATCAACTGTAATGTTAATACGGGAAATGAGTTAATACCAAGAAAAATGAATGGCAATTTAAAGTTGTGCAGGTACCTTGCACTAGCCAAAATGACAGAATTAATAAGAAATGCTCAGGCAAAAAGGTAAACAAATACCATTCACCAAACAATGTTTGGTTGTGCTTCGATTAACTTCATAGAGATCATGGAGAAACAGATTAAATAAATGAAAACAGATTATTTGTAACTTTAAAAAAAGTGTCAAAGCCATAAAGAGATGGAAGTCAGGGATTCAGACTTGTTTCACAGAACAGAAAGAAAGTTGCTGTGGGAGGAAAAAGGGACAAACGCTTTGTTATCGGGGTTCACATATCCTGTTAAAAGGGAAAATTATTTCATGTGAGAAGCCTGTCAGGAAATGCTGTTCCTAAAATTCCCATTGAGGGGGGAATGCTTTGATATTTACCTGTGAAAAGAATTTGGCATGTTAAGATTTGGAACTTGGAAAGCTCTTGACTTTTGATGGGCTAGTTGTTGCTTTGTTTTGTTTTGTTTTGTTTTGTTTTGTTTTGTTTTGTTTTTTTTTTAGCCTTTTGTCTTAAGTAGCCCCTGGAGCAAAGACAGATTAAGGGTGATTTCCCTCAATGGTTCCTCAATGGTTCCGAGTTTTCTTTTACATTTGGAAGAAACCTCCTCTCCCCCCTTACAGTTCCCCCCTTCCTCTCTCTCTCTTCTTTAGCTGATCTAGCCTCTGTGCATGTGCAGAGTTCATGTCTCAGCAAACCTTTTATACTATTGAAAATGTTGCATCCTTTGGCTAAATTACCATTTGAATAAGGGAAGGGAAGGGTAAGGAGTAGATTTTGAAAACAGGGTTTGATTTTAAACCAAAAAGAGAAACTCAGCAATTTAAGTATTCACCAAAGCTAGCAATTTCAGCCCAAGCAAACTGAGACTGCTTCCTTTATGTACAGGAAAGGGCTAAATATCCCTCTGGCCATTCGCGGAACAATCAACCGCTCTCTTATTTATGAGTAAAAATGGCCAGAGTTAGAATTCATAGGATTTTTTAACATTCCTAGTCATTTTAGCCTTACCATTTGCAGACAAATTTTTCTGCCCTTTATTTACAGGATGGATGGTCAAGGCGTCTATGTATTGAGTTGATTTTGAGGTCTGATTTTTAAATAGTAGACAAAATGATAAACACTGTAATCACCCAAATGCTTGATGTTACCAGTTGTGCTTCAAAACATCATGGCTTCATCTCGCACCTTTTAAAACTAAAAAGCAAAGCTAGGCTGAATTTCAACTCCATTACCACACCAGAATTTAAGAATTACCCTCCAATGCTTGCAGACACATGGTCTTCCACACAGCCACAAATTGGGAGAGTTGAAAGGGACCCTGGGGTCATCTAGTCCAACCCTCCAAAATATAGGGTTCACAGCAAGATTTCGCAGCAAGATTTGTACTACCAAAGAGGCATACACATTTAAGTACAGATTTACAGCTGGGAAAGGAAACATCTATACTCCTGAGAGGATCTCTTATAAAGCACAGTTAAAGCAGCCCTAGATTTGATTTTTTTTTAAAGGGAATACACAAGTGTTGCCCCCTCCCCT
This sequence comes from Podarcis bocagei, assembly GCF_964188305.1. NCBI lineage: Eukaryota > Metazoa > Chordata > Lepidosauria > Squamata > Lacertidae > Podarcis > Podarcis bocagei. The sequence continues at coordinate 3,484,767 of NC_138135.1, forward strand.
CTTTGCAGTTTCCTTTAAAGGAAGCTTACTCGGGAGTAAACTTACCTAGCACAGAAGTAAGAAGGGAGAAACCAACTGAAAGAGGCAGAGTGAAACAAGGGGGAGGGGGGGCATTTTCTAACAAAAGAGGCCATGAAGTCTTATAGAGACTGGTATCAGGAGCCTTACAATAACTCTTCTGTCCAATCAAATCGAAGTTAAAACTGGACTCAAATATTTTTTCTTAGAATGAACACCATACTTTTATAGGCATACGCTTAATGAAATACATACACTGCATTTTAGTTTGAGAGAGCAGTTGTGCTCAACTAGGCTTTTGCAGCAGAAACATTAGGTTAACTTCTCCTTCTCACAAACTCAAAAGTTACAACAAACATCATTTGCCATTAGACTTAGAATCACCCTCCTCACTTAAAACTAGAAGAAAGAGGTGGGGTAATCCCCCTTTCAGAACACAAGTAGCACGTATACAGGATTTCACCACTTGGGAGGGAAACTCTCTTTTAGAGCCTCTCTCAAATAACAAACATTTGCACACTCCATTCTCCATTTTGTTTTGTTTAAGATCGATAAGGCGCAACATGGCTTCCTTAGATTTAAAATTTTGAAGCAAGCTTGCAATTTAAAACTATGTGCATTTAAGAACAGTCTGTGGATGCCAAGGCCAATGTAAAGCTCTCCCTAAGAGTTCACACCCTGATTTTGTCGAAGGATCCCTGAGGTGGCCACTGTGCCCTGGGTTCTAGGTGGTGGGCCTAAGCCACCCACTAAAGTTACAACGGTCTCGTACTTTGTACTTGGAAAGACCATTTTGTCCCTTTATTTTATTTCTATTTTTTTTTCTAATTGGAGATGACAAGCTGGAGGGGCATATTAGAGTCCTCTCTGGGGCAAAAGGCTTCATGGAAGCTTTGTTGCCAGGAGGAGTCCAGCTAGGGTGTTTAGTGAGCTCCCATTCTCTCATATGTTATTATTGGGGGGTGTTTTTTTGTTTTTTTTTTCCGTTAACGAAGTACGCTAAAGACAGAAAGAGTGGAAACACACACACAAGGGAGGAGGGGCAATGGGAAAGAAAGGAGTAGAAGAAAGATTCTTTCAGTATTTGGGATATCCTTGACTTAGCGCAATCCCTACTTGTTTCTTAACCACGAGCTATTTGCTAAAAACCTCAAGCCTGAACGGAAACCTAAACCACGGGTCGCTGCCCGGAAACCTAAACCACGGGTCTCTGCCCGGAAACCTAAACCACGGGTCGCTGCCCGGAAACCTAAACCACGGGTCTCTGCCCGGAAACCTAAACCACGGGTCGCTGCCCGGAAACCTAAACCACAGTACTGTTTTCAAGACTAATCCTAGTGTGGGGCCCCAATTGTGAACCTCCCCTCTACCTCCACAACAGCCTCCTGCCTAACCTTTAGACTAAGTTCGGATTCCCTACTGAACACCTGCACAGTGCAGTGCCAGATCGGGCTCCGAGAAAAACAAAGTTTTGAAAGGAAGCAAATGACCTTGCATTCTCACGTACCCGGGTCATCCCTAACAAAGGTCACCAGGCAGGAGGGGCAGCTTCATTTGCAGAGTTAGGGTAGGTGGAGAGTAAGAGAATACTTGAAAGACTCCTCTGGACGACTCCGAGAGAGGGATGTCAGAGAAACAGTAAAAGAACCACGCTTTCCCGGACTCAATTCCAAGACGGAAAACGGGGGAGAAAAGAGATAGAGAGATTAAGATGTTCCTGGACGACCCCGGGGGGGAACATCGGAAAACAGCAAAAGGTACCACAATTTCCCCGGCCACACACCGTGTAAGAAATTGAGGGGAGAGAAAGAGAAAGGTTTTGGCGTACCCAGACGACTCCGAGAGGTATGCGCCACACAGTAAAGTTCCGCGATCTCCCTGGCCACTTTCCGAAGGGGAGAATCGGGTTAGAAAAGGGTAAAGTTAGAGCGCACCCGGCCGACTCCGAGGGGCTACGCCAGAAATGAGAGAAGGAAAGTCTGGCTGTCGTGGGGTCGTTACTTTTCCACCCCCCTCCCAATGCATTTACTTCAAACCATACTCACGTTCGAAGATGTCCCCCGCAAATCCCAGGATCCTTTTCTTTTTAGCCGGCTTGACCTCGCCTTTGCTCCCCTGGTTGAGCTTTTGGTGACGATTGATTACCGCCCGCAAAGAGGAGGCAGGGAGAGGAAGAAGGATCCCTGGGCTAAGGTTGCCCAGTGGCGCCCGATCCCTTCTATCTCCCCTCTCACCTTTACAGGAGAACCAAGTGTCCCTTCGTGGTCGCCAACTGTTATAGGAAAAATCCGAGGGCTCTCTTGGACAAAACAAAGACACCAACCAGGATAACTTGGAGCAAAACAGCAGCCTGTAGGCTTGGCCTTTATTGAACTGATGCATCAGGGTGTTCCCCTCACTTGCAGGAGAGAGGAAAGACCCAGAACAATGGGCTGCAAGACCTTATAAAAACTTTTGAAATTCCCCTCCTCTAGGTCAAGCCCACCCCCAGAAACATCATGCATACATTACAGAAAGGAGGGGTTGACATCATGCATACGTTACAGAAAGGGTTGACATCATGCATACATTACAGAAAGGAGGGGTTGAGGGAGGAGTTGTGGTGGTAACCTGAGTGTCCTGTCACCTGGCTGGTTCCTCCTTTCCCCCTCCCCATGAGTACTTTCCAGGTGACAATGGGGAGTTTGCAGTTTCCTGCCCCCAGAGGGAAGATCTGATCATTGTCCTTTGTTTCAGCCTGTGGTGAATCCACTGTTCTTTGTGATTTTGATTGTCTTCTGTCTGGGATTATCAGGGTTGACATAGCAACTGGGCAGGGCTCCTGTGGATGTGCTGGTATGCTGAAGAGATTATGGCTGACCAGAAACCAAGCACCCCCCTTTGATAGTTCTTGTCACATGGAGTAAAAAATGGAACAGTGCAAATCCGATGTATGGTTGATTTTCTATGAATTTATAACAGAAATGTGGGGTATGTAGTGTGTGAGTACACCTACAGAGACAACTCATTCGCCTCCACAGATACGCGGCCTCAAACCAAAACATCCCCCTAGATGAAAACGTCCACCCGTATCAACCAGGGGACTGGATATTACTAAAAACATATCACAAGGTACCCCTACAGCCCACCTGGGAGGGCCCCTACCAAGTACTTTTAACCACTCCAACTTCTGTTAAGGTAGCGGAAAAGACAGCCTGGTTGCATCACACCCGCTGCAAGCCGGCTTTGCCACCTGAACCCACACCGGACGACTCGCCCTACCACGTCCCACGCCAACCAGCAGACGACGACAACTGCAACGAGCGGGACCAACAGACCGGACCAGATCGGGGCACGAATCGAGCCCAACAGACCGGACCAGATCGGGGTACGAATCGGGCCCAACAGACCGGACCTGACTCACCTCTCACATCAACACTTTGGTCTTCCGAACTCATCACTACACCTAGACAGAAAGATAAACCCCCCATCCGCCTGAAACTCCGCAAGGTATCACCGCTCCCCATTTGACAGCTCTGCAGTTTGACAGCTCCACCGCTCGCCGCTCCCCATTTGACAGCTCAGCAGTTTGACAGCTCCACCGCTCGCCGCTCCCCATTTGACAGCTCAGCAGTTTGACAGCTCCACCGCTCGCCGCTCCCCATTTGACAGCTCAGCAGTTTGACAGCTCCACCGCTCGCCGCTCCCCATTTGACAGCTCAGCAGTTTGACAGCTCCACCGCTCGCTGCTCCCCATTTGACAGCTCTACTATGACAACCACCATACCCATCCTACTCCTCCTCCATTTCACCGCCACCTTTTCCCAGAACTCCACGAACACACATACTTCTTGCCCTGGATTACAAACTGAATACAAATACCTGGACTTTGGCATCGTTGATATGGTAAAAAGAGGAACATTAGACCGCCTTGGGAATTTTGAATTCTGCCTACCAGAGACCCGCGTCCTCCTTCGACACTCCATCTCACCTGTCCTCAACACACACCAAGCCTGGGAACTTTTTGTTCGCTCACCATCGTTCAGACCTCTAGGGAAACTCATCCTTACCAGAGACGGCCCTTGGAACCGTGCCCATTGCCTCAATGGTTCTTACGTGCTTTTCTCAGACGGTACACCTGAACAATCACTGAACTGGACTGCCCTCGATAATGGTGGTGGAGAATCAGTTTATACTGACCAGAACCACCCCACTGATCGTCTGATCCACGGATTTTACTGCCAAAGGGTAGATTCCACCCCCCGCCGAACCATTTTACAAGGCATCTGCCTCCGAAGGTACTGCTGCGTCTGGGATATTGGATTAGCCTCCAATTGGGACGGCAAAGCATACCTGGAAGGATGGCATCACTCTGTACCGCCTACAGCAGAATGGGACACCACCGGGCCGCAGAGATGCGGAGGCCTAACCACCAATTTGACCTACTTGTTGCGCCAAGACCCCCTTCATCCTGCCGGCACTGCACCTCGACAAAGGGGGGAACTGTCGATGTCCCAAGACCCCAACGACAACGACCTCCTGTCCACCTGGCATTCCAATACCTATGTGAAACTCATCTCCCAAATCGCAAAACAAACAACCACCAACGAATGCTGGATCTGCGCCAACGCTCCCTCACACCTCCACAGTGGCATACCATTCCTTGGACTGCCCCTCACCTTAGAACAACATCTTTCCGCTGATGTACGGTCCTGGAACCTGACCGCTGTGAACTTAACCCACCAGTACATCTACCTCACCGGACCCACTACAGGCGACCTCTGCCGAAAATTCAGCGGCAACGACAAAGTCATCGGTGAAAGTACCTGTAAGTACACCATTGATATTACCTTAAGCGGCAGAGTTACCCTATGGCACCAAGGCAACCCTTCTACCCACCCTACTTTACTGTCCGCATGGAAGCGTGTGATGAACTTGCCTGATCCCTGGGACCCTTCCCCAATTTCCCAGTGTTTCTTCCGCACCTTCAATACTGGGCGCATAGACTCGTGCCTGCAAGGGTTGTTCTGGATCTGTGGCCACCGTGGCTACGTATGGGCTAGCCCCCACTCCCGTGGCACCTGTTACCTTGGACTAATTTTACCTGGGGTCCGCGTTACCCAAGAGCTCCCCCCTGGAAAGAAGCGAAATAAGAGAGCAAAAGACTTGTCGGAGCTCTCCGATGTTGCAGCCAACGGGGAAACTTACGGCCGAGCCCTCTTTCCCGCCTATGGGGCCGGCTCAAACCACGTTGACATCCTTAAACTGACTGACATACTGCTGAACTTTATGGAGGAATCCAATGCAGCTACCCAATCCATCTTAACTGAACTAACCGAGGTCAGGCAAAATTCGATCCAGAACCGCCTTGCTTTGGACTACGTACTCGCCTCGACTGGAGGGGTTTGTGCCCTCATAGGAACCGAATGCTGCACACACGTCACCGACCAGACCCTAAACATCACAGGACACCTTAATAACATCTACAAATTGACCGATAAGCTTAGAGATATCCAACATGAGGGCCTGTCGGACGCTCAACTCTGGAGCTGGCTACCGGGGTCGACTTGGATAAAACAACTTCTGGGGAACGGCCTCTTAATACTGATCACTGTTGCCATCTGCGTTGCTTTCTTCTGCTGCATGATTCACTGCTTCCCGATGTGCTGTCAAACTTGCGGCTCCTGTCTTCCTGCCCTTCGTCCGCGATCAACCACCATCTATAGGCCACCGACGGCAGAGATCCAGTCAACTCCCATCGAATTGGGACCTTTGCATAACCTCCGGACCCTGGACTCTAGGTATGACATCCCAAGCCTCTATTGATTATGCGGAGAAAAGGATTGCACGGCTTCCCTGCCTTTGCAATCTTATCTCCGAAGGGGGGAACTGTCGCCGGAAACCCCCCCCACACACTCTGACACGTGTTACACAAGCACCACACTCACACATGCACACATCTTCCCCTTCCTGACCCTGGAGACGTCCCTTTAGAGGGGCATCCCTTTAAAGCCTTCCGTAAATAAGGAAGCGCTAGCTTGACAGCTTCCCGCTATGGCACTCCGCGCAGTCCTATTTTTATTATAGGTAGACCGGCCGACCGAGTTCCGCTGTCAATCGGCGCCCGCCTCAGCCAATCAGCATTACCGAACAGCGCCCCTTGCGGCGGCCACGCAGGTACTGCAGGCTACTGCCGCTCTTTTCCTAATCCTTGACAGCCCTCAATACAAAGTTTCCGAGTTCAATTGACCGTGACTGATCTAATCAAAATGTAGCAAGCCGCTTCCTGAAGACGAAAGTGTTTGAACTTCAAAGACAATATCCTTTATAAATTCACTAAAAATCAGCCGTATTTCGGATTTTCACCGGACCACCTTTATTCTACTGTATATTGCAAGGACTATCAAAGGGGTGGCCTGATATCAAACGGCCATAATCCCTTCACCGAGCAGTCACGTATTCTGTGCTCCTTCCTGGTATACGTGACAACCTTGATAGCCATCGGTGATGGGCTCAGACAGAAGGCTATCAGGGACATAATGAACTGCATATCATAGTGTATTCCGCGCGGACTCTCACAAAGGACTGTGACCGGATTCCCCTCAGGGGGGCAGGAACTTTGCCCTTTTCTTTTGTTCTTGAATATGGCTCATGTAGGGAGGGGGAAGGAGACTCCGGCCAGGTGTCAGGACACTCAAGTTACCTGTGCAGCTCCTCCCCAACTCCTCCTATTTTTAATATAATCATGATGTAAATATGATGCAATTCTGAGGGTGTAGCTAAGGGGATTAGTAACTAATAAAAGCGAGGGTCTCCCTTTGTTCGGGGCTTCCATTTTGCTTCACCTTGTGGGCGGTGGGAGTCCTGTCGCGACAGTCTTTCTAAATAAAGACCGAGCCTACTGGCTGCTGTTTTGCTCTGACTTGCTCTGGTCGGTGTCTTCATTTGCCCAAGAGGACCCTTGAATTTCCGTTAACAGTCATGCTGGCGACATGCCCCAGGAAGCTGTCTGTGGACAAACGGCAGCTCCCTGGGCCTGGAAGTAAAATGAAAGTCACAAGCCCATAAACACCTTTGACTGGACTTAACAGTCCAGGGGTGCTTTACCTTTTTTAACTTACTAAAAATCAGACTTAGCAGCTGGTTTGCTCCAGCATTACTCTGGTTGGTCTCTATTAGTTTCTCCAACCGTTGGGAGACTTACGGTTTCCTAGATGGGCTCCTCTTGCATCCCTTAAGGAGGAGCTGTTTTACGATCTTTTTCACCATCATGCCTGACCACTAGTCTTGCTAGCTAGGGGGTGATGCCCGCTATTGTCCATAAACAGCTGGAGACCCAAGTTTGGGAATCCCTGTTCACCTTGAGGAGAAAGGAGGGCTCACTTGCATCAGAACATCAGATGAGCCCTGCAGGATCAGGCCCAAGGGGCCCCTGCGGAGGGACTGCAGCTTCCCCACTCATGAAGGAGCTGTAGGGTGAAGGTGCCTTAGGAGCCATGGGGAAGCAAGTGGTATTTGGGGGGGGGGGAGTGGGGGAACCAGCGAGAAGGAGTTTCTGGAGCCTCTACAGCCCCCTCCCCGCCTGCTCCCTGAAGGTTTCCTCTCCCCTTCTCATTTCAAGGATTGGGGCATCTTGCACCCGGGGTTGCTTTGCTTGGGGGGCGGGGAGCTATTTTGTTTGCTGAGGGCAGGAGTCACAATCCTGTCACATTGTGGGTGTCAGGCTTTTAGGTAAGGGGGTGAGGCTCAGGTGGGAAAGAGTTGATAAGGAAAATATCCTGGGGTGTGGGTTTACTCCGCTGCCCAGCTCGTCAGGTTCCCACTCCCAGCAGGTCTCTCTGGGGTCAGCAAAAGAAGGAGCCTCCAGCCAAGTTAAAGATGCAAAACAGCAGTCAGTTGACCTGATATTTATTTGTTGCAACAAGGTTCAAACACACCAAGAGTAGGAACCCTGAACATATGGTTGCATGAATTTTTAAGACCTCTCCCCATTTCCCACAGTACATTTTTCAACAGCATCTTTGATGCATGACAGATTTGTCACAAAGTAGGAGTCTTTGGCATTCAGAAACATGGACCCATCACCCACCCCTGTCAACAACCCCAGTTTCCCACATGTTTTAACTTCCCTCTTCCCCAAAGAATGTTGTTGTTTAGTCCTTTAGTCCTGTACGACTCTTCGTGACCCCATGGACCAGAGCACGCCACACCCTCCTGTCTTCCACTGCCTCCCGCAGCTTGGTCATGCTCCTGTTTGTAGCTTCAAGAAAACTGTCCAACCATCTCGTCCTCTGTCGTCCCCTTCTCCTTGTGCCCTCCATCTTTCCCAACATCAGGGTCTTTTCCAGGGAGTCTTCTCTTGTCATGAGGTGGCCAAAGTCTTGGAGCCTCAGCTTCAGGATCTGTCCTTCCAGTGAGCACTCAGGGCTGATTTCCTTCAGAATCAATAGGTTTGATCTTCTTGCAGTCCATGGGACTCTCAAGAGTCTCCTCCAGCACCATAATTCAAAACCATCAATTCTTCGGCGATCAGCCTTCTTGATGGTCCAGCTCTCACTTCCATACATCGCTACTGGGAAAACCATAGCTTTAACTATACGGACCTTTGTCGGCAAGGTGATGTCTCTGCTTTTTAAGATGCTGTCTAGGTTCGTCATTGCTTTTCTTTCAAGAAGCTGGCATCTTTTAATTTCATGACCATCTGCAGTGATCATGAAGCCCAAGAACGTAAAATCTCTCACTGCCTCCATTTCTTCCCCTTCTATTTGCCAGGAGGTGATGGGACCAGTGCCCATGATCTTCGTTTTTTTGATGTTGAACTTCAGACCATATTTTGTGCTCTCCTCTTTCACCTTCATTAAAAGGTTCTTTAATTCCTCCTCACTTTCTGCCCTCAAGATTGTGTCATCTGCATATCTGAGGTTGCTGATTTTTCTTCCGGCAATCTTAATTCCGGTTTGGGATTCATCCAGCCCAGCCTTTCGCATGATGAATTCTGCATATAAGCCAAATAATCAGGGAGACAATATACAGCCCAAAGTATTTACCCATCCCCCCCAGCTGCAAGGCTTTAATGGGCTTCTCCTTTGAAAGCATCAGAATTCAACCCACCATCCCGATGGATTTCTGCCTGGGGCATGTGCTGCCCTTGATCGCCTCCTGCCTCCTAAGGGATTATGGAGTCAGGGGGAGCCCTGGATCCCCCAATTCCAGAGGAGTCATTAGTCGTTGGAACCCAGGAAATCCATCAAACCGTTGAATGTTGGCGATTATTTGAAGCTTCTTCAGTTTTCTATACAGTATTGGATAGTCGGAGGAAACAGTCCGATTCATGGCATCCGCTTACTGCTACAATTGTATAGGCTGCTTTTCTCAGCCTCTTTGCTGTTGTGCATGGAAGGTGCCTGTCTCAATGGTCATTGTCCTGTACTTAGTCAGAGGCTGCGTTGGGGACTTGGGGTTTTTTGGGAGTCGTTTAACCGCCCCCCCCATTCCTCGTGTTAATAGCACCAATACCTAAAACGTGGACGGATCTAAGTTCATGGCGTGGGGTGGGGGAGGGAAGAAATTTGCAATGTAAACACTGTTTGTGCGGCACCCCACTTTGCAATTGGATTGCCGAGATCAGCCCCTCACCCGCTCTCCTGATCCCCAGAAAGAGGAGGGGAGGGGGAACCTTCCTCTCCTTCCCCCCCCCCAATTCTTTCCCTTCCCTCCCAGCATATCACTCTCTCACCCCTTCCCGCGCTACCCCAAATCCCGCCCCCAGACGTTGCTCCTCTTCCTTCTCCTCCTCCTCGCAAGTCTGCTTCTGTTGTGGAAATGTGGGGTGTGAGCCCCCCTCCCAAACTGCCTGCATTTCCCGCAAGTGGAGCTTCTGCGCCGAATTGCTGCTCTGCTCCATAGCTCTAGGGGCGCGCGTTTCGGAAAGGGGAGGGAGGAGGCAGGGAAACCCCTCGCCCGGTGGATGTTGCAGGAAAGGAAAGGAGAATCGGGAGCGAGGACAAAGAGGTAAAGGGATCGCGGGGGGAGGAGGGGGGAGAAAAGGACCCAGAGACCCCGCCAGCTCCCCCAAGCGCCTTCCGTGAGCCCCGTCGGCAGGGTCTGGATCCCTGCACGTGTGCTGCGAAGGGGGCTTTCCTTCGCCCCTTAGGCGCCTTGGCAGGGGCGGACATGGAGCCCCCACCCAGGGGGTCCCCACGAGGGCCTCCTTGCCCCGTTTCCCATACGCGGGCATCCCCCGGGCGCTGTGGGGTTCCCGGGAAGAGAGTCGGGCCTGGAAAGGGTTAACGGGCGCTACAGACCCCACCCCCGTCCCTCCCCATCTCGTCTTGGGGTGGCCCCTCCGGATGGAAAGATGGGGCGCGCATGGCGAGGGTTGGTCCGGGCCAAGGGGGCCTCTGGGTGCAGGGGAGACGCTGGGAGAGAGACAGGGGGTCGAGGAAGTGGGGGGAAGGGAGGGGAGCATCCCAGCAGCATTGGGGGGGGGAGAGCTAGGAAGACCAGTCTTTGGGGAGACATCTCCATCGTGGTGCCCACAGGGATTCTCTGGAGGGGCCACCTTGGCTTCTCCCTCCCTCCCAGGAATGGGCCACTCCTTCAAGGCGACCAGAGAGGGATCCCTGGAAAGTGGGGGGTCGTGTCCCCCCACCTCTTCCTTCCTGTAATCTCCATCCTCTTCCCACCCCATGAGCCCATGCCCTGTCCGGACACGGTTCTTCCAATTCCAGCCATTGGTCCCCTGGAGAGGAGAGGAAATCCCGAGAGGAAGAGGGGAGGGGAGAGGCCTTCTCAGATGCGGCTCTTGGTTTCCGCAATCCCACCCAGGAAGCAGCCAGAAGCCTTTTCCTCTCTCCCAGGCTTCCATCTTTATTGTCTTTTCTGCTGAGAATGAGGATAATGTACACCTGTCATCAGAAACAGGGGTGCAGAGTCCATGGAATGGCTCTCAGGATTGATACAGAAGTTGCACCTCAAAAGCATTTCTGTTCCTCTTATTGTTCATAGGCAATGTCAGAGTGACTGACAAGCTGAGATACAACCCATCATCATCTGATGACAGCGACTGCATGAATCTTCCCAGTCAAAGGACCCATTTTCAGGATAGACAGTGCCTGGGGCTGGAGGCTCTACACACCGGGTGTGCCTGTGCAGGCCAACGACTGCCAGTATTAGCACAGGTGAGGTGTGTGACCTTCCCAAATGTACAGACTGTATGTGAATGAGAGTTTTTGGGTGGGATTATAGTTTATGGCAACCCTGTGATTTTCTCCACTCATAACATTTTGTAAGCTAATATTGCAGTATGAATTTCAAAATAACTTTAAAAAAGCACAAGATTATGATTATGATGATGATAATGATAATAATGATAATGATAATAATAATAATAATAATAATAATAATAATAATAATAATAATAATAATAATAATAATAATAAATTTTTATTTATACCCCACCCTCCCCAGCCATGGCCGTGCTCAGGGGGATGAAAAGAATGATTGCAGAATTTATGCCCTGCCCATCTGGTTGGGTTTCCCCAGCCACTCTGGGAAGCTTACAGTACATATACAAGACAGTAAAACATCCAACATTAAAAACCTCCTGATACAGCTGTCTTCTAAATGTCAGGTGGTTGCCTCCTTCCTTGCCCTCGGAAGGGAGGGCATTCCATGGGGCAGGAGGCCCTTTGCCTGGTTCCCTGGAACTTCACTTCTGACAGCAAGGGAACCAGCAGAAGACCCTCGGAGGAGGACCTCCTTGTCCGGACTGAGTGATGGGGGTGGAGATGCTCCTTCAGGTCTACAGCGCCGAGGCTGTTTATGGCTTTAGGTTGCAGATCTTGCTCCTCCATAACGATCTCCAGAGCAAGTCTGAGATATAATTAGCAGAGTAGCAAAAAACGCTCAGAGGCAGAAAAAAATAATTCAGCTGAGAAATCTATTACAGTGGTACCTCTGGTTGCGAACGGGATCCGTTCTGGAGGCCAGTTCGCAACATGAGCAGAATGCAACCCACGTCTGTGCATGCGTGGGTCACGATTCGCTGCTTCTGCAAATGCACATGACCTGATTTTGCACGTCTGCGCATGCACGGGCGGCAAAACCCGGAAGTAACTGGGATGCCACAGGACACAACCCGAAAAGGCACAACCTGAAGCAAACATAACATGAGGTATGACTGTACTGAAGACAAATAAGCATAACAGGATCCAAAAAATAGCAAAAATGTAACTTACAGTAAAACCCTGACTTAGCATACCAAAACAGCACTCAAGTAAGAAACAGACAAGCAGAGTAGAGAAATATCAGAATAGGAAGTGGGAGCAGGCGCATTTCAATACTGTAATTTATATATAATTCAATGTCAGAGTAACCCTGGGACTAGATAACAAGCCTCCAGGTGGACGTGCCCCATCTGCCCTTCACTTTCCTCTTCCGCACGGGCAGAATCTGCCTTCTGGACTGTGGGATTCATGGTTGTTCTCCTCTCCATCCACCAGGGCTTGACTTCAGGTGCAGCAGAATTCCCCAGCCCCCCAAGGATTTGAGACCCATCAGCTTCCCTCACCTGGGTTAGCCGGCCGGTTGAAGACGTTGCTTGAACCCCTGTTGCATGCTGACAGCTTCCTGGGTAATGTGATTGAGAGAGCGGTTGCTGAACAGCTTGGTAGGTTTCTGGATGAAACATCTGCTTTGGATCCATTCCAGTCCGGCTTCCGCGCTGGTCATGGGACCGAGACGGCTCTGGCCGCCCTAACAGATGATCTCCGTAGGCAGCTGGATCGAGGCGGGTCGGGGCTGCTGATTCTTCTAGATCTGTCAGCAGCCTTTGACATGGTCGATCACGAACTCCTGGACCACCGCCTTGCCGATGTGGGGATCCAGGGCACAGTCCTTCAATGGCTGCGCTCGTTTCTCTCTGGTCGGGGACAGAGGGTGGCGCTTGGGGGGGAATTGTCATCGCGCCACTCCTTGGTGTGTGGAGTGCCTCAGGGTGCGATTCTCTCCCCGATGCTTTTTAACATCTTTATGCGCCCCCTCGCCCAGCTTGTCCGGAGTTTTGGGCTGGGTTGCCATCAGTATGCTGATGACACCCAACTCTATCTGTTGATGGATGGCAATCCTGACTCGGCCCCAGACACACTGACCAGATGTCTGGAAGCTGTGGCTGGATGGTTACGTGGGAGCCAGTTGAAGTTAAATCCTTCAAAGACAGCGGTCCTCTGGCTGGGGCGGGACGATATGGGATTGAGGGGGCAACTCCCATCTCTTGCAGGGGTGCAATTAGTGCCAGCACCGTCCGTTAAGAGTTTGGGTGTAATCTTCGATACCTCCCTCTCTATGGAGGCGCAGATTACAGCTATAACAAAGGTGGCATTTTTTCATCTCCGCCAAGCTAAGCAGTTGGCCCTTTATCTCTCTTGCCCTGACCTAGCCACTGTGATCCATGCGACGGTCACCTCCAGATTGGATTATTGTAACTCGCTCTACGTGGGGCTGCCCTTGAGACTGACCCAGAAACTCCAGCGGGTGCAGAATGCCGCGGCGAGACTCCTTATGGGGTCTTCGCTGCGAGATCACATTCATCCGGTACTATACCAGCTGCACTGGCTCCCGGTGGAGTACAGGATCAGGTTTAAGGTGCTGGTTTTAACCTTTAAAGCCCTATACAGCCTAGGACCCTCGTACCTACGGGACCGCCTCTCCTGGTATGCCCCACAGAGAAACCTACGGTCCGCAAATAATAACATCCTCAAGGTCCCAGGCCTCAGAGAGGTTAGGCTGGCCTCAACTAGAGCCAGGGCCTTCTCGGCTGTGGCTCCAATCTGGTGGAATGCTCTGTCACAAGAGACTAGGGCCCTGCGGGACCTGACATCTTTCCGCAGGGCCTGCAAGACAGAGTTGTTCCGCCAGGCCTTTGGTCAGGGCGCAGCCTGACTCCCTCCTCTGGCAACCTGCACAGAATTTTGCTTAATTGGTTGCCATCAATTTGATTTAATTAATTTTTATAATGAAATATTTTTAGATTGTGTGACTATTTTACTGTTTGATTATTTGATTGTTGTTAGCCGCCCTGAGCCCAGCTTCGGCTGGGGAGGGCGGGATATAAATAAATTTTATTATTATTATTATTATTATTATTATTCTGGAAGCTACAGGTGAGAGCTGAGTGCAGGGTGGGAACCAAGGGTGGAAAAATGACCCCATGAGGTTCAGGACATGTCCCCCACCAAAGGAACTACTCCTCCCCAACACCCCATGACATGTAGATTCAGGTAGGTAGCCGTATTGGTCTGACGCAGTTGAAATAAAAAATTGTCCAGTAGGACCTTAGAGACCAACTATGATTGTTCTAGATATAAGCTTTTGTGTGCATGCACACTTCTTCAGATGCACTGACACAGATGTCACCAGACCCTTGTATATTGTGGGAGGGTGGGGTGGGGTTTTTCTCTGAAGGGTACTCCTACTACCATCTCCCCCTACCCATCACTATATGAAGAAGTGTGCATGCACACAAAAGCTAATGCCTAGAAAAAAATTGCTGCTGTTGTTGTTGTTTTTTAGTCGATTAGTCGTGTCCGCCCCTTCATGACCCCATGGACCAGAGCAGGCACTCCTGTCTTCCACTGTCTCCTGCAGTTTGGTCAAACTCATGCTGGTCGCTTCAAGAACACTGTACCACCATCTCATCCTCTGTTGTCCTCTTCTCCTTGGGCCCTCCATCTTTCCCAAAATCAGGGTCTTTTCCAGGGAGTCTTCTCTTCTCATGAGGTGGCCAAAGTCATGGAGTCTCAGCTTCAGGATCTGTCCTTCCAGTGAGCACTCAGGGCTGATTTCCTTCAGAATAGAGAGGTTTGATCTTCTTGCAGTCCATGGGACTCTCCAGAGCCTCCTCCAGCACCAGAATTCAAAAGCATCCATTCTTTGGCCATCAGCCTTCTTTATGGTCCAGCTCTCACTTCCATACATCACTACTGGGAACACAATAGCTTTAACTATATGGACCTTTGTTGGCAAGGTAATGTCCCTGCTTTTTAAGACGCTGTCTAGGTTTGTCATTGCTTTTCTCCCAAGACCCTAAGGTGCTACTGGACTATTTTTGTTACTTTTTTACTTGAACTGTGTCATGGCTACCTACCATTAAGTACAGTTATCTCCTTGCCTTGAATATCCTGCTTTTCAGTGCCAGATTAGGATAGTCCTCTATCAGAAGACAAGGACAGGATCAGGCAGCACGTCATCATTATAAAGCACCATTGGGGTGGGTGTTTCTGCCTGGGATTCCCATCTGCGTTCCTTCTGATTCTCCTGCTCTCTCCATGCAATGTGAGGCACGTAGACAGAGGTCCATCTCCAAGAACAGGAGCTTCCCTGAGCACCTATTCAGCTGACCCCAAGCACAAAGCGTTGTCACTAGTTCACTGACTGACCCAGACCACAGTCCCTGGAAAAGAAGAAGGCCTGAGTCTCCCAAAATAGTCCATATGGACCTCCTGAGGTCAGCGGGACTGTGAAGGTGATTCATGAAGATCTAGAGGTGGAAATGGGGGCAACCACTTGATTTGAGGACAACAGTATTCCAAGATCATGCTGTGTTATTAAAGATGATTGAGGATTATGAAAGGTTCCTGATGTCTTACTACCATTTGACATCATACCATTTTCATTTTCTAAAAATTGGGAACATGGGTAGGACATGGGAGAATGTAGGAGATGTTGAAATAAGAGAAGGTGCTAATGGCGGTTGATGTGTTCTCTTTCCCTTTGTTCTCTTTCTTGAAACCCAAACAGGATTTCCTTTCTGCCCACTCTGAAAAAGGGGATGGAGGAGACAGAATTGCAGAGGACAGGGCACCTTTCATTTCATTAGGAATAGCCATTAAAATGTGTGAAACGTGGAATATGCTTCACTGAATGAGCACACATAGTTCACATCAACGAACACATAAAGGAAAGAACCCATTTAAAGGTATGGAGTGCGGAAAGAGCTTCTCTTTCAATGCAAAACTTAGAACACACCAGCGGACTCACACAGAGAGAAAACGTTTTACGTGCAGGGAGTGTGGGAAGAACTTCAGTCAGAGTGGAAACCTTAAATTGCACAAACAGTCTCACACAGGGGAGAAACCATATAAATGTATGGAGTGTGAAAAGAGCTTTAGTGATAGTGGAAACCTTAGAAAACATCAACGGACACACACAGGAGAGAAACCATATGAATGTATGGAGTGTGGAAAGAGCTTTAGTGATAATGGAAAGCTTAGAATACACGAACGGACTCACACAGGGGAGAAACCATTTAAATGCATGGAGTGTGGAAAGAGCTTCAGTCAGAGTGGAGACCTTAGACGACATCAACGGACTCACACAGGGGAGAAACCATTTAAATGCATGGAGTGTGGAAAGAGTTTTAGTGACAGTGGAAGCCTTAGAACACACCAACGGACTCACACAGGGGAGAAACCATTTAAATGCATGGAGTGTGGAAAGAGTTTTAGTGACAGTGGAAGCCTTAGAACACATCAACGGACTCACACAGGGGAGAAACCATTTGAATGCATTGAGTGTGGAAAGGACTTCAGTCAGAGTGGACACCTTAGATCACATCAACGGACTCACACAGGGGAGAAACCATTTAAATGTATGGAGTGTGGAAAGAGTTTTAGTGATCGTGGAAGCCTTAGATCACATCAACGGACTCACACAGGGGAGAAACCATTTGAATGCATGGAGTGTGGAAAGGACTTCAGTCAGAGTGGACACCTTAGAAATCATCAATGGACTCACACAGGGGAGAAAACATTTAAATGTGTGGAGTGTGGAAAGAGTTTCTTTTGTAATATAGGCCTTAAATCACATCAACGGACTCACACAGGAGAGAAACCATTTACATGTCTGGAGTGTGGAAAGAGCTTCAGTCAGAGTTCACACCATAGAAGACATCAACAGACACACACAGGGGAGAAACCATTTAAATGTATCGAGTGTGGAAAGAGTTTCCGTTGTAATACAAGCCTTAGATCACATCAACGGACTCATACAGGGGAGAAACCATTTACTTGTATGGAGTGTGGAAAGAGCTTCAGTTATAGTAGAAACCTGAGAGTACATCAACAAACTCACATTAATAAGAAACTATTTCAATGTATGGAGTGCAGCAAGAGCTTTAGTGATAGTGGAAGCCTTAGAACACATCAACGGACTCACACAGGAGAGAAACCATATGAATGTATGGAGTGTGGAAAGAGCTTCACTCAGAGTGCAAACCTTAGATCACATCAACGGAGTCACACAGGGGAGAAACCATTTAAATGCATGGAGTGTGGAAAGGACTTCAGTCAGAGTGGAACACTTAAAAAACATCAACAGACTCACACAGGGGAGAAACCACATCAATGTATAGAGTGTGGAAAGAGTTTCCGTTATAATACAAGCCTTAGATCACATCAACGGACTCATACAGGAGAGAAACCATTTAAATGTATCGAGTGTGGAAAGCGCTTCAGTTATAGTGGAAGCCTTAGAAGACATCAACAGACTCACACAGGGGAGAAACCATTTCAATGTATGGAGTACAGTAAATATTTCACTCAGAGTGGAAATCTTAGAAAACATCAGTAGATACACAGGGGATAAACCATTTAAAGGTATGGACTGTGGAAGGAGCTTCAGTCAGAGTGGAAGCCTTGATTTATGTCAACAAACTCACACAAAAGACAAACTATATAAATATCAGGAAAGTAGATAGAGGTTCACTCAGTGGAAGTTCAAAATCAACAGAATCATGGACAGGAAGAACTTTAAGAGTTGAAACCCTTCAAACCATCAACAAACTCAGAGAGGAGAAGCAGTTTGAATGAAAAGACTGCAAGAAGTGCTTTATTTATAAAGGAGTGATCAAGGAGCACCCAGGGACTCTCACATGGGAGAACCCATTTAGATGTATGGAGTGTGGGACTTCTTCCTCTCAGAGTCCACTCTGAGCAATGAACTCAGCAGGAAATCATTCCTAAAAGCATCAGGTATATGTGAAGTTCTGGTGTTTATATGTAAAACATTATAATAATCAAATAATGAAGGCAGCATCTCACAGTGGTGAGTATAATTTTAGATGAAAGTACTTTTGGTTTTTGCACCAAATTCTGTCACACACACCCCACCGCATGATCTCCAAGCACTGCTTCTTCACCAGAAATTCATCGCTGCCTCCTGCCCTGTGTGTTCTGAAGAAAACTTGAAATACTGAAATTGAATGGGAGATTTCCCCCAAGCCTAATTTCAAGAGGGGGAAGGAGGGGCTGCAGGTACCAGGGAATTCTCCTGGGGGGCCCATCTTCACTCATGAACCCCATGAGGCAACCCCAGAGCTCTTGCTCATTTCGGGGGGTTGAGGAAGATAGCATTTTTCCATAGTCCCAGAAGTTTTGATTCATGTACTCTGGAGTTTTCCTACCAGAGGACAACAGTGCTGTGGCTGCTGTTGTTGTCATGGACTCGCTGGTGGGGGGAGGCACCAGTCTGGGGGACCCACAAGGGAAGAAGGCTCAGAGCCTGGGGACTGGTGGTGGGATGAGCCGAAAGGGGGAGAAAAGGGAGCAGACCGGAAGGGAAGGTGTTGCAAGCTGAGGAGGAAACAGGGTTTGATGAGAGGGAAGAGGCTGGGGCAGAGAGCAGTTCGGGCTTAGAGGGAGGAGAGGAGGGGGCCAGGAGACCCAGAGGAGGCCGGCTGCTGAAGCATCCAGGGAGACTCCCCTTCCTGCTGTGACCAGCTCCCCTCTCCCCTGGTCTAGAGCACACAGGGAAATCCAGTTCAGACCCCATGAGGCTGTACATGATATTAACAGGTGTTTGGTTTTTTGTCCCAACATGCATCACTTTAATCTTATTGATAATGAACTGTATTTTCTTCCCATTCACCCCACTTGGAGAAGTCCCTTTGGAGCTCCTTGCAATCTCTCTTTGTTTGAACAACCCTGGACAATTTGCTGCCATCAGCAAACTGCCCCCTCCCTGCTCCATCCTAAGTCTAGATCATTTATGAACAAGTTGAAAAGCCACAGGTCCCAATACTGATCTTGAGGGGACTCTGCTTTCTGCTCCTCTCCATTCAAAGAACTGTCTGTTTACTCTCTCTTGGACTTTATTGTTCAGCCGTGACTCCTGCTAATTGATTTGCGAACCTCAATTAGCAATTTATGGCCGCCCGGCACACTTCCCCTGCGTAGCTCTCAGTCACGTCTCAGCAGAGTTTCACACAGCGGTGTAAGACTGTCACGTATCTTGGCTCAGCTTCCAGACAAACACACACAGTACAGGTTTGTCTATTTACAGCTGTTTATTCCAACAAAACTCCGGAAAAACCGGGACTGCTTGCAGCCATTACAAAGCTGCTCTTTTCCCCTCACAGCATAGAGTGAGACTGACAAACTCCTCCCAAGCTCCTCCCAAGCTTCCAAAACTGACATCAGAATGCTGAGGCATCATGGGAACAACTTAACCTGTTAAGTTCCACATCCCACACTCTCTTGGTGTTTCTGAAGGAGGGCTGCCTTCCTGGTGGTGGGATGGCTTTGAGCCGAAAGAGGGAGAAAAGGGAGCAGACCGGAAGGGAGATTTTGCAAGCTGAGGAGGAAACAGGGTTTGATGAGCGGGAAGATGCTGGGGCAGAGAGCAGTTTAGGCTCAGAGGGAGGAGAGGAGGGGGCCAGGAGACCCAGAGGAGGCCGGCTGCTGAAGCATCCAGGGAGACTCCCCCTCCTGCTGCGACCAGCACATGCCTTTGAGTCTGGCGGTTAGAACTCTTAGAATGTGGGGATCCCATTTTTCAACCAAAGCAAAAACCCGCTAGCCTTTTCCCAGGTCTTGCCTGACGTGACAGTCATTCATCTTCTCTACGAAGGACTCTACAAAGTCCTTCTCCCTCCCTTTATTTACCATGGGGTCCCAGCACCCTTTTCTGCCTCTTACACGCTAGGGAAAAGAGTCCCTTTCCATTGGACCCTTGGCAGCCCAGTGCCAAATCCGGCTGCTCCAGTGAGAACGGAAAGGAACTGTAAACGCCCTTGCGCTCTGACGCGCACCAGTCACTTCCTTCCGGATCTTGGTGCTGCCAGTGCAGCTGCATTTACGAGAAAAAGAGAAATTGGAAACCGAGCCCAAGTCCCTTGCTATCCAAACTGGCCACTTGGACTAGCCTTGGGGCATCTTCCTTGGGAAAAAGGAAAAGTTTCAGATCACAGGTTCCCCGACAGGGAATGAGAGCTTTGATTGGCGTTCTCCCCTTGCAGTTCATTGCCTCTCTAATTGCAGAACCCCAATTCTCCCGTTCTCCCCTCCCCCTCCTTGCTACCTCTTGCCAGGAAGGCTGGGTGGGTGGAAGGGGTGGGTTCTACAGGATTAACATATGGAGGAGGGAGGGGGAAACATGCAGAGTTGGAGCATGTATTGAAAGGCATGTTCTGAGTACCGGTGGTAAGAGAACAATGGGGTCTTAGTTTGCATAGTCTGTCACCTGGCCGAGCCTGGAGGAAGGGTAGACTGGGTGATTTGGCATCAATGAGGTCTTTCCTGGGTGTACGTGACCGTGACCTCCCGTTTGAGGGATTATGGAAGGTACTAGGCAGTCTTGAAGTCCTGAGGAAATTGAGCAGTTTGGTATTGAAAGCAAGAGAATCGGTGGTAAGGGTGATTTTCTATGAATTTTTATATATTTTTAGCCCTTTGAAACAGTGGCAGCTCATTTTGGAAACGAATTGATACAATATCAATTTTGATGGGCTTAGCAAGGATACGAGGTGCCAGTCCATTGTTCTCCCATCAGGGAGCTGTCAACAGCTTGTCAGAAGGTGAATGAGGCCTGTAGGAGCTGACACTGCAGACCAAATGCATTGTCTTGATTGGCTGGAGGCTGCGTTTGGTGCAGGCTGATTGGTCAGGACACTCCCGTAGGCAGATAGTCTGTTCATTCATAAAATACACTACTAGCTCCTACCCAGGGAAATGAAATGGGAAATGGGCGCAGGGAAAGGACACTTTAAAAGCATGAGGTATATGTGAAGTTCTGGTGTTTATAATGAAATAATGAAGGGAACATCTCACAATAGTGAGTATAATTTTAGATGAAAGTACCTTTGGTTTTTGCACCAAACTCTGTCACACACACCCCACCGCATGATCTCGCAGCACGGCTTTTTCACCAGAACTTCATTGCTGCCTCCTGCCCTGCGTGTTCTGAAGAAAACTTGAAATACTGAAATTGAATGGGAGCTCAAGCCCTGGAGCTCAAGACCCCTCCATACATCACAGAAGAGGCGTAACCCCAGACCACCCCCCAGAAACATCATACCTACATCACAAAAAAGGTGGTCTACAACAGAAATGTGAATGTTGTCGTTTTTCCTGTCTGCCAGGTTATCTGATAATGGCTTATCTGATTCCCTTTCCTGGTAGTCTGGCCATTCCTTTGAGATGGTGATTTCCCAATTCCTGAGACAATGGGAAGGTTCCCTCACCCCTCCCTCCTTGCAGAGAAAACATTTGGTCAGATTGGGAGTCAAAATGGTTTCAGGGCGGTCTTCCTGAGCTGCTCCAGACATGTGGTCGACATATCTATGTATGTGGTTGGTTGGTACATTTATGAACATTTATTATATATATAAGACCTTAATTTTTTTATTGCATGATTCATCCAGACCAGCCTTTCGCATGATGAATTCTGCATTTATGTTAAATAAGCAGGAAGACAATATACAGCCTTGTCGTCCTCCTTTCCCAATTTTGAACCAATCAGTTGTTCCATATCCAGTTCTAACTGTAGCTTCTTGTCCCACATAGAGATTTCTCAGGAGACATATGAGGTGATCAGGCACTCCCATTTCTTTAAGGACTTGCTATAGTTTGCTGTGGTCGACACAGTCAAAGGCTTTTGCATAGTCAATGAAGCAGAAGTAGATGTCTTTCTGGAACTCTCTAGCTTTCTCCATAATCCAGCGCATGTTTGCAATTTGGTCTCTGGTTCCTCTGCCTCTTCTAAATCCAGCTTGCACTTCTGGGAGTTCTCGGTCCACATACTGCTTGAGCCTGCCTTGTAGCATTTTAAGCATAACCTTGCTAGCGTGTGAAATGAACGCAATTGTGCAGTAGTTGGAGCATTCTTTGGCACTGCCCTTCTTTGGGATTGGGATTCATGTGTTGCAATCATTCAGTTTGTACAAACACGACACTCACACACGACATAGGCAACACTTCTGTTATAAATTCATAGAAAATCAGCCATACATCGGATCTGCACGGTTCAACTTTTATTTTGCACCATGAGGGAAGGACTATCAAAGGGGGAGACTTGACACAAGGCAGCCAACCTGTCCCGCAGTGAGCCCTACTCAATTGCCATGCCAACCGTGATGGTCGTAGACAGAAGATCATTCCACTCACAAAGGAATATGGAAGTGGATTCAGTACAGACTGAAACACAGGGCAGTGACCAGCCCTTCCCTCTGGGGGAAGGAAACAGTGAACTCTTTGTCCTCAGGAATGTAATCCTGGGGAGGAGAAAGAAGGAACCGGACAGGTGACAAGACCCTCAGGTTACCACCACAACTCCTCCTCCAGAGAAGTCACCCATCTCTGAGGTCTCTCAGCCCCACTCACCTCACAGAGTGTTTGTTGTGGGGGAGGAAGGGAAAGGAGAATGTTAGCCGCTTTGAGACTCCTTTGGGAAGTGATAAAGCGGGATACCAAATCCAAACTCTTCTTCTTCTTCTCCCTGAACCCCTCCTCTTTGTGATGTGTCAATGATGTAGTCATGATGTAGTCTTGGGGGTGTAGCTTGGGGGATTAGCAGCTAATAAAAGTTGGGGTCTTCTTTTGTTGGGGGCTTCCATCTTGTTCCACCTGGTGGCAGGTGGGAGTCCTGTGGGGACAGTCTTCCATCAAGACCAAGCCGACTGGCTGCTCTTTTGCTCTGCTCTTCCTGGCTGGTCTCCTTGTTTCTGGTCCAAGGGAGCCCTCAGATTTCTCCCTTAAGACATGGAATCTGCTTCTTGCTACAATTGTATCGGCTGTTTTTCTGAGCCTCTTGGCTGTTGTGCAGGGACGGTGTCTGTGTCTGTTAATGGCAAAAACTGAGGGCTCTCTTGGACAAAAACAAAGACACCAACCAGGATAACTTGGAGCAAAACAGCAGCCTGTAGGCTTGGCCTTTATTGAACTGTTGCAACAGGGTGCTCCCCTCACTTGCAGGAGAGAGGAAGAACCCAGAAAAATGCTGTGCAAGGGCTTATAAAGACTTTTGAAATTGCCACCCTGTAGATCAAGACATCATACATACATCACAGAAAGGAGGGGTTGAGGGAGGAGTTGTGGTGGTAACCTGAGTGTCCTGTCACCTGACTGGTTCCCCCTTTCCCCCTCCCCATGAGTACTTTCCAGGTGACAGAGGGGAGTTTGCAGTTTCCTGCCCCCAGAGGGAAGATCTGATCATTGTCCTTTGTTCCAGTCTGTGCTGAATCCACTCCCATATGCAAGTTCTTTGTGATCTTGATGGTCTTCTGTCTGGGATCATCAGGGTTGGCATAGCAACTGGGCAGGGCTCCTGTGGATGTGCTGGTATGCTGAAGGGATTATGGCTGGGCTGTATCAAACCTTCCCCATTTTGTAGTCCTTCCTTCATGGAGTAAAATAAAAGTGGAACAGTGCAAATCCGATGTATGGTTGATTTTCTTGAATTTATAAGAGAAGTATAGCGTATGCAGTGTGTGAGTGTGTGTGAAGTTTGTAGAAACTGAATGATTGGGGGGGGGGGTTTCCTGTTACAGTGTCCACGGTCATTGTCCTGGCCTTAGTCAGAGGCTGGGGTGGGGAGCTGGGATTTGGGGGGGGGGTCGTTTAGCTGCCCCCCGTTCCTGGTTTGAACAGCGCCATGACCTAAAACACGGAAGGATCTAAGCTCGTGGGGTGGGGGAGGGGAGGATGTTGCAATGCAAACCTTGTAGGAGGGACGGGACCCACTTTGCAGCTGGATCTCCGGGATCAGCCCCTCCCCCGCTCTCCTGATCCAGAACGAAGAGGGGAGGGGGGAAACCTTCCTCTCCCCCCCCCTCAATCCTTTCCCTCCCCTCCCGGCACATCCTCCTCTCACCCCGCCCCCACAACCCCAGATCCCGCCCCCAAACATCCCACCCCTTCCTCCTCCTCCTCCAATCCGGCTTCTGTTCCGGGAATGTGGGGGGGGGTGAGCCCCCTCCCAGCCTGCCTGCTTCTGCCGGAAGTGGAGCTTCCACTCCGGATTGCTGCTCTGCCCCGTAGCTCTAGAGGGGGCGCTTTCGGAAAGGGGAGGGAGGAGGCAGGGGACCCCCCCCCCGTGGATGTTGCAGGAAAGGAGGATCGGGAGCGAGGACAAAGAGGTAAAGGGGTCGGGGGGGGGAGGGGAGAAGAGGACCCAAAGACCCCTCCAGCTCCCCCAAGCGCCTTCCGTGGGGCCTGGATCCCGCCACGCGTGCTGCGAAGGGGCGGAGATGGGGCGCCCACCCACGAGGACTCCCTGGCCCCGTTTCCCCCGCGCAGATATCCCTGGGGCGCGGAGAGAAGCCAGGATAGAGACCCCCCTGTCCCCCCTTGCTCGTCTTGGGGGCAATAGGGACGGAAAGATGGGTTGCGCCTGGCGAGGGGTGAGCCAAGGGGGCGTCTGGGTGCAGTGGAGACTCAGGGATGGGGGGCAAGGGCGGGGGGAGGAGGCGGGAGGAGCCGAGGACCCAGAGACCCCTCCAACTCCCCAAGCGCCTTCCGTGGGGCCTGGATCCCTGCGCGCGTGCTGCGAAGGGAGCTTTCCTCGCAGGGCGGACCCCTCGCCCCGTTTCCCAGGCTCCGCGCGTCCCATGAAAGGGTTAAGGGGCGCGAGAGACGCCTGGATAGAGACCCCCCCAGTCCCTCCCTTGCTCCTGTTCGGGGGGGGGCCCTAGGATGGAGAGATGGGGCGCGCAGGGCGAGGTGTCAGTCGCGCTAGAGTGCAGGGGAAACTGCGGGAGAGAGGGAGGGGGAAGGGAAGAGGAGCACTGGGGGGGGAGATAGGAAGACCAATTTTTTTGGGGGGGGCGTCTCAATCATGGCTTCCTTGGGCAATCTTCGAAGGGGCCGCCTTGGCTTCTCCCTCAAGCCCAGGAATGCCCCCCCTTCAAGGCGACCAGAGAGGGATCCCTGGAAAGTGGGGGTCCAGTCCCCGTCCCTCGCCTTCCTGCAATCTCCATCCTCTTCTGACCCCATAAGTCCCTACCCTGTCCGGACGCAGCACTTCTGCCCAGTCCAACCACTGGTCCCCTGGAGAGGAGAGGAAATCCCCAGAGGAAGAGGGGAGGGGAGGGGCCTTCTCAGAAGCGGCTCTTGGTTTCCGCAATCCCACCCAGGAAGCAGCCAGAAACATTTTCCTCTCTCTCAGGCTTCCATCTTTATTGTCTTTTCCACTGAGGATGAGGATAATGTACACCTGTCCTCAGAAACAGGGGTGCAGAGTCCATGGAATGGCTCTCAGGATTGATACAGAAGTTGCACCTCAAAAGCATTTCTGTTCCTCTTATTCTTTGTAGGCAGTGTCAGAGTGACTGACAAGCTGAGATACAACCCATTATCATCCCATGACAGTGACTGCATGAATCTTCCCAGTCAAAGGACCCATTTTCATGATAGACAGTGCCTGGGGCTGGAGGCTCTACACACAGGGTGTGCCTGTGGAGGCCAAAAACTGCCAGTATTAGCACAGATGAGGTGTGTGTCATTCCCAAATTTTCAGACTGTATGTGAATGAAAGTTTGTGGGTGGGATTATAATTTATGGCAACCCTGTGATTTTCTCTGCCCATAACATTTCGTAAGCTAATATTGGAGTAAAAATTCCAAAATAACTACAAATAATCACAAGATAATAATAATAGTACAGTGGTCCTTCGGGTTAAGAAGTGAAATTGTTCTGCAGGTCCGTTCTTAATCTGAAACTGTTCTTAACCTGAAGCACCACTTTAGCTAATGGGGCCACCACGCCGCTGGAGCACAATTTCTGCCCTCATCCTGAAGCAAAGTTCTTCACTAAAGGTACTATTTCTGGGTTAGCAGAGTCTGTAACCTGAAGCTCTTGTAACTTGAGGTACCACTCTAGACATTATAGTATTAGTATTTTCCCCCAGCCACTCTGGGCAGCTTCCAGTACATATAGTTAAAGGTAAAGGGACCCCTGACCATTAGGTCCAGTCGTGGCCAACTCTGGGGTTGCAGCACTCATCTCGCTTTATTGGCTGAGGGAGCTTGCGTACAGCTTCCGGGTCATGTGGCCAGCATGACTAAGCCGCTTCTGGCAAACCAGAGCAGCACACGGAAACGCCGTTTACCTTCCCACCAGAGCGGTACCTACCGTATTTTTCGCTCTATAAGACACACCTAGTTTTGGGGGGAGGATTCCAAGAAAAAAAGATTTTTGAAATCCAGAAGCCAGAACAGCAAGAGGAATCTGGCTTCTGAGATACTGTGTGGCTGTTCTGGCTTCTGGGATAACAGCGCCAAGGGCAGCAGGATGAAGAGGCTAAGGCAGAAGCTAGGACAGACGCCTCGCTGAAGGGGCGCTGCGCAGTTCTCCCTCTTTACGCAGCCGAAGACTGATAAGCATAACAGGACCCAAAAATAGCAAAAATGTAACTCTGACTTAGCATTCCAAAACAGCACTCAAGTAAGAAACAGACAAGCAGAGTAGAGTAATATCAAAATATGAAGTGGGAGCAGGTGCATTTCAATACTGTAATTTATATATAATTCAATGTCAGAGTAACCCTGGGACTAGATAAAAAGCCTCCAGGTGGACGTGCCCCATCTGCCCTTCACTTTCCTCTTCCGCACAGGCAGAATCTGCCTTCTCGACTGTGGGATTCACGGTTGTTCTCCTCCTCTGCATCCACCAGGGCTTGACTTCAGGTGCAGCAGAATTCCCCAGTGCCCCAAGGATTTGAGACCCATCAGCTTTCCTCACCTGGTTAAGCCGGCCAGTGGAAGCCGTTCCTTGAACCCCTGTTGCATGCTGACAGCTTCTGGAAGCCACAGGTGAGACCTGAGTGCGGGGTGGGGACCAAGGGTGGAAAAATGACCCCAGAAGGTGTAGGACACGTCCCCCACCAAAGGAACTACTGCTCCCCAACACCCCATGACATCTAGATTCAGGTAGGTAGCCGTATTGGTCTGAAGCACTTGAAATAAAAAATTAAAAAATAGTCCAGTAGCACCTTAGAGACCAGCTAATTTTGTTCTAGGTATAAGCTTTCGTGTGCATGCACACTTCTTCAGATACACTGAAACAGATGTCACCAGACCCTTGTATATCGTGGGAGGGTGGGGTGGGGTTTTTCTCAGAAAGGTACTCCTACTACCATCTCCCACTACCCTTCACTATATGAAGAAGTGTGCAAGCACATGAAGTGTGCAAGCACTTGATCCCTAAGTGCTGTTGCTGTTGTTGTTGTTTATTCGTTTAGTTGTGTCCGACTCTTCGTGACCCCCTGGACCAGAGCACGCCAGGCACTCCTGTCTTCTACTGCCTCCCGCAGTTTGGTCAAACTCATGCTGGGAGCTTCGAGAACACTGTCCAACCATCTCGTCTTCCATTGTCTCCTTCTCCTTGTGCCCTCCATCTTTCCCAACATCAGGGTCTTTTCCAGGGAGTCTTCTCTTCACATGAGGTGGCCAGAGTCTTGGAGCCTCAGCTTCAGGATCTGTCCTTCCAGTGAGCACTCAGGGCTGATTTCCTTCAGAATGGAGAGGTTTGATCTTCTTGCAGTCCATGGGACTCTCAAGAGTCTCCTCCAGCACCATAATTGAAAGCATCCTTTCTTTTGCGATAAGCCTTCTTTATGGTCCAGCTCTCACTTCCATAATCACTACTGGGAAAACAATAGCTTTAACTATATGGACCTTTGTTGGCAAGGTGAGGTCTCTGCTTTTTAAGATGCTGTCTAGGTTTCTCAATGCTTTTCTCCCAGGACCCTAAGGTGCTACTGGACTATTTTTGTTAATTTTTTACTTCAACTGTGTCAGACCAAAATGGCTACCTACCATGAAGTACAGTTATCTCCTTGCCTTGAATATCCTGCTTTTCAGTGCCAGACTAGGATAGTCCTCTGTCAGAAGACAAGCACAGGATCAGGCAGCACATCATCATTATAAAGAACCATTGGGGTGGGTGTTTCTGCCTGGGATTCCCATGTGCCATCTGCTTTCCTTCTGCTTCTGCTCTCTCCATGCAATGTGAGGCATGTAGATGGAGGTCCATCTCCCAGAACAGGAGCTTCCCTGAGCACCCATTCAGCTGACCCCAAGCACCAAGCCTTGTCACTAGTTCTCTGACTGACCCAGACCACAATCCCCAGAAAAGACATAGACCTGGGTCTCCCAAAATGGTCCATATGGACCTCCTGAGGTCAGTGGGACTGTGCAGATGATTCATGAAGATCTAGAGGTGGAAACGGGGGCAGCCACTTGATTTGAAAGGCAGTCTCAGAGGACAACAGTATTCCAAGATCATGCTGTGTTATTAAAGATGATTGAGGATTATGAAAGGTTGCTGATGTATTACTACCATTTGACACCTTACCATTTTCATTTCCTAAAAATTGGGAACCTGGCTAGGACATGGGAGAATGTAGGAGATGTTTAAATAGGAGAAGGTGCTAATGGCGGTTGATGGGCCCTTTTTTCTGTGTTCTCTTTTCTGAAACCCAAACAGGATTTCCTTTCTGCCCACTCTGAAAAAGGTGATGGAGAAGACAGAATTGCAGGGGACAGGGCACCTTTCATTTCATTAGGAATAGCCATTAAAATGTGTGAAATGTGGAATATGCTTCACTGAATGAGCACACATAGTTCACATCAACGAACAGAAAAAGGAAAGAACCCATTTAAAGGTATTGAGTGCGGAAAGAGCTTCTCTTTCAATGCAAAACTTAGAAGACACCAGTGGACTCACACAGAGAGAAAACTCACACAGAGAGTATGGGAAGAACTTCAGTCAGAGTGGAAACCTTAAATTGCACAAACGGACTCACACAGGGGGGAAACCATATGAATGTATGGAGTGTGGAAAGGAATTTAGTAATAGTGGAAACCTTGGAAGACATCAACGGGAACACACAGGGGAGAAACTTTATAAATGTATTGAGTGTGGAAAGAGCTTTAGTGATAATGGAAGACTTAGAAGACATCAATGGACTCACACAGAGGAGAAACCATTTAAATGTATAAAGTGTGGAAACGTCTACAGTCAGAGTTGGCACCTGAGAAGACATCAACGTACTCACACAGGGGAGAAACCATTTCAATGTATGGAGTGTGAAAAGAGCTTTAGTGATAGTGGAAGCCTTAGCAGACATCAACAGACTCACACAGGGGAGAAACCATTTAAATGTATGGAGTGTGGAAAGCGCTTCAGTCACAGTGGAAGTCTTAGAAGACATCAATGGATTCACACAGAGGAGAAACCATTTAAATGTATGGAGTGTGGAAAGCGCTTTAGTGATAGTGGAAGCCTTAGCAGACATCAACAGACTCACACAGGGATGAAACCTTTTAAATGTGTGGAGTGTGGAAAGAGCTTCAGTTATAGTGGAAACCTTAGAAGACATCAACATGCTCACATCGGTAAGAAACAATTTAAATGTATGGAGTGCGGAAAGAGCTTTAGTGATAATGGAAAACTTAGAACTCATCAACGGACTCACACGGAAGAAACCATTTAAAAGTATGGAGTAAATGATAAATGCTTCACTCAGAGTGGAAATCTGAGAAAACATCAGCAGACACACAGGGGAGAAACCATTTAAAGGTATGGATTGTAGAAGGAGCTTCAGTCAGAATGGAAGCCTTGATTTATGTCAACAAACTCACACAAAAGACAACCCATATAAATATCAGGAAATTAGATAGAGGTTCACTCTTAGTGGAAGTTCAAAATCAACAGACCCATGGACAGGAAAGACTGCAAAAAGTGCTTTATTTATATTGGAGTGATTAAGAAACATCTAGGGACTCTCACATGGGAGAACCCATTTAGATGTATGGAGTGTGGGACGTCTTCCTCTCAGAGTCCACCCTGAGCAATGAATTCAGCAGGAAATCATTCCTAAAAGCATGAGGTATATTTGATGTTCTGGTGTTTATATGTTAAACTGTTTAATAATGAAATAATGAAGGCAACATCTCACAATCATGAGTATAATTTTAGATGAAAGTACCTTTGGTTTTTGCACCAAACTCTGTCACACACACCCCACCGCATGATCTCCAAGCACCGCTTCTTCACCAGAACTTCATCGCTGCCTCCTGCCCTGCGCGTTCTGAAGAAAACTTGAAATACTGAAATTGAATGGGATATTTCCCCCAAGCCTAATTTCAATAGGGGAAAGGAGGGGCTGCAGGTACCAGGGAAATCTCCTGGGGGGGGGGTCATCTTCACTCATGAACCCCATGGGGCAACCCCAGAGCCCTGCTTATTCCAGGGTTTGGGAAAGAGTGTATTTTTCCATAGTCCCAGAAGTTTTGCTTTAATCATGCTACTCGGGAGTTTTCCTACCAGAGGACCACAGTGCTGTGGCTGCTGTTGTTGTTATGGACTGGCTGGTGGGGGGAGGCACCAGCTGGGGACCCACAAGGGAAGAAGGCTCAGAGCCCAGGGACTTGTGGTGCGATGGCAATAAGCCGAAAGAGGGGAAAAGGGGAGCAGACCGGAAGGGGAGATGCAGTATGAGATTCCAAATTCTTTGTATATGTGTGTAATTTAAATCAATAAAGATTATTTTAAAAAAATAAATCAATTTGTGGCCGGCCTGATCAAGCGTTGCTTCCTCTGGTTAGCCCCACTGGAACTCCAGTTCATTCCAGACCCTGGGGTCTCCAGAGGACTGGTGGCTCCTCCTGGCAAATGGACTGGTGCACGCTCGATCACCGGTCCTTCCTTGCCCCCCCCCCTTGAATCCGGCCAACCGAAGGTCCCAACTGGGGTGCCATCTGTTGTAAACAGAAGCTGCCCTTCTTCCCTTATGGGGGACACAAGAGCCCTTTACAGAGTCCCTTGTGGGTTCTCCATCGGTAGGAGGAAATAACAGAGACATCCAGAGACTATTGAGAAGCAAAGCAGCTAGTAAGCCTGATCTTTATTGATCTGCTGCAACAGGGTGTTCCCCTGAGGAGGACCCCGAACCAAGGTGTGCCAGCGCTTATATAGACATTTTAAATTCCCTGACCTGGAGCTCCAGACCACCCCTGCATTCATCACAGAAGGGGCATAACCCAAGACCACCTACTACAAAAATCTTACCTACATCACAGAAAAGGTGGTCTACAACAGAAATTTGAATGTTGTTGCTTTTCCTGTCTGCCAGGTTATCTGATAATGCCTTATCTGATTCCCTTTCCTGGTAGTCTGGCCATTCCATTGAGATGGTGATTACCCAATTCCTGAGACAACGGGAAGGTTCCCTCACCCGCTCCCTCCTTGCAGAGAAAACATTTGGTCAGTTTGGGAGTCAAAATGGTTTCAGGACGGTCTTCCTGTGCTGCTCCAGACATGTGGTTGACATATCTATGTATGTGCTTGGTTGGTACATTTATGCACATTTATTATCTATATAAGACATTGTAACGGAAAATCTAGGTGTGAGGCTGCTCTGCCACTTAGCTCATCTGACTGAGTCTGCAGGTCCCTTCGGAACAAAAGGAGCGCAGCCAGAGACAAGCATTTATTCAGCTAATATTCTCCTTTCCCTTCCTGCCCCACAACAAACACTCTGTGAGGTGAGTGGGGCTGAGAGACTTCAGAGAAGTGTGACTAGCCCAAGGTCACCCAGCAGCTGCCTGTGGAGGAGTGGAGACGCGAACCCGGTTCCCCAGATTACGAGACTACTGCTCTTAACCACTACACCACACTGGCTATCGACAAGACACTCAGGTTACCACCACAACTCCTCCCTCAACCCCTCCTCTTTGTGATGTGTCAATGATGTAGTCATGATGTAGTGTTGGGGGTGTAGCATGGGGGATTCGGAGCTAATAAAAGTTGGGGTCTTCTTTTGTTGGGGGCTTCCATCTTGTTCCACCTGGGGGCAGGTGGGAGTCCTGTCGCGACAGTCTTCAATCAAGACCAAGCCGACTGGCTGCTCTTTTGCTCTGCTCTTCCTGGCTGGTCTCCTTGTTTCTTGTCCAAGGGATCCCTCAGATTTTGGAATCCGCTTCTGGCTCCAATTGTATCGGCTGCTTTTCTGAGCCTCTTGGCTGTTGTGCATGGACGGGGCCTGTGTCCACGGTCCTTGTCCTGGCCTGAGTCAGAGGCTGGGGTGGGGAGCTGGGATTTGGGGGGGGGTCGTTTAGCTGCCCCCCTCCATTCCTGGTTTGAACAGACCAAGACCTAAAACACGGAGGGATCTAAGTTCGTGGGGTGGGGGAGGGAAGGGGAGGATGTTGCAATGCAAAACTTGTAGGAGGGACGGGACCCACTTTGCAGCTGGATCTCCGGGATCAGCCCCTCCCCCGCTCTCCTGATCCAGAAGGAAGAGGGGAGGGGGGAAACCTTCCTCTCCCCCCCCTCAATACTTCCCCTCCCCTCCCGGCACATCCTCCTCTCACCCCGCCCCCACAACCCCAATTCCCGCCCCCATACGTTGCACCCCCTTCCTCCTCCTCCTCCAATCCGGCTTCTGCTCCGGAAATGAGAGGGGGTGAGCCCCCTCCCAACCTGCCTGCTTCTCCCGCAAGTGGAGCTTCCTCTCCAGATTGCTGCTCTGCCCCACAGCTCTAGGGGGGGGGCGCTAGGATGTTGCAGGAAAGGAGAATCGGGAGCGAGGAGAAAGAGGTAAAGGGGTCCCGGGGGGAGGGGGGAGAAAAGGACCCAAAGACCCCGCCAGCTCCCCCAAGTGCCTTCCGTGGGGCCTGGATCCCGGCACGCGTGCTGCGAAGGGGCGGAGATGGGGCGCCCACCCACGAGGACTCCCTGGCCCCGTTTCCCCCGCGCAGGCATCCCTGGGGCGCGGAGAGAAGCCAGGATAGAGACCCCCCTGTTCCTCCCCCACTCCCGTTGGGGGGCCGTAGGATGGAGAGATGGGGCGGGCAGGGCGAGGTGTCAGTCGCGCCGGAGTGCAGGGGAAACTACGGGAGAGAGGGAGGGGCGAGGAAGGGGAGCACTGGGTGGGGGGGGGAGATAGGAAGAACAGTCTTTGGGGACACGTCTCCATCCTGGCTTCCTTGGGGAATCTCCGGGGGGGCCGCCTAATAATAATAATAATAATAATAATAATAATAATAATAATAATAATAATTTATTATTTATACCCCGCCCATCTGGCTGGGCCTCCCCAGCCACTCTGGGCGGCTTCCATAAAAAGCAAAAATACAGTAAAATATCACATGTTAAAAACTTCCCTGAACAGGGCTGCCTTAAGATGTCTTCTGAATGTCAGGTAGTTATTTATCGCTTTGACATCTGCTGGAAGGGCGTTCCACAGGGCGGGCGCCACTACCGAGAAGGCCCTCTGCCTGGTTCCCTGTAGCTTTGCTTCTCGCAATGAGGGAACCGCCAGAAGGCCCTCGGCGCTGGACCTCAGCGTCCGGGCAGAATGATGGGGGTGGAGACGCTCCTTCAGGTATACTGGACCGAGGCCGTTTAGGGCCTTGGCTTATCCCTCCCGCCCAGGAATCGACCCCCCCTTCAGGGCGACGAGAGAGGGATCACTGGAAAGTGGGGGGTCCAGTCCCCCCTCCCCTTCATTCCTGCAACCTCCATCCTCTTCCCACCCCATAAGTCCCTGCACTGTCCGGACGCAGCACTTCTGCCCAGTCCAACCATTGGTCCCCTGGAGAGGAGAGGAAATCCCGGGGGGAGGGGGGAGGCCTTCTCAGAAGCGGCTCTTGGTTTCCGCAATCCCACCCAGGAACCAGCCAGAAACCTTTTCCTCTCTCTCAGGCTTCCGTCTTTATTGTCTTTTCCACTGAGGATGAGGATAATGTACACCTGTCATCAGAAACAGGGGTGCAGAGTCCATGGAATGGCTCTCAGGATTGATACAGAAGTTGCACCTCAAAAGCATTTCTGTTCCCCCTATTCTTTGTAGGCAATGCCAGAATGACTGACAAGCTGAGATACAATCCA
Organism: Podarcis bocagei; assembly: GCF_964188305.1. Classification (NCBI taxonomy): domain Eukaryota; kingdom Metazoa; phylum Chordata; class Lepidosauria; order Squamata; family Lacertidae; genus Podarcis; species Podarcis bocagei. Next base: position 3,518,930 of record NC_138135.1, read on the forward strand.
TCATCATCCGATGACAGTGACTGCATGAATCTTCCCAGTCAAAGGACCCATTTTCATAATAGACAGTGCCTGTGGCTGGAGGCTCTACACACCAGGTGTGCCTGTGCAGGCCAAAGACTGCCAGTATTAGCACAGGTGAGGTGTGTGACCCCCCCCCCTCCAAATTGACAGACTGTGTGTGAATGAGAGTTTGTGGGTGGGATTATAGTTTACGGCAACCCTGTGATTTTCTCCACCCATAACATTTCGTAAGCTAATATTGCAGTAAAAATTCCAAAATAACTACAAAAAATCACAAGATAATAATAATAGTACCGTGGTACCTCAGGTTAAGAACTGAATTCGCACCAAGCCTTGTCACTAGTTCTCTGATTAACCCAGACCACAGTCCATGGAAGAGATGTAGACCTGGGTCTCCCAAAATGGTCCATATGGACCTCCTGAGGTCAGTGGGACTGTGCAGGTGTTTCATGAAGATCTAGAGGTGGAAACAGGGGCAACTACTTGATTTCAAAGGCATTCTCAGAGGACAACAGTATTCCAAGATCATGCTGTGTTATTAAAGATGATTTAGGGTTATGAAAGGTTGCTGATGCATTACTACCATTCGACATTATACCATTTTCATTTCCAAAAAATTAGGAACATGGGGAGGACATGGGAAAATGTAGGAGATGTTGAAATAAGAGAAGGTGCTAATGGCAGTTGATGTGCCCTTTCCCCCCCTGTGTTCTCTTCCTTGAAACCCAAACAGGATTTCCTTTCTGCCCACTCTGAAAAAGGAGATGGAGAAGACAGAATTGCAGGGGACAGGGCACCTTTCGTTTCATTAGGAATAGCCATTAAAATGTGTGAAATATAGAATATACTTCACTGAATGAGCACACATAGTTCACATCAACGAACACAAAAAGGACAGAACCCATTTAAAGGTATGGAGTGCGGAAAGAGCTTCTCTTTCAATGCAAAACTTAGAACACACCAGCGGACTCACACAGAGAGAAAACGTTTTACGTGCAGGGAGTGTGGAAAGGTTTTCAGTCAGAATGGAAGCCTTGGATCACATCAACGGACTCATACAGGGGAGAAACCATTTAAATGCATGGAGTGTGGAAAACGCTTTAGTGATAATGGAAACCTTAGAAATCACGAACGGATTCATACAGGGGAGAAACCATATAAATGTATCGATTGTGGAAAGAGATTTAGTGATAATGGAAACCTTGCGGTTTTTTCATCTTGCGAAGCAAGCCCATTAGCGGCTTAGCGGATCAGCTGATTAGCGGATCAGCTGATTAGCGGCTTAGCGGATCAGCTGATTAGCGGCTTAGTGGATCAGCTGATAAGTGGCTTAGCGATCAGCTGTTTAGCGGCTTAGTGGATCAGCTGATAAGCGGCTTAGAGGCTTGGGAAAAAGGGGGGGAAACCCTGCAGGAACTCGCAAGACATTTTCGTCTTGCGAAGCGAGCCCATAGGAAATTCATTTTGCGAAGCACCTCCAAAACGGAAAACCCTTTTGTCTAGCGGGTTTTCCATCTTGCGAGGCATTCGTCTTGCGGGGCACCACTGTATACCGTCCTCCTTCTTGTTCCACATAGAGATTTCTCAGGAGACAGATGAGGTGATCAGGCACTCCCATTTCTTTAAGAACTCGCCATAGTTTGCTGTGGTCAACACAGTCAAAGGATGTTCTGTAGTCTCCATAATCCAGCGCATGTTTGCAATTTGGTCTCTGGTACCTCTGTCCCTTCGAAATCCAGCTTGCACTTCTGGGAGTTCTCGGTCCACATACTGCTTAAACCTGCCTTGTAGCATCTTAAGCATAACCTTGCTAGCCTGTGAAATGAGCGCAATTGTGCGGTAGGTGGAGCATTCTTTGGCACTGCCCTTCTTTGGGATTGGGATTCATGTGTGGCAGGAAACCCTCCCCTCAATCATTCAGTTTGTACAAACATGACACTCACACACGACATAGGCAATACTTCTGTTATAAATTCATAGAAAATCAGCGGTACATCGGATCTGCACCGTTCAACTTTTATTTTACACCATGAGGGAAGGACTATCAAAGGGGGGAGGCTTGACACAAGGCAGCCAACACGTCCCAGCGAGCCCTACCCAGTTGGCATTCCAACTTTGATGGTCCTGGACAGAAGATCATTCCACTCACAAAGGACCTGCATATGGAAGTGGATTCAGTAGGGACTGAAACACAGGACAGTGACCATCCCTTCCCTCTGGGGGCAGGAAACAGTTAACTCCCCTTTGTCCTCAGGAATGTAATCATGGGAAGGGGAAAGAAGGAACCGGACAGGTGACAAGACCCTCAGGTTACCACCACAACTCCTCCTCCTTCAAAGAAGTCACACTTCTCTGAAGTCTCTCAGCCCCACTCACCTCACAGAGTGTTTGTTGTGGGGGAGGAAGGGAAAGGAGAATGTTAGCCGCTTTGAGACTCCTGAAGGGGAGTGATAAAGCGGGATATCAAATCCAAACTCTTCTCCTTCTCCCCGAACCCCTCCTCTGTGTGATGTGTCAATGATGTAGTCATGATGTAGTGTTGGGGGTGTAGCATGGGGGATTAGCAGCTAATAAAAGTTGGGGTCTTCTTTTGTTGGGGGCTTCCATCTTGTTCCACCTGGGGGCAGGTGGGAGTCCTGTGGCGACAGTCTTCCATCAAGACCAAGCCGACTGGTTGCTCTTTTGCTCTGCTCTTCCTGGCTGGTCTCCTTGTTTTTTGTCCAAGGGAGCCCTCAGATTTTGGAATCCGCTTGGCTGTTGTGCAGGGACGGTGCCTGTGTCCACGGTCCTTGTCCTGGCCTAAGTCAGAGCTGGGATTTGGGGGAGTCGTTTAGCTGCCCCCCTCCATTCCTGGTTTGAACAGCACCAAGACCTAAAACACGGAGGGATCTAAGCTCGTGGAGTGGGGGAGGGGAGGATCTTCCACTTGTGGGGGGGGGCCCTCTTTGCAGCTGGATCTCCGGGATCAGCCCCTCCCCCGCTCTCCTGATCCAGAAGGAAGAGGGGAGGGGGAAAACCTTCTCCCTCCCCCTCAATCCTTTCCCTCCCCTCCCGGCACATCCTCCTCTCACCCCGCCCCCACCATCCCAAATCCCTCCCCCAATACATTGTTCCTCCTCCTCCTCCTCCAATCCTGCTTCTGTTCCAGGAATGGGGAGTGTGAGGCCCCCCCCCCAAACTGCCTGCTTCTCTCGGAAGTGGAGCTTCCACTCCGGATTCCTGCTCTACCCCGTAGCTCTAGGGCCGCGCGATTTCGGAAAGGGAGGAGGGGCGGCAGGTAAATCCGGAGCGAGGACAAAGAGGTAAAGGGGTCACGGGGGGGGGGGAGGCTGGAGAAAAGGACTCGGAGACTCCGCCAGCTCCCCCAAGCGCCTTCCGTGGGGCCTGGATCCCGTGCTGCGAAGGGGCGGACATGGGGCGCCCACCCACGAGGACTCCCTGGCCCCCTTTCCCCCGCGCAGGCATCCCTGGGGGGCGGAGAGAAGCGGGTCAGGAAAGGGTTAAGGGGTGCGGGAGGCGCCTGGATAGAGACTCCCTGTCCCTCCCCGGCTCGTCTTGGGGGGGCCCTCCGGATGGAGAGATGGGTCGCGCCTGGCGAGGGGTGAGCCAAGGGGGCGTCTGGATGCAGGGGAGACTCCGGGAGAAAGCGAGGGGGTCATGGAAGTGGGGGGAGAAGGGAGGGGGCACCCCCGGGTCAGGGAAGCGCAGCAATGGGGGGGGGGGAGAGGAAGACCAGTTTTTGGGGAGACATCTCCATCCTGACGCCCACGATGAATCTCCGGAGGGGCCGCCTTGGCTTCTCTCTCCCGCCCAGGAATCCACTCTCCTTCAAGGCGAGCAGAGAGGGATCCCTGGAAAGTGTGGTCTAGTCCTCCCACCCTTCTTTCCTGCAATCTCCATCCTCCTTCCACCCCATAATCCCCTGCCCTGTCCAGACCCACGCTTCTGCCCAGTCCAACCATTGTTCCCCTGGAGAGGAGAGGAAATCCCGAGGGGAGGGGGGAGGCCTTCTCAGAAGTGGCTCTTGGTTTTTGCAATCCCACCCAGGAAGCAGCCAGAAACCTTTTCCTCTCTCTCAGACTTCCATCTTTATTGTCTTTTCCACTGAGGATGAGGATAATGTACACCTGTCATCAGAAACAGGGGTGCAGAGTCCATGGAATGGCTCTCAGGGCTGATAGAGAAGTTGCACCTCGAAAGTATTTCTGTTCCTCTTATTCTTTGTAGGCAATGTCAGAGTGACTGACAAGCTGAGATACAACCCATCATCATCCGATGACAATAACTGCATGAATCTTCCTAGTCAAAGGACCCATTTTCTTGATAGACAGTGCCTGTGGCTGGAGGCTCTACACACCGGGTGTGCCTGTGGAGGCCAAAGACTGCCAGTATCAGCACAGGTGAGGTGTGTGACCTTCCCAAATTTACAGACTGTATGTAAATGAGAAGTCGTGGATGGAATTATATTTTACACAGCAACCCTGTGATTTTCTCCACCCATAACATTTCATGAGCTGATATTGCAGTACAAATTGCAAAATAACTACAAAAAACCCCACAAGATAATAATAATAATTTTACTATTTATACCCCGCCCATCTAGTTGGGTTTCCGCAGCCACTCTGGGCAGCTTCCAGTACATATAAAAGACAGGAAAACATCAAACATTAAAAACCTCCTGACACAAGGCTGCCTTCAGCTGTCTTCTAAATGTCAGATAGTTGTTCATTTCCTTGACCTCTGAAGGGAGGGCGTTCCACAGGGCGGGCGCCACCACCGAGAAGGCCCTCTGCCTGGTTCCCTGTAACCTCACTTATCACAGAGAGGGGCCAGCAGAGGACCCTCAGAGGAGGACCTCAGGGATCAGAGTGGAGGATATGGAGGGGGGGGGATGATCCTTCAGGTCTACAGGGCCAAGGCGGTTGAAGGCTTTAGGGTGCAGATCTTGTTCTCCCATAATGATCTCCAAGTCCGACATATAGTTAGCAGAGTAGAAAAAACACACTCAGAGGCAGCAAAAAAAATCCATTCAGCAGATAAATTTAGTATTGAAGGCAAAGAATCATAACAACCCAATAACTGAATTTACAGTAAAACCCTAACACAGCATAGCAAAACAGCACTCAAGTAAGAAAGACACAAGAAGAGTAGAGAATAGCAGAATAGGAAATGGGACCAGGCGCCTTTCAATACTGTGATTTATAAACAATTCAGTGTCAGAGTAACCTTGGGACCGGATAACAAGCCTGGCTCACTCCAGTTTAAACCAGTTTCTTCTGGTTCCCAAAGACAAGAAGGTTCAGCATAACCTCATAACAACTGATCCCACCACCTGCTCTCAGAAGAAAGGAAACTCCCTTATCAGGTAAAATGTTCCAGCTAGAGAAAACACCAGCTTTGAATTACACAGAGCAAAACTACTAGGACCACCTTGAACCAATAGACTAGGAATGATCTCTATATGTCAGATCAATACTTTTCTTGCCTGAAAGATGCAACCATGACACTTTAAAGATCAGCACAAGCAGTTTGAATTGTGCTCGGAAATGCACTGAGAGCGAGTGAAGATCCTTTAGGACAGGGTTACAAGCTTGAACTTTTCATTAAGTACAGTTCTCCCTTTGCCTTGAATATCCAGCTTTGTCAGAGCCAGATTAGGGTAGTCCTGTGTCAGAAGAGGGGCACGAGATCAGGCAGCACATCATTATTATAAGGAGCAATGGGGGTGGGTGTTTCCGTCTGGGATTCCCATGTGCCAGCTGCTTTCCTTCTGCTTCTCCTGCTCTCTCCATGCAATGTGAGGCATGTAGATGGAGGCCCATCTCCCAGAACAGGAGCTTCCCTGAGCACCCATTCAACTGACCCCAAGCACCAAGCCTTGTCACTAGTTCTCTGACTGACCCAGGCCACAGTCCCTGGAAAAGACTTAGACCTGGGTCTCCCAAAATGGTCCACTTGGAGCTCTTGAGGCCATTGGGACTGTGAAGGTGACTCATGAAGATCTAGAGGTGGAAACAGGGCTGGGTGGAGGATTATAATAATATAATCATAATAATTTATTATTTATACCCCGCCCATCTGGCTGAGTTTCCCCAGCCACTCTGGGCAGCTCCCAATCAAATGTTTAAAACAGTACAGCGTTAAATATTAAAAACCTCCCTGAACAGGGCTGCCTTCAGATGTCTTTTAAAGATAAGATAGCTGCTTATTTCCTTCACATCTGAAGGGAGAGTGTTCCACAGGGTGGGCGCCACTACTGAGAAGGCCCTCTGTCTGGTTCCCTGTAACCTCATTTCTCACAATGAGGGAACCGCCAGAAGGCCCTCGGAGCTGGACGTCAGTGTCTTTATGATGCAGAGGATGGGGAATGTCCAAAGGAACGATGGATCAGAGACAGAGAGGGCCTTTTCATGGACAGAGAGTAGCTGCCTTTCCTGTGAGGAAACAATGGATTTGAAAAGGCTGTATTCCAAGATCATGCTGCTTTATTAACGATGATTGAGGATTATGAAAGGTTGCTGCTGCATTACTATCATTTGATGACATTGCTTTTTCATTTGCTGTGCGTAAGAGGGGTGGGGTGGGTGTTTAGTTGGGTGCGGGAATTTGTTTAATTTAATTTAATTATGGCGTGTTTGTAACATTCTCTTTTTTTGGTTTGTTTTATTGTTTTGTTAGTTTGTTTGTTGTATAGGTTTTAATTTGATTTTGAGGGGAGGGGTCAGGGCTGCGTGGGAGTGGATCCCAACAAACAAAATGGCTGGGGCAGGTTCCACAGGGGGGGATGTACTGGGACAACCAACCTCAGTGATCACGGGTAGGAGGAGGAGCTACGCTAAGACCAGACCACGTCATTACCGAGGAAGCGGGCTTAGTCATTGTTTGAGGACTATCCCTGCCTCCAGGTCTGGTCTTGACCGGACGGGATACTGGAATCAGCAAAGGGATACCCACACAACCTGAAGGTGCTGCTGTGCAATGCCAGGTCAATGATCCATAAAACCATTGTGATCCATGACTTGATCGTGGATGGAGGACTTGACCTGGCATGTGTAACAGAGACTTGGTTGGATGAAGCAGATGGGCCTGTCCTTGCCGCTGCTTGTCTGCCAGGTTTCACTTACACACAGCAACCCAGGTCATGTGGGCGGGGAGGGGGGGTTGCAGTGATTTTTAGGAAGTCATTAGTTTGCAGCAGGCATCCTATTGAAAAGACCCAGTTTTCTGAGTGCATGTTCTGGAAGTTGGGCAATAGGGGCAGTACAGGATTCCTTTTGGTGTACTGACCCCCCCCCCCCGCTTCACCAAGGATTCCCTGCCCGAGCTGCTTCAGGTCATGGTGGATGTTCTCCTGGAGACACCTAGTTTGGTTGTCCTAGGGGATTTTAACATCCATGCTGACACAACCTTACAAGGGGCCGCTCGGGACTTCGTGGAAAGCATGGCCTCAATGGGGCTGTCCCTGAATAAGTCTGGCCCAACCCATAGCCACGGACATGCCTTGGTCCTGGTGTTTACCTCTATGGATGTTCATGATCTGACACTAAGTAAAAGCAAAACAAAAGAAGTGCCATGGTCAGATCACTTCCTGGTGCAACTGGACTTCTCCACGACCCTTCCCCTCTGCAGGGAGGTAGGACCGATTTGGATGGTCTGCTCCCACCATATAATGGATCCAAATGGTTTCCAGAGAGTGGTAGGGGATGCTTTATCCCATGTTGATGGCCTTTCAGCTGATTCCCTGGTGGCCCGCTGGAATGTGGAGTTAACCAGGGCTATTGACTGGCTCCGAAGCACCCTCTCTGATTGCATGGAGCCCGAACAGCCCCGTGGTTTTCCACGGATCTGAGGGCAATGGAACAATCGTTGAGACGGCTAGAGCACCGGTGGTGGATGACCCATTCTGAAGCTGACCAGACACGGGTTAGAGCTGAATGTTGAGCCTACCAAGTGGCGGTAGTGACGGCGAAAACTACTTTCTTCACCGCCTCTATTGCATCTGCAGAAAACAGCAGCAGGAGACTTTTTCAGGTGGTTCGCAATTTAGCAGAACCACCTGCTCCATCAGGGCTCAGTGCGGCCCACATGATCTCCTGCAATGATTTTGCAAAGTTTTTTACACATAAAGTCGCTCAGATTCACTCAGGTCACTCAAGTCGCTCAGGTAGACTCCACCATGGCATCAGGGCCGGGGCGGGAGAGTGCTAGAGTCTGTCTAGTCAAGTTGTGTGGGATCAATTCCAACCTGTTACCCTCGAGGATGTGGACAGACCGCTTGGACGAGTGAAACCAACCACTTGTCTCCTTGATCCTTGCCCATCCTGGCTGATAAAAGCTAGCCAGGAAGGGCTGGGCGATGGGCTTCGTGGCGTGGTGAATGCTTCCCTCCATGAGGGAGCCTTTCCAGACCCGCTGAAAGAGGCAGTTATTAAACCGCTTCTTAAAAAACCATTTTTAGATGCGGCCACGATGCCCAACTATCGCTGAGTCTCAAATCTTCCATTCTTGGGCAAGGTGATTGAGCGAGTAGTTGCTGAACAACTCCAGGCACGCCTGGAAGAAGCGGACCATTTGGATCCCTTCCAGTCGGGATTCAGGCCTCATCATGGGACTGAAACTGCCTTGGTCGCACTGGTTGATGATCTCTGGTGGGCTAGGGACAAAGGTTTCCTAGTTCTGCTGGATCTCTCAGCGGCGTTTGATACCATTGAGCATAACATCCTTCTGGACCGTCTTGAGGGGCTGGGAGCTGGGGGCACTGTCATACAGTGGTTCCGCTCCTTTCTCCTGGGCCTTGTCCAGAAAATGGTGTTGGGGGATGAGTGTTCAGACCACTGGGCTCTCACTTGTGGGGTGCCTCAGGGTTCTGTACTCTCCCCCATGCTTTTCAACATCTACATGAAGTTGCTGGGAGAGCAGGGGGTTTGGGCTGGGTGTTCATCCATATGCGGATGATACCCAGCTCTACCTCTCTTTCAAATCAGAACCAGTGAAGGCAGTGAAGGTCCTATGTGAGTGTCTGGAGGTGGTTGGAGGATGGATGGTGGCTAACAGATTGAGGTTGAATCCTGACAAGATAGAAGTACTGCTTTTGGGGGCAGGAGGCGGGCAGGTGTGGAGGATTTCCTGGTCCTGAATCGGGTAACTGTGCCCCTGAAGGACCAGGTGTGCAGCCTGGGAGTCATTTTGGACTCACAGCTGTCCATGGAGGCACAGGTCAATTCTGTGCCCAGGACAGCTGTCTACCAGCTCTATCTGGTACGCAGGCTGAGACCCTATCTGCCTGTGGACTGCCTTGCCAGAGTGGTGCATGCTCTGGTTATCTCCCGCTTGGACTTCAATGCGCTATACGTGGGGCTACCTTTGAAGGTGACCCAGAAACTAAAACTAATCCACAATGCAGCAGCTAGACTGGGGAATGGGAGCGGCCACCGAGACCACATAACACCGGTCTTGAAAGACCTACATTAGCTCCCAGTACGTTTCCGAGCACAATTCAAAATGTTGGTGCTGACCTTTAATGCCCTAAACAGCCTCTGTCCAGTATATCTAAAAGAGCATTTCCACCCCCATCGTTCTACCTAGACACTGAGGTCCAGCACCGAGGGCCTTCTGGCGGTTCGCTCACTGCGAGAAGCAAAGTTACAGGGAACCAGGCAGAGGGCCTTCTCGGTAGTGGCACCCTCCCTGTGGAACGCCCTCCCACCAGATGTCAAAGAGATAAACAACTACCAGACATTTAGAAGACATCTGAAGGCAGCCCTTTTTAGGGAAGCTTTTAATGTTTGATGTATTACAGTATTTTAATGTTTTTCTGGAAGTTGCCCAGAGTGGCTGGGGAAGCCCAGCCAGATGGGCAGGGTATGCATAATAAATTATTATTACTATTATTATTATTATTATTATTATTATTATTATTATTATTTCATAAAAATTGAGAACATGGGTAGGAAGAGGGGGAATGTAGGAGATGTTGAAATAATAGAAGAGGCTAATGGTGATTGATTTGTTCTTTTCCCTTTGTTCTCTTCCTTGGAATCCAAAAAGGACTTCCTCTCTGCCCACTCTGAAGAAGGTGTTACAGAAGCACGTCAGAATTCCGGGGGACGGAGAACCTTTCATTTCATTAGGAATAGACATTGAAATGTGCGAAATGTGGAATATGCTTCACTGAATGAGCACACATAGCTCACATCAACTAACTCACAGGAGAGAAACCTTTTAAAGATTTGAAGTGTGGAAAGAGTTTCACTGATAGTGAAAAACCTAGAACACATCAGTGGACTCCCATGGGTAAGAAAGGATTCAAATGCAGGGAGTGTGGGAAGAGCTTCAGTCAGAGTGAAAACCTTAAATTACACCAAAGGACTCACACAGGGGAGAAACCATATGAATGTATGGAGTGTGGAAAGAGCTTCCGTCGAAGTGATACACTTAGAATACATCAACAAACTCACACAGGGGATAAACCATTTAAATGTGTGGAGTGCGGAAAGAGCTTCAGTCAGCTTGGAAACCTTAGAACACATCAACGGACTCACACAGGGGAGAAACCATGTGAATGCGTGGAGTGTGGAAAGAGCTTCAGTTCCAATGCAACCCTTAGATCACATCAACGGACTCACACAGGGGAGAAACCATATGAATGTATGGAGTGTGGGAAGAGCTTCAGTTATGATGCAGGCCTTAGATCACATCAACGGACTCACACAGGGGAGAAACCATATGAATGTATGGAGTGTGGAAAGACCTTCAGTCGGATTGGAAACCTTAGAATACATCAACGTACACATACAGGGGAGAAACCGTTTAAATGCATGGAGTGTGGAAAGAGCTTTAGTGATAGTGGAACCCTTAGAATACATCAACGGACGCATACAGGGGAGAAACCATTTAAATGCATGGCTTGTGGAAAGAGCTTTAGTGATAGTGGAAGCCTTAGAAAACATCAACATATTCACACAGGAGAGAAACCATTTAAATGTATGGAGTGTGGAAAGAGCTTCAGTTTCAGTTCAAACCTTAGACAACATCAACTGACTCACACAGGGGAGAAACCATTTAAATGCATGGAGTGTGGAAAGAGCTTTAGTCAAAATGCGCACCTAACTTTACACAATCAAACTCACACAGGTGAGAAACCATTTAGATGTTTGGAGTGTGGAAAGAGCTTCATTCAGATTGGAAACCTTAGAATACATCAACGGACTCATACAGGGGAAAAACCATATACATGTATGGAGTGTGGAAAGAGCTTCAGTCACGATGCAGGCCTTAGATCACATCAACGGACTCACACAGGGGAGAAACCATTTAAATGCATTGTGTGTGGAACGAGCTTTAGTTATGGTGGAAGCCTTAGATCACATCAAAGGACTCACACAGGAGAGAAACCATTTAAATGTATGGAGTGTGGAAAGAGCTTTAGTTATGATGCAGGCCTTAGACAACATCAACGGACTCACACAGGAGAGAAACCATTTAAATGTATGGAGTGTGGAAAGAGCTTCAGTTTCAATTCAAACCTTAGACAACATCAACTGACTCACACAGGGGAGAAACCATTTAAATGCATGGAGTGTGGAAAGAGTTTTAGTGATAGTGGAAGCCTTAGAACACATCAACGAACTCACACAGGGGAGAAACCATTTAAATGTATGGAGTGTGGAAAGAGCTTCATTCAGATTGGAAACCTTAGAATACATCAACGGACTCATACAGGGGAGAAACCATTTAAATGTATGGAGTGCGGAAAGAGCTTCATTCGGATTGGACACCTTAGAATACATCAACGGACTCATACAGGGCAGAAACCATTTAAATGTATGGAGTGTGGAAAGAGCTTCAGTCAGAGTGCACACCTTAGACAACATCAACGGACTCACACAGGAGAGAAACCTTTTAAATGTATGGAGTGTGGAAAGAGCTTCAGTTATAGTGGAAACCTGAGAGTACATCAACAGACTCACATCGGTAAGAAACGATTTAAATGTATGGAGTGTGGAAAGAACTTCAGTCAAAATGGAAATCTTAGAACACATCAGCAGACACACAGGGCAGAAACTGTTTAAATGTATGGACTGTGGAAGGAGCTTCAGTCAGAATGGAAGCCTTGATTTATGTCAACAAACTCACACAAAAGACAAACCATATAAATATCAGGAAAGTAGATAGAGGTTCACTCTTAGTGGAATCCTACATCTACAGACTCATGGACAGGAAGAACTTTAACAGTTGACACCCTACAAACCCATCAACCCTCAAAGAGGAGAAGCTGTTTAAAGGGAAAGATTGCAGAAAGTGCTTTAGTTATAATGGAGTGTTTAAGGAACATCTAAGAGCCAGTGTGGTGTAGTGTATTAAGAGTGGTTCTTAATCTGGGGAACCGTGTTTGCTTCTCCGTTCCTCCACATGCAGCTGCTGGGTGACCTTGGGCCAGTCACACTTCTTTGAATTGTCTCAGCAGCACTCACCTCACAGAGGAAGGGAAAGGAGAATGTTAGCCACTTTGAGACTCCTTCGGGTAGTGATAAAGCGGGATATCAAATCCAAACTCTTCTTCTTCTCAGAGTGGAGAACCCATTTAAATGTATGGAGTGAGGAACGTGTTCCTTTCAGAGTTTACTCGTCTTCACACCAATGAACTCAGCAGAAAATCCATCTGCAAAGCGTGTCATGTATTTGTTCTGGTGTTTATATGTAAAACTGTATAGTAATGAAATAATGAAGGTAATGTCTCACGCTAGTGAGTATAATTTTAGATGTAAGGTACCTTTTGATAGTGAGGTGGAGAGGGTGAATCTGGATTTCTGGTGGTGAGTAAGGATTAGGGCTGGGCATATATTGATCTCATCCTATACCAGTTTCTAGACTACATTGTGATAACCTTTGGAAAACAATGGATATGGCAATACTAATACTAATACTAATAATATCTTTATTGTTGTTGTTATTATTATTATTATTATTATTATTATTATTATTATTATTATTATTATTATTAGTGTGTGTTTCTGGGATGCACATTTGCCTCAAAGCAGCCGGCAGAAAGCTTTGCTTCATGAAGGGCTTCTGGTTGATCGCTCGCCATCACAGTTGGAGATCTCTTTATCGGAGGAGACCTCGGTATATCAAAGGCAGGGGAAACTGCTCCAGCGCAGCAGACCCCCGGGAAAACCTCAAATCGAGCATTTTGAGGACATGGAATCTGGCAGGTGTCAAAAGTGGGCTCCCCCCTCCCTGGAAAGTTCTGCTTTTGAGCTCCGAGAACGAGTGGGTTGGAGCTGCGACACATCGGAGAAAAAGCTTCCTGTGATTATACGAAGCTGCGAGACTGTGAGGCATTAGCGGTCAATTCTTTCAACATCAAAAGGACTGTATTGTGTGTACCTTTTACGTTTGGATTATATATGGCTAATGTAGGGGTTGTGCTGACAAGCTAGCTGAGATAATGCTCCGGGCACACAGCCATCTCTGTACAAGAGATTTATTGCTAAGCTTCAAAGCAGTTACAAGAGTTCAAAAACACACTTCATCTCTCGGAGTCAGATGAATCGTCTGACTTTTTTTACGCCTCCCCCAGCAAGCCCATTTCCTGAGGCCACGCCTCTTGCTTCCTCTGCTCTGTGAGTGGCTGGTTCCCAGTACTGGCTCCCCCCTCCCATCTTCCTCCTCTGACGTGGAAGAGAAACTGCTAATTACCGGCGTGGGCTCTCTGTACTTGCCTCTCTGCTTCCCCCTCAGCTCTTTCGCAGCCTCCAATTCCCTGACATCCACCCCTCCTCAAAGGCCCCCTCCCCCTCGGGAGAATCGACCATCCCCAATTTACCCTTCTCCGGAGTGGCGGGGGTGAAGCCTGGAAAACTACCCTCCTCCTCATCCGTATCTTCAAAAACCGTCCTCCAGTCCTCCCTCAAACCCACAGTTCCTCGTGTTCCCTCTTCTTCTTCCTCTTCGTCAGATGGTGGGAATCCCTCGAAATCCTCTTCATCGTCCGTCGGCCCGAACACCTGTTGGAAAAATCTACCCCGGGGTTTGGGTTTGTCGGGGAAGAAATTGTGGAACTCCTCCACTAGACCCTCGTCAGTGATACAACTCTCCGGCACCCAGGTATTCTCTGAACTAGGGGCCCCTTCCCACGCCACCAGATACTCTTGCTTCTCTGCTTCCCCCTCAGCTCTTTTGCAGCCTCCAATTCCCTGACAGCTAACTAAAGACCTAAACTAAAGAAAATGTTTTCAAAAGTACTATAAGCAGCTTTACAAAAAGGAAAAATGGATAAAATGGAACAGTTTTTGGACAAAAATGGATTGCAGAAAATTCCAGCGGACAAAACAAGCCTACTAAATGAACTGGTTACAAGACAAGAAGTTGAAGGGGCAATTAGAATCATAGAATCATAGTGTTGGAAGAGACCACAAGGGCCATGGAGTCCAACCCCCTGCCAAGCAGGAAACACCATCAGAGCACTCCTGACATATGGTTGTCAAGCCTCTGCTTAAAGACCTCCAAAGAAGGAGACTCCACCACACTCCTTGACAGCAAATTCCACTGTCGAACAGCTCTTACTGTCAGGAAGTTCTTCCTAATGTTTAGGTGGAATCTTCTTTCTTGTAGTTTGGATCCATTGCTCCGTGTCCGCTTCTCTGGAGCAGCAGAAAACAACCTTTCTCCCTCCTCTATATGTCATCCGTTTATATATTTGAACATGGCTATCATATCACCCCTTAACCTCCTCTTCTCCAGGCTAAACATGCCCAGCTCCCTTAGCCGTTCCTCATAAGGCATCGTTTCCAGGCCTTTGACCATTTTGGTTGCCCTCCTCTGGACACGTTCCAGTTTGTCAGTGTCCTTCTTGAACTGTGGTGCCCAGAACTGGACACAGTACTCCAGGTGAGGTCTGACCAGAGCAGAATACAGTGGCACTATTACTTCCCTTGATCTAGATGCTATACTCCTATTGCCCAAATGAAAATAGGCAAAGCACTGGGACCTGATGCTTTAACTTCCAAGTATTATAAAATATTTAAGGATTGGCTGATACAACCATTGATGGATGTTGTAACAAAATATTAAAGGGGGACAAAGCACCCGAGTCCTGGAAAGAGGCCTTCATCACTCTGATACCCAAACCAGATACAGATAGAGCTCAAGTAAGGAATCAGCGACCAATTTCCTTGTTGAATGTGGATTATAAAATATTTGCAAATATTTTGGCTACAAGATTGAAGAAGATTTTGAATAAGCACATACATAAAGATCAGTTAGGTTTTTTATCTGAGAGGCATATGAAAAATAATATTAGGAATGTGCTGGAAAGATTAGAGGCAAAAAAGAATCCTAAAGCAATATTTATGTTTATTGATGCAGAGAAAGCCTTTGATAATGTTTCTTGGAGTTTTATGAAACAGAACTTGTGTAATATGGGGATCGGTCAAAAAATTTTTTAATGGTATTAATGCAATTTACTTGGAGCAGAAAGCAAAAATTATAATTAACAATGTGGTCTCAGAAGAAATTAGGATTGAGAAGGGAACCAGGCAAGGGTGCCCACTTCCTCCCCCCCTGCTTTCTAATTCTGTCCTAGAGGTGCTGCTGAATAGGATAAGGAATGATGAGGAAGTTAAAGGTATAGTAGTGGGAACTAAACAATATAAGTTAAAAGTCTTTGCTGAGATTTGGTATTGACTTTACAGGACCCTGAGATCAGTGCAATCAAAGCACTGAAGATAATTCAACAGTTCGGACAAGTTGCAGGTTTCAAATTGAATAAGAATAAAACCAAAAGTTTTAGGGGGGGGGAAATAACGATACATGAAAAACTTAACTTAGAGGAACCCACAGGGCTGAAGTTTGTGAAAAAGGTGAAATATCTGGGTGTAAATATGACTGCAAAAAATGCATTTGTACAAAGACAACTATGAAAAGTTATGGAAAGATATCAAAAGAGATTTGGATATTTGGACAAGGTTGAAACTATCTTTGCTGGGCCGAATTTCTGCGATAAAGATGAATGTATTGCCTAAGGTGTTATTTTTGTTCCAAGTACTCCCTATCATTGATAAGTTGAATTGTTTTAAGGAATGGCAAAAGATATTATCTAAATTTATCTGGCAGGGGGGAAACCCAGAATTAAGATTAAATTATTAACAGATGTAAAAGAGAGGGGGGGTTTCTCCCTGCCAGATTTAAGGATTTACTTTGAAGCTGCAGCCTTTTGCTGGCTGAAACAATGATTTTTATTGGAAGATACAGATGTTTTGGATTTAGAAGGTTTTGATAATGTATTTGGTTGGCCTGCATATTTATGGTATGACAAGCTAAAAGCTCACAAAAGATTTAAAAATCATATAACTAGAAAATGTTTGGATGATGTTTGGATAAGATACAGGGATTTGTTAGAAAGGAAAACACCCAGATGGATATCACCATTGGAAGCTAAGACCCATAAAAGGTTGAATATGAAAGATACATGGTTGAAGTATAATGATAGTTTGATGGAAGTAGGGGACCAATCTAGATTAAAATCGTATGATCCGTTGAAAGATAAATTAGATGATTGGTTCCAGTACATCCAGATAAATGAAATGTTTAAAATGGATTAGAAAATTGGTTTTCAAACAGAGAAATCCAAACTAGAAATGGAATTATTAGATACAAAAACAAAATACCTATCTAAGATGTATAATTTATTGCTGGAATGGCATATGACAGATGAACAAGTGAAATCTGTAATGATTGAATGGGCCAGGGATGTGGGGCACAATATCATGATGGTGATTGGGAGAAATTGTGGAAAAAGGAATTGGAAGAAACAAGATTTACCAACTATCGAAGAATGGCAGATGAAGATGATGGACTACATGGAATTTGCCAAACTGACCGGGAGACTCTGAGACCAGAGAGAAGAGATGGTGGAAGAAGATTGGAAGAAGCTTAAGGAATATTTGAAAAAAATATGTTAATATTTAAATCTTAGAATAGCTTTGGAAGTGGATATAGGCTGTAGGGCTAGAAGTAGAAGATAGTGTATTTTAAAATAATATTATCTGTAAGCGATAAAATGTGAAGTTAATTTAAGTGTGATTAAAAAAAAGATGGTTAGAAACTATGATATATGTAAACTGCTAAAGAAGTAAAATGAAAATCAGATAGGTGGGACTTGGAGAAGCCCACCTAACAATGTTTAGAAAAATAAGGATAAGAGAATAATCTGTTTGCATTGTTTGTTTTTCTGTTTGTGTTCTTTATTTGTGTTATAAAATGAATAATTTTTTTTGAAAAAAAGAAAGCTTTGCTTCGTGAAGCCCCTACAGATGCCGAGTTCCTGACTTCCCTCCCAGGCGACAGGAAGCGAAAGACACACCTCCATTGCCCTGTTTCCTTCCAGCCTCTTTCCTCCCTTGCTCCCTTCTGCCGGTGTGTGTGCCTGACTTAGATATCCTGTGTGCTGTATTTTTTTACTGCTGAAACTGGATTTGCTCTCAGGAGAAAAGTTTTGTGCCTCACTGGGGACCCAATGAGAACTGTATGCTCTGAAAGCTTCGTAAACTATTACTGAAGAAGTCCTGCTGCCCTGGAGTTGCTCTACTCAAGCATGCAAGATGGTTTTTGCACCAAACTCTGTCATCCCCCCACCGCATGATCTCCAAGCACTGCTTCTTCACCCAAACTTCATCCCTGCCTCCTAAACATTCTGAAAAAAACTTGAAATGCTGTAATTTAATGGGAGATTTCCCCCAAGCCTTATTGCAAGAGAGGGAAGGATGGGTTGCAGGTACCAGGGAAGTCTCCTGATGGGCCCATCTTCACTCTTGAACCCCATGGGGTAACCCCAGAGTTCCTGCTTATTCTGGGGTTTGGGGAAGATAGTACTTTTCCTTAGTCCCAGAAGTTTTTATTCAGTCATGCTGCTAGGGAGTTTTCCTACCAGAGGCCCACAGTGCATATTACTATCATACTGATTTTACTTTTGTTGTTGCTGCTGTTGTCATGGACTGGAGGGGTGCAAGGGGGGGGGAGGCACCAGCTGGGGAACACAAAAGGGAAGAAGGCTCAGAGCCCAGGGACTGGTGGTGGGATGGCGATGAGCAGAAAGAGGGAGAAAAGGGAGCAGAATGGGAGGGGAGGTGTTGCAAGCTGAGGAGGGAACAGTGTTTGGTGAGCAGGAAGAGGCTGGGGCAGAGAGCTGTTCAGACTCAGAGGGAGGAGAAGGGGGGCAGGAGACCATCAGAGGAGGCCATCAGCTGAAGCATCCAGGGAGACTCCCCCTCCTGCTGTGACCAGCTCCCCTCTCCCCTGGTCTCCTAAAGCACACAGAGAGATCCATTTCAGACCCCATGAGCCTGTATATGATATTAAGAGGTATTTTTTTGTCCCAACATACATCACTTTAATCTCATTGACAATGAACTGTATTTTCTGCCAATTCAACCCATTTGGAGAAGTCCTTTTCGAGCTCCTTGTAATCTCTCTTTCTTTGAACAACCCTCGGCAATTTACTGCCATCAGCAAACTTTGCCCCCTCCCTCCTAAGTCTAGATCATTTGTGAACAAGTTGAAAAGCCACAGGTCCCAATACTGATCTTGAGGGGACTCCGCTTTCTGCTCCTCTCCATTCAGAGAACTGTCCGTTTACTCTCTTGGTGTTTCAGAAGGAGGGCTGCCTCCAACTGGGGAGGCACATTTCTTCTAGGGGCACATTTCTGGAGTCCCCACGGTGCCCCCCAGCCTGGCTTCACTTGGCCAGGGCAGCTGCATTTTGTTTCGCTGCAGGTGAACCTTCTCCCTGCAACTTGGGATCTTAAAGCAACTGTGATGGGGGGGCAGAGGGGGCACAGCTTCCCCACACTTGTGAAGGAGCCACGGGGGGGAGGCAGGTATAATTGGGGGGGGGAGTAGTGTGGAGGAATGAGCGAGATGGAGCTTCTGGAGCCTGTGCTGCCCCCCTCCCTGCCTGCTCCCTGAAACTTTCCTGAGCCTCTCCCCTTTTCATTTCAATGACTGGGGGTCCCGCACAGCCCTCAGGGCACCTCAGTATCTTGGGAGGGGGGAGCTATTTTGTTTGCTGAGGGCAGGGACACAATTCTATCTCATTGCGGGGTGTCAAACTTTTAGGTAAGAGGCTCAGGTGGAAAAGCACTGAGAAGGAAAAAATCCTGGGGTGCTGATTTCCTCCGCTGCCCAGCTCCCCAGGGGGCCACACCCTGCGGTCCCTCCGGGGTCAGCAAAGAAGGAGAATTCAGGCAAGTTAAAGGAGCAAAACAGCGGTCAGTAGACCTGATCTTTATTTGTAGCAACAAGGTTCATCCACACCAAGAGTAGGAACCCTGAGAAGATGGTTGCATGAACTTTTAAGACTTTTACCCCCTTTCCCATAATAAATTTTCTAACAACTTCATCAATACATGACATGGGGCTTTTTTGGGGGTTGTTGCTGTTGGCGTTTTGTATTTATATTTTAGATCTTCTTGTGATTCATGTGGAAATTGTTCAATTTTTCAATCCCAGCATTCCAAACTAACCCTATCGCCATCTAGCATTTCCTAAAATTTACTCTTCTACTGTAATTACCATTATTCTATTAATGTCATTGATACATGCGTATAAAACTTTAAATACAAACACCAAGACATTGCACTGAAACTTTCAATAAATGCGCATGCATGCACTTTCCAAGAGTCTCATTCGAGAGCCAGTGGGGTGCAGTGCTTAAGAGTTTTGGACTAGGAACTGGGAGACCTGGGTTCAAATCCCCACTCAGCCATGAAGCCCACTGGGTGATGGCTTCACAGCCCAACCTACCTCACAGGGTTGTTGTCAGGATTAAACAATGAGGGGGAGAATGACTCAACACCTCACTGAGCTCCTTGAAGAAACAGGTGGTATATAAAGGCATCCAATAAATTTCACTAAGCAGAAAGGTAAGATTCTGCTCTTAGGCAAGATGAATCAGGTGCACAAATATAAGATGGGGGATACCGGGCTTGCCAGTAGTACATGTGGAAAAGGGGTCTTAGACTAACATGAGTCAACAGTATGATTCAGCAGCAAAAAAGGCTGTTATGCTAGGCTGCGTCCAAAGAAGTCAAGTGTCCAGATCAAGAGAAGTAACAGCCCCACTTTCTTCTGCCTTGTTCAGACCACACCTGGAGTCCTGTGTCCAGTTCTGGGTGCCCCAATTTAAGAAGGATTTTGACAAGCTGGAAGGTGTGCAGAGGGGTGTGTGTGACCAAGACAATTAAGAGATGGGAAACCAAGCCTTCTGAGGAACAGGAAGGGCTGTCAGGTGGAAGATTGAACAAGCTTGTTTTCACCAGCTCTGGAGGCTGGGACCCAAACCAATGGCTTCAAATTAGAGATGCCCTTGGAAGGTTGTGGACTCTCCTTCCTTGGAGGTTTGTAAGGAGAAGTTGTAAGGAGAAGGCAATATGTCATGGAAGCTTGAGTTGAGAGTCCTGCAGTGGACTAGACGACCCAGGGGTCTCCTGCAGGTCTAAAATTCTATGATTCTCCCCTGTATGAATTCTTTGATGGACCATGAGCTTGGTCCTCTTACTGAAGCTCTTTTCACATTCCAAGCACTGATATGGTTTCTTACCACTGTGAATTCTTTGATGGGAAGGGAGACTTTGCTTCTCCCACATTCCAAGCACTGATATGGTTTCTCACCACTGTGAATTCTTTGATGGGAAGCGAGACCAGACCTCACAGTGAAGCTCTTCCCACATTGGGAGCACTGTTATGGTTTCTCACCACTGTGAATTCTTGGGTGTGCCACGAGATTGGCATGGTGACTAAAGGTTTTTCCACATTCCAAGCACTGATATGGTTTTCCCCCTGTGTGAATTCTTTGGTGGGAAGTGAGATCGGCTCTCTGGAGGAAACTCTTTCCACAATCCAAGCATTGATAGGATTTCTCCCCGGTATGAATGCTTTGATGGGTAGCGAGATGGGCGCTTTTACAGAAGCTCTTTCCACGTTCCAAGCACTGTGAATTCTTTGGTGGGAAGTGAGATTGGCTCTATGGCAGTAACTCTTTCCACATTCCGAGCACTGATAGGGTTTCTCACCAGTGTGAATTCTTTGATGGGAAGTGAGATTTTGATTCCGACTGAAGCTCTTCCCACATTCCAAGCACTGATAGGGTTTCTCACCACTGTGAATTCTTTGATGGGAAATAAGACTTGCCTTCTGACTGAAGCTGTTTCCACAATTCATGCATTGATAGGGTTTCTCCCCAGTATGAATTCTTTGGTGGGAAGCGAGACCGGAGCTCACAGTGAAACTCTTCCCACATTCCGAGCACTGATAGGGTTTCTCACCACTGTGAATTCTTTGATGGGCCGTGAGATTTGCCCTGTGATTGAAGCTCCGCCCACATTCTGAGCACTGATAGGGTTTCTCACCTGTATGAATTATTTGATGGGCTGTGAGATGGGTGCTTTGACTGAAGCTCTTTCCACACTCTCGGCATTGAAATGGCTTCTCCCCCCTGTGAATTCTCTGGTGTTTATGGAAGGTTGTGCTTGTATTAAAGCTTTTCCTACATTCCAAGCACTGATAGGGTTTCTCCCTGCTGTGAGTTATTTGATGTGAAATGAGATGTGCACTCGTACTGAAGCTCTTTCCACATTCCAAGTATTTCAGTGGGTCTTCCCCTGTGTGAATTATTTCCTGTGAAGTGAGGCTTTCATTCCAACAGAAAGTTTCCCGCCATTCAGAGAACTGAGAGGGTTTCTTCTCAATAGCATTTCTTTGGTGGGTAGTCGAATGGGAGCTGTGACTGAAGCTCTCTCCACACTCCAAGAGTGGCAATGGCTTCTCCTCTGTGTGGATTCTGTCATGGGCGTCCTCTGTCTCAATTTCCAAATCATCACCACCTGCAATGAAGAAATGGATTAGAGCTGCCAGAATAAATGGAGGGCCACTGTATTGAATATTGATCATTAACCCTTGTGATAGAGAAAGAATTCTATGCATCAACATTGCTGACCACACACTAGAGGTGGGCAGTGTTAGAAACAGAGATAGGACAGCTAGGACATAAAGAGGACCTTAAACCTAGGTTATGGGCTCAAAAATGGAATGTCCATATGCACTCTCTTATGACAAAAATACAAAGCTGAAAAGGAATGAACAGCAGCTGAAATAATATGTTCATTTTTCACATGGTCTAGTCCTTCCCCTGCCCACCCCCTGATTTTTAAAGAAGGTCTCTCCTTCAGTCTAGAGAGTAGCTGGAAGTGGGGAGGCAGAAAAAGGTCCTTCTTTCCTTCCACTCTGCAGTTTTAATCCAAAATATTAGATTCTGTGAGCAGAGCTCAGAAACTGCTCGTGTCTATGACATTCCCTGTTGCAAAATGCGCCTAGCGCCATGCGAGTTTCAGACACTGGAGGTAGTGGATGATTTTGTCTACCTAAGAAACCAACAACCTCTTCGTTGATGCTGACAGGATAAGGGTACTGGCGAGGCAGTTACGGCAACGGCTCACCTCTCCAAAAGAGTACAGTGGTACCTCTGGTTAAGAACTTAATTTGTTCTGCGGACTTCCGGGTCACCGCAGCCATGGGAAGGAGCGCAAGGCTGCCCTCCAGGGGGGGGGGTCTCAAACAATACGGAGGTCTAGGGAGGTCACGAAGGCTCTGTTAACCTCGAAACCTCAGGAGGATTATCCTGGGAAACAGAGTACCCAGCGAGGCTGCTTGTGCTCTCCTGCGTTGTCAGCGTTTTACAGGGTTAGAGCTGCAGCATGAAGGGGAAGCAACAGACTCCGTGTTGTGAAGCCTCAGGCTTCGTGTGAAAAGCGGTGAGCCTCCGACAACAGTTCCAAAGCTGGGAAATAATTTAAGCAACTAAGCTGATAATAAACAGAAAATTTAAGTAAAGAACCCAGCGGAAAAGAATACATGGGATGAAAGAAGAAGGAGTCCACTACTGGCGGTAAGAGTAAAATGGAGTATAGCGGGAGACTGGGAGAGAGAGAAAGCAACAAAGTTGCTGCTAAGTGGGTGTAGAGGAGAGACCTCAGATACAAAATACAAGGATTCTGAGGCAAGGTAACGACTGAAAATAATTTAATGGACTAGAGAGAAGTGAAAGGAATTTTTCTGTTCTACCTGGTTGGAGGTTCGAATCAGCTAATAAAATAGGGAAATACTTGGCGTGGCAACTAAGAGAAAGGAAAAAGCAAAATATGATCTGTAAGATAAGGGATGGAGAAAGGATACTGGAAGAGCCAAAAGAAATAAAAAGGATATTTCAGAAATGCTATAAGGACTTATATAAAAGAGAAAAGGAAACAGACTATGAAATAGGACGTTATCTGGGAGAACATCATCTACAACAGATTGCAACTGAAGAAAAACAGTTATTAAACAAGATGATTGTGGAAGATGAGATAAGGAAGGCAATAAAAAAAATGAAAATTGGAAAAGCGCCAGGGCCGGATGGCTTACCGGCCAAATACTACAAAACATTAAGTGATCAACTATGTCCAATTTTATGTGAAGTCATGAATAATATTTTAAAAGAAGGAAGGATGCTGAATACCTGGAAGGAGGCTTATATTACATTAATACCTAAAAAAGATGTCGACGCCCTAGAGGTGAAGAATTATAGGCCGATCTCATTATTAAATAACGATTATAAATTGTTCGCGGAGGTAATGGCAGAAAGATTTTAAAAAGTATTAAATAGTAGAATTCATAAAGACCAAACGGGCTTCCTACCAGGGAGACAATTGAAGGATAATGTAAGAAATGTGATAGATATCATTGAATATTTGGAAACTAGAATAAACAGGCGGCCCTGATATTCATTGATGCTGAAAAGGCATTTGATAATGTTTCTTGGCGTTTCCTGATAGAAAATTTGAAAATGATGGGGGTAGGAGAAAGATTTAGTAAAGGTATCAAAGCTATTTACCGTGAGCAAAAAGCAAAACTTGTAATAAATAATACAACGTCAGAATTTTTTGATATATCCAAAGGGACTAGACAAGGCTGTCCCTTGTCTGCTTTATTATTTATAACAGTATTGGAAGTACTTACTAAGAGACTGAGGGAAACAACAGAGGTTAAAGGAGTCAAAGTAGGGACTAAGGAATACAAAATCAAAGCCTTTGCGGATGACATTGTATTAACATTAGACCCAAAGTATAGTGTGAAAGAGGCCTTACAAAAATTCGAAGAGTTCGGTGTTGTGGCAGGCCTAAATGTTAATAAGAATAAGACCAAAATGTTGACCAAAAATTTAACTAAAGAGGATATTGCAGAGTTAGAACAAAAGACGGGGATTATGACAGCAAAGAAGGTGAAGTATCTTGGAGTGTGGATTACAGCTAAAAACATTAACTTATACAAGGATAACTATGAGGTCACTTGGAAGAATATTAAGAAAGATTTAGAAATCTGGGAAAGAATGAGACTATCCATTTTGGGGAGGATAGCGGTTATCAAAATGAATGTCCTGCCCAGAATGCTATTTTTATTTCAAACCATTCCTGTACTTAAAGGGTTAAAGCAATGTAAAGAGTGGCAAAGAGCCTTGGCGAGATTCATTTGGCAGGGAAAAAGACCGCGAATAAAAATGAAAGTATTGGTAGATATAAAAGAAAGAGGGGGTTTCTCCCTGCTGGATTTAAGTTTATATTATGAAGCAGCATGTTTAATGTGGCTGAAAGATTGGATAAGACTGGAAAATAGCCTTGGACTTAGAAGGCTTCGATAACAGGTACGGGTGGCACTCGTACCTGTGGTACGAAAAGGTGAAAGTACATAGAGGCTTTCTAAATCATATTTTTAGGGGACCAATATTTCAAGCATGGGAAAGGAATAAAAATCTATTGGAAAGGAAGACACCTTGGTGGATTTCACCAATAGAGGTTCTAACTGTCAAAAAAATCAATATGGAAGGGAAGAATGCCACCTATGAAGAACTTGCGCGGAAAACTGATCAAGGCATTAAACTCAGACCGTACGAAGAGATAAAAAACGCATTTACAGGGTGGCTGCAATACCATCAGGTAAATGATTTGTTAAAAGAGGACAAAAAGAAATTAGGATTTGAAGACAAAAAATCTAAATTTAATGTGGAAGTTATAGAAGGTGAGAACAAAATATTGTCTAGGATATACGATATCTTATTGGAGTGGTATGCAAAAGACGAGGTGGTGAAGGAGGTCATGACTAAATGGGCGACAGACATTGGTTATAACATCGACCTTGAGAGGTGGCTGGAATTGTGGAACACTAATATGAAGTTCACGGCGTGTATGGCACTAAGGGAAAACCTGTGGGAAATGATTTATAGGTGGTATCACATGCCAGTGAAGCTGGCTAAGATCTATAGGTTGAAGAACAAAAGATGCTGGAAATGTGGAGAGGCAGGTGGTGACTTCTACCACATGTGGTGGTCATGCAGCAAAGTGAAAGGCTTTTGGGAATCAATTTCTAACGAACTTAAAAAAAAAATTAAATATACTTTTCCCAAAAAGCCTGAAGCTTTTCTGCTAGGAATGATGGGTAAAGAAATTAAAAATGAAGATAAGATATTATTCCTATATGCCACAACAGCTGCAAGAATCATGTTAGCACAAAATTGGAAAACGGAGGTTATACCCAATATACCGTAAATTTCGCTCCATAACACGCAGATTTTTCCTCCTAGAAAGTAAGGGGAAATGTCTGTGCGTGTTATGGAGCGAATGCCTGCAGATGGCGGGGGAATCTGCTGCAGTTGTGAGCAGTCCGTGGCTCGCTTTGAAACAGCAAAGCGGGTGTAAGCGGCTCCTGTCAGCTAGCGGAGCCGGGAAGGAGGGAGAGAAGCAGAGCGGGAGTTGGCTGCTTTAAAACAACCCCGTGCTCTCTGTCCCTGCCTGCAGTTTTTTGCTGTCCGATTTTGGATTAGGCACTGTAGGGGCTGTGTGTGTGTGTGTGTGTATGTGCGTGTGCTTGAGCTATCGTTCTCCTCCTCCTGCTTCCCCTTCACTCTCCCTGCGCCCCTCCGACGTTAGAATCCACACTCTGTGTGTCTGTGTGTGCGTCAGGGCTGCTTCTCCTCTTGCTTCCCCTTCACTCTCCCTCCGACGTTAGAATCCACACTCTGTGTGTCTGTGTGTGCGTGAGGGCTGCTTCTCCTCTTGCTTCCCCTTCACTCTCCCTCCGACGTTAGAATCCACACTCTGTGTGTCTGTGTGTGCGTCAGGGCTGCTTCTCCTCTTGCTTCCCCTTCACTCTCCCTCCGACGTTAGAATCCACACTCTGTGTGTCTGTATGTGCGTGAGGGCTGCTTCTCCTCTTGCTTCCCCTTCACTCTCCCTCCGACGTTAGAATCCACACTCTGTGTGTCTGTATGTGCGTGAGGGCTGCTTCTCCTCTTGCTTCCCCTTCACTCTCCCTCCGACGTTAGAATCCACACTCTGTGTGTCTGTATGTGCGTGAGGGCTCCTTCTCCTCTTGCTTCCCCTTCACTCTCCCTCCGACGTTAGAATCCACACTCTGTGTGTCTGTATGTGCGTGAGGGCTGCTTCTCCTCTTGCTTCCCCTTCACTCTCCCTCCGACGTTAGAATCCACACTCTGTGTGTCTGTGTGTGCGTGAGGGCTCCTTCTCCTCTTGCTTCCCATTCACTCCCCCAGCGCCCCTGTGACTTTAGAATTGACACTCTGTGTGTCTGTGTGTGTGTGAGGGATCGTTCTCCTTCTCTTGCTTCCCATTCACTCCCCCAGCGCCCCTGCCACTTCCAGCGCCCTGCAACTTTAGGGCCAGTTCTCTCTCTCTCTCTCTCTCTCTCTCTCTCTCTCTGTGTGTGTGTGTGTGTGTGTGTGTTGACCTCACTGTGCTTGTTGGGGGAGAGTGTTGGTCGCACTTTTTCTTGATTTGTCTCAGAGTGGTTACTATCGTGGTTTCCTTGCTGGGGAGGAGGGAGAGATGTAGAGCCTGCTTGTTCTAAAGGAGCAAAGCCGGAGAGGAGCCTCTCCTGCATTATTAGCAGCACCCTTCTCCACACCCCCCACGTGTGCTCCTTGTCCCTTGAGTGCTTTTCCTTCCCTCCCCACTTAAAACGTGGTTACAAAGCACGGATCCACATGGATCCTCAGGATTTTTGCACTGGGTCACCCCAAATTCACCATCAGATCACATAGCATGTCCATGGCTACAGCCTGCACAAAAAACACACACGCACCCACTGTTTCATGGGGCCGCAATGGGGCAAAAACGTGGTTACAAAGCATGGACCCACATGGATCCTCAGGATTTTTGCATTGGGCTACCCCAAACTCACCGTCAGATCACATGTCTGTGGCCACAGCATGAACCACAAAAATCATACATCCACTGTTTTGTTTAGAATATTTTTTTCTTGTTTTCCTCCTCTAAAAACTACGTGCGTGTTATGGTCAGGTGCGTGTTATAGAGCGAAAAATACGGTAAGTGATTGGCAGGTCAAAGTGATAAATTATGCCGAGCTTGCTAGAATAACAGGAAGATTAAGGGATCAAGACGAACAGAAATTTCATGATAATTGGAATAAATATTTGACGTATATTGGAACTAAATTTCAGACGACACTGGCGGGGTTGAAATAACTCTAACAGTAAGTGATTAGGAAGTAAAAGGGATAAAATACGTGACTGTAAAACCTATCTGATACTTACCAAAGGAGTGGAGGGAAGTCCAAGGCTCGGTAGAGCCTAAAACAACTTTGTATTATACTTATGATTTCTGGAATGGATATAATATGTGCAAGTTATGTAATGGATTTTGTATATGTCTATATGTCTATATATGTAATATCAATAAAAAAATCAATAAAAAAGAGAACTTAATTTGTTCTGGGGGTCTGTTCTTAACCTGAAACTGTTCTTACCCTGAGGAACCACTTTAGCTAATGGGGCCTACCACTGCCGCCATGCCGCTGCCGCACAATTTCTGTTCTCATCCTGAAGCAAAGTTCTTAACCCGAGGTACTATTTCTGGGTTAGCGGAGTCTGTAACCTGAAGCGTCTGTAACCTGAAGTGTCTGTAACCCGAGGGACCACTGTATGGGTGAATGGGATGCTAACCAATACAAAGATGAAGGTCTATCAGGATTGTGTGTTGAGCAAGCTGCTTTGTGAAGTGAATTGTGGACAATTACAACCATCAGAAACAACCCCTCTATGCCTTCCACAAGCTCTGTGGCAGGAAGATTTTGGGCAATACAAGGCAGGACAGTGTCAAACAAAGATGTGTTCTCCTGACCTCAAATTCCCAGCATGTTCCCATTCCATTCTCAGCAAGGTCTATGCTGGCTTCATCATGTCCACGGTCAAAACATGCTGATAGCCCTTCATTTAAGGTCAATTTTGGGGGTATTAGAATCCCAGATGCTGCAAGTGGCCCTGCAGACCTCCCTCAAAACCAGGGAGGCTTATCAGAGAGATATGCATGGAATTTCCAAAGAGAGATTAGGATCCAAAAGGGAGTCTTACTGAGAGAGGCCACGATGCCACAATTCTCCTCCATGACTTCCTTATGTAGAGCTCTCTGGTCAGGATCCAGCAACGCCCACTCCTTATCTGTGAAATGAACAGCGACATCTTCAAAGCACACTGGACCCTAAGAGAGAAAGGGAAAAATCCTCTTTAGACAGCACTAAGGTTGTCTGCTACACATTGCTCTGTTTCTTTCTGCTCATTAAATGGTGTTTTGTTTCAATGGGATCGTCCTGCTGCACATTTTAATTGTGGGTGCTGCTTTTAATGTCTTAGTGGAATTCTTTTCTTGTGTGATTTAGTGATGGACATTAATCTTTGTGTAAATGGAAGGAACTCTTGTGTTCTTAAAATCCTTCTGTCTATGCCAGATGGAAGGATCCCCTCTCTGCTCCCCTTGTCCTGTTCTTGGGGGGGGGACCCTTCTGATGCCCTAAAGACAACTTCAAGAAGTGCACTGGGGAGGGAAGAGAAGGTGGGGGAAAGCCCCATTGTGCAACTGATGTAACTGGATAGGTGAATCCTGGGAACTGTTTTTTAGGCTTGATGAACTGCTTTGAAGCCCATTTTAGCATTCAATGATAACTCTAGAAATAAAACTACAATGACTTATGAATCATCCTATTGACCATCAGAAGGTGAGTTAAGGCAAGGTGGCTGTTCCTTATTCTCAGCACATTAAGCTTCTCAAATGGCATTCCCAGCCTCTTGGCTTCTGTCCAAGCTGCCCTTGACAAAGATGCCTTCAGAGAAGCTTGGACAGAAGCCAAGAGGAGGAGAGAAATTCCTTGGGGGCCAGAGGCACCCTGGCAGCCCCACCCCTCAGCCCCCTTCCCCACAGGGCTCCCTCCCTCTACCTGAGCTGCTTCCACAGCCGTTGCTTCTCCTTCCCCACCAGAAATAGATGGATGAGGAGGTCTTGCTGGCATCATCTGGTCACCTGCAAGAGACAGAGGTAAGTGGGAAGCCAGGAGTGCAGCTGCTCTCCAAAAAGTCTCACCTTCTGAGTGCATCTGGACATTTGGACCCATTTCATAATTTAGTTGGGTTAAAAAATATATCTCCCTCCTTGGTGCTCTTGGCCCCAAGTGTCTCCCCCCCCCCAAAAAAAGATGACAAGAACCCATGGATTCGTTTTGATATCCACAGAAAGGGACCAAACGGAGAACGGACTCCTTCCTTACCCAGCAGCCTCTCTCTGGTGTCCAACGGAGTCCTTTTGGTGTCAGAGGAATCTGGGCCCATTTCTGCAAACAGATCCTGTCTCTGAAATAGCAACAAAGTTTCAAAACAGAGAATATGAAGAAGAGTTAGAAAAGGAATGACATGATGGCTGACTGGGAACAGTTATGGACCACAGGTATGAAGTTCACGGCATGTAATGCCTTAAGAGAAAATATAATGAATATGATCTACAGGTGGTACATGACACCAGTCAAGCTTGCAAAAATTTATCATTTGCCCGATAATAAATGTTGGAAATGCAAAGAAACTGAAGGCACATTCTTTCATCTTTGGTGGACATGCCCAAAGATTAAGACCTTCTGGGAGATGATCTATAATGAAATGAAAAATATTTAAATATACCTTTCTGAAGAAACCAGAGGCCTTTCTCCTGGGCATGGTCGGCCAATTGGTGCCAAAGAGGGATAGAACTTTTTTTATGTATGCCACAACAGCAGCAAGAATACTTATTGCAACGTATTGGAAGACACAAGATCTACCCACCCGGGAAGAATGGCAGATGAAGGTGATGGAATACATGGAACTGGCGGAAATGACTGGCAGAATCCGTGACCAGGGAGAAGAGTCGGTGGAGGAAGATTGGAAGAAATTTAAAGACTATTTACAGAAACATTGTAAAATCAATGAATGTTAGAATGATGTTGGAATGAATTTATGTGATTTTAGCAGAAATGTTACAAAGATTTAGGAAAAAACAGACTGTTAATTGGTGAAAGGAGGGAAAGTAAAGCTATATTAATATCAAGATAAATTACAAGACAAAAATTTGAAAAGAGGGAAAGGATTTGCTGAAATGGATAATTGATCTAGAATGCAAAAAAGGGAGGTGTGAGGAGATCGGGGAAATAAGCTAATGAAAGATAAGTAATGAGAAGATTTGCTGTATTTTTCTTTGTTTTTTCTTTTTTGTTTAATGGATTTTAATTTCCTGCTTTTTCTCTTTTCTTTTTCTTTTTTTCTTTTGTATTTTATCCTTTTTTCTTTACCTATTGGGATGTGTGGTATTGTTTTTTTGTTTAAAATGATGTTTTTTGCTTTTTCTTTTTGTACCTTTTAAAACTTTAATAAATATCTTATAAAAAAGAAGAAGAAAAGGAATGACAGAGACAAAAACTGAAGGGCAATCTGATAGCATTCAATGGCTGCTTTCCAAAAAAGGATGGAGAATTTTCAGACATTGTCACTCACGTTCGGAGCCCCTTGGGAGTATCCAGAGGAAAGTCTCTCTCACCTGCTGCTCTGCCTGCTTCCTCTCCTCTGCCTGACTCAGGAGGAAACCTTCGGCCAGGGCCACTGCCTGGGTACTGGTCTCTGCTCCGCATTCCCTCACCCAGCTCTCCATCTCCGGTGGAAGGACAGCCAGGAACTGCTCCAAGATCACCAGGTCCAGCATCTCAGCTTTCGTGTGCCTTTCTGGCTTCAGCCATTGATGGTAAAGGTTGTAGAGTCGGCTGCAAACCTCTCGAGGTCCTTTGGCCTCCTGGAAGCAGAACTGCCTGAACTGCTGGCTCTGAGCCTCTGAGCGGAGAGTGTCTTCCTCACCCAGGATCTTCTGCACAGTTTCCCCCCAGAATCCCCCACTGCTCCCAGTTCTGATGGCATGGTCTCTTCCTGCTTCATGGCCAGCTGAGTTTTTCTCATCCATCTGTGCTCTCAGGAAGCCTCCACGAGAGATGAAGGAACCCCTTGATCTTCTGCCAAGTTCTGTCTGTCTGAATTAGAGGAGCTAGGAAATTCTACAAAGCAAAAACAGTGGTACCTCAGGTTACATACGCTTCAGGTTACAGGTGCTTCAGGTTACAGACTCCGCTAACCCAGAAATAGTACCTCAGGTTAAGAACTTTGCTTCAGGATGAGAACAGAAATTGCACTGCAGTGGCAGTGGGAGGTCCCATTAGCTAAAGTGGTACCTCAGGTTAAGAACAGTTTCAGGTCAAGAACGGACCTCCAGAACGAATTAAGTTCTTAACCCAAGTACCACTGTACATTGTTCTGTTACAAAACTGACATATTTCCTGGAGGAGAAAAATGTTCCGTGAGGAAGTATGAGGAACCCAGACTCTGAGGTTTCTATAAAAAGGAGAAGGAGAAAGAGGAGAAGGAAGTCTCCAGCCCTCCTAGAGGGAAAGTTACCATGCAAAATGTGCAGGGAACTGTTGGCCTTTCGGAATTTTCAATCAAGGAATGAAGTCAGAACTGTGATTGACAAGTGACTCATTTGTACTGAGTGTTATCTGAGCATTGGGTTTTTGGGGGGTCCTAACCCAGGGTTCCTCAAGAGTTGCTCTCCTGCCCAACCCCACTTCAGGGCCCATTTATTCCCTTATTGGGCCAACCCCCTGAGGGCCAAGTGGGTGAGGCCAAATGACATGTGTGTGGGGTCAAAGGACAGCACTCAAAAGCAAATATTGTGGGATTCACCTTTCTATGTGTGTAATGTGTTTTCAACTGTTCTTATTGCTGTTTTTTAAATTTTGTAATCTGCTCTTGGAAATTCGGGTGATTGGCAGGGAGCAAGCAATAACAATGATGATGTTACATTGCTTAACATGCCCCCTCCCCAGTCATGAATTCTTGAGGAAACTCCTGGGTCCATCATGGTCGCTTGAGGCCCATGTCCAGCTCAGGCTAATTCCCCACCCCACAGACCTTTTCGGAAAAAGAGGACATGGTCCTGGTCCTCTCTGCTTTGCACCAGATGGGATGGTGGCAACGCTCTCTGTGTGGAACTGCTTTGAAGGCGACTCTGGAACTGGTCCAAAATGCAGCAGCCAGATGATTGGCTGGGCTGCCTCTCTTTATGAATGGCATTTCTCTCCCACCTCTTTGCCCAAGGAGATCAAGGCAGCATCCATGGGTCTACCCCTCCCCACCAAGTCCCCCCACAACAAACACTTTGGATTCCCTTTTTTAAAAACAGTTGCACTGGTTGTTTCCTTTCCAGCAGGACCTCTCCTGCTCTCAATGCCTTGGCTTGTGAGACCTCCAGTGGTGCTTTCATAGAACTATAGAGGTGGATGGCACCCCAAGGATCATCTAGCTCAACGCCAAGCAATCTCAGAGGGCACGCTTGCATCTGGAGGAACTGAGCACTGGAGGAGAAAATGGGCCCTGCAGGACCAGGCCAGAGGCCTCCCTCCTATAGGGGAGACAGAGAAGAGGAGCTGCCCATTGCCCTCTCCTCCTCCTCCACAAATTGGCCTCCTCCTCTTTTAACACCACCTTTATTGGTGGCCTCTGCCTCTTGTGGGAGGGAGTTCCACAGGTTTTACTCTGCCCTGCAAGAGGAAGCGTTTTCTCTTCTCTGCCTTCCTTCCTTCTCCTTTCACAGGTGAGGTTTTAGGGACCAGGGTATATTTCATGTCCAAATGTTTCCATCCGCAGACGACCTCTGTTATACAAGGGGACTGATCCATGCATCCGAATGGGGTTTCTCTGCATGCATTTCCCCGCTCCTGGATCCAAGGGGCTAGCAGCGCATCCATGCAAAGGAAGAGCAGAGCTGCCGCCCTCCTGCGACCCTCCGCGCCCTGACTTGCCCCCCTCTCGTCATGCAGTGCGGGGACCCCCGCTCTCCCCATGGGCCCTATCCTGGGAGAGAGGAGACTCACCGGATCCCAGAAGGCGCCCCCAGGCAGCCTCTGCAGAGCCGAACCAACGGGACCCCCACACGCCCGACTTCTTGCAGGAAAGGGGGGGATTGGGCTTTCGCTCTGGAGGCACCTGCCCCCCACGTCTTACTTTCCTGTCTAGGAATCCAGCTCGTTTCCATTTAACCCTTGGCAAGCCGAGCGCACCCAACTCACGCCTCTCCCTCTCTCGAGAGCCGGAGCATCGCGCACCATTGGCATCCCGAGAAGGCGGAGGAGGAGAGGCTTATGGATTACTTCCGGCAAGGGATACATTCAGTTTTGGACAGCAGCTGAACGGCCCCCTAACAGCTGGTCCCTGAACAAGGGTCCTCAGAAATCTTCACTGGCTCCTGGTCCGTTTCCGAGCACCATTCAAAGTGCTGGCGCTGACCTTGAAAGCCCTAAATGGTCTCAGCCCAGTAGAAGGGAAGGAGCGTCTCCACGTCCATAGCTCAGCCCGGACACTGAGGTCCAGCTCCGAGGGTCTTCTGGCAGTGGCAGGTCCCTCATTGCGAGAAGTGAGGTTACAGGGGGCCTTTTCTGTTGTCGTGACTGCCCTGTGGAACGCCCTCCCACCAGATGTCAAGGAGACAAACCTCCGTAGACGCCTAAAAGCAGCTCCGTATCGGGAAGCTTATAATATTTCATGTTGGGTCATGTTTTCTTCTATTCTTTGGGAAGCTGCCCAGAGACAATGTTCTTGTTCTTGTTGTACATGTTGTTCTTGTTGGACATCCAGCTTTTCATAGCCAACAACACAGAGATAAAGGGCTGCTTCGTTCTGTGCTTTTGGACTCCTAGGTGGGCTTATGGTTCTGGTGCTTGTGGATCTCATGGGATTTAATGTCTTGCCATTATAAATGCACGGGGATAAGTGCAACTACACAGACACATTTCCGCAAAAAGACCAAAACTCCGGCATGTAGCCGCAGGCGATACAATAGGAGCCTTTTCTGCAAATGGCCTTTGCAACACAACTCACAGGATAGTAACAATAGACCTGGAGCTGGCTTTTGCCTTGGTGCTTTTTCCTGACACAAAGTACACACATTTGCCTCTTTACAACGTAGCCCCGTTTCCACAATGAATCCACCCATTTCTTGATGAAATGTAACTTCTGCCAGGAAAACCTGAGCTGAAATAGTACGGAGAGCAAAGCAGCAGCCCTGTCTGACCCCCGGCAGCCTCCAGACTCCCCCAGTCACGTGGCAGGAGATTCTTCCTGAGCCCCCCCCCCCCCCGTGAGAAGGGTATATGATCCATTGATGATCCATTGATGATCCAAGCAGACTGGTCCAGAGAGCAGATCTCTATGCCTGAATGAAACGGGTCTGCGATGATGGATTCTGGAGTCAAGAAATCCGCCCTTTCCAAGGATCTCTCCGGCTGGCCAGGAAAAGGCAGGGAGCAGGAATCGTCAGGCATCCCGATGGACAGACCTGTCATGTTGCCAAAACATGAACTCGGAGTCTGACCTGATTTCCGTGTACAATCATTTTGTGGCGCAGCCGGGTTATGTTTTTGGGGTGCTCTCTCAGTAATAGGGGGGGCTACTATCTGAGGGTGTAGAAATTGCAACGCGCTTTAGTTCTGGGCTGCTTCACTCCTCGCATGGAGGGGGGGGGGCTCTGCCTGCAAACAGATCAACAGCTGCCTTGCTTTCTTCCTGGCCTCATTGTGTCACATCTGACGGAGACACAAGGGAGGAATTGTGTCGGGTCTCTCTCTCTCTCTCTCTCTCTCTCTCTCTCTCTCTCTCTCTCTGTGTGTGTGTGTGTGCAAAAGCCCAAGCCCCATTTTCCCCGTAACACAGGAGTCACAGAGCCCGACCCGCTGCTCAATGTGACCAATACCTAAAACATGGAACGGATCTAATATCATGGCGTGTGGGGCGGGGGGGGGGGGAGGGTTTTGCAATGTAAACATTGTAGGGGGGACTCCACTTTGCAGCTGGATTGCCAGGATCAGCCCCTCCCCCGCTCTCCTGATCCCCTGAACGAAGAAGGGAGGGGGGAAACCTTCTTCTCCCCCCCCCATCCCTCCCTTCCCGGTACATCCTCCTCTCACCCCGCCCCCACAACCCTCAACCCCGTATGTCGCACCTCTTCCTTCTGCTCCTCCCCGCAATCCGGCTTCTGTTTCCGGAATGAGCGGAGAGAGCCCCCCCCCTCCCAACCTGCCTGCTTCTCCCGGACGTGGAGCTTCTGCGCCGGATTGCTGCTCTGCGCCGTAGCTCGGGGGGGGGGGGCCGCTTTGGAAAGGAAAGGTGGGGAGGCAGGGGAGGGAACCCCCGCCCGGTGGATGTTGCAGGAAAGGAAAGGAGAATCGGGAGCGAGGACAAAGAGGTAAAGGGGTCCCGGGGGGTGGAGAGGGAGGGGGTAAGGACCCAGAGACCCCCGCCAGCTCCCCAAGGCGCCTTTCGTGGGCCCCGTCGGCAGGGCCTGGATCCCTGCACGTGTGCTGCGAAGGGGGCTTTCCTTGGCCCCTTAGGCGCCTTGGCAGCGGCGGACATGGGACGCCTACGCAGGGGGTCCCCACGAGGGCCCCTTTGCCCCGTTTCCCCCGCGAAGGCATCCCTGGGGCCCTGTGGGTTTCGCACGGATAAAGGAGGGTTAACGGGCGTGAGGGACGCCTAGATAGAGACCCCCTGTCCCTCCTCTGCTAGTCTTGGGGTGGCCCCCCAGGATGGAAAGATGGGGGATGAGGGCTGAGCCGCGCCAAGGGAGGCCTCTGGGTGCAGGGGAGACTCTGGGACAGAGGGAGGGAGTCGAGGCAGTGGGGAGGGGGAGCATCCCTGGGGCAGAAAAGGGCAGCAATGGGGGGGGGGAGAGAGATAGGAAATCAGTCTTTGGGGAGACTTCTCCATGGTGGCGCCTGCTGGGATTTTCTGGAGGGGCCGCCTTGACTTCTCCTTCCCACCCAGGAATCGGCCACCCCTTCAAGGTGACCAGAGACAGATCCCTGGAAAGTGGGGGGTCCAGTCCCTTCCTTCCTGCAACCTCCATCCTCTTCCCACCATTGGTCCCCCTGGAGAGGAGAGGAAAGAGGAAGAGGAAGAGGGGAGGGGAGAGGCCTTCTCAGAAGCAGCTCTTTGTTTCCGCAATCCCACCCAGGAAGCAGCCAGAAACCTTTTCCTCTCTCTCAGGCTTCCATCTTTAAGTTTCTCTTCCACTGCCTGGTTCCAGTACAAATAAAAGACAGTAAAACATCAGACATTAAAAACCTCCTGATAGAGGGTTGCCTTCAGCTGTCTTCTAAATGTCAGAATATTGCCCACTTCCTCGCCCTCTGCCTGCTTCCCTGTAACTTCGCTTCTCCCAGGGGGGAATCAGCAGAAGACCTTCCAAGGAGGACCTCCCTGTCCAGACTGAGCGATGTCAGTGGAGATGCTCCTTCAGGTCTACAGGGCTGAGGCTGTTGAGGGCTTTAGGTTGCAGATCTTGCTGCTCCATAACAATCTCATTCAGCAAATAAATTTATTACTGAAGGCAAAGAAGCATAACAGGATCCAAAAAATAGTAAAAATTTAACTTACGTAAAACCCTAACTTAGCAGACCAAAACAGCACTCAAGTAAGAATCACACAAGCGGAGTAGAGAAATAGCAGACTAGGAAGTGGGATCAGATGCCTTTCGGCCTTGTAATTTATATTCTATTAAATGTCAGAGTAACCTTGGGACTGGATAGCATGCCTGGCTCACTCCAGTTTAAACCAGCTTCATCTGGTTCCATGAAACAAGAAAGGTTCTTCATAACCTCATCGCAACTGATCCCACCACCAGCTCTCAGCAGAAAGGAAACTGCCGAGTTTCAGGAAGCCTGCACTAGATCAATACTTTTCAATGCCTGGAAAATGCAACCATGACAATTTAAAGATCAGCACTAACAATTTGAATTGTGCTTGAAAATGTGCTGGGAGCCAGGTAAGGTCCTTTAGGAGCAGTGATATGTGGTCTCGGCGCTGCTCCCATTCAGTTGCAGTTTTGGGTCAGGTTCTAAGGTAGCCCCATGTAGACCACATAGCAGTAGTCCAAGCCGGAAATAACCAGAGCATGCACCACTCTGGCAAGACAGTGTGGGGGGAAGGAGGGACTCAGCCTGCGTTCCAGATGGAGCTGCTAGACAGCTGCCCTGGACACAGAATTGAGCTGCGCCTCCATGGTCAGCTGTGAGTCCAAAATGACCCCTAGGCTGCACACCTGGTTATTTAGGGGCACAGTTACCCCATCAGGACCAGGCCCCCCCCACACCTGCCCACCTCCTGTTCCCCAGAGACAGTACTTCTGTCTTGTCAGGATTCAAGCTCAATCTGTTAGCTGCCACCCATCCTCAAACCACCTCCAGGCACCAACACAGGGCATTCACCACCTTCACTGGCTCCGATTTAAACGAGAAGAAGAGCTGGGTATCACCCACATACTGGTGATCACCCAGCCCCAAAACCCTGATGATCTCTCCCAGCAGCTTCATATACATATTAAAAAGCATGGGGGAGAGGACGGAGCCCTGAGGAACCCCACATGTGAGAGCCCAGGGGTCAGAACAGTCATCCCCCAACACCACTTTCTGGACATGGCCCAGGAGGAAGGAGGGGAACCACTGCATAGCATGGTCCCCAGCTCCCCTAGAGGGTTCAGTAGGACACCATGGCCAAAGGTCTCCAAAGCCACTGAGAGATCTAGCAGAACCAGGAAACAGCTTTCCCTTCAGACTCTAGCGCAGGGGTATGCAACCTTTAAGACAAAAAGAGCCACTTGGACCCGTTTCCGAAGAAAAAAAATATGGGAGCCGCAAAACCATTGCGACATTTAAAACAAATATATTTCCAGAGCCACGATCTGACAGCGGGCGGGAAGGTGACGTCGGGGCGGTGCGTGACTAACGCACGCACCTCCCCCATGCGACGTCACAGCCAGTACAGTGCCCGCCACAGTGGGGAGTGTCGGGGCGCACAATGCGCCTCCTCGCCTCGCTAGTATCCGCCCCGGAGCCGCGGCAAAGGTGTAAAAGAGCCACATGCGGCTCCGGAGCTGCGGGTTGCAGACCCCTGCTCTAGCGCATTGGAGATCATCAACCAGAGCAACGAGGGCAGTTTCTGTCACATGATGAGGCCTGAATCCCAGTTGGAAGGATCATGGTGGCAGAAGCTTTCCTGGTCCTGCACCCCCAAAAGCTCCAGGCACAAGACTTTCATTAGCTTTGAAGGGGCCACATGATACTTGGTGGTCTTTTCTTCAAAAGACAAATATTTTGAATACTTTTACAGTGACATATGATGTAAATAGCACATCCACATTGGAGAGATTTTGATACACACGTCTGAGCTCATCTCTCCGCCTGAAACTGCTGTGTTAGCAGCACCGCCTGGGCAGTGTGTTTGGGGGTCCTGGGCTGCCTAGACAACAAGACCCCTTTCTCAGCCTGGCTAATATGGTCCCAAGGAAAGCAGAGCAGTATGTTTGGCACCAGCTTGGCTGCTGGAGTGGCTGGAAGGAGGTGTGCAGGACACCATGCAACTATCTTAGAGACTCCACTCTGGATTTGTATAGCCTTTTCTTTTCCTGAAGATAACTCACCAGGCAGTGAAGGTTTAGTTTTCCTTCTCGAGGACCTCCCTTCCCAGATTGACGAGCCCCATCTGCCCCTCACTTTCCTCAGCAGGATGGGCAGAATCTGCCTTCTTGACTGTGGGATTCACTGTTGTTCTCATCCTCTCCATCCACCAGGGCCTGCCTACACCTGCAGCAGAATTCCCCAACCCACCAAGGATTTGAGACCATCTATTCTCACCTGGTTTAGCCGGCCGGTTGAAGCCGTTCCTGGGCTTGTGACCCCTATTCTATCCTGACAGCTTCTGGAAGCCACAGGTGGGAACTGAGTGTAGGGTGGGGACCATTGATGGATAAATTACCCCATAACATGCATGACATGACCCCCACCAAAGGAACTAATGCTCTCCTAACACCCCAAGACATCATATAATTATGATATTTGAGACAGAACTGGAATAAATTCGTCTCTAGAAAAAACACAACTTCAGGCAATAAGTAAATTAATACTACTTATTCAAGGTACTACATATTCCACTAAGTACAGTTTATCTATTTGCCTTGAATATCCGCTTTTCAGTGTCATTTTAGGATAGTCCTGCGTCAGAAGATGGGCATGAGATCAGACAGCACATCATTCTTTTAAAAATCATGCTGCTTTATTAACATTGATTGAGGATTACGAAAGCTGCTCATGAATTACTATCATTTGTTAACATTACAACTTCATTTCCAAAAAATTGGGAACATGGGGAGGAGGTGGGGGAATATAGGAGATGTTGATACAGGAGAAGGTGCTAATGGAGCTTGATTTATTTTCTTTCCCTTAGTTCTCTTCCTTGAAACCCAAACAGGATTTCCTTTCCTCTCAATCTGAAGAAGGAGATGGAGAAGACAGTCAGAACTCCAGGGAATGGGGCACCTTTAGTTTCATTAGGAATAGAAATGAAAATGTGTGACATGCAGAATATGCTTCATTGAATGAGCACACATAGTTCACATCAACAACCTCCAACAGGGGAGAAACCATTTAAAGGTATGGAGTGTGGGAAAAGATTCACTGATAGTCGAAAACTTAGAACACATCAGCGGAGTCACATGGGCAAGAATGGATTCCAATGCAGGGAGTGTGGGAAGAACTTTAGTCAGAGTGGACTCCTCAATATACACCAGCGGACTCACACAGGGGAGAAACCATATAAATGTATGGAATGTGGAAAGAGCTTCAGTCGGAGTGATGCCCTTAGCACTCATCAACGGACTCACACAGGGGAGAAACCACATAAATGTATGGAGTGTGGAAAGAGCTTCAGTCAGAGTGGACACTTAAGTTTACATCAGCAGACTCACACAGGGGAGAAACCATTTAAATGTTTGGAGTGTGGAAAGAGCTTTAGTAATAATGGATACCTTAAATTACACCAGCGGATTCACACAGGGGAGGAACCATATAAATGTATGGAGTGCGGAAAGAGCTTCAGTTTCAATGCAGCCTTTAGAACACATCAAAGGACTCACACAGGGGAGAAACCATATAAATGCATGGAGTGTGGAAGGAGCTTCAGTCAGAGTGGAAAACTCAATATACATCATCGGACACACACAGGAGAGAAACCATTTAAATGCATGGAGTGTGGAAAGGACTTCAGTAGGAGTGCACACCTTAGATCACATCAACGGACTCACACAGGGGAGAAACCATTTAAATGTATGGAGTGCGGAAAGAGCTTTAGTGATAATGGAAGCCTTAGAACACATCAACGGACTCACACAGGGGAGAAACCATTTAAATGTATGGAGTGCGGAAAGAGCTTTAGTGATAATGGAAGCCTTAGAACACATCAACGGACTCACACAGGGGAGAAACCATTTAAATGTATGGAGTGCGGAAAGAGCTTCAGTCAGAGTGGACACTTAAGTTTACATCAGCAGACTCACACAGGGGAGAAACCATTTAAATGTATGAAGTGTGGAAAGAGCTTCAGTCAGAGTGGACACCTCAATATACATCAACAGACTCACACAGGGGAGAAACCATTTAAATGTATGAAGTGTGGAAAGAGCTTTGGTGATAATGGAAGTCTTAGAAAACATCAACGGACTCACACAGGGGAGAAACCATATAAATGTTTGGAGTGTGGAAAGAGCTTCAGTCAGAATGGAATCCTTAGAACACATCAACGGACTCACACAGGAGAGAAACCATTTAAATGTTTGGAGTGTGGAAAGAGCTTCAGTCAGAATGGAGACCTTAAATTACATGAGAGGATTCACACAGGGCACAAACCATATGAATGTATGGAGTGTGGAAAGAGCTTCACTTTCAATGGAAACCTTAGAATACATCAACGGACTCACACAGGGGAGAAACCATATAAATGCATGGAGTGCGGAAAGAGCTTCCGTTTTAATGAAAACCTTAGAACACATCAACGGACTCACACAGGGGAGAAACCATATAAATGTTTGGAGTGTGGAAAGAGCTTCAGTCAGAGTGGACACCTCTATATACACCAACGGACTCACACAGGAGAGAAACCATTTAAATGTATGGAGTGTGGAAAGAGCTTTGGTGATAATGGAAGCCTTAGAACACATCAACGGACTCACACAGGGGAGAAACCATATAAATGCATGGAGTGCGGAAAGAGCTTCCGTTTTAATGGAAACCTTAGAACACATCAACGGACTCACACAGGGGAGAAATCATTTAAATGCATGGAGTGCGGAAAGAGCTTCAGTCAGAGTGGAAATCTTAGAAACCATCAGCAGACACACAGGGGAGAAACTGTTTAAATGTATGGACTGAGGAAGGAGCTTCAGTCAGAGTGGAACCCTTGATTTATATCAACAAACTCACACAAAACACAAACCTTATAAATATCAGGAAAGTAGATAGAGGTTCAGTCCTAGTGGAAGTTCTAAATCAACAGACTCCCGGACAGGAAAAAGTTTAGTACTTGAAACCCTTCAAACTATCAACAACCTCAAAGAGGAGAAGCAGTTTAAATGAAAAGATTGCAAAACGTGCTTTATTTACAAAGGAGTGTTTAAGGAACATCCAGGGACTCTCACATGGACGAACCCATTTAGATGTTTGGAGTGTGGGACGTCTTCCTCTCAGAGTCCACTCTTTTCTTCACAGCAATGAACTCAGCAGGACATCACTCATTAACACATGTTGTGTTTGTGAAGTTCTGGTATTTATGCGTAAAAGTCTATAGTAATGAAATATTGAAGGCATTGTCAAACAATGTGGTTATGATCTAATATTTAAAGTACCTTTCGACAGAGAAAGGGTGAGGGTTTATCTGGATTGCTGGTGGTCAGTGAGGATTAGGGCTGGGCTGGGTTGATAGTTTGAAGGGTTTCAAGTACTGGTTTCTAGACCACATCATGATGACCTTCCAAAAACAATGGATATGGCAACACCCCACAGATCACAGTGTGTGTTTCTGGGATGCCCATTTGCCTGGAAGCAGCCGGCAGAAAGCTTTGCTTTGTGAAGCCCCTGTATATGCTGAGTTCCTGACTTCCCTCCCAGGCGACAGGAAGCAAAAGACACACATCCTTTGCCCTGTGTCCTTCCATCCTCTTTCCCCACTTGCTCCCTTTTGCCGGTTTGTGTGCCTGACTTAGATATCCTGGGTGCTGTATTTTTTTACTGCTGAAACTGGGTTTGCTCTCAGAAGCAAAGTTTTGTGCCTCACTGGGGACCCAGTGAGAACTGTATGCTTTGAAAGCTCAGTAAACTGTTACTGAAGAAGTCCTGCTGCCTCTGTGTGTGTTTTTGACCTCAGTGTGGGAATTGCTCTACACGTGGCCCCTACCCTGCCGATACTTGGCTCATGCCCTACAGTTGCTGTACTTAAGCATGCAAGACGGGTGCATATGTGTGTGACTGTTTTTTGCACCAAACTCTCTCACCCCCACCACCGCACGATCTCCAAACACTGTTTCTTCACTAGAACTTCTCCCTGCCTCCTACGTGTTCTGAAGAAAACTTAAAATACTGTAATTTAATGGGAGATTTCCCACCCCAAGCCTTATTTCAAGAGGGGGAAGGAGGGGCTGCAGGTACCAGGGAAGTCTCCTGATGGGTCCCATCTTCACCCATGGGGCAACCCCAGAGCTCCTGCTTATTCTGGGGTTTGGGGAAAATAGTCCTTTTCCATAGTCCCAGAAGTTATTATTCTTCCTGCCAGAGGACCAATGTGCATATTATTATTGTACTGATTTTACTGTTGTTGCTGCTTTTGCTGTTATGGACTGGCTGGGTGAAAGGGGGGGAGGCACCAGCTGGGGAACCCTCAAG
This sequence comes from Podarcis bocagei, assembly GCF_964188305.1. Classification (NCBI taxonomy): domain Eukaryota; kingdom Metazoa; phylum Chordata; class Lepidosauria; order Squamata; family Lacertidae; genus Podarcis; species Podarcis bocagei. Next base: position 3,562,169 of record NC_138135.1, read on the forward strand.
GGAAGAAGGCTCGGAGTCCGGGTGTTTTATGCCCCCAAAGGCTATCAAAACTCCTAGGTCTGGCCCATTAAAGGCTGATATGGGAGCTGTTGGGGGCCAGATCAGTTCTTTCTTTTTCACCTCTCCTCTGGAAAAGTGCTCTTTCTTTTGGGGTTTGATTACTTCTGCCTCTTTCAGTGCCCACTGCATCCTCAGTGAGGTACAATACTGTCCTTTGAACTTATGTAGGGTTCTCTCTGAGGACTGCTACCCAGGAGTCTGCATATGCAAACTGCTCCAAACATCCAGGGTGTTTCCTCACGATTCAAAAGACCTGGTTGGTTAGGTCCCGTTCCTGCGAGCCCTGGGAGGGGGCAGCAGGGAGTTCTCAGTTGTTTGGGGTTCATCGCTCCACCATATTTGTGCTTGAATTTGCCAAAATTATTCACCATTCCTTGTAACGAAGTCCATTCCTCCTGTGAGTGTGACCCCCACCCCATTATGCCCTCCTACTTAAGTTGTTACACAAGGGAGACCCCCTGCCCTTCCGACACGTTGCAGATAAAATAAAAGGTGGGGGGGGAAGCCTTTTGAAAAGACTGGTGGCCAGCAAGGCCCACAGTGAGAAAGCCTATAGAAAGAAAAGACTCATAAATAAATGCAGTGGCGTAGCGTGGGTTGTCAGCACCCAGGGCAAGGCAAGTAATTTGCGCCCCCTAACCCGTGGATTTCCGCCCCCTAACCCGTGGATTTGCCCTAACCCCAGATGTTGCGCCCGGTGCACCCGGCCCCCCTGCACCCCCCACGCTACGCCACTGAATAAATACCCCCCTCGGCTGCACAGAACGCCAGTCCTGGGCAGAGAACTCGCAGTTGTGCCAAGGGGGGAGAGAGCCTGATCTCTGCAGCCCCAGCCCTCAGCCGGAGAGGAGCCTTCAAGCAAAACACAAAGTGAGAAAACTTTCCCCTCTTTCCTCTGATACGGGAATAGGGGGGGGTGCCTCTCTTCACCCCTCCTTTGGGACGTCTGAGGCGATGACCTCAAAGGTGCCCACTGTACACTCACCCTCAGCCCCCTCACCGTTGCATAAGCACCACACCATAACCCAAACCCACTTACACGGGCGAAATAAGCCTAAACTCTAAAAACCTCTTTCTTTCCCTCTCGCTCCATCTGTATCATGAGTTGACCGTATCACCCTATTCTTTCCAATGGAAACTGTACTCCATTTGTTTCAATGGCCGCGCTCTAGCCAATCAGAACCATGCATCCGCTCTGCAGAGCCAGCTCAGCGAGCCCCTGCACGCCTCATTTGACCTCTTGACAAGCTGCTGACGGCTCCCTGCTGGGAGAACAATGGAACCAAAACTCGTGGACTCATAAAAGTGTCAAAACCCGCTACAATGTAACCATTTCATTTCGTACTTCAATTATCGTTATACAAATGGACTGAAATAGGGAAAACCCCCTAAAATTTATATAAAATCAACCGCAACTCCGATCTCTTTGGTTTTGGTGTCAATCGACTCAGTTCTCTCTGGACTCCATGACGCTACCCCTGCTTCCATAATCTCCGAAACGGCAGGTCACGTACGCAGGAAGACCCTAATCCTGTCGGATCGTTCTGCCAAGCCCTTCCTCCGGGCGATGCCAGGTGACAGACCATGCATATCCGGACTATTGTTCTGTCACCACCAGTACTCAGGAGTGTTTATCTTTGCATATCTCCTACTCTGCATATTTCCCCCTCCCTTCCCTGAAATGCTAATCTGTGTAAACCCACCCTCTTGTAATATATTCATGATGAAGAAGAAGAAGAAGAGTTTGGATTTGATATCCCGCCTTTCACTCCCTTTAAGGAGTCTCAAAGCGGCTAACATTCTCCTTTCCCTTCCTCCCCCACAACAAACACTCTGTGAGGTGAGTGGGGCTGAGAGACTTCAAAGAAGTATGACTGGCCCAAGGTCACCCAGCAGCTGCATGTGGAGGAGCGGAGACTCAAACCCGGTTCCCCAGATTACGAGACTACCGCTCTTAACCACTACACCACACTGGCTCTGATTACACTGATGTAATCCGTGAAACCCAACCTTCCCATAATGTATTCATGACGTTTCTTGCACTGTATTCTGGGACTTGGAGGGAACTTTTAAAAGTCTATGTTGCCCCATTCTCGGGGTTCAATCTCGTCTTGAACCTGTTGCGCAATAAACTCGGATCTTCGTAGTTTGCTCCTGCGTCCGGCTGAGCTCCTTTCTTCTCCGCTAGGATCCGCGGACCCTGTCTGACGAGCTGGGTGGCTGTGCAACCACGCACCCAGATTTTTCCATTTCACCTCACAGTCTTGGCCCCTCTTGGCCGTGCCAAGGGGGGAGAGAGCCTGATCTCTGCAGCCCCAGCCCCCAGCCGGACAGGAGCCTTCAAGAAAAACACAGTGTGAGAAACCCCCCCCCCCCAACCCTCTTGGCCGACCTTGAGACAATACATAGACATTCACAGAGCTGGGAGCCTCTTGTTGGGGGGGAGTCCCCCCTCACACACACACACAGCTGGCCCTCCAGCCCCAGCTCCCCTGGCTGAGCTGGAAACACAAGTCTCAATGCAAAGCACACAAAAAGAAAGCTCTTTCCCCAAAATGTACAATTTAACTGTTACCAAAACACACAGAGCAGCCCCCCCCCCTTTTGCCTGAGACACACAGCCCACGGCTCCCTCCATTTCAAGGAATGGGGGTCCCGCACAGCCCTCAGGGCACCTCAGCATCCCGGGGATTGCTTTGCTCCGGTGGGGGGGTGTAGTATTTTGCTTGCTGAGGGCAGGAGTCACAATCCTGACACATTGCGGGGTGTCAGGCTTTTAGGTAAGGGGGTGAGGCTAGAGTGGGCCAGTTCTGTTCACAGTGCATTCTCAGTCCTTTGGGGTTCATCGCTCCACCACAACCCCAGTTTCCCACACCTTTTAACTACCCTCCTCCCCAAAGCACCACAATAGTATTCACACATCCCCCTAGCTGCAAGGCTTTCCTGCGCATCGCCTTGGAAAGTATCAGGATTCAATCCCCCATCCCGATGGATTTCTGTCTTGACTGCGCCTCCCCCCCTTCCTGGATTTAACAGCAGCAATACCTAAAACACGGAGGGATCTAAGTTCGTGGCGTGGGGTGGGGGAGGGAAGGATTTTGCAATATAAACATGGGGTGGGGGACACCCCACTTTGCAGCTGGATTGCCGGGATCAGCCCCTCCCCCACTCTCCTGATTCACAGGAGGAAGAGGGGAGGGGGGGAAACCTTCCTCTCCTCCCCGCCCCCCAAATTCCACCCCTCCTGGCACATCCTTCCCACACCCCGCCACCGCAAACCCCAAATCCCCTCCTCCTCCTCGCCATCCGACTTCTGCTCCGGGAATGTGTGTGGGGGGGGTGAGCCCCCCTCCCAACCTGACTGCTTCTCCCGGAAGTGGAGCTTCTGCGCCGGATTCGGGCTCTGCGCCGTAGCTCTAGGGCGCGCGCTTTCGGAAAGGGGAGGAGGGGCGGCAGGTAAATCCCCCCCACCCACGTGGATGTTGCAGGAAAGGAAAGGAGAATCGGGAGCGAGGACAAAGAGGTAAAGGGCTCGCGGGGGGGGGGGGAGAGAAGGATCCAGAGAAAAGCGCCTTTCGTGGATCTGGATCCCTGCACGCGTACTGCGAAGGAGGTTTTCCTTGGACCCTTAGGAAGCCCACCCAGGGGATCCCAACGAAGCCCCCTCGCCCCATTTCCCCGCGCAGCATCCCTGGGGCGCTGTGGGTTCCGCACGGAGAGAGGTGGGCCATGAAAGGGTTAACGGGCATGAGGGACGCCTGGATAGAGACCCCCCTGTCCTCCCCTGCTCGTCTTGGGGGGGGGCCCTCCGGAGGGAGAGATGGGGGCGCAGGGCGAGGCGTGAGCCGCGCCAAGGGGGGCCTCTCAGTGCAGGGGAAACTCTAGGACAGAGGGAGGGAGTCGAGGAAGTGGGGAGGGGGAGCATCCCTGGGGCAGGGAAGGGCAGCAATGGGGGGTGGGGGAAGAGAGCTAGGTAGACACGTCTTTGGGGACACGTCTCCATCTTGGCGCCCGCGGGGATTGTCTTGGCTTCTTCCTCCCACCCAATTATCGCCCCTCCTTCAAGGCAACCAAAGGGATCACTGGAAAGTGGGGGGTCGTGTCCCCCCTCCCTTTCCTTCCTGCAAACTCCATCCTCTTACTGCCTCACAAGCCCCCATAAGCCCCTGCCCTGTCCAGACACAGCGCTTCTGCCCAGTCCAACCATTGGTCCCCCGGAGAGGAGAGGAAATCCCGAGAGGAAGGGGGAGGGGAGGGGCCTTCTCAGAAGCGGCTCTTTGTTTCCGCAATCCCACCCAGGAAGCAGCCAGAAACCTTTTCCTCTCTCTCAGGCTTCCATCTTTATTGTCTTTTCCGCTGAGGATGAGGATAATGTACACCTGTCCTCAGAAACAGAGGTGCAGAGTCCATGGAATGGCTCTCAGGATTGATACAGAAGTTGCACCTCAAAAGCATTTCTGTTCCTCTTATTCTTTGTAGGAAGTGTCAGAGTGACTGACAAGCTGAGATACAATCCATCATCATCCGATGACAGCGACTGCATGAATCTTCCCAGTCAAAGGACCCATTTTCATGATAGACAGTGCCTGTGGCTGGAGGCTCTACACACAGAGTGTGCCTGTGCAGGCCAAAGACTGCCAGTATTAGTACAGGTGAGGTGTGTGACCTCCCCAAATTTACAGAATGTGTGTGAATGAGTGTTTGTGGGTGGGATTATTGTTTACGGCAACCCTGTGATTTTCTCCAACCATAACATTTCGTGAGCTGATATTGCAGTACAAATTCCAAAATAACTATAAAAAAAAATCACAAGATGATAAGAAAGGTTGTACTATTTATATCCTATCCATCTGGTTGGGTTTCCGCAGCCACTCTGGGCAGGTTACAGCACATATAAAAGACAGTGAAACATCAAACATTAAAGTCCTCCCGATACAGGGCTGCCTTCAGCTGTCTTCTAAATGTCAGGTAGTTGCCCATTTCCTTGACCTCTGCCTGCTTCCCTGTAACTTCGCTTCTCGCAGGGAAGGAACCAGCAGAAGACCCTCAGAAGAGGACCTCAGCGTCCAGACTGAGCCATGGGGGTGAAGACGCTCCTTCAGGGCAGAGGCTGTTGGGGGCTTTAGGTTGCAGATCTTGCTCCTCCATAATGACCCCCAGAGCAAGTCTGACATATAATTAGCAGAGTAGTAAAAAACCATCAGAGGCAGCAAAAATTTTATTCGGCAAATAAATTTATTACTGAATGCAAAATAGCACAACAGGATCCAAAACACAGCAAAAACCTAACTTAAATAAAACCCTAACTTAGCATATCAAAACAGCACTCAAGTAAATAAAAAGAATTGTCCAGTGCACCTTCTTTTTGTTGTTGTTGTTTAGTTCTTTAGTCATGTCCTACTCTTCATGACCCCATGGACCACCAGGCACCCCTTTCTTCTACTGCCTCCCGCAGTTTGGTCAAACTCATGCTGGTAGCTTCGAGAACACTGTCCAACCATCTCGTCCTCTGTCGTCCCCTTCTCCTTGTGCCCTCCATCTTCCCCAACATCAGGGTCTTTTCCAGGGAGTCTTCTCTTCTCATGAGGTGGCCAAAGTCTTGGAGCCTCAGCTTCAGGATCTGTCCTTCCAGTGAGCACTCAGGGTTGATTTCCTTAAGAATGGATAGGTTGGATCCTCTTTCAGTCCATGGGACTCTCAAGAGTCTTCTCCAGCATCATAATTCAAAAGCATCAATTCTTCAGCAACCAGCCTTTTTTATGGTCCAGCTCTCACTTCCATACATCACTACTGGGAAAGCTATAGCTTTAACTATACGGACCTTTGTTGGCAAGGTGATGTCTCTGCTTTTTAAGATGCTGTCTAGGTTCATCATCACTTTTCTCCCAAGAAGCAGGCATATTTTAATTTCATGACCATCTGCAGTGATCATGGAGCCCAAGTAAGTAAAATCTCTCACTGCCTCCATTTCTTCCCCTTCTATTTGCCAGGAGGTGATGGGAATTCTGCATATAAGTTAAATAAGCAGGGAGGCAATATACAGCCTTGTCATACTCCTTTCCCACTTTCAGTTTTTCCATATTCAAGTAGCACCTTAGAGACCAACTAAGATTGTCGATTGTCCTGGGTATAAGCTTTCCTGTGTATGCACACTTCTTCAGATACACTGAAACAGAAGTCACCAGACAGACCCTTATGTATAGTGGGAAGGTGGGGTGGGGTTTTTCTCAGAAGGGTAGTAGGAGATGGTTATGGTAAAGCTGTTGACGACTGTCAGGGGTTTAGGAGCAGAGGCAAGGCCAAGGGAGGAAACAGAGAGCGAAGGGGAGGAGGCAGAAGAAAAGATGAGTGATGACGACGACCCGAGATCTCCTAGTCTTTCCAGTGAATCAGAGGATTCACAGAAAGGAGCACCAGTGGCCAGGGCAAGGGGGGAGTCTAGGGGGGCACCCCAGGAAGATAGAGCCAGAGGGGACTCAGGGGAGAGCAGTTGGAAATCGGGACCAGCGTCACCGCCAGGGAGCAGGGAAGAAGGAGGGAGCCAGGGGGCAAGCGCTGGCAGCTCACCACAGGAGGGAGGGCATGAGTCAGGAGTGGCCACACCTCCATCGGGGAGCGAAGAAACGGTTAAGAGGAAAGTGGAAGGCTGGGCGCGCGCGCCAAGTTCAAATGCAGAGGAAGGCGGCGCAGTAAGCAGCCCGGAAAGGGAACCAGGTCCTAAAGCCCGGCGCAAGGAGGCAGGAGGGTCCGGGTCAGCGTCAGAAGAATCCAGGAAGGAAGAAACCCCGGGGGGTAGAGGGACCCAGAGGAGGACAGTCAGGCGGAAAAGGTGGAGCAGGGCTAGGATATTAAGTTGGTGCACAAGGGGCGGAGACTCAGACGGAGCTTCGCCGATCTAGCCATTAGACGTAGAGTTGCAAGTAGCAGCTTGAGAATGGAAACTGTAACTCAATAAAGACTTTTACTTAATGACCGCTGGCTAGCGTGATCCTCTGTGAGCTAGGATCTTGAAGCAACTCTGACAGTAAGCTCCGTCTCACAAAAATTGTGGGCATCTACAGCCTCGAGGAGAGGAGAGAAGCAGGTGCCTACTAGCTAGCTCACAAACGGCAGACAACATGACGGCTGAGCAGCAGATAGAGGAACTCAGAGAAGCAGTGTCACAACTGACTGCCGAGGCTCTCGCATCCAGGAAGAGAGAGGAGGAGGCAGCTGCCGCCTGCAGGGATCTCCAGGTCAGGTTAGACGTGCTGACAAAGCAGACACCCCGGCAGGAGGGAATTGGGTTGGCGAGACGAACAGGCGGGCTGGTCTCTCACTTCGATGGGAACCTGCAACAGTATCCCAACTTTAGAGCAGACGTACTGTGCGCACTGCAACTGCTGCATAAAGACTTTAGAGATGAGCAAGAGAGAGTGGGATTCATCATGTCTCATTTGCATGGGGATGCTAAAGCATGGCTACGCAATTTATGGAGAGATAAGGATCCGGCGCTCCAGAATGCAGATGCCTTTATTAAAGCGATGGATGGGTGTTTTTTATCAAGCATTGACGTGGATCTTGCCCGGAAGGAGGTGCATGGGCTAAGACAAGGGAGGGCCAGCGTCAGGCAGTACCATGCCCGCTTTTTCGCCTTGGTCAGTGCCCTGGAGTGGGACAGAGATTCGGCCCCTGTAAGAGACCTCTTTTGGGAGGGGTTGCACAGCTCGATTAAAGATGAGATCGCGAGGGGGGAGAGACCCCGAACCACCCAGGAGGTCGTTCAGAGGGCACTGGCAGTGGGGGTGAGGCTGGAAGAACGCCCGTGGAGCAGGGACGAAGGGCGTGGAGGGCGCGAACCAGCCAGGGGCCCCTCCTTCCTTCCCAGAGAAGCAGCGCGGGCGCAATCCACGCCTCCGCCAGGAGGAGGAGCCGAACCTATGGAGGTTGGAGGTGCAAGGGCTCAGTCAGCAACCAGAGCCCTAGCACCGGCAGCAGTGAAAGCGAAGCCTCCTAGAGGGAACAGGAAGTGTTACGTCTGTGGGGAGCCAGGGCATATGGCGAAAGAGTGTCCCCAGAGGCTCCACAAGCTCACTGCAGCCTCGGCAATGGTGACTGCAGCAACGCAGCAAGGAGGAACACAGCAGGGAAACGAAGCAGTCTGGCTGGAGGAAGAGGCCCTGGGGCCCAGCCAGACGTGTTAGTGCCGCAGTCCCCAGAGATTTTACAGCCCGTGAACCCCCTCCCGCCCAAACCAGTGGTGAGGCTCACCGCATCTCTCCAGCTGCCCAATGGAATCACCATGGACGTGCCCATCACAGTGGACTCGGGCAGCAACGCGGACTTTATAGGGCAGGACTTTGTCGACAAGCATGCTATACAGTTGCTGCCGGCCACACTGCCCCTGCAGGTTGTCACGGTGGATGGCAGGGAGTTGCTAGGGGGGCAAGTGGTGAAGCAGACGCCGCCAATGGCGATGCGACTTGGGAATCACAAAGAAATCATCAGCTTCAATGTCACTCAACTATCGGATACGCCCATTGTATTGGGAATGAGTTGGCTGGACAAGCACAGCCCAACGCTGGCTTGGTACCAGAGGCAGCTGGTCTTCGGCTCTTCCTTTTGTGCTGAACACTGCATCGTGCACCGGCAGGAAGGAGAGGAAGAGGAGTCACAGCTGCTGCTAGGCACGCTGCAAGCGATTCCCCACAAGTACGCAGAATTTTTGGAAGTTTTCTGCGAGAAGGAGGCGGACAGGCTACCCCCTCACAGACCATATGACTGCAAAATTGACCTGCTGCCGGGGGCGGCGCTGCCTAAAGGGAAACTGTATTCCATGTCGGAGGACGAGCTGCAGGAACTCAAAGAGTTCATCGATCATAATTTGGAGCGCGGTTTCATCCGAGAGTCCAAGGCAGCGGGGGGCAGTCCTGTATTCTTTGTTAAAAAGCGAGACACGCCCCAAAAAAGACTGGTCGTGGACTATCGCATTTTAAACAGTGTGACCAAGCCGTCGGACTTCCCCATGCCCCGAATCGACGACCTCCTGGCGAAGGTGCGGAAGGGAAAAGTGTTCACCAAATTAGACCTGCGAGGGGCGTACAACCTCATTCGCATGCGGGAGGGAGATGAGTGGAAGACGGCCATGTTCACGCCACTGGGTACCTACGAATACAGAGTTATGCCTTTTGGACTGCAAAATGGCTCCCACGTTTTTCAAGCTTTCATGCATCACGTGTTGGCGGGACTTCTCTACAAGACGTGCGTCTGTTTCTTAGATGACATCCTGATCTTTTCGGAATCGCAGCAGGAGCATGACAGGCACGTCAAGGAAGTGCTGACCAGACTAAAGCAACATAGGCTCTACGCCAAGCTGGAGAAGTGCCAATTCGACGTGACGGAGGTGGATTTTCTGGGCTACAAGTTGTCTGACAAGGGGCTCGCCATGGACAGCGCCAAGGTTCGAGCGGTATTGGACTGGAAGAGCCCACGCAACCGGAAAGAGGTCCAAAGGTTTGTCGGCTTTGCGAACTTCTATCGCAAGTTTATCAAGGGCTTCGCTATGCAGACAGCGGCCATCACAGACACGCTTAGCTCCAAGAAAAAGAAGTTCGTTTGGACAGAGGAGGCGGAGCAGTCCTTTCAGGCACTCAAGCGTCTCTTCGCGTCGGAAGAGCAGCTGCTTCACGTCAACCCCAGCAGGCCGATGAGGGTGGAGACAGACGCCTCGGACAGAGCCGTGGGGGCGGTCCTGCTGCAAAAGGACCAGCAGGGGGTGTGGCGACCGGGAGCGTTTTACTCCAGGAAGCTCAGCAAGTCCGAGCAGAACTACACCATCTGGGACAGGGAGTTGCTGGCCATTCATGCAGCGTTCAAAGCGTGGAGGCACTTCCTGATCGGCGCCAAGCACACGGTGCAGGTTTGCACGGACCACAAGAATCTGGAGCACTGGCGCACGGCACAATTCCTAAACCAGAGGCAGATACGCTGGGCTGAGTTTTTTGCGAACTTCGACTTCCGCATAGAGTATGTCCCGGGGGACACTAACATCATGGCGGACGCCCTCTCCCGTAAGCCACAGTATCTGGAGGACGCAACGCCAGCGGCAGCCATGCACATCTTCGCACCAACAGTATGGGCGTGCGCCGCGGCCACCGTGGACCTGGAGGCGGTGCGACGAGCGTTGCAGGATGACTCCTTCGCGCAAGCAAAGATGGCAGAGGTGCAAAGGGGCAAGGCTGTGGCCGACGGTTTCCAGCTACGAGATGGATTGCTCATCCGTAAAGGGGCCATCTACGTGCCGGGAGACGACCTTCGCGCCAAGGTGCTGCAGCAGCTGCACGACGCGCCCACGGCCGGGCACTTTGGCAAGGAGAAGACGGTGGAATTAGTAGCCAGGGATTTCTGGTGGCCTGGAATGAGAGGGGAGGTCGCAGACTACGTGGCGAGGTGTGACACCTGCCAGAGGGCCAAACCAGTGCACAGACCGCCGGCCGGACTGTTGGAACCGCTGCAAACTCCGGTCGAACCTTGGGAAAGGGTGGCTCTGGACTTTGTCACGGATCTGCCCAGCTCGAGGGGCAAGACAGCAGTGCTGGTGGTGGTGGACCTGTTTTCCAAGATGGCCCATTTCATTCCGTGTGCTAAGGTGGCCACGGCGGAGCAAACCGCCAAACTGTTCATAGACCACGTGTTCAAGGTTCACGGTCTGCCACGGTCTATTCTGTCCGACCGCGGGCGGCAGTTCATCTCGAATTTCTGGCAGAAGCTGATGGGCTTCCTAAACGTCAAGATCAACCTGGCGTCGGCGAGGCACCCGCAGACCAACGGGCAAGCGGAGCGGGTCAATGCCATCATGCAGCAGTACCTGAGATGCTATGCGAATCAACAGCCTGCGACGTGGGTGGATTACCTGCCGCTTGCCGAGTTCGCCTACAACAACACGAAGCACGTGTCCACGGGGGTCACGCCGTTCTTCGCCAACAACGGGAGGCACCCCAGAACCTTCCCGGGACTGGAAAGAATGGGGGAGGGGGAGCCGCAGACGGCAGATGCGTTCGCGTCGGAGCTGCAGGAAGTCCACGATCAGCTGAGGCGCCACCTGGAGCTGGCCAAACACGCATACAAGGTACAAGCGGACAGACACAGAAGGGTTGGCGAAGAGCTCCACGTGGGAGACTGGGTCTGGTTAGCAGCCCACGCAGTGCCGGCCAGGTCGTTGGCCAAGAAGAAACTAGGGCATAAACAACTGGGGCCCTACCAAGTCGAAGAGCAGGTCAACCCGGTAGCTTTCAGACTGGCACTTCCGGAGGGTTCCAGAATGCATCCGGTGTTCCACAGATCGGTGCTCACTCCCTACAAGGCACCGCACAGGTTCCAGGAACCAGGAACGGCGCCGAGTCCGGTCAGAGACAGAACAGGGCACGCGGGAGTGGCACAGAAGGAGCGCATCAACGAAGTCACGGAGATTTTGGACTCCAGATGGGGGGAAGAGGGGGTAGAATACTTTCTCGCCAAAGAGGGCACCCCGGCCAGTGCGAACAGCTGGGTGCCGGGCTACGCCTTGGACGAACCTCTACTCAAAGACGAGTTTCATGCCCTCTTCCCACATAGACCTATGCCAGCAGACTTTTTCGACGACTGGCTTTTCACGCCCACGCTTTCGGCCAGCACTTTCCGGGGGTTCGACTCGGAAGAGGACCCGACACAAGACGTCCGTTCCCCGGAGGGGTCACCCTCGGGATCTGCATCAGAACCCTCGTATTGGTGGGACGATAGACCAGAGGAGCAGTTCCGCAGAAGGTGGCTGGAAGGCCCAGGACGAGCAACGCCGCCAGGAGGAAGTGAGGGAGAAACGGACATGGACGTTTTCGGGGACGACCCTGGTTTCGAGCACGGCGGCACAGAGATGGAAGCGGAGGTGACCGTCGTCGACGAGAGCAGGGAGGAAGACCCGAGAGACTTCAGATGGAGGCCCGCCACGGGAAGCGAACGATATCCGACGTTCGTCCCTTTGCAACAGCAGCACCCAGCTCCAGCACCGGAAGGAGGGGAGGGGGGAATGGGGGGCTTCGAGGGGGGGATGGATGTCAGGGGTTTAGGAGCAGAGGCAAGGCCAAGGGAGGAAACAGAGAGCGAAGGGGAGGAGGCAGAAGAAAAGATGAGTGATGACGACGACCCGAGATCTCCTAGTCTTTCCAGTGAATCAGAGGATTCACAGAAAGGAGCACCAGTGGCCAGGGCAAGGGGGGAGTCTAGGGGGGCACCCCAGGAAGATAGAGCCAGAGGGGACTCAGGGGAGAGCAGTTGGAAATCGGGACCAGCGTCACCGCCAGGGAGCAGGGAAGAAGGAGGGAGCCAGGGGGCAAGCGCTGGCAGCTCACCACAGGAGGGAGGGCATGAGTCAGGAGTGGCCACACCTCCATCGGGGAGCGAAGAAACGGTTAAGAGGAAAGTGGAAGGCTGGGCGCGCGCGCCAAGTTCAAATGCAGAGGAAGGCGGCGCAGTAAGCAGCCCGGAAAGGGAACCAGGTCCTAAAGCCCGGCGCAAGGAGGCAGGAGGGTCCGGGTCAGCGTCAGAAGAATCCAGGAAGGAAGAAACCCCGGGGGGGTAGAGGGACCCAGAGGAGGACAGTCAGGCGGAAAAGGTGGAGCAGGGCTAGGATATTAAGTTGGTGCACAAGGGGCGGAGACTCAGACGGAGCTTCGCCGATCTAGCCATTAGACGTAGAGTTGCAAGTAGCAGCTTGAGAATGGAAACTGTAACTCAATAAAGACTTTTACTTAATGACCGCTGGCTAGCGTGATCCTCTGTGAGCTAGGATCTTGAAGCAACTCTGACAACGACTGTTAATGACTGCAATTAGTCCTATAGGAAAAAGCATGGGATAGTATGCAGATGACCAAAAATAGCTTTAGCATGTGTAATGAGACAAGAATCCAATATCTCTATTCAAACCAGGTCTCTCCATAGTTTTCAGTTTAGTAATTAGTTGTAATTCAGTAACTTCTCTATCAAGTCTATTTCTGAAATTCCTTTTTTATTAATTTCGACTGTGTCAGAGCAACACGGCTACCTGCCTGAATCTAGCACTCAAGTAAGACACAGACAAGCAGAGTATTGAAATAGCAGAATAGGAAGTGGGACCAGGCGCCTTTCAATACTGTAATTTATAAACAATTCAATGTCAGAGTAACCTTGGGACTGGATAACAAGCCTGGCTCACTCCAGTTTAAACCAGCTTCTTCTGGTTCCCAGAAACAAGGAAGGTTCAGCATAACCTCATTACAACTGATCCCACCACCTGCTCTCAGCAGAAAGGAAACTCCCTTATCAGCTAAAATGTTCCAGCTAGAGAAAACACCAGCTTTGAATCAAACAGAGTAAAACCACCAGAACCTTCTTGAAGCAATAGATCAGGAATGATCTCTCTGCATTGTTGTTGTTTAGTCGTTTAGTCATGTCCAACTCTTCGTGACCCCCTGGACCAGAGCACGCCAGGCACTCCTGTCTTTCACTGCCACCCGCAGCTTGGTCAGACTCATGTTTGTAGCTTCAAGAACACTGTCCAACCATCTCGTCCTCTGTCGTCCCCTTCTCCTTGTGCCCTCCATCTTTCCCAACATCAGGGTCTTTTCCAGGGAGTCTTCTCTTCTCATGAGGTGGCCAAAGTATTGGAGCCTCAGCTTCACAATCTGTCCTTCCAGTGAGCACTCAGGGCCGATTTCCTTCAAAATGGAGAGGTTTGATCTTCTTGCAGTCCATGGGACTCTCAAGAGTCTCCTCCAGCACCATAATTCAAAACCATCAATTCTTCAGCGATCAGCCTTCTTTATGGTCCAGCTCTCACTTCCATACATCACTACTGGGAAAACCATGGCTTTAACTATATGGACCTTTGTTGGCAAGGTGATGTTTTTAAGATGCTGTCTAGGTTTGCCATCGCCTTTCTCCCAAGGAGCAGGCGTCTTTTAATTTCGTGACTGCTGTCACCATCCTTCCTGGAACAGATGGCCAAGCATGCAAAAGGAAGCGAGATAGTAGTAATGGGGGACTTCAATTACCCGGATATTTGTTGGATGTCAAACTCAGCCAAGAGCATAAGGTCAAACAGATTTCTCACTGGCCTTGCAGACAACTTCATTGTCCAGAAAGTGGGAGAAGCAACAAGAGGAACAGCCATTTTAGATCTGGTCCTAACCAATGTTGATGACCTGGTTAGTGGGGTAGAAGTGGAAGGATCATTAGGCGCGAGTGATCATGCTCTTCTGAAGTTTACTATACAGCGGAAAGGAGCAGCCAAGCATACTAAGACTCAATTTCTCGACTTTAAGAAAGCCGACTTCATAAAACTTAGGGAAGTGCTGGGTGAGATCCCATGGACAGTAATACTAAAAGGAAAGGGAGTTCATGATGGCTGGGAGTTTGTTAAGAGGGAGATAGAAAAAGCACAACTTCAGGCAATACCAATGAGACGGAAACATGGAAGGTGTCTAAAGAAGCCAGGGTGGCTATCTAAAGAACTTTTAACTAAGATTTAAAATGGATGTGTACAAAAAATGGAAAAGGGGGGAAACCACCAAAGAGGAATTCAAACAAATTGCCAGCTCATGTAGACACAAAGTCAGAAAAGCTAAAGCACAGAATGAACTCAGGCTTGCTAGAGAGGTTAAAAGCAACAAAAAAGGTTTTTATGGGTATGTTCGTAGCAAAAGGAAGAACAAAAAAACAGTGGGGTCACTCAGAGGAGAAGATGGTGAAATGCAAACAGGGGACACAGAAAGGGCTGAACTCCTCAATGCCTTCTTTGCCTCAGTCTTCTCCGATAAAGAAAACAATGCCCGACCTGAAGAATTTGGAGCAAATGATTCAGCAGAGGAAACACAGCCCAGAATAACTAAGGAGATAGTACAAGAATACTTGGCTAGTCTAGATGTATTCAAGTCTCCAGGGCCAGATGAACTGCATCCAAGAGTATTAAAAGAACTGGCAGATGTGATTTCAGAACCACTGGCAGTTATCTTTGAGAATTCCTGGAGAACAGGCGAAGTCCCGGCAGACTGGAGGAGGGCAAATGTTGTCCCTATTTTCAAAAAGGGGAAAAGAGAGGACCCAAATAATTACCGCCCAGTCAGTCTGACATCAATACCAGGGAAGATTCTGGAGCAGATCATTAAGCAAACAGTTTGTGAGCACCTAGAAAGGAATGCTGTGATCACCAATAGTCACCATGGATTTCTGAAAAATAAGTCATGTCAGACTAACCTGATCTCATTTTTTGACAGAATTACAAGCCTGGTAGATGAAGGGAACGCAGTGGATGTAGCCTACCTTGATTTCAGCAAGGCATTTGACAAGGTGCCCCATGATATTCTTGTAAAGAAGCTGGTAAAATGCGGTCTTGACTATGCTACCACTCAGTGGATTTGTAACTGGCTGACTGACCGAACCCAAAGGGTGCTCATCAATGGTTCCTCTTCATCCTGGAGAAGAGTGACTAGTGGGGTGCCACAGGGTTCTGTCTTGGGCCCGGTCTTATTCAACATCTTTATCAACGACTTGGATGATGGACTCAAGGGCATCCTGATCAAATTTGCAGATGACACCAAACTGGGAGGGGTGGCTAACACCCCAGAGGACAGGATCACACTTCAAAACGACCTTGACAGATTAGAGAACTGGGCAAAAACAAACAAGATGAATTTTAACAGGGAGAAATGTAAAGTATTGCACTTGGGCAAAAAAAATGAGAGGCACAAATACAAGATGGGTGACACCTGGCTTGAGAGCAGTACATGTGAAAAGGATCTAGGAGTCTTGGTTGACCACAAACTTGACATGAGCCAACAGTGTGACGCGGCAGCTAAAAAAGCCAATGCAATTCTGGCCTGCATCAATAGGAGTATAGCATCTAGATCAAGGGAAGTAATAGTGCCTCTGTATTCTGCTCTGGTCAGACATCACCTGGAGTACTGTGTCCAGTTCTGGGCACCACAGTTCAAGAAGGACACTGACAAACTGGAACGTGTCCAGAGGAGGGCAACCAAAATGGTCAAAGGCCTGGAAACGATGCCTTATGAGGAACGGCTAAGGGAGCTGGGCATGTTTAGCCTGGAGAAGAGGAGGTTAAGGGGTGATATGATAGCCATGTTCAAATATATAAAAGGATGTCACATAGAGGAGGGAGAAAGGTTGTTTTCTGCTGCTCCAGAGAAGTGGACACGGAACAATGGATCGAAACTACAAGAAAGAAGATTCCACCTAAACATTAGGAAGAACTTCCTGACAGTAAGAGCTGTTCGACAGTGGAATTTGCTGCCAAGGAGTGTGGTGGAGTCTCCTGCTTTGGAGGTCTTTAAGCAGAGGCTTGGCAACCATATGTCAGGAGTGCTCTGATGGTGTTTCCTGCTTGGCAGGGGGTTGGACTCTATGGCCCTTGTGGTCTCTTCCAACTCTATGATTCTATGATTCTATGATCTGCAGTGATCATGGAGTCCAAGAAGGTAAAATCTCTCACTGCCTCCATTTCTTCCCCTTCTATTTGCCACGAGGTGATGGGACCAGTGGCCATGATCTCAGTTTTTTGGATGTTGTGCTTCAGACCATATTTTGCGCTCTCTTTCACCCTCATTAAAAGGTTCTTTAATCCCTCCTTACTTTCTGCCATCAAGGTTGTGTCATCTGCATATCTGAGGTTGTTGATATTTCTTCCAGCGATCCATCCCAGCCTTTCGCACGATGAATTCTGCATTGAAGTTAAATACAGCCTTGCTGTACTCCTTTCCCAATTTTGAACCAATCAGTTGTTCCATATCCAGTTCTAACTGTAGCTTCTTGTTCCACATAGAAATTTCTCAGGAGACAGATGAGGTGATCAGGCACTCCCATTTCTTTAAGAACTTGCCATAGTTTGCTGTGGTCGACACAGTCAAAGGCTTTTGAAGCAATGAAGCAGAAGTAAATGTCTTTCTGGAACGCTCTAGCTTTCTCCATAATCCAGTGCATGTTTGCACTTTGGTCTCTGGTTCCTCTGCCCCTTCGAAATCCAGCTTGCACTTCTGTTTTTTTTTTTAAAAAAATAATTTTTATTGGTTTTTTAAACACAAAGTATACACAAACAATACACAATACACAAACATACAAACATATAAACATGTATAATTTCATAACCATTTTTTCATAACCTTATTTCTCGGACTTCCCCATACCTTCCCCTCCCTGCATCCTTGTTTTATACCTCTTCAGCAACTCCTCGGTCTAATTCTTCAAATCAATTTCTTTTAAATTTCCCTAAATTTGTTAGTCTTCATGCATCCCAATTCCCATAATTGTGTCAGCAGGTTATCATTTCCCTTCTTACCATATTAATATTACATCTTTTATAAAAAAAATTTAATCCTTATCCTAAGTTGGACTCAAATTCCCTTCCATCGATTTCACCATTTTAATGAAATATAAACATATTGACTGAACCCAAAAAAGAAAAAAGAAACATAAATTTCTGTTTTCCCCCTCCCATTCCCGGTTTCCGTCCCTTCCAAATATGTGTCCAAAATAACAGTCCTTAGCCTGGATTCCTCACGTCCGAGGCCTTCAAGTCTCTTTCCGTTCCTCTCCGCCGGATTTGTTGGTAGTCCTTCATGTTGGTCTTTGGATCTCTAAGGAGTTCTGTCCCAATCAGGCCGGATTTTATTCCCTCAGAAACACTTAAGAACAGCTGCTGCAAAAGCTCCACCAATCCTTCATATTCGAGGTCAGAATGGAGGTCCCAGTCATATTTCTTCTTTCTTTTAAATTCTTGAATTCCAAGTATTCCAGGGGCTTCCTCCTTCATCTTTCGCTTCTTTTGCAGATTTATAATCCAAGTAATCCAAAGGTCTTTTTGCTTGTAAACCACTTGTAAAGGCTTCTGATGGTTGGTACTTTCCATCATTGCTCTCTCCTTTACTTGTTTTGTCTCCTTCACTTCTTGCGATATCTCTTCCGATTCAGCTGCAGATTTTTTCTCATACAGTTCCTCATTGCATTCAGCAGAGCTACTTATTCCTGAAGTCAAGGCCACAAGTTGTTTATTCATTGCAAGACTCTGCTCTTGTAAAATTCCCACAAGATAGAATGCTCTTTCTATCTCAGCTAGTAATTTTCCATCCGCAGCCATTGTAATGTCTCAAAATTCCCCCTAGGGGGAATCTAGTTAGTTAGTAGTCTTTTCCCAACAATCTCACACTTCGCTGCTTGTTTCTTTGTTTCCAACCACTTCAGTTCAATTGTATCACATTTAATCGAGAGAGGTCTTAAATAGCAAGCTTTTTCCCTTTAAATTGCCCGTTTGACAGCTTTTGACAGCTGTCAAACTCCTTTCCTTTTCCACAGGCTCAAAGACAGGACGCTCCCGGGCCCGGGAGGGGGGGGGGGTTTACATGCAGCACACACAAAAAAACTTCTGAAAGTCCACTCTTACACTCCAGCTCGAAACTTCTTTTACCAAATCGTGGAAGTTAATGTTTTTTTTTTTTAACTCACCCCAAAAGGGTAGGCTCTCCTACTTAGTTCTGCTTTTCCGTTGCTTTAGATGTCATGCAGTCCGGGGAGGCAGACTTCCTTGATTTATGCCTTTCCCGTTTTCAGCCAAATTTCCAAATTCAATTTAGATGTCCCATTTAAATTTCTCACTCTTACTCACGAGTATCATGGTCGAATTGCAGATTCAGGAAGGAATCGGCGCTCTCCGTTTATGGCGATGCGGCTTCACTCCGCGGGCTGGGTTGCGACTCTCAGCACCGCGCTCACTCCCGATGCCGCTCCGGAGCCTTTAAAAAGGCTCTTTCGCGATACCGGGGGGCGCGAAGGTGCCCACCGAGTCTCCTTGCTCACAGGCTTCTGCGCCTGTGATTTTAGGGGTCCCCCGCTCGCCGTAGCGGGTCAGACCCGAACCCACGGAGCAGTCCTGCCTCGAAGCTCGAGGCAAGGACCGCCATTAAGCGCTGGCGCCGACCGGAAGTCATCCAGCTTGCACTTCTGGGAGTTCTCGGTCCACATACTGCTTGAGACTTCCTTGTAGAATTTTAAGCATAACCTTGCTAGCGTGTGAGATGAGTGCAATTGTGCGGTAGTTGCAGCATTCTTTGGCACTGCCCTTCTTTGGGATTGGGATGTAGACTGATCTTCTCCAATCCTCTGGCCACTGCTGAGTTTTCAAAATTTGCTGGCATATTGAATGTAGCACCTTAACAGCATCATCGTTTAAAATGTTAAATAGTTCAGGTGGAATATCATCACTTCCACTGGCCTTGTTATTAGCAGTGCTTTGTAAGGCCCATTTGACTTCACTCTCCAGGATGTCTTTCTCAAGGTCAGCAACGACACTACCTGGGGTGTAGGAGCCATCCATATTTTTCTGACATAATTCCTCTGTGTATTCTTGCCACCTCTTCTTGATGTCTTCTGCTTCTGTTAGGTCCTTTCCACTTTTGTCTTTTATTATGGTAATCTTTGTACGAAATGTTCCTTTCATATCTCCAATTTTCTTGAACAGATCTCTGGTTTTTCCCATTCTATTGTTTTCCTCTATTTCTTTGCATTGCTTGTTTAAGAAGGCCTTCTTGTCTCTCCTTGCTATTCTTTGGAAATCTGCATTCAATTTCCTGTATCTTTCACTATCTCCCTCGCATTTTGCTTGCCTTCTCTCCCCCGCTATTTGTAAGGCCTCGTTGGACAGCCACTTTGCTTTCTTGCATTTCCTTTTCATTGGGATGGTTTTAGTTGCTGCCTCCTGTATAATGTTACGAGCCTCCACCCATAGTTCTTCAGGCACTCTGTCCACCAAATCTAAATCTTTAAACCGGTTCCTCACTTCTACTGTGTATTCATAAGGGATTTGACTTAAATTGTATCTTACCGGCCCAGTGGTTTTTCCTACTTTCTTCAGTTTAAGCTTGAATTTTGCTATAAGAAGCTGATGATCTGAGCCACAGTCAGCTCCAGGTCTTGTTTTTGCTGACTGTATAGCGCTTCTCCATCGTTGGCTGCAGAGAATATATTCAATCTGATCCCGATGCTGCCCATCTTGTGATGTCCATGTGTAGAGTCGTCTCTTGTGTTGTTGGAAAAGAGTGTTTGTGATGACCAGCTTGTTCTCTTGGCAGAACTCTATTAGCCTTTGCCCTGCTTCGTTTTCAACTCCAAGGCCAAACTTGCCAGTTGTTCCTTTTATCTCTTGACTCCCTACTTTAGCATTCCAATGAGAAGAACATCCTTCTTTCGTGTCATTTCTATAAGGTGTTGTAAGTCTTCATAGAATTGGTCAATTTCAGTTTCTTCAACACCAGTGGTTGGTGCATAAACTTGGATTACTGTGATGTTAAAAGGTCTGCCTTGGATTCGTATCGAGATCATTCTATCATTTTTGAAATTGCATCACAGTACAGCTTTTGCCACTCTTTTGTTGACTAAGAGGGCCACTCCATTTCTTTTACGGGATTCTTGCCCACAGTAGTAGATATGATGGTCATCCGAACTGAATTCGCCCATTCGCGTCCGTTTTAGTTCACTGATGCCCAGGATGTAAATATTTATTCTTGCCATCTCCTTTTTGACCACATCCAACTTACCAAGGTTCATGGTTCTTACATTCCAGGTTCCCATGCAATATTTTTCTTTACAGCATTGGACTTTCCTTTCGCTTCTGCATTAGATCAATACTATTCTATGACTGAAAAATGCAACTATGACACTTTAAAGGTCAGCACCAATAGTGTGAATTGTGATTGGAAATGCGCTGAGAGGCAGAGAAGATCCTGTAGGACCAGTGATATGTGGTCTCGGCGGCTGCTCCCATTTACTAGTCTATCTGCCCCATTCTGGATTATTTGCAGTTTCTGAGTTGCCTTCAAAGGTAGCCCCATATACAACACATGGCAGTAGTCCAAACTGGAGATAACCAGAGCATGCGCCACTCTGGTGAGACAGTCTGAGGGCAGGGAGGGTCTCATCCCGCGTACCAGATGGAGCTGGCAGACAGCTGCCCTGGACACAGAAATGACCTGCACCTCCATGGGCAGCTGTGAGTCCAAAATGACCCCCAGGCTGTGCACCTGGTCCTTTAGGGCCACAGTTACCCCATTCAGGACCAGGGAATCCTCCATATCTGACTGTCATCCAGGGACAGTACTTCTGTCTTGTCAGGATTCAACCTCAATCTGTTAGCTGCCACCCATCCTGAAATCACCTCCAGGCACCAAAACAGGGCATGCACCACCTTCACTGGTTCCAATTTAAAAGAGAGGAAGAGCTGGGTATCACCCACATACTAGTGAACACACAGTCCAAACCCCTGATGATCTCTCCCAGCAGCTTTGTATAAATATTTAAAAGCATGGGGGAGAGGATGGAGTTCTGAGGCACCCCACAAGGGAGCACCCGGGGCTGAGAACAATCATCACCTAACACCACTTTCTGGACATGGCCCAGGAGGAAGGAGGGGAACCACTGCACAGTAATTCCCCCAGCTCCTTTGACCATGGTCAAAGGTCTCCAAATCCACTGAGAGATCTGGTAGAACCAGGGAACAGCTTCCCTCTCAATATCTATACCATTGGCCAGGGCAGTTCAAGTCCCATGATGAGGCCTGAATCCCCATTGGAAGGATCATGGTGGCAGGAGCGTTCCTGGTCCTGCAGCCCACAAAAGCTTCAGCCACAATACTTTTATTAGCTTTCAAGGGGCCACCAGATACCTTGTCTTTTCAAATACTCTTACAGTGACGTATGATGTAAACAGCACTTCTGTTTTCCTTGTTCCACATTGGAGAGACTTTGATACACAGGTCTGAGCTCATCTCTCCACCTGAAACTGCTGTGTTAGCAGCAGTGGAAGCCTGGGCAGTGTGCTTGGGGGTCCTGGGCTGCCTAGACAACCAGACCCCCTTCTCAGCCTGGCTGATATGGTCCCAAGGAAAGCAGAACAGTATGTTTGGCACCAGCTTGGCTGCAGGAGTTGAATGAAGAAGGTGTGCAGGGCACTATCCAAGCATCTTAGAGACTCCACTCAAGATTTGTGTAGGTTTCCCTCCATAGCATTTTCTTCTGCTGAAGATAAGTCATGAGGCAGCAAAGTTTAGGATCAGAGTTTTCCTTCTCAATGGGCTCCCTTCCCTTTCCTCTGCAGGATTGGCAGAATCTGCCTTCTTGACCGTGGGATTCACTGTTGTTTTCATCCTCTCCATCCACCAGGGCCTTTCTTTACCTGCAACAGAATTCCCCAACCCACCAAGGATTTGAGACCCATCAGATATCCTCACCTGGTTTAGCCGACCGGTTGAAACCGTTCCTGGGATTGTGGCCCCTGTTGCCTCCTGACAGCTTCTGGAAACCACAGGTGAGAGCTGAGTGCAGGGTGGGGACCAATGGTGGATAAATTACCTGAGAAGGTGCATGACATTTCCCCCACCAAAGGTACTACCGCTCCCCTAACACCCCAGGACATCCTATAATTATGATACTTAAGACAAATCAGGAATAAATTCTTGTCTCCAGAGATAACACAACTTCAGGCCATCAATGAATCAATACCATATATTCAAGGCTGATGTTTCCACTCAGTTATTTCTTTGCCTTTAATATCCAGCTTTTTCAGTGCCAGAAAAGGATAGTCCTGCATCAGAAGAGGGGCTCGAGATCAGGCAGCACATCATTATTATAAAGAACCATTGGGGTGGGTGTTTCTGTCTGGGATTCCCATTTGCCAGCTGCTTTCCTTCCGCTTCTCCTGCTCTCTCCATTCAATGTGAGGCATGTAGATGGAGGTCCATCTCCAAGAACAGGAGCTTCCCTGAGCACCCATTCAGCTGACCCCAAGCACCAAGACTTGTCACTAGTTCTCTTACCGGCCCAGACCACAGTCCCCAGAAAAGACGTAGACCTGGGCCTCCCAAAATGGTCCACTTAGACCTCCTGAGGCCATTGGGACTGTGAAGGTGACTCATGAAGATCTAGAGGTGGAAACGGGTGGATGGAGGATTATGATGCAGAGGATGGGGAATGTCCAAAGGAATCATGAACCAGAGAAAGAGAGGGCCTGTTCACGGACAGAGAGTAGCTGCCTTTCCTTGTGAGGAAACAATTGATTTGAAAAGGCTGTATTCCAAGATCATGCTGCTTTATTAATGATGATTGAGGATTATGAAAGGTTGCAGATGCATTACTATCATTCGACATCATTGCATCTTCATTTCCTAAAAACTGGGAACATCGGTAAGAGGCGGAGGAATATAGGAAATGTTGAAATAAGAAAAGCTGCTAATTGCATTTGATGTGGTATCTTCCCCTTTCTTCTCTTCCTTGAAACCCAAACAGGATTTCCTTTCGTAACACTCTGAAGGAGATGGAGAAGGCAGTCAGATATCCGGGAGATGGGGAACCTTTCATTTCATTAGGAATAGCCATTAAAAAGTGTGAAATGTGGAATATGCTTCACTGAATGGGCACACATATGTAACATCAATGAACTCAAACAGGGGAGAAACCATTTAAAGGTATGGAGAGTGGAAAGAGCTTAAGTCAAAGTGATGAACTTGGAATATATCAACAGACTCACACAGGGCAGAAATTATTTAAATGCAGGGAGTGTGGGAAGAACTTCAGTCAGAGGGGACACTTAACTTTACATAAACGGACACATACAGGTGAAAAACCATATGAATGTATTGAGTGTGGAAAGAGCTTCAATCAGAGTGGAGACCTTAGAAACCATCAACGGACTCACACAGGGGAGAAACCATTTAAATGCATGGAGTGTGGAAAGAGCTTCAGTCAAACTGCGCACCTTAGAACACATCAATGGACTCACACAGGAGAGAAACCATTTAAATGTATAGAGTGTGGAAAGAGCTTCAGTCAAACTGCGCACCTTAGAACACATCAACGGACTCACACAGGAGAGAAACCATTTAAATGCATGGAGTGTGGAAAGAGCTTCAGTCAGATTGGAAACCTTAAATTACACCAACGGATTCACACGGGTGAAAAACCATATAAATGTATGGAGTGTGGAAAGAATTTCAGATTTAGCGGAACCCTTAGAACACATGAAGAGACCCACATAAGTAAAAAACGATTTAAATGCATGGATTGTGGAAAGTGTTTCAGTCAGAGTGCATACCTTAGAAAACATCAACGGATTCACACAGGTGAGAAACCATTCAAATGTATAGAGTGCGGAAAGAGCTTCAGTGTCAGTTCAAAACTCCATTTACATCGACGAACACACACAGGGGAGAAACCATTTAAATGTATAGTGTGTGGAAAGAGCTTCAGTTTCAATGCAGCCCTTAGAACACATCAACGGACTCACACAGGGGAGAAACCATTTAAATGCATGGAGTGCGGAAAGAGCTTCAGTTTCAATGCAGCCCTTAGAACACATCAACGGACTCACACAGGGGAGAAACCATATAAATGTATGGAGTGTGGAAAGAGTTTCAGTCGGAGTGGACACCTCAATATACATCAACGGATTCACACAGGGGAGAAACCATTTAAATGTATAGTGTGTGGAAAGAGCTTCCGTCAGTTCGGACACCTTAGAAGACATCAACGGACTCACACAGGGGAGAAACCATTTAAATGTTTGGAGTGTGGAAAGAGCTTTAGTGATAATGGAAGCCTTAGAACACATCAACGGACTCACACAGGGGAGAAACCATCTAATTGCATGGAGTGCGGAAAGAGCTTTAGTGATAATGTAACCCTTAGAAGACATCAGCGGACTCACACAGGAGAGAAACCATTTTAATGCATGGAGTGTGGAAAGCCCTTCAGTCAGAGTGGACACCTCAATATACATCAACGGACTCACAAAAGGGAAAAACCATTTAAATGCATGGAGTGTGGAAAGAGCTTTAGTAGTAATGGAAATCTTAGGAAACATCATCAGACACACAGGGCAGAAACTGTTTAAATGTATGGACTGTGGAAGGAGCTCAGTCAGAGTGGAACCCTTGATTTATGTCAACAAACTCACACAAAACAAAAACCTTATAAATATCAGGGAAGTAGATAGTGGTTCAGTCCTAGTAGAAGTTCTAAATCAGTCGGAGTGGACACCTCAATATACATCAACGGATTCACACAGGGGAGAAACCATTCATATGTATGGAGTGCGGAAAGAGCTTCAGTGTCAGTTCAAAACTCCATTTACATCGACGAACACACACAGGGGAGAAACCATTTAAATGTATAGTGTGTGGAAAGAGCTTCCGTCAGTTCGGACACCTTAGAATACATCAACGGACAGGAAGACTCACGGACAGGAAGAACTTTAGGAGTTGATACCCTGCAAACCAGCAAGAAACTCAGAGAGGAGAAGCAGTTTAAATTAAAAGATTGCAAAAGTGCTTTATTTACAATGGAGTGTTTAAGGAAAATCCAGAGACTCTCACATGTAAGAACCCATTTAGATGTATGGAGTGTGGGACATCTTCCTCTCAAAGTCCACTCCTTTCTTCAAAGAAATGAACTCAGGAGGAAATCAGTCATTGACACATGTTGTGTATGTGAAGTTCTGGTATTTATGTGTAAAACTGTATAGTAATGAAATATTGAATGCAATGTCAAACAATGTGATTATAATCTAAGACGTAAAGTACCTTTCGATAGGGAAAGGGTGAGGGTTTATCTGGATTGCTGGTGGTCAGTGAGGATTAGGGCTGGGCGATATATTGTCCCATACTGGTTTCTAGACCACATCGTGAAAACCTTTCAAAAACAATTAATATGGCGACACATCACAGATCACAGTGTGTGTTTCTGGGATGCTCATTTGCCTGGAAGCAGACGGCAGAAAGCTTTGCTTTGTGAAGTCCTTGCAGATGCAGAATTGTTTACTTCCCTCCCAGATGACAGGAAGCGAAACACACACATCCTTTGCCCTGTGTCCTTTCAGCCTCTTTCCTCCCTTGCTCCTTTCTGCCGGTGTGTGTGCCCGACTTTGATATTCTGTGTGGTGTATTTTTTTATGGCTGAAACTGGATTTGCTCTCAGGAGCTAAGTTTTGTGCCTCACTGGGGACCCAGTGAGAACTGTATGCTTTGAAAACTCAGTAAACTATTACTGAAGAAGTCCTGCTGCCTCTGTGTGTGTTTTTGACCTCAGTGTGGGACTTGCTCTAGACATGGCCCCTACCCTGCCGATACTTGGCTCATGCCCTGGAGTTGCTTTACTCAAGCATGCAAGACGGGTGCATCTGTGTGCACTCAAAAGCAAATAAAGTAGGGCTCGCCTTTCTATGAGAGTACCTTGGTACTTTGGGTTACAGACACTTCAGGTTACAGACACTTCAGGTTACAGACTCTTGTAACCCAGAAATAGTACGTCGGGTTAATAACTTTGCTTCAAGATGAGAACAGAAATCGTGCAGTGGCAGCGGGAGGCCCCATTAGCTAAAGTGGTGTCTAGGTTAAGAACAGTTTCAGGTTAAGAACAGACTTCTGGAAGGAATTAAGTTCTTAACCTGAGGTACCACTGTAATGTGTTTTCAAATGTTTTTATTGTTTTTTTTAAATTTTGTAATCTGCTCTAGGAGATTCGGATTACAGTAACGATTATGATGATGTTACATTGCTTAACATGCCCCCTGCCCAGTCATGAATACTTGAGGGCACTCCTTGGTCCATTATGGTCGCTTGAGGCCCATGTCCAGCTCAGGCTACTTCCCCACCCCACAGACCTTTCGGGACAGAGAGGACATGGCCCTGGTCCTTCCTGCTCTGCGCCAGATGGGATGGTTGCAACGCTCTCTGTGTGGAACTGCCCTTGAAGGCGACTTGGGAACTGGTCCAAAACACAGCAGCCAGATGATTGGCTGGGCTGCCTCTCTTTATGAATGGCATTTCTCTCCCACCTCTTTGCCCAAGGAGATCAAGGCGGCATCCATGGGTCTTCCCCTCTCCACTGAGTCCCCCCACAACAAGCATGTTGGATTCCTGTTTTAAAACAGTTGCACTGGTTGTTTCCTTTCCAGCAGGACTTCTCCTGCTCTGGGTGCCTTGGCTTGTGAGACCTCCTGTGGTGCTTTCATAGAACTATAGAGGTGGATGGCACCCCAAGGCTCATCTTGCTCAACCCCAGGCAATCTCAGAGGGCAAACTTGTATCTGGAGGAACTGAGCACTGGAGGAGAAAATGAGCCCTGCAGGATCAGGCCAGAGGGCTGCCTCCTATAGGGGAGACAGAGCAGAGGAGCCACCCATCGCCCTCTCCTCCTCCACAGATTGGGGTCCTCCTCTTTTAACACCACCTTTATTAGTGGCCTCTGCCTCTTGTGGAAGGAGGAGGGGCCAAGATGGCGACGAAGTAAGACGCGCTTGCCGGAGCTCCCCTTTCCAGTTCATGCTGTAAGTTATTCCGCTCCTATTTTTCTCTGGAAGTTGGGACGATAATGTTTTGATGATAACGCCAGGAACTCACCCTGTGGAAGCTTGCAAAGTCAGCGCCATAAATCTCCTTAATGAGCTTCACTAACAACCTGATTAGCTGTAACTTGGGCAGCCACCGGCCGCGCTTCCCTGGCCTTCCACCAGCTCTTGCTTGGCCTTTGTGGGAGGGAGTTGCACAGGTTTACTCTGCCCTGCAAGAGGAAGCGCTTTCTCTTCCCTTCCTTCCTTCCTTCCTTCCTTCCTTCCTTCCTTCCTCTTTCACAGGTGAGGTTTTAGGGACCAGGGTATATTTCATGTCCGAATGTTTCCATCCGCGGACAACCTCTGTTATAAAAGGGGACTGATCCATTCATCCGAATGGGGTTTCTCTGCATGCATTTCCCCGCTCCTGGACCCAAGACCCTGTTGGGATTTCAGATCTCACCAGCTGCAAAGAGCAGCTACTGTGTTGACATCATGTGATGTCTCTGAGTGTGAGACAGGAAGTCTCTGCCAGTTCTCATGTAACGGGAGAGTTACTTTCGCTTCTGAGTTGAAGTGTGAGTCGAGTCGTAGACTCTTGTGTTTGCTGCTCAGGAGAGAAGTCAGGCTTGTAAGAGCTGCTTGTACAGTCTTAATAAAGTAGTGAGTAGACTATGGACTGTCTCTTTCTTCTGTGATGGGATGCCAGAAAATTAGTGTGCTCCTCTCAGGCGGGAGGGGTCGCTTATTACCGGTCTCTCTGGGCTGAGGAAGGATTCCAGCCAGAGATTGACCATCGGAGAGAAGCCCCGGTGTCTTGGGATGTTGGCACCCTTCCTGGAGGCGTTTTTTCCAACAGACCCCTCCCCAAGGGGCCAGCAGCCCATCCATGCAAAGGAAGAGCAGAGCTGCCGCCCTCCTGCGACCCTCCTGGCCAGCCTGAGAGATAATTGGAAAGGGCGGATTTCTTGACTCCAGAATCCATCATCGCAGACCCGTTTCATTCAGGCATGGAGATCTGCTCTTTGGACCAGTCTGCTTGGATCATGTGGATCATCACTGGATCATCCATGATGTCATACCCATCTCACGGGGGGGGGGGCTCTGCGCCCTGACTTGCCCCCCCCTCTCGCCATGCAGCGCTGGGACCCCCGCTCTCCCCATGGGCCGTATGTTGCGAGAGAGGAGACTCACCAGATCCCAGCAGGCGCCCCCAGGCAGCCTCTGCAGAGCCAAACCAATGGGACCCCCACACGCCCGACTTCTTGCAGGAAATGGGGGTTGGGCTTTCGCTCTGGAGGACCCTGCCCCCCGTCTTACTTTCCTGTCTAGGAATTAATACGGAAAGGGGGGGTGCCTCCCTTCCTTTACCCTTCCGCCGGTCACCAGAGGGTCCGAGGCGATGACCTCAAGGGCACCCCTACCTAGACCCCTCAGCCCCCACACCGTTGCATAAGCACCACACTATACCCCTAGCCCAGGGGTCTGCAACCCGCTGCTCCGGAGCCGCATGCGGCTCTTTTACATCTTTGCTGCGGCTCCGGGACGGATACTAGTGAGGGGAGGAGGCGCATTGTGCACCCCGACACTCCTCACTGTGGCAGGCGCTGTACTGGCTGTGACGTCGCATGGGGGCGGTGCGTGCATTAGTCACGCACCGTCCCGACGTCACCTTCCCGCCTGCTGTCAGATCGTGGCTCCGGAGATATATTTGTTTTAAATGTCGCAATGGTTTTGCGGCTCCCAGTTGTTGTTTTTTCTTCGGAAACGGGTCCAAGTGGCTCTTTTTGTCTTAAAGGTTGCAGACCCCTGCCCTAGCCCCATAAATAAAGTGCCTTTCCCTTTCTCTATACGGGCGAAATAAGCCCCTCATTTCCTTAAGTCTCCCTCTCGCTCCATCTTTACTGTGGGTTGACCGTATCAAGTTGTATCCTCCATTCGCTACAATGGCTTCGTTCTACCCAATCAGAACCATGCATTCGCTTTGCAGAGCTAGCTCAGTGAGCTCCTGCACGCCTCATTTGATCTCTTGACAAGCTGCTGACGGCTCCCCGCTGGGAGAATGGAACCGAAACTCGTGAACCCATAAAAGTGTAAAATCTCGCAACAATGTATCTATTTTATTTCCGACTTCAATTGACAATATAATAATGGACTGAAACAGACTAAAACTTTCTAAAATTCGTATAAAATCAACCGCAGCTTCGATTTCCGTGATTTTGGTGTCGATCGACTCACTTTCTTCAGGACTCCATTACACCTCCTCTGTCTCCATAATCCCTCAAGCGAGGAGTCACGTACTCAGGAAGACCCTAATCCGGTCAAATCACTCTGCCTAACCTTTCCTCCGGGCAATACCAGGTGCCAGACTTTACATATTTGGACTATTGTCCTTTCATCGCCAATACTCAGGAAGTGCTTATCCGTGCATGTTTCCAGCTCTGCATATTCCCCCTCCCTCATCAGTATGTTAATCTCTGTAACAGATCCACATCTGACTGTCCTCCAGGGACAGTACTTCTGTCTTGTCAGGATTCAACCTCAATCTGTTAGCTGCCACCCATCCTGAAATCACCTCCAGGCACCAACACAGGGCATTCACCACCTTCATTGGTTCCGATTTAAATGAGAAGAAGAGCTGGGTATCACCCACATACTGGTGAACACCCAGCCCAAACCCCCTGATGATCTCTCCCAGTAGCTTCATATAGATAGTAAAAAGCATGGGGGAGAGGATGGAGCCCTGGGGCAGCCCACAAGTAAGCATCCAGGGGTCTGAACACCACTTTCTGGACACGGCCCAGGAGGAAGGAGTGCTCCCAGTTCCCCTAGAGGGTCCAGAAGGATACCATGGCCAAAGGTCTCCAAAGCCACTGAGAGATCCAGCAGAACCAGGAAACAGCTTTCCTCTCAATATCTATCCCATTGGAGATAATCAGCCAGGGCAGTTCAAGTCCCATGATGAGGACTGAATCCCCATTGGAAGGATCATGGTGGCAGGAGCTTACAGTGGTGCCTCGCAAGACGAAATTAATTCGTTCCGCAATTCTCTTCGTCTTGCGGGTTTTTCGTCTTGCGATGCACGGTTTCCCATAGGAATGCATTGAAAATCAATTAATGCGTTCCTAGGGAAACCACCTTCAGGCCAGGTCCGGGGACAGTCTGTCCCCGGACCTCTTCTGAAGGCTGGGGGGGGGGGACAAGGGCTTTTCTTCCCACCCCCAGCATTTTAAAAAACCCTGGGACAGCGGAGGACTTCTCCGCTGTCCGGGGGATCTTAAAATGCTGGTGGGCGGCATTTTAAAATCGCCCCGGACAGCGGAGGACTTCTCCGCTGTCCGGGGCGATTTAAAAGCCCCTGGGAAGGCAGGCAGGGGGGAGCAAAGACTTTCGCCCCCTGCCCGCCTTCAGAAGGTGTTCCCACCCCCCCGCCCGGCTTCGCAGCAGCGCTACGAAGCCCGGCAGCTGGGGCAGCTGTTCCCGCCCCCCTCCCCCCTTCGGAACATCGTTCCGAAGTGGGGCGGATGGGGCAGCTGTTCCCGCCCCCCCTCCCCCCTTCGGAACATCGTTCCGAAGTGGGGCGGATGGGGCAGCTGTTCCCGCCCCCCCTCCCCCCTTCGGAACATCGTTCCGAAGTGGGGCGGATGGGGCGGCTGTTCCCGCCCCCCTCCCCCCTTCGGAACATCGTTCCGAAGTGGGGCGGATGGGGCAGCTGTTCCCGCCCCACCTCCCCACTTCGGAACAGCGTTCCGAAGTGGGGCGGATGGGGCAGCTGTTCCCGCCCCCCCTCCCCCCTTCGGAACATCGTTCCGAAGTGGGGCGGATGGGGCAGCTGTTCCCGCCCCCCTCCCCCCTTCGGAACATCGTTCCGAAGTGGGGCGGATGGGGCAGCTGTTCCCGCCCCCCTCCCCCCTTCGGAACATCGTTCCGAAGTGGGGCGGCTGGGGCAGCTGTTCCCGCCCCCCCTCCCCCCTTCGGAACATCGTTCCGAAGTGGGGCGGATGGGGCAGCTGTTCCCGCCCCCCCTCCCCCCTTCGGAACATCGTTCCGAAGTGGGGAGGATGGGGCAGCTGTTCCCGCCCCCCTCCCCCCTTCGGAACATCGTTCCGAAGTGGGGAGGATGGGGCAGCTGTTCCCGCCCCCCTCCCCCCTTCGGAACATCGTTCCGAAGTGGGGCGGCTGGGGCAGCTGTTCCCGCCCCCCTCCCCCCTTCGGAACATCGTTCCGAAGTGGGGCGGATGGGGCAGCTGTTCCCGCCCCCCTCCCCCCTTCGGAACATCGTTCCGAAGTGGGGAGGATGGGGCAGCTGTTCCCGCCCCCCTCCCCCCTTCGGAACATCGTTCCGAAGTGGGGAGGATGGGGCAGCTGTTCCCGCCCCCCTCCCCCCTTCGGAACATCGTTCCGAAGTGGGGCGGCTGGGGCAGCTGTTCCCGCCCCCCCTCCCCCCTTCGGAACATCGTTCCGAAGTGGGGCGGATGGGGCAGCTGTTCCCGCCCCCCTCCCCCCTTCGGAACATCGTTCCGAAGTGGGGCGGATGGGGCAGCTGTTCCCGCCCCCCTCCCCCCTTCGGAACATCGTTCCGAAGTGGGGCGGCTGGGGCAGATGTTCCCGCCCCCCGCTTCGGAACAGCGTTTTAAAATGCTGGGGGTCGGCAGCGAACGCTCCCGACCCCCAGCATTTTAAAACCTCCCCGGGACAGAGACTTCTCTGCTGTCCCTTGGAGATTTTAAAATGCTGGGGGTCGGCAGCGAACGCTTCGCTCCCGCCCGCCAGCATTTTAAGATCGCCCGGGGCAGGCGGGGGGGAGAAGGCAGGCGGGGGGGGAGCAAAGACTTTTGCCCCCCGCCGGCCTTCAGAAGAGGTCCTCTTCTGAAGGCCGGCTGTGGGCGAAAGTCTTTGCTCCCAACCGCCAGCATTTCCCTATGGGCTTTCGTCTTGCGATGCAAGCCCATAGGGAAATTCGTCTTGCGAAGCGCCTCCAAAACAGAAAACCCTTTCGTCTTGCGGGTTTTCCGTCTTGCGAGGCATTCGTCTTGCGGGGTACTACTGTACCTGGTCCTGCAGCCCCAAAACTTCCAGGCACAATTCTTTAATTAGCTTTCAAGGGGCCACCTGATACATTGTGGTCTTTTCTTCGAAAAACAAATATTTTGAATACTTTTACAGTGCCGTATGATGTAAATATGGGATGCGGGTGGCGCTGTGGGTTAAACCCCTCCCCACCAAGTCCCCCCACAACAAACACGTTGGATTCCTTTTTTAAAAAACAGTTGCACTGGTTGTTTCCTTTTCAGCAGGACCTCTCCTGCTCTCAATGCCTTGGCTTGTGAGACCTCCAGTGGTGCTTTCATAGAACTATAGAGGTGGATGGCACCCCAAGGCTCATCTAGCTCAACGCCAAGCAATCTCAGAGGGCACGCTTGCATCTGGAGGAACTGAGCACTGGAGGAGAAAACGGGCCCTGCAGGATCAGGCCAGAGGCCTCCCTCCTATAGGGGAGACAGAGAAGAGGAGCTGCCCATTGCCCTCTCCTCCTCCTCCACAAATTGGCCTCCTCCTCTTTTAACACCACCTTTATTGGTGGCCTCTGCCTCTTGTGGGAGGGAGTTCCACAGGTTTTACTCTGCCCTGCAAGAGGAAGCGTTTTCTCTTCTCTTCTCTGCCTTCCTTCCTTCTCCTTTCACTGGTGAGGTCTTAGGGACCAGGGTATATTTCATGTCCGAATGTTTCCATCCGCCTACAACCTCTGTTGTAAAAGGGGACTGATCCATACATCTGAATGGGGTTTCTCTGCATGCATTTCCCCGAGACCCCTCCCCAAGGGGCCAGCAGCGCATCCATGCAAAGGAAGAGCAGAGCTGCCGCCCTCCTGCGACCCTCCGTGCCCTGACTTGCCCCCCTCTCGCCATGCAGCGTTGGCACCCCCACTCTCCCCATGGGCCCTATCCTGGGAGAGAGGAGACTCACCGGATCCCAGCAAGCGCCCCCTCTGCAGAGCCGAACCAAGGGGACCCCCACACGCCCGACTTCTTGCAGGAAAGGGAGGGGTTGGGCTTTCGCTCTGGAGGACCCTGCCCCCCCTGTCTTACTTTCCTCTCTAGGAATCTAGCTCGTTTCCGTTTAACCCTTGGGAAGCCGAGCACACCCAACTCACGCCTCTCCCTCTCCCGAGAGCCGGAGCATCGCGCACCAATGGCATCCCGAGAAGGTGGAGGAGGAGAGATTTATGGATTACTTCCGGCAAGGGATACATTCAGTTTTGGACAGCAGCTGAACGGCCCCCTAACAGCTGGCCCCTGAACACGGGTCCTAAGAAATCCTCACTGGCTCCCGGTCCGTTTCTGATCACTATTCAAAGTGTTGGTGCTGACCTTGAAAGCCCCGAATGGTCTCAGCCAGAGGAAAACATTTCCGCAAAAAGATCAAAACTCCGGCATGTAGCCGCAGGTGATACAATAGGAGCCTTTCTGCAAATGGCCTTTGCAACACAACTCACTGGGTGGTAACAAAGTACACACATTTGCCTCTTTGAAACGTAGCCCCGTTTCCTCAATGAATCCGCCCATTTCTGGATGAAATGTAACTTCTGCCAGTAAAGCTGAGTTGAAATAGTAAGGAGAGCAAAACAGCAGCCCTGTCTGACCCCCGTCAGCCTCCAGACTCCCCAAGTCACGTGACAGGAGATTCTTCCTGAGCCCCCCCCCCGTGAGATGAGTATGACATCATGGATGATCCATTGATGATCCACATGATCCAAGCAGACTGGTCTAAAGAGCAGATCTCTAGGCCTGAATGAAACGGGTCTGCGATGATGGATTCTGGAGTCAAGAAATCCTCCCTTTCCAGTGATCTCTCAGGCAGGCCGGGAAAAGGCAGGGAGCAGGAATCGTCAGGCATCCCAATGTACAGGCTTGTAATGTTGCCAAAACATGGAGTCTGATCTGATTTCCGTGTACAACGCATTTTGTGACGCAACCGGGGATGTTTTTGGGGTGCTCTCTCTGTGACGGGGGGGCTACTATCTGAGGGTGTCCAAACTGCAACGCGCTTTACTTCTGGGCTGCTTCACTCCTCGCATGGGGCGGGAGGGGGGGGGGCTCGGCGCGCAAACAGATCAACAGCTGCCTTGCTTTCTTCCTGGCCTCATTGTGTTACCTCTGACAGAGACACAAGAGATGAATTTTACCTGGCTGTCGGGGCTGTGTGTGCAAAAGCCCAAGCCCCATTTTTCCGTAACACAGGAGTCACAGAGCCCAACCTGCTGCTCAATGTGCACCAATACCTAAAACATGGAATGGATCTAAGATCGTGGGGTGGGGTGGGGGCGGGGGGAGGGAAGGATTTTGCAATGTAAACATTCGGGGGGGACCGCACTTTGCAAATGGATTGCCGAGATCAGCCCCTCTCCCGCTCGCCTCATCCCCTGAACGAAGAAGGGAGGGTGGAACCTTCCTCTCCTCCCCCCCCCCATTCCTCCCTTCCTGGTACATCCTCCTCTCACCCCGCCCCCACAACCCCAAATCCCTCCACCATGCGCTGCTCCTCCTCCACCACCTCCTCCAATCCGGCTTCTGTTTCCGGAATGAGGGGAGAGAGCCCCCCTCCCAAACTGCCTGCTTCTCCCGCAAGTGGAGCTTCTGCGCCGGATTGCTGCTCTGCGGCGTAGCTGGGGGGGGGGGGCGCTTCGGAAAGGAAAGGCGGGGCGGCAGGGGAGGGAACCCCCGCCCGATGGGTGTTACAGGAAAGGAAATGAGAATCGGGAGCAAAAACAAAGAGGTAAAGGGGTCGCGGGGGGCGGAAAGGGGAGAAAAGGACCCTGAGACCCCCGCCAGCTCCCCAAAGCGACTTTCATGGACACCACCGGCAGGGCCTGGATCCCTGGACGTGTGCTGCGAAGGGGGCTTTCCTTGCCCCTTAGGCGCCTTGGCAGCGGTGGACATGGGGAACCTACGCAGGGGGTCCCCACGAGAGCCCCCTTGCCCCGTTTCCCCCCGCGCAGGCATCCCTGGGACCCTGTGGGCTCCGCACGGATAAAGGCGGGCCATGAAAGGGTTAACGGGCGTGAGGGACGCCTGGATAGAGACCCCCTGTCCCTAATCTGTGCGTCTTGGGGTGGACCCTCAGGATGGAAAGATGGGGGGTGAGGGCTGAGCCGCGCCAAGGGGGGGGGGCTTTGGATGCAGGGGAGACTCTGGGAAAGAGGGAGAGAGTCGAGGAAGTGGGGAGGGGGAGCATCCCTGGGCAGGGAAGTGCAGCAATGATGGGGGTAGAGATAGGTAGAAAAGTCTTTGGTGAAACGTCTTCATCGTGGCGCCTGTGGGGATTCTCTGGAGGGGCTGCCTTGGCTTCTCCCTCCCACCTAGGAATCGGCCACCCCTTCAAGGCAGCCAGAGGGATCCCTGGAAAGTGGGGGGTCATGTCCCCCACCCCTTCCTTCCTGCAACCTCCATCCTCTTCCCATAAGCCCCTGCCCTGTCCAGGAAGAGAGGAGGGGAGAGGCCTTCTCAGAAGCAGCTCTTTGTTTCCGCAATCCCACCCAGGAGGCAGCCAGAAACCTTTTCCTCTCTCTCAGGCTTCCATCTTTAAGTTTCTCTTCCACTGCATGGCTCCAGTACAAAGAAAAGACAGTAAAACATCAGACATTAAAAACCTCCCGATAGAGGGTTGCCTTCAGCTGTCTTCTAAATGTCAGAATGTTGCCCATTTCCTCGCCCTCAGCCTGCTTCCCTGTAACTTCTGTTAAGGAAAAATCTAGGTGCGAGGCTTTTCAGTCATCCAGCTCGTCGGGCAGAGCCCACGGGTCCCTGCAGAATAAAGGAAGGAGTCCTGCCAACCGGAGCAAATAGCTGTAGACCAAAGTTTATTGTGCAGTAGGTTCAAAGAGCAAATTTTGAACCCCAAGGATGGAGTGACAAAGACTTTTAAAACTTTCCCACCACATCCCAGAATACAGTTCGAAGGGGAGAGGTTAACCTTGGCAAACATGTCCAGACAAGTCCTTGGTACAAGATTAGCATAAGCAGACATGGCAGGGCAAGACTCAGGTATAAGATTAGCATAGACAAATATGTCTTTTTTTAAAAAAATGTTTTTTATTAACAGACCAATCATATCAAATCAAATCACATAAATTCTGAATTACAGAGCCCAATTTTAAATTTTGTTGGGGGTACCCATATTTCAAGTTCCGAAAGGGGTCCAATCCTCTTATTGCTACTGCTTTAAAAGTCCACAAATCTGTCCAAATAATGTTCAAAATTCTGTCCAATCCTTTCTTGCTGTTTTCCACATCTCTTCTAGTTGTTTTCATATATTTTTCCTCTCTCTCTGTCTTTGTGGCCTCTGATTGTCTCCATAAGCAGGTTCAAACAAATTTGTATTCCTGTGTGGGTTTTTCCGTTCGTCCAAGAGTCATATTTCAGACAGCCACTGTATTTCATCGTTTCCATAAAGAAAAGCATTCTTGCTATCTACTTATTCACTTTTCGCAGGTTTGTCCCTCTTTCTCAGTCCTCGAAGAGGTTCTACCAGGTTCTACCTGGAATCCAGTGTGAAAACAAAGCTTCCTCCTCCCGATAAATCTTTCGACAAGACCCGTCAAAATGGCGACTCCCTTTTTGTTGCTGCGCCATCAAAAGCCCTTGTTCTTTTTCTCGATCTCACATGTCAAGCTTTCGGTAGTAAATTATTTCCACACAGTTTTTAATCATCCTGCTTAGGTCGGTTATGCAGTGGATCTTTTTGAGAAGGGGTTATTGAAAAAAAGAAAAAAACTTTTTCCCCCTCCATCCAGTCCCACTCCGGCATACTGAACCTGATGTAATTTCTTCATGATGTATTCCGTTAAATCCAAACCCGTTGCTCTCGTTTCACAGAGGCCACTTCAGTTAGCAGTTTTCACTCCTGTTCTTCACTTCAAATATGTGCATTTGCTTCATTTCCAATTAAATATCTTGAGCTTATGCAAACCAGTGCGCGATCAGAGACAGCGTCCGGGAGAGCCGGACTCCACCTGAGGGCTTTATGCCTAGTGCCCTCACCCCCTTCTTTCGAATCTGGGGGTGAATTATGGGCACAGCAGGCAAGGCAGTCCCCCCCCCATTCCCTTGGGGGGGGGCAAGGGAGGCTGCATACTCCCATCACAGCCTCTTAATTACCTTGTGTGGGTCAGAGAGATGTTATTGTCAGCCATCTTCCAATTCACCCCCTGGTGCCCCCCCCCCCCCGCATAGACAAATATGTCTTAAGTACCCACCACCCAAAAGTACAATCCAGGTTCCTTTGCATGTTTGGAGCCTGAGGCGAGTCAGGTGATGAGATTTGGCTTCCTTTGGCTAACAATGAGCCCAGCAATTTTCACCTCTGAGAACTTCCTGGAATCCTTTTGCCAGGGGAAAATAGCTTTGGAATGGGGGGAACTGGGAAAGGAGATGATTTTATATTATTTTTAAAGTTAGGTGACTTCCCTGAGCTGTCAAGTTGGAAGGATATATTCAGGCATAATATTTGTAATATTTAACTTTAAAGATGTGCCCCCCCCCCCGTAATTTTCGTAACACTTCGCTTCTTGCGCGCGCGCGGGGTGGGGGGGAATCAGCAGAAGACCTTCGAAGGAGGACCTCCCTGTCCAGACTGAGCGATGTTGGTGGAGATGCTCCTTCAGGTCTACAGGGCTGAGGCTGTTGAGGGCTTTAGGTTGCAGATCTTGCTGCTCCATAACGATCTATTTCAGCAAATAAATTTATTACTGAAGGCAAAGAAGCATAACAGGATTCAAAAAATAGCAAAAACTTAACTTACGTAAAACCCTATCTCAGCATACCAAAACAGCTCTCAACTAAGAATCACACAAGCAGAGTAGAGAAATAGCAGACTAGGAAGTGGGACCAGGCGCCTTTAAGCCTTGTAATTTATATTCCATTAAATGTCAGAGTAACCTTGGGACTAGATAACAAGCCTGGCTCACTCCAGTTTAAACCAGCTTCATCTGGTTCCCCAAAACAAGAAAGGTTCTTCATAACCTCATCACAACTTATCCCACCACCAGCTCTCAGCAAAAAGAAACTGCTGAGTTTCAGGAAGCCTGCATTAGATCAATACTTTTCTATGCCAGGAAAATGCAACCATGACACTTAAAGGTCAGCACTAACAATTTGAATTGTGCTTGAAAATGTGCTGGGAGCCAGGTAAGGTCCTTTAGGAGCAGTGATATGTGGTCTCGGCGCTGCTCCCATTCAGTTGCAGTTTTGGGTCACCTTCAAAGGTAGTCCCATGTAGACCACATAGCAGTAGTCCAAGCTGGAAATAACCAGAGCATGCACCACTCTGGCGAGACAGTCTGCGGGGAAGGAGGGTCTCAACCTGCGTTCCATATGGAGCTGCTAGACAGCTGCCCTGGACACATAATTGAGCTGCGCCTCCATGGTCAGCTGTGAGTCCAAAATGACCCCTAGGCTGCACACCTGGATATTTAGGGGCACAGTTACCCCATCAGGACCAAGGGGTCCCCCACACCTGCCCACCCCGTGTTCCCCAGGGACAGCACTTCTGTCTTGTCGGATTCGAGCTCAATCTGTTAGCCACCATCCATCTTCCCACCAACACATGGCCTTCACCACCTTCACTTGTTCCGATTTAAATGAGAAGAAGAGCTGGGTATCACCCACATACTGGTGATCACCCAGCCCCAAACCCCTGATGATCTCTCCCAGCAGCTTCATGTAGATATTAAAAAGCATGGAGGAGAGGACGGAGCCCTGAGGCACCCCACAAGTGAGAGCCCAGGGGTCTGAACACTCACCCCCCAACACCACTTTCTGGA
This sequence comes from Podarcis bocagei, assembly GCF_964188305.1. Taxonomy (NCBI): domain Eukaryota; kingdom Metazoa; phylum Chordata; class Lepidosauria; order Squamata; family Lacertidae; genus Podarcis; species Podarcis bocagei. The sequence goes on from NC_138135.1 coordinate 3,601,419, forward strand.
TATGACCCAGGAGGAAGGAGGGGAACCACTGCATAACCATTTCCCCAGCTCTCCTAGAGGGTTCAGAAGGACACCATGGCCAAAGGTCTCCAAAGCCACTGAGAGATCTAGTACAGTGTTTCCCAACCGGTGTTCCGCGGCACACTACTGTGCCGTGAGACATTGGCTGGTGTGCCGTGGGAGGGAGGCGGGCGAGTCGGGCGGTGAGAGGCGGCGGCGGCGAGGATCCGCGTCGAGCCGGGGGCGGCTCCGCGGTGGTGGTGCCGAGCGGCGGGGCAGCGCGTGCAAAAGGGAGGAGCGCGAGACAGTGGAGGAGGAGGAGGCCGGCATGTCCGGGCAGCAGCAGCAACAACAGCAGCAGCAACTCCCGGCGACGGCTCCTCAAGCCCCGCCGCCACCGCCTCCTCCGCCCGCTATCGCCGCCACCACCACAACAGCCGCCGCCGCCTCAGTTGCCGCCGTCCCTCAGTCCCTCGCTCTGCTGCCTCCTCCCACCCCCAAAGCTTGGAGGTTCCCCGGCAAGGGGGAGGGAAAAAACTTTCACTTTTGTGCGTCCCTCCCGGCGTGACGCTGCGCGCTGACGTCACGGGGCGGGGCTTTAATGGTGGTGTGCCGCGAGATTTTTTTTCAGTAAACAGGTGTGCCGTTGCCCAAAAAAGTTTGGGAAACACTGATCTAGTAGAACCAGGAAACAGCTTTCCCCTCAGACTCTAGTGCATGGGAGATCATCATCCAGCGCAACCAGTGCAGTTTCAGTCCCATCATGAGGCCTGAATCCCAATTGGAAGGATAATGGTGGCAGAAGCTTTCCTGGTCCTGCACCCCCAAAAGCTCCAGGCACAATATTTCATTAGCTTTGAAGGGACCATTGGATACTTGGTGGTCTTTTCTTCAAAAGACAAATATTCTGAATACTTTTTAATTGATGTATGATGTAAATAGCGCTTCTGTTTTCCTTGTTCCACATCAGAGAGACTTTGATACGCAGGTCTGAGTTCATTGCTCTCCCTGAAACTGCTGTGTTAGCAACACTGCCTGGGCAGTGTGTTTGGGGTTCCTGGGCTGCCTAGACAACAAGACCCCCTTCTCAGCCTGACTTATATGGTCCCAAGGAAAGCAGAGCAGTACGTTAGGCACCAGCTTGGCTGCAGGAGTGGCTGGGCACCATCCAACCCTCTTAGAGACGGTGCCACTCTGGATTTGTGTAGGTTTTCCTCTATAGCCTTTTCTTCTCCTGAAGATAACTCAAAAGGAAGTGAAGGAGTGCACCAAAGTTTTACGACCAGAGTTTTCCTTCACGATGGGCTTCCTTCCCAGGTTGATGAGCCCCATCTGCCCTCACTTTCCTCTGCAGAATGGGTAGAATCTGCCTTCTTGACTGTGGGATTCACTGTTGTTCTCCTCCTCTCCATCCACCAGGGCCTTTCTTCACCTGCAGCAGAATTCCCCAACCCACCAAGAATTTGAGACCCATCAGGTATCCTCACCTGGTTTTGGTGGCCAGTTGAAGCCGTTCCTGGGATTGTGGCCCCTGTTGCATGCTGACAGCTTCTGGAAGCCACAGGTGAGAGCTGAGTGCAGGGTGAGGACCAATGGTGGAGAAATTGCCCCATAAGGTGCATGACATTTCCCCCACCAAAGGTACTACCGCTCCCCTAACACCCCATGACATCGTATGATTATGATATTTAAGACAGTCCATCAATAAATCAATACTACATTTTCAAGGTACTACATATTCCACCAAGTACAGTTTATCTATTTGCCTTGAATAGGCTGCTTTTCAGTGTCATTTTAGGATAGTCCTGCATCAGAAGATGGGCATGAGATCAGACAGCACTTTTTTTAAAAAAAAAATTAAGCTGCTTTATGAACATTGGTTGAGGATTTTGAAAGTTGCTCATGAATTACTATCATTTGATATTGCAACTTCACTTCTTAAAAACTGGGAACATGGGTAGGAGGTGAGGGAATGTGGGAGACGTTGATATAGGAGAAGGTGCTAATGGAGCTTGATGTGTTCTCTTTCCCTTAGTTCAACTTCCTTGAAACCAAAACAGGATTCCCTTTCCTCCCACTCTGAAGAAGGAGATGGGGAAGACAGTCAGAACTCCAGGGGATGGGTCACCTCCCCCCCATTAGGAATAGAAATTAAAATGTGTGAAATGCGGAATATGCTTCATTGAATGAGGACACATAGTTCACATCAACAACCTCCAACAGGGGAGAAACCATTTAAAGGTATGGAGCGTGGGAAACGTTTCACTGATAGTGGAAAACTTAGAACACATCAGCGGACTCACAAGGGCAAGAAAGGATTCCAGTGCAGAGAGTGTGGGAAGAACTTCAATCAAAATGGACACTTAAGTTTACATCAACAGATTCTCACGGGGGGGAAACCTTTTAAATGTCTGGAGTGCGGAAAGTGCTTCAGTCAGAATGGAGACCTTAAATTACACCAGCGGATTCACACAGGGGAGAAACCATTTAAATGCCAGGAATGCGGAAAGAGCTTCAGTCAGAGTGGAAACCTTAGAATACATCAACAGACTCACACAGGGGAGAAACCATTTAACTGCCTGGAGTGCGGAAAGAGCTTCAGTCAGAGTGGAAACCTTAGAATACATCAACGGACTCACACAGGGGAGAAACCATTTAAATGTCTGGAGTGTGGAAAGAGCTTCAGTCAAAGTGGAAGCCTTAGAACACATCAACGGACTCACACAGGGGAGAAACCAATTAAATGCCTGGAGTGCGGAAAGAGCTTTAATGATAATGGAGGCCTTAGAATGCATCAACGGACTCACAAAGGGGAGAAACCATTTAACTGCCTGGAGTGCGGAAAGTGCTTCAGTCAGAGTGGACACCTCAATATACATAAACGGATTCACACAGGGGAGAAACCATTTAAATGCCTGGAGTGCGGAAAGAGCTTCAGTTTCAATGGCAACTTTAGAGAACATCAACGGACTCACACAGGGGAGAAACCATTTAAATGCCAGGAATGCGGAAAGTGCTTCAGTAAGAATGGAGACCTTAGAAAACATAAACGGACTCACACAGGGGAGAAACCATATAAATGTATGGAGTGTGGAAAGAGCTTCAGTTGCAATGCAACCCTTAGAACACATCAACGGACTCACACAGGGGAGAAACCATCTAAATGCATGGAGTGCGGAAAGAGCTTCATTCAGAATGGAGACCTTAGAAGACATCAACGGACTCACACAGGGGAGAAACCATATAAATGTATGGAATGTGGAAAGAGCTTCAGTCAGAATGGAGACCTTAGAACACATCAACGGACTCACACAGGGGAGAAACCATTTAAATGCATGGAGTGTGGAAAGTGCTTCAATCAGAGTGGACACCTCCATATACATCAACGGACTCACAAAGGGGAAAAACCATTTAAATGCATGGAGTGTGGAAAGAGCTTCAGGCAGAGTGCACACCTTAGAGGACATCGGCAGACACACAGGGGAGAAACTGTTTAAATGTATGGCGTGTGGTAGGTGCTGCAGTCAGAGTGGAACCCTTGATTTATATCAAGAAACTCGCACAAAAGACAAATCTTATAATTATCAGGAAAGTAGATAGAGGTTCAGTCCTAGTGGAAGTTCTAAATCAACAGACTCATGGACAGGAAGAACTTTAGGAGTTGAAATCCTACAAACCATCAACAAACTCAAAGAGGAGAAGCAGTTTATATGAAAAGACTGCAAAAAGTGCTTTATTTATAATGGAGTGATCAAGGAACATCCAGGGCCTCTCACATGGAAGAACCCATTTTGATGTATGGAGTGTGGGACATCTTCCTCTCAGAGTCCACTCTTTTCTTCACAGAAATGAACTCAGCAGGAAATCAGTCATTAACACATGTTGTGTATGTGAAGTTCTGGTATTTATGTGTAAAACTGTATAGTAATGAAATATTGAAGGCAATGTCAAACAATGTGATTATAATCTAAGATGTAAAGTACCTTTCGATAGAGAAGCGGTGAGGGTTTATCTGGACTGCTGGTGGTCAGTGAGGGCTCGGCGATATATTGTCCCATACTGGTTTCTAGACCACATCGTGATAACCTTCCAAAAACAATTGATATGGCAAGACCCCACAGATTACAGTGTGTGTTTCTGGGATGCTGATTTGTCTGGAAGCAGCCGGCAGAAAGCTTTGCTTTGTGAAGCCCCAGCAGATTCCGAGTTCCTGACTTCCCTCCCAGACGACAGGAAGCGAAAAACACACATCCATTGCCCTGTGTCCTTCCAGCGTCTTTCTTCCCATGCTCCCTTCTCCTGGTTTGTGTGCCTGACTTAGATATCCTGTGTGCTGTATTTTTTTACTGCTGAAACTGGATTTGCTCTCAGGAGCTAAGTTTTGTGCCTCACTGGGAACCCAGTGAGAACTGTATGCTTTGAAAACTCAGTAAAATATTACTGAAGAAGTCCTGCTGCCTCTGTGGGTGTTTTTGACCTCAGCATGGGAATTGCTCTACACGTGGCCCCTACCCTGCCGATACTTGGCTCGTGCCCTGGAGTTGCTGTACTCAAGCATGCAAGACGGGTGCATATGTGTGTGACTGGTTTTTGCACCAAACACTCACCCTCACCACCGCATGCTCTCCGAATACTGCTTCTTCACTAGAACTTCTCCCTGCCTCCTACATGTTCTGAAGAAAACTTAAAATGCTGTAATTTAATGGTAGATTTTCCCCAAGCCTTATTGCAAGAGGGGGAAGGAGCGGCTGCAGGTACCAGTGAAGTCTCCTGGGGGGGGCATCTTCCCTCACGAACCCCATGGGGCAATCCCAGAGCTCCTGCTTATTCTGGGGATAGTCCTTTTCCATAGTCCCAGAAGTTATTATTCTTCCTGCCAGAGGACCAGTGTGTATATTATTATCGTACTGAATTTACTGTTGTTGCTGCTTTTGCTGTCATGGACTGGCTGGGTGAAAGGGGGGGAGGCACCAGCTGGGGAACCCCCTGTTACGAAAAAGGAGCAATGCAGCAGCGAGCTGCAGCTGGCTCTAAAGCCAAACAGGATGTTGATGTTTGGGACTGTACCATGGAAACAAAGGGACAGTCTATTCACTGTACTGAGCACCGGATGTTAGCTCAGAGTGTCATCTGACCTGTACTGGAAGTACAGGGGTGGAGTCTCTCTCTCTGCTGTTGGTGTTTGGAGAGTGCAGACGCGTTTCTCCGTACTGCTGCAAAGACAGAAATAAAGGCATGTAAATACATTTCTGTCTGTCTCTTTCCCCTCCCTGGGGAAGGCAGGGAGGAGGAAAGAGTGGTGTGTTCTTCTCACATTTGAGGAGGATCGCCGATAGTGACCTCGCCTGTTTCCTGCTGGGAGACGCAGATGGGGAGGTCAACAAGGAGCTCAAGCCGGGCGCCTGGAGAGTGGCCAGTTCCTCTGACAAGGCTTGAGATTCCAACATATGGTAGCAATGCCGATGGTTCTGATCCATGGAAATCTGCATGAGAGGTTGATGGATCGTTCTTCATCCTCTGCACCAAGGGAAAAAAGATAACGTCTACGTGCAGCTGGAAGCTGAACAGACGGCTGGGCATCGAGACGAGGTGAATGCCAAGCAACGGAGCCCCAAAGCTATGGTGGATTTATGGCTGTGAAGTGAACGTGTTAAGAGGCAGTCTTCGGTTCACTAAAAGTGCCTGCGTTTGTGAGAAACCAGCACTGTGGGGAAAACAGCCGCATACCTTGCATGCCGAGATAAGACTGGTATGCACAGTTGCTAAGCAACGACAAGTCAGAAGAGTGGAAACTTACTGACTGGGGGCTGGAACACAGAGTGTGTTTTGTCTACTTCACTGTTCTTTGCAAGGACTTTTAAGCAGCTTGCGGTTTAACTGCCAAGTGGAGAAGGCAGTAAACAACCAAGAAAGACTCTTGGAATTTTACAGGCTCGAGAGTGAGAGCTGAGGCTTGGATTCAAAATTGATGCCAAGAAGGGGGGAGGCTTGCCTTACCCACCTCCCCTGACTAATGGCAATTATTCATCTTGTTCTGTAAAGATGAAAGCCCTACTACAGAATCAGAGGATCTTTGAGGTGATTGAGAACCCCATCCCTGCAGCACCAATGCCAGGTTGGAATTCACAGAATGTGAAAGCCAGGACGGCTATAATTCTGTGTGTCTCAGATGATCAATTGGTGCATATTCAGGATTTAGAACATGTGCGAGATATTTGGGAGACGCTGCGTAGAACACATCAGAGAGATGCTGGTTCTTCAGCGTTGCTGCATTTTGAAAAGCTGACCAATCTGAGGCTAGCGCCTGATGGAGATGTTCAAGCGCATCTGACGGAGATGAAATTTCTGCGCCAGCAGATGGCGGAACGCAATTTCCCTCTACAGGAGGAGGTATTTTGCTTTATGATTATAAACAGCCTAAATCGGACTTATAAAACGGTTGCCAGTCAGCTTGGTTCCCTACCGGCCCAGGATCTTACGGCGGAGAGGGTGTGTGCCGTGGTTCTGAATGAACACAACAGACCTGCTGCACTGGAAGTGAAAGACAGGGGGAGGGAGGAACGGAGTTCTAACTCCCCCACTGCTGTTGCTACTGGAGAGCATGCTGTAGCTTTGAACATTGTCCGATGTTACAATTGTGGACAGACTGGGCATCTTCAGCGGAACTGTAAGAAGCCACATCAGCTGAGAGGAGCTAAGAGCAGCTCTGTGAAGCCTGAGGCGTCAGGCAAAAGTCATACCAAGTCTCAGGTGAAACTTGCAAAGGCTTTGATGTCGAAAGGAACCACACCAGAGGTGGAAAACACATTTGTCATTGACACTGGAGCCACGAAGCACATGACCCCACACAGAAGTCTGTTTTCAACGTTTAAGAAGCAAAGCTTCACTGTGAAGCAGGCCAACGGTCAGGAGCTGGAAGCGACCGGGTTTGGAACTGTGTATCTTGAGAGTCTGAACTTGACTATAGACAATGTGTACTTGATTCCTGAGTTGAAGTTCAATCTGCTGAGTGTTTCGCAGATTGCAAAGAAAGGACTGAAACTGTCCTATGATGCTGAAAGCTGCGAGATCTTCAAAGATGGAGAGTTGTATCTTTCTGCCAGAGAGAAAGATGGACTGTATTTGTTGACTTTTGATCAAAGTGATTACATGAAATGTAATTCATCTGATTCTAACATGATTTCTCTCGCAGGTGTGACCAAGAAGGTCCAGGAGACGACAAGGGTCGACAGAGCGTTTCAGCGGGTGTATGCTGATGTGATTGGTCCTCTAGCACCATCTAGAGGCAATGCAAGATATTATCTTGTGTCCAGAAGGATGTTATGGTTGATGGTGTCAAAGGCTGCTGAGAGATCCAGCAGAACTAGGAAACAGCTCTCACCTTTGTCCCTAGCCCACCGGAGATCATCAACCAGCGCGACCAAGGCAGTTTCAGTCCCATGGTGAGGCATGAATCCCGATTGGAAGGGATCCAAATGCTCCACATCCTCCAGGCATGCCTGGAGTTGTTCAGCAACCACCCGCTCAATCACCTTGCCCAAGAATGGAAGATTTGAGAATGGGCGATAGTTGGCCATATTAGCCAGGTCTAAAGATGTTTTTTTAAGAAGCGGTTTAATGACCGCCTCTTTCAGTGGGTCTGGGAAGACTCCTTCACAGAGGGAAGCATTCACCACCCCGCAGAGCCCATCGCCCTGCCCTTCCCGGCTCGCTTTTATCAGCCAGGATGGGCAAGGGTCAAGGAGACAGGTGGTTGGTTTCACTTGTCCAAGCAGCCTGTCCACATCCTTGGAGGTAACAGATTGGAATTGATCCCATGTAACAGGACTAGACAGAACTCTAGCACTCTCCTGCCCTGGCCCTGCTCCCACGGTGGAGTCTACCTCCTTTCAAAAAGCTTGTGTGCTCAGCCCAGGAAAATTCTTTGCGGAAAAGGCACACCAAAACATCAGAAAACATCTCCAGCCATGTTCTTGCTGCCACCTTGAAAAAGTTGATGGGTCAACTTTTTTCATCTTAGCTTGTTTATTACGGTTGTTGGAGTTGTTCTCCTCTTCTTCCTCATCGTCTGGTTTCCCAACAATGTTGGCATGGCTGCTGCTCACAAAAAAATAAATCTGAATTTTTTCATTTTGCCACAGTTATTGTGACAAAGGAATCTTCCAGTTTTCCTGGGTGCACGGTTGAAAGAAGGAGAGAGGGGTGGGTAGCTGCAAGCGTGGAGGGAAATAGTGTGAGTGCTGTGAAGGTGGATCTTTTGGGCAAAGGACCAGCCCCTCCCACCCATCCATTCCCTTTCGCAATATGGCATTTTTACAAAAGATTCTGTTTCCTCCTCCTGCCACAGGACAGGTGACTGGGCCCATTGCAGATCTCCCCTTTCCAAACTGCTGTGTACAATAGCCCCAAAGCCACCACTCACTTCCTTGAAGAAGGTAGCTCAGCAACATTCCACCCCAGGCAGCATGGGGTTCCCAGTGATGGGAATTGTAGTACAGAACACCTGGCAAGCACAAGGTTGGGAAAGAGAGGGTAGTAGAGCATAGTAGTCAAATGAACCAGGAAACTGCTCTTAAACCAGGGAGAAGAAAGCCAAGAAATTTCCCTCTTTACAAGGGTGACTGGTGCTGCTGTGGTGCAAGTGTCATCTCCGGCCACGGCAACGTTACTCTAGAGTCGCGTGCGGCAGCATTTCTGCTCCTGCACCAGCCACATGCACAGCACTTCAATCTTGAGTCTCAATCACAGTATAGAATGAGTCATGGCAGGAATAAGTTGTGGCAAGACTTCTGAAATTGCTCGCCATGAGACTACCTGGCACGAAACCAGAGGAGCTTTTGAATTTTTCCAGGTCTGCCCTTTTAAATTGAGGCTGGTTGAGCATGATGCCTGCATTGTGGGGAGTTGGGCTAGATGACCTTTGGGGTACCACCCGTTCTGTGACTGCGAGGAAGCAAGCTGTGCCCGACTGAGTTAAACCACCTAACCCAGCGCTGCAGGCACTGACAGGCAGCGGCTGCCCAGGGATTCAAATGGGGGCATTTCCCAGCAATACCTGGGTATGTGGTGCAGGTGGTGTAACAACAACAACAACAACAACAACAACAAATTTTATTTATACCCCACCCTCCCCAGCCATGACCGGGCTCAGGGCTGCTAACAACCAATAATAAAAACAAGTTGATTAAAATACAATTTAAAAAACAAGGTTAAAATACAACATTAAAACATTAGGATGCAGCCTCTTTACAGGAGGAGAAAGGAAAAAGAAAGGGGGGAGGATCAAACTGATTCCAAGCCAAAGGTCAAGTGGAACAACTCTGTCTTACAGAGTTGCAGAAAGAAATCAGATCCCGCAGGGCCCTGGTCTCATGAGGCAGAGCGTTCCACCAAGTCGGGGCCAGTGTTGAAAAGGCCCTGGCTCTGGTTGAGACTAATTTGACTTCCTTAGGGCACGGGACCTCTAGGGTGTTGCTATTTATGGACCTCAAGGTCCTCCGTGGGACAGACTGGGAGAGGTGGTCCCTTAAGTACGAGGGTTCTGGAGAATTCACTCTATGTTTGGGGTGGTGCTGGGGGCTGCTGCCTGCTTCCCACCCCTTCTCCTCCCAAGGCTAAAGGGACAAAAGTAGAGGAGGCCAAAGGGGCTCATCTAGTCCAGCGTCCTGTTCTCACAACCTGAGGCTGGCATCCCTGAGGTGAGCCAAAGCAGCGCCACACCTGTGCTTTCTGTGCTTGGCCACCAGGGGGCAGGCTGGGACATGCAGGTTAATGTTGCTGCTTTTTGCTGGAGTCTGTCTTTTTAAAGATTATTTTTAAGGTTTATAGAGAAAAACACAAAACTTAAAACCTTTTTCCTTTTTAAAAAGACCAAAACAAGACTTTTATTTGGATACAGTAAAAACACAAAGGGGGGCATTGAGAAATAAAGAGAGAAGAAAAATAAATAAATGAATAAATAAAAAGGAGTAAAAGGCAGGTGAAAAGGGAATGATAGAAAAATAAGATTCAGAAAATAAAGAACATCTGTCTGCTCTGTAAAAACAATACTCACTTTGTCCAATCCAATACAACAACCCACAAAACCACTTCCTATAAACAAACATTATATTCCATCCTCAAATCCAGATGTCTATTTCTTTTTCTTCTTCACGCAAATAGTCTGCGAGAGGTTTCCAAACTTTAACAAATATGAACAATGACTTTTCTCTGATTAAACACGTCCATTTTGCCATCTCAGCACACAGCTAAGCCCATTACTTTTAAGAGCCATTCTTCCCTGGTTGGCAGGGATGAGTCCTTCCATCTTTGTGCAGATAAAAGTCTTGCCGCTGTGGTCATATGTTGAAACAAAGATGGATTATAGAAATTGTTCCAGGGATTTATGTATAGGTTGGGGGGGTTGCCCCTCCAGCCGATATCATGCACATGCAGCCCACTACCAGAATCAGCACCATCACTTTTGTGACTTTTATGATTTGTCCCCACAAAACACTTCATCACAGTTTCTTCCTATCTATTCAAAGGGCCTCTGCTGCACAATACCAAATGTAAGAATTCACTGATAGATGTATCTCTGTACTGGCTCACTGGGAAAACTTCAGAAATTCATATAGACATGTGAGCTCAGCTACTCAGCAGCCCCTCTGCCTGAGTGATAATCCCTGGCCTCCTGATAACTGAGTGCCAGACAGGTACCCCTTCCAGAAATAACAAACCCAGATGAAGACAAAAGGGTGTGATTAACTTGGCTGGGAAATGTAAATATCTCTTTTGTTCCACTTGATGGGTGTTTGGTGGAGGGCAAGGGGAACCATGGGGCAGGGTCCAGGATGCTCAGATTACTGCCACCAGACCTCCCCTTTCATGATTAACCATGATGTATTAGTGATGTCGTTGGGGGGGGGTGTAACATGGGGATGAGCAGCTAATAAAAGTTTGGGGGCTCTTTTGTTCAGGGCTTACATCTTGTTCCCCCTTGTGGCAGGTGGGAGTCCTGTGGCGACAGTCTTCAATCAAGACCAAGCCTACTGGCTGCTGTTTTTGTTACGATATGGATGCAATGCAGCTACAAATTGCTAGCTTGAAAACACCACATGATGGAATGTTGGGACTGTTCTGTGGGAAACAGAGGGACAGTCAATTCACAGTGCGAAGCACCGGAATTAGCTCAGAGTGTAATATGAGCTCTTCCTCTTGTTCCTGTACAGGAAGTACAGAAAGTGTTTGTCACTTGACTGCTGGAGCTTGAAGAGAGCAGTCATGTTTTTGTAATGCTGCAAAGACAGAAATAAAGGTATGTAAATACGTTTTCTGTCTATCTCTTTCCCCTGTCGGGGGGGGGGGGCAGGAAAGAGGGGAGGTGTTCTTCTCACGCTGAGAAGAATCGCCTATTGCGACCTAGCCTGTATCTTGCTGGGAAATGCAGACAGGGAGGTCAACAAGAGATCAAGCCTGGAGAGTGGCCAGTTACAAATGAGATAGGCTTGAATTCCGACAGTTTTGCTCTGGTATTCCTGGCTGGTGTCCTTGTTTTCTGTTCAAGGGAGCCCTCAGATTTCTCCGTTAACAAAGGGCAAGCAGGAAGGCTGCCCCCCCCCCCGTCACTGAATGCCAAGGAGACACAGCTCCCCCACCCAACACCCCTGCCCTGCTTGGCAAGAGAAGGCCCTGGCGGCACCCGAGATGCGCCCCCATTGTCTGGGCCAAAGGGCATCATCGCTTCCGCTCTTGGCAGGGGACCCAAGCCTTACCCAACCTCCCATCTGCCAAGAGAGATGTTGGCAACAGTAAGAGCAGCCACACACAGCCCTGGCACAGGGGGCAAAGCCTGCCCTCTGCCCGCCTGCTCGGGAGTGAAATAAATAATGAATTGCCTCCCCAAGGGGCCCCTGCCTCAGAAGGAGGACCGGGACCTCGGAAGGAGCGCGATTGAAGGCTCCGTACCAGTCAGGAAAAGACAGAGACCACACCAGGATTTTTGGAGAAAAGCAAAGCCTGATCGTTATTGAAAGAACAGAAAAACAAATAAGTGTTGCAACAGGGTCCCCGCTCACCCAATGACACGGAGTGAGAGACCCCGAACAAAAGGACTGCCTTGACTCTTATACCTTTCCATACAGGTCAATAGCAGCGGAGGTGGGAAGCAACATAAATGGCATGAAGAGTGGATTAAGAGTAGGATGTTGAAAGACTTTCGGGAGGTGTCAATTTGCTGGAGGGCTCGAGTAATATGTGGTGATCTTCGATCTTCGTCCTATTTAATTCTGGATCTGCTTTAAATGGCTTTTCCTTTATCTACAGGAAAATACCTCCGCAACCGCTGATAATCAGCATGCAGATCGTGAGGCTGGATGTTTGGGAAATGGCTTAAATGTTAATGTGGAATCCTATTCTGCATTGCTATCAATTCGGGTGTGGTAGCCTGATGTTCGCATACTTATTGAAAAATAAAACTACTTTTATATCTGTGTGTATTCATGGTATCGTTTGCAGACCCAGTAGATGGCAGTGTGGTGGAGAGTTTGGGCAGCCTTTTGGATACAATTTTGAGTCAAGTACATACATTTGAAATACTTTGATTGTTACATTCTTCAAAACTACATTTTGGATACATTCAGAAAAGTACAGCATAATACAGCATTTCAGTAAAGATACATTCACAAATACATTTTGCAAGGGAAACACATTTTTAAAAAGATACCTTCATTAAGAAAGAGGTACACTTCATAGTGAAAAAGATACATTTCAGTATCAGTGAAACAGGAATAGCAAAAGGCACATTAAATCACATTCAACGATACATGAAAAGACACAGCAAAATATTCTTCAAGGCACAGTTTATTATTCTTGTTGGGCTTTGGGGTAGAATGATAATCTGATATCTGTAGGGTCATTTTTTCTTTATTCCCCTCTCTGGCCCTGATTCTCTAATGACAGGGAGTGCAGCAGAGATTGATTGATTAATGAATTTCTATAGACCATCTTTTAACAATATATCTAAGCGGCAGAGAGAAAAAACCGAAGCAGCTGCAGCCAAGCAAAATATTACCAATCTTCTGTACTAAGTTTGGGGGGGCAGTGCCCAAACCTTGAAAATTAATAGATGGCAAGATTCTGATGATTTGGGATGTGAAGGGAGAAATACAAGCTTCAGGGGAATTCCTGGGCTAGCCCATGCGAATGACCTGGCCATTAAGAAACAATGCAGGGCCATTGAGGGCCATGGGCAACGCAGAATCCTAGATTCCTAGAGTTGGAAGGGACCCCCCCTGGTCATCTAGTCCAACCCCTGGCAATGCAGGAATTACACCTAAGGGTTTACTGCCCAGATGGACCAAGGGCTTCTCTGAGGAGAAGGCAACTTCCTATGTTCTTACTGGGCAGGGGCCACCACTAAGCAGCCCAGCACCCTTTTCATGCAGTTGGTCTGGGGTTCAAAGCATCTCCAGGTGGGCTAAGAAGGATCACCCTTCTCTGTCTTGAGATCCTGGAGATCCACAGAAGGAAGGTTGCAGTGTTTGGGACATTTTAGGGCCGTAAATCATGGTCTCCTGACAGCGGCAATGATGCAAGATCATGAATCTTTAGCCAAGGACCTTGGCAATCTCCTCTGTTGACTCATACGCAGGAGATGGTCGGAGTGTGTGATATCAGCCTTGGTCCAAGATAGCCAGAATAAAAGAGGAAGAGCCCCCAAACTTAAGCTGCTTAAACTGATCAGCCCCACAAGAAGTGTGAAAAACACCCTGTCTCCAGACAGGAGAACTTGGATTATTCCTGCCCAAGACCCTTCGCTTTATCTTTGCTACCTATTCCTCCCCACCCCACACCTTCTTCTCTCCATTCCCAAGAGGCCCCCTTTATCATTTATGAGCAGAAAAGACATCCTTACAGAGAAATATATGCCTGATTCTATTAATGTATTTTTTAAAAATAGCAATAGCCTCAAGAGAGGGTGGTTTTGAGCAGAGGAGCCGCGTTGGGTGAATAGGGGCCCTAAACTTTTCCTTGCTGTTCGTTTTTCGGCTTGAAATCTATACCCAAGCTGGTTTTCATAGAATCGTAGAGTTGGGACCCGGGGTCATCCAGTCCAACCCCCTGCAATGTAGGAGTTGTCACCAAAGCATCCATAACAGATGTCCATGTGGCCATTGATCAAAACCTCCCCAGTAAAAGGGAGTCTCTGGAAAAAGAGTTGAGAGGCGGGAGTTTTGGGGTGGGGAAATGGCAGCAGAAAACAGGTTTGGTCCCTTCACCTCCTAAGGCTGTTTTTCATTTTTTTAAAATCCTGACCTTTCAGACATCAACACAGGATTGCTGGTGGGGGCTGTGGACTCCGAGGGACATTCCTCCATTTCTGGTGGGAATGCCCTCAGGTTTTATTAGTCTGGTGGGAAAAAAATAAATAAGGTCTTATATATATAATAAATGTTCATAAATGTACCAAGCAAACATGTACATAAATATATAAACCACATGTCTGAAGCAGCACAGGAAAACAGCCATGAAGCCATTTTGGCTCCCAAACTGATCAAATGTTTTCTCTGCAAGGTCAAAGGAAAATGGAAAAGACTCCCCATTGTCTTTTCCTTCACAAATCCTGTCTTAAGGGTATGTCTGTCTGTGTTTGAATAGGTTGAGCCTGTGACCTGGCTCAGGAACTAAGTATTTGTCATTACGAAAGACTGGCCAGGCTCCCCAGGGTATCCAGTCAAGTGACCATTAACAGGTAACCTGCCAGACAGGAGATAAACAACGACAGGAGGTAAACAACACACTCAGATTTCTGCTGTAGACCACCCTTTCTGTGATGTAGGTATGATGTGTCTTGGACTCCAGGGCGGACAATTTAAAATGTCAATATAAAGGGGGGGCACACCTAGGTTCTGGGTCCTCCTCCTTCTCCTGCGCGTGAAGGGGGCACCCTGTTGCAACAGTTCAATAAAGATCAGGCTTACTAGCTGCTTTGCTTCTCAATATTCTCTGGTTGGCCTCTGTTCTTTTCTCCAACCGATCGAGAACCTACAAAGGACTCTATAAAGCTCTTGCGTCCCCCATAAGGGAATAAGGGCAGATTCTGGCCTCAAGTATATTCAAAAATAGATAAAGCAATTCAATCACCTGTTCAGGCTTCCCCACAACTGCAGCTAAGATTTCCCAGGATTGGAAAACCTTGAAAAATCTACATTTGCCTTCATTTGCCATAAGGATTTACAGACTTTGGCTCTTGCGGGGGGGGGGGTGGCAACCCACACATAAACTGCATGTTTCCAGGGGGATACAGAATGCTTGCATGTTATCTGGTGTGATTTTACTTCCCATGCTTTGGACTTAAGATGCCCAGCATCCAGCATTCATGCCAGCGTGAGAAATACGGGTGTCTTTTTAAAAATGGGTTGCCACCTCTCATTTTATTTATGGTTCATTTGCTTTGTTCATGGTATGATGCAATAACCTGCACTGCCCTCAACAACTGGAGGGGACCATGCTTATGAATCCTTGTTGCTGGAAACCACAGGAGCAGGGAAAGCTCTTGAGTTCGAATCCTGCTCGCTGGTTTCCCACTGGGACTTCTGTTTAGCCACTGTGAGAGCAGGATGCTGGTTCTCAATAGTGTGTGTTGTCTGCTCCCAAGTCTTTGAGAGGGTGCAGAAGCCGGGTGGCAATGGAAAATGGGTGCCCCAGTGTGGCTGACTCCTGCCAGCTGGGCTTGTTTTCCTCTTGTGCCCCTGAATCATCCCACACAGCTGCAAACGCCTCTCTCTCTCTTGCATTCTTGCATCTTCTCCAGGACGTTTTGTCCTGTCTGAGTCTCTTTCTGTTCTGCAGACTATCCCTGCTAACAGTCCCGGGCTTCCTCTTGCATCAGCCTGGCCTGGGAGAGGAGGAGAGGAGAGAGGAGGAGGGCGCAGCATGACGAGGAATCACCAGCCCCACCTCCGATGATTCAGGAACACAAGAGCCCTGCCCCCCCCCTTTGGTCATTCCCACAACTGGTCTTCAGAAACATCTATCGCCTCAAATAGTGCAGGCAGAGAAGAGCAACCCTGGCTAGGAGCCGCAGACAGACTTCTTCTCCATGAATTTGGCTAACTGCAGGCAAAAGACCTTCTCAGTAGTGGCGCCCACCCTGTGGAATGCCTTCCCGTCAGATGTCAAAGAGATAAATAATTATATGGCCTGCCATAGGCATCTGAAGGCATCCCCATACCAGGAAGCTTTTATAGCTCAGTTTGTAGAGCGTGTTCTGTTGTCTTTTTCTATATTCTGTTGGAAGCCGCTGTGACAGGAATCTTGAGGTCTTATAGATATGTTAAATGTTCATAAGTGTACCAACTAAGCACGTACATAGATAGCACAGGAAGACCGACCTGAAACTGTTTTGATTCCCAAACTGAGCAAATGTTTTCTCTGCAAGGTCAAAGGAAAATGGAAAAGCCTCCCCATTGTCTTTTCCTTCATAAATCTTGTCTTAAGGGCACATTTAAGATATGAATAGGGTGTGAGCCTGTGACCTGGCCAAGGAACTAAGTATTTATCACTACAAAAGACTGGCCAGGCTCCCCAGGGTATCCAATCAAGTAACCTGCCAGACAGGAGATAAACAATGACAGGAGAAAAACAACATTCAAATTTCTGTTTTAGACCGCCTGTTCTGTGATGTACGTATGATGTATCTGGGGGGTGGTCTTAGGTTACACCCCTTGTGTGATGTGTGTATGATGTTTCTGGGGGTGGTCTTGGACTGCAGGGTGGCACTTTCAAAAGTCTTTATAAGCCCTTGCACAGCATTTTTGTGGGTCCTCCTCCTTTCCTGCGAGTGAGGGGAGCACCCTGTTGCAACAGATCAGTAAAGATCAGGCTTACTAGCTGCTTTGCTTCTCAATATTCTCTGGTTGGCCTCTGTTATTTTCTCCTACCGATAGAGAACCCACAAAAGGACTCTATATGGGCTCTTGGATACACCATAAGGGAAAAAAGTGCAGATTTTTGTTTACAACAGATGGCTACGCTCAAAGGGATGTTTGGTTACCCGGATTCTGGGAGCACCAGGCAGTTTGCCAGAAGGAATAACCAGTCAGATGGGCAATGTGCAAAAATATATTATTATTTATTATTATTATTAGAAAGCCATCTAGGTTGCTGGTGACAACCGACTCCAGATTTTAGCTTTGCTTTCTCCCTGAGCACAAGTCATTGTGTGTGTTGCAGAACAGCATTCCACAGGGTCAATCTGCCACCTGCCCCAGCCAGACCCAAGTTCACCTCCACAGTGTGAATGAGGCCACGGCTGCCACCTGCTCACAATGTCTCTCCCATGGCTGGTACATTCAGTTCTGCCAGCAAAAGCTTGTTCCAGACTTGTCACCGTGATTTCGAAATCAAGAAGAAGAGGCTGGTCTGGTGTGGAAGTGCAAGCCCTGGACTCAGTTGGCCCTCGGCCCTTGCCTACATTTGCTTGCTGAGTGGATCAGAGCCCAGGGACAACATTGGCCACAGCATCAGCCATGTAGTTGGGTTCCACAGTGCAGAAACTGCCTGACACCCCACAACCTCAGGCATTGCTTGAATCCTGATATTATGCGACTTGTAAAATAATCTCTAGGGATGCGGGTGGTGCTGTGGGTTAAACCACAGAGCTTAGGACTTGCCAATCAGAAGGTCGGCGGTTCGAATCCCCGCGACGGAGTGAGCTCCCGTTGCTCGGTCCCAGCTCCTGCCAACCTAGCAGTTCGAAAGCACGTCAAAGTGCAAGTAGATAAATAGGTACCACTCCGGCGGGAAGGTAAACGGCGTTTCCGTGCACTGCTCTGGTTCACCAGAAGCAGCTTAGTCATGCTGGCCACATGACCTGGAAGCTGTACGCCAGCTCCCTCGGCCAATAAAGTGAGATGAGTGCTGCAACCCCAGAGTCGGCCACAACTGGACCTAATGGTCAGGGATCCCTTTACCTTTACCTTTAAGACAATCTCTCTCTCACACACACACACAGTCATAGAATCGTAGGTGGGACTCTCGAGGGTCATCTAGTCCAACCCCCTGCAATGCAGAAATCTCAGCTCAATAATTCTTTTTTAAATTTTTATTAGAAATTATATTTACAACATAACATAACTCCCCCACCCCCGTAATACAGAAATCCACCCTCATTAAACGTGAACATAAGAATAGCTTATAAGAAGTAAATAAGGAGGCCAGATACAGGATAAAGGAAGTCTTTTATTTGGTTGTTTGTATTGTTGTATGTTATGCTTATTGCATGTTATGTTCAGCTCAAGAATTCATGACAGATGGCCATCCAACCTCTGCTTAAAAACCTCCAAGGAAGGGGAGCCCACCATCTCCCAAGGGAGACCGTTCCACTGTTGAACAGCTCTTATTGTCAGAAAGTTCTTCCGTATGTTGAGTCAGAATCTCCTTTCGAAGCCACTGGTTCTTGACTCCTGCCCTTCAGAACAGGAGAAAACAAGCTTGCTCCCTCTTCCATGGGACAGCCCTAACTGTGTTTCAATCAGGAGTAATTGCCTCCTGAATTTTGACACCAGGGGAACTCTGCCAGAGGTTGGAAAGCGGCAAGTCTGGGTGTGAAAACACAGGGAAGACGCCTGCCTGACATTGATAGGGAGGGAGTTCCAAAGTGTTGCCAGAGTTCTTCCAAATGTGCCCAGGGCCATTTTGCTCTTTGCAGGCTCCCCTCTGCCCCATTCTTCCCAGGCACAAAGCAAGCTGGCAGTCGCTTGCTATGTGTGCCCCAAGCCCAAAGGAATGCTGGGTGCCCTGAACCTGTTTTCTGGGTGAAAGGTGACAGAAAGCCTCAGGTTCTTTCTCTGCCTTTGCTCAGGTCAGCCCAGAGAATGCAGAGGGTTGTTGTCTTGCCAGTTGGAAATCTGAGGAACCAGGAGGCCTCGCCAGTGGCTATATTTACAAATGCGCAGGAGCTTAAGCGCTTTGCACCAAGACCGAGATTTTGTGCGATTCCTGGCTGCGGCAAGCAAGGTGTTCCCAGCCAAAGATTATTCAGCCATTGTGATCAAATGCAAGGACCTAAGGGCATAAGAGGATGTGGGTGGCACTGTGGTCTAAACCACTCTTGGGCTTGCTGATCGGAAGGCTGGCGGTTCGAATCCCCGCGACGGGGTGAGCTCCCGTTGCTCGGTCCCAGCTCCTGCCAACCTAGCAGTTCGAAAGCACGTCAAAGTGCAAGTAGATAAATAGGTACGGCTCCAGCAGGAAGGTAAATGGTGTTTCCGTGCGCTGCTCTGGTTTCGCCAGAAGTGGCTTAGTCATGCTGGCCACATGACCGGAAAAACTGTCTGTGGACAAACGCCACAGCCTGTAAAGCGCGATGAGCGCCACAACCTCAGAGTCGTTCGCAACTGGACTTAACTTTCAGGGGTCCTTTACCTTTACCTTTTTAAGGGCATAAGAAGAGCCTGCCGGATTCGGCCCAAGGGGACCAATCTAGTCACTTTGGTCAGCCAGATGCCCACCAGCAAGACCTGAGTACGACCCCACCCCCACCAACGCTCTCCTCACCTGTGATTCCGGGTGATTGGCATGATTCAGAGGTGAGATTATCCAGATGGTGGAGGGACGGCCTAGCCATTGTGGCCAGTATTATTGATTATTATTTATCTTTTGTGTACCTATGCCACCCTTTTCTCTGGGGAGCTTGAGGTAGTGTATTTGCTTCCCCATTGTCGCTCCTCATTTAATCCAAACAACAACCCTGTGAGGTAGGTTAGGCTGAGGGGAAGCGACTGGCCCTCAAGGTCAACCAGCGAGGTTTTTTGGCTTGAACCACCATTGGCAGGACTGGCAGCAAAAGCAGCAGATATGTTTTATACTTAAAACACTATTTAGTCTCTTGCTAATTATGCAGTTTCAAATGCGCATTTTATATTTGACTACCTTTAGCAATGCTTTGTTTTGAAATGTTTAAGAGAAGGTTTTTCATTGTTATATTAGCTGCGTTCCGTAGTTGGCCTCCTTTGTAATGTTTTATGTTCAAATCTTTTAAGACAACATTTTAGTTTCCTGTTAACTATGTTACTTTAAATCAGGCACAGGCAGACTCGGCCCTCCAGATGTTTTGGGACTACAGCTACCATGATCCCTAGCTAACAGGACCAGTGGTCAGGGATGATGGGAATTGTAGTCCCAAAACAGCTGGAGGGCCGAGTTTTCCTGTGCCTGATTTAAATGCATACTTTGCATTTGACTTTCTTCATGACTGCTTTACTCTCAATGGTTTTGTCTTAAAAATATAAAGTGGTATACAGTGGTACCTCAGGTTAAGTACTTAATTCGTTCCAGAGGTCCGTTCTTAACCTGAAACTGTTCTTAACCTGAAGCACCACTTTAGCTAATGGAGCCTCCTGCTGCCACCGCATGATTTCTGTTCTTATCCTGAAGCAAAGTTTTTAACCCGAGGTAATATTTCTGGGTTAGCGGAGTCTGTAACCTGAAGCGTATCTAACCCAAGGTACCACTGTAGATGTTATAAGAGAAAACTGCTCCTTTATCCCCTTACGGGGTACCCAAGAGCCTGTATAGAGTCCTTATGTAGGTGCTCTATTGGTAGGAGAAAATAACAGAGGCCAACCAGAGAATATTGAGAAACAAAGCAGCTAGTAAACCTGATCTTTATTAAACTGTTGCAACAGGGTCCCCCGGCTCACCCCACGCAGGGAGGGAAAGGAGGAATCCAGCACATTGGTGTGCAAGCTCTTATATAGACTTTTGAAATTGCCTCCCCTGTAGCTCAAGACCACCCCCAAAAACATCATACATGCATCACAGAAAGAGGTGGTCCCCAGCAGAAATTTGAGTGTGTTGCTTCTCTCCTGTCTGCCAGGATACCTGATAATGCCTTATTATCCGATTGCCTTTTCTGGGTAGCCTGGCCATTCCTTGGAGATGGTAAATACTTAGTTCCTGAATCTCTTATGTACCACGTTGATAGTGTGCTCAGCTTAACAGATACTTGCCAGACTGTATTCACAGGGAGGTGTAAGCAGCCCCTACAGTCCAAAGACAATTGGGAAGCTTTCCCCATTTCCTTCCTCCTGGCAGAGAAATGTTTGAGGTAAATTTGGGAGAGTCAAAAATGGCTTCAGGATTGTTCTCCTGTACTATTTCAGAGACGTGGTTTATATACTTATGTACGTGTTTGCCTTGTATATTTATGAAGATTTATTTAATATATATATGACCTTAGAATTCCTATAATGTAGAAATGAAATACTAATAACAATAATTTAAATAAAAAAACCTCCAGTGAAGGAAACTCCTCCTTAGAAGGTGCTGGCATCTCCTTCCTTGGAGACATTTAGGTAGAGGTTGGATGGCCATCTGTTAGCGTTTTCTTAGCTGCAATTCCTGCATTGCAGGAGGCTGGACTAGAAGACCCTTGGGGGTGTTAACGGAGAAATCTGAGGGCTCCCTTGGACAAAAAACAAGGACACCAGCCAGGAATACCAGAGCAAAACAGCAGCCAGTAGGCTTGGTCTTTGTTGAAGACTGTTGCGACAGGACTCCCACCTGCCACAAGGTGGATCAAGATGGAAGCCCCGAACAAAAGAGCCCCCAAACTTTTATTAGCCGCTAATCCCCAGGTTACACCCCCCAAACTACATCACTAATACACAGCGGCGTAGCGTGAGTTGTCAGCACCCGGGGCAAGGCAAGTAATTTGCGCCCCCCCTAACCTGCCGATCTGAGGCGAGTTGCCGCTGGCGCTGCTGCCCAAACCACGCCGCTTGCCCGGAGGAGGAGGGGGGCAGAGAGGCGAGAAAAATGCAAAATGGCCCAGCAGCTGCAGCAGCAGCGGCGGAGGCGGTGCTGTGAGGAGGGGCTGTCTGGCGCGTCCTCCGCGGCGAGCGGAGCGCTGAGAGCCGCTGCCTGCCGGGCGCCTTCAGCCCGGGCGCGCTCACAGCTCGTCGGTTCCGCGAGACATGGGGCTCAGCTACAGCCTGCGCCGGAGGCTCTTCGGCGAGTCCGGAGGCAGCGAGTGCGCCCCCCCCAGATGTTGCGCCTGGTGCGGCTGGCACCCCTGGCACCCCCCACGCTACGCCACTGCTAATACATCATGAAAGGGGAGGTCTGGTGGCAGTAATCTGAGCACCCTGGACCCTGCCCCATGGTTCCCCTTGCCCTCCACCAAACACCCATCAAGTGTAACAAAAGAGATATTTACATTTCCCTGTTTCCCAGTCCCAGCCAAGTTAATCACACCCTTTTGTCTTCATGGGTTTGTTATTTCTGGAATGGCTACCTGTCTGGCACTCAGGTATCAGGATGCCAGGGATTATCACTCAGGCAGAGGGACTGCTGAGTAGCTGAGCTCACGTGTCTATATGAATTTCTGAAGTTTTCCCAGTGAGCCAGTACATAGATACATTGATCACTGAATTCTTACATTTGGTATTGTGCAGCAGAGGCCCTTTGAATAGATAGGAAGAAACTGTGATGAAGTGTTTTGGGGACAAATCACAAAAGTCACAAAAGTGATGGTGCTGATTCTGGTAGTGGGCTGCATGTGCATGATATCTGCTGGAGGGGCAACCCCCCCCAACCTATACACAAATTCCTGCAACAGGGTTCCCTTGCAACCCTACCATTCTCTGATTCTATGAGGAATGAAGGAGACTGGTACCAGTGCCAAGTGCTGCCCATGAGGAACCTGGCCCCTACACGAATTTGGCTGGGGATTTAAATCATCCCTGCCCTTCCGCAGTGTGTGCCTGGGGGCGCATGCTCACTCTTCGCAAGGATGAGTGGAAGCCCAGGGGTCTAAGTAGGTGAAAGGGCAACTGGACCCAGGAAGGAGGAGGGAGGGGAGGGTCCCTCCCTGTTGATGCAACCAGGGGTCATCTTGCAAGGGTGGGCACAAGGCCAAGGGGCGGGAGGGCTGAGTCTTTCCTGTTGGTTGAAAGAAGAGGAATCTGGGGGGTGGGGGTGGGGAAAGCACAAGAGGGGAGTTCAGGTCCTGCTTGCGAGGGGTTCCTAAATGGCCTCGGCCCTGCATACCTGAAGGAGCGTCTCCACCCCCATTGTTCTGCCCAGACGCTGAGGTCCAGCTCTGAGGACCTTCTGGCGGTTCCCTCCCTGCGAGAAGCCAAGTTACAGAGAACCAGGCAGAGGGCCTTTTCGGTGGTGGCGCCCACCCTGTGGAACACCCTCCCACCAGATGTCAAAGAGAAAAACAACTACCAGACTTTTAGAAGACACCTGAAGGCAGCCCTGTTTAGGGAAGCATTTAATGTTTTATGCATTACGGTATTTTAATATTTTGTTGGAAGCTGCCCAGAGTGGCTGGGGAAGCACAGCCAGATGGGCAGGGTATAAATTTATTATTATTATTATTATTATTATTATTATTATTATTATTATTAATGGGCACTTGGTTGGCCACCGTGAGAACGCAACACTGGTTTCTCTCCCTGCGCTATCCAGCAGGGCATTCAGGCGCACTGTTGCCTCTGACTGGGCACAGCCACCCTGCCCAGGCGCCACCCAAACCTCTCTCCTCCTCCAGGAATTTCTCCAATCTTCTTTTAAAGCCATCCCGGTTAGTGGCCATCCCTGCCTCCTGTGGCAGGGAGTTCCGCAGGTTCATTCTGCGCCAGGCGAAGACGGACTGTCCTCCTCGAGAGAGGGAGAAAAGCTCTCCTACATCTGCTTTCTCCATGCCAGACACACTTTTCATAAACTTATATCAATACCCTTTATGAGGCGAGGAGACCAGAACTTTACGCAGCCTTCCAAATCTGGTCGCTCCAAGCATTCATAGAGTGGCCTTAGGAAACACAGGGTTGTTGAGTCGGGAGGTACCCCGGGGTCATTTAGTCCAGCCCCCTTCAACGCTGGACGATAACGGCCGTTCTGTTTCCAGTCCCTTTCCTAACGATCCCGCTAGGGGATTTGTCTTTTCCACGGCCGCTGCCCCTCCCCATCAAAACTGGGTGCTTGAGCGCGGGGTCCAATTGGGGGGGGGGTAGCGCGCCTTCCTTCGGAGGGAGAGCCAAAAAGCCGAGCAAGCGGTGCAGAAGTAGAGGCACGAGGCATCTTCGGAGATGGCGGGACGCGCGGGGGGGGGGGGGAGGCGGCGTGTCCGACGGGGCTAGCCCCCCCTTCTCTGGCCAAGAGCCTAGTGGGTGAGAGGTCACTGCAGGGGCTGGGGGGGGGGAAGAGGGCGGCTTCTGCACAGCCCGGGCGTGTGGCACGTGCAAGGCGTGTACAGCCGTCGGGGGGGGAGTCGTGCAAAGGCAGCAGGGAGCCCCTCCCCACGCTCCCTCCCCGCCCCCGAGCTTTCAGGAGGGGTGGGGCCAGGCGATGCGCTCCGAGACCCTGGATCGGCCCCGCGACGCCAGTTCCCACGGCCGCCCCGTCCAACAAAGCTTCCCTTCCGGGCGGGGCGGGGTCAGCGCCGCCCCGTCGGAGGAGCCATAAGAGGAGGGCGCGTGGCCGGCGGACGGGCTGCGCGTCGCCGCTACCGGGAGAGGAAGAGAAGGAGATCCGGTAAGTTGTTCCCCCACCCTCCGTCCCGTCCATCGGTTGGGGTCGTCCGGGGAAGAGGGGTCGGGGCTGCATTGAGCCTCGAGGGCTCCTCGCCTCTTTCCCCCACTGGGAAGAATGGACGTCGGGGGTCGGGGAGACTCTGCCCGTCGAAGGGTCCCGGGCCCATCGCCAACGGGACGGGCTGGGAACGGCGCCCCGGGCACCTGGGAAACCCTGCAGGGCCGTCCGCGCCCTCCCAGACGGAGCCCGGGTCGGAGAAGACAGTCGTCCCCCGCCCCCCCCCCGACACACGCACGACTAACCACCCGCGGTCCGACGGTATCCGGGGCTAACCGTCAGCCCAGAGGGACTCTGCACATGCTCCGGGGTAGCCTAGTTTAGTAACATGGGTTGTTTTTCGGTCCAGGCAGGGACGTTCGCCTTCTAGTTCCTGCTTGCCTACTTCAACATTTCGGGGGGTGTATGGGCTGAAATCTGCTCCTCCTGCTCCGCTTTAATTGCTATATCTGGGAGACTTGCTAGTTGAAGCGCTTGCAACAGGAGTCATGCGTTCCGGAGCACGTGCAGAGCGCCTCCCGTTCCTTCGGGCCCTTCAAAGTCATTTTATTTATTGGTCTTCTATCCCACCCTTTCCTCCGAGGAGCTCAAGGTACGGCTTACATGGTTCCCCTCTCGTCTCCTTTAATTCCCAAGAACCCTGCGAAGTAAGGGTAGGCGGAGACAGTAAGGCACTGGCCTTCAAGTTCCCGTCCAGTGAGCTTATGGCTGAACTTGGCTGGGCGGGATTTGAACCCTGGTCTTAGTCTTCATTGAATCCCCACCGCAACCCTGCGAGGAAGGTGAGCCTGAGAGGCAGCTTGGCCCCAGTTTCTTGCTATTGCCCTGATGGCTAAGTGGCAGTCCCAGCCCTGCTTCTAGAAAGTGGGCCTCGCAGGCTGCCCTCTGGCTCTCTTTGGGGGTCCTCCTATGTGCAGAGTGGGGCTCCCCTTCCTTTCGCCAGAGGCGGCGGCTGGTGGGCAGCTGCGTAGGCCAGTCGGAGCCTGCTCTTGGGGAAACTGAGGCACGTGGAGGAGTGGGGAAAGAGCCAGGGAGGGTCTGAGCCCCACTGGGGCCATCTGCACAGTCCCACGTAGTTTCAGAGCAGATTCTCTAGCTGAGATTCGTGCATTGCAGGGGGTTGGACTGGATGACCCTCAGAGGTCCCTTTCAACTCCTAGCATTGCTGACAGGAGTGAGGCATTGTCAGCATCTATTTTTTTATATATAAATTTTTTATTAGTTTTTTGACATATTTTCAACAGTAATTAAACATACTTTCATATCTTATACCAGCTTTTTTGACTTCCATCAGTCACATCTGAAAAATTTCCAATCTATTCACTAAATATACCTTTCTTACTTCCACAATTACATTTAACTCATAACCAACATCTCTATTCTTTCTCTACTTTGCAATGCTTCATACATTTCTCCTTACAAAACTTCTTGTAGTCCTACTAGCGGAATTTGTTGATTACAGTTGCTCTTCAAATAGTCTGTATATTTCTTCCAATCTTCTGTAAATCTCTGGTCCCGCAGGTTTTGAATCCTTCCTGTCATTTTATTCTGCATAGTCCATTAATTTTGTCTGCCAGGACACGACAAGGCTGCCCAATTTCCCCATTACTTTTTATTTCGGTCCTGGAGGTTCTGCTAAATATGATCAGAAGGGACCGTCTGATTAAAGGCATACAGGTCGGAGCCAAACAGTACAAATTGAAAGCTTTTGCAGATGATCTAGTATTTACGTTGCAGGAGCCAGAATGTAGTACTAAAAGAGTATTAGAATTGATTCAGGAATTTGGTCATGTGGCAGGATTTAAGTTGAACAAGTTAAAAACTAAGGTGCTTGAGAAAAATTTAACACCGATTGAGAAAGAGAGGTTTCAGAAGGAGACAGGTTTAACACTGGTTAAGAAAGTAAAATACTTGGGGGTTAATATGACCGCTAAGAATTTAAACCTATTTAAAGACAATTATGAGAAATGTTGGTCAGAAGTGAAAAAGGATCTAGAGATATGGTCAAACTTGGAGCTTTCCTTGTTAGGTCGAATTGCTGTTATAAAGATGAATGTATTGCCAAGAATGTTATTTCTGTTTCAATCATTGCAAATCTTAGACAAAATGGACTGTTTCAAGAAGTGGCAGAGAGACATTTCTAGATTTATCTGGCAGGGCAAGAAGCCCAGAATAAAATTTAAAATATTAACTGATGCAAAGGATAGAGGTGGATTTGCCCTGCCAGACCTTAAACTTTATTATGAATCAGTAGCATTCTGCTGGTTGAAAGAATGGCTGCTTCTTGAGAACACAGACATTTGGGATTTAGAAGGTTTTAATAATGTTTTTGGGTGGCATGCATATTTGTGGTATGACAGGGTTAAAGAACATAAAGCATTTAAAAACCACATTGTCAGGAAAGCATTGTTAAATGTCTGGATAAGATATAAGGACTTACTTGAAAACAAAACCCCAAGGTGGTTGTCACCGATGGAAGCAAAGGCTAAGAAAAGGCTCAATATGGAGGCCAAATGGCCGAAATATTGGGAAATTTTGGAACAAGAGGGAGACAAATTGAAATTGCAGAGTTTGGACTCAGTCTGACCCTTATGTTTCACTCCCCTTATGGTTTTGATCTATGGCCTACTTTTAAAATGAGGCTGCATTTTAAATTGCATTTTAATCTGTATTTTAAATTGAGTCCCCCCCACCCCCCATTATGTTTTTACTGTAATTTTACTGATGTTAGCAGCCCTGAGCCTGGCTCTGGCTGGCGAGGGTGGGGTATAAATTATTATTATTATTATTATTATTATTATTATTATTATTATTATTATATCAGGTACGTGGGAGACAGCAGGTTTCAAATGCCACCCCCATTGCCAAAGATGATGTTTCTATTTCAAGCCATACCAATTATTGACAATGTTACATGTTTCAAAGAATAGCAGAAAGCATTGTCTAAATTTATCTGGCAGGGGAAAAAAACCCAGAATTAAATAAAAGTTATTAACGGACACTAAAGAAAGAGGGGGATTCTCCCTGCCAGACCTGCAGATATATTTTGAAGCGGCAGCTTTCTGCTGGATGAAAGAATGGATTCAATTAGACAATGTTGATGTGCTGGATTTGGAGGGATTTGACGACATATTTGGTTGGCATGCATATTTATGGTACGACAAGATAAAGGCTCGCAAAGGTTTTAAAAATCATATAGAGTCATACCTCGAGTTGAATGCGCTTCGGGTTGAGCGCGTTCAAGCTGCGCTCCGCGGCAACCCGGAAATAACAGAGCACGTTACTTCCGGGTTACGCTGCTCGCACATGCACAGATGCTCAAAATGATGTTACACACATGCGCGGAAGTGGTGAAACATGACCTGCGCACACGCAGACACGCCGTCATGTCTTGCATTCCATTCGGGATGTGAACTGGGCTCTGGAACTGATCCTGTTCGCATCCCGAGGTACCAGTGTTATTAGAAAATCTCTATATAATGTTTGGACAAGATATAAAGATCTCTTAGGAAGAAAAACACCCAGGTGGCTTTCACCAATGGAAGCCAAGGGTATGAGAAGCTCTTTTGGTGACCTTGGGGGTGTGTGTCATCCACTGCCCTCTCTCAGCCTGACCCTACCTCACAGGGTTGTTGTAGGGCTTCAGGGAGGAGAACCATGTAAAGTACCTTGAGCCTGGAGGAAAAGTTGAGTTTTAAGTGCAGCAAATAAGATAATAGGGGGAAGGTGGGGCTTCTGTGGCCAAAATTGGAGTTGTGAGTTGCAGCCACTCAGGGGTCTGTTCTCTTCTTCTCAGGAGCAAGTCCTGGATCTGTGCCCGCCATCACCATGCAGTGGGTGGTGAAGATCTACCTCCTGGGCCTGGTACTGTCTCTTCTGTCTCTGCTCTTCGGGCTGATGAGCTTCCTGGGAGACCTGATGCCCCCCCATGGGCTGGACCCCTGCCTCCCCGGCCACTGGGTGGAATCGGAGGGTGGCAGCCTAGCGGACGGAGCCCCCCCAGGCCTCTCGGGGGATGACAAGCTCAGGACAAACAAAGGGATTGGCCCCTACGCATGAGCCGAGGGGCTTCGCTGGCGGCAAACCAAAATGACACGGATTATGTGGGGTTTTTTTTGAGGGATGGGCTTAACGTGGATGGGGCTGGGTTTGTATGTGCCTTTGCCAACCTCCCCTGGCGAAAGAGGGGGCTGGCAGCAGAAGCCCAGCTGGCCTGGGGAAGGAAGATGCCCCCACTTGGGAAAACCTCTGCACCCTGTTAATTTGGAGATTTGTGGGGCAGGTGTTGGAACCCCTGTGGATCGATATGGAGACGTTGCCCTCAGCCCCACAGCAAGCCGAGACTCTGCAAAAGGAACGCCTATTGATCTTCTGCTGCGGGACATGGAGAAGAACACTGAGGACTAGTGACTTGGGGCCAAGAATATGGCTGACTTCTTCTGCTTCATAGCCTTTTCTGAACACAAAATGGCTTGATTCTCAACAAACTGGGCTGAGTCACGCTCACTGAGCTCTAGACTCTTGGCTACACAGACAGAAAAGGTGTGCCCAGTGGCCGAGCCTGGCTGTTGGACGGACCTGCATTTGGCGAAATTGGGGCGCAGGATTGGGCACCCCAAGCAAAATTATGGGCTCCCTTCATAGAAACATTTCCCCCTGTTCTTCGGCGCAATAATGGATCTGTGTTCTCATCCTGTGAAAGTCTGCTAGGAATCTGTCTGCTTACCCCAAGGTTTAGCCATGCTGTCGCCAGTCCACCTGCAAGCAGCAGTTGGTGGAAGAGGCCTGCTGGACTGTGGATCATTTATTATTATTATTTTGCAGGAGGAGGCTCAGGGGGTCCCTAATTGCAAGGGAGGGCAGCTGTGGGCAAGGCAACCCCAGGGGCTGGGCGGGGGGGGGGGGCGTGAGAAGAGAAAGAGACCTGCCCCTGGTGTTGCCAGGCTGCCCTGCCCTCCTTCAGGTGCTTCAAACAAAATCCCTGTGCTTTTCATATCTGTAGTTTACAAAGACACCCCAAAAAGGATGCTATTTGGTCTGGAAGGAGCAAAGGCAGCTGCAAAGGAAGGGCTCTCGCATGCCCCCTGGTGGCAGCTGCTAAGAGTTTCAATGGAAACAGCTAAAAGTATTTTTAAGGACAGACTTGGGGAAATTCTAGCCTTGGGGTGAGTGGTTCAGGGGTGCCTTTTTTGTGCTGCAGACCACCTCCTGGATCTTGCTGGAAAAGTAGAAGGCTGTATCCTAAATTCTTTGCTGCGCCTCCTTCTCCGAAGAAAGAAGGATGGACATTTTAAGCCTGTTGAGCTGGCCTCTCCTAAAAGAGAATGTTCGTGATTCCTTCAATAAATGGCAACTCTTTTTAAATAAATATATATAAAACTCAAAATACGAGCTCTTTATTTGTGGGGAGGGAATTTTTTTGGGAGCAGGGAAACGGGGTGCTTGAAAAAGCTCCCCCT
This sequence comes from Podarcis bocagei, assembly GCF_964188305.1. Lineage (NCBI taxonomy): Eukaryota > Metazoa > Chordata > Lepidosauria > Squamata > Lacertidae > Podarcis > Podarcis bocagei. Next base: position 3,631,460 of record NC_138135.1, read on the forward strand.
GTCACCCCCTACTTCATAGCTGTCAACTTTTCCCTTTTCTTGCGAGGAATCCTATTCGGCATAAGGGCATTTCCCTTTAAAAAAAGGGAAATGTTGTCAGCTATGCCCCACTTGCTGGAAAGGGCTTTTGGTTTTCTGAAGGAAGGGTGACTGATTTCAAAAGACGCCTTAAGAAGAAATCAATTTAGGTGCTCCTCCTCCCCAGAGGACAGGTATGGAAAACTCCCGTGAATGTTTATGATGGAAGAAGCATTCTGTGCTACCTAGAAGCTTACTTCCAGAATGGCGAAAAGGAACAGAAATTCACACACACAACACCCCGGCTGTGTTGCTGATGCCTCTGCTGGGCAGCAACTGCCCCCTCCCAGGAACAGCCCCCCCCCCCCGCTGGCCAGTGTGACATCACAGCTTGAGCCAGGTAGCCCCGCCCCTCTGCAGGGTGTCATCGCTGATGCTGGGGCAGCAGAGGAGCCCGGCTGCTGCTGGCTGGCTTGGCTGGCTGGGCCAGGGAGGGCCGAGAGTGGCAAGGAGGCCACGCCCGAGGCATGCTCACCCCCTTGAGTGCCCATGTCTAGAGGGGCCTTGGCTCGCAAGCACAGTGCTGGGGAGGAGCTGGGCCTGGAAGGGGGCTTACTGTGCCAGCTGGTCCGCTCCCCGGATTACAACCTGTTCCCCAACTCGGCGGTCTTTGAGAGCAACTTCATCCAGGTAGCTCCCCTTTCCTTTCCCCCCGGGTGGTTTTTCAGTTCAGATGGCCACCTGCTAGGGATGCTTCAGTTGAGATTCCTGCATTGCAGGGGGTTGGACTAGATGGCCCCTGGGGTGTCCCCTTCCAACTTGTGATTTGTGCTGGGGGTGCTTGCTTTTATTCGACAGGTGACCAAGAAGGGGAAATGGGTGGACATCACGAATTCACCCACCATCGTGACCATGGGAGTGACTTCCTCGGACCCCTGCCTGCCGCTCCCCAATGTCTTGCTGATGGGGCGCCACAGGGTCCCGATCCGGAGGAGCCACAGCAAGGCTTTAAGGCGTCCCCCTCTAGAGCTGACCAGGTAAAGTGCAGAAAAGAGATCTGTTGGTATACATTGGTACCTCGGGTTACAGATGCTTCAGGTTACAGACACTTCAGGTTACAGACTCCGCTCACCCAGAAATAGTACCTCAGGTTAAGAACTTTGCTTCAGGATGAGAACAGAAATCGTGCTCCGGTGGTGCAGCAGCAGCGGGAGGCTCCATTAGCTAAAGTGGTGCTTCAGGTTAAGAACAGTTTCAGGTTAAGAACGGACCTCCGGAATGGATTAAGTACTTAACCCGAGGTACCACTGTAGTCCAGCACAGGGGTAGGCAACCTAAGGCCCAGGGCCAGATGCGGCCTAATCACCTCCTCAATCTGGCCTGTGGATGGTCTGGGAATCAGCGTGTTTTTACATGAGTAGAATGTACCCTTTTATATAAAATGCATCTCTGGGTTATTTATAGGGCACAGGAATTCGTTCATTATCCCCCCCCCCTTCAAAAGGGATGGCTGAAAAAGGTTGCATTTATTGCATTCTATAACACTCAATAGTGAGGTAGCTTAGGCAGAGAGGCAGAGTCTGGCCCGAGGTGAGCTTCACAACTGAGGGGGGATTCGAAACCTGGTCTCTTCCGTGTTCTCAAGGCCGGATTTAGGCCCTTAGCTACTGAAGGTAATGGGGCCCTTGATATGTCCAGCTGTCCTTTGTCAACAACAAATGGTCACTGTTTTTGTGTTGAATATATGCTATATGGCAATTGATGGACCTAATAGCTATCTAATGGGATGCGGGTCGCACTGTGGGTTAAACCACAGAGCCTAGGACCTGCCGGTCAGAAGGTCAGTGGTTCGAATCCCCACAATGGGGTGAGCTCCCGTTGCTCGGTCCCTGCTCCTGCCAACCTAGCAGTTCGAAAGCACGTCAAAGTGCAAGTAGATAACTAGGTACTGCTGCAGAGGGGAAGGTAAACAGCGTTTCCATGCGCTGCTCTGGTTCACCAGAAGCAGCTTAGTTATGCTGGCCACATGAACCGGAAACTGTACACCGGCTCCCTCAGCCAGTAAAGTGAGATGAGCGCCGCAACCCCAGAGACGGCCACGACTGGACCTAAGGGTCAGGGGTCCCTTTACTTTTACCTTTTATATCACTCAATAGTGAGGTAGCTTAGGCAGAGAGGCAGAGCAGGAGAAAACCAAGGAATATTTTAGGGAGCAGGCTAGCAGGTGGGGCCCATGACTTACATCCTAGGAGGCTACACAACACAAGACACTGTTGTATGTAGGTTTTATTTTATTAGTTTTTTATCTTCTATTTTGGAAATGTACACCCAGGTTTTTTTCTGTTTAATTTTTTGGGGGGCCCCCAAGAGAGTGGGGTCGTAAGCTATGGCTTGTTCAGCTTATACGCAAATACGGCACTTCATGTCCTAATTCAGCACCCTAACCACTGCACCACACTGCTTCTGAGCCTCCCCTGCCCAGCAGCACCCATATCCTGACCGCCTCCGCTGCTTTGCCCCAGGCTGCTCCCCCTGCGCTACGTCCGCCTGTCCGTCCACGATGAAGCCCAGCGCATCCTGCGCGTTCAGACTGTGACGGGGAAGGTCTACTACCTGCAGTTGCACCAGGAGCACCCCCACGCCGTCTTTGCCCTGTGGAGCCGCCTGGCTGAGATCCTGCAGAAGGGCCTCTCCATCACCACCAAGGACCCCAACATTCGCATCCGCCACAGCTTGGTCCCCAGCGGCAGCAGCCCCTCCAGCAGCTCCTCCGGTGAGGTAAGGGGGCTGCTCTTCTCGCAAACTCCGGCACAGGGAGGGACGCGGTCCGAGGTCTTGGCAGAGGCGGTTCTTGTGGGATGTGATCCACGAGAGGCAGTCAAGTACAGTGGTACTTTGGGTTACATACGCTTCAGGTTACATACACTTCAGGTTACAGACTCCGCTGACCTAGAAATAGTACCTCGGGTTAAGAACTTTGCTACAGGATGAGAACTGAAATCGGGCTCCAGCGGCGCAGGCGCAGCAGGAGGCCCCATTAGCTAAAGTGGTGCTTCAGGTTAAGAACAGTTTCAGGTTAAGAACGGACCTCTGGAACGAATTAAGCACTTAACCTGAGGTACCACTGTACAACATTCCTTGCAATGCTAGAGAAGACATGCTAAGGGATGTGTGGTCCAGCCAGTTGAAACTTCCTGTCCTTCCTGGCTTGAGCATCCTTCCTTTTGTATGTAATAGAAGGTGGGTGTGGCCAAAAGGATTAGTCTTCCCTCTTTTCTTTTTTTTTGACTTTGTTCTTCATTTGAGCAGCTTCTAGCTAGGACTGCTCTGCTAGCTCTCAGCTAGCAGAAGCACTGTGATCATTCCCGCATATGGGGTAGATCCACATGTACATATTTGTAACTAACTCTGCCTTCAGGAATCCAACTGTGAACTGATGTGAGTAAACTTCTTTTATTGACTTTGAATAAGATTGTGGCGTCTTTATTCTTTTAAGAGGGATTCAAGGGAACTTTCCAGGAACGTGCAATTCAATCTGAGTCAGACTGAATTGTATAATAGTGAGAGGCTCACACGAGCCTGCAACCAGCTATCTCCTGTGCATATAAAAAGGGGAATGTAACTCTGCTAAGTAAAGGAACATGCTAGCGCAAATTAGGAAGGATATTAATAAACAATATATCCTCCCCTGCCACCCTGAACATTCCCACAGTTCTTGCTCTGGCCCGATGTGGGGGTGTCTGGGCATCTTGTGGGTGGATGTGGGGTCACCATCGCCAGCAGCTGAACAAAGTTGCTGCTGGTGGTGGTTAGGAATCTTCCCAACACTCTGCTGGGGCAAGTCAAACAGAGAGGTCACTCAGGGAAAAATGGCAGCACAGGGCTGCAGAAGGTTTGGCTGCCTTATTGGGCTGTCCAAGCTCTCCACGTGATTTTTTTGTCTTTGGGCGATGCATTATTCATGTCTTTCATTTGCGTTTTCACTCCCTTTCTTTTCTCTGAGGAGCTCAAGGTTGCTAACACTATTATATTATATTATATTATATTATATTATATTATATTATATTATATTATATTATATTATATTTATACACCACTTGATTGTAAGGGGTGGGTTACAAAAAGCAGGTTACAAAAAGATAAACCCGGAAAAAAATTATGACAATACTTTAAAACGTACAGAAAGTTAAAATACAGGCAAACCCCCATTTATATGGGGGTTACATTCAGATACATTTAAGTGAAAGAGTGTATATTTTAAACACCATTGAAAAAACCTGCAAACTCCCTGTTCCACCACTGGCCCATTCGGCCCCTTTTTGTGACATTTTTGGGTCGCTTCAGGGTTTAGCATGTTGTGTGTGTGGGCAGTCATGCACATATCAGATGCATCAAAAATGGTCACTGCCTCTACTGAAACAGGCTAGAATTCACGCCGACCTTCTTGGCATCTTGGTCTAAACAGAAGCTGCTTTTAGTGGGCGCCAGAAAGAGCGCATTGGAGGCGCCTGCTTGCTGTCAAGAGGCAGGGAGTTCCAGAGTTGCCACACTAAAAAAAATCAGGTTCTTGCAAATGCAGAAAAGATATTACATAGTTTTCCTGTTTCTCATTTAATCCCCAAAAGAACCCTGTGAGGGTTTGGCTGAGAGGCAGTGACTGTGCCAGTGAGCCACCATCTCCAAGTGGGGATAATAACAATAATAATAATAATAATAATAATATAGACCCCAGCTTCCAACACATATAAAAACATAATAAACCACAAAACATTAACAATCTGATCCAGTGTGAAAAGTCACAATATATTTCAAAGTGATTTTATTTATTTTAAACCACTTATATTAAACAAGGCAATATTCAACAATCCATTCGAATCTAATACTGCAAAATTAAACGCCTGCAAATAATAATTTGAAGGATGGCTAATTGGTGCTTGTTTGTAACTTTGGCAGGGTTTTGCATTATGATTGCTGCAAATGGCTTTGATATGCATTTTTATGACAGAGCGGCATACAGATATTTGTTATAAATAAATGAACTGGGGGGGGCAGCCAGGGGGGAACAGGGGGTGCCTTGGATTCACAGCAGCCTCTCTGGTTCTCTCTCTCTCTCCCCCCCCCCATTATGGCCTCAGTACGTGGACAGGGCAACCCGGGGAAGGAGCGCAATGAAGAAAGCCGGCAAGAAGGTGACGGGTGCCCTCGCCCACATCTCGAAAAGCCCCCCGAAGGACAAAGGCAAGAGGAAGTAAGTGGCCTGGACTTATCATGGGGCTCATTACCAACAGGCGCAAAATTGTAGAGCTGGCAGGGTCATTTAGCTCAACCCCATAAAATTCAGGATTCGCAGCAGAAATCATCGCAGGCAGGCGGCTGCCCAACCTGAGTTAATCTAAGAACATCAGAACAGCCGTCTGGGTCAGGCCAGTCTGGTCCAGCCTCCTGTTCTCCCAAGTGGCCAGGCAGATGCCCATCGTGGGAAAGCAGCAAGCGGGATTTGAACACATGGGCAACTCTCTCCTCTGGGGTCCGGAAGCGCTGGATGCAGAGCATAGCCACCGTGACTCCATGAATTTGTCTCATCCTCTTTAAAAGCCCTCCAAGTTGATGGCCACCATTTATTTCCTCCTGGGGAGGAGCGTTGTAGTTTGAAGGAGTTTTGGAAAACCTCCAATGAATCATAGAACTGTAGGTTTGGAAGGGACCCTGTGAGTCATCCAGTCCAACCCCCGGCAATGCAGGAACCACAGCTAAAGGATCCCTGACAGAGGGCCACCCAACCTCTGCATAGGTAAAGGGACCCCTTACCATTAAGTCCAGTCATGGCCGACTCTGGGGCTGTGGTGCTCATCTCGCTTTATTGGCCGAGGGAGCCGGCGTACAGCTTCCGGGTCATGGGTCAGCATGACTAAGCCGCTTCTGGAGAACCAGAGCAGCGCACGGAAATGCCGTTTACCTTCCTGCCGGAGCGGTACCTATTTATCTACTTGCACTTTGATGTGCTTTCAAACTGCTAGGTTGGCAGGAGCAGGGATCGAGCAACGGGAGCTCACCCCATTGCGGGGATTTGAACTGCTGACCTTCTGATCAGCAAGGCACTGTGGTTTAACCCTCTGCATAAAGACCTTCAAAGGAGGAGGAGAGGCCCATGAACTGGCCTGAGATCTACAGATGAAGGGGGCGGCATGCAAAGTTAATACCATATATACTCGAGTATAAGCTAACCTGAATATAAGCCAAGGCACCTAACTTTAGCACAGAAAACTGGGAACACTTATTGACTCGATTATAAGCCAGCTCACCACACCACAAACCTGGTGGTGGCGGCAGTGGTGGAGGAAGCACAAGCAGCCCAAAAGAGCTGCTTTTGGGGCTGCTCATTCCTCCTCCTCCGCCTTTGCCGCTGCTGTTGGTGGCGGCGGCGGAGGAGGAATGAGCGGCCCCAAAGGACCCTCACTTGAGTATAAGCCAAGGTGGGCCTTTTCAGCATAAAAAATGTGCTGAAAAAGTTGGCTTATACTCGAGTATATATGGTAAATAATAATGATAATGATAATAATGATAATTTGGATCTGTCGGTTCATGTCCTAACAGGCACTTCCCAGTGCTCTATGGCACAACAGCTGGAGCGTTTTCTTGCAGGCTCGAGGGCACATTTTTGGCATATCAAAGGGTGCCCCAGGAATGGTTGGCAGGCAATGAGACTGGGCAGGACTCCTCTTCCTCTGCCTGGGGCTAGCCTGGGGGTGGGAGGCAGCTGCTCAGGTCAGTGGGTAGGAAACGGTAGCTCTGTGCTGGAGGGGCAGAAAACGGACAAGCAGGGATCACCCCAGAACGGCAAAGTCCACTCTGTGCTGTGCGATGGTTGGGAAAGTGGAATGAGCTTTAAAGGCAAAGAAGTTGCTTTAGTGGAGGATGCTTTGGTTGTGATTTCTGCATTGCAGGGGGTTGGACTAGATGACCCCTGGGGTTCCTTCCAACTCTACAATTTTAGGATTCTATGCAACACATAGTTAAACGATGGAACTCATGGCCACAGGAGGCAGTGGTGGCCACAAATTGAGATGGCTTTAAAAAAGGATTCATGGAGGGAGGCAACGGCACTTCTGAATCCAGTTGTTGGAAACCACAGGAGGGGAAAGAGTATTGGGATGTGTCTGGGGAGACGGGGGCAATTGGCAGGCCCCCAACTGGTTCCAGCCACCGGCCGGCAGCCGGGCAAACTCCGGTTCTCGGAACAGCATCAATCAGCGACTCAAGCCTCAGAAACCTTTAGAGACTGAGCACGCTCTTATCAGCAGAGTGAATAAATCTTCACAATGGAAGGAGCAGACAGAGACATATGTAAGCATATTTAGAGCATTTTATTCAGCATAGTTTACAGCATGTCTGCTTCCCTTCGTGTCCAAGCAAACAACAGTATAGCGAAAGCTATATACAACAGAAGTTCCCGGCAGACTGCGCTGGAAGTAAACAGACATGTGACATAGAACAGCTCCACATGCCTGTCCTAACGGTGGGATGGAACTATATACTAGCAAAGAGTTGTTCTTGCGCTCAATTCTTGCTTGCTGGTTTCCCATGATGGGCACCCAGTTGGCAACTGTGAGAACAGGGTGGGCCACTGGCGGCCTCTTTTTATGCCTTCTGTGGGAGTGAGTTCCGCAGATTAACTATCCCTGTTTAGGGAAGCTTTTAATGTTTGAAGTTTTATTCTAATTAATATTCTGTTGGGAGCTGCCCAGAGTGGCTGGGGAAACCCAGCCAGATGGGTCGGGTATAAATAATAATAGTAATAATAATATTTTTAAATTGTTATTATTATTAGCATTCCTAAAACAGCGTCAACTGTCATTCGATTGACGTTGGAGAGAAACTGAGCTGAGAAACAAGATCAAGGGTACATATTGATATAGGAATGTATTAGATAAAGTGTAAAGAAATATACAATAATAAGAATACTTTCATTTGTAAAAAAAAAAAAAATGCAACGAGATTGATAGGACGTCTGTAGTGTTGGTACAAATATTATTTTGAAATACCGTATTTTTCGCCCTATAAGACGCACTTTCCCCCCTCCAAAAATGAAGGGGAAATGTGTGTGCGTCTTATGGGGTGAATGCAGGCTTTCGCTGAAGCCTGGAGAGCGAGGTGGGTCAGTACGCACTGACCCCTCTCGCTCTCCAGGCTTCAGGAAGCTATCCGCTAGCTGTGGGAGACCCAGCTCTCCCAGGGCTAGCGGAGACCTTGCCTGCACCCAGAAGCTTGGGGCACGCTGAGCTCCGCACGCCCCAAGCTTCGGGATTAGTGCAGCGCTCCGCTAGCCATGGGAGAGCCGCGCGGATCTCCCACGGCTAGCAGACTGCTTGCGCGCACCCAGAAGCTTGGGGCGCGCTGAGCTCCGCACGCCCCAAGCTTCTGGTGTAGCGCAGCGATCCGCTAGCCCTGGGAGAGCCGCGCGGCTCTCCCAGGGCTAGCGGACTGCTTGCCGGCACCCAGAAGCTTGGGGCGCGCTGAGCTCCGCACGCCCCAAGCTTCAGGATTTGCACAGCTGTCCGCTAGCCCTGGGAGAGGCGCCCGGCTCTCCCACGGCTAGCGGAGACCTTGCCGGCACCCAGAAGCTTGGGGCGTGCTGAGCTCCGCACGCCCCAAGCTTCGGGATTAGCGCAGTGCACCTGGGGGGGAAATAAAAAAAAATTCCTTTATTTTCCCCCCCAAAAAACTAGGTGCGTCTTATGGGCTGGTGCGTCTTATGGGGCGAAAAATACGGTGGCTTTATGTCTTTGTTTTTTCTTTCTTTAGGTACATAAATTTGGTATATAAACTTTGTATGCATGTTGGAAATTATACTATAATATGCCCTGTAATGTAATATGATAATGTATACATATGTGACATAAGAACGTTAAAAGGAAAGCATTCCTAAGACATAACACAGAGCTTTGAGGCACATTCCAAATTTCTTAAGCCACATCCTTGTGTTGCATTTTGTCTCCTTCCCTGACAGGGTGTCCTTTCAGGGAGATTACAATGACGAACTCTCGGCTCTGTCCAATGACATTAAAGGTAAGCAATTCCCCCCCTCAAAAAAGTGCTTATTTCTGCGAAAAGCCAGCACCCACCTGCCATGAGGTGCCACTGAGCCCCTGCAAATTCCAGATGTGCAGAGTCAGAGGGAGGAAGCAGTGGGACGGACACTCAAGTCTCTGTCTCCAAAGTGGAGCAGGTGTGTGCCATGGCAAAGGCCCTCAGGATCTGCTGGGGATGAGGGTCAAAGTAAATGGCTCTGGGTGCAGAGGAGCCTTTCCCCAACCGGGTGCCCTCCAGCTGTGTTGCGCTATAACTCCCAGCCAGCACAGCAAATGGTAAAGGATGCAGGCAGCTGGAGTCCTGCAACATCTGGAGGGAGCAGCTATTATTATTGCTATGAATTTATTTATTGCCAACACGAGTTAAGGCATTAAAACGCAATGTTAAAAACAGATTAAAACAACCTCCAGCCGTAAAACGAAGGTGGGTCCCTAAGGACATGTACCTCGAGTGGCAAAAGCCAGAACAAAGAGGTGTGTCTCCGCTATGGGATGGAAGCAGAGTAATGAAGGTGTCAGGCAAATCTCTGTGAGGAGGGAGGCCCACAGTTTAGGGGTCTCAACAGAGAAAGCCCTCTGCCCCCGGGACGCCAACCCCAAGTCTCTGAGGGTGGAGGAACCATCAAGAGCCCCCCCCCCGCCAACAATCCCAGCACCCAAAAGGGCCTGTAGTGAAGGAGGTGACCTTTCAGATACAGTGGTACCTTGGTTCTCAAACTTAATCTGTTCTGGGAGTCCGTTCGACTCCCGAAACCGTTCAAAATCAAGGCGCAGCTTCCGATTGGCTGCAAGAGCTTCCTGCACTCAATCAGCTTCCAAAAAATGTTTGCAAACTGGAAGAAGAAGAAGAAGAAGTAGTTTGGATTTGATATCCCGCCTTTCACTCCCTTTAAGGAGTCTCAAAGTGGCTCACAATCTCCTTTCCCTTCCTCCCCACAACAAACACTCTGTGAGGTGAGTGGGGCTGAGAGACTTCAGAGAAGTATGACTGGCCCAAGGTCACCCAGCAGCTGCATGTGGAGGAGCGGAGACGCGAACCCGGTTCCCCAGATTACGAGACTACCGCTCTTAACCACTACACCACACTGGCTCTCACATCCAAGCTTTGCAGTATTTGGGAGCTGATTTGTTTGGATGCCAAGCTGTTGTTTTCCAAGGTACCACTGTATTTGCAGCCTGAGTCATTTGAAGCTTTAAGCACCAACACAAAGCCCTTGAATTGGGCCTGGAAATGAACCCCCAACCAGTGCAGCTGTTTTACAATGGGGCTTATATGAGAACCCCAGACAGGAATCTGGCTGCTGCATTTTGGGATGGCTGAAGCTTCCGAGGCGTCTTCAAGGGCAGCCCCATGTAAATGGTATTGCAGTAGCCCAGCTTGGAAGTTACCAGTGCGTGGAGTTCAGAGGCCAAGTTGTCTCTTTTCAAAGGGGGCCACTGGCAGCTACAGGGACCCGGGTGGCACTGTGGTCTAAAGCACTGAGCCTCTTGGGCTTGCCAATTGGAATGTAGGCAGTTTGAATCCCCGCGACGGGGCGAACTCCCATTGCTCTGTCCCAGCTCCTCCCAACCTAGTAGTTTGAAAGCACACCAGTGCAAGTAGATAAATAGGTACCGTTGCGGTGGGAAGATAAATGGCATTTCTGTGCTCACTCTGGCTTCTGTCACAGTGTTCTGTTGCGCAAGAAGCGGTTTAGTCCTGCTGGCCACATGACCTGGAAAGCTGTCTGTGGACAAATACCAGCTCCCTTGGCCGGAAAGCGAGATGAGTGCCGCAACCCCATAGTTGCCTTTGACTGGACCTAACCGTCCAGGGGTCCTTTACCTTTACCTTTTTGCTGGTAGCTCACAAACTCTGAAGCCACCCCAGCCGAGCCAAGAGGCTGCTTCAATTTTAATGGAGCAGCTGTAGCCGCAGATAGGATGGAGATTCCAGAACAGGCATCCCCAACCTTCAGCCCTCCAGATATTTTGGACTACAATTCCCATCATCTCTGACCACTGGTCCTGTTAGCTAGGGATCATGGGAGTTGTAGGCCAAAACATCTGGAGGGCCGAAGATTGGGGATGCCTGCTCCAGAAGAGGAACTGCTGAGAGAAAAAACAGGTGCCAGAATCCTCTGGAGAGGAAGAAGGAATTCCTTTTCCTAACTAGGCACCAGAAACTCCCACTCTCAGCACTGCAAGGAGCTGGAGCTGGAGCCCCCAGGCAGGGCAGGTTTAACCATTTGGCACTGATTAATGCGGGATGCGAGGTGGTGCTGTGGTCTAAACCATTGAGCCTCTTGGGCTTGCTGATCAGAAGGTCGGCGGTTCGAATCCCCGCGATGGGATGAGCTCCCGTTGCTTGGTCCCTGCTCCTGCCAACCTAGCAGTTTGAAAGCACGTCAAAGTGTAAGTAGATAAATAGGTACCACTCCGGCGGGAAGGTAAATGGCATTTCCGTGCGCTGCTCTGGTTTGGACAAACGTTGTCTCCCTCGGCCAGTAACGTGAGATGAGCGCCACAATACCTGAGTCGTTCTTGACTGGACTTAACTCTCAGGGGTCCTTTACCATTACCTTAATCCAGATTAGTGCTTCTAGATGTGGGATTGTTAACAGAAGGAAGCATTTTGCTTCTTATTTAATTGTTTATTGCATCCATATCCTGCCTTTTCCTTAAAGAACCACAAGAGGGCATATGTGGTTTTTGCTCCCTCCTCATTTAATCCTCCCAGCAACTCTGTAAAGTAACTTAGACTGAGAGATGGCAGGTACTTTCCCCCAGGGACCCCCCCCCCCCCGTGAGTTTAGGGTCAAGTGAGAATTTGAACCCTGTTCTCTCAGGACCTAGTCCTCATTTCATTCCCACAACAGCCCTGGGAGGTGGGTTAGGCGCACAGGCAGTGATTGGCCCCAGCACACCCAGTGAAAGCTTCAGGGCTGAGGGGGGATTTGAACCCAAGTCTCTCCCAGGTCCTAGTCTGGCACTCTAAACACTAGTCCACACTGACTCCCTTGCTCAGACTAAGGCCCGTCAGACCAGATCTTCTGTGACCACCTATAGCCACAATTTTATTAGCCCTCCTCTGTGGGATAAAACTGCATTGCCCAGAGGCTGCTAATACGTTTTATTTACCTTATGAAATTTACAGCCTGCTTGGTTGTAGAAAACCTCAGAGCAGTTTGCGAAAATAATAAAACAGTCTGATTATTACCGCCAATTAAAATATTCAACAGTGATGAAACTAGCATACATAAAATCAGCAGCTGAGTTATTTTTTTTTAGGTCAGTTTGGTTTTTTTACTTTTATTATTGAAAATTTGGGGGGGTTGTTACTGAAAATTTTGGGGTGTAATGTTTTTAGTAGTTTTCTTTTTTTTTCATTTTTAAGCAATACCTCTAAAATAACTCAACTCGACAAAAATGTTACTTGGTGCCAAAAAGCGGTGTCAATGGGCAGGGAGTTCCAAAGTGTAGCTGCTTGCAAAGGCAGGACGGGGATTATGAGGCAGCCATAGCAGTGCCAGTTCCACAGTTTGGAGTGGTGAGGAGGGCATATATATATGGGCCCCAGTGCTTGGGGTGGTCTCATGCCTGCCCCTTAATTCCACCTTGCAGGGGCGCCTTTGCGGTGCGATCTGAGCCCTCCCGCCTCCTTCACCTGCTTCCCTGTCCTCTGCCCCTCAGCGCTGTTCTACGACATGCCTGCCCCCCTGGTTTGCGCCCGGTGCAAAGGGCGTCTCTCCAAGATGTCCCGCCGGCACAGCCGAGAGCTCAGGCCCTCCGAGACGGATTTGGACCTCCTGCCTTGGATGGACAGCAGGAGCTACGGACTCTGGCAGCAAGAGACTCCTTCGTGGCTGCAGCCCCTCAACCGGCTGAGCAGCTTGGCTGCCGCAGGCCTGAAGTAGAGAGACGGGCAGAGGCGCTTCGGCTCAGTCTGGGCACCGGAGATGAAGGCTGGGCAGCGATGCCACTGGGGAAACTGAGGCACCGGCTGGCAGAGACTAGAGAGAGAAATCCAAAGCGTAATAAAACTATATGGCTGGGTGTGAGAGGCATGGTGGGCAGCACATTTTTTTGAGGGGGGTGGCTTGGCGTTTCCGGCTTATGTTCCTGCCCCCTTTCTTGTCCTCAGTTCTCATGCCAGGGAGGATGAAGGGAAAGTGGCCAGAAATGGGCCCCCGCTGCAATTTCTAGCATTCACAGGGCTGGGAGGATGTACGGTGGTACCATAGTTCTCAAACGCCTTGGTACTCAAATGACTTGGAACCCAAACACTGTGAACCCGGAAGTAAGCGTCCCGGTTTGCAAACTTTTTTTGGCAGCCGAACATACTCCGTTTTAGAGTGTTACGCTGAGGTCTGTCTGTTTTTACTATTTATTTTGCGTTTTTGTGGCTCTTTTTTGTTTTGTTTTTGTGACTGTGTGGAACCCAGTTCAGCTCCTGATGAATTGATTGTGTGTCTGCAGTACATTGTTTCTTGCGTTCGTTTTATGGATCGATGGTCTCGTTAGATAGTAAAAATTCATGTTAAATTGCTGTTTTAGGGGTGGCTTTTAAAAGTCTGGAACAGATTAATCCGTTTTGCATTACCTTCTATGGGAAACTGCGCCTTGGTTTTGGAACGCTTTGGTTTTGGAGCTTACTTCCGGAATGGAACAGATCCTCTGCAATGTAGGAATCTCAACTAGATCTTACACAACAGGTATCCATCCAACCTCTGCTTAAAAGTGTTCAGCGAAGGAGAATCCACCACTCTTCCTGGAATCCTTCCTCTGGGCAGTTTATAACTTATCACTCTAGGTTCCTTTTTGCAAGGAGCATGGACGAGGCTGGCATAGCTTCCCCCAAAGAATCCTGTGTGTCTCAGTTCAGTTAGAAATCCACAGGATTCCCCAGGATTCCTTGGCACAACGGCTATTAAGCCAGATATAAATCTGGTGTGGATATTTTTCTTAGCCAAAAGGGATTGGCACAGACAACCCGTTGTGTCTGTTGCCCCCCCAAGATGCCAAACTTGATCCAAAATCCATTTTTGAATGCTCTGCCCTTTTGTGACACAAACAATAAGCCCGAGTGTCATAGTCCAGTCTTTGCCTTTTCCAACCCATCCAAAAATTTCTCGTAAAACCTAACCCCGCAAGTGTCTTTCCAGTGTTCAGGAGGCACAACCTCAGCTGGCCAAGCAGAAGACACATTTAACTAAATCAACAATATTTCTGGTCCTGGGAAGAGGCCATTTCATCACTGAAATGAAGCAGAGTGATCAGGAGAGGAGGACAAGGAGATGCCAGCGGCTCAGAAGAGCAAATATTTGGGGAAGGCGGAAAGGGGGCTTACTGGCTGGGATTACACCAGCCTCACCTGTCGTGGCCTGTAGCCTGCAGACCTGCTCAAGGGGAGCAGGTGTGCTTCAAACTGAGCAGGTGATAGACTGACACCTCAGGACTAGGTTTACCTACACAGTTCAGCATCCTGTTTCTGATAGCTTTTGGGGAACAACAGGTGCAAAGGTGACTGCCCTGCCTGGAGTGTCATTTCTGTGTGCCAGTGCCTCACAGTGCATGTGAGGTTTTCTTTGTTGCAATGGCCATGATGCCAGCCCATAAAATGCTTTCACTTTATTGGGATTTCCCCTTGCAAAGGAAGTGCTGGTGGGGACACTTTACAAATCACAGAAGTAAAGTATTGGGGGGTGGGTTGAAGCGACCCCCAAGGGTCATCTAGACCAACCCCCTGCAATACAGGAATCCCTGGCAGGTGGTCCTCCAACCTCTGTTGAGAAACCTCCAATGAATGAGAGACCACCACCTTCCAAGGGCAGTGCTGGATGAACCACGAAGTAAAATGAGCATGGGCTTAGGGCATCAAGGGAAGGGGTCACCTCGGAAATTTTCCATTGCTGGATTTACCAAGGGCCATATGGCGCAGCTCAGGGGAAAAGGCTCCCACAATAAATGAAAAAATATATCCTTGAGGCGTCGTTTGGCTGAAACATCAGTTCAGAGCCCCCTTTATTCCACCTCCCTCCATTGTTTAAGCCTGTTTAAGCAGGTGGCGCTGTGGTCTAAACCACTGAGCCTAGGACTTGCCAATCAGAAGGTTGGCGGTTCGAATCCCCGCGACGGGGTGAGCTCCCCTTGCTTGGTCCCTGCTCCTGCCAACCTAGCAGTTCGAAAGCACGTCAAAGTGCAAGTAGATAAATAGGTACCGCTCTGGCGGGAAGGTAAACGGTGTTTCCGTGCGCTGCTCTGGTTCGCCAGAAGCGGCTTAGTCATGCTGGCCACATGACCCGGAAGCTGCACACTGGCTCCCTCGGCCAATAAAGCGAGATGAGCGCTGCAACCCCAGAGTCGGTCACAACTGGCCCTAATGGTCAGGGGTCCCTTTACCTTTATAGCCCAGGAAGTCCCTTCTCCTGCTAGGTCAATGTTTGCCAGAGTTCCACAACCTGCTTCCTAAACTAAGAACAAGCAACGGCTTGTTTCTTTGCTCAGGAGACTGTGAGGGTCACATCCAAGCCATATATTTAAAGCACTCTTATACCACCACACCACCACCTCCACCATCAATAATTTATTTATACTCCACCCATCTGGCTGGGTTTCCCTAGCCACTCTGGGCTGCTCCCAACAGAATTAAAAATACATTAAAACACCAGTCATTAAAAACTTACTGCCTTCTAAAAGTCATGTAGTTGTTTATCTCCTTGACATCTGATGGGACAGCGTTCCACAGGGTGGGCGCCACCACTGAGAAGGCCCTCTGCCTGGTTCCCTGTAACCTCACTTCTCACAGGGAGGGAACCGCCAGAAGGTCCTCAGCGCTGGACCTCATGACTTTTGACTCTCTAAGAATCCTGGGAACTACAGTTTTCTAAGGATGCTGAGAGTGGTTAGGGGACTGTTATTCAGCTCCTAGAACTACAGTTCTCGGGGTTCACCACGAAGAGGGATTAATGGTTGAAAACCAAGTGGGAATCAAAGCTCTGTGAGGGGAACGGGTTTCTTCATGCCCATAGCAAACTACTGTTCCCATGGTGCTTCGGTGATGTTTCTGGCTCTGGGGTTCAGCTCCTTGAGAGCACACACTTTTCTAGTGCTGATGCTCTTTCTTTCAAAAGATTATTTTTTTAATTAAATGTTATCCACATAACCTAAATAGCAAAGCAGAACTTCCTGAGACAAAACACATGGAATCTAAACCGAGCCAAACCAAGGCTGGCTTGGGATGTTTCATTCACAAGAAGACATGAAAAAGCTGGTTGTCAGGATATTTGCGATCAAGATACATACAGGTCAGGGGAGGTTTCTGCCTTGGGATATGGGAGATTAAGAGTGAGTTGCACACAACTTGCCAGATAAGCAGAAACACAAAACTACAGCAGAAACCACCAGGGACGCAAGGAGCAGCAAAAGCAAAAGGCTCGCTTTTATATCCAGAAAAATTCTCAACCAATTGGATGTTACTTATTCCACATTTACTAAGACACTTGTGGAAGAGACCAGTGCACATTTTCTTTTTTAAAATGTTTCCAATAAAATACAATGAAGCGCAGACGAGAGGTTCATTCTGTTTTTCTGTTCAAAAAATGGGTGCAGCGGGTAAGTTTTTCATGCAGTGCAATTTTCCATTATGAAACCCCACCCTAAGGTGGCATCAATTTTAGACAAGGTTTTCCATCTCCAGGCAATCAACAGACGAGCAGACACAAGAAGAAAATTGAAAACATTTTGATCTATATTTTCATTCCCCCTTTACTTGGCATACAACTTCTGTAAAGTAAGAAGATATTCTATATTCTATTATATTAGAAAATTCCCCCCTTTCTTTTAGTTGATTTGTTTTATATTTTTGCATTAATGGATGATGAAGAATGTCTCTTTTGTTTATTTCAATTATATATATTATTGTTTATTAAATTTGTATACTGCCCTATACCCCCAGATCTAAAGGCGGCTCACCAAAGATGATGATAAAAAAAGATGAATAAAATATGGGAATAAAATATGTTCTGCTTGAAAGCTGCTTCAAATCCTCTCCTAGCTGATCTTTCATGGGATGGAGCGAAGCAGATAATAGAACTTCTCCTGCTGCCCCCTGACCCCCCCCTCCACTGGGCGCCCGCCCAAGTTGGCACAAGTTGGTTGGAGGGACAGGATCCTCCTGAGACTTTGTTTGCAAGAGGTTTTGAGACATGCCAGGCCCAGGTTAAGTCTCCCAGCCCCTCCCTCTTGTAAGGGTATATAGCAACCGCTTGGCACCTCGGCCTCACTCTGCACCCGGGGACCAGCGCAAAAAGGGAGCGTCTTAAACACAGAGGTGAGTGACTGGTGAGAAAAAGGCCCCTGTCCTTTGTCTAGTTTCACGAGGGCTGGAGCTGAGGGTTTCTTTGATGTTAAGCAGGCATTCCCTTAGAAGGGAAGAGCTGTAGAGTTGGGAAGTGACCCCAAAGGTTCTCTAGTACCCCCCTGCAATGCAGGAAACCAAAGCATCCATGACAGGTTGCCACCCAACATCTGCTTATATGACAACAACAACAACTTATTATTTATACAGCCACTCTGGGCGGCTTCCAACTGAATATTAAAAAAATACAGCATCAGACATTAAAACCTTCCCTAAACAGGGCCACCTACAGATGTCTTTTAAAAGTAGAATAGTTGTTTATTGCCTTGACATCTGGTGGGAGGGCGTTCCACAGGGTGGGTGCCACCACCGAGAAGGCCTTCTGCCTGGTTCCCTGTAACCTCACTTCTCGCAGGGAGGGAACCGCTAGAAGACCCTCAGAGCTGGACCTCAGTGTTCAGGCAAAACGATGGAGGTGGAGATTCTCCTTCAGGTCTACTGGGCTGAGGCCGTTTAGGGCTTTAAAGGTCAGCACCAACACTTTGGAATTGTGCTTGGAAATGTACTGGGAGTCAATGAAGATCTTTCAGGACCGGTATTATGTGGTCTCGGCGGCTGCTCCCATTCACCAGTCTAGCTGCCGCATTCTAGATTAATTGCAGTTTCTGGGTTGCCTTCAAAGGTAGCCCCACGTAGAGCGCATTGCAGTAGTCCAAGCAGGAGATAACTAGAGCATGCACCACTCTGGTGAGACAGTCCATGGGCAGGTAGGGTCTCATCCTACGTACCAGGTGGAGCTGGGAGACATCTGCCCTGGACACAGAACTGACCTGCACCTCCATGGACAGCTGTGAGTCCAAAATGACCCCCAGGCTGTGCACCTGGTCCTTCAGGGGCACAGTTACCCCATGCAGGACCAGGGAATCCCCCACACCCGCCCGCCTCCTGTCCCCCAAGAACAGTACTTCTGTCTTGTCAGGATTCAACCTCAATCCATTAGCTGTCATCTGTTAGCTTAAATGCATCCAAGGAAGGAGAGTCCCCAAACTTCTGAGTTGAGACCATTCCACTGTGGAACAGCTCTTGCTGTCAGAATGTTCTCCCTGATGGCTAATTGGAATTTCCTTTCTTGCAATTGGAAGCCATGGGTTTGAGTCTTCCCCTCTGGAGCTGCAGAAAACAAACTTGCTACATCTTATTTGTGACAACCCTTGTTATCATTCCTAACAATTTCCCAGGAGTTTGAGGGTGGAGTGACTTTCCTCTGAGACCTGCTAGCTCAGGGGTCAGCAAACTTTTTCAGCAGGGGGCCGGTCCACTGTCCCTCAAACCTTGTGGGGGGCCAGACTATATTTTGAGAAAAAATATGAATGAATTCCTATGCCCCACAAATAACCCAGAGACGCATTTGAAATAAAAGCACACATTCTACTCATATAAAAACACACTGATTCCCGGACCGTCTGTGGGCCGGATTTAGAAGGTGATTGGGCCAGATTCGGCCCCCAAGCCTTAGTTTGCCTACCCATGTGCTAGCTGGTACCCAAAGCCTTCTGGAGTAGCCAGCCTGGCAGCCCAGCCTTGGGGTTTGCGGGACATCCTTGCCTTTCTCTGCTGTGCTTCCTCCCTCCCTCCATCTCCCTCCAGGCAAGGAAGCATCCAGGCCATGGGGACCGCGGCTTACATCATCGTTGCTCTGGGCTTCCTTGGCCATTGGTCTGGCAGCCCCTCCGCAGCAGGTGAGTCGGGGTCCCTCCTCGCTCCTCTGTGCCTTGGAGAATCAGTGGGCAAAGGGCCAAAGGGAAGGACCAGACTGGCATTCAGAGGGGCACGTGAGACAAAAAAATCAAAAACCCCTGAGAAACGGACCTTGAAGCCTTGGATCTGTGCCTAGAAATACAGTGAGCCCCCAGTGAGCTTCATGACCGAGTGAGGATCTCAACCCTAGTCTCCCAGGTCCCGATCCAACACTCTAACCATTACAGCGCACTGCCTGTTTCCTGCCTGTTCCTCATTTTGTTGACTTGGCTTAATGGGGAATTGAAAGAGCTTGAAGTAAGTAAACTGGCTATCTTGGCTCGTTTCTTCTGTGTTTACCCTGCTATTGTCTGTGTGGAAAATATTCTTCTCACAGGAGATGGAGATTAATTTTTGCTGGTGACGCCTGATGGCTGTGCTGATCTTTGCACAAAGTCTTAAGAGACCAGGAAGCCTACCAGGCCAATGGCCCATCTAGTCACAGAAATGTAGAGTTGGAAGGGATCCCCAAAGGCCATCTAGTCTAACCCCTGGCAGAGCAGTAACCACAGCGAAAGAATCCGAGGATCCTGTATCTCTCTCTCTCTTTGGTCTTCACCCAACCCTCTTTCAAAAGCAGCTGAAGACTCGATAGAGGGCCCCTCTTCTCCTTGCCCGACAGACTGGCTCTTCTACGAGGGCAGCTGCTATGGATACTTCTCTGACCGGAAGTGTTGGAAAGAGGCTGAGGTGAGTCCCGAGTCGCGCCTGGATCATTCACACCAGACCCAACACCCGGCAAGGCTGATTTTCCAAAGAGACGCTCTTGAACTGACGGCTTTATTTATTTATTTACAAAAATATACATTAAAAAGCAAACCGATAAAGCATACATTAAAAGAAAAAGTGGGTAAAAAGATAAAACAATCTTACAATGTCATTTTTTTAAAAAAATAAATAAATCACAAAATTGTCCAGTTGCACCTGAGACCAACTGAGTTTGTTCTGGGTATAAGCTTTCGTGTGCATGCACACTTCTTCAGATACTTCTGATTTATTTTGACTGCATCAGACCAACACGGCTACCTACCTGAATCTAGAATCTTACAATGATTATTCTTAGACTGATGTAGATATTGACTTACATATAATGAAATTATCTACAAATCTAAGATTTATATGGTAATATAGTTATACAAGACAGTATCTAAGGAAAAAAGAAAGAAAAAGAAAAGAAAAAACAACTGTGTCAAAATGACAATTGAAACAATAAAAATACCCATCTATTGTAAAGTAATACTTAATATAATTCAAACCAATATTAGTGTCTTTTTGTACATTTCAACCTTCAGTTTGGGTTGAATCCCTTTTCAATTTATTATATTGTTGACTTCCTTCTACCTCATTACGGTTTCAGTTCGAGTATTCCTATTCCCCCCCTGTATTTAATTGTTTTTCCTCATCTTGGAATGAAGAAAAATATTATACTATCTGCAAGATTATTCAAGACACAGCCAAGTCTTATTGTTGGAACCTTGTTTTGTTAAGTAATTGTTAAAACATTCCCATTCTTTTTTTACTTTGTATTTTCTTTTCTTTTGCTTTATTGTTCATAATTGCATCCATACAACATAAACTTGAATTCATTGTTACCCAAAAGTCAAAGTCATAAAAAAGGAATATATATACAAATTTCCTAACAATAGATTTTCTCAATCAACATTTGACTTCCTGTCCTTTCCATCTTCCTTTCTTTTTAATCAACTTGTTGCTTAGCTTAACTATTTATTTAACAAAGTCTTTTTTTTAACTTTGTCTGTTTATTGATTTCTTATTGCCTCCGTCATTTTTGCGATTCCTTTCCAGACGGTGTAGGTTCGCTCTTCCACTATTTGGCTTCTAAAATTCTGGCTGCTTTCACTGCGTAAAGAAAGATTCTCTTGCTTTCATTTGGAATGCTCACTGTTAGGAATCCTAATAAAATCGCCTCTGAACTGACCGCATTCTTCTCCTGCCCCGGCTTAGGAAGAGTGCCAGCAACAAGGTTCTCACCTGGCTTCCATCCTGACCAAGAAGGAGTGCTGTCGCCTCCGCAGGTACCTCTCCAGGTTTCGGCCTGACGGAGACGTCTGGATCGGGCTCCACAATATTGCCAAGGTTGGTCTCCCCGCCCCATGCGCACCCTCCAACCCCCACCTTAAGCAACCCCCACTCCCCAGAGCTTAGCTCCTTCACACGATTTCATTTAATGTTTTTAATGTTTAATAGGTTATTGTATTTTAGTGTTTTGTTGGAAGCCGCCCAGAGTGGCTGGGGAAACCCAGCCAGATGGGCAGGGTATAAATAATAAATTATTATTAATATTATTACTCATTTCGTTCTTTATTGCCTGCCCTTCACCCCAAGGTCCCAGGGCAGGTTGTAGCAATAAAACACAGCATAAAAAACCCCAGTTAAAAACAACTTATAACAACAACAACAACAACAACAACAATAACAATAACTATTATTTATACCCCGCCCATCTGGCTGGGTTTCCCCAGCCACTCTGGGCAGCTTCCAACAAAATATTAAAATACAGTAGTCTGTTAAACATTAAAAGCTTCCCTAAACAGGGCTGCCTTCAGATGTCTTCTAAACATCAGATAGTTGTTTATTTCCTTGACAGCTGATGGGAGGGCATTCCACAGGGCGGGTGCCACCACCGAGAAGGCCCTCTGCCTGGTTCCCTGCAACCTCGCTTCTTGCAGGGAGGGAACCACCAGAAGGCCCTCGGCGCTGGACCTCAGCGTCCGGGCAGAACGATGAGGGTGGAGATGCTCTTTCAGGTATACTGGACCAAGGCCCTGTAACTTGCCATTACAGTGGTACCTCGGGTTAAATACTTAATTCATTCCGGAGGTCCGTTCTTAACCTGAAACTGTTCTTAACCTGAAGCACCACTTTAGCTAATGGGGCCTCCTGCTGCTGCCGTGCTGCCAGAGCACGATTTCTGTTCTCATCCTGAAGCAAAGTTCTTAACCCGAGGTACTTTTTCTGGGTTAGCGGAGTCTGTAACCTGAAGCGTATGTAACCTGAAGCATATGTAACCCAAGGTACCACTGTACAGGGATGAGTTGGGCCCCCAAACCACACAACTCAAGCAGGGACCCACATGCCATTTTGATCTGCAGAATTGGCACTGCTACATACCGTATTGGCCCGAATATAAGCCGCACCCACGAATAACCCACACCTTTAAAATTCAAGGGAGGGGGAAGAAAAAAAGACAATACCCAAATATAAGCCGCTTCCTAAAAATTCTGCAGACACTCACACCTGTAAATGGCAGAAGTAGAAGAAAATCCTACAGCAATATCATAAAAGCCTGTTTTTGTAAGGTCGTGAATTTAAGCTGCACTTTTCACAGTTGGAATTTTTTTGGGGAAAGTGCAGTATTCAGGCCAGTACGGCAATGCCCGTTGCGCATTCGTAAAGATAAATTCACAACCGTAGTTTAAAAGATACAGGAAGCTGAAACACTAACACAGGTTGGAATTCACAGCAGCCTTCTAAGCTTCTGGGTGTAGGCTTGCCTAAAGAGGAATGTTTTGTAGCAGGCGCTGAAAAGAGCACATGGAACAACGCACTTGCTTGATCTCAAGAGGCAGGGAGTTCCAGAGGGGAAGGTGTTGTCATCAAAATGATCTGAGTTCTTGAAAATGTGGAACAGTCATTACATGGCACCTGCAGTTGTGCCCATTCTGGCCCATTCAGCGCCAGAGTGTGTTCTTGGAGTTGGTGACCTCTTGCTTCAAGATAAGAGTATAGGAACAGGAATACCCTTTTATGGTCAGAAGTAGAGGAAGGAAAACCCTTTAATGGTTAAGAGTACCGGAGCAGGAACACCTGTGGTGTCAACCTGCGTGTATAGGCTGACGTGGCTGGATTCCTAGGGAAGGGGGGAGAGGGTGCCTGGAGGATATATATACTGCATGAAATTTCTCATTTCTTTGGACTTGCTGTGAACTGACCACACAAGTGCCTTCTGCTATCCGGAGAGCAGAATAGACTCTTTCTTTGAATCAACCTCGGTGTCATTTGACTTCCTTCCTCCCTCCTGGGAGCAACGCAGCCCCAATCGGTGAACTCCAATAAGGCTACACCACAAGCCCACCTGAAGCAGTCAGGTGGGCTTGTGTGGGGTAAGGATATCTCATGGGTAAACGGGTCCCAAGTTATTGAGGGCTTTATATACTAATAGTAACGCCTTGAGCTTGCCCTGGAAGCAAACTGGCAATCAGTGCAGACTGGCTGCATGAAGTCTACACTCCTGAAGCACATTCAAAGAGCTGTCTTTCCTGCAAAGAATTCTGGGTGCTGTAGTTTGTTAAGGCCTTTCTGGGAATTGTAGCTCTGAGAGGCATTAAGGATGCTCTGAAGGCAAGAAGGTGCATCAAATGTGCTTCAAAGGCCACAGCCTCCTTGCTGCTCTCCGTGACCACATTCTGAGAGCTTTAAAATAATGCTTCTGACATTATTTCCATCTCTCTCTCAGAGAGAGAGAGAGAGAGAGAGAGAGAGAGAGAGAGAGAGAGAGAAGTTGACTGTTCCCATCAGTCCAGGAAATGCTAATGTCACCTATTATTATTTGCTAAATGACCGTGAAAAGATGACTATTGTCAACATGGGTGTGCTCCAA
Organism: Podarcis bocagei; assembly: GCF_964188305.1. Taxonomy (NCBI): domain Eukaryota; kingdom Metazoa; phylum Chordata; class Lepidosauria; order Squamata; family Lacertidae; genus Podarcis; species Podarcis bocagei. The sequence continues at coordinate 3,655,323 of NC_138135.1, forward strand.
AAGGCTCTTAGCTTCTCCCCAGCCCTTTCTATTTGCTTCGATTAATCTATGCTCTGTGCAAACTCCCTCTCCCTAGTGCACAAACCCACACCTTTTGTTTTAAATGCGGGAGGGGGGAAGCAGTGCATGAGTGAGCAACTTGCCCCCCCCCCCCGCCCCAGTCTTGCTCTTCCTCTGCCCCAAGGCTGCTCCTTCCCCCTCCTCATCATTGCTGGAGGGCAGGACCAGAGACTGACTGAATTTGCTTGCATGCTGCTTTTACACTACTATGATATGTGCCCAGATTGGCTTACGGAAAATATAGCAAACGCTCAGAATATTGAAATAACAGAGTCCTGCAAATGCAGACATACAAAATACAGAACGTGTTGGCAAATGACAAAAGAAATGAGAACAAATCGACAATGTGGCAAGAGTAGAATAAATCCAATATTTGTTGTTGTTGTTTAGTTGTTTAGTTGTGTCCGACTCTTCATGACCCCCTGGACCAGAGCACACCAGGCACTCCTGTCTTCCACTGCCTCCCACAGTTTGGTCAAACTCATGTTGGTAGCTTCGAGAACACTGTCCCACCATCTCGTCCTCTGTCGTCCCCTTCGCCTTGGGCTTCACAATCTGTCCTTCCAGTGAGCACTCAGGGCTGATTTCCTGAAGAATGCATACGTTTGATCTTCTTGCAGTCCATGGGACTCTCAAGAGTCTCCTCCAGCACCAGAATTCAAAAGCATCCATTCTTCGACCGTCAGCCTTCTTTATGGTCCAGCTCTCACTTCCATACATCACTACTGGGAAAACCAGAGCTTTAACTATACAGACCTTTGTTGGCAAGGTGATGTCTCTGCTTTTTAAGATGCTGTCTAGGTTTGTCATTGCTAAATCCAATATTACAAAAAAACAAAAACAAAACACCCACAAAACATTTAAGTTGAGAAATGCATTTTTTCTAACAATAGCACGGTCTTGCTGCACTCCAAAGAGCCTGGCTTTAAAATCAGCTACAAATCTAGCTAACAGTCACCTTGTCCAGCCCTCATTCTGTTCTCACCTCTGGGTTGCATCATGTTCCGTTCAGGAAACAGCTGGTGGCACACTTTCCTTCCCTGGAAGTCTTTAAACAGAGGAACTGTTTAGGTGTGGTTCCTCTGCATTGCAGGGGGTTGGACTAGATGGCCCCTGGTGTCCCCTCCCAACTCTCCAATTCTGTGCCAAAAGCAAGAGTTTGTCACTGGCAGCACGGGAAGCTGCTGCTTTCTCTCGTTGCCCATCTAGCCAAGGGTCCAAGCGTGTTTATCGCAGGCTGTGACACTTTTAATTAGGGATGCTGTGGGGGAATCTGCCCTGAGCCCTTCTTCATGCCAAGCAAGTACTGTTTTTACTTAGTTGTTGCATTTATATCCTACCCTTTTCTCCAAGAAGCTCAAGGCCGACCTGTAGTTCTCCCTTTCCTCATTTCAGGCTGAGAGAAGACAGTGACCAGCTCCCAAGGCCGCAGCCAATGAGCTTCTCAGCCCAGTCCTTCTTAGCTCCTAGTCTGATGCTCTAACCACTACACCAGGCTGCCTCTCACTTAGTTGGGAGCCCTCTCCAGATCGAGCCTGATGCCTGTGGCAGGGAGGTCCACTACCAACCATTACTGGGTGCTTTGGGGGAAGGTGCCCCGAATGAACTTTGCTCTTATGAGTCTATGGGAGCCCCTGTCCTCCTCCTCCTTCCACGCACCCCTCGAGGCACAAGGGCCACCCCTTCCTCATTTTCTGTGTTCCCCCAGACTCCTGGAAGCACATCCTGGCAGTGGAGTGACGGACTCATCGCCGACCACACGCAGTGGAGCACCGGGCAGCCCAATAATCATGGCAAGACTGGCGAGTGGTGCGTGGAGCTGTGGCGAACTACAGGTGAGAAGCTTGGGCAAAGGTGTGCATTGCACTCTGTGGGCTGGGCATCCCCTCGCTCCCCTTCTTCCTCCCTGACCCTGACGGAATGGAGACAGGGTGCAGTGGGTCTTTGTCGCAGAAGCCGGTTGTGCACAGCACTGACTGGCCAGTGCTTATGCTGCCACGAACACTGCCTTCCTCATAACCCAGAACCTCAGGACAGCCTGGCTGCAGCAGCTGGATCAGGCCCAAGTGGGGGCGGGGGGGGGGGAGTCCACCGAGTCCAGCATCCTTTTGGTAGAGCAGGAGACGCTTCCATCTCAAGGTCGTGGATTCGATCTCCATGTTGGACAAAAAGATTCCTGCTATTCGACAGTGGAAAGGTCTCCCTCAAAAGGTGATGGCCTCTCCTTCCTTGGAGGTTTTTAGGCAGAGGTTGGATGGCCATCTGTCATGAATGTTTTCATTGAGATTCTTGCATTGAAGCCGGTTGGGCTGGATGCCCTTTGTGGGTGCCTTCCAACCCTACCATTCTGCTTCTGCTCATCCCAAATTTTGGCACTAATTCCTGTCTCACCTCTTAGGTTTCAGGAAATGGAACGACGAGCTCTGCAGCCGTAAGAACAGCTATGTCTGCAAGTACGAGGCTGAGATGTCTGCCGCGGAAAATGGCTGCGAGTGAGCAACAGAGGCGGGGGCCTCCTCTGTTCTCCGCTGCCCTGGTGGGCTTCCTTCTCTGCTGCTTGGCCTCTCCTGTGCCAGGCAGAAAAAAGCTCTTCCTTTCCCCTTCTTTCCGGCCACCACAGTGTGGCAGCAATAAAGTCTCTGAAGCAAGCAGCTTTCTCTGTGCCTGTCCCTCCATCGCACCTTGAAAGCGCACGCCAACGATTCAGTGAGTGCGCATTGCTCTGGCACCAAAATTTGTGGGTGCCCAGCCCCTTCAAGGGGAATTTGGTGGGTGCTCTGGCACCTATGCCACACTCTAACAACACTGGCTCTCTTGGATTTGTGACCGATGCTTTTTCATTTCTTCAAAATCCCATCTGAAAGATCTTTACCCCTTTTCTGTCCTGCCCTCCCCAAAACCCACATCCCTCCTGCTTTGCATCTTTAAACTGGGTCACTGCTTAGTGCAGAAGCTGTCCAGATGTGAGCAGAGGATTGCAGTGCCACCTCCCTCCTCCTGCCTTTTTGTGAAACAACCAAACCATGGAATGATTTGTTGGAGGGTTTTTTTCTTCTGGTGGCAGATGACAGAACCACGAGACCGGTGTAAAACACTCAAACAAAGGTTTTATTACAGCTATACAAAAACAGCAAACACAAAGGTGTTCTCTCTCTGCAGGCAAAATTCAAACTGCAACTTCTTTTCTTTTATACACATCACCAGCTGTGTCTAATCAGCCTAGAAAACCACACCCAGAACTCACAGAAAAGGTTCTTAAAGTTACAATCATCTTTTCTGTTTCTTTGCAGAATGACTCCTAACAAACTGGGGTGTTTAAAACTGCAGAATTTCATCATCAGGAAGCTGCAGTGCAGGCACCAGCAGGAAGGAAAGCGGGATGGTGTATAAATGCCTTGATACCTTTATTTATTGCGTTTCTATCCCATCCCATCCCCCCCCCCATGTTGCTCAAGGTGGTGACAATGGTTCTCCCTTTCCACCCTTAACCCACACAACAGCCTTATGAAATAGACTTAAGCTGAGGAGCAGTGACTGGCTCAAGGGACTTCCTTTGCTGCTGTGTTTCAATTGGGGCTTTAAAGCTCTGTGTCCAAGCAGGGTTTTTTGTCCTGGCTCTTTCCTCTGGGGAAACCCTCATTTTACCGCTGAATTGGTAGGAACAGTTGCCTCCAATTCAGTGGTCAAATGCAGATTTTGCCCGGGAAAGAGCTGGGGCAGAAAGAAAACTGTTTGGACCTGGAGCTTTCAAGCATGCACCTGCGGCTGGAAAACAAAGTTTGGCTGCATCTACAGGGTACAGGGACGCGGGTGGCGCTGTGGGTAAAACCTCAGCGCCTAGGACTTGCCGATCGCATGGTCGCGGTTCAAATCCCCATGGCGGGGTGCGCTCCCGTCCGGTCCCAGCGCCTGCCAACCTAGCAGTTCGAAAGCACCTCCGGGTGCAAGTAGATAAATAGGGACCGCTTACCAGCGGGAAGGTAAACGGCGTTCCGTGTGCTGCGATGGCTAGCCAGATGCAGCTTGTCACGCTGGCCACGTGACCCCGAAGTGTCTTCAGACAGCGCTGGCCCACGGCCTATAGAGTGAGATGGGCGCGCAACCCTAGAGTCTGGCAAGACTGGCCCATACGGGCAGGGGTACCTTTACCTTTACTTACAGGGAGCACCATGGCTTCAGGAATCCCTTTCATGTGGTGCAGGTAGGCCTGCCTTAGCCAATAGAGCATTGCAGCACCCTAGATCTGCAGCTGAAACAACAGAAGCAGATCACAGAAGGCCTGGCTTAGCCAATAGAGCAGGCACGTGCAAAGTCCAGACTAATCTGGTCTGCTGGTCAGTTTAATCAGGCCCCTGTTGCAGTTTATTTCCTGGGGTAAAAGCCACCAAAAGCACAACAACTTTAATCCTAAAAAAGGCTCAGCAACTTTGGTCAGCCCTCACGCATGTTCACTTCATCAAATCTGGCCCTCTTTGAAGAAAGTTTGCAATAGTGTAGCACCCTGCTTGTGGTTAACGCTTAGCTGGAATGAAATATTCAACGCAGCAATAGAGAAATTAAAATAATTATTTATTTGTCAGACAAATAAATGAGAGGCACAGTGGTATATGGTTACCAAGCTCTGGCCTGGCTCCTGCCATTATGGCCAGCCCTTATATTCCCTTAATCCAGCCCCCTTTGCTCCTCCTGTGGCTGCCTCTGTCCAATCAGCCTAGTTGGATTTCCTATTGGCTGATTGCTATATCCAATCCTAAAAGATACACCCACATCCTCCTGTCCTTATATGGAACACAAACAGCTATATATTGTTACATCTATAAATGACAAATAAGTAGTAATATATCTTACATGTGTCTCAACAAGGAATCTTAATTACCAGCTCACCTCTTGCCCTCCCTGCCCTATTGCCTTCTAAAACAAATGGTTAATCTTAAATTTTTATCTTAAACATATGTCAAGGATCTTGAGTTTCACATCAACATTGAAAGATATCCTTCATTTGAAGGTTTCTAAACAAATGTCTGACAGCTAATATATCAGGATAGCATTTGATGGCGTCTTCCTGTCTGGCAGGGGGGCTAAACTGCTGGCTGACTTAATTCCAGGATAAATACAACTCTTCTAGCATTTGTTAAATCCTTTGCATAATTACATTTAAGCCAATATATTTAAGCTAATATATTTCATACATTATCATAGGTAACCTTTTAAAAGAATAAAGCTTCTCAAAGTAGAAAGGAAGGAACTCAGTAAAAAAACAGTTTTTAAAGAAGGCTCTTCAGTTTACATTCCCCCCCCTTCAGCAAGCTGCTTCAGCCAGCTGCTTTGTTTCCATTAGCTCTTATTGAAACTCTCTCAGTTTAAGAAAGAAACAGAGAAAGAGAGGCTTTTTTGGGAAGTCTTTTTAAAACTGTCAGCTAGATGCTTCTCCCCATTTGCCTCTGGCCTTAGAAAATACAGCTCAAGGTTTAAGAGAGGCCCATGGTATCATTTTACTATTTGCCCATTCCTAATTATATTTATCTCTGCCTTTGTTATCTTCTGTAACATGTAGGGTCAGTGTCATTACTCAGTCTGTAATTTCAGCTTTTACGACTTTGAGAATTGCTTTCTGCTATCAATCAAAAGGGGCCCCTTGTCTAAGAGGAAGAAAACACTGTTTTCTTAAGCAGCTAGCCTTCTTGCCTGGCATGAAACATTTGAAAATCTACTTTTGAAAATCTAAGCCCTCTTTAATATACAAGTCCTGATCAAACATTAATAAAATGCAGGCTTATGCCTGATGCCTCATTCCCCCCTTTCAAGCTCAAGGACCTTCATCCCAAGTGTCCTTGATAGCTTGACCTTCATCATATTCCTGAGGTAAAGCTCGGTATAGGGCCATGATATGAGGTAGAGTTTCATTTGAAACCATCTTGCTAATTGTACTTCTAAAACATGAAATGATACATGGCATCATACATAAAACCATTACCACTACTGTCAAGAAAAACAAGCAAGACAATAGTATCCCTTTGAGTCCTGTGACATTAGGTAACCAATTGGTGAGCCATCCCATATCCCATCCTTCCCATGTTTGTACTGGGACATGTGCTATATTCTCCATCTTTGTGGCCAACACACGGATTGCCTCACCATTATCTGAAATGTTAAAGCAACAGGCATTCCCTGTCAAGTTCAAGACTCCACATAGGCCTCCCTGCTTGGCAAGTACATAATCCATTCCCATTTTCAGCTGCAAAATGGCGGCTCTACTTTCATCCAACTGTTGTGCAATAAGTCTCAAACTCTTGGCCGTTGCATTGGTTACAAGTTCCACTACTGCTTGCAATCGAATTATTCTGTTTAGATTATAAATAGGATCCCGTGTCCCTTGTATGAGCTCACCAGGATTCCAGGAGGCAGGATCATAATAGGCTATAATGCGCTCTGGTGGCCAATCATCAGTACCGCTCCAACTTTGGGTACTTCCTCCTGCTATATGAGAAATATCAGCGTTTCTTCGTGTACGCTTGGCCAAATTAGTGGGCATAATCCACATTGGTGGTAATACCCATCCCAGGAAACAAGTCCCACTCCATTTGGAGGGGAGTTTCTTGTATGCCCATTCTCCACATATCCACCACAACCATCGTGTCTGAGGTCTTTGGTACGTGGAGTACAGAAGGCGAAATAGCAAAAGAGGTAGAGAGTTCACAGTGCAGTATGTTAGATTGCCTTTTTCTGTCACAGTTATGTTCCATACCACTTTCCATGCATGAATAAAAGGAGGTGCACAGGGCAAGGCATCCCGAGTTCGATAGGTAGTATCGTGTGCCCAGGTATTCTTAATATTATCCCAAGTATAGTGACAATGAGAAGAGCCTATCATGGTAGAATCAGCTGCATTTGATGATTTATGTACACAGAATTCCCCTTGTACAGGTATAACTCGTAATGGTTTAGTTGAGTTCCATCCGGGGAAATTCTGTACTTCTGTTTGGTGTGGTATTTCGCTTACCATACCAATGGCATCTAATGGTATCGGTAATAAGGGCATACCTCCCTCTGAATCATCTGGCCCAAGAGAGCAAACAAGGCAATTGGTCCTATTTGCAACATTGGCTACCATTTCAGCTAAACCTACCCACATATTGTGGTCATGGCGGAATCCATATTTAGTCAATTTGGTCAGATTCAAGGACCCTTCCCCTTCCCAAGGGATCAGGATTAATAGAATCATGTTGATGTCTAGCATATGCATTCCTCCCACAAAAGATTACCTTATTGTGATAGCAAATAAATATTAGTCCCAATATAATTCCCCCAGTGACAGGAATGGGGAACCACCAAGACCAAAACATATATCCCGAGGATCCCCAATGAGTAATATCTGATAATTGTTCCACAAGGGGGTGGGCAGTCAATTAATTGTATAAGAGAATCTGTCCTTTCACAATCGCTGGTTCAGATGCTCCTCAAGCTTCAGGCGTGCGCAGGTCAGCCAGCTTCCAGGTTGTGGCTGCAGCAGGCCGGTCGTCTAATGTTGCCCGTGACCTAGCCCGTTCCCGGTAGGGCTAGATACAGGGGTTTTTGGAGAGAGTCAGTTTAAGAGGATTAGAGGGGTCACCTTTGCACGTCCAACTGCCTTCGGACTTCTTCAAACGGGAGTGATGAATCCAGGGGGTCACCTCAGCTACCTTCACTGCTGTTGGAGTAGAGAGCAAGACGGTGTAAGGTCCACGCCACTTAGGTGCAAGTGGATCACGTTTCCACTCTTTCACCCATACGCTATCGCCAGCCTGGAACTGATGAATCGGCTCGGCAATGCTGCACGGCGTGCGCTCGAGGGCCCACCTGTTAAGAGAAACAAAAACACGGGAGAGAGATTGCACTTGTCCCTGTGTCACATGGTCTCCTATTTGTTTAAGATCAGCTGAAATATCCTGAACAAAGGAGGGCGGTCTCCCATACAGGAGCTCAAAAGGTGACAACTTAAGTCTTTTTGTGGGTGCACACCGAACACGAAACAGTGTTATGGGTAACACATCTACCCATCCCAATCCCGTTTCCTGGGTTAATTTTGCCAATTGGGTTTTCAGAGTCCGATTCATTCTTTCAGTTTTCCCTGAACTCTGAGGCCTATAGGCTGCATGCAGTCTCCATTTCACTTGTAGGACTCGACATACTTCTTGTACTACTTGATCAATGAACGCTGGCCCATTGTCACTTCCAATGCATCTAGGTAATCCAAACCTCGGGATCAATTCAGTGAGGAGTCTCTTAGTTACCTCTCGTGCCTTTTCAGTTCGGGTGGGAAAAGCTTCAACCCATCCGGTAAGAGTATCTACAAACACAAGGAGATACTTGAATCCCTTAGAAGGGACCAGCTCTGTGAAGTCCACAATTAGGCTTTCCATGGGGACATATCCCACATGTTGGATTCCAGGAGGTTGTACCGGTCCCTGCCTGGGATTGTTTTTAGCACAAAGAACACATTTCTGTGAAATGCAAGTTGCTAATTGTGATAGGTTAATAATATACAACTTCCGACTGAGACTCTCTCTGGTTGCAGTACCGCCAAGGTGAGTAGATTCATGATAATTTCTTACAATTGTGCCTGCTAGATGATGAGGTACATAAATCCTATTGTCTGGCAGGATCATCCAACCGTCCTTCACAACTGCTCCTTCCTGTTCAGCCCACTTCCTCTCTTCTGGGGTATAGTGAGGTTTAACTTCTTCTGGAACTACCTCTGGTATGAGGGCTGCTATAAATCCTCCCACAGGCTTTTGGGCTGCCTCTCGGGCTGCTTTGTCAGCAGCATGATTTCCTCTGGTTATTGGATCCCTTCCTCGTCCATGACCTTTGCAGTGCATTACAGCAATCTGTTCTGGAGCCCATACTGCTTCTAACAGGATTTCTACTTCAGGTCCATATTTCAAGGCCTTCCCGTGGGCTCCTATTAGACCTCTTTCTTTCCATAGAGCACCATGTGCATGCAGGGTTAAGAAGGCATATTTAGAATCAGTATAGATGTTTGCCTTACATCCGGCTGCCAATTGCAGAGCTCTAGTTAAACCTATAAGTTCAGCTTTTTGTGCTGAGGTGCCAGCAGGCAAAGCTTCAGCTTCCACAACTTCCTCATTGGTGACCACAGCATATCCTGCTCGTCTGGCACCTTCATGCAGGTAACTGCTACCATCAGTATAATATACAACATCTGGATTTTTCAATGGTTCATCTTTCAGATCGGGTCTACTGGAATAAACTTCATCCATTATTTGGAGACAATCATGTGATTCTTCATCATCTACCTCTGGTAGGGGCAGCAAAGTCGCTGGATTGAGCATATTCACTACTCGTAGATGAATCCTGGGATTTTCACACAATAGGACTTGGTACCTAGCCATCCTTGGGTTCGTTAGCCAATAACTACCCTTATATTCCATGAGTGTCAGAACAGCATGAGGTACATTCACATACATCGTCTGGCCGAAGGTGAATTTATCAGCTTCTTTGACAAGGCTGGCAGTGGCCGCTACTGCCCTTAGGCATGGAGGCCATCCTTTTGCTACTGAGTCCAATTGTTTTGACAAATAAGCTACTGGACGGTTCCAACTTCCTAATCTCTGGGTCAGGACTGCCGCTGCAATCCCATTCTGTTCATGTACATACAGCTGAAAGGGTTTTTCCGAATTAGGCAGTCCAAGGGCTGGGGCCTCCATAAGTCGTTGTTTGATAACTAAAAAGGCTTGTTGCTGCTCAGGTCCCCATACGAATGGGTCCTTTTCTGCACCTCGAGTGCTTTCATGTAAGGGTTTGGCCAGACTGCTGAAATCAGGTATCCATAGTCTACAAAACCCTGCTGTTCCCAGGAATCCTCTGAGTTGTTTCCTTGTGGTAGGTTCCTTGATAAGGCAAATAGCTTCTTTCCTCTCTGGCCTCAATGCTCGTTGTTGGTGTGAGATGTCAAAGCCCAAATATTTGACCTTTTCTAAACATAACTGTGCCTTTTTCTGGGAAACTCGGTAGCCAGCTTGCCAGAGCAAGTGGAGCAGTTCCTCTGTACCTTCTTTACAGGTATCAAAATCCTTTGCTGCTAGTATAAGGTCATCTACATATTGCAGAACCACCTTTTCTCCAGGTATTGAGGGGTAGCTTGTTAGATCCTTCGCCAAGGCAGTGCCAAATAAAGTTGGGGAATTTTTGAATCCCTGGGGCAATCTCGTCCAGGTTAGCTGGCCTTTTGTTCCTGTCAAAGGGTCTTCCCACTGGAAGGCAAATATAGGTTGGCTCTGTGGTGCCAGCCGGCAACAGAAGAATGCATCTTTCAAGTCCAATACAGTAAAAAATGTTGCTTCTGGTGGGATCAAACTCAGCAGGGTGTATGGGTTTGGTACATTTGGGTGCAAGGTCTCGATAGCCTGGTTTACGAGCCTCAAGTCCTGCACTGGCCTGTATTCATCTGTCCCAGGTTTTCGAACAGGCAAAAGGGGTGTGTTCCATTCTGATTGGCAGGGCTTAAGCAGACCATATTTTAATAGGCGGTCCAAATGTTTCTGGATGCCCTCTGCTGCTCGCCGGGGTAAAGGATATTGCTTTACAGATACAGGGGTAGCCATAGGTTTTAAGGTTACTACAATTGGAGCTATATTCTTGGCCATTCCTGGTGGGCTATTTTCGGCCCATACTCCTGGTGGCACCTGTAGAGTTCGGAGGAGCTTGTTTAACTCTGTATCCAATGTGGGTTGGACTTGCAGGGCTGACATTAGGCGCCATGATTGTTCCTTAGGTACTGAGAGGGAAATTATTCCTGCTGCCTTTGATGGCAGTTTCATTTCTGGACCTCGAGGAGTGAAGGTGATTTGGGCCTGCAATTTGGACAGCATATCTCTACCTAAGAGAGGTATTGGACACTCAGGTATATACAAAAACTGATGGGTTAAACGATGTCCCCCAATCTGGCATTCCAAAGGTTGGAGGAAAGACCTCTTAGCTGACTGACCAGTGGCACTTTTAATGACTACACTTTTGGATGCCTTTTTCTGCAATAGTTCTGGGAGTACTGAGTATTCAGCCCCAGTATCAATCATAAAGTCTATTAAATGGCTTCCTAATTGGATCGTGACCGTGGGCTCCTGGAAGCCTAACTTTATGGAGTCCGGTCTTTCCTAGTCTTGGGTAAAATCCTCCTCTGCCAGTCCAATGACATTTTCCCTACTCCGTCCTTGTCCAGGTCTCTGATATCTTCCATCTCGGATCATTCCCCGTCCCCGTCCCTGGTTTCTTGGGCCGGAGCCTGGGCCTGGGCCTGGGCGTACTTCTTCCAACCTCAGGGGTTCAGGACACTCCCGCTTCCAATGACCCTCCTTCTTACAATTCGCACATTGATTCCTTCCCAGTGGTGGATTCCTTCCCCGCCCTCTTCCTCCATTTAAGGGGCGGTAGTCTTGCTTCACTGCTGTGGCTAGCATTACCATCTTTTCCTTCTGCCACTTCTTCTTCTCTTGTTTCTCAGCCTCATCCCTATTCCGATAAACTCGGCGTGCAATGGCCATAATTTGGCTCATCAGCATCCCTTCCCATCCTTCTGATTTCTGAATTTTCTTACGAATGTCAGAAGCGCACTGGGCCACAAATGTAGCAGTAATCATTCTGCTGTTTTCAGGGGCTTCAGGGTCAAAAGGAGTCCATATACGATAGGCTTCTTGCAGCCTCTCTAAAAAGTCTCCTGGACTCTCATTTGGTTTCTGTTCTACTTCTGAGACTTTAGACATATTAGTGGGCTTCTGGCATGCCCTGCGGATACCTTGCACAAGCGTCTGGCGGTAGGTGGTAAGTCTGGCCAGGTGAATTACATTGTTTGGATCCCAATTAGGATCTTCCAAGGGAAAGTTGTCTTGGAGATGACGGTCAATATTATAAATATTTCCCACTCTGGCCTGCTCACGCAAATATATCTGTGCCTTTTCAATTATGTCTCTCCTTTCCTCAGTGGTGAACAGAGTATTCAGGAGCTGGCGGCAATCTGTCCAAGTAGGACTATGAGTATTTATTATTGAAGTCACCAAGTCCATCATAGCCTGAGGTTTTTCTGCAAAAGATGGGGTGTGTGTTTTCCAATTCATCAGATCTGTAGTCGTGAATGGAATATATTGCAGGGTCGAAGTTCGAGGTGGCCGTGGTCCGGGTTGCCCGTTAACCAGCACAGGCTCCTCAAGTGCATCAAATACTCTTCTGAGAGGGGCTACTACGTGATCTTTCTCTTCGCCTTGCTCTAGGGGCCTCAAATCATAGGGGATGGTATTTGTCCCAAGGCGTTCTTTTAGCAGCTTTATACGCCTGGCTGTATTGCTTGCTGACCGATTAAGGTCTCCCTGTAACTTCTGTAATAATTCTCTAGGACTTGGATGTACAGGGGTTTGGGGTAGGCAATCAGTTGTTTCACTAAAAGAGACTGTAGATGGAGTTCTACTGGGACTCACAGATGGAATAACCACTTCTGCTTGGGCTTTATTATAGGCCTCCAATGCCTCCTGAAGATATTTATCATAATCTATCAAGGAATCAAGTTCTGTGACTCCAGCCCCATTATTCATTCCACTTTCTTGCCTTGGGGTTACAACTGGTGGAGTGTTTGGATTAGGCTCCCTTCGATGTGGAGCATAAGGTGGAGGTGGAAGCAGCTCTTCCTCTGGTCCCTCAAAAATGGGTTTGAGTTTATTTGGCAAGATTCCTTTCCTAGCTTCGGCTTTTACAGCCAATAATTTGCATCGTTGGACTTTGCATTCCCTTATCCATGGAGGATTTTTATTTAATGTGCTCAGCCAGGAATCTATATATGAAAATTGTTCTGGGCACCCTCCAATTTCTTTGGCGATGTTAGACCAAAGTTTGCTTACTAAATTTATATCAAAGGTTCCTTGAGATGGCCATTCAGTATTTTGCTTCGGCCACTCTAATTCACATAACGTTCTCAGGCGCTCTGGCGTCATTTTGACTCCATACGCCCCTGAGAAGGCTTTCTTAAAATTATTTAACATACATTCAAGAGGTGTATTTTCCCCTTTTGAACCCCCAACTCCCATTGTATGGCCCTGTGAAGTATCCACTCAGTCACTCACACACACGCTTCGTGGGTTTCCTTGCCCAGATGGAGTCGCCTCACTGGGAACCGAAGTACTACCCACTCCACACTCAGGTCAGCTACAGATTGCTCTGTACTTTCTCACACATACAATGCGTTAGATACTTCACCACACACTACCTCCCATTCTTCCCTTTTCCCCCACCAGATCACCATCTGATGTATCCAACCACCTAGCGTACTCAGTTCCCACTTACTGAGACGCAGAAGTTTGATCAAGACTTCTCTTCCTCCCAATTAATTGGAGGGCCAAAAATCCCTTTGTGCACTTACCCCTGGTTGGTTCCGTTTCCCCCCCGGTCCGTCGCCGCCAGTGAGCAGGGTATCAGACAGACGAGACTTCTGCGTTCCCCCTGGAAAAATTTACCAGTGCGCGCTTGGGTAAGCAGTTTAGAGATCCTCTCTCTTGTACCCTGCTCAGTAGAGTGAAGGGGCTGCGTTCCAGCAGACCACTTATCCGAGTCACAGGAGCACCATAAAATGTAGCACCCTGCTTGTGGTTAACGCTTAGCTGGAATGAAATATTCAACGCAGCAATAGAGAAATTAAAATAATTATTTATTTGTCAGACAAATAAATGAGAGGCACAGTGGTATATGGTTACCAAGCTCTGGCCTGGCTCCTGCCATTATGGCCAGCCCTTATATTCCCTTAATCCAGCCCCCTTTGCTCCTCCTGTGGCTGCCTCTGTCCAATCAGCCTAGTTGGATTTCCTATTGGCTGATTGCTATATCCAATCCTAAAAGATACACCCACATCCTCCTGTCCTTATATGGAACACAAACAGCTATATATTGTTACATCTATAAATGACAAATAAGTAGTAATATATCTTACATGTGTCTCAACAAGGAATCTTAATTACCAGCTCACCTCTTGCCCTCCCTGCCCTATTGCCTTCTAAAACAAATGGTTAATCTTAAATTTTTATCTTAAACATATGTCAAGGATCTTGAGTTTCACATCAACATTGAAAGATATCCTTCATTTGAAGGTTTCTAAACAAATGTCTGACAGCTAATATATCAGGATAGCATTTGATGGCGTCTTCCTGTCTGGCAGGGGGGCTAAACTGCTGGCTGACTTAATTCCAGGATAAATACAACTCTTCTAGCATTTGTTAAATCCTTTGCATAATTACATTTAAGCCAATATATTTAAGCTAATATATTTCATACATTATCATAGGTAACCTTTTAAAAGAATAAAGCTTCTCAAAGTAGAAAGGAAGGAACTCAGTAAAAAAACAGTTTTTAAAGAAGGCTCTTCAGTTTACATTCCCCCCCCCTTCAGCAAGCTGCTTCAGCCAGCTGCTTTGTTTCCATTAGCTCTTATTGAAACTCTCTCAGTTTAAGAAAGAAACAGTTTTAAAAAGACTTCCCAAAAAAGCCTCTCTTTCTCTGTCAGCTAGATGCTTCTCCCCATTTGCCTCTGGCCTTAGAAAATACAGCTCAAGGTTTAAGAGAGGCCCATGGTATCATTTTACTATTTGCCCATTCCTAATTATATTTATCTCTGCCTTTGTTATCTTCTGTAACATGTAGGGTCAGTGTCATTACTCAGTCTGTAATTTCAGCTTTTACGACTTTGAGAATTGCTTTCTGCTATCAATCAAAAGGGGCCCCTTGTCTAAGAGGAAGAAAACACTGTTTTCTTAAGCAGCTAGCCTTCTTGCCTGGCATGAAACATTTGAAAATCTACTTTTGAAAATCTAAGCCCTCTTTAATATACAAGTCCTGATCAAACATTAATAAAATGCAGGCTTATGCCTGATGCCTCAATAGAGCCTTGCAGCTTCCAGGGAACAGCCTGGATCTGCAGCTGAAATAAGAGAAGCAAATCACAGCAGGTGACACAAATAATTCACCTTACAGCCTCCTAAGCATGATTCAGGAGAGCAGTTGCTTTGGGTTGTGAAAAGCAACACACCAACACACACCTTTATCCATTCATTCGTGGTTTTATTCATTTTGAGAACTTTGATTTTTTTATTTTGTTAAAAAGTGTCACCAACAAGCTGTTTGCAGCATTAAGTCCCCATTCAACTTCATATTCAAGCCAGGTTGAGAAACTCTGAGTAAATGGTGGCGAGGCAATGAGATGAATTTTGCGCACGTGATCCATTATGGGTGAAGTTAGAAGAAGAAGAAAATCAAATGGGGAGAAGATGCATTTAGTTTGTTACCAGCAAAGGACGGATCGTGGGCTCTGAGATCTGGCAGGGGCAGCCCACCCACCATGCCCACGGGCACCCCTGGCATTGCCACCTGAGTCTGGCAGTCCTTATGAGCCCTCGGCTGAGCTAGGGGCCACTTCCATTTGGCTCCCGGGTGGTGCTGGAACTTGCCTTTGCAGCAGCTTCAGCGACCTGGACTCAATCTGTGGTGGGGCTGTGTGAATCGTGACCCACGGCCTGCGAATCGAGACCCACGGCCTGTAAATCTGCCCATGCCAAGCTGGGGCCCTTGTCCTCAGATGCAATCGTCCCAGCCGCATGGATGTTAGGCCCCAGATTGGGCCCCGGGAGGGAGTCGAGTTGCCCGGTCCCGTGGGCCTTGTTCCAGGAGCCATGTCCGATATAACGGGACTGGGACCCCCTCCTTTGGGCCACCGTGTGGGATGGGAGTTGGCTCTGGGGGTAGACCAGGACATGGGAAGGTTCTGGGTGGTGGTGCTGGGGGGTGGCCAAGGTTTGGTTGTGGGGTAGACCACAGGAGGCGTCTGAGGGGTGGTCTCGGGGGGTGGCAAAGGTCTGGTCGTGTACCAGGATGCTGGAGGAGTCTGGGGGGTAGTGGTGGGGGGTGGCCAAGGTCTGGTGGTGGGCCAGACCACAGGAGGTGTCTGAGGGGTGGTCTCAGGTGGTGGCAAAGGTCTGGTCGTGTACCAGGATGCTGGAGGAGTCTGGGGGGTAGTGGTGGGGGGTGGCCAAGGTCTGGTGGTGGGCCAGACCACAGGAGGTGTCTGAGGGGTGGTCTCAGGTGGTGGCAAAGGTCTGGTCGTGTACGAGGATGCTGGAGGAGTCTGGGGGGTAGTGGTGGGGGGTGGCCATGGTCTGGTGGTGGGCCAGACCACAGGAGGGGCCTGGGGAATGGCCTTGGGGGGTGGCCATGGTCTGGTGGTGGGCCGGACCACAGGAGGGGCCTGGGGGGTGGTCGTGGGGGGTGGCCATGGTCTGGTGGTGGGCCAGACCACAGGAGGGGTCTGGGGGGTGGTCTTGGGGGGTGGCCATGGTCTGGTGGTGGACCAGACCACAGGAGGGGTCTGGGGGGTGGTCTTGGGGGGTGGCCATGGTCTGGTGGTGGACCAGACCACAGGAAGGCCCTGGGGAATGGCCTTGGGGGGTGGCCATGGTCTGGTGGTGGGCCAGACCACAGGAGGGGTCTGGGGGGTGGTCATGGGGGGTGGCCATGGTCTGGTGGTGGGCCAGACCACAGGAGGGGCCTGGGGAATGGACTTGGGGGGTGGCCATGGTCTGGTGGTGGGCCAGACCACAGGAGGGGCCTGGGGAATGGCCTTGAGGGGTGGCCATGGTCTGGTGGTGGGCCAGACCACAGGAGGGGTCTGGGTGGTGGTGGTGGGGGGTGGCCAAGGTCTGGTGGTGGGCCAGACCACAGGAGGGGTCTGGGGGGTGGTCGTGGGGGGTGGCCATGGTCTGGTGGTGGGCCAGACCACAGGAGGGTTCTGAGGGCTGGTGTTGGGGGGTGGCCAAGGCCTGGGATATGGCACATTCCCATTTTGTCGCATTTGGAGCTGTGGCCTTGGAGGGGGGTGTGGCAGTCGCATAAGCTGGGGCTGTGCCATTGGCGGTGGGTGGTTGGGTAGTGAAAGGTCCTCATTGGTCGTCTTCCTGATCCAGTCACGGTAGAACTGTGTGGAGGTGTAGACCCCCGGCCTTTTCCCCTGACCGCAGACAGACGGTCCCCAGCTGGCGACTCCAACCACCCAGTAGCGTTCGGACCTCTGCTCCCGGCACATGAGGGGGCCGCCTCTGTCGCCCTGCAAGTGGGAGAGAAAAGGCTCCTGTGAGGATTTGGTCTCTGAGGGGCCTTCTCCTTCTCTCATGGCTGCTGCCTGAGATGCTGGAGGATGAATCACAGCGAAGTTTTGCATGTTCAGAGCAAGGGCTCTGCTGCTCCAGGAGCACCAGAGAGTTTTGCCCCCAAGCCAAACCCATAGCCTTGATTTTGTTGTAGCTTCACCACCTTGCAAGAAGCTACGCCTCCTTCCAAGGCTCCAGCGCAGATGTTCTCCTCGAGGATCCTATTGGACCACCAGTCCGGGCTGCTGCATGTCGCCATGGGGATGAGGTCGACAGTACCCTCCTGCAGGATGTCGGGAAATTTTCTCGCTGATAGAAGAAAGGGAAAGTGGGGGGAGGCGAGGCTCAGTTCAGATTTCACTCCCCACCCCACCTGCACCCCCAGGACTAAAGGAGAGAGGCATGAAGGCATGTGCAGCAGAATCACCCCCCTAAAACTTAGTTGATGGACTGGGGTGAGATCAGAGACAAGGGTACGCCAGGCTGCAGAGTAGGGTGAATTCCTGGTTTCTGGGGGCCTTTAAAGGTAAAGGAGACCCTTGACCATTAGGTCCAGTCGTAACTGACTAAGCCACTTCTGGCGAACCAAAGCAGCGCATGGAAACACCGTTTACCTTCCCGCTGGAGCGGTACCTATTTATCTACTTGCACTTTGACGTGCTTTCGAACTGCTAGCTTGGCAGGAGAAGGGCCTGAGCAACAGGAGCTCACCCCATTGTGGGGATTCGAATCGCCGACCTTCTGATCGGCAAGTCCTAGGCTCTGTGGTTTAACCCACAGCACCACCTATGTCACCTGGGGGCCCTTAGAGACCCCCAAACTCCCTGTTTCCTCCTGAAACCACATCCCTCCCTCCCTATCTCTCCATCTGTCCTAGTATTGCGTACACTGAGCGACAGCAGAGGTAGACAGGAGTTTCCACCAGCCCTATCCAGAGATTGAAACTCAATCTTCTGCATGCAAAGCCATCATTACTGAGCTGAGTTCTGGGGGCCAGCATCTATGTCTGGAGAAGGTGATCTGCCCAGAAGCCGTGAAGTGGAATGGCTCTCAAAACCAACCATCTCCATCCTTCTCTGCCCTGTGAAACATGCACACACCTGCCTCACCCCTAAGACTCAGGGCTTCTGATGTACACAACCCAAGTGTAACTACCAACTTAGAATCCTAGAGTGGGAAGGGACCCCAAGGGGCATCCAGTACAACCCCCTACAACGCAGGAGTTGAAATTTCCACCTTGACTACCATTGCTATTATGTTTCTTTGGTGAAATTGATCTGCAGGGAAGGTGTAGTCTGCAAATTTACTTTAGGCACACAGCCAGGCCGCTCCTTCTGGGGGCCTGGTTTCCCTGCAGATCTCACTTTTCGGGTCTATAATTCCAAAACCGCTGACATAGCAGTGCTTGAGCAAGGAAACCACCACGCTGTCATCCGGCAAGCAGGCTGGTTGAATATAGTCCGTGCAGTTGACTGGCTCGTTCAGCTCCACCAAGGAAATGTCGTTGTGCACTTTCCTGTAGGTATCGTTCAAGAAGTGCTCAAAGAGTTCGTGGTTCACCAGCCTCTTGATCCAGCGCCTCTGGGCACCGGGGCCAGGGTTGGAGATGCGGTTGGCGCCAATCGACAGGCTGATATTTGGTATTTCTCTGCAACAAAGAATACGCACAGAGTGGGGACTGTGTTCCAGGTGGATTTGGAACACCAGATGCAAACAACTTGCTCATTTGTGGTCCCTCATCAAACTGGGGCGACGTTATTAGTGGAGCGATGAAGGGGTGGAGGGACTTTGCATGACTTTGCTAAAGGGGTGGAGGGAAATCTTTGGAAATTACATTTGGGGTGTTAGTTCCCATCATGTTTCTAATCTTCTCCGCGTCATTTTTTTTAAAAGTCCTCATAAAAATTCATCATCATTTTAGTGTAAATTGCTCTTAATATACACATTTTTGCAGAGCAATTTGCCCCCGAGCCAATTGTTTGTGTACATTGTTTTCATGAAATATTGCATAGATATTGCATTTTAAAGGGCGCTTTACCCCAATGCATGCATTCTTAAACACATTTCTATTCATTACTCATTGCTCTCCTTTTTTTTAGTGTAATAAATTTGACTTTTCATCTACCTCTGCTGTTTTCGTTAAACTCTGGAGCGGCAAATTCTGGGGCAAAATTTCACAAAAGAACTCCAGAAAGGCTTGTCCGGTTTGCAGATCTGTGGGCCTGCGTGCGAACTGAAAACTTCAGTAACACTACATAGTCGAAAGAACCTATAGGATGAGTCCCGGAAACATGAATTAAACAGAAGGGGCCAGCTTAGTCCCAGTGTCTTTTTTTCAAGTTTTGCAGGAGCACCGCTAGACCAGGCATGTCCAACTTTAAGTAGGTTTTGATCTGCTCTCCAGTATAAAAAACTGGCAGTGATCAACCACCCTCCGAAGTCATTTAAGTTTATGAAACAAGCAAGCAAACAAACAAAGAAACAAACAAATGGATCTCTATTTCACAAATATAGTAGTTATGTTTTGATATTATCATGACAGACCCAAATAGTTACAGTGGTACCTCGGGTTAAGAACTTAATTCATTCTGGAGGTCCGTTCTTAACCTGAAACTAGTCTTAACCTGAGGTACCACTTTACCTAATGGAGTGTCCCACTGCCGCATGGTTTCTGTTCTCATCCTGAAGCAAAGTTCTTAACCCAAGGTACTATTTCTGGGTTAATGGAGACTGTAACCTGAAGCATCTGTAATCTGAAGTGTCTGTAACCCAAGGTACCACTGTACTAGATGGACAAGTAACTAAACAAGTGAGAAAAGTCTAACTATATTTTTATATTAGTTTTCAGAGATCTGAGGAGACAGATGGAGTGCACAAGGATTCAAGGCCTTTCTCTCTGAGGAGACTATCACAGGGCTTCTCTCTCTCCCTCCCCCAAAGCACAGAGCGGGTGGTGGGGAAGGAAAGCAAGCTGGCTTTGGAGGAAGAAGGCTCGGCTGGAGGAGGAGGAGGAGTAGGAGAATCTCAGGCTTGCATGAGACTGGTGGCAGAGAAAAGATTTTCTTTCTCAGCCCACAATCGACCAAGATCAGAACCGCAATTGATGAAGGCTGTTCCTGGGCTTCCGAATCCTAAAAAACTTCAATCCTAAAAAAAGGGCGGCCCTCAAGGCCCTTCACTTCATCAAATGTGGCCCTTTTTGGATACCACTGGAGGCTGGCTCTGAGTTTTGACGCCCTGCGATGCTGACAGCAGCCACCCGTCTGAAGGCAGAAGGTGGGACTCTGCTCCCATGAGATGCCCCCGACCTGGGTGCCAGGTTTGCAGACCCCCTGACCACACTCCTTGAGAACCCTTTGCTTACTTTGCTTTCTGAAAACAGTGGGCTGCGCTGAGGACCCATCGAGGGCTGATCAGGGAGCCTCCACAGAAACTGAAGTATCCCCTAAAAGTTTTTATTTGGAAGCTGACCATCCAGGGCCATGTTCCGGGGGAAGCGTTGCTGCTGCCCACAACCCGGAGGAGGTTATGGCTGCCTGCCATGGGACGCCTTCCGCAGACTCCGCTGGAAAGCAAGACACAGATTGCCATCTACAGAGTATCAGAGCCATTGCATATATACCACCTCCCCCCAGTTTGCCCCTCCTCTTGGCCATCTTGGGAAGAGAGGGATGAAACTGGAGGTGTCCAGCTGCGCTTCTGGATGCCTCCCAAATGCCCATCACTCCCAGGGAGGAGGGAACTTTTTCGAGGCCAGGGGCCACATTGTCTTCTGAGGGCCACATCTCAGTGGTGGGTGGGGCCAGAGGCAAAAATGGACTGTTCAGCAAATCCAAATTAGTAAGCTATTTTCAACCTCTCTCTCCCTCCCTCTGTCCTCTTTCAAGAAAAGAAATATTTCCTTTTGTCTGTCACCCTGACTGGTCCCCCATTCCGCTTCCTTGTGTGACCCAGATGGATTCTAGTATTCTGAGAGAGGGAGGAACATGCCCTCTGAGAACAGACTGTCTTTGCACGCTAGTTTTGACCCACCACAATGAAGGGGAGTGAGAGCGGCCATGGGGTCAGTTGTGCCCCCCTCCTCTTCAAGACCACATCCAGGAGTTCGTGGGTGGGATTCCCTCTCCTGCCTCCTCACCATGTCTGGCCTCTCTCTCCACTTACTCGCAGTTGCTTTCCTTGGCATGGGTTGGGCGGAAAGCAGCGAGGGCCAGAACAGGGAGGAGCCACCACTCCATCCTTCTGCCGGCTCCAGGTGTTGTTGCTTCCTCCATGTTTTCCTGGAATCCATGACATCACAAAATGGAAGATCTGTCAGATCAGCAGGTGGACAGTCTGACATCATCACAAGTTCTCTTCTCTTCTCTTCTCTTCTCTTCTCTTCTCTTCGACACCATGCTCAAAAGCCTATGTTCTGGAGTCAAGTTGTGTGTGCAAAGGGCTCCTTTCTGTTCCATGTGCCCCTTTCTCCCTGCATTACCTGTACACACTCAAACTGTATACAACAGCGGACCCTCCCAGGGACCCTATTTTCCAGGGATAGTCCTGGATTTACGGGATCTGACCCAGGTTCTGATTTGATCCTTGAATGTCCCGCTTTTTCTTAGGATGTCCATATTTTCATCAGAGAAATGTTGGAAGGTAAGGAGTTATGTGACCCCCCTGGGGCAAGGAGATAAGTAACTATACAACTTCTTGAAGACATATCTCTGATTTTTCCATCATGTGACTCAAGCGAGAGTCAGAATGGGACATCCTGGAATCCAATCAGAAGCTGGAATGAGGTTGAGGGGTACGCGCTGTAAGAACAGGATGCAGGACCAGATGGGCCTCATCCA
This sequence comes from Podarcis bocagei, assembly GCF_964188305.1. Classification (NCBI taxonomy): domain Eukaryota; kingdom Metazoa; phylum Chordata; class Lepidosauria; order Squamata; family Lacertidae; genus Podarcis; species Podarcis bocagei. Next base: position 3,677,389 of record NC_138135.1, read on the forward strand.
GCCGCTAAAACAAGTCTGCATTCGGCTCTATTGGCAAACCACAGCTGGACACAGAAGGGGGACTGATCAAGGCTAAATTTCCAGATTAAGAATAAATTTCCAGAAAACTTGGTTGTCATCTGTCACTGACAGTTTTGGTCTTGGTTGACCACAAACTTGACATGAGCCAACAGTGTGACGCGGCAGCTAAAAAAGCCAATGCAATTCTGGGCCTCATCAATAGGAGTATAGCATCTAGATCAAGGGAAGTAATAGTGCCACTGTATTCTGCTCTGGTCAGACCTCACCTGGAGTACTGTGTCTAGTTCTGGGCACCACAATTCAAGAAGGACACTGACAAACTGGAACGTGTCCAGAGGAGGGCAACCAAAATGGTCAAAGGCCTGGAAACGATGCCTTATGAGGAACGGCTAAGGGAGCTGGGCATGTTTAGCCTGGAGAAGAGGAGGTTAAGGGGTGATATGATAGCCATGTTCAAATATGTAAAAGGATGTCACATAGAGGAGGGAGAAAGGTTGTTTTCTGCTGCTCCAGAGAAGCGGACACGGAGCAATGGATCCAAACTACAAGAAAGAAGATTCCACCTAAACATTAGGAAGAACTTCCTGACAGTAAGAGCTGTTTGACAGTGGAATTTGCTGCCAAGGAGTGTGGTGGAGTCTCCGACTTTGGAGGTCTTTAAGCAGAGGCTTGACAACCATATGTCAGGAGTGCTCTGATGGTGTTTCCTGCTTGGCAGGGGGTTGGACTCGATGGCCCTTGTGGTCTCTTCCAACTCTATGATTCTATGATTCTATGACTGATGCTTTAGCTGAGATCCCTGCATTGCAGGGGGTTGGACTAGATGACCCCTGGGAATCCCTTCCAATTCTACCGCTCTATGATTCTTTTGCCCAGTGCCAATGTGACTTAGGCCCATTAATTTCAGTAGCTTTCCTCTGAGTAGGACTAGCACGGGGGGGGGGCAACAGTCCTTCTTACATTTGTGCTGTATGGGAACCTTGGTTTCAAGGAAGAGACATGCATAGATGGATGGTTTTCTTAGATCACAGAGCGGGAGATTTAAATCTGACACCCCCTAACTGGGTATAGAGGCCAAGGGTTTGCAAAAAAAGTTGAAAGAGAAACCTCGCTGCAATTGCATCAGATATTTTAAACCACTCAAAGAAAAGGGACACAAAGAACAAATGGCATAAAAATCAACCTCCAACTTCTGTTTTTAATTTTATTATATCTTAGTTCCATCATTACTGGATTATGGTCTGATATCGTTTTCGGGAGGATCTCAATTTTACTTATAAAAGGTATTAGATTGTTTGAAGTCCAGATTGCATCCATACGACTGGCTGATTTTTAAGCATATATTGAAGGTATATTGTCTGTCCTTTATATGTTTCTCTCTCCTTTCTCTCTTGGGAGCTTCCCTTTTCTTGATGTTGTCTCTCTCTCCGTTCTATCTAGATCCGGAGTTATTACTCCGTTGAAGTATCCCATAATGATCATACTGTCATTACTGTATTTTAATAGCTAATCTTCAAGTTTTTTTGAAGAAGTTTGTTTTATTTCCATTTGGTGCGTATACCCCCAACCAAGATTATTTTATCCTCTACCTTTTGTCAATTGTATTCCTAACATTCTTCCTTCATTATCTTTGAATAGGATTTTTGCATCTATCTTTTGATTTATGTATATAACTATTCCTCTCTTTTTGGAAGCATCTGATGCTATATATTCTGTTCCTAATTTATTATTTATCAAAACTTTGTCATGTTTCTTTGCTATATGTGTTTCCTGGAGACAAATGGCGTCCCAATATTTCTTTCTTACAATATGCTAGGTTTTGTGCCTTTTCACCTTATTGTTCAAACCATTGATGTTCCACGATATAATGTTCAAGTTCATTAATCTTTATTAAACACAAAATCAAATACCAACATAAAATATGGAATTGCATTTAAGTACAGTAAAATAGTTATGAGAGCTTCTGTTTCTTTTATTCTCCTCCTGGACTTTCCTGTCCTTCACCTCTTTCCTTTCCACCCTTAACCCACACAACAGCTTTATGAAATGAGGGGCAGCGACTGGCGCAAGGGACTTCCTTTCCTGCTGTGTTTCGGTCGGGGATTTTAAGCTCTGTGTCTAAGCAGGGTTTTGGGGGGTTTTGTCCTGGCTCTTTCCTCTGGGAAAACTCTCATTTTACCATTGAATTGATGGGAACAATTGCCTCCAATTCAGTGGTAAAATGCAGATTTTGCCCGAGAAAGAGCTGGGGCAGAAAGAAGAAGAAGAACAAAAGAAGAGTTTGGGTTTGATATCCCGCTTTATCACTACCTGAAGGAGTCTCAAAGCGGCTAACATTCTCCTTTCCCTTCCTCCCCCACAACAAACACTCTGTGAGGTGAGTGGGGCTGAGAGACTTCAAAGAAGTGTGACTAGCCCAGATCACCCAGCAGCTGCAAGTGGAGGAGCGGAGATGGGAACCTGGTTCACCAGATTACGAGTCTACCGCTCTTAACCACTACAACACAGTGGCTCAGAAAGAAAACTGTTTGGACCTGGAGCTTTCAAGCATGCACCTGAGAATGGAAAACAAGATTTGGCTGCATCTCCAGGGAGCACCATGGCTTCAGGAATCCCTTTCATGTGGTGCAGGTAGGCCTGCCTTAGGCAATAGAGCAGGCACGTGCAATGTCCGGCCTAATCTATTCCACTGGTCGGTTTAATCAGGCCCCTGTTGCTGTTTATTTCCTGGGGGAAAGCCCTAAAAAGCTCAACAACTTCAATCCTAAAAAAGGCTCAGCAACTTTGGTCAGCCCTCACGCATGTTCACTTCATCAAATTTGGCCCTCTTTGAAGAAAGTTTGCAATAGAGCCTTGCAGCTTCCAGGGAACAACCTGGATCTGCAGCTGAAATAAGAGAAGCAAATCACAGCAGGTGACACAAATAATTTACCTTACAGCCTCCCAAGCATGATTGAGAGCTGTTGCTTTGGGTTGTGAAAAGCAGCACACCAACACTCACCTGTCGATCCATTCATTTTTGGTTTTATTCATTTTGAGAACTTTGATTTTTTTATTTTGTTAAAAAGTGTCACCAACAAGCTGTTTGCAGCATTAAGTCCCTATTCAAGCCAGGTTGAGAAACTCTGAGGAAATGGTGGCAAGGCAATGAGATGAATTTTGCGCACGTGATCCATTATGGGCGATGTTAGAAGAAGAAGAAAATCAAGTGGGGAGAAGATGCATTTAGTTTGTTACCAGCAAAGGACGGATTGTGGGCTCTGAGATCTGGCAGGGGCAGCCCACCCACCATGCCCACGGGCACCCCTGGCATTGCCACCCGAGTCTGGCAGTCCTTATCAGCCCTCGGCTGAGCTAGGGACCACTTCCAATTGGCTCCCGGGTGGTGCCGGAACTTGCCATTGCAGCGGCTTCAGCAACCTGGACTCAATCCCTTGTGCGGGTGTGCGAATTGTGACCCACGGCCTGTAAATCTGCCCATGCCAATGCTGCAAGTTGGCCCTTGTCCTCAGATGCCACCTTATCGGCTTCATGGACCACGGAGGAGGCGTTAGGCCCCAGATTGGGCGCTGGGGGGTAGTCAAGGCTCCCAGTCCCGTAGGCCTCGTTCCGGGAGGCATGTACCATATAATGCCCCTGGGACCCCCTCCTTTGGTCCACCGTGTGGGATGGGAGTTGGGTCTGGGAGTGGACCAGGACATGGGATGGGTCTGGGGGGTGGTCTTGGGGGGTCCCCAAGGTCTGGTTGTGGGCCAGGCCACAGGAGGGGTCTGGGGAGTGGTCTTGTGGGGTGGTGAAGGTCTGGTCGTGGGCCAGGCCACAGGAGGGGTCTGGGGAGTGGTCTTGTGGGGTGGTGAAGGTCTGGTCGTGGGCCAGGCCACAGGAGGGGTCTGGGGAGTGGTCTTGTGGGGTGGTGAAGGTCTGGTCGTGGGCCAGACCACAGGATGGGTCTGGGAGGTGGTCTTGGGGGGTGGCCAAGGTCTGGTGGTTGGCCAGACCGTAGGAGGGGTCTGGGGAGTGGTCTTGGGGGGTGGCCATGGCCTGGTGACCCCGTCTGCTTTAGGGGGCCTGGGATATGGCACATGCCCATTTTGTCCTGGTTGGGGCTGTGGCGTTGGAGGTGGGCGTGGACGTGGCGTAGGCCGGGGCTGTGCCATTAGCGGTGGTTTTTTGGGTGGGGAAAAGTCCTCCTTGGTCATCTTCCTGATCCAGTCGATGTAGAACTGCGTGGAGGCGTAGACCCCCGGCTTCTTTTTCTGGCCGCAGAATGGTGGTCCCCAGCTGGTGATTCCAATCACCCAGTAGCGTTCGGACCTCTGCTCCCGGCACATGAGGGGGCCACCGCTGTCGCCCTGCAAGCGGGAGAGAAAAGGCTCCTGTGAGGAGGAGCGTGCTGACAGCCTGATGGCTCAGAAGCGGAGCTTTGTAAGAGGAAAGGTTTGTGAAGATGTCATATGCAAACTCCGGCTGGAAGCATCACAGAGTTGCATCCTGCACCCTGAACCATCCATTGAGCCGATGGTTGGCCTAGGTGAACTTCCAAGGAAGCTCATCTAATCTAAGGGAAGGCTGTAGCTCAGAAACAGAGCCACTGCTCTGCATCTTGAAGGTCATAGAATTGCGGAGTTGGAATCCTCTAGTCCAACTCTTTGCAGTTGTCCCATACAGGGATCGAACCAGCAACACTGGATTTCTCAGCACCACGCTTGAGTCAACCAGGACAAAGTAGGGCTTTTTGTGTCTGCTGAAAACTGAGCCGAGGTCAGCTGTTTGGAGTGCAGCTATGCTCACCACTAAATCACCACCGTCAGTCTCTTGCGGCATCTCCAGAAATGTAGCAACTGTTGGTGACACCCTTCCACTGTGGGATTTTCTCTTTTGGCAAATATCTAACGTAAAATTGAGCTGACCTTTTTGGTGGTTTGGGCATTAAAGGACTCATATCCACCAGTGAGGCGATGGCCCCTACTTGGGTTGTGACTCCTTCTGAGTCCAGATGCTAAGGGTGGTGACCTCTTGAGCAGAGCTTGGAGGGATGCTGAGGGCAAAGGGGATCATCTTCATCTGCCCTGTGTCTGTTAAGGAACACCCCTGAACTCCAAGGAGGGCATTCATGTTTATGCGAATGCCTTATGCCAAGTTTTCCATTGGTAAATCTCGCCCTGCATTTTCTGCTCAAGCCAGTTGCAGCTCTCCAAAGATTTCTCCCTGGAGTGGCCTTCCCCTTCTCTCACAGCTACTGCCTGAGATGCTGGAAGCTGAATTGCAGGTAAGTTTTGCATGTTCAGAGCAAGAGCTCTGCTGTTCCAGGAGCATGAGAAGGTTTCACCCCCAAACCAAACCCATAGCCTTGATTTTGTCATAGCTTCACCCACCTGGCACATAGTAGTGCCTTTTTCCAAATTTTCAGCACAGATGTTCTCCTCGAGAATATAGTGGTACCACCAGTCCGGGCTGCTGCAAGTCGACCTGGGGATGATGTCAACAGACCCCTCCTGCATGATGTCGGGCATTTTTTTCGCTGAGAGCAGAAAGGGAAAGTGGGGGGAGGGGGAGGCTCAATTCAGATTTCACTCCCCACCCCACCTGCACCCCCAGGACTAAAGGAGAGAGACATGAAGGCAGGTGCAGCAATATCACCCCCCTAACCGCCCCTAATCTCTGAGGGTGAGATCAGAGACAAGGGTATGTCAGGCTTCAGAGTAGGGTTAGCTCCAGGTTTCTGGGGGGTCCTGGAGACCCCAAGACTCCGTTTCCACCTGAAACCACATCCCTCCTCCCCCTTTAGAACAAAACACATTGGGACCAATATGGCAAACCCCTGGGGTCTCAAGAAAATGCATTCTTTAGTGTTTCACTTGTTCCTCTATTGTTTCCAGAGTAAATCCCAGGGAATTTCTTGGGGTTCACTTGTGATGGGTTAACCTGTCAACTGCTGTTTTCCTCATTATTTTTCTGTTTTTAGTTTGGATCTCCCTGTTCATATATCGCTTTCTGAATTTTTAAAAAAACTCACCAGGAATTTGGATACAGGTTTCTCCTAAGAGAAACCTTTCTGCAAAGCCATTTCCCCTAATATAATGCATTTTTGTACATTATTTTCACAAATACAGAAGTTTTATAATGCACCCCAAAACTCTCCGTTTCCTCCTGAAACCACATCTCTCCCTCCCTATCTCTCCATCTGTCCTAGTATTGTGTACACTGAGCGACAGCAGAGGTAGAGAGGAGTTTCCACCAGCCCTATCCAGAGATTGAAACTCAATCTTCTGCATGCAAAGCCATTACTGAGCTGAGTTCTGGGGGCCAGCATCTATGTCTGGAGAAGGCGATCTGCCCAGAAGCCGTGAAGTGGAATGGCTCTCAAAACCAACCATCTCTATCCCTTTCTGCCCTGTGAAACACGCACACACCTGCCTCACCCCTAAGACTCAGGGCTTCTGATGTACACAGCCCAACCGTAACTACCAACTTAGAATCCTAGAGTGGGAAGGGACCCTAAGGGTCATCCAGCCCAACCCCCTGCAATGCGGGAATCAAGATTCAGGACCACAAATGCAGCCACTGTAATTTCCACCCTGACTACCATTGCTATTACGTTTCTTTGGCGAAACTAATGGGCAGGAAAGGTGTGGTCTGCAAATTTACTTTAGGCACACAGCCAGGCCACTCCTTCTGGGGGCCTGGTTTCCCTGCAGATCTCACTTGTCGGGTCCATGATGCCAAAACCGCTGATATAGCAGTGCCCGAGCTTGGAAACTGCCACGCTTTCGTCTGGCAAGCAGGCTGGCTGAATATAGTCCGTGCAGTTGACTGGCTCGTTCAGCTCCACCAAGGAAATGTCGTTGTGTATTTTGCTGTAGGTTTTGTTCCAGAAGCGCACGTATTGCTTGTGGTTAAGCAGCCTCTTGATCGAGCGCCTCTGGGCATCGGGACCGGGGTCGGAGATGCGGTTGGCACCAATCGACAGAGTGATATTTGGTATTTCCCTGGAACAAAGAATATGCACAGAGTGGGGGACTGTGCTCCTGAACAAAATGAAGGTCAGCTGAAGTTGGCTGGATGTTGGAGTACAGGGAGCACAGCTGGGTCTGAGGAGAGAGGGGAGCAGGCAGGCCTCACTGCCCTTTGCCTCATTCCCCTCCCCCAATTTGGTTCTGAGCTGCACATCTCCCTTCCCACATAATGCCACCAGGTGGATCTGGAAAACCAGATGCGAACAACTTACTCATCGGTAGTCCCTCATCAAACTGGGGCAAAGATTTACCGTATTTTTTGCTCTATAACACGCACCCAACCATAACACGCACGTAGTTTTTAGAGGAGGAAAATCCGTAGGAATGCCACCCGTAGGCATTCCCTCCTTACTTTTTAGGAGGAAAAAAGTGAGTGTTATGGTGCAAAAAATACGATAAGTAAAGTGATGAAGCGATGAAGAGTTGCTTTGATCCATGGGGTGGAGGGAAATCTTTGGAAATTACATTTGGGGTGTTGGTTTTGGTTCCTATCATGTTTCTAATCTTCTCCGCGTCATTTTAAAAAAAAATTCTCGTAAAAATTCATCATTGTTTTAGTGTAAATTGCACTTAATGTACACACATTTGCAGAGCAATTTGCCCCCAAACAATTTTTTTTGGTACACTGTTTTCATGAAATATTGGTTTCTAAAGGACGCTTTAGCCCAACGCATGCATTCTTGCACACATTGCTATTCATTAATTCTGTATAAAACCTCTAGTAAATATGCCAATTGCTCTCCTTTTTTTAAATGTAATAAATTTGACTTTTCATCTACCTCTGCTGTTTTCATTGAACCCTGGAGTGGCAAATTCTGGAGCAAAAGTTTCTCAAAAGAACTCCAAAAGGGTTGTCCAGTTTGCAGATTTGTGGGCCTGAAACTGAAAACTTCAGTAACACTTCATAGTTGAAAGAGCCTATAGGATGAGTCTCAGAAACATGAATCAAAGAGTAGGGGGCCAGCTTAGTCCCATTGTCCTTTCAAGTTTTGCAGGAGAACCGCTGGACCAGGCATGCCCAACTTCAAGTCGGTTGTGATCTACTATCCACTATCAAAAACTGGCAGTGATCAACCACCCTCCGAACTCATTTAAGTTTATGAAATAAATAAGCAAGCAAGCAAACAAACAAACAAACAAACAAATTGATCTCCATTTCAGATCAGTCCTGCCATTGATGAGGGTTGTTACTGGGCTTCTGAATTCTAAAAAAAAAAGAGCGCTCAACAACTAACTTTGGGGTAAAATCATAAAACAGCCCAACAACTTCAATCCTAAAAAAAGGTCAACAACTTCTTTGGATAGCACTGGAGGATGGCTCTTTGACACACTGTGATGCTGACAGCAGCCACCCCTCTGAAGGCGGAAGGTGGGACTCTGCTCCCATGAGATGCCCTTGCCCTGGGTGCCAGGTTTGCAGACCCCGTGACCACACTTCTTGGGAACCCTTTGCTTACTTTGGTTCTTGAAAGCAGTGGGCTGCACTGAGGACCCATCGAGGGCTGATCAGGGAGCCTCCACAGATACTGAAGTATCCCGTATAAGTAAGTATTTGGAAGCTGACCGTCCAGGGCCACGTTCCGGGGAGAACGTTGCTGCCGCCCACAACCCGGAGGAGGTTATGGCTGCCCGCCAGGGGACGCCTTCCACAGACTCCGCTGGAAAGCAAGACAAAGATTGCCATCTACAGAAGATCAGAGCCATTGCATATATACCACCTCCCCTCAGTTTGCCCCAAATATTGGTCAGTCCCCTCCTCTTGGCCATCTGGGGAAGAGAGGGATGAAACTGGATATGCCCAGCTGCACTTCTGGATGCCTCCCAAATGCCCATCGCTCCCAGGCTTTTAAGACAGGGGGAACTTTTTCTAGCCCAGGGGCCACATTGTCTTCTGAGGGCCACATCTCAGTGGTGGGTGGAGCCAGAGGCAAAAATGGACTGTTCAGCAAATCCAAATTAGTAAGCTATTTTCTACCTCTCTCTCCCTCCATCCCTCTGTCCTCCTCCTAGAAAAGAAATATTTCCTTTTGTCTGTCCCCCTGACTGGTCCCCCATTCCGCTTCCTTGTGTGACCCAGATGGATTCTAGTATTCTGAGAGAGGGAGGAACATGCCCTCTGAGAACAGACTCTGTCTTTGCACGCTAGTTTTGACCCACCACAATGAAAGGGAGTGAGAGCATCCATGGGGTCAGTTGTGCCTCCCTTCTCTTCAAGACCACATCCAGAAGGGGTTGGTGGATGGGATTCCCCCTCCTGCCCCCTCCCCATGTCTGGCCTCTCTCCCCACTTACTCGCAGGTGGTTTCCTCGGCATGAGTGGGGCGGAAAGCAGCGAGGGCCAGAACAGGGAGGAGCCACCACCCCATCCTTCTGCCGGCTCCAGGTGTTGCTGCTTCCTCCATGTTTCCCTGGAATCCATGACATCACAAAACGGAAGATCTGTCAAATCAGCAGGTGGAGAGTCTGACATCATCACCAGTTCTCTTCTCTTCTCTTCTCTTGAACAACCTTCCATCTGAGAGAAGTGTTTATGTGCCCAGAAGCATGGAAAGAGTAAGGCTTTCTGGCCATGGAGTGGGCATCCTGTCATGCGTATCCCTGCAGGCACTGGCCAACTGCAACATCCATTCTTTACAGGGTGCCCTTCCTTGTGCCTATGAGAGTGCCAGAGTGCCAAGGCAAGGCACCCATTATAGTCCTAAAAAGAGCATTATTTATTTAAAGTATGGAGGAAGTACCAAAACGTACTAGAACCAAAGACCCCATGGTGGTGTGCACCATTAGAGATGATTTTGATAAAAAAGAAAAATATGGAATAAATGGGGTAACTTTTTTTATATAAAAAGAAAAGAAAACAAGGACAGTTAAAACTGAACTCATACACAGCTTCCTGTTTCCGGCGGTAGGAAATGGCTGACTCCCATACAATTGGATCCCAGCCGTGTCGGTAATTCAGAGCTGATATGGGGGTCATTAGCCCTGGCAGACCCCCCAGGGTGGGGGAGGACTGTCTCACAGACCCGCAGCTTGTCCAAGATTGTCAGCTTGCATCAAGGTGCAAGCGGCAGGACACTGAGTCCCAGAGCATGACTCTCCGATGTCATTCTCATAGCCGGAAATATCTGTTTGATAAAATGATTGGATTTGGACAATAAACAGACATAGTCTTGACCGAAGACGACTAAGGAAAAACCTGCAGAACTATACAGTCCCTGGTGTTTAAGTTTAAGCTTGGACTTCAAATAAATTCTCATCATGGCATGTGGATTATGGAGGTGTTTGGTATGTCTTTTGTTTCTTCTTAACATCTACAATTGGTTTTCTATGCTAAGCCTCATTAAGAAACCTACTTTTTTTAAAAAAAGAGTACAGATGGACTTCTATTTATAATTAAGTACTCAACTGCACAGTTTTACTTAGACTTGAAAGACTCGATAAAGATAAAAGAAGAAATAAGATGGCGCATGTTAATATGACGCAGCACGGAAAAATGAGAATTCCTCCCTTTTTCAAGGGAAGCAGGAAATATTTGCTGGCTGCCTTTGTAATGACTTGAGATAACAATTTGGGACAACGTATAGTGCAGCTGTTTTTCATTATGAGCGAGAGAGAAGGCTGAGTGGATGTCTGGCAGCCCCCCCTAGGGCCCGGAGGGGGGATTGCGTGGTCTCCGAGAGGCTGAATGATCACCAAATGACTTATATCTGTGGAATACAGTTCATAGAATCATAGAATCATAGAGTTGGAAGAGACCACAAGGGCCATTGAGTCCAACCCCCTGCCAAGCAGGAAACACCATCAGAGCACTCCTGACATATGGTTGTCAAGCCTCTGCTTAAAGACCTCCAAAGGAGGAGACTCCACCACACTCCTTGGCAGCAAATTCCACTGTCAAACAGCTCTTACTGTCAGGAAGTTCTTCCTAATGTTTAGGTGGAATCTTCTTTCTTGTAGTTTGGATCCATTGCTCCGTGTCTGCTTCTCTGGAGCAGCAGAAAACAACCTTTCTCCCTCCTCTATGTGACACCCTTTTATATATTTGAACATGGCTATCATATCACCCCTTAACCTCCTCTTCTCCAGGCTAAACATGCCCAGCTCCCTTAGCCGTTCCTCATAAGGCATCGTTTCCAGGCCTTTGACCATTTTGGTTGCCCTCCTCTGGACACGTTCCAGTTCATTTACAATACAATATTGCAAACAGTATGCTCAACAATTTACAGTAAGAACCTAACAATTTGGAAGTTACTATGTTATTAAATCTCAAATGAAAAGTTTGGACAACAGCCCGGATTGGAATGATTCAACAACTTGGGAGTTGCTGCGTCATTAAACTTCAGATGATAGACTTGGACAACAGCCGGATTGGAAGATTGGAATGGAGTCAGGGAAAGCTGTGCTGGCAAATAGACAGTTGAAAAAATATATATACACAAATAAAGGTGTGTTCGACGGACGAAAGGATATATGATTTTTGACATGACTGAGAATCCCAGAGCCAAGGACGAAGAACTATAAAGCATTAAGATTTGGATGTGGAAAATATGAAAACAATGAGAGGAGGCAGGACTGAAGATTTGGAGATATGCTTCAGAGGTCCAAACTATGGGGAGCCCGGAAAAATTAATTATCAAAATTTGGATTACAATTTGGTCTTTTTTATTTTAGTTTTTAGTTTTTAATTGGATTATGATGTGGACATGTCGATTGGCTGTTTTTATTGGAAAATCAATAAAAATGATTTTTTTAAAAAACTGAAATCATATAAAGAAATCAAACAGTATTGTTACTAACTGGTTACAATACCACCAACAACAATCAATTTCACTCAGATAAGAAAATTGGATTTCAAAAAGAAGAGTCAAAATTCTATATAGAACTACTGCAAAAAACCCCCCCCCATTGTAAAAAAAATGTATAATTTGCTACTAGAATGAGAAATTAAAGATGAAGAGATAAAAGAGGTTATGATTAAGTGGGGACAGGATTTTGGATATGCGATACAGATGGATCAATGGGAAAGGCTTTGGAAATATGACATTAATTCTACCATCTGTTATACTATTAAAGAAAATATAATAAAGATGCTCTACAGGTGGTACATGACTCCTGCCAAATCAGCAAACATTTATAAATTACCACTGAATGTATGTTGGAGATGTAAGTTATCAGAGGGAACATTATATCATGTTTGGTGGGAATGTGTTAAAATTAACAAGTTTTGGGGAAATATTTATGAGGAGTTAAAAAAAAATGTTTAAAATAACCTTTGAAAAAAGACCGGAAGCATTCCTCTTAGGAATAGTACGTGCAGCTACTCACACAGAGTCAATTAAGGTTTGGTAGACAGCCAGAAGGTCATGTGAAGGAGTAAGTCTGCCTGGTGATAACAGAGACATGGAGACAGCTCCCTGATTGGTCAAGCTCTCTCAAGAGAATGATAATTAATGGCCTACTAACTGGAATGCGTTAGTTCAGTGTTCAGAGGTTCAGAGTTCTGTGTGAGTGTAGGAGTTGTGAGTCGTGTCAGAGAGAGCTAGCAAAAGATCCGAGTTCTGTTCCTGTAAACAGTCCACTGTATATAATAAACACCTACCGTATTTTTCGCTCTATAGGACGCACTTTTCCCCCTCCAAAAATGAAGGGGAAATGTGTGTGCGTCCTATGGAGCGAATGCAGGCTCCTTGGCTTCGCGGCGACGCGCCTGTCCTGGAAGCTGGAGGAGGAACAGAAGGGTCTCCTTCTGTTCCTTCTCCAGCTTCGCTGAAGGGCGCTGCGCCTTCTCCCTCTCTGCGCAGTGCCTCTCCTGTGAAGCAGAGGCGCTGCGCAGAGAGAGAGAGAGAGAGAAGGCGCAGCGCCCCTTGAGCGACGCGCCTGTCATGCGAAGCTGGAGGAGGAACAGAAGGGACTCCTTCTGTTCCTCCTCCCGCATGGCAGCGACGCGCCTGTCCTGAAAGCCGAAGGAGGAACAGAAGGGTCTCCTTCTGTTCCTTCTCCAGCTTCGCTGAAGGGCGCTGCGCCTTCTCCCTCTCTGCACAGCACCTCTCCTGTGAAGCAGAGGCGCTGCGCAGAGAGAGAGAGAGAGAGAAGGCGCAGCGCCCCTTGAGCAACGCGCCTGTCCAGCGAAGCCCGAGGAGGAACAGAAGGGACTCCTTCTGTTCCTTCTCCGGCTTCGCTGAAGGGGCGCTGCGCCCTCTCCCTCTCCGCACAGCGCCTCTCCTGTGAAGGAGAGGTGCTGCGCAGAGAGAGAGAGAAGGCGCAGTGCCCCTTGAACGACGCGCCTGTCATGCGAAGCCGGAGGAGGAACAGAAGGGACTCCTCCTGTTCCTCCTCCCGCTTCGCAGCGACGCGCCTGTCCAGCGAAGCCCGAGGAGGAACAGAAGGGTCTCCTTCTGTTCCTTCTCCAGCTTCGCTGAAGGGGCGCTGCGCCCTCTCCACACAGCGCCTCTCCTGTGAAGGAGAGGCGCTGCGCAGAGAGAGAGAGAAGGCGCAGCGCCCCTTGAATGACGCGCATATCAAGCGAAGCCGGAGGAGGAACAGAAGGGTCTCCTCCTGTTCCTCCTCCCGCTTCGCAGTGACGCGCCTGTCCAGCGAAGCCCGAGGAGGAACAGAAGGGTCTCCTTCTGTTACTTCTCCAGCTTCGCTGAAGGGTGCTGCGCCTTCTTCCTCTCTGCGCAGCACCTTTCCTGTGAAGGAGGGGCGCTGCACAGAGAGAGAGAAGGCGCAGTGCCCCTTCAGCGACGCGTCTGTCCTGGCTTCTGCTTTAGCCCTGCGCAGCCTCTTTGGGCAGGGGGAGCCTTCATCCCGCTGCCCTGAAGAGGCTTGGCGGGGTTACCCCAGAAGCCAGAACAGCCACACGGTATCCCAGAAGCCAGATCCCTCTTGCTGTTCTGGCTTCTGGGGTTCAGAATAATTTTTTCTTGTTTTCCGCCTCCCAAAACTAGGTGCGCCCTATGGTCCGGTGCGCCCTATGGTGCGAAAAATACGGTAACTACAAGTTCCTGGTTCCTGCTTCGTCTATCCTGTCTGCAACCAAGTTGCCAATTGCTTCCGTGGATTCTGCGTTTACTCTGCTAGGTCTGGCTAAGGTCCTGCAACTAGTCAGAAATTTGCGAAACACCAGTAGGTTTTGCCAATAACAGCTGTTGCCAGGATATTTGTTGCCAAAAACTAGAAAGGAGAGGAAGTACCATCAGTGGCAGATTGGCAATTTAAATTTTCTGAATTTATTGAACTAGCAAGAATGATGGCAGCAATTACATTACAATCTAATCAAAAACTTAAGAAAGAATGGAAATGTGTAGATAAATATACGGTCAGACCATTGAAACTGAAAGGGAAAATTCCGGGTTGTGAAGTTACTCAACACCCCAGCTCGTTGGGCAGAGTCCATGGGTGCTCCCAGTCAGAAAGGAAGGAGATTCCAGCCACAAACCGGAGCGAAATTGCCGTCAGTAGACAGAGATATTTATTTGTTGCGCAACAGGTTCAAACGTCAGTAAGAACCCTGAGCATGGGGTGACATTCACTTTTAAAACTTCCTATGGTTCCCCATATGACATTGCATACAGTGTCACTAAAACGTCACTTTTACATCAATAAAATGTCAAAAGGTGAAGGGTTATATATGATTAACATAAACAGACATGTCAGGGCAAGTCCTCAAGTACAAGGTTAGCATAGACAAACATGTTCTAAACACCTCTTAAGTACCCATCACCAAGAGAACAATGGCACTTGGGAAACATCTTTGTCCATGGGCTAGTCCAGAGATGTACAGCCTGATACTTAGGCAAGCCTGATATCCTTGCTAATGTCGCCCTGGGGTATTCTCTCGAGGAGGGGCAATGTGTACGTGATCTCAGGCTTGAGGGTTATGGCGGACAGTTCAAGCCTCTCTGCCTACGTGACTTCCCGTCCCCCGGGTAATGGTAGTGGGTGAAGGGGTGAAAGTGCTTTCTACATGGAGCAAAACAGCATTGGAATTAAAGGAATTGGCTAAGAAATGGATTTCATACGAATTTCCAAAGCTCAGACCTTTTTTTCAAGCTGCTAAATAAAAGCTACGGTGGTTTGATAGCAGCAAATATACATTGTAACAACCTTTGAGTGATTCAAACCAATTAATAACCTTTTAATACATTGAACCCATTGTTAGCTCAGCAGGGGACTTAATGAAGCATGGAAGGCTGAACAGTTTTGCAGAGCTGAGCTGGACAATTTTGCAAAGGCATGGTAAAATAAGCTCCCTGCCGGTTGAGCTTCTTGCCGCTAGGGGCCGCTGTTCGATACCCACCATTGGCTAGCTGTCAAAATTGAGCTCTCCTGATTGGGCGGCAGCCGGTAGTATGCTGATACAAACTTCATTCATATATTCAGTGTCCGTATTGTATAGTGGTTTAAAGGGACGGGGAGGAGAAGCTGCGTACAGACTCCTATTTCCTGCATGCGCACACAAGGGCACGCGCTGTGTTTACTCTGCTACAAGTCTGGCAAGCTGAGTGGCAGCAGAAGTGCACTGGATTCATTCTTTATCTCACAGGTTATGGGGGCTAACCTTCTAGGTTATGGAGGTTTTCAGTCATGGCTGTGCTGTGTCTGTGTGTGAAGAGCTTCAGAGAAGTCCAGCTAGAGATCCTGCCATGCTGTGTGCTTAAGGCAAGGCAGTGAAACTCGCTGGTGAAGAAGGACCTCACTGGAGATCGCCTCTTCAAGGACTGGCTGGCAGGAGCATGAATAGGCTAAGCCCCGGGGGAGAAGATGGCAGAGGCTCAGGAGACCTTCAATGTCCCATTTGAGAGGCTCAATGGGCACAACTGGGAGAATTGATCCTGAAGAGTCAGGGCCTTGCTTACAGGCAAGGGGCTCTGGAACTGTACGCAGAATGCCCCAGTCCCTGCACCAGCTGGACCCTGCAGCTGCAAGAGTAACAGCCACTGCTGTGTTGAGGAGAGACCAGAAATTATGGGTCTATTGATGCTCAGTTTGGACTCTTCCCAATTGCCCCACGTTGATGGGCTAGGGACTTCACAGGCAATCTGGCAGGCTCTGGAGAGAGTGCACCTACACACTACAGCAGGGGCCAAGATTCATGTGACAAGGAGTCTTTTTGAGATGAAACTATGTCCTGGAGAACCTGTTAGAGACCACATTATGCGTATGCTGGCTGCATTCAGTAAACTGTGGCAGCTCAATGTGGCCTTCCCTGAAGAATTAAAAGTTTACATTCTTCTGAGCTCATTGGATAAAAACTATGAGAATTTGTGTTAGACCTTGGAGACCATGCCAGTGGGGCAGCTGATGTTAGAGTTTATCTTGGGTAGGCTGTATGATGAGGAACAATGTTGGCAGAAAGATGGAGGGTGAGCAGGCCCAGGCTGTCCTGCGACCAGGTGTGTGGGGGGGGTGCAGGGAGAAGTGAAGAAACAGTGAAAGTTTTTTCACCTTGTCATTGTTTTCGTTGTGGCTCTGATTCCCATCTGGTTAGACAGTGTCCAGTGGAGCCACAGGAAGCCTCCAAGGCCGTTTCCCAGGGCAACCAGATTAGATGTGCTGCCAAGCATGGGAAGGCTCAGAGAGGCCCCAAGAGAACCGACAGAGACATATCGTCACACTACCACCTGGCCGCTTCTATGGCAACAGTGAAAAGCTGCGATCAAGGCCTAGTGCTGAGCTGGGTGATTGACAATGGTGCCAGTCACCATCTGATGCCCTCTGCTGGTCTTCTGAGGAACTGCAGGGCTGTGATGACAGGAAAAAGTGTGACTCTTGTAGATGGTTTCAAGCGTAAACTAACTGTTTCAGGCTCTGTTTTTGCTTCTTTTTTACAGGCAGAGATTGAGGCCTACGTCATGCCAGAGATGCAGTGCTGTTTGCTGTCTGTTTCTTCTCTTGTCAATGATGGCTACAAAGTGTGTTTTGAAAATAATGTGTGTTCTATTTCCAGAGGTGGGCAACAACTGGTCAGTGTTGAGTGCAAAAACAGGCTGTTTGTTCTGGAAACGTCTATTGCAGGTAAAGGTCCCACTAAGCCAGCACAAGCGCAGTGTGCTAACATTCCCATCCACGATGGGTGTCATCATCTGTGGCACAGGAGACTGTCACACGTTAACTGGGGGTATGTGAAGAAGATCCCAAGTTGCACTGAGGGATGCAAGATGAAGGCATGTGCCAAATACCTGGATTGCAGGGCCTGCAAGAAAGCTAAGGTTCAAATGTGCACTTATCCTAGGTCTGACAGGGTAACCACAAAACCTTTTGAGCTAGTTCATGCAGACCTTTGCGGCCCTATGCAAGTTGCCAGTCTGGGGGGGGGCGCCGCGAAATTTGTGTTATCTCTGGTAGATGATTTCTTTCCAAAATGGGTGGTTGTTGACTCTGAAGCACAAGGGAGAGGCTGCTGCCTTGGTGAAAGACTGGATCACTGCAGTTGAACTACAGTTCTCACAGCAGGTCAGGAGCTTTCAATCAGATTGTGGTGGGGAGTTCCCCCAGTCTGCGCTGCAGAACTTCTTCCGCCGGAAAGGGATATGCCACAGGTTGATAGTCATGCATTCTCCTCAGGAGAATGGGGTGACAGAATGTCAGAACCGCACGCTGCAGGAGGCAACAGAAGCCATGCTTTTTGACACAGGTTGCCTCAGCACTTTTGGGCAGAAGCATGGAAGGCCGCATCTTTCACTTTGAACCGCTCATACAGTTCTGTAGTAGGGGACATGCCCTATTTTCTGCTGCATAGTAAGAAGCCCAAGGTGCATTTCTTCTGTGTGTTTGGGTGCGAGGCTTTGGTCCTTGTACCAAAGGCCAAGCGTAGAAAGGGTGGCTCCAGGTCCCAAAGAATGATCTTTTGTGGGTATGAGCCAGGGACCAAGGGGTGGAGGTTTGTCTATCCCGAAGGTAATCAGTCTAGGATTCTAGTTAGCAGGAGTGCTGAGTTCTGTGAGCAAAGTGGATGGACACATATCCATGGGAATCCTGACATCCTCTCAGAAAGTCTGCTTGACTCTGCTGAGGAGGAAGAAGCTGAAACTGATCCTGCTGCTGAGGATCAGATCCCTGACCAAGGGCAAGAACAGGAAAGGGCATCTCCTAAAGCTGTTAAGCTAGTGCAAAGGAGTGCACTTTCATCACCCACAGGTCCAGTTGAGAAGTCCAGAAGATGCAGTAAGTCAGAGGGGGAGTCCTCTGAGGGCAAGGACACTCTAGCTGGCCCTAGTGGGTCAGAGGGGGTACCTGAAGTAGCGCTCAGGCGGTCAGCTTGCACTACAAAGGGAAAACCACCCGAAAGGTTTGAGGTCACTAGCGTGTGGGTTGGTCTGGCTCAATGTGAACCAGAGAGCTTTGAGGAAGTTCAGAAATTGCCTGAAGCAGAAGCCAGAAAATGGCAAGTGGCAATGAAGAAAGAGCTGAGCTCAATGGAGTCTCTAGGCATGTTCTCCATCATGATGCTGCCAGCAGGCAAGCAGGCCATGAGCAGTCGTTGGGTTTACCATCTTAAACCCACAGCAACTGGAGAACCGCAGTACAAGGCTAGACTAGTAGCCAGAGGTTTCACACAGTGGAAGGGGCTGCATTACACTGAAGTGTATGCTCCTACTTCCAGAAGTGAAACTCTGTGCATGCTCCTTTTTTAAAATAAAATTTTTATTGGTTTTTCACAGTTTTTATAAACACAAACATTACACCATACAAACAAACAAACAAACAAACACACAAACAAACAAACATGTATAATTTCGAATCCTTTTTTCTTAAACCTTACTTCACCGACTTCCCCATACCTCCCCTTTCTACATCCCAATTTCCAAATTTGTTTCAGCAAATCCTAGCCCTTGGTTTTATCAAATTTTCCCTTATTCTTTTCTTTTACTTAATCTTTTACAGCTGTAACCCCCTTTTTTCTAAATCCTCAACATTTTAGCATTCATTAATTTTACAATGTTTCTTAAGATAAATTTTAAATTTCTTCCAATCTTCATCCGCCATCTCTTTCCCCTGGTCATGGATTCTGCCGGTCATTTCAGCCAGTCCCATATAGTCTATCACCTTCATCTGCCATTCTTCCAGAGTGGGTAAAGCTCTGTGCATGCTCTTAGCCGTTGCTGCACAGAAAGGTCAACAGGTGCATCACTTTGATGTGGATGTAGCCTATTTGAACTCAGACCTGAGGGAGGATCTGTACATGCTCCCTCCTCCAGGGTTTGAGGGCAATAGGCCAGATGAAGTATGGAAGCTCCACAAGTCCATTTATGGTCTGAAACAATCGGCCAGGAACTGGAACTTGAGTCTGAACGAAGCCTTGCAGAGCTTGGGTTTCAAGAGGAGTCTTGCTGATAGCTGCCTGTACCTGAAGGGGTCAGGAGAGTCACAGGAGCTAGTTTCGGTGTTTGTGGGTGATATAATCTACGTGGCCAGGACCAAGAAGCAGGTTCAAGGTTTTGCCAAAGAGCTTGGAAAACATTTCCGACTCAAAAACCTAGGTCCAGTGAAAATTTACCTAGGCGTCCAGTTTGATACAACCCAGGATGGAAGCTTCTTGCTCAGTCAGAAAGGCAAGATTGAGCAGTTGCTTGAGAAGTTCAGAATGTCTGAATGTGCAGGAGTCAGAACACCCATGGAGATGAGCTACGTGAAAGACAGTCAGCTTGGGGAATGTGCTGAGTTCGAAAACGCTGAGATCTTTCAGTCAGCTCTGGGTAGTCTGTTGTATCTCTCCCAGTGGAGCAGACCAGACATAGCATTTGCTACCAATCTGCTCAGCAGGGAGGCTACAAAGCCAAGTGTGAGTGCCTAGAATGGTATCAAGAGGGTGCTGCGTTACCTGCAGGATACCAAAGATTTCTGTCTCGAGCTGTCAGCTGAGGGTGAAGCACAGCTCACCTGCTGGACTGACAGTGATTGGGTGAATCTGGAAGACAGGAAGTCCGTGTCTGGGATGGTAATAAAGTTTAGGGAATCTCTAGTTGGGTGGAAATCCTGAAAGCAAAGTCTCATTGTGCTTTCCTCTACAGAAGCTGAGTTCAGTGCCTTGTCAGAGCTTTGTAGGGAACTAAAGTTTTACACTTGTTTGGTCCAATAAATCTGTGGGGATTGTTGCTAGCCCATCACTGTTTGGGAAGACAATCAACCCTGTCTGAAGTTGGCAGAGTCTGGACAGTTCAAGTCCAGAACCAAACATTTGGACATACGTTTCCAAAATGTGTGTCAGAGTGTCCAGACAGGCTTGGTGAATCTGAAGTACTGTCCAAGCCAGCAGAATCTGGCAGATGGGTTTACTAAACCTTTGAACTTCCAGAGACAGAGTGAGTTCTGTGCAGGGTTGCTTTTGGGGTAAGTGGTATGCTTACATGCCCCCAGCAGTGCAGGACGAGAGGGGGTGTGAGGAGCTTACAGGGTTAAACAGCTCAGAGTCTGCATCCTGCCCACTGGGGGGGGGGGTGGTCTCCATCTGGGGATCTGTTCTTTGTTCTATGTTCAGTCTGCTTTCGGTTTTGACTGAGACGAAGGGAGGCATGATGCCGTCTCCAGAGATTCTGATTTATTGCTGCTGTACATAAATAAAGCTTCTTAGATTAGAGGAGAAGCTGCGTACAGACTCTTTTTTTCCTGCATGCTTGCACACAAGAGCATATACTGTGTTTACTCTGCTACAAGTCCTGCAAGCTGTGGCAGCAGAAGCGCACCAGACTCATTTCTTATCTCACATACCCTACCTGCCTATTGCTCTAGGATCCAAGCTCAGAACATAACAATATCTTTATTTATTGCATTTCTATCCCACTCCCGCCCACCCCCATGTTGCTCATGGTGGCAGACATGATTCTCCCTTTCCACCCTTAACCCACAAAACAGCCTTTTGAAGTAGGCTTAAGCTGAGGGACAGTGACTGGCTCAAGGGCATTCAGGCCACCTCCTGACTTCCTTTGGCGATGCATTACGGTTGGGCTTTAAAGCTCCGTGTCCAAGCAGGGGTTTTTTTTTGGGGGGGGTTGTCCTGGTTCTCCCTCATTTTATTGCTGAATTGGTGGAAACAATTGCTTCCAATTCAGTGGTAAAATGCAGATTTTGCCCGGGAAAGAGCTGGGGCAGAAACAAAACTGTTTGGACCTGGAGTTTTCAAGCATGCACCTGTGGCTGGAAAATGAGGTTTGGCTGCAACTCCAGGGAGCACCATGGCTTCAGGAACCCCTTTCACCTGGTGCAGGTAGGCCTGCCTTAGCCAAGAGAGCATTGCAGCACCCTAGATCTGCAGCTGAAACAACAGAAGCAGATCACAGCAGGCCTGGCTTAGCCAATAGAGCAGGCACGTGCAAAGTCCGGACTAATCTGGTCTGCTGGTCAGTTTAATCCAGCCCCTGTTGCAGTTTATTTCCTGGGGTAAAAGCCACCAAAAGCACAACAACTTCAATCCTAAAAAAGGCTCAGCAACTTTGGTCAGCCCTCACGCATGTTCACTGCATGAAATTTGAAGAAAGTTTGCAATAGAGCTTTGCAGCTTTCAGGGAACAGCCTGGATCTGCAGCTGAAATATCAGAAGCAGATCACAGCAAGTGACACAAATAATTCACCTTACAGCCTCCCAAGCATGATTCAGGAGAGCTGTTGCTTTGGGTTGCAAAAAGCAGCACACCAACACTCACCTGTTTATCCATTCATTCGTGGTTTTATTCATTTTGAGAACTTTGATATTTTGATTTTATTAAAAAGTGTCACCAACAAGCTGTTTGCAGCATTAAGTCCCCATTTGGATGCAATTTCATATTCAAGCCAGGACCAGCAAAGGACGGGTTGTGGGCTCTGAGATCTGGCAGGGGCAGCCCACCCACCTTGCCCATGGGCACCCCTGGCATTGCCACCCAAGCCTAGCAGTCCTTATCATCCCTCGACTGCTACTCTTCCAGCAGCTCAGCTAGGGACCATTTCCATTGTAAGAAACTTGGCTCCCGGGTGGCTCCTGCGCCTGGAACTCAATCCATGGTGGGGGTGTGTGAATCATGACCCACGGCCTGTAAATCTGCGCGTGCAAAGCTGGGGCCCTTGTCCTCAGATGCCACCTTACTGGCTTCCTATACCGTGTACGGCGGGAGTTGGGTCTGTTCGTATACGAGAGCGCAGGACCACGCTGAGGGCGGGTCTTGGGGGGTGGCCAAGGCCTGTTCATGTACCAGACTGTTGGAGGGGGCCTGGGATATAGCAAATTCCCATTTTGTCCCGGTTGGGGCTGTGGCCTTGGAGGTGGGTGCGGTGGTGGCGTAGCCTGGGGCTCTGCCATTAGCGGTGTGTGGCTGGGTAGGGAAAAGTCCTCCTTGGTCGTCTTCCTGATCCAGTCGAGGTAGAACTGTGTGGAGGTGTAGACCCCTGGCTTCTTTTCCTGACCGCAGAAGGACGGTCCCCAGCTGGTGATTCCAACCAACCAGTAGCGTTCGGACCTCTGCTCCCGGCACATGAGGGGGCCACCGCTGTCGCCCTGCAAGCGGGAGAGAAAAGGCTCCTGTGAGGAGGAGCATGCTGACAGCCAGATGGTTCAGAAGTGTAGCTTTGTAAGAGGAAAGGTTTGTGAAGATGTCATATGAAAACTCTGGCTGTGGTGTTGGACCTGTAACAGCACTTTCGCTTGTGCAAATAATCTGTTGCTGTTGGCAGGATGAAGCAGGACTGGCGCTTTGGAAGGTGTTGGGAGCTGCAAAATCAAAGAGTTGGAAGCATCACACAGTTGCATCCTGCACCCTGGACCATCCATTGAGCTGATGGTTGGCCTAGGTGAACTTCCAAGGAAGCTCATCTAATCTAAGGGAAGGCTGTAGCTCAGAAACAGAGCCCCTGCTCTGCATATTGAGGGTCATAGAATTGCAAAGATGGAAGGGTCCCTGAGAATCATTTAGTCCAGGGGTCAGCAACCTTTTCCAGCCATGGGCTGGTGCACCGTCCCTCAGACCATGTGGTGGGCCAGACTATATTAAAATAAAAATGAACAAATTCCTATGACCCACAAATAACCCAGAGATGCATTTTAAATAAAGCACACATTCTACTCATGTAAAAACATGCTGATTGCCGGACTGTCCGTGGGCTGAATTGAGAAGGCGATTGGGCCGCATCCGGCCCCCGGGCCTTAGGTTGCCTACCCCTTCTCTAGTCCAACTCTTTGGAGCTGTCCCATATGGGGATCGAACCAGCAACCTTAGATTTCTCAGCACCACATCGAACCAACCAGGAAAAAGAAGGGCTTTTTGTGTCTGCCGAAAACCAAACCGAGGTCAGCTGTTTGGAGTGCAGCTATGCTCACCACTAAAACACCACCGTCAGTCTCTTGCAGTATCTCCAGAAATGTGGCCACTGTTGGTGACACCCTTCCACTGTGGGATTTTCTCTTTTGGCAAATATCTTGTCGGGATCTCCGCTCGGCCAAGCTGATAAAGCTCATTTTCCTCCCGACGAATAATTAACGACCTGAGCCTTTGAGGAGGCCTCAGGCACATTTGCATCTAGCAGAGATTCCAGCAGTGATGAGATTTATGGCTACATACTGTGCTTTATTACTAAGCTACTCAGAGAGCAAAGAAAAATACATCCTCTCTCTGTGAGAGCAGAGAGCAACTCAAACAAAGGAACAAAGGAACAGGAAACCACTAAAGTCACATCCCGTCTCCCATCTCCCGTGAGACTTCCAACATCCTGGACTGTCTCTGGAATGTAAGCAGAGTCCTGTGTCTCTAAGCAGCTGCACAGTGGCAAACAGAAACTAACATATCTAACGTAAAATTGAGCTGACCTTTTTGGTGGTTTGGGCATTAAAGGACTCATATCCACCAGTGAGGCGATGGCCCCTACTTGGGTTGTGACGCCTTCTGAGTCCAGATGCTAAGGGTGGCGACCTCTTGAGCAGAGCTTGGAGGGATGCTGAGGGCAAAGGGGTTATGCCAAGTTTTCCTCTGGTGAATCTCGCCCTGCATTTTCTGCTCTGGCCAGTTGCAGCATTCCAAGGATTTGTCCTTGGAGTGGCCTTCTCCTTCTCTCACAGCTACTGCCTGTGATGCTGGAGGCTGAATTGCAGGGAAGTTTTGCATGTTCAGAGCAAGTGCTCTGCTGTTCCAGGAGCACCGGAAGGTTTCTCTCCCAAGCCAAACCCGTAGCCTTGATTTTGTCAGAGCTTCACCCACCTTGCATGTAGCTACGCCTCCTTCCAAGCGTCCAGCGCAGATGTTCTCCTCGAGGATCAGCTTGGACCACCAGACCGGGCTGCTGCAAGTCGCCGTGGGGATGATGTCAACAGAACCTTCCAGCATGATATCCGACTTTTCCCCCGCTGAGAGCAGAAAGGGAAATTGGGGGAAGGGGGAGTCTCAGTTCAGATTTCACTCTCCACACAACTTGCACCCCCAGGACTAATGGAGAGAGACATGAAGGCAGGTGCAGCAATATCACCCCCCCAAAAAAACCAAGTTGATGGACTGGGGGTGAGATCAGCGACAAGGGTATGTCAGGCTGCAGTGTAGGGTGAGCTCCTGGTTTCTAGGTGTTCTTAGAGACCCCAAAACTCTCCGTTTCCTCCTGAAACCACACCTCTCCCTCCCTATCTCTCCATCTGTCCTAGTTTTGCATACACTGAGCGACAGCAGCGTTAGACAGGAGTTTCCACCAGCCCTACCGAGAGATTGAAACTCAATCTTCTGCATGCAAAGCCATCATTACTGAGCTGAGTTCTGGGGGCCAGCATCTATGTCTGGAGAAGGCGATCTGCCCAGAAGCCGAGAAATGGAATGGCTCTCAAAACCAACCATCTCCATCCTTCTCTGCCCTGTGAAACACGCACACACCTGCTTCACCCCTAAGACTCAGGGCTTCTGATGTACACAGCCCAACCGTAACTACCAACTTAGAATCCTAGAGTGGGAAGGGACTCTAAGGGTCATCCAGCCCAACCCCTTGCAACGCAGGAATCGAAATTCTAGACTGCGATTGCGGCCACTATAATTTACACCCTGACTACCATTGCTATTATGTTTCTTTGGTGAAACTGATCGTCAGGGAAGGTGTGGTCTGCAAATTTACTTTAGGCACACAGCCAGGCCGCTCCTTCTGGGGGCCTGGTTTCCCTGCAGATCTCACTTTTTGGGTCCATGGTTCCAAAACCGCTGACATAGCAGTGCTTGAGCAAGGAAACCGCCACGCTGTCATCCGGCAAGCAGGCTGGCTGAATATAGTCCGTGCAGTTGACTGGCTCGTTCAGCTCCACCAAGGAAATGTCGTTGTGTATTTTGTTGCCAGGATCACGCCTGTAGAGCTTGTGGTTCACCAGCCTCTTGATTGAGCGCCTCTGGGCATCGGGGCCGGGGCTGGAGATGCGGTTGGCACCAATCGACAGTCTTATCCATGGTATGTCCCTGGAACAAAGAATACGCACAGGGTGGGGGACTGTGCTCCTGAACAAAATGAAGGTCAGCCAAAGTTGACTGGATGTTGGAGTACAGGGAACACAGCTGGGTCTGACGAGAGAGGGGAGCAGGCAGGCCTCACCGCCCTTTGCCTCATTCCCCACGATCGACCAAGATCAGTCAATTGCGATTGACCTGTTGAACATGCCTGCAATAGACTATCTGGACCTTGAGTTCTGATCCAGCAGGGCTTTTCCTGGGCTTCTGATTCCATTGTCCTAAGAGGATGACTCTGAGTTTTGACGCCCTGCGATGCTGACAGCAGCCACCCATCTGAAGGCAGAAGGTGAGACTCTGCTCCCATGAGATGCCCCCACCCTGGGTGCCAGGTTTGCAGACTCCGTGACCACACTTCTTGGGAACCCTTTGCTTACTTTGGTTTCTGAAAGCAGTGGGCTGCACTGAGGACCCATCGAGGGCTGATCAGGGAGCCTCCACAGAAACTGACGTATCCTTTCCGTGTAATGACTTGGAAGCTGACCATCCAGGGCCACGTTCCAGGGAGAACGTTGCTGCCACCCACAATCCGGAGGAGGGTATGGGTGCCCGCCATGGGACGCCTTCCGCAGACTCCGCTGGAAAGCAAGACACAGATTGCCATCTAAAGAGGATCAGAGACATTGCATATATACCACCTCCCCCCACTTTGCCCCTCCTCTCAGCCATCTTGGGAAGAGAGGGATGAAACTGGAGCTGTCCAGATGCAGTTCTGGATGCCTCCCAAATGCCCATCACTCCCAGGGAGCAGGGAACTTTTTCAAGGCCAGGGGCCACATTGTCTTCTGAGGGCCACATCTCAGTGGTGGGTGGAGCCAGAGGCAAAAATGGACTGTTCAGCAAATCCAAATTAGTAAGCTATTTTCTACCTCTCTCTCCCTCCATCCCTCTGTCCTCCTCCTAGAAAAGAAATATTTCCTTTTGTCTGTCCCCCTGACTGGTCCCCCATTCCGCTTCCTTGTGTGACCCAGATGGATTCTAGTATTCTGAGAGAGGGAGGAACATGCCCTCTGAGAACAGACTCTGTCTTTACATCGTAGTTTTGACCCACCACAATGAAGGGGAGTGAGAGCAGCCATGGGTCAGCCATGGTCCTCTTCAAGACCACATCCAGAAGGAGTTGGTGGATGGGATTCCCCCTCCTGCCCCCTCCCCATGTCTGGCCTCTCTCCCCACTTACTCGCAGGTGGTTTCCTCGGCATGAGTGGGGTGGAAAGCAGCGAGGGCCAGAACAGGGAGGAGCCACCACCCCATCCTTCTGCCGGCTCCAGGTGTTGCTGCTTCCTCCATGTTTCCCTGGAATCCATGACATCACAAAACGGAAGATCTGTCAGATCAGCAGGTGGAGAGTCTGACATCATCACCAGTTCTCTTCTCTTCTCTTCTCTTCTCTTCTCTTCTCTTCTCTTCTCTTCTCTTCTCTTCTCTTCTCTTCTCTTCAACAACCCTTCCGTTTGAGAAAAATGTTTATGTGCCCAGAAGCATGGAAAGAGTAAGGCTTGCACCCGACTTTCTGGCCATGGAGTAGGCATCCTGTCATGCTTATCCCTGCAGGCACTGGCCAACTGCAACATCCATTCTTTGCAGCACAGGGTACCCTTCCTTGTGCCTATGAGAGTGCCAGAGTGCCAAGGCAGGGCACCCATTATAGTACTAGAAAGAGAAGCACTGGCACTGTGCTCTAAAGCCTATGTTCTAGAGACAAGTTGTGTGTGCAAAGGGCTCCTTTCTGTTCCATGTGCCCCTTTCGCCCTGCATTACCCACGCACACTCAAATTGTGTACAACAGCGGACCCCCTTGGACCCCCGTTTTCCAAGGACAGTCCTGGATTTACAGGATCTGACACAGGTTTTGATTTGATCCCGGAATGTCCCACTTTTCCTTAGGATGTCCCTTTTTTCATCAGAGAAAGGTAAGGAGTTATGGGACACACACACCCCGGGCCAAAGAGATAAGTAACTATACAATTTTAGAAGACATAGCTGTGATTTGTCTGTTGGAAATAGCATCCAGGCGCAATTTCCGAAAATTGGGACATCCTGGGATCCAAACAGAAGCTGGAGGGGCTTTTGTAAATTCAAATTCAAAATCCTTTATTAGGCATAACACACCACACATTAACAAACAAACATCATATACAGACTGTATAAAATACGGGCTCAGCGAACACAATATATCCTAGTCCTATTCTTAACTCCAAGAAATGAATCGATGTACAAAGATAATATAATACAACACAGCAACATCACCTACCATTAAAACCACTAAGTCTCTTTATCATGGCCCGTTCTTTCTTCATGGACAGCACTTAAAAATTCAGCCGCTATTAAAGTGATTTGATCATTGCTGTCCACCAGCAGGTCCTGAACAGTTGGTTGTGTAAAAAACTGTCTATTAAATTTTAGGGCCTCAAATAATTGTTTTCTGGCATAACTGCCAAAATCACAGGAAAAGAATATATGCTCTAGAGTATCGGGTTCCTGTTTTCTGCATTTGCAGAGACGCTCTAATTCTGGGATAGCTAAGTATCTTCCTCTCACTACCATCGAGGGGAACATGTTGAATCTGGCCAACATAAACAGCCTACACGATTCATGTTTCTTCAGATTTGTCATGTTTCCCTTTTGGAAATCTCTACACAAAGGGAGATTTAAGTGGATAGGAGAGCAGGTGCTGTGCTTTGCAACCTCAAGCATGGCGAGAACACTTTTTTCTGTGAGAGTCTTCCTGATAATTTCCCATGTTTCTTTGGGATCAGAGCTTTCAAAGTCAGTTAGAGTGAGCCCTAACGAATCCAGTTTTCTCTTACAAATCAATAGATAGATTCTGGGACGTCCTGCTCAAGGTGTGACGGTTGAGGGGTACGCGCTGTAAGAACAGGATGTTGGACTAGATGGGCCATGGGCCGGATCCAGCAGCCTCTTCTTAGGTTCTTATGTCTGTTCACCAGTAAACTCCACTGAGGTCAAAGGGGTTACACCAAAGAAACTCCTTGCCTGCTTCATCTACCCAGTGCAACAGGTCAAGGGGATGGGGTGGGGGGAAAGACCCACTGGTTATCTTTGTTGCTGAAAGCTGGTCCTGAATCCTATAAGCCAGTGGGCAGGTGTGGGATCCCTCGACCAGGGATACATGGGCCTTCTGTGGGCCTCATCCAGCTCCTAAAACAAGTCTGCATTTGGCTCTATTGGCAAACCGCAGCTGGACACTGAAGGGGGACCAATCAAGAATAAATTTCCAGAAAACTTGGTTGCCATCTGTCATGGATGCTTTAGCTGAGATCCCTGCACTGCAGGGGGTTGGACTAGATGACCCCTGGGAATCCCTTCCAATTCTACCGCTCTATGATTCTGTTGCCCAGTGCCAACGTGACTTAGGCCCATTAATTTCAGTAGCTTTCCTCTGAGTAGGACTAGCACTGGGGGGAACAGCAGCTGATATATACTCAGAACTCAGTACATAACAGCAGCCCTTCTTACATTTGTACTGTATGGAAACCTTGGTTTCCAAGAAGAGACATGCGTAGATGGATGGTTTTCTTAGATCACAGAGCGGGAGATTTAAATGTGACACCCCCTAACTGTGTATAGAAGCCAAGGGTTGCAAAAAAAGTTGAAAGAGAAACCTTGCTGCAATTGCATCAGATATTTTAAACCGCTCAAAGAAAGGGGACACAAAGAACAAATGGCAAAGAATGGTCTTGGGTTGGGTCTTTTTTCAACAAATCTGGGTCCGGCGACAGCACAAAACCTATTGGGTCCAGCAATGGCACAAAACCCATTGGTGCCCACTTCCCAAATTCCAAAAAGTCTCATCAATTTGCCTTCATTCACATAGCTTCATATCAATGGTGTCCTGCCTGCTTCGACTTTATGCCATGCTCCCCTCATGGCGGCAGCTGCCCTGGCAGCAGAACTGGTGGCTGTGCTTGAGGCCTGGGGTTAATGTACCCCTGATCCCAGCTGTAAAAATCCCCATAGCCTGGAGGTGATGCCCCCCGGTTTGGCTTTGCACTAGGCCTGGCCTGGCCTGGGGGCCTTCCCTTCTTGGGGTGCCACCTTGTGTGTCTCAGCCACCCAGGTGGTGTTGGAGGACTCTGCCGGGTCGGCCTGGTGCAGGGAGCTGCGTGCAGTCTTGTGGGCCTGGGCCAAGGCCTGCCAGGGGGCATGGGCAAAGCCCTACGGTCCTCCTTTGGGCTGGGTGTGGTTGCATCTGATGCCTGGCTCTGTGCCAGGAGTGGTTGGCGGCTGGGCGCAGAGAGCCTCTCCCGGGTGGTCCTGTCAATCCAGTGGAGGTAGTGCTGCGTGGAGATGTAGATGCCCAGCCGCTTTGCCTGGTCGCAGATGGGCGCCCCCAAGCTGGCGATGCCAATCACCCAGTAGCGCTCGGACCTTGCTTCCCGGCACATGAGCGGGGCACCAACGTCAGTCTGTGTGTGGGGAGAACAAAGGATGGCGGGAGGCAGTCAGCAGGTGGGCAGATGGGCATTCAGAGGAAAGGAAGCCCTAAGGAGCAGCCGGTCACTTTTGGAGAAGGACAGCGCCACCCAAACCCAGCTGCTGGTTCCTCAGCATAGCTCAGTAGAGAGCTGTGGGTCTGTAGAAGATGGACTAGGAATATGGAGAAATGCTGGGTCAGTTCATTCGTTCCATCCAGCGGAATGTTCTCAACACTGACTGGCAGCAGGGCTCTCTAGGATTCCAGGCAGGGCTCTCTCCCAGCTAGATCTGGAGATGCCAGCAGGGCCTGATCCTGGGACCTGCATGCAAGGCAGGTGCTTGCTCTCCTGCTGAGCTATGACCTTCCTGAGAGGGAGGCGGGCGGCTCAAGTGGGGCATTGGGTGATTTGTAAGGGAGGGAGGTGGGTGGTGGCTGGAGCATTCACTAGAGAGGAAGATGGGGGAGATGAAGAGTGAAGGAGGAAGGTGGGGCTGGAGCTGAATGGGGTCCTCAGCAGCTGGGAAAGGGGAGGGATGGGGTGGGCAGATTGGTGGCATTGACAAAGGGGACTTGGCATGGGGCGTGGCGAGCAGTCCTGCAAAGTCGGGTGCAGAGGGGAATGAAGAAAATGGGCTTGTGGGTGGTGGTCTGGATTGGGCGGTGTTACGGAAATTACGGGGGTGGGCACATCTTTAAAATATCTGGCATCCTGCAAGATGTTAAATGTTACAAATATTACGCCTGAATGTATCTTTTCAACTTGACAGCTCAGGGAAGCTACCTACCTTTAAAAATAATATAAAATCAACTCCTTTGCCAGTTTCCTCCATTCCAAAGCTATTTTCCCCTTGAAAAAGGACTCCAGGAAGTTCCCAGAGCTGACAATTGCTGAGTTGATTGTTGGCCATGGAAAGCCAAATCCCATCACCAGACTTGACAAGGGGCCAGACAGTTGGGTGGTGGGACTTCAGAGGTGTTTCCCTATGCTAATCTTATACCTGGGTCTTGCCCTTATGCTAATCTTGTACCAAGGACTTGTCTGGACATGTTTGGCAAGGCTAAACTAGTGTAAC
Source organism: Podarcis bocagei (assembly GCF_964188305.1). NCBI lineage: Eukaryota > Metazoa > Chordata > Lepidosauria > Squamata > Lacertidae > Podarcis > Podarcis bocagei. Next base: position 3,708,371 of record NC_138135.1, read on the forward strand.
CGCTGTCTACCCCTCCCATTTTGTGACATGTCAGTGATGTAGCAATGATGCTGTATGAACTGTATTCTGGGATATGGTGGGAAACTTTTAAAAGTCCTTGTCACCCCATCCTCGGGGTTCAAAATTCCTCCTTCAACCTGTTGCGCAATAAACTTTGGTCTACAGCTATTTGCTCCGGTTGGTGGCTGGACTCCTTCCTTTATTCTGCAGGAACCCGCGGGCTCTGGCCGATGAGCTGGGGAACTGAGCAGCCTTGCACCTAGATTTTTCCGTAACAGGAGGGGTGTGAGTTTGTGTTGTGGGGCACGCATGAATCTGCCCCTGCAAGGGGGACATTTGATGGGGAGAGGAAGGTTGGGCTTGCATCTCCTGGTTTCCATCGCCGGGATTTTGGAGGCTACACGATTGCAGTCTGCCTGGCTCTGTATTGCACTTGCACCATGCCTGCTCAGCTCAGCCAGTGTGCAAAGTCAGTGCTCAGAGGTGCAAGCTGTAGCCTCCTCAGGGGGCAGCAAATCCAGTTCTCCCTTCTCCTCTCCAGCAGTAGCCCTGGAAGGCTTTGGCCCTTGCCTACCTCACAGGGGCTGTTGCCTCCTTCTTCCTCGTATCCAGCACACAGGATCTCATCGGCCACCTTCCGCTTCCACCAGCTCTTGCTGCCGCAGGTTTGTAGGGAAAGGAGTTTCACCTTTGATTCTTGCAGGATGCCAGATATTTTATGCTCTGTGAGTGGAAGGCAGGAAGAAGCGTTCAGTTGCATCCAGGAATTAAATGAGAGATATTTACGGAGAATGTTGATTTATGATCCTTCGATCAATGCCACGTAGCAAAGGCAGCTGTTGAGATGACTGCCCTCCAAGCCCTCAGAGATAGCCTGGGGATTATGCAACAATATTTATTTTGCTGTCTCTCACTCTCAGGCTAACCTACCTAACAGGGCTGGTCCTGATGATGAAAAGGGGTGGAGACCTATGTTTGCAACCTTGAGCTCCTTGTAGAAAACTTGGGATATAAACCTAAGCAGTAAATAAATTCAGGTAGGTAGCCATGTTGGTCTGACGCAGCTGAAATAAATATTTTTTTTTGTCCTTAGAGACCAACTAAGATTGTTCTGAGTATAAGGTCTTCCTCCCAGAGCTTGAGAAAGAGAACTGTCATTGTCTGGAAGGAAGACCTTTCATTGCCTACAGACAGCCACCCAATCTTAAACAACTCCTCACCCACAACAATACAGCAACCAGACTTAACATGGACACTGGTACCAGAGCCTGCAATAAACCCAAATGCCAACTTTGCTGCCACAGACATCCAGACAACACCATCACTGGACCCAACAACATCAAATATACCATTTTAGGCTTATTTAATTGCTCATCTTCTAACATTGTGTCTGCCATCAAGTGCCAGCAGTGCCCTTCAGCTCTCTATCTTGGACAAATAGGCCAAACCCTACGCCAAATGATAAATGGACATAAATCTGACATCAGGAATCACAAGACAGAGAAGCCAGTAGGAGAACACTTCAATCTCCCAGGACATTCAGTACAGGATCTCAAAGCAGCTGTCTTATTACAAAAGAATTTCAGAAATAGACTTGAAAGAGAAGTTGCTGAATTACAACTTATTACTAAACTGAAAACTATGGAGAGACCTGGTCTGAATAGAGACATTGGATTCTTGTTTCATTATACATGCTAAAGCTATTTTTGGTCATCTGCATATTTACGGGACCGCCTCTCCTGGTCTGCCCCGCAGAGGACCTTAAGGTCCATGAATAACCATAGTTTAGATGTCCCGGGCCCTAAGGAAGTCAGACTATCTTCCATCAGGGCCAGGGCCTTCTCAGTGCAAGCAAGGCAGCAAGGAGGGAAGAGAAGATAGCAGAAGCTCCTCCCATGAGCAGCAGTGTTTTCCCCAAATACGTGAAGGGACATATGGTCTTGTTATACGGTGTTTTCCTGTCATGGGCTGGGTGGAGGATGGTAAGACTTTGGGATTTGAACACAGCTCCTGAAAGAAGGAAATGGGCATTCCAATCCTAGAATTGGAAGGGTCCTGGGTCATCTAGTCCAACCCCCTGCAATGCGGGAATAGAAGGCCACCCAACCTTGGCAAGGAAGGAGAGTCCACCACCTTCTGTGACCAGACATTTGTTCACAACCATTGTTGCGATTATTGTGTGTTTGTTACACTTGGCATTGAAGGCATGGGACATATTTGCACTCTGATCTTCCAGGGTGGGGTCAGCCCTCACAGGGGGCTGCTTTCGTGGGGAGGTCCTGGGGCTCTCACTTTCCTCACCCATGTCGCCCCAGCCACTGATATAGCAATGAGTGAGCATCGAAAGTACCACGCTGTCGTCAGGCAAACAGGCCGGCTGGACGTAGTCGCTGCAGCGGACCGGCTCCACCAGCTCCACCACGGAGAGGCCGTAGCGAAGCGACTCGTCGTCCTCATAGAGTTTGTAGTCCACCACCCTCTTTATCCGGCGCTGCTGGGCATCAGGACCAGGCTGTGAGAGCTTGGTGATGCCAACCACCACCTTAAAGACTTTTCTCAATCTGGAAGGGAAGAATAGGTTCGTTGCTGGTGGGACAAGGTTCTTGGACCGCACAAAGGTTACCCAAAGAAGTCTGGATGCTCCCGTGAAAGGCCTAGAGCTCAGTTGATGGAGGAATAAGATGGAGAGGCAAGGAGTTTGGTCCAGCTGTCTGGCCAGGGACCCTTTTTCACATCTTTTGTGACCCAGGTGGGAAGGGGCATTGGATTAAAGGGGCTAGAAAGGGGAAAGGGAGGGGTTTGTAAAAGGGTAGAAGGAACCAGCTCATTGTCTGGCAAGGTCATCTCCTGGGTCACTCTAAGGGCTGCATAAATGCCATACATTTAAAGCACATGATGGCTCTGCTCTGCCTCCACGGTTGGAGGCTGCAATCCTTCTGAAAACCATTTGCTGGAAGCTGCAGGAGGAGAGAGGACTCTTCCTGGTTGGACTGCACTTTTAGCAGCCCTAAAGACAAGGTGCTTGCTTTCAGAATGTCAAAACTGAGACAGATCCCCCAAGGACTGATCTAGCAGTGGCTTTCACCCACCACAACTAAAGAGACCTTCATGCTCCATGTTGGGCAGAGGCAGAAGATGGGACTCTGCTTCCATGAGATGCCCGCAGGCTGCCTGCTTTGTAGACCCTGCCATGTTCTCCTACCCAAGGAGCAGCTGCTCCTTTGGCTTACGTCTTGATCTTCAAGCAGTGGGCTGCACTGAGGACCCAGCGAGAGCTGATGAGCGAACCTCCACAGAAATGGACCCAGTGCCCAGCTTGGCTTGGGTACTGGAAGCTGACTTGCCAGGGCCATGTTCCTGGCAGGACGTCAGTGCCACTCATGGCCTTCCTCAAGTACTGACTGGCCGCCAGCGGACGTCTCCCACAGGATCCCCTGGAAAGGAACATTTCCATTAGTTTTCAGCCGCACATGTATTGCTGCCGCTGTAGAACCGAAAGGAGTTTGGAGGCTCCATCCCTCAAGGAATTTACTCCCTTTCTTATGGTTTTCATACTATGTGGTACCTGTTTGTTTTGATGCCCAATAGATAGTTGCTGAGTGACCTGTGTTCTTTTAAAATGCAATGCCAGCAAACCGTGGTGCTTAGCGCCACATGGAAGACAGAGCAAGCTTATTTTCTGTTGCTCCAAAGGGGAGGATCCGAACCAATGGATTCAAACTGCTAGAAAGGAGATTCTGACTGTACACTGGGGAGAGCTTTCTTGCGAGCTGCTCAAGAGTAGAACTGATAAGCTCAGAAGGTGGTGGACTCTCCTTCCTTTGTAAACAGAGGTCGGACAGCCTCTGCCCGGAATTCTTTAGCTGTGGTTCCTACATTGCAAAGGCTTGGATTAGATCAGTGGCATAGCATGGGTTGCCATCACCCGGGGCCACACAGAGGGGGTGGGTGGGCAGGAAACAGACAAAGTGCACATGTGCATACAACTGTAAGGTGCCCATGTCACCCAGAAGATCACAGCCGCAGAGATAAAAAGAATCATTTTGTCATCTGGAGAGATCACTTCCTGCTTCACATGGAGAAGCCATTTTCAACTGAGCCCAGTGACAAAAGCACATAGCTGTATTGAAGCATCACCGAGTGTTGAAATGTTGTGCCCTTAACAAATTTTGCATCCGGGGCAGCTGCCCCTGTGCTTCCCCTCCCCAATGCTACACCATTTGGGGTCCCTTCCAACTCCACAGTTTTATGATTGTATAATATACCTGTTTAGTCTAGAATAAACCTGTGGGAGATTTCACTTTGCCTAGTGACCTGGGCAACTCACAGTCGATCTAAATGCCAGGGATCTGAAAATGTTTCTGTCAAAGGCAAAAGATGCCAAGTGCTTGTTCCCTCTCCAAGAATAGGGTTTGACTTTCCTTAGTAGATGTCAGGACACTGAGTGGACCGCAGGGGATATAGATTGGGGAGGAAAAGGCCACTTGGGCTCAGTTGTGCTTTCATTGCCACGGAGGCCACATCCAGAGGGTGATGCCTCTATGCTGCCTCCTTGCTACATTGGTCCATTTTGGCGCTTACTTGCAGGTAGGGTCTCCGGCATGGGTGGGCCGGAAATCAGCTAGGGCCAGAATGAGGAGAAGCCACCAGCTCATCCTTCTGCCAGCTCCGGGTGCTGCTTCCTCCACCAAGTTTTCCTGGAATCCATGACGTCACAAACCAGGTGTGCCCAGGTTCTGACATCACACAGCTGGCTTTGGCAAAGGTGCAAGAACAGAAGAAGCCGGTGTGAAACTCAGCACTTGGTGAGCAGGAAAAGAAAGTGAAGGAAACGGCAATGGACAGCTGGAATCAAAGAATTGTCAAGCCAGAAGGGACCCCAAGGACCATCTAGTCCAACCCCTTGCAATAGAGGGTTAGGGAAGAGAGAGGATGATTTGTGGCATCAGGGAAACCTGGGCAGAAAGCCGAGAACTACCTGGAAGTCACGAGGAGGACTTCATCTAAGTTGTGTGTATTTGTGCATGGAGGCAATTTGTGTATGGAGGCAGGGAGCATGGCTTAGCAGCATTTATTTTACTAAAACATTTTTACACCACCCTCCCTTCGAAATCCCAAGGTCGTTAACAAAATATCACAATGGCGTCAATGCAACAATCCCAGAAAAATTCAAAATATCCATAGCAGAAGGCAGCTGTCTACAGAGCCTGCAAACTCAATGGCCAATTGTGGAGAGAGGAAGTTAGGATGGGTTTGGACATTAGTTCAGGGGTCGGTGAGTGGGGAACCTTCTTTGTCCGGAGTGACCACATTCCCTTCCAAATAATCTTGCCCATGGTGGGCGGGTCCAGGGCAAAAGTTGGTGGAGCAACAATTCTAAAGCTTGCCTTGGGTTCTACACCCCAACCCCATCTACCGGTCAAGTGAGGGGCATTATCAGAGTCCAAGGATACCTTTCATCCAGGTGAAAGCACCAAGGTTGTTGGGAAGCAGGGCTGACGTGGGGCATGGTCTATGGAGACTGGGTGTGGCTGGGAGCAAGTGGGGGCCAGTGAGTAAGGCTTGGAGCACCCCATTTGGCCCCCTGCCTGAGATTTCCCACTCCTGCTTTAGTTACAGCAGCGTTGGCTAATCTGGCTCTCTCCGGTTGCTTTGGGTTGCTGCTCCCATCAGCGTCAATTGACACAGCCTTGCCAGCTGAGACTCATGGGATTTGTAGTCCTAAGCTGCTGGAGAGCATGAGGCTGGTCAAGCCTAAGTACAAGCATGCGCGTTTTCTTTATGTTGTTGGTTGCGAGTTGTTTCATTGCCTCTTCACCCCAACATTCTGATCCTGTTGTACTTAGAATAATTCTCTGGGCTCGTCCATGCTTCTTCCACTTGCTAGAAAGCACAGGCTTGGGCAGTTTCCCAACTTGTCCAATGTTTTCCAGGCACAGGTCCAAGTAGCTTTGCCTTTGTCCTGCCGCTTTCTCCCAGAAAACCTACTCTTTAGCGCTAAATCTGCAGAAACCCAACTGCCGTTTGCTGTGGTTGAGCAGGTTTTCCCATCAGAAAGTGGCAGGGAAGTGGAAATGCGCATGAGCCCCCAGTCATGTTTTTTGAGACAAAAAAAGTCCAGGAATGCAGGATTTTCTAGCCAGAATGGGTGTTGTTATGGTTAAAATGCCATCTCCCCTCCCTAAGGTAATATTTCTAAAACGATATTGGTTGGTAGCAGTGACGTCTGTTTATCTGACAAGGTTTAGGGACACCCCCCCTCCAAACCCTAGGAATGAACAAAGTCTAAGATTTTGATTAACTGGGATATGGATTAAAGCACAAGCTGCAGGGCTGTGCCAGACAGGGAATTTCTGGGCTGGCTTTGTCAGTTTGCATTTTGTAGAGCAGAAAGTGTACAGATCTTTGCTATGCTACTTAATTCAAGAAGGTTCTGGAAGCTTCTCTGTGTGAAAGAAACAAGCAGAAGGTTCTTGATGTTTGGGTTATTCCTTCAGAGAAGCTGAGTACAGCTGATTTAAACTGGTCCTGTTATCTCTTTCAGTCAAGGTTATGCTGACTATGATAATAAGGCCAGAAGGAGACTGGGTTTCACTTTCTCTTTTCCTTATGTGGTGTTCTGTACATAGCATACTTAGTGTTAAGAGAAGCTGCTGAATTGCAACTCATTACCAAACTTAAAACCATGGAGAGACCTGGTCTGAACAAAGACATTGGATTCTTATCTCATTACACATGACTAAGCCATTTCTCACCTTCTCACCCCTTGCCTTTTCCTGTAAGACCTATTACAGTCGTTAAGAGTCGTCAACAGGCTCATCTCAGCTACCTGCCAATCTCCCATTCCCACCACCCTTCTGAGTAATACCCCTCCCCACCTTCTCACTATATAGAAGGATCTGGCAACTTCTGTTTCAGTGTATCTGAAGAAGTGTGCATGCACACGAAAGCTCATACCAAGAACTAACTTAGTTGGTCTTTAAGGTGCTACTGGAAGGATTTTTTTAATTTTGACTATGGCAGACCAACACGGCTACCTATCTGTTAGTGTTAAGGGTTTAGACTTATTTTTGTTAGGATTGTCCTACTTGTGTGTTGGACCCTGGCAGAGACACATGCCGGACTGGCATGTTCTCTCCCTCCTGGTCAGTCAGTCGGGAGCTTCAAAAGCTTTCTTCAGCCCGAATGTCACAGCGACTGATAGCAAGAGGCATCGGCACGCTTAGGATCCTGCAGAGTGTTAGCAGTTCACATAACAGACTCAGTAGCACAGCATTTTGGCTAAGCTACTTTATTTACTGTACATATAATACACTCGGAGTGTTCTGACTCAGTTCCTTCCTCTTTCTCATCAGGCAGCAAACAAAAAGAACAAAGGACAATGGCCCCACACAGAACACAGAAGCAAAAACATCCTGTCTCCGTCACTTCCCACTACATGGAATGAAGACATACACCATCATGTGATAGAGAACAATTCCATGACTGCAAGCACAGAGCAAGAATCCTAACAATTCTAAGATATTATAAGTTTAGGTCAAGTCTGCTGCAACTGAATTTCTTATGGACAGTGCCAATCCTGATTGTATTGGATTTGTGACCATTATGCTCATTTGCCTTCAGTAGCAGTAAAGCTCTGCTGGATGAAATACAATTGCCTCTGGTCTATTTTATTTTATTTTTTATTTTTTTATTTTATTTTTTAAATACTGCAATGTGTTAAAGTTGTTACTCTGCTAACTATACTGCTCTGGATCAATACTGAGTAGAATTTCAATGGCAGTTTCTGAGCATCGTTTCTAACCTCATCAAGATACAAAGGTCTCTCAGATACTGTATATACAGTGATCTTGAGATGGAAAATGCAATCAAAGAGGAGATGTTGTAGACTGGTTGCATATTTCTTCTAAACACGGCAAAGAGCTAACATTTATAGATATGCTAAATGACTGTCTTAGAACAGTTAGTAATGGAATTGACCAGAAGAACATAAACTCTGGGCTTTATCTTAAGTGACAGCCAGGATCTGGTTAGAGATGAAAGCGCTGCTGAACTAATTGGGAAGAGTGACCACAGTGCTATCAAATTCAATTTATATATGTAATGGACAATTGCCAAGTAAGTTCATTGTAGTCACCTTTGACTTCAAAGAAAGGGACTTCCCAAAAATGAGGGAGCTGGTAGAAAGGAAGGTGAAAGGCAAAAACCCTGCAGACCACTTAGGGGTTATTCAAAATCACAATAAGGGGATCTCAACTATAATGTATATTGCACTTCAGGAAAAAATACAACCTGGGCCAAGAGGATGCCAGCATGGCTAAAGAGCATAGCCCAGGAACCAGGGAACCAGGCACAGGGCCTTCTCGGTGGTGGCACCCTTCCTATGGAGTACCCTCCCTTCAGATGTCAAGGAGATAAAGAACTATACAGCTTTTAGAACACATCTGAAGGCAGCCCTGTATTGGGAAGCTTTTAATGTTTGCTGCTTTATTATGTTTTATATATTCTGTAAGTTGCCCAGAGTGGCTTGGGACACCCAGCCAGATGGGTGGGGTATAAATAATAAAATTATTATTGTTGTTACTATTATTATCCTCGTTTTGGCATCTTGCCCTGGTGCTCCTGTTAATATTAATAACATTTGTCTGTCTCAAAGAAAGAGAGGAGGAGGAGCATAAAGCAGCGATGATGTTAGGCTGCCCACATGCTCTCTGGACAGAACCTGGATTCATGTGTTTTATGATGTCATGAATTCTAAGGAAAGGTGGTGTGGTGGATCTTGTAGCCTTGGGAGCTGCCCGAAGGATGAGATGGTGGGTCCTCTCTGTTCTGGTCCTTGCTGCATTCCAGCCCACCCATAACGCAACCGTCAGCAATTGCGAGTAAGAGGCCATTGGGTTGATGGGTGACATTTTGTAAGGAAAGACAAAATAGGGAAGAAGTTTTTTCCCTGGAAAAAGACCCCAGGTGGTCTTCTGTCTGCCTGTCCATCTACCAGGGTTGCTCTCCTTCCATTTTGCCTTGAGGGTCTCATGAAATTTAGTGGCATTTCAGCCAACCCTCTGAAGTAGACCGATTGAAAGCAACGAACACAAACAAGTTAGGTCCATTACTTTTGGTGGATGTACTCTGAGTCAAGTCTTGTTGATTACCACCTATAGCCATGGCATCCAAACAGATCTCCCAAGGTTACTATCATGAATTACATAAAACTGACAAGGCTGGCAGTGGCGTAGCGTGGGGGGTGCAGGGGGGGCCGGCCGCACCGGGCGCAACATCTGGGGGTTAGGGTTAGGGGGCGCAAATCCACGGGTTAGGGGGCGCAAATCCACGGGTTAGGGGGCGTAAATCCATGGGTTAGGGGGCACAAATTACTTGCCTTGTCCCGGGTGCTGACAACCCACGCTACGCCACTGAAGGCTGGATTATTTTTTTAAAAAATAACAATAATAGTAGAATTTTTTTTCTTCCAAAAATAAAATTTGTGGAACTATATAAAAGACCTGCAAAATACCAGATGATATATGAGGAGCCTGTGTCAGTAAAAAAGGTAAAATGTGCGATCACAGTATTCAAAGAGCTGCACAATCCACCCAATATTCAAGATCTACACAATCCACCCACGTCATGCACATGATATGTTGACGCTCTCTATCTTTTTCAGTGGCATCTGCGGAAGACGACCCATGGCAAGCAGCCATAAGTTGATGCGTATTATGGGCGGCAGCGATGTTCTTCCAGGCACGTGGCCCTGGATGGTCAGCATCCAGACAAAAGTACAAGGGAACGTCTACTTTCCTAGCTGTGGAGGTTCGCTCATTGGCCCCCAATGGGTCCTCAGCGCAGTCCACTGCTTCCCAAAACCAAAGTAAGCAGAAGGGGACATCTGCTTAGCAGAAGGTCATTCCTGGGGAGGGTTGTGGAATCTGCAAGCCCAGCACCCTGGGGGCATCTCAAGGGAGCAGAGTCCCTTCTTCTGCCTTCCAGGTGATACTTGGAGGAACTGCAGTTCACCTGAACACAGAGCCGTCCTCTTGGGATGGTAGAGTCTGCAGCCCAGGAACTGCCCTACCTGATCAGGACTAAGGTCCAGTTGGTCCAGCATCCCATTGGGAACTTCAGAGGGCTGGGCACTCAGAGGCAGAGCAAGGTGGGTGCGGAGACCCTGGGTGTCATCCCTGAGGGGGGGTGACATCGTCACACCGCCACCCTGGGACGCTCGTTGCGGGCAGCACACCCCCGGGATGCACACCCCGCAGGATGCTCACTTCACCCCCCTGGGATGCCATCCCCGCCCCCGTGGGTGGCTAGCCCCTCCCCCTGGTGCACTCGGCTCTGGGTGCCAGAGCAGCTCGCTGCATCACTGTGAGCACTCGGGCCGATCCACCCCCTTTTGGTTCATAGGAATATAGGGCTCATCCACAATTCCATTTGTCCTGAGACCTGTAGGCACAGATCCAAGAGGCTTCTTCTTTCTCCCACTGCTTTCCCCAGGAAAACACACTGTTCATCACTGAATCAGAACAAATGTCAATCGAGTTTTCTATGACTTCATGTTTGCTCCAATTTAGATGTAAACAGCAGGTTTTCCCAGGGAAAGCGGCCAGGCACAGGAACGAGGACCCAGGAAGGACGTGGGCCAGCCCCCTTGTGCTAAAATTGTGCTTTTAATGGGGGTGATATTTTAACTTGGGTGGGTGTTGTTTATTGTTCTTAAGTGTTCTGTGTTAACTGGTATTTTGTGTTTGTCTTTTTTTGTTTTTGTTTTATAAAGCTGATTAATATTCTACAGTTTTTTTGTGGGAACGGAGTTATTGTTTTGTTATTTTTTGTTTTGACTATTTACTTGTGTTTTTACCTTGGATTTTTATCCTGTGAAACACCCTGGGATCTTGTGATGAAGGCAATATACAAATGAAATCAAGTCGAATCAAATAAATAATAAAACCTCTCAGGCTTCAACCACGTCGCCTCTTACCCACATTTTCTCCAAACTAAAAAGTCCCAAGCCTTTCCTCATAGGCGAGTCTCTCCACACCCCTGATAATTTTGGTGGCCCTTTTCTGAACCTTTTCCAGCTCTGCAATATCATTTTGGAGGTGAGGCCAGCTTCACTGGATATCCAGGTGTTCCAGCCTCATGAGAGAGGGAGGGCGGATTTTTTCTCCATCCTTTCTCTGACATTCAGGGAATCCAAGAACAGCCTTCCAGAGGCGAAGCAACCTGCTCCGGTACCCAGAGCAGCGTGTGTCCCAGGGGACGTGACGTGCTGCCCATGGGGGGCGTGGCGTGCATCCTGGGGGTGTGGAACTCCACCCAGGGGCGTGGCATGCCACCCAGGGGTGTGGCGCACCATCCATGGGGGGCGTGGCACATGTCCCAGGGGCATGGTGCATGTCCCGGGTGGTGCCGCCAATCGGGGGTTGGCATTTAGTCACCCTCCCTTTGGAATGGCACCCGGGGCGTGCCGCCCCCCCAAACCTCAGAACGCCCCTATAGCCTCCCACAAACCATATATCCCTGTTCTTGGTCCCACCTGCAGAGACCAGTACAAGCTGGTTCTTGGCTCCAACCGTATCAAGAAGCTGGGACCTGAGGCTGAGCAGCGCTTCATTAAGAGGCTGGTGAAACATGAGAAGTACGACAACCAGCTGAATCAAGGAGAGGTGGTGTTCGCAGACATCGCCTTGCTGGAGATGGACGAGCCCGTCAACTGCAGCGACTACATCCAGCCAGCCTGCCTGCCTGACGAAAGAATGGAGGTTTTGACACTCAGCCATTGCTACGTCAGCGGCTGGGGCGGCCTGCTGCCAAAAGGTGAGAGCAACCTTGTGAAAAGCAGGAGGACTGTTTGAAATAAATTCATCGCCTGTATCTTCACTGCCAGCCGGCATTTTCCAGGGTGGCTTAGGACTTGTCTGCACTTCCGCTTATCCTGCTGTTTCCCCCAGGGAAAACCTGCAATCGAGTTCTCCACAGATTGCTGTTTGCTCCTATTCAGCAGTCAAGAGTGAGTTTCCCTGGGGAAAGTAACAGGGCAAGCAGAAAACCACTCGGACTCATGCCAAGGGGGCACAAACCTCTTGGACTCATGCTTTCTAGGCAGGGGACGAGCGGAAGTGTGGACAAGCCCTTCCAGTGGGAGGAAAGTTAATAAATAAAATGGAAATGACCGTGGCAAATAATATACCTAGTTCTGAATGAATAAACGCTTCTGGTTGGGCTGCACAAGGTTCCTTCCTTGCAGGAGAGGTTTTCTTTCGGGGTGTTCCATCCCTGTTTCACATCCCCTCTCTCTTGCATGGATGAGTTTCCCCCCATTCTTGCCTGTAATTATTCTGCTTTAATAATATACTGGGCTCAGGATATCTAATAATAATAATAATAATAATAATAATAATAATAATAATAATTTGCACCCCACCCAACTGGCTGGGCTTCCCCAGCCACTCTGGGTGGCTTCCAACAGATTAAAAAACGTTAAAACACCAGTCATTAAAAAAGTTAACTGAACAGGGCTGCCCTGAGGTGTCTTCTAAAAGTCAGATAGTTGTTTATTCCTTTGACATCTGGTGGGAGGGCATTCCACAGGGCGGGCGCCGCCACCACCGAGAAGGCCCTCTGCCTGGTTCCCTGTAACCTCACTTCTGCCAGAAGGCCCTTGGATCTGGACCTCAGTGTCTGGGCAGAACGATGGGGGTGGAGACACTCCTTCAGGTATACTGGGCTGAGGCCGTTTAGGGCTTTAAAGGTCAACACCAACACCAACTATTTATGAAATCAAAACATGGTTAGCAGGGATTTTTTCAGCCAGAACTCACTGAAACTCCATTCCAGCACCTCTCAGGTGGGTGCCATTGCCATTATAAGAGACCAGGGAAGGCGTTTGTGGTGAGTCCTGGCACCTCGTTTTTAGAAAAATAGCACTGCTGGTCCAGTGACTGAGAGCAGCTAGCCGTTAGGCAGGTCTTAAGTCTTGTCCACACGTCTGCTTTCTGGGAATGGCTCTGAGGGGTTTCCCCCTTTCCTCTCTCCTTCCCCTGACACAGTTAGGATTCATGGGCAGAGCACCCCCTGGTCAGGTGTCCAACTATCTATCTCCATTCCCACCCTGCTGCTTTCTGCTCACAGATTCCACCCCTCCTGACATCATGCAAGAAGGGGCGACGACTATCTACACTAGAATCAAATGTGGGATGCGGTGGGGCAGGATGATTCCTACACAGAACGTCTGTGCCGGACACGAAGAAGGAACCATTTCAATCTGCAGGGTAGGCTGAACCACGGTCATGAGCCAAGGTCAGGATTTTGTGCTCACCTGATGAAGGGTATCACTCTATGGCTCCACATTAGAGCTCTTTTGTGGCCAACCAATGCTCCAAGTTTCAATGCTTGGCAAGCTGAGCTGAGGCTGCTCTCTGAGGCTGTCTACACACCACACGGTCAATGCACATTCAAAGTGCAGGACTCCCGCTGCCCCCCCCCCCCGCCACCGAAAAAAAAAAAGAAGAACCTTGAGGAACTGCAATTTGGGTGCCCGGAATCAGATCTCCATGAGGAGTAAACTACAGTTCCCACGATTCTTGTGGGGGAGGGAGTCACACACTTTAAATGTAGGATGTTGGTATATGTTTCAATCCGTTTTCAGTTTGTAGCTGGTTTTATCTTCTGAATGTTTTCAAGAGTTGGTTTTACTCGTTATTGTTTTGTTCTCCTCGTGAACCGCCTTGAGGTTGCTGTTGTACAATCAAGCAGGGTATACGTTTAGAATTGTAGAGTTGGAAGGTACCTCGGGGCGGTCATCTAGTCCAACCCCCTGCAAGGCTGGAATTAGATGCAATTAATAATAATAATAATAATAATAATAATAATAATAATAATAATAATAATAATTTATTATTTGTACCCCGCCCATCTGGCTGGGTTTCCCCAGCCACTCTGGGCGGCTTCCACAGAAACCAAAAAACACTAAAATATCATACATTAAAAGCTTCCCTGAATAGGGCCGCCTTAAGATGTCTTCTGAATGTCAGGTAGTTGTCCATCACCTTGACATCCGATGGGAGGGCATTCCACAGGGCGGGCACCACCACCGAAAAGGCCCTCTGCCTGGTTCCCTGTAGCTTCGCTTCTTGCAATGAGGGAACCACCAGAAGGCCCTCGGCGCTGGACCTCAGTGTCCGGGCAGAACGATGGGGGTGGAGACGCTCCTTCAGGTATACTGGGCCGAAGCCGTTTAGGGCTTTAAAGGTCAACACCAGCACTTTGAATTGTGCTCGGAAATGTACTGGGAGCCAATGTAGGTCTTTCAAGACCGGTGTTATGTGGTCTCGGCGGCCGCCCCCAGTCACCAGTCTAGCTGCCGCATTCTGGATTAGCTGTAGTTTCCGAGTCACCTTCAAAGGTAGCCCCACGTAGAGCGCATTGCAGTAGTCCAAGCGTGAGATAACTAGAGCATGCACCACTCTGGCCAGACAGTCCGCGGGCAGGTAGGGTCTCAGCCTGCGTACCAGGTGGAGTTGGTAGACAGCTGCCCTGGATACAGAATTGACCTGCGCCTCCATGGACAGCTGTGAGTCCAAAATGACTCCCAGGCTACGCACCTGGTCCTTCAGGGGCACAGTTACCCTATTCAGGACCAGGGAGTCCTCCACAGCAGCCCGCCCCGTCCCCCAAAAACAGTACTTCTGTCTTGTCAGGATTCAACTTCAATCCATTAGCCGCCATCCATCCTCCAACCGCCTCCAGGCACTCACACAGGACCTTCACCGCCTTCACTGGTTCTGATTTGAAAGAAAGGTAGAGCTGGGTATCATCTGCATATTGATGGACACCCAGTCCAAACCCCCTGATGATCTCTCCCAGCGGCTTCATATAGATGTTAAAAAGCATGGGGGAGAGGACGGAACCCTGAGGCACCCCACAAGTGAGGGCCCAAGGGTCTGAACACTCATCCCCCACCACCACTTTCTGAACACGGCCCAGGAGGAAGGAGCGAAACCACTGTATAACAGTGCCCCCAGCTCCCAACGCCTCTAGACGGTCCAGAAGGATGTAATAATAATAATAATAATAATAATAATAATAATAATAATAATTTATTCCCCAGGGCGGTTAACACCAGTAAAATTACAATGGAAACATAATAGGGGGAAAACAACAACAACCCAATTTAAAATACAGGTTAAAATGCAATTTAAAAAGCAGCCTCATTTTAAAAGTGGCCCATAAATGAAAACCGTAAGGGGAGGGAAGACATAAGGGTCAGACTGAGTCCAAACCAAAGGCCAGGCAGAACAGCTCTGTCTTGCATGAAAGATGTCAAGTCCCGCAGGGCCCTAGTCTCTTGTGGCAGACCGTTCCACCAAGTTGGGGCCAGTACTGAAAAGGCCCTGGCCCTAGTTGAGAGCAATCTAACCACCTTACAACTTGGGACCTCCAAGGTGTTGTCATTTGTGGACCTTAAGGTCCCCCGCGGGGCATACCAGGAGAGGTGGTTCCGTAGGTGCGTGGGTCCTAGGCTTTAAAGGTCAAAACCAGAACCTTAAACTTGACCCTGTACCCCACGGGGAATAAGTGAAATTGATGTGCTGTGCTGCCCCTGACAGGATGGCTGAGCCTTGTATCCTTACCCCATTTGCCTCTGCCTTGATCTCCACAGCATCATGCCTGCAACTCATTCCACCACCTTCTTTCCCCCCTCCCAGGGTGACAGCGGAGGCCCCCTGATGTGCAGGGAAGAGAGGTCTGAGCGCTACTGGGTGATTGGAGTCGCCAGTTTCGGACCGCTGTACTGCGGCACAGCGAAGGTGCCAAGCGTCTTCATTTCCACGCAGTACTATCTGGACTGGATCCAAAGGACCTCTAAGCTGCAGCTCTCAGTTCCCACACACACCCCGCTGCTGGCGCAGACCCAGGCCACAACAACGCGCAAGCCCAGGACTTTACCTACAGCGGCCAGGCCAAGACCCCACAGGCCTCCCTGGGCGAGGCCCCCACAGTGGGGTGTGAGGCCTCCTCCCCAGGTGCAGACCACAAGGTCCTCCTTCCCTCCCTGGATGAGGGATAAGTATTTTTGGGGTAACCGGAGGCCTGGCCGCAGGACTAGGTATGGACCGCAGCAGCCCGGGCCCCGGATGGCACCTCGAAGTCAGTTCACAGATCCACCAGGGTACTACCCTGGCTCCGAAGACTACTACGATCTGCCCTCAGGAGAGCAGGATTGAGAGGGGCAGCTGGGGCAGGGGGCAGGCATTATGAAGCAGAGGGGCCAGGCTAGAACCCACCATGATAAGCATCGGATATTCTATAGAATAATAAAATGGAGATGGTTTGAGCAAGCTGCTTGGGATTTGGCAATGGGTCTTTGTGTCTTTCACACCATCATCTCACCAAATCTCAGAGAGATGTGTTGGGAAATGGCCAAATCCAGAGCCATATTCTCCTACTTATGTTCATAATTCCTCCAGATCTTTCTTTCCATTAAATGGAAGTGGTAGAAAAAGAAAAAGAAAACAAGAAAGAAGGGAAGGGAAGGATGAAGGATATTCCACGTTTAAGAATTCCACAATGTATTTCACAACAAATTAGAAACAATTTATATTTCACATTTTACAGTTTATACTCCAAAACTATTGCAGTTAATTTATTACCCCAAAAGAGTTTGCAACGTGGGATGCTCACCCAAAGGAAACATGGCTCAGCAAATGACCTGCTATACATTAAGACACTTCCCAGTCTCCCAGGCCTAATCAATCACCTACTCCTTTAAGATAGGACTACAGCTTATTTTACCACTGTTAGTAGGCAAATATAAACGTCCCCTGCATACCAGTAAAACCGCTGCCAGCTCCCAGCCCCTCTAGGTTCTCCATACCTCCCAATGCTGCATCTGCACCAACCACTGACAGCCATCTCCAGAATCAAGCCTCTTCCGGCTTCTCGGCACTGCAAGGCTGTTCCACAATAGCTACCCAGCTCATAAATCACCACGGCCGGCATCCACTCCAGCTGCTTCACCACTGCTGCCCAGGCATGGAGACTCTCCAGGTCCTCCTCACCCTCCAGCATTTTGGTGCAGCTACTCCTTTGCTCATTCACAGCAAACACTCTGGCACTGCACAACCAGATCTCCTCAGCACTCTGCTCAGCCTCAGGAATCCATCAGCACATCAAAAGAACTTTCTGGGCCCATAACCTGTCAATAAATTCTACTCAATATTGATCCAGAGCAGAATTCTGACCTATAGTTAGCAGAGTAAAAACTTAAACACTTTGCAGGATTCCCAAAAAATAGACCAGAGGCAATTAATATTTCATCCAGCAGAGCTTTACTGCTACGGAAGGCAAATGAGCATCATGGTCACAAATCCAATACATTCACTTTCCATAAGAAATCCAGTTGCTGTAGACTTAACTTATAATAACTTATAAGTCTAAACCTTAACACTGTATACAGAACACCACACTAGAAGGAAGAGAGACAGAAAGAGAAAGTGAAACCTAGACTCCTTCTGTCCTTCCTTTTATAGTCAGCATGACCTTGAAGAAGAGATAAAAAAACCTGTTTAAGCCAGCTGTACTCAACTTTTATGAAGGAATAACCAAGCATCATGAATCTTCTGAAGCTACCAAAACCCTCTTGAATTAAGTAGAATAGGAAAGATCTCTACACATCAGATCAATACTTTCTGCACTAAGAAATGCAAACTGACACCCCACCCCCAAATCCTAGGACTGAATAAAGGCTGGGATTTTGATTAATTGGGATATGGGTTAAAGGGACAATCTACAGAGCTGTGCCAGACAGGAAATTTCTGGGCTGGGTTATGCAAACCAGCCTGGCTGACTTAGGGAACAGCAAACCTGTTAACATGACAAAAGGTGTCAATAGGCCATTGGAGAGAATCCTTTCACTTGGGGAGAGAGACCAAAGTGATGGTGTGTGTTTGAGGGGACAGGAAAAGGAAGATATTTGAGCAAGGTCTGTTGGGAAAGCGAAGAAGGGAGAAGAGCTGAGATCCATCAAAGAATGCATGTCTCCATGCAAAGGAGATGTTGCCTACTCTGAGCCCCCCTCTTCCGTCCCCAACAACATCCTGAGTACCTACGGAAAGTCCCAGGTGTCACACTCCTCTGCAATCTCTGTTCTTGAATTCAGAGGGACTGACAGGACCTTGGGGAGGGAGGATCTCCCAGACTCTTCAAGGAGGTCTCTGCTTGCTGCTCCTTCCCTCCTCCCTCCTCATCTACAATCTTGTAACTAGGCAATTCTTCATTCAGCTGTAATTCGACCCTGTGCCCTTCTCATCTAGTGTCAGGAGCCCAGGCTGCAGTCTTGATAACACAGCACGCAAGTCATAGTTAGCTTGAAGATTTATTGCAATACAAACAATTAGCCTTGGACGTCTAACCGAGCGTCCACCTCTTACAAGTCAGTTGACCCTTCTGAGGAGTGCTTCCTGGTTCTGCAGAATATCCTGAACCTATGACCCTTACATTTCTGGGTTTATTTCCTGTGTAATACCTTTCCCATACGTCTACTCTTTGGGCTCAGGGGATTTATTGCCACTTCTTCCAGTGAGGAAATGCTACCCCTCCTGCTTTCTGAAGCTGCCTGTGCTTCTTGAGCGAGCTGACTTCTCTCCCTCCCACTCTCTGCCAATGCCTTATCTACATTCCATTCCATGTCAGGGGAAGGAGGACTGCTCCCAGCTGTCTGACTGCTTCCTACCTCATGCTGTGTTTCTCTACTTGGGTCAGATGTGTTCATGACATCTAGAAACTGTGGAGACAAAGGGTGAGGGTGAAGTTTCCCACTCTCTCTCCTCTTCCAAGAGAAGCCGAGCAGACTGAGGAGACACTCCCCAGCCTTCCTGTTTGGTCCAGTCCCTGACATCACACCCCTATCCAGAGCTTTCCTCCTCCCTTTCTTCCTCCCCCCACACCTTCAGTATTGGTCTGTTGGTGTGGCTCCTATGAAACTCCCTTT
This sequence comes from Podarcis bocagei, assembly GCF_964188305.1. Classification (NCBI taxonomy): domain Eukaryota; kingdom Metazoa; phylum Chordata; class Lepidosauria; order Squamata; family Lacertidae; genus Podarcis; species Podarcis bocagei. Next base: position 3,727,362 of record NC_138135.1, read on the forward strand.
GCAATTCCTGGGCATGAACATGTTCGGCATATTTCCATGATCTTTCTTCAGGCCCATAACCCTTCCATGCAATCAAGTATTGCAGTCTCTTTTGTGTCATGTGTGAGTCTAGAATTTACTCCAAACTCCTCCTTTCCCTCTACCAGAACAGGAAGTGGGAGTGCTGCCTGAGAGTTTGTTAGGCGTGTGCTGGCACTACTGGGGACAGCACAGATCTTTGGAATACAGTGTGTATCTTCATTGATATTGGCAATCTGAGTCTGAAAGTACACTTCAAATGGTCCCACCTGCTGAAGATCTAGTTTCCTGCATCTACCTCTCTGGGGCAAATCATGTGTAGACAGACACACCTGATCCTCCACCTTTATCTCACTACCTGGTTGTCTATGGGCATCTGCTGCTCTCTTATACAACTCCTTAGCATGGTCCAAGCATTTCCTTAGCAAACTTCAGATGGCTGTTAAGTCTTCCATGAAGTCCTCTGCTGCTGGTACTGACAGGGTGTCTGTCTGTGATGGGAAAGTACATGGATGGTATCTGTAACTGGCATAAAAGGGGGGGGGAGGTCTGCTGAATTGAAGTATGAAGTGCATTGTGGTACGCAAACACTGCCAAGAGCAATTTGGATACCCAATCATCTTGCTGGTAGTTCACATAACACCAGAGGTCCTGCTTAACATGGCGTTAGCCCTTTCCAACTCCCCATTAGTCTCTGGGTGTCAGGCTGAGTGAGGGACACTTCTACCTTGAGTAACTGCATGAGCTTCTTCCAGAACTGCAAGGTGAATTGGGTCCCCCAATCTGAAATCACTTTAAGGGGAGCCCATGCGACTTAAATACATTTTCTACAAAGAGTTGTGCCATCTCTTGTGTGGTCAGCAGTCCCTTACAGGGCATGAAGTGAGCCATCTTTGTGAACAAGTCTACCACCACCCAGATCACTGTCTTCTGCAGTGACTCTGGCAGATCAGTGATGTAGTCCATAGATACGGCTTACCATGGTCCTTGCAGTGTGGTTAGTGGTTGAAGCAATCCTGAAGGTGCTTCCCTGGGTCTTTTTAACCGCTGACAAACCTCACAGGCTTGGACGCATTCCTTGACCTCCTCCCTCAATCTTGGCCACCAAAATTGCTTTGTCACGTGGTATAGCGTTTTGTGCTGCCCAAAGTGTCCCACTGTAGTGTTGTCATGGCATTGATGTAGGACCTTGGCTCAGAGATCTCCTTCTGGAACATAGCGAGCTCCCCCTCTATACAATAGCCCACCCTTTTCCATGAACCCCTCAGTGCCACCTGTGTCTCCCCGCAGTACTACTAACTTGCACTTTGCAAAAGCATCCTCCTGTGTCTTCAACTGGAATTCGGAAACTTTGACAACTGCCCCAGCTGCTAGCTGTAGCTGCTCTGGTTTCAAGATGTGCTGATACACTGGAACTGGCTCATCATCCTGGTACTCCAGCTTCCTGGAAATAGCACCCGCCCTTTGATTCTGACTGCCAGACACATTCTGTACTCTAAAGTCGAAGCTGGCAAAGAACTGTGCCCAGCGAATCTGCTGTTGATTGAGATGTCTCATTGTCTGCCCTTACTCCAGATTCAGATGGCCAGTGCACACCTCCACCTTGTGTTGTGCCCCCTCAAGGAAATGTCTCCACACTTCAAGGGCTTCGCGGATAGTGTAGTTCTGCTCGGAAGAAGTCAGCTTCCTAGAGTGGAAGGCACAAGCGTTTGGTTGCCATCTTGGTCCTCTTGCAGCAGTACCACCCCCCCCCCCACTGCTTTGTCAGAGGCATCTGTTTCCATGATCAGCAGCCAGTGAGGGTCAGCATGAACTAGGTACACCTCTGAGGAAAACATGGTTTTGAGCTGCTCAAATGCCTGTTGTGCCTCAGCAGTCCACTGGAAGCACTTCTTGCCCCTCAAACAATCCGTGAGAGGTGTGAGTCTTCAATAGACCGGAACGATCTTGCGGTAGTTGTTGGCGAACCTCTAGAATCTCTGCAGGTTTTTCTTCATCTTGGGTTTCTACCATGACACTACGCTCTGCACCTTACCTGGATCAATGTGTACCCCTTCTGCTGTGAGGCAGTAACACAGGAAATCTACTGTAGAGACGTGGAACTGGCATTTTTCTAACTTAGCATAAAGCCGGTGGAGGTGTTCTCTCAGCCTCTACAGCACCTCTGTCTCATGTGCTGTTCCTGGCTTTCAGAGAAGTTAAAAAGATCATCAAGGTAAACAACCATGAACTTATCCACCAGGCCACTGAGGATGTGGTTGATGAAGGCTTGGAATGTTGCTGTCCCTAACTGAAGTCCAAAGGGCACGACCAGGTATTCGAAGCTGCCATACCTAGTGCAGAACATTGTTTTCCACTCGTCTCCCTCCCTCACATGGATCAGGTTATAAGCCCCCCTTAAGTCCAGCTCCGTGAAAAATTTCTCTGACCTCAGCCTTTCTAACAAATCCCCAATAGTTGGTAGAGGATAATGATTAGGAACCATTAGGGCATCAATCTTCCTATAGTCCACACATAATCTAAATTCTGTAGTGTCCTTCATCTTCACAAATAGCATTGGGGCACCACCTGGTGCCTTGGAAGGTCTGATGAAGCCCCTTACCAGATTCTTCTCTAAAAAATTCCCTCAAGGCTGTGATTTCTGTCTCGGACAGGCAGGCACCCGTCTTTGGTAACAATATTTTGGTATTTTTCTCCATATAGTATTGTGAGTTGCCATGAGCACAAGATGTGGGTTGGAGCAGGTGAAGAAAGACAGGGCTTAGTGTCAGAAGGGTGCAGCAGGACTTTTTTTAAAAAAAAAAATGGCTGTTTTCTCACTCTAATTAAAGTGGCAATTACTAAGAAATATTGTGTAACATTGGGGTAGGGTTTTTATTTTCACAGGAACATAATGCATTTTATACATTTTGGAATTCTTAAATGTAGAATATCCTTCATCCTTCCCTTCTTTCTTGTTTTCTTTTCCATTTCCACCACTTCCATTTAATGGAAAGAAAGATCTGGAGGAATTATGAACATAAGTAAGATAATATGGCTCTGGATTTGGCCATTTCCCAACACATCTCTCTGAGATTTGGTGAGATGATGGTGTGAAAGACACAAAGACCCATTGCCAAACCATCTTCATTTTATTATTCTATAGAATATCCGATGCCTATCATGGTGAGCTCTAGCCTGCCCCTCTGCTTTATAATGCCTGCCCCAACTGCCCCTCTCAATCCTGCTCTCCTGAGGGCACAAGCAGATCGTGGTAGTCTTCGGAGCCAGGGTAGTACCCTGGTAGATCTGCGAACTGGCTTTGAGGTGCCATCTGGGGCCAGGGCTGCTGATATCTATACCCTGGCCTGTGGTCAGGCCTTGGGCGCCTCCCATAGTTCTCTCTCATCCAGGGAGGGATGGAGGATGTTGTGGTCTTTACCCAGGGAGGAAGCCCCCCCCCCCACTCCACAGTGGGGGCCTCACCCAGGGAGGCCTGTGTTTTTTTGGCCTGGCTGTGGTAGGTGAAGTCCTGGTTTTGTGCGGTTTTGTGGCCTGTGCCAGCAGCGGGGTGGGTCTGGGAGCTGAGAGCTGCAGCTTAGAGTTCCTTTCGATCCAGCCTAGAAAGTACTGCGTGGAGATGAAGACGCTTGGCACCTTCGCTGTGCCACAGTACACGGGTCCGAAACTGGCGACTCCAATCACCCAGTAGCGCTCAGACCTCTCTTCCCTGCACATCAGGGGGCCTCCGCTGTCACCCTGGGAGGGAGGAAAGAAGGTGGTGGAATGAAGTGCAGGCATGATGCCGTGGAGACCGAGGCAGAGGCTACTGAAAAGAGGCAAATAGGGTAAGGATACAAGGCTCAACCATCCTGTCAGGAGGCAGCACAGTGCACTAATTTCATTTATTTATTTCATTTATTGCCACTGGGTGCCACCCCCTTCATCAAGTGAGCACAAAATCCTGACTTTGGCTCCTGACCGTGGTTCACCTACCTTGCAGATTGCAATCTTTCCTTCTTCATGTCCGGCACAGATGTCCTGTGTAGGGATCTTCCTGCGCCACCAGTTCCCACATTTTTTTCTGCTGAAGATATTCATTGGCGCTTCTTGCATGATGTCAGGAGGGGTGGAATCTGTGAGCAGAAAGTAGCGGGGTGCGAATGGAGATGACCAGGGGGTGCCCTGCCCATGAATCCTAACTGGGTCAGGGGAAGGAAAGAGGAAAGGGGGAAATCCCTCAGAGCCATTCCCAGAAAGCAGACGTGTGGACAAGACCTGCCTAACGGCTAGCTGCTCTCAGTCCGCGGACCAGCAGTGCTATTTTTCTAAAAACGAGGTGCCAGAACTCACCACAAATGCCTTCCTTGGTCTCTTATAATGGCAATGCCGCCCACCTGAGAGGTGCTGGAACAGAGTTCCAGTGAGTTATGGCTGCAAAAATCCCTGCTAACCATGCTTTTATTTCATAAATAGATATCCTGAGCCTTCAACCATGAAGATTCCAAAAGTGATAAATACAGCAAAAAAACACCACCCTGGTATATTTCTAAAGCAAAATAATTACAGGCAAGAACGAGGAAAATCTCCTCCATGGAGAAGAAAGGGGAAGTGAAACAAGGATGGAACACCCCAAAAGAAAACCTCTCCTGCAAAGAAGGAACCTTGTGCAGCCCAACCAGAAGCATTTATTCATTCAGAGCTATAATTTTTGCCATGGTCACTTCCATTTTATTTACAGTGGTGCCCCGCAAGACGAATGCCTCGCAAGACGGAAAACTCACTAGACGAAAGAGTTTTCCGTTTTGGAGGTGCTTCGCAAAACGAATTTCCTATGGGCTTGCTTCACAAGACGACAATGTCTTGCGAGTTCCTGCTGGTTCCCCCCCCCCTTTTTCTAAGCCGCTAAGCCGCTTATCAGCTGATCCGATCAGCAGATAAGCCGCTAAAAGCCTCTAATAGCGCTAATAGCGCTAATAGTGCTAATGCGCTAATCCTTCAATGGGCTTGCTTCGCAAGACGAAAAAACTGCTAGACGAAGAGAATCACAGAACGGATTCTTTTGGTCTTGCGAGGCACCACTGTACTAACTTTCCTCCCACTGGAAGGGCTTGTCTACACTTCCGCTCGTCCCCTGCCTAGAAAGCATGAGTCCAAGAGGTTTGTGCCCCCTTGGCATGAGTCCGAGTGGTTTTCTGCTTGCCCTGTTACTTTCCCCAGGGAAACCCACTCTTGACTGCTGAATAGGAGCAAACAGCAATCTGTGGATAATTCGATTGCAGGTTTTCCCTGGGGGAAACAGCAGGATAAGCGGAAGTGCAGACGAGCCCTAAGCCACCCTGGAAAATGCTGGCTGGCAGTGAAGGTGCAGGCGATGACTTTCTTTCAAACACTTCAGGGGATCCAGTCCTCCTGCTTTTCACAAGGTTGCTCTCACTTTTTGGCAGCAGGCCGCCCCAGCCGCTGACGTAGCAATGGCCGAGCGTCAAAACCGGCAGGCTTTTGTCAGGCAGGCAGGCAGGCTGGATGTAGTCGCTGCAGTTGACGGGCTCGTCCATCTCCAACAAGGCAATGTCTCTATACACCACCTCTGCTTGCTTCAGCTTGTTGTCGTACCTCTCGTGTTTCACCAGCGTCCTGATGAAGCGCTGCTCAGTCTCAGGGCCCAGATTGGTGAGCCAGCTGGAGCCGAGAACAAGCTTGTACTGGTCTCTGCAGGTGGGACCAAGAACAGGGATATATGGCTTGTGGGAGGCTGCAGGAGCGTTCTGAGGTTGGGGGTGCAATTCCAAAGGGAGGGTGACAAAATGCCAACCCCCGATCGGCGGCACCCCTCGGGACATGCACCACGCCTCCAGGACACGTGCCACGCCCCCCATGGATGGTGCACCACGCCCCTGGGTGGCATGCCACGCCCCTGGGGGAGTGCCACACCCCCAGGATGTGGGCCACGCCCCCCATGGGGAGCACGTCATGTCCCCTGGGATGCACACTGCTCTAGGTACCAGAGCAGGATAGGAGGCTGTTCTTGGACTCCCTGAATATCAGAGAAAGGATGGAGAAAAAATCCTCCCTCCCTCTCTCTCTCACAAGGGTGGAACACCTGGATATCCAGTGAAGCTGACCACAGCTCCAAAATGATATTGCAGAGCTGGAGAAGGTTCAGAAAAGGGCCACCACAATTATCAGGGGGTGTGGAGGGACTCCCCTAGGAGGAAAGGCTGCCACGCATGGGACTTTTTAGTTTGGAGAAAATGTGGGGAAGAGGTGACATGGTTGAGGTTGCTGGAACTATGCATGGTGCGGAGAAAGTTGAAAGAGAAAAGTTTTCCTCCCTCTCCTGAAACGCTAGAAGTTGTGGACACCCCATGGAGATTCAGGAGAGACGAAAGGACATCCTGCATGCAACACATAGCTAAGCTGGGGAACTTGCCCCCACGAGAGGCAGCAATGGGGCACCAGTCTACATTGCTTTAAAAGACGATTGGGCAAATTCTCGGATAGTTATGCTCTTCCGTCATAGTCAAAGGTAGCAATGCTCTCTGAAGGCTCCTGCCCACTTCTGTTTGTTCCGTTTGTTCCCTTTGATTCTATGATTCCCCGTGATTTCAAGACATGGGTCTGAGAGGTTGTTTGTTTTTTATTTGATTTGACTTTTTTTTATTTGATTTGATCACAAGATCTCAGGGTGTTTCACAGGATAAAAATCCAAGGTAAAAACACAATAGTCAAAACAGAAAAATAACGAAACAATGACTCCATTCCTACAAACATATTTTTTTAAAAAACTGTAGAATGTTAATCAGCTTTATAAAACAAAAACAAAAAAGACAAATACAAATTGACATGTAACACTTAAGGACAATAAACAACACCCACCCGAGTTAGAACAACACCCCCATTAAAAGCACAATTTTAGCACAAGGGGGCTGGCCCACGTCCTGAGTCCTCGTTCCTGTGCCTGGCCGCTTTCCCTGGGAAAACCTGCTGTTTACATCTAAATTGGAGCAAACATGAAGTCATAGAAAACTCGATTGACATTTGTTCTGATTCAGCGATGAACAGTGTGTTTTCTTGGGGAAAGCAGTGGGAGAAAGAACAAGCCTCTCGGATCTGTGCCTACAGGTCTCAGGACAAATGGAATTGTGGGTGAGCCCTATATTCCTATGAACCAAAAGGGGGCGGATCGGCCTGCGTACCCACAGTGGCGGAGCGAGCTGCTCTGGCACCCGGAGCGGAGTGCACCCAGGGGGCGGGGATAGCCACCCATGGGGGTGGGGATGGCATCCCAGGGGGGGTGAGGTGAGTGTCCTGCGGGGTGCACTGCCCACCACGAGCGTCCCAGGGCGGCGGCGTGGTGATGTCACGCACCCTCAGGGATGACACTGAGTGCCAGCCACACCCACCGCACCCAGCTTGCTCCGCCTCTAAGTACCCAGCCCTCTGAGGTTCCCAATGAGATGCTGGACCAACTGGACCTTAGTCCTGATCAGGTAGGGCAGTTCCTGGGCTGTAGACTCCACCATCCCAAGAGGACGGCTTTGTGTTCAGGCGAACTGCAGTTCCTCCAAGTATCACCTGGAAGGCAGAAGAAGGGACTCTGCTTCCTTGAGATGCCCCCAGGCTGTTGGGTTTGCAGAGTCCACAACCCTCCCCAGGAACGGCCTTCTGCTAAGCAGACTTCCCCTTCTGCTTACTTTCCTTTTGGGAAGCAGTGACCTGCACTGAGAACCCATTGGGGGCTGATGAGCGAACCTCCGCAGGAATGGATGTAGACTTTCCCTTGTCCTTTTGTCTGGATGCTGACCATCCAGGGCCACGTGCCTGGAAGAACATCGCTGCCGCCCATAATACGCATCAACTTATGGCTGCTTGCCAAGGGTCGTCTTCCGCAGATGCCACTGAAAAAGATAGAGAGCATCAACAGATCATGTGCATGACGTGGGTGGATTGTGCAGCTGGCATAAGAGACTCGGACACGCTTGACTTCCACACTTCTCCCCAAAATGCTTTCTTGCAGCAGACAAGCATCTCTTTCTTGACCTCCTTGGCAGAGTGAGGTACAAAGCTGGAGACACCCAAGGGACCAGATCCCTGTGCACCAGAGATCCCATTCACTGCCCATGAGCTAAGTGAACTTTGGACAACATGGTGCCCTCCAGGGCTGGCCACCTGCAAACACGCTTGCAGAAGACCAGGGCTGTTTATGTTAAGTAGAATTGCTTAATTCACACTGAGATGGAGAATGCTGAAAGGGTTTAACAGGAAGATTCCACTGAAGAGCAAGAAGAGCTATCCAAGCACCTCAATGGGTTGATAATTAACTGCTATTGATCTCTGCTAGCTAGTGCATGAGTGTTTAACCTTAGGTCACATGAGTAAGGTATTCAATGTGCAAATCACCATCTTGGGGAGTTGGTCTTTGGTCCTTTGTTCCCAGTCAGAGTGGGGGGAAGATAATGCAACTCTCCAAGAGATGCATAGCCTTAGGTAGGTGAATGCAGGCTAGAATGGGAGAGAGACACAGTTTTGATTTCTGGAAGAAGTAAAGTTATTTCTTATACAGTAAGATGCTGAGCCTGTGCTGGACATGCACAAGATATTGTAAATTTATTTAGATGCATTGTTGATGTTTCTGTCCTGTTTTGAATAAAGTTCTGCAAGTAAAGCGCTGAATCAAACATATGGGCCTGGACAATGTTTTATACCAAAAGTAGCCAGTTTTGTATGCATCCAGTTGCTTCAAGTGGCACAATATAAATACCGTATATGCAATAGTTTGTGTTTTAGGACCTTCCCCTTTGGACTGCTCTACAGTCCAATCTTTGATCAAGATTTTGGTTGCCTCCAACATGACATGACCTTGGGAGATCTCTCTGGATGTCCTGGCTATAGGTGGTAAACACCACAATTAATTCACCAAAATTAATGTGTTCGTTGCTTTCAATGGGTCTACTCCAGAGGGTTGGATGAAATCTCAAATATCACAAGATCCTCAAGGCAAAATGGAAGGAGAGCAACCCTGGTAGATGGACAGGCAGACAGAAGACCAATAAAAAAACTTCTTCCCTCTTTTGTCTTTCCTTACAAAATGCCACCTTTGGCCTCTTACTCGCAGTTGCTGACAGTGGTGTTATGAGTGGGCTGGAATGTAGCAAGGACCAGAACAGAGAGGAGCAACCATCTCATCCTTTGGGCAGCTCCCAAGGCTACGGGGTCCACCACCACCACCTTGTCTTAGAATTCATGACATCATAAAACACATGAATCCAGGTTCTGTGGTGCCAGTGTGGTGTAGTGGTTAAGAGTGGTGGACTCGTAATCTGGTGAACCAGGTTCGCGTCTCCGCTCCTCCACCTGCAGCTGCTGGGTGACCTTGGGCCAGTCACACTTCTTTGAAGTCTCTCAGCCCCACTCACCTCACAGAGTGTTTGTTGTGGGGGAGGAAGGGAAAGGAGAATGTTAGCCGCTTTGAGACTCCTTAAAGGGAGTGAAAGGTGGGATATCAAATCCAAACTCTTCTTCTTCTTCTCTTCTTCTGTCCAGAGAGCATGTGGGCAGCCTAACGTAATTGCTGCTTTATGCTCCTCCTTCTCTCTCTTTTTAAATTAATATTAACAGAAGCACCAGGGCAAGATGCCCAAATGAGGATGCACCAATTTTAAAATATTCCTTCTTTTCAGCTTGCACTTTTTTTTGCCAAATTTGCATTCCTTTGTTTTCTCCTCAAGGAAGCCTTCCTGCCTCTAATAGCTTCCTAATAGCTTCCTAACAACAACAACAACTTTATTATTTATACCCCACCCATCTGGCTGGGTTTCCCCAGCCACTCTGGGCAACTTACAAAATATATAAAACATAATAAAGCAGCAAACATTAAAAGCTTCCCAATACAGGGCTGCCTTCAGATGTGTTCTCAAAGTTGTATAGTTCTTTATCTCCTTGACATATGAAGGGAGGGTGTTCCATAGGGAGGGTGCCACCACCGAGAAGGCCCTGTGCCTGGTTCCCTGGTTCCTGGACTATGCTCTTTAGCCATGCTGGCATCCTCTTGGCCCAGGTTGTATTTTTTCCTGAAGTGCAATATACATTATAGTTGAGAACCCCTTATTGTGATTTTGAATAACCCCTAAGTGGTCTACCAGCTCCCTCATTTTTGGGAAGTCCCTTTCTTTGAAGTCAAAGGTGACTACAATGAACTTAGTTTGCAATTGTCCAGTACATATATAAATTGAATTTGACAGCACTGTGGTCACTCTTCCCAATTAGTTCAGCAGCGCTTTCATCTCTAACCAGATCCTGGCTGTCACTTAAGGTAAAACCCAGAGTTTATGTTCTTCTGGTCAATTCCATTACTGTTTTAGGACAGTCATTAAGTGTATCTATAAATGTTAGCTCTTTGCTGTGTTTAGAAGAAATATGCAGCCAGTCTAGAACATCTTCTCTTTGATTGCATTTTCCACCTCAAGATCACTGTATATACAGTATATACAGTATCTGAAAGACCTTTGTTTCTTGAGGAGGTTAGAAACGATGCTCAAAAACTGCCATTTAAATTCTACTTAGTATTCATCCAGAGCAGGGATGCGGGTAGCGCTGTGGGGTAAACCACAGAGCCTAGGACTTGCCGATCAGAAGGTCAGTGGTTCAAATCCCCGCAACGGGGTGAGCTCCCATTGCTCAGTCCCTGTTTCTGCCAACCTAGCAGTTTGGAAGCATGTCAAAGTGCAAGTAGATAAATAGGCACCGCTCCAGCGGGAAGGTAAACAGCGTTTCCGTGCGCTGCTCTGGTTCGCCAGAAGGGGCTTAGTCATGCTGGCCACATGACCCGGAAGCTCTACGCTGGCTCCCTTGGCCAATAAAGCTAGATGAGCGCCGCAACCCCAGAGTCGGCCACGACTGGACCTAATGGTCAGGTGTCCCTTTACCTTTACCTTTAGGGATCCAGAGCAGATTCTAATGTATAGTTAGCAGAGTAACAACTTTAACACGTTGCAGGATTTATATATATATTAAAGACCAGAGGCAATTGTATTTCACTCAGCAGAGCTTTACTGCTACTGAAGGCAAATGAGAATAATGTTCACAAATCCAATAGAATCAGGATTGCCACTGTCCATAAGAAATCCAGTTGCAGCAGACTTGACCTAAACTTATAATAACTTAAAATTCAAGGGCATGCAATGTGTGCCTGCACCTCTTTCTTGTATTTGCTAAAAAGTGTGGCACTTGCGGTAACAACTTCATGGTGAGTACCATGTCTAGGAAAAAAGCACTGAATGGAAGGGTCATTAAGTCCAACCTCCTGTAATACTGCCATCTCAACTAAACCATCCAAGAGAGATGACAGAAAACCTCCAGCTCACCCATCTTGGCTCAGAAACTTCTCGTATTGCCATAGTGTTACCTGCCACCCCACGACCCTTGAACTCCCCATATACGACCCATTGCAACCGCGCCAACATATACATTAGAGGAAATTCACACTAAAATGCTGTGTGTGTGTGTGTGCGTCCCCACCCGCCACGAATGAAGAATTCTCAAACTGAGATGGACATGTGGAGAAAGGAACAGATGAAGGTGATAGAGTACATGGAATTGGCAGAAATGACTGGCAGAATCTGAGATCAGGGAGAACAGGCGGTGGAAGAAGACTGGAAGAAATTTAAAGACTGCTTGCAGAAATACTGTAAAATCAATGAATGTTAAAGGGATGTTGGATTGAAAACAAGCGGTATTGGTAAAAAGATTAACAAGAATATGTAAATATGGTTTGACAATGGTGGAAAATATATATTTATAATAGGTTAAGATGCTGAGCAAGGACAAATGATAGAGGGTAAGGACTTGCTGAATTAAATATCTGAACTGGAATACAAAAAGGGAGGTGTGATGAGGTCAGGAAACTAGTAAATGAAGTATAAGATATGAAATTATTGATTTCTTTCTTTTTCTTCTTCTTTTTAACTGTTTTCTATTTTGCATTTTTCACGTGTTTTGTTTTTGTATATTTGTAGCTCTTTTTTCTTTTATTAGGGTTATTCTTTGTTCTTATTTTTTAAGTTTAAATTTTGAAACTTTTTAATGTTTGTAAAATTTCAATAAATATTACTTTAAAAAAAAAGAAGGAACGTGAGACTGCAGAAATGAGGGAATGAAACGGACAGCTCCTCCCACTCATAATCCCATACCAAGCAACAGAATAAGCAGGGAGAGCCGGCTGAGAAAGCACCAATTTATTGCAGATGTGCCCTGCACATTACAGAACAGCTGCCAGGAGACAGCTGGAACCACAAGGTCTTCCCACAAAGGCTTTGGTGTGAATGCACAAGGGCAGTGAAATGTATGGGGTGCATTTAGGAACCCCCTTGCCCCTCTAGTGAGCCCCAGGGGGGCAGAGTCCAGGCAGCGGCGTTGGGTCCTCTGGAGCAGATTGATCTCAGAAGCGAGCTTTGCCCCTACATGCAACTCTTGCCTGTTTCCTGCCCCATCCCTCCAGCAATTTCTGTGGCTTGCCAAAAAAGCGCATATGTGTGTATGTGTCTGTATCTCTATGTACTTAAAAGATAACTATTTTGTCCCGGGAAGACGGCTTGTGAGATCTGATTTCATGTGCAGTAAGGGAAGGGGAACCGAGCTGACGGCTGCAGCAGCTTGTACAGGGTTAGTCTGAAAAGGGGAGGGCAGGGCAGCTGAGTGGCCAGGGGCCGGGATGGACTGTCCGGCTACTTGACTGGCCTGTTCTTCCTAATGTTCCAGTAGTAAGTCCCCACCCAAGAAGGCTTACCAAAGGTCCACTTCTGCGTGAGCCTGGTCCTGGGGGGAGGCCGGGTCACCTGTATGTTCCACGAAGGGTATTGCTGCACAGTGAATGGTGGGTAGGTTCTGGGGGGCGGCCGAGTCAGCACCCACATATTCCATGCTGGCCGGGTCGGAGCCACGGTCCACGTCTGGGTCCAGCCGTAGGACCCCCAGGGCGGCTGGGTTTGCACGGGCTGCAGGGGGGGCTCGGTCTCGGCTGGCGGTTGCTGCCAAAGTGGAGGGGGGGTCGTCGCGACAGGCTGGGTGTAAGCCCAGTTCTCAAACTGCTGGATTTCATTGGGGGAGGCCGGCCGCTGCCTGGTGGTTTTCATCCAAGGATTGGCAAAGGTCTCAAGCGGCATGTGGATGTAGGGGCCCGTGGGCCACCACACCTGGGACGTTGAGCTCTGTGGCGGGGGTGGGGGTGGGGGTGGGGCCATCGTTGTAGGTTTCCCCACAAAGCCGCCCTGGAAGAAGTCCTCCTTGGTCGACCACTTTATCCAATCGAGGAAGTGCTGTGTGGACGTGTAGATGCCTGGCTTCTGTGCCTTGGCACAGCCCGTCCCCCAGCTGGTGACTCCGATGACCCAGAAGCGCTCAGACCTCATTTCCCGGCACATGAGGGGGCCTCCGCTGTCACCCTGAGGCAGGAGGAAAAGACGGGAGACGAGTGAAGAGGGTGCAGCTGCACTCAGGAGAACTGGGTTGCACATCCGCCAGCAGCAGCACCAAGGAGTTCTCATGACGACCACAAAGGATGGAGGCATCCCTCATCTTGCATGCAAGAGAGACGGGGTCACACAAAAAGCAGGGCTTCTGCAGATGGGCAGAGAATATCGCGCCGGGGTTGTTTCACTCATGCCTCAGCTCTATTTCAGCAGTGAGGTGAAATTCTGGGAAGGGCAGAGCAGAAGAGAGCCATACGACCGCTGGAAGCCACCTTACACTAAATCAGCCTGTTGCTCCAATTAGCTCAGAACTGGCTATGTTGATTGGCAGCACCTTTCCAGGGTCTGAGGTCTCATTCACTCTTCCTTTCTGCTCCACTCTTTCCAGGCACTCTTTCCGTGTTTTAAAGCTCTGAATCTGAGGGTGGATCTACACTCATGGTTTCAAATGTTAAGGAAGGGTTAAGGAATGACTCTGAAAATGTATATGGACACATGATGTTCCGCTTTTAACATTCATAATGTGTTATTAAGGTGTGGCACCAAAGGGCACAGCAGAGCAACCAGCAGACTGCATTTTGATGAAAAAGACCAAGGTAAAAAAACCACCACTTTAATTAACAAGTATGCCTTGTGATATTTTAGAATGACATATCTAATAACGTTCTAATAACGTTAAACAGGTGTAGATCCAGCCTAAGTGTCTTTTTTTGCCCCATGAAAACCTGCTCTTTAGCACTCTATTGAAGCAAACATCAATTTGGGTTTTCCAAGGATTGTGTTTGCTTTCGCTGTGCTTTCCAGAATGGGGCTTTGGAGCAAAAAATAAACAAAAGGGGGTGATCAGACACAGAGCTTTAAAGCACAGACCTGTGCCTGGAAAGAGCTGAAGAAAGGTAATTGTGGATAAGTTCCCAGGCAGAGAAGCTGGCTGGAGATGCCCAAACCTGAGAACCTTCTGCATGTAATGGAGATTCGCTGGACCAATGTTCTGACTCGGGATAAGGCAGCTTCCTATGTTCCCAATGCCAAAAAGATGAATAATCTGGGAGCAAGAGGACTCTGTGGTGGGACAGGCAAACCTTGAAGGATGGGGAATTCTGAGGGACAGCCAAGCACATCTTCTGGAGCAGGTGAGAGAGAGCCCTGAATGAGACAACTTGCCTGCCTTGCCCTCCTTGCTGAGAGCTGCAGTGTGGCATAGTGGTCAGACTAGGACCTGGGAGAGACCAGGGTTCAAATCTCTACTCAGCCAGGAAGCTCACTGGATGAGCTTAGGCGGCCATCACTGCCTCTCAGCCCAACCTACCTCACAGGGTTGTTGTGGGGATTAAATGAGGAGGGGGAGAAACACGTCTGACACCTGGATCTCCTTGGAGGGAAAGGCAGGAAGATAATAACATATTGATAACCACGGGGGCTGTCTGAATATGGGATGGAAAGGGGATTTTCCTGGGTGGGACAGAGTTAGGCCATTCCTCCAAGAGGAGGGGGCTTCCCTCGTCCTGCCCCTCCCCCCAGCTTCCCCCCTCCCTGGAGAAGCAGCCTTTGGCTTTGCGCCACTGCATACCTGGCAGCTGTCAATGCCCCCTTGCTCGTGCCCAGCGCAGATGTTGTTGGGGTGGATGCGCTTATTGTACCAGCCGGTGCTGTTGCAGACGTGGGAAGGGATGAGGTTGACTTTGGCCTCTTGCAGGACATCCGAGGTCACGCCTGGCTCTGCAAGCAGGAAGTCTTGCTTTAGCATCTCGCCTCAGGATGCAACCTGGCTTCCAAGTCAATACAACTGATCTGGGGACTTTCTGAACCAGCTCTCACCAACCCGGTGCCCTCCAGGTGGTTTTGGGCTATGATTTCCACTGGCCCCTCTTATCAGCTGAGAGGTCCTACAGCCTCTGGAGAAGCAATATCCGCTTCCCAGTCCTGCCATCTTTGGCCATCTCAATGCATCCCTTGGTAGGTAGGAATATAACCACCAACCCACCCTACCCGGTCCAGGAGCTGGGTGAATCACATTTTTTTTTTAGTTTAAGGACTCCCAGTACATCCAAGAGGTGGCTGGTCTCCTGTTATGTATGCATAGGGTAGCAGATGTGGTGTCCTCCCACCAGGTGTTGCCAGGCAACGCTTCCCCTGTGAGACCCTCTTTGATGTACATCCCACCCCAGGACTCTCACTTGACACATCTGTCACTCCCCAGCCGCTGACATAGCAATGCGTCAGAGACATCACATCCACGTCCATGTCAGGCAAGCAGGCCGGCTGGATGTAGTCGCTGCAGTTGAACGGCGCACTCATCTCCATCAAGGCGATGTCATTGAGGTTTATCCGTTGGATATACTGCGGGTGTACGATCAGGTCCTTGATGGTGCGCGCCTGGGCATTGGGGCCAGGGTCAGAAAGCTGGTTGGCTCCCATCACCAGCTTCCATTGATCGAGAAACCTGTAGCAGAGAAAGATGGAAAACTGGCCCACCAAAAGGGAAGAAAGAGGTTCTCTTTGAACTGTGTGCCATTCGTCTATGATTTTGGGGAGAGATTCAGGAACCCCATGAAAAGCGGTTAGACTGAATGGTATTGCAGGTGTCTCTGGGTTTCCAAGGATGGCATGAGGGAGGGACTATTTTAAATTGTTGTTGGTGTTGTTTGGTTGATTTGTTGTTGTTGCTGCTGCTGTTGCTGTTGCTGCTATTCTCTTATTAAGTTTCTATTCCACCCTTCACCGGAGGACAACAGGGCAGTTTACAATATAAAAACACAAAAATACGCACATAACATAATAACAAACGAAACAATACCCGCCACAGTTTAAAAGGCCATAAATGGTTTAATTAGCCAGAGGCCTGAGAGAAGGGGAACGCTTTTGCCTGGTGCCTAAAGTTATGTGATGAAGGCGCCAGGTGAGCCTCCCTGGGGAGAGCATTCCACAGACGGGGAGCCACCACAGAAAAGGCCCTGTTCTCGTGTTGCGGCCCTCTAGGTAGCTGGGGAAATATTCATATAATATAATGTCATATATACCGTATTTTTCGCCCCATAGGACGCACTTTTTCCCCTCCAAAAATGAAGGGGAAATCTGGGTGCGTCCTATGGGGCGAATGCAGGCTTTCGCTGAAGCCTGGAGAGCGAGAGGCATCGGTGCGCACGGATCTTTCTCGCTCTCCAGGCTTCAGGAAGCTATCCGCAAGCCTTGCAAGCCCGGTGGGAGTACCCGCGGGCTCACAAGGCTTGCGGGCAGCAGCCTGCAGCCCCCACAAGTGTCCGCAAGCCTTGCGCGCCCGGCAGGAGGTCCCACCGGGTGCGTGAGGCTTGGGGCGGCAGCCTGTCGCCCGAAGCACGGGGAGCCCTCCGGAGGGCTTCTCCTGCTTCGGGCAGGTGAGCCCAAGGCTTGGGGCGGCAGCCAGGGCTGGGGGGGGGAATAATTTTTTTTAATTCATTTCCCCCCCCCAAAAATGAGGTGCGTCCTATGGGCCGGTGCGCCTTATAGGACGAAAAATACGGTAATTGTTATATAATATAATATATATGGTATATATTATCTCAGTCAGTAGAGCATGAGACTCGTAATCTCAGCATCGTGGTTTTGAGGATGAACAATTCCTGCATTGCAGGGGGGTTGGACTAGATGACCCTCATGGTCCCTTCCAACTCTACAGTTCTATGATTCTGTGATTTGAATAAGGAAATTCCTGGCTGCCTGCAGCACTGTTCAGGGCATTTTATGGAGAGAGAAAAGTACCATGAGGGTGGCACCCAAATAATAATGCCAGTGATAACAATGACCATCGCTTTAGCTGTTATTATGGTTATTAACCTCTGTACAAGCAGTGCATGTAGGGCAACTGTGCTTTCAGGGTGGCTAGCAGAATAGATCATAAGCAATCATTGCAACACACCATACCTATGTGGAATTAATGATACAAAACAGTTCATAAAACCACAGGGTTCAGACGAGGCTTAAGTACCCCATAGACTTAAACTAGGTTAATGCTAATTTCACCTCCCCTGGGAACTGTAATGAGGTGACAAAATCTGTATCGTGTCAGCACTTGCCACTCTGGTGCCATCCAAATGTTTTGGACTACAACTATTCTGAAACACCCATTAATTCCTGGCTGAGGAAGGTCATAAACTTGGGGCTTTCTGGCACACACCTCACTGTGCCGATTTTAAATGCTGATTTTAAATGCTGATCTTTAGCTAGAAAGTATTACCTGAATTTATTTTTTCCTCCTCCCTCCCAACCCCCTTTCCTTTTGTGCCATGCCTTTTAGATATGAAGGAGGGAGCCATCTTTCTGCTGCTTGTTGCCTCCCCAACCCCCATTTTTTGGCTGTGGTGAGGGGCAAAAATCTTTTAAAGCATGAAATGAGCTATAATGATCTCTGGTAGGCAAGCAGCCTGATAAGCAACAATGTCTCTCCGACATTATGTAGGTTTATTTACAAGAAAAACACATCCAGAACACGGCTTCCCACCTGTTCATATTAACGGTGGTTGATCAGTCTGAATCACCATCCCTCTCCCAACAGGATGGACGCCAAAATCCTGCCTTTCTTCTCCTTCCCTTCCGTTGTTCTCTGAGCCCCTCCAGTCTCCTAGTACGGGGACTCCTAGTACTGCCTCCTCCCCACTCCCAGATGACGCAGCCTCAGACTCTGGCTTATCTGCTGGCTGCCTGGCAACGCTCTGGCCACCTTCCAACTCTCCCTCTTCTTGAGAGCAAACAGCGTCTTCCCTGGGAAGGAGGGGGGCCAGACTGCCCTTTCTGGACTCTGACAGCCAGCTCTCATCTGCAGAGATAGCCCCTTGCTCACTTAGTTCAATTTCTGAGGCTGACTCTTCCGCTGCACTCCGGGGGGCCATGTGCCTGACATGAGCTCCACAGCTCAGCCAGCATTACATCTGCCAGACTGAATGATCTGCAGGGACAGCACATCTGGAGACTCTACAGCAAAGTCCCCCACCCCTTGCCGCATGCAGCTGCCCCCGGTACTCTGCTCACCTTCTGTCTAAGAAGCAATGCGCTGCAGTGAGGACCCAGCGAGAGCTGATGAGGGAGCCTCCGCAGGTGTGCCTGTAGCCCTGGTTGGATGGGACCTGGATGCTGACGAGCCAGGGCCACGTCCCGGGGAGAGCCTGCGTGCCTCCGATAATCCGAACTGAGCCACCATGGCTGGGTGCCAACGGACGTCTCCCGCAGACTCCACTGGAAAGGGACACAAAGCGCGGGCAGCCCACACATGCCATGTGTGACAGGTGAGAGGCACATGAGACTCAGGAAAGCAGAGCGGCCCTCCCTGAAAAGTCTGCCTTCTGCCACAGGAACCCGCCCAAGCCAAGCCTTCACCAGAGGCCCTTTCCCAAGCAACCCCACCTTGGGATGTGAGGCAGGCAACTTTGTGGGAAAAGGACTTCTCTGTAATGGCACCTGAGTTGTTGCTGACATTGGTCTGTCTCAAGAGACAATGGGGTGCACCTCTGCATTAGCAGGACCAAAGAAGAAGAGGAAGAGTTTTGGATTTGATATCCCACTTTATCACTACATGAAGGAGTCTCAAAGTGGCTCACAATCTCCTTTCTCTTCCTCCCCCAAAACAAACGCTCTGTGAGGTGAGTGAGGCCGAGAGACTTCAGAGAAGTGTGACTAGCCCAAGGTCACCCAGCAGCTGCATGTGGAGGAGTGGGGAAGCAAACCTGGTTCACCAGATTATGAGTCCACGCTCTTAACCACTACACCACACTGGCTTGGAGTGACCTCCCAGGGATCAAGCCTGGGCAATGTGTCTGGAGGTCCTGGGCTGCCCAGACGACAATATCCCTCTTTTGGCCTCATTGATGTGGTCCAAAGGAGAGCAGAGCAAGATGTTTGGCAACAGTTAGGCTGCAGGAGTTGCCGGAAGGAGGCATACAAGATGCCATCCAACCAGCTTAGGAACTCCACTCCAGATTTGTATAGGGTTTACTCCTGAGCCTTTTGGTTTAGGACCAGAGTTTTTCTTCTCCTCTATGGTCTCCCTTCCCAGGTGGATGAGCCCCACCTGCCCCTCACTTCCATCTCTTGGTTTCTTCTGCTCCATCTGCTGGAATCTGTCTTCACATGCAGGGGAAGCCCCTAACTCACCCAAGTTGTAAGAACGTGGCAACATAAAATGAGCCTGCAGGATCAGGCCAATGGCCCTTCCAGTCCAGCATCATGTTCTCACGGTGGCCGGCCAGACGCCCGTGGGAAACCAGAAAGCAGGATTCAGTTATGGAACTCCCTCCCTAGATGTGTTTGCCTGGTGCCCTGCAGCCCATGTCTATTCACACCTACTCAGTAGTAAGTCCCATTGAGTTCAATGGGGCTTACTTCCAAGTAAGTGTGGTTAGGATTGCAGGCATGTTGTTGGTTGGAACACAGCTGAAAGGCACAGGGGTTGGCGGAACAACAGGAAGGATGTCAAAAAGGGGATTCACTTCATTTAAAGTGATCTAAACGTCTGACGCGGGTGGCGCTGTGGGTTAAATCACAAAGCCTAGGACTTGCCGATCGGAAGGTTGGCGGTTCGAATCCCCGCGATGGGGTGAGCTCCCATTGTTCAGTCCCTGCTCCTGCCAACCTAGCAGCTTGAAAGCACATCAAAGTGCAAGTAGATAAATAGGGACTGCTCCGGCGGGAAGGTAAACGGTGTTTCCATGCACTGCTCTGGTTCGCCAGAAGCAGCTTAGTCATGCCGGCCACATGACTCGGAAGCTGTACGGCGGCTCCCCCGGCTAGTAAAGCAAGATGAGCGCTGCAACCCCAGAGTCGGCCACAAGTGGACCTAATGGTCAGGGGTCCCTTTACCTTTACCTTTAAATGTCTTACTTAGGGCTCAGTCACACTTCTGTTTGCCCTGCTCCTTTCCCCCAGGGAAACCCATGGGGTAAAAGGCAACTCACAAAAAAGATGGTTGCCGATTGCTCTGGACTAATCCACACTTCCACTTCTACCATGCTTAGAAAACATGGGGCTAAGAGGCTTTCCTCTTGTCACACTGCTTTTTCCTAGGGAAAGGTCTCTTGAGCACACAGTCGGAGGAGAGGGATGTTGAGTATAATTGTTTAATTAAATTATTTAATTAAATTTCCATTAAAATGGAAAATAACTCTGTATATGTGCTGCTAAATGCAGAGCACGGAAACTTCCACTGCAGCTAAACAAAGGAGTTGCATAATTAACTTTGAATGTATCTCTGCTACTCTGTCACAAGGTGTTTAACCTTTGGATCCCACGGGGTGTATGCAATTAGTATTCACTTGCAAACCTACATTTCGTGGGAGTTGGGTCCTTGTTCTCTCTCAAGCACCTTGGAAGAAAAGACGTGAGGAGGTGATTCTCTTTAGGAAAACACAACCTCCAGCTGTAATGGGGGCTGTGGGAGAGACACGGCTTTGTTTTCCGCTCTGGAAGAAGTAATTTTATAGTTCCAAGATGCTGTGCCCGTGCTTGGTCAAGCATGTGATATCATGAAACTATTTGGATGTAACTTACTTTGTTTTTGTGTCTGTTTTGGAAGAAGTTCTATTAGTAAAGCTTATGAACCACATTTTTGGACTGGGCAATTTTTAGTCGAAGAAGAGTGTGTTGTATTCATCCAATTACTTTCCTATGTGCAATACGAATAACTGCAATAAGAGTGATTCAAATTCCACCCTGGTTGCCCTTTGTTCCAATCTATCACTAAAGAGCGGGTTTTCCATGGGAAAGGAGTGGGAGAGGAGGAAGACTGCTTGGACCCCTACATTTTAGGCATGGGGAAAGTGGAAGTGTGGGTGAACCCTAAATTTAAGGAGGCCAGGAAAGACCAGCCAGGGAGAGAGGCAGGGGAGAAAGTGTCTGCAGTGGCTGCAATATGTGTGACCTGATACGAAAGCCAAAGGCAGGGGTTGGTGTCCACCACAACAGGTGCCTGTCTGAGCAGGAGGGCTGGGCTGGGGCTCTCATCTCCCTCCCACCTTCCCACTGGATTCTGATGCCACTTACCTGCAAGTTTCACCTAGAGCATGTTCAGAGAAGAATACGGAAAGGACCAAAAGAGGAAGAGGAAGCCACTTCATCCTACATGTCTCGACAGGTGGCAGCTTCCGCCGCCTGTTCCCTTTGCTCATGTGACATCACAAACCATGCGCTTCTGGAGCCCCAGCTGGAGCTCCAGCACAAGGCAAGTATGACATCACTCTGGAAGAGCCTGCCGTTCTCTTTCAGCGGAATGGATGAGGGTCTCCCATGGAAGTTCTGTGAGGAGCCGGCCTGAGGCAGGGCTGGCCGGGCAACGCAGCAGAACAACCCCTGGCTCTCCTCTTGTGCCATAGCCATTGTAGCCCAAGAGTATTGTCCTCAAGAAGGGATGGGGCTCAGGAGCAGAAGACTCCAGGTTCAATCCCCACTGCCATCTCCAGATGTGGAGAGCTGCTGCCAGTCTGTGCAGACAATACTAAACTAGGTGGACCGTTGGCCCAACTAAGTATAAGGCAGTTCTGTATGTGCCACATGTTGTTGTTGTTTAGTCGTTTAGTTGTGTCCGCCTCTTCGTGACCTCCTGGACCAGAGCACGCCAGGCACTCCTGTCTTCCACTGCCTCCCGCAGTTTGGTCAGACTCATGTTTGTGGCTTTGAGAACACTGTCCAACCATCTTGTCCTCTGTCGTCCCCTTCTCCTTGTGCCCTCCCCATCTTTCCCAACATCAGGGTCTTTTCCAGGGAGTCTTCTCTTCTCATGAGGTGGCCAAAGTACTGGAGCCTCAGCTTCACGATCTGTCCTTCCAGTGAGCACTCAGGGCTAATTTCCTTAAGAATGGATGCATTTGATCTTCTTGCAGTCCATGGGACTCTCAAGAGTCTCCTCCAGCACCAGAATTCAAAAGCATCAATTCTTTGGCGATCAGCCTTCTTTATGGTCCAGGTCTCATTTCCATACATCACTACTGGGATGTAGGGAATGTACTTCCATACATCACAGCCTGGGAGTCTGTTCAAATCATTGGTTGGGCAGGGGGTGGGAATCCTCATCCAACAGGGGTGGTTTCTGGCATTTGAAATCATTTTTATTGGTTTTCCATGGGTCTCCTGTGGCCAAAGCCAATGAGGGCAACTCTAGACCATCTGCAAAGCCTAGCAAGTTTGCACATAGCCTTTTGTCTGCTCATGTGATGGGCAAGAGGTGTAGCAACACTTATCCCATTGTCACCCCATTTGCTTTTTTTTTTTTTAATAAAATTTTTATTGGTTTTACAACATTTTTAAGAAAAACAAACAAACACAAAAAGTGACAGACATACATGAATAGTTTCAAACATATTTTCATAAACCTCTTTTCTTGAACTTCCCCATACCCCCCCTCTCTGCATCCCAATGTCCATAATTCAACTAGCAACTCCCAGTTGTTACTTTCTAATCTCTGTCATCTTAGTCCTCTTTTATAGTCTAGCCTTGTATCCCTGTACCCTTTTGCTTCTGGAAACCACAACATTTTAGCATTCATTAAGTTTATAGTAGTCCTTAAGATAACTTTTAAATTTTCTCCATTCTTCTTCCACCGTCTCTTTTCGTTGATCACGGATTCTGCCTGTCATCTCGGCCAGTGTCATATAGTCCATCACTTTCATCTGCCATTCTTCCAAAGTGGGTAAATCTTGTGTCTTCCAATACTTTGCGATAAGTATTCTTGCTGCTGTTGTGGCATACATAAAGAAAGTTCTATCTTTCTTTGTCACCAATTGGCCGACAATGCCCAAGAGGAAGGCCTCTGGTTTTTTAGAAAAGGTACATTTAAGTACCTTTTTCATTTCATTATAGATCATTTCCCAGAAGGCCTTTATCCTCGGGCATGTCCACCAAAAGTGATAGAAAGTGCCTTCAGTCTCTTTACACTTCCAACATTTATTATCGGGCAAATGATAGATTTTTGCCAGTTTGACTGGGGTCATGTACCACCTGTAAACCATTTTCATAATGTTTTCCTTTAAGGCATTACATGCCGTAAATTTAATACCGGTGTTCCATAACCATTCCCAGTCAGCTGACATAATGTTATGTCCAACATCCTGAGCCCACTTAATCATAGCCGATTTAACTGTTTCATCCTGTGTGTTCCATTTCAACAACAAGTTGTACATTCTAGATAGATTCTTAGTATTGGGTTCTAACAATTCGGTCTCTAGTTTTGATTTTTCCACCTGGAAACCGATTTTCCTATCCTGTTTAAAGAATTCCATTATTTGGCGATATTGGAACCAATTTTCTACTTTATGCTTCAATTTCTCCTGACTTTGTAGTTTGAATTTATCTCCATCCTGTTCTAAGATTTCCCAATACTTCGGCCATCCGACCTCCATATTGAGTTTCTTCACTGCTTTAGCCTCCACTGGTGACACCCATCTAGGTGTTTTATTTTCCAATAGATCTTTATATCTTATCCAAACATTAAATAATGCTTTTCTAACAATGTGATTTTTAAAGGCACTGTTAACTTTATCATACCAAAGATATGCATGCCAACCGAAAGCATTATTGAAACCTTCCAGATCCAAGATGTCCGTGTTCTCGAGGAGCATCCATTCTTTCAGCCAGCAAAAAGCTGCTGCCTCATAATACAATTTTAGGTCCGGCAGGGCAAAACCCCCTCTTTCTTTAGCGTCAGTCAATATTTTAAATTTAATTCGGGGCTTTTTGCCCTGCCAGACAAATTTCGAGATGTCTTTGTGCCACCTCTTAAAACATTCCATCTTGTCAAGAATCTGCAAGGTCTGAAACAAAAACAACATTCTAGGCAATACATTCATTTTAATTACTGCAATTCGGCCTAACATTGACAGTTTCAAATTTGACCATATTTCTAGATCTTTTTTAATTTCTGACCAACATTTTTCATAGTTGTCCTTATACAAATTCACATTCTTAGATGTTAAATAAACCCCTAGGTATTTCACCTTCTTGACCACAGTCAAACCTGTTTCCTCTTGAAATTTCTCCTTTTCCATATCTGTTAGATTTTTCCCTAAAACTTTAGTTTTTTGCTTATTCAACTTGAATCCAGCTACCTGGCCAAATTGTTGTATTATTTCTAGGGCCTTTTTCGTACTAGTGTTTGGCTCTTGCAAAGTCAATACTAGGTCATCTGCATACGCTCTTAACTTATACTGTTTAGCTCCGACCTGCACACCTTTGACCTGCTGGTCATTTCTTATCATATTCAGCAACACCTCCAGAACTGAAATAAAAAGTAATGGGGAAATTGGGCACCCCTGTCGTGTTCCTTTTTCTATCTTAAGTTCCTCAGTCACGACATTATTTACAATCAGTTTAGCTTTTTGTTCAGAATATATTGCAGCCATACCATTCTCAAAACCCTGGCCTACCCCCATCCCATGAAGATTCTTCCTCATAAAACTCCAAGAAATATTATCGAAGGCTTTCTCCGCATCCACAAAGATCAATACTGCTTTAGTGTTTATATTCACCTCTAGCTTTTCCAAAATATCTATTACATTCCTTACATTATCTGCTAGGTGTCTCTTAGGGAGAAAGCCTGCTTGGTCTCTATGAATCTTCTCCATCAAGACTCTTTTAAATCTTTTTGCCAAAATGTCTGCAAAAATTTTGTAATCCACATTAAGCAGTGATATTGGGCGGTAGTTCTTAAGTTGGGTCTTTTCAGACTCTGACTTTGGTATGAGTGAAATATATGCCTCTTTCCACGATTCAGGTGCCCTTTTTCCCTCAAGGATCTCATTACAAACTTCTCTTAGTGGTTGAGTCAGCCATTCCTTCAGCGATTTGTAGTATCTGGAAGTCAGTCCATCTGGTCCCGGAGATTTGCCCAATTGCATATTCTGAATGGCAGCCTCTATCTCTTGTTCTGAGATTCTCTGGTTCAAATCCATCTTACTTTGATGAGAGATGTTTCGTAGTCCATATCTTCCAAGGAATTTATCTATATCTTCTTCATTTTGCGGGCCTTGAGTGTAAAGTTTTTTAAAATAACTTAAAAAGCAATTTCTAATTTCATTGGGTTTAGATATGTTCTTTCCATCCACCTCTAGGCTTGTAACTGTATTTAGTTTCTGCCTTTTCTTCAGTTGCCATGCCAAAAGTTTACCACATTTATTTGCTGATTCAAAAGTCTTTTGCTTCATTTGCTTTATCTTCCATTCAATCTCTTGGGTCATCAATTCCATATATTGTGTTTGATATAACTTGATCTCTCTTAAAATATCCTGAGACTTTGGTTTTGCTCTTAATTTCCTCTCTCCTTCCTTTATCATTTCCAAAATCTTCTCTTTTTTCTCAGTTTGTTTTTTCCTCTTTATTGAATTTTGTTGAATCAAGAATCCTCTCATAACCGCTTTACTTGCGTCCCAGATCACTCTTTTCTCCACGTCGGTCCTCAAATTTATTTCAAAATAGTCTTTTAGGGTCTTTTGGGCCTTCGTGAGAATCTCCTTATCTCGAAAGAGGGTGTCATTCATTCTCCATCTAAATTGACCAGTTATTGTGAGTTTCATCTCCATCTTCACGGCGTTATGGTCGGAGCAAGTTTTTGGGCAGATTTCCACTTTCTTAATCTTTGGAGCCAGTCCACTAGTAACCCAGATTTGGTCAATTCTGGTCCAGGTCATCATTGCTTGGGAGAAAAAGGTTCCCTCTCTCTCCAGAGGGTTCCTTGTTCTCCAAATGTCTATCAAGTCCATGTTTTCTGTCATTTCGAAAAAAGTCTTAGGGAGTCTCCCTTCTTTAGTGACTGTTAGTCTTTGTGCCTTGTCCATATTAGTGGAGACCACGCCATTCATGTCTCCCATGATTATCATATTGTAATCCAGATAGTCCGTCAAAGTTTCATGAAGTCTCTTAAAGAAGTCAGATTTGCCTTCATTTGGTGCATAAATTCCAACAACTAGAAATTTTTCTCCTTGTACTTGTATCTCCACAGCCAGATATCTCCCTTGTTCATCTTTAAATATCATTTTTGGAGCCCATTTCTCCTTCACGTATATTACCACTCCTCTCTTCTTAACTTTGTCTGATGAAATAAATTCTTGTCCTAGCCTTTTATTTGTGAGTAATCTCCTGTGGGCTCTGGTTATGTGAGTTTCTTGTAAACATATCAAGTCCAGTTGTTCTCTATTCAAAATATGAAATACTTGTCTTCTCTTCAAAGGCCCATTCAGTCCATTACAATTCCAACTAAGGAATTGCAAAGCCATCTTGTTATTTTCTTAAGGCTCCTCCAACAGCTCCAAGTTGTTGCTCTTCTTCTGATGGTGGTGGTTTTTGTCCAAACGAGAGATTCAGGATATCCAGTGCTCTCCTCTGTTCTGCAAGTACGTCCACAGTCCCCTTCTGTAGGTCCTCCTGGTATCTTGCCAAAAATTTGTCTTTATCTTGAATTGTCTTTATTTTCACTTTCTTTGCCTTGTAGTCGAATGACAGTCCTTGTGGGAACTCCCACCTGAAACGGATAGAATTTTTCTTTAGCAAAAGAACCAAGTCCTTGTAGAAGTTTCTTAAATCCAAAATATATTTTGGGATGTCTTTAAAGATCTGTACAGCTGAATTTCCAATTTGCAAGGCCTTTTCAAAGTGTAGTCCTAATATTTTATCTCTTTCCTCCTTGGATCTGAGTGTAATCAAGCAGTCTCTCGGTGTCTTTCTATCTTGCTTTTTACCCAGTCTAAAGGCAGTCGTAATTTTAAATTCGTCTTCCTCAAGGTCCCAGCAATCCGCAAACTCCCGTGTCAAATATTCCACAAGGTTGTCTCTTTCATTCTCCGGAATCAGTCTTAATTTTAAATTTCTCTCTTTCCTCTGTAACTCCCACAAGGCCAAAGTTGCATCATGCTCATAGACCTTCTTGGCAAGTGGCTCTAATTTCTCCTGTGTCTCTCCGGCAGTGGCTTTTGCCTCTTCGGCAATTTGGCGCGTGGTGGCGTTTTCCTCCACCAATTTGTTTATAGATTCTGTATTCTGGTTTAATCTTGCTGATATTTCTGTTAATTTTTGTGTGTTCTCTGAAGTCTGTTTTGTCAAAGACTCCAGAGTTTGGTTTATCTTGAGCAAGGCCTCTGTCACAGCTTCCATAGAGACGGCTGCTCCTTTGTCTTGTCCTGTTGTTCCTGCTGATCCGGCTGTTGCGCCTGAAATTGAGCCTCTTTTCTTTGCCTGTTGCAGCTGCAGCTGTTGTTGTTGTTGTTGTTGCTTGATCTTGGCTCTTGTAACTATCTCTTCTTGTGGGCCACTCATGTCAAGGTCAATTCCCACGGGATTATTCTCCCTTGGAAAATTCCACTGTCTTAGGCCGTACCAAGTTTTACTTTATCCTCTAGAGGGAGCAAATCAAAATGGCCATAGAACGGGATTTCCAAATACAAAAACAAAGGAGACAGTCCAAGGTGTAAAAAAGAAGGAGATTAACACAGTCAAAGTCAGTGTTGCTAAAGACTTATAACTTCAAATTGCCACAGTTGCCCAGTTTATATTGTTTCTTCTTATGATATACAGTGATCAGGCACTGTGGAAACTTTGTATCAAAGTATCACTTCACAGGAAAAAGTCAATTCAGTGTACTAAAAAGGCAGACCGTTTCATGCTTTCAAATAAGTGAGATAGCAGAGATTTTTTTCCTCCAAATAGATCATGCAGTTGTTGGTCAGATTCACCTCCCCTCTGCCCTGCTTGCTAGAGGGGAGATCAAAGGTCTAAATGTCCGGTTTATATGATCAAAGAGCAGGTTTAAACGGATGCAAGTTTAGAGTTCCGTTGCTTTCACTTTCATGCAGTCGGGGGGAGGCAGACTTCCTTTGCTTAAATCTCCCCGTTTTTAGCCCAATTTCTAAAATTTTAAAGGGTCCCGATTATTTTCCAGCTCTTACTCACGGGAATTCAGTCCAAATTTTCTTTTCAGGAAGGAATCGGCGCTCTCCGCTTATGGCGACGCGGCTTCACTTCGCAGGCTGGGTAGCGACTCTCAGCACCGCGCTCTCTCCCGATGTCGATCCGTAGCCTTTAAAAAGGCTCTTTCACGGTACCGGGGGGGCGCGAAGGTGCCCACCGAGTCTCCTTGTTCTCAGGCTTCAGCGCCTGGGATTTTAGGGGTCCCCCGCTCGCCGTAGCGGGTAAGACCCGAACTTGCGAAGCAGTCCTTCTCCGGAGCTCGGAGGTAGGACCGCCATTAAGCGCTGGCACCGACCGGAAGTCTCCCCATTTGCTGGCACCGACCGGAATGTCACCCCATTTGCTGCAGTCTCCAGTCTCTGCTACTCCTTTTGAAATCTGGAGGTAGTTAGAGGACGGATGGCGGCTAACAGATTGAGGCTGAATCCTGACAAGATAGAAGTACTGTTTTGGGGAAACAGGGAACAGGCTGGTGTGGAGGACTCCCTGGTCCTGAATGGGGCAACTGTGCCCCTGAAGGACCAGGTGCACAGCCTCGGAGTCATTTTGGACTCACAGCTGTCCATGGAGGCACAGGTCAATTCTGCATCCAGGGCAGCTGTCTGCCAGCTCCATCTGGTGTGCAGGCTGAGACCCTCCCTGCCCACAGACTGTCTCGCCAGAGTGGTGCATGCTGTGGTTATCTCCCACTTGGACTACTGCCATGCACTCTACGTGGAGCTACCTTTGAAGGTGACCTGGAAACTGCAACTAATCCAGAATGTGGCAGGATCTAATCCAGGATCACAACTAATCCAGGATCACAGGAAGTGGCGGCCGGGACCATATAACACCGGTCCTGAAAGACGTACAGTGGCTCCCAGTACGTTTCCGAACACAATTCAAAGTGTTGGTGCTGACCTTTAAAGCCCTAAATGGCCTCAGTCCAGTATATCTGAAGGAGCATCTCCACACCCATCGCTCAGCCTGGACACTGAGGTCCAGCTCCAAGGGCCTTCTGGCAGTTCTCTCACTGCAAGAAGCAAAGCTACAGGGAACCAGGCAGAGGGCCTTCTTGGAACACCCTCCCATCAGATGTCAAGGAGATAAAAAAAACTACCTAACTTTTAGAAGACATCTGAAGGCAGCCCTGTTTAGAGAAGTTTTTAATGTTTGATGTTTTATTGTGTTTTTAATATTCTGTTGGGAGCTGCTCAGAGTGGCTGGGGAAACCCAGCCAGATGGGTGGGCTATAAATAATAAATTATTATTATTAATTATCATCATCATCCTTAAGCTATGAGATCCTAGCCCTGTCCTGCCAGCCCATGGTTATGGGGTCACACGACAGTTTGCTTCTGTCAGGAGTACTCCTTTCTCTGGCACTGCCTCTGGTGAGACATCAGGGCCAAGTCCAAGGAACATCTTGTTGCAGCGCTTCTGTCAAAAACATGGAACTCTCTGAGGCCTCATCCACACTTCGGCCTGTCCTGTGTTTTCAAGGTCCCGGTCCAAGAGGTTTTCATTTGCCCTGCTCTTTGCCTGGGAAAACCCACCATTGAATCGGAACAAACGCCACTCCACAGAAAACCCAATTTGTGTTTATTCTGATTCAGCAGTAAACAATGGGTTTTTCCCAGCGAGAGCAGCAAGACAAGCAGAATTGTGGGCAAGATCTCAGACTATCATATTGTTGGTTGATTTAATGTGGGTTTTATTTTATCTTGTGTTTCCTCCGTTTTTAAGCTGCTTTAGAAACCCATGTAGAAAAGGAGGGCATAAATTAAATAAACTGAGCTGAGCCAAACATGACGCTGGTGTGTTCTTTCCATGTCTGAACTATTGGTCAAAAGAGACTGCAGCACCCCACCCCGAAATGTTCATCATGTTGTACCCGCATTCTGTGCAAGACGAAAAAGTGGGTAGAATTCCTTGTTTTGTGTTCTACCCTCTAGATTTTATAATCAACAGCAGAGTAATTAAAACCAAACATTCCTAAATACTACCAGAAAAGAACATGCCAAAGAGAAAGAGAAAGGCTTGTGGTACCAAAATTGTGCAATACGCGTTTGTCTATTTTGAAATTAAATTTTGTAAAATATTGCAGTGAGTTGTGTCAATCATCCTGCTCCATGAAGGAGAAATTGTATACCTGTTTTTCAGCTGGTAGGAGTTGAAGCATCTGAGTTTGTCACAAAAGAGAGGAAAAGTTTTGGGATGCCTTGTCAGGAATGAGCCAGCTCCAAGCAAAGGTTTGCAGCCAACTGCAGAAAGCAGCCGGTAACAGACAGGCTTAGATGTTAGTCAGGCAGGGGAGAGCTGGCAGCTGCAGACTTTGGCTCTTCCTGACCTTGGCAGGCAGGATGATAAGGCAGTAGTTGAGAGAAGGCTAGAACACAGCCAAAGCTCGCAGGAAGCACAAATAGGCACGAATAGACTCAGAGATAGCCTCTCAGAAAAGGAAGAGGTTGGAGCTGATCCACTAAGTCAGAAGAGTCAGTGAATGGGAGGGCTGCTAGATAGGAAGCAAAACAAGAGACGTAAAGTTCCTAAGTTCAATATCTTCTGTCGACGCCGGAAGGAGTCTTCAGAAGAGTCACCTTGAGTAATGATACTGGAGGCTTTGTTAAAGCCATCCGGAGCTGTTTGTTTTTGCAATAAATCCTCCTTTTTAATTATCTACGCTTACTGTGTTATCAAGCTGGGAACTTGGACTCCTGATATGTCTGTAATTGTGGCTGCTCTCATAAATAAGTATGTTATTTGACAAGACCTGTATGTGGTCAAGTCATTTTGGAATAATGGCCTAGAAATATCATAAATACCTATAGATAAATGGAAAGATGTGTTGGGAAACTGTGTACATGCAGCTACTCACACAGAGTCAATTAAGGTTTGGCAGACAGCCAAAAGGTTATGTGAAGGAGTAAGTCTGCCTGGTGATAACAGAGGCATGGGGACGGCTCCATGATTGGTCAAGCTCTCTCAAGGGAGTGATGGCCTACTAACTGGAGTTGTGTCAGAGAGAGCTAGCAAAAGATCTGTGTTCTGTTCCTGTAAATAGTCCACTGTATATAATAAACACCTAACTACAAGTTCCTGGTTCCTGCTTCATCCATCCTGTCTGCAGCCAAGTTGCCTATTGCTTCCATGGATTCTGCGTTTACTCTGCTAGGTCTGTCTAAGGTCCTGCAACTAGTCAGAAAGTTGCGAAACACCAATAGGTTTTGCCAATATGATGGACCATGAAGCCTGAGGTCAAAAGGATGCCTGGAAAAATGGAGGGAGGAGATGCAGACAAAAAGCAGATAGGCCAGTAATCCTCTCTTGGGGCTCATCCACACTCCCTTTCATACTGCACTTTCTAGGGATTCCAGGTCTGTGCCCCAGTGGCTTTTATTTTCTGCCCTGCTACTTTCTCTGGGAGAGCCTGCATTTTACTGCTGAGTCAGAGCAAACAACAGTCGGCTTTTCTGCAGCAACGCTGACAGCAGCGAAGGCAACATCAATTCCAAAATTTCAAAGCTTGCAATATTGGGACTCCGAGCAATCGCCATTCGAACACAAGCAAAGCGTGGCATGTGTTTATTTTTAAGCACAACGATTTCAACACATTGGATATACCGACACGCTCCATTGTGGAACACTTTGCTTGCGTAATTGAATGCTTATAAAGTTAATAAAAGGATGGGCTGCGTCACAAATGCCGACGTCAGGCTTGCAATGGCGCCCGTTTGCCAGGCCAGTTACCCCAACTGCCACCGTAGCTGACGCTGGTGATCATTTCTCTGTTCTTTTTGCGTTTTGGAATATATGGTACGAAATAATACGGGGTCGTTGTTGTGGGTGTTGTGGTAGTAGTTGTGGGTGTTGTGGTAGTAGTGGTGGGTGTTGTGGTAGTAGTGGTGGGTGTTGTGGTAGTAGTGGTGGGTGTCGTGGTAGTGGTAGTGGTGGGTGTCGTGGTGGTAGTGGTGGTGGTAGTGGTGGTAGTGGTGGTGGTAGTGGTGGTAGTGGTGGTCATGGTCGTGGTTGTGGTGTCTGTTACAGGCTGTGGCTCTGCCCTTTGGGGTGGTGCTTCAGATGCGGGTGGCAGCTGTGGAAACCGAAGCAATCTCGGTCGTTTGGGTTCCTGGGGTGGAGGCTGAGGATTTGGTTCGGGTGCTGTTTCCGTTTGTGGCGGGGCTAATATCTCTGACCAGTCCGACTCAGACATGTGCAGATTTGGCTCGAGTGGCGGAGGCGGCTCAGTTTCTTCAGGCGCCTGCTCTTCCTCCTCGGTTGGCGCCGGGGGCGGTTGTGAGTGCGGACTTGTGTAGCTCTGGATCCAGTTGAAGAAGTGCTGCGTGGAGGTGTAGACGCCGGGCTTCTGGGCTCTGGCGCAGCCCAGTCCCCAGCTGGTGATCCCCACCACCCAGTAGCGCTCGGAGCGATCCTCCCGGCACATGAGGGGCCCGCCGCTGTCGCCCTGCAGTGGGAAGGGAGAGGACAGCCGTGTGAGGAAGGGGAAGGCCAGCTGCTCAAATGAGAGAGCCCCTGCCCTGCCAGAGGAAGGTCCCAGGTTCAGTCCCCAGTGGCATCTCCAGGTGGACAGGGGGACTCCTGCCAGAAACCTGGAGGGCCATGGCAGCCGGTCAGTGTAGACAGTACTGATGGCCAGTGGTTTGACTCAGGGCTCATCCACACTGAACTTTCTAGACACAGGTCTGTGCTTCCAAGCTCAAGGTCTGAGTGCTTTTCATTTGTTTGTCCTGCCACTTTCCCCAGGAAAACACATTCTTTCGTGTTCAATGGGAACAAAAAGCAATTTGGGTTTTTCTGCAGATTGCTGTTTTCTTCAATTCAGCGGTAAAAAGCAACTTTTCCTGAGGAAAGGAGCAGGAATTAAAACAACCCACTTGGACATGGCACTTTAAAGTGTGGTTCAGTGCCTAGATATGCAGCAGGAAAGGAAGTATATAACAAAATAAGAAGTCATAGAAAAAAATGCTGTTCTTATTATTTTTATATAACAATATTACCTCAATATATTATTTTTATATTTTACATTATATTAGTTTTAATAATAATATGCTTTAATACAGGCATAGGCAAACTCGGCCCTCCAGATGTTTTGGGACTGCAATTCCCATCATCCTTGACTACTGGTCCTGTTAGCTAGGGATGATGGGAGTTGTAGTCCCAAAACATCCGGAGGGCCGAGTTTGTCTATGCCTGTTTTAATATAATAAAAATGTCAATGAATCATCAAATCATCAAATTATCGAGTTGGAAGGGGCCCATCTAGTCCACCCCTCTGCAATGCAGGAATCTCAGCTAAAGCATCCATGGTAGATGGCTACCCAACCTCTGCTTAAAAACCTCCAGGAAAGTCCCTCATCTTCCCTCTGTGCTAGGTTGTAAGAAAGTATTAGAAAGTATATTAAATGTAAGGTAATAATTATAAGTCCCCTTCATGGATCACTGCCTTGCCATGGCGAAGGGGCTTGAATAACTCAGAGAAGCTATGAGCTATGCCGTGCAGGGCCACCCAAGATGGACAGGTCATGGTAGAGAGTTTTGACCAAACGTGATCCACCTGGAGCAGGAACCGGCAAGCCACTCCAGTATCCCTGCCAAGAAAACTCAATGGACAAAGGCAACAGGCATATAGAAGTTATGACGCTGGAAGATGAGCCTCTCAGGTCGGAAGGCGTCCAACATGCTACTGAGGAAGAGCGGGGGACAAGTACAAGTAGATCCAGAGCTGATGAAGCAGCTGGGCCAAAGCTGAAAGGACTCTCAAGAACTGTGGGCAAGAATCCCATAAAAGAAATGAAGTGGCTCTCATAGTCAACAAAAGAGTGGCGAAAGCTGTACTGGGATGCAATCTCAAAAAATGATAGAATAATATTGATACGAATCCAAGGCAGACCTTTTAACATCACAGTAATCCAAGTTTATGCACCAACCACTGGTGCTGAAGAAACTGAAATTGACCAATTCTATGAAGACTTACAACAACTTATAGAAATGACACCAAAGAAGGATGTTCTTCTCATTATAGGGGATTGGAATGCTAAAGTAGGGAGTCAAGAGATAAAAGGAACAACTGGCAAGTTTGGCCTTGGAGTTCAAAATGAAGCAGGAAAAGGCTAATAGAGTTCTGCCAAGAGAACAACTGGGATTCAGGCCTCATCATGGGACTGAAACTGCCTTGGTCACACTGGTTGATGATCTCCGGCGGGCTAGGGACAAAAGTGGGAGCTGTTTCCTAGTTCTGCTGGATCTCTCAGCGGTGTTTGATACCATCGACCATAGCATCCTTCTGGACCGTCTTGAGGGGTTGGGAGCTGGGGGCACTGTTATACAGTGGTTCCGCTCCTTCCTCCTGGGCCGTGTTCAGAAAGTGGTGGTGGGGGATGAGTGTTCAGACCCCTGGGCTCCCACTTGTGGGGTGCCTCAGGGTTCTGTCCTCTCCCCCATGCTTTTCAACATCTACATGCAGCCGCTGGGAGAGATCATCAGGGGGTTTGGGCTGGGTGTTCATCAGTATGCGGATGATACCCAGCTCTACCTCTCTTTTAAATCAGAACCAGTGAAGGCAGTGAAGGTCCTGTGTGAGTGTCTGGAGGCGGTTGGAGGATGGATGGCGGCTAACAGATTGAGGTTGAATCCTGACAAGACAGAAGTACTGTTTTTGGGGGACAGGAGCCGGGCAGGTGTGGAGGATTCCCTGGTCCTGAATGGGGTAACTGTGCCCCTGAAGGACCAGGTGCACAGCCTGGGAGTCATTTTGGACTCACAGCTGTCCATGGAGGCACAGGTCAAATCTGTGTCTAGGGCAGCTGTTTACCAGCTCCATCTGGTACGTAGGCTGAGACCCTATCTGCCTGCGGACTGCCTCGCAAGAGTTGTGCACGCTCTGGTTATCTCCCACTTGGACTACTGCAATGCGCTCTACAAGGGGCTACCTTTGAAGGTGACCCGGAAACTACAACTAATCCAGAATGCGGCAGCTAGACTGGGGACTGGGAGTGGCTGCCGAGACCATATAACACCGATCTTGAAAGACCTACATTGGCTCCCAGGATGTTTCCGAGCACAATTCAAAGTGTTGGTGCTGACCTTTAAAGCCCTAAATGGCCTCAGTCCAATATATCTGAAGGAGCATCTCCACCCCCATCGTTCTACCCAGACACTGAGGTCCAGCACCGAGGGCCTTCTGGCGGTTCCCTCCCTGCGAGAAGCCAAGTTACAGGGAACTAGGCACAGGGCCTTCTCGGTAGTGGCGCCCTCCCTGTGGAACGCCCTCCCACCAAATGTCAAAGAGAACAACAACTACCAGACTTATAGAATACATCTGAAGGCAGCCCTGTTTAGGGAGGCTTTTAATGTTTGATGTATCACAGTATTTTAATATTTCTTGGAAGCTGCCCAGAGTGGCTGGGGAAGCCCAGCCAGATGGGCGGGGTATAAATAATAAATTATTATTATGGTCATCACAAACACTCTTTTCCAACAACAGAAGAGATGACTCTACACATGGACATCACCAGATGGACAGCATCGGAATCAGATTGAATATATTCTCTGCAGCCAAAGATGGAGAAGCTCTATACAGTCAGCAAAAACAAGACCTGGAGTTGACTGTGGCTCAGATCATCAGCTTCTTACAGCAAAATTCAAGCTTAAACTGAAGAAAGTAGGAAAAACCACTGAGCCGGTAAGATACAATCTAAGTCAAATCCCTTATGAATACACAGTGGAAGTGAGGAACAGGTTTAAGGATTTTGATTTGGTGGACAGAGTGCCTGAAGAACTGTGGATGGAGGCTCGTAACATTATACAGGAGGCAGCAACAAAAACCATCCCAATGAAAAGGAAATGCAAGAAAGCAAAGTGGCTGTCCAACGAGGCCTTACAAATAGCGGGGGAGAGAAGGCAAGAAAAATGCGAGGGAGATAGTGAAAGATACAGGAAATTGAATGCAGATTTCCAAAAAATAGCAAGAAGAGACAAGAAGGCCTTCTTAAACGAGCAATGCAAAGAAATAAAGGAAAACAATAGAATAGGAAAAACAAGAGATTTGTTCAAGAAAATTGGAGATATGAAAGAAACATTTTGTACAAAGATTACCATAATAAAAGACAAAAGTGGAAAGGACCTAACAGAAGCAGAAGACATCAAGAAGAGGTGGCAAGAATACACAGAGGAATTATACCAGAAATATATGGATGTCTCGTACACCCCAGGTAGTGTGGTTGCTGACCTTGAGTCAGACATCCTGGAGAGTGAAGTCAAATGGGCCTTAGAAAGCACTGCTAATAACAAGGCCAGTGGAAGTGATGATATTCCAGCTGAACTATTTAAAATTTAAAACAATGATGCTGTTAAGGTGCTACACTCAATATGCCAGCAAATT
Organism: Podarcis bocagei; assembly: GCF_964188305.1. Taxonomy (NCBI): domain Eukaryota; kingdom Metazoa; phylum Chordata; class Lepidosauria; order Squamata; family Lacertidae; genus Podarcis; species Podarcis bocagei. The sequence continues at coordinate 3,764,121 of NC_138135.1, forward strand.
TGGAAAACTCAGCAGTGGCCAGAGGATTGGAGAAGATCAGTCTACATCCCAATCCCAAAGAAGGGCAGTGCCAAAGAATGCTCCAACTACCGCACAATTGCACAATTGCACTCATTTCACACGCTAGCAAGATTAAAATTTTCAAAATATTACAAAAAAATAAATTTTAAAAATACAAAATAAAATTAAAAACAACTCAGTCTTTCCATTACTTATTTTTCATATTCCCTTATAGTATTGCAGCTAAAAACCACTTAGTTTCTATCCAACATCATTCTAACATTCATTAATTTTACAATATTTCTGTAAATAGTCTTTAAATTTCTTCCAATCTTCTTCCACCAACTCTGGGAGCCAGTGTGATGTAGTGGTTAAGAGCGGTAGTCTCGTAATCTGGGGAACCGGGTTCGCGTCTCCGCTCCTCCACATGCAGCTGCTGGGTGACCTTGGGCCAGTCACACTTCTTTGAAGTCTCTCAGCCCCACTCACCTCATAGAGTGTTTGTTGTGGGGGAGGAAGGGAAAGGAGAATGTTAGCCGCTTTGAGACTCCTTAGGGTAGTGATAAAGCGGGATAGCAAATCCAAACAACTCCTCTTCTTCTTCTTCTTCTTCTTCTTCTTCTTCTTCTTCTTCTTCTTCTTCTTCTCCTTCTCCCTGGTCTCAGATTCTGCCAGTCATTTCCGCCAGTTCCATATAGTCAATCACCTTCATCTGCCATTCTTCCAGAGTGGTTAGATTTTGTGTCTTCCAATACTTTGTGATGAGTATTCTTGCTGCTGTTGTGGCATACATAAAAAAAGTTCTGTCCTTCTTTGGCACCAATTGGCCGACTATGCCCAGGAGAAAGGCCTCTGGTTTCTTCAAGAAGGTATATTTAAATACTTTTTTCAATTCATTATAGATCATCTCCCAGAAAGCCTTAATCCTTGGGCACGTCCACCAAAGGTGAAAGAATGTACCTTCAGTTTCTTTACATTTCCAACATTTGTTATCGGGCAAATGATAGATTTTAGCAAGCTTGACTGGGGTCATGTACCACCTGTATACCATTCTCATAATATTCTCTCTTAAGGCATTACATGCCGTAAACTTCATACCTGTGGTCCATAACTGTTCCCAGGCAGCCATCATTATATTATGTCCCACATCTTGTGCCCATTTAAACATAACAGATTCATCCTGAGTATTCCATTTCAACAGCAGATTGTACATCCTTGACAAAATCTTAGTATTGGGTTCTAACAGTTCTGTTTCTAATTTTGATTTCTCTACCTGGAAACCAATTTTCTTGTCCGAATTATATGCCTCCATTATCTGATAATAATGAAGCCAATCTCGCACTTTATTTTTTAGTTTCTCAAAACTATGCAATTTCAGTCTATCTCCCTCTTGTTCCAGAATTTCCCAATATTTCGGCCATTTGGCCTCCATATTGAGCTTTTTCTGTGCTTTGGCTTCCATCGGTGACAGCCACCTTGGGGTTTTATTTTCCAATAAATCCTTATATCTTATCCAAACATTAAACAATGCTTTCCTGACAATATGGTTCTTAAATGCTTTGTGTGCTTTGACCTTATCATACCACAGATATGCATGCCATCCAAATACATTGTTAAAACCTTCTAAATCCAAAATGTCTGTGTTTTCAAGAAGCAGCCATTCTTTCAACCAGCAAAAAGTTGCTGATTCATAGTAAAGTTTAAAGTCTGGCAGGGCAAATCCACCTCTTTCCTTTGCATCTGTTAGAATTTTAAATTTTATTCTAGGCTTCTTGCCCTGCCAGACAAATCTAGAAATATCTGTCTGCCACTTCTTGAAACAGTCCATTTTATCCACAATTTGTAATGTTTGAAACAAGAACAAGATTCTAGGCAATACATTCATTTTTATCGCAGCAATACGACCCAACAGTGAAAGCTTCAAATTTGACCAAATTTCTAAATCTTTTTTCACTTCGGCCCAGCATTTTTCATAATTGTCTTTGAATAAATTTCCATTTTATGCTGTCATGTTAATCCCCAGGTATTTCACTTTCTTAACCACTGTTAAGCCTGTCTCGTATGTATGGAAGTGAGAGCTGGACCATAAAGAAGGCTGATCGCCGAAGAATTGATGCTTTTGAATTCTGGTGCTGGAGGAGACTCTTGAGTGTCCCATGGACTGCAAGAAGATCAAACACATCCATTCTTAAGGAAATTAGCCTTGAGTGCTCACTGGAAGGACAGATCATGAAGCTGAGGCTCCAAGACTTTGGCCACCTCATGAGAAGAGAAGACTCCCTGGAAAAGACCCTGATGTGGGGAAAGATTGAGGGCACAAGCAGAAGGGGACGACAGAGGACAAGATGGTGGGATAGTGTTCTCGAAGCTATAAACATGAATCTGACCAAGCTGCAGGAGGCAGTGGAAGACAGGAGTGCCTGGCGTGCTCTGGTTCATGGGGTCATGAAGAGTTGGACACGACTGAATGACTAAACAACAACAACAACAATAATAATTATAAGTACAGTCAAAATCACATATGTCAGCTATATTGGCAAATGATGGGAAGTCTATATTTATTTTACTTTGGTTTCTTGTTGTTGTTTTACTTTACTTCATGTACCTTTATATGATTTTAGCTTAGCTGATATCTAAGTGGAATTAGAAGGTTAAATTAACATTCTAAGTTAAACTAATTTAAATATATATATATAGTATATGTGTGAAGTCAAATCTGTAATGACATTAATGAATTTCAATAAAGAATTTTTTCATCTAAAAAACCTCCCAAAAAAACTTGAGCTTTGGTGAGGTGCCATCTTTTGTAAGGTGCTGTTTCTCTGGGACGTTTGCAAATCGCTTTGACTTGCACGCAGAAGGTGCTAGGTTTCATGAGACTGGGACCATGTACATTTTCTGAATGGCCCAGAACACAATGGTGGCAGATGCCCTCATTTTATACCCTTGCCAGTGGTGGCCTCTCCTTCCTTGGAGGTTTTACAGCAGAGATTTGATGGCCCTCTGTCCAGGATGCTTTAGCTGAGATTCCTGCATTGCAGAGGGGGGGTGATCTAGATGTCCCCCTGGGGTCCCTTCCAACGATTCTACTCCCCTTTTAAACGCTTGGCCTTGATGCTTGCTGGGGCACACCTCAGCCCTGCTTTGTAACTTTTCCTCAGCACTAGCCGGTGATGAGAGAATTGAATTGGATTGAGAGCAGTACATGTGAAAAGGATCTAGGAGTCTTGGTTGACCACAAACTTGACATGAGCCAACAGTGTGACGTGGCAGCTAAAAAAGCCAATGCAATTCTGGGCTGCATCAATAGGAGTATAGCATCTAGATCAAGGGAAGTAATAGTGCCACTGTATTCTGCTCTGGTCAGACCTCACCTGGAGTACTGTGTCCAGTTCTGAGCACCACAGTTCAAGAAGGACACTGACAAACTGGAACGTGTCCAGAGGAGGGCAACCAAAACGGTCAAAGGCCTGGAAACGATGCCTTATGAGGAACGGCTAAGGGAGCTGGGCATGTTTAGCCTGGAGAAGAGGAGGTTAAGGGGTGATATGATAGCCATGTTCAAATATATAAAAGGATGTCACATAGAGGAGGGAGAAAGGTTGTTTTCTGCTGCTCCAGAGAAGCGGATACGGAGCAATGGATCCAAACTACAAGAAAGAAGATTCCACCTAAACATTAGGAAGAACTTCCTGACAGTAAGAGCTGTTCGACAGTGGAATTTGCTGCCAAGGGGTGTGGTGGAGTCTCCTCCTTTGGAGGTCTTTAAGCAGAGGCTTGACAACCATATGTCAGGAGTGCTCTGATGGTGTTTCCTGCTTGGCAGGGGGTTGGACTCGATGGCCCTTGTGGTCTCTTCCAACTCTATGATTCTATGATTCTATGAAGAAGTATCTGGCTGAAGACGCAGGAAAGTTGGAAGATGCAGGTGAGTGGCAGCAGCCCAAATTCACATACCTGGCAAGTGTCAATGCCTCCTGCCTCGAACCCTGCACACAGGTTGTTGACTCTGATGCTTCCATAGTACCAGGAAGTGCTATTGCACCTTTCTTGGGAAATAAGTTCCACTTTGGCCTCCTTCAGGATGTCGGATGGAGCATTCGCTGTAAGGAGAAAACAGTTATGAAATTTCTACATGCACAGGACCCGTCCAGTGAACGCTCCAGCCTTTTTCTCTGTTGTCTACTCATTTTCTATTCCCGGGAAAAACCCTTGGAACCAGCCATCCTTCACCTCCCTATGTGGTGAGTTATGCTAAGAAGGCTGTTTGACCCAGTAGCTCCTTGCCAAGGACTAGGGCTGGGGGTTCCCATTCCCTGGCGAATCTCACTCCATGTGCTTGACTGGGTCAATAAAAGAAGTCAATATCAGAATGTGTGCAGAGGCAGAACTTCTGAAATAGGTGCAGATCGACTTGCACAAAGGCGACAGTTGGGCCATTGTATCTCTAAAAACAGACTACAGTTCAGTGTTCAAAATTCCCATTGTTCTGGGAGTGCCTAAATGAATACCTCCAAAGTCAAGCTTCGAGGACAGAAATCTGGCTGAGTCTGGAATAACCTTGTGTATTGAAAGGATAAGAAAGGGGGATTTATATCTAGATGCTAGGATAGAGATGATCAGGAAAACAGGAAGACACTATGAGAGATAAAGGAGGTGCTGTGGGATTGGTGGAAGTCAATATCTTCTTGTTGTTTTAGTGTTTATAGTATTAACTTGTAAGATATGGATTTGTGTGTTTTTTTGTTTTTTTTTTCCTTTCTTTAGTTTTCGAATGTTGGTTTTTGTGCGTTGTGTATTATCATTTTCTGATATTTTTCGTGTTGTTGTGTGGAAAATACTAATAAAATTTATTTTTTAAAAAAATTCCCATTGTTCTAGGCGCATTTTGCAATGGGATTTCATTAGGGCAAGCGATTTCTGAGCTCTGGGCACAGTACTGCACCTAAACTTTCAGATTAAAACTGCAGAGTGGAAGGAAAGGAGGACCTTTTTCTGCCTCCCCACTTCCAGCTACTCTCTGAAGACAGGAGAAGAGACCCCCTTAAGAATATTAGGGGGGTGGGCAGCGGAAGGACTAGAGTAGACCATGTGAAAAACAAACATAATATTTTAGCTGCAGTTCATTCACTTTCAGCTTTGTATTCTTGTTATTAAAAAGCGTGCCTAGACATTCCGTTGTTGTGCCCATGACCTAGTCTTAAGGTGTCATTTAGCTCCTAGCTTCCATATCTCAGTTTCTAGCTTTCATATCTCTGTTTCTAACACTGCTACAGTTTATGAGAGGTTTGTGTCTTAGCCATACCTTCAGAGGGACATATTGAATGATTTCATTTTCCATTCAGTGATTTTAACTACATTTCCTCTGGGCTTATTATTTGAAGGGCTGTACCAGGGCTTGCCACTCTGGTGCCAAAGCAGATGTTGTTGGACTCCAACTCCCATAATCCTCTACCATGGGTGATGCTGGGTGGGGTCGATGGAAGATGGTGTTGAACAACATTTATAGGTCATCAGGTTTGCCTAAGCCCGGCATGTCCAAAGTCTGTTTTGGGGGGCCTAATCCTGCTCAATCCTGGCAGTTTATTTCCTGTGGTAAAAAAAACCTCAACAACTCAAACCCTTAAAAAAGGTCAATAAGTTTAGTTAGCCCTTTGGTCACTTCATCAAATCTGGCCCTCTTTGAAAAAAGTTTGGACACCAATGGCCTAAACTGTGCAGTATACTTGAGTACACTCTTTGCAGCCCATATAAATCTGTGCACCCTTTCGTGCTTCCTCTTCATCCCTAGGCCCCACTTTTGTGCATGGTTCTGTCTTTTTGGAAACCATTTGTCCTGTTCCAACTTTGCATATCAAAGGACGTGACTTGGATTGGGACAATAACCCACAGAGTTGAACTGGTTTCATAGTTATCTCACCAAGGGACCCTGGGATGAGTGTCAAGAGATCTCTAAATAAAAAAATTCCTTCCTGTAGCACCTTAAAGACCAACTAAGTTAGTTCTTGGTATAAGCTTTCGTGTGCATGCACACTTCTTCAGATACACTGAAACAGAAGTTGCCAGATCCTTCTATAGACAACTTCTGGCAACTTCTGTTTCAGTGTATCTGAAGAAGTGTGCATGCACACGAAAGCTTATACCAAGAACTAACTTAGTTGGTCTTTAAGGTGCTACAGGAAGGAATTTTTTTATTTGGACTATGGCAGACCAACACGGCTACCCATCTGTAAGAGATCTCTAACACATTCATCCCAGCATCCTCATGAACTACAATTCCCAGGATTCACTGGGGAAAGCAACAACAGTTACACTGATGTAGAGCCAAACTGAGTTTGTAGGCTACCGCTTGAAGTCCAATATTACACGGTGTGTCTATTTTTCTCCTTTGACGCCTTCACTCTTTCTCTCTCGGCTTTGCCACCCCTTTCCTGCTTTCCTCTCTTCATTTTTCTTCTTCTTTTGAAACAGAGGTAGGCAACCTAAGGCCCGGGGGCCGGATCTGGCCCAATCGCCTTCTCAATCCAGCCCGTGGACAGTCCAGAATTCAGTGCGCTTTTACATGAGTACAATGTGTGCTTTTATTTAAAATGCATCTCTGAGTTATTTTTGGGGAATAGGAATTCGTTCATAATTTTTCCCAAAATATAGTCCGGCCCACCACATGGTCTGAGGGACGGTGGGCCAGCCCACAGCTGAAAAAGGTTGCTGACCCCTGTTTTAAAAGCATACATAACCGTTCTTAGCTCAAGGCATCTCAGTTATGACCTCAGCCCACCAGCTGCAGCCCCAAGGTGTATGGAGATCATATGCCCTTGGCTCACGTTACCGCTTTTCAAACTTCTGATTTTGCAGCATTGATGTTTTTAGGGTCTTTGAGGCTGGGTTTTTTTGGGGTGGGGTGGGGGAGAGAGACTGCCAGCAGAGACTGGGCTTCCTTCTGATTAATCACACGGTTGTTCCACTGCTTCCCATCCTTTCCCAGGCCTAAAGGAGCATCAGGGCATTGCTGTATCTCTCTCACATTTCTCATGCGTGTAACCCCAGCCAGCGATGTAGCAATGGGCCATGGCAGAAACGTCCACAAAGCTCTCTGGCAGGCAGGCGGGCTGGATGTAGTCACTGCACTGGATCGGGTCATCCAGCTCTATCAAAGCGATGTCGTTGACTTGCTGCTGTGGGATGTAGTTCTCGTGCTCCACCACCCTCTTGAGGAAGCGCACCTCCGCATCAGGGCCAGGCCGGGAGAGCATGGTGGAACCCAACAGCAGCTCCCAATTTTCTAGAAATCTAGAGCAGAGAAAGAAATCAGGAAGCGTCTTACGCAACACTTTGCCCATTTACCCCAGTATTGTCTGCTGTGATGGACAGCAGCTCTGACCACAGCTGACCAGAGTTGAACCTGGGACCATTTGATGGCAGTGTCCATGCTCTACCACTGAGTTCTGCCCCTTCCCCAAGAAGGGGAGCGTAAGCTAGCACTGGGGTTGCCAGAGTGGCACCCATGGGTGCAATGACCCCCTTCATGCTTTTCCTTGGCGCCTGTGTGAAATCTCCGCCTCTCTCCCTCCCTCCACTCTCAACGCTCACTGTCCTCTTCATGAGGTCAGAAAAGCCCTGCAGTATGGTCAGAGCAAAAGAGGCCCATCCATCTAGTCCAACATCCTGTCCTCACAGTGGCCAATGAGATGTCCCAGTGAGAAGTCAGCAAGCAGGACTTGAGTGTGACAGTGTGGGATGTGTCATCACTGAAGCAGTCAAACACAGCATTTCCTGTTGCCTAGAGTGGACACGGAAGTGAGAGCTGGACCATAAAGAAGACTGGTCACCGAAGAATTGATGTTTTTGAATTATGGCACTGGAGGAGACTCTTGAGAGTCCCATGGACTGCAAGAAGATCAAACCTCTCCATTCTGAAGGAAATCAGCCCTGAGTGCTCACTGGAAGGACAGATCCTGAAGCTGAGGCTCCAAGACTTTGGCCACCTCAGGTGAGGAGAAGACTCCCTGGAAAAGATCCTGGTGTTGAGAAAGATGGAGGGCACAAGGAGAAGGGAACGACAGAGGACGAGATGGTGGGACAGTGTTCTTGAAGCTACCAGCATGAGTTTGACCAAACTGTGGGAGGCAGTGGAGGACAGGAGTGCCTGGCGTACTCTGGTCCATGGGGTCACGAAGAGTCAGACACAACTAAATGACTAAACAACAACAGTGGACACACAGGGGAATGTGGCTCCAGAGAGGGAGGACTTCCTGTCATACCTGCCATGGAGCCTCCTCCCCTTTTGTGTGACCAGGTAGATGGGCATGGTCCTAGCAGACCCTACAAAAGGGCTAGCCATTCAGCCATCTTCCCCCTTTTGCTCTTTTCCTCTTTTGCCATCTTCCTCTCTTCTGACTCTTAGCCAGCAGCACATGGCTCACCCTTCCAGAGGATGGAAGCCACAAGGTAGAAAGTCTGAGGCCTAGCTCAAATTTCTTTTCTCTACACATGTTCCTGTAACTACGAGATAAAGCCTGCCTTCAGGACAATACTGTGAACTGAATGTAAGTAAGCTTTACTCTTTGTTATGTACTGAGGGTTAGGCAGGTAGGATCCTAGAACGTAACAACCGGTTGGCTTGCAGGAGCAGCCCAATCAGGCTCTAGGAGGGAAGCAGAGTCAGCCAATCACACAGGACCCATTGTGTAAATAATGTATATAAATCCCAAGGTTTTGAGGGAAATTCATTCATTACGAGCTGCAATAAAGAGCATGAAATCACTACGTGACTTGTTGTGTTATTACAGTGGTACCTCTGGATGCAAATGGGATCCGTTCTGGACCCCCGTTCGCTTCCTGAGTAGAACGCAACTGGCGACTGCGCATGCACGGGTCATGATTCGCCACTTCTGCGCATGTGTGTGACATCATTTTGAGCATCTGCGCATGCATGAGTGGTGAAACCCGGAAGTAATGAGTTCCGTTACTTCTTGGGTGCCACGGAGCGTAACCTGAAAACGCTCAACCTGAAGCATATTTAACCCAAGGTATGACTATATTTTAAAGAGGGAAATAAAAGGGGAAACTTACCAAGAACAATCCAGACTGGACAAGCCAGTCTGGATTGCTCAACTAAAGTGATTCTAACGAATCCATCAGCTTGGTGCCAGCAACGCACAGGGGAATGTGCTCTGCAGCTTGCTCACTAGTGGGAGTGAGGAGGGATAGTATGCAATCAATATCTCCTCTCCTACTTTCCTCAACATTCCCACAGACAGCAACCGTCTCCACTTGCGATTCTCAGCAGCTGGTATTCAGAAGCATGAGGGGCAGAGCATAGCAACTGTGGCTTATAGGCACTGACAGCTTGACCTCTGTGGTTTTGTCCAGCCCTCTTTTAAAGCCGCCCTACAAGTCTATTTCTCGCCCCAGATCCTTTGGCTCACCTCTTATCTCTAAAGCAGTGGGCTGCGGTCAGAATCCACTTGGCGCTGATGAGGGACCCTCCGCAGGTGTGCTGATAACCTGACCGGAACGGCGTCCGGATGCTGACCATCCAAGGCCAGGTTCCTGGCAAGGTGTTGACGCCTCCCCCCATCTGAAGGGAGCTGCTGTGGCTGGATGCCAAGGGGCGCCTCCCACAAACTCCACTGGAAAGGAGAACAGCGGAAAGAGCATCAAGGGCACCAGCAGGATTTATTCCTCGGTTAGCTTATATATCCTGCCCTTCAATAACTTCTCCAAGACGATTTACATCACTGTCAGAAATGAAAATGTTGCGCTTTTCCTCCACCAAAGACCAGAAGGTTACAACAGCTAATGTATACCTGAAGGAGCGTCTCCACCCCCATCGTTTAGCCCGGACACTGAGATCCAGCTCCAAGGGTCTTCTGGCAGTTCCCTCATTGTGAGAAGTGAGGTTACAGGGAATCAGACAGAGGGCCTTCTCGGTAGTGGCGCCCGCCCTGTGGAACGCCCTCCCTTCAGATGTGAAGGAAATAAGCAGCTAACCTATCTTTAAAGGACATCTGAAGGCAGCCCTGTTCAGGGAAGTTTTTAATATTTAATGCTGTATTGTTTTTAACACTCGATTGGGAGCCGCCCAGAGTGGCTGGGGAGACTCAGCCAGATGGGCGGGGTATAAACAAATTATTATTATTATTATTATTATTATTATTATTATTATTATTATTATTATTATTATTATTATTATTATTTAATGTTATGTACTAAGCTTGGATCTTACAACAATAGGCAAGTAGGATCCTAGAATGCAACAACTGATTGGCTTGCAGGAGAAAACCAATCAGGCTCCAGGAAGAAGTTACCGTATTTTTTGCACCATAACACTCACTTTTTTCCTCCTAGAAAGTAAGGGGAAATGTCTGTGCGTGTTATGGAGCGAATGCCTGCGGGTGGCAGGGGGGATCTGCTGCAGTCGTGAGCAGAGGATCCATGGTTCCCCTTCCTTCCCTCCTCCGTGGTTACAAAGCATGGATCCACATGGATCCTCAGGATTTTTGCATTGGGCTACTCCAAACTCACTGTCAGATCACATGTCTGCGGCCACAGCATGAACCACAAACATCATATATCCACTATTTCGTTTAGAATATTTTTTTTCTTGTTTTCCTCCTCTAAAAACTACATGCGTGTTATGGTCTGGTGCGTGTTATCGAGCGAAAAATACGGTAACTAGCCTCTTAGGCTGGTAGGATCCTAGAATGCAACAACTGATTGGCCTGCAGGAGAAGACCAATCAGGCTCCAGGAGGGAAGCAGAATCAGCCAATCAGAATGGACTCATTGTGTAAATAATGTATATAAAAGCCTGAGGTTTGGGGGGTAATTCAATCACTGTTTTACAAGCTGCAATAAAGAGCATGAAATCACTACAGGACTCCGAGCATATTTCAACTAAGCTTATCTTTAACAGAGCTTGTGGTTAGAACACCTGAAAACAGGGCATCTTGCAGCTGAAATGGGGTTTATCTATACACTTCAGCAGATATAGAACCTGTGTCCCAGGAGACCAGGGCCCTGCAGGATTTAACCTCCTTCCTCAGGGCCTGTAAGACAGAGCTATTCCGCCTGTCTTTCAATTTGAACTTAGCCTGATCTTTTATTCCCCTTCCTTCCCTCCCCCTCCCCTTTTTATGAAGATTACCCGCTCTGGGATCTCACAGCTCATTCTCCCCTGGTCTCCTCACTAGCTCAAATAGGACTAATTTAGCCAGCTAGCCCTGGTGATCATCTAATGTTTATTGGATGGATTCCCCCCCAATTTATTTTTGAATTCCGAATTTATTGTTATTCATGTTTTATACCGTATTTTATGCTGTTTTTGGTTGCATCAATTAAGTGTTTTAAATTTGTTGTTAGCTGCCCTGAGTCCGGTTTTCTGAACCGGGAAGGGTGATATGAAAATAATAATAATAATAATAATAATAATAATAATAATAATAATAATAATAATAATAATATTTCCAATTCTTTCAGGAGCTGAACCCAACTCTTCTAAATTCAGGGGAAGTGGGCTATCCTATTCTACCAGAAGGGGTCCACCTCTCCGCATTACTTATGCTGCCTCTCAGAGGGGTGATTTGTAGGATCAACAATTACGGTGGCATCCTAAAAAGATAGCTCTGTTATGTACTGAAGTTCTCACCCTGGGCCAGCAGGGGGATACTGTAGATAGTTATGCAAATAAGGGATCGAAAGTGATGTTCAGTGATTGGATAGTTTTAGAAAATTGTTACAGTTACATTGTACTGGAGCTCTATATAAGCAGGCTGACTGAACCCTTCAGTTCAGTTCTCTCCTGGCCTGTGAATAAACAAGAGCTGTTTGAAGAATCGCTGTGTCGTCTGATATGTTCAACCACAACTTGACAAGCTCAACAACTTGTGGGGTATCCCGGTTTTTACTTTTTGAAAGACTGCAACCCTAGGTAACTAGTAGCACCCAAGCCTGTCCCCAGCCTGGCAAAGCGATGCGCCCTGCAGGCTGTGGAACTGATGCCGTCTGCATAATTCAGCTTTCTGGGACACGTCTTTGCAATGAGCTAGGGGAAGAGGCTGCTCTTGCTGTGGTCACTCACCTGCAGCTGTCATCTGCGGCACGCATAGGGCAGGTTGTGAGGAGGGCCAGGAGAGCGAGAAGCAGCCTTCTCATCCTCTTTGCGATTGCTGCTTCCTGCTCTCTCTCCACTTGACATCATATAGAACTATGTTCTATATGACATCACACAGAAGTGCCAGCAGTTGTTCTTTAGTTTCCTTTGGAACGAGTCATTGAGCCCCAGGAAGTCTCAGGGCTGCACCACGGATACATTCAAGCACCTGAGCATGGAGCTAGAGGGAAACTGGGAAAGGAACCTTTAACTCTTTGTTCACCATGCCCAGCTGAAGAGGAGGATTGCCATAACCCCACAGAGTGCTTGAAGATAGTTTACTTAGAATTATTACTATGATTATTTGTTAAATTTGGATTAGAATAGAGCATGTGCAGTGTAGGGTTGGACTGGAACTGCGGGGTAAAAGGTAAAGGGACCCCTGACCATTGGGTCCAGTCATGACCGACTCTGGGGTTGCGGCACTCATCTTGCTTTATTGGCCGAGGGAGCCGGCATACAGCTTCCGGGTCATGTGGCCAGCATGACTAAGATGCTTCTGGTGAACCAGAGCAGCACACAGAAACGCCGTTTACCTTCCCGCCGGAGTGGTACCTATTTATCTACTTGCAGTGCTTTCAAACTGCTAGGTTGGCAGGAGCAGGTACCGAGCAATAGGAGCTCACCCCATCGCGGGAATTCGAACCACCGACCTTCTAATCGTCAAGTCCTAGGCTCTGTGGTTTAACTCACAGCACCACCGGAACTGCGGGGACCTGGGTTCAAATCCTTCTTCAGTCACCAAACTTTCTGGGTGTCTAGAGCAATCTGCTGTCCCTCTTCTTAAACCACAGAGTTGCAGCAAGAATAAAATGTGGACTATGCAGAGATTGCAAGATTAACTGGGGAAATCAGAAACCAGGAGGATCAAAATGTCAACAAAGAATGGGACAAATTTATATTACCATATTTTTCGCACCATAGGACGCACTTTTTCCCTCCTAAAAAGCAAGGGAAAATGTGTGTGCGTCCTATGGAATGAATGCAGGGGGGAGGCAGGCGGGAAAAGCCCCCAAGAGCCGCACACAAGCTCCGTGAGCTCTTGCGGGCTTTTCAACAGGAGGGAGAAGGGACTGACTGGCGGCATCAGTCCCTTCTCCCACCTCCCAGAAAAGCCAGGAGAAGCCGTGATCTCTTTAAAGGGATTGCACGGCTTCTGCGGGCTTTTGCGAGAGGTGAGGGAACCCCCCCACCTCCCAGAAAAGCCAGGAGAAGCCGTGCAGCCCTTTTAAAGGGCGCGCGGCTTCTGCCGGTTTTGCGGGAGGTGGGGGAATCCCCCCACCTCCCAGGAAAGCCAGGAGAAGCCGTGCAGCCCCTTTAAAGGGCGCGCAGCTTCTGCCGGTTTTGCGGGAGGTGGGGGAATCCCCCCGCCTCCCAGGAAAGCCAGGAGAAGCCGTGCAGCCCTTTTAAAAGGCGCACGGCTTCTGCCAGTTTTGTGGGAGGTGGGGGAATCCCCCCGCCTCCCAGGAAAGCCAGGAGAAGCCGTGCAGCCCTTTTAAAGGGCGCGCGGCTTCTGCCGGTTTTGCGGGAAGTGGGGGAATTTCCTCACCTCTCACAAAAGCCAGGAGAAGCCGCGATCCCTTTAAAGGGGTTGCACGGCTTCTGCCGGCTTTTGCGAGAGGTGAGGGAATCCCCCCACCTCCCAGGAAAGCCAGGAGAAGCCGCGATCTCTTTAAAGGGTTTGCACGGCTTCTGCGGGCTTTTGGGAGAGGTGAGGGAATCCCCCCACCTCCCAGTAAAGCCAGGAAAGCCCTGTGCAGCCCCTCCGCCAAGGAGAGGCTGCACGGGGCTAAAGGGGAAGCCAAAACAGCGAGCGGGATCCATCCCGCTCGCTGCCTTGGCTTCCTCCATAGCTGCGCGCAACCCCTCTGCCAAGGAGAGGCTGCACGGGGCTGTGGATTCTTTAGCCCCACGCAGCCTCTCCCGGGAGGGAGAGGCTGCACGGGGCTAGGGGAAGCCAAAACAGCGAGCGGGATCCATCCCGCTCGCTGCCTTGGCTTGATCCATAGCTGCACGCAACCCCTCCGGCAGGGAGAGGTTGTGTGCAGCCTGTACGCTGCTCTTTGGGGCTGCGGGGGGGGGGGAGATTTTTTTTCTTGAATTCCCCCCCTAAAAACTGGGTGCGCCCTATGGTCCGGTGCGCCCAATGGTGCGAAAAATACGGTATATTTGAAATACCATGGTAAACACCTGAACTCTTTGGCAAGTTTTAAATGACTCTTGTAATGTTACACAGATTTTGGATACAATGGGGGATTGTAAATTAGATGGACTTATAATATCCAGTTAAAAAAAGTTACTTAAATAACCCACGGAGGGAAGGAGGAAAGTCTTGATATTCGGAAGAATCTTGTGTCATGTTTATTATTTGTGATTATGAGTGTGAATGAATTTGTAAAATCAAATAAAAAATTTAAAAAGAGAGAGAGAATAAAATTTAGAGGATCTGTTATGCATAAATGTGATCACGTGAGGGATACAAAATTTTGAAGTGGCTTATTTGTATATTTTGAATGACATCATAACCAATTATATATTCACTAACAGTTATTAGCCAACGTGTTGCGCTTTCATTTTTGTAGATTGTTACATTTTGCAACACAGGGGTTTGTGTTTGTTCAGATTCTAGAAATTCAGCAGAGAGAAGCTTCAGTTGCTAAGCAAATAATGTCTTGTCTTATTCACACTTATCTCTTGTCCGACGCCTTCCAGGAGCATGTGTGTGCCCTTCCCCTGGGAGCTTTCCCCACAAAAACCTGCTCTTTAAAGCTGAATCGGAGCAAAAGTCAATTTAGGTTTCCCATGGATTGCCATTTGCTCCAATTGAGCTTTAGAGAGCGGATTTCTGTGGAGAAGGCTTCGGTGTGAAAAAAAGGGCACTTGGACACAGAGCTTTAAATTGTGGGCTGTGCCTGGAAAGAGCAGAGGAAAGGTTAGTGTGGATGAGCCCTCAGGTGGTGCACTTGCTGTTGCGTTTACTCAAATATCTCACCTGCAAAAGCAGGAGTACCGCGTGCAGATAAATAGTGAAGTATACTGCTGTTAAGCACCATCAATGTACATGGTGCTCTTCAAAGTAATAGAAGGGTGGATGGGTGAATACAGTAAGGACTCATCCACACTCACCTTTTGCCTTGTGCTTTTTAGGTACAGGCAGCTGAGCAATTTATTTATTTATTGCCTCAGCACTTTCTCCACAAAACTTGCTCTTTAATACTGAATTGGAACAAACAACAATTCGGGGTTTCTGTGAGTTGACATTCAGCAGTAAAGAGTGGGTTTCCGCGGGGAAAGCACGAAAAAGTGATTAAGCACGGCACTGTAAAGCACGGACCTGTGCCTTTAAGCAGTAGCCAGATCAAGCTTTGCTTTCCTGGCTGAGTTCCACAAAGAACTATCATTGCAAAAAGGGAGGCTGGAGAGATAGAAAAATCCCCTGGCAAATAGCCTGGTCCGTGCTGGATTTTTGAGTTCCCTGGATCCCTTAAACAGGATTACTGAGCAGTCAGAGCCATTGCCATATTCCCTTCACCTTGTTTGCTTTAACCACTTCTATATTTCTACATTGATTGCTGTCCTCCCCCCCCCCCATTACCAGTGCTGATAGTTTATTTGCAATTCTCCAAGACTGGGTTGTGTCTACGTCAGCGAGTCCCCAGATGTTGTTGGACTACAACTCCCATCATCTCTGAGCTCTGGCCTTGCTAGCCAGGAGTGAGGGGAGTTGTAGTTCAACAACATCTGGGGATCCACAGGTTAAGAAAGGCTGGTCTACGTGATCCTGTGCCTTGGAGATTATGGCAGTTTGTGGTTGGGTCAGGCCCTGCAACCTGGAACCTCTTTGGTTAACGTGTGTGATCTTTGCTTTGACTTTTATTTGCAATTAAACCATTTCCGTACAATTTGTAGTGTTCATTCATGTTTCTCCTGAATTTCCATTCATAAAATTGGCCGAGATTAATAACTTCTGCTAATTGCAGCCTTATCTGACTCCGCTGGTTTGCCAAGTCTCTGTCGTTCTCCGTTGCTTCTCAGTGGAGGCGATGCCTGCAGTTCTTTGCCTAATCCCTATAGGGGGAGCTGTTGTGTAAGGGGATTTAAAGTTTAAATGGCCCCTAGGGACTCAGCTACATTAGTCAAACTACAACATTATAAATGCGTTATAACACTGTGACACCAGTGTAGAACTGAAATCGCAACACAATGATATTTTCCATTGTGAGCTTTACAACGATTTACCCCAAAGAGGGTTTTCAAAGCGGGTGGTTGTTGTTTTTTTACAGCTGCGTAGATCTAGCATAGGTCTGGTTGGATCGCTGTCGGTGGTGTGCTTGGTTGCATATAATGGTGTGTGGGTGTATGTGTGAATACACTTATCTACATGCACCAAGGTTTCTGAATGTTAGTTGCTGGAAACCTCAGGAGAGGAGAGGGCCCTTGTGATCATGTTCTGCCCATAGGCATCTGACTGGATGCCAGACCCTTTGGCCTGATCCAGTAGGCTATTCTTATGTTCTTGTGATCCTTTGGGGAGATAAAGCTGCAGGAGCTAGCAGGTCACTTCTTGCAGCCCAGTGGGCTGGATCTGGCCATCCTAGTGTAAATATTCTTATCTGAGAATCGATTGGATTGGTTCTGCTAGAAAAGCCTAGCAGAGGGAATTAATTCAGAGATTCACTGCTGGGCTATCCAGCTCCGGCTTAGATTGGATTATATTAACCAAGTTGTTGTTTAAAAGAGATTTACGGAGCCATCGGATGGAAGCGCACTTGGAAGTCAACTGAGCTTAACGAAAGGTCTATATGATTTCAACCTTAATGTTTGCAATTAAAAATAAATAAGCGCAGGCCAATTTAATTTCCCCTCCCTCTTTTTATAATCGGTTTTTGCCCACCATGTTCTGAACCAGAGTTACTGGAGCAATAGCTTTCTGTCCTCCAGTGGGAATAGAAGAGGCAGAATTCCTACACCGCCAGATTTCCTCCAGTTGCCCGTAGTTCCTGAGGGTGAGGGAGGGCACTGGCAGGACCCGGAATCAGGTTCTCAGGCACATGCCAGACCTGCGTGTTTCCAAGCAAGCATGGTAGCATTTTGCTCCGACTGCTTCCCCTCTGGAATTAAGGCATTCTTGCGTCTGCAGCAGAGGGTGAGACCACGTGGCAGGTCTGTGCGTGGATTCTCAGTGATGTGGATGTTCCCTCACGCATCTCCTCCTCTTTTACTTTGAATTAACCACCTTGTAGTCCCAAGGCCACCAGCGATATAAAGCAGGGCAGGTTTTGCACCCTGTGTGCCATCCCGTTGCTCCTCTGTAAGTCCATATGAGTCCCGCTATCTGCTACGGACTGGCGATCAACTGCTTTAATCGCATCCCTTCTCTTTGGTAATCTTGAAAATCCAAGGGAGCTTTGGGCCCTGGCATGTGAGGATGGAGGTCATGGTATCGAAGTGCAAATTACGGTATTTGGGAGACGGATGGCACTTACTGCTGCGTGGCCTTCTGAAGAACTGGCTAGTTGAGGACAGCCTGAGGGTCAGACGGACAAAGAGCTGTAGGCAGGTTGCACCCCATGTGTGGACTCTCTTATTTGGAAGGTTGCCAGCGTCGGCCTGGAGGAGCAGCTCGGGGAATGCGAATAGCATAGAATGCTGGAGAACGCTTGTAAGACTTGGGAGGGTCAGCAGCCACTTGAATGCTATATGGTGCCTCTGGGTTCTCAGCTGAACCTTCTGGGATATTTTGGGCCTCTGGAGGGATGTATGGAGGGTATGGATCAGTGTACGGGATCTCAGGGGGAGTGTAGGGGGCTTCCAGGGTGACAGGTGTCTCTGGGAGATTGTATGGAGGCTCCAGAGTGATAGGTGTCTCTGGGGGGATATATGGGGGTTCTAGGGTGGCAGGTGGTTCCGGAGGAATATATGGGGGTTCTAGGGTGACAGGTGGCTCTGGCGGGGTGTATGGAGGCTCCAGAGTGAGAGGCGGCTCTGGAGGGGTATATGGGGGTTCTAGGGCCACAGGTGTCTCTGGCGGGGTGTATGGAGGCTCCAGAGTGAGAGGCAGCTCTGGAGGGGTGTATGGCGGTTCTAGGGCAACAGGTGTCTCTGGAGGGGTGTATGGGGGTTCTAGAGTGACAAGTGCCTCTGGTGGGGTGTACGGAGGCTCCAGAGTGGCAGGTGTCTCCGGAGGGGTGTATGGGGGTTCTAGAGTGACAAGTGCCTCTGGTGGGGTGTATGGAGGCTCCAGAGTGGCAGGTGTCTCTGGAGGGGTGTATGGGGGTTCTAGAGTGACAAATGCCTCTGGTGGGGTGTATGGAGGCTCCAGAGTGGCAGGTGTCTCTGGAGGTGTGTATGGGGGTTCTAGAGTGGCAGGTGTCTCTGGAAGAGTGTATGGGGGTTCTAGAGTGACTGATGTCTCTGGGGGAGTGTATGGAGGTTCTAGAGTGACTGATGTCTCTGAAGGAGTGTATGGGGGTTGTAGGGTGACCAGCGTCTCTGGAGGAGTGTATGGGGGTTCTAGGGTGACCGGTGTCTCTGACAGGGTATATGGAGGCTCCAGAGTGACCGGTTTGTCTTGAGGCATGTATGGAGCCTGTAAAATGACAGGGTTCTCTGGGGGGATGAATGGGGGTTCTATAGTGACTGGGTTCTCTGGCGGGGTGTATGGGCGATCCAGAATGGCAGTTGCCCCTGGGGGTGTTTCTTGGGGGATGTATGGAGGCTCCAGAGTGACTGATGTCTCTGGAGGAATATATGGAGGATCCAGAGCGAATGGTCTTTCTTGTGGGACATACTTGGACTCTGAGGAATTGGATGAGACACTGCCTTGTTTTGGAGAGATGTATTTGGGTGGTGGGGGAAGAAATGGAGGCTCTGGGGCAGTGTAAGGCTCCCCCAGAGGAATATAGGGGGGCTCCAGAGATGCAGTCACGTCAGGGGGGATGTAGGGGGCCTCTAGAGCCCTGGGCTGTATCTCTTTAGGAATACGTGGAGGAGCTAGAGGTTTGGGTGCTGTTTCTTGGGGGAAATAGGGTGCTTCCAGGGTGACAGTTCGTTCTGAAGGGACATATGGGGCTTCAATAGGGGGAGGTGTAATTATTGGGGGTATGAAAGGGGGCTCCACAAGGATGGTTGGCTCTGGATCTTTGTGCGGGGACCTCAAAGTTGCCTTGGGCCTTCGAGGACGGCGTTTGGTGTGATGTGTTGCGTGAGCACCATGGGCTTTTGGAGAAGCAGCTGTGGGCAGAGGGACTGTGAGCACCTGTGGGGTCTTTTTGGAGGCATCTGTGGGCAGAGGGACCGTGAGCACCTGTGGGGTCTTTTTGGAGGCATCTGTGGGCAGAGGGACCGTGAGCACCTGTGGGGTCTTTTTGGAGGCATCTGTGGGCAGAGGGACCGTGAGCACCTGTGGGGTCTTTTTGGAGGCATCTGTGGGCAGAGGGACCGTGAGCACCTGTGAGGAAGTTTCAGAGGCATTTGTGGGCGGAGGGACTGTGAGTGCCTGTGGGGACTTTTTGGAGGCATCTGTGGGCAGAGGGACCGTGAGCACCTGTGAGGAAGTTTCAGAGGCATTTGTGGGCAGAGGAACTGTGAGCACCTGTGAGGAAGTTTCTGGAGCATCTGTGGGCAGAGGGACTGTGAGCACCTCTGTGGGGGTTTCAGGTGCTGTTGAAGGAGCGGTGGTGGACAGAGGACCAGTGGCCACCTTTGGGTTGGTTGCTGGCTTTTGTGTCATCAAGATGTCCTTTCTGTTAGGCAGGAGCGTTATTCCACCAGGTGACTTTCTCTTCTTCTTCTTCTTCTTGGGCTTCTGCCCTTTGGCTTCCACCATCTCCCCCAAGATCCATTCAAGGAAGTCTTTGGTAAAGGTATAGATTCCTGGGTTGTTTGCCTGGGCACAGCCCTTTCCCCAGCTGGTGATGCCAATCACGTAATATGGGGAATCCTGGTTTGTCTTGCACATCAGGGGGCCCCCACTGTCACCCTGCAGAGAGAAGGAAGGAAGGAACTTAAGTGCTCTTTCAGGAAAGCAGGGTCCCCTCACACTTATGGTGTAGGTGCAAGTCTAAGCCCACCCAGCTGCCAGGACCAAAGACCACATAAACCTTCTTAGCTGCTACATGACACCACAGACTCACCCCCTGCCATTCATCTCATCATTGCTTGCCAAGAAATGCCCATCCATCTTGTGCTTCTGCCTGTGTTACCAGGAACACATTCACACTATTCATTTAAAGCACATGGCTTTCCTCAAGAATCCTGGGAAGCATATGGCGGGAATGACTGGCAGAATCCGAGACCAGGGAGAAGAGTCGGTGGAAGAAGATTGGAAGAAATTTAAAGACTATTTACAGAAATATTGCAAAATTAATGAATGTTAGAATGATGTCAGAATGAAGCTAAGTGGTTTTAGCAGTAATGTTATAAAGGTGTATGTAAAAATGGATTGTTAATAGGTGAAAATTCAAAGTTATAATATATTAAGTTAAAGGAATAAGACAAAAACAAAGAGGGAAAGGAATTGCTGAATTAACTAACAGAACTGGAATACAAAAAAGGGAGGTGTGAGGAGGTCAGGGAAGTAAGGAAATGAAATGTAAGGCATGGAAAGATTTTTTTTAAAGTGTTTTTATCTTTTTTCTGTATTTTGTATTTTTTTCCTTTTTATTTCTTTTTCTTTTTCCCCTCTTTTTATTTAAGTAATCTTTTCTTTGAAACTTTAATAAATATCATTTAAAAATAAAAAAGAATCCCGGGAACCATAACTTATCTTTCACAGAATTACAATTTCCAGCAAACTGCAGTTCCCAGGATTCTCTGGGGCAAGCCATGTACTTTAAATGGGCTTTAAATACATGGCGCTATCACTACATAATGAATAATGCCGCGCCTGTTTCCATGCTGAATGTGAAGTTCCTTGGAACGTACCTTCAGGAAAAGAGCTGAGATTTGTCATAATAGAGCAGACGCTCTCTCTAAATGCATTTGTTCGTAAAATTGATTATCAGAATTGATTAGTTCTGAGCTTCTTCTTTTTTGTAATTGTCTGTTTTAAAACCGTATTAATCTCCCTAATTTTTGCATATGCTGACATGAGATTTATGGTTTGGGAGAAAATGTCTGAATTGTATTTTCAGAAAATCTGTTCCCCATCTGAAAGTCAATGGTATGAGGCACAAATTCACTTTTGGAGTACCGATGACTACAGGGCTACAGTGTTTTCTCAACCAATCCCTTAGTTTGATTAACTTGGGTGAGGAGGTCTGTCGGGGACTGGGCAGAGGAAGAATTGTGGAGACCACATCCCCAGTCTAACCCTTCCAGGAAGGGGGAAGAGAAAGACAGTTTAGATTTACAACATGGGTTTGAGGGAGATCACAGCTCAGAAGCAGATGAGGGGGAAAGTTGGGAAATAATGGGAGAGGAGGAGGAGGCAGAAGCGGAGTGGCAGCTAGCTGACATGGTGTCATCAGAAAGCTTCCCAGACCCTCCATCTCCCAGAACCCACCGAGCCTTGAAAGTAGGAGAGAAAAGAGCTCAAAGACAGAGGGCACATAACAGCACCCATAGAAGTGGCAGCTAAAAAAGCCAATGCAATTCTGGGCTGCATCAATAGGAGTATAGCATCTAGTTCAAGGGAAGTAATAGCGCCACTGTATTCTGCTCTGGTCAGACCTCACCTGGAGTACTGTGTCCAGTTCTGGGCACCACAGTTCAAGAAGGACACTGACAAACTGGAACGTGTCCAGAGGAGGGCAACCAAAATGGTCAAAGGCCTGGAAACGATGCCTTATGAGGAACGGCTAAGGGAGCTGGGCATGTTTAGCCTGGAGAAGAGGAGGTTAAGGGGTGATATGATAGCCATGTTCAAATATATAAAAGGATGTCACATAGAGGAGGGAGAAAGGTTGCTTTCTGCTGCTCCAGAGAAGCGGACATGGAGCAATGGATCCAAACTACAAGAAAGAAGATTCCACCTAAACATTAGGAAGAACTTCCTGACAGTAAGAGCTGTTTGACAGTGGAATTTGCTGCCAAGGAGTGTGGTGGAGTCTCCTCCTTTGGAGGTCTTTAAGCAGAGGCTTGACAACCATATGTCAGGAGTGCTCTGATGGTGTTTCCTGCTTGGCAGGGGGTTGGACTCGATGGCCCTTGTGGTCTCTTCCAATTCTATGATTCTATGATTCTATGAATGAGGAAGTGGGAGAGACTGGAGGGGGGGTGTAGATTATCCAAGAGGCTGGGTTCTACAGCCTCTCTCTGTAAATATTGAATAAAAAAGGACAGTAAGAAACCTTCCCTTGACTTTATAGTTTCCTGGGCAACAGCTGAGACCCACCGACAACATCCTGACACGGTCTTGGAAAAAGATAGAGAGAGAGACAGGGGGAAAGATTAACCCTGGGCTTATTCATGCTTTCTCTTGTCCTGCTGCTTCCCTCCTTCAGCCCCAGAAAAATGCTCTTTAGTGCTCAGTTGGAGCAAACAGCACTTCAGGCTTTCCCCATTGCCATTGGTTCCAATCTGTCACTAAAGAGCCGGTTTTCTCTGGGGCAAAAGGAAAACCGCTCAGACCTGTGTCTAGAAAGCACAAGTTGCTGGTGACTTGTGGAAGTCAGCTGGCAGCTCACCACACCTCGACCTCAGCTGTGCATGCGAAGCCCCAGCAGTATTCAGAGATCTCCCGCTCCCAGCAGAATAGTTTTTTTCCAGAGTCCCCAGCTAAGGGGAAAACTCCTCTTCCACACAGTTCATATCAACTGTTTATCATCTCCAGATGCAAGACAAAGCTAAATACTACTAGATTCAATTCATCTGGTCTCTGAAGTAAGCATACATATGTACAGAGAGATCGGCTAACACTATCTCCATGGTAGCGTATGCTGCTGTGTAAAGCCCACAGCCTTTCCTCCGACTCTCGCAGATTCAGAACCAGACCCTGACAGCAAACACGACAAGACACGGACGTGCAACAGGACAGGAACATAATGAAAGCAATGCCTTTCTATGCCCATTGGTCTACATTCCTGGACCAATGGGAGGGTGGAAGAATCGGCAAGTCATACACTCAACCTTGCAGGTGTTGCTTTGGTAACCCAGTACAACTGGCACCCTTAACTCTGAACATCCAGACATGGGAAGATGTGCTAACTCAAGACATGAGTCCAAGCACTGTGGAGTTTCACCCGTTGTTCACATGACGCCAACACGGATTGAGCGACAAACCACTCCGACGCATGCTTTCTGGGCATGAGACAAGCAGAAGTATGGACGAGCCCAAATACAGAAGTGAGATGAGGGAAAGCAGGCCGTGCAGACTCCATGCAGCAAGGCAGACAGAAAGCAGAGAGTAAGGTATTATTAGAGTGTGAGGCAGGAGTGGCGAACCTGTGGCCCTCCAGCTGCTGACGAATTGCAACTTGCATCATCCATGGCCATTGGCCATTCTTGCTGGGGCTGATGGGCACTGTAGCTCAGCAATGTCTAGAGGGCCAGAGGTTCCCCACACTTGGTGGAGGGGAAGAGGTGAGGAAGAGTGGTCTCAAGTTTTAGGTTCAAAGGGTGTCCACTGTGTGTGGGAGAGGGCACTGTTAGGATATAGTCCCATTCCACCTTTAGAACAGGCATGTGGAGTTGTTGTATGTCACATGTCTGTTTACTTCCAGCACAGTCTGCTGGGAACTTCCGTTGTATATAGCTTTTGCCTATGCTTTTTGCTTGGACACGAAGGGAAGGAGACATGTTTCCTTTGTCCTGCTGCTGAATAAAATGCTGTAAATATGCCTACATATGCCTCTGTCCACTACCTCCGTTGCAAAGAGTTCTTATCTCTGTTGGCTTGTGTGCTCAGTCTCTAAAGGTCTCTGAGGCTTGAGTCGCAGTTTTTGATGCTGTTCTGAGAACCAGAGTTCGCTCAGCTGCTGGCTGAAGGGCTGGAGCCAGCTGGGGGCCTGCCAAATGCCCCCATCTCCCCAGACGCATCCCAACAGGCACTGCCCCAGTTGCCCAAAGCAAAAGGCGTTCCTTAGCTCAGCGACGGAGCATATGCTTTGCTCATCAAAGGTTCAATCCTAGGCAGCTTCAGTTAGTGTCAGGGACTGGGCAGAGGAGGAATGGTGGAGACCTCTTCCCCAGCCTGACCCTTCCAGAGAAGAAGGAGACAGTTCAGAATTACAACGGGGGTTTGAGGGAGGTCACAACTCAGAGGCAGATGAGGGGGAAAGCTGGGAAATAATGAGAGAGGAGGCGGAGGAGAGAAGAAGCACAGGGGAGTGACAGCTGATGGACTCAGTGTCTTTAGAAAGCATTCCAGACCCTCCCTCTCCCAAGACACGGCGGGCCTTGAAAGTAGGAGAGCAAAGAGCTCAAAGGCAGAGGACACTTTTCAGCACCAGTAGCGATGACTCATGAGGAAGTTGGAGAGACGGAGGGGGTGGAGACTCATGAGGAGCAATGCCATTATTCTGAGACGCCACATTCCCAAGTCTCTCTGTGGATATTGAATAAAAGCAGATGATAAGGAGTTTTCCTTGTCTTGTCCATCCTGGGGGTTCCTCTGCCGCCTGACAGTTAGAGGGATCTCAAGCAGCTGTGCTAAGGAAGACCTATCCCAGCAGTGGGATGCCTTACCTGGCAGCTGTCAATGCCCCCTTCCTCATATCCTGCACATATGGTGTGAGGACTCATGGCCCCATTGTACCACTGGCTGCTGTTGCATTTCTTGGTGTCCAGAATGTTGATTCTTGCCTCCTGAAGGATGTCTGATGTCTTCACACCTGTCAGGAAAGCCAGCAGATTAGGTTGGTTTCTGCTTTCTCCAAGCACTGCAATCCACAGCTCTTCCCTTCCCTAGCCACACACAAACACACACGCAATTTCCCTGCTGGAATATAGCTTGGCAAAACTACACGTTACATTAAATAGGTATTTGCTTCTGTGTGTGCAGTAGTAGTTGTTGTTAAAGTCGCAGGTTCAGGATCACACACACACAAATTAAAATATGCATTCAATGTAAAATGTAGCTTGGCAGAGGAAGAGGAAGAAACCAAAACAAGTTACATACACACACACTCATTTTGTGTGCTACTCAAATCATTTCAGCACCTTAGGATATTTTTAAAGCTCCTGTAAGCAAAATGGAAGGAGGAAGGTGTGGGAGTTGCAGTTAAACATGCATGAGTGCTAGTTAGTGCATGAAGGGGTTAAGACCAGGTAGGCCACTCCCCCTTACCTCCGTGAGGGGGGAAGCGAATCTGCTTCTCTTTCTTTTGCTCACTCTCCTCTAGTTATGTAAGTGACCAGTACGGACATTTCTGAACTTGTTCCAAAGTACAGACCGCATGCTTGAAACTATAATCTGTATTTTACACCCAGGACAAGTCTTCCACCTTGCTGCTGCATGGAATAATGCATGAACCAGACCTTTCAATTTAGTAAGTAAAGCTTTTAAACTTACTTAACAGGGTGTTGCCTGTTGCCTGTAGGCAAAATATCCCAATTTCTACGCTATTCTGGGGGTTAACTCTGAGGGTGTTGTAAGCTCTGCTGGAGGCTCTCTCCTGCGGGAGAGTGTGCAAAGCCTCATGTTTTGAATCTAGGCGCCTGGCCAATTTGTTTTAGTATTAATTACCCACATGTGGGTTGGATCCATTTTCCACTTCCAGAGAAGGAAGCACCAGAAAACAACTACCTTTGTGTGAAGGGGAAGCAGCCAGATTTCCATCTGACCTGAAATAAGCCTTCATTAATTCCTGTTCTCCCAGATCTGAAGTTTGTGGGGACTGGGATACCAGCCATCCACAGCAGCACCTCTATCTCCCCCTGCCCTGTGTGTTATCTTCACAGCTGCGTTTCCACCCCTACTTGAGCTGCCCCCAGTCCCTATCTCCCTCTGCTCCCAGTCTCTCACTGTTCTGGGAGGTGGTGCCCCAACCACTGATGTGGCAGTCTGAGAAGCTGGTATCAGAGCCCATGGTGACAGGAGGCAGGCAGGCTGGCTGAACGTAGTCGCTAAATGTCACAGGTTTCTCGAGTTTTATCAGTGCAATGTCGTTGGCCTCCGTGCGCGGGTTGTAATCCTGGTGGAGGAGGACTTTGTGCACCGAGCGGATTTGCACATTGTCCGGCAACTTGGAAAGGTCCGTGGCACCCACCACAATCCTCCAGAGATTCAGTGAGCTGCAGGTAAAACAGAACATGGTTAGCGCGAGGCCCTCCGGAGTTCTTTTGAACAGAGTTCACTCTGACTACTTCTGCAAAAATGGGGGAAAATAATAATTCCTGGACACCCTAATACTGATAAACATGTATACCTGAAGGAGCGTCTTCATCCCCATCATCCAGCCCGGACACTGAGGTCCAGCGCCGAGGGCCTTCTGGTGGTTCCCTTGCTGCAAAAAGTGAGGTGACAGGGAACCAGGCAGAGGGAACAGCCTCCCATCAGATGTCAAGGAAATAAACAACTATCTGACTTTTAGAAGACTTCTGAAGGCAGCCATGTTTAGGGAAGTTTTTAATGTCTGACACTGTATTGTTTTTAAATATTCGGTTGGAAGCTGCCCAGAGTGGCTGAGGAAACCCAGCCAGATGGGCAGGGTATAAATAATATATCATCATCATCATCATCAAGCTATGAGGCACACCTGGACTATTTACACCAATTCCAGCTTCATGCAGATGTTAACATGCCAGTCTTGTGGTTTTGTTGGTTGCTGGTACTGAGCAAATAGTAGAACTAACTGATGAGTCACACTGCACACATTTTGCTGGGACACTGCACTGGGCTGAAGTTACCTATAGATTCATGTTAATGTGCCTGTATACTTTTACAGTTAGCCCAAAATGGCGTGCCTGCATTCTGGATGGTCATTTAAATCACAAAGTACATGTATCAGAATAGCTGCTCCTCTTGTCCCTCTGAATGTCCCACCCCTGGGAATCAGCCAGGTATCAGAACCAGCCCCTGCACAAACAGCTTCTGAAGCAGGGAAGGGGTGACCCACTGCAGGGAAACACCTGATGTGCCGATGAGGCAACATAAAGTTTCTGAGACATGGCGAAAGGACAGGAGGAAGCGGACAGCCCCCCCACCAGTGTCCAGTTTCTAGCAAGCAGCTGAGTCTGCCTAGAATCTCTGCCCACTGTTCTGTGGGATGTAATCCACTGGGAGCAGTCAAGTACCACATTCCTTGTTTTGCTAGAGTGGACATGCAGGGGATGTTGGTCCAGCCAGTCAAAACTTCCTGTTCCTCCTGGCCTGGAGCATCCTTCCTTGCATGTGACTAGTGGGTAGGCGTGACCTAACCTGTCCAGGTAAAAGGACAAGGCATGCTGCCGCTCTCTCTTTTCCATCTTCCTTTCATCTTGCAAACTTCCTGGACTAAACTGCTGGCTGCCAGCCAAGCAGTTGCCCAGGTCACCTTCCTTTTGGGGTAATCCTGTTTGTACATGTTTCTTTTTAATCTATTTAATCATTTTTTCAATACAAACAACAACCACAAATGACACATACAACAAAAACCATAATAACACTAATAACACAATTTGACAATTCATATTTGAATACACTGATATACCTATGACTACACCTTTTTTAACAATATTTCCCCACCTCTCTCTCCTCCCCCTACTTCACACCACTAACATGTTTGTAACTTTAAGCCTAAGGCCTGCCTTCAGGGATCACACTGTGCTCTGCCTGGTTGTGAATAAACTTTCTTTTTACTGCTTATGAATAAGACTGTGGTGCCTTTACAGTGGTGCCTCGCAAGACGAAAATAATCCGTTCCGCGAGTCTCTTCGTCTAGCGGTTTTTTCGTCTTGCGAAGCAACCCTATTAGCGGCTTAGCGGATTAGCGCTATTAGTGGTTTAGCGGATTAGCGGCTATTAAAGGCTTAGTGGCTTAGCGGCTAAAAGGCTATTAGCGGCTTAGCGGCTTAGAAAAAGGGGGGGAGCGGGGGGAAATTGGAACACTCTCAAGATGTTTTCGTCTTGCGAAGCAAGCCCATAGGGAAATTCGTCTTGCGAAGCAGCTCAAAAATGGAAAACCCTTTCGTCTAGCGGGTTTTCCGTCTTGCGAGGCATTCGTTTTGCGGGGCACCACTGTATTCAATTAGGAGGGATTCAAGGGGTCTTACCAGGAAAATATTACAAAACATTTCAATCTGGACAAGCCAGATTGAATTGCGTATTGTCTTAAGAAACTCACACGAGTTTGCAACTCGTTTTCTGCTGTGTAAAGGGGAATGGACTCTGCTAAGTAAAGGAACTTGCTTAGGAAGGATATTAATAAACAATATATCCTCTCCTGCCACCCTGAACATCCCCACATATTCTGACATGTTGGAGAGGTTCTTGTGGAAAGACAAAGGCAATCTGCACATGCTCAGAAGCACCGCACATCTTCAGCCTGTGGCAGAAACCTTGCCTTGCCTTCCCACCTCGGGGACATTCTGCTTGCCCTCAGCAGGCCAGACGTCCATTTTCCTGCCATCTTTCGTACTTGCCTTCTCTTAGTCTTGAAGCAGTGAGCTGCTGTGAGGACCCAGCGCTTGGAAAGGATGGATCCCCCGCACGAGTGCCGTGTTCCCTTGGAGGAGGGGATCTGGACGCTGACAAGCCAGGGCCACTCTCCAGCCAGGGCGTCGACACCACCCACAATTCTCATGCTGCCGCCGTGGATGGGGGCCAGGGGTCGTTTCCCGCAGTCTGACGGGAAGGAAAGAACGTTGAAAGCAGTTCAGGGAGGCAGGACTTCAGGGATGCGCAGCAAACACCTAACCGACTTCTTCAAGAAAGCACCAAAGGACGAAAGGCTCTGCAGCTGACAGGGTCAAACTTGCCAGGGAACTTTGCTCCAGCCTGGCATCAAGAAATATGGGTGTGGGGAGCTTCATTCAAGAAGTTAAGCTGCTGGGGCTCAAGAAATCCTGGCAGCAAATTTTGGCCTCCAATTAAGCCATACAGTGGTACCTCGGGTTACAGACACTTCAGGTTACATATGCTTCAGGTTACAGACTCCACTAACTCAGAAATAGTACCTCGGGTTAAGAACTTTCCTTCAGGATGAGAATGGAAATCGTGCTCCAGTGGCGCAGCAGCAGCAGTAGGCCCCATTAGCTAAAGTGGTGCGTCAGGTTAAGAATAGTTTCAGGTTAAGAACAGACCTCCAAAATGAATTATGTACTTAACCCGAGGTACCACTGTACTTGCACCAGCTATATTTCCTCTTGTATCAGCCCCAAAGAGCATGGCCAGAGCTCATGTTCAGCAACATCTCCAGGGCCAAAGATCCTCTCCGCCCCACATCTGGACCCATACATCTCCAGTGTGTTACGGAAATGATGGGGGGGGCACATCTTTAAAGTTGTTACAATGCTACAAATATTATGCCTGAATGTATCCTTTCGACTTGACAGCTCAGCAAAGGGACCTAGCTTTATAAATTCGTAGAAAATCCATACTTCAACCAACTCTCCTCATTCCAATGCCATTTTAACCCTTAAAGAAAGGTGAATCTGGGCTCCACATCCCTATGTGAACCAAGAAGCAGAAAAGGGCATCCCGCCATAATTCCCCAAGCATGAAAGCACAGACATGGCCCCCCACCCAGGGAGTGACCAGGGGGCAACAATGGACATCCACAGAGGCAGTTGAGCAAGTCAGATGTTCTGAAAGCCCATCTCCAGACAAGTCCTGAGGGCGAGGAGATGGAAAGAATTTTATTGTTCTTTCAGTGGTGGGGACTTATGAGGTGTTGGGAAAGGGGCCTGATAAAGGGACCTCATGTTGAACTTGGGTCACCCTTGTAGACCCCTCCCCATTTGTGACATGCTAGTGATGTAGTGATGATGTATCTATGATGCTGCATGAAGTGTATTCTGGGGGAAAGAGGGAAGTTTTTAAAAAGGAGGTCACCCAATGCTCAGGGTTCTTACTCCTGTGGGGACCTGTTGCGCAACAATAAAGATCATGGTCTACTGACCGCTGTTTTGCTGGAGCTTCCTTCTTTTACTGACCACATGGACCCACAGGGGACTTGCACCCCGACGAGCTGGGCTGTTGAGTAGTCTCTCACCCAGGATTTTTTTCCCTTCACAAGTGATAAATTGGAGCAAACATCAATCCAGAGAAAACTTGATTGATATTTGCTCTGATTCAGTGGTAAAGATTGGGTTTCCTTGGGGCAAAAGGCACACCTGGTGAGCCCCTAACCTCCATATTTAGGGCTCAGCCCCATTTTTGTTTGTCCTGTGAGTTCTAGTCACACGCCCAAGGGGGTTTCTGTTTGCCCTGCTGCTTTCCCTGAGAAAACCCTCTCTTTACTTCTGAATTGGAACAAACACCAGTCAGGTTTTCTGTGGACTGATGTCTATACCAGTTTATCAGTAAACAGAGGGCTTTTCCTGGGATAGGGGCAGGACAAATGAAAAACTTCTTGGACCCATGTCCTTAGTGTAGCTGCATTTGCAGACATCTCCAAAACACTGTTAGGCTCAGTTTTATTGGCAACAGGCTCATCCACGCTTCCTCATGGCCTGCTCATTTCTCCCAGGGAAGACCACTCTTTAGTGCTCAATAGGAGCAAACAGCAATTCAGATTTTCTCCAGATTGATGGTTGCTCTGATTTAGCACTATAAAGCAGGTCTCCCATGGGAAAGGAGCAGAGCTTGGGGAAACCCACTTGGTCTAGGTCCAGTGTGGACAAGTCCCAAGTCTCTTCTTGTGTTCATTACTTGTTTTATGCTGGCTTGATACAGGTTTTATGCTGCTGTTCTTGGGGTGGTTTTCAGATAGTTGAGAGTTGCATTTACTGGTACATATTGCTTATTGTTTTTTGCTTGTTTCCCCTGTCACTTTTCATGGAAGTTTATATTTTTAATAATGCTATAAACCACCCAGAGGACTGAGCTAGTGGGTGGCATAAAAATGTAATAAATATTTATAATACTGGATGAGGTGGCATGGCTCTCTGTGGCTGTATGGGAGGCTTGTTGGTGATGGCAAATGCACCTTTGCAAAACACACAAACGAAGAAACACCTGTCCTTTGTGTGTGCTACATGTCTTCAAACCAGTAAACACTTGGGAGGCCTTGACAGGTCTGGATTACCCTGGAAACTTCTCAGTATGCAAGGAAATTAAGAGAAATCTCAGACCTCTTTTTATGTACGCAACCGCAGCAGCTAGGATTTTAATAGCAAAGAATTGGAAAGGTGGTAGCACCCCCACAGAAACCGACTGGCAAGTGAAAAGGATAGAATGGGCAAAAAAAATGAGAGGCACAAATACAAGATGGGTGACACCTGGCTTGAGAGCAGTACATGTGAAAAGGATCTAGGAGTCTTGGTTGACCACAAACTTGACATGAGCCAACAGTGTGATGCGGCAGCCAAAAAAGCCAATGCAATTCTGGGCTGCATCAATAGGAGTATAGCATCTAGATCAAGGGAAGTAATAGTGCCACTGTATTCTGCTCTGGTCAGACCTCACCTGGAGTACTGTGTCCAGTTCTGGGCACCACAGTTCAAGAAGGACACTGACAAACTGGAACGTGTCCAGAGGAGGGCAACCAAAATGGTCAAAGGCCTGGAAACGATGCCTTATGAGGAACGGCTAAGGGAGCTGGGCATGTTTAGCCTGGAGAAGAGGAGGTTAAGGGGTGATATGATAGCCATGTTCAAATATATAAAAGGATGTCACATAGAGGAGGGAGAAAGGTTGTTTTCTGCTGCTCCAGAGAAGCGGACACGGAGCAATGGATCCAAACTACAAGAAAGAAGATTCCACCTAAACATTAGGAAGAACTTCCTGACAGTAAGAGCTGTTCGACAGTGGAATTTGCTGCCAAGGAGTGTGGTGGAGTCTCCTCCTTTGGAGGTCTTTAAGCAGAGGCTTGACAACCATATGTCAGGAGTGCTCTGATGGTGTTTCCTGCTTGGCAGGGGGTTGGACTCGATGGCCCTTGTGGTCTCTTCCAACTCTATGATTCTATGATTCTATGATTCTATGAATATTTACAACTCACAAAGATGACAGGGAGAATAAAAGGAAATTCAATACAGAAAGTTAATATTGGATAATATTTAAAGAATATCTTAAGAATTACTGTGACAATGTTTACCTCCTGACAGACTTAGATTGAATCTTTAAATATAGAGAAAGTACATAGCAAAATTTTCCTAATAGAAAATGGGAAAGTAAAATAATAATAATAATGAAATGTGTATAAACAAAATGTAAAATATCACAATGAGAAAAATCAGAAGTTAATGTCTATGGTGTGACTATGTAGTGGTGTGTATTGTATGTATTGTCTAAGCTGTATGTAAATTGATGTAAATTGATATATAATAAAGGCGATTTAAAAAGAAAAGAAAAGAAACTTCTCAGTATGCAAGGAAGTTTGATTCTGAGGTCTCAGCTCCTGTTTTTGGCAGTCAGTGGTGCCATCGTGTGGCCAGCTTGTGCAAAGGCAGACTGAATATCCCACAAAGGGGGACATTGTGGCATCAGAAAGCCTGAGCTTCATAGGATAGTGCAGTTCTTTACTTCTAGGAAAAATGGTGCTGGTATTGCAAGCCCTTCAGTACCTCAGGGGGGGCACTGGGGGAGAGGACACTTATGTATGTATCATAGGGTGGGGCTCTATGATGACATGGGCCTGCAAACTTTAAAAGACAACCCAATATCTGAGCAAGGCTGAAGGATGGAACTGTTAGAATTTCTGATCTATGATTGTAGTCATGGGATTTTTGTTTATCACATGACAGTGTATGTTTTGACTCCGCAGAGTGGGAAGTGACGAAGACAGGATGTTTGTGTTACTGTGTTCCATGAAGTGGGACTATTGTCCTTTGTTCTTCTTCTCTTTGCTGTCTGATGCTAGAGAGAGAGGGAGCCATGTTACAGTGCTCCGTGTCTGTTTAGGTGTAAATAAAGTAGATTAGCCAAAATGGTGAGTTGCTGAGGTCCATTAAGCAACTGCGCAAACTCTGCGGATCCCTAAGCGTGCCGGTGTTGGTGTCGCTGTGATGTTCGGGCAGAAGAAAGCTTTTGAAGCTCCTGAACGATCGACCAGGAGGGAGAGAACATGCCAGTCGGGCATGTGTCTCTGCCAAGGTCCTACTCGAGTGTAGGCTGACCTCCTGGCAGGAACTTGGCAGTCAAGGTACAGAATTACAGAATTGACCTTGAAGGGCAACTGGAAAAGGAGAAGGGGTGTGTGTGTGTGTGTGTGTGTGTGTGTGTGTGTGTGTACGTGTTTTCATTTCAGTTTTGTGTATGTGTGTGTTCCCCCCCCCCCGGATTTTTTTTTGTGGAAACAGAGATTGGAGGAACTCTTCTGCAAATGTTTCCTCTTTCAGAATGATGTGTGCTGTGGCTTCTAAAGTGGCCTTTTAAAATAATACAGCTGCAAACCTTAAAGGTCAAAGTTTCAAAGATATAGCTCTGTGGTGAGGCTCACGCTTTGCAAATGAAAGGTCTAGGTTGAGTCTCTAGCAGCGGTGGAGCATATGCCCACTCTGCCCAGGGTGGGTGTGCTCCCGAGGGGGGCGTGGCATGGAGGGTGCCCTCCCAGGCGTGGGATAGCTGCTCGGGTGCCCCGAGTGGCGCACACACCCTGCAGCCAGGGGCGGAGAGAGCTGTCCATGGCGGACATTCGGCACACCGCCCACGACTCCCAAGCCTCCCCCAAGCTGTCAAAATGAAGGGGAGGGGGGGCAATGCCACTGGCAAAGTGGTGCAGCTCCCCCCTTACCCCGATGGCTCGGGGTAGGTTTGGGAGTCACAGGCAGGAGGCACGTTGAATGTCACTCCCCTCAGTGAGGGCACCTGGGGTGGACCGCCCCCACCGCTCCCCTTTCTAAGCCCCTGGTCTCTAGCATGCCCAGGTAGGGCTGGCAAGGCCCCCTTTTGAAGCCATGAAGGTACACCTGAACAAATGGACCAGCTGTCTCACTCAGCCTAAGCACTCATCTTCTGTTTGTCCCATGATCTTTTCCATTTGTCTCATGTTTTCTAGGGCTCTGAGAGATTTTTCTTCCATCCCGCCACTTCCCCTGGGAAAATTCGCTGTCTACCACTGAATCAGAGCAAATTTCCATCCTCAGTAAACCCAATTAGTATTTATTTTTTCTGATTCAACAGTAAACCACAGGTTTTCCTGGGGAAAGAGACAGTACAAAAAAAAAAACTATGGACCCATGCCTAAAAATCATGGGACAAGTGTGGATGAGCTCTAAGGCAGTAGCATGTGTTTCTGTGGTCTGTGTGTGTGGTTTGGAAGCTGCACGGTCAGGGAAGAAACAATGCTGTCCAGGGTTGTAAAGACTGCGGAGAGAATAATTGGGTGCACTCTTCCCACCTTGGATCAAATCTACGCTTCCAGGTGCCATAAGAAAGCTGCAGAGACAGTGCATGATAGTGCGCACCCCGGAAATTATCTCTTTCAGCTTCTATCTTCTGGAAAAAGGTCCAGGGTTATAAAGACTAGGACTAGCCGCCTGAGAAACAGTTTCTATCCAAATGCAATTTTGGTTTTAAACACAGTGTAAGGAGTCTCTATGGGAGTATATTGTATTTTTAAAATAGGGTATCAGAGTTTTTAGGAGGCTAATCAGGTTGGGATAGCTGGAATAGCAGGCTTGTTGGTTTTTGAATGTCTTATGTAGATTTTTTCAATTTCGTTGTTCTGTTTGGGACAATGACAATAAAGATTATCATATCGTATCATATTGTATTGTATAAAAGAAATAATTTTAGACTAGCTGATAGTCCTGAGCTTCAAATTGCTGTCCTGAGAATGTCGCCCCCCCACCCACCGCAAACTGAGACCTGACAAGAGACCTTATCCATCAAGGGGATATCTGGTGGGGCCCCTAAAATAAAGAGAGAGAAACTGGTTGCAAGAGGCAGATTCAAACAGTTGCTAGCACTTGCATCCCCAAAAGCAGATAACTAATTGTATCCTGGAATGATGTGTGTTGACTCCAAGTAAGAAGGACCACCAGGTTCCATGGGACTTACTTCATAGCAGTCATAAGCCAAGGGGAATTGGGACCTGGAACTGTGTGTGGGTTTGTCTTCGCTTCTGTTTATCTTGGACCTAGTAAGGATGGTTCTGAAATGGTTTCTGCTTGCCCCATGCTTTCTAGCCATGAGTCTGGGCGGTTTTCAATTTCCCCGCCACTTTCCCCAGGAAAATTTGCTCTTTACCGCTGATTCGGAACAAATGTCAAGCCACAGGAAACCCAATTGATGTTTGGTTTGATTCAGTGGTAAAGAGCAGGTTTTCCCTGGGGAAAGTGGCAGGACAAGCAAAAGTTTGGATGAGCCGTCCGTCTAGTAAAAACTTCATTCCTTCTGCCTCATCTTAGGATGGGAACGATGCAGAGAGCACCACCATCATGCTCTTTGCAAGAAACATCCTTTCCCCCTTTCACATTTATTTTTTGTTCCCTCAACATCTAGCTTGGGAAGGACCTCCTGCGGCACTTAAAGGTGCTTTGTGAGTTTGGGTTGGTCTTAATGAAAGATCTGTTCTCCATCTTGGGGCAAATCTACGGCAATTTCTATCAGACGAAAGGTATTCAGGATAGTATTGTCCCTTAACACATATTAATCATTTCTCCAAACTCTCAGGGTGAGAGTGGTTTGCTTTCACTTCTCCAATATATAGACATTTCTACAGATACCTACTTAGCAGAACACTAAGTGCTCCAAGTGCCGACTGAGACGGTGCGAAATGAACTATTGCTTCAACACCAATTTTTAGGCAAGGAGGGCCGTTTGAATCCTGGGTTTTCCAGCTCACAGCAAACAGAGAATCAGGTCCTAAAGCAGGCACCATGAAAATATTCCACCAGGTATGTTGAAGAGCTGGTTGGATGCCCTGACTTTCAACATCTGCCTGCGCCAAAGCCTCAGACACAGGGCCAAAATTATCAGGACTCTGTAATGGGTGGAACGAGAGACTCTCTTATGTTGAGCCTCCTTAACCAGACTTGTCTCAGAACAGGAGCCCAGAAGATGACCATCATTTTGCTTTTATCCTCTGCCCTCGTTAATCTGAATAATTGACAGCTACCATTCACCTCTCATGGAACACAGGCAGCTCCAAAAATGGGTGGGGCTGGCTTCATTAAGATCTGGGTTGTGTTTTGGTGGGAACATGCCTAAAGAGAACGGCTGAGTGAGCGCTCTAGTGTGGGCCTGGTCAAAGAGACTACGAGATAAAGGTCTCACCCCCAGCCACAGACCCCAAGCCCCACTTACCTGCTGGATCATAGCCATGTGTCCCCAACAACCTCAGCAAGGCCACGACCCCCAGAAGCAGCCCAGCTGGGACTCCCTTTATGAGCTGTGGTTCCTGGTAGCGGTTCCACATCGTTTGGCCTCAGCAGCAAGATGTCGACTTTGGTGGGTTCTCCTTCTGTGTTGCTAGGAGACAGAGCCTGGCCATGTCCACCAAGGAAGGGGGTGGGATGAACAGGTCACCCATCCCCTATGGACCAGACACAGGGTAGCACCACCTCCAAGGAAAGAGTCTCCAGGAAGCAGGCAGAACCTCTCTGCTGGCAGTAGAGCACTGGGCGTTACAGTGTCTCCAAAGAACTTCTGGAGGAGGTCTGGTCATCATGGCTGGGCTGTGGAACCTCTACACAATAGACCTTCTGGAAGCCTGCAATCTTCTGGAAGCCCAGCAAGGCCTTTCTGTTTGGTCTGATCTGAGCAGCAGATGTTGGGACTCAATCCACGGCCTGCCCAATTTCACAAATAACCACAGGAAGGATGCTCACAGAGAAACCCATAGAACTATGGAAACATCACAGGGGCTGTTGAGAACAACTCAACTTTGATCCACCTCAGCCTGCAAGACACCTTGGGGCCAGGCTGGCAAATGCCTCCACATCACCAAGAGACCTTTGGCCAAGTGGTGAGGCTGAAATCGGTTTCCCAATTCCTTCTCTGACATTTCTTGTGCCCAAAGGTTCTTCTTCCAGGCAGAGTTGAGATGACCAAATGTCATATCCACTTTCCTTAGCTAGCTAGTTATTTTTCTAAAACTGATTACAGTGGTACCTCGTGTTATGGAAGAGATCCATTCCGGAGGCCCATCTGTAATGTGAAATGCCCGCAACTTGAAGCGCTGTGTTTGTGCAGACACGTGGCGCAATTTGGCGCTTCTGCGCATACACGAAGCGTGATTTAGCACTTCTGTGCATGCGCGAGTGGCAAAACCCGGAAGTAACCTGTTCTGGTACTTCTGGGTTGCCACAAGACGTAACGCGAAAAGACGCAACATGAAGCGGATGCAACACAAGGTATGACTGTATAAGTTGTTGTTATATTAGCAAATGAAAATTGTATGCCATTCATTACTCTTATTACATTTTCTTCCCACCTTTCCCAAAACAGCCAGAGGCAATTTAAGGGGGGGGAATCAAATATATACATGGTTTTAAACCAGACTATGAACAGCAAATAATCCATATAATACTACCCCCCACCCATTTTTTAGAAACAAAATCACCTGGCAAAATGCAGACCTGATTACATCTTTTTCCTGGAAAAAATACCTCTGTGAGCACAAGTTTATTACAATTTCATTTATTATTCCTGGGATACGGTATGAAAGGTGAAATAAAAATACTGCATTAATAAAGGGCATTTTGAGCCTTGAAAGCATATCTCAGCCACATTTGCAACATCCTTATTAGGCAGATCACTGTTACAATTTCCAGCTGGGGGAAAGGAGGAAGAAGACTGCCTACAAGCCAGGATGGCATTCAAATCCGCATGATGCTTCATCAGCTCACAAGCAGAGAGATACTAAGAGTCCAGCCTTCCTCCAGATTACTGCAGCATTTGGTTCCCATGAGGAAGTTTGCTTTTAGTTTCCAGAAGATTTGCCTCTCCAGTCACCTGCAGGAAATATGGGAAACACCTTCCTGATTGATGTTGCTGTGGCAGACCCTGCCAGTGTCTCCAAGAGGTTGCAGGATACTTTCCTCAACATTGTATACCTGAAGGAGCGTCTCCACCCCCATCGTTCAGCCCAGACACCGAGGTCCAGCCCCGAAGGCCTTCTGGCGGTTCCCTCCCTGCGGGAAGTGAGGTTACAGGGAACCAGGCAGAGGGCCTTCTCGGTAGTGGCTCCACCCTGTGGAACACCCTCCCATCAGATGTCAAAGAGATAAACAACTATCTGACTTTTTGAAGACATCTGAAGACAGCCCTGTTTAGGGAAGTTTTTAATGACTGATGTTTTATCGTGTTTTTAATATTCTGTTGGGAGCCGCCCAGAGTGGCTGGGGAAACCCAGCCAGATGGGCAGGGTATAAGTAATAAATTATTATTATTCAAACCCATCAAACCTTTGGGGTAGTTTCTTGGGAATGGTGGATGTAGAAAGAATTTGCCCATGCGAAGTCCACCTGCTGGAAACTCTTACTCACATGGTCCTTAAATGTAAACTATATGCTGATCTCCACCAGAAGTTTCTAGATCAACTCTGCATCCCCAAATGGAAACCAGAGTTGGAGGTCATACATTTTCTATTACTGGGGAATGATCAGGAGCTCACCAAGTTAGCAGCTAAATATCTCTATTTAGGTTTTTTTGTCACAGAAACACATTGCAGACGTCTGATCTCCCTGGAGACCTAGAGATGTAACGTGAGACTTTTCGCCTCTTTTCATTTGACAAATGTTCTGTGACCTTGGGGAGGTGGTCATTCTGTATTGATTTACTATGGATGTTTGTATGTGACACCAATAAAAGGTTTGATGATGATGATGATGATTCTCGCCCTGAGCATTTGGGCCACAGAGCCTGCTTGGAGCTGCTCAGCTGCTGCCCCCAATCCAAAAACTGAGATGATCCATTTTGATGCCTGGTTCCTCCCCACTCCCCACGCCCGGTGAGGACCAGACCTTGTACATAGCTGGCTTTCTATGGGGTGAGAACATG
This sequence comes from Podarcis bocagei, assembly GCF_964188305.1. NCBI lineage: Eukaryota > Metazoa > Chordata > Lepidosauria > Squamata > Lacertidae > Podarcis > Podarcis bocagei. The sequence continues at coordinate 3,803,245 of NC_138135.1, forward strand.
GTGCCACCAGTTTGTTGATGTTGAACCTGTGAAGGTCTGGCCAATGCATGGATGGTTGACCACTTAGGAGCTCCACGGGTTCCACAGAGGAAGAAAGGCTGGATGTTAACAAAGGAATATCTGGGCTTCTCAATTCATCCCAGGCTTCTCAAGTTCTTTATTATTGCATACAGCAACCGTGTGAACAGCTTGGCTTCTTTTTGTGATGCGTTGTGGTTCTAGCGTTGCCTTGTAGTTTACTTAGGATATGAGCCACCCCCTTGAAGTGGAAGGGCCGTCCGATGGGCTGAGAGAGGGTGCGACAGAGGGCATAGGGAAGGTGTAGGGAGAAGATAGTCCGATGTATGCTTCCACAGTTAAGCCAAGCCCTACCAGGCCCTGCCTGAAGACTGGCGAATTCCAGTGAGCAGAGAGACATTTGTCAAAGAGAACACAGAGCAAGCCAGGCAACTTCTGGCTGGACGGAATTCTTTCCTAAATGCAAGTCACCCAGAACACTTCCCTCGGGGGAGATGAGCAAGGCACGGTTGGAAGTTGATCCCACAAAGTCCTCCTCCAAGGAGAAAGAGGAAGAGGATCAGTCACCGCGAACACTCAAAGTGGGAAGGTTTTACAGAGTATGTAGGCATGGGCAGAGGCAAAGCTGCCTGCTGCAACCACCTCTAAGACCATGCCTTGCTTTCGCTCTGTTGGATCAGCCTCTCTGAGGATCCATGGACATTTAAAGCAGGGGTAGGCAACCTAAGGCCCGTGGGCCGGATCCGGCCCAATCACCTTCTCAATCCAGCCCACAGACAGTCTGGGAATCAGCATGTTTTTACATGAGTAGAATGTGTCCTTTTATTTAAAATGCATCTCTGGGTTATTTGTGGGACATAGGAATATTGTCATATTTTCCCCAAAAATATAGTCCGGCCCACCACATGGTCCAAGGAACGGTGGACCGGCCCACGGCTGAAAAAGGTTGCTGACCCCTGTCCTGAGTGCAAATCCTGCATCTCTAGGCAGGGCTGGGGACTTCCCTTCCTTGAAACCCCAGGAAGCTGCTGCCAGTCTGTGTAGACAATACAGACCTAGTTGGGCCAAATGGTCTGACTCAGTATGAAGTAGTTTCCTATGTCCCTAACATGTGGATTTCCCTCAATGAAAAGGGTGCTGAAAGCCCTCATTGGAGTTCGCAACTGTTCAGCTGTGCATGTACAAAGTACGGCGAGTGGCAGGAGCTTATGCAAGGGAGGCTAAGAGGCCGACGCGCAGCTGCAGCACAAAGGCTTTGGGCTACACGAAGGAGAACAGCAGGGCTCCAGCGATGGGTCACTGCCCCTCGCAAGCTGACTCTCCCCAAACTCCATCTGTTTATCGAAAAGCGCCTTCTGCAGAGAGAGCTCCTTGAGGGCAGACAGGACGTCGGGTCCCACAGGGCCGCCTCGAAGGAGGTTGTAATTCTCCGCAGGATCTGACTCCAGGTCAAAGAGCAGTGGGGGCTCGTGGCCTGTGAGGGGGGTCATCCCGTGGCAGTCGTGGTCGGGGGTCGTGTCGCTATGGAAGGCTCCTGCAATGACACAAAAAGGAGACATGGCGCACCATGGCCGTCCCAGGTCAGGAAGGGGTTCAGATGACCACAGGGAGCGCAAGGCAGGATCAAGCCCTGAGCTTACCTTGCGTGAAGAAGTGGGCTTTGTATTTTCCATAGCGGACTGCGAAGACGCCGAGCAACTGGCTGGGGGCTGGAGGGTAATAGAACATGGTCTGACGGGGACTCTGAAAGAGGAGCCAGAATGATATGCCTTGTGATATTTGGTTGAAAGGCAGCATATAAAATTAAGGAAGAACAATATGGGGAGGGTAATATGCAAAGCATGAGACTTTCCACTTCATTGGCTGCCAAGAGAGAAAACATTGAGTGGGACGGCATCAGCGACAGGTCTGCTTTGTGGAGTGTAATCGACTGGTGCAGTCAAATGCAACATTCCTTCTTTCCCTAGAATGGGCACAAGCAGGGGGACATCCGGTCAGTGTAACTTCCTGTTCCACTGGTCTGGAGCATCCTCCCCCTGCATGTGACCTGGGAGAAGGGCCTGGCTCTGGCTGACTCCATAAAAGAGACGAGTCATGCAGCCATCTCTCTCCCTCGATTCCACGCTGCTCTCCTGCTGCCAGTTTTGTTCTCTTGATGCTGGTCTCTTAATGTATTTCACTGTCTGCTGGCTCTCAGCCAGCAGCGCATGGGCTTTGATCCTTACAAAGGATGTAAGCCACACTTTTCTCTGTATTTGTAACTGCTAGCTAGAGCCTGCCTTCGGGGATCATACTGTGAACTGAATGTGAGTAAACTTCTTGTTACTTTTAAGGAGAGACTCTTGTGTCCTTATTCTTTTAAGAAGGATAAAAGGGGACACCAGGAATAATCCAATCTGCTTAACTAAAGAGATTCAAACTAATCTGCAAACTAGCTTTCTGCTCTGCTACATGTCTCACTAGAGTGAGTGAAGGAAGGATAATATTTAATCAATATATCCTCTCCTACTATCCTTAACATTCCCACATGCTTAACCTAATCTTACCTGGAAGCACAGAAGTATTTGCGCCAGCAGCAGCAGCTGGACATATCAAGGGCCCCGTTACCTTCAGTAGTTTAGGGCCTCATCAAACCTAAATCCAGCACGCTTCTCAAACTAGGTAGCACAGCTGCTCTCCAGCGTCACCAAGCTCCCCTCAAGCACCATGGCCTCAGAGATTCGCTCGACGCCTTGCGGTCCCTCAAACGGTGTCGGAGGGAACGTGGTGGAACTGCTGCAATCCCGGAAGACCAGTCTGCAGTGGCAGCACGGAAGCAGGATGGAGTGCAGAGGGGTCAACGGACCACCCTGTTTCCCTGCCCCTACCTGTCCCCCACCCGGCAGCCCAATTCAATTCACGCTGACTGTGACGGCCGATGCTGAGATGGAGAAACCAACCGGAAGCTCACCTTCCCACTTCCAAAGAGGATGGGGCTGAGGTTGTAGCCGTCCAGTGTGACATTGGGGAGAGGAACCCCAGCCAAGGCCGCCATGGTAGGCAGGATGTCTAGGGTGCTGGCCAGCTCATGGGTCACACCTGAATGCAGAAACAGACAGGAAAAGAAGGGGCAGCGAAAGACAATGGGGGTATGGTACTTTAAATTTTGGCGTTGACTTGTTTTAGCCCACCCGGGGAGGGTATACCCCCTAGAAATCCATTAAAAATAGTATTAATTATAACACCCCCATGTAACCGACAGGCAAGAAATACACCCAGTTTCACCGCCAGCCAAAGCAACCCCTGTCCTTCCTGCTAGATTGTAAACATGACCTGCAAGGTCCAGGATGGGGAGGCAGTCCTTTAAAAAATATTTTTTTAAAAAAAAACACACCAGGTGCCCAGCCCCGATTTGGAAGACATGCGCTCTGGCATCCTCTGAACACAAGGCAGGAAGGGTAGCCAGGGCAGATGCAAGCAGTGGCATAGCAAGGTTAGGTGGTACCCGGCGTGGAAAATTTCTTGTCACCCCCTCCCCCCTGAAATCTAGTTGGACTCCCAAGAGACTGCGACCTACTCACAGTATAAAAAGACTGGCTGTGATCTACCCATTGTCATTGCCAGGAGTTGTTGAGTTTTTTTTAGGGGTAAAAGGTAAAGGGACCCCTGACCGTTCGGTCAAGTCGCAGACGACTCTGGGGTTATGGCGCTCATCTCGCTTTATTGGCCGAAGGAGCCAGCGGCATACAGCTTCCAGGTCATGAGGCCAGCATGACTGAGCGGCTTCTGGCAAACCAGAGCAGCGCACGGAAATGCCATTTACCTTCCCGCTAGAGCGGTACCTATTTATCTACTTGCACTTTGACGTGCTTGCGAACTGCTAGGTGGGCAGGAGCAGGGACCGAGCAACGGGAGCTCACCCCGTCGCGGGGATTTGAACCGCCGGCCGACCTTCTGATCAGCAAGTCCTAGGCTCTGTGGTTTAATCCACAGTGCCACCCGCGTCCCTTTTTTAAGGGGAGGGTTGGCCAAAGTTGTTGAGCTTCTTTTGGGGTTACAGGCTTTGGGTCCTGAGCTGAGGGAAATTCTCCTTCTCTCCTTCCTTTCACCCTCCACTTGTTTGCTTGCCTGCCTCCTTCCCGTCCTCTCCTTGCCTGCCTGCCTCCTAAAGCAGCCTGGGAGCGCGGGGCTGCCAAAACGAGGGGGGAGTGAAGGCCACTGGCAAAGCGGCACAGATCTACCCCTTCCCCTGACAGATCGCGGTAGGCGGGAATCACAGGCAGGCGGTGTGCAGAATGTCACCTCCCTCAGTAATGACACCTGGGGCAGTCCACCCCCACCTTGCTCCACCCCTGGATGCAGGACTGCACCTGCTCTAGCGGTTGCTGCAACCCTGAGGCAGCAAGGGCTGGACATACCTGGGGCCAGACATACCTGGGGCAATGCGGCCTGGCCAGTAGGCCACAGCAGGCTCCCTCACTCCTCCCTCATACGTTGTGCCTTTGCCACACTTGAGGTGGCCAGAGCTCCCTCCTCGGGACATGCGCATAGTTTCAGGGCTGTAAGCGAGAGGAAATAAACATTAGGATCATAGCTGTCAAGTGTCCCTTATTTGGCGGGACAGTCCCTTATCCCAGCGCCATGTCCTGCTGCTGTCCCTTATTGATGAGGCTTCGTTTGGCTGCTGGCTAGGCTTTCTGCCTTTGCCTCGGAAGGGCTCAGAAGTTGAACATACCTGTGCCCGGAAAATCCCTTATTTTGGCTGCTGATCCCTTATTTTTGAGGCTGCTGGTCCCTTATTTTCAAATCTGTAAGTTGACAGCTATGATTAGGATGCAATATTCCCCCATCCCACCCCTTTTTCATTTAAAACATTTTCTAAATTACATTTCAAAATATTCATTTAGGCAACCTTAAATCAATAACTTCCCTTCTCTTCTTTCCATGGTTCATTGTACATACCTTAAAGGTAAACAGACCCCTGACCATTAGGTCCAGTCATGGCCAACTCTGGGGTTGCAGCGCTCATCTTGCTTTACTGGCTGAGGGAGCTGCCGTTTGTCCGCAGACAGCTTCCAGGTCATGTGGCCAGCATGATTGAGCCGCTTCTGGCGAACCAGAGCAGCACACGGAAACGCCGTTTACCTTCCCACCAGAGCGGTACCTATTTATCTACTTGCACTTTGACGTGCTTTCAAACTATGTTGGCAGGAGCAGGGACCGAGCAACGGGAACTAATCCCGTCGCAGGGATTTGAACCACCAGCTTTCTGATCGGCAAGTCCTAGGCTCAGTGGTTTAACCCACAGTGCCACCTGTGTCCTTTTACATACCTTACATCCCTGCACATTTTATATGAACTAAACCGTTCAGTAATCAATTGCTACATCCATCAAATCTTATTTGCACTGTCGAATTTATCTTAATGCTACCAGCGTTTTCAAATGAACACAGTTTTCACCCATATATTCAGGAAACATTTTCCAGTCTTCTTTAAATGTGCATATTTCTTGTTTTCTTATTCTATTGGTTAGATATATTCCATCAGTTTAAGTTGCCCTTCTTCTTTGGTTGGGACATCACTCCTTTTCCATTAAAACATCTCCTTTCTAACAAACTTGGTGCAGATCACTTGCGTCTTACGCAGGGATTAATTTCCCTGGGCTGTGTGTATAAAGCCGAAATCGCGTATGGTCAAAACAACACCTTGGAAGTGGCCCTGTGTGATCATCTTTACCTTCCAGAGCCGGCATGCCAAAAGGGTCTTAACCCCTCACCACAAACGGGAAAGAGAGCTTTCAAACACTGAGACTTTCTTACTGGTCTCTGGGAGGCTCTTGCGAGATCTTGCATGGCCACCCCAAGATCTCATGAGAGCCTCCCAGAGCCCAGTAAGGAAGTCTGAGAGTTTAAATGCTCCTTCCACACTGGGGAAGCCCTGCGCAAAAAGAGCTTTTAAGTTCTCTGCCTTCCATGTGTTTAATTTGTGCAATGTCAACCGCATACAGTTGAACTTGCATGTGTTCAATGCACATAAGTTGCCTGGAACTCAAAGCTCCCCAAATTCTGCAGCCATATCTTATGGCCAGATGGAGCAATTTGCCTTCAAGGAGCTCAGGAGCTCGGCCGTAGTCAAAAAGTATATATGGCAGCAGAACTAGTCTGCAATGTCAGCAATTCACTGTCCGTCCTAATAAAATCCGCCACAGTCTTTGCCAATCTTTCCTGCTTCCCGAGCAAAAAAAAACCTTTGAGACCCAGTTCTGGGTTAGATATCTTGGAGATGAGAAGCAGCATCACCCGTTGTCGGCGGTGAAGAACACCAGGGAGTTTTCGGCTACCCCGCCGTCCTGCAGCGCTTGCAAAATGTGCCCCACGGATCCATCAAACTCAAGGAGGGCGTCTCCGAAAGGGCCCCTGGGCGAGCGGCCTGCGTATTCTTGGCTCCCAAACTGGGGGTAATGCGTGTGCTGTGGACGAGTAGAGAACAAGGCACTTGTCAATGTTCCTAACTTCAGCAGAATAGTTTTATCAGGAAACCTCGGAAGAGCCCTGCTGGTTCCATGGGCCAAGGTGGCCCAGCCAGACACCTCTGGGGAGCTTGCAAGGACGATTCAGAAGGGACTAGCTCTCTCTCCCCCTTTAGGCATCCTGGCTCATTGCAGTTGATAGAACAGATGCTGGGAAATTAAAACTACGTGTACCGCCATGCTCCACCCCCAGCTTAATTTGTCCAAAAGTTGATCTCTACCATTCCCATTTTCCTGGCTGGGGCTTCTCTGTGGTGGCTCCCTTGTTATATACAGTGGTACCTCAAGTTACAAATGCCTCAGGTTACAAATGCTTCAGGTTACAAACTCTGCTAACCTGGAAGAGGTACCTCGAGTTGAGAACTTCTAGGAGACAACTTAAAGAAACACATTTTCTCACAGGCTTTTGAACTGATTATAAGGCTGCTGCAGCATTACTAACTGGTTTAATCGCCTTGTTGCAGTGTTTTAATGGTGTTTTAACTTCATTATTTTGTTTTGTTCCCACTAAACACCAGGAAGAACTTTCTGACGACACAAGTCATACAGTAGCAGAATAGACCATCTACAATAGCAGATGATGGACTTTCCTTTCTTGGAGGGTTTTAAGCAGAGGTCGGGCGGCCATCTACCATGTATGTTTTTGTTAAGAGTCCGTCATTGTGTGGGGTTCGGCTAGAGGACCCTCAGAGTCCCTTCCAACCCTTACAATTCTTTGTTAAAGACAGGGGCAGCCCAGCAGTGCTCTTAACTGCCCGCACCTGGTGGTCAGAAACATGCAGCATTTTATATTTATAAAATCATCATTTGGCAGCAGAAGAGCCTTGAGGTTTTGAGAAGGGTCTGGACCTTTAGAAATGTGCATACATGAGATTATTTTGCAGGATGCACTTCATCACCCAAAGGTGGGGCTAAGCATGATACGGGGAACTCAGACTACTCTTTTAAAGCACCCAACCCTTTTTCAAAAGCCGCTCAAGACAAGAGACTTGCAGCAGTTCTGCTCTTTGTGAAGAAACACCTGCTGCAGTTATCTCCCGCTTGAACTACTGCAATGCGCGCTACGTGGGGCTACCTTTGAAGGTGACCCAGAAACTACAACTAATCCAGAATGTGGCAGCTGGACTGGTGACTGGGAGTGGCCGCCAAGACCATGTAACACCAGTCCTGAAAGACCTACATTGGCCCCCAGTACGTTTCCGAGCACAATTCAAAGTGCTGGTGCTTTAAAGCCCTAAATGGCCTCGGTCCAGTATACCTGAAGGAGCATCTCCACCCCCATCACTCAGCCTAGACACTGAGGTCCAGCTCTAAGGGCCTTCTGGAGGTCCCCTCCCTGTGAGAAATGAGGTTACAGGGAACCAGGCAGAGGGCCTTCTCAGTGGTGGCGCCCGCCCTGTGGAACAGCCTCCCATCAGATGTCAAGGAAATAAGCAACTATCTATTAGAAGACATCTGAAGGCAGCCCTGTTTAGGGAAGTTTTTAATGTTTGAAGTTTTATTGTGCTTTTAATATTCTGTTGGGAGCTGCCCAGAGTGGCTAGGGAAACCCAGGCAGATGGGCAGGGTATAAGTAATAAATAATAATATTAGCTTCAGAGGGGAGCGGGGTGCATCAAAATTCCCATCAACAAGAGAGGTGGAAGACCATGTGGCTGCTCATTCTTGCCTGTGTGGCATACAAGCACATCTCACACAGCAGCAGGCAGCGCTGGAGCTCTGCTGGACTCCAGAGAACAGGCTCCAGCCCATCCGAAGGACAGGAATAAAACTTAACTGCCTGGGTTCTTTGCCCCAAGCCTGCACAAAGAGCTCCGGAACTTACATGGGAGGCATAATATAGCAGAAAGGGCTGGTTGCGCTGTGCGCAAGCGACAATGAAGTCTCGGGCAAAGCTGTTGTAGAGAGGCTGCAAGTGTGGGAAGGACACAGGTTGCTGTATGATGCTCTGGTTCCAGAACAGGGGGACGGGAACCACTCCCTGGTCACAGGTCCCAAAGCAGGGCGTGTCTGGGGGGAAGCAGGTGAGGTTCTGGCAGGGGCCCTGAAGCAGGACGAAGAAGGGGAAAGGCAGTGTTATCACAGGAGAGAGGAGGAGTCAGAGCATGTCAGTGGCACAGAATGTACACAAAACCACAGTCGCTTATTGCCTTAGAAGCCCATTTAAGGGTTGCCACTCGTCGTTCTAGCTCTACCAGCACCACCCCCATATGGGCAATGATGAAGTTTAACCTTAATCTTTCTCTCTCTCACACACACACACAAACACACGGCCAGATTTAGCTTTGATGAGGCCCTAAGCTACTGAAGGTCATGAGGCCCTTAATGTCCAGCTGTCCTTTGTCAACAACAAATTGTCACTGTTTTGTGTGTTGAATGTATGCTATATGGTAATTGATGGACCTAATAGGTATCTCAAGCCATTTACACATGTTGGCATGCAACTAGTCCACGCAGAATGTAGGCACCCTATATATAGAAATATACCTGAAGGAATGTCTCCACTCCCATCGTCCAGCCCGGACACTGAGATCCAGTGCCGAGGGCCTTCTGGCAGTTCCCTCATTGCAAGAAGTGAGGTTACAGGGAACCAGGCAGAAGGCCTTCTCGGTAGTGGCGCCCGTCCTGTGGAACGCCCTCCCATCAGATGTCAAGGAAATAAGCAGCTATCTTACCTTTAAAAGACATCTGAAGGCAGCCCTGTTTAGGGACGTTTTCAATATTTAACGCTGTATTGTTTTTAACACTCGATTGGGAGCCGCCCAGAGTGGCTGGGGAAACTCAACCAGATGGGCGGGGTATAAATAATAAATTATTATAATAATATTATTATTATAGAAAGGAACAAACTAGTGATATTTTAGGAAGCAGGCTAGCAGGCGGGGCCCATGACTTACATCAGAGGAGCCTACACAATACAAAACACTGTTGCTGTATGTAGGTTTTATTTTATTGGTTTTTTATCTTATATTTTTGAAATGTACGTACATGCAGGTTTTTTTCCTTTAATTTTTTTTTGGGGGGGGCCCAAGAGAGTGGGGCTCTAAGCTAGAGCTTGTTTAGCTTGTATGTAAATCTGGCACTTCTCTCTCACACACACAATTCATCAACATTTCACAGCGAAGAACTTAACAAGAGCCTTGCCAGAGCAGACCAAATGCCCATCCAGACCAGCCGCCCATTCCCAAGAGGGGCAACTATGTAGATGCTCCCAGGAAACCCCCAAGTTCCAGGCCCAAAGGCAACAGCCTTCTCCTGCTGTTGCTTCCCAGTAAATAGGGCTCAGGGCCACATTCTGAAATGTAATGTTTAAAGTTCATTGCGTTGTTAATTTAATGCTTAAAAATCCCTGCATTGCAGGGGATTGGACTAGATGAATCTCAGTATCCCTTCAACTCTACAGTTCTGTGATTTGTTTGAGAGAAGCATTTTCCAAAGAATTAAGTGATATTGTATTGCCAATATAATACCAAGGTAAAGGTAAAGGGACCCCTGACCATTAGGTCCAGTCGTGGCCAACTCTGGTGTTGCGGCGCTCATCTCTCTTTACTGGCCGAGGGAGCCGGCGTACAGCTTCCGGGTCATGTGGCCAGCAGGACTAAGTCCCTTCTGGCGAACCAGAGCAGCGCACGGAAATGCCGTTTATCTTCCCGCTGGAGCGGTACCTATTTATCTACTTGCACTTTGACGTGCTTTGGAACTGCTAGGTGGGCAGGAGCAGGGACCGAGCAATGGGAGCTCACCCCGTCGTGGGGATTCGAACCGCCGACCTTCTGATCGACAAGTCCTAGGCTCAGTGGTTTAACCCACAGCGCCACCCGCATCCCAAGGTAGTCAGGTTCAAATCCGAACCTGCTGAATTCAGTGCTTTTCTTTTTTTATATAAAAAAATGAACAAACCACCAATTTCACAGTGAATGCTGTAATTGAGGGGGGAAACCTTGCATCTCCCCAAGCAGATCTGAGTTAGACCCTCTCATCAAAACTGCTTCAGCTGCAGCCTAAAGCACAAGGGTCTCCTAGCCCAGCTCTCCTCCTTTCCTGCAGCGACGCATCTCACCTGGTCATGCGAGTAGGGCACCCCCAGGAAGTGGTCGAAACCTTGGTGTGTGGGCAGGAACGTCCCATTCGGTCCGAGGCCCAGGTGCCACTTGCCTACCATGGCGGTGGCATAGCCTCGCCCCTTCAGCAGCTCCGCCAGAGTCACCTCGGCCAAGGGGAGGCCTCCTCGGGAGCCAGGGTAGAACACGCCGGGGTAAACGCCAGAGCGGGTCTGGTAGCGACCAGTCAGCAGGGCTGCCCTGGAGGGGTAAGAGCATGGAGGAAAGACACCAGACTTCTGGGCCAACAGCCAGGCAGTCACCCAGCTCCAGCCAAACCCCACCCACTCCAAAAGGAATATGCAGTCACCTGCCCACTCAAGGAAAGGTGCCCCAGGCAGCGCCAGATTTAGGGCAATCTGGACAGTTCCTCCCCCCCCCCCACTGGGCGCTGAGCAGAGCGGGTGCAGAATAATACTGTATTAGCCTGAATATAAGCCTCACTTCCCCCTCGCCAAATTCCGACCATGAAAAGTTAAACTGCAGCTTAAATTTGCGACCTTACAAAAATGGGTTTTTACGATATCGCTGCTGAAACAGACGTACAGTAAAAAGGAACAAAACATGTTTTCTTGCCAATTTGCGAGCTTCAGACTGTTGCCATTTACAAGTGTGCCTGTGGAATTGTGGCGATTGAATAGTGATTTATGATTTTAGGGGTTGTATGGAAACTTTTGCGGGCTTGCAAGATCAAAGGTTTCAATTGGCTCAGAGTTTCAATTCTACCAAACGCAGGAATTTTCAGCCTGTAACCCAATTTTAAGGGAGCAGATTATATTCCGTTATTGTCTTTCCTCCCCCCCCCCCCCAATTTTAAAGGTGTGGCTTATTTGCGGGCCAATACGGTAATAATGATACCCAATAATAATGACTCAAGGTTGGAAGGGGTGCCCAATTTTGTCCTTGCTCAGGGTGCCATATTACCAAAGTCCACCCCTGCCCAAGGACTAAGGGAAGGGAGTGATAGAACATGCAAGAACCAGTCATTGTGTGTGTACTGGTGTCCAGAACATTTTACGGTTAGCATAGTCTGTATAACTGCATATCTGGGGCGTGGGGAGGAGGGACTGAGTCCGGGAAAGATGACTGTCCCCTTTGGTGTGACTTATGTCACATTAACTAACTCCCAACAATTGATCAAGAAAGGGAGATGGGGATTGGCGTACCGGGAGGGGCTGCAGACGGGGCTGCTGCTATAGAAGTCGGTGAACCGTAGGCCGGCGGCCGCCATCTTGTCCAGGTTGGGTGTCGAGGAGGTGGGATGCCCATAGCTGCCCAGATCTCCAAAGCCCAGGTCATCGGCGAAAATGAGGACAATGTTGGGGGGCTGGCTGGCTGAACTCAGCGGAGCCAGGGCCACCAGGCACAGAAGCACAAGTCCCAGAGAAGGCATGGCTAATGAAGGCGTGTCCCCAAAGACCGTCCCCGGATGCTGCCCAGGTACTTAATGCCAAGGTTGGTGCCAGGAAGCCTGTTGGCCTACAGTCAGAAGAAGCTTTGCTGGAGTGACTACAGAGACAGGACAGGAACCAAATATTCTAGCCTCTCCAGCTCAAAACAACCATTGCCTCTTCTCAGCTACCTGCACCCCGACTCTAGAATAGCAAGATCACAGCACTAGGAGGTTGTCACGGATAATCCTCCTCTTTGAGGCAGATGGCAGGTGCTCTGTAGAAGACAAGTCTGCAAGGAGAACCAACAGCTCGGCAGGGATGGAGATATTGAAGAGTGCATCACTAAAAACATGAAGACCAAAGAAAGAAGACTCTCTTAAAACAAAAGAAGAACGCTGCTGCATCAAGCCATCTAATCCAGGATCCTGTTCTCACAGGACCAACCAGATGATCCAGTGGGAAGTCCCAAGCAGCATCCAAGCACAACAGCTCCTCTCCCCAGTTGGGAATCCCAGGAACTGGTGTCCTGATTCTGAAGAGCACAGCCAGCGTGGCTAACTAGTGCTTATCCACCATGAATCTGACAAACCCTCTTTTAAAGCCATGTACGGTGGTAGCCAACACTGTTTAAGGATACACGGAGTGAGGTAGGACTTTGCTTCGTCTGTCCTGAAATCTTCCAACATTCAGCTCCACTGAAGGGCTCTGAGTTCCAGCATTGTAAGGGGGGGGGGAGAAACCTTTGCTCTTTCCACTTCCCCTACACCCATGTTTCCAACATTCATAGAACCTGTAATGGGAGACAAAAAAATGCATATGCCCTATTTGTCTCATTTTTCACAGGGATTTATAGCCAGCTCCACACTTTCTGTGTTTAACTTCCCTCCCCCCAGCTGGAAGAACTCCTGCAGATGTCCATACCATGAATATGATCATGTTGGGATACTGCCAGGGAGATAGTGTCCATCTGAGCCCCCAAGCCGGAGTTCTGGACGTCCATCGGCCTCCCGTAGTCACGCAGATCCAACAGTTAGCGACACGAAGCCTCTGGAAATTCCTAGCCACATTCCAGGCTTGTGTACACTGTTTATCAGCAGAAACACAGCCAAAAGCTTGCACCGCAGAAGAGTATATTTAGCATATTTACAGACTTTATTAGCGTTTAACAGAACAAAAGAAAACGTGACCGTTCTGTGTCAGCATCTCTGGCCAACTGACAAAACCGAAAGGAATATCAGAACATAAACATCCTGTGACCAGGACATGCGCAGACTCTTACAGAAAGCCTGCTCCCTTTTAAGGTGGAACGGAAATATCCTAACATCCTCCCCCTTTCCGTGTAACCTGTTGTACCTGTGGTTCACCCAATTGCAACTTTTGTACATAAACCTTAAGTTGTTCTCTGTTAACAACCTTAGACAACAGATCAGCAGGAATTTCATTTCCTGGCATGTAGGACACCTGAATCAGTCCTTTCTGAATACACTCTCTTGCACGATGTAGCTTAATCTGCAAGTACTTGGTTCTCTGCTTGCAACTCTCGGAGTTCAGCAAAGCCAAACATGATCTATTGTCTTGATACACTTGTATAGGACATTTCACAGACACTCTGATGTCCTTAAACAGTTGCATCAACCATTCACAATCCATGAGTGAAAATGACAGAGCATTGAGTTCTGCTTCACAGGAACTTAGGCTCACTGTTGTTTGCTTCTTGCACAACCAGTCAAACAGGCAGTGGTTGTACATGTAGCATACTCCAGAAGTGCTTGTACCATCCGTGGTGTCACTTCCAAAACTTGCATCTGCAAAGATTTCAAGACCTCCAGTCTTCTGACTGGTGAACCTCAGCCTGTAGTGCATAGTCCCTTTCAAATAGCGGGCTATGCGCTTCAGAGCTTTCCAATCCTGAACCGTAGGATTGTTGGCATGTCTGCTAAGCAGATTACAGCTTACAGCTATGTCAGGTCTTGAACATCTGGCAATGAAGTTCATCTTGCCTAGAATGCATCTGTACAGCGTTGTGTCAGAAAACGCTTCAGCAGTACTGTCTACCTGGTAACCTGTCACCATCGGTGTGTCTGCTGGGTTTGCATCAACCAAATTCAACCTGGTTAATACATCAGCAATTTTCTGTGTTTGATGTACCAGAAAATTACCTGCTTGGTCTTTCTCCACCTGCAGAGAAAGATAGTTGGATACCTCACCAAGATCCTTCATGTCAAAGTGCTCCTTCAGCTGAGCTAGGGTGCTTTGGTAGAAAGCCTGATTCTTCCAAAACATCAGAAGATCATCAACAAAACATAAACAATACAGTTTGTTTTGTCCCTCCTCCTTGACAAACACACATGGATCAGCTTTGCCCTGGTGAAAACCTAGAGAAAGCAATGTCTCAGTGAGTTTTGTGTTCCAACACCTGGCACTCTGCTTGAGACCATATAAGGATTTCCGCAGTTTACAGACCATTCCCTTCTGTATCTCCATCCCATCAGGTGGAAGCATGTACAGCTCCTCCCCCAAAATCCCGTACAAAAAAGCTGCATTAATGTCATGGTGGGAAACATGCAGTTTCTCCTCCGCAGCAATCTTGAGCATCAGCCGAATGCTCTCATATTTGACTGTGGGAGAGTAGGTCTCGTGGTAATCCTGTCCTGGTACCTGTGAAAAACCTCTGGCAACCAATCTGGCTTTGTGTCTGACTACCTTGCCATTCTGGGCTGTCTTGGCCTTGAAGACCCATTTGCTGCCAACCAGTCTCATTCCTGGGACTACCGGTACCAGTTCCCAAGTTTGGTTCCTGTTCAAGGAATCAACTTCAGCCTTCATGGCATTAAGCCAAGGCTCAGCATCTTTAGAGGTTAACTCCTGAACCTCTTTGAAGCTTGAAGGTTCCCACACCTTCTCTGAGCTACTAAGAACAGCAGTTGCTGTCTTAGCAAACTCATCAGCATACCTCTTTGGAGGTCTGCCCTTGGTCGCCCTTTCAGATCTGCGTACTAGACGCAAGTCTTCTGGACTCATCTCCTCTTTCTTAGGAGAAAAGTGACCAATGGTGAACAGTGGTTCTTCCAGTTCATTGTCAGACGCATCAGATGGTCTGACTGAGGCCTGTGCGCTCTTGTAGTCTGCTGTGTCATCACTATCACTGACACCAGCAGCAGCAGCAGCGCCGCCCACTGAACTGGAATCCGAACTCTGATCATCATCATCATCCTCATCCTCATCCTCATCATCCTCATCCTCATCAGCAGCAGCAGCTTTCTCATCTTTAGCTGCTTGCTTGACATCACCTTCATCCTCCTCTGGGTAACTCTGGAAAATTCCCACATTTTCCCCCCACTTGGGATTGTACTCAACACTCCTTGTGAACTTAATGGACTTAGAGTCAGTCATCCATACCCTGTATGCACCTTTTTCGTACCCCATGAACAAACCATGTGCCCCACGCTTCCCAAGCTTGTTGGTTTGTTGTGTGCGTACCCACATGTCCGAACCAAAAATTCTCATGTGTTTGGTGTTGGGTTTCTTGCCAAACATCTTCTCATAGGGGGTACAACCAATGGGTGATGACAATCTGCGATTAACGGTATAAACCAAATTCCCCAGAGCCTCCCCCCAAAACTTATCAGGGAGATTGGCATCATGCAACAAGGTTTTTATTCCTTGCAGCAATGTCTGATTTGCTCTCTCCGCAAGTCCATTCATCCATGGCGATCTGGGCGTTGACATGTCATGCTGGATTCCCTTCTCAGTCAGGAAAGCTTCAAACTGCTGAGAAGTAAACTCCCCGCCCCGATCAGTAAAAAAACAAGAAATACGTTTACCGTGCACATTCTCCAACCAAGCACAGAATGCCTTAAACTTTGGAAACGCTTGCGATTTCTGTTTGAGCAAATACACATGAATATACCTGGAAAAAGAATCAATCAGAATCATGAAGTACCTTGCTCCTCCTATAGAGGGCGCAAGTGGTCCAACCAGGTCCGCATGCACTAGCTGGTAGGGTTTGGAAGCCTGCCTGCTAGACTCCTTGCCTTTTGGAGCAACCTTCACCTTGTTCTCTGCACAAGATACACATTTCATGTGAAATTTACAGGGTTTGATGTTCAAACCTTCAACCACCTCTGGCATCTTGGTCAGTGCCTTCCAAGAGAGGTGACCAAACCTTCGATGCGCATCATGAATGCAACCTGCATGAAGAACTTTGTTAGTTTGTGCAACACAACAAGAATCAGCATTATTCACAACAGCAGTGTCATCATAAGTTATATGGAACAAACCATCCATAAACTTTGCATGCAAATAGTCCTCTTTGCCTTTACTGATGACACAGACGCTCCTCTTGAAGGAAATCTGAAAACCACGCCCAGTAAGCTGTGGTACGCTCAGCAAGTTGCTCGCCGCTCCTGGAACAAAAAGTACATTACTGATGGTAGTGTGCAGACTTGCAAGTTTCACAGTCCCTTCTCCAGCAATTTGCAACGTCCTTCCATCAGCCAGGTGGATCTCACCTTCCTGAGGCTGGAAGGAGATAAAGAGATGGCGATCCTTCGAAATGTGGCGCGTACAGCCTGAATCAACAACAAAGCTGCCTTTGGCTGTTGGAGCAGTCTTTACAGCAAGCAAACCCTTGTTTTCCAGCGGTGTGGGCTTTTGCAGCTTGCCCCCCTGCTGCTCCTGGCCAGCAGACGTGCCTTTAGCCTTTGGTGAAGCTGTGCCAGCAAGCAAAACCTTGCTTTCCACTGGCGTGGGCTTTTGCAGCTTGCCCCCCTGCTTCTCCTGGCCATCTGCAGGCGGCTGCGGCTGTTTACCTTTGCCTTTCCGGCCTCTGCAAAGGCGATGGCCTTGGTTCTCACGAGAACCAGAGCTCTCAGCTGCCGACTCCTTGGCTCCCCCTGGAGGCTGGAATGCTGCCTGGGATGACGTGACGGTCAGCTCCCCCTGCAGCTTGCAACCGGTGCCCTCAGCATCCCTGCAATCACCCGCATTCTGGGAAACAGCTAGGACCTCCGATGCAGTCAAACTCTGGGCTGGGATTTTTGCCTTGTGAGCTTTCATCAAAGCATTCCACATCCCACGTGCAGTGGTGTTGCCAGCCAGCGTCTTAATTTCCTCAAGAGATACGGATAAGACTATTACGTCTATCGCTTTCGAATCATGTGATTTCCATCTCTCTGTCAGAGGAACTGGGGGGGCTTCACTCACGACATGCCACACCCCAAACTGACGCAGCAAAGATTCACACCATTTTGCCCAGGTTTCATAATTCTGCCCATCCAACTTAGGGCATTCAGCATTTCCATAAGCTTGGAAAAACTCCATTCCAGCTTTTACATTAGCCGTGAGTCTTATTATTAACTTGAGAGACTCCTTATCTTGGCAGCCATTAATCACGAAGTCTCTTTGGCTCAGCTCCCAGGCCAATTAAGCCTTGCCGGAGATCAAAGACTCTTTGCCGAGGTAAAACAGAAAAGCGTCCCTCTTTTCTTTCGCTTTTCCCACACCATACCTCTCAAACGCAGGCTGTTGCAGCTTTACTCTCCTGTAGGTGCCGTGAATCTGGGCCCGAAACCTTGTTGTTGGGATACTGCCAGGGAGATAGTGTCCATCTGAGCCCCCAAGCCGGAGTTCTGGACGTCCATCGGCCTCCCGTAGTCACGCAGATCCAACAGTTAGCGACACGAAGCCTCTGGAAATTCCTAGCCACATTCCAGGCTTGTGTACACTGTTTATCAGCAGAAACACAGCCAAAAGCTTGCACCGCAGAAGAGTATATTTAGCATATTTACAGACTTTATTAGCGTTTAACAGAACAAAAGAAAACGTGACCGTTCTGTGTCAGCATCTCTGGCCAACTGACAAAACCGAAAGGAATATCAGAACATAAACATCCTGTGACCAGGACATGCGCAGACTCTTACAGAAAGCCTGCTCCCTTTTAAGGTGGAACGGAAATATCCTAACAGTCCATACCATGAATATGATCATGTTTGCCACACCATTCCTGTGACTAACTGCTTTTCTAATCTAAAAAGCCACAAACATTGCAACTTTTCCACACAGAGAATTTTCACTTCTCCTTTCCTGCCCTGTGTGCTGCTCTGCAATATCCCTTTGCAATATACTGACCAGGTTTTGATGCGGTCACAGCAAAGATGTGCAGAGCACGTTGCAAATGATCTGCAGTTTTGTTTTCGATCCTTTTCTTAAGGAACCCTAGCATGGAATTTGCCTTTTGCTTATCTACACACTGGGTTAATGATCCCACAATGCCAAGATCCCATTCCCAGTAAGTCACTGCCAGGTCAGACGCTGTCAGCCTCTGTGTGAATTCAGGATCTGTCCCAGTTTCCATCAATTTACACTTACACCTGCCATTTTGTTGTCATCCAGTTCAGAGAAATCCTTCTGAAACTACTGTTACCGGAAAAATCCGAGGGCTCCCTTGGACAAAAACAAAGACACCAACCAGGATAACTTGGAGCAAAACAGCAGCCTGTAGGCTTGGCCTTTATTGAACTGTTGTAACAGGGTGTTCCCCTCACTTGCAGGAGAGAGGAAAGACCCAGAAAGATGGTGTGCAAGACCTTATAAAAACTTCTGAAATTCCCATCCTCTAGGACAAGCCCACCCCCAGAAACATCATGCATACATTACAGAAAGGAGGGGTTGACATCATGCATACATTACAGAAAGGAGGGGTTGAGGGAGGAGTTGTGGTGGTAACCTGAGTGTCCTGTCACCTGGCTGGTTCCTCCTTTCCCCCTGCCCATGAGTCACTTCCAGGAGACAAAGGGGAGTTTGCAGTTTCCTGCCCCCAGAGGGAAGATCTGATCATTGTCCTTTGTTCCAGTCAGTGCTGAATCCACTCTCATATGCAAGTTCTTTGTGATCCTGATTGTCTTCTGTCTAGGACCATCAGGGCTGGCATAGCAACTGGGCAGGGCTCCTGTGGATGTGCTGGGATGGTGAAGGGATTATGGCTGACCAGAACCAAGCCCCCCCCCCCTTTGATAGTCCTTGTCATATGGAGTAAAATAAAAATGGAACAGTGCAAATCCAATGTATGGTTGATTTTCTATGAATTTATAACAGAAATGTGGCGTATGTAGTGTGTGAGTGTGAGTGTGTGTGAAGTTTGTACAAACAGAATGATTGGGGCGGGGGGTTCCTGCTACACTACACACAATTCTTTTATGTTTCGACCACACGGAATATTGTGATGTTTTCTGGAAGCAGGACCACGTGACTGCTAACCCTTCCTTGAGATTATTTCTGAACATTTTTTAAAACAACAACAACACTGGCTGGGACTTCGGATTTTGGAGGCTCTGCTTTCTACATCCCTCCACCAGCAAAACTCTCCACTGATTCCTACTCTTGTATTCCTGTTCTTTAACAGGTTAGCTGACCTTGAGCCAGACATCCTGGAGAGTGAAGTCTAATGGGCCTTAGAAAGCACTGCAAATAACAAGGCCAGTGGAAGTGATGGTATTCCAGCTGAACTATTTCAAATTTTAAAAGATGATGCTGTTAAGGTGCTACACTCAATATGCCAGCAAGTTTGGAAAACTCAGCAGTGGCCAGAGGATTGGAGAAGATCAGTCTGCATCCCAATCCCAAAGAAGGGCAGTGCCAAAGAATGCTCCAACTACCGCACAATTGCACTCATTTCACACACTAGCAAGGTTATGCTTAAAATTCTACAAGGCAGGCTTAAGCAGTATGTGGACCGAGAACTCCCAGAAGTGCAAGATGGATTTCGAAGAGGCAGAGGAACCAGAGACCAAATTGCAAACATGCGCTGGATTATGGAGAAAGCTAGAGAGTTCCAGAAAGACATCTGTCTCCTGAGAAATCTCTATGTGGGGCAAGAGGCTACAGTTAGAACTGGATATGGAACAACAGATTGGTTCAAAATTGGGAAAGGAGTGTGACAAGGCTGTATATTGTCTCCCTGCTTATTTAACTTATATGCAGAATTCATCATGCAAAAGGCTTGGCTAGATGAATCCCTTGCCGTAATTAAGATTGCTGGAAGAAATATCAACAACCTCAGATATGCAGATGACACAACCTTGATGACAGAAAGTGAGGAGGAATTAAATAACCTTTTAATGAGGGTGAAAGAGGAGAGCACAAAATATGGTTTGAAGCTCAACATCAAAAAAAAGAAGATCGTGGCCACTGGTCCCATCACCTCCTGGCAAATAGAAGGGGAAGAAATGGAGGCAGTGAGAGATTTTACTTTCTTGGGCTCCATGATCACTGCAGATGGTGACAGCAGTCACGAAATTAAAAGACGCCTGCTTCTTAGGAGAAAAGCAATGACCAACCTAGACAGCATCCTAAAAAGCAGAGACATCACCTTGCCAACAAAGGTCTGTATAGTTAAAGCTATGGTTTTCCCAGTAGTGATGTATGGAAGTGAGAGCTGGACCATAAAGAAGGCTGATCGCTGAAGAATGAATGCTTTTGAATTATGGTGCTGGAGGAGACTCTTGAGAGTCCCATGGACTGCAAGAAGATCCAACCTCTCCATTCTGAAGGAAACCAGCCCTGAGTGCTCACTGGAAGGACAGATCCTGAAGCTGAGGCTCCAAGACTTTGGCCACCTCATGAGAAGAGAAGACTCCCTGGAAAAGACCCTGAAGTTGGGAAAGATGGAGGGCACAAGGCGAAGGGGACGACAGAGGACGAGATGGTGGGACAGTGTTCTCGAAGCTACCAGCATGAGTTTGACCAAACTGCGGGAGGCAGTGGAAGACAGGAGGGCCTGGCGTGCTCTGGTCCAGGGCGTCACGAAGAGTCGGACACGACTAAACGACTAAACAACAACAGCAACAGGTTAGCAGCCCACACGAGGACACCTTTTCTCACCTTCTTGCCAAGTTCCCATGGAGTTAGGGCCTTTGCCAAATCTAAGTACACTGTGTTCATCAGCAAAACCCACACAACTGTTTTTTTACATTCTCAAAGAACTCTAAAAGCTATGGGCTCATCCACACCCAAGGCTGGATTTAGGTTTGATGAGGCCTTAAGCCAGGCACCCCCAAACTCGGCCCTCCAGATGTTTTGGGACTACAGTCCCCATCATCCCTGACCACTGGTCCTGTTAGCTAGGGGTGATGGGAGTTGTAGTCCCAAAAAAGCTGGAGGGTCGAGTTTGGGGATGCCTGCCTAAGCTACTGAAGGTAATGGGGCCCTTTATATGTCCAGCTGTCCTGTGTCAACAACTATTTGTCGCTGTTTCCTGTGCTGAATATATGCTATAAGGTAATTTATGGACCTAATAGCTATCTAAAGCCATTTTATTTGTTTTTCATCTTATATTTTGGAAATGTACATGCAGTTTATTTTTAATTTTTTTTGCGGCCCCCAAGAGAGTGGGGCCCTAAGCAATAGTTTGTTTAGCTTATGCGTAAATCCGGCCCTGATCCACACCAACCTTTGTTCCACATTTCGAGTTCCCTGTCTGAGTGCATATATATTTTTTTGCTTCTTCAGAAGCTCACCTCCATCTGCATCTTAGGCCAGCTTCCAAGGCAAAGCACCTAAATTAATCTTTCCGAGAAGCTCCTCTTAGTCCCCCACCACAAAGCCCACATCCGCCCAGAGCAACACTCACCCAACCTCAGAAATGCTCCAAGAATATGCCTGGAGGGGGGCAGGAGAACGTCCCTGGCGTTGCCTTGAGGCATCAGTCCGGCAGCTGACTTCACGGGGCACGCCCACACTTTCACTTCCCCAGTGCTTCAGAAAAGTCATGGAAAAGCATTAAAAATGCTCAGTTATCTGAGGTTCTGCCCACCCCACCCCCGGCAAGCAGAAGCCCGCCCCACTCGACAAAAGAAGCGCAACAATTTGGGGGCGATCGCCGCCCTCCTCCCTAACAAAAATTCTGTGCACTTTCCCCGGCAAACGTCACTGGGTCTTCCCCGAATTGAGTTTCGCTCCGAATTCGCTCTAGGCATGGCACCAGCAGAAGTGTGGCCACTCTCGAGTCCCGCCCGGACATCTATCCCCCCGTTTGCACAACTGGGGGGAATCCGGGGCGCGAGAACGCAAAGGGCGCGCGAGTGGGCATCGCGGTGCCAGCTGTGCCCGCAGAGAGAGGTCGCCCGCCCGCCTGCCTGCCCCTTTCCCCACGACCCGGCGAGTCTGCCCAGACCGGGTGCAGCCCCGCCATGACCCGCCCGACCCCCCTCCACCTTCCCTCCGCGCGCCTCGCCCATCGCGGGGAGACCCACCGGGTTGAGCGACAGCGGCGGCGACAGCTGCTCTTGCGCGCGCCCCCGAGATCCCGCGGCGCTGGGCATGCTGGGACTTGCAGTCCCCGAGAGTTGGTGAGTCCACTGAAGGGCGGGGCCCTGGAACGGATCCCAGAAGCGGTCCCGAGCAGGATCCGCTCCTAGCGCCTGCGTCGCCGCCGCCACCTCCCGCTTAGCTTCGCCCTTGCGCCTCCTCCGGTTGGAAGGGGTCCCCCCAGCAGCCAGGGTCATCTAGTCCGACCCTTTGCAGTGCAGAAATCTCCACTGAGATGATTTGTTCTTCCTATTAGCCCCCCTTCCTCCCTAAGGAGATCCCGTAAAGTGCAACAGATCAATGGGGCTGGCTGCATCTCAGGCAGACAGTAGCGCATTCTGTGGATGCTCAGGGGTCTCCAGTATCGCTCCCATGCTCCATGCCTTTTAAACATGCCCAGAATCTGATTCTGTGCCTTCCTCACTTCCGTGCTCACCCCGTCTGCCCTGCCTCTCTTCCTCTGGATCTCAACTGCGTGCGCGCAACGCGTGTGCAAAGTAGCGTCACTGGTCCCGGGGCTGCGCTGCGGGTGGAAGGCATGGGATGAGGCGACATCGCGGGCACAAGACAGCATTTTCCGGTAGAGCTCTGTGCAAAAAGCGCAGCGCAGCTTTCTGTCCGAAGCCGGCAGCTCTGGATCAGGGCTGCCGCGCGTACCTTTTGCGAGAGATTTTGGGCAGCGGAGATGCGAGGAGAGAGCCGGCCCTTGCCTTCTTGCCGAGCAAGAGCTTTGCTCTAGAGAAGGGTGGCCACTCGGGCGCAAAAAATCTCTCCTTGGCAGTGGCAGAAGCCGTGAAATAGAGAACAGAGACATGGCGGGGGTTGGGGGAGGCAGGAGAGAGAGAGAGACTTGAAAAACAGGCTGGGCGGGGAGGAAGAGAGAGAGAGAGAGAGAGAGAGAGAGAGAGAGAGAGAGAGAGAGAGAGAGAGAGAGAGAAAGGAAGGAAGGAAGGAAGGAAGGAAGGAAGGAAGAAAAAGAAAGAAAGGGAGAGGTCTAGATGGGGCGTGTGCCATCTGCAGGCAAAGGCCAGAAGTGGGCACGGTGGGAAAGCCAGAGGGCACGACATGGGCAGCAAGCAGAGGCCTCCATGTTCCAGGGTGCCCCTTGCGTGCCCAGCCTTGCTCACAGCTGGCAAGGGCCTCCCATCGTCTTGCCACAAAGATGCCCTCCTCCCGGATCTGGCAGCGCCTGCTTGAAGACGGATCTCGCCCACCACTTGGGCACAAATGGCACAGGGTGGCATTTCCAGGAGCCGGCACAGTGCCCAGCCAGAAGGGGGGGAGCAGAGGGGGCACCGGGCCAGACAGAACCCCAGCGACAGACGGCGCTGGGGGGGTGGGCCAGACGGTTAATTGCAGGCCTGCTTCATTTGTACTCAATTAACAGACTGGAGAGCTGGTGCTTTGAACAGGGAGCTGCTGCCAAGGAAATGCCAGGAACAGGGACCCAGAGGCGGGGTGGGGGGGGAGGTGAGAGGAAGGTGGGGGGCACGGAGGGAGGGAGAGAGAAAAAAATCACCCAGCATTAGCACCCAAACGGAGGAAGCATGGCGGCTAGCCAGGGTTAGATTTGGGGCGAGGAGCAATACATTTAACAATGTAAAATATCTGCATCCAATTAAACAGTAAAACTCTGGATACTGAAGCCCCTGAGGGTTTAACCCTCTCTCACCGCAGCCATGCTCTTATGCAGAAGGCGCTGTCACAAAAAGTGATGATGACCGCCCCCCCCCCTTACATGGCTGTTTCCTTCTTTCTTTCTTTTAAAAGGCTTATTAGATAAAATTCCTAGACCGGAAGCTTTTTTGCTAGGTCTAATGGGAAGGGAGCTTAAAATAAAAGATCAGAATTTGTTTATGTATGCCAAAACCGCCGCAAGAACCCTAAAAGTAAAGGGACCCCTGACCGTTAGGTCCAGTCGTGGCCGACTCTGGGGTTGCGGCACTCATCTTGCTTTATTGGCCGAGGGAGCCAGTGTACAGCTTCCAGGTCATGTGGCCAGCATGACTAAGCCGCTTCTGGCAAACCAGAGCCGTTTACCTTCCCGCCAGAGTGGTACCTAATTATCTACTTGCACTTTGACGTACTTTCGAACTGCTGGTTGGCAGGAGCAGGGACCGAACAATGGGAGCTCACCCCGTCGCGGGGATTCAAACCACTGACCTTCTGATCGGCAAGTCCTAGGCTCTGTGGCCTCAAAATGGAAAACACAAGATATACCAATCATCCAGGAGTGGCAGATGAAGATGACAGATTTTGCGGAACTTGCCAAATTGACAGGGAGGATCCGGGACCAAGAGGACCAGAGAACAAGAACAATTGGAGTAAATTTATTGAATACCTAAAGGAGAACTGTAAAAACTTAAAGACACTAGCAGGACTGGAATAATACCTTCAATGTAAAATAGTAGCGATATAAGAGTAATATACGCAATAAGAATTTGATAAATATACCAACTGAAGGGGGGAGGGAAGTCAATGGAATATATTGTGGTGGTACGGATTGTTGGAAAAAGAATACTTAAAGAAAACAATAAAAATTTATTCGGGGGGGGGGGGGAGATAAAATTCCTAGAGTGTTAATGGGCTGTCTGTGAGGAGAGGGGACATGTCTCCAGATTATATCATCCCATAGCAAACTCATTCCCTGAATTTAGAACATTATTGCTTGGGTGGGGGCCAATAAATTGAATCTTGAAAAGATGGAGGTATGGGGTGTCTTCCAAGTTCTCAGGTCCAAGAGGTGGGGGTCACAGCTTGTTCTGGGTGGGCTTGCATGCCCCAGGGAGGAGCAGGGCCAGAGCTTGGGGTGTCTCTTGGATCCAACATTTTCACTTGAGGCCACAGTTACCCAGTGGCCAGGAGTGCTGGTCTCTGCCTCTGGCTGGTTCACCACCTACAGCCCCTTTTGGGCAGAGATGAATAGGTCATATGTAACGAAGGCACCAAGTAAGCCTCCCTGGGGAGAGCACGCCACAAACAGGGAGCCACCCCAGAAAAGGCCCTGTTCTCGGGTTTTGCCCCCTGGACCTCTCGCAAACCACTTAGAGGGTCTTACAACAACCTGGTGGAATCTGAGGGCTGGATGAACTCGATATGGGATGTGATACACAAATACAACATTCCTTGTTTGCCTAGAGTGGACATGCACAGGGGATGTTTGTTCCAGTCTTTTAAGAGGGAAAGTAAGAAGAAGCCAAAAATGAAGAAGAACAGGTGCATCTCTCTCTCTCTCTCTCTCTCTCTCTCTCTCTCTCTCTCTCTCTCTCTCTCTCTCGCACACACACACACAGGCACACACACAGAGAGAGGGAGAGAGATGCGCCTGTTCTTTTTTGGCGATCACTCATAGCCAAGTAAGATTGTCTTCCATGAATATGTTCTTAACAGTGAGTCCGTAAGTGACTGTGGAGGCCAATTCTGGATCCACATGTCATTCCACAGCAGGGACATAGTTTTCCGGGCAGGAATTGATCACGGTGTGGATTTGCCAAGCGTGCCTTCCTCTTAGCTTAGTGCTCTCTCCCTCTCTCTCTCTCTCTCTCTCTCTCTCTCTCTCTCTCTCTCTCTCTCTCTCACACACACACACACACACACACACACAGAGAGAGAGTGCTTCAGTGCAAAGATGGGCATTTCCCCTGATGCCTTTTGTACAGTTAGCTGAGTTAGATTAACAGGGACGTGGGGTGGTGGGAGATTTTTTTTTTTTTTTGCGGGGGGCACAGTGCCAGCCACTTCCCCATCACCCTCCCTGCAGCAGCCACCCAAGGGGCACCGGCTGAATGGGCGGCTTGATGGCCCCAGTGCCTTGGCAGCAGTCGCTGAAGCGTGGGAGAGGGATTCCTTTCCTTGCATGCCTGTCCCCCCCCCCATCTACACTGAAAGGTCTTTTTTGTGCAAAGGGTGGGGGTGGATTCCAGCAGGCGGCTCCTAGGGAACAGCCAGCAGAGACTCTTTCCAGGGAGGGCCACCCTGATGGGCTCCGGCTTCCCCTCTGGCCGCTGCCAGCCCCCTCCCCCAGGAAGCCACCTGTTGGGAAGCCGGGCATGACTGAGCATGCAAGGCGCCCATTCTGCCCTGCCGCAGCCCAGCGGTCCCTTCCTGATGCCAGGATATGCGCTGCCAGTCACCTTGAGGGACAGGCAGCGTTCACGGAGAAGCACAGGCCTGTCACACCCTGGCTGGGATCCTGCTGCCAAGGTAGGTGCTGCCGCCCTCTGAGCTTCTGTCATCCCCTCATGTGCCCTGGCATGACCTGCACCCTTGTGAACCATCTTCTAGCACAAACCCTGCTTCAAGTCCCAGCCAGGAAGGTTGGAGGAGGCCTGGCAGGGCTTCATCTGGGACAAATTCAGGCTTGAAGGTACAGCCTGTTCGGGATAAGGCTGTCCTCGCTCTGAAGGAACAGGAGTGCTCAGCTTTTACTTGTGTGCTAGCTGAGGCCCTTCCTGCAGGATGTGGATCAGGCCACAATGACACAAGCCTCGGTCACCTCCGGGCTAGATTACTACAATTTGCTCTGCATGGGGCTGCCCTTGAAGAGCGTTCTCCAAAACGGCCGCTAATGCAAAATGCTGTTGCCAGACTGCTCTCTGGTTTGTGTTTGTTGGACCATATCATCTTCACTGGCTTCGCTGGATTGCTTCTGGTCCCAGTTCAAGGTGCTGATCTACAGAAACCGTAAACAGTCTAAGTTCAGTGTATCTGGTAGACCGCTGTCTCCCCTATAAACCTGCCTGTAGCTTGCGCTGATCTTCCATTGTCCTGCTATACATCCCTCCATCAAAGGAGGCTCAGCTGGAGAGGATACTAGTGGCAGCAGCCATACGAAGGATCCTGCACTGGCAGATTCTTATAGGTCTTTCATCGGGGCCACAAAAACATTTTCATTCCACTTGGCTTTCATTATTTCCTAATTTGTGTTTGACTGTGCTCCTCTCTCTCTTTTGGTACCCTACTACTTTTAATTCTGATACCCTTAAAATGGTTTCTTGCATTTTCATTGCCACTGTTGTAAACTGCCTTTGGGGGCCTTCAGTTGGGAAAAGTGGTACTTTGCAAGTGTTTTGCAGTGCTTGTTCCACTCTGGTAAGGAATCGATGCTTCAAGGTGGCAGCCCTTACCCTTTGGAACTGCCTGCCCATTGATATTAGGCAAGTGCCTTTGCTGTATTCAGGGGCAGAGAGTCTCAGGACCTTCAGGGCTCCCCATCTGGCCCTTGGAATTCTACCCAGGCTGCACCCCTTCCCCACCCCACCAGACCCATTTCTCACCTTGAGTGTTTTTTCTTGACTGGAATGTGCCCAAGAACTCCAATAAGGCTTCTTGCATGTCTAGATGGAGGACAGAGAGGTTTTGTGCAAGGCTGTGTCGAAATTATTCCAGTGTTCACGTGTGAACATATATTTCAATCCATGAAAATACGCAGAGCAGTTTGCCACAATTATACATACATACATAATGCAATGAAAACCATGTATACAAAAGTTGAACGGGAGAGATGCAGACTTGTGCTCTTTAACTTGTTCATAAATGAACATTATTATTAAAACTAGACTGATGACTGAGCAGTAAGGTGGCTAAGTTTGCTGATGAAATTCTCCAGGGCGGTGAAAACAAAAAAGGTTGCAAAGACCCTCTGAAAGAACCGAGAGCCAGTGTGGTGTAGTGGTTAAGAGCGGTAGACTCGTAATCTGTGGAACCGGGTTCGCGTCTCCGCTCCTCCACATGCAGCTGCTGGGTGACCTTGGGGCAGTCACACTTCTCTGAAGTCTCTCAGCCCCACTCACCTCACAGAGTGTTTGTTGTGGGGGAGGAAGGGAAAGGAGAATGTTAGCCGCTTTGAGACTCCTTCAGGTAGTGATAAAGTGGGATATCAAATCCAAACTCTTCTTCTTCTTCTCCCAACTGAGTGGATGGTAAAATGGCAAATGCAAGGCAGTGTAAGCAAGTGTAAAGGGATGCATGTCAGAGCAAAAAATTTGAACTTCATGTGCACACTCTTAGGGTTGGAACTGGGGGTGATGAATCGGGAGCGAGACCTGTGGTCATAGCAGAGAGTTTGATGAGGATATTGACCCAGTGTACGGTGGCCTTGAGAAAGGCAAATTCATTAGGAAAGTTAAAGAAAGCTGCCAGTATCATAATGCCATTGCACAAATCTACAGTGTGTGACTGCATTTGGAATACTGTGTATCGTTCTGGTTGCCTCACCTCAAAAAGGATACTGTATAATTGGAAAAGGTTCAGAAAAGGCCACTGAAACGACCCAGGGGATAGAGGGACTCACCTAAGAGAGAAGGCTGCAGCTTTTGGGACTTCTTAGAGTAAGTGACCACATGGCAAAAGTGTGGGAATGTTCAGGGAGGCAGGAGAGGATATATTGTTTATTAATATCCTTCCTAACTTGTGCTAGGAAGTTCTATAACTGAGCAGAGTTTTAACATTCCCCTTTAGGCACACAGCGGGTAGCAGGTTGCAAGCTTGTTTAAGCTTTTCAGAATCCTGGTAGGATCCCTTACTTCCCTCTGAAAAGAATAAACACGCCACCATCATATTTAAGATATATAAAAGTAGTTTACTCACAGCATCATCAGTTCACAGATGGATCCCTGAAGGCAGACTTAGTTACAGATATGTGCATTTGAGTCTATCCCATAAGGAGATAGTCTCTTTGTCCTCTGTTGGCTGAAAGCCAACAGGACATCTCTAGCTAAAAAGCTACTGGTCCAACAACGAAGTCCAAAAGGAGAGAGAGAGAACTTTGTCCATTTGTTACCTGCACAGGTAAGGCCACGCCCACCTCTAGTCACATGCAAGAGGAAGTATGTCCCAGTCCAGGAGGAAACAGGAAGTTCTGACTGGCTTGACCAAACATCCCCTTGCATGTCCACTCTAGGAAAACAAGGAATGTTGTACTTGACTGCTATCTATGTATCACATCCCACAAAAAATGTTTAAAATCATGCCTGGCCTGCAGTAAGTGGGTAGAGAAATCCTCTGGTGGGCATCCACCAAAGCTGACTGTTGGGAGACTCCGGGTGGATAACGGAAAGTACAGCAGGGCTGGAGAAGTCTGCCTTGGCCGTGGGGTGTCTTCCTTGTGTCCCTGGGCCTGCCATGAAGCGAGATCTGGCGTTTGCCACTCAAAGGCTGCTGTGCCTTCTCTCTCTCTCTCTCTCTCTCTCTCTCTCTCTCTCTCTCTCTCTCTCCTCTGATGTCTTTAAGAGCAGGAACAGACTGAAGGTTTAAGTTGGCAAGGGAGATGAAAGGATGAGAAAAGCTTCACCCACATAAATTCTCTGTGTCAGGCTGCTGTTAAAGGCATAAGGACAGGGCCAGGGGAAAGCTGGCGAGCTCTGTGCCCACTTGCTTGGTTGTGTGACTGTCAGCAGGACTTGAGAACCCTCTCTGCCATGAATTTGCCTTGTTGTTGTTGTTGTTTAGTCGTTTAGTCGTGCCCGACTCTTCGTGACCCCCTGGACCAGAGCATGCCAGGCACTCCTGTCTTCCACTGCCTCCCGCAGTTTGGTCAAAGCTTCGAGAACACTGTCCCACCATCTCATCTTCTGTCGTCCCCTTCTCCTTCTGCCCTCCATCTTTCCCAACATCAGGGTCTTTGCCAGGGAGTCTTCTCTTCTCATGAGGTGGCCAAAGTCTTGGAGCCTCAGCTTCAGGATCTGTCCTTCCAGTGAGCACTCAGGGCTGAGTTCCTTCAGAACGGATAGGTTTGATCTTCTTGCAGTCCATGGGACTCTCAAGAGTCTTCTTGAATTTGCCTAATCCTCTTTTAAAGTTGGTGGTCATCACTGTATCAGTACATTTTGATCAGTCCAGTGGTACCTCAGGTTACAGACACTTCAGGTTACAGACACTTCAGGTTACAGACTCTGCTAACCCAGAAATAGTACCTCAGGTTAAGAACTTTGCTTCAGGATGAGAACAGAAATCGCATGGTGGCAGCACAGCAGCAGCGGGAGGCCCCATTAGCTAAAGTGGTACCTCAGGTTAAGAACGGTTTCAGGTTAAGCACAGACCTCCAGAACGAATTAAGTTCTTAACTCGAGGTACCAAAGTATTGGCTGTTAGCTGAAGGTCGGTGGCTCTCTGGGTGACATTCCCAACCCAACCTGGAGATGCCAGGGATTGAACCTGGCCCCTTCTGCATGCCAAGCAGGCGCACTGTCTCCCTGAGTTTACCCCTCTTCCCCTTGAATTTGCACCAGCCAGGCTGTGAACCAGAGCCTATTGGCGTCAGTTCCCTGGAAGAGGGAAGGCAGCCTTTCCCAACCCGGCGCACCCCAAAGGTTTGGGACTACAACTCCCATCAGCCCCAACAAGCACAGGCCAGTGTGAGCTGCAGTCTAAAACATCTGGAGGGCGCCTGGTTGGGGAAGGACGAGGTGTTCCTCTGAACATATGCAGAGTGCCTCCTCTCGCTGCCAGCCTGCTCTCGCTTTGGGGGCCGTGGGAAAAGCTGAGTGCAGTGTTGTCACTCCCTGCTTCTTTCTGTCAGCAGGGGGGGGGCAAGGTAGAAGGGTAGAGGTTGGCGACCGGAGAGGGGAGCTCTCATTGGCAGCCCCCCTCCCGGGGGATCAGCAAGGGCAGCTGTGAGGCGCTTAAGCCGGCTGCAGCGGCCGAGGGAGTCGGATTAAGGGATCTGGGAGGTGGCTGTGCTTGGCTGGCTCTCCCTTATTAAGTCTCATTTTTAATAAGCGTCCAGCCAAGGGAAACGACAGAAAGAGCGAATGCGTGCTGGGGGTGAAGATGGGCAGGCTGGGTCCTCGGGGGCGGATTCTCTCCCCCTCTGTGTGTGTAGGGAAAGGCTCAGCCTTGCATCTGATGGGAAAGTCAAAAAACAGGAGGCACAGCTCAGAGGCAACCCTGTCGTGAAGCAAAGGCAACTCAGCCGGGGCATTTAGGTCCCGTGGAAGCCCAGCAGAGACGGAGTCAGGGAGATCTATAGGAAGAGATGGAGGCAGGGAGATCTATAGGAAGGAAGCAGTTGGGGGAGCGGTGCAGGAAAAACATCTTACTCCTTAACTTAAAGAAAACAAAAGAGATTATTGTGGACTTTAGGAAATGTAAACTGAATATTCAGCCACTTATTATTGAGGGGAAGTGTGTGGAACAAGTCTCAGTGTTTCAATTTCTGGGAATAGAGTTGAGAGATGATCTTTGCACCACGGCACCAGATATGCTTAAGACGGCCCTCTGTAAAGCAGTAGATTCCTCACTGTTGCCTCCATAAACTCCCCATTGTGCTTGACAGCACACCATCCCCGCGAGGTGGGCTTTAACTGATTCCCATTTTCCAGCTGAATCTGGGAAATGGAGCCGCTCGCCCAGGCCTCTGCAGCAGCCCCAAACCCAGCTTGCCTGGGCAGGGGGGCCAAGGGTTGCTTGTTGGCCCCTGGGCTACACTGGCTGTCAAACATCTCTGAATCCTGGCGGGGCTTGCCTCTTAATTAATCCCTTTGGAAAGGGACCACAAAGCCCATCTTGACAGGGGCTCATTATTCCTAGAAGCACAGGAAGACGTTCTTCTTGTCAGCGAGAACTTGGCAGGACTTTCCTTTCTCCCTGGCTGCACAAAGTTCGCAAAACGCCATGGCTGCGGTTGCATCGGAGAGCCTGCCACTGCTGGCTCCTGGAGGACAGATCCAGATCCAGTGTTAGCTTGGTTCTCAAACATAATCTGTTCCGGAAGTCTGTTCCGAAACTAAAGCGTTCCAAAACGGAGGCACGCTTTCCCATAGAAAGTAATGCAAAACGGATTTATCTGTTCCAGACTTTTAAAAACAACCCCTAAAACAGCCATTGAACATGAATTTTACTATCTAACGAGACCATTGTTCCATAAAATGAAAGCAATAAACAATGTACAGTCACACCTCATGTTACGTTTGCTTCATGTTACGTTCTTTCAGGTTGCGTTCCGCAGTGACCCAGAAGTACCGGAAAGGGTTACTTCTGGGTTTTGCCACTTGCGGTGTGCAGACGTGCAAAATGACGTCACATGCATGCACAGAAGCGGCAAATCGCAACCCACGTGTGCGCAAATGCGCCCCTGTGGGATGCGTTCTTTTCATGTTGCGAACGGGCCTTCGGAACGGATCCCGTTCGCAACCAGAGGTACCGCTATACTGCAGTCACACAATCAATCAGTAGCTGAACTGGGTTCCACACAGTCACAAAAACGAAAAATAAGAGCCACAAAAACGCGAAATAAATAGCAAAAACAGACAGACCTCAACGTGGCACTCAAAACCGAAGTGTGGCATTCAAATCGGAAGCGTAACACTCAAAACGGAGCAAGTTCAGCTTCCAAAAAACGTTCGCAAACCGGAACACTTAGTTCTGGGTTTGCAGTGTTTGGGTTCCAAGTTGTTTGAGTACCAAGGCGGTTGAGAACCAAGGTACCACTGTACCTTGGAAGCACCACCTGCAGCACTTTGATGTAAAGGGGAGAAGGATCCATGGGCAGGCCAGTCATTTTCCCCAGCTTTGGGGTGAAAGGGACCCGGTTTGGAGGGCTGATGAGAGGCTCACTTGCTTCCAGCAGGAAGCCGTCTTGAGACAGAAGCGGCACTTGCACAGTTTTACAAAGTGGGGTTTCATGGCGTCAGATAAGGCCAGGGAGATTTGGCTCCAGAGCAGACCCTTTCCTTATTCTTCTTCAGCCTGACCTACACCACAGGGTTCTTGTGTGGACAAAATGGGGGACGGGCGTTTTGTACGTGCCCCGTGGAGAAAGTTCAAAATGAAAAATGCAGTTCAAAATAAAATATGAAATTACTATCCCCAAAAGTTTATTTAATATTTTACTTAAAAACAAAAACCACCCAAATTAGTCAACTGCCAACAGGCTTCCCCTTCCTTCCTTCCTTTTGATTTAGTCAAAACAAACTTACAATAGCAGCAAAATCAATCAGCATTTCAATAAGGATACCAGTAATGCATATCAAAACATTATATCAACATTTCAGCAACATTTCAGCAACGTCTTTGCAGCTATTAACTGAAAAGCATTCCCCCCCACACACAATCCAACCGAAAGCGCTGTGTAGATGTTAAAAATTAACTATAGGAAAACACCCAACACTAGTCACTTCAATAACAGGAGTTTTCAAAATCTCAACTAACTGGTTTGGTCACTCACCTTATCTCTAGACTGCCCTCCATCCTGTGTGTCTGTGCCCATTCAATGCTACCCATTCTCAAAGTATGCAATATTGCAACCTTATTCACCCGGGTATAAGTGTGTGCTCACATTATGCCCTTAGAACACAGAATTTGGCTACCCTTAAAGTGATCTCAGGATCCTTGTCCTCTACCAGGGATTTGAGATTTTCAGGTACCGGTATAATAATAATAATAATAATAATAATAATAATAATAATAATAATAATAATAATAATAATAATAATAATAATAATAATTTATTTATACCCCGCCCATCTGGCTGGGTTTCCCCAGCCACTCTGGGCGGCTTCCAAAAGAATATTAAAATACTGTGATACATCAAACATTAAAAGCTTCCCTAAACAGGGCTGCCTTCAGATGTCTTCTAAAAGTCTGGTAGTTGTTGTTCTCTTTGACATCTGGTGGGAGGGCGTTCCACAGGGCGGGCGCCACTACCAAGAAGGCCCTCTGCCTGGTTCCCTGTAACTTGGCTTCTTGCAGTGAGGGAACCACCAGAAGGCCCTCGGAGCTGGACCTCAGTGTCCGGGTAGAACGATGGGGGTGGAGACGCTCCTTCAGGTATACTAGACCGAGGCCGTTTAGGGCTTTAAAGGTCAGCACCAACACTTTGAATTGTGCTTGGAAACGTACTGGGAGCCAATGTAGGTCTTTCAAGACCGGTGTTATGTGGTCTCGGCGGCTGCTCCCAGTCACCAGTCTGGCTGCTGCATTCTGGATTAGTTGTAGTTTCCGGGTCACCTTCAAAGGTAGCCCCACATAGAGCGCATTGCAGTAGTCCAAGCGGGAGATAACCAGAGCATGCACCACTCTGGCGAGTGAGTCCGCGGGCAGGGAGGGTCTCAGCCTACGTACCAGATGGAGCTGGTAAACAGCTGCCCTGGACACAGATTTGACCTGTGCCTCCATGGACAGCTGTGAGTCCAAAATGACTCCCAGGCTGCGCACCTGGTCCTTCAGGGGCACAGTTACCCCATTCAGGACCAGGGAATCAGGGTATATCACATCTGAGCAGAGGACAGCAGCAGAAATTGCACAGAGGCATCCAGAACTCACCCAGTGTTTTGGGACTACAGTTCCCATCAGCCCCTGCCAGCACCCGACGGCAAAGTCAGTTTTAACCCCACCCCTTCCGCAAGCAAGCAGATGAATGCCCAAGGAAATGTGTTGACTCAGCGCCAGGGCTAATAGCACAGACTCCGCACACAGATGCAGGGCTCATCCAGCCAGGCTTCCCTTTCGCGCCACATTTTGCACTTTTCCAGCTCTGTGGGTTCCCTTTAGAGGGGAAGGGCTGAGGTGCACAGCACTGAAAGCTCGCACACCTGTCAATCTGGTACCCTCCAGATGTTCTGCCCCGCAATTCTCGCTGGCCGTGAAAGGCCGAGCGGGAGTTGTAGTCCGAAAACATCTGGGTTGGCGCACCAGGTTGGCGCAGGCCTGTGTGCACACAGACACAAATTCTGTTGCCATGGCAGTGAGTCATGCCCAGCTGTGTGATTGGCACCTGCCAGAAAGTGTGAGTCAGGCTTGGGGTGGAGGCTCCACAGCCGCCTTCTCACTCCCTGGCTGTGTGACTTTGCTCCTGCTCCGGGGGCAAGGCCGACAGAATACATTTTTTGGTGCCAGGGATGAAAAATCTCCCCCCCCCACACACACCCCCACACTCTGCACACATACTAATTAGCAGCAGACTCAATCTGCAGGGAGATTCTGGCACACGTACCTCATTGATATGAGCACCCTAAGCCCACAGTCACTTGAGGGAGCAACATAAAGTGCATTGGGCTACCACTGCGCCTAAACTCTCTCTCTCTCCCACCTCCACAGCCAACCTCTCCAA
The DNA here is from genome assembly GCF_964188305.1 of Podarcis bocagei. Classification (NCBI taxonomy): domain Eukaryota; kingdom Metazoa; phylum Chordata; class Lepidosauria; order Squamata; family Lacertidae; genus Podarcis; species Podarcis bocagei. Next base: position 3,838,618 of record NC_138135.1, read on the forward strand.
TGTCTTGCAGTTTTGGTGGCTTCAACATCAGCCTTTTTTAAAAAACCCCACCAGGAGTTCTGCAGAACCCCAAAACTCGTGTATTCTCATGTAATCTTTTGGGTGGCTTAATCAAGATATTTCCCTAATACAGTGGTACCTCAGGTTACATACTCTTCAGGTTACAGACTCCGCTAACCCAGAAATAGTACCTCGAGTTAAGAACTTTGCTTCAGGATGAGAACAGAAATCGCATGGCGGCAGTGGGAGGCCCCATTAGCTAAAGTGGTGCTTCAGGTTAAGAACAGTTTCAGGTTAAGAACGGACCTCCGGAACAAATTAAGTATGTAACCAGAGGTACCACTGTACAGTCGTACCTTGGCAATCGAACGGAAGCCATTCCGGAAGTCTGTTCAACTTCCAAAATGTTCTAAAACCAAAGCGTGGCTTCTGATTGGCTGCAGAAAGCTCCAATCAGCCAATCAGAAGCCGTGGAAGCCCCACCGGACGTTCGGCTTCCAAAAATAGTTCACAAACCGGAACAGTCACTCCCAGGTTTGCGGCGTTCAGGAGCCAAAATGTTCGAGAGCTAAGCTGTTCGAAAACCAAGGTATGACTGTATGGGTTTTAGAATATTCAGGTCTGAGAGAAGGAGAGACCTGAGTACTCGCAGGAGGAGTGCTCGCCTTCGGGCGAGACAGGGAGGCGAGTCGCCAGGGGATCCGGACCGCCGTTACCCTGTCAGAGATAAAAGGGTGTCAGACCCCGCCCCAGGTTCTGGAGCAACATTGCTGTATGCCAGATCCTGCCCCTGTCCTTGCCTGGTTTCCTGCCTCATGTCCTGCCTTGGCCCTGTCTGACTGACTCCTCGTGGAACCCTTGGAATCGGGACCAGACCTGGACCACGTTGCTTGGGTTAACCCCTGGGCCCAGCACATAGAGAATGGGCTTCCTCTGTACTGCTCAGTCCAATCTCGCCCTACAAATCCTATCTGAATCTTCATTGCGTGAGTTGACAGATGCAAGTTTATTTCTACATTGTGGTGGGTGGAGAAGCGGTTATTTTGGGTCTCAGCTGCGCTCCAGAATCTAGGTAAGCCCCGTACTGTTAAATAGTTGCAATGCTAAAAAGAAGGGAGGTTCTGAGCATGTACAGACTGCTTTCCTCAATCACATACAGAGTGTGTTTCCTGTGTTGGTCCTATGAAGCATATGGGGCTGTATATCAGAGCAAGGGATCTATAGGAAGGGTTGGGGTCTAGCTCCACCTTCTTTCCTTTTTGGTACTGCCACTGAGGGTTTTCCAGGCCAGTGGGGTTGGGGCGCAAGGCAGCTGACTGTCAGAGACCAGTCTGAGGAGTACAGCTCTGATGAGGAATGCTAGGAGCCTGCTCCTCTCCCTGCTCATGGCCAGGATCCTGAAACTCCACAGGAGCAAAGGAGTAGAGTTGATTTGGAACAACGGTTTGCTGAGGGGCACAATTCGGAAGACAATAGTTGGGCCGAACTGGGAGGTGAACAGCAAGAAGAATGGGAAGAGAGTGAGCTAGCCGACTCTCTCTCACTGGAAGATGTGCAGTCTCTCGGTCCCAAGGCCAGGAGGTTAGATAAGGTGTCTTTACAAAAGGCTCAATGGTTGAGAAATCAGGTGGCTAGGAGATGAGAGGACGGAAGTGACTAGAGGGAAGCGGGCGGCATCTTAATTGGGTTCACATGCACTCCGAGAATGGTCGCTTGTTCTTTTGCTGTGTTCATTAAACATTTCTATTGCTGGTAAGAGACTGCTTTCTCTTTGTGCTGCTTATCTACAGCCAAGTGGGGAGGAAGCCGAGCCCCCAAAATCTGACATTGACAGGCACTAGGAGCCAGCAGCAGAGCAAGCCGACCGGGCACCTGGGCGGCATGCATACCCTGAGCCCAGGGGAGGACTGGATCTGGGCACCCAAGGGTGCTCTCCCCTGGGAAAGACACTGCATTATAGGAGACAGCAGTATAGGTTTGGCTCTCATGTGTCACCTGATGCCCAGGAACAGGAGGATTCTGGGTGCTTGGGATGGCTTGAGCTGCCTGGGTGGTCCTTTCTCTGGTTAGCAATCTCATGGGCCAGAAAGCAAGGAACCAGCAGGAGCCCCACAGGCTTTGCCACTCTGCCCTGAAGGTTTCGTGAAAATTGCTGGCCAGATGCAACAGGTAGCCCCAGAAGGATTACAACAGGTAGCTAACACCCCAGAGGACAGGATCACACTTCAAAACGACCTTGACAGATTAGAGAACTGGGCCAAAACAAACAAAATGAATTTTAACAGGGAGAAATGTAAAGTATTGCACTTGGGCAAAAAAAATAAGAGGCACAAATACAAGATGGGGGACACCTGGCTTGAGAGCAGTACATGTGAAAAGGATCTAGGAGTCTTGGTTGACCACAAACTTGACATGAGCCAACAGTGTGACGCGGCAGCTAAAAAAGCCAATGCAATTCTGGGCTGCATCAATAGGAGTATAGCATCTAGATCAAGGGAAGTAATAGTGCCACTGTATTCTGCTCTGGTCAGACCTCACCTGGAGTACTGTGTCCAGTTCTGGGCACCACAGTTCAAGAAGGACACTGACAAACTGGAACGTGTCCAGAGGAGGGCAACCAAAATGGTCAAAGGCCTGGAAACGATGCCTTATGAGGAACGGCTAAGGGAGCTGGGCATGTTTAGCCTGGAGAAGAGGAGGTTAAGGGGTGATATGATAGCCATGTTCAAATATATAAAAGGATGTCACATAGAGGAGGGAGAAAGGTTGTTTTCTGCTGCTCCAGAGAAGCGGACACGGAGCAATGGATCCAGACTACAAGAAAGAAGATTCCACCTAAACATTAGGAAGAACTTCCTGACAGTAAGAGCTGTTCGACAGTGGAATTTGCTGCCAAGGAGTGTGGTGGAGTCTCCTCCTTTGGAGGTCTTTAAGCAGAGGCTTGACAACCATATGTCAGGAGTGCTCTGATGGTGTTTCCTGCTTGGCAGGGGGTTGGACTCGATGGCCCTTGTGGTCTCTTCCAACTCTATGATTCTATGATTCTAAGGATTGCCCTAGGTCCTCCTGCCACACCTGCTGCTCCCCTGGCTCAAAGCAATGTTGAGATAGGGGCAGGAACCTGTACAGAGGCCACTTTAAGAGAGGGGTCAGTGAGCTCCTCCTTTGTCCAATGTAGGGCAGCTTTCTCAGCCTTACATGAGCCCCACCCCATCCGGAAGACGGAGGGTGCTAGAGAGGAGTGTGTGTGTGTGCCTGGCTATGCGCAACACACATGCACACGCACACAGAGATGGGAGACTGACTCGAGGAGCAGCCCGTTTTATCTTAAGCAAGGTCACCATGGAAACCACAAGCAGAGTGGGGAAGACTTGCCAAAACGAAGGCATGGGAGAGGCGGGGGGGGGGAGGCTAGGAGGAAGGAGCCCTCATGGGTGCCAAGTGGAATGGGTAGCGCAGGCAAGGGTGAGGGTGCCGTCCAAGGTGGCGAGGGGGGAGCAGGAGAGCTGTGTCTCAAGTGTGGCCATAGCTGGTAGGTCATCCCTAGCTGGGGTTACTCACCTCTAGCCTCTGCGGCCACCTGGGCACCAAGCCTTGATGCTGGATCAAGTGGTCTGGGCATGCTGTGTGCTGGCACCTTCAAAGAGAGCCCAAGCACAGCTGAAACCCACTGCCCAGAGATGGGAAATGCCCACAATGGTGCCCCTGTCTTTTCAGGATCCTAGCCCCTTTGTAAGGACTGAAAACAGTCCCTCAGCCCTGCGCAAGCTGTTCACAGCTGCTTCAGGAAACGGTGTGTGTTTGTAACTGTCCATCGCTGCTTCCCCTGCTTCCCCTGGGAATGACAGCCAACCTTGTCTGTTTGCTTTGAATCTTAGCTATGTGGGAACTGATTGAGGGCAGTGAGATCATGGGTGTTTGGCAATGGCTACTGGACCCACCAGGGACGTGGGTGGCGCTGTGGGTTAAACCACAGAGCCTAGGACTTGCCGATCAGAAGGTCGGCGGTGATGGGATGAGCTCCCGTTGCTCGGTCCCTGCTCCTGCCAACCTAGCAGTTCAAAAGCACGTCAAAGTGCAAGCAGATAAATAGGCACCGCTCTGGCGGGAAGGTAAGACAACGTTTCTGTGCGCTGCTCTGGTTTGCCAGAAGCGGCTTAGTCATGCTGGCCACATGACCCGGAAGCTGTACGCCGGCTCCCTCGGCCAATAAAGCGAGATGAGCGCCGCAACCCCAGAGTCGGTCAGAGACTGGACCTAATGGTCAGGGGTCCCTTTACCTTTACTGGACCCACAAGCCTTTTTTGCTGCCAGTGGGGATGCCCAAGAACCAGCATTTTAGGAGCCCGTGTGCTGTAGTGGATAGAGTTTTGGACTACTACAACCTGGGAGAGCTGGGTTCGAATCCGTGCTTGGCCATGAAACTCACTGGGTGACACCTTGGCCAGCCACCATCTCCTGGCTGAACCAACCTCGCAAGGTTGTGGAGATGATTAAAACCAGGCAGGAGGACCCTGAGTGGCACCTTGAGCCCCTTGAAGGGAAGGGTTGGTAGGGCATAATTGCCACAGAGAAAGAAACAGGAGCCAGGGGCCCATGAACTAGGGAGCCCCTTTCTGCTCTCAGGAAGAATCTGTTTGACCCAGGAGGACTCAGTTCAGAGGAGAATTGGCCCAGCACTGTGCACTTCCTCTGTATCCAGGCAGCCGAGGCAGCAGCTGTTCTCCCAATTCAGTCCCCAGCAGCTTGGCTTGCTGTTTGCCACCCTTTTGGCTGAGCTCATTTCCTGTTGCCTTGCTCATGTCTGTTTTTAGCTCTGGCTACGCACCCTCTGACCTTCCATTCAAATGGCACAATGTGAAAAGGCGGCGGGGGGGGGGGGAGAAGGTGGGGGGCAGAAACAAGCAGGGAGATGGACTCCTTGGCCAAAGTCCTCTGACATACCTTTGCCCCCAAATGACATAATGAATGACTAAGGTGGGCCCATATCTCCCAGAGCTGCTACTGGGTCTCTGGAGTGGGGTTTTCTCCAGACCTGTGTTCTTTTGGGACGTGGGTGGTGCTGTGGTCTAAACCCATGAGCCTCTTGTGAGAGCCAGTGTGGTGTACTGGTTAAGAGCTCCTCCAAATGCAGCTGCTGGGTGACCTTGGGCCAGTCACACTTCTCTGAAGTCTCTCAGCCCCACTCACCTCACAGAGTGTTTGTTGTGGGGGATGAAGGGAAAGGAGAATGTTAGCCGCTTTGAGACTCCTTCGGGTAGTGATAAGGTGGGATATCAAATCCAAATTCTTCTCTTCTTCTTCTTGGCTTACCAGTCAGAAGGTCAGATGTTTGAAACCCCATGACGGAGTGAGCTCCCCTTGCTCTGTCCCAGCTCCTGCCAACCTATCCGTTTGAAAGCCCACCAGCACAAGTAGATACATAGGTACCGCTGTGGTGGGAAGGTAAACAGCATTTCCATGCACTCTGCCTTCTGTCATGGTCCTCCGTGCGCCAGAAGCAGTTTAGTCATGCTGGCCACATGACCTGGAAAGCTGTCTGTGGACAAACACCAGTTCCCTTGGCCTGAAGGTGAGATGAGCGCCGCAACCCCATAGTCGCCTTTGTCTGGACTTAACCGTCCAGGGGTCAAAGAAAGAAGAAAGAAAACTCAGGAAAACCAGGGATTCAACCAGCCAACGTTTGCACATTTGAAAGGGCTGAGGCTCATCAAATCATTATTGATTGAAAGGGAGCCTGGGGGTTCTCTAGTCCAAGCCCCTGTGATGCCAGAATCTCAAAGCATTCCATGCAGGAGAGTCCAGTGGCAAAACACCTGCCTTGCATGCAGAAGGTCTCGGGTTCAGGCCCCAACTTAATCTCCAGCCAGAGCTGGGGGAGACTCTGACAGCCGAGAGTAGGCAATACTGAGCTCGATTGTGATGGCCCGGGACTCGGGCTCAGACTCGGAACCAGAGGAGTCAGTCTGCAATGGATCCTTTGCCTCAGGCATCATCTGAACCTCGTCTGGGGCCTGATTCTGAAGAGTCCCAGTCTGCACAGGTTCCCTGCAACAAGCACCAGCTGGGCCGAGTCAGGGGCCTGAGCCTGCCCTGGCTCCAGATGCGGGGATGACCTCCTTGCCTCCAGCTGGGCCATCACTTACAGCTGCTCCACTACCAGTTGGGTCAGGAGAGGCTGAGGCGGCCTTGGGTCTAGTAACCCACCGACGTCTCCCGAGTTGCAGAGACTCAGGTCTGAGAGAAGGAGAGACCTGAGGACTCGCAGGAGGAGTGCTCACCTTTGGGCGAGACAGGGAGGTGAGTCACCAGGGGATCAGGACCGGCCGTTACCCCAACAGAGATAAAAGGCTGTCGGACCCCACCCCAAGTTGTGGGAGCCATGTTGCTGTTTGCCAGAACCTGCCTGTGATCCTGTACCTGTCCTTGCCTGGTTTCCTGTCTCGTGTCCTGCCTTGGCCCTGTTGGACTGACTCCTCACGGAACTCTTGGATTCGGGACCGGACCTGGACCTGGACCGTGTGGCTCGTGCTACCCCCGGGCCCAGCACATTGATGGACCAATGTCCTATATCCCTATGGCTTCAAGGAATTGGCTTGCCTTGGCAGTAGATAAGCAGAACAAAGTGAACAGTGTCTTCTTACCAGGTAGAATTCTTTAATAATCACAGTGAGGGATAATGAACATCTCCAATTAAGGCCACCCCCGTCCTGCTCAAACCACACCACCCCTACATCTGTTAACCCTCTCCTTTCCAGTGTTTCTTCTCCTAGTTGCTCTTCATTCAGTATTTCCCAGCTTCTGCCTGCTGAACAATGCCCCTCTGCAAACCAGTGTTGTAAATCTATACTGTCTTCCTGCCCCTGGGGAGATTCAGGGTCAGGGGGACCTGCCATGCCTCCTCACTGTAGCCTCCTCAGCATGGTTCCTGACACTATTTGGGAAGGGCCATAGGGCAGAACATGTGTGATGAATACAGATGGTCTATGCTGGGCTGTTGGGAATTTTGGAGGTCCACAGCCGGTCAATGGAGACAATCCTGGGTTAACCAATGGTCTGGCTAAGGGCTCATCCATACGTCTGTTTCCTTCGTGATTTGTAGACACTGGTCCGAGAGGATTTTGCTGGATCAGAGCAAACAGTGATCAGGTTTTCTACGGACAGACGTTTGTTCCAATTCAGTGGTAAACAGCAGGTTTTTGTAGGGAGAGTGGCAGGACAAAAAACAACAACTACTATTGGATCCGTGCCTAGGAATCATGGGACAAATGGAATAAATTGCAGAACAAAGGAAAGAATGGACGAGCCCTAAGTACAGTGGTTCTCAAACTTTTTCTTCTCTTGGCCATACTTTCAGAATAAAAATTAGCTCATGCCTCACTGAATTCTTTATTGATAAGAGGTACATTGGAAAACAAAACTAAACAACTCCTAGCAGTGTTTGATTTGTAATGCAGAACACAACTGCTTTATAATACAATCATGAGACACCCAGAAAGCATAAAATGCAGATACAAAAGAACAGGCATCGTTTTCAAAATATAATTATAAACAAGCCTCTTACATATATGCACCTTAAGTAGGTCTGCAAACTCAGTGTGAGGTGGGAACTTGCTTTGGCAGAGTAATCTCCTTTACATTAGGTTTAATTTAAAAGAAGAAACTCTCCTCTCCTCAGCAACCCAAAAAAGCCTTTCTGTTTTCTGATCTTTCCTATTTGTCAGAGTTGAAAATTCCTGGAGAACTGTAGAAGAATAGCCAAGGCTCTGGAAAAGAGGCCTGGAAACTGTTTCTGCCCCCCCCCCTCTCTCGATATATATATTATTTGATACTATACTATGCTATACTGAAATGTTTCTTTGACAGTCTCTGAGCCTCGGGCCCTTTGCCCAAGAACACACACCTCCTGATGAAAGCCAGCAGAACAAATGAGATTCCTCCGTAGTGATAAGGGGGGGAAATCCTGGGGTGCGGATTTACAGCTCGCTAGGGTGCCACTCCCCACATTTCCCTCTGGTCAGCAAAAGAAAGAGTCTTGAGCCACGTTAAAGAAGCAAACAGTGGTCAGTAGATCTTTATTTACAGGACTGCCTCTCCTGGTCTGCCCCACAGAGGAGCTTAAGGTCCATGAATAACCATAGTTTAGAGGTCCCTAAGGAAGTTAGATTATCCTCCACCAGGACCAGGGCCTTCTCAGTGATGGCTCCGACCTGGTGGAATGCTCTGTCCCATGAGACCAGGGCCCTACAGGTTCTAACCTCCTTCCGCAGGGCCTGTAAGACAGAACTATTCTGCCTGGCCTTTACAGTGGTGCCCCGCAAGACGAATGCCTCGCAAGACAAAAAACTCGCTAGACGAAAGGGTTTTGCGGTTTTTGAGCTGCTTCGCAAGACGAATTTCCCTATGGGCTTGCTTCGCAAGACGAAAATGTCTTGCAAGTTTGTTTCCTTTTTCTTAACACCGTTAATACAGTGGTGCCTCGCAAGACGAAATTAATCCGTTCCGCGAGTCTCTTCGTCTAGCGGTTTTTTCGTCTTGCGAAGCAACCCTATTAGCGGCTTAGTGGATTAGTGCTATTAGCGGTTTAGCGGCTATTAAAGGCTTAGCGGCTATTAAAGGATTAGCAGATTAGCAGCTAAAAGGCTATTAGCGGCTTAGCAGCTTAGAAAAAGGGGGGGGGAGCGAAAAAAAATCGGAACACTTGCAAGACGTTTTCGTCTTGCAAAGCAAGCCCATAGGGAAAATCGTCTTGCGAAGCAGCTCAAAAATGGAAAACCCTTTCGTCTAGCGGGTTTTCCGTCTTGCGAGGCATTCGTCTTGCGGGGCACCACTGTACAGTTGCGACTTGACTTCAAGGAGCAACTCATAGAACGCGGTGTGGTAGCCTTTTTTGAGGTTTTTGGTGATTTTTGAAGCTTTTCCAAAACTTTTCCGACACCGTGCTTCGCAAGACGAAAAATTTGCTAGACGAAAAAACTCGCGGAATGAATTAATTTCGTCTTGCGAGGCACCACTGTAATTTGAATGCAGCCTGATCTTTTATTCCCCTTCCTTCCCTCCCCCTCCTTTTTTATGAAGATTACCAGCTCTGAGACCCCACAGCTAATTCTCCCCTGGTCTCCTCGCTGGCCCAAATACGACTAATTTAGCCAGCTAGCCTTGGTGATCATGTAATGTTTATTGGATGGATTTCCTCCTTAAACTGATTTTGGAATTCAGAATTTATTGTTATTCACGTTTTATACTGTATTTTATGCTGTTTTTGTTGCATCAATTAAGGGTTTAAATTTTTTTGTTAGCCACCCTGAGCCTAGTTTTCTGAACTGGGAAGGGTGGGGTATAAGCAACACAATATTATTATTATTATTATTATTATTATTATTATTATTATTATTACTATTTATTTTTTTATTATTTGCAACAAGGTTCAAACACACAAAGAGTAGGAACCCCCGAGTATATGGAGGCACGAACTTTTAAGACCTCTCCCCCATGTCCCATAATACACTTCTAACAGCATCATCGGTACACCACAAATAAGTCACAAAGTAGGAGTGTTTAGCATTTGGAAACATGAGTCTGTCACCCACCCATGCCAATAACCCCAGTTTCCCACGCCTTTTAACTACCCTCTTTCCCCAAGAATAATAGTATTTACCCATCCCCCCAGCTGCAAGGCTTTCCTGCGCTTCTCCTTCGAAAGTATCAGGATTCAATCCACCATCCCATGGCTTTCTGATCCTCTCCTGCCTCCTATTGTGAGGCTGAGTTCACATCTTAGGGAGGGGCAAGTGACCTTATGCTTAAAGGATTATGGAGTCAGGGGGAGCCCTGGATCCTCCAATTCCAGAGGAGTCATTAGCCATGGGAACCAAGGAAATCGGTCAAACCGTTGAATTTTGGCGATTGTTTGAAGCTTCTACAGTTTTCTATATTAGATACTCGGAGGAAACAGTACGATTCATGGTATCCACTTATTGCTACAATTTTATCAACTGCTTTTCTGAGCATCCTTGCTGTTGTATGGTGCCTGTGCAAATGGTCATTGTCCTGCCCTTAGAAGCTGTGGTGGGGACTTGGGATTTTGGGGGACTTGTTTAATTGTCCCCCTTCCTGGTTTTAACAACGGGGTCCAGTCAATGGCATGGAGGGCCAGCAGCAGGCCATAGACAGAATGGCAGCTGGGCAAGTCAGCCGTTGGCTACACCGCTTAGCCCAGGTCTCCAACAGATTGTTGTTTGTTCCAGTTCAGTGGCAATAAGTGGGTGTTGCTGGGCGGTTTTTTGGGGGGAGCAGTAGGACAGAGGAAGAAGAAGAAAAGCTCTTGGGCACTGTTAAGGAAAATTCTGGGTTGAGAGACTACTCAACAGCCTAGCTCATTGGGGTACAAGTTTCCCGCGGGTCCATGCGGTCAGTAAAAGAAGGAAATTCCAGCCAAGCAATTTGGAGCAAAACAGCAGTCAGTAGACTGAGATCCTTTATTGTTGTGCAACAGGTTCAACAGCAGAGAGTGAACCCTGAGGATGGGGGCGAGACTGGCTTTTAAAACTTTCCCACCATATCCCAGAATACAGTTCGCACAGCATCATCAATACATCATCTTTACATCACTGACGTGTCACAAAAGGGGAGGGGTAGACAGGGGTTACACACTAGTTTAACCTTGGCAAACATAAAATCATAGAATCATAGAGTTGGAAGAGACCACAAGGGCCATCGAGTCCAACCCCCTGCCAAGCAGGAAACACCATCAGAGCACTCCTGACATATGGTTGTCAAGCCTCTGCTTAAAGACCTCCAAAGTAGGAGACTCCACCACACTCCTTGGCAGCAAATTCCACTGTCAAACAGCTCTTACTGTCAGGAAGTTCTTCCTAATGTTTAGGTGGAATCTTCTTTCTTGTAGTTTGGATCCATTGCTCCGTGTCCGCTTCTCTGGAGCAGCAGAAAACAACCTTTCTCCCTCCTCTATGTGACATCCTTTTCTATATTTGAACATGGCTATCATATCACCCCTTAACCTCCTCTTCTCCAGGCTAAACATGCCCAGCTTGTTGGGATTCGTAGGATACTGGATAAGTCTGCAGGCTTCAACAGGATGATGCAATACTCTGCTGGGTCAGAGTGACTCAGCAGGAGTGTGATTAGTGTAATTGGCTATCACCTGTTTTAAAAAGGAAAGCCTGTTTAACAGGGGGTGTGGTGGTTGTGCTGTAGTGTGGTGGTGCTGTGGTGGAGAGTATTTGTTTGTAAGTACTCTGTATGGACTGTTTCTTTTGTAAATACCTGTATATAGCTCACATTAAAAAGGACTGCACTGAAAAACCTGGAACTCTTAGTGTTTTGCTGAAAACGCCGCGTGGAATACGCGACACAGCTCCCTTAACCGTTCCTCATAAGGCATCGTTTCCAGGCCTTTGACCATTTTGGTTGCCCTCCTCTGGACACGTTCCAGTTTGTCAGTGTCCTTCTTGAACTGTGGTGCCCAGAACTGGACACAGTACTCCAGCTGAGGTCTGACCAGAGCAGAATACAGTGGCACTATTACTTCCCTTGATCTAGATGCTATACTCTAGATGCATCTAGATTCTTCAACATCAACTTCGTTGGACTGGTCATGTTGTGTGGATGCCTGATGATCGTCTTCCAAAGACAGTGGCACTATTACTTCCCTTGATCTAGATGCTATACTCCTATTGATGCAGCCCAGAATTGCATTGGCTTTTTTAGCTGCCGCGTCACACTGTTGGCTCATGTCAAGTTTGTGGTCAACCAAGACTCCTAGACTCCTTGTACAGACAAGTCCTTGGTACAAGATTAGCATAAAGGTATAAGATTAGCATAGGCAAACACCTCTGAAGTCCCACCACCCAAAAGTACAATAGAAGTTCCTTTGCATGTCTGGACCCCTTGGCAAGTCTGTCGATGGGATTAGGCTTTCCTTGGCCAACAATCAGCTCAGCAATTGTCACCTCTGGGCACTTCCTGGAGTTGCTTTTCCAAGGGCAAAATAGTGTTGGAATGGAGGAAACTGGCAAAGGAGTTGATTTTATATGAATGTTAAAGCTAGGTAACTTCCCTCAGCTGTTAAGTTGAAAGGATACAATCAGGCATAATATTTGTAACATTTAACATTTAACAACTTTAATGTTTAAACTTTAAGATGCCCCCCACCCTTTAATTTCCGTAACAGCAGAGACTTGTGTCTAGAAGAAAAAGTTGAAATGTGGTCCAGAAGCCCCTTACGACAGAGACCTGCTTGCCTAGCTTATGCTACTCGATAAAGTGGCAGGGTTTCCCACAGACACCTGTTTGGCCACTGTGAAAACAGGATGCTGGACTCGATGGGTCTGACCCAGCACAGCACTTGTTAGGTCCTTATGACATAAATGGTGCTGTATAAGAACACAATACACTCATGGCTTTGGGACAAACTGCAGGGATCTATGGGGGAAATGTTGTGGTCTGATCCTGCTGGCACATGGCCACCAAAGTTCCTTGGAAGCAGAAACTCCAAAAGGTGCGTTTCCCTGTCGTCTCGATGTGTGTGTGCATTTTAAATAAATGCCACCAATGTGGATATAATGTTGTGTGCTGTGCAAGTCTATCTCCAAAATACGGACATTTGAAGTATTCCGAAATTCAGCCTAGTTGCTCGATGGGGAGACACAGAACTGGCGCATTGTACCAGCCGAGCAGTTGTGTCGTTAAGAGGATATGCACCAGTATTATGTGGCCAGGCTCCTCTAGGAAATGGGTTACACAGAGAGAAAATAGTGGCTGTCCCTGGGAAATCAATATAACTCTGGGTTTGCTTACATAATCCGCACTCAAGAGGCTGTTACCTCGGATTTGTTCTCCTGAGATAACAGGCTCTGTTTGCCCAGATGAGGAGTCCTGTGGTGTCTGGGGCCCTGCTTCCTTGCCAGTCTTCCTCAGGCTCTTCCAGATGACCTGTTTACTGAGCATGGATCCTGACTTCTTTGCACAAAATGTGTGCAGGAGCTATACAATGCCACTGTTGATTGAGTATGCATCCTGATTTGTTTGCAAAGGTCACCATTACCTCACTCTTCCCACTGCACTTTCCCTCCCACAAAAAAACCTTTTTTGAAAGAGCGGGTTTGTTGCCCAACAGTGCCAAGCTCACCTTTAACAGGGCAGCCTCCATTATTCCCCAGTACAGAACTGACTCTCGGGGTGCTTCCACAGGATGGATTATTGTGGTCTTGCTGCTGCTGGATAGCTCTGCTGGTAGACCGTGAGACTCTTAATCACATGGTTGTGGGTTTGAGCCCTGCGCTGGGCAAAAGATTCCTGCATTGCAAGGGGCTGGACTAGATCAGGCACGTCCAGCTCCCAAGATACTGCAATCTACTCCCAGTAAATATATAAAAAGGCAGTGATCTATCCATTGACATTTGGGGGAGGGGAGGGTTGACCAGAGTTGTTGAGCTTTTGGTATAGTGGTTAAGAGCGGTGGACTTGTAATCTGGTGAACTGGGTTCGATTCCCTGCTCCTCCACATGCAGCTGCTGGGTGAATGACTAAGGTGGGCCCATCTTTCCCATAGCTGCTGCTGGGTCTCTGGAGTGGGGTCTTCTCCAGATCTGTGTTCTTTTGTTATGTGGGTGGTGCTGTGGTCTAAACCCATGAGCCTCTTGTGAGAGCCAGTGTGGTGTAGTGGTTAAGAGTGGTGGACTCGTAATCTGGTGAACCGGGTTCGTGTCTCCGCTCCTCCACATGCAGCTGATGGGTGACCTTGGGCCAGTCACACTTCTTTGAAGTCTCTCAGCCCCACTCACCTCACAGAGTGTTTGTTGTGGGGGATGAAGGGAAAGGAGAATATTAGCCACTTTGAGACTCCTTTGGGTAGTGATAAAGCGGGATATCAAATCCAAACTCTTCTTCTTTATCGGGGGGGGGGGGGGGAGAGAGAGTTATTGAGCTTATTGGGGACAGTGTTTCACAGAGCTAATGTGCTTCTTTTGGAGGGTTTTTTTTTTTTTTTTTGCAAAAATACGCTCATACAATAATGCACTGCTTAAAATAGCATGCAGCGCTCCAGCCGCCAGCAGACAAACGATTGCCCATCTCCTTAACCACTTCAACCGCCCAGCACCGGGGGGGGGGGGAGAGTCATCGTGCCTCGCCTCCTAATCTGGGTCCTGCAATCGACAGCAAGCACCCCAACAATCTACCTGTAGATGGTTGGACATGCCTGGACTAGATGACCCAGATGCCTGTGAGGAACCTGCAATTGCAATTGCAGCATAGGAGCCCTCTGTCCTCCAGTGGTTTCCATTGCTGCCTCCGGTTGTGAAGGCAGAGCATAGACATTATGGCTAGTAACCTTGGATGATGGCCCTCTTCTCCATGGATTTGTCCCGTCCTATTTGGAAGTCCTCCACCTTGGGGGCCATCGCTGCTTCACCTGTGGCAGGGAGTTCCATAGCTCAACTCTGTGCTGCTTCCTGTGATCTGTCCTGAATCTTCTGTTATGGATTTTTTTTTTTTGGGGGGGGCACATCTTTAAAGTTGTTAAATGTTATATTATGCATAAATGTATCCTTTCGACTTGACAGCTCAGGGAAGTTACCTAGCTTTAAAAATCATATAAAATCAACTCCTTTGCCAGTTTCCTTCATTCCACCGCCAATTTGCTTCATTGGCCAAGGACTTGAAACCACTGGGTCCCCGCCATAATCCCTCAAGCAGGAGGTGATGTACTCACAAGAAGATACTCATAGGTGTCAATCACTGGGCAAAAACTCTCCTCCGGGCTTGCCCAGGTGCCAGACTATGCAAACCAAAGTTCTATTGTTCTTTTGCAGTAGGTGCTCAGAATGTACTTCCCAATACATATCCTGTATCCGCCTGTTGCCCCAACACATTCCTCCTATGTTAATCATGTATAACCCTCCCCTTTTCTGATGTAGCAATGATGTAGTGATGATGCTCAACGAACTGTATGCTGGGATAAGATAGAAACTTTTAAAAGTCCTTGTCACCCCATCCTTGGGGTTCAAAATTCCTCTTTGAACCTGTTGTGCAATAAACTTTGGTCTGCAGCTATTTGCTCCGGTTGGTGGCCGGACTCCTTCCTTTATTCTGCAGCGATTCGCAGGCTCTGCCCGATGAGCTGGATGGCTGAGCAGCCTTGCACCTAGATTTTTCCGTAGCACTTCCAACGTTCAGCGTGGCAGCCTTTACATGGGCATCTTTGGAGTTTGTTTATCAGGTGATATGATGGGGGCAGGCACAGGTGTACACACCTGGGAGGGGTGATTCTGTCCATTTTGCTTTCTCTCGGTTTCTGGTTTGCATATTGTTTTGGCTATTGTGAACGAAGAACGTTCCCCTTTACAGTAGAAGCAAACAGCATCCACTTTATCCCCCTGACTCTTGTGTGTGCGCGCGCACACACACAGATGCACAGGCCATTTTGAGGGGTCCAGGAAGAGACATCCTGGCAGGCTCCTGGGTCAACTTCCCCTTCCATCCTCCTTTGTTCTCTCCGTGTTTGCAGCCCTGATCAGAGCGACTTCCTCCCCAAGGTCTCTTCCTGTCCTCCCAGAGTGGATGGCTGACGCCATTCATATCTCCCGAATGACTCAGTTCCCTCCCCCACCCCCAGGTGGCTTTGTCTGTGCACATCCGGTCCTTCACAAGGCTTGCCGTCATCTCCATGAGCTGCAGCCCTGCTAGTCTCTTGCCTGAAAGAACAAGGTGGCTGCGTCGCCCACTTCTCAACTCTTCACCAGCAATCGGGTTTCTTCGGGGCCAAGCTGTGCCTTCTGCCCTGCAGAGAACCCTTCTTGTAAACCAGGGCCCCTCCAAATGTCCCTTTTAAATAAATAAAATAATAATAATAATTAATACTAATAATATTTTTCCATGTAAACATATATAAGCACATCATTATTATCCACTTTACTACTTTGGCTCTTTAGAGCCTGTTAACTTCCTTCCCTCCCACCTCTTGGCTTTCAAAGCTAACCTTTTATACCACAGAATTTGTATATTTTCCAGTTCTAATATAACTCATTACTAAATACCTCAAAATTTAATTTCTCAAAAAATTCTCATTACAAGTCTTCAGATAACCCTACTAGTGTTGTTAGTTGCTTACAATGATCTTTCAAATATTGTATGAATTTACTCCAGTCCTTTTGGAACACTTGGTCGCACTGGTTTCGGGTTTTTCCCATCAGCTTCGCCAGTTCCACCACCTTCACCTGCCCCTCTTCTTTCGTTGGTACTTCTTGTTGTTTCATTTTTCGGCTAAAAGGATTCTTGCCGCAGTTGTTGCATACATGAACAGTGTTTTATTGGGGGGGGGATCTCTTCGCCTACTATGCCCAATAAAAAGGCTTCTGGTTTTTTTTAACAAAAGTGTTTTTAAACAGTTTCTTTAACTCATTATATATCATTTCCCAGAAAGCCTTCACCTCTTTACAAGTCCACCACATATGGTAAAAGATACCTTCCTTTTCTTTGCATTTCCAACACTTGTTAGATCTCCAAATGTCCTTTCCGTTGTGCATTCGTGATGAGCTGTGCTCATGATGGTGTTGGGGTAGTTATACCTGATTCTGCGTTGAAGACCGTTTATACTTGGAAAAGTTACATGGATGTCTGTGTGCCACCGCCAAGGTCAGAGAGGGCAACATGCCCTCCTTCTGGGCTTCCCGTGGTCATTTGACTGGTCACTGTGGAGAAGTATAGAGGGTTTTTGGAGTCGAGTGTGAATTTCATGCTCTTTATTCAGCTCATAGTAGCAATGAATGAATCTTTCCCCAAAACGTCTAGCTATATATACATTATTTGCACAATGGGCCCCGCGTGATTGGCTAATTCCGGGCTGCTCCTGCAGGCCAATCAAGTTGCTGATTCACTTCATTCAGGAGCCTGATTGGCTGCTCCTGCAGGCCAATCAGGTCGCTGATTCACTTCCACCTGGAGCTGGATTGGGTGGCTCCTGCGGACCAATCAGACTGCTGCATTCTGGATCCTATTGTTCTAAGATTCAGCTCAGTACATAACACCTTTGTCCAGGACTTTCCCCCCTCCCCACCAGAAGTGGCTGGTCTTGGCCCCTGTCCTCTGCCTGAAGGTGCCACAGGCTTCACACATTACTTTGATCTTCAGTGCAGGCAACCCCAGACCTCCCTGGTGTTCCTAAAACATTTATTCATTTTATTTTTAAAAAAATCCATTTTATGGACCTCTTATTACACACAGACCCCAAAGCAGTTTGCCTGGGTTGCTTGCTCTGACAGACAGACAGGCTGAGAACTTCCTCCTCATTAGGGAGCCCAGCTAAGTGAAGGTGTCTCAGAGGGCGGCACAAACATCAAGGAACAATAATTTGTGGCATTGCCTCTGTGATGGCCTGGGATTCCGATTCGGAGGATGAAACAGAGGAATCCCAGCCTGCACAGGAGTCCCCGCCTCCAGGGCCGGCTGAACTGGGGCAAGGCCTAGAGGCTGAAGAGCCTGCACCTGTGGCAGTGCAGCAGGAGCTGGCCCCAGGTGAAGTCCTCCTGGCCCCAGAGGAGCCTGATGACTCAGTGGCCACAGGTGAGCCTCCTCCAGGGCCCAGTAACCCTTCGGCCTCTCCTGATCTGCAGAGGCTTAGGGCAGAGAGGCGAAGGGAACTAGTTGCCCCCAGGAGGAGTGCTCGCCTTAAGGCCAGGAGAGGCGGGGCTCCTGGGGGTCGGGACCGCCCCTGACCTTAGAAGAGGATAAAAGCCCACTCATCCCGGCCCCAGGTTGCGGGAGCAACGTCGTTGTTGGCTTCGGACCTTCCTGTGATCCTGATCCTTGCTCGGCCTCCTGTTCCTGACTAACCGGTACTCCTGTTCCCTGCTCGGCTTCCTGTTCCTGACTATCCAGTACTCCTGTTCCCTGCTCGGCCTCCTGTTCCCGACCATCCGGTGTTCCTGTTACCTGCTCAGCTTTCTGTTCCAGCGTTCCTGTTCCCCGCCCGTCTCTCTGCATCGGACCTCGCCCCGCTTCGTGTGGACTCTGCTACACTCACGGTACCTTACCCCCGGGACCAGCACAGCCTCCTTGCAACAATTGGGTGTTGGAACCTTTGTTAACAGAGAAATCTGAGGGCTCCCTTGGACAAAAAACAAGGACACCGGCCAGGAATACCAGAGCAAAACAGCAGCCAGTAGGCTTGGTCTTTACTGAAGACTGTCGCGACAGGACTCCCACCTGCCACCAGGTGAAACAAAATGTAAGCCCAGAACAAAAGAAGACCCCAACTTTTATTAGTTACTAATCCCCCAAGCTACACCCCAAGAACTACCTCACAACTACATCATGACTACATCATTGACACATCACAAAAAGAAGGGGTTGAGGGAGGAGTTGTGGAGGTAACCTGAGTATCTTGTCGCCTGGCTGGTTCTTCCTTTCCCCCTCCCCATGAGTCATTTCCAGAGGACAAAGGGGAGTTGGCAGTTTCCTGCCCCCAGAGGGAAGATATGATCATTGTCCCACTCCCATATGCAAGTCCTTTGTGACCTTGATGGTCTTCTGTCTGGGACCATCAAGGTTGTCATGCCAACTGGGCAGGGCTCCTGAGTACGTGTTGGTACGCTTAAGGGATTATGGCCATCCCATTTCAAACCACCCCCTTTTGATAGTCCTTCCTTCATGGAGCAAAATAAAAGTGGACCGGTGTAAATCCGATGTACGGTTGATTTACTATGAATTTATAACAGAAACGATGAGTATGTCGTGTGTGAGTGTGTGTGTGTGTGTGTGTCGTGTTTGTACAAACTGAATGATTGGGGGGGGGGGTTTCCTGCGACACCTTCCCCAGGAAAGAGGCAGAAGCATGCTGTCAAGAGAAGTGGGCACCCCTCTTCAATGCCACAGGGAGCTTTCCCTCTTATTTTTCCTAGGCCCAGAGTGAGGGCCGCAAGAATGTGGCTCTTGGAAGAAGCAGCGCTGCAGAAATGCATAGCTCTCTTAGCTTGCCGTGTGTCAAGCACAGCAAGACAGGTGGTACATGACCCCAGTCAAGCTTGCAAAAATCTATCATTTGCCCGATAACAAATGTTGGAAATGTAAAGAAACGGAAGGTACATTCTTTCACCTTTGGTGGACGTCCCCAAAGATTAAGGCTTTCTGGGAAATGATATATAATGAATTGAAAAAGGTATTTAAATATACCTTCCTGAAGAAACCAGAGGCCTTTCTCCTGGGCATGGTCGGCCAATTGGTGCCAAAGAAGGACAGAACTTTCTTTATGTATGCTACAACAGCAGCAAGAATACTCATTGCAAAGTATTGGAAGACACAAGATTTACTCACTCTGGAAGAATGGCAGATGAAGGTGATTGACTACATGGGACTGGCGGAAATGACTGGCAGAATCCGAGACCAGGGAGAAGAGTTGGTGAAAGAAGACTGGAAGAAATTTAAAGACTATTTACAGAAATATTGTAAAATTAATGAATGTTAGAAGGATGTTGGATAGAAACTAAGGGGTTTCCAGCTGTAATGCTTTAGGAGATACGAAAAAGAAAAGGTTTATAAATGTGTAAAAGCTTAATGGTAAGGATTTGCTGAACTAACAAATTGAAGTGGAATACAAAGAAGGGAGGTATGAGGAGGTCTGGGGAAATAAGCGTAAGGAAGATATGGTATGGGAAATTCTTTGTTTTTTAACTGTTTTTATGTTGTATTTTGTATTTTGCTTCTTTTTATTTTTTCATTTTTTCATTGTTATATTTTAAAAAAACTTTAATAAATATCTTTTTTTTTTGGGGGGGGGGAAACAAGCACAGCAAGGAGTGAGCTGGGTCCATCAGCCAGCAGACCTACAGCCTCCGCCTTTTGAGTGGGGGCACCACGGTTTCAAAGCACTCCTGCCCGCCTTTGAAATATGCCCTCTTGACTCTGCCTTTATTCCGATCCGTTTTTATCTTCAATCCGCTTCCTGCATGATATTTCCTGGGCAATTAAGGTGAGCTCAGAGAGGGGTGGGTTTGATGTGCACTTGGCAAGCAAATTTAAGAGAAGCTTCACAGGGCTCAGGTTGTTGCATTGCAACACACTGTTCCCGGCAAGGCCTCAAGGTAAGGTAGGGGGCACTTTGCTAAACCTGAGCTGCCCAGTTTTGACTAGCAGGCTAAGGAGGAGCAGGGTGGAATGGATGCTTATGCAGGGTTTCTGGGAATGAGGTGTGACCTCAAGAGGAACCACAGTTGCTAAGGCTGGGCTCTGGCCATCGCCATGAGCCTGTAGCAGAGAAAGTATTGCTATGACCAGAGATCGCAAGAGAAGCACAATGAGGCTGGATGGACTTGGCTCCTTTGCTGTGACCTGTGAGCCAGTGGGGTGGGAAACGAGGGTGTGCAGGCAGCAGAAGAGCACGGCTTCCATTTTAAGGAGAAAAGCTGGGTTCCTTTAACTGAAATCAAGGTTCGATTCCCCGTACGGGACAGCTGCATATTCTTGCCTTGCAGCGAGACTAGATGATTCTTGGGATCCCTTCCAACTCTGCAATTCTATGAAAAGCCTTGGGTGTCCACGCTGGCTTCTGAGAGATTTTCTGATTTCCTTGTCAGGTTTGGGAGGTTGCTACTTCTTTATTTTTTATTTCTTTATAAATTTTCTATTTTATATAATTTTCTTTTTTTTACCTGTCAAGAGATGGTATATAATGTTTGTATAGACATGATTTTTTTTAAATCAATAAAGAATATTAATTCAGGAAGCAAAAAATAAATAAAAACTAAGGCAGGGTGTCTCTGCTGTGCCCTAAAACCCCCTGTGCTTGGCAGGGGGTTGGACTCGATGGCCCTTGTGGTCTCTTCCAACTCTATGATTCTATGATAACAATCACAACAAATTGCAATTCAAGGAGGAGGAGGTCTGGCGAGGCTTTTCCCGCCAAGCTGGAGGTCTGGGGGCTTTTCAGCTCAGCTGCCTTAGAAGAGGAAGTCACAATCACGGCTCCGGAAAGCTGTCCAGATAGTTTATCCTGCCTGCATCCTGAGACAAGAGGCCCTGACAACAGCCAGATCTTCCTCTCCTTCATCCAGTCTCCAGCACTGGCCCCTCCCCTTTGACTTGCAAATGCCACATGGCCAGGACTGAGCTCTACGTTATCTTGAATCATGCAATTGGAAGGGACCCTGAGGTTTATCCAGTCCAGCCCCCCCTGCAGTGCAGGAATAGGCAGCTGTCCCTTACGGGGATTGGACCTGCAACCTTGGTCTTATCAGCCCCTTGCTGAGCCATCCAGCCATCCAATAGGACGTACCTGTCCTGGGAATCCCAAACTCAGTTCACCTGGAAGGAGGACCTAGTGCTTGGTTTTGCTGCAGTCCTTCAGGAGCTGGAGCCAAAGGAAAGCTGAAGGTACTCTAAGGAAGAGCCCTGATGATGCCATTGAGATCCTGTTCCTCCATGGGTGTGTTTCCAAATGGCATTGTGAAGATGTGTCTGAAAGGGATCACAGTGCCCGCCAAAGATCCCAGAAGCCAGTGGGGTGGTGGAGCAGGATTCTCAGGGGTTATGGGTGGAGCTTCAGTGTTCTGCCCCGCCCCCTTGACCAGCAAAACCAGGATAAATTGTACAAAAACATGTACACAACTGCCACTTACTCCCAGTTGTGGAGCTGAGCCCCATTTTCCTGAGGCGTGGTCAGCAGGTTGACTCTCCCTCCTCCTCCTCCTCCTCCTCCTCCTCCTCCTCCTTCTCCTTCTTCTCCTTCTCTTTCTCCTTCTCTTTCTTCTCCTTCTCCTTCTCCTTCTTCTCCTTCTTCTCCTTCTCCTCCTCCTCCTCCTCCTTCTCCTCCTCCTTCATTGAATTTACCAGTATATGCTGTCCTATACCTGGAGGTCTCAGGGCAGTTCACAGAATAGAATAAAACATCAAACCGTGAAATATGTATTTGAAATAAAAACAACACCTCCCCCAAACCCCCCACATTTTAAAAGGTCATAGGATCCTCACAACATTTAAAGTAAGGCAGAAGCCAATCGTTGCAGGTAGGCAAATATGGCACAAAACGTGGCTGGAACTGGGAAGAGGGACGTGGGGTGTGCCTAAGAGTCTGGTGTGGGCCTTTTTTATTTTCATTTCCCTGGCAGGGAGGCAGGCGGGCTGGAGGAAGGAAGGAAGGGGGCTGAGCCAGGAGCTGCAGCTCTCATCTCTGAGTCCATCCTGAGTCCAGAGGGAAGCTGGACTCGGAGTGTGAGCCTCTGCAAGGTAAGGGACGGGGCCTTTGTGGGACTTGGAGGTGGTGGCAAGGATGGGGGGACTGGGGGGGTCCTTGTAAGGCTGCTGTAGTGTTGGGCTTGTTGGACCCGGAGCCATGCAGCTTCCCTTGTTTTCTCTAGGGAAAGATCACTGCAAATGGCAAGCGCCAGATAAAAAATATTGGGGCTGCGGGGCAGGAAGTGAAACTGCCAAGATTGTAATGCTACTGTACAAATCCATGGAGCGAGCATGCTTGGAATACGGTTCTGGTTGTCTCACTTGTTGAAGGATACTGTAGAGATGGGAGACATCTAGAGAAGGTCAGGGAAATTGACCAAGAGGATGGAGCAGCTATTCCCTTGTAAGCAAAGGTTGCAAAACGTAGGCCTTTTAATGCAATGAGGTTTTGAAGCAATGAGGTAGAGGGAACGTTCTTTCACATGTGGTGGACTTGTAAAAGGGACATGGGTGGCTGCTTCTGCTTCTTCTTCGGCGATCACTCGTAGCCGAGTAACATTGTCTTCCATGAACACGATTTTAACAGTGAGTATGTAAGTAACTATTGAGGCCAGTTCCACAGTGGGGACAGAGGTTCCCGGGTGGGAGTTGATCACGGTGTGGATTTGCCAAGCGTGCCTTCCTCTTAGCACATTTCTCCCTTGCATTCTGAGTTTGAGTGTCTTCAAAGCCCAGGACACCTTTGGTAAAGGCTGTTCTCCAACTGGAGCGCTCGCAGGCCAGTGTTTCCCAGTTGTCGGTGTTTATATTACATTTTGTTAGATTCGCCTTGAGGCAGATCCCCGCAACAGGGTGAGCTCTCGTTGCTGTGTCCCAGCTCTTCCAACTAGCAGTTCAAAAGCACGCCAGTGCAAGTAGATAAATAGGCACTGCTGCGTCAGGAAGGTAAATGGCGTTTCTGTGCACTCTAGTTTCTGTCACGGTTTTCCATTGCGCCAGAAGCGGTTTAGTCATGCTGGCCACATGACCCGGAAAACTGTGGACAAACACTGGTTCCCTCAGCCTGAAAGTAAGATGAGAGCCGCAACCCCATAGTTGCCTTTGACTGGACTTAACCGTCCAGGGGTCCTTTACTTTTACCTCTTTACCAGACTTGTAAAAGAGTATTGGGAAATAATCCATAATGAACTGGGAAAAAATGTTTAATAATAATAATAATAATAATAATAATAATAATAATAATAATAATAATTTATTATTTATACCCCGCCCATCTGGCGGGGTTTCCCCAGCCACTCTGGGCGGCTTCCAAAAGAATATTAAAATACTGTGATACATCAAACATTAAAAGCTTCCCTAAACAGGGCTGCCTTCAGATGTCTTCTAAAAGTCTGGTAGTTGTTGTTCTCTTTGACATCTGGTGGGAGGGCGTTCCACAGGGAGGGCGCCACTACCAAGAAGGCCCTCTGCCTGGTTCCCTGTAACTTGGCTTCTCACAGCGAGGGAACCGCCAGAAGGCCCTCGGCGCTGGACCTCAGTGTCTGGGCAGAACGATGGGGGTGGAGACGCTCCTTCAGGTATACTGGACTGAGGCCGTTTAGGGCTTTCAAGGTCAGCACCAACACTTTGAATTGTGCTCGGAAACGTACTGGGAGCCAATGTAGGTCTTTCAAGACCGGTTTAAAAGTACTTTTCCAAAAAAACCCGAGTTCTTTCTGTTGGGCCAAACCTCTTGACCCTGGGCTTCGAGGTGAGCAATGGAGCAACTGCCTTCCACATATGTGGTGACCCTCAGCAGTTTGCTTCCTGTGGGTTTATGGCAGGGCCGGCCGGTCCATGAGATGGACTGAGGCAGCCGCATCAGGTGGCAGAATCCCATGGGCAGCACCCCCACAAGCACCCTGCCCACCCCGGCTGCTGCTGCCCCTGGAGAAGCTTGTTTTGTTGTCGCTCAGTCAGTAGAGCATGAGAATCTTAATCCCAGGTGTCTTGGTCCGGTTCACGGGCAATCAAAGTCCTGGAAGGGGATGTCAGGACCAGGGGCAAGATGGCGGGGTGGGAGCAGGAATGGGAGTCCAGAAGCCAGGAGTCATGAAGTCAAGGGTCCGAGGATCAAGAAGCAGGGAGTCAGGAAGCCAAGGATCAAGAAGCAAGGAGTCAAATGCAGCAAGGCAGGAAGTGTGTTGCTGTGGCAAAGAGCCAAAGGGAAATGCTTACCTTATATCCCTTCACAGCTCTTGCCACCAGGTGCTGTGAGTTACCAATCGGCCTCACCTGTGAGGCCACGCCTTGCCTCTTCAGAACAAACTTAGGAAGGCCCCTTGGTCACAGGACCTGGCTCCTACACGCACACCTGACACCAGGCTTGTGGGTTTGAGCCCCACGTTGGATGACATATTTCTGCATTGCAGGGGGTTCCCTAGATGACCCCTGGTGACCCCCTTCCGACTCTACAGTTCTGCGAGGACACTTGATTTGTTTTTGATGCACCCAGCTTAAAGACGCATCTTTGCTTTTGGTCTTAACAATGACAGAAGACGGTAATTGAATGACATTTATCTTACGTGTTGGTGCAACAAGAAGGTGCGATGAAATCAATGTTAAAAGTGGCCTCCCCCTTCTAATTAGAGTTCGCTTTTATTACTTAACCTGAAAATTACTTTTCCCTTCCTTCAACAGCTGCCAAAAGACAGGTGCAATGAGCTTTGGATAACAGGCAACTATTTTTTAAGATTATTGAGTTAACTGGCTAAAAGGCAGATGATTAACTCTGCCTTGCTCAATTGATGCGCTCTGGGTGTTGCCATACTACAGCTTCTGCCTCCCTTGACCATGGGTTGTTACAACTGGGGCCGGGTTACAATCCAACACCACCTGGAGGGCACCAGGTTGGGAAAGCTGGCTTGCTCATCTGTTGGTTCACTGCCCTTGTACCAACAAGAGCTTCACGTAAATTCCTTGCTGTGCATCGTTAGGTCTGTGGAGACTCCATTTCCAGAACCGTGGCTGGGTTCAGCGCAAGGTCTGTACTCTTTGCATGCAGCATTTAAGTCCAATTGAAGTGAAGCCAAACAGCATGGGGCTTGGGTATTCTGGAGGGAGACTCAGCAAATATTGTTCTCAAAGAGCCAAGTAAAATAACACGCGCTGGAAATGACTTTTGTTGTCGCACGCCTTGCCAGAAGCAGCCGTAACCTTTTCACGTGGTG
Organism: Podarcis bocagei; assembly: GCF_964188305.1. Lineage (NCBI taxonomy): Eukaryota > Metazoa > Chordata > Lepidosauria > Squamata > Lacertidae > Podarcis > Podarcis bocagei. The sequence goes on from NC_138135.1 coordinate 3,864,015, forward strand.
TTTGCTGGGGCCCAGATCTCCTCCTATGAATTACTTCTGTGCTCCCAAAGGCTTTTCGCGGCTGACCGAGGTTCTCGGTTTACTCTGTGTGGGAGAAAGTGTGTGTGTGTGTGTGTGTGTGTGTGTGTGAGAGAGAGAGAGAGAGAGAGAGAGAGAGAGAGAGAGAGAGAGAGATTGCAGGATACGTTTTTGGTCCTTATTCTCTGTACGTTGTGTCAATTTGCTGGTCGACGCAACTGCCTAAGGAACACAAAACAATGGTGTGCAGATCCAGAAGGGTTGACCCTTGTCAAGAGACTTTTGGAGGATGGTCGATTGGGCTTCCTTGCAGATTGTTTAGGCATCATATCAGTGCAACCCGGATAGTTCAGTTGGTTAGAGCGTGGTGCTGCAGGTTCGTTCCCCCGTACGGGACAGCTGCATATTCCTGCCTTGCAGCGAGACTAGATGATTCTTGGGGTCCCTTCCAACTCTGCAATTCTATGAAAAGCCTTGGGTGTCCACACTGGCTTCTGAGAGATTTTCTGATTTCCTTGTCAGGTTTGGGAGGGTTTTAATGATGCCAGGCCCCTAGCTTTCAAAGGGGATTCAAAAATTAAAATTAAATTAAAAAGGATTGGAAAGCTTGCTGTTGAACAGTGTTTAGCGGTGCAAACATCATGGCGACTCCATGCCTCTGAGGCCAGTCTGCTCTGCTCGTGGGCTCCCTAAGTTTGTTCTGGAGAGGCAAGGTGCGGCCGCACAGGTGAGGTCGATTGGTAACTCACAGCACCTGGTGGCAAGAGCCGGGAAGGGATATAAGGTCAGCATTTCCCTTTGGCTCATTGTCACAGCAACACGCTTCCTGCCTTGCTGCATTTGGCTTTTTGACTCCTTGCTTCCTGATCCTCGGACCCTTGGCTTCTTGACTCCCGGCTCTCTGACCCTTGACTTTTGACTCCTGGCTTCCTGACTCTTGTTCCTGCTCCTATCCTTCCATCTCGCCCCCGGTCCCACCGTCCTCTGCCAGGACTTCAACTGCCTGTAAACTGGACTGTGACAGTTTGCTGGGGCCAACCTATATCCCGGCCAGGGAGCAAGATGGACGGAGCCCGGCCTATAGATCTCACCACTGTGCTGTGGAACCTCCACGCGCAGGTAGCTATGCTCCAGGGGGAAGTTCAAGCACTTTGAGCGGCCCCTGCTGTGGCCCCAGTCCAACATGCTCCCCCCGTCCCATCACCGGAGAGGTTCAGGGGGGAGAGTGGGGCCCTTCGAGGCTTTGGAAGCCAGTGTCGGCTGATGTTTGCCACTTGTGCAGCAGACCTTCCCACCCCACAGAGCCGGGAGTGCCTTATGGTCAGCCTACTCGTGGGCCCGGCACTTTCTTGGGTCACTCCGTACCTTGAGGCCGATGACCCTCTGCTGGAGAATTTGGACGTCTTCATTGCTGCCCCGGAGGGCATGTTCAGGGAGCCGAACCACACCCAGATGGCCCTGCAGAACCTCCGGCAGGGGCTCGCCCGGTTACCGAGTACAGTGGTACCTCGGGTTACATACACTTCAGGTGACATACTGTCAGGGGTTCAGGAGCAGAGGCGAGGGCAAGGGAGGAAACAGAGAGCGAGGGGGAGGAGGCCGAAGAAAAGATGAGTGATAACGGCGACCCGAGATCTCCGAGTCTTTCCAGTGAATCAGAAGATTCACAGAAAGGAGCGCCAGTGGCCAGAGCAAGGGGGGAGCCTAGGGGGACACCCCAGGAAGAAGGGTCCAGAGGGGGCTCAGAGGGCAGCAGTTGGAAATCGGGGCCAGCGTCACCAACAGAGCGCAGTGGAGAGGAAGGGAGCCAGGTACCGAGCTCTGGCAGCTCGCAGCAGGGAGGAGGGCATGAGTCAGGAGTGGCCACACCTCTATCGGGGAGCGAAGAAACGGTTAAGCGGAAAGTGGAAGGTTGGGCGCGCGCGCCAAGTTCAAATGCACAGGAAGGTGGCGCAGTAAGCAGCCCGGAAAGGGAGCCAGGTCCTAAAGCCCGACGCAAGGAGACAGAAGGGTCCGGGGGGTCCGCGTCAGAAGAGTCCAGGAAGGAAGAGACAGCGGGGGGCAGAGGGACCCAGAGAAGAACGGTCAGGCGGAAAAGGTGGAGTAAGGCTAGGGTATTAAGCTGGTGTACAGGAGGCGGAGACTCAGACGGAGCTTCGCCGGTCTAACCCATAAGATGTAGAGCTGCACGCAGCAGCTTGAGAATGGAAACTGTAACTCAATAAAGACTTTTATAAAGTGAACGCTGGCTAGCGTGATCCTCTGTGAGCTAGGATCTGGAAGCAGCTCTGACACATACGCTTCAGGTTACAGACTCTGCTAACCCAGAAATAGTGCTTCAGATTAAGAACTTTGCTGCAGGATGAGAACCGAAATCGTGTTCTGGCGGCGCGGCGGCAGCAGGAGGCCCCATTAGCTAAAGTGGTGCTTCAGGTTAAGAACAGTTTCAGGTTAAGAACGGACCTCCAGAACAAATTAAGTACTTAGAATCATAGAATCATAGAGTTGGAAGAGACCACAAGGGCCATCGAGTCCAACCCCCTGCCAAGCAGGAAACACCATCAGAGCACTCCTGACATATGGTTGTCAAGCCTCTGCTTAAAGACCTCCAAAGAAGGAGACTCCACCACACTCCTTGGCAGCAAATTCCACTGTCGAACAGCTCTTACTGTCAGGAAGATCTTCCTAATGTTTAGGTGGAATCTTCTTTCTTGTACCACTGTACACCGCAGAGTTTAGTCAGTGGGTTGCAGACACCCTGTGGAATGAAGCTGCCTATCGGTTCCACTTCTACCAGGAACTTCATCCGCACATTAAGGATGAACTGGCACAGGTGACACCCCCCCCCCCAGCAGCCCTGACAGACTTTATCATGTTGTGTATTAACAATGACACGCGCCTGTCTGAGAGAGATTCCGAGCACCGATCAAGGGAGTTCCTGGAGTCCAGCGCTGCAGTGGGGCTGGAAGAGGAGCCCATGCAAGTAGGTGCAGCCTACTTCCCCCGTTCCCCCTTTGAACAGGTCTCACTGTCCGGCAATCTGTCTGCTCAGTGGTCAAGCATCTGCCCCAATCAGAATCCCATGGCCAGGGCCCAAGCCCAAGAGTAGTGTCCAGCAGCTGGCATTCAGAAGCACTGCTGCCTCCGACTGTGGAGGCAGAAGAAATCCATCAAGGTTAGTAGCCACTGATAGCCTTACCCTCCATGAATTTGTCTAATCCTCTTTTAAAGCACTCTTCGAATGCCTGAAGGGCTCTCTCGCATAGAATGGGGAAAATATTTCTTCTCTGCAAATCAAGAGGGTGGTGCTAAATTTAATGGGTCTGAGTTACAGGGAGGTTGATCTCGGTTTAGCAACAGGAGAACTGTCTTAGGGCTCGCCTGGACTTCCTGTTGTGCCACGTTCCTAGGCACAGGTCAGCACTTTAAAGCACCCTTAAATTTTTGCCAGCAAAAACCTGCTTTTTACTGCAAATGGCAGTCTGCGGGGAACCTAGGAGCATTTAATCCAAGGCATCAGTGAGCTGGAGGGATGAGCGGATGGGCTCTCTCCATTGTTGGAGGTCTTCAAGCCTCTGTTGGAGATGCTCTGGACTTCCTACATGGAGCAGGAGCCTGGACAAGGGGGCCTTCTGAAGACCCCCTCCCCCTGAGGCAGACCCCCCAGGGAGGCAGTTGTACCCCAAGGAGGAGGAGGAGCTCAGGTAACCATTTCCAATGGAAATTTAACAAGACGTTCTCCAAAGGCAAAAACAGGATGAGTAGTTTAGCAGGGCCAGAGGCCAGGAAACTAGTGATATATCCCCGGTAAATTGGGATGGTTAAGCATAATGCTCTTAAGGTACGGCCATCCAAATGGATCATTTTGCTCATTTAATTTGCAAGCTCTGTTAGCTTGGGAAAGAGCAGCACCCTGGAGACTTCTGTGCTGTTTCAGAAGGCGATGCCCCCTTGAACACAGGCAGCAGCTTGATGTTGTGAGAGCTCTGGGGATTTGCAGGCTGTAATCATCAAGATCCCTGGAGCTGATGGGAGTTGTAGTCCAAAATCGGGAGGCAATGGGTTGGGGGGAAGGCTGCATTCGGAGGTGATGATTGTCTTGGTTTAAGTCACTTCTGCATTGCAGGGGGTTGGATGACCTCGGAGTTCCCTTCCAGCTCTACAGTTCTATGATTCATTCATGCCTGTTAAATTCATGTACAGCTTCCACTTTTAAAAATGATGTTTTCCCCAGGGGAAAGCTGCAGGGCAAGTCTGAATGAGCCCTACAACAATCTCAGCAACCTCTGACCACATCAGGGCTCTTCCTCCAGCCTCCCTTTCTTAGCCCTTATCTGTGATGGCCTGGGTCTCAGGCTAGACTCGGAGCCAGAGGAGTCAGTCTGCACCGGATCCTTTGCCTCAGGCATCATCTGAACCAAGTCTGGGGCCTGATTCTGAAGAGCCCCAGTCTGCACAGGTTCCCCTGCAACAAGCACCAGCTGGGCCAAGTCAGGGGCCTGATCCTGCCCTGGCTCCAGATGCGGGGATTCCCTCGTTGCCTCCAGCTGGGCCATCACTTACAGCTGCTCCACTACCGGTTGGGTCAGGGGAGGCTGAGGCGGCCTCTGGGTCTAGTAACCCACCAACGTCTCCCAAGCTGCAGAGACTGAGGTCTGAGAGAAGGAGAGACCTGAGGACTCGCAGGAGGAGTGCTCACCTTCTGGCAAGACAGGGAGGTGAGTCGCCGGGGGATCAGGACCGGCCGTTACCCCGACAAAGATAAAAGGCTGCTGGACCCCGCAACAGGTTGTGGGAGCAACATTGCTGTTTGCCAGAACCTGCCTGAGATCCTGTGCCTGACCTAGCCTGGTTTCCTGCCTTGGCCCTGTCAGACTGACTCCTCGCAGAACCCTTGGATTCGGGACCAGACCTGGACCATGTTGCTCGGGTTACCCCCCGGGGCCAGCACATTATCTCAGAGAGAAACTTGCCTGACTAGTGCAACAATGAAATAATGGAATCATAGAGTTGCAGAGTTGGGAACCCAAGAGTCATCTAGTCCAACCCCTTCCAGACAGAAATCTCAGCCAAAGCATCCATGACAGATGCCCTCCCAAGCTCTGCTTAGAATGAATCCTGTATTCGATGTTAAGCCTTGCTGGATCCAGGACCCCAGGAAATAGAAGGGACTTGGTCATCATGTAGACTAGCCCCACAAACCCACAACAATGGGCTCGTACACACTTCCATTTGACCTGTAATTTCTTGGCAATGGGATCAAGAGGTTTTCTTTTATCCTGGCTGCTTTCCCTGGGGGAGCCGTCTGCAGAAAACCCAATGGACATTTGTTCTGATTCAGCAGTAATTTGCGGGTTTTCCCTGGAAAAGGGGGGTGTGGGGGAGGACCTCCCTGACCCCTGCCTGGAAATTCGGAGACAAATGGAAGTGTCCATGAGCCCAAAAGGCAAGAACAGTTGTTTCATCCCAGAGTTGCTTTTGGCTTAGCCATGATGAATTGGTTTTGGAAAGGGGCTGGTCAGTCAGGGTCAGCGCCAGGGTTTGGCAACCTCAGGCAGTTGCCAAGGCCCCCACCACAGCTCAAGCCCCCCCCAACCCATTTCCCCTGCCTGTCAGCCTGCCCCCTGTAAGCAAAGGGGCAGCGGAAGGAGTTGCAGATACCGCTTGTTGTGCCCTAGAGAGTGGATTGGGGCCAAAAGAGATGGTGGTGACAGGCAGCAAAGGGGCTGACCAGGGCCGGATTTAGGTTTGATGAAGCCCTCAGCTCCTGAAGGTAATGGGGCCCTTGATATGTCCAGCTGTCCTTTGTCAACAAAAAATTGTCACTGTTTTTGTGTGTTGAATATATGCTATATATGGTCATTTATGGACCTAATAAGGATCTAAAGCATGGGTAGGCAACCTAAGGCCCAGGGGCCGGATGCGGTCCATTCATCTTCTCAATCTGGCCCACGGATGGTCTGGAAACCATCCTGTTTTTACATGAGTAGAATGTGTCCTTTTATTTAAAATGCACCTCTGGGTTATTTGTGGGGCCTGCCTGGTGTTTTTACATGAGTAGAATGTGTCCTTTTATTTGTGGGTTATTGTGGGGCATAGGAATTTGTTCACCCCCCCCAAAAAAAAAATAGTCCGCCCCCCCCAAGGTCTGAGGGACAGTGGACCAACCCCCTGCTGAAGGTTTGCTGACCCCTGATCTAAAGCTGTCTGCAGGACACCCACACAACACAAAACACTGTTGCTGTATGTGGGTTTTATTTTATTTGTTTTCTATCTTATATTTTGGAAATGTACATCCAGGGGTTTTTTCCCTTTAAATTTTTCTGGGGCCCCCAAGAGAGTGGGGCCCTAAGGTATAGCTTGCTTAGCTTATACGTAAATCCGGCACTGGGACAGACCGTGACAGGATCTTGCCCAAGCCCCCATCTTCCCCAGACCTGGAGCCGTCTTTGCAACCAGCCGTTGCTCATGGGCAGGAAGGCTTTGGGTGGGGGAATGGCGTCCCTGACTCTGATTCAGCTTCCGGAGGGTCTCCGCTCTCCCTTTCCTTTTCTCGGAAAGTTTCGATGTCGCAGAGTGCTTGAAATAGGCTCCAGGGAGTGCCTGGGAAGTCCCGGTGCTGCGCTGAGCCAGGCAGCCTTTGGATAAACGGGTCTTTGCGTGTGTGTCTCTTCCATGGAAAACCCCACATACTCTCTGGCACCCCCAAATGCCCTTCTTTCCTCTTTTGCCTCCTTTCGCCACCTGCTAGCTTTCATAGTGGCGGCTGTGGGAAAGCTGAGACCACCCTGAAACTGCATTTGAAGGCTTAGCATTCATAGAACCATAGAATTGTAGAGCTGTGGGAGGGACCCGGGGGTCATTTAGTTCACACCCCCCTCCCTGAAATGCAGGAATCCCAACAAAAGCATAAAGGCAAGCTGGTCTTTGGACAGCGATATTTTAGCATGAGCAGGAGTTCCTCACTTATGGTTACCAGATTTTTTTTCAATGAATCCGGGGACACTTTTTGAAGCTGAGAAGCAACAGGGAGTCAGTAGTGGGGATGGTGAGGCAACAGACCCTGGGCCCAAGCACACATGCATATTGTATAAAGGTGCAAAGCCCTTCTTTCGCACCCTGTGAAACACAAATGCACAGAGTTTTTGAAAACTGGGCAACGGCTGCCTGCCCACAACTCCCAAACCTCCCCAGATCAGTCTAAACAAAGGGGGAAGGGGACAGGAGATCTGTGCCACCGGACGTCCCCAGTAAACAGTGGCGTAGCGTGGGTTGTCAGCACCCAGGGCAAGGCAAGTAATTTGCGCCCCCTAACCCGTGGATTTGCGCCCCCTAACCCTAACCCCCAGATGTTGCGCCCGGTGCGGCCGGCCCCCCTGCACCCCCCACGCTACGCCACTGCCAGTAAAGCAAACAAGACACATCATATGGGTGAGGAAAAATGGTGGGTGCCACAGCAGCGAGCAGCTCCTGAAGCCAGCCAGAGCCAACTGCGCTATGAGGCTGGCTCCAGGCTGCTGAGGCTGCCGCTGCCACGTTTCCCAGAGACAGATTTGCAAATCTGGGGACATTCCAGGGACAGATTTGCAAATCCGGGGACTGTCTCTGGGAACCGGGGACGTCTGGTAACCCTAGCCTCACTGCCAGTCACGCTGCAAAAGGTGGACTTGCCTCGTAAGGTGACAGGCCACCATCTACGATGCCTGAGTCCTGAGTGTCTCCTTCTCTGCAGAAGGTCACAGACTAAACCCTATCTGGTGAAAAGGATCAAGAAGCAGGAAACCCTGCACTGCAGGGGGTTGGACTAGATGACCGCTGGGGGACCCCTCCCAACTTTCCAGTTCTGTGATCCTGTGAAGCCCTTCTTCCCGACACTCCTGGGAAGCCACGGCCAGTCAGCACAGACCATGTTGTGTTGGGTCAGCTGCCCCCAAATCTGATGCCCACCAGATGTTTTGGAGTACAGCTCCCTTGAGTCCCGCTAGACGGAGTGTTTCTCAACCTGTGGGTCCCCAGATGTTGTTGGACTACAACTCCCATCATCCCTGACCACTGGTCATGCTGGCTAGGAATGATGTAGTCCAGCAACATCTGGGGACCCACAGGTTGAGAAACACGGCACTAAAAACTAGAACGATTGCAGGGCACCTGGCATGTCAGATTCTGATGCTCTGACTCGTTTTCTGCAGCTGTTGCTGACACTCAGGCAAGCCCAGCATTGTCCAGGGGCTGGAGATCCGCCTCACCCAACCTGGCAACCTTCAGATGTTATGAATAGTTAACCTGTGGAACTCCCTCCCACGGGAGGCAGAGATGGCCAGCCACTTGGATGGCTTTAAAAGAGGGTTGGACCAATTCATGGAGGAGGAGGAGGAGGAGGAGAGGGCTGTCGAGGGCTCTTAGCCAGGATGCCAATACTGGACAAGGTGGGCCACGGGCCTGATCCAGAAGATTCTTCCACGGAGCATGCACAAAGTGCCCATCCCTTCCGATTCCAACGGCAACCATCGGTTCCTTCCAGGCCAGACTCTGTAAGTTCCTGGTGAGCCTGAGACCAGCAGCAATCTCCTGCAAGAGGCAGGAGGGACAGGGACAAATATTTCAGCGGGGAGCAGGAAAGGGGCAATGCCCCCTCCCCTAAGGCCTGGTCTCTCTTCCCCCAGGGATCCATCCCTCCGTCTTTGCCTGCCTGCCTTCTTGCTTGGCCCTGCTTGTCTGCAGCCTGGAGAGGCTTCCAACAGCCAGCTCTGAACTTTTCCTGCTTCTCTCTCTCTCTCTCTCTCTCTCTCTCTCTCTCTCTCTCTCCCCCCCCCCCATCACACATACCCCCGTTGCCATGACAACACTTTAAACTAACACTCTGTTCCCCAGGCTGCCGAGGGGGCTGAGTTCGCAGCAGAAAATTTATCTTTCTGGTTTCTTTCCTCTCCAGACACACTCTCCCCCTCCCTCTCTCTATTACTCTCTCTCCCCCCAACTCCATCCGCCCCCCTGTCCCCTCCCTCCTTCCCTTACTCTCCAGCAAGCGAGGGAGCCAGCAAGCGCTGCTATGGTTGCTCAGGTCTTGACAGCCCACCCCAGAACTGCCAGTGGTCTCTCCTCCAAAGGTAAGGGTCCCTCCGGGCAGGAGGGCTCCAAACGGCCCCTTGGCACACTGCGGGGGCACCTGCCAAACTCTGGGCAAAGAGGCGGAAGCGACATGTGTGGGCACTGGAGAAGCAGAAGGGGGAATGGGGCCAACTCACTCACCGCCAGAAGAAAGTGAGTGGCGTGCGATGGGGAGGAAGGCAAGGTGGGCATGGAAGAGTCAGAAGACCCCAGGTCAGCATGTGAACTGCTGAGAGTGGACACAGAGTGTTCTGCACCGGGATGGCAGTTGCAGCTGGGCAGGCAGGGGGAAGAGTGTGCCAGGGAGAGGGTGCCTGGCACAGGATGCCCAGGGGGACATGCACGGGGTTAGCAGGAGTGTGCAAAAAGTAGGAAGTACTTTTGTGTTAGTGTGCCAGCTGGAAGTGCACTGGAGAAAGTGTGGCAAGGTGAGAGTGAGGGAGACGTGCGCTAGGATGACTCAAGTGTTGTGGCTGCGCAACGAGGGTTGTACCAACATATGGGCGCAGGGGGTCAGCTCCGTGCCCTAGTGAGAGAATCGGCATGTGGGTGGCAAGGGCTTGTGGGAGGCTGTGCGCCTGTGTGAGTTGCAGTATCAATGTGCGATCGCACACTGGCACACCCTCTCTGTGCCTAGTGGACCCGCGTCTAAGTACTTCTTCCTCTGCGATCCCTTCTAGCCGAGCAAGATTGTCTTCCATAAACATGATTTTAACAATGAGTCCATAAGTGACTGTGGAGGCCAATTCTGGATCCATATATCCTTCCACAGTGGGGACATTGGTTTCTGGGCGGGAGAGAAGCCTAAGGAAGATAAAATTATCCTCCTGGGGGATTTTAATGCAAGAGTTGGGTGAGATTTCGTCTCGGTACAGGGGAGTGTTGGAACAGTCCTAGAGGTGGGGACTAATGCCTCCCTCTCTCTGGGTCCACATCTGTATGAAAGACTAGCAGGTGTGGGTCACAGGCCTATAGAACAGCAGGTGTGACTTGCACTGTACAGAGAACCTCTCTTGCCCCTGCTGACCTTGGTTTTAGGGCTGTCTAGGGCACGAAGGACGGACTCAGAATGCCTGTGGCATGCTGGGAAATGTAGTCCGCCACATCTGGCACTGTTGCGCTCCTCCTTGTGGCAAGAGAAATTCTCGGGGAAAGGGTGAAACACCGGTGGGAGGCAGGTTGAAGCAGGCGGCAGCTGGAGGCCGCTTTGCCTCTCCTCTGGGAAATGCCCTTGTCAGACGTGACCAGCCGCCTTGAGCCCTGCTGGCAGGCTGGCACTCATCAGGGTTGATGTGGGAAGTTTTAGGAGAGCTTTGTGGGGTTTGGGGTTGGGCTGGGCTCAGCTGGAAGGCAGGCAGGCAGGCAGGCAGGCAGGCAGCATTGCAGAAGGACTGAACAATGGTTCTCCTAGGAATGTGTGTTCTGTTCACCTTGCACGGTGTGGTGCTTTAATTTTGGCAGGTGTGGCTTGTTTTCGTTCCAGCACCGCCCCTTAGTTAGGTGGAGGATGCCCAGATCCTGACCTGCAAATGAAGTAGACAAATCTAACGTTTGCCACCACCATTATTATCACATTTACACCCCACTTTTCCTTCAAGGAGCTGAAGGTGGGGAACATAGTTCTTCCCCTCTCCATTTTGTCTTCACAACAACCTTGTGAAGTAGGTTAGGCAAAGAAAGTGCAACTGGCCCCACGGTCACCCAGCGAGCTTCATGACTCTGTTAGGGTTTCAAGCCCAACCTGCCAGCACCCCACATTCCGGCTGCTATAATAAAAGAATAATAAAATTTTATTTATATCCCGCCCTCCCCAGCCAAAGCCGGGCTCAGAGCGGCTAACAACAATAAAAGTAACACAGCATTCTAAAATCAATTCATTTTAAAATCAATTCAAAATCAAATAATACCATCCTGGCAAAATGCAAATGGGCTGCTCAGCCAGTTTCAGGAAGGGCCTCGCATTGGGTGCAGGGCCCGTATGAGAGGAATAGCATGGAGGGGGGGAGCGTTCTGTGAGAACAGCTTGCACTTTATTAAGTAAAATATTAATAAGGTAAAAGTTGGGGATAAGAACTTGCTGAGTTAACTATTGGAATTGGGATGCAAGAAGGGGAGGTGTGGGGAAGTCAGGGGAAGTGGTTAAGAAATTAAGGATTTAAAATTATATTTGTTATTTGTGTTGTGTTTGTCTGTGGTTGTTTATGTTTTTGTGTCTGTCTTAAATATATGTGAAAACCTTAATAAAAAATTTATTAAAAAAAAAAAAGAGAACAGCTTGCACTTGGAGGGGTTGCAGCGGGGGCAGGGAGCTGCTGGTATGCCGGCCAATCTTGGTCACCAGGAAGTCCTATTTCACCCATGAAGCTATTTTCTCCAAACCATGCCCACCCAGCCCTCAGCTAACCATTGCAGCCTCCGACAGAGTTCTGGGATGGAGGGAGAGTCAAGCAGAGATGCTCACTGCTCATCCTGCACCCATGTCTGCTTGTAGCCTGCTGACACGTTATGTGGGAAACACCCAAATGTCTGTATGCCCCTTGCTACAGTCTGGCATTCTTAGGGTTCGTCCACACTGCCGCATGCCTGGGAAGCATGGGTCCAAGTGGTTTTCCCTTTTGCCCCGCTACTTTCCCTGGGAAAAGCACACTCTCTAGCCCTGAATCAGAGAAAACATCTCTCTGTGGAAAACCCAGGACAAGTGGAAGTCTGGATGAGCCCCAAGTGTGGGGAAAGTAGTTTGAATGAGTTTTCTTGGTGGTGACCTCAGATGCAAAGTGTGCTCTTCAGTCACTTCCACCACCCTTTGGAGTGTGTGTCTGCCTTTACTTCCCCCAGTGATTCATCCAGGTCTACATATCCACACAGCACAAATGAGATTGCATCCAAAAAGATCACAGCACCTTTGCTGACTTCTTTGGTGATCCCTCATAGCTGAGGAAGATTGTCTTCCATGAACACGGTCTTAACAGTGAGTCCGTAAGTGAATGTGGAGGCCAGTTCCGGATCCAAACGTCCTTCCAAAGTGGGGACATTGGTTTCCGGGCGGGAGTTGATCACAGTGTGGATTTGCCCAGTGTGCCTTCCTCTTAGCATGTTCCTCCCTTGTGTCCTGAGTTTGAGTATCTTCAAAGTCCATGACACCTTTGGTAAAGGCTGTTCTCCAACTGCAGCGCTCGCAGGCCTGTGTTTCCCAGTTGTCTGTACTTAAATAATACTAATACTAATACTAATAATACTAATACTAATACTGATACTAATAATAATTTATTATTTATACACCGCCCATCTGGCTGGGTTTCCCCAGCCACTCTGGGCAGCTTCCAACAAAATATTAAAATACAATAGTCCATCAAATATTAAAAGCTTCCCTAAACAGGGCTGCCTTCAGATGTCTTCTAAAAGTCTATACTAATTTTTTTGTTTGCCTTGAGAGAGTCTTTAAACCTCTTTTGTTGACCACCAGCATTACGCTTTCCATTTTTAAGTTTGGAATAGAGGAGTTCTTTGGAAGACGATCATCAGGCATCCGCCCAACATGACCAGTCCAACAAAGTTGATGTTGAAGAATCATTGCTTCAACACTGGTGATCTTTGCTTCTTCCAGTATGCTGGCATTACTTTGCCTGTCCTCCGAAGTGATGTGTAAGATTTTTTGGAGACACCATTGATGGAATCTTTTGAGGAGTTGGAGATGGTGTTTATAAGTGGTCCACATTTCACAAGCATACAGTAAGGTTAGTAGTACAATAGCTTTGTAAACAAGCCCTACAGGCCCTTTTGCAAGGGATGGACCAGTGGCTACGTCAATCTTTGTGCAATTGTGGGCAAATGGAGAGGGGCAATGATTTTCCATCTGGGTCTGCTTGAGAGATTTCTGGTGGGTTCTGCTCAGTCACTGTAGGGCAGAGGCCCCTCTGTTGAGACTGTACCGTTCACAGAGCTCTGCTTAAAAAAAGACCCTTTCCTTGTGGACCCATCCCTGAACTGGCCCACACACTGCCGACACTTGTTCCTATGTGATCACGGCCATGATGCAAATGCATTCTGGATTCTGCCCCCACGCTCAGAAACCCTGTTCCTCTTGCAGGCAGCTCAAGAGGTCTCACTCTGTCCATGGGTTGTGGTCAGAGAGAAAACAACTGGTAGGTGGACGAACTTAACCAAAAGCCCACTTCTGACTGCGGTTGTATGAAGTGGCGTGGCCTGAGGTGGCTCACGCCAGGGTCACGCTGCCCCCTTCCTGGAGTGTCTCTGCTATGTCACCAACCGCATTCTGAAGATTCCCAGTTGCATAGTTGCAACCCATGCAGGAGAGGCGTACACGGGCGCTGCCCGTCACTTCTGAAAGCATCCCCTGGACTTGCCCCGTAATCTTAGCCTGTGTCTCTGGTCGCCACGGGAGACACTGTTATCGGAGAAGGAAGGTTCGCGGGGAGGCTCGGGGAGGTCATTAAAGATTGAAAACGTTGCTGTTGTTCATTCCCCCCCTCTGGGTTCGCCACCAACGGGTCTGCGGTGGCCGTGCAAAGCGCTTGGGGTAGATGCGAGACTGGTAAGAGGCTGGCAGCCCCGTGGGGTGCTGAGTGTGTGACTTTCCACCCATATCCTCTTCCTGCCTCCTGCCCCACCTGTAATTGTAGCCCTTGCTCACGCCCAGCGTCTTCCGCTTGGTGCCCACAGCCCCCCACCTGGGGGAGAGTTTCCTTTGCAAGCTGCCTGGCAAAGGGGACTCTCTGTTCAGTCCTGTTTCCCACCCCCTCCTCGGTCTTCTCTTTCTCTGCTCGTTCCCATCCTGGGGGCGGCTTTCCATAAAAAGCCCAGCAGTGTGCCGCGTGGCTGTTCCAAAGGCACAGCTGAATAAAGGGAGCAGAAATGTTCTGCCCCCTCCCCTGTAAAAGGTAGCAAGCTGCATGGAAATGCCGGTGGGGGCGACCTTCCCTTGTAGCTTCGCCTCGAAGCAAAATTAACTCTTTGGACATGAGTAGGGATGCAGGGAAACACAGAGAAAAAAATATTTTAAGGCAAAAGGGGTGGGAGGGGAGAAACATCATTTTTTTCTCTGGAGGGAAAACGCCGCCTGCGCCCAGTCTTAAAAAATATGGCAATATTGTCAGCATTTACTCGACTATCAGTTGCTGTTGTTTTGAGTGAAATTGTAGGGCACTCTTGGGAGAAGCCGTTTGTCTAGACCCATCCCAGTCTGGGCTCAGGTCTGGTTTGGGGATGGAATCAACTTTGGCTGCCCTGTCAGATGACCTGTAATGGGGGAGAGACAGGAGGAAATGTAACCCATCTGGTCCCCCTTGAACACGCTGAGGCCTTTACCGCCATTGGTGCTCTAGCATCGCTCTGGAGCAGATTTGCAGCTTGGGGAGTTCTGAGCGCAGCTTTGCCATGGTTTCCGCCCTGCAAGGCTGCTGCCAGACTGGCTTAGGATGACAGCGGCCCAATCCCTTGGCTTCTGGGTTGTGGGCTGCCACAGGTTGCATTCTGTCCCTGGCGCTGTGTGGCATCTATATGATGCCACTGAGAGCAGTCAAGGCACCTGGAAGAAGGGTGGTGGTGGTCACCAATATGCTGCAGATACCCAGTTTTATTTCTCTACCAAATGTGTCCATCGAGGCTGTGCAGGTCTTGGGCTGATGCTGGGATGCCGGGGCTGAATCTGGATCCTGACACACTACTCCCTCCCAGATCTAGACACGCTGTCATCTTGGCACCAACATAAAATCCGGGCCTGGATTCTCACAAGAGACGAGGCCATGGACCGAGCACAGTCCACCACAGCCCGCCTCTCCATGTGGCTCCCTAAACTGAAAGTGGTAAGATCACATGCCAACTACTTGATAGACCTGACGGAGCCCAATTTGAGAAGAGCGTTTACTATGGCCCGTTTCCATTCTATACCCACGGCCTTCCTCCAGGGGATTTACTCTAAGACCCCTATTACTCAGCGTCTATGTCCATGCACAATGAATGAAGTAGAGGACTTCATACATTTCTTTTTCTACTGCCCTATTTATGAGCCAATAAGATCTAAGCTCCTCCTCTTGATCCCGTCCACCATTACGTCTAAGGAAGACTGTTTGAAATCGCTTCTTGTGGACGCTAATCCCCAAATTTCACGTGGGGTGGCAATCTTCATAGTGCAGGCTCTGAAACTCAGGGCTACTCTGACTGGGTAGTGTGTCCTAGACCTGTTTTAATTCTTTATATATATCCGCACATTAGATTTCTGGCGCTGGCAACTAAATCTTTTCATTATTGTCTTAGGGTAATTTAAATGTCATTACGCCAGCAATATCGCCTTGAACTTTGCTTGGTTGCTTGTCTCTAGCATTTTTGTATTGTCTTATTTGGCTATGGCTGTATGCTAATGCAATAAAGGTTTGATGGATGGATCCTGACAAGATGGAGGCGCTGGGCGTGGATGTGCTCAGGTCTGGGAATTGGGGAGGTTGCCTCCTCTAGATGGGGCTGCCCTGCCTCTGAAGGACCTGGTGCACAGTCTGAGGGTGCTTCTGGAGCCATGAAACTGAAGGGCCTCTGTGGCAGATCCAGCTGGTTTGCTAGCTCTGTTTCTAGACAAGGAGAGCCACCCTGTGGTCCTGAATGGGGCAACTATGCCTCTAAAGGGCCAGGTGCAAAGCCTGGGAGTCATTCTGGATTCACAGCTGTCTATGGAGGTGCAGGTCAATTCTGTGTCCAGGGCAGCTGTCTGCCAGCTCCATCTGGTACGCAGGATGAGACCCCATCTGCCCATGGACTGTCTCCCCAGTGTGGTGCATGCTCTAGTTATCTCCTGCTTGGACTACTACAATGCACTCTACATGGGGCTACCTTTGAAGGTGACCCAGAAACTACAACTAATCCAGAATGAGGCAGCCAGACTGGTGACTGGAAGCAGCCGCCAAGACCATATAACACTGGTCCTGAAAGACCTACATTGGCTCCCAGTACTGAGCATACTGAGCACAATTCAAAGTGTTGCTGCTGACCTTTCAAGCCCTAAATGGCCTTGGCCCAGTATACCTGAAGGAACGTCTCCATCCCCATCGTTCTGCCTGGACACTGAGGTCCAGCGCCGAGGGCCTTCTAGCGGTTCCCTCACTGCGAGAAGCTAAGTTACAGGGAACCAGGCAGAGGGCCTTCTCGGTAGTGGCACCCTGCCTGTGGAACATCCTCCCGTCAGATGTTAAGGAAATAAACAACTACCTGACCTTTAGAAGACATCTGAAGGCAGCCCTGTTTTAGGGTTGTTTTTAATGATTGATGTCTTATTGCATTTTTAATATTCTGATGGGAGCTGCCCATAGTGGCTGGAGAAACCAATCCAGATGGGCGGGGTATAAATAAAAAGTAGTAGTAGTCGTAATAATAATAATAATAATAATAATAATAATAATAATAATAATAATACTGGGCTACTGTAATGCACTCTCTGTGGGACTGCCCTTGAAGATGGCTTGAAAGCTGCACCTAGTGCAGGATACATGGGTCAGGCTTGTCTCCGGGGCGCCCTACCAGGAACATAGGACACCAATTTCGAAAGGACCGAACACTCACTGCTTGCTTGCTACCAGGTACTTGCACGGACTTACAAAAGGCCTACGGAATCTGCTCAGGTTTGGGGTTGGCAGCCCTGGAGCAGGGAAAGACTGGAGGGAGAGAGAAAATGTATCCTTTATCCCTTCCCTATTCTGGGTCTGAAGAGCATCACATGCCCCCTGTTCCAGAGTCCTCCTTTTGCAGGGCAAAGATGCCTCGTTTTGTGCCAGGTCCAGCTTGTGCTACTGAGTTCATTGGCAGAGTACACAGTGAGTGTGGCACTTTGTGGAAGACGAGGCCCTGCTGCCCCGGGAGGCTGGCAATCAGATTGTTCAATATGTTGTTGTTGTTGTTTAGTCATTTAGTCGTGTCCGACTCTTCATGACCCCCTGGACCAGAGCACGCCAGGCACTCCTGTCTTCCACTGCCTCCCGCAGTTTGGTCAAACCCATGTTGGTAGCTTCGAGAACACTGTCCCACCATCTCGTCCTCTGTCCTCCCCTTCTCCTTGTGCCCTCCATCTTTCCCAACATCAGGGTCTTTTCCAGGGAGTCTTCTCTTCTCATGAGGTGGCCAAAGTATTGGAGCCTCAGCTTCAGGATCTGTCCTTCCAGTGAGCACTCAGGGCTGATTTCCTTAAGAATGGATCGGTTTGTTCTTCTTGCAGTCATTGTTCAGTATAGGGGAATTAAAGAGGGAGGCGGAAAGAGGTGGAAAGGGCTGGTGTGCATTCTGAGCTTCGCGTGTCTCAGGCAGGGATGAGATGGGGTTCTGCTGGAGGCTTTGTAGAAAAGGTGGACATTGTGGAAACCCAGAGAGAGAGAGAGAGAGAGAGAGAGAGAGAGAGAGAGAGAGAGCACAGCGTGTCTGAGCTGGCAAGACCCTGCCCTCGAGGCGCCAGCCATGGGTGGCTCCCCTCCTCCGGAAGAATGGCTGTTCTCATTCCATTGAAGTGGCGGCTGCAGCTTCCTGCCCGGGATCCTCCACCTTTTTTTAGATGCTCTGGGGGCCTTGAAGAATGTCAGGAAAAGCTGCTGCCAAGCCAGTGATGGACCCAGGCGGCATTGTTTAAGGGAGGCCAGAAGCTGTATCCGGCCAGGCTGAGCTTCGGCCCAAGGGGTTAGGAGGTTTGTTGCTGAAATCCCACCTGCTCCGCCCTGCCAAGCAGCCTCCTCGACCCAGGACTGGTCCAAGAGGGCACTGGGTTCATGGGCAATCTTCCCATGAGAGGCAGTGTGGTGTAGTGGTTAAGAGCGGTAGTCACGTAATCTGGGAAACCGGGTTCGCGTCTCCGCTCCTCCACATGCAGCTGCTGGGTGACCTTGGGCCAGTCACACTTCTCTGAAGTCTCTCAGCCCCACTCACCTCACAGAGTGTTTGTTGTGGGGGAGGAAGGGAAAGGAGATTGTTAGCCGCTTTGAGACTCCTGAAGGGGAGTGAAAGGCGGGATATCAAATCCAAACTCTTCTTCTCCTTGTGCACTGCCATGGCCTAGTCTGAGGATTATAGGTTGGCATCCTTCGGGGCAGGGATGGAAGGGATTCTGGGGTGGCAAAATGCATCTAGAAGACCGGGGGGGGGGGCAGCCTCTCATCTTCCCCAATGGCATTTATTGGTTTCAGGGAAATGCAACCAGCAATCAAAGAGGATCTTTGCTTTGCATCTTCTGGGGAGCAGTGAGAGGGCTTTTTTCCTTCCTCTTCTGAAACCTGGTGAAAAACTGTATTCTCGTTGTGCCCTCCATCCCACCCACCACGAGCGACACATGCACCCATCTCGGTTACAGGCAGAAGCGACCAGCGAAACCACGATGTTTACATTTCAGGGGTTGCATTTGCTCAGATAATCTAATTCTTTGCTAAAAGTGGGAGCTTTGTTATGGAGGAGTTTGGCATTATTAACGGTTTTGGGCTGAGAAATAGGCATATAAGCTCTTCTTTATTATTCCGTTATGTTTGTCACTTGTGTAAATTAGACAGCTCCTGCTTAGCTTGCTGAAAAAAGCAACTAATTAAGAAACTTGGCTAAACCTGAATTGACAGGTAGTTTAGGCCGAGAGTCTTGCAAAATCTGTAAACCGGGACAGAATTATGTTGGCGCATCGTGAGGGAGCCAAGGGCAGAGCGGAGATATCTCTCTCTCTCTCTCTCTCTCTCTCTCTCTCTCTCTCTCTCTCTCTCTCTCTCTTGCTGCTTTCTCTTTCCCTCTGTGTAACAATTGCTTTCCCTTACGTGAGCATTTGTTCTCCGACGTGATGCATTTCAGTTTGAATTTACTCCGTGGCTGGCTGAGTGTCATACATTAAAGGGAGGAGGAGGAGAAGGAGGCGGGAGAGGAAGTGGAGCTTAAGGGAAGAGGGGCTTTTGTGTCTCTGTGGAGGCCGAGGGTCTGTGAGAGACAGAGAAGCAGGACTGTTCTCCTTTCAAGGTCTGGATATCACCCATAATGGAAGTGCCCATCAGCATTAAACAGCCTGGCATCAGATGCCAGGGTAGGATTGGGGTTTAGTTGGTGTGCTGGGCCCGAGGGTAACCCATGAAATGTGGTCCAGGACTGGTCCAGAATCTGAAGGTTCCACTGGGAGTCAGTCTGACAGGGCCAAGGCAGGACACGAGGCAGGTAACCAGGCAAGGACAGGTACAGGATCTCAGGCAGGATCTAGCATACAGCAATGTTGCTCCCGTAACCTAGGGCGGGGTACGACAGCCTTGGTTAAGAGCAGTAGACCCGTAATCTGGGGAACCGGGTTCACGTCTCTGCTCCTCCACCTGCAGCTGCTGGGTGACCTTGGACTAGTCACACTTTTCTGAAGTCTCTCAACCTCACTCACCTCACAGAGTGTTTGTTGTGAGGGAGGAAGGGAAAGGAGATTGTGAACCACTTTGAGACTCCTGAAGGGGAGTGATAAAGAGGGATATCAAATCCAAACTCTTCTTCTTTTATATTTGTCGGGGTAACGGCCGGTCCTGATCCCTCGGCGACTCACATCCCTGTCTTGCCCAAAGGCGAGCACTCCTCCTGCAAGTACTCAGATCTCTCCTCCTCTCAGACCTGAGTCTCTGCAGCTCGGGAGATGTTGGTGGGTTACTAGACCCAGAGGCCACCTCAGCCTCCCCTGACCCAACCAGTAGTGGAGCAGCTGTAAATGATGGCCCAGCTGAAGGCAACGAGGTCATCCCTGCATCTGGAGCCAGGGCAGGATCAGGCCCCTGACTCAGCCCAGCTGGTGCTTGTTGCAGGGGAACCTGTGCAGAGTGGGACTCTTCAGGATCAGGCCCCAGATTTGGTTCAGATGATGCCTGAGGCAAAGGATCCGGTGCAGACTGAGTCTCCTCTGGTTCTGAGCCCGAGCCCGAGTCCCAGGCCATCACAGTTGGAGCCAGAGCCCACCAGGGGTTCTGTAAGCTCAGACCTGCAACTCGTTTCCATTCCAAGGCTCTGCCCAGGTACATGGAGGGTTAATTATGAACGATGGCAGTGCTTCTGACCATGTGCCAATGGCCATTCCCTCCCTCCAGGATAGCCGGGGCCCACCTTCAGGTCACTGGGATTAGCTGGCACGGCTTTCAGATTGTAATTCCAAGCAGATTCCAGCCCTGGCAAGATTCTTTTTCAGAAATCAACCCTTCTTGGGAACTCTAGACGTAGCCTTACAAGCATAGTCTCAGTCCTCCTCATGAAGGCTGCTCCTCCAGGCACCAAAGAACAAAATATTGAATAAAACCCATTCACCCTTTCTTCTCCTGGAGCTTCCACAAGAAACCATCGATGATTCCAATAGTAACTTCCACAAAACATTTTCATAGGGACACCCTGCCCATCCTGATTTTTATTTTTTAAATCATTCGGGGTTTCCCAGAGTTATTGGCAGATGCTGAACAATTTAATTAAGGCATATATAGACTGCAGCTCAAAGAATCTCAGCAAATCTTGGCAAAGGATACTCATTTAGGATGTGGTAGGAAGCCGCGATTTGGACATGCATCACTGTCAAACCATTCACAAGCTCAGTGAGGTGTGTTAAGGTCCCCTGAAAAGAAAATAGCCGAGGATCCCGCCATATTGAAAGATGGCTTTCCGGGAGATTAAAACATGCTGGCTTGAAAGGCCTCGAATGGTGGAGATCTGGGCTATACAAGAGACCAGCGCTTGTAGTTTCCCCCCGCTGGTTCTTCTTGCTCAGACACCATCTTCCAGATTTGTTCCATGATCAGGCCTTTCTGTGCAGGAGCCAACTTCATCCTGCAAAACCTTTGCCTCTTTGCCTTGAAAAAGCGCTTGAGTAGCCTAGCAAAAGCTGCTCATTGGCTCTAAATCGGAACAAACTTTGATGTTCCAAACCACCCTGAGGTCTTTGGATGAAGAGCGGCATACAAATTCAATAAATAAATATGCAATAAATAAATGTCATCCAGCAGAAAACTTGATTGCTGTTTGCTCCGATTGAGCGCTAAAGAGCAATTTCCCTGGGGGAAAGCAAGACCTCTGGGTCCAGGGCAGTATATGAATTCAATAAATAAATAAAATAAATAAATGTGTATTTGCATACGTTGAATTGCACCTGCCATTTTAATGCCCATTGATGCAGTTCGGAGAGGTCCTTTTATAACTCCTTACAACCCCTTCCTGTCTTTACGATCGTCCCTTGAGACCCTCCTTCTCTGTGACGGCAGAGAAATCTCTCGTTCCCTGAGATCCTTTGAGAGGTTTCACTGCCGGCTTCTGCCTTTAGCGCCTCTCTCTCTCTTCCTCTCTGCTTCATCATCTCTTTAAATCTGTGTTCGCTTGGCTCTTATTTTACTGTCTTGTTTCATGTAAAGCCCCCAGAATACCAGCCGCTACATGAAGAGGTGGTGGCTGTTGTAAATAGGCTGCTGTTCTTGTGCTGGAGGCATAGCAAGGGGTAAACCGGGTCCATCTTGCTTCTGAAGACCCTGCAGGGAAGGAGATCTGTTTCTCCGGTAAGGGCTGCTTCCTGACAGCCTGGGAGATGGGCTAGAGCAGCCTTCCCCAACCTGAGGCCCTCCAGATGGATTTCAGCTGTTATCACCTCCAGCTTGCACGGTCATGCTTCCATCAACCTCAGGCAGTATCTGGAGGGCATAAGGATGGGAAAGGTTGGGTTGGAAGAAAGGTGGGTGAGCAGGATCGTGCCTTCTACACATCTGCCCAACTTGTCCAGGGCCTGTGGTGGAATCACTGAGATAAAGGGCTTACCCTCACTTGCTCTCGTTCTGCTGCTTTCCCCTGGGGAAAGCTGCTCTTTAGTGATCAATTGGAGCAAACAGCAATTTGGGTTTTCCGAATTTTGCCATTTGTTCCCATTCAGAGCTAAAGAGCGGGTTTTCCCTGGGGAAGTTGCTGGGCCAGGGGAAAATTGCTCAGATCCATTCCTAGAAAGGACGGGTCAAGCAGAAAACCCCTCAGACCCGTCCTTTCTAGGCACGGGTCAAGCAGAAGTGTGGACAAGTGCAGAGTTACAATAAGGGGTGCCCAAAAGGAATTTGGGGGGCACATTGCTAAAACAATGAAGACCAACAACAAAAATGTAAAGAAAGATCTGTGTTGGGTTGTGATGAGAGTGAACTAGATCGGTGGAGTATAAACAGTAAAATTAATAATTATTATTACTTGTTCTGAAGTGATCTGCTATGCAGAGCTAAGCTAGGGGATTGGCTCCCACAAGAAATGCTGATGGCCACCAACTTTGGGGCGGCTTTAAAAGAGGATTAGAGAAATTAACGGAGTGGAATAAAGCTCTCAGCAGCTACTGGCTGTGTTGGCTATTTGGCCTGTGCTGTCGGAGGCTGCATGCACCAAGATCGCCAGCTTCTGGGCATTGCACATGGTCCGAGGGCTGCTGTGCTCAGGTGCTGCCCAGTGGGGCGTCTCGTTGGTCACTGTGGGAAGAGCATGCTGGACTCGATGGGCCCCGCTGTGGCCTGATCCAAATGTAGGCCTCTTCTTCTGTTCTTGTATATTGAGTCCAAAGAATGCCGCAGAGCAACCAAGCTGTGTGCTACTTAAATTTTAATTGTGGCGATGAAGGGAGGGAAGATGAAAGCGAAGATGCCTCTGGCTGTGTGAGAACCCACAGCGGCAGGCGCTGCAGCCGGCAGAATGCAGGGAGCTCGCAGGGGGCATGCCAGAGCAGCAAGGGCTGTCGCAGGTGCTCCTGAGAGGTGGCCGTCGCCAGCAGCAGAACCCAAAGGTTCTGGATACTAGCAAGAGAAACTCGTTTGGGTTGCACCTCCCACTAGTTCCTAGCACTCAGGAGCCTCTTCTGATCATGTTTCCATGATTCTGCCATGCCAGCAGGACGAAGTCAATAATAATAATAATAATAATAATTTATTATTTATACCCCGCCCATCTGGCTGAGTTTCCCCAGCCACTCTGGGCGGCTCCCAATCAGTGTTAAAAACAGTACAGCGTTACATATTAAAAACTTCCCTGAACAGGGCTGCCTTAAGATGTCTTCTGAATGTCAGGTAATTATTTATCTCTTTGACATCTGATGGGAGGGCGTTCCACAGGGCGGGCGCCACTACCGAGAAGGCCCTCTGTCTGGTTCCCTGTAGCCTCACTTCTCGCAATGAGGGAACCGCCAGAAGGCCCTCAGCGCTGGATCTCAGTGTCCGGGCTGAACGATGGGGGTGGAGACGCTCCTTCAGGTATACAGGACCGAGGCCATTTAGGGCTTTAAAGGTCAGCACCAACACTTTGAATCGTGCTCGGAAACGTACTGGGAGCCAATGCAGATCTCTCAGAACCGGTGTTATGTGGTCCCGGCAGCCACTCCCAGTCACCAGTCTAGCTGCCGCATTCTGGATTAATTGCAGTTTCCGGGTCACCTTCAAAGGTAGCCCCACATAGAGCGCATGGCAGTAGCCCAAGCGGGAGATAACTAGAGCATGCACCACTCTGGCGAGACAGTTCGCGGGCAGGGAGGGTCTTAGCCTGCGTACCAGGTGGAGCTGGTAAACAGCTGCCCGGGACACAGAATGGACCTGCGCCTCCATGGACAGCTGTGAGTCCAAAATGACTCCCAATGCAAACCTTTCCTTAGGATTGTTGAATGGAGGAGCAGAACACCCTCTTGCAGTGGGTGGCTTGCAGGGTGGTGTCACAAGCTGACAGCATCCGTTTCTTTATTTGCTTATTCGTGTATTGCATTTATATCCCACCTTGCCTCTAATAGTAATAATAATAATAATAATAATAATAATAATAATAATAATAATAATAATAATAATAATTGTGTTTATATCCCGCCCACCCCAGCCAAAGCCGGGCTCAGAGTGGCTAACAACAGTACAAGTAACACAGTTTACATAAAATCACAATCAATTATTAGAAATACATTCTAAAATCAATTCATTCTGAAATCAATTCAGAGTCAAATCAATGGCAACCATTGGGCTAGAGTTCTGTGGGGATTACCAAAGGAGGGGGTCAGACTGTGCCTTGGCCAAAGGCCTGGTGGAACAGCGCAGTCTTGCAGGCCCTGCGGAAAGATGTCAAGTCCCGCAGGGCCCTAGTCTCCTGTGACAGAGTGTTCCACCAGATCGGGGCCACAGCCGATAAGCCCTGGCTCTGGTTGAGGCCAGCCTAACCTCCCTGTGGCCCAGGACCTCCAAGATGTTTTTGTTTGAAGACCGTAAGGTCCTCCGTGGGACATACCAGGAGAGGCGGTCCCGTAGGTACGAGTGTCCTAGGCGACATAGGGCTTTAAAGGTTAAAACCAGCACCTTAAACCTGATCCTGTACTCCACCGGGAGCCAGTGCAGCTGGTATAGTACTGGATGAATGTGATCCTGCGGCAAGGACCCCGGAAGGAGTCTCACTGCAGCATTCTGCACTCACTGGAGTTTCTGGGTCAGTCTCAAGGGCAGCCCCACGAAGAGCGAGTTACAATAATCCAGTCTGGAGGTGACCGTTGTGTGGATCATAGTGGCTAGGTCAGGTCCAAGGAGCTCGAGGTGGTGTACAGAGTTCTCTTCCTCCCTGCTTTGTCCTCCGAATAACTGTGCGAGGTAGCTTAGGCTGAGCGTCAGTGATTGACTCCAACGTCACCCAGTGAGCTTCATGGCCAAGTGGGGATTCAAACCCTGCTCTCCCAGGTCCTAGGCTGACATTGCAACCACTGCACCACACTGGCTCTGAGGGCATATTGGATAATTCACAAAATTCAGCAAAATCACCATCTTATCTGGCCAGTTGTGCCGAGTGTGAACGCTGCCCCATCTTGTTCAACGCTGTCTGCTTTGACCAGTAGCAGCCCCAAGGTTTGGGTCTTATTTTAGCGAGTTTAGCGACAGCATAACCATGTACCCCCAACCTGGTGCCCTACAAGTCTGTCTACAAGCCTACAAGCCTATGAGTCTGGCTGGGGCTGATGGGAATTACAGTCCAGAGAGCACCTGAAGGGCACCACTTTGGATGCAGCCATCCCATGCCCTCTGTTCCCTTTCAATAAATGCGCACCTAGCTAGAGCCTTGTGTGCCTCTGGGAAGGTTTTAAAATGCACCCAGAACTGTCATCACATGTTGGATGTTTTCCTTCGTATCGCAACACCAGCTCATCTGCATAATTTATACTCCTCTGAAGAGATTTAATCTATCGGTTCCAATAATAAACTCGTAAATCTCCCTCCCAGTTAGGAGGAGCCGGGTAATGACAAGATGCATATGAAATAAGCATTTAATTTATTACCCACACGGCCCCCTGGGTGGATTAATGCCTTGGACGCTGGATCTTTGGGTTTCATCTAAGCCAAGGGGACAGAGAGAGTAATTTGCCCATTTGTCTCCAAAGCCATTATGTGGTCCGGAGGACTTGATGCGCTGTCGGGTGTGCGCACGAGAGTCAGGGAGTGTGGGCTCAGGGTCTAGCGCTGTCCTTCAGGAGGGAGTCCTATTTGCCTGCTGTTGCCTGGAGTGAGCAGGTGGAATAACTCCATTCCACCGGATGGGTGGAGGAAATATTGGGCCGAGACGCATTTTGGCATAGATGCCTCCCCCAGGGGCCTCTCTCCCTGTGCCTCAACCACAGACTCGGACCTGAGAGCCCTGATTTTCCACCCAACCATCTCCCCACCCCCACCCCATTCATTCATGATTTATTTGACGCATTTCTTACAAGGCTCATGGGGCAGATTCAAGGCCAGTTTTTAAAAAGGACAGGTCGTGCCTTCTGCCAAAAAGACACGGCACAAAAGGAGAAAGGCATGGGTAGGGAAGAGGAAAAAAGCCAACTCGGGTACCAGGGCCTGGAGTTACAGTTCTTACAATGAGCAGCTAGGGTAGAAAGGGTTCAGGAAGCTGCTTGGTGACAGAGGAGGGAGGGCAGGAAGGTTTTCCCTCTGCAAAACCAACAGAAGAGATCTGCTTCACTTGCCTCTCTCTGCTGCAGCCTCTTCCCACCTTCATCGCTTTCAGAAGTCACTCACCCAAGGACCCAAGGGCATGTGGGCAGGGGCGTAGCATGAGGGTGCCAGGGGGACCGTGGCCCCAGGTGCACAAATTTTTAGGGACCCCCAAGCTCATCTGGGCCCAGTGATCCTCTCTGCCTGCCAAGGGCTGTTGTCAGCCAGCCAGGATCTCCCCTGCACAGGCAGGCAGGCAGTTCAGCGGTGCTTATTCAACACATCCTGTACCTGTGTGATGACGGCTGCAAGCCAGGGAGCTGAGTGCAGGTGTATATCTCTCCCACCTGGCTAGGATCAAGCCCACAGTGTTGTGGTAGCAAGACACCATTTGGCGATAAAAGGTAAAGGGACCCCTGACCATTAGGTCCAGTCGTGGCCAACTCTGGGGTTGCGGCACTCATCTCGCTTTATTGGCCGAGGGAGCCGGCACACAGCTTCTGGGTCATGTGGCCAGCATAACTAAGCCACTTCTGGCAAACCAGAGCATTGCACGGAAACACTGTTTACCTTCCCGATGGAGCGGGACCCATTTATCTACTTGCACTTTGACATGCTTTCGAACTGCTAGCTTGGCAGGAGCAGGGACCGAGCAACGGGAGCTCACCCCGTTGCAGGGATTCGAACCGCCGACCTTCCGATCGGCAAGTCCTAGGCTCTGTGGTTATAGATGCTTAAAAAAGGATGTCAGAATACGGGTATGCATTTTGCAGTAAATGCATATTTTGAAAAGTACTCCCGGTGCTTATCTCGTGAGGCAAGCCTCTGCCACCCGACAGGGCAGAAGGTGCTTGCGTGTGTGTTTTTGCTGGCTCCATGCTATCCGAAAGACTCCTTCGTCTCTTCATGTCTCCAGCCTGCAGCCAGAGGGCAGCTCCAGACTCCTGTTTCCCACGTTCATGAATACAGGGTAGGGGGTGCAGTAGGAGACGTCCCCCCCCCCCAGCCTAGATGCTGGGGATGGCAGACAGCCTGGGCTCGGAGACCCTACTTGTTGCTATGGCAACCGTGCTGCAGGAAGCTCCTGCCTGCCTCAGGGCTGCTCGATGGAGCGCCTGTTCCCCACCTTCTGCGCCATAGGAAGTTGGGCCTTGTGTCTGATGAGTTCTCCGAGGAGACCTGCCGGGGGCAACCTCAATGGAAGGCCCCCAAAACAGCTCCCGGGGTGTGTGTGTGTGTGTCCATTGAGTCACCCAGGCAGTTTGGAACAAGAGGCTTGACACCCCAAGAATGGGGCAGCGGATGTTGTTTCCTCTTTACTTTGCCCACCAGGCGCATAATGATGCTTCTCCTCCTGGGATCCTGGCCGATTTTGGCCAGAAGTGAGAAGAGAAGCCATGGCAGCTTGAGGGCTTGTTTCCTAGAATGGCAGAGTTCGGAGGGACCATGAGGGGCATCTTGTCCCTTGAAATATACCCGGAGTCAAGAGTGGATTTCATGCTCTTTATTCAGCTCATAGTAGTGAGGAGGAATGGAAGTTTCCCCAGAATGTCTGCTTTATATACATTATTTACACAATGTATATAAATCCCGCTAATTCCGGGATTCTCCTGTAGGCTAATCAGGTTGCGGATTCACTTCCACCTGGGGCTGGACTGGGTGGCTCCTGTGGACCAATCAGACTGCTGCATTCTGAATCCTATTGTTCTAGGACCAATCAGACTGCTGCATTCTGAATCCTATTGTTCTAGGACCAATCAGACTGCTGCCTTTTGGATCCTATTCAACTCAGTACATAACATCCCTGAACTGCAGGATTCCTCTGCCCAGCCTGGGGCTCAAACCCACAACCCTTAGATTCTCATACCCTACTGACTGAACTATCCCAGGTCAAAAGGGGGGCTTGAGCGTGGCAAGGGCACGGAGCATGGATGAAGGCCAACGCCCTTTCTCCCTTTCCTCCAGGAATGTAGGAAGCTGAGTTAGGGCTCAGCCACACTTTCATTGGTGCCATGATTTCTTGGCACACGTCCATCTTCGGATGCGTCTCCCATTGCTTCGAAATGCAAAACCCATTTATTCCTCCCGTTCCTGATCCAGGAAGGGACTTAGGTGTGGGGAATGTGCTCATGTGCAGAGATCTCCTGAGTCGGGGGAAACCTAGAATCAAAAGTGGCCCGTTTGTACCTGCCTTGGTGGAAAAATCTTGTTAATTAATTAGAGGTTTAAAAAATTTAAGAATCATTTGGGAAGATTATTGCAGCTGTTTTAAACCGCAGTTACGCAAGGGTCACAGGAAGGAAGGTAACTGTCTTGCAGCACCTTAAAGACTAAACCATTTATTATAGTCTATGTTGTTTGTTACACTCCAGTGCTTTCCCTTTTATTCTCCTGTCTTCTTTCATACCTGAGTAGTGGCGACTCCATACTCAACCCCCACTGAAAATACTTTCACAGCGCTGGCCTGTCCAGTGGACTAGCTGAGTGATATTTTGGCTCTTGGGGGGCTTGTTGTTTAGTCGTTTAGTCGTGTCCGACTCTTCGTGACCCCCTGGACCAGAGCCCGCCAGGCCCTCCTGTCTTCCACTGCCTTCCGCAGTTTGGTCAAACTCATGCTGGTAGCTACGAGAACACTGTCCAACCATCTCATCCTCTGTCATCCCCTTCTCCTTGTGCCCTCCATCTTTCCCAACATCAGGGTCTTTTCCAGGGAGTCTTCTCTTCTCATGAGGTGGCCAAAGTCTTGGAGCCTCAGCTTCAGGATCTGTCCTTCCAGTGAGCACTCACGGCTGATTTCCTTCAGAATGGAGAGGTTTGATCTTCTTGCAGTCCATGGGATTCTCAAGAGTCTCCTCCAGCACCAGAATTCAAAAGCATCCATTCTTCGGCAATCAGCCTTCTTTATGGTCCAGCTCTCACTTCCATACATCACTACTGGGAAAACCATAGCTTTAACTTGCCTTTGTTGGCAAGGTGATGTCTCAGCTTTTTAAGGGGGCTACTATGCCTTTAATTAGGCTACTATGCCTTGGGGGTCTACTATGCCTTTAATTAGAAGCTCCTTCATTTTGGCTCCTTCCTCTCATTACTACCTGTTCAGCATAGCCAGGGCATTCATAGTAAACAGATGCTCAACTTTCCCTTAATTAGTCATTTCCTGTTAACCCACTGGCTGAGAAGGGAGGGGGGAGCTTTAATTACTACTTTCCCTTGCTTTGCACTGAGATGTAGTGTTGCTGAGGCAACTGGGCCTAGACTCCCTCACATCCCAATGTGCATCTGATGAAAATAATGTAGTGCAGGCATCCACATGCAAAGGCGCATCATCGTGTGCAGGGGGGGGAGGGGGGCTGGTTGCCGTGACAATGGAGGCGAGCCCCCTCTCCCTTGCCTCTGCCCTAGCAGCAGTTTAGGGGAGCGGTGACTGTCAACATTTCCCTGAAATGTGCAAAAGATCAGGCATCTCTTGGGCATTACTGGGTGCTGAACCCCCCCCCCTTCCACTTTGGCAACTTTCTCAGCAAAAACTGAGAAACTGGGTGTGCCAACTGAGTCAGGGCCCAGGAAAGGATGTGAGAACCTTGTGGCAAGTGAAAGGTAAAAAGGTTTTTATCCAAATGTGATTTTGGTTTTAAACACAGTGTAAGGTAGTCTCTGTGGGAGTATAAAGGTAAAGGGACCCCTGACCATTAGGTGCAGTTGTGGCCGACTCTGTGATTGGCTCTGGGCTGGTTCTTGCCGTGTGTTTCCCAATGTTATTTAGCAGCTGTGCTGTGCAAGTTGTTGTCAGTTTCAGAGTGGTAAAGGTAAAGGGACCCCTGACCATTAGGTCCAATTGTGGCTGACTCTGGGGTTGCGGCGCTCATCTCGCTTTCCTGGCCGAGGGAGCCGGCGTACAGCTTCCAGGTCATGTGGCCAGCATGACTAAGCTGCTTCTGGCGAACCAGAGCAGCACATGGAAATGCAGTTTACCTTCCCGCCGGAGTGGTACCTATTTATCTACTTGCACTTTGACGTGCTTTCAAACTGCTAGGTGGGCAGGAGCAGGGACCGAGCAACGGGAGCTCACCCCATCGTGGGGATTTAAACCACCGATCTTCTGATCGGCAAGCCCTAGGCTCTGTGGTTTAACCCACAGTGCCACCCACATCCCTCTGTGGAAGTATATTGTATTTAATTATGGGGTATCAGAGTTTTTAGGGGTTAACCAGGCTGGGATAGCTGGGATAGCAGGCTTGTTGGTTTTTGAATGTCTGATGTAGATTTTTTCAATCTCGTTGTATTGGACAATGACAATAAAGATTATTGTATCGTATCGTATCGTATCGTATCGTATCGTATCGTATCGTATCGTATCGTATCGTATTGTAAAGGACCCCTGGACGGTTAAGTCTAGTCAAATGTGAATATGGAGTTGCAGCGCTCAGCTCACTTCAGGCTAAGGGAGCCAGCGTTTGTCCACAGACAGCTTTCCGGGTCATCTGGCCAGCAGGCCAAACCACTTCTGGCGTACGTCTGGAATACAGTGACAGAAGCCAGAGCACATGGAAACACCATTTATCTTCCTGCCAGAGAGGTACCTATTTATCTACTTGTGCTGGTGTGCTTTTGAACTGCTAGGTTGGCAGGAGCTGGGACAGAGCAATGGGAGCTCACCCCATCTTGGGGATTCGAACCGCCGACCAGCTGCCTGCCTGTTTCCTGCTTCCTTTGTGCTGCCGAGGCAAAAGCAGCTCACTACGTGGGGACAATCCTCTACGGCCTCTTCACCAGTGAAATGGATTCCTCCCCAGCCTTGGGCAGCTGGGGGACAGCTTCATTTGTTTGTGTGCCTGATAATAAATCAGTTTGGAGCATGGCAGTGAGTGGCTAGTGAGTGGCTAGATAAGGAAGACACTTCCCATTGGGTCCCATAGCATTAGAGTGACCGCTTGCGCATTGCCCAATACAAAATAGGAAGGAGAATGAAAGGGGGAACACATTTGCATACAATTTGCTTATGTAAACATGTTGAAATAGATCCAGGGAAAGGGAGGTAGCTCAGGGGAGGAGCATCTGCTTTGTGTGCAAGAGGTTGCAGGTTCGATTCCTGGCATTTTCCTGGCTCCTACTGAATTTTTTAAAAAATTATTCCAGCAGGCTTTTGATTGAGTTCTGATTTTATAGTTTTAGCTCATTTCTACTCTCTTGTACATTATTTCAAGATGACTGTGATTAAGCGGGATCATTGAAATAAATAAAGACATTTCCAGGCAGGGCTAGGAAAGACCCCATCTGGAGCCCTGGAGAGCTGCTGTCAGTAGCCAATAATGCATTTTAAAAGAAAGAAAGAAAGAAAGAAAGAAAGAAAGAAAGAAAGAAAGAAAGAAAGAAAGAGAAAGAAAGAAAGAAAGAAAGAAAGAATTGCTTTAGTCTAAATAGAATTGTGACACCTCTCACTGTGCTGGGGAAGACTGTGTCCAGGTGCTTGCTGAGCCTGTTGCCCGGTCCATGGGCAATTCCAAGGGCCTCCTGCTCACCTGCCTTAGGGGTCTTGGTCTTCCCACTGGGCTAGAGAGCCCTTCAGATAGAGGACACGCCCAAAGAGGTCATTGCCAGCCCTTCAAATGGAGGACTGTACAGCGGGACATGTCGGCCCTCTTGGTTTCATACCCCTCCATGCACAGTCTGAGTGCTTTATAAGTGGCTGTTTTGGGAGAGATACTGGCTGCAACTCTTGGGCTCTACTGTTCCCCCTCTGGACCACTGTCTCTCTTGTGCCCAGAACGTGGTCATCTCCATGTGGGAAGGAAGCACCCTCCCAGGGGAGGGCTCTGTTTCTTGATTGGCAGGTTGATGCTCCAACAACTCAGCTTCTTCCTAGGGCAGATGCAAACTGAGCTTTGCATTGTGGGAAGGTTGCTGGTTCCCCCAGGGCTGGAATTGCCTTTGGTTTCTTTTGAAATGCCTTGGCTTTCTGAGAAGCTGTCTTTTCAGTTAAAAGCGGCCGACGGGGGTGAGGAGAAGCAGCGAGATGGAGCAAGCTTGTTTGCTGTTGCTCTGGAGAAGAGGACCCAAACCTGTGGTTGCAAATGACAAGAAGGGAAATTCGAACTCAACCTTAGCAAGAGCTTTCTGGCAGTAAGAGCTGTTTGACAGTGGAACGGTCTCCCTGGGGAGGTTGTGAACTCTCCTTCCTTGGAGGTTTATAAGCAGAGGTGGGATGGCCATGTGTCACGGATGCTTTCATTGAGATTTATGCATGGCAGGGGGCTGGACCTAGATGATCCTTGGGAGACCTTCCAGCTCAACAATTCTACAATTCTGTGAGAAGAGCTGGGTGTAATCTCCAGGGCAGCTTTCAAATGTGTCCAGTAAATATGGTGGAGCACCTTCATGCCGCCTTCTGAACCTGAGCTTCTATAAGCATGGAGATGATTGCTACTGACTTCATGATTTGCCAGCTCTCTTCTGATTCTTCAACATCAACTTTGTTGGACTGGTCGTGTTGTGCGGATGCCTGATGATCGTCTTCCAAAGCAACTACTCTATTCCGAACTTAAAAATGGAAAGCGTTATGCTGGTGGTCAGCAAAGGAAGTTTAAAGACGCTCTCAAGGCAAATCTTTAAAAAATGTAGTATGAACACTGACAACTGGGAAGCACTGGCCTGCGAGCGCTCCAGTTGGAGAACAGCCTTTACCAAAAATGTCATGGGCTTTGAAGACACTCGAAGTCAGGACGCAAGGGAGAAACGTGCCAATAGGAAGGCACGCTTGGCAAACCCTCACTGGGATCAACTCCCGCCCAGAAACCAATGTCCCCACTATGGAAGGACGTGTAGATCCAGAATTGGCCTCCACAGTCACTTAGGGACTCATTGTTCAAACCATGTTTATGGAAGACAATCTTACTCGCCTACGAGGAGAAGAGAAAGAGCCTCCTTGTGTTGCTTTGGGAACTGCCCCATTTCAGCAGGGGCTTGCCCTGTCGCCTTTTGCCCCCTTCCCCTTGGCTGCCACCCTGCTGCCCTTCTACATGGCATCCTCTTGTCTAATCTTCCCTCCTGTGCTGTTGCTGCCACTGCCAAGACTCGCTTTGCAGCCCAAGCGCTGCTTGCAGAAATTCCAAGTCATGCATTTTTAATTTCCTACAAGACAGCCGCCATCTTGCCCGCCTTGCAGGGAGAGGGAGGGGGCAGGACATGGCCGGGGTGTGTGTGTGTGTTTGCACGCGTCTAGTTTGGATCTGCAGCACAGAGAAGTGGCAGAAGCCTTCTCAAAGCTCAGTCTCCCCCTTGCTGACTGCAGCTCTGGGGAAACTCTAATCTCATCCAGGCTCTAGCAGATCTTCCCCATGGATGCGGCAGGGAGTGTGCTGGACCACAGCATGACGCTTGCAGGTTCCCACCATGCAGAGGTACTGGGAGAGGAGCAAGTGTCAGGATAATGGTGGCTTCCCCACTCCCTCCACCTCCTGTGGATTTTCTGCTTGTTTCAGCCGACCTGGAACTCTGTTTGATGTGCTGAGCAGCAGGTAAAAAAAGGAAAGAGTGCATCTGACCATGCACAGGGTACCTTCTGGGACGGAGCACATCCACACACTCTGACTGCTGTGCAGGGAGTCCCAAGATTGGCTCTTCTTTAGGGCTGGGGACTCTGTTAAGTTTAGCAACAGCAGAGGACCAGGAATCAGCAGGTGGAACTTTTCCTGGCATGGAGGGGGCTGCAACAGGTCACGTACCAGCTGTTGATGGACACCTGCCTGTCTTGCATCTGCTTAACACACTGAACCTCTGCTCCCTAGGAAAGGGGGCAGCACTTAATTAACTGACTGCTAGGGCAGGGAACAGGTGGATGAGGCTGATGGGAATCATAGTCAAAAACACCTGGAGGGCACCAGAATGAAGAAGGCTGGTCTCTGTTACCCATCTGTACCTCTTAAATTAGGCTACCGTATCTCTCCATTCTGCAATACTTCCATTGTGCAAAGAGCTTTCCAGTCTGTGGTGCATTTATGGTCACAGCGATTGAATCCATCGGCTAAGGTGCTTCTTGGGTGAAGATTCCTCTTTGCTCCCCATCCCAATCGCTGAATCTGAGCGTGTCGTGTCACTAGTTGCTCAGAAAAAGCATGCGGTCCGTGCAAATAACAACGTAAGGTCTGTGTGCCAAAGCAGACATTGTGCTCTGGTGCTACAGACCATCTGCGGCTCATATCCACACTACTCCCCTCCCACTAAGTATGCGTGTTCCCAAGGATATGAGGGAAGTGGACACTCTGGCTTGGGCAGGGAGGGAGAAGAAGACCCTTGTGTCCTTGGCATCCCTTCTCTACTAGGATTGACTCAGCCAAGGTCTGGTTTACACAACCGAATTAGTCCCTTGAGAATGTGGACTCAGAGGTACAGTGCAGATTGCTGTGTCTGGTGCCAGTGCATCCGGCTAGGCAGATGTGGGCAGCCTTTAGCCTCAAAGATGTTGCTGGACTACGCAACTGCCACCGGTCCTTGGCCATGCTTGCTGGGGCTGGTGGGGATTCTTCAGCAGCGTTTGGGGCACCAAAGCTTCCCCACTCCTGGACTAGATGATCTGGTGGGTCTCTCTGCTAGCTCTTTGTCGATTTTTAGGTCCTCTGAATTGGGACCAGGTCCTGGCTGGGCATTCTGCATGGCGCGTAGTAGGCGACTGGTGCTGGTACCAGAAGGAAAGCACAATGCCTGCATAGCCTTTGAGGATTCTCTGTAGCTCAGCGGTAGAGAGTCTGCCTTACAAGCTGAAGGCCTCAGGTTCAATCCCCGGCGTCTCCAGTAGGGATGGGAGAGACTCCTGCCCAAAATCCTGGTGAGCTTCTACTCAGTGTAGACAATGCTGATGTAGATAGCCAAAAGGGTCTGACTCAATATAAGGAAGTTTCCTATGTTCCTTCTGTGCACACTTAACTTTTGGGCATCTCTTTCAAGCCAGAGGTGTGAGATTTAATGCTCCATATCTGAACGTTTTGGGTTTCTTTGCTCTGAGTGTTCCCCACAAAACCTTGCTCTTTAAAGCTGAATTGGCGCAAACATTAATTCAGGTGTTCTGTGGATTTCTGTTTGCTCCGATTGAGCTTGAAAGAGAGGGTTTTCGTGGGAAAGCCCCGGAGCAAAAAAAGGGGGGGGGTCCTTGGACACAGAGCTTTAACGTGTAGACCAGGGTGTCCAACAGGTCAATCGCGATTGACTAGTTGACCCCGGGGAGGTTATGGTCGATTCTGGTCGATCGCAGACTCCTTTTCATTTGCGGTGGAATAAGAGCATCTTGCCTCAGCATGCCCTCTATTTTTGCATGATTGCTGGAACGGAAGACGCCGTTTCCGTTGTGAGGCAGATTGTTTCCCTAGCGATCTTTTGGTGAGAGGCTTTTGACATTTTCCTCTGCATCACTGGACGTTTCTTGTTAAAAAAAGCTCAGCAACTTTGACCTGAAACCCCCCCTCCCAAAAAAAGGGGGTAGATAGATCACTGCCAGTTTTTTTATTCTGTGAGTAGATCACAGTCTCTTGGGAGTTGGACGTCCCTGGTGTAGACCATGCCTGGAAAGAGCAGAGGAAAAGGACATGTGGGTAAACCCTGGTGGGTGTTTAAAAGTCTACCCATTTCTGCAAAGTGGCTCCATTTCACAGGCCGTTTTGCATCCTCCTTTCCATTTACACCCACTCAAACCGGCCTTGAGGTTGCAGCTGTGGACATTACTGCAGCACCTTGAGAAGAGGCCTTTTCCCTGCCTGCGTTTCTCAGAGAGCATTAAATCAGCTCTCTTCAGATCCTCTCTCTCTTTCTATCTTCCCAAAGGCCCTTGCCCTCCTCTGGCTCCTTGGCTTATGTGCCATTTTACTGACCCAGTTACAGCCTGCATCTTGGAATCTGTATTATTAGACTATCAGAGTTGGCAAGCAAGGGTTAGCCTGCCTCGTGGAAGAATTTAAGACCATGTGTGCCTATGAGCAAGGGGAAATTAAGTGGAGCCTCCATGTTCGGAAACAATCTACCTCCGAATAACAGAATGTGGGGACAAACAACTGGGGAGGGCTTCTGGGTCATGTGGCCAGCAGGACTAAGCCACTTCTGGTGAACCAGAGCAGCGCACGTAAACGCCGTTTACCTTCCCGCCGGAGCGGTACCTATTTATCTACTTGCACTTTGACATGCTTTTGAACTGCTAGGTTGGCAGGAGCAGGGACCGAGTAACGGGAGCTCAACCCGTTGCAGGGATTTGAACCACTGACCACCTGATCGGCAAGTCCTAGGCTCTGTGGTTTCGACCACAGCGCCACCATTGTGTGTGTGTTTGTATGTAAGTGTGTGTGTGTGTGTGTGTGTGTGTGTGTGTGTGTGTATGAATGATATCCATGCGACGGTCACCTCCAGGCTTGACTACTGTGGGGCTGCCCTTGAAACTGTCCCAGAAACTCCAGCGGGTGCAGAATGCTGCAGCGAGGCTCCTTACGGGGTCTCTGCCATGGGAGCATATTCACCCAGTGTTTTACCAGCTTTATGCTGTTTTATGCAGTTTTAAAGTCACATGTTTTATATTTGCTGTTAGTGGCCCTGAGCCCGGTTTTTAAACTCGGAAGGGCGGGGTATAAATAAAATATTATTATATTATTATTATATAAAAACATAATAAATCATTAAACATTTTTAAAAACACTTCCCCATACAAGACAGCTTGGGGGTCGGATAACTCCAAGATTTCCCCAACTAAAATAGGGACATCCTAAGGAAAAGTGGAACATTCCAGGATAAAATCAGAAACTGGGGCAGCTTCTCGAAATCAGGGATGTCCCTGGAAAATAGGGGTCCTTGGAGGGTCTGGCAGTGTCTGGCCCATGGTCACACCTGAGCAGGGCCAGATTTAGGTTTGATGAGGCCCTAAGCTCCTAAAGGTAATGGGGCCCTTAATGTCCAGCTGTCCTCTGTCAACAACAAATGGCCACTGATTTTTGTGTTGAATATATGCTAGATGGTAATTTATGGACTTAATGGGTATCTAAAGCCATTTGCACATAACAAAATATGTATTTTATCAGAGTAATACACAACACAAAACACTCTTGCTGTATGTAAGTTTTATTTTATTTGTTTTTTATCTTATATTTTGGAAATGTACATCCAGGGGTTTTTTCCCCTTTAAATTTTTTGGGGGCCCCCAAGAGAGTCGGGCCCTAAGCTAGAGCTTGTTTAGTTTATACCTTAATCTAGCAATGCACCCAAGTGGGGATTTGAACCTTTGTCTCCCAGGTCCAAGTCTGATACCCCTGTGCAAGGTAAAAAGGTAAAGGGACCCCTGGCATTAGGTCCAGTTGTGACTGACTCTGGCGTTGCAGCGCTCATCTCGCTTTATTGGCCAAGGGAGCTGGCATACAGCTTCTGGGTCATGTGGCCAGCATGACTAAGCCGCTTCTGGCGAACCAGAGCAGCGCACGGAAACGCCGTTTACCTTCCCGCCAGAGTGGTATCTATTTATCTACTTGCACTTTGACGAGCTTTCGAACTGCTAGGTTGGCAGGAGCAGGGACCGAGCAACGGCAGCTCACCCCGTTGCAGGGATTCGAACTGCTGACCTTCTGATCGGCAAGTCCTAAGCTCTGTGGTTTAACCCACAGCGCCACCCATGTCCCACACCCCGTACAAGGTTGGCAGGTCTTAATCCAATATTGCAGGTGGAAGGCTGCCTAGCAGAAATAAGGTTTGACCCAAGGAGACTCCCAGAACTTGGCCTTTTGCACTGGCTCTGCCGCTGGGACAGAGTTTTGTGCTTTGCGATAAAAGTGGTTCAGGTGATCTCTCCCCCCCCCCCCCGCCATCCCAGGGATGGAGATGGCTGAGAGGGGGAGGGGCCAGGGAGGGAGAGGAGAGGAGATTAGCTGCTCAAGTCCAGACAAACAGATGGAGGCTCCTTGATCCTGATTAGCATAGCTGGGCTCACTCCAGGCAACTGCTGGAAGGTGGCTTGGGTTGGGCAAAAAAGCCCTCTCTGACCCACGCCCTGCCCCTGCCACAGGCGCAATGCTTTGTCTGGCCCCCCAAGCGATGGATGATGTACCTGGGGGTCTGGAGAAGATGCCCTCCTTGGCCGCACGGTGACATCTGCAGGTCAGTTTCATGTCCTTTGGTTTCCGAAGGAGGGATTGGCCCTGTCCACTCTCAGGTGGCGAAAGGGAGCGGGGGGGGGCACCTGAGCTGTCTTGCAGAGGGGGGTGGGTTTGGCCTCTGGGCCTCTGCTCACAACTGCCCTTTGGTCCCTGGGTGCTGGCTGGGATGTGTTCAAGTCAGGGCTGGCTAGCTTCCCCAGGTCCCAGCTGATTCCAGACGGTCCCTTCACAACAGATCTCTTCTCACCCACAATAAAATTTCTACACCACTTCATTGTAAAAAATACAACAACCCTCAGTTTACAAAAAGGATAAAACGATACAACTATCTGCAAGAAGAATTAGCAACAACAATTCAACACTTTCAGAGAGTTTACATTAAACGGAAAACAGATTAAAACCCGCACCAGCTTTTAAAAGCGTCTAACCAGGCTTGTTGAAATTAAAAGGCTTTTAGCAGGGCCCCCATCCATAGCACCCGCCGTAAGCAAACAAACACATGCTGAAGATCCACCCGGCCACCTATGGCACGGCACCACTGCTTTTGCTCTCTCATGAATCGCATCCAGGCAGAGATTTGAGGCAGAGGAAGGTCTGGCAAAGTGTAATCTGGGGTGAGCTTCTGCAAGTCGTCTTACTCATGCAGAGGCAGAATATTCAGCCTCAGGGCTCCCCAAATATACCCCTGCTTACTGTCCCTCTGCCACAGTCTCCAGTTATGCTCCCCTATGTGCCCACACACAGTCCTCTCTGGAGCATTCATTAGTATAAATTATTATTTATTGCACTTATTTGTCAGGGGTTTTTTTTTAATGAAAGGGAACTCAAAGGGACTTCCAAAGGAGCCCTGCTCCCTCGGTCCTACACAAACATTCCAACTTCTCAGATCCTCAGGCACAAAGTTTTATTTACTGTTTCTGACTTTTGTGACGTTGCAGTTACGTGGTTTTCTTTTTCATGCTGTAAGCCGCTTTGAGCGTGGTTTGAACTGCGGAAAAGAGGCATGCAAATAAAATGATGTCTGTTTGTCTGCCTCTGTCTTTCCAGAGGGTTTTCTGGAACTAGGGGCTGAATCTGAATCTGACATTCCCTGAATCTGAAATTCTCCAGAATCCAAATTCAGCGCCAGATGGTGCTTCCTGGGGTAAAGAAACCCTTTTGCAGAAACGAACGTGTCACCTCAAGCTTCCTTCCACGTTGCTATGGAAGTATCTATTTGATTTGGCCGGTTCCTTATTCTGCTTTGTGTTGCAATGCTCTTTTTCATTTGTTGCCTGCCTTGAGCCTCTAGGATAGCCATTTATTTATTTATACCCCACCTTTCTAACAAACAGAGCAGGATATATGTTTCCAATAAATATTAGAAAGAGGAAGCCGTTGTTTGTTGCTGTTGTTGAATTGCCGTTAACTGCTCACATCTGAACCCCTGTGCCTAAGAGACCGGGATCATGTTCCTAAGTTAAAGTTCTGCACTCTCTCCGAAATACCCACCTCTCCAACTGCTGTTAGGAACCCTCCGCTTTCCCAGGGAGAGGGTCTGCGCCATGTTTTCTGTTTGGCAGAAGAGATGTCTTGACGGTAAGGTTGCCTTGTTAGTTGGGTGCTTGGGGACAGGAAAATGGGCTTCCTGCAAATCGTTCCTAGGAAGAAGGCTGTGTTCCAGAACAGCTGTGGAAATAGGAAGAGTATAGCATCTAGATCAAGGGAAGTAATAGTGCCACTGTATTCTGCTCTGGTCAGACCTCACCTGGAGTACTGTGTCCAGTTCTGGGCACCACAGTTCAAGAAGGACACTGACAAACTGGAACGTGTCCAGAGGAGGGCAACCAAAATGGTCAAAGGCCTGGAAACGATGCCTTATGAGGAACGGCTAAGGGAGCTGGGCATGTTTAGCCTGGAGAAGAGGAGGTTAAGGGGTGAGATGATAGCCATGTTCAAATATATAAAAGGATGTCACATGGAGGAGGGAGAAAGGTTGTTTTCTGCTGCTCCAGAGAAGCGGACATGGAGCAATGGATCCAAACTACAAGAAAGAAGATTCCACCTAAACATTAGGAAGAACTTCCTGACAGTAAGAGCTGTTCGACAGTGGAATTTGCTGCCAAGGAGTGTGGTGGAGTCTCCTCCTTTGGAGGTCTTTAAGCAGAGGCTTGACAACCATATGTCAGGAGTGCTCTGATGGTGTTTCCTGCTTGGCAGGGGGTTGGATCGATGGCCCTTGTGGTCTCTTCCAACTCTATGATTCTATGATTCTATGATTCTATGATTCTAAGAATGCCTTGTGGGGAATCTGGTGGCCATCCAGTCTACCCCCTCTAGTTGCGAGGCAAGACTAGAGACCCCCCACCAACTCCTGCCACCCACACCGCAAACAGGGAGCAGGTGGTTGTGCCGCAAGAGGTGTTTGCAGGGACCAGAACTCCTAAGGATGGCTGCAAGGGAGCTACGGGGAAGGCAATACCTAGGTAAAATCGGGACCCCCTGAGGGTCATCTAGTCCAGCCCCCCGCAATACAGGAATCTTTCACCAAATGCCAGGCTCGAACTCAAGAGGCTTTGGAGAACTGTTTTTGAGGAAAGGGCTGGTGCTGTGCTGTTTTTTGTAGTTGCTATCAGCTGTGTTTTTAACAGATCTGTTTTACATTTTCAAAATTCTATTTCTGTTTAATTACTGTATTGGCCCGAATATAAGCCGCACCCGAATACAAGCCTCACCTTTAAAATTCATGGAGAGAGAGAAAAGACAAATATTTTTCTTTTAAAAAAAGATATTTATTAAAGTTTTTAAAGTATAACAGTGAAAATGAAAAATAAACAAAATACAAAATACAACATAAAAACAGTTCAGTTTAAAAAACAAATAATTTTCCATAACATATCTTCCTTACGCTTATTTCCCCGGACCTCCTCATACCTCCCTTCTTTGTAGTCCACTTCAATTTGTTAGTTCAGCAAATCCTTACTATTAAGCTTTTACCCTTTTATAAACCTTTTTTTTCGTATCTCCTAAAGCGTTACAGCTGGAAACCCCCTAGTTTCTATCCAACATCCTTCTAACATTCATTAATTTTACAATATTTCTTTAAATAGTCTTTAAATTTCTCCCAGTCTTCTTTCAACGACTCTTCTCCCTGGTCTCGGATTCTGCCAGTCATTTTTGCCAATTCCATGTAGTCAATCACCTTCATCTGCCATTCTTCCAGGGTGGGTAGATCTTGTGTTTTCCAATACTTTGCAATAAGTATTCTTGCTGCTGTTGTGGCGTACATAAAAAAAGTTCTGTCCTTCTTTGGCACCAATTGGCCGACAATGCCCCGGAGAAAGGCCTCTGGTTTCTTAAGGAAGGTATATTTAAATACCTTTTTCAGTTCATTATATATCATTTCCCAGAAAGCTTTAATCTTTGGGCACGTCCACCTTTGGTGGAGAAAAGACAAATATAAGCCATTCTCTTAAAATTCCGCAGGCACTCACACCTGTTCCCTTTTACTGCATGTCTCTTTCAGCAGCGATATCGTAAAAGCCAATTTTTGTAAGGTCACGAATTTAAGCCACACTTGAACTTTTCATGGTTGGAATTTGGAAAAAAAAGTGAGGCTCATATTCAGGCCAATACGGTACATCTTAACAATGGCATTTTCATGTTATTAGCTTTTCCTCTTTTATCAGCGTAAGCCGCCTTGAGTCCCAGGGTGAGAAAAATGAGGGATATATAAATATATAAAAATATTATAATAATAATTTCCTGACATCTCAGGTAGGACTGAGAATGGCCCCTGTTTGGTACCCTGGAGAGAGGTGCTGACAATCGGTGTAGACAGCACTGGGCTAGATGGAGCACTGCTCCAACTCACCTATTATAATTCAGAATAAAAACTGCTGCTGCCCACAGGACACGTCTAGTTAAAAAAACAAAAGTCAGGGCCAAAGAAGAAGAAAGAAAGAATAGCCTGGACATTTTCTGAAAATAGTTTTTTTTGGGGGGTAGGGGGCTTGGTGGAAAGACCCCCCCAACTGGGGCAGGCCCCCTTTCCCCCGAGTTTTCTCTGCTGTGATGCTGCACCCGGGTTCCCATGGTTACGCAGGTTAGTGTGTTAACTGATGTTCCTATGGCTACAGAGGCAGCTTTTGCTCCACACCGTTCCTGTGCCAAGAAGATGCACTGAACATGTTAAAAGACCCCCTCCCCACCCACCCACCGCTTGCCAAACCTGAACCCCCCCCCCACAGCGCACCGGGCCATGCCTCCTCTCCCAGGTCAGAGGACAGGTATCCTGCCAGTGGGGCAGCCTAAGGACCACAGTTGGGGTAGGGAATTACTGTACTGGCACAATTTTGCTGGCCGCCTGCACTCCAGCCATGGCTTCCTGGTGGCATCCTGCCCCCGTGACGCTGGCGGCCTGACCCTGGCATTCCCAGTGAGGCCTTGCGGCAGCCATGTTTGTGCATACCACCCTTTGAGTAACATCCGCTGCCTTTTAACAGCTGCAGAGACATTCAACAGGTAGGGCGTTCTTTTTAGCATAATGGTAGATGCAAAGCTTGGGGAAGCACTCACTTAAGTCAGAAGCGGCAAGCTGGTCCCCTTAGCTGGGAGCAGCCGAGAGGAAAATATGCCCCCTTTCTCCTCCACCTGCATAAGTTTGGTCAGTCCTGGTGTTCCTCTGTGGCTCGTTGGTAAAGCAGCTGCCTTGCATGTCGAAGGTCCCACATTCATCCCCCAACAGCATCTCTGAGGAATATCCCTTCTCTGAAACCTTCACTGGAGGGTTTTTTAAGAGGAGGCTGCAGTTGCGATTCCTGC
The DNA here is from genome assembly GCF_964188305.1 of Podarcis bocagei. Lineage (NCBI taxonomy): Eukaryota > Metazoa > Chordata > Lepidosauria > Squamata > Lacertidae > Podarcis > Podarcis bocagei. The sequence goes on from NC_138135.1 coordinate 3,906,973, forward strand.
ATCACAGGGGGTTGGACTAGATTGCCCTTGGGTGTCCCTTCTATGAAGTCCTGGAGATGCACTACCGGAAAGTGAAGACGGTTGGCTTTCAGCTGATGCGTTGGAAGCCGGTGGCCCACTTCGTCCAGCATCCTGTTTTCAGATTGGCCAACCGGGTGGACCAGTAGTCTAAGCCTAAGGCAGCTTCCTTTGTGCTGGGGCTCTGTTTTCACAATGCCAGGAGTGACAGAATACCGGCCACTGTGAGGCAGAGTTGGATATTAAAAGGGCCATCCTGTGGGGTGGAGGGGAGTGCTTTCGCCACCACTGCTGCCTGGTAAGCCAGAGGGGCCCACTGGTGTGACAGGGACCCCAGCCCCTTCCCCCTGGAGTCCCCCTGGAGCACCCACCCTCTTCCCCACTAGCACTAATCCTGCAATTGTTCCGCATGCAGATTTCTCTAGGGTGGCATCTTCTGCCAACCATGGAGCCACTGCCAGATTTACGTATAAGCTAAGCAAGCTATAGCTTAGGGCTCCACTCTCTTGGGGGCCCCCAAAAAATTAAAGGGGAAAAACCTGGATGTACATTTCCAAAATATAAGATAAAAAAATAACAACATAAAACCTACATACAGCAGCAGTGTTTGTGTGTTGTGTAGGCTCCTATGATGTAAGTCATGGGCCCCGCCTGCTAGCCTGCTCCCTAAAATATCCCTGGTTTGCTCCTTTCTTTATATAGGGTGCCTACATTCTGCATGGACTGGTTAGATGGCAACATGTGCAAATGGCTTGAGATACCTATGAGGTCCATCAATTACCATATAGCATATATTCAGCAGAAAAATACAGTGACAATTTGTTGTTGACAAAGGACAGCTGGAAATATGGTATAAAGGGCCCCATTACCTTCAGGAGCTGAGGGCCCCATCAAACCGAAATCCGGCCCCAGTTTCTTGAAAGGCTTTGGGGAAGGTATACCATTATACCCAGAACCTGCTCCCCTGTTCAGTAGTTCCTCTTCTGCCTTGCAAAACAGGAAGTGTGGCTGAAAATTCCTGGAAAAAGCTGTCACGTGTGTGTGGCAGAGAGAGTCTCCTTGGAGTGTGAAATGTAGCTGTGCAGGGAAAGACTTGGCTGGAGGGAAACCGAGGGACTGTTGTGTTGGGGGAACTACGGTAGCTCCAAGATGCAGAGAACTGGGGCTGCACTGTGTCCTTTCAACCTCTAGGTGGCACCACCCATGTGGCAGCAGGCCATGTAATGGACTGGATTAGAAAGTCCACATGGGGGAATTAGGAAACTGCCTGATGCTGAAGGCTTAGCCACACACATTTCCCTAAGTGCTTTCTAGGGACAGCTCCACACTTTTCCTACCTGTGTGTGTGTGTGTGTGTGTGTGTGTGTGTGTGTGTGTGTGTGCGCGTGTGTGTTTGCCCTGCTGCTTTCCCCGCAAACCCCCACGTTTTAATACTCTCATCAATCTGCGGGAAATCCATATTGCCGTTTGTTCCGATTCAGCATTAAAGAGCAGGTTTTCCTGGGGAAAGAAGGGCGAGGAAAAAAGCGTGAGGACACAGTCCTGGTAAGCGCCGGGCAAAAGTGTGGGTGAAAATTAACTCTCAAAATATCACCAAACAACATAAACTTAACAATTGCAATAAATTATTACAAGCTATAATCCATGAAATAGCAGCAAGTCGCAATTCATAAAATACCTGTATAAAAGGATCAAATTAAGAAACAATGACACGCAATGTATAAAATTATTGTTGCTTTTTAAATCCTTGTTTCACTTGGCCCTCCCTTCCCTCTTTGGCCTGCCCCATATTTTGCATTGAATTTGTAAGCTCCTCAGGGCAGAGGCCTCTTCTGGTGTCACAATTGTTTGTTCCGGTAAAATATAGATAAATGGAGAAGTGGGTTGGAAACAGTTGTGAGGTCGTGTGTTGCTGGAATGGTCAAGCGTCAATCTGATCCCTGCAGCTGGCGTCTCATTCCTGGACACAACCGAGCCCAGCAAAGCCTTGGGATGACTTGCCCCTCTTCCTGCAAAACAGGAAAATGAACTCAGGCATTTCCTCTCCGCTTTGGAAGACCAGGCATATCTGAGGCCCTTTGGGAATTAGCTTGATGCAGTTTGAATACAGAATGAGTCAGGATCTGCCCTGGTAAGGCTGGGGTTGGGGTGTGTGGCTTGTCGAGTCCTCTACAGTTTCCAGGAGCAGAAATGAAGAGGCGGGGGGGGGGGAGGTAGCAAAGGGCAAGCGGAAGAGGAGAAGGAGGTTTCGCACCTTGAACCACCCAGGACAAAGTGCTGCAATGGATGTTGCAACGTGGTTCACACCTGGCTTGAAGAACCACAAAGGCATCCTTCTCATTTCTCGAAAGAGAACGGGTCACAAACACACACTTATATGCCAGTTAATGCCTTAACAGTGGTGTACAAAATAGAAAAGGAATACATGTGTTATGTACTGAGTTGAATAGGATCCAAAAATGCAGCAGTCTGATTGGTCCTAGAACAATAGGACCCAGAATTCAGCAGTCTGATTGGTCCACAGGAGCCACCCAATCCAGCTCCAGGTGGAAGTGAATCCGCAACCTGATTGGCCTACAGGTGAATCCCAGAATTAGCCAATCATGTGGGGCCCATTGTGTAAATAATGTATATAAAGCAGACATTCTGGGGGAACTTCCATTCCTCCTCACCACTATGAGCTGAATAAAGAGCATGAAATTCACTCTCAACTCCGAGTACGGTATATTTCAACATGAAACCAGTTAAAAGCCACAATTAAAATACCAAGCAACATAGCATCTTGAAAACACAACGGTGAAAACAGAGCCAAATCCAAATCAAGGGATTAGGGAAATGCTTGTGTAAACAGGTGTGTCTTCGAGAGATGTGGATGGGCCTCTGGCGTTCACACGCTGAAGGCATTCAGTAGACCCTGTCCCATCAATGACAAAGTCTATCTTTCTATTACCACAAATTGATAACACTGGGCAACAATTTTTTACTTTTTGAATGTTGTCTTGATTTCTACAACTGATTAGGGTATTTTTGCACTGCTGAATCAGGAAATGGCATCCGTTTCTCTCCATCAGGTCAGGTTTACTGTAAACTGAATGGTGGGCATTGATAAAGGTAAGTACAAGTAAATTGCATGTTTCTTCACCATTTTTCAAACTTCAGGGCTTGAACTTCCGTTTCTTGGAACTCCTGGAATGCTCAGCGGCAGGGAGGTCTCTCTTCAGAGTCCAACAGTAGTCAGCCATCATGACTGCATCCCAGCGACCCTGATACCTGGTCTCCATCTCTTTCATGTCCTGATGGAATCTCTCCCCCTGCTCGTCACTCATTGAACCCAGGTTCTCAGGAAACCGGTCCATATGTGAAAATAGGTAGTGCATCTTGACGCTCATGTTGCAGCCCAGGTTTCTGAAAGCAGTCAGCATGTTGTTGACAAGTTCTGCGTAGTTTCTGCCCTTATTGTTGCCAAGAAAGTTCTTCACTACCAGAACAAATGCCTTCCACGCTTCCAATTCCACTTCGTCCATTGAGTTTCCGAACTCTGGATCTCTGATGAGCTGACGGATCTGAGGACCGTCAAAGATGCCAGCTTTCAACTTCTCCATGGTCAATCCTGGAAAAGCCTGGCACAAGTAAGTGAAGCAGTCACCATCCTTGTCCAGAGCCTTGGTGAACTGCTTGATTAAGCCGAGCTTGATGTGCAGCGGTGGGAAGAGTATTCTGTCTCTGTCCACCAGAGGGTCGTTGATGACGTTCCTTTTTTTGCAAGGCACCAATTCCTCCCGCACAGGCCAGTCCTTCTTCGTGTAATGCTGAGAACGGTCCCTACTATCCCACATGCACAGAAAACATGGGTACTTGGTGAAGCCAGACTGTTGTCCCAACAAAAAGTTCACCATCTTCAGGTCAACACAAATAAACCACTTATGCTGATCATAACCAATTTTCTCCAGCACATACTTCACCGCTTCATAGTTCTCCTTCAGTGTACTCGAGTGAGCCAGGGGTATAGAGGCAAACTGGTTGCCGTTGTGTAGCAGAACACATTTCAGTGATCACTTGCTGCTGTCAATGAACAGTCTCCAATCTTTGGGTTCATACTGTGGTACTCCAAGCTTGAGCAGAAGCTGTGCAATATCTGCACAGTACACCAAGTCCTTCTCTTCCGAGAAAAAACGGAGGTACTCTTGATGCCTGTTGTGGAAGAAGCTGATGCGAGCACTGTCAGAGAGGAGGTTTTTTTCCTTCAATCTGGATGCCAACAGTTCGGTAGAGTCCTTTGACAAGCTGAGGTCGTGAACTAGATCATTCAACTCCGTTTGGAAAATGGATGTGGAGCATCATCTTCAAGAACCACTTCTTCTTCTTCATGTCCTTCAACACTGGAGGCATCTTCGTCACTAATGTCAGGAAGTTCTCCGAAGATAGGCACTGGAATTTCGTCACAATGAGCTACAGGATGACATGCTGATTGAAGATCAAGATTAACTTAGTTTTGATCCCCCAACTTTATCCTTTGCCGCACCAATTTATGGAAGATTTCGAGGTTTTATGACTTCAAACTGATCCCTTTTTGACATAATCACCCAGAACTATTAGACCTGAATACTTCTTGTCATTAAAATAATCATTTCCAATCAAAACAATTATTTGACATGGCATTTTACCCCCACCAACTTCTTCTAAAATGCTCCACACAAGCGTACATGTGAACAAAAACGTAAAAAAAATGACATGTGGCCATAGCTCAAAAACTTGACCTGATTGAGCAAAACCAATGTGATTTTTGGATTCAGCGCATCAGATTCGTCCTAAATCAACTGAAAAAATGCAGACAACAAATTTGTTGTTGACCAGTGTAATTGTTGGGCCATGTCGTGAGTATGGAAGAAGGTGGTGTTTGGGGTTATTTAAAGCTATGTAGCGAAAAATTTAAACTGTTGACATGGGAAGCAGGCATCTGAAAACCCTTGTTTCATACAGGCACCCTCTTCAGCGAGGCCAGGACTAGCTGAGGCTGCCAGTTGAGCCTGTGACCAACTGCAAGCCCAGGTTGGGTGAAGTGTAATGCATTAAACCCCCCAGAGGCAGGGCACCTAAGGACCACAAGTGAAACCTGGAGATGAGAGCTGCAGATGATGCTAAAAAAGAGAGGAGTCGGTGCAAATGCTGCGTGCTGATGCCCTCATGACAAAAATCCACGTGTCTTCTGTATACAGAAGGCGGGTGGACCTGCATGTTTGACAGGGTCATGTGCGAATGCATCTGGAGTCCCGGCGAAGGGGGGTGGCGAAGGGGGGCCATGGGCCCAAGCTCCTCCGTACCTGGATCAAGGAGCCAGCATTCTCCTTGGTACAGAAGGAACTCTGGGTCCCCTTCTCCCTGCAGATCAGGTGGGCGAGATGCTGCCAAGACGCCTGCCACGCTTTTATTCCCTTTTGCTCACCCCCACTCCTCCCCCGCCATGCCTTTCTCCTCGCTATTCACTCCCTTTCTCTTTCTCTTACTCACTCATTCACACACTGCTTTTTCAGTCCGCTTCCTCTCTCTCCCTCCTGGATTTGTGTCCTTGACTGAACTGCCTCGTTTAAGGCCTGAGGATAAAAGTGTGTGTGTGTGTGTGTGTGTGCAAGAGAGACAATGTGCAAATCTACAGGCCTGCAGAGCAGCAGCCTGGACTTGCCATTCCTCTCCCCGTCACACCTCCAGCCAAGGGGGTTCTGTAGCGCAGAACCTCTCCAGCCTCTCCTCTCCTGCCATGTGGATTCCTGATCCCTTCTTGGTCCACCCCCCCCCCCCCAACGCCTCACAGAGCACCGGGATGCTGCTCAAGGCAAATCTCAGGAGAAAAGCAAGGTGGAGCTCAATAGGTAGTCCAAGTCCTGGGGCATCTCTGAGCCCGCTTTCGATAGAAGCTCTCAAGGCTGCTTCCTGCATCTTTCTGATGATGCTGTTGCACTGAAATATACTCTGAGTCGGGTGTGGATTTCATGCTCTTTATTCAGCTCATAGTAGTGAGGAGGAATGGAAGTTCCCCCAGAATGTCTGCTTTATATACATTATTTACACAATGGGCCCCACGTGATTGGCTAATTCTGGGATTCTCCTGTAGGCCAATCAGGTTGTGGATTTACTTCCACCTGGAGTTGGACTGGGTGGCTCCTGTGGACCAATCAGACTGCTGCATTTTGGATCCTATACAACTCAGTACATAACATGCACTGAACCCAGAATGTATGTTCCCTTCCTTATTTTGTCATGCTGCAACTCTCTGCGGCTTTTGATACCATTGATCATGGTATCTTTCTAGACCGTCTTGAGGGGCTGGGAGCTGAAGGCACTGTTCAGAAAGTGGTGGGGGGGATGAGTGTTCAGACCCATGGGCCCTCACTTGTGGGGTACCTCAGGGTTCCGTCCTCTCCCCCACGTTTTTTGATAATCTATATGAAGCCGCTGGGAGAGATCATCAGGGGGTTTGGGCACAGTATGCCAGTGATCTCCAGCTCTACCTCTCCTTTAAACTGGAACCAGTGATGGTGGTGAAGGTCCTGTGTGAGTGCCTGGAGACAGTTGGAGGATGGATGATGGCTCATGGACTGAGCTTGAATCCAGACAAGGCAGGAGTACTGTTTTGGGGGGACAGGGGGCAGGCAGATGAGGAGGACTCCTTGGTCCTGAATGGGGTAACTGTGCCCCTGAAGGACCAGGTGCACAGCCTGGGAGTCATTTTCGACTCACAGCTGTCCATGGAGGCGCAGGTCAATTATGTGTCCAGGGCAGCTGTCTACCAACTCCATCTGAGACGCAGACCCTAGTTACATTTGGCTGCAATTTCCCACACTCACTTCCTTCCAAACATAAAAATACATTGCTGGATCAGGCCAGTGGTCCATCTAATCCAGCCTCTTGCTTTCACAGTAGCTGAACAGTTGCCTGCAAGTAGGATTTGAGCACAAGATTTCCAGCAACTGCTTGTTCAGAAACGTCTCCAGCTATGGAGTGAGGGCATAGCCATCATGCGCAGTAGCCATTGATGTCATGACTAGTAGCCTTTCCTTCCTGGGTCTCTGGGGAGCCTCTCTTTCAATGCTTCCTGCTGTTCTTACCACCCCGCTCCACACAATCCTCTTTCCTTTGATTTCCTGATGCATCTCCAAAGCAGGTTGTCAGGGAACTGCCATAAGAGGCAAGAGGAGAGGTAAGACTCTCCAATGATGCAGGGGAGGGAACTAGCAAGGAGAGAGAGAGAGCTTCGGCTGGGGAAGGAAATCCAGGGGACACCAGGGAGAAAGGAGAGGCTGAGAGTACTGCGGAGGGGACGCTCCGAGACTCTTCCAGTGAGATCAGCAGAGAGAGCACAGGACCTCCGCTTGGCACGCCTACGCTGCGCAGAAAGCTTCCGCGCAGAGAATCTAGGAGGAGACTTGGAGTCAAGGAATTTTTATGTTGGAAGAAGTTTAGGAAACGCCCACTGACGGATTCTGCCAGTGACTGAGACAGTTGCGTTGTAAGGGCTGTCAAACCAGGGAAAGGTTTAGCTATACAACCAGCTTGGAGCAGTTTGCAGTTTATGCACAAGCAATCCCAATTCCCATTACACAGGTGTTCTTCATTTTGGCCGTTGGTTCCCAGTTCTCTCTCTTGCCATGGCTCCTGTCCCTGGGGCAGCGGGCAGGAATCCCCAGGACTTTCGCATCGCAGCACCCTTTCTACCCGATGCTTCTGGTCCTGCAACTTGATGCTGTTGATTCTGTTGTGTGACAGGAGAGCCACCTGCCTGAGATGGTAGGAACCCTACATGTTGGTTCCATGCCTGAGGGTCTGGGTTGTGAAGCTTCCTTAATAACTTTCAAGGCAGGAGGCTGTTATCTGTAGATGTTCTGTGCTGGCAGAATCTTTGATATCTGGAGATGTGCACAAGTTTTTAAATTATACCCGTATGCCATGGGGATTAACAGCAGGGCAACAAAAGCGGATGTTGTGAGACCTTATGATTGCCAAGATGGATAAATACCACCTGTCCATAATACAAGGGTTCGAGGACCTTGCTGCCCTTGTTGCAGTTGAATCTACTGTATATATTTTATAAACAAGTAACAAAGCGTTGAAGCGTCAGGGCTGATCCAGCCATGACTGCAGAGGCCACAGCTGTCGGGGTCCCACATGCGATCATCCTGACCTGGGTTCTCACTGAAGCCACGGGCCAACAGAGTGGTTTATCTGCCACCATAATTTTTGAATTATGGTGCTAGAGGAGACTCTTGAGAGTCCCATGGACTGCAAGAAGATCAAACTTCTCCATTCTGAAGGAAATCAGCCTTGAGTGCTCACTGGAAGGACAGATCCTGAAGCTGAGGCTCCAAGACTTTGGCCACCTCATGAGAAGAGAAGACTCCCTGGGAAAGACCCTGATGTTGGGAAAGATGGAGGGCACAAGGAGAAGGGGATGACAGAGGACGAGATGGTTGGACAGTGTTCTTGAAGCTACCAGCGTGAGTTTGACCAAACTGTGGGAGGCGGTGGAAGACAGGAGTGCCTGGCGTGCTCTGGTCCATGGGGTCACGAAGAGTCGGACATGACTAAATGACTAAACAACAACAACATCTGCTGCCTCCCATGCTAGATTATTCCAGGTAGTTGCTAGATTCTTCAGCAGCGCATTTTGCAAAAGCAGCCGATGTCTCTTGGTGATCTGCCAGCGGGCAGGTGCGGCCTTTGGGGAGAGAAAGAGAGAGCTCTGGGAAGATGGCTGAGGGCTCTGGCTGGGGGCCAGAACTGTGTCGCTCAGTCAGCAGAGGAGAGAGGTCTCTCGGCTATCAGTGGCGCATCATTGTTTGCTGTCGGGAAGATGAGGCAGCAGCTGTTGCCTAACCACAAGCCCCAGCGAGGCATGCCTTGCCAAAGAGCTGCTCTGGGTCAGGAGGCAGGAGTTGGGAAGCCCAGGGAGTCACCACCACAGCATATGCCCATGTTCCCCACCAACCCCTCTTCTGTGGCTGAAGTGGTAGAGAAGCCCTTTTGAGCTTGAGGGCCACATACCCTCCTCGTTAACCTTCCAGGGGCCACATGGCAGTGGTGGGTGGGGCCAGAGGCAAAAGCAGGCGGAGCAGCAAATGTACAATTTCCACCTTCCAGCTGTTCTCTGGTTCCTACACCCTCGAACCTACTCCCTCTGTGCTTCATCCCAGCAATGGAGAGGCATCAGAGTTCCAAGGGCATGTTCCAGCCAGGCAAAGTCATTCCTGGAGGGTGCAGAGCAGGGCTGGTGCTAGGGTGGCAGGAGGATTGTGTCCTGGGAAGAGGCTGGCCACACTTGACCTCAGGGCCTGAGGTTCTCCACCCCATTCGAGGTTTTCAAGAGACCTAATAGGGACGCGGGTGGCGCTGTGGGTTAAACCACAGAGCCTAGGACTTGCCAATCAGAAGGTCAGCGATTTGAATCCCCGCGACGGGGTGAGCTCCCGTTGCTCGGTCCCTGCTCCTGCCACCCTAGCAATTCGAAAGTGCGTCAAGTACAAGTAGATAAATAGGTACCGCTCCGGCGGGAAGGTAAACGGCGTTTCCATGCGCTGCTCTGGTTTGCCAGAAGTGGCTTAGTCATGCTGGCCACATGACTCGGAAGCTGTACGCCGGCTCCCTCGGCCAGTAAAGCGAGATGAGCGCCGCCACCCCAGAGTCGGCCACGACTGGACCTAATGGTCAGGGGTCCCTTTACCTTTATTATATTGATCATGCCAGTAGCCCGAATCATTTGCCTTTGGAGGTGATGAAAGGGAAACATTGGTGTGAGAAGTGCCAGGCTATGCATAATAATAATAATAATAATAATAATAATAATAATAATAATAATAATAAATAATAATTTATTTATACCCCGCCCATCTGGCTGGGTTTCTCCAACCACTCTGGGTGGCTTCCAACAAAACACTAAAATACAATAACCTATTTAGCATTAAAAGCTTCCCTAAACAGGGTTGCTTTCAGATTCCCAGACCTCACTTAGGGACCAGACCAGGATGGCAACCCACCTCCCAAAGTCCTGCTTGGCTCTTCCTCCCACACAGGTGTATCTGGTTGCAGGTCCAGGGACCCTCAGGCCAGAGACAAGGGCAAAGCAGTGGCTGCCACTGAGCTGCAAAGAACTCACTCCGAACTGGGTGTCCGGAATGGCAATATTATATGGACCAATGGACCAATTAGAAGGTGGCTGAGAAGAAGCACCTGATGGTGACTCAGTATCTCCTTAATGCTCCATGCTTTGACAGCTCTACAGGGCCTTGCCTGATGGGGAAACTTCTGGCTACGCCGATTGCCCGGGGATTGGATCTGGCAAGTGTGACTCTGGGTTTGGGTGGCTCGGCTTGTGGCTGACGCTGCGCTGCCACCGTCTCCATCAAGCAAGCTCTGTTATCCGCCCGCTGACAAGCCGCAATTGGCAGGCCTTTGGCTTTTAATCAGTTGCACATCCCTGGTGACCCACTAACCTTGGCAGGAAGAGGGAATGAAAATCAATTGGCTGTGGAATTACCCATCAAGCTCCGTCGTGTGCTCTGTAACCGGGCGTGATCAATGCTCCTGCCAGCCACAAGCCCCCCTGTCCTTGCAGCGCATGGAGCCTCCAGCCCCTCTCATAGTGCACACGGGTGGGGAGGGACCATGCGGAGAATCTCCTGCTTTAGGGGGTTGCAGCAGCAGCAGCAGCAGCAAACATGGAGGAATGCGCATATTAAGCCATTCGTGCTTCCTGCAATGACTGGCGCCACTGTTTCAGTCCTCACTTGCCCACACGTCACAAGCTGTCACGGAACAGTCCTGCAAAGTCCTGCCTCCAGCCCTCGCAGCAGCCAAAGGAGCCCCAAAAGTGAGGCTGAGCCCAAATGGGGCATGTTTGCCGGGTGTCCCCCAGTGGAGGAAAGGGGTCTCCTGTTCCTCCTGCTTAGGACCCTGCTCCAATTTCTGCACATGCTCCCTTGCCAAACCCTTCTCCTGGAATGGAGGAACATCTCACTGCTGCCCTTCCCTTCAAAAACAGACACACACCTCTCTCCTTCTCCTCCTCCAGCCATTTCGCCCCAGCTCCTTTGCGCTACAGAGCAATGCTTTGCCTAAGAGCTCTTTCCTCACCTTACTCGGCAGGCCTTTGTTGCCACCTGCCTCTCTACCCCCTCCCTTGTCAGCCCCCCCCCCACCTCCCTTGCCTCTTCATCTAAGGGTGTTTTCACACATGACACTCAAAACACTTTCTGCCTATCTGAATTTGGTGACGCGGTTGCCAAACCTCTGCTGGCCAGGAAGGAGAAGGCATTTGATTCCATTTCCGAGGGGGTCTCTTTCTGCTTTCAGTCCTCCCACGTTTGCAGTGTTCAGCGAGGCAGGACGGCTCGGAGGTGCTTTTTAGTGGCAAGTGTGAAAACCGCCTAAAAGGGCACCAAGCCTGCTGGGCAGAGATTTAAAGCAGCGAACCAAAGCCTGCTTAAGTCAGGTTCACTGGAACCCATTGGACATAATGCCAATGCAGTTGGGATGTGTTTGGCTTCTGGACGATGTGTTTGTTGAGCGTTCGTCTTGACTCGCTCAAAGTATGCAGGGAAGTTGCGTGGCGTTCTGCTCTTTTTTTGTGTTCGGTTCTGGACAGCCTCATGCGCTCGGGGCGGCGATGGTTGCCAATCACAACAGGCCAGCCACTCTTCCTGGAGTGGAAATCCTAAGAATGTAAGACGAGCCGGCTGGGTCAGGCCAGAGGGGGCCCATCGAGTCCAGCACCCTGTTCTCACAAGGTCCACCCAGACACCTGTAGGAAACTTTCAAGCAGGTCCCACATGCACAGGAGTGTGGCCTCAGTGGCCCGGAGTGCCTTCCATCAGCTTTGGCTGGTGGCCCAGCTACGCCTCTACCTGGACATGGACAGCCTAACTACTGTTATCTATTGCAGATAGGTAGCCGTGTTGGTCTGCCATAGTCAAAATAAAAAAAATTCCTTCCAGTAGCACCTTAAAGACCAACTAAGTTAGTTCTTGGTATGAGCTTTCGTGTGCATGCACACTTCTTCAGATACACTGAAACAGAAGTTGCCAGATCCTTCTATATAGTGAGAAGGTGGGGAGGGGTGTTACTCAGAAGGGTGGTGGGAATGGGAGATTGGCAGATAGCTGAGATGAGCCTGTTGACGACTCTTAACGACTGTAATAGGTCTTACAGGAAAAGGCAAGGGGTGAGAAGGTGAGAAATGGCTTAGTCATGTATAATGAGATAAGAATCCAATGTCTTTGTTCAGACCAGGTCTCTCCATGGTTTTAAGTTTGGTAATGAGTTGCAATTCAGCAGCTTCTCTTTCCAGTCTATGTATGAGCTTTCGTGTGCATGCACACTTCTTCAGATACACTGAAACAGAAGTTGCCAGATCCTTCTATATAGTGAGAAGGTGGGGAGGGGTATTACTCAGAAGGGTGGTGGGAATGGGAGATTGATTATCTATGCTCTGGTAACCTCAAGGTTAGATTACTGCAATGTGTTATACATGGGGCTGCTTCTGAAGTTTGGAAACTTCAGCTGGTGCAGAATTCAGTAGCCGAGTTGTTCACCGGAGCAAGACGGTTTTGAGCATATTACACTGATCCTGGTCTGGCTGCACTGACCAATTAGTTTCCGGGCCCAATTCAAAGTGCTGGTTTTGACCTATATGAAGCCTTAAAAATGCCTGCTCCAAAGGTCTTATTTTCGTACACTAGGGATTATATAGCTATATCTGAAATTTCATGCATATTCACGAAGGCTGAAATTTCAATTCAGTGGAGCCAAAACACAACCCATCCTGTAGATTTAAGTATCTGTCCACAGTCGCCTACTTGTTATCAGAGGCCCAGAATCCACATTCCTTTGTAAGAAAATATGAAATAACGTAAAACCATTTTTGCAGGCAAAAAAAAAATCAATGGGGGGGGTGAGAAGGAATTTTCTGCACCGGGTACCACCTGACCTTCCTACGCCTCTGCCTACCTGGACTCTGAGATCATCTTCTGAGGCCCTTCTTTATGTACCTCCTCCAGAGGGTGACAACCTGAGAACGGGGCCTTCTCTGCAGTAGCTCCGCATCTGTGAATGCTCTCCCAGGGAAGTTCGCCTGGTGCCTTCACTGTACCTTTAGGCACCAGGCAAAAATGTTCCTTTTTAACCAGGCCTTTGGCTGATCTAATCAACATCCTATACCCTTTAAAATGTGGCTCTTTGAGGAGCTATTGGGTGGTTGTTTTTTATTTTTATTAGGTATTTTGTGGGGGGGGGGGTTCTTGATTTCATTCCGTGAACCACCCTGAGACCCCCAGGCATATGGCGGTATATAAATTCAGCAAATAGGTAAATAAAAAATATAGAGTCCTGCCATTTCCAGAAACCGGAATTCTGAAGAATGTGGAGCATGGCGGCCGTGGCTGGTAGCCCTCAGTAGCTCTCTTCTTTTGTAGAGAAAATGTCCATTTGCTCGCTCTTAGGGTATTGCGAGTCGTATAGGGATGTGCCTTTCCATTTTGATTTTGGTGACTCTTGTTTATGATGGTCAAATCGGACCTTTTGAGGTCGGTTTTCCTTTTTAGATTTTTTCTGATCCTCATTTGCCATTGGCTTGTCTCCCTTGGCATCAAAGAGGGAGGTTTTTGGTAACCTATTTGTGAAGAATCTTAGTATTACTATCCTTTCCTTTATGAGTAAAGGTAAAGGTAAAGGGACCCCTGACCGTTGGGTCCTGTTGTGAATGACTCTGGGGTTGCGGCACTCATCTCGCTTTACTGGCCGAGGGAGCAGGTGTACAGCTTCCGGGTCATGTGGCCAGCATGACTAAGCCGCTTCTGGCGAACCAGAGCAGCACATGGAAACGCTATTTACCTTCCTGCCGGTGCGATACCTATTTATCTACTTGCACTGGTGTGCTTTCGAGCTGCTAGGTTGGCAGGAGCTGGGACCGAGCAATGGGAGCTCACCCGGTCATGGGGATTCGAACTGCCGACCTTCTGATCGGCAAGCCCTAGGCTCTGTAGTAGATGTCTTTAAATTGTGCTCTTATATCAAATTTCCTTTTCTGCGTATCCTATAATGTTTTACTGTTGCTATGGCCATTGGCTAATGCGAATAAAGTTTTATCTTATCTTATTCATATCTCTTCTTTTGGAAACTGGCCAGTAAGACTCTGCTTCCTCAGAGCCTTCACTGCAAAGCTCTTTGAAGCCAAGAAGAGACCACATGTGGGCTTCTCTCTGCCTCTCCCAGAGAGGTCATCCGATCAGCCTGCATGTTTGGACAAGCGTTTCTGCCCAAGGGGGCATGCACATTTTCAAAGAGTGGCGTGTCTCCTTTTTGTCCCAATACCTGTGCCAGGAAACGGGCGCACTGCAGTCCAGCAGACCTTTGAGCACTGGCGGCCCCTCACTGGGTTTTTGGCAAGAGCAGTGCAATGTTGCTGGCAACGGGCGCTTGAGGACAAGGTCAGGCAGGTAGCAGCTGGGCCTGTGCCAACCGAGTGGCAAAGTGAGTGGGCCTTTATGGCCAATGAGCGGTGATCACTGGGAGGCCTTCTGGCCCGTCCCCTGCAGGGGCTGTGGTGGCAGAGGTGCCCCTGCCCAGCCCACTAGGGTTTGCACCTCCCAGGAAGGGCAAGGGAAGTTATTCATTGAGAGCTCTGCATTGCGACCAGCCTGCTGAGAGCTTCAAGGCTGGTGTTTCTAAGCTGCCCGTCTCTCTCACTGTAGGGTCTGCCCACTTTCACGGTGCCCACCTCCCGGGCATGCCTGTTTTCCGGAATGGCTGAAATCAGAGGCAGTTTTCCCTCCCCTAAAGTCAATCAGTAACTCTTCTCAAGCAAGCAGGGAGAGACTTGCGGCAGCTCTGGCGTGGAGGTTGGTCATTGTTTGTGCATGTTTTCTTTGGAAAGCTGTGGAGGGACATCTTGAGGAGTCGAGGAGGGGAGTGTAACGGGTCAGGAAGTTCAGAATCCAGCGCATGAGCAGCCCCGACGAAAGAAAGTTCTTCTTTTATTGAGCAGCTTCATTGAATTTCTCTGTGCCTGCTTGTCTGTGTAGTTAGAGGCCCAGGCAAATGACTGAATGCAGGCAAGTGCTGCGTTCTCTACAACCGCTAGGCAATGCTACCAAATTTTACTTTTGTAAAAACAAGAGCAGCAGCAACTTAGTGTACCACCTACAATTAGCCTGTGGCTTGCTCTTGCAAACCCTGCCCTGCTCCTCTTTAAGGTTCTCTGCCTAACAAGGAATCTCTGCTTTAATTTTTCACGGCTCGAGGCAGATCTGTATAATTGCTGAATTTTAGATTTCCAAAAAATGGGGCAGCAGCCACAGGGCGTTTCTTTGCCCCAGGAGTCCTAGGTACAATTTGGAGCCTACTAACGTCTAGTAGAACCTAGTCGGGTCTTCTTCATCTTGCTGTGCTTCATCCTAAGAAATGGACAGAAATGGATTCACACTTTGCTGCTTTAACCCTGAAAGCTTGCTCACAGCGCTGTGCATTTGGCTTGGCGGAGCTATTGTTTACTTTAGTTTTATTTATTTACTGAATCTGTATGCCTTCTTTCATCTGTAGATTTCAGGATGGTTCACAACATAAAAATACAGCATAAACTCCCCCCCCCCACAAATTGCATAATAAAAGCAAAACCAAACCTATTCTGTCCCCCATTAAAGGTATTGCATAAGGGTGATGGATTTTGGATTTTTTTCTTAGCAATCAACATGTGGTGGTTGTTGTGGTTGTTTTGTCAGTTTGCAGGTCTGTGGAATCTGCCCCTTGGTGGACCCCAACCTGTGTTAGTGGGTTTAGAGGAGTCAGTGGGTTTTGAAGAGGGATTTGAAGGAAAGCAGAGCATACCTGAGGGACATGGGTGGCGCTGTAGGTTAAACCACAGAGCCCTGGGGCTTGCTGATCAGAAGGTCGGCGGTTCGAATCCCCACAACGGGGTGAGCTCCCGTTGCTCGGTCCCTGCTCCTGCCAACCCAGCAGTTCAAAAGCATGTCAAGTGCAAGTAGATAAATAGGTACCGCACCGGCGGGAAGGTAAACGGCGTTTCCGTGCGCTGCTCTGGTTCTCCGGAAGCAGCTTAGTCATGCTGGCCACATGACCCGGAAGCTGTATGCCGGCTCCCTCGGCCAATAAAGTGAGATGAGCACCGCAACCCCAGAGTCGGCCACGACTGGACCTAATGGTCAGTGGTCCCTTTACCTTTACCTTTTAGAGCATACCTGAACTGGGAGGAAGCTCCTCCTGGAAGCGCCTTGAGGAAGATTGGGCCAAGTCAGGGCTCATCCATATTTTCCTTTGGCCTTGCTCTTTCCAGGTACAGAGCTGCTCTTTAAAGCTCTGTGTCCAAGCGCTCCACCCCCACGAGCCTTCCCTGTGAAAACCCACTATTAAACCCTCATATTTTATTGCTGAATTGGAGCAAACGGCAATCGGGTTTTCTACGGATTGCCATTTGCTCTGATTCAGCAATAAAATGCAGGTTTTCCTGGACTCATGGCCCAAGAGGCAGTCTCAGCGGTGAGAGACAAGGCACTCTGCACTTGTGCTAAGCAGCATGATAAAGTCCTCGCCCAAGAGACGTGGAACACATTTGCAAGATATCACTAAAACCGCATGCCCTTTTTATTGACTTGAGCTCGTGTGGTTATACGCCACGACCCAACTTCCTATGCTATTTGTGCCTGGGTGGACCTACTGCTTCGCTTCCGATTAGCACGTTCCCTGCGTTCTGGTTTTGTTTTTGTTTTGTTTTTTTTAAAGTAATATTTATTGAGTTTTAAAGAATTACTAAAAGAAAAAATTTAAAAAACAGCATATTTAAGAAATACAAAGCATCACATCACAATAATAAAAAAGAAACAAGAAAAGAAAAAAAAGAAAAAATACAATGAATCTTCCCATAACTTATCTTTCATTTGCTTATTTCCTTGACCTCCTCACACCTCCCTTTTTTGTATTCTAGTTCAATTAGCTATTTCAGCAAATCCTTTCCATTTTTCCCAGTTTTTGTCCTCTATTTTATCTTAATATAATGTAACTTTACTTTCCCTCCTTCACCATTTAACAATCTATTTTTTCTTAATCCTTTATAGCATTTCTGCTAAAACCACATAATTTCATTCCAACATCCTTCTAGCATTCCTTAATTTTACAATGTTTCTGTAAATAAACTTTAAATTTCTTCCAATCTTCCTCCACCGACTCTTCTCCCTGGTCTTGGATTCTGCCAGTCATTTCCTCCAGTGTTTTCGGTCTCACTTTGGTTGTGCTGTGAACACAAGAGTGCTCTCCAGATGGCAGCAAGCATCACTGGGAAACCAATGCGAGGATGTGGGGCTGGTCCGGCGTGAACCCACCACTGATGCCTCAATGGCAAGAAGTTGTGGAAT
The DNA here is from genome assembly GCF_964188305.1 of Podarcis bocagei. Classification (NCBI taxonomy): domain Eukaryota; kingdom Metazoa; phylum Chordata; class Lepidosauria; order Squamata; family Lacertidae; genus Podarcis; species Podarcis bocagei. The sequence goes on from NC_138135.1 coordinate 3,924,399, forward strand.
CCGCCCACCAAAGACTTGTCCATATTTAATCCTGGTCTCGGAGCAAACTCTGGTGCCATCCTGCATTGCAGGGGTTGGACTGGATGACCCTTGGAGACCCCTTCCGACTCCATCGTTTTATGATTCTATGATTTTCTCTGCTTGCTGGAGGGCCATTGAGATGGGAGTTCATGGCAGTGAAAGGAAAGCAAGTGAGGGCTTGGCAATATTTTAATTAATAATCTGGCAGGTGGGAAAAGTGGCCCTTAGCACCTTGCAACTCTCTTCCTGAAGTGTTTTTACCTGCCTGAAATGTGTTTTTGCCTCCTTGGATAGAGGATGGAAAGGAGTGGATGAGAAGATGCAGAAAACTAGCCAACTGCAGATAGGTGAATTTTACATTGAGTGCCTAACTGTCAGGCTCTGGGGATCCATCCCCGCCCTGCCTGCCTGGCTGTAGATAAGCAGGAGAAAGCAAAAAGAGTCCCTTACTATTTAAAGAGTCTTTGTGATGGCCTGGGACTCTGGCTCAGACTCGGAACCAGAGGAGTCAGTCTGCAATGGATCCTTTGCCTCAGGCATCAATCTGAACTGAGTCTGGGGCCTGATTCTGAAGAGTCCCAGTCTGCACAGGTTCCCCTGCAACAAGCACCAGCTGGTCCGAGTCAGGGGCCTGATCCTGCCCTGGCTCCAGATGCGGGGATGACCTCGTAGCCTCTAGCTGGGCCATCACTTACAGCTGCTCCACTACCAGTTGGGTCAGGGGAGGCTGAGGTGGCCTCTGGATCTAGTAACCCACCAACATCTCCTGAGCTGCAGAGACTGAGGTCTCAGAGAAGGAGAGACCTGATTACTCACAGGAGGAGTAGACAGGGAGGTGAGTCGCCGTGGGATCAGGACCGGCCGTTACCCCAACAAAGATAAAAGGCTGTCGGACCCCACCCCAGGTTGCGGGAGCAACATTGCTGTATGCCAGATCCTGCCTGAGATCCTGTACCTGTCCTTGCCTGGTTTCCTGCCTCGTATCCTGCCTTGGCCCTGTCAGACTGACGCCTAGTGAAACCTCTGGATTCTGGACCGGTCCTGGACTGCATTTCAAGGGTTAGCCCTGGGCCCAGCACAGTCTTTAATGATCACAGCAAAAGAAGGAAGGTATTCCCAATTAAGGTTTCCCCCCTCTTCCCCCCCAGTCACTTCCGTCTTGCAACCTGATCTTGCAATCACCGTGATTTTTGTGTAGCCACCTGATCTGCTCTACGTGACCTTGGACTGATAGGCAGAATACTTTCCAGTGAGAGAGAGAGTCTCTCTTCCAGTTCTTCTTCCCTTTGCTGTTCACCCCCCAGTTCTTCCCAACTTTTGTCTTCTGAACTATGCCCCTCTGCAAATCGCTGTTCTAAATCTATACTGCTCCACTGCTCCTGGGCAGCTTCAGGATCCTGGTCAGGAGCAGAGGGAGGGGAGGTTCTCACCATTCCTCATCAGAGCTGTACTCCTCAGCCTGGTCCCTGACACTAACCCACTTTTGCACCAGTGGCATGTGGCAATAGCGACTTTGCCCAGAATGAAATGCAGCTCTTTGGCTCAAAAAGGCTCTCCAGTGCGGCCTGCTCCGACTGGCAGCTGCTCTCTGGGGTCTTCCTCAGCCCAGTGGTCTACTGTTCTCTCTCCCCCCCTCTTTCTCGAGCCTCCTCCTCCTTGTGCTGTCTCCCATTGGCGTTTGGCACACCAGGAGCCTTCCTTGTCCCTGTTTGGTGCTTGCAAAAGTGGTATCCTAGCAGATGAAGGGGAAGCAGGGCTCTCTGGCCACAGACTCCCCGTTGAAAGAGGGACGCTAATGTAGCACATCTGATATGCACAGAGAGCATGCTGATCATGCAAATTGTGCATCGCCCAGGCTTGGGACTGTGATATGGAAATGTTGCATGCAGCTGGGGGTTGCGCATTCGGAATGCGCCCACAAGGCAGCTTCTGGAGTCCCCGCTGGGGCAAACCCAGGATTGTCATAGAATGATAGAGTTGGAAGAGACCACAAGGGCCATCGAGTCCAACCCCCTGCCAAGCAGGAAACACCATCAGAGCACTCCTGACATATGGTTGTCAAGCCTCTGCTTAAAGACCTCCAAAGGAGGAGACTCCACCACACTCCTTGGCAGCAAATTCCACTGTCGAACAGCTCTTACTGTCAGGAAGTTCTTCCTAATGTTTAGGTGGAATCTTCTTTCTTGTAGTTTGGATCCATTGCTCCGTGTCCGCTTCTCTGGAGCAGCAGAAAACAACCTTTCTCCCTTCAACCTTTCTATGTGACATCCTTTTATATATTTGAACATGGCTATCATATCACCCCTTAACCTCCTCTTCTCCAGGCTAAACATGCCCAGCTCCCTTAGCCGTTCCTCATAAGGCATCGTTTCCAGGCCTTTGACCATTTTGGTTGCCCTCCTCTGGACACGTTCCAGTTTGTCAGTGTCCTTCTTGAATTGTGGTGCCCAGAACTGGACATTGTGAGGAACATGGGACATTCCTGCACTGTCAGGTCCCCAGAATGGGGCACCATGAACTGGCTGACGTGCTCCCGCTCCAAAGCTCACACACGGAACGCTCCAGCTGCAGAGTCTTGCTCAAGCCTCCATCCTCTAAGCTGCTGGTTCCTCCAAACATCTTTTTTGTTTGTTTGTAGGCATGGGAATCTAAGAAGAGCCATGAGCTGGATCAGGCCAAAGGAGGCTCATCTGGTCCAGCATTGTATACTCAGTGTGGCTAACGAGAGGGAGGCTGAACATAGATGAGCCTTCTAAGGTAAAGGTAAAGGGACCCCTGTGTTAGGATATTTCCGTTCCACCTTAAAAGGGAGCAGGCTTTCTGAGTCACAGAGTCTGCGCATTTCCTGTTCACAGGATGTTTATGTTTTCTATTGCTTTTGTTTCTCTCTCTGTGTCTGGAGACACTGAAGCAGGCAGTCATGTTTTTCTTTGTTCTGATCAACGCTGAATAAAACTTGTAAATAATGCTCTCCTGAGTGCAGCTTTTGCTGTGCATTATCTGCTGATAGAGTGTGCATGAGCTCTGGAATGTGGCAAGCTATTTCTGGAAACTCGTGTCGCTAATTGCTGATACTGTATCTACAGGAGATTGATGGATCGTCCGGCAGCCGGCTTGGGGGCCATGATGGACTTTGTCTCCCTGGCAGTATCCCAACACCCTGACCATTAGTCCTGGCAGTATCCCAACACCCTGACCATTAGGTTCAGTCGTGGCCGACTCTGGGGTTGTGGCGCTCATCTTGCTTTATTGGCCGAGGGAGCCGGCGTACAGCTTCCGGGTCATGTGGCCAGCATGACTAAGCCGCTTCTGGCGAACCAGAGCAGCACACGGAAACGCCGTTTACCTTCCCGCCGGTGCGGTACCTATTCATCTACTTGCACTTTGACGTGCTTTTGAACTGCTGGGTTGGCAGGAGCAGGGACCGAGCAACGGGAGCTCAGCCCGTCGCGGGGATTCGGACCACCAACCTTCTGATCGGCAAGCCCTAGGCTCTGTGGTTTAACCCACAGCGCCACCCGTGTCCCAAGATGAGCCTTCTAGATCAGGTCAAAGGGAGCCCATATCGTCCAGCATCCTCTTCTCCCAGTGGCCAACCAAATGCCCCATTGGGAAACCAGCAAGCAGTCCTCTCTCCTCCTGCAATTTTCAGCGATTGGGATTCAGAAGCATTGCTGCCTCTGACATTGGAGGTAGACCACAGACATTGAACCCTCTCCTGCCCCAGTCAGGTAGCTGCTGCCAGCTCAAGGGAGTTGCTGCCGTTTATGGCTCCGCTGCTGCTGCAGCCAGAGCTCAGCTGAGATTGGAGCAGAACGCTTTGCCGACCAGCTAATAATAATAATAATAATAATAATAATAATAATAATAATAATAATTTATTATTTATACACCGCCCATCTGGCTGTTTCCTCAGCCACTCTGGGCGGCTCCCAATTAGTGTTAAAAACAGTACAGCGTTACATATTAAAAACTTCCCTGAAGCCTTAAGATGTCTTCTGAATGTCAGGTAATTATTTATCTCTTTGACATCTGCTGGGACGGCGTTCCACAGGGCGGGTGCCACTACCAAGAAGGCCCTCTGTCTGGTTCCCTGTAGCCTCACTTCTCGCAATGAGGGAACCGCCAGAAGGCCCTCGGCGCTGGATCTCAGTGTCCGAGCTGAACGATGCGGGTAGAGACGCTTCTTCAGGTATACAGGACCGAGGCCGTTTAGGGCTTTAAAGGTCAGCACCAACACTTTGAGTTGTGCTCGGAAACGTACTGGGAGCCAATGCAGATCTCTCAGAACCGGTGTTATGTGGTCCCGGCGGCCACTCCCAGTCACCAGTCTAGCTGCCGCATTCTAGATTAATTGCAGTTTCCGGGTCACCTTCAAAGGTAGCCCCACGTAGAGCACATTGCAGTAGTCCAAGCGTGAGATAACTAGAGCATGCACCACTCTGGCGAGACAGTTCGCGGGCAGGTAGGGTCTTAGCCTGCGTACCAGGTGAAGCTGGTAGACAGCTGCCCTGGACACAGAGTTAACATGCGCCTCCATGGACAGCTGTGAGTCCAAAATGACTCCCAGGCTGCGCACCTGGTCCTTCAGGGGGACAGTTACCCCATTCAAGACCAGGGAAACCCCACACCAACCCGCTCCCTGTCCCCCAAAAACAGTACTTCTGTCTTGTCAGGATTCAACCTCAATCTGTTAGCCGCCATCCATCCTCCAAGCTTCGCAAGATCTCAGCTGATTAATAAGTCGATTTCAGATAGCAATGGCTGAACCCGGGCTGCGAGAGAACTTGGATCAAACGTCTCAGAGCTTAGCCACGTTTACCTTTCCTTTGCATTTTCCAGGCACTATCCGCGCTTTCAGGCTCTGTGTCCGAGTGCTGTTTCCCCTCTAACACCCGCTCTTTACTGCGGAATTGGAGCAAACAGCAATCCGCAGAAAACCCAAACAGCTGTTTGTTGTGCTTAAGCTTTAAAGAGTGGGTTTTTGCAGGGAAAGCTCCAGGGAGAAGAAAAGAGCAGTTGGGCATGGAGCTTGAAAGCACCTGGCCTGTGCCTGGAAAGAATGCGGCGAAAGTTAAGTCTGGTCAAATTTGATTTTGCACATTATGAGATGCAAGTGCTCTTGCAGCTCAGTCTTAGCAAAGTTTTCTAATGAACTCCTTTGCCAGGTAGCTCAGCACAACAGACTGGGATTGGGCCCCACAGAGTTGAATGAATAGGGCTTAAGAATCTATTTAAGATGATGAAGGGAACTAAAGTAAATATCGGAATGTCTTCTATACTTTCCTTGAGTTATCTTTCATCTCAGGTCAAAGCAGAGCAGGCAGCAGGCTAGGGAAGCAAAAACTGCCACTTTTTTAGTGAAGCTGAATGCTGGAAGATTTGAGACGGATAAAAGAAATGCCGTTTTCACATAGTGCTTTATTAAACTGTGGAACTCCCTCCCACAAGGTAGTGAAAACCACCAACAGGGATGGCTTTAAGAGAGGATTAGACAAATTCATGGAGGAGGAGAGAACTATCAACCATGATGGCCATGCTGTGCCTGCGTGCTTAGCCACTGTTGAAGAAGATGCTAGATGAGATGATGATGATGATGATTGTCAGGAGACTGCCATCGGAACAGGGGAGGGAGGCAGGGGAATACAGAGAGGCAGCCATCTTTCTCCAACCTGGTGCCCACTGGATCAGACTCAGGCAGTGTGGTTGAAGCTGTGTAGTCAAAAGCCTTTGAAGCGCACTAGGTTGGTGAAGGTTTGTGCAGGCGAACATTGGTGTAGAAATGCAGGCCGTGGATGGATTAACAGCCAAAGGCTCAGTTGAAGAGCAATGTTTTTGCCGAAAGATATGAGGAGAGCATGCCACAAATGGGGAGCCACTGCAAAAAAGGCCCTGTTCTCATGCTATCACTCTCTGGAACTCTCCTGGAGGAGGCACATGAAGAAGGGCCTCAGAAGATGATCGCAGGGTCTGGGTTGGTTCCTCTGGAGAGAGGCAGTCCTTGAGGCATTGTGGTCCTGAGCCATTTAAGACTTTATGGGTCAAAACACATGCATTTACTCAGGCAGTTACGGTAGTTAAATGAGCTGGAACAAAGGAGGAGTCTACTGAGGCTGATGTTGATTTGCTTGTGATTGTTTTGATTAGTTTTTTGGATGGTTTTTCTTGTTGAGTATGTATTAAGAGTTACTGTCGTAAGCCACTCTGGGATTGATTTTAATAAAGAGCGGGCTAAAAGTCCTCAAATGAATGAATGAAATGAAACGAGCACTTTGAATTGGGGCCGGAGGCTAATTGGCAGCCAGTGCAGTTGGGCCAGGATCGGTGCAATATGCTCAAACTGTCTTGCCCCGCCGAGCAACCTGGCTGCTGAATTCTGCACCAGCTGAAGTTTCTGAACAGACTTCAGAGGCAGCCCTACATACAGCAGTGCTGCCTACCCAGGGGGGCTGGCCCTATTGGCAATCTGGGCTCAGCACCCCCCCTACCTCTCTTCTTGCTCTCGCTCTTGGGCCTTTCTTCTGGGGATATTTTTGCCACCTCTCTTGCGCTTGTTCCCGCCTTCCTTGATGTCCTCCTGAGCCGAAGAGCCTTCAGAAGGCAGAGCTCTCCTTTGTGAGTCATTCTTCCCTTCTGTGCCCCAACTTTCTCTCTGGCCTTCCTTGCTCCCCCAACCCACTCGCTTGGCCCAGTACTGCCATGAAGTCTTTTGCTGTTGCAGCTGGTGGTTGAAGCTCTTCCACGCTGCGCCTGAGAGCCGCGGAAATGAATACGAGCAGGATTGCAGCGTCTGCAGGAAGGCAAAGCGGCAGAAACAAAAGGGGAGAATCTCCTTAGTTGCTAGCTATTGAAAATCTAGGCCTTTTCACTCCCATCTCCGCACTCTGCGTCTTTTCAGATGTTTCTCAGAGGCAAACCTGGCTTTGCCTCTGGAAGGAGGCTCCACAGGGGGCCTCGGCCAGTCTGGGCTCTTTGACAGCTGCACCTAGGGAGGCAAACACTCATTTGTCACATTCACACTTTGCACTTTTGGGTGCGCTCTTGCAGGGCTGGAGATCATAAGATCCGTGAAGAGACACTTCAGCTCATAAACAGCTCCTCCCAATAGAGTGGATATGTTAATATTTGTGCCCAGTCATTAGGTAGCCTTGTGATATAATCCACCAGTAAATTTGGATGCTGGTGTCGGAAACATTGCCAAAGAAAATAAGGGCATTTTGCTAGATGTGCAGCCGGATCCAGTGTGCTTACTCTGAGGAAAGGTCTATTCTCACCTGGGCAAATGTGTTCTGTGAGCAGTAGGGTTGCAGCCTTAGATCTCAGCAAGCCAGCAACTCAGGTGTAGCAAAGCTAATTTTTTTAAAAAAAATGGCAGTATTTCAGATCCTGAATCAAACCGTTTTAGGCTGCTGAGGCATTACCCCTGCCTGAATTTGCTTCAGACATTTGGATTTGATGAGTTGTTTTAGAAATTATGGAACTTAGCCCTTGTTTTTGAATTTAAAGGCAGTAAGTATCTGCTTGCAATACTTGCACCACGTTCGTTGTGAAACCCCTGATTGCCAAGAACTGGTCATGCTGGGAGGCTGCCGGGTGGGAATTATAATCAGAAGGCCATGTTTTGCAAGCTCATCCACACTTAACTTTTGCCCTGCTCTTTCCAGGCACAGACCTGTGCTTTAAAATGCCACATCCAATCTGTTTTTCTTTTCCTTTTGCTCTGTTGCTTTCCCCTTGGGAACCTGCTCTTTGATGCCAAACCAGACCAAAGACCAATGCAGGCTGCCATTCAGTGGTAAAGAGCCAGTTTCCATAGGGGGGGGGGGGAGTGGATGGAAGGGCCATGGGTTGAGGAGGAGAGCATACCCAAAGGAAAGGTGTGTGGAGCCCTCACTCGATCTGTGCATTGGCGCAGTTGGCCTGAGGGAGCTGAACCTCAAGAGTCATGACTGGAAAGAGGCAATGGAGATGGGGGGGACAGACTCATACATGGGCCTGGGGGAGCAGTGTATCTACAGGGATCATCCAGACATACCAGGATTCTTTATGACTCCTGGTTTCACATCTCCCTAATTCTAGGTGAGTTGGGGCTGACTCTGGTGACAAGTTCCTCTGTGCACTCTGCACTTGCTCAGCAGAACTCTTGTCCTGAGCATTGTCTCCTGCCTTTGGGTACCCCGCCTTCTGAAAAGCAGCTTCTGTCCTTTTGCTGCACCGTTTTGTGGCCCCACAGGTGTGCGCCCCAGGACCCCTTGCAGTGTTGCAGAGCATGCTGGGGGCGCAGCTCTCAATGAACTTGCCTCTTGCACTCCCAGAATCCTTCCTGATGTTGCAAAGGATTCCAGGAAACGCCTCTTCACTTGCACGCTGCTTCCTCAGGGGCTGGGGGAGCGTGTATAAGCTTTGCTTCCTAAATCAGGTGATTCTCTGACACGGAGGGATTCTTTTGTCCCGGGGCCTTCCTTTTCTGCGGACAATTTCCCATTTCCCAAGTTCATCAGTAGCAGCGAAGGGGTGCCAATTGCCGGCGCAGCATTAGGGCGGCATGGCAACCTCCAAGTCGTGAGCTTTTTTTTTTTTTTTTTTTTTTGCTAAACACCGTGCTAGTGAAACTCTCGGGCACCAGGAAATCTCCCCGACTACGCAAATTGCCCAATGCAGTTCAGAAATTCCCAGAAAGTCCACATCGCAGCTTTGGCAGGGATGGGAACAATTGCTGGCAGGGTTTTAATGTGTGTATATCTGTTCTTTCTCTCTTCCCCACCCCACTCCCGTTTCTCTCTCCCCCCCCCACGCCGTGCAATCATTCCCCACACTACCCCTGCCCCTCTCTTTTTTGCCCTGCCCTGGCATGGGGCGTTGTGGCCCCCTTCTCCCCTTGTGGCCCTTACCCACACATTTCTCTGTGCATGGTCTCTGTGCTTCGGCCACCCTGCTTGCCCTCCGGCCCGGTGCCTCCTGTCCCTTGCCCCCTTCCTGATGCCCCATGGCTCCCCGCTGCTGCCGCCCTGCCTGCCTCCACCCCACCTGTGTGCTTGCGCCCCAGGAGTGTGATGTGCTTTCCTTAGTTTCCCTGCCTACTCTCTGTGCTCTCACCCTCGCCCACTCTCACGCACGCTCGCCGCCGCCGCCGCACACTCCTCTGGCGCACAGAGCATGCCTCTTAGTCCAGCGAGCAGCAAACATGAGACTCCGGAGCAGCAGCAGCAGCAGCAGGAGAAAGCAGAGCAGCAGCATCAGGAAGAGGAGGAGGAGGAGGACGACGAGGACGACGAGGAGCAGCGGCGGCAGCAGCAGCAGCAGCATCCTGCGCTCCAGCACCACCAGCTCTGCGTTGTCAACGGCGATCCCGGGGAGAGCAGCGCGGCGGAAGGCAGCCTCAAGGAGGAGACCCTGTATGATACCATCAAGCCCCCCGCCACCGCCGGCCCCGGCCCTTGCTCCGACAAGCTGGCATCACCGCCCGGGCGGATGGACGAGCCGGCGCCCAATGCCCTTGTCGTGCGCATCGGGATCCCAGACCTCCAGCAAACGGTGAGTGCTTCTCGCTCTGCCCGCCTTGCGCGCCTCGGACCGGGGAGGGAGGCTGCAGGCTCGGCCGCCGGCCTGGTCCCCGCACGCCGGAGGGACACCCGGGGCTGGCGGTGGGGTGGGGGGCAGACCCGCCGGAGGCCCCAGGGATGCGCAAGTTCCCCGGGATGGGGCAGCGAGAGCCGCCTCCGCCTCCTGCTCGCCTTCCGCTGCCTGTGGAATGGCTGGCGAAACTTTTACGGCAACTGCAGTCTCACGAGGGGGGTGTGGGATGGAGAGGGGGGTGGGGAGGTGACCAGCCCCACTGGGATTTCCCTGCTCTCCTGGCAGGCGGCATCCTCCGCCTCCGAGATGCCCCTTTCTCCAGGCAGGAGGGTGCTCCGCAGCCTGGGCGAAGGGGTGCCCCCACCCAGGTTTTGGTTTCAGTGATGGAATGGGCGGGCGGGTGGGGGCTGGGTGAGGAGCAGGAGAGAGAGCGGAGCGTTTCCTGAAGGACCGGCTTGCATCTGAGCGGCACGGAGAGATAGAGATAGAGGCTGGGGCCATATTGGAAGGCCCCCCTCCCAGTCCAAGCAGGATGAGGCTCAGGGCGGAGCAGGAAAGGGCCCCTGCGTTTTTCTCTCCCAAGGGGCCAACAGCCACCCGCTTCTGCCCCAACCAGCTGAGGGAGAATGTTGATGGCTGGGCAGAGGGTGCCCAGCTGCCCTGAGAGGAGTTCTTGAAAGGGGGGGGGGAGATATGGAATGGGGGGGTGGCTGTCCCACTCCAGAGCTGGGGGTGTTCATGTTTTTTGTGTGGCTGGACTTCTACAACTGTTTCTGAGCATTTTGAAGAAGGGACAGTTTGCCTGTCCTAGCAAACTGAAGAGGGTGTATTTGTGGCCCTGAGAAGTGGGGCTGTGTCTTCTTCTCTTTTTTGGGGGGGTGCCCATCCTTCTATGTTGCTGATGAGGGGTGTGCTTTCTGTGGGGTGGATGGTTGGGACCTTCTCTTCTTCTGTGGGGCTTTGGGCTATCCTCCCCACACCCCACCCCGGCTCTGGCCACATCTATTCTGTGGGGACTGTGCCAGATCTATGGGGTGGGGAATGTGTGTGTGCCCTTTGAGGCGAGTTGCCTGTCCTGTGCAGATTTCGGACCCACTGAAGATCCGTGGGGCTGCCCTATTGGTGGTGTTGGTGTGATACGAAGGCAGAGGGGTCTCTGCATGTGCCTCCTCTCAGCCTCCTGTGATCTTGAGACCCCTGATCTGTGGGGGGCTCTACAGGTCCCCACACAAGGACCCGAACCTCCCAGTCCCTGGTTCTTGACAGCCTTCTCTCCCCCCAGGTGCTGATGGGTGAAGTGGGGGGGACACACACGGCTTAGCCCCCTCTGCTTCATGGGTGGGTGATGGTGGGGGTGAATTTCTCTTTGCACCATCTGGGTGGGAATGCAGAGGTCTTGCAGAGCAGCCCCAGGGCTGAGACGGGCAGTGATGGGGAAGGAGAATGTTTGGGGTGGGTTGGGCGGGGGGGGGGGGGATGTATGCTGATCTTGGTTGTGGGGGGTGGGGGGTTTAGGAGCTGCCTGAGGCTCCCTTTGGCTGACCCAGAGAGGAGAGCCTGCTCCCCCATCCCCCACCCCCTTTGCTTGGCTTCCTTACAGAGCTGCTCTCAACAGGGTTGGGGAGGAAACCGGCAGCGGCACAAACCATCAGGTGGGCTTCCTAGAACTCACCTGGTAGAGGCAGCAAAGGAAAGGAGCCTGGAAATGAAGGGAGGGCTGTGGTTTTGCTGCACAGCCTGATGCAAGAGCAGAGAAGAGGGTTTTTGGGGAGGTGGGGTGAAAGAACCAAGGGCTCTTCCTGTGATGCTGGGGGGGCTCCACTCTGCCACCAGCCCCCCCTCCCCAATCCCCTCCTGCTCAGCAAAGCTTTTCCTGCACTTACCTGGTCTTCTTTCACATGCCTATCCCTTCCCACCCCCCACCCCCACTCAAAACTGCCCCCCCAGCTGGTTAGCTGCCTCTGCTAGGAAGCAGAATGCCTATTCCTGGCTCAGAGTTCTCCTGAGGGTGGAAATAAGAGAGGGAGGATATCTGTTCGGGGTGGCGTTGCCTTTGGGTGCCGTGAATTTGGGTGCCGTGAATTTGGGTGAAGGCAGGGATTCTTACGAGGGGTTCTTTGTTGCTGCTCAGCTGCCGTGGGGACTCTCTACCACTTGGAGGCTCTCCAAAGTCTCAGCCTGAGCATAGTTTGGAAAAGTTATTATGATCCCTTCTTCCTGGAACAAACATGGGGTGGTGAGGTTTTGGCAAAAGTCTTATTGGCTGAGGATGGCTTTGAAATGGCAGCCATCCAAGGAATGTGGCAAATATCCCCCCCCCCTTTTTTTTTAATCAGAAAGTGGCATTATGAGTGAGTTCAGGATCAAAAACAGCATTTGCACCCTGCTTTTCTTGTGTCCGTTTTATGATATTCTAGCAGGGAACCAGGCAGAGGGCCTTCTTGGTGGTGGCGTCCTCCCATTAGATGTCAAGGAAATAAAGAACTATCTGACTTTTAGAAGTCATCTGAAGGCAGCCCTGTTTAGGGAAGTTTTTAATGTTTGATGTGTTTATCGTGTTTTTAATATTCTATTGAAAGCCGCCCAGAGTGGCAGGGGAAACCAGATGGGTGGGGTATAAATAATAAATTATCACCACCATCATCACAACAGCCTTCCCAGGTAGGCCAGAAGTTTTTATTAGTGCCATTTTTGACCCTCTCCCTCTCTAAAGCCCACAATGCCCTAGAGTCCCCTTTCAGAGGGTGATTGGGGCAGGGAAGAAGGAGATGCTGGAACAGCACAGTTTTTAAAGCAGAGGTTGCAATGCCATCTGTCATGGATTCATTTATTAAGATTCCTGCATTTCAGGGGGTTGGACTGGATGACCCTCAGGGTTCCCTTCCAACTGTACGATTCCATGATTCTAGGTGGGAAAGGAGACATTGTCAGCAATGAAGGCAAGACAGACCTGTTCAGTGCTAACTCTGGAGCCCCTCAAGCCATGGGCACTCTCCAAATAAATTACAGTCATACCTCATGTTACGTTTGCTTCGTGTTACATTCTTTCAGGTTATGTCTCACAGCGAACCAGAAGTACCAGAAAGAGTTACTTCTGGGTTTTGCCGCTCGCACATGCGCAGAAGCGCTAAATCACGCTACGTGCATGCGCACAAGCGCCAAATCGTGCCATACACCTGCACAGATACGGCGCTTCAGGTTGCGTTCTTTTCATGTTGCGAACGGGCCTCTGGAACGGATCCCGTTCGCAAACAGAGGTACCACTGTATGAATCTCTCTTCAGGGCAAGGAAGCATGAAGGAATGTGCTGAGCACAGTAGTGTGGAATTGGCCATTTGGCTGCCTTTGCCACCGAGCTGTGGTGTGCGCACTGTCTGTGATAAGCAGAGAAGAACTGGGATGTTTGGCTCAAGGAGGAGAGGTTTGGGCAATTGGGAGGTGTGAGCAGGACGCTCAGTCCTCAGAAGGACAGAGCTGGTCACTGAGGGAGGTGCTGCTGGCTCTGCCATGGCTCACCTGTGGCTTTCCGGCTGCTGCTGGACTCCAGCTCCCATCAGTCCTGGCCAGCACTCAGGACTGCTGGGAGTTGTAGTCCAACAATGTCTGGAGTGTAACAGGTTCCCTGTCCCTGAGTGGGAAGATACAACCCAGTGGGCTTGGAGGATGAGGGGAATTTTGATCAATTTGCCATCAAAACCGGCTCTTGGTGCAGGTGGGAAGTTTGGGCACAGCTATGGTGTTCCTGTTGGAGGTGGTGGTTGGAATCGTCCCTGCAAACTGCCTGATCATGGAAATAAATTCACTGTTTGCTGCACGGAGAAAGCAACCAAGCAAAGCATGGGTGAGAGGGTGGCAGTGCCAGCGGGGCTTGGCTAAGTCTTGCTTTCATGGGATGGCCGCCTTCTCTGCCCTATAGCTTCAACTTGAGCAAAGCTCTTAACCTTAGCAGTGAAAGCAGAGGGTGGTGCCACAGAGATAGCACTGGACAAGGGGAGCAGGAAGAGAGGAGGGCGCCTCAAAGTGTAATTGACATTCTCCCAACAAGTGCTAGCTGGCCTTCTGCTGCGGATCTGGAGGTCATTTAGGTCTGTGCCCCAGAGCCTCCCTTCTATGGGGTTAAGTTTCTACTTTGTACCCCCATCAACTCCAAGTAGGAGTCGGAGAAATGCCTGCCTGAAATCCTGGCGAGCCACGGCTGCCAGTCAGTGATGACATTTTCTTCTTGTTGTTGTTGTTATTTAGTCGTTTAGTCGTGTCCGCCTCTTCGTGACCCCCTGGACCAGAGCACGCCAGGCACTCCTGTCTTCCACTCAAACTCATGCTGGTAGCTTCGAGAACACCGTCCCACCATCTCGTCCTCTGTCGTCCCCTTCTCCTTGTGCCCTCCATCTTTCCCAACATCAGGGTCTTTTCCAGGGAGTCTTCTCTTCCCATGAGCTGGCCAAACTGATCTCGATTGACCAATGGGGCCTGGCTTGGGATAAACCAGCTTCTTACATTCCTTTTTTCAAAAAGATAATTTTTATTGATTTTCCAGTAAAAAACACCCAGTTAATATATCCAATCATAATACTCCAATTAAAATAAAAAAGACCAAATTATAGTCCAAATTATAATTATTAATTTTTCAGAGCTCCCCACGGTCTGGACCTCTGAAGCATATCTCCACATCTCAGTCCTGCCTCTCCTCGTTGTTTCCATATTTTCCACATCTCAATTTTGACGCTGCATAATTCTCCGTCCCTGAGTCCACGATTCTCAATCATCCGCTTCTTACATTCCTGAGACTGGACATGTTGCGCATGTTTGCGCATGTTTGGGGGCTGAGGCTCTGCAGCTTCTTGGATCCTGCAGTGCGCTGCCCTCCCCTCAATGTGGAAGCAGGTGTGTGTGTGTCAAGTGATTTGATCTAAACAGGTATCCAGGCCAGCGGGCATCTCTGGGGCTCCTTGAGGATGCTTGCAGAGCTAGGGCAGTGCCAGCCTGCTCTTCCAGTTACAGGGGCTTCTGTTGGCTGGGGGTTATTTCCTGCTTCACGCACCCTTGCCACAGAGGGCTGTGTGTGTGTGTGTGTGTGTGTGTGTGTGTCCCCTTCCTCAGGTGATTTGATTTACACAGGTATGAAGGCCAGTGGGCATCTCTGGGGCTCCTTGAGGATGTTTGCAGAGCTGGGGCAGTGCCCGCCTGCTCTTCCAGTTACAGGGGCTTCTGTTGGCTGGGGGTTATTTCCTGCTTCACCCACCTTTGCCGCTGGTGGGGGGCAACTGGCGCCAGCAGCTCCTCGGTTCACAGGGAGCTGGGTGTGCTGAACTGGGAGCCCAGCAGGAAGTTGTGCCAGATGTTTAGCATGCATGCAAGACTGCTGGGTGACATCAGGGAGGGGCGGGAGCTGTGTGCGCTGATGCTCCCAGCTGTGTTTCTGCAACTCAGGGGGGGGGGGCTTCCGTCAGTACAGCGCAACATTGCCGACTTGGAGGGGGAATGGCACCCCCCACCCTCAGCAGAAACGGCTTGGAGCTGGGGGGTCCTAGCAGCCACGTTGGAGTGACTCCTGTGCAGGCAAGGCCTCCAGAGCATCATCCCCCAAGCTGGTGCCCTCCAGCTGTTTGGGACTACAGCTCCCATCAGCCCCAGGCAAGCTGATGGGAGTTGTAGTCCAAAACTTCTGGAGAGTAGCAGGTTGGGTAAATTTGCCGTGTGGTGTCCAGGGCTGGCACTGTTCTGGCCCTTGCTTTGATTTGTGTGCCTGAGATAGCTGGAAGAGATTTGCGCTTGCTTATGGTACAGTTGATGGGCATTGCCCAGGTCACGAGCAGTTGCCTAATTTTTTTGGTGGGGGTGGTGGAAGGAGAAGGGTTTACTCATCGGTTCAGATTGGCCAGTGACCTCAAGTGTTTTTTGTTTTCTTAAAAAAAAAAATCTTTATGAATTTATAAAAGCACAAAATACAGAACTGAAGAATAAAAGTGAAAGAAAAGGAATAAAAAATGAGAGAGAGAAAATAGATCCATTCCATCAATCCATAATTCCATTCCATCGACTTCCCTTCCATCGTTCCACGGCTTCTCAAAGTTTCCCATTCCTGCTGCACATTCTATTTTTTCCCTAACTATTTAAACATTCAGATTATTCTCATTATAAACTATAAATTCTTAGCTTACGCCAAACCGACTAAAGCTCTAACATTTCTGCAATGGTTTTTTTAGGTAGTCTACAAACGCCTTCCACTCCTCTTTAAAACTTTTCTGTTCTTGCTCTTTAATTTTGCTGGCTAAGCTTGCTCATTCTGCATCTTCCATTAATTCCATCTGCCACTCCTCCTTGGTAGGGACCGTCTCCTCTCTCCATCTTTGTGCATATGGGATTCTCGCCATAAATGGCCTCGGCCCAGTATACCTGAAGGAGAGTCTCCACCCCCATCATCCAGCCCGAACACTGAGGTCCAGCGCTGAGGGTCTTCTGGAGGTTCCCTCATTGTGAGAAGTAAGGTTACAGGGAACCAGGCACAGGGCCTTCTTGGTGGTGGCTCCCTCCCTGTGGAACGCCCTCCCACCAGATGTCAAGGAAATAAACAACTATCTGACTTTTAGAAGACATCTGAAGGCAGCCCTGTTTAGGGAAGTTTTTAATGTTTGATGTACAGTGGTACTTTGGGTTACAGACGCTTCAGGTTACAGACTCTGCTAACCCAGAAATAGTACCTTGGGTTAAGAACTTTGCTTCAGGATGAGAACAGAAATTGCGCTGCGGCAGCAGCAGGAGGCCCCATTAGCTAAAGTGATGCTTCAGGTTAAGAACAGTTTCAGGTTAAGAATGGACCTCCGGAACGAATTAAATTCATAAGCAGAGGTACCACTGTATTTATCGTGTTTTAAATATTCTATTGGGAGCCGGCCAGAGTGGATGGGGCAACCCAGCCAGATAGGCAGGGTATAAATAATAAATTATTATTATTATATGGACTCTCCCTCACTGGAAGTTTTAAAGTAGAATTTGGATGGCCAAGGATTCTTGAGCCGTGATTCCTGCACTGCAGGGGACTGGACTAGTTGACATCTGAAGGCAGCCCTGTTTAGGGAAGTTTTTAATATTTAATGCTGTATTGTTTTTAACACTTGATTGGGAGCTGCCCAGAGTGGCTGGGGAAACTCAGCCAGATGGGCGGGGTATAAATAATTTTTTTTTATTATTATTATTATTATTATTATTATTATTATTATTATTATTATTATTATTATTACTACTATTATTATGACGTTAAGGGACCATATCAACTCTAGAATCATACGATTCTGTGATTGGCTCTGGGCTGGTTCTTGCCGTGTGTTTCCCAATGTTATTTAGCAGCTGTGCTGTGCAAGTTGTTGTCAGTTTCAGAGTGGTAAAGGTAAAGGGACCCCTGACCATTAGGTCCAATTGTGGCTGACTCTGGGGTTGCGGCGCTCATCTCGCTTTACTGGCCGAGGGAGCCAGCGTACAGCTTCCAGGTCATGTGGCCAGCATGACTAAGCCGCTTCTGGCGAATCAGAGCAGCGCACGGAAATGCCGTTTACCTTCCCGCCGGAGCGGTACCTATTGATCTACTTGCACTTTGACGTGCTTTCGAACTGCTAGGTTGGCAGGAGCAGGGACTGAGCAACAGGAGCTCACTCCGTCGCAGGGATTCGAACCACCAACCTTCGGATCAGCAAGTCCAAGGCTCTGTGGTTTAACCCACAGCACCACCCACGTCCCTTTCGGAGTGGTGGTTGTACATTTTAGCCATTGCGCACCCAGAGGTGATGTTGCAGAGTATAGGAAGGGAGGTCTGTGGGGGGGTTTTGCTCCACTGCCCCCCCAGCCCCTCCAGGCCCATCACTGGCATCCTGATAAGAGCCGAGTGAGTACAAGGGCGTCTGTCTAGGAACACTGAATGTAGGTCATGCCGAAGGAAGGCAGCCCGGATCCTGGAAAGCGGCAAGCAAGGTAGAAATGGAGAGGAGGAGGAGGATCGGGCTGGATATCAGGGGAGGTTTTTAATCAGCCCAGAGCATCACCATTGAAAGGGCTCCAGTTGTGGAGGCAAAGAGCCTGGTCTCTGCCAGGAAAGAGGTTCATCAAGGAAGGTGCCCCAGAGTCACAGGGAGGGTGGGTGGAGGACGAACGGCTATGCGGGCACCGCGAGATTCGTGACCGAGCCCGATGTGAACCAGGAGCTCCTCAAGCAAGACCCCTCTTTTGGGAAACACTTTGAATCACAGCTGTGGGTGCTGCCGCCCATTCGGATTGGGACCGCTGCCCTGGGGGAGGGTGATGATGAAAACCCACACCAGGGGCAGAACTGGGTTTTATTTCACTAGGGTCAAAGACCCAGTCTGGGACACACACACACACCCTTGCGTGTTTGCACACACACACACACACACACACACACACACAGGCTGGCAGGCTGAATGGAGCTCCTCTGGAGGCTTCACCTGGCTAGCCCCTCCCCAGCTATGGTTCTGCCCTCCCCACATCATTTTCTTAATTAAAAGTCTTTCCACCCACCCACCCCCCAAATCTATTGCATTTGCCCCATGGGTACCCAAATGGTACCTGTATCTTTTTGCCCCATGGGCAATTATCAGCTTTTGGGCAGGGGGGAATTTTGCTTGTTTCAGGGAAAGGGTTAAGAGTCCCATCGCCATGGTTCCCATGGAAACAACCCCCCTGCTATTAACACTTTTAAAGGGGAAACATCTCACTTGCCCAGCTGCTTCCCCCTGGGAAAACCCATCTCTAGTGCCGAATTGGAGCAAAGGTCCATCCGGGGTTTTTTGGGTTGATGTTTGTCTCATGCATAGAAAGCACAAGAGAAGCGGGAAACTGCTCGTACCCCTGCTTTTCAGACATGGCGCAAGGGGAAGTATGCATGAGCCCTCAGAGGCGACATGATAGAGGTTTGTAAAATGACGCTTTGCAGGGAGAAAGGGGAGAGAGGAAAGTTCTGCTCCCCATCTCATATCACTGGAACCAATGGCCATCCGATGAAGCCCAGATAAAAGAAAGGACTTGTTCAGGCAGCACATAGTTCAACCGTGGAACTCCCTGCCACAGGAGGCAGCGATGGGCATCAACAATAAGAGCTGTTCGACAGTGGAATTTGCTGACAAGGAGTGTGGTGGAGTCTCCTTCTTTGGAGGTCTTTAAGCAGAGGCTTGACAACCATATGTCAGGAGTGCTCTGATGGTGCTTCCTGCTTGGCAGGGGGTTGGACTCGATGGCCCTTGTGGTCTCTTCCAACTCTATGATTCTATGATTCTATAATTCTATGAACTTGGATGGCTTTAAAAGAGGGTTAGTCAAATTCATGAAGGAAGAGATTATCAGTGGCTGCTAGATATGATGGTTCTCTATGTTCTACCTCCACTGTTGGAGGCGGGTGCCATGCCTTCATTGCACGGGGGTGGACTGGATGACCCTTGGGGTCCCTTCCAACTCTAGAGTTCTATGATTCTAATTGCCAGTTGCTAGAAGTCCAGCAGGGAGTGCTGTTGCTTTCATGTTTCTTGGGGGCTTCCTGTTGGGTCATCTGGCTGGCCACGGTGAGAACGGGTGCTGGATTAGACGGGTCCGCTTTGGCCTGATCCAGCTGCCTCCAGGCTCCTCTTAGATTCTCAGAAACATTAGGAACAGACAGAATGAGACCAACAGTTTCTCTCTGAGCTAGTTTCAGATAGGGCGACAGCTGGACCCCCTTCATAATTTGTGCCTAGCTCAACCTGGGAGGGACCCCTATATTTCATTCCTCAGTTGCCTTCAGGACAAGCCCAGCTGAGGAATTCCTTCTTAGGATCTCTGGTATTTTGTGTGATATCTGTGCCTTCAGGGGTACGTTGGATGGGGTGTCTTTTTCCTGCTATGGTGGCCTGATCCAGAGTCTGGTTTTGCTTTCAAAGAGGTGCTGAGGAGGCTGCTGAGCACTGCTGTTCCTATGCCACATGGTGTACGGCGATAGGCCAGGGCAAACCTTTTTGACTGGCACCTATGCCTGGTTTTTACTCTCTAACTAAGTCTTCCAGATTCTGGGTTTGTTCCTGTTTTCGGTTTGCACATTTCGTTCTAGTGATGCAGCCTGGCCAAACCTAGGAGGTAAAGGTAAAGGGACCCCTGACTCTTAGGTCCAGTCACGGATGACTCTGGGGTTGCGGCGCTCATCTCACTTTACTGGCTGAAAGAGCCGGCGCACAGCTTCCGGGTCATGTGGCCAGCATGACTAAGCCGCTTCTGGCGAACCAGAGCAGCGCACGGAAACGCCGTTTACCTTCCCGCCGGAGCGGTACCTATTTATCTACTTGCAGTTTGAGGTGCTTTCGAACTGCTAGGTTGGCAGGAGCAGGGACCGAGCAACGGGAGCTCACCCCATCGCGGGGATTCGAACCGCCGACCTTCTGATCGGCAAGCTTTAGGCTCTGTGCTTTAACCCACAGCGCCACCTGTGTCCTAGGAGAATGTTGCATAAATTTGCAATAGGGCCTTGCCTTGCTGATGGAGCTCAAGCAAGCCCCGGGAAGGAAGGTGAGGCTGTTTCTGGGCCCAGAGTTAGGTAAAGTTTCTGACTGGGAAACTTTGGGGGCTTAAATCTTCCCCGTCGAATCTGGTGGGGCTGATTCGGCTTGGTAGGTTCTGCTTACAGCTGGCCGCGTGGCAGTATCAAATATGCTATTGAGCATCACAGCAAATCTTGAAATTAAATCATTGTCATGACTAATGCAGAGCAAATGAATACTTATTCACTCAGGTGAGTTGAGTGGGGTGAACTTAGCTGTCACAAATGATGTGCTGGAACAAAATAAATAAGATGTGAGCAACAGTGAAAGAGGAGAGAAAAGAGCAGGTGTGAGAGGTTGGGGTTGAGAGGGTGAGAAATTCCATCTGTCTGTTGGTGCCACAGGGAGGGAGAGACCAGATCAGAGTGCTTTGCCCCAAGAGCCCATCACCCAGGGCTGCTATTCACATTTCCGACATTTAAAAGAGATTTGATGAGAGCGGGGAGATCTGCTTGGAAATTGGCTCCCGGTGGGAGGCCTTGTGCTCTTTCCGTGCAAATACTCCAGCATGTCATTTCTCTTGATCATGGGGGGAAATCCCAAGAGGAAACGTCCCGTGAGTTTAACTTCGCAAGCAAAAGCTCAGTGGGCACCTAATGGTATTGGGTGAAAATTCAAAAACCTAGGACTGAAGGACACAGGAAGGCAGCGCCAGCGCTGTGGGCGGATGTGCATGAGTTATGCAAAGTCAAAAAAAGACAACTGCACTCCAGTTGTCCACCAATATTGATTTTTTTAAAAAAATGCATAATTGATGGTGATTGCAGGATTTGCTTTTCTTAGAAGCTGGGAGTATTTTGGCAAGCACTGGTGAGGCAAAGGGCAAAGATATTTTGAAGGACTTGGGCAGGGACGCAAGTGCCCCAAAGCCTCCTGGAAGCTGCATCTTCAGTTCCAGTTGCACTTTGTCAAAGACTTGCCTGGTAGTCATGAGGTCTAGAATCTTATTTCTGCCCTTCTCTCCTCCTGCCCTCATAACCTGGGGAGGTTTTTAGGGATCATGAGTATGCATTAATTGAAGACAATTCAGGCTGTGAGGTGACCTAGTCTCCATCGCTATACCCAGATCAGATCCTTTATGTGTCAACAACAGCTCCCTCCATAGTCTCACATGCCCTAAGTGCCATGTGAAGAAGAGTAGTTTGGATTTGATATCCCACTTTATCACTACCCGAAGGAGTCTCAAAGTGGCTCACAATCTCCTTTCCCTTCCTTCCCCACAACAAACACTCTGTGAGGTGAGGTGGGCTGAGAGACTTCAGAGAAGTGTGACTCCACGTAATCCACATCTTTTTAATCATCCAATTTGTCATCTATTAAATATTCTTATCTATTTCATCTGTGCTGGATTTAAATGAGACCTGCTAAGCTATGCATTTGTCCATGCGGGTCTTGAAATAGTCAATAAACATTGTCCATACCTCCTTATCTTCATTTTCTCTTATTCTGTTTGTCAGACCAGCCAGTTCAGCATATTCAAACGTTTTACTCAGCCATTCTTCCTTAGTACTAGACTTGTTCTCCAGCTTTGTGCCCATAAGGTTCTAGCTGTGGAGGCGGCATATAGTAGTAAACGCTTTCATTTTTGGGGGGACCTCCGTTGTTCCCATCCCCAAGAGGAAAATCCCAGGTGTCATTGGGAATGTTGTTTCTTTTTTAATTCATTATATGTAGTTGCCCAATATTCCTTAACTATTTTACGGGACCACTACATGTGAATAAAAGATCCCTCGATTTCATTACACTTCCAACATTTACCGTCTTCTTTTTTAGACTATTTCTGGTGGGTGTTAAATACCATCTGTGGGCCATTTTCACCATGTTTTTGTTTTATCGCATAACGTGCCGTAAGATTCATATTTATTTTCCATGACTTTTCTTTTCAGGGTGACTATGTGCCTCTAAAAACCAGGCTGCAAACAGAGCATGCACTTAGAGCGCATGACTTCTTAAAGAACCGAGGGAGCTGTAGCTTATAAGTGCTAGGAATTGCATCTTGGTGACATTCCCAGGATTCTTTGGGGCAGCCATGTGCTTTTAATGCACGGTGTGTCTGTGGCCCCAGCTGCCGGGAATCAGAGTTGCTGTTGCGTCCATGTCCTTGTCCTTGTAGGTTTCCTACCGGCATTTAGGTCGCCACAGTGAGAACAGGATTCCGGACTTGATGGGCCTCCTTTGGCTTGATCCAGGAGCCCAAATCTTCTTACATTCCTAGGATTGGCCCCTGCAGCAGAGACTGGCCAGAGCTCTTCAGCTCAGTTTCACGGAAGCCATTTCTGATTCCCATATTGTCATATGGCAAGCTGTTTCTGTTTTGAGCGACAAGCGATCGGAGCCGTTTCTATTGGGTTAGCAGTGGAGAAACTGGCCTGATTTACTCAACGTAACACCAAATGGTTAACTAAACTAGGCTAACGACCAACCTTTAAAACGGTCTGTTAACATTCCAATAACTCATCCACAGAATTGGCAAAGAAAATAGCATTTAATGCAACACTAAGCAACTTCGGTACTCTGGGCAGCTGAATAACCCCCCTTCTATTGTCTCTCTGTAAAAATGGCTCTGGAAGCTGTTCCTTCCGTCAGCCTAGGATGGCAGGACTGACTGGAGCAGAGTACAGGAAGCCCACAACTTGCACGTGATGGACTCACGCAATTGCAGTTTTGTGCAGGTGGTGGGAAAAGGAAATAAATAAATGGACAGTGGGGCAGGGAAACAGATAGAAGGGGCTATCAAAGATCTCACACGACCCTTCCCAGAGCCCAAGGAGCAAAGCAAAGGGTTTGAAAAGCTCTTCCTACGCTGGGTTTTAAGCTCTCCACCTTGCTCACCAGGTCATGTGAGGTCTCATGGGGCTTTGCAAAATCTTGGACATCTCTGGGAGATCTCGTGGGAGCTTCTAACAGCCTTCCTGTCAGGTGTGCATGCAGGAGCCAGGCCCTGTGACCAATAGGACTTTGCAGGACTGGGGCCTTCCTAAGTTTGTTCTGAAGAGGCAAGGCGTGGCCTCACAGGTGAGGCCAATTGGTAACTCACAGCACCTGGTAGCAAGAGCCGGGAAGGGATATAAGGTCAGCATTTCCCTTTGGCTCTTTGCCACAGCAACACGCTTCCTGCCTTGCTGCATTGGGCTTCTTGCTTCTTGATCCTCGGACTCCTGGCTTTGTGACTCCTTGCTTCCTGACCCTCAGACCCTTGGCTTCTTGACTCCCGGCTCTCTGACCCTCAGACTCTTGGCTCCTGACTCCTGGCTTCTGGACCCCCATTCCTGCTCCCACCCCGCTATCTTGCCCTCGGTTCTGACGTTCCCTGCTGGGACTTGGATCGCCCTGAACTGGACTGTGACACTTCCAGAGGAAGAAGAAGAAGAGTTTGGATTTGATATCCCGCCTTTCACTCCCCTTCAGGAGTCTCAAAGCGGCTAACATTCTCCTTTCCCTTCCTCCCCCACAACAAACACTCTGTGAGGTGAGTGGGGCTGAGAGACTTCACAGAAGTGTGACTGGCCCAAGGTCACCCAGCAGCTGCATGTGGAGGAGCGGAGACACGAACCCGGTTTCCCAGATTACGTGACTACCGCTCTTAACCACTACACCACACTGGCCCTCATGTGACCTTCTCAGAGCCTGATAAGGTAGAGATAGGCCTCGCGGGTGCAGTTCTGGGGGTCTGTGATTTTGCCTTTGTGCTCAACCCAACCCCCCAAAAAACCTAAGCCCTATGTGAGCTGTGGGCCTCCTGTAAGAGGTCACCTGAGAAGTGCCCCTCAGGATCCTGTGCGATGTTGCAATTGTGCCCAGCTCAAGAGAAGCAACTCATGACCCTCTGCACCAGGGAAATTTACCTCTCAGGCCACGAAATGAAAGGCCTTGCACTCTTTAGCTGTGACAAGATCTCCCACTTCATTCCCATTCACATGATCTAATAGGACTTTGAAAATGTCAAGGGAACAGAGGGCCGAGGGGTAGGGCACACACATCATCTGCCAGGAATCCAGGGCTCATTCATGTGGCCATCAACTTGGGGTGGCTTTAAAGATGGCTCTGGACACTAGACTCCTGTTGATACTAGTGTCCTGATCAAGGGAAGTCATTGTCCCGCTCTATTCTGCCTTGGTCAGAATGCTACTGGAATACTGTTCTGGGTGCCACAATTTAAGAAGGATGTTGAGAAGCTGGAACGTGTGCAGAGGAAGGTAGCCCAGATGATCAGGGATCTGGAAATCATGCCTTATGAGGAATGGTTGAAGGAGTTGGGCATGTTTAGCCTGGAAAAGAGGAGACAGAGAGGAGATATGATAGCCATATTCAAGTATCTTAAGGGCTGTCACATGGAAGAAGGAGCAAGCTTGTCTTCTCCTGTTCTGGAGGGGAGGAACCAAACTAATGGCTTCAAGTGAGAAGAAAGGAGATTCCAACCAAACATCAGGAAGAACTTTCTGAGGGCAAGAGCTGTGCGGCCATGGATGGGACTCCACTGAAAGGTGGTGGACTCTGCTTCATTGGATGTTTTTAAGCACAGGTTGGATGGCCATCTGTCAGGGATGCTTTAGCTGAGACTCCTGCACTGCAGAGGGTTGGACTAGATGACCCTAGGGGTCTCTTCCAACCCTACATTTTTATGGTTCTATGATGCATTTAGGTCCTTCTTATCCAAGAGCCTTGTGGCTTACAATACTCTCTGGATGGCAATTTTTGAAGAGTTAACTGTTTACATTCTTAGAATGCATGTGGGGAATTTGGGGTGTGTGTGTGTGTGCTTCATATTGGCCAGAGGTCAGGATATGGTCCTCTCCTCACAAGACTCCTGAGAGCTGCTTTGCCATTTATGTGGCTTCTAGGAACAACTCAGCACCCAGCAGTAAGAAGGGCGCCATTTTATCTCTGCTTTCCTCCGTGCTGCTTCAAAAGAGGAGTGAGGAAATACCATATTTTTCGCTCTATAACACACACCTGACCATAACACGCACGTAGTTTTTAGAGGAGGAAAACAAGAAAAAAAAAAATTCTAAACGAAACAGTGGATGTATGATTTTTGTGGTTCATGCTGTGGCCACAGACATGTGATCTGACGGTGAGTTTGGGGTAGCCCAATGCAAAAATCCTGAGGATCCATGTGGATCCGTGCTTTGTAACCATGTTTTAAGTATGGAGGGAAGGAAAAGCACTCAAGGGACAAGGAGCAGCGTGGGGTGTGTGGAGAAGGATGCTGCTAATAATGCAGAAGAGGGGTATAGGGGAGAAGGCTCCTCTCCTCTCCCGCTTTGCTCCTTTAAAACAAGCAGGCTCTGCTTCTCTCCCTCCTCCCCGGCTTAGAGAGCTGAAAAGTTTTGCTGCTATTTAGCAAGCTGAGTGGGGAGGAGAGAGGGACAGAGAGCACGGTTTAAAGCAGCCAACCAGACAGGAGTCGCTTACACCTGTGTAAGCGGCTCCTCTCCCGCTTTGCTGTTTCAAAGCGAACCACGGAGGAGGGAAGGAAGGGGAACCATGGATCCTCTGCTCACGACTGCAGCAGATCCCCCCCCCCCCGCCACCCGTAGGCATTCGCACAGACATTTCCCCTTACTTTCTAGGAGGAAAAAAGTGAGTGTTGTGGTGCAAAAAATACTGTAGTCCGCTGGAAAAATAACGTGCTGGGTGAACCAGCTACAAAGCGTTGTGTTCTGGGCGTGAGGAGTTATCTGGGCATGAGGACTCCCATTCCCTTCAACTACTTTCATCTGTAGCCTGTCCAAAGCCCAAAGGAATTTGCAAACCCCTCTCTGATCCCCATATGCACTAGACTGATCCCATGTGCGTGTGTTTGTATGTATGTGTGCACACCGTGAATCTGCCAGAATGTGGAATGCAGGATTAAGCCAGCAACTTGTGGTTTTTGGTTTGTTTGATTTGGGGGGGGGCACAACAGAACCAGACTGGTTTCTTCTCTTTCTGGCAGCAAAGGAATGCTTGGAAACGTGTGTGGGTGATTCCTGCTGAAAGGAACCCCGGAAGCCAGAGGGATGGGTGCTGAGCAAGGCTTCCAGGCCGGGGGGGGGGGCAGAGTCACCTGGGTGCTCCCAGTCTGTCGCAGTTTTGCTGGTGGGATTCACTCACATACAGTGGTACCTCAGGTTACATACTTAATTCGTTCCGGAGGTCCGTTCTGTAACCCGAGGTACCACTGTAGTTGCTTTGGAAGACGATCATCAGGCATCCACACAACATGACCAGTCCAACGAAGTTGATGTTGAAGAATCTAGATGCATCTAGAGTATAGCATCTAGATCAAGGGAAGTAATAGTGCCACTGTATTCTGCTCTGGTCAGACCTCACCTGGAGTACTGTGTCCAGTTCTGGGCACCACAGTTCAAGAAGGACACGGACAAACTGGAACGTGTCCAGAGGAGGGCAACCAAAATGGTCAAAGGCCTGGAAACGATGCCTTATGAGGAATGGCTAAGGGAGCTGGGCATGTTTAGCCTGGAGAAGAGGAGGTTAAGGGGTGATATGATAGCCATGTTCAAATATATAAAAGGATGTCACATAGAGGAAGGAGAAAGGTTGTTTTCTGCTGCTCCAGAGAAGCGGACACGGAGCAATGGATCCAAACTACAAGAAAGAAGATTCCACCTAAACATGAGGAAGATCTTCCTGACAGTAAGAGCTGTTTGACAGTGGAATTTGCTGCCAAGGAGTGTGGTGGAGTCTCCTCTTTTGGAGGTCTTTAAGCAGAGGCTTGACAACCATATGTCAGGAGTGCTCTGATGGTGTTTCCTGCTTGGCAGGGGGTTGGACTTGATGGCCCTTGTGGTCTCTTCCAACTCTAGGATTCTATGATTCTATGAATCTTTCGAGGAGTTGGAGATGGTGTTTATAAGTGGTCCATGTTTCACAAGCATACAGTAGGGTTGGTAGTACAATAGCACACAAAGGCTGGGAGGAGCCTCTGGTTATATGCATTTCATAAAATGCATCTACTGTAGTGGTACCTCGGGTTAAGAAGTTAATTCTTTCTGGAGGTCCGTTCTTAACCTGAAACTGTTCTTAACCTGAAGCACCACTTTAGCTAATGGGGCCTCCTGCTGCTGCCGCGCCACCGGAGCACGATTTCTGTTCTCATCCTGAAGCAAAGTTCTTAACCCGAGGTACTATTTCTGGGTTAGCGGAGTCTGTAACCTGAAGCGTATGTAACCTGAAGCGTATGTAACCTGAGGTACCACTGTATAGGCAAATCAGTTGGCGCTATTAATGCCAGTTTGGTGCTCTTGCCCAGCAGACCCGCTTCCCTCCGCAAAAAGCAGATGCTTTGTGATAAGAGAGAGGGAAATTTACTGAAAAATGTGTGTGCTTTATTTGACATGATGCCATCTAACCGCTCTGTGGACAAATTGGAATGAATCAGGTCACCTGGAAGTGGCCTCCGGCCCCATGTCTCTCTTTTGCCTTCCCAACAACGACCAAACCAGGACATTTTCAGCAACAGGGGGAAGCTTGCAAAATGAATTATGCACAAAGGACAACGCGGAAATCTGCTCCATTTGCATAATTCATGCGGGTCACAGAATCCAGCTTTCCTCGGCCCCAAATCTTTCCCTATTTTTAGTATACACAGCCATCTCCTGGTCACTGCATGAGAGCTTCTGAGAAGAGAGCTTCTGCTTGCTGCCGCCGCAGAGGTGTAGCCCTCGCGGACCAGCACCGAATTCCGGTTTGGCTGCCAAGGCCTGGCACAAAACTCTGTAAATCAGGAAGCAAATTGGCGACATGGTGTAGTAGATTAGCAACCATCTGTCCCAAGACAGCCGTCCTCTGTGCTGATGGAAAGGGGGTCCCCTGCTGGACAGAGTTGGGGGAGAACGTCAAGGAAGAAACAGGTGGTGGCAGCAGTGAGGAGTTTGACGCCCCCTTCCTACAAAGAATTGCAGCAATGGAAGAGCCAGGTTTGGGGGCGGCTACAGTTTTTCCTCCGGCAAAGGAAGTTTTTGAAATATACTCGGAGTCGAGAGTGGATGTCATGCTCTTTATTCAGCTCATAGTGGTGAGGAGGAATGGAAGTTCCCCCAGAATGTCTGCCTTATATACATTATTTACACAACGGTCCCCACGTGACTGGCTAAATCTGGGATTCTCCTGTAGGCCAATCAGGTTGCGGATTCACTTCCACCTGGAGCTGGATTGGGTGGCTCCTGTGGACCAATCAGACTGCTGCATTCTGGGTCCTATTGTTTTAGGACCAATCAGGCTGCTGCATTCTGGGTCCTATTGTTCTAGGACCAATCAGGCTGCTGCATTCTGGATCCTATTGTTTTAGGACCAATCAGACTGCTGCCTTTTGGATCCTATTCAACTCAGTACATAACAGTTTTCATGACACTTGTCCTCAAACTCTGTTCAGTGGGGCAGGCCAGGACCACATCTTGCCCAGGACACCTGTTGCTCATGGGTCTGTTGGTGGTCCAAGGCCCTGAGAGGCCTGGGGGGCACGACACTCATTTTGTGCCCACTCCACCATTCCCACTGCACTCAGCACCAGTGACGCTTTTGTCTCAGTTGATGGGGGGGGGGCATCTACAGCCTCCTCTAATCTAGTCCAGCACAGTGGCATAGCGTGGGGAGTGCAAGGGGGGCCGGCCGCACCGGGCGCAACATCTGGGGGGGGCGCGCGCTCACACTCGCAGCACTCTGCCCCTACCTGGCTCACTCACACTCTCTCACTGCAGTGCTGGCTGTGTGAATCCGATCCGAGCCGCTGGGTCGCCGCCCACTGTGGAGGGGGTGGGTGCCAGGCGTGTGGTGCGCAGAGAGAGTGAGGGACTATCTGGTGGAGGGACAGTGCAGCGGCCGCCCAGCGCAGCGCTGAGCGCGGGAGAGAACCACACCAGACCAGACCAGGCAGCAGCAAGAAGAAGCTGGCAGCGGCGGCAGGTTAGGGGTTAGGGGGCGCAAATTACTTGCCTTGCCCCGGGTGCTGACAACCCATGCTACGCCACTGGTCCAGCATCCTCCGTTTCGTCGCTGGAGAGCTCTTGGCCCACAGGTGTCAGGAGCTGCGCCTGGTAGATGTTGCCTGCAGTGGACGTGCTTCACCCCTGGGTGAAGGGCATGGAAAGGAAATGGTGCTGAGTGCGATTCCAGGCTATGCATTTGCAGCTGTCCCTGGATGTGTGCTTCTTGGGGAGGCCCCCCTGGATTGCAAGGCGGGCGTATGGATCAGAGGACTTGCGTGGGAAGGCAGCGGGCCGGGCGATGAAGTGCCAATCTCTGCCTAGAGGAGGTATCAAGCGGTGGGTGGGTGTTTCAAGGCAATGAAAGGAGAGTGTTTCCTCCCCCCCCCCCATCTGAATGAAAAAAGGAAAGCAGCTGGCTGAGTGGAACATGAAGAGGTGTACTTTCTCTGAGCAACTGTGTGTGCAAGTACAGACTCTGTCTATGCGTGCGCGCGCACACACACACACACACCAGGGGGGGCAGAGCCGTCATGCTGCTCCTTGTAGCTTTAATAATAATAATAATAATATTTTTTTATTTATACCCCGCCCTTCCCGGTTCAAAAAACCGGGCTCAGGGCAGCTAACAACAAATTTAAAACATTTAATTGATGCTACAAAAAAACAGCATAAAATACAGTGTAAAATGTGAATAACAAAAAATCAAAAATCTATTTAGGGGGGAAATCCATCCAATAAACATTAGATGATCACCAGGGCTAGCTGGCTAAGTTAGTCCTATTTGGGCCAGCGAGGAGACCAGGGGAGAATTAGCTGTGGGATCCCAGAGCGGGGAATCTTCATAAAAGGGGGAGGGAAGGAAGGGGAATAAAATATCAGGCTGAATTCAGATCAAAGGCCAGGCGGAATAGCTCTGTCTTACAGGCCCGATGGAAGGAGGTTAAATCCTGCAGGGCCCTGGTCTCATGGGACAGAGCATTCCACCAGGTTGGAGCCATCACTGAGAAGGCCCTGGCCCTGGTGGAGGATAGTCTAACTTCCTTAGAGACCTCTAAACTATGGTTATTCATGGAGCTTAAGGTCCTCTGCGGGGCAGACCAGGAGAGGCGGTCCCATAGATACGAGGGCCCTAAGCCAGCTCCACACCCAGAAAGGCATTTGCAGGTAGGCCTCAGAAGGGCGCTGAAGGCTGAGCCTTCTGAGCTTAGAAAGGGAGGCTTTAAGCACACAAGGAGTGGCTGTCCGCTGGGTCAGGCCAACCGAGGCCCACCTAGTGCAGCCTCCTGTTCTCCCAGGTGCCAGCCAGGTGTGCCAGTGGGGAGCCTGACAGCAGGGCCTGAGGGCAACGGCAGCAGCAACATGCTCCCCACCTGTAGTTCCGACAGGGAAGGCTGAGCAGAGCCACCGTAGCTCCTTGCATGGGAAACCCTCAGGAGAGATGCTTCAAGAGAGTGGCCTGCAAGTATCACAAATCAAAGCAAGGTTTTAAGAGGAAAAGGAGCGTCTGAGCATGTGCAGAGTGCTCCCCCCACCACCAATGCAGAAAACACAACTGAACCTCCTCCCCACTCTCAAAGTCTCGTCTCATGCACAGGTGCTTTTAGCTGAACCCTGTCAGAGCGTTTCTCATCCATCCATGTGGGTGTGTTTGACGGGATGCAATTGCACCGTGCGTTATGGTCTCCTCCTCTCGTTTCGTATTTCGCATTTCTCCACCCTCCATGAGGCACGCACAGAGACATTTCATTGACTTGTTACTTAAGAATCACCCCCCTAAGATGCAAGTACTGTGGTTTTGCAGATAATAATAATAATAATTTATTATTTGTACCCCACCCATCTGGCTGGGTTTCCCCAGCCACTGTGGGCGGCTTCCAACAAAATATTAAAAATACATTAAAATGTCACACATTAAAAACTTCCCTGAACAGGGCTGCCTTCAGATGTCTTCTAAATGTCAGGTTTATCTATTTGACATTTCATGGGAGGGCGTTCCACAGGGTGGGTGCCACCACTGAGAAGGCCCTCCCTGGTTCCCTGTAGCTTTGCTTCATGCAGGGAGGGAACCGCCAAAAGACCCTCGCAGCTGGACCTCGGT
Organism: Podarcis bocagei; assembly: GCF_964188305.1. Classification (NCBI taxonomy): domain Eukaryota; kingdom Metazoa; phylum Chordata; class Lepidosauria; order Squamata; family Lacertidae; genus Podarcis; species Podarcis bocagei. Next base: position 3,955,595 of record NC_138135.1, read on the forward strand.
GTCCGGGCTGAGCGATGGGAGTGGAAAAGCTCCTTCAGGTATACTGGGCCAAGGCCATTTAGGGCTTGAAAGGTCAGCACCAATATGTTGAATTGTGCTCGGAAATGTACTGGGAGCCAGTGTAGGTCTTTCATACCAGGAGGGGGCATACCGGGAGAGGTGGTCCCATAGGTACAAGGGTCCTAGGCCCGTAGGTACGAGGGTCCTATGACCTGGGAGAGAGCAGGGTTCAAATCCCCCCCCCCCCTCAGCAATGAAGCTCACCTTGGGCCAGTCACTTACTCTCAGCCTATCCTACCTCACAGGGTTGTTGTGAGCATATAAAAGAGGAAGGGGAATTGGCTCCACTTTTAAGTATGGTGGTCTGGCTGGAGGAAGCATTGTCCCCATCGGATTAGAGCATCTCCGAGATCTGGTGTTTAATATTAAGGACTATCAAAAAAACCGTCAGAGAGGAACTGAGAGAGAATTGAGAGCCTCGGACGTGAGATCTCCAGGCTGACAGCAGATTAAGACTGATGGACATTTGTTGGGGATTGAAACCAGGAAAGGGGAGGGGGTGGGGTTTGGGGATCCAAAGGGTGTATAATCATAATTCGTCTTTTTCTTTTTATTCTGTTTTGTTATCAGTATGAAAAGTGGGGAATTCATGGAAGGGAATTTGGGTCGACTTTAGAAAAAAGGATTTAAGAATGAGTACTGAGGTATAAATTTCGAGGTTTATAAGGTAAAATTGTTTTTTTTAAATGAATTAAGTATAAAAAGGTTAAAAACTGGGGATAAGAACTTGTTGAATTTACAATTTGAATTGGAATATAAGAAGGGGAGGTGCGGGGAAGTCAGGGAAATATGTTATAGAAAATAAGGATTGTAAACTGTATATGTTTTTAATTTTTCTTTTTGTTTTTTCTTTTTGGTTTTTTTTTAATGGAAAATTCTTAATAAATGTTTATTAAAAAAAAGAGAGGAAGGGGAGAACCACGTACAAGACCTGGAGTTTCTTGGAGGAGAGCTGGGGTATAAATGTAATAAATAACAACAGCAACATGCAGTTTCACGTTAGCCCCTGCCCCTGTGCTTACTGCATAGTTCCCACGTTGGGAAAACCCAAATTAAATATGGGGAAAGTGTGAGCTGCCACCTGGACGAGGCAACTTGACAAATGTGCACACCTTGGAGGCACAGAATTCGCTTTCAGCCGCCACGTGTGCAGAGCCAAAATTACCAAATTTGCAGCTCTGACGGTGGGTTGCTTCAGACAGCGGAGCCTCTAAGGCAGCCTCTGAATTGTAAGAATGAGCTTGCGCAGCCCTGAGAGGGTTGGCAGCGCCAAACAGCAGACGCAAAATTCGGTATTGATACATGCAAAGAGAAGCACACGAGGAGTTGCCCCAACCCCCTTTGTGCATGGCGGGGTTTCAAATCAGCTATTTGCCAGGGAGGGGCAGAGAGAGAAGAGAACTCGGAGTAATTACTAATTGCTCTCGGTTCACATGCTGCAGCAATCCAGAATGCCAACAGGCAGTTAGGGGAAGTAAATGGGATGCTATGGAAATGTAGCTCTTTCATTATTCATCAGTGATGCGCCCATGGACTGAATACTTTTTGTGCAATTCTGGTCAGTGTCCTTCCAAGAGGATATAATCGCAGGAGAAAGGTGCTGAGAGGAGCCTCAGAAGCAGGTGGGGGGGAGGCTGTGCAGATGAAGGGTTTATGTTATGTTACGGGGAAAAATTCTGGGTGCAGGTTTACTGTGCTGCCCAGCTCGTCGGGGTGCCACTCGCCACGGGTCTCTCCTGGTCAGCAAAAGAAGGAATCTCCAGCCAAGTAAAGAAACAAATCAGCGGTCAGTAGTAAAAGTAAAGGGACCCCTGACTATTAGTTCCAGTCGTGGCCGACTCTTGGGTTGTGGCGCTCAACTTGCTTTATTGGCCGAGGGAGCCGATGTACAGCTTCCAGGTCATGTGGTCAGCAGGACTAAGCTGCTTCTGGCGAGCAGCGCACAGAAACGCCATTTACCTTCCTGCCAGAGCGGTACCTATTTATCTACTTGCACTTTGACGTGCTTTCGAACAGCTAGGTTGGCAGGACAGCGGTTAGTAGAGCTGATCTTTATTGTTGCAATGAGGTTCACACACACAACCCCAAGCATGGGGTCGCATGGACTTTTAAAACTCCACCCCCCCCAATAATACATTTCCAGAGACACCACCGACACATCACCAGCGTGTCACCAAGAAGGAGGGGATCTTGCGCAGTAACATGAGTCCATCATTCAAATTCAGTTCACCTAAGTACCCACCACCAAGAGAACAATAAAACTATTTACACCTGTCCTTGCCCTCCAGCCTTCTCGAGGAGGATGGCCTTTGGGAACACCTGGCCTCAGCAAACCCATCAGCGGATGTCCATTGTTTCCCTCAAGGGAGGGGTGCTGTGTACGGGACTGTGTGTCTCAGGGATTATGGAGGCAGGGGAAGCCCTGGATCCCCCTCTTCCAGAGGAGTCATTAGCCAATGGAACCAAGGAAATGGGTCAAACCGTTGAATTTTGGCAATTATTTGATTCTGTATTGGATAGAGGAAACAGTAAGATACATGGTATCTGCTTATTGCTACAGTTTTATAGACTACTTTTTAGAGGCTGTGATGGGAACTTGGGATTTGGGGGAAGTCGTTTAACTGAAACACACACACACACACACACACACACACACCGTTCCTGGTTTTAGCAGTCAAGACCTGTTTTGCCCATTGCAAGGAAGCAAGGAAGAGAGCAGCATTTTCTTTCCATGCTTCTGAATCTCCGGCAAAAGGAAGTGTGCATTTCTGGGCATACTTGCCATGTGACATAGAATGCTCCCACATCTCTCTCTGTGTGTGTATTTAACACTGACTGGCAGCAGCAGTCCTCTGGGGAATGGGGTAGGTGACACTCCCATCAATTCCCGGAGATTGCAAGGGTTGAATCTTCTGCATGCAGAGCAACTGCTCTACCCCAAGCTATAGGCCTTCTTCATTTGTCACAAGTACACACTCGCATGCATCACAGTTTTAACCCGCCCCCCCAAGGGCATTCAGAGAAGGTAATGTTGTGCCTGGCAGCAGTATACTGCAGACTTGAAGGCAGCATAGCTCCCCAGCACACAGCAAATGGGTAACTTGTGGAACTCTTTGCTACCAGAATCAGCAGTGGAGAAGAGTCTTTCTAATTTTGAAGTAGACCCCGTAGAATCATTGCTGCAAAAATAAGCTCAAGACATCTTGTCTCTTTGTTTGAGTGGCATCTGAGCCTAGAGTTGCTGGAGGTGGCAAATGCATGACCTGGGTTGCTGCGATTACGCTTGGTGTCTGCTGTGGTTCCCCTTCAGCCCTTGGACCTGTCCGATGCAGGATGTGTCTGGGTGAACCACCAGTTTAACACAGGAGGAACATTTTGCATTTTTTTGGGGGGGGGGAGAATGAGAGTAATCTCTGCTCTTTCTTGGCATGGAAAGAAATGGGAAGAGTGCAAGTCAAGAAGCATTTTGCTGTTAAAGAGAAAGAAAAGGAAGTAATTCACAAATGTTTGTGTGTTTGCCTGAGGACTGAGTTGAGCCTCTTCAAAGTCCAGACTCTGCCTTGAGCCACTTGCGCAGCTGTGGGAAGATAGCCCAATCTCTCAGGCAGTCTTGAGAGGCAGTAGGACCACCTGCAGGCAGACCTTTCAGGACATTGGAGAGCTCCCTCTGAAGGAAGACGTTGCTTTGACAACCAAGCACCTACAGAGCAAAGCCGGCCTGCCAAGCACCCAAATCTCATTCCTTTGCTAACAGCTACAAGGGACGCGGGTGGCGCTGTGGGTTAAACCACAGAGCCTAGGGTTTGCCGTTCAGAAGGTCGGCGGTTCAAATCCCCATGATGAGGTGAGCTCCCATTGCTCTGTCCCTGCTGCTGCCAACCTAGCAGTTCACAAGCACGTCAAAAGTGCAAGTAGGTAAATAGGTACCACTCCAGCGGGAAGGTAAAAGGCGTTTCCGTGCACTGCTCTGGTTCACCAGAAGCGGCTTAGTCATGCTGGCCACATGACCCGAAAGCTCTACACTGGCTCCCTCAGCCAATAAAGTGAGATGAGCGCCGCAACCCCAGAGTCGGCCACGACTGGACCTAATGCTGAGGGAGTCCTTTACCTTTACCAGGAATTTTATGGGCATATGTGTGCTTGTGTGCGCATGTGCGCACACGCACACACACACCACTTCCCTACCTCAATGCCCCCTAGGTATTTTGGACTACCACTCCTGACAGCCCCAGGTAGCACCTATGCATATATACATGCATTTTTTTATGTTTGTATTGCATGTATCTCTTGCCCTTCCTCCAAGAAGCCTAGAGTATCATTTGTGGCCCTCTCCCCTTGCTATAGCCCTCACATGGCAGCATGACCTCTGTGGTCACTGTGTGGGCTCAGGTATTACCTCTGCTGGAAGATGACAGGAGACCTGGAAAGGTGTCAGAGCTGTGGCTCCTGAAGAGCATGGCCAGTGCAGTGTCAGGTAGCCTCTTCCTGTGACGCTTCCTCCCTTGGACTGGCCTTTGAGGTCGGCGAGATTCTTGAGGCAGACTCTTCCGACCTTCACTAGCTGAGGCTGCCTCTGTCTCATAGCATCCCTGTCCAAGGCATCTGGACTTGGGAAGTGACCGTGGTCCCTTCCAGCTCTCTAGCGCTACTGGGATGCACTAAATAAGGGGGGAGAGTTTGGGTTCATTGGGTCTACAGAGGAGCAACTGGGGTTCTTGTGAAAGCAGTGTGGTCATCCTAAGGCAGCCACAAGGACTTGTCAGGCTTAGGCCTGTGCCAGGACAACCCCCTTGGACTGGATGCTTCCTGGCATCTGGTTGCCCAGCGTGAGACCAGGATTCTGGACTGGATGGGCCATTGGCCTGATCCTGTGGGCTCTTCTGAGGTCCTTATGCTCTGTGTGCAAGTTCAGTGCCTCTGATGCAAAGGGCTGCTAATTCAGGAGAAGCTGGGAGGCCTCTGGAAGAGCATTGAGCCACAGAGGTCTTGCACCCACTGCAATAATAATAATAATAATAATAATAATAATAATAATAATAATAATTAATTTATTTATACCCCGCCCATCTGGGTGGGTTTCCCCAGCCACTCTTGGTGGCTTCCAATAAAACACTAAAATACAATAACCTATTAAACATTAAAAGCTTCCCTAAACAGGGCTGCCTTCAGATGTCTTCTTAAAGTTTGGTAGTTATTTTTCTCTTTGACATCTGGTGGGAGGGTGTTTCACAGGGTGGGTGCCACTACCGAGAAGGCCCTCTGCCTGGTTCCCTGTAATTTGGCTTCTCGCAGCGAGGGAACCGCCAGAAGGCCCTCGGCACTGGACCTCAGTGTCCGGGCAGAATGATGGGGGTGGAGACGCTCCTTCAGGTATACTGGGCCGAGGCCATTTAGGGCTTTAAAGGTCAACACCAACACTTTGAAATGTGCTCGGAAACATACTGGGAGCCAGCGTAGGTCTTTCAAGATCGGTGTTATATGGTCTTGGCGGCCGCTCCCAGTCACCAGTCTAGCTGCCGCATTCTGGATTAGTTGTAGTTTCCAGGTCACCTTCAAAGGGAGCCCCACGCAGAGCGCATTGCAGTAATCCAAGCGAGAAATAACTAGAGCATGCACCACTCTGGTGAGACAGTCTGCGGGCACGTAGGGTTTCAGCCTGTGTACCAGATGGAGCTGATAAACAGCTGCCCTGGACACAGAACTGACCTGTGCCTCCATGGACAGCTGTGAGTCCAGAATGACTCCCAGGCTGCGCACCTGGTCCTTCAGGGGCACAGTTACCCCATTCAGGACCAGGGAGTCCTCCACACCCGCCCGTCTCCTGTCCCCCCAAAACAGTACTTCTGTCTTGTCAGGATTCAACCTCAATCTGTTAGCCACCATCCATCCTCCAACCACCTCCAGACACTCACACAGGACCTTCACCGCCTTCACTGGTTCCGATTTGAAAGAGAGGTAGAGCTGGGTATCATCCGCATACAAGGACCAGCGGTTCTTCTCCTGCTTTGGCTCAGCAGCTCCAGCAGCACTGCACTAGCGTCGGCATGGGGCTCAGCCCCTCCGTACCTCCCGGCCGATGCATCCGGGTTTCACTCCATTGACCCATTTTGTACAGTAACGGTAGGCAATGGGATGGATTTGTTTTGACAGCGCTGCTGTTCTGCTGCTGTCATTGGCGAGGCCGTTATCTGCTCGGAGTTTGCGAGCGCAGAAACGTGGCTTCCCTCCTTTCCCTTGGCCTTCTAAAGCTGAAGAGCTCTTCCCTCGGCCCCCACACCTTCCCTGAAGGGGCCTGTTGGAGAAGTTGCAGCTGTGGACCCCCCTTTCTGCCGTGTAGGCACAGAGCAGATTGAAGCCAGGTGGGAGAACCAGAAGCCTGAGAAAGCAGAGCCCTTCCATCTTGGGTGAAACCAGACTCATTCTACAGAATCAGGGGTAGACTCTAGATGTTGCTGGACTACAACTCCCATCATTCCTGGTCATCTGAGAACCTTTTGGTTGAACAGATGCTAAGTATCAGCTCTGGAAGTAATGATGACCAAGTGGCGTCAGAGAGGAAAGGGGTCAGACAGGGAAGCTGATGCAGGAAGACCCAGAGGGTGCAGAATGAGCAATAAGGATGGAGGGAATTGGCCATTTTGGGGCAGGGGGAGGGTACGAGTGGAGTCTTAAAGGGGACGAAAGGACAGGAGATGAGCGACGATACACTGAGAAGCATGTTGGGCAGAGGAGGGAAAATATAGAACAAGAAGCCTTTTCTACTTGGAGCCTCTGGGTCGGGAGAGAGGCTTTTGTGGAGTTGAGCCACAGGACCTCCAGAGCCAAGGGATGCAATTAGCCTGGAGGGAAGTTGCCCTGTGGAACTCCCTGCCACAGTTTCTAATTTGTAATTTGTACTTTCTATGGAAAGGCACCTGATAAATATTGTAGAACTTTATAAAGAAGCATCCTGTGGTCTTCTAGCAGCGTTTCCCCAGTGGTCCAGGCCAGTGAAGGTTGCCCCTGGAGATCTGATGGGAGAGAACCAGGAGGAGGAAGAGAAGAACAAAGGAAGGGGGTAGTAGCAGTAATAATGATGATGATGATGCATGGCATTTTGCAGGGGGTCAAGGTTCTTCCTGTGTATTATTATATTTTATGTCAGGTGGTTGTTGTTGTTGTTTTTTTAAAAAAATACAAAATGCATAGGCTGCTCAAATAAAAATGAATTGATCTCAGCAGTCCATGCAACAATTTGGTGAGGCAAGGCAGTGTTGCTTATTCCAGCCTCCACCAACCGGGTGCGTTCCAGATGTACTACAACTCCCATCAGCCCCAGAGATCCCTGACCTTGCTAGTTGGGGCTGATGAGAGTGCATCAACATCTGGAGCCCAACAGATGTTTCCTCTAGTGGCTTGCTGGAATGTTACCTGTGTATTCCCCATGCACACACCTGTTGGAGGAAATCACAGCAGGATTTAAATCAGGAAGATGGTGCGCATGTAGAGATGACCACCCCCAGTGCCAATGCGCACACATGCATGCTTCGCTTTCGTGCCCCCGCCTCCCTGATCATTTGGGACAATTCCTGACTTTCCTGGTTTGGCTGCCTGGAGGTTTCATGGGATGGGCATTTGAACTAGGAGTTTCCTCCTGGCTCCCAGCAGACCCTCTTAGTTGCTCTGTTATTCAGTGAACTGCACCCCCCCAGCAGTGAAAGTCAACCCCCCCCCTCAAAAAATAACCATGTACCCACAAAGCAGCATCACATAATCTCCAGGCTCGGCCTGTCAGATGCTTGGCTATGCAGCGATCCCAAAAATCATGCTTCAGAGGGAATATTAATCACAATGAAAAAATAACGAGGAAGGGAAGATGAGAATATATTAGCCGCCAGAAAGAGGGTGCTCACTTGGAGGATAGAAACAAACTGAGTGTTTATCTGGTTGGTAGAGAGAAAGAGAAGCCGAGACTGGAATGGCCAGAGGGCATTTTTCACAGGAGTGGCTGGGTGGTATTATTAATTATAATGAATGAATGGATAAATTAATTAATTGTATTTCTTGCTTGCCCAGGGTGGGTCCTAGGGCAGGTTGAAGCATATAAAAATACAATTAGCACAGTGTGTGTGTGGGGGGGGGGACACACACACTACCTCCATAACCCCTGGATCATAATCCACAGAACACAGAACAGGGAGGATACCCAAAAGAATTTCTTTGGTTTTCAAAGGACAGGAGCTATAAAGAGAGAGAGAAAGTGGGAGAAGGTACCACATTCTGGAGGCCACCACTAAGCAGTCCCCTTCAGCAGCTGTGGTCCCCAAGCCTCTGAAAGTAGCAGAACCACTAGTAGGGTTAACGCTACTGATCTTAAATCCCTGGGCTGGGGTAGATGACATGGGTGCTCAGGTGAGCACTCCACAAGAAAGCGGAACCCAGTTTGGCTCAGAAAGGGAGTGAGCCAATGGAGCTTCATCCCGTAGAAAGTGATCCAGTAGCTTCTCAACAGGGCAGCCCCTGTCTAGCTGGCATCCTCCAAGAGGCCATGGACTACAGTAGAAGATGCCCGCGACTCATAGGCACAAGTATAGAACGGCAATCCTGGAATCTAGTTGAGGTTTCCCCAGGCCAACCCCCAAACGTGCAACAAGATATGATCAGCAATAGCTGCCGGCTGGCAGTAAGGAGAATGCCAGGCATTTATAAAGCATGCTTTGAGTGTTCCAGAGGTATCACATAACTTGCCTTTCTGCAATCTTCCTAACAAACCTGCAAGGTTATAATTATCCCCCCATTGCGGATGGGAAGGGGTGGTGTAAGATTATATCAGCTTGGCTCAAGCCACCTAGCAAGAGCACGATGGTGACAAAGCGCTGTAGCTCAGTGGCAGAACACCTGCTTGGCATGCAGAAAGACCCCCTCCTGCCCGAGAGCTGCTGCTGGTGGCCGGTGCAAACAGTCCTGAGCTGGGTGGACCAAGGGTCTCACTCGACATAAGGCAGCTTCCTAGGAGAGTCAAGGTGCAGGGTGGAAGGAGGCTGGAAGGCTGAGAAGACCCCAGAGCACAGCGTGTTGTGTAAGAAATGTTCAGGAAGATGGATTTGAGCTGCTTGCCTGTCGTGTTATGTGGAGCAGCTACTCGGCTGAAGGCTGGAGCAGAGCCAGAGCGCAGAAGCTGAGACAGGATGATAGAATTGTCTCCTTCCAAAGAGCACAGCCCTCATTTTAGAACCCCTAATGGAAAGGTACCGTATTTTTCGCTCTATAGGACGCACCCGACCATAGGACGCACCTAGTTTTAGAGGGGGAGAACAAGAAAAAAGAATTATCCCCCTCTCCGCTCAATGCCCCTTCAGCGACGCAGCAGGAGAAACAGAGCCCCTTCCATTTCTCCTCCCGCTTCGCTGAAGGGGTGCTGCGCGGCTCTCCCTCTCTGCTGATGCCAGGAGAGTCTTGCTCTCCTGGCTTCAGCAAAAGGAACCCAAAGCCTTCGGAGCACAGCGTGAGTTCCCACTGTGCTCCAAAGGCTTCAGGCGGCTGTCCCTGAAGCCTGGAGAGCGAGAGGGGTCGGTGCGCACCCTCTGCGCTTCGGAGGCTTCACGTTGCTATCGCTGAAGCCAAGGAGCCTGCATTCGCTCCATAGGACGCACACACATTTCCCCTTAATTTTTGGAGGGGGGAAAGTGCGTCCTATAGAGTGAAAAATGCGGTATCTTTAAACGTGGACAGAAGCTGCTGGCCTCTTTCCATTTCCGAAGGGCCTCCCCAAAGAATGGAACCCTCTCAGCTCAACATCTTCTGTGCTAAACAGGAAGCCGCCCAGATGAGACCCATCAAAGTTTAGGTACCTTATTATTTGGGCTGCCTGTTGATTGAGTGACACCTGCTCTGTCATCTGTGCCCCCTGGCCACCCGCTGGAACTGGATGGCTATGCCCATTTCAGTAAACATTAAGTCCAGTTTTCCACATTTCCATGTCATATTTTTTTTTTTAAAAAAAATATTTATTAAACTTTTCCAGACTATAAAAATTACAAAATTGTAAATAAGAAAGTAAAAAAAAAATAACAATAGTAAAAGAGAAAGAAAAAAAATACAAAAATAGACAATAAAGAAGAAAATTAATAAAAAAGAGAAAAACAGTCAATATTTTCATGTCATATCTTTCATTTACTTATTTCCTGACCTCCTCACACACCCCTTTTCTGTATTCCAGTTCACATAGTTAGTTCAGCAAATCCTTACCCTCTATCATTTATCTTTACTTATTATCTTAACCTTTTATAACTATATATTTCCAACCATTGTCAATCCACATTTACATATTCTTATTCGTCTTTTTACCAATACCGCTTATTTTCAGTCCAACATCACTTCAACATTCATTGATTTTACAGTATTTCTGCAGGTAGTCTTTAAATTTCTTCCAGTCTTCTTCCACCGCCTCTTCTCCCTGATCTCGGATTCTGCCAATTCCATGTCATATTTTTATCTATTTATCTAACACCCTCCTCATGGAAATTCGCCGACGTTTCACTGCAAATTTCTCCTAATATAGCTATTTTTGTTTCCAGTTTCCCCCTAATGCACACATGTTTGCAAAGCAATTTCCCCTAATGCATAATGCATTGTTGCATGCTGTGCGCACTAAAGACATGCGTTTTCCCACATGCGTTACTTGGCTGGAGAACTGCTCTGCAAAATATGGAGAACTGTGGCTTTGAAGGGTGCCTCATGGTCTGGGAAAGTGCAAATTGGGCAGGTTTGCCTATAAACGAGAACTGAATTGAATTCTGCTCCCCACTCATCCCTACTGGCCATGCCTACAGGCAGGGAGTGGGGCACCAGAGCAAGGCTTAGAGTTGCCATGTTTGGAGGGGAGCTCAGAATTCTGCTCCTGTCACTGCCCCCACCACCAGGGTCACCAGGTTCACCCATCAAGCAGGACATATTTGTAAAAAGGTAAAGGGAACCCTGACCATTAGGTCCAGTTGTGGCCGACTCTGGGGTTGCACGCTCATCTCGCTTTATCGGCCGAGGGAGCCGGCGTACAGCTTCCGGGTCATGTGGCCAGCATGACTAAGCCGCTTCTAGCGAACCAGAGCAGCGCACGGAAACGTTGTCTTACCTTCCCGCTGGAGTGGTACCTATTGATCTACTTGCACTTTGACGTGCTTTCGAACTGCTAGGTTGGCAGGAGCCGGGACCGAGCAACGGGAGCTCACCCCGTCGCGGGGATTCGAACCACCGACCTTCTGATCGGCAAGTCCTAGGCTCTGTGGTTTAACCCACAGCGCCACCTGTGTCCTGGACATATTTGTATGGGGACCCAAAAGGGCAGGGAACTGAGAGGTGCACCCTGGATTCCTTGCACAGCCATTGCCTGGCACCTCCTCTCTGTGAGAGCTCCCCCTTTCTTTTCAGTGTTTTCTGCACCATTTCCCCACACTACTGTGTGCAAGTAGTTTCCCTCTGGCCTTATCCAGGGACACTCTTTTGAACCCAAATAGTGCGCAGGAAGGCCAAGAGCACTGATTCCCTGACATTCCTGTAGGAGGCCAGAGACCCAGCAAAAGGCAGTGAAGAACTTATTGTCTGAGAGGTGGAGAGGGCTGTCTTTTGCCATTTCCAGGAGCTGAGGGGAGAATGTGCACAGTCACAGTCAAGACTCTTTGCTGTTTGGAGCTGTGCCCTTTGTCCTTACTCTGGAGGAGACCTGTGCTGCAACGTAGCAGGTTGCGTTCAGGCACCTGCCGCACGCCGCCAGCTATCTAGGGTGTGTCCTTGTTTGTCAAAGCAAGTTTCTAGATCTCAGCATCTCAACTGAGCCTATGAGTGCCCTGCAAGAGGATGTTATGCTGCGATGGCATCCCTGGTGGCCATGAACACACTGCTTGCACAGACCACGTGAAGTCTGCTTCATTAATTCGTTACAGAAGCAGGCATCCGGCTGCAGTCCCTGGGCTCAGTATTCCCCTTTGACGGCTGTGTGATGTGGAGAAGATGAAAAGGGAATGTAGCCCATGAGAGTCCAAACTGTGCTAAGTCAAGTTTGGAGCATTCTCCAAAGAGTGCAGTTTGGGGGTGGCAGACGGACAGTGAGTTGGGAAAGAGAGAGAGAGAATGGGGTGAGGGGGGACAGATGCAAGTGCATGTGAGAAGCGTGGGAATGTTCAGGGTGGCAGGAGAGGATATGTTGTTTATTCATATCCTTCCTTCCTTGCACTTGCAGGTTCTTTTACTTAGCAGAGTTTAGATTCCCTTTTCTTACATGCACAGCAGATAGCTGGTTGCAGGCTCGTGTGAGCCTTATACAATTCAGTCTGTCTCAGATCAAATTGTATGTTTCTGGTAAGTTTCCTTTAATCCCTCTTAAAAAGAATAAAGACATGACAATCTTATTCAAAGTCAATAAAAGATGTTTACTCACATCAGTTCACAGTTGGATTCCTGAAGGCAGACTTAGTGACAAATATGTACATGTAGTTCTACCCCATATGGGGGAATAATACCAATGCTTCTGCTAGCTGAGAGCTAGCAGAGCAGTTCTAGCTAGAAGCTGGTCCAATGAAGAAGGAAGTCAAAAAGAGGGAAGGGTGATGCGTGACTCGTCCTTTTGTTACCTGGACAGGTTACGTCACACCCTCTCTCTCTCTTTTTTTAAAAAAGATATTTATTAAAAGTTTTTAAGATATAACAAGAAAAAAGAAAAATAAACATACAAAATAAAAGAACAGTTAAAAACACACATTAATTTTCAATAACATAACTTCCATACACTTATTTCCTCGGACCTCCTCATACCTCCCTTCTTTGTATTCCAGTTCGATTTGTTAGTTCAGCAAATCCTTACCATTAAACTTTTACCCATTTGTAAAACCTCTTTTTTTTCATATCTCTTAAAGCATTACAGCTGGAAACCACTTAGTTTCTATCCAACATCCTTCTAACATTCATTAATTTTACAATGTTTCTGTAAGTAGTCTTTGAATTTCTTCCAGTCTTCTTTCACCGACTCTTCTCCCTGGTCTCGGATTCTGCCAGTCATTTCTGCCAATTCCATGTAGTCAATCACCTTCATCTGCCATTCTTCCAAAGTGGGTAGATAGATCTTGTGTCTTCCAATACTTTGCAATAAGTATTCTTGCTGCTGTTGTTGCATACATAAAAAAAGTTCTGTCCTTCTTTGGCACCAATTGGCTGACAATGCCCAGGAGAAAGGCCTCTGGTTTCTTCAAGAAGGTATATTTAAATACCTTTTTCAGTTCATTATATATCATTTCCCAGAAAGCCTTAATCTTTGGGCACGTCCACCAAAGGTGAAAGAATGTACCTTCAGTTTCTTTACATTTCCAACATTTCCACGCCCACTCTCTATCACATGCAAAGGAAGGATGCTCCAGCCAGGAGGAAACATGAAGTTTCGACTGGCTGGACCAAACATTCCCTCGCATGTCTTCTCTAGCATTACAAGGAATGTTGTACCTGACTGCTCTCTGTGGATTACATCCCACAAGAAGAGGTTATTTAGCAGAGGTTCGCCCTCCCCACTTGTGCTGGAAGGGCAGCCCAAATGACCAGGGAAGGGAAGGAGAAAAACGTTTGCAGCTTTATAGTTTAGGAACTAAGGATGATTGAAAGGTGCGGGGTGATGATTGTGGTTTGCAGCCTTTAGAGCAAACCTATAGAGCAGCCTTTCTCCACCTGTGGGTCCCCAGATGTTGTTGAACCACAACTCCCATCACCCCCAGCTAGCAAGGCCAGAGCTCAGAGATGATGGGAGTTGTAGTCCAACAACATCTGGGGACCCACAGGTTGAGAAAGGCTGCTATAGAGGAAAGTTTTTTTCCTCCCTCTATTTTAGAAAACCGGAACTTGGAGCGCCCTCTCCGCTACCTGGTAGGAGATTCTGGCCTGGCCAAAGGAAGCTCTGCTTCATGAAACACACTTATGGGATTTGCTGCTATGAGATGTAGTGAAGGCAACAGGGTGGGCTGGCTTCAAAGGAGAACTCCGTGGAGAGGAGCAGCAGGAGGAGTTGGTCTGTCGATGGCTGCATGGAGCCTCCATGTGCATTGGCAGTCTACCAAAGGGGTCAAAGAGCAGGTTGGGGGGGATGGGGGGGAGGGGAGCTATTGCCTTCATGATCTGTTGGGGGCCTCACAGAGGCACGTGGCTGACCACCATTGCAAATATTTGATCCGGCTGCAGGACAAAGTCCAGGCTTTGCGGCACTTTGCATGGGGTGGGGACCTGTTCTCTGGCAATCCTGGTTGCCATGTTGGCTGTGGCTTGGGCAAGGCTTTGCTGGACAGCGTTTGCACAGTGGGCTTAGCAACGGGACCCCTGCTTTGGAAGACTGGGAGAGTGATGGTGCAGTGAGTTTCAGTGCGTGCATTTTTGACAAAATCCGTGGGGCTGTCAGCGGTTCCTGGCCATCATGGCTCCACTCTGTCTCCACAAATGGAGACAGCAATGCTTTCGAACACCAGTTACTCAAAACCGCAGGAAGGGAGAATGCTGCTCTTCTGCTCGGATCCTGCTCATGGGTTTCCCTTGGGGGGGGGCATCTGGTCAGCCACTGTGAGAGCCTGATGCCCGAATAGATGGGCCCCCTTTGGCCAGACCCAAACATTCTTACACAACAAAATAAAAAAATTCCTTCCAGTAGCACCTTAAAGACCAACTAAGTTAGTTCTTGGTATGAGCTTTCGTGTGCATGCACACTTCTTCAGATACACTGAAACAGAAGTTGCCGGACCCTTCTATATAGTGAGAAGGTGGGGAGGGGTATTACTCAGAAGGGTGGTGGGAATGGGAGATTGGCAGGTAGCTGAGATGAGCCTGTTGACGACTCTTAACGACTGCAATAGGTCTTCCAGGAAAAGGCAAGGGGTGAGAAGGTGAGAAATGGCTTAGTCATGTATAATGAGATAAGAATCCAATGTCTCTGTTCAGACCAGGTCTCTCCATGGTTTTAAGTTTGGTAATGAGTTGCAATTCAGCAGCTTCTCTTTCCAGTCTATTTCTGAAATTCCTTTGTAGTAAAACAGCTACTTTGAGATCTTGTATAGAATGTCCTGGGAGATTGAAGTGTTCTCCTACTGGTTTCTCTGTTTTGTGATTCTTGATGTTAGATTTCATCCCTCTATTTTAGAAAACCGGAACTTGGAGAGCCCCCCCCCCACCTGGTAGGATATTCTGGCATGGCCAAAGGAAGCTCTGCTTCATGAAACACACTTATGGGATTTGCTGCTATGAGATGTAGTGAAGGCAACATTCTTACACAACGTTCATGTTTTCCAGGCACTTTCTCCTGATTTCCACACACAAATCGCCGCCCCCCATCCTGCTTCCCCCCCCCAAGCGATTGCGATGGATGAGCTCCCCCCCCCATGTGTGTGGGGGAATGGATGCTTTATGACACCCTCTTTAATTTCGCGATGACAGCCCATTTTCCCCCTGCAGCCCCCCTGCCTCATTCCGAGTGGAAGATGGATGGTGCAGAGAGAATGAGGCAGCTGTTCGGCCTTTCTTTGCATCTCCCTAATTTGCTCGGCAGCCTGCCTTACGCTTCATTTGCCGGATGCCGTCCAAATGCAGCGCCGTGGAAGTGCAACCCAAGGCTGCTATTTGGCGCCCGTCAGCCAGGGATGATAAGGCCAGCCGCTTCCCATGTGTGTGCCCTGGATGCAGGCACCCAGTGGCATAGCAGGGGTTGCTGCCAGCCGCTCTGGGGCTTCCTGTCTCCAAGTAACTTTCCACCTAGGTGTCTTTGTTTCCTGAAGGGAGAGTGGGACATTTCTGGAGTCAGGAAAAAGGGGCTTGTGGTGTCCATGGGAACAAAAAAAAATCTGTTGACTTCTCTTTCATTTTTTCTCTCTCTATATATATTTTTGCAGCTTTTACATTATTTATTTTCGAAATGCAGAAAATGCATCATTTCCACCTTCTCCCATCCCAGCTATCGGAACACCGTAATATGTACCATTTCAGATCCACGTATTTCTGGCCTCCAAAAGCTCTGCTATCTGATCCAACGCTGTCCTTAAAGGGTTTGGCTGCAGAGGAATTGATATTCCCATGTCGGCCTCTTTTCCACAACCTCAGGAAGGCTGAGCCACATCATTTTCCTCATCTTAAATTCACTTCTTCGCAGCAACTTTCAGTTTGTTTGTCTTTTCTCAAGAAGATTCACCAGCGATTTAGTGCAAACTTCTCTTAATACACACAAGTTTGTATGCCATTTTAACTAACGTGCATGTTTTTTTAAAGCAATTCCCTCCAATATAATGCATTTTCCTAATATATATGTTTTAATGCACACACACCATCACCGATAAATGCATTTTGTGTGTGTTGTTTGAAGGAATGAGTCACCCCTAGCTAGCAAGGCCAGAGCTCAAGAATGATGGGAGTTGTAGTCCAACAACATCTGGGGACCCACAGGTTGAGAACCTCTGTTCTAGGTAGAGCAAAAATGTGGACGCGCCCTAGGTGATCGCTCTTGGGCCTGAACTTGCTGCTGTGGGGCTCTTCTTCTGATCTTGTGAATGATTGGGGGTGGAGGACATATTCAGCCAAGCGAGGGGTACAGGGATCCTGCCACTAACAGTGTGCTTCACCCGCTCAGACCATCTTCACAGCGGCAGGATCAGATCCATTTGCCCTGCTGAATCTGCTGTTCCGCAGCGGCCTTTTCATTTGATTCCTTGACAGAAACAGGAAATGCCCAATGGGAGCAGGCTCGGCCAGGGCTGCAGGAAAGGGAAAATAAAGAGCCGGGAAAGAGAGAGGGAGATGAGCAGAAACAGAAAGCAGGGGGTTTTGTGTGTCATTGTGATCAAGAGTGTTAGGAGATGGAGTGCGTTTCTGGAAACAAGCTGTTAGAAATCTGGCCGGCTTGCTCTTCCAGCGATGATTTATTCCTTAGCTCACAACACCGTGGCAGCTTTGGGTGTGGTAAGTTCCCCATGTGAGCAGTGGCAGAGGAAGGGGCGGAGGGCAGGCTGCCCCAGGTGCCATCCCTAAGGAGTGTGACAAGAAGGCACCCTGCGAGGGGCTCGCCCATCACTCCTGGGTGGAGACGCTCCTTCAGGTATACTGGACAGAGGTCATTTAGGGCTTTCAAGGTCAGCACCAACACTTTGAATTGTGCTCAGAAACGTACTGGCAGTGGCATAGCGTGGGGGGTGCAGGGGGGCCGGGCGCACCGGGCACAACATGGGGGGGCACGCTCGCACTCACAGCTCTCTGCCCCCTGCTAAAATCCACGGGTTAGGGGGCGCAAATTACTTGCCTTGCCCCGGGTGCTGACAACCCACGCTACGCCACTGCGTACTGGGAGCCAATGTAGGTCTTTTAGGACCAGTGTTATATGGTCTCGGCAGCTGCTCCCAGTCACCAGTCTAGCTGCCACATTCTAGATTAGTTGTAGTTTCTGGGTCACCTTCAAAGGTAGCCCCACGTAGAACGCATTGCAGTAGTCCAAGCAGGAGATAACCATAGCATGCACCACTCTGGTGAGACAGTCCATGGGCAGGTAGGGTTTTAGCCTGCATACCAGGTGGAGCTGGTAGACAGCTGCCCTGGACACAGAATTCACCTGTGCCTCTGTGAGTCCAACATGACTCCCAGGCTGTGCACCTGGTCCTTCGGGGGCACAGTTACCCCATTCAGGACCAGGGAGTCCTCCACACCCACCCACCTCCTGTCCCCCAAAAACAGTACTTCTGTCTTGTCAGGATTCAACCTCAATCCATTAGCCGCCATCCATCCTCCAACCGCCTCCAGACACTCACACAGGACCTTCACCGCCTTCACTGGTTCTGATTTGAAAGAGAGGTAGAGCTGGGTATCATCCGCATATTGATGATCCTTGGAGGACCTGAAAGAGCATCCCCTCTGTGTGTGGGAATGAGCGTGCAAGAGCAGGGAGCGGGCGACAGGGCTAGGGGGATTCACGATTGTGCAGCCTCCCTCCTCTCGATTCTGGCTCTGCCTAGAGGACAGTGTGAGCGTAATTGAGCCATAACTCAGTGTTACTGGAGAAAACCTGGGCCGTAATGTGAGGAGCGGCACTGCAGCTCTATATCACAGCCCTCTCCAGGGGAGATTATTTTTATTAAAATCTGGGTTGATGGCAAACGCTGAGATTAACTTCATCCTTAATGGATGGCTCCCCGTGGATGCTGTTGAGCGCAGCCTTGCAAGGCTCCCTTCTGTGCGCTGGGGCTCAGCTGCTGGAGCTTTCTTGCCTGGTGAGTTGGACACAAAAGACTCTCCGAAGATCCCCTGGAGCAGCAGTTTCTCCAAACTAATTAGAGGGTTGTTGCGGAGAAGAAGTAGCGCCCAAAAGAAACGGGCCTGGATGAAACAACAGATTTTTCCGAGAGGCGGGCTGGGAGTCAAACAAAGCTAGACTCTCCCTTGCCCACCATGAACATTAAGCAGAGAAGGCAAAAGAAAAGATGAAGGAAGGTATGTCCTTCAAAGGATTTCCTCCTTCAGCTGCAGAACAGGAGGAAATGGAGAAAGGCTGGCGCCATGAGCTACTTTGCGCAGCTCTGGGAACCGTATTTTATGGAGGATGCTGTCCAAGCAGTGCATGTCTCAAGGAAGGTGACCAGGATGGGGGTGAGGAGCTTAGAAGCTCTGGAAGCATCTCCACCCCCATCGTTCTGCCCGGACACTGAGGTCCAGCGCCGAGGGCCTTCTGCTTGTTCCATCACTGCGAGAAGTGAGGTTACAGGGAGCCAGGCAGAGGGCCTTCTCGGTGGTGGCGCCTGCCCGGTGGAACACCCTCCCAGCAGATGTCAAAGAGAACAAAAACTACCAGACTTTTAGAAGACATCTGAAGGCAGCCCTGTTTAGGGAAGCTTTTAATGTTTGATGCATTACTGTATTTTAATATTGTGTTGGAAGCTGCCCAGAGTGGCTGGGGGAAACACAGCCAGATGGGCGGGGTATAAATAAATAAATTATTATTATTATTATTATTATTATTATTATTATTATTATTATTATTATTATTATTATTATTAAAGTGTGTGAAGCAGCCTGGAGAAGAGAACATTAAGAAGAGAGATGATTTTAGATCGCATGCCGAGATTTTCATATTTTAACTGTGGGCAGAGCCATGTGCCTGGAGGGATTCAGCAAGATTTAGGTGGCTCACCTCTCAGGGATGCTGTAATCACATCCTGCACTGAAGACACTGCACCGAGTTGGACATGTTGACCTCTGAGGTCCCCTTCAACTTTATGAGACTTCATCCAGGAGCACAGAATGACATTTCTGCACTGCTGATTCTCACAGGTTACACCCAAGAAGGAAGTTTTCAGATGCTGGCAACAGCTAAGGGCAAAAAAGGGTCAGCTGCTGGTTATTGTTTTGGCCGTTGGAGCTGCAAATTTAGGAGAGACTGCAAACCCTTTTGGGTCAACCTTGGAGGACCTGAGGAAACTTTGCGCAGGGGAAATGAATCCAATGCATACATGAAAATCGTGGGCATTTAGTTGAGGCGTGGCAGGGCTGTATTGGGTTAGGAGTTGGAAGAAGTTGGAAGAAATGCCTGCTCTCTCATGGAAAACTTCCATTCTCTTGCCGGATTGTATCTGGTGTGAGTCCTGTGAGCCTCTGTCTCTTGGCTTGGAAGCTTGAGTTCTGCTCCGCTGAGAACTGCGCTGAGTCTGAGCTATTTGGAAGCCCATCTCGCCCGGCCACAGGGTTGAAATTTGCCACAGGGTTGAGATTTGGGCTGCGGACTGTAAATCAGGCAAATGGGATGCGTGTATCTATTTAGCTTAGCTAGGCTGCAAAGGCGCTGAAAGCACACAGATTCCAGAGCTTTACAAGATGTTTTAAGAAAACACAGTTAGGAACTGATTGAACAAGAGGCCCCAGTGAGGAGGAACATCCTTTGTTCATTTCGCAGGCAGGTGCTGCCTTGCAGGCCTAAAGAGTCAGCCTGAGCTATTCAGCTTCCTCCACGTTGGCTGTGCTTGTTACATAAATTCTTTGCTACCCCACATCTCCAGCTTACGGAGACTGTGGCGAAGGTTTAGCTGCTCTCAGTTGGTTGGTGGACTGGCATGGGCCCTAACCATAACATTGCTGTGAGGTTCTGTTCTTTGCCGATGCCCGCCAATCAGCAGCGGAGCAAATCGATTGGGCCCCTGGGGCGGTGTGCGCACCTTGCGCACAGGGGCAGGGCCAGCTGGGGCAGGATGCTCGGTGGGGCCTCTGAGGAATATGCCTGCCTCCTCCCACTCAGCTGCCCTACAGCTGAAGGGGAGGCAGCAGGTGGACCATTTGGGGCAGTGCAGAGACTGCAGTAGCCCAAACCACCGCGTCACTTGCAGGAGAGACACATGGTTCGGGCGTGGTGCAGGCCCCGTGGTGAGTGCCACATGCCATTTTGTCACCCCATCAATGGTGTCACCCGGGGTGGCCTGCCCCCACCGCACCCCCTTCCTCCACCCCTGCCCATGCAATGCACATCCATCTTGCCTTGCCTCTTGGAAGAGTCCTCTGAGCTGCCCTTCCCATTGCCTTGCTCCAATGGTCTCAAAGTTCAGAAGCAAAGCACACATTCTGCAGGCGGAAGGTCCAGGACTCTGACTCCTAGCAGCATCTCCAGCAGAAAGGATCAGGCAGTAGCAGCAGCAGCATCAGTGTTGGAAAAAAGACCCTTCTCTGCTGAGAGAATCCAGAGATCTGCTGCCGGTTTGACTAGACTACATGGACCAAGGACTCTGCTCGCTACATTTCTCACACGATGGCATCAGCTGGCCACAGCTCCGCTCCCGGGTCAGGCCTGACATGGAGGGCAGAGGTGGCGGAGAGGAGAAGAGGCTCTCCTCCTTTTCTGGGCTCTGGCACATGTGTGCGCCCCCTGTGCTGCTTTCGGATGCTAGGATCAGACAGTCTGACCCAAGCCCCACAAGGCTGCCAGGTGGCCTGAGTGCGCCCTGATGTTATCAGACCAAAGAATAGACATGGGGACTGAATTGGTATCTGGCTCTGCCACAGAGTCTGGTCCTTGCTTCGGTACCTCTCTGACCTGTTGCTGTTGGTGAATGCATAATAGTAATTGAGGATAACCTTTTCATGCATAGGATCTGGGGATCTTAGTAGACCACAAGCTGAACATGAGTCCACAGTGTGATGCAGCAGCAAAAAAGGCTAACGCTATTCTAGGCTGCATCCACAGAAGTCTAGTTTCCAGATCAAGGGAAGTCATAGTACCACTCTGTTCTGCCTTGGTCAGACCACACTTGGAATCCTGTGTCCAGTTCTGCGAGCCACAATTTAAGAAGGATATGGACAAGCTGGAAGGGGGGCAAAGGAGGGTGACCAAGATGACAAAGGTTCTGGAAACCAAGCCTGATGAATCATAGAATCCTAGAGTTGGAAGAGACCACAAGGGCCATCGAGTCCAACCCCCTGCCAAGCAGGAAACAACATCAGAGCACTCCTGACATATGGTTGTCAAGCCTCTGCTTAAAGACCTCCAAAGTAGGAGACTCCACCACACTCCTTGGCAGCAAATTCCACTGTCGAACAGCTCTTACTGTCAGGAAGTTCTTCCTAATGTTAGGGAATGGTGCAGGGAGTTGGGGGTGACTAAAGATTATGAAGAACTTTCGGATGGTAAGAGTTGTTTGACAGTGGAACAGACTATCTGGGAAAGTGGTGGGCTCCCCATCTTGGAGGTTTTTGAGCAGAGGTTGGATGGCCACCTGTTATGTGTTCTTTAGCTGTGATTCCTGCATTGAAGGACATCAGGCTGGCCTTGCTGAGCTTGGCAGTGAGGTGGGCAGCAGCTGCCATCACTCATTGCGGGCAAATTCGTGGAGAATATGACTGTCAGCAGCTGTGAGCTGTGAAAGGATCTCCCAGGAAGCAGAGCTCTGTTAACTAGAGAGCATCCTCTCCCATAGAATCCGCTCCACTGCAGTTCCTTGTTTCCTTTGAGCGGTAATATGGTGTGTGGGTGGGTAGGGTGTCCTATCTTGCATTTGTGGGGTTTGATGTGGGTGTTCCTCTGGGCACAGATCATGTCCGATATGAGGGGAAGTGGGAAAGGACACATGCAGCCTTGTTCCAGAACCATGTCGAGGCTTCATTGCAATCAAGTCATATATCAATCTTGTGAAACACACACACACACACATATTTGGGAGGGAGGTGTGGTTGTTTCTGATGTCCTGATCTGGGAAGCAGGAATGTGCTGCCTGGTAAAGGACAGACCCTGTGCTGTGCCTCACTGCTGCTTCTCCTTTCTCTGCCCAGGGGTGTGGCACTGCCCAAATGGCCCATTCCAGCTCAGATTCTCTCTCTGTGTGTCTCTGGACACCAAAATGAGGCATTTCTAAGCCAAGCAAAGGGGGTCTTTATAAATTGACAGGTGGCATGGATGATGATGATAATAATAATAATAATAATAATAATAATAATAATAATAATAGTAATAATAATAATAATAATAATAATAATAATATATTTATACCCCACCCATCTGGCTGGGTTTCCCCAGCCACTCTGAGTGGCTTCCAACAGGAGATTAAAAATACATTAAAACACCAGTCATTTAAAAACTTCCCTAAACAGGGCTGCCTTCAGATGTCTTCTAAACATCAGATAGCTGTTTATTTCCCTTTCAGCTGATGGGAGGGCATTCCACAGGGTGGGCGCCACCACCAAGAAGGCCCTCTGCCTGGTTCCCTGTAACTTTGCTTCTCGCAGGGAGGGAACTGCCAGAAGGCCCTTGGCGCTGGACCTCAGTGTCTGGGCAGAACGATGGGGGTGGAGACGCTCCTTCAGGTATACTGGGCCGAGGTCGTTTAGGGCTTTAAAGGTCAGCACCAACACTTTGAAGTGTGCTTGGAAACGTACTGGTAGCTTCCCTCGGTGGCACGCAGTAGGCAAAGAGGCAAAGGGGATTGTTTGCTTCTCCTGCCTTAAAAAGCCACCAGCTCCTTGCACATGGAGGTGTTTAGAGCCAAGAAACTTGCACAGAAAGTGGGCGATGCTCACCAGGCTCAGATCAGGGGGCCAGATGCAAAAAAAAGATGAGGCTCCTGGAAATTTAATTGCTGCTTATTAAAGGAGGAAACTTCAGCAGGTAAAGGTGGCCTTTTTTGTAAGAAACTGCAAGAGGGAATCACAGAGTGAAATAGCAATATGCTGTCATGCTGGTTACGCCTGCCGAAATTCCTTCTTACGCCCAGCTACTGCAGGAGCAGCTTCTGTCCTCTGACACATCTGGGCACTTGAGCTCAGAGCGAGGATTTCTGCAAAAGCCCCCTTCCTCCCTTGAAAAGAACGGAGGCTGCCCGTTGTTTCCCTCCCTGTAGCTTTGAGTTGTGCTCCATTTCTTTCTTTTTTATAGTTGAAGCAGGAAGAGAGGGGGAAGCAGCTCCAGAAAATAAAAT
The DNA here is from genome assembly GCF_964188305.1 of Podarcis bocagei. Classification (NCBI taxonomy): domain Eukaryota; kingdom Metazoa; phylum Chordata; class Lepidosauria; order Squamata; family Lacertidae; genus Podarcis; species Podarcis bocagei. The sequence continues at coordinate 3,979,075 of NC_138135.1, forward strand.
CTCAAAGTCCTTGTACACCCGGCGTATTGCTGTTGCAATCTCAAATTCCCTCTTACTCTTCGCAACTGAAACTTTGCATCCTTCTAAGTATGATTGGCATAACTCTTCCTTTCTGTTGGAAGAGCAAAAAGGAAATGTAATACTGTGCCTTGTTCAGCTAATCTCGTCTTACATTAGTCGCTTAGCGCTCATAAACGCTTGTCTATTTTCTTTGAAACCCAGCAGTTTACAGATGCCTCCTTCTGAGTGTTGGGAATCCATACTTGAACAGGGCGAGGAGGCGGGAAACCCACCAAGGGACTTCCAAGCTGCCGGTCTGGGTCAGTTCAAAGGTCCATCTCATCCAGAGGTGGCCAGTCAGGTGTCCCAGGAACGACCCCCAAGCAGAACTAGCCACACAACGGACTTTTGGTCTCCCACTTTTCCTACCCAGAAGTTGACTGCCTCTGAATATGGAAGTTCCATTTTTAGCTCCCCTGACTAGAAGCTGTGAATGGATTTGCCCATTGATTTTCTCTAATCCTTTACGCCAGACCTTTCCAGAAATTTCATGCTGGTGACTTTTTAGACGTGCATAATTTCACGTCTAAAAAGCCAATCGGAAGCCGCACCTTGGTTTCTGAATGTTTCGGAAGTTGAACGGACTCTCAGAACGCATTCTGTTCGAAAAGCAAGGTACAGTAGTACCTCAGGTTAAGAACTTAATTTGTTCTGGAGGTCTGTTCTTACCCTGAAACTGTTCTTAACCTGAAGCACCACTTTAGCTAATGGGACCTCCTGCTGCTACCGTGCCACCAGAGCACGATTTCTGTTCTCATCCTGAAGCAAAGTTCTAAACCCGAGGTAATATTTCTGGGCTAGTGGAGTCTGTAACCTGAAGTGTCTGTTACCTAAAGCGTATGTAACCCGAGGTACCACTGTACCACTGTATTTCAGGTTTACAAGCGAACTAGAGGTTAAACAAACCCCTTTCGAGCCCTGGGAACATTCGTGTGACAAACCTACACACTAACGTGTTGCAACACGCAGTTTGGAAATGCTTTACGCACACATTTAGCCATCATGGCATTGTATGGCAATGAACTTTCGCTATTATAATCTCCCTCTCCTTTTAGTTCTTTCTCACTCCACTGCAGGTTCATTTCCTTGGACTGACTCCAAGCTCCCGTGTGTTGAGGCTGCGAGGAGACATCCTCTCTTTACTCTCTCCACACCATTCACAGATTTATACACCGTTTCTCCTTTGAGAGGCCCCTTACCCATTACTCATCAGTGCGCTGGCTATGTGCAGGGGCACAACTGTTCCTGCGGCAAGCTAGACAGCTCAAGCCCCTTCCTGACTAGGGACACACATCAGGGCTTGGGGGGTAAGGGGACCCAGAACCTCTCTTTTGTGTAGGGATGAGGTGCTGGGGTGACTGCCCGCGGCTGCCCAGCGTTAGGCTGGCAAGCAAAGCAGAGGCGAATGCTCCAGCAGCCGAGGTGTGGCTTGGAGCCTGCTGCATAATGTGGCATCATGTCACCTCACCTGTTAAGAAACCTGCGCAGCCTTGTGTCCAATTTGATTTGTCTCGCCTTCGTGCCTCTATTCCAGTGACTCTGTTGCTGTGCTCGGAGGAGGAGGAGGTTTCCTGAGAAGCAGGCCAGTCCTTAGCCTTGGCCCTTCCCCACCCCAAAGGCTGGTCCTGAGTGTCAGGAGCTCAGCCTACACTTGAGTAGGATCCTGGCAGAGACACATGCCCGGCTGTCATGTTTTCTCCCTCCTGGTTGATTGTTCGGGAGCTTCTAAAGCTTTCTTCTGCCCGAACATCACAGCGACCGATGCCAACAGACACCGGCACACTTAGGGATCTGCAGAGTTTATATGTAAATAAAGTAGATTAGCCAAAATGCTGAGTTGCTGAGGTCTGTTACGCAACTCAGCATTTTGGCTAATCTACTTTATTTTCATATAGAAACACACAGAGCACTGCAACATGGCTCCCTCTCTCTCTAGCATCAGGTCAACCAAAGGCCTGGTTAAAAAGAAACATTTTTGCCTGGCGCCAAAAGGTGTATAATGAAGGTGCCAGACAAACTTCCCTGGGGAGAGCATTCCAGAGATGGGGAGCCACTGCAGAGAAGGCCCCGTTCTCGTGTTGCCACCCTCTTAACCTCTCGAGGAGGAGGCACACGAAGGAGGGCCTCACAAGATGATCTAAGGGTCCAGGTAGGCTCATATGGAAAGAGGCAGTCCTTGAGGTATTGCGGACTTGAGCCGTTTAAGGCTTTATAGATCAAAACCAGCACTTTGAATTGGGCCCGGAAACTAATTGGTAGCCAGTGCAGTTGGACTAGGATCAGTGTAATATGCTCAAACCGTCTTGCTCCAGTGAGCAACCTGGTCACTGAATTCTGCACTTTATAAAATATCAGCAAAACATCCATATGGGTAAAATGTCCCATTGTAAAATCAGAGGAGCTGTGTAAAAAGCTGTGATGATAAAATGCATAGCAGAAGAAGCAGAAATTCCCTGATGATGCTGTGCTAAGACTTGGGAGGGGAGGGGAGAGTGTGGATTTCTGGGGCAAAAGAGGCTTCCTTGGCCTCTTCTAGGCCAGCCACCTACAAGCTGGCTGGCTGCACAGCTCTGTGAAAGGACTTCCAGAATGGGGGTCCACCACCGAAAAGGCCCTGCCATGTGGCAGGCAGGGTGACACGCCTTATTTACAATATGACGTGATTTAATAGGGACAGTAAGCTTTTGGTATAGTAATCCAATAATGGGGCATCCCTGGATCCAATTATATGAGGCATCGCTGGATCACCTGATCAGTTAAGTCAAAACAAGGAATTACTCAACCCCTGATGACTCAGCAGCCGTATGTCTGAATCAGCTCAGTTGTGCTTGAGACGCTCTGAAAGCCCCAGCCACAGGGTTGGGTCGATGAAATCTCAGTCATGCACAAACATTTTCACCTGATACTACTTTCATCACAGGAAAGGACGGGGGCTTTTTAGCTTAGCGGAGGGTGGGAATGGTGAGTAAGCAAGAAGTATGTTAGAGATATATGAAACCACTTAATGTGTGGAGAAAGGTTTGTCCTCCCTCTCCTGTGATGCCAGAACTTGGGGGACGTGCAATGAAGCTGAGTTTTGGAAGTTTCATCATAGGAAACAGAAAATACCGTATTTTTCGCTCTATAGGATGCACCTGACCATAGGATGCACCTTGTTTTAGAGGGGGAGAACAAGAAAAAAAATCCCCCCCTCTCTGCTCAGCGCCCCTTCAGCGAAGCAGCAGGAGAAACAGAGCCCCTTCCATTTCTCCTCCCGCTTGGCTGAAGGGGCGCTGCGCAGCTCTCCCTCTCTGCTGACGCCAGGAGAGTCTTGCTCTCCCGGCTTCAGCAAAAGGAACCCAAAGTTCCTGCTGTGCGCCAAAGTTTTCAGGCGGCTATCCCTGAAGCCTAGCGAGCGAGAGGGGTCAGTGCGCACTGACCCCTCTCGCTCTCCAGGCTTCAGCGAAAGCAACGCGTAGCCTCCGGAGCGCAGAGGGAGCGCTCCCTCTGCGCTTTGGAGGCTTCGCGTTGCTATCGCTGAAGCCAAGGAGCCTGCATTTGCTCCATAGGACGCACACACATTTCCCCTTAACTTTTGGAGGGGGAAAAGTGCGTCCTATAGAGCGAAAAATACGGTACCTATTCAACGTCAAATAGTTAAACTGTGGAATTCACTGCTGCAGGGAGTCACCGACTTCTTTGGGTTAGTGGGCAGCTTTGGAATAATGGAAGAGTTTTGTGGCTGCCAGTTACAAAATGACTACTTTGTGTGTGTGGCAAAAAGCAAAATAGCTGCGTTCTCTGTGTGTTTGGGTTTGTGTGTGATAATGAAATGCTCCCAGATATCAGGGCTGGAGAAGACCTTTCTTTATCCAGGACCTTGAAGAGTTGTTTCCACTTGCAGTTCTATGTCCAGTTCTGGACACCGCAGTTTAAGAAGTATGTTGACAAGCTGGAAGTTGTGCAGATGAGGGCAGATGAGATGGTCAAGGGTCTGGAAAACAAGCCTGATGAGGAGTGGTTGAAGGAGCTGGGTATGTTTTGCCTGGAAAAGAGGACACTGAGAAGAGATATGAGAGCCATCTTCAAATATCTCAAGGGCTGTCCCATGGAGGATGGAGCAAGCATGTTTGTTCCTGCTCTGGAGGGAAGGACCCAAACCAATGGCTTCAAGTGAAAAGAAAGGAGATTCCAACCAAACATCAGGAAGAACTTTCTGACGTCAGGAGTTGTTTGAAAGTTGAATGGTCTCCCTTGGGAGCCAGTGTGGTGTAGTGGTTCAGAGCGGTGGACTCGTAATCTGGGGAACCGGGTTCGCATCTCTGCTCCTCCACATGCAGCTGCTGGGTGACCTTGGGCCAGTCACACTTCTTTGAAGTCTCTCAGCCCCACTCACCTCACAGAGTGTTTGTTGTGGGGGAGGAAGGGAAAGGAGAATGTTAGCCGCTTTGAGACTCCTTAAAGGGAGTGAAAGGCGGGATATCAAATCCAAACTCTTCTTCTTCTACTCTTCTTGGGAAGTGGTGGACTCTCCTTCACCCGAGGTTTTTAAACACAGGTGGGTTGGCCATTTGTCAGGGATTCTGTAGCTGAGATTTCTGCATTGCAGGGGTTTGGATGGGTCCTTTCCAATTCTACAATTTTATGATTCTGTTTCAGAAACATACATGGACCAGTGGTCTAACTGGGAGCCAGAGGGAGCAACCTCCCCCAATTTAACACTCTCTGGATATTTTTGGACTACAACTCCCATCAGTCCCAGCTGGCATGGCCGTACAACGCTGGGGCAGATGGGAGCACAGCGCGGCTGGCTGGGGCTGATGGGAATTGTAGTCCAAAACATCTGGAGGGAACCAGGTTGGCAAAGGCTGGTATGCATCATCTCTGCTTCCTCAATGCAACATGTGGCACAGCCCTTCTCACTCTCAATTCATGCACAGCATAAATCTGAAGCACACTTAAACTCTAGTGGCTGAACTGAAGGTTACTTACAGAGCTTTTATTAATGTTTGGTGGATGTGATGGCACAGGTCAGAATTAACGACGAGGCAATAATAATGGAGAGAAATAACTGATTATCCACAAGCATTTACCTGGAGGGTGGGATATTGTTTGTGCAAAATAAATTAAGAAATAATGTCATACGTGCGTGTATGAAAAGAGATTAAAAAGGAAAGGAAACTGGTTGTTGTTTTTCTAATGAGAGAGAAAGATTATGGTATATATTGGAGGATGAGCTCAGAGACATGGAGGAATGAAATAAGCAGTTGTGGGTTGGAATCCTATGACTTGGGAATATGTCCTATTGAGCTCAGCACAACTCACTTCTAAGCAAATATTCATAGGGTGCTTGAGAGACGGGCTGTAGCTCAGCGGTAGAGCCCCTGGTTTCCATGCAGACGGTTCCAGGATCAGACTCCAGTGGTATCTCCAGTTGTGCTGGGAGGCAGCCCTTTGGCTGAAACCCAGGAGAGTCACTGCCAGTCAGTGTGGGCTGTATTGCCCTGGATGGTCAAAGGGTCTGACTCAGCAATGTAAGGCACTTCCCCCTTTTCCTGCGGCCGGCCTGCACACCTCTCTTGGGAAACCCTAGAGGCACAGAAATTCACAAGACCCTGTGCTTTGGGGTGGCCTCAGTGATGCTCTCCTGGCTGCATTTTGTCGGATTTTGCCAGGTGTTTGTGGATTGTTCCCAGATTCAATGATAGACATTGACTTATCCAGCTGTATCTTTTGCCCCATACAGGTCCAAGCTTTAAAGCTTCCTTGTCTGAAGGCTCTTCTTTGCACCCCTGAGCTTTCCCTATGAAAACCTGCTCTTTAGCGCTCGATCGGAGCAAACGGCAATTCGGGTTTACCATGGATTGCCGTTTGCTCCGATTGAGCTTTAAAGAGCGGGTTTTTGCGGAGAAAGCTCCAGAACAAAAAAAGGGGGGAGGCACTCAGAAATAAAGCACGGATAAGTGCTTTCTTTTGACAAACCAAGTTGCAGGTTATTCTGTTTGACTGTAGCAGGAGCCATGCCAATCTTCATTGCAGAGTACCCGGGACATGTCTCCATGACCTTTGCATCGTCAACCCCCCTGCATTGCAGCTGAGTGGCAGCTTGCCCACAACATCTCCTGCCCTGCGCATACCCCCTCAGGCCAGGAGGACTTCCCCGTGGCTTGTTTCCCCTCCGCGTGGGCTCCAGCGGCTTGTGGATGAGTCATGCTTCATGCCTTCATTCCTTTTCAAGCGAGCCGCCACCTGGGGCCACCTGAAATGTGTTAGAAGGAGGCCCAAGGCTGATCATCACACCCACCTGTAGGCTAATTACAGAGAAAAGGTTTCTCTTCCACAAGACGTGTTTTTCCCACAAGGTCAGGGCTGAGCGGAGTTGATCCTGCCGTTGCCAGACACATGTCGGCACAGCCTGCTCATCTTCCTGACACTCTTGCGCACAGTGCTATATGCAGGGCATATGCAGTGTGTGGGAAGACGCTCCATCCTTTGATTCCTCACAGGTGGCGGCATAAACATCAGGGCATCTTCCTGTCCACCGTGAGAACAGAATGCTCTGCTAGGTGGGCCATAGGTCGGATCCAGCACCCAGACTCTTATGGTCAGTCTCTCAGTGACCAAACATGGGGGAAGGGGGGACATGAACCTGTGCAGAGAAGGGTGACCAAGATGATCAAGGGTCTGGAAGCCAAGCCTTATGAGGAACAGTTGAGGGACTTGGGCATGTTTAGCCTGGAGAAGATGAGACCGAGAGATGGTCAGGTCTCCATCTTCAAATATCTGGAGGATTGCCATGTGGAAGATGAAGCAAGCTTGTTTTCTGCTGCTCTGGAGCAGGCACCCCCCAAACTTGGCCCTCCAGATGTTTTGGGACCACAACTCCCATCATCCCTAACTAACAGGACTAGTGGTCAGGGATGATGGGAATTGTAGTCCCAAACCATCTGAAGGGCCAAGTTTGGGGATGCTTGCTCTGGAGGGTAGAACCCAGACTAATGGATTCAGGTGACAAGAAAGGAAATTCTGACTGAACACTGGGTTGAAATTTATGAGGCTGGGAACCGTTCAGCAGTGGAATGGACCTCCTCAGAAAGTGGTGGGCTCTCCTTCACGGGAGGTTCTTAAGCAGAGGATGGAGGGGGGATCCATCAGGGATTCTTCAGTTGTGATTCCTGCACAGCAGGGGGTTGTCTGGATGACCCTTGGGGGGTCCCATCCAACTCTACAATTCCTTTATGCTGGGGGCAGGGCCTACCCCCCAATGAATTCAGGGTGGAAATTCCCAGGCCTCTAAGAACAGCTTTTCCCAGGCTGCTCCTCTCCAGATATTCTGGACTATGATGGGCAGGATCCTTGACTATCTGTCACACAGTCTGAGGTTGATGGGAGTTGTAGTCCAAAACATCTGGAAGGCACCAGGATGGGGAAGACTGCAAGGAACATTTCTAGTGTGTGTGTGTGTGTGTGTGTGTGTGTGTGTGTGTGTGTGTGTGTGTAATAGACAGACAGACAGATCACCTTGATCTGAGTATACCCAGAGAGCTGGCTACTCCCAGGGTTAAAGAGCAATGTTTCCTGGGTTGGGGGAACTAGCATTCTTCATCTTAGAGGTGCTCTTAGAGCAGGGGTCAGCAAACGTTTTCAGCAGGGGGCCAGTCCACAGTCCCTCAGACCTTGTGGGGGGCCGGACTATATTTTGGAGGAGGGTGGGAAGAATTCCTATGTCACACAAATAATCCAGAGATGCATTTTAAATAAAGCACACATTCTATTCATGTAAAAACACCAGGCAGGCCCCACAAATAACCCAGAGATGCATTTTAAATAAAAGGACACATTCTACTCATGTAAAAGCATGCTGATTCCCGGACCGTCCGCAGGCCGGAATGAGAAGGCGATTGGGCTGGATCTGGCCCTCAGGCCTTAGTTTGCCTACCCATGTCTTAGAGGGTCTTTGCAGTGTGTGTCTGTATCTTTTTCTTTTTCTTTCTTTCTCTCTCTCCCTCTCCCCCTCGCTCTCTCTCTTCACTGAACGTTACCAGGCTCTCTGGGTTTAGAACTACTTAGCTTCAGGAGTTGTTGTTGAACATCTGCACCAGCTCCTGCTGTTGGAATAGAAATCATGTCACTGTTCCTATGAAACATGAATATATCATCTGACTTAAAGAAAAATAGATGAGAAATATTTATAGAACAGGGCCTGCTCCCCTTTTTTCTGCACGGTGGTGCCTTTTGCATACACCACACTTAAAAGCCTCCTTTCTGCCGCCGCCTACCCTGGCCCAATATATTCACAGGAATCAGAAAGGGAAGATTTATCCAAAGACTCTCTGTAAAAAAGGGGCCACCTGTCTGAATGTGGAAGCCACACTTGTTTTGCATGACAAAGGAGTCTGTTGAGCTTTGCAGTGGTGACACCCCATCTCACAAGGAACCCCCCCCCCATGTGACTTGCATTGCTAACAGTCATTGCTCCCAGGGGAGAGTTTCTCCCTGCCACCCCAATCCCACTTCTGTTTCCACCAGCCAGGCCAGCTTGGAAGGAGGACAGCAGAGGATACCTGGTGCCTCTGGTAGTTAGCGAGGGAAGGGGGTTCCGGCACCTGCCTGATCATAAAATCATAGAGTTGGAAGGGACCCCGAGGGTCATCCAGACCAACCCCCTGCAATGCAGGAAACTTGACTGAAGCATCGCTGACAGATGGCCCTCCAACCTCTGAATAGAATAGAATAGAATTTATTATTTATACCCCACCCATCTGTCTGGGCTTCCAACAATTAAAATACAGTGGTCTGTTAAACATTAAAAGCTTCCCTAAACAGGGCTGCCTTCAGATGTCTTCTAAAAGTCTGGTAGTTGTTCTTCTCTTTGACATCTGGTGGGAGGCCGTTCCACAGCGCAGGTGCCACCACCGAGAAGGCCCTCTGCCTGATCCCCTGTAACTTGGCTTCTCGCAGCGAGGGAACCGCCAGAAGGCTCTTGGAGCTGGACCTCAGTGTCCAGGCAGAACAATGGAGGTGGAGACGCTCCTTCAGGTCTACTGGACCGAGGCCGTTTAGGGCTTTAAAGGTCAGCACCAATACTTTGAATTGTGCTCGGAAACGTACCAGCCCCCTGCAATGCAGGAATCTTGACTGAAGCATCGCTGACAGATGGCCGTCCAACCTCTGCTTAAAAACCTTCAAGGAAGGAGAGCCCTACCACCTTCTGAGTCACCTCTGCACCACTGTTGGAAGGTGCAGGATCCTTGCACTCCACTTGCATCCATCCACTCTCATCCACACTGATAGAATATTTGGCGGAGGAAGTGATCATTTCAGGCTGGAAGGCAAGCATTGGGTAGTTTCGGGGGGGGCAGCAGCAGTTATTGTATTATTTATCACATTCCTGTCCCTCCCTTTGTCTAAGGGAGGCTTGGGGTGGGGTACATGGCTCCCCCCTCTCTCTTATCCTCAGAACAGCCCTGTGAGGCAGGCTAGGGGGAGGGAGAGAGAGAGTTGCCAAGCCCAGGACACGCAGTGAGCTTCATGGCTTGGCCTGAATTTGGACCTGTTGACTCTTCTTCAGCCACCCCTACCCAAGTGCCCCCACCCCCTACATCCTGCTGGCACGTTTGAAGGGCTGGCTTGACCACCCCCCTGCACTTGGATTCATAGCTGTCAACTTTTCTCTTTTCTTGCGAGGAATCCTATTCGGAATAAGGGAATTTCCCTTTAAAAATGGGAAACGTTGACAGCTATGCTTGGATTTGACGAAGCAGCGCCGTCAGCTTCTGTGGTGCTTTCCGGAGCCCAAGACGGCATCTTCCTGCCCTGGGAGGCTGGTGCTCCCCCCACACCCAGGATCTCCAGGATCCAGTGAAAGGGTCCTGCGAAATCCACTGCCTGCGAACTTGAAACGTAGCCCCTGAGAACCAAAGCAGCCTTTAACGGTTGCTGAGAAGGAATCCTCCTGTTTTGCTTTTAACGGGTTCCTTTAATTGTGGCACACCCTGAGTCCTTGGGATAGGGGGGGGCTGAGATGCACCGGGCAGAGGCGTAGCGTGGGGGTGCAAGGGGGGCCGGCCGCACCGGGCGCAACATCTGGGGGTTAGGGTTAGGGGGCGCAAATTACTTGCCTTGCCCCGGGTGCTGACAACCCACGCTACGCCACTGGCACCGGGTGCTTTCTGAGCAGCCCCTGAGGCTGCCAGGCGCCTCTCCAGCTAAGCCTCTGCTCCTCTCCCTGGAATAACTTCGCTCTGCAACAAGCAGATCCCTCCTCCTCGTCTCGACATCTGGGCTGGGAGTTGCTTTTCCCCTCGCTGGATTAACCTGAATACGCCCTGGGTGCATTTCTGGTTTACCTCCCTCCCTCCCTCCGCTCCCTGCATCCTCCTCCACCAGTGGCAGGTTTCTCATCTCTCCTGGTCCCACTGGGCTGCGTCCCTGTTTTCATTGACATGAGAAAAATTAGAGACTGCGCGACGAGCGTCTTGGGCCGCATCTTCCCGACTTTGTCTATTGCGCCCAGTGATGTTCTTTGCTCTCAGAAGGAAGGAAATGTTGCTCATATTTCAAGTCGTGTGTGTGTGTGTGTGTGTGTGTGTGTGTGTGTGTGTGTGTGTTAACCTTATGTGCAGCCAGTCAGAAAGGTCTCCTCTAAAGCAAACATGTTAGAGATAAGGGCTTTTTCTTGGTAATGGTTTAACGTTTCATTCATGAATTTAATTTATTTTTCCCCCCTCGGGTCGCCTGGCACTCTCTGCCAGCTGATTTCTGTTCTCCCTGCCTTGGTGCTTGTGGTGTTCTGGGTTCTTCTGGGCGATACTAGGCATGGGCTGGCGGGTGAGGGCAGGCCCTGGCATTGGGGGCTGAAGAGGTGGCCCTGGAGACCCGCTGGGTGCCTTCCGGTGCTCTGAATTCACGAGGCTGACCTTTGGGGGTCTGCTTTGGGCAAGCCTCTCTCCCCCCCCCTCCAAGTCAGGCCCTGCGGGAGCTCGGCTTCGTGAGGCTACGACCCTCCCGGGTGTTCTGCTTGCGTGCGCGTGTTGGTGAGGCTGCTTCCAAGTTAATTTGAATCGAATTTATAAGGAACACTCTGTGAGTCAGCGTGGGCACTTTATTAAAATCCAGATGGGCAGCCGCTACCCGCCCCGCCGCCTCCCCCCCCCCCGCCACTTTCTCTCCAGCAGTTCGTGATTACATCAAACGAAGGCAGGGGGAAATAACCAAATTTGTTGGCGTGATTAGATCCCACACCTCCTTTGTCCTCCCTCAAGCTGCTTCATTTATGAGGCAGGCTTTGCCAACCTGGTGCCCCCGGGGCGCTTCGCTCCCTATCCGGAGACCCTCAGCGCCTGAGGCTGGTAAGAGCTGCAGCCCCAAACACTTGGAGGGCAGCAGGTTAGGAAAGGCTGGTTTCTGCAGCTCTGATTTGCTCCTGATCCATGTTCTGGGGAAGGGAGAAGCCAAGTAAGGGGACGCCTCCCTCCTCAACGCTCGGGAGACCTTTAATTATCAGCAACAGGAGGCTGGGAGCATGCACAGCTCACCTGCCCGGCTCTCTCGCCGCTTGGCTCAGGTGTATCCACCAGCTTTGGCCCGTTGGGTTGATTAAGCCTCCCCTTCCTCCAGGGACTCCGTGGCGCACGGCCGAGAGTGGCAACGTGCGCCTCCTGGCCGCGCGCTTGATTCCAGCAGGACTCGGGAGTTGCCAGAGCGGGAGAGCTGTTTTGTGGGCACTTTCCGCTTCCAAGTATCCAGATGGAGCCGTTTTGAATTCCAGAGAGACCAAAGCGCGGCTTTAATTGCTTCGCGGAAGCAGGGCCTTAATTTAAACCGTGTCCTGCCAGAGAGCGTTAATCGCCCGGACTTTCCCCTTTTTGTTAGCTTGTTAAAGAGCCTGCCTTAAATACGCAGTTCAGCAGCCGGCTTTCTTTCGATTCAGCATTAATTCCGCCCCGCTCCTCACGTATTAATGATCGCAGCTCTCCCTCTGCCCCTGAATGTATTAGCAAAAAAAAAAAAGCCCTCCGTATTTCTCGTACACACTGTTGGTGCTGCGGGAACGCCAAACCCCGCACCCCGCTGCCTCCCACTTTGGGGCTGTGGTTACCTTTCCCCTGCAGTGCAGCTGAGTTAATCGCAGGGTAAAAATGGACCAAACACTGTCATTGGTACTTAGCATTCACTCCCGCTGCCCCTCTCGGGGGGAGCACACGGTTTCTGTATTGACAGGGGGAATTTTAGCCTCTCTGTGTGCAATAGCTGTTTCCCAACATTCTGGCTGTTTATCGTGCTTTGAACTGCCAGCAGTGAGGAGAAGCAAGCGAGTTTTCTAGTACACAGAATCTGGCTTCGGAGGGAGCAAGGCTGGACCACAAATAAGCAGCTCTACAGAGTTGCCAGTTGTCTTCGTCCACGGAGTTTTCTTGGCAGGGATACTGGAGTGGCTTGCCGGTTCCTGCTCCAGGTGGATCAGGTTTGGTCAAAACTCTCCGCTATGACCTGTCCATCTTGGGTGCCCCTGCACGGCATAGCTCATAGCTTCGCCACAGCAAGGCTGCTTCTTGGGAGAAAAGCAATGGCAAACCAGGACAGCATCTTAAAAAGCAGAGACATCCCCTTGCCAACAAAGGTCCGTATAGTGAAAGCTATGGTTTTCCCAGTAGTGATGTATGGAAGTGAGAGCTGGACCATAAAGAAGACTGATCGCCGAAGAATGGATGCTTTTGAATTCTGGTGCTAGATGAGACTCTTGAGAGTCCCATGGACTGCAAGATGATCAAACCTCTCCATTCTTAAGGAAATCAGCCCTGAGTGCTCACTGGAAGGACAGATCCTGAAGCTGAGACTCCAAGACTTTGGCCACCTCATGAGAAGAGAAGACTCCCTGGAAAAGACCCTGATGTTGGGAAAGATGGAGGGCACAAGGAGAAGGGGAGGACAGAGGACGAGATGGTGGGACAGTGTTCTCGAAGCTACCAGCATGAGTTTGACCAAACTGCTGGAGGCAGTGGAAGACAGGAGTGCCTGGCATGCTCTGGTCCAGGGGGTCACGAAGAGTCGGACATGACTAAACGACTAAACAACAAAGCAACAACAACACAGAGTTGCCAAGCTGGGGCAGAGAGCGCATCTTTGATCATCATCATTGCGACCCCGTGTCCCCAGAAGAAGCTAACTTTGGAAGTAAGGAGAGGAGTGCTTCAGAGCAGAGGGCCCAAACCAACAGATTCGAGTTACTAAAATAATAATAATAATAATAATAATAATAATAATAATAATAATAATAATAATAATAGAGATTCTGGCAGAACCTTAGGGAGAAATTCCTGAGGGTAGGAGCCATTCTCCCTCACCCCACCCCCTTTGTTGCCATATCTTGAAGAGCAAAGAAGAGGACAGCCTGAGCCGCTGCCAGCCCGAGATGGGGAAAGAGGTGCACACAGGGCCGCCACTGCCGTGCCCACATGCCTCTTTCCCCAGCTCGGGTTGGCAGCAGCCGTGGCATGCAGAGCAGCCTCCCCCAAACAAACAACATTTCCTTTCAGTGTAAAAATCCACCCTGATGGGCACGTTGGCCCCGCAAAAGAGGACACGTCCGGGTTTTTCCGGATGTTGGAGGGCCATGGATGCTTTAGTTGAGATTCCTGCGTTGCAGGAGCTGGGCTAGAGGTCCCTTCCGACTCTACAATTCTGTGATTCTGTTGCATGCACCTTTCAGCAGGAGCTGCACCTTGGACCTTCTTTCTGCATGTGACGCCAGCCTGCTCCGCTCTCTCTGAGCTGTGAGCCCTTCCACTTCGCGTCCTGTCCTGTCACATTGGCTTTCACGGAGCCTGTGCAGCTGATAGAAATCTGTTGCGCTATTAATTCAAGAAACACCTTGCAGAACTTTTCTGCAGGTTGCCAGGCAGACTCCAAACCCAAAGTCTCTCCCCTCCCCCAGTGGTTCATAATTAGTAAGGGGGGGACCACACACCCCACATCAATGAAAGGCTCCTCTATTCATTAGAGCAGCTGTTTCTCCTTTGATCACCCATCAGTGGGCTGTTGAAGAACAAGCAGGCGGCTTCAGTGAACAGAGGAGACCTTGACCATCCTCTTGCATGTTGGAGTATATATAGATATATCTAAAACGTACTTTATCAAACAAACATTATGGGTGTGAATGTAATCGTCAAAGTGTCGATAGTGCACATATTAGTTTATGTCCTTTGATGTTCAGTGTTGAGTTTTCGAGGGAATCTTAACACAGAGAAAAGTTCTTTGCAGCGGGTGTATACACACACACACACACAAAATACAGTCCCCCAGCCTTTCTCAGCCTGGTGCCCTCCAGAACTCTTTGCCTCTTACACTGTCACTATTTTCGGGCGGGATTCAGCCACAACCTGGCAAATCCAGGCTGCACAACTGAAGCCAACTTGAAAGCTCTTGCAAAACAAAGCAACTCCCAGGAAGATTTCCTTCTTTTTCTAGTAAGGGAAATGACAGCAAAACACCCTGGGAATGAGGATCGGACGCTTCATTTGATGCTGGCTGTGGCTGATGGGAGCTGTAGTCCAAAGTATCTCGAGAGCACTGGGTTGGGGAAGGCTGCTTTCGTCAGCAAAGAGCAATTACCTTGACCCAGTGAGCCAAGCCACTTGCAACACCCCGCCTGGAGTCCTGTGTCCATTTCTAGGCACTGAAGACGTAAGAAGGATATTGACAATCTGGAAGGTGTGGAGACAGAGCAAGGAGACAAGGATGATCAGAGGTCTGGAAACCAAGCCTGATGAGGAACGGTTGAGGGAGTCAGGTATGTTTAGTCCAGAGAAGAGGAGACCGAGAGCTGACATGAGAGCCATCTACAAATATCTTAAGGGTTGCCTTCACAGAAGACAGAGCAAGCTTTTTTCCCGCTGCTCTAGAAGGGAGGACCCAAACCAATGGATGGAAGTGACAAGGAAAGAGATTCTGACTAAACATCAGGAAGAACTTTCTGATGATAAGAGCTGTTTGACAGTGGAACAGTCTCCTTTGGTAGGTTGTAGACTGCCAGGAGTGTGTGCAGGAGCCAGGCCCTGTGACCAGTAGGGCTTCGCAGGACTGGGGCCCTCCTAAGTTTGTTCTGAAGAGGCAAGGCCAAGGTGCGGCCGCACAGGTGAGGCCGATTGGTAACCCACAGCACCTGGTGGCAAGAGAAGGGATATAAGGTCAGCATTTCTGTTTGGCTCTTTGTTGCAGCAACACGCTTCCTGCCTTGCTGTGTTTGGCTTCTTGCTTCCTGATCCTCGGACCTTGGCTTCTTGACTCCTTGCTTCTTGACCCTTGGACCCTTGACTTTGTGACTCCTTGCTTCCTGGCCCTCAGGCCCTTGGCTTCTTGACTCCCAGCTCTTTGACCCTTGGACCCCTGGCTTCCTGACTCCTGGCTTCTGGACTCTCATTCCTGCTCCCACCCTGCCATCTTGCCCCCGGTCCCGACATCCTCAGCCAGGACTTCGATCACCCGTAAACTGGACCGTGACATAGACTCTCCATCCTTGGAGGTTTTTAAGCAGGGGTTGGATGGTCTTCTGTCATGGATGCTTTAGCTGAGATACCTGTATGGAAGGGGGTTGGACTGGATGACCCTCAGGGTCCCTTCCAACTCTAAAATTCTATGATTCTGTACTGAGGGACAATCCCACCTCTTAGCTGTGGGAAACCTGGGCTGAGGAAGTCCCTTTTTGGCACTGCAACGGCAGTCTGCTGAGATTTCCAAAATGGAAATGTTGGGATGGCAGCTGCTCTCCATGCTTTTCAACCCTTTCATTCCTCAATGTAAGAATCTGCAGCTTTTCGGAAGAAGGGCGAACCAGCTCCCCCCTCCCCTCCCCACCCCCAGATAATATGGGTTTTAAAAGCAAGCTGGTCAAGCACTCCCGAGGCAGGCGGTCACCTGGGGTCGGCCGTATTGTCCAGGCTGGTTGGCTAATTAGGCAGCTCCCTGCACCCAAGCGCACTCTGCCACCGAGCCGCTGCCTGCACCAGTCATTTAGCATTTAACGAGGGCTCAGATCTCGCAAGACAGCCCTGCCAGGCAGCCTTTGATGTCCGCTCATTTGCTGGCAGTGATTGTCGGCGTTTGGAGGCCGGGAGATTCTGCTGGCACCCCTGTGACAAAGGCTTTGCCTTTGAAAAGAGGCATAATGCAGATCCCTTACCAGAATGAGAAGCAAAGGGAGAGAGGCATGGTTGGCCCATGTGGCACAATTTCCCACCAGGAAGGGGGGAGTGCTCCATCGCAAAAGGGTGTGATGGCTTGGGATTCGGACTCGGAGGCTGAACCTGAGGAATCCCAGCCTGCACAGGAGTCCCCGCCTCCAGAACCAGCTGAGCTGGGGCTGGAGCCTGAGCCTGAAGGGTCCTCACCTGTGCTGGATCCTCAGGTGCAGGCACCAGCTGAGTCTGCTCTGGCTCCTGAGGTGATGGAGGACCCATTGCCTGCAGGTGCTCCACTCTCAGCCCTGTCAGGGGAAGCTGAGGTTGCCTCTGGGTCCGGTAACCCTCCAGCCTCTCCTGAGCCTCTCCAGGGCAGAAAGGTGGAGGGAACTAAGTTCCCGCAGGAGGAGTGCTCACCTCCAGGCCAGGAGAAGCAAGTCACCTGTGGACCGGGGCCGCCCTATGCCTCGGGGCAGATAAAAGCCAGCCAGCCCAGTCCCAAGTTGTGGGAGCAACGTTGTTGGTAGCCTGTTCCTGCCTGCACCCTGACCTGCTCTTCTGCCAGAGTTCCTGACCTCACCCGACTCCCTGCCTTGGATCCCATGCTTCAGCTTTGACGGACAGCCTCCATACCGAATCCTCGACCTCGGACTGGACTCGGACCTCGCTGCATGGATAACCCTCGGGACCCAGCACAGTGAGGCTCCTGATTCCCAAGAGGCCAGATGGAAGCTGAGTGGCCAGCAGCAGTGTTTCGCTGTGCCCATTGACCCTCCCACTGGGAGGCTCTTGAACCCCTTCCTGCCCACTGCCATGGAAGAGCAGCAGAGGCTCTGGCAAAGGCCTTTGCCCTCATGGCAATGGCTTGTGTCTTGGATCACTCCTGGGAGTGAGCGGTTAAGGTGCATGGTGGAGGGAGACTGGCAACATCGCCTTGCCCAAAACGTGTCCACTTGTCAGGAATGAGCCAGCTCCCAGTGAAGGTTTGCAGCCAACGGAAGAAAGCAGCCAGGGACAGAAAGAGTTAACTTTCGTGCAGGATGAACAGCAACTAGTGCCAACTCCCCTGTCCTTGGAATGCCAGGTGATAAGGGAACGGCTGAGAGCGGGCGGGAACCCAGCCAAAGCTCTCGGGAAGTTCAGACAGGCGCGAACAGAGATGGAAGTATTTTGTCAGAAAGGGAGGAGGGGGGAACTGATCCAATCCCTCCTCAGAGTTGGCTAAGGGGAGGGCTGTTGGACCGGAAACAAAGCAAGCAACCTAAGATGCGAAAGGTCTCCATTTTCAGTAGAAACCGGAAGTAGTCTTCAGAAGGGTCATCTTGACTGATGATGTCTGCGGCTGTATTAGAGCTGTCTGGAGCTATCTGTTTGTTTTGACAGTAAATCATCCTTTTTAATTACTATGATTACTGTGTTAGTAAGCTGGGAACCTGGACTCCTGACACCACTTGACCGCTTTGATCGGGGAGGGGGGAAAGGTAATGGAGAAATGGACTACAGTAGGGAAGGGCAACTGTTTCTCTGTTCCAAATTGTGCCTCCTACATTAAGGTTCCCCACAGCTTGGTGGGGAAAGGTATTTCTTGTAATATTTTGGAACAACAAGTTGTGGGATCGTGTCCAACCTTATGCCAAGTTCAGCTTGCTGCAACAGAACTTCTTTAAAATAATAATACCTTTATTGTCAATGTACAACTTTAAGGTACAACCCGTGTACAATGCTCTTTGGTTTATTTTGCTTATTAATAAAATAAAATTATTATTCTTTTAAAGAAAAGAAATTATTTATCAGGGGCTTGCTTGGGTCTGGGAGGCCCCACAGAGCCACACCTCCAGAGGAGGTTTGTAAAAGGACCTCCTGGGTGCAGGGTGCGGTTCCTGCCTCACTTCTTGTTCTTGCTGAAGGCCAGGTTTTGTGGGAATGTTCAGGGCGGCAGGAGAGGATATACTGTTTATTAATATCCTTCCTAACTTGAGCTAGCAAGTTCCTTTGCTTAGCAGAGTGCATTCCCCTTTACACAGCAGAAAACCAGTTGCAAACTTGTGTGAGTTTCTTAAGACAATACACAATTCCATCTGGCTTGTCCAGATTGAAATGTGTTCTAATATTTTCCTGGTGAGACCCCTTGAATCCCCCCTAAAAGAATAAAGACACCACAGCCTTATTCATAAGCAATAAAAAGAAAGTTTACTCAGGATCAGGCAGAGCGCAGTGTGATCCCTGAAGGCAGGCTTAAGGCTTCAAGTTACAAACATGTACAAACAGGTTTTCCCCATAAGGAAGATGACCTGGGTGACTGCTTGGCTGGCAGCCAGCAGTTCAGTCCAGGAAGTTTGCAGGATGAAAGGAAGATGAAAAAGAGAGAGCGGCAGCATGCCTTGTCCTTTTACCTGGACAGGTTAGGTCACGCCTACCCACTAGTCACATGCAAGGAAGGATGCTCCAGGCCAGGAGGAACAGGAAGTTTCAACTGCCTAGACCAAACATTCCCTTGTATGTCCACTCTAGCAAAACAAGGAATGTTGTACTTGACTGCTCCCAGGTTTGTCAAGGCAGCTGGAGACCTTTGGTGTGTCAGCTGCTTCCGCCGTGTCTACCTGTGAGGTGGCTTTGTGTAGGGGATTTGTAGGGGATGCATCTCAAAGGACCCCTTGAAGGCTTGCAGACGATTGTCACTCACATCCTGAGGACCAACATAAGACCGAGTCACCGAGTGGTTTTTTGTGGGGTGCACCACCACCCCCTTGTTAAAAAACACTTGCCTGTGAAGTAATTGCGGCCACAGGATTGGAGCATGATTTTTTTTTCATAACATTGACCATTCCTCGAAAGAGGCTTGTGGAAAAGAGTCTGGCAGGGGTGGCGGTGAGAGAGCAGGTACACCATGAGTGTTGCAGATAAGCACCAGCCTTGCCACCTCCTCTTGCCGTGTTCGCAACCCTCAGAGATGGCCTGAATTTCCAGGTGCCAAATCGGGTGGTTTTTGATGGGCTTGGGCGAGAGAGGCCTTTTCAAAAAGGTCCGCAGAGGCCTTCTGCAAGGACGTGTGAGTGGGTAAAACTTCAGGGTACAAGTGGTCTTTTGTCAAAGCTGTACTGGGGGTGGGGTTGGGGGACACAGGCCTGCCAAATTATTATTATTATTTATTAGAGGTGCTGAGGACCATTGCCAGACTTCCCAATCTCCTGGATTTCTGGGGAAGCTTCACAAAGAGTAACTGTTCCACTGGATGCATTATGGAAGCAGTTAGTCTGATCAGCACACATCCCTTTGTATTATTCATTTTGATTCTAAATTCAGAGCGTCCCCCACATCCTGTCCTGGGCTTTCAGTAGAAATAGATCTTTCGCTTTGTGATGTAGCAATCAAGTACCAGAAAAGCATTTTCTCTAGCTGCTCCCACTCCTGAACACCAGGGATGGGATCATGGGCTGCATTTCCATCCCATTTTTGGGTCAGGTAGGGAGAGGCACGGTTTGTGGCTTCTTGTGAGGAGAGGGGGTTGGCAGCACTTGCAAAACATGCTAAGCAATGACTGCTGTGCACAACCACCTCCTGCAATGGAACGGCTTCAAACCGTTGGGGGTTGAAGGCAGCTGCTCATGTTTCCAGAGTAAGGCAGTGTAAGGTGTTGATTTCCTGAAACCAGGGTCTTGGGCTGGTTTGAGACATGGAGAAAGAGCAGCTGCAAAAGACAAAACAGTTATCATAATTAAATAAGTTAATACCAAGAAATGAAAAACATTTAAAGAAGGCAGTTAAGGAAAGAAAAAAATGACTCAACTTGAGGTGGTGGATGGAAATCAATACAAAAGACTAGAGTGCTTAGGTTTGATTATTCAGAATAATGTTGTTGTTGTTTAGTCATTTAGTTGTGTCCGACTCTTTGTGACCTCATGGACCAGAGCACGCCGGGCACTCCTGTCTTCCACCACCTCCCGCAGTTTGGTCAAACTCATGCTGGTAGCTTCGAGAACACTGTCCAACCATCTTGTCCTCTGTCGTCCCCTTCTCCTTGTGCCCTCCATCTTCCCCAACATCAGGGTCTTTTCCAGGGAGTCTTCTCTTCTCATGAGGTGGCCAAAGTCTTGGAGCCTCAGCTTCAGGATCCGTCCTTCCAGTGAGCGCTTAGGGCTGATTTCCTTCAGAATGGAGAGGTTTGATCTTCTTGCAGTCCATGGGACTCTCAAGAGTCTCCTCCAGCACCATAATTCAAAAGCATCAATTCTTCGGCGATCAGCCTTCTTTATGGTCCAGCTCTCGCTTCCATACATCATAATAATAACCACAGGTTGTTGGTGGGGCGAAATATATTTAGTTATTATGTATTTTTATGCATTTGTTTATTCTTAGTTTTAGTTTGAATTTTGGATGGAATCTTTCTGTGGGTGTATGTAAAACTTGATAAAAGTAATATTAGAAAGAAAGAAAGAAAGAAAGAAAGAAAGAAAGAAAGAAAGAAAGAAAGAAAGAAAGAAAGAAAGAAAGAAAGAAAGAGTAGCTGCCTCTGGCTTGTGTTGAGAAAGGTAGACTCGAATCTACCTTGTTTGAAAAACTCAGGACAGCTTAAAAGAAGGTCCTTCTTCAAGCCGTGCACAATCCAACTATGGATCTCCCTTCCGTAGGAGGCAGTCATGGCCACCAACTTGCTTGACTTTATTAGAGGATTGGACAAATCCATGGAGGAGAGGGCCATGGGTGGCTATCGGCCATGATGTGATTCCAATGCTCTGCCAGCAGTGCTTCTGAAACCACAGGAGGGGAGAGGACCCTCGTGCTTGACTCCTGGTTTCTGGCTTCCCATCATGGCCATCTTGGTTGCCAGCATGAGAAGAGGATGCTGGACTGGGTGGTACATTGGCCTGATCCAGCAGGACTCCTTCTTATGCTCTAGACTGAAGTCTCAAATTTTAACATACGATAGCAGACAAAGAACGACAATGTACTGAGATCCCTTCCTTAATCCCTCACGCACTTCAGAAGAGGCCTTAGAGTATCCCTCCTTTGTTGGCTTCACCCTTGGGCAGCATCCGCTGAAGCAGAAAATGTGTCCCTCAAGCAGTTTTCATTAAAAAGCATGAGCAACATTTTGCCTGCTGGGACCTCACCTGTTCTCCAAGAATCCTCAAAGATTATAGACGCAGGCGCTGAGATTACATCTGCAAGCTCCCCATGGGGGCAGCTCATCAGGCCCTGGAGATTTGAATTCATCTAAAGTAGCCTGGTGTTCCCTTACTACCTCTTTGCCTATCTTAGGCTGCAGCTCCCTCCTTACATCATTTGCTCATCATTATTATCACCAGGTTGGACATTGCTTTCCCTTTGGGCGAAGACAGAGCAGTGTTCCACCTCTTCTCTGTCACCCAATAGCACTTCTCCATCTTCTCCATGCAGAGGACCTACGACTTGCTTGTTCTTCTTGCTTTGAAGAAACTTCTTTTCTAACCTTACTTGCAGGCCTGAGCTGATTCTCAGTTTTAGCCCTCCTGGCCTTCTCCCTGAAACTATTGGCTACTCGTGCGTACTCCTCCTTTGTTATTTCCCCTTTCTCCCGTTTCTTATACAAGCCCTTCTAAAATCTCAGCTCATCTTTAAGCTTCTAATTTAGCCACACCAGTTTCTTGAGATGAATCTCACTTTTCTTTCTTGTTGGAATTGTCTGCATTTAGAATTTCAATATTTCTCATTTTAGAGCCTCCCATCCAACTTGACTCTTTGAGTATTTCTGACCATGGGATCTCACCCAACAGCTCCTTCAGCTTTTAAAAATTGGCCTTCTTAAAGTCTAGAGTGCATGTCCAACTATACTTTTCCTTTCCTCTGTAACATGAAACCAACACAATCACTTCCTCACAAAGGTTTGCAAGTACTTCCACTTTGTCAGTCAGTTCCTTCCTGTTGCTGAGGACCAGGTCCAAGATAGATGATGCCCTCGCTGTTTCTTCCACCTTCTGGGAAATGAAATTGTCAGCAAAGCAACAGAGGAATTTGTCAGACCTTGCATTACTTGCAGGGTTTGAGTCCCAAAAGATATCGGGGAAGTTGAAGTCCCCCATGATTACTATTTCTCTCCTTTTTGAATGTTTGGTAATCTGCTCTAGGAAGACATCATCCAAGTCTTCAGTCTGGCTTGGTGGTCTATAGCAGACACCCACAGTAAGATCACTGTTGTTCCTCTCTCTTACAATTTTTACCCCTTTACAGTGGTACCTCGGGTTACATACCCTTCAGGTTACATACCCTTCAGGTTACAGACTCCACTAACCCAGAAATAGTACCTCGGATTAAGAACTTTGCTTCAGGATGAGAACAGAAATCATGCTCTGGCGGTGCGGCGGCAGTGGGAGGCCCCATTAACTAAAGTGGTGCTTCAGGTTAAGAACAGTGTCAGGTTAAGAATGGACCTCCGGAACGAATTAAGTACTTAACCTGAGGTACCACTGTAGTCTCAATCTGCCTTACATGCTCCAGATCATATAATGCTACTCCTCCTCCCTTCTTGTTTCTTCTATTTCCTCTGAGTAGGTTATATTTCTCTGTTCCTACATTCCAGTCATGTGTCTCATCCCACCAGGTTTTAGTAATGCCTCCTAGGTCATATTTGCCATCCTGTATGAGCTCAAATTCGTTGTGTTTTTTCCCCATGCTCTGTGTGTTAGTATAGAGACAACTGATACCATTTATCTCTTAATATTTCCTCGCAACATGTTGGGAACCAGACCCACCTGCACAGGTAATCTCTGTGCATTTCAGACTCTGGGGACCCTCTTTCTGCCTACCCTGAAAAGCATTGCCTGCCGTTTTGTGTGCAAAGGGAAGGGCAGTTCATTTCGTTCTCTCCCAATAGCTCGTTTTTTCAGCCTTAAGTTAATTTCTCCACATTTCAACATCCTTTCTATAAGATAAATGAATATATTTAATAATCCCTCATGAAAATTCATCAGCATTTAAATTAGAATTTCTCTTAATATGCACATGTTTGTTTGCAATTTTGCTTGATCCTATTTTGTTTAGTCTACCCAGATATTTAGCATGCTGGTTCATGTTTTAATTTGTTTTTCGTTTATTGTTGAGTTTAATTTTTTGGGGGGACGCTTTAAGTAATTGTTGTTCATTCTGTTTAAACAGCAATGTTGTTTGTCTTATCTTTTTCGTCAACAACTTGAAAGTTTTTTATAACGAGGTGTGTGGATTTTATGAAATAAGTAAATAGGCTAACAATGTAGCTGTTTAAAACTGTTTTTGTAGATAATTTTATGGTCTGTCAGGGACAGGGGAGATGCTGACAAGTGTGCACTGGGGGAAGCAGGGCTGGCATCTCACTCGGGAGAGAGGGGCAGTGATTTGTGGGGGACTGTTCCGGCCAGGAGGCAAGAGCTGGAGGGAAGGGAAGCTTCACAGCTGGAGGGTGGAGCGCAAGATGGGTCAGAAGAAGAGGAGGAAGAGGCAGGTCAGGCAAATGAAGGGCTGGAGGCCTCCCCATCCTCTCCTGCACCACTGTCTCCCAGAACCAGGAGGGGACTGAAAAGGGAGGAGCAGAGGCAGTTTCCAGGCAGGCATAGTCTTTGGCTGGCTGTATGCAGCCCATTGGTAGAAGGTTCCTAAGCTGGCGGAGGGGGAGTGGACCTCCTCCTGCTGCAACTGCTCCATAGAGTACAGACCTCGGAATAGCTCCCTAGACACTAAAACATGGGTAGGCAAACTAAGGCCCGGGGGCCGGATCCAGCCCATTCGCCTTCTAAATCCGGCCCACAGACAGTCTGGGAATCAGCGTGTTTTTACATTAGAATGTGTGCTTTTATTTAAAATGCATCTCTGGGTTATTTGTGGGGTATAGGAATTCGTTCATTCCCCACCCCCCAAAAAATATATAGTCCAGCCCCCCACAAGGTTTGAGGGACGGTGGACCGGCCTCCCGCTGAAAAAGTTTGCTGACCGCTGCACTAAAATGATGTGTGTGGTATCTGAAGCCATGGAAACTACTGTTAAGTGTCAGCTTTGTCCTTAAAGAGTTAACCATCTGCCCGTGTGCATTCCTTTGGCTGAGGAGACCCTTGACATTGTTTTATTCTTTTCGTAAACCATGCTGAGGTTTTTCCCCTTTACAATAAAGTGACATATAAATTTAACGAGGCAAATAAATAAAAATAAATAATGTGCACATTTTTTGCAAAGCGGGCTCCCCTAATATAATGCATTTTTAGTTGGGAGATGTTTTTTCGTTTGTCTTTTAACTTGCATATGTATTTTAATGCACACTCCCCTCCCCCCCCGAACGCAATTTATTTCTTTTGCCAGAGAGCTGCATTGCAAAATGCAGGCAAGTGTGGCTTTTGAAGGATAGCTGTGCTTCACTTTGCATATTGGTTCAAGAAGAGTGAACACGGTGGCTTCTCATTAAAATGCAAACAAAACCCAATGCCTCTCCCTCCCCCTGCCCACATTTTGTACCAATTGCCTACGCTTGCTCAGCAACGTCTCTCTCTCTCTCTCTCTCTCTCTCTCTCTCTCTCTCCCCCTTGACAGAAGTGTATGCGACTCAACCCTGATGTTCCCGTCTGGGTCTCCAAGCAGCGCATTCTCTGCACCTTGAACCACAGCCTGAAGGACGTACTGAACTATGGCCTCTTCCAGCCAGCCTTCAACGGCAGGGCCGGGAAGTTCCTGGATGAAGAGCGGCTGTTGAGAGAGTACCCTCTGAACCCGGACACCCCGGTCCCTTACCTGGAGGTACCGACCTGCAGGCCTGCCTCGTTTTCTGTAGCTACCACCCCCAGCCCCACTTGGGCCTGCCTTGGGGCATGGGGGCCATGTTGAGCTGGGGTGGAATGGAAACAACGGGGGGGGCATTCCTTCTCCAGAGACCAAGCTTCTGAATGGCATTGCCAGCCTTTAATCTAGCTGAGATTCCTGCCTTGCAGGGGGTTGGACTAACTCTAAGATTCTGTGATTCTAGGTAATCGATGGTTGACCCCCTTGCTGCACTGGAGGTCAGGCTGGGTGCTCTCAGCAACCACTTACTTGGACCTCAAAGATCTATTAAAATCCCATTTAGATATACTGGCTTAGCGTTTAATTCTTGCAGCAGAGGCCCTGTGGGTCACCTTTGCCCATCCTGGCCGGGGCCTCCCTGGCCTGTGATCTTTTGCCTCCAAAAGTGGCTGCATCACATGGTCTAAATGTGGATGTGGTGGTATGCATCTGGTGCCTTGGCACCCGACAAATGTTGCCACCCCAATCAGATTTGGGCGTGAAATATACTTGGAGTCGAGAGTGGATTTCATGCTCTTTATTCAGCTCATAGTGGTGAGGAAGAATGGAAGTTCCCCCAGACTGTCTGCTTTATATACAGTGGTACCTTTGGTTACATACTTTATTCGTTCTGGAGGTCCGTTCTTAACCTGAAACTGTTCTTAACCTGAAGTACCACGTTAGCTAATGGGACCTCCTGCTGCCACCGCGCCGCTGCTGCACAATTTCTGTTCTCATCCTGAAGCAAAGCTCTTAACCTGAGGTAATATTTCTGGGTTAGCGGATTCTGTAGCCTGAAGCGTCTGTAACCTGAAGCGTATGTAACCCGAGGTACCACTGTACATTATTTACATAATGGGCCCCATGTGATTGGCTAATTCCGGGATTCTCCTGTAGGCCAATCAGGTTGCGGATTCACTTCTGCCTGGAGCTGGATTGGGGGGCTCCTGTGGACCAATCAGACTGCTGCATTCTGGATCCTATTGTTCTAGGACCAATCAGACTGCTGCATTTTGGATCCTATTCAACTCAGTACATAACAGGGGGGTTGCAGCCGTTTCCCACCAATTTAACGCAGGCACCCCCTTTTGTTTTCCCATATCTTCCCTGCTCCCCAAAACCCTTTCCGAAAGCAGATGCTGCAGGAACTTCTCTGCAAGCCTCAGGTATGGGGGGAGGGGGAGGGGGCTAATGTTAGGCATGTCTTTTAGCAAAAGAGATCAACGATTTCACACTGGAGTCCCTCAAGAGCTCCTTGGTGAATGCCAAGCGGGCCCAGCAGCCTGCTCCTTCTCTGATTTGCTAGTTAGTTCTAAAATGCCAACCTTTGCCACCTCTTCTTCACATAGCTCTTCAGGTACGCTGCTTCAAAAACAATGAATCACCACCGAGCTAAATTTAGGAAAGGGAGGGAGGGAGGAGAAGAGCTGGATGGGTTTTTGTGCTTGGAAAATGGGAAGGACGGAGTGATGCCAACCACACAGGACCTGCTCAGGGTCCAGACACTTTCACAGGACTCTTCCTGGGTGGGGAATAATTTTTATCTATCTCCCATGACAACTGGAAGTTTGGTCTTCCCTTCCTTCCTTCCTTCCTTCCTTCCTTCCTTCCTTCCTTCCTTCCTTCCTTCCTTCCTTCCTTCCTTCTTCCCTTCCTTCCTTCCTTACTCAAAAAGCTCAGTTCACAGGAAGTTAAATCCTGCACAGTATTCCATGCTGAACTGATTTCTAAGCGCAGGTCTGAGATACTTTCCATTTGCCCCACCTCTTTTCTGGGGAACACCCATTGTTTACTGCTGAATCGCAACGAAGGTCAGTTGTTTTTTCTGTGGATTAAATACTTCCTCTGGTCCCGCTGCTTTCCCCCAGGGAAAACCGCTGTTTTGCGCTCCATCAGAGCAAGTGGCAATCATGTTTTCTGCAGGTTGCTGTTTGTTCCCATTCCACACCAAAGAGCAGCTTTTCCCTGGGAAAGGAGTGAGGTAAGGGGGAGGCTGCTTGCAGCTGTCCCGCTCAGAGTCATGCTTTCTAGGCCCAAGACAAGCAGACGTGTGGGGTATCCCTCAGCGGTCAGCAGCGGGTTTTCCCAGGAAAAGTGGTGGAAAAAAGAAAAACCTCTCAGACCCACGCCTAGAAATCACGAACCAAACGGAAGTGTGAACGAGCCCCGTGTGGGATTTGAACCGGTTCCCTGCAAACATGGTTTTGACCTGTAAATCCCCAGGTTGATGGCCCAATAGACCTAACCAATTTCCCCTTCCTCTGTGCCCCCCCAGGTGAATGGACTTGCCCGTTCTCCCAACTCTCTCTCTCTCTCTCTCTCTCTCTCTCTCTCTCATTTTTTTAATTCCCAACTCTCAGTATGGACCGTGTTTGCTGTGGTGGGAGAGAGGGTGACACTAGAATTCCTCTACCCTGGCAATTCATCAGAGCCCAAGAACATTCTTAGGAGAGTACTGACTTCTTCTCTGAGCCTTTTTACAGCCAAGATTGAGCAGGCATGGAGTGATTCGGTCCTACCCATATACTACTTTTTTTTAAAAAAAAAAGGGGGGGTGGTTCCCAGGTCCGATTTTAAAGCTCTGTGTCCAAGTGCCCCTTTCCCTGTGAAAACCTGTTCTTTAAAGCTGAATTGGAGCAAACAGCCATTTGGGTTTTCTGCGGATTGATGTTTGCTCTGATTCAGCTTTAAAGAGCAGCTTTAAATCTCCAGATCTAAAAAAAGGGTGCTCAGAGAGAGCTTTAAAGTGTGGACGATGCATGAAAACAGCGGAGGAATGGCAAGGGTGGATAAGCTCTGAGCTTTGTTGCTGCTGCTATATCCCCCAAGATATAAAAGAACTTGTAATGCTTCCAAAGGGAAGGAACTGAACCAATATGGTGAGCCGCTGAATACCATCTCCTGGGAATCGCAGGTGGGGAGAGATCCTGCTTGTGGACTTTCCATTCAGACACCTGGTTGGACACTGGGAGAACAAGATGCTAGACTAAAGCCCCCCCCCCCCTTGGTCCTGATCCTGCAACTGGGCTTTCTTGACATCCTTAAATGCCTCTGAAGCCTGTGGGCTGCCCTTGGCACAGGGCCTGTTTTGGCGATTTGTGGGTGACGCTCCTTTCTCCTCTCTGCTCTTGTTCTCCAGTTCCGGTACAAGAGGCGAGTTTACATCCAGAGCCTGCTGGACGACAAGCAGTTTGCCAAGTTGCACACAAAGGTAAGAAGAGACCGCCATCCTCAAGGCGAGCAGGGGAGGCCCTTGCACATGACCCAGCCCCTGGTAGTCTGGCCATTCCTGAGACAATGAGAAGGTTCCCTCACCCCCTCCCTCCTTGCAGAGAAAACGTTTGGTCAGCTTGGGAGTCAAAATGGTTTCAGGACGGTCTTCCTGTGCTGCTCCAGACATGTGGTTTATATATTTACGTACGTGTTTGCTTGGTAGATTTATGAACATTTAGTATATATCTAAGACATTATTTTTTTTATTTCAAGACACATTCATAGCTACTACCCAGCATGGTTTTATCCTTTTGAGTACCAGTTGCTGGAAACCACGGGAAGGGAGCTGGGCATGTTTAGCCTGGAGAAGAGGAGGTTAAGGGGTGATATGATAGCCATGTTCAAATATATAAAAGGATGTCACATAGAGGAGGGAGAAAGGTTGTTTTCTGCTGCTCCAGAGAAGCGGACACGGAGCAATGGATCCAAACTACAAGAAAGAAGATTCCACCTAAACATTAGGAAGAACTTCCTGACAGTAAGAGCTGTTTGACAGTGGAATTTGCTGCCAAGGAGTGTGGTGGAGTCTCCTACTTTGGAGGTCTTTGGGCAGAGGCTTGACAACCATGTGTCAGGAGTGCTCTGATGGTGTTTCCTGCTTGGCAGGGGGTTGGACTCGATGGCCCTTGTGGTCTCTTCCAACTCTATGATTCTATGATTCTATGGCTCACGTGCTCGGAAACTGCTTTCAGGCTTCCCATAATGGGCAACTGGTTGGCCTCTGTGAGAAGAACAGGATGGTGGACCAGCTGGGCCACTGGCCTGATCCAGCAGCAGGCTCTTCCTACGTTCTTTTATCTACACTGGCTGGCAGCAGCTCTCCAGGGTTTCAGACCAGGGCAGGTTGGAGACATTCCTTGCCCGACCTGGAGATCCCAGGAATTAAATGTGGATTTGTTTTCATGCAAAGCAGGCAATCTGTTTTCATGCAAAGCAGGGATGCGGGTGGCATTGTGGGTTAAACCACAGAGCCTAAGGCTTGACAATCAGAAGGCCGGCGGTTCGAATCCCCGCGACGGGGTAATCTCCCGTTGCTCAGTCCCTGCTCCTGCCAACCTAGCGGTTCAAAAGCACATCAAAGTGCAAGTAGATAAAGAGGTACCGCTCCAGCGGAAAGGTAAACGGTGTTTCCGTGCGCTGCTCTGGTTCGCCAGAAGCGGCTTAGTCATGCTGGTCACATGACCCGGAAGCTGTACGCCGGCTTCCTCGGCCAATAAAGCAAGGTGAGTGCCGCAACCCCAGAGTCGGTCACGACCGGACCTAATGGTCAGGGGTCCCTTTTCCTTTACCTTTAGGCAATCTGCCACTGAGCTGCAGCCCTTCCATTGGAGAGTGCCAGTCGGATGCCTCCTTGGTCTTTGAGCCATGGCTTGCCTACTCCCACCGCCTAAGAGAGGGCTCCAACACTTGGCCCCGCAAAGTATGCCTCAGCTGCTGAAGCAACTCTTGTTGTGTGAGACATAAAATGATGCCCATTCCCCCTTCTCCCCTCCTGCCTACATCCCTCCCCCCTTTTGCTCACAGCAGGGCCGCTCAATTTGGCCTGTGGCTCCAGGGGTGCCGGCCTGGTTTCTGGCGCTCTTGTGCAGGGAGAAGGAGGGGGAGAGCGCCTCTGAGGTTTCAGTCCATCTAGGAAACAGCAGCTGTTGGGCGGAGGGGGAAACGCTGCAGATGCAAAGCAGGGAGAGAAATGATGATCTCTCCCCGCTGCCCCCCCCACCGCCCTGTTTGTCCAGATGGATCCCTCCAACTGACCCAGAGGCATCAAGCAGGCAAGATCATAGAGGAGTGCAGTTGGAAGGCACACCCAGGGATCATCTGGTCCAGCGGTTCTCAACCTGTGGGTCCCCAGATGTTGTTGGACTACAACTCCCATCATCCCTAGCTAGCAAGGCCAGAGCTCAGGGATGATGGGAGTTGTAGTCCAACAACATCTGGGGACCCACAGGTTGGGTCTGCTGCTGCAGAGCCTGGCAGGCAGCTTGTTGTCCTTGTGGCCGAGGCCACAAACCGCTTGGGTTGGTCCCTTGCCCGTTCCAGGGGTTGAGGACCTGCTGGACTAAATCCCGATCTTTTTTTATTAGAAAGAGCCTTGCAGAATCAGGCCAAAGGAGACCATTTGGCCTGGCCTTCTGCCTCTAGCAATGGTGAGCCCTCACCTTGAGGAAGCACCAGGGTGATGTTCATCCCAAGGGAAGGCTGGCCTGTTTCTCTCCTGCCTCCGAAGCAGCTCACGTCTGGTGCTCTGATCTCCTTGGAGAAGAAATGCAGCAGAAGCGCTCTGAGATGTACAAATACCAGCCATCGGCAATTTGAAGAGTCGGCCAGCGGAGCCTCTTTCCACCCTTCCCTGTCTGTCTTTTTGTGTGTGCATGAGCAATATCTCAGAGCAGCCTTTATTTTATTTTGCAAGAAGCTGTCTTTGCTCCGTGCGGTTGGCAATGTGCTCCCCCCTCCGCCCCCTGCAATTCCCTCTGATTGGGTTAAGATAGCAGTTTTCATCCGTGCCCTTTTGGCAAGGAAAGCAGCCTTCAGAAAATGATTGCAAAGTGGCAATTGGTAAGCAGCCGCAAATATTGACTTGGTCTGTGGACGGCTTCTGTGCAGTTCAGAATACTTTGAGGCTGCGTTCCGTTCAATGAGCGTTATCTTGGTGCGGATACAAATCTTCCGCAGAGTTAATTACCTCTAGGCCAGTGTGAGCCATTTTGAACTTCTCATCATGAGTCAGAGGAGATAGCTTGATACCCTCTATAATTAAGGAAATGTTGTTAGTAAAATCATCACAGAATTGTGGTTTTTTTTTTGAAGACTTGTGATCCCTGGAGGTGCTTTTAGGAGCGCTCTTTGATTTCCACTGCTGCAATTCTGCACAAGGAAACCCGGCTCTCTTTTTAGGCAGGCTACACTTTTGTGATGGCTAAAGGTGCAGAAATCTCCGAAGAATGTCTCACGGAATGGGGAGAGCCATGTGGCAGCGATGTGAGCCAGTGTCTAGATTGTGACTCGTCCATGGATATACTGATTGGAGTAGACCCTGCGGCTGTTTTCAGGAGGGGTTTTCAATTGGGTTTTGAAACCGTTTCTCACCGTGGTTCTGCTTGAGGATGGGCAATGATGTCTAGCAAAGGCCTGATCTTTCCAGGAGCTGCTGTTCCCTTCCGTAAGGAAAACCTCACAGCAAGATTCCAGGCAATGCTTTCTCCCAGAGACTTGCCTGTGACTGAGGACATAGGTCCAATCTTAGGGCTCATCCACACTTAAGTTTTGCCCCACAGTTTCTAGACCCAGGCCCACACTTTCCCGGTCCACGTCTGAGCTCTTTTTTAACTTCCCCGGCCACTTCCCCCACTCTCGAATGCTGAATCAAAATGCCACAAATGATTTATTATTTATTCTCATTATTTATTAAATTTGTATTTATTGGTCCTGCTAGCTAGGAATGATGGGAACTGTGGTCTTTTAGAAGACATCTGAAGGCAGCCCTGTTTAGGGAACCTTTTAATGTTTAATAAATTATTGTATTTTAATATTCTGTTGGAAGCCGCCCAGATTGGCGGGGTATAAATATTATTATTAGTATTATTATTATTATTATTATTATTATTATTATTATTATTATTATTATTATTATTATTATTAATATCATCCAAAAGCAGCTGGAAACCAGTTAGGGAAGCCCTGCTAGGCTGTATTTACTCACTTTAGAGCCCACTTGAGAGCCAGTGTGGTGTAGTGGTTAAGAGCGGTAGTCTCATAATCTGGGGAACCAGGTTCGCGTCTCCGCTCCTCCACATGTAGCTGCTGGGTGACCTTGGGCCAGTCACACTTCTCTGAAGTCTCTCAGCCCCACTCACCTCACAGAGTGTTTGTTGTGGGGGAGGCAGGGAAAGGAGAATGTTAGCTGCTTTGAGACTCCTTAAAGGGAGTGAAAGGCGGGATATCAAATCCAAACTCTTCTTCTTCTATTATATGGCTTGCTTAGTTAATCTTCTGGTACTGGGATTAAATAAGACCTCATTATATACCATTTCATTACAGTCATACCTTGGATCTCAAACACCTTGACTCCCAAGCAAATCGGCTCCCGAACGACGGAAACCTGGAAGTGAGTGTTCTGGTTTTCGAACGATTTTCAGAAGCTGAATGTCTGGTGCGGCTTCGGATTGGCTGCAGGACGCTCCTGCAGCCAATCGGAAGCTGCGCCTTGGTTTTCAAATGGTTCTGGGAGTCAAACGGTCCTGGAGCACATTCTGTTCGAGAACCAAGGAACGACTGTATGTTTTTCCAGAACGTCATGTGCAGATCTCAGGGCACATCACAACATAAAAATACACAAATTTCTGGTGGTGTGTAACAGTGTAACACAGTATTCCCCCAGTTGGTTAAAACACTGAAGCTCTTTGAGGGAGGTTGATGTCTGATGTACGGCAGTGCGGCAGCTCAAGTCTAGCACCACAGAGCCCCAGGTTCGAATCCTGCCTGCGTCCCAGAGCTCCCTTGGGCTAGCCGCTCTCTTAACGCAGCCTACTTCGCAGGGTCGTTGTGACGAGGTGACTCTGCGGGCCACCTCGAGCTCCTCGGAGGAGAGGCAGGGATAAACGAAGCAAACCGGCAAAGAAGCGCGTTCTGCTGCTGGGATGGTATCGATCCTGCTGTGGCTGCCTCTTTCATGACACTGTTTTATTGATCTGAATGTCTTGTCGTCGGCTGCTTTGGAGGAAAAACAGGACAGCATTCTTTTTTAAAAAATAAACAAATGACTAAATGAGAGGGAGGACATTGCCTCCACCCCCCCAGCCCCAGCCCATCCTTTCCTGGGCTCTCTGTCCTCTGGAACCTCTCATGGTGTTGAGTTTCAGCCTTTGGAGCCGATGGCAGGTGGTTGGCAGTTGCCCGCTTCCTTCTGGGTCATGCAGCACCAGAGAGGCCGTTCGGGACAGCTGGCCTGAGAGAGGAGAGAGAGGCAGAGGTCTGGCAGGGCGAGGGGGGAGGCAGGAAAGGCACAAACGCCTCCTGCAACAGCAGCAGTGAGGGGCTTGCAGAAAGGGTCATTTG
This sequence comes from Podarcis bocagei, assembly GCF_964188305.1. NCBI lineage: Eukaryota > Metazoa > Chordata > Lepidosauria > Squamata > Lacertidae > Podarcis > Podarcis bocagei. The sequence continues at coordinate 4,012,377 of NC_138135.1, forward strand.
CAAAGCTGGCCGCGGTGCGTCCCCTCAGCACAGCCGCTGCTGTTTTGCTTGGACGGAGGGAAGGTTGTGGAATGTGCGAGTGTGTGTGTGTGTGTCCGCCTGACAGTGAGCATTTGTGTGCGTGTGTGTCCGTCCGGGTGTGAGCTCTACGCCCTGTCCTCAAGCCAGTGTGGAGATGAGCGAGGGACAGAGTCAGCGCCGTGGGGTGGAAGATGGGCGCCTCTCTGGGAAGGAAACCGACCCCGCGGGGAGACCAGGAGCAAAAGCCGAGGCGTGGCAGGTCCAGAGCCAAAAGCAAGGTACCCCACCCTCACTTAGCCACACGCTCTGGGTTTGACCTTCCTCACTGCCGCTCCGTTGGTGGGGAAAGGGATGGGGACTCCCTCCAGGCTGCCTGGGCTGGCCTCCACTTTTGACACATGGCCTTGCTGTGGGCGTGCGTTGGCCATTTGTGCCCCTCCACCGCCCTCCAACTGGATTTCTGCCCCTGGCACATGGGCTGATAACTAGGGCAGCGTTCTCTCGTCCCTGGGGGTGGAAGGGTGCTAGCAGGATGGAAATGAAGCTAACTTCTGCACAGAAGCTGGTTCTCGGCTACCGTTAAGGGTGGCAGAGCCACAGGACATGCATGGATTTGACCCTCAGGGCACCAGTTCGCTGGCAAGTTGTTCTCTGCAGCCGCTCTGAAATGTCCTTAGGCTCTGGGGGCTGGACGAAGGGTTCAACTCTCTGGTTCTGTGATTCCGTGCTGCAAGGCCCGATCGCTCCTGTTTTGAGCAAAGTCTGGGGGGGCAAGCTTTTATCCTCATTCTCCAGCATCTCTTAGGCTGGCCTTGCGGCCTCTTGCTATTTCATGGATATTTGATTGTGCCACACTGTCTGCTTCACACTGGGGGGTGCAGTGGAGGGGGGAGCAGGGGGAGGGGGCAGGATACGAACCTGAGTCCATGAACCTGGCCCATGGAGATGCCACCTCGGAACCTGTACAGATCCTTGGTGCGCTGGCACAGGAGTCAATCTGGGGTGGTGGTCTGCGAGGGGCTCTGTCCCCAATCCTGAGGCCAGACTGGATTTCCCATCCAGGACAGAGACTCCCCCTCCTCCTCTTCCTTTGAGACTTCCCTGCTGGGGTGGCAGCTAAAGACCTCTCTCTCTCCCTCTCTCTCTCTCTCCCTCCCTCTCTCTCTGGGTTTTTCTTTCTTTTTCATTGTGCGTCAGGGAATTGATTATCTGACAGCTCGTGGTGGCAAACAGATGAGATGCACCTACTTGCTTGCTGTTTAACCTCGAGCTTCGTCCGTGACAGCACGCGGGCTGGATTGGGGGGGGGGCTTGTCCTTGGACACCTGTGGGCAGGGGCTGCACTGGTGGCGGTGGGCTTCAGCCCACCTGCGGCTTCCCTTTTGCACTCACAGATCCTGTCCCTGCCCTGGACTTTCCTGCCTTGCCAGCTGGTGATGATTCCTGAAGGGCAGTTGGAGTCAGTTCCCTGCAAGAAGAACATCTCATTTCCTCCCTTCTGTTGCAGTTTGGGGGAGAGAAAAGGAGCCTCTGCTACATGCACTCCTTCTTTCCTTCCTTCCTCTATTTCTCCCCCTCCCTCTTTCCTTTTTGTAATGAGCTGGATTCCCCCACCCTGCCCTTTTCTGGAGGCTGTTGATTTTCCTTACAATTCCTTCCTAATGGGGGATAATGGGCTGCTTTGCCAAGGGCCACCAGCTGGGCAGCTGTGAGCCAAACACCCCCGCAACATCTCTCCCCCCATTCCAGCCCCTCCTTTCCTCTACCAGCACATTCTTGGCTATTAACTTCATATCCCGACTTTGGCAGCCGCCCCTCCAAGCACACTTAAAGGAGTTGTCTGCTGACGCCAAGCAGTTTTGTGTAAATGAGAGGCGATCTGAGCCAGCCTGCCACAGTTACCTGGAGCCCAGAGAAGGCCTGAGAGGTGTCCTGAGGATCTCAGCACCCCTGGGTGGGGGCCAGGAACACAAGAGTCAGCCTGGCCAATTGCTTACTAACCCAAAGCACCAAATGATTTGTAGCTGTGTCAAAATGTGTCCGTCTGAATTTTGAGTCCCAAAATATAGTTTATCTGTGCAGGGAAGAAGGAGGGGGCCCTGGAAAGCCTGTTCACCTTCTGCCCCACCTGAAGCCACACCATGTACTCAGTGGTGGTATTTCCTCCTCTGCTGAGGCGTTGATGCCACCTTTTCACAAACTGCTATATTCATTCTTGGATGAAGGAATTGAGGGGATGCTCAACGAATTTGCAGGTGGCACTAAACTGGGAAGGGTAGCTAATGCTGCAGAAGAGAGAATCAGAGTTGAAGATGACCAGTAACAGATTGGAGAACTGGGTGCAAGCTAACAAAATGAGTTTCAATAGGGACAAATGTCAGGTTCTGCGCTTAGGCAGGAAGAACCAGATAAACAAATATAGGATGGGGGACATCTGGCTTGCCAGTAGTACAGGTGAAAAGGATCTAGGGGTCTTGGTGGACTACAAACTTCATATGAGCCAACACTGTGATGCAGCAGCAAAAAAGGCAGATGCTATTCTAGGCTGCATCAATTCCATCAAGGGGAGTCATAGTACCAATTCTGTGCACCACAATTTGAGAAGGATGTTGACAAGCTGGAAGGTGTGCAAAGGAGGGAACCAAGATGATGTGTGGCTGAGGTGTGGACCCTGGTTTCCAAGCAAGCTCTTCCGCAGCTGTGGGAACGAAAGACACAGCAAGGCTCCTCTCACCTTGCTTCTCACCAGCCGAGCTGCAGCAGAGCACGGACCATTTCCCTGGCGTGCAGCTGACCCGCTCATAACTCTTTCCTCGAAGCCCGGAGATAAATCCCAGGTTGTGATGGGAGCGATCGGTAATTCTGGCATGGTGCCTTCAGCATTCACGAACTATTAGGCCTCCATGCTTGTGAAAGAGCAATAAGGGGCAGCCTTCATGGATGAGGTTTCCTATTTCCCTCCTCGTTCTGCTCCTGTTTCTGCTGCACTGGGGGTCTCCCACTCGCCGGATTATTGTCTTTACTGCTGCGTATTTCACCGGAGCTTTTTACTGTGAGCGTTCCTCGGCCTGCCTAGTACCAAACTACCAACCCTTCGCATTGCTTCTTCCTAACGTGACTGGATGCAATTGTGGTCGCCACAAAAAAAGGACAGCCAATATTAGTAAAGGGGAGGGGGTTTTTTATATGGCCTAGGACCCTCGTACCTACAGGACCGCCTCTTCTGGTATGTCCCACGGAGGACCTTACAGTCTTCAGACAAAAACACCTTGGAGATCCCGGGCCACAGGGAGGTTAGGCTGGCATCGACCAGAACCAGGGCTCTTTTGGCCGTGGCCCCAATCTGGTGGAATGCTGTGTCACAAGAGACTAGGGCCCTGCGGGACTTGACTTCTTTCCGCAGGGCCTGCAAGACAGAGCTGTTCCACCAGGCCTTTGGCCAAGGCGCAGTCTGACCCCCTCCTTTGGTAATCCTCATAGAACTCTAGCCCAGTGGTTGCCATAAATTTGATTCTGAATTGATTTTAGAATGAATTGATTTTAGAATGCTGTGTTACTTTTATTTTTGTTAGCCGCTCTGAGCCTGGCTTCGGCTGGGGAGGTGGGATATAAATAAATTATTATTATTATTATTATTATTATTATTATTATTATTATTATTATGCAGAGATTGGGTAGCCATCTGTCATGGATGCTTTAGCTGAGATTCCTGCAGTGCAGGGGGTTGGACTGAATGTCCCTCGGGGGTCCCTTCCAACTCTATGATTCTGATTCTACCTCTGACTCTCAGATGCTGAGGGCAAACACTGGAGCTGACACTTGGCTGCCCAGCCTCTCTCTCTCTCTCTGTCTGGAGGAACCTGGCCAGTTGCTTATGGGCAAGGCGGTCCTTTTTGACCCAGCAAGCCTGTTTTTAATCGGTCAGTTGAGGCAGTGCAAGGGTTAAACCAGAATCCAGGAGGGACCAAAACAGATGTCGTGTTCCAAGGCACTAAATCGCCAACAGTACAGCCAGTGGAATTGCAGGGAGACTAAGGTGCAGGGGAGATTGCAAAATAATGGCAGGTAACGCCACTAATGTGTCGAACGCCGTAAGTGAAATATAAGATTGAGAGGGAGAGGAGAGAAATAAAGACGAAAAGGCAGGGATGCAGCAGTTGGAGGAGGATGCATTGATGAAACTGGGGAAATCATGAAATACAAAACATCAGGCAAAGCCAGGTAAGGAAAGGAAAGAAACTTTTTTTAAAAGCAAGAGGCAGGAAGGTGGGATGCAAACTCTTAGCAGTGACGCAGCCCTGATCAGCCAGCTCTGCCTTCAGAGGGTTGTGATGCTGGGATTTTATGGGAAGGCAGGAACGTATCCCATAAAATCCTGATTGGAAGCAAGCGTGTGGGCGGTCAAGTGAAGTGTCAATGGGCACTCAACTGAAGACTCGTCCAGTCAATGATTTCATTCATTCATTCATTCATTTCATTTCACCTTTCACCAGCTTTCATGAAATTAAAAGACGCCTGCTTGTTGGGAGAAAAGCAATGACAAACCTAGACAGCATCCTAAAAAGCAGAGACATCACCTTGCCACCAAAGGTCTTTATAGTTAAAGCTATGGTTTTCCCAGTAGTGATGTATGGAAGTGAGAGCTGGACCATAAAGGCCAAAAATATTTTGATTTCTAACACTCCCTGTGACATAGCCCTGGTGTTTCTCACTGCCATCCACATAACTCAGGCATTTGATCCCTAAACTGTGTGCATCAGGCAGACCCCATACAGGTGGCAACAGGTTCTCATCCCTTGGCTTTATTTAGACCAAGTTGGGCGGAGAAGCTGGAGGGTGTCTAAGTTAGTCATGCAGGATAGAATCCCATTGGTTACACTTCCATGAACCCCCATGAAACCTGCATGTTTGTTCGCTGAGTTTATAAATTCATAAGTCTCTCTCTCTCTGGTTAAAGGAAAATACATGAAGCATTGCACATGAAATATGCAAAACGATGAACAATAGAGGCTAGCAATCATGGCATAAAAAGCACACGCCGCTCAAATGAAACGTCTAAAACCCACTTCCCAGCGGCATCCCTGAAAACACGGAATGGAGAACGGGAGCCAAGGAAACCGCCTTGCATGTAGAAGCACTCTCATTTGCTGCTGAAACTAAAAGAGAGCCAGAGGAGCCTCTTTGGGGAGGGTGTTCCAAAGCGGGGGGGTGGGCACTACGCATTATTCTGGTGTGAACAGAATTGGACTGTGGAGGAGGAGGAGAGCAGTTGGAGGAAATGGGAGTGGCTACAGAATGTCACAGGTGGCGCTGTGGTCTAAAGCACAGAGCCCAGGGCTTGCCGATCAGAAGGTAGGCCGTTCGAATCCCCATGTCAGGGTGAGCTTCCGTTGCTCGGTCCCTGCTCCTGCCAACCTAGCAGCTCAAAAGCACGTCAAAGTGCAAGTAAATAAATAGGTAGTGCTCCAGTGGGAAGGTAAACGGCATCCTTTACCTTTACCTTTTACAGAATGTCTACAGAATGGCTCCCTACCCAGTTCTACATCTCTTTTAAATCAGAACCAGTGAAGGCGGTGAAGGTCCTGTGTGAGTGCCTGGAGGTGGTTAGAGGATGGATGCTGGATGGATTGAGGCTGAATCCTGACAAGATAGAAGTACTGTTTTGGAGGGACAGGGGTCGGGCTGGTGTGGGGGACTTCCTGGTCCTGAATGGGGTAACTGTGCCCCTGAAGGACCAGGTGCACAGCCTGGGAGTCATTCTGGACTCACAGCTGTCCATGGAGGTGCAGGTCAATTCTGTGTCCAGGGCAGCTGTCTACCAGCTCCATCTGGTACGCAGAATGAGACCCGCCCTGCCTGCAGACTGTCTCGCCAGAGTGGTGCATGCTCTAGTTATGTCCCACTTGGACTACTGCAATGTGCTCTGCGTGGGGCTCCCTTTGAAGGTGACCTGGAAACTACAACTAATCCAGAATGTGGCAGCTAGACTGGTGACTGGGAGAGGCTGCTGAGACCATATAACACCAGTCCTGAAAGGCTCCCAGTATGTTTCCGGGCACAATTCAAAGTGTTGGTGCTGACCTTTAAAGCCCTAAACGGCCTCAGCCCAGTAGACCTGAAGGAGAGTCTCCACCCCCATCATTCAGCCCAGTCTTTGAGATCCAGCTCTGAGGGCCTTCTGGCGGTTCCCTACCTGCGAGAAGTGAGGTTACAGGGAACCAGGCAGAGGGCCTTCTCGGTAGTGGTGCCCACCCTGTAGAACGCCCTCCCATCAGATGTCAAGGAAACAAACATCTATCTGACTTTTATAAGACACCTGAAGGCAGTCCTGTTTAGGGAAGTTTTTAATGTTTGATGTTTTATCGTGTTTTTAATATTTTGCTGGGAGCTGCCCAGAGTGGCTGGGGAAACCCAACCAGATGGGTGGGGAATAAATAATAAATTGTTGTTGTTGTTGTTGTTACCGTTACCCCTCCATAGAATCCTTCGCTGATGCCAAGAGATATCAGCGGCGCAACCAGCTCCCATTTTACAAGGACCCTCAGGGGACAGGCCAGGGCTCCCTTGACTTTTCCAGGTGGCTGCCTTAGGACCTCTTCTCCCTGCAAATGGAAACAGAGTTCAGGTCATGAGAAGAGGCAATAATATGCCCCACATTGACCATACCAGGCAGTGTGTGTGTGTGTGTGTGTGTGTGTGCTCTTCTATAATGTGTGCAGCAGCATGCTATGCGAGACCTGCGACCAAAGGCAAAGTATCATCCTGCAGGCGACAGCGCTGACACAGCCGAGAGGGTAATTGGGTCCGTCCGCTGGTTTCCTTTTCTTCCCAGCTCCTTCGTTTGTTCCGTGCAAGACTGCAGAAATCTCTCAGAGACTTCATCGAGCAGCTTGCTGTCAGCTTCAGTGGAATGGAATGTACGGTTTGATTCCAGCTCATCTGGAGCTGCCATATGGAGTAACACGAGAAAAGGATTCCGCACGACTGCCTTGTTTATTTTGCTGCTGCTCTCCAGATTTTCGCTTTGGCCCAAGATCTTCCTTTGCTCCTGACACAGTTTCAATAGCATTTGACCCGCCGAACGCTGACAAGGTCACGAGAGGCAAAGCTCTAATGTTACACACAAACAGGATCTCTGTTGGGGTAACATCTGGAGGGGGTTTCTCCAGGGGGTCATCTGTTGACCAGAGACCCGGCTCCTCTCTGCTGCTCCTTTCGCAGGTTTGTGGGACATAATTTTGAAATTGTGTAACCGAATCGTCCAAGGAAAGCCAAGACTGGCCTTTGAAAGCCTTGCCAAGTTCCCACCCTCATGGAGGAATGATCTCCCAGCTGGGGCTCAAGGATGATGCCATCAGGCCGAAAGGAAAAGGGTGTGTTTTTATAAGGGGCGCCTGCAGAAAACAGTGCATAGATCAGGTTTATTTCTGTGCCGCAAAAGCTGGCGCATGATGCAGCCCTTGAAACAACACTCCAAACGCCGGCGCTTGGGGAAAATCTCTCCAGCAGATCAGCGCTCCTTAGAGCCGAGCCAAATTGGTGTCAGCATGAGCCTCTGAACATTTTCCTTAAATGAAAGCTGTTTACGGGCTTTGCAATTAAGCAGTCATATCTCTATCCTGGTCTTCTCCCTGCTGTCTGAGAGGTCATCCTCATTACGAGGCATCATCTTTCTCACGATCAGAGCGAAGTGCCTCGAAAACGGGCAAAGTTGCAAAAAATAAATAAATGGGCTGCCTTCCCTGGGGAACAAACCGCTTGTACGTTTGCCTCTGTTGCCTTCTAACTGGGACTCCTGACAACTGGAAGTTAGTTAGTCACTAACAGTTCGATCCTGCTTAGAGATGCAAGAGGGCAACAGTTTCATTTTCTCCCTCAATCGGTGCTGTTTCCGTTCTGTTACAGTTTGACTTCTGCTAAAACCTACATTGTTTGCTCTGCTCCCCGCTCATCCACAGCCCCAGGAAAACCAGCGGTTTAGCACTGAACTGGACCACCGAAGATTGCCATTTGTTCCAATTTAGCTCCAAAGAGTGGTTTATAATAATAATAATAATAATAATAATAATAATAATAATAATAATAATAATAATAATAATAATATATTTATTGTCATTGCCCCCTCTCGGGGACAACAAAATTACTTAGGGGGGAAGCATCAAGGTAAAGGCAAAACCACACAAGCGGAAGTCTGGACCAACCCTGAGGGGTGATGTGTTAGCAGTCTTCAAATAGCTTTCCCACGGAAGGTGGACCAACCTTGTTTTCTGCTGTTCCAGAGGGCTCCTTAGCCAGTGGTTTCAAATGACAAGGAGGGAGATTCTGACTAAGCAGTAGGAATAGCTTTCTGACAATAAGAGCTGTTCAGCAATGGAACAGACAACCTCGGGAGGTGGTGGGCTCTCCTTCCTTGGAGGTTTTTAAGCAGACGTTGGTTGGCCATCTGCCAAGGATTCTTTAGCTGTGATTCCAGCATTGCATGGGGGTTGGACTAGATGTCCTTTGATGTTTCTTCCAATTCTACAAATCAATGATTCCATGACTCTTGGTGAATCCCACTTATATTTGCTTGCATGGTTTCTGCTCGAATGCTTCTCCCAGACTTGTCTGAGCAAATGTTTCTGTAGTTTGTTTTTTATTTTTTAAGCAAGCCGATCATCATCATCATCATCATCATCATCATCATCATCATCATCATCTCAGAGTCCCTGAATCCTTGGCTGCCTGCAGCTCTTGTGCCCCCAAAGGCTGACGACTCCTTTTTCTCCATGCTGCCCTTTTGCAGAGGCTCTGGCAGGAAGCAAATTAATTTCCAGAAGCTGTTTTAGTACTCCAAACATTTCATGAGCCAGCGGTGGAGCCCTGCCAGGCCAAGCAGAGGACGGAATTGGCCCTCCGCTCCTTCCCTGGTTGGCGAGGAGTGAGCTGGGGACCGCTGGTATTTTAACACTTGCCCCATAGGACTGGATCGGATTGTGGTCAGAGTGTGACCCTGAGGGCATCAATCAATATGGAAGAGGCCCTTGGTCAGAGAGAGTGGGCCAGGGGGCACAGTTGGCATGGGCCAACTTTCTCCCGCAAGAGGCAGAAGCCAAACTGCAGTGACTTTGCTTGGATTCCTGGATTGGCTTCCAGGGTTTTAAAGCTAAAACAGCAGGGCTTCTGTTTTCCAGGGAATGGAAGGTTGTTTCAAAGAGGGATCACTGCTCACGGTACATTTGTCCTCTTCTGCTTCTGGTCAATGGACTTGGCAGGTTTTGGAGCTGGTCTGAAGTCCTGTGCCACCTCTTCTTGACATGGGATGAACATGGGGTGAGAAGGAACAGGCTTCCTCACCTGCCTTTGTCAATCTTTGTCAGATGCTCTGGAGCACAGTTCCCATCAGCCTCAGAGCCATTCTGTCTGGGGCTCTTGGGGGCATATGGATGTTCTACACTGTGGGAAGCAAAATCTCTTCCCAGTTTCACACCCTGGAAAACTAGAGTCTCCTTAGCAGATAAAATGATGCAGGGAGTCCGTGCCTTGAAGGTAAAAGGTTCATGGGTAGAAGGGACATGTGGTTTAAACCACTGAGCCTCTTGGGCTTGCTGATCAGAAGGTCAGCGGTTCGAATCTCCATGATGGGCTGAGCTCCCATTGCTCTGTCCCAGCTCCTGCCAACCTAGCAGTTCAAAAGCATGCCAGTGCAAGTAGATAAATCGGTACCACTGCAGTGGGAAGGTAAACGGCGTTTCCTTGCGCTCTGGTTTCCATCACGGTGTTCTGTTGTGTCAGAAGTGGTTTAGTCATGCTAGCCACGACCCGGAAAGCTGTCTGTGGACAAACACTGGCTCCCTCAGCCTGAAAGCGAGATGAGCGCCTCATCCCATGTCGCCTTTGGTTGGACTCAACGATCCAGGAGTCCTTTACCTTTTCTTCTTCTTCTTCTTCTTCTTCTTCTTCTTCTTCTTCTTCTTCTTCTTCTTCTTCTTCTTCTTCTTCTTCACCTTTAGAAGGTTCAAAAGCCTTTGGGACAACGGAAATGCAACTGCAGCAAGGCTTGGGGGCCAGATGCATCTGTCCAGGTCTCTCTACTTGGCCCTCAGAAGTCTCCCCAGGCCACACCTGCCCTCAATTGCCCCTCTCTCCCCAGACACACACAGACACACACCCCAGCCACATGGTTCTGTGGATTGCACCCTTTCCGTCAAACAAGACTGCTGCTGCTTTGCAAGCAAAGCTTGTCTGCCCTCTGAATTTTCAGTGCTGCTGCCTTTGGTTTGTTATGATTTTTTTTAATACGGAGGAGTCTCAAGAGTTTGAGGCTGCCTCTCCCTTCCCCTCCATCCTTGCATGCCGGCTGGGGGCTGTAGGGGAGGGGGAAGGCATCCCAATTGTCAGGGATGCTTGGGTTCTGCTAAGTGTACAGGGCCAGAGTGGTGGCAACTGAGAGTCAGCTCCCCATGCAGAGATGTAGCATATTATTGACAGATCGCCCTCATGTCCACGGCTGATGGGAGAGCAGAGGGGCAGCAGCCGGCGTTCCCAGAGCCAGATTGATCGGCCTGAGATTGATTGGTGCGAAGGGATGTGTGTGTGTGTGTTTGTGTGTGTGTCTGTGCGACAAGCAAACAGAGTTCCTGATTACACGATTCGGGATTGGAGGGGAAACATCTCTTGCCCTGCTTTCGCGTTTCTCCATCTCTCTCTTCTCCCTCATTTAAAACATCTTAAAAAATAATCAAAGGGGAATCTTGCAAAGCAGCAGGCGTGTTCCAGAAGAGTAGCCATGTTTATCTGCAGTAAAAACTACAAGGAAGGAATAAACACATATTCTTTACTTGTGACACCAAAGCCATTACAGAAAAAGAAAACAAAATATCACATAGAACAGGATAAAACACATTATGTGGTTAAAATAATGATTGAAACGAGGCATTATGTCAGATAATAATTTGCTCCCATGAGGAATTTAGCTTACCATCCCTGCAAACTTTTCTCCTTAAAGTTGCCGCTCTAAAGGCAAACAGGCCAATTTTTTTCCAGAAGTGTAGCAGGGACCTGCCCCCTAAAAAGTTAACCCAATCAATCTCCCAATTGGTAGACCCCAAAATTTTAAGCATGTGGACTAAAGCCACTTCTGGGGCCCCTCTGGGATTAGGGACCCTAAAGCTCAAGCTTCATTAGTTCCGTAGTGGATCCATGGGGATCCACTTGCAAGGGAAGAATTGCTCTTCCCAGGTCCAACCAGTGCTGGTTCAATGTGATCCCTCCCACAGATCTGGGGCCTGGAGGGGAGGCATCCAGACTTTGTGGACCTCAAGGGCAGCTTTCCCCAACCTGTTCTTTCTGGAATCAGGAGCCTTTGTTGTGTGTGTGCAGAGGTGCGACAAAGGAGTCACGTTGATACTGAAAATAAAAGCCCTGCACCAAATTGTTAAGGGGAAAAAATCCTACTCAACAGCCCGGCTTGTCGGGGTGCAAGTCCCCAGAAGGTCCATGCGGTCAGTAAAAGAAGGAATCTCCAGCCAAGTAATTTGGAGCAAAACAGTGGTTAGTAGACCAGTGTTTCCCAACCTTTTTTGGGCAAAGGCACACTTGTTTCATGAAAAAAATCTCGAGGCACACCACCATTACAGCCCCGTGACATCAGCGCGCAGCGTCACGCCGGGAGGGACATGAATTGCTAGCAAATTACATAATCACCTCCTTGAGGGCTGGCTCATCTTCTCCGAAGGCAGAACCCCATTAATTAACAGCACAGACTCACACCATAGCCAAGACGAGGGGGGAAATCCTCAGTCATGCACAGTCATGCACATGTGGGGGCTAAATGAGGACGAAGACCGAGCAGAGAGCAGGGTTCAAATCACCCCACCTGGCCAGGACAATCCCTGGGTGCTCCCTTGGGCCACTCGCCTGACCCACCTCGCAGGGCTGTTGTTGCGAGGATAACACGGGGAGAACCACACGCGCCCCCGGGAGCTCCTTGGAGGAGAAAGCGGGGGATGAATGCAATGCACGAAATATATGAGAGGCGACCAGGTTTTGCAGGTGAGGGGCCCCCGCCAGCCTCCGCTTCCAACACCCGGCGCAACGACGCCGAAGTTTCCCCCCGGGCTCGGCTCGGGGAGCAGCGCTGCTCCCCCCCGGCTCCCCTTCGCCCTCCTGGCTCTCTCTGCTGCCCACTGGGGACCCCTCTCACCTGCCAAGTCCGGAGCGCCGGTGGAAGTTGCATGCATGCATGCAGGGCGCCGCGTTGCCATTGCATTGCACTGCACTCCATGCAACGCCTGCACGCATGCATTGCCTTGCACGCCCGCCAAGGGGTCTCCCCGCGGTCCGATGCGTCCCCTCCGGCGTGGATGCAGCATTGCAAAAATAAAAAAACCCTGACGCAGCCCTACCTGGGGGGCAGCCTCCGCCTCCGCCGCTCCGCCTCCGCGGGGATCCCCGGGCTCCATCCTGCCGCCCGATCTCCGCGGGGGCGCAGGCAGGCTGCGCAGGGTCTGCGCGGAAGAGCCCCTGCCCGCCCGGCCGCCGCCGCTGCGCTCATTCCATGGCCGGGAGAAGAGCGCTTCAAACAAAACGCCCGGCCCGCCAGGCCACGCTGGGAAACGTAGTTTGCGCACCCCGCGCGGGCGCGGAGCCCAAGGGCGAGGGGACTACGGATCCCGGCAGCCCCCGCGCCGGGGACGGAGGGGGAGAGGCCGGGTGCAGGGATGGAGGGACGGGTGGGCGAGCGAGTGAGTGAGTGGCAGCCGCCAAGCCTTGGCCGAGAGCCAGGAAGGGCCTCCCCGGAGGAGGAGGAGGAGGAGGGAGGCGCAGAGTGGGAGGGAGGGAGGGAACCCCAGGGGTCATCTAGTGACAGCGTCCCAATCGAAAATTTGACTTTAAAAAAAAAATCTTTCGAATTTTTTAATTTTTCCCGCGGCACACCAGGCAACATCTCGCGGCACACTAGTGTGCCGCGGAACAGTGGTTGGGAAACACTGTAGTAGACCACAATCTTTATTGTTGTGCAACAGGTCCCCACAAGAGTAAGAACCTCGAGCATGGGGTGACATCCTCTTTTAAAACTTCCCTCTTTCCCCCAGAATACACTTTGAGCAGCGTCATTGAGACATCATCACTACATCACTAGCATGTCACAAATGGGGAGGGGTATACAAGGGTGACACAAGTTCAGCGTTAGGTCCCTTTATCAGACCCCTTTCCCAACACCTCTCAAGTCCCCGTCACCGAAGAACAATACAACTTTTGACATCTCCTTGCCCTCAGGACTGGTCTGGAGATGGGCTTTCAGAACACCTGGCTTGCTCAACTGGGCTGGTTCACTCCAGCAGAGATCCCTCCGGGAACCGATTTCCGGCGTCTGCGCAAACATGATTTCCAATTTCCAGCGCTGCAGAAGCGAGTCCCTGTGCTTTAGCGCAGTGCGGGGGGACTCGCCGAAGGCTGGTTAAACGGCCCCTGTGGGCCACTTGTGGCCCATGGGCCTTAGGTTGCCTACCCCTGTTCAACTGCCTCTGCAGATGTCTATTGTTGTCCCTTTGGTCACTCCCTGGGTGTGTGCCCCCCCCATCATTTCTGTAACAAAATGAAGGAAATGGTGACTCTGACATACAAAGCCCTTCTTATAATTTTGCAGGAAAATGTAAGCAATCTACTTTAAATTCTTTAACCTACGGGACCGCCTCTCCTGGTATATCCCACGGAGGACCTTACGGTCTTCAAACAAAAACATCTTGGAGGTCGCAGGCCCCAGGGAGGTTAGCTTGACCTCAACCAGTGCCAGGGCTTTTTTGGCCGTGGCCCCAATCTGGTGGAACGCTCTGTCACAAGAGACTAGGGCCCTGCAGGACTTGACATCTTTCTGCAGGGCCTGCAAGACAGAGCTGTTCCACCAGGCCTTTGGCCAAGGCACAGCCTGACCCCATCTCTCCTTCTGTAATCCTCACAGAACTCTAGCCCAATGGTTGCCACCAATTTGATTTGAACTGATTTTATAATGAATTGATTTTAGAATGCTGTATTATTTTACTGTTGTTAGCCGCTCTGAGCCTGGCTTTGGCTATATAAATAAAAAATGTTGTTGTTGTTGTTGTTGTTGTTGTTGTTGTTGTTGTTGTTGTTGTTGTTGTTGTTATTTGCAATGCTTCAGTAGCCAGCAGTTTTTAGGGGAAAGGTGTGGAGTGTTTATTCCTTTATTGTAAATGGAGCCTTACCCTGCAAGCCTAAGCAGTTTTACTCAGAAGTAAGTCCCACTGGGTTCAATAGGATTTAATCTCTGGTATGTTCCTGATCATTTTCGCAATTTTTCAAGGCAGCTCACAGCTAGAAATTTATTGTATTCCATTTACCTGTGGAAGGGGTCGCACATGACCCCTTCCCTCACACATTTGCTCTTGACAACAATCCTGCGAGGTCAGCTAGGCTGAGGTTGTAGCTGGCTTAAGGTGACAGACGTATATGTGCATATGATGTCTGTGGGTGCGGGAGATCTGACATGGGAGAAACGTCCTGAGGTAGTGCAGAAGGTCCCTGTTTTCATCAGAGAAATGTTGGAGGGTATGGGAGAGGGATTTTCTGCAGCAGCAGGCAGATTCTGTTGCTGGGGCTGAGATGGGAGGAAAAGGCTTCAGGGTTTAGTAAATAATTGCATACCTTGTAATCACAAAGATTATTAGGAGAAGAAGGAAATTTAATTAAATATCCATTGCATATCTTTGGAATGCATATAAATTATAGATGCATATTTATATGTAAAATTAGTGGTGAGCTGCATTAGAATATCACAAGCAGTTGGGATTTTTTCCCCAGCACCAGCAACTTTAATGAAAATCCACAACTCCTCAGCAAAATGCATAATAATAAATTAATAACTTTTTAGTGTGTCGGCTCATGACTTAGCCTCTGGGATATTCCCTCGGTGGGGCTCTCTGGCTGAGAGCTGGAGGGCAAGCGGGCAAGCGGCAGGCCGCCACATGTGGGAAAGCAAAGCGACATTGTCATAAAACCACGGCGTATATTGTGAAGTTATCATCTATTTGTCTCTAGTTCTGTTTCTATCCCTCCTTTTCCTTCAAGTGGACCGAGGCAACATCCGTGGTTCTCCCTGCTCCTCACAACAACCTTGCAAGGCGGTTTAGGTTGAGAGGCAGCGACTGCCCCTTAAAATCTGAGCATGGCTTTGAACCCTCGTCTCTCCCAGCTCCTAATCTGACACTCTTAAGCACTGCAGCACAATAGCATATGTGATACTGCCTTTGGTGGGTTTCCGCCTTTGGGGGGCTTCCGGTCTGTGGGCCTTTGTGGACGGCACCCACAAGCAGCGCCCAGCTAGATCAGGCCAGAGGCCCACCCAGTCCGGCGCCCTCTTCTCATTGTGGTCAAGGTGTGGAGGACTCCCTGGTCCTGAATGGGGTAACTGTGCCCCTGAAGGACCAGGTGTGTAACCTGGGAGTCATTCTGGACTCACAGCTGTCCATGGAGGCACAGGTCAATTCTGTGTCCAGGGCAGCTGCTTATCAGCTCCATCTGGTATGCAGGATGAGACCCTACCTGCCTGCAGACTGTCTTGCCAGAGTGGTGCATGCTCTGGTTATCTCCCGCTTGGACTACTGCAATGCGCTCTATGTGGGGCTTCCTTTGAAGGTGACCCGGAAACCACAACTAATCCAGAATGCGGCAGCTAGACTGGGGACTGGGAGCGGCTGCCGAGACCACATAACACCGGTCTTGAAAGACCTACACTGGCTCCCAGTACGTTTCCAAGCACAGTTCAAAGTGTTTATGCTGACCTTTAAAGCCCTAAATGGTCTTGGCCCAGTAGAACTGGAGGAGAGTCTCCACCCCCATCATTCAGCCCGGACACTGAGGTCCAGCTCCGAGGGCCTTTTGGCGCTTCCCTCCCTGTGAGAAGTGAAGTTACAGGGAACCAGGCAGAGGTCCTTCCTGGTGGTGGCACCCGCCATGTGGAATGCCCTCCCACCAGATGTCAAAGAGGAAAACAACCACCAGACTTTTAGAAGACATTTGAAGGCAGCCCTGTTCAGGGAAGCTTTTAATGTTTAATAGATTATTGTATTTTAATATTATGTTGGAAGCCGCCCAGAGTGGCTGGGGAAACCCAGCCAGATGGGCGGGGTATAAATAATAAATTGTTGTTGTTGTTGTTGTTGTTGTTGTAAACCAGCAAGCAGACAGGATTCAAAAACAGGAGCCCTCTCTTCCTGTGGTTTCCAACAACTGGTATTCAGAAGCACGGCTGCCTAGGCCACAGCAGAGCCAAAGTGGCGAGTAGCCATCAATAGCCCTTTCCTTCAGGATCTTTTTCATTTTTATTGATTGAATGATAATAATCATTCAGATACCAAATTATATAATTTAGGTGGGGGCTCCCGCGTGCTAGAATTGATGGTTTGCAGTCATACCTTGGGTTGAAGTTGCTTCAGGTTGAGCGCTTTCGGGTTGTGCTCCACGGCAACCCGGAAGTAATGGAACGTGTTACTTCCAGGTTTTGCCGCTCGCGCATGCACAAACGGTCAAAATGACATCACGCGCATGCGCAGAAACGACAAATTGTGAACCCGCGCAGACGCGGGTTGCGTTTACATCAGGATGTGAACGGGGCTCCGGAACAGACCCTGTTCGTATCCAGAGGTCCACTGTACTTTATTTCTGCATTTTCAAGACCTTATTAATTTCAATTATACTCTGGTCAAAATAGCAATCCCTTATACAACAACTTCAATATTAATAACGCTCAATATTAATGCGCTCTCTGCCCCAGCTTGGCAACTCTGTGTTGTTGTTGCTTTGTTGTTTAGTCGTTTAGTCATGTCCGACTCTTTGTGACCCCCTGGACCAGAGCACGCCAGGCACTCCTGTCTTCCACTGCCTCCTGCAGTTTGGTCAAACTCATGCTGGTCGCTTCGAGAACACTGTCCAACCATCTCGTCCTCTGTTGTCCCCTTCTCCTTGTGCCCTCCATCTTTCCCAACATCAGGGTCTTTTCCAGGGATTGACACATTAATATATATATATTTTGAAATCCACTTTCAAAGCTAAATAAAAGAAATTCCTTCCAGTAGCAACTAAGTTTGTTATTGGTATGAGCATTTGTGTGCATGCACACTTCTTCAGATACCAATAACAAACTTAGTTGGTCTCTAAGCTGCTACCTCCCGCAGTTTGGTCAAACTCATGCTTGAAGCTACCAGCATGAGTGTGACCAAACTGTGGGAGGCAGTGGAAGACAGAAGTGCCTGGCGTGCTCTGGTCCAGGGGGTCACGAAGAGTCGGACACGACTGAACGACTAAACAACAAGGTGCTACTGGAAGGAATTTTAAAATTTCATTTCAACTACAGCAGATCATCACGGCTACCTACCTGTAACTTTTAAAGCTGTCCAAGTTGGTAGCCATCACTGCCTCCTGTGGCAGGGAGTTCCATAGTTTCACTCTGTGCTGCACTTTCTTTCTTTCTTTCTTTCTTTCTTTCTTTCTTTCTTTCTTTCTTTCTTTCTTTCTTTCTTTCTTTCTTTCTTTCTTTCTTTCTGTGCCTGTCTGGCTGCCCCTGCCATTGCAGAGATGGCTCCCCTGTCCCTTCCTTTGTCTGCCCCCAGAGAGATTTCCAAGATGCTCTTTGCAGAACAGCTCAGGCTTCCGCCGGGCTTTGGACGCTGCCCTGAGCTTTCTCCTCGTGGTTTTGCCTTTCCCTTGGCTGGAGATCAGAGGAGGAGCCAGCAGCAGGGAGTCCCTTGCAAAGCAGGCAGCAGGGCGCATGGGACGGGGGCCAAAGCTCTGGAGTTGCGCAGGAGGGTGGCTCGCCTCTGTCTGAGCGCCTGCTAAGTCTCAAGAACAGCTGGAACAGATTGCAATTCTAGAATCAGAGCACGGGCCAGCCCTCCCAAGCCTTTCCGCTACAGAATCATAGCACTGCAGAGTTCGAAGGAACCCCCAGGGACATCTAGTCCAACCCCCTGAAATGCAGGAGTCTCAGCCACAGCATTCCTGACAGGTGGCCATTCAACTTCTGCTTTAAAACCTGCAAAGAAGGAGAACCCACCACTTTCCAGTGGAGTCCTTTCCACTGCTGAACAGCTCTTACTGTCAGAAAGTTTTGGTGTTTAATTGGAATCTACTTGTAACTTGAAGCCATTGGTTCGGGAACTAGTTTCAGGAGCAGTAATAAAAATAAAAATAAAAATTTTATTGATACCCTCCCCTCCCCGGCCAGAGCCGGGCTCAGGGCAGCTAACACCAATAAAATCACAGTAAAACATAATAGGGGGAAAAGGGGGGGGGCAATTTAAAATACAGGTTAAAATGCAATTTAAAATGCAGCCTCATTTTAAAGTAGCTGATAAATCAAGACCACAAGGGGAAGGAAACATAAGGGTCAGACCGAGTCCAGACCAAAGGCCAGGCGGAACAGCTCTGTCTTGCAGGCCCTGCGGAAAGATGTCAAGTCCCGCAGGGCCCTGGTCTCTTGTGACAGAGCGTTTCACCAAGTCGGGGCCAGAACTGAAAAGGCCCTGGCCCTAGTTGAGACCAGTCTGTCCACCTTGAGACTTGGGACCTCCAGAATGTTGTCATTTGTGGACCTTAAGATCCTCCGTGGGGCACACCAGGAGAGGCGGACCCGTAGGAGAAAACAAGTTTGTTCCCTCTTCCATGTGACAGCCCTTGAGATATTTGCAGAGGGCTATCATATCTTCTTTCAGTCTCCTCTTATCCAGGCTAAACATACCCTAATCCCTCAACCATTCCTCATAAGGCTTGGTTTCCTCTGCTCACGTTCCAGCTTGTCTACATCCTTCTTAAATTGTGGTGCCCAGAATTGGACACAGGACTCCATGTGAGGCCCTGACCAAGGCAGGACACAACAGTTCATGTGCGGCCTGTGATGCCCACATGTTCCAAAATAAAACATCTACAGTGGCATGTTAGAGCTGTGTTTTCACAGGATAATCTCGGAGCCTTGCCCAGAGGCTCTGAAGGAAGATGCCCACGGTGTAGTTGGCCTTGCAAGGGGAAGAAAGCACAATTCTAGAACACCAAAGTGGTGGGGGAGAGATTTTGAAAAGCTGTGTTCCATCAACCCTGAGAGCTGTTCTTTGCTGTCCAGGGAGCAAGGAACACACAATGTGATGGCCTGGGATTTGGACTCAGAGGTTGAACCTGAGGGATCCCAGCCTGCACAGGATTCCCCGCCTCCAGAACCAGCTGAGCCGGGGCTGGGGCCTGAGCCTGAAGGGTCCTCACCTGTGCTGGATCCTCAGGTGCAGGCATCAGCTGAGTCTGCTCTGGCTCCTGAGGTGATGGAGGACCCATTGCCTGCAGGTGCTCCACTCTCAGCCCCGTCAGGGGAAGAGGAGGTTGCCTCTGGGTCCAGTAACCCTCCAGCCTCTCCTGAGCTGCAGAGGCTCAGGGCAGAGAGGCGGAGGGAACTAAGTTCCTGCAGGAGGAGTGCTCGCCTCCAGGCCAGGAGAGGCGAGTCACCTGTGGACCGGGGCCGCCCTATGCCTCGGGGCAGATAAAAGTCAGCCAGCCCCAGTCCCAAGTTGTGGGAGCAACGTTGTTGCTAGCCTGTTCCTGCCTGCACCCTGTCCTGCTCTTCTGCCAGAGTTCCTGACCCCACCTGACTCCCTGCCTTAGACCCAGCTACAGCTTTGATGGACAGCCTCCATATGGCACCATTGACCTTGGACTGGACTCGGACCTCGCCTCTCGGTTAGCCCCCGGGACCAGCACACACACCTTTGCTCAGCCGCCTTCCAGCAGCCGTCTCAAAGTCACTTAAATGAAGTCATCCACATGCCAAGCTGTCTAATTGGGGTGGTGGGCAGGGCACGGCAAGCTAAATACATGAGCAAAACCCTCCATCTGCCCGTGTTCTCTTGGGGAGAGGCGTAACGGTGAAATCTGCATGGGAGCCTGAAGGCAGAAGGTGCCGCTGGCAAGCAAAACTTGGTCAAGAGCGACTCCCGCCGGCTGGCCCCCGATGGAGAGGTGGCCTTGAGGGGTCTGATCTTGTCTCTCTGAGTGCTTTTGATTTGTGAGGCAGCCGGGGGGAGATTGTGCCACTTAAGAGTGGCGCTTCTGCACCATGCGAACAAGGGATATAAATAAAAGGACGTCTTCCGGCAGATCCGCAGATGTCCTGTGGTCCCCCCAGAGAAGCTGTTGCTGTGAGGCAAGAGGCCGGAAACAGATTGCCAATCTTGGCTGTTTAGTTGTACAGCGAATGTCCTCAATGAGAGGAGAATGGGGACGCTTCTTCTGGCGCATGGTACAAATTCACTGGAAGTACAGGGAGATGTGTGAGTGCCATCAATCACCCAGTGGTTGTGAGAATGCTCAGAGTTGCAGGAGATGGCTATACTGTTTATTAATATCCTTCCTAACTTGTGCTAGCAAGTTCCTTTATGGAGCAAAGTCCCCCCCCCTTTTTTTTTACATACGCAGCAGATAGCTGGTTGCAGGCTCGTGTGAGCCTCTCAGCCTGTCTCAGATTGAATTGTACATTTGTGGTAAGTTCCCTTGAATCCCTCTTTAAAAAGTGAAGACACTCTTATTCAAAGTCAATAAAAGAAGTTTATTCAGTTCAGAGTTGGATACCTGAAGGCAGACTTAGTTACAAATACAGTGGTACCTCGGGTTAAGTGCTTAATTCATTCCGGAGGTCCGTCTGAACCTGAAACTGTTCTTAACCTGAAGCACTACTTTAGCTAATGGGGCCTCCTGCTGTTGCCGCACCACTAGAGCACAATTTCTGTTCTCGTCCTGAAGCAAAGTTCTTAACCCGAGGTACTGTTTCTGGGTTAGCGGAGTCTGTAACCTGAAGCGTCTGTAACCCGAGGTACCACTGTATGTACATGTGGATCTACCTCGTATGGGGGAATAATCCCAGTGCTTCTGCTAGCTGAGAGCTAGCAGAGCAGTCCTAGCTAGAAGCTGGTCAAACGAAGAAGGAAGTCAAAAAGAGGGAAGGGTGCTGTGTAACTCTTCCTTTTGTTACCTGGACAGGTAAGGCCACGCCCACCTTCTATCACATGCAAAGGAAGGATGCTCCAGCCAGGAGGAACAGGAAGTTTTTGACTGGCTGGACCAAACATTCCCTCGCATGTCTTCTCTAGCATTACAAGGAATGTTGTACTTGACTGCCTCTCATGGATCACATCCCACAGTGGTCACAGGACACTTCCAGGTGGAAGTAGCATCTTGCCAACAAGCCATATTTTTCCGCATGCACAACTGGTATGTGAGGGCCCTCACCTATGCGCTTTAAGGCTGCGTGCAATTATACACTGGCTCCAGTGTGCTCCCACCACAGGTGTTTGGAACCACATGCACATGGCAGTTGCCACAATCCGTATCTCCCCTGTAGTTTCATGAGAAATGCTGCTTGGCTCGTTTCCCCTCAAAGCAGCTTCCGTCCGATTCGAAAACATCAGCCACATTAAGCTGAGGTGCGTACATTTGAGAAAGCTGCTCCCAGGGCCAGCCCACCCATGAGACAAGGCGAGAGGTCTGCCTCGGGCGGCAGAATCCACAGGAGCAACAGATCCCAATGTAGCTCTTCATTCCCCCCTCGTTCTTGATTTTCACTCACCCCTTCTTCCCCAGCAGGGAGCGGGCATCCTTTTGTGGTTTGCCTCAGGTGCTAAAATGTCTGTGAGGGCAAGAGCTATTTGATAGTTGTCAGGGAACTGACATCGGAGCTAGAGGCGGAGGGAGGGCTCTCAAATGATGCTGGAGAAGGGCCCAGCAGGGAGAGAGGCAGCTCCGCAGATGGGGAAGCAAATCAGCGCAACACCAGGGATAAAGGGGGGCAGATGGGGGAATCGGCGAGAGGGCTCCAGGACTCTTCACCGGACACCAGCGGGGAGAGCATGGGTCCTCCGCTACCCACACCCTCCCTGCGCAGAAGACTTCCGCGCAGGGAGAGTAGGAGGAGACTTGGCGTCAAACAACTTTTATGTTGGAAAAGGTTTAAGAAACGCCCACTGACGGATTCTGCTAGCGACTGAGGCAGCCACGAATTGAAGGGCTGTCCAGACAGAAAGGTTTAACCAGGCAACATAGCCAGGAGTGGTGGCAACTTACGCACGAGCAACCCATACTCATTACAATAGTGGAACAGACTCCCTCGGAAGGTGGCCGATTCTCCTTCATCGGAGGATTCTAAGCACAGGATGCCTGGCCATCTGTCAGGGACTCTTTAGCTGTGATTCCTGTGTTGCAGCGGGTTGGACTAGATGACCCACAGGATCCCTTCCAACTCTACAATTCAGTAATTCCATGAAACGTAACTTGAAAAGCAACGAGGGGCAGGAAATAGCATTGTTTAGTTTCAAGCTGCTAATGAGCATGTGTCTATTATTATTATTATTATTATTATTATTATTATTATTATTATTATTATACCAACCTTCTTCTGAAGACCTTTCTTCTTCTTCTTTCTTCTTTGGCAATCCCTCGTAGCCGAATAAGATTGTCTTCCATAAACATGGTTTTAACAATGAGTCCGTAAGCAACTGTGGAGGCCAGTTCTGGATCCACACGTCCTTCCACAGTGGGGACATTGGTTTCAGGGTGGGAGCTGATCACGGTGTGGATTTGCCAAGTGTTCCTTCCTCTTAGCACGTTTCTCCCTTGCGTCCTGAGTTCGAGGGTCTTCAAAGCCCAGGACACCTTTGGTCAAGGCTGTTCTCCAACTGGAGTGCTTGCAGGCCAGTGTTTCCCAGTTGTCGATGTTCATACTACATTTTTTAAATATTTGCCTTGAGAGAGTCTTTAAACCTCTTTTGTTGACCACCAGCATGACGCTTTCCATTTTTAAGTTCGGAATAGAGCAGTTGCTTTGGAAGATGATCATCAGGCATCCGCACAACATGACCAGTCCAACAAAGCTGATGTTGAAGAATCAGATCACAGGGCTGCTTGACCACATAAGAAAATGAGAACACAAAATACATAACAAAAACAAACCCAAAGCAATAAGTGTTTAGTGAGTCTATAAATGTTCTAAATCAGCATTAACACGTCTTTCTTCTGGGGTTTTCTGACCGCAGGCGAATTTGAAGAAGTTCATGGAATATGTGCAGACGCTGAACGTGGAGAAGGTCAGCAGGCTGCTGGAGAAGGGACTGGACCCCAACTTCCACGACCCGGATAGCGGAGGTGAGAAGAGGGATGTTTGCAAGGAGAGGCTCTGGGTGGTGCTTGGGTGAGGGAAGCTGGAGGGGGGTCAGGAAAGCAAGAAGGAACAAGACCAGGCAGGGGCTTAGCTCAGGGGTGGGGAGCCTCCGACCCTGAAGCTGAATGTGGCCCTCAAAGCCTCCATTCCTGGCCCTTGGGACTCTCCCTAGGCCACAGCTCTTACCGGCCCTGCTTTGCTCCCCGATTCCTCGTTCCTGGCTGGGATGAGCCCCTGCACTCTGTTCATGCCTCTTGCTTGCCTAGGTGGGGGGGACAGAGGGGTCTGGGGGTCTGCATGTAGAAACCAGCCTAGTGTTCAAATATGATATGTGCTGCTCTTCCTGCTTCCGTCTGTGGCCCTGCCCACCATTCCCATGTGGCCCCCGGAAGGTTGCTGAGAAGGGAATGTAGCCCTCAGGCTGAGAAAGGTTCCTCCGCCTCTGGATTAGCTCAAAGCTGTTCTGGTTTCCTTTACATTAAACAAAGCAATAGAGTCCTTTCTGTTGGGGATAATTCAGACTGGAATTCCCAGGTGCCCAAAAAAGGTTGTTTATGTATGCAACAACTGCGGCCCGTGTTTGGTTAGCCCAAAAACGGAAAACGAGCAAGGTCCCAACCAAAGAAGGATGACAACTTAAGTTGATAGAACTTTCATAATATAATAATAATTTATTATTTATACCCTGCCCACCTGGCTGGGTTTCCCCAGCCACTCTGGGCGGCTTCCAACAAAACTCTAAAATACAATAACCTATTAAACATTAAAAGCTTCCCTAAACAGGGCTGCCTTCAGATGTCTTCTAAAAGTTTGGTAGTTATTTTTCTCTTTGACATCTGGTGGGAGGGCATTCCACAGGGCGGGTGCCACTACTGAGAGGGCCCTCTGCCTGGTTCCCTGTAACTTGGCTTCTCGCAGTGAGGGAACTGCCAGAAGGCCCTTGGCGCTGGATCTCAGTGTCCGGGCAGAATGATGGAGGTGGAGACGTAAGCAAGCTTTGATGAATGCAATAAGCAGGCATGTCCAACAGATAGATCAGTTATCTCCCCCCCCCCCAAAAAAAGGGGGAAAACAACAACTGTGGCTTCCTAAAAAAGCTCAACAATTTTGGTCCATCCAACGACAATGGGTAGACCACTGCCAATTTTTTTATACTATGAGTAGATCACAGTCTATCGGGAGTTGGACGTCTCTGCGTGGAATACTGAGTGGTATAGGTTTTGTAGAATATGCAGGAATTTGTGATATGTAACCATGGAAAGAGGAGAAGGGAAGTCGTTGATATCTAAAGGATGCAAAAAGAGTATTTAAAATGGTAAAACAGAAAATATAATAAAAAATGTATTAAAAAATATAAGAAACTAAACAAAGTCCCTTGGATGTTGGAAGACCTGGAGCCCAGAAGAAGTCCTGGGTCTCCGCTTTCCTGTTGGGAGGTGGGACTAGCTGACACCAGCTCTTTCCTCCAGGGGTTTTCTCTACCTGGCTGTGGTCAGATCTTGCTGAACACCCGTCATCATCTCGCAGGCCTCTGTTTGGCAACTGTGACAACAGGGTGATGGACCGAACAGGCTTCCTTTGGCCTCATCCTGCAGGGTCTGCCTCTGTTTTTATTCCCACTGGTCAGTGTGACCAATGGCCAGGGATGGTGGTGGTTGCATTGCAGCAGCATTTGCGGTGGGGGGGGCACACTTGCTTCCCACCCCTCCTTCAAAGGTCTCGTTGAGGAGTCTCTGGTGGGTGCGGGAGGGGGCAGGAGGCCACGGCGAAGGGACCCAAGGAGGCGTGGGTTTAATAAGCAATAAGGGCAAGCTTAATAAACTTCATTTAGCCCTTTAAGGAGACAAAATGTGTTATGTATAATTTAAGCAAACGGTTAGCTCGCCCGATATTGCTGCCTGCTATATTTATGAAGCAAAAGTGTGCAAGTTCCCTGCTCGCACCCGAACAACAATTAATTACCAAGAGACGCAGCGCTGGAGCGGAGGGGGACGATCAGCACATGCCGCAACGTTGCTCGATCTCCTTGCCAGTTGGCAAACAGGAGAAAAATAAAATAAAAGCCGAAAATAGAAACCATCAATATCTCCTTATCTGGGACTGTGGAGCTTAGCCTTGCTGTGCAGAATCGCTTCAAGTGCCATCAGTGCCATTTGGCTGGGTGTCTGGAAAAAGGAGAGAGTTCTGTTGGGATCTTTCATTCCTTGTCTCCATCATTTTCCGTCCTCTCTACCACTCAGCAGCTGGGAGAAAGGACCGAGTCCTGTCCCCTGCGTGTCTCCCCCTGCTGCTCCCAGCCTCCTCCAAAGGAGAGATGAGAAAAGGCCTCAGCTTGGCTAAGCTGGCAGCATCTTCAGGAAGGACTGGGGAGGAATCTAGACACACACACACAAAAACGCTGTGAAAAAGCTTTTAAAAAAAATGTTTTGAAAAATATATTGAATTTGCCATAAGCTCACCATTGCCATCTCATGTCACATTTGTATAATGCACTTAAAACACACTTAAAACATTATATTTGCAGCTGTATAGCTGAGTCCTGAGAAAGGTTCCCTACCTGCAGCGGCGATCTGAGGGGGTGGCGCTCCAGGTACCATTCCGAAAGGGGTGGTGGTGACAAAATGCTGACCCCCAATTGGCGATAACCCCCCCAGGCGTGCACCACTTGCTGCACACACCCAGCATGCGTGTCATGCACTGCGGACAGTGTGCCCCCGGGGATGCGAGTCACACCCCCTGGGATGAGCGCCGCTCCAGGTACCAGAGCAGGTTGCATCACCTCTGCCTGCCTGAAAAGGATTTTGGGGTCTTGGTGGACCACAAGGTCAACATGAGTCCACAGTGTGATGCAGCAACAAAAAAAGCTAATGCTATTCCAGGCTGCAGAAGTCTAGGGTCCAGATCAAGGGAAGTCATAAAGGTAAAGGTACAGGGACCCCTGACCATTAAGTCTAGTCGCGGACGACTCTGGAGTTGCACACTCATCTCACTTTACTGGCCGAGGGAGCCGGCGTACAGCTTCCGGGTCATGTGGTCAGCATGACTAAGCCACTTCTGGGGCACCAGAGCAGTGCACAGAAACGCCGTTTACCTTCCCGCCAGAGTGGTACCTATTTATCTACTTGCACTTGATGTGCTTTCGAACTGCTAGGTTGGCAGGAGCAGGGACCGAGCAATGGGAGCTCACCCCGTTGCAGGGATTCGAACCACCGACCTTCTGATCAGCAAGTCCTAGGCTCTGTGACCACAGCATCACCCACGTCCCACTCTATTCTGCCTTGGTCAGACCACATCTGGAATACTGTGTCCAGTTCTGGGTGCCACAATTTAAGAAGGATGTTGATAAACTGGAAGATGGGCAGAGGAAGGCAACCAAGATGACCAAGGATCTAGAAACCAAGCCTTGTAAGGAATGGTTGAAGGAGCTGTGTGTGTTTTGCCTGGAGAAGAGGAGGCTGAGAGGAGATATGATGTATCAAGGACTGTCCCATAGAAGACGGAGCAATTTTGCAATTCCATGATTCTCCTTTCCAAGCGGGAGGTGGCAAAGCCCTTTTGCCAGGAAAGGAGCCGCTGGGTTGCTGTGGCTACAAAGCCAGATCTCCATCGCTTTGAGTGCGCTTCAGAGATTTCATGTTCCCGTACTGAATCCTCAAATGACCCACCAAAAATATCAGGCTTTCTCTAGCGAGAGAGAGATTCTGCCCTTGGATTTATCCATCGCAGTGTCATTCAAAGCCAGACTATCCCTCCGGGCTCCTAAGAGCTTTCTGACTCCCGAAGTACAATGGAGGGATCTTAGCGGCTTGTTGGGGGTTTGGAAAAGGTCGGGTTCAGAGGCTCCAGACGAGATGCTGAGTCCACAGCAGGCCGGGGCGGCTCTGTGCTCCATCTCTGGCATGCAGAGGCTTCAGGGGACTTGCAGCTGTGAGCTCGTAAACCTTTATGGTCTGGAAATAATCCCGCTTTTGCTGTTGTTTGCACCTCATGCCTTGTGCAGGAAGGGAGAAACGCTGGGATGGAAAAGGCTTTTAGGAGATGTGATTTGTTGGAGTGAAGTTTCTGTTCCTCTGCCTCAGACCTTTCAAGTGAAGACCCAGGGAGATGGGCTGTGGGTTGATTATTTACCATTATTATTATTATTATTATTATTATTATTATTATTATTATTATTATTTTGGGGAGAGGCATCCCAGCTCTGCAAAAGACTTAAGTCCCAAACTAAAAAGCTGAAGATCACTGTCAGAGCTGCTTGAAGATCCTAGCTCACAGAGGATCACGCTAGCCAGCGATCATTAAGTAAAAGTCTTTATTGAATTACAGTTTCCATTCTCACGCTGCTGCGCGCAAACTCTACGTCTAGTAGCTAGATCGGCGAAGCTCCGTCTGAGTCTCCGCCCCGTGAGCACCAACTTAATATCCTAGCCTTGCTCCACCTTTTCCGCCTGACTGTCCTCCTCTGGGTCCCTCTACCCCCCGGGGCCTCCTCCTTCCGGGATTCTTCTGACGCTGACCCGGACCCTCCTGCCTCCTTGCGCCGGGCTTTAGGACCTGGTTCCCTTTCGGGGCTGCTTACTGCGCCGCCTTCCTCTGCATTTGAACTTGGCGCGCGCGCCCAACCTTCCACCTTCCTCTTAACCGTTTCTTCGCTCCCCGATGGAGGTGTGGCCACTCCTGACTCATGCCCTCCCTCCTGTGGTGAGCTGCCAGCGCTTCCCCCCTGGCTCCCTTCCTCTTCCCTGCTTCCTGGCGGTGACGCTGGTCCCGATTTCCAGCTGCTCCCCCCTGAGTCCCTTCTGGCTCTATCTTCCTGGGGTGCCCCCCTTGCCCTGGCCACTGGTGCTCCTTTCTGTGAATCCTCTGATTCACTGGAAAGACTAGGAGATCTCGGGTCGTCGTCATCACTCATCTTTTCTTCTGCCTCCTCCCCTTCGCTCTCTGTTTCCTCCCTTGCCCGTGCCTCTGCTCCTAAACCCCTGACATCCATCCCCCCCCCCGAAGCCCCCCATTCCCCCCTCCCCTCCTTCCGGTGCTGGAGCTGGGGGCTGCTGTTGCAAAGGGACGAACGTCGGATATCGGTCGCTTCCCGTGGCGGACCTCCATCTGAAGTCTTCCGGTTCTTCCTCCCTGCTCTCGTCGACGACGGTCACCTCCGCTTCCATCTCTGTGCCGCCGTGCTCGAAACCAGGGTCGTCCCCGAAAATGTCCATGTCCGTCTCTCCCTCACTTCCTCCTGGCGGCGTTGCTCGTCCTGAGCATTCCAGCCACTTTCTGCGGAACTGCTCCTCTGGCCTATCGTCCCACCAATACGAGGGTTCTGAGGCGGATCCCGAGGGTGACCCCTCCGGGGAACGGACGTCTCGTGTCGGCTCCTCGTCCGAGTCGAACCCCCGGAACGTGCTGGCCGAAAGCGTGGGCGTGAAAAGCCAGTCGTCGAAAAAGTCTGCTGGCATAGGTCTATGTGGGAAGAGGGCATGAAACTCGTCTTTGAGCAGAGGTTCGTCTAAGGCGTAGCCCGGCACCCAGCTGTTCGCACTGGCCGGGGTGCCCTCCTTGGCGAGAAAGTATTCTACCCCCTCTTCCCCCCATCTGGAGTCCAAAATCTCCGTGACTTCGTTGATGCGCTCCTTCTGTGCCGCTCCCGCGTGCCCTGTTCTGTCTCTGGCCGGACTCGGCGCCGTTCCGGGTTCCTGGAACCTGTGCGGTGCCTTGTAGGGAGTGAGCACCGATCTGTGGAATACCGGATGCATTCTGGAACCCTCCGGAAGTGCCAGTCTGAAAGCTACCGGGTTGACCTGCTCTTCGACTTGGTAGGGCCCCAGTTGTTTATGCCCTAGTTTCTTCTTGGCCAACGACCTGGCCGGCACTGCGTGGGCCGCTAACCAAACCCAGTCTCCCACGTGGAGCTCTTCTCCAACCCTTCTGTGCTTGTCTGCTTGTACCTTGTATGCGTGCTTGGCCAGCTCCAGGTGGCGCCTCAGCTGATCGTGGACTTCCTGCAGCTCCGACGCGAACGCATCTGCTGTCTGCGGCTCCCCCTCCCCCATTCTTTCCAGTCCCGGGAAGGTTCTGGGGTGCCTCCCGTTGTTGGCGAAGAACGGCGTGACCCCCGTGGATACGTGCTTCGTGTTGTTGTAGGCGAACTCTGCAAGCGGCAGGTAATCCACCCACGTCGCAGGCTGTTGATTTGCATAACATCTCAGGTACTGCTGCATGATGGCATTGACCCGCTCCGCTTGCCCGTTGGTCTGCGGGTGTCTCGCCGACGCCAGGTTGATCTTGACGTTCAGGAAGCCCATCAGCTTCTGCCAGAAGTTCGAGATGAACTGCCGCCCGCGGTCGGACAGAATAGACCGTGGCAGACCGTGAACCTTGAACACGTGGTCTATGAACAGTTTGGCGGTTTGCTCCGCCGTGGCCACCTTAGCACACGGGATGAAATGCGCCATCTTGGAAAACAGGTCCACCACCACCAGCACTGCCGTCTTGCCCCTTGAGCTGGGCAGATCCGTGACAAAGTCCAGGGCCACCCTTTCCCAAGGTTCGACCGGAGTTTGCAGCGGTTCCAACAGTCCGGCCGGCGGTTTGTGCACTGGTTTGGCCCTCTGGCAGGTGTCACACCTCGCCACGTAGTCTGCGACCTCCCCTCTCATTCCAGGCCACCAGAAATCCCTGGCTACTAATTCCACCGTCTTCTCCTTGCCAAAGTGCCCGGCCGTGGGCGCGTCGTGCAGCTGCTGCAACACCTTGGCTCGAAGTTCGTCTCCCGGCACGTAGATGGCCCCTTTACGGATGAGCAATCCATCTCTTAGCTGGAAACCGTCGGCCGCTGCCTTGCCCCTTTGCACCTCTGCCATCTTTGCTTGTGCGAAGGAGTCCCCCTGCAACGCTCGCCGCACCGCCTCTAGGTCCACGGTCGCCGCGGCGCACGCCCACACTGTCGGTGCGAAGATGTGCATGGCGGCCGCTGGCGTTGCGTCCTCCAGATACTGTGGCTTACGGGAGAGAGCGTCTGCCATGATGTTGGTGTCCCCCGGGACATACTCTATTCGGAAGTCGAAGTTCGCAAAGAACTCAGCCCAACGTATCTGCCTCTGGTTCAGGAACTGTGCCGTGCGCCAGTGCTCTAGATTCTTGTGGTCCGTGCAAACCTGCACCGTGTGCTTGGCGCCGATCAGAAAGTGCCTCCACGCCTTGAACGCTGCATGAATGGCCAGCAACTCCCTGTCCCATATGGTGTAGTTCTGCTCGGACTTGCTGAGCTTCCTGGAGTAAAACGCTCCCGGTCGCCACACCCCCTGCGGGTCTTTCTGCAGCAGGACCGCCCCCACGGCTCTGTCCGAAGCGTCTGTCTCCACCCTCATCGGCTTGCTGGGGTTGACATGAAGCAGCTGCTCTTCCGACGCGAAGAGACGCTTGAGTGCCTGAAAGGACTGCTCCGCCTGCTCTGTCCAAATGAACTTCTTTTTCTTGGAGCTAAGCGTGTCTGTGATGGCCGCCGTCTGCATCGCGAAGCCCTTGATAAACTTGCGATAGAAGTTCGCAAAGCCGACAAACCGTTGGACCTCCTTCCGGTTGCGCGGGCTCTTCCAATCCAACACCGCTCGAACCTTGGCGCTGTCCATGGCGAGCCCCTTGTCAGACAGCTTGTAGCCCAGAAAATCCACCTCCGTCACGTCAAATTGGCACTTCTCCAGCTTGGCGTAGAGCCTATGTTGCTTTAGCCTGCTCAGCACTTCCTTGACGTGCTTGTCATGCTCCTGCTGCGACTCCGAAAAGATCAGGATGTCATCTAAGAAACAGACGCACGTCTTGTAGAGAAGTCCCGCCAACACGTGATGCATAAATGCTTGAAAAACGTGGGAGCCATTTTGCAATCCAAAAGGCATAACTCTATATTCGTAGGTCCCCAGGGGCGTGAACATGGCTGTCTTCCACTCATCACCCTCCCGCATGCGAATGAGGTTGTACGCCCCCCGCAGGTCCAACTTGGTGAACACTCTGCCCTTCCGTACCTTCGCGAGGAGGTCGTCAATTCGGGGCATGGGGAAGTCCGATGGCCTAGTCACACTGTTCAAAATCCTGTAATCCACTACGAGTCTCTTTTGGGGCGTGTCCCGCTTCTTAACAAAGAATACGGGACTGCCCCCCACTGCCTTGGACTCCCGGATGAAGCCGCGCTGCAAATTATGATCAATGAACTCCTTGAGTTCTTGCAGTTCGTCCTCTGACATGGAATACAGTCTCCCTTTAGGCAGCGCCGCCCCCGGCAGCAGGTCAATTTTGCAGTCATATGGTCTGTGAGGGGGTAGCCTGTCTGCCTCCTTCTCGCAGAAAACTTCCAAAAACTCAGCGTACTTGTGTGGAATCGCTTGCAGCGTGCCTAGCAGCAGCTGTGATTCCTCTTCCTCTCCTTCCTGCCTGGGCTCGATGCAGTGTTCAGCACAAAAGGAAGAGCCGAAGGTCAGCTGCCTCTGGTACCAAGCCATCGTTGGGCTGTGCTTGTCCAGCCAACTCATGCCCAATACAACGGGCGTGTCAGATAGTTGAGTGACGTTGAAGCTGATGATTTCTCTGTGATTCCCAAGTCGCATCACCATTGGTGGCGTCTGCTTCACCACTTGCCCCCCGAGCAGCTCCCTGCCATCCACCGTGACAACCTGCAGGGGCAGTGTGGCTGGCAGCAACTGCACAGCGTGCCTGTCGACAAAGTCCTGCCCTATAAAGTCCGCATTGCTGCCTGAGTCGATGGTGATTGGCACGTCTATGGTGATTCCATTGGGCAGCTGGAGAGATGCTGTGAGCCGCACTACTGGTTTGGGCGGGAGGGGGTTCACGGGCTGCAAAATTTCTGGGGACTGCGTCACTAACACGTCTGGCTGGGCCCCAGTGCCTCTTCCTCCAGCCAGACTGCGTCGTTTCCCTGCTGTGGTCCTCCTTGCTGCGTTGCTGCAGTCACCATTGCTGAGGCTGCAGTGAGCTTGTGGGGCCTCTGGGGACACTCTTTTGCCATATGCCCTGGTTCCTCACAGACGTAACACTTCCTGTTCCCTCTAGGAGGCTTCGCTTTCACTGCTGCCGGTGCTAGGGCTCTGGTTGCTGACTGAGCCCTTGCACCTCCAACCTCCATAGGTTCGGCTCCTCCTCCTGGCGGAGGCGTGGATTGCGCCCGCGCTGCTTCTCTGGGAAGGAAGGAGGGGCCCCCGGCTGGTTCGCGCCCTCCACGCCCTTCGTCCCTGCTCCACGGACGTCCTTCCAGCCTCACCCCCACTGCCAGTGCCCTCTGAACAACCTCCTGGGTGGTTCGGGGTCTCTCCCCCCTCGCGATCTCATCTTTAATCGAGTTGTGCAGCCCCTCCCAAAAGAGGTCTCTTACAGGAGCCGAATCTCTGTCCCATTCCAGGGCACTGACCAAGGCGAAAAAGCGGGCATGATACTGCCTGACGCTGGCCCTCCCTTGTCTCAGCCCATGCACCTCCTTCCGTGCAAGATCCACGTCAATACTTGATAAAAAGCACCCATCCATCGCTTTAATAAAGGCATCCGCATTCTGGAGCGCCGGATCCTTATCTCTCCATAAATTGCGTAGCCATGCTTTCGCATCCCCATGCAGATGGGACATGATGAACCCCACTCTCTCTTGTTCATCTCTAAAGTCTTTATGCAGCAGTTGCAGTGCGCACAGTACGTCGGCTCTAAAGTTGGGATACTGTTGCAGGTTCCCATCGAAGTGAGAGACTAGCCCGCCTGCCCGTCTCGCCAACCCAATTCCCTCCTGCCGGGGTGTCTGCTTTGTCAGCACGTCTAACCTGACCTGGAGATCCCTGCAGGCGGCAGCTGCCTCCTCCTCTCTCTTCCTGGATGCGAGAACCTCGGCGTTCAGTTGTGCCACTGCTTTTCTGAGGTCCTCTATCTGCTGCTCAGCCGTCATGTCGTCTGCCGTTCGTGAGCTCGCTAGTAGGCACCTGTTTCTCTCCCCTCCTCGAGGCTGTAGATGCCCACAATGAGGAGACGGAGCTTACTGTCAGAGCTGCTTGAAGATCCTAGCTCACAGAGGATCACGCTAGCCAGCGATCATTAAGTAAAAGTCTTTATTGAATTACAGTTTCCATTCTCACGCTGCTGCGCGCAAACTCTACGTCTAGTAGCTAGATCGGCGAAGCTCCGTCTGAGTCTCCGCCCCGTGAGCACCAACTTAATATCCTAGCCTTGCTCCACCTTTTCCGCCTGACTGTCCTCCTCTGGGTCCCTCTACCCCCCGGGGCCTCCTCCTTCCGGGATTCTTCTGACGCTGACCCGGACCCTCCTGCCTCCTTGCGCCGGGCTTTAGGACCTGGTTCCCTTTCGGGGCTGCTTACTGCGCCGCCTTCCTCTGCATTTGAACTTGGCGCGCGCGCCCAACCTTCCACCTTCCTCTTAACCGTTTCTTCGCTCCCCGATGGAGGTGTGGCCACTCCTGACTCATGCCCTCCCTCCTGTGGTGAGCTGCCAGCGCTTCCCCCCTGGCTCCCTTCCTCTTCCCTGCTTCCTGGCGGTGACGCTGGTCCCGATTTCCAGCTGCTCCCCCCTGAGTCCCTTCTGGCTCTATCTTCCTGGGGTGCCCCCCTTGCCCTGGCCACTGGTGCTCCTTTCTGTGAATCCTCTGATTCACTGGAAAGACTAGGAGATCTCGGGTCGTCGTCATCACTCATCTTTTCTTCTGCCTCCTCCCCTTCGCTCTCTGTTTCCTCCCTTGCCCGTGCCTCTGCTCCTAAACCCCTGACAATCACTAATACCTAACTCCACTCTAGGGACGTGGGTGGCGCTGTGGGTTAAACCACTGAGCCTAGGACTTGCCGATCACAAGGTCGGCAATTCGAATCCCCACCACGGGGTGAGCTCCCGTTGCTTGGTCCCTGCTCCTGCCCACCTAGCAGCTAAAAAGCACGTAAAAGTGCAAGTAGATAAATAGGTACCATTCCGGTGGGAAGGTAAACGGCGTTTCCGTGCACTGCTCTGGTTCACCAGAAGTGGCTTAGTCATGCTAGCCACATGACCCGGAAGCTGCATGCCGGCTCCCTTGGCCAATAAAGAGAGATGAGCGCTGCAACCCCAGAGTTGGTCACGACTGGACTTAATGGTCAGGGGTCCCTTTACCTTTTAACTCCACTCTGGCTTTCTCCCCAAAGAGAAAGCCATCTCAGCAAACTGCAACCCTAAGCAAAACTTTTCCCTCTCTGTTCCAATTAACATTTGTAAAAAAGCCTGAAGCATTTTTGTTAGGGATTGTAGGAAAAGACCTGCCAAGGAAATTGAAGAACATATTCATGTATGCGACAATGGCGGCAAGAGTCTTAATAGCACAAGGATGGAAGAATGAAGAAATCCCGACAAAAGAACTGTGGCAAGGGAAACTGATGGACTATGTGGAAATGGCGAAACTGACGCATAAATTACGTGAAAAGGACAACTGTGATTTTAAAGAAGAATGGGAACCTTTTACAAAGTATTTAAAGATATAACCAAACGAACTGGTCTCCTTGGCAGGTTTTGTATAAACAAACACAAATTTATTATTGGTAACATACAGACAGATAAATTAAGGATCATTACAATTTTATAATATGCAGAGAATAACATGTGCTCAAAAATCAGAGAGAGGAGCTGAGGGAAGTCCGGGAGGGGGTGGTAGGGTGGGTTTTTCTTAGGGAGGGAAAATGGGGGGGGGGAATGAGGATATTTGATAAATTGTTATGTTGAAATTTTTAATAAAAACTTTTTTAAAAAGGGACATGGGTGGTGCTGTGGGTTAAACCACTGAGCCTAGGACTTGCCGATCAGAAGGTCAGCGGTTCGAATCCCCACGATGGGGTGAGCTCCCGTTGCTCAGTCCCTGCTCCTGCCAACCCCAGAGTGGGCCACGACTGAACCTAAGGGTCAGTGGTCCCTTTACATTTACCTATTTTAAAAAAAACAAAAAACTTTCCCCTCTCAGACAAACTCTCCTGTGTGTGTGTCTGTGAGAGAGAATCATAGAATCATAGAATCCTAGAGTTGGAAGAGACCACAAGGGCCATCGAGTCCAACCCCCTGCCAAGCAGGAAACACCATCAGAGCACTCCTGACATATGGTTGTCAAGCCTCTGCTTAAAGACCTCCAAAGAAGGAGACTCCACCACACTCCCTGGCAGCAAATCCCACTGTCGAACAGCTCTTACTGTCAGGAAGTTCTTCCTAATGTTTAGGTGGAATCTTCTTTCTTGTAGTTGGGATCCATTGCTCCGTGTCCGCTTCTCTGGAGCAGCAGAAAACAACCTTTCTCCCTCCTCTATGTGACATCCTTTTCTATATTTGAACATGGCTATCATATCACCCCTTAACCTCCTCTTCTCCAGGCTAAACATGCCCAGCTCCCTTAGCCGTTCCTCATAAGGCATTGTTTCCAGGAAGGGGGAAGAGAGGGAGATCTTGAGCAAAGCCTCAGTGGGTGGCTATGTTCTGCCTCTGCCGCCCTTTGAATGATAGCTGCTCAGACTTGCAGAGAGCTTCGGTTGTTGCACTCAGGTCATGCTTAATTTGGGGGGTTCTCTTTGGGGCACCTGGCTGGCAATTGCGAGGCCAGAGGGACCTCCTTTGGTCAGATGAGAGAGGGCTCATCTTATGAGCAGGAAAAAAATGGCCTAGGAGGAGTGGGTTTGGCGGCCCCCGCTAACTTTGGGTGACAAACCCAAGACTGCAGTTTTCCATGGCTGCGTTTTCATTTTGTTTTTCAATTGGGGGGGGGGGAGGTGCCTGAGTGGCTGAGCATCCCACACACTTTGAGAATTAGTCACCTGAGCTTTTGAGCTCCACCATCCTAACTTCCCGCTTTTGTCGCAGGGGGCGGGTGGAGTGGAGGGAGACAGATTAACCCGATGAGAGGGGGCATCTGAATTACTTCCACCTGTGAGCAGGAGACTGCTAGGCCTGTGGGGATGCAGGGAGAGGATATATTGCTTGATTATAGCCTTTCCAACTTGTGTAAACAAGTTCCACAATTTAGCAGAGTAGCATTCCCCTTTTTAAACTTGCACAGCGGATGCGTTTGCTCAGGCTCGCTAAAGCCTCTATAATAACTGTTCTGGTATTTTCCCCTCATAAAAGATAAGACACGACACAGTCTTCTATAAAAGTATAAAAAGAATTTACTCACATTCTGTTCACAATCGGATCCCAGAAGGCAGACTTATCTTAGAAAAGTAACATATACCTGGAAACTATCACATAAGGAGACAGTCCCTTTGTCTTGTCTGGGCTGGAGGCCAAGAGAGCATCTTTGGCTAAGCAGATGTTGCTTCTTCAATGCCTGTAGTCACAGAGAGAGAGATGGCTGCCCTGCCCTGTGCTTTTGTCGTTACCTGTACAGGTGAGGCCACGCCCACCTCTAGTCACATGCAGAGGAAGTCTGTCCCAGCCCAGGAGGAAACAGGAAGTTGACCTGCTGGCTGGACAAACATTCCTCCCCATGTGCAAACATGTTCACTCTAAGAATGTCGTACTTGACTGCTGTTGTGTTTCACATCCCACAAGGCCAACCCCCATGCTGAGGAAATGCTCCCACAAGAATGAAATGGCTTCACTTCAGACACGTTTAGCAAACCACCCCAAGGCTAGCCAGCAAGACATGGATGCAAACATCTGTTGTGCTTTGCTATAAAGAATAACGGAAACTGATGCACTTGTTTCCTGCTATTCTTTCGGAAACACCACTGGTCTCCCCTCCGTCCGCAAAGACCTTCTGATATTTCCAGACTTTGCTGTGCCCCGGGGGCAAATCCTGCTGCCCCGGTTGGTGTCAGGATGTGCCCAGTTAAAGGATATGAAGCAGCATCTGCTGGGGGTGCTTTGGGAGGTTCCCTTCCGATACCTGCTTGGACCAGGTGATCCCTCCAAGCGATCCAGTAGTTCACCCTCTTTTATTGCTCACTTGACAACTCTCAGCCTCTCTCTCTGAGGAGGAAGGGCCATAGCTCAGTGACGCACAGCACCTGCCAAGCCAGGTGGGTATGGGCATCTTCCTTGCCTGAAGCCCTGGAGAGCTGGAACTAGTCCATATATATATATATATATATACACACACACACACACACACACACACACACACACACACACAAAACAAATTTCCTATGGGCTTGCTTCGCAAGACGACAATCTCTTGCGAGTTCCTGCTGGGTTTTTTCCCCTTTCCCCCCCTTTTTCTAAGCCGCTAAGCCGCTTATCAGCTGATCCGCTGATAAGCCGCTAATAGCGCTAATAGCGCTAATCCGCTAATCCGTCAATAGGCTTGCTTCGCAAGACGAAAAAACCGCTAGACGAAGAGAATCACAGAACGGATTCTTTTCGTCTTGCGAGGCACCACTGTATATAGATATATAGATAGATGATAGATGATAGATAGATAGATAGATAGATAGATAGATAGATAGATAGATAGATAGATAGCTATAGATATAGATATAGATATAGATATAGATATAGATATAGATATATAAAATTGGTTTTTAAATAATTTTATACATTTTAACACAACCATTTCAAACATTAAAGTACAAGGTTCTTGAACCTTCGGACCTCCTTTCCTCCCCCCATGGGTTCCACGTTTAAGATTAAATTTGCTGCATCTTTTACCCTTATCCATCTGTTAAATAACCATAATTATCAAAAATATTTCCACATTACAAGTGTCATTGCATCCCTGCCACAGATTTTAGCTGTTTAAAGTGGTCTTTTAAATGAATTACAAATTTATTCCAGTCTTTAGAAAATACTTGATCTTCTTGGTTTCGGATATTCCTCATCAGTTTCGCCATCTCCGCATACTCCCATCAGTTTCGTCTGCCACTCTTCTTTGGCTGGTACTCCTCCTTCCTTCCATCTCTGGGCTAGTAGCCTTCTTGCTGCCGTCGTTGCATACATAAAAAGTCTTTTGCCTTCTCTTGGTAACTCTTCACCTATTCTATCTAGTAAAAAGGCTTCTGGTGATTTAACAAATGTATTTTTGAACATTTTCTTTAGTTCATTATATACCAACTGCACTGGCTCCCAGTGGAGTACAGGGTCAGGTTTAAGGTGCTGGTTTTGACCTTTAAAGCCCTATGCGACCTAGGACCCTCGTATCTATGGGACTGCCTCTCCTGGTATGTCCCGCAGAGGACCTTAAGGTCCACAAATAACAACACTTTGGAGGTCCCAAGTCGCAAGGAGGTTAGATTGATCTCAACTAGGACCAGGGCCTTTTCAGTACTGGCCCCGACTTGGTGGAATGCTCTGTCACAAGAGACTAAGGCCCTGCAGGACTTGACATCTTTCCTCAGGGCCTGCAAGACAGAGCTGTTCTGCCTGGCCTTTGGTTTGGACTCAGTCTGACCCTTACATTTCCCTCCCCTTAGGGTCTTGATTTATCAGCTACTTTGAAATGAGGATGCATTTTAAATTGCATTTTAACCTGTATTTTAAATTGGTTTCTCCCCCCCTTCTCTTTT
Organism: Podarcis bocagei; assembly: GCF_964188305.1. Classification (NCBI taxonomy): domain Eukaryota; kingdom Metazoa; phylum Chordata; class Lepidosauria; order Squamata; family Lacertidae; genus Podarcis; species Podarcis bocagei. The sequence goes on from NC_138135.1 coordinate 4,051,086, forward strand.
CCCCTATTATGTTTTTACTCTTGCTGGGGAGGGTGGGGTATAAATAAAAATTATTATTATTATTATTATTATTATTATTATTATTATTAATCATTTCCCAGAATGCCTTTACAATGTACTTGTCCACCACATATGGTAAAAAGTACCCTCTTTACATTTCCAAGACAGTTTTGAACTTGTTTTGTACATTTTAGCAATTTTACTTGGTGTTAGATACCAGCGATGAACTGGGACCAGTCCTGACCTGCCTGCAGCCTCTTGCTCTCTCGCCCATCCCAGACCCAACTCCCGCTGCTACTGTTTCCCGGCAGAAAGAGCAGGAGATCTAGGGCAGGTCCCGTCAGGAGGGGAGGGGGCAGGTTTCAGCGGGATGGGGGCTGCGAGGCAAGCCCACCCCTCCTCAGTTGTGGGGCTGGGCCAAGAGTTCATGCGGCGCTTCTTGCGGATGCATTTCTCAGATATGCACCTTCTCTTTCCTGGGGCGGGGTGGGGGCCTCTCCAGAATGCCCCCTGACGATGGCCGCCCAGCTGGAGTACTGTATCGACATGATCAAAGCCCTGAGGAACGGAGGTGCCCACCTGGATTTCCGGACGCGAGAAGGCATGACAGCTCTGCACAAAGCCGTCCGGTGCCGGAATCACACTGCCCTGATGGTGAGTTTGCCTGGAGCCGCTTTCCTGTTCTTCCTGCTGCTCTCGGCTAGCTTTACTTATCCCCCCACCACCACCATTCCATCGCGCCCCCTCTCCCCCTTATGAATTTGCCACCCCTGGGCAGACAGCCTCGGAGCTGACCCGCCTCCCTTGCATCTGCCCAGCACCTCTGCCTAACCTCATGGTGTGTTTTTTTGGGGGGGGTGGTTTCCCACTCACGGCGCTGGGGCCACTTTCCTGTGTCTGGGGGTGTCACAACTGGCTGCTTTGCAGGTTCTGGATGTTCTTGGTGGGTGGGGGGAGGTAAGCATGAAGAAGTTGCTTAGCACCAGCCTAGCACACTGCCCCCAAACGGGATGGGGGCAACTGCCTTGATTCTCATCGCCGCATCCTGCTTGCTCCTCCCATAGAGCCTGGAGGCCGCTCTCCCTTGCCCTTCCAGCACTGAGTTAACCTATGGAACTCCCTGCCACAGGAGGCAGTGCTGGCTCCCCCACCTAGGTGGCTTTAGAAGGAGATTACCGCATTTTTCGCTCTATAAGCCGCACCTGACCATAGGATGCACCTAGTTTTTAGAGGAGGAAAATGAGAGAGAAAATATTCTGAATTTGCTCAGCGCTCCCTTTAAAGAGCCGAGCCAAACCTGCTGGCTTTTCTGGGAGGTGGGGAAGGGACGACGGGCAGCCCGTCAGTCCCTTCTCTCTCCTCGGGGAAAAGCCAGCAAGAGGCACACACATGCCCCACGTGGCTCTTTAAAGGGAGCACTGAGCAGAGCCTCCCGTCTGCATTCGCTCCATAAGACGCACACACATTTCCCCTTACTTTTTAGGAGGGGAAAAGTGCATCTTATGGAGCGAAAAATACGGTAGTCAAATTCAAGGAGGAGGAGAGGGCTTCCAATGGCTACTTGCCAGGATGACTCTGCTCTGTCTCCAGTGCCTGAGGCAGCAAATCCTAGAATCCTAGAATCATAGAGTTGGAAGAGACCACAAGGGCCATCGAGTCCAACCCCCTGCCAAGCAGGAAACACCATCAGAGCACTCCTGACATATGGTTGTCAAGCCTCTGCTTAAAGACCTCCAAAGTAGGAGACTCCACCACACTCCTTGGCAGCAAATTCCACTGTCGAACAGCTCTTACTGTCAGGAAGTTCTTCCTAATGTTTAGGTGGAATCTTCTTTCTTGTAGTTTGGATCCATTGCTCCGTGTCCGCTTCTCTGGAGCAGCAGAAAACAACCTTTCTCCCTCCTCTATGTGACATCCTTTTATATATTTGAACATGGCTATCATATCACCCCTTAACCTCCTCTTCTCCAGGCTAAACATGCCCAGCTCCCTTAGCCGTTCCTCATAAGGCATCGTTTCCAGGCCTTGGACCATTTTGGTTGCCCTCCTCTGGATCCTTCTGAATCTCAGTTGCTGGAAACCACAAGAGGGCAGTTGCCATTTTGGGGTTTGCCTCGGGCACCAGCATGTCTTGGGCCGGCCCTGCTGTCCCCTTAATAAAATTGGGGATGTGGAAATGAAGCTCTGAGGCCCACTAGGGCGATCTGATGGTGTGCTCTGCACCATTTACATGTCCATCATCATCACTGTCGTTTCTTTGCAACCCGCCTTTTTGTCGCTTGAAACCACGCTCAAGGCGGCTTACAGCATGCAAAGATTTGCGCAGCTGCAAAAATATGTTGTGAAACTATAACGAAAGTAGTCATGAGCAGCAAACTGAAACATCAAAAGGTGCACAGCAAAATTAAACAATCCCCATGCAAGTCATAATAAGACGAAAGATGCAAAAATTAAAAGAACAGCAGCAAAATCAACATCTCCAAGATTAAGTTGTAAATCCCCCCCCCCAAAGAAATACGCCAACTCCAAGAATGGTGGTGATGGTTCATGATGACGGAATCCAAGCCCATATCAGTAGTAACTGGCAACTCTGGCAACTGGCAACACATTTTATGCATTCATGAAATGCTTTGTTTACATTAAGTCAGTAATGTGTGCAACGTTCTTGTATGGGAGTTACAGATAGGTAGCCGTGTTGGTCTGCCATAGTCAAAATAAAAAAATTCCTTCCAGTAGCACCTTAAAGACCAACTAAGTTAGTTCTTGGTATGAGCTTTCGTGTGCATGCACACGAAAGGTATCTGAAGAAGTGTGCATGCACACGAAAGCTCATACCAAGAACTAACTTAGTTGGTCTTTAAGGTGCTACTGGAAGGAATTTTTTTATCTTGTATGGGAGGCCACTTTAGTCTTCCTGGGCCGCAAATGGGGATCTGATACCAAGAGAGATTTTTGCTTGCCTAAAGCCACTGCTTGAATTCATTTTGAGACTTGGAGAGAGCAGACCACCCTTCTCACACCCTGAGCCACGCCAGAAACCAACTCTTGCCACTTCCACCTCATGCCCAGGCATTCCTTGCCGGGCAAAGCTGCTAAAAAAAACCAGCAACCTCCCTCCTAGTGGTGCTCCTGCAGGTCCTGGAACGGCGTCCCGGCGTTTTGGGTGTGTGGTCTGCCTCTGCCCCACCCCCTTGCCTTTCTCGCGCCGAGAGGTCCAGCAACCACTGACCGACCCCCCCTGCCTGCCTGTGACTGTGTTTGCGCAGACGCTGTTAGACCTGGGTGCCTCAACAGATTACAAGGACAGCCGCGGATTAACGCCTCTGTACCACAGTGCCATGGTTGGAGGGGACCCCTACTGCTGTGAGCTCCTCTTGCACGACTACGCCAAGGTGGGCTGCATCGACGAAAACGGCTGGCAAGAAATCCATCAGGTGAGGCTGCAAGGTGGCTGCAGGTGAGTGGGTGGGTGGAGAGGCTAGCACCCTGGTGGGGGGCTCAGCCCCCAAGCGGTTGTCTGGCGGAAGAGGCCCCACGTTGGGGAAAGTGAGGTAGCTGCTACACCGGGTTGTGGTGGCGTTTTGGAGGAGGGGGCCATCGGGGCACAGGTGACGCTTGGCTCTGCTTTTACACAACACCTGAGTCTGCAGAGGCCGTATATCATCTGGGTTGTTGTCTGGGGTGGAGTGGATGAAGGTCAATAAACTGAACTTGATCCCTGTGAAGATGGAGTTGTGATGATTGTTCCCATGTCCGGGAAACTGACTGGTTGCCCATTCTGGATTGCGTTGACCGCCCTCTGAAAAAACACGGTGGCAGTTTGCAGGCTGCTCCCAGATCCATCTTTGTCACCAGAGGCTCAGTTAGCCTCAGAGGCCAGGAGTGCCTTTGAATGGTTTCGGCTGGCATGCCAACCATGGCTGTTCTTGGGACAGGGAGAATCTGGCCTTAGTGGAAGGGAGCCCCATGATGTTTGGCCCATGATACGAAGCGCAAGGCTCTTGCTGGAGCCTCCATTGGCTCCCAGGGCATCAAGCACAATTCAAAGTGTTGGTGTTGACCTTTAAAGCCCTAAAAAGCCTCAGCCCAGTATAGCTGAAGGAGCTTCTTCACCCCCATCGTTCTGCCCAGACGCTGAGGTCTAGCGCCGAGGGTCTTCTGGTGGTTCCCTCCCTGCAAGAAGTGAGGTTACAGGGAACCAGGCAGAGGGCCTTCTCGGTGGTTGCGCCCGCCCTGTGGAACACCCTCCCATCAGATGTCAAAGGAATAAACAACTACCTGACTTTTGGAAGACATCTTAAGGCAGCCCTGTTTAGGGAAGTTTTTAATGTTTTACAGTGTTTTTAATATTTATATTATTATTATTATCTTGGTGGATCCCACTCACCCCCCTCTGCCCCCCACAAAATTAAGTGTTATTTCTGCTATGGAATCATGTCTGCAAAATGTGGCATAGATGATTTAGAATAAGTAATTCAGTGTTGGAGGAAGCCTGTGAGGTGTGTGCGTGTGTTTTGGAGGGTCATGGAGAGCAGAGGGCACTGTTGATGTGGTTTGTTGTCCAGCACTTGCTGCTGTCCCCCGTGTGACCATCTACCTGAACTGAAACTTCTCTGTCCCTCTTCCTTCCTTCCCCAAACAGGCCTGTCGCTATGGGCATGTTCAACACCTAGAGCATCTTCTTTTCTATGGGGCGGACATGACAGCGCAGAACGCATCCGGGAACACAGCCCTCCACGTCTGTGCTCTCTACAACCAGGTGAGTCCTACCTCCCCTCGCTCTGGCCTTGGGCCCCCTCCCCTGGCAGACCAGCCCTTGAAGCGGATCAAGAGCCCTCCTCCTGCTGCACCTGTGCAGCCACCCATGGAGTTCTGCAAGCCGGCAGGTTGGACTAGATGACGCTTGGGGTCCCTTACAACGTGACAGTTTTGCGATTCTGCATTCCTTTTGCTTGCATGAAGAAAGCCGACAGGGAAATGGGTGTCCAAGGGGATTCTTCCCAGCTGGCCCTCCTCAAGATTCAGCTCCAGGATATGCAGAGCGGTTTAAAGGAAACCACCCCTGAGCATGTACTGAGTGCGTGCCTCTTACGACTTGAAAGCGTAGCTGAAGCTGAGTCTGGGGTCCAGGGATTCCAAGTCAGCGGAGGTTCAAGCCCACTCTGCAGAATTAAGTTCTGACACCTCTCCTTCTTTTCCAGAAAGTAAAATACTTGTTCTCAAACCTTTTCAGGGAACACTCCCTCCCCCTGGTTCCAGAAACTCACCCTCTGTGCCCCCAACCCTACTCTACCCTACAGGGGTACCTCGGGTTACAAACGCTTGGGGTTGCGTGCTTTCAGGTTGCGGACCACGGGAAACCCAGAAGTTCCTCAGCCTCTGACTCGGCTCTGAATTGCCAGTCTGGCAGTGCAGGCTGTTCCCATGTTGCTCCCGCCCCCCCCCCCAATATATATATTCTGGAGAGTTCACTCTGCCTTTCTCTTTCCCCTGCCAGGAAAGCTGCGCTCGGGTCCTTCTCTTCCGCGGTGCAAGCAAGGAGATCCGGAACTACAACAGCCAGACAGCATTCCAGGTAGGAGAGCCCAGCAGTGGGGCCAGGGAAAGGGTCTCTGCCTCCTGGGCTGCCCACCCACTCCCACCCTTCCACGTCTCCCTCAGAAGACGGTGGCAGAGGCCCCCCGTGTGGGTTCTTGCCCATCCGTGCCATCGGCCTCCTCTCTTGGGGGGGGGGGGCCCAACTGCGCAGGCAGCAAACGGAAAGAGAGGCAGTAATTGTCCAGGAGGGAGAGACATGCCAAGAATGGCAGTTTTATTGGGGAAGGGGCCAGCCAGATCTGCGCCCCTTGGCAGAAATCCTATAGAGTCATTGGGGCCTCAGACCCACCCTGACTGCTGTGGGGCATGGGAAGAAGAACTGCACTCTAGAGCAGAGTTGGACCCTCCTGCAGATGCTATAGGGCACTCCACCCCCAACAGCCAGCATGGTGAGCATTCGGGCCACATCCCAGACTCAGGGTATTTTATTGAGGCAATAGCAACAATAAGTAAACAGAATAATAATAATAATAATATATTTATTTATTTATATCCTGCCCATCTGGTTCCCCAGCAACTCTGCGTGGCTTCAAGCAGAATATTAGAATACAATAATTCATCAAACATTAAAAACTTCCCTAAGCAGGGCTGCCTTCAGATGTCTTCTAAAAGTCAGATAGTTGTTTATTTCTATGGGGCGGGTGCCACCACCGAGAAGGCCCTCTGCCTGGTTCCCCGTAATCTCACTTCTCACAGCGAGGGAACCTCCAGAAGGCCCTCGGAGCTGGACCCCAGTCTGAACGATAGGGGTGGAGATGCTCCTTCAGGTATACTGGGCTGAGGCCGTTTAGGGCTTTAAAGGTCAGCACCAACACTTTGAATTGTGCCTCTCAATTATAATTATATTTATAACAGTGCATCTCAAAGCTCATCCTCAGTGGCTGCCAATTAACTATCTGGCTAAGGGCTCACCCACACTTTTGCTTGCCCCACAGCTTTCCTTCAGTTTACTGCTGAATCTGAGCAAACATGGATCAGGTTTTCTCTGGATTGGCGATTGCTCCGATTTAGCACTAAAGAGCGGTTTTCCCAGGTTGGGCGAGGGGAGGGGAAGCTGCAGGGCCAAGTCGGAAAACCATTTGGATCTGAGTGCAGAAAGAACAGGATAAGTCCAGCCTCACCTTGAAGCCTTGAAAGGAAGGAAATTTTGCAAACAAACAAACAAAACAAAACAAAAAAACAACAACAACCCCACACCTGCACCCTCAATGCACTCCCACCCATGCCACAAGCAACCTTCCCTGTGGCTGACAGCAAGGAGCCTCATTCTGCACCCCTACAATTTAAAGCAACTACTTCCTTCCCTTCTTATTCTCAGAGGAAAGGGAGAAAAGGTCCCTCCTATCTAGGGGGCAGGTGGCTTCCAAACTGGTGGGTTTGGGGGGCGGGGATTGAATTATTCAACATTTATTGCAAACCACTTAAAGGCTTTTATTGTAATCAAGGTTTTAAATACAGATAGATAGACAGACAGACAGACAGACAGACAGATAGATAGATAGATGGTAGACAGTCTTGTTCGTCTTTCTGGAAGACAGATAGATGATAGGTGATAGATAGATAGATAGATCAGTCTTGTTAATTGTTCTGGAAGACAAATAGATAGATGATAGAGAGATGGAGAGATGATAGATGATAGATAGATAGATAGATAGATAGATAGATAGATAGATAGATAGATATAGATGATGGAGGGGGGGAGGGAGAGGGAGAGAGATACCAACAAGCAAGCATGTCACTGATGCAATAACAATGCATTGGCGTGGAGTTACCCTGGACTGTCCTCACATAAGGCTGCTTCACTAATTGTTCTGCAACGCTTCCCCAATGTTACTGCATTGCTGCCTTCTGGTGCTCCCGCACAGCCAAAGCAGGACAAAAAGAATCCATCAGAACTTTTGTGGTATGAAAAGTTGCGGGATTTTAGCTGGGAACTATGGGACATGCACCCATCACCAGCCAGGCTTCCTGCTGGCCAAGGAAACAGAGAAGGGGCAATGGGGAGTCATGTCCCCCCAGGAGAACATGAGAAGAGCCTGCTGGATCAGGCCAATGGCCCATCTAGTCCAGCATCCTGTTCTTCTCACAGTGGCCAAGCAGGTGCCTCAGCCTGGAAGTCCACAAGCAGGATCTGACCACAAGAACAACTCGCCCCTCCCATGGTCTCAACAACTGCCACCCAGAAACATTAGCCATCCATAGCCCTCTACTCCTCCGAGAATTTTCCTAATCTTCTTTTGAAGCCATCCAAGTTTCTGGCCATCACTGTCTCCTGTGGCAGGGAGTTCCATAGGTTAAGTGTGCTGCGCGAAGTGCCTCCTCCCCACCACCACCTTGACCCCAAACCTGCTACAGCAAGAGGGGCAGGACTCACCTTCTGTCAGGAGTGCGTGCAGGAGCCGGGCCCTGTGACCAGTAGGACTCTGCAGGACTGGGGCCTTCCTAAGTTTGTTCTGGAGAGGCAAGGTGCGGCCGCACAGGTGAGGCCGATTGGTAACTCACAGCACCTGGTGGCAAGAGCCGGGAAGGGATATAAGGTCAGCATTTCCCTTCGGCTCTTTGCCACAGCAACTCGTTTCCTTGCTTGCTGCGTTTGGCTTCTTGCTTCCTGATCCTCGGACCTTGGCTTCTTGACTCCTTGCTTCTCGACCCTTGACTTCATGACTCTTTGCTTCTCGACCCTCGGACACTTGACTTCGTGACTCCTTGCTTCTCGACCCTCGGACCCCTGACTTCGTGACTCCCTGCTTCCTGACCCTTGGACCCCTGGCTTCTGGACACTCATTCCTGCTCCCACCCCGCCATCTTGCCCCCGGTCCCGACGTCCTCAGCCGGGACTTCGATCGCCCGTAGACCGGACCTTGACACCTCGCCTAAAGGTCTGGGGTGGGCAGCTGCCCTGTTTCAACTGGGCTTTCAGCCAGTCAGAAAGGCCTAGGAAAAGCAGAGTGCTCAGTCCACTTTGTGTGTCGGGTAGCTGTTTCTCCAGCCTCCGGTTCCTCATTCCTGTCTTCCCATTGTGAGTCATGAAATGAAGTTTAGGAGGCAGTTTCTGACAATGTCTGAAAGAGCTGCCTCTCATCTCCACCTCAGTGTTGGGCTCCTTTGGCCCAGGAGGGAGGCCACCCCAGGGTGCCCAATGAGGCCAGTGGCCCTCTTGGCTTGGGCATGGAGGGGCAGGTGACACTGGTGAAGCCACAAGACCTGCGCTTTGGAGATGGCCCCCTTCGCGCATCCCCCCGGTTCTGCTTTGGCATGCCGACAGCGTGAGTGATAAATCCAGGGCTATTTTTATCGCAGGCCTTTGTCAGCAAGTCTCCCGCGGGAAGGGCAGCAAGAAGCAGCAGCAGGAGGAGCAGGATTCGCTTCGCCAAGGAAGGATCTCTATGACTTAAGGAAGGGCACAGGCCCTGACTCTTCCTCAGATGCCTGGAGAGTGGGCTGATGGGGCAGAATTTGCACAAGCTGCAGCTCAGGAGCACTGTTTGTGCAATGGCACCACTAAAGAATCCCATGCTCTGCTTCCAGAGCTCAGCCTTGGCATTTGTGAATAGGGGGTGCCCCTGGGTCCCTGACCCCCAACTGGAGCTCCTCTGAGCACCAGAGCAGCTCTCCCACAACCAGACCTTGCCATAGCTGAAAGTTGTGACTCCCAAAGGAGCTCGTGGCATGCAGTGTGTTTCAGAAGCCGAGCACAAATGTTGGGGCAGCCGAGAGCTCCCGAACCATTTCCAAGTCTGCATCAGCCTAACTTGCTGGAGGCAGCAGTTTTGCTTCTGAATGCCAGTTGGTGGGAACCACAGAAGAAGAGAGGGCTCTGGTGTTCTCCTTGCAAGTTTGCCCAAAAAGCATTCTGGCCAGCTGCTGTGAGAATAGGATACTGGACTGGAAGGGACACTGGCCTGATCCAGCAAGGCTCTTCTTAGGCTTTTTATGCCCAATCACTTGTGAGTCAACAGCTTATGTTGCTTGTGGCATTTCGGTGCCCTGTGATCTGTGCAAACAAGGGAAGACCATGAGATCCCTCTCCAGGCGAATAAGATGTCAGTCTCTAAGCCCAGGGGAGGTCTTGGTGAGCCATGGCTGGAATCTAAGCCTGATGAGAAATGGTTGAGGGAGGTGGGTTTGTTGAGGGAATCTAAGCCTGATGAGGGAATCTAAGCCTGATGAGGAACGGTTGAGGGAGGTGAGCCAGTGTGGTGTAATGGTTCAGAGCGGTGGACTCGTAATCTGGTGAACTGGGTTCGCTTCCCCGCTCCTCCACATGCAGCTGCTGGGTGACCTTGGGCCAGTCACACTTCTCTGAAGTCTCTCAGCCCCCCTCACCTCACAGAGTGTTTGTTGTGGGCGAGGAAGTTGAAAGGAGATTGCTGGCCGCTTTGAGACTCCTTCGGGTAGTGATAAAGTGAGATATCAAATCCAAACTCTTCTTCTTGTTTAGCCTGGAAGAGAGGAGACATGAGAGTCATGTTCAAATATCATAAGGGCTATAATATGGAAGGTGGAACAAACTTGGTTTCCTACCCAAACCAGTAGATTCAAATGGCCAGAAAGGACATTCTGACCCAACGTCAGATGGGAAGAGCTCTTTGGCAGTGGAACGGACTCCCTTGGAAGATGGACTGTCCTTCATTGGAGGTTTTTCAGCAAAGGTTGAGTGACAGCTGTCATGGATGCCTTAGTGGATATTCCTGCACTGCAGGGAATTGGACTCAATGATCCTCAGGGTCCCTTCCAACCCTACAGCTCTTGTGATTCTGTGAAGTGGGCACTTCTGCAGGCGCTGGCCTGCCTGTCTCATTCTGCTTCAACTTCCTGAAACTCTGAGCCTTGGTGGTGATCAACATCTGACCACCTCCCCCTCCCCCGCTGCCAGGGATTCATCTGGCCTCTCCATCTCTGCTAATGTGTGCCATTTTGTGAGTTTCCATTACGGTGGCAGCATTTCACGGTCTTCTGCATCCATTTCATACTTGAGATCAGACTGCTGCATCTTGGATCTGTTTCAGTTCCATTTTGTCAGAAGCAATTATTAACACCCCCTCCCTCTCTTGTCCCTCCCCCCGCCTTTGTGGACTCGAGAGGAAAGAAGCAGCTGAACTTTCATCCTGTTTCTCCGCTCCCTCCGGGGTCTTATTTGGGTCCTGTCGAGAGGATGTGGCAGCCGTCAGAGAATGACAGATCCGTACATTTGTAGACCACTCTTTCAATAAGTTCCAGGGTGCCATGCCTGATCATAGAATTGTATAATTGTAGAGTTGGAAGGGACTGCAGGCATAATCTAGCCCAACCACCTGAAATGCAGAAATCACTGCTAAAGACTCCCTTCTTTTGAGGTATTTGACACACCTTCCAGCTTGTCAACATCCTTCCTAAATCGTGGTGCCCAGGATTGGGCACAGTATTTCAGATGTGGTCTGATCAAGGCAGAAGAGAGTGGGACTATGACTTCCCTTGACCTGGACACTAGACTTCTGTTGAGGCAGCCTAGAAGAACCTTACCTTTTTTTTGTTGCTGCATCACTCTGTTGACTCAGTGTGCTTGTAAGTGGAACAGGAGGCTGAAAAGAGGGTACCTGGACCAGTGTTCGGGGGGGGGGGGTTATGACTGTGGTCCCATCCACACTTCTGCCTAGAAAGTGTTAGGATATAGTTCCGTTCTACCTTAAAGGGTTACCAGATAGATAGTACTGCTGAAGCATTTCCTGACCCTTTAAGGTGGAACGGAACTATATCTTAACAGAAAGCATGGGTCCAAGCAGTTTTTTGTTTGACCCAAAGTTTCAAGGTACGAGTCTGAGCTGTTTTCTCCTTGCCCCACTCCGTCTGCAGTTTCAACCAGCTCCTTAGTGTTCCATCAGGGAAAACATCAATCCTGAGGAAACCCGAATGGCCATTTGCTCTGATTGAGTGCTAAAGAGCAGTTTCCCCCAGGGAAACCAGTGGGGTGAGAGGAATCATGGATAGGCCCTGGGTTGGGATTTAAAACCCAGGTCTTCCTCATCAAAGTCCAGCACTGTAACCCAATCACAACACTGTGCCTCATGCCGCGATAAACCCACTGCCAGCCTTCACAACACAGGACCCTCCAGATGGTGTTTGTTTATTTCATTTATTTCCGGGTGGGGGGGGGGAATTGCCACCAACATTAAGAAAAAATTCCCAGGCAAAAGAAAGAAAGAAAGAAAGAAAGAAAGAAAGAAAGAAAGAAAGAAAGAAAGAAAGAAAGAAAGAAAGAAAGAAAACCATCCAAGAAACAAATGAAATGTGCATTGCAAATTCATAGGCCAAATCGATACGTCAACGCATCTGCATCACATGCCCCGTCCCAGGGAAAGCCTGGGCATGATTCGAATGTGGCTCCCATGACCCCTATCCAGAAGGACCATTGATCTGTGGGGCACTGTGATGGCCACCTCTGGCTTGTGCTATAGCTAGGTTTGCGTTCAGACGGACATAGCTGCACTCAGGGAACTCATTTGCACCTGTTGCTCTGCCCACATCCCAGAAAATGCCTGAGTTGGGCTTGTGGGGCCAATGCCATGCCCCATATCCCTTGGTGCCCTGTTCTAGGTATCGGGGCAGCAGACTCACTGACTGGGTGAATCAAAGAATCAGGGTGTTTTTACATGAGTAGAATGTGTCCTTTTATTTAAAATGCATCTCTGGGTTATTTGTGGGGCATAGGAATTTGTTCATTCCCCCCCCAATATAGTCTGGCCCCCCACAAGGTCTGAGGGACAGTGGGCCAGCCCCCTGCTGAAAGTTTGCTGACCCCTGGGATCATAGCCACCTCTTCACCCCTGTTCAGAAAGGACATCATTGCAAAGGCTTTGGAAGACCTTTGCCTTCTAGCTCAGCAATTCTGACGGGGAAAAGAAATTACAGAATATGCTCTGGGGAGGGTGCAGCAACATGGAGAGTTCATTAAGGGGTGAGAAGGTAAAAGGGTCCTGCTGTAAGTGGCCCTACCTCACAGGGTCGTCGTAAGATTGAACAATATAAATCTCTGTGATCGTTAATTTTGTTTAAAAAACCTTGACGAATCTGGAATAAGCAGCCCCACCTGACTCCTGTGCTTTGTCCTCTCCCCTCGTTTCAGGTGGCCATAATTGCGGGGAATTTTGAACTGGCCGAAATCATCAAAACCCACAAAGAGTCCGACGTTGGTGAGTGAGAGTCTTTGGCTTTCCACGCACTTCTTATCTCAATGGTGGGAGGCTGGGGCATGACAGTTGTGGTCCTTGTGCCAGGCCAACCCCTGGCCAAGAGGGCCAAGGAGGAGATGCCAGGAGGACCAGAGGACCCGAGAAAGGGCCAGCCTGGCTAATGCCCTGCTTGGAAACCTCTCCCTGGCTTCCCTGAATCCCCTTGAGTTGGCAGCTTCAGGGCACCTACACATTGAAGTGGATGAGAGGAGGAGCATCACCCTTGGAGCTTTTTGTCCCATGACTTCTGGGTTTCCTGGGGGTGGGGAGCCCCTTGATCAGGAGACTCGCCACCCCGCAGTGGATTTTGAACCGGTGACCTCCTTGGGAATCTCTGGCAGCGAGTCCAGCTCTGCCATAAAGTCCTGGCTGCTGTCTGGAGTGCCAGCCTGGGCCTGTTCCCCTGGTCATTCTGGGAAGGAGAGGAGCCAGCTTGGGCTAGGCTCTCCACCATGGGCCCTTTGTATGGCACAGATGCCATGCAACCTGCCCGCCTCCCCTTTGCCACCCAGCTGCCAACAGAAGGGACCTTTTGCATTCCTTGTGGGGCTGCAATGTAGACTGGACACCTCCGGAACCTCTGCCCTAGCCTGTCTAGTGTGTGGAGGGTGACTCTGGGAGGAGGAACAGAAGGTGACAAGGTGGCATCTCTTTATCTTGTGGTTGGTTTGAGGTAGGCGATTGGCTGTGCCCCTTCGGGGCGTCTTCTGCCTTGCTCCCCACACTCCTTCCATCCCATATGCAGCTCCTGCAGGGACAATGCTGGTATTTCCTCCCCTGAGAATGCATGCCGTGACCTGCCTCTGTGGTGCAGCTACATTTAGAATGGTTTTTGCTCTTCTGGGCTCCCGCTTGGCAGAGACTGAAGGAAATGATCAGGGGAAGGTTGGTGCATCTCGCATAGAAGGGAGGCTGGAGGAGACACAGGCTTTTCAGCTTGGGCAGAGGAAATTCAATGGCAGGAGATGAGAGAGCATTGCATGAAATGATGAGCAGCACAGAAAGAGGAATCCTGGAGCAAACGGTTCATTTCTGTGGGAATGTTCAGGGATGCAGGAGAGGATCTATTGTTTGATTATAGCCTTTCCAACTTGTGTTAACAAGTTCACAATTTAGCAGAGTAACATTCCCCTTTTTAAATTCACAGCGGATGCATTTGCTCAGGCTCGCTAAAGCCTCTATAATAACTTGTTCTGGTATTTTCCCCTTATTCCCTCATAAAAGATAAGACACGACACAGTCTTCTACAAAAGTATAAAAAGAGTTTACTCACATTCTGCTCACAATTGGATCCCAGAAGGCAGACTTAGCTTAGAAAAGTAACATAAACCTGGAAACTATCTCATAAGGAGACAGTCCCTTTGTCCTCTCTGGGCTGGAATCCAAGAGGGCATCTTTGGCTAAGCAGATGTTGCTTCTTCAATGCCTGTAGTCGCAGAGAGAGAGATGGCTGCCCTGCCCTGTGCTTTTGTCGTTACCTGCACAGGTGAGGCTGCACCCACCTCTAGTCACATGCAGAGGAAGTCTGTCCCAGCCCAGGAGGAAACAGGAAGTTGACCTGCTGGCTGGACAAACATTCCTCCCAATGTGCAAACATGTTCACTCTAAGAATGTCGTACTTGACTGCTCTTGTGTTTCACATTGCACAATTTCTGAGTCACAGCAGCTGCTGTGTTGGGTTGCACCAAGAGACCAAACCAGCACCTGGTTCCCAGCCAGTATCTGGGCTGCCCCTCTCATGACTGGGAGGTAACAAAATTCCCTCTGCATTGAGAACAGCATCTTCAGACCAAGGTGAAGGCTTCCAACTACGTCTTCTCCTTGACAGGCTAGCTTTCTGCGGGCGTGGTGCTTTTGTTTCAAATGGAGGGGTGTCCCATCAAGGGAGCCCCCACACCATAGCCTGAAGGAGTGCAGCCCAGATGACAGGCAAGGAAGTTCATTCAGACAGGAGCTTTGCAAACTCAAGGCCTCTGGAGTTTTGTACTCGAAAACCCCAGCTTGTCTCTCCTCCCTTTCCAGGGAGTCGCTTTGGTTTCCCACGAGAGAAGAATGGCAGTTTCTTGAGCACCTATCAGGCGCAGGATCAGAGGCAGAGAGCAGGGCCCATTAACAAATGAAAGGGAGATTACATTAATGAGAATTGTCAAACGGCTTGGCTACCAAAACCGACTTATTTAATTTTGTTCCATTGAGAGGGCGGAGGCGGAGGCGGAGGCACGAGATCAATTAAAGACGGAAAGGCTGCCTTGGCGAGAGGTGGCTATCAGTCCAAGTAGGTCAAATAGCACTAGGAGGAAAGGGAGGATGGGAGGGACTGGGAGCGGGCAGCGGGTCCAGATGGCCAGCTCCTGCAAGCCAAGGGAATTGGCGAAGGAACAGCCTGAAGCGAACCCTCAGAAAGGTTCCTGAAACGCCTGCAGAGAAGTGGGATTAGGAGCAGAGGAAGAGCCTGCGGGGCTTGGAGGGGCCAGGTGGCAGGGGAGGGGGGCCAGGCCACATCCAGACCTGTGCTGGGCACCTCATCCCAGCTCCTGGGAAGGTGAAGGCAAGGGCAGGTATCAGGGCCAGGAGAAACACCTGCAAGGTGCGGGGAGTGAGTTGGACTCAAAGCGCCATTTGCAGGGCTGGGCATCCATTGGCATTGCCAAGGTCATGGCTGTTTCTGCCGGTGGCATGACCCCCTCCCAGTGGTTGAAAAGTCCATTCTCCCAGCAGATCCCTCCTTTGGCCAGTGGCGCTCAAGGAAGGCCACGGCCAAGCCCTGATCCGCGCTGTGCTTCTGCACTCAGCACAGAAGCGATCATATTTCTTTCCTGTACTTTTCGAACACATGGAGGAACTTGCAGGGCCACTAAGTGTTGTGTGTGTGTGTGTGTGTGTGTGTGTGTGTGTGTGTGTGTTTGCATGCATGCATAGTTGTGCTCATGCACAGAGTGCCTGAGCATGCAGGCCTCCGAGGTCTGTGCTTGCCAGGTTCAAAATGGGAGCGTGGGTGTGTGCATGAACCCTGTTTGCTTTCATTGGTTTATCTGCAAAGTGTTTCGTTTCCTCTGGGCCACCCTGCCCAGATGCGTCCCCAAAGCAGTTTGCAATTGAAATATATTCAGAATCGAGAGTGGATTTCATGCTCTTTATTCAGCTCATAGTGGTGAGGAGGAATGGAAGTTCCCCCAGAATGTCTGCTTTACAGTGGTACCTCAGGTTACATATGCTTCAGGTTACAGACTCTGCTAACCCAGAAATAGTGCTTCAGGTTAAGAACTTTGCTTCAGGATGAGAACAGAAATTGTGCTCCGGCAGCGTGGCAACAGCAGGAGGCCCCATTAGCTAAAGTGGTGCTTCAGGTTAAGAACAGTTTCAGCTTAAAAACGGAACGCATTAATTACTTAACCCGAGGTACCACTGTATATACATTATTTACACAATGGGCCCCATGTGATTGGCTACTTCCAGGATTCACCTGTAGGCCAATCAGGTTGCGGATTCACTTCCAGCTGGAGCTGGATTGGGTGGCTTCTGTGGACCAATCAGACTGCTGCATTCTGGACCCAATTGTTCTAGGACCAATCAGACTGCTGCCTTTTGGATCCTATTCAACTCAGTACATAACAGCAATATTGAAATGGAAAGCAGTGAAATTTAAAATGCAGCGTAACCACGCAAAGGTCCTTGACTAATCCTCTTACTCCTTGCCCATTGGAGCCTGCTGGCCTCGGTGCCTCCTGCGGATTCTCCCAGCCTCTGAGGAGACAGGTAGCTGCGATCTCATGGTTGTGGAATCCCTCCTGAAACCATGTGCTCCTTAAAAAGATCCATTGAGAAAGCTGCCACCAACAGCAGGGAGAGAGGGGGACAAAGTCAACACAACAGCTTTCCAGCTAAGGTGATCTGCCCCTCCCTGCCAGTTATTGGAACTCCAGAAAAGCCTTCCTGGGATGACCTCTACATAGTGCAGCAGATACGGTATACGAGGACCTGGCAGAGCAGCCTGGGATCACAGTCTCTCAGACTGGCCTACCTCGCAGGGTTATTTTGAGGCTAGAATAATAAAAATAATAATTTATTATTTATACCCCGCCAATCTGGCTGGGTTTCCCCAGCCACTCTGGGCAGCTTTCAACAGAATATTAAAATACAATAGTCTATTAAACATTAAAAGCTTCCCTAAACAGGGATGCCTTCAGATGTCTTCTAAAAGTCTGGTAGTTGTTTATCTCTTTGACATCTGGTGGGAGGGCGTTGCACAGGGCTGGTGCCACTACCGAGAAGGCCCTCTGCCTGGTTCCCTGTAACTTGGCTTCTGGCAGCGAGGGAACCACCAGAAGGCCCTCAGAGCTGGATCTCAGTGTCCAGGCAGAACGATGGAGGTGGAGGCGCTCCTTCAGGTCTACTGGACTGAGGCCGTTTAGGGCTTTAAAGGTCAGCACCAGCACTTTGAATTGTGCTCAGAAACGTACTGGGAGCCAGTGCAGGTCTTTCAGGACCGGTGTTATGTGGTCAGCTGTGAGTCCAGAAAGTCTCCCAGGCTGCGCAACTGGTCCTTCAGAGGCACAGTTACCCCATTCAGGGCCAGACTAGAATAGAGAGCGTTCTGGTAGAATCACAACAAGCTCTTTGGAGGAAAGGTCGGATAGAAATCATAGCACCATAGAGTTGGAAGGGAACCCCAGGGCCATCTAGTCTGACCCCCTGCAATGCAGGAATCACAATGCAGCAGGATCCATACAAGGCAATTTTCTATGTTGCTTCCTGTGGTCTGATGCAGTTACGTGGCTCTTTGGTTTGCAGTCAGAACCAGATCATCCACTCGGCCTGAGCCCTTTGTGCGCCACTGTTGGCCGTGTGCTTCATGCGCCTCGCCCCATCCCACGGGGTCGATCTCTCCCACGTCTTCCGAGGCCCATCCTGGCTCCGGCGATGTGACGTCCCCTCCTTCCCAAGGTTGACGATTCCCGCGGCTGCTCCTGATCACAAGGAACGCTCCTTCTTCCCTTCCTCGTTTGAACTTTGTTCTCTTCATCTTCCAGTCGCTGGATCTTAGTGATGCTGCCAGATCGCTTTAAAAGAAAAAAAGCTCCCATATCCAAAAGCTGACCTCTCGCTTGAGTGGCGCCTTTTCTCCGCATGGGTAATGAGAGGCTCTGTTCCAGCTGCCACTTAACCTTCTCCTGGATACGCTCACGGCTCAGAGCTGCTGCAGGCTCTGTAGGACTCAAGTTTTGCAGACCGAGAGAATCAATCTGCCAACTGCCTTCCAAATTCCTCCACGAATCTGCTGCCCGTCCCCCTTCCTCCCTGCCCTTCACAGAACTGGCCGCGGTGCTCATTATGCTATTCCCAGTTCTGAAAGCAGAGGTCATTCCATCCATCCACATGCAGCTGGAAAGCAAGCAACGGTTGCCTGCAATTAGAAAACAACCCCATCGGTCCTTCACGGGCATTTGCAGCCCTCTTCCCTCAGTTCCACCTGAAGTCCTGGTAGTGGGATGGCCTCCCTCGGAAGGTGGTGAAGGTTTTTGAAGGTTTTTAAGGATGGCCGCCTGTCAGGGATTCCTTAACTGTGATTCATGCTTTGCAGGGATTTGGACTGGGTGAACTT
The DNA here is from genome assembly GCF_964188305.1 of Podarcis bocagei. Lineage (NCBI taxonomy): Eukaryota > Metazoa > Chordata > Lepidosauria > Squamata > Lacertidae > Podarcis > Podarcis bocagei. The sequence continues at coordinate 4,069,494 of NC_138135.1, forward strand.
GGGGTCCCTTCCAACTGTATGTTGTTGTTTAGTCGTTTAGTCGTGTCCGACTCTCCGTGACCCCCTGGACCAGAGCATGCCAGGCACTCCTGTCTTCCACTGCCTCCCACAGTTTGGTCAAACTCATGCTGGTAGGTTCGAGAACACTGTCCAACCATCTCGTCCTCTGCCATCCCCTTCACCTTGTGCCCTCCATCTTTCCCAACATTAGGGTCTTTTCCAGGGAGTCTTCTCTTCTCATGAGGTGGCCAAAGTCTTGGAGCCTCAGCTTCAGGATCTGTCCTTCCAGTGAGCACTCAGGGCTGATTTCCTTCAGAATGGAGAGGTTTGATCTTCTTGCAGTCCATGGGACTCTCAAGAGTCTCCTCCAGCACCAGAATTCAAAAGCATCCATTCTTCAGCGATCAGCCTTCTTTATGGTCCAGCTCTCACTCTATGTTTCTGTGTTTCTATGATTCTCTGATCTGGCACCTTCCTGCCACATCAATTTACCACCTGAAATAGCTTCTCTGGGCTGAAGACTCCTCACCTGCAGCCCTGTCTTCTTTCCTTGCCTCCCTCTCACTTAAGCACCCCTCTCCCTCCATCGCTTTGGGCCTTGCTCGCTGCCAGATTTGCCACACCTTGGGCTGCGCTTGACTCTGGGAACCGCTACGGAAGGATGGAGATCAGAGGGCTGCAGGGCTGAGAGTGTGACGGGGGCGGGGGCGGCAGCTGCAAGAATCTGAAAGCGCCTGGAGCCCCTGCGAGAGAAGCTTTGCGCAGGACCTGGACCTCTGCAGCTGAATCACTCAGCAGCGTGACAAGCTGTTCCCACTGCCTCAGTGCACAGTCACGTGCAGGATGTGTCCTTGACAGGAGTGGCCAACATGGAGGGACTCCTTTAAAAGCCCCCCTTCCCCTTTTGCAAAGCCACAGACAATCTGCTTCATAATCAACGGCGAGAAATAGATCTTTATTATTTCACGGTTAAGAGTACTCATGGACATAACACGAAGCTAGATGCTGGAAGATTCAGGACAGGTTCTAAAAAGTCCTTCTTCCCGCAGTGCAGAGTTAATCTGTGGAACTCCCTCCCACAGGGATGGCCACAAACCTAGATGGCTTTCAACGAGGATTAGACAGATTCATGGAGGGTGCCATCAATGGCTTGTAGTTATGGTGACCCTACTCTGCCTCCACAGTTGGAGGCAGCAATGTTTGTGGATACCAGTTGCTGAAAACCAGAGATGGGCATGGATCTGTTAGCTGAGATTCCTGCATTCCAGGGGTTGGACTAGATGACCCTCAGGATCCCTTCCAACATTTCTACGATTCTTGTGCTCAAATCCTGCTCACGGACTTCCCACCGGGGCATCTGGTTGGCTGCTGTGAGAACAGGAGGCTGGACCGGGTAGGTTATGGGCCGGATCCAGCCGTGCTCCACTTACATTCTTGTGTGCTTTGTACCAAGTCAGGCCATTGGTCCTTCCAGCCCAGCATTGTCTGCACTGGCTGGCAGCATCTCTCCAGGGTTTCAGATGGGATACTTTTCCTTGCCAGGATTCGAACTTGTGCTCTGCTTGTGCACTTCTCAATGATGTTTCTCACTGCTGCATTCCGAGGCTTTTGGAAGCTTGAAAAGAAGGAGTGAGGAAGGTAGGCCAGCCTGCCGCAAGCTTGTGCCCTTCAAATGTTTTGCGTGACAACAGCCACCAGCCCCAGCCAGCACAGCCATTGCATAGGAGAACAGATCCGGTGGGACATAGACAGCAGACACACTCTGGATTCATCCACAATTCCCCTTGTCCCACTGCTTTCCCCTGGGAAAAACCACTCTTTAGTGCTCAATCGGAGTAAACAGCCATCGAGTTTCCTGCAGATAGCTGTTTGTTCCGATTTAGTGCTAAAGAGTAGATTTTCCCAGGAGGAATACAGCTCCATGAACTCCTGCTTTCTAGGCATCGGGCAATTGGAAGTGTGGTCAAGCCCTATGTCCTTAAGGCACACCTGAAGCACAATTCCACCCCCCCCCAAAAAAAAGAATTCTGGGTTTGTTAAGGGTTGCAGGGAATTGTAACTCTGGGTTCACCACCCTTCTGCCGGTCCCGTGATTTCTAAGCACAGGTGTGAGACATTTTTTCCTCCTGTGGTTTCCTGCTGATTCAGAACAAATACGAGTTGGGTTTTCGGTGGATTCACGTTTGATACAATTCAGCAGTAAACTCTGGGTTTTCCCGGGGAAATAAGTGGGACAAAAGAAAAATCTCCCAAATTGGTGCCCAGAATTCTTTGACAGAAGGAATGTCCACCACCATCCAAGGTTTCCATTCTGTTTCTGCTACTCTCAGAAAGTTCTTCCTGATATTCAGTCTCCTTTCTTGTAATTTGAATCCATTGGTTTGGGTCCGACCCTCCGGAGCAGGAGAAAACAAGCTTCCTCCACCTTCCATGTTTGAGCCATCCAGGTATTTGAAGATGGCTTTCATGTCCAATTCTCAGTCTTCTGTTCTCCAGGCTAAACAGACCCAGCCCCTTCGTGATCACTGAACCTAACCAGCTTCCCAGGAAAGCAAGACCCTGTGCAGCTGTGATACCTGCACAGCAGAGGGCTGGACTAGATGAGTTTTGGAGCCCCTTCCAGTTCCATGATTCACTTTTGTACACTGAAAGCATTCTGCATAAGATGGTAATTGTACCCAAAGGGCAAGGCTAAAAGGGGAGTGGAGGTACTGACTCCCCAATCTGCACCCAAAACCTCTGCCGTGGTCCTTTTCTGCCACCACATAGATGAGCCCAAGAGGAACCCATAAACCTAGAGCTGCTCCCAGAGGAAATGGGGGCCTGGCCAGGCCCCTCTGTTTGCTTCCTGGCACCCAAGCTGCTCATTCACGGGTCCCAGATTCTCTGATGGTTGGGCTTTTGAAGAAAGCGAGTGGCTTCTGCCAGGAGCCTGATCTCCCAGCTGCCGCGACTGCACCGTTACAGCTGCTCGGCTCCTGCCTGCTCAGAAACGAGGCTGGCGCGAGCCCTTCACTTGCCAAAAAATGCCTGTGACACTGCCAGCCTGCCTGTGATCAGACCGACATGCAATTAAGCATTTCCCCCAAGCGGCTGATGGTGGGGAAATAATGATTACCTTGCTCGGCTCATTGAGCACAAGCCCAAACTGCCGCCTCCCACGGAGAGCTCTCCTGGCCCCTCTGCTTGGCAAGCCCCCTCCCTGTCAAGGTGCCCAGAGGGTGGCACTGGCTGGTAGCACCAACAGGGGATCCTGGAGGGGGGGCATGGAAGCACGCAAGACACAAATCTGCCTTTGCTCACCTCAAATGCTTGAAGGCGTTCTACTCCCCTGGGCCAAAATGGTTGCTTTCTTTCAGTGGTTTCAGAGAGCTTTTATAAGAACGGTGTGATGGCCTGGGACTCGGGTTCAGACTTGAAACCAGAGGAGACTCAGTCCGCACCGGATCCTTTGCCTCAGGAGGCATCTGAACCCAGTCTGGGGCTTGATCCTGAAGAGCCCCAGTCTGCACAGGTTCCCCTGCAACAAGCACCAGCTGGGCCGAGTCAGGGGCCTGAGCCTGCCCTGGCTCCAGATGCGGGGATGGCCTCCTTGCCTCCAGCTGGGCCATCACTTACAGCTGCTCCACTACCGGTTGGGTCAGGGGAGGCTGAGGCGGCCTCTGGGTCTAGTAACCCACCAGCGTCTCCTGAGCTGCAGAGACTGAGGTCTGAGAGAAGGAGAGACCTGAGTACTCGCAGGAGGAGTGCTTACCTTCGGGCGAGACAGGGGGGTGAGTCACCAGGGGATCAGGACCGGCTGTTGCCCCGTCAGAGATAAAAGGCTGTCGGACTCTGCCCCAGGTTGTGGGAGCAACATTGCTGTTTGCCAGAACCTGCCTGAGATCCTGTGCCTGACCTTGCCTGGTTTCCTGCCTTGGCCCTGTCATACTGACTCCTCGCAGAACCCTTGGATTCGGGACCAGACCTGGACCATGTTGCTCGGGTTACACCTGTCCCAGCACAAACAGCCAGATCAATCCAATACCCAACTAGCCACACAAGAGGAGCTTGCAGGATCAGGCCAGTGGTCTACCTAGTCCATCACCCATCTGCCATGGTAGCCAACCAGATACCTGTGGAAAACCTGAAAGAAGGATTTGACCACAAGAGCAATTCTCTCCCCTCCTGTGCTTTCCAGCAACTGTACTCAGAAGCATTGCCGGCCCCAGCTGTGGAGACAGAGCATAGAATCAGAATCAGAGAACTCCAGAGTTGGAAGAGTCCCTGAGGGTCATCTAGTCCAACCCCCTGCAGTGCAGGAGTCTCAGCTAAAGTATGGATCTCAACTAAGCCATTGTGGGGAGGAGACGTTTATACTTCAGCCACTTACCCTGATCGATCCCTTCCTTCCTTCCTTCCTTCCTTCCTTCCTTCCTTCCTTCCTTCCTTCCTTCCTTCCAACTGGATGGAGCCTGGCTGGGATTACTCACTGAAGGGCGGGATACGAACTCTGCACTTGCTCTGAGGCACACTTTTCATTATTTCTTTACCAGCACCTCTTGGAATTTTTCTGTTCTGGGAAAAACTGTTAGTGTGAGACCTTAGTGCAGGCATGTCCAAAGCCTGGCCCGGGGGCCTAATCCGATTGTAGTTCAATGACTACAATCCTAAAAAACCCACAACTTTGGGGTAAAATCATAGGCCTTCACGTTTGTTCACTTCAGCATATCTGGCCGTCTTTGAAAAAAGTTTGGACTTAGTGAATCACAGCCCATCAGGGAGAGTGGTGCTGGGCTCTCTGACTCAACCCTCTGATTGAACAGTTTCATAGGATATACACACCCCATAGTTTAATCAGCATTTACCTAAATTCTTTAAGTCTTTACTAAAAAAAAGGGTTTTTGTTTGTTCGTTTTTTTAATGAATCCATTTGGCTCTCAGAATTTTCCTGCTCCTAAACATTCATTTAAAGTCTTTTTCGCTGCAGGTTTTTTTGGTGAGATTTTTTTAAGGCTTTAATTGAACAAAAGCCTCTTTGGTGCAGGGGATTTGGAAGTTCTGAGCAGATAAGTGCCTTGAACGCTGTGCCCTCTCAGCAGGAAAACATGGACCTGGGAGAGACCAGGGTTCAAATTCAGCCATGATGCTCACTAGTCCCTGCCGTGCCAGAACCTGCCTGTGATCCTGTGCCTGACCTTGCCTGGTTTCCTGCCTTGGCCCTGTCGGACTGACTCCTCGCGGAACACTTGGATTCGGAACTGGAGCTGGACCGCGTTACTCGGGTTACCCCCAGGCCCAGCACACCAGCGCAGGCAACCGACTTACCACTACAGAAAAGAGGGCGATGCAGTGATTAAATGGACCGGCCTCGATCACATCCACTGGGATGGGGGACGACTTTTCTCTTTTTTATACATATAAAAAATGGGATCCAGATGAGGCTCAGTCATCAAGAAGGGAGCATGGAAGGCTTGGAATGAATCCCCTGAAAGCCAGAGCCATTAGACTGATAGCAGCCAGGATAAATGCATCAGGTTGCCATGGCGACGGAGAGGCGGGCAAGCGCTTGCAATCTACGGATCTCTGAGTCACAGATGCAGAAAAGCGACCGGGAAGATGAAGGAATGAAAGAGGCCGGCTCACAGAGGATTCCTTGGCTAGCTGGGTTGGGAAGTGGGGTTTTTTTTTGGGGGGGGGGCTTCCTCTGGAGGGCAGGAAGCCATGTCAAGAGCTGTCAGTGTCCTTGTCTGCCCCCAGCAACTGTTTAGGCTGAAATCCTGCAGGCACCTTGCCTGGATAGGAACCCCACTGAATACCAGGTTTTCAGATTTCACAGTAAAAGAAGGCAGAGCCCAGGGATGCCTCAAACGCATCAGGGACCCTTTTGAGGCCAAACCAGCCTTTGAGGGTAGCTTTTGCCAGACTGGGATACGGATCCTAGGAATGGGACCAGGCCTCTTGCTTGCCTGAGCAGAGGGCAGAGTCTGGGTATGCAAAAAAAAATCTCTTGACTTCAGCCTGGCTGGAATGTAGTTTGTTGACTGACATTTCCACTCCACCCACTTTTTGCCTTTGGCCCCACCTGGCCATGTGGCCCCCAGAAAGCTTTCTACAGGCTGAAAGCATTCCCCATATCTGCCAGGCTTCGGGGAATCAGAATAAGCAGATCAAACGAAAGGAGCATTCATACCAGTTAGTTTCTTTAATAATCACAGCGATAGACAAAGGAATGCACATCTCTCTAGAAATGGTGTTGCTCCCAGTTAAGGTTTACCCCCCTGTACCCATTAATCTACGCCACTCCTACATTGAGTAATCTGAGCTTGTTGCCTCTGCGCTCTCTGTTCTATGACTCTCAGAGCCTGTCTAGTCTTAGGCAAGTGGGGGGTCAGGAATGCTGCCCAAGGACACTGAATCTACCAGTCTCTCTCTCTCTCCCGGTGTTTCCTCTTCTAGCTGCTCCTCACCCAGTATTTCCCAGCTTTCCCCCTCTGGACTATGCCCCTCTGCAAACCACTGTTCTAAATTCATACTGTCCTCCTGCCCTTGGGAAGGTTCAGGAAAAGTGATGGGCGGGGGGCGGCTGCTCCCACCATTCCTCCTCATTCCAGACCCTGACAATATCTTTGGCCTATAGGCAGAGTAACACACACCTAACACTCCCCTGCCTTTGCCTGGGTAGCAAGTATGTCAGGGAGATGGGTTTCTGCTTAGCCTTGACACGCTGGTGTCCTGAATCAGGGCCGCATTTAGGTTTGATGAGGCCCTCAGCTACTGAAGGTAATGGGGCCCTTAATGTCCAGTTGTTCTTTATCAACAACAAATTGTCACTGTTTTTTGTGTGGAATATATGCTATATGGTAATTTATGGACCTAATAGGTATCTAAAGCCATTTGCACATGTTGCACCCAGTCCATGCAGAATGTAGGCACCCTATATATAGAAATGAGCAAACCAGTGATATTTTAGGGAGCAGGCGAGCAGGCAGGGCCCATGACTTACATCATAGGAGCCTGCACAACACCACAACACAACACAGCACTAAACACTGTTGCTGTATGTAAGTTTTATTTTTATCTTATATTTTGGAAATGTACATCCAGGTGTTTTTTTCCTTTAAAAAAATTTGGGGCCCCCAAGATAGTGGGGTCCTAAGCTGTAGCTTGTTTAGCTTATACATAAATCCGGCACTGTCCTGAATGCAGGAAGATACTTAACGACAGAGATTGTTTCTTTCCTGTGCAGCAGCAGCTGTGTGGCTGGGGAATGAGAAGGGTGTGGCAGAATAGCAACCTTTTAAGTGGGCAGGAGTTTGCTGCAACCGGCTCCAGGTGGTGCATGGCATACTGTTGGTGCATTGCATACTGGCACAAGCTAACATTTTATGGGAATGCTGCACCCATGGGTGTCTAACACAGACTCTCCCAGTCTGGTGCTATCGATGGCTCTGCTCTGGCTCCGCAGTCAAGAGCAGCCATGCTTTTGAATCCCAGTTGCTGGAAAAAATACAGCGTCAGACATTCAAAACTCCCCTAAACAGGGCTGCCTTCAGATGTCTTCTGAAAGTCAGATAGTTGTTTATCTCCTTGACATCTGATGGGAGGGCGTTCCACAGGGTGGCCACCACCACCGAGAAGGCCCTCTGCCTAGTTCCCTGTAACCTCACTTCTCGCAGGGAGGGAACCAGCTCTCAGAGCTGGACCTCAGTGTTTGGGCTGAATGATGGGGGTGGAGACGCTCCTTCAGGTCTACTGGGCCAAGGATGTTTACGGCTTTAAAGGTCAGCACTTTGAATTGTGCCTGGAAACGTACTGGGAACCAATATGGGTATTTCAGGACTGGTGTTATATGGTCTCAGTGGCTGCTCCCAGTCACCAGTCTGGCTGCTACATTCTGGATTAGATGTAGTTTCTGGGTCACCTTCAAAGGTAGCCCCATATAGAGGGCATTGCAGTAGTCCAAGCGGGCGCCACCACCGAGAAGGCCCTGTGCCTGGTTCCCTGTAACCTCACTTCTTGCAGGGAGGGAACTGCCAGAAGGCCCTTGGAGCTGGGCCTCAGTGTCCAGGCAGAACAATGGGGGTGGAGATGCTCCTTCAGGTCTACTGGGCCGAGGCTATTTAGGGCTTTCAAGGTCAGCACCAACACTTTGAATTGAATGTGCTTCGTCCTTCCTAGTTGGATGCAGAAAATGCTTCTGGATCCCAGTTGCTGGAAACCGCAGGAGGGGAGAGTGTTGTTGTTGTGCTCAGATCCTGCTTGTGGATTTCCCATTGGCCACTGTGAGAACAGGATCCTGGACTGGAAGGGCCATTGGCATTGCATGTTATGTCCCTAGAAAGAAGAGAAGGCTGGCAAGCAGAAACAGTTATTTGCAGCCTGCTTACTGAGAGTGACATTCATCACGCGCCGGCTCATATCCGCTGTAGCTCTGAGAAACTGGCACCGACAATTTGTGGCTGAGACGAAAGCAGTGTTCGCATCCCTTGGGCTGCATTTAAATCCTCTCCATACCTGGAGTTTTAGGTCATTGTTTTAATCTTTGCTGTACAGCACCCCAGGTGCCCCCTAACGGCAGAGGACACGGCAGAAAAGTTTTAAACAAACAGCTCTGCACGAATAAATAAATCACGCACCTTTAAAAGGAATATGTTCCTCTGATAGCCTTTTTAAAGGGAGCTGTCACATTCCTTGCGACGGATGTTTTCAATACCAGGAGCTCCTTCTTGGGGGCTACCCATATTCAGGTCATTTTTTCTTGAGATGCAGTGGAGGGGAAATGCAATTTTTGTGGGAACGCCTCCTTGGTCTTTTTGCTGCGAAACTGTGGAAGCAGAGAAGGGTGGGCCGGGCCCCCGGATGGGGAGAACTGGAAAGCTGGCTGTTTAAGCTCCTGGTGTAGCAGGCAGGCAATATCTTCGCAGCACAGCCAGGTCTTGAGCAGTTCTCCTGTTGCCATTGGCCTGGGAAAACTTGAGCAATCTCAGGGGGGAAATAGGATCTGGTTACACAGTGCAGGAATCTCATGACTGCTTGCAGAGATAATCTCAACCCAAGAGGGAACAGGAGCGCAGAACCAGATATGGTTCTGATCTGCCTCTCCAGATCTGCAGTGGGGGGCTTTTGTTTCTGAGTGAGGTGGTCTGCTTCGTTGTGTCCCTTGCTGCTCCCACTTCTATGAGCTGGCCAGACCCACTGCAACCAAGCTCCCCCTTATTCTTCTCCTTTGGCCAAGCAACCTCCCACTCTGGGGAGGAGTCAGTCTTCTGTTCCTTGAGGAACCGTAGCAGGGCCTGCCTTGAATTGGCCCCACAGTTACCAATCTCTGCTCTAATTAGCAGGAGCTCACTTTAGGCTCTCCACTTCCCAGCCTGCTTTGTAACATTTGTGCAACAGTGGCAGTGATCCCTTTTGGGGGCCATTTACATCTCAAGAGTCCTCCAGGAGTCCTCTTAGTAGGCGAAGTCAAAGTGCGTTGGAGTTAACTTAGCAGCCCTAAGGCGAAGCGAAGCGCATTGCCGTTTTGTGTGGTTGAATGCCGATGGGCGGAGCTGATGTCACTAATTCACCCTGGGTCTCCCCTCCTCTTCTCTCTCTCCCCTACAGTGCCTTTTAGAGAAACTCCCAGCTACACGAAGAGGAGGCGGATCATCGGCACGGGCGGCCTCTCCTCCCCCCGCCTGCTGCAGCGGTCTGCCAGCGACAACAATTTGAAGTCCGAGAGCCGCCCGTCCTACTCCCCAGTGCCCTCGCTCCGCGGCCTGCCCCAACAGCTGCTGGCTCAGATGCAGGAAGCTGCTGTCGGGGTGGCGTTGGGGGACAGCAGCCTGGTGAGCACGGGCAGCTCCCGGAGCGCCCACAGCCGCTCCCCGTCGCTGCAGCGCGTGCGGGAAGAGAAGGAGGCCGATGCCCACACACTCAGGAGAAGCAGCCGCGGCAAGGCCAGGTGAGAGAAGCCACGCAAGAGAGGGAGGAAAGGGGGGGGACCCCCTCGGACCACCCAGGGTCACACACAACTGCTTCCTGGCTGACTTGGCTGCTTCCTGGGGGGGCATGAGGGAAGTTCTGGTAGTGGCCGAGTTCCTCTGGGGGTCCGCAAGCTGGGGAAAGGGCTCCAGCCACATTTGTGGCTCTGATGTGGGAGGGGTGGGCTGGCCAGTGGCGCTCCTGAAATGCTGGACAGCTCCTCTTCTCCCTCAGGGGTCTGCATCTATCCATTCCATTGACTGGCGCCTCTGAGGATGGGGGAGCTGTCCAGCGTGCTGAAGGCAGGCTGCCTTAAGGGCCTGTCCTCCCCTCCGAGGGAGGTGGGTGCCTCTGCTGCCCCCCTCCCCTCCCTCCAGACCCATCTGGTCAATGCAAGCTTCTGGGTCCATCGTGATACTTGCCAACCGCCAAGGGGTGGGTCTTGAAAGTGATCCACAGTGGTGTATTTCAGACTATGAACCAACACAATGGCCAACTGGGTGCTCCCCTTGTCTACATTGGGTCCAGTTTTTGGTGGAGTGAGAAAGCGATCGTGCGGGGGAGATTCTGGGGAGCAGCCATTTCGCCCTTTGACATCTTGGCAAGGTTGTGGGGATGGGGCGAGGCCATGGAAGATGGCATCTCTCATGCCTTTTTATGTAACCTTCACACACAGGGGAAGTTAACACAAACGGTGGTTGCAGCCAGTTACACCTGCCTTGGCCAACTTGTTGCCTCCTCCCCATACGTTTTGGAAAACAGCTTTCATCAGCCCCAGCTGCTGCTGGCTGGGGGTTGTTGGAAACTGCAGCCCAAAAGATCTCTAGGGCAACAGGTTAGCCAATTCTGATGTATGAAATCACAGCCACGCTGTTCCAATAGCAGGAATTTCAGTGGCTGCGCCTGTACCTCCATACTGCCTGCTTTTCTCTAGCCTTTTCCTGGGTGCTTGGGTGGTGGGCATGGCTATTCCTTGCTGCTTCTGAGCAGTGGAGCTGGGGGACGAATTAATAAGGGGTCTCAAAACCCCTCAGTTGGTATCTGGGGAGGGGAAATGGTTTCCCTTGAACTAATGTGGAGAAGAATCTCTTGGGATGGTGCCTGGACAGACCTGGGAGAAGAAAGTGACCAGTCTGGACTTGACGAGTTTCTTTCGGTATTAATAACCACGTCCAATAGTCTGTCCCAGTTTTGGTTATTAATTCCCAGCTTGGGATGGTAGCAAGCTGTTCAGTGTCACGCTATGAGTGACAGGCAGCATGCCACAAAGGGCTTTGCTGGGGACAGGATGTCCTTGTCGCTGTAGTGCTCTGCATAGGAATGTTAAACCTATAAAAACAGAGAAAAACCCTCCCTTCCCTGTAAACGTCTTTGTCACTAGTTCCTTTTGTAATTATTTGCCCATCAGCATCACTACGTTCCCCAGAAGTTAATGCACTGTCAGGCATTTTGTTTCTTGATTAACGATTCATTATTATTATTATTATTATTATTATTATTATTATTATTCATTTCGTTTCTATGCCGCTTTATATAAAGATCCCAAAGCAGTTTACAACACATTAAAGCGTCAAATAAAACAACCCAAAATAAAACTGTAATGGTTTCTAAGGGGTTGCTCGTGCGCAAGCAGGCAACTATCTCCCTGGCTGGGTGCAAACACCTGGCTGGGCTGCCAAAGTAAACTTTATCTGTCCGGATGCCACTCACCCGTGGCTGACTCAGTCGCTGGCAGAATCCATGAGAAGCTCTTTGACGCCTAGTCTCCGCCTACCCTCTCTGCGCGAAAGGCTTCTGTGCAAGGAAGGAGTGGGCAACGGAGGACCCCTACTCTCCCCGCTGGTCCCAGGCAAGGAGTCATGGGACCGCCTCGCCGCTTCCCCCATCTGCCCCCCTTCTCCACTGGTGCTACGCTGATTCTCTTCCCCAGAAGATGGGCTGCTTCTCCCGATCCCTGGACGCTCTCTGGAATCCCTCTGGCTTTTGCGCTCTCCCTCCAGCACTGATGGCAGTTCCCTGAGAAAAACATTACTTAAGAAACTCAAATATACATTTAAAGCAATCTAATTAACAGGAAACTAACATGTTATCTTAAAGATTCAAAAATAAAACATTACAAAGGAGGTCAACTGCAGAATGTACATTTAATGAGGCAAAGCTTTTAAAAAATATATCTTAAACATTTCAAAAGAAAACGTTACAGTAGTAAAGGCAGTCAAATATAAAATGTACATTTAAAACAGCATTATTAGCAAGAGACTAGAATGTTATCATAAGCATAGAACATTGCTGCTACGTGTGTACTGGAAGAAGCAAAGATCACCAGTATCGAAGTAATGATTCTTCAACATCAACTTTGTTGGACTGGTCATGTTGTGCGGATGCCTGATGATCATCATCCAAAGCAACTACTCTATTCTGAACTTAAAAATGGAAAGCGTAATGCTGGTGGTCAACAAAAGTGGTTTAAAGTCTGTCTCAAGGCAAATCTTAAAAAATGTAGTATAAACACTGACAACTGGGAAACACTGGCCTGTGAGCGCTCCAGTTGGAGAACAGCCTTGATCAAAGGTGTCATGGGCTTTGAAGACACTCGAACTCAGGACGCAAGGGAGAAACGTGCTAAGAGGAAGGCACGCTTGGCAAATCCACACTGTGATCAACTCCCGCCCAGAAACCAATGTCCCCACTGCGGAAGGACGTGTGGATCCAGAACTGGCCTCCACAGTCACTTAGAATCATAGAATCATAGAGTTGGAAGAGACCACAAGGGCCATCGAGTCCAACCCCCTGCCAAGCAGGAAACACAATCAGAGCACTCCTGACATATGGTTGTCAAGCTTCTGCTTAAAGACCTCCAAAGAAGGAGACTCCACCACACTCCTTGGCAGCAAATTCCACTGTCAAACAGCTCTTACTGTCAGGAAGTTCTTCCTAATGTTTAGGTGGAATCTTCTTTCTTGTAGTTTGGATCCATTGCTCCATGTCCGCTTCTCTGGAGCAGCAGAAAACAACCTTTCTCCCTCCTCTATGTGACATCCTTTTATATATTTGAACATGGCTATCATATCACCCCTTAACCTCCTCTTCTCCAGGCTAAACATGCCCAGCTCCCTTAGCCGTTCCTCATAAGGCATCGTTTCCAGGCCTTTGACCATTTTGGTTGCCCTCCTCTGGACACGTTCCAGTTTGTCAGTGTCCTTCTTGAACTGTGGTGCCCAGAACTGGACACAGTACTCCAGGTGAGGTCTGACCAGAGCAGAATACAGTGGCACTATTACTTACGGACTCATTGTTAAAACCATGCTTATGGAAGACAATCTACAAGCGATCGCCTAAGAAGAAGAAGAAGGAGGAGGTGGTTGATGGAGGCTGTGGAAGCTCAGGCTTGATGACCTGGGTTTGCATTAAGAGACAGCCAAGATGGTCAGGACTCACCAGGTGGCAAATAACCAATTGGCAGAAATATCACTAATGGAGGACTGTGAACAAGGCAGTCCTGAAGTTCAAGAATGCTGTAGACACGGAGCATAAAAAATGCCATCAGTTTCTGACTTTTTTTAGAAAAATAAATAAATAAAGAGTGCCTTCCATCCAGCCATCTTGAGGACGCTGTCAGGCAGGCTAACACAGTCCTGCACCAAGGAAAGAGGGTTGGCCCAGCATCTGTTAGCAATCCTTGACGCTCAGTCTTCCCTGCCCTAGAGAGGATGACTCTCGTCTCTGGGAAAGAGCTGCCTGTGTCATAATCAGAACGAGCCACCAGGTGGCAGTCTGATAGAATGATGTGATTACTCAGGAAGGAAGGGAATAATTCTTATTGAGACCGATCCAACTTGGGGCAAACAGAGTAGACTGTGGTTTCCTGATGCCCCTTCCTCTTCAGAGCAGTCTCCCCCAGAAAGAACAAGCTGGATTCCCAGAGCTCCAAGGAGGTGTGCAGTACAGTACAGACATACCGCATGTTACGTTTGCTTCAGGTTGCGCGTTTTCAGGTTGAGTCCTGCGGCGACCCAGAAGTACTGGAAAGGGTTACTTCCGGGTTTGCCGCCCGCGCATGTGCAGATGCCAACTTTGCTGCCACATACACCCGGACAACACCATTACTGGCCCCAACAACATCACACATACCATCTCGGGACTATTTAATTGCTCATCGTCTAACATTGTGTATGCCATCAAATGCCAACAGTGTCCTTCAGCTCTCTATATTGGACAAACAGGCCAAACCTTACGCCAAAGAATAAACGGACATAAATCTGACATCAAGAATCACAAAACAGAGAAACCAGTAGGAGAACACTTCAATCTCCCAGGACATTCTATACAAGATCTCAAAGTAGCTGTTTTACTACAAAGGAATTTCAGAAATAGACTGGAAAGAGAAGCTGCTGAATTGCAACTCATTACCAAACTCAAAACCATGGAGAGACCTGGTCTGAACAAAGACATTGGATTCTTATCTCATTATACATGACTAAGCCATTTTTCACCTTCTCACCCCTTGCCTTTTCCTGCAAGACCTATTGCAGTCGTTAAGAGTCGTCAACAGGCTCATCTCAGCTATTTGCCAATCTCCCATTCCCACCACCCTTCTGAGTAATACCCCTCCCCACCTTCTCACTATATAGAAGGGTCTGGCAACTTCTGTTTCAGTGTATCTGAAGAAGTGTGCATGCACACGAAAGCTCATACCAAGAACTAACTTAGTTGGTCTTTAAGGTGCTACTGGAAGGATTTTTTTTATTTTTATAAATATGTTAGAAGGTCTGGGAGAGTGAGAAGGTTTTTGGCAGGAAAATGAAATTGCAGTAGGAACCAGGTGAGCCTCTTGGGGGAGAGTATTTGACAAAGAAGGCTCCCTCTCTCCTGTTAATGGAAATATCTGAGGGCTCCCTTGGACAAAAAACAAGGACACCAGCCAGGGATAACAGAGCAAAACAGCAGCCAGTAGGCTTGGTCTTTATTGAAGACTGTCGTGACAGGACTCCCACCTGCCACCAGGTGAAACAAAATGGAAGCCCCGAACAAAAGAGAACCCAAACTTTATTAGCTGCTAATCCCCATGTTACACCCCCCAAACTACATCACTCATACATCATGGGTACATCACGAAAGGGGAGGTCCGGTGGCCGTAATCTGAGCATCCTGGACCCTGCCCCATGGTTCCCCTTGCCCTCCACCAAACACCCATCAAGTGTAACAAAAGAGATATTTACATTTCCCTGTTTCCCAGCCAAATTAATCACACCCTTTTGTCTTTATCTGGGTTTGTTATTTTTTGAATGGCTACCTGTCTGGCACTCAGGTATCAGGATGCCAGGGATTATCACTCAGGCAGAGGGGCTGCTGAGCAGCTGAGCTCACATGTCTATATGAATTTCTGAAGTTTTCCCTGTGAGCCAGTACATAGAGACATTTATCAGTGAATTCTTACATTTGGTATTGTGCAGCAGAGGCCCTTTGAATAGATAGGAAGAAACTGTATGAAGTGTTTTGTGGGGGGAAATCACAAAAGTCACAAAAGTGATGGTGCTGGTTTTGGTAGTGGGCTGCATGTGCATGATATCTGATGGAGGGCTGGCCTCCCCCCAAACCTATACATAAATTCCTGCAACAGGACATGCAGGAAGAGATGTTCCGTTAGGTAACCTTTTGTGCTACTTAAAATCTTAGTCCAGGAAACTCTGTTGAAATGCTTGTGAAGTCACTTTGATCCAGGGTGGGCAGAAGATCTCTGGGCGATTTGTGTAAATTGGCAAGAGTTCCTGGCTGCCGGTTGTTCAACAATAGGAACGACAAAAGGGGCTGTGGCAGCGCAGAAAGCTTGGGTAAAGTGGAAGTGGAAGGACTGTGAGCAAACTCCTGGGTTTGGAATGTGCTCGGAGACACCCTGTTCTTTAATTCTGTGTCTTTTGTACCTGGCTTTGATGGATAGATCCTGGGGCTCTCATAAGAAAACCACACAGTCGATCCCATCAGCCTGAAGTCTGCCCACACCTGTTCTGATCCCTCTCTGGTTGCACTGATGGTGGTAATGCTTGCCCAGATATGGGACCTCCTCTCCATTTGAGTAGTGGGATATTCTGGAGTAAGGGGCTTCCCCTACCAGGTAGAAATTAAAAGGCCATGGGGTGGTTTGTTTTTATGGCAAAATAGGATGTTCTTCCCTCTGTGGTTGTGGGGCTCTTTTTCCACCTGTTGACAGAGACAACTCAGAAACCTGCTGATGCCACCCAAATTGGTGAGCCTTTTCCCCAATGGCTTCCTTGCTGCCCTCAAGGTCAACAGCTTCCCTCATACACTGAAACGCTCGTTGGAGTAAATAATAATCATTGTAAAAAATACAAAGCTTGTCTCTGTTGTTCTGCTTCCTATTCTGGGGGACCGACGTGGTTGCTAAGATCTTCAAAGGGATCTTAGCAACCGTGTTAGCCCCACCGAGCAAGAAGCAAAGTGTGGATGTTGTTTTTAAACCCAACCGTCATTTAAGAAACAGGAGGCAAAGTGGTTGAGTTGTGCAGAAATCTTCCTGCAGCCTCTGGAAAGATTCTGCGTAACTTGCAATGGAGCCACCTGCTCTTTAAGTCATGGCTCGGTGGTCGATCACTCACTTTGCAGGCAGAAGGTGCCGGGATCAATTAAAGGAAGGGCTGAGAAGCAAGAGCCTCTGAGCTCCGGAGCCCAGAGGGGCAGAGACATGTTGGCAGGATGGTTGTGAGTCAGGATAAGGCACCTCCATGTCATCATATCAACAGGCCTGCCTGGTTTATTTCTTCTTGTGGAACTAGTTGATCCGGATGGAGGCAGCGTGGTGTAGCAGTTAGTGTCAGAGTTGGACTCGGAACTGGGAGAGACCAGGGCTCCAATCTCCACTTGGCCGTGAAGCTCACTGCCAGTCACTGCCTCTAAATCTAACCTGCCTCACGGGGCTGTTGTGGGCATGAAATAAGGAGGGGCGGAGGGCCATGTACAGCACCTTGCACTCCTGGGAGAAAATGGTGGGATCTAAATGCAATAAGTACGTAAGTAAATAATAAACAGCAAAGTCTGGGGTTTGTAAAAATACATTCAGATTAGGAGAATGAATTTCTTTCTTTTAAATACCATATTTTTCGCTCTATAACACGCACCCGACCATAACACACACATAGTTTTTAGAGCAAAGAATACGGTAGTTTTTTTTCTTTTCAAAAGGAAAGGAAAAGGTTATACACTATTCTGCAAAATGCAATGTTATCAAACAGGATCTGGCAATGGGAGAACGAGACAACTAACCACGTTGCACATGTGCGTCTCCTGTGTCACTGATATTCTGAGCCATCTCTGACGTTTCTGCTGGACCAAGTCAGAGGCTCTGCAGCCCTTCCTTGGGGTTTCGCAGCCTGTTCCCAAGAAGTTTCCAGGGACCCTCGGGGAACTTTGCAGGAGCCATTCATTTTCTCGCTCTGCAGTGGCCTTTGGCATCCCTTGCCATGCTGGAGCTCTGTGGCAAAGTGATTAAGAGTTTACCTCCAATAGAGAGAAGCTGCAGCTCGGAAGAGAACATATTAAAAAGCAGGGAGGCACCTCCAGGACCCCATTCCCTAGCCCAACCTTCCCCAACCAGGTGCTCCCCAGATCTTTTGAACCATCAGCCCTGGCCATCTTGCCTGTGCTTGGAAAGGGTGGCCCAGATTCTCACTCCTTTGAGTAGGCAGGGCCCAGCAAAATGCATTGCTCTCCAACCTCTCCCTTTCCTCTTCTGTAGGATTTCTGCCAACCATCCTTCCCCCTCATTCCTCTTGTTCACTCAGACCTTCAGCTGGTCCTCCCCCCCCCCAAAAAAAAGCAGCAGTGGAAAACCTTGGGGTTTTATTTTTAATATTCTCTCGCCCATCCCCAGAGGCCCCACCATAATCAAGTGCCTGTCTCTGGCTGTTTGCGTGTGTGTTTGTTAGTCATGTGAATTAATTTCCTCGCCCGCCCACAATCCATTTATTGAATTTCAACCACAGGAGTCAGAAGCCAGCCTCGGAAATGGCCTCTCTGCCTCAAGGCGGAGGTGCTCTGCGCAGAGAGCACCCTCCCACCCACATCCCCACACCCTACCCATCCCAGAATCTCACCGGCAGCAGCCCCAGACCCCAACCATCCCAATGGGGGCCTGATGCACCGGGAAGTTCTCCCCCACAAGCCCCACTGAAATGAACAGGAGCTGCCTGCCCCTCCTTTCAGTGGGGCCTGTGCGAAGAACCTCCCAGTGGATCGGGACCTGTAATTTGTCACTTGGCCACTTTCAGTTGCATCCTAAATTATTAGAATTTTTTAAAGATTTGTTTTAAACCCTGCTTTTAGTTGTGGGGTGTAGGTTTTGTTTTGTTTTGTTTTGTTTTGTTTTGTTTTGTTTTGTTTTGTTTTGTTTTGTTTTGTTTTGTTTGCAAATTGCCTTGAGTCTTGTGTGAAGGGAGATTCATAAATTCAGAAACAAATCAATAAACCTGCCCCCTGTGGTTAAAAAAATCACAGGATTGTAGAATAGGAAGGGACCCCAAGAGTCATCTGGTGGCCCAACCCCATGCAATGCAGTGGAAGAAAAGTTAAATCCTGCAGGGCCCTGGTCTCATGGGACAGAGCATTCCACCAGGTCGGAGCCACCACTGAGAAGGCCTTGGTCCTGGTGGAGGATAGCCTGACTTCCTTAGGGCCCGGGACCTCTAAACTAAGAATCTGGTGTTTGGTCAGAATCTTCTTTCTGTTGGGATACTGCCAGGGAGATAAAGTCCGTCATGGCCCCCAAGCCGGCTGCCGGACGATCCAACGATCTCCCGTAGTCACGCAGTATGAGCGATTAGCGACACGAGTTTCCTGAAAATACCTTGCCACATTCCAGGGCTCGTGCACACTCTTATCAGCAGATAATGCACAGCCAGAAGTCGCACTCAGGAGAGCATTATTTACAAGCTTTTATTCAGCATTGATCAGAACAAAGAAAGACATGACTGTCTGCGTCAGTGTCTTCGACAGAGAGAGAAATGAAAGCAACAGCAAACATAAACATCCTGTGAACAGGAAATACGCAGGCTGTGACACAAACATCCTGCTCCCTTTTAAGGTGGAACGGAAATATCCTAACACTTTCTTGTAAGCTGAAGCCATTGGTTCGAGTTCTACCGTCTGGAACAGAAGAAAACAAGCTTTCTCCACCTTCCATAGTTAGACATTTACCACTTCTCCTAGGAGGGACACTGTGTGAGCCAATACAAATAGCATTCTCTAAAATAATACTTCTTTAGGGAGAATGCAAAGGCCAGAGGGCAGCCTCTGAGCCCATCAGAAACTGTTCTCACTTCTTTCCTGTCAATAATAATAATAATAATAATAATAATAATAATAATAATAACAACAACAACAACAACAATACCCAGCTTCTTCGCCTGACATTGACTTAAGGCGGCTTACAGATAAAAATAAGAACAGCTAAAAAACATAGAAATAAAATTATTTAAAAAGAAATTAAACATGGATAGAATTAAAACTCTCTATATACATTTAAAAGAACCATACAAATAATTGCAATAACAACAGCCTGGCAGCCAAATCATTATCTTCCCCCACATCTTGTGTTAAGTGTACCAAGGTTTCAGCGCCACAAGCTCAATGCAAAACAAGATTAATAGCTCATACAACCTTTGCACAGATATCATTACCTCTGTTACTGCTATTATTTCATATTAGGGTTGTCGCCCAATAAATGGAAATCTTAGCTGATTAATTGCATGAGTCTTGCTCGGTTAATCAATTGATTAAATTTTCCTACTTGTACATGTGAGAAAACAACAGCCCCTGTGGTTCTGAAGCAGAAAGACCAGCTCCCCAGGTGAGGCTGGCCAGAAAGAAGCAAGGGAAGCAAATGGCTTTTTATTGTGTGTGTTTTATAGGTGCTGCACTTATTGCTGTTGTTATTATTATTATCATTATCATTATTATTTATTCTAAAGCACCTAACATCTATGAGAATGGGGAAAGGGCTATAATGATATCCATAATCACCATCATCAAGTGTTTTGCTTACAGCTGTTGTGGTTTTTGGCTTGCGGGCTTTTCACTGGGAATTAAATAATCCAAGCAGCCTTGGAAGCAAGGAATGTTACTGCTGGTTTTCTGCAAATGCTTTGACTTGTGTCTACATGGAACAGAGCCTCATCATGGATGCAGACATGGGGTTTGAGGTGTCTCTCTGCACATGCTGTGTGAATGTTCAGGGAGGCAGGAGAGGATATGTTGTTTATTAATATCCTTCCTAACCTGCGCTAGCAAGTTCTGTAACTTAGCAGAGTTTTATATTCCCCCTTTCAGGGAAGTTTTTAATGCGTGACATTTTAATGTATTTTTAATCTTTGTTGGAAGCCACCCAGAGTGGCTGGGGAAGCCCAGCCAGATGGTCAGAGTACAAATAATAAATTATATTATTATTATTATTATTATTATTATTATTATTATTTAGCACAGCCTGGATGCAGGCTTGTTTAAGCCTCTTAATATCAGATTCCTGGTAATTCCCCTTAAATCCCCCTTAAAAGAATAAACACTCCACAATCTTGTGTAAAGTAAATAAAAGAAGTTTACTCTCACATTCAGTTCACAGTCCAACCCCCTGCTCTGCAGGAATCTTGGGTAGACCATCCAAGGCTGGTGACCACCCAACCCATGCTTGGAAACTTCCAAGGAGGAGAGCCCACTGCCTTCTGAGGCAGCCCGTTCCACTGTCAAAAACAGCTCTTACTGTCAGGAAATATTCCCTGGCCAAGTCACAAAACCTTGGCAGCTGCTGCTGCTGCACGTCAGGGCTGAGATATCACGTCTCCTTGCTTTAGCGGCAGGGTTGCTAGCCTTGGTCCTGAAACTCACCTGCCTGTTTGGAGCTTAGTATCTCCAGCCTAGTCTAGGGTCCTGGTTGTTCACAGGTTTCCTCCAACTTTAGCCATTCCTCTTAGTGTCGCGCCTGAGCCTTTGCTTCTCTATGGTGGGGTATGTGATGGGTCAAGCGAGCACATGGGTGGAACAGGAGAGGACAGAACTGCCTGTTTATTGCATTGCATCCCAGTACTCAGAAATGGGCTCTCTGGATAGGAACAGGATTGGTAATAATCATAGAATCATAGAATCATAGAGTTGGAAGAGACCACAAGGGCCATCGAGTCCAATCCCCTGCCAAGCAGGAAACACCATCAGAGCACTCCTGACATATGGTTGTCAAGCCTCTGCTTAAAGACCTCCAAAGGAGGAGACTCCACCACACTCCTTGGCAGCAAATTCCACTGTCAAACAGCTCTTACTGTCAGGAAGTTCTTCCTAATGTTTAGGTGGAATCTTCTTTCTTGTAGTTTGGATCCATTGCTCCGTGTCCGCTTCTCTGGAGCAGCAGAAAACAACCTTTCTCCCTCCTCTATGTGACATCCTTTTATATATTTGAACATGGCTATCATATCACCCCTTAACCTCCTCTTCTCCAGGCTAAACATGCCCAGCTCCCTTAGCCGTTCCTCATAAGGCATCGTTTCCAGGCCTTTGACCATTTTGGTTGCCCTCCTCTGGACACGTTCCAGTTTGTCAGTGTCCTTCTTGAATTGTGGTGCCCAGAACTGGACACAGTACTCCAGGTGAGGTCTGACCAGAGCAGAATACAGTGGCACTATTACTTCCCTTGAGTAATAATAATAATAATAATAATAATAATAATAATAATAATAATATACCACCTCACCCATCTGGCTGGGTTTCCATTGGTTCACCATTACTTGGATCCATTAGGATAAGGTTTAGTACCTTACTTCAGTAGTGTGTCCCTGGGCGTTCCTTTTCCTTTTCTTACTTCCATATGACTGAATGGCTGCCATGCTACCTTCTGTGCTTGCTGCTGTTGTTGCTGGGGGAGGGCAAAAGCCAAGGCTGGCTCCAGAAAGTGGCACGACTGAGCCCTTGCCAGGACCCCAAGACCAACAAAGGACCGTTGCCGCTTTGCACAGACTATCCAAAAGAAGAAGGCACAGCTTAAGAGAATTCTCAGTTGCCACGAACTGCCTCTTCCAGGGTATGGGGGCCAGCGAGTGCCGTACTCAAGAGACCCCTGTCTGGGGGGGGGGGAGCCCTGGAGCGAATACTGGCAAAGCCTGTCTTCCTCACTTGAGAGGCATTTTGCAAAATAAAATAAAATAAAATAAAATAAAATAAAATAAAATAAAATGCAGTTTTCCCTGCCCACTGCAGCTGGAACAATTATGTCCAGGGCTGTCCTGGCAGCATAACTAAGCCAAGCAGTGCTGTAGTGGTTAAGAGCGGTGGACTCGGAATCTGGGGAACCGGGTTCGCTTCCCCACTCCTCCACAGGCTAGTCACACTTCTCTGAAGTCTCTCAGCCTCACTCACCTCACAGAGTGTTTGTTGTGGGGGAGGAAGGGAAAAGAGATTGTTGGCCACTTTGAGACTCCTTTAAAAGGTAAAGGGACCCCTGACCATTAGGTCCAGTCGTGACTGACTCTGGGGTTGCAGCGCTCATCTCGCTTTATTGGCCGAGGGAGCTGGCATACAGCTTCCGGGTCATGTGGCCAGCATGACTAAGCCGCTTCTGGTGAACCAGAACAGCACACGGAAACGCTGTTTACCTTCCTGCCAGAGTGGGACCTATTTATCTACTTGCACTTTGATGTGCTTTCGAACTGCTAGGTTGGCAGGAGCAGGGACCAAGCAACGGGAGCTCACCCCATCATTGGGATTCGAACCGCCGACCTTCTGATCAGCAAGTCCTAGTCTCTGTGGTTTAACCCACAGCGCCACCCACATCCCTTGAGACTCCTTAGGGTAGTGATAAAGCGGGATCTCAAATGCAAACACTTCTTCTTCTTTATTGAGGATTCTAGTGTTTTGAGGGTGATTGGTAGAACAAGGCGCAGTTTGAGCTTTCTTTCCCAATGTGGGCTGTGGCATTGCAAGGGATTCTGGGCGTGTGATTCAGCCCTTTCGAACAGCAGAAAGATTCGCCCTGGTCAGGAAATCATCCTCTTGTGGAAATCACTTTGGGTGTGCAGGTGAAGCGATGCTTCATTGTTTCTTTACCAAAGCGCCATCATTTCTCAGCTCCTTTCACAAAGGGGCATTCTGATTAAAGTCTCACTTAGAATTCACTTTCGTAGCAAATGAGGAATGGGCTAATTGCTTATGCAAACCAATTCATTCCTCATGCCCTGGGCAAAACTGCTCAATTCATCTCAGGAAGTGGGTAACTCTCACATTTATGTGGGGGAGGGGGCAAAATGGCTTGTTTTTATTTATGCATTTGTTCCGCTAAAGATCTAGAGCAGCGGTTTTGAACCTGTGGGTCCCCAGATGTTGTTGGACTACAACTCCCATCATCCCTGAGCTCTGCGTGATGGGAGTTGTAGTTCAACAACATCTGGGGACCCACAGGTTGAGAAAGGCTGATCTAGGCAGCATTTCCCAACCTTGGGCCTCCAGCTGTTTTTGGACTACAACTCCCATAATCCTCAGCTAGCAAGACCAGTGGTCAGGGATGATGGGAATTGTAGTTCGAAAACAGCTGGAGGCCCAAGGTTGGGAAACACTGATCTAGAGCATCACTGTGGGTGTTGTCAATTCTGTAAATTAACTTTAGGTTTAGGAGTGCTGACAGCAGCATGTGTGGCTTGTGTCAGATTTTGGGTGGAGCCCAAGATCCCCTTCTTCAAATGGTTGACTTTCCTGGGAAAGTGGCTCTCTGTACAGAAGCAACAATTTGTTGTGGACTTTGGCCCCATCCCTACTCCCTCCCAGAGGCCAAAAAAACCATCACCAAGTGTGAATTAAAAACCTTGGTTGAGTGGGCAGTGGAAGATGTCGATCCCCTATTCCCTGATCATGCAGACTTGAGCATCCAGTCGAAGGCTACCAGACTATCTGAGTTGCATTCCCTGGAGAAAAGTCCAGTTTTGGCCTCCCTGTGGCTGAACTGGAAGCCTGGGAAACAAGCATTCAATGCCATTTTGTCATCAAACGGGCCCAACTGGTGGTGTCAGTGCCAGACTTCTCAAACCAGCTCCCTCCCCAGAGAAAGTGATGCTTCAAGTCTCTGCCCTGTCAGGCTTTGGTTGAGGGAGGCATCCCTAGAAGGTCCAAGTCATTGAAATATTTTTATTATTATTATTTTGGTCACAGACCAGTTCCAGCCCACAAACAATATTGAGGAAGTCATAAAACATGATAGGGATACATTTGAATTTGCAATTAGGTATAGCAGGGACACTACAGGTATAGCAACAGTTAAAAATATATATATAAATTAAAACTTAGTCACTAACGTATAACCTAAAATTATCATTTAAGGCCTTACTCATTACAATAGCACAGCTTGTTCCCTAAGTTTTATGGCAATCACACATAATTTGTCTAACGTGATCTCAGGATCCTTGTCCTCTACCAGGGATTTTAGACATTGAAGTTCTGATTCATTTGGAGATTTTTGCATAGCAGGGGTAATAAATACCAAGCGTCTATCCCCGTAGAAACGGCAGTGTAACAAGG
This sequence comes from Podarcis bocagei, assembly GCF_964188305.1. NCBI lineage: Eukaryota > Metazoa > Chordata > Lepidosauria > Squamata > Lacertidae > Podarcis > Podarcis bocagei. The sequence continues at coordinate 4,093,998 of NC_138135.1, forward strand.
CATGAGAGACAGTTTCTACCTCCATCCAGCCGCAGGGGCAGACTCGTTCCGCGTATGGTTTACCCTCGACTCTGCCCTCCAATAAGGCAGATGGCAGCACGTTGAATCTAGCGAGGGTAAATGACCGTCTGTATTTAGGTATTTGTAATTTTGACAGATAATTTGCTGGGGTAAATCCTCTCCCATTATCTTTTATCGCTGGGTGTTTATTCATCTCGCTCACGTGGCTTTGCGGTTTCACATCCCAAATTCGTTGGCGGATTATTGCTCTAGCTTTCTCATAACCTACAACTATCAGGGCCTGTGGGGAAAACCCAAAGCCTCTTAGCTTTTCATACAGTGTAGCTTTCCCTTTGGATTGGGAGGAATCCAGTAGGGTTAAGGGTGCCAACCCAACAGGGGAAAAGGTGCTGGATTGATCAAAGCAGGATTGATCAAAAATCCTTTTGTGGAGTTTGGTGGTTAATGGGTAGTCTGGTGGTTAATTCGTAGAAGTCCCTCCCAGGCACAGGGCATACCAGAGGTTAACCCATTAACCACCAAACTCCACAAAAGGTACCGTATTTTTCGCTCTATAAGAAGCACCAGACCATAAGACGCACCTGGTTTTTGGAGGAAGAAAACAAGAAAAAAAATATTCTGAGTCCCAGAAGCCAGAACAGCAAGAGGGATCACTGCGCAGCAATCCCTCTTGCTGTTCTGGCTTCTGGGATAGCTGCGCAGCCTGCCTTCGCTCCATAAGACGCACACACATTTCCCCTTGCTTTTTAGGAGGGGAAAAGTGTGTCTTATAGAGCGAAAAATACGGTAGGTTTTAACCAATAATGGATCTTCAGAATCCATATCCAAGCACTAACAGGGATTTGCCTGACCTCCAGGTGGACATCTCTCTACCCAGGAGCAAGTGATGCTTCAAGTCTCCGTCCTGTCAGGCTTCGGTTGAGGGAGGCATCCTTAGAATGTCCAAGTCCCTCTTGGCATCTTCACTCTCCAAGCATGTCACCTGGGGAGAAAGGGGACCAAGCAGCCTTCTGCCTGTGGGGTTGAAGTGGGTGGCAGTGGGGCTTCTGTGAGATTTGGAGCTTTTGAGCAGGTTGAACAGGTGGCTGCTGCCTCAGAGAGACCTGATCCTGGCAAGGGAGGAGGAGGCCTGCCGTTTGAACGTCAGCCTGGAAGCAGGATACAATGTTCTGCTCCCACAGGGTGCTGGAAAGGCAAACTCCTCTCTCTTGTGGCGCGTGATGGCGGATTGACTTTGTGAAATCTTTCCCAGGGAGACGGGGAGATGGAGCGGAGGTGTTGCTCTTCGCAGGCCTTGTTTGGCCATCTGTCTGTCCTCCATTTGGTATGGTGTGAAGCTGACAGATTCTACCTTGCAGCTCAAAAGGGGGGGGTTGGGGAAGGGACCGGAAGAAAGCCATCTCTCGGGTGTTTTCTACCACCCAAAGCAAGAAAAATGATGCCCGCAAGCAAATATCTCGGCCAACTGAGATGAACTGCAAAAATGGATCCTTTAGAAAGGGGAATGGATGTCTTTCCTTGGTATTTCACTCATTTCATCATCATTTTTATTATTAAGCTTTGTTTAATGCAAAAGAAATGCAAGTAAAAACAATGCAAACGATAAAAATTCAAAACAAGATCTTAACATTTCAAAAGCGTTAAAAGCCAAATAGATTTGTGTTCTTGCCACTTAAGTAGCAGAGCTGAGGAAAACCAATCTTTGTCTGAGACCATGGAGAGTTGCTATTAAAACAACAACAACAACAATTTATACCCCACCCATCTGGTCGGGCCTCCCCAGCCACTCTGGGTGGCTTCTAACAGGATATTAAAAACACAATAAAAGATTAAACATGAAAATCTTCCCTAAACAGGGCTGCCTTCAGATGTCTTCTAAAAGCCAGATAGTTGTTTATTTCCTTGACATCTGGTAGGAGGGCATTCCACAGGGAGGGAGCCACCACCGAGAAGGCCCTCTGCCTCGTCAGAGTTTGCAACGCTGCCTTAAGGAGCAGGGGCATCTGTAGCATATGTGTTGCCGGCAGGGTGCAACGATCCGCCCAGCACCCCCAAATTTCATTTTGCCCCCTAATTAACTATTATTATGCTTATGTCAGACACCACACTTTTTTAACGAATTCTCTAAACAAATTTGAACAGTAAGTGATGAAATTAAAACACAATTTGCAATGTTTTACTCGGGGTCAGCAGCACCTTTGACCCAACTGATCTCGCACGGCTTGACAAGTGCTGCCATTGTGAATTACAAGCGCTGCCACTTAGAATCATAGAATCATAGAGTTGGAAGAGACCACAAGGGCCATTGAGTCCAACCCCCTGCCAAGCAGGAAACACCATCAGAGCACTCCTGACATATGGTTGTCAAGCCTCTGCTTAAAGACCTCCAAAGTAGGAGACTCCACCACACTCCTTGGCAGCAAATTCCACTGTCGAACAGCTCTTACTGTCAGGAAGGTCTTCCTAATGTTTAGGTGGAATCTTCTTTCTTGTAGTTTGGATCCATTGCTCCATGTCCGCTTCTCTGGAGCAGCAGAAAACAACCTTTCTCCCTCCTCTATGTGACATCCTTTTATATATTTGAACATGGCTATCATATCACCCCGTAACCTCCTCTTCTCCAGGCTAAACATGCCCAGCTCCCTTAGCCGTTCCACATAAGGCATCGTTTCCAGGCCTTTGACCATTTTGGTTGCCCTCCTCTGGACACGTTCCAGTTTGTCAGTGTCCTTCTTGAACTATGGTGCCCAGAACTGGACACAGTACTCCAGGTGAGGTCTGACCAGAGCAGAATACAGTGGCACTATTACTTCCCTTGATCTAGATGCTATACTCCTATTGATGCAGCCCAGAATTGCATTGGCTTTTTTAGCTGCCGCGTCACACTGTTGGCTCATGTCAAGTTTGTGGTCAACCAAGACTCCGAGATCCTTTTCACATGTACTGCTCTCAAGCCAGGTGTCACCCATCTTGTATTTGTGCCTCTCATTTTTTTTGCCCAAGTGCAATACTTTAGATTTCTCTCTGTTAAAGTTCATCTTGTTTGTTTTTGCCCAGTTCTCTAATCTGTCAAGGTCGTTTTGAAGTGTGATCCTGTCCTCTGGGGTGTTAGCCACCCCTCCCAGTTTGGTGTCATCTGCAAATTTGATCAGGATGCCCTTGAGTCCATCATCCTAGTCGTTGATAAAGATGTTGAATAAGACCGGGCCCAAGACAGAACCCTGTGGCACCCCACTAGTCACTCTTCTCCAGGATGAAGAGGTACCATTGATGAGCACCCTTTGGGTTCGGTCTTGCACGACGTGTCTTTCACTTGCACTTGCACGACGTGTCTTTGGCAAATGAGCACACAAAGTCGAAAGTCCTTTCATAAAACAGTAGGTATACATTTTGGTAATACTTAGGTATATACAGTGGTACCTCGGGTTACAGACGTTTCAAGTTACGCGATTTTGGGTTGCGCACCTCGCCTAACCCAGAAGTACCGGAACAGGTTACGTCCGGGTTTGGGCGCTCACACATGCACAGAAGTGCTAAATCGTGCTTTGCGCATGCACAGAAGCGCCAAATCGCAACCCACACATGCGCAGACGTGGCGCTGTGGGTTGCGAATGCTGCGGGTTGTGATCGTGCTTCCCGCACAGATCACGTTCACAACCCGAGGTTCCACTGTATATATCTTGTTTTTCTAGCTTGATCAAAATTATTTATTATTTCATAACAGGTAGATAGTTAAGAGCTTAGGTGGCTTCAGCGATGGGTGCCTGGCACCCCCCAGAATTCGGTGCCCTACACCCCTTGCACCTCTGGGTAAAGACGGTCCTGTTAAGGAGGCCAACGGCCGGAGTCAACCAAAGGCAACTCTAGATCCCTGTTTTTCCTTCCTTCCTGGCTGCTTGCCTGCCCAAGCTGCAACGACCCTCCAAATTAGTACTGGAAGAACCTCCAGATCTGTTGTGGGTCTTAGAATGATTTGGTGGACCTTATGGTTGCAAAATTCTTGGTCTTTTCATTGTTTTTATGTTATGATTTTAGTCTTGGGTTTCAGGTAACTACATAATTGGCTACGAGACTAAGAGGTTCCAGCACTTCTTTCTGAGCAGCTTTTTGGGGTTGGGGAAGAACAAGTATCTAAATGACCACTAGAGGGGCCTTTGGCCTCTTCCAGCAGGCTCCCCTCATGTTCTTAAGCTGTAGTCATAGAGACCTGAAATTAATTTTCCCTTAAGGGGAAAAAACAAAACGAAAAACCTCTCTTCAAAGCCTTCTTCCAGGAATTTTCATGGGTGAATATTCTACAAATGTTCTCTGGGTGTACGAATGCTGAGCAAATATTTGATAGACAGGATCATCATTTGATACTTCAAGATCAAAATTTGATAACGGCTGACGCGCAATAACATTTAGCAGGTTTTGTACTTGCTTCGTTCATTTCGTTAAGCCGCCGGGGGAAATCCCCTTGAACTGGGGCCATAAACAAAAAGAATCAAATTACGATGTCAGATTTCTAACCTGAATAGTCTTGCACGATTGAGAGGTCCCCCCCCCCTACTGCTGGAGGCAGTGAAGCCTCTGGATTCGAGTTTCTGGGAATCACAGGCAGGCAGAGCCTTCCTCCGGCTGCTTGTGGGCTTCCCCAACGGAGGCATCTGTGTGGCCACATGAGGACAACAGGATGCTATCCTTGATGGACCATTGTGGACGTCTGAAGCTGCAGAACATCAGGAGTCTCTTGAGGCCAACAGTGATGGAATTGGATGTGTCTGGTAGGATTGAGCTGGAACATGCTGGCTTCCATGCTCTCCCCTGTCTCCCGCCCCTGACCCGTGAAATAATATTGGTTTTACAAATACAAAATATAAATGAACACAAACTGTGAGAACAAATTTGTACAGTCATACCTCGGGGTGAAGTAGCTTCAGGTTAAGCATTTTCGGGTTGCGCTCCACGGCGACCCGGAAGTAACAGAGCACATTACTTCTGGGTTTCGCCACATGCTCAGACGCTCACAAGGACGTCACGCGCATGCGTGGAAACGGCGAAATGCGACCCACGCATGCGTGGATGTGCAGTTGCGTGTTATGTTCTACTCAGGATGCGAACGGGGCTTCGGAATGGATCCCGTTCACATCCAGAGGTACCACTGTATAAAGAGATTCTCCGAATCTCGAGACTTGCCCCCATCCCCTCCAATGGGGTCAGGGTTTAAATGTCTACAACTGCATATTCATCCGTACTCCAATTTTTATATCAAACCATATTATCCATAATAATTTTTACACTACGAGTCAAAATCCTGCTCTTATTTTCATCTGCTTACAGGCGTCTTCTAAATAACTTATAAAAAATTTCCCGTTCTTTTATAAAGTTTTTATCTTCTTGGTTTCTGAGTTTCCCAGTCAGCTTTGCCATCTTGGCATAGTCGATCAGCTTGGTCTTCTCTGGTAGGGACTTTATCTTCTTTCCAGCTCTGGGCTAGTAACATCTGGGCAGTCGTTGTTCCATACATGAAGAGTCTTTTCTGCTCCTTTGGTATGTCGGTACCTGTAATTCCTAATAAAAACGCTTCTGGTTTTACAACAAAGGTTAATTTACAGTGGTACCTCGGGTTACAGACACTTCAGGTTACAAACTCTGCTAACCCAGAAATAGTACCTTGGATTAAGAACTTTGCTTCAGGATGAGAACAGAAATTGCACAGCGGCAGTGGGAGGCCCCAAGGCCCCATTACCTAAAGTGGTGTCTCAGGTTAAGAACAGTTTCAGGTTAAGAACGGACCTCCAGAACGAACTAAGTACTTAACCCGAGGTACCACTATAAACATTTCTTTTCATTTCATTATATATCTTCTCCCAGAAAGCTTTTATTACCTTACAAGTTCACTGCATATGATAAAAGGTACCTTCTTTTTCTTTACATTTCCTGGCTCCCATGCTCTTGATGGGCTCATACAGATTTGCCTTTGCTTCAATTCTTTCCCCTGGGAAAACCTGATCTTTACTGCTGAATTGGAGCTAACGTCAACTGGATTTTCTCCAGACTGATGTTTGCTCTGAATTATCACCAAAGAGGGTTTATTTTCCCCCAGGGGAAGCAGTGGAAGAAGTGGCAAATGGCTCAAACTCGCACTTTCTAGACATGGGACGAGTGCAAGCATGGGTGAGCCCTAGTGGCGAGGATCTGGAGTGATCGAGGTCTCAGTATCTTTCAGCTTCTGACTGCCTCCTCCAAGAGTTGAGCGTGACACTTGTCACTAATTGGCTCTAATTAGCAGAGGGCTGAGTTGTTCTCCCTTCTGATGCAAGGAAGGGAATCTGGGGCTGAAAGTTTCCAAAGAGACTGTGAAGATGTTCAAGACAATTTAGAAGCTAGTAGGAGCAAAGACTACAGAAGCAATTAACTGAGGGCACGGTGGGGCAGGGGGCGGGAATGCCGCAGCCAGCAGAGGTCAGGTTCCACTTGGTTTGTGTCCTCGGAAATTCTCCGTCTCTAAGGAGCCTCTCCCCCACAAGACCAGGCGCTGCTTTTCCACGACTGGGAGCCTGTCAAGAACTTGACCCCTTGGCTGCCAAGCTCTTTGCCTGTCTTGGAGGTCCTTGAGCGTTTATTTTCCCCGTTGATATATTAGCTCCTTTCAGCGGCTCAAGGTGGCTTTTTGTAAGCATGCAATAAAGCAATGTAAGCACTGCTGCAACAACAACAAAATTGAATGGAGCATCTTAGAGCAACCCCAACCTCCACCGGCCTCCAAACCCACCAGAAACTGGGCGTGTTTTGCAGCCCCTTTAGGACTTCAGAGGTGACCAGTTGCCCAACACTGTCCGCCCACAATGCCTCCCTCCCTTGCAAAGGTGCCCCTTGTCCCTCCGCCCTGTCTTGGAGGGGGAGGGGTTTGCAGCACCCATGTTCCCCTTCCTGGGTTGGGATCCTGGCACCAGCGAGGCCAGAGTGGGTGCAGTTTGCTCCTGTCTCCAAACACTTCTTGACAGCTTGACGCACCAGCACCTAGGTGTCCTTTCTTGAGGGAGACGTGCAGGGTGGGGAGGGGGCTGTCTTGGAGGACCCCTCTTTCAGTCTTTGGTGAAAATGAAAATGAGCAGAGGGTCCGTTTCCTTAGCCCCTGAGCAGCCACCACAACCCCAAGATCTCTTCCCTCATGTGTAGGTGTAAAATAAGGTCTTCCTTACGAAGAAGTTCCTCTGCCATTCTGCGCCCCCCCCCCCCGCATTCTCCCTTCCCTAAAATAGCTACGGAGGGGGAGACATGGAGGGCAAGCACACCCACTTACTTTGCAGAAACCAGTCTCAAGAAGGTGCAGTAGCCCCATGGGCAGCGAATTCTATCTACCTTGTGCCCCTCAGCCCTGCCTTTTCAATCAGCAATGCTGGAGGAAAATAGGACATTTCTGAGCGCGGTCCAAAGTTACGTTTTGAGCAAAGATTGCAGGCTGCAGCTGTAGGGCCAGAGATCACACCTGGGGCATCTGCGAGTCAGAAGAGTCCTCTGGCGAGTGATGGATCCAACCAAGTCATCAGCTCAGGACAGGCGGGTTGTCAAACCACACAGGGCCAGAGGCGTCTTGAAGCCTGACTACAAACCCACCTGACCTGTCTGGGGAATTCCCTCCAGCTCTGGCTGGACTCGTTCCACATGCAGTTGGCATCGGCAGATGTGGTGGGTGAGCTCCCTTGCCAAACGAAAGCCATAGTGTTCTTGAAAAGCAACCAGAAACCTTTGCTTGGCAGTTCGTCCCAAGTGGTCACCTACGTGTGGCTGTTGTCATTTCTCTTGTTCTTAAGGACATAGGAAGAGCCATGCTGGATTCGGCCAAAGGCTAGTCTTCTTCTTATTTTTTTATTATGTAACAAGCTTTATTAATGGTCTTACAATACATTACATATACCGTATTTTTCGCCCCATAGGACGCACCGGCCCATAGGACGCAGCAAGTTTTTTTTTGGGGGGGGGGGAAATAAAGAAAAAAAATTTATTTCCCCCCCAGGCACTTGTGGGGCAGGCAGCGGGGAGAAGCGCTCTTCTCCCCGCCGCCCGCCTTCAGATTAGGTCCGGGGACAGCGGGGAGACGAGCTGCGTCTCCCTGCTGTCCCTGGAGCTTGTGGGGCAGGCAGCGGGGAGAAGCACTCTTCTCCCTGCCGCCCGCCTGGAGATCAGGTCCGGGGACAGCAGGGAGACGCAGTGCGTCTCCCTGCTGTCCCCGGAGTGGTGGGGCAGGCAGCGGGGAGAAGCGCTCTTCTCCCCGCCGTCAGCCTCCAAACCACTTCGGGAGACAGTGGGATGGCGGCGTTCCGCCTCCCTCTGTCCCCCGACCTTGTGGGGCTGGCGCTGGGGCTCTCCTGAAGCCTGGAGAGCGAGAGGGGTCGGTGCGCACCAACCCCTCTCGCTCTCCAGGCTTCAGTGAAAGCCTGCATTCGCCCCATAAGACGCACCCACATTTCCCCTTCATTTTTGGAGGGGAAAAAGTGTGTCCTATAGGGCGAAAAATACGGTATATAGTACATCTAGAGTAAATTGAGATTTCAATCATATACACGCACACGCACACAGAAAAAAAAATATACTTGTCTTTTCTTACATAGTTATAAACCTTAAGCTTTAGCTGTGTTTATGCTACTTTTTATGCGGTTATTAACAAAGATTATTAACAAAAGTTATTAACAAAAAAGATCATAAAAACTCTGGACTCCCTGTCAATTCCCATTGTATGCTTTTATTCTAATGGTGAATGTACCTACCATTATTAATCTATTCTTTATATATTCTCTAATACATTCTTACAACAATTTGTACCGTTAATCTTATTTCTCCTATATTTCTTTATCCAAGGTTACTCAAATGCTGCCATAGACGAAAAATCATTTGCACAAAATGGGATAAATACAAGAGATATGTACAAAAATATTCCAAAGGCTAGTCTTAATGTCTGTCTCACACAGTGGCCACCCAGATGCTCGTTTGGGGAAGCCCACAGGCAGGATTTAAGGGCAGCGTTCGCGACAGTGTTCTCCCATCTTGCCATTCCCAGCTTCTTTCTTCTTCTTTGGAGATCCCTCATAGCCAAGTAAGAACGTCTTCCATAAACACGGTCTTAACAGTGAGTCCGTAAGTGACTGTGGAGGCCAATTCTGGATCCACACGTCCTTCCACAGTGGGGACATTGGTTTCTGGGTGGGAGTTGATCACGGTGAGGGTTTGCCAAGCGTGCCTTCCTCTTAGCACGTTTCTCCCTTGCGTCCTGAGTTTGAGTGTCTTCAAAGCCCATGACACCTTTGGTCAAGGCTGTTCTCCAACTGGAGCGCTTGAAGGCCAGTGTTTCCCAGTTGTCAGTGTTTATACTACTTTTTTTTTTAGATTTGCCTTGAGACAGTCTTTAAATCTCTTTTGTTGACCACCAGCATTACGCTTTCCATTTTTAAGTGATGATCCAGTGAGTGAGTCAATTCCCAGCAACTGCTATTATTCAGAGGCATTCTGAAGAGAGAAAACATTCTGGTGGAGAGAAAACATTGCCGTTGTGTCTAAGAGCCATTCATGCCTCTGTCCTCCATGTTGTAGTTGTTGTTTTGTGTTTTAAAGGGGGAAACAGTGCTGGTAACCATGAAACTCCCACTCTCATGGAAACAGGGAATGATAGAATTGCAGGGTTGGATAGCTTTAAAAGATGATTAGATGAATACATCGTGTGTCCACGGTCAGAGGCAGCAACGCTTCTGAACATCAGCTGCAGGAAATCCCTCTGCTCAGATCCTGCTTCTGGATTTTCCATTGGGGCATCTCGTTGGCCAGTGTGAGAACACGACGCTCTACCAGATGGGCCATGGGCCTGATCCAGCACAGGCTCTCTTAACATTCTCAAGTACTGGCTGTTCCCTATAAAGCCCTAAATGGCTTGGGATTTGGTTACCTGAAGGCTTGGTTACCTGTAGCCTTCACCCCCCCCCCGGCTCCCTCCAAATGTTGGGTGCTACTGTCCATGGGCCTCAGCCAGCACCTCCCCAGACTGGGGGGTTGCTTTGCCCTAGGAATCTTTCCAAATCTTAGTCTTCTCCAGAGGCCACCCACCACCTGGGATTAGGTGATTGATAACTGCAGAGAAGGTTTTAGGGGTTTTTTGGGGTGGCGGCATGGCACCCCATATTTGCAATGCAGAGAACGTGGGTGGCGCTGTGGGTTAAACCACAGAGCCTAGGACTTGCCAATCAGAAGGTCGGTGGTTCGAATCCCTGCGACGGGGTGAGCTCCCGTTGCTCGGTCCCTGCTCCGGCCAACCTAGCAGTTCAAAAGCACGTCAAAGTGCAAGTAGATCAATAGGTACCGCTCCAGTGGGAAGGTAAAGGGCATTTCCGTGTGCTGCTCTGGTTCACCAGAAGGGGCTTAGCCATGCTGGCCACATGACCTGGAAGCTGTACGCCGGCTCCCTCGGCCAATAAAGCGAGATGAGTGCCGCAACCCCAGAGTCGGTCATGACTGGACCTAATGGTCAGGGGTCCCTTTACCTTTACCTTTTACTGCAGAGAAGCTCACCGGGCACCAGCATCCCTGCATTTCTTGTAGCTGGTTTGCAACCTTGTTTCCTGCTCAGTTTTGCCGGCTGACGTTGCTTTTATCATTGCCTTTTATCCCATTGTTTTGTTCTTTTAATCGTGTGCCACCTGAGGAGCTTGTGCTCATGAGGGGGGCTCACAGATTGACTTAAGGAACCAGCAAGGACACCAGTGGCCTCTTCCCTTTAGAGCGAGCCCTGGCCTTCCTGGAGCCAGCTGCTCAAACCCTCAGAGGACCATAAACCAGCAAAAGGGGATTGGGCACTCGGCTCACCTCCCAATCTCTCCTCTTCCTCTGGTGTATCCTGTGCTGGTTTTAAATCAGTCTGAAGTGCCGCCAGTGCCTCTCTGATTTCCTCCGTGCCAGCCTGTGATGCGTCTTCCCTTCCTCCTTTCCCTTTCCTGTACGGCTCCCTTCTTGATTTGGGGGTGATTAAACAGCTGTTTATGCAGGCACATTGCTCTCTGGTGATTCTCTGCTCATTTCCTCTGGGTTCCAATACGCTGCAGTCGTGCCTCTGATTCGGTCCCTTTGAACATGGCCAGCCCCCCCCCCCAAATCAGAGACTTTTGTCTCTCTCGTTTTCCTTCTCCCCCTTATTTGCGAGTTTTATCTGATTTCTGAATTGCATCGTCCTGATTCTGCCATTCCAGGCGAGTCTCGGGGCTTGTTCAGACAGCTCTCCCTTTGCGGGAACGACAGGCGTTGCTGCTTCAATGTGTCTTCCCCTTGTCCGTTAGAGAATTTTAAAATGTTTGTTTTATTATTTATTGCTTGTTTTCCCTCCAAAGAGTGACGTACATGGCTCTGCCCCTCCTTGTTCACCATCCTCACGACAACCCTGTGAGGGAGGTTAGGCTGAGAGAATGTGACTGCCCCCCTCAAGGCCCCCCAGGGCAGTTTATGACCAAGTTGGGATTCGAGCTCTAGTCTCCCAGGTCCTAGTCCATACTGGCTCTCAGAACACTGGTCTACCACAAAGCCAGAACTGTCTACACTGATTTGCAGCAGCTCTCCACCCCCATTGTTCTGCCCGGACGCTGAGGTCCAGCGCCAAGGGCCTTCTGGTGGTTCCTTCACTGCGAGAAGCAAAGCTACAGGGAACCAAGCAGAGGGCCTTCTCGGTGGTGGCGCCCACCCTGTGGAACGCCCTCCCACCAGATGTCAAAGAGATAAACAACTACCTGACATTTAGAAGACGTCTGAAGGCAGCCCTGTTCAGGGAAGTTTTTAATGTGTGACACTTTTATGTATTTTTAATCTTTGTTGGAAGCCGCGCAGAGTGGCTGGGGAAACCAGATGGGCGGGGTACAAATGATAAATTATTATTATATTATTATTTTAAGGCAGGAGGTGTAGCCCCAGCTCTTCCCGGAGCTTCTGGGAAAGGATCCCGGGACATTCCTCTCCTTATTTGTGTATTTTATCTGCTTTCTGAACTGCGTTGTCCCAATTCTGCCATTCTAGGGGAGTCAGCTCTCATTTGAGGGACTGGCGCTGTTGCTTTTTAGTGTGCCTACAACATGAATGCTGGACTAGGGATGGGAGAAGATATCTGTGCTGCCCTCTCCCCGAGACATTTTTGCATCAGCCCCAGAAGCCAGCAGGGCCAATGGAAGGATGCAGGAGTCACCCACCCCATCTGCATGGGCTTGTCCAGTAGGATCCTCTGGTGCTTTTAGGACTGACCCCTGGGAAGCAGACAAACCACCAGCAAGTTCTCTTGCGCAGGCCCCACGGCAGGACAAATGGGTGCTGTTCAAGGTGGAGGGTGCCCTTTGAGACATCTGTCTCACGCAGTGGGCCTGATCTGGCAGAGGTAATAATAATAATAATAATAATAATAATAATAATAATAATAATAATAATAATTTATTATTTGTACCCCACCCAACTGGCTGGGTTTCCCCAGCCACTCTGGGCGGCTTCCATAGAAACCAAAAAACACTAAAATATCATACATTAAAAACTTCCCTGAACAGGGCTGCCTTAAGATGTCTTCTGAATGTCAGGTAGTTGTTTATCATTTTGACATCTGATGGGAGGGTGTTCCACAGGGCGGGCGCCACTACCGAAAAGGCCCTCTGCCTGGTTCCCTGTAGCTTTGCTTCTCGCAATGAGGGAACCGCCAGAAGGCCCTCGGCGCTGGACCTCAGCGTCCGGGCAGAACGATGGGGGTGGAGACGCTCCTTCAGGTATACTGCACCCTCCTGTCATGGGCTCTCTTTAGGACTTCCCTTGAGGATATGGTTACCAGATTTTTTTCAATGAATACAGGGACACTTTCTTTCTTTCTTTCTTTCTTTCTTTCTTTCTTTCTTTCTTTCTTTCTTTCTTTCTTTCTTTCTTTCTTTTTCTTAAGCTGAGTAGCAACAGGGAGTCAGTAGCGGGGGTGGTGAGGCCAAAGACCCTGGGCCCAAGCACACATGCATATTGTATAAAGGTGCAAATCCCTTCTTTCACACCCTGTGAAACATAAATGCGCCGTTTTTTAAAAAGTGGACAGCGGTGCACCGCCTGCCCATGACTCCCAAGCCTTCCCCGATCTCCTGCCCCCTTCCCCTTCCGTTTTGAGAGATCGTGGGTGGGTGGCTGTTGCCCAGGAGAGGCACAAGGTGCATGGTATCTCTGCCAGGCAAGGTGCAAAGCCCTACTTTTGCACCCTGTGAAACATAAATGCGCAGAGTTTTTAAAAAACTGGGCAATGGCCACCCACCCGCAATTCCCAAGCCTCCCCCGATCAGTCAAAACAAAGGGGAAAGGGGGCAGGAGATCTGTACCACCAGACGTCCCCGGTTCCCCTTTGGCAGTGGTGGCAGCAGCGGCAGGCAGCAGCCCAGAGCCAGCCTGGTAGCGCAGTTGGTTCTGGCTGGCTTCAGGAGATGCTTGCTGCTCGCTGCCATGGCACCCGCCATTTTTCCTCACCGGAAGTCCCCATATGATGTGTCTTGTGTGCAACACATCCTGTGGGGAGTTCTGGCGAGGAAAAATGGTGGGCGCTACAACAGTGAGCAGCTCCTGAAGTCAGCCAGAACCAACTGTGCTACCAGGCTGGCTCCGGGCTGCTGAGGCTGCCATTGCCACATTTCCCGGGGACCGAGGACGTCTGGTAACCCTACTTGAGGAGTCTTCAGGAGCTTCAGTTGGTGCAGGAGATCCTGCTCCACCTCCTGAGGAGTCGAGTCAACCATCTCCACTGGCTTTCATGCACACCCATGAAACTATGTACATTAGCTACAACGGCTGCCTCCTCTGTTGGAGGCTGTTATGCCTTTGAAAGTTGGATGCTGGGAAGTCGCAGGTGGGGAGAGGGCTGCCGCTGTTGCACGAGAGTCCTGCTTGTGGGCATCTGAGAAGAGGATGCTCAGCTAAGTTGATCCCCTTTGGCTGGATCCAGCTGTAGGGTTTCTCTTATAAACTTGTGTTTGCTCTGGACTCCAGTTCCTTAGAGACTATCTCCTACCATCTGTCCCATTTGCAGGAGCTTAGCTGCACTGGACCTTCATACTCAGAGGGCCAAGTCAGAATATCACACAGACACAAGTTTTAATGCTTAATTCCCTGCCCCCAGAGTTGCTTTCAGAGGGTGGACTTTCCAGGTGGCGCAATGGGTCAGTGCATCTAGTTGTTAAGCAGAAAGTTGGTGGTTCGAGGCCACCCAGGGAAGGCTTGGGGATAAGATTCCTGCTTTGCAAGGGGTTAGGCTAGATGACCATTGAGATGCCTCCCAACTCAACAATTCTATGATTTTATGGTAAGGGTAAAGGTAAAGGACCCCTGGACGGTTAAGTCCAGTCAAAGGCAACTATGAGGTTGCAGCACTCATCTCGCTTTCAGGACAAGGGAGCCGGCGTGTGTCCACAGACAGCTTTCCAGGTCATGTGGCCAGCAGGACTAAACCGCTTCTGGAGCAATGGAACACTGTGACGAAAACCAGAGTGCACAGAAATGCTGTTTACCTTCCCACAGCAGTGGTACCTATTGATCTACTTTCACTAGTGTGCTTTCGAAGTGCTAGGTTGGCAGGAGCTGGGACCAAGCAGCAGGAGCTCACCCTGAGCCCAAGAGGCTCCATGGTTTAGACCACAGCACCACCCACATCCCTATGACCCCAATGACTTTATGACCACAGTCTTTCTCCAGAACCGGCACATTTAAATCTTTGAGTGTGCTTCTGAGTTTGCATTGGTGTGACATTGTTGTTTAGGAGCACATGGACATTTTTTTTCAGGGTATAAATGTCTCTTGTGAAAGCAGGCTGAGAGGCAGAGTTGCTGATTGTTGTTGTTGTTGTTGTTGTTGTTTTGGAGAAATGCCCTCTGCCCCTGAGTGACAAGCTGTTTTTCTCCATATCCCTTTTCTCTCTCTAAGTTTCTTCTGTATCTTATAGATCAGCCTTTCTCAAACTGTGGGTCCCCAGATGTTGTTGGACTACAACTCCCATCAACCCTAGCTAGCAAGGCTAGAGGTCAGGGATGAAGGGAGTTGTAGTCCAACAACATCTGGGGACCCACAGGTTGAGAACCGCGATGGCTCAGACTTGCCCACGTAGCTACCGATGGGCCATTGCGCAAGGTCCATCGCATGTGGTGATAATCCTGTCGCTTCTCTCAGAATCGGTTGTTGTGGAAGTGGGGGCTGGGGTTGGTTTATTTATTTACCTCCTTGCCTGTGATCTCTGTGGGCAGGTTCTGCTTGTGAGCCATGATGCCAAACCCATTCTGCGGGCGAAGGCCGTATCGGAAATGCGTCGTGGTGAGCCAGAGAGGCCTGCAGCTAATTGGCTATTCTGCTGCATGCAGCCAACATCGTTTGCAAATCAATCTCACGGACCCGGCAAATGACAAAACTGCCCTTGATAGTTTCTCATGTCCCTGTTTTTGAAACCGCCGCCTTCCCTTGTGTGCCGGTGGAAGGGAGAGGGCCTGGTCTTAAAAAACACACATTGATAGATGGATTTAGAAATAGCAAGAATGGCGGGAGGGGCCGGGGGGGCAGGTGGAAGGCTATCTGTATTCCTCATAGTTTAGCACAGCTAGCATTGGTACCAAGCGGCAAAGGCAGCTGTGCTTAGAGATGCAGCACAAAAGTCTGTGTGAATGAGCTCTCAACCGCTAAATCGGAACAAACATCCATCTTCAGAAAACCTGATTGACGTTTGTTCCAATTCAGTGGGAAACAGAGCGTTTTCCTGGGGACAATATACAAACCTCTTGGACCCGGGTCTAGAAGTCATGGACTAAATGGAAGAGAGGGTGAGCCATTAGTGACCATTTCCCAAACCATTCCTGAGCAGCCTCTTTCAGGAGCTGCCACCTTCCTTGGTAAGCATCCGAGATCAGTGCCAGGGAGGGGTTCAGATCCGGCTCCCCCCCCCCCCAAGTGGTACCAGCCGGGCTCAGCAGCAAATGAGTCTCTTGGGAGCCCGAATGTCACCTGGCCCTGTTCAGTTTGTCTCGTTGCTTTAAGACCTCACGCACGGATGCATGGATGTGTGGAAACGGCTCAGATTTATCACCTGCAGAAAGTGGGGGGGGGGTTGACTGGGAGGAAGAGCAAGGCGGAGAATATACGGAGTGCACCCCCCCCCCTTGAATGAGTCTGCATTTTCCTGAAATGGCTTCAGCCGCTCTTGAGCTGCCTTCCTTCCCCCACTCATGGCCATAGAATCGTTGGGATTGTGGCCTTTCTGCAGCCGGATCCTGTGCACGTTTACTCAGGAGTCGGCTCCACTGAGTTTGATCCCAAACAAAGTATGCTCAGGAGCACCAGGCTCAGTGTGCAAATGCTTCTACAATACGATTGATTATTGATTGATTGATTGATTGATTGATTGATTGATTGATTATTGATTGATTGATTGATTGATTGATTGATTGATTGCATTCATATCCCACCATTCCTCCAAGGAACTCAAGGTCTTCTCCTCCCCATTTTATGCTGTGAGGTAGGTTAGAATGAGAGACTGTGGCTGACCCCCAAAGTCCCCCATGAGCTTCAGGGCTGAGGGGGGATTTGAACCCTGTTTTCATGTTGCCACCCTCAGGACCTCTCGGGGAGGAGGCACATGAAGAAGGGCCTCAGAAGATGATCTCAGGGTCTTCATAGGTTCTTAAATGCTAGGTAAAGGTAAAGGGACCCCTGACTATTAGGTCCAGTCGTGGCCAACTCTGGGGTTGCGGCGCTCATCTCGCTTTACTGGCCGAGGGAGCCGGTGTACAGCTTCCGGGTCATGTGGCCAGCATGACTAAGCCGCTTCTGGCAAACCAGATCAGCGGACGGAAATGCCGTTTACCTTCCCACCACAGCAGTACCTATTTATCTACTTGCACTGGTGTGCTTTCGAACTGCTAGGTTGGCAGGAGCAGGGGCCGAGCAACGGGAGCTCACCCCGTCATGGGGATTCAAACCGCCAACCTTCTGATCGGCAAGTCCTAGGCTCTGTGGTTTAACCCACAGCGCCACCCACGTCCCTTCTTAAATGCTAGCTGATACCATAACAGAATTCACTTAAAGCGGTATGGCTAAATTTTACTCAGAATAGATGCATTGGAATTAATGCACACAACAACACAACACAACACAACACAACACAACACAACACAACACAACACAACACAACACAACACAACACAACACAACACAGGGCTTTCTCACATATTATTCCTGTCCTCACAACAGAGACACAGACCTGTGTCTTAGCCCTGGATGAACAGCCTGGAGAACTTACTGATTAACCACAGTGGGGTCCTGGGTGAAATGGCTCTGTGGACCTTCCCCGCCTTTGAACAGTCATCATCACTCTGACTTCAAAGGCCTTTCAAGGTAGAGGAGCCTTGTTATCACTTGAAGGATCCCTTCCTGGAGGCAAAAGATGACTTTGATCAGCTCAGCAATGGCTCCCTGTTTGTCTATCCTTCAGTTGCTTTCAAAGCTCCCCCTGTTGATCCCTAATCTGGCCAGGTGCCCCCTGTGGAGAGGAAGTGCTGTGGGTTAATGGAGAGGGAGCAGCTCTCTGCAGGGGGTGGGTGTCTGTATTTTAACCCCCGAGTCTCCAGTAAAGACAGGTGAGGGGAAAGGCAAAGGCTTTTCTCCAGCTGAAACCCTGGAGAGCAGCTGCCAGTTAGAGTTTGCAGCATTGGGCTGAATGGTCAAGGAGCTTGGCCTGGCATAAGAAGCCTCCTCCGTTCTTGTGGAGTTGACAGACTTAGCCGAGTCCAGGCATCCCAAGCAGGAGGGGTCTTGGAGCTTCTGGAAGGGTGGAGGGCAGAGTGCCTTTGAGGTCTCCCCTGTGCCTGCAGACCCATCCAAGAGAGGCAATGTGAGATGCTTTTCAACATCTACATACTGCCCCTGGGAGAGATCATCAGGGGGTTTAGGCTGGGTGTCCATCAATATGCGGATGATACCCAGCTCAACCTCTCTTTCAAATCAGAACCAGAGAAGGCGGTGAAGGTCCTGTGTGAGTGTCTGGAGGCAGTTGGAGGATGGATGGCGGCTAACAGATTGAGGTTGAATCCTGATAAGACAGAAGTACTGTTTTGGGGGGACAGGAGGCAGGCAGGTGTGGAGGATTCACTGGTCCTGAATGGGGTAACTGTGCCCCTGAAAGACCAGGTGTGCAGCCTGGGAGTCATTCTGGACTCACAGCTGTCCATGGAGGCACAGGTCAATTCTGTGTCCAGGGCAGCTGTCTACCAGCTCCATCTGGTACGCCTTCTGGCGGTTCCCTCACTGCGAGAAGTGAGGTTACAGGGAAGGAGGCAGTGGGCCTTCTCGGTGGTGGCGCCCACCCTGTGGAACACCCTCCCACCAGATGTCAAAGAGAAAAATAACTACCAAACTTTTAGAAGACATCTAAAGGCAGTCTGTTTAGGGAAGCTTTTAATGTTTAATAGGTTATTGTATTTTAGTGTTTTATTGGAAGCCGCTCAGAGTGGCTGGGAAAACCCAGTCAGATGGGTGGGGTATAAATAATAAATTATTATTATTATTATTATTATTATTATTATTATTATTATTATTATTATTATTATTAATGTTGGTGGCTATCACTGCCTCCTGTGGCAGGGAGTTCCACAGTTTAACCATGCTCTGCTCCTTTTATGAGTTTGGAATTTTCCAACATTCAGCTTCACTGGAGGTTCACAAGTTCTGGTGTTGGGCGTTGGGCAGTGTTGTAAACAAAATCTTCCCCTTTTCCCCTTATGGGGTACCCAAGAGCCCATATAGAGTCCTTACGTAGGTTCCCTATTGGTAGGAGAAAATAATAGAGGCCAACCAGAGAATATTGAGAAGCAAAGCAGCTAGTAAGCCTGATCTTTATTGAACTGTTGCAACAGGATCCTCACTCACCACACGCAGGAGGGAGGAGGAACCCAGAACAATGGCACACAAGGCCTTATATAGACATTTTAAATCCCCTGCCCTGGAGCTCAAGACCATCCCTACATACATCATACATGCATCACAGAAGAGGTGTTGTTGTTTTCCCTGTCTGCCAGGTTATCTGATAGCCTTTCCTTATAGTCTGTCACCCATTAAAATGCTGATTACTCAACTCCAGAGACAATGGGAAGGCTCCCTGACCCCCCTCCCTCCTTTCAGAGTAGGTCAGTTTGGGAATCAAAAATGGCTTCAGGTTGGTCTTCCCATGCTGATCTATGTACGTGCTTGGTTGGTACACTTATGAACATTGTTGTTGTTGTTTAATCGTTTAGTCGTATCCGACTCTTCATGACCCCCTGGACCAGAGCACGCCAGGCCCTCCTGTCTTCCACTGCCTCCCGCAGTTTGGTCAAACTCATGCTGGTAGCTTTTAGAACACTGTCCAACCATCTCATCCTCTGTCGTCCCCTTCTCCTTGTGCCCTCAATCTTCCCCAACATTAGGGTCATTTCCAGGGTGTCTTCTCTTCTCATGAGGTGGCCAAAGTCTTGGAGCCTCAGCTTCATGATCTGTCCTTCCAGTGAGCACTCAGGGCTGATTTCCTTCAGAATGGAGAGGTTTGATCTTCTTGCAGTCCACGGGACTCTCCAGAGTCTCCTCCAGCACCACAATTCAAAAGCATCCATTCTTCAGCAATCAGCCTTCTTTATGGTCCAGCTCTCACTTCTATACATCACTACTGGGAAAAC
This sequence comes from Podarcis bocagei, assembly GCF_964188305.1. NCBI lineage: Eukaryota > Metazoa > Chordata > Lepidosauria > Squamata > Lacertidae > Podarcis > Podarcis bocagei. The sequence goes on from NC_138135.1 coordinate 4,113,719, forward strand.
CATAGCTTTCACTATACGGACCTTTGTTGGCAAGGCGATGTCTCTGCTCTTTAAGAATATTATCATCTATCTAAGACCTCAAAATTTCTATCACAGCAGCAAAAGCCAAGCACCCCTATTTATTTATTTATTCTATTATCAGGAGGGAGAAAACATGTTCACTCTCCACTTTCTCGATCCCTTGCATAATTTTAAAAACTTCTATCTTTACCTTTACTCTAAACCAGAAAGTCTCCCCAATGCAGCAAACTGCCTGCTTGGTTCTTCCACTTCTTGGAACATACCATTGCCCTTCTGTGGCTTAGCTTCAGTTTCCCCATTGCTCTTCTCCTGGCTAACTTTGCCGGCCTTCCTCATCCCCCTTCGCTCCTCGCAGAGGCTGTCGCTCCTGGACAGGTGGTCAGGAACAGAAGAAGGGGGGCTGGCCCTTGGGATTTGGCCTTGTTTACTCCATTCAAAGTCCCCCCCCTTTTTTTTTTGCCTTGTGTCACCATCTGCTTCCTCTCACAAACAGAACTGTTGCCCTATCAGCCAGTACAGGCAAGCAGCCAGTTTGGCCAATGCTGCCTACGGTCGTTGGAGCCTCACTAATTTAGCTTCATTCCACCAAGTGTCTGGGCTGCCTCTTGTCAGATCAGGAATGCCCCTATGATCACAGGGTGCCTTCAGAGATTTAGCTGAAACCGTTTAGCTTCTACTTACAAGTGGGTGGGTGCCTCAGACACCGTCTTTGTGCTTTTCTGCAGGACATACCACCAATTACAGTGTTAGATCGCCGGCAAAAAGCGCCCTTGTTTTTATATTAAAATTGCACCCCTACGGATTGCTTTCTTCGGTTATTAAAGTTAGCTTTACTTACTGCTCAGTGTGCATTGGGGTGGGCACAGAATTCTCAGCATGGAGCGGGAGGGGGCGAGCGATAAGAGGCAACTCCAGCCCAGCGGAGGCGGGCACAAACCGTGTAATTAACAGTTGAAGCTCTTGGGGGAAATAATGTAAAAACAGGTGAGTGAAAACAAGCCCTTTGCATGCCAGATGAGGAGATGGGGAACGGCAGGCCAGATACTGAGCTCTCCCTCCCCAATGCCCCCCACACACACACCAGTCATGACCAACACTGGGGTTGCGGCGCTCATCTCGCTTTATTGGCCGAGGGAGCCGGCGTACAGCTTCCGGGTCATGTGGCCAGCAGGACTAAGTCGCTTCTGGCGAACCAGAGCAGCGCACGGAAACGCCGTTTACCTTCCCGCCGGAGCTGTACCTATTTATCTACTTGCACTTGACGTGCTTTTTGAACTGCTAGGTTGGCAGGAGCAGGGACCGAGCAACGGGAGCTCACCCCGTCGCAGAGATTCGAACCGCCGACCTTCTGATCGGCAAGTCCTAGGCTCTGTGGTTTAACCCACAGCGCCACCCGCGTAGTTTAGCATGCACAGCTGCAATCACCATCGCCCTTGACAAACTACAGTTCCCGGGATTCTTTGGTGCAGAGCGACACAACTCCATTGGGGGGGGCTGTTGTTCTGGCATGTACTCTCCCTGTCCCCCAGCATTTGGAAAGCCACAGTCCACTTTTGCCTGGCCCATATTTTGTTTTGCATTGTGTGCTGGTTAGTTCCCTTGGGTCTGAGACGATTCTCTGGCTGTGCCTTATTGGAAACCCTATCTTACCCTCTGAACCAGATCTTATCGGATGCACGTAAGAGCCACAGAGGGATTTTACTTAATGAAGCTTCAGTTCAACAAGTACAGTGGTAACTCAGGTTACATGCGCTTCAGGTTACATACGCTTCAGGTTACAGACTCCGCTAACCCAGAAATAGTACCTCAGGTTAAGAACTTTGCTTCAGGATGAGAACAGAAATCGTGCTCCGGCAGCACGGCAGCAGTGGGAGGCCCCATTAGCTAAAGTGGTGCTTCAGGTTAAGAACAGACCTCCAGAACGAATTAAGTTCTTAACCCGAGGTACCACTGTATATGGTCAGGATGATGATGATAATAATAATAATAATAATAATAATAATAATAATAATAATAATAATAATAATTTATTATTTGTACCCCACCCATCTGGCTGGGTTTCCCCAGCCACTCTGGGCGGCTTCCAACAAAGATTAAAAATACACTAAAATGTCACACATTAAAAACTTCCCTGATAAGGCTACCTTCAGATGTCTTCTAAATGTCAGGTAGTTGTTTATCTCTTTCACATCGGAAGGGAGGGCGTTCCACAGGGAGGGTGCCACTACTGAGAAGGCCCTCTGCCTGGTTCCCTGTAGCTTTGCTTCTTGCAATGAGGCAACCGCCAGAAGGCCCTCGGCGCTGGACCTCAGTGTCCGGGCAGAGTGATGGGGGTGGAGAAGCTCCTTCAGGTATACTGGGCCGAGGCCGTTTAGGGCTTTAGAAGTCAACACCAACCCTTTGAATTGTGCTCGGAAACGTACTGGGAGCCAATGTAGGTCTTTCAATAACGGTGTTAGGTGGTCTCGGCGGCTGCCCCCAGTCACCAGTCTAGCTGCTGCATTCTGGATTAGTTGTTGTTTCTGGGCCACCTTCAAAGGTAGCCCCACGTAGAGTGCATTGCAGTAGTTCAAGCGGGAGATAACCAAAGCATGCACCACTCTGGCGAGACAGTCTGCAGGCAGGGAGGGTCTCATCCTGCATACCAGATGGAGCTGGTAGACAGCTGCCCTGGACACAGAATTGACCTGCGCCTCCATGGACAGCTGTGAGTCCAGAATGACTCCCAGGCTGCGCACCTGGTCCTTTAGGGGCACAGTTACCCCATTCAGGACCAGGGAATCCTCCACACCTGCCCGCCTCCTGTCCCCCCAAAACAGTACTTCTGTCTTGTCAGAATATGGCTCAAGCAAAAGTGTGGGTGAGAGTCTCTGACCTGGAGGAGAGGCAGCACACTTTTGTGCTCAGTCTGGACACAGGAACTTCTGTCCCTAAAGTATGTTATCTGAGCTTCTTCTTTTTTAAAAAATCTTTATGGCGTGAGATTTCTGCCCACCCCTGTGTGCCTTTATCCTTTGCCGAATGGCCTTTGGGAAGATTCCCCTCAGCCTTCCTTCCTTGCTTACATCTCCTCCTAACCCCTTTAGATCTAGTGAGCAGTTGCTTTCTCTGTTCTCGCCAAATGTTACCAGGGAGACCTTGAGTTGAAGCCTCTTCCTTAACAACCCACGTTGCCTCCAGCAACCATCTTTGCCTTGGTCTCCAGCATCCTTGCAACCCTTCAGCATCACCATCACCTGCTCTCCCCTCGCAGGTGGGAGTGCTTTTCTTTCCCTTGTTGCGACGGCAACTCCCTTTCACCGTTGAAAAAAAAAATCCCTTTTGTCTTCCCCTTTGTCTTCCCCAAATTGGAAGCTGGAGAAATTACATGGGATCATAGAATTGTGGAGTTGGAAGGATTCCTCCAAGGACCCATCTGGTCCAAGGCAGGAATCGCAGCTAAAGAATCATCTTCTCTAAACTCTGCTGCTCTCTAAAACCTTTTGCCTCAGAAGATTCAATGGTGACTAGACAGACCTTATTTGGCCACTGAGACCAGCCTGTCTGGATGGGTTCGCCTCCCTCATCCCATTCTTCCTTTCTCCAGAGGGTTTGCCTGCTCTCTGTCCCTTGTGCCATCGGCCAACACGTAAGGAAGCATCACATTCTTGCTAAGGATGGACTAGAACAGTCTTCCCCAGGCACAGGCAAGCTCCGGCCCTCCAGATGACCACTGGTCCTGTTAGCTAGGGATGATGGGAATTGTAGTCCCAAACATTGTTCTACCCGGACACTGAGGTCCAGTACCAAGGGCCTTCTGGTGGTTCCCTCCCTGCGAGAAGCCAAGTTACAGGGAACCAGGCAGAGGGCCTTCTCGGTAGTGGCACCCGCCCTGTGGAACACCCTCCCACCAGATGTCAAAGAGAAGAACAACTACCAGACTTTTAGAAGACATCTGAAGGCAGCTCTGTTTAGGGAAGCTTTTAATGTTTGATGCATTATGGTATTTTAATATTTTGTTGGAAGCCGCCCAGATGGGCAGGGTATGTATGTATGTATGTATGTATGTATGTATGAATGAATGAATAATCTGGAGGGCTGGAGTTTGTCTATGCCTGGTCTTCCCCAATGTGGAGCCCTCCAGATGTTGCTAGACTTCTGTCCCAGCCAAGAAGGATGTGAGCCATGGTCCACCAACATCTGGAGGTCACTGGGCTGGCAAAAGTTGGCACGTGAGCTCATTGTTTCCTGATCTGGCGGGCACATGTGTCCAGCCTATAACACTCGGCTAAATTGTGCATTGACTCAACAGGCATCTAGTCTGCCACTGTGTGAATGGGATGTTGGACTGGATGGGCCCATGACCTGAAGGCTCAGGTGTTCTGATGAGGGCTCTTTGCCCCCAGAATTTCTTCTCTAGCTCTTAATATTAAACATTGAATGATGTGTTTCAGGGGGTTGGACTAGATGACCCTCGGGGTCCCTTCCAGCTCTACAGTTCTATGATTCTATGTGCCTTCAGCCTTTGTGGGCCAGGTGCCCAAAGCCAGCTGCTTGGGAGGGGCAGACGCTGAAGGTCTTGGTACTTGCGAAAGCAAACTCATGCCCATGAGATTGTAACATGCTGAACGCACCTGCACAGAGCCCCATTTAACGTTCCAAGCCAGAGAAAAGATTCTGGGATCTGCGGCTCTCTTTGGTCAATAGGCAGCACAGCTGAACATGACAAGCTGGGCAAATGAGCCAGCCAAATTGTGAGCTTCTGTGCCAAACCTTTTACTCTTGCTGATGAAAGGCCCGTTGATTGCTCTGAAACTGAGTGAGCTTTTTAAATGGGCATGGGGTTTACAAAACTATCCTGAGCCTGGGATGAACGGGGAAGGGAAGGATGTGTTGAGAATCGCACTATTTCCCCGTTGGTGCCCATCTGGCACCAAAGCAGACGCCAGAGTGGTGGCAAGCCCGAGTGTGGCACCATAGGCATGGGTGTGCCAACACCGCAGGCCAGGAGAAGACTTGGACATTGTGAAAAACTCACAAACACCAAGGTGATTCGGAGCAGAGCTGCGGAGGGTTTTCTCCCTGCTACTTCTAAGAAATACGGCGCAGTTACTCAAACCACAGAGTTTTCCCACTGCTGCTCTCGACCTGAGCATGCCGTACTTCACTTAAACAGTTAACGTACGTCTAAGAGCAATTTTTGCCAGTGCCTTATGAGTGACTAATCTGCATTTATTTATTTTTAAGCAAAGCAGGTCTTCTCTGGCGGCTTCGTAGCAAAGCCAGAAGCGGCGATGCCCTAGGGAGGGCCTCAGGCTGACCCAGGGAGACTGGAATTGAGGCCAGATGCAAAATCTGTGTCAGGCAGCTAACTCAGAGCTGCCTCCCTTCACAGCTAGCAGCCCCCAAATAATTCCCTTTAGCTGTGATAGGATCTTCCTGCCTCTAGATTAACTCTTTTCGCTTCAGGTATGCCCCACTAGGACCCGGAAAGTTTCTTTCGCGCTGCACAGGGCATCCTTGGGCAACCGGGGGCCCTACAGATGTTTCCCACCAGCTGTGCTTTCTTGGACTACAGCTGCCATCAAACCTATGAGCTGCAAGAGCATGTGACTGTTTCGCATGTTTTCAAGTGTGCTCTATTTTATTCTTAATCGCATTGTTTTATTGCTTCGGTATTTTAATAAGTAAAGGAAGTACAGTAGTGAGGACTTGGAACTTTAGTAGCTGTCTGATCTACACCTAAGTCTTTACTTGCAGCAGTTCTGGATTTTTATTTGGGGGAGGAGGAGATGCATCGAACCCCGAGCTTGTGAAATGGCTAGAGAGGGGCAGTGTGGTGTAGTGGTTAGAGTGTTGGACTAGCACCTGGCAGAGACTAGGGTTCAAATCCCCTCACTCAGCCATGAAGCTCACTGGGGTGCCCTTAGGGGGCAGTTGTGATAGTAATAACAACAACAACAACAATTTATTTATTTATACTTATACGTATATCAAGCACTACGCTAAGTTGTGTCGTTCTTGTTTTGTTCAACAACGAAGGTTCAGGATCCAACTAATGGACCACTTGAGCCCTTATATCCCAGCTTGATCACTTAGATCACCTGCAGGAATGTTGTTGGTGAGGCTTGTTTGACAACAACAAGAAGAGACCAAGTCTTTAGTACCATCAGCCTAGTCCTGTGGAACTCTCTGCCAGTAGAGATTCAGCAGGCTCCTTCTGTGCCAACCTTTAAATGCCTGCTGGAAACTTTTCTATTCTGTCAAGCTTATGCAGGCAGCAGTGGTGTAATGGTTAGAGTGTCAGGCTATCATCTGGGGGACCAGGGTTGAAATCCTCACTCTGCCATGAAGCTCACTGGGGTGGCCTTGGGTGCCAGTCGCTGCCTCCCAGCCTAATCTACCTCCCAGGATTGTTGCGCAGGTTAAATGGAGGAGTGGGCAGAACCACAAAACCACCTCGAGCTCCTTCAAGGAAAAGGTGGGGTGCAAATTCAGTCAATAAAATTCAGTAATAGTGGCCTTGAAGAAATGGAGGCAGTGAGAGATTTTACTTTCTTGGGCTCCATGATCACTGCAGATGGTGACAGCAGTCACGAAATTAAAAGACGCCTGCTTCTTGGGAGGAAAGCAATGACAAACCTAGACAGCATCTTAAAAAGCAGAGACATCACCTTGCCAACAAAGGTCCATATAGTTAAAGCTATGGTTTTCCCAGTAGTGATGTATGGAAGTGAGAGCTGGACCATAAAGAAGGCTGATCGCCGAAGAATGGATGTTTTTGAATTATGGTGCTGGAGGAGACTCTTGAGAGTCCCATGGACTGCAAGAAGATCAAACTTATCCATTCTGAAGGAAATCAGCCCTGAGTGCTCACTGGAAGGACAGATTGTGAAGCTGAGGCTCCAATACTTTGGTCACCTCATGAGAAGAGAAGACTCCCTGGAAAAGACCCTGATGTTGGGAAAGATGGAGGGCACAAGGAGAAGGGGACGACAGAGGACGAGATGGCTGGACAGTGTTCTTGAAGCTACCAGCATGAGTTTGACCAAACTGCGGGAGGCAGTGGAAGACAGGAATGCCTGGCGTGCTCTGGTCCAGGGGGGTCATGAAGAGTCGGACACAACTAAACGACTAAACAACAACAACAACAACAACAGTGGCCTTGGCCTTGAAGATACAACAAACCCAGAAGTTAAGAGAACAACTACAAGTCACAGAATCACATTTAATAGGAATGAATAAAATGTATAAGAAATGCCTAGGGATGGTCCACAAACTAACAATGAAAAGTGAAGAAATTCAGTGAAGCGGCATGCCCATATAATATGTTATATGAAGAAGAATATTGAAAACCCAAATGCATTTTAACTCATATAAGTCTTCGTCAGCGGCCAAAAATGCGTCAATAATACCACCATCTCCATCAAACTGCTTAGAAGTCGATACATACAGGAATACAAATGAAATCCATACCGTTTCGGCTTTTGCAGGGCCTGAAGAATGGAATTAAAATTTATGTTTATACTTGGAACACCCAAAACGACGGCCCTCGGATAAAAGGAATGCAATGTACAACCCAGTCAATGTCATAGCAGAATCTGATTGCAAGTTATTACTGGGAAAGGGCCACTCGGCCACAGCTGTCGGTCAAGACCTTAACAACCACCACAATGAAAATACAGTGGTACCTCTGGATACGAACGGGATCCGTTCTGGAGACCCGTTCGCATCCAGAAGCAAACGTAACCAGCGACGGCACGTCTGCGCACACTCGCATCGCTTTTCGCCACTTCTGCGCAAATGCGTGACATCATTTTGAGCATCTGCGCATGCGCGAGCGGCGAAACCCGGAAGTAACGAGCTCTGTTACTTCCGGGTTGCCGCGGAGTGCAACTCGAATGCACTCAACATGAAACATATTCAACCCAAGGTATGACTGTCTTGAAACAAAGAGAGAGGCTAAGGAAATGACACTTTGGTCTCATTTCCAAAGCAACACCCCCCTCCCCAACCTGGGGTTATTGAAGAAACCTGCTCTCAAGTAAACCTTACCAATGCCACTCATTTCAAAACCTGCCACCCAAAATGCAAACGTGGAGTTAGAATGACTTTGCAAAATCTACTTACTCGAGATTCGTGGAAGGGGTTGTCTGGCTTCCAGAGCACCAAGCTGGGGGGGGGGGTCCACCACCTTCCTCCTCCCCTCTTCAGCCTGCCATCTTCTTCCTCTTTCCCCTGCAGCTGGGGGGGGGCAGAGGGGGGGGGAGAGAGACTCCATTAGCATTCAGATGCTGTTCTGGCTGTTCTTCTTGTACTTTTGCTGCTGCTTCTCCTCACCTAGCATGACTAAGCAGAGAAGGGCAAGAAGCTGGAGGAGGAGGAATGGCAAGCTTTGGGGGCTTGCCGGCAGAGAGACCCCCCCCAAACAATCCCTCAGTTTCCAAGTGAGAGGCTGCATTGTGGACTCAGCCTTGCTTGGAAATTCCACCTCTTAGCCACTCTCCATCCTCCTCTCGGATACGTAGGGACTAAACTCTGCACATCCTCAGAGACAGTTATTTATATGTCTACCAGGGGGCGCGAGTGGTGCTGTGGTCTAAACCACTGAGCCTCTTGAGCTTGCCAATCGGAAGGTCAGTGGTTCGAATCCCTGTGATGGGGTGAGCTCCCCTTGCTCTGTCCCAGCTCCTGCCAACCTAGCAGTTTGAAAGCACACCAGTGCAAGTAGATAAATAGGTACCGCTGCAGCGGGAAGGTAAACGGTGTTTCTGTGCGCTCTGGTTTCTGTCATGGTGTCCCATTGCACCAGAAGCGGTTTAGTCCTGCTGGCCACATGACCTGGAAAGCTGTCTGTGGACAAACGGCGGCTCCCTCCGCCTGAAAAGCGAGATGAGCGCCGCAACCTCATAGTCGCCTTGACTGAACTTAACCGTCCACGGGTCCTTTACCTTTTTTTAATATCTCCACATGGCATGACAGTGGAACAAACTCCCTCGGAAAGTGATGGACTCTCCTTCAGTAGCCTTTTTTACCTGGGTCCTCTCCTCCCACCCACCCCCTTTGAAGGTGGGGACAACTGTTGCCCACCTCTGGTCTTCAGGGACCTCACCTGTTCTCCAATAATTCTCAAAGATTATAGGCAGAGGCTCTGAGATTACACCCGCAAGCTCTTTGGTGCCCTTGGGTGCAGTTTATCAAGCCCTGGAGATTTGAATTCATTTAAAGTAGCTAGGTGCTCCCTAGCTAGGTGCTGCTAAAGCTATGGTTTTCCCAGCAGTGATGTACGGAAGTGAGAGCTGGACCATAAAGAAGGCTGATCACCGAAGAATGGATGCTTTTGAATTATGGTGCTAGAGGAGACTCTTGAGAGTCCCATGGACTGCAAGAAGATCAGACCTCTCAATTCTGAAGGAAATCAGCCCTGAGTGCTCACTGGAAGGACAGATCCTGAAGCTGAGGCTCCAAGGCTTTGGCCACCTCATGAGATGAGAAGACTCCCTGGAAAAGACCCTGATGTTGGGAAAGATGAAGGGCACAAGGAGAAGGGGACGACAGAGGAGGAGATGGTTGGATAGTGTTCGCGAAGCTACCAGCATGAGTTTGACCAAACTGCAGGAGGCAGTGGAAGACAGGATTGCCTGGCATGCTCTGGTCCATGGGGTCATGAAGAGTTGGACACGACTAAACGACAACAAGGTGCTCCCTTACCACATTTTCCCCACCCCCATCTTGGGCTGCAGCTCCCTCCCTAGACCACTTGTTCGGTTATCACCAGGTTGGGCACCACTTTCCTTTTGGGTGATGACAAGAGGCAAAGTTGTCAGCCAGTAACATTTTCCAGTCTTCTCCATGCAGAGGACCTACTATCACTTGCTTGCTCTTTCTCTTCGTTTGAACACAGCTGGAGAAACCTTTTATTATTGTTTCTAACCTTTCTTGCAAGGGCTTGCCAAGGGCTGTAAAAAGAGATGGTGCACTGCAGGAATGCGTCCTCCTCTTGGAATTTCAGGGAGGAGACAGTGGTTGATTTCAACCAAACGGAGATTTGTGGGGCTTAAGTTTTCATGGAAAACCCTCCCTCATTTCCTGGGAGGCTCCCTTCGCCCAGCTGTGTGTCAAACAGTCGATATTTCTGAAACCCTGGAGAGCTGCTACTGTATGGAGCTAGGTGGAGCAGTGGTCTGACTCAGTAGGAGGCAGCTCCCTCTGTTGCAAATTACTGGAGAGGGAAGGACACACTTGTGGGTGCTTGTTCCTCCATCAGTGTGTTGCCGCTTGTTCGGTTCCATCTCTGAAGCTGGGAGCCCAAGGTGGGCACTGGGAAGGGGTGCCAAGAGGTAAGACTTGGGCAGAGCCATAGATTCCTGCATCCCAGAAAGGGGACTGTCCAGCTTTCTGCTCTCATACTGGACACCTGCCCCAAATGGCTCGTTGTTATTATTACATCTCATTCACACACACACACACATTTCAGTTTTTTTCATATATCATTTACATTCTAATAAAATCAATTTTATACATTAATAGGATTCCTTGAATCCTTAGACCTCCCCTTGCCCCGCCATGGTTTCCATTGCAAATCTTTTCCTGCTGCACCTTATAACATTTATCCAAATTTTTGTTTACCATATATCCTGTTTTAACCATAAAATTCATACATTACAAGTGTTATATCAGACCTGTTAACGTTTTTAAACTTTTACAGTGCTTTCTAAGGTAATCTATAAACTTTTCCCATTCTTTATTAAATTTCTTGTCTTCTTTGTTTCTGATTCTCCCGGTCAATTTAGCCATTTCAGCATAGTCCATCATCTTGAGTATCCATTCTTCTCTGGTTTGAACTTTGTCTTCCTTCCATCTCTGAGGGGGAAGCATCCTCGCAGCTGTTGTCACACACATAGAAAGTCCTTTCTGCTCCCTTGGTATTTTTTTGATTCATTATATATCATTTCCCAGAATGTTTTTGTGATTTTGCACATCCACCACATGTGGTGGAAAGTGCCTTCTTTCTCTTTACATTTCCAACATATATTGGTAGCAATTCTGTACATTTTTGCTAACCTAGTAGAAGTTAGATACCAACGGTACATCGTTTCCATATATGGTAGTTCTCTTTCAATGTACAGCATGCTATTATTACATCCAAGAAACTCTTCCGCTCCTCAGGAAGGCTCAGCTGAGAGGCAGTGACTGGCCTATGGTCACCCCCAGGGAGCTTTGTGGCCAAGTGGGGATTCGAACCCTGGTCTCCTAGGTCCTGTTCTGACATAATAACCACTAGATGGAACTGCCTCTAATTATCCTCTTAGTCTAAATCCTTTTTCTTGGGCATAGAGGGCAGGAAGCGAGAAGGAACTAGGCAGGAAAGGTCTTGGGTAGGGGGAAGCTGAGGAGGCAGGAAAGGGAGATGTGTTGGGGGGGTGGAGTCTGTAAGCGCCTGCCAACCTGGGAGTATTGCCCTCTGGCTTGGAGGAGCTTCGTTTTAGCCCAAATACTGTGTTGCTGTAGCTGAGCATCTTTTCCTGATTTATGATGTTAGCTGCCCTGAGCCTGGCTCCGACCGGGGAGGGTGGGGTACAAGTAAGAAATTATTTTTATTATTTTTATTAAAAGCACTCTGCACATGCTCTGCCTTTAATGTCACTTCACCATTTTCTGTGTCCTGAGGCAGCTTTGAGGAGGCCTTGGGTCATGGCGGGGAATGATAAAATTATCAGGAATAACGTGGGGTGGGGGGGGGGAGGACCAAGGAGGGAGCTTCTATGGGGCGGAATCCGCCTCCCCGTCCCCAGCCGCGGCTTCTGTCTTGCGGAGATGGGCGCTCATCCGCCTCCAGCACCAGCAGGAATCCAACAGGTGCCAGCTCCCCTTGCCAGGAGAGAAAGCTCCACCTGTTGAAAGCCTGCCTGCTGCGTTCCTTTTTAAGCCTTTCCCTCCTTTCCCTGCTAAAAACCCTTGCAGCCCTGGTCGTGCCGGGGAGGGGAGGGGGCGGCTTCGAGGTGGAGAAGGAGGGTCTTCGGTGGGCAAAGCAGGCCGGCCGCGTTCAGCCGCGGACACTCGAGAGCAGCTCCAGAGGGGCTGGGAAGGACGAGCCAGGCAGGCAAGGAAGGGGGGTGGGAGGAGAGGAGCAGGAGTGCGCGCTTGGGCCCGTGACCATGGGTGCCCGGGGCCGTGGGTGCCACGCAGCGTGCATGCCCCTGGCTCCGAAATTTGTGGGTGCCCGGCCCCTTCATGGGGAACTTTGTGGGTGCTCGGGCACCCAGGGCGTTGGCACCCATGGAAGGGAGGGTCTGCACGATGCCAACGCGTCTCCCGGGGTTGCCAGCTTCGTTCAGCCGGGCGGCGAGGTCCTGGCTGCCCATAAAACCACGGAGGGAGGGGACATGTGTGTTCAAAGCCCCATTGCCTTGGGAGCGCGGGCAGAAGGCAGCGCCAACGCTGGCGCATCCCTGCTTTGCCGGGGGTTGGACTAGATGACCCGGCGGGGTCCGTCGCCACGCTACGCTCCTCCGACTCCCGTCGGCAGGCAGGGAGGGGTCCGGCCCGGGTGGGTCCCCGCCTCCCGCCGGAGGAAGAGGAGGAGCCGCTTGGCGGCGGCGGCGGCAGCACCTGCAGCATCCCGGCATCAGCAGCATCAGCACCACCAGGCTCCGCCAGAGCCGGCTGGGGTTTGTCGGTGGCCGAGCCGCCCCGTCGTCGCCATGTGGCGGCGGGAGGCGCAGCGGCGGGCGCGGCGCGGGGGCGCAGCGGAGGCGGCGGGCGGCGGGCGCCGTCGGCGGGCGAGCTGAGCCGGGCGGCGCGAAGCAGGGGCCGGCGCAGGGCGCGGGGCCGGCCGAGCCATGGCGCTGCCCTGGGCGGAGGCGGCGGAGCGCGGAGGCGGACGCAGCGCCCGGCCGCAGCCTCGCTGGCCCGGTGGTGCCCCGGGCGGACGACGCGCGGCGGGCCCCGTCTCGTGGCGGCGGCCCCGGCGGAGGCTGGTGGCGCCGCTGCCCGGGATGCGCTGAGCCCCGACCAGCCCCCTCCCCTCGCTCGCCGAGCCCTCCCTCTGCGCTCCTCCTGCCTTCTTCCCGGGCGGGCCCCGATCCAAGGAGGGCTCCCTCGGGGCGGCCATGGCGCTCCCGCAGCAGCAGCAGCAGACGCCGCCACCGCCGGGCAACACCACCGTAACGTATATTTTCGTTTACAGCCCCAGCGGGAGCGGCAGCGGGCCGGGGGGCGCGCCGGGGGCCGGGCCGGGCGTGGAGCCCACCCCGCACGCCGCGCCGGCCCCGCTGCGAGGGCCCAAGAGGAAGCTGTACAGCGCCGTGCCCGGCCGCAAGTTCATCGCCGTCAAGAGCTACACGCCGCAGGGCGAGGGCGAGATCCAGCTCAACCGAGGAGAAGCCGTCAAGGGTGAGTGCCAGAGCGGGGTGGGGGGTAGGGGCACGTGGGAGGAAGAGGGGGCAGTTGGACACACCTCCTTCATGGGGGGGGAGAGGGAGGGAGGAGGAGGAGGAGCTGGGAAGATGCGCTGCCCACCCACTCATCTGGTACCCAATTTGTTGGAGCATCCTTAGATTGACTTGGCACTGACAGATAACTTTTGGTAAAGTGGGGTGGGTGGATATGGCAAGCCTAGGCTGGGCAGGGTCACCCAGAGGAGATGTTGCCCATAATATGCTTTGGGAAGTAGAGGCAATGGGTTCAAGGGAGTGCATAGGGGATTCTTCTGGGTGGGGGGAAGGGTTCGGTCTGGGTGATTGGGGAGCATTTGTGTTTAGAGTGGACTCTGGGTCAGAGGGTCTTCCTGGACCCAACAGGAGCCAGGCAGATGTCTCTGAAAGATGGGTGGGTGGTGGCACCCCAAGTCCTCCCCCCCCCCGGAATATACTGTGGGTCTGAAATTTGGGGATTTCCCACCTGCCAGGTTGTAGAGGTGGTTATTGTGGGCCATGTTGGCCTTCCTGTGAGATGGCAAAAGAGGTCTTGTTTTCCTTCGGCCACTGTTGGCACAGATGCATCTTCTGGGCAAAGGATGGTCAGATCTTGCAATTGAGATTTGCTTGGTGCTTGACTTTCTCCCCGCGGGATGGGGGGGGGGGGAGAGATTTATTGCAAATAGGAGAATTACCCTTACGTCTGCGTACTCATTAAAAATGTGCCACTGTGAATTGCTGGCAAATGGATTGTGTTTCTGGCCGGATTGATGAAGCACCAGGGTTCATTTTAGGACACGGGTGACCTGACTGCACCTGCCGGCAATTTCTGTTGTCGCTTTTAGCAGATATGGAGCAGCACTCCTTCCATTTGTGGGTGCAAGTAACCGGGGGTCTGAGCACAACTTCTGCGCTCGTGCAATGCAACAGATGGGTGAAGAGCTGGCAACTTGTCTGGGCTTATGCAGCAGGCGGGTGTCAGAAGAACTGTCGCATCTGGGTTTCGTGTGAGATGCCTGGTTCACCTCCCCCAGTCCCTGGGGAAGTGTGCTTGCGAGGGTCTCGGTTGCAGCTCACTGTTCTGTTGCGAGTTCCTGGTGCAAAGACAAGAATGCACTTCGTAAGCTCCCATTTTTCGTGGAGGTGTAGTATCGCCTGCTGGTTGAAATTGTGACATGTGAAGCAGCTCTTCTGGCTGGAAGCAACACAGCAAGTGGTTTCTTAGAACTTGGAGCCAGAACGCTCTATGCCTGGAGTGTTCCTGACAGATGGCTATTCCTTGCAAACGTCCAAGGAAACGGGAATCTGCAGCTTCCCTCACTGGGTATCCACTCCTGCTGCTGAACCGCACTAGTTTCCAAGCTGTTTTAACCCTCAGGACCGTAACTCAATTCAGCCTTGGGGCTAACTAAGCCTGCTTAAGCAGACCATTGCAAAGCTACAGCACCCTTGAAACATTTTTTTTTAAAGGACTGGTTGATTTCCACAGTGTGCCTGTGCCTTTACTCAGATGCACCTCCGATCTATCGTTTTGTCTACTGGATGCTATCATTTTGGGTTATTCTGTGCCAGGTGGGAAAGAGTCAATCGGTCAGTGCATTACTTCAAAGCCTTGGGGGCTGGCCAGTCCGCCCTTCTGAATTGGAGACTCAGTGCCAAGCTGGGCATGATCCTCATCGTACCATTTGCCTTTGCTTGCCTGCTTTTAAGAGCGGATAGTTGGTGAAGAAGAGAGCCGGATCTGGCCCCATAGCACGACACAGGGGAGTATTGATTCTTTGCTTCTGCTGTGGTCAGAATCGGAGCCAGACCCCCACCCACCTCCCCCAAACACCTGCTGGGGAAACTGCCTTGCCACCAATCAGAACCTTCCTCCCATTGCCTGTGGCAGGTGCTTTGGCCGTGCATTGGCAAGCAGCAAATGTCATGCCTGGCTCGGTCCTCACTTTGCCCTCCATGCTCACTGCTTGCAGTGGCTGTTGTTACCAGGGCACTGATGAGCATCTTGAGCTGCAGAGAAAAGTGGGGATAGCGAGCTATGATGTAGCTCATGGCTTAACCGCCTTAAGAAACTCAGAAGAGCTCCCCTGGGTGGGCCCAGAGGCCACTTCTTCACGGTGGCCAAACAGGCGCTTCTGCAAAGACAGCGAGCAGGACCTGAACGCTGCAGAACTTTACACATTAGTGAGCTCCAATAACTGGTATTCAGAGACGTCCTACCTCAGACAGTGGAGGGCAGGACGCAGCCGTTGTGGCTGGACCTTCCCTGAGGAATGAAGGTGCAAGAGAGCAGAACATTTGCAGAATCGGGGAGAAGGACTTGGCTGGCACAGTAAAAAATAAACCCGGCTGGGGAAGAGTCGGGATGATGAGCAAGTCTAAAGACCTTTCTGGCTGATGGCTTCAAAGTCATTCTAGCTGGGACAAGGCTTACATGGTCAGTGGCAAAGAGAGAGGACAGGCGCAGCTTTTTTATATATGTTTGTGGCTGATGTGTCACATGAATGAAGACACAACAAAGTTGGCTTTTTAAAGATACTAAGGAGTTGCTGAGAAATTGTTGCAGGACCAATGGTCTGACTGTACAAGGCAGCATCTTGAGTTCACTTATGGTTGGGCTACTCTTGCACGTGTAAAATCCAGCAAATTTTCTCCTTGAAATTTTGCGTATCTTCTGATTTGGAAGCTTTTGTTTGTTTGGAGGCACCTATAGAAAATGGGATGGGGGGTGTTGTTGCTATGATTTATCTAGAAAATATCAATTTATTCTGTAATCTGCCTTTCAGCCAAAATATTCTCAAAGCAGAGCAATGATAAAACGCCTCTCTAATAAAACAATCAGCTAATCACAATGAGAAACAGCCAAAAACAAAACAAAAAAACCCAGCAGGAGAAATTAAAATAGCACCACAGAGAACTAAACCTACTCAGGTTAGAAGCCTGCCTGCAAATTAAAAAGACTTAATTACACACACCTAAATTGACTAAGCCTTTGAGTGTGAACCTAGGGAAGGGTTAATGTTTACCACGTGATCATCACCATAATTTCTTGCCTGGATTTGCATCTCCAAATAATTGATACTGTTTCCAGAGTTGCATGGGTATGTTATTCTGCAGAATTCTGAGACTTGATTCTGACCATTCTGGGTCTGCAGAATTTGTATTTCCCTGCCCCACTTGCTGTAAGACTGTGGGACATATGGCTGAAAGGTCCTGCTTTTTGCCAGTAGATTGTTCCAGGTGACTTCTGGTCCCTTTGCATGAAGATAGGAATTCAGAGGAGCAACGTGCAGCCCAGCCTGGACAAGGGGGCAAATGAGCTAAGCCAAGACCAGTGCTATCATGCAGACAAACCTTTGGAGAAGGTGAAATGGGTCAGTAGAAGACCAAGCAAGCCCTGTAGCGCAGAGGTGGGCCTATCTGTGGTCCTCCAGATGTGGCTGTACTCCAGCTCCCATCAAAGATGGTCCATGGGCAGGGATGATGGGAGCCCCCTGCCCAGGTCCCCCAGCCCTACCCTACAGCAAAATCCATGTTCTGGAAGGAGGACGGTGTTTGTGTGATGGCTTTGTGAATTCCGCATGCGGATCAGGCTTTGCTGGAGCTGTTGCCAGGAAGGACTTGCGTCTCACTGCCATGGTTACGGGGAAAGCTCTCTTCAGAGCATCGTGTGATGCGGGTGGCCTGTCAAAGGGTGTAAGAGGAATGGAGAGGATTGCACAAGATGGGGTTTTTTGTACCACCTGCTTTGAACGATCCAGGTGCATGCCAAAAACAAAATTCCAAAGAAGACCGTCCTTACTAATTTGAAATTGCAGCCCCACCTAGAAACCTTGCTCCTAAATCTGTTGGTCCCACGCTGATATGACCACAAATTCCTTTCCACCTCTTTGAAGCTGTCTGGTATATGTCAAGGTGGTGTTCATATTGTGTGTGTTGCCCCTGGAAAGGTTAACTCCTGCTCTTCACCAGCCTTCTGATTTCACTCATTGGCTCAAATCACCGACAGGCAGAAGCAGCCAGGCTGCCTCATTCTACGAAAAATTTCTTAGGAGGATGCCTGCACATTTTGCTTTATAACTTTCTTTCTAAGAGGGCTAGATGCTTTTAAAAAATTATTTTATTTTGACAAACTAATGATCATAAATAAATAAGAATAAAAATATGCACCCCACCACTGAGACCATTCCATTGTAACTATCCAGCCTCCCAAAATTTCAACACCTCTTGCAATGGTTTGACCCCTTTCCGTTTTAACAGTACAAATTCTACAAACACCTTCCAGATCTCCCCAAAATCATTTCTCCTGCATATTCCCCGTCTTACCTTAACTTGATGCTTTTCTTACAAAAATCAAAGTTCTGAGCCTGGGGTCCCCAATGAAGGTCTTCATGGCCACCGGGTTGGCAACCCCAGTTTTAAGAGGAGATGCTGCCAGAGACTGAACCTGCAACTTTCTTCTGAACTATGCTCCCAATCCTCCTGCCCTTTGACCTTCCCACGAGCTCCTTCCCCAGTTCCCCTGAGCTCTTGGCATTTTCCTTCCCTTTCAGCCCCTGCTGCCCTATGATTGGGCCCTTGCCTGTTCTGTTGCCCTTCCTCATCTGCCCTAGCTGCCCTGCCCCTGAGTCCTCCCAGTCTCCTTCCTCCAGAGTTTATGCCTTCTGCTATGCTGCTCTGGTTCCTCTTCTGCACACTCCTTTTGAGGGTTTTTCTGCAGCCAAAGTGCTACCGTCCCTCCCAGTGGCCTTTTGCGTTGCTTTCTGCCATGGCGGAAAGGGGTATGCACAGCCAAAGCCCCATTGCCGCCCCCTTCCCTGCCTATGGGCGGCCCTCATTGGGCATTCTTCATAACCTTGCTAGAGGCCCATTCCTGCTTCTAAAGCCTGCTTGAGCCCATCGAAAATGAGAAGCTGCCTGCATCGCTCTGTCTTTGTCGCCTCCTCCTCCCCTCCTTGGCTTCAGAGGCCACATATGGCAGAATTGGCACCAGGCTTTCCAAACTCTTGCAGCCAGCCAGCCGAGCTGTGCGGACCAACTGTGTCTCTTGAGAGCCCCACGTGCTGCTCTTGCTGCTAAACTGGGAAAGTAGGAAACTGCCTTGTGCTCAGGCTGCTACTGTGCAATCGTAGTTGTGCTTCCGTAATCTCAGGGTTGTGTGTTTGAGCCCCACACTGTGCAAAAGATCCCTTTGGGGCCCCTTCCAACTCTACAATCCTATGATTCCATTATTCTAATATGCACCCAGCACATATCCAGTGTAAACCAGCGAGAAGATCCACAAATATAATAATAATTTGTTATTTCTACCCCGCCCATCTGGCGGGGCCTCCCCAGCCACTCTGGGAAGCTTCCAACAAAAGATCAAAAATACATTAAAACATCAGTCATTAAAAACGTCCCTAAACAGGGCTGCCTTCAGATGTTTTCTAAATGTCAGATAGTTGTTTATTTCTTTGACATCTGATGGGAGGGCATTCCACAGGGTGGGCGCCACCACCGAGAAGGCCCTCTGCCTATGAAATGTTACCTGTACTATACTCCAAAAAAGGACAACAGGCAATAATCCAGCAGAGGGACCAGTTTCACATGCCTTTACTGGCCTTGTGAAGGACCGCTGTTTCTGTTGAAAAGCCCAGTCTGTGTCTTGAAAAGAAGAGCTTCTCAACAAAAAGGAAATTGCTCAGCTGAAAGACTTCTTATCAGCTGCAGATATATAAAAGGAATAAGAAGGATATTGGCAAGCTAGAAGGTGTGCAGAGGACGGCGACCAAAATGACCAATTGTCTGGAAACCAAGCCTGAGGAGGAGCGCTGGAAGGAGCTGGGTATGTTTAGCCTGGAAAAGAGGAGGCTGTGAGGAGACAGGAGAGCCATCTTCAAATATCTCAAAGTCTGGCACATGGAAGACGGAACTAGCTTTCCCCCCCTTGGTCTAGGGAAGGCCCTGAACCAACGGACTCAAGTTACAAGAAAGGAGATGGCAATTAAACGTCAGGAAGAACTTTCTGATGGAAAGAGCTATTTGACAGTGAATGGGACTCTCTCAGGAAGTGGTGGACCCTCCTTCCTTGGAGGTTGTTAAGCAGAGATTGGATGGCCACCTATATTCCTGCACTCAAGGGGGTTGGACTAGATGACCCTTGGGGTCCCTTCCCATTCTGTGATTCTTTGAACTGTTTGGACACCTTCCCCCAAAGAAGATGGTTAAGAAAAAGTTGCTCACGGACTCTGAACTAAACAGGACATACAGTGGCACCTCAGTTTACGAACATAATTCGATCCGGGAGTCCATTCTTCAACCAAAACTGTTCTTAAACCGAGGCGTGCTTTCCCTAATGAGGCTTCCCGCCGCCGGTGCCCTTCCACCTTCTTCCTGCAACTCCTGCAGCCAAGCTGGCACCAAACGTCTTGCTCTGCTTTCCTTTGGGCCACATCCGTGAGGTCGAGAAGAGGGTCTTGTCATCTGAGCAGCCCAGCACCTCCTGACACATTGCACAGCCTTGTGACATGGATGTCAGTTGCAGCTAGGATTTCAATAGCCCAGCAACGGAAAACCTTGAAAAATCTAAATTTGTCTCTGTGGCCTCAGAACTTGCAGACTTTGGCTAGTGGGGGGGGGGGATCATACATGGGGGGTGGGGTGGGATCCAGAACACTTTTATGTCACCTGGTGGGATTTTATTACTTATGCTTCAGACTTAAATGCTCAGCATTCACCAAGCACACCAGCTTGGGAAATACGGCTCTCTTGTGTCCGCCATTTATTTCTCTTATCTCACTTGCTTTGTATGTGTAATGACATCATAGCCTGCTTTGTATGTGTTATGACATCATAACCTGCTTTGTATGAGTTGTGACATCATAACCTGCTGCCACACTTTTTTTTAAGACCTAAAAAAATAAGTTTCAGGAAAGATGGTGCCCACTCAGAATTGAAGGTGGTGCAGTTGACGTTTTTTCCCCCACTGCAGGGGTAAAGTTGCCAGATGAATGCAAAGAGGAACTTGTTAACAAATTAGAACAAGATTGTTAAAAGAGCAGTGTGGCAGTGGAGATGGCTTCCCAGGAAGGCTGTGGGATCCTCTTCGCTGAATGTTTGATTTGTGGGTGCCTTGCCCCAGCAGTGGGACGCATGCAACTTTGGTGCCACCAGGAGAATGTCGGGTTCAAAAGAGCCTTCCTCAACCTGGTGTCCTCTAGCTTTCTGGACCATGACTGCCACCAGCCACAGTGTCCCATAGCTGTGGTTTCCTGGGGCCGATGAGAGTTGTAATTCAATCATCTGGAGGGCATCAGCTTAGGAAAGCCTGGTGCAAGGGGCTGCCAATTCTGAACAGATTGAGAGATGCTGAGATGCCCGTGCTCCTAGTGCCTTCCCACCTGAACTGCAGCCCCTTACTCTACATGAGGCTTTCCTTGAAGATAGTCTGCTAGTGCAGAATGCAGTTTCTGGGGTGCTATGGGGGGCGCAGCCCAGCGGGACCCTGTGTCAGCAGTCCCAAAAGCTCTTCACTAGCATCCCTTGAGCCACTGGGCCCATTTCAGGGTGTTTATCGTAGTGCACAAAGGCCGTAAAAGCTTGGGGGCCAAGCACCCCTCTCAAGATCAGCCTTCAGTGATTGGCAGGGGAGGCCGTCTTGGCCCTGGAGGGGCCTTCTTGGTGACAGCCCCCCCCCCACTTGTGGAACACCCTGTCTCAGGAAGTACAAGAGATGTGCTTCCCCCTGGCATTTGATGTCTGGAAGATCCCCTTCATTGCAACCTTGAAGTTATGAGATGTGGGACTGTTTTTGAAATATTCTCAGATTGTTCTTAAGGTTTTGAAATGCATTGATTGTTTGTCTTTATATATAAAAAACCACCTTTCTTATTTTGCTGCTTTGCTTGCTTGCCGCCCTGGGCTCCTTTGGGAGGATTGGAATTGAACAGACGGCAGGAGCCAAGGATCCAGGGGCCTGGGGGCAGGAGCGGAATTAATGAGAGGAAGGGGGTGGCAGGAGGGGCTTCTCCTTATAAACCTAGTTAAAACCCCAAGGGGGTTGGGGGAGGGCTGGAGGACTGCCTGTATCCGTGTGGGTGGTGCAGAGGCTGAACTTTCCCCAGGAAGGGCTGGGCAGGCCAGAGGTTGCTCTGTTTTGTGACCATTTTTCTGTCTCTGACCATCTGCTTTGTTGCCAGCCGGACGCTCTTCCCCATCTCTCTCTCTGCTTTCTCATCCTCATCCATGCTCCTCTCTAGACGAATCGCCTCATCAGCTGGGTAACTATGGCTTTCCTCATCCTCCTCTCTTTTCTCCTCCTCGATCATACCCACCCTTTTTGCCTCGTCCTGTCTCTTGTCACCCGATGGCGTCTTTGGGGGGCTGGGTGGGGGGAGTCGGCTGCTTGGGGGTCCACACTCCTTTGCCTTCCTCCCTTGATGCCTCCTTGTTCCTAGCAGACTGTAGCTAGCATGGGTGTAGAGAGAGAAATAAGAGGGTGCAAAGAGTTGCTCTCCAGCAGGGATTGGGGGTGATGCGATGCCCTGATGCCATTTGGAGAGCAGAGGAGAGCAGAAGAGGCCTGTCCAGCCCTGTCCAGCCACATAGTGGACATGGAAGGCCCTCAACACTGCTCTTTGGGGTTTGAAGGATCTTCACCTTCCTCGACAAAGGAATACATGTCCCAACCATATCTAACCTGAGTGTTGAGTTCTGATTTCAATCCTTTGGCCATGCAATGTGTGGTAGGCATTGACTTGTTCTGTCAGCCGGTCACAAGTTAAGCATTCCTGGGTGGACTCTAGTCCCCGAGAGGTCTGGAGTTGGCATTGGGACTGCCCTCCAGGTGGCATCAGGGCTGCTTTCGCTCCCAATGTGGTGGTCAAAACATGCTATGTCGATGTTGCTTCGCTGCCTCTTTCCTTGCAGTGGGTGGCATACAGGGGAGGGGTGGTGTGGGGTCCTGGCAGTGGTGCTGAGACCTTGGGAAAGGAGGAGTTTGGAGGGCGGTGGTTTTCCCCCTCCTCGGCCACCTGTTTTTCTCACAGCTCTTCCATATCCTGCCCCGAGTCTGCCCGCTCTCCATGCAAGAGTTTGGCCACCATTTGTGCTTGGAATGAGAGGAGGGGTGTTAGACACCCCAAAATGGTGCTCTCTCTGTGTATGTGTTTAGCTGGTGCTCATGGTAGTAACATAAAAGCATGCAGGTATCTGGGAGCGAGATGCTCTGGTGGCTACAGGTAAGTGTGGTTGAAAAGGTGCATTTGGGGGGAGCTGGCAAGCATATTGCCTGTCTGTATGCAACGTGGGTTGTTTCGCTGTGAGGCTCCTTTGCATAACCTATGAAAAGCTGCAGAATTGTTTTGGAAATCTCATGCTGAGGACAGAGGGCGACGGTTTCCATACCATCGCGCTTGTGTGTGCAAACACTTTGCAGTGTCTCCTGGGGCTTACTGCGCCATGGGGCGGGACTCTCCTCCACCCTCCACCTGGCAGTGTTGCTCACCTGAAATCCTGCTTCCTGCTGCTTATCTCATCATCTCAACCCACACTGAAGCTGCCACCTTCTTGGACCTGAATTGGCCTTCAGGCAGCAGGGCTTCCCCCTTCCTTGCTCCTCTCCCCTCTGACAGGTATGGACCTGGTTTATTTAGCTGGGATCTTTGACCTAGGGTGGCAGGGGCACTTAAGCTCTGGAACTCCTCGCCTGTTGACATCAGAAAGGCAATTTCTATGTACTCTTTTTTGATGCCTGCTAAAAACATTTTTGCTTAGATGAGTCCGTCCAGACACGAGAGAATGAATGTGTGTTTTAATCTGCCTTTACAGTGGAACCTCGGTTCTCAAACGTAATCCATTCCGGAAGACCGTTCGAGTTCCGAAAACCAAAAACTCAATACGGAAGCCTCAATACAATAGGGGAACTCAAAACCGAAGCTGTTCAGCATGTTCAACATCCAAAAAGTGTTCAAAAACCAAAGCATTTACAGTTTATGGTGTTTGAGTTCTGAAACGTTCGTCAAGGGAGACGTTTGAAAACTGAGGTTCCACTGTATTGTTGATTTTATGTTTTGAATGATTCAAATAGTTATTTTAAGTGTTAATTTTAACTGATAGTCTTCTTGCTTTATTCTCTTGATAACCACTTCGAGTCTTTTTTTTAAAACAATCAGTTGGTATATATATCTTATGAAACAAACAAACAAACAAACAAACACACACACAAACTCTCCTCCTTGCCTTGGTTCTGCTCATAACCTGCAATTAAACAGTGCATTTATTTATTTTTTGGTGACACCACGTGGAACACCTGGTGTTTGCCCCGAACTAGGGAACTTCCAAGGAGAAAACGGGTTCAGGGGTCTAGGATTGCTTCTGGAAGATGCCTGACCTTTGGCCTCCTGAGGCCTCTTCAGAAAGAGTGTGTTTTTGCTGAGCCATGTGAGGAAGAGCGGTGGCTCAGTGCTAGAGGGTCTGCTTTGCATGAGGGTGGTTCTGGGTTCGAGTCTCTATGACATCTCTGGGTGTGGCTGGGGAGACTCCTACCTGGAGAGATTCAGCTGCCAGTCAGTAATACTGACAATACTGATCTAGATGGACCAGTCCTCTGACTCGGCGTCAGGCAGATTCCTGTATTCCTTCCAGCTTGAGCGTTGGAAGAGGTTCAGAAAAGGGCATCCCAAACTCCCAAGGGGATGGAGCGATTCCCCTGGGAAGAAACGCTGCAGTGTTTGGTCGAGGGGAAGTAAGAAATCTCAATGTATAAAGGAGGGGTCAGACCTTGTGGGGGGGCTGGGCTATGTTTTGAAGGAAAAAATGAACAAATTCCTATGCCCCACAAATAACCCAGAGATCCATTCTACTTGTTATGTACTAAAGTTCTCACCCAGGGCCAGCAGGGGGATACTGTAGATAGTTTTCACTCAGGTCCACATATGCCTATAAGGGATTGGAAGTGACGTTCAGTGATTGGATAGTTACAGAAAATGGTTACTGTTGCGTTGTAGTGGAGCTCTATATAAGCAGGCTGGCTGAACCCTTCAGTTCAGTTCTGGTCTGGCCTGTGAATAAACAAGAGCTGTTTGAAGAATCGCTGTGTCGTCTGATACGTTCACCCACAACTTAACGCTACTCATGTAAAAACACGCTGATTCCCGGACTGTCTGCAAGTCTATGTGCCTTTCTCTAATGTTTTGTAATTTTCTCAGAAGGTTGATAAAGAATGTATAATTATTGTTCTGTGTATATTAATCGCCAACGTGTTGCGTGAGTCGCACAGGTTGCATTTTTCTTGCCCTGAGGTGTGGGCTTGCACATGTGAGAGTGCAATTCAAGGCAGGTTTGATCCACAACCCGTCTAGATTCCCCCAGGAATCCCTACTCCCCCCCCCCAGTGGAGCCCAGGAACTCTTGCTGTTCCATCAGGACTTGGCCACCTCTGGCGAGTGGGTGGCTGTCGAAGCTGTTGAGAGGCAGGCAGGCAGCCAGGCTGAGCTTGAGGCTCCCTCGGTGAGTCAGGGATTCCTCCCTTGGAAACGGGCAGCACTCCTTCCTTGCCACAGCTTCCAAGTGGCTCCCTGGCTCTCCTCACCCATCTCGCCCTCAAGGGCTGCCCCCGGCTACAGTGGCGTAATTGGAGAGCAGGGCTCGCTCACCTTGGCAGCAGGTTCCTTGAGGGCTTTGAGGGTGCCAGCAGGCACTCGCTTGCCATCGCCTCTCAGCTGGCCTCCCTCTGACAAACTCTTCTGCCACCTGAGTGATGCAAACACTCTCGGAGCTTGCCAGTGGCAGTTTCCAGCTCAGATTATCAGGCTTCCTCATCTCGGGGGATCCCCTGCCTCCAGCGAAAGGCACCCCCCCACACACACACACACCATGAGCCTCTCCAGCTGCCTCTTCAGTTAAATCCGTGGAAGAAGGCCTGCTCTCTCTGCAGGCTCTCAAGAACTCCTCCCCTCCTTCTTTGGTGATCCCTCTTAGCCGAGTAAGATTGTCTTCCATAAACATAGTTTTATCAATGAGTCCGTAAGTGACTGTGGAGGCCAATTCTGGATCCACACGTCCTTCCACAGTGGGGACATTGGTTTCTGGGTGGGAGTTGACCACGGTGTGGATTTGCCAAGCGTGCCTTCCTCTTAGCACGCTTCTCCCTTGCGTCCTGAGTTTGAGTGTCTTCAAAGCCAAGGACACCTTTGGTAAAGGCTTTTCTCCAACTGGAGCGCTCGCAGGCCAGTGTTTCCCAGCTGTGTTTACACTACAGTTTTTTAAGATTTGCCTTGAGACAGTCTTTAAACCTCTTTTGTTGACCACCAGCATTACGCTCTCCATTTTTAAGTTCAGAATAGAGCAGTTGCTTTGGAAGACGATAATCAGGCATCCACAAAACATGACCAGTCCAAGTTGATGGTGACATGCGTCACATTTGCAGGTGGTTTAAGGAAGGCTGTGCGTGCCTTGAACCAGTGGCAGCGAAATCTGATGTGCCAACAAATTGCAAATCCTGTCAGTGGAATTGGTCCAGTATACCTGAAGGAGCGTCTCCACCCCCATCATTCTGCCCGGACGCTGAGGTCCAGCGCCAAGGGCCTTCTGGCGGTTCCCTCATTGCGAGAAGCAAAGCTACAGGGAACCAGGCAGAGGGCCTTCTCGGTAGTGGCTCCACCCTGTGGAACGCCCTTCCAGCAGATGTCAAAGCGATAAACAACTACCTGACATTCAGAAGACATCTTAAGGCAGCCCTGTTCAGGGAAGTTTTTAACATGTGATATTTTACTGTATTTTTGGTTTTTATGGAAGCCGCCCAGAGTGGCTGGGGAGGCCCAGCCAGATGGGCGGGGTATAAATAATAAATTATTATTATTATTATTATTATCTTCTAATAACACAAGATTAGGCCAAATGCCCATCTAGTCCAGGAATGTGTTCTCACAGTGGCCAGCCAGGGGCCTTTTTGCCCCGCTCTTTCCAGGCACTGGTCTGCTCTGTATTTAAGTGCTCTTTTTTCCTGTTCTGGAGCTTTCCTTCCAGCTCTTTAAAGCTGAATTCTTTAAAGCTGAATCAGAACAAACGGCAATCTGCAGAAAATCCGAATTGCCATTTGCTCCAATGGAGCTCTAAGGAGCTGGTTTTCACGGGGAAAGCTCCAGGTCCACATGTGGTGGAACTGTAAAAAGATCAGACAATTTTGGGATATGATTTATAACGAGCTTAAGAAAATGTTCAAATGCTCCTTCCCTAAAAAAAACCTGAAGCCTTCCTGCTAGGAATTATGGGTAATGAAATCCCAAAAAACGTTCAGAAGAGTCTTTATGTATTTCACAGTCGCTGCCAGAATTCTTAGAATCATAGAATCATAGAATCCTAGAGTTGGAAGAGACCACAAGGGCCATCGAGTCCAACCCCCTGCCAAGCAGGAAACACCATCAGAGCACTCCTGACATATGGTTGTCAAGCCTCTGCTTAAAGACCTCCAAAGGAGGAGACTCCACCACACTCCTTGGCAGCAAATTCCACTGTCAAACAGCTCTTACTGTCAGGAAGTTCTTCCTAATGTTTAGGTGGAATCTTCTTTCTTGTAGTTTGGATCCATTGCTCCGTGTCCGCTTCTCTGGAGCAGCAGAAAACAACCTTTCTCCCTCCTCTATGTGACATCCTTTTATATATTTGAACATGGCTATCATATCACCCCTTAACCTCCTAATTCTAATCCCAAAAGGCTGGAAGGGGGAGGATATTCCATCCAAATTAGACTGGCAGAATAAAATAAGAGAGTACGCTGAACTGGTGAGATTATCAACAAGGTTAAGAGACGTTTCAGACTCAGTGAGATATATACAGAGTCTTATGTAAAAGAACACTGTCAAAAGATCAATCCTTTGGCAGGTCTTGATTGAGCTTCAGTGTGCAATTAGGATAATTTTATCAAATAAAATTGATAGTAAGTTAAATAACATGGAGAAAGTAAAGTCTAAGCGTGTATTTAAGGAATTTAATTCGGGAACACAATGGGGAAATTGGAAGCCTTGTAAAATTTAATCACAAATGCATACACAAAGCAAGTATGAATAATTGTTTGTTTTTTTTTATTTCTCATTTCGCATATAACATCTATTGTACATTTCTGTTATGAAGTTTTCAGCCCATAAAGCACATTAAAGAGAGAGAGATTCACACCTGGCATTGCCACCTTAGGGTTCGTACTGATGCAGAAGTCAGAATCCAGAGGATTGTAGATTGCCCTTGCTTTTCAAAGATGGGCATAGGATGCCAGGAGTGATGAGGAACGCAGGATGGGCTGGGGCTGAGGGGAATTAGAGTCCAAAATATTGGCCAAGGGTGGGGTGGGGGAGAAGCAGGATGGTGAAGGCTGCCCAGTGCAGTTGGGAGGCTGAAAGGATCCTCTGGAGCCTTTACAGATCGATCAGGACTCCTGCATAGCTTAGATGGTAGAGCATGAAGTACTGTTTTGGGTGGATGGGGGGTGAGCTGGTGTGGGGGACTCCCTGGTCCTGAATGGGGCAACTGTGCCCCTGAAGGACCAGGTGTGCAGCCTGGGGGTCATTTTGGACTCACAGCTGTCCCTGGAGGTGCAGGTCAATTCTGTATCCAGGGCAGCTGTCTACCAGCTCCATCTGGTACACAGGATGAGACTCTCCCTGCCCGCAGACTGTCTCTCCAGTGTGGTGCATGCTCTGGTTATCTCTTGCTTGGACTACTGCAATGCGCTCTACATGGGGCTACCTTTGAAGGTGACCCAGAAACAACAACTAATCCAGAATGCGGCAGCTAGACTGGGGACTGGGAATGACTGCTAGGACTACATAACAGCAGTCCTGAAAGACCTACATTGGCTCCTAGTATGTTTCTGAGCACAATTTAAAGTGTTGGTGCTGACCTTGAAAGCCCTAAACAGCCCCAGTCCAGTATATCTAAAGGAGCATCTCCACCCTCATCGTTCTGCCGGGACACAGAGGTCCAGCTCTGGGGGCCTTCTGGTGCTTCCCTCCCTGCAAGAAGCCAAGTTACAGGGAACCAGGCAGGGGGCCTTCTCGGTGGTGGCACCTGCCCTGTGCAACGCCCTCCCACCAGATGTCAAAGAGATGAACAACTATCTGACATTTAGAAGACGTCTGAAGGCAGCCCTGTTTAGGGAAGTTTTTAATGACTGATGTTTTAATGTATTTTTAATCTTTGTTGGAAACCGCCCA
This sequence comes from Podarcis bocagei, assembly GCF_964188305.1. Classification (NCBI taxonomy): domain Eukaryota; kingdom Metazoa; phylum Chordata; class Lepidosauria; order Squamata; family Lacertidae; genus Podarcis; species Podarcis bocagei. The sequence continues at coordinate 4,142,325 of NC_138135.1, forward strand.
GATGGGCGGGGTACAGATTTTATTATTATTATTATTATTATTATTATTATTATTATTATTATTATTATTATTATTATTATCATCATCATCATCATCATCATCATCATCATCATTATATCCCAGGAACATGGGTTTGAGCCCCAGCTTGGGCAAAAATATTCCTGCATTTCAGGGGGTTGGACTAGATGACCCTTAGGAACCCTTCCAATCTATGAATCTATGATCTTCTGCTAGTTGAGCTTCGACCTCCGACCCAAGTTGGGTGACCACATGGACCCTAAGATGGAGAATGCCCACAACTCTCAAGTATAGATCTCAGGTATAGATTCAACCAGCCTTTTCCTTGTTCTCAAACAAACTCCCCCACTTCCATGAAATCTTTTCCGCATCATTTTAAGAGGACACCCCCCCCAAAAAAAAATCCCTCTTGATTCCACACACCCACACACCCACTTCCTGGATGGTGTGTTTAAAATCCCAACCCTCCAGGAGGAAGAAAGTTATGTGTTCTGGGCAGCACCCAGCTTCCTGGTGGGTGGCAAAAAAGAACATTACCTAAGAATAGCAGCTGTAGCCAAGCTGTTTGGGAAAATTGGGTGCTTTTAGGCAATGCAGAAGAGGAGAATTAAGTAGGTCAGGGTGCCACGCTCTGGGGGACAGAGGCTGCGCATCTGGGTTGTGATGATGTCCCAGGTTGTGTCTCAAAAGGCAAGTGATGCTTCCATTCATTTATATAGAATGGCATCTAATAGCTGCTGCTCTGCAGGCAACCATATAAGGAAACGGTGAAAGAATTTCCCCGAAAGCGAGAACATACAGTACGGAAGCAGCATCAAAAAATTATAAAGAACAGCTTTAAAGTGGGGAAAGGCAAGCACTGCAATATCAGAGAGTAAAAAGAAATGTAAAAGCAGCAGATTTTCAAATCTTAGAATCATAGAATCATAGAGTTGGAAGAGACCACAAGGGCCATCAAGTCCAACCCCCTGCCAAGCAGGAAACACCATCAGAGCACTCCTGACATATGGTTGTCAAGCCTCTGCTTAAAGACCTCCAAAGTAGGAGACTCCACCACACTCCTTGGCAGCAAATTCCACTGTCGAACAGCTCTTACTGTCAGGAAGTTCTTCCTAATGTTTAGGTGGAATCTTCTTTCTTGTAGTTTGGATCCATTGCTCCGTGTCCGCTTCTCTGGAGCAGCAGAAAACAACCTTTCTCCCTCCTCTATGTGACATCCTTTTATATATTTGAACATGGCTATCATATCACCCCTTAACCTCCTCTTCTCCAGGCTAAACATGCCCAGCTCCCTTAGCCGTTCCTCATAAGGCATCGTTTCCAGGCCTTTGACCATTTTGGTTGCCCTCCTCTGGACACGTTCCAGTTTGTCAGTGTCCTTCTTGAACTGTGGTGCCCAGAACTGGACACAGTACTCCAGGTGAGGTCTGACCAGAGCAGAATACAGTGGCACTATTACTTCCCTTGATCTAGATGCTATACTCCTATTGATGCAGCCCAGAATCAAGCTTGGGTGCCAAAAGGGGTTTTCCTTGGCGCTGACAGCACAGTGAAGCAGGTGCCAGGCGGACATCCCTGGGGAGTGCGTTCCATAGACAAGGGGCCACCACTGGGAAGGCTCTTTTTCCCCTGCCATAGTTCAGCAGGCCAAGGCACTCCCAGCTTGGGGGGGGGGGGCCTGTGTTGAAGGTCTCTGAGGACAGGAAGAAGCTGTCCTTCAGATCCTTATGACCCCAAGGCCTAAAAACCAGCCCTTTTTAATTGTGCCCATAATCTGACCGGTGGCTCAGAGAGTAAACCACAGCTGCTGGGATCACAGATCCGTGGCAGTGGGGGGCCATACAAGGGACTTGAGCAGGACGGCCAACGAGCCACATCCCGTCTGAGCACAGGGCATGGGCCTCCACCAAGCATCCTACTTCTCTTTTAAATCAGAACCAGTGAAGGCGGTGAATGTCCTGTGTGAGTGCCTGGAGGCGGTTGGAGGATGGATGGCGGCTAACAGATTGAGCTTGAATCCTGACAAGACAGAAGGACTGTTTTTTGGGGGAAAGGGGGTGGGTGGGAGTGGGGGACTCCCTGGTCCTGAATGGGGTAACTGTGCCCCTGAGTCATTTTGAGAAGCACAGGTCAATTCTGTGTCCTGGGCAGCTGTTTACCAGCTCCATCTGGTATGCAGGATGAGACCCTATCTGCCTGCGGACTGTCTCGCCAGAGTGGTGCATGCTCTGGTTATCTCCTGCTTGGACTACTGCAATGCGCTCTACGTGGGGCTACCTTAGAAGGTGACCTGGAAAGTGCAATTAATCCAGAATGCGGCAGCTAGACTGGTGACTGGGAGCGGCTGCTGGAACCACATAACACCAGCCCTGAGAGATCTGCATTGGCTCCCAGTATGTTTGTGACACAATTCAAAGTGTTGGTGCTGACATTAAAACCCCTAAAAGGCCTCCGTCCAGTATACCTGAAGGAGCATCTCCACCCCCATCGTTCAGCCCTGACACTGAGGTCCAGCTCTGAGGGCCTTCTGGTGGTTTCCTCACTGTGAGAAGTGAAGTTACAGGGAACCAGCCAGAGGGCCTTCTCGGTGGTGGCGCCTTCCCTTTGGAATGCCCTCCCATCAGATGTCAAAGAGGGAAACAACTACCTGACTTTTTAAAGACATCTGAAGGCAGCCCTGTTTAGGGAGGTTTTTAATATTTAATGCTGTATTGTTTTTAACACTCAATTGGGAGCTGCCCAGAGTGGCTGGGGAAACTCAGCCAGATGGGTGGGGTATAAATAATAAATTATTGTTATTATTATTTTTATTATCGTTCCCGGTGGACATAAAAAGAGCCCTGCTGGATCAGGCCAGCAGCCTATTTAGTCCAGCATTCTGTTCTCACAGGGAATAACCAGACTCCCATGGGAAACCCACAGCCAGGATTCGACCACAGCCAGGATTGAGCCCTCTCCCCTCCCATGTTTTATATCCAGAAGCGTTGCTGCCTTCAGCTGTGGAAGCAGAGCAGAGCCATCTTGTCTAGAAGACATCAATCTATTTCTTTTCCATGAATTTGCCTGGTCCTCTTTTAAAGCCATCGAGGTTGGGGGCTTCCCCCGCCTCCTGTGGCAGAGAGTTCCACAGATTAACTATGTGCTGTGGGCAGAAGGACTTTCTTGTCTGTCCCGAATCTCCCAACATTCAACTTCGTTGCATGTCTACAAGGATCTTGTGTTGCGAGAGAGGGAGAAAACCTTTCCTCTCTCCATTTCCTCCATGCCGTGCAGAATTTTATAAGGTTCTTCCATGTCTCCTCTTCCTTGCCTTTTGTGTAAACGAAAAAGTTGGAAACACGGCCATCTTTCTTTGTAAGGTGGTCACTCCACCCCCTCGATTGTTTTGTTGGCACTTTTCTGAACCGTTTTCCAGTTCTGCAACATCCTTTTTTGAGGTGAGGCAAGCAAGATCTTTATTGCATCTTTTCTTGCAAGCTGGTCCTGGAGATCAGTGGCTACTCCTTCAGTCGCACCCACTTCGGGGGGGGGCAGGCCTGCCCTTCTCCATTCTGGCTATGGGGCCCCCCTTTCAGCAAGCCTTAAATTCTTCCTCAGAGCAATTAACCCACCCTCCTCTTTGGTGGCCCCCGTCTTCTCATGAGCACAGATAGCAATCAGAGCTTCTGCATTATTGATCTGTTTGGGGAATAATTTTGCATCTTTCCATTCCATGAGTCTGCTGACATGCTAGAAGCAACAAGGAACAGGAATCCCCGGGGCTGCCAAGTGGGATCTTGCAAGGGGTAAACAGCGTTTGCAAAATTTGGGCAGATTTTCTGCCCTGGCGCCTAATCGATACACAAGGTGGTTGCTGAATGGTAGAAGGGACCCTCAAAGCCACTCTTGTTGTTTAAAAGAAATAATTTCATCCACCAGGATAATCAGCTGCGTCTGTGTTCTCACTGGTGTGTGACATGACCTCTGGAACTCACTGCTGCAGTAGAGAGTTGGAAGCATGGGCTTTCATGACTAGTTACTGTGGGTGGGTGCATGTGGGTGCATTCGCACATGCAATGCACAGAGTCACATGGCAGCCTTTTGCCATTTCAGCATCACTTGTGTTGGTGTTAAAATCCGCCTCATTGTCTTACCCACCCACATGCAAAACCCTTGCTTGCTGCTTAAAGGTAAAGGTAAAGGGACCCCTGACCATTAGGTCCAGTTGTGGCCAACTCTGGGGTTGCGGCGCTCATCTCGCTTTATTGGCTGAGGGAGCCGGCGTACAGCTTCCGGGTCATGTGCCCAGCAGGACTAAGCCACTTCTGGCGAACCAGAGCAGTGCACGGAAATGCCATTTACCTTCCCACTCGAGCGGTACCTATTTATCTACTCTCACTTTGTGCTTTCAAACTGCTAGGCTGGCTGGAGCAGGGACCGAGCAACGGGAGCTCACCCCATTGCGGGGATTCGAACCGCCAACCTTCTGATCGGCAAGTTCTAGGCTCTGTGGTTCAACCCACAGCGCCACCCACGTCCTTCTTGCTTCTTAGGTCCTCGCTTATCCTTTCCTGGTCCTGAGGGCCTCGCAAGTTGAGCTCAACTTGAGCATCCGCCTGCAGCATCGGCAGGAATCCAACAGGTGCCAGCTCCTGTTGCCAGGAGAGAAAGCTCCACCTGTTGAAAGCCTGCCTGCTGCGTTCCTTTTTAAGACGGCAGCCTTTCCCTCCTTTCTTTCTTTCCCCGCTAAAAACCCTTGCAGCCCTGGTTGTGCCGGGAAGGGGAGGGGGCGGCTTCGAGGTGGAGAAGGAGGGTCTTCGGTGGGCAAAGCAGGCCGGCCCCGTCCAGCTGTGGACACTCGAGAGCAGCTCCAGAGGGGCTGGGAAAGGTGAGTCAGGCAGGCAAGGAAGGGGGGTGGGAGGAAGGGAGCAGGAGTACCAGATTGGGCCCATGGCCATGGGTGCCACGTGCGTGCATGCCCCTGTCTCTGAAATTTGTGGGTGCCCGGCCCCTTCATAGGGAACTTTGTGGGGGAGTTCGCAGCTGTAGTGCAAAGATAGAAGGGTCCTTGGTTCCAGTAGTTGCAGGGAGAGCGCTGTGCCCTTGAGCAAGAGCCCACGGATGGGTGTGTTTGAATGAGAAGCCGCATAAATCTTGACTTAAAATTGAAGGGACCCTATGGGTCATCTAGTCCAACCCGCTGCAATATGGGAATCACAGCTAAAGCTTGCTCCCTCTTCCACGGGAGAGCCCTTGTGATATTTGAATTCAGCCATCGCATCCCTTTGCCCTCCATGAATTTGTCTCATCATCTTCCAAAGCCATCCAAGTTGGCCATCCCTGCCTCATGGGGCAGGGAGTTCCATAGTTTAGCCATTAGCTGTGTGAAGAAGGACTTGCATTTGGGGGAGAGTTGACTGCCTGATTTCATCTGGGCTTCTTGGGAGGGAAGGGGAGGAATAGATTTAAGGAATCTCAGGCACAGCCATCCCTCGCTCCTTCGCTTTCGTGCCCCACTGGGGGGAGGATGGGGGCTAAACTGACTTCACTCGAGTCTCACAGAAAGAGGCCACCAAGCCGAGCAGCACCGAAGCCCACGGTCAGAGGAGATGTGCCGGGAGGAGTGCCTCCGTGCCACCCCTTCCCTGGCACCCAGCGCCATCCTTGGCCGGCTTGTGTGGTTGGCGCTGCGGACCTGACCCTGCATTTTAAAATCGAGCTTGTCAATTCCAAGGGACTAATGAATTGTTAAAGCTGAAAAAGTGCTCATTAGCTTTGGGGGGAATAAATTAATTCCCTTCTAGGCTGGCTTGCCTTGATTGGCATCTCTTGTATACATAAATGTTTAATTAAAATACATAATGAGTGTGAAATGATCAGCCGCCTGAGCAGCTGGAGACCTGGGTGTGAGCGGATCTCTCGGAGTGAATGCACACACAAGCACACAGCCGTGCGCCCAGAGTTTGGTGCTTCTTCACCTTCCTGCTGCGAGCGTGCGAGGGTCCACTATAGTGAACTGGTTGTGGGAAGAATCAGAAAAGTTTCACGCCTTGGTTCCTGTGCATTTATTTATTTCGAATATTTTTACCCTGCTTTGCCCACTGAGCGCGTTCAAACTGGTTTACAAATGCAAGCAGTAATTTGAAAGGAGCAGCTCCGAGCACAATAGCAAATTAATGGGCCATCAATAAAACAAACACTTTGGAAGTAGCTTTCGGCAAGGAGATTTAGCTTATGCTGTCTGCCTCCACCGACACAGGAATCTGTTATAATTGATTTATGGTTACCATTAAATTGACTATGACATTATTAAGGTGTTTCAGGGCTGTGTGTTAGATTAATACAATTATTAATTTTAAAAGCAGGGCACTGTATTCAAGCCTCCGTTGCCATTTGTCTGTGTAGCTGAAATATTTATATCCCTTGACGTGACAGAAACATAGACAGTGTCTTGGAAAAGGAGCATAAATAAGGCATCATTTGAAATCCACTAAAATGCAAAATTCATGCAGTGTGTTCTTGCCTGGTGGGGGGAGTTTGGGGGCAGAGTCAACACTGGGGGGGGGGGGGTTCCGACGACCTTTGCCAGTTCAGTGTGTGACAAGATTAGTGGCCTGGCAGAACTCTCTTAAGGTCTGTGGGTTGAGGTTTCTGGGGGACGGATAGCTTGGGGTGGGGGCTGATGCCTTCGTGCCCTGACTTTGGGGGCTTCCTTGTGGGCATATCTGGGGCGTCACGGTGGACAACAGAAGGTTGGCCTGGAAGCAGACATCAGAGGCAGCAGAAGCCCACTCCCTTGGAAGACGGTGAACTCTCCTTCCTTGGAGGTTTTTAAGCAGAGTTTGGCTGGCCATCTGTCCTGGATATTTAAGCTGTGATATCTGCATTGCAGAATAGAGCGCTACTAGGACTTCCCTTGACCTGGACATTCAACTTCTGTTGATGCAGCCTAAAATTGCTTTGGCCTTTTTTTGCTGCTGCATCACACTCCAGGCTCCTTCAACCACACCTAATCAGGCTTGGTTTCCAGACCCTTGGTCATCTTTGTCACCTTCCTCTGCACACATCCTTCTTAAATTGTGGCGCCCAGAACTGGACACAGGATTCCAGGTGGGATCTGACTAAGGCAGAATAGAGTGGGACCAAGACTTCCCTTGATCCGGACACTAGACTTCTGTTGATGCAGCCTAGAATGTTGCTGTTAAGTTGTGTCCGACTCTTCGTGACCCCATGGACCAGAGCACGCCAGGCACTTCTGTCTTCCACTGCCTCCCGCAGTTTGGTCAAACACATGCTGGTAGCTTCGAGAACACTGTCCAACCATCTCGTCCTCTGTTGTCCCTTTCTTCTTGTGCCCTCCATCTTTCCTAACATCAGGGTCTTTTCCAGGGAGTCTTCTCTTCTCCTGAGGTGGCCAAAGTATTGGAGCCTCAGCTTCAGGATCCGTCCTTCCAGTGGGCACTCAGGGCTGATTTCCATAAGAATGGAGAGGTTGGATCTTCTTGCAGTCCATGGGACTCTCAAGAGTCTCCTCCAGCACCAGAATTCAAAAGCATCAATTCTTTGGTGATCAGCCTTCTTTATGGTCCAGCTCTCACTTCCATACATCACTGCTGGAAAAACCATAGCTTTAACTAGAACAGCGTTGGCTTAGAATTAGCATTCGCCTTTTTTGTTGCTGCATCACACCGTGGACTCATGTTCAGCTTGTGGTCCACCAAGACCCCTGGATCCTTCTCACATGTCCAGCTAGTAAACCAGGGTTTCCCCATCTTATATTTGTGAATCTGGTTCTTCCTCTCTCAGCACAGAACCTGACATTTGTCCCTATTGAAATTCATTCTTTCAGCTGGGGCAGTTGAGCCATCAGACAGATGTTTCCATGATGTGTTTTGTCAATAAAAGGGCCAGTGCAGGTTTGTGTCCTGGTGTGTGTGTGTGTGTGTGTGTGAATTGCATTCCTCTGTGTCCATGCAGAGCTGTGCTGACATCATCGCAGGTATGCTAAGATAACGGTGGGAGGTATTTAACTTTGCAGCTTGCCCAGCCATTTCCCGCCCCCTCCAAACAAGCCCTTTCCCTTTGCTCAAACCTGACCTCTGTTGAAATTAGCCAGCCCCACGCAGGCCTGCTAGAGGCTCAGTGTGCAGCCTGTTTATTAGATTAATTGGGCGTTTGCAAATGCGCTTCTCTGATTACATTCTGAATTGCTAACAAGCGAGGCTGCCGCATGGAACAACTTGTAGGGCAGGCGGGGGTGGCGGGGAGGCAGGTCTGCAGACCAGCTGCCTCTGCGCCAATGACCAGTCTGTTGGTCACGCTTGCAGGATTGCTGCACCGCTGTGGAGGGTGGGTGTGAGAGAGCCCGGCTGCAGGATCCGGCCAAAGGTAGTCCAGAATCCTGTTCTCACATTGGCCAAGCAAATGTCCCAGTGAGGAGCCTACAATCAGGGTCCAGAGCAAGGGGGGTAAAAATCAATGGGTTTTTTTTTGGGGGGGGGACCATAAAAATTGGATTTTTAAAAAATGTAAATCAGATTTTTTTTATTTAAATTGGATTTTTAAAATAAAATGCTTTTTTTAAAAAAAATAAATATTATTATTAGTTTTCAAATACAAAAACAAATTTATACATTCCATACATCTTAATTACCTCTTACTTCTCTTTTTTTGACTTCCCTCAATTTGTCTGCCATTCCTTCCTTTTGTTACCTTTTACACATTTCTGCCCTTTTAACCCTTTCCCCTCACAGAGCTTCCTTAAAGCTTACAAACGTAATTTTATTATCACTCAGTTTTTGCATATATTGGATAAACTTTTCCCAATCTTCTGTAAATCTTTGATCTCGTCGATTCCAGATCCTTCCTGTCATTCTGTCCAATTCTGCATAGTCCATCATTTTAGTTCTCCATTCTTCTATCGTAGGTAATTCCTCCTGTTTCCATTTCTGGGCTATCAATATTCTTGCTGCTGTCACTGCATATAAAAATAACTTCTTTTCTTTCTTATTTATCTCATTACCTGTAATGCCTAGTAAAAATGCTTCTGGTTTCTTAACAAATGGATATTTCAACATTTTCTTCAATTCATTATAAATCATTTCTCAAATGCATTTTATCTTCTTACATTCCCAGCACGTATGACAAAAGGTACAGTGGTGCCCCGCAAGACGAATGCCTCGCAAGATGAAAAACTCGCTAGACGAAAGGGTTTTCCGTTTTTGCATTGCTTCGCTAGACGAATTTCCCTATGGGCTTGCTTCGAAAACGTCTTGCGCTTTTTTTTTTAAGCCGCTTGAAGAGGCGCAGTTGCGACGGACCGTGCTTCGCAAGACGAAAAACATCGCAAGACGAAAAGACTCGCGGAACGAATTATTTTCGTCTTGCGAGGCAACACTGTACCTTCTTTTTCTTTACATTTCCAACATTTGTTACTTATCTTCTACATTTTTGCTAACTTCACAGGTGTTACATACCATCGGTACATCATTTTCATAACATTTTCTTTTATAACTGTACACACAGCGAATCTTAAACCTTCTTTCCAAAGTCTTTCCCAATCCTCCATTTGTATATTATGCCCTATATCTTTGGCCCAGTCAATCATAACTGATTTTACCTCCTCATCCTTCGCACACCGTTCCAGTAATATCTTATACATTTTTGCTAAATTCTTATAATCACTTTTCAATATTTCTGTCTGAAATTTTGATTCTTTGTCAGCAAAACCTTCCTTTTGAAGGAAAAAATCTTTCTAAAGATAGTTTTCTATTGAAGTTACATTCTAGTCCAAAGGCTATTCATCAGGAAATAAGGATTTGTTTTAAGTTTTTCATGTGGGCTGAAACTCAGTCTAAGGTTGTTGTTGTTGTTTTTTAAATCGTTTATCCACATCAGTTAACAAACATGGATACATATGCTATAATGTTATTGTTTTAGTTAAATAAATTGTTTGTTAATAAGGAAATGATTGTTTTCCTCCTTCCAATAAAGTAAAGCAGAAAAGTTGCCCAGATATAAACAGTAAACTTATTAAACCTCACAATCATTTCATAATTATCTGCCTGTGTATTTCTAATAGTATAACCAAATCAGTAATTTCTGATATAACGGTAAAAACTACTCTGAAAATTTATTATTCCAAAAATGAAACCTTCACCTGGTTGTAAATATTAAGGTGATACCAGCAAGAATGAGTCTGTCCGTAAAAAAAGGCAGAAAGATTTAAATCAAGTCTTGCTGACTAGTGACTTAAATCGTGATTTAAATTGATTTGATATAAGTCAAATCCACTGTGTACCTTCCTCCCACCTCTGCATTTCCACAATTCTTGTGCCCAGCCCAGGCATTCCTCACAACTTCCTGGGGGCCCAGCCCAGCCTAGCATAGAATAGAATAGAATTTATTATTTCTACCCCGCCCATCTGGCTGGGCTTCCCCAGCCACTCTGGGTGGCTTCCAACAGAATATTAAAATACAGTAGTCCGTTAAACATTAAAAGCTTCCCTAAAGAGGGCTGCCTTCAGATGTCTTCTAAAAATCTGGTAGTTGTTCTTCTCTTTGACATCTGGTGGGAGGGAGTTCCACAGGGCGGGCACCACTGTAGCACCCTGCTTGTGGTTAACGCTTAGCTGGAATGAAATATTCAACGCAGCAATAGAGAAATTAAAATAATAATTTATTTGTCAGACAAATAAATGATAGGCACAGTGGTATATGGATACCAAAGCTCTGCCCACTCCAGCCCTGATGGCCAGCACTTATATTTCCTCAGCCCAGCCCCCTTGCTCCTCCTTTGGCTGCCTCTGTGCAATCAGCCTGGTTGAAATTCCTATTGGCTGTTTGCTAGAACCAATCATAAAAGATACACCCATTTCCTATTACCTTTTATGGGAGACAAAGAGCTATATTTCCTTCTATCCATAAATGGCAGACAAGTAGCCATATATCTTACATTTGCCTTGACAAGGCACCTTAATTACCAGATCACCTTTTGCCCCTGTTGCCCCTGCATTCCAAAACAAATGGCTCATGGTATTAAATTCTATCTAAACAGAGATCTTGGGTTCACATTCTCACACACCATCAATGAAATAAGAATCTAACATAAGAATCTAACATTTCTTACTTTCTAAATCCTTTGCATAATTACATTAAGCCAACAAATTTCATATATAACATAGATAGCTTTTTAGAAGAAAAGGCCTTTGCAAAGTAAAAAAGGAACTCGGTAAAAACAGCTTCAAAAGAAGCCTCTTCAGTTTACACCCCCCTTTCCCAGCCAGCTGCTTTTCCCATTAGCTCTTCCCAAAATTTATTGCCCTTTAACTCTCTCAGTATACCTTAAACCTTAGGAAAATATGGCTAGAGTCTGATGGGAGGCACATGGTATTACCGTATTTTCTGTTAAACAACAAATCTTACTATTTACCAACTCTTAATTAGTGTTTTTGCAGCTTGATTGTATTCTGTAATATAGGGTCAGTGTAACATTTGCTCCCAGCCTATAATTCCCTTTTACAACTTTGAGAAACTTGTCTCCTGCTACTGCTATAAATCAGGGAGGCCCTTGTTCAGGAGAGCAGAAAGATAAACAACTGCCAAAGTACTTAGCCAGCTGGTTTCTGCGTGGCATGAAACATACAAACATTTGCAAATATATCTTTAAGCTCATTTTAAAATACAGGCCTTGATCAGATGCCACACCACCACCGAGAAGGCCCTCTGCCGGGTTCCCTGTAACTTGGCTTCTCGCAATGAGGGAACCGCCAGAAGGCCCTCGGAGCTGGACCTCAGTGTCCGGGCAGAACGATGGGGGTGGAGATGCTCCTTCAGATATACTGGGCCGAGGCCGTTTAGGGCTTTCAAGGTCAGCACCAACACTTAGAATTGTGCTCGGAAACGTACAGGGAGCATGGCATTGGGGGATTTGTTTTCAGGTCTTCCTGACAGTTGCTGGTGGAGAGGTGCAGGTTCTGACCGGCCCAGCAGCCGTTGCTGTTTCTGCACAAGTGTAGACCACTCAACTCTCTCTCCCCATTATTCCCTTCTCCAGCTGCTTTTCCAATGGCCAGGGAGAAGATACCAGGTTTGTGTGTCTTCTCCCCTGTAGGAAGAAAATAGCTGTGTGCTTTTAGTGAGAGAGGATGAATTGGCTCCTTCCCACAAGGGCTGTGTCAGAGCGGAAGCTGGATGTTATGAGGAAAAAAATGCTCCTTTTCCCTTACGGGGTACCCAAGAGCCCATATAGAGTCCTTTTGTGGGTTCTCTATCGGTAGGAGAAAATAGCAGAGGCCAACCAGAGAATATTGAGAAGCAAAGCGGCTAGTAAGCCTGATCTTTATTAAAGCTGTTGCAACAGGGTGTTCCCCCCACAGGCAGGAGAGAGGAGGACCCCCCTAATGAAGGAGTGCAAGTCCTGATATAGACATTTTGAAATTGCCCGCCCTGAAGTCCAAGACCACCCCCAGAAACATCATACATACATCACAGAAGGGGTGGAAATGTGGGTGTGTTGCTTCTTCCTGTCTGCCAGGTTACCTGATTGAATTACCTGGGCATCCTGGCCACACTTTTGTTATGATAACTACTCAGTTCCTGAATCCTGGTCACAGGCTCCCCTATTCATATCTTAAATGTGCCCTTAAGACAGGATTTGTGAGCAAAGAGACAATGGGGAGATTTCCCTGTTTCCTTTGACCTTGCAGAGAAATATTTGGTCATTTTGGGAGAGAGAAAATGGTTCCATGACTTTTTCTGTGGGCTTCAGACACGAGTTTACATATTTGTATGTGTTTGCTTGGTACATTTATGAGCAACTATTTTATATATATGGGACATGGGTGGCACTGTGGGTTAAACCACAGAGCCTAGGGCTTGCCGATCAGAAGGTCGGCGGTTTGAATCCCCACAACGTGGTGAGCTCCCGTTGCTCGGTCCCTGCTCCTGCCCACCTAGCAGTTCGACAGCAGGTCAAAGTGCAAGTAGATAAATAGGTACCACTCCGGCGGGAAGGTAAACGGCATTTCCGTGCGCTGCTCTGGTTCGCCAGAAGTGGCTTAGTCATGCTGGCCACATGACCCGGAAGCTGTACGCCGGCTCCCTCGGCCAGTAAAGCGAGATGAGCGCCGCAACCCCAGAGTCGGCCACGACTGGACCTAATGGTCAGGGGTCCCTTTTTATTTTATATATATAAGACCTTAAAATTCTTATAACACTGGGCATAATCAAGATCTCAAAATGCTCCGGCAGGAGGATATTTTGGTCCTGGAAAGTGCCACCAGCCAGACCAGTCGCAAGGGGTTAGGCGTTTAGGCTTTCCCTGTTTTAGGTATTTGCACCCCCCGAATCCCTGTTTCGTGTGCTTTTAGGATACCATTTTGTTGGTCTTGGGTTGTGTTTCATTTGAATGTGATTAGCTGTGATTCCTGCATTGCAGGGGGTTGGTCTAGATGACCCTGGGTGTCCCTTCCAACTCTACAGTCCTGTGATTGCATGGTATTGGTTGCTTTTTACGCCCTACACACTTGCGTATTGCAAAAAAACCCCAATAATCTATTAAGTGGCTTATAAATGCTTTTAAATAAACCAATACTGGGTTGTAGTCAGCTGACCTTTACTCGGTCCTGTTGATGTTAATGGCCATGAGTAACTTAATTTCGGATTAACACTTAATCCATTAATTTCACCCGATTGACTCTGAGTAAAAGTTAGTTTGAATACACCTCGTTATTTTATAAAGCCACCACCATCAGCACAAATTTAGAATGGAAGCAGAAAAGAGAGGTCCCTGCACCCAAGGAGCTTGCAATCTACATTTTGCTTGGGTGGGAGTCAAGAGAGGAAGAAGAAATTCTCTCTGTCCCTGTGTGTGTGTGTGTGTGTGTGTGTGTGTGTGTGAGAGAGAGAGAGAGAGAGAGAGAGAGAGAGAGAGAGAGAGAGAATCTGCATTCATTTCATTTACACAAAGTTGGCTCAGTTTCATTACAGGCTGAGGGCTGAGAGTTTAACCTGTTGGTTTCCAAAGTGGGGCAGTGGGATTACCTGGGTGGGGTGGGGTTTCTAAGAGGCAGGTGGGTGGCATGGTGTGTGTGTGTGTGTGTGTGTGTGTGTTAAAGGTGTCAATGACTCCCAGACTTTGAAAAGCTGGTATCACTGGGTTAAGTTCATCAGTTTTGTTGAATTAATGGCACCAAATAGTTTTAATTGGATTTTGAATTAAAGTGCAGTGAGTTGTTACCGTTTTGCATTTTGTGTGTGTGTGATGCAAACCATGATCCTGAACAATCTGTTTTATAGGGACAAATTTATGGAACCAAGCAGGGTGGGGGCAGATGCACAGAGAAAGGGTCTGGTGTTCCTGGGCAGGGGCTGCAAATTCCAGCTTGCCCGGAAGGCAGACTGGGGGCAGGAACTGCTGGGCAGCGAGATCCAGGCGCTGGGCATCTCCCTCGAAGCCACCAGCTGCAGGCTTAAAACATTGGCGCTTTAACCAGCTTCTCCATCTGCATTCCTGCCTCTGATGCAGCCATTAATACATATTGATTTACAACCCACGAGAGGCTTTTAATGTTGGGTTTCCGCTCCCTCCTCCCGCTCCTGCCTTCCTTACCCACTTCTGCACGGTCAATATGGCAGCGAATCCAGCGAGCGTGTGGCCCGAGTCCTTTCCTTGGTCTTGTTAACCGAATCTTTTGGGTTAAATTGTGTGGAATGATACAATGCCGTTAATTGGAAGGAGCCGGAATCATTTGTAAGAAAAGGGCAGCTGCTGGCTTGCACCCAGATCTCTCTCTCTCTCTCTACCACCCACCCTCTCCCGGTTTCTTTCCCGATGAGCTGGAGAGTTAAATGGTGCATCTCCAAATCTAATTTGGTGGTTCTGAACAGACAAGGGAGCATTGATGTGCAAATACAGGGGCAGAAAGAGGCGGGTTGCAGGCAGGCCTCCACCCACCCAAAAATGATGGAGAACCTGATTGTATAGGAGTCTGGATCTGCAATGCATCCTCACTCGGTCCCGATTCAGGAAACAAAGTAAAATAAAAGGTCCCACCCCTCTGTCTCAAGGGACTCTGTCTGTACAGAGGCTGCTTCTGTGATACTGCATGGCTTCCAAAAGAGTTTCGGGGGGGGGGGTTCCCCACAGGTGCTCACAGGGCCACCTATATGGCCCCAAGTTTCAGTTGGCCTCCAGAAGGGACTGAGCCTTTAGTGTGGTGGGCCTTGTCCTGTGGAACTCCCTGCCGGTGGATATTCACCAGGAACTGCCCCTGCCTTCTTTCAGATGTCTTTTGAAAGCCCTGTCGTTTAGGCAAGCCTATGCAATATACATTTTGTCTGCAGTGTGGTGTAGTGGTTAGAGCAGGGGTAGGCAACCTGAGGCCCGGGAGCCGGATGTGGCCCAATTGCCTTCTAAATCCAGCCCGCGGACGGTCCAGGAATCAGCGTGTTTTTACCTGAGTAGAATGTGTCCTTTTATTTAAAATGCATCTCTGGGTTATTTGTGGGGCATAGGAATTCATACATTTTTTCCCCCCAAAAAAATATAGTCTGGCCCACCACATGGTCTGAGGGACGGCGGACCGGCCCACAGCTGAAAAAGGTTGCTGATCCCAGGGTTAGAGTGTCAAACTGTGACCTGGGAGAAGTACAGTGGTGCCTCGCAAGACGAAATTAATTCGTTCCGCAAGTTTTTTCTTTTTGCGAGTTTTTCGTCTTGCGAAGCACGGTTTCCCATAGGAATGCATTGAAAATCAATCAATGTGTTCCTATGGAGACCGTCCGGGGACAGAGGGGAAGCGCCCCTCTGTCCCCTCTTTTGAAGCAAGGGGCGGCGTGGAGAAGATCGCTTCTCCCCCTTGCCGCCCCTTGGTTCAAAAGGGGTCCGGGGAGTTTGCGGGGCTGGCAACGGGGAGAAGCGATCTTCTCCCCGCCATCCCTTGCTTCAAAAGAGGTCCGGGGACAGCTTCATTTTGCGAAGCAAGCCCATAGGGAAATTCATCTTGTGAAGCAACTCGAAAATGAAAATACCTTTCGTTTTGCGAGTTTTTCGTCTCGCGAGGCGTTCGTCTTGCGGGGCACCACTGTATCAGGAAGGTTTTTTTAAAAAAAAAATTAAATGTTTTTATCTTTTACTGGAAGCCTCCTAGAGTGGCTGGGGAAACCCAGCCAGATGGGCAGGGTATCATCATCATCTGCCATTCGGCCACACAGCTCACAGGGTGGGACCTTGGAGGGCAGACCAGCCGCTGCATCTCTCAGCCTCGCCTACCTCACAGGCTTGTAAAGGTAAAGGGACCCCTGACCATTAGGCCCAGTCGTGGCCGACTCTGGGGTTGCGGCGCTCATCTCGCTTTACTGGCCGAGGGAGCCGGTGTACAGCTTCCGGGTCATGTGGCCAGCATGACTAAGCCGCTTCTGGCGAACCAGAGCAGCGCACGGAAACGCCGTTTACCTTCCCACTGGAGCAGTACCTATTTATCTACTTGTGCTGGTGTGCTTTTGAACCGCTAGGTTGGCAGGAGCAGGGACTGAGCAACGGGAGCTCACCCCTTTGCGGGGATTCGAACCGCCAACCTTCTGATCGGCAAGCCCTAGGCTCTGTGGTTTAACCCACAGTGCTACTCGCGTCCCTCACAGGGTTGTGGTTCGGATTAAATGAGAGAAGAACTACACATGCCCCCTTGAGCTCTTTGCAGAAAATGGTGGGATGCAAATGCCATGATGCACAGATAAATGATAGAGGTTTATGAATGCCTTTTGCTGGTTGTAGTCTTCCGTAAGCATGGATTTTAAATATGTACATAGATAGATAGGGGCCCCAGGCAGCTGCCTCTCTAAGAAGCAGTCATAATATAGGAAGCTGCCTTGCGTGGAGCAGAACACACACACACACACACACACACACACACACACACACACACACACACACCTACCTCAAGCCCTGTCAACTTCCAGCTGAGGCCTGGGTCTTCAGTCCAAGATCCTTTTTTGTAGTACATGGGACCTGAGATTTTGTGAATGGCCTTTCTCACCCCTCAAGTCACGGCTCCTCAGTTTCATTTAGGAAATGTGAGGCTTTGCCCCTTCAAGGCATTTGCATCATTCAGGGGCAGGGGGGCTTCTCACCACGAAAAAAGGACGACATTCCCTTAAGAGCATAAACCAGCGGCGTTAAAATGGGAACTGGCTCTGGAAGTGGGGTGTTTGCTGGAATGGGAAAGTTTTAACCGGTCGGCAAAACAGAAGACGAGGCTGCAGGGTCCGACCAATGGCCCATATAGTCCAGTATTCTGTTTCCAGAGTGGGCAGCCAGAAAAACAGCAAGCGCAGGGGCTAGGCAGATCTCAGGGTGGGGTGAGAATCTCCAGTATTGCTATTTGAAATATACTTGGAGTCGAGAGTGGATGTCATGCTCTTTATTCAGCTCATAGTGGTGAGGAGGAATGGAAGTTCCCCCAGAATGTCTGCTTTATATACATTATTTACACAATGGGCCCCATGTGATTGGCTAATTCCGGGATTCACCTGTAGGCCAATCAGGTTGCGGATTCACTTCCACTGGAGCTGGATTGGGTGGCTCCTGTGGACCAATCAGACTGCTGCATTCTGAATCCTATTGGTCTAGGACCAATCAGACTGCTGCCTTTGGGATCCTATTCAACTCAGTATATCACTATTGATGGCTAACAGCCATTACGACTTCCTTCTCCCTTTAATACCAGAGACAATATACCTCTAAATCTCAGTTGCTGGGAATTGCAAGTTTTCTTCCACTCAAGTCCTGCTTGCAGGATTATCCTTGGGGCATCCAAGGGCCAACTGTGAGATCACAGTGTTGGACTAAATGGGTCTGATCCTGAAGCCTCTCCTTATGTTCCTAAGGCATTCCACAACTTGGGTGCCATCACCAAGAAGCTCTGCTCTCTCACCCAAACTAGTTGAGAGGGATGATTAAAAAAATGCTTTTTGAAAATCTCCCCCCCCCTTTTTTTTTTTTTGCAAATCACCTTGGAAAATAAGCCCAGCTAGGGTTGCCATATTTTGAAGAGTAAAAAAGAGGATGCTATGACGACTCGTAATTTTAAATACCCCTGCTATATGTGGGCTATAGGAGCTGTGATCTATTGCTGAGGGGGCCAGGAGAAGAGAAGAGGAAAGCAACTCTTCAGCCACCAGTTATGGCTATTTCTCACCCAGAAAAGTACAGCCAGAGACATTTTGGCAAATTGAAAAAAATCTGCATTAAAAAAAATGTGGCTCCCTTCTACAATTGGATTGAAGACTTATGCAAACTCGCAACATATGAACAACTTGCATATACTGTAATCACAGATTTGCCATGGAGAAATTCAATGATATTTGGAATCCATTCTTACAAATACTGTAACAGGTTAAGATTTGGTGAAGTGCAATAACAATCTTGTAAAGTGTACAGTTTTGGGTGTCCCCCCCCCCTTTATTTTCCATTCTACACGGGTTCTGTTTCTCTGTTTCTTTCTCTCTCTTTTATTTACGTCTCACAATGTTTAGTGCATATATAATTATGTACTTTTTGAAGATTTAAAAAACAAAACCAAAAACAACAATCCGCCAGGACAGAAATTTTACTCCTGAAAAAGAGGACGTGTCCTGGAAAAAGAGGACACATGGCAACTGTGCATAATGACAGAGCTGAAGCAAGTAGCCAGTCTTGCCCAGGGCCCTAGGAAAGGAGTTTTGGGGAACCAGGGTCCAGGAGGGAGAGTCGTGGCAGCAAAGCCCAGGGAGAAAACTCAGCCAGGGCGAATGGGCGCCGCTGAATCCAAGTGATTTGCTATTCTGGAGACATCTCTGTTTTGGGGTACATGGACGCAACTGGGAGGCCTGTGGTTTGGTGGCTCCTCTCTGCTCTTTTCCAGGGCTCTCCCTGACCTCTCCCCCTCTCTTTCCCACAGTGCTCAGCATCGGAGAAGGAGGCTTTTGGGAAGGAAGCGTGAAGGGGCGGACGGGCTGGTTCCCGGCAGAATGTGTTGAGGAGGTGCAGATGAGACAGTACGACTCGAGGCAAGGTAAGGTCCCCCGTGGCTCCGTGCACCTGAGGAGGAGGAGGAAGAGCTTGTTTGCAGAAACCTGCCTGGTTCTTTTCTCAGAAAAGGCATCATAAGGGACCCCAGGGCGTTGCTCAGGGTGGGGTGAAGAGGGGTTTGTCCTGGCTCAAGGGGAAGCCCCTCAAATGTAAGAACCACTTTTCCAGGTGGTCCACATAGCTCAGCGTTTTATCTTCTGGAGGATGCTAGACTTTGACCACAGAGTAGTTCCACAAGTGGGGGGTGCTGACGGTTTTACTATTTGTACCCCGCCCTGTAGAAATGAAAAATCACGGGAGACGAGAGAGGCAGGTGTAACATGAGGCGTCTGTCTGGGCGGGCCTTGAGAGCCTCTTTTATTGAATATTACAAGCATTGCCACAGGTGGGCCTGTGGCTGATTGGTTGATACATACACACAGAAACTTGTGATTGGTTAACATAAGTACTAAGGCGGGAATTACATGTGAGAGGTGGGGATTACATGCGATCATTTATCACTGATACATTAAAGGCTAAGAATCGGAGCTAGAACTAGACAGGCATGAAGCCTCCTAATTGAATTGTAACTAGGGATTAATATGGCACGAAACAATATAACAATCAGGTTCTGTAGTTGTGGTCAGCTAGGCATGGAGAGCAGGTACGGTTTGTTTTCCATGAGCTTAGGATGTCTGTTACTAATGATTGATCATAGCATGTAACAATGTAACAATCAGGTTCAGCTAGGCGTGAAGAGCAGGTTCGTACAGTGTGTGCAAAAGCAGGGAAAAGCCTACAAGCAAAAACTTCTCAGAAAGCAAGAGAAAGGAGGAACAAGGCTTCCCCAAAATGGAGCAGTTTTGTGCAGAAAGAGACTAACAGTTATGTGCAGAAAGAAGACTTCCCTTTATCTCCCCCTTTCTTTTCTTGTTTGCGAGGCATTCTGGGTAAATAAGGCAAAAATATTTCAGGATTAGTGGTGTGCCAACAAATGCCCAAAATAAGTTCGCCAGGGTCGATGGGACAAAAATATTTCGGGATACGTGGTTTGCCAACGCATGCCCAAAATAAATCCGTCCAGGATCGATGGGACAAGAATACTTCGGGATACGTGGTTTGCCAACGCATGCCCAAAATAAATCCGTCCACATCTCACCATAGGTTTACTGTTGGTGTTGCCATTTCGCAAAGTAGGCGGCAAGGAGTTTATTAGGTGGTTGAGGGGGAGAGAGAAGCCGGGAGAAAAGACTTATGAGGCCAGGAATGCATTGAAGGAAGCAACATAACAAAATTAAGATGCATATAATGACAAGGGCATATTGAAAGAGATTACGAAGCCAAGTAAGATTAGGTAATAAGCCACTAGGTGAAAGAATCCCAGAGGCCAGAAAATCCAACGTCTTGTGTAATGTGGTGTGTAAGATTTTGCAATCCATAATGATTCACATCCATAATGATGAAGCATCAGCAAATAGTGATAGCAGAACGATTTTGTAAAAGTCCATAGTGAAATTCACTCTGTTCTTTATTCAAAAGGTGAGAAGCTTGTGGAGTAAAATTCAGGGCTTTTTCTTCCATAGTGAAATTCACTCTGTTCTTTATTCAAAAGGTGAGAAGCTTGTGAAGTAAAATTCAGGGCTTTTTCTGCAGAACAAGCTAAAGAATTAATGTTCATACGATTCTGTACAGCCAATCCAGGGACTCCTAGGAGAGAAACAACTAAAGAGATATATTCAGACCTACTGAAAAAGGAGACAAAAGCATCACAATCATTAGTCAATTCCACATTTCAGGCATTTTTTGGAAGGTCTAACCTTGTTGGCAGCGCCATCCTTGCTAGCCCCCCCGCCAGGGGCTCTGCATTGTTTAGCAAAATGGCCAGGGCACTTGCAGCTAAAGCAGTTACCAGTTGGCTTATTGCCAGCCTGGATGGCACCGGCAAGCAAGGACATCGCATGACTCTGGCTTCCAACATCTGCACAGGCTTTAATCTTATCAGCACACATTCCTGTTACATAGGAGGATTTTAAACAGGAATCAACAATGGCCCTTCTTAATTCTCGCATTACAGAATAAGAAAGGGTTTCATATAGCACCTGTTGTTGTGCTGTGCCTGGGTTTGCATAAGAAATAGGGAAAGCAGATGGCAACACCCCAGCCCACTCAGACTCTTCCTCTAAGGATAGGAGCCCTTTCTGCCTTGCCTGGGAAAGTGCAACACGGACAGCTCCCGTGAAACAGGCAGGAGCTGAGGCAGGCAAGGGAGGGGTGGAAGGAGGGAGGGAAGAAAGTGGGGGGGAAGAAAGAGGGGGGGGAGTGGATGTTGGCTGAGACACAGCTTCTGAAGAAGCGGATGCAGGCAAAGGAAACACAGGAGGGAGGGAAGGGGGGATGGGGGTGGTGGTTGTGGGCTGAGGGACAGCTCCTGTATGAGCAGATGCAGGAGGGGGGGAAGGGGGGTGGATGGGTTGGAAGCAGGCAAAGGAGGGAGGGATTGGCAGGATTGTGCAGGAGGCAAAAGCTTAGGATAAGGAGGGGGGCTGTCTCCAACAGACAGAGATGCAGGGGCCGAGGGAGACGCCTGGGACGCCTGAGGTCCAAATTTTGCCACGGCATCTGCACATTTCTTCCAAGTTAGCAGACAGTGGATAGGAGCCCTGGGTTCTGCAAAAAAAGTTTTTCCAATCTTTTGCCAAGCCTCTACCCCCAAGGAGCCTGCCTCAGGGTACCAGGGGCATTGAAATGCAATCTCACATAACAAACGTTCAATTTCCTTTAAAGAAACATGAGCACCTGCACCTCTCTGTCTGACTAAATGAAGCAGTTCAGTAGCATGCACTTTCTGGGACTTTGTAAGCTCCCCCCCCCATACTCACGGTGTAGCCGGCTAAGACTTCTCCAGTCGAGTGAAGTATGAGGCTGGCTGACTGCTCGGCTGCGCAAGGGATCTGGCACGTCGGGGTCACCAGATGTAGAAATGAAAAATCACGGGAGACGAGAGAGGCAGGTGTAACATGAGGCGTCTGTCTGGGCGGGCCTTGAGAGCCTCTTTTATTGAATATTACAAGCATTGCCACAGGTGGGCCTGTGGCTGATTGGTTGATACATACACACAGAAACTTGTGATTGGTTAACATAAGTACTAAGGCGGGAATTACATGTGAGAGGTGGGGATTACATGTGATCATTTATCACTGATACATTAAAGGCTAAGAATCGGAGCTAGAACTAGACAGGCATGAAGCCTCCTAATTGAATTGTAACTAGGGATTAATATGGCACGAAACAATATAACAATCAGGTTCTGTAGTTGTGGTCAGCTAGGCATGGAGAGCAGGTACGGTTTGTTTTCCATGAGCTTAGGATGTCTGTTACTAATGATTGATCATAGCATGTAACAATGTAACAATCAGGTTCAGCTAGGCGTGAAGAGCAGGTTCGTACAGTGTGTGCAAAAGCAGGGAAAAGCCTACAAGCAAAAACTTCTCAGAAAGCAAGAGAAAGGAGGAACAAGGCTTCCCCAAAATGGAGCAGTTTTGTGCAGAAAGAGACTAACAGTTATGTGCAGAAAGAAGACTTCCCTTTACCGCCCATCTGACTGTGTTACCCCTCTGGGAGGCTTGCAACATACCGTATTTTTCTGTGTATAATACGCCCCTGTGTATAAGAGGGAGATTGCCCTGAGTTGTTGAGGTTTTTTTCCTGGGGAATTGTCGAAAATCGCTCACCCGCCTGACATACACTGCCACTTGCTGCATCGCAAAAGCCTGCTATCATCCATCCCCGCACCGGCAGAAGCTGCCAGTCGCCCGCCCTAGTGCCGCAGGGACAGCAAATCAACACCAGCCATTGCCACAGCCACCAATAACATGCCAAATACCCGCTGACAATCTCTGGCTCGCGGCAGCAACCAATCACACATCTCCCCTATGCACTATCCGTGTATAATACGACCGCCAATTTTAAACATACTTTTTAAATAAAAAAAGGTCGTCTTATACACGGAAAAGTACGGTATATAAAAACACAATAAAAAAATCAAATGTTCAAAAGCTTCCGAAGACAGGGCTGCCTTCAGACGTATTCTAAAGGTTATATAGTTACTCATCTCTTTGACATCTAATGGGAGGGCGTTCCATGGGGCGGGTGCCCTCTGCCTGGTTCCCTGCAACCTCGCTTCTTGCAATGAGGGAGCTACCAGAAGATCCGTGGAGCTGGACATCTGTGTTCGGGCTGGACGATGGGGGTGGAGGTGCTCCTTCAGATCTATAGGGCCAAAGCTGTATATGATGGTGAAAGCCAATCCATTTTAAGGTCTCCAGTAGCTTGTGCTTCCTGATACACCGTCTCTTATGGCTCCGACCTGGTGGAATGCTCTGTCCCATGAGACTAGGCCCTGCAGGATTTAACCTCCTTCCGCAGGGCCTGTAAGACAGAGCTATTCCGCCTGGCTTTCCATTTTAACTTAGCCTGATCTTTTATTCCCATTATTTCCCTCCCCCTCCTCTTTTTATGAAGATTACCCGCTCTGGGATCCCACAGCTAATTCTCCCCTGGTCTCCTCGCTGGCCCAAATAGGACTAACTTAGCCAGCTAGCCCTGGGGACCATCTAATGTTTATTGGATGGATTTCTCCCCTAAATTGATTTTTGAATTCTGAATTGATTATTATTCACATTTTCTACTGTATTTTATGCTGGTTTTTGTTGCATCAGTTAAGTGTTTTAAATTTGGTGTTAGCAGCCCTGAGCCCGGTTTTCTGAACCGGGAAGGGCAGGGTATAAATAAAATTTCATTATTATTATTATTATTATTATTATTATTATT
Organism: Podarcis bocagei; assembly: GCF_964188305.1. Lineage (NCBI taxonomy): Eukaryota > Metazoa > Chordata > Lepidosauria > Squamata > Lacertidae > Podarcis > Podarcis bocagei. Next base: position 4,166,200 of record NC_138135.1, read on the forward strand.
ATTATTATTAAGGAAGCTTTCCTTCTGGTGATCCTTCCTAGCTGCCACCAAACCCTCTTCTGCTATCCCCACCCCAACAAAAAAAACGGTTCTGAAAACCATTTGCATCTGTGGCCTTCTTTCCAAGGAGAGCTGCCTCACTGAGCAGGCAGGTTCTGCTTCCTTTCTCCAACAAAGACCAGAAGATATTTTCCGGGTTCCTTGTCAGAGGAACAGCTTAGTTCTTTCGCAGATGCCTCCTAGGTCAGCTCTGGTTTCAGCTGCTGGCTGCTCTTCCACCTTCTTCTTTTGCAACGCATTGTTACGACATTCCTATTGTTACAGAAAAATCTAGGTGCGAGGCTGCTCAGTCCCCCAGCTCATCGGGCTCCCTGCGGAATAAAGGAAGGAGTCCACCCACCAACTGGAGCAAATAGCTGTAGACCAAAGTTTATGGCACAACAGGTTCAAAGAGGAATTTTGAACCCTGAGGATGGGGTGTTAAGGACTTTTAAAAGTTTCTATCTTATCCCAGCATACAGTTTGTTGAGCATCATCACTACATCATTGCTAATTCAGAAAAGGGGAGGGTTATATATGATTAACATTGGAGGAATGTGTTTGGGCAACAGGCGGATACAGGATTTGTATTGGGAAGTACATTCTAAGCACCTACTACAAAGGGACAATAGAACATTGGTTTGCATAGTCTGCCACCTGGGCAAGCCCGGAGGAGAGCTTTTGCCCAGCGATTGACACCTATGAGTACCTTCTTGTGAGTACATCACTTCCCGCTTGAGGGATTATGGCGGGGACCGAGTGGTTTCCAAGTCCTTGGCCAATGAATCAAATTGGCGGTGGAATGAAGGAAACTGGCAAAGGAGTTGATTTTATATGATTTTGAAAGCTAGGTAACTTCCCTGAGCTGTCAAGTCGAAAGGATACGTTTATGCATAATATTTGTAACATTTAACAACTTTAAAGATGTTCCCCCGCCATAACACTATGAAGCATGCCTGTGAGTGTGGTGGCTTGCCAGTTTTGTGTACACCTGTGGGGTCAACTTCTGGCACTTGCAATGAAATTTAGTTAAAGGAAAGCTGTTGAGAGGTGCAGAAAGATTAGAAGTCGGTGCCACATGCAGACTTGCTGAGCAACAGGCTTCTGAACCCCCCGAGCAGCAGCTGGAAACCAGGTTCAGACACTCTCTTCTGAGATTTCGTGGAGGGCTAGAAACTTTAAAAAGCAAGCGCCAAGACTCTCGGCAGTGTGCGATCTGCACAGCGCTGTCCCACAGCTTTTGGACAGTGGAAAAAGTGGTGTTTGGCAGCTGTTGCCTTCCTCTGCAACATCACCTCGCTTTGAAGGCAGATCAGTCTTAGAAAACCTTCCACCCTTTCCTCATTGCCACCTTTCTGGAGCTGCCCAGATAAATGTTTCTGGCAGTTAGAATCATAGAATCATAGAATCATAGAATCATAGAGTTGGAAGAGACCACAAGGGCCATCGAGTCCAACCCCCTGCCAAGCAGGAAACACCATCAGAGCACTCCTGACATATGGTTGTCAAGCCTCTGCTTAAAGACCTCCAAAGTAGGAGACTCCACCACACTCCTTGGCAGCAAATTCCACTGTCGAACAGCTCTTACTGTCAGGAAGTTCTTCCTAATGTTTAGGTGGAATCTTCTTTCTTGTAGTTTGGATCCATTGCTCCGTGTCCGCTTCTCTGGAGCAGCAGAAAACAACCTTTCTCCCTCCTCTATGTGACATCCTTTTATATATTTGAACATGGCTATCATATCACCCCTTAACCTCCTCTTCTCCAGGCTAAACATGCCCAGCTCCCTTAGCCGTTCCTCATAAGGCATCGTTTCCAGGCCTTTGACCATTTTGGTTGCCCTCCTCTGGACACGTTCCAGTTTGTCAGTGTCCTTCTTGAATTGTGGTGCCCAGAACTGGACACAGTACTCCAGGTGTGGTCTGACCAGAGCAGAATACAGTGGCACTATTACTTCCCTTGATCTAGATGTTATACTCCTATTGATGCAGCCCAGAATTGCATTGGCTTTTTTAGCTGCCGCGTCACACTGTTGGCTCATGTCAAGTTTGTGGTCAACCAAGACTCCTAGATCCTTTTCACATGTACTGCTCTCAAGCCAGGTGTCACCCATCTTGTATTTGTGCCTCTCATTTTTTTTGCCCAAGTGCAATACTTTACATTTCTCCCTGTTAAAATTCATTTTGTTTGTTTTTGCCCAGTTCTCTAATCTGTCAAGGTCGTTTTGAAGTGTGATCCTGTCCTCTGGGGTGTTAGCCACCCCTCCCAGTTTGGTGTCATCTGCAAATTTGATCAGGATGCCCTTGAGTCCATCATCCAAGTCGTTGATAAAGATGTTAAATAAGACCGGGCCCAAGACAGAACCCTGTGGCACCCCACTAGTCACTCTTCTCCAGGATGAAGAGGAACCATTGATGAGCACCCTTTGGGTTCGGTCAGTCAGCCAGTTACAAATCCACTGAGTGGTAGCAGAGTCAAGACCGCATTTTACCAGCTTCTTTACAAGAATATCATGGGGCACCTTGTCAAATGCCTTACTGAAATCAAGGTAGGCTATATCCACTGAGTTCCCTTCATCTACCAGGCTTGTAATTCTGTCAAAAAATGAGATCAGGTTAGTCTGACATGACTTATTTTTCAGAAATCCATGCTGACTATTGGTGATCACAGCATTCCTTTCTAGGTGCTCACAGACTGTTTGCTTAATGATCTGCTCAAGAATCTTCCCTGCTATTGATGTCAGACTGACTGGGCGGTAATTATTTGGGTCCTCTCTTTTCCCCTTTTTGAAAATAGGGACAACATTTGCCCTCCTCCAGTCTGCCGGGACTTCGCCTGTTCTCCAGGATTTCTCAAAGATGACTGCCAGTGGTTCTGAGATCACATCTGCCAGTTCTTTTAATACTCTTGGATGCAGTTCATCTGGCCCTGGAGACTTGAATACATCTAAACTAGCCAAATATTCTTGTACTGTCTCCTTAGTTATTCTGGGCTGTGTTTCCTTTGCTGAATCATTTGCTCCAAATTCTTCAGGTCGGGCATTGTTTTCTTTATCGGAGAAGACTGAGGCAAAGAAGGCATTGAGGAGTTCAGCCCTTTCTGTGTCCCCTGTTTGCATTTCACCATCTTCTGCTCTGAGTGACCCCACTGTTTCTTTGTTCTTCCTTTTGCTACGAACATACCCATAAAAGCCTTTTTTGTTGCTTTTAACCTCTCTAGCAAGCCTGAGTTCATTCTGTGCTTTAGCTTTTCTGACTTTGTGTCTACACGTGCTGGCTATTTGTTTGAATTCCTCTTTGGTGGTTTCCCCCCTTTTCCATTTTTTGTACACATCCTTTTTTAATCTTAATTCAGTTAAAAGTTCTTTAGATAGCCACCCTGGCTTCTTTAGGCACCTTCCATGTTTCCGTCTCATTGGTATTGCCTGACGTTGTGCTTTTACTATCTCCCTCTTAACAAACTCCCAGCCATCATGAACTCCCTTTCCTTTTAGTATTGCTGTCCATGGGATCTCACCCAGCACTTCCCTAAGTTTTATGAAGTCGGCTTTCTTAAAGTCAAGAAATTGAGTCCTAGTATGCTTGGCTGCTCCTTTCCGCTGTATAGTAAACTTCAGAAGAGCATGATCACTCGCGCCTAATGATCCTTCCACTTCTACCCCACTAACCAGGTCATCAACATTGGTTAGGACCAGATCTAAAATGGCTGTTCCTCTTGTTGCTTCTCCCACTTTCTGGACAATGAAGTTGTCTGCAAGGCCAGTGAGGAATCTGTTTGACCTTATGCTCTTGGCTGAGTTTGACGTCCAACAAATATCCGGGTAATTGAAGTCCCCCATTACTACTATCTCCCTTCCTTTTGCATGCTTGGCCATCTGTTCCAGGAAGGCATCATCTATGTCCTCCGTTTGGCTTGGGGATCTATAGTAAACTCCCACAATGAGGTCTCTGTTATTCTTCTCTCCCTTAATTTTGACCCAAATGCTCTCACATTGGCTTTGAGGTTCTAAATCTTGGATCTCTTCACAGGTATACACATCCCTGACATATAACGCCACTCCTCCTCCTTTCTTGTCTGGTCTGTTTCTCTGAAATAGATTGTATCCCCCCATTATTACATTCCAATCGTGGGACTTATCCCACCAGGTTTCAGTGATGCCTATTATGTCATATTTAGTTTGCTGTACCAAGAGCTCAAGCTCATCTTGTTTATTTCCCATGCTTTGCGCATTAGTGTACAGACATTGAAGTCCATTAATCATTCCCCCGTGTCTCTTATTTAAGGATTTTTTCCTCCCACCACTAGGTCTGCGTGCTGTTTGCTCCATTTGGTCTATGACATTTGGATGATCATCTTCATTAATTGATAGACTCCTACCTTCAGGAGCACTGTCTCCCTCCCCCACATTAGTCAGTTTAAAGCCCTCCTGATGAGATTTCTGAGATTTTTGGCAAAAACATTCCTCCCAACCGTTGTGAGGTGCAGCCCATCACTTGCCAGAAGTCCATCTTCAAGAAACTGCAGTCCGTGATCTAAGAATCCAAACTGTTCCTGTTTACACCATTTGCGAAGCCAGCTGTTCACTTCCACTATTTTCCCCTCTCTCCCTGGGCCACGTCGTTCAACTGGGAGGACAGACGAGATGACAATTTGTGCATTTAGTTGCTTCAATTTCCTGCCGAGAGCCTCGTAGTCTCTTTTGATCTTCTGGAGGCTATTGCTTGCAGTGTCATTGGTTCCCACATGAACCAAGAGGAATGGGTATTTGTCAGTGGGTTTTATGATTCCTTGCAGTCGTTCAGTTACATCTTGGATCTTAGCCCCGGGGAGACAGCACACTTCCCGAGACATCTTGTCAGGCCCACAGATCACTGCTTCTGTTCCCCTCAGTAGGGAATCCCCTATCACCACTACACGCCTCCTCTTGGGTTTGGTCGGGGTTCTTCCGTGAGCTGTCCGTTCCAAGGTCGCCTGCACATTCCCTGAGGACTGACTTTGCTGCTCGTCTTCATATACCTGATCGACTGTAATGAGGGAGAGATCCTCAAATGGAGTCTGCTCTTCGTCTTCCATGCTAGGGGAGAGGACCTCAAAGCGATTGTGTATTTCTAAACAATCAGAGTGAACCCTGGGCCTCCTACTTCTTTGAGTCACGTTTCTCCATATATCTGGCTCCTGTGTTGATGAACTAGCCTCCTTCTCAGGGGAGTCCCCTGTCTCCTCCTTGGTGGGGACGGTGTGCTCTGTTGCTTCCAAGAAGAGCTCCAGCTCTCTAATTCTTTGGAGCGTAGCTACACGTTCCTCCAGTTGCTGGACTTTGTCTTTTAAAAGGGCAATCAACATGCAATTGCTGCAGGTGAAGCTGCCTGCAACCCTTGGCAAGATGGCAAACATTGCGCAGGAATCGCAGGCGACTGCAGCTGTTCCCTCCCCTTCCATCTTGAGATCGTGTTGTTGGGGGTGGCTACAGAGGTCCTCCATCATAAAAAGGTTGAAGACAGGACAAATAACTTCGCCCACAAAAAAAAAAAAAACCTAGGTCTCCCCCAACAAACGTTTGAGACTAGCTCCCCTAAATCTAAAAGATGGATATAACTGCCCTACAAACTCTGATAAGCTCCTCCCACAGCTAATCCCCTGCCTCAACAGAAACCCTGCCCCCTCTGACCTTTACACAGGGAAAACAGCTAATCAGCCACAAGAAACACACACACAAGAAAACCCTTTTTGCTCCTTCTTCAACTGCTGCCCTACAAACTCTGATAAGCTCCTCCCACAGCTAATCCCCTGCCTCCAACAGAAACCCTGCCCCCTCTGACCTTTACACAGGGAAAACAGCTAATCAGCCACAAGAAACACACACACAAGAAAACCCTTTTTGCTCCTTCTTCAACTGCTGCCCTACAAACTCTGAGTTCAGCTTCTGAGTGTATTGGCAGAGACCCAGGCCGGTGCAGGAGTGGAGAGGAGCTGAAAAAGGCTTCTGTTTGCTGAAGTGGGGAGTCCGAAGAGCACCCAGACATCCCCCAGATGAAAGACACTTCTTTTTTTACAAAATTTTGTATTAGATTTTCAACAATTATAGCAAATATCACATAACAGAATAACAAACAAAAACAAGAAGACAAGAAAGTACATCAAAAAAGAAAACAATAAACAAGTGAACAATAAAAACAAACTTAATTCTTTAAAAATCCAACCTTATAAACATATTATTGACTTCCCCTAGTCCCTCCCTTCTGAGTTTCCTTGTATCTGGATGTAACAGCTTTCCAGTATCATCATTAAACAAAAATATTTCCAATTGTAATCTAACTTATTCACTTTTCTTACTGTTGTAAATCCCACTTATTTAGTTGAATCCTAATTTAATCCTAGGCCTATTTGGTACTTTCGAGTAATTTCTAATTTTTCAGATGAAAGACACTTCTATTGAGAACCTCTCAATCTCTCTCTGCCCCTTCCAAGCTTCGTCTTGTTGTGTAGGAGGCCTTTGTAAATGGACAGTGAACTAGAATTCCATATACAGAAGCCAGAATCTGGTATGTATTTGAGAAAAGAGGTGGCTGTTGGAGAAAACGGTTTCTGCCCAGACCAAGTTTCAACCCATCAAGATTTCAGCTTGACATTTCGAGACGGGAAATGTCTGGACTGGAATGGTGGCCAGTTCAGGGGAAAGGCTCTTCGTTCTCAACAATTCCCAAGGGAATTGGCCGCCGGTGCCACCCAGAGGCGCTCTGTGCTGCAGAATCCGTCCCTAGCCCCACATGATGCCCTTTCCTTAACTCCGGAGGAGCTCGCTGTGGGGTGTGCTTCTGCTGGTGTGGGGTGCAAGGGGCCTACGAGAGAGGGGAGACTTTGCTGCTGGCTGTTCCCATCACAGGCAAATGAGCAGCTCCTTGTTATTCTTGATAACTTGACAGGCTCCTCTCCGCCGCTCGTTTTCTGGTGACGCTCATTCCTCCCGGGTGGCTTTTAAAGGTCACCCTTCTCTCTCCCTCTCCTTCAATTGTCTCATTGTGCGCCGAAAAAGCAGGGGGGGGGACCAAAGGGGGCAAAATGAAAACGCTCCACAAAGGCACTTCAAAGGCCCGGAGTGACTCGCAAGGGGACAGAGGCAGGTTAGAAGGGGATCTTTGCGTCTGGAGAGGCACTTGCCAGGGTAGCACAACTCATTCACTAGGGTACGTTCCGGGCAGCGGTGTGGAGCCTCAGGTCCACAGACAGAATGTGGCCCTCCCGGAAGCTTTAAGTGGCCCTTGGGACTCTCCTTTCACTGGCCTTGCTGCACATCCTCCTCTAGCGTTTTCTCCAAGCTGGGAGCTGTGTCTTTGAACTCTGTTGATCATAGAATTATAGCATGGGAAGGGACCTCTGAGGGTCATCTAGTCCAACCCCCTGCAATGCAGGAATCTCAGCTAAAGCATCCATGACAGATGCCCATCCAATCTCTGCTTAAAACCTCCGAGGAAGGAGGATAATTCAGATGGAAATTCCCAGGTGCCAAAAAAAAGGTTATTTATGTATGCAACAACTGCGGCCCATGTTTGGTTAGCCCAAAAGTGGAAAACAAGCGAGGTGCCAGCCAAAGAAGAACGGCAACTTAAGTTGACGGAATATGCACAACTTGCAGACTTAACATAAAGAATAAAACAAAAAGAGCAGATGGTTAAGTAAGATTGGAAAATGTTGACTTAATATATGGGAAATAATTGTGTACAGCTGAAAATGCCGGCAGCATTAAGATAAATTCAACAGTGTAAATAAGCTTTAATGGATGCAATAATGGAAAATTGATGGGTATAGTTTTTGTAAAATATGCAGGGATTTGTGATGTGTAACATGAACCATGGAAAGAGAAGAAGGGAAGTCATTGATATCTAGGCCTAGGACCCGTGTGCCTACCTACGGGACTGCCTCTCCTGGTATGCCCCGCGGAGGACCTTAAGGTCCTCAAATGACAACACTTTGGAGGTCCCAAGTCGCAAGGTGGTTAGATTGGTCTCAGCTAGGGCCAGGGCCTTTTCAGTACTGGCCCCAACTTGGTGGAACGCTCTGTCACAGGAGACTAAGGTCCTGTGGGACTTGACATCTTTCCGCAGGGCCTGCAAGACAGAGCTGTTCTGCCTGGCCTTTGGTTTGGACTCAGTCTGACCCTTATGTTTCCCTCCCCTTATGGTTTTGATCTATGGGCTACAGTGGTACGTCGGGTTACATACGCTTTAGGTTACATACGCTTCAGGTTACAGACTCTACTAACCCAGAAATACTGCTTCAGGTTAAGAATTTTGCTTCAGGACGAGAACAGAAATTGTGCTCCGGTGGTGCGGCGGCAGCAGGAGGTCCCATTAGCTAAAGTAGTGCTTCAGGTTAAGAACAGTTTCAGGTTAAGAACGGACCTCCGGAACGAATTAAGTACTTAACCCGAGGTACCACTGTATTTCATCTGATCCATCCACTGTAATTACTAAGTTTGCAGATGATACTACCATAATGGGTCTAATTGCAGGTGGAGATGAATCAGCGTACAGGGGGGAGGTTCAAAAAGCATCTACATGGTGCTTAGAGAATAACTTGACCTAAATATTAGCAAGATAAAGGAGAAGGTGTTGGACTTTCGGAGGAAGAGAGGGGAACTAGCCCCATTGTACATGGGGGGGGGGTTGTGTGTAGAGAGTCTCTTCCTTTAAATTCCTGGGAGTTTACCTTAGTGAAGACCTCACTTGGAAAAACAATATAACTCAGAAAGTCTTTACAGAGGGTGGTGAACACAGCACATGATATCATGGGCTGTCCCCTGAGTCTGCTAGATGACATCGCAAGGGATCGTTGCCTTAGGAGAGCAGAAAAATTCTCAGGGACAATTCACATCCCGGCCAGCACCTCTTTAATCTTCTACCCTCGGGCAGGAGATATAGAAGTATAATCAGCCATACCAGCAGGCTAAAAAACAGTTTCTATCCGTGGGCTGTTAGGCTGCTGAACGGAAAATAATATAGTGCAGCTGACTTTCGTGGTTGATGTGTTGTGCGACAACAGGCAAAGTAAGATGGACTTGAACCAGAGAATCTCAGAACAAGAGATAGAGGCTGCCATTCAGAGTATGCAACTGGGCAAATCTCCGGGACCAGATGGACTGACTTCTAGATACTACAAATCGCTGAAGGAATGGTTGATTCAACCACTAAGAGAAGTTTGTAATGAGATCCTTGAGGGAAAAAGGGCACCTGAATCGTGGAAAGAGGCATATATTTCACTCATACCAAAGTCAGAGACTGAAAAGACTCAACTCAAGAACTACCGCCCGATATCACTCCTCAATGTGGATTACAAAATTTTTGCAGACATTTTGGCAAAAAGATTTAAAAGAGTTTTGATGGAGAAGATTCATAAAGACCAAGCAGGCTTTCTCCCTAAAAGACACCTAGCAGACAATGTAAGGAATGTAATAGACATTTTGGAAAAGCTGGAGGTGAATATAAACACTAAAGCAGTATTGATCTTTGTGGACGCGGAGAAAGCCTTTGATAATATCTCTTGGAGTTTTATGAGGAAGAATCTTCATGGGATGGGGGTAGGCCAGGGTTTTGAGAATGGTATGGCTGCAATATATTCTGAACAAAAAGCTAAGCTGATTGTAAATAATGTCGTGACTGAGGAGCTTAAGATAGAAAAAGGAACTCGGCAGGGGTGCCCAATTTCCCCATTACTTTTTATTTCGGTTCTGGAGGTGTTGCTGAATATGATAAGAAATGACCAGCAGGTCAAAGGTGTGCAGGTCGGAGCTAAACATTACAAGTTAAGAGCGTATGCAGATGACCTAGTATTGACTTTGCAAGAGCCAAACACTAGTACGAAAAGGGTTTTAGAAATAATTCAACAATTTGGCCAGGTGGCTGGATTTAAGTTGAATAAGCAAAAAACTAAAGTCTTAGGGAAAAACCTAACAGATATGGAAAAGGAGAAATTTCAGGAGGAAACAGGTTTGACAGTGGTTAAGAAAGTCAAATACCTAGGGGTTTATTTAACACCTAAGAATGTTAATTTGTATAAGGACAATTATGAAAAATGTTGGTCAGAGATTAAAAAAGATCTAGAAATATGGTCAAATCTGAAACTGTCAATGTTAGGCCGAATTGCAGTAATTAAAATGAATGTATTGCCTAGAATGTTATTTTTGTTTCAGACCTTGCAGATTCTTGACAAGATGGAATGTTTTAAGAGGTGGCACAAAGACATTTCGAAATTTGTCTGGCAGGGCAAAAAGCCCCGAATTAAATTCAAAATACTGACTGACGCTAAAGAAAGAGGGGGTTTTGCCCTGCCGGACCTAAAATTGTACTATGAGGCAGCAGCGTTTTGCTGGCTGAAAGAATGGATGCTCCTCGAGAACACGGACATCTTGGATCTGGAAGGCTTCAATAATGCTTTTGGTTGGCATGCATATCTTTGGTATGACAAGGTTAACAGTACTTTTAAAAATCACATTGTTAGAAAAGCATTATTTAATGTCTGGATAAGATACAAAGACTTATTGGAAAATAAAACCCCTAGATGGGTGTCACCAGTGGAGGCTAAAGCAGTGAAGAAACTCAATATGGAGGTCGGATGGCCGAAGTATTGGGAAATTTTAGAACAGGATGGAGACAAGGTTAAATTACAAAGTCAGGAGAAATTGAAGCACAAAGTAGAAAATTGGTTTCAATATCGCCAAATAATGGAAATTTTTAAACAGGATAGGAAAATCGGTTTCCAAGTGGAGAAATCAAAACTAGAGACCGAATTGCTAGAACCCAATACTAAGAATTTATCTAGAATGTATAACTTGCTGTTGAAATGGAACACACAGGATGAAACAGTTAAATCTGCTATGATTAAGTGGGCGCAGGATGTTGGACACAATATTATGTCAGATGACTGGGAATGGTTATGGAACACCGGTATCAAATTTACGGCATGTAATGCCTTAAAGGAAAACATTATGAAAATGGTATACAGGTGGTACATGACCCCAGTCAAGCTGGTAAAAATCTATCATTTGCCCGATAATAAATGTTGGAAATGTAAAGAGACTGAAGGTACTTTTTACCACCTTTGGTGGACATGCCCGAAGATAAAGGCCTTCTGGGAAATGATCTATAATGAAATGAAAAAGGTACTTAAATGTACATTTTCTAAAAAACCAGAGGCCTTTCTCTTGGGCATTGTCGGCCAATTGGTGACAAAGAAAGATAGAAATTTCTTTATGTATGCCACAACAGCAGCAAGAATACTCATCGCAAAGTATTGGAAGACACAAGATTTACCTACTCTGGAAGAATGGCAGATGAAAGTGATGGACTACATGACACTGGCTGAGATGACAGGCAGAATCCGTGACCAACGCAAAGAGATGGTGGAAGAAGAATGGAAAAAATTTAAGAGCTATCTTAAGGACTACTATAAACTCAACGAATGTTAAAATGTTGTGGTTGCTAGAAGTAACAGGGTACAGGGATACAAGGTTAGATAATAAAGGAGGACTAAGACGACAGAGATTAGAAAGTAACAACTGGGAGTTGCTAGTTCAAATATGGACACTGGGGAAGTCCAAGAAAAGAGGTTTATGAAAATATCTTTGAAAGTATTTTGTATGTTTGTTTTGTTTTGTGTTTGTTTGTTCTTCTTAAAAATGCTGTAAAACCAATAAAAATTTATTAAAAAAAAAAAAAAGAAATACTGCTTCAGGTTAAGAATTTTGCTTCAGGACGAGAACAGAAATTGTGCTCCGGTGGTGCGGCGGCAGCAGGAGGTCCCATTAGCTAAAGTAGTGCTTCAGGTTAAGAACAGTTTCAAGTTAAGAACGGACCTCCGGAACGAATTAAGTACTTAACCCGAGGTACCACTGTATTTCATCTGATCCATCCACTGTAATTACTAAGTTTGCAGATGATACTACCATAATGGGTCTAATTGCAGGTGGAGATGAATCAGCGTACAGGGGGGAGGTTCAAAAAGCATCTACATGGTGCTTAGAGAATAACTTGACCTAAATATTAGCAAGATAAAGGAGAAGGTGTTGGACTTTCGGAGGAAGAGAGGGGAACTAGCCCCATTGTACATGGGGGGGGGTTGTGTGTAGAGAGTCTCTTCCTTTAAATTCCTGGGAGTTTACCTTAGTGAAGACCTCACTTGGAAAAACAATATAACTCAGAAAGTCTTTACAGAGGGTGGTGAACACAGCACATGATATCATGGGCTGTCCCCTGAGTCTGCTAGATGACATCGCAAGGGATCGTTGCCTTAGGAGAGCAGAAAAATTCTCAGGGACAATTCACATCCCGGCCAGCACCTCTTTAATCTTCTACCCTCGGGCAGGAGATATAGAAGTATAATCAGCCATACCAGCAGGCTAAAAAACAGTTTCTATCCGTGGGCTGTTAGGCTGCTGAACGGAAAATAATATAGTGCAGCTGACTTTCGTGGTTGATGTGTTGTGCGACAAGCACACAGAGTGCAATGAGATTGAGTGCTTGGGGGGGGGGAGGCTAGGTTAATTTTATTGTACACAGGTTGTACCTTGACAATAAAGGTATTATTACAGTCATACCTCGGGTTACAGACACTTCAAGTTGTGTTTTTTCGGGTTGTGGATCGCCGAAACCCGGAAGTACTGGAATGGGTTACCCCAGGTTTCGGCGGTTGCACATGCGCAGAAGTGCCGAATCACAACCCGTGCATGCGCAAACACGCCGCTGTGGGTTGCGAACGTGCATACCGCACGGATCATGTTCGGAACCCGAGTGTCAACTGTATTATTATTATTATTATTATTATTATTATTATTATTATTATTATTATTATTACAGTGGTACCTTGGGTTACATGCGCTTCAGGTTACATACGCTTCAGGTTGTAGACTCCGCTAACCCAGAAATAGTACCTCGGGTTAAGAACTTTGCTTCAGGATGAGAACAGAAATCGTGCAGCGGCGGCGGCAGCAGGAGGCCCCATTAGCTAAAGTGGTGCTTCAGGTTAAGAACAGACCTCTGGAACGAATTAAGTATGTAACCAGAGGTACCACTGTATTATTATTATTATTATTATTATTATTATTATTATTACATGGACCCTTGGCCTGATCCTGCAGAGCTCTTTTATAAGGTTTTGTGGAGGGATCAGAGCTGCTCTATAAACTTCCTCCAGACTTACTGCAATAATAAATGATGGCCTGGCTGCATACTCTCGGAAGGCTGCCAGGGCAGGTGTGTCGCAGTCCTTCCGTTCCAGAACGAGAATGGCCAGAGATGTTGGGCTCTGCTCTGCTGTTCCCCGCTAAGTGAGAGATCTTGGATAGTGGGACAGACTCTCTCAGATTGGGGGGGGGGGGCGTGGACCCTCCTTCACCCGAGATTTCCCAATAGAGGTAGGATAAGCGGTCAGGGATTCCTTAGGTGTGATTCCTGCGCTGCAGGTAATTTGGCTACAGCAACATCAGGGGGTCTCTTCGAACTCGTTAGCTCTATGATTCTAAGTGTGTGGAAACTCTGTACATGCACAGAGACACTTTTATTTATCATGTAGCATTGCCTTGTATTAAAGACGAAATGGGGGGTTCAGGCCAGCATACAAAGACACAACCGATGGCAAGCAAAATACAGTGATACCTTGGCTCTCAAATGCCTTGGTTCTCAAACAACTTGGAACCCGAACATTGCAAACCCGGAAGTAAGTGTTCTGGTTTGCAAACTTTTTTCGGAAGCCGAACGTGCTCCGTTTTGAGTGTTACGCTTCCAATTTGAGTGTTACTCTTCCGATGTGAGTGCCACACTTCCATTTTGAGTGTCACGCTGAGGTCTGTCTGTTTTTGCTATTTATTTTGCATTTTTGCAGCCTTTTCGTTTTGCTTTTGTGACTGTGTGGAACCCAGTTCAGCTACTGATTGATTGATTGTGTGACTGCAGTACAATGTTTATTGCTTTCGTTTTATGGATCTGTGGGCTTGTTAGATAGTAAAACCCATGTTAAATTGCTGTTTTAGGGGTGGTTTTTAAAAGTCTGGAAAGGATTAATCCATTTTGCATCACTTTCTATGGGAAAGCATGCCTTGGTTTTGGAATGCTTTGGTTTTGGAACAGACTTCTGGAACGGATTGAGTTTGAGAAACAAGGTACCACTGTACAATGAATTGTATCCGTCACAATGTACCCTCTTATTACAAGGCATGCAGTACATATAAGCTCCAGAATCATCAAAATAAGTACCATATTACAATTAATGATATATTTTCATTATCTCCGGCACAAGAAAATTCTTGTATCGGTGGAGCAGATGTAGCAAGCAGAACTGGAGTCTGGAGATCTCAAGTTTCTTTTTTAAAAAAAAAAAATATTTATTGAGATTTTACACAAAAGAAAAACAGTGTGATACAAAATACAAAAAAAACCCAGATAGTTAAAAAAGTAGAAAAAGAAGAAAAAAAAAGAAAAACATATCTTAAAAAAGAAATAATCCATTTTTCAATATCTTTAGGTCCATTTGCTTATTTCCTTGACCTCCTCACACCTCCCCTTTTTGTATTCCCGTTTACAAAGTCCTTTCAGCAAATCCTTACCCTCTTTCATTTATCTTTACTCTATATTCTTAACCTATTATAACTCTATATTTTCATCCATATAACTATCTATATTTACATATTCTTTTTAGCCTTAATACCAAAACCACTTATTTTCAGTCCAACATCATTTTAACATTCATTAATTTTACAGTATTTCTGCAGATAGTCTTTGAATTTCTTCCAGTCTTCTTCCACCATTTCTTCTCCCTGGTCTGGAGATCTCAAGTTTCAAAGAGCAAGTCCTTCTTCAGCCTGTGTGGGCCGGAATCCCTGTTTTTTTTCTACAGTGGACGCTTGGGTTACAAATGTGATCCATGCAGGATGAACGTTCACAACCCGCAGCTTTCGCAACCCGCACCTGCGCACCTGCGCATGCACTGGTTGCAATTTGGCACTTCTGCGCATGCACAATGCGCGATTGAGCGCTTCTGTGCATGCGCATCCGCCGAAAAGCGAAAGTAACCCGTTCCGGTACTTCCGGGTTTTGGCGGGTCTATAACCCAAAAAATCGCAACATGAAGTGTCTGTAATGCGAGGTATGACTGTATTTGTGTGTTTTTACACAGTGGGCTCCACATATTAAAGACTAGGCATGGGCAAGTATCACAAGGAAGGATGTTTGGTCAGCCCATCAAGCCCCACTGGAGTTGCTTTAGTGCAGATTTCTTCATTGCAAGGGGTTGGTTTGGATGACCCTCGGGGGTCCCTTCTCTAGGTATAATTCCACACACACCCCAGTGACATCACTGCACCTGTGAGCATTGCAGCTGTCTTGCTGGTAGAGCCGGGAGAATTCCCAGCTCTGGGCTGAGAGTCTTGTTTTCTGTCGCTGGCACCAGTGGCGTGTTTCTGCTGCCCTGACGCATGTCCCTTCGCAAAGCTCTCCAGGAGCTGAGCCGTGCAGCTTTTGTGACGTTGCGCAAGGAAGCCCCTGCAACTCCTGGCATTGCACACGGCTGCTGCATGGACAACTCTTGGGGAAACAACCCCCCCTGCACCCGCAATTCCTTAGTGGTTCTGTGGGCTCCGTCAATATCCCTCCCTCCCCCCCCCATGTAAATGTGACTCACCACTGGCGACTCTCCACCTGTCAAGGTGATGGATTGCCCTTGTTGGCTCTCCGTGTGCAAAGGGCTGGCAGGGACCGGGAAAGACGGAGTCTCTTAAGGAGAAACGGGCTTGCAGGCCAGGCCAGCACAGAGGCAGCAAGAGATGAGCTTTCCTGCCTTCTCTGTGCCTAACACAGGGGAAGAGCCCAAAGGTTCGGGGGGGCAGCAGCTGCCCCCAAAGATGAACTTTGCAACCCCCTCCCCAGAGAAGCCAGGCTGACCATCCTTGCTGTCCTTCTGCCTCCAGGTGAAGGCCTTTGGGAATTGGCTGCTTTTAAGGGGAGGGCTGCATGATCACTGCAGATGGTGACAGCAGTCACGAAATTAAAAGAGGCCTGCTTCTTGGGAGAAAAGCAATGACAAACCTAGACAGCACAGGCATCACCTTGCCGACAAAGACCCGTATAGTTAAAGCTATGGTTTTCCCAGTAGTGATGTATGGAAGTGAGAGCTAGACCATAAAGAAGGCTGATCGCCGAAGAATTGATGCTTTTGAATTCTGGTGCTGGAGGAGACTCTTGAGAGTCCCATGGACTGCAAGAAGATCCAACCTCTCCATTCTGAAGGAAATCAGCCCTGAGTGCTCACTGGAGGGACAGATCCTGAAGCTGAGGCTCCAATACTTTGGCCACCTCATGAGAAGAGAAGACTCCCTGGAAAAGACCCTGATGTTGGGAAAGATGGAGGGCACAAGGAGAAGGGGACGACAGAGGACGAGATGGTTGGATAGTGTTTTCGAAGCTACCAGCCAGAGTTTGACCAAACTGCGGGAGGCAGTGGAAGACAGGAGTGCGTGGCGTGCTCTGGTCCAGGGGTCACGAGGAGTCGGACACGACTAAACGACTAAACAACAAGGGGAGGGCTGTTTTTGTCATGATGCTCTGTTTCAGTAGAATACACACATAAATATACAGTGGTACCTTGGGTTACAGACGCTTCAGGTTACATACGCTTCAGGTTACAGACTCCGCTAACCCAGAAATAGTACCTCAGGTTAAGAACTTTGCTTCAGGATGAGAACAGAAATCGTGCTCTGGTGGCACGGCAGCAGCAGGAGGCCCCATTAGCTAAAGTGGTGCTTCAGGTTAAGAACAGACCTCCAGAACGAATTAAGTTCTTAACCTGAGGTACCACTGTATATATGGGGTGTTAGGAGAGGGATAGGACCTCCAGTGGGGGACACCTTGTGCTCCTTCTGAGGCAGTTTGTCCACCTTTGGTCCCCACCCTGCACTCAGCTCTCACCTGTGGCTCCTAGAAGCTGGCAGCATGCGACAGCGGCCACAATCCCGGGAGCAGCTTTGACTGGCCGGCTAAACGAGATGAGGGTAGCCGATTGGTCTTAAACCCTCAGGGAGTTATGGGCTTCCCCTTCATGTGAAAGACAGCCTCTGACAGATTGAGCAGACAGGATCAAAAGTGGATCCAATGGTCAAGAAGGCGGTTTCTGCAGAGGGAAGTGAGGGGCAGGTGGGGAAGGAGAAGGAGAACTCTGACCTTAAACCTCCGCTGCTTTGCAGGATATCTTTGGGAGAAGGAAAGGCTAAAGAGCAAATCCTACACAAATACAGTGTGGAGTTGGATGGATTGTTAGAATTCCTGCTCCGTGATTGCAGTCATGGGTTTGTTGTCTTTCACATGACGGTGTATGTTTTGACTCCACAGAGTGGGAAGTGACGGAGACAGGATGTTTGTGTTCCTGTGTTCCATGAAGTGGGACTATTGTCCTTTGTCTTTTTCTCTTTGCTGTCTGATGCTAGAGAGAGAGGGAGCCATGTTGCAGTGCTCTGTGTGTGTTGATATGTAGATAAAATAGATTAGCCAAAATGCTGAGTTGCTGAGGTCTATTATGCAACTGCGCAAACTCTGTGGATCCCTAAGTGTGCCGATGTCTGTTGGCATCAGTTGCTGTGATGTTCTGGCTGAAGAAAGGTTATGAAGCTCCCGAACAATCAGCCAGGAGGGAGGGAACATGCCAGTCGGGCATGGGTCTCTGCCAGGGTCCTACTCGAGTGTAGGCTGAACTCCTGACACCTTGTACGCCTCCTTCCGGCAACTCCTGCAGCCAAGCTGGTGACAAATGCCTTGCTGTGTTTTCCTCCCCATCAACAAGACCTAGATGGGTGTCTTGTCAACTGGGCAGCTCAGGATCTCCAGACACGCAGCCCAGGAAGTCACTTTGCTGCTGCTAACACAGTGGCTGGACCTCCCACTGCACACTCCATTGTCACACAAGATAGACAGATGCCAACAATAACAACATTCTCTCTGTGTGTGAGTGTCTCTCGATAGATGATAGATAGATGATAGATAGATGATAGATATAGATAGATAGATAGATGATAGATAGATAGATAGATGATAGATAGATAGATAGATAGATAGATAGATAGATAGATAGATATCCGCCTTGAGTCCCTGTCAGGGAAAAAGCTGGGACAAATAAAATAATAACAAATACTTATTAGCAGACTTTAATTACCAGACTTTAATTTGCTCTGAACTCATTTTAAGATGTATTTTAATTAATAGATTGCCTGTTTTTATGTTCTTTGTATACTGTGTTAGTTTTATGATGTTAGCGGGGCACAAATAAATAAAAAAATATTATTTATTTATTAAAGCATTGGGTAGGGGAGTGCTATTTGGCAAAATAAATCAATAAATAAAGATACGACACAATGAATAACAGGTGGATCAGAGGGAGGGGGGGTCATTCAGGGAAGGGCTGCATCTCAGTGCTAGAGCGTCAGAAGAAGCTGCTGGATCCGGCCAAGGGCCCATCTAGTCCCGTATCCTGTTCTCACAGTGGCCAGCCGGATGCCCCGATGGGAAACTGCAAGCAGGATTCGAACTCAAGACACCTCTCCCATCCTGTGGTTTCCTGCACGTGGCATAGAGAGCAGCACCTCTTCCTTCAGCCGTGGAGGCAGAACCTAGAAGCCCTTGATGGTCCTCTCCTCCACCCTCAATCTATCTCGTCCTCTTTAAAGCCCTCGGAGGGCAGCACAGAGCTAACCTGTGGAACTCTCTCCCACAGGAGGCAGTGATGACAGCCAGCTTGTATGGCTTTAAAGGAAGATAAGGCAAATCCATGGGATGAGTCAATCGATAGCTGCCAGGCACAGTGGTCAGAGGCAGTGATGGAAGGGAGAGGGCTCTCATTCGTGGGTCTTGCTTTTAGGTTTCCCAGGATGGGCATCTGGTTGGCTCCTTGGCCTGACCTAGCAGGTTCTTCTTAGGTTCTTAAGAAACTGCCCCCCAGGACACTTCTCCATAGGAAAGGCTGCTCCCTTAAGGACTATGGGGCAGTGCCCATCTCAGTCATCCTGCCCTCAGCTGCCTACCTTTTTCCTTACAACTCATCCAAAGGCTGGTGGCACAACCTGTTGGCCTCCTCCTTCTTCTTTGCCTTGGTCTTGAGGAGAATGGAAAGAAAGCTAGAATGCCTTGGCTCTGCTTTGCCATGGGCTCTGGCGCCCCCTGGGGACGCGGGTGGCGCTGTGGGTTAAACCACAGAGCCCAGGGCTTGCCAATCAGAAGGTCGGCTGTTAGAATCCCCGCGACGGGGTGAGCTCCCGTTGCTCGGTCCCTGCTCTGCCAACCTAGCAGTTCGAAAGCACGTCAAAGTGCAAGTAGATCAATAGGTACCACTCCAGCGGGAAGGTAAACGGCGTTTCCGTGCACTGCTCTGCTTCGCCGAAGCGGCTTAGTCATGCTGGCCACATGACCTGGAAGCTGTACGCTGGCTCCCTCGGCCAATAAAGCGAGATGAGCGCCGCAACCCCAGAGTCAGCCACGACTGGACCTAATGGTCAGGGGTCCCTTTACCTTTACCTGGTGCCGCCTACTGCTGGCCTCCCTCCCAGTCCCGGTGGGCACCTGCCCCCTCTGCTTCCCCATGTCCAGGAAGTCTCCTTAAAGTTCCTGCATTTCTTTCTTAACACAGAGGCTTGCAACCTGAGAGCTGCCTCTGGCCGGCATAGACTCCTCTCCCTGGGTTGCTGAATCCTGTTCTCCTGCTCTAGAAACCGGCAGGTTTGGCCTAGGTAGGGAGAGAGGGGGGCGCTGACTTAATTTCGGTGACTTGGCACGCACCTCCAATTTAGAATTACCGAGCAGATGGCGGGAACGGACTGCAGCAGCCGATGAATAATGAGAGCAAGGGAAGCAGGAACGTGGGGAGATGTCTGCACACAAATACAAGGAGCTTGGGGCGCCGGCAAGGAATCTGCAGCCACACTGGGCCTGCAACAGGATTTGGACTGGGCCTGTTGGGGCAGCTGGGGGTGGCCGAGGGCAGCTGGCGCTGGATACAGGAGGGACCTTGTTGTAGGCAGAAGAGGGCGGATGTTGTAGGGGAGCAGAGATCCAAGAAGGGGACTCTCCTGGCTGCAGCCTGGCTGGCTGGCGATGCTGATGAGTCCCTGGCCCTGCATTAATTTGCACGCCTTTCTGTTAGCTGCAACCACCTGCTCAATGGCTCCGCGCCAGCAAGGCTTGTTGAGGTGTGCTGAGGCAGGGATCTCGGCCCCGCCTGGGTTGATCTGCGGCAGCTCACTAATTGCAGTCAGAAGTAGCGGAACGCAAGGCAGGGCAAGCAGGCTGCCTCCAAGGCCTCACCGAAGCCTCCTTGGAAAGAGAGCAGGATGCTACTGCTCATTGCCAGACATTCTTTGTCACAGGGGGTTGGGCTGGATGACCCTTGGGGGTCCCTTTCAACTCTGCAGTTCTGTGGTTCTTTGGCCCCATGCACACACCTCCAGCAAGTGGTCGTGGTTGGGCGTAGGAGGTGGTGCAGAGAAAAGAAATCCCAGCCAGCTTAGACTTCTTAGGTATGTGATACACACACACACATTTTCTGCTTTGCAGTTTAGAATATTCCTTTAAACAACCTTAAAATATCAATGACTTCCCTTCTTTTTCCAGGGTTCATTTTGTATAACATAAATCCCTGCAAAATAAAAATAAAAAAATAAAAAACGGTCTAGTAGCACCTTATAGATCATGGGTAGGCAAACTAAGGCCCGGGGGCCGGATCCGGCCCAATCGCCTTCTAAATCCAGCCTGTGGACGGTCCGGGAATCAGCATGTTTTTACATGAGTAGAATGTGCCTTTTTATTTAAAATGTATCTCTGGGTTATTTGTGGGGCATAGGAATTTGTTCATTTCTCCCCCTCCAAAATATAGTCTGGCCCCCCACGAGGTCTGAGGGACAGTGGACTGGCCCCCTGCTGAAAACGTTTGCTGACCCCTGTTATAGACCAACTAAGTTTGTTCTGGTATAAGCTTTCTTGTGCATGCACACTTCTTCAGATACATAAATCCCTGCATATTTTACACGAACTAAGCCATTCAGTATTCCATTATTACATCCATCAAAACTTATTCACACTGTTGAATTTATCTTAATGGGCTTCTTATGTATGTTACTTGTTTCATAAAATTTATATACCACTCGGTTGTGGTATATAAACAAAACAAACACTTAGGATGTAAAATCAGAAATAAACTAAACTAAAAACAAATACATCAACGTTCTGCATGTCTGGACAGGCTTGTCTAAGCAGAAATGTTTTTAGCAGGCACCAAACAGTGAAGTATCAATAGGCAGGGAGTTCCAAAGTGTGCCTGCTGCCACATGGAAAGATCAAGGTCTTACGAAGGCAGAACGGGCACCTACAGCAGTGTCCATTCTGCCGATTGAAGCTGTCAAGTGGCAAGGCGATCTCACGGGTCAACTGGTCCCAAACTGTTAAGAGTTTTACAGACTAATAGTAATGCCTTGGACCTGGCCTGGCAGCAAATGGGCAACCTCTGCCAATCTCTGAGCACAAGTGCTATGTGCTAAGAAGGTCTCACTCCTGTCAGCAGTCTTGCTGCAGCATCCTGCACTAACTTGCAGCTGCAGAATCAGGGGCGAGGGAAGCCCCACGTAGAGCGCATGGCAGCAATCCAGCCTCATCTTCCTCTGGGCATGGTGCCCACCCATTTTCAAGGGCCAAAGGTGGCCCAGGCACCTTCACTGAGCTCGGCTTCGCTCCTGGGCTGCTTGTCTGGGACCTGCCACGGTGGACTGATTGATTGATTGATTGATTGATTGATTGATTGAGTTTACTTATATGCCTCTTTTCCACTCTCAGCTGTGCCGAAAGCAGCTTACAGCAAACATTCGAAACATCAAAATATACAAAACGTCAGTACAGTGGTACCTCGGGTTACATACTCTTCAGGTTACAGACTCCGCTAACCCAGAAATAGTGCTTCAGGTTAAGAACTTTGCTTCAGGATGAGAACAGAAATCGTGTAGTGGTGGCGCGGCGGCAGTGGGATGCCCCATTAGCTAAAGTGGTGCTTCAGGTTAAGAACAGTTTCAGGTTAAGAACGGACCTCCAGAACAAATTAAATACTTAACCTGAGGTACCACTGTAAATTCAAAAACGGCAAGAAAAAACCCAACCGATTAAGAAACACAGAATAAATTCAATATTACAAAAAATAAATAAATGATAATTTAGTGGTGCAGCAACAAAACTGCTCGCACATTCGTACAAGGTATGGCCTCACACTGGATGGGAGAAATTCTTGCATTGCAGGGGGGTTGGACTAGATGACCCTCGGGTACCCCCACCCAGCTCTACGATTCTGTGAAAGCAAAACAAGAGCTAACTGGCAATGGCGTTTCTGGTCTTCCTGCGCTCCTCTCACCAGGCTAGATTGTGTGTGGTTGAGTCCCACTTCCTTACTCCAGAGCAGGGGTCTGCAACCTTTAAGACAAAAAGAGCTACTTGGACCCGTTTCCGAAGAAAAAACAACAACTGGGAGCCACAAAACCATTGCGACATTTAAAACAAATATATCTCCGGAGCCACGATCTGACAGCGGGCGGGAAGGTGATGTCGGGACAGTGCGTGACTAACGCACGCACCGCCCCCATGCGACGTAACAGCCAGTACAGTGCCCGCCACAGTGGGGAGTGTCGGGGCGCACAATGCACCTCCTCCCCTCGCTAGTATCCGCCCCGGAGCCGCAGCAAAGATGTAAAAGAGCCACATGCGGCTCCGGAGCCGCGGGTTGCAGACCCCTGCTCCAGAGGAATCTGGCAGCAACAAAAGGCAAATGTGGGGGGGTTTTGGGGGGGGCAATGATGGCCAGTGTCTTCCCCAGCGCCCTGGAAGTAGCAGCTGCTGCTGCTGTTGCAGGTCTTATTGCAGCCGCCTTCCCAACCTCAGAGGTCCACATTCACTGGATTCACATGGTGGCCATGAGGCAGCAGTAGGGACTTTGTGGGGTGCAGTGAGGAAGGTCCAACTCCCCTGCAATCTCCTCCCCTTTTTCTCCCTGCAGGAGCCATCGAGAATCGGTGCCCTTGCCTGAAGGGCACTTGAGCCGAATGGCGTTGGCACGGGGGGTGGGGAGAGGATCTAGAGGCCCCCATTTGATAGATGAGGAGGCAAACCCGACTCGATTTTCCATCTCTCCCTCAGCCTCTGTCATTATTATCAATTACGCCAGGAGGGGAGCAGCCTGCCAGCCGCTGTAGCAGCCGCCCCACCCTTCCTGCGGCCCAGAGGGGCGAGGGTGCAGCTAGGGAGCTGGGATCCAGAAGGACCGCCAGTCCTAGCCTAAACCCCCTGGAAGTGAGCTTTCACATCAGGGAAGGCTGTGTGGCTGTGGGACCATAAAACCATAGAATTGTAGGGTGGGGAAGGCCAACCCCCAACCCCCCCGGCAGGTAGCCGTCCAACCTGAAAGTGAGAGTCATTTGGAAGTGGAACGAAGAATCCCAGAAGGTGGTGGAGTCTTATTTCCTTGGATAGCCATCTGCCAGGATTTCGTTAGTTGCAATTCCTGCTTCGCAGAGGGTTGGTCTAGAGACCAGTGCTTCCTAAACTATCCACTCTCAGCTGTGCCGAAAGCGGCTTACAGCAAACATTCGAAACATCAAAATATACAAAGCGTCAGTACTGTGGTACCTCGGGTTACATACGCTTCGGGTTACAGACTCCTCTAACCCAGAAATATTACCTCTGGTTAAGAACTTTGCTTCAGGATGAGAACAGAAATTGTATTCTGGTGGCACGGCGGCAGCAGGAGGCCCCATTCGCTAAAGTGGTGCTTCAGGTTAAGAACAGTTTCAGGTTAAGAACGGACTTCCGGAACGAATTAAGTACGTAACCAGAGGTACCACTGTATGCACTTAAAATGCAGCCTCATTTCAGTGGAAACCCAGATCAAAAACTTTTTGGGGGAGAAAACGTCAAATCTTCACCAAGGCCAAATATCCAGACTGGTCCTACATGGGCCAGAAAAGCCAGGGAACAACTCTGTCTCACAGGCCCCGCAGAAAGAAATCAGATCCCACAGGGCCCTGGTCTCATGAGGCAGAGCGTTCCACCAGCCCGGAGCCAGTGTTGAAAAGGCCCTGGCTCTGGTTGAGGCTAATCTGATTTCCTTAGGACCTGGGACCTCTAGGGTGTTGCTATTTACGGACCTTAAGGTCCTCCACAGGGCATACCGGGAGAGGCGGTCCCGTAGGTACGAGGGTCCTACAACTACCAACCCCTATCATCCCTAGCTAGCAGGACCCAGGGGGTCAGGGGTGAAGGGAACTGTAGTCCAAAAACATCAGGAGACCCAAGTTTGGGGAAGATTGGTCTTAGATGACTCTTGAGCGTGCCTTCCAGCGTTGCAATTCTGTTGTTTTTTTAAAAAAGATATTTATTAAAAGTTTAATAGTTACAGAACAAAGAAGAAAGAAACAATAAAAAGTTCACAATACATCAAAAATAAACAAAAAACAGTACAGCAAAACAACAAGAAAAGCACAAACATTTAAAAACACATCGAATATCCCTATATATCTACCTTTCATTTACTTGTATCATTGACCTCCTCACATCTCCCTTTTTTGTATTCTTGTTCAATTAGCTATTTCAGCAAATCCTTTCCATCTTTCTTAATTTTTGTTCTATAATTTATCTTAACACAATCTAACCTTAAATTTCCACTTTGACCCATTAACAATCTATTTTTACTTAATTATTTATAACATTTCTGCTAAGGCCATATAACTTCATTCCAGCATCCTTCTAACATTCATTAATTTTACAATATTTCTGAAGATAGTCTTCAAATTTTTTCCAATCTTCTTCCACCGACTCTTCTCCCTGGTCTCGGATTCTGCCAGTCATTTCTGCCAACTCCATGTAGTCCATCAGCTTCATCTGCCATTCTTCCCGGGTGGGTAGATCTTGTGTCTTCCAGTACTTTGCAATGAGTATTCTTGCTGCTGTTGTAGCATACATAAAGAAAGTTCTATCCTTCTTTGGCACCAATTGGCTGACCATGCCCAGGAGAAAGGCCTCTGGTTTCTTGAGGAAGGTATATTTAAATACCTTTTTCATTTCATTATAAATCATCTCCCAGAAGTTCTTAATCCTTGGGCATGTCCACCAAAGGTGAAAGAATGTACCTTCAGTCTCATTACATTTCCAGCATTTATTATCAGGCAAATGGTAGATTTTTGCAAGCTTGACTGGTGTTATGTACCACCTATAAATCATTTTCATTAAATTCTCTCTTAAGGCATTACAAGCCGTAAACTTCATATCTGTGGTCCATAACTGTTCCCAGTCAGCCATCATAATGTTATGACCGACATCTTGTGCCCATTTAATCATAGCAGATTTCACCGTTTCTTCCTGAGTATTCCATTTCAACAGCAAGTTATACATTCTTGACAGATTCTTAACTTTAGGGTCTAGCAATTCTGTTTCCAGTTTTGATTTTTCCACCTGGAAGCCTAGTTTTTTATCCAAATTATATGCCTCCATTATTTGATCATAGTGGAGCCAGTCCCAGTGTTGCAATTCTATGATTCTCTCCCCCTGCCTGCCAGGGCCCTGCAATCACTACCAGCTTTTGCTCCACCTGCACTCACAGGCCGCCCGACATTTCTCTAAAACGCCTCTTTGCCTGGGAGACTTGGCGTGACTCGCCCTGCGATTTCTTCCCAGCACTTGGTTGTGGGTCGAGGGCACTGTCTAATTGCCGCCTCGGCCGCCTCTTCTCCCATGCGAAATGGTGACGGTTGGGGTGACAGCGGCTTCTTGGTAGCTCTCTTACGGAAGGCCAAACCCTGTGGCCTCAACACAGCTGATCGCGTATGCGATGCTACTGCCTGGGATTCATTTCCAGGGGGTGCACGGCCCCAGCAGTCCTCTGGCCTCTGGGAAATTGCACGTGGTGACCCCTGGCTTCCCAAGGCCCCTTCTCTCCAGAGGAAGGAGAACGATACAGATCGGAGATGAGATCGGGAGCTGGGGAATCGGCCAGAGTCCTAGGCGGAATGCTTGCATATGCAGCCCACTGCTGTCTGCACAGATTGCAACCAGCTTTTCGGGGGGTTTTCTCCAGCCCTACCATTGGGGATTCAGAGTCCTCCTTTGCACAGTGCATAGTTAAACTGAGGAAGTCACTCCTGCATTGAGATTCGAACCCAGATGGCTTTAGAAGAGGTTCAGATGCATTCATGGAAGATAAGGCTATGTAGGCTCAGAGGCAGCCATACTCCCTGGTCCTGAATGGGGCAGCTGTGCCCCTGAAGGACCAGGTGCGCAGCCTGGGAGCCATTTTGGACTCACAGCTGTCCATGGAGGTTCAGGTCAATCCCGAGTCCAGGGCGGCTGTCTGCCAGCTCCATCTGGTACGCAGGATGAGACCCTCCCTACCCGCAGACTGTCTCGCCAGAGTGGTGCATGCTCTAGTTATCTCTCGCTTGGACTACTGCAATGAGCTCTATGTGGGGCTACCTTTGAAGGTGACCTGGAAACTACAACTAATCCAGAAAGTGGCAGCCAGACTGGTGACTGGGAGCAGCTGCCGAGACCATATAACACTGGTCCTGAAAGACCTACATTGGCTCCCAGGACATTTCTGAGCACAATTCAAAGTGTTGGTACTGACCTTTAAAGCCCCAAACGGCCTCGGTCCAGTATACCCGAAGGAGCGTCTCCACCCCCATCGCTCTGCCCGGACACTGAGGTCCAGCGCCGAGGGACTTCTAGTGGTTCCCTCACTGTGAGAAGCAAAGCTACAGGGAACCAGGCAGAGGGCCTTCTCGGTGGTGGCGCCCGCCCTGTAGAATGCCCTCCCACCAGATGTCAAAGAGATAAACAACTACCTGACATTTAGAAGACATCTGAAGGCAGCCCTGTTCAAGGAAGTTTTTAATGTGTGACATTTTAATGTATTTTTAATCTTCGTTAGAAGCTGCCCAGAGTGGCTCGGGAAACCCTGCCAGGTGGGCGGGGTACAAATAATAAATTATTATTATTATTTGTTGGCCACTAAGAGAAAACGATGCTGGACTAGACGGGCCATGGACCTGATCCAGCAGGACTCTTGCAACAGAATAAGCTTGTTTTCTGCTGCTCCGGAGAGTAGGACTTGAACCCATGGCTTCAAATCTCAAACAAGGAGATTCCAACGAAACCCCAGGAAGAACTTTCTGACAATAAGAGCTGTTCAAGAGTGGAACGGTCTCCCTCGGGAGCTGGTGGACTCTTCTTCCTTGGAGGTTTCTAAGCAGAGGTGAGATGGCCACCTATCAGAGATGCTTTAACTGAGATTCCTGCATTGCAGGGGGTTAGACTAGATGCCCCTTGGGTCCCTTTGAACTCTTAAGATTCCATTATTCTTTTGGTCTTGTACCTAACACAGCCTTATCCAGAGAGCAAGGGCTTGCCTGTGGTGCCTGAGCCTGAGGGACAGAACGGGCAGGGCAGGGGTCTGTCTTTAGGGCCCTTTTGCGCGTGTGCACACACACACACACACACACACACACACACACACCATGTACAGCTACTGCAAATGAGGAGCAAAGGCTTGTTGTGGTGGTTGCTCCATTTTGGTCCTGGAAATAATGGGAGTTTGGGGTTGCTCAGGGAGAGCTGATGGCAAGAAGCCTACCTTCATTTTTTGGAGTTGAGAGAGCAAGGCTGCTGGTCCACTAAGCTCTCCTCCTCCTCCTCCTCCTCCTCCTCCTCCTCCTCCTCCTCCTTCCTCTTCTTCTTCTTCTTCTTCCTCCTCCTCCTCCTCTTCTTCCTCTTCTTCTTCTTCTTCTTCTTCTTCTTCTTCTTCTTCTTCTTCTTCCTCTTCTTCTTCCTCTTCCTCCTCCTCTTCTTCCTCTTCTTCTTCTTCTTCTTCCTCCTCTTCCTCTTCCTCCGCTAAGCTCCTCCTCCTCTTTGTCTTCTTCTTTTTCTTTTCCTTCTTCTTCTTCTTCCTCTTCTTCTTCTTCTTCCTCCTCCTCCTCCTCCTCTTCCTCTCCTTCTTCTTCTCCTTCTTCCTCTTCTTCTTCTATTACTACTTCTGGATCAAGCCAAGGGCATTGCCCTGCAGTTCTCCCACAGGCCAGAATTGATCTGTGTGGCCTTTACAATATCCCACGGGCCTTTCTTCTGCCTGCAAATAGAGCATAAAACAGGAGAGAGTGTCTTAAAAGCTACTTGGGAGCCGCCAGCATCTAGTCCACCATCCTGATCTTATGGGACCCAACCAGATGCCTATTATGGGAAGAATTCAGGAGGCAGAATTCAAGCATGAGTGTGACACCCTCCCCACCTGCGATTTCCAGCAATTGGCATTCAGATCAAAGCCACTGTGGTTAGTTGGGAGCCAGTGATAGTTGTCAAATGAAGTTGTCAAATCCTCTTTGAAAGCCATTCACATTGGTGGTTATCACTGCCTCCTGTGGCGGTGAGTTCCACAGTTTCCAGAGTGAGGTTGGTGGGGCAGTGCCCCCATTCGCTCTGTTGGGCTGCTCCTTGCTGTTTAAAGGGGGAAGAATGAAAGCTTGACCGCGATGAGAAGTCTGTGGAGGGGCTGGTTTAAGATGGGATTCCTGTGCCAGGGAGAGGAGCATGAGCTGAGCAACAGTGGCTTTGGAGAGACAGCGAAGTGGGCAGCAGGATGGATGAGCCCCCCAAGAAACGGGTCTTGGGCATCGTTGGGAGTTGCAGGATCCTGTCTGGGCACTGTGTCAGGTGCAGTGGATGAGGCAGATATTTCTGGGGGGGAGCAATTGGGGATATGACTGGCAAGTAGCTTCAAAAATCAGAGGAAAATTCCAGGGATGTGTCAGGTCCCTTAGAAAAAAGGAGGGAAGGAAATAAGAAAGAAAGAGAGAGAGAGAGAGAGAGAGAGAGAGACACGGCTGGAGGACATGGCTGACTTCCTCCCCCTCTGATACTCCCCCCCATTTTTGCCAGATATTTTGCATTTTCTAGTAAATTGCTGCCTCTCCCTTTCTCTCCAAATCAGGAACATTTAATTGCCGAAGGCTTCATGTGCAATTGTGGATTTCAGTCATCTAGCTAATTACTCTTAAGCAGCTCTTGGTTATCATTAACATTTCCGTATTCAAATGTTACAATCAGGTTTGCTCACAATCAATGCGAGTTAAGGGCCATTTTTAACTAGGGCCCACGGACGTGGGGGTGTCACTGACGGGGGGGGGGAGCGCAAACCGATTTGTCACCCATAAGGAATGGAACAAAGGGTGGGGGACTCATTTGTATCTGTCCTGCAAATGCTGAGAGCATCGGCTGCTTCCAAGTAGCATTTTAGACACTCTCTGCTGTTTTATATTCTCTTTGCGGCCAGAAGGAAGGTCCTTGGAATATTGCAAATGTCACAGACCAATTCTGGCCCATTCCAGTAGTGCAAAACAGCTGGAGGACATTGGGTTGGGCAAAGCAGGGGAAACCGTTTCTGCATTAAACAGAGCATAGAACCTTGTCTGACCAGAAGCGAAGTGGGTCAGGCACCCGCCCCATGATAGGGGTAGCTACCCCTCTTCCAAGCTGCCTTTCGCTCTGTGGGGAGAGCTGCCCCCCTCCCCTTCTCAAACCTGGGCGATATTTTACTCTGGTTCCACCTATACGTATTCTTTGCGCTTGTGTGGTGCTGTGGTCTAAACTACTGAGCCTCTTGGGCTTGCCGATCAGAAGGTCGGCGGTTTGAATCCCCACGACGGGGTGAGCTCCCGTTGCTCTGTCCAAGCTCCTGCCAACCTAGCAGTTCGAAAGCACACCAGCACAAGTAGATAAATAGGTACTGCGGCGGTGGGAAGGTAAACGGCATTTCTGTGCACACTGGTTTTCATCACTGTGTCCCATTGCACCGGAAGTGGTATAGTTCTGATGGCCACATGACCCGGAAAGCCGTCTGTGGACAAACACCAGCTCCCTCGGCCTGAAAGGGAGATGAGCGCCGCAACCCCATAGTTGTCTTTGACTGGACTTAACTGTCCAGTGGTCCTTTACCTTTTTAAAAAGGTAAAGGGTACCCCTGACCATTAGCTCCAGTCGTGACTGACTCTGGGGTTGCAGCGCTCATCTCACTTTATTGGCCAAGGGAGGCTGTGTACAGCTTCTGGGTCATGTGGCCAGCATGACTAAGCCGCTTCTGGTGAACCAGAGCAGTGCACAGAAATGCCATTTACCTTCCCGCCAGAGTGGTACCTATTTATCTACTTGCACTTTGACGTGCTTTCGAACTGCTAGGTTGGCAGGAACAGGGACCGAGCAATGGGAGCTCACCCCGTCGCGGGGATTCAAACCACCGACCTTCTGATTGGCAAGTCCTAGGCTCTGTGGTTTAACCCACAGCGCCACCCACGTCCTTTACCTATTCTTCATCCACTTCCAGTAACAGAAATGTAGGCTTGAGAGGGACCCAGAGAATCACCTTGCAACATAGGAGCAATCATCCCCTTCCTATTACCAAACCCATTTTAAATTTAAGAACCCCAATATTTGCCAGATTAAACCTAACCGGTGTTTTCATGATTGGCCTCCTGGACTTTGAGCAAAGTTTCTGTCCACCTTGAGCCTCCTTCAAGCTTCCCAACTTTTGGAAACATTTTGCACAATCGCTGCTAGGATTGGATCGCAAGAGAGCATCGTGGTCATTAAGTCCCAGCCAGCTCTGCTTGGGTGAAGTTCAACCCCATGAGCTTCTTGGGGAGACTCGGGTTCAAGTCGCCTCTCAGCTGTGATTTAAGGCAAGGTACTACCTTCAGGGGACAGTGCGGGTGGCACTGTGGTCTAAATCACAGAGCCTAGGGCTTGCCGATCAGAAGGTTGGCGGTTCGAATCCCCAGGACAAGGTGAGCTCCCATTGCTCGGTCCCTGCTCTTGCCAACCTTGCAGTTTGAAAGCACGTCAAAGTGCAAGTAGATAAATAGGCACCACTCCGGCAGGAAGGTAAACGGTGTTTCCGTGCGCTGCTCTGGTTCCCCAGAAGCGACCTAGTCCTGCTGGCCACATGACCCAGAAGCTGTAAGCCAGCTCCCTCAGCCAGTAAAGCGAGATGAGCGCCGCAACCCCAGAGTCGTCCACAACTGGACCTAATGGTCAGGGGTCCCTTTACCTTTACCTTTACTACCTCCAGCCTAACCAGCCTCACAGGGTTGTCACTGAATTTGAAACTCAGTTGAGCAAATGTTGAGTGCAAGAATAGCACAGTTTTCGTTTTCATCCTTCCTCTTCTTTTTGGGGTGTATTTTTTTACCCCTTCCTGGGGTTTTTTGCAGCGGGAGGGAGGGGAACATGTACTCCTGCAAACCTCTGGGTTTCCCTGAGCATGCTGACGCCCCCCCCCCCCCCAGGGAGTGGGTGGGGCTGGTTCTGGCTGCATCAGTACCGGTTGCCAAGCCTGAAGTTGGGAAAGAGCGGGGATTAAAGCGGTAGTGTCTTGTCACCCTGCATCCCAGAAGCTGCATCAATTGTGCTCCCTGCTGTCGTGCCGGCAGAGGAGCATGCGAGGGCCACGCGATAAGCATGCCCAAGGGGCAGAGTCGGGTTTTCCAGCGCAGCCTTCCTTTGACTGCGCCCCAGACTCTCTCTCTCCACGCCTGTCGCTGCACCATGAAATCCTTCATGTTCTCCTCCTGCAGATTTGCATTAAATCAAAAGGCTTTAAGGAGCTTGCTTAGCGGGGATTGTTTTGGGGAAGAAATTGCTTTTAAGGAGAGCTTTAAGGATTCTTCTCTCTAATTGTTTGCGTTAAGCACTTTTAACGTGCAAGAGTGTTTTCCCCGGTTCGTTGTATGTGGAAGGCCATTGCAATGCCTGTTTCCTCCAAATCCACGGGCGACTGAGAGCAAGGATCCGTCCTGAGTCAAATGTTGCATGGGCAGTTCTAGATCAGGGAACAAGGGGGCCATTCCTTATTACCGTAACATTTACAGTTTAACCCTTGTTGTTGTTTAGTCGTTTAGTCATGTCCGACTCTTCGTGACGCCCTGGACCAGAGCACGCCAGGCACTCCTGTCTCCCACTGCTTCCCGCAGTTTGCTCAAACTCATGCTGGTCTCTTCAAGAACACTGTCCCACCATCTCGTCCTCTGTCGTCCCCTTCTCCTTGTGCCCTCCATCTTTCCCAACATCAGGGTCTTTTCCAGGGAGCCTTCTCTTCTCATGAGGTGGCCAAAATATTGAAGCCTCAGCTTCATGATCTGTCCTTCCAGTGAGCACTCAGGGCTGATTTCCTTCAGAATGGAGAGGTTTGATCTTCTTGCCGTCCATGGGACTCTCCAGAGTCTCCTCCAGCACCAGAATTCAAAAGCATCAATTCTTCGGTGATCAGCCTTCTTTATGGTCCAGCTCTCACTTCCATACATCACTACTGGGAAAACCAGAGCTTTTACTATACGGACCTTTGTTGGCAAGGCGATGTCTCTACTTTTTAAGACGCTGTTTAACCCAGGGGTCTCCAAACTAAGGTCCGCGGGCCGGATAAGGCCCGAGGGACTTGTTTATCCAGCCCGCGGTGACCCCCGCCTGCTGCTGCCTGCTCTTACTGGCGCTGCGCTGCACAGCTACCCACTTCCGGGTTGGAGGAGCACTGGAAATAGCTTGTGCGCATGTGCAAGTGTTATTTGCATATGCGTTATTTCCTGTGCACATCCGGGTCGTAGGAGGCCCGTGCATATGCACACAAGCTATTTCCAGTGCTCCTCCGACCCAGAAGTGCGCCAGAAATAGCGTGTGCACACACGTAGGGGGACATGCTCCCCCGCGCAATCAGTGCTGGAGACCCCTGGTTTATAAGTTTACTGACCCCTGGTTTAACCCAAACCTCCCTCCCTCCCAAAGGAGCCCAGACGCCTTTCATCAGTACAACAACATCATAAAAAGTCAAAGGAATTGTCTGCCGGATGAGGCCAGTGGCCCACCTAATCCAGCATCCACTTCTCATGGGGTGGCACCAAATACCCGTGGGAAATCCCAATGGCACATGTCCATCCTCAGTTGGCGGAGCAATTGGCACATTAATTCCAATAGCGAACAAGGCCCGGACATGCTAACTAGTGATTTCACCTGAGCATGAGTTAATTTTAATCTGTTTGAAAATTTTAACTTTTGTTTGTTTTTTTAAAGTAGGGTTGTAAATATTATATTTTTGGGGGGTCATCATTTTTGCAAACAACTTTGAGGTTGTTGTTGTTTTGCAATCCAGCAGTAGTTAGCTTTTTTTATGTAAATAAATAAATTGAAAAGCAATCAATAAATACTACTACTGCTAATAATAATAAAAATGCCTGCCAGCCCTCTGGTTGGTTCTGGGCAGTGGGACCATGAGTGTAGCCAGAGGGTCCAGGGGGTGCAGCTGCCCCCCCCCGAATCAAGTAAAAAAAATAAAAAATACTTAAATAATTGAACAATTGCATTGCAGATAACTTGGTTCTGTCCCCTCCTAAAAAAGCCCATGAGTAGGACCTAAATCAGGCATAGGCAAACTCAGCTGTTTTGGGACTACAACTCCCATCATCCCCAGCTAACAGGAGCAGTGGTCAGGGATGATGGGAACTGTAGTCCCAAAACATCTGGAGGGCCGAGTTTGCCTATGCCTGACCTAAATCCAGCACCCACAACGCTGTCCTGGATTCTGGTCCTTGTCTTCAATGAAGTGGTCTTGCTTAGTGTCCTTGTTTGAGAGCCGAGAGCCGAGTGCGAGTTTGTTCATTTCACATCTCTTGGCTCTTATTTCTAGAGAGATGGCCTTGTGTTTTGTGAAAGGCACATGGGAGCTGTGCGGGCAGAGGTTTGGGGTGGCGCTTCTGGGTAGCACGAGAGTGCCATTCGCTTGCAAGCCCTTATGTATCAATAATAACAGCAACCCGTTAAGATGCTCAGGAAGGGCCGTGAGTGGCAAAACGGGAAGCTTGAGATAAACCTGTCGTTTAAATCTGCCTCTCTTTTTTCTTGGTGATTCGAAATCTCTGCTTTCAATTGCCTTGCTTCAGATCAATGTTGTGTGCACATTCACACATGCACAAACAGTTGGCCTGGTCCTGTTTGCTGTCTGGCCTGCCAGACCGTGAGCGCCCTCCTGCTGCCTTCCTAAATAGAGCCTGGCTGCCTGTCTCTCTCTTCCCCGCCTGCCTGCCCATACTTTCCTCCTCCTCTTCTTCTTCTTCCTCTCCTGTTCTCTCCATCCATCAACCCCAATCCCCGGTGCCTCCTTGACGGCTCCATTAAGTACCAGCTCAGCAGTGGCTAAATTTAGAAGTCGGGAAGAGAATGAGCCTTCTGGCTGCGGACAGCCCATAAATCCAGCTTCCGTCACGAAGTCACGCCGCTTCTATTCTCTTATCTGGAATGAGATCGATAGGAGCGTGTGTGTTTTTTCAAAGGAGGGCCAAGTGCCCGGAGGCGAGAGACAGGGAAGAGGGGCAGAAGGCAGAGCGGTGGAGGGAGAGGCGGTGAGCTTAACCGGGAAGGGGAGGGCAAAGAAAGGGGAGGCAAAACTCAGCACCACCCCCTGCTGTCCTTCCTGCAGCGCTGCTACCAACCCCTGCCAGGATCAAACCCTCTGCCACCTCACCCGCTTCACAGTTCCTTGATGGACATTGTGTGGCACTAGCTGTTAGTACTGAATAATGTCCCCATTATAGCAAGGACTGGTCACTAAGGACAGGTTGAAAGTATGGAGAATTCCTATTCTTTGGCGATCCCTCGTAGCCGAGTAAGATTGCCTTCCATAAACACGGTTTTAACAAGTGAGTAAGTGACTGTGGAGGGACGCAGGTGGCACTGTGGGTAAAACCTCAGTGCCTAGGACTTGCCGATCATATGGTCGGCGGTTCGAATCCCCGCGGCGGGGTGAGCTCCCGTCGTTAGGTCCCAGCTCCTGCCCACCTAGCAGTTCGAAAGCACGTCAAAGTGCTAGTAGATAAATAGGTACCGCTTTATAGCGGGAAGGTAACGGCGTTTCCGTGTGCTGCGCTGGTGCTGGCTCGCCAGCTGCAGCTTCGTCACGCTGGCCACGTGACCTGGAAGTGTCTCCGGACGGCGCCGGCTCACGGCCTCTAGAGCGAGATGAGCACGCAACCCTAGAGTCGGACACGACTGGCCCGTACGGGCAGGGGTACCTTTACCTTTAAGTGACTGTGGAGGCCAATTCTGGATCCACACGTCCTTCCACAGTGGGGACATTGGTTTCTGGGCAGGAGTTGATCATGGTGTGGATTTGCCAAGCGTGCCTTCCTCTCAGCACGTTTCTCCCTTGCGTCCTGAGTTCGAGTGTCTTCAAAGCCCATGACACCTTTGGCAAAGGCTGTTCTCCAACTGGAGTGCTCGCAGGCCAGTGTTTCCCAGCTGTGTTTATACTACAGTTTTTTAAGATTTGCCTTGAGACAGTCTTTAAACCTCTTTTGTTGACCACCAACATTACGCTTTCCATTTTTAAGTTTGGAATAGAGTGGTTGCTTTGGAAGACGATCATCAGCATCCGCCCAACATGACCAGTCCAAAGAAGTTGGTGTTGAAGAATCAACATAATTAAATCAACATAATATAATTGAGAATTATAATGAAAACTACACACACACACACACTGTCAGCGGCACTTCCCAGCCAAAGGAATACAAACGGCAGAAAGTTATCTCTTTATTATCTAAAGCAGACACTTCAAATACCCCACCACCACACACATGCCGGACTAGCATCTAATGATAATAATAATAATAATAATAATAATAATAATAATAATAATAATAATAATAATAATAATAATAATATCTCTATTGTCATTGCCCCCTTCGGGGACAACGAAATTACTTGACTGCTCCATAAAAACACTAATTAAACAATACAATATAATACAGCAAGGGAGATTCGATGACTTTCAAAGTCCGGGCTTCCCATTCAGGGCCGAGATCTCTCTGGAGAAGAAGCTGTTCTTAAGACAGCTCGTTCTTGTCTTCATCGTCCTGTATCTCCGTCCCGACGGCAGGAGCTCGAAGAGACAGTGACCAGGATGCGATGGATCTTTTACTATGTCCAGTGCCTTCCTATGGCACCTTGTGGCATAAATCTGTTCTAAGGTGGAGAGTGGGCAGCCAACAATGCTCTCTGCTGCCTTAACAACCCTGCACAACCCCATCCTGTCCTGGGCAGTACAGCTTCCGTACCACACCCATAAGCCATAAGTGAGCACGCTCTCAATGGCACAGTGATAGAAGGCAAGCAGCAGTTTCTGCGGAAGATGGTTTTTCCTTAGTATTCTCAGAAAGTACAGTCTCTGCTGCGCCTTCTTCACAAGCCCCCTTGTGTTGACACTCCAGGACAGATCCTCTTATAATTCAATGCCCAAAAATCTGAATATCTAGGCAGCTATTCCTTGGACTATGGAGCAGTTACAGCAACTGGGGACCACTCCCCACCCCCATCAGTACACCTACCTTCCCCGAAGGGCATGCATGCAGCCAGAGACTGTGCCTAGGTGGAAACTTACTCTGCTCCCCGCCTTTCACACACCTCCTGGTTCTGGGAGATGGTGGGAAAGTACCCGACCCTTCGCTTTCCTCCCCTGCCTCTTCCTCCTCTTCTTGCAACCCATCCTTCGCTCCACCCTCCAACTCTGAAGTTTCCTCTGACTCTGCCTCTCGCCTTCTGGCCAGTACAGGTCCCCCCAAATCACTGCGCCCCTCTCCCCAGTCATACTCCAGCCCAGTTCCCCCAGTGTCCTGCCGCTCCCTGGCACTGGGTGGGTGGGAGGGGGGTGTAAGTTAGGGTGAAGGTGGAGAACCTGCACAGATCCTGCCCCTAAGAGTGAGAAGTGTTGGAGAAGGCATTCTGTTCTACCCTCCCTGACCCTTGACATATTCCTGGTGCTTCTTCATTCTCAAGTACCAGAATCATAAAGTTGACTTTTTGTGATGCTCCAAGGGAGAGTTTGGATGCCGTCTGCATGGAAAACTGGCAGAAAGAAGCAGCTGTGACCTTGCCATGTACTCTGTGAGGTGCACAGTTTTAGATAAAGGATTCAGCCCTGCAGGAAATCCTTGCGGAAAGCAGGCTAGAAGTCACCAGCAATCAGCAATTCCAAGCCCTCTGGACTGGTTGAACAGCTCAACGCCTGTGCAAGGGGGGAGGGGGGGAGGAGAGCTACATAAACCTGGCGGGGGGGGGGGTGTCCCCTGTTGCTGCCACTGCTCCCTAGAGCCCCAACCTAGGAATTGCTGCCTAGACGCTGGTGGGCACATAAGCAGCTGTAGAAGCAACTGTGTTACCTTTGACAAGAAAGAGTTGCCCATCTGCCGTGCGCAATAGTGCCCTTGAGACCTCTTTGCAAAAAGGAAGACGTCCCAGTCTTGCAAAAGGCTCAACTGACCAGGCTTGGAATAAAGCCTTGCTGACTGAGGCTGCTATTTGCGCAGCGCTTCCTGTCCTGCCTGCAAAGAAATCAGCATTGGGCTAGGTGCAGACAGGCCAAACTTTGCAGCCTCTCGAGTTGGCTTGGCTTTGCAGGAGCCTTGCAGAATGTTCTGCGGGTCCAGCACCTTGTCAGGATCCTCAGGAGCAAGAGGCTCCCCCCACGGCGACCCTTGAGCTCCCTCTTCATTTACAATACACTTATACTTAAGTATACAACACCACCACACTTAAGTATCATTTAAGCACCTACTTAGGAGAAACATCAGTCGTGTCAAAGGTGCCGCTGACTCGCCCCGCTGCCGCATACCAGCTCAGTACAATACGTAACATAATATTTTGATTTAAGAGTTTATTTCACATGCACGGTGCCGTTGTGAATGACAAGCACTGTCGTTGAGTCTGAAGTGCCACCGTTTTGAATGACAAGCGCCGCTGCTGGCGTGGCGCGTCTTTGGTAAATGAGCGCACAAGGTCGAAAGTCCTTTAGTGAAACAGTAGGTATACATTTCGGTAATACCTAGGTATATATGTATTTTTGTTTTTCTAGCGTGATCAAAATTATTTATTATTTCATAACAGGTAGATAGTTAAGAGTGTAGGCGGCTTCAGTGGCGGGCCCTTGGCGCCCCCCAGAATTCAGCGCCTGGGTGCACCGCACTCCTTGCACCCCGGGTAAAGATGGCCCTGGTTGCTGCATTCAGCATCACCGCTGCTGCTAAGTTGTGCTGGAACAGGCTCCATGATCCTTCTTGGTCTAGGCTTGCCTTCCCCCACTCCGCAGCCTTTGGCTTGGAAAAGGTCACGTGCCAGGAAAATAAAAGAAAACGTGATTGTGCCAAAATAGCCAATCTTCCCCGTGCCGGATGCAGAAAGCAAAGCCGTCCAGCCAACCGGCACTCTCTGTCGTCAATTCCTTGGCTCTCAGGGTCAGCTTCCTCCAGGGTCGCAGCAGCGAAGTCAAGCAAGAGATTTGCCAAGCATGGAAGGAAGAGGATCCGTGTGGAAGGCTTGGCCCTGCCCGACCCGCCGCTCCCCACCAGGAGGTCCTTCTCAGGACCAGGTAAACGGTCCGGGCCTTTTGAGGCACAAGGGAGCAGAGCTGCATGGCTGGGGTCAAGGGCCGCATGGACGTCCCTGGAGTGCTCCTCTCACAAAGCACAGAGGAGGGCACCACATCTGACACCCGTCCCCACAGCCTTCTGCACTCAGTAGTGTCTCTGGACTGCACGTTTGCAACCTCGGAAACTGGCCTTGCTGCTTCCACTAATTTCACCGTTTCCCCTGGGATCTGGTCCACCTGATCTCCACCTGCACAGCACCCCACACCCTCTCCCCGAAGCACTTGGGCACTCGGCGTACTTCAGATGGGGCGTTTGCTCCTGCATGCAACCTGAGCACTTTGAGGGAGGCCGGATTGCCTGTTGCACACCATGTATGAAAACACCCCCGAGAGCGACAAAGACCGCAGCAGCGTTGAGGGAAATACGGTGGGATCCTTGTGTGTGGGGCGGCTAAAAAAACCTCCCAGTGGCATAGAAAGGGGCCTGGCCCCTTGGCCAGCTAGAGTGATGCATGCAAGGAAAAGCCAAGTATCTGGGTGATTTGGCTAGGCACTAGGACCAGTGGCGTAGCGTGGGTTGTCAGCACCCGGGGCAAGGCAAGTAATTTGCGCCCCCTAACCCGTGGATTTGCGCCCCCTAACCCATGGATTTGCGCCCCCTAACCCGTGGATTTGCGCCCCCTAACCCTAACCCCCAGATGTTGCGCCCGGTGCGCCCGGGCCCCCCCTGCACCCCCCACGCTACGCCACTGACTAGGACCCTGGTAAGGTCCTGAATTTTCCCGAGGGGTCCAGCAATTGCCGTTTCCTCTGTGATACAACAAGGGTCAAAATAATAATTTCTTATTTATACCCCGCCCATCTGGCTGAGTTTCCCCAGCCACTCTGGGCGGCTTCCAGCAGAATATTAAAAATACAGCATCAGACATTAAAAACTTCCCTAAACAGGGCCACCTTCAGTTGTCTTTTAAAAGTAAAATAGTTGTTTATTGCCTTGATATCTGCTGGGAGGGCGTTCCACAGGGCGGGTGCCACCACCGAGAAGGCCCTCTGCCTGGTTCCCTGTAACCTCACTTCTCGCAGGGAGGGAACCACCAAAAGGCCCTCGGCGCTGGACCTCAGTGTCCGGGCAGAACTATGGGGGTGGAGATGCTCCTTCAGGTATACAGTAGTTCAGTAGGTAAGCCACGACTACATACCCCATGAGCAGAAATAGTTTGCAAACCCCCTCCAGGCCACCAAATATTTCTGCACACAGAGCTGTGGAATATGGGCCTCCTGCTACGTTTTTTGCTAGCATGGAGGGGAAAGCAGGTACAATTCAGCTACATATTACGTACACTTAACTTGGGCGATTTCAACCTTGTGTGGTTGAAGGCCAGCCTGTTGAAATTGCAGAAATTAAAGGCATGCTCAGTGAAGAAAGAGCTTTTAAGCTTTCTGCCTTGCTTACTGGGCTTCAAAAGAGAAAGGATGGTCACAAGGGGGAAGTTTTTGAGTATATGCGTTTTTTGAGTCTGCACAGAATTCATGGAACCAAGCCCCCCATATGAGATGCAATTGTGGTAGGTTTCATCCTCTCTTGGCGCGGTGTGGAAGGAAGCTGTCGCTCCTTGAAGCTGGAGGTGGCGATGCCCCTCCCCTTCTGCCCCAATGTCTTTTGTGCCCACCAAGTGTGGCACAGCAGCCTGGGCAGCTTTGAGCAGCAACCTGGCACATTCCTGCCCTTCCACTTGGCCACAGCTGCAGATACCTTCTCAGAACCGGCTAACCTCACCTGCCCTCCCAGACCTGGCTGGCGCTGACCTCCATTTGGAACATCTGTTTGCTCAAAGGGCCGCTTATTATCGGAGATGAGAGACCTGAGGGTAAGCAGGTTAAACACTTCAGAAGCAGTAGCCCAGGTGCTTTCTACAGAGTAGGGGAAGTGCCCCACCTGCTGGTGGCGAGGGAGAATGGCACTTCTCCGCTTGCAGTCTGGGGCCGGTCACTTTTGCCGGAGTTGCGTTTAGACTTTGCCAGGAAAGTTCTTGGCCTCAGAAACGCCACCCCAAAGGACTTTTGAGTCTGATGCTCCACGATGCCCCCATTTCTCTGTGGCACAGAGGGCGAGGGCTGGAGCCATATTGTGCTTCGTCAACTGTTTCTCACAAGCTGAACTGCTCTCCTTCGAAAATGGCTCCTTCCCACGGAGCAAGCGGCCAGGATGCCATGGGCGAGTTCTGGGAGAAGGAAATGGGGACCAAGCAGGCTTCCGTGTTGTGGCTTCAGAAAGGGCCTCATCCTGCCTGCCTGGACTCTGCATCGGTCAACAGCATCCTTCTTCCAGGAGCAGAAGAGGCCACCTCGCATCAGCCAAGTGAGGGATGAGAAGGAGCTCCCAAAACGAGATCGCTGAAGTCGGTCATGAATCCTCTCTCCTCCTCCTCACTTCTCCCAAACATCTGCTCCTTCCTGCCTTTCCATGATGATCCGAGCCACCCCTTTGCTGGAGACACTGGACAGCTGGCCTGCCAGAGAGGAAACTTAAGAGGCTTTTCTCACCGGTCCTTGATCCATCTTAGCTTCAGGACGGTCAAGAGATGAAAAGGTAAAGCTTTTGGAGAGTGCCGAGGAGTCAGGGGGGCTGTTGCTGAGGTCCTGCTCCAGGTCAACTCTCCTGTTCCACGTCTGCAGGCTACACATCAAAGACATCAACTTCCAGAGACTCGGTTGCAGCCTTTCTCAAGCTCCAGCTCATGGCTTGAGGGTCTCCACTTCTTAGGGGTCCTGAACGTTCTCCCAGCATTCCTGGTCCAGGCCAGACTCGCTTCCTTCCTTGGAGGGCACACACCACGCCCACTGAGGTCAGCCACGCAGGCAGATCCCTCTGGCTTAGCCTGGTGGCAGAACTTGGTGTGGCTTTCCTCAGGGAATCAACCTTCCAGGCGGCCCACCGATACTAACCATTTACTTATTTCTTTGCAGGGTTTATAAACCCATCCTTCCGAATTACCATGGCATTGTGCAGGGGGGCAGGAATAAAAAGCAAATGCAATGCAAAACAATACATTAAGCCCACATGTAAAACCAACAGGTGGAACATCAAAGAGTTTTGAGATTAAAAGTAGAAATTGTTGGTGCAAACCTAATATTCAGTTTGCCAATGGCCCCTATCCCTCCCCACCTATTTTTCTTCTTGTTCCATAGCTACCCTGGCACCATTGTGGTAGCAGCAGCTATCATGCTGGTTTAAAGGCCAGTTATAGTCCATGTGGATCTCTCTGGATGTGATCTGTCACATTGGGGGCTGGGGGATTAAGTGCAGGGCAAGACTTGCTCACCACGTGCCCACTTCTCAATTTGGCCCGCTTTTGGCGAGATGGCAACATGCATCCGAGTAGTAGAAGCATGGGAGTTGGGTGCCCAAGGAAGTGGCCCTGCCAGTCCTTCGCCACATCCCTGGGGTTTCATCCCCTCCAGACACATCTCCCCACCTGTCCCTAGAATCTCCAGGTGGACCTTCATAAACACCAAGAGCTTGGGATGAGCACATCCCATGGGAGGTGAAGGTAGGGATGGGGTTGAAATTGGTGCTTCCCGACTTTCAACGTCTCTGAGAAACATTTGCTCTTTCCTTCCAGAAACCCGAGAAGACAGGACCAAGAGGCTCTTTCGACACTACACTGTGGGCTCGTACGACAACTTCACTTCTCACAGGTAAGGACCCTCCTGGCATATATTGGCTGCCCCACAGCTAGGATTTCCACGACAGGGAAAGGGAGGTCTGTGGGGCAATCGTGGGCTGGCAGAGCAGGTTTACTCCCGCAATGGTGCCAGGTGTGTGTGTGTCTGTGTGGAGCCTCGTGTGAATCTTGTTTCTGAGTTGGCAATCTTACATTCCACGTTGCGTGGACCTAGAAGGTGGGGAAAGCTTTGTGGTGTGTACAAGAGAAGTCGTGTTTCTGAGGTGGCAGAGCTAACGTGGAGCACAGAATCAAAGAATCGTAGCGTCAGACATCTAGATCTACCACCTGCATTGCAACCCAAGGTGCTCAAACCTGCTAGGACGTTCCATAGGTGTTGGCATTGTGCCAATTCTAGGCTGGTGACACATGGCGGGGCATTCATTGTGGCAGCCCCATTCTATTGTGCTTCATCCCCGATTTCACTTTATTGTCTCCCTCTCTGGCTACTTTTAGCTACTTTTTTGTTACTTCCTTTTATATCTCACTTTCCTTCTGTTAAGGAAAAAAATTCCTGGGTGAGAGACTACTCAACAACCCAACTCATCGGGGTGCAAGTTCCCTGTGGGTCCATGCGGTCAGTAAAAGAAGAAAGCTCCAGCAAAACAGCAGTCAGTAGACCACGATCTTTATTGTTGTGCAACAGGTCCCCACAGGAGTAAGAACCCCGAGTAAGGGGTGACCCCCCTCTTTTAAAACTTCCCACAATATCCCAGAATACACTTTGAGCAGCATCACTGAGACATCATCACTACATCACTAGCATGTAACAATTGAGGAGGGGTACACAAGGGTGACACAAGGTCAACATTAAGTCACCTTATCAGACCCCTTTCCCAACACCTATTAAGTCCCCATCACCGGAAGAACAATAAAACTCTTGACATCTCCTTGCCCTCAGGACTGGTCTGGAGATGGGCTTTCAGAGCACCTGACTTGCTCAGCTACCTCTGTGGATCTCCATTGTTGCCCCGTTGGTCACTCGCTGGGTGGGGGGCCGTGTTTGTGCTCTCACGCTTGGGGGATTATGGCGAGATGCCTTGTTCCTGCTGCCTACATGACTTCCTGCTTCCTGCGGACGGTCCAGGAATCAGTGTGCTATTACATGAGTGGAATATGTCCTTTTATTTAAAATGCATCTCTGGGTTATTTGTGGGGCCTGCCTGGTGATTTTACAGGAGTAGAATGTATGCCTTTATTTAAAACCAATCTCTGGGTTATTTGTGGGGCATAGGAATTCGTTCATCCCTCCCCCCAAAAAAAAGATATAGTCCAGCCCCCCATAAGGTCTGTGGGACAGTGGACTGGCCCCAGCTGGAAAAGTTTGCTGACTCCTGGTTTAAATCCATTCGGATGTTATAGGGAAATCATTGGGCTCACTTGGATGACCAAACAAAGACACCATCCAGGAATAGAGGAGCTAAACAGCAGCCAGTAGGCCTGGTCTTTATTCAAACAACTGTTGCAACAAGACTTCCACCCACCACATGGGAGAAGCAGGAAGGAACCCAGAACAAAGGATGGCTCCCACTTTTATCAGTTTTACAAAAATACTCACAACACCCCTAAAATTACATCACGGATACATCACAAATGGGGAGGGTCTGGTGACAGAAACCTGAGTATCAGGCTGGTCTCTAACCTTCCCTTGACCTCCACCTCACACCCATTAAGTAAGAGGAAAGAAATATTTACAAGTTCCTGGTTTCCCAGGCCAAGTTAATCACACCTCTTTGTCCCACACCAAGAACCTAATCCTTTCCTGGGTGGTTTTGCCTTGTCCATGGAATGACTGCCTGTCTGACACCCATTTGCCAGGATGCCAGTGATTACCTCCTGTGCAAGAGGCTGCTGTCTACGTAATC
Source organism: Podarcis bocagei (assembly GCF_964188305.1). NCBI lineage: Eukaryota > Metazoa > Chordata > Lepidosauria > Squamata > Lacertidae > Podarcis > Podarcis bocagei. The sequence continues at coordinate 4,210,319 of NC_138135.1, forward strand.
CCAGGTTTCAGGGATTTTGGCTGCCCACACCCCAGACTCCCCACTTCATAAGCCATTCCTTTCCTGAACAGAACAAAGTGGTTGTTGTTCTTTAATCGTGCCCGACTCTTCGTGACCCCCTGGACCAGAGCACACCATGCACTTCTGTCTTCCACTGCCTCCCACAGTTTGGTCAAACTCATGTTCATAGTTTCAAGAACACTGTCCCACCAACTCGTCCTCTGTTGTCCCCTTCTCCTTGTGCCCTCCATCTTTCCCAACATCAGGGTCTTTTCAAGGGAGTCTTCTCTTCTCATGAGGTGGCCAAAGTATTGGAGCCTCAGCTTCACGATCTGTCCTTCCAGTGAGCGCTCAGGGCTGATTTCCTTCAGAATGGAGAGGTTTGATCTTCTTGCAGTCCATGGGACTCTCAAGAGTCTCCTCCAGCACCATAATTCAAAAGCATCAATTCTTCGGCGCTCAGCCTTCTTTATGGTCCAGCTCTCACTTCCATACATCACTACTGGGAAAACCAGAGCTTGAACTATACGGACCTTTGTTGGCAAGGTGACGTCTCTACTTCTCAAGATGCTGTCTAGGTTTGTCATTGCTTTTCTCCCAAGAAGCAGGCGTCTTTTAATTTCGTGACTGCTGTCACCATCTGCAGTGATCATGGAACCCAAGAAAGTAAAATCTCTCTCTCCCTTGGTAATGTGCAGCAGAGGCAGTGAGAACAGAATGGTACAGAGGCTCTCACCTTTTCAGGAAGTGGGAAGATGAGCAACATTAGGTCATGGTTTGGGGAAAGCTTCCAGGTGCTTGAAGAAAATGATTGCTTCACATTTCAAGAAGGGCGTTGCACAAGAAGGATTGGGGGTTGGACTAGATAGCCATTGGGGTCCCTGCCAGCTATGATTTTTGAGTGACTGTGCTGGAGAAGAGCCGCTCAGCTCCTGTTCTCTCTTCTCTCAGCTATTCCACCCAGTGCTCATCAGCTGATAGGCAGGGGTTAAATCCTGCTCTGCTTCACTCTACACCCCTCTTCCCCTCCTGGGAACAGCTGAGCATAAGGCTGTTTGAAAGCCCTTTTGCAAACAGTCCTACTGCACTGCACTGTCGACCTCTGGTTTTCAGGCTCTCAAAGAGCAGGGCGGGGACCTTTTTTTGCAACAGGACTTTGAAACAGCCTTTCGTGATGCTTTGAAGCCGCTTCCGTTGAGGTGTTAAAAGAGGATTGGACAAATACATGGAGGAGAAGCCTATTGATGGCTACTATGTTTCACCTCCGCAGCTGGAGGCGGCAAAGCTCCCAAATACCAGTTGCTCTTGTGTTCGAATCCTGCTTGTGGGTTTCTCATTTGGGCATCTGGTTGGTCCCTGTGAAAACAGGGTGCTGGAGAAGTTGGGTCATTACCATTTGGGGGAAACATCGAGACCGAAGAACTCCACAGAGGAGGGAAGCCCTCCCTTCCTTTTCTGCAGCTGATAAGTCTCAGTCTGGCTGACGGACGGGCGGAAGCGATCTGAGATCAGGCCTGGAAATGAAGGCGCTGGGAATAAGCAGATAATTTAGGGATTGTTTTGACTCAATCAGGAGGCTTAGCTCTCCAGGAGGAGAGATTAAAGGAGTGACTGTTCACGGGGCCATCTGGATGGAGCTGGGCTCGGGAGAGGTGGAGGAAGGAGAGAGCAACAGCCTCCGGGTCCTCACCACCAGTCAGCAGACAGTAGGCTTACTCTCGTGTCACTGGGATGGTGGCAGGCCGTGGATGGCTGGTTTCTTGCATTCTGGTGTGTCAGGTTTACTCTTGAGAATTTTCTTCTCCCGAAGATATCCCTCAAGGCAGCGGGTGCTGTAGCTGTGCCAATATAGCTTGCTTTCCTTTTTTTTTTAATAAAGATATTTATTGAGATTTTCAAAAAAGTTACCAAATATAAAAGGGGGAAAAAAAGAAAAAATACAAAATAAAAATAGTTAAAAACAATTCAGTCTTTCCATCATATATTTTCATTTGCTTATTTCCCGGACCTCCTCACACCGCCCTTTTCTGTATTCCAATTCAAATTTTTAATTCAGCAAATCCCTCCCCTCTTCAATCATCTTAATCTTCAATTTTAAAATATTATAACATTAAGTTTTTACCTGTTAATAACCATTTTCTCGTATTCTCTTATAACATTACAGCTAAAGACCACTTAGTTTCTATCCAACATCATTCTAACATTCATTAATTTTACAATATTTCTGAAGATAGTCTTTAAATTTCTTCCAATCTTCTTCCAGCGACTCTTCTCCCTGGTCTCGGATTCTGCCAGTCATTTCCGCCAGTTCCATATAGTCCATCACCTTCATCTGCCATTCTTCCAGGGTGGGTAGATCTTGTGTTTTCCAATACTTTGCAATAAGTATTCTTGCTGCTGTTGTGGCATACATAAAAAAGTTCTGTCTTTCTTTGGCACCAATTGGCCGACTATGCCCAGAAGAAAGGCCTCTGGTTTCTGATATAGCTTGCTTTCCATTTGCTGGCCTCCAAAGCGCCTGGGCTCCCATTTCCTGCTCCGTCCCCCAGTGCGCATCCCACAGGCACGGGTTTTAATCCGCCGTTTCGGTCCCTGAGCTTCCTTGCCATTTCCGCCATGGAAAGCTGATACAGAAAGTCCATACCAATTCATTTGTGTTCATCGCCAGCTTCTTCGAGCAAGTTACAGATAGGTAGCCATGTTGGTCTGCCATAGTCAAAATAAAAAATATTCCTTCCAGTAGCACCTTAAAGACCAACTAAGTTAGTTCTTGGTATGAGCTTTCGTGTGCATGCACACTTCTTCAGATACACTGAAACCAGTGTTCTCCTACTGGTTTCTCTGTTTTGTTTCTCTGTTTTGATTGAGTCAAAACAATCTTAAACAACTCCTAACCCACAATAATACTACAACCAGACTTAACACGGACACTGGCACCAGAGCCTGCAATAAACCCAGATGCCAACTTTGCTGCCACATACACCCGGACAACACCATTACTGGCCCCAACAACATCACACATACCATCTCGGGACTATTTAATTGCTCATCGTCTAACATTGTGTATGCCATCAAATGCCAACAGTGTCCTTCAGCTCTCTATATTGGACAAACAGGCCAAACCTTACGCCAAAGAATAAACGGACATAAATCTGACATCAAGAATCACAAAACAGAGAAACCAGTAGGAGAACACTTCAATCTCCCAGGACATTCTATACAAGATCTCAAAGTAGCTGATTTACTACAAAGGAATTTCAGAAATAGACTGGAAAGAGAAGCTGCTGAATTGCAACTCATTACCAAACTTAAAACCATGGAGAGACCTGGTTTGAACAAAGACATTGGATTCTTATCCCATTATACATGACTAAGCCATTTCTCACCCTCTCGCCCCTTGCCTTTTCCTGTAAGACCTATTACAGTCGTTAAGAGTCGTCAACAGGCTCATCTCAGCTATCTGCCAATCTCCCATTCCCACCACCCTTCTGAGTAATACCCCTCCCCACCTTCTCACTATATAGAAGGGTCTGACAACTTCTGTTTCAGTGTATCTGAAGAAGTGTGCATGCACACGAAAGCTCATACCAAGAACTAACTTAGTTGGTCTTTAAGGTGCTACTGGAAGAAAAAATTTTTCTACGAGCAAAGCAAGGATGGAGGTCACCAGAGCGAAACTCCCGCAATCCTACACATGCAGCTGCCTTGTTGGAAGAGAATGACTTCTGCTAAAAGCCCATTAAAGCACCTAAAAGGCTTGTGGGCTCAAGGTGGCCCTCCAGGCTCCTCTGTGTGGCCCTTGGAATTCTCCCCAGGCCATGCCCCTCCCTCCCTGGCCCCTGCCTTGCTCTTTCCTTTTTTTTTTAATATACAGTGCTACCTGTGGATGCCAACTCAGCATAATCCATCAATTTCATCTGCCACTCCTCTTTTGTTGGTAATTCTTCCTGCTTCCATCGTTGGGCTAATAGTATTCTTGCTGCAGTTGTCGCATATTAAAACAATTTTTTAGCATGCTCATGAATCTCTGTACCTACAATACCAAGTAGAAGGGCTTCTGTTGTTGTTTTTTACAAATGTATATTTCAACATTTTTAAAATCTCATTATAAATCATTTCCCAGAAGTCCTTCACTTTCTTACATTCCCACCACATATGGTAAAAGGTACCTTCTTTTTCCTTACATTTCCAACATTTATTATTTGTTTTATACATTTTAGCTAATTTCACTGGTGTTATATACCATCTGTACATCGTTTTCATTATATTTTCCTTTAAAGCACGGCGCTGCCTTGCTCTTTCCTTGGCTAAAATGCGCCTTTTGTCAGGAATTCAGCCCACACTCGAGTAGGACCCTGGCAGAGACACCTGCCCGACTGGCATGTTCTCTCCCTCCTGGTCAATTGTTCAGGAGCTTCAAAAGCTTTCTTCCACCCGAACATCACAGCGACCGATGCCAACCGAAACTGGCACACTTAGGGATCCACAGAGTTTGTGCACCTTGCGTGACAGACCTCAGCAACTCAGCATTTTGGCTAATCTACTTCATTTACATATAAACACACACGGAGCACTGCAACATGGCTCCCTCTCTCTCTAGCATCAGACAGCAAAGAGAAAAAGAACAAAGGACAATAGTCCCACTTCAGGGAACACAGGAACACAAACATCCTGCCTCCGTCACTTCCCACTCTGTGGAGTCAAAACTTACACCGTCATGTGAAAGACAACAATCCCATGACTGCAATCACGGAGCAGGAATTCTAACACCTTTCGACTTCGTGTTCACCTGGATGGAGGAGTTAAACAACCTTTGGGGCTCCACCTACTCTTGCTCCCTGCTCACCTCTGGCAGGTGGAAAACAGGTGCTCCCATAGGCCTTTCCTTGGAGCTTGAGAGGAGCTGTCTTTCAACTGGACAGCTGCTCCCTGACATCTTTCCCATGTCTGAACCCCATGAGGATACTTGCCGTCTCCAGCCGTTACCTGGGAGTTTTGGAGCGTCTTCCGTGCCATCTTTACTTGGCGGGTGCTCGGTTGTGTGGCAGGGCTGGTGCTTGGGAGGGTGTTTTGGTGGATGCCAAGTGTAACCTGCGCTTCTGGGCCTATGGCAACAGGTCTCCTGGGTGCCCCAGGTGGTTGGCGTGTGTTTCTGACCATGCATATGTCACAGAAATAAATGTAGCGAGTACCCAGGTAAGGGTCGTCTCTCTGTTGCAGTGCTTTTAGGCCACCCATATTTGTCTGTGTAGATGTTCTCTGTTTTCCTGGTGCCTGTGTGGCTTCTTTGAGTCTAATAATAATAAATAAATAAATAAATAAATATTTATTTATTTATTTATTTATTTATTTATTTATTTATTTATACATACATGCATATGTACATACCCCTCCCATCTGGCTGGTTTTCCCCAGCCACTCTGGACAGCTTACAGCATATATAAAACATAATATGGTGTTATCAACCAGGGAGGAAAATATCAACAACAACAACAATTTATTTATACCCTGCCCATCTAGCTGGGTTTCCCCAGCCACTTTGGGCGGCTTTCAGCAGAAAATTAAAATACAATGATTCATCAAATATTAACAGTTTCCCTAAAGAGAGCTGCCTTCAAATGTCTTCTAAAAGTCAGGTAATTGTTTATTTCCTTGACATTGATGGGAGGGCGTTCCACAGGGCAGGTGCCACCACCAAAAAGGCCCTACATCTGGTTCCCTCACTTCTCACTTCTCGCAGTGAGGGAACCGCCAGAAGGCCCTCGGAGCTGGACCTCAGCATCCAGGCAGAACGATGGGGGTGGAGACGCTCCTTCAGGTATACTGGGCTGAGGCCATTTAGGGCTTTAAAGGTCAACACCAACACTTTGAATTGTGCTCGGAAACGTAGTGGGAGCCAATGTAGGTCTTTCAGGGCTGTTGTTATGTGGTCTCGGCAGCCGCTCCCAGTCACCAGTCTAGCTGCCGCATTCTGGATTAGTTGCAGTTTCTGGGTCACCTTCAAAGGTAGCCCCACGTAGAGCGCATTGCAGTAGTCCAAGCGGGAGATAACTAGAGCATACACCACTCTGGTGAGACAGTCCACGGGCAGGTAGGGCCTCAGCCTGCGTACCAGGTGGAGCTGGTAAACAGCTGCCCTGGACACGGATTTGACCTGCGCCTCCATGGACAGATATGAGTCCAGAATGACTCCCAGGCTGCGCACCTGGTCCATCAGGGGCACAGTTGCCCCACTCAGAACCAGGGAGTCCTCCACTCCTGCCTGCCCCCTGTCCTCCAAAACAGTACTTTGGTCTTGTCAGGATTCAACCTCAATCTGTTAGCCGCCATCCACCCTCCAACCGCCTCCAGACACTCACGCAGGACCTTCACCGCAGGTGGAAAACAGGTGCTCCCATAGGCCTTTCCTTGGAGCTTGAGAGGAGCTGTCTTTCAACTGGACAGCTGCTCCCTGACATCTTTCCCATGTCTGAACCCCATGAGGATACTTGCCGTCTCCAGCCGTTACCTGGGAGTTTTGGAGCGTCTTCCGTGCCATCTTTACTTGGCGGGTGCTCGGTTGTGTGGCAGGGCTGGTGCTTGGGAGGGTGTTTTGGTGGATGCCAAGTGTAACCTGCGCTTCTGGGCCTATGGCAACAGGTCTCCTGGGTGCCCCAGGTGGTTGGCGTGTGTTTCTGACCATGCATATGTCACAGAAATAAATGTAGCGAGTACCCAGGTAAGGGTCGTCTCTCTGTTGCAGTGCTTTTAGGCCACCCATATTTGTCTGTGTAGATGTTCTCTGTTTTCCTGGTGCCTGTGTGGCTTCTTTGAGTCTAATAATAATAAATAAATAAATAAATAAATAAATATTTATTTATTTATTTATTTATTTATTTATTTATTTATACATACATGCATATGTACATACCCCTCCCATCTGGCTGGTTTTCCCCAGCCACTCTGGACAGCTTACAGCATATATAAAACATAATATGGTGTTATCAACCAGGGAGGAAAATATCAACAACAACAACAATTTATTTATACCCTGCCCATCTAGCTGGGTTTCCCCAGCCACTTTGGGCGGCTTTCAGCAGAAAATTAAAATACAATGATTCATCAAATATTAACAGTTTCCCTAAAGAGAGCTGCCTTCAAATGTCTTCTAAAAGTCAGGTAATTGTTTATTTCCTTGACATTGATGGGAGGGCGTTCCACAGGGCAGGTGCCACCACCAAAAAGGCCCTACATCTGGTTCCCTCACTTCTCACTTCTCGCAGTGAGGGAACCGCCAGAAGGCCCTCGGAGCTGGACCTCAGCATCCAGGCAGAACGATGGGGGTGGAGACGCTCCTTCAGGTATACTGGGCTGAGGCCATTTAGGGCTTTAAAGGTCAACACCAACACTTTGAATTGTGCTCGGAAACGTAGTGGGAGCCAATGTAGGTCTTTCAGGGCTGTTGTTATGTGGTCTCGGCAGCCGCTCCCAGTCACCAGTCTAGCTGCCGCATTCTGGATTAGTTGCAGTTTCTGGGTCACCTTCAAAGGTAGCCCCACGTAGAGCGCATTGCAGTAGTCCAAGCGGGAGATAACTAGAGCATACACCACTCTGGTGAGACAGTCCACGGGCAGGTAGGGCCTCAGCCTGCGTACCAGGTGGAGCTGGTAAACAGCTGCCCTGGACACGGATTTGACCTGCGCCTCCATGGACAGATATGAGTCCAGAATGACTCCCAGGCTGCGCACCTGGTCCATCAGGGGCACAGTTGCCCCACTCAGAACCAGGGAGTCCTCCACTCCTGCCTGCCCCCTGTCCTCCAAAACAGTACTTTGGTCTTGTCAGGATTCAACCTCAATCTGTTAGCCGCCATCCACCCTCCAACCGCCTCCAGACACTCACGCAGGACCTTCACCGCCTTCACTGGTTCCGATTTGAAAGAGAGGTGGAGCTGGGTATCAGAAGAAACGGCATAATGCACCAGCAGCAGTGCAGCCAAATGCCTTCCTCTGCCCCACCTGCAGCAAAACCTCTCTCTCCCCTGTTGGTATCTGCAGCCGCAGCAGGCGGTGCAAGCTCCCAACCCTTTGACTTCACCCCAAGGTGCTCTCCTCCATCGTCTCCCGAGACAGACGGATGTCGGCCGTTTGCTCAGAGCTGCCTTTGCCAACCAGTGGTAATTTTAGCCCCCAAACATCTGGAGGGTGTCAGGTTGGAAAAGCCTTGTTCAGAATGAAGGAATGGGTTTCCAAAACCCAAAACTGACTGTGCAGGCAGTTTTTAAACTGCACCAAAATCCCCATTTCTCCTTAGCTAAAATGCATAAACTTTAGCCGTTGAGCAAATGCAAAACAAGAACACAGCTCTCTCCCTTATCAGTTTGACGGCAAGACTGGCCTTGACTTTACCAGTAGAACAGACACAGATATATCTTATGTCCTGACCACAAATGACGCAGAGACCCAAGTCTGGGACTAACGCCAGAGCATGTTCTCGGAAGTAGTGACCTTTTGCTCCAAGATAGGAGTAGGAACAGGAATATCCTTTTATGGTCAGGAGTGCAGGAAGGAAATCCCTTTTATGGTTGAGAGTACCAGAGCAGGAACATATGTGATGTCAACCTGCATACATAGGCTGACGTGGTTGGAAGGAGGGAGAGGGTGCCTGGAGGATATAAATACTGCATGAAACTTGTTATTTCTTTGGACTTGCTATGGACTAATCACGCAAGTGCCTTCTGCTATCCAGAGAGCAGAATAAACTCTTTCTTTGAACCAACTCGGTGTCATTTTGACTTCCTTCCTCCTGTCCTGGAGCAATGCAGACCCAATCAGTGAACTCCAATAAGGCTAGAAGAACTCTGTGATTCCTCCCTTGCAGGGGGTTGATCTGGATGACCTTTGGGGTTCCTTCCAACCCTACAATTCTGTGATTCTCTGAATCTGTGAAGCGGTACCAGGTCTGCAAGCTCTGGTCTGCTCTTGACTTTGGCCTTTGCTCTCTATTCTTCCCCCTCATCAGGTGGATTTGATTTAAATGAAATCAATTTAAATCACTAGTCAATAAGACTTTATTTGAATCTTTTTTATTTTTTTACGGAAAGTCTCATTCTTGCTGGTATCACCTTAATATTTACAACCAGATGAAGGTTTCGTTTTTGGAATAATCAATTTTCAGAGTAGTTTTTACCGTTATATCAAAAATTACTGATTTGGTTATACTATTAGAAATACATAGGCACGTAATTATGAAATCGTTGGGAGGTTTAATAAGTTAACTGTTTATATTTGGACAACTTTTCTGCTGTGCTTTATTGGCAGGAGAAAAATAATCATTTCCTTAATAACAATTTAAACAATTTATTTAACTGAAACAATAACATAATAGCATATGTATCCATGTTTGTTAACTGATGTGGTTAAACAATTAAAAAATAAAACTTAGACTGAGTTTTAGCCCACATGAAAACTTAAAACAAATCCTTATTTCCTGATGAATAGCCTTTGGACTTTAATGTAACTTCAATAGAAAACTATCTTTAGAAAGATTTTTCCTCCGAGAGCATTTTATTTTAAAAATCTGATTAAAATTTTTAAAAAATCTGATTTAAATCAAAGAAATCTGTTTTAAATCAAAGAAATCCGATTTAAATCAAAGAAACCCAATTTAAATAATTAAAAAATCTGATTTTTATTTTAAAAAATCATTGATTTTTATCCACCCTGCCCTTCCTCCCAAGAGGAAGAGCTATAGCTCAGCGGTCGGGCATCCGTTCAGTCCCCAAAAGCATCTCTAGTCAGGGCTGGGAGAGACTTCTTGAGTCTGAAGCCCTGGAAAGCCATTGCTGTCCATCTGTGCAGATAGCAAAGTCTTAGATGAAGGCGCTTGCTACATTCCTCCGTTTGAGAGCAGCGCCTCTTCCTTCCTCCACAGGCTCCTCCTTTGTCAATTTCCTCTTCTCCCTCTGCTTCTCTGATCCTTGAAGTGCTCTGGCGTGGTTTCCACGGCAACCGATATGTCAGCGTAGACTAGCATTTCCCCCCCCCCCAAAAAAAAATAAACACGGCTTCAAGTCAACTGAGGCTGGAGTTGAAGGCAGCTGTGGGGTGATCTGCCTGTTCTAGCAAGAGCGGAAGGGCAGGATCCAGGCATCAAACCCTCCATCCCACCTGGGACCTCCCAGATCTTCTGGACCACAGCTCCCATCATTAGCCTCGGCCAGTGGTGAGCATTTCTGCTCCAGAACATCTGGAAGACATCTGGTTGGGGAAGGTTGGGCTTGGTTGTGGGGAAATTTCATTTGGTTCGGGATCATTAGAGGGTCACTGCCCTTGACCCCTGCACTCTCTTTTTCGTTTTCCAGCAGGGATGGGTATCATAGAATCACAGAGTTGTAAAGTTGTCAGGGACCCCCAAAGGTCATTCAGCCCAACCCCCTGCAATGCAAGCTTCACAGCTTAATGTGGATCATCTCTCTGTAGTGATGTAGGGAAATAGGAAAAGGTGAACAGGTTCTTTTTTATTGTTAACTGACTTGGGAATTATTATTATTATTATTATTATTATTATTATTATTATTATTATTATTATTAATTTGTACCCCGCCTATATGGCTGGGTTTCCACAGCCACTCTGGGCAGCTTCCAACAGGAGGTTAAAAATACATTAAAACATCAGTCATTAAAAGCTTCCCTGCCTTCAGATGTCTTCTAAAAGTCAGGTAGTTGTTTATTTCCTTGACATCTGATGGGAGGGCGTTCCACAGGGCGGGTGCCACCACCGAGAAGGCCCTGTGCCTGGTTCCCTGTAACCTCACTTCTCACAGGGAGGGAACCGCCAGAAGGCTCTCGGAGCTGGACCTCTGTATATGGGCTGAATGATGGGGGTGGAGACGCTCCTTCAGGTATACTGGGCCGAGGCCGTTTAGGGCTTTCAAGGTGAGCACCGACACTTTGAATTGTGCTTGGGAATTGTGCTTGGAATCGTATTGGGAGTCAATGTAGGTCTTTCAGGAAATGGTTTTGAAAAGCAAAACATCAATTGATGGATTGGCTGGAAGCTTGGGAAACTGGCGGTCACTTTACAGACCTCCCCACCAGCAGAACTGCGGAAGGGCATTTGTGTGTTTGCTGCAGCCACAGTTATCTCCTAGGCATGTACAGAGAGGCAGCAAACAGACTGTGAATTACAGATCACAATTTTTGCACAGCCTCTTCCTTCAAACCTCTTCAATGTGCCTTCTGAATAGTATTGCTGTTGTTATTGTTATTCAGCAAAACTGAAACCATGCAGAATAGGCGCTCGTAGCAAAGACCCATTTACCCAGCTGTGAAAAAGAACAAAAATAATTTCAGTTGCTTCCGGAAAGTGCAGACAGGAGGCACATGCTTTATCTTGAATGGACTGTGTACCGTTCTGGTTGCCTCTGCTCAAAAAGGATATTGCAAAGTTGGAAAAGGGCAAGCAAAATTATCAAGGGGGTGGAGGGAAAGGTTGCAGCATTAGGGAAAAGGCGAGTAAGGGGCAACATCATAGAAATTTATAAAAGCATACATGGCATGCAGAAAAAGGAGAGAGAGACCCACCTTCTCTTTCTCATAATATTGGAACCCAATAGTCTTCTTCTTTGGCGTTCACTTGTAGCCAAGTATCTTCCATGAACACAGTCTTAACAGCGAGTCCGTAAGTGACTGTGGAGGCCAATTCTGGATCCACACATCCTTCCACAGTGGGGACATTGGTTTCCAGGCGGGAGTTGATCCCGGTGAGGATTTGCCAAGCATGCCTTCCTCTTAGCACATTTCTCCCTTGCGTCCTGAGTTTGAGTGTCTTCAAAGCCCCTGACACCTTTGGTCAAGGCTGTTCTCCAACTGGGGCGCTCGCAGGCCAGTGTTTCCCAGTTGTTGAACCTCTTTTGTTGACCACCAGCATTACGCTTTCCCAATAATATCCCAATAGTATCATCCAGGGAACCTGAATGTTGGAAAATACAGGACAGATTTTAAAGAGTCTTCCTTTACGCAGCACATGTTAAACTATGGAACTCCCTGCCACAGGAGGCAGTGATGGCCACGAACTTGGATGGCTTTGAAAGAGTATTAGGCAAATTCCTGGAGGAGGGAGAGGGCTATAAATGGCTACCAGCCCAATCAGAGGCAGCAATGCTTCTGAATACCAGTTGCTGGAAACCACAGGTTGGGAAGAGGGGTCTTGTGCAGAAATCCTGCTTGCTGGTTTTGCTGTGGGGCATCTGGTCGGCCTCTGATCAGGTTGCCCCAAAGGCCGAAGATTTGAAGAAAACAAGAGAAATGAATGGATCGCCCTTAGGAGTCTTGCAAGGCTTGGAGGTGACTGCTGGCTTGGCCAAGGACTGTGGAAGGAGAATGGAGGGGTCTTGGGTCTCTGCGAAGACGGGTGGTGCTGTGGTCTAAACCACTGAGCCTCTTGGGCTTGCTGATCAGAAGGTCGGCGGTTCGAATCCCCATGACGGGGTGAGCTCCTGTTGGTCTGTCCCAGCTCCTGCCACCCTAGCAGTTTGAAAGCACACCAGTGCAAGTAGATCAGGGGTAGGCAAACTAAGGCCTGGGGGCCGGATGTGGCCCAATCGCCTTCTAAATCCGGCCCGCGGATGGTCCAGGAATCACTGTGTTTTTACATGAGTAGACTGTGTCCTTTTATTTAAAATGCATCTCTGGGTTATTTGTGGGGCATAGGAATTCTTTCATCCCCCACACACACAAAAAATATAGTCCAGCCCACCACATGGTCTGAGGGATGGTGGACCGGCCCATGGCTGAAAAAGGTTGCTAAATCCTGAAGTAGATAAATAGGTACCCCTGTGGTGGGAAGGTAAACAGTGTTTCCGTGTGCTCTGGTTTCCATCACGGTGTCCCGTTGCGCCAGAAGCTGTTTAATGCTGCTGGTCACATGACCCAGAAAACTGTGGAAAAACGCTGGCTCCCTCGGCCTGAAAGCAAGATGAGCATTGCATCCCCATAGTTGCCTTTTACTGGACTTAACCATCCAGGGATCCTTTACCTTACCTCTTTTAGAGTGCAAAAAGGAGCCAGCAGGGAGATGGGAGAAAGACTGGAGAAAGTATAGAATACCTGAGGTTTTTTGACCAGCATTTCTGTTTTCCTGTGTTTTTCCTGCAAAGCTAGTTTATTGTGGTCGCTTATTAACCACGTCGCACTAACTTTCTCATCCCTATAAAAGCTGGCAAGTTCTGTCTGTAGACAGAATAGCTTATCCGTTGGCTTCAAGAGAGTCTGGCTGGTGGGGCTCTTCTCCAAAAAAATTGCCTTGTCTTGATAAACAGGGGTTTGAATGAACCTTTGCCCCCTGACCACAGCACGGAGGCTGGGTCTTCTTCCAGAGACTCATCCCAACCCAAACATACAAACTTTACCCGGGGGGTTGGGGAAAAACTGGCACACTTCAGCCTTTTCAGGTCTACTTTCCTTTTTACTGGAACTCCAAGATCTGCCACTTGGAACCAAGCGCTGAAAACGTTTTGTTGTTTAATCGTTTAGTCGTGTCCGACTCTTCGTGGCCCCATGGACCAGAGCACGCCAAGCACTCCTGTCTTCCACTGCCTCCCGCAGTTTGGTCAAACTCATGCTGGTAGCTTCGAGAACACTGTCCAACCATCTCGTCCTCTGTCATCCCCTTCTCCTTGTGCCCTCCATCTTTCCCAGCATCAGGGTCTTTTCCAGGGAGTCTTCTCTTCTCATGAGGTGGCCAGAGTCTTGGAGCCTCAGCTTCAGGATCTGTCCTTCCAGTGAGCACTCAGGGCTGATTTCCTTCAGAATGGAGAGGTTGGATCTTCTTGCAGTCCATGGGACTCTCAAGAGTCTCCTCCAGCATCATAATTTAAAAGCATCCATTCTTCGGAGATCAGCCTTCTTTATGGTCCAGCTCTCACTTCCATACATCACTACTGGGAAAACCATAGCTTTAACTATACGGGCCTTTGTTGGCAAGGTGATGTCTCTGCTGAAAACGTTAGAGCTAGAATTAAAAGGCGAGGTGTGTCTCTGAGCACATCCTGAGACCCAAAATTCATTTTCAGCACCAAAGTGGGTTCTTTCCCCCTGGCTAGCTTTCTGTGTCCCAGCGGCCCAGTTTTAGGTGTCAAAAGCCGCTTCACTGCTCCCCAGGAACCCTTTTTGCCATCTGATTGCAAACCACTCGGAAGTCTCCCATCCTTCCCTGTCTGTCTACCTCCTTCCCACACCTGGTTCACAGGTGGCCCTTTGAACCCCTGTGCCACTCGCACAGCCCTGGAGAGGGCAGCAGCACGCAGGTCCCCGGCCGCAGCAGCGCTTCCACCCGAGGGTGTGTGCCTGAGCTGAATGTGGCAGGCAGAGAACCCTGGCAGGCAGAGAGACCGTGGGGGGGGGGGGGCGGCTGGTGCGTGCAAGAATGTGGGTGGGTGTTGGGTGGGTGTCTCTGCTGCAGTGTGCATGCATGCATGCGTGAGTGAGTGAGTGAGAGAGAAAGCATGGCACCTGCCAGCACACCTCATGTGCGAGAGCCACGCATGGCAACCTCCCGGTGAATCCTTTGACCAGGTGGAGAAGGGAGGGTTTGCACAGCAGCCTTTCAAGCTGGGCTCTGTCTCAGGCAGGGGGGCTTTCTTCTCCCCTCTCCCCACCACCAACCACCATACTGGCCCCCTTCCCCAAAATGCTGGATTTGCCTGCGCTCTCTCCTCCCTCCCTCCCTCCCTCCCTCTCTTTCTTCCATTGAGAAATAGCATCAGCTTTGTTAAAAGCAAGGCAGTGGAGCACAGCTCTGCCTCACCCACCCCCCTTCCCTCTCCCCTCTCTCTTTTTTTTAATGACAGACAGTTACTTAGCAACAGAGGGGAGTTTTAGGAGAAGGTGAGAGTGACAGCAGAAAGAAACTCCACAGTCGCCCTCTCCCGGTGCACACTCCCCCCCCCTTTTGCACCCCACATGCACACGAACACGCAACCGCTGGGCACCTTCCTTCCCTCTCCCTTTGGGTCCCCCTCCTAGTTGGGGGGGGGGGAGAGAGAGAGAGAGAGAGAGAGAGAGAGAGAGAGAGAGAGAGAGTCTCTTTGCGAAGGGTGGCTTCTTGCCTGCCCCCACCCCAAAGCTAAGGCGGCTCCGTTGAAAGGAAAGCCCCCCTCGCGCGCACGGGATCAGTAAGCGCTCTGCATCCACATGCAGGTGACTGAGCGGGGGTGGGGGGAGCGGGGAGGGGGGAGGGCCCGGCGCCCCCCCTCCGAAGCAGGGAGGGGAAGGAAGGAGTCTCCTTTGCCCGGGGAGAGCGGGAGGGCGAGAGGCTCTGCCCGCCTCCCCGCCTGACGGGCTCCTGCCTGCGATGAGCGCCTGGCTGGGCAGAGGCCCCCCCTCGAAGGCAGGGCGCGATGGTGCTGACGGCTCCCCCCGGCTTCATTTTCTTGTGCTCTTTCCTGCCCAGTGACTACATCATCGAGGAGAAGGCGGCCGTCCTGCAAAAGAGGGAGCATGAGGGCTTTGGCTTCGTCCTCCGGGGCGCCAAAGGTAAGACCCGGCGGACTGGGGGGCGGCGGTGGGAGGACAGGGAGAGGGCTGGCTGCATGATGGGAGTGGCATGGAGCTGGCCCCAGGTGATGGCGGGGCTTCCTGGCACTGGGTCCTGCCCGCCGGCGGGGTCTGGTGGCAGCGTATCTCCGGGAAAGGGTGTGTGAGAGACACAAAGATGGTGCCCCCTTTGGATGCCCGAGAGCGCAGGGGGTCCTTTGTGTGTGTGGCTGTGTGGCACAGGTTGTACCCTCTCCTCCTGCATGCCACGGTGCCTCTCCTCCCCAAAACGGGCACCCCACAGCAAAGGGGGCGCCTCTCCCTGAGGAATGCTCCTTTCTCCCAAATACCTTCCCCTTGGGTGCCCCCCTCCTCTGCCAAGAGGGCTCCCCTGCTCCTCTCTTGGAGGGGGCAGGTTGCCGTGACCCACATGCACATTGCCAGGAATTGGAAAGCACTTCTCCCCCCTCCCAAGCTGTGGCTTCTTTGCCAAGGGGGGGGGGGTAGTCAGCTAGATTCCCGCTGGAAGAGGGCTTTGTGTCTGGAATGGGAGAGGGAGAGAGCACTCGCGGTCTGGGGAAATTTGTTCCTGGGAGTGGGGGTGGGGGTTTTTTTGGGGGGTGGGGGCATACCCAGGGAGACTGAAGTCTGGGCTTTGGGGTGGGGACCAAGAGGGATGTCGGTGTGTGATTTGGGGAGACTGCCAAGCGATTCCTTCCACTACAGATGCAAAGGAATCAGGACACCCCCTGGGTGGGTTTACAGGGTTGGCAGGAAAAAGGAGGAGGGGGCAGCCTCCGCTCTGCTATTTCCCAGCCCTTCACGTAGAGGGAGCTTCTTCCCAAAGCTGTCTTAGCTATTCTGCCCTACCCCCCCCTCCCTTACATTCATTTGCAGGCTCCCTTTGTAACATGCGAGAAGCCCACCAGGACACCCCCTTCCCCCTTGGGGGAATACACACACACATATACATACATATACATACATACTTACATACATACATATATATATACCATTTGCTTCCATTGCTCCAAAGAGCTCAAGGCACATGGTTCTTCCTCTCCCCATTTTATCCTCACAACAACCCTGTGAAGTAGGCCTGCCAGGGAGAAGGCAATGACTGGTCCACAGCCATCCGGTGTGAGCTTCATGATGGCTGAGTGTGGGATCTGAACCCTGGTCTCTCAGGTCCTGAGAGGGACGCGGGTGGCGCTGTGGGTTAAACCACAGAGCCTAGAACTTGCCGATCAGAAGGTTGGCGGTTTGGATCCCCGCGACAGAGTGAGCTCCCGTTGCTCGGTCCCTGCTCCTGCCAACCTAGCAGTTCGAAAGCACATCAAAGTGCAAGTAGATAAATAGGTACCGCTCCGGCGGGAAGGTAAACAGCATTTCCGTACACTGCTCTGGTTCGCCAGAAGCGGCTTAGTCCTGCTGGCCACATGACCCGGAAGCTGTACGCCGGCTCCCTCAGCCAGTGAAGCGAGATGAGCGCCGCAACCCTAGAGTCGGCCACGACTGGACCTAACGGTCAGGGGTCCCTTTACCTTTACCTCTCAGGTCCTAGTCCAGAACTCTTAACCACCGCACCACCAGGCGGTTCAGCAGGGAAGGAAGGAGCAGCTGTCTGGAGCCAGGAGTTGCTTTCTGCCCTCCAGGTGTGGGGAGAGAACCTCCAGCTCTTGCAGGAGATGTCTCCCTGAGCCTTGGTGCTAGCGCTGCTGGAGATCCCAGCTCACGCAATGGTGCCCTTCCCTGGCCTCTGCCACAGGTTGCGGGGTGCTGCGGGGGCCCGTTTTCTGACTCACAACGGTGAACCAGTGCGAGGTCCAAGTGTGCAAAATTCCCATCATGCCTGGATGACATCTCAACAGCTTGGGTGTCCTGAAGGAGACCACAACCATCTTGGTCCTAGTGATAGGAGACACCACCCAACCACCCAGGTGATGATGGGAATAATAATAATAATAATTTATTATTTGTACCCCACCCATCTGGCTGGGTTTCTCCAGCCACTCTGGGCAGCTTCCAACAAAGACCAAAAATACACTAAAATGTCACACAGTAAAAACTTCCCTGAACAGAGCTGCCTTCAGATGTCTTCTGAATGTCAGGTAGTTGTTTTTCTCTTTGACATCTGGAGGGAGGGTGTTCCACAGGGTGGGCGCCACTACTGAGAAGGCCCTCTGTCTGGTTCTTGTAACCTCACTTCTTGCAGTGAGGGAACCACCAGAAGGCCCTCGGTGCTGGACCTCAGCATCTGGGCAGAACGCTGGGGGTGGAGACACTCTTTCAAGGTGGTCTTGTCAATATGTGCAAGGAAGCATGAGCTGCTGGGGTGTGGGCTTTGCCCTATGGGGTGGGCAGGAGGGCAAAGACAAGCATCTCAAGAGAAGTGCCTTTTGCCTGATTGGGGGGGGGGATGAGTATTGCTGTGGCATCTCTGTGTCCTTGTGATCCTGAGCTTTCCTTTCCAGAAAAGCCAAGCAGGTTTTCCCAGCCCTGCTGTGCCTGCAGAGAGTGGCTTGCCTAAGGGGTCAGCAAGCAAACAAGTGCCCCCCCTTTGCCAGGGTGGAGTGGTCTTGGGGTCCAGAGGCTTGCAGGAGCCTCTCCCCCCAAAGAGGAAAGCCACACACACACCTTGAACAAAAGCAAGGGAATGGGCGCTGGCGTTTCCGAACAATAAGAGGACAGATACAATTTCTCTTTGCTTGCATTTTCATATCTTTGGAGCCAAACGCGAGTGGTAAAGCCAACCATCTCTTCTAGGGATGGCATCTCTGACAGTGGGGAGCAAAGCTATTTCTCTACCTCTGTGTCTCCGTTTGGGGTGATTCCCATAGCTGTGCACCTGCCTCTTGCTGTGGTTGTTGCCTTCAAGGAACAGGCCCTCAGTAGCCCGGAGAGAATCCTTTTGCCCTCCACTCATCCATTTGGCTCAACCGTGCCCCCAAACACATATTTCTGTGAAAAGCGGAATCACGAAAATACAATAAATTATTCAAAAGAAAGCAAATGTATGTATCTGTGCTTTGCATATTTATGGTGGGCCTTGACTCGGAGCACAGCGTCTGGGCCAAAGATGATATGCCCCTGATTTGAAGGTCTGTAGCCTACATTGATATCCCCAAAGCTCCTGGGAGGTGGAGAGGTCACCTAGGGTCATAGAACCTTTGTGTTATCTGGTCCAACCCTTTGCAATGTAGGAATTCCTGCTAAAGAATCTCTGACAAACGGCCATCCAAGCTCTGTTGGAAAACCTCCAAGGAAGGAGAGACCGCTACTTCCTGAGGGAGTCTGTTCCACTGCCGACCACTCTTACCGTCATAAAGTTCTTCCTTTGAATCCATTGGTTTGGGTCCTACCATTTTTAGCAGCAGAAAACAAGCTTGCTTCATCTTCCATGGAAGACCCCTTGTGATAATTGGAAGGTGCCCACCTCTCAGACTTCTCTTCTCCCGGCCAAACATGCCCAACTTCCTCCACCGTTCCTCACAAGACCCCTTTATGGTCTTGGTTCCCCTCCTCTGCCCACCTTCCTGCTTGTCAATATCCTTCTATAACTATGGTGACAAGAACCAGACATCGGACGCCCAGTGTGGCCTGACCAAGGCAGAAGAGAACGGTTTTGTGGCTTCCCTTTTTAAAAAAATAAATAAATTTTTTATTCAAAGTTATAACAAAACATATTTCCCAAAAACATATAATTCTCCCCCCCCCCATTTTTCCTTCCTCTCCCCTCCCCCCATAAAACCCATCCCCCCACCCCCCGACTTCCCTCAGTTCCAGTCTTTGGTTTCTCCAATAATGCTATTTTCTGCATGTTACAGAGTTGTATAGCTCCTCCAACTGTTTAGCTAATTATTATCAGTAAAAAAATTGTGAATGTTCATTCAAAACCTGCCAAGGAGTCCAGTTCGCTTTGTTGCATCTTCAAATACTTTGTGAAAGGTTCCCATTCATCCTTAAAGTCACAGTTATCCTTATTTCGTAGTTTATATGTCAATTTTGCCAGTTCTGCATAGTCCATCATTTTTTCTTGCCATGATTCTTTAGTTGGGGTTTCTTCAGTCTTCCATCCTTGTGCTACCAGAACTCTCACGATTCTGTGGCTTCCCTTGATCTGGACTTCTCCATAAAAGTTGACTCCTCCCAAGAACCCAGTTCCATTGGGGGAAACTGAGCAGCCAGCTGCCAGAGTAGCATCATGACTAAGAGGTTGCCCCCAATTCGAATCTCGCTTCTTTAGCAGTGGGTGGCTTTAGAGCAGCCCCCCCTCCTTTCTCAGAGCCTCCTGTGTGCATGGGATGATGACAGCACCTTGCAGGGTCATCGCAAGAACTGCAGGGTGATTATGAGAAACCAGTAGGAGAACACTTCAGTCTCCCAGGGCATTCTATACAATATCTCAAAGCAGAATTTCAGAAATAGACTGGAAAGAGAAATGGCAACTTATTACCAAGCTTAAAACCATGGAGAGACCTGGTCTGAATAGAGACATTGGATTCTTATATCATTATACATGATAAAGCTATTTTTAGCCATCTCACCCCTTGCTTTTTCCTGTAAGACCAATTGCAGTGGTTAACAGTCAATAGGTTTACCCCACCTATCCGCCAATCACCCATTCCCACCACCCTTCTAATACCTATCCGCCAATCACCCATTCCCACCACCCTCCCCACCTTCTCACTATCGTTTTTTTAAAAAAATAATTTTTATTAAATTTTCCATTTTAACAATCCAATCAAATCACATTGAATATTCCAAATTATACAAATACATATCATGTAGTCCAAATATTCTGCCAAATTAGAATTTTTTTTTGTTGGGATTTCCCATGCTTCACTATCTATAATGGTCTGGCGACTTCTGTTTCAGTGTATCGGAAGAAGTGTGCATGCAAGCTCATACCAAGAACAAACTTAGTTGGTCTCTAAGGTGCCACTGGAAGGAATTTTTTTGTTTTGCTTTATTTATTTAATTTTGTTTCGACTATGGCAGACCAACACGGCTACCTACCTGTAACTCTGATTAACTGGGCCATTTTAAGCACAATGTGGGTTCTGAAGAGGGTCTGATGGATGCCTGTGATGAACAAAGACTGCCCGATTCTAGGCCTAGCTGGACATTGTGAGTCCTGCCAAGGGGCTTTTTGCCTTAGGAGCTGAAGCTGTTTTTCTTGGCTTCTCCAGCTCTAAAGCCTCCATACCATTCATGCGCACCATGAACCCTCTGTGGAGTCTCTGGGGTCCCCACTCCATCCTCCTCCATCTCCCTCTCATCTCCCTTCAGCTGTGACTCTGCGCATGGAGGAGAGCATTCGCATACAAACAAATAGGATCAGTCTCATCAATGGCAAACAATTTGAAGCAGAGAAGGCCGTGTGGAAACCTAGGGGAAGAAGGAGCTGCCTTCTCCTAGGCCAGAACTGTGCTCCGTATAGGTTAATGCCGTCTACACTGGCTAGCAGACAGCAGTACTCCAGGGATTCCTCCTAGCAGGGGCTGAAACTGGGACCTTCCGCATGCCAAGCTACGATGGCTCTTTCCGTTCCAAGACAGCATTGCCAAGCCTAGGCAGCAGACACGACCCCTCTCCCTCCCACTTCCCCAAGGGGGGCCTTTGCTTCTTGAAGCTCCAGAGACTGATGGTATCCCGACAATCCGCATTTACATTCTCGCTCTCCCTTGTTGTCCGAGTGGAAGCAGCCAAACATCTGCACTTGGGTGGTGATGATGCTTCCTGGGCAGGAGAGAGAAATGGAGGGCTCGCCCACGCTTCCGCTTGTTCTGTTCCTAGAAAGCACTGGTCCAAGCATTTCTCTGCTTGACCCGCACTTTCTAGGCATGGATTTTTTGCTACGTCAATCTGGAGAAAACCTGAATTGCTATTTGCTCCTATCAAGCACTAGAGAGCGGGTTTTTCCAGGGGGAAAGCAGGGCACAAGGGGAAGTGTACATAGATAAGCCCTGAGAGCCTTTGAGAGCTCCAGACTGTTGCTATGGCCTGGGAAACCAGCAAGCAGGATTAAAGTGCAAGAGAACCTTTGACTGTGGTGGCAGAGCGTAGCCTTGGATAGCTCTCTCCTCCTCCATCAATTTGTCTGATCCCCTGTCAAAGCCACCTAGATCAGTGGTCATCTCTGCCCCCTGTGGGAGGGAGTTCCATAGGTTAAATATGCTCTCTGTGAGGCTGGAACAAGCCTGTTTTCTCCTACTCAGGAGGGTAGGACCCAAACCAAGGGCTTCGAGTTACGAGAAAGGAGTTTGCAACTAAACTTCAGGAAGAACTTTCTGAGGATAATGGCTGTTTCACACTGGAATGAACTTCCACAAGAGGTGGTGGACTCTCCTTCCTTGGAGCTTTTAAGAAGAGGTTGGGTGGCCACCCGTCATGTATGATCTAGTTGAGATACCTGCATTGCAGGGGTTTGGACTAGATGACCCTTGATGTCCCCTCCAAGTCAACAATTCTATGACTCTATTATTCTATCCACCCTGAATCTTCCAACAGTCAGCTGTGATGGTTGTCCATAAGCTCTGGTCTTATGAGAGAGGAAGAAAAACTTCATCTCTGTCATGCATAATTTTATGATCTTCTATCGTGTTGCCTCTTCCTCTCCATTTCCCTAAACTGAAGAGTCCCAAACCCTGCAATCGTTCCTCATTGTGGAGTGGCTCCATCCCTCCCCCCGCTCCAAATTTGTCTATTTCATTTTACATATTAAAATTTACAGTCATACCACAACACCTTCCATAAGTACAAGATTCCCACAAATCTCAATACTTCCCTCTTCCCCAGGTCCCATTGTTAAACCTTTTCTACTGCATCTTTTTATAAAAATCCACATTTTCTTAACATCTCCATTGTATCCATAGTTCCTCTTACATTAGAAGTGTTACTGCAATCCCGCTAACAATTTTAACTGTTTACATTGGTCTCCCAGGTCAATTATAATTTCACCCCATTCCTTATTAAAATTTTGGTCTCCCTGATTTCTGATTTTTCCAGTCATTTTTGCCATTTTGGCATAGTCCAACAATTTGATCTGCCATTCTTCTCTGGTAGGGATTTTGTCTTCTTTCCATCTCTGGGCCAATACAATCTGTGCAGCTGTGGTTGCATACATAAACAATCTTTTCTGTTCCCTTGGGATTTCAGCACCTCAAATTCCTAATAAGAAAGCTTCTGGGTTTTTTGTAAAAGTTATTTGAAACATTTTTTTTTCAATTCAATATATATCATTTCCCAGAACACTTTTATTACCTTGCACATCCACCACATATGATAGAAGGTGCCTTCCTTTTCTTTACATTTCCAACAGATATTTGTACCTGTCTTCTTCATTTTTGCTAATTTACTGGGAGTTAAATACCAATGGTACATCATTTTCATATCATTTCCTTTCAACGTACAACATGCCGTAAATTTCAAATTGTCTCTCCATAATTTCTCCCGTGATGAAAGCTGTATATTATACCCCAAATCTCTTGCCCAGTGTATCTGTCCCTTCCCAGTCCCAGCGGGTACCAGACACAACAACAATAATATATTTGTACCCCGCCCATCTGCCTGGGTTTCCCCAGGCACTCTGGGTGGCTTCCAACAAACACCAAAAATAAACTAAAATGTCACACATTAAAAACTTCCCTGAACAGAGCTGCCTTCAGATGTCTTCTGAATGTCAGGTAGTTGTTTATCTCTTTGACATCTGATGGGAGGGAGTTCCACAGGGCGGGCACCACTACCGAGAAGGCCCTCTGCCTGGTTCCCTGTAGCTTTGCTTCTCGCAGGGAGGGAACCGCCAGAAGGCCCTCGGAGCTGGACCTCAGTGGCCAGGCTGGATGATGGGGGTGGAGACGCTCCTTCATGTCTACTGGGCCGAGGCCATTTAGGGCTTTAAAGGTCAGCACCAACACTTTGAATTGTGCTCAGAAACGTACTGGGAGCCAGTATAGGTCTTTCAAGACTGGTGTTATGTGGTCTTGGCGGCCGCTCCCAGTCCCCAGTCTAGCTTCCGCATTCTGGATTAGTTGCAGTTTCTGGGTCACCTTCAAAGGTAGCCCCACATAGACCGCATTGCAGTAGTCCAAGTGGGAGATAACTAGAGCATGCACTACTCTGGTGAGACAGTCTGCAGACAGGGAGGGTCTCATCCTGCGTACCAGGTGGAGCTGGTAGACAGCTGCCCTGGACACAGAATTGACCTGTGCCTCAATGGACAGCTGTGAGTCCAGAATGACTCCCAGGCTGCACACCTGGTCCTTAAGGGGCACAGTTACCCCATTCAGGACCAGGGAGTTGTTCTCCTGAACATACCCCACAAGTCACCGGAGGTTTAGGATCAGAGTTCTCCTAGAAGGGCTACCTGGTAGAAGTTTATAAATCATGCATAGCATTGAGAAAGTAGATGGAGCAAAGCTTTTCTCCTGCTCTCATAAGACTAGAACTCATGAGCTCTCCAGGGTTTCTAACTGGCAGGGATCTGACGTTTTCCTTTCTGGGGCCTGATTCTTACCTTTCAGCACATCCAGTCTCTCTCCAGACATGCATCACTTCCGAGGTTGAACCTCCCGATGACTCACGGCTGCTTCATCAAAAGTGCAGCCTTCTTGCCCATCACTCTTCATCCAAAACCCCCCACAACCCTTCAGAAATTAGAACCAGCAGCTTGCAAAACCAGCTGCAAAATGATGCAAAGCAGCTTTCTAAATATATGTGTATATATGGCATGCAATTGGACAATGAAACTGCTATGCAATTCAAGAAGAGCAGCATTTGGTCTGAGCTGGAAGCCAGACTGGAGGTCACGAGCCCAAAGGGAGCTACTGGGCCAGGACAGAGAAGACAAAACTGGGTTGCAGGTTGTTGTGGGGTCAACACCATTGCCAGAGTCAGATTTAGGGTGGTGTGGGTGGTTCTGCCTCACGGGACGCCAAGCCGAGGGGGGGGGGGGCAAAATTGAGACAACTCATATGTGAGAAGATCCATTTGGGGACGCCAAATATTGGACTTGCACACCGTATTATGAAAGATTGCTCCAATTGGTCACTGCCATTGCTTGATTAGCCGTGTGCAACCCCTGCTTTACCGCCGAACCGGCATTTTGCCTGTGTGCTACACCGATCTGAGCATTAAAAGTTTTTGGGTAGGAACAGCAACCTGAGTTCCAAGTTCTTCACGGAGTGGGAACCAGGACAGGTCCAGGGCATCAGGGACTCTGCCAGCCATCCTAGTGGAAGTCAGCTGAGCCCCAGGGCAAGACAGTCTTTGGAACTGGGGCTTGTCAAAAGGTCTCAGGCTTTAGGGTTTTTTTGTTTGCCTGGTCTGGGTCAAAGCTAAATCTGCACAGCGCCAATTGGCTGCCCTTTCTGTCAATTACAAAGCTGCCTTGCCTCTACTTGGAGCCGGCAGTCCATAGCACTGATTGGCCAGCCCTCATGTCAATCACAAAGGCATCCTCCCTTCACTCAACAGTTTTCAAAGTGTTTGGAAACAGTGAAAAACTATGAACAAAACAAACATTTCATCAGATAGACGTATCGGGCACTCAAGTGATTGAGAAGGATTAAAATGAAAAAGGGACACCAAAGATCCAAAAGGATCTCTCCAAATTGGAGAAACAGGCATTTGAATCAGAGAATCCTAGAGTTGGAAGGGACCCTGAGTCCTGTGCAATGCAGGAATCTTGCCCATAGCCATTACTGGGCTCGAACCACCAACCTTTGGGTTAACAGCCAGACTCACCGAGGCAAAAAGTAATAATCCAATTTTGCATATAAACTTATGGGGTTGGCAGTGACCGATGAGGACTAGTATCTTGGCAATGCTTTTGGTAGAAGACCGATAGCTTTTGGTGCTAACTCAGTGACTGCACGGGAATTTAACATTTTAGTCAAGAATGGGAAATATTTTAGTCCAGAGCGGGAAACGTCGTTGGATCCCAGCTCCAGCCAGGCTGGCCAGTGGTCAAAATGATGGGAGCCGCAGTTCCACAACGTCTGGAGGGGCTCCTCTCCCCCAGTTTCACCATCACTGGTTTAAGTTCATAAATTCGGCAAGAGTTCCCCAAAGCCCCCTGGATCCACTCCTTTTTAGCTTGTGGGCTAACCTCTGTTGCAGGTGGTTCTTCACAGAATTGTAGAGTTCCTGCAGTCCTTCGGTTATGCTAATCTCTTTATCACATTTTGCCATTGCAACCATCTCAGATCAATTGTTGGTCTCTTCTGCCTTATTTAGCTCCTTCTCTTACCCCCTCCCCGTTGCCTCTCTGGATGGTTTCCTGCTTCTGAGGCACTTGCTATTTGTTTTCAGATTTGTGCTCCTCCTTTCTTCCCCGTAAAGCGTTTGCGCTCTTCTGCTCACTGGGGCAAGGCGTTCCCTTTTCAAAGGCAGCTTCGCCTCCCTCCCTCGCCTCTCGTCCTCCTGGACCCCTTTCTTCTCCGCAACGCACCTTTCAGCCGGAGCCTCTTTCTTCACGTTAACTGAGACCTTCAAAGGATGCTAAACGCCTTTTGAGAGGCGCATTTCCTTTGCAGGCAGCCATGGAACAATTCTAGCCTTTAGAAATATTTTCAACCACTTCATACGGCGCAGGAATCAGGGCTCCTCCAGTCGACCTCCTTATTCAGCATCCGTCCCGATTCCTTTGCACAAGGCTTGTGCGGAGGGTAGATCACAGCCAGCCTTTATCAAACATTTATTCCGATTTGCTTGCAGGGAGGTTACATGGCAACAAGCAACCATCCTGATTTGCTTACAGGGTTTTTAAACAGCATCCTGTGCATCATTTGATCATCTCCCACTTTTCATTGTCCCTTCCCTAATCACTAAAGGTCCATTTGTTGTTGTTTAAGTGGGTGTGCTGGTCCTGGGGGGGTTACCGTGTGGCGTGGTCTGAGTCCGGTCCTAGGTCGAAGGTAAGGAGGCTGTCCGTCAAGGGCGAAGCGGGGTCCAAGGCAAGGAGCCGGGCGTGGTCAGGAACTCTGGAAGAGCAGGACAGGGTCTGGCAGGAACAGGTTACCATCGAAGTTGCTCCCACAACCTGGGACTGGGCTGACTGGCCTTTATCTCCTCTGAGGCATAGGGCAGCCCCGGCCCACAAGTGACTTGCCTCTCCTGGCCTTAAGGCGAGTACTCCTCCTGTGAGAACTTAGTTCCCTCCGCCTCTCTGCCCTGAGCCTCTGCAGCTCTGGAGAGGCTGGAGGGTTACTGGACCCAGAGGCAACCTCACCTTCCCCTGACAGGGCTGGGAGAGGAGCACCTGCAGGCAATGGGTCCTCCATCACCTCCGGAGCCAGAGTGGATCCATCTGGTGTCTGCTCCTGAGGATCCGGCACAGGTGAGGGTCCTTCAGGTTCAAGCCCCTGCCCCAGCTCAGCCGGCCCTCGAGGCGGGGACTCCTGTGCAGGCTGGGATTCCTCAGGTTAAGCCTCTGAATCGGATTCCCAGGCCATCACAGTGGGTTTGTTGCACTTGGTCAACAGAGCTCTGTAATCCAGTTGTGTTGCAGAAATCTAAATCCTGATTTGCTTACAGGGTTTTTAAACAGCATCCCGTTCATCATTTGATCATCTCCCACTTTTCAATGTCCCTTCCCTAATCACTAAAGGTCCATTTGTTGTTGTTTAAGTGGGTTTGTTACACTTGGTCAACAGAGCTCTGTAATCCAGTTGTGTTGCAGAAATCTAAATTTCTGGAATGCCCTTCATTTGCTCCTTGCAAATCCTGAGAGCCTGAATGTGACCTTAGGCTGAAAGTAATATCTTTGATGCGGGAAGTGCTGTGGTCTAAACCACTGAGCCTTGGGCTTGCCAATCAGAAGGCCGGCGGTTCGAATCCCCGCGACGGGGTGAGCTCCTGTTGCCCGGTCCCTGCTCCTGCCAACCTAGCAGTTCAAAAGAACATCAAAGTGCAAGTAGATAAATAGGTACCACTCCCGCAGGAAGGTCAATGGTGTTTCCGCGCACTGCTCTGGTTCGCCAGAAGCGGCTTAGTCAAGCTGGCCACATGACCCGGAAGCTGTACGCCGGCTCCCTCGGCCAGTAAAGCGAGATGAGCGCCGCAACCCCAGAGTCGGCCACGACTGGACCTAATGGTCAGGGGTACCTTTATCTTTACCTAATATCTTTGAATTTCCCCTAAATCCCACCCTGGCCAAAATAAGCTTGTTACATGGCTACCTTCCAGCCACCATGGAGGCAGATTTTAGCAATTAAGTTAGATACTTCCCTTGAAGTAGCAACAGTTTCATTTTTGGATTCTTTAAGACTGTGATGGAAGCCATCAGGTGGGTGTCTAAATGGTTCTGACAGCCAGTGTTCCTTGGACAGACTCCAGAACATCTGCGTTTGTCAACATGCTTTAACACCAGAACTTGTGGACATGTAATGAAGCTGAATGCTGGAAGGTTCGGGACAGATAAAAAAAAGTCCTTCATGCAGTGCATAGTTTATTTTATTTTATTTGTGCTTTTCATGTTCATACATTTCACTAATTTTACAATCATTTTAACACTTCAAATCTTGACTTCCTTCCCCCTCTTTCTGCAGTTCCTTAAATTTATTTTTAATATCTTCTGCATATCCAAATTAACTTAATTTGTTCATTTATTCATCTGCTTTAATTATATAGTCTTATAAAACTGCAGGTTATCACAATAACCCTGCCAATGTTCTTATCTGTTTGCAATTTATCTGTAAATATTGAACAAACCATTTCCCTTCTTTTATAAAAAGTTTGTTATCTTGATTTCTTGTTCTTCTGGTAAGTTTTGCCATTACTTTATATTCCCGAAGTTTTTGTATCCATTCTTCCTTTGCTGGGACTTCTGCTTCTTTCCATCTGGGGGCGAGTAGCATTCTTGCCGCTGTAGCAGCATACATGAATAAGTTTCTATACAGTTTAGGTAGTTCTGCCCCTATAATGCTCAAAAGAAAAGCTTCTGGTTGTTTTTTTTTACAAACATTATTTTAAACATCCTTTTAATTTCATTATATATCATTTCCCAGTAAGCTTTAACCTTACTATAGTCCATAGTTAAACACAGGAGGCAGGGATGGTCACCAACTTGGGTTTTACAATTTAATATTCAACACAATCATCATAAACACAATACAAAGAATACAAATATTCTGATTGATATTTTTTTTTAAAAAAACCCCAACCCAAACACATAAAAGATGAACGATAAAATTCTTGCTTAACAATAATAGTGATAATAATACAGTCATACCTTGGAAATCAAATGGGCAATCTGTTCCGGAAGTTCATTTGACTTCCAAAACATTCAGAAACCAAAGTGTGACTTCCGATTGGCTGCAGGAAGCTCCCACAACCAATCGGAAACCCCGTCAGACGTTTGGCTTCCAAAAGAACGTTCGGAAACCGAAACACTCACTTCTGGGTTTCGATCGTTCAGAAGCTGATTTGTTCAGGAGCCAAGGCGTTTGAGATCCAAGGTACAACTGTAACAACAATAACTGCCTCTTCCATTTAAGTGGGAAACATTGAAATAATAAAAATAAAAGACCTTCTCTTTCGTGTAGGTTCTCCACCTGTGGGTCCCCAGATGCTGTTGGACTACAACTCCCATCATCCCTGAGCTCTGGCCTTGCTAGGTAGGGGTGATGGGAGTTGTAGTTCAACAACATCTGGGGACCCACAGGTGGAGAAAGACTGGTGTAGGCCTTGACTATGGTTAGGAAGCTGCCTGGCAGCTGAGCAAACTGTGGCCTGGGAACATTTTGCAGTCTCCAGGAATCGCTCGCTGGCGCCGTCTCTTCTCCTCCCCACATTTGGACGCGCAAATCCCAGCTTCCTCCCCTTTGACTGAGGGTCTCTCTTCGTTTCAGCGGAGACTCCGATCGAGGAGTTCACCCCGACGCCTGCATTCCCGGCTCTCCAATACCTGGAGTCCGTGGACGTGGAAGGTGTGGCCTGGCGAGCAGGACTTCGCACGGGAGACTTCCTGATTGAGGTGAGTCCCGGAAAAGCGTGGCCAGCAAAGGAGGAGGGTCAAATCTGCCCACCGTGGGAACTGGGGTTCTCCTCTGTGCTAGATAAAGGAGCTCTTTATTTATTGCATTTATCTGTTACATTTCTGTTAACGGAAAAATCCGAGGGCTCCCTTGGACAAAAACAAAGACACCAACCAGGATTGCTTGGAGCAAAACAGCAGCCTGTAGGCTTGGCCTTTATTGATCTGTTGCAACAGGGTGTTCCCCTCACTTGCAGGAGAGAGGAAAAGACACAGAAAAATGGCGTGCAAGGCCTTATAAAGACTTTTGAAATTGCCACCCTGTAGATCAAGACCACTCCCAGAAACATCATACATACATCACAG
Organism: Podarcis bocagei; assembly: GCF_964188305.1. Lineage (NCBI taxonomy): Eukaryota > Metazoa > Chordata > Lepidosauria > Squamata > Lacertidae > Podarcis > Podarcis bocagei. The sequence goes on from NC_138135.1 coordinate 4,240,178, forward strand.
AAGGGGTGTAACCTAAGACCACCACTCAGATACATCACACCTACATCACAGAAATTTTAATGTTGTTTTTTTCCTGTCAGAGTTTATCTCCTGTCTGGCAAGTTGCTTGATTGGATTGCCTGGGGAGCCTGGCCATTCTTTTGTAGTGATAATACTTAGTTCCTGGGCCAGGTCACAGGCTCACACCCTATTCAAACACGAGGCATACCCTTAAGACAGGATTTGTGAAGGAAAAGACAATGGGGAGGCTTTTCCAGTTTGACCTTGCAGAGAAAATATTTGCTCAGTTTAGGAATCAAAATGGTTCCAGGTTGGTCTTCCTGTGCTGATCTATGTATGTGCTTGGTTAGTACACTTATGAACATTATCATATCTGGGCTGCATCAATAGGAGTATAGCATCTAGATCAAGGGAAGTAATAGTGCCACTGTATTCTGCTCTGGTCAGACCTCACCTAGAGTACTGTGTCCAGTTCTGGGCACTACAGTTCAAGAAGGACACTGACAAACTGGAACGTGTCCAGAGGAGGGCAACCAAAATGGTCAAAGGCCTGGAAACGATGCCTTATGAGGAACGGCTAAGGGAGCTGGGCATGTTTAGCCTGGAGAAGAGGAGGTTAAGGGGTGATATGATAGCCATGTTCAAATATATAAAAGGATGTCACATAGAGGAGGGAGAAAGGTTGTTTTCTGCTGCTCCAGAGAAGCGGACACGGAGCAATGGATCCAAACTACAAGAAAGAAGATTCCACCTAAACATGAGGAAGAACTTCCTGACAGTAAGAGCTGTTCGACAGTGGAATTTGCTGCCCAGGAGTGTGGTGGAGTCTCCTACTTTGGAGGTCTTTCAGCAGAGGCTTGACAACCATATGTCAGGAGTGCTCTGATGGTGTTTCCTGCTTGGCAGGGGGTTGGACTCGATGGCCCTTGTGGTCTCTTCCAACTCTATGATTCTATGATTCTATGATTCTAAAAGAGGAGATATGAGATCCACCTTCAGATATCTCCATGGCTGTCACATGGAAGAGGGAGCCAGCTTTTTCTCTTGCTCTGAAGAGTGAGACACAAACCAATGGTTTCAAACGACAAGAAAGGCTTCTGACTAAACACCAGGTAGACCTTTCTGAGGGCAAGTGGAAGGGTGTTGGACTCTCCTTCGCTGTAGGTTTTTCAGGAGAGGTGGAATCACCACCTGCCAAGGCTTCTTTACCTGCGACTCCTGGATTTCAAGGCGTTGGACCCCTTGAACCTTCGGATCCCCTTCCAACCCTTCTGTGATTCTACAGTTCTATGAAAATCTTCCATAGGTGTCGCCATGCTTGTCTGTTGCAAGTGGACTCTCATCCATGAATCAGTGTACTCTTGAATGTCCTGTTGCTGCTCTGTCTATTGCAGATTTAAAAACTTTTTGCTGTTACATTTGTTGTTTTAGGATTTGGCAAGTGGTTGTTTTGAGTCCTTAATGCATGTGTTTGTGTTTTTAAGAACACTGTGTACAAATATTTAACAGCAGTAGGGGTGGCTGTGGCAGTACAGTGGTACCTTGGTTCTCAAATGCCTTGGTAGTCAAACGCCTTGGTTCCCAAACACCGAAAACCCGGAAGTAAGTGTTCTGGTTTTCGAACTTTTTTGGAAGCTGAACGTCTGCTGTGGTTGTTGGCTATTGTTTCCAGGGTGCCTGCACCAATCAGAAGGTGTGCCTTGGTTTTCGAACATTTCGGAAGTCAAATGGACTTCCAGAACAGATTAAGTTTGGCACTTTTGTTTTTGCTCTCTTATTTATTTTATAGGATAGTACATTGATTATTGCTTTCATTTTATGAATCAATATGCTTTCATTTTATGAATCAACAGTGTCATTAAAGAGTAAAATTCATGTTAAATGGCTGTTTTAGGGGTTGTTTTTAAAAGTTTGGAACGGATTAATCCATTTTGCATAACTTTCTATGGGAAAGCGCACCTTGGTTTTGGAACGGATTAAGTTTGAGAACCAAGGTACCACTGTATTGTGAGATGTCGTCATCATAGCCATTGCAAACCCCTTTCCCAATCAAAGGAAAAGGTGAGCATATTTTTGGGCAGTTTAAAAAGCAGGCCTTCCCTCTGCCCTCTTCTTGCACCAGCCTTGCCCTTAGCCTGGGTCCAGCTACACATTTTCTTGCCCCTATGGGGTGGTGAGAGGGGGCTTGCCATGCCCTTTACCAATGAGTTGTGGGGTGCTTTGGCACTGGGCAGAGGGAGAAAGCTTCAGCCTCCGGAGTCAGCAAATGCATCATAGGAAGAAAGGTCACAAAAGGGCAGAAGCAGCTGGTCTGCTAACGTTTATTTAAAATCCGTCCTTGCTGCCTTCCTCCTTTGCAACAGGGCCTCCCAAGGCAGCTGGCAATAAGAGGAGATGAACTTGCCATAGACGCACGGTCTGCGCTTGCTTTTGTTTTAAGGGAGTTGGCAGCGGTGAAGACGAATGGCATTTTATGGTGCCGTTTGTCACTAGCAATGCCACCAGCCGAATCCCAGAAGTGTGGCCGTATTTCACGCATTACTTAACAGCAGCCAGGGAGCAGCTGGCAAGAGGGAGAATCACGTTTCCCGGCTGGTGGGATGTGCAAAGGCAAAGTCCAGGGGAGGCATGCCTGGATCTGGTGGAGCAGGAAACTTGTGCATTTCAGTGCATGAAGAAAAGGTCTTCCTCCAGCCCTGTTCTCCTGCAGCTAAGGTCTGTGGGTCATGCATGGAGAAGACCTGGGGTTCAGTTGTGTGGCGAGTTCCCACCCTGCCCCCCAGGCAGAAATAATGGCACATGACACAATTATTAAAGTGAATAGGCTGAAAAAGGCCACAACTTCATTGGTTACAGGTGATGAGCGGTATTGGCTTAGGCATTGGACCTAACCGACTACCGTATTTTTCGCTCTATAAGATGCACCAGACCACAAGACACACCTAGTTTTTGGAGGACGAAAACAAGAAAAAAAATATTCTGTATCTCAGAAGCCAGAACAGCAAGAGGGATCGCTGCGCAGTGAAAGCAGCAATCCCTCTTGCTGTTCTGGCTTCTGGGATAGCTGCGCAGCCTGCATTCGCTCCATAAGACGCACACACATTTCCCCTTACTTTTTAGGAGGGGAAAAATGAGTCTTATAGAGCAAAAAATACGGTATATCTGACTCCAGCCTGTCTGCTTGAAGTCGGGAAGGGTTACCACCAGTAGGGGGAGTCCTGCTGATGCACATCAACTAGGAACTCCCCTGGGGTCACCAATAGGGGGCGTGCCTTAGGCCCTCACCTCCCTAGGCTTCGGACAGGGCCACGTCCCCCCAGAATCCATTAACGAACTACCCTTCCAAATGCGGGGCAGGTGATGGCACTACCTCCCCTTTTCCATCTACAGAACAATACCAATGCCTAACAGCCAATACCAAGAAAGTTGTGGTGATTTGCTACGAGGTAGGTGAAAACCAAGTGGCTGGTGCCAATTTGCCAAGAGGAAAAATTCCTACCAGGCCCCTCGACCAACCGAGGTCCATAGCAAGGTCAAAGGAAGCAAACCTTCAAGGGCGGAAGGGTGGGAAAACCGGAGCAGCTGGGGAACGGACAAAGAGGGAGATCCCCAGCTGCGTTCTGCCTTAAATAGGGCAGGCCACACCCCCAGAGCATCCCAACTGGCCAGCCAGAGGGTGACGCAGCTGGGAATCCCCCAATCGTGCAGGGGCTGGCCTCCCACCCCCCGGGTACGTGGAGGGGCTGTGAAGCCCGCAACCCCACCTCCTCCCTAAGGCAGAAGTGGCTTTCCCAGAAAGAACAGCAGGCACAACTGAGATGCCCCCAAGGGAAACCCTCTATGAGGACCCAAACAAAAGAGCCTTCTTCCCAGTCAAGCTTGCAAAAATTTACCATTTGCCCAATAATAAATGCTGGAAATGTAAAGAAACAGAAGGTACATTCTTTCACCTTTGGTGGACGTGCCCAAGGATAAAGGCTTTCTGGGAAATGATATATAATGAACTGAAAAGGTATTTAAATATACCTTCTTGAAGAAACCAGAGGCCTTTCTTCTGGGCATTGCCGGCCAATTGGTGTTAAAGAAGGACAGAACTTTCTTTATGTATGCCACAACAGCAGCAAGAATACTTATTGCAAAGTATTGGAAGACACAAGATCTACCCACTTTGGAAGAATGGCAGATGAAGGTGATGGACTATATGGAATTGGCAGAAATGACTGGCAGAATCCGAGACCAGGGAGAAGAGTCTCTGGAAGAAGACTGGAAGAAATTTAAAGACTATCTACAGAAATATTGTAAAATTAATGAATGATAGAATGATGTTGGATAGCAACTAAGGGGTTTCCAGCTGTAATGATTTAAGAGAATATGAAAAAAGGGTTATAAATGGGTTAAAATCTAATGGTAAGGATTTGCTGAACCAATAAATTGAAGTGGAATACAAAAAAGGGAGGTATGAGGAGGTCCGGGAAATAAGTTAAAAGAAAATAAGTAAAAGAAATAATGTATGTTTTTAACTGTTTTTATTTTGTATTTTTCTTTTTCATTTTTTCTGTTATATTTAAAAAAAATTAATAAATATTTTATAAAAAAACAACAACAAAAGAGGCTTCTTCCCTCCTGTGTTTTTGAGCAACTGATATTCGGAAGCATTTCTGCCTCCGACCACAGAAGCACAGCCATCTAGGCTAGTAGTCATTGGTAACCCTCATTATTATTATTTTGTACCTTTGCTCTGCACATAGCAGCTAGTGTCAAGGTAATGTGATTTCCCCCTATTACTTGGCTTTGGTCCAGTATACCTGAAGGAGCATCTCCACCCCCATTGTTCACTGAGGTCCAAATCTAAGTGCCTTCTGGCGGTTCCCTCCCTGCAAGAAGTGAAGTTGCTGGGAACCAGGCAGAGGGCCTTCTCGGTGGTGGCTCCCTCCCTGTGGAACGCCCTCCCATCAGATGTCAAGGAAATAAACAACTACCTGACTTTTAGAAGACATCTGAAGGCAGCCCTGTTTAGGGAAGTTTTTAATGTTTGACGTTTTATTGTGTTTTTAATATTCTGTTGGGAGTTGCCCAGAGTGGCTGGGGAAACTCAGCCAGATGGTTGGGGTATGAATAATAAATTATGATGATGATGATGTGCTGGAGAGAGGAGAGCTTCTGTGTGCCTTGGCATGGCCTCTTCATCACCAGACACCTAGAACTTCCATCCAGGTTTGAGCACTGGGAAATCTCCCTTTGAGTTTTCCCTCTGGCTAGGCACAGTTAAGTTCCTCTCCTGCCGCATCTTCAGAGTTGGCCAATTCATAGAATCACAGCATGATAGATTTGGAAGGGACCCTGAGGGTCATCTACTCCAACCCCCCCTCTGGAATGCAGGAATCTCAATTTGATCGCACATGACAGATGACATTCACAAAGGCAGCCTCTAAGGATTCCATCAGAGGGGCTGCATTCTCGGAAAGCAACTTTATATTTCAGGGCAGAGGGCAAAATCTGGAATTGTCTTCCTGCTGCTCCTCTTTTTGATAACAGGGCTCATCATCGCTCCCAGAAAACTTGTTTCTGGATCAGCGACAGAGCTATTACCACAGCGCTACAAAAGCAAAGGGCTGCGAAGAAACGTCTTCACCATTGACCAGATAAAAGAGACTCCGAGAATGAAGATTAATTTTGCATTTGTTCAAGCGGAGGCCATTGCAGAGCAGAGCAGCCTCAGAGCTGTTTATCTGTGACGTGTAATGTGGCTTCTTGCACAGCAGGCGGTCCTTTTGAACCATCATCCCTAGAAAAAGAAGGAAGACTGGTTCTCTGGAATGACACTCTGGTGAGCCTGTTCAGACATGACGCTGGCCACAACCCTGGGTTGGGCAAATGTGGAAGTAACTGAGCACTGGCTTTCCCTCTTCGGAGCGTAGCCATTGTGGCAAGGAGCCACCCAGAGCCCTCTCCTCCTCCTTGAATTTGCCCAGTCCTCTTCCTATCCTCTTATGCCCAGGGTTCGCTCTGATTGTTTATAAATACACAACCGCTTTGAGGTCCTCTCCCCTAGCATGGAAGACGAAGAGCAGACTCCATTTGAGGATCTCTCCCTCATTACAGTCGATCAGGTATATGAAGACGAGCAGCAAAGTCAGTCCTCAGGGAATGTGCAGGCGACCTTGGAACGGACAGCTCACGGAAGAACCCCGACCAAACCTAAGAGGAGGCGTGTAGTGGTGATAGGGGATTCCCTACTGAGGGGAACAGAAGCAGTGATCTGTGGGCCTGACAAGATGTCTCGGGAAGTGTGCTGTCTCCCCGGGGCTAAGATCCAAGATGTAACTGAACGACTGCAAGGAATCATAAAACCCACTGACAAATACCCCTTCCTCTTGGTTCATGTGGGAACCAATGACACTGCAAGCAATAGCCTCCAGAAGATCAAAAGAGACTACGAGGCTCTCGGCAGGAAATTGAAGCAACTAAATGCACAAATTGTCATCTCATCTGTCCTCCCAGTTGAACAACGTGGCCCAGGGAGAGAGGGAAAAATAGTGGAAGTGAACAGCTGATGGTGTTTCCTGCTTGGCAGGGGGTTGGACTCGATGGCCCTTGTGGTCTCTTCCAACTCTATGATTCTATGATTCTATGATTCTATGATTCTTATGTCAGAGTTGAGGGATCTGCCAGGACGATTTGGTCTCCACCTTGCCACCCCGGCTGGCAGAACTCCAGCCTGTCTGGGGAGACCCTAAAGAGACCCCCCAAGTGATTTTTGTCCATGTGCCTTTCATTAAATTTCATCTTTTGTTGCTATTGCTGCTGCTGCCTTCTTTTCAGTGTGCAAAACCGGCTATTTTTGCAAGTCTAATTAAGAGGAATGACATTCAACACTTTTGAGCAAGATTTTCTATTTTGAACCAACATTTCAGTTTTCTGACTGGGGAGAGAAAGGAAGCTGAGGGATGTCATTGGGAGCAGCCGGCATTTGAAGCAAACAGCTTTTGTTTCAGAAACGTTGACTCACCGCAAGCCCACCTCTGTCCCAGACGCTGTGGCCTTCAGGGCTCAGGTGTGCTTTGGGAAGGTTCATCTGGCTAGGTGGTACCTAGCTGGTAGACTCTGGGACTGGCATGGCGCCACTGAGCCCAGCTGGCTCTGAGCACTGGAGCAGCTGGTTTCAGATGTTGTGAGCAGCCCCCTCCATCCACAGCTGCCACCAGGCCTGTCTCAGATTCTCCTCTGGTTAAGAGAGCATTCTAAGGCTCAGACCTCCGGAGCCAGGTCCCAGAAGCCACTCTGCCATCAACATGCAGGACTCTTAATTCGACAAGAATCTACCGTATTTTTTGCTTCATAAGACACACTTTTTTCCTCCTGAAAAGTAAGGAGAAATGTCTGTGTGTCTTATGGAGTGAATGTGTGATCCCTGAAGCCGAATTGCCCAGGGGCAAAAAGCAGATCGTCCTTTTTTTTTTTTTTTTAGAAAGAGGGAAGGGGGTGTTGAAACAAAGCCGCTGAGCAGCTGATTGGCACGCGATCAGGAGGGAGATAAAGGACGCTAGCGATAAAGGAGGCTGCCTGGGAGGGGGGAGGTAAAAGCCCATGGATCCTCAGGATTTTTGCATTGGGTCACCCCAAATTCACCATCAGATCACATAGCATGTCCATGGCTACAGCCTGCACAAAAAACCCCCACGCATCCACTGTTTTGTGCGGCCACAATGGCACCAAAATGTGGTTACAAAGCACGGATCCACATGGATTCTCAGGATTTTTGCATTGGGCTACCCCAAACTCACCGTCAAATCACATGTCTGTGGCCACAGCCTGAACCACAAAAATCATACATCCACTGCTTCGTTCAGAATTTTTTTTTCTTGCTTTCCTCTTGTAAAAACTAGGTGCGTCTTATGGTCAGGTGCATCTTATGGAACGAAAAATGTGGTAATAACATTGGAAGAAGAAATTAGGTTTATTTAGCATGGTGGAACAAGATAAGCTTCCAAGCTGCCACTTTTGTGGGGGGTGGGATTCAGTTATATACCTGCAAATTTACGCTATGCAGTTAAACGTTGGCTTGGAGCTCTTTGCGCAACATGCTCACGTCCCTCAAAGGTGGGACTTTTTGCAATGAAGGGGAATTGCAGTGGGAAGTGCGAAAGAACTGCTGCTCAGCGCAGGGTCATCTGAATTACCTGCAAGCCACCAGAAGGAATGCCGTCTAGCCTCCCCGCAAACTTTGTGCAAGCAAATAATAAGGAACGCTGAAGAAAACGGGTTTCCTGGGTTGTGCTAGGTATTCGGTTAAGAGGCAGGTCAACAGCAAAGGACCCAAAGTTTAAAACAAGGAGGGGGGAGTGCCAAACTCCCAACTGAAGCTCCAGCCTTGCTAAGAGTATAAGAAGAGATTGGCCACTGGATCAGACCAAAGGGGGCCCATCTGGTCCGGCACTCTGTCCTCACAATGGTCCACCAGATTTTCTGCAGTGCGGGGGGGGGGGGTGGACTAGGTGATCCTTGGGTCCCTTCCAGCTCTTCAAGTCTGTGATTCTACTGCTTTATAAACAGTGTTCCAGATTATCATCCTGCCAGTGTTTCTCTTTTGAAACTTAGAATCCAGATGTGCATGAGCTCTTCACCTACCAAGCTGCTCCTGGATGAATTTAAATATGTTTGCTGTTTAGAATAATAGAATCGTAGAACTGTAGACAAAGGTCCGTATAGTTCAAGCTATGATTTCTCCAGTAGTGATGTGTGGAAGTGAGAGCTGGACCATAACGAAGGCTGATCGCCGAAGAATGGATGCTTTTGAATTCTGATGCTGAAGGAGACTCTTGAGAGTCCCATGGACTGCAAGAAGATCAAACCGATCCATTCTGAAGGAAATCAGCCCTGAGTGCTCACTGGAAGGACAGATCGTGAAGCTGAGGCTCCAAGACTTTGGCCACCTCCATGAGAAGAGAAGACTCCCTGGAAAAGACCCTGATGTTGGGAAAGATGGAGGGCACAAGGAGAAGGGGACGGCAGAGGACGAGATGGTTGGACAGCGTTCTCGAAGCTACAAACATGAGTTTGACCAAACTGTGGGAGGCAGTGGAAGACAGGAGTGCCTGGCGTGCTCTGGTCCAGGGGGTCACGAAGAGTCGGACACAACTAAACAACAACAGAACTGTAGAGATGGAAGGGGCATTGATCTAGTCCAACCCCTGCAATGCATGTATCTCAGCTAGAGTATCTGTGACAGTTGGCCATCCAATCTCTGCTTAAAAGCCTCCAAGGAAGTAGAGTCCACCACCTCCTAAGGGAGACCGTTCCACTGTCAAACGGCTCTTGCTACCAGAAAGTTCTTCCAGTTGTTCAGTTGGAATCTCCTTCCTTGTCACTTGAAGACATCTCTTAGAACCATTGAGCAGGGTTAGGCATCGGGACAGAGAAGTTTGGTTTTGTTTGAATTTTAATGTGAAACTGCCTAACTTGCATCTTTTGAACCAACACACAAGCACAGAGGAAGCAGCAATCCTTTGAAAATTGAATTTTGTGACGCGGTTCTCCAGTGTGCGAAAAACATGCATATACAGTGGTGCCCCGCAAGATGAATGCCTCGCAAGACGGAAAACTCGCTAGACGAAAGAGTTTTCCGTTTTGGAGGTGCTTTGCAAAACGAATCTCCTATGGGCTTGCTTCGCAAGATGACAATGTCTTGCGAGTTCCTGCTGGTTTTTTTCCCTTTCCCCCCTTTTTCTAAGCCGCTAAGCCGCTTATCAGCTGATCCGATCAGCAGATAAGCCGCTAAAAGCCGCTAATAGCGCTAATCCGTCAATGGGCTTGCTTCACAAGACGAAAAAACCGCTAGACGAAGAGAATCACAGAACGGATTCTTTTCGTCTTGCGAGGCACCACTGTACAGTGGTACCTCTGGTTGCAAACGGGATCCATTCCAGAGGACCGTTCGCAACCTGAAAAGAATGCAACCTGCGTCTGCTCATGCACAGGTCGCAATTCGCCGCCTCTGCGCATGCGTGAGCGGTGAAACCTGGAAGTAACCCTTTCCGGTACTTCTGGGTCTCCACGGGACGCAACCTGAAAATGCACAACCTGAAGCAAACGCAACACGAGGTATGACTGTATTAATGAAAACAACATACAAAGCGCATCATGTTAAGGAAAGCTGTGTACAAAAAAACTGCATGTTAGTCAAAATGGTGTACAAAAATGTGCATATTAGGAGAAATGTGCGCTGAAACACTGGCAGATTTTCATGAGGATTTCTTTATATAAATTGAGAGAGAGAAAGCACAAATCGCTGCAGATGGACAGCCACATTTAAGGTTGGGGAAATGAGAAACTGGGGGGGGGGGGAATGAGAGATTCCGCCATCCCTGTCTTTAGGCCTGAGGGTGTGGGACAAAAAAAGATTTTTTGGGAGGGGGTGTTGGAGCAGGGAAGAAACCTCCTGGGTTTGGATGGAGAAAGAAGTCTGAGCAGTCTGGCAGGGGGGGGGGGGCTGGTGCTGTATTTGGCCCTCACGCCCCCCCTCCCTGAGCACCTGCTTCCCGTCTGTTCCACCTGTGAACAGTTATTCCCCCAAATGAGCATAAGCTTCTCAAGGAAACAGCGGCTCCTGGAACATCTTTCTGCCTCAAGGAGTGGGGGGGGGGACTATTAATGGGATGAAAAGTGGTGCTTTGGCCTAAATATTGGCTTATTATTTTATTAAGTTTCCACTTCATAATATATATAAAAAAGCATCCATGTTACTCACATTATATTTTTGCTCGTATGAGCTGGTCAACTCCCTCCTTTAATATTTTATATATATATACTGTATGTGTGTGTGTGTGTGTGTATATATATATATATATATATATAATATATAAAAATAAATATTGGGTTATTTTGCCCCGTCTTTTTGTGTCTGCCAAACAGCCGTTATTCTCTTGTTAATTATGCTGCTTTAAATATGCATTTTATATTTGACTTCACTTAGCAATAGTTTTGGGGTTTTTTTAAAAAAATGTTTAAGATTTTTTGTTTGTTAACTTCGTTTCTGTTAAATATGTATTCTGGAGTTGGCCTCCTTCGTAATGTTTTATTTTGAAATCTTTTAAGAGAACATTTACCTTAGTTTTCCGTTAATTATGTTGCTTTGACTGTATACTCTATAGTTGCCTTTCTTCAGAAATTTTTGATTCTGGATTGTTTTAATATGCTGTAAACTGCTTTGACGTTTTGCTAAAAAATATAAAGCAGTATAGAAATGAAATGAATAATAATCCTGGCCACCTCCTCTCTCACCTTGCTGGACCTTTCATTTCCCAAGCGGCGGGCTGGACTGGATGACCTTTGGGGCTCCCTCCCGAGTCTACGAAACAGGCCTCCTGGCGGCCTCGCAGGGCAGCTTCCTCCTCCTCCTCACTGTTCCTTCCTTCCCTCCCCAGGTGAACGGTGTCAACGTGGTGAAGGTTGGGCACAAGCAAGTGGTGTCTCTGATCCGCCAGGGGGGAAACCACCTGGTGATGAAAGTTGTCTCTGTCAGCCGCAAGCCAGAGTCAGAGGACATTGTTCGGAAGAAAGGTGAGTGCAGAGCGCGTCCCCCCCCCCAAAAAAAACACCCCAGCCCTGGTCCTTCTCTGCCCCCTCTCCTCCTGGTCTCCTGCTTCTCCCCCTGGCACCCAGCCCAGCCTGGCTCTCGTGCCCCCTTCCTAGGACCTGGCTCTCATTCCATTCCCCCATCTTTGGGGTACCTCTGGGTGCCTTCAACTGCCCTCCTCGTACATCCCACCATCCAGCCGCCCTGGGGCCTGTCAGGAAAGCCGCCTCGGTGGCCCACATCATGTGGGGTGGCCCACACGTAGCTACCCATGCTTCCAAGGAGAGGCCCGAGGTGTCAAAAGGTGTGCTGGATGAAGCCCTACCAAGAGAGCAGAGAGAGACAGAAGGAGACTGCGTGCAATGCACAACCCTCGTGGAACGGACCGGCCGAGGGACAACGTGGCACAGGACTAGATCCGGAGAAGAAGAAGAAGAAGAGTTTGGATTTGATATCCCGCCTTTCACTCCCCTTATGGAGTCTCAAAGTGGCTCACAATCTCCTTCCTCCCCCACAACAAGCACTCTGTGAGGTGAGTGGGGCTGAGAGACTTCAGAGAAGTGTGACTGGCCCAAGGTCACCCAGCAGCTGCATGTGGAGGAGCGGAGACGCGAACCCGGTTCACCAGATTACGAGACTACCGCTCTTAACCACTACGCCACACTGGGGACCCCAGACCGCCTTCCCAAGATCCTGCAGAGGGGCTGCAAGGCCCAGGACCTCAGAGGGATCCGCTGCACCAGAAGCCGCTTGCTCCTGAGCAGGAAGGAGGCACACCGGCGTGGGTGGCCACTGGGCTCAGCCCAACTTGCCCACATCGCTGGAGAGTCAGAAGCCTCCCTGGGGCATCAGCGCTGGAGAGAAGAGTGCAGGATGATGCCCCAAGGCTGGCTGGGATGGAGCAGAGTGCCTGGGGGTGGATTTTAGCCTGTGGGAGATGCTGCGCTGAGGACAGTGCTGTGGCAGCTTCAGAGAGGAGCCGCCTCGACAGGACACCTCCAAGCTCCTCCTCTGGGGACGTTTTCGTTCAGAGCAAAGGCAAGGAAGAGGCGACGTGATCGGAGTTTGCAAGATCCAGAATGGCATGGAGAGCGTGGAAAGAGGCTTTGCTCTGCCTCTCCAAAGAGGAGCGTAAGACTCTTAAAGTCTAGGTCATGGGTTTGAGTGCCTTTGCTGGGCAAAGAATTCCTGTGTCTCAGGGGGTTGGACTAGATGACGCTCGCGGTCCCTTCCCGATGCTGCTGAATACCAATGGCTGGAAAACGCAGGAGGGGAGAGGCTTCCTCTTGCGCTCAGATCCTGCTCCCGGGCTTCCCTGGGGGGGGGGGCATCTGGTCAGCCAGGGTGCCGGACTCGATGGGCCAAGGGCCTAAAGCGGCAGGCTCTTCCGATATTCTAATTTGCAAAGCTTCCTAGCAGGGATAAATCGTACCTGCAGAGCTGACCTCTGGCAGGTGTGCAGACCAAGCACTTGACAGGGTCCGTCTCCAGGGACCTCCTGGCAAATCCCTGCCAGCCTAACATGGGCTTTGGGGGCTCCATGGGGTGCCCAAGGCTGTTGGGGGCAGACAAAAGAAAACCCTTCTTCGCACTGCGTTCCGTTAGACTTTGGAACTTCGAAGGAGGATTCCTGGGCCATAAGGCTTCCAAGGGCTGTTAGCCAAAGGGCCAGAGTTCAGTCTCCCCTGTGCCTGCAAATGCCACGTGGCTGGTCTGTTGTCACCTCTCGGACTTCATTTATTTTATTTAAAAAAATTATTAGTTTTTCAACATACCATTTTCAACAGTAATTACACATACTTTTACATCTTACACAATTTCTTTTGACTTCCATCCATCACATCTGAAAATTCTCCAATCTATTTAATTAATTTACATTTCTTATTTTCACTATTACATTTAAATCTCATAACTAATGTCTCTCTTCTTTGCAATATTTCATATGTTTCTCCTTACAAAACTTCTTGTAGCCCTACTAGCGTAATTTGTTGATTGCAGCTGCTCTTCAAATAATTCGTTTATTTCTTCCAATCTTCTGTAAGTCTCTGGTCCCGCAAGTTTCGAACCCTGACTGTCATTTTATCCAATTCTGCGTAGTCCATTAATTTTGTCTGCCATCTGATGGGCTTCATGAGTGGGTAGGAATTCAAACCCAGACCCCCATGCTGCCAGCCAGGCTCTCTGCCCAGCGGTGGAGCATATGCCCACACTGCCCAGGGCGGGCATGCTCCCAAGGGGGGCGGAACACAGAGCGTGCCCTCATAGGCACGGGATAGCCACTCGGGTGCATGGAGTGATGCGCGCACCCTGCAACCAGGGGCAGAGCGAGCCAGCGATGGTGGACACTTGGCGCACCGCACGCCCGCGACTCCCAAGCCTCTCCCAAGCTGTCAAGACGAAGGGGGAAAGGGCGAATACGACTGGCAAAGTGGGGCAGCTACCCCCCTTCCCCTGATGGCTAAGGGTAGGCTTGTCACCCCCCCTCAGCGAAGACACCCAGGGTGGTCCACCTCACCTCACCCCCCTGACTCTGCCCACCAGGCAGTGACCTTTGCTGTGGAGGACTCCTCATGGGAAGTGAAGTCTCTGGTTCTCATGGCCAGCCAGTGAGATTTTTTTTGATTTTTTTTTGAGGGGGACCCAGGCTTCCATCACAAGCAAAGGTCAACCTGGCAGCACTTTTGGAAGCTGCCTGCACATTGGCCCCTTGGGATGGTCCACAGGATTCAACCGCGATTAAAAAACAGGCCAATATTTGATCGATCAATATGGATGGGTGTGCCCACCATCCATAAAGCTGCCTCGTTGTTGTTGTTTAGTCATTTAGTCGTGTCCGACTCTTCGTGACCCCATGGACCAGAGCACGCCAGGCACTCCTGTCTTCCACTGCCTCCCGCAGTTTGGTCAAACTCATGCTGGTAGCTTCAAGAACACTGTCCCACCATCTCGTCCTCTGTCGTCCCCTTCTCCTTGTGCCCTCCATCTTTCCCAACATCAGGGTCTTTCCCAGGGAGTCTTCTCTTCTCATGAGGTGGCCAAAGTATTGGAGCCTCAGCTTCAGGATCTGTCCTTCCAGTGAGCGCTCAGGGCTGATTTCCTTCAGAATGGAGAGGTTTGATCTTCTTGCAGTCCATGGGACTCTCCAGAGTCTCCTCCAGCACCAGAATTCAAAAGCATCAATTCTTCGGCGATCAGCCTTCTTTATGGTCCAGCTTTCACTTCCATACATCACTACTGGGAAAACCATAGCTTTAGCTATATGGACCTTTGTCGGCAAGGTGATGTCTCTGCTTCTTAAGATGCTGTCTAGGTTTGTCAACGCTTTTCTCCCAAGAAGCAGGCGTCTGCCCCTCCTAAAAGTTGTGCCAGAGGCGTCGCCGCCCGAAATAGACGGATGAGGAGGATTGCTCAGTGTGCACACGCATTGGAGGTTTTTAAGCAGAAGGTTGGGGGGCCCTCTGTCGGGGATGAGATGCCTGCATTGCAGGGGGTTGGACTTGATGGCCCTTGGGGGTCCCTTCTGACTCTACCATTGGCTTTGTCAAGAAGCTAGCTCTGAGGAAGGACTGGGTGGGAAGCGAAGCTGTAGTTCTGGCATGAGTACCAGCCAGTCACATTTCATGCGCCTCCCATGCTTCATGTGAGCAGCACCTGCCGATTACAAGCTACCCTTTCTGGCTGAGGCCCCCACCACCACCTCTCCTTCCGGGTATGGGGTGGGGCAGTGGCTGCCTTTGCCCCCCCCCCACTCCCTAGTGCCACAGAAGCCTCGCCTGTGGCGAGTCAGGAGGGAGCTGGGAAAGCGAGGCAGCTTCCCTCCCACACAGCGGAGACAGAGCGAGGGGGAGGGTGGGCTCGGCTCCTATTTTTAGCCCCATGGGTCTGTGCTGTGGGGAAGGAGGAGACAGCTGTGGGGGGAGCTCCAGGGTCCCTCCGTGCCTGCTTTGGTGGCAGGGAGCCAGGCGGCTTGGAGAGCCAGCAGCGGGGAAAGGAAGGGAGGCAACTTGCCACCCAGAGCTGTAATTATCCTGCACACTGCCAGTGTGCGCGAGTGCGAGTCGTGGGGAAGACGGAGCCGTGCGGTGGGCATCGCGCTGCTGACTCTGCTCACTGCCTCCTGGGGGGTCTGCTCATTCCCCGGCTGGAGGGAGAGAGAGAGACATCTCTGAGCTTTCGGCACCTCCGGCAGACGTGGCGATCCGTCCCTGAGCACCCAGGTGGCCGGCACCCAGCAAAGCACCTGTCTCCTCCTGCCTTTTGGGCTGGGCACCGCGAAGACCTTCTCCGGCAGTGAAGACCCCTGGGCACCTCCTGCACGAGCCGGCTGGCACCCATCCCCTGGCAGGAGACAGCCCAATTGCTCGCCGCTTCAGCAAGGGCAGGATCGTGTGGCGGACGGAGGTCTTCCCGCCCCCCTCGACTCTCTGGCCTTGCCCCCCACCGCACCCCGACTGGGCCTGCAGCTTCCTCCCCGGCTCGCCTTGTGTGGGAATCGTGCTTCTTCTCTGCTCCCCCCCCCCCGCCCCTGTTTTGGGGGTCTCTGATGCAGGCGCCTCCGGCAGCAGCTCGGAGCTCCGGTTTCCATGGCGACGGGGAGCGTTGAAGCCCGCATTGTTACGGATCTCGGGGCGAGGGAGAGCGGAGCGACGAGCCAGCCTTTCCGCTCCTCCGCTCTGTCACAAACCCCATGGCAGATGGAGCCTCGCTCTGGCATCGCCGCCGCCGGACGGGCTGGCTAGGGAGAGCCGGGGACCAGCCCTGCCCTCTGCCGCTGCCGCCGCCGCCTCGGAGCGAGGTCTCCACGTGCCCAAGCCGCTTGGCAGCATTGCTACCGGGCAGAGGCCCCAAGGGCAGTGCCAGCCCCCAGAGTTAATGGAGAGCCGGGCCAGGCAGGGGAACAAGAGCCTGGCCATGAGAACGAGGACCTAGGACCAGCGATATCACCTTGGTGCCGTGCCCCCTTTGCCCATGGCCTCCCTGGCAGGGAGGGGTCCGCTGAGCGGCAGGATTGGGCAGACCATGCCCGGGAGCCCCCTGAGCTGAGGGTCCTGGCCAGAACGCTCTCTTGCCCCTGCCCCGATTGCCCTCCCTGCTCCCACCCCGGCCGGCCGCGGGACCATGAAGAAGTTTGCCTCCACTCGCAGCCTGAACAAGATCCTTCAGCAGTGCGACTCCTCCTCCTCCCGCGAGTACGAGGAGATCCAGGCCGTGGAGAAGAAGTGGCACCTGCACCTGGCAACGCCCAGGAAGCTGCTGGACCGCAAGTGCAAAATGCCCTCCCTCTTCCTTTCAGCCCCGCCGCCGCCCAAAAGGGCGCCCAGCACCACCCTGACGCTGCGATCCAAGTCTATGACCGCCGAGCTGGAGGAGCTGGGTGAGTCCTGGCAAGGGGGCGGGAGGCCGAGGGGGGTGGACCCAAAGGAGAGCATGCATGGCGGGCAGGGCGGAGGGTTGCTGCCCCCACTCCTCAGGTGTGCACCACCCCCCCAAGAGAGGTTCGGGGTGCCCTGGCCACACCCACCTGCCCTCTGCGCCAGCTCCGAGGCTGTTTCAAGGCCACTGCCCTCCCAAATATAACCCTGTGAGGTAGGTGAGACTGGGGGTGGAGCAAGGTCACGCACAGTGAGCTTCATGGCCAGGTAGGGGGGATTCGAACCTTGGCCCCCCCACGTCATTTAACCAGCACAAGAACCCTGCGAGGTGGGTTGGCCCAAGAGAGGCAGCCACTGGCCTCCAAAGTCACGCCCGGTGAGCTGAGAGTGGGTGGGTGGGATTTGAACCCAGGCCTCTCCCAGGTCCTGGCCCAACACTCTCCCAGCGTTTGCCCTCTCCCAACTCCCCTGGCATGGTACTTGTGGGGCCCAGCTTCCCGTCCTGGTTCTGCGTTGCTGTGCGCATTCCTGCCGCCAGCAACACGCTGCTGAGACTCCCTGTTTAACGCCAGACTGCTTCCAGCAGAACTTCCCTCTCCCTGCCCAGCTCTGGGCCTTTGCCCTCGTGATGCCCGGGCACAGCCATCCACCCTCCAAGCCTGTCGTCCTTTTGACTCATTCTCAGCCTTGCTCTCTCCGACCTTCCTTCCGCCCCGGACCTCAAGGTGGCATAGATTTGGGTGGGTGCCCAAGAGGTCTCTCATCTGGGCGTTGACCAGGCCTGGACCTGCTTAGCTGGGCTAACGGGGCTGTACCCCTGTGCCTGCTCCGCTAACTGCCCCCCCAACCCAACTCTGGATACAGGAACGCTTTGCTCTTTCTCTGAGCAGGGGTTTGGTGGAGTGCAAAAGTCGGTGCCCTATGGGGTTGGGAAGAGAACCATCGTTTCCTGTGCCCCTTTGCTTCCACCCCACTCCGGAGAAAAGTCTTGGCATCCCAGGGTGGGTCACTGTTCCCACCTTTGGGGTGGCATACTCTGTCTTTGCTCAGAGTGCTCCTTGGAAAATCGCCAGCTTCTTCGGCAATTCGGGGGGGGGGGGAGGCAGCTTCCTGGCCCGAAAGGGAGGAGATAATGGGAGGGGGCAGGTTGTGCCTGAATACTACACCCCCACCCCACCCCAATCCATGCACAGTCTCTTGCGCAGCAGATGTGGGGCTGGCCTGGGCGGCTCAGGGAACCCTGGATGTGCTGAAAGTCTGGGGAAACTGAGCCCCAAAGGGGGTCCATCCCTTCCTCCCCCCCCCACCAGCCTGTAAGGACATTCTCTGCTGAGGGGGGGGGCTATTTTCCAGTGCTTGGGCTCCAATCCACTCAGAACCCCTGTCCCTAGACTCTGTGTGGAAGGGGAAGGCAGTCAGCACATGCCCAGAGACCCCCTCCCTTTCCAAAGCTGAGCTTTGGCAGTAGAGGGGGTGACTCAAACTGAGCTGGCCTGCTGTCGGGGGGGGCGCAAATCCCCCAGTGCTGCTATTTGAGGCTGGGAAGGCATCCCCCCCCCCCCAAGGTGAGAGGGTGCATGACAGGGGGGGTGCTTGCATGGACGCCTTGCTGGGAAGCATCACAGACCATGACCCTTCCCTAGAGAACCATCTTGCCTTGGCAGAGAGGGCAGACAAGGGGGCGCAGCATGCCATGGGTGTGGGGGCAAGGGAGGGGAGTGCACCCTGCACACCATTGATGTCCTGTACTTTTGTTTCTTGATTCCAAGCCTCAATGCGGAGAAGGAAAGGGGGTGAGTTCAACTGCCCGTCTCCAAGGGCTCGTCCAAACCCCTTTTGATCCAAGCTGCCCCTCCCTCCCTCCCTCTCTCCCCAGCATGATGGGAAGGTGCACTGGGACCCCAGTCCATGCTAACAGTGGACCTCCCACTCACATGGGAGAGTGGACCTTTCGCTCTCCAAATCTGTTTCTGGTCTTTGCAATACACTGTTCCGTTTGTGGAAGGAGGGAGGTTTGGGAGAGGAAGGCTTCGTGGCAGCCTGGCAAACCACGTCCTAAGTTCACGTTGTTTGTTGGTTGGGAGGACGTCAGCGCAGCCCATGGAATGAGAGTCCATCCATTCAGCCACTGCAAAGTTTCCCCGGGGATTGTGAGGTCAGCTCCTTGAACAGTGTGTCCGTCTGGATTTCCGGATGTAGCGCTCTTGTTGAGCTCAGGAGCAACCCCGCCAGACGCCGCTTCAGGTTCAAAGAACGACGAGGGCTTAGGGTGTTTTGTTTGCTTGCATGAATGTGGCTGCGTCGTGCAAAGATCTGTGTGCACACCCACATACACACGCAAAACATATACCCAAACGACACACCCCATGTATAGGCTTCCTCCATTCCAGCAGAAAATAAACAGCGATGGTAATTAGTTAAAAACAGTAATCAACGCCATGCCTTCATTAGCATTGCAGAGGGATGGACAAGATGACCCCTAGGGATCCCTTGAGATCTGCAATCTATGGTAACTCAGGGCCATGGTGACCTCTCAGCAGCAGCCCTTGGCCTTTCAGGTTTTGCATGCTCTCCGAAAGCCAGGAAGGCGAGAGGAACCACTAAATTAATTGGGGACACCGTTTCCTCAGCCTCAGACCAGTTGCCTCAAGGCACCTGTTCCCCTTTCTTATAGCTTTTTAATGGCTGTTTCTATTGCCAGAGCTCTGTATCCACATGATAAAATGTAAAGTGCAATAAAAGAATTATATAAATAGATCAGCGCTACCTTATCGTGGCCTAAAACCACACCAGGAGGGAGTTCTGGTGTTTGTTCCTTTCCAGATTCCCAAACATAGATGGCTAGAAGTTGCTGATAGCCAAATGCAAATTCCACCAGCATTAAAATCGTCAAGAAAGTGTGAAACAGCAGCTCTTTCAACCACGCCAATTGCGAGCTTCAAGCTGGAGTCCTCAGGCATTCAGGAACTGGGTGGTTTCGCACACTTAATCCTCCTTGAGGATTTCCCATAATGAGCACCTGGTCGCTTCCTGTGAGTACAGGTTGCTGGACTAGCTGGCCACTGGCCTGATCCAGCAGGCTTTTTAGTAGAATCAAAGAATCACAGAACTGTAGCATTGGAAGGGAACCCAGTGGTCATCTAATCCAACCCTCTGCAGTGCAGGAATCACATCCAAAACATCCATGGACACATGGCCAGCCAAGCTCCAATGATGGAGAGTCCACCACCTTCCAAGAGAGACCATTTCACTGCCAAACATCTCTTGCCCTCAGAAAGTTCTTCCAGATGTTGATCTCTTTTCTTGTCACTTGAATCCACCGCTTCAGGTCCTGGAGCATCACAAAAAATAGCTTGCTCCATCTTCCATGTGAGAGCCCTTCAGAAGGGCTCACATCACCTCTCACATCACCTCTCAGTCTCCTCTTTTCCAGTCTCAACATCCCCAACTCCCTCAACTGCTTCTCATAAGGCTCAGTTTCAGGGCTCTTCAGCATCTTGGTCCCCATGACCCCGGGTTCAGACACTAAGGGCTTCTCCAAACTTCGCTTTTGTCCTGTTCTTTCCAGGCAAAGGTCCACAATTTATTAAGGCTCTGTGTCCGAGCGGTCTTTGCCCCGAGCTTTCTCCACAAAAACCCATTCTTTAAAGCTAAATCGGGGCAAACATCCGTTTGGGTTTTCTGTGGATTGACATTTGCTCCAACTGAGCTTTAAAGAGCGGGTTTTCACAGGGAACGCTCCAGAGAAATTAAAAGGGCACTGAGACATGGAGCTTTAAAGAGCAGAAAGCCAAGCCCAGAGCTCAGATGCGCATCGGCCATAAGCCGTGTTTTGGCATGGTGTTATGCACAAACACGTCCGTTGATGTGCTGAGGGATGTCCACCTTTATCCTGCCATCACACCCTGGTCTAGGCAGAGCATAGCAGGGGGTGCTCCCAAGGAATATTTGTACCCTATGCAAAGCATTGAAAATCAACTCCAATTCCACTTGCAATTAATGGCACAATAACAGGATTTTAGACACCATTAGGCAACAGTCTAGAACCACCCAGAGACAAGCAAGGCCGGCTAATATGCGACATAGGAGATTTTTCTCGCGTGCCCTTGTATTTACGGGATCTTCTCTCCTGGTATGCCCTGCAGAGGACCTTAAGGCCCGGGCCCTAAGGAAGTCAGATTATCCTCCACCAGGGCCAGGGCCTTCTCAGTGATGGCTCCGACCTGGTGGAATGCTCTGTCCCAGGAGACCAGGGCCCTGCAGGATTTAACCTCCTTCCGCTGGGCCTGTAAGACAGAGCTATTCCACCTGGCTTTCAACTTGAACTTAGCCTGATCTTTTATTCCCCTTCCTTCCCTCCCCCTCCCCCTTTTATGAAGACTACCCGCACTGGGATCCCACAGCTAATTCTCCCCTGGTCTCCTCGCTGGCCCAAATAGGACTCATTTAGCCAGCTAGCCCTGGTGATCATCTAATGTTTATTGGATGGATTTCCCCCCTAAATTGATTTTTGATTTTTTTGTTATTCACATTTTACACTGTATTTTATGCTGTTTTTTGTTGCATCAATCAAGTGTTTTAAATTTGTTGTTAGCAGCCCTGAGCCCAGTTTTCTGAACCGGGAAAGGTGGGGTATAAATAAATTATTATTATTATTATTATTATTATTATTATTATTATTATTATTATTATTAAAACAAGCTTGCCTGCTTGCATAGCTGTCCTCAAGCAATGAAGCAATGGGCTGTTCCTTTCTTTATGACTGCCGTGGTTCTAATGGTGAAAGCGACTCCCTGATCGCATAACGGTGGCTGGCAGGTGTGTTGCCATGTTCCTTGGCAGAAAAGGTGCCTCTTAGATTCAGACCCTGGGCAGCCCCTACCCCATCAGCAGCAGTGAGACTCGAAGGGGTAGGGGCTTCAGGCAGAGAAAGGATGCCCAATTTGGAGATGCAAGGCCAGCAGACGAATATGCCCAAACAAGCAGCAGCGAGATGTTTGCTGGCAGCTCCTGGCAGGAAGTGGTGGGTGTGCCATACGGTCTCATCCAGAGGGATGAAGGGGCCTGAGAGGAGGAGAGAGGAGGAGGGGAGGCTGTGATGAGAAACCATGGGGAAACCAGCCTTTTGCACCGGCCCAACCATTGGCTCAAGGGCGCAGGTGGCGCTGTCTCCGCTCCACAGAACAGACGCAGGTGGCGCTGTCTCCGCTCCACAGAACAGACGCAGGTGGCGCTGTCTCCGCTCCACAGTCGGAGACACACATGCTTCTGAACACCACTTGCAAGAAGCCAGAGGCGGGGAGAGTTGCTCTTCTGCTCAAATCCTGACTGCGGGTTTCTAATGATAGACGTGGGGCTCTATGTGGGGCTACCTTTGAAGGTGACCCGGAAACTGCAATTAATCCAGAATGCGGCAGCTAGACTGGTGACTGGGAGTGGCCGCCGGGACCACATAACACCGGTTCTGAGAGATCTGCATTGGCTCCCAGTACGTTTCTGAGCACAATTCAAATTGTTGGTGCTGACCTTTAAAGCCCTAAACGGCCTCAGCCCAGTATACCTGAAGGAGCGTCTCCACCCCCATCGTTCTGCCCGGACGCTGAGGTCCAGCGCCGAGGGCCTTCTGGCGGTTCCCTCATTGCGAGAAGTGAGGCTACAGGGAACCAGACAGAGGGCCTTCTTGGTGGTGGCACCCGCCCTGTGGAACGCCCTCCCATCAGATGTCAAAGAGATAAATAATTACCTGACATTCAGAAGACATCTTAAGGCAGCCCTGTTCAGGGAAGTTTTTAATATGTAACGCTGTACTGTTTTTAACACTGATTGGGAGCCGCCCAGAGTGGCTGCGGAAACTCAGCCAGATGGGCAGGGTATAAATAAATTATTATTATTATTATTATTATTATTATTATTATTATTATTATTATTATTATAGGCATCTAGTTGGCCACTGTGAGAACAGGATTCTGGCTCCAGTGCCCCCTTGGTTCTTATCTTCTTAAGACCTGTGTCCTTCATTTGTGTACAGCATGAGCCCTGAGATGTCAAGAAGAGTCACTTTGGCTTCCACTCTCCTGGTTTTCTTTTATTTATTTATTTGTTGAATTTATATACAATAGCCTTTATTGTCATTGTCCCATACAGAACAACGAAATTGAAAAAAATGTACACCAGACATTCAAAAACCAACAAGCCTGTTGTCCCAGTCTGGTTAACCCCCTAGAAACTCTGATATACAATATACTCCCATAGAGGAGGGATGCGGGTGGCGCTGTGGGTTAAACCACACAGCCTAGGACTTGCCGATCAGAAGGTCGGCGGTTTGAATCCCCGTGATGGGGTGAGCTCCCGTTGCTCGGTCCCTGCTCCTGCCAATCTAGCAGTTCGAAAGCATGTCAAAGTGCAAGTAGATCAATAGGTACCACTCCGGCAGGAAGGTAAACGGTGTTTCCGTGCGCTGCTCTGGTTCGCCAGAAGCGGCTTAGTCATGCTGGCCACATGACCCGGAAGCTGCAAGCCAGCTCCCTCGGCCAATAAAGTGAGATGAGCGCTGCAACCCCAGAGTCAATCACAACTGGCCCTAATGGTCAGGGGTCCCTTTACCTTTACCTTTAACCATTGGCTCGGCTTTCTAAAAGAAAACTGCAGCAAGTCTCCAGCACAGACATGGCTGGCAGCAGCAACCGAGTCCGGAACAACCCACGACGGTCACTCACTCCACTTAAGAGGAACGCCACAGGTTCCCCATAGCCTGAGAGTGCCCTACTAGGCGTCAGTGTTGGCTATTTGCAGATTAGTTACATCAGTTACATAGGTCCACACTTCTCAAGTGGTCAAAAGTGCCTCCACCCGAAACGACCATAAACTGTAGTTTTCATCTGTCAGCTGTGGGAACGTCAGAGCTTTCTCGGCTTCTGAAACCCGGTCAACCATTCTGGAACTCTTCCAGACCCACAGAACCAGACCAACAGGAGAAGGAGTTTTCAAACCTTTCTCAAAGTCCAAAAATGTGCAGTCACCCACTCAGCAGCTGGGCCCATAACCAAAGATGTTGGCTATCTGCAGATTAGTTGCGCTGCAGAAGGCGTGCTGGGGAGACCACACATTACAAGGAATGCAAAAGTAACTTTCGCTAGGTTTTAATAACAAAAACAGAAACTCCTTTTACAACATATCAATAAGCATGACCCAACCCATCCACCAGGGTGCTGAGAGAGCTAGGTGCGGCTCTTTATATACTATACCCAGGGACGCAGGTGGTGATGTGGGTTAAAACAGAGAGCCTAGGGTTTGCCGATCAGAAGGTCGGCGGTTTGAATCCCTGCGACAGGGTGAGCTCCCGTTGCTCAGTCCCTGCTCCTGCCAACCTAGCAGTTCAAAAGCACATCAAAGTGCAAGTAAACAAATAGGTACCGCTCCGGCGGGAAGGTAAACGGTGTTTCCGTGCGCTGCTCTGGTTCGGCAGAAGCGGCTTAGTCCTGCTGGCCACATGACCCAGAAGCTGTAAGCCGGCTCCCTCGGCCAATAAAGCGAGATGAGCGCCGCAACCCCAGAGTCGGTCACAACTGGACCTAATGGTCAGGGGTCCCTTTACCTTTACCTTTAACAGCTTAATTAACATAACTTAACAGCACCTGTTATACTGCTTCACAGCTGTAAAACTAGCTCACGTTATTTGCTCTGGCCCTTAAGGACATACACATCTTGTGGAACAATAATGAAACCTAAAATTTAAAGAAAACGTTCAACAGTCGGTTGTCGCTTAGAGAAGCAGCTTAGGGAGACTGTGATTTAGACTGCTGGTTTTCCCTCTGTAGAGTTCCAGGTGCCCTGCAGGGGGAAAGCTGCTTGGAAAACTTCGGAGCGGAAGGGCGTCGCGTAGGGCAGAGGTTCAAGCAACCTCCAGGTGTTGGGGAACTGCAACTTCAACCAGCTGTGCTGGCCGGGACTGATGGGGAGTTGTAGTCCCCCCCCCCCAAAAAACCCCACACCTGTGCATTTGGAGGGCACCAGGTTGGCGGACGCCGCTCTAAAACCAGAGGCAGCCAGCTTTTGGGGAGGGCTGCGCTGATGGAGAAGGCGGCTTCTGTCTGAAGGAGAGCAAAAGGCAGTCCTTTTTCATGCAGCGCGTAGTTATTAAACC
Source organism: Podarcis bocagei (assembly GCF_964188305.1). Taxonomy (NCBI): domain Eukaryota; kingdom Metazoa; phylum Chordata; class Lepidosauria; order Squamata; family Lacertidae; genus Podarcis; species Podarcis bocagei. The sequence continues at coordinate 4,265,268 of NC_138135.1, forward strand.
GTGGAACTCCCTGCCACTGGAGGCAGGTAAAGGTAAAGGGAACCCTGACCATTAGGTCCAGTCGTGACTGACTCTGGGGTTGCGGCACTCATCTCGCTTTATTGGCCGAGGGAGCCGGCGTTTGTCCGCAGACAGCTTTCGAGTCACATGGCCAGCATGACTAAGCCGCTTCTGGAGAACCAGAGAAGCACAGAAATGCCGTTTACCTTCCTGCCAGAGCAGTACCTATTTATCTACTTGCACTGGGTGCTGTCAAACTGCTAGGTTGGCAGGAGCAGGGACCGAGCAACGGGAGCTCACCCCGTTGCGGGGATTCGAACCGCCAACCTTTTGATCGGCAAGTCCTAGGCTCTGTTTGATCTTCTTGCAGTCCATGGGACTCTCAAGAGTCTCCTCCAGCACCAGAATTCAAAAGCATCCATTCTTCGGTGATCAGCCTTCTTTATGGTCCAGCTCTCACTTCCATGGAACAAGTGCATAGGCGATCTCGTAGACCCAATTGTGGCCCTTTGGGTGCTGATCCTTTCAAGGAGCTGTGGGGTTCTTGTGGTGGTGGGGGCGCTTTTCTCCTACAAGGCGAAGGGAGCGAGGCCTCGCCTGCCACCCAGAAGGCCGCAGGGCTCCCTTGCTGGCATGCAAGCGCACCCTCCCCCTGGCAGCACACCCAACCCGTCTCTGTGTCCAGTTCCTGCTTTCAGAGGCCGAGCCTGGCTCACGGGGATGCCGTGTCTTGACTTTGCAGAGAAGCTGGACGAGATCTTGGCAGCCGCCGAGCCCTCGCTGAGAGCGGACATCGTGGAGGCAGATTCCAGGGCAGCCACTGTGAAGCAGAGACCCACCAGCAGAAGGATCACCCCTGCGGAGATCAGTGTGAGAGATACGGGAGCACAGTGGGCAGGGGGGCAGGGCAGGGGGTGCGGCAAGGAAAGCCGCAAACTGGGAAGGATTCCAGGGGTTGCGGGCAGTGGCGTAGCGTGGGTTGTCAGCACCCGGGGCAAGGCAAGTAATTTGCGCCCCCTCTGCCCTAGGGGCAGAGAGCTGCGAGTGCGAGCGCGCCCCCCCTAGATGTTGCGCCCGGTGCGGCCAGCCCCCCCTGCACCCCCCACGCTACGCCACTGGTTGCGGGGGAGCAGCCTTTTGGGGACAGGAAGCCAGAGAAAGCTAAGGATATGGCCCAACTCATTGGAATGCTTTGCCCTGGTTGACAAGTAAGGAATGGGGGGGGGGTCTATTTATTTCATGAAATTTATACACCAAACAGCCACCCCTCAAAGAGGTTTACAAAAAGATAAGTCAAGAAAATCAAGGTGGGGAATTGCAACATACTGAAAATTAAAATACAGCGATACCTCTGGTTGCAAACGGGATCTGTTCCGGAGGCCCTTTCGCAACATGAAAGGAACGCAACCCACAGCAGCGTGTCTGCGCACGAGCGGGTTGCTATTCACCGCTTCTGCGCATGTGCGTGATGTCACTTTGTGCATCTGCACATGCACGAGCGGCGAAACCCGGAAGTAACCCTTTCTGGTACTTCTGAGTCACCGCGGGACGTATCCTGAAAGGATGTAACATGAAGCAAACGTAACATGAGATATGAGTGTACTAAAACAAGTTAGAATTCACATCGACTTCCTAAGCTTCTGTGCTGTCTAAACAAGAATGTTGGGTTTTTTTTAAGCAGGAACCAAAAAGAGTACAGTGAAGGCTCCTGTTTTATATCAATAGGCAGGGAGTTCCAAAGGTGCTGCCACACTAAACTATCAAGTGCTTAGAAACATGGAATGGGTGTTATGGGGCACCTGCAGTACAGTGGTACCTTGGTTCTCAAACTTAATCCGTTCCAGAAGTCCGTTCCAAAACCAAAGCGTTCCAAAACCAAGGCACACTTTCCCATAGAAAGTAATGTAAAATGGATTAATCTGTTCCAGACTTTTAAAAACAACCCCAAAACCAGCAATTTAACGTGAATTTTACTATCTAACGAGACCATGGATCCGTAAAATGAAAGCAATAAACATTGTACTGCAGTCACACAATCAATAAATCAGTAGCGAAATACGAAATCAAACCTTTATTAGGCATTATGCAAATAAATAATAATAGGCATTATAAATCAGTAGCTGAATTGGGTTCCACACAGTCACAAAAACAAAACAAAAAAGAGCCACAAGAATGCAAAATAAATAGCAAAAACAGACAGACCTCAGCGTAACACTCAAAAAGGAAGTGTGGCACTCAAATCGGAAGCGTAACACTCAAAACGGAGGATGTTCGCCTTCTGAAAACAGTTCACAAACCGGAACACTTACTTCCGGGTTTGCAGTGTTTCGGTTCCAAGTTGTTTGAGTACCAAGGCGTTTGAGAACCAAGGTACCACTGTAGTGCCGATTCTGCCAACTGAAGCTTTCAAGGTGGTCTTGACAACGTAGATTCAGATAGGGAGCCGTGTTGGTCTGACACAGTCAAAATAAATAAAAAAATTGTCCAGTAGCACTTTAGAGACCATTTAAGTTTGTTCTGGGTATAAGCTTTCGTCTGCAAGCTTTCTATCCCATGCTTTTTCCTGTAGGACTAACTGCAGTCATTAACAGTTGTCAACAGCTTTACCATACCCATTGAGTCAATCACCCATCTCCTACCCTCCACTCCACCCCACCCTCCCACTATATATAAGGGTCTGGTGACTTCTGTTCCAGTGTATCAGAAGATGTGTGCATGCACTCAAAAGCTTATACCCAGAACATACTTAGTTGGTCTCCAAGGTTCTACTGGACAATTTTTTTTATTTCTTTTGACAGTGTAGGCGATGCATCCATTTTTAAAATAGTAAAAGCACTTGTCAAGGTGGAGAGCAGCCTCCCTTCAAAGCCTCGCTGTTCTTTCTCCAGAGCTGGCGGAAACCAAAGTCCCAGGGATTGTGGAATTGTAGAATTGGGAAGCAGCCAGACAGGGCATCTAGCCCAGCCGCCGGCAATGCCAGAATCCCAGCTCACGAATGCCTGAGCATAGCTGTCAACTTTCAGATTTGAAAATAAGGGAACAGCAGCCTCGAAAATAAGGGATCAGCAGCCTCACCTGTCCCGGGGACAGTCTATGGGATATCTAACAATCTGGGATAGCGGCGGGAAACGGCACTGGAATAAGGAATTTCCCGCAAAAAAAGGTTAGGTTGACAGCTACGTGCCTGAGACCTGGCCATCGAACTGCCAGGCATTCTTGAGCTGGGATTCCTGCATCTCATGGGGGGTGATGACCTCTTAGGGTTCCTTCCACCTCCACAAAACTATGATGGCCAGGCAGAAGAATGACCCTTGTCCCCCTCTCTTTTTTCCAGTCTCTCTTTGAGCGGCAGGGGATGGCGGCCCACACTGGTCCAGAGAAACCCCACATTTCCCTGCGCAAAGGAATTCCGCGGACAAAATCTGTAGGTAGGTGTGATGTTTCTACCCCAGACCACGACCCCAGGCTTCTCCCTCGGATGCCAGGACCGTTGAGCCACAGCTTCCAGGGGCGCAGAGACTCCTGTCTGGCATTCACAAAACAAATGAAATATTGTGGAAATCCCTGAAACGAGAAGTAACCGACTAGAAATATTATCTTATAGAATTAAACTAAATAACAAAAATCAAAAAGTTTAAGGAAAAAATTAGAAAAACCTAGAATTGAGCCAAGCCTTAAGGGGATGCTGGCTACAAACCTCGTTTCACTGAACTATTCAATTTCCTCAGAAGGAAATAGAGAAATCATAAACCTTAAATGACCAAATTCAAAGAAAGGGGGTAAAACTCCAAAAAAGTCTGAAGTATTATAATCCTAGCTCGACCTAGGTGAAGCAAAGTGCAGTAATAAAGGAATGAGGACTCAAAGGTACAGTTTCTAAAACTGAGTTTACAAAAAAGGTTTGAAAACCTAAATGTCAAGTTTTAGACACAGCCCAGCTTGAAGAAAGCCAAGCAGTAGTAATAAGGAGTTGAGGACTCGGCTGTGAAAACTCTAGTATTGCCTTTACAAAAGGGTTTAAAAGACCTAAATAGCACAAATCCAAAGAAAGGAATACCAGATAAGCTGTTTTAGATTTTAAACAAACTCAGGAACAGGGCTGAAATGCTCCCATGGTCTAGATGTTACTGCTGATGTTAAAGATTACTAGTCGATTACTTCTCATTTCAGGGATTTTCACAGTATTTCATTTGTTTTGTGTAATTTCTCGGTTCCGCAACTGTCTTTTTTCTACTGACTCCTCTCTGGCACTCGGCTGCCCTGCCTCTCAGCTTCTCTTTTAAAAACCAGCATCTTTTTTCCGCCTGCGTCTGAGGAAAGATAGGAATATCAGCTATTAGGGAGGCCTTCTCTATCTCCCCTGCTTTGCCTCCCTGTCTTTAAAGAACTGCTGGCCCTTTTAAAATTCCAGAAAAGAAACCGTGGTTCATGCACCCGCCATTGTGCTGCCTCTGCGCACTCTTATCTCAGAGGAGGAGCTGCCCCTTGGGATGTGTATCTCGTGTTTGTCATCTGTGCTCCCCGAATGCGCAGCCCTCGGATTCCAACAAGAGCAGGGTAGACAGATGAATACTTTGGCATCTTGGTGGTTTTTTAACGGAGTTGTCCACTCAAAAATCTGCGTGTGCAGAAGGGATGTGTGACTCAGTGGTGGAGCGCATGGTTTGCATGCAAAATGCCACAGGTTTGATCTTCGGCAGGTGGGGCAGGGACAGGCCCCTGTCTAAAACCCCGGAGAGCTGCTGCCAACCCGTGCGGACAGAGCTGGGCTAGATGGGCCAATGGGTTGACTCGGTACAGGGCAGCTTCTCTAGGGTGCTTTTGTGTTTGTGTCCCAGAGGGCAGCTTGCAGCCCCTTTGCTCCCCTCTGGTCTTTGGGGCTCAGTGCAGTGCAGCCAACGTCCAGCTCTACGATTATGTGGTTCTACGATTTGCTGTCGCGACGGTTCTGTATTTTGCCATCGTCAAAAATGTCTCCCTTGCCGTTGCTGTGTGTTAGACCTGTGGGGCCGCAATACGATAAGGGGGACAGAGATGCTGTCAGTCAAGGTAGACATAGCTGATCCAATGAACAAAGGCCTGACCTGGTCTGAGGCAGCTTGTGTCCTGTCGGCTCCCATTGCCACTGCCTCCACACTCATTGGTCCATGTGGGAATTTGGCTCTGCTGGTGCTTTTGCGTCTCTCCACCCTCCCTGCCAGGACGCGGGTGGCACTGTCGGTTAAACCACAGAGCCTAGGACTTGCCAATCAGAAGGTCGGCGGTTCGAATCCCTGTGATGGGGTGAGCTCCCATTGCTTGGTCCCTGCTCCTGCCAACCTAGCAGTTCGAAAGCACATCCAAGTGCAAGTAGATAAATAGGTACGGCTCCGGCGGGAAGGTGAACGGCATTTCCGTGTGCTGCTCTGGTTCTCCAGAAGCGGCTTAGTCATGCTGGCCACATGACCCAGAAGCTGTATGCCGGCTCCCTCGGCCAGTAAAGCAAGATGAGCGCTGCAACCCCAGAGTCAGCCACGACTGGACCTAATGGTCAGGAGTCCCTTTACCTTTACCTTTACTCTCCCTGCCTCGTGGACATACAATGAAACTGAATGTTGCAGGATTCAAGACAGGCAAAAGAAAGTCCTTTTTTTAAAAAAATGCTTTTTATTGGTTTTTCCTTTAATAGTAAAGGTAAAGGGACCCCTGACCACTAGGTCCAGTCATGGCCGACTCTGGGGTTGCGGCGCTCATCTCACTTTATTGGCCGAGGGAGCCGGCGTACAGCTTCCGGGTCATGTGGCCAGCAGGACTAAGCCGCTTCTGGCCACCTCATCCTACCTTCTCCTCCTCCCAGGAAGCAGCTGTGACTCATCGACAGGGACGTCTGATGGGGCACCTCTGCCCTCCCATGCCATCCACTGCTGACCAGAACCACTACAAGCAGCCCACAGATGTGGCAGATGGTGCCCTGTGGGGTTAGGATGCAGGGAGAGCTCAAGGGACAACCTGGCCCATCTAGGATGTGGCTGAGATGTTTGTACCTTGGAGACTATCGGGACGCAGGTGACGCTGTGGTCTAAACCACAGAGCCTAGGACTTGCCGATTGGAAAGTTGGCAGTTCGAATCCCCGCAACGGGGTGAGCTCCCGTTGATCTGTCCCTGCTCCTGCCAACCTAGCAGTTCGAAAGCACACCAGTGCAAGTAGATAAATAGGTACTGCGGCGGTGGGAAGGTAAACAGTGTTTCCATGTGCTCTGGCACTCATCACAGTGTCCTGTTGCGCCAGAAGCAGTTTAGTCCTGCCGGCCACATGACCCAGAAAGCTGTCTGTGGACAAACGCCGTCTCCCTTGGCCTGAAAGCCAGATGAGTGCCGCAACCCCATAGTCGCCTTGACTGGACTTAACCGTCCAGGGGTCCTTTACCTTTACCTTCTTTTTTTTTTTTACCTTGGAGACCTCAGCAGGTGGAAGAACCTTTTGAGGAAGCTTCATCCCCCTGACAAGGAGCCAGCTGGGAGCCAAACCACTCGCCATCCTTCTGGTGTAATAAGAGACTTGGCATGTGGCAGCCGCTCTGTGTGACTGTCGAGGCAAATCTTTTCCTGGCTTTTGTAGTGGACAGCTCTATGCTTTGGTCTGTGGCCTGATGGAGCATATGCACGGCAAGGGTGTCCCTGCCCAGTCAGTCCTTTGGAAGCCAGGTTTGATTCACTGGCCACAAAACTAGCCCTGCTCACTCACGCGGCTCAGAAGCCTTTGTCTTAGCAGAAATGAAATGGTCTCTTCGGAACGCCTTGGGCAGGAGGGAAACAGTGCCAGCTTAAAGGACCTCTGGCCTTATAACCAGGGCTCAAATGAGAGGTTGTTTTGGGTGTGCAATTGGAGTGCAATTATAAGAACAAAGGGAGAGTTGCTAGACTCAAGTTGGTGGCCTCCTGTGGGAGGGAGTTCCACAGTTTAACTAAGTGCTGCATGGGAAAAAAAATTCTGTTCTGAATCTTCCTACAATCCGTTTCAAAATATATAGAAGAAGCTGGTTTGCCCTGAGTTCATTGTGCTGCAGAATTGAAGCTATCGCTGATTCGAACAGCAAACATTGCAGAGGAAGAGTATGAGCAGCCCTGCCTGCAGCTGGCAGGAGAAGAGAACAAACGGATGACTCCCAGATGGATGTGAAATATTTCAAGAGTTCTGGAGGAATGCTGGGATGCTCTCTTTCCACAGCCCCAAATAATTCAGTGTCCTGTAAAGAGAAGCAATCTGTGTAGTCCTGCCAAATCAATTCAGTGACCTGCTGGATCAGCTTTCACCAACCTGGTGCCCTCCAGATGTTTCAGGCTCCAGATGTCCCATCAGCTCGCACAGCAAGCCTGAGATTTGTAAGATGGATGCACTTGTAGGCCACAGCTGAGAGTCCCAAGGGCCAGAGTTTCTGGCAGCGGCTGATGGGAGCTGTGTCCAGCAACATCTGGATGGGACCAGGTTAATCATAGACTCACTGTAGAGTTGGAAGGGATCTCCAGGGGTCATCTCCCTGTATGCTCCATGGAGGACCTTAAGGTCCATAAATAGCAACACCCTAGAGGTCCCTAAGGAAGTCAGATTAGCCTCAACCAGGGCCAGGGCCTTCTCAGCACTGGCTCCAGCCTGGTGGAACGCTCTGCCTCATGAGACCAGGGAACTGCAGGATCTGATTTCTTTCCACAGGGCCTGTAAGACAGAGTTGTTCCATCTGGCCTTCGGCTTGGAATCAACTTGATCCCCTTACCCTCTTCCTTTTTCCTTTCTCCTTCTGTGATGGAACTCCTATTTGGGGACTTCCCTGGCTTTTTTCTGGCCCGTGTAGGACCAGTCTGGATAGTTAGCCTTGGTGAAGACTTGACGTTTTCATCCCCCAAAAAGTTTTTGATTGGAGTTTCCATTGAAATGAGGTTGTATTTTAATGTTTTAATGTTGTATTTTAGTCTTGTTTTTAAGTTGTATTTCAACCAATTTGTTTTTATATCGGGTGTTAGCCGCCCTGAGCTCAGTCTTGACTGGGGAGGGTGGGGTATAAATAAAATATATTATTATTATTATTATTATTATTATTATTATTATTATTATTATTATTATTAATTTAGCCCAGTGCCTTGCAATGCAGGAATCTCAGCTAAAGCATCCATGACAGTCCAACCTCTGCTTAAAAACCTCCAAGGAAGGGGAGTCCACAACCTCCTGAATAGCTCTTACTTTCAGAAAATTAACATACCCAGCTCCTTCAACCATTCCTCATCAGGCTTAGTTTCCACACCCTCGATCATCTTCGTTGCCCTCCTCTGCACATCTTCCAGCTTGTCAACATCCTTCACAAATTGTGTTGTGCAGAACTGGACACAGGATTCCAGGCATGCTCTGATCAAGGCAGAATAAAGTGGTACTATTACTTCCCTTGATCTGGGCACCACACTTCTCTTGATGCAGCCTAGAATAGCATTCAGCTTTTTCTACTGCTGGTTGCCTCTCACTGGTCTGGAGCATCCTTGAAGTTAAGGGCCTTGAGAAGCAAATGCCATCAGATAGTTGGAGAACCCCAAATGGTAATTGGTGGCATTCAGGAGACCCGAGGGATTCTCTGCTCTATCCCCATCCCGCCAGAACTGTGGCTACAGCGCTGCTCCCATTGAGAAAGCGAGGAAGGGCCACCTCATGATGCGAGACATTTCTGGGCTCCTGGAAATGTTCTGGAGGCGCTGATGAATAAATGGCTGTGAGTCACAGCCCAGCATCTCCCGAACTGTTCCTCCTCGGCGTGACGCTGAGGCACACGAATGGGGAAGCAGAGATCCAAGATTGGCTTTCCATAGTGGAACCCTTCCAGGTAGACCCAGAATTAGAATTTTAAAAGGCAATGATTGGCATTATTCTTTTTAAAGGAAGTGGATTCAGAGCAGGCTGCAGCAGGATCTGAGGAGGAGGGCAAAGGAGGAGGGCAGTCATCGGGCTCTGATGTTTTTATGCCAGGCTGATGAGCCAAAAGCAAATTACCTGCATCTGAAGAAGGGAGCAGTTGCCACAATAGATGTTGGGCCTGAAGGGGCTCTTTTGCGTTGGCTGTTGCAGACTGTTGTAGCTGCTCTTTTAGAATTAAGTCCCATTTCATATCCTAGAATTGTAGAGTTGGAGGGACCCCGAGGGTCTTCTAGTGCAACCCCCTGCAATACAGGGATTTCAGCTAAAGCATCCATGACAGACGTCCATTCAGCCTCTGCTAAAAAAAACCTCCATGGAAGGACTATTCTTTTATCTGCCCTCAATTTTCCAACCTTCACCTTGGTTCATTTGATGTCCATGACTTCTAGAGTTAGGAGAGATGGAGAAAAACTCTTCTGTATCCTCTTTCTCCGTTCCATGCATGATTTCAGAAACTTCTATCATGTCCCTTCTTACTTGCCTTTGGGATTAGGACATTGGCAGTTTTCTTTTCAACTTCCTCGTATTCTTTTTGTTCTCTTCCTTTGGGCAAGTCTTCTGTGCTTTTTTTGAAGGAAGCCTTCTTGCCTCTAACAGCATCTTTGACTAAACTCATCAACCATTCCGATGTACCCCTAGCCCTCACAGTACCTGATCAACGCTCCAATTGAGTCAAACCTCGGTTCGCAAACGCCTCTGTTATTTTATGTTTCGGCTCCCGAACACCGGAAACCTGGAAGTAAATGCTCCGGTTTTCAAACGTTTTTCGGAACCTGAACGTCCGATGTCTCGGTTGTTGAATGTTTCTGAAGTTGAATGGTCTTTTGGAACGGATTACATTCGACAACCAAGGTTTGACTGCATTGTGTTTTTGTAAACAACACCCAAGCTTTTGGGGGTGACTTAACGCTCTTGACTTTGCCTTTCAATTTCCCTTTTTACCAATCTCCTCATTTGGGGGAAATTTCCTCTTTTTGAACTGTTGAGAAGAGGATGTTGTGTTAGATGGACCACTGGCCTCATCCAGCAACCCTCCTTCCTCTTTTTGAGTTGGTTATCCAAGTGCTGTCCCTGGAAAAGAAACTAGTGAAGGTGTATAAAAGCGTTGGACACGGGCTCTTTCTGCCAAGTGAATTGTACCACAGCGCAAGAGAGTCGAACACATAGCCTCTTCCTCTCTGGCTCTGTGATTTCATGAGATCCCTGCGCATCCTCTGACCCACTTTGACTCAGCTCTGCTGGTATTAAAAAGGGCTAATTGCCTCCGATTAGCACCCTGCTAGTCACTGGCGCGCTTTTAATGATATGTTGGACAACACAGAGAATAGCCCCGTCGTCAGGCATTGTGAGCCACCACGTCTTCCCTCCAGGGATTCCCAAAGAGTTAATTACGGACAATGGCAACAATCCGCCAGTGATTCACTTCGGAGCCGAGGGCTGGCATTCCCAGATACTCCAGGAATCTGGTTCGACAGAGTCGCAAAACACTCGGGGGGAAGAAGCACGATGGCAAGATTCGTGGAGCAGCAAAATCATAGAAGGGTAGAGGGACCCCTAGTCCAGCCCCTTGCTTGCAAATCTTCAAGGAAGGTTTCTGAGGGAGTCCGTTCCACAGTTGAAGAGCTCTCACAGCTCGAAGGTTCTTCCATGTGGCCTCTTTTTTCCAGGACATGTTTTCATGGGAATGTGAAATGAGAGTCCTCATAGCAATAGATACCGTATTTTTCATTCTATAAGACACACTTTTCCCCTCCTAAAAAGTAAGGGGAAATGTGTGTGTGTGTCTTATGGAGCGAATGCAGGCTGCGCGGTTATCCCGGGCTATTGTTCTGCCTGGACACTGAGGTCCAGTGATGAGGGCCTTCTGGCAGTTCCCTCACTGCAAGAAGCCAAGTTACAGAGAACCAGGCAGAGGGCCTTCTTGGCAGTGGCTCCCTCCCTGTGGAACGCCCTCCCACCAGATGTTAAAGAGAACAACTACCAGACTTTTAGAAGACATCTGAAGGCAGCCCTGTTTAGGGAAGCTTTTAATGTTTAATAGGTTATTGTATTTTAGTGTTTTGTTGGAAGCCTCCCAGAGTGTCTGGGGGGTCCCAGCCAGATGGGCAGGGTATAAATAATAAATTATTATTATTATTATTATTATTATTTTATTATCATCATCATTCCAGAAGCCAGAACAGCAAGAGGGTGTGCAGCGCTCCCTCTCGCTGTTCTAGCTTCTGGCTTAGCTGCGCAGCGATCCCGCTTGCTGTCCTGGCTTCTGGTTTAGCCTCTTCCGGGCAGGGGGAGCCTTCATCCCGCTGCCCAGGAGGCTTCGCGCAGCTATCCAAGAAGCCAGAACAGCAAGAGGCTATCCCAGAAGCCAGATCCATCTTGCTGGTCTGGCTTCTGGGATTCAGAATTTTTTTCTTTCTTGTTTTCCTCCTCCAAAAACTAGCTGCGTCTTATGGTCTGGTGCGTCTTATAGAGCAAAAAATACGGTAGTTAAAAGCAGAAGTCGGAAAATGTGTCCTCTTTTTTGTTGTTCGAAATATGGCAACCCTAGTTGGAATCTCATTTCGTGTAACTTGAATCCATTGGATCAAGTCCTCCCTTCCAGAGCAGGAGAAAACAAGGTTGCTCCGTCTTCCATGGGACAGCCCTTGAGATATTGGAAGATGGGTATCCTATCTCATCTCAGTCTCCCCTTTTCTGGGCTAAACATCCTTAACTCCCTCAACCATTCCTCATCAGGCGTGGTTTCCAGACCCTTGGTCATCCTGGTCACCCTCCTCTGCACAGCCCCTCAATATGGCTGCACATGTTACTGCTCATGGATGTATCTCACTTGCTTATGAGGCCATTTTTGACAATGGTAAAAGAGAAGCAGGGGAGTCTTAAGTCACGTGTGCCATCTTGTCTTTGTCATGCAGTGTGTTAAAACTCAGGTATGCATATGTGCATTGCGTTGGGGGTTGGACTAAATGACCCTTAGAGGTCCCTTCCAGCTATGTGATCACCACACCGGTGCAGACAGTTGATGCAAGTTTAATAGAAGGATCGCTCCGTTACCGTATTTTTGGCTCTATAAGACCATAAGACGCACCTAGTTTTTGGAGGAGGAAAACAAGAAGAAAAAAAATCTGAATCCCAGAAGCCAGGACAGCAAGCGGGATCGCAGCTCAGCGATCCCACTTGCTGTCCTGGCTTATGGGATAGCCACACGGAGCCTTTCCCTGGCAGCGGCATGAAGGCTCCCCCTGCCCAGGAGAGGCTGTGCGCAGGAGAGCTAAGGCTCCCCCAAGAGCCGCACTCCCTTTAAAGAGCCGTGTGGAGCGAGTGTGCGGCTCTCTCCCTCCTCGGGGAAAAGCCCCCAAGAGGCGCACACACGCTCCACACGGCTCTTTAAAGGGAGCGCTGAACAGAGCCTCCCACCTGCATTCGCTCCATAAGACGCACATACATTTCCCCTTACTTTTTAGGAGGGTTTCATGTTAAGTTAAGTTTCATAGTGAGAAAGAAGGACCATTTCCCAATCTGTTTTTTGCCCCCTTCTGCAACATGGAAATGTCTCAAAATAAGATTAATAATTATCTTCTCTTGGTATACCCCCATCGCTCAGCCCGGACACTGACGTCCAGCTCCAAGGGCCTTCTGGTGGTTCCCTCCCTGTGAGAAGTGGAGCTACAGGGAATCAGGCACAGGGCCTTCTAGGTGGTGGCGCCCGCCCTGTGGAACGCCCTCCCTTCAGATGTCAAGGAGATAAAGAACTATATGACTTTTGGATGACATCTGAAGGCAGCCCTCTTTGGCAAAGTTTTTAATGTTTGACGTTTTATCGTGTTTTTAGTGTTCTGTTGGGAGCCACCCAGAGTGGCTGGGGAAACCCAGCCAGATGGGTGAGGTATAAATTCTTATTCTTATTCAGTGGGGTTGGTCTGTCTTGATCCCACAGAGCAAGCAAGTCGGGGTTTCCAAAGTTGCACAGAACTCCCTCCTCTTCAGCACACACCCAAAAATTGTGCTGTTTCTTTTTTCAAAGGGAATGGAAGATTCTGGTTGAATCTAGACCAAAGTTTTTAATGTTTTAGTATGCTTTTATATTTGTTGGAAACAGCCCAGTGAGGCTGCAGTAACCCAGTGAGATGGGTAGGGGACAAGTATTATTATTATTATTATTATTATTATTATTATTATTATTATTATTATTATTATTTCAATAAGAGATTTCCAAATACTGCAGCCATTTTCTTTCCTTTTATTATTTATGCAAATCTGCATATACCACTAAGTCATAAACAACATCAAAGTGGTTTACAATAATACCTATATATAATGAAAATACATAAAAATTAAGAGGCCCATCAACGAGCTGGAAAGGTATTCTTAATTGCCTGATGGAATGAAGAAGTTTTTGGCAGACGTGTCAATATTGAGGCAGAAGTTGCCTTCTCGGTTTCCCTTGGCAGAGCTCCCTAAAGACTGGGCCATTGACACTGAAGGCTCTATTTCATGTTTCTGTCAATGAGCCTCGCCAACTCAGGGGTCAACCAAGGACAGTCGTTGCCCTGGCAATCCAGCCTCTCTCTCCACCCCGTTCAAGTTAATGGTGGAATTGCTTTCTCAATTAATTTGCACGAGGAGAAAGAATAGACTGCACCCCCCCCCACAAGAGACAGGTGAGGGTGGAAGCCCACCTGCCCTGCTAACGAACCTTGGTGTGAAACAAAGTTCATGCTGAGGGGCTAAGATTCCTTTTCCTTGCCCTTTCTGGGGATTCAAACTCTTTATTCTCTCACCCCATGTAGGTCAGTGGAGAGATTTTATCCACTGAATTGCATGGCGAGTGGGGCAGAGAAGAGTCTGCACACATACCCAAAAACAGCTACCAAGAAGGATATGCCCAGTCCTGCTCTCTTCTTCTTCTTCTTTGGCGATCCCTCGTAGCCGAGTAAGATTGTCTTCCATAAACACGGTTTTAACAGTGAGTCCGCAAGTGACTGTGGAGGCCAATTCTGGATCCACACATCCTTCCACAGTGGGGAAATTGGTTTCCAAGTTGATCAGGGTGAGGGGTTGCCAAGTGTGCCTTCCTCTTAACACGTTTCCCCCTTGCGTCCTGAGTTTGAGTGTCTTCACAGCCCATGACACCTTTGGGAAAGGCTGTTCTCCAACTGGAGCGCTCGCAGGCCAGTGTTTCCCAGTTGTCGATGTTTATGCTACATTTTTTTAGATATGCCTTGAGTAAGTTCTTAAACCTCTTTTGTTGACCACCATAGAATCATAGAATCATAGAGTTGGAAGAGACCACAAGGGCCATCGAGTCCAACCCCCTGCCAAGCAGGAAACACCATCAGAGCACTCCTGACATATGGTTGTCAAGCCTCTGCTTAAAGACCTCCAAAGCAGGAGACTCCACCACACTCCTTGGCAGCAAATTCCACTGTCGAACAGCTCTTACTGTCAGGAAGTTCTTCCTAATGTTTAGGTGGAATCTTCTTTCTTGTAGTTTGGATCCATTGCTCCGTGTCCCCTTCTCTGGAGCAGCAGAAAACAACCTTTCTCCCTCCTCTATGTGACATCCTTTTATATATTTGAACATGGCTATCATATCACCCCTTAACCTCCTCTTCTCCAGGCTAAACATGCCCAGCTCCCTTAGCCGTTCCTCATTACCCTTTCCAATTTTAAAGTTCGGAATAGAGGAGTTGCTTTGGAAGACGATCATCAGGCATCCGCCCAACATGACCAGTCCAGCAAAGTTGATGTTAAAGAATCATTGCTTCAACACTAGTGATCTTTGCTTCTTCCACTACACTGGTATTAGTTCGCCTGTCTCCCGAAGCACCTTGCCAGTCCTGAATGTGGCATGTTCCTTGGCTCTGTGCTCTCGCTTTTGTGTGCATGGCCAGCGTCCTACAGGACTGGGACACTGACGGCATTTCTTTTAAAGTCTTTATTGAAGTAAATCAAAGAAATGGATACAATAAAAATAATAGAAGTGCCAAAAAAAAAAGCAGCGCATTATATCTAGAAGAGACTTAATATTAGGTTGGCAGAGTACTTAAGACGATTAGGAAAGCTAAATTTCACATTGTACTGTAGAGATGGAGTTCTGGGCCTTCGTTTGTTTTATAGAAGATAAACCCCCATCAAGCAGCATAAGATTTTTCAAGGTTCTCCAAGCCATTGGCAACACATAATTTGTGACTTGTTTTCCCCGCCCAGCTAATGCTAAGCGCCGTGTATTTTTATACTGAAGCAAAAGCTGGGGCAACTGACGATCTGGGCAGCTGCCAGCACCCATGTCAAGAACTCCAGAGAGCTGAAACTTTTCAATGGATCGTCCCACAGATTTAGCAAACAAAGCCGCAGTAAAGTTGCAATGGGATGTTTGAGCATTTTAGAGGGCCGCAAGTTCTTGCCTTAGGTGGATGGGACAGGGGACTGCAGGGGCATCGCATAGTTTGGCAAACAGCCTTACTGGAAAAGTTATCGCACAAATTAAAAGTGTCAAGGGGACAAGAGAAATGTGACAATTTCAATAATAATAATAATAATAATAATAATAATAATAATAATAATAATAATAATAATTTATTATTTATACCCCACCCATCTGGCTGGGCTTCCCCAGCCACTCTGGGCGGCTTCCAAAAGAATATTAAAATACTATAATACATCAAACATTAAAAGCTTCCCGAAACAGGGCTGCCTTCAGATGTCTTCTAAAAGCCTGGTAGCTGTTGTTCTCTTTGACATCTGGTGGGAGGGTGTTCCACAGGGAAGGCGCCACTACCGAGAAGGCCTTCTGCCTGGTTCCCTGTAACTTGGCTTCTCGCAGTGAGGGAACCGCCAGAAGGCCCTCGGTGCTGGACCTCAGTGTCCGGGTAGAACGATGGGGGTGGAGACGCTCCTTCAGATATACTGGACCAAGGCCGTTTAGGGCTTTAAAGGTCAGCACCAACACTTTGAATTGTGCTCGAAAACATACTGGGAGCCAATGTAGGTCTTTCAAGACCGGTGTTATATGGTCTCTGCGGCCGCTCCCAGTCACCAGTCTAGCTGCCGCGTTCTGGATTAGTTGTAGTTTCCGGGTCACCTTCAAAGGTAGCCCCACGTAGAGCGCATTGCAGTAATCCAAGCGGGAGATAACCAGAGCATGCACCACTCTGGCGAGGCAGTCCGCAAGCAGATAGGGTCTCAGCCTGCGTACTAGATGGAGCTGGTAAACAGCTGCCCTGGATACAGATTTGACCTGTGCCTCCATGGACAGCTGTGAGTCCAAAATGACTCCCAGGCTGCGCACCTGGTCCTTCAGGGGCACAGTTACCCCATTCAGGACCAGGGAATCCTCCACACCTGCCCGCCTCCTGTCCCCCAAAAACAGTACTTCTGTCTTGTCAGGGTTCAACCTGATGTCTGGCATGGTTTTATTGCATATACAGTGGTACCTCGGGTTAAGAACTTAATTCGTTCTGGAGGTCTGTTCTTAACCTGAAGCACCACTTTAGCTAATGGGGCCTCCCGCTGCTGCTGCACCGCCACTGCACAATTTCTGTTCTCATCCTGAAGCAAAGTTCTTAACCCAAGGTACTATTTCTGGGTTAGTGGAGTCTGTAACCTGAGGCGTATGTGACCTGAAACGTATGTAACCCAAGGTATCACTGTACAAATAGTGCAGCACATGGCTGGAAAGTATCTCCATGTAATGGGAAGGTTTGGCTTGCAGAAAACAGGGAGGATTTCTTGCCTTTTTGGGTTTTTTTAAATATCACCATCATCATTCTATCCCACCATCTGCATCCTGTAGCAGCAAAGAAGTCTATGCAATAAGTGAAATGCTGCAAAGTTAATGGTAAAGTTTGTTATAATTTCTCTTGGCATTACAGTGGTACCTCGGTTTACGAACTTAATCCGTTCCGGAAGTCCGTTCTTAAACCAAAACTGTTCTTAAAGCGAGGTGTGCTTTCCCTAATGAGGCCTCCCACCGCCGCTGCCCTTCCACCATTCGGATTCTGTTCTTAGACCGAGGTAAAGTTCGCAAACTGGGACACTACTTCTGGTTTTGCGGCGTTTGTAAACCAAATTGTTCTTAAACCGGACTGTTCTTAAACCAAGGTGCCACTGTTCCGGAGGCCCGTTCGCAACATGAGCAGAACGCAACCCACGTCTACACGTTTGCGCGTGTGTGGGTCGTGATTTGCCACTTCTGCACATGCGCGTGATGTCGTTCTGAGTGTCTGTGCATGCACGAGCGGCGAAACCCAGAAGTAACCCGTTCCGTTATTTCCGGGTCGCCGCAGGACACAACTGGAAAAGACGTAACCTAAACCGAATGTAACAAGAAGTATGACTGTACAATGTTAGTTCCTAAAACCGCCCTCTTCCAAGGACCCCCTCATCAATTGCAAATGCCTAAAATGGCCGTTGCCTGTATGTCTGAGAAACTCATTTGTTAATATTTTGAAGTTCCATAAAACCATTTGAAAAGAAAACTAAAGAGGCAGGCCAGGCCAGTCCAAATCCCAAATTCTCCAAAAGAGGCACTAGGAGAGGTGTTGCTCTAGAAAAGTGCTCTAGAACAGCCCTGCAGGCAGCAGCTGGATCAGGCCACAGGGGGCTCATCATCCAGGACCAGTGTGTCTAGCTAAATGCATGAATGGGAAGCCCACAAGAGGGGGGTTATATGAAGGTACAAGCCCAACCAGAACTGGGCTCCCTTTTGCCTACTGGCAGCCAGTATCCACCGCTGAACACAGATAATAATGGCAATAATAATTTTATTATTTATACCCCGCCCATCTGGCCGGGTTTCCCCAGCCTCTCTGGGCAGCTTCCAACAGAACGCTAAAAACAGAATAAAACTTCAAACATTAAAAAAAAACCTCCCCTAAACAGGGCTGACTTCAGATGTCTTCTAAAAGTCAGGTAGTTGTTTATTTCCTTGACATCTGATGGGAGGGCGTTCCACAGGGCGGGTGCCACTACTAAGAAGGCCCTCTGCCTGGTTCCCTGTAACTTGGCTTCTTGCAGGGAGGGAACTACCAGAAGGCCCTCGGCGCTGGACCTCAGTGTCCGGGCAGAACGATGGGGGTGGAGACGCTCCTTCAGGTATACTGGACCAAGGCCGTTTAGGGTTTTCAAGGTCGGCACAAACCCTTTGAATTGTGCTCAGAAACATACTGGGAGCCAATGTAGGTCTTTAAGGACTGGTGTAATGTGGTCTCAGTGGCAACTCGGATGCCCTACACAACCATTGGGTGGAGTCCAACAGCATCTGGGGGTCACCACAAGCTGCCCATCCCCGGTTCAACCTGAGCCTTATGAGGGGGAGTGGCCAGCAGGACCAGGGGCAGCCTGTTAGGGCATCTGTGACTCACTTCCTGCTTTGCCAACCCATTGTTTCCTTTCCCACGGAGCAATCCTTGACGTTTCCTGTTGTGCTGATTTGCAGGTGAAGATGAGAAATTTGCCGCTTCCCTAATGGACGGGAAGTTCCCCCGGAGCACCTCCATGCAAGACACGGTCCGGGAAGGGCACGGCATCCCGCCCCCGCCCCAGACGGCCCCTCCCCCTCCACCGTCCCCCTATTACTTTGACACGGGCCCTCCCCCGTCCTTCTCCCCCCCTCCGCCCCCGGGAAGGGTCTACGACACGATCCGCTCCAGCTTCAAGCCGGGCTTGGAGGCCAAGCTCCACGGGCTGCCGCAGGTGATCAGCGCGGCCGAGATGTACGACCAGGCGAGGACGCCCCTCCCTTACCCCGAGCGGCAGAAGCGGGCACGCTCCATGATCATCCTGCAGGACTCCTCGCACGTCCCCGTGGAGCCCACCGACATCCCCCGCCCCGCCCCCTCGGCCACCCCGCCCGAGAAACTGAAGCGGAAGGGGCGCGCTGTGGACAACCCCTACGCCAACATGGGCCAGTTCAACGTCAGCCTCTTCACCCCCGCCAAGCCCCAGAGGAAGAAGAGCCCGCTGGTGAAGCAGCTGCAGGTGGAGGATGCCCAGGAGCGGGCGGCCCTCTCCATCATGGGGGGCTTCACACGGGAGCCGTCCCCCACCCGGCGCAGCCACCGCCTGGGCATGGAGTACCAGCCGCAGCAGGTGGACGCCTCCAGCCTCCCCTTCGCCACTGCCATCGCCGGGGTCATGAAGGACAGAGATCGGCGCCTTGACGAAAAGCGGAAATCCACTGTCTTCCTCTCGGTCGGGGCCATTGAAGGCAGCCCCCCCACCATCGAGATGCCATCGCTGCAGCAGTCGAGGTCGATCGACGAGCGGCTCCTGGGCAGCCGGGACGTCCTTCTGCCTTCCCCCGTCTCAGCTTTAAAGCCATTGATCAGCAGCTCCTCGTCGACGTTCATCCACCCTCTCACGGGGAAGCCCCTGGATCCCAACTCGCCTCTGGCGCTTGCGCTGGCCGCAAGGGAGCGGGCGCTGTCCACCCAGGTCCCCTCCAGGGCGCCCACCCCCATCCACAGCCCGGACTCGGACCGCGCGGCGCCCCTGTTTGTGGACATCCAAACCAAAGAGCACGAGAGGGGGGAGCTGGAGGGAGGGGCCCTCGCCTCGCCCGCCTACTCGCCCGGGGTCAAGGCGCCCACACCAGGAGTCTTGTCCCCGGCGCAGAGCCACTGGGGGATGCCAGCTGCGGTGAGGAAAGAGGGTGAGGCGCGGGCCGAGACCCCCACCAAGGAGGAGAGGAAAGCGGAGGACCGGAAGTCAATGATCATCAGCATCGTGGACACATCGCAGCAGAAGACGGCCGGCCTCGTCATGGTCCATGCCACGAGCAATGGCCAGGACCTCGATCTCGAGGCGAAAGAGGAGAAGCCGCCCATTCCCGAGGGGGGCCTGGAGTCCACGGAGGCATCCCTGGCCGAGGCACAGCCCAGCCCCATGGCTGGGGTGGCACCCGTCAGCCCAGTCTCTGACAAGACCCTGGGTCAAGGGAGCTCAGAGGAGGAGGTGGAGCCCTACACGGTCACCCTGCCACCCGCCCAGCTGTCTTCGAGCGATGAGGAGACGCGAGAGGAGCTGGCCAAGATCGGTCTGGTTCCTCCGCCAGACGAGTTTGCGAACGGGGTCCTGGTCACCACCCCCGGCACCCCCATTAGTCAGCTGGCCTCTCCCGTCATCGCCACGCCATCCATGCCAGCGGCCGCTGTAGCACCTTCTACCGCTGGTGGAACACCCTCAGGGAAGCCCTCTGATGCCCCCACGGCCCCGGAGTCCGCGGCGGACTCTGGAGTGGAAGAGGTGGACACCAGGAGCTCGAGCGATCACCACCTGGAGACCACAAGCACCATCTCCACCGTCTCCAGCATGTCCACGCTGTCCTCCGAGAGCGGGGAGCCCACCGACACCTACACTTCCTTTGCGGACGGACAAACTTTTATACTCGAGAAGCCACCAGTGCCTCCAAAGCCAAAACTCAAGTCCCAGCTCAGCAAGGGGCCGGTTACTTTCAGGGACCCTCTCTTGAAGCAGTCTTCGGACAGCGAGCTCATCTCCCAGCAACACGCGGCCATGCTGGCTTCCGCCAGCATCGGCCGGCCACGCTACCTCTTTCAGCGAAGGTCCAAGCTGTGGGGGGACCCCCTGGACAGCAGGCCGACGCATGGGGCTGAGGATGACAAACCAACTGTGATCAGCGAGCTCAGCTCCCGGCTCCAGCAGCTGAACAAGGACACGCGCTCCCTGGGGGAGGAGCCCGCTGGGAGCGTGTTGGATCCTGGGAAGAAGTCCCCCGTGGTCGCAGCACGGTAAGCCAGAGGGGTGGCCGGGAAAGGGGGCGGGGGGAGGGGGCAGGAGAGCAGGCAGAAGGAAATCCCAGATTCGATTCCCCGGTGGCATAACCTCCAGGCAGAACTGGGAATACCCGCTTCCTGAAGCTCTGGAGAGTCATGGCTGCCGGCCGGTGTAGAAAATACAGTACGATCGCATCTCACGCGTGTTTCACCCGTGACATTTCAGCCATATGTGGCTGGAGGCTGGCTGGTTGGAATTGTGCAGGTTACAAGTCAGGAGAGCTGGACAGCACTTTTGGTTCTGGGAAATGCCACATCTTTAAAACTCTCTGATGTGCTTGCGGGGCGGACAGAGGCAAGGCCCTCTTGGCGCACTGCTTATGGGATGCTCTCACAAGACCATCTGAATTCCTATTAGGTTTTGTGCTAGGTTCGTCCTGCGCAAAAAGAACTTTTAAGCTCTCTGCCTCACTTGGGGGGCAGGGTCTTCCCAGCACGCCAGCTCTAGGGAACTTGGGTGGGATTGCCATATGTCCTCTTTTCCCAGGACACACCCTCTTTTTCACAGGCAGAGCCATCATAGCAATCCATAGTTAAAAGGAGAAGTCAGAAAATATGTCCTCTTTTTCAAAATATGGCAACCCTAAACTAGGGGTCCTCGCACGGGGAGGTGGGTCCAAGTGCGCATTATACGTGATTTTGCACATATGCAGCACCCTTGGAACCAAATCCCTGTGTGAGATGCGATCGTACCGTACTCAGCTTGATGCGCCAAGGGGCGTGGGTGCCAGTATAAGGCAGAAGCTCTCCACGGCTCCAGCCAGCATGGTAGGGCTGGGGGACAGCAGGCAGAACCCCTGGAGGTTGTTTTTTAAGGTGGTGGGGGCAGAGGCAGGGGGAGATGAGGGAAAGGCTGATCCCCTCCCCCACTCGGGCATTCCCTCCCTCCTTCCCCTGCCCTTGGAGTATGTCCAGACCAGCCTTCTCCTCCCATGCTCCCGTCCCCTGTTCCTCCACTGTCCCAAAATGATGAGCATGGGTGCATTCCTAGCACTTGGGTGTGTCTGTTCTCACCTTAAAAATAATCAAACTCTTATTTGTTTGTTTGTTACATTGGTTAGTTGATTTATCTTGCCCCAGGCAATCTAAAGCAACTTACACATTTGCTCAACTGCACCCATGTGCCGCCCGGAGGGAAAGTGGGGAGCCAAACCAGTTTCACAGGTCTCATTAGGTTTGGCCCAGGCTAAGGAGACCTTGGCTCACCAAATGAGGCTGGGCTCAAAGCCCTGGAAGCCAGCGTGGCCAGGGGGCAGGGCTCCTCGCCCCTCCTCCTGCCCACCAGAGTCTCCTCGCCGGCTCCTGCAGCAGAGATTCCTTTTTGCTTGACTGTTAAAAACCCTCAAGGCCATTTACGAAAAGAAAATGTCACAATGCTTTAAAGCACGCAAACGGTTAAGCTACTGAAACAGGAAAAGATTCTCACCAACTTTCTACGCTTCTAGGTAGGCTTGCCCAAACAATAATGTTTTCAGCAGGCGCTGAAAAGAATGAAGTGAAGGCACCTGCTTGAGATCAGTAGGCAGGGAGTTCCAGAGTTTAGGTCAGGCATAGGCAAACTCGGCCCTCCAGATGTTTTGGGACTACAACTCCCATCATCCCTGACCACTGGTCCAGTTAGCTAGGGATGATGGGAGTTGTAGTTCCAAAACATCTGGAGGGCCGAGTTTGCCTATACCTGGTTTAGGTGTTGCCACACTAATCGATCGAATGCTTGCAAAGGCAGAATGGGTATTATGTCGCAACTGCAATAGTACAAATTCCTCCACTGGAAGCAGTCAGATGGGATTATATGGAGCAAAGCAATCTCTCAGGTAGACTGGTCCCAAGTTGTTAAGTGCTTTATATACTAGCAGTAGCACTTTGAACCTGGCCTAATAGCAAACTGAAAGCCAGTGCAGGTCTCTTGAGCACAAGTGCTGTTTGCTAACAACTTCATGCTGCAGCATCTTGCCCCAACTGTAGCCTCTGGATCATGTGCAAGGGACGCCCCACAGAGTGCACATGGCAGTAATCGGTGCCTGTCTGTCAACCCCTGCACACATGCATTGTGGGCCCTCCGGCTGCTTTAAGGATGGACTAGACATGGAGTTGCTCTCCAAAAGAAAGTCTGAGTGCAGCGCGTAAAAGTTTGGGCAGGGAAGGAGGAAAAGCGAGACATCAGCTAGGGAAAGGGGCATGTGCCCCACACTGGAGGCAGCGGGATTATGGGATGCAGCTAGGACAATGCCTCCGAGGAGCAGATTACACAGAAGTTGCTTGTCTGGACAGACTCTCCCCTCCTACAAATGACCCTTTCCTTTGCCATTTCCCATCAAACTTCAGACCTTCCCATGGGTTGTTTTTAATTGAAATCGCCCCCCCCCTTTGCTGATAAGGCTCTTCAGCACAGTCCATGCTGCTGCGTGGTTCATTTCATATCCATTTATAAGCTTCAGAGTCACAGCTTGGTGTCACCAAGAAGGGTGGCAAGAGCAAGCCCTTTGAATCATAGTCTTGTAGAGTTGGAAGGGAACCCCAGGGGTCATCTAGTCCAACCCCCTGCAATGCAGGAATCTTTCCCCAACGTGGGGCTCAAACCCATATTGCCATATTGACTGAGCTACTGACAATGAACTGGCAAGATTTCTGACTAGTCATAGAATTGTAGCACCTGAGCCAACCCTCTGCAAGGCAGGAGAGCATCAACATCATGACAGGAGTGACAGCAATGTTTTGAAAACAATGCCCTCGTTATTTCTCCCTGGTCCCTAAAAGCGCATGCCGCATGCCGTGATAAATATATCTTATCGATTTCTGTGTTTGTGTGTCTGTATAGATACTGCAAATCCTTTGTGAGTTCTGTATGGAACTTCAAAGAGGCAGCCCTCCCTAAGACTGACCTCCTCCCTCCATCCCGACCTTCCCACCTTTCTGCCCTTTCCCGGCTTTCCAATCCCAAGAGCTCTGAAGCGAAAGGGAACCCTGCCTTTACTGGCCTTCCTTGCCACACACATCTTGCCCAGGCCAGAGCATCACCTACCCTTTGACTCTAGGACTGTGTCGGAACACTGGGGGCGAGGCTGAGGTCAGCACAGGTCCAGGTCCCAAGGTCAAAGGGAGCAGAGAAGAGCCCTCGCTTCCCACTAGGCGACCCTGCTCAAGACACAGTGCCGCCTGAGGCCGACTCATCCCCAAAGCGAAGGTCCATTTCACAATTTGTTCTCTCTTAAGCAACAGTTGGGTGCTGTGGATGTGTGACTTTGGAGTCAGTTCCTAAATGTGGAGAAAAAAGAGGAGGATTTATATCTATATCTATTTATTTATCTATTCAGTGTGCTGTTTGGAAAACCCACAATTGCTTTGTATTCCTACAGATCGGAAAAAGAGAGTGAAGAGAAATAAGCCTTTTAGGCATTTAGCTCCTAGGGTAACGCTTCCTCTTTCTATATAAACTCATCAATTAATTCTGTCTTCGGTCAAAAGGCGTCCATGTCCCTGACGTGAGCTTCCAGCTGCTGAGGTTAACAACACCCCCCATTTCCTTGTAGGCTTTGCTGCTGCGTCCGTCTCCTGCAAAGAGCCAAAACAGACCGGCAGGCCCCAGGTCAGGCAAAGGCAGGTGTACAGAAACAGAAGAATCATTGGATCACAGAGTTGAAAGGGACTCCCTGCGGTCATCCAGCCCCCCACAAGGCAGGAATCCCAGAGGAAGAATCCCTGTTTGGTGGCCATCCAATCTCCAATGAAGGAGAGTTCACCACCCCCTGAGGTGCCCGGGTGTGTGAGTGCCACACAACCTTTGCTTGCCGTGGCAGTAGTTATGCCGTGAGGCAAAGGAGCAGGCTTCTTGGGTATGGCGACCGATGCTGTGATCACTCCCCTGCAAGCCAACTTTGGCATTCTTACATCTTGCCGTCACCATGTGGCTTGAGCCAGGAGGTTCCTGAGCCTCGTTTTTTATTATCGTGGCTGGTACGTTGGGAGTATTCACAAGACCGGTTTCCAGTGCAGAAGGTTGACTCTTGGAGCTATTGCCTTGTAGCATCCAGCCCACACAAACAGCAGTCACTGGGAAACCTTGAGATATCAAAGGTGAAATGAGGAGAAGGGCTGTGGTTTTGTGGCACAGCGTATTCTAAAGGTGGAGAGGGCCATCGATGGCCACAAGTCACGATGGCTCTCCTGCGCCTCCACAGTCAGAGGAAGCAATGCTTCTGAACTGCAAGAGGAGAGAGGCGTCTTGTGCTGGGATTCTGCTAGTGGGTTTCCCATAATAGGCAGCTGCTTGGCCACTGTGAGAAGAGGATTCTGGGCTAAGACTCTCCTTAGCTTCTTACTTCCTTGTTTCTTTTTCTGAGAATGTGAGGTCCTAAATCAGTTCCAGTCCATAGTGCCTTCCTTGGCAATGGCGTTTAATTACGTGCCACGCCACTTCCCACCCCTGCCACAGACGTGTGGTCTGCCGATGCTTTCTGTGGCAGAGTGAACTTGGGCAGAGAGGGTGCCAAACTCCTCCCAAATCACAGCAGGGACCCGCAAGGCTGATGCCAAGCCATTCCCCATCTTTTGGGCAACGCAGAGTCTTGAGGGGCAGAGCCTGATGTTTGCCATGGGACGGGGAAGAGAGAAAATGCCTCTTGTAGATTATGGGTTACTGGGTGCTCACTTTCTGCAGAACTCAGAGGCAACCGAGCAGATGCAGGAGAGGCCCCGATCCAAAAGCAGCCAAGGGGAGGGGAAGGGCTCTTTGCCAGAGAGAGGAGGAGGCATCTTCCTGATTTTGCAGGCACACAGCCTACAAGGAACCAGGGGCATTGTGGGTAACAAATCACAGCATGCATGCGTAACCTACCGACCCCTGACAGCTTCACTTCATCCGCTCACTAACGTCTCTCCGTTGCCAGCTCATGTGCCCCATTGCTCAGCCCGGCGAGTGGGGAGATGAGCAATGGGTCGTGGCCTCTGGCTCTTGCATGTTTATGGGGGGGGAGTTGGGCCTGGGGGCAGGGGGCGGTGTTACATCTGTTCCCTAGGAGTGTCTCTTTCACAGCGCTGTGCCCCTGAGAGATGGCTCTAAATTTTGAAAGGGTGCAAAACCAAACAGGACGTGGTTTCCCTCCAGGGAAACCGAGGCAGCAAGCAAAAGAATTATTCCAAACAGTGCTCCCGGGTTTTGAGGGCATTTTTCAGAGACAAGACATTTGACAGGCCTGACCCATTCAAACTATTCCGGTGCGTCTTGCGTAGCTCTTGCAGTGACTTTGGGAAGTCATCTCCTGAGCGTGCCTCCTTCCTGGGATTACGTGAGGGCGCTTCAGCTATGTGCCATTTTTGGGACTCCGCCTTGATGCTGAGTCTCAGTTCACCGGAGCATCCCTGGAAATGATGCTGAAGCAGAGCGCAGTACGATGGCATCTCACACGTGTTTGACTTGCGCTGTTTCAACCATGCGCCGATGACAGCTGGCTGGCTGGAATCGCGCTAGTAAAATCCACAGAAACCAAAGAACTGGAAAGCTCTTTTTGCACCAGGTCTGCTTGGGGTTACCTGGTGCATAAGGAGCTTTTGAGCTCCGCTGTGAGGTCCAAGTCCAGGCTGTAGGTGGGGGTAGGGACAGCGCCTGCCTAGCGTGTCAGCCCTGGGGTGCTCTTGCAGGACCTTGTGGAGCCATCCAAGTTCCTGTGAGATCTTGAAGGAGCACCCCTTGCCACTCAGCAAGTAGCGCCCACTCAGTGCCTCGGCTTTGGGAGGACTGCGGATTCACTCTGCCCCCATTTCCATGCATATGCAAAACCCTTGCCACTGTACCCCGCGTAATAGGCAGCCATACTCTATTTCTCAGAGTCAACCTTGTGGCACTCAATGCTTGTCCAAAGAGGTTTTCATATGGCAACATCCCGGAATCTTTGGCACACAGCTAAAATGTGTGTTTGTGAACATTAGGAGCAGGTTGAAGCCTAAGACTAAGCTGTTTTTCATCCCCATACCACCCTTGCCAAGATCCCGAATCCAGAAAAAGATTCCCCCCCCCCAGGTGACCCCATTGAACTTCTCCAGACGTGTCTCTGGATGGGGCCCTGCAGCTACCCTTAGGAATGTCTTGCACTCAGTGGGAGCTGAATGGCAGAGAGGGGAGGATCATAAGGCAGCGTCAGCCAATCCCATAGCCTCCCAAACGCTTTGGGCTCCCATCTCCTAACAGCCCTGGCCATCATTTGCAGGCCGGAGGGCACCAGGTTGGCAGAGGCTGCCTTCCGCCTTCCTTTCTCCAATTCGCACCCTGCTTCATGTATGAGGCTCTCGAGCTGACAAGGAGATGGTAGTCAAGCTGCCATGGCAACTAGAAGATTTGGCTTCTGTTCCTCAGAAGATGAGCTGGGTGGGGCAAGCGGAGGGGATGCAGCAAGCAGAAAACCTCTCCTGCCAGCAGGAGAAAACTGTCTCCTGGCAGGCAAGCAAGCAGAAGGCAGCAAGGGTTAAATGCACCCCACAGCTTCTCCATCTCAGCCCCAGGTGCAGCAGGGCAAGGATGTCTAAGCTCAGGTGTGGTTTTGCAGTGGCAGGAGGCAACATTGCGAAGCACCTTCTTGGACCAATGCCCAAGACCCACCGGCGACCCGCTGCTGTGCCCAGTGACCCAGTGAGTAAACAGTGTGCCATGGATTAAGGCCTGGGTCTAGACCGTGCTCAGAAGGGTTCCCTCAACACGCCAACTTTGCGTGTTCTGGCCTCTTAATTCAATGAGTGACCCTGGAGGAGGGGTTGGGAAGGTGTGTGTCTCTTTAAATTTGTCTCTCTAAATCATCATTAGAAAGCTTTGCAAATATAGAGGAAAGGACTCACCAGAGAGAAGTTTTGTGGAAAGAGTGGTCTCCTGAACTGGAAACCATCAGGGTGGGATAGCCTGGGGTGCGCAGGGGTGCAGGGTGGAAGGATAGGCCTTTGGGGAAGGGGGGAAGGAAGGAAGGAAGGAAGGAAGGAAGGAAGGAAGGAAGGAAGGAAGGAAGGAAGGGAAGGAAAGGAGCACCTGGAAGCAGCCAAGAAGGAAAGAAACCCAGGGAAGGTGGCTGATGAGACAGGGTAATAATAATAATAATAATAATAATAATAATAATAATAATAATAATAATAATAATTATAATTATTTTATCATTTATGCCCCACCCATCTGTTTGAGCTTCCCCAGCTACTTTGGGTGGCTCAAACCATATATAAAAACATAACAAAACATCAAACATTAAAAACTTCCTAATAAAGGGCTGCCTTCAGATGTATTCTAGAAGTTGTTTAGTTCTTTATCTCCTTGCCATCTGAAGGGAAGGTGTTCCACAGGGAGGGCGCCACTACCGAGAAGGCCCTCTGCCTGGTTCTTTGTACCTTCGCTTCTCACAGTGAGGGAACCAGCAGAAGACCCTCAGAGGAGGACCTCAGTGTCCTCAGTGATGGGCTCTTGCAGACAGTGGGTCTTCAGGGACCTGGAGATGTGCTCACCTCCCCCATGTTCTGTGAGAGACACAGGGCTCCCCCCTCGCCCCTCTTGTGCTATCACCTCTGCCAGCAGCTCACCGGCTTTCCTGTGTTGGCACCCGACCTCAGAAGGTGCTTCAGGAGACCCTCTGCAAAATTCCTCAGGAAGAGAGCCATCCCTTCACCGCCATTGCAAGAGGATCCTCAGGGTGGTCCTGGCCATGCCCCCCCAAAAGAGACTGCAGTGCTGGGGGGGGAGTTTTGGATGTGGTTCCAAGGGCAGCTGGGGGTTCCCCAAAGGGTGCATGAAGATCCATGGGAGCCACAAAGTGCAGATAGTTTTGTTTGGAAAGAGAGGGGACAGTTAATGGCTGCACCCACAAATTTAGAGAGCTTTATTTTTATTTTTTAAAGAATGTGTGCTCCACCCTCTGGAGCAAGAAGGCGCATTGCTGGGATTTTGTTTGGGGGTCCCGCTTCTCCCCCAAAACACACATGCGCTCTTCCTAATAGAGCAAACTGGTTTTCACAAACACACAAACATCATCTTATCCCAACCAAGCTAAGGCCATATCCACTGTGCTTATGTGACGATCACACTGTTGCTCCAGCAGACATGGGGCTGTCACTGCTTTGAATTGAACGAGAAAGCCGTCCACATTCGTCCGAAGAAAACATGGCCTGTACAAGCCTCCCGGTCAGGCCTGGGCATCCTCAGAGGCTCCAAAAAGCTTCAGAATTCTGTTTCTGGTCTTCATGATTGCAGAGATGACGTGCTTGAATGCAACGTTGGCCCTTGTAGATGAAATTCAAGAGCCAGATGGGAGACTAAGAGATGAACTAGAGCAGCCTTTCTCAACCTGTGGGTCCCCAGATGTTGTTGGACTACAACTCCCATCACCCCTAGCTAGCAAAGCCAGAGCTCAGGGATGATGGGAGTTGTAGTCCAACAACATCTGGGGACCCACAGGTTGAGAACCGCTGAACTAGAGGGTAAGAAAGGGATTTGGAGGGTAAGCGATGGGTTTCGGGAACCAGAGCATTGCCAGGAGTGGGGCTCCCAATGGCCTCTAGACTCATGTGCCCCTCTCCCTTTGACCACCAGATGATCAGCACAGCCCTACAAATTCCCACCCAGAAGTCAGTCCCCTTATTCCCAGATTAAGTGCCAAGTCCGGGACCACAACCTCCATTTTGCAAAGCGGTAAACCTCTCCGTTCACACTTTGCAACTGGTGTGGACCCAATGGGGCATGGAGGCAGCCAGCTTTTTCTTAATGCCAGTTTTTCTTTTGTGGGGAGGTTCCCTTTGGCATCCAAGAACTTTTAGAGATCTTTGCTGTCACCGCGAGAGCTTCGCTGCCCTGCCGGGGAGCATCCCGCGCAATGGTGGAGCTGCAACGATGGCAGGTGCAATCTTAGGATGTGTGACACATGGGAAGAGGGTCTGGCAAAGCCCTTCTGGGCTTCCGAGTTGCCCGCTGGCTCTGTGCATTCAAGGAGGTTGGATTTCAGCCTTTGCTTCCCGAAAGCCCCTTCCTGCTTTCTGGAGAGGGGGGCCTGCTGCTGCTGTTTTCTCCCCAGGGAATAGACGCCACCTCCCACAGCTGATTCTCTCAGGGGCACATGATGCTCTCCCAGAGCCTTTCGCTCTTCCGACCTCTGGCTCTGCATACAAATGTGCTCTCCAACACTTCTGCACATTCCTGGGGTAAGCAGGTGTCGTGCCAAATTGTGACACACCCTTCTCATTTTGAGTCCTCTCCCCCTCGCCCAGCCTCTGTCTCTGTTCTCCCCCCCCCCACTGTCCCCAAACCCTCCCCCCTCCACCCATTTGCCTGACCCCACATCCATGACCCGACCCTGAGCCTTCCCCCACCCCCTTGTTTTGCTTTGTCTCTGGCTTTGGCTGTTGAATCCATGCGATGATGAATGTCCCATTTCCTCTAGAAGATGTGACTCAATGAATACCAGGAACTGACCAGAACTGAGCTGCCTCCCAGAATCCTTGGCGCCCCTGGCCTGGATCCCTTGACCATCTTGCTTCCCAAGCGGCTTGACCCCCTGCCCCCCCCACTTGGCCGGTTATCCATCGCCCACCCCACCCTGGTGGCAGATCAGCTCCGCCCCCAGAGAGAAAGGCGAGCGGCCTGGGGCAGACAGGCACACCTGAGCAGGTGACCAGTACCAGGGTTGGGAAGTCAGGGTCCAGCCGGCTCTCCACCCCAGCAGCTTTCTCCGCCCAGCCTGTCACAGAGAGGAGGAGGGGTGTCTTCGCCAGGACCCCTGCCCTCGAAGGCCTTCCTCCTGACCTCACCCACTGGCCCTCCCGTTCCCCAGGCGGCCCCCCGGCCAGGAGGCATGTTGGCTTCTGGGAGCTGCAGCGGCCCCAGCCTGGTTTGTGACCGACGTCTGTTCGTTCTTCTCTGTTGTTCCTGGCGCCTTGGACTGATGCTAACATTTCTCTCATTGCCTCTCTTCCTGCTCTCCCATCTGCATGTCTCCGCTGCTCTGTCTAGAACCGCCTCAGGCCTCAGGAGGGTGGGCGAGTTGTGTAAGTGAGCATGTTCTCATCTCATAGCAACCCCATGTCTTCTGTCCCTCCGTACGTCTGTCTGTGACGCCGCTGCTGCTGCTGCTGCTGCTGCTGCTACTTTGTGCAACGGGCTGGGGCTGGGCTTGGGGGCGCCGGGAGGAGGGCGGCGGCAACGCTTGCTGTGCAGTGTGGGTCTGTCCCCTTCCTGCCCCTCTGTGCCCCCTTAGCATGTCTGTCTCCCTGTCTCGTGATGTTCTGTGCCACCGAGTCCCAGGAGGAAGCCCCCGTCAGCCTCCCGAGGGACGCGGAGCGTGGCCGAGGAGAGCCGTTTCCGGTGGGGAGGGAAGCTGGGAACAAGGGGGTCTGGAAGGCAAGTCACCACCAGTGGGTGGTGGGCAGGGGTTCCCCTTCTTTACAAAACCCCACACCCAATTCCCATCTTGAGGAAGACGTTCGACCTCCAACCCACGAGGGGGAGGCAAGCAGGCCTCCCAAACTGCTCTGCATCCTCTTTCTGACATCCAGGAAGGAACTCTGTGGTTTAGAGGACGGTGGGAGTTCAGTAGGGTTGTGTGGACCCTCGCTCCTGTGGCTGTTCCCCTAATAGGGGTGCCGGTGCCCCGCAGGGCTTTCTGACATGCCCTGCAAAGCCTTCCACTTGCCCCTCTGTGGCCACCCAGAGTCCCTGGCCAAGCGTTTTGCCCTCAGGAGCACCTTGGGGTCCGCCTGTCCCCACCTAAAAGCACCTCTTGTGCTCCAGTTGTGCGAGTGTAGGTGTGTATTCTGGGTGTGTTGTTGCCGCTGTTCCGTGTGGGTGTGCGTGTGTGTGTGATGTTGATCAGTTGAGCCAACCTGAGGTCCTCCTGCTGCAGAAGGCAGCTCTCAGGAAAGGTGTGCTGTCTCCACACTGTCTTCTTCATGCTCCTCCCACTGCCCAAAGCAGACCCATGAAATTGTGGCCACAAAGCCCTTCTCTGCCATAGGCCACAAACGGGGCCCACTGGCATGGTGCACACAGTTTATAAGCCAGAAGGTTGTGAGATGTTCATCCTTCTGCTGAGAGCAGTCTTGGAAAGGGCCAGGAGAGGTCGGGCCAAGGTGCTTTATGAGCAGGGCCTGCAGGGGGTGCTGCCCCCTTGAGCATCCAGGTCACTCAAGAGCTCAGCGGACCACCTCTCAGGTCCGCAGAGTGCTGGTCTTCCGCTTCTACATGAGCCCAGCTGAGCTCCACTAAGCAGCTGAAACCCACCTGCCCCAAACCCCATCCCATCCCTCTGCCCATGCCACCTGGCAATGCTTCCAGGTTTTTTTCCCCCAACCTTGCTGTCCATGCTGCTGCAAACATGATCTCAGGTTGTCCCCTGTCCGCCACATCCAGTCATGTGTGATCTCGGAACCGCGTCTTGTCTCCATCCCATCCATGGCTGTGGCAGCACTTTTGCTTGGGGCGAGCGAACGCCCGCTTGGCTGGTGTCTCGGTGTTGAGGCTTCTCATCGGCTGTTTCTTCCACACACCTGAAAATAGCCCCCTCCCACCCCTGCCCCAGGGCCCTTTCACCTCCAGCAAGCCTGGCTGGGCAAACCTGCCTTGGTCCTGACACTTTCTGCCCTGAGCGCGGAAAGGGAGATGGTGTGATGGACGAGCACCCAAGGAGAGCAAAAGGCAGTCCTTAGCATGGATGAGGGCAACCTTAGCATAGTTATCAACTTTTAATAACTCCAGGGAGGTTGAAAAAAGAGGCAAGGAGATGCCCTCTGCTCCTGGAAGTCCCCGTCCACAGTTTCTCTAGGTTCTCCTGAGTCCTTTCCTTCAAACAAGGCACTTGTGATAAGCATCTGAGGTTCAGTCATCCTCTTCCCCACCCTGATCCCCTGTCCAATGCACACTAGAATCATAGAATCATAGAGTTGGAATAGACCACAAGAGCCATCGAGTCCAACCCCCTGCCAAGCAGGAAACCCCATCAGAGCACTCCTGACATATGGTTGTCAAGCCTCTGCTTAAAGACCTCCAAAGTAGGAGACTCCACCACACTCCTTGGTGGCAGCAAATTCCACTGTCGAACAGCTCTTACTGTCAGGAAGTTCTTCCTAATGTTTAGGTGGAATCTTCTTTCTTGTAGTTTGGATCCATTGCTCCGTGTCCGCTTCTCTGGAGCAGCAGAAAACAACCTTTCTCCCTCCTCTATGTGACATCCTTTTATATATTTGAACATGGCTATCATATCACCCCTTAACCTCCTCTTCTCCAGGCTAAACATGCCCAGCTCCCTTAGCCGTTCCTCATAAGGCATCGTTTCCAGGCCTTTGACCATTTTGGTTGTCCTCCTCTGGACATGTTCCAGTTTGTCAGTGTCCTTCTTCAGTGTCCTTCCTGAAGAGGTCAGCTACCCAGGCTCTGCACTCAGGCTCCAGACCTCATAGATTCATAGAGCTGGAAGGGACCCCGAGAGTCATCTAGTCCACCCCCTGCAATGCAGGAATCTCAATTAAAGCATCCATGACAGAGGAGGAGATCCTTTTTAACCCAACATAAATCTGATTCATTGAGTTGTCTCCATTTTCTCTTGCAAAGGGTCTGTGGGGAATGTTTAAGGTCCAGCTAAGCACTTTTGAGGGACACGGGTGGTGCTATGGTCTAAACCACAGAGCCTAGGGCTTGCCAGTCAGAAGGTCGGCAGTTCAAATCCCCACGACGGGGTGAGCTCCCGTTGCTCGGTCCCTGCTCCTGCCAACCTAGCAGTTCGAAAGCACGTCAAAGTGCAAGTAGATAAATAGGTACCACTCTGTCGGGAAGGTAAACGGCATTTCAGTGTGCTGCTCTGGTTTCACCAGAAGCGGCTTAGTCATGCTGGCCACATGACCCAGAAAAACTGTCTGTGGGCAAACGTTGGCTCCCTCGGCCAGTAAAGTGAGATGAGTGCCGCAACCCCAGAGTCGTTCATGACAGGACTTAACGGTCAGGGGTCCTTTACCTTTACCTTTTTAAGCACTTTTGATTCTCCCCCGATCTGTGTTCCACTGGGAGCATTAAGCACATGCTCAAATGCTTCCCATCGAAGCGGCCGGGATGTGAAAGTGCTTAATTTTGTCCCAATTGTGCTCTCTTATTACCGTAAATTCTGTCTAGCGAAAGCAAGGTGGGGGAGATAGAGAGAGAGAGCACTTAAATGTTTGCGGTTTGAGGATTACACCTCCCTAGTCCATATTGATCTGTTCAGGATCTAGTGGGAATGAAAATGATGCTCACTTAACTGAAGAGCACTCGGGGTGTATCAGATTCCACATTCCGGCTCAGAAAGAGGCACCTAGAAGATTCTCTCCTCCAACCACCATTAACACCTTCAGGCTCCAAGGAAAATTCCCCCCCCCCCCAACATCTTGTCTCCATTTGGTCAGCAAGAGCCAGCAAAGATCAAGTGCAAAACCCTTTTTGGCCCTGAAAGCCACTTTGTCCATTTATTTTATTGCATTTCTATCCTGCCCTTCCATCCAAAGAGTTCAAGGTGAAGCATACACAATCCCCCCCTCGCTTAATGCCCACAAGAGCCCTGTGACTGAGAGGCAGGGGACTGTCCTCCAAATTTGCACCCCCAGCGAGCTTCATGGCCAAGTTGGGATTCGAACTCTGGTCTCTCCCAGATCTTAGCGCAGCCCTCTGCCCATGACACCACCACCGGCTCTCGCTTACAACCACGTTTCTCTCCCCTGTGACTCTGGGGCTGCCCGGTTCTCTGCCAACGGTTCTCTGCCCCGATTTCCTGAAGCGAAAGGGGGGGGCGGTGCTGTGAAGAGCCAGCCCCACCTCTCAGTTGGCAAGGCCGGCACAGGGGTTAGGGGTCAGCAGAGTAGATGGGGGTTATTAATGGCATCATTTCCCTAGCACTTGACAGGCCACAAACCACTTAACAATGCTGTGAGTCCTCACAGTTGCCTTCTTGAGAGCCAGTGTGGTGTAGTGGTTAAGAGCGGTAGTCTCGTAATCTGGGGAACCGGGTTCGCGTCTCCGCTCCTCCACATGCAGCTGCTGGGTGACCCTGGGCCAGTCACACTTCTGTGAAGTCTCTCAGCCCCACTCACCTCACAGAGTGTTTGTTGTGGGGGAGGAAGGGAAAGGAGAATGTTAGCCGCTTTGAGACTCCTGAAGGGGAGTGAAAGGCGGGATATCAAATCCAAACTCTTCTCTTCTTCTTCTTCTTCTTCTGAATAGGATGGCTATTGTTTGCATGTTACTGGTGGCAAAGCGAGACTTGGGGAGGGAGAGAGAGAGTGAGTTCCCCATGGCAATTGCAGCCTTGCCAGGGCCTCATCCAGACACAGAAGCCTCAAAAGGCCCTTGCGCTACCTAGGGTTCCCCAAGGCTTTCTCCTTGGTCAGCATCATTTGAGTAAAGTGTGGGCAGGGGAGATTTAAGAGAGATTCCTAGAGTGAGGTCAAAGCCCTTAAGCTGGGTCCATATTGTTCCAGAGCTGCCTTCACAGTCTTCTTGTATGACAGGCTCAAAAAAATGGGCCACACCTTGTGCCACGGCCAGAATCGTAGACCCCAAGGGTCATCTTGTCCCAACTCCCTGCAATGCAGGAATCTCAGCGAAAGCATCCCTGACAGATGACCATCCAACCTCTGCTTATAAACCTTCAAGGAAGGAGAGTTCACCACCTCCTGAGAAACACCTATCCACTGCCAAAATACCACTTCCTGTCAGAAAGTTCTTCCTGGTGTTTTGTTGGAACCTTCCTTCTTGTAACTTGAAGCCACTGGCTTGGATCCTACCCTCCAGGGCAGGAGAAAGCAAATCTCTTCCATCTGGCAGCCCTTCAGTTACCTGAAGAGGGCTATGACATCTCTCAGTCTCATCTTTTCCAGGCTAAACATACCCAGCTCCTTCAACCGCTCCTCATCAGGCTTGGTTTCCAGACCCTCAACCATCTTGGTCGCCCTCCACAGCACACATTCCAGCTTGTCAACATCCTTCTTAAATTGTGGTGCCCAGAATTGGACCCAGTATTCCAGGTGTGGTCTGGCCAAGGCAGAATAGAGTGGGGCTGTTACTTTCCTTTGACCTGGACACTAGACTTCTGTGGATGCAGTCTAGAATATGGTGCCCTCCAATGGCTAAACTGGCCAGTGTAGTCCACAGGAGGCCACCAACCTGGACGGCTTTAAAAAAGGATTAGACAAATTCATGCAGGAGAAGACTATCCAGGGCTGCTAGCCATGCTGACCACATTCCACCTCCACAGTTGGAGACAGCAATGCTTCTGAATAGCAATTGTTGGGAAAGTCAGGATGAGTCCTTGTGCTCTGATCCTGCTTGAAGGCCACTGTGAAAACAGGATGGTGGACCCCATGGGCCTTTGGCCTGATCCTGCAGTCTCTTCTTATGTTCTTGCAACATCAAGAAAGTCCCATGTTGGCTGTCCCTGTGCTGTGGACCACCCCACCATGGGTCACTCCTGCCAACGAAGCCAATCCCAAGATTAGAAGCACGTGATCCTGACACTCCCTGCAGCTCTGGAAGAACAGGTCCTTCTCCTGCCCAACGGCCAATTCAGATGGACTCTCAGTGGAGCTTGTATTCTGAGAGGACAGCATGGCAGGTGCTGGCTGGATGCTACACCATCTGCCCCGGTCACTTGTTCGGCATGCGTGGAGATGCGTGAGGAAATGAATCCCCTCTTTGGGCACTGAGCTGGTCACACAGCCCACCCATGAAAAGAAGGACCACCCTGCTGTAAGGCTCCCTCTGAACGCATCCCATGGCGTCTGCTGAACTGCTGCATGCCCAGGGCAGTTCCTGGCTGCCAGGATCAGTCTCCAACTCAGGCCGTTGTAAAAAGCAACAAGTTCTTAGACTTTCCGTGCCAATACAATGCACAGGTGGTTTCGATGCAAAGGGGTTTTAAATAATTGTTAGTGTTTGCAAGCAGAAAGGCAGACAGTCCACTTTAATCCTTGGCTATCCCAGAATAAGTTGTCTTGAAGTGGCTGCCAAGATTATTGGTGGTTCAGTGGTAGAATTCTTGCCTGCCACGCGGGAGGCCCGGGTTTGATTCCCGGCCAATACAACTTGCATTTTGGGACGCGGGTGGCACTGTGGGTTAAACCACAGAGCCTAGGACTTGCCAATCAGAAGGTCAGCGGTTCGAATCCCTGCGACGGGGTGAGCTCCTGTTGCTCGGTCCCTGCTCCTGCCCACCTAGCAGTCTGAAAGCACGTCAAAGTGCAAGTAAATAAATAGGTACCGCTTCGGCAGGTAGGTAAACGGTGTTTCCGTGCGCTGCTCTGGTTTGCCAGAAGCGGCTTAGTCATGCGGGCCACATGACCTGGAAGCTGTACGCCGGCTCCCTCGGCCAGTAAAGCGAGATGAGTGCCGCAACCCCAGAGTCAGTCACGACTGGACCGAATGGTCAGGGGTCCCTTTACCTTTACCTAATAACATAACAGCTGGATCATGCCAAAGACCCAGCTCTTCTTTCTTTCCTGCACTTGACTTGAAGAGTACAGGGCCTTCCTGCCTTCATGGCACAGCTTCTGAGAAACGTTTGCAGGTTTTCAAGAGTTTTTCCGGGAGGGGTTTTATTGCTGGGCTGCTCTTAGAGTAGAACAGCTAGAAGCTGCAGCGCCACCTGGAAGAGGCCAAGCAGGTAGATCGAGAAATGCAAAACTGGGAGATTAAAAATGCTACGACACATAGTCCCCACTGGTCAAGCCTCATAAGGTAGGGTAAAGGGCTGACCTCAGGGCTCTCTCTCGGGTCCTCAAGAGCCAGCTCTTGCTGGATGGCAGCCCCATGAAGAAGCCGTATGAATGGAATGCTTTCCACATTCACCCATCTCCATCCATGCACACCACATATCCCAAAGCATCTGCCTTAGGCTTCAGTCATAGAATTGTTGAGTTGGGGGAATCTCCCTATGGGTCATCTAATCCAACCCCCTGCAATGCGGTAATTCGAAAGAGAGAATCTCTGAGGGATGGCCATCCAACTGCTGCTTTGAAACCTTCCAAGAAAGGAGAGACCACCACCGTCCAAGGGAGTTCAGAATCTCCTTCCTTGTGACTTGAAGCTATGAGTTTGGGTCCTCCCCTCCAGAGCAGGAGAAAGCAAGCCTGCTCCCATCTTCCATGGGGCAGCCCTTGAGGTATTTGAAGATGACTCTCATATCTCCCCACAGCCTCCTCTTTTTCCAGGCTCAACATACCCAACTCCCTCAACCGTTCATCATAAGGCTTCGTTTCCAGAGCCTTAGTCATCTTGGCTGCCCTCCTCTGCACACATTCCAGCTTATTAATATCTTTAAATTGTGGTGCCCAGAATTGGACACAGTATTCCAGGTGTGATCTGACTAAGGCAGGATAGAGCAGTCCTATCACTTTCTTGACCTGGACACTATATTTCTGTGGATGCAACCTAGATTATTATTTTTAATATTATTATTAATTTACTGCTGCACCACACGACTCATGTGAAGCTTGTGGTCTACTAACATCCCTAGATCCTTTTCACATGTACTTCTATGGTGCTTAAAGCATCACCCATTCCCTTCCCTTTGCCAGGTAATGAAGCGTTGGCTGAAGCTCCCCGACTAACACTTGCCTTTGTTCCCACTTTCATGCCCGTGGCCACCATTTGCCCTCCCCACCCCACACCCCAGAGGAACCCCAATGACCACCAAGATTGAGCTCTTAAGACAAGTCCCCAGGCTTCCATCCCACTTCAGCCCCGATCCCTAAGCTGGGGAGGAAGCCTGGCCTAGAGGCAAGTGGCCCTTTGACCCTTCCTTTTCCAGGGTTTGGCAGGGGCTCTCAGCAGCAGGCAGTAATGCAGATTAGCAACAGAAGGTGTTGGTGCAACGAGGGGGTTGGTTCAACCTTTGGGAATGTGGCGGTGGCCCCAGCCTTTCTTTTATCCTGGGGGGCATGGGCTGTAGTCTGAAGACAAGAGGTCCTCTCCCGAGATGAGAGCATGTGAAGGAGCTGTGCTCTCAGAGAGTGGCAGGCGTGTCCCTTGCAATCTCAGAAACCCAGCCCTCGTTCCTCCACCAAGCAGCACCACTCCCTGTCCCAGGGGTTTTTGTGGGCTCTCTGTGCCCTCCCACATCCACTCAAGAGGCAGGGCCAGCATCATAAGTGGTACTTGAATCTGCTTTGCCGGATTCCTTTTGAACTGAGACAGATCAACTCACCATCTGACACTTTAGCGGCTGCTTGTGGCCTTTTGCTTGACGTATGCACAGACACAGACCCTGAAGCTGAATGGCTCGTCTGAATTACTGATCTTCTTTTCGGAGAGTCTTTGACATTGACAGGGGAGGCTAGTAGCCACTGGTAGCCCCCCTCATGAATTTGCCCAATTCTCTTCTGAAGCTGCCTAAGGCGGTGGCCATCACTAAGTCCTGTTGGGATGAGTCCCATAGTTCAGCCAGGTACTGCGTGAATAAGTGGCTCATTCAGTCAGTCCTGAATCTCCCAGCACTGAGCTTCATTTGATGGTCACACGTTATAGGGTTATGAGATGGTGAAAAGCGTCTCCACATCTTGCAAAATCATGCACACCACTCTCTTGCCTCCACTTAACTTTTTCCTCAGCTAAAAATTCCTGAACGCTGCAACTTTTCCTCTTGGGAGAGTCGCTCCATTCCAACTCCACAATGTCCTTTTTGTGTTTAGGGGGCCAAAACTCTGCACAGTATTCCAAGTGCGGACACTTCACAAATTTGTACAATGGCATATGACATTGGCAGTTTTAGGTTTGGTTCCAGAGAGCCAGTGTGGTGTAGTGGTTAAAAGCGGTGGACTCGTAATCTGGGGAACCGGGTTCGCTTCCCCGCTCCTCCACATGCAGCTGCTGGGTGACCTTCGGCTACTCACACTTCTCTGAAGTCTCTCAGCCCCACTCACCTCACAGAGTGTTTGTTGTGGGGGAGGAAGGGAAAGGAGATTGTGAGCCACTTTGAGACTCCTTCGCGTAGTGATAAAGCGGGATATCAAATCCAAACTCTTCTTCTTTCTAGCGATCCCTAGCATGGAATCCACCTTTTTCGCAGCGTGTTCATTGAGCTCTCCGCTGTGGCCCCAAGGCCTCATTTCTGGCCAAACACCTCCAGCTCAGACCCCGTTTGTGTGTCCCAGCCCCTTTTTGTTTGAACAATTCAGGGTCATTAGCAAACTTGACCACCTCACTTCTCCTATGTCATTTATGAACAAGTTAAAATGTGCAGGTCCCAACACCGATCCGTGGGCGACGCCACTTCCTACTTCTCTCCATTTGGAGAACAGTCCATTTATTCCGACTCTCTGCTTCCTGCAACTTAAACCAATTCCAGGTCCACAAGCAGACCTCTCCTCTTTTTCCTTGACTGCTAAGCTTACTCAGGAGTCTTTTGTCAAAAGCATTTTGAAAATCCAAGTCCTCTTTGTCCAGCGAACCACCTTTGTCTAAACACTCCTTGGCAAACTGTTCTGAAAGGCTAATGAGACAGCACTTGTTCTGCTTCAGCAAAGCTTGCTCTTATCAATGCTTGGTAATTCTGCCTTTCATAATGCTTTCTATCATTCTTTTCGGGAACAAAACGAACTGGACAGTCATTTCCCAGCCCCCCTAGATCCTGTTTGTTTGGGGGGGGTTTTAAAATGTTACAGGGGTCAATCTTTGTAACAAGGAACATACTTTTTTTCCCTTAGAAAACCAGCAATTACACTTTTCGGGGGATAGCAGAGGAGGGCTCTCCCTTGTCCAAATCACATTTCCTTGAAGATCTGCCCCCTGTGCAAATCTCTGCTGCATGTCAGACTCCTCAGAGATAATAATAATAATAATTATTATTATTATTATTATTATTATTATTATTATTATTATTATTATTATTTTATTATTTATATCCCGCCCTCCCCAGCCGAAGCCGGGCTCAGAGCGGCCAACAACAATAAAAGTAACACAGCATTCTAAAATCAATTCAGAATCAAATCAATGGCAACCATTGGGCTAGAGTTCTATGAGGATTACCGAAGGAGAGAGGAGGTCAGACTGTGCTTTGGCCAAAGGCCTGGTGGAACAGCTCTGTCTTGCAGGCCCTGCGGAAAGATGTCGAGTCCCGCAGGGCCCTGGTCTCTTGTGACAGAGCGTTCCACCAGATCGGGGCCACAGCTGAAAAAGCCCTGGCTCTGGTTGAGGCCAGCCTAACCTCCCTGTGGCCCGGGACCTCCAAGATGTTTTTGTTTGAAGACCGTAAGGTCCTCCGTGGGACATGCCAGGAGATGCAGATGCCCTAGTCATGATAGACTTTCTGCTTTGGGCATGTCCAGGACCTCTTGATCTCTGGGCAGATTTGGGGGCTAGCAGGAGGAGATTCCTTGAACCACCCTAGGAAAGGCCAGCAATTAAGAGACAAGAGGTGCACATTCTAGAGAACTACCTGAGAGGTTTGTCTCTGTGACTTGACAAGAAGAGAGTCTGAAGCCTCTGGGCTTCTGACTGCCATGGGAGTGGTTGAGGTAGCATCAGCTGTGGGCTCTGCAGAACCACAACCACCCTACTCTCCTGTGTAGATTGTGTGCTTGTGTGTGTGTGTCTGTGTGTGTTCTGGTGTCTGAGGACTTCTCCCTCACCACTGCTTTCTCTCTGTTTCTCTCTCTGTGTGTGTGTGTCTGTCCCATTCTCTCTCTGCAGACTTTTCAGTAGTCTAGGAGAATTGAGCACCATTTCGCAGCGCAGCTCGGGCACCACTTACACCGTCCGTCCCGGCAGCCGCTACCCTGTGACCCGCCGCACCCCCAGCCCGGTAAAGCCCACCCTGGATAGGACAGACCCGCTGAGCTCCGTGCGTCCCTACGGGCTCACCCCGCCCACCATCCTCAAATCTTCCAGCCTCTCCATCCCGCACGAACCCAAGGAGGTGCGCTTTGTGGTGAGGAGCGTCAGCGCCCGGAGCCGGTCCCCGTCCCCCTCGCCTTCCTCGGGGGGGCCCCTGCACGCCCTCCACCCGCCTCGGCCCTTCATGCAGAAGCCCCTCCAGCTGTGGAACAAGTACGACGTCGGGGACTGGCTGGAGAGCATCAACCTGGTGGAACACCGGGACAAATTTGAGGACAACGAGATCGAGGGCACCCACCTGCCGGCCCTGACCAAGGAGGATTTTGTGGAGCTGGGGGTGACGCGGGTCGGGCACCGCATGAACATTGAGCGGGCGCTCAAGCAGCTGGTGGACAGCTGACCGTCCCGGGCGGCGATGCTGGCCTGCTCCGCCGGGGCCGACTCCCTAGAGGGTGGGGTGGGGCATTTCTACCACTAGACTAGCAAACAGGAACCAAATGGCTTCTATTCTACTCTGGCCACTGCACTGAAGGGCGGGGAACTGGTGAGCGCAGACTCTCTCTTTCTCTCTCTCTCTCGACACCCCAGGGTGGGCTGGGGTCCCTGGCATCCGTGCAATCAGAGCCACGATGCCTCAGGGAGCAGGAATGTTGCATGAAGATGCCCTGGCCATTTTGTTGGGCAGGGTGGGGAAGCCTGGGCTGTACATCGGTTGATGCACCTTTGCCCAAGAGAGTTGCTGCAGGACAGGCGGTTATTGGGGGGCAGGAAGGGATGCTCCTCCTGAGATTTTGCACCCATGTGGAGCATGCTGGCCTAGGCTGGCAGGCAGGTGGCACAGAGGAGGAGGAAGGGGGCTATTTAGCAGGACAGGAACCCATCGGTTTAGGTTCGCTGGGTTGAGGCGGGCGGAGATGGCGTCCCAGAAGAGCTCTCCGCTAGTGGCTCTGGGGTGGCTTCACTGGCCATTCCAGAGGTCAGCTGCCAGCTTGGAGGCATCTTCATGGCCAGGTGTGCATCTTGCAGGTACCAATAGACCATCATCGGTGGCTGTTCCCTGGCAATTCCTGGGAAGCTGAGCAGAGCGCTGGAGCTCTTGCTGGACAGCAGCTTCTGAGCGTGGACAGGCCCAGGGCGCACTCTCGGGGCATTGTCCTGGCCACCAGGAGTCCTGTTGGGAAGGGCAGGAAAGGAGACCTTTGCCCTAGGCTGAGTCAGCAGACCTTTCTCCCCCATGCAACAGACATACATATTGCCCCCAAGAGGGTCATCTCATTGCCAGGAAGACCAGAAGATTGATGTACCCGGAGAGAGAGAGAGAGAGAGAGAGAGAGAGAGAGAGAGAGAGAGAGCGCAACACTCACACAGAGAGAGAGTTGAGAAGGACCTGCCTTTTTGAGGACTCTGTTCCTTTTGCCCTGGGGAGAGGGGGACTGAAGTCGCATGGATAGGAAAGCATGTTTGGGGCATCCGAGGGAGGCAAGTGGGGAACCCAGCAGCTCCTGCTTTGCCAACGTTCGTGGGGGAGGGGGGGAGGTCACGTTTTCTCTGGGGGGTTGTCGTGGGGACGCGTCGAAGGGAGTCTCTATAATCTCTGTGCATTTCCATAGATATGCTGGTGATCCAAGCGAGGAGATGCCAACGCCAGGGGATCTCGCCCCCTCCGTCCTGGTCACTCATCTTTTGCATCTTTTTAATCAGCTATATATTTGAAAAGGAAAAAAAAAAAGAACAAATATCTATATATCTATATCTCTATAGCCACCTTGTTTTGTTATGGTTTACTA
Source organism: Podarcis bocagei (assembly GCF_964188305.1). Lineage (NCBI taxonomy): Eukaryota > Metazoa > Chordata > Lepidosauria > Squamata > Lacertidae > Podarcis > Podarcis bocagei. The sequence continues at coordinate 4,308,589 of NC_138135.1, forward strand.
AAGCTATATCTTGCTAGAGGAGGAGGGGCCCTCGCTGCTCCTTCCTGCGACACTTATGGGAGTTTTTAGTGACTGACAATGAATGTGAAGAAGAAGAAGAAAAGAGAGAGAGTCTTTTTAAAAGCTCCTTTCAGGCGCTCTGAATTTTAAAGAATTGCCGGGGGTGGGGTGGGGGGTGGGGTGATTAAAAAAAAGACAACTTTGCACTTGGTTTTGGGGACACACCAAGTCTTCCATTCTTGCTGGGCAGAGCTGCAGGGCTGGTCCTGGAGTGGCCACACACACCCAAAAAAATGCCCCTGCCAATCTGTTCTTTGCTGGGGGGGAGATAGATACACCTAACCCTTTAGCATCTCCTTCAAAGTGCCCTGGAAGTCCCCGCTGTGGAGGCGGGAAAAGTCCGAGGTGGAGCCGCACCTTTAGGGAAAGCGATTAGGCTGTGGGTGGTCGCAAAGCCCCTTCCCCAAAAAATCCAGACCCAGGTGCTGGAGGAGGCAGCAAAGGGAAGCCCTCTGAACTGGGGCCAGGTAGGAGGATTACTCTACCTATATCGAAACACCCTGGCCATCTGGCACCAACCCTCTTGTTGGTCTTCTAGTGAAGACTGCAAACCAGGGGGCTGGCACAGCTGAAACGAGGGGCTGTTGCCACCTGTGCAACTGGGTGCCTCTTATTGTCCCTTATGCACTCCGTCTGGCCCTAACTGCACAGCTGGAGGTGCAACTCTGCTCCCACCTAGAGGCGAGGCTGCCCTGAGCTGCCTTCCTCCAGCACACTGAGCTTGGAGGGGGACCCCACAGTTTTTTGCTGGCGACACACTTTTCATACTGCCTTCCCTCTTTGGGGCCTAGGAGGAGGAAGTGGGTAGCTCTTTAACCAGAGGAAGCCCACTCCCCCAGAGACGCTTCTGCTCCACCCGTGGGTGCTGATCTCCATGTCCTTTATCATTCCACCGTGGCTGTATGTAGGCCCTTTTCCAACCCATGCACCAAATGGCCCAGTCCATGCAAGAATGGTTGGGAATGGTTCCCCTCCAAAGAGGGTATGGGGCTTTGGGAAGCAGACTGCCAACCCCCGTGTCAGTTTCCTCTGTAAAAGGCATTACTTCTTCTGGTGCTAGAGGGGAGGAGAAGAGAAATCCTCGCCAACCCTCAACCATCTCTGAACTTTTCTGAGTTTATTTCAGTAGAGGAGTGAGCAAGCTGTCAGAGAGCTGGCCAGTCTCCTCACCCCAGGGCATCCTCGCTTGCAAATTGCTCCTGCTGCTGGGCAAGGATGGAGTTGCTGTTCCAAGTTTCTTCTCTGTAGTCAAGGCTTAGGGCAGAGCCTGAGGGGCTGGGGGCTTCTCCCTCTGCCCTTTCAGAGCAGGGCACTATCACTTGGGATTAAATACTTTCCTAGTAAAAGACAGTACCAAGTAGAACTGCTAATTTCTCTGGTGGGGAGGTCTGTGTGTGCGAGGGCAGGAGGAACCAACTCAACATCAGGAAGGAGTTCAACAGGCATTTGCACCTGTGTGGACTTCCGTGCCATAGAGCTCTTAAAAGCACAGGAGCCTCTTCTGAGCTTCAAGGGGGCTGTCAATTCTACCCGCAGTGGCCCTTGCACAGTGATTGCCCCTTCACTGCCTCCATAGCCATGATGGGAGGGAAGGCATTCGACTCACTTGAATGGGCAATGAATGTGAATTGCACACTCTAGCTCGCTTCCTCCCTCTCACTCACACACTTTTTCACAATAGTGGGAAGTTAGGAAGATGGAACAATTGTGCTCCATCCAAAATTTCGAACCTTTCTAAACCAAATGAAACCCAACTTGCCAATGGAATATATTGTAACACAGAAAAGTTTGACTTAACACAGGTGGTGGTTCCCCCCCACTCCCGCTGCCACCACCCCATTTCTCAAAGTTATGTGTGGGCTTTTTTTGTCTGTGTTTGCCTTAGCTACACATTTCACTTTTTCACATCTGATTTCTGAAGAGCACATTTAAGAAAAGGGAATATGAATTGACCTGGTATATCTGTAATCCTTCCAAGCTTGTTCCTAGACTGTAACCTGTCTTACACACCTGCTATAAGCTGAATCATGCCTTCTGCTACCCACAGCATTATCTGAGCACAGATCATAAGACCATCTTGGCACATCACGCTCCATCACCCTAGTGCTGAATAGTTGGGCATTTATAGCACCATCTTCTGTGTGGGTATCGAGAAGCAAATCCCACTGTGTTCATTAGAGCTTACTCCATGGTGTGTTTAGGATCACGGACTTAGTCTGGTGTCAGTTTCTCCTTTTCAAACAACAGGACATTGGGCTATGAAATGTGAAGCCACATCACCCAGCACTGAGAACTACCAGCCCACAAAACACCAGGTCAGTGTTGCCATCTCTGTCAATCCATGATCTTGACAACTGACGCCCTACTTTGTTTGGAGTAAAACAGAAGTTTGGAAGAGAATTGGAGTAATTCATGTAGGAAGATAAGGCTATTGGTCGCTTGTAGTCATTATGGCTCTGCTCTACTCCTGCAGTTGGAGGCAGGAATGCTTCTGGACACCGTTTGCTGGAAACCATGGGAGAGGAGAGCGCTCTTGTGTTCTGCCATTGCTTTCAGGCTTGCCAGTGGGGCATCTTTGTGGCCACTGTGAGAACAGAATGCTGGACTAAATGGGCTACTTGCCTAATCTGACAGGGCTCATCTTCCATTCTTACAATCTAGGCAGGAGAGAGTTCCACAAACAGGGCATTGCAAGGTGGCCCTGATCCAAGGCATGGCCAGCGTCACCTCTGACGTTGCTAAAACCTAGAACAATTTTGTTGTGGAGAGTCCTAACCTGGTGCTGTCCAGAGGCCTTGGACTCTAACTTGGCATCCTACGGCAGCACTGGTGGGGCTAGTTGTACTCCGATACATCTGGAAAGCACAAGGATAAGGAAGGCTGCCATAAAGCACAAGCATATGTTGTGTTCCAACATCCCACCATCATATATTGTTCTCTGGTGCTGCCACTACCAGATCATACCGTCTTAACATTGGTTTGGCATTGGCATTGGCATTCATTGCCTGTTAGCGAAACTGTCCTCAGATAGCCAGCTGTGGAATGACAATAACCCATATACATTGCCTTGGTCTACCTAACTCTTGCATCATCTGATATGTTCTCCATGCATGCCTTGCTACGCTTCCCAAGCCCTTTACATTCGCATACTCTAGCATGCGAATATACTGCAACTCGAGGGTTTTGCAGGTGGCACCGCATGAAGCAATTCTCTCTCTCTCAATGCCTTCTCTGGTTTCCGTTTGCATTTAAAGGCAGACCTACCCGAGTCCCACTTGCCAAAATGAGACGTCAACCAAAGCACAGCCGTCCATCGAAATTTGCACTTCTACAAATTTTGCAACGTAGTTCTCCAACCAAGCAATGTGTATCAAGATGTATGTGATAGGGTAAAGCATGCATAAAATGTGCTTGCTATGCATAAAATAGCATAAGAAATTTTGGGGGGAAATCGTATACAAAAATGTGTTTGTTAGGAGAAATTTGCACTAAAACGCTGGTGAATTTTCATGCATACTTTGTTAGTTTTTTTAAAAAAAGAAGGCATGATTGAGAGATTTGCTCATTCCCTAGTCCTAACCCACCCTCATGCTTTATCAGTGTCTCATTGATCCCACTCCACCCCCAAACCCCTCCCCTCACCGTCAGGCCACCCACCACTTCCCTGACCAGAAGGTGCCTCTCTGCCTTCCACATTGATGCAGGACAAGCATGCTCTGAGAAGGTCGTCTGCTCCCATCACAGCACTGCAGAGATCTGGAGAATGGGCATCTCTCCTCTCCCACCAGCTACCCTTCACTTGCCTACTTCTGTCCACCCCAATAACTCACCCTGGTCCCCACATCACCTTTGCCTTCACAGTTGAGTTACATGCCAACCCGTTTAATGCCCAACCTGGCCATCTGTCATGGATGCTTTCATTGACATTCCTGCATCACGGGGGGACGGGACTAGAGGATGCTTTGCGTCCCTCCCAATGTTTCAGTGCCGTGATCATGCGAGGGGATTGTTTCTGCTGCCTTGCAAGCCAGAGATGGCATTTGCTTCTCTAAGACACCCCAGGCCCACAGTATTTCCTCAGAGGCAGCCACCTTGGTTGCTTCCTTCTAATGTCCCGTACCAGTTGCTGGAAACTGCAGGAGGGAAGAGTCCTACTTGATGGTTTCCTGCAGGCATCTGATTGGTCACTGTGAGAACAGGATCCAAGACTAGGTGGGCCATTGGCCTGAGCCAGTAGACTCATGGTCTCATCCCTCGTAATCCTACAGAAATGAATGCCATCTCCAGGTAATAAGGGGGCACCAACCATCCCATTCCTGGCTCTTTCCTTCTGGCTTCTGCTCCATTGCGCTGCTCAGTCCCGCTGCATGTTTGCCAAAGCTCCGTCCAACCACAAGCCAACATTTTCCTCCCATCATCCCCACCCTGCAGCCCAGCTAGTACCCCTCACATGGGCAGAGAAACTGTGATCAGCCCGCTGCTCTAGAATGGCTATGGCCGCCTCACTTGATGGAAACTGACTTCCATTCCTCCACCACCCTACTCCCTCCCTCGTGGTATCTGCTGCCCGTGAGACCGGTTGGAGTCTCTCTGGTTGTCTATTCGCCTGAGTGCAGGTGCCTTGTTGCAGCCCGTGGCTGCCGTGGGCTCTGGGTCTCTGTCCCTTCTGCAGCTGCTTCTGGGACCACACGAGGAGACCCTGCCCACCCACCCGCCTGCACACAGCCTCATCCCGCGGATGGAGGCTTGAAGACTGCAGAACGGAACTTGTCTGCAGGAAGTTCATTCCAGGACTGGGAAAGCTGGACGCCTTCTTGCTTCCTTCCTCAGGAAAGCCCTTTGACCCTGCAACGCTTCTGCCCCCTCTTCATGAGGGCTGGAGAACCTCAGGGCTCTTGCTTCCTGCTTCTTGTCTCGAAGGCCAGCTGAGCCTCCCCTTGGGCGGAGGCTACTCGGCTTCTTCCCCGCAAAGCAGCTGCAGCCGTAACTGTGTTTGCGAACACTGCGTGATCCCCTCGACGCACAGCCTGAGGCCACGGGGACACCACGGCTAAGTCCTGGTCAGGCATAGCACAAAGGAAAGTGATACCCAACCGAAATCCTGCACTTGCCACATTGTAACCTGATCCTGAACCCCTCCTTGATACTGGTTGCTGTCCACCTCATTGTGAAGACATTAGAATCTGATGTAGACCACCTAAGAAGGTCAGAAGAAGTCTTTTGGATCAGGCCAATGGCCCATCTTAGTCCAGCATCCTCTTCTCACGGGGCCCAGAAACTTCCCTGTGGGCAAGACCAGGAAGCAGGACCCAAGGGTAAGAGTGTTCTCCTCTTCCATGGTACCCAGCAACCTTGGGTGCCTAGTCCAGAACGTGCTCTCGTAAGGTAGCAAATAGGGAAACACAATGGTGAGTTTTGAGCCACTGAACGCAAGGGCTGAAGGAGACTTTGAATCATTTCGTCCCTCCTTACGTTCTTGAATTGAACTCCCGGCTCTCCCACTGACCCCAAACAACGTAGAGTCCAAATCCTTGGCGAATTTTACCTGCCAAATCCTATGGGGACACTTCAAAGGCCTCCCCTTTTCACAAGATTTTTTTTTAAATGATATTTATTAGAGGTTTAATGATTACAGAAAAAAGAAGAAAGAAACAATAAAAGTTAAACAAAACAAAACAATACCTTACAATACATCAAAAATAAAAAGAAAAACAAAAAACAATACAGCAAAACAACAAAGAAAAAGACAAAAACATTTAAAAACACACCCAATATTTCCATATCTTTACCTTTCATTTACTTGTTTCTTCGACCTCCTCACACCTCCCTTTTTTGTATTCTAGTTCAATTATGTATTTCAGCAAATCCTTTCCAACTTTCTCAATTTTTATTCTATAATTTATCTTAACACAATCTGACCTTAAATTTTCCACTTTGGCCCATTAACAATATATTTTTGCTTAATTCTTTATAACATTTCTGCTAAAGCCATATAACTTCATTCCAGCATCCTTCTAACATTCATTAATTTTGCAATATTTCTGTAAATATACTTTAAATTTTTTCCAATCTTCTTCCACCCACTCTTCTCCCTGGTCTCGGATTCTGCCAGTCATTTCCGCCAATACCACCCTTTTCACAAGATTAATACCCCTGAAATGCCACCCAGAGTTTTGGCTGTCTCAGTATGAAACCCCCTTTGCACGTTTCCCATGGAGTAAGCCCTACTGAAGTCAATGGGACTTGAATCCAAGTCAACATGCATAGCTGTGCACTGATCCTACAGCAGGTTAGAATCATGGTTTCAGGCTTGGCGACGTGTCTTCACGGTTGTTTAGAGTGAACCCCTCAGTTCGTCACATTCTCCTCATTTTCACTTTTTCATTTGCACAGTTGGGAAGGTTAAAGTCTCCATCTCCCTCCTCTCATGATGGGACATTGCTCATCGTTTGACTCTGTGTTAAATTGATTGGAACGCAGCTCCTAAAGTAGGACGATTGCATCTAGCAAATGGAAGCTCTGGTCAGCTGAGCTCTGTCTGGCTGTGAGCACAAAAAGTGTCTTGCGGGGGAAAGGGGTGTCTCTCTGAACCAGCCCCTTTTGATCCGGCCATAGTTAAAGGGTAAAACGCCACTTCCAAGTATTCAACCCAAATGGGTATAAATAATAACATCGTTATTAAATTATTAAGACAGTTTTCTGGGCTGGGACTTCACTCACCTGGGTGGGAGGGCTTAGAAACAGCATCCTCCTCCTGCCCTTGCCTCCAGCAGGAGCGAAAGATCAGGGGTCTCCTTTGATGGGGGAGACCTAAAAAATTCAGATGGTCCCTTCATCAAATGAAAAGGGCCAGAGGCAGCAACTGTTCTTGGAAGAGAACTTGCTTCCCAGGCCTCCCTTGTTCAGCCAGCCCAGGCTGCTTTTAGGTGGGCTTGGGAAACTGAGGCTGCATCCAATATGGAGTTTTCCCACTTTTATCTTGGCCAGAGGGGTTGACCTCCCACTGTGGCCTGAAATGGGAGACGAAAGGAGGAAAGTGTCCCGTGGAGCCGCAGGCTCTGCCTCGAGTTCCTTGTTCCGTGGCCTCACGAGTCTCTTGTGAGTCTCGTGCCACGTAAGCGGGGAAGAAACGCTTTTGTGCTGTTCCTTTCCCATGTACTCCCTCCAAGATGGCGGCTCTGCCAGAAGGAACCATTTTGCATCTGCAGAGGCCCCTGACAGCTCAGTGGCTTGACGTTCCCTCCCTGTTTCATTCCCAGCTGAAGCAAAAGGACCCCTTGCCTGGTCTCTGTTTGTAGATAGATCTGTCCAGATTTTATTCTGCCCTCCTGGGTGAGGTGACCCCAAATCTCTCTCCAGAGCATTCCATTCCAAAAAGCCATTTCGGGGAAGGCAGGAAAAGAGAGCCTGACTAGGACATCTCGAGGGTGAGGGTCGTCCTGAGAACCAACACAACCCCCCTCCCCAGTACGCAGCAGTGGGGAGGGGGCCGCAGGAGGCGATAACAACAGCTGCACACGGAGCTAACTGTGATTTCTCATTGGCTTCTCAATGACTTTTGTTACCTTCTGTACAAAATTAGGGACAAGGGTTTTCATTTTTTTGCTCTGGAATATTTTTATTTCGTTTTCAGGGTGTTGGGTTTCTGGTCCTGACTCAAAATCCATCACTTCTCTGTACTCCTCCATCTCTAGACTTTTGAAGCAAGCAAGGCATCAACCTTTCCCCCCCCCCCAACTCGCCATTATCCCCACCCGTCCGAGGTGAGACACTGTTTTGGCTGCTGCCCCAAAACTTAAGGGCGGTTTTGAATTTTCCGCCCCTGGAAAAACCCACCCATGTCCGCAGAAGAGGCACACCCACCCTCACCCAAAGCAGCCCCCGGTCTCACCCTCCCCTGTCTGTCACCCCCCACCCACCCACCTGCGCCCTTTGGTTTCTTTGATTGTTTTTTATTGACAGGGTCTCTTTGAATTCACCCCTTATTTTATATGGATTTCCTGAGGAGATCTCTCCTTCCGCAGAGTAAGGGAGTGGGGAGGGAGCTCACACACCTCCTGACCCCTGACCTTGTGATACGCCCCCCCACACAGAGAGATCTATGTTTCTTATATTATTATTATGATTATTATGACAATTATTATTATGACAATTATTATTATGTAATAAATTTATAAGAAATCTATTGGCTGCTTCTTAGCTCTTTGTTCCATCAAGGGGAGAAGGATATAATCCTGCGTGTTTTGTACCCTGGATGAGGTGCGGTCCAAGGGGTCATCTTAAATTTGCATATGCAAATACATCTATGCAGCCATTGAGACAGACAGTGTGGTGTAGTGGTTAGAGTCTAGTGGACTACCAGGGCCTGGTTCAAATCCCCCCACTCAGCCATGATGTTTCCTGGGTGGCGATGGAGGCCAGTCGCTGCCTCTCAGCCTAGCCTACTTCACAAGGTTGTTGTGGTGACAATGTGAAGACAAGTATGTCCAAAGTCCGTTTTGGGGGCCTAATCCGGCCTGCCGGTTGGTTTAATCCGGCCTCTTGTGGCAGTTTATTTCCTGGGCTAAAATCCTAAAAAAACCCTCAACAACTTCAACCCTAAAAAAGCTCAACAAGGTTAACAACTTTGGTCGGCCCTCACAGCCCTTCACTTCCTCAAATCTGGCCCTCTTTGAAAAAAGTTGGGAAACCACTGACCTAGGAGGACCAGGGTTTGAATGCCCACTTGGACATAAAGCTCTCACTGGGTGACCGTGGGTGAAGCCACTGCCTCCCAGCTTGGCCTACCTCAAAGCAGAGTTGTTTTGGGGGTTAATTGGGATGGGGGCAGAGTCATGCATGCCCCCTAGAGCTTCTTGGAGAGACAGGTGGGGTGTACATGCCATGAAACAAACAAAAACGGAGACTATAAACAGAAATCCAATACAGAGCCAACACCTTATGAGAGCCTTTCTCAACCTGTGGGTCCCCAGATGGTGCTGAACTACAACTCCCATCACCCCTAGCTAGCAAGGCCAGAGCTCAGGGATGATGGGAGTTGTAGTCCAACAACATCTGGGGACCCACAGGTTGAGAACCGCTGCCTTATGAGGAACGGTTGAGGGAAATGGGTCTGTTTCGCCTGGAGAAGAGGCTGAGAGGTGATGTGATAGCCATCTTCAAATATCTGAAGGGCCGACCTGTGGAACACACAGCAGGCTTGCTTTCTGCTGCTCCCAGAGGGTAGGATCTGAACCAATGGATGGAAATTACAAAGAAGGAGATTCTGACCAAACATTAGGAGGAACTTCTGGGAGGTAAGAGCTGTTTGCCTGTGGACCGGACTTCCCTTGGCTGGTGTTGGGCTCCCTTTCACGGGAGGATTTTAAGCAGAGGTTGGATGGCCACCTGTCAGGAATTATTGAGTTGTAATTGTTGCATTGCAGAGGGGTTGGACTAGATGACCCTTTGGGTTCCCTTCTGCGATTGCTTCTTCTGCTATTTTGTTAGGCTGGTTTGTGGTCTGAAGGTTTGGGCAGCAACCCTCATAGAAATGCAAGGAATAAGTCTAATGCAAGAGGCTCTGAGATGAATCTTCCTTTCTCTCCTCAATAGGAGAGAAAGCATCAATAGGAGTATAGCATCTAGATCAAGGGAAGTAATAGTGCCACTGTATTCTGCTCTGGTCAGACCTCACCTGGAGTACTGTGTCCAGTTCTGGGCACCACAGTTCAAGAAGGACACTGACAAACTGGAACGTGTCCAGAGGAGGGCAACCAAAATGGTCAAAGGCCTGGAAACGATGCCTTATGAGGAACGGCTAAGGGAGCTGGGCATGTTTAGCCTGGAGAAGAGGAGGTTAAGGGGTGATATGATAGCCATGTTCAAATATATAAAAGGATGTCATATAGAGGAGGGAGAAAGGTTGTTTTCTGCTGCTCCAGAGAAGCGGACACGGAGCAATGGATCCAAACTACAAGAAAGAAGATTCCACCTAAACATTAGGAAGAACTTCCTGACAGTAAGAGCTGTTCGACAGTGGAATTTGCTGCCCAGGAGTGTGGTGGAGTCTCCTACTTTGGAGGTCTTTAAGCAGAGGCTTGACAACCATATGTCAGGAGTGCTCTGATGGTGTTTCCTGCTTGGCAGGGGGTTGGACTCGATGGCCCTTGTGGTCTCTTCCAACTCTACGATTCTATGATTCTATGATTCTATTCTATGATTCTCCAGCGACAAACTCTGCACGAGCCAGGATTGGTTCAGACATGACCTCCCAGCTGCAAACAGAAGATTCGGAGTCTGTTATGCAGGTCTTCCAGATGTGATTCCTGTTCCTTACTTGGCAGTAGCAACAGGTACTCACAGCAGTGAGTAGTTTAGCACTGCAGTTGCCTCTTTGACCTAAAAAGATCATTGTGACCTCTCTGGTCAATATGAACTAGCAGCTTGCAGACACACACACAGAGCGCTGTCAGAATCGAGAGCAAAGCAGGGCTGCACATATTAGCAGCAGGGTTTTCAGAGAAGGGCGCCTTCCCCAGGCTGGGGCTTTCTGTTTCGAACCACGTTCCATCAGCCACAGGAAGCGTGGCCTATGATGTGGCCACTGATGGGTGCTATAAATTCAAAATATCTAGAGGAAGGGCTGTGCAGAGGTGGCCTGAGGCAGGAGCCTCGCTTGACTCAAGTTATAAACCTGCGCTTTTTTTCTGGGGGTACACAGGGGTACATATACCCCAAAACATTTTGTGAATTCTTGTCCTTTTGTCCATTTACTTCCCCTGATTAGAACTATAAAATGGTGATTTTATTGAGTCAAAATGAGAGTATCCCTAAAAAGCATCTCCACCCCCATCATTCTGCCCGGACGCTGAGGTCCAGTTCTGAGGGCCTTCTGGCAGTTCCCTTAGTAAAAGAAGTAAGGTTACAGGGAACCAGGCAGAGGGCCTTCTCAGTGGTGGCGCCCACCCTGAGGAACAGCCTCCCATCAGATGTCAAGGAAATAAACAACTACCAGACTTTTAGAAGACACCTGAAGGCAGCCCTGTTTAGGGAAGCTTTTAATGTTTAATAGACTATTGTATTTTAATATTCTGTTGAAAGCCGCCCGGAGTGGCTGGGGAAACTCAGCCAGATGGGTGGGGTACTAATAAATTATTATTATTATTATTATTATTATTATTATTATTATTATTATTATTATTATTATTATTATTAACATTATTATTAACAACAATATTTTGTGGGGGGAAGCTCTGTTTTAAACTAAATCAAAAAAGGGACGTGGGGCAAGTCTACCCAGCCATCCCCCCCTGTCTGGAGGGCATCCGCTCCAGCGAATGCTGGGACTGACTTTGTGAATGGCAGGTGGGTTGTGCTGACCTGAAAAGGCATACAGCAAAATGTCGCAACAAAACGAAGTGTCTTCTTGGAAATGCCAGCTTCTTCTGCTTGCGACCCAAACTGCAACCTGCGTCTGGCCCTGACCCATCCTGTGCCTCTGGCAGGACTTCCTTGGAAGCCTCAGCAGCTAGACTGGTGACTGGGAGCAGCCGCCGAGACCACATAACACTGGTCTTAAAAGACCTACATTGGCTCCCAGGATGTTTCCGAGCCCAATTCAAAGTGTTGGTGCTGACCTTGAAGGCCCTAAACAGCCTTGGCCCAGTATACCTGAAGGAGCGTCTCCACCCCATCATTCTGCCCGGACACTGAGGTCCAGCTCCAAGGGCCTTCTGGCGGTTCCCTCCCTGCGAGAAGCCAAGTTACAGGGAACCAGGCAGAGGGCCTTCTCGGTGGTGGCACCCGCCCTGTGGAACACCCTCCCGTCAGATGTCAAAGAGAACAACTACCAAACTTTTAGAAGACATCTGAAGGCAGCCCTGTTTAGGGAAGCTTTTAATGTTTGATGTGTTGCTGTATTTTAATATTTGGTTGGAAGCCACCCAGAGTGGCTGGGGAGACTCAGCTAGACGGGCGGGGTATAAATAACAAATTATTATTATTATTATTATTATTATTATTATTATTATTATTATCCCTCTTTCCTGGAGTGATCTGTTCTCTTGCTCCCTCCTATGCTCAGGTTGTTGTTATTGTTGTTGCTGCTGCTGTTGGCACCCATCTGTTTTGAGAGACAATGGGGTGCAGCATGCACTATAGCTGCAGGGACCGGTAACTTATAATGGCTTCCTCCTGCGTTGTTTCTGCTGTCTTAACAGCACTGAAGTGACCTCCCTAGGGCACAAGGCTGGTGTCTGGGACCATGCTGAGGAGGACTGCACCAAGCAGGGATGGTGGGAGCCACCCATTCCCCCTGATCCTGAATCTTCCCAGGAGCAGGAGGACTGCATAGATTTGGAACAGTGGTTTGCAGAGGGGCATAGTTCAGAAGGCAGAAGCTGGGAAATTATGGATGGGGAACAGCTAGGAGAAGAAACACTGGAAGAGAGAGGGTTAACAGATTCACAATTGTTGGACAGCATTCCTCCACCACCCTCCCCAAGGTCAAGAAGAGCTCAGAAAGTCTTGGAACAGAAAGCGCAGAGGGTACAAGCTCAGGCTACAAGACGTAGGAATGACATAGATTAATAGGGATGGAGGGGGTGTGGACCTTAATTGGGAGCACCGCCGTTTCTAGGGAGACATGGTCTTTTGTCTCTCACTGTGATTATTAAAGAATAACTGGGAAGCCGTTGCTTTCATTTGAGCCTCTTATTTACTGCCACGGGGAGGAAGCCTGACAGCTCGGCAGTGTGTCTGGAGGCCCTGGGCTGCCCAAATGACAAGACTTGCAGCCTTTTGGGCTCACTGATGTGGTCCAAAAGAAAGCAGAGCAATGGCACCAGCTTGGTTGCAGGAGTTGCCAGAAGGGGGCGTACAAGGTGCCAAATTCGGGACTCCACTCCGTTCAGGTTGTATATATGTGGAAATAAAACCGTACATCCTAAAGACGTCACCGTCTAAAACGCACCTTTGTTCCAAGGGAAACAAACCCTGGGTGTAAGCGCCGTGAACTCCTGAATTCTCTCACCACCCAGAGATCAGGGTGATGCATAACAATAAATATATTAAAAAACCAACAACAAGACAGAGCAGACCAGGCACAACCTGTGGTGACACCAAGCGTATATTTTATTGAAAGACCAACTCCATGACAAGGCAGTGAGAAGGAAGGGCCTTTGAACCGGGGTTTGTACAGGTCACTTCGCTGCTCGGTTAAGGTTACGGATAAATATCGTCGTTACATACACGGACAGCAGTGAGCGCTACGTCAGTCAGCTAGCACTGAGTGGAAACAGGCGGGGCTGGCAAGCAAAGGAGGTCACCAGGCACAGCAGTGGGGGGCGAGGCAGGAGGCGGCAAGGAGAGCTGGGGCAGGGGGGCGGGGGGGGGGAGAGAAGGCCAAGAAAGAGAAGAGGGCGCCTGAGCCGGACAAGCAACCCCCCAGATATGCTCTGATTCAGCGACAGAGGAAGAACGGGAAGATGGCAGCGCTGGGGAAGGACACGGGACTCTGGGGCGAGACCCCAGCTGGCCGTGGGGCACTGATCCAGATCAGCCGCCCCAGCCCCCATCCTCCAGGGGAGTTCGCCAGATTATGAATGGTCGGTGCCTTGGGGCACCTTGACTCCGACGCCTCCGCAGGCAGGACAAGCCATAGGAAGCTGGCACATTTTGAGACCACTGGTCCATCGAGTGGCAATGCAGGAATTTGGGCAGGGGGTCTCTACCAGTCCTGCGTGGAGATGATATCAGGGTTGGAACCTGGGACTTTCTGCTTGCAAGGTGGGCAGCCTACCAGCTGAGCCCTGCCCCACACATGCTCATCGCTCACACGCACCCCAAAGGCCCTATCTGGGGGGGCTCCTTTCAGCTCCCAGCACCCCACCCCCCAAGCAGCATGCAGGCTGTCCCCCTCCCGGAACCCAACAGTGTCTCTGGCAGGGTGAGTGATAGCAGCAAGGGATGCAGATTTTGGGGAAAGGGTGGGGCGGGGGCGGTGTAGTTTCCTATGGCACTGCATGAGCTGGAGTTGCATGCACTGCCCCCCCCCCAGGGGATGGCAATGGGGCAGCCCACATGGCAAGTGTGGAGCTGGGGCAATGGGGGCCAAGAAGCAGGGAAGGGAGAGAGCACGCGGGGGGGACAGGAGGGGGGGTCCTTGTTCCCTCTCCCCACACACACCTCTCACACAGAAGAAAGGACTTTAGCCTGGAAGCAGGTGAGGTGTGGGAGCTCCCCGCAGCCCCAGAGCGTGTTTCTAGAGGACTGGGGTGGGTGTGGGGGCAGAGTGATGTCTGCCATTGTGCCCCAAGCCTTCCTCCCAGCCCCTGAGAGGGGGGGGCGCCATGCAAAGGCTGGAGCTTTCCTGGAAAGTGCCGACTCCTGGCTTCGCCTCTCCCAAATTCATCCTCCAGCCCCATCACTGGTCTCAACCTGCTTCAAGAAGGAAGGCTCCCTCCCCAGAGATCTGCTCCCGGGTGTTTTGGGAGAGGGGCTCCAGGAGAGGGGGAGGGCAGGGGGCAACTGCACACAGCCAGCGCCTGCCGCCCTCCCCATCTCTCTGCCCCCTCGCCTGCCCCGCCCCACCTCCCCTCTGCTGCAGCAGGGTGCCGGGTTGAAAAATGGTGGCATGGGTGGTGTCGAGGCTGGCGGAGTCGAGGGTCCTGGGGCACTGGGTCAGAGTCTCTGGAGGGGGTGCAGAAGCTGGAGGCACTCCGGGCTCAGGTCCTACTCCAGGTAAATGTCTTCTGTGGGGCAAGCAAACTCCAGGTGCTCTTGGTAGTATTCCTGAAAGGCACGGCTGGAAGGGGAAGGAAGGAAGAACCAGTCGGCACTCGTGGGAGCAAAGAACGTAGTAAGATTCTCCTGGATCAGGCCAATGGCCCAGCCAGGCCCGCATCCTGTTCTCACAGAGGCCAACTAGGTGCCCCAGTGGGAAACAGCTTGCAGGATCCGAGCATCATAATCATAATCATCATCATCATCATCATCATCATCATCATCATCATCATCATCATAATTTTATTTATACCCCACCCTCCCCGGCCAGAGCTGGGCTCAGGGCTGCTAACATCAGTAAAATTACAGTAAAAAACATAATGGGGGGGGCGGACCAATTTAAAATACAGGTTGAAATGCAATTTAAAATGCAGCCTCATTTTAAAAGTAGCCGATAAATCAAAACCATAAGGGGAGGGAAACATAAGGGTCAGACTGAGTCCAAACCAAAGGCCAGGCGGAACAGCTCTGTCTTGCAGGCCATGTGGAAAGATGTCAAGTCCCGCAGGGCCCTAGTCTCTTGGGACAGAGCGTTCCACCAAGTCGGGGCCAGTACTGAAAAGGCCCTGGCCCTAGTTGAGACCAATCTAACCTCCTTGAGGGTTGGGACCTCCAGAATGTTGTCATTTGTGGACCTTAAGATCCTCCGCAGGGCACACCAGGAGAGGCGGTCCCGTAGGTACGAGGGTCCTAGGCCGCATAGGGCTTTAAAGGTCAAAACCAGCACCTTAAACCTGACCCTGGACTCCACCGGGAGCCAGTGCAGTTGGTAAAGCACTGGATGAATGTGATCCCGTGGCAAGGACCCCGTAAGGAGCCTCGCTGCGGCATTCTCCACCCGCTGGAGTTTCTGGGTCAGCTTCAAGGGTGCTCTCAATACCTTGGGCAGCTCCCATCAGTCCACAGCCCAAAACCTTCGGAGGGGCTCACCCCCAACCTGCTCCGCGACCCCCTCCACTCACCCAACGCACTCTGCAACGTGCCGCATGGACTCCTGGGAAACGAAGACGTGGCAGGCAAAGCGACTTAGCACGGGGTGTTTCGTGATGAAGCCAAAGTAGCTGGAAGGGAAGGGAAGGGTCAGCACCGAAAGTGGGAATCGTAGAATCATGAAATTGTTAGAGTTAGAAGGGTCCCAAAAGGTCATCAATGCAGAAACCGGTAGGACCTCTCCAGCCAGACAGCTTGCAAGGCCCACCCTCAGCTGACCATCTCACATGCATCACAGTTTTAAAGGTAGCCCTAAAATTTTAACGTGAGAATATAAGAAAAGCCCCCCCCCCCCCGGCAGTGGTTTGGGGTGTCAGGAAAGAGCAGCCAACATTAAGTATGGAGGTCTGGCTGGAAGAAACATGGATCCCGTTGGGCCAGAGCTTCTCCGAGATTTGGTGTTCAATATTAAGAACTATCAAAAAAAACCGGCAGAGAAGAATTGAGAGAGAATTAAGAGCCTCGGATGTGAGATCTCCAGGCTGATAGCAGATTAAGACTGATAGACATTTATTGGGGACTGAAACCGGGAAAGGGGGGGGTGGAGTTTGGGAATCCAAAGGGTACACAATTATAATTTGTTTGGTTTTTATTTGGTTTTGTTATTTGTATGAAAATTGGGAAATTAGTGGAAGGGAATTTGGTTCGACTTTAGAAAAAATGTTTTAAGAATGAGTATTGATGTTTAAGTTTGGATAAGGTAAAATTGGTTTTTTAAAATGAACTAAATTAAATGAAAATAAGGTTAGCAAAAATAAATTGAGGAAATGGATGAAAGAGAAAAAGTAAAATAATAATATGTTAAATTCAATTATTAAGTTAAAGCTGAGAAATAAGTAATAAGGATTTGCTGAGCTAATAATTTGAATTGGAATACAAGAAGGGAAGGTGTGAGGAGGTCTGAGAAATAAGTTAAAAGAAATAAGCAATTGAAACGTTATGTGTTTTTAATTGTTTTTAAATTTTACATTTTTGTATGTTTGTTATATTTTTCTTTTTTTGTTTGTTGTGGTTGTTTATTTTTGTTTTTGTTTCATTATAGAAAATGCTTATAAATATATATATTTTTTTTTTAAAAAAGGAAAGAGCAGCCAACGGGCTAGTTCTTTTCCTCTGCCATTGATGTATTTTTACGGCCAAGGAGGGGATTCCTGCCTGAGGTACCGCAGCAAGGAAACCTCATGCCCTGGGGGCAAGCAGCCCTCCTGCCCCCGGAGCCGGGCGTTTCCCCTAGGGGAGGGGGGTGCAACTTACCAGCTGTTGCGGGGATGGCAGCCGCAGAAGGAGATGTTCTTCATCTGGAAGAAGTGGCTGCAGCGCTCAAACTGGAACAAGAAGAGGGAGGGCTTAAAGGACACCCCAGGAAGAACCACCCCCAATCCTTTCAAGGCCAAGGGGCTCCCGAAATCTTCAGCAGGGGTACCACTGGGATCTCCTGTGTCTCCTGATCCCCCCTCCAGGCTAGAATCATGGAACAAGTCCAATCACAGCATGTTGTGAAGCACCCTGTGATCTCTGGATGAAGGCTGTTTTGCAGAAAACTGTCTGAGTGAGTTTCTGTTAATTGGAAGTGGAGCATGTTCCAGAAACTGACCCAAGAAGCCTAATTGCTTAAACAGGAGCGAGATAAGGTTCGGGAGTTAATTGGAAATTGTAGGCTGGCTTTTTCGTTTCTTTTTCAGCAGGAGAAAGAGTCAGTGAGTGCGTTAAGTCTCTCTCGTCGCCTGCCAGCTGATGAACCTGCTGCTACAACTGCTTGCAGCTATGGACGAATGCCGAAGGCGGCTGCATTTTCTATGAGATGCTTTGCTGCTGGGACCAGTAGCTTAAATGGACTATTCTGCGTATATTGCAACCGTGAACGCTTCATACCGCCCATAAAGAGCTAATGGCCTGGACTGCTCCTGTGTCTTGAGAGTTATCTCTCAGAGCAGCCTTTCTCAACCTGTGGGTCCCCAGATGTTGTTGTTGAACTACAACTCCCATCAACCCAAGCTAGCAAAGCCAGAGCTCAGGGATGATGGGAGTTGTAGTCCAACAACATCTGGGGACCCACAGGTTGAGAACCGCTGACTTAGAGCAACTGCCACCGGCAACTAACTCTGCCGGAAGTGATTTTTGCCAAGAGGTGAAGGCAATAAACCATCACAAGGTGGTATAGAAAGAAAGAAAGAAAGAAAGAAAGAGAGAGAGAGAGAGAGAGAGAGAGAGAGAGAGAGAGAGAGAGAGAGAGAGAGAAAGAAAGAAAGAAAGAAAGAAAGAAAGAAAGAAAGAAAGAAAGAAAGAAAGAAAGAAAGAAAGAGGAAGGAAGGAAGGAAGGAAGGAAGGAAGGAAGGAAGGAAGGA
This sequence comes from Podarcis bocagei, assembly GCF_964188305.1. Taxonomy (NCBI): domain Eukaryota; kingdom Metazoa; phylum Chordata; class Lepidosauria; order Squamata; family Lacertidae; genus Podarcis; species Podarcis bocagei. Next base: position 4,326,747 of record NC_138135.1, read on the forward strand.
AGGAAGGAAGGAAGGAAGGAAGGAAGGAAGGATACCTTTACAGGGATGACGAGAGGAGATGCCCACAAGTGGCTGAGGGGAGCCACATGGGTCTCAAACTGGGTGCTCCAACGCCTGTTCCCCCTGCAATGTGGGTCTATCATGCCACTCCCTCCTTTGTAGGACTGAGCCAGAGGAAAATGGGGCAGCAGCAGGCTCCCCTTCCCCCTCTAAATCCACTTCCCCATTAGGCCCCCGACGGCTGCACCTGCCCCCTCCTTGCCCAAGTTCTCCCTCTGGGCAGGGGGCTCTTCCGACAGAAGCAGACTCTGCCAAGTGAGACCACTGGCATGCAAGTCCACACTGACGCAAGTGCCCTGAACACATCCTGCCTCCTGCTCGGCTGGGCACCTTGCCAAAGTCTTTGGGGACGTGGACCCCAAAGGCCTTCTCAGCTGCACAGTCCCACCCCAGTGCCGCCACCTCCTGCTTCCGCCACTCACCTCCTCGTCCCGGCTGTACTCATTCACGGTCAGGATAAGCTTGATGCCCTGCAGGCTGATTTCCAGGTCACAGGTGGCCGGGGGTCTCAGGTGCACTGTGAGCTTGCGAGTGGTAGCAATCTGCAAAGGACAGAGGGTGGGTGTGCATGCAGGGGTGTGGGTTCAGACGGGAAGGGGTCCACTGAGTTTAGACGGCGTATACCAAGGGAAAAGGACAAGGGGACATCGCACCAGGCAGACGTAGTGTGGGATGTACTGTGTTTTTCGCTCTATAGGACGCACCCGACCATAAGACGCACCTAGTTTTAGAGGGGGAGAACAAGAAAAAAAATCTCTCCCTCTCTGCGCAGGGCCCCTTCAGCAAAGCGGCAGGAGAAACAGAGCCCCTTCCATTTCTCCTCCCGCTGTGCAGCGCCTCTCCAGCGAAGCGAAGCCAGGAGAGCAAGAGGGATCGGTGCGCACCGACCCCTCTTGCTCTCCTGGCTTCAGCGAAAGCAACGTGAAGCCTCCAGAGCGCAGCAGGAGCACTCCCGCTGTGCTCCGGAGGCTTCGCGTTGCTTTCCCTGAAGCCATGGAGACTGCATTTGCTCCATAAGACGCACACACATTTCCCCTTAATTTTTGGAGGGGGGAAAGTGCTTCTTATAGAGCGAAAAATACGGTAATCCACTGAGAGCAGTCAAGTACACAGCATTCCTTGTAATGCTAGAGAAGACATGCGAGGGAATGTTTGGTCCAGCCAGTCGAAACTTCTTGTTCCTCCTGGCTGCAGCATCCTTCCTTTTGCATGTGATAGAAGGTGGGTGTGACCTAACCTGTCCAGGTAACCAAAGGGAAAAGGCACACAGCACACCTCCCTCTCTTTTTGACTTCCTTCTTCATTTAAGCAGCTTCTAGCTAGGACCGCTCTGCTAGCTCTCAGCTAGCAGAAGCACTGGGATTATTCCCCCATACGGGGTAGATCCACACGTATATATTTGTAACTAAGTCTGCCTTCAGGAATCCAACTGTGAACTGAGGTGAATAAACTTCTTTTATTGACTTTGAATAAGATTGTGGCGTCTTTATTCTTTTAAGAGGGATTCGAGGGAATTTACCAGAAACGTATAATTTAATCTGAGACAGACAGAATTGTATAACAGTGAGAGGCTCACACGAGCCTGCAACCAGCTATCTGCTGTGCATGTAAAAAGGGGAATGTAACTCTGCTACATAAAGAAACTTGCCAGCACAAGTTAGGAAGGATATTAATAAACAATATATCCTCTCCTGCCACCCTCAACATTCCCACACATAGCAGGTCGGATTCTCTGTCCTGGCAGCAGCCCCAAGACAGCATTGCATAGACAGACAGACAGAGACACACAGCCCCTCTTCCCGGCCTCACCTTCTGCATAGCGGCACACAAGATGCCATTGCCCTGATGGTAAGGAACTTCCACGGAGCCCAAGAACTGGACGTTGAAGCGCTCCACCCAGCACGGGTTCCGCTTCAGGCCTGCAAGGAACCCAGCAGAGAGTCAAGGTGCAGTTCCCCTCTCCTCGCCACTCCCACTCTTGCAGAAAAGGGCAGGCTGGTTCCCCTGTTCCAAGGGAACTAGGCTGGGTGGCATGCCAGAGACACCCATATACCCCCAGTCTCCACCCCAAACCACCTTTTTCTATTCTATTCTCTCACAGTAGAGTTTGGAAGAACTTTCCCCAAATGGGATCCAGTAAATGGGTTTCTCTGCTGAGTTCAGTTGGCCCAAATACTTACAGCGCCCATCACGAAACACCCCAAAGCCTTTCCCTTCCTCCCCAACAACAAACACTCTGTGAGGTGAGTGGGGCTGAGAGACTTCAGAGAAGTGTGACTGGCCCAAGGTCACCCAGCAGCTGCATGTGGAGGAGTGGAGACGCGAACCCGGTTCACGAGATTACGAGTCCACCGCTCTTAACCACTACACCACATTGGCTCTCACAAAAGGCTCATGGGTTTAGACCACAGCACCACCCACGTCCCAAAAGAACACAGGTCTGGAGAAGACCCCACTCCAGAGACCCAGCAGCAGCTATGAGAAAGATGGGCCCACCTTAGTCATTCACCCAGCAGCTGCATGTGGAGGAGCGGAGAAGCGAACCTGGTTCACCAGATTACGAGTCCACCGCTCTTAACCTCTACACCAGTGTTTTTCAACCACTGTTCCGCGGCACACTAGTGTGCCGCGAGATGTTGCCTAGTGTGCCGTGGGAAAAATTGAAAAATCCGAAAGATATTTTTTTATTTAAAAAATTCAAATTTTTGCCCACTAGGCGGGCGCCGGACTGTGTCCTGGGTATGGGGTGGGGTGGGGTTTTTGACCCCACCCTCGGCCAGCAGGGGCGCCGATTGGCGCTCCTCAGGGGGACACCCTCCACTTTTCTGATGTCCGGGCTGTGATTGGTCCAGACTCCAGCCTGGACCTATCACAGTAGGACATCATCTTCCGACTTCCTTCCCGCCCGAGCACAGTGTGCGCAGCAGCGGAGAGAAGAAGACGTCGCGACTCGAGTCACCAGGAGGACCGGAGAAGTTGTCATTTTATTTCTCTTCAGTCTCCACTGAATGCCTTGACTGGGTTAGGGACCCTTATAGCTCAGCAGGAGGAACTAACTGAACTGAGACAAAATCGTGGTTTCAAGCTAAGATTTGCTGATCTACCTTTGGACAGTTTTTGGTTGGATACTGCCAAGGAGTTCCCCCTTCTGGCAAGCAAAGCTATTTTGACATTGCTCCCATTTTCCACTACATATCTGTGTGAGATGAGCTTTTCAAGCATGATTGCTATAAAAACTAAATACAGAGAGAGACTGAGAGCTGTTGACGAAGAGCTACGTGTGTGTCTTTCTTCGATTCCAGCCAGAATATCAGCTTTGTGTTCAGCCAAACAGGCCCAGGTTGCACACTGAATAAAATATTTTATAATTTTTCATATTTCTGTTTACTTACTATTTCATAATAAAGTAATTATAAAATACTTTCTTTGTGTTTATTTGATTCCTATTCAAGAGAATTACTTTATATATAGTCAATATAGGCACAGAGTTAAATTTTTTAACATTTTCTAATGGTGGTGTGCCTCGTGATTTTTTTTCATGAAACAAGTGTGCCTTTGCCCAAGAAAGGTTGAAAAACACTGCTCTACACCACACTAGACGATACTTCCCTCGACCCATTTCCTCCTCCTCTCTCTTCTGGCCTTTGTGCAGCCAGCCTCTGACATTGGGCAGCCAGGAAGCTTCATCTGCCCCCCTCTGCTGCCACCTCCCGGCCCAGCAGCGCCACCAGCACACACACACCCGGCTCACCTGTCACTTCCTTGGCCTGGCTCACCACCTCGTGGGCATAGAAGGCTGGGAAGATGCCCCTCTCCCCCGTGCGCATGTTGTAGCCCCGGTACCAGTAGTCGTCCTCCTCCAGCTCCACCAGAATGGGGTCGTCCACGTCCAGCTCCAGCTCGTCCTCGTGGCGAGGGATGAACCTGGAGGCAGGAGAAGGGGCCAGTTGGGGAAATGCCATGACAGCAGCTCAGCAGCAGAAGGCTCCCAAGTGGGGCTGAGAGAGCTGTGGCTGCCAACCAGTGTAGGCTAGACTGAGCCGGATGGGCCAATGGGTCTTACTCAGTAGAAAGCAGCTTCTTGATGTTATCTCAGAAGCACTAAGTTTGGGGGAGACTTTGGGGGCCCAGAGCCAACACGCTGCTTCCCTTCCCTGTAGGACTTTAGGCCTGCCGTAGTAATAGTAATAATAATAATAATAATAATAATAATAATAATAATAATAATAATAATAATAATTTATTATTTATACCCCACCCATCTGGCTGGGTTTCCCCAGCCACTCTGGGCGGCTTCCAACATAATATTAAAATACAATAATCTATTAAACATTAAAAGCTTCCCTGAACAGGGCTGCCTTCAAATGTCTTCTAAAAGTCTGGTGGTTGTTTTCCTCTTTGACATCTGGTGGGAGGGCATGCCACATGGCAGGTGCCACCACCAGGAAGGACCTCTGCCTGGTTCCCTGTAACTTCACTTCTCGCAGGGAGGGAACTGCCAGAAGGCCCTCGGAGCTGGACCTCAGTGTCCGGGCTGAACGATGGGGGTGGAGACTCTCCTTCAGTTCTACTGGGCCAAGGCCATTTAGGGCTTTCAAGGTCAGCACCAACACTTTGAGTTGTGCTTGGAAACCTACTGGGAGCAGGATCCAAGCAGGAGTGCCACCAATAGCCCTCTCCTCCTCCATGAATTTATCTAACCCTCTTTTAAAGCCATCTAGGTGGGTAGCCACCCCTGCCTCCTGTGGCAGGGAGTTCCATAGATTAACTCTGTGGTCTTCCAGCATTCAGCTTCACCACGTGTCCACAGGTTCTAGCCTTATGAGAGATGGAGAAAAACTTCTCTCTGTCCTCTTTCCAGCTCAGTTCTTTATTAGTTCTTGTGTGTGTTCGCGCTGCTTTCCAAAAGGCAGTGGGGTGCTGGGATTATGGAACTCTGTGATTATGGAACAGGAGGCTCCAAAAAGTTTGGGATCCTGGGATTTACATGATAATTATTGCTGCAATCCTTAGATAACTCTTGCTACTGCAAGAGTTGGCATGAGCTACTGGGAAATTACTCTGGTTCCAAGCCCCCTGGTTTAGATTCCTTGGGTCACTGAGCCTACTGACGTAAAAGTTTTTTCCCCCTCCTTTGTTTTAGGCAGCGGAACTCCCTGCCACAGGAAGCAGCGATGGCCACCAACTTAGATGGCTTTAAAAGAGGACTGGGCAAATTCATGGAGGGGGAATAATCTATCAGTCGCTACTGACCACAATAGGAAAGAGGTCTCTTCGCTCGGATCCTGCTTCTGGATACCGCCAAAGGGGCATCTGCTGTGAGGACAAGGTGGGCCCCCTTTGGCCTGATCCAGGCACTTCCGAGGTTCTTAAATTTCTAGCAGGGGATGGCCTCATTCCCTGGATTCCTGAATCTGGACCCCTCTTGGTCTGTACACCAGCAGTGGTGGTTTACCTTTGAGCAGGGGCTGGTGTTTTTAATTGACTCGGGACCCTGTGTCCTGGCAGCACCCTCTGTCATATTAGAGTGCTGCTGAGTTCCACAGAGTTGAAAAGCCTCTTTTGGAGCCACGGTTAAGCCTTGACTGGCGTGTCCATGGCAAACAGCGTAAGTGGGGCCGGGTTCCCTCTTCTCAAGGGGGTTTCTCGAATGCTCTTCTGCTTTGCTGGGGAGTGTGGGAGCCCCCCCCCCCACAAAGACAGCCCTGCAGGACTGATCTCCTGGCCTGAAGGAGCCTCAAAGCAAAGGGCTGGGGAACCCTCAGGCCTCTCCCCTCTCCCTTCTCACCTGAAGACGGCTCGGTGGGTCTGTTCCCGCTCCTCCCCGTTCACCATGCAAGAAAAGAGGCCAAAGGACTCTGTACCTGGTTGAGGGGCAGAGAAAGGATCACAGCAGGCTGCAGACAATTACCCAAAGCAAGGGGCTAACCAATCAGGGATGGGGGGGCTGCACTGGTCAGGAATGGGGGCGCCTGCTGCACCAATCGGGTAAGGGGTTTCACATCTGTACCAATCAGGGATTGGGTGTGGCATCTTGTACCAATCAGGGATGGGGTGTGGCATCTTGTACCAATCAGGGATGGGGTGTGGCATCTGTACCAATCAGGGATGGGGTGTGGCATCTGTACCAATCAGGGATGCGGTGCAGCACCTCTACCAATCAAGGGCAGGGTGTGGCATCTTGTACCAATCAAGGGCAGGGTGTGGCATCTGTACCAATCAGGGATGCGGTGCAGCACCTCTACCAATCAAGGGCAGGGTGTGGCATCTGTACCAATCAGGGATGCAGTGTAGCACCTCTACCAATCAAGGGCAGGGTGTGGCATCTGTACCAATCAGGGATGCGATGGGGCACCTCTACCAATCAAAGGCAGGGTGTGGCATCTGTACCAATCAAACTGTTAGAACAGAGGGCTTCTTCTTCTAAGGATAGGAAGCCAATTGCAGAGGCCTGCCTCTCGGCAGGAAGACAGCCAATCAAGACCGTCTGAGGCCACAATGGGGCAACAGCAGGTGAGGCCCTGAGGGGGTCCCTGTTGCTTGGGAGCCAGGAGACCAACGCAGAAGGGCCCCTGGATCTTGCATCCAGGTGACTGGGGTGGCAACAGGCAGTCGTGTGCTGGTCGCAGGAAGTGCCCTCCCTCCCTCCCACCCCGCCCCCTGCAGCCACAGAGGGGGTGGCACTCACTGGAGGAACGGGAGGTGCTGTTGACAAAGACGTTGAGGAACTTCTTTGAGAAGTGGAGGTCAGCCTCGGGCGAGGAGTCCTCCGAGGAAGAGCTGCGCCCGTCTGGAGCCACCAGCCCCTCCCCAAAGTCACTGCCCACGTCCTCCAGGTCGGCGGCGTCGCAGGCCCTCAGCAGCTCGCTGTCGTCGCTCAGCACCGACGTGCAACGCTTGAGGCTGACCAGCTCCAGCTGGGTGTTTTCGTCCACGACGAGGGTGTACTTGACGGAGTCGTAGGCCAGGGAGTCGTCCAGGGCTATGGTGGGCGGGGGCAGGGGCATCTCCTCGGAGAAGGGGGAGCCCTTCAGGCTGCCTAGGGAAGGGGCCTCCCCGTCCTCCTCCTCCTCGGGAGAGTAGGCGAAGCTGAAGCAACGGTTGGTCTTGGCGGTGGAGACGTCCAGCCCCTCGCTGCCCTCTAACCGGACGTCGTCAATCATGTCGTTGTCCTCCAAGATGCCAGAGTCCAGGTCCCCGTCGATCGCCCAGTCCTCGGGCCCCGTGGCTGGGTCGGCCTTGACCGCGACCTCCCTGGGGGGCAAGCCCTTGGCTGGGGTGCCACCGCCGCTCTTGCAGCAGCCGGAGAGTGGCCTCCCAGGAAAGACAGGAGCAATGGTGTCGTTGGTCAGGTTGCTAATGAACAGGTAGGGCCCCACCTCGTCCGCCGGGCCCCCTGGCTCGGTGGGCTTCTCCTCCTCCCGTAGCGAACACCGGAGGGTCTCCATGTCCACCAGCTCGATGCTCTGCGGAGGGCCAGGCTGCGCCTCCCCCAGGGCCTCGCTGGGGATCTCGGGCTCCAGGTCGGAGGCGGGAGAGATGGTGTCCGAGAGGGAGTGGGCCGCTGGGAAGCATTCGTCGGCACACTTGATGGGGTACGAGCCTTCTGAGATCATCTTGTTCACCAGGTTGCTGAGCAGCCACGGGGAGTCGGAATCCTCGCTCAGGTCCGGCTCCGACTCAGAGTCGGAATCGGAGTCGTACTCGCTGTTCCCCGCTCGGTCGTCGCTGTCGCTGCGGCCCTTGGGCACCAGCTTGGCCCCCACCGGCAAGTAGAAGGAGCGCCGCAGGGTCTCCAGGCTGTGGTCGGGGTCGATCTCCAGGTCCAGCGAGTCCGAGAGGGGCCTGTCCATTGGCTCAACAGGAGCGGACGGGTCCTCGTAGAACTCCTCTATCTTGAGGGCTGCCAGGCTGTCCCTCCGCACCACTGCGCTCTCCGGGGCCACCGCCACCCCGTCCTCCTCCTCTTTGCTCACGTCTAGCAGAAGGGTGTCCTTCAGGGACAGCACTCCCCGGGACTCCAGGTCTGCCTCCAACTCGGCCTCTGAGCCCGGGGAGCTGGCCTCCTCGATGGAGTTGGTGAGGTGGGAGGAGCGTCCACTGCTGCTGTCGCTGCTCAGGTCCAGCTCCGTCTCCGAGATGCTGGAGATCATGTTGCTGGCCAGGCGGTTCCCGCTGCAGGCAAAGGCCGCCTCGATCTCGCCCTCCACGTCTGAGTCAGAGCCAGGCGAGCTGAGGTCCTCGCTGTGCCGGCTGCACGGCGGGAAGGACTTGGAGTTGCGGCTGGTGAGGTCTGCCTCAATACCAGGGTCTGACGAGGGGGACGTGGTGTCCGACGAGGCAGAAGGTGGCCCCCGCACGCTGGGTGCCCGGCCCCTGTGGCCGCTTTCTCCTTCGCAGCTCAGGGATTCCGTCGCCGTTCTGGTCGGGGCGGCATGGTCTCCCGTGGGGTGGCTCCTTCCAGACCCAGCATCTCGGCGGCCCTTGGGAGCCTCATCGTCCGACAGCGGGGAGCCTCCCTGGTCAATCAGTGAGATGGGGGACCCGTGCCCTGATTTTCCCCCAGCAAAGACGACGGGGGAGCCCCCAGCTACCTTCTCTGCCTCCTGGCATCCTGCCGCATCCCTCTGGAACCTGGCGCAGTAAATCTCCGTTGCCGGTGACCTGTGGGGGCTGAAGGCAGGCGACTTAGATGCCAGGCGTGTGATGGGGCCTTGGGGATCTTCTGCAACCTCCCTGGGGGCCTGGACAGATGAATCTGAAGGAGGCTGAGAGCAGGGCATGGAGGAGACGATGTTCATGTTGTAGTCCTCCCCAGGTCGGGCAGGGGGCGGGGCCTCCCGCAGCTCCTGGCTATTCCCTTCGGCATCATAAAGCGGTGGTTTGCAAGGAGGTTGGGCTCGGCCAGGGCCTGTGCCACTCCGAGCATCTGAGCACGGTCCGTCCTGGAGACACGGGTGCACAGGGGAGGATCGCTCTGCAAGGGGAAGGAGCAGATGGCAAAGTTCAGGACTCAGGAACCATCCCGACAGCACTCTAGTGAGGTCAAAGCCAGCAATCTGGGGGAGTCTACACAACCGTCTCACCCTGGGCCTTATCTAGTTGGACCAACCTATCATCGTGCAATAGATAGATAGATAGATAGATAGATAGATAGATAGATAGATAGATAATTTATTACGGTTGGAGACCAGCTTATAAAACACACTTGGGGGTACAATCCCAGAAGGAAAACAAACATTGAAAACAATGTACAACAATAAATTTAAGATTTATAAATGCGATAAGCGTATAAACACTTTAAACTTTAAGATAAGCTACCGCAGAGAGATGACCCAGAGTCACCCATGGAACCGAGTTTGGGGGTTTTCTTAATGAACTAGTTTGGGTCGGGGGACGGTCTGCGCCTACAGATCTGTACACAGAAACTGGCGACCATCCGGTCATCTTATGACCTTTGCCTAACAGGAAAAGGTCAAATTTTTGCTTTTCTGGGAGGTCAGCGAGCCTCACCAGCAGGGGATCAATGGTCTTACTACGTGCCTCTTCATAAAAGGGACATCTAAAGAACAAGTGCTCTGGGCTTCCTATATCCCCTAATGAACAGGCGCGAAGTCTCTGAGCATATGGGACTTTTTAAAAGGATCCTTCCAGGACCGGCGAGGGCAGGGCAGAGCTTCTGGCGAGTGTAAAAGCCCTCCTTGCATTTTTGGATACGAGAAAGAAGAAATATGCTGTCGGTGCGGCTATATATATATCAATTTCTTCAATTTTATAGTTGGGACACCATGAACAGTCCCGTTTCACAGTGTGATATATCCCAGACCTCCAAAGGCCTTTGCTGTTGCCATTCCATGGCCCAGACCCTGACTGGCAAGTCCTGCAGCTCTTGAACTCCACAGCCCATCCCTTGAGTCAGTCTAGTGAAGAAGTAGGGAGTTGGATCCACATCCCTACCCCCCCCCCAGCAACTTCTGCTGTGCACCAACTTGGACAAGGGGATGGGACCTCTCACCTGTGACTCAACTGCCTGGTGCCTTAACAACAGGTGACTAACAGCTGCCAACGTTCAGCTGATTGGCAGTTGCAGCAACCTTCTGTGGAGACACACTTTCTGTAACAATCAGCTGATTGGCACTGGGAGGGCGCCTTGAAAGGGGACTTGCAGCTGGAATGGAGGAAGCAGTGTCTATGCAGGCAGCTTCCTCTGCAGAAGGAAGAATGCAGAGGGGGCCGAGGAATGAATGCAAACAGCTTCCTACAAATGGAGAAAGCGACCCCGACAAATCAGGGCTGCGCTATGGAGTTCCTGGCGCCAGTGGGATTCCCTGTCGGCTGATCGACACCAACTGTGAGCCCTGCTTGCAAGGAACCGTTGTCATCTCTCAGTTGCTCCTCTGCAGCCTCTTCCATACCCAACACCACACAGAATAATAATAATAATAAAAATCCTTCCAGTAGCACCTTAGAGTCCAACTAAGTTTGTTCTTGGTATGAGCTTTCATGTGCGTGTTTCGTGTGCATGTACCGGGTCGTGCTGTGGGTTAAACCACAGAGCCTAGGACTTGCCGATCAGAAGGTCAGCGGTTCAAATCCCCGCGATGGGGTGAGCTCCCGTTACTCGGTCCCAGCTCCTGCCAACCTAGCAGTTTGAAAGCACGTCAAAGTGCAAGTAGATAAATAGGTACTGCTCCGGCGGGAAGGTAAGTGGCGTTTTTGTGCGCTGCTCTGGTTCGCCAGAAGCAGCTTAGTCATGCTGGCCACATGACCTGGAAGCTGTGCGCCGGCTCCCTTGGCCAATAAAGTGAGATGAGTACCGCAACCCCAGAGTCGTCTGCAACTGGACCTAATGGTCAGGGGTCCCTTTACCTTTAAGGTGCTACTGGAAGGAATTTTTTAAAAAAATTTTTTGACTATGGCAGACCAACACGCCTACCTACCTGTAACCACACAGAATGTGATTTGTCGGGGGGATAGGCCGTGTGGTCTAACTGGGACCCGCACTGGGGTTATTGAGACCTGTGGGCTGAAAGTCTCTGTACCTCTGTACCTCCACCCTCCTGCACAGTTTCTGCTTGCTGTGGAGAGCCAGTTCTCCCCAGGGGGCCAGGGGTATGGGAGGGCACTCACCAGCATGGGGCACCGAAGAGGAGGAGGAGGAGGAAGAAGAAGTGTGGAGCAGAGTCTCCTGCCAGGTGGCCCTTTGCAAGGGGGGCGCTGGGTTGCAGCCGCTGTTGTTGTTCAGGGAGTCCTGGTCACCCAGGGGAGGAAAAGAGAGCAGAGATGAGTTAAAGAAAATGTTTAAAAGTACTTTTGTGGAAAAAACCAGAGGCATTTCTGTTAGCTGTAGCAGGGGAAGAGACCCCAAAGAGAGACATTAAACTGTTAATGTGTGAAACAACAGCAGCAAGAACTCTTTTGGCCCAAAAATGGAAGCAACAGGAAATCCCTTCGTTAGAAGAATGGTGGATGAAGATGATGGACTATGCAGAACTGGCAAAGCTGTCCGGGAAAATCTGAAACCACCGTGACCAAGCTTTCCAAAAAGACTGGAGTAAATCTGTACAATATCCGAAGGATAACTGTAAACAATTAACAACACTAGCAGGGTTGTTGTAAGAAAACTTGCAAGGTGTATGATTTGTACCTTCTGCATATTTATTTGAAATTTTGTGATAAACGGAAGGAGTGAAACGTAAACTGGAAAACGTATAACTGCTATGAAGTAATAATGAACTATGAAAGTCATGAGACGGGATGGAGAGAAGTTGAAGCTCGATAGAGCAAATATGTAAGAGTATAAGGATGTGTTAAAATGTGATAAAATGGAAATTTAATAAGAAGAATCACAGAATCATAGGTTTGATACACCCAAAGGTCACCTATTCCAACCGCCTGCAATAACGGAATCTCAGCTTAGGAACCCTGACAGAAGCCCCACTTCATGTTGTTTAGTCGTTTAGTCGTGTCCGACTCTTCGTAACCCCCTGGACCAGAGCACGCCAGGCCCTCCTGTCTTCCACTGCCTCCCGCAGTTTGGTCAAACTCATGCTGGTAGCTTCAAGAACACTGTCCCACCATCTCGTCCTCTGTTGTCCCCTTCTCCTTGTGCCCTCCACCTTTCCCAACATCAGGGTCTTTTCCAGGGAGTCTTCTCTTCTCATGAGGTGGCCAAAGTCTTGGAGCCTCAGCTTCAGGATCTGTCCTTCCAGTGAGCACTCAGGGCTGATTTCCTTCAGAATGGAGAGGTTGGATCTTCTTGCAGTCCATGGGACTCTCAAGTCTCCTCTAGCAAGAAGCCCCACAACCCCTGTTTAAAACCCTCCAATGAATCATAGAACTGTAGGGTTCGAAGGGACACCAAGAGTCATCTAATCCAACCCCTGCCATGAAGGGATCACAACAAACTGTGCTGCTCAGTCAGGGATTGCTGCAGTCTACCGTTCCAAAAGAGGACCCCCCTCTGGTTCGGGGCCTACGGTTGAGAGCATTTTTGCAGCGCTGGATCGGTAAAGGGACACTTCCAAAACCACGATGGGACAGAAGGCGCTGCCTCAAAGAATGAGAGCAGTCCTTGCTCCTTTCAGAGTCCCGCCTGAGTCACAGGATCTGGGGCACGAAGTGGGTTGACGGAGCGGGTCGATGGAGCTGCAAAAGATTGTGCCACTAGATATCAGATTAAGGCACTTAATGGACAGCTGTAGCAGTGGGAATGGAAGACACCTGCTTTGATTGCAGAAAGCCCCAGGTGAGTGTTGGCTTTTCCAGATAGGACTGGCACAGGTTTGTCAAGGGTCACCAGCCACGATGTCTATGCTCAAGAATTAGAATAATAATAATAATAATAATAATAATAATAATAATAATAATAATAATAATATAATGATAATTTGTTTTTTTATACCCCGCCCATCAGGCTGGGTTTCCTCGGCCACTCTGGGCAGCTGCCAACAGAATATTAAAAACACAATAAATGCATCAAACATTAAAAACTTCCCTAAACAGGGCTGCCTTCAGATGTCTTCTAAATGTCAGATAGTTGTTTATTTCCTTGACATTGATGGAAGGGCGTTCCACAGGGCGGGCGCCACCACCAAGAAGGCCCTCTGCCTGGTTCCCTGTAACCTCATTTCTCGCAGGGAGGGAACCGCCAGAAGGCCCTCTGAGCTGGACCTCAGTGTCTGGGCAGAACGATGGGGGTGGAGACGCTCCTTTAGGGATACTGGGCCTTTGAGGCCATTTAGGGCTTTCAGGCTAGGCACCAACACTTTGAATTGTGCTCAGAAACATACTGGGAGCCAATGTAGGTCTTTCAAGACCAGTGTTATGTGGTCTTGGAGGCCGCTCCCAGTCACTAGTCTAGCTGCCGCATGAAGCACAAAGACTCCAGATTCTGGCATGAGTTTATCTGATCTGGATTAACGTGCAGATCGGAACGTAGATGAATTTTGTGAATCAACTCTTGAATTGGAGAAGTATCCAAGGGGATTTAAAATAGTGCCTTTCCAGGTGAAATGTGTTTGGGAATGCCTGTTTGTGGTGAGGAAACTGCTGCATCGCCAAACTTTTCTGCGTTATTTAATTATTTCATAAAATTTGCACAATGCTTGATTGCAAAAAAAAACAACCCTCCCATTTTTTCCCCATTGGAGGGATTGGATGACCACCTGTCATGAATTGCAGAAGGTTAGACTAGATGATCCTCAGGGTCCCTTCCAACTCTACAATTCTATGATTCCATGAAAACAAAACAAAAACGCCTCAAAGAGGTTTACAAAAAAAGGATAGATTAATAAAATTATCTTAGAAATGCAGAGTTGTAAAATAATCCCAAGGATCATCCAGCCCAACTCTCTGAAATGCAGAAATCGCAACTAAAGCATCCCTGACAGATGGCTATTATGAATAAGAAAAACTAACAGCAATAATTAAAAACTCTTTAAAAGTTACCAATGGACTAAGAAGAGAATTAAAACTCGGGCCAACTTTCTAAACATCTGGACAGGCTTGTCTAAGCAAAAATGTTTTCAGCAGGCTCCAAAAAGCGTAACGTGATATCAAGTGGCAGGTAGTTCCACAGTGCAGGCGCTGCCAGCTGCGTGAAAACAACTGAGTTCTTGTAAGTGTCCTCTGGTTTATTCCAGCCTGATCTGTGCACTGCCATGAGTGGCTTTCGGAAAGGGTTTCTATGTGAATGAATCGGAACCTGTCCGTTCGCTGTTGACAAAAAAAAGGGGGCACTGGTGGTTTAACCAGGAATGTTTTCCTTCATCTTTTGGAATGCTAAGGGGCTTTCAGAAAGCGAGGCCTCTTTGCCGCTCCTCTGCCTTCCTGCCTCTCTTCCGTACGGCACATTATTCGGAACGCATATTTCGGGAAATTGCACTTGCAGCCTTGCCGACTGAGCCCTCTAGGGAGGGTTAATGACACAGCAGATTAAAGTGTGGGGGGGAGATTGGGAAAGATTAATTCCAAAAGGGGCTTAGTGACAACCACATGAACTGACACGAGATGGAGGGGGGGGAGAGGATGTTTTGAAGCAGCTGCTTCCGTGGGGAAAGGAGGGAAGACTAAAGATGCCCGACCCAACACCCAGTTGGGTGCCTTTTGGAAGACGGAATTGGAGAATCGGAGAATTTTAGACTTGGAAGGGGTCTCAGGATCATCTAGTCCAACCCTCTGCAATGAAGGAGGCAGAGCTCAGCCTGTTTAAGTTGCTATCAGTTTCCCATTGTTCAAAAGTTCACTTGAATTTGCCATCAGCTCAACATTGCCATCTAATGACACATTTGAACAATGCACTTAAAACATTATATTTGCAGCTATGTTTGTGGCCATCCCTGCCTTCTGGGGGAGTGAGCGCCATAGTTTAATTGCACGCTGCGTGAAGAAGGACTTTCTTCCCTCTGTCCCGAACGCTGCGGTAGAATTGTCCCCGAAACTAGGCAGCTTCCTTTGTTTCTGACTATTAATCCTGCAAAAGCCACAAATGCCCAGCCCGGTTTTTGTAGAGCATTGCGAAACCTTCCTGTGGCATTTGCCTGTTCTTTTTAAAATGTCTGTACAGGGGGAGAGAAAGAGTCATTAGGTAGCCCAACAGAAAAGTCAGAGGCTGATAAAAGGGCTTAGCCCGAGGTTTGGGTTGGTTGGTTTTAGTTTGTTGTTTGGGAAAGGCAGCTGGGAAAGCAGTTGGCAGACAGTTGGAATTAGAGAGACAGTTAGAGCAGTTGGTTCTTGTGTGAGAGGAGGTAGAAGAGTTAGAGGCAAGATAAAAATAAGACTAAGAAGGTAAAGAGTAACAACGTTTTGAATGCAGTTGGAGTTTATTTGTGTCTGCAATAAACTACACTCTTCTTTGCTAACTTAAGAACCTGACTGAGACTGAAGTGATTTTACCGGGGAGGACCTGGTTGGTGGCAGCGAATTAGTGGTGTACGGGTCAATAGTCCGTGAGACAACCGGGGGCTGCGTGCAAACGCCACACTGCCTCTCTGGGCATCCCAGGCGCTGCCATACAAATGCTTGGGCATCCTGTCAGATCTGGAAGCCCATCTGGGCATCAAATAGGCCAGTGGTGGCGGCAGCAGCAGTTGCCAGGCAGGGAAGACTCCCTTCCCCCAGCCTCATTTGGGGAGTGCATAGCAGGACTCTCTGCTCTCTGCTTGCAGCTTTTAAAGCAGATGAAGAGTGACTCCTTCCTGGTTTATTTATGATGCGAAATGCTCCTGGAGTCAGTCCGTCTCTCTCTCTCTCTCTCTCTCTCTCTCTCTCTCTCTCTCTCTCTTGCTTGGATGGCTCAGGATGTGGGAATGTTCAGGGAGTCAGGAGAGGATATATTGTTTGTTAATATCCTTCCTAACTTTCGCTAGCAAGTCCCTTTACTTAGCAGAGTTTTACATTCCCCTTTTACATGCATAGCAGATAGCTGGTTGCAGGCTTGTGTAAGCATCTCAATATTAGATCCCTGGTAAGTCCCCTTTATCGCGGGTGAATGGATGATTTTGAATTGGGTTGCTGGAGGAGACTCCTGAGTGTCCCATGGACTGCAAGAAGATCCAACCTCTCCATTCTGAAGGAAATCAGCCCTGAGTGCTCACTGGAAGGACAGATCCCGAAGCTGAGGCTCCAAGACTTTGGCCACCTCAAGAGAAGAGAAGACTCCCTAGAAAAGACCCTGATGTTGGGAAAGATGGAGGGCACAAGGAGAAGGGGATGACAGAGGACGAGATGGTTGGATAGTGTTCTCGAAGCTACCAGCATGAGTTTGAGCAAACTGCGGGAGGCAGTGGAAGACAGGAGGGCCTGGCGTGCTCTGGTCCATGGGGTCATGAAGAGTCGGACACGACTAAACGACTAAACAACAACAACAACAAACCTGCTGTTGCAGAATGCTTTGGGACCAAGTTGCTTCCAGGAGTTGCAAAACTCTGGGTGCCCAAGGCTCTCCTCCCGGACTCACCTGTGTCCCCGTCACGGTCAGATTGAGAGTGGTGGGGCGATGCTTCTGGGTCTCCTCTGGGGTGGGCGAAGGGATTGGAGACCCCGAGGGTGAGGGGGGCACCTCCTCCAGCCCGTTCCCTTCCTCCTCCTCTTCATTGTCATCGATCATCTCAAACTCCTGGAAATCGTCCTGGAAGGTGGAGATGGGGTTGGGCTGCTCACATCTCTCCAGCACCAGGCAGTCCTGGCAGGGGGAGAAAAACAAAATCCTATCAGATATTTGGATATATTTGGGGATATGGGCTACAAATAAATTAAAAAGGGAGTCAAGCTGTTTTGTGGCTTGGAGAAAGAGCTGGAGTTTTGGGATTCCTTACCTATCTCACAGTATGGGAGAATATCTACAGTAAACATTCCATTAGTTGTTCCATTTGAAATATAGCTTAGGGCCGCACTGTCTTGGGGGCCCCCCCAAAAAAATAAAGGGGGGAAAAACCTGGATGTACATTTCCAAAATAGAAGATAAAAAACAAATAAAATAAAACCTACATACAGCAACAGTGTTTTGTGTTGTGTAGGCTCCTCTGATGTAAGTCATGGGCCCCGCCTGCTAGCCTGCTCCCCAAAATATCACTGGTTTGCTCCTTTCTATATATAGGGTGCCTACATTCTGCTCTTTATAATTATTAATAGTTTGCATCACATATTTACACCTATTATTATTTCATGTTATAGCAAGTTTCTAGAGACTAGATTATGAGTCTTTGCAAATTGTGTTTCTAAAGGAACTTTTGTTATTGCCAAATGCCATTATTAAGTTTGTTATGAATAAAAAATCATTTTAAGTTAGAGCTTAAGAATTATTTCACTATTAATATACTTCTTCTTAATTGTATTTCAGTTCAACAATTACTTTGATAAAATACCGTACATATTTTGTTATGTGCAAATGGCTTGAGATACCTATTAGGCCCATAAATGACCATATAGCATATATTCAACACAAAAACAGTGCCAATTTGTTGTGGACAAAGGACAGCTGGACATAGAAAGGGCCCCATTACCGTATTTTTTGCCCTATAGGACACACTTTTTCCCCTCCAAAAATGAAGGGGAAATGTGTGTGCGTCCTATGGGGCGAATGCAGGCTTTCGCTGAAGCCTGGAGAGCGAGAGGGGTCGGTGCGCACTGACCCCTCTCGCTCTCCAGGCTTCAGGAGAGGCCCAGCGCCAGCTCCACAAGGTCGGGGGACAGAGGGAGGCGGAACGCCGCCATCCCGCTGTCTCCCGAAGTGGTTTGGAGGCTGACGGCGGAGAGACCCCGCCGTCAGCCCCGCAAGCTCCGGGGACAGTGGGGAGGTGCAGCGCGTCTCCCCGCTGTCCCCGGACCTGATCTGAAGGCGGGCTGCGGGGAGAAGAACGCTTCTCCCCACTGCTGGCCCCACAAACGCCGGGGGGGGGAAATAATTTTTTTTCCCTTTATTTCCCCCCCAAAAAACTTGATGCGTCCTATGGGCCGGTGCGTCCTATGGGGCGAAAATACGGTGCTTTCAGGAGCTGAGGGCCTCATCAAACCTAAATCCGGCCCTGAGCCATATTCATGGAGGAGAGGGCTGTCAATGGCTACTCGCCAGAATGGCTCGCTCTGCCCTCTACAGTCAGAGGCAACAACAACAACAACAACAATAATTTATTATTTATACCTCGCCCATCTGGCTGGTTTCCCCAGCCACTCTGGGCGGCTTCCAACAAAGATTAAAAATACAGTAGTCTGTTAAACATTAAAAGCTTCCCAGAACAGGGCTGCCTTCAGATGTCTTCTAAAAGTCTGGTAGTTGTTTTTCCTCTTTGACATCTGGTGGGAGGGCGTTCCACAGGGCAGGCACCACCACTGAGAAGGCCCTCTGCCTGGTTCCCTGTAACTTGGCTTCTCGCAGGGAGGGAATGACCAGAAGGCCCTCGGAGCTGGACCTCAGTGTCCGGGCAGAACGATGGGGGTGGAGACGCTCCTTCAGGGATAGAGGCCATTTAGGGCTTTAAAGGTCAGCACCGACACTTTGAATTGGGCTCGGAAACGTACTGGGAGCCAGTGTAGGTCTTTCAAGACTGGTGTTATGTGGTCTCAGCGGCTGCTCCCCATCACCAGTCTAGCTGCCGCATTCTGGATTAGTGGTAGTTTCTGTGTCACCTTCAAAGGTAGCCCCACGTAGAGCACATTGCAGAAGTCCAAGCAGGAGATAACCAGAGTGTACACCACTCTGGCAAGACAGTCTGGGAGGGTCTCATCCTGCATACCAGATGGAGCTGGTAGACAGCTGCTACAGACACAGAACTGATCTGCCCCTCCATGGACAGCTGGGAGTCCAAAATGACTCCCAGGCTGCGCACCTGGTCCTTCAGAGGCACAGTTACCCCCATTAGGTCTAGGGAGTCTCCCATACCTGCCCGCCCCCTGTCCCCCCAAAACAGTACTTCTGTCTTGTCAGGATTCAACCTCAATCTGTTAGCTGCCATCCATCCTCCAACTACCTCCAGGCACTCACATAGGACCTTCACCACCTTCCCAGTTGCTGGAAACCCCAGGAGGGGGGGCGTTGCTTTGGTGCTCGGATCCTGCATTCAGGCTTCCCATAATGGGCATCTGGGTCGCCTCTGTAAGAAGAACAGGGTGCAGGATCATATGGGCCACTGGCCCGATCCAGCAGCCTCTCCTTGTGTCCTTATGGGATCTTCTGCTCCGCAATTTCCCAAGACGGAAAGTGCTGACCGCCTTGTGCCTTTGCAGGGTGCGAAAGAGCTGGCAGGGAAGTCTCTCTCCCTGACTCAGCAGCAGGGAACAGGCACTGACTCAGCAAACGCACCGCAGGTGACCTGTCAACCACCAGCTCTGCTGAAGGTGGCTTCCCGGCACCAGCAAGAGACCCACATGGGCTGAACAAGGAAGGGAAAGTCTCCAGACCCTCTTAACCAGGGGTCGGCAACCTAAGGCCTGGGGGCTGGATGCGGCCCAATTGCCTTCTCAATCCGGCCTGCGGACGGTCCGGAAATCAGCGTGTTTTTACATGAGTAGAATGTGTGCTTTTATGTAAAATGCATCTCTGGGTTATTTGTGGGGCATAGGAATTCGTTCATTATTTTTTTTCAAAATATAGTCCGGCCCCCCACAAAGTCAGAGGGACGGTGGACCGGCACCCTGCTGAAAAAAGTTGCTGACCCCTGCTCTTAACTCTGCAACTAATCCAGAATGCGGCAGCTAGACTGGGGACTGGGAGCAGCCGCCGAGACCACATAACACCGGCCCTTAAAGACCTACATTGGCTCCCAGTACATTTCCAAGCACAATTCCAAAGTATTGGTGCTGACCTTTAAATCCCTAAACGGCCTCGATCCAGTATATCTGAAGAAGCATCTCCACCCCCATCATTCTGCCTGGACACTGAGGTCCAAGGGCCTTCTGGTGGTTCCCTCCCTGCGAGAAGTGAGGTTGCAGGGAACCAGGCAGAGGGCCTTCTCGGTGGTGGCACCCGCCCTGTGGAACACCCTCCCACCAGATGTCAAAGGAATAAACAAATATCTGACATTCAGAAGAAATCTGAAGGCAGCCCTGTTTAGGGAAGTTTTTAAAGCTTGAAGTTTTATTGTGTTTTTAATATTCTGTTGGGAGCCGCCCAGAGTGGCTGGGGAAACCCAGCCAGATGGACGGGGTTATAAATAATAAATAATGATTATTACTCCAGGGGAAGGTGTAAAAATTGCTCCCCCCCTTCCCTCCCCCACACTGGGGGCTTCAGTGATGCTCCTTGAGAGATCAAAGCTGCTTCTGTTTTGCTCTCCTGTACCTTTAACAGTAGCCGAAAACACAGGAATTAAACAGGAATTTTCACCTCCTGTTGCAGGATCTGGTTCACCTGGGTTAATATTATTATTATTATTATTATTAATAATAATAATAATAATAATAATAATAATAATAATAATAATAATAATAATAAATTTTTGTGTGTCTGTGTGTGTGCATGGCAAAAAGACATTCCTTAGACGCCTTTTCCCAAGTCTCACTCTAAAGGGCACCAGACATTTATCTAAGGCAGTTTTGGCCCTAAATAGCTGTGATTCCTGCATCGCAAGGGGGTTGGACTAGATGTCCCTTGGGGTCCCTTCCAACTCTACAATTCTATGATTCTATGACAAGCAGGGTCTGAGGCATCCAATTGGCCACTGCGGGACGGGCCCCCTTTGGCCTGGCCAAGTCACTGCAGGGCTCTCCTTAGTTTCTCATGATTCCTAAATGGAACCTCCATGGACAGAGCCAGTCTACCTGAGGATGGCAGCCAGCAAGAGGGGTGGAGGCTATCACTCTTGCATCCCACTTGTGTATGAGAAGGGGAAGCTGGCCTGATCCAGCAGGAAGATTCTAACATTCCTATTTTCATTGAAAGCAAACGGAAAACCCGGGAAACTAAAGTTTTGAGAGTTATTCGGGAGCAGAGGGGCTGCAAGTTGTGGAGCTCCCACAGAGCTGGGCTCCGGGGCTTCTGCAAGAAAGAGGACGCCGCTCACAGATCTGATGTTCAAACGCCACCCATCCCTCCTTGACCCGTCCACTGCCCCCTCACCTTCTCATAGTGGTCCGAGTCGTAGTTAAGGCCGATACCACAGTCGTCGGTGATCTCAGACAGATCTTCGTCATCAAATTCCTCCAGGCTGATGTCCTGAGGAGGCCTGGAGAAGAGAGAGGAGAGAGGGGGTGCCTGTTAGCGGAATGTTTTGAGACAGGAGGCAGGGGCAGGGGCAGGGCCAGGTTTGAGTTTGATGAGGCCCTCAGCTGCTGAAGGTAATGGGGCCCTTTCTATGTCCAGCTGTCCTTTGTCCACAACAAATTGTCACTGTTTTTGTGTTGAATATCTGCTATATGGTTTTTTATGGACCTAATAGGTATCTCAAGCCATCCTGTCCATGCAGAATGTAGGCACCCTATATAAAGAAAGGAGCAAACCAGTGATATTTTAGGGAGCAGGCTAGCAGGCGGGGCCCATGACTTACATCCTAGGAGCCTACACAACACAAAACACGGTTGCTGTTTGTAGCTTTTATTTTATTTGCTTTTTATCTTATATTTTGGAAATGTACATCCAGGGTTTTTTTCCCTTTAAATTTTTTGGGGGGCTCCCAAGAGAGAGGCGCCCTAAACTATAGCTTGTTTAGCTTAAACGTAAATCTGGCACTGGGCAGGACAGTGGAATAAGGGACCACCAGGAAGGCTCCAGGCATCTCAACATTAAATTCAAAAGGGATCTTAACCACCCTGAAAAATGCTGCTCTATCTTAGAATCATGGAATTGCAGAGTTGGAAGGGACCCAAGGGTCATCTAGTCCAACCCCTGCAAAAAAAGTGTTCTTAAGATGCTGCTTCATACATTAGAAGACTCATACAGCTGGAAAGGACCATGAGGGTCATCTAGTCCAACCCCTCAATTCAGGAATCTTTTGCTCAACGCGGGTCTTGAACCCACAATGCAGAGATTAACAGCCTCATACTCTACCTAATCAGCTGTCCCAGAGCTTCTCTCAACAGTTCAGCCTTCTCACTCACAGCCTAAGCCCAGTCTCCCTCCCTGCTCTTCTATAAATTAGCCAAACGTTTTCCTCTAGCTCTAAGAAACTCAGGCCTGGAAGGACTCTCCCAAACCTGTTTGGCAGCGGAACATAAAATCATTGAATCCTAGAGTTGGAAGAGACCCCAAGGGCCATCGAGTCCAACCCCCTGCCAAGCAGGAAACACCATCAGAGCACTCCTGACATATGGTTGTCAAGCCTCTGCTTAAAGACCTCCAAAGTAGGAGACTCCACCACACTCCCTGGCAGCAAATTCCACTGTCAAACAGCTCTTACTGTCAGGAAGTTCTTCCTAATGTTTAGGTGGAATCTTCTTTCTTGTCGTTTGGATCCATTGCTCCGTGTCCGCTTCTCTGGAGCAGCAGAAAACAACCTTTCTCCCTCCTCTATGTGACATCCTTTTATATATTTGAACATGGCTATCATATCACCCCTTAACCTCCTCTTCTCCAGGCTAAACATGCCCAGCTCCCTTAGCCGTTCCTCATAAGGCATCGTTTCCAGGCCTTTGACCATTTTGGTTGCCCTCCTCTGGACACGTTCCAGTTTGTCAGTGTCCTTCTTGAACTGTGGTGCCCAGAACTGGACACAGTACTCCAGGTGAGGTCTGACCAGAGCAGAATACAGTGGCACTATTACTTCCCTTGATCTAGATGCTATACTCCTATTGATGCAGACCCACCCCTCCCTGGACTCTCTAACCCAGGGGTCAGCAAACTTTTTCAGCAGGGGGCCGGTCCACTGTCCCTCAGACCTTGTGGGGGGCCGGACTATATTCTTTGGGGGAAAAGATGAATGAATTCCTATGCCCCACAAATAACCCAGGGATGCATTTTAAATAAAAGCACACATTCTACTCATGTAAAAACACGCTGATTCCCGGACCGTCCGTGGGCCGGATTGAGAAGGCGATTGGGCCGGATCCGGCCCCCGGGCCTAAGTTTGCCTACCCATGCTCTAACCAGCTGAGCCTACCCACCTGTGGGCTGGCTTATCTCTGCCCACGCAGCAAAAGTCTCTCCCAATCCTCTCCCAGGTGGTGGACCCAGAGAGAGATAGTGGTCCTTTGTGGGGGGGCGAAATAATTATACGCCCGTCTTTCTCCCAACTCACTGGCTCAGTGGGGTGGGGAAAGCAATTGGGAGACCCCCAGCTGTGTGCTCTTCCTTGTAGACAAAACAGCAGCCGCCCTCCATCTTCCTTCATTATCCCATGTGTTATTAAGTACATCGTACTTGCAGCATCCCTGCATCCCAACTTGAGCAGCTTACAATCTGAGCCAGCGGTTCCCAAAGTGGGGGGGGGGGGCCTCTAAGAGGCAAGGGGTGGAGGCAATGGGGGGAAGCGCTGGAGGTGTAAACGGCTATCAGACTTCGAAAAGCACCCAGTTCCTCCATTTTGTTGCCTTAATCAAGGTAACTAGTTTTAACCGGATCCTGCATAAATGTGCAATTTCTTGTTCTGAATTTCGTGGGGGGGGGGGTGTTATCTTCCTGAGTAGGTCTGAAGCAAAGCAATGTTCTGAATTATTATTTTTTGTGGGACATTTGGGGTGAGATTATGGAACCGACGAGGCGGTGGCCACAAAAGGTTTGGGAACCACAGGTCTAAAAAAAATAAAATAAATCAGAATGTACTGTTTCTGATACAACTGGCATTTCATCTGCTCCTTAGATAAGCCCGTTATCTCATCTGCCTTCCACACCTCTTCGCCAAGCTCTGGGCTCTCTGCACCAGCCAGGCCTTAATTGCCCGACATGCCGCCATTAATGTTTCTTGCAATTAACATTTTCACAGTAGTAATACGATTTCCCCGCAAATCCTCACGTACGTTAACCACAGGCTTTATATAACCAGAGAAATGCTTGGCTGCTGTACAAGCGCCAGAGATTCGGGTGGAGCCGGGCTGCCCCAGTGCCAGCTGCAGACCTCCCCTGCAAGGGGCAAGGGGCACCCATCTGTGTGGCATGGAGGAAATTGACAGAGAGAAGAAGTCTTTCTCCCTCTCTCATAACACCATAACAGGGACATCCGATGAAGCTGAATGTTGTGGGGGTTCAGGACAGCTAAAAGAAAGCACTTCTTTGGGCGCCGCATAAACTATGGAACTCACTGCCACAGGGAGCATCCTAAAAAAGGATTGGAAAAATTCATGGAGGAATGGGATATATATATATATATATATATATATATATATATATATATATATGATTTCTTAGTTTACAAAAATGCGTGCATTGCCTCTTTTTTCAAGTTGTGTTTTCTACAGATCAGTTTCATTTGTTGTGAGGCATTAGTGTTGCATACAGTGTTAGGTTAGGAAGAAAAGAGGGGGGAGGGAATGGTGAGGGGGGTGGGGTTGGGGGCAATACTTGTATTCTTCTACTTAGTGTATGTGTGGGGTTTTGTGTCAGAGTCACTTGTGGGGGTTCTATAATTAATAATAATAATAATAATAATAATAATAATTATTATTATTATTATTATTATTATTATTATTATTATTTATTATTTGTACCCCACCCATCTGGCTGGGTTTCCCCAGCCACTCTGGGCGGCTTCCAACAGAAATTAAAAATACATTAAAACTATTTGCTTGTTGTATTTCCTTGGTGGTGAGAGAGGTTGGCGGTGGCCTAGGGCATGGGTAGACAACCTAAGGCCTGGGGGCCGGATCCGGCCCAATCGCCTTCTCAATCCGGCCCGCGGACGGTCCGGGAATCAGCGTGTTTTTACATGAGTAGAATGTGTGCTTTTATTTAAAATGCATCTCTGGGTTATTTGTGGGACATAGGAATTCGTTCATATCCCCCCCCCAATATAGTCCAGCCCCCCACAAGGTTTGAGGGACAGAGGACCGCCCCCCCCCCCCCGCTGAAAGAGTTTGCTGACCCCTGGCCTAGGGTGTGGTTGGTTGTCTTTGGTTGGCTATGGTGAGATTTGTTTTTGTGTGTGAGTGGGTGCGTATTTTTGGATCAGGTTAGCCAGATTGATTCGTATGCTGTTGGCAGATTCTCGTTGTTGCCTTGTTGGGCTACATTTGTGATAAAGGGGACCCATGCCAGGGCAAAGGCATCCTCTTCTATTTGTCCCCATGTCAGTTTCAGTTTACTGGTTAGTTTTTCTAATAAGGCTGTTTCCCATACGGTGGTACCTCTTGTTACAGATGCTTCAGGTTAAATATGCTTCAGGTTACAGACTCCGCTAACCCACAAATAGTACCTCAGGTTAAGAACTTTGCTTCAGGATGAGAACAGAAATCGTGCTCTGGTGGTGCGGCGGCAGCAGGAGGCCCCATTAGCTAAAGTGGTGCTTCAGGTTAAGAACAGTTTCAGGTTAAGAACGGACCTCCAGAACGAATTAAGTACATAACCCGAGGTACCACTGTACTAGTTGATACCATTGGTCCATGCTTATTCCTGACAAGTCTCTCCAGTGTCTGGCTATGGTGCTTCTGGCTGCTGAGAGTAGGTGGGCTATGAGCTTTTTGTGATGTGAGTGGGCATTATTGTCTGGGAAGATGTTCAGTAGGGCCAGTTCTAGTGTGACTTCTAACACTTGCTTAGTTATTTTGCATATTTCTTGTATGATTGATGTCCAAGACACAAGATCTACCCACCTTGGAAGAATGGCAGATGAAGGTGATAGACTACATGGGACTGGCAGAAATGACTGGCAGAATCCGAAACCAGGGAGGAGAGACAGCGGAAGAAGATTGGAAGAAATTCAAGGACTATCTTGGGAAATATTATAAAATTAGTGAACGTTAGATTGATGTTGGACTGAATCTAAGTGGTCACCAGCTGTAATGATTAAGATAATTGGGGGGGGAGAAGAAAGAAAGGTGTAAAATTAAGTGAAAATTGAGGGTGAGGATTTGCTGAATGAATAATTTGAATTGGAATGCAAAAAGGGGAGGTATGAGGAGGTCCGAGAAATAAGTTAAAAGAAAATAAGTGAATGAAATTATATGTGTTTTTAATTTTTGTATTTTTGTATTTTGTCTTTTTTGTATAAATTTTGAAAGGTTAATAAATATATTTTTTAAAAATAAATATGATTGATGTCCAGAAGAGTTGGGTTTTGGGGTGCCTACTAGCCAAGAAGGCTGTGTTCTGCCTCCACAGTGGGAGACAGCGAAGCTTCAGAATGCAAGTTGCTGGAAATTGCAGGGGGGGGGGGAGTTGTTCTTGCACTCAAATCCTGCTTGCTGGTTTCCCACAGCACATGCAGCTGTTCAGCCGCTTTGAGAACAGGATGCTGGAGGAGATGGGCCAGATTGAGGTTGGATGAGGCCTTCCGCTCCTGAAGGTCATGGGGCCCTTAATGTCCAGCTGTTCTTTGTCAACAACAAATGGTCACTGTTTTTTGTGTTGAATATATGCTACAGTGGTGCCTCGCAAGACGAAAAGAATCCGTTCTGTGATTCTCTTCGTCTAGCGGTTTTTTTGTCTTGCGAAGCAAGCCCATTGAAGGATTAGCGGATTAGCGCTATTAGCGGCTTTTATGATCGGATCAGCTGATAAGCGGCTTAGCGGCTTAGAAAAAGGGGGGGAGGGGAAAAAACCAGCAGGAACTCGCAAGACATTGTCGTCTTGCGAAGCAAGCCCATAGGAAATTCGTTTTGCGAAGCACCTCCAAAACGGAAAACTCTTTCGTCTAGCGAGTTTTCCGTCTTGCGAGGCATTCGTCTTGCGGGGCACCACTGCATATGGAAATTTATGGACCTCATAGGTATCTCAAGCCATTTGCACATGTTGCCACAACCAGTCCATGCAGAATGTAAAAGACTCTGGGGTTGCGGCGCTCATCTCGCTTTACTGGCTGAGGGAGCTGACGTACAGCTTCCGGGTCATGTGGCCAGCATGACTAAGCCGCTTCTGGCGAACCAGAGCAGCGCACGGAAACGCTGTTTACCTTCCTAACAGAGTGGTACCTATTTATCTACTTACACTTTGACGTGCTTTGGAACTGCTAGGTTGGCAGGAGCAGGGATCGAGCAACGGGAGCTCACCCCGTCGCGGGGATTCGAACCGCCGACCTTCTGATCAGCAAGCCCTAGGCTCTGTGGTTTAACCCACAGTGCAGAATGTAGGCACTCTATATATAGAAATGAGCAAACCAGTGATATTTCAGGTAGCAGGGTAGCAGGCCCATGACTTATGTCATAGGAGCCTACACAACACAAAACACGGTTGCTGTATGTAGATTTTATTTTATTTGTTTTTTATCTTATATTTTGGAAATGTACATCCAGTTCTTTTTTTCCTTTAATTTTTTTTGGGGGGTGGGGCTAAGCTATAGCTTGTTTAGCTTATATGTAAATCCGCCACCGGCCTGATCCACAAGGCTCTTTTCATGCTCTTATTAAATCTGGTGGCAGTGGACAGGTGAGGCCTGAGTGAAAGGGCCCATCTCCCCTCACCACTTTGGCTGACCTGCTTCCATCTTTGGGCATCATGGCTCTTTGAAGATCCTCCACAACCCGACACCCTCCAGGTGTTCTGAACTACAATTCCCATCAGGCCCAGCCAGCCACAGCTGAAGATGATGGGAGTTGCGTACATAGTCCAAAACAAGATCTTGCCGCTTCCTCTTCCTCTTCCTCTTCCTCTTCCTCTCAGGTCCACCCTGCCTGCTCCCTCACTCATCCAGCCTCTGATGCTGCAGAGGTTAGCGGCAGAGGTAAGAATCTGCCCAATGGGACCTGTGCCAGATCCATCTTCCTCTCCTGATTTATTAAGCTGTGTGCTTGCCCTGCCTCCTCTAATAGCTTGCAGTACTTTCCTGCCTCTTGAAGAGAGAAAAGTGTTAGCCTGCGACGTCAAACGTCAGCAGCAGCAGCAGCAGCACCGAGATTTCATTTAAGCCAAGGCTCGAATCTGGTTTTTAGGGCCAGTATCAGCACTGGTAAAACAAAGGGGACCCGATGGCAAAGAAGATCAGTGCTGAGCATGCGCAGAGTGTACATCACTCACTACCACTGAGCAATGAACTGCACATCAGGATTTAGGAAGCGTGGATGAGCTTGGTGCCCAGTGAGCTCTCTCTCTCTCTCGGAATTAGGCAGTCAGTAGAGCCCAGTAGTACCCAAAGTGGGGATTTCCATGTCTTGGAGGAGAATTACCTAGGAGGGTACTAAGAGGCAATGGGGGTGGCAGGGGGCGCTGGAGACAGACCCTCTGAGGACGTTGATTGCTTATTTATTATGGGCCATGCTAGAGGGTATAGAGCAAAACACCTTCCTCAATTCTTATTGAAAGTTTTACTGCCCTCAGAGAGGAATACACCAAAGAAGAAGAAGAGGAGGAGGAGGAGGAGGAGGAGTTTGGGTTTGATATCCCGCTTTATCACTACCCGAAGGAGTCTCAAAGCGGCTAACATTCTCCTTTCCCTTCCTCCTCCACAACAAGCACTGTGAGGTGAGTGGGGCTGAGAGACTTCAAAGAAGTGTGACTGGCCCAAGGTCACCCAGCAGCTGCATGTGGAGGAGCGGAGACGCGAACCCGGTCCCCCAGATTATGAGACCACCGCTCTTAACCACTACACCACACTGGCAAGAAAATCACCTGTGTTGCAAAACACTCTGAACAACAACAAGCAACACGTTGGCTAATAATGTACTGGCAATATTTGTATAACACCATTGTTGTTGTTGTTTAGTTGTTTAGTCGTGTTCGACTCTTCGTGACCCCCTGAACCAGAGCATGCCAGGCCTTCCTGTCTTCCACTGCCTCCCGCAGTTTGGTCAAACTCATGCTGGTAGCTTCGAGAACACTGTCCCACCATCCCACCCTCTGTCGTCCCCTTCTCCTTGTGCCCTCCATCTTTCCCAACTTCAGGGTCTTTTCCAGGGAGTCTTCTCTTCTCATGAGGTGGCCAAAGTCTTGGAGCCTCAGCTTCAGGATCTGTCCTTCCAGTGAGCACTCAGGGCTGATTTCCTTCAGAATGCAGAGGTCTGATCTTCTTGCAGTCCATGGGACTCTCATGAGTCTCCTCCAGCGCCATAATTCAAAAGCATCCATTCTTCGGCGATCAGCCTTCTTTATGGTCCAGCTCTCACTTCCATACATCACTATTGGGAACACCATAGCTTTAGCTATACAGATTTTTGTCGGCACTATACTGCTTCAAAATTCATAAACAGAAGACATATAGTATGTGCACAGAGTCACAATCTAATAAAAATCGAATAAATGTTCCATGAACAGGAATGGTAGGAGTGGTAAATCACTGTCAAGGATCACTGAAATGGAGGCAGAAGGCCTTTCCACAGTCAATATCCTACAAACATGAGATGATGGGTGCTCCGAACGCCACAATAGGGTGCTCTGGGCACAGCAGCAGACAGAACAGTTCTTCCAGGATAATGAACTGTTTCAATGATAAATCTTCATCAGCAAATTAATAGTCCCCAAAAGTACATCAAATGGCCATGGATCAGTTATCACTAAAAAGTGCAGTAAGCTGATGTATTTGATATACTTTTGGGGACTATTAATCCATTTCAGGGATCTTTGATAGTGACTTACCACTCCAACCATTCCTGTTCATGGAACATTTATTTGATTCTTATTAGTTTGTGACTCCATGCACATATTACATGTCTTCTGTTTATGAATTCTGAAACGGTATAGTGTTATAAAAATATTGTCAGTATATTATTAGCCGATATGTTGCTTGTTGTTGCTCAGAGAAGAATGGATGGCAAAACTGTTGGAGTATGCAGAGATGGTGAAATTGATGGGGAAGATCAGAAACCAGGAAGATCAAGTATTTTGAAAAGACTGGAGTAAATTCCTAATTCACTCAAAAGACCACTGTAAACAGTTAAAATTGTTATGTACTGAAGTTCTCACCCTGCGCCAGCAGGGGGATACTGTAGATAGTTATGCAAATGAAAGATCGAAAGTGACGTTCAGTGATTGGATAGTTTTAGAAAGTTGCTACAGTAACGTTGTACTGGAGCTCTATATAAGCAGGCTGACTGAGCCCTTCAGTTCAGTTCTTTTCTGGCCTCTGAATAAAGAAGAGCTGTTTGAAGAATCGCTGTGTCGTCTGATATGTTCACCCACAACTTAACAAAAATCATTGGCAGGGATGTGATGACACTTGTAATGTGGAATTAACTACAGTAACTATGGATATGTAACAGATGGATAATGGTAAAAGATGCAGAAAATCTAATTTTAAATACGGAACCCAGGGAGGGAGAGGAGGAGGCCCGAAGGTTCAAAAGAACCTTTTATTTTAATCTTTGAAATGGTGAAAGTTAAAATGTATAAAATTATGTAAAACATATATATATATAAAGTTTTTCTGCCCTCGTCACTTTCAAAACCATTTCCTTTGGCCATTTACGATTCTGAGTCATCACAAGATAGCCAGTTATTGGTAATAGCTGGCGCCGGTGGATCAAGTTCAGTTTAGCTGAATTAATTAAACGAAGTAGTTTTAATTGGAGTTTGACTAAAGGTGCAATTGATTCTTCCTGTTTTGAATTTCTTTGTGTTATTATCTTCCTTAGGGGGTCGTGCAAACCGCTATTTGGAATAATACTTTTTTTATCGGGTAGGGGGCCCTGGGATGGGTTTATGCAGTGCTATTTTTCTAGAAAAAGTGGTGCTGGAACTCACCAAGAACATCTAAATCAGGGGTTCGTAACCTAAGGCCCATGAGCCAGAAGTGGCCACAGAGGCCGTTTAACCAGCCCATGAGCTGACCCCGAACTGAGCCGGTGCAGGGACTCTCTTCAGCGGCTCCAGAAATCACTTCTGCACATCATAGAATCATAGAGTTGGAAGAGACCACAAGGGCCATCAAGTCCAACCCCCTGCCAAGCAGGAAACACCATCAGAGCACTCCTGACATATGGTTGTCAAGCCTCTGCTTAAAGACCTCCAAAGGAGGAGACTCCACCACACTCCTTGGCAGCAAATTCCACTGTCGAACAGCTCTTACTGTCAGGAAGTTCTTCCTAATGTTTAGGTGGAATCTTCTTTCTTGTAGTTTGGATCCATTGCTCCGTGTCCGCTTCTCTGGAGCAGCAGAAAACAACCTTTCTCCCTCCTCTATGTGACATCCTTTTATATATTTGAACATGGCTATCATATCACCCCTTAACCTCCTCATGCCCAGACCCCGGAAATCACTTCTGCGCAGACGCAATTTTCGGCATCTGGGCATGCGCAGAAGCAATTTCTGGCACCAAGGACATGAGCAGATGTGATTTCTGTCGTTGCGCTGCGCTGGTATGGCTCACAGAGGATCTCCGCAGGCCCATGCCCAGTAAGCTTTGCCAACCCCTGACCTAACTCGTTCTCTTAGAATGGCTATGGTGCCCACCTGAGAGGTGCCAGAATTGAGTTCTGGCGAGTTCAGGCTGAAAAAAACAACACCTGGGTTTATGGAACCGAGAGGGAGCCTCCCCCCAAAAAATGTTGGTTGCCACTGGTGTAGCCTGACAAGGAGGAATTGGGCCCTTGGCTGTTTCCAGCCTTCTGAAGCTATTTTCTTCAGTCGGGGAAGAGGATAAAATGAGAAGGAACTGCCCACTAGAGTCTGAAAGGGACCAGAAAACACAAACTGACAAGACAGGCCAAAGGCAGGACTCCAGGCACAGCTGTGTTGTTAGTATTGTTCCATGCCACCCCAATCTCTGAGAGACTCCTGGGGTTCTGGGCACTTACCCAGGTTTGGCTTCCTTAGAATGGAGCTCATCGGAGACAGTGGCGTCTTCAGGAGATCTGGTTTTATTTGCAGATATATAGAACCGGAACATAAGGTAGAGCTCAGTGCATTAAGACCTGCTCCCTGCCTTGCAGGCTTTTCCCACGTGGCCTGGGAGGGAGGGGCCCAGACGGACTCCAGCTACAAAAGCTGAGGCTGCTGAACAGACTCTTGGGCTAGGGCAGGCATCCCCAAACTTGGCCCTCCAGATTTTTGGGGACTACAGTTCCCATCATCCCTGACCACTGGTCCTGTTAGCCAGGGATGATGGGAGTTGTAGCCCCAAAACATCTGGAGGGCTGAGTTTGCCTATGCATGAGCTAGGGGATTGTTTAGGGGTTTTCGTTGGGTAGGCTTGTTGTTGTTACTGATACAGTCGTTGTTGTTACTGATACAGTCGTACCTTTTTGAACAGCTTAGTTCTTGAACGTTTTGGCTCCTGAACACCGCAAACCTGGGAGCGACTGTTCCAGTCTGGGAACTATTTTTGGAAGCCAAACATCTGACGGGGCTTCCACAGCTTCCAATTGGCTGCAGGAGCTTCCTGCAGCCAATCAGAAACCACGCTTTGGTTTTCAAACGTTTTGGAAGTCAAACGGACTTCTGGAACGGATTCGGTTTGACTTCCAAGGTACGACTGTATTAATTTTTGGTATCTTTAGTTTAGATCTTATGATTTATGTGGAAATCGCTCTGTTTGGTTGTGTGCTTTTTGATATTTTATTTATTGTATATGACTACTTTTGCGACGTTTGTAATTATGTAATTGTTCATATTTTGTAAGCCACCTTGAGGATGGTTTTATGTTTGGAGAGGTGGCATACAAATAAAATGATTGGTTGCTTAACACTCCAACAGATCTTGCTTCTCAATTACACACAGCTTTTGATCCACCAAAGAGCAGTTTGATCTCTGTGTCTCCATCTTCTCGCCACTTTCTAGCTCAGCTCATGTAAAACCCTTTGGCGATTGTTCTCCCAACTAGTAATTAGGCGAGGGGGGCAGTAAAGGCACACCCGTTAACCTTGGTTATAGCTCTTGCAACCTGATTCCTTCTTTTGGGATGTTGGTGAGGACACTTGTGGCCAGATAAGGTCACTCTCCTTCAAAGAAACTTTTCTGGCTAGTTCAGCAATGGAGTCCTCTATTGGGTTCTAACTCTCACTGGGCGCAGGACCCCAAGAAGTGGAAGTGAGCCAAGTGTGTCATCCAGACAGACCTCCCCAAACCCACATCATTATTATTGCCCCCCAAGTCCCAGATAAGAGGCTCCCATTAAAAGGTAAAGGGACCCCTGACCATTAGGTCCCATCGCGGATGACTCTGGGGTTGCGGTGCTCATCTCGCTTTACTGGCTGAGGGAGCTGGCGTACAGCTTCCGGGTCATGTGGCCAGCAAGACTAAGCCGCTTCTGGCAAACCAGAGCAGCGCATGGAAACGCTGTTTACCTTCCCACCACAGCGGTACCTATTTATCTACTTGCACTTTGAGGTGCTTTCGAACTGCTAGGTTGGCAGGAGCAGGGACCGAGCAACGGGAGCTCACCCTGCTGTGGCGGTTCGAACCGCCGACCTTCTGATTGGCAAGTCCTAGGCTCTGTGGTTTAACCCGCAGCGCTACCCACGTCCCAGATAAGAAGCTCCCATTAATGTAATCCAAAATGCCACCAGTCCACTGATGCCAGGACAGTCCTTGGCACCAGCTGGGCAAGGTGGTTCTGCTGCCTAGGGGCGAGGACAGGCTGGCTGATGTAACGGGAAGGCAAAGCAAATCCTTCTCAGCTTGGCAAGTCACCACCACAGTCCCTGCAGCTGCACATTTGTGACCACCCAGCAAATTCTGACCCTCCGTCAGATGTCTTGCCCGCTTGGCGAAGGAGGGAGGCGGAGCGGGAGCAGTGCCAAAGTTGCTTAAATGACTCGGCAGTGGAAAAGAGGCTCATTTTCTCTGGCAGCCGAGGAAGGCTCAGGTCTTCTGATAAGGTTAGCCTTGTGGATAAGAAAAGAAATTGACCCGCAGGGAACTGCCTCTGAGCTCTCCTGTGGGCCTCCTGAGGGATGGATGGAAGGATGCCTGAGATCTGTTTGAGAGATTTGAACAAGATTCTGCAATACGACCTTCACAGACTGGAGAACTGGGCACAAGCTAACAAAATGAATTTCAATAGGGGCAAATGTAAGGTCCTGCCCTTAGGCAGGGAAAACCAGTTGCACAGATATAGGATGGGGAAACATCTGCCTTGATAAGGGTACATGTCAAAAAGATCTAGGGCTCTAGGTGGATGCCCTTTAGGGTTTGTTTGTTTGTTTGTTTGTTTGTTTGTTTGTTTGTTTGTTTCATAAAATTTATACCCAGTTTGACCTTAAAAACAAACAAGCCTCAAAGCAGTTTACAAAAAGATGCAAACAAGAAAATAAAAATATATATTACAACTGTGCCTTAAAAAGGTAAAGGGACCCCTGACCGTCAGGTCCAGTCGTGGCCGACTCTGGGTTTGCGGCGCTCATCTCACTTTAGTGGCTGAGGGAGCCGGCGTACAGCTTCCGGGTCATGTGGCCAGCAGTGCGAACCAGAGCAGTGCACAGACCTTCTGATCTGCAAGTCCTAGGCTCTGTGGTTTAACCCACAGCGCCACCCACGCCCCTCAACTGTACCTTAAAACAGACAAAAGCTAAAATACAAAAATGGATTAAAATCAACAACTTCCTAAGCATCTGGGTTGTTGGGTAAGTTTGTCTAAAGAAGGATTTTAGCATTGCCAAAGAGAGAAGGGTGAAGGGGGCTGCCTGATTTCAACAGGCAGGGAGTTCCAAAGCGCAGGTGCTGCCATGCGGAATGATCAAATTCCTACAAATACGTAATGGGCACTATGTGTCGCCAGTAAGAATGCCACGCATTGAAGCAGTTGTGTGGGCTCATGTGGGGAAGGCGATCTTGAGGGTAAACTGTTTTGGTCCAGCTAGGTTTCTGTTATTTTAAAATCTGCCTAATGCTAAGTATGTGCACACCCAGCTAGGCAGGCATAACTTTGAGAGGGTCAGATGTGCAAAAAAAAAGAAAAGGGGAAAAACAGTGAAATAGACATTTGTAAAAAAAAAAAAAAGAAGAAGCTTTCCTACTTGGTATTGTAGGTAATGAAATACATAAGCAAGACAAAAGACTGTTTTTATATGCAACAACTGCAGCAAGACTGTTATTAGCCCAACAATGGAAGCAGAAAGAGATGCCTACGAAAGAAGAGTGGCAGACAAAATGGATGGACTACGCCGAGTTGGGTAAATTAACTGGGAAAATTCGGAACCAGCAAGACCAAACTTTCCTGAAAGACTGGAATAAATTTATAGTATATTTGAAAGACGACTGTAAACAACTGAGATTGCTAGTAGGGTTACAAGAAGTTTTGTAAGGATGATTTTATTAATTATTGCAAAGTATAATTTATAATTTTTATTTATGAAAAGGATTTAATAGTTATAACTATAATAATAAAATGCAGTTATCAGAGAGTAAGTTGGAAAACCATCAGCTGAGGAGGATGGAAGCCGTAGGTAGCCAAATGTTTGCTATTTTATATATAAGTCTGAAGTTATTTTTTTAAAATATGCGGGAAAATCTATTAACATTATTTTTTTAAAAAAAGAGAGAGATCAGAAATGAACCAGGAAAAGAGTGGAACAAAGACAGTCACATGCACCATCTGGTAAAAAAGGAAAAGAAAAACTAAGCTCTGCCAACAGACGAAGGAAGAAGTCGAGGCGAAGGTGAAAACAAGCAGGTACAGTCCGGCCCCTGGGGAGCAATTTCTCTCTGCTGCCTGCTCTCCACCATTAAGTGTTGCTAGCAACTAATGCAAGGATGTTCTTGGATTCAACTCCTGCAGCACAATATTCCCGGCACGAGCAAAACAGTTCCTAGGGGGCAGACCCCCCGCCATATGCTGAAAGCACATTCAGTGCAGAGGCAAAGCACATGGTCTATAGCAGGGGTCTGCAACCCGCGGCTCCGGAGCCGCATGTGGCTCTTTTACACCTTTGCCGCAGCTCCGGGGCAGATACTAGCGAGGGGAGGAGGCACATTGTGCACCCCGACACTCCCCACTGTGGCGGGCGCTGTACTGGCTGTGACGTCGCATGGGGGCAGTGCGTGCATTAGTCACGCACTGTCCCGACGTCACCTTCCCGCCCGCTGTCAGATCGGACATTAAGGTAAGAAACAATATATGCAGTGTTATATTTGTTCTAAATGTCGCAATGGTTTTGCGGCTCCCAGGTTTTTTTTCTTCAGAAACGGGTCCAAGTGGCTCTTTTTGTCTTAAAGGTTGCAGACCCCTGGTCTATAGGAAAGGAGAATCCGGCTCAACATTAGGAAGAACTTTCTGAAAGTAAGAGCAGAACGGACTCTCTTGAAAGGCGGCAAACTCCTCACCGCTGGAGATTTGAAAACAGAGGTTGGGGGGGGGGCATCTGTTACGAGTTCTTTAGCGGTGATTCCTACATTGCTGGGGGCTGAACAAGATGAGGTGAGGGGTGGTGGTGGTTAGGATCTAATAGAGTATTCTGTTGCTGAACCAACCCGCAGGTTTCTTGGTAAAAGAGTAAAAAAAGGTAAAGGACCCCTGGACGGTTAAGTCCAGTCAAAGGCGACTATGGGGTTGCAGCCAGTGTGGTGTAGTGGTTAAGAGTGGTAGACTCATAATCTGGTGAACCGGGTTCGCTTCCCCGCTCCTCCACATGCAGCTGCTGGGTGACCTTGGGCTAGTTACACATCTCTGAAGTCTCTCAGCCCCACTCACCTCACAGAGTGTTTGTTGTGGGGGAGGAAGGGAAAGGAGATTGTGAGCCACTTTGAGACTCCTTCGGGTAGTGATAAAGCGGGATATCAAATCCAAACTCTTCATCTCGCTTTCAGCCGAGCGAACCAGCTCTTGTCCACAGAAAGTTGTCCATGTCATGTGGCTAGCAGGACTAAACCACTACTGGCGCATGGAGGACAGTGATGAGTGCCAGAGTGCATGGAAATGCTGTTTACCTTCCCACTGCAGTGGTACCTATTTATCTACTTGCACTGGCATGCTTTCAAACTGCTAGGTTGGCACGAGCTGGGACAGAGCAACGAGAGCTCACCCCGTCACAGGATTCGAACTGTCAACCTTCCGATTGGTAAGCCCAAGAGGCTCAGTGGTTTAGACCACAGCGCCACCCACATCCCTTGGTAAAACAGTGACCTTAGCTGGCCATTTAAGTGTCCTCATCAGCATCCCAAAATAATGGGCTCGGTTGGGAAAGCTACAACTAACTGAGGGGGCCTCCTGGGCTAATGGGTGGGCCTTTCCTCCAACCCCTTCACCTAGCTGCTAGGTTGGAAAACAATAGCCAAAGAGGTGTGTGAGAGTGAGTTGGATGCAAGCTAGAAGTTGGATTCACAAGAGACCTGAATGCTTTGTGCTGGATCCAAAGTTACGACTCATGGAGAAGCAGTATCTGTTGGGAGGTTAATGCACTGAGACCCCAGTCCTATGCCCAGGTTGTCTGGGTGTGTGGGTAGATAAAACCATCTATCCTAAGGACACCAGTCTCTGCTGACCTTCATTCCAAAGAAGCGCAACCCGGGTATGCGCCTGGAACCCCAGGAGTCTCTCAGCACTTGGAGATCAGGGTGGCGTTTAATGATACAAAAAGCCACTGGGGACCACCAGCTCCAAAACACAACTCCCTGCTTTCTTCTCCTTCCCTTCCAAGGCCTTTCACCACATGAGTCAGCCCTGGGTCCATTCAGCCATGCTGTTGGCAACCGTGTGAGTTAACCTCTTACCAAGACTCATAACAGCTCCTTGCGTGAAAAGAGCCAGGAATTATTGCCAGGAATGGATCGCTTGAAGCCTCTGAATGCTTTGCAGAGCTGCGTTCTCAGGGTCCTTTGTCGGAAACTCTGGGTGGCAGAGGCCAGTCGCCATGCGCAGTGTGCATGTACCATAAGGTCAGAGGCAGTCCATGTGGTAGATGCCAGGTGTTATTGGACTACAACTCCCATGAAGTCCAAGCAAGGAGTTCAATTATTCCAGGAAGGCCCCAGATGTTGAGGTTGAGTCAGGCTGTTTGGGAGTGCAGTTCCCATCAACCCACCACGCGGATTGTGACTGATGGGTGTTGTGGTGTTTGACAGTGAAATTCATTCATATTATTATTATTATTATTATTATTATTATTATTATTATTACTACTACTACTACTACTTAATTTTTATCCCACCTTTTCCCCAGACAGGGACTCAAGGCTGTTTACAGACAAAACAGAAAGAGCTAAAACCATGGAAAATGCAATAATTAAAAAGCAATTTAAGACACACACAATCTGTTAAGGATACAGATAATACCACGGAAGCACCATGGCGCCAGCTCTTTCATTAAAAGCAGCCAGTTCCCAAAAAACCCATTGGAACAAGAAAGGTCTTAACCTTCTGGCTTCTTTAGGCAGTGAGTTCCAAAGTTGCCTGGGAGCAGCCACCGAGAAAGCCCCTTTTGCACACCCCCACCAAGCAGACCTGTGAGGGTGGCAGGACCAAGAGACAGGCTTCTCCCATCCCTGTCATCTCAATGTAGGCCTGGGAAAGACTCTCACTGGAGGCTTTGCAGAGCATCTTCCAATCCACAGAGACTGGGGTTAATGAACCTTTTTGAGACTGAGGGCCACAGTTCATTCTGGGTAGCCTTGCACAGGCCACATGCTGGGAGCCAGAAGCAAAAGTGGCAAAGCAACAAATGTGATATTTTTTAAAAAAATCTTTGTATAGTAGACTGGTAAATCTATACACACACACACACACACACACACACACACACCCTAAACAGCTCTAACCCCTATCCGGACAAGCAAGAAGCATGATCGGAGGTCGAGGACACATAGCAGCTGCCCTACATCATGCAAGGAGGGTCAAAAGTTGGCCAGTGAGATGTATGGTCCAAAGAGATCTCTGGAGAGACCTGATGGGTCACTACCCTCGCCACCAGTCTGAGGACCCCACGGCCAGTACTGATAGTACACTGGTACCTTTGTTCTCAACCGCCTTGGTTCTCAAACAACTTGGAACCCAAACACTGCAAACCTGGAAGTAAGTGTTCCGCTTTGCGAACTTTTTTCATAAGTCGAACATGCTCCGTTTTGAGTGTTATGCTTCTGATTTGAGTGCCACACTTCCGTTTTGAGTGTTACGCTGACAATTTGAGTGTTACGCTTCTGTTTTGAATATTACGCTGAGGTCTGTCTGTTTTTGCTATTTATTTTGTGTTTTTGCAGCTCTTTTTGTTTTGTTTTTGTGACTGTGTGGAACCCAGTTCAGCTACTGATAGATCGTGTGACTGCAGTACATTGTTTATTGCTTTCATTTTACGGATGAATGGTCTTCTCGTTAGATAGTAAAATCCAGGGGTCAGCAACCTTTTTCAGCAGGGGGCCGGTCCACTGCCCCTCAACCTTGTGGGGGGCTGGACTATTTTTTTTTGGGGGGGGGGAATGAACGAATTCCTATGCCCCACAAATAACCCAGAGATGCATTTTAAATAAAAGGACACATTCTACTCATGTAAAAACACGCTGATTCCCAGACACTCCATGGGCTGGATTTAGAAGCTGATTGGGCCGGATCTAGCCCCCGGGCCTTAGTTTGGCTACCCATGGTAAAATCCATGTTAAACTGCTGTTTTAGGGGTTGTTTTTAAAAGTCTGGAACAGATTGATCCGTTTTGCATTACTTTCTATGGGAAAACGCACCTTGGTTTTGGAACGTGTTGGTTTTGGAATGGACTTCCGGAACGGAATAAGTTTGAGAACCAAGAGACCATTGTACTGAGCTGAAGGAACCAAGGATCCAGTCTGGTAGGAGGCAACCTCCCCACGTTCCCATGCGCCCAGTGCATTCTCAAGATCCCACGCATGGTCATGTGGCGTGACCCTGACTGGTGGTGACAAGGACTCAAGAGCCGTCCCCTCCAAAACACGGTGTCAGAAGTGACCGGCAGGGGCTGGTCAACAGGAGTCAGAGGGGCTTACCTAGCTTGCTGCATGAGGAAGGTGGGGGGCAGGGAAGCTTCTGACAGGGTTCCTATTTTGTAATTAAGCTTCAGAAATATTAAAGGGGGAGAACTGATTTGATATGAAGAGAATCCAAAGGAAGGAGCCCTTGTATTTCAGATAAACACCCACCATCAACTACACTGCAGTTGGAAGGTCTTATTGCCCTTTCCATTTATTTATTCTATTTATTTCATAAAATTTGCACACTGGCAGCCCTCTTCTCCATGAGTTTGCCCAATCCTCCTCTGAGGCCATCTTGGTTGGGCCCCCTTAGTTTAACTATGCGCTGAATGAAAATGGACTTTCTTTTCCCTTGGGATGTGTGTATGTGGGGGGTCCTGCTCTGGCTGCCAGTGCCCTTGGCCCACCAGAACATTGCTGCTATGTGCTGCGCCCACCCATACAGACCCAGCGATGCCTTTATGCTCTCGTGGCTCATGCGCCAGGGCACATCTGTGTTTACTTGTGGTTGGGTCTGTCATGCAGGAGAGCCAGCCACAGGCCACAGGTGGGGCAGCACATGGAGATTTGGCCCCACACCCCCAAGCCTGTCTTTTCCATTACTCCTCAGTCTTTGCAGATAATACCCCGCCCATCTGGCTGGGTTTCCCCAGCCACTCTGGGCAGCTTCCAACTGAATATTAAAAAAAATACAGCACCAGACATAAAAAACTTCCCTAAACAGGGCCACCTACAGATGTCTTTTAAAAGTAGAATCGTTGTTTATTGCCTTGACATCTGCTGGGAGGGTGTTCCACAGGGCGGGCGCCACTACCGAGAAGGCCCTCTGTCTAGTTCCCTGTAACCTCACTTCTCGCAATGAGGGAACCTCCAGAAGGCCCTCGGCGCTGGACCTCAGTGTCCGGGCTGGACAATGGGGGTGGAGACGCTCCTTCAGGTATATTGGACTGAGGCCGATTAGGGCTTTAAAGGTCAGCACCTACACTTTGAATTGTGCTCGGAAACATACTGGGAGCCAAAGATGTTGCCAAAACCTAGTCAGACAAGTTTCTTTGCAAGATGATGGCATGAGCTGGCCACTGAAGTATCCTCATCCCAAAAGAATGAGCCATGCTGCAAGAGCTACAACTAAGCGATGGGGCCCTCC
Organism: Podarcis bocagei; assembly: GCF_964188305.1. Lineage (NCBI taxonomy): Eukaryota > Metazoa > Chordata > Lepidosauria > Squamata > Lacertidae > Podarcis > Podarcis bocagei. The sequence goes on from NC_138135.1 coordinate 4,367,768, forward strand.
AAACTAATGGGTGGGCCTTTTCCCCACACCCTGCCCTCACCCAGCAATAGCTAGAGGAGTGAGTCTGAGCAGAGCTGTGGAGAGGTTAGAAGATGGAGACACAGAGACCTGCTTGCTCTGTGCTGGGCCCAAAGCCATGACTAATGGAGAAGTAAGATCTGTTGGGGTGTTAATGCTGTGAACCCCTCTTCCTTAGCCTCAGGCTGTATAAATGTGTAGATAAAACCACACAATCTCTGTTGACCTTCTTTCCAAGGAAAGAGAACCTGGGTAACTGCTTCTGGAACTCCTGGAATCTCTCACCACCAGGAGATTTGGGTGGTGTGTAACAATACTGGCTTACAAAGCCTGACCTGCCTGAAGCCTGGTTACCTGACAGAATGGCTTCTCCTGGGCAGATCTGGGCGAGATCACATTCATCCAGTGCTTTACCAGCTGCACTGGCTCCCAGGGGAAGACAGGGTCAGGTTCAAGGTGCTGGTTTTGACCTTTAAAGCTCAATGCGGCCAAGGACTCTCGTACCTGCGGGACTGCCTCTCCTGGTATGCCCCGCAGAGGATCTTAAGGACCACAAATAACAACACTTTGGAGGTCCAAGTCGCAAGGTGGTTTCATTGGTCTCAACAAGGGCCAGGGCCTTTTCAGTACTGGCCCCGACTTGGTGGAACGCTCTGTCCCAAGAGACCAGGGTCCTGCGGGACTTGACATCTTTCCACAGGGCTTGCAAGACAGAGCTGTTTCGCCTAGCCTTTGGTTTGGACTCAGTCTGACCCTTACGTTTCCCTCCCCTTATGGTTTTGACTTTTATAATGAGGCTGCATTTTAAATTGCATTTTAACCTGTATTTTAAATTGTTTTTCTCTTTTTCCTTATTATGTTTTTACTGAAATTTTATTGATGTTAGCCACCCTGAGCCCGGCTCTGGCCGGGGAGGGTGGGGTATAAATAAAATTTATTATTATTTATTACTATTACCTGTCCATTTGTCAGGATCTGCAAGGGAGACTCTCTTAGTTGTTCTGCATGTCAATAGCCAAGGCCTACCATGTGGCAGCATAAAGGAGAACTTCCTCAGTCGCCAGGCTTAACCCTTGGAACGTCCTCCACTCTACCTTCTCCTTTTCACCTTAAGATGCCTGTTGGTTATCTAGCTAGTCTTTTGGTGAACTTCGTTGCCAGAGCTGAACTTTATATAAGCTGGCCATGGGGACTGGGGTTGATGGGAGTTGAAGGCCTAAACATCTGGTGGGCACCAAGTTGAGTAAGGCTGCAGCTCTCTTAGCCCTCTAATGATCTATTCTGCCATGTGAGCTCCTGGAGGTGTTGGAGAAATTAAGTAAGAACCTGCCGGATCAGGCCAAAGGAGGCCAACCGAGTCCAGCATCCTGTCCCCATATTGGCCAACCAAATGCCTGTGGGAAACCAACAAGCAGGATTCGGGCATCAGAACACTCTCCCCTCCCTGCGGTTCCCAGCTGCTGGGGTTTAGAAGCATCGCTGCCTTTGACCGTGGAGGCAGAGCAGAGCTATTGTGGCTGGGAGCCAACAATAAATAGCTTTATCCTCCACAAATTTGTTTGATCCTTTTTTAAAGCCACCCAAGTTGGTGGCTCAAGAGGCAGGGAGTTCCATAGTCTCCCCAGCACATCCACAAACATCCATTCCTTTGGTAGGTGCATCCTCTCTCAAAATAAGTGAAAAAGTCTCAAAATGTAACTGCTGTTAAAAGGAAGGTCATCGCAGAGCCTGCTTTACCTAGAGAGGGATACGAAGCTCTTGTGCCTTCACATTTGAGTGTGAGAATGGCAGACATCATGAAAGACCCCCTTCCCACCTTCTCCTTCAGATAAGCAGCGGATGAGAGCCATAGGCAGCCAGTCATCTCTCTCCTCAACATAGTCCACACCTTTTGGCCACCTCACCATCCCCAAATGCTCCCTGTGGGCCCATGTGACAACCGCCAGGGACCCCTGGACATCATCTCTTCCCCTTGACCTGACCTGCGATGGTTGCTGGAGTCCAGAACAGTCCTCACCCAACACAACCTTGGAGGTTGATGCAAGGAAAAGCATCCCTTGGTTTTTTCCCCAGGACCCTCACACCCGGAAGCTCCATCTCTCCATCTCTAGAGAGCCCCACAGAACAGACACCAACTTCTAACTTCCTCTCCCTTATTCAGGAAGCCCAAGATTTGCTTCCCCATCTCCAGGGTGACGCCTTTCCAAGCACTGATGATGGAGAGGTAGGCTCTAAAAGCAGCAGCAGCAAACGCGACATATCACTATTCCAGCTCTGCAGCAGTTACCAGGGGTTACAAGAGGAACGCGCTGGATCTCCCCGCCCCTGGGGGGAGGCAGCAGGATCCCCTGTGGCATCGCTGCATCAAGGTGGATCTGGCTTCCTGGACTCAAGAGATGGGGGTGGGGAGAGAGTACCTGGCGCCTCCCAGGTACCCTGAACATCACCAATGCTTTTTAGGCCACGATGATGCCCTACGTGCAGTTAGGGACCTTGTTCCCTGATGCAACTCCCCAGGTGTGGGGCCTCACATCAACCACCTGCCGCCACCTGCCCGTGGAACCAGGTGTGGTTCTTGCCTTAATAGAGCCCTGGGCAGTGGGCACAGCTACTGTTTGGCATGGCCAGGCCCCTTCCTCTTCCACACCAGTACTTTGGGAGGGCAGGAGGCCAAGCCAGGAAGCACCTGTTCCCACGGCCTCCAAGATCCATCTAAAAGAGGCCCATCTCTGCAAATGGGATCCAAGGCCCCCAGTGGGGACAGGAAGGGAAGAAGGAGATAAAAGCCTGGAGCGTGAGAGAAGGGGGGGGGGGAGGAGGTTTGAGGGTTGGCTGGGGCTTTGCCAAGGGATCCACTTTGCTTGCAAAGCAGCGGGGCAAGGAGATTAATCAAGCGAAATCTGCTGGGTTTGGCAACAAACACATTAAAGGATTGGATGGATGGGAGGAGGGGGAGGCAGAAAATATGTGGGGGAGCTTGCAAAGCTCTGCACGGTGTTGATCCCAAGGGCACGTTGGGGCGGGGCAGAGGGGGTGGCGGCTTCCAGCGTTGCAGCAGTCTCTGAATTGGGAATTCCCCAAGGGACACCCCCCCCCAGCCCCTGAAAACAGCAAGGGATGGATCCAATGGGGGGTTCTCAGCACGGAAGGGATGAGGCCAGCCCTTTGTAAGGGTAGGCCGTGGGGGCGGGGAGGGGGGCTTTGCCTGCGACCCAAAGCAGGCCCAGAGTCTGGTGGTAAGAGGTATGGGGCCGGCCCAGGCCTCCGGGACGAGGCAGAGCCCAACAGATGATCTTCCGAGGGGGGGGGGGGCGAGAGCAGAGAACAGCCAGGCCTTGGGGGGTATATTTCCCCCTGCCCACTCTGTCCTCCTGGGGTCGAGAGCCTGTCTCTACGTCCTAGAAGGCCTCGGGGGCAAATGTGGGGAGGCCAACGTGACGACACCCCCTACTCATTGCAGCTCTAGGTTAAGGAAACCCTCCAGCCCCCAACCTCGTCAATCCGGGGTGGGGTTTGATGCCGTGCGGGGGATTCCGCGCCCGCCCGCCCGCCCCCACTCGCCCACCCCCGGGCACCTCGGAGCCCGGCCGGGCGGGGCTGCGCCAAGCCAAGCGCGTCGGCTTACCTGCAGCCCGGCGGGGAGAGCGAATGGAAGGTGGAGAGCGAGAACATCTCCGCCCGATCCGCCATCTTCTCCGCGGCGCAGCCGAGCCGGGCTGGGGCTGGGGCTGGCGGGGCGCACGGCAGGGCGAGGCTGTCGGGGACCAGGCGGGGCGGCGGCGAGGGCCGGGCTGCGCTGGAGAGGGCAGGCGGGCGGGCGGGGGCTGTCACTGCGGAGGCTGCTGATGCTGGTGCCCGGAGCCGCTCGCCACTGCAGCCATCACGCGCGCTCCGTCCGGCAAGGCCCGAGTAAACAGCGGCCGGGGGGGGGGGCGGAGGAGGGGGCCGCTGGCTGCGGAGAGGAGCGGAGGGAGGCGGCCTGAGCCAATACCCACCAGCCCGGCGCTCTCCGGCTCGACGACGCCGGGGGAGGAGGGGCGAGGCTCAACAGCGCCCCCCCCCCAATGCAGATGCGGCGCCGCTATAGCAAAGGCGGCGAACGAGGGGCGGAGGGGGGGGGAGGAGAGAAGGACTCGCGCCCTGAGCCTCCGATCCCCGCCTCCCCACAAGACAAAGGAAGGAAGGCTGTCGCCAAGGCTTTGGACGAGCCAGTCTACGGAACCTCTCCTCTCTCCCCCCCTTTTTGGGAGGTAGGGCACCCCACTTAGCAACCTCCCCGCTTCTCCGCCACCAACCGCTCCGCGCGGAGCCTGGCAGGAGGATGGGGAGCTGTCCGCCGGCTCTGGTGCTGAAGCAACGACCGTGGGGAGCTGTCCGTGTGCCCGGTGCTGAAGTGGGAAGGACCGCGCGCCACCGTGGGCGAAAGGGCAACCTCCACCAGGCCTGGGTCTCCTACGCCTCTATGTACGCAGCGAGGGTCTCCATTCTCCCCAGAGAGGAGAAGGAGCTGAAAAAGGGGGGTATCGTACCCCCACCGCCAGGGCTGGGCACTATTTGGTTTCCCCTGGTTTGCCAGCTTCTCCTGGAGAGAGGTGGCAATGTGGGCGTCCCAGCTGCCCCGTGACTCCTCCCCGGAGGCCGGGGAGGCGGGCGCATTGCCATAGTGATGCAGCCGATGGATAGGGATGTATCTGCAAGCCTGCTTCACGCCCGGTGGTTTTCTACACGGGGGTGGGGTATTTTAGGACCAAACAACTTGGAGGAATCTAGGCCAGCCCGGCTGCTGAAGGGACTGGCCTCCTCATGGCAAGAGCTATTGGGTGGCTGTTTGGATGAGAGACAGGCTTTGTGGCCTCAGGCTCGGTTGTTTGTGCGGAGCTCCCAGGAGCCTCAGGCGACGCCTCCGGGTTGCCAAGGTGGTGCTTGGTGGCTGCAAGGCGGGCGGCCCTTACATCCAGGGAAGGGCACTAGCTGCTCCCTTGGGGCAGCGGATAGGCTGCTGTTGGCAGCGTGACGGACACATGCGATGGCCCACCTGAACCTTATGCCGACCAGCCTACTCGGCTGCCAACACTGATCTCATCACCGCTCAAATGATAGGGTCATCAGAGCTGTCAGTTTGGATGAAACACTGGAATGGGATGAGGTGTCTGCCCACACAGCACCCTGTCTCTTCACAGCAGCACCTGATGCTCTGAAGACATCTGGCAGTAGTCACAGAAGCTCACACTCATAATTACTTCAGTGTAAGAAATGTGTAAGGGACGCGGGTGGCGCTGTGGGTTAAACCACAGAGCCTAGGACTTGCCGATCAGAAGGTTGGCGGTTCGAATCCCCGTGACGGGGTGAGCTCCCGTTGCTCGGTCCCTGCTCCTGCCAACCTAGCAGTTCGAAAGCACGTCAAAAGTGCAAGTAGATAAATAGGTACCGCTCCGGTGGGAAGGTGAACGGTGTTTCCGTGTGCTGCTCTGGTTTGCCAGAAGTGGCTTAGTCCTGCTGGCCACATGACCCGGAAGCTGTACGCCGGCTCCCTCGGCCAATAAAGTGAGATGAGCGCTGCAACCCCAGAGTCAGCCATGACTGGACCTAATGGTCAGGGGTCCCTTTACCTTTTAAGGAATGTGTACACCAGTCCTCCATAAGGATATGAGGAGAGAGCCTGCAGGGTCAGGGAAAGGGGGGCCCAACTGGTTGTGATAAGAATTTTAAAGTCTTGTTGTTGTTTAGTCATGTCCGACTCTTCATGACCCCCTGGACCAGAGCACGCCAGGCACTCCTGTCTTCCACTGCCTCCCGCAGTTTGGTCAAACTCATGTTGGTAGCTTCGAGAACACTGTCCCACCATCTCATCTTAGATATATAATAAATGTTCATAAATGCACCAACCAAGCACGTACATAGATCAGCACAGGAAGACCAACCTGAAACCATTTTTGATTCTCAAACTGACCAAATGTTTTCTCTGCAAGGTCAAAGGAAAATGGAAAAGCCTCCCCATTGTCTTTTCCTTCACAAATCCTGTCTTAAGGGTATGTCTTTGAATTAAGGGTATGTGTCTGAATAGGGTGAGCCTGTGACCTGGCTCAGGAACTAAGTAGTTATCATTACAAAAGATTGGCCAGGCTCCCCAGGGTATCCAATCAAGTGAGCATTAACAGGTAACTTATCAGACAAGATAAACAACACACTCAGATTTCTGCTGTAGACCACCTTTTCTGTGATGTAGGTATGATGTTTGTGGGGGTGGTCTTGGACTCCAGGGCAGGGAATTTAAAATGTCTAAATAAGGGCAGGCACTTTTGTTCTGGGTTCCTCCTCCCTCCTGCGTGTGATGAGCGAGGACCTTGTTACAACAGATCAATAAAGATCAGGCTTACCAGCGGCTTTGCTTCTCAATATTCTCTGGTTGGCCTCTGTTATTTTCTCCTACCAATAGGGAACCAACATAAGGACTCTATACGGGCTCTTGGATACCCCATAAGGGAAAAGGGGCAGGTTGATTTTGTTTACAACATAGTCCAGCATCTCCCAGTGGCCAACCAGATGCAGGATTTGAGCACAGGAGCCCCTCCCCGTCCTGTGGTTTCCAGCAACTGGGATTCAGAAGCGTTGCTGTGAAGGCACAGGACAGACATCACGGTTAGTAGCCATTGTCGGCAGCGTTGTTTTTTTGTGATATTCCTTAATAATAGCTCAAAAACTTCATTCATTTATTTTTTTGCGGCTTTGCCAAAAAAAAATTTCAACAACATTGGCAAAAAACAAAACAAAACAACAACAAAAAAAAAACCTTTGCCAATAAATCTGTCTGGAATTTCACGGTTTTGAACATAGCAATCCTGTCCTGCTTCAGTAAGACTTCACTTGAAGTTCTGTAGTAGTAGTAGTAGTAGTAGTAATAATAATAATAATAATAATAATAATAATAATAATAATAATAATAATGTATTACTTATACCCTGCCCATCTGGCTGGGTTTCCCCAGCCACTCTGGGCAGCTTCCGACAGGAGATTAAAAATACATTAAAACATCTGTGCCTGGTTCCGGGTTCTACAGGTCAAAAAACCTGGAATGTGTGTGACAGGTGGTGGCCTGGAGACCAAATCCTATGAGGCAAGGCTGGAGGAGCTATAGAATCGTAGAAAAGAGACCTGGGCAGAAGGTTAACCCTTCACAAGGTTGTTTAAAGGCACTGTTGAGGGTTGCTGCTTCATGTACGGCAGAGGGAAGGAGGTCACTCCACAGGGCAGGGGCGAAAACAGAGAACGTCCGTTTTCAGGTCACCACCCTGATAAGTTGGTGGTGCCATGTGAATTTCCCCATATGAACTCCGCAGGTCTGTGCAGCGGCAGGAGGTATTTTGGGTCACCTGAGCACGGATTTGTGTGTTAGCATCAATACCTTGAACATGTCCCAGTCGTTCGCTCAGCATCAGTGTAACGGTTTGCTTTCTGGATTCTCTTACCCATCCTTGTATGTTTTTGGCTGCTTTGCTTGATGGCCTTGCTTTGCAGGGATTTCTGCACTCCTGGGCCTTGCCTCAAATGGGTAATGAGTGCCCCATCTGGTCAAATGGGCCCACCAAGAAGAAGACCCTGCCTTGTATCCAATGACACAAGGACCCCTTTGCTGCATCAGGCAAAGCTCCATCTAAGCCCAGCATCATGTTTCCTACTATATTTGGAATTTAATTACTATATTTGACTTCAGGAAGTTTTCCCCAGGTAAGGCTGACCTGTTTCCGCTCACTGTTCCTCTCCCTATACGTTGGCTCACCATCTTGAACCACCTGGGACAATCTGTTCTGGCAGTCTCATTCCAAAGAGCCCCTCCTGTGGTTCTCTGCTGGTGGCACACTGGGATCTGCTGAGATTGGGGGAGGAGCTGGCTGCAAGGAGGTTTCACACAGGGAGGGGTGAAGGGGAGGAGGAGGGAAGGCAGCACCGGGGCAGGAAGTTCTCCTGCTCTCAAAGAGCAGACTACTACTACTACTACTACTACTACTACTACTACTAATAATAATAATAATAATAATTTATTATTTATACCCGTCCCATCTGGCTGGGTTTCCCCAGCCACTCTGGGCAGCTTCTAACTGAATATTAAAAGCAATACAGCATCAGACATTAAAAACTTCCCTAAACAGGGCCGCCTTCAGTTGTCTTTTAAAAGTAAAATAGTTGTTAATTGCCACAACATCTGCTGGGAGGGTGTTCCACAGGGCGGGCGCCACCACCAAGAAGGCCCTCTGCCTGGTTCCCTGTAACTTGGCTTCTCGCAGTGAGGGAACCGCCAGAAGGCCCTCGGAGCTGGACCTCAGTGTCCGGGTAGAACGATGGGGGTGGAGATGATCCTTCAGGTATACCGGACCGAGGCCGTTTAGGGCTTTCAAGGTCAGCACCAACACTTTGAATTGTGCTCGGAAAGGTACTGGGAGCCAATGTAGGTCTTTCAAGACCAGTGTTATGTGGTCTCGGCGGCCACTCCCAGTCAACAGTCTAGCTGCTGCATTCTGGATAATTGCAGTTTCCGGGTCACCTTCAAAGGTAGCCCCATTTAGAGCACATTGCAGTAGTTCAAGCGGGAGATAACCAGAGCATGCACCACTCTGGCGAGGCAGTCCGCAGGCAGATAGGGTCTCAGCCTGCGTACCAGATGGAGCTGGTAAACAGCTGCCCGGGACACAGAATGGACCTGCACCTCCATGGACACCTGGGAGTCCAAAATGACTCCCAGGCTGCACACCTGGTCCTTCAGGGGCACAGTTACCCTATTCAGGACCAGGGAGTTCTCCACACCAGCCCGCCCCCTGTCCCCCAAGAACAGTACTTCTGTCTTGTCAGGATTCAACCTCAATCCGTTAGCCACCATCATGCTCCAACCACCTCCAGACACTCACACAGGACCTTCACCGTCTTTACTAGTTCTGATTTAAAAGAGAGGTAGAGCTGGGTATCATCCGCATATTGATGAACACCCACCCCAAACCCCCTGATGATCTCTCCCAGCAGCTGCATGTAGATGTTGAAAAGCACACTGCCACATTGGCTGCTTCATAGAATCACAGAATATCACAGAATCTGAAGGGCTATCGCCTGGAAGACAGAGTGAGCTTGCTTTCTGCTGCTCCGAAGGGTAGGACCTAAACCAATGGATTCAAATGTCAGGAAAGCCATGTTACGGATTGGTTACAATACCATCAGTTACATGAAATGTTCAAATTAGATAGAAAGAATAGTTTTTTGGACCAAACTCACAATTCGAAAAAGAACTCCCACAAAACAAAGATAAACTTTTGTCTAAAATGTATATAACCTGTTATTCGAATGGGAAATGAAAGACAAGCTAGTTAAAGCCTCAATGACACACTGGGCAATAGAGATAGGACACAATATAGATTTCAACCTCTGGGGAAATTCAGGAAAAGCGAATTGAAATTTGCATGTTGTTCTTTGAAGGAGAACTACTTGAAAATGATTTACAGATGGTATTTAATTCCGAGTAGGCTTGCTAAAATGTGTAAGTCTGAATCAGATAAGTGCTGGAGGTGCAATGAGGTAGAGGGTATGTTTTATCATATGTGGTGGACTTGTGAAAGGGTAAAAGAATATTGGGAAATGAGCTATAATGAATTGGGGAAAAATGCTTAAAAGTACTCTCCACCTCCCAAAAACAGAGTCCGTTATGTTGGGGATAATTCAGACAGAAATTCCCAGGTATCAGAAAAGGTTATTTATGCATGCAACAACTGCGGTCCGTGTTTTGCTAGCCCAAAAATGGAAAACGAGTGAGGTCCCAACCAAAGAATGGCAACTTACCGTAGTTTTCGCTCCATAACACGCATTTTTTTCCTCCTAGAAAGTAAGGGGAAATGTATGTGCATGTTACTGAGCGAGAAGAGCCGCTGAATGGGGAGGAGAGAGGGACAGAGTGCCTGCTTCTTTAAAGGGGCAAAGCAGGAGGGGAGAGGAGCCGCTTACACGAGTGTAAGCGGCTCCTGTCCAGTTGGCTCCTTTAAAGCAAGCTGGCTCTCTGTATCTCTCTCCTCCCGCTTTGCTTTTCAGCTCGCTAAGGGCGGGGGAAGGAGGGAGAGAAGCAGAACCTGCTTGCTTTAAAGGAGCCTACCAGACAGGAGCCGCTTACACTCGTGTAAGCGGCTCCTGTACAGTAGCCTCCTTTAAAGCAAGCAGGCTCTCTGTCCCTCCAGCAAAGTTTTTCAGCTCGCTAAGGGGGGGGGGGGGAGGGAGAGAAGCAGAGCCTGCCCTCCCCACTTAAAACGTGATTACAAAGCACAGATCCACATGGATCCTCAGGATTTTTGCACTGGGTCACCCCAAATTCACCATCAGATCACATAGCATGTCCATGGCTACAGTTTGCACCAAAAAAATCACGTACCCACTGTTACCTGGGGCTGCAGTGGTGCAAAAACATGGTTACAAACATGGATCCACATGGATCCTCAGGATTTTTGCTTTGGGCTACCCCAAACTCACCATCAGATCACATGTCTGTGGCCACAGCATGAACCACAAAAATCATACATCCACTGTTTCGTTTAGAATATTTTTTTTTCTTGTTTTCCTCCTCTAAAAACTACATGCGTGTTATGGTCAGGTGCGTGTTATCGAGCGAAAAATACGGTAAGTTGACAGAATATGCACAACTTGAGAACTTAACCTATAGAATAAGAAAACAAGAAGAACATATGTTTAGAGAAGACTGGAAAACGCTTACTGAACATATGGAAAATAATTGTGTACAGCTGAAAACCCTGGCAGCATTAAGATAGATTCAACAGTGTAAATACATTTTGATGGATGCAATAATGGAATACTGAATGGTATAGTTTTTGTAAACTATGCAGGGATTTATGATATGTAAAATGAACCATGGAAAGAAAAGAAGGGAAGTCACTGACATCTTAAGGATGTAAATTGAGTATCTGAAATTGTAAAACAAAAAATTTAATAAAAAATATAAAAAAAACAAATGACATGAAATATTCTGAATAAACCTTAGGAATAATTTTCTGATGGCAAGAGCTGGTAAGACCTGTTCAGCCGTGGAATGGTACTCCTCAATGGAGATTTTGAAACAGAGGTCGGATGGCATGCTGTCATGAATTCTTTAGCTGTGATCCCTGTATTGCAGAGGGTTTGACTTAGCAGGGGTCAGCAAACTTTTTCAGCAGGGGGCCGGTCCACTGTCCCTCAGACCTTGTGGGGGGCCAGGCTATATTTTTTGGGGAAAATGAACGAATTCCTATGCCCCACAAATAACCCAGGGATGCATTTTAAATAAAAGCATACATTCTACTCATGTAAAAACACGCTGATTCCTGGACCGTCCGTGGGCTGGGTTGAGAAGGCGATTGGGCCTGATCCGGTCCCCGGGCCTTAGCTTGCCTACCCATGGACTAGACTGACGCTCAGGGTCCCTTTCAACTCTTAAGTCTGTAATTTTTATCAATGCACAACACACAATGCCTGGCTGCACTTTCCCCTGACGCAGTTTGGCTTCACTGAACCCCCCCCCTTTTTTTTTGCAGGTGGGGCATCGCTTTGCTGCTAGGAGAAAACAACAGCAGCCTGGTGGTTAGGAAAGTCACCTGTACAGGTGGGAGGGGAGGAGGCCCAGCTGGCAAGCACCTCTGCTCCAGTGGGAGAAACATGAAAGTAAGCAACCAAGCAGACCTGTGAGTTCAGCACTTGTGTGAGGAGCAGGCTCAGATTTCCCCCTTGCTTGAATTTACAAACGCCAGGAAGAGCGATCTTAAGTTCACTGCACATTATTCATTGAAGGACAACTACCTGAAAATGATTTATAGATGGTATCTAACCCTGAGCAGACTTGCTAAAATGTTTAAGTCTGAATCAGATAAGTGCTGGAGGTGCAATGAGGTAGCGGGTATATTTTATCATCTGTAGCGGACGTGTGTGTGTGTGTGTGTGTGTATGAATACGATTTTCTTTTCTCAAAATAAGTATCCATTTTCTAATCCCCCCCCCCCCCCGTTGACTTCCCTCAACTACCATTTCTGGTTTATTACATCAGATGATACATTCTGCTGTTTATATACACTATTATGTTATCACATTGTTTTACTTCTTGTTCTCTGTAAATAAAGTTGTAAATGTTTATTTAAATCCTGCCAATGAGACTATTTCTATACAGTGGTGCCTCACAAGACGAAAAGAATCCGTTCTGTGATTCTCTTCGTCTAGCGGTTTTTTCGTCTTGCGAAGCAGCCCATTGACGGATTAGCGCTATTAGCGCTATTAGCGTCTTTTAGCGGCTTATCTGCTGATCGGATCAGCTGATAAGCGGCTTAGCGGCTTAGAAAATGGGGGGGAGGGAAAAAAACCAGCAGGAACTTGCAAGACATTGTCGTCTTGTGAAGCAAGCCCATAGGAGATTCGTTTTGCGAAGCACCTCCAAAACGGAAAACTCTTTCGTCTAGCGAGTTTTCCATCTTGCGAGGCATTCGTCTTGCGGGGCACCACTGTATGTGGTGGACTTGTAAAAGGGTAAAAAAGTATTGGGAAATGATCCACAATGAATTGGGGGGGGAGTGTTTAAAAGTACATTTCCAAAAAACAAAAACCAGAGTCCTTTTAGATTGGGATAATTCAGATAGAAACTCTCAGGTGTCAAAAAAGATTATTTACGTATGCTACTACTGCGGCCTGTGTTTCGTTAGCCCCCAAATGGAAAACTAGCGAGGTCCCAACCGAAGAAGAATGGCAACTTAAATTGATGGATTATGTGCAGCTTGCAGATTTAACATATAGAATAAGAAAACAAGAAGAACATGTGTTTAAAGAAGACTGGAAAATGTTTACTGATTATTTGGGTGAAAGTTGTGTACATTTAAAAACACTGGTAGCATTAAGATAAATTCAACAGTGTAAACATGTTTTGATGGTGTAACAATGGATTACTGAATGCTTTACTTCATGTAAAATATGCAGGGGTGTATGGCATGCAAAATGAACCACGGAAAGAGAAGAAGGGAAGTCATTGATTTAAGGTTGTCTAAACGATTATCTTGAAATGTAAATTAGAAAAACTTAATAAAAACTATTTTTAAAAAAACGAATTTACAAACCCCAACTTTCTAGGTAAACAAGTTTAAATATAATAATAATAAAGTTTTATTTATACCCTGCCCAGAGCCAGGCTCAGGGCGGCTAACACCAATAAAATGACAATAAAACATAATGGGGGGGGGGGGACACGCAAAGAAACAAAAACCAGTTTATTACAATGCGGGTTGAAATACAGTTTAAAATGCAGTCTCATTTTAAAAGTAGCCCATAGATCAAAACCATAAAGGGAGGGAAACATAAGGGTCAGACTGAGTCCAAACCAAAGGCCAGGCGGAACAGCGCAGTCTTGCAGGTCCTGCGGAAAGATGTCAAGTCCCACAGGGCCCTGGTCTCTTGTGACAGAGCGTTCCACCAAGACGGGGCCAGTACTGAAAAGGCCCTGGCCCTAGCTGAGACCAATGAAACCACCTTGAGGGTTGGGACCTCCAGAATGTTGTCATTTGTGGACCTTGAGTTCCTCCGTTCGGCATACCAGGAGAGGCGGTCCCGTAGGTATGTGGGTCCTAGGCTGCATAGGGCTTTAAAGGTCAAAACCAGCACCTTAAACCTGACCCTGTACTCCACCAGGAGCCAGTGCAGCTGGTAAAGCACTGGATGAATGTGTTCCTGCGGCGAGGACCCCGTAAGGAGCATCGCCGCGGCATTCTGCACCCGCTGGAGTTTCTGGGTCAGCAGTTATGTAGGGAGAAAACCACCTGGGGTATTGGGGTTTCCTTGTATATCATAAAGGAGTGCCAAGTTCCAGGTATTACTCTTAGTATATACAGTCCTTGGAAATGGCTTACCTACAAGATTGCTTTAGTCCCTAGGTGCCAACTTGACAGGTTCCCCATAACTGCACTGCATTTTTAAGAACTCAGCCCTTTTGTACAGCAGCACACACTATGGAACTCCTTGCCTGTTTATATCAGCCAGCCCCTTCACTGCACTTTTCTTGGCATCTGCTAATAAATACTTGTTTTGACAAGTATGTTAGATATTTAGGAAGTTGATGCAAGTCTTAATATGTTTTTAGCCTATTGTTTAGCTTTGCGAAAGCCTTACTCTTGTTTATTTTTCTTATTGACTATTTTATTGTTTTATCCTTTTTTGTGTAAACCGCTTTGAGGTTTTGTTTGTTTTATTTTCTACAATGAAGTGATGTTTAGATTTTATGAAATAAAAACAGTGGAAATAGTGAGTGGCTGCAAGGAAGAATTAAGAAGCTAATGAAAAGACTGAGGATTAAAAACAGGGATTGCAAATTATTATTTTTAAACAAACTGCTGCTCACTGTTGCCAAGTGGGTCTGGCGCTGATGGCGCTGCCGCAATCTGCCTCTGCTCTGTTATTCAGGCAACGCACTTAGGATTGATTTTTCTGTGCCATTTAGGGCAAGAGAGCAAGCTGGATCAACATCTGTTCAGAAAAGGACACATCCCCAACCAACCAGCTTCCTTCCTTTCCTGGAACAGCTTAGCGCACAGCTGGAGGAGCTCGCAGACCACAACTGCTCATCGCCTGTCTTGACATCTTATGACAGGGGTCAGCAACCTTTTTCAGCCGTGGGCCGGTCCACCACCCCTCAGACCATGTGGGGGGCTGGACTATATTTTGGGGAAAAATATGAACGAATTCCTATGCCCCACAAATAACCCAGAGATGCATTTTAAATAAAAGGACACATTCTACTACGTACCTCTCCTGGTATGCCCTGCGGAGGACCTTAAGGTCCTCAAATGACAACACTTTGGAGGTCCCAAGTTGAAAGGTGGTTAGATTGGTCTCAACTAGGGCCAGGGCCTTTTCAGTACTGGCCCAGAGTTGGTGGAACGCTCTGTCACAAGAGACTAGGGCCCCGCGGGACTTGACATCTTTCCGCAGGGCCTGCAAGACAGAGCTGTTCCACCTGGCCTTTGGTTTGGACTCAGTCTGACCCTTATATTTCCCTCCCCTTATGGTCTTGATCTATTGGCTACTTTTAAAATGAGGCGGGGTATTTAAAAATGTATTATTATTTATTTATTATTATTATTACTCATGTAAAAACACACTGATTCCCGGACTGTCCACGGGCCGGACTGAGAAGGCCATTGGGCTGCATCCGGCCCTTAGTTTGCCTACCCCTGTCTTATGCAGCCACCGCTTTGCACATTAACCCAGCCACAGGGTCATGGAAATAAAACCACACAGAGCCTGGCAACCAGTTGTACATAATGGCTGTGAGACAGAGCACCCAGGATCCAGAGGGGTCACTGTGGTTGCAGAGGGGCACATTTGTAGATAAAACAACAAAGACCCTTGCAGCGTCTTTGTGATAAGCAGGTTTATTGTGATGAACTCACATTCTCAGATACATTTCAGCAGAGGCATTTTGCTGGGGCCTGGGTGGTGCACTCTGGGTACCCTTGGAATGACACAGAGAACTCTAGGATTGTGTGAAGCCACTTTTCATGCCCCCAGCACTGCTGCTGCTGCCCAAGAGAATCGCCTGGGCTGCTAGTATATTTGGGGTGGGGCAGGGAGGCTAAATACAAAGGACATTCTGGCCACAAAAGGCAACACAGCTTTGAGCTCTGGGCTTTTCAGTCCATTTGAAGCTGGAGTAGATTTCTGTAAATTAAGTGAGTCTATCGAATTGGCAAAATTAACTTCAATTATAAGATATCAATCAAATCAAAAGTTAAGAATGGAGTGGAAGTATTTCGAAGATTATATGTCAAAATATTGTTCTAAAAATGCTATGCTAATAGGCTTAGACTAAAAAATGTAAGCAATAACAAACCCAATAAAGAAAGAAGGAAAAATCAGAATTTAACAAAAATATAGAATGCAAGGGGGAAAAGTAGAAAGAAATATAAAGAAGTCGAATTGCTGTGGAGGGAAGCAGAGGGTGGGAGGTGGGTTTTATAATTAAGTGTATAATTATGCAGCTGTTGTAATTTAGATATTATATTTTATGTGAGGGAATCATTGGGAATTTTGGTTATTATGTATATATGTTAAGTTTCAGTAAAGATCTTTGAAGGGGGGAGGGAATAGATTTTTGACTTTATTTAAGACCAAGTCTGGACCACGGAGGTGAGATGAGCTGCAGATGTGAAAAGACACCACCTTCTCTGCTGAGCCCAGCTCAGTTCCCAGCCCTTGTTGCACCTGTTGTGTTTTGATTTGTTTACCTAGCAGATAAGGAGACACAATCCCGAAAGAGGACCTTCCAATGGGCCAGGAATGTCCGGCGTCAGGGGCGAGGCTCTCCTCCCGCCAGCAGGAGGTCCAGGTAGGCCCCTGCCAGAAGGTCCTCCTGGCGAACGCCCAGCTCCTTCATCAGCTGCCGGGCCACCTCTTCACCATCCTGGGGGCTCTGTTGCTCCTGAAGAACCACCTACGGGGATGGAACAGAAGCTAAGAAGAGGCTGCTGGGCAAGGCCAAGGGCCCTTCCAGACCACCATCCTGCTCTCCCGTTGGCCATCCAGATACCCCAAAGGCAAACCCACAAGCACAGTTTGAACACAAGAGAAGCTCCCCCTTCCTGAGGTTTCAGGCAACGGGGATTCAGAAGCATTTACTGCCTCCAAAAATGGAGGCAGAGTCTAGCTCTCCTGGCTTGTGGTCATCGCTATCCCTCTCCCCCTCCATGAGTTTCTCCAACCCTCTTTTAAAGCCATCCAAGTTGGTGGCAGCGAAGGCCATTCCACGTGACGCGTTGTTGGGGCGTCTTCTGTGTTTCCCGCACTAAGGGGGAGATCCCTTGGGGGAGTCGAGTGGGCTGGTCTACCAGTGAGGTGGAAAACCTAGACTGAAGCCAGACTGAGTGTGCGTGTCAATAATAATAATAATAATAATAATAATAATAAGAAGAAGAAGAAGAAGAAGAAGAAGAAGAAGAAGTAGTAGTAGTTATTATTTATATCCCGCCCATCTGGCTGGGTTTCCTCAGCCACTCTGGGCAGCTTCCAACAGAATAGTAAAATACAATAATCTATTAAGCATTAAAAGCTTCCCTAAACAGGGATGCCTTCAGATGTCTTCTAAAAGTCTGGTAGTTGTTTTTCTCTTTGACATCCGATGGGAGGGCGTTCCACAGGGCATGTGCCACTACCGGGAAGGCCCTCTGCCTGGTTCCCTGTAACCTCACTTCTTGCATGGAGGGAACCGCCAGAAGGCCCTCGGCGCTGGACCTCAGTGTCTAGGCAGAATGATGAGGATGGAGACGCTCCTTCAGGTATACTGGACCAAGGCCGTTTAGGGCTTTCAAGGTCAGCACCAACACTTTGAATTGTGCTCGGAAACGTGCTGGGAGCCAGCGGGAGACCGGTGTTATGTGGTCTTGGTGGCTGCTCCCAGTCACCAGTCTAGCTGCCGCATTCTGGATTAATTGCAGTTTCCGGGTCACCTTCAAAGGTACCCCCACGTAGAGCGCATTGCAGTAGTCCAAGCGGGAGATAACCAGAGCATGCACCACTCTGGCGAAACAGTCTGCGGGCAGGGAGGGTCTCATCCTGCGTACCAGATGGAGCTGGTAGACAACCACCCTGGACACAAAATGGACCTGCGCCTCCATGGACAGCTGTGAGTCCAAAATGACTCCCAGGTTGTGCACCTGGTCCTTCTGGGGCACAGTTACCCCATTCAGGGCCAGGGAGTCCTCCACACCTGCCCGCCCCCTGTCCCCCCAAAACAGTACTTCTGTCTTGTCAGGATTCAACCTCAATCTGTTAGCTGCCATCCATCCTCCAACTGCCTCCAGACACTCACACAGGACCTTCACTGCCTTCACTGGTTCTGATTTAAAAGAGAGGTAGAGCTGGGTATCATCCGCCTGCTGATGAACACCCAGCCCAAACCCCCTGATGATCTCTCCCAGGGGCTGTATGTAGATGTTGAAAAGCATGGGGGAGAGGACAGAACCCTGAGGGACCCCACAAGTGAGAGCCCAGGGGTCTGAACACTCATCCCCCAACACCACATTCTGGACACGGCCCAGGAGGAAGGAGCGGAACCACTGCATAACAGTGCCCCCAGGTCCCAGCCTCCATCTCCAAAGCAGTGTGCTGCAGTCCTGATAGGGTGGTTCTGAATGGGGCCTCAACAGGTCTTGGCAGGGAGCTGCAGCGATTAAACAGGAGGCACCCCTTGTGCTGCCTCCTCACCTGTATAGATAATATAGAGGACTCTCTGCCCAACTCCATAACTAGAACCCAATTTAGAAAGACGGTTTGATCTGGTTTCTTGGCTTCTGGTTTCCTCGCATCCCTTGCCAAAAGAAGCTGGAAGAACTCTGCCTGCACTTCTGTTCAGTCCCCCTGACCTGCCTAGATTTCTTCCACCTCCCCTCGGATCTGCTACCTTGACCAGATTCCTCTCCCCTGGTGCAACCAGATCCCACTGGGCCTTTATTCCGCTTTGCTCCTTTCTCCAGGCCAAATCCTGCCTTCAGTCTCAACTCCCAAGCCTCTTGTCTGAGCAATGCCTCCCTCCAGGGCCAGATTTCACGTCCGCTGGCTGACCTAGCACTCCCAGCTACCCTCACCTCCAGCTCCATGAAGTCGCCCAGCCCTTCCACGCGATCCACATGGACACGGGTCTGGCCCACCAGGTAGAGGCGCCGCTCCTTCTTCACTGTCCCCTGCACCCCAAGGGCCTGGGACAGCACATCCTGCAAGGGGAAGAGCGAGTGGGGGTCAGGCAGAGGGAGAGCAGCATTCACACATGCACATATCAGGTTCTCCACCAGGTCTACCAACCAGCCTGCGCATGCCACACGAAAGGTCCTGAGTTCGGACCCTGGTTGAAAGGCTCTCAAGGGAGGAGAGCTGGGAAAGGGCTCTACTTCTCTGCATCTCAGGCCTTGGACAGCAGCTGCCAGTCAGAGGAGGTCAGCGGCAGCATTATTATTCGCTGGGTTCATATCCCACCTTTCTACTAAGGCACCTGTAATGTGTATGGGTTGCTCGTGCGTAAGTTGCCGCCTCTCCAGGCTTTGTTGCCTTGCTAAACCTTTCAGTCTGGGCAGCCCTTCACTCCGTGGCTGCCTCAGTCACTAGCAGAATCCGTCAGTGGGCGTTTCTTAAATCTTTTCCAACATAAAAGTTGTTTGACACCCAGTCTCCTCCTACTCTCTCTGCGCGGAAGTCTTCTGCGCAGGGTGGGCGTGGGTAGCGGAGGACCCGTGCTCTCCCCGCTGGTGCCCGGTGAAGAGTCCTGGAGGCCTCTCGCCGATTCCACCATCAGCCCTTCTATATCCCTGGTGTTGCGCTGATTTGCTTCCCCATCTGCGGAGCTGCCTCTCTCCCTGCTGGGCCCTTCTCCAGCATCATTTGAGAGCCTTCCCTCCGCCTCTAGCTCCGATGTCAGTTCCCTGACAGCACCCAAAGCAGTTCTGTGGTACCTTGGTTCTGAAACGCCGAAAACCCGGAAGTAAGTTGGCGGGGTATAAATTATTATTATTATTATTAGGGATCCCCCATCCAGGTGGGCTGCTCGGCAGCATCCAGGAGCCTTTAGAAAGCACAGCGAGAAACAGCTCCCCCCCCCAAGGAATTACCGTAAGCCCGGTGGGATCATCCGTGGGTGAGATGGCATAATGCGAGAGCTTGGGGCCTTCGGCGTCAGGGCGGTTATAAAAGACCAGCTGCCCACGGCCGTCCTGGGAAGAGAAGATTTGGCGTCAGCCCATGGGGGATGAAACAGCTGCCTCGAGATGAAAGGAAGTTCGTGGTATGACCATTTTCATTCATCAGGATGTGAAGTATGCCCCTCTTTTCCCCCTGCACCGTCCTATTTCCCAGAATTCAGTCTGAGAAGAAATGCAACATGCCACAAATGGATTCCCTCCCCCTCCAGGGCGGTGTATAAATAATAAAATTATTATTATTATAATCTCATTTTTGCAAATGTAGCTCTTTTCTTTTCTTTTTCTTTGCAATTTTCAATTTTATACACTTCAATAAATTTACAATCATTTTAACATTTCTTCCTTCCCCCTCTTTCTGCAGTTCCTTAAATTTATTTTTTACATTTTCTGCATATTCCAAATTAACTTATTCATTTATTCTTCTACTTTAAATATATATTCTTATAAATCTGCAGGTTATTGCAATAATCCTGCCTATGTTCTTATCTGTTTACAGTGTGTTTGTAAATATTCAACAAACCATTTCCATTCTTTTATAAACAGTTTGTTATCTTGATTTCCTATTCTTCCGGTAAGTTTCGCCATTTCTGCGTATTCCCTAGATTTTTGTATCCATTCTTTTGCTTCTTTCCACTTTTGGGCGAGTGACAGTCTTGCTGCTGTTGTCGCATACATGAATAAATTTCTATACCTTTTAGGTAGTTCTGTCCTTATAATTCCTGAAAGAAAAGCTTCTGGGTTTTTTTTACAAAGGTTATTTTAAGCATCCTTTTCAATTCATTATGCATCATTTCCCAGTAAGCTTTAACCTTACTATGTATGATAAAAAGAACCTTTTTTCCTCTTGCAAATGTGGCTTTTCAATCAGCACTACCTAAAAGGAATGGAAATTTTTCAGCTCCCCACCTGTAAAAATGGGTCCTGGCCTCTCCCTCACAAGATCTTTCGGAAGAAAAATCATACGAGTCCACAAAGCACTCTGGAAACTGAAAGGATCCTTGAGAGGAGATTTAAAGTACTACTAGAGATGGGTATCAGGCTCTTGACTTCAACCGTTGCCTAGTTCTGAGCTAAGAGAACTCCAGAATGGCCTCACCCTTGGACTGACGACAAATTTCCTGCTAATAATTTATCCACCCACCTGCAGAGTTTGAACTTTGGTTTCCTGGAGGCTGACGGCTCGCTTGAGGTCAGTCCAATAAAGCAGGGAAAATCGGGCAGCAGTTGGAAGTTCAAGGCCAGGGCAGGGGACCTGTCTTCAGCTCAAGGGCCACATGTCAATGGTGGGTGGAGCCAGAGGCGAAAGTGGGTGGGGCAATAAAAAGAGATGTTTACCTGTGTGCAGTAAAGGTAAAGGGACCCCTGACCATTACGTCCAGTCATGACCGACTCTGGGGTTGCGGCGCTCATCTCGCTTCATTGGCTGAGGGAGCCGGCGTACAGCTTCCGGGTCATGTGGTCAGCATGACTATGCCGCTTCTGGCGAACCAGAGCAGCGCACGGAAACGCCGTTTACCTAACCCGCCAGAGCGGTACCTATTTATCTCCTTGCACTTTGACGTGCTTTCGAACTGCTAGGTTGGCAGGAGCAGGGACTGAGCAACGGGCGCTCACCCCGTTGCGGGGATTCAAACCGCCAACCTTCTGATCGGCAAGTCCTAGGCTCTGTGGTTTAACCCACAGCGCCACCCGCATCAATGGTGGGTGGAGCCAGAGGCGAAAGTGGGTGGGGCAATAAAAAGAGATGTTAACCTGTGTGCAGTAGGTACACACAAAACAACTCTCTCTATCGTCTGACCCAGTGGTTCTCCAAGGGAGAGAAGTGCCACATTAGTGTGGCATTGAGAGTCAAGGGTAATCAAAGAAACATTCAAATATTTCGATGTACAGTGGTACCCCGCAAGACGAATGCCTCGCAAGACGGAAAACCCGCAAGACGAAAGGGTTTTCTGTTTTGGAGGCGCTTCGCAAGACGAAAGCCCATAGGGAAATGCTGGCGGTCGGGAGCAAAGACTTTCGCCCACAGCCGGCCTTCAGAAGAGGACCTCTTCTGAAGGCCGGCGGGGGGCAAAAGTCTTTGCTCCCCCCCCCCGCCTGCCTTCCCCCCGCCTGCCCCGGCGATCTTAAAATGCTGGCGGGCGGGAGCGAAGCGTTCGCTGCCGACCCCCAGCATTTTAAAATCTCCCCGTGTCCCGGGGAGATCTTAAAATGCTGGGGGTCGGGAGCGAAGCGCTGCCGACCCCCAGCATTTTAAAATCTCCCCCTGTCCCGGGGAGATTTTAAAATGCTGGGGGTCGGGAGCGTTCGCTGCCGACCCCCAGCATTTTAAAACGCTGTTCCGAAGCGGGGGGCGGGAACATCTGCCCCAGCCGCCCCACTTCGGAACGCTGTTCCGAAGCGGGGAGGGGGGGCGGGAACAGCTGCCCCATCCGCCCCACTTCGGAACGCTGTTCCGAAGGGGGGAGGGGGCGGGAACAGCTGCCCCATCCGCCCCACTTCGGAACGCTGTTCCGAAGGGGGGAGGGGGGGCGGGAACAGCTGCCCCATCCGCCCCACTTCGGAACGCTGTTCCGAAGGGGGGAGGGGGGCGGGAACAGCTGCCCCATCCGCCCCACTTCGGAACGCTGTTCCGAAGTGGGGAGGGGGGGCGGGGACACCTGGCCCAGCCGCCCCACTTCGGAAAGCTGTTCCGAAGTGGGGCGGGGGGCGGGAACACCTTCTGAAGGCGGGCAGGGGGCGAAAGTCTTTGTCCCCCCTGCCTGCCTTCCCAGGGGCTTTTAAATTGCCCCGGACAGCAGAGCTGTCCGGGGCGATTTTAAAATGCCGCCCGCCAGCATTTTAAGATTGCCCCGGACAGCGGAGAAGTCCTCCGCTGTCCCAGGGTTTTTTAAAATGCTGGGGGTGGGAAGAAAAGCCCTTGTCCCCCCCCCCAGCCTTCAGAAGAGGTCCGGGGACAGACTGTCCCCGGACCTGGTCTGAAGGCGGTTTCCCTAGGAACGCATTAATTGATTTTCAATGCATTCCTATGGGAAACCGTGCATCGCAAGACGAAAAAACCGCAAGACGAAGAGACTTGCGGAACGAATTAATTTCGTCTTGCGAGGCACCACTGTAGTATAGCATAGTACCATTTATTATATAGATAGATATAGATATATTCAAGAGCATTGGCCATTCTTCTACAGTTCTCCATGTCATATTATTGTGAACAGGGATTTTCAACTCTGACCAATCTGAAAGCTTAGAAAAGACAAAGGCTTCTTTGTGTGGATGAAGAGAGTTTATTTGTCTCAAATTAGACCTGATATTAGACCTGAGAGCTGGACCATAAAGAAGGCTGATCGCCGAAGAAGAACAAACCTATCCATTCTTAAGGAAATCAGCCCTGAGTGCTCACTGGAAGGACAGATCGTGAAGCTGAGGCTCCAAGACTTTGGCCACCTCATGAGAAGAGAAGACTCCCTGGAAAAGACCCTGATGTTGGGAAAGATGGAGGGCACAAGGAGAAGGGGACGACAGAGAACGAGATGGTTGGACAGTGTTCTTGAAGCTACCAGCATGAGTTTGACCAAACTGCGGGAGGCAGTGGAAGACAGGAGGGCCTGGCGTGCTCTGGTCCAGGGGTTCAAAAAGAGTCGGACACGACTAAACGACTAAACAACAACAACAAGACCTGATATAAATGGGATTATCTGGCAAAAAAGCAATCTCACTCAAATCTCTCATTGAGTATGCATGCATATTTAAGGTACATACGTAAGAGGCTAGTTTATAATTATATTTTGGGAATGATTCATGTTCTTATGCAGTTGCATCGTTTTATACCCCTGGATGCCCCATGATTATATTCTAAAGAAGTTGTGTTCTGCGTTATAAATCAAGCACTGCTATGAGTTGTTCCTTTTTGTTTTCCCATGTATTTCTTATCAATTTAAAAAATTGGTGTGGCGCAAGCTAATTTTTATTCTGAGAACCACTGCTCTGACTAGACAAAGAAGCAGATTATCAGAGTTCAGAGACACCCTGCATCTAAGCACGGAAAGACTCCCATCTGCGTTGGCTCACTCACCCTGAAGTCCCGAAGTTTCAGTCGCCCGTTGGGGGCAGAAAAAAAGGTGTCTGTCTGAAGAATGACACAGCCTGGGGATCCGCTCAGCCGCTCAGCGTTCCTTAGTAGCTCTGCCCGGTCCCGAACCCGCGCCTTGATCTCCACGTTTGCTGGCATCTGGAAGAAAACAGCGATGTTCAAAAGAGGCAAATAAGATTATCCAGGGCAGGTGTTTTCAAGGTCCTGGGAAACTCTTTGCAAATCCCTGCACACCAAGGTGTCCCACTACCCAAACCACAGGTCTGCCACGGAACAAGCATTGCAGAGAATTCTCTCATTGTATGCAGGGAGCTGGTCAGTTTCCCTGTTGCCCCAAGGCAGGTGAGTTTAGCAAAATCACACTCTGGCTACGAACCTTAGGAACCTCAGGGAGAAGAATTTATATATAAAAAGACTTGAATACTGCTATATTGTAAAAGAAAAATATATCAAAGCAGTTTACAGCAATAAAACCATAAAACCATAACATAAAAGCCATCAAGAAGTTAAAACAGTGTGATGCGGCAGCTAAAAAAGCTAATGCAATTCTGCGCTGCATCAATAGGAGTATAGCATCTAGATCAAGGGAAGTAATAGTGCCACTGTATTCTGCTCTGGTCAGACCTCACCTGGAGTACTGTGTCCAGTTCTGGGCACCACAGTTCAAGAAGGACACTGACAAACTGGAACGTGTCCAGAGGAGGGCAACCAAAATGGTCAAAGGCCTGGAAACGATGCCTTATGAGGAACGGCTAAGGGAGCTGGGCATGTTTAGCCTGGAGAAGAGGAGGTTAAGGGGTGATATGATAGCCCTGTTCAAATATATAAAAGGAGGAGGGAGAAAGGTTGTTTTCTGCTGCTCCAGAGAAGCGGACACGGAGCAATGGATCCAAACTACAAGAAAGAAGATTCCACCTAAACATTAGGAAGAACTTCCTGACAGTAAGAGCTGTTCGACAGTGGAATTTGCTGCCAAGGAGTGTGGTGGAGTCTCCTACTTTGGAGGTCTTTAAGCAGAGGCTTGACAACCATATGTCAGGAGTGCTCTGATGGTGTTTCCTGCTTGGCAGGGGGTTGGACTCGATGGCCCTTGTGGTCTCTTCCAACTCTATGATTCTATGATTCTACGAACACAAAAAACGGCGCCAATTTCTTGTTGGCAAAGGACAGCTGGACATAGAAAGGGCCCCATGACCTTCAGTCGCTTAGGGCCTCATCAAACCTCAATCCGGCCCTGCCCCCCCAGCTCACCCCATGCTCTATATCTCAAGCACTGGGGTTGCAGAAGCTGAACCCACCGTCAGTCCCAGAAGCTTGGCCGGAGCCCCCAAGCCCGACCCCGACCCGCCTCCGCGTTCCCACAAGCACTCGAACACGTGTCTCCCGCGCCTAGGCTTCCCTTCTCCCTGACCGCTGTGATTGGCCTCCCGCTGCAGAGGCGGATCTTGAGCGGCGGCTCCGGATTGGCCGCGGGGTTACGGGGTGGGGCCTGACCAAGGCCGCGCCCACCTCTCCGTCGGCAGCTCCGTCGACGTTGACGCCGCGAGAGGCCAATCAAAGCCGGAGCCAAGGAGGACGCGCGGCGAATGAGAGCGAAAGGGGCCGTCCAAGCGACGGAGAGGCGATTGGGCGGGCCGGGGCCCGGTGGGTGGGGCGAAGGCCCGGCGCGTCCGCCATTGGCGGAGGCGCTGAGGCGAGCGGCGCTCTGATTGGCGGGCTCCGGCCAGCGCAGGCGAGCGGGCCGCGGGATGGAGTCGCCTGAGGGAAACGGGTCCGGAGGGGACTTCGCCGTGCCCAGCTCGCCCCGGGGCTCCCCGGCCGTGCCCGGGCCCACGCGCCTCCGCGCCTTCCTCTGGTGCCGGGAGTTCCTGGCCGGCGCTTGGCGCTGCCTGGCGGCGCCCGAAGACCTCGGCATCGTCCCCGTCAGGTGAGCCCCGCCCCCACCGCCGTAATGCGACGAAGAGCCGCGCGGGTGACGTCAGCCTCTCTCCACTCGCCGCTTCTGCCGTAGGGCGTGGAATAGCGGCGCACCGGATTTCCAGCTCAGAAGAGCCCCCTAGGAGGGAGCGGGGTTCGAATCTCGCCCGTGAGCCAACCTCGCAGGGTTGCTATGTGTGTATGGGGGGGGTGAAATAGGGCTAGAACCTCAGGCTGGCCAACCTCGCAGGGTTGGCGTGGGGTGAAATGGGCAGTGTGGCGCAATGGTTAGAGCGCTGGACCAGGAGAGAGGGAGCTGGGCTTGATGCCATGAACCTTGGGGGCCGGGCCTGCCTGGAAGGGTTGGCGTGGGGGTGAAATGGGGAGGAGAGGCAGTGCCGCGCAATGGTTAGAGCGCTGGGCTACGACCTGGGGGGGAGTGGGGCTTGATGCCATGAACCTTGGGGGCCAGGCAGCACCTCTCACAGCCTAGCCTACCTGGAAGGGTTGGTGTGGGGGGTCAAACGAAGACTAGGATCTGGGGGAAAGCAGAGTTCCAAGTTTTGCCTCTCGGCCATAGGGTAGCCTTGGGGGCTGGTCACTGCCTCTCAGCCTAACCTACCTGGCAGGGCCGTGGGGGGAGGTTAAATGGGGAGGAGAGGCAGTGCGGTGTAATGGTTAGAGTGTCAGAATAGAACCTCAGACAGATCAGGGTTCGAATTCCCCTGCAACTGTGCCAAGAAGCTCCCTGTGAGGGCCAGTCACTGTCTTCCGTCAGCCTAACCTACCTCTCAGGGTTGTTGTGTGGTTTTGCAAGCTTGCTTCCCCCTGCTCAGGTGAGTAGGACCCAACCAGTGGCTTCAAGTTCCAAGAAACGAGACCCTGACTAAATACACCTGGAAGAAGAAACCTTCTGCTGGCGAGAGCTGTTCGGAAGTGGGATCTCGCTGGAGGCTTTTTAAGCGGAGGTTGGGTGGCTGATCTGCCAAGGATTCTCAAACAGAGCCATCCAACCACCTTTCCAGGAAGGAGAGTCCAGCATCTCCAAAGGGCGCCCGTTCCCTTGTCGAACATCTCTTGCCACCGGAAAGCTCTTCCTGATGTTGATCGGAATCTCCTATCTTGTAACTTGAAGCCGCTGCTCCCTGTAACCTTGCTCCATCTTCCACGTCACAGCCCTTCAGATATTTGAAGCCGTAGGCACTTGCAATTACGTTCCTGTATATATAGAGAGATATAAATCCCTCTGGCCTGCTTCTTTAATGTTTTAATGTTGTACTTTAATCTTGTTTTTTAAGTTGTATTTCAGTCAACTTGTTTTTATTATCGGTTGTTAGCCGCCCTGAGCCTGGTCTTGGCTGGGGAGGGCGGGGTATAAATAAAATTTATTATTATTATATTATTATTCTTTGCTTCTGCTGCTGCTCTTGCAGCTGGACAGCTCAGCTCTCCGGAAAATGACTCACTTCTTCCTTGCAGGCTCTGTGCCTTTCCTGCCCCCAGAGGAGGAGGAGGGGTGTGGGTCAATTGTTCCTTTCTCCTGTAGGATGTGTTACAGCAGGCCCACAGGTCACCGTCTCAAGGCATTCCAGGAATGCTTCCCACACTGCCAGAGCCCTGCCCAGCACAGAGCATGGCTGGGGTGGGTCTGCCAGTGAGATTGGCAAACAACAGGGCATTGAAGGAGGGCAGAACATCTTCTAGGGAGTAGCTAAAATTGGCATTTTGTTGCCCGCACAGTGGAGACGACTTTTCCTTTCCCCCCCCTTTTAATTTTATTAACATATAAAACACATACATATACATTTACACAACACACTACCTAATTTACATAGCATAAAACATAAGGATCTGAGCCCAGGAGCAACTCTCCCCTAACGTGTCTTCCAGCAACTGGGATTCAGAAACATTGCCTCCTCCAGCTGTAGAGGCCGTGATGAGCCATTGTGTCAAGCAGTCACTGGTAATGTTCTCCCAGTGCCCTGCCCACAACTGGGGCAGTCGAGCCTGCAGCTTTCATTTTTTTAATATACAGTGGATGCATCTGTGCGTGTGCGGTTTGCGATTTGGCACTTTTGCGCATGCGCAAAGCGCGATTTAGCGCTTCTGCGTATACACAACCGCCAAAACCCGGAAGTAACCCGTTTTGGTACTTCCGGGTTTCGGCGGTCCGCAATCCGAAAAAATGCAACCTGAAGCACCTGTAACCCGAGGTATGACTGTATCTGACTTTTAGAAGACATCTGTTTGTTTGTTTTTAATAAATATTTATTAGGAATTTTCCATTTTAAAAAGCCAAAAAGAAAAAACAAAAAGAAAAATTAAAAACATATACAGTTTGCAATCCTTATTTTCTATAACATATTTCCCTGACTTCCCCGCACCTCCCCTTCTTATATTCCAATTCAAATTGTAAATTCAACAAGTTCTTATCCCCATTTTTTAACCTTTTTATACTTAATTCATTTAAAAAAACCAATTTTACCTTATAAACCTCAAAATTTATACCTCAGTACTCATTCTTAAATCCTTTTTTCTAAAGTCGACCCAAATTCCCTTCCACGAATTCCCCACTTTTCATACTGATAACAAAACAGAATAAAAAGAAAAAGACAAATTATAATTATACACCCTTTGGATCCCCAAACTCCACCCCTGACTTTTAGAAGACATCTGAAGGCAGCCCTGTTTAGGGTCGTTTTTAACGTTTGATGTTTTATTGTGTTTTTAATATTCTGTTAGGAGCTGCCCAGAGTGGCTGGAGAGGTCTGGCCAGATGGGCAAGGTAGAAGTAATAAATTACTACTACTACTACTACTGTGGGACGTGGGTGGCGCTGTGGGTAAAAGCCTCAGCGCCTAGGGCTTGCCGATCGAAAGGTCGGCGGTTCGAATCCCCGCGGCGGGGTGCGCTCCCGCTGCTCGGTCCCAGCGCCTGCCGACCTAGCAGTTCGAAAGCACCCCTGGGTGCAAGTAGATAAATAGGGACCGCTTACCAGCAGGAAGGTAAACGGCGTTCCGTGTGCTGCGCTGGCTCGCCAGATGCAGCTTTGTCACGCTGGCCACGTGACCCGGAAGTGTCTCCGGACAGCGCTGGCCCACGGCCTATAGAGTGAGATGGGCGCACAAACCCCAGAGTCTGCCAAGACTGGCCCGTAACGGGCAGGGGTACCTTTACCTTTACCTTTACCTTTACCTTTACTACTACTACTACAGGTTTTTTGTTGGGGCATCTGCTTGGGCCTTGTGAGAGCAGACTGCTTGCCTAGGTGGGCGATTGGCCTGGCATTATTAAAGTCTGAACATGAGCACACAGACACTTTGGGGGGGGGGGTGTTTGGCCTCCTGAGGAAGGAGGTTATTGCTGGCTTGCCTGCCTGGAGGCTCTTTCTCCCTGCCAGTTCTGCTGTTCTTCAATCTCCATCTGCCCTCCCCGTTTCTGACTCTTCCTCCCCTCCTGGGTTGTGCTTTCTCCATAGCGGGGGGCTCAGCAACCTCCTCTACAAGTGCACCCTCCCCGATCACATTGTGACTGCGGAAGATGAGCCACGCCAAGTTCTCCTGCGTATCTACGGAGTCATCCTCCAGGTGAGATCTTCTGGTCCTGGTGCTCTGGGTTCCCAACCCCTTGGCATGGCCTTCTCTGTGCTGGCTCCCCAGGGGCTGAAGAGGAACTGATGTAGCACTGACAGCACCTTGCGGGAAACTTTAGTGAAGAGCAGGGAGGTGTCTAAATGCAGCCCTGCCCCACATTTGAAGATCCAGCAAGAACTAGGGCTCTCGTCTGCAATTTTTGCTTTTTACCACTGGGGGCAGCCTGGGTGGGCGGGTCTCAATCCTCCTCCAGTTCTGGTTGCAAAGGAGCAGCTCTCCTGGTTACCGTATTTTTCACTTCGTAAGAGGCACTTTTTTCCTCTTAAAATCTAAGGGGAAATGTCTGTGCGTCTTATGGAGCAAATGTGTGGTCCCTGGGACTGGGGCGGGACCCGGGCTTCCCCCGCCAGCCCCACAAGCTCGGGGAGCAGTGGGAAGGCTGTGCGCATCCTTTCCGCTGCTCCCTGACCTGCTCTTTGGGGCTGGCGGGGGAAAGCTGGGCTTCCCCCCCCCACCAGCCCTGGGGAGCAGGTCTAAAGGAACCCAAAGCCTCCGGAGCACAGCAGGAACTCCCGCTGCGCTCCGGAGGCTTCGGGTTGCCTTCACTGAAGCATGGAGAGTGAGAGGGGTCAGTACGCACCAACCCCTCTTGCTCTTCAGGCTTCCGGCGTAGCTGCCTGAAGCCTCCAGAGCGCAGCAGGAACTCCCGCTGCGCTCCGGAGGCTTCGGGTTGTGGATTTTGAAGAGGATTAGATAGATTCCTGGAGGAGGAGAGGGCTATCAATGGCCACCGGCCAGGATGGCTCTGTGCGGTGCAGGAGGAAGGAAAGCTTCTGAATCCCAGTTACTTAAAACCGCAGGAATGGAAAGTGCTGCTCTGGGTGCTTGAATCTGGCTTGCAGGTTTTCCCAAAGAGGCATCTGGTCAGCCACTGCGAGAACAGGATCCTGGACTCGATGGGCCGTTGGCCTGATCCGGCAGGCTCTTCTTCTGTTCTTAGGCCACTTCAGGGTCTCGTTTGTGGCCAGCCTGATCTCGAATCCTTTTTGTCTTCTCTGTCCCTCTGGGGTTTGGAGGCCCCACAATTCTGTTGCCCTCCCTGCTGTGGCCGTTTGACTGTCAAATGACCATCAGGGTCCCTTCCAACTCTACACTTCTATGATTTGCACGTCTTTCTCTGCCAGGGCTGTGCAACACCCTCTTTCTTCGGGGGGGTGGGGGTGGCGGCAAGGGCAGAATCTGACCCCATCGCCTTTCTCTCTCCCGCAGGGGGTCGACTCGCTGGTTCTCGAGAGCGTCATGTTTGCCATCCTGGCCGAGCGGATGCTGGGACCGCGACTCTACGGCATCTTCCCCCAGGGGCGCCTGGAGGAATATATCCCGGTGGGTTGTTGGCGGTGCGCTGGATCAGCGGTTCGTGGGGTGGGTGGGATTACCTGAGGGACTGGCAGAAGGAATACGGGAGGTGTAAATGACTTTCAGACTTGGAAAAGCTGAATCAAGTTCATCAGGTTTGTAGGAATTAATTAAACTAAATCAGGCTTCCTCAAACTCAGCCCTCCAGATGTTTTTGGCCTACAACTCCCATGATCCCTAGCGGTCAGGGATGATGGGAATTGTAGTCTGAAAACATCCAGAGGGCCGAGTTTGAGGAAGCCTGAACGAAATAGTTTTAATTGAGCTTTGAATAAATACAATTAATGGTTTCCGCTTTGAATTTCATAATAATAATAATAATAATTTTTTTATATCCCGCCCTCTCCAGCCAAAGCCGGGCTCAGAGCGGCTAACAACAGTAAAAATAACACAGTTTACATAAAATCACAATCAATTACAGTGGTACCTCGCAAGACGAATGCCTTGCAAGACAAAAAACTCGCTAGACGAAAGGATTTTCCGTTTTCGATTTGCCTCGCAAGACGAATTTCCCTATGGGCTTGTTTCGCAAGACGAAAACGTCTCGCGACTTGTTTCCTTTGTCTAAAAACAAAGACATGTTTTGTTTATAAAGTTAATTTATTTTCCCTTCAATTTTTGAACTGCTCTTTACAGTATGTGTGACTTTAAAGAGCAGTTAATAAACTGTTGTTGTACCAAATTTGGCTTTGTTTGGACTTTTTTTGACCATAGGAACGCATTAATTGATTTTCAATGCATTCCTATGGGATTTCGTGATTCGCAAGACGAAAAATTCGCTAGACAACAAAACTTGCGGAACGAATTAATTTCGTCTTGCGGGGCACCACTGTAATTGAAATACATTCTAAATTCATTCTAAAATCAATTCAGAGTCAAATTAATGGCAACCATTGGGCTAGAGTTCTATGAGGATTACAGAAGGAGGGGGTCAGACTGCATCTTGGCCAAAGGCCTGGTGGAACAGCTCCGTCTTGCAGACCCTGCGGAAAGATGTCAAGTCCCGCAGAGCCCTAGTCTCTTGTTCCACCAGATCGGGGCCACGGCTGAAAAAGCCCTGGCTCTGGTTGAGGCCACCCTAACCTCCCTGTGGCCCGGGACCTCCAAGGTGTTTTTGTTTGAAGACCGTAAGGTCCTCCGTGGGACATACCAGGAGAGGCAGTCCCGTAGGTATGAGGGTCCTAGGCCGTATAGGGCTTTAAAGGTTAAAACCAGCACCTTAAGCCTGATCCTGTACTCCACCGGGAGCCAGTGTCATATTATCTTCCTTAATGGGTTGTGCAGGCTGCTATTCTAAGCAATGCTTTGTACAGGGTGGCTGTCCAGTGTTCTCACCACAGCAGCCCTGTGAGGTAGGCTAGTCCGCTTGTGGATGTTGCCAACATGCCCTCCTTCATTTTCTGCCGTGGTTTAGTGGCCCCAGACACGCACACACAACTTTCCTCCCCCCCGTTATACGGACTCTCAATAAATGTTTTCTTGCCTGCTGTTTCTGCGCTCTGTTGCGCAGGGGTTCCCACACCTCTGGGGCAGGTGCCCACGGAGCTATTGCTAGC
This sequence comes from Podarcis bocagei, assembly GCF_964188305.1. NCBI lineage: Eukaryota > Metazoa > Chordata > Lepidosauria > Squamata > Lacertidae > Podarcis > Podarcis bocagei. The sequence continues at coordinate 4,400,085 of NC_138135.1, forward strand.
AGTGGGAATTGGCTTCCGTTGGGCGGGAGAGGAAGAGGCTCTCATGCCGCCCATGTCTCTTCCCCGCAGAGCCGCCGCCTGACCACAGAGGACTTGCCCGACCCCAGCATCTCGGGGGAGATCGCCACGAAGATGGCTCGCTTCCACGAGATGGTGATGCCCTTCAATAAACAGCCCAAGTGGATGTTCGGGACGATGGAGAAGTAAGGCTCCTGGTGCTTTTGAAAGCTGCAGGCTAGAAAACCAGAACCCTTTCTCCTAGGTATCATGTCGGAGGAAATAAAAAGAATGGTCAGACCAGGGTTATTGATTGCCAAGAATTGGAAAAACAGCAGCGTCCCAACTAAAACAGACTGGTTATCTAAAATGATGGAATACTTCCATCTTGCCGAACTAACAGGGAGGATAAGAGGAGATCTGGTACAAAAAGTGAATAAGGAGTGTGCTGGGCCCAGGGGAAACCCTTGAAAGGCAGTCCAGGACCAGTCCAGAATCCGGAGGTTCCGCTAAGAGTCAGTCCAACAGGGCCAAGGCAGGACACGAGGCAGGAACCCAGGCAAGGACAGGTACAGGATCTCAGGGAGATTCTGGCAAACAGCAATGTTGGTCCCGCAACCTGGGGCAGAGTCCGACAGCCTTTTATCTCTGTTGGGGTAACGGCCGGTCCTGATCCCCTGGTGACTCACCTCCCTGTCTTGCTAGAAGGTGAGCACTCCTCCTGCGAGTACTCAGGTCTCTCCTTCTCTCAGACCTCAGTCTCTGCAGCTCAGGAGACGTCGGTGGGTTACTAGACCCAGAGGCCGCCTCAGCCTCCCTGACCCAACTGGTAGTGGAGCAGCTGTAAGTGATGGCCCAGCTGAAGGCAAGGAGGTCATCCCTGCATCTGGAGCCAGGGCAGGCTCAGGCCCCTGACTCGGCCCAGCTGGTGCTTGTTGCAGGGGAACCTGTGCAGACTGGGGCTCTTCAGAATCAGGCCCCAGACTTGGTTCAGATGATGCCTGAGGCAGAGGATCCGGTGCAGATTGAGACTCCTCTGGCTCTGAGTCCCAGGCCATCACAGCCTGTTGGGTTGTGGCTGGAGAAAGCCAGTGACTGACCGATTCTCCTTTCCCCCTGTTGGCAGGTACTTGAGGCAGATCTCCGACCTGACCTTCCCCCAGGAAGCCCAGCTGCAGAAGCTCCATAAGCTCAAGGCGTACAACTTGGAAGCGGAAATGCGCAGCCTCAGGTGAGCGGGCAGCAGTGGGGCACAGGATCGGGGGCCTTGGGTCAGTGCTGTGCCCCCTGGCAGAATTAGCAAGTCCGTGATAGGATGTGTCAGGTGCTGATGGTGTTTGCTCGTGAGTAACCAGGCAGGACTCCAACCTGTCTTTTACAGGTTTTATTGTGCAAACTATTTACAGTGCAGATCTACTAAGTTCATGTCCATCTCAGTCACTTGCAGAATCCGGGAGTGGCCCCTTCTGGCTTCTCCCCCAACATAAGAACTTCGGCACCCTAAGTCTCCTCCCCCCCTCCTTGCGTTTCACCCCTCTGTGCAAGCTGGGCGATGGAAGGGGCATGTGTCCCTCCTGGCCAGCCTGGCGAGGTGAGGCGCTGGGGTTCTCAGCAGCATCCTTGAGCCCTTTCCTCGCTTGACTGGCCCCTTCCCTCTCTTCCTCACTGGAGGTGTGGCTTTTCTCACCACTGGAAGAGGAACTGCTCCTCTGGAGTTTCAGAGGCTCTCTGTATCCCAACGGCCCCGCCGCCTCCCTCCCCTGTTCCGATGGCAGTCCCCTGACAGGATGCCTCGCCCCTTGCTGTCCGTCACGCGCCCCCTGCCAAGGCAGGGTCCATAGCTCTAAGTGGCAGAGCAGGTGCCTTGCCCGCCTCAGCCCCTCTCCTGCCAGGAGGCTTTGGGGCAGCAGTGGGGGTGCACTCCAACGCCAGAGGAAATGGACCAGTTGTTGGACTTGTCTGAAGCTCTGGCTGCAAAAGGCAACCGGCCTCGAAACAGGGAAGATGCATTTCTGGCCAAGATAATCACAGAATTGTAGAGACGGGTGGGAGCCCCAAAGGCCATCTAGTCCAACCCCCTGCTATGCAGGAAACACAGCAAAAGAATCCCTGAAAGACAGCCATCCAATCTCTGTTTATAAACCTCCAACAAAGGAGATTCCAGCCGCCTTCCAAGGTTGTCCCTTCCATAGCTCTTGCCGTCAGAAAGTCATTCCTAATTTTGAGCTGGAAACTCCTTCTTTGTCATTTGAATCCGTTGGTTTGGGTTGAATCCTGCCCTGTGGAGCAGGAGAAAACTCCGTCTTGTCTCCCATGAATTGATGGGGTGGATGTGAATATTTTCTGTGTTTTCTTTTGGGGGGGGCCCTTTCCCTCTCCAAATATGCTCTGTTTCAGGGTGGGGGATTCCCCTGTGCAAAGCAAACTCCCTCCTCGTTCTCCCAACTCTCCTTCCTCTCTCTCTCTCTCCTGGAATTTCAGGGAGCTGCTGGAGTCCACCCCGTCCCCCGTGGTCTTCTGCCACAACGATGTGCAAGAAGGTGAGGACACTGAAGTGGGAAGGGAAGCTGGGGTGGTGGTGTGATCTTTCCCCCAGGTTCTGGCCAGGGGGGCTGTGAATATTGGGTGGAGCTCAGAGTCCCACTCCCCACCCCCTGAATGATGCTGAGATTGCTCCCTGGAGCAGAGCAGGGCAAGGCACACCACCCTGGCTTCCTTCTGCTATGAGAACAACGTAGTGCCTGCGGCCACCCTGAATGGAAGGCCATATACGAAGAGCCTTTCAGCTGGATCAGACCCAAAGGGCCCATTGAGGCCAGTTCTGGGAGCAGAACCTGAGTTCCACAGGGCTCTCTGTCCACCTGTGACTCCCAGAAACCAGTATCCAGAGGAATACTGAAAGATCCTGTTCCCTCATATGAACCTGACTGGGCTCTAAGAGCTTCAGGGGGGCAATTTTTTCAGTCCGATCCCCCTCACAGGCATACTGGGTAGGGACTCAAGACAGGGCCTTATTGGTGGCAGTTCCCAGTCTTTGGATCTCCCTGCCTAGGGAAGCCAGATGGGCTCCCTCCTTGCTCTCCTTCCGCCAGCAGATGAATACCTTCACCAGCAGGTATAGAATACCTGCGCAGCAGATGAATACTGCCCTTGTTCCAGCAGGCTTTGGGGAACTGGTTGCTTTTAATGAGAGGGCTTTTTTTCTTGTAATTATCTTCATGTTTTTGTAGATCACAGAGAGAGAGACATACACTGTGCACAATTTTTGTTGGCATCCGTCTGCACCTTTGGGAGTGAAATCAAACCATTAGAGAGTTACAGATGGAGATGGGAGAGACATGTTCCATTACGCATATATATTCACATGTAAAATGTACATATTATCTATACAGTGGTACCTCTGGATGCGAACGGGATCCGTTCCGGAGCCCCGTTCATATCCTGAAGCGAACGCAACCCGCTTCCGCGGGTCGCATGTCACCGCTTCAGCGCATGCGTGTGACGTCATTTTGAGCGTCTGCACATGCGCGAGCGGTGAAGCCCCGAAGTAACACGCTCTGTTACTTCCGGGTCGCTGCAGAGTGCAACCCGAAAATGCTACTTCAACCCGAGGTATGACTGTACCTACAAAATATGTGTGCGTTTAACAATTGCTTCTCCACAAGGTTCTGTTTCAACTGAGCTGCCTTGAGTTCTTGTCGGGGGGGGGGGGAGGTGGGATATAAATAAATATAATTATAAAAAGAGAAGAAGAGTTTGGATTTGATATCCCGCTTTATCACTCCCCTTCAGGAGTCTCAAAGCGGCTAACATTCTCCTTTCCCTTCCTCCCCAACAACAAACACTCTGTGAGGTGAGTGGGGCTGAGAGACTTCAGAGATGTGTGACTGGCCCAAGGTCACCCAGCAGCTGCATGTGGAGGAGCAGGGAAGCGAACCCGGCTCACCAGATTACGAGTCCACTGCTCCTAACCACTACACAATGCTGCCCTTGACACTGGAGGGGGTGGCGAACATAGCGGCCATGGTGAGTGGCGCTGATCCCTTCTCCTGCTCTTGCTCCTTCTCTCCCCACAACCCAGGGAACATCCTGCTCCTGGCTGGGCGTGAGTCCGCTGCCTCCGACCGCCTCATGCTGATCGACTTCGAGTACAGCAGCTACAACTACCGGTGAGCTGGGGGTGAGGGCGGAGGGCAGGGAGGGAAGCGGGCGGCAGACATCAGGACTTGGTCATTCTGAACTCACAGCTGTCCATGGAGGCGCAGGTCAGTTCTGTGTCCAGCGCAGCTGTTTATCAGCTCCATCTGGTACGCAGGATGAGACCCTCCCTGTCCGCAGACTGTCTCACCAGAGTAGTGCATGCTCTAGTTATCTCCCGCTTGGACTACTGCCATGCACTCTACGTGGGGCTACCTTTGAAGGTGACCCAGAAACTACAACTAATCCAGAATGCAGCAGCTAGACTGGTGACTGGGAGCGGCCACCAAGACCATATAACACCGGTCTTGAAAGACCTACGTTGGCTCCCAGTACATTTCTGAGCACAATTCAACATATTGATGCTGACCTTTCAAGCCCTAAACGGCCTCGGTCCAGTATACCTGAAGGAGTGTCTCCACCTCCATCGTTCTGACCGGACACTGAGGTCCAGCGCCGAGGGCCTTCTGGCGGTTCCCTCCCTGCAAGAAGCCAAGTTACAGGGAACCAGGCAGAGGGCCTTCTTGGTAGTGGCGCCCGCCCTGTGGAACGCCCTCCCACTAGATGTCAAAGAGAAAAACAACTACCAGACTTTTAGAAGACACCTGAAGGCAGCCCTGTTTAGGGAAGCTTTTAATGTTTAATAGGTTAATGTATTTTAGTGTTCCATTGGAAGCCGTCCAGAGTGTCTGGGGAAACCCAGTCAGATGGGCGGGGTATAAAAAAGAAATAATAATAATAATAATAATAATAATAATTATTATTATTATTATTATTATTATTAGTGGCAAGATGCCTGGCAATGACTGCAGGGCCGGGCTTGGCATGGTGACCCCTTAACCAGGCAGGCCTCTGGATTTCTCTGTGCCAAGGAAAAATGGGGGGGGCAGGCCTGCTGCCCCACTACCGATGGGGCTTTTTCCCACCATGAAACTCTCAAAAGAGGTTTCATTCCAGTGAAGCCCATTGGCAAGCGTCCCACACCCCAGCCCTGTAGCAGGCCAGCTGGAGGGATCTGCCAATATTGGTGGGGCGGGTGTGATCCTGGCTTGATTCTCAGCCACAGAGTCCAGTGGGCTGAGCTTCACCCTCCCTCCCTCTCTCCCTGCAGGGGCTTCGACATCGCCAATCACTTCTGCGAATGGGTGTACAACTACGCCCACGACCAGTGGCCTTTCTACAAAGCCAGCCCGGAAAACTACCCCAGCCGCCAGCAACAGGTAACACCTGCCCTTTGCTCGCCACAAGGACGTGGCGTCTCTCGCTTGAAGGAAGTGGCCGTTTCTCTGTTGACGGCCCATTTTTGTTTCTCGCCGAATTATTCCGTGATGGCGGCTTGCTGTTGTGCTGAAGCCTCCACAGCAAAAGGGAGAAATAGAATGACACATGTGCATTCATATAACACACGGCTGATGAATCACAGTTTGTGAGTAAATGTAGGTAGGAGAGTTAATATCAAGGCCAACAGGAAACTCTGGCTAAAAGCAGTTTGCAATAAGTCCTCTTAACATTCAGCTTTGCTGGCTGTGCATCACTTTTAGTGTTATGAGAGAAGAGGGGAAACTTTTCTCTATTCCCTTTCTCCATGTCATGCATAATTTTGATAAGCTTCTATCTGGTTGCCTTTCACTCGTCTTTTCTGTAAAGTCCCAAATACCTGGTAATTTTGGCTGCCTTTACATCTCAAAAGTGGTTTGCAACAAGCATTTAGGTTCCCCATAACTGCATTTGAAAGCAGGCGTCTCTGTTCTGTAGTTCCTGCAGGCTTTGTGTGCGGGGGGCGGGGGTGTTGATTTTTTATTTGCGTAGTTATAAATAAAACATTATAATTGCTTTGTAAACCCATTTCTAACTTACGGGACCTGCCTTTGGGTTTCCAGAATAAATGCCAGTATATCAACAGCTGGGTCCTCTGAGTATCACTGTCTCTCCCTTACATTTGCATAACATTTCATTATAAATTACGGATTACAAGAGTTTTGGTTTCAAATCTAATCAAGTAATGGGTTTTTTGGAGGGTGTCGTTGTAATTGGCAGAAACCTCTTAGGCTCTTATACTAAGTTGCTGCTGGCTTGACCAGCCATTGGTGCACGTTTGACTTAGCAGCTGACTGTGTGCGTTTGAAACTGGTCAGGTCAGTAGCCTTGATGCTTCTGGAGGCTGAAGGCTCAGGGAGGCTAGAGAGCAGCCTTTTGGGGGAGGGGGTGCTCTCAGAAGCCCCTGCCCAGAGCAGCAAGACTGCAGGAATTTTTATTTGAACATTGATTTCTGCCTCCCTCATCTGTCACAGTTCTTTCCAAAGCACACTAAACTCCACTAAAATACAGAAGCAGACTTTTGGAAGATTCGGAACAAGGCTGTCAATATTGTCATGCTGTTATACAGTGGTATCTCGGGTTACAGACTGACACAATTGGAAACTGTAAGAGTCCCTGACTTGGAAACAATTCAGCAGGAATAGTACCTTGGGTTAAGAACTTTGCTTCAGCATGAGAACAGAAATCATGCTCAGGCGGCAGTGGGAGGTCCCATTAGCTAAAGTGGTGCTTCAGGTTAAGAACAGTTTCAGGTTAAGAACGGACCTCTGGAACGAATTAAGTTCTTAAACCGAGGTACCACTGTACAAAATTTTGGTACAACCACATTCTGGTTGCCTCACCTCAAAAAGGATATTGTGGAGTTTGGAAAAGTTTAGGAAAGGGGCTGGCACAATGACCTTACAAAGATTGATTGCAATGTCCGCGACCTTTTAGTTTAGAGAAAAGCTGGGTAAGAGGCAACACATTAGAAGTTTATAAAATGATGCACAGCACGCAAAAAGTGGGTAGAGAAAAGGTTTTTCTCTTGCCAGACTAGAACTTGTGGACATCTGATGAAGTTAGATGATGGAAGATTCAGGGCAGAGAAAAGGAAGTCCTCCACGCATAGTTGAACTATGGAACTCACTGCCACAGGAAGCAGCGAGGGCCACCAATTTGGAAGGCTTTCAAAGAGGATTGGGCAAATTCATGGAGGAGCAGAGGGCTATTGAGGGCTCCTAGCCAGGATGGCTGTGCTCTGTCTCCAAGGCAGCAATCCTTCTCCATCCCAGATGCTGGAAACCACAGGAGAGTTGCTCTTGTGCCCAAATCCTGCTTTCAGATTTTTCACGCAGGCGTCTGATTGTGCCACCGTGGACAACAGGACTCTGGACTAATTGGGCCACCGGCCTGGTCTAGCAGCCTCTTCTGTTTCTCTGAGCTGCCTCTCAGCTTCACCAAAAAGCAATAAATCGTCTTTTTTTTATTTAAAGGGAGATATTTATTGGGGAGAAACAGCTGTCGGTCTCCCAAAAGCACAAGCTTTTTGGTTTCCAGTGTTGCCTTTTGAAAGCGTGGGGACGTGCCCTGGGACCTTGAGGGGAAGGGTGGGTTATAAATCAAATTAAGAGGATCAGTAATGAGCATGTTTAGGCAAGTAGGCCAGAGCAAGGTGATCTCTGAGAGTGGAGCGGCCTGCCGTGTCAGGACCCGGCTCTGTTCTCCCAGCTCACCCTGAGGCTACTTTTTCCACAGCTGCATTTTATCCGCTGCTACCTGGAGGAGGCGGCTGGGAAGAAAGCGCGCCCGTCCCCGGAAGAGCAGGAACGCCTCGAGGAGGAGATGCTTCTGGAGATCAGCCGGTCAGTGTCTGGGAACGCAGGAAAGTCACCTTGGGAATTAATAAATAATAGTAATAATAATTTTATTATTTTTACCCTGCCCTTCCCGGTTCAGAAAACCGGGCTCAGGGAGACTAATAACAAATTTAAAATACTTAATTAATGCAACAAAAATATAGCACAAAGTACAGTATAAAACGTGAATAACAATAAATTCAGAATTCCGAAATCAATTTAGGGGGGAAATCCATCCAATAAGATGATCACCAGGGCTAGCTGGCTAAATTAGTCCTACTTGGGCCAGCGAGGAGACCAGGGGAGAATTAGCTGTGAGATCCCAGAGCGGGTAATCTTCATAAAAAGGGGAGGGGGAGGGAAGGAAGGGGAATAAAAGATCAGGCTAAGTTCAAATGGAAAGCCAGGCGGAATAGCTCTGTCTTACAGGCCCTGCGGAAGGAGGTTAAATCCTGCAGGGCCCTGGTCTCCTGGGGCAGAGCATTCCACCAGGTCGGAGCCATCACTGAGAAGGCCCTAATAGGAAAAGGTCAATTTTTTGCTTTTCCAGGAGCTCAGCGAGCCTCACCAGCAGGGGATCAATGGTCTCCCTACGTGCCTCTTCATAAAAGGGACATCTAAAGAACAAGTGCTCTGGGCTTCCTGTCTCCCCTGATGAACAGGCGCAAAGTCTCTGAGCATATGCCACCCCTATTTTATCCTCATAACAACCCTGTGAGGCAGCTTGGGCTGAGACAGGCAGGTAGCGACAGGCCCAGGCCCCGCCCAGCGAGCTTCGTAGCCAAGTGTGGACCGTGCTCTCCTGGGTCCCAGCTCGTTTTTCTAACCACTACCCCACAGGGAGTCAGGAAGCATGGATGTCCAGAGCAGTTGCCCCATCCCTGAGCCAGCACCCCTCTATACGATGGAGAGAGGCCGCTTTGCACCCCCGTTGCCTCGCCTCCAGCTCCTCTTCCTCCTCCTTCCCTGACTCCTCTCCTTCCCATCTCTCTCTCCCAGATTTGCGATGGCCTCCCACTTCTTCTGGGGCTTGTGGTCCATCTTGCAGGCCAAGATCTCCACCATCGAGTTTGGCTACCTGGTGAGTCCTTGTGTTGATGACCTAGCAAGCTCTTCTCATGTGATGCTTTCAGCGAACTTCCAGTGGTTTGTGAAGGCAGAGGAATGCATTATGCAACAAGAGCATCCCTTTAGAACTGGGTGCTGGTGGCTTCTCATGTTCTGGGAAAGGTGGTGCAATGCCTGACCCTGACTCTGCCCTCCTCCCCTCCTCTTACCTCCCAGGAATATGCCCAGTGCCGCTTCGAAGCCTACTTCCAGCAGAAATCTCTCTGCGAGTGACCCTCACCCGTCCTGCCTTCGCGCCCAGGCTTCGGCCTGGCTGGCGCCGTCGCGGGACCTGGACTCGAACTCCTGGACCTCAAGAGGCACCGTTGCCAGTGGACCAAAGCTTTCTCCCCGGACGCAGGAGGAGGGTTGGCTGGCCAGCTCTCGTTCCGCAGCGGCAAAAACTCTCTGGCTTCTGGCTGGGCTGGTTCGTAGCCGGGCAAAGGGGCCACGGAGCCCCCGTGGGGTGGCAGCACACCCGGAGGATGCCAGGCAGCTAAATGTTGCAGGCATGGCTTCCGGCAGGCGGTCCCTCCGTGATGGAGGTCCCTTGGCACGGGGAAGGTGGGAAGAAGAGATCTCCGCACTTTGGGACAGGGAGGGGATGTGCGAGCCCCCCCCCCCCGGGCCCTCGCCTGCTTCCATTCTGCCTTCTGTTGCCCTCGGCCCTCCATGCCCTCTGCTGCCTCCACCACTGTGCCTTCCCTTGGCCTTGCTCAGCCCTCTCCACCAGAGATTTCTCTCCTGCCCCAGATCTGTGCACAAGCTCACCCCTCTCCTTCCCTGCTCAGCCCATCCCTTCCAGATCTTAGACTCCTCACGGGTCCTTCTGGTCTGCCTCAGTGCCAGCCACAGATGGCATGGGGGGGGCTGCCTTTGGGGACAGAGACTGCACAGTGAAAGGCCAAGGACTAGTGAGCCCCACCCCACTCTGGTGAGCCTTGGGGCAGAGGTAGAGGGTCTCTAGGCCAGTGTTTCCCAACCGGTGTTCCGCGGCACACTAGTGTGCCGTGAGACATCGGCTGGTGTGCCGTGGGAGGAAGGCGGGCGAGTCGGGCGGTGAGAGGCGGCGGCGAGGATCCGCGTCGAGCCGGGGGCGGCTCCGCGGTGGTGGTGCCGAGCGGCGGGGCAGCGCGCGCAAAAGGGAGGATCGCGAGACAGCGGAGGAGGAGGAGGCCGGCATGTCCGGGCAGCAGCAGCAACAACAGCAGCAGCAACTCCCGCCGCCGCCCCCTCCTCCGCCCGCTATCGCCGCCACCACCACAACAGCCGCCGCCGCCTCAGCTGCCCTCGCTCTGCTGCCTCCTCCCACCCCGGCAAGGGGGAGGGAAAAAACTTTCGCTTTTGTGCGTCCCTCCCGGCGTGACGCTGCGCGCTGACGTCACGGGGCGGGGCTTTAATGGTGGTGTGCCGCGAGATTTTTTTCCGGCTCACAGGTGTGCCGTTGCCCAAAAACGTTTGGGAAACACTGCTCTAGGCCTTACTTTCTGCTGCAGGGACCCCCAGCTCTGGCCACCGTCTCCCATTACTGGATTGGTTCCCTCGTGCGGTTTCCCAAGGAGACGCTTTGGCCAGGACTGGGGAGGCAGCGGGAGGGCTTCGGAGGCAGAGCCAGAGGGCAAAGGTCGCCCCAGAGGATCCTCGGTTGGGGGGGGCAGGGTTTGCTCTGGAGGTCTTCCCTCCCCAGATGTAATCCCAGCCCACTTCGCCGGAGCCTCTCTGGAACGACAGGCAGTTGAGGCCAGGACTTGGGGGCGGCTCCTGCCCCTTGCCCAGCAGCAGCACAAGCTTTTGGACCTGCTGGAGGGCCAGATTTTGCAGGGGAGGGTGCCTTCCACCTTGTTTCTTCCTTTCCCCGGGAATGGGTTTGCTTGCTGGGGGCGGTGGGAGATAAATGACACCTTTTGGTCTTTGTTAACTTCGTTGTATCTGCATTTCTATGAATGTCCAGCAGAGAGAGCCAGAGATGCGGTGGGCTCTCTGGCCCAAGCTAGCCTTTGGCAGGCAGCCTGCCCTCTCTCTCTGTTCTCAGGGCTGCTCTTCTTTTCCGGCATCACTCATGATAACCATGGAATGTAATCTCTGCAATTGCCAATAAAAGCCTGGCACTCCATTCACTAGGACACACTCTCTCTCTCTGTGTGTGTGTGTGCTTGATCACTTTGGGGTGTCTGTGCCAGGGGAGGAGGTCAGATGTCTCTAGCCGTAGAATTGGTCGCAAGCCAGCTCCCCTAGAGCCCCACAACGGGACCCAGAGCTCAATAGAAATTTTCCCTTCCACATCAAAAGCTATCTCATCCTGTTGGGTGTTCAGTGCATCCATTTGGATAGTATATCTGGTCAGCATATGAGCAGAAGGGATTCCTGCCGTAAGACTTTGAGAATTTGAAAGAAGGCTGAAAGGAAGAAAATATTAGGCCAAACATAATAATATCCCCCCCCCCCAGTTAAGTGTGAAAATATTGCTTCTGACTCTTCGGAATAAAGTTGGTCATCACACTTCTGTAGAATGTTGTCTGTAGAATACAGGGCATTGTTTTAAATTCGTAGCAAAGATAGAAGTTTCACCTCGTTCTCTCCACTGTTTCAATAACTTGCTTTTTCAATTGGTCATGTATTTGTTTTTCCCTCTGAAAAATTTGGCAACTGCATGGTACTGTTTATGCTGACAGTAAACCAATTCTCTCCCCCCCTTTTAAAAAGAAACTTCCCCCCACTTGCCACCCCCAGCAACCAATATCATAGAATTGTAGAGTTGGGAGAGACCTCAAAGGTCATCCAGTCTAGCCCCCTGCAATGCAGGGATCTCAAGTAGATCCAACATGACAGATGGCCATCCAACGTCTGCTTAGGAACCTCCAAGGAAAGAGAGTGCATCATCTCTCATGGGAGTCCGTTCCGCTGCCAGAAAGTCCTTCCTGGTGTTTAGTCGTAATCTCCTTTTTCGTAACTCGCAGCCATCGGTTTGGGTCTTCCCCACTGGAGCAGGAGAAAACAAGCCTGCTCCATCTTCCATGTGCCAGCCCTTCAGATATTTGAAGGTTGCTATCCTCTCTCCTCTCAGTCTCCTCTTCTCCAGGCGAGGCATACCCAGCTCCTTCAAGCGCTCCTCATAAGGCCTGGCTTCCAGACCCTTGATCATTGTTATGGAAAAATCTAGGTGCGAGGCTGCTCAGTCACCCAGCTCCTCGGGCAGAGCTCGCGGGTCCCTGCGGAATAAAGGAAGGAGTCCAGCCACCAACCGGAGCAAATAGCTGTAGACCAAAGTTTATTGTGCAACAGGTTCAAAGAGGAATTTTGAACCCCAAGGATGGGGTGACAAAAGAATTTTAAAAGTTTCTATCTTATCCTAGCATACAGTTCATTAAGCATCATCACGACCTCATTGCTACATCAGAAAAGGGGAGGGTTATACATGATTAAGGGACGCGGGTGGCACTGTGGGTTAAACCACTGAGCCTCTTGGGCTTGCTGATCAGAAGGTCGGCGGTTCAAATCCCTGCGATGGGGTGAGCTCCTGTTGCTCGGTCCCTGCTCCTGCCAACCTAGCAGTTCCAAAGCACTTCAAAGTGCAAGTAAATAAATAGGTCCCACTCTGGCAGAAAGGTAAACCCCATTTCCATGCACTGCTCTGGTTCGCCAGAAGCGGCTTAGTCCTGCTGGCCACATGACCCAGAAGCTGTACGCCGTCTCCCTCGGCCAGTAAAGCAAGATGAGTGCCGCAACCCCAGAGTTGGCCACGACTGGACCTAATGGTCAGGGGTCCCTTTACCTTTACCTTTATACATGATTAACATAGGAGGAATGTGCTGGGGCAACAGGCGGATACAGGATATGTACAGTGGTACCTCGGTTACATACTCTTCAGGTTACAGACGCTTCAGGTTACAGACTCCGCTAACCCAGAAACAGTATCTCAGGTTAAGAACTTTGCTTCAGGATGAGAACAGAAATTGTGCTCCGGTGGCATGGCAACAGCAGGAGGCCCCATTAGCTAAAGTGGTGCTTCAGGTTAAGAACAGTTTCAGGTTAAGAACAGACCTCCGGAATGAATTAAGTACTTAACCTGAGGTACCACTGTATTGGGAAGTACATTCTAAAAGCCTACTACAAAAGAACAATAGACCCTTGGTTTGCATAGTCTGCCACCTGGGCAAGTCTGGAGGAGTGCCTTTCCCCAGCGATGGACACCTTCCTGTGGACGCACAGGTGTGCAGATATGGGTTGCGAATGCTGCAGGTTGCGAGCGTGCATCCCACACTGATCACGTTCGCAACCCAAGGGTCCACTGTATATTACTTCCATCAAAACTTATTTACACTGTTGAATTTAGCTTAATGCTGCCCACGTTTTAAAGTGTACGCCATTTCCCCCCATATATTCAATAAACATTTCCCGATCTTCTTTAAACGAATGTTCTTCTTGAAATAAATAAATAAAAACTGTCCAGTATCACCTTAGAGACCAATTCAGTTTGTTACAAGAATGTTCTTGTTCTCTTATTCTATAAGTTAGACCCGCAAGCTGCACTTGCAGTTTAAGTTGCCATGCTTCTTTGGTTGAGACCTCGCTCGTTTTCCATTTTGGGGCTAACAAAACACAACGTTAGTGTTCTGCACGATCTCTCCTCTCCCCCGCCGAAAGTCTTCCCCAGCAGCTTTCTGACGTCTGTGGCCCCTTCCGCTCCTGGCGACGGCTCTGGGCACCAACATGACTGCTCTGCTGTAAACACAGACTAAAAATAGCTCCAGCGCCCGAGCCAAACTCTGTGCCGCAGCCTGTGTGCTCTAGGACGGCTGATGGGGCGCTCTGACCTGCAAATGATCCCCTGGCCATGCCCCATGGAGGTCTGCGCTCGACCCCTTTGCAGGGGCTGCTTGCTGCTTCCGCCTGGCTGGGTTGGGCCCGCCTCGCCAAGCGGGCGTTCGACTTCCTGGCCGGTGCCCTCTGGGCTTTGTGGGGCCTCATCGCCTGGTCCTGGAAAAGGCAGGGTGCTCAGGGGCCCCTGCCCGAGCCCTGGGAGAGCTGCCCCGAGCTGAGGGTCTACCGGGGAGGAGATGGTGAGGCTGAGCTGCTCACAGTCCACACACAGCCCTACAGCTTCCAGGTAGGGTCTGGCGGGGGGGCTCTCTTGTGCTAAGGGGTGGCAGGAATCGTAGAATACAGGAATAGGCAGCTGTCCCCAACGGGGATAGAACCTGCAACCTTGGTGTTATCGGCACCATGGTTATCTAACCATGGTGAGCTATCCAGGCTGCATAGAGGCTTTCCCCGGGAGTCAGATGCAAATTCACCTGTCGCGCCTGTTAGAATCGGGGCCAGCTGGCTCAGCCCCAGCTGGAGCGTCTCCCTTCAGCCTTGCCGCTGCGGAGATCCCTCGACCTCTGCTCAGTGACTCAAGCTTGCAGACTTGAGGACACCTTACTCAGCAGTGTAAACTGCGCAACAGAAGAGGCTTGAGGCAGCAGACACATACTAAACTACACATTTATTATACATAAATCAGGACAAAGAAAACATGGCATCTCTCCTTGCCATCTTCTCGGAGAGAGACGGAAAACAAAAGCAATACAGAACGGAAGTTCCGCTCACGCCAGCAATCTGTGCTGGAATGCAAACAGACATGTGACATGTAACAATCCCATGTCTTCAGCAAAGGGTGGAATGAAATACCGACAGCGCCAACTATGACCGTTTCCTGACCACTATAGTCCATGCATGGGTAACCTCAAGTCTGGACTACTGCAGTGCGCTCAATGTGGGGCTGCCCTTGGGGTTGGTCCAGAAGTTCCAGCAGGTGTGGGATGCCTGATGCGAGCATCTGATGAAGAACATGCTACACCAAACGCTGCACTGGTTGTCCACCTGCTACCCAGCCAAGGTCAAGGTGCTTGTATCAATTTGCCAAGCCCTGGACAATTCAGGTCCAGAATATCTCAGAGACTGTCTGAACCCTTACAGCCCAGTTCAATCGCTAAGATCACCTGCAGGAGCATCACAGAGCATCCCCCGATTTGCAGAGGATAATTTGGCAACCACGGGAACAGAGACAGGTTTAGGGGAGAGCAACCAGGTCCACCGCAGGGGGCACCGAACCAGGAGAGTGCTGCAGCGGGCACCACAACAATTTAGGATGGAAGAAGAAGGGGGTGACAAATTTGGTCTTGCACAGATGGGAAACCAAATCTTGAGTGCCATTGGTCCAGCCCTGTGGAACTCCCTGCCACTGGAAACTCAGCAGGCCCCTTCTGGGCCAACTTTCAAACTCCTACTGGAAACTTTTTCCTCTATGCAGGCGATTAAGAACACGTCCTTGTGACTAACTGATGCCTGATTTTCACCTATGTATGGCTTAACTGTAGTGTTCTATGTTTTATTGCTGTAAATGGCTTCAATGTATAATTGAATACACAGCGGTATGCAAGTATCTTTATAAATATTATTTATTTATTTATGTATTTCTTAAATGCAAGCAAGAGGAAATAGCAGCAAGGGGAGGCAGCTTCGGTCTCTGAACAGAATCATGGACCCAGAAGTACCGGAACAGGTTACTTCCGGGTTTCGGTGCTTGCACATGTGCAGAAGCACTAAATCCCGCTTTGCACATGCGAAGAAGCTCTAAATCGTGACCCGTGTGTGCGCAAACGCGACGTCGCAGGTTGCGAAAGCTGTGGGTTACAAACGTGATCTGTGCGGGAAACACGTTCGCAACCCGAGCGTCCACGGTACTCGCATAATTTTCTTATGTTCTCTCTTTCTCTCTCTGCCTGGCAGGTGGATCTGGCCCGCCTGGTGGCGGAGAGCGCCTATTTCGAGGCCCTCTCGAGATCCTGCATGCAGGAGGCATCGGAGAGGCAGCTGGATCTGAGCCACGTGCCCTCGGGGACCTTCCGCGCCATCCTGGAGTGGGTCTTCAATGGGCGTTTCAGCCTAGAAGAGGAAGACCTTTTGCCAGCGGTGCAAACTGCCAGCTACCTGATGCTCCCGGGGTTTCTGGACCGGTGCTGGGTGGCGCTGAGCCCGCTGCTGAGCCCCCAGAACTGCCTGTCATACCTGGGTTTCGCGGAGGCTGTGGGATGCCCCGAGCTGAGAGCACTGGTGTCCGGCTACCTGAGTGCGCACCTGTTGGAGCTGCCCGCCTCCGTCGCTGGACGGCTGGACCCCCAACTGCGGGAGGAGCTGGCGCAGCTCCGCTTCGAGGGCCGCCCCATGCTGTGCGCCCTGCGCAAGGAGAACGTCAGCCTGGCGCCCGGGGTCCCCCTAGAACATCTGCAGGGCCTCTACCACCGCCCTCTGCCCCCCGAGGAGGGGGACTGGCGCTGTGCCACCCGACTGCCCTTCCAGGCCGAGAAGTGGAGCTTCAGCACAGCACAGCTCCTCAACTACCTCTTCGTCATGGGGGGCTACCGGGAGAAGCGGGGGCCCCGCAGTTTCACCTTCCGTATGGCAGCCTTCCGCTACAACCCCTTGACGGGAACGTGGAGATCCACCGCCGCCCCCAATAAGGTCAGGTCCTGCTCTAAGGCCAGGGCTGTGTCTCAGGTACCACACACACACATACATACACACACACACACACACACACTGTATTTTTCCGTCTATAAGACGCCCCCATGTATAAGGCACCCCCTGTTTTGGGGGACTCTGATTTAAGAAATTGGGGGGAGATGGCCCCCATGTATGACGCCCCCAAATTCTGGACATTATGTTTTAGGGGAAAAACCTAGTCTTATACATGGAAAAATACGGTGTGTATGTGTATAAAAATTGATTTCCCATTTTATAATATACGGTATAACCACATCATTATTACAGTCATACTTCAGGTTGAAGTACGGTAACTTCAGGATGAGTATTTTCGGGTTGTGCTCCGTGGTGACCCGGAAGTAACGGAGCGTGTTACTTCCTGGTTTCACCGCTCGCGCATGCGCAGACGGTCAAAATGACGTCACACACATGCGTGGAAGCGGCGAATCGCGACCCATGCACGCTCAGACGTGGGTTGCATTCGCTTCAGGATGCGAACGGGGCTCTGGAACGGATCCTGTTCACATCCAGAGGTACCACTGTATTCGCATGTTCTCTTTTGCTCATTAGAGCCTATTGACTTCCGCCCCTCCCGTCTCACGGCTTTCAAAATTAACCTTTATATCACTGACTTTGTACGCTTTCCAATTCTAGTTGATTCATTACAAATAGCATTAAAATTAATATTATCATAAAAAGGGAGGAAGTTGCCTGTTACAAGTCTTCAGTCAACCCTGCTAGTGATGTTTAATTGCTTACAGTGATCTTTCAAATGTTATATATATATAAATTTACTCTCATCTTGATTTCTTAGCTTCCTGGTTAGTTTGGCCATTTCAGGGTAGTCCATTAATTTGGGGCCGTTTAGGGCTTTCAAGGTCAACACCAACACTTTGAATTGTGCTCGGAAACGTACTGGGAGCCAATGAAGGTCTTTCAAGACCGGTGTTATGTGGTCTCGGCAAGACAGTCTGTGGGCAGGTAGGGTCTCATCCTGCGTACCAGATGGAGCTGGTAGACAGCTGCCCTGGACACAGAACTGACCTGCATCTCCATGGACAGCTGTGAGTCCAAAATGACCCCCAGGCTGCGCACCTGGTCCTGGTCTTTACATCTCCAACACTTATAGATCTTGTTCTATACATTTCTGCTAATTTAACCAGGGTTAGATACCACCGGTACATCATTTTCATCTTATTCTCTTTCGGCAGTGCCTCTCCCTTCCTGACGCTCTCTGCTTTCCTGCTCCTCTTGCAGCGCCGGCGGCACTTCAGCAGCGCTGTGGTGGGGCACCACATCTATGCTGTGGGGGGCTGGTTCCTGGACTCGCTCCTGCCCCCGGACAGCAGCACCCGCCTGTACACGGCCGTGGAGCGCTACGACCCTTGGGCCGACTGCTGGGCCTTCGTCTCCTCCCTGCCCATGGGCGACTTCTCCTTCGCCGTCTCCCTGTCCCACGACCTGCCCCTCTGCACGGCCCATGGTGGCTGCATCTATGCCCTGGGCAGCATACAACGCACCGGGGAGAAACTTCTGCTGTGCTACGATGTGGCCGCTGGTGAGGAGGCGGCAATGAAGCAGCCGATGCGCCGCGCCATAGGTGCTGACTCCCTGGGGCCCTGGGTGCCAGATCACCCACAAAACTCCCCATCAATTGGCCAGGCACCCACAAAATTCAGTGCCAGGGCCATGCACGCTGCAGGGCACCCACCGTCCCGGACACCCACAGTTGCGCTGCCAGGCTGGCACGCATGCGTCACAGCATTGCGCAGAGAGGAAGGCAAGGTGGTGTTATGTGTGAGAAAAGAGATAGGGGTGTCAGTACTTATTTTTATTCGTTGCAGAAGGTTTACACACTGCTTGATTTTTTTAAAAAAGAAAATCCTCATAGCGGTTTACAAAAAAAGATAACCACAGTGCTTTTTTCTTGGAAAAGAGGTGCCAGAACTCAGCCTTGAACCTTGTTCTCTTATAAGGGCAAGGGTGAGAGGTGCCGGAACTGAGTTCTGGTGAGTTCTGGCCCCCCAAAGCCCTGGATAGTAATATTACGAGCCAGAAAAATGAACAATGATTTGAAACTTTCAGAAAGTTGAAATAACTGTAGACTAAAAACAGGTTATGGGACACGGGTGGTGCTGTGGGATAAACCACAGAGCCTAGGACTTGCCGATCTGAAGGTCGGCGGTTCGAACCCTCACGACGGGGTGAGCTCCCGTTGCTCAGTCCCTGCTCCTGCCAACCTAGCAGTTTGAAAGCACGTCAAAGTGCAAGTAGATAAATAGGTACCACTCCGGTGGGAAGGTAAACGGCATTTCCATGCGCTGCTCTGGTTCGCCAGAAGCGGCTTAGTCATGCTGGCCACATGACCCAGAAGCTGTACGCCGGCTCCCTCGGCCAGCAAAGCGAGATGAGCGCTGCAACCCCAGAGTTGGCCACCACTGGACCTAATGGTCAGGGGTCCCTTTACCTTAACCTTAAAAACAGGTTAAAACTTGTAAGTTTCGAAACATCTGGAGAGGCTCCTCTAAGCGGGAACCTTTTCGGCGGGTGCCGAAAAGAGTACAGCGAAGAGTACATCAAGAGGCAGGGAGTTCCAAAGTGTAGGTGCAGCCATGCCAGGAGTTCTCACGAAAGCAGAACAGATGTTTTGTGGCGGTTCCACTGATCAGCATGGTCGGGTGGGCACATACTGGGGAAGACGGAGGTGGCTGATTGTGGGTTAAGCGGGCAGGGAAGGACGGGGGTATGAAGAAGGGCTGGCAGTGGGTGCGAGGGCAGGGGATCTGGGCTGTGGGTCCGGCCTGAGGGTGGTTACATCCCCGCCTTCTCTTCTCCTTGCAGACACGTGGCAGGAGCTGCTTCCGACTCTGACGCGGGCAGACGCCGACCTGCCTGGGCTCTACTTCCTGGGCGGCGCGGAGACCCTCTTTGTGGTGGGGGGCAATGCCCAAGACAACGTGGTCACCTCCTTCTGCCCCAGGACCCGGCAGTGGGGCCCTGCCCGGACCCTGCCCAAGTGCAGCCTGGCCGGACAGGGTCTGGCTTTGGACGGCACCCTATATATGGCCTCTCCTGACTTGGAGGCCCTCTTGGAAGTGGAACTTGGAGTCCCAGACTGCCACCCGCTGCCTCCGCCACCCTTTCCCCTGTCCTACGAGGCCATCTTTCTGCTCCACTTCCCCCCAGATGGCTGTCGGGAGGAAGAAACAGAGTCAGGGGCACTCCAGGGACTTTGAGTCTCCCGTCTCCCCTCCTCCCTTTTGTCTGTCTGTCTTTTCCCGTCTGTCCGGTGAAAAAAAGACAGTCACGGAACCAAGAAATTGCACAAAATAAATTACCGTGAAAATCCCTGAAACGAGAAGTAATCGACTATAGAATAACAACAACAACAACAACAACAAAACTAGAATTAAACAAAGACTTTATGAGATGCCGGCTACAAAACTCATTTCACTGAAATAATCAGTTTCCTCAGAAGGAAAAAAAGAAATTGTAAGATTTGAAGTGATATCAAACAAGCTCAAGAGTAGGGCTGAAAATGCTTCCTTGAGTTTACAAAGAAGGTATGAAAACCTCAAAGACAAGTTTTAAACATAGCCCTATTTAAGAGAATCAAGCAGCAGTGATAAGAAATTGAGGTTTAAAAGTTTCAAACAAACTCAAAAAACAGGGAAGAAACTCAAAAAAGTTGTACACATAACCCTATTTAAGAGAACCAAGCAGCAGTAATAAGAAATTGAGGTCTGAAGTTTCAAACAAACTCAAAAACAGGGCTGAAGCGCTCTTGACAGCTGATGTTAAAGACTTCAAACCTTAATTTTGTATTACTATTATTACTGGATTCTCTTAAACAGAGCTATGTTTAAAAGTAGACATTGAGGTTTTCATACTTTTTTTTGTAAACTCGAGGAAGCATTTTCAGCCCTGCTCTTGAGCTTGTTTGATATCACTTAAAATCTTTTAATTTCTTTTCCCGTCTGTCCAGCAGCTCTGGGGTTTGGACCAGATTATTGGTGACTTGTCAAAGTCAGTTGGCAGCTCACGGCACCTCGACCTGTCTGATGTTATCAGCCGAGATGGGCCATTCCTGGGTCAAGCCTTCTTGCTGGGCACCCTCCCCCACCCTCCCTTGCCCTCTCACCCAAATACCGGCCTCTATTTATAGCACCACGGCTTGCAAAACAGCTGCTGCTGCAAATGAAAAGGGTGGTCTGGCTCCTTCCTCCACTCCCGATTCTGCACGCACGCCACGGAGTGCGTCTCCCCGCTGCCCCAGGTCCAAACAGCTACCTGGAGCTTCTCTCTGACCCAGATTCTCCACCTAACCCACAACTGCTCTTCAGAACTTCTCGTTTTTGCTGCGAAGGAGCTGCAGGGTTAAGCTTACAACAAATCATCACAAAATTGCAGGGCACAAGGAGGGCACCTAAATCCCATCTAGTCCAACGCCTGTGCCTGGAGTGGCCTGCTTCTATTGGAGAAATGTTGGGGTTCAGTACCCAATACCCTTTGGGTTCACAGCCTGGGCAGCCCATAAAATCCAGAGACCATTTGCCAGTCATACGGGATTATTTCATTTTATTTGTGGTTTGGTGTGACTATTAATTTCACAAACAATGAAGCATATGGTAGGAAGGTACCAACATTATACAATACAGTCTGGTGCACGTAGGTTATCCCTCTTCATTCCTCACTGTTTCTCCATTTAATTCTGATATCTGTAACCAGTGACAAAAGGATGGATTCTGAAACGTATAATTTTGAATTGTTACTGGTATAAACTATTATTTGCCTGCTTAACCGTGTTCAGTGTCGGGAAAGCGTGGGAGATCTGAGCAGGAGGAGACAGACTGGAACCGGAGTAGAAAACGGAATGCTTTGAGTTGCAGGGTTTTGAAAGAGCTCAGGACTTGCTGCAGACTGTGGGACTGCAAGAACTTTGAAGCAAAAAAACCCTCTCTGGGAAAAGAGAGAGTCCTACTTGTAACGGGATATAAAGAATATGTATATGCAGCGCATGTTTGTGTGTGTGCAGTAAACAACAACTCTGCTAAACAAATGTTTCGTGCGGTGAGCTTAAAGCTTCTGTGCTGCACAAACACAGAACACACTCAACAAGATGGGAAGGGATGGAGAAGCAGCAACGCAGGATGAAGCCAAGCTTACAATTCTTGGGCTGTTGCTTCATTTCTCAGGCCGTGAGGTTCTGTTCCTCTCTCTCCAGGGCAGTGAGTTCCTCCAGAAGTTTCTGTTTCTCCTGCTGCAGCCTCTCTTCCTTCAAGAGACCCTCCAGCCACTCCATCAGAGGACCACCGATGATCAACATCTGGCTGCACAGCTTCTTAGTGAACACCGATCCATTGTGGATCTTGGTGATAGGCTCCAGATGAGAAAGGCTATGGATTTTCCTGCAGGCATCTTGCTCCTCTTGACGCAAGATCCTGGGGAACGTCATCATGGACTCAAGACACGCTTTCCCCATGCCGGTGTGAGGAATCAGGTGAACAGGAATTTCAACCCTTTCATATTTGCAGGAGCTCTTTGGGGCTTGAAGGGACTGGAAGCAGGTGAAGATGATCTGGTCCATCCTTGTGCTTTTGTCCTCGCCAAAACAGGAGATCAGCCCCGCAAAGTCTCTGTCCAACATCTGATACATCACTTGCGTGCAGAGGTTGATGTGTGATGGCCAAACGGTGACGTGGGGGTGGGAATGATGTTGTTGTTGTTGTTGTTTAGTCGTTTAGTCGTGTCCGCCTCTTCGTGACCCCCTGGACCAGAGCACGCCAGACACTCCTGTCTTCCACTGCCTCCCGCAGTTTTGTCAAACTCATGCTGGTAGCTTCGAGAACACTGTCCCACCATCTCATCCTCTGTCGTCCCCTTCTCCTTGTGCCCTCCATCTTTCCCTCCATCATCAGGGTCTTTTCCAGGGAGTCTTCTCTTCTCATGAGGTGGCCAAACTCTTGGAGCCTCAGCTTCAGGATCTGTCCTTCTAGTGAGCACTCAGAGCTGATTTCCTTCAGAATGGAGAGGTATGATCTTCTTGCAGTCCATGGGACTCTCAAGAGTCTCCTCCAGCACCATAATTCAAAGCATCCATTCTTCCGCGATCAGCCTTCTTTACAGTCCAGCTTTCACTTCCATACATGACTACTGGGATACCAGCTCACAACCCTCGTGGGCTGTCCCGTTAACTTAGCCAACCTCTCCGCTTCCGTCGAAGCAGCCGAGAGCTGTTCCAGGGAAATCTCCACCTGATCTTTCCTCGTATCTGAGCGGAGCAGAATGATCACAGAGTGAATGTGAGCAATTCGGCCAGCTCCGACCTCGCTGAGGCAGAGGCCCATGACCTCTTTTTGCTGAGTGCTCAGAGCGTGGACCATGCAGACCAGGAAGGCGTCTGCCTCCAAGTGCACGGCCTGCAACACCATCACCACCTGCTTCGCTTTCTGCCTGCCGCACCTGTTCAGGGGAAGAGAGACGACGAACGTGCCAGTCAGTGGCCCTTCCGCCAAGGCCTGCCTGCACAGAGAACGAGACAAACAAGATGTGCCTACATTATTACATGAGCACTGTTCCACAGCATTTGATATTTTCATTTACATACATTCATTCGAAATAAGATGGGTTCATGAAGCAATTCTATATCCTCCCACCACGCTGATGAAGAATTCTACAAAACAGTAGTCAATATCGGGAATTACTGTTCTGTGTTGGACATCATATGTGCTGAACACACAAAGCTTCACAGCTTGTCTGTCATCCTACACAGTCTGGTACCTCGCTTCATTTAAAGATTTCCAGAGACTTTGAGACTAAAGATTTCATTTTGGACTTGTTATGGTTTGAAGGAATTCTATAAAGATTGTCTATTGTGTATGTACATGGTCATCGTGTTGCCTAGACATTGCTGATGCACAGAGAACGAAACAAACAAGATATTAATTTCAGTGTTGCTGGTGTGACACAATCCCCACCAGCAAGTTCCATATTTTTCCGTGTATAACACACACACACCCATGTATAAGGTGACCCCTATTTTTAGGGGGGAGATTAGAAGAAAATGGGGGGACATTGCCCAGAGTTCTGCAGTTTTGTTGTTGTTTTTTGCGGATGATTGCCGCCCAGATTTTTTTAGGGGGAAGGACTGCTGAAAATTGGCACATCTGAGTTGCGCTGCCGCACGTGCGCCACTAAACCCACCTATCAGCTGTTCCCTCAACGCAAGAAGAAGCCGCAGCAACAGCAAACACACAACAGCCCTTATCACACCCACAAATAACACCGATGACAATCACACCTATGCAGAAGCTACCCATTCTGTGTCACAAAAATGCACTGACCATGTATAAGATGCTCCCCCCCCCCATTTTTTTATGTTCATTTTGAGGGGGGAAACCTTGTCTAATACATGGAAAAATATGGTAGTTGAAGAGTGGCACACCAAAGGCGGGGGGGGGGCGCTCAGTCGGCAGAGCGTAAGACTCTTCATCTCAGGGCCCTGGGGTTCAAGCCCCATGTTGGGCAAAGGGATTCCTGCATTGCAGAGGGTTGGACTAGATGACCCCTTGAGGTCCCTTCCAACCTTACGTGTCTATGAATTCTATACACTTTCAAGCAAAGGGAAGCAAAGGGGCAGTCAGCTCCATATATAGCAATTCTCTCTTCTACTAGCTTATTAATCACGAGACATACCCACTTCTCTTCCTGCTTGTTCTCAAGATTTATAGCAATAGTTGCCGCACACACACCCTGTTCCCATTCTCCCCTCGCGGTTCTTTTGCAAACGCGTCCTTCCCTTCCCAACCTTCGCTTGCTCCGTCCTCCTCACACACATTTCAACTTTTGATTTCATCACCTGTATAATTTCTGCGATACTTCCTCTCCCACCCTCAAAGCAAAGGGAGGACCTGCTCTCGGACACTAGTTCCGTAGTGTTACAGGTTCGAATCCCCATAACGGGGTGAGCTCCCGTTGCTCTGTCCCAGCTCCTGCCAGCCTAGCAGTTCGTAAGCACACCAGTGCAAGTAGATAAATCAGTACCGCTGTGGCGGGAAGGTAAACGGTGTTTCTATGTGCTCTGGTTTCTGTCAGGGTGTCCCGTTGCTCCAGAAGCAGCTCCCAGTACGTTTCCACCTCCATCGTTCTGCCCAGACACTGAGGTCCAGCGCCGAGGGCCTTCTGGCGGTTCCCTCACTGCGAGAAGCCAAGTTACAGGGAACCAGTCAGAGGGTCTTCTCGGTAGTGGCACCTGCCCTGTGGAACACCCTCCCACCAGATGTCAAAGAGAAAAAGAACTACCAAACTTTTAGAAGACATCTAAAGGCAGCCCTGTTTAGGGAAGCTTTTAATGTTTAATAGGTTATTGTATTTTAGTGTTTTGTTGGAAGCCGCCCAGAGTGGCTGGGGAAACCCAGCCAGATGGGCGGGGTATAAATAATAAAGTATTATTATTATTATTATTATTATTATTATTATTATTATTATTATTATTTAGTCCTGCTGGCCACATGACCCAGAAAGCTGTCTGTCGGCCTGAAAGTGAGATGAGTGCTGCAACCCCAGAGTCGCCTTTGACTGGACTTAACCGTCCAAGGGTCCTTTATCTTTAGTATTACTGGGCCAGGTGGGGGGAGGTGGGGAAGGTCCAGATTATATCTGGGGGTCCCTTCCAGGCCCACGATTCTATATCCGTGAAGTTTTTAGGAGATCCTGTTGAAGGGGCCAAAGCAGTTTCCTCGTGAGGCTAACTGGCTCCAGCTGAGCCAAGCTAAACACCTTCACCTGCACTGTTGCCATGGAGACAGGGGGTGGGCCTCTGCCCACATCACCTAGGAAGGAGAAAAAATTGGCTGGGCTGGAAGCTGGCGGGGGCGGGGAGGCTTCCTGATCTCTACGTCCCAGCAGCTGCTCCCCGCACCCCCCAAAAAACAAGCAAATAAATAAAAATGCTTAACTAACGGACCAATTGCATCACAGATAACTTGTTCTGTGCCCCTGCCCCCTGCAATAAATCCTGGCTACATCCATGCCTTCTGTGGTTTCCAGCAACGGGCTATATGCGTGTGTAAATAAATCCATCTTCTCTAAAGACAAGACAGTCTCCCTTGCCCTTCAGTCCAAGGAAACTGGGCCTGGACTGGAACTGCGGAACTCCCTGCCACAGGAAGCAGTGGTGGCCAACAACCAAGATGGCTTTAAAATGGTTGGAGAAATTCATGTGAGGAGGAAGAGAGGGCTGCCAATGGCTTACTAGCCACAATGGCTCTGCTCTGCCTCTACAGCGGAAAACAGAAATGTTTCCAATTCCCAGTTACAGTGCTACCTTGGTTCTCACGCTTAAAGTCTGTTCCAAAACCAAAGTGTTCCAAAACCAAGGTGTGCTTCCCCATAGAAAGTACTGCAAAATGGATCAATCCATTCCACACTTTGGAAAACAACCCCCTAAAACAGCAATTTAACATGATTCTTACTGTCTAACGAGACCACGGATCCATAAGATGAAAGCAATAAGCCATGTGCTGCAGTCACACAACCAATCAGTGCCTGACCTGGGTTCCACAGTGTCACACAAACACACACAAAAAGAGCCGCAAAACCAATAACGCAAAAATAAACAGCAAAAACAGAAACCTCAGCGTAACACTCAAGATGGAAGTGTGGCGCTTAAAATGGAGCACGTTTGGCTTCCAAAAAAAGTTTGCAAACCGGAACACTTCCTTCCGGGTTTAGCAGCGTTTGGGTTCCAAGTTGTCTGAGAACCAAGGCGTTTGAGAACCAAGGTCCCACTGTGCTGGAAACCAGAGGAGGGGAGAGTTGCTCTTGCACTCAAGATGTTGCTTGCGGGTTTCCCATAATAGGCATAATAGGCAGTGGCGTAGCGTGGGGGGTGCCAGGGGTGCCGGCCGCACCGGGCGCAACATTTGGGGGGCGCATTTGGCCGGCCCTCCCCGAGGAAGCAGGAACCCCACTGTCCTCAGACCTCCTCCGAAGCCTGACGGTGGGGCGGAGAGACCTTCTTCCCGCGCCAGCCTTCGGATGGCTGTCCTGAAGACTTGTGGTGGGAGCAGTGGCGTAGCGTGGGGGGTGCAGGGGGGCCTGCTGCACCTGGCGCAACATCTGGGGGGCGCGGAAGAGACTCGAGTGCTAAAATCCACGGGTTAGGGGGCGCAAATTACTTGCCTTGCCCCGGGTTAGGGGGCGCAAATTACTTGCCTTGCCCCGGGTGCTGAGAACCCACGCTACGCCACTGATAATAGGTTGGCCACTGTGAGACCAGAATGCTGGCCCAGATGGTCCCTTGGCCTGATCGAGCAGCACTCTGCTTATGCTCTTACATTTATCCAGGACCTTGGGAAGACACTCTTCTCTGAAGGCCAAGTGGAGTTTGCACAGACCTTGCAGAGCGAGTCCAGTTGGTGGAGCTGGAACAATGCCTGTTGTTCACACACCCCTTTTTGCTTAGCAAAAGCAGCAGGACTGGCCCCTCCTGCTTCCTCTATCCGTGCAGCCTGGTGACTCCTGGGGGGGGGGGAATGGCTCAGCCTGGCGCACAGGGAGCCAGGAGTCTCCTCCAAATGCCCTTCCGGCTGCAAGGGGCTGTCCCAGGCTGCAGGTTGCTGCTTGCTGTTTACTGCAACAGCAGCTACCTGGGCCCAGCTGAGCTGCTTCACCTGGAGGAAGGAAGGTCAGCCACGCAGGGTGAAGGTCGCAGGTAAAAGCAGACCCTTCGGAGCTTGCAAGGAGGGAGGCGCAGGCACAAGCAAGCTGGCCACCTGGGTGCTGCTGGGGGATGCTGGAGGGTTTATCTCTGCATCTCCTGGTGCAGGTGATCGGAGGAGGCCCAGGGAACTCCCTGGAGAGGGTTCCCTTTGCACTTTGCACAGGTGGGAATGTGCAAGGCATCGCACGGTTACAGCAGCATTGCAGCAGCTCAAAAATGATACCTTGGGGTGGAGAAGGGTAACTGAAAGACCAAGAGGGGTGTCTGTGGAGTGACTCCCCTAGGATGAAAGATTGCATGGTCTTTGGGACTTTTTAGAAAAGGTGAGTAAGAAGGCAACACAGCAGAAGTTGATAAAATTCTCCACGGCCTGGAGAAAGCAGAGAGAGGTAAGTTTTCTCTCTCCTAAAAGGAGAACTTGTGGGTTTTCAATGAAGATTCGGGACAGATAAAAGACTTTTTCACACAGTGCAGAGACAAACTACAGAACTCACATGTGAAAAGGATCTAAGGGTTGTGGTGGCCCACAAGCTGAACATGAGTCCACGGTGTGACGCAGCAGCAACAAAGGCTCTTCTGGGCTGCATCAACAGAAGTCCAGTGTCCAGATCAAGGGGAGTCATAGTCCCACTCTGTTCCGCCTCCCTGTCCGACCTGTGCCAATAATCTATATATTTATATATTGCAGCCACGTGAAAATGCAATTGATGTGCACAGCAAATGCTTTTTCAGTGAGTTCTGTTGGACATGCTCCCCGAGACATGCACTCAGGAAGCGTCTGTGCCCGAAGGCATGGGAGGGCTACCCTGTGGCCCCCCCAAAAGCTCTTGGAGCCCGAGTCCCATCAACATCTGGCCTAGTGGTCAGAGTCACAGAGTTCGGCAGGGGGTGACTTTGGGCCAGTCGCTCACGCCCATTCTCAGCCTGGCCTGCCTCGCGGTGTTGATGTGAGGATAAGACGGGAAGACCCACGTACGACACATTGAGCTCCTCGGAGGAAAGTTGGATACAAATGTCAGAAAAGTAGAATAAATCGATCAGCCCAGCACGCGCAGCCAGTACACAGCTGTCAACGTTTACCCCTTTTAAAGGAAAATGCCCTTATTCCGAATAGGGTTCCTCGCAAGAAAAGGGAAAAGGTGACAGATATGAGCCAATAACCTGCGGGGAACCTCGCGTCCCAACATACAGGCTGGGGGGTCTTCGTGCCTAGGGGCGAGGTCGCTTCTTCAGCCGGCAAGGAAGGGAACTGGCGCTGCTCTTATGCGAAGGGGGGGGGTCTCCCCAGCTGATGATCGGAGGGGCCGGCCGGGGGAGCGAGGCAGCGTCCTGGGTGCCCCCAGCCCACCCCGTCACCCTGTGGCGCAGCAGAGCCTTGGAGAGGTGGGGGCGCCGCCCGCCCCCTCCTTCCAAGTAGGGCAGCCGCAGCCGCGCCAGTGTCAAGTTACGGGCGCGCAGGGAGCCCCGCCAGAGAACCAGCCAGCCGGCCAGCCGTCCCGTCCCGTCTCCCGGGGAAGGGCTGCAGCGGAGCCGTCGTCCGACGGGGACCCCCGCCCCGCCTCGCCTCCCCTCCCTGTTCCCGAGCAGGTACCAGCGCCTACCGTCCGACTGGCAGGGGTGGGGGCTCTGGAGCCTTGCCCTTTTTTTGCAGGATCGGGGCGGGGGTGGGGGGTGGAGACCGGATCCTGACCTCCCCGACGGCGCGGAGCAAAGCTGCGCTCTGGACGCGGGGAGGGGCGCTGCGCCTGGGCTCTCCCAGAGGAAAAACACCGGCGTCTCTGAGTGCGTGCAGAGTGCTTTTCCGTCGCAACACACATAGCAGCGAGGGGTGGACTGCGGCGATGGGTTTTGCTGACACCCCGGAGGGATCACCCAGACGCAAGGATATTTCAACGCATGTCGCCCTTTTCCTTCTCCGCGGGGCAGACCCTGGACATGGATCCTTCTAGCAAAGGCGTGGGGAAAAGACAGACCCCCTCCCCAGAAAATCCCACAAGCCCCCTCCCCACCCCGGCCAATTTCAGGGGAATTGCAGCGACTCCTGTGGGGAACCCCAGGGGTCATCCAATCCAACCCCCTGCTATGCAGGAATCTCAGCCACTAAGTAGCCACTGAGTGTGGTGTCAGGATAGGCAAGGAGGTGCTCGTGCCCCCCCTTGATTTGGATACTGGGGGCCTACTGAAGTCCACAGGAGCAGCTGGTGCCCCCCCCGCCCATTTGTTGCCCAGCGATGCCCCCTGGCCAGCGGTGGTTCCAGAGAGGGAAGCTGCCTTTGAGTCTCAGGTGCTGAGCATCACAGGTGGGGAGGGAAGGGCTTCTTCACTTGCATCTGGTTAAGAGCTTTAAAAGTGCCTGCAGGATCAGGCCCATGACGCCATCCAGTCCTGTGTCTCCCCTCCTCTGGTTTCAAACCAGAGAAGCCTTGCTGCCTCCAGCCATGGCTAGTAGCCATCAGTAGCCCTCTCCTCCTCCAGGAATTTGTCCAGGCCTCGTATCTACAGAACCACCTCTCCTGGTCTGCCCCGCAGAGGACCTTAAGGTCTATGAATAACCATAGTTTAGAGGTCCCTAAGGAAGTCAGATTATCCTCCACCAGGGCCAGGGCCTTCTCAGTGATGGCTCCAACCTGGTGGAATGCTCTGTCCCAGGAAACCCCTGGTCTCCTCGCTGGCCCAAAGAGGACTAATTTAGCCAGCTAGCCCTGGTGATCATCTTAATGTTTATTGGATGGATTTCCCCCCTAAATTGATTTTTGAATTCTGAATTTGTCGTTATCCACGTTTTATAATGTATTTTATGCTGTTTTCTGTTGCATCGATTAAGTGTTTTAAATTTGCTGTTAGCTGCCCTGAGCCTGGTTTTCTGAAAACTAGCTATGGCCTAGTTTGGTGGCCAGCATGGCCTCCTGTGGCAGGGAGTTCCATCGGTTAACTTTGTGCTGCGTGAAGAAGTCCTTTTGTCTGTCCCGAATCTTCCATCTGTGTGAGATCGGGAGGCTGGGCAGCCCAGGTGGTCCTGCAGCTTCAGGGGGACTTGGGGGGGGGACTTGGAGGTGGGGGGGGGCGTTTGACCAGGCCTTCCGTGCTCAGGGGCAGAGACACCCCAGGAGCAAAGGGACTCCAGATGCTAGCCCTTGGGGGGGGTGTCACTCGCTACTCTTAAAGGTAAAGGTAAAGGAACCCCTGACCATTAGGTCCAGTTGTGACAGACTCTGGGGTTGCGGTGCACATCTCGCTTTATTGGCTGAGGGAGCCGGCATACAGCTTCCAGGTCATGTGGCCAGCAGGACTAAGCCGCTTCTGTCGAACCAGAGCAGCGCACGGAAACGCCGTTTACCTTCCCGCTGGAGCGGTACCTATTTATCTACTTGCACTTTGATGTGCTTTCGAACTGCTAGGTTGGCAGGAGCAGGGACCAAGCAACGGGAGCTCACCCCGTCGTTGCGGGGATTCAAACCGCCGACCTTCTGATCGGCAAGCCCTAGGCTCTGTGGTTTAACCCACAGCGCCACCCGCATCTTATCCCCCTTTTAAACAAATGCAGGATTTGCCAGCTGGGAAGGAGCAGCCAAGGCAACAGTTCACCCCCCCCACTCCAAGCCCCCCCTCACTCAAAACAAACCCAGTAAGAATGATAAGAAAAAGCTAAGATGATAAGGAATCCCTGTTTTGCCTATATTGGTAAAGTACTGATACTTTGTGGAGTCATCAGTGGATTGGATTGCTGTTGGGGAGGGTTGTCCGAGGGGCAGGCTCCACATTCCCAAAGAACCTTAGAATTTTAGAGCGGGAGGGGACCTCTGAGGGTCATCTAGTCCAACCCCCTGAAATGCCTTTTGCATCGCTTTGTAAAGGCGCAGGGTGCTACTGCATGCTTCTGAACTGCACTGGTGGTACCTGAATATACAGACCAGGGGAACCAGAAGGCATTTCTTTTGTGGTCAGAGGCACTTTTGTCATAGTCCAATGCTGTATTCATATTTCTGTTTACCTGCCGCTTACCGCAAAGGTATCTCAGAGCGACTTGTAATGTTGTCTTTCTCAGAACAGGTCAGAGTCGGTGGAGCCTGAGACTTTCAATCTCAGGGTCGTGGGTTTGGGTGATGATCCTTGTTGGTCCCTTCCATCTCTGTATATAGATTTTGGGGGCAAATTTCATTGTGTATGCAAGCGACCAGAAGTAGATGGCGAGTTAGTAAAACATTCATGATGGAAATTTAGGGAAACTTTTAATGTTTAACAGACCATTGTATTTTAATATGTTTTTGGAAGCCGCCCAGAGTGCCTGGGGAAACCCAGCCAGATGGGCGGGGTACAAATTATTAATTATTATTATTATTATTATTATTATTATTATTATTATTATTAATCATCTCTATGATTCTATGAGTATGCCTTCTGGCTATCAAATAATTTTTAAATAACAAAGGAAGTGTCCACATCGCACAGAGCTGCTCTTTGGATTTAGGGAGCCGTAACAAAGATAATGTTGTTTGGCCAGTTTGCTGCCTTTTTGGAACAAAGTTTGGAGGGAGGCTGGGTTACGCACCACTTTCAGAATGCAACGGGCATTTGGTGAAGAAGCACGCCTCCTCCGTGACATGAATGCTCACTGTTGAAAGAAATGCACTTTGCACGCGCTCAGGAGAAGAACTCTCTCTCTCTCTCTCTCTCTCTCTCTCTCTCTCTCTCGGCTTCTGAAGCTGATCCTTTTCTCATTTGACAGCAGTCTTCTGGGAGTGACGCACCGGAGGGAGTCTGTGGTTCATGTTCGCCTGACGCCCAGGGCAGAGGCTGAGACTCCCCTTCTTGGCCCAAGGCCAGCCCCACGTGATGGAAACAGCCTCCCTGAGCCAAGGCTGAGCTCTGTTCCCAGCAGGAGATATAAACAGCGAGTCCTGAGTGGCAGGAGCCGGCCAGGGAAGGTGGCTGGAAGGGGGGCTCCTGGCTTGGGGCTCCCCTTCTCCTTCTCTTGCATTGCTGCTCCCAACAAGGGCTGGCAGAGAGGGAGGACGAAAATCCCCCTCTCCCACCCAGTTGTACGTATTTGAAGGGTATAGGAGGCCTGTTAATGTACAGAACTCACTCCCCCAGGAGGCAGTGGTGATGGTCAGCAGCCGGGGGTGGGCTCTCACAGGAGTTCCCTGTCCCTGCTTTAAAGGTAAAGGTAAAGGGACCGTAAGGTCCAGTCGTGGACGACTCTGGGGTTGCGGCGCTCATCTCACTTTACTGGCTGAGGGAGCCGGCGTTTGTCCACAGACAGTTTTTCCGGGTCATGTGGCCAGCATGATAAGCTGCTTCTGGCGAACCAGAGCAGCGCACGGAAATGCTGTTTAGCTTCCCGCCAGACTGGTACCTATTTATCTACTTGCACTTTGTTGTGCTTTCGAACTGCTAAGTTGGCAGGAGCAGGGACCGAGCAATGGGAGCTCACCCCGTCGCGGGGATTCGAACCGCTGACCTTCCGACAAAGGGACTGGTTTGGCAAGCTTGCTCTTATACATTTTCTTCTTCTTCTTCTTCTTCTTCTTCTTCTTCTTCTTCTTCTTCTTCTTCTTCTTCTTCTTCTTCTTGTTGTTGTTGTTGTTGTTCGGCAATCACTTGTAGCCAAGTAAGATTGTCTTCCATAAACACAGTTTTAACAGTGAGTCCTTAAGTGACTGTGGAGGCCAATTCTGGATCCACACGTCCTTCCAGAGTAGGGACATTGGTTGAGTTGATCCCGGTGTGGATTTGCCAAGCGTGCCTTCCTCTTATTACGTTTCTCCCTTGCGTCCTGTGTTCGAGTGTCTTCCAAGCCCATGACACCTTTGGTAAAGGCTGTTCTCCAACTGGAGCGCTCGCAGGCCAGTGTTTCCCAGATGTCTGTGTTCCTACTACATTTTTAAAGATTTGCCTTGAGAGAGTCTTTCTACCCGCACAGATACAGGCTCCCAAGAATGGGGAGGGACTCAAGACAACATCTTGACTGGCCTCCCAAACCTGTAACAATATTTCAGATCGATAGCCATTAGGTGAACACAACAGCAGGCCATGTAAACTGGCCGTTTCCTGGGCAGGCAAAGGAGAGCCACTGTTTAGAAAGTCCTCCCCCTTTGCCTTTATCCTTTCTTTCCTTAGCGGAGAGGAGCTCTCTGCTTTCCACAGCAGCACAACCAGGCAGATGCGTTGGCACAGCATTGGAAAGGAAGGTAATATCTGTGTGTCTCTCTTTGGAAACCGAAGGCATGGTCTATTGTTGCATCAGAAAAAAATAACAAAGAGATTGCATGCGTTGAAGAATACAAGTGGTGTAGATGATTTTGTTGAAATATGGCATCCTTTTATAAAATACCGTATTTTTCGCTCCATAAGATGAACCTTTTTCTTCCTAAAAAGTAAGGGGAAATGTCTGCGCATCTTATGGAGCGAATGTGTGGTCCTTGGAGCCGAATTGCCCTGGGGCAAAAACAGATTGTGCTTTTTTGGGGGGGGGGAGGAGGGAAGTGGGTGTTGAAACAAAGCCGCTGAACGGCAAGCGATTGGGAGGGAGATAAGGGACGTGATAAAGGAGGCTGCCTGGGAGGGGGGAGGTAAAAGCCCATGGATTCTTGGGATTTTTGCATTGGGTCACCCCAAATTCACCATCAGATAACATAGCATGTCCATGGCTATAGCCTGCACCCCAAAAAATCAGGCGTCCACTGTTTCGCGGGGCCGCAATGGTGCAAAAACGTGGTTACAAAGCATGGTGTGCTAGTCCCGGGGGGGAGGTTACCGTTGTCATAGTCAAAGTCCAGTCCTGAGTCACTAGCCTGGAAACAGTTGACAAGGAGCAAGGCGAGGTCCGAAGCAGGAAGCAGGGCGGGGAGAGGAACACTGGAAGGTCAGGTCTGGGTCCGGGTAGGAGAAGGTACTCAACGACAACGTTGCTTCCGCAACCTGGGACCGGGCTGACTGGCCTTTATCTTCTCTGAGGCCAGGGGCGGTCCCGGCCCCCAGGAGACCCGCCTCTCCTGGCCTTAAGGCGAGCACTCCTCCTGGGAGAAACCAGTTCCCTTCGCCTCTCTGCCCTGAGCCTCTGCAGTTCAGGAGAGGCTGGAGGGTTACTGGGCCCAGGGGGAGACTCACCTGTAGGCAATGGGTCCTCAATCACCTCCGGAGCCAGAGTGGATTCATCTGGTGTCTGCTCCTGAGGATCCGGCACAGGTGAAGGCACTTCATATTCAAGGCCCTACCCCAGTTCAGCCGGCCCTGGAGGTGGGGTCTCCTGTGCAGGCTGGGATTCCTCCGGTTCATCCTCTGAATCGGATTCCCAGGCCATCACACATGGATCCACATGGATTCTCCAAACTCACCGTCAAATCACATGTCTGTGGCCACAGCATGAACCACAAAAATGATACATCCACTGTTTCATTCAGAATTTTTTCTCTCTTGTTTTCCTCCTCTGAAAACTAGGTGCGTGTTATGGTCAGGTGCGTCTTATGGAGCAAAAAATACGGTATATGCCGGAGAATGGCGATGACCGAAATCACAGATCAGACTTTGGCAAACTTAACTAGATTGATCTGTCCTGGAGTGAGGGGGGGGGCAAGTGAGGATTGTGGTTCTGTATTATTTTCTCTCTCTCTTGTTATATATTGGAAATCAATTTTAAAAACAACAACGTGGGGGTGCTGTGAAGGGAGAAGTTGTTGTAAACAAAAATCTGCCCTTTTCGCCTTATGGGGTACCCAAGAGCCCATATAGAGTCCTTACATAGGTTCCCTATTGGTAGGAGAAAATAACAGAGGCCAACCAGAGAATATTGAGAAGCAAAGCAGCTAGTAAGCCTGATCTTTATTGATCTGTGGCAACAGGGTCCTCACTCACCACACGCAGGAGGGAGGAGGAACCCAGAACAATGGCACACAAGGCCTTATATAGACATTTTAAATGCCCTGCCCTGGGGCTCAAGACCATCCCTCCATACATCATACCTACATCACAGAAAGAGCGGTCTACAACAGAAATCTGAGTGGTTTGTTTACCTCCTGTCTGCCAGGTTACCTGTTTAATGGTCACTTGATTGGATTTCCTGGGGAGCCTGGCCAGTCTTTTGTAATAATAAATACTTAGTTCCTGAGCCAGGTCACAGCCTCACACCCTATTCATATCTTAAATGTGCCCTTAAGACAGGATTTGTGAAGGAAAAAGACAATGGGAAGGTTTCCCACTTTGACCTTGCAGAGAAATAATTGAGGTCAATGTGTTCAGAACTTTTTTTCTGTGGGCTTTTCAGACATGGGGTTTCTATATTTATGTACGTGTTTGCTTGGTACATTTATGAACATTTATTACATAGCTAAGACCTTAAAATTCTTATCACAAAGTTCCCCCTGGTGACTTTCTGCCTGTTCCTCGGCTGCTAGAGGCGCCACATTTTTCACTATGAAGCTGATGTCCACAGTAGATCTGTTTCTTTAAATGGAGCAGGGAGGAAGGTGCTCTGTCTGGGGATTCCATGGCAGTTGGGGGCTCAGAAGATAGAGGCTTCCCCCTGCCCTGAGAAGACATCCACCGGTGAGCAGCTACCTTTGACCTGCATCTTGCAGGGGGAGGTGTGAAGCCCCTTCCTCTTGGATCTCGCACTCGCACCCCCGGCACTCCAAAATACCTTGCTTCTGCAGAAACCCCTTGGCTTGCCTTTGGTGCCGTGCAGCCCAAGAGGGGAGGATTTCCAACTTTGCCGTTTTCTTCTCCCCTTCTGGCAGGGCTGCTGTGCCTTTGACAGCTCCATGACGGGCAGGAATTCAACAGGACGAACTTTCCCCAGCTTGGAGATGCGATGAAGGAGGAAGCTAGACCTTCCGCTCTGACCCTGGCTCGCTTCAGCCTCTCTCCTGGGAGCTGCTTTGGGTGGTACTTTCCGAGCGGATGCAACCGCGCCAAACTCTTTGCTGTTTCTTAAATGGGTGCTATCCCCTTCCTTAAAATAAAATAGGAAGATGGGCAATTTTTAAAGGGCCCAGTGGGGCAAGGAGACCCCAGGAACTGCCTCTTGGCCTACAGATCTGCCCCCACACTGAGGTGCAAAGCAGGGGGCCTGCCCTGTGTACCTTGCCATAGGAAGCCCAGGGGGCGGACTCCTGTGCAGGGCCTTTTTTGTAGTGGCACCGTGGCTTTGCAATGGCAGGCAGTTAAGCGTATCTCTTTCAATGGGCTTTGGGGGATGTACATTAGATAATCTGAGACTGATATACGGAGCTATGGTTTTTAGTGGTTACGTCGCTACGTTGTCCTGTTCTGATTTTCAGTGCTTTTTTCTAAAAGCATACCCCTAAACATTTTGTGAATCTAAGTTTGGCCTCATTGAGGGGCATTTTTTCAATATGAGTAGGAAAATGAGAGTCCCTTAAACATTTTTTTTTCTAGAAAAAAGTACTGCTGAATTTGATTGCATCATTTATTTATTTCTTGTGTTGTGAAGTGAAGTGTTTTGAAATAAACCCTGGGCCATGCCCCCTGTCTTCAGGTAACACCCCTCACTGACCCTCCACTTAATAATAATAATAATAATAATAATAATAATAATAATAATAATAATGTTTATTTATACCCCGCCCTCCTCGGCCAAAGCTGGGCTCAGGGTGGCTAACACCAGTAAAATTACAATGGAAACATAATGAGGGGGGGACAGAAACAAAAAACCCAATTTAAAATACAGGCTAAAATGCAATTTAAAAAGCAGCCTCATTTTAAAAGTAGCCCATAAATAAATCATACCCCTCCTTGATTATTTTTGCCTGGCAGGGGACTCTTATCCTGGAAGTCTGATCTCCCTCTTGCTTGCCATTCTCTCTCTCTTCTTTTTAAGTATAATTTTTATTAACAGGCCAATCAAATCACATTATTTCCAAATCACATTAATTCCAAATTATACAGCCAGATTTTTAAAATTTTTGTTGGGGGTACCCACACTTCAAGCTCCGAAAGGGGTGCAAACATCACTCTTGCTGCTGCTTTGATTAAACAGTTCTATCCAGTTCTGTCCAGATAGTTTTTTTGTTATTTCTTCATCTTCTTGTTGTTATCATATATTCCTTTCTTTGTGATCTCTGATAATCTTCACAAGCAGGTGAAAGACAAACATCTCCTGTGTGGGTTTTACACTCTCCAAGAGTCGTATCACATAAAGGACAGACGCCATTTCCACACCTCCGTTGAAAACATTCCCACAGTCTGTCCGTTGATTCACAGGCTTGCCAATCTATATCTCAGAGGGCTCTGCCAGGTCAAGATAACGTTCCGATAACCATACATTCACATTCCAATGACCCTGGTCCTCCCCCCCCCTCGTCCTCCTATGGGCAAGCCTGTCTTCACGAAATTCCATTTATAACTGCGTCATAAAACTTTCCTTCCATTCCCCGATGTTTCCACCAGTCCTCTCTTTAATCAGTAATTCATTCCCACACAGTTCTTTGTCTCCTGCTTGTGATTAATAATAGCAAAGATTCTTCTCTCTGGAGGGGAGGGTTAGTAGTACTCACATAAGGCAAAAAAAGAAAAGTTTTTTCCTCCCCCCCTTTCCATTTCACTCCAACATACCAGTCTTTTAATGATGATTCTTCACTTGATTTATTTGTCCAGCCCGTCGCTCTGCTCGCAGAGGTCCCGTTAGTCAGCAGTCTTTACTCCCGATCTTCACTTGATGCATGTGCATTAGCTTCTTTCCACTTATACATTTCCAATTATATATTTCGAGCTAATGCGAACCAGTGCGCTGATTAGAGACAGCGTCAGGGAGAGCCGACCTCACTCGAGGGCTTCGTGCCAAGTGTCCATACCCCCTTCTTTCGAATCCGGGGGTGAATTATGGACACAGCTGGCAAGGCAGTCCCCCCCATCCCCTTGGGCGGGCAAGGGAGGCTACATACTCCCATAGCAGCCTCTTAATTACCTCGTGTGGGTCGGAGCGATGTTATTGTCAGCCATCTTCCAATGCGCCCCCTGGTGGCCCCCCTTGCTTGCCATTCTCAGGGGAGTGTGTGTGTGTGTGTGTGTGTGTGTGTGTGTGTGTGCTGAGGAGCAAGCCCGGTGCAATTTGCATTTTTTGCTGCGCCCACCTTGGCCCATGGCCCCGCCCACCACTGCCATGCATCCCAGAAAGTTGCCCAGACCCTTGGAGGGGGGTGTCTCATAACTCCGTACCCTTCAACATTTCTCCAATGAAAATAGGGACATCCTAAGGAAACAGAGCCTAGGACTTGCCAATCAGAAGGTCAGTGGTCCGAATCCCCACGACAGGGTGAGCTCCCGTTGCTTGGTCCCAGCTCTTGCCAACCTAGCAGTTCCAAAGCACATCAAAATGCAAGTAGATAAATAGGTACCACTCCGGCGGGAAGGTAAACGGCGTTTCCGTGTGCTGCTCTGGTTCGCCAGAAGCGGCTTAGTCCTGCTGGCCACATAATAATAATAATAATAAATTTTATTTATATCCTGCCTTCCCCAGCCGAAGCCGGGCTCAGAGCGGCTAACATGACCCGGAAGCTGTACGCCGGCTCCCTCGGCCAGTAAAGTGAGATGAGCGCCGCAATCCCAGAGTCGTCCGTGACTGGACCTAATGGTCAGGGGTCCCTTTACCTTTGCCTTTAAGGAAAAGCAGGACAGCTTCTGTAAATCTGGGGAAACACGGACACTTGGAGGGTCTGCAATGTGGGGCATATAATATGCTTTTATTCCTATTTCAGGGTCAGTCTTTTACAAGAATGCTCTGGGTTTTCTGGGGACAGTGGATTTGTCTGGTTGTGGGTGCTGCTCTCAACCCCTCCCCCCCCCACGTCCAGGTGACAGCGGACCCTTCAAGATGGCGGAAGCCCACCAGGCCGTGGCCTTCCAGTTCACGGTCACCCCGGAAGGGGTGGATTTCCAGCTGAGCCGAGAAGCCCTCAAGCAGATCTACCTGTCCGGCCTCTCCTCCTGGAAGAAGCGTTTTGCCCGCATCAAGGTGAGCAGGATTTGAGTTCGAGTGGAACAACGCGGAATCCTAGAATTGACCCGGGGCTGCCCCAGCTGCTCTGTTTCCTTCCAATGCATTGCAGGGTCTAGAGGACCTCTAGGGTCCCTTCCAACTCTACAATTTCCTCCAGAGCTTCAGAGCCCCGTTCTGTTTACCTTGGGTTTTATTTCACCTGTGCTAGCCTCATCTATTCCACAGTGCCATATCTGATAATCCCCTCCAGTGCATGGCTTTCACAGAGGCCAAAAAATATTGTCCGGCCCCCCACAAGGTCTGAGAGACAGTGGACCGGCCCCCTGCTGAAAAAGTTTGCTGACCCCTGGTATAGGACAGTATACAGATTCAATCAATCAATCAAAGATGGATCCCCCCTCTTCCTCCTTCCTCTTCCCCAGAATCCCTGCTTCAAACCTCCCTTTCCCTGTCCCCTTGGACCTACACCCCATCACCCCCCCAGGCCAAAGGATTCCTCTCCTCATATGGCCCATTTCTCCCCCCCCCCCTTTAATGGCGCTTGCTTGTCCAGGTTGGATTCCATAAGCCAGCCTGGGAATTCTCTGAATTCCTTCTCTGGCCCTTTTCTGCACTTTATTTTTTTTAAAAAATAATATTTATTGGAATTTTACAGACAATAAAAGGTTACAAAATTTAAACATAAAAAATAGAAGCAAAGAATAGCCATAGTAGAAAAAAGAAAAAAAGGATACAAAAATACCAAAACAAAGCACACAAAAAGTGAAAAACAGTTAAAAAAAGAAAAATCAGTATTTCATGTCTTATAATTCATTTACTTGTTTCCTGACTTCCTCACACCTCCCCTTTTGTATTCCCGTTTAAAATTCCTTTCAGCAAATCCTTACCCTCTATCATTTATCTTTACTCAATATCTTAACCTATTATAACTATGTATTTTCAACCACTGTCAATCCATATTTGCATATTCTTAATAATCTTTTTGCCAATACCACTTATTTTCCATTCCAATATCATTTTAACATTCATTAATTTTACAGTATTTCTGCAAGTAGTCTTTAAATTTCTTCCAATCCTCTTCCACCGACTCTTCTCCCTGGTCACGGATTCTGCCAGTCATTTCTGCCAATTCCATGTAGTCCATCACTTTCTGCACTTTAATCCATATCCTAGTTAATCAAAACCTTGGCGTTTATTGATTTCTAGGGTTTACCCGGATCTATAACAGTATGTCAGGTGCAGAGGTGGACCCTCCCGTGCAACGAAAACAGCTGTTGTTGCTCTGAGTTCGGGATGCCGGTTGCAGAGCTTTGGCAAACCTTGATCTGTTAGGAGAAGGTGCTTCCTGGGCTGTAGAAGCTCCCAAATCCTTGCTTAAATGAATGCCGGGGGGGGGGGGAATGGGGACACCCAAGGTCATCTAGTCCAACCCCCCATAATGCAGATGGGGTTGACCCCTTGGGTTCCTTGTGCTTCCTCACCTCTGGCCTCCCTTCTGCAGGTTGCTCAGTTTTATTTTTGTTGTCATTCATTGTATGTAATGTATTTAATTTCATCATCAGCTGACGAAGATCCATCTTCGAAACAGTTGATCCAATCCGCTTGTACTGTTCTGTTTGTTTGCTGATTGATATTGGATTTGTTACATTGGAGTATCCGATACAATACTTCTTGGACATGGAAAGGCATCCTGCCTGCATCGTGGTGTTCCTCGCTAGTAACTCATTACGTTGACTACTCTTTGGTTAAGGGGTGATATGATAGCCATGTTCAAATATATAAAAGGATGTCACATAGAGGAGGGAGAACGGTTGTTTTCTGCTGCTCCAGAGAAGCGGACACGGAGCAATGGATTCAAACTACAAGAAAGAAGATTCCACCTAAACATTAGGAAGAACCTCCTGACAGTAAGAGCTGTTCGACAGTGGAATTTGCTGCCATGGAGTGTGGTGGAGTCTCCTTCTTTGGAGGTCTTTAAGCAGAGGCTTGACAACCATATGTCAGGAGTGCTCTGATGGTGTTTCCTGCTTGGCAGGGGGTTGGACTCGATTGCGCTTGTGGTCTCTTCCAACTCTATGATTCTATGATTCTATGGGCTGACATATACAGTATATTTCACTCTATAAGATGCACTTTCCCCTCCTAAAAAGTAAGGGGAAATGTGTGTGAGTCTTATGGAGCGAATGCAGGCTCCATGGTTTCAGCAAAAGCAACACGAAGCTTCCAGAGTGCTCCGGGAGTGCTCCTGCTGCGCTCCGGCGGCTTCGCGTTGCTTTCGCTGAAGCCAGGAGAGCAAGAGGGATCGGTGTGCACTGATCCCTCTTGCTCTCCTGGCTTTGCTTTGCTGGAGAGGTGCTGCGCAGCTTTCCCTCTCTGCACAGCTCCCCTTCAGCGAAGCGGGAGGAGAAATGGAAGGGGCTCCACTTCTCCTGTCGCTTAGCTGAAGGGGCATTGAGCAGAGAGAGGGAGAATTCTTTTTTCTTGTTCTCCCCCTCTAAAACTAGGTGCGTCTTATGGTCGGGTGTGTCCTATACAGTGGCGTAGCGTGGGGGGTGCAGGGGGGCGGCCGCACCGGGCGCAACATCTGGGGGTTAGGGTTAGGGGGTGCAAATCCACGGGTTAGGGGGCGCAAATCCACGGGTTAGGGGGCGCAAATTACTTGCCTTGCCCCGGGTGCTGACAACCCACGCTACGCCACTGGTCCTATAGAGCGAAAAATACGGTATATTATTTGGAAATTGTAAATTTTGGACGACCTTCTGCTACCAATAGTAACGCATCTATTACATTCATTAGGCATGTGTTGCTGCTGTATTTGAGCAGATATCTCTGTATTGCAACGCAGGGGTTTGTTTTTGTCACTCCCTTCTGACACGGCTGCTTCCCACAGAACAGCATCCTGACCGGCGTCTACCCGGGAACACCTTCCGGCTGGCTGGCAATCTTTGCGACAACCCTGGGCTCCAGCTTATTCCACGTTGACGTGTCCATGGGGCTGATCTTCAGGATCCAGAGGCACCTGCCGCGCAGGTGAGTGCCCACCGCATCTCCTTCCCTCCCAAGTCTCCCTGAACCTCTCCATCCCAGGCCTGCGCTCCCTCATCTCCTGGGATATCAAAACAAGAGAGACGGGTGATGTCTGAAGAAACAGATCCTCTGGAGCAAGGACTTTTGCCTGTGCAACAGAATAATAATAATAATAATAATAATTTATTATTTATACCCTGTCCATCTGGGTTTCCCCAGCCACTCTGGGTGGTTTCCAGCTGTAATGGGTATGCGTTACTCGTGCGTAAACTGCCGCCTCTCTAGGCTTAATTGCCTTGGTTAAACCGTTCTGACTGCACAGCCCATCTCCGTGTGGCTGTCTCAGTCGCTGGCAGAATCTGTCTGTGGGCGTTTCTTAAACCTTTTCCAGCATAAAAGCTGTCTGACTCCCAGTCTCCTCCTTCTCTCACTGCGCGGGAGTCTTCTGCGCAGGGAGGGCGTGGGTAGTGGAGGGCCTGTGCTCTCCTCACTGATCTCCAGAGAAGAATCCCGGAGCTCTCCCTCCGCTTCCCCCATTTGCCCCCCTTTATCCCTGGTGTTGCTCTGATTTCCTTCCTCCTCTACCGAGCTGCTTCTCCCGCTGGTCCTTCGCCCGCAGAATCTGGGAACCTCCCCTTCACCTCTCGCTCTGATGTCAGTTCCCTGACACCAGCCGAATATTAAAAACAATACAGCGTCAGACATTATAAAGCTTCCCTAAACAGGGCTGCCTTCAGTTGTCTTTTAAAAGTAAAATAGTTCTTTATTGCCTTGACATCTGCTGGGAGGGCGTTCCACAGGGCGGGCACCACCACCGAGAAGGCCCTCTGTCTGGTTCCCTGTAACCTCTCTTCTTTCAGGGAGGGAACCGCCAGAAGACCCTCAGAGCTGGACCTCAGTGTCCGGGCTGAAAGATGGGGGTGGAGATGCTCCTTCAGGTATACAGGACCGAGGTATACAGAACTCCCTCTCATAAGCTAAACAAGCTATAGCTTAGGGCCCCACTCTCTTGGGGGCCCCCAAAAATTTTAAAGGAAAAAACACACACCTGGATGTACATTTCCAAAATATAAGATAAAAAACCAATAAAATAAAACCTACATACAGCAACAGTGTTCTGTGTTGTGTAGGCTCCTATGATGTAAGTCATGGGCCCCACCTGCTAGCCTGCTCCCTAAAATATCACTGCTTTGCTCATTTCTATATACAGTTGCACCTTGGTTCTCAAACTTAATCCGTTCCGGAAGTCTGTTCCAAAGCCAAAGCGTTCCAAAACCAAGCTTAATAATTATTTCACTATTAATATACAGTGGACGTCCGGGTTGTGAACGTTATCTGTGTGGGAGGCACGTTCGCAACCAACCAGAGGCCAGAGATGATGGGAATTGTAGTCCCAAAACAGCTGGAGGGTGAAGTTTGGCTACCACTGCAAACCAATTCAAGGCTGAAGAAGGCTTAGAATCAGCTCCGTTAGAAAGCAGCCGCCATGGTAAGATGCCCTTGAAGAAACAACATGGGGCTGGATCTACACTGATCTGTAAAAACGCTATTAAAGGCTATACCAAAAAAAAGTTACCTAGCTCTCAATGCAATTTCCCATTGCCGACGGATGGCTGCTCTGTAACGCCCTCTGGTGTCTCATTGTTATAGTGTATTTTTAACGTTTTAACCGGCCAGTGTAGATTTGTCCTTGGGCTGCAGGAGTGAAGGAGCCAGAGGGGCGAGTTTAAAGCGTTAGCATCCTTTGCCAACCTGGTGCCCTCCAGCCAGTGGCGGATTGTGCGCTCTTACATTTCGGCGGCACCCTGCGCGACTATAAAATTTGGCACCCCCCCTGCCTCTCGTGCTGCATTCTGCATCGTTTGGGTGCCCCCTGTAGCACGGCACCCAGTGCAGTCACAGCAAACCCTAAAACCGCCTCTGCTCCAGCTGTTTGGGGCCACACCTCCCATCACGGCCTTCATATCCTAGGACCCTCGTACCTACGGGACCGCCTCTCCCAGTCTGCCCCACGGAGGACCTTAAGGTCCATAAATAGTAACACCCTAGAGGTCCCGGGCCCAAAGGAAGTCAGATTAGCCTCAACCAGAGCCAGGGCCTTTTCAGCTGGGTGGAACGCTCTGTCTCATGAGACCAGGGCCCTGTGGGATCTGACTTCTTTCCACAGGGCCTGTAAGATAGAGTTGTTCCACCTGGCCTTTGGCTTGGAATCCACTTGATCCCCTTCCCCTCTTTCCTTTTTCCTTTCTCCTTCTGTGATGGAACTCCTACTTGGGGACTTTTTTCTGGCCCACGTAGGACCAGTCTGGATAGTTGGCCTTGGCGAAGATTAGACGTTTTCATCCCCCAAAAGCTTTTGATTTGAGTTTCTACTGAAATGAGGCTGCATTTTAATGTTGTATTTTAATCTTG
Source organism: Podarcis bocagei (assembly GCF_964188305.1). Classification (NCBI taxonomy): domain Eukaryota; kingdom Metazoa; phylum Chordata; class Lepidosauria; order Squamata; family Lacertidae; genus Podarcis; species Podarcis bocagei. Next base: position 4,444,687 of record NC_138135.1, read on the forward strand.
TTTTTAAGTTGTATTTTAATTGATTGTTTTTATACCTGGTGTTGGCTGCCCTGAGCCCGGTCTTGGCTGGGGAGGGCAGGGTATAAATAAATTATTATTATTATTATTATTATTATTATTATTATTATTATTATTATTATTATTATTATTATTTGCATGGTTGGGTGGTGCTGGAGCTGGTGGGAATTGTAGTTTCGCGTGCCTAGAAGAGGAGGAGGACCCCCAGGAGGAAGGGGATGCCACAGAGTCACCCAGGAGGAGTACATCTCTGGGGCTGGCACCCCCCCCATTATTAACCCTCTCTTCCCCCCAGCTGCAATTACTGCCTGAGTCCCCGGAGCAAACACCTCCTGGGAGTCGTCCTTTTCTCCACGGGTGCCTGGATTTCAGGGATCCTGCTCTGCCGACAGACCCTCAAGCTTCTCCTCTCCTACCACGGCTGGATGTTCGAGCCCCACGGAAAGACCAGCCGCAGCACCAAGATCTGGGCGGTGAGCGGCCATCTCGGGGGGCTGGGGGGGGGGGTCGGAAAATTATTCTGTTGCACTATTCCAAGGGCTCCTCCCTCGCTTTTTGTTCCTCATGCACTTTAAACGGCAGAATTAGTATTTTTGTCCGAGACGCACTTTTACTGTTTGCATGTAGATTTTTGGTGTGGCACCCTCGTTTTCTTTGTAAGCTTGTGGGAAGGCAGCATGTTGAAATACCTTATTGTCACGTGTACAACTTGTATAGGGACGCGGGTGGCGCTGTGGGTTAAACCACAGAGCCTAGGACTTGCCGATCAGAAGGTTGGCGGTTCGAATCCCCGCGACGGGGTGAGCTCCCGTTGCTCGGTCCCTGCTCCTGCCAACCTAGCAGTTCAAAAGCACACCAGTGCAAGTAGATAAATAGGTACCGCTCCAGCGGGAAGGTAAACAGCATTTCCATGCACTGCTCTGGTTCTCCGGAAGCGGCTTAGTCATGCTGGCCACATGACCCAGAAGCTGTATGCCGGCTCCCTCGGCCAGTAAAGTGAGATGAGCGCCGCAACCCTAGAGTTGGCCACGACTGGACCTAATGGTCAGGGGTCCCTTTACCTTTACCTTACAACTTGTATACAGTGAGATTACACGTATAAGGTAAAGGTAAAAAGGTAAAGGACCCCTGGATGGTTGAGTCCAGTCAAAGGTTGCGGAGCTCATCTGGCTTTCAGGGTGAGGAGGCCGGCGTTTGTCCGCAGACGGCTTTCCAGGTCATGTGGCCAGCATGACTAAACTGCTTGTGGCGCAATGGGACACTGTGACGGAAAGCAGAGTGCATGGAAATGCCATTTACCTTCCTGCCAGAGCGGTACCTATTTATCTACTTGCGCTGGCGTGCTTTCGAACTGCTAGTTGGCAGGAGCTGGGACTGAGAAATGGGAGCTCACCACGTCGCGGGGATTCGAACCACCGACCTTCTGATCGGCAAGCCCAAGAGGCTCAGTGGTTTAGACCTCAGCGCCACCCGACTGCTCCTAAAATGACCAAGTAAATTGTCCTCTGTGGGAATGCGGAGCGTTGTGGCCAGCAGGGCTGACCGGTCAAATCTGCCTCCCCTTCTCTTGGCAGGCCATGGTGAAGGTGATGTCCGGGTGCAACCCCATGCTCTACAGCTTCCAGACCTCCCTGCCCAAGCTGCCAGTGCCCTGTGTGAAGGACACCATCGAGAGGGTAAGAGGAACGGGCAAAGCACTGGGCACTCAATGCCTGGGCGGGGAATGGCAGCAGGGAAGAGGGACCGGGGGTCCGTTCCTCCAAGTCAAGACAGCTTGGGAGAGAGAGATCTTGCTTCAGCCCTGAGGCAGCTCAGACTGGCATCCTCTGATCTGAGCCGACCACCAGCACATCTAGCCCAGAATTGCCTGCACTGACTGGCAGAAGCTCTCATGGAGTTTGAGGCAGGGTTCTCTCCTTGCCATACCTGGTGGTGCTGAATACTGCATGCAGGACCTTCTGCATGCAAGGCAAATAATAATAATAATAATAATAATAATAATAATAATAATAATAATAATAATTATTATTATTATTATTATTATTATTATTATTATTATTATTATTATTATTATTATTTATTTATACCCCGCCCACCTGGCTGAGTTTCCCCAGCCACTCTGGGCTGCTCCCAGTCAAGTGTTAAAAAGAATACAGCATTAAATATTTAAGAACTACCCTAAACAGGGCTGCTTTCAGATGTCTTTTAAAGATAATTTAGTGGATTATTTCCTTCACATCTGAAGGATGTTCCATAGGGCGGGCGCCAGTACTGAGAAGGCCCTCTGCCGGGTTCCCTGTAACTTGGCTTCTCACAGCGAGGGAACCGCCAGAAGGCCCTCGGAGCTGGACCTCAGTGTCCGCGCTGGACGATGGGGGTATACTAGACTGAGGCAGTTTAGGGCTTTCAAGGTCAGCACCAACACTTTGAATTGTGCTCGGAAACGTCCTGGGAGGCAATGAAGGTCTTTCAGGACCGGTGTTATGTGGTCTTGGTGGCCACTCCCAGTCACCAGTCTAGCTGCCGCATTCTGGATTAGTTGTAGTTTCCGGGCCACCTTCAAAGGTAGCCCCACGTAGAGCGCATTGCAGTAATCCAAGCGGGAGATAACCAGAGCATGCACCACTCTGGAGAGACAGATATTCTTCTACTGAGCATGTCCTTCCACCATACGAACCACACCATTGGTTCATGCAGCCCAGTGCAGTCTGCACAGACTGGCAGCATCCCTGCGGGATCCCAGGCAGGGAGCCTTTCCCAGCCCTGTTTTTTATTTGGTTGCTTGTTACACCTGTTCCATTTATCTGCCCCCTTTCCCTCGAGGTGGCCTGCATCGTTCTCCTCCTCCCCATTCCCTCCTCACAACACCCCTGTGAGGTAGGCCAGGCTGAGAGACGGTGACTTGGCCCTCAAGGTCACACCCAGGGAGCCTTGTGGCTGAATGGGGATTCGAACCCTGGTCTCTGCCGGACCATATTTTGACACTCTAACCGTCATGCCACGCTGGAAGTCATAGATTCATTGTATTGGAAGGGACTCCGAGGGTCATCTAGCCCAACCCCCTGCTTGCTTGGTGTGAGACTCGAATCCACGACCCTGAGATTAAGAGTCTCATGCTCTCCCCAGTGACCTATCCTCTTAGGAATGGAACCGGGGGCCTTCTGCAGGCAGAGCAGATGCCAAGACCCTTTCCAAGCTCGGATCCTGCGTCTCCTCTGTCTTGGGGCAAGGCGGCGGGGGTCCCAAGGGCGCAGGATTGCGTCCAATCCTCCCTTGCTTTCCTTCTCCTGCAGTACCTGGAATCTGTCCGCCCCCTGCTGGACGCAGACAAGTATGACGACATGGAGGCCTTAGCCTTGGACTTCCAGCTGAACGTTGCCCCCCGCCTCCAGAAATACCTCATCCTCAAGTCCTGGTGGGCCACCAACTACGTGAGTCTGCTTGCCCCGCCATGGCGCACCCTCCGACCCATGTCAATGGGGGTGGGGCACTTGAGCAGCCCCCCAGGGTGTCTCCACCTACATGCCTTCTGCCAGACCTGAGAGCAGCTCCTGCCTCCTCTTCTCCATCCTGGGCATCTACCCCCAAATTCTTACCTGGCGTCCCACCCACCCCTCCTGCGGCTCCCTGGACAAAAGCCTCCCATCAGAACCTGCTGGATCAAGCCACTGGATGCCTGTAGGTAGCCAGGAAGCAGAACACAAGTGCAAGGGTTGTCTCCCCTGCCCATACCCGGCTGGTATGGCTGCCTCTGACTGTCGAAGGCAGAGCTTTGGCATCCTGGTGAGGAGCCGTCGAAAGCCCTCTCCTCCTCCATGAATGTATACAACCCTCTTTCAAAGCTGTCGCTTCCTCCCATGGGAGTGAGTTCCATACTTTAGCTTATCCATATCTGGACCTTATCACAGCAGGGACTTGGAAGCAAAGCGCCCTCTCTGGGCCCAGAGAGAGATCATATGGGGAAGGTGCTGGAAAATTGCCAGAACCTAGAGAAGTCTATCAGTTGCAGGACTTTGCAAGCAACTGAACTTAGGACTTGGCTGCGGACCTCATCACGGCAAGGACTTTGATCTTAAAGAGCCCTCTCTGGGCTCAGAGAGAGAAGATCACTTGTAACCTCTGTAAATAGTGGGTGTAGCAGTGCATATTGGTGTTGGTCTAGTAAAGACAACTCTGCCAAACCACTGTTCTCTGTGGTGAGCTTAACCACTTGACTGAGCTTCCGCAGCACATACGCCCAACACCACCCCAACATTTGTCTAATCCTCTTTCATAGCCACCTGGGTTGGTGGCCATCACTGCCTCCTGTGGCAGTGAGTTCCGTAGTTTAACTGCATGAAGAAGGACTTTTTTATCCGTCCTGAATCTTCTCAGCTCAGCTCCACTCAATGTCCACAACTTATAGTTTTATGAGAAATGGGGGGGGGAGCTTTTCCCCATCCACTTTCTCTCTTTTTTATTTATAAATCATTTTTATTGATTTTCTAATAAAAACATCCAAATAACATATCCAATCATAATACTCCAATTAAAATTAGAAACTAAAATTTAAAAATAACCAAATTATAGTCCAAATTATAATTATTAATTTTTCAGAGCTCCCCGCGGTCTGGATCTCTGAAGCATATCTCCACATCTCAGTCCTGCCTCTCCTCGTTTTTCCCCTATTTTCCACATCTCAATTTTGACGCTTTATTTCCCCATCCACTTTCTCAATGGCGTGCCTAACTTTTTTATAAACTTCTATCATGCCCCAATCACTATCCTTTTCTCCAGACTGAAGTCCCGGGGGCAGAAGGGACCTTGGCAAGGGAGAAGAGGATGCTTTTAAAAGAGGAATGGACAAATTCACGGAGGACCAAAAGGCTTGTCAGGATGGCTCTGTTCTAGCTTCCGGGATAATGCTTTTGGATGGAAACCACATGAGGGGAGAATTGTGCTCAGATCCTGCCTGTGGCTTTCCCCATATGGCCCCTTTGAGAAGAGCCTGATCCTGCAGGCTCTTCCCGTGTTCCTATGCATTGCCGCTCCCTTCCTCTGCCCACCTGGCCGGGCTGTGACAGGTGTTGTTGTACTTCCGGCAGGTGAGCGACTGGTGGGAGGAGTACATCTACCTCCGAGGAAGAAGCCCCATCATGGTGAACAGCAACTACTACGTCATGGTGAGTGGGGCGGGGCATGTCTTGTGGGAGGGGAGTCTTCCTGGAGGTGGGGCAGGTCCAGTGGCGTAGCGTGGGGGTGCAGGGGGGGCCTGCCGCACCGGGCGCAACATCTGGGGGGGGCGCGGAAGAGACTCGAGTGCTAAAATCCACGGGTTAGGGGGCGCAAATTACTTGCCTTGCCCCGGGTGCTGAGAACCCACGCTACGCCACTGGGCAGGTCTCCGTCCCACCGGCTGGAATCTGGCCACGAAGCAGGCAGAGTGCAGGAGGGCTCCAGCCCCACACCACCCCACTCCTTGCCCCTACTATGGACAGATGTCCCAGTAAGGTAAAGGTAAAGGGACCCCTGACAGTTAAGTCCAGTCGTGGTCGACTCGGGTTGCGGCGCTCATCTTGCTTTACTGGCCGAGGGAGCCGGCGTACAGCTTCCAGGTCATGTGGCCAGCAGGACTAAGCCACTTCTGGCGAACCAGAGCAGCGCATGGAAACGCCGTTTACCTTCCTGCTGGAATGGTACCTATTTATCTACTTGCACTTTGACGTGCTTTTGAACCTCCGACCCCACCCTCTTTCCTCGGGCAGGATTTCCTGTATGTGACGCCCACCCACAACCAGGCGGCCCGAGCAGCCAATGCCGTGCACTCCATCATGCTGTACCGACGACGCCTGGATCACGAGGACCTTCCACCTGTGAGTCAGGGCCAGGGAAGGGGGTTGGAGGTTGGGATGGGGGGCTCCCGAAAGAAGGATCCGGGAATTTTTGGTGTTTAGTCATTTAGTCGTGTCCGCCTCTTCGTGACCCCCTGGACCAGAGCACGCCAGGCACTGCCTCCCGCAGTTTGGTTCAACTCATGCTGGTAGCTTCAAGAACACTGTCCAACCATCTCATCCTCTGTTGTCCGCTTCTCCTTGTGGCCTCCATCTTTCCCAACATCAGGGTCTTTTCCAGGGAGTCTTCTCTTCTCATGAGGTGGCCAAAGTCTTGGAGCCTCAGCTTCAGGATCTGTCCTTCCAGTCAGCACTCAGGGCTGATTTCCTTCAGAATGGAGAGGTTGGATCTTCTTGCAGTCCATGGGACTCTCAAGAGTCTCCTCCAGCACCAGAATTCAAAAGCATCAATTCTTCGACCGTCAGCCTTCTTTATGGTCCAGCTCTCACTTCCATACATGATTTTCCGGGAATTTAGGTCCCCCTATTTTTGCAAATCCAATGTGCTCCTCCATTTTCAAAACCTTGAAACCCAAAAGGTATTTGCTGGTGAATGTCAGCGTGGCATCAGATCTAACACACTGTTCCGTTGAGAGTCCGTCAAGGCTGCGAACAGCGGGACTGTTGTGGCATCTGATACTCTAACCCATGGGTAGGCAAACTAAGGCCCGGGTGCCAGATCCGGCCCAATCGCCTTCTAAATCGGCCTGCGGATGGTCCAGGAATCAGCGTGTTTTTACATGAGTAGAATGTGTGCTTTTATTTAAAATGCATCTCTGGAATTCATTCATTCCCCCCCCCCCTGAAATATAGTCCGGCCCCCCACAAGGTCTGAGGGACAGTGGACCAGCCCCCTGCTGAAAAAGTTTGCTGACCCCTGCTCCAACCACTCCACTCCACTCCCTCTGCCTGCCTGCAAGACATGCCCTTGATTCACAGGCTCTCTGGACAGAAGACAGGCCAACTCTTGCCACACTGGAGGGTCCTGCCTGAGGATCCCAAGAGAAGTTAAAATAATTTTTATGCCACGTCATGACATTTCTCAAGGTGGAAGTTCTCCTCGTATATTTATGCCCCCCCTTCTTTCCTCGAAGTTGCTCAAGGTGGGTTTCATCGTTCTCCCCATTTTATACTGCAACAACCCTTTGAGGTAGGCGATTCTGAGAGGCCACAACCGACCGATGAGTTTCATGGCCAAGGGGGGGATTTGAACCCTGGTCTCTCCCAGGTCCTAGCCCGTAGTTTTTAATATATTTTTTAAAGATGTGATGCTAACTTTTGGCTTAGGTTATTACCCTTAGCAATCTCGCCAGCAGCCGGACCGAAAACTGATTAACCCGATAAGCAGCTAACGCTCCTTCTCCCTGCCCCCAGGTGATGGCGCTGGGCTTGGTCCCCATGTGCTCCTACCAGATGGAGAGGATGTTCAACACGACCCGCATCCCTGGAGAAGAGGCAGGTGGGTGGCATTTAGGCTGGCATGAAGCAGGTGGCACGGCGGAGTGGGGGCAGGGGCCGTCTGCCAGCTCACCGGTGTGATGCACTGAAATTCCTCAGGTGCGGTACAGAAAAGCAGCCTTGTGGACCTTTCTACCTGGCCCTCAGGACTCTCTGCAGGAGTGCCAGCTTGGTCCCGCAACTGTGGGTACCTGGAGAAGTGGGTGACCAACCTTACTATATGCTTGTGAAACATGGACCACTTATAAACGCCATCTCCAACTCCTTGAAAGATTCCATTAACGGAATCTTTTTTACACATCACTTGGGAAGACAGGTGAACTAATGCCAGTGTACTGGAAGAAGCAAAGATCACCAGTGTGGAAGCAATGATTCTTCAACACCAACTTCTTTGGACTGGTCATGTTGTGCGGGTGCCTGATGATCGTCTTCCGAAGCAACTAGTCTATTCCGAACTTAAAAGTGGAAAGCGTAATGCTGGTGGTCAACAAAAGAGGTTCAAAGACTCCCTCAAGGCAAATCTTTTAAAAATGTAGTATAAACACCAATGATTGGGAAACACTGGCCTGCGAGCACTTCAATTGGAGAACAGCCTTGACTAAAGGTGTCAGGGGCTTTGAAGACACTCGAACTCAGGACGCAAGGGAGAAACGTGCTAAGAGGAAGGCATGCTTGGCAAATCCACACCGTGATCAACTCCCGCCCAGAAACCAATGTCCCCACTGTGGAAGGACGTGTGGATCCAGAATTGGCCTCCACAGTCACTTACGGACTCACTGTTAAAACCGTGTTTATGGAAGACAATCTTACCATATTTTTCACTCCATAAGACGCACCTGACCATAAGATGTACTTAGTTTTTAGAAAAGGAAAGGGGAAAAAACCCTTTTTTTGAGGATCAGCTCAAAGTTGTGCAGCTTCTTTTGCAAAGGGGAAAAACCTCCCCTTTTTTGAGGATGAGCTCAAAGTTGTTGAGCTTACTTTGCAAAGGGAAAAAATCCTGTTTTTATGGGGTTCAGCTCACAGTTCTTCAGCTTCTTTAGGCAAGGAAAGGGAGCCGTTTCTACAGTTTCCAGACAGATAATCTAATCAGCCAGTCCCATGGGGAAACACAAACGGTCTCCGTCTGCAGAACATTCAACAATGGAGGCCTGGGCAAGGGGCGGAAAGGGAGCCAGCGACCGACCACACATTCGACCCATAAGACGCACAGACATTCCCCCTTACTTTTTAGGAGGAAAAAAGTGCGTCTTGTGGAGCGAAAAACACGGTGCTCGGCTATGAGGGACCACCAAAGAAGAAGAAGAAGACGAAGTACTGTACTTTAAATTGTAAAACAGAAAATTTAATTAAAAAATGATATGCGAGGAAGGCCTGCTTTCATCCTGGCTCTCTCTTGCCCCTAGACTACCTCCTGCACCTGTCGGACAGCAGGCACCTGGCCGTCTTCCACAAAGGCCGCTTCTACAAGCTGTGGCTCTACCAGGCGGGGAAGCTGCTCTCCCCCCGCGACCTGGAGATGCAGTTCCAGCGCATCCTGGACGACCCTTCGCCCCCCCAGCCCAACGAGGTGCGGCTGGCCGCTCTCACCGCTGGGGAACGGTAAGCGCTGCGGCCGGAGGAGGGGGGCAGGGGGGACTCTCCCAGGTCAGCAGGTGAGGCCCCTCCCCCAATAGAATTTTATTTCCCCCCCAGATGGAGGAGCCTCCTTTGGGATGACTTGGCTGCTCTCCTCTTCCTTTTAGGGCTTTTAATGTATTTTTCCAATTTAATGCGCCGTATTTTTCGCTCTATAAGACGCACCAGACCACAAGACGCACCTAGTTTTTGGAGGAGGAAAACAAGAAAAAAAACATTCTGAATCTCAGAAGCCAGAACAGCAAGAGGGATCGCTGCGCAGTGAAAGCAGCAATCCCTCTTGCTGTTCTGGCTTCTGGGATAGCTGCGCAGCCTGCATTCCCTCCATAAGCTGCACACACATTTCCCCTTACTTTTTAGGAGGGAAAAAGTGAGTCTGATAGAGCAAAACATACGGTATTTTTAATCTTTTGTTGGAAGCCGCCCAGAGTGGCTGGGGAAGCCCAGCCAGATGGGCAGGGTATAAATAATTATGATTATTTATTATATTCCAGGGGTCCGTGGGCTGAAGCCCGGAAGAAATACTTTGGCCGAGGGAAGAACAAGGCCTCCTTGGACTGCATCGAGCGAGCCGCCTTCTTCCTGACCCTGGACGAGGACGAGCAAGGCTTCTCCCCAGACCACGAGGACAGCCTGGACCTTTACTCCAAGAGCCTCCTGCACGGGAGATGCTACGACAGGTAAGGGGTCTCTGTCTACTCACCTGCCCAGCTGGAGCTCCCTTCCGAGCGCCACCGCTGTGGTCCTCACTAGGGCTGGGCGGAATCTGATTTTCAGCATCAAGATATATCTTTTCATTACTATTATTGTTTTCTCTAAATTTTACACACAAAGTCATACCTCGAGTTACAGACGTTTCAGGCTGCGTTTTTTTGGGTTACTGAGCCGCCGAAACCCGGAAGTACCAGAACAGGTTACTTCCAGATTTCGGTGGTCGCGCATGCGCAGAAGCGCTAAACCGCACTTTGTGCATGCGCAGAAGCGCCGAATTGCAACCCACACATGCGTATATGGGTTGCCTCCCGCACGGATCACGGTCGCAACCGAAGCGTCCACTGTGTGTAGCAAAGCACTTTACATAATACAGCACGAACGAAAGTAAAAGAATAGTACGTCAGTAACAACTGCAGACACACTAACAACAAAGCTTCTAACTCCACACACACTTTTGACCTCCGATTCACCTTACTGTGCTTTCTACATATTCTTCAGCAATGTCTAGGCAACACAATGACCATATACATACACAATAGACAATCTTTATAGAATTCCTTCAAACCATAACAAGGACAAAATGAAATCTTTAGGCTCAAAGTCTCTGAAAATCTTTAAATGAAGCGAGGTACCAGACTGTGTAGGATGAAAGACAAGCTGTGAAGCTTTGTGTATTCAGCAAATATGATGTCCAACACGGAACAGTGATTCCAGATATTGACTACTGTTTTGTAGTCAATATCAGTGATATTTGAGGGAGCAGGCTAGCAGGCGGGGCCCATGACTTACATCATAGGAGCCTACACAACACACAACACTGTTGCTGTATGTAGGTTTTATTTTATTGGTTTTTTATCTTATATTTTGGAAATGTACATCCAGTATTTTTCTCCTTTAAATTTTTGGGGGGCTCCCAAGAGAGCGGGGCCCTAAGCTATAGCTTGTTTAGCTTATACGTAAACCTGGCACTGCTAGGAATGGACCTGCATTCTTAAGCAACCTCTGGCCACTGGCTGCAGAGAGATTCTGACTTTTTTTGCCAGCCAGCTCTTGAGATTTGCAGCCGTAGGCAGGGGAAACTGGAAACGCTGCTTGTGTTTTCTCAGTCATTTAAGCCACAGCCAGTTCTGGTGATTCTCTGCCTGCAGGTGGCACGAAGGAGTCTGGGCAGATTTAGCAAGGGCGAAGCATAGACTGCCCCCAGATTTTCCAATACCACACTTGATTCACGATAAATTGCCAGCTCTTTTTAAAACAACAACTATTTTCATGATTTTCTCCAAATATCAGTTTAAAACAATATCATGCATATGCCTAGTCCTCACTCCTGATCCATGATTACTCGCTCTTGAATTCCTTTGGGGTAGGGATATGCAGCCGTGGCTTGGCTCACTTCCACGAGTCGCCTGGGGCAGCCGTTGGGCACCTGGTGTGACGCTTCTACTCCCGGTTGATTGCCCAGAGCCCATAAATGCCCCTCCCCTGACAAGCAGGGAAGAAAAGAGCTCTTTGGGCAGCCCAGCGCACACACCTGCCCACCTGCTGCTCTGAGGGATCTCACCTGTTCCAGGTGCCAACTGCTCAGGGGAGCGGCAGGTGCTCCCACAACTGGCTGCTGTGTTTCTCTATCTTCCCGGGCTTCCTCTATATTCCTAAGGCTATCGCACCTCTGCCTTCTTATAGTGTAGGGGTCAGCAACCTTTTTCGGCAGGGGGCCGGTCCACTGTCCCTCAGACCTTGTGGGGGGCTGGACTATATTTTGAGGGGGGAAAGAATGAATTCCTATGCCCCACAAATAACCCAGAGATGCCTTTTAAATAAAAGGACACATTCTACTCATCTAAAAACACGCCGATTCCCAGACCGTCCGGGGGCCGGATTTAGAAGGCGATTGGGCCAGATCCGGAGGGCTATTTTAATTATTTGCATCATATATTTACACCTATTATCATTTCATGTTATAGCAAGTTTCTAGAGACTAGATTATGAGTCTTTGTAAATTGTGTTTCTAAAGGAACTTTTGTTATTGTCAAATGCCAATGTGTTTGCATTATTAAGTTTGTTAAGTTAGAGCTTAATAATTATTTCTTCTTAATTGTATTTCAGTTCAACAATCACTTTGTTAAAATACATGTTTCGTTCTGTGCAAATGGCTTGAGATACCTATGAGGTCCATCAATGACCATAGAGCATACCGTATTTTTTGCTCTATAACACGCACCCGACCATAACACGCCCGTAGTTTTTAGAGGAGGAAAATCCGTAGGCATGCCACCCGTAGGCATTCCCTCCATAACACGCACAGACATTTCCCCTTACTTTTTAGGAGGGAAAAAGTGAGTGTTATGGTGCAAAAAATACGGTACATTCAACACAGAAAAAAACAGCTACAATTTGTTGTTGATGAAGGACAGCTGGAGATATCAAGGGCCCCATTGCCTTCAGCGGCTGAGAGTCTCACCCAACCTCAACTTGGCCCTGCTTGTGTTTGCCTGGCTTGCCCCAGCCTCCGCCCGTTCTAACTCAAGTCCTTGTTCTCTCTGCAGGTGGTTTGACAAGTCCTTCACGCTGGTGGTGTATCGCAACGGCAAGCTGGGTGCCAACGCTGAACACTCGTGGGCCGACGCGCCCATCATGGGGCACCTCTGGGAGGTGAGAGGCAGGCAGGGAAGAGTCCCTCCTTTGTTACTCCCCCATGCGAACAACTGTGAGAGAGGGTTGCTGCGTTGCAGCGGGTTGGGCTGGATGACCCTTGGGTGCCCCCTCCAACTGTGCAGTTCTGTGATTCTATAGTAGGCACCCCCAAACTCGGCTCTCCAGGTGTTTTATAATAATAATAACTTTTATTTATTCCCCCCCTCCCTGGCCAGAGCCAGGCTCAGGGTGGCTAACACCAATAAAATCACAGTAAAAACATAATAGGGGGAAAGGGGGGGAGAGAGGAAAAACCCAATTTAAAATACAGGTTAAAATGCAATTTAAAATGCAGCCTCAATCAAGACCATAAGGGGAGGGAAACATAAGGGACTATGTTTTGGGACTACAACTCCCATCATCCCTAGCTAACAGGGCCAATGGCCAGGGATGATAGGAATTGTAGTCCCAAAACATCTGGAGGACCAAGTTTGGGGGTGCCTGTTCTATAGGAACTTCTCTACCCCCCCCCCCCGCCCAGCTCTCATCCTTTCTGCCTTCCTCTCCAGTTCATGCTGGCCACAGATGAGTTCCAGTTGGGATACTGCAGCAGCGGACATTGCCACGGGGTGCCCAACACAGACCTCCCCATGCCACAGCGCTTGACGTGGGACATTTCTGAGGAGGTAGGCTTTGCACTGTTGCAGGAATTTATGTATAGGTTGGGGGGGGGGTTGCCCCTCCAGCAGATATCATGCACATACAGCCCACTACCAAAACCAGCACAATCACTTTTGTGACTTTTGTGATTTGTTTGGTGGAGGGCAAGGAGAACCATGGGGCAGGGTCCAGGATGCTCAGATTACGGCCACCAGACCTCCCCTTTCATGATTAACCATGATGTATTAGTGATGTCATTTGGGGGCTGTAACATGGGGATTAAAGGTAAAGGGTAAAGGGACCCCTGACCATAAGGTCCAGTTGTGACCGACTCTGGGGTTGCGGCGCTCATCTCGCTTTATTGGCCAAGGGAGCCAGCGTACAGCTTCCAGGTCATGTGGCCAGCATAACTAAACCGCTTCTGGCTAACCAGAGCAGCGCACGGAAATGCCGTTTACCTTCCCGCCGGAGCGGTACTTATTTATCTACTTGCACTTTGACGTGCTTTGGAACTGCTAGGTGGGCAGGAGCAGGGACCGAGCAACAGGAGCTCACCCCGTCGCGGGGATTTGAACCGCCAACCTTCTGATCGGCAACTCCTAGGCTCTGTGGTTTAACCCACAGCACCACCCGCGTCCCTTAACATGGGGATTAGCAGCTAATAAAAGTTTGGGCTCTCTTTTGTTCGGGTCTTCCATCTTGTTCCACCTGGTGGCAGGTGGGAGTCCTGTCGCGACAGTCTTCAATCAAGACCAAGCCTACTGGCTGCTGTTTTGCTCTGGTGTTCCTGGCTGGTGTCCTTGTTTTTTGTCCAAGGGAGCCCTCAGATTTCTCCGTTAACAGCACCCCCATTTTTTTGCTCCTGAGGAGTGCCAGACGCTGTGCGGAACATCTCCAGGGCCACACGGTCCATGCTGCTCTCTGGCTCCTAACCAAGAGGTGTTGCGCCCCCTCCTCACCCTCGAGAGCGTGGGGCAGGGTAGGGGGCTTCCCTCCAAGCTCTCACCCCCCCCGGCTTATCCTTGCAGTGCAGCCAGGCCATCGAGCTTTCGTACCGCGTGGCCAGGACCCTGGCGGACGACGTGGATTTCCACTCCTTCCGCTTCACAGAGTTTGGCAAAGGTCGCATCAAGAAGTGCCGGACCAGTCCAGACAGCTTCATCCAGATTGCCTTGCAGCTGGCGCATTTCCGGGTAAGCGCCCCCCTCTTCCCCCCTCCCCAATGAACGGCGGCGGGTGGGATCGGGGGCAAGGGCGTGCAGGATGCAGCGCTCACCTTTGCACAACTGGCCGCGTGCAAAAGCAGGGGTTTCTTCACGGCTGCGGCGCACAAACCAGGGTGGATAAAAATGAATAATTTTTTAAAAAATTTGAATTGGATTTTAAAAAAAATTAATCAGATTTTTAAAATTAAATGCTTTTGGAGGAAAAACCTTTCTAAAGATTTTCTATTGAAGTCACATGATAGTCCAAAGGCTCTTCATCGGGAAGTAAGGATTTGTTTTAAGTTTTCATGTGGGCTAAAACTCAGTCTAAGTTGTTGTTTTTAATTGTTTAACCACATCAGTTAACAAACATGGATACATACGCTATAATGTTATTGCTTTAGTGAAATAAATTGTTTAAATTGTTATTAAGGAAATGATTGTTTTTCTCCTTCCAATAAAGTACAGCAGAAAAGTTGTCCAAATATAAACAGTTAACTTATTAAACCTCACAATACTTCCATAATTATCAGTCTATGTATTTCTAACAGTATAACCAAATCAGTAATTTCTGATATAACTGTAAAAACTACTCTGAAAATTTATTATTCCAAAAGTGAAACCTTTATCTGGTTGTAAATATTATGATTATACCAGCAACAATGAGTCTTTCTGCAAAAAAAAAAAAAAGAAGATTTAAAACAAGTCTTGCTGACTAATGATTTAAATCATGATTTAAATTGTGATTTAAATCGATTTGATTTAAATCAAATCCACCCTGGCACAAACCTCTCTCTATCCTCCCTGCACCATGGATTATTCAGCCATGACACCTGGACTGCATGGGGTCAGACTAGATGGCCATTGGAGATCCCACCAAAGTCCACCAGCTTTGTTTGTTAAGCTAAATAGCTTTGATCTGGAAGAAATGTGCAACTGATTGCTACCGCGTTGAATCTTATTGTTGTTCTCCCTTAAGTGGGCTGTGCAAACTGCTATTCTGAATAATGCTTTTTATAGAGTCGTGTCAGGGATGAGTTTATGGAACGGAGGGGGATGGTATTCCCCCCCCCAAAAAAAAATATGGGGGCGGGACCGCTAGCTGGGCGCCGTTTCCTGAAGTGTCAGGGTGCACAAAGCCTTGAGAAGGGGCTTAGGAGAAGATGGGGGTCTGGATGTGTTCCTTGCAAAGTTGGGGGCGTGGGGGCCAGTGCCGGATTTACGTATAAGCTAAACAGGCTGTAGCTTAGGGCTCCTCTCTCTTGGGCCCCCCAAAAAAATTAAAGGAAAAAACCCCTGGATGTACATTTCCAAAATATAAGATAAAAAACTTATAAAATAAAACCTACATACAGCAACAGTGTTTGTGTGTTGTGTGATGTAAGTCATGGGCCTCGCCTGCTAGCCTGCTCCCTAAAAGATAGCTGTCAACTTTTCCCTTATCTTGTGAGGAATCCTATTCAGAATGAGGGAATTTCCCTTTAAAAATAGGGAAATGTTGACAGCTATGCCCTCAAATATCACTGGTTTGCTCCTTTCTATATAGAGGGTGCCTGCATTCTGCATGGACTGGTTGCACGGAGACATGTGCAAATGGCTTGAGATACCTATTAAGTCCATATATTACCACGTAGCATATATTCAACACAAAAAGCAGCGGCCATTTGTTGTTGACCTTCAGTAGCTGAGGGCCTCGTCAAACCGAAATCCAGCCCTGATGGGGGCAGTCAGGTTTGGCTTCCTCTCCTGACCCCCAGCCCACGTCCTCACTGCCTCTTCTTCCAGGACAAGGGTCGCTTCTGCCTCACCTATGAGGCCTCCATGACGCGGCTCTTCAGGGAAGGGAGGACGGAAACGGTCCGATCCTGCACCAGTGAGTCCACAGCCTTCGTGCGCAGCATGTCCAACGCAAAGTGCAGTGTGAGTTTCATCGTTGCGAGGGTCTCCCTGTGCCCCCTTGGCCCTCATCCTGACCCCTTCCCTCCTGCCTTTCAGAAGCCCCTTTGCGCTTTCTCTCCCTCCCTCCCGCTCTCTCTGTTATATATTTTTATGCAGTGGTACCTTGGTTCTCAAACTTGATCCATTCCGGATGTCTGTTCCAAATGCAAAGCGTTCCAAAATCAAGGCAACACTATTAATTTATTGTTGTTGTTATTATTATTACTACTATTATTGTGGGATATTTACAATGCAGTCAAACCAAGAGCCATGTTTGCTAGATAGGTGCCAGGAGAATACAGTCTGCCTAAAAGCATCCTAGATTATTTAAACTAAAAGGCTAAAACTAGCCTATCAAAACTTCCCTTTTAAGCTGCAAAGGGATGCACTGCCGAACTCACAGACGTGAGGAAGGAAAGATAATGTCTAATAAGCATCTCCTCTACACACATGCCTACAAACAATAAGTGTGAAAATATATCTGTATAGTACTCCAGAAAAAAAATAATGTTGATATCCCGAGTTCTGGTGTCGCGAGAGAGGGAGGAAAACCCTTTTTCTTCCACCCGCTTAGTCCATAATGTTCTGATTCCCCCTTGCAGCCGGCCGAGTCCCTGCGACTGTTCAAGGTGGCGGCTGAGAAGCACCAGAACATGTACCGCCTGGCCATGACGGGGTCTGGCATCGACAGGCACCTCTTCTGCCTCTACGTGGTCTCGCGCTACCTGGGGGTCGACTCACCCTTCCTCGCCAAGGTGACGCAACTTGGGGCTTTGTCTACCCTCCTCACCCACCTGGACTGGGCAGGTTGAGCCTCGATGCGCAGCCAGGGGCTCCCTGCGATTGGCGTCCCGCGACTCCTCGCACGTCCAGCGAAGGCTGCTGACCCAGGTGCTTTTGCAGGGGCGTGGGTGGGGGGGTGGAACCGCCACTCACTCTGTCCCCGCCCTGCCGCCCGTAGGTGCTGTCTGAGCCCTGGCGCCTCTCCACCAGCCAGACCCCCCAGCAGCAGATCAAAATGTTCGACATGGAAGCCAATCCGAACCACGTCTCCTCAGGAGGGGGCTTCGGCCCAGTGAGTAGGCGCTGTGTAAAAGACAGGGGGAGAATGGGAAACGGCTTTCTGGGGACCCCAGGGTGGGTGGAGGGGAGTGGGGGGGCAATGGAGGTGTTTAAAAGGAAGAGCTGACGTAGCTCAAACATCTGCTTGGCATGTAGAAGGTTCCAGGTTGACTCCTTGACATTCCCAGGAAAACCTGGGTGGCCCATTTCTGGGGGACAGGGGGCAGGCAGGTGTGGGGGACTCCCTGGTCATGAATGGAGCCCCTGAAGGACCAGGTGTGCAGCCTGGGAGTCATTTTGGATCCACAGCTGTCCATGGAGGCGCAGGTCAATTCTGTGTCCAGGACAGCTGTTTATCAGCTCCATCTGGTACGCAGGCTGAGACCCTCCCTGCCCGCAGACTGTCTCACAAGAGTGGTGCATGCTCTGGTTATCTCCCGCTTGGACTACTGCAATGCGCTCTATGTGAGGCTACCTTTGAAGGTGACCTGGAAAATACAACTAATCCATAATATGGCAGCTAGACTGGGGACTGGGGGCTGCCACCAAGACCACGTAACACCAGTCCTGAAAGACTTTCATTGGCTCCCAGTACGTTTCCGAGCACAATTCAAAGTGTTGGTGCTGACCTTTCAACCCAGGGGTCAGCAACCAGTTTGACCAGCCCACGAGCCTCCCCCGAACCGAGCCTCCTGCTCACGTGTTGCGCTAAACAGGAGCGGCACAACGCGGGGACTTGCTTCCGTGGCACCGAAAAATGTGCATGCACGAACACTGAAAATTGTGTCTGCGCAGACGCAGAAAATCCTCTCTGGCCCACGAAGGGATCTCCGCAGCACCAATCCGGCGCAGGCAAGATAAACCTTGCTGACCTCTGCCCTAAACGGCCTCAAAGGCCCAGTATACCCAAAGGAGTGTCTCCACCCCCATTGTTCAGCCTAGACACTAAGGTCCAGCTCGGAGGGCCTTTTGGTGGTTCCCTCCTTGCAAGAAGCCAAGTTACAGGGAACCAGGCAGAGGGCCTTCTCGGTGGTGGCATCCGCCCTGTGGAATGCCCTCCCATCAGATGTCAAAGAGATAAAGAACTATCTGACTTTCAGAAGATACCTAAAGGCAGCCTTGTATCAGGAGGTTTTCAATGTGTGATGTTTTATTATATTTTTATACATGATGGAAGCAACCCAGTCAGCTGGGTGGAGTACAAATAATAAATTTGTTGTTGTTGATAGACCCCAGGAAGCTGGCATTGAAATGCAGGCATCCTCTGACATCTGCCGGTGCCACTAGCCCCTACTGCCCCTCTGCCTTTAGTGCACTTTCCCTCTGGTGTGGAACTGGCCACCCCACTTCTGCCATGGGCCTCAGCGCCTCTCCCTCTTCTCCCTGCAGGTGGCTGACGACGGTTATGGCGTCTCCTACATCATTGCTGGAGAGAACCTGATCACTTTCCACGTCTCCAGCAAGTTCTCCAGCCCTGAGACGGTGAGCGTGCCTGGGGAGGCAGGGTGGGTCTCCAGGGTTGGGGTCTCCTGGGGGCTACGGGGATGAGGCCCCATTTGGGAAAGTGCTTTGAGCATCCCTTTGCTGTCCAGGACGGGCCCTTCTCTCCTTTTGTTATAAGAAGAGTCTGCTGGATTCGGCCAATGGCCCATTGAGTCCGGCATCCTGTTCTCATAGTGGCCGACAAAGATGCCTGTGGGAAACCTTGTAAGCAGGATTTGAACGCAAGAGGACTCTCCCCTCTTCTGGTTTCCAGCAACTGGTTATTTTAGAAGCATTGCTGATTCAACTTCGGAGACAGAGCATAGCCTTATGATCCTCCATGACTTTGTCTAATCCTCTTTTGAAGCCATCCAACTTGGGGGGGGGATCACTGTTTCCTGTAGCAGTGAGTTCCATAGTTAATGTGCAGCGTGAAGAAGTTCTTTTCTCCATCCTGAATCTTCCAACGTTCAGCTTCACCGGACTTCCACAAGGGAGAAAAACTTCCATCGGCCCTCTTTCCCTGTCCCAAACATAATAACATAATTCTCTATCATGTCACCTCTCTCTTGCTAAAGTCCCAAATGCTGCAACCGTTCCACTCCCTTGGTCATTTTGACTGCCCTTTCCCGAACCTTTGTTGTTTAGTCGTTTAGTCGTGTCCGACTCTTCATGACCCCCTGGACCAGAGCACGCCAGGCACTCCTGTCTTCCACTGCCTCCCGCAGTTTGGTCAAACTCATGCTGGTAGCTTCTAGAACACTGTCCCACCATCTCGTCCTCTGTCGTCCCCTTCTCCTTGTGCCCTCCATCTTTCCCAACATCAGGGTCTTTTCCAGGGAGTCTTCTCTTCTCATGAGGTAGCCAAAGTATTGGAGCCTCAGCTTCAGGATCTGTCCTTCCAGTGAGCACTCAGGGCTGATTTCCTGAAGAATGGATACGTTTGATCTTCTTGCAGTCCATGGGACTCTCAAGAGTCTCCTCCAGCACCAGAATTCAAAAGCATCAATTCTTCGGCGATCAGTCTTCTTTATGGTCCAGCTCTCACTTCCATACATCACTACTGGGAAAACCATAGCTTTAACTATACAGACCTTTGTTGGCAAGGTGATGTCTCTGCTTTTTAAGACGCTGTCTAGGTTTGCCATCGCCTTTCTCACAAGGAGCAGGCGTCTTTTAATTTCGTGGCTGCTGTCACCATCTGCAGTGATCTTCCCGAACCTTTACCAACTCTTTTCTTCCCCAGGACTCCAAGCGCTTTGGGAAGAACATCCACCGGGCGATGCTGGACATTGCGGCCCTGTTTGAAACGCCACCCAAGAAAGTGGCCGACTGAGCTTGGACAGGGCTTCCGATGGCGGTGACCCCTCTGTCCTGGGCCCACTCTGACCGGAGCCACAAGGAACACACACAGACAGACACACACACACCGGCCATCTGGCTGCAGAGCTGGCTCCTTCCTGGCAAGCGGAAAGCAAGAGGATGCTTCTGGGCCCCACTGCCAGCTGCTTGCCCCCCCAGCCCTCTCTGCCCGGAGGAGGCACCCCATGGAGGGACCCCAGAGGCTGGCGGGAGACGGGCAAGAGGGTGGGGCAGGGTGTATTTACGATGTCACACATAAAGGAGGAACACTTTTGGCTGTGGGTGCCTGGCGCTGAGCCTGTTTTCTAAGCTGCTCTGCTGTAGGTGTCTCTTAGGGAACGGGGAGGGGGGCAGAGGAAATGCAAGTTGGGCAGGGGGGTGGCAGGGGCTGGGGGCTCCTCCTCAGCTTCTTTCTTGGGCGGTGTGTACATTCCCAGGGCCCATCCCTCTCCAGCCCCGGCCAAGGCACAAAGAATGGATCTTTCCCTGAAAAAATTGCAGGCTTACTCCAGGTGTTGGTCAGCAGTCCTAACAACCTTGCCACATAGCTGCTGGAGAACAGGGGCACAGGAAGTCGCCTTGCTTTGGGGGCTCACCTGCGCTTCCTTCCCCATGACCCCTTTGTGTTGCAAAGAGAACGTCAGCAGTGTCTGGGCCACACGATGACCATGTACACATGCAATAAACAATCTTTTATATATAGACTACATATAGAATGTATGTAAATGAAAATATCCAATCCCGTGGAACAGTGCTCATGTAATAATGTAGTCCACAGCACTGGATATTTTCATTTACGTACATTCATTCGAAATAAGATGGGTTTATGAAGCAATTCTATATCTTCCCACCACGCTGACCAAGAATTCTAGTAGTCAATATCCAGAATCACTGTTCAGTGTTGGACATCATATTTGCTGAAGACACAAAGCTTCACAGCTTGTCTGTCATTGTATAAAGTCTGGTAAAGGTAAAGGGACCCCTGACCATTAGGTCCAGTCGTGACCGACTCTGGGGTTGCGGCGCTCATCTCGCTTTATTGGCCGAGGGAGCCAGCGTACAGCTTCCGGGTCATGTGGCCAGCATGTCTAAGCCGCTTCTGGCGAACCAGAGCAGCGCACGGAAACGCCATTTACCTTCCCGTCGGAGGGGTACCTATTTATCTACTTGCACTTTGACATGCTTTCGAACTTCTAGGTTGGCAGGAGCAGGGACCAAGCAACGGGAGCTCACCCCGTTGTGGGGATTCGAACCTTCCGATCGGCAAATCCTAGGCAAGGGGTTTAACCCACAGTGCCACCCGTGTCCCATAAACTCTGGTACCTCACTTCATTTAATGATTTTCAGAGACTTTGAGACTAAAGATTTCATTTTGGACTTGTTATGGTTTGAAGGAATTCTAGAAAATATTGTTTATTGCATATGTACTTGGTCATCATGTTGCCTACTCCAGGTATTGGTCAGCAGTCATAACCTCCTTGCCGCATAGCTGCTGGAGAACAGGGGCAGAGGACGCCCCCTTGCTTTGGGGGCTCACCTGCACTTCTGTTTTCCTGGGGAAAACTTCCAAACTTTGCCGCTGAATTGGAGCAAGCAACCATCAGGGTTTCCCCAGAGGACATTTCCTCTGATTTAATTCCAAAGAGCTGGTTTTCCAGGGGAAAGCAGCGTGGCAAACAGGAAACCACTCGGATAGGAAAGGCAGAAAATCCCTGGGGCCAGTGCTTTCTGGGCAAGCACAACTGGACGTGTGGCAAAGCCCCTCTGTCGGACCAATGGTCTTTCTTGCTCAGTATTGTAACACAAGTCGGGTGCCAACTCTCTGCAAGACTCCAGGAGGTTCCCGGCACTGTGGTTCCTTTGGAGTCCTGAGACATGGCAGAGACTGTCATAGCTTCAAGAAATACGGTTTATTCACCTATTTGCACCTTCAGCCTGCATGGAGGGGGTCCAGATCTCACAGCACGGTCGTTTCAAGAGGGGCTTGCCCCCTACACCACTGCCGCCTTAGAGTCCAAGGCATCTCTCCCAGCCAGCCTTCAGCCAGCCTGCCCAAGATGGATCCCAGTCTTTTCTCAGCCATCTCCTTCCCAGAACACCTTGCTAAACATCCTTCTTTTCCACACTCAGTTACGTCGGCAACCTTCCAATCCCCCCAGGCTATTGGCTATTGGCAATGGTCCTTGGAGCCAAATTCGCAAGGCTGGACCCAAGTCAACAGCCTTGCTCAGGGAGAGGAGGAAGGGGGCATAGAGGGATACCCTGGCCCTCGACTGCAGCACAGGCCCTTCCTGCTCTCGTCCACGTTGAAGCTGCCTAATGGGTCCCAGGTTCTTAGTGCCACGAAAACTCAACTGAATCCAAAAAGTGTGCATCTCTGAACCCCAAAGGAGGCAGTTTTTGAGCATCCCTGCTGGGAGAGCTTTTTGGAGATTATTTGCAAGTCTTGGGTTCGACTTAAGCAGCCCAGTCGTACGAATGCTTACACAGGAGTAAGTTGCACTGAGCCCACCGGGGCTTCCCCAAGAGTCTTGCAGCCTCCCCACACCCACCCAACATTTTTCTTGGCCAACACTGCCAGTCCCTTCATCTTTCCTCAAAGGATTTGCCACTGGGGGTGTGCTGAGCACAGGTCAGATCTTAAGGTGGGCATGAAGACGAGGCTGGGGTGAGGGAGCTTCTCCAAAGGAGGGGCAGGCAGGGCGTGAAGCAGGCCAAGCCCAAGAACTGTGTCACACAACTGTGGATTGCCCAGCGAGGGAAATGGGGAGGAGAGGTCCTCTGGGCTTGGCACATCCACTGTGGATGCTGCATCTTCTACAGCCCCCCCCCCCTTGGCTGCTGCCAGGAAGTGATGGCTTCATTTTCCATTGGCAATGGAACCCTGGGCTGGTGTGGCATCAGATGCCCTGACTGCATCACCTTCATATATCTTTGTGTCTCGTGGATTTCCACAACAGTTCCCCATAAACATACCATCACCACCCCCTCTAGGCTATGGAAGAAAAGATCTTCTGCCACAGTTGAAGGAGTGATTCCGGAAGGTGCCAAAGAAGTTTCTGATTGAGAATGTTGCGAAAAGATACCAGGTTTCCAGAAAACCGTCACCACCTCCTGTACCAGCTAGAGGCCTCCCTTCTTTTGCCCATTTCCCCAAAAGTGCCATTGTCCATACTTTTCGCTGCCCCACCGAGAGATGAGACCGACCTAAGCCTTTTCAGATTTGGGGCTACCTCAACTGACGTGGGTGGTGCTGTGGGTTAAACCACAGAGTCTAGGACTTGCCAATCAGAAGGTCAGTGGTTCGAATCCCTGCGAAGGGTGAGCTCCCGTTGCTCGGTCCCTGCTCCTGCCAACCTAGCGGTTTGAAAGCACGTCAAAGTGCAAGTAGATAAATAGGTACCACTCTGGCAGGAAGGTAAAGGGCGTTTCCGTGCGCTGCTCTGGTTCGCCAGAAGTGGCTCAGTCATGCTGGCCACATGACCCGGAAGCTGTACGCCGGCTCCCTCGGCCAATAAAGCGAGATGTGCACCGCAACCCCAGAGTCGGCGACGACTGGACCTAATGGTCAGGGGTCCCTTTACCAACTGTCTTCTTGACCCTGTGCCGCACCGTCTGCCCTCTGCAGCCCTGCCTCCTCGCTCCTGCAAGACTTTTATCTTCAGCTATGCTATTGCTTTGGACGTGCCAAGGAAAATCTCCCCATCCCCTGAAGGCCACACAGCAAACATGCCCAGGGAGGTTTCGGACTCTCCTCCTTCCTTGGAGGTTTTTAAGCAGAGGTTGGCTGGCCATCTGGCATGGATGCTTTGGCTGAGATTCCTGCATTGCAGGGGGTTGGACTAGATGGCTCTTGGAGGTAGCTTCCAAGTCTACAATATTATGATTCTATGGGTCATTGCCTGCCACAGCCAGTCCCACTTTGTTCCCGATCAGGCTTGAACAGAGAGCAAAGCTAACCAGGCATGGTTGGCCTCTGATCTAGACACACACACACACACACACACACACACACACACACACACACACAGCATAGCATCTTCTTGCTGCTTTGGACTACAGATCCCCTCATTTGCTGCCTCCGTGGCCATCTGACGCAGGGGCTGATGGGTATTGTAGTCCAACCAGCTGGAGGACACCAGGGGAGAGAAGGCCGCCCCAGAGCCAGGAAGGGCAAGGACCCCCTAGCCTTTGATGCATGAAAATCGGGACTTGCTTTAGAGCAGGGGTCAGCAAACTTTTTCAGCAGAGGGCCGGTCCACTGTCCCTCAGACCTTGTGGGGGGGAGGGCGGACTATGTTTTTTGGGGGGGAAATGAATGAATTCCTATGCTCCACAAATAACCCAGAGATGCATTTTAAATAAAAGGACACATTCTACTCATGTAAAAACACGCTGATTCCTGGACCGTCCGTGGGCTGGATTGAGAAGGCGATTGAGCCGGATCTGGCTCCCGGGCCTTGGTTTGCCTACCCATGCTTTAGAGGGTCCCAATTTCCATGTATCTCCTTAAAAAAAACATAGCCCCCCCCCACAGAAAACGAAGAGAGACGGTGCATTCTACATGCTCAAGAGAGGTTTATTGCTACTACTGTGCTGCTGCCTGCCTGAGTTGGCATCCAGAGTCAGAGCAAGGGAGCTGGGGGGGGCTGATTTGAGAGAGGGAGAAAGGGGATGTGTAGTGAGGGTCTGTGCAGGGCTGGAGACAGGAGACCGGGGGCCCCAGGCACCCAACCAGGGCAGGGCAGGTTGTGGTCTGTGCTGAAGCTTCCAGGATTCCTGGCCACCAGGTGTGCTTGTCTACACCTTGCAGACGAAGGGGTTCCGGTCGTAGCAGGAATCGTTGTCCCACAGCATGAACCCTGGGAAAGGGGAGAGAGGGAGGAGTCAGTCCTGGGAAACCTGCCCCATAAGAATATCCGAAGAGCAGACCACATGCCCCAAAAGGAAACCTGCAGGACCCCAGCCCCAGAGTTCTCTGCCCTCCTGCGGCTTCCAGCAACTAGGATTCAGAAGCCTTGCTGCCTCTGACCATGGAGGCAGAGAATAATAATAATAATAATAATAATAATAATAATAATAATAATAATAATTTATTTATTTATTTATACCCCGCCTTCCCCAGTTAAGGCTGGGCTCAGGGCAGCTAACATCAGGTATAAAAACAATGGATTAAAATGCAACTTAAAAACAAGATTAAAACAAGATTAAAGTACAGCATTAAAATGCAGCCTTATTTCAGTAGAAACTCAAATCGAAATCGTTTTGGGGATGAAAACATCAAATCTTCACCAAAGCCAACTCTCCAGACTGGGCCAGAAAAAAAGTCCCCAAATAGGAGTTCCATCACAGAAAAAGAAAGGAAAGAGGAAAGAGGGGAAGGGGATCAAGTTGATTCCAAGCCAAAGGCCAGGCCCTGCGGAAAGGCCCTTCGGAAAGAAATCAGATCCCGCAGGCCCCTGGTCTCATGAGAGAGAGCGTTCCACCAAGTCGGGGCCAGTGCTGAAAAGGTCCTGGCTCTGGTTGAGGCTAATCTGACTTCCTTAGGTCTCGGGACCGCTAGGGTGTTGCTATTTATGGACCTTAAGGTCCTCCGTGGGGCATACCAGGAGAGGCGGTCCCATAGGTACGAGGGTCCTAGGCCATGAATAGCCAATGTGGCCAGTAGCCATTGCTAGCCGTCGCCTCCATGAATTGGTCCTTTTTTAAAAAGGACTGGGTTGCCTCCTGTGGCAGCGAGTTCCATAGCTCTTTCCCCTCCTGTTCACCACAGACCCTGCTACAAAGCAGAAGGTTGCCACGGGAACCCACCTAACAAATGTCACACTGCCTTTATATTTCCATTTGTGTCGCACCCCGCTGAGTTCTCATTGCAACAGCCTCAGGCAGGGAGTTCCGCAGGTTAACAGCGCCGAGCGTGAATGATTCCTGCCGCGAGCGCTGCCTGGTGCCCAGAACAGAGCCACCCTCCTAAATCCCCCTCTCTCACACAAACTTCCTCACCTGAAGACTCATCCAGGGCAGCGCAATGCTCGCCTTTCAGGGCAGGATAGCTCTTGTAC
This sequence comes from Podarcis bocagei, assembly GCF_964188305.1. Classification (NCBI taxonomy): domain Eukaryota; kingdom Metazoa; phylum Chordata; class Lepidosauria; order Squamata; family Lacertidae; genus Podarcis; species Podarcis bocagei. Next base: position 4,470,790 of record NC_138135.1, read on the forward strand.
TTTTCCCAGGCTGTGTAGCTCACGGGGCTCCCGTCTGCCCAGGCCCAGGTGGTGCTCTGCAAATGGGGAAGACGAGAAATGTATCTGGGAACCGGGATTTGGAACATTTAGGGGCCGAGCTTTCAGAAAAACCCAGCAAGGCGCTACGTAACATTTAAAATAAATAAATAAATAAATACAACAAATGCATAAATAAATATTGCTTGGTAGAAAGAAACTCAACTCAAAGGACTCTGTGAATAACACCATTTTTTTAGACGGCATCTAAAAGAAGGTAGGGATGTCAGCCTGAATAGCTCAGCTGGTTAGAGCGTGGTGCTGATAACGCCAAGGTTGCAGGTTTGATCCCTGTATGGGACAGCTGCATTGCAGGGGATTGGACTAGATGATCGTCAGGGTCTCTTCCAACTGTACAATGTGAGGAGTTCAGCCTACACACGAGTAGGACCCTGGCCGAGACACGTGCCTGACTGGCATGTTCCCTCCCTCCTGGTCCATCGTTCGGGAGCTTCAAAAGCTTTCTTCAGCCCAAACATCACAGCGACCGATGCCAACAGACATCAGCACACTTAGGGATCTGCAGAGTTTGCGCAACTTGCGTAACAGACCTCAGCATTTTGGCTAATCTACTTTATTTACATATAAACACACACGGAGCACTGCAACATGGCTCCCTCTCTCTCCAGCATCAGACAGCAAAGAGAAAAAGGACAATAGTCCCACTTCATGGAACACAGGAACACAAACATCCTGTCTCCGTCACTTCCCACTCTGTGGAGTCAAAACATACACCGTCATGTGAAAGACAACAATCCCATGACTGCAATCATGGAGCAGGAATTCTAACATACAATGTTATGGTTCGCACTGAACTTCCCCTGGCAGGGAGTTCCGCAGGGCAAAGCCTCCCACACCAAAGGCTTGGTCCCTAGTAAAGGCCGACCAGACCTCAGGGGCTGTGTGGGGAACCCCCAGAAGTGCCCTGTCAGAGGATAACTGTGTTTGGGGCTGTGGAAATTCTGCATTCAGGTGAGAACCTGAATTCTCCCTTCCAGCAATTTCCCAGGTGCTCTGGCCTCTCCCACATAGAAACATGGATGCTGGGACGTCAACACGCACCACAAGCAACAGCGGCATATGGGGGCATATTCCTGCATCGCAGGGGGTTGGACTAGATGAACCTCGGGGGGCCCTTCCAAAGCCACGATTCTTTGGTGGGCAATGATGCTTCTCACTCACCCTGCCAGGGATGGAGAGCCCGAACCAGACGTCCTCGTCGTCCCACCTCTGGGCCTGCTGCAGGAACCTGGCCACGGCGTTGTGCTCGTTCCTGTCCAGAAGGGAGGCCAGGTGTCCCCCCAGGCGCTGACATTCATTCTGGTCGAGGGAGGGGAAAAGGTGAGTCCAAGATATTCAGAATACTGGGTAACGTTCTGGTTGCCTTATCTCAAAAAGGAGTTGGAGAAGGTTCAGAACCAAAATTATCAGTGGGGTGGGGAGACTCCCCTGTGGGGAAAGGGGGCAGAGTTTGGGACTTCTTAGCTTATAGAAATTTAATAAATACAGAAATTTAATAAATACAGGGGAAAGGGTGCAGAGTTTGGGACTTTTTAGCTTATAGAAATTTAATAAATACAGCCCTTTTACACTGCTCACCTCCGCATGCTGCCAGGACACCTCCTGGGGGAAGTAACCGTAGCATTTTCCCTGGAAAGACAGCCAGTTGTTGGGACACTGTGCAGCATGGACACCTCCTGCGTGGGACACAGAGCGTCATCATGAGAGATACAGAACCCCCTGGTTGCCCCCCAGCCACCCATCCTAGGAGGAGGACAGGGAGGGGCACCTCTGGGTAGTGTGCCCCATTCCAATTGTGGGCACAAAGAGTCTGGGCAGCAGGCTTATTTGCTTATTTGCTTATTTGCTATTCTTATTTTATTTTATTTATACAGTGGTACCTCGGGTTAAGTACTTACCGTATTTTTCGCCCTATAGGACGCACTTTTCCCCCTCCAAAAATGAAGGGGAAATGTGTGTGCGTCCTATGGGGCGAATGCAGGCTTTCGCTGAAGCCTGGAGAGTGAGAGGGGTCCGTGCGCACCGACCCCTCTCGCTCTCCAGGCTTTGCGCAGCTCTCCGCAAGGCGCGGGAACCCAGCGCTGGGCTCCCACAGCTTGCGAAGGGTTGCCTGTTCTGGGGGCTGGCGCCTGGGGGGGAAAAATAATTCCCCCCCCCCTTTATTTCCCCCTAAAAAGCTAGGTGCGCCTTATGGGGCGGTGCGTCCTATAGGGCGAAAAATACGGTAATTCTGTTCTCACCCTGAAGCAAAATTCGTAACCCGAGGTACTATTTCTGGGTTAGCGGAGTCTGTAACCTGAAGCGTCTGTAACCCGAGGTACCACTGTATGCCGATCTTGTCAGTGTTTGTTAAAAAAAAAAAAAGGTTCTGACCTCCCTTTGTCGCCTCAGCCTAGTCCTCGGACCCTTGTCGGCATAAAAGAGTCCACGAGAAAAGTATCCTTGCGGAGTACTTTCTGCTTTTATTCTTAAAAGTCTTTCTGCCAAAGCGACTGACCAACTATACACACATCACCACTACCAGCTTTCACTAAGCAACCAAACAACCCAAGAACAAACTAACATTTCTCACTCTATATATACAACCCGGTGCAGATCTCCAGATCGAGACTTGAGGTGGACAAATTAAAATGACACAGTCAAAAAGCTAGGACCAAAACTCCCAGGCAGCTCTGATTCTCCCTCCTTAGGGAAACCAGACTGGCTCCCTCCTTGTTGCCCCTCCTTGTCGCTGGCAAAGGCTGTCTTGCCCCAAGAGGCTTTTGGGAACGGACTGCTTTTAAGGAAAGTGCAGCCACTGTGTTGCTTTTATTGCAATGATCTGTATGTTTGGCTAGATCTCTCTCTCTCTCTCTTACACACCAGTATACACATATACGTATACTATCAAAGTTTAATTGCTTTTTAAAAAATTATTGTTCTCCCCTCCCCAAGGGGGTTTTAGCTGTGTTTATTTTTATCTGTAAGCTGCCTTGTGTCCCTGTTAGGGAAAAAGGCAGGGTATAAATTCATCACCACCACCACCACCACCAGTGCTTTTTTATGGGGATACACAGGGGTACGCACACCCCTAAACATGTTGTGAATCTTTGTACTTTTGTCCATTTATTTTCCCTGATTTGAACTATAAAAGGGTGATTTTCTTGCATCAAAATGAGTTCCCCTAAACATTTCTTAAAGAAAAAAGCAGGAATAATAATAATAATAATAATAATAATAATAATAATAATAATAATGGGCACTGGACCAGGATGATCCCCTTAAAATCTTCAGGGTGCAAGAGACAGGGTGGGGGTTCATGCATCCCCATTGGGGTCTTGGAGGAACTCACCACTCATGAAGGGTCCAACTACTAAGCATCCCAGGAGCCCAAGGCTGAAATAGGAAACCAGACCCATCTTCTTGCTTCTTCTTCAGCTCTGGGAAGGAAGAGAGAGAGGAAGAGGAATCAGGAGAAGAGAGGAGGACTCTGTGGTCCTTGCCCATTCAGTGCCAGAAGCAGAAATGTTTGGAGACAACCTTGCCATCCCTGAACTGACGGCTTGGGGTGGCCAGTGCTGTTTGTTTCTTTTGAAATAATAAAAAATAAGGTCTTATATATACAATGCTACCTCTGGTTACGTACTTAATTCATTCCAGAGGTCCGTTCTTAACCTGAAACTGTTCTTAACCTGAAGCACCACTTTAGCTAATGGGGCCTCCTGCTGCTGCCGCGCTGCCGGAGCCCGATTTCTGTTCTCATCCTGAAGCAAAGTTCTTAACTTGAGGTAATATTTCTGGGTTAGCGGAGTCTGTAACCTGAAGCGTCTGTAACCTGAAGCGTATGTAACCTGAGGTACCACTGTATAATAAATGTTCATAAATGTACCAATGTCTGGAGCAGCACAGAAAGACCTTTCAGAATCCATTTTGACTCCCTGAAACCATTTTGACTCCTAAACTGACCAAATGTTTTCTCTGCAAGGAGGGAGAGGGTGAGGGAACCTTCCCATTGTCTCAGGAATTGAGAAATCACCATCTCAAAGGAATGGCCAGACTACCAGTAAAGGGAATCAGATAAGGCACTATCAGAAAACCTGCCAGACAGGAAAAACAACAACACTCAAATTTCTGTTGTAGACCACATTTCTGTGATGTAGGTATGATGTATCTGGGGGGTGGTCTTGAGCTCCAGGGCAGGAAATTTAAAATGTCTACATAAGGGGGGGCACACCTAGGTTCTGGGTCCTCCTCCTCCTCCTGTGTGTGAAGGGGGCACCCTGTTGCAACAGATCAATAAAGATCAGGCTTACTAGCTGCTTTGCTTCTCAATATTCTCTGGTTGGCCTCTGTTATTTTCTCCTACCGATAGGGAACCTACAAAAGGACTCTATAAGGGCTCTTGTGTCCCCCATAAGGGAATAAGGGCAGATTTTTTGCTTATTACACTTTGTAAGCATTTATATTTGTTCTGCAAGGGACAATGACAATAAAGATATCGTAAATCGTAAATTAAATCGTATGCCTCTGAGTACTTCAATAGCATCTCGGCAGCTGGGCCAGGGATTCTCTTGCTGCAATTCCAAGGGGTTGGACTAGGTGTCCCCTGGGGGTCCCTCCCTACGATTCTATGGTTTCATCCAGACTTGCTCTTGCTCCACCTCTTTCCCCTGCCTGGCAAAACCTGATATTTACCGTTGAATCAGAGCAAACATCTACGGGGTTTTCTCTGAACTGACATTTGCTCTGATTTATCCCTACAGAAGGGACGCGGGTGGCGCTGTGGGTTAAACCACAGAGCCTAGGACTTGCCAATCAGAAGGTTGGAGGTTCGAAGCCCCACAACGGGGTGAGCTCCCGTTGCTCGGTCCCTGCTCCTGCCAACCTAGCAGTTTGAAAGCACGTCAAAGTGCAAGTAGATAAATAGGTACCGCTCCGGCGGGAAGGTAAACAGCGTTTCCGTGCGCTGCTCTGGTTCGCCAGAAGCAGCTTAGTCATGCTGGCCACATGACCCGGAAGCTGTACACTGGCTCCCTTGGCCAATAAAGCGAGATGAGCGCCGCAACCCCACATTTCCCCCACGACTGGACCTAATGGTCAGGGGTCCCTTTACCTTTACCTATCCCTAGGAAGCAGTGGGGACAGGGCAAAGCCCTTGTGCTTTCTAGGTGCTGCTGTTCTGCTGAGCACCTCCTTGCAAGGTGCCAACAACAGGCCTGGCAAGCACAGAAAGTTTCCCTTCTGTACATAGCTGTCAACCTCCCCTTTTTTTGCGGGAAATTCCCTTATTCCAGTGCCGTTTCCCGCTGCTTCCTGCTGCTATCCCAGATTCTTAGATATCCCGTAGACTGTCCCCGGGACAGGTGAGGCTGCTGATCTCTTATTTTTGAGGCTGCTGATCCCTTATTTTCAAACTGAAAGTTGACAGCTATGCTTCTGTGTGAGCTCTTTGGCTTGGTGTTGGGTGCCAGATTTGCTCAAAGGGGCTAGCAAATCTCCAGCTAAAGGGCTATGATTTTTTTCAAAAAAAGGAATATAGATATTAATCCTCTGCCAAACATCAGTTGGCTAAACCCACCGATTAAACAAGGAGAGCTTGCTGCTTTCTAGGATAAAGGGGAAGAAAAGGAAGGGGAAGCGGGTGAGACTCACCTGTCCGTCCAAAGGGAGGCGATTCCAGGTCAGCCGATGGAGGGGACGGGTAGCTTCTGCTGCCTTTATACCCCTCCATCTGGGGAGATCCTGCTCTCTGCAGGACATGTGGCAGATGTAACCCCAAAGCCCCCACCGCACAAAAAGCAAACAAGAGATTAGAGAGATTCAGCAAACCGGACAGACAGGGATGGCCCTCTTATCAGAGAGATCAAAGGCAGGAGCTGGAGATGAAAGGAGGCGATGGGAGATTCTCTAGGTCTGCATTGTCACTGCAGTATGACACCCCCTTTTTTATCTCTTGGGCCCAGCAGCTGGCAGCACAAAAATTCTGTTTTTTCAGAAAAAATAAAAGGAACAGTGCAAAGTTAAAACATGTCCAGGGACATTCATGACATGCAGAAACTTCTTTTTTAAAAAATAATAATTTTTATTGAATGATTTTATATTACAAAACCATACTACCACAAAATACAATTGAGAAATAAAAATCACATCCATCAATATTTTGTTTCTTGTTTGTTATTTACCATCTTATTTCCTCCCAAACATCCCATACAAGACAAACACACACACAAAAAGAACAATAATGATAATAATGAAAATAAATATTTTATCTTACAAAATCTTTTCTTCAATTTTGACATCCTGTCAAGTCCCTTCGCATATGTTTTATCTTACAATTGAGTGTACACAAAACAATAAACCTTTCTATATAAATTTTCCAATACATTCAGAAAACATAACAAATCCTAAATTGTTATCCACCTCCTTTTACTTCCTTTGTCACTCGAACGCTAGCACGGAGTCAAAACTATTATTGTATTTTTGAGCATATCTTCCATAACCACCCCATTTTCCCGCAAAGCTTTGCTTTGAGTTTCCTCTGAGTTTGCTAGTCAATTGAGCCATCTCCACAAATTCCTGTACTGTAATTTGATTTGCCAATCTATTAGTTTTGGAACCTCCTGATCTTTCCATTACTTGGCCATGAGTATTCGAGCCGCTGCAGTTGCATACAAGAATAACTCTCTTGAATTTTTGGGGATCTCTTTGTCTAAAATAATAGAAATGCCTCCGGTATTTTAATAAAGGTTATCCTCATCATCTTTTTTTAATTCATCGTATATTCATATTTAATTCATCTGGGCTGCATCAATAGGAGTATAGCATCTAGATCAAGGGAAGTAATAGTGCCACTGTATTCTGCTCTGGTCAGACCTCACCTGGAGTACTGTGTCCAGTTCTGGGCACCACAATTCAAGAAGGACACTGACAAACTGGAACGTGTCCAGAGGAGGGCAACCAAAATGGTCAAAGGCCTGGAAACGATGCCTTATGAGGAACGGCTAAGGGAGCTGGGCATGTTTAGCCTGGAAAAGAGGAGGTTAAGGGTTGATATGATAGCCATGTTCAAATATATAAAAGGATGTCATATAGAGGAGGGAGAAAGGTTGTTTTCTGCTGCTCCAGAGAAGCGGATACGGAGCAATGGATCCAAACTACAAGAAAGAAGATTCCACCTAAATATTAGGAAGAACTTCCTGACAGTAAGAGCTGTTTGACAGTGGAATTTGCTGCCAAGGAGTGTGGTGGAGTCTCCTACTTTGGAGGTCTTTAAGCAGAGGCTTGACAACCATATGTCAGGAGTGCTCTGATGGTCTTTCCTGCTTGGCAGGGGGTTGGACTCGATGGCCCTTGTGGTCTATTCCAACTCTATGATTCTATGATTTCCCCCCCCCAAAAAAAAAATCTTAATCTTTTCACACGTCCACCACATGTGGATCATGTCACCGTTATTTCCTCCACATCTCCAACAAGCATTCGCCAAATTCTTATACATTCTTGATAATCTGGAAGGAGGGAGGTACTGACATGCAGAAACTTCTCAATGGAAGCAGACAGGTTTTGCGGAACAGCAAACAGCAGAGGGGGAGGCAGCGGTGGTGTAGTGGTTAGAGCGTCGGACTGAGATCTGGGTTCAAATGCCACCTCCACCATGAAGCTCCCTTGGTGACCATGGGAATGGAGATGCTTCCTTTCTTCATCTAACGTACCTCATAGGGTTGTTGTGGGGATTAAATGAGGAAGGGAAGAGCCATGGATTCCACCTTGAGCTGTTTGGGGGGGGGGAGAGATGGGGTGCAAATGTATTAATAAAATAAAATCATCTCCATCTATCATCACCATTGCCACCATTATTCTTATTTAAATTTATCAGTTGCTTTTTTATTTTACTTTTTTAAAAAATAAATATTTATTAAAGTTTTCACAATATTACATAATGAAAAAGAAAAAAGAAAAAATACAAAATAAAAAACAGTTAAAAATAATTCCATCTTTACATCACTTATCTTTCATTTGCTTGTTTCCCAGACCTCCTCATACCTCCCTTTTTTGTATTCCAGTTCAATTTATTAGTTCAGCAATTCCTTTCCCTCCTTATTTTATCCTGATCTTTAATCTTAATATATTATAGCATTAAATTTTTACCTGTTAAAAATCCAATTTTTTTCATATTCTTTTATACATTACAGCTAGAAACCACTTAACTTCAATCCAACATCATTCTAACATTCATTAATTTTGCAATATTTCTGTAAATAGTCTTTAAATTTCTTCCAATCTTCTTCCACCGACTCTTCTCCCTGGTCTCGGATTCTGCCAGTCATTTCCGCCAATTCCATGTAGTCCATCACCTTCATCTGCCATTCTTCCAGAGTGGGTAGATCTTGTGTCTTCCAATACTTTGCAATAAGTATTCTTGCTGCTGTTGTGGCATACATTAAAAAAGATCTGTCCTTCTTTGGCACCAATTGGCCGACTATGCCCAGGAGAAAAGCATCTCCAAGTGGCTAACACCATCAGATAACCCAGCGGTTTCTTTTTATTATTTTAAACCTTATTGAAAATTTTAGGAAAACTTTGCCCAAAAGTGGAAAGGAGAAGAAGTCCCAGAGAAAGAAGAATGGATACAAAAACTTATCGGATATGCAGAAATGGCAAAACTTTCCGGAAAAGTAAGAAATCACGATAACAAACATATTTATAAAAGAATGGAAAGGGTTTGTTGAATATTTGCAAATAAACTGTAAACAGATAAGAACATTGGCAGGGTTATTGTAATAACCTGCAGTTTTATAAGAGTATATAATTAAAGCAGATGAATAAATGAACAAATTAAGTTAATTTGGATATGCAGAAAATATAAAAAATTAATTTCAGGAACGGCAGAAAGAGGGGGAAGGAAGTCGAATTTTGAAATGTTAAAATGAGTGTAAAATTATTGAAATGTATAAAACTGGAAATCATAAATAAAATAATAATAATTAAAAAGGATTTTTTCAGGACCGATTGCCAAACACAAAGTGTGGTCTTCCAAGGCTGCAAAGGTGACTTTCTTTTTAAAAGCCACAAGCTATCACGGAAAGTTCCTACATCTCATGATTGTGGGCATTCAATGGCCGATCAGGGGAGAAGACTAGAGGCGCCGTGTGGAAGCATGGAAGGCAGAGCATGTATTAGTTGTAGTTTCCAGGTCACCTTGAAAGGGAGCCCCACGGAGAGTGCATTGCAGTAGTCCGATCCAGCACAGAGCAAGCAGGTTTCCGTGTCTCCAGCTTCCAGCCTGGTTCCAGCTCAGCTCTCACACCCCAACTTTTGCTGTTGTTCTCCTATCTAGCAGCTGGTTGGGGGGGGAGGAAAGCCTGGAGGGCCCCCTCACTTAGATGTAGCTCTTGAAAACTGGCTCATTTCGGAAGGCACAAGATCTACCCACTTTGGAAGAATGGCAGATGAAGCTGATTGACTGTATGGGACTGGCGGAAATGACTGGCAGAATCCGGGACCAGGGAGAAGAGTCGGCGGAAGAAGATTGGAAGAAATTCAAGGACTATCTACAAAAATATTGTAAAATTAAGGAATGTTGAATGATGCTGGATTGAAATTAAGTGGTTTCAAGCTGTAACTATGATAAAACGACTTTCTTTTTGTAAGCAAGAATTTAAAGCTACAATAATTTAAGATGTTGAGATAAGGATTTGCTGTATAAACAACTTAAACTGGGTATACAAGAAGGGGAGGTATGAGGAGGTCGGGGAAATAAGTCACAAGAAAATAAGTTGTGAAATTTAAGTGTTTTTATTATTTTTATGTTTGTTTTTTCTTTTGTTTGTAAAAAATTGGAAACTCTAATAAATATCTTTTTTTAAAAAAAAAGAAGAAAGAAAACTGGCTCATTTCTCCGGGATGCTGAGGAGGAGACTCCAGTGGTCAGCTAAAGTCATTGTCCAACACAGAAACTTGTGTGACTAGCAACTGAATCCTGTATTCGATTCTAACCCTTACTGAGCACAGGACCCCAAGTACTGGAAGGAACTCCCGGCATCATCCAGACTGACCCCCCCTGCCAAACCCACAACAATAAGAGCACAAGGAAGAAGCTGGCTGCTGGATCAGGCCAGAGGGCGACCCATGAAATCCAACATCTTGTTCTTACAGTGCCAAGGGAGAGCTCACAAGCACAACCTGAGCATAACAGTGGCACCATTCCCTCCTAGGCATGGGAAGGGTGGTGTGAGGGGTGTGTACTGCCCTGGGTGTCATCCTTGAGGGGGGTGACAAAATGGCACACTGCGGGGGTCAGCACTTACCGCGGGGCCTGGCCTGCAGCACGCCAGAGCCAGGCGTCTCTCCTGGGAATGAGGCAATGGCTCGGGGCCCAGCACTGACCAAAACGGCAGCGTGGGGCTTGCGCCAGCCAGGCGGACTCCAGGGGCAGTTCGCTGTGGTGCCCACCTTGGCGGATCGCCCTGCCCCTGTGGGCAGATCGCTCTGCCCCTGCCGCTCCAGACTGATCCCCCTGCCAAACCCACAACAATAAGAGCACAAGGAAGAAGCTGGCTGCTGGATCAGGCCAGAGGGGGACCCATCAAACAACAACAACAACAACAACAACAACAACAACAACAACAACAACAACAACAACAACAACAACAACAACAACTTATTTATACCCCACCCATCTGGCTGGGTTTCCCCAGCCACTCTGGGCAGCTTCCAACAAAATATTAAAATACAGTAATGCATCAAACATTAAAAGCTTCCCTAAACAGGGCTGCCTTCAGATGTCTTCTAAAAGTCAGATATTGGTTTATTTCCTTGACATCTGACGGGAGGGCGTTCCACAGGGCGGGCGCCACCACCGAGAAGGCCCTCTGCCTGGTTCCCTGTAACTTGGCTTCTCTCAGTGATGGAACTGCCAGAAGGCCCTCAGAGCTGGACCTCAGTGTCCGGGCAGAACGATGGAGGTGGAGACGCTCCTTCAGATAGCCAGCACCTTGTTCTTAGAGTGCCAAGGGAGAACCCACAAACACGACCTGAGCATAGCAGTGGCACGTTTCCCTTCTAGGATTCCTGGCAACCGGTAATCAGAGGCTTCTTGCCTCCAACTGGGTAAGGAGAACATAGCCGTTGTGCCTAGTAGCCACCGATAGCCTTATTCACCCTCTTGAATTTGTCTCATGCTTTGCTATTTTGTTTTAGATTAAGCCCCTTGTTTTGGCTACCGAAATATTGTTCACCTGCTTGTCTAGTTGGTTATATGTTTTACCATTTAAGGGTTGTCACCCGAGGTTCCCTTGGGAGGAGGAAGGGCAGGTTCTGAACTTAATAGATCAGCAATGTTGTGTCCCCACGCTCCTTTTCTTCCATTAATATTTCTCTGCTTCTGTAAACTGTTGATCTTCGTGCAAATTTTTGTACAGTGGTGCCTCGCAAGACGAAAAGAATCCGTTCTGTGATTCTCTTCGTCTAGCGGTTTTTTCGTCTTGCGAAGCAAGCCCATTGACAGATTAGCGGATTAGCGCTATTAGCGACTTTTAGAGGCTTTTAGCAGCTTTTAGCGGCTTATCTGCTGATCGGATCAGCTGATAAGCGGCTTAGCGGCTTAGAAAAGGGGGGAGGGGAAAAAACCAGCAGGAACTCGCAAGACATTGTCGTCTTGCGAAGCAAGCCCATAGGAAATTCGTTTTGCGAAGCACCTCCAAAACGGAAAACTCTTTCGTCTAGCGAGTTTTCCGTCTTGCGAGGCATTCGTCTTGCGGGGCACCACTGTAGTCGGCAGTGGCCCTGCCTGTCATTTATTCTGGTTCACAGAATAAAATCAAAATACAAAACCACAAAATACATAAAAACAACAACCCAAGAGCACCCCCCCCCCGCAAAAAACCCCCCACATTCTAAGAGGGCATAGGATGTAAATCGAATCAACCAAAGGCCTGGTTAAAAAGGAACGTTTTTGCCTGGTGCCTAAATGAAGGCGCCAGGCGAACTTCCCTGGGGAGAGCATTCCACAAACGGGGAGCCACTACAGAGAAGGCCCCGTTCTCAGGTTGTCACCCTCTGGAGGAGGTACATAAAGAAGGGCCTCAGAAGATGATCTCAGAGTCTGGGTAGGTTCATATGGAAAGAGGCGGTCCTTGAAGTATTGTCATTTGCCTTAAGATATTGAAGATTGACATTGGGGTGTCGGCAGAAGCACCAGTAAACTTGATTTTGAATTTTATTTTCAAGGAACAATATCACAGAATCGTACTTGGAAGAGACCCCAAGGGCCATCTAGTCCAACCCCCTGCAATGCAGAAATCTCAGCTAAAGCATCCATTTGGTGGGAGGCAGTGGCGTAGCGTGGGGGGTGCAGGGGGGCCGGCCGCACCGGGCGCAACATCTGGGGGTTAGAGTTAGGGGGCGCAAATCCACGGGTTAGGGGGCGCAAATTACTTGCCTTGCACCGGGTGCTGACAACCCATGCTACACCACTGGTGGGAGGTCAGTTGGGCTGGGTGCCTGAGCCTGAAGGGGACCTGGGGTAACCCAACAGATGTTTAAGGCACACCCCCACACCCCCACACAACACAAAGACCTCAGAAGAGGAAGAAGATCCCCGCGCCCTCTTCCCAGCCATGTCTGCATTGGACGAAATTTCCAGAATGTTTGCTGGCTTTAGGATCAAAGGAGATTCCTCTTCTGAGCATCTGTTCTCGGCTTCTTTTATGAGGTTGTTTTTAAGCAGGCGGCTGATACGGTGGTGCCATTCTGGGTCTGCTAATATCATGTTTTCATGACTGCACTGTGTGGACCATTGTTTTGATGTGCTAGCTAACTTTAAGGCTTTGGGAATGCTTCAGAGTTCCAGACTGTGTTTTGTATTGTTGCCATGCGGGAGATTATCCCCAAATGCAGGCTAAAAAGCCATGAAGTGAAGAAATAACATGCATTATTAGCTGAGTCACTCGCCTGCAGCTTAAGGTCATTAAAAGGGCAGATGATATCGCTCCCTAGCCATAGAAGGATCTCCAAGTTGGCTTACTCATAAAATGTTTTATTATGTTTTTATATATGTTATAAGGGGAAAAACCTGCTCCTTTCCCCTATGGGGTATCCAAGAGCCCGTAGAGAGTCCTTAAGTGGGTTCCCTATCAGTAGGAGAAAATAACAGAGGCCAAGCAGAGAATATTGAGAAGCAAATCAGCTAGTAAGCCTGATCTTTACTGATCTGTTGCAACAGGGTCCTCACTCACCACACGAAGGAGGGAGGAGGAACCCAGAACAATGGTGCGCAAGGCCTTATATAGACTTCTGAAACTGCCCACCCTGTAGCCCAAGACCACCTCCCTAAAGCAGTGTTTCCCAACCGGTGTTCCGCGGCACACGAGTGTGCCGTGAGACATCGGCTGGTGTGCCGCGAGATGCCTGGAGGGAGGCGGGCGAGTCGGGCGGCGAGAGGCGGGGCGGCGGCGGCGAGGAGAGGCCGCGCCTCCTGCTGCTGCCTGGCGCTCCTCCTCGCAGCCGGCAGCGCTGCCTGGGCGCCTCCGTGCGACTCTGCCTCGCTGGGTTTGGTCTCCCAGCAGAGACGGGTCACACGCGCACCTCCCTCCCTCCCTCAGCCTGCGCGGAGGGAGAGCCAGAGAGAGGCATCGCTCCTGCGCGGCGGGAGAGGGAGCAGCCGGAGCGATGCCCCAAACGAAGGCATGGGACCGGAGGGGAAATCCTCTCCGAGGAGGATTGAGCGCAGCTGAGAGAAGCCTTTCGAGGAGCTGCCGTGTCCCCTGGAAACCCCCTTCCCAGCTCTGCCTGCCTGCCTGCCCAAAGCTTGGAGGTTCCCCGGCAAGGGGGAGGGGAAAAACTTTCACTTTTGTGCGTCCCTCCCGGCGTGACGCTGCGCGCTGACGTCACGGGGCGGGGCTTTAATGGTGGTGTGCCGCGAGATTTTTTTTCAGTAAGCAGGTGTGCCGTTGCCCAAAAACGTTTGGGAAACACTGAAGCATCAAACATACATCACAGAAGGAGGCAGTCTCCAGCAGAAATCGTGTTTGTCAGGATACCTGATAATGGTCACTGATTGCTTCACCTGGGCAGCCTGGCCATTCGTTTGTGATGGTTAATACTTTTAGTTCCTGAATCCAGGTCACAGGCTCCATACACAAATGTGGCCTTAAGACATGATTTGCAAGCAAAAAGACAAAGGAGAAATATATTGAGGTCAATTTGGGAGAGTCAAAATGGCTTCAGGATTGCTCTCCTGTACTATTTCAGACACGTGGTTTATATATGTATGTGTTTGCCTTTTACATTTATGAACTTTATATATATATATATTTGGGACCTTGGAATTCTTATAAAATATATTCTTATAAAATATATGTTGGAAGCTGCCCCAAGTGGTTGGGGCAACCCAGTCAGATTGGCGGGGTATGAATAATAAAATTATGCTGTTGTTGTTGTTAGAATCATAGAATCATAGAGTTGGAAGAGACCCCAAGGGCCATCGAGTCCAACCCCCTGCCAAGCAGGAAACACCATCAGAGCACTCCTGACATATGGTTGTCAAGCCTCTGCTTAAAGACCTCCAAAGTAGGAGACTCCACCACACTCCTTGGCAGCAAATTCCACTGTCCAACAGCCCTTACTGTCAGGAAGTTCTTCCTAATGTTTAGGTGGAATCTTCTTTCTTGTAGTTTGGATCCATTGCTCCGTGTCCCCTTCTCTGGAGCAGCAGAAAACAACCTTTCTCCCTCCTCTATGTGACATCCTTTTATATATTTGAACATGGCTATCATATCACCCCTTAACCTCCTCTTCTCCAGGCTAAACATGCCCAGCTCCCTTAGCCGTTCCTCATAAGGCATCGTTTCCAGGCTTTTGACCATTTTGGTTGCCCTCCTCTGGACACGTTCCAGTTTGTCAGTGTCCTTGTTGTTGTTGTTGTTGTTTAAGATGTCCCTATTTTCATTTGGGGAAATGTTGGAGGGTATGCTTGTGAATCTCAGAACGACTGGCAGTGGCCAGGATATATCTGTGTGCTGAGGTCAAGCGCCTCCTCCCAGGTCACAGTTAGTGCAAAAAAAATGGTACCTGTCAGGTTTGCAGGTGGTTGCTCATGAGTAAACAGCCAGGACTCCGACCTGCTTTTTACAGGTTTTATTTAGTGCAAACTATGTACAGTGTAAAGGGACGCAGGTGGCGCTGTGGGTTAAACCACAGAGCCTAGGACTTGCCGATCAGAAGGTCGGTGGTTCGAATCCCCGTGATGGGGTGAGCTCCCATTGCTTGTTCCCTGCTCCTGCCAACCTAGCAGTTCGAAAGCATGTCAAAGTGCAAGTAGATAAATAGGTACCGCTCCGGCGGGAAGGTAAACGGCGTTTCCGTGGGCTGCTCTGGTTCGCCAGAAGCGGCTTAGTCATGCTGGCCACATGATCCGGAAGCTGCACGTCGGCTCCCTCGGCCAGTAAAGCGAGATGAGCGCTGCAACCCCAGAGTCGGCCACAACTGGACCTAATGGTCAGCTGCCCCTTTAATGTACAGTGCAGAAACTCAAAGTTCATGTCTGTCTTAGTCACTTGCAGATTCCGGGAGTGGCCTCTTCCTGTACCCCCCCCCCAAGCATAAGAACTTAGACACCCCAAATCTCCACCTCCCCTCCTGACATTTGACCCCCTTGCGAAAACTGGGTGACTGAAGCAGCATGTCTGTTTCCCGTCCAGCCTGGCTGAGCACGGTGCTTCGGCTCACCGTACCGTCTGCGAGCCTTTGCCTCGCTTTGCCCCTCCTTTCCCCCTCTGCTTCGCCAGAGGCGTGACTCTCTCCAGTGCCTGACCAAGCGCTACTGCTCAGCAACGTTGGAGGCTCCCTGTGCTCTTCTGCCTCCTCTCCCCTTTCGATGGCAGTACCCGACAGTACCATTTGGCAGGCTACAAAATAGGACTCTTGACTATAAGGAAGGAGGGCAACGACCTATGTGGTCCCAGGTCCTGTTCTCACAGTGGCCAACTAGGTACCCATCATGGGAAACCTGCAAGCAGGATTCAAACCCAAGACCCCTCTCTCGTCCTGCAGTTTCCAGCAGCTGGTGTTACTCGGAGACATACCAGCTCCAACCACGGAGGAAGAACATAGTCGTCTTGGCTACTAGCCGACATAATAGCTGCATCTTCTAAACTCTGAAGTTACAGGTGATAGATGGAAGGGGGGGAAACGCTTCCTAGATATCACTTTCAGTCAACAAAGGCCTGGTTACTTGGGGATTTGAAGAGCAAACATCCCTGCTCCTTCAGAACTGTCTGTTGGACAATGGGGATCCTTATCCCTAGTGTTTACTCTCTGATAACACTCATACCATCCAAACTTTCTCCAGAACCAAAGCTTTCTTCTGAGCCTACTCTGCAGCTGTGCTGATGGCACCAGAAGGCGTATCAAAGGTTCGGTGGTTTAAGGAGGTCTTGTAAAATGTTCCTGTAGGAGGGAGGAGATATCTGTCCAGCTGTCAGGAAAGATGAAAGCTAAAACCATCAAGAGAGAAAAGGATCTGAAGGAGGTAAAAAAAGTGACTCCTGATGTACACATTGAATGAAGAACACGTCATCTATAGGAATAAGCAACCTGAAATACCTCCTGGAATATCAGAAGGTTGTAAACTATGCCCCGAGGAGGTGGAGTTAATCTCTAGCAAGGACCATCAGGTTTGCCACTGCGTTTATTATGCGACAACAACAGTCTTCTTTTGACAGCAGGCAAATCTGATGGCAGACTAGGGCTGGATGAACCATGAAGCAAAATAAGCACGGGCTGACGGCATCAAGGGAAATGGGGCAGCACATAGAATATTTTTCCGTGTATAAGATGCCCCCCCTATTTGGGGGGACTGAATTTAAAGAAAGTGAAGGGAGATGGTCCAATGTTGTTGCACTTTTTAAAGGGGGAATTGCATGTGCACCATCTCCCAGCAGACCTCCTCTCTAGCATAACTGGACAGGTTCTGGGGTTTGTCTTTTCCCCTCCCCTCACCAAAGAACTGTTAAAAAATAAGGTTCTCAGGTTTTATTTCCCCTGGTGATTTCTCCTTTAGTCAGAGAGTGTGTGCTGGTCCCGTGGGTTAACTGTGAGGCAAGGTCCGAGTCCAGTCTGAGGTCGAAGGTGCGGGATGGAGACAGTCTGTCAAAGCTGAGTGCATCACCAGACTCTGATCTGGCTCTGCTGTCCATCAAATGGGGCTTGTCCACACCTCAGCTTAATGTGGATCATGAGCCCATTGCACCCACTTCCATTCCTCCTCTGCAACAGCTGCTGCCCCACACGTTCTCCTCAACTGATCTGGAGAGTCCCTGCATGGTGAAAATTTGAATAGGAGAGCTTGGGTCCCCAAGGGTGAAAAGGAACAAGTAGGGAGACTTTGGCCCCCTCGTGAGAAGAGAAGACTCCCTGGAAAAGACCCTGATGTTGGGAAAGATGGAGGGCACAAGGAGAAGAGGGCGACAGAAGACAAGATGGTTGGACAGTGTTCTGGAAGCTACCAGCATGAGTTTGACCAAACAGCGGGAGGCAGTGGAAGACAGGAGTGCCTGGCGTGCTCTGGTCCAGGGGGTCACGAAGAGGCGGATACGACTAAAAGACTCAACAACAACAACAACAACAACAACAGGGAGACACCATGGACTAACTTAGGTGCATTAATTTCACTGGGTCTTTTTTGGGTTGAATTCAACCCTAACCCTTGACTCCAACACTGCAGGCACCCCTGGCCAAGTCTCCCAGGGCGGTGCATGAATGCAGTGGGCATGCCCCAAAGTTAGCCTGCCCACCTTGCGTTCTCTCTCACATAGTGGACACACGCAAATATGTGCATGCATGCACACACACACAGATCCATCAAGCAGTCTTAGATGGCCCCTGGATTATATAGTCTGCTAATAAATACAAGCATTTGGGATTGTAAACTCTCCTTTAGGAATAGTTTTTTCCAGGCTATGTTGACTTACAGTCTCTCAGCTCATGCTGAAATGCTCTGAAGCACCATAGAGGTCCGCAATAACATGGCGAAGAATCTTGAGGTGCCAGCATACCTTATCAGATGCCTTCTACAATGCAAGTGTGGGTTCCTCCAACTGTAGACGCAGAATCAAAGACATCATGGCTGATAGACCTCCAGGTATAGATAGGGTGGTGTATAAATTGAATGAATGAATGAATAATGATAAATAAATTAATAAATAGCACTCGCTTCCATGAATTTGTCAGATTTTCCTTTAAAGCCATCTAGGTTGGTGGCCTTCTGTCAGGAGTCCAGACCCTGGCTTGATCACACAGTAAGCGAAGTTAATTAAAAGGGATGATTTATTGTCAAAACATCAGATAGCTCCAGACAGCTCTAACACTGCCTCAGTCACGATGACAAGGCATTTTCATGAGTTATGAGAAAGGTCAATACAGAGTTTTATTGCCTGATTCTGACACAGTGATTCTTACTAGGAATGTAGAATGCACTCCATGACAGGAGAGTTTCTCCACAGTTTCCCCATAAATGCCAACACACATATAGAGTGACACTGAAAGCACCACTGAGAGTTCTGGTACAGATGACATGGTTATTGAGAGAGGTACACAAGCAAAGTCCAGGCCATCGTCTGAGGCTGAACTGGAATTGCCAGAGCCTCTGTTTACTGTTGGTCATGGTTCTCCCAAAAGTCCCAAGGAAGAACCAGCCAGCAAAGAGGATCTGCACCTGATACGTAGATCTGAGAGAGTCACAAAGGGATTGCCACCCAAGAGGTACTCTCAGGAGTTTGCTAACACAGCTGCTGCATGTATAGCTGTGGCTAGCAGCTCAAACCAGACACTGAGGTCTTGAGTGAGTACAAGGTTTGTCCACAGGAGAGAGAAAGCCACACCTGAAGGTTGCAAGGGTCAACACTGTTTCCTCAGACCAAGATAGAGCAAAGACTCTAGTCCCACGGAAGACAAGTAACCAGAGGTTTGAACTGGTCAATCCAGTTGCAGGTAGTTCCAAGAATGGAACTGGTACAACAGGGGTATACTATGTGTGTGACAAATGTTTCTGTCTCTTGATGCTGCACTAGCTTTCACAGTGAGGGTTACCTAAAAATGGGGGAGTGATGTTAGGATTTTTATCCACCCATGCTGCTCCAGTACGTAGCACTATGTTGTTTATATCATGTGAGTGTCTAAGAGCATGAGACAGGAAGTCTTAATACTGTTGGAACTTTAGTTTCACTTCTGTGTGTGATGTTTTTCTGTACTGCTGCTGAGAGAGCACAGACATGCTGATGGATTCTTTGTATATAGACAGTAAAATAAAGTAGTTTAGAGCTACTGAACGACTCCTCTGCAATGAGATGCCAGAAGACGAGCGTGCTCCTCTGAACTATACTCAGAGTCAAGACTGGATTTCATGCTCTTTATTCAGTTCATAGAGGTGAGGAGGAATGAAAGTCCCCTCAAAGTATCTGCTTTATATACATTATTTACACAATGGGCTGCACGTGATTGGCTAATTCCGGGATTCTCCTGTAGGCCAATCAGGTTGTGGATTCACTTCCATCTGGAGCTGGATTGCATGGCTCCTGCAGACCAATCATACTGCTGCATTGTTCTAGGACCAATCAAACTGCTGCATTCTGAATCCTATTGTTCTGGGACCAATCAGACTGCTGCATTTTGGATCCTATTCAACTCAGTACATAACATCCTCTCAAGAGGGAGGGGTTGCTTATCACCGGTCTCTCTGGACTGCAGGAGATTTACAGCCGGAGAGTAACCATCGGAGAGACGCCCCGGTGTCTTGGGAAGGTGGCGCGGGCGTTTTTCCAACACCCCTTCAGAAGACCCCTTCCGTTTACAGAAGATATTGAACTTTCTCACTTTGTGCCTCTTGCTTTCTTTCCGGTCTAACAGCCCTCCCCTTAGCCTAGTCTTAGAAGGGATTGGCCCAGCTCCAATCTCTTCCCATTCTGACAAACTGCTTCCTTCTCTGTTTGGGCCAGTTTGCACTTCTTGAGAGGGTTGGCTGCTCTCAGCCATTCTCTTATCAAATGGCACTCCAAGGGGTGGGGGAGCTGGCACTAGCCGATGCTCATCCTGCCTGGCAGTTAACCCTCTCTGTTCCTGGCTGCTTTCTTCATCTGGTTGCAAACCTTCACTGGGATCTGGCTGCAAACTTTCCCTGGGGGTTGGCTCATTCATGACACCTTCACTGCCTCCTGTGGGAGGGAGTTCCATAGTTTAACTATGCGCTGGGTGAAGGGGTTTCTGTTTATCTGTGCTGAATACTCCAAAATTCAGCTTCATTGGGCGCCCATGACTTCTGGTGTTAGGAGAGAGGGTGAAAAACTTTCCCCTCTCTTCAATTTCTCCTTGCCACTGGACAATGGCCTTGCAAATTCAAAGCGGTAATGGGCACCAGGAAATGTGCTGTGCCCAGAATCCTTTGCCACTCATGGAGGCTCCAAGGCAGAGGGAATGGTTGAGAAACCCTTTTTCTGACTGGAAGACATTTGAACTCCAGAGGCCTCAATCACGAAAGTTATTTGAGGTGATCTTGTTGCTGGTCTTCAAAGTTGTTTGGCTTGAGACCATGCCGAACCCACGGAGGCAAATGCAGTGCCAGATTTTATATAAGCTAAACAAGCTATAGCTTAGGGTCCCGCAAAAAAAGTTTAACGGGGGAAAAAACTGGATGTACATTTCCAACATATAAGATTTTGTTGTTTAGTCGTTTCCTTAAGAATGGGTAGGTTTGATCTTCTTGCAGTCCATGGGACTCTCAAGAGTCTCCTCCAGCACCAGAATTCAAAGCATCAATTCTTTGGCGATCAGCCTTCTTTATGGTCCAGCTCTCACTTCCATACATCACTACTGGGAAAACCAGAGCTTTAACTATACGGACCTTTGTTGGCAAGGTGATGTCTCTGCTTTTTAAGATGCTGTCTAGGTTTGTCATTGCTTTTCTCCCAAGAAGCAGGCGTCTTTTAATTTCATGGCTGCTGTCACCATCTGCAGTGATCATGGAGCCCAAGAAAGTAAAATCTCTCACTGCCTCCATTTCTTCCCCTTCTATTTGCCAGGAGGTGATGGGACCAGTGGCCATGATCTTCATTTTTTTGATGTTGAGCTTCAGACCATATTTTGCGATCTCCTCTTTCACCCTCATTAAAAGGTTCTTTAATTCCTCCTCACTTTCTGCCACCAAGGTTGTGTCATCTGCATATCTGAGGCTGTTGATATCTCTTCCGGCAATCTTAATTCCGGTTTGGGTTTAAACAAATAAAATAAAACCTACATACAGAAACAGTGTTTTGTGTTGTGTGGGCGCCTATTTTTTATGTGCAAATAGCTTTAGATACCTATTAGGTCCATCAATGACCATATAGCTTATAGTCAACACAAAAAAACAGCAACCATTTGTTGTTGACAAAGGACAGCTGGACATATCAAGGGCCCCATAACCTTCAGGAGCTTAGGGCCTCCTCAAACCTAAATCCGGCCCTGGGCATATGGGAACCTTGGGCCCGGACTCTTGGGTACCATCCATTCCAGGGAGGAAAGAGAAAACCCAGAACGTCATTCTACCATGTGTGATGTCATATTGGCTGCGAGCTGATTGGCCAGACCCCAAAAGGACAGTTTGTGATGTCGCAAGCAATGGGAAGAGCTGGTGGAACCCGTCACGCGCTGCGCCATGTAGGATGTTGTGGCTGCTTCTCCCCATTTTGGCTCTTTCCGCATTGTGGTCCACGCATGCAGAGGATGAGACATGCACGTAAGTGACACCAGAATCATGGAGAGGGGGAGGAGGACTCATCCGTCCATTGCCAGTTAGCGCCAGTGATGTTCTGGGGCCTCCAGGGCAGTCCGCTAGTGAACAAATAACGCCTTTTCCGGGCGCACAACAGAGAGCCAATGTGGTGTAGATGTTAGAGGGCTGCACTATGATCTGGGGGATGGGGGTCCCTATACCCCAGGGGTCAGCAAACTTTTTCAGCTGGGGGCCACTCCACTGTCGCACAGACCTTGTGGGGGGGGCCGGACTATATTTTTGAGGGAAAAGAATGAATGAATTCCTAAGCCCCACAAATAACCCAGAGATGCATTTTCAATAAAAGCACACATTCTACTCATGTAAAAACACGCTGATTCCTGGACCATCTGTGGGCCGGATTGAGAAGGCAATTGGGCTGGATCTGGCCCCTGGGGCTCAATTTGCCTACCCATGATTTACCCCCTACTTGGCCATGGAGCTCATTGGGTCATTTTGGGCCACACAGTGTCTCTCAGCCTAACCTACCTCACAGGATTGTTGTAAGGGGAAGAGCTATATATATAAACCATCTTGAGCCCCTTGGAGAACAGGTGGGAAATAAATGCAAAAACCCTTTTAATCTGTCCTGCTGACCTGACTATTCTCCTGCTGATGATGGATGCTTCCCAAGTGAGCTGGCTGCTCTCTTGATCTGCTCTTGTTTTTAAAACTATTTCTGTGTTTTGACACTGCATGCATTTGACTTTATTATTGGATTATTATTATTTTTTAAAAAAACCAATGTTGTTAGTTACTGCTGTGGGTACCCGAGGGGCAGAGAGACAGGGTGGAAATTTGCATAAGCATAAATTAGAATGTAGTTATCCTCAGAATATGCAGTTATTTTAATTGCATTTTTATGCATGAGCATTCAAAATGCATTTACAGTTTTGATATCCCGAAGATGCTTTCTATTTATAACCTCAGTGAGAAAGCTTTAAATAATTCAGAATCACATTTCTGTTCCATATAATTAGTAAAAGGACATCAGAGTCTCTCAGATTGCTCTTGACGGTACCATTTTGCCTACGCGGAATGGCAAGATACCATCTTTTTGCTGCAAGATTAAAGAAAGGACTTCTTCACGCAGTGCATAGCTAAACTATGGAACTCCCTGCCACAGGAGAGGCAGCAATGGCTTTAAAAGAGGATTAGACAATTGGTGGAGGAGAAGAAGGCTATTGATGGCTACTAGCCAGGATGTCAATGTTTCTGAGTCTTCTTCTTCTTTGGCAATCCCTCGTGGCCAAGTAAGATTGTCTTCCATAAACACGGTTTTAGCAATGAGTCCATAAGTGACGCGGGTGGCGCTGTGGTCTAAACTTCTCCAAGTCTAACTACATGGAAATGGCGGAAATAACTGGCAGAATCCGAGACCAGGGAGAAGAGTTGGTGGAAGAAGATTGGAGGAAATTTAAAACTTATTTACAGAAACATTGCAAAATTTTTGAATGTTGATGACGTTGAAATGAATTGAAGGGGTTCTAGCAACAAGGTAAAATGTAAGATGGGATTGATAATAGATAAACTAAATTGGATATGAATTTGCTGAACCAATTTTAAAAAAGGGATACAAAAAAGGGAGGCGTGAGGAAGTCAGGAAAATAAGTTAACTAAAGATGAGTTAAAAAAGAGGGAGTTATGTGTTCTTCTTTTTTCTTCTTTTTTGTGCTTAATGTTTGCATTTTTGTATTTTGATTTTGTATTTTTCTGTTTTTGTATTCTTTCTGAATTTTTTCACTGATAAAACTTAATAAAATATTAATTACAATTCCCTCTAAACTTCTCCAAGTCTAACAGGGTCCCTGTCGTGTGGGGCTGCAGTTCTGATGTAGCCAGTGTGGTGTAGCGGTTAGGAGCGGTAGTCTCGTAATCTGGTGAACCGGGTTCCCGTCTCCGCTCCTCCACATGCAGCTGCTGGGTGACCTTGGGCCAGTCACACTTCTCTGAAGTCTCTCAGCCCCACTCACCTCACAGAGTGTTTGTTGTGGGGGAGGCAGGGAAAGGAGAATGTTAGCCGCTTTGAGACTCCTTAAAAGGGAGTGATAAAGCGGGATATCAAATCTAAACTCTTCTTCTTCTCTTCTTCATCCACTGGAATGGAGCTCATGAGCCACGATGCCTGCGTAGCCCCACCTGCCTCCTCCCACCTGCACCTACAAACCGCGCCTTCCTTGTCTGTCTCCCTGATCTGCTCTCTTCTTCACAGGAGGGTGTGCGGAAGCCGCCCGCTGGCTATGAGCCACGGCAACTCGCTGAGGATCGTGGGCGGCTCCAACGTTTTGCCGGGGACATGGCCGTGGGTCGTCAGCTTCCAGTTCCCGACGAGCCAGGGGGCCAAGCACTTCTGCGCAGGCTCCCTCATCAACGCCCAGTGGGTCCTTTCCTCCGCTCACTGCTTCATGATCCAAAAGTAAGCAAAGCCAGGTAGACAAACTGCCCCATTTCGACTTTACTCAGCTTCTCCCCGTGCCCACATCAGTTGGAATGAAAATTCGCAAGCGTTTTCTGTATGAAGGTGCATCTAATCTTCCTATCTATAGGGATATACCGTATTTTTCGCTCCATAAGACTAAAATGTAAGGGGAAATGTCTGTGTGTCTTATGGAGCGAATGCGTGGTCCCTGAAGCCAAATTGCCAAGGGGCAAAAAGCAGATCGTCCTTTTTTTTTTTTTTAGAAAGAGGGAAGGGGGTGTCAAAACGAAGCTGCTGAGCAGCTGATTGGCAAGTGATCAGGAGGGTGATAAAGGACGCTAGCGATAAAGGAGGTTGCCCGGGAGGGGGGAGGTAAAAGCCCATGGATCCTCAGGACTTTTGCACTGGGTCACCCCAAATTCACCATCAGATCACATAGCATGTCCATGGCTACAGCCTGCACCAAAAAAATAACGCACCCACTGTTTCGTGGGGCCACAATGGCGCAACAACGTGGTTACAAAGCACGGGTCCACATGGATCCTCAGGATTTTTGCATTGGGTCACCCCAAATTCACTGTCAAATCACATGTCTGTGGCCACAGCATGAACCACAAAAATAATACATCCGCTATTTCGTTCAGAATATCTTTTGTGTGTGTGTTTTCCTCCTCTAAAAACTAGGTGCGTCTTGTGGAGTGAAATACGGTACATATCTTGGCAAGGAATTTCCCCTTACACATTATTTTCACAAAGACAAATGTTTGTTTGAGTGTGGCTTTCACTAATACAGGTTGAGTCTTTTAAGAGAGGCCCCGTGGAACATGTGTACTCTTTATCCACGGGGGCCTCTTTTAAAGGATTCACCCCGTATTTGCTCTTGGGGGGATTACACTTTTTTTGTTTGTGCAACTCCTACCAGCCCGAGCCAGCATTGCAGTTTGTTGGGGAAGACAGGGCATCCTGTTGGCTAGATCAATGAGCAGCTGTTATTCCTTTCCTGTTCCAGACCACAAGTGGTCCCTTTTGGCCCTCCCCCCACTTTCGCTTCATGTTCCTTGGACTCTTACTCCATCATGCTTGGTGCTGCTGACCCCAGGGCCACTTTCTGAACACACCATTCTTTCCACTGTGCTACACACACACACACACGCACACGCACACACACACACACACACACACACACACACAACCACACACCAGAGATTTCCCCAAAACATTCAGCCCCTTGGATGAGTCCTGGAATGCTCTTCAAAGTTCTGTCCTGAGCCTGGTGTTGCGTGGTGAGTTCCCGCCCCCCCCCAGTGGAAATAATGACACATGACACAATTATTAAGGTTAATGGGCTAAATAAGGCCACAACTTTATTGGTTACAGGTGATGAGCGGTATTGGCTTAGGCATTGGTCCTAACTGACTATATCCGACTTCAGCCCATCTGCTTGAAGTCCAGGAAGGGTTAACCACCAGTAGGGGGAGTCCTGCTGATGCACATCAACTAGGAACTCTCCCGGGGTCACCAATAGGGGGCGTGCCTTAGGCCCTCACCTCCCCAGGCTTCGGACAGGGCCACACCCCCTGGAATCCTTTATCGGACTACCCTTCAATATGTGGGGCAGGTGATGGTGCTACCTTACCTCTTCCATCTACAGAACAATACCAATGCCTAACCACCAATACCCAGAAAGTTGTGACGATTTGCTACAAGGTAGGTGAAAACCAGCAGAGACATCACCTTGCCAACAAAGGTCCGTATAGTGAAAGCCATGGTTTTCCCAGTAGTGATGTATATGGAAGTGAGAGCTGGACCATAAAGAAGGCTGATCACCGAAGAATTGATGCTTTTGAATTATGGTGCTGGAGGAGACTCTTGAGAGTCCCATGGACTGCAAGAAGATCAAACCTATCCTTTCTGAAGGAAATCAGCCCTAATGCTCACTGGAAGGACAGATCCTGAAGCTGAGGCTCCAATCCTTTGGCCACCTCATGAGAAGAGAAGACTCCCTGGAAAAGACCCTGATGTTGGGGAGGATGGAGGGCACAAGGAGAAGAGGACGACAGAGGACGAGATGGTGGGACAGTGTTCTCAAAGCCACAAACATGAGTCTGACCAAACTGCGGGAGGCAGTGGAAGACAGGAGTGCCTGGCGTGCTCTGGTCCAGGGGGTCACAAAGAGGCAGACACGACTGAACGGCTAAACAACAACAGGTGAAAACCAAGTGGCTGGTGCCAATTTGCCAAGTGGAAAAATTCCTACCAGGCCCCTCAACGGCGACCAACCAAGGTCCATAGCAAGCTCAAAAAATTAAAACATTATAGGGCGGGAGGGTGGGAAATGCAGGAACAGCTGGCAGGTGGCAAAGAGGGAGCTCCCTTGCCATGTCTTGCCTTAAATAGGGCAGGTCACGCCCCCTGAGCCAGCCGATTGGCTGGCCAGGTGACGACGCGGCCGGGAATCCCCCCAATTGCACAGCGACTGGTTCCAGCCACCGCGCACATGTTGGGGCCATGACGCCCGCAACCCCACCTCCTCCGTAGGGCGAAAGTGGCTTTGTCTAGCCCCAATCATTCATGGATGAAGGAATTGAAGGGATGCTAATCAGATTTGCACATGACACCAAACTGGGAGGGGCAGCTAATACCACAGAAGATAGAATCAGGATTCAGGATAACTTTAACAAAATGAATTTCAACTGTGCCTTGGCAGATGCACAAATATAGAATGGGGGAACACAGGGCTTGCCAACAGTATAGGTGGAAAGGTTCTAGGTGTCTTAGTAGACCACAATAGTGTGATGCAGCTGTATCCACAGAAGTCTAGTCTCCAGATCAAATGAAGTAACAGTCCCACTCTGTTCTGCCTTGGTCAGACCCTACCTGGAATCCTGTGTCCACTTCTGGGCACCACAATTTAAGAGGGATGTTGACAAGCTGGCAGGTAGGCAGAGGAGGGTGACCAAGATGATCAAGGGTCTGGAAACTAAGCCTGATGAGGAACGGTTGAAGGATCTGGGTATCTTTAGCCTGGAAAAGAGGAGACTGAGAGGTGATAGGAGAGCTGTATTCCAATATCTGAAGGGCTACCACACGAAAAACGGAATAAGCTTGTTTTCTGCTGCTCTGGAGGGTAAGACTTGAGTCAATGGCTTCAATTTGCAAGAAAGGAGAGTCCGCCTAAACATCAGGAAAAAACTTTCTGATGGTAAGAGCTGTTTGACAGCGGAAAAGACTTTCTCAGAAAGTGATGGACTCTCCTTCCTTGAAGGTTTTTAAGTAGAAGTTAGATGGCCAACAGTCAGGGATACTTTAGCTATGACTCCTGCATTGCAGAAGGGCTGTCCTAGATGACCCATGACGTCCCTTCCAATTCTACAATTCTGTCGTTCTCTGAAATCTCATTCTAAGTCTTCCCTCCCCCCCCCCTCCCAGGTTTGTAAAAGTTGAGTATTTGAAGGTGCACATTGGCGTCACGCAGCGTTCCAACCCCGGCCCCGATGCCCAGGTCCGCTCCATCAAGAGAGTCGTGGACCACGAACACTTCCGCCACGAGGGGTATCTCAACGACATCACCCTGATTGAGCTGGACAAGCCGGTGGTCTGCAACGACTACATCCAGCCCGCTTGTTTGCCGGACGAGAACCTGGAGGTGGATTCCCTGACCCATTGCTACACCTGTGGTTGGGGCATCACACAGATAAAGTGTGAGGACCACCCCTCCCCTCCCCACAGAGAGACGTGGTTTGCAGGGGCCTCGCGTGGTCCGTTCTCCATCACCCTGCCAGCCTCAGGTCTTGAGGTAGGGCTGGGAGCCAGCCAGCCTCTTGTGATCAGGATGCTTCCCTGCTGGAAGTTTCAGAAGCGAAGGCGAGGAAAGGAAGAGGGGTTGAATTGTTGCTTTGGAGACTCTTAAGGACAGGAATTGGGGGAGGGGGGAATGGCATAACAGAGGGCAGCACTTTTGCAGAAATTGGAGGGACAAGTCCAGGTGTGGGGGAACCTGCAGTCCCCCAAATGTTTCTGGACTACAATCCCCATCAGCTTTGGACATTGTTTGGGGCTGGTGGGGCCCAAAAACATCTGGAGGTCCATGCACCCCCCACCCTTGTACTAATCACTTAGTCAATGGATTGTTCCTGTAATAATAATAATAATAATAATAATAATAATAATAATAATAATAATAATAATAATAATAATAATATATTTATACCCCGCTTATCTAGCTGGGTTTCCCCAGCCACTCTGGGTGGCTTCCAACAAAAGGTTAATACATTAAAACATCAGTCATTAAAAACTTCCCTAAATAGGGCTGCCTTCAGATGTCTTCTAAACGTCAGGTAGTTGTTAATTTCTTTGACATCTGATTGGAGGGCGTTCCACAGGGCAGGTGCCACTACCGAGAAGGCCCTCTGCCTGGTTCCCTGTAGCTTTGCTTCTCGCCGGGAGGGAACCGCCAGAAGGCCCTCGGAGCTGGACCTCAGTGTCCAGGCTGAGTGATCAGGGTGGAAATGCTCCTTCAGGTCTACTAGGCCTAGGCCATTTAGGGCTTTCAGGGTTAGCACCAACACTTTGAATTACGCCCGGAGCCAATGTAGGTCTTTCAAGACTGGTGTTATATGGTCTCGGCGGCCGCTCCCAGTCCCCAGTCTAGCTGCCACATTCTGGATTAGTTGTAGTTTCCAGGTCATCTTCAAAGGTAGCCCCACGTAGAGCGCATTGCAGGAGTCCAAGTGGGAGATAACTAGAGCATGCACCACTCTGGCGAGACAGTCTGCGGGCAGGGAGGGTCTCATCCTGCATACCAGATGGAGCTGGTAAACAGCTGCCCTGGACAAATGCACGAAGCTGCCTTGTCTGTTGGCCCAACCAGCCCAGCAGCCTCTCTCCTGATATGCAGCATCTCTTCCACAGCTGCCTCCCATCACCTGCCACAGCCTTCTCCCCAAAAAGCTAAGAGTTCTGTCATGGCATCTTTGAAGGGAAGGACCAGAACTCAACTGTTGAGTGAATTCCTTCCCATGCAGAAGAGATCAGATGCCTGGATTTCTGGTCAAATGTTCAAGCAACTAAACTATAAGCCTTTCCCAAGCTTTCTCCCTGGCTCGAGATATTGTGGTCCTGAGCCGTTCAAGGCTTTATAGGTGAAAACCAGCACTTTGAGTTGGGCCCAGAAGCTAATTGGCAGCCAGTGCAGTTGGGTCAGCGCTTATGTTGATATCACAAAGTATCTCTTGGGTAGGTGGAGCAGAGTGACTTTCTCTCATTGAGGAGAGAAACCCTCAGCCCACCTCCGTACACCCAAATTTTGGGACTGAGGCTCTCACCAGGTCAGGCACTGTCAGTTCTTGATGAGCTTTGCCCAGAAGACCTCTTGCGTTAGGAATTAAGGTCCAGCAGGCAGGTACCAGCTGGGCCTTCTCCCTGCTTTCTGCCCACAGGGCGTGCCCCGTACGCTGACATCATGCAAGAGGCCAGAGTGACCATAATGCCCTCCGACGTCTGCAACAGCAGCAAGTGGTATGACGGACAGATCATACAGGAGAACATCTGCGTCATATCTGAGGAAGCAAAGGTGGACCGATGTAAGGTTGGTGCGAGCTAAAGCCCAGTGTCCTCATTCCCCATCATGGTGGTTCTGGTCTTCTGAGCTCCACCCTGGCCTTCTAAACTGAGGTGTCCTGTTCCAAGCCAAGACCTGCTGGGGAGGTCCAGTGGAGGCCAGCGGGAGTGTGAGGAAGAAGCTTGCTGTGGAGCAGAGAGTATTTAGACTACACACTGAGCAACCAGGATCAGGAGCTAACGGAGGGCTCAGGTTTGGTGCTCTTGATGGTGCAGGGATCTAAGGAGGAACTTGCAAGCTCAGAGCAGGCTCCCTGTTGCAGAAGCTAAGCCCAGGCATGTGGGAAACTGGGAGGAGCCACTCAACAGGGGGAGGAGCCTAAGGTGTGCCCTCCCCCATGCTCCCATTAAAGGTCCTTTGCTCAAGTAAAATGTGCAGGGGTCTGCTGGTGCCTGGCTAACAGATTCGTTCAGAGCAGGGAGTTGGTTTTGGGCTCCAAGATGGATATAGCAGTTCTGCTAGTGCAAAGATAAACCTTCGATGTTGGGATAAAATAAAAAATTCCTTCCAGTAGTACCTTAAAGACCAACTAAGTTAGTTCTTGGTATGAGCTTTCGTGTGCATGCACACTTCTTCAGATACACTGAAACAGAAGTTGCCAGATCCTTCTATATAGTGAGAAGGTGGGGAGGGGTATTACTCAGAAGGGTGGTGGGAATGGGTGATTGGCAGATAGCTGAGATGAGCCTGTTGACGACTCTTAACGACTGTAATAGGTCTTACAGGAAAAGGCAAGGGGTTAGAAGGTGAAAAATGGTTTAGTCATGTATAATGAGATAAGAATCCAATGTCTCTGTTCAGACCAGGTCTCTCCATGGTTTTAAGTTTGGTAATGAGTTGCAATTCAGCAGCTTCTCTTTCCAGTCTATTTCTGAAATTCCTTTGTAGTAAAACAGCTACTTTGAGATCTTGTATAGAATGTCCTGGGAGATTGAAGTGTTCTCCTACTGGTTTCTCTGTTTTGTGATTCTTGATGTCAGATTTATGTCCGTTTATTCTTTGGCGTAAGGTTTGGCCTGTTTGTCCAATATAGAGAGCTGAAGGACACTGTTGGAAGAACTAACTTAGTTGGTCTTTAAGGTGCTACTGGAAGGAATTTTTTATTTTGACTATGGCAGACCAACACGGCTACTTATCTGTAACTTCGATGTTGGGGACTCTCTTCAAAGGAGGCTGGGTGGCCACCTGTCATGATCCTTTAGCTGTGATTTATGCATCACAGGTGGTTGGACTGGATGACCCTCGGAACCCCTTCCAAGTGTACAATCTTACGATTCTGCAAGCCCACCTGATTCATTTCCTTCCTGTCAGTGGCAAAATTGTGGCTGGCTGTGCGTTGTCCCGTGTTAGAGTGTTGTTGGGCAAATCCCATTGAAAGCGAAGGCCATTGCAGCTGCAGTTCCTGAAAGCAAGGATCTCCGGGCAGGGCTGGTGCATCCCATTTTGCCACCTGAGGCAGAATGGGAAGGCGCTGCCACGCCAGGCCTCCCCTCCAGAAACCCCCTTTAACTGGGTTGTGCAACAGCGCTCGCAGAGCGGCGGCACTGGCAGTGGATTCCAGCCATGGGAAGCTAGCCCTTCCCTGGCTCCTCAGGGGTTGTGAATGGCTGAGTCTCCTTGCCCGGGGCCAGCCCGTCCATGAGGCAGGCTGCCTCAGCTGGCAGAACCCACAGGAACTGCCACCACCAGATAAGGGAAGAGAAGCAGCAATGGTAGGTTCTAGGTTCTGGCAATATCTCAGGAGACTAGGCACTTTGCCCTTCCTTGCTCAGGAAGGTCAAGGGAAGCCTCCATGTGATCGCAGGAGGCTCTTGAGTGATCTGGCAGGGACCTTGTGTGATGCCACCAGAACCTGGAACCTTTTAAGCTTAAAAATTAATTTCCAAAGTTATAAAAGGCGCAAGGAGATAGGATAATATTATATTAAGGATTGAATAACAAATAAAGTGAGTAACGCAAAAATAACAAAAATAATAGGAAAGAACGGGTGGAGGGAAGTACTGGGTTGTGGGGAAGGGAGGGGAAGGGATTAATTGAAATTGTTAAAGATTGGTATAGGATTTAAGAGATTTAAATTTCCATAAAGATTCTATAAGGAAAGCAGAAAGCAGCAAGAAATATCAAGTAAAGGTATTGGAACTGTAAAGGTCAAGATAAAGGGACCCCTGACCATTAGGTCCAGTCGTGGATGACTCTGGAGCTGTGGTGCTCATCTCGCTTTATTGGCTGAGGGAGCCGGCGTACAGCTTCCGAGTCATGTGGCCAGCATGACTAAGCCGCTTCTGGAGAACCAGAGCAGCGCACGGAAACGCCATTTACCTTCCCGCCAGAGCGGTACATATTGATCTACTTGCATTTTTGACGTGCTTTCGAACTGCTAGGTTGGCAGGAGCAGGGACCGAGCAACGGGAGCTCACCCCATCGCGGGGATTCGAACCGCCGACCTTCTGATCAGCAAGTCCCAGGCTCTGTGGTTTAACCCACAGCGCCACCCACATCCCAGAGATCAGTGTAAATGAAAACATGAGACTTACGGTTTTGCTATATATGATTTTTATTTAGGAGTTGTCTGTTGTAAAGAATGTATATTATGTGAATAATAATCAAAAAAAGAACCTGCAACCTGCAATCAGGTGACCCCAGCAAGCAAGGCTTTCGTGGGGGTATCAAGGGGGGTGGGAATGGACACACAGTGTGGCACGACCCCTCTTTGCCCCTGGTGGCAAAATGAGACGGGCCGCCTCTGCCCTCGCTCCTCACGCCGCTTCCCTCTTCCCGCTCCAGGGCGACGGGGGCAGCCCCCTCATGTGCAGGCCAGCGAGATCCGAGCGCTTCTGGGTCGTGGGTCTCAACAGCTGGGGCAGAGGCTGCACGGTCGGGAAGGTCCCGGGCGTCTTCACCGCCACCCAGCACTTCTACTACTGGATCCAGAGAATACTGAAGAACCCTCCCGCCTCCGCTCTTGTCCCGCCATTCAAGCCAACACCGCCCCCGACCAAGCCCCCCACCACTGCCTCCACCCTGTTTTCACCCCCAGCCTGGGCAACGGCACCCAATTTAAAGAGACCCACTCATATGTTGGTGAACGGCAAGTATTACGGGTACGGGGGCAAGGCCCGGCCAACTTACTCGTTTGAACGCCCCGGTTATGTTGCAACCACGACCTCCCGGCCTCGTAGCACGTGGGGCTGGTACACAGGCCCCAAGAGGACTTTCCCCCCCTATAAGTTCACTTTTCCCCCCTATAAGCCGACAACTCCCTGGTATCTCACCAGCACAAAGTTCCTGGGCTGGAATGTGCGGCCTAGCATTATTTACAGGCTGCCCAAGCGGAAGCCGGCCACCACGGTGAAACCAACGACCCAGTGGCAGTACCAGCCCTGGACCACCATGGCGCGACCACAGACCCAGTGGCAATACACGCGCCGGACCCGGCCCAGTAACTGGGGCAAATAGGCCTTCAACCACACACACAGACCAGAGGTCTTGGCCACAGGTTCACAGCTATGGGCCTGATTCTGATCCCATCTGTTGCCATGCTGCTGTCACTCAGAGAGATTGCAGCTGGGCTCCAGCACAAATTGACCCTCAGTTCGCCCTTTTGCAACCGTCTTGGGAAGCAAAAGATGGCAGGAGGTTTCTGGATGATGGCGACTCTGTCTGAGCTCATGAAGACCGGCTGTCAGAGCCAGCCTGAGAATGAATTCCCACCCGAGGAACCAGACAAGATCCTCAAAGTATCTGGAAGCTCCTCGACTCACGGCACATTCTTGGTGAGAAGACCCTCTTCCTTCTGTGGGTGGTCCAGCCCCTTCTCGCCTGTGGGAACTTCTTGTACAAACACATTAGAAATAAAAGTGGTGCCAGCCTTCTACTGAGCTCGTCCTGGTCATTCCTCTCCGGGCAGTGCATAGTGGGAAGGCGGGGGTAGGTAGGAAAGGGACTTACGCCATGTCAGGTCTTCTTCCATCCATCAAACCCAGGAGTGAGGGACCCTTTGCAGCTCAAGGGCCACACGTCCCTCTGAGCCCCTCCCCAAGGGCCATATGCCAGCAGTGGGCGGGGCCAAAGCAAAAGTGGGCGGGGCAGAAAAATAAGTCCTGCCCTCTGCTGTTCCAGAGGGTCAGACTCAAACCAATGGATTCAAATGACAAGAAATGAGATTACGACTAAACACTGGGAAGAGTTTTCTGGCGGCAAGAGCTGTTTGGCAGTGGAATGGACTCCCTTAGAAGGTGGCGGGCTCTAACCCTTCATTGGCGCTTTCTAGGCATTGTTTACCCCCTATGATTTTAGCTGTCTCTATTTTATCTGTAAGCTGCATTGAGTTCCTGTCTTGGAAAAAGGAGGGACATAAATAAATATAATCATAATATCTACTCACTTTTAACGGGCCAC
The DNA here is from genome assembly GCF_964188305.1 of Podarcis bocagei. Lineage (NCBI taxonomy): Eukaryota > Metazoa > Chordata > Lepidosauria > Squamata > Lacertidae > Podarcis > Podarcis bocagei. The sequence continues at coordinate 4,505,083 of NC_138135.1, forward strand.
TGGAAGGTCACTTTGGATGGAGGAACACACAGATGGTTTCTTTCCCCTGACGCAACTCCATTTTTAACAATAACAATAACAATAATAGTTTTATTATTTATACCTCACCCATCTGGCTGGGTTTCACCAGCCATTCCGTTCTTTTGATGGGATAAACTTCGACTCTTCGTTCCATCTCCTTATTGTTTACAAATATAGTATTTTTATATTCACCCATTTACTGCTCCTTGTTCCTGCTCTGCTAGTCGTTTTTTTGTACCATCATCATTGTTTATTGATTGATTGCATTGCATTTACAATACTTTTCTGTGTACAGTGGGCACTCGGGTTGCGAACGTGATCCGTGCGGGAGGCACATTCGCAACCCGCAACGTTCGCAACCCACAGGGCCGCGTCTGTGCACGCGTGGGTTGCGATTCAGCACTTCTGCACATGCACAAAGCGCAATTTAGTGCTTCTGTGCATGCGTGACCGCCAAAACCAGGAAGTAACCAGTTCTGGTACTTTCGGGTTTTGGCACGTCTATAACCCTAAAAAAAGGAACCTGAAGCGTCTGTAACCCGAGGTATGACTGTATAAGATTGGGTTTTTTTCTTTAGAAAATATGTTTAAAAGTGGCAGTTGTATTGTACATGGATAGTGCATAGGGTGGGCTTTGGTGGGTTGTTGCCACGGCTGTCAACGGCTATTGGGCTTGTTATTGGTTGCTGCACCAAGGGCTGTTGTTGATTGGCTGACTCTGTGGCAATTGGGCGGTCGATTGGCAGCTTCTGCCAGTGAGGGGACAGACAAGAGGCTGATTTTGTGTGGGTGAGCAATTTCTGGCAATCCCCCCCCAAAAAAAAGCTCAACAACCCTGTGCAACACCCCCCCCCCAAAAGCTCAACAACTCTGAGCCATCTCTCCCCATTTTCTTAAATTTGAGTCCCCCAAAATAGGGGATGTCCTTTTTTTTTTTTGAAAGATATTTATTAAAGTTTCCAATTTTTTACAAACAAAAAGAAAAAACAAACATAAAAATATAAAAACACATAAATTTCACAACTTATTTTCTTGTGACTTATTTCCCCGACCTCCTCATACCTCCCCTTCTTGTATACCCAGTTTGAATTGTTTATACAGCAAATCCTTATCTCAACATCTTAAATTATTGTAGCTTTAAATTCTTGCTTACAAAAAGAAAGTCATTTTGTCATAGTTACAGCTTGAAACCACTTAATTTCAATCCAACATCATTCAGCATTCCTTAATTTTACAATATTTTTGTAGATAGTCCTTAATTTTTTTCCAGTCTTCTTCTGCCGACAATAGGGGACGTCTTATACACGGGGGCAATGTATACACGGAAAAGTACGGTATTTCCTGCCCTTCCTCAGCAAGGAGCACAGGGCAGCATTCGCCTTTGGGCTAGGCTCTGGATTATTTTACCTGATTCAGAGTAAGCAGCAGATGGCATTGTGGTGTGGCAGAGCCAACTCACTCCTGGTTGCCTGAGTTGCTGCTAAAAATATTTGGACAGAGGAGGGGTGCAAGGAGAGAGCAAGTTCAGCGTGGTGCAAACACCCTTGCAGAGCTGTCCCTTGGCTCCTGCCCCCAGCATTGCACCATGCTGGACTTGTTGGGATACTGCCAGGGAGACAAAGTCCATCATGGCCCCAAGCCGTCTGCCGGACGATCCTTCGATCTCCCGTAGGCACGCAGTATCAGCGATTAGCGGCATGAGTTTCTAGAAAATATCTTGCCACATTCCAGAGCTCATGCACACTCTTATCAGCAGATAATTGACAGCAGAAGTTGCACTCAGGAGAGCATTATTTACAAGCTTTATTCAGCGTTGATCAGAACAGAGAAAGACATGACTGCCTGTGTCAGTGTCTCCAACACACAGAGAGAAACAAAAGCAATAGCAAACATAAACATCCTGTGAACAGGACATGCGCAGACTCTGACTCACAAAGCCTGCTCCCTTTTAAGGTGGAACGGAAATATCCTAACAGGGCTTGTCCCCAGCTCACCCCTTCCCCTCTCCATTCTGACATGCTGCAGCAATGCAGGCAACCAAAGGGCAAGTCATCTCTACCCCTCCATTCCACCATTCATGACAACCGGCTCCTGTCTTAACACTTTCCCGCTTGCATGGCAAGTTCCCGACACCCCCCCAGGTGGAAATAATGACACATGACACAATTATTAAGGTTAATGGGCTAAAAAAGGCCGCAACTTTATTGGTTACAGGTGAAGAGTGGTATTGGCTTAGGCATTGGTCCTATATCCGACTCCAGCCCTTCTGCTTGAAGTCCGGGAAGGGTTAACCACCAGTAGGGGAAGTCCTGCTGATGCACATCAACTAGGAACTCTCCCGGGGTCACCAATAGGGGGTGTGCCTTAGGCCCTCACCTCCCCAGGCTTCGGACAGGGCCACACCCCCTGGAATCCTTTATTGGACTACCCTTCAATATGTGGGGCAGGTGATGCCGCTACCTCCCCTCTTCCATCTACAGAGCAATACCATTTGGAAATGTAAAGAAACTGAAGGTACTTTTTTCACCTTTGGTGGACATGCCCAAAGATTAAGGCTTTCTGGGAAATGATATATAATGAAATGAAAAAGGTATTTAAATATACCTTCCTTAAGAAACCAGAGGCCTTTCTCCTGGGCATAGTCGGCCAATTGGTGCCAAAGAAGGATAGAACTTTCTTTATGTATGCCACAACAGCAGCAAGAATACTTATTGCAAAGTATTGGAAGACACAAGATCTACCCACTCTGGAAGAATGGCAGATGAAGGTGATAGACTATATGGGATTGGCAGAAATGACCGGCAGAATCCGAGACCAGGGAAAAGAGACGGCGGAAGAAGATTGGAAGAAATTTAAGAACTATCTTAAGAAACATTGTAAAATTAATGAGTGTTAGAATGATGCGATTTTAGAAATTAAGTGGATTACAGCTGTAAAGATTAAGTTAAAAGAAAAGAAAGGTCAATAATTACATAAAATTAAGGGTGAGGATTTGCTGAACTGAATATTTGAAATTGGAATGCAGAAAGGGAAGGTATGAGGAGGTCGGGGAAGTAAGCTTTAAGAAAATAAGGATTTGAAATTATACTTGTTTTTTCTCGTGTGTGTTTGTTTGTATTGTTGTGTTTGTTTATATAATTTGTGAAACTTTAATAAATATTTTATACAAACAAACAAACAAACAAAAAACAGAACAATACCATTGCCTAACCACCAATACCCAGAAAGTTGTGACGATTTGCTACAAGGTAGGTGAAAACCAGCAGAGACATCACCTTGCCAACAAAGGTCCGTATAGTTAAAGCCATGGTTTTCCCAGTAGTGATGTATGGAAGTGAGAGCTGGACCATAAAGAAGGCTGATCTCCGAAGAATTGATGCTTTTGCATTATGGTGCTGGAGGAGACTCTTGAGAGTCCCATGGACTGCAAGAAGATCCAACCTCTCCATTCTTCAGGAAATCAGCCCTGAGTGCTCACTGGAAGGACAGATCCTGAAGCTGAGGCTCCAAGACTTTGGCCACCTCATGAGAAGAGAAGACTCCCTGGAAAAGACCCTGATGTTGGGAAAGATGGAGGGCACAAGGAGAAGGGGACGACAGAGGACAAGATGGTTGGAAAGTGTTCTCAAAGCCACAAACATGAGTCTGACCAAACTGCGGGAGGCAGTGGAAGACAGGAGTGCCTGGCGTGCCCCCCAGAATCCATTAACTAACGACCCTTCAATATGTGGTGCAGGTGATGGCGCTACCTCCCCTCTTCCATCTACAGAGCAATACCAATGCCTAACCGCCAATACCAAGAAAGTTGTGACGATTTGCTACGAGGTAGGCGAAAACCAGGTGGCAGGTGCCAATTTGCCAAGTGGAAAAATTCCGACCAGGACCCTCAATGGCAACCAACCAAAGTCCATAGCAAGGTCAAAGAACAAAAACCTTATAGGGCGGGTGGGTGGGAAACAGGAAAAGCTGGTAGGTGGCAAAAGAGGGAGATCCCTGGCTGCGTCCTGCGTTAAATAGGGCACGCCATACCCCCCGAGCCAGTCGATTGGCTGGCCAGGGGATGATGCGGCCGGGAATCCCCCAATAGTGCAGGGCTGGCTCCGCCCGCTGCTCACTTGGAGGGGCTGTGAAGCCCGCAACCCCACCTCCTCCTAGGGCAGAAGTGGCTTTGCTGTTCTCTTTTCCCTGGAATTCCTCCTTCTGACCCAACTCAGGATGGGGGCAGAAATTTAATACAGTTTGTGTTTAAAGGTGAACCTGGCCTATTTGCATCCCCCCCCCCCGAAACAAAGCACAAACAGATATCTAGCTGCACTTCAAAATCCGCACTTCTCTGAATTTTGCAGTGCAGGTTTCCAGTCAATGTACGTGCATGAAAAATGCACATCCTGGAGCAAAACATACACAGAAATGTGTGCCTTGGTGAAAGTAACATGCAAATGTTGAATTACATGCTTTGCGAAAATGTGTACATTAGGCAAAATTTCACACAAACTTTGTTTTTTTTTTAATAATATTTATTTTTACAAAGAAAAAAAAGACAAAATTACAGAGAAAAAAGACAAAAACAGAAAAAAATAAAAAATAAAACCATCATTTTCAAATTCTCCTTTCATTACCTTCTTTCCATGACCTCCTCCTCCTCCCATCTCTTGTATCTTGATTAATAATTGTCACAGCAAATCCTTTCCATAATTCATAATATTCTGTCATTACATTACCTTGCTCTATTTTCATCTTATCTTATAAAAAACCTTAAAACTTAAAACTTAAATCTTATTTTTACCAGCTTCTCATAACCATTACCTTTTTACCTAGTTCTTTAAACATTCTTACAGGAGCCAAGTAATTTCATTTCAACATTTTTGCAACGTTCATAAAACATTTCTAATGATAAAAAAAAGAGAATAAAAACAATCCAATCTTCTTCCAGAGTCCCCTCCCCCCAGTCCCGGGATTGTCAGTCCTTTTTATCCCATTAGTCTGGCACATTAACCTGTTGATCTTATATCCGAGGCCTTCAAATCTCTTCCATGTCCCTTCCGCGGCTCTTCTTCATATTTTCCTTTCACTCGTGGGAACTCCAGCTTGGTAGTGTTTTTGACCATTTCCAACAAATCAGCCCCTTTCCCATAGTCCAGACTAGACTCCATGTGGTATTTTAAAACATGTTTCAAATTCCCTCCAAGATTGGAAGTCCCAACAGCTCCAAACCTCTGACGGCCCATTGCCAGATTCGGAAAGTCCAAACATCCCTGCATAGGGGGGTCAGTCCAACCCCCCAAAATTTCACACAAACTTTGGAGAAATTCACAGTGATGAATTTTCACAAGGACTTTTAAAAAATAAAAGAATCTCAAACTGATGTACAAAATGTGAAGAATGGAAGGCTGGGGAAATGAGGAAGAAAGAGAAACGAAAATGGATAGATCCACCTGCACCTTCTCCCAACATGCCTCTCACACCTTGTCACAACCAGATGGGCGGGGTATAAATCATCATCATCATCATCAGTAATCACCACCAATACCACCATCATCATCACCATCATCATGTGGTGGGTGTGGGGGACTCCCTGGTCCTGAATGGGGCTACTCTGCCCCTGAAGGAATAGGTGTGCAGCCTGGAAGTCATTCTGGACTCACAGCTGTCCATGGAGGCGAAGGTCAATTCTGTGTCCAGGGCAGCTGTCTACCAGCTCCATCTGGTACGCAGGATGAGACCCTACCTGCCCATGGACTGTCTCACCAGAGTGGTGCATGCTCTGGTTATCTCCCACTTGGAATCCTGCAATGCGCTTTACGTGAGGCTACCTTTGAAGGTGACCCGGAAACTGCCATTAATCCAGAATGCGGCAGCTAGACTGGTGACTGGGAGCAGCCGCCGAGACCACATAACACCAGTCTTGAAAGACCTACACTGGCTCCCAGTACATTTCTGAGCACAATTCAAAGTGTTTGTGCTGACCTTTAAAGCCCTAATTGGTCTCATCCCAGTATACCTGAAGGAGCATCTCCACCCCCATTGTCCAGCCCAGACACTGAGGTCCAGATCCAAAGGCCTTCTGGTAGTTCCCTCCTTGTGAGAAGTGAGGTTTCAGGGAAGCAGGCAGAGGGCCTTCTCAGTGGTGGCACCCGCCCTGTGGAACGCCCTCCCATCAGATGTCAAGGAAATAAGCAGCTATCTTATTTTTAAAAGACATCTGAAGGCAGCCCTGTTTAGGGAAGTTTTTAATATTTTATGCTGTATTGTTTTTAAACTCAATTGGGAGCCACCCAGAGTGGCTGGGGAAACTCAGCCAGATGGGCGGGTTATAAATAATAAATTATTATTATATATTATTATCATCGGTTTCCTTGGCCTCAGGACACCCCTTCCCCTTCCTTTATTTCTAAGGCTAATGGTTGTTAGAATTTGGCGCAGTAGACCTGCAACTTATGTGTGATTTACTGTACGTAAGCGATTTCGCAGGCAGGAGACAAATAAATAAATAAATGGGGAGCTGGTGGGTGGGGGGAAGACAGTCAGAAGGGGCTGTCTGGGATCTCATGAGATCTTGCAAAGTCCCGACAAGATCTCATGCAGCCTTCCCAGAGCCCAGGAAGGCAAGGATAATTAAACGGGATGTGTACATGTGTGGTTCTAGGGGTCTTCCTGCTTTTGCACGATTTTACGAACTCCTGGAATAATAATCCCACACGTGGGATGTGGGCCTGCTGTAAATATATCGCAGCATTGTGCAGAACGAAGAAGCCCAGTAAGGTTGAAAGGACAAAGGAAACTGGAGGCTTATTTGTCATGCCAAACAAATGCATTCTGAGCACAGGTTTCTCACACGGCCAAGATGGAGGCACTAGCGCACACTGACTAACTCATGCTGACCTGGAGAAGGAAGAGGGAGGGAGGACACAAAGTCAGAAAGGAGGTTGCCTGCTTTGCCAACAAACAGCTGCTGAAAGAGAAGGAACTGGCGAGGGAAGAACTGGTTGCCTTTCTGTCTATCCTCCCACCCAATGGTCCAGGTAACTTATTGCAACCAGGTAACTTATTGCTTGGACCATAAAGAAGGCTGATCGCCGAAGAATTGTTGCTTTTGAATTCTGGTGCTGGAGGAGACTCTTGAGAGTCCCATGGACTGCAAGAAGATCAGACCTCGCCATTCTGAAGGAAATCAGCCCTGAGTGCTCACTGGAAGGACAGATCCTGAAGCTGAGGCTCCAAGACTTTGGCCACCTCATGAGAAGAGAAGACTCCCTGGAAAAGACCCTGATGTTGGGAAAGATGGAGGGTACAAGGAGAAGGGGACGACAGAGGACGAGATGGTTGGATACTGTTCTCGATGCTACCAGCATGAGTTTGGCCAAACTGCGGGAGGCAGTGGAAGACAGGAGTGCCTAGCTTGCTCTGGTCCAGGGGGTCACGAAGAGTCGGACACGACTAAACGACTAAACAACAACAAACTTATTGCTCCCAACAAAGGCCACTTCCCATTGGCGCTGCCTGAGGCTGATGGGAGTTGTAGTCCAAAACATCTGGATCAGGGAAGGCTGCTTTATATTCTATACCCTAGCCTGGCTCACTATGCAGGAATCAGAATCTGGTGGAGAATGGATTATGCCACTTTGAATCACAGCTGTGGGGGAGAACCCTTATTTTAAAATGCTCTTCCACATGAAAAATTCAGTGCAAAACAGGCAGGGAATGACCTGAACTAGAAGACCACTCTTCTGATGTGAATTTATTATTATTATTTACATGCAGAGGATTATTTATACATGGGTGAACATGTGAAACCGGCACTCTCTACCTCCGAAGTTCTGAAAAGGAAGAGTCCCCCCCTCCTATCTCGGAATTCTAACCACTTCATTCTGCTGGGTGTGTCAAACCGGTGCCTTTGGTTTTCCTGAGTGCCAGGCAATGTGTCTGACCTTATCTCTTAGGGTACCCTAGCAAGGGAAAATGCAATTGGTTATGGGGATTCTCGTACAGACTAGGAGTACCAGAACAGTGTGCTGTGTAGAGTTCTGGTCACCTCACCCCGAAGAGGATATTGTAGGGTTGCTAAAGGTTCGGAAAAGGGCCATCAAAACAATCGAGGGGGTGGAATGACTGCCCTATAAGGAGATTTTGCAGCGGCTGGGGCATTGCAAGAGGCAACGTGTTAAAGGTTTGTACAGAGAAAGCAGATGGAGAAAAAGTTATTCTGTCTCATAACGCTAGAGGTTGTGGGCATGTAATGATGCTGAAAGTGGGAAGATTCAGGGTGGATAAAAGAAAGTCCTTCTGCACACAGGTAAAAAGGTAAAGGCAAAAGACCCCTGGACGGTTATGTCGTCAAAGGCGACTATGGGGTTGTTGCGCTCATCTCACTTTCAGGCTGAGGGAGCCGGCGTTTGTCCACAGACAGCTTTCCAAGTCATGTGGCCAGCAGGACTAAACTGCTTCTGGCACAACAGAACACCTTGATGGAAACCAAAGCACATGAAAATGCTGTTTACCTTCCCGCTGCAGCAGTACCTATTTATCTACTTGCGCTGGTGTGCTTTCGAACTGCTAGGTAGGCAGGAGGGGGGCAGAGCAACAGGAGCTCACCCCGTCGCAGGGATTCGAACCGCCAGCCTCTACAGCCGGAGGCAAAATGTTTCTGAATACCAACTGCTGGAAACTGCAGGAACAGAGAGTGCTATTGCGTTCCAATCCTGCTTGCCGCTTTCTGGTTGGCCACTGCAAGAACAGAGTGATGGACTAGACGGGGCTCCTTCGGCCTGATCCAGGAGGTTCTCCCGGTGGTCTTATGCAAAGGAGGTCAGGCGCAGAACACGCTTCCTGCTGTGCCTGCTGCCAGGGTTGCTCCGAGACACATCTCCCAGGGCTGGGAGCCCAGACCACGGGTGATGCTTTGAGGACCACTCCACCCTTGGGCTCGGGGGACCTTCTATTAATGTTGGCAATGCATTCCGCATCAAAAAAGAACATCCGTTCCGTGTGATGTCATACTGGCTCCCTGCTGATTGGATGCGGCTCGGCAAAGTGCATTTGTGAGGTCAAGAGCGGTGGGAGAATGCGGTGATAGGAGTAGCATCTGGAGCCAAGAGGAGGATGAGATGGCTGCTCCTGCTACTCCAGATCCTTGCCACTGTCTGGCCCAGCCGTGCCATAGTTGATACTTGCGAGTAAGTGGCAGGAACAGACAAGAGTCCAGCAGGAAGCTTAATGCTGCTTCACTTAGTGCCTAGTTAAACAATGGAACTCTCTCCCACAGGAGGCAGAGATGGCCACCAACTTGGGTGGCTTTCAACTTCATGGAAGAGAGGTCTATTCATGGCTATTAGGAAGGCTCTGCTCTGCCTCCAGTGCCTGAGGAAGCAATGCTTCTGAATACTAGTTGCTGGGAACTGCAGACATGGTGAGGGCTCCATGTCCCTGGATCCTGCTTTCCGGTGTCCCTTTGGGGTATCCTGTCCACTGTGAGGACAGGGTGATGGACTAGATGGCCTGATCCAGCAGGCTCTCTTTGTTTCATTATGGAAAGGAGGACCCTTTTCTTCATATCTCCACACTGAGGATCCCATGGGACAAATGTTATAGAGTTGATCTCAACTCAGTAGACGTGGCCATGGCTGCAGAATTATTGTTGTGTGAATATGTGTGTTCAGGGCAACAGAAGGATGTCCTGCGAAGGGGAAAGATACTTGTGTAGATCATCATCATCATAATAATAATAATAATAATAATAATAATAATAATAATAATAATAATTTATTTATATCCCACCCTCCCCAACCGAAGCCGGGCTCAGAGCGGCTAACAACAGTAAAGTAATACAGTATTCTAAAATCAATTCATTCTAAAATCAGTTCAAATCAAATCAATGGCAACCGTTGGGCTAGAGCTCTGTGAGGATCACCAAAGGAGGGGGTCAGGCTGCGACTTGGCCAAAGGCCTGGTGGAACAGCTCTGTCTTGCAGGCAGAAAGATGTCAAGTCCCGCAGGGACTCTTGGGACAGAGTGTTCCACCAGATCGGGGCCACAGCCGAAAAAGCCCTGGCTCTGGTTGAGGCCAGCCTAACCTTTCTGTGGCCCGGGACCTCCAAGATGTTTTTGTTTGAAGACCATAAGGTCCTCCATGGGACATACCAGGAGAGGCGGTCCCGTAGGTACGAGCCCCACGTAGAGTACACCCCCACCTTGAGGATGGATGTAGATGGGCGAGCAGCAACAAAGTTAAAGGCCTGCATGGACCCAAAGGTTCATGGATAAAGGAAGAACAGTGTCTAAGGATGGTAGGGAGCAATTTAGGTGGGAACATGAGCCATGCCATTTCATGCAGTGAAAACATTAGCTGGCACCAGGCGAGATGTTTATTGCATTTATGCATCTTTGATCCAATGAGCTCTAGGTGGTGCACATGGTTCCCCATCACGGTCCTTATTTAATCCCCACAACAGCCCTGTAGGTTAGGCTGAGATTGAGTGTCTGACCCCCAAGGTCACCACTAGCAGTGAGCTTCGTAGTTGAGAGGGCTAAGACCCTCCCTGCCTGCAGACTGTCTCGCCAGAGTGGTGCATGCTCTAGGTATCTCCCGCTTGGACTACTGCAATGCACTCTCTGTGGGGCTACCTTTGAAGGTGACCTGGAAACTGCAATTAATCCAGAAAGCGGCAGCTAGACTGGTGACTGGGAGCAGCCGCAAGGACCACATAACACCGGTCCTGAGAGATCTGCATTGGCTCCTAGGACGTTTCCAAGCACAATTCAAAGTGTTGGTGCTGACCTTGAAAGCCCTAAATGCCCTCGGCCCAGTATGCCCGAAGGAGCATCTCCACCCCCACCATCCAGCACAGACACTGAGGTCCAGCTCCGAGGGTTCCCTCATTGCAAGAAGTGAGGTTACAGGGAACCAGACAGAGGGCCTTCTCGGTAGTGGTGCCCACCCTGTGGAACGCCCTCCCATCAGATGTCAAGGAAATAAGCAGCTATCCTATCTTTAAAAGACATCTGAAGGCAGCCCTGTTTAGGGAAGTTTTTAATATTTAATGCTGTATTGTTTTTAACACTCGATTGGGAACTGCCCAGAGCGGCTGGGGAAACTCAGCCAGATGGTTGGGGTATAAATAATAAATTATTATTATTATTATTATTATTATTATTATTATTATTATTATTATTATTATTATTATTTGAACCCTGCTCTTGCCCCAGTCTGATGCTCTAACCATTGCACCACACTGCGTCTCGGCGTGCAGAACGGACCACTGGGAGCGAGGAAGCACTGACCGCGACTTCTCTTTCAGAGTCTGTGGAAGGCGCCCCTTGGTGCCAGGCCATGGTGGTGGCACAGGGCGGACTACGGGTGGGGCCGACGCCCTGCCGGGGGCCTGGCCCTGGATCGTCAGCTTGCAGCTGCCAACGTTGACGGGGCACAAGCACACCTGCGGAGGAGCCCTCATCACTGCCCGGTGGGTCCTCACAGCCGCCCACTGCTTTGGAAGCAAAAAGTAAGCAGGAGCCAAAGTGGTTGGGGATGGATGAGGCGAAGGAAGATGCCCCCCCGACTGGCCGTATGCCCTGACCACTGGGAGCCGGGCCATGTAGGGGGCAATGGGGAAAACGGGTGTGGGTCCCCAAGTATAAGGAACAAAAAACACAAAGCCGCAGGTGATCCAATAGAAATACAGTGATACCTCAGTTCTTGAACGTAATCCATTCTGGAAAACCGTTCAGCTTCCGAAATGTTCGAAAACCGAGGCGCGGCTTCCCATTGGTTGCAAGAGCTCCTTGCACTCAGCAGAAGTGACATCGCATATTCGGGTTCCGTAAAATGTTCGAAAACAGAAGCATTTACTTCTGGGTTTTCGGCTTCCGAAACATTTGATAACGGAAGCTTTCGGGAACTGAGGTACCACTGTATATATAATCGTACGTGTAATTGTGACTTCTGAAACGAAGTTTGGACGAGGATGACCTTACACTACAATTCTACGATTCTACGATTAATAAGTATACCTGCATACAATTTAGTATTACAAAATATCCAAACTGTGTCCACTGAATATAAAACAAATAAGTTCTCCATGCCTAAAAGTCTGATTACAAAGGAATGCCTGAATATATGTAAGGATGGTGCCAGGCAAGCCTCCCTGGGGAGTGCATTGCACAAAAGGGGAGCCACCACTGAAAAGGCCCTATTCTCCTGTTGCCACCCTCTGGACCTCCTGGGTCCAGGTCAGGTCGTATGGGGAGAGGCAGTTCTTGGGGTGCTGGAGTCCTGAGCTGTGCTCGGCTTCACAGCTTCTTCTGCTCTCCAGGAGCCTTCCGCACTGGCGCGCAGTGATTGGCGCTTCGAAGCTCTCCGTCCTCGGCTCGGAGGTCCATGTGCGCTACATCAAGCAAGTGGTGGTGCACGAAGCCTACCAGCCAACCACGCAGGTCAACGACGTGGCGCTGATGGAGCTGGACCAGCCCATCATCTGCAGCGACTACATCCAGCCGGCTTGCATGCCCGACAGCACCGTCAGCGTGGCCGCTCTGTCTTTCTGCTACATCAGTGGCTGGGGACTCAGCAAAGCGAAAGGTGAGAGCCCGGCCAAGGCGGCCTCCTTGGCGCACCCTGGCACCTGAGTAGACAAAGCAGGTGGGGAAAGGCAGCTGAGAGGTTCCTCTGGGGACCTTGGCTAACGCCCTTTTACAGCAGGGAGAAGGAACTATTTGAGCTTGGGAGCCGCAAGCCCTTCTGGGCAACTTTCCAGGGGCCACATGGCAGTGGTGGGTGGAGCCAGGGGGAAAGTGGCCCAATTGGCAAATGTGAATTTTACCTGTGTTGTTGTTGTTGAGTCGTTTAGTCATGTCCGCCTCTTCGTGACCTCCTGGGCCAGAGCACGCCAGGCACTCCTGTCTTCCACTGCCTCCCGCAGTTTGGTCAAACTCATGCTGGTAGCTTTGAGAATACTGTCCCACCATCTCGTCCTCCGTCGTCCCCTTCTCCTTCTGCCCTCCATCTTTCCCAACATCAGGGTCTTTTCCAGGGAGTCTTCTCTTCTCATGAAGTCTTGGGGCCTCAGCTTCAGGATCTGTCCTTCCAGTGAGCATTAGGGCTGATTTCCTTCAGAATGGAGAGGTTTGATCTTCTTGCAATCCATGGGACTCTCCAGAGTCTCCTCCAGCACCAGAATTCAAAAGCATCTATTCTTTGGCAATCAGCCTTCGTTATGGTCCAGCTCTCACTTCCATACATCACTACCTGTGTGCATACACACTACCTGTGTGCAGAAGGCTAATTTCTACACACACTCTCTCTCAATCTTCCTACCACACAAGCAAGAGGCACAGTACGAATTCAAGGCCACATCCTGGCCATGTGAAAACACTTGAGGAGGATGCAAAGTAGGGGGCAGTGGGGGAGGCAGGGATGGCCACAAACCTGGGTGGCTTTAAAAGAGGATCCAAGAAATTTTAGGTGGAGGAGAGGGCTATCGGTGGCTACTAGCCCTAATGGCTATGCTCTTGCCTCCAGAGTTTTGAGGCAGAGGTGTTTCTAAATACCAGTTTGCTGGAAACCGCAGGTGGGGAAAGGCAGCTCTTCTGCTCAGAGCCTTCTTTTCGGTTTCCCATAATGATCTGGATGGCCCCTATGAGAAAAACAGGATGTTGGACTAGACCGTCCACTGGCCTGATCCAGCAAGATCTTCTTAAGTGGCCTGGGAAAGAGGAGTGCCTGGAAAGTGTGGGGTGAGGAGAGGTCCAAAGGCCAGATCAGGAGGGCAGAAGCGTCTCACTTGGTCCTGAGCCTGTGGTTTTTCATCCCTGGTTCATATTAGTCATCACCACTCTCCACGATGAACTGTGAAACCGTATGGAAATCTATACATTAAAGCAACGATACCAGCTTTTGCCAACTTGGTGGCTCCCAGATGTTTTGGACAATGTCTTCCATCGGGTCCTGTTTTCTGTGGCTAAAGAGAATTGTTGACCCGAACATCTGGAAGCTGCCTGGATGGTAGAAGTTCTATTAAACCTTGGTGGCTGGGTCTGCCCAAATCTCATGGCTTCGCCCAGTTGTTCCCAAATATTTATGGACCACCTTCCCCTTTGTTCCATGAAACTCACCCCTTGTGCTCCCCACCCCATAGAAAGCTTTATTCAGAATCGCCACCTGTACTACCCACAAAGGAAAATAATAGCACAATGAAATCCAAAACAGACACAATGAATTGCATATTTGTTCATGATGGCTCTTGCTCGACCTCCACAGTTGGAGGAAGCGATGCTTCTAAACACCAGAAGTTTATTCTGATGTTCTGATGGAACCTCCAGGTTCAGAGGCAGTCCAGAATCCTCGGTCCTTAGGTGTATTTGGCTGCTCCAGCAGGCTGTTAACAACACTTTGGAGGTCCCGGGCCTCAAGGAGGCTAGATTGGTCTCAACTAGGGCCAGGGCCTTTTCAGTACTGGCCCCGACTTGGTGGAACGCTGTGTCACAAGAGACCAGGGCCCTGTGGGATTTGACATCTTTCCGCAGGACCTGTAAGATGGAGCTGTTCCGCCTGGCCTTCGGCTTAGACTCACTCTGACCCCTAATATGGGTTTTGGTATATAAATTTTCCCTTGGCTTTTTTGCTGGCCCATGTAGGACCAGCATGGATAGCTGGCTCGGGTGAATATCTGATGTTTCTTCCCTTTATGGTCTACTACTAAAATGAGGCTGCATTTTAAGCTGTATTTTAAGCCGTATTTTAATTAACTGTTTTCTTCTTCTTTTCTCTATTAACGTTTTATTGTAATTTATATTTTGTGTTAGCTGCCCTGAGCCTGGCCCTGGCCGGGGAGGGTGGGGTATAAATAAAAATTTACTATTATTATTATTATTACTACTACAGTCATACCTTGGGTTAAATCTTTTCAGGCTGCGTCCCGCGGCGACCCGGAAGTAACGGAATGGGTTGCTTCCGGGTTTCGCCGCTCGAGCATGTGCAGACGCTCAAAATGATGTCACGCGCATGCACAGAAACGGCAAATTGCGACCCACACATGCGCAGACGTGGGTTGTGTTCTGCTCAGGATGCGAATGGGGCTCTGGAACGGATCCCATTCGCATCCAGAGGTACCACTGTATTATTATTATTATTATTATTATTTCTGATTGCCTCTGTTCAATGCCCCCAAAGTGGCAGTCCAGGCGATGTTGCTCCTTAAGGATCCCAGGGTGGGGTGGGGGCACTTCCTTTCCTAGGTGGGCCTTCGGTTGTAGCTGAAGTTCCAGCATCAAGCTGTCTAGGAACAGGTCTGGGGGGCACACACACCACAGACTAAAGAGTTGCTCTTCCCCTGCCAACAGGGGTGGAGGCATCAGACATGATGCAAGAGGCAAAGGTCAATCGCTTTTCCACCCAGACGTGCAACAGCAGCAGCTGGTACAACGGGACTGTAAGAGAGAACAGCCTCTGCGCAGGGTACGAACAAGGAGGCACCGACAGCTGCCAGGTAAGGTGCCAATATCCTTGGCAGCTTCAGATATGTGGAACTGGGTGTCAGATTTGAGGTTGCGTGGCGAGTTCCCGCCTCCCCCCAAGAAATAAAGACACAGGACACAAGAATTCGGGTTAATGGGTCAAATTAGGCCACAACTTTATTGATTACAGGAATTGAGCGGTATTGGCCTTAGGCATTGGTCCTATCTACTAACCGCCTAAAAGCCGGAAGGGTTAATCACCAGTGGGAGGAGTCCTGCTGAGGCACATCAACTAGGACCTCCCCCCCCGTGTCACCGCGTGGGGGCATGCCGTGGGCCCACACCTCCTTAGGCTTAGGACAAGGTCACGCCCCCCGGAATCCTTTACCGGACTACCCGTGTTTGGGGGGAGGTGATGGCGTTCCTTCCCCCTTCATTTGTGTAACAATAGAGCTGTACCCCCATCAATGCCTAACCGCCAATACCGAAGAGTTGTGACAATTTGCTACAAGGTAGGCGAAAACCAAACGGCTGGTGCCAATCTGCCATTTGGGAAAATTCCTACCAGGCCCCTTGATGGCGACCAACCGTAGTTCATAGCAACGTCAGAGAGCCTAACCTAAATGGGTGGGATGGGAGGGAAAACCGTGTCAGCTGTAGCGAAGGAGAGTAACCCTTCGCTACCGTGGGCGGGTTAAATAGCTGAGGCCCCGCCCCTGGAGCCAGCTGATTGGCTGCCCAGGATATGAGATGGACGGGGATTCCCTTGTTATCACGGGGGAGGGGCGTGAAGCCCGCAACCCCACCTCCTTGGCCAGCACGGAAGTGGCTATGCAGGAAACAGCCTTATTCTGAGGATATAGGGGCTCAGCTCCTTTGGCTCACAGCATCATTTGGGGTCATTAGCCCAGAGGCAAAGTGTTGGGGGGCCGGGGGCGTGGCCCCATGTGCACATTTCTGAGGGGGTACCCCCATGACAGGGTGGCCACAGCTGTGGGGAGGCAAGCCAAGCTGCACCCAGGCTGGGTCCTCAGGGGATGGGATGGAGTCTCCTTCTCCCCTTGGCTGGCGCATGCCCTGCCCATGGGTCAACTGAGATGGAAGGAGGGAGAAGGTGCTGCCACCCCGCCAGGAGAGGTGAGAGGCTCTACCTGGATGGGGAGGGAGAGGCAAGCAGGAGAAGGGCAGCTGTGTTCTCCGGGACTCCAGTATGGTGTGGCAGCAGGCAGGTTGGTCCAGTGGGCAGGTGGATGGAGGCAGAGGGTGAGGAGTCTGTTGAAGCGGGCTTCGTTCACCCTTGGCACGGGCCCCACACGCCCCCAGCGCCTGCCCCCCAGCCGACCAGGCAGGGCAGCCCACACCTAGCCACTGTGAAAGTGGCAAAGCACAAGTGGTAAGATCAGAGCCAGTGGTGGTGCAATGGTCAGAGTGTCAGACTAGGCCACAGGAGACCAGGGTTCGAATCCTCAGTCAGCCATGGAAAATATATCTGTGCCTTATGTTTCTATTTAGTGACCACTCCTCTGTTGCGATACCTAAAGGGTTTGGGGAGCCCCCAATACACTTCAATTTGCCCTTTAGAAAAATCACACTCACTTTGGCCACCGGCAGGCTGAGATGAGGCCTCTGGAGAGCTGAGCATGGGCCAATGTGGCTCTCGCTTGCCACCCACCGCCAACACCCTTGACTCACCCATGGGAGACAGTTAGCATCTCTTTGCCCCGTGCAGCCCTTCAGCTGCCCAGCGCTTCTGGAAACCCCGCAACGCCCCAGTGGCCACCCCTTTCTTCCCTCCTTTTGAGACAAATGCAATCGGTTGCTCACCCCCCACTTCTTCTGCGTGTCTTGTTGCTGCAGGGAGACAGTGGGAGCCCCCTCATGTGCAAGGAAGAGGCATCTGAGCCGTTTTGGGTGATTGGAGTCACCAGCTGGGGCCAAGACTGTGGCAAAGCACATCGGCCGGG
Organism: Podarcis bocagei; assembly: GCF_964188305.1. Taxonomy (NCBI): domain Eukaryota; kingdom Metazoa; phylum Chordata; class Lepidosauria; order Squamata; family Lacertidae; genus Podarcis; species Podarcis bocagei. The sequence goes on from NC_138135.1 coordinate 4,522,515, forward strand.
AGTCTACGCCGCCACACAGCCCTTGTATGCCTGGGTGAATGGGTGGGCAGGACCCATGCCCCAGCCCCCACCCACCCCAGAGCCTGCCCCTTCGGCACCCCGGAAGCTGAAGACACCTCACGTCACTATCTTATTCCATCCTCCGACAAACCCTTTCCATTGGTCTGAGACCAGCAGCAAGCCCACAGCGTCATCGCAGCCAAAGCCACAAGAGGAGACCACATCCACAAGCACATCTCAACCCACACCCACTCCCGAAACCAAGCCTGAAACCACATCCCAACCCACGCCCGAAACCAAGCCTGAAACCACATCTCAACCCACGCCCGAAACCAAGCCTGAAACCACATCTCAACCCAAACCCACACCAGAAACCAAGCCTGAAACCACATCCCAACCCACGCCCAAAACCAAGCCTGAAACCACATCTCAACCCAAACCCACACCAGAAACCAAGCCTGAAACCACATCTCAACCCACACCAGAAACCAAGCCTGAAATCACATCTCAACCCACACCAGAAACCAAGCCTGAAACCACAACTCAGCCCAAACTCACACCAGAAACCAAGCCTAAAACCACATCCCAACCCACGCCCGAAACCAAGCCTGAAACCACATCTCAACCCACACCAGAAACCAAGCCTGAAACCACATCTCAACCCATGCCAGAAACCAAGCCTGAAACCACAACTCAACCCACACCAGAAACCAAGCCTGAAACCACATCTCAACCCAAACCCAAACCCAGAACTCCAACCAAGCCCACAATCACAATTCATTTCAAGCCTGCAACTCAAACCAAGCCTGAAACCCAATCTCATCCCAAACCCACGTCAACACCTCCAACCAAGCCCACAATCACAATTCATTTCAAGCCTGCAACTCAAACCAAGCCTGAAACCCAATCTCATCCCAAACCCACATCAATACCTCCAACCAAGCCCACAATCACAATTCATTTCAGGCCTGCAACCCCAACTCAAACCAAGCCTGAAACCCAATCTCAACCCAAACCTACGTCGACACCTCAAACCAAGCCCACAATCACAATTCATTTGAGGCCTGCAACCCCACCCAAACTAAGACCCCCACTTCCACCGCAGGCAAAGCCAGAACACATACCTCAACCTGAGCCAGAGACCCCTCCTCTGCCAATGCCCAAAGTCCCACCTCAGGCTAAGATACCAACCAGACCTGAACCAAATATCACAGCCTCACCTCAAAGGAAGCCAGAAACCACAACTCAACCAAAGAGCACACCTCCAACAGACCCAGAAATCATACCTCAGCCAAAGCCCGCATCCCCTCCTCAAACAGATCCAGATGGCATACCTGCATCTCAGCCACCTCCCAACCCCCCAACTCCACCTCAACCTGAGAACAGCACTACGCCAGAAGTGAAGCCCCCGTCCCTACCTCAAACTGTGTCCAACACCTCACTTGAACCCAATAATGAAACACAACCTGAGATGGAGCTAGATGTATCACCTGAGCATGAGCATGAACATGAGCACAAGCCTGGAGGACCAAATGTGTATGAGTATGAACATCAACATGAGCATGAACATGAACATGAGCATGAGCATGAGCATGAACATGAGCATGAACATGAGTATGAACATGAACATGAGCATGAACATGGGACAGGAGAGCCTTATGCATATGAGTACGAGCATGAGTATGAGGCTGGAGGGCCACCTGAGCATGAAACCCCACTGGAACCCATGACGGAAGTGCCATCGGAACCTGTGACAGAAGCCCCATCAACACCCACAGCAGAAGCGACATCGAAACCCACAACAGAAGTCCCATCAAAACCTACAACCGAAGCTCCATCAACACCCACAGAAGTCCCATCAAAACCCACAACCGAAGCTCCATCAACACCCACAGAAGCCCCATCAACACCCACAACCGAAGCTCCATCAACACCCACAGAAGCCCCATCAAAACCCACAACCGAAGCTCCATCAACACCCACAGAAGTCCCATCAAAACCCACAACCGAAGCCCCATCAACACCCACAGAAGCCCCATCAAAACCCACAACCGAAGCTCCATCAACACCCACAGAAGTCCCATCAAAACCCATGACAGAAGCCCCATCAACATCAACAGAAGTCCCATCAAAACCCACAACTGAAGCTCCATCAACACCCACAGAAGCCCCATCAAAACCCACAACCAAAGCTCCATCAACACCCACAGAAGCCCCATCAAAACCCATGACAGAAGCCCCATCAACATCAACAGAAGTCCCATCAAAACCCACAACTGAAGCTCCATCAACACCCACAGAAGCCCCATCAAAACCCATGACAGAAGCCCCATCAACATCCACAGAAGTCCCAACAAAACCCACAACCGAAGCCCCATCAACACCCACAGAAGCCCCATCAAAACCCATGACAGAAGCCCCATCAACACCCATAGAAGTCCCAACAAAACCCACGACTGAAGCCCCATCAAAACCCACAGAAGCCCCATCAAAACCCATGACAGAAGCCCCATCAACACCCACAGAAGTCGCATCAAAACCCACAACCGAAGCTCCATCAACACCCATAGAAGTCCCAACAAAACCCACGACTGAAGCTCCATCAACACCCACAGAAGCCCCATCAAAACCCATGACAGAAGCCCCATCAACACCCACAGAAGTCGCATCAAAACCCACAACCGAAGCTCCATCAACACCCATAGAAGTCCTAACAAAACCCACGACTGAAGCCCCATCAAAACCCACAGAAGCCCCATCAAAACCCATGACAGAAGCTCCATCAACAACCACATCCGAAGCTCCATCAACAACCACAGAAGTCCCATCAAAACCCACAACCGAAGCTCCATCAACACCCACAGAAGCCCCATCAAAACCCACGACAGAAGCCCCACCAGAACCCACCACGAAAGCCCCAGCACCTCAGCCCAAGCCAGAAGCCCCAGCTGCCCCCAAGCCCCAGAAAAATACCAATACCACAGTGGCCTCTTTCTTCAGACTGCTTCAGAAATTCTTGCATGCTGCCAGGGAGGAGAAGTTGACCGAGCTGGAACTCAAGAAGAAAGGTGCAGATTCTCTCCCGGATTCAGGAGCGGAGAAAAGGAATCCTTGCGCGCAGGCGAAGAACTCCAAAGCGCCCCTGGCACGCGAGTGCCTCACCAAAGTCAGTAGGTCTTAGCAGAGTGACTGCCAAATAGTACCCCTAAAAGGAACTCTTGCGTCAGATTTTGTATTGAATCCAGAAGGAAATAAACTTTTATGTTTGTTACCTGCGTGTGATGCTCGTCTTGCCACACACAACCACCCTCCTGAGGCCAGTTCTGCTCAGCACCACACTCTGGTGCTGTTGGCCACCTGGAAAACTGACTGCTTGTATTCTTCCTCGCTGTATTGTAAATTGTAAGGTGCGGGGGAATCCTACGATTGCGTGCAAGCAGACAGAAGGAAACAGAGGCAGCCCTGGGGTTGTCTTTTACGACTGTTAGGTGGTGACCCCACTGGGCGCGGTAATCCAGTCAGGGGAAAAGGGAGGCAGACTATGTTTAGGGCACTGTTTCCAGCCCCTTCCCCTTTTCAGGGTGAGCAGAGTGGATCCTAAAAAGAGCTGCTCAGTCATGGATGCAGCTGCCGAGCTGCTTAACAGCCTCATTCCTTGACTGAATCTGTGTCCACCACCCATGTGCCGGTTCATGACTAGGGGCTTCCAGATTTCACGATCCTGTCCCCGGTACTATTTGCCGATCGCCATGGGACTTTGGGGGTTTGGGTTGGGTTTTTGGAAGACGCCTGTGCGTGAATTTGTTTTATGTGTGTAGATCAGTGCACGCTGACCAACGCAGAGTCTTCGCAGTAGGGCTCTGTTCTGATGGCATGGAGTAGCCACGACAAACCGGTAGATTCCTATCTGCTGCATCCTTCACCCGCCTACACAGGCGTTGTAACATACCACTTGTTATCATCCGCCTGTTCTGCCGTTGAGGACTTCTTGGATCATTCTTTGTCCAGCTCCTTCCCTTTGACCTTACCGCCTTGGGTGACCCTGCTGGGAGTGCAAGATTCCCGACGGCTTCGCTCACAAGGGTCATAGGAACATGCAAGCCCACTCACCACAAGGTGATGATCGAGTGAGTGGGTGTCTAATATGGGACACAGGTGGCACTGTGGTCTAAACCAACGAGCCTCTTGGGCTTGCTGATCAGGTTGGTGGTTCGAATCTCAGTGATGGGGTGAGCTCCCGTTGCTCTATCCCAGCTCCTGCCAGCCTAGCAGTTAGAAAGCACACCAGTGCAAGTAGATAAATAGGTACCGCTGTGGCAGGAAGGTAAACGGCATTTCCGAGAGCTCTGGTTTCTGTCACGGTGTTCAGTTGTGCCAGAAACAGTTTAGTCATGCTGGCCACGACCCGGAAAGCTGTCTGTGGACAAACTCCAGCTCCCTCAGCCTGAAAGCAAGATGAGCGCTGAAACCCCATAGTCGCCTTTGACTGGACTGGAGCATCCAGAGGTCCTTTCTTTGTCTAATCCTCTTTCACAGCCACCTACGCTAGTGGCCAAAATTGTGGAAACCTTTTGGGGAAAGTTTCTTTCCGAGGTTTGATGGCTCAGAACATCACTTTCTTTTGGAGCAATACCATAAAATTATATATCAACAGAAAGATAATTTAATGAAGAATGTAGTGCAATAACTTTTATGAAGGATTATTTATTACAACAGCAGTCATAAAGAAGAAATGTGAAGCACATAGAAAAAAACGATATATACAAAAATTCTCACCATGTCAGTTAATATTTAGTTTGGTAACGTTTAGCTTTAATTACAGCCTTACAACGCCTTCCCATGGAGTGAACAAAGTTTTTTAGTTCTGCATCTGTAATAATGTGAAACCAAGATTGAATTAATGCCTCTATTAATTGGGTTTTAATGCTGGATTGCTTTTAACAGGTTTCTTCAGTCAGTTCCACAGATTTTCAGTTGGGTTAAAGGTCTGGGCTATGTATTTTTGGGCATTTACATTCGCATTAATGATGCAAATTCTGCCCACACCTTTTGCTGTCATACAGCCCCAGATCATAACACTAACTGGGTCTTTCATGGTAGATGTAATGCAAGTAGGATGTAAATCTCTAATTCTTCTCCTAGCATATTTCATGCCATCACTACCAAGCAAGGAGATTTTGCTCTCATCACTCCAAATAACACTGTCCCAGTGTTCCGCTGTCCAGTTAACATGGGTTTTAGCCCAGTTTAATCTTTTTAACCTTTGTCTGAGAGATAACAATGGCTTTTTCCTTGGAATTCCAGCATTTAGACCATATTCCTGCAGTCTGCGCCGAACAGTCCTTGCACTCAATTTCACATTACACTGCACCATGTCATCTTGTATATACCCAGATGATTTTCTTCTGTCACGTAGGCACAGTATCTCAATTCTTCTATCATCACTTCTTGTGCATCTTTTCAAGCCTTTACTAGTCTGATTTTGTAGTGACTGAGTCTCCTTATACCTCTTGGTCAAGTTTCCACCAATCTTTCTTCTAATTTCTTCATAACTGTAGCCTTCTTCACTTAATAGTACTATTTTACATCGCTTCCTGGGTGACCAGTCAACTCTTTGCACCATTTCTTTAATTTTATTATGTTTTACAAGCTCACTATATGAAAGAACACCAAAAAAATAACCCAAAGAACTTGAAAGCAATCACATAACACACTGACAAATGTCCTCCTCTCAGCTCCAGTACATAACATCAATAGCTGAATCCTACTGTGACCTGATTGGATCACTGCCAAAACAAGATGACACCTGATTGGCTCTCTAAACACATGCTCATTGGCTACATTTAAATGAAGAAAAGCTACTGCATTATCAACCTAAGCAAGTTGTGCTTACTTTTTCTGGTTATTTGGCTATAACTTTTGATAGAATACAGATAATTGAACATTACATTCTTCATGAAATGATCTTCCCATTGATAAAGAATTTTACGGCATTACTCCAAAAGAAAGTGGTGTTATCAAACCTCAAAAATACATGTTTTCCAAAAGGTTCCCCCAGTTTTGGCTGCTAGGGTGGGCTGGTGGCCATCCCTGCCTCCTGAGGTCTGATCCAGCCACAGGGCTCTTCTTGCTTACGCCAACCTGACTTCCTTTGCTTCCTTGGAGAGAATGCAAGAAAACAGGGGTGTCCAACAGGTTGATCTGGATCGACTGGTCAATCCCCTGGAGGTTTTGGTAGATCACTGGCTCCTCCATCCGGCCCCTCCCCCGTCCTGTAGATCGCTAGAACGGAAGTGATGCTGTCTCCTTAGCGACCGATCGCTGAGCACTTTTCATTCATTAAACCTGAAAACACCCCCCCCAAAAAAGGATGTTCCTCTCTAAAAAAAGCTCAACAACTGAACACCCACCCCCTGAGGTTGAACATAATCATGTGAGTAGATCGCGGTCTCTTAGAAGTTGCATGTCCCTGCAAAAAAGTTCTCCAAACTCTGCCGCAAGTCCTTCAAATATTTATTTCTGAAGGCAGACGCCATCCACAATAGCTCATGGCTGAAGATCCCCAAGATGTGGGGCGGGGGGGATCCGTGAGCCCAACTCCCACCAAACCATATATTCCCCCCCACCTCCCCAGCATTCTTAAGGGGAGGGAACTGCTACGGGTTCTCTGCCTGGTCACCCACACCACAAGGATCCAGAGGAGCAGAGCTGATCTCTGTCAGGTTGCCTCTCTTAGGGAGAGAGGGCCGGCACCTCTGTGCAGGGACCACTGCTCCCCACCCCCAAGTCCCTGCCAAACTGGGCGCCCCTAGCTACTCGAGGAAGTGGATCTAGGCCACCCCATTCCCTGGCCTCAGGTTGACGGGGGATTTTCTTCTGGGCTGTTCTCCTCTTTGTCAGTCGAGTCCTCCCCCTTCTTCTCCAGTTCGAAATTCTGAAAGAAGACAAGAGAAAATTGGAACAGCAAAACATCAGAGAAAAAGGCCAGTCCACCTCTTGGGGGGCTCTGGCATGGAATCTTTCCTTCCAAGTCCTTCTCAGTTCCAACAGTCACTACAGGCAGCAGCAATTGAGGCTTCTGCTGTCCCAGTTTGCATCTGCCTATCTGAGTTTGTCTATAAAGAAGGCTGATCGCCAAAGAATGGATTATTTTGAATTATGGTGCTGGAGGAGACTCTTGAGAGTCCCATGGACTGCCAGAAGATCAAACCTATCCATTCTGAAGGAAATCAGCCCTAAGTGCTCACTGGAAGGACAGATCCTGAAGCTGAGGCTCCAAGACTTTGGCCACCTCATGAGAAGAGAAGACTCCCTGAAAAAGACCCTGATGTTGGGAAAGATGGAGGGCACAAGGAGAAGGGGACGACAAAGGACGAGATGGTGGGACAGTGTTCTTGAAGCTACCAGCATGAGTTTGACGAAACTGTGGGAGGCAGTGGAAGACAGGAGTGTCTGGCGTGCTCTGGTCCAGGGGGTCACGGAGAGTATTTAAATTACTGTTCTTGTATTAATTTTTTTTTTTTTTTTTTTGCAAAGTGCCAATTGAACACAGGGCATACACTAACTATTAAGTACGACTACCACCCGTCCCAGTAAGGAGGAAGCCACTGTTGCCATCACCCTGTTCCTCTTGCCGCAGCACCTGGCTTTTCTGTCACAGAAGAAACAAGGGCCTTGCTGCTCTGGCTGTTTTTTATTGCTCAATCCCTGACAGCAGCTGCTCTCACCTGCAGCCAGAAGCGAGAGTAGCAGGGAAGAGCAGGTATGGCCACAGAGGAAAAGGAAAGTAGCCGGAGCCTGTAGCTGCTCAAAGTGGAAGTGCGGCAGGGGTGGGACTGGCAGCGGGGCTCATGAGCCAAGGCAAGGGGTGAAAAGGGGCTCTTCAGCCGCAGCCAGCTGTAGTGGCTATCAAAACCAGAGGTCACTACAGGTTCGCAGGGGCTTCAAAGCAGTTCAATTACCGTATTTTTCACTCTATAAGGCGCACTTTCCCCCTCCTAAAAAGTAAAGGAAAATGTGTGTGCGTCTTATGGAGTGAAGGCAGACGGGAGGCTCTGCTCAGTGCTTCCTTTAAAGAGCCACTGCCCTTCTCCCTCCTCGGGGAAAAGCCCCTAAGAGCCGCACACATACTCCGCATGCTCTTTAAAGGGAGCGCGGCTCTTGGGGGAGCCTTCCACCCACTGCCCGGGAGAGGCTGCACGTGGCTATCCCATAAGCCAGGACTGCAAACGGGATTGCTGCACAGCGATCCCGCTTGTTGTTCTGGCTTCTGCCTTAGCCATGTGAAGCCTCTTCCGGGCAGGGGGAGCCTTCATCCCGCTGCCCAGGAGGCTTCGCGCGGCTGTCCCAGAAGCCAGAACAGCAAGAGGTTATACCAGAAGCCAGATCCCTCTTGCTGTTCTGGCTTCTGGGATTCAGAATATTTTTTTTTCTTGTTTTCCTCCTCCAAAAACTAGGTGCGTCTTATGGTCTGGTGCGTCTTATAGAGTGAAAAATACAGTAAAAGGCAGTTCAGTTGCTGTGATCCCTGCATTGCAGGGGTTTGGTCTAGATGACCCCCCTGGGTCCCTTCCAACTCTATAAAGTGCTGGGTTCTATGCTCTCCCAAAGGAATGCGGCGCAAGTCTCCAAGGGCTTGGGTGCCTCACAAGGACAGGGTGTGGGAACACACTGGGGAGATTTGCTCTTACTTCCAGTTCCTTCAAGACTTCATCCATAAAGTCTTCTGAATTCTGTTTGTAGGCCACAGCCAGCTTGATGGCATCGTTGAAGACCTGGTGGGAGAGGGAGACCACTGAAGAGGTAAGAAGGTGGGCTCTGGGTTTCTCCCACCCCTTTTTCCACCGTAGGAGGGCGGCTGCCAAGCCGATTCCACCACCCATCAGCTCCTCCCCCCAGGAAGCCTGCCAGCCGCAGGTCCTGCCTCCCTCCCAGGCGAAAGCTCTCTCCTACCTTCACCACATTGGTGCCATCTGCAGCAGACACAAAATAGAAGGGAAGGTTGAACTTCCGCGGAAAGCTGAAGCCTTTCTGAGTCACCTTCATGTCAGCTGGAGGAGCAAAAGAGGAGGTCATTGCTCAAGGAGCCATTGTGGGGAAGGCACACTACCTAGGTAGCGCCCGCTTGATCATTTAAAAAAGCAAGGCATGCAAGTTTAATAAAGCGCTCATCTTTCTCCCTGTGATTGCTATTGTTTAAAATACAAAGTCTAGTACAATGATGTTGAAAAACTGCTCCATGAATAGGGGGCAGGAAGGAAGGTGGTTAACGTCACTAATGCTAGCCACTCAGTGCTGTGCCCAACCAGCTTCTGCAGAACTACCTTCCTCCACTGGCTCCGACCCAGGAGAGAAAGCAGATTATTTTCATTACTGCATTCAGAAAAGAACTGGCTTTCTGGGCAGGATTGACGCCAGCGGAGCAGTGGGAGCTGGTCAACTCGGGCAAATGGGGCACTGCCCTGCCAATCAGTTCACCCTCAGCCAGCCGCCTATCAAGGATTCTGAAGTCCAGAGGCTGAGTGCTAAGTTGAAAAGCAACAAGTTAAAGTGGCCTGACACTCCCCTACACTCTTTTTGCCCCCCCTTCTCTTTGATATGAGGGATTTCTCTGTTCCCCTCTTTAAGTGTGTGCTGCAGGGGAGTACGGCAGGGTCTTTGCAGTGGTGGCACCCCATGCGCAATAGCCTCCCTTGCTGCAAGATTGCCACAAGAGTGCCTGGGCTAAAATTGTCTATCAAAAACTTCACTCTTGTGGTTTATCACAACAGCTACTCACTTTGGGTTTTAGTAAAGCAAACAGTCTAATTTGTCAGCTCCTATGATAACGAGCGTCAGAACAACTTGGCCACAATAAGGAAATTCTGCCCGTGGTAAGACTATTTTCCACCTTCCCATTTCGACTCTCTGGCACCCTATCTGCATAACCTAGCAATTTTAAAATACAGACACGCTTTTGCTCTCGCAAGATTGAATGTATTGCCCTCGGCTGTACTTGAGGGACGATTCCAACAGATTTCTCACGAGAAACGCTTCTGTCCCTGTGGAGATGGCAGTACCGATTCGGTGGCACGTGCCCTTTTGGCTTGCACTCTTTATAAAGACTTGAGGAATGAGGTCATCACCCCTGTTTTATTGTCCATTCCGGGTCGCCTGACCACTGCCACAGCATCCTTTCTCTTGGCAGATCAAGAGAAGCAGGTGACAGCAAATGTTGCAAGGTTTTTATCTGGGGCAGTTGGAATAAGATCTACTATTTGACCATTGATTCAAAACCCTAAAATGTATTTTATGTAATTGACTTTTTATTTCTGTTCTTTGTATATTGCATTGTTGTTTCATTGCTATGGCTGACGCAAATAACGATTTATTATTTATTATTTATTATTTATGCCTTGTGGCAGCCAGCAGGAATTTCTGCTTCTTTGCTATGCGGGAAGGGAAGGGATTCTCCGACCACTGAACTCATCCTGCTGCCCAACAGATGCTCCTAATTCATGTGGTTGCTGAGGCTTGTGAGCTTTGCTTTTACAACTACAGGCCAGCACACATCTGATCTCTCCCCCAGTGATCCTCCAGAGCTCCAAGGAGACCCACCGTCGATTTTGTTGGCAACCACAATGCAAGGGATCTGGGGGCGGAATTCCCGCAGCTCCTTGTACCAACTGCTCAGGTTCTTGTAGGTGACCTTTCTCTGGACGTCAAAGACCTGGCAAGAGAGAGGGGAAGAGCCCATTGCAGACACAGGTGGCACTCTGGCCTGAAATAGTCAAGAATCCAGTCCAAACCCCGGCAATCACAGCTAAAGAATCCATTAAAGATGGCTATCCAACTTCTGCTTAGAAACCTCCAAGGGAGGAGAGTCCACCACCTTCCCAGGAAGCCCGTTCCACCACTGAATGACTCTTACAGCCAAAAAGTTTTTGGTGTTTCGCAACTTTGACCTGTTGCAGGACCTTAGCCAGACCTTAGCAGAGCATATGCAGCGTTCCGAAAAGCAATCAGTTGCAGGCAGGATGGACGAAGCAGGAACAAAATGCTGCTACCAGTAACTTGTTTACTTAGAGGTGTTTATTATTTACAGCAGACGTCAAGTTACTCTGTACAAGAACAGAACAGATACGGATCTTAACTAGCTCTCTCTTAACAAACGCCAAACGACTCCACACTGACCAACAACCTTTCCAGTCGGTTAGGTCATAAGTCATCATGCCTGTGTGAGACCTCAACCAATGGTGGAGCTGTACCTAAGGTCTCATATCTCCAGGCAGAATTACTCCTCTGCCCAGTACCCTTGGCTTTCGGCCAACTCTTAATTGACTTCGTGTGAAGCTGCACGCAGAAGAAAAATCTCAACACTCCCTCACAGCTCACACGGAGCAATTAACTTCTGAGCACATACAAAGTATTTCATCCAACTTTGCAAACCCAAACATTCACACATTTGCTTGTTTTTTACAAACAACAACGGTTTCGTCAAGATGTCAGCAATGTTTGACGTCCCCAAAAGTTTGACCTAATTATGGAATCACAGAGTTGGAAGGGACCCTGAAGATCATCTTGTCCAATCTCCTGCAATGCAGAAATTTGCACCCTCCCTATACAGGGATCAACTCGACCTAACGTTTAGTTGGAATCTCCCTTCTTGCAATTTGAAGCCACTGGTTTGGGTCCTCCCCACAGGAGCAGCAGAAGAGAGGGTAGGCCCCGAACCAGTAACTTGAGGGGCTGGCTGGGGGGGACGGGGATGGCAGAATTGCAGGGTCCAAATGCCTCCAGGGAAAAGCATGCTCTGCGGAAGCTAGCAGGAATGCCAAAGGCCTCCAGTCTTAAACGAAGTCGTGTTTTGCAGCATGCGAAGAGTGATCCCCTGCCCCACGGCTGACCAAGAGAAACCACAGTGCAACAGACCCACAGCTGGGGCAACAGTGCCCCCTCCCAGCAACTGAGCTCTTGGGAGCTCCTTATTTATTCAATTTATATTTCACCCTTCCCTCCCAAAGGAGCTCACGTCGGCAAACTGATTTTACTGCAGTATGGTTTCATGTTTTTATATTCTTGTAAACCACTGTGACATATTTATATGATACAGTGGTATATAAATATTTTATATAAATAAAATAAAAACACCAGTAATGAACACTTAAAAATATATCTGAAAACACTTTAAAACAATCAGTCTCCCATCCAATGGTTTTAGGACTGCCATCAAACACATGGGTAAAGAGGAATGTTTAAAAATTATTCCCAGGAGTCAATATTACAGGAGGCAACCTCACCAGGGAGCCGTGGTTCCCAACATGGGGCACACGCCACACAGAGGGGCAATTAAATTTTTAAGGGGGACAATTCGAGAACGAGTCATTAACAGTGAATGGCCTTTTAGGCTTCCTCCACGTGAATATGAGTTTGCTTTTTGAATAACAAGAATTATACGTCATGGGGGGGGGGGACCAGAATTTTAGAGATGCTTAAGGGACGCAGGTGGCGCTGTGGGTTAAACCACAGAGCCTAGGACTTGCCAATCAGAAGGTCAGCGGTTCAAATCCCCGCGACGGGGTGAGCTCCCGTTGCTCGGTCCCTGCTCCTGCCAACCTAGAAGTTCGAAAGCACGTCAAAGTAAACGGCGTTTCCGTGCGCTGCTCTGGTTCACCAGAAGCGGCTTAGTCATGCTGGCCACATGACACGGAAGCTGTACGCCAGCTCCCTCGGCCAGTAAAGCGAGATGAGCGCCACAACCCCAGAGTCAGTCATGACTGGACCTAATGGTCAGGGGTCCCTTTACCTTTTAAGTGGGGCATGGCCAAAAAAAGGTTGGAAACCACTGCTGGGGAGGAAATTGCACCCATGGAAGGCTCTGACACGGAAAGGGCTGATAAGCCCACCTCCAGAGTCAAAGGTTTCTTCAGATACCACTTTCCTCAAGCACTCAGGCTTCATGGTCTTAACGACCAGATCCCGTTTCCGAAACGGGAGTCCGTTCAACTCCTGGAACTGTTTGAAAACTTCCTGCACTTAATTGGAAGCCGCTTCGGATGTTCGGATTCCAAAAAACGTTTGCAAACCGGGACACTCAATTCCGGGTTTGTGGTGCCCAGGAGCAAATTTGTTCGGTACCACTGTACCTTTTTATAACGGCAGCCAAGATTTTTTCCCCTTGGATGTGCAAAATTCTGCACAGGATTTCCTACTGTAGAATCCCGGCTCTGCAGAATACTGACATCCCATAACACGAGTCGCATACGGTAGTCTAGGCTGACCCAGAACAAGCAGGGGCAAAGACGGGGCAAGATGCTCCGTGGGAGAGCTTGGCGAAGCACGCACAGCACAGCCCGAGCCAAAGCCTCGCCCGAACTTCTCAAAGCCACACCAGGCTTCCCCGCTTCCAGCCTGCCACCCCTGGTGCCCCCTCTGCAGCCCCCGCCCCAAAGGCAGCCCACTCACTTACCATGATGCAGGCGTGAGCCTTGTAGTAGTAGGAAGCATGCATGCTCTGGAAGCGCTCCTGCCCAGCCGTGTCCCAGAAGTCTGAAAAGCAGGAATGGCCCATGGCTGCATTAACCACAGCGGGGAAGAAAGCTCCACTTCTAGCTTACCCAGGGGTTTAGAAAGTTGGTGCAGGGTTTAATCTGCTCCCAGCCTATCTTAACTTTTAAAGTTAGCGCTGAGGAGGTCGCTTCGTGATAATTCTATCGCTTTACATTTCTTGGAAAGCGGAAATCCCTCTGAGGTTTTCTGATGATCAAAGTGGTGTGCAAATGAATAAATAAAGAAATAAATCTCTAGATCAGCGGTTCTCAACCTGTGGGTCCCCAGATGTTGTTGGACTACAACTCCCACCATCCCTGAGCTCTGGCCTTGCTAGCTAGGGGTGATGGGAGTTGTAGTTTAACAACATCTGGGGTCCCACAGGTTGAGAAAGGCTGCTCTAGATACAAGCACGCTCTGGTCAGAATCCTTCTTGAGAGATTAGCAGGTGAAGGAGGATATAGAAGCTCTTCCTGCATCGCCAAGGGCAACAGGAAACAAGGCTTCCTGTCTGTGATCTGCCTGGCTCATCTTTTCCCGGCCCCAGCTAGTCCACCCCTGGTAGCTCACTACTGGGTGGGGTGGGGGTGGGGGAGGGGGAAAGGAGGAAGCAAAGAAAATTTAATATCTCACCCAACTTCTGTATTTACTCCTTGATGATGAGCCTGAGTAAACCAAAACTCACTGGGTGTGAAACTTTTTCTCTTACCTGCTTTGCTTTCTGTGCTCCCCCTCCCCCCCCAAAAAAAACTTGCCCAGGGTCTCCTCCTCTTTATTATTATGTATTTCATAAAAATTATGCACTGCTTGATTATAAAACAAACAAACAAACAAACAAACAAACAAACAAACCTCAAAGTGGCTTGCAAAAAACTTATCAACAAGAGAAGTTAAGAATAATTTGAGACTTTCGAAAAGTGAAAATAACAATAGGCTGAAAACATATTAAAACTCGCATCAACTGGGTTTTTAACATCTATATGAAGCCGCTGGGAGAGATCATCAGGGGGTTTGGGCTGGGTGTTCACCAGTATGCGGATGACACCCAGCTCTACCTCTCTTTCAAATCAGAACCAGTAGAGGCAGTAAAGGTCCTGTGTGAGTGCCTGGAGGCAGTTGGAGGATGGATGGTGGCTAACAGATTGAGGTTGAATCCTGACAAGACAGAAGTACTGTTTTGGGGGACAGGGGGTGGGTGGGTATGGAAGACTCTCTGGTCCTGAATGGGGCAACTGTACCCCTGAAGGACCAGGTGCGCAGCCTGGGAGTCATTTTGGACTCACAGCTGTCCATGGAGGAGCAGATCAGTTCTGTGTCCGTAGCAGCTGTCTACCAGCTCCATCTGGGATGCAGGATGAGATCCTCCCTGCCCGTGGACTGTCTCACCAGAGTGGTGCATGCTCTGGTTATCTCCTGCTTGGACTATTGCACTGCGCTCTACAAGGGGCTACCTTTGAAGCTGACCCGGAAACTACAATTAATCCAGAATGCGGCAGCTAGACTGGTGACTGGGAGTGGCCGCCAAGACCATATAACACCGGTCCTGAAAGACCTACATTAGCTCCTAGTACGTTTCCGAGCACAATTCAAAGGGTTGGTGCTGACCTTGAAAACCCTAAACGGCCTCGGCCCAGGATACCTGAAGGAGCATCTCCACCCCCATCGTTCTGCCCGGACACTGAGGTCCAGCGCCAAGGGCCTTCTGGCGGTTCCCTCGCTGTGAGAAGCCAAGTTACAGGAAACCAGGCAGAGGGCCTTCTCGGTAGTGGCACCCACCCTGTGGAACGCCCTCCCACCAGATGTCAAAGGAATAAACAACTATCTGACATTCAGAAGACATCTGAAGGCAGCCCTGTTCAGGGAAGTTTTTTAATGACTGATGTTTTAACGTATTTTTAATCTTCTGTTGGAAGCTGCCCAGAGTGACTGGGGAAACCCAGCCAGATGGGCGGGGTATAAGTAATAAATTATTATTATATTATTATAATGCTAAATACATCATAAATGAGCCACCATAGCTGCTAGAGGACCATGAACGTTTGTGTCCCAAGCTTTTTAGACTTGCTGAAACGCAGGGGGCGCTGTGTGTTAAACCACAGAGCCTAGGACTTGCCGATCAGAAGGTTGGCGGTTCGAATCCCCGCGATGGGGTGAGATCCCATTGCTCGGTCCCTGCTCCTGCCAACCTAGCAGTATGAAAGCACCTCAAAGTGCAAATAGATAAATAGGTACCGCTATGGCGGGAAGGTAAGCGGCGTTTCCGTGCGCTGCTCTGGTTCGCCAGAAGTGGCTTAGTCCTGCTGGCCACATGACCCGGAAGCTGCACACCGGCTCCCTCGGCCAGTAAAGCGAGATGAGCGCCAGAACCCCAGAGTCGGCCATGGCTGGACCTAATGGTCAGGGGTCCCTTTACCTTTACCCATATACGAAACCCAAGGGGCATACTGGTTGCCACATGTCATTTCCCTCCCCAGCTCTCCTACTACCCCACTAAACTTTGCATGAATCCACTGGGAGGTTTCCTGATCTGAAAGGGGCAAGATGCAAGCAGCTTCCCCCAGAGCTGGTGCCACTCTGAAAGGGAGTAGGAGAGACCCCTGTTCCCGAGTCCCACGGGGCCCAAAGCTGCCCTGCCCAGCAAGGCTCTCACCCACGAGGATCGTCTTGCCATCCACGGTGGCTGTATGCTTGTAGAGTGTCAGGGCGAAGGTGGAGAGCTGGTGAGGCTTGCTGCGGGTGCGAGTCAAGGCGCCTTTCAAGCAATGTCACCGTTTTTAAATCTAACCATGTGTGCACCAGAGAAACTTGATATCAGATGGCCGTCATTCCACCGTTAAGCAACAGATGCAGCCGTCAGCTACCTGCCAGGACACCTCCCTGCCCTTTTATTGCTTATTTATTTTATTTATCTACCACTCTACATCGAAAGATTTCAGGGCGGTTCACGGAAAAAATACAGGATAAAAACAAGTAAGTGAAACAAAACAGCAAAACTATAATGCCCCCCCCCCCGACACATTTAAAAGGCTGTAGAATATTAATCCACCAAAACCCTGGTTGAAGAAAAATATTATAAGCAAAATGACTATTAGGTATTTAAACCATTTCCGCTCCCTATCAAAGAAAAGTGTCCACCCAAAACACCTAATACTTCATTAATTAATATAAGAGAAGCTTATATTATACACCTATTGCTCAGGCGAGGGGGTTCACTTAAAAGGTGAAACTAATATATGAGATATCACACTTATAACAAATAAAGGCTTGACATATCTCGCTTTGCATGTCATGAGTCTATCTCATATATTAGTTTCACCTTTTAAGTTGAATTACTGAAATAAATGAACTTTTCCACGCTATTCTAATTTTTCAAGTTTCAGCTGTATGTGGGGGAGGTGTATACAGTATGCAAAAACGGATAAGCTGCAGACAGAATTGTAGAAGGGACCCTGGGGGGTCATCAAGTCCAACTCTCTGCAATGCAGGAATTACGCAGCTCTCCCATATGGGGATCAAACCTGCAACCTTGGCATTATCAGCATCGCAATCTAACCCAGGCTTTCCCAAACTTGGGTCTCCAGCTGTTTTGGGACTACAATTCCATTCCCATCATCCCTGATGACTGGTTGTGCTAGCAAAGGATGATGGGAGTTGTAGTCCATAAAGCGGCTGGAGGCCCAAGTATGGAAACTGCTCTAACCAATAAGAGCCGTTGCTGTGAGTGCAAGGGAGTTTTAATCTCAAACAAGCAAAGGAATTAAATGCCGCCAACACCCTCACCCCTTTCTGGGCTGCAGTTTGTGTAAGTTTGCAAGATCTCAAAGGATACAACCCATCCAGGAGAAAGCGTTCCATTAACCTGAAAGAGAAGGAAACAGAAGCCTAGTGAGGAATGGGCCCGTTCAGAAAAATCACAGAGGTGTAAAGATAAAAAGGCTTTTTTTGGCCACAGACTCCTCCCCCAACTCTCAGAATAATCTGCATCCTCCATTCTGAGCTGCGCCACAGAATACGGACTTTTTGGCTACTTGCAAAAATGGCTACACTCTACTTCTGGGGCCAATGGGAGTTGTAGTCCCAAATCAGCGCCAGATTTAGGTATAAGCTAAACAAGCTATAGCTTAGGGCCCCACTCTCTTGGGGGGGCCCCAAAAAATTGAAAGGCAAAAAACCTGGATGTACATTTCCAAAATAGAAGATGAAAAACCAATAAAATAAAACCTACATCCAGCAACAGTGTTTTGTGTTGTGTAGGCTCCTCTGATGTAAGTCATGGGCCCCACCTGCTAGCCTACTCCCTAAAATATCACTGGTTTAATATACTTCTTCTTAATTGTATTTCACTATTTATATACAGTGGTACCTCTGGATACGCACACCTCCAGTTGTGTATCCTTCAGGATGCAGATGCTGCAAACCCAGAAGTATTTTTCCGGGTTTCGCCGTGCGCGCATGCGCAGAAGCGGTCCCTCTGGTTGCGGAAACCTCGGGATCCAACCAGAGCTCTGGAACGGATCCTGTCCGCAACTGGAGGTACCACTGTACTACTTCTTAATTGTATTTCAGTTTAACAATTACTTTGATAAAATACATATTTTGTGATGTGCAAATGGCTTTAGATACCTATTAGGTCCATAAATGACCACATAGCATATATTCAACACGAAAAAACAGCAGCAATTTGTTGTTGGCAAAGGACACCCGGACACAGAATGGGCCCCATTACCTTCAGGAGCTTAGGGCCTCATCAAACCTAAATCCGGCCCTCTCCAAAACACAGAGAGGGTGCCATATATCTATGCTGCCCGTCCAAAGAAAACCTCTGTAAAGGAAATGGAAACGTCAGCGACGGAAGCAAAGCGCAGAACCTCCGGGCGGGAATAGTCAGATAAGCCAGACATCCTTTGGGACTTTTTCTCGGCCACTCACTTGGACTTCCCCACTGCGCTGTCCCCAAGGCAGATAATCTTCACGTTCTCATCAGCGTCGTATTTCTCCTGATCCAGCTCCAGGCTGGCGTCTCCATCGGCCATCTCCTCGGCCATCGGGCTTTGGCAGGATCAGCACGACACCTGTAAGGCCAGAGGGACAACGGTGGAACTATGCATCCTATTACGCCTGGTACCTGGCAACCCTCTTTTCCATTGGTAGGCAAACTAAGGCCCGGGGGCTGGATCCGGCCCAATCTCCTTCTAAATCTTGCTCGCGGATGGTCCGGGAATCAGCGTGTTTTTACATGAGTAGAATGTGTCCCTTTATTTAAAATGCATCTCTGGGTTATTTGTGGGGCATAGGAATTTGTTCTAATTTTTTTCAAAATATAGTCCAGCCCCCCACAAGGTCCAAAGGACAGTGGACCGGCCCCCCACTGAAAAAGTTTGCTGACCCCTGGAGTCTTTTCCCTGCCCAGACTGGAGCTTGCCACAGGGCAAAGGGGATGCCAAATACTCTAGTCAGGGTTAGGTTTTACCGTAAAGCCTCGAAGCAATTTAGACTCTATTTTTTATTTGAAATGGCAATATTAATTGATAATGAAATTAAAGAAAATTGCAGCTTACTAAGAGCAACAGACAGACAGCCTTTGCAATCTAAAAGACATGGCACAAAAGGGAAACAAATTAAATTGATCAGGTTTCCCACGGCTTTTCCCACTAAGAAAGTCTGGAGGCAATTTACAAATTGCATAAATGATATTACTGCATTTATAGCAGATTTAATTTTGCAGGCATGCCACTGGTGCAGACCTAATGCCAAATGGCAGCCCTTTTATTGTTTTTATATAATGTGGCTTCTTTGGCGGGGGGGGGGGGCGTGTTACCGGATTGTTGCTTTTATTTTGATTTTATATATTGTGGTTTTTATGTTGATCTTTCTGTGCACTGACCTGAGGCCTCCAGGTATAGGGCGGTATATAAATTCAATAAATAAATAAAAATAAACCGTCAGATGGGTGGGGATACAAATAACAACATTATTATTACTATTATTATTAGCATCTAGGGGTCCCACGACCAAGCCTGATGCTGTTTTGAGAAGTTTTTAATGTTTTATTGTGCCTTTAATTCTGTTGGGAGCCATCCAGAGTGGCTGGGAAAACCCGGCCAGATGGGCAGAGTATAAATACTGTAAATTAGTAGTAGTAGTAGTAGTAGTAGTAGTAGTAGTAGTAGTAGTAGTAGTATCAGTGCTTTGTTTTTCTTTAAAAAAATGTTTAGGGGTACTCTCATTTTCCGACTCATATTTAAATACTGCCCCTCAATGTGCCAAGCTAAGATTCACCAAATGTTTAGGGGTATGCGTACCCCTGCGTCCCCCCAGAAAAAAGCACTGATTATTATTACTATTGACCGTTGGCACCACCACCAGTCAGGACCACCTGTGCGTCATGGGCACAGGCATGCAGAGCCCACCTGGCACCAGAATGAGCCCCCCCAAAACCAGGCATCTTTCCTGGCTGTGCTGCACCCCATTATTATTATTATTATTATTATTATTATTATTATTATTATTATTAATCGCTGGCACCACCACCAATCAGGACCACCTGTGTGTCACAGGCACAGGCATGCAGAGCCCACCTGGCACCAGAATGAGCCCCCCGCCCAAGCAGGCATCTTTCCTGGCTGTGCTGCACCCCATTATTATTATTATTATTATTATTATTATTATTATTATTATTATTATTATTATTATTATTAATCGCTGGCACCACCACCAATCAGGACCATCTGTGCATCATGGGCACAGGCATGCAGTGCCCACCTGGCACCAGAATGAGCCCCCAAAAAAACCAGGCATCCTTCCTGGCTGTGCTGCACCCCATTATTATTATTATTATTATTATTAATTATTATTATTAATTATTATTATTATTATTAATCGCTGGCACCACCACCAGTCAGGACCATCTGTGCATCATGGGCACAGGCATGCAGAGCCCACCTGGCACCAGAATGAGCCCCCCAAAAAACCAGGCATCCTTCCTGACTGTGCTGCACCCCATTATTATTATTATTAATTATTATTATTATTATTATTAATCGCTGGCACCACCACCAATCAGGACCACCTGTGCGTCATGGGCACAGGCATGCAGTGCCCACCTGTCACCAGAATGAGCCCCCCCAAAACCAGGCATCCTTCCTGACTGCGCTGCACCCCATTATTATCATTATTATTATCATTATTATTATTATTATTATTATTATTATTATTATTATTATTATTATTATTATCATCATTATTATTATTCACTGGCACCACCACCAATCAGGACCATCTGTGCGTCATGGGCACAGGCATGCAGTGCCCACCTGGCACCAGAATGAGCCCCCCAAAAAACCAGGCATCCTTCCTGGCTGTGCTGCACCCCATTATTATTATTATTATTATTATTATTATTATTATTAATTATTATTATTAATTATTATTATTATTATTAATCGCTGGCACCACCACCAGTCAGGACCATCTGTGCATCATGGGCACAGGCATGCAGAGCCCACCTGGCACCAGAATGAGCCCCCCAAAAAACCAGGCATCCTTCCTGACTGTGCTGCACCCCATTATTATTATTATTAATTATTATTATTATTATTATTAATCGCTGGCACCACCACCAATCAGGACCACCTGTGCGTCATGGGCACAGACATGCAGTGCCCACCTGGCACCAGAATGAGCCCCCCAAAAAACCAGGCATCTTTCCTGGCTGTGCTGCACCCCATTATTATTATTATTATTATTATTATTATTATTATTATTATTATTATTAATCGCTGGCACCACCACCAGTCAGGACCACCTGTGCGTCATGGGCACAGGCATGTAGTGCCCACCTGGCACCAGAATGAGCCCCCCAAAAAACCAGGCATCTTTCCTGGCTGTGCTGCACCCCATTATTATTATTATTATTATTATTATTAATCGCTGGCACCACCACCAGTCAGGACCACCTGTGCGTCATGGGCACAGGCATGCAGTGCCCACCTGGCACCAGAATGAGCCCCCCCAAAAACCAGGCATCTTTCCTGGCTGTGCTGCACCCCATTATTATTATTATTATTATTATTAATCGCTGGCACCACCACCAGTCAGGACCACCTGTGCGTCATGGGCACAGGCATGCAGTGCCCACCTGGCACCAGAATGAGCCCCCCAAAAAACCAGGCATCTTTCCTGGCTGTGCTGCACCCCATTATTATTATTATTATTATTATTATTATTATTATTATTATTATTATTATTATTATTAGCTCTTTGCACCCCTCCCTTTGCCAGCCTCTAGTAGGGCAGCCCCCCCCCTGCCCATAGGGGACCAGCAGAGACACCCCCCAACCTGGGGGGGGGGTAATCTCCCCACCTCCTAAGGCGAAGGGACCGTAAAGCAGCAGGCCCCCCCCAATACTGCCCCCCTTGCAAAGCGAAACACCCCCCCCCCCAGGGCCGGTTCCTCGGTGCCCCCCCAGCCCCCCAAGTGGGCAAAGCGGAGTGAGCCTCTCCAACCCCCCCCCCCGCGCGCCCCCGCACCTCTCCGAGCCCCCGAGGAAGAGGGAGGCGCCTTCTTCGCCCCCTTCCCCGCCCAGGCGCCGCCTCGCCGGGCACAGGGGCTACGCGAGGCCGGGGCGCCCGCGCGGGAAGGTAGGCCTCGCCGGAGGAGGAGGAGGAAGAGACGGAGCGCCGCGTCGCCAAGGAGACCAGGGAGGGAGGGAGGAGGAAGAGGAGGAGAGAGGAAGGAGGGAAGGAGGGAAGGAGGGAAGGAGGAGGGAGACGCAGCCGCCGCCGCGCCGGGGACAGGCAGGTACCGGAGCAGGATGAGGCCTCCTCCCTCCCCAGCCCTCTCCTCCTCCTCCTTCTGCTCTTCTCCCCCGGGCAGGATCCTCTCGCCCCCCAAGAGACCTCTCCCCCGCTCCCTCCCTCCCTCCCTCGAAAGCACAGAGACCCCCCGTCTCCCTCACCCCCCAGCCCCACTCACGAGGGGGGAGTTGGGGGCCCCCACCCCCTGGCTTGGCTTCAGAGCGGAGGGGGAAAGCCCTCTGCCTTCTTTCCCTTCTTCCTTCCATCCATCCTTCTTTCTTTCCTTCCTTCCATTCCTTCTTCCTTCCCTTTCCCTTCCCTTCGTCTTTCCATCCGCCCTTCCACTCTTCCCTTCTCTTCCCACCCCACTCTTCCTCTCTCTCTCTCTCTCTCTCTCTCTCTCTCTCCCTCTCCCTCCTTCCTTCTTTCCATCCTCCCTTCCATCCTCCCATCCGCCCTTCCATCCTTCCCTTTCCCCCTTCCCACCCCACTCTTACGCTCCTTCCATCCTTCTTTCCTCTATTTCCTTCCTTCCTTCCTTTCTTCCCTTCTTCCCTTCCCCTTCCCTTCCCTTTTTCTTTCCATCCGCCCTTCCACCCTTCCCTTCCCTTCCCTTCCCTTCCCACCCCACTCTTTCTCTCTCTCTCTCTCTCTCCCTCCTTCCTTCTTTCCATCCTCCCACCCGCCCTTCCATCCCCCCTCCCTCACCCCCGCCAACCCCACTCACGGGGGGGGGGGAGGAATTTGGGGGCCCCCACCCCCGTGGCTTAGCTTCAGAGCGGAGGGGAAAACCCCTCTACCTTCTTTCCCTTCTTCCTTCCTTCCTCCCTTCCATCCTTCCCTTCCCTTCCCACCCCACTCTTCCTCTCCCTCCTTCCTTCCTTCCTTCCTTCCTTCCTTCCTTCCTTCCTTCCTTCCTTCCTTCCCTTCTTCCTTCCCTTCCCTTCTTTCCATCCTCCCATCCGCCCTTCCATCCTTCCCTTCCCACCCCACTCTTCCTCTCTCTCTCTCCTTCCTTCCTTCCTTCCTTCCTTCCTTCCTTCCTTCCATCCCTTCTTCCTTCCCTTCCCTTCTTCTTTCCATCCTCCCATCCGCCCTTCCATCCTTCCCTTCCCACCCCACTCTTCCTCTCTCTCTCTCTCTCTCTCTCTCTCTCTCTCTCTCTCTCTCTCCTCCTTCCTTCCTTCCTTCCTTCCTTCCTTCCTTCCTTCCTTCCTTCCTTCTTCTGGTGCCCTCCCACCAGGTGCCAAGGGGATCAGTGAACCGCCCTGAGACCTGCAGGTATATGGCACATAGCTGTCAACTTTCAGATTTGAAAAGAAGGGATCAACAGCCTCGAAAATAAGGGATCAGCAGCCTCACCTGTCCCAGGGACAGTCTATGGGATATCTAACAATCTGGGATAGCAGCGGGAAACGGCGCTGGAATAAGGGAATTTCCTGCAAAAAAAAAGGGAAGGTTGACAGCTATGATAAGGCAGTAGACAAATTCAAACAACAACAACTTTCAGAAGACATTTGAAAGCAAATCTGTATTGGGAAGTGTTTTGGATTTTTTTTTAAAAAAAATGTTTAATGTTTCATTATGCTTTTATATTTGTTGGCTGACTCCTCTGCATCCCATAATATCTGGAGCAGAACTGCCCATCTCTGTGCACCATTGCTTTTTATATTACTTATTTATTCAGTTTATGTCCCACCTAAAAGAGTAATAATAATAATAATAATAATAATAATAATAATAATAATAATAGAATTTGTTGTTACTGTTTTGCTTGCTTTACTTTCATGTACTTTGTACAAAATGTAGGAACTCAATACATACAATTTTAAGAGAAGGGTAATATTTTTTGCAATGTAGGGTCCCCCACCCACCCACTATGGGCCTGCTTGCCACCAACATTGCAAAAAAGATTACGATTATTATTATTATTATACTGCCCTATACCCACAGGGTAGGCCACAGCATAAAATCGCAAAGAAATAATAAAGTGTTAGCTCCTACAAAGAATCTTTTTACAAATAATGAAGATTTACAAAACTGAAAGCATTCTCCACCCGCTGTGAGTCCCATCATTACTTAGAATAAATGTTTCATATAGTCTTAAATGAGCCAGACATTTTGCATACATGGAAGGCACTGATTGACTTCCATGTGCCTCAATATCTAATTCCCACACCTTCAAGGAACATGGAGTGCCCCTAATACGCTCCCTCTTTTCATCCTTTCAACAGCTCCTTGTATATTAATTCAGGAATCTTTAACCTAGCCTGGTAGAACATGGGCAGCCAGGGCAGAATTTTGAGCCCCCGACAGCCGAGACTTGTGTCCTCTTGCTGGCTGTTCAGTGTTCTCCAAATCTTGCCCTTCTTTTATTTATTTTCTTTTGGGGGGGGTCTTTATTTTCCTCCAAGGAGCTCAAAGTGGCGCACACGGTTCTCCCCAATCCCCACAACCCTTTGAGGGAGGCTGGAGAGGCAGTGACTGGCCCGAGGTTGCCCGCTGAGCTTCATGGCTGGCCGGGATTCGAACCCTGGACTCCCAGGGCCTAGTCGGACACTCTCTAACCACTACACCACACTGACCTGACTTTGTATTGCCAGGCTGATGCTTTGGGGACGGACCACCACGAGACGGACAGAGCACCCGCCAGCCCCACCCAGGGCATGGGAAACCTGTGAGCAGGATGAGGGCCGTTCTGCATGCTCCACGGCGGGTCCTGCAACTCACCCTTGCCATCATCAAGCCTGATGCCGTGGCTCACCCTCTCTTCCTCGAGGTAAGGACCAAAGAAGGTAAGGAGAGGCTGCAGGATCAGGCCAATGGCTCTTCCAGCTTCCTGTTCACACAGTGGCCGACCAATTGCCCCAAAGCGGAACCCACAAGTAGGACATCAACACAGCTAAAAGGTAAAGGACCCCTGGATTTTTAAGTCCAGTCAAAGGCGACCATGGGGTGTGGCGCTTATCTCGCTTTCAGGCCAAGGGAGCCGGTGTTCGTCCGCAGACGGCTTTCCAGGTCATGTGGCCAGCAGGACTAAACTGCTTCTGGAGCAACGGGACACCGTGACGGAAACCAGAGTGCATGGAAACACCATTTACCTTCCCGCCACAGTGGTACCTATTTATCTAGTTGCACTGGTGTGCTTTCGAACTGCTAGGTTGGCAGGAGCTGGGACTGAGCAACGGGAGCTCACCTTGTCGGGGGGATTTGAACCGCTGAGTTTCTGATCAGAGGGGGTCTACTTTGAAGGCCTATTAGCAGGGCCGTCTTAACCATAGGCCCCAAGGGTGCGGGGCACCCGGGCGCCAGGCTCTCAGGGGTGCCAGGCTGAGATTCCAGGGCCCGAGAGTTGGAGCTAAGTTAAGAAGAACAACGTGTAGTAATAAATTATTATTATTATTATTATTATTATTATTATTATTATTATTCATTTCTATACAGTGGTACCTCGGGTTAAGTACTTAATTCGTTCCGGAGGTCCGTTCTTAACCTGAAACTGTTCTTAACCTGAAGCACCACTTTAGCTAATGGGGCCTCCCGCTGCCGCTGCGCAATTTCTGTTCTCATCCTGAAGCAAAGTTCTTAACCCGAGGTACTATTTCTGGGTTAGCGTAGTCTGTAACCTGAAGCGTCTGTAACCCGAGGTACCACTGTACTGCTATATGTTTTAAAGAAAAAAATCTCAAAGAGGTTTACATGAAAACATCAAACAAAACAATCCAGAATAAAACAAATTAAATGTCGATTTCCCCTCAAGGTTTCCCATTGCCCGGCTGTTGAAATCCTAGCTGAAGTTCACATCCATGTCATAAGCTCTTGCGTGTTGTTGGTCCACATATTCAGCAGTGACAGTTGGAGGGGGGAGGCAGGCCTGAACAGGTGATTTAATTATTTTAGATGCTTTCTGCTCCAATATTTCACAGTCGCCACACCCCAAAGGAGAGACCCAAAGGGGCAATTTGCCCTGTGTGTCTTTCCTTCAGGGGCTGCCCCACTGTCTGGCATTAGAAATAACTCTGAGCAGCTGCTTACGGAGCAGTTCCGGAGCATAGCTGTCAACCGCCCCTTATTTGGCGGGAAAGTCCCTTATCCCAGCGCCGTGTCCCGCTGCTGTCCCTTATTGATGATGTCCCTTAAATTTCCCAGGTTTCAAAGGAAGCAGCTCCTCTCCCTCCCTCCCTGCCGGCCAGGGAGGAGGGAGGTTCCAGCTGTGTTGCTTGGCTGCGTTGCTCACCCAATAAGAAGTCTAAGAACGACTGGGGGGTGGAGCTTGCATGCCTTGTGCCAATCAAATCAGCCGCGTTGCCTGGGGACTCGCCTTTGCTCAGCGCTTCCCAGCGCAGAGGTGACGGTGGTTTTCCTTGCTGCATCCCCTTTGCCGGGTTGCTGCGCTGTGGGAACCACCGCTTGAGGCTTCGTTTGGCTGCTGGCTGGGCTTTCTGCCTTTGGCTCCGAGGGGCTCAGAAGCTGAACCTACCTGTGCTCTGAAAATCCCTTATTTTGGCTGCTGATCCCTTATTTTCGAGGCTGCTGGGCCCTTGTTTTCAAATCTGTAAGTTGACAGCTATGTTCCAGAGAGCTTTGCCGTGAGATACGCTCGAGGTTGTGGCCAGTAGACTCAAACCTGGCTCCCAAGGCTGCAGAAAGTCTCCCCACTGCCCCTCCTGCCCTTCTCCTTGTCTCTAGCGTTGGCTTCAGAGCGACTCGTCCTCTTCTCTTCCCAGGCTGTGCACCAGACCATCCTGGACAACAGGTTATTGATCGTCAGGAGCAAGGATGTGACGTGGAGCAAGCAGGAGAGCCAGAAATTCTACCAGGAGCACTCAGGTCAGGACCCCACCCCACCCCCAAAATATACCCCATTGCTAAGTCCAGGAAGTAGGTGGGGTCAGCAGAGAATCCAGGAAGGGGCACTTAGATGGCTCTAATCCGGGGGAAACATGGAAGCTGTTTCCTTACTTAGAACCATAGAATCTTAGAGTTGGAAGGGACCCCCAAAGGTCCTGTAGTCCAACCCTCTGCAATGCAGGAATGTCAGCTCAGACGCCCATGACACATGCAACTCATGGCAGTTACCCACTGGTCCATGCAGCTAGCGGGGCAAGTTAGGAGCCCACTGCAGGTACACAAAGAATTGTTATTGTTATTATTATTATTATTATTATTATTATTATTATTATTATTATTATTGAAAAGCTGACAGAATATGCAGAATTAGACGGCCTATCAGAAAAAATAAAGAATAAATCAAAACGGGAATTTGTTTCAAAATGGGAGGTTTTCGAAGATTATTTGAAATATAAATATAGGAGTTTAAATTCGGTTGCAGCATTCGAGGAACTTCAGTAATAGTTGCAAGGCAGATATAAGAATTAAGATATATTAAGAAAAAGTTCAAGAATGATAAAAGTGTGTACTGGCAATAAGTTATATAAAATGGAAATATGGAATAGACGGGAGGGTGGGTCTTTAGTATTAAGACCAATTTATGTCCTACTGTTTGTTAAGAAAATTCAGTATCTACTGTTACTCCTGTGTGTAATTTGGTATTTGTGTTTTCCCTTTTTTGTTTTCTTGCTGTTTCAATTAAAAGAAAAAAGGGAAAAAAAGAAATATTATTATTATTATTGATTTTTTTAACAATACTTTTTAACAGTTTCCAAGTATAAGAATCCAAAAGACACCTCAATATATCCATATCAAATCACAATACCAAGTCAAATATCAATTAATCAAATATCCCGTTGTATCATTTTGGTCCGGTCCCCCCCCCCCCGGCGTATTACAGGCTTAATAATTGATTGATTGATTGATTGATTCTGCTTCCAAAGCCTTATTGAATCCAGTTGTGTTCCAATCATAATAGTAATCCTCTCAACAGCTGCAGTGTTTATAACTTCTACCTGTATTAACACATTCAATAATCCACCTCTGTGATTCTGTTATGATTAATCACCCGCCCCGCACCCAAAGGTCTCAGGGCAGGCTGCAACATTGAAACGCAATCTTGTGGGCTCTCCTTCCTTGGAGGTTTTCAAGCAGAGGTTGGATGGCCATCTGTCAGGGATGAGGACCTTGAGGTCCATGAATAGTTTAGAGGTCCCTAAGGAAGTCAGACTATCCTCCACCAGGGCCAGGGCCTTCTCAGTGATGGCTCCGACCTGGTGGAATGCTCTGTCACAGGAGACCAGGGCCCTGCAGGGTTTAACCTCCTTCCGCTGGGCCTGTAAGACAGAGCTATTCCGCCTGGCTTTCAATTTGAACTTAGCCTGATCTTTTATTCCCCTTCCTTTCCCTTCTGCCCCCCTTTTATGAAGATCACCCGCTCTGGGATCCCACAGCTAATTCTCCCCTGGTCTCCTTGCTGGCCCAAAGAGGACTCATTTAGCCAGCTAACCCTGGTGATCATCTAATGGTTATTGGATGGATTTCCCCCCTAAATTGATTTTTGAATTCTGAATTGATCGTTATTCACGTTTTATACTGTATTTTATGCTGTTTTTTGTTGCATCAATTAAGTGTTTTAAATTTGTTGTTAGCCGCCCTGAGCCCGGTTTTCTGAACTGGGAAGGGCGGGGTATAAATTATTATTATTATTATTATTATTATTATTATTATTATTATTATTATTATTATTATGTTGAGATCCCTGCATTGCAGGGGGTTGGACTAGATGACCCTCGGGGGTCCCATTCAACTCTACAATTCTGATTCTGTGGTCTTGAACACAGTTTAGAACAAGCTCGCACGCGATGTCCTTCATACAGGTTACGACAAGTGTCCTACATGGAATTAATGCATCCAAGTAGGAACTGTGTCTTGTCCGGGGTAGACGTCAAACTTTTCGTGTGGAGCCTAGGAAGCTGGCTTCTACTGAGCCCAAGGGCCGGATTTCGGTTTGATGAGGCCCTCAGCTACTGGAGGTAATGGGGTCCTTTATATGTCCAGCTGTCCTTTGTCAACAACAAATTGCCGCTGTTTTTTTCTGTTGAATATATGCTATATGGTAATTGATGGACCTAATAGCTATCTAAAGCCATTTGCATGTATTGCCCTGCAACCAGTCCATGCAGAATGTAGGCACCCTATAGATAGAAAGGAGCAAACCAGGGATATTTTAGGGAGCAGGCGAGCAGGCGGGGCCCATGACTTACATCAAAGGAGCCTACACAACACAAAACACTCTTGTTGTATGTAGGTTTTATACTTACTAGTTTTTCATTTTATATTTTGGTAATGTACATCCAGGTTTTATTCCTTTCAATTTGGGGGGGGCCCAAGAGACCGGGGCCCTAAGCTATAGTTTGTTTAGCTTATACATAAACCCGGCGCTGCTGAGTCAGACCATCAGAGCATCTCATGCAAAGCTGCCAACCCTCACTGACAGCATTTGCACACCAGGGTTTTAGGTAGGAATAATAATAATAATAGTAATAATTTATTATTTATACCCTGCCCATCTGGCTGGGTTTCCCCAGCCACTCTGGGCAACTCCCAACAGAATTAAAAATAGAATCAAACATTAAATACTCCCCTGAACAGGGCTGCCTTCAGATGTCTTCTAAAAGTCAGATAGTTGTTTATTTCCTTGGCATTTGATTGAAGAGTGTTCCACAGGGCAGGCACCACCACCGAGAAGGCCCTCTACCTGGTTCCCTGTAACTTGGCTTCTCGCGGTGAGGGAACCACCAGAAGGCCCTCGGTGCTGGACCTCAGTGTCCGGGTAGAACGATGGAGTCTCTCGCGACCTTACCTGGAGATTGAATTTGAGACCTTCCGCATGCAAGGCAGGCGGTCTGCAACTGAACTGGGGCCCTTCTCCAAGAGTGTGTGCTCGGGGCCCTGGTGGCCTTCAAGAGATGGCTTGGAAGTCACACGAAACAGGAAGGCTCTTGCAGTTTGTACACAGCGCAGGTGGAGAACCCCAGCCTGGGGCAGATGCGAGTTGGAGTCCAACTCTGGTGTGCCACCCATGGGAAAGGACGGCAATAACTCCCGGGAAGGGTGCTCTCAAGACCTCTCCCAGAAGCGTGTATTGGTCTCAGGGCTCTCAATCTCTTTTTCAGGACGTTTCTTCTACCAGAGGCTGGTGGAATTCATGGCCAGGTATGTCCGCGGCATAAGTATATCTTTTAATTATTTGAGATTTTTCAAGGAAATAAAATTTGCATAATACAAAACACATAAGACATAACAGAGGCTGGTGAGAGTTGTAGTTCAAAACATCTGGATGATACCAGGTTGGTGCCCTAATTTTTATTATTATTATTATTATTATTATTATTATTACTATTACTATTATTATTATTATTATTATTATTACTATTATTATTATTTTCCCATTTCTATGCCACTTTATATTTAAAGAACAAATTTCTCTTTTTTTGAAATCATTTTTATTTGGTTTTTACAATGGAAAATTATATTTTAAAAATTCAATTACATATCCATATGAAGAGATTCCTCTGAGTCTCAGGATTTCTCTCCCCCCCCCCCCTTCCCTGGAGTCCCTTTTAAATCATTTAAAACTGCATCTCCTCCAAACTCTACAACTATTACATCATTCCATGTTTTCCATGGTAATTGTTACACTACAAGTGAAATCAAAATCCTGCCAATGTTTCCATCTGCGTACGGCGGCCTCTTTAAAAAGTTGTAAATTTCACCCATTCTTTTATAAAGTTTTTGTCCTCTCGGTTCCTGAGTTTTCCAGTCAGCTTTGGCATTTCAGCACAGTCCACCAGCTTGGTTTGCCATTAACGAACAAATCTCAATGTGGTTTACAACACCTGGATAACTCAGTCGGGTAAAGCATGGTGCTGATAATCCCAAGTTTGCAGGTTCGATTCCCATGTGGGACAGCTGCATATTCCTGCATTGCTGGGGGGTTGGAGTAGAGGTGGTGTCCAAACTTTTTTCAAGGAGGGCCAGATTTGATGAAGTGAAGGGCTGTGAGGGCCGACCAAAGGGCCAGCCAAAGTTGTTAGCCTTTTTTTGGATTGAACTTGTTGAGTTTTTAGCATTGAAGTTGTTGAGGTTTGTTTAGGATTTTACCCCAGGAAATAAACTTCCACAGGGGCCAAATTAAACTGACTGGACCGGATTAGGCCCCCAAAACAGGCCTTGGACATGCCTGGGTCCCTTCTAACTGCAATTCTATCTATGGAATCATCAGATAAAACAACCCAGACTAAAACTAACTTTCTTTCTTTCTTTCTTTCTTTCTTTCTTTCTTTCTTTCTTTCTTTGCACATTAAAATGCTTAGCAAATATACAGCTTGAGCATAGGCAGAGAGAAATTATACCATGAGTAGGCAACCTAAGGTCCATGGGCCAGATCCAGCCCAACCGCCTTCTCAATCCGGCCCGCGGACGGTCTGGGAATCAGCATGTTTTTACATGAGTAGAAAGTGTCCTTTTATTTAAAATGCATCTCTGGGTTATTTGTGGGGCATAGGAATTCGTTCATTTTCCCCCCTTCAAAATATAGTCTGCCCCCCCCCCCACAAGGTCTGAGGCATGGTGGACCGGCCCCCGGCTGAAATATTTGCTGACCCCTGAATTAGACACTCCATCAGTACACTGCTCCCGTGTTTAATCTCCAGAGACACACTATTCACCCTTTTTTTTATAACTTTATTGCAAAACACATATAACAACATGGGCAAACAAAGAGAGTACCTCAATGACAACTAAACATTAACAACACATCGTCTAACATCACACACACTTTTGACTTCCGATTCACCTCATTGTGCTTTCTACATATTCTTCACCTTTTCGCCTTTCCTGTTGCATCTGTTACATGCAGACGAAAACTATTTTCAAGCTCCGAGGAAAATATTTCCGAGCCTTCTCTTAAGTGACGTTTTGCTTTCCCCAGTCGACAGCCTGCCATCCAGAGACCTTCACTTGGTTGCAGTTGGACCTGTGCCAGTCGCAAAAGGCAACTGGCGCCTGGCCAGCTTTGAACACTGGAAGGGAGATATCCTGGGCCAAGGCCACCTAGGGCTTTTAAGATTTATCGCCTGCGCTTTTGACTTGTGCATGGAAGCCAGTTGGCCGCCAGTCCGGCTGCTTGCAAGATCCATGTGACGCGAACCCCTGACCTTCCTTGCGCCTTCTCTCTCCTCCTTTCCAGCGGCCCCATGAGGACATACATCCTTGCCCACGAGGAAGCCATCCCGCTCTGGAGGTCTCTGATGGGTCCCACCAGGGTTTTCCGTGCCCAGCACACAGACCCAGAGTCCATCCGCGGGTCGATTGGCCTCACGGACACTCGGAACACCGTCCACGGCTCAGGTGAGTCCGGGAGGGGCGGGAAATGGGGAGCAGGAGAACTTTGGACCAGCTCTCCAAGCAACTTGTAAAAGATTCCTTTGCAAAGGAGCCCCAAAGTCTGGGCCCAGCAAAGAGGGCTAAGGAATCGTCGTAGCCAAGGGAGCGGGATTGTACCAAGGGATCCTTTGGAATCCACCATATGATTCCTTCGTTGCAGGGGGTGGGACTCTCCTGGTCTGCCCTGCAGAGGACCTTAAGGTCCATGAATAACCATAGTTCAGAGGTCCCGGGCCCTAAGGAAGTCAGACTATCCTCCACCAGGGCCAGGGCCTTCTCAGTGATGGCTCCGACCTGGTGGAATGCTCTGTCCCATGAGACCAGGGCCCTGCAGGATTTAACCTCCTTCCGCAGACAGAGGTATTCTGCCTGGCATTCAACTTGAACTTAGCCTGATCTTTTATTCCCCTTCCTTCCCTCCGTCTCCCTTTTTTATGAAGATTACCCGCTCTGGGATCCCACAGCTAAATCTCCCCTGGTCTCCTCGCTGACCCAAGTAGGACCAATTCAGGCAGCTAGTGATTTCTAACACCTTGAAATCGAAGTGGGATTTTTACCGGCTGCTGGTGCAGCCAGCTGATTTCGAACTCCGCTCCAAAGATCAGCGTGGCCCCACACTCGCTCAAATTTCTCTCCTCCCTTGCAGATTCGGCAGCATCAGCCAGCAGGGAAATCGCCTTCTTCTTCCCAGATTTCAATGAAGAGCAGTGGTACCAGCAAGAAGAGCCTCAGCTGCGGGAGAGGGAGGTCGGCCGTGACACCAAGGCGATCCCTCACCACGTGCCCAGAGATGGCTGGGCAGAGGCAGACTGAAGGACGCTTTGCACAGGGGACACTGGCAGAACGGATGCAGGGATACTGCTCTGGAGACGGGGGTCTCCTCCTCTCTTCCCCAAAATGAGCACCAGCACTAAACATGTCGCCGCTTACTCAGGGATGGCTGCTGAGGTGTGTACGTCTCCCCCCGGGATAAGAGCAGACATCTGCCAGGCTGTGCCAGACAGCCAATTTATCGCTTGCCCAGGCTGGGTTCAAGGATGCCCATGATATGGGGGTCAAGTAGAAGCTCTAAATTTCTTATTGACTTTGTTGTTGTTGAGTCGTTCAGTCGTGTCCAACTCTTCATGCCCCCCTGGACCAGAGCACGCCAGGCACTCCTGTCTTCCACTGCCTCCCGCAGTTTGGTCAAACTCATGCTGGTCTCTTCGAGAACACTGTCCCACCATCTCGTCCTCTGTCGTCCCCTTCTCCTTGTGCCCTCCATCTTTCCCAACATCAGGGTCTTTTTCAGGGAGTCTTCTCCTCACCTGAGGTGGCCAAAGTCTTGGAGCCTCAGCTTCAGGATCTGTCCTCCCAGTGAGCACTCAGGGCTGATTTCCTTCAGAATGGAGAGGTTTGATCTTCTTGCAGTCCACGGGACTCTCAAGAGTCTCCTCCAGCACCATAATTCAAAAGCATCCATTCTTTGGTGATCAGCCTTCTTTATGGTCCAGCTCGCACTTCCATACATCACTACTGGGAAAACCATAGCTTTAACTATACGGACCTTTGTCTGCAAGGTGATGTCTCTGCTTATTCACTTAACCATGCCTTTTCTCTTGGTTGCAACTGCCATTTCCACAGGTCTGTGCCAAACTATGTACCCATGCCCACGTGCCGTCTTCACTGTGACCCACAAATTCCCAGTAACATTTACTGGGCAAGGGAGGGGTGGGGTGCGTCATCAGGGTTTCATTGCCAAAGAGAGAGGTGCCTTGATTCAAGGTTGTCTGAAAAACATGATTCCTAATAGCGATAAACTCAACTTTTGATCCAAAACGTGTGTCGGCTTCCTGTCGTTTCTTGGTGAAGATAAAGGCAGATCCTCTGCACATGCCCAGACGCACTCTTTCCTTTTTGTTTTCCATGGTAGAGAACCAACTCTGGAAACAAACTCAGGAGCTGAATCGCAGGCAGTCGTGCTGCTGTCGGGGGTGAGGCTGGGGTACAATGCTTAGAAAGTCCTGTTGGCAACCAGGTTAAGTGGAAGCGGCTTGGACACAAATGCAGAGATAAAAGTATAAGAAGATCCTGTTGGGTCAGTATCCCTGAAGGAGCATCTCTACCTCCATTGTTCTGCCTGGACACTGAGGTCCAGCGCCGAGGGCCTTCTGGCAGTTCCCTCCCTGTGAGAAGCCAAGTTACAGGGAACCAGGCAGAGGGCCTTCTCGGTGGTGGCACCCGCCCTGTGTAACGCCCTCCCACCAGATGTCAAGGAAATAAAACAACCTGACTTTTTTTCCTATATAAATTTTTTATAAGTTTTTTAACATATCATTTTCCACAGTAATTAAGCATACTTTTATATCTTATACAATTTTTGACTTCCATCAATCTCATCTGAAAATTTTCCAATCTAATCTCTTAGTATAGTGGTGCCCCGCAAGACGAATGCCTCGCAAGACGGAAAACTCGCTAGACGAAAGAGTTTTCCGTTTTGGAGGTGCTTCGCAAAACGAATCTCCTATGGGCTTGCTTAACAAGACGAAAATGTCTTGCGAGTTCCTGCGGGGTTTCCCCCCCCCTTTTTTCTAAGCCGCTAAGCCGCTTATCAGCTGATCCGATAAGCTGATAAGCCGCTAATAGCGCTAATCCTCTAATCCGTCAATGGGCTTGCTTCGCAAGACGAAAAAACCACTAGACGAAGAGAATCACGGAACGGATTCTTTTCGTCTTGCGAGGCACCACTGTATACATTTCTTACTTTCCCTATTACATTTAAGTCTCATAGCTGATATCTCCATTCTTTTTCTACTTTGTAACCTTTCATATATTTCTCCTTACAAAACTTCTTGTAGTCCTACTGGCGTAATTAAAACTATCTGACTTTTAGAAGACATCTGAAGGCAGCCCTGTCCAGGGAAGTTTTTAATGTTTGATATTTTATTGCTTTTATTATTATTATTAATATTCTGTTGAGAGCCGCCCAGAGTGGCTGGGGAAGCCCAGCCAGATGCACAGGGAATAAAGTAGTATAGGTGGTATTATTACCCATCTAGGGCAGCATTCTGTTCTCGCAGGGGCTTAACAGATGCCTGTCAGAAGCCTACAACAGGATCTGACAATGAGCCCTCTCCCCTCCTATGGTTTCCAGCACAACTCTCCAACTGTGGTTAGTAAGTGCTGATAAAACCTTTCCCTTGTGAAGCTGCCTCATCCTCTTTCAAAGCAGACCAAGTTGGTGGCCTCTGCTACGTCTTGTAAGAAGTGAATCCTGGAGTGCTTTGATTTAGGTACCTTCCAGTTTACACTGGGAAACAAAAAAATTGTTGCATTGACACCTGCAGTTCTAACCTAATTTCGACGTGCTGATTTCAGATCTGAAGTTGGTTTTTGTTCTGTAAGCCCTCGTTTTTTTGCAATTCATGTTTTTCACTTTTCACCATAATCTTTGTTTTTCACAATGCAAGTATTCAATATTTTATTAAACACATAGGCAAAATAGTACAATATGAGTATAAATGTAAATGACTTGTATAGCATTGAACATGACGTGTATAGCATTGAAAATGACATGTTTATCTAGGAACAGTTGGAGGTATGCAAAAAAATGTATTCCCTTGTTTACACATTTTTGTCTACTTGAAGAAGCCATGGTCCGATCTGAAAAATCAAATAAGTAAGTTACAAAAGTATAAAAATAAAGAAAAATTAAGTTTGCAAAACAATAATTACCATGTGGTTAGGGTAGATCAACGTGTCAGTGTCCACTTATCCCCAGTGTAAATATGACATATCGGCAAAAGTCGGAAAATTAAAGATAACTTTAATTTACACAAAAAATGATTTCAGATTTGAAACTAGCATTGAAAGAACATATAAGAACAGTTGAAAAATCTCATGCAACAGAAAATGAAAAAAAAAATTGTTCCTCAGTGTTATGGATGAATTAAGGAGAAAGCGAATGGAGAAAAAGTCCTTCTCCCTCTCTCCTAACACCAGAACTCATGGACACCCAACAAAGCTGAATGTTGGAAGATTCAGGAGAGGTAAAAGCAGCACATCGTCAGACTGTGGAACTCACTGCAGCAGGAGGCGGTGATGGTCACCAACTTGGATGGCTTTAAAAGAGAATTGGACAAATTCAGAGAGAAGCGGGAGAGGACAATCAATAGGTACTAGCCACAATGGCTCTGCTCTGCCCCACAGCTGGAGGCTGGAAACCGCAGGAGGGGAAAGTTGTTCTTGCTTCCTATGATAGGCATCTGTTTGGCCACTGTGAGAAGAATAGGATGCTGGACAAGATTGGCCACTGGCCTGATCCAGCATGCTCTTATGTTCTTAATGAATAAGTTTGTTTGTTTGTTTGTTTGTTTGTTTGTTTGTTTATAGCCCACCCATCTTTTTTTTAATGATATTTATTGAAACTTTACAGACAATAAAAGATTACAAAATTAAAAACGAGAAATAAAAAAGAATAAAAGAAAAAGAGATACAAGAAGTTAAAAAGAAATCAATATTTTCATGTCTTATATTTCATTTACTTGTTTCCTGACCTCCTCACACACCCTTTTTTTGTATTCCAGTTCACATGGTTAATTCAGCAAATCCTTACCCTCTATCATTTATCTTTACTCAATATCTTGACCTAATATAACTATATATTTTCACCCATTGTCAATCCGTATTTACATATTCTTGCTGATCTTTTTACCAATACTGCTTATTTTCAATCCAACATCCCTTTAACATTCATTAATTTTACAGTATTTCTGCAAGTAGTCTTTAAATTTCTTCCAGTCTTCTTCCACCACCTCTTCTCCCTGATCTCGGATTCTGCCAGTCATTTCTGCCAGTTCCATGTAGTCCATCACCTTCATCTGCCATTCTTCCAGTGTGGGTAAATCTTGTGTCTTCCTATAGCCCACCCATCTGGCTGGGTTTCCCCAGCCACTCCGGGCAGCTTCCAACAAACACTAAAAATACGCTAAAATCTCACACATTAAAAACTTCCCTGAACAGGGCTGCCTTCAGGTGTCTTCTAAAGGTCTGGTAGTTGTTTTTCTCTTTGACATCTGATGGGAGGGAGTTCCACAGGGCGGGCGCCACTACCAAGAAGGCCCTCTGCCTGGTTCCCTGTAACTTGGCTTCTTGCAGAGAGGGAACCACCAGAAGGCCCTCGGCGCTGGACCTCAGTGTCCGGGCAGAACGATGGGGGTGGAGACGCTCCTTCAGGTATACTGGACTGAGGCCGTTTAGGGCTTTCAAGGTCAGCACCAACACTTTGAATTGTGCTCAGAAATGTACTGGGAGCCAATGTAGGTCTTTCAGGACTGTTGTTATACGGTCTTGGCGGCCACTCCCAGTCACCAGTCTAGCTGCCGCATTCTGGATTAGTTGTAGTTTCCAGGTCACCTTCAAAGTTAGCCCCACGTAGAGCGCATGGCAGTAGTCCAAGCAGGAGATAACCAGAGCATGCACCACTCTGGCGAGACAGTCTGCAGGCAGGGAGGGTCTCATCCTGCATACCAGATGGATCTGATAAACAGCTGCCCTGGATACAGAATTAACCTGCGCCTTCATGGACACCTGGGAGTCCAAAATGGCTCCCAGGCTGCACACCTGGTCCTTCAGGGGCACAGTTACACCATTCAGGACCAGGGAATCCCCCACACCCGCCCGCCCCCTGTCCCCCAAGAACAGTACTTCTGTCTTGTCAGGATTCAACCTCAATCCATTAGCCGCCATCCATCCATGAAAGGTACTGACATGTAAGGTGTGCTCAGAAAGATTCGGAATTAAATGTCTTCCTGATTTTAACTGCTTGGGGCTGCAAAAACCATGGTTTTCAAACACTTGGCTATTATGGTTCTGCAATACAACCATTTTACTTGGCCCGAGGCTGCTGAGAAAGGCAGCCTGGATGAATTAGAATGGCATCTGCCAGAATCTAATGGAGATTTCGGGGGCATGTCAGAAATCTGGACGTTCCAGGTTGAAAAGTAATAAAAAGCAAATGACATTTCATCACTTGAAACAAGGGTGCACAACTCAATTATGTCAGCATTGATTTGGGTCAATTATGTCAGCACTGATGTGGGTCACAAGGGGGTTTAATAATGAACGCGCTACAGTCTCCTGAACGCCCTGCTGTGATTTCTGCTCTGTGGGGAGTGAACTGAATGACCGGCGGGAGCAATAATGTAACTTCACACAGTTGCAAGATGAAAATGATGAAATTAATTGCATCTCTCATCAAAGGGCGCTTCTGACAAGGGCGCAACCGAACAGAGGCGCAGCCTGTCTCTGGCGAGCAAACTTTTAATGGCTCCCTTGGCCTCTCGTTTGATTGTTATGGAAAAATATCCTGGCTAACGAACCCCCGACGGCAATGCCAGCTCCTCCCCATAAGTGCACCCCAGTGATCTGCCCCATAGAGACACCTCCCGGCTTTTGGGTGCAGGTCCCGAGGGGAGAGATTCAGCGATGGGAAATTTCATGCTGAGACCAAAGCTATTAAACTGCTATTTAGAATAACCAGTTAATGACACCGGGGAAGAACTTTTAGAACTAAGATGTTCAGCAAACTCTTCTGGTTGATTTGCAAATGTTGAACTGGTTGCATGAATTGTTTGATGCAATACCACCTGGACTATTTGGAGACGGGGGCGTCAAGAAAGCTTCTCACGTGGTGGGGTTTGCTGCTTCGTTTGACAATGTCCTGACTCAGTCCTTGAGTACAAGAAAGTCCTTTATCATAGAATCGCAGAGCTGGAAGGGACCTCTGAGGGTCATCTAGTCCAGCCCCCTTAAATGCAGGAATCTCAGCCATGACAGATGGCTACTCAACCTCTGCTTAAACACAGCACCCAGTTAAAGTATGGCACTTTTTGAAGGCCTAGATGGCTTTCAAAGGGGATTAGATTAATTCATGGATGAGAGAGCTATCGATGGCTATAATAATAATAATAATAATAATAATAATAATAATAATAATAATAATTAATAATAATAAATTTTTATTTATACCCCGCCCTTCCTGGTTCAGAAAACCAGACTCAGGGCGGCTAACAACAAATTTAAAACACTTAATTGATGCAACAAAAAACAGCATAAAATACAGTATAAAACGTGAATTCAGAATTCAAAAATCAAAAATCAATTTTTTTTGGGGGGGGGGAAATCCATACAATAACCATTAGATGATCACCAGGGCTCGCTGGCTAAGTTAGTCCTATTTGGGCCAGCGAGGAGACCAGGGGAGAATTAGCTGTGGGATCCCAGAGCGGGTGATCTTCATAAAAAGGGGAGGGGGAGGGAAGGAAGGGGAATAAAAGATCAGGCTAAGTTCAAATTGAAAGCCAGGCGGAATAGCTCTGTCTTACAGGCCCTGTGGAAGGAGGTTAAATCCTGCAGGGCCCTGGTCTCATGGGACAGAGCATTCCACCAGGTCGGAGCCATCACTGAGAAGGCCCTGGCCCTGGTGGAGGATAGTCTGACTTCCTTAGGGCCCGGGACCTCCATGGACCTTAAGGTCCTCTGCAGGGCAGACCAGGAGAGGCGGTCCCATAAATACGTGGGCCCTATGCCACAAAGGGCTAGCCTGCAATCCTCCTAGCTCAGTTGGTGGAGCACGAGACTCTAAATCTCAGGGTCATGGGTTTGAGCAAACCCACACTGAGCAAAAGATTCCTGCAATGCTGGGGGTTGGACTAGATGACCCTCGTGGCCCCTTCCAACTCTATCATTCCATGTGTCTTACCAGTTTCTGGAAGCTGCAGGATGGGAGGGTGCTGTTGTGCTCAAATCCTGCTCCTTTGGGGCACCTGGTTGGTGACTAAGAGCAAGATGCTGAAATAGATGGGCCACTGGCCTGATCCAGATTGTGGAAGTCAAAGGATGTTGCCTCTAGCACAGCAAAATCACATTTATTTTATTTATTTTTAATGAAAACGTTAATTTCTGGTGCAGAATCAGCTTTTTTTATATATATAAAATATTTTATTCAGTTTTCAGATACAAAGATTATAAATATGGACCGAAGCCCGAAACAAAGAAACAAGAAACAGAAGAAAGAAGTAAAAAAAGAAAAACCAACCGTCCAACACATTTTTCAAATAACCAACTGGACTTCCTCACATCTCCCCTACCCTGCATTCTTTATAATAAAATTATCAGCAAATTATTACCTTGTTTCGTGTCTTATTTTGTACTTTTCAAATACTATACCTCAAATTTTTCATACTTTCCATCAATTACTTATATCCTAAATTAAACATAGTATTACCTTAAAATTTAACCTTTTCTTACTTAAAATATAATTTCCTAGTTCCTAATTTTAGTTGCTGAAGCTGTAGTTTCCGAATCGTGAAATTTTTTTTAACATTCATATAACTTATATTGTTTTTGTAAATAGTCCTTAAATTTTTTCCAGTCCTCTTCCATTGTTTCTTCTCCCAGGTCTCGGATTCTGCCAGTCATTTCAGCCAGTTCCATGTAGTCCATCAATTGCGTCTGCCATTCTTCCAGTGTGGGCAAATCTTGTGTCTTCCAATATTTTGCAATGAGTATTCTTGCTGCTGTGGTCGCATACATAAAAAAGGTTCTGTCCTTCTTTAACACTCTCTGGCCGACTATGCCCAAGAGAAAGGCCTCCGGTTTCTTGGTAAAGGTATATTTAAATACCTTTTTTAACTCATTATAGATCATTTCCCAGAAGGCCTTCACCTTTGGACATGTCCACCAGAGGTGAAAGAATGTCCCTTCAGCCTCCCTACACTTCCAACATTTATTATCAGACAAATGGTATATTTTAACAAGCTTGACTGGGGTCATGTACCACCTATATATCATTTTCATAATATTTTCCTTCAGGGCATTACATGCCATGAATTTCATTCCGGTGGTCCATAACCTTTCCCAGTCTTCAAACATGATGTTATACCCAATATCCTGAGCCCATTTTATCATGGCTGATTTGACTGTCTCATCCTGAGTATTCCATTTAAGCAACAAGTTGTACATTCTTGAAAGTATCTTAGTCTTTGGTTCAAGCAGTTCTGTCTCTAATTTCGATTTTTCCACCTGGAATCCTGTTTTTTTATCCGACTTAAAAACCTCTTGGATTTGAGCATAATGTAACCAATCTCGCACCTTGTTTTTCAATTTTTCTAAACTCTGCAGCCTCCAATTGTCTCCAATTTTTTCTATTATTTCCCAATATTTCGGCCAACCGGCCTCCATATTGGGGTTTTTTCGAGCCTTGGCCTCCATTGGTGATAACCATCTCGGGGTCTTATTCTCTAATAAGTCTTTATATTTTGTCCAGACAATAAATATTGCTTTTCTGACAATATGGTTTTTAAACATTTTGTGAACCTTTACCTTGTCATACCACAAATATGCATGCCAACCAAAAGCATTATTAAACCCTTCCAGATCCAGGACATCAGTGTTCTCCAAAAGTAACCAATCCTTCATCCAGCAGAAAGCTGCAGCTTCATAATATAACCTTAAGTCCGGCAGGGCAAATCCCCCTCTTTCTTTTGCATCAGTTAGTATTTTAAATTTTATCCTGGGCTTTTTGCCCTGCCAGACAAACTTAGAGATATCTTTCTGCCACTTTCCAAAACATTCCACTCTGTCCACGATCTGTAGGGTTTGAAACAGAAACAACATCTTTGGCAATACATTCATTTTTATAGCTGCAATTCGACCCAACAAGGAAAGTTTCAATCTTGACCAAGTTTCTAAATCTTTTTTGATTTCTGACCAACATTTTTCATAGTTATCTTTGAATAAATTCAAATTTTTAGCAGACAAATTAACCCCTAGGTATTTCACCTTTTTAACCACATTTAACTCTGTCCCTTTCTGAAACCCGTCTGTTTCTAAAGGTGTCAAATTTTTCTCCAAAACCTTGGTTTTTTGCTTGTTCAATTTGAATCCCGCTCCAGTTGGCATCTTCTGGAGAACTTCGTCTACTTTGTGATGGGTCCCGCTGACATCAATTC
Organism: Podarcis bocagei; assembly: GCF_964188305.1. Taxonomy (NCBI): domain Eukaryota; kingdom Metazoa; phylum Chordata; class Lepidosauria; order Squamata; family Lacertidae; genus Podarcis; species Podarcis bocagei. The sequence goes on from NC_138135.1 coordinate 4,565,171, forward strand.
CACTGGGCTGTGTGCGTTTCCCCAGATTTCTCACCTCCGCTGGCAACGGGAGCATGTTTCCCCTGGGCCACACAAAGCATGAAATACCTGCTCCAGCTCTTAGCAGCTTCACAGCTCAGGGAGCACAGGACCCGATTCCTGACCTTGTGCAGGTAAGACGAGGGCAGTGATAGGGGGCTGCTGAGGTGAACTTCTGGCCAGGAGTCTTAGGGAAAGTTGGGGTGCTGTTCTCAACTCTTAAGTGTCATTTGCAATGGGGAAGTCTTTGTGCGCACACAACTGAAGGATCTAAGCCAGGGCCGGATTTAGGTTTGATGAGACCCTAAGCTACTGAAGGTACTGGGGCCCTTGATATCTCCAGCTATCCTTTGTCAACAGCAAATGGTCACAGTTTTTGTGTTGAAGGTATGCTATATGGTAATTGATGGACCTAATAGGTATTTCAAGCCATTTGCACATGTGGCCATGCAACAAGTCCATGCAGAATGTTGTTGTTGTTTAGTTGTTTTCTCCTGTCCGACTCTTCATGCCCCCCTGGACCAGAGCACGCCAGGCACTCCTGTCTTCCACTGCCTCCCACAGTTTGGTCAAACTCATGCTGGTCGCTTCGAGAACACTGTCCAACCATCTCGTCCTCTGTCGTCCCCTTCTCCTTGTGCCCTCCATCTTTCCCAACATCAGGGTCTTTTTCAGGGAGTCTTCTCTTCTCATGAGGTGGCCAAAGTCTTGGAGCCTCAGCTTCAGGATCTGTCCTTCCAGTGAGCACTCAGGGCTGATTTCCTTCAGAATGGAGAGGTTTGATCTTCTTGCAGTCCGTGCAGAATGTAGGCACCCTATATATATAGAAATGAGCAAATGTGTGATATTTTTGGGAGCAGGCTAGCCGGGAAGACTCATGACTTACATCATAGGAGCCTACACAACACAAAACACTGTTGCTGTATCTAGTTTTTATTTTATTTGCTTTTATATTTTGGAAATGTACATCCAGGTTTTTTCCCCTTTAATTTTTTTTAAGAGAGGGGGTACCTAAGCTATAGCTTGTTTAGCTTATACGTAAATCTGGCACTGATTGGATGGCTTTCAAAGAGGATTAGACAAATTCAGGGAGGGGAGGGTTCCTAATGATTGCTAGCCAGGATGCCTAAGCGCTGCCTCCACAGTTGCAGGCAGCAGTGCTTCTGAACACCAGTTGCTGGAAACCACAAGAGGGGAGAGACTGTCTTGTGTTCAAATCCTGCTTGCTGGTTTCCCACAGGCATCTAGCTGGCCCCTGTGAGAAGAGGAGGCTGGGCTCAATGGGCCATTGGCCTGATCCAGCCGTCCCTTCTGATGGGAGTTATAGCCCAGCAACACATCTTTGATCAAGGGTTTTCTCCAGACAAGCTGTTTATTGTGTGTTCATCCTACTTTGGCTGCAGAAAAGCATATGCAGAGGTCAGATTATATGCTGGTCTTTATGGAGTGTTTGTTCTGGTTTGCTTTAGCAGGGCGTTGGCATGGTCATTTGCTCATTTGCCCTGACTTCCCTGCTGAGTGTTTATGCATCTTCCTGTTAGACACTCATTCCCCTCCTTCCCCCCCCCTCTGTACTGCCCTATCGGTTTCCAAACCTCAGCTTCTTCTTTAAAGATAAGATAAACTTTATTCGCATTAGCCAATTGCCATGGCAACATAAGGGACGCAGGTGGCGCTGTGGGTTAAACCACAGAGCCTAGGACTTGCCGATCAGAAGGTCAGCGGTTCAAATCCCCGCAACAGAGTGAGCTCCCGTCGCTCAGTCCTTGCTCCTGCCAACCTAGCAGTTCGAAAGCATGTCAAAAGTGCAAGTAGATAAATAGGTACCGCTCCTGCGGGAAGGTAAACGGTGTTTCCGTGCACTGCTGTGGTTTGCCAGAAGCAGCTTAGTCATGCTGGCCACATGACCCGGAAGCTGTACGCCGGCTCCCTCGGCCAATAAAATGAGATGAGCACCGCAACCCCAGAGTTGGCCACGACTGGACCTAATGGTCAGGGGTCCCTTTACCTTTACGGCAACATAAAACAAGCAATATATACAAATAAAAAGACAACAATGGGTAAGAAGGGCAATCAAATGACCAAGATTCAGATAGTGGCCCTTAATCTCACTGCACCCTCGATAAACCTAGCAACCTTTGCTGTTGTCTGATCATTTTGATCTGATAAAAGAAAGAACAATGTGGCCGCAGGTGGGTGGCCTGGGATGTTAAGTAAGAGTGGGGTGGTGATCTCATTCCTCAGATCTTTGTAAAGGGGGCAGGACAGGAGAACATGAGCCACTGTTTCCAGATTGCCATCTCCACAGGGGCAGAGTCGTTTCTCAGCTGGAATCTTTTGGTACCTGCCCTCACGTACGGCAGAGGGCATCGCATCCAGTCTGGCCAGTGTGAAGAAGGCACACCTGTATTTTGGGATAGTTAATTTATACAAATATGGTGCCAGGAAATCAAACTGGGGGGGGGGAGGCATACCAAGGACAGAATTTCTTTATAATCTTCTTTAAAGTGGATGAGTTGTGCTGGGGCAACAGGGTGCTTTAATCCACTTTAATTGCACAGATTTAAATTCAGGGTCTGTGCTTTAATCCCTCCTGCAAAAGAGCAATAGTCTGGAGATGCCCTTGAAGCAGCCTTCATCCATTTAGCACCCTCCAGATATTTGGGACTACAGCTCCCATCATCCCTGACCACTGGTCCTGTTAGCTAGGGATGATGGGAGTTGTAGTCCCAAAACTTCTGGAGGGCCAAGCTTGCCTATGCCTGCGGTGAATGAAGGCTGCCTCGGAGCAGGGTTTCCCAAACTTGGGTCTCCAGATGTTTTGGGACTACAACTCCCATCAGCCCTGACCACTGCTCCTGCTAGCTAGGGATGATGGGAATTTTGGTCCAACAACAGCTGGAGACCCTGCCTTAGATCTGAACATTTTTCCAGTCCACGTTTTTCTTACCTCTGCCTCTAGTTGTGACATGGTAAATGTATTGTTCATTGCAAATAACATCTTATCTTGAACAGAAACATTATTTGACCGTTTCCTCTTTTATTTTTTTTAATTTTTAAATTTAGATTCAGTAAAGCAAACCAAAATATCCATAAAGAAATATTCATACCATTAAAACAGGTTGAAAGCAGCATAAGGCTTTTATCAGTAAACTTACTATTCCAAAACATATCAATTTCCCCAAAAATCTATTAGGCTGATTTATACGTATTCTTTTATAATATGCTAATTTAATTGTTGTTACTATATGCTAGGTTTTTCCCCAAATCGTTCTCATGCCCCTCATTTTTAGCCATCACAATCTTTGCAGCTGTTATAATGCTGATTACTATTTCTCGATCATTTTCTGGGGTAACATCCTGGGGTAACACAGTAGAAATATTTTGGCTTCTAATGGGATATGATGTCCTAACATATCAGAAATACTAGCCTCAACAGGTTTCCAAAATATTTGCATTTGAGAGGAGTTCCAAAAATTGTGTACATCGCTTGCTTTATGCAATTCGTTATTTATTCTTTTCTAAAATTGTGTCCGGTCCAGTCCCCCATTCATTCCACATTCCACAAAGGCAACAATAACAAAATGTCAGCTAAAACAGCAAAATGAAAAGTACAGACGGGCGCAGTAGATGAAAAGAGCTCAAAGGAGCGTTCTCCAGCATAAGAGCTTTAACCTGCCTAGGCAAATCCTTGCTGACATAAATAGATGTTAAGCTGTGAAAAGGATAAGGGAGTTGGGATGACTAACTCTTCTGTGCAAGATGTCCCACAATCAAGGCGTGATTGCAGAAAAGAGCCCATTTTCTTCCAGCATCTCTAAGGGAGCAAGCAGGCTGATGTGGAAGAAGATTGTAGGGTTGGAAGGGACCCAAGGGTCATCTAGTCCAACCCCCTGAAATACAGGAATCACAGCTAAAACGTCCATGACCAACCTCTGTTGAAAAATCTTCAACAAAGTAGAGTCCACCACCTTCTGAATGCGGCAGCTAGACTGGGAACTGGGAGCAGCTGCCGAGACCACATAACACCGGTCCTGAAAGACTACGTTGGCTCCCAGTACATTTCTGGGCACAATTCAAAGTGTTGGTGCTGACCTTTAAAGCCCTAAATGACCTCGGTCCAGTAGACCTGAAGGAGGGTCTCCACCCCCATTGTTCAATCCGGACACTGACGTCCAGCTCAGAGGGCCTTCTGGCGGTTCCCTCTCTGCAAGAAGTGAGGTTACAGGGAACCAGGCAGAGGGGCTTCTTGGTGGTGGTACCCACCCTGTGGAACACCCTCCCACCAGATGTCAAAGGAATAAACACCATCTGATGTTTAGAAGACATCTGAAGGCAGCCCTGTTCAGGGAAGTTTTTTAATGACTGATGATTTAATGTATTTTTAATCTCCTGTTGGAAGCCGCCCAGAGTGGCTGGGGACGCCCAGCCAGATGGGCGGGGTATAAGTAAAAAATAATTATTATTATTCTCATTATTCTGAGAGAGTCCATTCCACTCTCACGCAGCTCGCACCGCCCAAAGAGTCTTCCTAATATTTAGCTGGAATCTTCTTTCTTGCTATATGAATCCATTGGTTCTTCTGGAGCAGGTGGAAACAAGTTTGCTCCATCCTCCATGAGACGCCTCTTCAGATATTTGAAGATGGGTTCCATAGCACCTCTCCTCCAGGCTAAACACCCCCCAACTCCCTCAACAGTTCTGCACACGGCTCAGTTTCCAGACCCTTGATCGTCTTGGTCGCCCTCCTCTGCACACCTCCTAGCTTTTCAATATCCTTGTCAAATTGATGGAGGAGAGGGCCCTTGGAAGGCTGATAGACACCACGGCTATGTTCTGCCTCCACAGCCAGAGGCAGCAATGCAGCTGAATTTCAGTTGCTGGAAACCACAAGAAGTGGGGTGTTGCTATTCTGCTTGGATCTTGCTTGTGGTTTCCCATTGGGGCATCTGGTGGACCACTGTGAAGACAGCATGCTGGACTGGATGGGCCGTTGGCTTCATCCAGCAGGCTCTTCTTAGATTCTTATGTACTTAAAAGACAAAGAGGAGGAGGAGCAGAGGAAGGAGCCACTGGGTTATTCCTGCAGGTTCAAGCTATTGCTGCCTGCCAGCCCGGTGGAGCTTGCGGCGGATGTCTCCTTTGTCCCACCTATGGGTTTGCTGAAATAGTGTGCATATTATTGATAGAGGGATATATCTGTGCTTTGTGTAACATTGTAGCCTTTCAGACCTTTCCCATTGGTTGGGTGTGCATTGCTCCTGGGAGGGAGTGCAGCAGCTGTTGGAAAAATAGACAGCACCAAGTGCTCTTGGTCAGCAGGGAGGAAGGAGCCAAAAAGACACCGAGGGTTGGTTCAGAGAAAGAGTTTATTTCTGCTTTCCAGATAGCAGAAAGGCACTGCATAATCGGTTCACAGCAAGCACACTGAAAGAGCAGTTACATACAGTATATATCCCCTTTAGGTCCCCTTCCCCCCCTCCCCAGGAATCCAGCCTCATGCTTTTGTACACGTAGGTTTACATCCTTGAGCATAAACAGACATTCCTGTTCCTGTACTCTTATCTTGGGGTAAGAAGGTCACTTAACTATAGGAGAACTCTTGGCGCCATCCCTGGGTGTGGGGGCTGACAGGATTGACAGGCCTGTCTTACAAGGTCTATGCGTCAGCGTGGTCAGGATATTTACAACCTATAAGATAAGACCCAGATCTGCCATCCCGTCTCCACTCGGAACTGACAAGGCCATCCATTAAGCCTTCATGGACTGATAAAGGAGATGGCTCTGTTTATGCAGCTGGGTTTGTGTTAGTCATACAGATCAAGCTAATGGATTTTAGCTAATGGATCCTTGAAGGAGGAATTTGGGAGTTCTGGGGCCTGGTTCGGGTGACTGCACAGTCAGGTTTGGGCAACCTGTTCCTTCAACATGACCGCCTTGTATATTTTCCCTGGTACTGGGGATCACCCCCCGTTGCTATTAGTCAGCAACCACATTGTTGTATATGTGGGGAAAAGCAGGATTGTTTGATCTTCATATCCGGGACCAGCAGGACATCTCTGGGAAGTGTGGGGTTGTGAGGTGGGTTGTGGAACAGCAGTGGTTGTACTTTCACTAACTTTTGACTATGCCGCACTCTCCATGTCCCTACCAAGTGTGTCTGACCAAGGGCATACCCCAAAGATCTCAGAGCCTGGGCAGGTTCATATGGGACATTGCAGCCCTTCAGATAGCATAGGGCTAAGATGTTTGGGGGGTTATGAATCATTACCAGCACTTTGGATTGTGCCCAGAAACAGAGTGCTAGGCAACGGAGCTTTTGTAACAAGGGAGTTGTATGTACAACCTTGCTTTTCTCCATTAGACGTTGGGACAGCACTAAGCAGGTGACCCTCCATGTTGTATTTTTACATCTCCTAGGACCACCTGGTGATGGATGAATAAGAAATCCAATAAATACAATATAATTGCAGTGATAAGAGCAAGTGCAGGAGGTGACGCTCAATCCCTACCTCTTTGTGAGCGAGGAACCTCCATCCTGTTGCTTCCACACTTCTTGTTTCTCCTTCTCTACACAGATTAACTTTCCCATGGAGGTCAGGAATCAGACCCAGGTGAAGGAGTTCATCTTCCTGGGCTTCTCAGGCGTCCCACATGGCCAGATTTACCTCTTTGTCGTGTTCCTAGCAATTTACTTGGTCACTGTTCTTGGAAATACCACAATAGTCACCTTGATCCAACTGGATTCGCGCCTCCACAGCCCCATGTACTTTTTCCTCAGCCATTTATCCTGCTTGGACATCTGCTACTCAACCGTCACAGTCCCCAAGATCCTGACCAACTTTCTGCGCCAGAGGCACACCATTTCCTACAACCAGTGCATGACCCAGATGTTCTTCCTGATGACCTTTGCAGGCTCCGAGTGCGCCCTGCTGGCCGTCATGGCCTACGACCGCTATGCCGCCATTTGCCAGCCTCTGCATTACAGCAGCCTGATGAGCAGCCAGGTGCGAATCCCGCTGGCCATTGCTTCTTGGATCTGGGGCTTCCTGGACTCGGCCATCCACACCATTCTGGCCACCCACTTGTCCTTCTGTGGGGCCAACCAGATTGACCACATCTTCTGTGATGTCCCGCCTCTCCTGAAGATTGCCTGCAGCGACACCTACGTCAACGAGATCACGCTCCATTTGGCCAGCATCTTCATGGGCCTGAGTCCCTTCTTGCTCATCCTCCTCTCGTATGTCTACATCCTCTCCGCCATCTTGCAGATTCGCTCGAATACTGGCAGGCACAAGGCCTTCTCCACCTGCGCTGCTCACATGATCGTTGTCACCGTCTACTTTGGCATGGCCAACGTGAACTACAACCGCCCCAGCGCAGGCTACTCCTTGGAGGTTGACACCCTGATCTCCACACTCTACTGCATCATCACCCCTATGCTGAACCCCCTCATCTACAGCCTCCGCAACAAGGAGGTGAAAGAAGCCCTGAAGAAGGTTCTGGGGGGGCAGAAGAACGAATACGCTTCTACACAGAGGAAGTGAGAGGTGGACTTTGACCAAGGCATCTCTGTCCTCCACTGACCCTGCCATTGCCCTTAGTGAGTTCAAGGTAATCCTCTAAGACCACAGAGAAACCCACTTCCTGAAATACGGATTGAGTAACACAAGTTCTGAAGACTTGCTGACATGCTGATGGGTAATTTTACTTACATCATTAAGCACTTGTTCCCCCAAATATGCCACCTTTGGGCATGCCCACCACAAATGCCTATAGTTCCCATATTCAGAGAACTGCAGGCAACTGGTGAGACCCGTCAAAACTCATTATTCCAACCAGAGACTCTAAACTGTAGATTGCTGTATTTATTTACATTGAAGGGTTCTTCATGAACAATTGGCTCTGTAGGAGCCAATACATGCTAATTTCCTTACATGTTCTCCTGTTTCATAGGCCTGTTTCTTTTCACAGCTTGGGCCACAGCAGTGGTGACAGAGAAGTAGAAACAAACTTTGGGAGACCTAAGAACAGGAACTCAAAGGTGAAGGGGTTGTAGTAGGGCTGCCCCTGTTCTGTGGAACAGCGTTTCTGTCAAGATAGGAGCCCGCTATCTGCACTTTCCGGAGGGGGGGGGAAACAAAGACATTTTTCTTCTGGTAGCTGGATAAATGGGTCTTTACAGTGAGTGTCCACTTGTTTAGATTTCAGCCCCATTTAAATATATTTGTTATTGTTTTTTTTAAATTTTATTTATGCTTTTCAGGTTTATTTGTTGTTTAGTCGTTTAGTCATGTCCGACTCTTCATGATCCCATGGACCAGAGCACACCAGGCCCTCCTGTCTTCCACTGCCTCCCGCAATTTGGTCAGACTCATGTTGGTACCTTCGAGAACACTGTCCCACCATCTCGTCCTCTGTTGTCCCTTCTCCTTGTGCCCTCCATCTTTCCCAGCATCAGGGTCTTTTCCAGGGAGTCTTCTCTTCTCATGAGGTGGCCAAAGTCTTATCATGCCGACTATAATAATAAGGCCAGAAGAACCCTGGGTTTCACTTTTCTCTCTTTCGGTCTCTTTTTCTGTATGGTGTGGTGTTCTGTACATAATGTTAAGGTTTAGACTTATTCTAAGTTGTTCTAAGTTTAAGTTAAGTCTGCTGCAACTGGATTCCTTATGGTCAGTGCCAATCCTGAATGTTTGGGCTTTGTGACCATGACGCTCATTTGCCTTCAGTAGCAGTAAAGCTCTGCTGAGTGAAATACAATTGCCTCTGGTCTATTTTCGGGGAATCCTGCAACGTGTTCAAGTTTTCACTCTGCTAACTATACATTGGAATCTACCCTGGATCTATATTGAGTAGAATTTTCAATGACACATCCAACATTCCATATTCCCTTTATGCATTCTTTGAATTAAAAGGTGGGTAGAAATACTTCGAGTGTGTAAATCAACAACTAGCCGCCGAGCAATTCCTCCGATGGGACTCCCATTGCTCCATTCCTCTTGGCTTCCATAGACCCCCCGGGGAGAGTGGCTTTCTTTTCCCAACCCTCCTTGTTAACTTGCGTGTTGCAGTTGCAGTGGGAGCATCCCTTGGGTCTCACCTGGGCATAACTCCTCTCTCCCTGCCTGGGATCCACTAGTTGGATGCAACGCAGAGGGAGCCACCCGGCTCATCCATGGCTCACCTGGGAAGCAGGAATCTCCCTTCCAGAGCCCCGATGGCAGGCCCTCTCTTGCCACTCGGATGCCAGCGTGCTCTGGCCCCGTGAAGGTGGAGCAGGCAGGTGCAGGGAAAGGCTGGTGCAGAAGAAGGTTGAAGGGGAAGGATGACCTGGAGCTGAGCATCCTGACGGGGGCAGGAGCAAGCGCCCAGCCTCACTGGGCTCCCATTGGGGGGGCCTCCAGGTTAGTAGCTTCACAGGACACAGAGAGGACTGGGGATGGGGAAGCAATTCAGTCTGGTCTGCATTTGAACGCGAATCTGCCCCATTCACACTTGCTGAAATGTTAAGAGAACAAGAACTCTGCTAGCCGCCGAAATTTGCACTTCTCTGAATGTTGCAGGAAAAGGTGGGTTATAAATGCAATAAATAATAAATTCATTTATGGGACAATATATATGGGGCTAGGGACGTGGGTGGCGCTGTGGGTTAAACTACAGAGCCTAGGACTTGCCGATCAGAAGGTCGGTTGTTCGAATCCCCACGACGGGGAGAGCTCCTGTTGCTCGGAACCTGCTCCTGCCAACCTAGCAGTTCGAAAGCACGTCAAAGTGCAAGTAGATAAATAGGTATCGCTCTGGCGGGAAGGTAAACGGCATTTCCGTGGGCTGCTCTGCTTCTCCAGAAGTGGCTTAGTCATGCTGGCCTCATGACCCGGAAACTGTACGCCGGCTCCCTCAGCCAATAAAGCGAGATGAGAGCTGCAACCCCAGAGTCGGCTGCGACTGGACCTAATGGTCAAGAGACCCTTTACCCTTTACCTATGTATGGAGCTGACACAGCAAGAGATTTCTCCCACCACCACCACCCCTCCCCCAAATCTTATCCAATCCACACTTTTCAATGCACAAAGGAGTTTATAATTCTGGGCTTCACATCCCAATCCCTGAGCAGTGAGATATTTGGGAGTGCAATGTTCACTTATGGTTGACTTTCTTTGGAATGGGAGGTTACTGGAGAGAGAAACTACCATGGAGTTACTGTCTCCATGCCATAACATAGTAGCTATGGAACATATAAGACTACATGAAGCTGCCTTATGTTGACTCAGACCTGGTCCCTGTCTCTGAAACATTTGCTTTATCTGCAAATATAGAAGCAGAATAGAAGTGGAGGCGAACAAGCCCTCTTTCTTCAGCAGACAGCACACCGCAAGAGATCATCTTGCTGCCCCCATCTGATTTCCAGTCTCTTCCAACTAGACGTGTCGCAGCAAAAGTGGCCCTGCAAAAGTCATCTTGTCCAATCTCCAGCAATGCAACCATCTCAGCTAAAGCATCCCTGACAGAGGGCCATCCAACCTCTGCTTAAAAACCTCCACGAAAGGAGAGTCCACCACCCTCTGAGAGAGCCCCTTCCACTATTGAACGGCTTTTACTGTCAAATAATTCTTCCCAATGTTTAACTGGAATCTCCTTTCTTCTACAGTGAGCCCAAAGCCTATGTGGGGGTTACAGTCTGGGAATTGCACCAGAAGGCAAAATCACATATAGTCCAAACACGCTGCGTCCAATAAATAGGGAATTGCCAAGGTCATTTGTTCCCTGGGAACCTCCCCCCCTTCTTTCCACACCCTTTTTATTTATTTTTGTGATTTTGGGTCATGTGCGTAAAGCCTAATGTGCGCAAATTAAATGCCCATAAGTTGTGGGCTTACTGTAATTTGGAGCCTCCCCTCTGGAGCAGCAGAAAACAAGTTTGCTCCCCCTTCCATATTCAGATATTTGGAGAAGGCACTCAGACCCCCCTCTCAGTCCTCTGTTCTCCAGGACACAGACACCCTGCTCTCTCCCTTGGGGTCCATTCCAACTCCCCAATTCTATGATTATGTCTTCAGCCCTAGTCAGAAGACTCTAACCACCACATCCCATTGGCTTCCCCACATCCTCAAAGCAGAACAAAAGGTTCATTGCATTGCCTCTTCCAAGAAAGAGGAGGAGACATCAGCTTGCTTGTGGTGCTTCTCATTCCAGGTTCCTCTCCGGCTTCCTTTCCTGACCAAGGCAGGCCCTGAAGACTAGAGATGAGAATTCTGGGAGTGGAGAGGAAATGTCACGGCCACCAGACAGTTGGGGATGTCTCCAACAGACCTCTTATTTGCCAAAGCAGGGTTGTTCCCGTCCCCCTTTGAAGGGAGAGGAGAGCCGTCCAACCATCCCTGGAGAACCCTAACCCACCCACCACTGATTTGTAACAGCTGGCCTTGACACCAGACTATTGGGTGGGGAGGTTAAAGGAGAAAAACCATTAGTTCGATGTGAATGATTTTTGGACTAGGGGGAGATGGAGGTTCATTTGCTTATTAGTGGGTCAGAGTGTTACTTAGTTTATTATTTGCATGTGGTCAGGAAAATAACAACAACAACAACAACAACAACAACAACAACAACAACAACAACAACAACAATAATAATAATAATAATAATAATAATAATAATAATAATAATAATAATAATAATTTATTTATACCCCACCCATCTGGCTGGGTTTCCCCATCCACTCTGGGCAGCCTCCAAAAAAATATTAAAACAGAATAGTGCATCAAACATTAAAAGCTTCCTTAAACAGGGCTGCCTTCAGATGTCTTCTAAAAGTTTGGTAGTTGTTCTTCTCTTTGACATCTGTTGGGAGGGCATTCCACAGGGCGGGTGCCACTACCGAGAAGGCCCTCTGCCTGGTTCCCTGTAACTTGGTTTCTCGCAGGAAGGGAACCGCCAGAAGGACCTTGGAGCTGGACCTCAGTGTCCGCGCTGAACGATGGGGGTGGAGACGCTCCTCCTGTTTATATTGCTGGTTTCCCTCCCCTCCAATAGAATTTTAAGTGAAATATCAATATATAATATGACTCCCCCCGTTCTCCACATGGTATTATGTATTGTATAATTTTCCTTTGCCATAAGTCACTTGGAGACCTTCAGGTGACAAGAGACTAAGAAGTTTAATCAACAACAACACTGAATTAAATGGATCAATGGTCTGAGTGGGTAGAAGACCACTTACGATCATAGAATCACAGAACTGTAGCATTGTAAAGGGTGCTCCAAAGGTCCTCTAGTCTAACTCCCTGCAATGCAGGAACTTCCTCTCTTTCCCTTTTCTGCCTGGCAGCCTTTCCCTCAAACGCCATCCTTCTTTCTCTACAGATAATCTCCGCATTTCCCATGGCTGGCAGCAGCAACTGGACCCAGGTGACGGAGTTTGTTCTTCTGGGCTTCTCCGGGATCACGCATGGTCAGACATACCTGTTCCTGGTGTTCTTGGTGATCTACTTGGTCACCCTGTTGGGGAACCTCACCATAGTCGGCCTGATCCTGCTGGATCCCCACCTTCATAGCCCCATGTACTTCTTCCTCAGCCATTTGTCTTGCATGGACGTTTGCTACTCCTCCGTCACTGTCCCCAGCATTTTGGCCAACCTCCGCCGCCGCCACCACACCATCTCCTACCACCCGTGCCTGGTCCAGATGTTCTTCCTGATGGCTTTCTCAGGTTCTGAGTGCTGGCTGTTGGCCGCCATGGCATACGATCGCTATGCCGCCATTTGCCAGCCTTTGCGTTACTCGCACCTCATGAGCCCGCGTGTGTGCGTGCAGCTAGCCACCACCATCTGGGTCTCAGGTTTCTTGGACTCAGTGGTCCACGCAGCCTTGGCCTCCAATTTACACTTCTGCGGGGCCTTCCAGATCCACCATATCTTCTGCGACCTCCCGCCGCTGCTGAAAATCGCCTGTGGGAACAAGAGCCTCAACGAAATTGTCATTCAGGTAGCCACCATCTTTGTGGGCCTGAGCCCATTCCTGGTAGTCGTCATCTCCTACGTCTACATCTTGGCTTCCATCTTGCGGATCCGCTCCAACACCGGGCGGCGCAAGGCCTTCTCCACCTGCACCTCCCACATGATAGTGGTTGTCCTCTACTTCGGAAATGGACTGGTGAACTACTACCGCCCCAGCGCAGGTTACTCTCTGGAGATAGACACCCTGCTCTCCACCATGTATTGCATCATCACCCCTATGCTGAACCCGCTCATCTACAGCCTCCGAAACAAGGAGGTGAAGGGCGCCCTGAGGAAGGTTCTGGAAAGCCAGAGGAAGTTCTGCACTTCCTCTCGCAAGCAGTGAGAGCGCAGGTGAGCGGGAGGGAAGGAGAAGGTGCCAGCTGTCTTCCCTGCAAAGCCCAGTGGCCCCAAAAGAGGGCATGAAAGGAGGGGCTAGATTCCCTCAGTCTGTGGTTCTCACTAGGCTACCGGCCTTCCAGACTCCTTGGTTAACTCCTTAGTGGAAGGAGACAAACAAGAGGGGCAGCAGGGGAGACAGAAGCATGTGGGGTGAGAGGGAGTTAGTCCAAGAAAACTTGGGTTTTATTTGAAATTGTTCTAGACAAAGATACTCAACAGGCCTTTGGGGCCAGCTAATATAAATAGATAAACCCATTTTATTTCCCCAGAGAATCTTGGAAAATACTCTTCATTTTAAAATCTTCATTTATTTTCCGTTGCCGCTGACAGCTTTTGTTATGACTAAAGCTTTATATTTTGTTGCTCACAGCTGTGTTTCTTTTTAATGTAAGTGACCCAGAAAATGTTGTTGTTGGGTGGCAAATAAATATTGTCAATAAAGAACAAATACACAAACAAAACCACCAGTGCTTGCGCATTGTGCTTGGATGCTGAGTTAAGCCAAATCTTGAACTCTGTTGCGGTGAGTTGGGTGGGTGGGAAGAGGTGGGATTGGTAGGTTCATGAGCAAGTGTAAATCTGCGGGACCCTTCCCCAACTGTGTGAAGAAGCTTGCCAGAAGAAGAGTATCTTCAGCTGTTTCCAGAAAATACAAATAAGGGGCATCTGCCCTATTGTAGCACCCTGCTTGTGGTTAACGCTTAGCTGGAATGAAATATTCAACGCAGCAATAGAGAAATTAAAATAATAATTTATTTGTCAGACAAATAAATGAGAGGCACAGTGGTATATGGTTACCAAGCTCTGGCCTGGCCTCCTGCCATTATGGCCAGCACTTATATTCCCTTAATCCAGCCCCCTTTGCTCCTCCTGTGGCTGCCTCTGTCCAATCAGCCTGGTTGAATTTCCTATTGGCTGATTGCTATAACCAATCCTAAAAGATACACCCATATCCTCCTGTCCTTATATGGAACACAAAGAGCTATATATTGTTACATCTATAAATGACAAATAAGTAGTAATATATCTTACATGTGTCTCAACAAGGAATCTTAATTACCAGCTCACCTCTTGCCCTCCTTGCCCTATTGCCTTCTAAAACAAATGGTTAATCTTAAATTTTTATTTTAAACATATGTCAAGGATCTTGAGTTTCACATCAACATTGAAAGATCTCCTTCATTTGAAGGTTTCTAAACAAATGCCTGACAGCTATATATCAGGACTGCTTGGATGGCGTCTTCCTGTCTGGCAGGGGGGCTAGGCTGGTGGCTGACTTAATTTCAGGATAAATACAACTCTTACAACTATATGAAATAAGAATCTAGCATTTCTTAAATCCTTTGCATAATTACATTTAAGCAAATATATTTAATACATAACATAGGTAGCCTTTTAAAAGGAATAAGGCCTTTGTAAAGTAGAAAAGGAACTCAGTAAAAAGCCGCTTCAAAAGAAGCCTCTTCAGTTTACACCCCCCCCTTCAGCCAGCTGCTTTTCCCATTAGCTCTTTAACTCTCTCAGTTTAAGAAAGAAACAGCTTTAAAAAAGACTTCCCAAAAATGCTCTCCCAAAAATGCTCTCTTTCTGCCAGCTAGATGCTTCTCCATTTGGTCTTGGCCTTTTAACCTTAGAAAGAAGATCTGGCTCATTTTACTGGGAGGCACATTGGTATTATTTTACTATTTACTCATTCCTAATTATGTTTATCTCTGCCTTTTTTATCTTCTGTAACATGTAGGGTCAGTGTCCTCACTCTCAGTCTGTAATTCCAGCTTTTACGACTTTGAGAATTGTTTTCTGCTATAAATCAAGGGGCCCCTTTGTCTAGGAGGAAAACATTGCCAAGGTTCTCTAAGCAGCTGTCTTCTGCCTGGCATGAAACTTTTGAAAATCTTTAAGCTCTCTCTTTAATATACAAGCCCTGATCAAACATTAATAAAAATGCAGGCTTATGCCTGATGCCTCATTCCCCCCTTTAAAGCTCAAGGACCTTCATCCCAAGTGTCCTTGATAGCTTGACCTTCATCATATTCCTGAGGTAAAGCTCTGTATAGGGCCATGATATGAGGTAGAGTTTCATTCGAAATCATCTTGCTAATTGTACTTCTAAAACATGAAATGATACATGGCATCATACATAAAACCATTACCACTACTGTCAAGAAAAACAAGCAAGACAATAGTATCCCTTTGAGTCCTGTGACATTAGGTAACCAATTGGTGAGCCATCCCATATCCCATCCTTCCCATGTTTGTACTGGGACATGTGCTATATTCTCCATCTTTGTGGCCAACACACGGATTGCCTCACCATTATCTGAAATGTTAAAGCAACAGGCATTCCCTGTCAAGTTCAAGACTCCACATAGGCCTCCCTGCTTGGCAAGTACATAATCCATACCCATTTTCAGCTGCAAAATGGCGGCTCTACTTTCATCCAACTGTTGTGCAATAAGTCTCAAACTCTGGGCCGTTGCATTGGTTACAAGTTCCACTACTGCTTGCAATCGAATTATTCTGTTTAGATTATAAATAGGATCCCGTGCCCCTTGTATGAGCTCACCAGGATTCCAGGAGGCGGGATCATAATAGGCTATAATGCGCTCTGGTGGCCAATCATCAGTATCGCTCCAACTTTGGGTACTTCCTCCTGCTATACGAGAAATATCAGCGTTTCTTCGTGTACGCTTGGCCAAATTAGTGGGCATAATCCACATTGGTGGTAATACCCATCCCAGGAAACAAGTCCCACTCCATTTGGAGGGGAGTTTCTTGTATGCCCATTCTCCACATATCCACCACAACCATCGGGTCTGAGGTTTTTGGTACGTGGAGTACAGAAGGCGAAATATCAAAAGAGGTAGAGAGTTCACAGTGCAGTATGTTAGATTGCCTTTTTCTGTCACAGTTATGTTCCATACCACTTTCCATGCATGAATAAAAGGAGGTGCACAGGGCAAGGTATTCCGAGTTCGATAGGTAGTACCGTGTGCCCAGGTATGACTATTCTTAATATAATCCCAAGTATAGTGACAATGAGAAGAGCCTATCATGGTAGAATCAGCTGCATCTGATGATTTATGTACACAGAATTCCCCTTGTACAGGTATAACTCGTAATGGTTTAGTTGAGTTCCATCCGGGGAAATTCTGTATTTCTGTTTGGTGTGGCATTTCGCTTACCATACCAATGGCATCTAATGGTATCGGTAATAAGGGCATACCTCCCTCTGAATCATCTGGCCCAAGAGAGCAAACAAGGCAATTGGTCCTATTTGCAACATTGGCTACCATTTCAGCTAAACCTACCCACATATTGTGGTCATGGCGGAATCCATATTTAGCAAATTTGGTCAGATTCAAGGACCCTTCCCCTTCCCAAGGGATCAGGATTAATAATAAAATCATGTTGATGTCTAGCATATGCATTCCTTCCACAAAAGATTACCTTATTGTGATAGCAAATAAATATTAGTCCCAATATAATTCCTCCAGTGACAGAAATGGGGAACCACCAAGACCAAAACATATATCCCGAGGATCCCCAATGAGTAATATCTCTGTTAATTGTTCCACAAGGGGGGGCAGTCAATTAATTGTATAAAAGAATCTTCCCTTTCACAATCGCTGGTTCAGATGCTCCTCAAGCTTCAGGCGTGCGCAGGTCAGCCAGCTTCCAGGTTGTGGCTGCAGCAGGCCGGTCGTCTAATGTTGCCCGTGACCTAGCCCGTTCCCGGTAGGGCTAGATACAGGGGTTTTTGGAGAGAGTCAGTTTAAGAGGATTAGAGGGGTCACCTTTGCACGTCCAACTGCCTTCGGACTTCTTCAAACGGGAGTGATGAATCCAGGGGGTCACCTCAGCTACCTTCACCGCTGTTGGAGTAGAGAGCAAGACGGTGTAAGGTCCACGCCACTTAGGTGCAAGTGGATCACGTTTCCACTCTTTCACCCATACGCTATCGCCAGCCTGGAACTGATGAATCGGCTCGGCAATGCTGCACGGCGTGCGCTCGAGGGCCCACCTGTTAAGAGAAACAAAAACACGGGAGAGAGATTGCACTTGTCCCTGTGTCACATGGTCTCCTATTTGTTTGAGGTCAGCTGGAATATCCTGAACAAAGGAGGGCGGCCTCCCATACAGGAGCTCAAAAGGTGACAACTTAAGTCTTTTTGTGGGTGCACACCGAACACGAAACAGTGTTATGGGTAACACATCACTGCTGTGGCTAGCATCACCATCTTTTCCTTCTGCCACTTCTTCTTCTCTTGCTTCTCAGCCTCATCCCTATTCCGATAAACTCGGCGTGCAATGGCCATAATTTGGCTCATCAGCATCCCTTCCCATCCTTCTGATTTCTGAATTTTCTTACGAATGTCAGAAGCGCACTGGGCCACAAATGTAGCAGTAATCATTCTGCTGTTTTCAGGGGCTTCAGGGTCAAAAGGAGTCCATATACGATAGACTTCTTGCAGCCTCTCTAAAAAGTCTCCTGGACTCTCATTTGGTTTCTGTTCTACTTCTGAGACTTTAGACATATTAGTAGGCTTCTGGCATGCCCTGCGGATACCTTGCACAAGCGTCTGGCGGTAAGTGGTAAGTCTGGCCAGGTGAATTGCATTGTTTGGATCCCAATTAGGATCTTCCAAGGGAAAGTTGTCTTGGAGATGACGGTCAATATTAAAAATATTTCCCACTCTGGCCTGCTCACGCAAATATATCTGTGCCTTTTCAATTATGTCTCTCCTTTCCTCAGTGGTGAACAGAGTATTCAGGAGCTGGCGGCAATCTGTCCAAGTAGGACTATGAGTATTTATTATTGAAGTCACCAAGTCCATCATAGCCTGAGGTTTTTCTGCAAAAGATGGGGTGTGTGTTTTCCAATTCATCAGATCTGTAGTCGTGAATGGAATATATTGCAGGGTCGAAGTTCGAGGTGGCCGTGGTCCAGGTTGCCCGTTAACCAGCACAGGCTCCTCAAGTGCATCAAATACTCTTCTGAGAGGGGCTACTACGTGATCTTTCTCTTCGCTTTGCTCTAGGGGCCTCAAATCATAGGGGATGGTATTTGTCCCAAGGCGTTCTTTTAGCAGCTTTATACGCCTGGCTGTATTGCTTGCTGACCGATTAAGGTCTCCCTGTAACTTCTGTAATAATTCTCTAGGACTTGGATGTACAGGGGTTTGGGGTAGGCAATCAGTTGTTCCACTAAAAGAGACTGTAGATGGAGTTCTACTGGGACTCACAGATGGAATAACCACTTCTGCTTGGGCTTCATTATAGGCCTCCAATGCCTCCTGAAGATATTTATCATAATCTATCAAGGAATCAAGTTCTGTGACTCCAGCCCCATTATTCATTCCACTTTCTTGCCTTGGGGTTACAACTGGTGGAGTGTTTGGATTAGGCTCCCTTCGATGTGGAGCATAGGGTGGAGGTGGAAGCAGCTCTTCCTCTGGTCCCTCAAAAATGGGTTTGAGTTTATTTGGCAAGATTCCTTTCCTAGCTTCGGCTTTTACAGCCAATAATTTGCATTGTTTGACTTTGCATTCCCTTATCCATGGAGGATTTTTATTTAATGTGCTCAGCCAAGAATCTATATATGAAAATTGTTCTGGGCACCCTCCAGTTTCTTTGGCGATGTTAGACCAAAGTTTGCTTACTAAATTTATATCAAAGGTTCCCTGAGATGGCCATTCAGTATTTTGCTTCGGCCACTCTAATTCACATAACGTTCTCAGGCGCTCTGGCGTCATTTTGACTCCATACGCCCCTGAGAAGGCTTTCTTAAAATTATTTAACATACATTCAAGAGGTGTATTTTCCCCTTTTGAACCCCCAACTCCCATTGTATGGCCCTGTGAAGTATCCACTCAGTCACTCACACACACGCTTCGTGGGTTTCCTTGCCTAGTGAAGTCGCCTTACTAGGAACCGAAGTACTGCCCACTCCACACTCAGGTCAGCTACAGATTGCTCTGTACTTTCTCACACATACAATGCGCTAGATACTTCACCACACTCTACCTCCCAACTTTCCTTTCCCTACACCAGATCACCATCTGATGTACCCAACCACCTAGCGTACTCAGTTCCCACTTACTGAGACGCAGAAGTTTGATCAAGACTTCTCTTCCTCCCAATTAATTGGAGGGCCAAAAATCCCTTTGTGCACTTACCCTTGGTTGGTTCCGTTTCCCCCCGGTCTGTCGCCGCCAGTGAGCAGGGTATCAGACAGACGAGACTTCTGCGTTCCCCCTGGAAAAATTTACCAGTGCGCGCTGGGTAAGCAGTTTAGAGATCCTCTCTCTTGTACCCTGCCCAATAGGGCGAAGGGGCTGCGTTCCAGCAGACCACTTATCCGAGTCACAGGAGCACCATAAAATGTAGCACCCTGCTTGTGGTTAACGCTTAGCTGGAATGAAATATTCAACGCAGCAATAGAGAAATTAAAATAATAATTTATTTGTCAGACAAATAAATGAGAGGCACAGTGGTATATGGTTACCAAGCTCTGGCCTGGCCTCCTGCCATTATGGCCAGCACTTATATTCCCTTAATCCAGCCCCCTTTGCTCCTCCTGTGGCTGCCTCTGTTCAATCAGCCTGGTTGAATTTCCTATTGGCTGATTGCTATAACCAATTCTAAAAGATACACCCATATCCTCCTGTCCTTATATGGAACACAAAGAGCTATATATTGTTACATCTATAAATGACAAATAAGTAGTAATATATCTTACATGTGTCTCAACAAGGAATCTTAATTACCAGCTCACCTCTTGCCCTCCTTGCCCTATTGCCTTCTAAAACAAATGGTTAATCTTAAATTTTTATTTTAAACATATGTCAAGGATCTTGAGTTTCACATCAACATTGAAAGATCTCCTTCATTTGAAGGTTTCTAAACAAATGCCTGACAGCTATATATCAGGACTGCTTGGATGGCGTCTTCCTGTCTGGCAGGGGGGCTAGGCTGGTGGCTGACTTAATTTCAGGATAAATACAACTCTTACAACTATATGAAATAAGAATCTAGCATTTCTTAAATCCTTTGCATAATTACATTTAAGCAAATATATTTAATACATAACATAGGTAGCCTTTTAAAAGGAATAAGGCCTTTGTAAAGTAGAAAAGGAACTCAGTAAAAAGCCGCTTCAAAAGAAGCCTCTTCAGTTTACACCCCCCCCCTTCAGCCAGCTGCTTTTCCCATTAGCTCTTTAACTCTCTCAGTTTAAGAAAGAAACAGCTTTAAAAAAGACTTCCCAAAAATGCTCTCCCAAAAATGCTCTCTTTCTGCCAGCTAGATGCTTCTCCATTTGGTCTTGGCCTTTTAACCTTAGAAAGAAGATCTGGCTCATTTTACTGGGAGGCACATTGGTATTATTTTACTATTTACTCATTCCTAATTATGTTTATCTCTGCCTTTTTTATCTTCTGTAACATGTAGGGTCAGTGTCCTCACTCTCAGTCTGTAATTCCAGCTTTTACGACTTTGAGAATTGTTTTCTGCTATAAATCAAGGGGCCCCTTTGTCTAGGAGGAAAACATTGCCAAGGTTCTCTAAGCAGCTGTCTTCTGCCTGGCATGAAACTTTTGAAAATCTTTAAGCTCTCTCTTTAATATACAAGCCCTGATCAAACATTAATAAAAATGCAGGCTTATGCCTGATGCCTCACTATCTCAACATGGATGTTGAACCAGCAGCAGGGCCTTCTCAGTAGTGGCACCCACCCTGTGGAATGCCCTCCCATCAGATGTCAAAGAAATAAACAACTATTTGACTTTTAGAAGACACTTGAAGGTAGCCTTGTTTAGGGAAGTTTATAATGTTTGATGTTTTATCGTGCTTTTAATATTCTGTTGGGAGCTGCCCAGAATGGCTGGGGTGTAAACAACAACAACAACAACAACAACAACAACAACAACAATTCTTACTACACAAAACAGGAGCAGCCACTCTGAAGGCACTGCTCCAAACTGCCATGGACTAAGCTTTGGATATTTCAGGGACTTCAAGGATAGCCTCTCCTGCAGAACATAGTGACCTCCTGGGACTATAAGGGATAAGGTGGCCTCAGACAAAGTGTTCCATGCTGGGGGAGTTTGCCCCCACAACCAGCTTAACTGCTGCAACGGGCAGCCTCCAGAGCAGCCTTGAGAGTAGCCTCACACAGAAGCACAGAACCATAGAGTTGGAAGGGACCCCAAGGGTCCTCTAGTCCAACCCTCTGCAATGCAGGAATCTCAGCGAAAGCATCCATGACAGATGGCCATCCAACCTCTGCTTAGAAACCTCCAAGGAAGGAGAGCCCACCACCTTCCAAGGGAGTCCCTTCCACTGTTAAGCAGTTCTTGTCATCAGAAAGCTCTTCCTGATGTTGAGTCAGAATCCCCTTTCTTGTAATTGAAGCCTTGGGTTTTAGTCCTACCCTCCAGCACAGGAGTAAACAAACTTGCTCCATCTTCCATGGGAGAGCCCTTAATGTCTGGACCTCCTCCATGGAAGAAGACTCTCTTCCTCTCTGGTCCAGGTACAGCCCAGGACCCTGGAAGCCTCCCAAAAGCTGTGCCCTTCCACACGTCCTGCGTTGGCTACTGCTTCCACATTCTTACTAGCCACAGTCACTAGAGTCTCCTCCTCTTTGTCCTAACTGCCTACAACTTTGGTGGCTGGCAGGTGAGAGATAGAATTTTAATTTCCCCATAGCTCTTCCTTCCTTGCTTTCTCACCTGGCTTAACAACATCCACACAGGAGCTCCAAGGGTGAAAATGAGTCTCAAAGGGAATTTAAATCTCGTCAGGAGGACACACTTTCCATAACATGACTTAATAGCTCTGAGGTTACTGCTGGCCTCCTGCCCCCTCCCTACCAGCAATTAAGGGTGCCCCAATTAAAGGACACCATCCATTGTGCTTGGCTCTAGCATACCTGCAAAAAATCCTACCCCCATGGGACAAATTGATTCACTGCAGCTGCAGCCTTCCTCTCTGTGGATTCTGGGTGCACAGATATCCCCATGGTCAACACACAAGGTAACAATTGCTGCCCTACAAGGAAAGACAGCCAGCAACCCACAAGGCAGGCAGCAGAGAAGTTTGCTCACAATGAACATGGGCCCTGGTGTCAACATGAGATCTTCAAGGCCCTTTCTTGGTGTCGCATTTGGAGAAGAGATTTTGCCCAAGCTGCCTCCTCACAACTGGTTGTATTCAGAACTCCTAGTGGTGGGAAATTAGGGCCTTAATGTATCTTCTTCCCAGGGTAAACTGAAGTTCAAGGTCTCCATTTCCCAAGGTGAGGAGGAGAAGGAATCCAGAGTTGGCCAGCCATCAGCAGCTAACTAGTTAGCAAGAAACGGTGAGTTGTCATTTACCCACCTTCCAAAAGACTGGAGTCTTCTTTGATTGAGGGCAATGCAAGGAATGTGTTACCGTGAAATGAGAAGGGAGAGAGAAGTTCAAAGAGGGACTGGAGCTCATTGCCAGAGCAGCTGCATTGCAAGCAGAATGTCCTTGGGTCAATCTTTTGGGCATCTCCAATTTAAAGCATCTTGGGTACCAGGCAGGGAGAAAGTCCTCGCCTCTGTGCCCAACCCTGAGAGCTGCTGCCAGCCAGAGTCAGTTGTGCAGCTCGGGCTGGACTTTGGAGCCATGGGGACTCCCAGATGACCACCCAGAGAGTGGTAGTTGGTGGGGGCACCAGCAAACAAGCCCCTCCTGGTCCCTACAGCATCCTTCCATTTATTTGCTCTTTTTAAATTCATAGTTAGCAGCTAAGCATATGCAAGTACTCATTAACAAAACGAGCATAATAGAGCTTTAAGCCACCAGTGTCAATGTGGTATTTTTTTAAAAAAAATCATTTTTATTGAGTTTTGCCACTGAGTCCGTTCACAGAGGGGATCGTACTGAACTTTCTAGTGAAAGATTGGCATGTTTAATTATTCCACTGAAATCAGTGGGAGTTGAAATTGTCTAATGGATATCTGTCATACTCCTGTTGCCAGACAACAGCATGTAGAGCTTGGTGGAGTGTGTGGCCAAAAATAAAAAATAAAACCAGAAGAGTCTCTGAGTTATGCTTGACATACAATGTCAAGTCTGTTCTGAGGGTCAGGCAAACAGCAATCAACATGGTCAGGTGAGCCAGAGGTCAGGGATGACCATGAAGCCAAGAGTCCAGACAGAGAGCAGGAAGCAGCAAAGTATGGCCAGGAACCACAGGCACTGTTTCCAGCATCTAAAGTCAGGCATAGACAAACTCCGGCCCTCCAGATGTTTGGGACTACAATTCCCATCATCTCTAGCTAGTGGGACCAGTGGTCAGGGATGATGGGAATTGTAATCCCAAACATCTGGAGGGCAGGAGTTTGCCTATGCCAGATCTAAGTGCTGCTGGAAGTTCTACCTAAGAAGGCTGAAGCCGGCTGGTTCTCATCAGTGCCTTCTCCTCTGTGACCTGGAAGGCTGATCAGGTGCAGGTGGAGTCACTCTTCCATCTCCCCCTCCAGGCTGCTGTTCAGCAGGTGAAGCTGACTCCTGGCCCAGGAAAATATCAGAGTCACCCCTCTTTCCCCCCATCCTCACCCCTAAGTTTTAGACTTAGGACACCGGGATAGTTCAAGGCAACCCGAATGCACCTCCTTGTTTCGGTTGGAGATAGGAGACATGTGGATTTAGGGTTTTACCAAAATGGTGCATTTGAGGAGACATTTGAAGGGGGGGGGGAGTATAGTTGCCTCTTGGTGTTATTTTTGAAATAAACACTGGGGAATGCAAATGAGAATGGAGGGGGGGAATCTTCTTCTGAATTGAACTTGATAGTACAGATATCTTTCTATAGCAGAGTGACCCCTGAAGCCTTTTAACTTCCCTCAACGCTGCATTTATCTCTCCTCAGATCCCCCTCTTTCCTTCCTCATGGACACAGAGAATCAAACCCAGGTTGGGGAGTTTATCTTCTTGGGTCTCTCCAGAGCCCCAGGTGACCAAGTCTCCCTCTTCTTCGTCTTCCTAGCTGCCTATTTGGCCATCGTCACGGGCAACCTCATGATATTAATCGTGGTCCTGATGGATTCCCGCCTTCACAGCCCCATGTACTTTTTCCTGAGTCACCTGTCTTGCTTGGACATTTGTGTTTCTTCTGTCGTTGTGCCAAAGATCCTAGTGAACTTCCTGCGCCAGAGTCACTCCATCTCCTACAACCAGTGCCTGGCACAAGCTTTCTTTCTGATTGGCTTTGCTGGGTGTGAGCCTGCCCTGTTGGCCGTCATGGCCTATGACCGCTATGCCGCCATTTGCCAGCCATTGCACTACAGCCGTCTCATGAGGAACAGGCTGTGCATCCATCTCGCTGTGGCCTCCTGGGTCTGGGGCTTCCTGGACTCAGCAATTCACACTGCCTTGGCCTCCAGGCTTCGCTTCTGTGGAGCCAACCAGATTCCACAAATCTTTTGCGATGTGCCACCACTGTTGAAGATCGCCTGCAGTGATACGAACATCAATGAATTGGCCACTCACATCACCAGCATCTTTGTGGGCCTGGCTCCCTTCCTCTTCATCATCTTCTCCTATTTCTACATCTTGGCCTCCATTCTGAAGATTCACTCCAACACTGGCAGGAAGAAAGCCTTCTCCACCTGTGGCTCACACTTGGTTGTGGTCACTCTCTGTGTCGGAAACGGGTTCCTAAACTACAACCGCCCAAGCACCGGCTACTCTCTGGAGATAGACACACTGATCTCCGCGATGTTCTGCATCGTCACCCCCATGCTGAACCCCCTCATCTACAGCCTCCGCAATAAGGAGGTGAAGGAAGCGCTGAGGAAGGTTCTGAACTGCCGAAGGACAGTTTGAATCTCATTTCTGGATGTCTATATTGCAGGGTCTCATTGGAACATGTCTGCTGAAACAGTGAAATTGATAAGTGGGAATTAATGAAGAGGGAGAAGCTGTAGACACTGACAAACCCAATGAGAGAGTCTTTCCTTAATATTATGGGTGGATAACACCTTCCAAGGCATGACTGGAATGCCAGGGTGGGAAGAGAGGGAGGAAGGGTAGGTGGGCTTTGCTTAGTGAGGCACCTCATTTGTTTCCAGTCCAAGCCTAAGAAATCTCATCTAACAGCTCTCCGGTTACAGTGTTTGGAGTGGGGCAATGGTAGCATCTTGAAACCAGGAACATTTTTTCCACTGGCTCCATTGTTTTGTTAGTTTTTTGAGAGCTAGAACATAGGGAGATGATAGGGAAAAGGTGTGCTTGTTGGAGACTCTAGCAGGTGGCAGCAGAGGGCAGCTTAGATGGCTCTGCGGCGTCAAGCCAATAGGAATTGCGAGGGTTGCTCTAGGCTTCCCTTCCTAGGTAAATTTCAGCAATAGTGATTTCAGTCAGCAGTGCTTTGTCCCATGAAACATCTTAGAAATACAACATAAGTCCAAAAATCCAAACTGTGTTTCTCCCTTACAGCCTGCATTTCAGTCTCCATTGGCCTTAGACTGTGCAGTTCTTGGAGACCCATTTATGTCCTTTTAATTCTCTGCAGCATTCATAGAAATAGCCACCGTGCTTTCAAGACGGCGGATTTGCAACTCCATAGCTTCATCACATGATCAAAGGTTACACACAGTTTAGAATAAAACAACCAACAGGTAATTATTAGCACATTTAGGAGCTTAGAGTCCCTCAAAAAACTACTGTGGAAAAACCCCATGTTAGCAAGACATATTTAGCCATTTTTCCATTTTAAACCTTCATTAATACACATGCATTTTCCATTTCTGTGGCAATTAAACCAATTATACTTAAGAGGCCCCACCCTACAACATTGCTTCCAACCTCTTCTGTTGGGGGGGGGGAAGAGATGACTTTTTCTGGGCTTTTTCATCTTCCTTCCTTAAGGGATATGACAATATCTTTAGCACAGAGGGGCAGCCATAATCTGGGACCTTTCTTTGGGCAGACTCATAGAGTTGGAAGGTGTCCCAAGAGTTATCTAGTGCAACCCCTTGCAACATGAGTGCCAGGACCGGTCTGTATTTTCTCCTGACAAGGTGGGCCTTGCAACACAACCACCCTCTCTACTCCCCGCCCACCTTCTCTGGCCCTGGGATCCTCCCACCTGGCTCTCCTCACCGGATCACCTGGAAGCAGCAGTTGACATTTCCATTCCACCTTAAGCAGCAGACGTGTGGAATTGTTGCGTGTCACATGTCTGTTTACATTCTGGCACAGCTCGCTGGGAACTTCCATTGTGTGTATAGCTTTTGCTTTTGGCTGTTCTCTCTGAGACGACATGAGAGAGAGACGATATGTTTCTTTGTCCTGATTTATGCTTAATAAATCTGTAGTTGTAGTATGCTTCCACAAGCCTCACGCCTATTCTGTGTGCGCAGGTCGATCTGCTGATAGTGTGCCCTGGCTCAGAAGCCCGGGTTGCTGATTTACGTCAGGGCAGAGGTGATGGTCTCCACAGCAGGATAGCTGGAAGGAGATGACCCTGGCCTCCCAGCCCTCTGCATGCCAACACTGTGGCCCTGGGATCCTCCCACCTGGCTCTCCTCACCGGATCTCCTGGAAGCAGCAGCAGATTCCCCAACGGAATGTCCCCACACCAGCTGTCTTGGTCCACATTGTAGCTGCTACATCAATCACTGAAGTTCACGCCTACCAGAGCAAACATTTCAGGTTGGAGAGAGTGGGGAAGAAGGAGAAGTGGGGTTTGCTTAGTGAGAAAACTTCGTTTCTCCTGATCCGAGGCTCATCCAACATGCCTCCAAGCATGTGACATCGTAAAACCATGAAGTTTTTATAACTGGCGACTTCTGGGTTGGCGCGGACAGCTAATGGTGGATTCCCTCCGAGCTCCGGAGGGAATCGGCTCCGCTGGGGACGGGTCCTGCCGCGATGGCGACGCGGGGACCCTCAAAAACCTCAGGCGCGGATGCCTGAGGACCTGGTGACTCGGTGGGCACCTTAAGCGCCCTCCCCGATTCACGAAGAGCCTTTTTAAAGGCTACGGAGAGGATACAGAGAGTGGCGTGGTGCTGAGAGTAAACCGCTACCCCAGCGGAGCGAAGCCGTGTGCCATGGCTGAAGAGCGCTGACTTGTTTCCTTAAATTCGGACTTGAAAAGAAGCAACCCGTGAGTAGAGGATTTGGACTTTAAAATAAAATTATCTTTGAATTGGATACGACCGGGGGATGTGTCAAAAGGAAGTCCACACCCCCCTTCCTGCAGAAGATTTAAAGCAACGGTAGAGAACTAAGCTGGAGAGCCTACCCTTTTGGGGTGAGTTAATAAGACATTAACTTTCACGATTTGACAAAACAAGTTTTGAGCTGGAGTGCAAGAGTGGAATTTTAGAAGATTTTCTTTTTGTCTTGTGTAACCCCCCCTCCCGGGCCCGGGAGCGTCCTGTCTCTAAGTCTGCTGAAGAGGAAAGGAGTTTGACAGCTGTCAAAACTGTCAAACGGGCAATTTAAAGTAAAAAATCTTTTAACCTAAGATCCCTCTGGACTAAAAGTGATACAATTGAACTAAAGTCGTTGGAAACAAAGAAACTAACGAGGCAGAGGGCTGTTGGAAAAAGGATTACTAAGTATCAGATTCCCTCTAGGGGGATTTCTGAGACATTACAATGGCAGTGGATGGAAAGTTACTAGCGGAGCTAGAAAAAACATTCCAGCTGGTTGGAATTTTACAAGAGCAGAGTCTAGCTATGAACAAACAGCTCATGACCTTGACTTTTGGAATAAACAGCTCTGCTGAATGTACTGAGGATTTGAATAAGAAAGAACCCACAGCTGAATTGGAAGAGATATCTCAAGAATTGAAGACTAAACAAGGAGAGGAGGAAACTCAGATGGAAAGTACCAACCAGGAAGTGACACTAGTGGAGTATAAACAAGAAGACTCTTGGATAACATGGATTACAAATCTGCAAAAGATGAGAAAGATGAAGGAGGAGGCCTCTAGAGCATTTGGAATACAGGAACTTAAAATAAAGAAGAAATATGACTGGGGCCTCCACCTCAAAGATGAAGGGTTTGTGAATCTTTTGCAGCAATGGTTTTCAAGCTTTCTTGTGGAAAGAAGATTTGGTTTGAAAGAGACAGAACTTCCTCGAGTTTTATTGATCAACATAAAGGACTACCAACAAGACCGGCGGAGAGGGACTGAAAGAGATATGAAGGCCTTGGACGTGAGGAACCCAGGCTAAGAACTGTTATTATGGACTTATATTTGGGAAGGGACGCAAACCGGGGATGGAAGGGGGGGGGGGGAAATAGAATTTCAATAACACTCATGAATTTTTGGTTTAATTAATATTTTTATCTAATATAAACTGGGAAATCGGTGGGAGGGAACCTGAGTCCAACTTAGGAAAGAGTCTAAATTTTTGTATAAGAAGATTATACTAAGATAGTGAAGAGGAGAAATAATAATTTGCTGATATAATTATGGAAATTGGGATGCTTGAAGGGGTGTGGGGGGAAGTCAAGGAACAAGTTTATGAAAACAAGATTTTTGAAATTATGCATGTTTTTGTCTTTGTCTATTAGTGTGTGTCATGTCTCTACAAAATGTGGAAAACTAATAAAAATTTTATTAAAAAAAAGTTTTTATAACTGGCTTCACTCTTTTATAAATTCTTTGAGAGATGAAACACCTTGCTGCAGTTGACATGGCTGCCAATAGAGGACCATGGCAACTTTATTGCTTGATGACCTCTTACATGTTCATGTATATGGCAAGATATATGTACAGTGGTACCTCAGGGTACATACGCTTCAGGTTACATATGCTTCAGGTTACATACACTTCAGGTTACACACTCCGCTAACCCAGAAATAGTGCTTCAGGTTAAGAACTTTGCTTCAGGATGAGAACAGAAATCGGGCTCCGGCTGCGCGGTAGCAGCAGGAGGCCCCATTAGCTAAAGTGGTGCTTCAGGTTCACCCCAAGTTCACCATCAGATCACATAGCATGTCTATGGCTACAGCCTGCACCAAAAGAATCATGCACCCACTGTTTCATGGGGCCGCAATGGCGCAAAAATGTGGTTACAAAGCACAGATCCACATTGATCCTCAGGATTTTTGCATTGGGCTACCCCAAAGTCACCATCAGCTCACATGTCTGTGGCCACAGCATGAACCACAAAAATCATACATCCACTGTTTTGTTCAGATTTTATTTTTCTTGTTTTCCTCCTCTAAAAACTAGGCACGTCTTTTTGTCAGGTGTGCCTTATGGAGCGAAAAATACGGTAGCTATTCCCTGACCCCCTCGGGTCCCACCCTGCACCCTTGGCACCAATGTTTTCTACCAAGGCAAATAAACCCCGGGGGAGAGATGTCTTTCCCTGGGCTGCTTCATCTTTCTTCCTTGTGACGCAAATGCCCACCATTCAGGGGATTCTCAAACACTCAAGAACAGCCCTCTTCCCTGACAGAGTTGGACCCACAGGATGCAGGCAGGACACAGCCTTGTTTGAGGGTCTCTGGTGGGGAGGCCAGCCATAACCTGGGACCTTTCTTTGGCAGAACATGAGTCCAAGGTGAAAGGTGGAGACCTTAAAACCCACCTAGTCTCTCTCCTTCTTCCATCTCTGGCCTGGGGATCCTTCTGCCTGGCTCTCCTCACTGGGTGACCTGGAAGCAGGAGCAGCATCTGAAACCAACGCTCTCTACAGCCTTCCAGGAGCAGCCGCAGCTTCCCTCTGAGTTCATTCGGCAGGAAGATGCCAGGTGAGGAGCAGAGAAAGGAAGGGAGCCGTGAATTGGCCCCCAGACCCAAGAAAGGTTTCGTTTGCAATGGGGATTGAGGGAGGAATCTCTCATCTGTAGGCACCAGTTTGTTGAAAAGCATGCAGATTTTAAACTGGCTGTTGTCTAACACTGTGCAGGGTGGTTAAATGAATCAGAGACAAAAGAAAGGGAGAAAGCAATCTGGGAAATGGGTGCAGGCTGTCTGATTTACAGCTGGTCCCAAAGCGATGCAATCTTCCATGCAGGACAGCAAAGCTTCGAAATTCTCACAGTGCTAAGCAACCTGCTTGGGTTGGATTCACTCTGTCCAGAGTAAGGATGGGCAGAACTCTCAATTTCTCATTTTTGCACAGCAGTTTGAGAATCATTTCCTTCAACCCCACAAGGAGATTCACCAGCATTTTGGTGCAAAGTTCTCCTAATATACAGATTTTTGCAAAGAAATTCCCTGCGATATAACCCCTCTCTGTGTGTGTTATTTGCACTGTGCTGTGTATTTATATGCTCACTTAACCCCAGGATATGCATTGTGTACACGCTACTTGAATGGAGAACTGCATTGCCAAATCCAGGGGAGTGTGAATTTCAACCAGTGCCTGAGTTTTGAGTTCCATATTGTTTCAGCAAGTGCAAATTAGGAAGGTTTTCCTTTAAATGTGGGCTGAATCTAATACCATGCCCCCCAACCCTAGCCCAGAGTGACATTATGCTTCTTAAAATCCTGCCAACGGAGGTGGCAATTTAAAAGAAGCGTTGAGCACAGAGAAAAGGGAGCTTCAAAACACTCTGTGGTGCGAGTTTTCTGGTGTTCAGTTCTGTGTTCTACCAGTCTCTATTTCTGCTTGTAGAAATTTGCTTGCTTGCTTTTGAAAAACAAAACACCCTCAGTGTCTCTCCATGCCTGCTTTCTTCAAACTTCTGCCATTATTAAAACCCACGATTTTGGTCCCTTTCCTCCTCCACTCCACTTTAGCTTCTGCCATTGTTTCTGTAAAGCAAGAAACCATGCACTCCAGCTGTCTTTTAAAGGTATGGTGTGGATCTGGAACACATGAAAAGGAGTGTTGACTGGACACATATCTGTTTATAGCAGGATGACTACAACTGGGCTTCCCTCAACTTCACTTTTCTCTCTTCTCAGATCCTCCTCTTTCCTTCTTCATGGATGTAGAGAATCAAACACAGGTACAAGAGTTTATCTTCTTGGGCCTCTCCAGAGCCCCGAGCGACCAAGCTCCCCTCTTCTTGGTCTTCCTAGCTGCCTATTTGGCCATCGTCACGGGCAACCTCATGATATTAATCGTGGTCCTGATGGATTCCCGCCTTCACAGCCCCATGTACTTTTTCCTGAGTCACCTGTCTTGCTTGGACATTTGTGTTTCTTCTGTCGTTGTGCCAAAGATCCTAGTGAACTTCCTGCGCCAGAGTCACTCCATCTCCTACAACCAGTGCCTGGCACAAGCTTTCTTTCTGATGGGTTTTGTTGGATGTGAGCCTGCCCTGTTGGCCGTCATGGCCTATGACCGCTATGCCGCCATTTGCCAGCCATTGCACTACAGCCGTCTCATGAGGAACAGGCTGTGCATCCATCTCGCTGTGGCCTCCTGGGTCTGGGGCTTCCTGGACTCAACAATTCACACTGCCTTGGCCTCCAAGCTTCGCTTCTGTGGAGCCAACCAGATTCCACAAATCTTTTGCGATGTGCCACCACTGTTGAAAATCGCCTGCAGTGATACGAACATCAATGAACTGGCCACTCACATCACCAGCATCTTTGTGGGCCTGGCTCCCTTCCTCTTCATCATCTTCTCCTATTTCTACATCCTGGCCTCCATTCTGAGGATTCACTCCAACACTGGCAGGAAGAAAGCCTTCTCCACCTGTGGCTCACACTTGGTTGTGGTCACTCTCTGTGTTGGAAACGGGTTCCTAAACTACAACCGCCCAAGCACCGGCTACTCTCTGGAGATAGACACACTGATCTCCGCGATGTTCTGCATCGTCACCCCCATGCTGAACCCCCTCATCTACAGCCTCCGCAATAAGGAGGTGAAGGAAGCGCTGAGGAAGGTTCTGAACTGCCGAAGGACAGTTTGAATCTCATTTCTGGATGTCTATATTGCAGGGTCTCATTGGAACATGTCTGCTGAAACAGTGAAATTGATAAGTGGGAATTAATGAAGAGGGAGAAGCTGTAGACACTGACAAACCCAATGAGAGAGTCTTTCCTTAATATTATGGGTGGATAACACCTTCCAAGGCATGACTGGAATGCCAGGGTGGGAAGAGAGGGAGGAAGGGTAGGTGGGCTTTGCTTAGTGAGGCACCTCATTTGTTTCCAGTCCAAGGCTAAGAAATCTCATCTAACAGCTCTCCGGTTACAGTGTTTGGAGTGGGGCAATGGTAGCATCTTGAAACCAGGAACATTTTTTCCACTGGCTCCATTGTTTTGTTAGTTTTTTGAGAGATAGAACATAGGGAGATGATAGGGAAAAGGTGTGTTTGTTGGAGACTCTAGCAGGTGGCAGCAGAGGGCAGCTTAAATGGCTCTGTGGCGTCAAGCCAATAGGAATTGCGAGGGTTGCTCTAGGCTTCCCTTCCTAGGTAAATTTCAGCAATAGTGATTTCAGTCAGCAGTGCTTTGTCCCATGAAACATCTTAGAAATACAACATAAGTCCAAAAATCCAAACTGTGTTTCTCCCTTACAGCCTGCATTTCAGTCTCCATTGGCCTTAGACTGTGCAGTTCTTGGAGACCCATTTATGTCCTTTTAATTCTCTGCAGCATTCATAGAAATAGCCACCGTGCTTTCAAGACGGCGGATTTGCAACTCCATAGCTTCATCACATGATCAAAGGTTACACACAGTTTAGAGTAAAACAACCAACAGGTAATTATTAGCACATTTAGGAGCTTAGAGTCCCTTAAAAAACTACTGTGAAAAAACCCCATGTTAGCAAGACACATTTAGCCATCTTTCCATTTTAAACTTTCATTAATACACAGGCATTTTCCATTTCTGTGGCAGTTAAACCAATTCTACTTAAGGGACCCCATCCTACAACATTGCTTCCAACCTCTTCTGTTGGGGGGGGGGGAAGAGATGACTTTTTCTGGGCTTTTTCATCTTCCTTCCTTAAGGGATATGACAATATCTTTAGCACAGAGGGGCAGCCATAATCTGGGACCTTTCTTTGGGCAGACTCATAGAGTTGGAAGGTGTCCCAAGAGTTATCTAGTGCAACCCCTTGCAACATGAGTGCCAGGACCGGTCTGTATTTTCTCCTGACAAGGTGGGCCTTGCAACACAACCACCATCTCTACTCCCCGCCCACCTTCTCTAGCCCTGAGATTCTCCCACCTGGCTCTCCTCACTGGATCACCTGGAAGCAGCAGTTGACATTTCCATTCCACCTTAAGGAGCAGACGTGTGGAATTGTTGTGTGTCAAATGTCTGTTTACATTCTGGCACAGCTCGCTGGGAACTTCTGTTGTGTGTGTAGCTTTTGCTTTTGGCTGTTCTCTCTGAGACGACATGAGAGAGAGACGATATGTTTCTTTGTCCTGATTTATGCTTAATAAATCTGTAGTTGTAGTATGCTTCCACAAGCCTCACGCCTATTTTGTGTGCGCAGGTCGATCTGCTCATAGTGTGCCCTGGCTCAGAAGCCCGGGTTGCTGATTTACATCAGGGCAGAGGTGATGGTCTCCACAGCAGGATAGCTGGAAGGAGATGACCCAGCTGGGGCTAGCCAGCTGGCCTCCCAGCCCTCTGCATGCCGACACTCTGGTCCTGGGATCCTCCCACCTGGCTCTCCTCACCGGATCTCCTGGAAGCAACAGCAGATTCCCCAACTGAATCTCCCCACAACAGCTGTCGGGGTCCACATTGTAGCTGCTACTGTGCATCAATCATCCAAGTTCACTCCAACCCGGAGCAAACATTTTAGGTTGGAGAGAGTGGGGAAGAAGGAGAAGTGGGGTTTGCTTAGTGAGACAACTTGCTTTCTCCTAATCCGAGGCTCATCCAACATGCCTCCAAGCAAAGTGTTTGGATGGGGACATCTTAAAACCATGAAGTTTTTATAACTGGCTTCACTCTTTTATAAGTTCTTTGAGAGATAAAACACCTTGCTGCAGTTGACATGGCTGCCAATAGAGGACCATGCCAACTGTGTTGCTTGATGACCTCTTACATGTTCATGTATATGGCAAGATATATGTACAGTGGTACCTCAGGGTACACATGCTTCAGGTTACATACACTTCAGGTTACAGACTCCGCTAACCCAGAAATAGTGCTTCAGGTTAAGAACTTTGCTTCAGGATGAGAACAGAA
This sequence comes from Podarcis bocagei, assembly GCF_964188305.1. Lineage (NCBI taxonomy): Eukaryota > Metazoa > Chordata > Lepidosauria > Squamata > Lacertidae > Podarcis > Podarcis bocagei. The sequence continues at coordinate 4,599,708 of NC_138135.1, forward strand.
ATCGGGCTCCGGCAGCACGGTTGCAGCAGGAGGCCCCATTAGCTAAAGTGATGCTTCAGGTTAAGAACAGTTCCAGGTTAAGAACAGACCTCCGGAACAAATTTGGTTAAGTACTTAACCCAAGGTACCACTGTATTTATTTCCATATATAATTTTGCATGGAATTCCCGCACCTTTAGATTATTTAAGATTTATAGCCTACTCTTCATTATTCAAACATCTATTCCAGCACTCTTTGACCTGTTGGGTCACCCTTTCTCGGCTGGTTAAATTTATTCCCAAGTCAATTAAGGTTATTTAGTTTAAGTAATTCAACAGAATTGCTGGACCTGATGATTTGACTGGAAAGCTGCATTGCAAAATTTGGGGAGGTGTGGATTTAAAGGCAAGCTGACTTGAATTTCTCCCCTGCTCTAAGATTCACCCATTTCTGCTTTGAACACAGCTATTCCCTGACCCCTCGGGTCCCACCCTGCACCCTTGGCACCAATGTTTTCTACCAAGGCAAATAAACCCCGGGGGAGAGATGTCTTTCCCTGGGCTGCTTCATCTTTCTTCCTTGTGACGCAAATGCCCACCATTCAGGGGATTCTCAAACACTCAAGAACAGCCCTCTTCCCTGACAGAGTTGGACCCACAGGATGCAGGCAGGACACAGCCTTGTTTGAGGGTCTCTGGTGGGGAGGCCAGCCATAACTTGGGACCTTTCTTTGGCAGAACATGAGTCCAAGGTGAAAGGTGGAGACCTTAAAACCCACCTAGTCTCTCTCTCTCCTTCTTCCATCTCTGGCCCGGGGATCCTTCTGCCTGGCTCTCCTCTCTGGGTGACCTGGAAGCAGGAGCAGCATCTGAAACCAACGCTCTCTACAGCCTTCCAGGAGCAGCCACAGCTTCCCTCTGAGTTCATTCGGCAGGAAGATGCCAGGTGAGGAGCAGAGAAAGGAAGGGAGCCGTGAATTGGGCCCCAGACCCAAGAAAGGTTTCGTTTGCAATGGGGATTGAGGGAGGAATCGCTCATCTTTAGGCACCAGTTTGTTGAAAAGCATGCAGATTTTAAACTGGCTGTTGTCTAACACTGTGCAGGGTGGTTAAATGAATCAAAGACAAAAGAAAGGGAGAAAGCAATCTGGGAAATGGGTTAATAGTGCAGGCTGTCTGATTTACAGCTGGCCACAAAGCGGTGCAATCTTCCTTGCAGGACAGCAAAGCTTTGAAATGCTCACGGTGTTAAGCGACCTGCTTGGGTTGGATTCACTCTGTCCAGAGTAAGGATGGGCAAATCTCTCAATTTCTCATATTTGCACAGCAGTTTGAGAATCATTTCCTTCAACCCCACATGGAGATTCATCAGCATTTTGGTGCAAAGTTCTCTCAATATATAGTGTTTGGGGTTTTTTTGCAATTTTATCTAATATGCAGATTTTTGCAAAGAAATTCACTACAATATAACCCCCCTCTCTCTATGTTATTTGCATTGTGCTGTGTACTTATATACTTACTTAACTCAAGGATATTCATTTTGTACACCTTTCTTGAATGGAGAACTACATTGCAAAATTCAGAGAAGTGTGAATTTCAACCAGTGCATGAGTTTTGATTTCCATATTGTTAGAGCAACTGCAAATTAGGAAGGTTTTCCTTTAAATGTGAGTTGAATCTAATACCATGCCTCCCAACCCTAGCCCAGAGTGATATTATGCCTCAACCTTATTTATTGGCTGTACTTTCAGAACCCTCACCCCTGCAACTCCCGAAAAGTCAGTCTGGCACTCCTATTAAGGAGGAAGTTACATTGAGTTGTGGATAATTCCCCAGGGCAAGAGGCAGGAGAGACTGAGAGCACTGGAAATAAACAGCAGAAGAAACAAATAGACAATGATGCATGGAGGGGCCAGGAGAATGTGACATGCTTAAATACAAGTAAGGTGTAGAGGCAGGTAAAAAAAGGTAAAGGTAAAGGACCCCTGGACGGTTAAGTCCAGTCAAAGGCAAATATGGGGTTGAGTCACTCATCTCACTTTCAGGCCAAGGGAGATGGTGTTTGTCCACAGACAGTTTTCTGTGTCATGCGGCCAGCAGGACTAAACCACTTCTGGTGCAATGCGACACCATGACGGAAACCAGAGTGCACAGAAAAGCCGTTTACCTTCCCGTCGCAGTGGTACCTATTTTATATGGTTGCACTGGTGTGCTTTCAAACTGCTAGGTTGGCAGGAACTGGGACAGAGCAACGGGAGCTCACTCCATCGCGAGGATTCAAACCGCTGACCTTCTGATCGGCAAGTCCACGAGGCTCAGTGGTTTAGACCACAGTGCCACACCCAAGACAAGGCAAGAAGCGTGATATGCCAAATGGATGTCATTGGGAAAGCGTCACATTACGGTACCCAAATGCCTTTTTGCTCTACTATTGGTTAGGTTAGAAGCACGTTTTTGCTACATGAGAGATGTCAGCAGAGCAACAGGATAGTCACATCCCTGACGCAAGAATGCAGGAACATTCAAGGTGTGAAGCGAGATTTCTGGGTCTGCCTCAAAGAACTTGATAAGGCACTTAGACAATGAAGGGTGAAGACTGTCATGAATTCTACTCATATTGATCCAGAGAAGATCAATAGTTAGCCAAGTAATATCTTAAACACTTTGCCGGATTCCCCCAAAATAGACCAGAGGCAATTAATATTTCATCCAGCAGAGCTTTACCGCTATTGAAGGCAAATGGGCATCATGGTCACAAATACACAATACATTCACTGTCCATAAGAAATCCAGTTGCAGCAGACTGAACTTACAATCACTTATAATAAGACAAAAACCATAAAACTAAGCATACTATGTACAGAACACCACACCAGAGGGAAAGAGACATAGAAGTGAAACCCAGGCTCTTTCTGGCCTTATTATTATAGTTAGCATGACCTTGACAGAAAGAGATAAGAGGACCAGATTAAACCAGCTGTACTCAGCTTCTCCGAAGGAATAACCCAAACATCAGGAACCTTATGCTTGTCTCTAGGCAGAATAGAAACTTAGATGTCATCTAGAAACGTCCAGCCTGCACCAGCTTGCATCACACAGAGAAGCTTCCAGAACCCTCTGGAATTAGAATAGGAAAGATCAATACTTACTGCAACTAAAATTGCAAGCGGACAAGTCTATCCATGGCTACTGGCTGAGGTAGCTAAACTTTAGCCAGAGGTCTCAGAGCACTGAAGAACACTTGCTGGGCTCACACACATCGCCTTTCTCACAAGAGTCAGCTGTGGAGTAGGAGAGGGAGACGTTTGAGTACACCGAGAAGAGACAGGCGCTGAACAGGAAAAGGTGACTGTTTTGAGCAATGGCAGAAGTCTGAGTAAATCAAGGATGCACGGATGCAGAATTGTGTTTTCAAATAATTCCAGAAGTTAGAATAATACAGGAATGGAGGAAAGCAGAGGGGGTGGGGTGGTGATTTCAAACAAGGGCAAAAGTTTGAGTAGAGTGAACAGGGGGTGATGTGGGGAGAGGTCGCAATTTATTCATTTATTTATAATTAATTTTCAATATAAGAAATATCACATCAGATAAAGTAAAAATTAAAGAAATTAAAAGAAATCAAAAACCTTACAATACTGTTTACACATTCAGTAAAACATCCAAATGTGGGATTTCTCAAATCCCTTACTTCCCTCTGCCCTTTCCCGTGCTTCCATTATTTCATCATAAATTCATGCATGTCTGTGTAATAGTATTAATCTTATTGTATCCAATTCTATATCTTATAACCATATTGCAAATGTTTCTTGGTGTTCAGTTCTGTGTTCTACCAGTCTCTATTTCTGCTTGTAGAAGTTGACTTGTTTGCTTTTGAAAAACAAAACCGCCTCAGTGTCTCTCCATGCCTGCTTTATTTAAACCTCTGCCATTATTAAAACCCACAATTTTGGTCCCTTTCTCCCTCCACTCCACTTGAACTTCTGCCACTCTTTCTTCTCCCTTATTTACTAACAGTTATTAGCCAGCGTGTTGCGTTTGCATTTTTGTAGATTGTTTCTGCAAAGCAAGAAACCATGCACTCCAACTGTGTTTTATTTTTATTTTTCCCAAAAAAATATTAATTTTCCAGATTTTTTAAACAAACAAACAAACAAACAAATAAACAAACAAACAGACAGACAGACAAACATACATCTCCACCGTAATTAAACCGAACCTCATAACATTGTTAAGTGACTTCCTCGTATCCCCCTGGTTGAATTTCAGTGTATATCATTTTAACGGTTTTCCAAAACCTAAATTCTTAAAAATGTAACTTAATCACTTAACATCTTTCTCACTTAACCATTCAACTTTAAACATAGTAGTTCATCACATTACATATTTAAATCCTAAGCCTATCTGGTAATTGCAAGCTTTCCAATTAAGTATATATAACATGTTTAACTAAGTAGTCTTTAAATTTCTTCCATTCTTTCTGGTAGTCCTCCTTCTTCTGGTCGTGGACTCTTTCAGTCAGGTCAGCTAGCTCCGAAAAGTCCATCATCTTCATCTGCCAATCTTCCACTGTTGGTACTTCTTGTGTTTTCCAATTCTTAGCTAATAAAATTCAAGCAGTAGTTGTGGCATACAAAAATAATTTAACATTTTTCTTGGGCAGTTCCAAACCTGTTATTCCAAGAAGAAAGGCCTCTGGTTTCTTAATAAATGTATATTTCAACATTTTTTTCAGTTCATTATAAATCTTCTCCCAGGAGTCTTTCACTTTGGGACAGGTCCACCACATATGAAAAAGGTACCTTCTTTTTCTTTACATTTCCAACAGAGATTATCACTATTATGATACATCTTGGCTAATTTTACAGGAGTTAAGTACCATCTATACATCATTTTCATAATATTTTCCTTTAATATCGTACATGCAGTGAACCTGACCCCTTTCTTCCACAATCTTTCCCAGTCTTCAAACATTATATTATGTCCTACATCTCTTGCCCAATCTATCATTACTGATTTAACTTGTTCATCTTTTGTATGCCACTCCAGCAGTAAATTATACATATTAGACAAATTTTTAACTTTGGAACCCAACAACTCCGTTTTCAACTTAGATTTTTCAAAAGCAAATCCATTTTTCTTATCTAACTTATACAATTCATTAATCTGATGGTAATGTAACCAATTTATCTTGTCCTTAGCTTGATCAAATGGTTTTAATTTATAACTCTCTTTCTCCTCTAATAGCAAATCCGAATACCTCAACCACTTGATATCCATATTTAATTTTTTCTGGGCCTTCACCTCCATCGGTGAAAGCCATCTGGGCGTCTTCCTTTCTAAAAGATCTTTATATTTTATCCATACATTATACAGAGATTTCCTAATTACATGATTTTTGAAAGCATTATGGGTCTTTACTTTATCATACCATAAATATGCATGCCATCCAAACAAGTTATCGAAACCCTCTAAATCTAAAACATCACTGTCTTCTAATTTTATCCAGTCTTTCATCCAGCAAAAAGCAGCAGCCTCAAAATAAATTTTCAGATCTAGCAGGGAGAATCCCCCTCTTTCTTTGGAGTCTGTAAGTAGTTTATATTTGATTCTGGGTTTCCCCCCCTGCCAGATAAATCTAGATAAAGCTTTCTGCCATTCTTTAAAACATTTCACATTGTCTATGATTGGGAGGGCTTGAAACAAAAATACCATCTTTGGCAATGCAGTCATCTTAACCACTGAAATTTGGCCCATTAGTGACAGTTTCTAATTTCACCAAATCTTTAAATCTCTCTTTATCTCATTCCATAATTTTTCATAATTATCTTTGTATAAATTCAAATTTTTCCCAGACAGGTTTACACCCAGATACTTAATTTTTCTAACAAAATCCAGGCCCGTCTTTTCTTGTAGTAGTTTTCTTTCATCATTACCTAGATTTTTCTCCAATACTTTGATTTTGCTTTTATTTTACTTAAATCCCACTACCTGCCCAAATTCCTGTATCAACCCCAGTGCTTTTACTGCACTGGAGTCTGGATCTTGTAATGTCAGTACTAGATCATCCGCAAAGGCTTTTAATTTATATTGTTTGGATCCTACTGTTATACCCTTAATTTGTTCATCTTTTCTAATCATACTTAGCAGGACCTCCAGGACTGAAATAAACAGCAGAGGGGGAAGTGGAACCACCCTTGCCTGGTTCCCTTCTCAATTCTCATTTCCTCCAATACCACATTATTCACAATGATTTTAGCTTTTTTGTTCCTGATAGATCGCTTTGATACCATTTAAAAAATCTTGACCAACCCCCATACTTTCTAACTTATTTAACATACAACTCCAAGATACGCTGTCAAAGGCTTTCTCTGCATCAATAAACATTAACATTGCTTTACAATTCTTTCTTGCTTCCAACTTTTCCAGAATGTCAACCACATTCCTAATATTATCTTTCATATGTCTTCCAGGCAGAAATCCTGCCTGGTCCTTGTGTATCTATTCAGATAAAACCTTCTTAAGCCTGTTAGCTAATATATTTGCAAAAATTTTATAATCCACATTAAGTAAGGAGATTGGTCTATAGTTCTTGGCATTGGATCTATCTTAGTCCTGTTTGGGAATCAGAGTAAGCTTCCTTCCAGGTTTCAGGTGCTTTGCCCCCTCGTAGAATCAGATTACATACTTCTACCATAGGTTGGATAAGCCAGTCCTTCAGTGTCTTATAATATTTTGCTGATAGACCATCTGGTCCTGGTGCCTTGCCAAGTTGCATTAAATTTATCGCATGTTCCACTTCCTGTCTTGTAATTGACCCTTTTAGTAGGATCTTTTTATCCTCTGGAATCTTCTGCAAACCATTAATTTGAATAAATTGCTCAGTTTTCACCTGGTCCTCTTTATCCTTTTTGTACAGTTTCTTGTAGTATTTATAAAAACATTTTCTTATGCCAGCAGGGTTATCCACAGATTTTCCTTCTGTTACGATATTTGTGATAGTACTTTGCTTTTGCCTTTTTCAATTGCCAGGCTAAAAGTTTCCCACATTTGTTTGCCGATTCAAAGTTCTTTTGTCTCATCCTCTTTAATTTCCATTCTATTTCTTGGTTTATAATCTGTGAATATTGAATCTGAAGAGCTTTAATTTCCTTTTGTATCTGCAATTTTTTTGTATTTCCTCTGAGCTTCTTCTCTTTCTCTTTTAGTTGATCCAAAATTTTATCTTTTTGCTCATTTTGTATCTTTTTCCTAATTGAATTTTGTTGGATAAGGAATCCTCTCATTACTGCTTTGCTGGCATCCCAAATAAACCTTGTTTCCGTTCCTTGGTTCATATTAAGTTCAAAATAATCCTTTAGGGTTTTTGGGCTTTAGTTACAATCAAAGTAAGGTAAAGGTAAAGGTAAAGGTACCCCTGCCCGAACGGGCCAGTCTTGACAGACTCTGGGGTTTGTGCGCCCATCTCACTCTATTGGCCGGGGGCCAGCGCTGTCCGGAGACACTTCCGGGTCACGTGGCCAGCGTGACAAAGCTGCATCTGGCGAGCCAGCGCAGCACACGGAACGCCGTTTACCTTCCCGCTGGTAAGCGGTCCCTATTTATCTACTTGCACCCGGGGGTGCTTTCGAACTGCTAGGTTGGCAGGCGCTGGGACCGAGCAGCGGGAGCGCACCCCGCCGCGGGGATTCAAACCGCCGACCTTTCGATCGGCAAGCCCTAGGCGCTGAGGCTTTTACCCACAGCGCCACCCGCGTCCCTGCAATCAAAGTACTTCTCAACAAATCATCATTCATTCTCCATTTGAAGGAGCCCTGTACAAACATCTTCAGTTGCACAGAACTGCACTGTGGTCAGAGCAAGTTTTAAGGGAAATTTCAGTTTTTAGTACCTTGGGAACCAAGTCTCTGGATAACCATAGATAGTTGAGTCTCAAAACTGATTGGTTTGCATCTGAGAAAAAAGTAAAGTCTTTTTCAGTTGGATTTCTGACCCTCCATATGTCTGACAGATCAAATTTATCAGTTATATCAAAGAAAGTCTTGGGTAGGCTGGTTCGAAATATTTTGTCTCCGAGTCCTATCCATCAAAGTAGATGCCACTCCATTCAAATCTCCCATTAAAATTAGTTTATAGTCCAAGTATTCCAGAAGGCTTGTTTCCAAATTCTTAAAGAATTCCGCTTTGCCATCATTAGGTGCATAGATTCCTAATAACAAGTAGTTTTCACCCTGTGCGGTAATAATAATAATAATAATAATAATAATAATAATAATAATAATAATAATAATAATTTATTATTTGTACCCCGCCCATCTGGCTGGGTTTCCCCAGCCACTCTGAGCGGCTTCCACAGAGACCAAAAATACACTAAAATATCACACATTAAAAACTTCCCTGTGGTAATTTCCACTGCTGTGTGTCTTCCCTCCTCATCTTTAAAAATCAATTTTGGATTCCATTTTTCTTTCATATAGAAAACCACTCCTCTTTTTTTAACTTTAAGTCTTTTATTTATTAGTATTTTTCTATGTAATCTCGTGATGCGTCTTTCCTATAAACAAATTATATCCAAATTCTGTTTTTCCAGCTCATGATAAACCTGTCTCCTTTTTTGAGGAGAGTTTAAACCATTTACGTTCCAAGAATAAATTCTCAAAGCCATAATGTCGAATTAAGGGGATGCCGCTTCTGCCCCCAACAGCTGTGGGCTTTGCAGTCCCAATTCCACTGCGTACTTCTGCAGAAATCTGTCCTTCTCTCCCACAGTCTTAATCCTTTGCTTTCTTCCTTCAAATCTGAAAGACAGGCCCTCTGGGAATTCCCAGCTAAAAAAGATGTTTTTCCTTCTCAGGATGTTTGTCAATTCTGTGTAATTTGATCTCAAACTCAGGAATTGCCAAGGAACTTCTTTAAAGAGCACAATAGATTTATCTTGTATTTTTAGGCCTTTTTATAGTGGTGTCCCAGAATAATATCTCTTTGTTCCTTGGTCTTAAATGCAGTCATAAGTTATTTTTGTGTCCTTTTTAGGCCCAAATCTATAGGCTTTTTCTATCCACAATTCAACTTCTTCCTTTTTCAAGTCCCACCATGCCATGAAAAAATCCGCCAAAAATTCCCAGAGTTTCTCTTCATCCAGATGCGGGACCCCCCTCAATCTTAAGTGGGATTCCTTTTCCTTCATTTGAAGAAAAGCAATTGAATTTGCATTTGCATTTTGTAATCTTTCCAGATCTGGCACTCTGACTGTCTCAAGCTGTGTCAACCTTGTATCATGTGTAGTAATCTCAGACTTAACTTCTTTCAGTTCAGCTTCAAATCTTTTGTCCAACTTTTCTATGTTTGCTGTATTGCTATTTAAGCCGTCTCTAATATCATTCAGTATTGTCATAACCCATTCCTCAAAGGGTGGATTCTTTGAGCCACATCTTGTTTTGTCAGCACACATAGTAACTCAGGAATTTCAAGGTCAGTACCACAGCTTGATGTAGTGAGAGAGAAAAACAAGTTCCCTCCACTAGTCCCACAGGTTTCAGCCCAGCTAGACAGACAGCAGGCCCCCTGTTCTTTAGGAACAAACTGAGAGAGGAAATGAAAATTTTGAAATCCCTTTCTTTTTCCTTGTAACAATTATAGACAGTCCTGAAGGGAGAGGACACTTTTAGCTACTTAAAAATATGTCAGGATAGCCGCAGGACACAATTTAGCAGAGTCAGTGCAAACGGAGATTAAATGTTTCCTCTTCCATTGTGACGTCACAATGGAGTCTAGTCTTCCTCCTGGGAGGTCCGCTGCAGATTGAAGGAGGCTTTTTCCTCAGTAACAATCACACAAAGTTTATATTTTCAAAAAATAATTTCCCCCTTATCCTCCTTAAAGGGGGGGGGGGGATTTTGCCTGCAAAGTTTCAAAGTTTTTGTTTCTGTTTAGGCTTCGGTCTTTGCACACCGATTCCAGTTTCTTCCAACAAAAGGGACCACCTCCGTTTTTAAGCCCCTTTTTCACTGATCAAATTTTCAAATTAAGACTTTTGCTTTACTAACAGTTCTGAATTTTAAGTCCTTTTTTAAAAGAAGAAATTGGCCGCTCACAATCGCCAGTCTTGGAGCTTCGCACAGTGAAGGAAGCAGTCTTTTCCGCTGTGCCGCGTCTCCGACCCCACTTGCTCTCGGAGCTCTTACGAGCTTACCGAGGAGCAGGGGAGTAACGAAAAGGCACCCGCCAGATCTCCAGGTCCTCAGAATGCCCAATCTGAGGGTTTTTTGGGGGGACCACGACACTCTTGTGGTCTCCCCTTGCTTCAATGTGCTGGGGCTCTTTCAGCCGAAAGAGCTCCTGACTGCCATTACTGGGCGACCAACCAGAAGTCTCCCAACTGTGCTTTAAAGGTATGGATCTGGCTCTATATTTACCTAGAAAACATGAAAAAGAATGTTGGTGGGACAGATATCTGTTTATAACAGGATGACTACTATTGGGCTTCCTTCAACGTCACTTTTCTGTCTTCTCAGATCCTCCTCTTTCCTTCCTCATGGATGCAGAGAATCAAACGCAGGTAGAAGAGTTTATCCTCTTGGGCCTCTCCAGAGCCCCGAGCAACCAAGTTCCCCTCTTCTTGGTCTTCCTAGCTGCCTATTTGGCCATCATCACAGGCAACCTCATGATATTAATCGTGGTCCTGATGGATTCCCGCCTTCACAGCCCCATGTACTTTTTCCTCAGTCACCTGTCTTGCTTGGACATTTGTGGTTCATCTGTCGTCGTGCCAAAGATCCTAGTGAACTTCCTGCGCCAAAGTCACACCATCTCCTACAACCAGTGCATGGCACAAACATTCTTTCTGGTAGGGTTTTTTGGATGTGAGCCTGCCCTGTTGGCCGTCATGGCCTATGACCGCTATGCCGCCATTTGCCAGCCGTTACACTATAGCCGTCTCATGAGGAACAGGCTGTGCATCTATCTCGCTGTGGCCTCCTGGATCTGGGGCTTCCTGGACTCAGCGATTCACGCTGCCCTGGCCTCCAAGCTTCGCTTCTGTGGAGCCAACCAGGTTCCCCAAATCTTTTGCGATGTGCCTCCGCTGTTGAAAATCGCCTGCAGTGATACGAGCATCAATGAATTGACCACTCACATCACCAGCATCTTTGTGGGCCTGGCTCCCTTCCTCTTCATCATCTTCTCCTATTTCTACATCTTGGCCTCCATTCTGAGGATTCACTCCAACACTGGCAGGAAGAAAGCCTTCTCCACGTGTGCTTCACACTTGGTTGTGGTCATTCTCTGTTTAGGAAACGCATTCCTAAACTACAACCGCCCAAGTGCCGGCTACTCTCTGGAGATAGACACACTGATCTCAGCAATGTACTGCATCGTCACCCCTATGCTGAACCCCCTCGTCTACAGCCTCCGCAACAAGGAGGTGAAGGAAGCCCTGAAGAAGGTTCTGAACTGCCGGAAGACGGTTTGAATCTCATTTCTGCTGCTCTACACCACAGTGTCTTCTAAAAGTCTGGTAGCTATTTTCTCTTTGACATCTGGTGGGAGGGCATTCCACAGGGCGGGTGCCACTACCGAGAAGGTCCTCTGCCTGGTTCCCTGTAACTTGGCTTCTCGCAGAGAGGGAACTGCCAGAAGGCCCTCGGCGCTGGACCTCAGCGTCTGGGTGGAACGATGGAGGTGGAGATGCTCTTCCTGTTTATATGGTTGGTTTCCCCTCCCCTCCAATAGAATTTTAATTTATATAATATGACTCCCCCCTTCTCCACGTGGCTTTATGTATTGTATAATTTTCCTTTGCCATAAGTCACTTGGAGACATTTGGGTGACAAGAGACTAAGAAGTTTAATCAACAACAACAACACTGAATTAAATGGATCAATGGTCTGAATGGGTAGAAGACCACTTCTGCGGGGCCTTCCAGATCCACCACATCTGCAACCTCCCACCACTGCTGAAAATTGCCTGCTGGAAGAAGCACATCAGCAAAATTACTGTTCACATAGCCACCATCTTTATGGGCCTGGGCGCATTCCTGGTAATCGTCATCTCCTACATCTTGGCTTCCATCTCGCAGATCTGCTCCATGATAGTGGTTGTCCTCTACTTCGGAAGTGGATTGGTGAACTACAACCACCTCAGCGCAGGCTACTCCTTGGAGGTTGACACCCTGATCTCCACCATGTGGCCTTTGGGGCCAGCTAATATAAATAAATAAAGCCATTTTATTTCCCCAGAGAATCTTGGGAAATACTCTTCAGAGTCGGTGGAAGAAGATTGGAAAAAGTTCAAAGATTATTTACAGAAACACTGTAAAATTAATGAATGTTAGAATGATGTTGGATAGAAACTAAGTGGTCTTTTGCTGTAATGCTATAAGGGAATATGAGAAAATGGTTGTTAATAGGTAAAAAAATTTAATGTTATAATATTTAAAAATTGAAGATTAAGATGAATGAAGAGGGGAGGGATTTGCTGAATTAACAATTGGAACTGGAATACAGAAAAGAAAGGTGTGAGGAGGTCCGGGAAATAAGCAAATGAAAAATATGTGATAGAAAGATTGAACTGTTTTTTAACTATTTTTATTTTGTATTTTTCTTTTTTCTTTTTATTCTGTATTTTTTTGAAAATCTTAATAAATATCTTATTAAAAAAATTAAAATCTTCATTTATTTTCTGTTGCCGCTGACAGTTTTTCTTATGACTAAAGTTTATATTTTGTTGCTCACATCTGTGTTTCTTTTTAATGTAAGTGACCCAGAAAATGTTGCTGTTGGGTGGCAAATAAATATTGACAACAAAAAACAAATACACAAACAAAACCACCAGTGCTTGTGCATTGTGCTTGGATGCTGAGTTAAGCCAAATCTTGAACTCTGTTGCAGTGAGTTTGGTGGGAAGAGGTGGGATTGGTAGGTTCATGAGCATGTATAAATCTGTGGGACTCCTCCCCAACTGCATGAAGAAGCTTGCCAGAAGAAGAGTATCTTCAGTTGTTTCCAGAAAATACAAATAGTGGGCATCTGCCCTAACTGAACACGGATGTTGTACCAGCAGCAGGGCCTTGTCAGTAGTGGCACCCACCCTGTGGAATGCCCTCCCATCAGATGTCAAAGAAATAAACGACTATTTGACTTTTAGAAGACACTTGAAGGTAGCCCTATTTAGGGAAGTTTATAATGTTTGATGTTTTTTCGTACTTTTAATATTCTCTTGGGAGCCGCCCAGAATGGCTGGGGTATAAATAATAAATATGTACGTGACCCAGAAAATGTTGCTGTTGGGTGGCATATAAATATTGTCAATAAAAAACAAATACACAAACAAAACCACCAGTGCTTGCGCATTGTGCTTGGATGCTGAGCTAAGCCAAATCTTGAACTCTGTTGCAGTGAGTTGGGTGGGAAGAGGTGGGATTGGTAGGTTCATGAGCATGTATAAATCTGTGGGACCCTTCCCCAACTGTGACGGGAACTGGAGCTTACAGGGTTAAACAGCCCAGTTCCATCATCCTGTCTCTGAGGGGCGGATGAGATCTACATCCGGGATCTGTTTCTTTGTTCTGTCTGTACTTTCATTTTTATCTGGGACGGAGGATGCCTTTCTCTCTGGAAACTGGCTGAATTTATTGCTGCTGTAAATAAAGCTTCCAGCGTATAAAGAAGCTGAGTGGACTCTTGATTTATGCATACTATGCACACACAGAGGGCAGAAGGCCAATTCGCTGTGTTTTACTGTGCTGTGCTCAGAGGTCCAAGGGAGCAGAGATACAGGACGGAAGCCTGCCGGACCTTTACCCTGACCAATATTTACAGGTTATGGACTAGTCGTGCTCCAAAGGAAAGGGAGCTTTCTGTGAAGGCTGTGCTGTGCCTGTGTCCTTAAAGAGCTGCAGAGAAATCCAGCTGGAGCTTCTGCTCTGCTGCGTGCCTTTTAAGGCAAGGCAGAGTGCTCACTGGGAAGAAAGGATCTTGCTGAAGGAAGCATCCCCTTGAAGCCGGCTAGCATGAGTACTAATGTCTGCGGAAGGAGATGGCAGAGCTTCAGGAGACCTTTAATGTCCCATTTGAAAGGCTCAATGGGCAGAATTGGGAGTACTGGTCCAGAAGAATGAGGGCATGGCTTCTGGCCAAAGGGCTCTGGCACTGCACACAAGCCCCACTGATCCAGGCTGCAAACGGAGCTGCTGCAGCAGACGTGGAGGCTGCTCTGATAGAGATCAGTGGGTGCTGTGCATGCTGAGGGCTAACGTGGATGCTTTGCTGTTGCACCACCTTGAGGGTCTCGAGACGGCTCAGCCTGCTTGGCAGGTGCCGGAGAGGATTTGTGAAACCACAGTGGGAGCCGATGGCCACGTTTCTGGGAGCTGCTTCTTTGTCTCGGGGAGGCTATGTGATGAAGAGGCCCGTAGACAGAGAGCAGGGGTTCGAGCAGGCCCCAGGCTGTCCTTCTTCCAAGAGTGGGGGTGCAGGAAGGAGTGGAGACACTGTGAAAGCTTTTGCTTCGAGACGTTGCTACAGATGCAGGTCCCCCTCCCATCTCATGAGAGACTGTCCAGTAGAGGCACCAGAATGATCCAAGGTCATCTCCCATGGCAACCACCAGATTAGCACATCTGCGAAGCGTGGGAAGCCGAGAAAAAGGGGAACTGGCAGAGACGGTTTGGAGCAAAGGCACTTGGCAGCTTCCATGGCAACAGTCAAGGACTGTGACCAGGGCAACATGCTGACCTTTGTGATTGACAGTGGAGCATCGCACCACCTAGTGCCCTCTGGTGGTTTTTTGCATAACTGCACCTCTGTAAAATCGGGGGGGGGGAGTTTGCCTTGCAGATGGAAGCAAACATGCTTTGACTATGTCTGGCTCACTGTCTTGTTCTTTCTTACAGGCATCAATTGAGGCTTGTGTTGTCACTGAATTGTCCGTCTGTTTGTTATCTGTTTCTGCTCTTGTTGCTGATGGTTTCAGAGTTTGTTTTGAGAATAACATGTGTCTCATTTCCAGGGGCGGGCGACAGCTGATCAGTGTGGAATGCAAAGATAGGCTGTTTGTGCTAGAAACCTCTCTTGCAGGTCTGGGTACCACTGAGGCAGCACAAGCTCAATGTGCCAACGTTCCAGTCCATGATGCATGCCACCATCTTTGGCACAGAAGAATGGGTCACGTGAACTGGGGATCCCAGAGTGCACTGAGGGGTGCAAAATGAAGTCATGTGCCAAATTTCTTGATTGCAGGGCCTGTAAACAGGCAAAAGTGAAAACGTGTTCTTATCCTAGGTCTGACAGGGTAACCACCAAACCCTTTGAACTGGTGCATGCAGATTTGTGTGGCCCTATGAGACATCACCTTACCAACAAAGGTCCGTATAGTTAAAGCCATGGTCTTCCCGGTAGTGATGTATGGAAGTGAGAGCTGGACCATAAAGAAGGCTGATCACCGAAGAATTGATGCTTTTGAGTTATGGTGCTGGAGGAGACTCTGGAGAGTCCCATGGACTGCAAGAAGATCCAACCTCTCCATTCTGAAGGAAATCAGCCCTGGAAGGACAGATCCTGAAGCTGAGGCTCCAATACTTTGGCCACCTCATGGGAAGAGAAGACTCCCTGGAAAAGACCCTGATGTTGGGAAAGATGGAGGGCACAAGGAGAAGGGGACGACAGAGGACGAGATGGTTGGATAGTGTTCTCGAAGCTACAAACATGAGTCGGACCAAACTGCGGGAGGCAGTGGAAGACAGAAGTGCCTGGTGTGCTCTAGTCATTGGGGTCATAAAGAGTCGGTCACAACTAAATGACTAAACAACAACAATGCCAGTGGCCAGTCTGGGTGGGGCCAAATTTGCTCTTTCTCTGGTGGATGATTTTTCACGGACTAGCTGGATTTTCACAATCAAACACAAGAGTGAGGCTGCATCGATAGTGAGAGACTGGATAACAGCAGTTGAGTTGCAATACTCATTGCGTGTTAAGAGCTTTCATTCGGATCTCAGTGGGGAGTTCACTGGGTCTGCGCTGCAGAGTTTCTTCCGCCAGAAAGGGAAACGCCATAGGTTGACTCTCCTGCACAGTCCCCAACAGAATGGTGTTGCAGAATGCAGGAAGAGAATGCTTCAGGAGATGTCCGCAACTGTGCTTTTTGATGCTGGGCTCCCCCAGAGGTTTTTGGGGGAAGCATGGCGGAATGCTTCGTTCACTTTGAATCGTTCTTTCTGTTCTATTGAGGGGACACACCCTATTTTCTGCTCCACGGCAAGAAGCCCAAGGTGCATTTCTTCCATGTGTTTAGCTGCGAGGCTTGGGTCCTTGTGCCAAAGGCCAAGCACAGAAAGGGTGGCCCTAGGTCCCAAAAGATGATTTTCTGTGGGTATTAGCCGGAGACCAAGGGGTGGAGATTTGCCTATCCAACTGGCAATCAGTCCAGGGTTCTAATCAGCAGGAGTGCTGAGTTCTGTGAACAGAGTGGGTGGACCCGTATACATGGGAACCCTGACATTCTTTCAGGGAGTCTGCTTGACTCTGCTGATGAAGAAGAGGTAGAGGCTGAACCTGCTGCTGAGACACAGAGTCCTGACCCAGAGCAGGAACAGGGAAGAGCTTCTCCTAAAGCTGTGAAGCTTGAACAGAGAAGTGCTCCTTCCTCACCCACAGGTCCAGCTGAGAAGTCCAGAAGGCACAGTAAGTCAGAGGGGGAATTCTCTGACAGCAAGGAGTTCTGACTGGCCCTAGCAGGTCAGAGGGGTACCTGAAGTTGTGCTGAGACGTTCTGCTTGCACAACTAAAGGTAAACCTCCAGACAGGTTTGCAGTCACAAACGTGTGGGTAGGTATGGCTCAATGTGAACCTGAGAGTTTTGAGGATGTTCAGAAACTGCCTCAGGAAGAAGCCAGGAAATGGCATGAGGCAATGCAAGAGATAGGCTCAATGGAGTCTCTGGGTGTGTTCTCCCTCAAGACGCTGCCGGCGGGCAAGCAGGCCATGAGCAGTCACTGGGTTTATCGTCTTAAACCCACAGCAACAGGGGAACCACAGTACAAGGCTAGGCTAGTAGCTAGAGGTTTCACGGAGCGGAAGGGGCTGCATTACACTGAGGTACATGCTCCCACTTCCAGGAGTGAAACTCTACACATGCTCTTAGTCATTGCTGCACAAAGAGGTTTTCAGGTGAATCACTTTGGTGTGGATGTGGCCTATTTGAACTCAGACCTACAGGAGGATCTGTACATGCTTCCTCCTCCAGGGTTTGAGGGCAATAGGCTGGATGCTGTGTGGAAATTTCACATCAATTTACAGCCTGAAACAGTCGGCCAGGAATTGGAACTTGCGCCTGAATGAAGCCTTAGAGTAGTTAGGTTTCAAGAAGAGTCTTGCTGACAGCTGCCTGTACTCGAAAGGGTCAGGAGAGTCACAAGAACTGGTCTTGGTGTTTGTAGATGACATAATTCATGTCTCAAGGGCAGACAAACAGGTGCAGAAGTTTGCCAAAGAGCTTGGAAAACGTTTTCAACTCAAGAACCTGGGTGCAGTGAAAGTCTACCTAGGGGTACAGATGGACAGGTCTGAAGATTGAAGCTTCTTGCTCAGTCAGAAAGGCAAGATTAAGCAGTTTCTTGAGAAGTTCAGAATGTCTGATTGTGCAGGGGTTAGGACACCCATGGAGACAAGCTACGTGAAAGACAGTCAGCTAGCAGAACGCGCTGAGTGTGAGAACGCTGAGATCTTTCAGTCAGTTCTGGGTAGTTTGTTGTATCTTTCCCAGTGGAGCAGGCCGGACATGGCTTTTGCTACTAATCTGCTTAGCTGGGAAGCTACAAAACCCAATGTAAATGCACCTTAAGCAGGTGCTGAGATACCTGTAGGATACCAAAGACTTCCGGCTCAAACTGTCAGCTACAGGTGACGCCAAGCTCATGTGTTGGACAGATAGTGACTGGGCGAATCTGGATGACAGGAAATCTGTATCTGGAATGGTAATAAAGTTTGGGGAATCACTAGTTGGGTAGAAGTCCCAGGAGCAGAGTCTCATTGCGCTGTCCTCTACTGAAGCTGAATTCAGCGCACTGTCGGAGTTGTGCTGGAAACTGGAGTTCTACAGGTGGCTGGTTCAGGAAATCTGTGGGGGGTGTTGCTTGCCCATCACTGTTTGGGAGGAGAATCAACCCTGTCTGAAGTTGGCAGAGTTTGGGCAGTCTAAGGCCAGAACCAAACATCTGGACATGTTTCCAGAATGTGTGTCAGAGTGTTCAAACAGGCTTGGTGAAGTTACGGTACTGTCCAAGGCAAAGGAACCTGGCAGATGGGTTCACAAAACCAACTGCATGAAAAAGTTTGCCAGAATAAGAGTATCTTCAGTTGTTTCCAGAAAATACAAATAATGGGCATCTGCCCTATCTCAACATGGATGTTGAACCAGCAGCAGGGCCTTCTCAGCAGTGGCACCCACTCTGTGGAATGCCCTCCCATCAGATGTCAAGGAAATAAACGACTATCCGACTTCTAGAAGACACCTGAAGGTAGCCCTGTTTAGGGAAGTTTATAATGTTTGATGTTTTATCATGATTTTAATATTCTGTTGGGAACTGCCCAGAATGGCTGGGGTATAAATAATTTATTATTATTATTATTATTATTATTATTATTATTATTATTATTATACTCTGAAGGTACTACTCCAAACTGCCATGGACTAAGCTTTGGATATTTCAGGGACTTCAAGGATAGCCTCTCCTGCAGAACATAGTGACCTCTTCTGGGACTATAAGGGATAATGTGGCCTCAGACAAAGTGTTCCATGCTGGTGGGAGTTTGCCCCCACAAGCAGCTTAGCTGCTGCAACCTGCAGCCTCCAGAGCAGTCATGAGAGTAGCCTCACATGGAACCATAGAGCTGGAAGGGACTCCAAGGGTCCTCTAGTTCAACCCCCTGCAATGCAGGAATCTCAACTAAAGCATCCATGACAGAGGGCCATCCAACCTCTGCTTAAAAACCTCCAAGGAAGGAGAGTTCACCACCTTCCAAGGGAGTCCATTCCACTGTTGAGCAGTTCTTCTCATCAGAAAGCTCTTCCTGATGTTGAGTCAGAATCCCCTTTCTTGTAACTTGAAGCCATGGGTTTTAGTCCTACCCTCCAGCGCAGGAGTAAACAAACTTGCTCCATCTTTCATGGCAGAGCCCTTAATGTCTGGACCTCCTGGGGAGGTGCTAGGGGCGCCTTGGAAGATGGCCGACAATACCATCTTTCCAGCTCGCAAGAGGTAATTTAGATGCTAGTTATGGGGAGTATATCAGCCTCCCTTCTTCTCCCCAGGGGGTGGGAAGATGCTACCTCGCCCGCGGTTGCCCATAAATCACCCCCGAGTTCGAAAGAGGAGGGGGTGGGGGCACTGGGCAGAAAGCCCTCGAGCGAGCTCTGGAGCTCCCGGACACTGCTTTCAAGAGCGAAACTAGTTGCATTGCTTAAGGGGGGGGGGGGGAATTGGAGAAAGTAAATGCAAATGTTTCGAGTGAAGTCAGGGGTGTATTATCTGTTAAATAAATCTACCACTGAGAAGATAAGAGTGATGGGATGGAATGAACAGAAGACTACATCAAAGAATCACAGCCATGTTGGTATGTTCAACGGAACGGAAGGGGGGGCTTTCTTTCTTTTCCATTATGATTTACCTAACAACCCCCCCCCCGAAGAACCATCACAATGACTGATAGCAAGTGAGAGTAGAAAATAAACTGTGTGGAAACAAAAAAATTAACAAAAGGTTTTATTTTGTGAAAGATCTGGAAAGAAGAGAGGCTTTCTTTTGGCGTAGTTACTACAGTGATCCGCCATTATGAGACAGACTTTGTTGCGAGATTTACAGCCAAAGGGGGGGCGAACCACTTCTGTTATCAGGTTTGGATCGTAAATTTGAAAGGGCAATAACCCTCCTGGAAAGGCTGATTTATGGTGCAACTGGTCTGGGAAAATTAAGGAGCAGATGCCTAGACTGTATTTCATCGGAATTGACTAAAATGGCGACGGCTGCTTGAACAGGACTTTTGGACTTTTGGATCTGTGTTGAGATGAATTGCGGGAGAGCATTACAAAGTTCACACAGAAATATAAACAACGTTGTTCCTTTCAACTCACTTGTGGAAACAACTCGGAGGTGTTACGGAAAAATCTGGGTGCGGGGCTACTCAGCCACCCAGCTCATCGGACTAGGTCCGCGGGTCCCTGTGGAAGAAAATGAGCTCAGCCGGAGACAGGAGCAAACTGTAGAAGACCCAAGTTTATTGCGCAACAGGTTCAAGATGAGATTGAACCCCGAGAAAGGGGCGACATGAGTTTTTAAAACTTCCCTCCATGTCCCCGAATACAGTGCAAAATACATCATAATTGCATCATGAATACATTAGAGAGAGGTTGGGTTACACAGATTACATCATGAATATTTTAAGGAGAAGTTGGGTTACTCAGATTAACATATGGAGAAGGGAGGGAGGAATATGCAGAGCTGGAGATATGCACGGATAAGCGCTTCCTGAGTACCGGTGATGAGAAGACAATAGTCCAAGTATGTAAAGTCTGCCACCTGGCATTGCCCGGAGGAAAGGTTGGGCGGAGTGATTTGACCGGATTAGGGTCTTCCTGAGTACGTGACTCCTCGCTCGAGGGATTATGGAGGCAGAGGAGGTGTCATGGAGTCCTGAAGAAACTGAGTCAATCGACACCAAAACCAAGGAAATCGGAGCTGCGGTTGATTTTATACGGATTTTAGAAGTTTTAGTCCATTTCAGTCCGTTCTTATATTAATAATTGAAGTCAGAAACAAAATAGTTACATTGTTGCATGATTTGACACTTTTATGGGTTCACGAGTTTCAATTCCATTGTTTTCCCAGCAGGGAGCTGTCAGCAGCTTGTCAAGAGGTTAAATGAGGCGTGCAGGAGCTCGCTGAGCTAGCTCTGCAAAGCGAATGCATGGTTCTGATTGGGTAGAATGCGGCCATTGAAACGAATGGGGGATACAGTTTGATACGGTCAACCCACGATAAAGATGGAGCGAGAGAGAGAGAAAGGCTTGAGAGGTTGGGCTTATTTTGCCCGTGTGGAAAAAGGGAAAAGGCACTTTAAACTTGGGGCTTGGGTAGGGTGTGGTGCTTGTGCAACGGTGTGGGGCTGAGGGGTGAATGCAGGGCTGGGTGCCCCCGAGGTCATCGCCTCGGACCCCCAAAAGGAAGGGCCTTTCCGTATCAGAGGTTATTAAGAAGAAAAACGATAACAACAAGGAGATGGGAAAATGGGACTTGTGAATATCAAAGCAGCAGAAATATAAGATGATTGGACCCCTACAGAACTCGAAGCATGGGTACCCCCCACAGAAAAATAAAATTTGGTTAAATATTTGGACTGTGTGATATGTATTGGCATAATTTGGAATAATTAATATGATATGACTGGTTTGTTAAATGGAAATTTAATAAAAATTATTTTTTTAAAAATATGTCTGGACCTCCTCCATGGAAGAAGACTCTCTTTCTCTCTGGTCCAGGCACAGCCCAGGACGCTGGCAGTCTCCCAAAAGCTGTGCCCTTCCACATCTCCTGCGTTGGCTACTGCTTCTGCATTCTTACTAACCACGGTCACTAGAGTCTCTCACCGAGGATGATCTCCTCATCTTTGTCCTAAGTGCCTACAATGTTGGTGGCTGGCAGGTGAGAGATAGAATTTTAATTTCCCCATAGCTCTTCCTTCCTTGCTTTCTCACCTGGCTTAACAACATCCACACAGGAGCTCCAATGGTGAAAATGAGTCTCAGAGGGAATTTAAATCTCACCAGGAGGACACACTTTCCATAACATGACTTAATAGCTCTGAGGTTACTGCTGGCCTCCTGCCCCCTCCCTACCAGCAATTAAGGGTGCCCCAATTAAAGGACACCATCCATTGTGCTTGGCTCTATCATACCTGCAAAAATATCCTACCCCCATGGGACAAATTGATTCACTGCAGCTGCAGCCTTCCTCTCTGTGGATTCTGGGTGCACAGATATCCCCATGGTCAACACACAAGGTAACAATTGCTGCCCTACAAGGAAAGACAGCCAGCAACCCACAAGGCAGGCAGCAGAGAAGTTTGCTCACAACGAACAAGGGCCCTGGTGTCAACATGAGATCTTCAAGGCCCTTTCTTGGTGTCACATTTGGATAAGAGATTTTGCCAAAGCTGCTTCTTCACAATTGGTTGTATTCAGAACTCCTAGTGGTGTTCTGAACTCCTGCTTTTCTGAAGGAAATGGCCAAACATCAGGAACCTTCTGCTTGTTTCCAGGCAGAATAAAAACTTACTTGTTGGCTAGAAACTGCACCAACTTGTATCACACAGAGAAGCTTCCAGAACCCTCTGGAATTAGAATAGGAAAGATCTCTACACATCAGATCAATACTTACTGCACCAAAGAATGCAAACGGACAAGTCTATCCATGGCTACTGGCTGAGGTAGCTAAACTTTAGCCAGAGGTCTCAGAGCACTGAAGGACACTTGCTGGGCTCACACACATCGCCTTTTTCACAAGAGGCAGCTGTGGAGTGCGAGAGGGAGACGTGTGAATACACCGAGAAGAGACAGGTGCTGAACAGGGAAAAGGTGACTGTTTTGAACAATGGCAGAAGTTTGAATAAATCAAGGATGCACGGATGCAGAATTGTGTTTTCAAATAATTCCAGAAGTTAGAATAATACAGGAATGGAGGAAAGCAGAGGGGGTGGGGTGGTGATTTCAAACAAGGGCAAAAGTTTGAGTTGAGTGATCAGGGTGATGTGGGGAAAGGTGGCAATTTGTTTATTTATTATAATTTTTAAATTAATTTTCAGTATAAGAAATATCACATCAAATAAAGTAAGCATTAAAAAAATTTTAAAAACCTTACAATACTGTTTACAAATTCAATAAAACATCCAAATGTGGGATTTCTCAAATCCCTTACTCCCCTCTGCCCCTTCCTCTGCTTCCATTATGTCTCTGTAATAGTATTAATCTTATTGTATCCAGTTCTATCTTTTATCATCATATTGCAAATTTTTCTTAAAATCCTGCCAAGGGAGGTGGCAATTAAAAAGAAGGGTTGAGTACAGAGAAAAGGGAGCTTCAAAATGCTCTGTGGTGCGAGTTTTCTGGTGTTCAGTTCTGTGTTCTGCCAGTCTCTATTTCTGCTTGTAGAAACTGACTTGTTTGCTTTTGAAACAAAACCCCCTCAGTGTCTTTCCATGCCTGCTTTGTTCAAACCTCGGCCATTATTAAAACCCACGATTTTGGTCCCTTTCTCCCTCCACTCCACTTTAATTTATGCCGTTGTTTCTGTAAAGCAAGAAACCATGCACTCCAACTGTCTTTTAAAGGTATGGTGTAGATCTGTATTTACCTAGAAAACATGAAAAAGAACGTTGGGTGGGACTGTTTATAACAGGATGACTACTACTGGGCTTCCCTCAACTTCACTTTTCTCTCTCCTCAGATCCTCCTCTTTCCTTCCTCATGGATGCAGAGAATCAAACGCAGGTGGAAGAGTTTATCTTCTTGGGTCTCTCCAGAGCCCCGAGTGACCAAGTTCCCCTCTTCTTGGTCTTCCTAGCTGCCTATTTGGCCATCGTCACGGGCAACCTCATGATATTAATCGTGGTCTTGATGGATTCCCGCCTTCACAGCCCCATGTACTTTTTCCTCAGTCACCTGTCTTGCTTGGACATTTGTGTTTCTTCTGTCGTCGTGCCAAAGATCTTGGTGAACTTCCTGCGCCAGAGTCACACCATCTCCTACAACCAGTGCATGGCACAAACATTTTTTCTGATAGGGTTTTTTGGAAGTGAGCCTGCCCTGTTAGCCGTCATGGCCTATGACCGCTATGCCGCCATTTGCCAGCCATTGCACTACAGCCGTCTCATGAGGAACAGGCTGTGCATCCATCTCGCTGTGGCCTCCTGGGTCTGGGGCTTCCTGGACTCAGCGATTCACACTGCCTTAGCCTCCAGGCTTCGCTTCTGTGGAGCCAACCAGATTCCGCAAATCTTTTGCGATGTGCCTCCGCTGTTGAAGATCGCCTGCAGTGATACGAGCATCAATGAACTGGCCACTCACATCACCAGCATCTTTGTGGGCCTGGCTCCCTTCCTCTTCATCATCTTCTCCTATTTCTACATCTTGGCCTCCATTCTGAAGATTCACTCCAGCACTGGCAGGAAGAAAGCCTTCTCCACCTGCGCCTCACACTTGGTTGTGGTCACTCTCTGTGTCGGAAACGGATTTGTAAACTACAACCGTCCAAGCACTGGCTACTCTCTGGAGATAGACACAGTGCTCTCCGCAATGTATTGCATCGTCACCCCCATGCTGAACCCCCTCATCTACAGCCTCCGCAATAAGGAGGTGAAGGAAGCCCTGAGGAAGGTTCTGAACTGCCGTAGGACAGTTTGAATCTCATTTCTGTTTCTCTGTACGGCAGGGCTTCACTGGAACATGTCTGCTGGGAACAGCGAAATTGATGAGTGGGAATTAAGGAAGAGGGAGAAACTATAGACAAAGTCACTGTCAGGGACTGGACTCAAGAGGTGAGGGGGAGATGGAATGGTGAGACCACCACCCCCTCCTCCTGATGCTCCTGAAGGAGAGGAATGCAGTATTGAATTTCTGCAGGGCTTTGAGGAGTTTGAGGGAAGCTACAGCTCAGAAACAGCCCAACATAAGAGTTGGGGAGTGTTAGAAGAAGGGGAGAATGTGGAAGGGGGACCAGCTGACACATTGTCACTGGAGAGTATTTCTGGTCAGGGGCTCTCAGAGCCAAGAGAAGGATGAGCCCAAGCAGAGTGCAGAATGGGGGGAGGATGATCACAGGGAGAAGGCCAGAGGACCATGGAGTATTTGTGCAGCTGGTTCTTCCTGTTCAATTGCCTTGCATTTGTTCCTATTGAATTTCATTCAGTTATGACCCAGTTCCGCATGTGCTACAGTCATCTTGAATCCCAATTCTGTCCTCTGCAGCATTAGCTACCCCTCCTAACTTGGTGTCATCTGCAAATTGGATGAGCATCCTATCAGTCCCTTCATCCAAATCATTTATAAAGACATTAAACAACAGCGGACCCAGGAAAGTAGCCTGCGGTACCCCATTAATCTCTCTGGGATGATGAGGAACCATTAATGAGTACTCTCTGGGTTTGGTCATGCAACCAGCTACAAATCCACCTAACAGCTACCTCATCCAGCCCATGTTCTACCAGCTTCTTGGGGGGCTTTGTCCACAGCCTTACTGAAATCAAGATACACTACGTCCACAGCATTCCCCTGATCCACCAAGCATGTTTATCGAAGTCAAAAGTGAATACATGGAAATATGAAAGAATACTAAAGTTGTTGTTGTTTAGTCGTTTAGTCGTTGTCAGGGAACTGACATCAGAGCGAGAGGCGAAGGGGAGGCTCCCAGATGATGCTGGCGAAGGACCCAGCAGCAGGGGGAGAAACAGCTCAGTAGAGGGGGAAGCCAATCAGCGCAACACCGGGGATAAAGGGGGGCAGACAAAGGGGGGAATTGGAGAGAGGGCTCCAGGACTCTTCGCTGGACATCAGTGAGGAGAGCCCAGGTCCTCCGCTACCCACGCCTTCCCTGCGCAGAAGACTCCCGCGCAGTGAGAGGAGGAGGAGACTGGGTGTCAAACAACTTTTATGTTGGAAGAGGCTCAAGAAACGCCCACTGACGGATTCTGCCAGTGACTGAGGCAGCCACCATGAGAAGGGGCTGCGCAGTCAGAAAGTTTTAAAAAGGCAAATTAACCGAGAAAGGCACCAGTTTACGCACGAGTAACTCATACCCATTACAGTCGTGTCTGACTCTTCATGACCCCATGGACCAGAGCACACCAGGCACTTCTGTCTTCCACTGCCTCCCGCAGTTTAGTCAAACTCATGCTGGTAGCTTCGAGAACACTGTCCCACCATCTCGTCCTCCGTCGTCCCCTTCTCCTTGTGCCCTCCATCTTTCCCAACACCAGGATCTTTTCCAGGGAGTCTTCTCTTCTCATGAGGTGGCCAAAGTCTTGGAGCCTCAGCTTCAGGATCTGTCCTTCCAGTGAGCACTCAGGGCTGATTTCCTTAAGAATGGAGAGGTTTGATCTTCTTGCAGTCCATGGGACACTCAAGAGTCTCCTCCAGCACCACAATTCAAAAGCATCCATTCTTCGGCGATCAGCCTTTTTGATGGTCCAGCTCTCACTTCCACACATCACTACTGGGAAAACCATAGCTTCAACTATACGGACCTTTGTTGGCAAGGTGATGTCTCTGCTTTTTAAGATGCTGTCTACTAAAGTAAAAGCCCGTAAAAGCCCAACTCTCTCCAACATGCAAATGAGTGTGGCATGCTGAGTTCAGACAGTAGGGTTTCCCTGGACTTTCTGCTTCCACTATATGGCGGGATGCATTTTCTTTACAGCTTTGTGCATATGGAGAGAGTCTGAGCAAGAGATGGAAGGTTCATGATGCCAGAGCGCTGCATTCTTGAGAGAAAGCCAAACTTTTATGTCAGTGGTTCCCAAGCATTTTGGAGTCAGTACCTGTAATATTTCTGGGTCCAACAAGAGGTATTGACAATGAGGAGCCGTTTTATTTTACAAACTTTTATTCAGAGGAGCCTCTAAGCTGTTAGAGAATCCACTAGGGCAGGGGTGGCCAAGAGAGGTTCAGGTCAAAGTTGTTGAGCTTTTTCTGCCAATGCGTCCAGTTCATTTTGTTGTCTTTTTAGATAATTTGTAAAAAGCTCCCCTTCTTCCTTAAAGTCACAGTTGTCCTGGTCTCGCAGTTTATATGTCAATTTAGCCAGTTCTGCGTAAGTCATCAATTTTTCTTGCCTCTGTTCTTTCGTTGGCACTTCCTCATTCTTCCATCTTTGTGATATCAAGACTGGCAGGGTTTGAATAAACATACACAAATTTATTGTAAAAAATTCCTTCCGGTAGCACCTTAAAGACCAACTAAGTTAGTTCTTGGTATGAGCTTTCGTGTGCATGCACACTTCTTCAGATACACTGAAGATACACTGAAGAAGTGTGCATGCACACGAAAGCTCATACCAAGAACTAACTTAGTTGGTCTTTAAGGTGCTACTGGAAGGAATTTTTTATTTTGACTATGGCAGACCAACACGGCTACCTATCTGTAACAAATTTATTGGTTGATAACATGATAGATAGATAATGTAATAAATTTATTGGTTGATAACATGATAGATAGATAATGATAGAACCAAATTTATTGGTTGATAACATGATAGATAGATAATGTAAGGATATGTACAAGTGTATAACATGCAGAGAATAATATGTGCTGAGAAATCAGAGAGAGAAGCTGGGGGAAGTCTCTGGGGGGGAGGGTTTGATGGGGGGAAAGGGGGAAAATAATGAATATGATATGTTTTGAAATTTGGAAAGCCCCGTTTTAAAGGGGTTTTGGGAGAAAGAGGAACAGCCACTCACTAACAAGTCGCTGGGGAAGCGAACAGCCTCACTAAGTAAACTCTGTCATCTGTTCTGCAGATTGTGCAACGATGGAGGGTGGGGTGAGGGGGCAGGGCTGGATTTGATTTTACCAACACAAGGAAAAAGACCCAGCGATCGGCAGCGATCTACCAAAACCTCCTGGGGATTGACCTGTTGGACATCCCTGCACTAGGGTGCTGGGCAGAAGTGAGGCAAGGGCAAGGATTTCAATTGGTGAGCAGGGAGTGAGCGGGGAGCAGCCCCTAGATATACGTAAAATGTGTATAAAAGAGTTCCGTAAACAGCATGCTTTCTGCATTGTAGGAGGTTGGACTAGATGACCATTGGGATCCGCTCCAACTCTGCATTTTAGTATCCTATGTGATGCAATAGAAGGCTGATCGCCGAAGAATGGATGCTTTTGAATTCTGGTGCTGGAGGAGACTCTTGAGAGTCCCATGGACTGCAAGAAGATCAAACCTCTCCATTCTGAAGGAAATCAGCCCTGAGTGCTCACTGGAAGGACAGATCCTGAAGCTGAGGCTCCAAGACTTTGGACACCTCATGAGAAGAGAAGACTCTGATGCTGGGAAAGATGGAGAGCACAAGAAGAAGGGGACGACAGAGGACGAGATGGTTGGACAGTGTTCTCGAAGCTACCAGCATGAGGGAGGTGGTGGAAGACAGGAGGGCCTGGTGTGCTCTGGTCCAGGGGGTCACGAAGAGTCAGACACGACTAAATGACTAAACAACAACATGTGATACAATATTTCTGCTTCATAATTTTATGTATGTTATACATACCGGTAAATGTTATATGCATAATGTTATATGCATTGCTGTATGTACTGGAAACCTGGAGTGTTTATGTGTATCGTAATATATATAATAATAAAACCAGTGTGGATAAGCTTGAGATTTTCAGGAGATTCCACCACTACTTTCTGCAAACCTTGAGTTCCCCCAAAGCCTCTGCTGATCGCTCCCTCGTGTGGATGGTGTCATTTAGGCCACACAATCAGGGCAGCCCAGGACTGGACATTGAGAATAGAGGGAGTGATGCCATTATCTGGCTCTGATGTCATTCTCTGCAGCTCCATCCCACCTCCTTGAAAGTCTCAGAGTAGCACCTGTTTTCTTTGAGTTTTCCTCTCCTGCATCACTCCCTGCAGATTTCCTCTGCAGGGGCGTCCCCAGGGCCCCTGCCTCGCAACATATCCTCACCTGCCAAGACACTTCTGTCCCCACGCAACTGCAGAAACTTTGGAGCCGCTGCAGGCTCTCCAAAGGAAACGTCGGCAGCCTTCTTCCAGAAAATGGGGGTGATGCTTGTGGTGGCAGGTGCCCAGCCAGCTCACCTGGGCTAGAGGCAAAGCTGGCGTTTCTAATGCCCCGTAGTTAACTCCTCGCCAGGTAGTCTTGGGAATAAGCCTTGAGATGGACTGACAACGATGCTGAACTACTGAAGGTTCTGTGGGCATCGAGGCAGATTATGAAAAGGTGCAAGATGCAAAATCTGTAGGGGAAGTTTGGAGCTGAGAGCGACCTTCTACAGAGTCAGACCGCTGGTCATCTCCAGGGCAGAGCAACTCTTCAGGTTCTTGAGCAACCTTAATTGAAGATGCTCTGCACTGAAAGTGAGTGTCAGAAGTCTTCACTGGTCTCGACATCATTAGCCCTTCCTAACAGGGAGCAACAGGACTTGGGTTCAAGGAAGGAACAAAAAGGCAAGAAAGGAGATGTCTCTCAGTGGGGCCTGGTGAGGAGGTGAAGCTTTGCAAAGGGGGTGGGAATGGGTTGTGAAATACTTGTTTGAACCTAAGGAATACTGTCGGGTGCCTGGACCTCACTGAGGGAGGGATGAATTGCATGCTAAAAGCCCTAACTGTGGGGGCACTTGCTAATGACTTCTGCAGCTTTTTCAGTTGCAAATGATGGGAAAACATGAACACGCTAAGCTGGTTAGAATTCAGGCAGGCATGAAGACTGTGTTATTGTCTCTGACACTTAGGTGTGTTGGATCTTGTGGTTTCTTTCTCCCCGACTCTGCTTTATTTTATTGCCTTTAGACAATTCATTAAGTAATTCAAATATCTGAGCACTGAAATCAAATCAGGAGGTTCATGCATTTTCTCAGAGTTTAATAAGCCAAACCTCTACATGTTCTCTCTGTATTTTTTTTTTAACCTAATGACAGAACAGAAGTTATTAGCAAGTGCCGCTGATTTGAGACGTGTAAATATATCCACAAGCAAGACGGTGGCCTTTCAACTGACCTGCTCCTCTCTTTCTGCCCGGAGGCTCCCCCTGAAGGACTGGCAAAAGGATGGGTGACTCTGTCACATTCAGTGTCTCTCAGTTTCTCATATTCCCAGTCTTAAGTTGAGTTCCCCACATCAGTTTGTAAATTGTCCTTGTGAGAATTTATCAACATTTTACAATGAATTTATATTTTTGTATGCCATTATGCCTAATGCACACCTTTTGCAATGCAATTTCCCTTCATTTAATCTGCCTCTGTATGCTGTTTTCACTAATATATGCATTTGTATGCTGAATTTGTCCATTTTGGTACACATTACTTGGCTGGAGAGCAG
This sequence comes from Podarcis bocagei, assembly GCF_964188305.1. NCBI lineage: Eukaryota > Metazoa > Chordata > Lepidosauria > Squamata > Lacertidae > Podarcis > Podarcis bocagei. The sequence goes on from NC_138135.1 coordinate 4,629,781, forward strand.
TGCTGTTGAATTTTGAGCAAAGAATGACTGTGTTTCAGTCTGTGTGTTGTTCTGGAAAGCGACAAGCTTTTAAATGCAAACAGAATCAGATTTATCTCCATCCCCAGAACTGCACCAGCAAAAGATAGTTGGTGTTCCTCATTACTGATGCTGAATCCAGGGATAGGCAAAATATATTTCTTGTACAGGTTCCTTTCCTTGCAGGTGAATTCCATATCCTCAATGGAAGCCAACAACCAGACCACACAGGTCATGGAATTTGTCCTCCTGGGTTTCTCCGGCATGCTAGCTGGCCAGAGATACCTCTTCTTGGCATATTTCACCATCTACTTGGTGACCATCACAGGTAATGTCATGATCTTCACCCTGATCCAGCTGGATTCCCATCTCCACAGCCCCATGTACTTTTTCCTCAGCCACCTATCATGCTTAGATATTTGCCTCTCGTCTGTCACGGTCCCCAAAATCCTGGTGAATCTTTTATACCAGCAACACACCATCTCCTACAATCAGTGCATGGCCCAGATGTTCTTCCTGATGTCCTTCACAGGGGCAGAAGCTGTGCTGCTGGCTGCCATGGCTTATGATGGCTACGTCGCCATCTGCAGGCCTTTGTACTACTCGGTCCTCATGAACGCCAAGGCTTGCGCCCAGCTGGCCACTACCGCATGGGTTTGGGGCTTCCTCCATTCCGCTTTTCACACTGCTCTGAACTCCAACTTGCACTTCTGTGGGCACAACCAGATTGGGCACATTTTCTGTGACGTCCCCCAGTTGTTGAAAATTGCCTGTGGAGACCTGTACATGAATTTCATGGCGACTCAGGTAGCCAGCGTTTTCATAGGACTATTCCCCTTCCTGGCCATTGGCCTCTCATACTTCTACATCCTCTCCTCTGTCTTGAGGATCCCGTCCAATGCTGGCAGGCAGAAAGCTCTTTCCACTTGCGCCTCTCACGTGATCGTGGTCACCCTTTACTTTGGGAATGGGTTGGTTAACTACAACCAATTTGGACAGGGCTACTCCTTGGAGACAGGCACTCTGATCTCCACGATGTACTGCATTGTCCCCCCTGCGCTGAACCCCCTGATCTACAGCCTCCGCAACAAGGAGGTCAAGGGAGCCCTGAGGAAGCTCCTGGAAAGCCAGAGGAAATGACACACTTCTTCAAGCAGATAGTGATCCTAGAAATAAGACTCTCAGAGTTCCCTGGCTGCTTAAGAATTGCAGGCATGCTTGGATGGTAGCAAGCTGTGGGATGGAGATCAAGGCAGACTCATCCACCACAGCTGGTGCCAGAGTAGCTCTGCCAGAGCCAAGGCATACCCCTGGCATTTGCCTGGCCACGATGGCCACCACAGAGGGCAGCCCTGCTCCCTTCATGGCACAAGTGTTGAACAATTCCCCCATGTTGTCTTTTGGGTGGAACAGCAGGAGTGGAACTGTTTGTAAGTGAATGAAGAAAGAAAGAACACTACGAACTCTGGCACAGAAATGTTTATGTATATTTTTTTTAATGGAACTTGGGAATCCTGATATGGTGCACAAATCACCAACATCTCTTGCCCATCGATTGACAAGAGCTCATTTTTCTATGTAGTTGCCATCAGTATATACATTTTTATTGTTGCATGTCTCATGTCTAAAACACTCACGTTTTCAAAAATTTCAGTGCTCAGCATCACTAACAAATAAGTCCAGTCCAGTACTGAAACAGTGGCTTGCAGAGGGGCACAATTCAGAAGGCAGAAGCTGGGAAATACTGGATGGGGAACAGCTAGGAGAAGAAACACTGGGAGGGAGAGTGTTAACAGATTCACTGTCTCTGGAAAGCATTCCTCCACTCTCCCAGAAGCCAAGAAGAGCTCAGAAAGGGTCAGAACAGAAAGCACAGAAAGCACAGAGGGTACAAGCTCAGATTACAAGACGTAGAAGTGACATAGATTAATAGGGACGGAGGGGGTGGGATCCTTAAGTGGGAGCACCGCCATTCCTAGGAGATGGGTTTTTTGTTCTCTTGCTGTGGTTATTAAAGTTTCCAACTGGTAGGAAGACTCCTTTTCCTTTGTTCTGCTTATCTACTGCCATGGGGGAGGAAGCCAGTTCCCTGAAGCCTGACACCCATGCCTTGAGCTCCTTGGAGAAAAAGGTGGGATCAATCAATCAATCAACCAACCAACAGTGGGTCAACAAGAGAGGAGGCGCGAGTGGCCCCTGTACTCTTCCATTTGTTGACTTATTCTAACACCTATGATAGAACGTAAGAAAGCAACTCTCTCCAGTGTCACTGGAGGAAGGCCAGGTTATTTCTGTTTTGGGTACCACGCTTGAATGCAGGGGCGTACCTGAGGGTTGGTCAGGTTAGTCTCTGCCAAAGGCCCAGGCCCAGGGGAGCACAAAAATTGTGCCTCTTCCCTCTTGCTAGGAGCCCACCTGCCCGTCCGTGCCCTCCCTGGGCTGCTCCTCTGGGCAGCCAACATCTCCTTGAGAGCCAGTGTGGTGTAGTGGTTAAGAGCCATAGACGCGTAATCTGGGGAACCGGGTTCGTGTCTCCGCTCCTCCACATGCAGCTGCTGGGTGACCTTGGGCCAGTCACACTTCTTTGAAGTCTCTCAGCCCCACTCACCTCACAGAGTGTTTGTTGTGGGGGAGGAAGGGAAAGGAGACTGTTAGCCGTTTTGAGACTCCTTAAAAGGGAGTGAAAGGCGGGATATCAAATCCAAACTACTACTACTACTACTACTACTACTACTACTACTACTACTACTACTATTCTTCTTCTTCTTCTTCTTCTTCTTCTTCTTCTTCTTCTTCTTCTTCTTCTTCTTCTTCTTCTTCTTCTTCTTCTTCTTGCCAAGGTCTTCTCTGCTTGAATGTGATTCATAGAGTAAGAATGTGCTTTGAAAGTCTACCACAGTAGGAAAATCCTTAAATAAATAAATAAAGACTAGCAAGCTGGGCATCTTTCAATGGTTATTCTCACGAGGTCCCTGATTGGCTGCTGCACAGACGACCTTCCCTGCCATTGGATGGAGTCTCTACAAAGTTCTTCCCCAAGAGAAACTCTTGATTTCTCTCTGTTTCTCGGTTTTCAGTCTTAAATTCAGTTCTTCACATTTCCACATTAGATTGTGGTTGGTTGCTGTTTTGTTAAAGTCTTCATGAAAATTCACCAGCATGTTAATGCAAATTTCTCCTTTGCTCTCCTTCTCACTAAAGAAATGCTTTTTCTATCTCTTTTCTGGAAACATATGCCTACTTATCCACACATTTTTGTGTGCATTCCCTGACTGGACAGCTGCACCCCCCCCCCCCGGTCAGGGAACTGCCATCAGAACAGGGGCGGGAAACAGAAGGGCAGTTGTGCTACAGGGAGCCTCCGAAAATCTTGCGAAGCAGATCCGCTTCCGGTGATGAGGAAAGCCCCACCTCCAGTGGGGAAGAGGGGAAGGGAGCAGAGGATGCTGCTGGGAGCCTCAGCACCACTCCTGGGAGGGAAGCACGCCCCTTCCGTCGCCCACCCTGCGCAGAGGTCTAAAGCACAAAGAGGGAAGGAAAAGGCTGGGCATAACAAGACATTTATGTTGGGGGGGGGTCCAGGAAACAAGCACTCCCGGGTTCTGCTAGCGATTGAGGCAGACATGAACTTTGGGGTTCTGCACTGTAAATAGTTTTGCACCTAAATAAAACCTGTAAAAGACAGGTCAGAGTCCTGCCTGGTTACTCGTGAGCAACCACCTTTGCCATCTGACACCCCCCCCCAAAAAAATGGAAAAGTGTGAAATTAAATGAAAGCTAAACTGACTTTCTTCCCCGTTTTTAAATAAGAGCCAGTCCTTTTTGATTTGAACATTGCAATTCCCTGACTCCCTTGGGTGACGCCAAATACCCTTGTCATCAGCATTTTCTGCCAGGAGAAAAATAAAGCCCAGAGGGAGGGGCGTCTTTTCGTGTGCTTCTTGGTCTCTCTTCCTTTCGTTGCAAATGCATGTTCTTCAGGGGCTGCTCAAACAATAAAAACCTTCTTTCTTGCCAGAGTTGGGTCCATGGGATGTACTGGCAAGACACAGCCAGGTGTTAGGAGATGAGGTGGTGCCTGAAACACATCCAGAAACGGAGAGCTTTTCTTAGGCACAACATGAGTCTGATTTGTCTCCAGTCCTGGCACGGTGGAAGGTGGGGACCCTGAAATCTACAAACACCTTCTGTCGCCCCTCACCTTCTCTGTCCCTGGGACTCTCCCTCCTGTCTGGCTCTCCTCCCTGGCTCACCTGGAAGCAACATCTGGATGTGACCTTCTCCCCACCAATTGTCTGACTCTGCAGCAATCACCTGAGTTCATTCAGCAGGAAGATGGCAGGTAAGGAGCTGAAACATAAGGGAACCTGCGCAGGTTCCATCTGCAATGGGGTCCGGAGGAGGGATTGCTTGTCTGCGTGCACTGGTTTGTTGAAAAGCATGCAAACTGGACATTGTCTGTGCAGAATGTTTGAATCAATATGGGAAAAGAGGAAATAATCTAGGCTGCCTGATTTACAGCTGGCTGCAAAGCGATTCCATGTTCTATGCAGCACAGGAAAGCTTCAAAGCCTTCAGAGTGTTCAGCAACCTGCTTGAGTCGGATTCGCTGTGTCCAGAATAGGGATGGGCAAATCATTTATGCCGTGAAACACCCTGAGATCTGGGGGTGGTGGTAGACAAATTCTATTCCTAACAACAACCACAACAATTTTAGTGCAAAGTTAGTGTGGGTTTTTTTTGTTTTGTTTTGTTTTGCCAAATGTACACATTTTTGCAAAGCAATTTCCCCCAATACAGTGGTACCTCTGGTTAAGAACTTAATTCATTCCAGAGGTCCGTTCTTAACCTGAAACTGTTCTTAACCTGAAGCACCACTTTAGCTAATGGGGCCTCCTGTTGTTGCCATGCCACCGGAGCACGATTTCTGTTCTCATCCTGAAGCAAAGTTCTTAACCTGAAGCACTATTTCTGGGTTAGCAGAGTCTGTAACCTGAAGCATCTGTAACCCGAGGTACCACTGTATAACACATGTTTGCATGTTATCTGCAGTGTGTGTGTGTGTGTGTGTGTGTGTGTGTGTGTGTGTGTACCCGTCTCCACAGACCCAGTATACACATTTTTGTACACATTACTTGACAGGGGAACTGCATTGAAGTGTGAAGGGTGGCTGTATTTCAGTTTGCATGCTGTTTCAGAAAGAGCTGATTCAGTAGGCTTGCCTAATAATAATAATAATAATAATAATAATAATAATAATAATAATTGTATTTATACCCCACCCTCCCCAGCCAAGACCAGGCTCAGGGCGGCTAACATCCGGTATAAAACCAATTGATTAAAATACAACTTAAAAACAGGATTAAAATACAACTTAAAATGCAGCCTCATTTCAGTGGGAGCCCAGATCAAAAACTGTTCGGGGGGAGCAAATGTCAAATCTTCCCCAAGGCCAACTACCCAGACTGGTCCTACGTGAGCCAGAAAAAAGCCAGGGAAGTCCCCAAATAGGGGTTCCATCACAGAAGGAGAAAGGAAAGAGGGGGAGGGGAACTGAATCTTAGTATCTCCCGCACCCGTAGCCCAGAGTGGTTTTATGGTTCAGCCTTCTTCATCAGCTGTAGGTTCAGGACAGACGCCACCCACCCCCCAAGGGCTGCTTCTCACAGTACATAAGCAATTTATCACCTTTGCTGCCTCAAAATGCCACAATGGCTTTACCTTAAACAACTGCAAAAAGGAGCTTAGATGCAATTAAAGAAGCAGGGAAAGTATATCAAAGACTATTAGCCAGGATAGTTAAAAGTTAGAGAAATGTTACATATCACTGAGAAACATCTGCTGGGGAGAACTATTGCCTTAGTGTCCCAATGCTCAACTTATTTGGTGTCAAAATAAAAAAAATCCTTCCAGTAGCACCTTAAAGACCAACTAAGTTAGTTCTTGGTATGAGCTTTCATGTGCATGCACACTTCTTCAGATACACCTTCTTCAGATACACTTCAGATATTTGGTGTCATCCAGCTGACCGCTTTGGGATGAGCCCATCTGTTAATTTCCTATATTTTTTGCCGATATTTCTGTTCTGTTCTGCAGTAATCTGCTTTTTATTTAAACAAATCCCCCCCCCTCCAACTACATAGCTCAGTAATATTTTTTGATAGGACAAAGGGCAAGAGATTCAGACATAACATTAGGAAGAACTCTCTGAGGACAAGAGCTGTTAGACAGTGGAACGGACTCTCTCAGAAGGTAGTGGACTCTCCAACTTTGGAGGCTTTTAAACAGAGGTTGGATGGCCTCGGGGATGGTTCAGGGATGTTTAAGCTGAGATTCCTGAATTCCAGGTGGTTGGAATAGAGGATCCTAAATATTTACTAGTTATTTCCCAATTCAAATCAGACTTCAAATTCAGGCAGTTACTAAACCCGTCTCTTTTGGCCTCCGTTAAAATGATGACCCTTACAGGTTTCCCCCATTGTGGTCTCAGACAAGATTTTCAACAAACCTGCAATTAATGTTCTTTTTTCATATAAGAAACCTATATAGTAAATCCCAGTTAGGTGGTTTGAGGCAGGGTCCCCCATCTACAGACCTATCATGTTGTTGTTGTTGTTTAGTCGTTTAGTCGTGTCCGACTCTTTGTGACCCCTTGGACGAGAGCATGCCAGGCACTCCTTTCTTCCACTGCCTCCCGCAGTTTGGTCAGACTAATCTTTGTAGCTTCGAGAACACTGTCCAACCATCTCATCCTCTGTCATCCCCTTCTCCTTGTGCCCTCCATCTTTCCCAGCATCAGGATCTTTTCCAGGGAGTCTTCTCTTCTTATGAGGTGGCCAAAGTATTGGGGCCTCAGCTTCAGGATCTGTCCTTCCAGTGAGCACTCAGGGCTGATTTCCTTCAGAATGGAGAGGTTGGATCTTCTTGCAGTCCATGGGACTCTCAAGAGTCTCCTCCAGCACCATAATTCAAAAGCATCAATTCTTCAGCGATCAGCCTTCTTTATGGTCCAGCTCTCACTTCCATACATCACTACTGGAAAAACCATAGCTTTAACTATACGGACCTTTGTCAGCAAGGTGATGTCTCTGCTTTTTAAGATGCTGTCTAGGTTTGGCATTGCTTTTCTCCCAAGATGCAGGCCTCTTTTAATTTCGTGCAGTTTGCAAATGCATCCTAGTTGTCTAGGAGAATATGAGCTGAAGATGAAGACGTGTGGATTCAAGAGCTCCCCACTTGGTTGCTTTTTCTTTATTCCCTCACAATGTAAATACAGTGGTACCTCTGGTCGTGAACAGAATCCATTCCAGAGGCCCATTCCCAACATGAAAAGAGCACAACCCGCAGTGGCGTGTCTGTGCACACGCGGGTTGCGATTCGCCACATCTGCACATGCACGTGATGTCACTTTGTGCTTCTGCGCATGTGTGAGTGGCGAAACCCAGAAGTAACCCTTTCCGGTACTTCCGGGTCACCGCGGGACGTAACCTGAAAGAACGTAACATGAAGCAGACGTAACATGAGGTATGACTGTACTGGCATTCAGCCCTTTAATCTGCATTTATATGCAAGTTGTTCATATGTTCTAAGTTTGTACAAGCCTTCAATCCAGTCGTAGAAGGGAAGCACAATTTTATTTTTCCAATTCATCAGCATCAGTCTTTTTGCTGTGGTAAGGGCACAGAGAGTCCAGTCGAATTGTCCTTTTCTAAGGTTCCATGTGCTGGGTATATAATTCAAGAGGATGTTTTGCTCTGCAAATGTTAGGTTGTTCCATACAGTTATGTTGATGCTTTCAGTTACCGTCTGCCAAAAATCTTTTAAAAAACAAAGAAACCCACCTCTGATTTCACATCTGTGTGTTCTGGAACCTTCTTTTGTCCGCATTAATCTCTCTTCCTTGCTGCTCTCTTCTCAGAGTTGACCTTGATGCAGACCATGGAAGGCAGTAATCAGACGCTGGTGGTGACCGAATTCATCTTCCTGGGTTTCTCTGGGGTCCAAAAAGGTCAGTCCTTCTTCTTCCTGCTCTTTCTGACCATCTACCTCTTCACCCTGGTGGGAAACTCCATGATCTTCACCCTGATCCAGCTGGATTCACGCCTCCACAGCCCCATGTACTTTTTCCTCAGCCATTTATCCTGCTTGGACGTCTGCTACTCATCTGTCACCATCCCCAAGATCCTGGTAAACTTCTTGCACCAGAGACACACCATTTCCTACAACCAGTGCATGGCCCAGATGTTCTTCCTGATGACCTTTGCAGGGACTGAGTGCGCCCTGCTGGCCGTCATGGCCTACGACCGCTATGCCGCCATTTGTCAACCCTTGCGCTATGCTCAACTGATGAGCAGAAGAGTGTGTGTCCCTCTGGCTACCACTTCTTGGATCTGGGGCCTCTTGGACTCTGCCATTCACACTGCGCTCTCCACCAACCTGGCCTTCTGTGGGGCCAACCGGATCCACCACATCTTCTGTGATGTCCCACCACTGCTGAAAATTGCCTGCAGCAACACCTATGTCAACGAGATGGCCCTTCATGCAGCAAGCATTTTTGTGGGGATCAGCCCTTTCCTCCTGGTGGTCATCTCCTATATCTTCATTCTGTCGGCCATCCTTCGGATCCGCTCCAACAATGGCAGGCACAAGGCCTTCTCCACTTGCGCAGCCCACATAGTTGTGGTCATCATCTATTTTGGGATGGCCAACGTGAACTACAACCGCCCGAGCGCAGGCTACTCCTTGGAAGTGGACACCCTGGTCTCCACACTCTACTGCATCATCACCCCTATGCTGAACCCCCTAATCTACAGCCTCCGCAACAAGGAGGTGAAGGAAGCCCTGAAGAAGGTTCTGGGGGGTCAGAAGAAGGGATATAATTCCCCTCACTAACAAGTGGTGTGGAAATCAGACCACTAGATAATCATTTGAAATGTACATTAGCAGCACCGCTCCTTATTCTATCAGGAGGGTCTCTTTGCTCATCTGTTCCAAAGGTGCTCTGAGGGTTTTACAAAGTGCAAAAATATTGACACACAATTAGCATGCAAATCACTTCCTCAGATACACTGAAAGTTTACAAAAATTACAGGAAGACTTCAACCAGTTATTAAAATAGGTTTGCCCTTTTAGAACCAGTTTTTCTAGCAGTTATCTTACTTTACTTGCAGTGTGTGGTTACACATGTTTTTGCACAACTTTGTTCTTGCAGCTAAAACAGAATATGAACCGAGCATATGCCTCCCTCATCCTCATAGGACTAGTTTAGCCAGCTAGCGCTGGTGATCATCTAATGTTTATTGGATGGATTTTTCCCCTAAATTGATTTTTGAATTCTGAATCTATTGTTACTCATGTTTTATACTGTATTTTATGCTGTTTTTTGTTGCATCAATTAAGTGTTTTAAATTTGTTGTTAGCCGTCCTGAGCCCAGTTTTCTGAACTGGGAAGGGCAGGGTATAAATAAAAAATTATTTATTTATTTATTTATTTATTTATTTATTTATTTATTTATTTATTTATCCATCCTTAGTTACGTACACACTTTAACCGTTAAACGAAGCAGATTTGACTATATGTTCTGCATTGTACACCAATGTATAAGCTCAAGACAAGACTCTTGATTTTCTGTTTACTGTTCAGGTGTGTATAATTAAGCTCCTAATCAGTACCCTTCCCATCCCCACCCAGACCTTTTGTTTGTTTATTGCATCATTCTGTATTATATTATATTTTAAAATTAAGTGCTTTTAGTATTTTGTAAGCTATCCTGTACGGTTATTTTGATACTCTGTATCTTTTAAAAACATTATTAAAAACACGCACATAATTCCCCCTAAAATGTTCCTCATTTTTTGTATGTTATTTTCAGCAACTTATGCCCTTTTATCCACGCTTTACCCTACTTCAGACATTTTTTCTGCACCTTACTTGGCTGGAGATTTGCATTGCAAGATCTGGAGATTGAAAAGGTGGGCTGTGCTTTGATTCCCGTATTGCTTCAGAAAGTGTGAATTAAATGGAGATTGAATAGATTTTCTTCCCCCATCACTAACTGGGAGCCTGGTTTGAACATTGGTATTCCCCAACCCCCTGGGTCCCCACCCTTCGCTCACGACTCCAAACTTCTCTGCCAATTAAAAGAAAAACCCAAAGGGGGTGGAGAGGAGAGAGAGAAGAGAACTCTTTTTCTGGACTCCTTGATTTTTCTTTCTCCTGATGCAAAGGTGTGTTCTTCAGGGCCAGTTCAAGCACTCAGTATAAACCTGATTTCCTGCCAGAGTTGGACCCGCACAATACAAGAAGGGTGCAGCTTAGCTTTAGGACATGTGATTGATGCTTGAAGAGCTGGGGACCTTTTTGGGGGGAAGAACTCCTGCCTGACTCTCCTCACTGGGTTACCTGGAAGAAGCATCAGCATCTAAAACTGGCTTTCTCCACATCTTTCCAAAGGCAACAGGTGCCCCACCATTATCCATGCAACAGGAAGGTGCCAGGTGAGAAATGGAGGGAAATGAAGGTGTCCATGAAGTAGCCCTCAGACCCAGGAAAGGTTTCCTTTGCAATGGGGGTGGGATAGGAATTGCTCATCTGCATGCACCAGTCTGATTGAAACCAGGGAAATTTTTTAACTGGAGGTTGTCTAACATCATTCCAGAGGTTTCAACCAGAAATCATGCTGGGAAATGGGGAAATAATCCGGGTGGCTGGTTTAAAACTAAGCACAAAATGATTCATTTTTCCATGCAGGTCAGGAAAGCTGTGAAATGTTCACAGTGCTGGATTTGCTCTGTCCAGAGTAGAAATGAGCAAATCTCCAAATTTCAGTTTTGCTCCATTTCTCATTTCGTCACTCTTAAGTTCATTTTTCTACATTTTAACAGCAGTTTGGAATCTTTGCTAAGTCCTCATGAAAATTCACCAGCATTTTAGTGCAACGCTCTCCTAATACAGTATATACACGAGTGTTCGTTTGCTGCAATTTTGCAAAGCAATTTCCCCTGGTAGAATGCATTTTTGCATGTGTTACTTCACCGTAGAACTACATTGCAAAAGTCAGGGAAGCGTGAATTTCAAAGGGTGGATGTTTCAGAAACTTGGAAACTGTGCAAATGAGGTATGTTTTCCGTTGAATGCAAATCTAATGCCCTCCCCATCCCAAGCCCAGAGTGATTTTACGCATCAGCCTTATTTATTGCCCATGAATTCAGGACAGTCGCTTGCCACGCTTCACCCTTCCAAAATAACAGCTTCTCACGGCGCATAAGAATTTTTTGGGTTTGGCTGCTTGGAGATGCTGTAATTCCCCTACATTAAAAAGCTTTAAATTGGGCTTGGGCAGCTATGGGGAGGAGGGAAAGTCTATCGATGGCTATTAGTCACGGTAGCTAGACTTTAGCCAGAGGTCACGTGGCCCTGAGGAATATCTGTTTTGGAGGGCTATTGCTCATGTGCTCTGATGGTCAACTTCTCTGGCAGAATCTGAGAACCACTTTGTGAAAGGGAGGGGGTTGCAATTTGTAGATTGCACATGTTTTCTACTGATAATTCTCTTCCATTCTGCAGAAATCTGCAACTTTAAAGAGAGAAAACCCTTCGTAATACATATTTAACTACGTACATAATACATCAGGCCATTTCTTGGAAGAATTGGCCAAGACTGACTTCTTTAGGCATCCCTAAGAGAAGGATTCTGAACTAGGCAGACCTTTCATCTCATCCGGCAGGGCTGGTCAGGAGAGGGTCATGAGAGCCTCAAACAGCACTCACACAAATTTATACTGGGTGCTCTTAGGATAAGATGTGAATATAAACCATATATTGATTACAGGGGAATACAATACAGAATTTAATTTGTTTTATAGCTGAACATTTTGGTTCCGCCTTGCTTAGTTGTGGCCATTGCAGGGCTTTGAGGCTGCCATGCTCAGAAGGGCTTCATTCATGGAAGCAAGCGGTGCTGCCACGGTCCTTCAAGTTGACACCATGTCCCTCATGCACATCTAGAATTTCTCCCTTTTTGCTACTATTGCTGGATCTCTTGGCATCTCTGTAGTCTGACCAGCTGTGGTTCTCAGAACAATGTTAGCAAAAGCGAGAACTTCTGGATGCACACAGTGAACACATTACAGCTGCATGGGCAGGAGACTTGTTCAAATTTCTTACAATAATCAGCTGTGAAGCCTTCTGGGCCAGGGGCTATTTAAAAAAAAATCTCACTGACCATACTGTGGAGCTCAGAGATCATTATGGGAGGCTGGTGCTGATCAGAACCAGATTGAGCTAAACATCATTAAATGCTTCAATAGCATCATTTTTGGGACAATCAGATGCATGCAATTTCTCATAGAATTTTAAAAATTCATTTGTGACGTTATCAGATCCTATTATCACTTTATCCTTGTTGGTCTTTAGTTGTTGAACCCAATTATTCTACTATTCATTTTTAAACAAATATGGTCACAATCTGCCAGCTTTGCTTCCTTTATTGAACATACACAGTCTGACAAACGTTAGCTTTTTTCTGTTTGAGTGCAGTTTATGAGGTCATATTGTTTTCTCTCTGCTTCTAATCTTCTCTATAATTTTTTGTAGAGAACATAGCCATGTGTTTCCTTTCGTTCTAATTGTTACATGCCTCCTCCCTTTGTTTTATTTTTTCAAGTATGAGTTTTTAAAAATTATTTGAACTCTCATTACTGCCTTCAAAACATCCCATATAGTTGTTGTTTGGTCATTTAGTCGTGTCCGACTCTTCGTGACCCCCTGGACCAGAGCATGCCAGGCACTCCTGTCTTCCACTGCCTCCCGCAGTTTGGTTAGTAGCTTCGATAACACTGTCCAACCACCTCGTCCTCTGCCGTCCCCTTCTCCTTGTGACCTCAGTCTTTCCAATAATAATAATAATAATAATAATAATAATAATAATAATAATAATTTATACCCCACCCATCTGGCTGGGTTTCCCCAGCCACTCTGGGTGGCTTCCAACAAAATATTAAAAACAGTACAGCATCAAACATTAAAAACTTCCCTAAACAGGGCTGTCTTCAGTTGTCTTTTAAAAGTAAAATAGTTGCTTATTGCCTTGACATCTGGTGGGAGGGTGTTCCACATGTCAGGCGCCACTACCGAGAAGGCCCTCTGCCTGGTTCCCTGTAACCTCACTTCTTGCATGGAGGAAACCACCAGAAGACCTTCAGCACTGGACCTCCGTGTCTGGGCTGAATGATGGAGGTGGAGACTCTCCTTCAGGTCTACTGGGCTGAGGCCGTTTAGGGCTTTAAAGGTCGACACCAACACTTTGAATTGTGCTCGGAAGCATACTGGGAGCCAATGAAGATCTTTCAGGACTGGTGTTATGTGGTCTCGGCGGCTGCTCCCAGTCATCAGTCTAGCTGCCACTAGGGTCTTTTTTCAGAGCTTCCTTTTTTAAAATACAGTGGTAGGAGCTCATCCTACACTCGAGTAGGACCCTAGTAGAGACACATGCCCGACTGGCATGTTCCCTCCCGCCTGGTCATTTAGGAGTTTAAAAAGCTTTCTTCTGCCCAAACATCACAGTGACCGATGCCAACAGACACCGGCACACTTAGGGATCCGCAGAGTTTGCGCACCTTGCGTAACAGACCTCAGCAACTCAGCATTTTGGCTAATCTACTTTATTTACATATAAACACACACGGAGCACTGCAACATGGCTCCCTCTCTCTCTAGCATCAGACAGCAAAGAGAAAAAGGACGAAGGACAATAGTCCCACTTCACGGAACACTTCACTTTCCTGCTTGGCAGGGGGTTGGACTCGATGGCCCTTGTGGTCTCTTCCAACTCTATGATTCTATGAACACAGGAACACAAACATCCTGTCTTCGTCACTTCCCACTCTGTGGAGTTAAAACATACACCGTCATGTGAAAGACAACAATCCCATGACTGCAATCACGGAGCAGGAATTCTAACACCTTGGTTCTCAAATGCCTTGGTACTCAAACAACTTGGAACCCAAACACTGCAAACCTGGAAGTAAGTGTTCTGGTTTGCGAACTTTTTTCGGAAGCCGAACTTGCTCTGTTTTGAGTATTACACTTCCGTTTTGGGTGTTACGCTGAGGTCTGTCTGTTTTTGCTATTTATTTTGTGTTCTTGTGGCTCTTTTTGGTTTTGGTTTTGTGACTTTGTGGAACCCAGTTCAGCTATTGATGGATTGCGTGACTGCAGTACATTGTTTATTGCTTCCATTTTATGGATCAATGGTCTTGTTAGATAATAAAAATCATGTTAAAATCTAACAAGGTATGAAGTTTACGGCATGTAATGCCTTAAGAGAGAATATTATGAAAATGATATACAGGTGGTACATGACCCCAGTCAAGCTTGCAAAAATCTATCATTTGCCCGATAACAAATGTTGGAAATGTAAAGAAACTGAAGGTACATTCTTTCACCTTTGGTGGACGTGCCCAAGGATTAAGGCCTTCTGGGAGATGATTTATAACGAAATGAAAAGGGTATTTAAATATACCTTTCTGAAGAAACCAGAGGCCTTTCTCCTGGGCATAGTCAGCCAAATGGTGCCAAAGAAGGACAGAGCTTTCTTTATGTATGCCACAACAGCAGCAAGAATACTTATTGCAAAGTATTGGAAGACACAAGATCTACCCACTCTGGAAGAATGGCAGATGAAGGTGATGGACTACATGGAATTGGCGGAAATGACTGGCAGAATCTGAGACCAGGGAGAAGAGTCGGTAGAAGAAGATTGGAAGAAATTTAAAGATTATTTACAGAAATATTGCAAAATTAATGAATGTTAGAATGATGTCAGAATGAAGTTAAGTGGTTTAAACAGCAATGTTATAAAGGTGTATGTAAAAATGGATTATTAACAGGTGAGAATCCAAAGTTATAATATATTGTTAAAGGATTAAGATAAAAATAAAGAGGGAAAGAAATTGCTGAATTAACTAACTGAACTGGAATACAAAAAAGGGAGGTGTGAGGAGGTCAGGGAAGCAAGGAAATGAATGTAAGGTGGAAAGATTGATGTATTTTTAAGTGTTCTTTATCTTTTTTGTATTTTGTATTTTTCTTTTATTCTTATTTCTGTCTTTTTTTCTTTTGTTTTTATCTATGTAATTTTTTTCTTTGAAACCTTAATAAATATCATTTTTTTAAAAAAAAAAGATAATAAAAATCATGTTAAATTTCTGTTTTAAGGGTTGTTTTTAAAAGTCTGGAACGGATTGATCCATTTTGCATTACTTTGTATGGGAAAGCGTGCCTTGGTTTTGAAACACTTTGAATGGACTTCTGGAACGGATTAAGTTTGAGAACCAAGGTTCCACTGTACCAGAAGGTAAGTCTAGAAGAATTTGGCTTTATTCACTCTGATCTTAAATGGAATACCTGATCAGCTCCCCCCCCCCCTTGTATGGCATCTTTTCCTTTTAACCTTAGAAATTTTACCTGCATGCCTTGTGATATTTTCCTTTGAACGGCATGTGCTGAGTTGATACACTGCGCTGCTTCAATCCCTACCTCCCATGCTTGCTCTAGTTCCAGAAATCCCTTAAGTTGCTTTTATAGAAATCCAACCCGATCTCTTATTTTTAAAGGTGTGACAGCTAGAAAGGTCCCAGAGTATTCCAGGTGTGGTTTGATGGAAGGAACATAAATGTAGATGTGCCCAATCTTTCTCACTGCTCTGCTCCTAGAATCATGGAATCATAGAATCATAGAGTTGGAAGAGATCACAAGGGCCATCGAGTCCAACCCCCTGCCAAGCAGGAAACACCATCAGAGCACTCCTGACATATGGTTGTCAAGCCTCTGCTTAAAGACCTCCAAAGAAGGAGACTCCACCACACTCCTTGGCAGCAAATTCCACTGTCGAACAGCTCTTACTGCCAGGAAGTTCTTCCTAATGTTTAGGTGGAATCTTCTTTCTTGTAGTTTGGATCCATTGCTCCGTGTCCGCTTCTCTGGAGCAGCAGAAAACAACCTTTCTCCCTCCTCTATGTGACATCCTTTTATGTATTTGAACATGGCTATCATATCACCCCTTAACCTCCTCTTCTCCAGGCTAAACATGCCCAGCTTGCAGTGTCATTGGTTCCCACATGAACCAAGAGGAAGGGGTATTTGTCAGTGGGTTTTATGATTCCTTGCAGTCGTTCAGTTACATCTTGGATCTTAGCCCCGGGGAGACAGCACACTTCCTGAGACTTCCTGATTTAATCCTCTTTCTGAAGAAGACCTTTCCTACTTCACAGAGGTAAGTTTGTGGGAGGGTATCCCAGCTATAAAAACAAGCCCCCCCCCAAAAAAAAACCCACCAGGAAGAGATCGAAAGAATAGAATGTTATTGTTAAGAAAGAATATGAACTAATATAGAAGAGAGCAGTCACTTATGGATGCTTTAGTCAAGATCCCCGCATTGAACTAAATGGCCTTCAGAATCCCTTCCCACTCAACTATTCGATGAGTTTATGGGTCTAAAGGTTAAGCAGAAGACCTCCTTCCTAGAGAAACCGATATGTCTTCCAAATCAATGGGACCCCCTCTCCAAGCAGGGAATAGAAAGCAAGGTTCAATCTCGGCTGCCTATTTCTGCATCTTAAATTCTATTAGCACTAGATTCTTTGTGCCAACTTAACTTATGACAAAATGCTTTGCCGTTACATCAGTTGCAGACCCCCAAAAGTTGAATATGTCCCCGCCTGGGGCAGTAACACATCCTCTGTTTTTTTTGTGTGCACATAATTTATAAAATGAATTTATAAATGTGCTCTTGTTAGGACTATGAAAACGATGAAAGCAGAGAGATCTTTAGGGACAAAAATACTCTGTCCCATGCACATATCTGCATTCCCTGCCCACAACCTACAGTGGTGCCTCGCAAGACGAAATTAATTCGTTCCGCAAGTCTCTTCGTCTTGCGGTTTTTTCGTCTTGCGATACACGGTTTCCCATAGGAATGCATTGAAAATCAATTAATGCGTTCCTAGGGAAACCGCCTTCAGACTGGAGGCTGGGGGGGGGACAAGGGCTTTTCTTCCCACCCCCAGCATTTTAAAAAACCCTGGGACAGCGGAGGACTTCTCCGCTGTCCGGGGCGATCTTAAAATGCTGGCGGGCGGCATTTTAAAATCGCCCCGGACAGCGGAGGACTTCTCCGCTGTCCGGGGCGATCTTAAAATGCTGGCGGGCGGCATTTTAAAATCGCCCCGGACAGCGGAGGACTTCTCCGCTGTCCGGGGCGATTTAAAAGCCCCTGGGAAGGCAGGCAGGGGGGACAAAGACTTTCGCCCCCTGCCCGCCTTCAGAAGGTGTTCCCGCCCCCTGCCCCACTTCGGAACAGCTTTCCGAAGTGGGGCGGCTGGGGCAGGTGTCCCCGCCCCCCCGCCCCACTTCGGAACAGCTTTCCGAAGTGGGGCGGCTGGGCCAGGTGTCCCCGCCCCCCCTCCCCACTTCGGAACAGCTTTCCGAAGTGGGGCGGATGGGGCAGCTGTTCCCGCCCCCCTCCCCCCTTCGGAACAGCGTTCCGAAGTGGGGCGGATGGGGCAGCTGTTCCCGCCCCCCCTCCCCACTTCGGAACAGCGTTCCGAAGTGGGGCGGATGGGGCAGCTGTTCCCGCCCCCCCTCCCCCCTTCGGAACAGCGTTCCGAAGTGGGGCGGATGGGGCAGCTGTTCCCGCCCCCTCCCCCCTTCGGAACAGCGTTCCGAAGTGGGGCGGATGGGGCAGCTGTTCCCGCCCCCCTCCCCCCTTCGGAACAGCGTTCCGAAGTGGGGCGGATGGGGCAGCTGTTCCCGCCCTCCGCTTCGGAACAGCGTTTTAAAATGCTGGGGGTCGGCAGCGAACGCTCCCGACCCCCAGCATTTTAAAATCTCCCCGGGACAGGGGGAGATTTTAAAATGCTGGGGGTCGGCAGCGCTTCGCTCCCGACCCCCAGCATTTTAAGATCTCCCCGGGACACGGGGAGATTTTAAAATGCTGGGGGTCGGCAGCGAACGCTTCGCTCCCGCCCGCCAGCATTTTAAGATCGCCGGGGCAGGCGGGGGGAAGGCAGGCGGGGGGGGGAGCAAAGACTTTTGCCCCCCGCCGGCCTTCAGAAGAGGTCCTCTTCTGAAGGCCGGCTGTGGGTGAAAGTCTTTGCTCCCGACCGCCAGCATTTCCCTATGGGCTTTCGTCTTGCGATGCAAGCCCATAGGGAAATTCGTCTTGCGAAGCGCCTCCAAAACAGAAAACCCTTTCGTCTTGCGGGTTTTCCATCTTGCGAGGCATTCGTCTTGCGGGGTACCACTGTTCTTTCTTTCTTTCTTTCTTTCTTTCTTTCTTTCTTTCTTTCTTTCCTGTTCTCCACTCAAAACTGACCTCAACAGAGCCATGGAAAGCAGGAATCAGACGCTACAAGTGACCGAATTTATCTTCCTGGGTTTCTCTGGGGTCCACAAGGGACAGTCCTTCCTTTTCCTGCTCTTTCTGACCATCTACCTATTTACCCTGGTGGGAAACGGTGTGATCTTCACCTTGATCCAACTGGATTCACGCCTCCACAGCCCCATGTACTTTTTCCTCAGCCATTTATCCTGCTTGGACGTCTGCTACTCATCCGTCACCATCCCCAAGATTCTGGCAAACTTCTGGCACCAGAGACACGCCATTTCCTACAACCAGTGCATGGTCCAGATGTTCCTCCTGATGACATTTGCAGGGACTGAGTGCGCCCTGCTGGCTGTCATGGCCTATGACCGCTATGCCGCCATTTGTCAACCCTTGCGCTATGCTCACCTGATGAGCAGAAGAGTGTGTGTCCCTCTGGCTACCACTTCTTGGATCTGGGGCCTCTTGGACTCTGTTATTCACACCGTGCTCTCCACCAACCTGGCCTTCTGTGGGGCCAACCAGATCCACCACATCTTCTGCGATGCCCCTCCTCTTCTGCAAATCGCCTGCAGTGACACCTACGTCAACGAGATGGCCCTTCATGTAGCAAGTGTGTTTGTCAGCCTGGGGACTTTCCTCCTGGTGGTCATCTCCTACATCTTCATTCTGTCAGCCATCCTTCGCATCCGCTCTAACACCGGCAGGCGAAAGGCCTTCTCCACTTGTGCTGCCCACATAGTTGTGGTCATCATCTATTTTGGGATGGCCAACGTGAACTACAACCGCCCGAGCGCAGGCTACTCCTTGGAAGTGGACACCCTGATCTCCACTCTCTATTGTATCATCATCCCCATGTTGAATCCTGTCATCTACAGCCTCCGCAACAAGGAGGTGAAGGAAGCCCTGAGGAAGGTTCTGGGGGGCTTGCAGAAGGGCTCTGAACTCTCTCACTAACAGAGTCTCCAGAAATTTCCCTTGGGGGTCGAAGTACAGTGGCTAACACCATATTCCCATTGGCTAGACTTAATTCAGCAATACATTACTAGACAGATTCCAAAGAATTAGGTCATGATTCTGCACTGGGTCTTGTGTCCAACACCCAGTTCAACAACTGCATTGTCTCCCAGTCTGAAGAGCTGCTTAGCTGCCAAATTCAACATGGCGCACTGTCACAAGGGGATTTGTCTTGAACCTCAGACCTAAATCCAATAATAATAATAATAATAATAATAATAATAATAATAATAATAATAATAATAATAATAATAATAATAATAATAATATATTTATACCCCACCCCCCACCCATCTGGCTGGGTTGCCCCAGCCACTCGGGCCGCTTACAGAATATATAAAACACAATAAAGCACCAAACATTAAAAACATTTGTCCTTGTTGTGTCCTCTTTTTTCAGTTTTGTCCTCTGAGAACAAAAAATTCCCATTCTTCCACAGTTAAGTTCTTTTAAATTCAGGCATCCACATTTCCACGTCTTTTTCTGTTTTCTTTATTTTGTTAAGTCTTCCCCAAGATTCATCAGCATCCTAGTGCAAAGTTCTCCTGACACACACACATTCTCGTATGCAGTCTTGCTTGACATATTCATTCTTTTAAACACCATTTCCCCTTTAAATGCAACCTTTTCTCCATATTTTACGTTCGCCCGTATAGTTCTGCAAATATGACTTGTGCTGGATATCTGCCCTGTATGATCTGGAGAATTACAAATTTGAAATACTGGCTGTGTTTTGATCTTCGTACTGTTTTTTTGGAAAGTGTGAATCAAATGCAGATTGAATTGATTTCCTCCTCCCCTCCTCCCTGAGAGCCTCATTTGAACACTGCTATTCCCTGATCCCCTTGAGATCTAACCTGTACCCTTGGCACCAGCATTTTCTATCAAGGGAAAAACCCTGGGGAAAGAGATGTCTTTTCTGGCACTCCCAGATATTCCTTCCCACTTCAGGGGCTGCTCAAACACTCAATAAAAGCTCTATTTCCTACTGGAGTTTGGGCCACAAGATGCAGGCAGAACTATGTCCAATTATAGGGCGTATGGTGATGCCTGAAGGACAAGGAGGGTCAGCCAGAAACTGGAACCATTCCTTGGGCTGAGAATGAGCCCCAGCCTGGTCCATCCCTTGTTCTGACAAGAGAAAAGGTGGAGACTCTGCTACCCATCCACCCTTCTCTTGCCTCCAGGTCCTCCTGCCTGGTTCTCCTCAAATGGGGGACATGGAAGAAACATCAGCGTCTGAAACCAAGGATCTCTACATCCTTCCAAGCCCAGCAGCAACCAGCTGAGTTCCACAGGCCAGAAGTTGCCAGGTGAGGAGCAGAGAAATAAAAGGACCTGGAAAGTCACCTCCAAACCCAGGAAAGGCTGGATTTGCAATGGTGATAGGGAGGCATCGCTCACCTGCACGCACCAGTTTGCTTAAAACCATGCAAATGTCACATCCGCCATTGCGTAATATTGTATATGATGGTTAAAGCATGCAAGGAAATGAAGGAATCGTCTGGGCTGGCTGATTGACAGCTGGGCGCAAAGCTGTTCGATGTTCCATACAAGACGACAGAGCTTTGACATGCTCAAAGTGGCGAGCAATCTGCTTCAGTTGACTTCATTCTGTCCAGTGTAAGGACTGGGTGATGTGCCAGTTTTGACTTCTCCTTTTTCCGCTCTTAAGTTCAGTTCTCCATATCAGTTTGGGGATTTTATTTTATTTTCCCAAGTACTCACCAAAAATTCACCAGCATTTTAGTACCCAGCAGATTGCAATTTTAGGCAATATACAGATATTTGCATATCAGTTTCCCTTAAAATAATGCATGCGTTTGAGTAATGTATCTATTTGCGCACACATTCAGCCACTGTAGCTGCATCCTGGCAGCCATTTCCTCAGTGGGGGACCTGTATTGCAAAATTTGTGGAAGTGCAAATTTTGAAGGGTCCTTCCCCCCCTCCCCAGTGTTTCAGAAAGTACAGATTAGTTAAGTCTGTTTTTAAAAGTAAACTGAATTTGATGCCCTTCCCCCCTCCCTAGTCAAAAGCGGTTTTATGCATCAGACTTACTCATGGGCTGTAGATTCAGGACAGACATTTCCCCCACCCACCAAAAAGTAGTGTGTCTCACAGTGCAGAAAACATTGAATGGTTTAGCTGCCTCAACATATCATGGTAGCCTTGCCCTAATCAGCTTTTAATAGGGCTTAGACAAATTAAAGGAGGAGGGGAAGTCTATCAGTGGCTATTAGCCAGGGTAGCTGAACTTTAGACAGAGGTCACCTGCGCAAAGAAAGCCTCCCCCCATCTCTTAAGTCAAGCTCCCCCATATCTTTCCATCGTTCTTTTCAAATGCAAAAGGGGAACTTAAGATTCTTAACTGAGCAACACGAGGGTGTTGAGCAGCTGGCTCTGGCATCCCACAGTGCTGGATTTATGTATAAGCTAAACAAGCTATGGCTTAGGGCCCCACGCCCTTGGGGGCCCCAAAAAAATTTAGAGGGGGGGGGAACTGGATGTACATTTCCAAAATAGAAGATAAAAAACAAATAAAATAAAACCTACAGACAGCAACAGTGTTTTGTGTCGTGTAGGCTCCTATGGTGTAAGTCACGGGCCCCCAATCATTTTAAGTTAGAGCTTAATAATTATTTCACTATTAGTATACTTCTTCTTTCACTATTCATATACTTCTTCTTAATTGTATTTCAGTTCAACAATTACTTTCATAAAATACATATTTTGTTATGTGCAATTGGCTTGAGATACCTATTAGGTCCATCAATTACCATATAGCATATATTCAACACAAAAAACAGGGACAATTTGTTGTTGACAAAGGACAGCTGGACATATCAAGGGCCCCATGACCTTCAGTCACTTAGGGCCTCATCAAACCTAAATCTGGCCCGGAGTGTGGGTGTGGGGAGACTTTAAAAAGCTGAGACGCCCCTGCAGCTTTCCTCCCTCCCCATGGCCAGGGGAGCTGCCCATCCTTGCTGCTTACTTGTGAGTAAATTAGAACGACTCTAGTGTGGTGGATAGGCTAGGAGTCATCCGGTTTTATTTCTACTGGTTTATTTTGCATTCTGTTTTGACCTTCTGCCTGCTTCCCCACTACTTTTTATTCTTTAATAAATTATCCTAATGAGACAACTGGAATGTCTGTGTGGATGTCAAATTGAGGATCTTAGAATCTTTGAGGCTGCAGTGCTCAGAATGGCGAAGTGAGGAGGATGCTATCCTCCAGGTGAGTGATTCTCCAAGAGGGCTGGTGGGAATTTCCCAGGAGCGCTAAGAGGCCAAGGGCCAGCAGTAAGGCGCTGTAGGTGTAAACGACAAGAAGACATTGAAAAGCTGGCATTGACAGATCAAGTTCATAAACTGAATTAAACAAACTGAAAAGTTTTGATTGCATTTTGAATAAATGTTTGAGAAAGAAAAGTGGTGCTACAATGTCCAATGGAACATTTAGACACACGATCCTAATGTTACTGGTTCAAATTTCATGGTTAGCAGTTCATGCAGACTGCTATTATGAATAAGGCTTTTTATTAGGGGATCAGAATGAGTTTGACCAAACTGCGGGAGGCAGTGGAAGACAGGAGTGCCTGGCGTGCTCTGGTCCAGGGGGTCACGAAGAGGCGGACACGACTAAACGACTAAACAACAACAACAACAGGGATGTGGTTATGGAACCAAGGGAGCAAGGACCCAAATAATTTTGGGAAACATGGATCTAGGTTCAGGCCATGTGCTGTTCCTGCGTCTAATGTATATATCCAGAAAATCAATGGCTGTTGTAGAGTCATTTTTGCAGTCCAGTTGATTTCGTTATATATGAAAATGTTACTGAAGTAAATCTTCCAAATCTCCCAAATACAACAACAGCAGCAAGTTGAGCTAAGCACTTTAATTCTGAGAACAGCAGCCTATCAAACTGATCAATAATTGCTACAGAGATGCTAAGAGATCCAACTCTGGAAGCAAGATGCACATGCTGGATGCATGAATGCTGCAAAGATACAGTGTGTGTGTGTGTGTGTGTGTGTGTGTGTGTGTGTGTGAGAGAGAGAGAGAGAGAGAGAGAGAGAGAGAGAGAGAGAGAGAGAGAGAGAGAGATGCAAATTCTTTGTTCAAATCAGCAAACAGGTATTTAGTGCCCCCCTAGAGTTCTACAGAGTGTGGTCACAACTGCTCAGAGGTCTTACAACAGTGGTGGCCAAACTTGGCCTACCAGCAGTTTTGGGACTACAACTCCCATCATCCCTAGCTAACAGGACCAGTGGTCAGGGATGATGGGAATTGTAGTCCCAAAACAGCTGGAGGGCCAAGTTTGGCCACCACTGTCTTACAACAAGAATAGCTTAAGGGGTCGGTTCAGGGTATTCCATTCAGTGTTTCCCCAGTACAGCATTACTTCTGCCCCCTAAGACCAAATCTCCTCCAGTGATGTCTGGATCAACGATTGCTCCTACTGCAAAGGATAGTAGTTAGCATCAAAAAGGGAGAGCTCTCTCTGCGTGTGTGTGCAGAGCAACCTAACCATTTGGGCAGCTGCACCTCCTGATTGGGAAGCCCTGCCCTAAGAACTGGTGTGGGGCTTTTTGTCTTGATTGTTCCATAAATAAGGAAATATTCCACATAACCAACCAACACAGCTTTTGCCAACTCTCTCTCGCTTCCTGGTTCTCTTCTCAGAGTTGACCTTGATGCAGTCCATGGAAGGCAGCAATCGGACGCTGGTGGTGACTGAATTCATCTTCTTGGGTTTCTCTGGGGTCCACAAGGGTCAGTCCTTCCTCTTCCTGCTCTTCCTGGCCATCTACCTCTTCACCCTGGTGGGAAATGGGGTGATCTTCATTCTGATCCAGCTGGATTCACGCCTCCACAGCCCCATGTACTTTTTCCTCAGCCATTTAGCTTTCATAGATATCTGCTACTCGTCTGTCACCATCCCCAAGATCCTGGTGAACTTCTGGCACCAGAGACACACCATTTCCTACAACCAGTGCATGGCCCAGATGTTCTTCCTGATGATATTTTCTGCAACCGAGTGCGCCCTGCTGGCTGTCATGGCCTATGACCGCTATGCCGCCATTTGTCAACCCTTGCGCTATGCTCAACTGATGAGCAGAAGAGTGTGTGTCCCTCTGGCTACTGCTTCTTGGGCCTGTGGCCTCCTGGCCTCCACCATTCACACTGTACTCTCCACCAAACTGGCCTTCTGTGGGGCCAACCAGATCCACCACATCTTCTGCGATGTCCCTCCTCTTCTGCAAATCGCCTGCAGCGACACCTATGTCAACGAGATGGCTCTTCATGTAGCAAGTGTGTTTGTCAGCCTGGGGACTTTCCTCCTGGTGGTCATCTCCTACATCTTCATTCTGTCGGCAATCCTTCGCATCCGCTCCAACACCGGCAGGCGAAAAACCTTCTCCACTTGTGCTGCCCACATAGTTGTGGTCATCATCTATTTTGGGATGGCCAACGTGAACTACAACCGCCCAAGTGCAGGCTACTCCTTGGAAGTGGACACCCTGATCTCCACTCTCTATTGTATCATCATCCCCATGTTGAATCCTGTCATCTACAGCCTCCGCAACAAGGAGGTGAAGGAAGCCCTGAGGAAGGTTCTTGGGGGCTTGAAGAAGGGCTCTGAACTCCCTCACTAACAGAGTCTCCTGCCTTTGCAGAAATTTTCCTTGGGGGTTGAAGTACAGTGGCTAACACCATATTCCCATTGGTTAGACTTAATTCAGCAATGCATTACTAGACAGATTCCAAAGAATTAGGTCATGATTCTGCACTGGGTCTTGTGTCCAACACCCAGTTCAGCAACTGCCTTGTCTCCCAGTCTGAAGGGCTGCTTAGCTGACAAATTCAACATGGCGCACTGTCACAAGGGGAGCCAGCCTCAAACCTCATATTGTCCCCAAATCCTTTAACGGTCGTTCTTGTTGTGTCCTCCTGTTTCTGTTTAGCCCCTTGAGAACAATATGGGAAATATTTCCATTTTTCACTATTAACTTCAGATCTTCTTGTTTCCACGTTAGTTTGTGTAGTTGTTTTTCAATCTTCTTGAAAAATCACTAGTATCTTAGTGTAAAGTCATTTTTGAATGTTATTTTGTTTCATATACGCCGTTTCCCAACACGATTCCGCCTAAAATATTCTGTGAACTGTCCTCAGACCTTCAGGTATATGGCAGTATATAAATTCAACAGCAGCAGCAGCAACAACAATAAATACACCTTTTCTCCTGTTTAGTCGTGTCCGACTCTTTTTGACCCCGTGGACCGGAGCACGCCAGATTTTGTCCAGATTTTGCAGCAATAGTAGTAGTAGTAGTAGTAGTAGTAGTAGTAGTAGTAGTAGTAATATGCCTCATGCCTTCCACTGCCTCCCACAATTTGGTCAGACTCATGTTTGTAGCTTCGAGAACACTGTCCCACCATCTCGTCCTCTGTCGTCCCCTTCGCCTTGTGCCCTCCATCTTTCCCAACATCAGGGTCTTTTCCAGGGAGTCTTCTCTTCTCATGAGGTGGCCAAGGTCTTGGAGCCTCAGCTTCATGATCTGTCCTTCCAGTGAGCACTCAGGGCTGATTTCCTTCAGAATGGAGAGGTTTGATCTTCTTGCAGTCCATAGGACTCTCAAGAGTCTCCTCCAGCACCAGAATTCAAAAGCATCAATTCTTCGGCGCTCAGCCTTCTTTATGGTCCAGCTCTCACTTCCATACATCACTACTGGGGAAAAACGGAGCTTGAACTATACGGACCTTTGTCAGCAAGGTGATGTCTCTGCTTTTTAAGATGCTGTCTAGGTTTTCTGTCTACACCTTTTCTCCTACTTCATGCATTTTTATACACATTAATTGACTGCATTTACTGTGTTTTTCATATTTTGTTGGGAGCTGCCCAAATTGGCTGGGGCAACCCAGTTAGGTAGGTGGATGATGATGATGATGATGATGATTGCAAAATCTGGACAAGTGCAAATTTCAAAGCCTGTGTTCCAGAAAGTGTGAATTAGAAAGGATCACCTTAATTGCAAACTGAATTGTCCCTAAGGGCCTCGTTTGAACACGGCTGTTTGCAACCCCCTTGGGCTCCACCCCATACCCTTGATGCCAGTGTTTTCTGCAAGGAAAAAGGAAGCCCAGGGGGGAGATGATTCCCCCCCCCCGGACTCCTTGATCTTCATTCCTTGTGATGCAAATACATGTTCTCTAGGGGCTCCTCAAACAATAAAACCCATATTACCTTCCAGACTGGGGCCCACAGGATACAAGCAGGACACTGGATCAGTTTTAAGGTATGTGGGGATGCATGAAGGGCGGTGTGTTGGGTCAGCAGGAAATGGAGACCTTCCTTTGGGCAGAAAATGAGTGACAGCCAGGTGTGTCTCTCGTTCTGACAGGAGGAAAGGTAGGGATCCTGCAACCCACCCATCCTCTTCATTCCCCTCACCTTCTCTGACCTGCTACCTCCTGCCTGGCTCTCCTCACCAGCTCACCTGGAAGGAGCATCAGAATTCCCACCTGTCCCAGAGCAGCAGCTGTCATAGCCGTCATCCAAATTCATTTGGCAGGAAGATGCCAGGTAAGGAGCAGAGAAATTAAGGGACCCACAAAGTAACCTCAAAACTTAGGAAATTCTTTATTTGCCACGAGGGTAGATTGGGGAGGAATCACTCGCCTGTCTGCACCAGTTTGTTTAAATCCAGACAAACTTCTTATCTGCTGCTGTGTAATACTGTTCCTGATGTTTAAAACAACTTGAAAAATGAAGAAATAAGCTAAGATGCCTGGTGTACAGCTGACATTCAGGAGAGCAAACTGGTGACACCCCCCCCCCCAGTGTTAAGCACTGGGTCGGTTTCAGGTTTCTCTCCATTTCTCATTTTTCCACTGCAAAATTCAGGTCTACACATTTCCACATCAGTTTGGGAATTTTTATTTATTTATATACATTTTTTTTTTTAAAAAAAGTGCCATCTTGAGAATCCACCAGCATTTTAGTGCAATGTTCTCCTAATATACAAATTTGATAGCGATTTTGCCCAAGATACACATTTTTGCAAAGCCATTTCCTCTAAAATAATGCCTGTTGATTTCTTATCTGAACCAAGGTATGTATTTGCATGCACACTCAGACCCAGTACATACATTTCTTGACTGGAGAACTGGGTTGCAAAATTCAGAGAAGAGTGAATTTTGCAGTGTGCCTATTTCTCGGGAGGTTTGCCTTTCAGTGCAATCTGAGATTCATGCAGCGCCCATCCCTAGTCCAGAGTGGTTTTATGCATTGGCCTTATTCATTGGCTGTAGATTTACAACAGACACCCCCACTCCCTCACCACGAAAAAGTACTACCAGAGTAAGTGGGACCATGGCAACAGCAGCTACTGAAGAGTCTGGTCCACTGACAGCACTGCAGGGCTGTTGTGTTGCACTTGGGCAAGGAAGGGGGTGTGAGAGGGTTCTCTTGGTCATCCTCCAATTTTGGTCAGTGGTTCCCAAAGGGGGCACTAAGAGGCAAGTGGGCAGCAGAGATGTGTTGTGTTGTGTTGTGTTGTGTTGTGTTGTGTCATGTCATGACCAACAGGTCCTTTTAATGTTTTGATGTTTAGCATAAATGAGACCAATAGTACACTCTAGGGAAGCACAAGTAAATCTCAGACAACCAATACTGGATTTTCTACAGCATTGCTTTATTGATTAATAAACATAACAAGACAGGGAACATGCACTCAACCACACACACAACCACACACACACACCACTCTTCAACTGGATTGATCAGATCCAGTAAGAGTCGCGGGTGGCAGACGACAGCGCTGTCATATGTCCGGCACCCACCTGAGGCTGGAGGGCTTTGATATTTATACACCTTGTTTGCTCATCTGATACATGGGAACTCCTGGTGCTTACACAACTCCTGAAGGAGCGTCTCCACCTCCATCGTTCTACCCGGACACTGAGGTCCAGCACCGAGGGCCTTCTGGCGGTTCCCTCATTGCGAGAAGCCAAGTTACAGGGAACCAGGCAGAGGGCCTTCTCGGTAGTGGCGCCCTCCCTGTGGAACGCCCTCCCACCAGATGTCAAAGAGAACAACAACTACCAGACTTTTAGAAGACATCTGAAGGCAGCCCTGTTTAGGGAAGCTTTTAATGTTTGATGTACCATGGTATTTTAATATTCTTTTGGAAGCCGCCCAGAGTGGCTGGGGAAACCCAGCCAGATGGGCGGGGTATAAATAATAAATTATTATTATTATTATTATATAGTTGTTGGCATCTCACATCCTTACTCTTGACGACATCTCATCCTTGGACTATGGAAAACTGGTATCACTGGTTCAAGTTTGTCAATTAAATTTATTAAACTAAATAGTTTTAAGTGGATTTTGAATAAACATGCAAGTAGTTGTCACTGTTTCAAATCTTATTGCATTATTATCTTCTTTAGCAAATCGTGGAAAGTCCTATTCTGAACAATGCTTTCGATAGGGTAGGGTAAACTAGAGACGAGTTTATGGAACCAAGGGGGGTACTAGCCCCAAAATACTTTGGGAACCACTGATCTAGGTTCAGGCCATGTGGTGTTTCTGTGCCCAGTGTGTACACTGAGAAGATCGATGACAGTTGTGGAGTCATTCTTGTATACCAAGTGATTTTGTTCAATAATAATAATAATAATAATAATAATAATAATAATAATAATTTATTATTTATACCCCGCCCATCTGGCTGGGTTTCCCCAGCCACTCTGGGCAGCTTCCAAAAGAATATTAAAATACTATGATACATCAAACATTAAAAGCTTCCCTAAACAGGGCTGCCTTCAGATGTCTTCTAAAAGTCTGGTAGTTGTTGTTCTCTCTGACATCTGGTGGGAGGGTGTTCCACAGGGAGGGTGCCACTACTGAGAAGGCCCTCTGCCTGGTTCCCTGTAGCTTTGCTTCTCGCAGTGAGGGAACCGCCAGAAGGCCCTCGGAGCTGGACCTCAGTGTCCAGGCAGAACGATGGGGGTGGAGACGCTCCTTCAGGTATACTGGACCGAGGCCGTTTAGGGCTTTAAAGGTCAGCACCAACACTTTGAATTGTGCTCGGAAACGTACTGGGAGCCAATGTAGGTCTTTCAAGACCGGTGTTATATGGTCTCGGTGGCCGTTCCCAGTCACCAGTCTGGCTGCCGCATTCTGGATTAGTTGTAGTTACCGGGTCACCTTCAAGGGTAGCCCCACGTAGAGCGCATTGCAGTAGTCCAAGCGGGAGATAACCAGAGCATTCACCACTCTGGCGAGGCAGTCCGCGGGCAGATAGGGTCTCAGCCTACGTACCAGATGGAGCTGGTACACAGCTGCCCTGGACACGGATTTAACCTGTGCCTCCATGGACAGCTGTGAGTCCAAAATGACTCCCAGGCTGCGCACCTGGTCCTTCAGGGGCACGGTTACCCCATTCAGACCAGGGAATCCCCCACACCTGCCCGCCTCCTGTCCCCCAGAAACAATACTTCTGTCTTGTCAGGATTCAATCTCAATCTGTTTGCCGCCATCCATCCTCCAACCGCCTCCAGACACTCACACAGGACTGTCACCACCGTCACTGGTTCTGATTTGAAAGAAAGGTAGAGCTGGGTATCATCTACATACTGATGAACACCCAGCCCAAACCCCCTGATGATCTCTCCCAGCGGCTGCATGTAGATGTTGAAAAGC
The DNA here is from genome assembly GCF_964188305.1 of Podarcis bocagei. Lineage (NCBI taxonomy): Eukaryota > Metazoa > Chordata > Lepidosauria > Squamata > Lacertidae > Podarcis > Podarcis bocagei. Next base: position 4,659,915 of record NC_138135.1, read on the forward strand.
ATGGGGGAGAGGACAGAACCCTGAGGCACCCCACAAGTGAGAGCCCAGGGGTCTGAACACTCATCCCCCACCACCACTTTCTGAACACGGCCCAGGAGGAAGGAGCGGAACCACTGTATGACAGTGCCCCCAGCTCCCAGCTCCTCTAGACGGTCCAGAAGGATGTTATGGTCGATTGTATCAAAGGCCGCTGAGAGATCCAGCAGAACTAGGAAACAGCTCTCACCTTTGTCCCTAGCCCGCCGGAGATCATCAACCAGTGCGACCAAGGCAGTTTCCGTCCCGTGATGAGGCCTGAATCCCGATTGGAAGGGATCCAAATGGTCCGCTTCTTCCAGGCGTGCCTGGAGTTGTTCAGCAACCACTCGCTCAATCACCTTGCCCAAGAATGGAAGATTTGAGACTGGGCGATAGTTGGCCATCGTGGCCACATCTAAAGATGGTTTTTTAAGAAGCGGTTTAATAACCGCCTCTTTCAGCGGGTCTGGGAAGACTCCTTCACAGAGGGAAGCATTCACCACCCCACGAAGCCCATCGCCCAGTCCTTCCCGGCTAGCTTTTATAAGCCAGGATGGGCAAGGATCCAGGAGACAGGTGGTTGGTTTCACGCGTCCAAGCAGCCTGTCCACATCCTCGGAGGTAACAGATTGGAATTGATCTCACGCAATTTGACTAGACAGGACTCTAGCACTCTCCCACCCCGGCCCTGCTCCCATATAAGGAGGTATTTCTGGAGTGAATCTTTTGAAACTCCCAATTTCTACTACTACAAAAAAAAGCGGAACAAGCTCTTGCTAAGCACTTTAATTCTGAGAATCATAGCCTATCAGACTGCTCAATGATTGCGACAGAAATGCTAACAGATCCAACAATGGTAGCAGAAAGGGAGAACTTTTGTATGTAAACACAGGAAACCTGAGCCCTGCACTGCCTCAGCCAGGAGGTTCAAGCAGCAAAAAGGATTTGGTGCCCACCCAATGCTGTGCAGAGGGAGGTCATCATTGCCCAGAGGGCTTATGGCAAAAATGGTAAACCAATGGCTTGAGAGAACTGTTATCCCCCGCCCCCTGCCCAAGGTCCAAACCTCCTCCAAGGTTACCTGGACCACCAATTGCTCTTACTGCCAAGGTTAGTTGATAGAATCTAAAATGCAGGGTGGGAGAGGGGAGCAGAGTTGCCCAACCATCTTGGAAGCTACCCTTTCTGACTGGGAAGCCCAGAACCTAAGAGCTGGGCTGGGGCTCTTGGTCTTGGCTGCTCCACAAAGAAGGAAAGATTCCACCTGCATGTATTCATGAATCCTGGTTTCCCCCCATTCATCTCACTTCCTTCTTGGTTCTCCTCTCAGAGCTGACCATGATGGAGAGAAGCAGCAATCAGACGTTACGTGTGGCCGAATTCATCTTCCTGGGTTTCTCTGGGGTCCACAAAGGTCAGGTCGTCTTCTTCCTCCTCTTTCTGACCATCTACCTCATCACCCTGGTGGGAAACTCCATGATTTTCACTCTGATCCAACTGGATTCGCGCCTTCACAGCCCCATGTACTTTTTCCTCAGCCATTTATCCTGCTTGGACGTCTGCTACTCATCCGTCACTGTCCCCAAGATCCTGGTAAACTTCTTGCGCCAGAGACACACCATTTCCTACAACCAGTGCATGGCCCAGATGTTCTTCCTAATGACATTTGCGGGGTCCGAGTGCGCCCTGCTGGCTGTTATGGCCTATGACCGCTATGCTGCCATTTGTCAACCCTTGCGCTATGCTCAACTGATGAGCAGAAGAGTGTGTGTCCCTCTGGCCACGGCTACTTGGATCTGGGGCCTCTTGGACTCTGCCATTCACACCGTGCTCTCCACCAACTTGACCTTCTGTGGGGCCAACCAGATCCACCACATCTTCTGCGATGTCCCTCCTCTTCTGCAAATCGCCTGCAGTGACACCTATGTCAACGAGATGGCTCTTCACATCGCGAATGTTTTTATGGGCATGGCACCTTTCCTCCTGGTGGTCATCTCCTATATCTTCATTCTGTCGGCCATCCTTCGGATCCGCTCCAACACTGGCAGGCACAAGGCCTTTTCCACTTGTGCCGCCCACCTAGTTGTGGTCATCATCTATTTTGGGATGGCCGATGTGAACTACAACCGCCCTAGCACAGGCTACTCCTTGGAAGTGGACACCCTGATCTCTACTCTCTATTGTATCATCATCCCCATGTTGAATCCTGTCATCTACAGCCTCCGCAACAAGGAGGTGAAGGAAGCCCTGAGGAAGGTTCTGGGGGGCTTGAAGAAGGGCTTTGGTTTCCCTCACTAACAGGGATTCCTCTTGGGCCCAGCACCCCGGGGGAAATTCCCCTTTGCGAGTTCAAGTACAGAGGCTCACACCACAAGCGATCTGACTTTACTTAGCAGTGCAGCATTGGACAGAGTCCACAGAGTCTGTACCAAAATCCCAAAGGAGCAGAAAATTCTTTTCATTTATGCAACAACTGCCGCATGGATGCTATTAGCCCAGAGATGGAAAGAAGTTATACTCCCTACCAGAGTAGAATGGCAAACTAAGCTGTTGGAGTACCCCGAAATGGCAAAACTAACCAGAAGGCTCAAGAACCAAGAAGAGAAAAACTTCAGGAAAGAATGGGGGGAATTTATAATTTATTTAGGAGACCACTGTAAGCAGATGAAAACATTAGCAGGATTCTAATAACACTTGTATTGCAACTAATATTACGGACAATATGGAGAGGTATAAAATAAGGGTGATGAAATAATATGCAGTTGAAAATGTTGACAATAGGACCTATGGAGGCGATGGTGGGAAGTCTGGAGATTCATAGAAATCTCTAAATATGGATATGTATTTGGTATTGTTTGGTATTGTTATAACTCTACACTTGTAAAATCAAATGAAAATTATTTCAAAGAGTCCATACACTACATAGCCAAATGTACGCCATCTTTGTTGTTTAGTCTCTACCCAACTGCTCTCTACCACCCTGGCACTTAGCCATCTCTCATCCAGCCACAGCCCATGAAATACAACCTTCTCAACCCATTATTATTATTATTTACTGTACATATCAGAACACACACACCCCAGCACGCTCAACAAACTACAGGATTCCTTGAGGCAAGCCATGCACTTTAAACGTATGGTGTGTCTGTAAACTTTGATTTGATTCTTTGGCTTGGCTTTTATGATGAGGTGGTGATGGTGATGATCATTATTTATTCCCTGCTCATCTGACAGGGTTGCCCCAGATCTCCTTTCTGGCCCTGAGACCCCAGGGGGAGGCATGGTGGACAGTGTGGTGTGTGTGTGTGTGTGTGTGTGTGTGTGTGTTTAATGGAATCAGAAAGTTGCCTTCCTACGAAATGACTGGCAGAATCCGAGACCAGGGAGAAGAGTTGGTGGAAGAAAATTGGAGGAAATTTAAAATTTATTTGCAGAAATATTGTAAAACTTCTGAATGCTGATGACATTGAAATGAATTGCAGGGGTTCTAGCAACAAGGTTAAATGTAAAGATTGGATTAATAATTGATAAACTAATAGGATATGAATTTGCTGAATTAATTTTTAAAAGGGATACAAAAATGGGAGACGTGAGGAAGTCAGGAAAACAAGTTAACTAAAGATGAGAAATTAAGAAAGAGGGAATTTTTGTTTTCTTTTATATGTATTTTTTATTTTTCTTCTTTTTTGTGTTTAATGTTCGTATTTTTGTATTTTGTAACTTTGTATCTTTTTTCCCTCTTTTTTTTTTGCCTTTGTATTTTTCTAAATTTTTCTATTGTTAAAACCTAATAAAATATTATAAAAGAAAAAAAAAACCAGAAAGTTGCCTTCCTACAAGCTGACAAGTCTTCCAATATGTGCTGCTGGAAGCCTGTCGCATGTGAACAATGCCCTAGAATTAAAGGAGGTTTCAGGGCCACCCAAAAGCGAAATGTGCATCTGCCCACAGCCAGGTAGGGACCGTGAGACCTTTGGAAATGAGCATGATGGAAGCTTCACAAGTGACTCTTCATTTTTAATAGCTGAGGGATCAATGTGGGTGAGTATTCTTAGGAACCCTGAGCGCTCTTTTGAAAGCACGCAGTTAATTTTGCTTTGTGGCAAATTCTGAAGCCTGTGCCCGCCGAAATGGAGAGGCACCAACTCAGAGCACCGCCTTCCCCAACCTGACGCCCTCCAGCATGGGGCTGATGGAACTGTATCCAAAATGACTGCAGCGCTGCAGAAGGCTGACATATTCTATCCACCACATGCAAGAGTTTTTAGTTAATATAAATATTATTCTTTTTTATCTTTTTGTGCACACTGTGTATGATGTGTCATGCATGTTTTCCCCCTGGTAGAGCATTGCAAGATGAGCAACACAAAAAGGTAAGCAGGGCTTCCCCTCCACCTACATTGCAAAGTGTGTGTGTCTGTGCAATCACACGCACACAATATCTGGATGCAGGTAGGTAGCCGTGTTGGCCTGATGCAGTCAAAATAAAAAATAAAAAAAATCCTTCCAGTAGCACCTTAGAGACCAACTAAGTTTGTTCTGGGTATAAGCTTTCGTGTGCATGCAGACTTCTTCAGATACCTGAAGGTTGGATGGGCAGAACTGACACTGCTACTGGTATCGCATGATACCCATTTATATATCTTTGGAACCCTCCCGCCTATTGATCACAGGCAGGTGCCTTCACTATATGCTTGCTAAAAACTGTTTAGACAAGCCTACCCCTTTGCTTAGAAAGTTGGTGTGAGTTTTCACCTGTTTTTAGTCTATGCTTATCTCGAATGTCTGGAATTGTTGCTGCCAACTGTTAAGTTTAGTATCCTTTTTTGCAAACCACTCTGAGGTTATCTGACAATCAAATGGGGTGTACATTTTATGAAATAAAAAAAGACCCCACTCCTCCTGCCCCTGCCTTTCCGAACCCTGGGGAACCCTCCCCCAAATATAATATAGCCATTTATCTCCTCTTCTCAACAACCTCTCCGTGACAAAGGTATCTGAAGAAGTTTGCATGCACACAAAAGCTTATACCCAGAACAAACTTAGTTGGTCTCTAAGGTGCTACTGGACAATTTATTAATTTTTTAACGCAATATCCGGCGATGCAGCGCCTGAGGTTGCCCAGAGCAAGGCAGCTGAGCTTGTGTTTTGCACACACCCTCTCCAGCCCTTGAACTTCGCTGGCTCCTTCCCAGATTTTTCAAACTTCCAGCTGCGTTTTTTCATTTGTGCATCACTGTACTGTTTCGAGGGAACTAGTGGTGGGGTTTCCTTTGCTGGAGGTTTCCAAGCAGAGGTTATTTAGCCGTGATTCCTGCACTGCAGGGGGTTGGAGTAGATGACCCGCAGGGTCCCTTCCAACTCTACACTCCTATGATTTGGTGGAGAGATGAATTAGGCAGCTGCAGTTTCTTCAGAAAGAGAGAACAGGAAGGAAGCATCAAGCCCGGAGGCAGCCTGAGCAAATTCGGAAACTGCGCTTGGAAGGAACAGCACATATATATTTCAATGAATTGGGAGATTATTGCAAGGAGAAAGCCAAGCTCTTCTCTACTCTGGGGCTGGATTGGAGCCTACTGGTGTGAAACAGAAGGACGCTGGGGTGGGGGCACAGCGGGGCTGGGACACGCGGCGTTTCCACATTACAACAGAGAGCTTCAAGGCAGCAGCTCCACGTAGTTGGCTGGGAACAGGCCATGCCTGCCCTGGCAAGATCCGCGCCACCAGCCCTCGTCGACTTGCTCGATGTCCGTGATGGTGTCTCCAGGGTCGAAGGAAATCTCATCGTCCCCATCTGACAAAAAGGGGGAAGGAAAAAGAGGGTGAGTCAGTCAGCTGGGATTCCCTCCTCTCCCGTGCAGCGGTGTGGGTACCACAGGAGGGTTACAGAAATGTCAAAGCAATGATTCCTCAACATCAACTTCGTTGGACTGGTCGTGTTGGGCGGATGCCTGATGATCGTCTTCCAAAGCAACTACTCTATTCTGAACTTAAAAATGGAAAGCGTAATGCTGGTGGTCAACAAAAGAGGTTTAAAGACTCTCTCAAGGCAAATCTAAAAAATGTTGTATACACACCAACAATTGGGAAACATGTCCTGCGAGCGCTCCAGTTGGAGAACAGGATCAACTCCCGCCCGGGAACCAATGTCCCCACTGTGGAAGGACGCGTGGATCCAGAATTGGCCTCCACAGTCACTTATGGACTCATTGTTAAAACCATGTTTATGGAAGACAATCTTACTTGGCTACAAGGGATCGCCAAAGAAGAAGAAGACAGAAGGGGGGTCTTGGTTGTACCAATTGTCTCTCCATTGTATCAGTCTGGCACCCCCCCCCCCCGTCTTTCCAAGTACAAAGCCCACCCTGAACCCGTGTAGTTTTGCTCCTGGACGTGCACCAAGCTTGCTCTTTTTGGGGACCTGCAGGTGCCAACCCACAATATATGCCTGTGATGCATCACTTGACAGCTGCAACCATTCCTGCATCAGGAAAGTCTGGCTGCAGCAGTTTGTGCCTTGCTTACTTCAAGGCTGGATTACTGCAATGCACTCCACACGGGGCTTCCTTTGCGCTTGATCCAGGATGCTGCAGCACGATTGCTGATGGGTGCAAGGCCTTGTCAGCATATAACACCTGCGCTCAGAGTTGCTGATTTGCTATCAGGACAGGTTCAAGGTGTTACTATTAATATATAAAGCCCTTAACAACTTGGGACCAGTTTACCTGCGAGATCGCCTTGCCCCACATGTGCCCGCTTGTGTAGATTGGCAGAACTGGCACTACTACTGGTATCGCATGACACCCATTTATATATCTTTGGAACTCCCCGCCTATTGATCTCAGGCAGGTGCCTTCACCGTATGCCTGCTAAAAACTGTTTAGACAAGCCTACCCCTTTGCTTAGAAAGTTGGTGTGAGTTTTCACCTGTTTTTAGTCTATGCTTATCTCGAATGTCTGGAATTATTGCTGACAACTGATAAGTTTAGTATCCTTTTTTGCAAACCGCTCTGAGGTTTTCTGACAATCAAGTAGGGTGTACATTTTATGAAATAAAAAAAGACCCCAGTCCTCCTCCTGCCCCTGCCTTTCCGAACCCCAGGGAACACTCCCCCAAATATAATATAGCCATTTATCTCCTCTTCTCAACAACCTCTCCATGACAATATTGTATTAAGGGGGGTTGGACTAGCTACGCCCCTGGAGTCCCCTGCAACTCTACCATTCTGTGATTCTATGGTGTCTGCTGTGGTGATCTATCCAGAACTCCATCTCCACCACCCTCACATCCCAAGCCCCAAACGGATGCAAAACATTTGACTCACCTCCCTGGTAATCGTAAAGGGCTCTAGCACGCAGCCCTGCCTGGCTCGCTCCTGCAAGGGAAGAAGGTGGGGTAAGCTAACTTGCAGCAAGCGTGGAAGGACACCCCAGGCACTTACCTGGCCAGGTGCATTCAAAGGCAGCCCTCCATTTGCCCCCCCCCACCTCAGCTGCACTGCTATCCTCTCTAGGTTAGATTATGGCAATGTACCGTATTTTTCGCTCTATAACACGCACCAGACCATAACACGCACATAGTTTTTAGAGGAGGAAAACAAGAAAAAAAATATTCTAAACAAAATAGTGGATATATGATTTTTGTGGTTCATGCTGTGGCCACAGACATGTGATCTGACAGTGAGTTTGGAGTAGCCCAATGCAAAAATCCTGAGGATCCATGTGGATCCATGCTTTGTAACCACGGAGGAGGGAAGGAAGGGGAACCATGGATCCTCTGCTCACGACTGCAGATCCCCCCCCCCCGCCACCCGCAGGCATTTGCTCCATAACACGCACAGACATTTCCCCTTACTTTCTAGGAGGAAAAAAGTGAGTGTTATGGTGCAAAAAATACGGTATATTACATGGAGGCACAGATTGCAGCTATAACGAGGCAGCATTTTTTCATATATTTTAAAAGATATTTAAATATCTTTAATACATTTTAAAAGATATTTATTAAAGTTTTTAAAATATAACAATGAAAATGAAAAATAAAAAGAAACAAAATACAAAATACAACATAAAAACAGTTAAAAAACAAATAATTTTCCATAACATATCTTCCTTACACTTATTTCCCCAGACCTCCTCATACCTCCCTTCTTTGTATTCCACTTCAATTTGTTAGTTCAGCAAATCCTTACCATTAAGCTTTTACCCATTTGTAAACCTTTTTTTTTTCGTATCTCCTAAAGCATTACAGCTGGAAACCCCTTAGTTTCTATCCAACATCCTTCTAGCATTCATTAATTTTACAATATTTCTGTAAATAGTCTTTAAATTTCTTCCAGTCTTCTTTCACCATCTCTTCTCCCTGGTCTCGGATTCTGCCAGTCATTTCTGCCAATTCCATGTAGGCCAATTCCATGTAGTTTTCATCTCTGCCAAGCTAAGCAGTTGGCTCCTTACCTCTCTCGCCCTGACCTAGCCACTGTGATCCACGCGACGGTCACCTCCAGACTGGATTATTGTAACTCGCTCTATGTGGGGCTGCCCCTGAGACTGACCCAGAAACTCCAGCGGGTGCAGAATGCCGCGGCGAGACTCCTTACGGGGTCTTCACTGCGGGATCACATTCACCCAGTGCTATACCAGCTGCACTGCCACCCGGTGGAGTACAGGGTCAGGTTCAAGGTGCTGGTTTTAACCTTTAACGCCCTATGTGGCCTAGGACCCTCGTACCTACGGGACCGCCTCTCCTGGTATGTCCCATGGAGGACCTTACGATCTTCAAACAAAAACATCTTGGAAGTCCCGGGCCACAGGGAGGTTAGGCTAGCCTCAACCAGAGCCAGGGCTTTTTCGGCCGTGGCCCCAATCTGGTGGAACAAGAGACTAGGGCCCTGCAGGACTTGACATCTTTCCGCAGGACCTGCAAGACAGAGCTGTTCCACCAGGCCTTTGGCCAAGGCACAGCCTGACTCCCTCCTTTGGCAATCCTCACAGAACTCTAGCCCAATGGTTGCCACTAATTTGATTTGAACTGATTTTATAATGAATTGATTTTAAAATGCTGTATTATTTTACTGTTGTTAGCTGCTCTGAGCCCGGCTGTGGCTGGGGAGGATGGGATATAAATAAAAAATTATTATTATTATTATTATTATTATTATTATTATTATTAGACTTGCCTCTGAAGACGGTTTGGAAACTTCAGCTGGTACAGAATTCAGTGGCCACGTTGCTCATCAAGGCAAGGCGGTTTGATGGATTCTCAATATGGCATTTAAAAAAAAATAAATAAATAAAATTTCCCAAACTGATGTGGAAATGTATAGACCTGAATTTTGCAGTGGAAAAATGAGAAATGGAGAGAAACCTGAAACCGACCCAAGGAAGTTACTTATCACTGTGCGGAAAAAAATCACTGGTTTGCTCTCCTGAATTTCAGCTGCACTGGCTGCCAATTAGCTGCTTTTGACCTATTAAAGGGAGATGGGAAAGGTTTCTCTCAATATTTTCTGTGCTTTGTATTCTGTTGCTCTCAAATATTATCTGCAGTAAATTCCTGTGCTGATCCTGTGCTAATCTTACTTCTGCAAATTTTGGCCAGACAGTTAGCACACCGCCAGTGACTGTTTGCTAAATTCGGCTGGCAGGTCAAAAGTTCATTTCCTGCCTTTCTGGCTAGCAGAAGCTGCTACTGTAAGCAATAATTAACCAGGTCTGCTAAAGAGGCCCCCTTTTTCTGTCTTATGCTTACTAATGCAAGATAGGAAGAGATACGAAGGGAATGCTTAGCTAGCAAAAGAAGACACGTGTATGAAGGAGAGGGGAGGGGAGTGCTTGGTTAGCAGAAAGACAGGAATGTTTAGCAAGCAATAAAATGTGTTTAGCAAGCAATATAGATGTGCTGTATAAGGAAATATTTGCTAGCCGATTGGGGAAGTCTGGGGAAGGTGTGGGAGGGGGAAAGAGTGTTCAGAAAAGTATAAGAAAGTCTGCTGAAGTGTCTTGCTTTACAGCCAGTGTATTTTCAGGAGGTATCCAGCTGGTTGTCTCTGGGTACAGAGTATCTCTGTGCACAGATCTCAATAAACTCTTTTTCTCCAAAGAAGATTTTGCTTTCCTGGTACTTTTGTTCCCTCCGAGGTCCGGGGATGGCGTGGCTAATGGATCCCTAGGTAAATAAGGCTTCACTATGAAGCCTTAAACAGCTCAGGACCGCAAGACCTCAAGGACTGCCTCTTTCCATATGAACCTGCCCGGACCCTGATATCATCTTCTTTCTCTCTCCCCCCCCCCTTTTTTTTATATATGCAATCTATTTTATTTCCATTTGAATGCAACACACATCAGTTTTACTTTCAAGCGCTAGATCCTTGTTAAGGCCAATGCATAATCAGAAAAGCACTTTCACGTCTCTCCACTTGCAAGGCAATAAACAGCATGACTAAGGGAAGCCTTTCCAAGTAGTGGGCTTGCTGCATGGCATTAATCGCTAGCAGTTTCTTATGGGGCAAGAGTCTTCATTTTGTGTAAGGCAAACAGAGTAAACATTGGGCAAACAAACCCTTTACAATAGTGCACTTGAATGCCTTAACCCACCATCTGTAGAGGAGTCATTTGTACTTCATCACTAACTTACTAAAAAGGCTGTTATTTAACAAATCACTCTTCTGTCTCCTTCACCTTAAAAGCATCTTAAACTCCTTACAAGCAGAAGAGAGCAAGTGAAAAGTATGTATCGTTCACTCTTAGTTGAAACATGAACCTTTGAACAGAAGCACTCTGACTCCAACTACAAAAATCCAGCTCATCTCCCTAAGACCATCTTCTAGGCCCTCCTTACTGTGCCTCCTCCTTGCGAGGTCCGGAGGGTGGCAACATGAGAACGGGGCCTTCTCTGCAGTGGCTCCCCGTCTGTGCAATGCTCTCCCCAGAGAAGTTCGCCTGGCGCCTTCATTGCCTATCTTTAGATGCTAGGCAAATAATGTTCCTCTTCAACCAAGCCTTTGACTGATTAATATTCTGCAGCCTTTTGAATGTGTTTGTGGGACAGGTGAGCTTATAGTTTAGTTTTGTTCTTTTTTCTATGATGTAGGCTTTATTCCGTCTTTTTCCCCTTGTTCAACCACCCTGAGGTCTTTGGATGAAGGGCAGCAAGCAAATATCCATGGGAAGAGCCACAGCTCAGTTGCAGAACACCTGCTCTGCATGCAGAAGTCCCACACCCAGTGCTTTTCCCTGGGGGTGTGCAGAGGTACGCATACCCCTAAATATTTTGTGAATCTAAGTTTGGTCTTATTGAGGGGCAGTATTTCATTTTGAGTAGGAAAATGACAGGACCCCTAAACATTTTTTTAGAAAAAAAGCACAGCCCACCCCCCATCGTTCAGCCCGGACATGGAGGTCCAGCTCCGAGGGCCTTCTGGCTGTTCCCTCCCTCCGAGAAGTGAGGTTACAGGGAACCAGGCAGAGGGCCTTCTCGGTGGTGGTGCCTGCCCTGTGGAACGCCCTCCAACCAGATGTCAAAGAGAACAACAACTACCAGACTTTTAGAAGACAACTGAAGGCAGCCCTGTTTAGGGAAGTTTTTAATGTCTGGGGTTTTTTGTATTTTTAATATTTTGTTGGGAGCTGCCTAGAGCTGCTGGGGAAACCCAGCCAGATGGGTGGGGTATACATAATTTATTACAGTGGTACCTCCAGTTACAGACAGGATCCGTTCTGGAGCTCCGGTCGGATCCTGAGGTTTTTGCAACTAAAAGTGACTGTTCTGCGCATGTGCACGGCATGGTAGAAACCCGGAAAAACACTTCTAGGAATGCCGTGTGTGTATCCCGAAGGATACATAACCAGAGGTGCGTGTGTAAGTAGAGGTAAAGGTAAAGGGACCCCTGACCATTAGGTCCAGTTGTGGACGACTCTGGGGTTGCGGCGCTCAACTCGCTTTACTGGCCGAGGGAGACAGTGTACAGATTCCGGGTCATGTGGCCAGCATAACTAAGCCACTTCTGGAGAGCCAGAGCAGCGCACAGAAATGCCCTTTACCTTCCCGCCGGAGTGGTACCTACTTATCTACTTGCTCTTGGACGTGCTTTCGAACTGCTAGGTTGGCAGGAGCAGGGACTGAGCAACGGGAGATCACCCCGTTGCGGGGATTCGAACTGCCAACCTTCTGATAGGCAGGCCCTAGGCTCTGTGATTTAACCCACAGCGCCACCCGCGTCCCTTGCAAGTAGAGGTATCACTGCATTATTATTGCTATTAGTAGTAGTAGTAGTATCCCCAATGGCGGAACCCCCAGGGAGGGCTATGAATGCCTTCCTTTCTCTCACCTTCCAAGGGCGCTCCCCCACGGTTGCTGGGAATCTGATCTGGGATCTCCTCATAGTCCTCCTGGTCGGCGTCCAGAGCATTGTCGTAGATGGTTTCGTCCCCATCAAGGCCACCTGGCATCTCCTCGTAGTCCCCACCGTCGGCATAATCCTCATCCAAGCTGGGAGGCTCCTGGCGGTCCAGGGGGCCCCCGACTTCCTCATAGTCACCGCCGTAGTCCTGGCTTTCCGTGTATGCAGGTGGCGGTGGTGGCGGCACATAAGATGGCTTGGGTGGCTCTGCAACGCCCTCGCCCCAGAGCAGGCTCCGTGGAGGAAGAGCTGGAGGGGGTTCATCTTCCTCTTCCTCCTCTGGCGCTGCCTGGGCATGGGGAATATGGGGAGGAAAATGAGAGCCCTGCCAGCTCAAACCGGATTCACCTAAGTTTACAGTCATACCTCGGGTTGAAGTAGCTTCGGGATAAGTATTTTCGGGTTGCGTGCTGCAGCAACCCAAAAGTAATGGAGCATGTTACTTCCGGGTTTCGCCGCTCGTGCATGCGCAGGCGGTCAAAAGGACACCACGCGCATGCGCGGAAGCGGCGACGCATGGATGCGGCTTGCGTTCGCTCCTGGATGCAAACGGGGCTCTGGAACGATCCCCGTTCGCATCCAGAGGTACCACTGTATTTTTTATTATTTTTATTGGTTTTACATATAATCACATTACCTAACATCGTACCCTCTTATTTTATCTCTTTGGCACAGCTGAGACTAACAGCTTCCCTCCCTCCCGTCTGATGGTTTACACAATTTCAACTTTGCATCTTTCCATTTCGTGTCATTACCTATCCTTGTTGTACCATTACCTAAAATATTGAATTACTCAACCTGAATAGGCAGCAATTTCACCTTACAGATCTTCAGAAAACCCTGCCAGTGATGTTAATTGCTTACAGTCGTCTTTCAAATATAATATAAATTTATTCCAGTCTTTTTGAAATGCTTGGTCTCGCTGGTTCCAGATTCTTCCTGTCAGTTTTGCCAGTTCTGCAAAGTCCATCAGATTCACCTGCCACTCTTCTTTGGTTGGTAATTCCTGTTGTTTTCATCTTTGGGCTAACAAAATTCTTGCCGCAGTTGTTGCATATAAGAACAATTTTTTATCTTGTCTCGGTATATCTCTACCCTCTATACCCAAGAAAAAAGGCTCCTGGTTTTTTAACAAAAGTGTTTTTAAACATTTTCTTTAACTTATTATATATCATTTCTCAGAAAGCTTTTACATCTTCACATGTCCAGCACATATGATAAAATGTACCCTCCTTTTCCTTACATTTCCAGCATTCGTTTTTTGTTCTATACATTTTAGCCAATTTAACTGGTGTTAAATACCACCTACACAACATTTTCATAACATTTTCTTTAAGCGTGCTGCATGCAGTAAAATTAATACCGTCATTCCATAACCTTCACCTAAGTTTAAGAATATAGGAATTTAAGGTCCTGCTAGGTCAGGCTAAGGGCCTACCTAGTCCAGCACCCCAGACCCCCCAAGTCTACTTATTTACCAGGGACAGGAGTGTTAGAATTCCTGCTCCATGACTGCAGTCATGGGATTGTTGTCTTTCACATGACTGTATATGTTTTGACTCCACAGAGTGGGAAGTGACGGAGACAGGATGTTTGTGTTACTGCGTTGTGTGAAGTGGGACTATTGTCCTTTGTCCTTTTTCTCTTTGCTGTCTGATGCTAGAGAGAGAGGGAGCCATGTTGCAGTGCTCCGTGTGTGTTTATATGTAAATAAAGTAGATTAGCCAAAATGCTGAGTTGCTGAGCTCTGTCACGCAAGGTGCGCAAACTCTGCGGATCCCTAAGTGTGCCGGTGTCTGTTGGCATCGGTCGCTGTGATGTTTGGGCTGAAGAAAGCTTTTGAAGCTCCTGAACGATCGACCAGGAGGGAGGGAACATGCCAGTCAGGCATGTGTCTCTACCAGGGTCCTACTCGAGTGTAGGATGAGCGCCTGACAAGGAGGTCAGTCCACAAACTGAGAGGAACTGTCCAGCCCCCTTGGCCACTCTACACCTCTTGGGTGGCACCTCTCCATTGGTGTTCCCCAAAGCATCGCCATCTTGGGCACGAGTGAGTCCTTACCTGGTGCTCAGGGGCTGGCTGTGGCACAGGGGGCAAGCCCATGTCCTCTCTGCCCACTTTCATGGGCCCTGGTGAGAGTCTGGGGGCTGGAGCCTTGCTCCTTGGCTCCTCACTTCTCTGGGGTTCCTGAAAGGACAAAATTAAATAAAACTATTACTATTATTATTATTACACTGTATATTCTGCCATTTTCCCTGAGAGTGGACTCAAGGCAGCTTATACAGATCAGGTAAGATACAAAAAGCTGGAAACATATAAAAGGCAGGAGTTTAAAATGGGATAACAGCTGTGCCCAAGGCATGATGGAGAACAGCAACAACCGGGAAAAGATAGACATAATATTTTACAAGGACAGGAAGAAACAACACGGACAAATAATTGCCATACACAGGAAGAACAAGGATATAGTTTGAATGTCCTCGGGTCCAGTATTGGACCACTTTGACTGGATATCCCCAGCCGATGTGGACAGACTCCTCCGAGCTGGAAAGCCCACCACCTGTCCTCTTGACCCGTGCCCGTCCTGGCTGATTAGAGCGTGTCCAGATGAGGTGCGGGCCCCCCTAGGGGATATCATCAATTTGTCCCTTGGCACCGGGACATTCCCAGGGGAATTGAAGGGGGCAATGGTGCGCCCGCTCTTAAAAAAGAATCATTAGATCCTTTAAAGGTAAAGGGTAAAGGGACCCCTGACCATTAGGTCCAGTCGTGACCGACTCGGGTTGCGGCGCTCATCTCGCTTTATTGGCTGAGGGAGCCGGCGTACAGCTTCCGGGTCATGTGGCCAGCATGACTAAGCCGCTTCTGGCAAACCAGAGCAGCGCACGGAAACGCCGTTTACCTTCCCGCTGGAATGGTACCTATTTATCTACTTGCACTCTGATGTGCTTTTGAACTGCTAGGTTGGCAGGAGCAGGGACCGAGCAACGGGAGCTCACCCCGTTGCGGGGATTCGAACCGCCAACCTTCTGATTGGCAAGTCCTAGGCTCTGTGGTTTAACCCACAGTGCCACCCACATCCCAGATCCTTTAGATCCTTTAGATCTATCCAATTACCTTTAGATCCTTTAGATCTATCCAATTCCAGCCTCACCTCCTGCTCCTGTTCCCATTGTTTCTCCTGCTCCTGCAGCTGCTTCTGGGCTGCCTGGCGCTCCTGCTTCTCCCGGGCCTGGCGACGCGCGCGCTCCTCCTCTGCCCTCTTCCGGTTGTCTTCCTCGGCTGACTTGGCCATGCTCTCGAAGCGCTGCCTCAGGTTACCTGCTCCAGCAGAAGCTGGTGACAATGACAAGGGGCAGGGTGAAGACTTGGCAGTGGGGGCCTCCACCCACCCACCCACTGAATAACACAGTTTGTTATAAAACTAACAGCCTCGTACCCAACACAGCACAAGAATTCGAAGAGACACAAGAAATCAGTGCAGTTTTAAAGTCTGTGCAGCTTCAAGATCAGTGGTTAAAATTAGTTCCGAAAGGTTCAGTCCGCCATCTTGATTCAGAATGGGACTCTGTTTTATCCAAAGGAAGGTGGAAACCTGCTCCTTAATCTCAAGAACCCTCACGCAAAATTGGGTTACGATATCTTGGGAGACATGATATCTAGGGACGCGGGTGGCGCAGTGGGTGGCTTCAACTCAAGGCAACTTCTGTCGCGAAGGGCCACAGGAGAGGCAGGTGCCTAGGACTGCAACATGGGCCCATCTAGGGGTTCCAGAAGCAAAGTGCATTGACTTTTGCAGGAGGCTATACAGTTGTACCAGGGACGCGGGTGGCGCTGTGGGTTAAACCACAGAGCCTAGGACTTGCCGATCAGAAGGTCGGCGGTTTGAATCCCCACGACGGGGTGAGCTCCCGTTGCTCGGTCCCAGCTCCTGCCAACCTAGCAGTTCGAAAGCACGTCAAAGTGCAAGTAGATAATTAGGTACCTCTCTGGCGGAAAGGTAAACGGCGTTTCCGTGCGCTGCTCTGGTTCGCCAGAAGCGGCTTGTCCTGCTGGCCACATGACCCGGAAAACCTGTCTGCAGACAAACGTTGTCTGCCTCGGCCAGTAAAGCGAGATGAGCGCCGCAACCCCAGAGTCAGTCACGACTTGACCTAATGGTCAGGGGCCCCTTTACCTTTTTATCTTGGGGGGGGGGACATCTTAAATGCACAGTGAACCAACCGACAACGTTCCAAAATATACAGTCAAGTTGCATCATATGCAGAGGGTTGGTTCTGAGGGTCATGAGCGTAGCCAAAATTACCTTTACCTTGGCTGGCAAGTGGGGGGGTAAGCCCGTAGGGAGCTCTCCCCCCCCCCCCGGGTCTTCACTGCCTCCCCTCACTCTTCCACATGTGAGCAACCTGTCAATGGGAGGAGGAGGAGGCAGGCAGGCAGGCAGAGAGAGATGAAGGCAGAAGAAAAAGGCTGGAATGGATCTAGAATGGAGCTGCAGCCAAGCGTGTGTGGCTGAATTCTCTGAAGCAAAATGCATGCATGATGCAACTTGACTTTATAGTGGATCGTAGAGTTGGTGGAACTTGGGGGGGGCACCTTCTCCAGCTCCCTAGCTCAGTCTAGAGCCCGTAGTGCAGGAGGCACTTAGAGGCACCTACCCTCTATGGACCTACCCTCCATGGACGGCTTGCTAAAGCTCTGGTGCAAATAGCTCCCTTTAAGCAACTAGGGGGTCTCGATTCCTAGGGGTTTTCCAACATCACTCATAGATCATTGTGGGCATCAACTCACTGACCTTGACAGGTTGGCCTGGGAAAAGACTTACCGGCCTCCACAGGCGTTGTCTTCTCATACGAGGAAGTTGGAGCTTCCATCTCGTTGAAACCAGCAGCGCTCTGCAAAGAGAGGTCCACAGTACACCCAGCTGGCCAGGACAGAGATGCCACAGGTTCCTCACCTCCATGCAGGAGGTCTTGCCTCAAGAGGCTGCGCATCATTGCCTCCCAGAACCAGACTCTGAGAAGGTCAATCATGGGTGCTCACAGGATCTTATCAGCATGGATTATTTGCCCCATAGAGGGCATTTGGTGGAGGAGCGAGCTCTGCTTACCTTGTCCACCCGGTCCTTCTGCACCCCATAGCGGCCCCCAAATCCCTTGGCATGATCTGCAATGTGGGAAGGGGGGAAAGGGAGGAAATGAATGGCCCTCCAGAAACCAAGCCACAGGAGCCTTTCAGCAAAGGCAAGCCCATCTCCATGATGGGCTCTATACATTTGGCAGCCTCTTCCAAGGGCTTCACCCCCACCCCACATCATTCTCTGAACTGGGAGGCATTCAACACCCACCTGTCTGGGACTCGTGGGGCTTCAATTCCTCCCTGTGTGACCAGCTCAGGGCAGATTTGTCTTGACGGTCTTTTTGCACACCGTACTTGCCCCCAAAGCCAACGGCGTAATCTGCAAGGGGGACGAGTGAATTTCAGAAAGATGAAAGAGCTGACCCCATTTTGCTCCATGGTCTGCCCCACATCAGAAGATCTTGGCTGCTGGATCCATTGTTCTCATGGTGGCCAATCAGGCGCCCCAGTTGGAAAGCTCACAAGCAGCACCAAGGCACAACAGCATCGGTTTCCCTCACCTGGGATTCATGGGGTGCCCAAAATAGTGGGATGGGAAGGAAATGTGCATGGGGGGGCACTTCATGCCTGTGGTTTGGAGGTTAGCAACCTCTGTTCCCCAACAACTGAGCTATGGATAGTTAACAGAGAATCATAAAATTGTTTTTAATTGCTGTATTGTTTTTAATATTCGGTTGGAAGCCGCCCAGAGTGGCTGGGGAAACCCAGCCAGATGGGTGGGGTATAAATAATAAATTTATTATTATTATTATTATTAGACTCAAGGGTCATCTCCAACCCCCTGCAATGCAGGAATCACAGCTAAGGTGGTCCTGACAGATACCTATCCAACCTCTGTTTAAAAACCGCCAAGGTAGGATGGTCCACCACCTTTTGAGGGCGAGTCCGTCCCACTGTCAAAAATCTCTTACTGTCAAAAAGTTCTTCCTAATGTTCCACAGAATCTCATTTCTTGTCATTTGAAAGCATTGGTTTGGGAGTCCTTTGGAGCAGCAGAAAACAAGCTTGCTCCATCTTCCATGGGACAACCCTTCAGATCTTTGACTCCCATCTCTCAGCCTCCTCTTTTCCAGGCTAAACATACCCAGCTCCCTCAACCGTTCCTCAGACCCTCCATCATCCTGGTCACCCTCCTCTGCACATCTTCCAGCTTGCCAACATCCTTCTCAAACACAGGACTCCAGCCTTCCACAGGCAGGTGCCCTCCATATGTTATTGCACCCCAACTCCCCGTAGCCTGCATGGCCAAGACCCAGGGATGATGGAGTTTAGCAATCCCTGGACTTCACCAAGTTGGGGAAGGCTGGGCTAAGCAACACGATGAAGGCTTGCTTGTCTCTTTCCAAGAGCTCCACCCACATCGTTCTCTGAACTGGGAGGCATTCAACACCCACCTGTCTGGGACTCGTGGGGTTTCAATTCCTCTTTGTGTGACCAGCTCAGGGCAGATTTGTCTTGGCGGTCCTTTTGCACACCGTACTTGCCCCCAAAGCCAACGGCATAATCTGCAAGGAGGTGAAACCTAGTGAATTTCAGAGAGTTGCAGAGACTGTTGGATATTCTCTCTCTGTGTGTGGGCGAATCCAGAAACAGAGAAGAAGTTTTAAGAAGCAGTAGAAGGCTGAGATTGTTCTGTCTATGCAAGGACATTTTCTGTGGGAACTGTTCTTTGGACATGCACAGACAAGTGTAACTTGTCGTAAGTTGTTGTGAGTCTCTTGCTTGCTCCTTGCAGTGAAAGAAGGAGAGAGAGAATCTTGGACTCTTGTTGGACTCTAAGCATGCCTTGACCACAGCAGTGGTGAATGGCTATATATATTTGCTACCAATATTTGCCTGTCAAGTAAACTTCTACACTTGACTGAATCTTTATGGCATCCATGAGTGTTTGTTGCTGTGATGGCCTGGGACTTGGGCTCAGACTCAAAGCCAGAGGAGTTTCAGTCTGCACCGGATCCTTTGCCTCAGGCGGCATCTGAACCCAGTCTGGGGCTTGATCCTGAAGAGTCCCAGTCTGCACAGGTTCCCCTGCAGCAAACACCAGCTGGGCCAAGTCAGGGGCCTAAACCTGCCCTGGCTCCAGATGCGGGGATGACCTCGTCGCCTTCAGCTGGGCCATCACTTACAGCTGCTCCACTACCGGTTGGGTCAGGGGAGGCTGAGGCGGCCCCTGGGTCTTGCAACCTTCTGACGTCTCCCGAGCTGCAGAGACTGAGGTCTGAGAGAAGGAGAGACCTGAATACTTGCAGGAGGAGTGCTCACCTTCGGGCGAAACAGGGAGGTGAGTCACCGGGGGATCAGGGCCGGCCGTTACCCCGAAAGAGATAAAAGGCTGTCGGACCCCGCCCCAGGTTGCGGGAGCAACATTGCTGCTACCTGTCTGTTACCCTGTGCCTGACCTATCCTGGTTTCCTGCCTTGGCTTGGTTGGACTGACTCCTCGTGGAATCCTTGGATTCAGGACCGGACCTGGAGCGCGTTGCTCGGGTTAACCCCCGGGCCCAGCACAATTGCCTCCTGTGTGTACCTTCAACCCAGAAGATGCTTCCAAGGAAGGAGCTGTGTTGAGATGTAACTGCTGAGTGCGGATACTGGCACACACGCACAGCGAAAGCGGTGACGGATCCAATCCTTCTAAATCATCCATCAGATGGTGATGGGTTGATCCAACAGAAACAGCTCCAACCCACAAGAGCTGGGCCATCTCAGGAGAAGTGGCATGAGGGAGATGGAGCTGGGAAGCAGAACTCCCTCCATGAGCTCTGCTGAAACAGGCCAGCCCCATCAGGCCTCCTCTCCCCTCAGCGGCCACCGTGGGGCTCTCAGGATGCCTCAGAAGAAGAGAGATGGGAAGCAGTAAGCGCATTTCATCACCTTTGCTGAAGGCTCAGCTCTCAAGAGGCAATGGAGTGCGCCTCTGGGAGTGAAGCCGAACTGCTGCATTAGCAGCCAAAGTGACCAAAGTCACTTCCCCGGGGTGCAAGCCTGGGCATTGTGTTGGGATGTCCTGGGCTCCCCAGGTGACAAGACCCTCCTCTCCTCCTTGTTGATGTGGTCGAAAGAAAAACAGAGTGATATGTTCATCACCAGGAGTTGCTGGAAGGAGGCATACAAGGCGCAGTCCAACCGTCTTATAGGAACAGCTGTTTGGAAACTGGTGACTGGGCACCAGTACAATTAGGGGAAATGTATAAAACTGGCTCAAATGTGTGTTGGAGATGTAAGGAAAAAGAAGGGACTTTTTACCATATGTGTTGGGATTGTAGCAAAATTAAAATGTTTTGGGAAATGATATATAATGAGTTAAAGAAAATGTTCCATATAACATTTGTGAAAAAGCCTGACGCTTTTTTATTAGGGATTGTGGAAAAAGACCTGCCAAAGAAACTAAAAAACATTTTTATGTATGCGACAACGGCGGCAAGAGTCTTAATAGCACAAGGATGGAAGAATGAGGAAATCCCGACGAAAGAACTTTGGCAAGAAAAACTGATGGACTATGCGGAATTGGCAAAATTGACACACAAACTACGTGATAAGGATAACTGTGACTTCAAAGATGAATTGGAACCTTTTACGAAATTTTTGAAGAAGCAGCAAAATGAACTGGACTCTTTGGCAGGTTTTGATTAAACATTCACAAACTTTGTATTATATTACATAGATAGATAATTTGAGGATCTTTGCAATTTTATAACATGCAGATAGAAAGATGTGTTGAGAAACCAGAGAAAGGAGCTGAGGGAAGTCGGGGGGGGGGGTCTGTTTAGTGGGGGGAGGGGGAAATGGAGGGGGAAACAATGTGGAGGATGTATTTTTTAAAATTACTGTGTTGAAATTTGTAATAAAAATTTAAAATGAAAAAAAAGAAACTGGTGACTGGGTTTTTGTTTTCCTCTTCCCTTCCTGCCCATTTCCCCTCGTGTGTTGTGTTTTTTTAGACTGTGAGCCTGCAGGTAGGGACTGTCTTGTTCTGACTGTGTGTAAGATGTTCTGGAAGGCTTTATGGCTAAAGTGTGGCGCACCAAATGCTTAAAATAGAGAATGCTCTCTGCATTTCATGGTGGGCTGAACTCCAGTAGGAGACAACATTCTTTTGCACTGCCTTCTGGCGCATAGCTCTGTGTGCATCTATCGTCATGCTCCAGCCTGCCCTACAGCCATGGACAAATGTGGTCCCCTGTGCTTCTCCACATGCTCAAAATGCCCCTTCCCTCTCCAGAGGCCTTGGAGCACGTGGAGAGAGAGGCAGAGGGATGGCTGCAGTCAGACACCAGGGATAGGAATCTGTTTGGCTGTTCGCATTTCCTGAACCAAGACGCAAACCAAAACACAAACGCCCTTTGAAAATCACACTTCTCCAATTTTTGTGATGCAGCTCTCCAACGTTTTCTGAAAAACAAAAAAATGAAGGGGGGGAGGGAGAATGAGAGGAAGCAGCAGGAATCTCTCCAACCTTACCTTTCTGGGAGGTGTGCATCTCAACTTCGCCCTTGTACTCAAAACCGAGAGCCGACTGTGGGGAACAGAAGGTGAGAAAGGTTGTTGTAGTTCTTATAGGTACATATAAAGACCCACAGAGAACAACACAAGGAAATAAAAAGGACAGCTCTCTGCCCCCAAGAGCTTGCAATCAATGTGCTATGAGTGGGGCAGGCCAGTGTCACAATCCCTCAGCCTAGCAGTAACCTAGAGGTGGGGGCTGCAGAGGCACAGAATGAGATTCAAAGAATCATAAAATGTCTGGAAAGTGTCTGGACGCAGTTAGAGGATGGATGGCGGTTAATGGATTGAGGTTGTTGGGGGACAGGGGGTGGGGGTGGGGGATTCCCTGGTCCTGAATGGGGCTACTGTGCCCCTGAAGGACCAGGTGCTCAGCTTGGGGGGTCATTTTGGACCCACAGCTGTCCATGAAGGCGCAGGTCCATTCTGTGTCCAGGGCAGCTGTCAGCCAGCTCCATCTGGTATGCAGGATGAGACCCTCCCTGCCCGCAGACTGTCTCGCCAGGGTGGTGCATGCTCTGGTTGTCTCTCGCTTGGACTACTGCCATGCGCTCTATGTGGGGCTCCCTTTGGAGGTGACCTGGAAACTACAACTAATCCAGAATGCGGCAGCTAGACTGGTGACTGGGAGAGGCCGCTGAGACCATATAACACCGGTTCTGAAAGACCTGCATTGGCTCCCAGTACATTTCTGGGCACAATTGAAAGTGTTGGTGCTGACCTTTAAAGCCCTAAATGGCCTCGGTCCTGTATCCCTGAAGGAGAGTCTCCACCCCCATCATTCTGCCTGGACACTGAGGTCCAGCTCCAAGGGTCTTCTGCTGGTTCCCTCACTGCGAGAAGCCAAGTTACAGGGAAGCAGGCAGAGGGCCTTCTCGGTGGTGGCACCCTCCCTGTGGAACGCCCTGGCAGCAGATATCAAAGGTAAACACAACGGGACTTCAACACTCACCTTGTCTGCTCGGTCCCTCTGCACCCCATACTTCCCTCCGAAGCCTTTGGCTGCATCTGTCTGAGATGAGTGCATTCCCACTTCCGCAACATACTCATGGCCCAGAGCACTCTGGGAAATCAAGACAGAGCGGTGTCAAATCCTGCCAGATAATTCTGGGCAGATAATTCTGAGGGTGCCCTGGTTGTTTGGTTGGTCAGCTCCCCACCCCTCTCCGCAAACCACTTTGACAGGTGATGGAGGCCCCCGATGTTAATCACCTGACGTCATGATGATGTCATGATGATGACAACTCCAAAGGGGGGTATTGTCAGCATCAGTCAGTGAGCCCCACACTGCCCACTTGCAGACGTGACAAAGCTGTCTCGCTTTGTACCGTATTTTTCTGTGTATAAGATGCCCCTATGTATAAGACAACCCCTATTTTTTTGAGCCCCAAATTAATAAATAAATATTTTAAACACCAAACAGAGGTGAGGGTGAGGGTCCAGGTTACTACCGTGAAAAATGGGCCCTTGCTTCTTGGATACACACACACACAATACACAAACAAACCCGAAACCTTAGCAGCATCCAAAGAACAGCGCCTTCCCCCTTTTGCACCTTGTCCATGCGGTCCTTCTCCGTGCCAAACTTGCCCCCGTAACCATAGGATGCCTTGGGCGCAGCCTCCAACTCCTTCTTCTTGAGAACTTCATGTTCCTCGGACACTTTGCTCCTGAGCTTGTGGATGCTGCAGAGTCAAAGCACAAAGGGTGGAGTTTGAAAAAGGAGGCAGGGCTGAATGACCCCCAACCCAGTGACCATTTCAAGGCAGATCCCTTCTCTATTCCCCCCTCCCATCTCTAGAAATACTGGGTTCAATGGGCAGCCACCTGCAGGCAGAACTGAGGTCACTTCTGCGTGGCCCATTTATCTAGCTTTCACCCTGACAGGTTAAAGGGTAAAGGGGACCCCGACCATTAGGTCCAGTCGTGGCCAACCCTGGGGTTGCGGCGCTCATCTCGCTTTACTGGCCGAGGGAGCCGGCGTACAGCTTCCGGGTCATGTGGCCAGCAGGACTAAGCCACTTCTGGCGAACAAGAGCAGTGCATGGAAACACCGTTTACCTTCCCACCAGAGCGGTACCTATTTATCTACTTGCACTTTTGGTGTGCTTTGGAACTGCTAGGTTGGCAGGAGCAGGGACCAAGTAACAGGAGCTCATCCCGTCATGGGGATTCGAACCGCCGACCTTCTGATCAGCAAGTCCTAGGCTCTGTGGTTTAACCCACAGTGCCACCCGCGTCCCATACCCTGACAGGTTAGCAGGGAGATTAAATGATGTTGGCTATTTAACAAGCATTTATAAAATCGTAGATTTGTAGTGTTGGAAAGGACGCCGTGTCAGTTTTCATTTCTTGGTACAGAAAGTACAGTGGACCCTCTGCTTACAAATTTAATTCATTCCGAGGATCCGTGCGCAACCCAAAAAATCTGTACCCAGAGGTGCCGCTTCTGCACACATGCACAGCACAATAGAGCACTTCTGTGCATGCGCAAGCAGCAAAACCCAGAAAAAATATTGAACTGTGCAGGAGAAATTATTACAAAAAGGGCAATAGTTTAAAGCATATCTTTAAAGCTTTGTGTACAGATTTTGACATTAGTATAACTTTTAAAAGTCACTTGTAATAAGATGAAGAAGGTTTTAAAACTGGAATGTTAAGTAGATAAGGTTTTGTGGACGTGCATAAACAAGTATATTATACTGGAACCAAGAGGGGGAGTGGAGGGAAGTCGATCAAAATTTATGCTTTAATTTGGTTCTGAACTCTCCCCCCTTTTTGTGTATTGTTATTTTTGGAGAATCAATAAATTGTTATCAATAATAAATACAAAATAAATAAATAAAAGAGGAGGAGGAGGAGACGACTATCCATGGCTCCTAGCTGGTATGGCTTTATTCTGTCTCCACGCTTGAAGGCAGCAACGCTTCTGAATAGCAGGGGGCTCTGGGGCTCGGATCCTGATTGTGGGAATTGCTTTGGGGCATCTTTGTCAGCCACTGTGAGAACAGGATGCTGAACAAATGGGCCTCTGGCCTGGTCCAGCAGGTTCCTCATATATGCTACTGAAGGAAGGTCTTGCGTCTTGCCTCCATGCAATGGCACTAGAATTGTGAGCAGGGAGCAGATCCACTGAACCCCAAAGAAACAGCTGGATTGGCTTTGTGGCAACTGAGACCTAATCTGCGCAATCTGTTGCAAAGTTGTGCGACTGCAATTCTTGTCAGTGAGCTGGTTTCCCCTCTCCCTCTCTCTTTCCGGAGAGTACAAAAGCTTGCACGCTATTTTGTGACATTTCGGTTGGCCCAATAAAGGCTTTGCCCTAACATGGGTCCAAATAGAGGAGCAACTCATAGATATTATATATACAGATATACCTTGGGTTGAAGTCGCTTCAGGTTAAGCCTATTCAGGTTGTGCTCCACAGCGACACGGAAGTAACGGAGCGCATTACTTCTGGGTTTCGCCGCTCGCACATGTGAAGATGCTCAAAATGACATCACGTGCATGCGCAGAAGCAGCATATTGCGACCCGCGCAGACGCACGGACGTGGGTTGCGTTCGCTTCAGGATGCAAACAGGGCTCCGGAACGGATCCCGTTTGCATCCAGAGGTACCACTGTATATAAATACAGTGGTACCTCAGGTTACAATAGCTTTGTTGTCATAATTTCAAGTTACGAATGTGGCAAACCCAGAAGTGTATAGTAATTCCGGGTTTCGCCGCGCATGCATGCACAGAAGCGCTCTGCGTGCTTTGCAGTCACGCAGAAACACTCTATCGCACCGTGCGCTTGTGCAGAAGCTGCGCCTCCGGATTCGGACTTTTTGGGGTCACCACAGACCCCCGGGACAAATTAAGTTCGTATCTGGAAGGTCCACTGTAATAACTAAGAATACAGAGATAATTTAGAAAGAGGAAGGAAACCATTTGCTCACTCAGATTTCTGAGGGCAGAACAAGGAACCAGTCACCGCAAATCACAAGCAGTTAGATGTCATTCCTACATGGCTGGAGAAACTGCCCCAAATTGGCACACAGATGTGGGGTGCAACGTAAGTCAATGATCTCTCTTCAGCCAGGTGGACCCCAGACAAGCCAATGCACCTAATAGCGTCTCCTTAGCGTCTCCTTCCTCTCCGGGAGACTCTTCTATTTGTGGCTGACCTGCAAAAGCCCTTATTTGGCAAGCTGCTCGCTGAGCGCACACCACTTCCTTTTCCTGCAAGAAGCAGGCGCAGCCATGGCAACCCCTGAAGGTTGACGTGATGCAGGTCAGGAACCCCAGCCCAGCTCCTGCAACTGGCCCTGAGAGTGCAGAAGGGGCTGCTTTCTGCATCGCTTCAAATCACAGCCCAGAGGCACTGCTGCATCTGGGGGCAGAGTCTTCGATGCAGATTCTTGCACCCATGTTCAAGAACAGAGCGGCCATGGGTTCCTGGGACCCACTTTGCAGAGGAGAGATGTCTGCTCAATCTTGACAGGGGACAGTCCTCTGTCTGAAGGAGGACTCTGCCTGAAGGTCATGGAATCATAGAATCGTAGAGTTGCAGCCATGAGTCTAATCCTCACTATGGTGAAGTGCATGGTAGTTCTGTTAATAGTAATAATTTCTAAATTGGCATCTAATCTTATATTTGATATATAGGGAAAGGGAAAGGGAAGGGACACAGGTGGCGCTGTGGGTTAAACCACACAGCCTAGGGCTTGCCGATCAGAAGGTCAGCAGTTCGAATCCCCGTGACGGAGTGAGCTTACGTTGCTCGGTCCCAGCTCCTGCCAACCCAGCAGTTCGAAAGCACGTCAAAGTGCAAGTAGATAATTAGGTACCACTCCGGTGGGAAGGTAAACGGCGTTTCCATGCGCTGCTCTGGTTCGCCAGAAGCGACTTAGTCATGCTGGCCACATGACCCAGAAGCTGTACGCCGGCTCCCTTGGCCAATAAAGCAAGATGAGCACTGCAACCCCAGAGTCGTCCGCGACTGGACGACTCTGGGGTTGTGGCGCTCATCTTGCTTTACTGACCGAGGGAGCCGACATTTGTCCTCAGACAGTTTTTCCGGGTCATGTGACCAGCATGACTAAACCGCTTCTGGTGAACCAGAGCAGCACATGGAAACACCATTTACCTTCCTGCCAGAGCGGTGCCTATTTATCTACTATTTATCATGGGTAGGCAAACTAAGGCCCTGGGGGCCAAATCTGGCCCAATTGCCTTCTCAATCCAGCCCACTGATGGTCTGGGAATCAGTGTATTTTTACATGAGTAGAATGTGTCCTTTTATTTAAAATGCATCTCTGGGTTATTTGTGGGGCATAGGAATTCATTTATATATTTTTTCAAAATATATTCCACCACCACCACCACCACAAGGTCTGAGGGACAGTGGACTGGCCCCATGCTGAAAAAGTTTGCTGACCCCTGTAATAGATGGATAAAGGTAAAAGATTCAGAGAAAAAAGAAAAAGATTTTTTAAAATAGAATTGGAATTGCTGGAATTCCCCCCCCCCCCCGAGGCCTTTGCTGCTTCCCTTCACACCTTCCAAGGCCTGCCACCAACCCCCCCCCCCCAGCAGCAAAGAGCCGGGTCTGCTCTCTCTGGTGCATGCATGGCTTTAACAATCCACCTGGGCCATTACTCAAGGTTTGAACCAGCAGGAGGAGAGGAAACAATAACTCACTCGATGTGCTCTCCGCGGCCGGAACCCTCGATGGTTTTCGCCCCCCACCTCTGCTCTTTCTCTGAGATGTCGTTCTGCAAGAGAGAGACACACACACAATTAGTTAGGAATCTAAATTGCCATCGACATTATTGCCACAGACTTCTGCGTTATCCTGCGTCATAAGACTGGTTGGAAGCAGAGGGATGTTGGGAGGAAACAGCCAGTGAACCTTCAAGGGAAGAAGGCTCAGAGCTGAGGGAGTGGGACAAGGAAGAGGGGAAAGAGAGAGAAGACTGGAAAGAGTGCAGTGATCAGATGGGATTTGTTGTTGTTGTTGTTGTTTAGTCGTTTAGGTGTGTCCGACTCTTTGTGACCCCCTGGACCAGAGCACGCCAGGCACTCCTGTCTTCCACTGCCTCCTGCAGTTTGGTCAAACTCATGCTGGTAGCTTCAAGAACACTGTCCCACCATCTCGTCCTCTGTCGTCCCCTTCTCCTTGTGCCCTCCATCTTTCCCAGCATCAGGGTCTTTTCCAGGGAGTCTTCTCTTCTCATGAGGTGGCCAAAGTCTTGGAGCCTCAGCTTCAGGATCTGTCCTTCCAGTGAGCACTCAGGGCTGATTTCCTTCAGAATGGAGAGGTTTGATCTCCTTGCAGTCCATGGGACTCTCAAGAGTCTCCTCCAGCACCATAATTTAAAAGCATCCATTCTTCGGCGATCAGCCTTCTTTATGGTCCAGCTCTCACTTCCATACATCACTACTGGGAATACCATAATTTTACCGATACAGACCTTTGTTGGCAAGGTGAAGCCCCTTCATGGATCACT
Source organism: Podarcis bocagei (assembly GCF_964188305.1). NCBI lineage: Eukaryota > Metazoa > Chordata > Lepidosauria > Squamata > Lacertidae > Podarcis > Podarcis bocagei. Next base: position 4,688,465 of record NC_138135.1, read on the forward strand.
GCCTTGCTGTGGTGAAGGGGCTGGAATAACTCAGAGAAGCTATGAGCTATGCCGTGCAGGGCCACCCAAGATGGACAGGTCATATTGGAGAGTTTTGACCAAACGTGATCCACCTGGAGCAGGAACCGGCAAGCCATTCCAGTATCCCTGCCAAGAAAACTCCATGGACGAAGACAACAGATGGGATTACTATGAGGAATTATAAAATATGCAGAAAGCCATTGTGCCCATGATGAATTCATTGTGTTGACTGGGTTTGATTCATTGACAATAATTTCTGATCAACTCCCACAAGCTTCTACATTTATGCCATTTTTCCTCTACTGCCCATTTTTCTCTGTCTGACAAGCATGTATAAGCATTCTAGGACACAGGCCAGTTGCCGGTTGGCTTGCCAGGAATCCTAGGTCATAAAAGATAGTAGGCAGTTCTTTGATGTACCCTTCCTTGATTTTGTTAATCTTAGGGCCAGGAAATAAGTTTTTCACATGAAGGTGATAAAGATCCCTATCTTCCTTGCCATCCTTCCTATCATGTTTATTCCTTGTTTATGATCTCCGGGGTTGCTGAATGTATTATTCCTTTTTAGTCCTGTTTTAATTACCCCAGAAGTATGCATGTTTAAATGAGTTTTTGTAGTTTAACTTTGTCCCACGTGGGGGTTTTGAAATGCTCAGAGGAAATCTGATTGGTTCTTATGAACACTGTGTAAAAAGTTATTTTGTGAATAAAACAACCTGGGCCGGAGGGTGGTCAGGAATTATTATTATACGCACTCCTGCCAGAGTCTTGCTGGTCAAGCCTTCTGTGTCATTTATTAATCAGAGTCTAATCCTTCCTTTGCTTTGGGAATGCCACAAAGAGGAGATGCCAGAAGCTGGGCTTAGTGAGTTGGCCCAGCTGCTTCATCAGCTCTGAATCTACTTGTACTTGTCCTCCGCTCTTCCCCAGTAGCATGTTGGACGCCTTCCGACCTGAGGGGCTCATCTTCCAGCATCATAACTTTTATATGCCTGTTGTCTTTGTCCATGGAGTTTTCTTGGCAGGGATATTGGAGCGGCTTGCCGGTTCCTGCTCCAGGTGGATCACGTTTGGTCAAAACTCTCCACTATGACCTGTCCATCTTGGGTGGCCCTGCACGGCATAGCTCATAGCTTCTCTGAGTTATTCAAGCCCCTTCGCCACGGCAAGGCAGTGATCCATGAAGGGGAGAGAAGCTTTATACAGTCAGCAAAAAGATGGAGGGCACAAGGAGAAGGGGACGATGGAGGACGAGATGGTTGGATAGTGTTCTCGAAGCTACCAGCATGAGTTTGACCAAACTGCGGGAGGCAGTGGAAGACAGGAGTGCCTGGTGTGCTCTGGTCCAGGGGGTCACAAAGAGTCAGACACGACTAAACAACAACAACATAGATATTTTTTAATAAATAAATAAAATAGCTTCCATCCAGGCAAGAAAGAAGCACAATCAGAGTTGAAGGATGCTTTTCCAAACAGGTTAAGCAGGGCTGACAAGGGGTGTCACCTGGAGGAAAGTATTGGAGGCAGGTAGAGAGATCTATCGGGTGCATTCGTCCCCCAAGCCTGAGGTTCTCCCCACCCTAACATGCATATAGAGCTGCCAGCCCTGGCGGGTGCAGCTGAAATCCCCTTCTCAGTTCCTTCCATTTTTTCTCTTTCCTCCGAGCCCTGATGCTCTGTCAGTTCCTGAGAGATGAGCTTCTCTTTCTCCCACAAAGCTCTGCAGGTTCCTGCCTGCTCCTTTCGGAAGACGCAGAAGCAACAGAGCCCAAGAAACCCCCGAAAGCAGCAATCCTGGGGGAATGGAGGAAACTCACCACAAAATCGGGGTCTGTGTCCCAGTCGTCTCCTTGGGACTCCACCTTCACGGACACATTGTGTCCCACCACGGCCTTCCACATCTCGAGGAGAGAGGGAGAAAAATTATAAGTAATAGTTCTGCCCTATCGAAGTCATAGTATCGCTCTATTCTGCCTGGGAGTCCAGTTCTACATATACATTATGATACATTGTGATAAGAATTCTAAGGTGCCAAATACAAATTAAATGTTCATAAATGCACAAGGCAAACACATACGTAAGTATATAAACCATTTGTCTGAAATAGTACAGGAGAGCAAGCCTGAAACCATTTTGACTCTCCCAAATTGACTTCAATATATTTCCCTGCAAGGCGGGGGAAATGGGGAAAGTCTTCCCTTTGTCTTTTTGCTTGCATATCCTGTCTTAAGACCACATTTGTGTATGAACAGGGTGAGCCTGTGACCTGGATTCAGGAACTAAAGTATTTGCCATCACAAAAACATGGCCAGACTGCCCAATCAGTGAAGAAGAAGAGAAGAGTTTGGATTTGATATCCCGCTTTATCACTCCCCTTCAGGAGTCTCAAAGGGGCTCACATTCTCCTTTCTCTTCCTCCCCCACAACAAACACTCTGTGAGGTGAGTGGGGCTGAGAGACCTCAGAGAAGTGTAACTAGCCCAAGGTCACCCAGCAGCTGCATGTGGAGGAGCGGAGACGCGAACCCGGTTCACCAGATTACGAGACTACCGCTCTTAACCACTACACCACATTGGCTCATTAACAGATATCCTGGCAAGCAAGATTTCTGCTATAGAGCTTTTGTAATGTATGCATGATGTTTTGGAAGGTGGTCTTGGGCTACAGGATGAGCAATTTCAAAAGGCTATAAGTCTATATGGACCATAACAAAGGCTGATCGCCGAAGAATGGATGCTTTTGAATTATAGTGCTGGAGGAGACTCTTGAGAGTCCCATGGACTGCAAGAAGATCAGACCTCTCCATTCTGAAGGAAATCAGCCCTGAGTGCTCACTGGGAGGACAGATCCTGAAGCTGAGGCTCCAAGACTTTGGCCACTTCATGAGAAGAGAAGACTCCCTGGAAAAGACCCTGATGTTGGGAAAGATGGAGGGCACAAGGAGAAGAGGACGACAGAGGACGAGAGGGCTGGACAGTGTTCTCGAAGCTACAAACATGAGCCTGACCAAACTGCGGGAGGCAGTGGAAGACAGGAGGGCCTGGCGTGCTCTGATCCAGGGGGTCACGAAGAGGCGGACACGACTAAATGACTCAACAACAACAACATATAAGGGCTTGCACACCATTGTTCGGGGTTCTCCTTCCTACTGTGTGTGGTGAGTGGGGACCCTGTTGCAACAGTTCCTTGAATAAAGATTGGGCTTACTAGCTGCTTTGCTTCACAATATTCTCTGGTTGGCCTCTGTTATTTTCTCCTACCGATAGGAAACCCACTTAAGGACTCTCTACGGGCTCTTGGATTCCCCATAGGGGAGAAGGAGGAGGTTTTTTCCTGTAATAATGTGAAACTCCTTGGAACTGAACCCCAGTATAAGACACTGTGGCACTGTATTAAGAGCCAGTGTGGTGTAGTGGTTAAGAGTGGTAGATTCGTAATCTGGTGAGCTGGGTTCGCTTCCCCACTCCTCCACCTGCAGCTGCTGGGTGACCTTGGGCCAGTCACACTTCTCTGACGTCTCTCAGCGTCACTCACCTCACAGAGTGTTTGTTGTGGGAGAGGAAGGGAAAGGAGAATGTTAGCCGCTTTGAGACTCCTTCGAGTAGTGATAAAGCTGGGTATCAAATTCAAACTCTTCTTAAGCAAGCAGAGGACTTGAGGTCAGGTGAGGGAGCACCAGAGACAATTCATGTAGCCAAAGAAATGCAAGAAAAGAAAAGCAGTTTTTGCAGCAGCATCTTAAGCAGGGGTCAGCAAACTTACCACGCCTCGGGCCGATGTCTCCAGTGCCGATTGTGCGGCAGGCTGGAGGGCAGGGGAGCGCGTGCCCATATGTGTGTGCACATGCTATTTCCGGCGCACTTCCGAGTCGGAGGAGCACCGGAAATAGCTTGTGCACATGGGTACAGGCCTCCTCCGACCTGGATGTGCACTGGAAATAACGCTTGTGCATGCTCAAATAATGCATGCGCATGTGCACAAGCTATTTCTGGTGCTCCTCCAACCCGGAAGTGGGCAGCTGCGCAGCGCTGGTAAGAGCGGGCGGCGGCAGCGGGCGGCGGGGGTCGCCACGGGCCAGATAAACGAGTCCCTCGGGCCTTAGTTTGGGGACTGATAGAAATATTTGCTTTTACACATTTGCTTCTGCACATGATGTTTCACATACCGTTCCAATACCAAGACATTCCATCATCTCCCTAGAATGTTCAGTTCATGACAACATTATACTCTGACCTGTTCTTAATGCATAGCTGACCACATCTACGGAACACGATTATTATGTTCTTTCATGTTATGATCAATCATTAGTAATTGTTTTAGTCTTGCTATATTAATCACTAGTTATAATTTAATTAGGAGGTTTCATGCCTGTCTAGTTCTGTGCTCCCTTTCCCAGCCTTTAATCTATTGGTGATTAATGTGTAACCTTTGCTTTGTACTTGTGTTAACCAATCAGCAACAAGTTGCTTTGTGTTTGTGTCAACCAATCAGTAAGGAGCACACCTGTGGCAATGTTGTAATATTCAATAAAAGAGTCTTCTCAGGACTTGTTCGGGAGATGCCTCTCACATGACACTTGCTACTCGTCTGTCGTTATTTCAACCCAACAGGGGACCCCTGATCTTAAGGAACTCCCATGCATGTATGTTGCTCAGGAATCTGTGGGGCCATGCTCTTCCCCTCACCCTAGGGCAGCGGTTATCTGTAATGGGGAAGCGACACCCCCAAAAGGGGTCATGTGTCTCCCCACTTGCAGGAGGAGTGCCCCCTCCCATTTTGATCACAGCCGCAAGAACAAGGAGGCTGCTGCAAATCCAGGAGAGGAGAATCAACTAGGGAGAGATGTTTTGGTTAAGTTGTGGGTGAACATATCAGAAGACACAGCAATTCTTCAGACAGCTCTTGTTTATTCACAGGCCAGAACAGAACTGAACTGAAGGGCTCAGCCAGCCTGCTTATATAAAGCTCAACTACAAAGCAACAGTAACAACTTTCTGTAACTATCCAATCACGGAACGTCACTTTCAATCCCTTATTTGCATATGTGGACCTGAGTGAAAACTATCTACAGTATCCCCCTGCTGGCCCAGGGTGAGAACTTCAGTACATAACAGTTTTCTTGGGGGGGGGGGGTTGCAAGGAGAGGGAGGGGCTGCTTAAAAAGATAAATTTAAATCCACAACACCTGGCGGGGGGGGAGTGGAGAAGAGGATGGGGAAGAACTGAAAAGGCAAAATAGGGGAAGAGAGGTCTCTCTCGTTTTCATTCAAGAGACACGTGAGCCTTAAACCACACGGTCTGAAACAAGAGTGTGATTCATCCCCGTGGCTACCAAGTAGACCTCCAAATTAGTTGAGATCATTAGCCCCCCCCCCCCGGTGATTATCTCTTGTGCAAGAGGCTGCTGAGGACGTGTTCTCAGGTTTTGGGGATCAGGGCTGCCTTTCCTCGTGTCCCAAGGCCCCCCTTGGGTAGCCATCTTTCCCCTGAGCAGAACATAGTTGGAATGGCACAAATCTGAAAGTTTTCCCATTGAGCCAGTACATAGATACGTCTATCAGTGAATTGTCACATTTGGTAATGTGCAGTGGAGGCCCTTTGAATAGAGATTCACATAAAATTCACACAGAAACGCATTATTTTACTTCAACTCGCTTGTAGAAACAACTCAGAGGCCGTGAAAGAAGGAAAACAACAGGAAGATTTAAAGGAACTATTAGAAATGACTATCAAAAGCAGCAGAGATATAAGACGATCAGAGTCCCCCCCCCCCCACCCTGAACTCAAAGCATGGGAAGCCCCAACAAAAAAATTATAATTCGGCAGAATATTTGGATTATTTGATATGTATATGTATAATTTAGCATATTTAATGTGATTTGATTGGATTGTTAAAATGGAAAACTTAATAAAAATGATTTAAATTAATAATAATAATAATAATAATAATAATAAGAGATTGGGGTGGGAATCCTGTGTGATGAAGTGTTCTGTGGGGACAGATGCAGCAGGAGTGATTGCGTTGAGTGTGTGTGTGTGTGTGTGTGTGTGTGTGTGTGTGTGTGTGTGATGTCCACTGGAGGGGCAAACCGCCCCCCTCAACCTTTGAATAAATTCCGGTAACATAGTTTAGAAATTGTTTATTGTGATCATTAAGAGTGAATTTCTGTTTAATTATTATTTGCTGGTATTTAATTTTATTGTGTACTTTCATATTCTAAAGGATTATTATTACTTTATTTGATGGAAGTTGTTTAAAGTTATGCTTTTATTATGACATGATATTATGACATCATTGTGACTTTTATTATGACAGGGCTGAAGGCAGCCCTGTTTAGGGAAGCTTTTAATGTTTGATGTATTACGGTATTTTAATTTTGTTGGAAGCCACCCAGAGTGGCTGGGGAAGCCCAGCCAATGGGCGGAGTATAAATAATAATAATAAATTATTATTATTATTATTATTATTATTATTATTATTATTATTATTATTATTATTGCATTAGATCAGGTTGCTGTAAGGTGTGCGGTCACTGTTGCTCCTTCGGCTTGTCAATGGCCTTGTGCATAGTCATGTGGAAAGGAGGCAGAACACATATTAAAAGTGAAATGAAAAGAAAATGGAATGCGCCAAAAATGCTTGGCTGTCCCTCATCTCTGGCCACACCAGAATGTATAGCAAATTTCCTTCCCAATACACCCAGCTGAGCAAAGAATGTTGCTTCTTCATCCAGCCCACTTGGGTGCTACAAACCTGGGCAGCAGCTCCCTATCTGGTGTTATAGGAATTCCTATATATACATATGGACGCGGGTGGCACTGTGGGTTAAACCACAGAGCCTAGGACTTGCTGATCAGAAGGTCGGTGGTTCGAATTCCTGCAACGGGGTGAGCTCCCATTGCTCGGTCCCTGCTCCTGCCAACCTAGCACTTCGAAAGCACGTCAAAGTGCAAGTAGATAAATAGGTACCGCTCCGGCGGGAAGGTAAACGGCTGGACCTAATGGTCAGGGGTCCCTTTACCTTCACTATATATATATATATAATAAATCTTCATAAATGTACAAGGCAAACACATACATAAGTATATAAACCACGTCTCTGAAATAGTACAGGAGAACAATCCTGAAGCCATTTTTGACTCTCCCAAATTGACCTCAAATATTTCTCTGCAAGGAGATGAGGAAAGCTTCCCAATTGTCTTTGGACTGTAGGGGCTGCTTACGCCTCCCTGTGAATACAGTCTGGCAACTATCTGTTAACCTGAGCACACTATCAACGTGAGTAAGAGATTCAGGAACTAAGTATTTACCATCTCCAAGGAATGGCCAGGCTACCCAGAAAAGGCAATCAGATAATAAGGCATTATCAGGTATCCTGGCAGAAAGGAGAGAAGCAACACACTCAAATTACTGCTGGGGACCACATCTTTCTGTGATGCATGTATGATGTTTTTGGGGGGTGGTCTTGAGTTACAAGGGAAGCAATTTCAAAAGTCTATATAAGGGCTTAGAATCATAGAATCATAGAGTTGGAAGAGACCACAAGGGCCATCGAGTCCAACCCTCTGCCAAGCAGGAAACACCATCAGAGCACTCCTGACATATGATTGTCAAGCCTCTGCTTAAAGACCTCCAAAGTAGGAGACTCCACCACACTCCTTGGCAGCAAATTCCACTGTCAAACAGCTCTTACTGTCAGGCGGTTCTTCCTAATGTTTAGGTGGAATCTTCTTTCTTGTAGTTTGGATCCATTGCTCCGTGTCCGCTTCTCTGGAGCAGCAGAAAACAACCTTTCTCCCTCCTCTATGTGACATCCTTTTCTATATTTGAACATGGCTATCATATCACCCCTTAACCTCCTCTTCTCCAGGCTAAACATGCCCAGCTCCCTTGGCTTGTGAACCAATGTTCAGGGTTCCTCCTTTCCCTCCCTGCGTGGGGTGAGTGGGGACCCTGTTGCAACAGATTAATAAAGATCAGGCTTAATAGCTGCTTTGCTTTTCAATATTCTCTGTTTGGCCTGTTATTTTCTCCTGCCGATAAGAGAACCTACATAAGGACCCTATATGGGCTCTTGGGTACTCCATAAGGGAAAGGAGCAGTTGTTTTGTCTTATCACACCGGGAAGGGTGAAGATCCTGCTGGATCAGGCCAGTGGCCCATTTGGTCCAGCGTCTGTTCTCGCAGTGGCTGAACAGATGCCCCAGGGGGAACTTCGCAAGCAGGATCAGTGCACAAAAACAGATCTCCCCTCTTGCGGTTTCCAGCGCAGAGCCATTGTGGGCAGTAGCCATCGCTAGTCCTCCCCTCCCTCCATGAATTTGTCAAATTCGCTTTCAAAGCCATCTAAGCTGGTGGCCACCGCTGCTTCCTGTGGCAGGGAGTTCCATAGTCTATCCAGAATTGAGGGGTAGGGGACCAGAGCAGGGCCAGACACCTCCCTCCCCAAGCCCCCCCCCCCCCATTGCAACTTTCCTGACAATTCCCCCCACCCCAAAGCAGTACCTTGGTTCGGAAAGGTGACTTCCGAAGCCCGTCGTGATTGCTCCTCTTAGCTGACTTCGACCTCGGTTTCGGCTGCGAGGCTGAGCTCACCCAAGTTCCTGTTTTAACTGCACAAAACTTGTTCCATTTCCTGTGAGCCAGGAGGAAGACGTTTCGCAGCAGAGCACACCCACCCACAAGCCTTGGGTGCAGAGAGGAAGCACCTCGTTGCTTTCCATAGGAGGAAAGGCTTCTGAACGCGAGGCTTTTAGATCACGCAGAGCGGAGAGGGTGCGTTTCCCCCCATCGTTCTGCCCGGACATGGAGGTCCAGCTCTGAGGGCCTTCTGGTGGTTCCTTTGCTGAGAGAAGTGAGGTTACAGGGAACCAGGCAGAGAGCCTTCTCAGTGGTGGTGCCTGCCCTGTGGTGACTGGGAGCGACGGCCAAGACCACGTAACACCGGTCTTGAAAGACCTACATTGGCTCCCAGTACGTTTCCGAGCACAATTCAAAGTGTTGGTGCTGACCTTGAAAGCCCTAAACAACCTCGGTCCAGTATACCTGAAGGAGCGTCTCCACCCCCATCGTTCTACCCGGACACTGAGATCCAGCACCGAGGGCCTTCTGGCGGTTCCCTCCCTGTGAGAAGTGAAGTTACAGGGAACCAGGCAGAGGGCCTTCTCGGTGGTGGCGCCCGCCCTGTGGAACGCCCTCCCATCAGATGTCAAGGAAATAAACATCTATCTGACTTTTAGAAGACATCTGAAGGCAGCCCTGTTTAGGGAAGTTTTCAATGTTTGATGTATTTATCGTGTTTTTAATATTTTGTTAGGAGCTGCCCAGGGTGGCTGGGGAAACCCAGCCAGATGAGCGGGATATAAATAATAAATTATTATTATTATTATTATTATTATTATTATTATTATTATTATTATTATTATTACACCCTCCCATCAGATGTCAAGGAAAGAACTATTTTACTTTTAGAAGACATCTGAAGGCAGCCCTGTTTTTAATGTTTAATACTGTATTGTGTTTTTCATATTCTGTTGGAAGCCACCCAGAGTGGCTGGGGAAACCCAGCCAGATAGGCGGAGTATTAATAACAATAACAATAATAATAATATGTTGTTGTTGTTTTCCCCATCCTCTTCCCATGTTAACGTTCAGCGAAATTGACTGGCATTAGACCCAAGAGAACAGTTCCTCACACAATGTAGAATACCTGAACTGCCCTCAACACCAGAAAGATCATCTTCAGACCCCCTCGAGTGTCAGGATTATAAATAGGAACACAAGAGTCTGCTGGATCAGGCCAATTAGCCATCTATTCCAGCATCTTGTTCTCGCAGTGCTCAACCAGATGTCCATTATCATCCCCCTCAGTTGTCCCAATTTAAGTGGGACATCCCGTTTTTTTTGGGGGGGGGCTGTGCTCTCTTGCAAGTCACCTGGCTCCTGAGAGATCACGGCCCCAAAATATGCACATCCTGGTTTTCTTCTAGGGCCTATTGGAGGGTATGCATTGTGGGAAGCCCGCAACCAGGATTCGAACACAAGACCCCTCTCTTCTCCTGGGGTTTCCAGCAACTAGCTTTCAGAAGCGTTGCTGCCTCCAAGTGAACACAGCACAGTGCACACAGCACAGCCGTCGTGGCAAGAAGCCGTTGAATTTCTCCAATTCTCTTCTAAAGCCATCTAGGTTGGTAGTTGCCATTGCCTCCTGTGGCAGGGAGTTCCACAGGTTACGTGCTTTGTGACGGATTTTCATTTGTCTGCCCCGAATCTTCCGTGTCCCGTGTTAATGAGAATTATGGGATGGTAGGATCCCAAAAGAGCACGGTCCTTGCATGGCTTCAACAGCACATCCATTACAGTCCCTCCAAGTTGAACGGTTTATGCAGCTGTGGTAGAAGTTGCTCTTTTAAGAACTTACAAAATTCACCCCCCAATCCATCCATGCCAAGGGCTCCTCCCACCAATTTTGGTTTTTTTTAAAAAAAATAGTGTCTTCTATTTCAATTGCTGAAATAGGTTCTTTTAATACCGCTCTGTGATCTCGAGTCTTAAATCAAATATTTGTCGATGTTCTCAGGGTCAGGGTTATCAGATATGCACGCTTTCATAAAACGTAGCAAACGCATTAGAGATGTGCCTAGTTTCGCCTTCTGCTACCCTTCACGCTTCTGTCCGCAGGGTTTTTGATTGAGCTTTTGATTGAGTTTCTACTGAAATGAGGTTGCATTGTAATGTTTTAATGTTGTATTTTAATCTTGTTTTTTAAAGCTGTATTTCAGTCAATTGTTTTTATATTTGGTGTTAGCCGCCCTGAGCCCAGTCTTGGCTGTGGAGGGCGGAGTATAAATAAAATTTATTATTATTATTATTATTATTATTATTATTATTATTATTATTATTATCCTGAAATTCTTAGAAAGCTCAGCTAAAATAGCTCTTCCCGACATTCCCACTTTCTCTGACTAATATTAGCACACCCAAAAATTTCTATGTGCTTCCATGTTTGCATTTAGAGCCAAGAGCTGTCTGTATATTTCACATAAGTATTGCAAAATTACTTCTGATTTATCTTTTGTTACCCTTGAGCTGCCAAATTCCGGAGTGCATCCAACCGTGCTGTCGAAAAGTTATAATAAAGGGGTGTCAGAGCCGAATGCGAGAACCACAGCGGGCAGAGTCCGACCCAATCACAGCATTCACACGACTCGCTCGAAAAAATAATCTTTATTGCACAAGGATGGGATTTCAAGAGGATCAGAAGACTGGATTTGAAAGGAAGAGGGACAAGGGAAGTCTACACACCACACGCTGGGAACACCCCCAAAAAACGGCGGGCAGGGTCTCAGTTCGAGGTCCACAGAGGATGCTTCCAGCAGCCTCCTGAACTGCAAGGGAAGAGCTATCCCAAAATGTCTGTGCATGATGGAAACAGTTAAAACACCCCACCAAGCAGGGCTAAGACGTCCTGCCCCACTCCAACGGGAAGCTGTGGGGTGGGTTTCATAACTCTGCTCCCCCCACATCTACCCTGATTTCCTCTCCTCTGCATGGTGTAGGAAACGGGCTCGGCGGCCACAGACAAGTTGATTTATCTTCACTGGTGAGCAGGAAGCCATTCCACCCCCTTCTCTATCCCTCTGTCGGGTGGGGAGCCGCCGATAAGAGATGTACGCCTGGGGCTTCTGTCCCTTTCGATGCCACCCTTCCAGCCCCCCCAGTGCCAAAATCACAGAGCACGAAGAAATAAAAGAGAGAAAAGGCAAACTGGAAGTTGATCGAATTCCCCTCGGTCCCTTCCCCAGAATCAGGCTCTGCCAATACCTGCAGAATCGGCACAGAAAGCGGGTCTGGCCCTCAGTGTGCTGCGATCCCACAGACTGACCTCCCTTTGTCTGTAGATTACAACCAACGCAGCATTGTTAAAAACGGAGGAAAACTCAACGCACAACCTCCGTCTGCCTTGCCCTCCCAAATGAACTCAGGCCGGCCTTTGGAAACCTGGTGCCCCCCAGATGTTTCAAAGTCTCAGCCCCTCCATTGATGAAGGCTGGTGAGAATCATAGTCTAAAACAGATCTGGAAGGCGCCAGGTTAAACGCGAAGCGACTTCACCCCGAATTCAGTGTGCAAAAGTGAACCGTGTAAACGCCGCCACCCCCCAACGCTTCCCTCGAAGAACACGAACAAAACCAACGCGTGGCCCAGTCAAGGGCCGCTGGCCCCACCCTTCTGCGGGCTGGGGGCCACCCTGACCTCTCTGGAACACTCCCTGCAGCCTCCGGCCAGCCTCCCCAAGGTGCCGGAGTCTCCCAAATCAGCCTTCTCATCCGTCGGCAGCACGGCAGGGTCCTCCAGGGACGGGGGCTCGGGAGCAGCCCGGACAACTCACGTGCCCCACCCCACTCCGGGGGCCTGTTCTCACAAGTGGCCCGTGAAGCAGAGGAGGAGGAGCACGTGGACCGTGAGGAGGTAGAGAGTTGCCAGGAGGGGCAGGCGCCGGCGGGAACAGAAGAGGGAGTGGAGGATGCGCCGCAGCCCCACGCCCCCTCGAGTCTGGGGAGAAAGCAAGGAGAGGTTACGAGGCAAGTCTACCAAAGGGGGGCTTCATTCAAGTCAACTCCCGTCGCAAAGGGCCACAGGAGAGGCAGGTGCCTAGGACAGCAACATGGGCCCATCTAGGGTTTCACCAGTACGTTTCCAGGCACAATTCAAAGTGTTGGTGCTGACCTTTAAAGCCCTAAACGGCCTCGGTCCAGTATACCTGAAGGAGCGTCTCCACCCCCATCCTTCTGCCTGGACACTGAGGTCCAGCACCGAGGGTCTTCTGGCGGTTCCCTCACTTTGAGAAGCCAAGTTACAGGGAACCAGGCAGAGGGCCTTCTCGGTGGTGGCACCCACCCTGTGGAACACTCTTCCACCAGATGTCAAAGAGAAAAATAACTACCAAACTTTTAGAAGACATCTGAAGGAAGCCCTCTTTAGGGAAGTTTTTAATGTTTAATAGACCACTGAATTCAATACTCTGTTGGGAGCCGCCAAGAGTGGCTGGGGAAACCCAGCCCGATGGGCGGGGTATAAATTTCCTATTTCCTATTCCTATTCTATGGGTTCCAGAAGCGAAGCGCATTGACTTTTGCAGGAGGTTATACAGTTGTACCCTGGTTTTCGAACAGCTTGGTTCTTGAACGCTTTGGCTCCTGAATGCTGCAAATCCGGAAGTGAGTGTTCTGGTTTGCGACCTGTTTTCGGAAGCCGGACATCCGATGGGGCTTCCTGCAGCCAATCGGAAGCCGCACTTTGGTTTCCAAATGTCGAATGGACTTCAGGAACGGATTCCGTTCAACTGCCAAGGTACCACTGTATATTGCTACAGGGGAGAGTCTGCTGGAGCCATCACGGGAATGTTTTCCCACCTGCCTTGCCTTATCCCGGATGCCTGGGACCCTTGCAAAGCGAAGATGCCGCTTCTTGTCTTAACATTTTTGTAGGGAACATTCATCACCATCTTTTGGTAGGTACACAGACGTGTTTTACCACTGCTGAACTTGTACTGTGTGCGTTACTCTGTATTTGCATGCATTTATTTCTTGACGGAAGGCTTTTCGGCTGAAAGGCAGCATATAAATGAACAGTAACGCGACGTCTGGTGCAGCAGGGAGAACCAGAAGATGCTGTTTGTAACTGGAAAGGCAGTCAGGTTCAAATGACCCAAGTGGATTGTGGACAGACTTGGCCTTAAAGATGCCCACTGATGGCAGATCATTCTAGCTTGGCTTGCCCACTCTGGCTGGGGTGAAGGGAGAGAGTGGAGCTGAGGCTCCCTTGTAGGAGAGATGGGCCCTCACCTGCTGGGAAGAGGCTTACCTTGCTGTAAGAGGTGTCTGTGGGACCTACAAGCAGGGTGTGTTCAGGGCTGGTGGGTATTTCAATGCTGGTGTCCAAAGAGTGGGCCCACTCACTCGATTCTAATCTGCAGGAGAGAGAGAGAGAGAGAGAGAGAGAGAGAGAGAGAGAGAGAGAGAGAGAGAGAGAGACGTGGATTAGTGCCCCATGGTTGACGGGCAGCAGATGCTTGAACAAGCAGCTATACCCCTCAGACCAAGGGTGGCTATTCTTTCAGTTCAAAGGAGCCAACTCCTTGGGGCTACGTCAGCGGCAAATATGGCCTCCAAAATTGTACACAGCCCCCCCCCCAAATCAGGACATCGGTGGAGCTCAGCTCTGGGGTGAGGGAAATCTGCATTGCCACTGGGGCTCTGTGCACCTCAGAGCGGCATCTACAGTGGTACCTTGGATTAAGAACTTAATTTGTTCTGGAGGTCCGTTCTTAACCTGAAATTGTTCTTAACCTGAGGTGCCACTTTAGCTAATGGGGCCTCCTGCTGCCGCCGCACCACCACAGCACGATTTCTGTTCTCATCCTGAAGCAAAGTTCTTAACCCGAGGTGCTATTTCTGGGTTAGCAGAGACGGTAACCTGAAGCGTCTGTAACCAGAGGTACCACTGTACTTCCTTGATTCATCAGTTTAGCATAGTTGTCAACTTTTCCCTTTTCTTGCAAGGAATCCTATTCGGAACAAGGGAATTTCCCTTTAAAAAAGGGAATTTGCTGCCAAGTCAGCCCTGGCCCCTATCATGGGTTGTGGAAGCCCTTCTGGAAGGCCGCTTCGACTGGCCTCTTCCGTCACGCTGGAAGCATCAACGCTCCTGGATCCTGCTTGCTGGAAACCTCAGTAGGGGAAGCTGCTCTTGTATTCGGATCCCATTTGCATCTGGCTGGCCAGTGTGGGGACAGGATGGGCTGCTGGCCTGATCCAGATTTGGAAGGGACCAGGAGGGCCATGTAATGAAACCCCTTCAAATGCAGGAATCTTTTGCCCAATGCAGCTCAGCGCCCGCTGGGATGCCCGAACATGAGAGTGTCAGAGATTACCGGTTTTTTCCTGCGTATTAGACTCAAAAACCATGTCAAAACACTGGGGTCGTCCTATACACGGACCGTGGCATGGGGAGGGAGCTGCGTGCCGCCAGCCAGCTGGTTAGCGGCTCACACGTGGGGGGAGCAGCTGCCCACTTTGCCAATCCCCAGCAATGGTTCTGCTGGGGTGCAAATTCCCCCTTTAAAAAGGGCAACAACTTTGGGCCATCTCCCCTCATTTTCTTTAAATTTAGTCCCCCAGAATAGGAGCCGTCTAATACTTGGGGGCATCTTATACACAGAAAAATTCAGTATGTATGTATATGTATATTTATATGTATATTTGCTTTCGTAGTATATGAAATATGTATATGTATACACAAACACACTCACACACACACACACATACACACACAGTCAGACCTTGGGTTACAGACGCTAAAGGTTGCGTTTTTTCGGGTTACGGACCCGCCAAAACCCGGAAGTACTGTAACGGGTTATCTCCAGTTTTTGGCAGTTGCGCATGCGCAGAAGTGCTAAATCGTGCTTTGCGCATGCGCAGAAGCGCCGAACCGCAACCCACACATGTGCCGAGATGCCGCTGCGGGTTGCGAATGTGCATCCCACACGGAACATGTTCACAACCCCAGCGTCCACTGTATGCGTACGTTATCTATATCTATCTATATATCTATATCTATACACACACACACACAACCTGGTCATGGAAGCCGGGGCCAGGCCCGTGACTCACCTGCGGATGTGATCCTGGGCTGCGGCAAAGGACTCCTCGGCCGCCAGGCGCTGGTCCCGCTCCTCCTGCAGCAGCTCCTCCAGGCGCAAGAGGCCCTGCCTGGCACTGCTCTGCTGCTGCCTGGCCTCCGAGAGCCTGCAGCAAAGAGAAGGGCGGTGAGGAGCAAGGCTCTCCCTGATCGCAGCTGCATGGCCTATGCCAGGCGGCACAGTGGTTAGAGCTGGACTAGGGCCCAAGAGAGACCAGGGTTTGAATCCCTGCTCCACCATGAAGCTCCTTGGGTGTCGGGGGGGCAGTCGTTGCCGCTCTCAGCCTAACCTACCTCACCACCTCCCAGCTCCAACCACCACCTCCCGGCTCCAAAACTGGCACTCACCTCATCTGCAGTTCCTGCAGCTCGGGCGTGTAGCTCTCCCTGGGGTGCTCACTTCTTTCCTGGGGGGCTCCGGGAGCAGCGTCTGTCGGGAGGGAGCCCTGGGCAGGGCAGAAAGCACACATTAGAATCATAGTATCATAGAGTTGGAAGAGACCACAAGGGCCATCGAGTCCAACCCCCTGCCAAGCAGGAAACACCATCAGAGCACTCCTGACATATGGTTGTCAAGCCTCTGCTTAAAGACCTCCAAAGAAGGAGACTCCACCACACTCCTTGGCAGCAAATTCCACTGTCGAACAGCTGTCAAACACTGTCAACATTAAGGCATGGGCCAGATTGCCACAGGCCATAGGTCCTGCACGAGAGTGCCATCCCACCCCCCCCCCCATGGCCAGGTTTCAGGCAATTCTTGCATGGCAGAGGCAGCCAGGCTTACAGGCGTGAAGCAAACACACGTGCTCTGATAGGGAGCTGTAATTGAGAGAGGGAACCAGAATTTGCGCGTAGGCTGAGAATGGCACGGTTTCAGTCGGCCTCTGAAGCCCAGCGAGTCTCAGCCTTACCGAGTCCTTCACTGGGGTCTGGAGCTCCCGCAGCTGATTCTCCAGGGCCTCGCAGCGGGCAAGGACCTCGTTGTAGCGCTGGTGGCTCTCGCGCAGGTTGCGGCTGCTCCCCCGCAGCTGGAGGGAGAGCGAGTTCTTCTCCTCAAAGACCTGAGAGAGCTGGAGAGAGGAGAGACGGGCTGAGATGTCTTCCTCAGCTGACCATCACATGTCCCCCAGGACGTTTCCGAGCACAATTCAAAGTGTTGGTGCTTTAAAGCCCTAAAGGTCCTCAGTCCCGTAGACATAGCTGTCAACTTTCAGATTTGAAAATAAGGGATGAGCAGCTTCAAAAATAAGGGATCAGCAGCCTCACCTGTCCCGGGGACAGTCTATGGGATATCTATCAATCTGGGATAGCAGCGGGAAGCAGTGGGAAACGGGGCTGGAATAAGGGAATTTCCCGCAAAAAAAGGGAAGGTTGACAGCTATGCCAGTAGACCTGAAGGAGTGTCTCCACCCCCATTGTTCTGCCCGGACACTGAGGTCCAATGCCAAGGCTCTTCTGGCGGTTCCAGAAGCCAAGTTACAGGGAACCAGGCAGATGGCCTTCTTGGTGGTGGCACCCACCCTGTGGAACGCCCTCCCACCAGATGTCAAAGAGAACAACAACTACCAGACTTTTAGAAGACACCTGAAGGCAGCCCTGTTTAGGGAAGCTTTTAATGTTTAACAGACCACTGTGTTTTAATACTCTGTTGGAAGCCGCCCAGAGTAGCTGGGGAAATCCAGCCAGATGGGTGGGGTATAAATAATAAATTCTATTCTATTCTATTCTATTCTATTCTATTCTATTCTATTCTATTCTATTCTATTCTATTCTATTCTATTCTGTCAGTTTCTGGCCGTCCTGTCTGTGGAAACAAACCGGAGGGCTTTAATCCTCTGTGAGGAAGAAGCACATTTGACACACGGAGAGCAGAGGTGGTCACTGCGAGGAGAGGGAAAGCACAAGAACTGGAGACAATCCACTTTGAACAACAGACAATTCCCTCACCGTCACTGATGCATAATATGGACATTCTGAGGAGCCCACCCACCGACCCTTGCCCTCCCCTTGCCCTCCCTCCTACCTTGCTGTTCAGCTGCTGGACCCGCAATTCTTTTTGGTGCAGCTCCTTCAAAGTGCTGCTCAGCTGGGCCTGGAGGCTGTTGGTATCAGCCTCTTGACCAGACAAAGCTCCCTGCAAAGTCTTGCTGGAACCGGTGACTCCTGGGGCAGCCTGCAGGGAGACAAATACCTGAGCCCTCAGTGCACAGCCACTCAGCTGGGCCTGGGGGAACTGCACAGCCAAGGGCCAGCGCCTCCCAAGAGCCCGGCCAAAACCTAGGTAACAGTAAAGGGACCCCTGACCATTAGGTCCAGTCGTGGCCAACTCTGGGGTTGCGGCGCTCATCTCGCTTTATTGGCCGAGGGAGCCGGCGTACAGCTTCCGGATCATGTGGCCAGCTTGACTAAGCCGCTTCTGGCGAAGCAGAGCAGTGCACGGAAACGCTGTTTACCTTCCCGCCGAAGCGGTACCTATTTATCTACTTGCACTCTGACATGCTTTCGACATGCTAGGTTGGCAGGAACAGAGACCGAGCAATGGGAGCTCACCCTGTTGTGGGGATTCAAACCGCTGACCTTCTGATCAGCAAGCCCTAGGCTCAGTGGTTTAACCCACAGCACCACCCACGTCCCTAGGCCAAGACCTAGATGTACAGAAATGACGGAAGTGGAGTGTTGGAAGGGACCCGAAGGGCTTACCAGGCTCCGGGAAGGTTGTATGAGGGCCCCGGGACTCTCACAACCTCCCTATAGGGCCAGTAGGCAAAGCCCACTCCAGACAGGCAGGAAGAATCAAGCAGAGGTTGGGGAGCATTTGAGGGTCTTCCTGATTTTGCCTTTACATGTGGACCCCTCAAATGTAACCCTTGTGTGGTTATTGCCTGTTTGTTTGATTTACTTCAATAAAATCTTTTTAAAAAGAAAGAAACAGGATGGCATGGAAGCATAAAAACCAGGTAGAGGGTCTTCTCAGTGGTGGCACCCACACTGAGGAACGCCCTCACATCAGATGTCAAGGAACCACTATCTGACTTTTAGAAGACATCTGAAGGCAGCCCTGTTTAGGGAAGTTTTAAATGTTTGATCGTGTTTTTAATATTCTATTGGGAGATGCCCGGAGTGGCTGGGGAAACCCAGCCAGATAGGCAGGGTATAAATAAATTTATTATTATTATTATTATTATTATTATTATTATTATTATTAAATTGTCATGTTGGAAGGGACCCAAGTCCAACCCCCTGAAATGCAGGAATCTCCACTAGATCATACATGAGAGGTGGTCATTCGACCTCTGCTTATAAACCTCCAAGGAAGGATTGTCTAACAACTCTCAAGAAAGCTTTTCCTGATGTTCTTGTAACCTCAGTTTGGGAAAAGGCCTGGGCAAAGGGCCCCGTTGCAACGTCAGTCCCACCCACCACACCACCCCCAGCCTCACCTGTCTCTGGCGCTGCTCCTCTTCCACCACAATTCGTGCACCAGGTCTCTCTCCCTCCTGCACTGCTCTCCGCAAGGAACTCTGCTCCTGCCCTGTGGCCGATGGGGCCTCCAGCTTCCAAGATGCTTTCTCCTCCCTGCAAGACATCACAAGAGAGGAACTGCAGAGGCGGCACATGGTGGGGTGAGGGAAAAGGGCGACCTGCCCACCAAAGCTCACATGGTGCTTCCTGGTGAAGCCGTGATGAGTCTGGGCACAGCAGTTGTTGCACCAAAGTCAAGAGAGCTCTGGGGAACTGTCAAGGAGGGCGCCCCAAGGCCAGGCTCCAGACAGAGGAGATTTGCTAGAGAAATGAATGTGCACAGCAGCCGGTGTGGAAGGCTGGGGTTGAATCTGAAGAAGCCCGAGTTCAAATCTTTGGCCAGCCGCGAAACTCGCTGCTTGATCGCGAGTCAAAGGCAGCTGTGAGAATAATGGCAACCCCTGCTGCACCAACCTGAGAGAAGCACGGGGTGCAATTTTGACAAAAGTCAGAACAAATAAAAAGGAAAAGGGCCACATCATACCCATTCTGCTTTTGTAAGAAATTGGCATTTAACGTGGCAGCACCCAAGCTTTATACCTCGTTACATCGTGCAAGAGAGTGTATTCAGAAAGGACTCCTTCAGGTGTTCTACATGCCAGGAAATGAAATTCCTGCAGATCTGTTTTCTACGGTTGTTAACAGAGAACAACTTAAGGTTTATGTATAGAGGTTGCAATTGGGTTGAACCACAGGTACTACAAATTACATGGAAAGGGGGAGGATGTTGGGACATAGTTCCATTCCACCTTAAAAGGAACAGGCATGACTGTTGTGTGTCACATGCCTGTTTACTTCCAGCACGGTCTGCTGGGAATTTCCGTTGTATATTGCTTTTGCTATATTGCTCTTGTTGGACACGAAGGGAAGCAGACATGTTTTCCTTTGTTCCTGGACTATGCTGAATAAATGCCTGTAAATAATGCTTACACATGTCTCTGTCCGCCACTTCCGTTGTGAAGATTTATTCACTCTGCTGATAAGAACGTGCTCAGCTTCTGAATGTATTGGAGGCTCGAGTTGCTGATTGATGCTGTTCCAGAGTTCGCTCGGCTGCCGGCCAGCGGCTGGAGCCAGCTGGGGGCCTGCCAAATGCCCCCGTCTCCCCGGACACATCCCAACACCAGGTTGGTGGCCATCCCTGCCTCCAGTGGCAGGGAGTTCCATAGTTTAAGTATGCACTGCTTAGAGGAAGCGTTTCTTTGCTCTGTGCTGAAACTTCCAGCACTAAGCTTTCCCCCTGCCTCTGTGACAGGGTGAGACTCACCTGAGCTGGTGGAGCTCCATCTGCCAAGAGGCCCCGTCCTGCCTCAGAAGCTCCACCTCTTGCTTCTGCTCTTCCACCTGGGCCTTCAGGCGCGCGATCTCTGCTGTGTCCACCCCAACCTGCAGGTACTGCTGCTGGAGGTTCTTCAGCTCCACCAGCTTGGGCAGGAGAGAAGGAAAGTCAGTCAGTTTTAGTGCACATAGCCAAAGGCTGCCGCAATGTACGCAGAAGCATTCAACAATTAAAAGAAAATACAGTCATACCTCGGGATGAATACGCTTCAGCTTAAATATTTTTGGGTTGCACTCCGCAGCTACCCGGAAGTAACAGAGTGCGTTACTTCCGGGTTTCGCCGCTCGCGCATGTGCAGATGCTAAAAATGACGTCACATGCATGTGCGGAGGCGGCAAAACGCGACCTGCGCATGCGCAGCCACATCTTACGTTCGCTTCAGGATGCGAACGGGGCTCCGGAACGGATCCCGTTTGCATCCAGAGGTACCACTGTATGCTGGATTAATACAAAAAACTTAAAACATTTATATTATCAAGACATTACCTACTCTAAACAGAACTATAAAAGTATCTTAATATACAGGTTAAGACATTAAACAATAAAATTTATAGGCTAAAATACCACATGGCCACTAATATATTAAAAATAATGTTACTTAATACAATGTGCAATTATATTCAGAGTTTGGTGATAAGGATAGAATATAGCTTGATGCAGATAGGGTCAAATAAATTCATCTCCTTTACAGTTGGTGGCTATCTTGGCTATATAATTTGCTCTAATTTTCCTAGCAGCAGTTGCAAAGAGTGCTACACGCCAGGTCACATACTTATCTATGTCTGCGAGGAAATATAAAATCATGTCAGAGGGGTTCTGGCCAGGGGACCTTGTCATTATAGGTGCTAAAAATCGTTCTCTTGCTTCATTATATATGGGGCAGCGCAAGATATAATGCATAAGGTCCTCTACTTCAGGACATCCCCTAATGCAAACACGTTCGTTGGTATGCCTCTGTGTCTCCCATCTCTATAAGCAGAGTTTATTGCATTTAATCATAATTTGGAAAAGCTTTCCAAAGTTGTACAAAAGTCAGCTCATTGAAATAAGGTGTATGAGAGAAGGAAAGAGAAGAGATGGGTTAAGCCTGCCACTCGGAAGGCTCCAAGGGTCAATGTCTGCAGACCATCCCCGCGTGACGCCCTTGGGGAAAACTCACCACCTCAAGTACGGGGAACCCTCAGCCTTCCAGAGGTTGCTGAACTACAACTCCCATTATCCCTGGCCACAGGCCATGCTTGCCGGGGCTGATGGGAGTTGTAGTTCAGCAACATCGGGAGAGCCAGAAGTTCCCCACACCTGCCCATCTCTTGGTTTCAGAACTTCAGAACTTCAAGCCAAATTAACCCAGAATACAAGACTCTGTGGATCTCATTACAATTTCCCCCCTACAAAAGCTTTTAATACATTTCCCCCAGTTGCCTTTGATTGTTCTCCCTGAGTCTGACTAAAAAAATAAAATACCGTATTTTTCGCTCTGTAACACGCACCCGACCATAACACACACGTAGTTTTTAGAGGAGGAAAATCCGTAGGCATGCCACCCGTAGGCATTCCCTCCATAACACGCACAGACATTTCCCCTTACTTTCTAGGAGGAAAAAAGTGAGTGTTATGGTGCAAAAAATACAGTAAGTGTTAGGCTACGAAGAATCTCTAGTTCTCTATTATGTAGAAACCGTTTAATCATCCTATGCGCTTTTTAAATGTGGGGGGGTTGGGGGGAAGGGGTTATTGTTGTTTTTATTTTGATTATGGATTTTGTGGTTTTATATTTTGATTTTATTCTGTAAACAGCCCCAAGACCTGCAGGTATAGGGCAGTATAAAAATTCAATAAATAATAATGATTACAAACCCGAAGCAGCGCACACAAAAACTGCATTTACCAACAATCACTCAATAATATACTTCAGCTCTGTGAAAAGAAACCTGAGAGGTGGAGAAGGAATTCTGCCAAAACCCAGTGCCAGATACGTAAGAGGGAGAACCGGTTTAGGGTGCAGAACCACTCCAGATCAGGGGCAAGGAGGTCTCTGAACAGACAGCCAGCAACATGGGTTGGGGAAGTGTTTCTAAGGACTGTGGTGGAAGAGGTGCTGAGCTTGCAGAAGGTGGCAGGCTGGAGAATATACCTCCAAGACAAAACATTTTCTCCCATACAGGGCGTGTGTTCATGGATATGTTCTTACAGACTCTTTTGGACACTGTCCAGTTATGCATTATTGGAAACAAAAGGCTGACTAACTGGGAATCTGCTTTGAGCCTCTGTACTGAACCCCCAAAGGGAATTTTCCTCCCCCAGAGGCAAGTCTGTCTGCACCCTCTGCAAGGGGTGCGTGTGTATTAGAGGATAGGCGAGGCAACAGGGAGGCAGAATTAAATTCATGTAGAACCAGAACTTCAGGATTAGATCAGAGGACATATTTATTTTGTGTGTGTGAATGTCACACTCATGCCTATTAACTTACTTTTTCTACAGCTCTAGATTGGATTCTTAAGAAATATGCAATTAACTGTTACTGTTCTAAGTTCTATTGTGCTGTTTTGCTTAGTGGGTGGTGCAAACCACAACAGTGGTACCTCAGGTTACATACGCTTCAGGTTACATACGCTTCAGGTTACAGACTCCGCTAACCCAGAAATAGTGCTTCAGGTTAAGAACTTTCCTTCAGGATGAGAACAGAAATCGCGCGGCGGCAGCAGGAGGCCCCATTAGCTAAAGTGGTGCTTCAGGTTAAGAACAATTTCAGGTTAAGAACGGACCTCCGGAACAAATTAAGTACTTAACCTGAGATACCACTGTATTCGGAATAAGGCATTTTATAGGGTACGGTGGGGGGTGGCACTAGGGATGGGTTTACGGAACCAAGGGAGCAGGGGCACGAAAAACTTTAGGATCCACTACTCTAGACAGCAGGACGTGGGTGGCGTTGTGGGTTAAACCACAGAGCCTAGGGCTTGCCGATCAGAAGTTCAGCGGTTCGAATCCCCACAATCGGGTGAGCTCGCGTTGCTCGGTCCCTGCTCCTGCCAACCTAGCAGTTCCGAAGCACATCTAAGTGCAAGTAGATAAGTAGGTACCGCTTCGGCGGGAAGGTACATGGTGTTTCCATGCACTGCTCTGGTTCGCCAGAAGCGGCTTAGTCCTGCTGGCCACATGACCCGGAAGCTGTACGCCGGCTCCCTCAGCCAGTAAAGCGAGATGAGCACTGCAACCCCAGAGTAGGCCAAGACTGGACCTAATGGTCAGGGGTCCCTTTACCTTTACTCTAGACATCAGGATGTGCTGAGAATCCCCAGCTTCAAGGAAGACCCTTGAGAAAGGTGGGTTAATGAGCAGCATGTGGCAAAAACCAAGGACTCACCAGCCTGTCCCGGTCATCCTGCAGGGCAGACAAGGCCTTCTTGAGGCTGGGCACTTCGGCGAGGCTGACAGAACCGCCGGTCGCCGACTGCAGCTTGGCCTCCTCCACTTTGCGGGCCTTCTCCAGCTCGCCCATCAATCGGTCTCGCTCGCCCTGCAGGCTAGCCATGGCCTTGGAGAAGGACTTGACCTGGCCAGAGGCCCCCTCCAGGTCAGAGGCCAGGCGAACCACCTCGGCGTCTTTGACCTTCAGCTGCTGGCCGAGCTTCTCCAGTCGTGCCAGGAGGCCCTTCTCTTCCACCGACTTCCGGAGGGCCGCCAGTTCAGAGGCCAAGGCGTCTCGCTGCTCCGCAAGGCTCTTCTGCTCCTCCTGGAACCGAGCCTTCTCCTCCTGGAGGCTCTGAACCAGCAAGCGCTGCTCTTCCAAGTCCGCCGAATACTTCTTCTCCATGGCGCGGAGCTCTTCGTTGCACTCGTCCCAGCTGTCCTGGAGTGAGCTCATGGCCTTCCCGAAGGACTGGACTTGGGCCTTCAGGTCCTGGTTCTCCTCTGTGACAGCCAGGAGGCTCTGCTCCATCTCGAGGAGGTCTTTGGCCAGCTCGGCCACCCGCTCCTCCGCCGTCTCTGTCTCGTTCCGCATCAGCCCGGCGTCGTGGTGCAAGCTCTTCAGCTCCGCCTTCATCTGGGCTTCCGCCTCCTGCATCTTGCGGCTGGTGCTCTGCCGGAGAAGGGCCAGCTCCTCCTCCAGCTCCGCCGCCTGCCTCCGGGCGAGCGAGAGCTGCCCGCTCAGCTCCTCCGCTTCCTCCCCTTTGCCCAGCAGCTGCGCCTGCAGCTCCAGCAGGGGCCCGTCCTCGCGCAGGGCCGCCACCTCGCTCTGCGCCCGGGAGAGGGAGGCCGCGAGCAACTCCGCCTGCTCCCCCAGGCTGCGCTTCTCCAGCCGCAGGGCCTCCGCCGCGCGCTCAGACTCCCGCAGCTGTTCCTCCAGCGCCCGGATGCGCTCCAGCTGGGTCTTCAGCAGCTGCTTCTGCTGGCTGTCCTTGATGGAGAGCAGCTGGTTCAGGTCCTGGCGGTAGCGCACCAGTTCGGCGTCCAGCTTGGCGTTCTCGGCATGCAGGTCGTCCACGCGGCTGTGGAGGCTCCGCAGCTCCCCCTTCAGCCGGTTGTTCTCGGCCGCCGCCTCCTGGATCAGCTGGTCCTTCTCCAGGATGGCCGCCAGGTGCCGCTGCTCCAGCTGGCGGTAGTCGCCCAGGACCCGCTCCCGGTCGTCCTGCAGGGAGGACATGGATTTGGTGAAGGAGTCCAGCTGGGCCTTGTGGCGCTTGCTCTCCTCCTGGGTGCTCTGGAGCTTCCTGCCCAAATGCTCCACCTTCTCCAGGGCTTTTACCTTCTCGGCGTCCGAGGCTGCCCTCTCCTCTCCCGCCTGGCTGATCCTGGCCTCCAGCTCCTTCAGCTCCTCCTGGTGCTGCCGCTGCAGCTCCGACACGGCGGAGGAAACGGCCTCTTCCTTGGCGGCCACCAGGCTGATGATCTTCTGGTCCGTGACGCTCATCTCCGCGTGGAGCCTGTCCGTCAGGTCCTTGGATGCCCGCAGGTCGGCCTCCAGCTGCTCCCGACTCAGCCGGCTCTCTCGAAGGTCGGCCTCTTGGCTTTTCGCCGTGGCCGCCAGCCTGTCCACTTCCTCCAGGCACTTCGTGAAGGAGTCCTGCAGGCCGGCCAGCTTCTCACTCTGGCTCTGGAGCTGCGCTTCCTGTTTCTGGATCTGGTCCTGGGAGTCTCGGAGCAGCCGCTGAGCTTCCTCCAGCTGCATCACCAGCCCCCTTTTCTCCTCCTGGAGCGACTCGGCTTCCTCCAGGAGACGCTGGTGCTCCTTCTGGGCTCTGGAGTCCTGCGCCGATTTGCTGCGTTCCAGGCTGCGAAAGCAGAGAAGGGCAGGATCAGACTCAAAGCAGGAAAGTCCTCTGCCTGTCCTCACTCCCTAATCAATAAACACACAAGACGTAACTAGCTGTACGTTTGAAAAAATGATATATACTATTCATTGTATTGTAGATTTCAACAACAGCAGCTGCTACTATGCTATAAGATCCACTGTCCTGTGATATCATATATGGTATGTACGGCTGCTGACGGTTTTTATATTATTTTTGCTGTAAAAATGTGTGAGATTACGATATTGTATTTATTTGCATTACCTAGAGTTTGTACTACTGATGAAGCCCAAGACGGTGAAACAAGACTAATATTCCGGAAATCCTTGTCTTAGGCTCTGTGAAAGGATTCTGTGGAACTGCAACAACCTTTCGTGTAGATTGTTGGACTCCACGAACAGACAGGTGGAATAGACACTTTCACACATATGGACCTTATGCATAAACTGGTTAGAGAATGAACTGATCCACTGGGTCTTCTATGTTTTTCGTTGACCTTTATGAGCTACTTCTGTTGAAATCTACAATTCAATACAATAAACAGTATATATCATTTTTTCAAACCTACAGCCGGTTACATCTTGCGTGTTTATTGAATATGTTTCACGTAACCAGAGGTTTGTTGTTGTTTTGTCCTCACTCCCCATCAAAAGCAGGCAGGATCCCACGGCTAACGGAAGATTCACAAAGTAATCTAGCCAACGAATCCCATGGGGCCAAGCTGGAAGGTGTGCAGAAGATGGAAGGGTCTAGAAACTGAGCCTTATGAGGAACAGTTGAGGGAGTTGGGGATGTTTAGGCTGGAGAAGAGAAGACAGAGAGGGACTGTCAATGGAAGCTTGAGGAAGCTTGTTTCCTGCTGCCCCGGAAGGCAGAACCTGAACCCATGGATTCAGGTGACAAGAAAGGAGATTCCAGCTAAACATCCCCCCCCCCTCAAAAAGCGGTGGGCTCTCCTTCCCTGAAGGTTTTCAAAAAGAGGCTGGATGGTCGGCTGTCAGGGATTCTTCAGTTGATATTCCTGTGTTGCAGGGAATTAGATTACCCTTGTGGGTCCTTTCCAATTCTACAGCTATTGTTCTATGAACTCCGGATGAAACTAGAGCAGGGGTAAGCAACCTTTTTCAGCAGGGGGCCGGTCCACTGTCCCTCAGACCTTGTGTGGGGCCGGACTATATTTTGGGAGGAAATGAACGAATTCCTATGCCCCAGAAATAACCCAGAGATGCATTTTAAATAAAAGGACACATTCCGCTCATGTAAAAACATGCTGATTCTCAGACCGTCCGCGGGCCGGATTGAGAAGGCGATTAGGCCGCATCCGGCCCCTGGGCCTTAGGTTGCCTACCCCTGACCTAGAATAAAGCCAACATGGGGGGAATGAATGTAACAGCTGTGGTTGGACTACAACGTCCATCATCTCTGACCAGTGGTGCTGCAAGCTATGGACGATGGGAGCTGTGGTCCACGAACAGCTCTAATCACTGAACCACAACCCTTCCCTGTACACTCAGAGTCTTTTGGGGAGGGGGCAGCCACCCCCTTCCTCCCAGCGCCACCCTTCTTTACCTGGCGATGCGGCTCTGCAGGTCCTCCACCTGGGCTGCCATCTGCTTCACCTGCTCTTCCAAGGTGGCACAGGCCTGCTCCCGGGCGCGCACCTCCTGCTCCTTCTTCTCGATGGCCTCGCTGAACTTCTTCTCCCACTGCCTGGACTCGTCGATCACACGGTCCCTGTCGTCCTGCAGGGAGGACATGCTCCGGGTGAAGGCAGCCAGCTGGGCCAAGGTGTGGTTCAGGTTGCCTTGCAGCTGCTTGGCCTCCTGGTCCTTCTGGTGCAGGGATTCCCGCAGGTCCCGCGCTGCCGCCTCCGAGCGGGCCTGCTCCCTCTGCAGGGCCTGCAGCCTCTCCTCCGTGTTCCTTGCCTCCTTCGAGTGCTTGTCCTTCTCCCGCTCCAGCCGCCTCTCGAGGGCCTTCTCCTTCGCCCTCAGCTGCGCTTGGACCTCTGCTTTGCTCGCTTGGAGCTCCTCTCTGGCCTTCAGGCTCTCGGCCAAGACTCTGGCCGCCTCGCTCTGAGTATCATCCAGCGAGACTCTGCAGGCGGCCAGCTCTGCTTGGGCCTTCTGGGTGTCCTCTTCGGCCTTGGCCAAGCTCTTCCTGGCGGCTTCCAGCTCCTTCTGGAACTCACTCTGGACGAACTCCAGGGCCTTGATGGTCTTCTCCAAGCTGCTGGTTTTCTCCTGGCTTTTAATGCAGCCTTTCTGCAGCTCCTTCACCTCCTGCTGCTTCGCCCTCAGCAGCTCCTGGAGCTCCTTCACCTGTGCCCGGCCGTTGTCGCCCTTCCAGGCACCTTTCAGCTTCTCCACGTGCTCTTTCTTCCTCTCTGCATCTGCCTTCTCCTGCAGGAGATGCCGTTTCTCATCCTCCAAGCGGTCCAGGGCCCCTCGAAGGCTCTCCACCTCGCTCAGGAGCTGCTGGTTGTTGCTCTGCAAGTCCGCCACGTCCTGCTGGTAGTTCCCGATGCTCCCGTTCAGCTCCGCCAGCTGGTTCATGAGCCTCTCCTCCAGATCGTCCTTCTCAGCCTCCAAGGCCTCCTTCAGCCTCAGGGCTCCGGCAAGCTGCTCCTCTGTTTGCTGGCCAGCTCGCTCCATCTCGAGGACCTTCTCCTGCAGAGCTTCCACTTCCCAGCCTTTGGCAGCCAACAGTCCCTCCAGCACTTTCTTCTCCTCGCTCAGGGTCTCCACATCCCTCCGGACCCTGCTCAGCTCCTCCTCCGCCACCTGCCTCTTCTCCTCCAGGTCTGCAACTTGTTCAGTGAATTGCTGCAAGGACCCGTTTGTTTCGTCACGAGGAGGGCTGGCTTTGCAGATTTCGTCTTCCTGTGTGGGAGTGGCTTCTGGAGGCTGCCAACGTGATCCTGAATCCACCTGAGCCTCTAGGGGCTCCACCAAGGAGCTGGAAGTGACTTCCTCACTTTTCGCTGCCACCACCACCTCCTCCTCTTCCACATGTGCTTTGCTTTGCAGCGCCTGCCTCAAGTCCTGGATCTGCTGGTTCAGGGCGTCCTTCTCAGCCTTGAGAACCTCCAGCTGGCTGGAAAGGGATTTGCAGTCTTGCCTGGAGCTCTCCAGCTCTTCTCGGAGGTCGCCGCCTGCCCCTTCTGCCCCTTCTGCGCAACCGTCCGCAGGATGGATCTCCGCCCTCAACCGCTCATTCTCCTCCTCCAGCTCCAGGATCTTCTGCTGCTTGGACTTGGCAAACTTCCGCATCTTCTCCCGCATCCCCTCCATCTCCTGCTCGGCCCCCTGCAGGCGGGCATCCGCCTCCCTCTTCTCCGCCTCCACTCCCTTCAGCTTGAGGAAGAGCTCCTGCTTCTCCTGCCGGACGCCCTCCACCACCCGCTGCATCCTTTCCGCCTCGTCGCTGACGTTCTCGTACGACTGCAGGAGGGTCTCGTATTCCGCCTGCAGCTCCGCGTGCTTCCGCTGCCACTCGGAGAGCTCCTGGGCTTGGGAGCGCCGCAAGGCGTCTGCCTCCTCCTCCAGCCGGGCCTTCTCCTGCGTCAGGCCCTCCAGGGCCAGCTTCAGGCTCTCGCAGGAGCTGGAGACATTCTGGTTCTCCACCAGGGCTCTGTCCACTTCCATAATGAGCTTCTCCCGCTCCTCTCCGAGGGCCGCCAGCCTCTCCCCAAGGGCCACCTTCTCCTTCCCCAGCTCGGAAGCTCGGTTCTCTGCCTCTGAGAGGAGGCGGGACATCTTCTCCAGAGCAGCCTTGGTGCCGGCCAGCTCCTCCTTCAGGGCCTTGCTCTCCTTCAGCACCTCCTTCCTGGAGATGAGTGCAGCCTGCAGTTTCCTTTGCAGCTGGCTCTTGGACTGCTCCTCGGCGGCGGCCGCTTCCGACTTCTGCTGGGCTTCAGCCTCCAGGCGCTGGGACCGCTCCTTGCTCTGGGCCTCCTCCAGCTGTCCTTGCATGGCCTTGAAGGCCTCCTCTCTCTCCTGCAGCACCGCCTGCAGGCCACGCAAAGACTCGCTTTTGTCCACTAGCTGAGCATTGAGGTGTTCAATTTCTTCCTTGCTGGCCAGCTGCTTCTGCTCTTCTAAAGCTGCTTGGTGAAGCCTCAGACCCTCTTGCCTGGCAGCCTCGGCCTGGCTCTCCTCCAGCTCTCGCCCAAGGCTTGCTGCACGGGTTTCGGCCTGGCGGCAGGCTTCCTTCACTGTTTCCAACTCAGCTACCAACTGCCCGACTTGCTCCTGGAGCTGCAGAGCTGCCTCAGACCTGCTCCTGAGCTCCCCTTCCAGGTGCCTGACCTGGGCTTCCAGCTCCCCTTTCTCAGCCTTGAGCTTCTCAAGGTCTGCCTTGAGTGCTTCCACAGCTGCAAAATCTTCGGCCGCCATGGAGCTTCCAGGGGCCGGATCTTCAGGAGGGAGAGAGGCCTTCTCCAGGGCCTGGCTCAGATCCTGGAGCTGACCTTGCAGCTTCTCCTTCTCTCGGCTCTGCTGCTCAAACTGCTCCTGCAGGAGACCGTAGTCTTCCTTCTGCTGCTTGAGCTGCTCGCGGTGATGGCGGTTCTTCTCCTGGGCCTTCTTGATGGTGTCTTTGCGGGAGGCCAGGGCTTCCTGGAGCTTCCTCTGCAGCTGCTCCCTCTCCTGCTCCAGAGTGCAGATCCTCTCCTCCAGAGCACCCCTCGGCTCTCCTTCCAGGCTGGGTTCAGCAGTGCTGTCTGACGGAGGAAGAGCAGGAGGAATGGCGGAGACCTCCATGCTTTCTCTGGCTGGTGCCTGTTTCTCGGAGGCTGAGCTGCAGCCCTCAAGTTCAGCTCGCAAGTCACCGATGAGGAGGTCCTTCTCCTGCACACTCTGCCGAAGCTCCCCGACCACAGCCTGCAGCGCAAGCACAGCGGACTCCTTTTCCCCCAAGATGCGCTGCAGCTCGGCCTCCTTTTCCAGAACCAGCTGGCCCAGAGAAGCAGCCCTGCCTCGCCTTGCAGGGCGCCCGTTGCCTTCTGCGCTTACGCTGCTCTCAGGGGGTTCCTCTTCCTCTCCATCCTTATGGGCCTCTGGGCCTCTGGCCCCAGGCCTTGCAGGCTCCTCGCTCCCTGCTTCCAGTGCCTTCTCCAGTTTGTGGACCTTGCTCAGGAGCTCCTTCCTGCTGACAAGAGCTGCCTGCAGCTTCTTCCGGACGAGCTCGTTTTCCTTCCGCAACGCTTCCGCCTCCTCACTGGTGGGCGAAGATCTCTCCTCCAGCTGCTCGGGCACCTTCTTTTTCTCCTCCTCCTCCGTCCCCACGCCCTGCTCTCTCGTCTCCTTCCTTTCTGCCACCAGACTCAGCTGTTCCGTCAGGCTCGCCAACTCCTTCCCCATCAAGAACTTCTCCTCGTTCAGCTGCACCATCCGGCTCGACATGCCCATGCTGACTTCCGCCATCCGCTGCTCCCGCTCCGCCACGTCCAGCCGCAGCCTCTCCACCTCGGCAGCGCTCTCCAAGAGGAGCCCCTGCAGCCGGGCGGCCTCCGACTCCTTCGACGCGAGGCTCTGGGAGAGCTCCTCGGCCTGGGCGGAGGCCTCCTGCAGCCGTCCTGACAGCACCTGCCTTTCCTGCTCCCCCTCCTCCAGAGAGCCTCTCAGGCTCCTCCCCTGCAGGTCCTGCTCCGCCAGGCGGCGCTGCGTCTCGTCCAGGTCCTTCTGCAGAGCGGCAATCTTCACCTCCTTGGACTTGGCCTCGTTCTGCAAGCTCTGGAGCTGCTCCTGCAGCAGGGCCAGCTGGGACGCC
This sequence comes from Podarcis bocagei, assembly GCF_964188305.1. Classification (NCBI taxonomy): domain Eukaryota; kingdom Metazoa; phylum Chordata; class Lepidosauria; order Squamata; family Lacertidae; genus Podarcis; species Podarcis bocagei. The sequence continues at coordinate 4,720,112 of NC_138135.1, forward strand.
CCACTCTCGTGGTTGGAGAGCCGCCGCTTCTCCGAGTCGGCCAGGTCCCCTTCCAGCTGCCTCACCTGCTCCTCCAGCTCCTTCTGCTGGGACAGGAGCTGATCCCTCTCGGCACGGATAGTGTCCACAGCCCCAGAGGAATCCTCTGCCAGCTGCTGCAGCAGCCTGATTTCTGTGTCCCTCTCTTCCAAGACCCCCTTATGGAGCTGCTCTGCTTCCCGCAGCCCGGCAATTTCGAGATGCAACCTTTCCAGTTCTTGCGTTGCCAGAGAAGGCTCCTTAGCTGCTTCTCTGTCCTCCGTGGAGAGGTCGTCTTTCCCCAAGAGTGTCTCCGGAAGGGGAGAGGACTCCTCCTGAATTTCTACGGTGACCAGCGAGCTGCTGCTCGAATCGCTCTGGGTGAGGACCACCCCGTCTTCTTCTCCACCACTGGCTTGTGACTCCCCTGGCGGCGGAGGCTCAACTCCGGCAGGGTCCTGAAGCTGCCTCTTCAAGAACGCAATCTCTTCCTGCGCCTCCTGCATCTCCAGCATCAAGACGGACAGATCTTTGTGTTTCTTCGCAGAAAGGTAATCCAGGACACCAGGGGGTGTGTTGTCCGTGGCCTCTGGGCTGGGCTGAAATGAGAAGAAGGGGGAGTTTAGTTCTCCAGCAAGGCAGTTTGAGGAATGAGCACGGCAGAGGGAATCAGAGCTCCCATCTCTGCCACCTCCCTCCATGACTGTAGCACGGGGATGACAGGGGACCTATTTTATTTTTATTTTATTATTATTATTATCATCATTATTATTATTACTTTGAGCATTTGTAGCCTGCTCATTGGCTGAAATGCTTCCACGGTGGCTTTCATACAATCAAGACAGTCCCTTCCTGCAGGTTTACTAGTCAAACACGACACACAAGGGGAAAGGGACAGGGAGGGAAGAGGAAAAGTATTGCAGGGCTTTTGTTAAAAAAAACAACAACAGAGATAATTCAAGAAAGCAAATCCAGGAGATGGAAGCGGGGCAAAGGGGGGGGGGTCCTACCTGAGCTAAGGCAACAGGATCATCTGGTGAGCAGAGGCCTTCAACGCTGTTGCTTCCCAGACCGTCAGGCACACCTAGCCAAAGAACACAGGAGAGAGTCAGCTGCAGAAAAAGCCAGCACTTTTAACTATTTGAAAGTTTTAAATTATTGATATTAATTTTTCAAAGTGACAGTTTTGACCTACAAAGCTTTAAACGGCTCAGGACCGCAATACGTCAAGGATCCCCTCTCTCCATATGAACTGACTCAGTCCCTGCCATCATCCTCTGATGCCCTTCTGCGTGTGCTCCCTCCATGAGAGGTCCCGAGCAGTGGCGTAGCGTGGGTTGTCAGCACCCGCGGCAAGGCAAGTAATTTGCGCCCCCTAACCCATGGATTTTAGTAGGGGCAGAGAGCTGCGAGTGCGAGAGCGCCCCCCCCGACGTAGCGCCCGGTGCGGCCGGCCCCCCCTGCACCCCCCACGCTACACCGCTGGTCCCGAGGCCTTTTCTGTGGTGGCTCCCCACTTGTGGAAAGGTGAAAGCAGGTCCCCTAAGTGCCTCCCCCCTCAATGCCTGCACCGCACAGCTTTGAGATGCTTACTGCCAGGCCCAGGGGAAGGGTCATCAACTCCAGACGGCAGCCCCAAAGATTGCATTTCAACGCCTGTTTCAGCACAGCTGACCTTCTGGGAGAAAAGAGAAGAGAAAAAGGGAAGCATTTTATTATTATTTATTTTATAAAATTTGTATACTGCTTGATTGTAAAAAAACAACTACCAACCACCTCAAAGCAGCTTATACAAAAAGAATGAAATAATAAATTAAGATCAATAAATTTAAACTTTCAAAGTAACCATGGACAAAAAGCAGATTAAAATTCATATCTACTTTCTAAAGATCTGAGAAGGCTTGTCTAAACAACAATGCTTTTAGCAGTCACCAAAAAGAGTTTGGTGATGGCGCTACCGGCTATCAATTGGCAGGGAGTTCCAAAGTGTAGGGGCTGCCTTACTAAAATATCGAGTTTCTTGTCGCACTTGTAACAGTGCCAGCTCTGCCGATTGAAGTGGATGACTAGCCATGTGTGGGGTAAGCTGATCCCATAGGCAAACAGGTCTTGAGTTTTACCAACCACCAGACTGGCTGCAGCACTAGACAGAAACTGTCTCCTTTGCAGAAAACCCACATCAAGGGGACAAGCTGACTGTATATGAAGAATTCTCATAACCTCAGCTTGGTGTTCTCTTTTTAACACAGCTCTGTTTTTCCTAGTGGATTCGTTCCCCTCCTGCAGCAACCATTTGCCACACCCTCAAAGCTCCTTGCAAGAAGCTTTTGTACTGCCCTTCCTGACTGTTGTGACTCATCACTGACCAAATCTCATGGCTCCCCTGCCTGCAGATAGGAAGATATTTTGCTCTGCTGAGCCTGAAGCCTTTGAAGGAAGGGAAAGATGAATGGAATTAAATCCCAAGGGCAGAGCGCTACTGATTTTCCCTCCAGGCTGGGGGGGAACCTCAGCAGACCCCTCCACAAGGCAAGTAACCCTCATGAACTGGGCTTCCTCCGACAGCAGTGGCAAGTTTGTGATGCCAGAATTCAGGGTTCGGGGAGCCAACTGCAGCACAGCAAGCCGCACTTGGCGTAACTTTCAGACATCTTTGCGACTCTCTCAGTCATTTCTACAGAACTCCTTTCATGGATTTGAGGCTACTGTCTGTTTGGAAACCACTTTGAGTTTTTTCCAACAATCAAGCGGAATATAAATTTTATGAAACAATATATGGTTCGCTTTAATCTACTGGTCTGATACTTGCTCCTAAAAAGACCCCCCAAGATGTCATTTTGATTAGCGTTCCTTCAGATGCCAATGATACATGTACCGTATTTTTCCATCTATAAGACGCCCCCATGTATAAGACGCCCTCTATTTTGGGGGAGTCAGATTTAAGAAAATGGGGGGAGATGGCCCAGAGTATAAGACGCCCCCAAATTTTAGGGTGTATGTGTGTGTATATACACATATACAAACACACACATACATGAATGATGCCTGAGCTACAAGAAAAATGCAAATACAGCAGGAGTTTCTCATTCAGGACAGGTGAAAAGGAGAGCTGTTCTTTGCCAGTGGAAATTAGAGGCAGCTGTGCATTTTGCTACACTTGATCTTAGCCAAAAGGCTGAGAAGCGATTGCATTTTGACTCTCCCAAAGAACCGTCTGGCTGCAGAGGGGCCAGGGAACTGCAGCGGCTTGCCAAGAGAAAAAGCTGAGAGCATGAAAGATACTCTGCACATGCAAAATGTAGGGGAAACACAAGGGGAGAAGGGTCACCTCTGAGGAAGCAACGGCAGTGCTGAAAGCCCAGTTAAGAGGGTGGGCAAAACTCCAGGTGAAATTCCTAAGCGTTCTCTCTCTCTGTGTCCCATGTTAAGCCTCCTAATAATAACCCAGCAAAGAGGATTGCTGGGTGCAGCCAAGAGCGCAGCTTAGAAGGAGCCGTTCTCAGGCAAAGTGCTTAGCCTACTGGAAGGGCTTCTTCGTCCATTCTACTTTTGCTCGGAGGTTACCTGGTTTGACTCTGCCGAAACCACAGGGAATTCGAGCCTCTTTTCCAGCATGGCAACTTTGGAGCGGAGGGTCTCTGAAAAGGCAGAGGAGGGAAGAGAGGTGTTAATCAGAAGAAGAAGACAAGGAGGAAGCGGGATCTGGAAGGAGGCCGGAGTTTGGGGTCAGAGCTGTAAATGGAGTGGTGTCAGGCCAGGCCAGGCCAGGCCATGAGCTCATATCCTCTCTGGAGAAAGGAGGGTTACAGGATGTCCTGGAAGAGGTGATGACACAGGGACACGCTTCTCAAGAGCGATGCTTTCTCAAGGGAAAGTAAAAGCTCAACAGGATTGAGGCTCTCTGCAAAGGATGAGGACGGGAAGACTGGGAGGGGAGCATTTCAGGGAAATGGCGCAATTTTCCCTACGGGGGACTCGGGGTTGTTAGCATAATTGCCTTCATGAATTTGTCTGCATTGCATTTAAAGCCATCCAGGTTGAGGCCATCCCCTTTCACCTTTGGAACAGGTTCCATAGTTTAACTATGACGAAGGGCTTCCTTTTATCTGCCCCAAATCTTCAGCTTCCTAAAGGTAAAGGGACCGCTGACCATTAGGTCCAGTCGTGGCAGACTCTGGGGTTGTGGCGCTCATCTCGCTTTACTGGCCAAGGGAGCCGGCGTACAGCTTCCGGGTCATGTGGCCAGCATGACTAAGCCGCTTCTGGCGAACCAGAGCAGCGCACGGAAACGCCGTTTACCTTCCTGCCGGAGTGGTACCTATTTATCTACTTGCACTTTGACGTGCTTTCGAACTGCTAGGTTGGAAGGAGCAGGGACCGAGCAACGGGAGCTCACCCCGTCGCGAGGATTTGAACCGCTGACCTTCTGATCAGCAAGTCCTGGGCTCTGTGGTTTGACCCACAGCGCCACCCGCGTCCCAATTCAGCTTCCTAGGATGTCCCTGAGCCCTAGAACTCTCCATGCCACACATCACTCCATAAACTTCTATGAAATTATCTGCTCTTTGGCCCCGAAGATAAAAAAAAGTCTCAAATTGGGGGGGGGGGTGCTCTGCCTGATGCTGAGCATGCCTTCTTGGGTTCTCAACTAGCAGAATCCACTTGCTTTGAAGAGGCGGATCACAGGAGAACAGGGGGCCTCTCCCTTGCAAGGTTGTTAAGGGTCTATTCATCTGTTGCCTTAAAAAACACACACACCTGCATGTGAAATCTTAAAAACCCATCCAGCTTAACAATAGAAGGGGCACCACCCCCTCCAAGCGCAAACACCCACTTGCGCTGCAACAAACATGATTATCGTAATCTCTCAGGAGTCTGGCTGTGTCAAGATCTCTGCCAAGAACACTCTGAATTATCCCGGCTGTGTGCAAACCCTGTACAAGATCAGCACACACAAGTGATGTGTGTGTGCATAGAGACCTTGGAAGGCCCGATCCAAGAGGCGAAGTCCAAGTTGGAGCACAGGACTCAAGAACTGGGTCGGCTTTTGGTTGGCCAGGCGCAAGCCAGCAGGCAGGAATTTTAACTGGGTTCAGTGAGTGTTCCACTGAATACACTGTTGGGGGTTAGTTTCTTTTTAAGGGTGCCATCTACCCACAAGCCTGGGCCCTTGCAAAGGAGAGGGGCTGGAAAGCTGAACAAAAACTCATAGTCTTATCATACGAGGCCCATCTCTATTTCCCCCCTTCCCAAGAGAGGGTTAAATAAGAACGGGGCCTTTTTCTGTGGCGACTCCCCAGTTGTGAAATGCTCTCCCTGGCACCATCACTGCATGTCTTTAGGTGCCAGGCAAAAACATTCCTCTTTGCCCAGACCTTAAATAACCTCTTGCCTATTAAAGGTGGAGGAAGCTGTTACCACACTCCTTGGCAGCAAATTCCACTGTCGAACAGCTCTTACTGTCAGGAAGTTCTTCCTAATGTTTAGGTGGAATCTTCTTTCTTGTAGTTTGGATCCATTGCTCCGTGTCCGCTTCTCTGGAGCAGCAGAAAACAACCTTTCTCCCTCCTCTATGTGACATCCTTTTATATATTTGAACATGGCTATCATATCACCCCTTAACCTCCTCTTCTCCAGGCTAAACATGCCCAGCTCCCTTAGCCGTTCCTCATAAGGCATCATTTCCAGTCCTTTGACCATTTTGGTTGCCCTCGAGGCTTGACAACCATATGTCAGGAGTGCTCTGATGGTGTTTCCTGCTTGGCAGGGGGTTGGACTCGATGGCCCTTGTGGTCTCTTCCAACTCTATGATTCTATGATTCTACAATGATTTTATTATGATGCTGTGTATTGTTATACTCTGTACTATGTTTTTACTATTATGCTGTGTAAGGTATGTTCTTAACGTTGTACACCACACTGGGGTCTTTGGATTAAGGGTGGTATATTTATCAGTATCACCACCCTCCAGCCCGTTGAACCCATAGCTCTTCTCCCTTTCCCTGGAACCATTAGCAGTTGCTCTTCATCTTAATCTATTTATACGGGATTCCTGGGGGGAAGCCACACAGCCCTGGCTGGAGAAAGCAGATCACAAACAGGTTTTAGAAGGTGGAAAGTGGCGAAAGAAGAAGGAGAAAGGTACCATTTTCGGCTTGCAGAGCTTCCAGAGTCTTGCGCTGCTCATCTTGCCAGGCATTTCTTGCAAAAGCTGCTGCGTCCTCTCCAGTGGCCAGCTGCAGAGCAGAAGGACACAGAGAACACAAATTAACTTTTGCAGATTGATGTGGGAAATAGATGGAATGGAGTGATGAAGGGACACATGCACAGCTGGTGGGGGCTAGAAACAGGCTGGTCTGCCCCTCCCTGGTTTGCTGGGGCCTTCGGGGAAGCAGTTACCTCGTTCGGCGTAGAGAGCTGCTTTCCTTCCTGAGCTGTAAGTGCTTTGGGTTTGGCCTGTGAATGGTCAGACTCCTTGGGCCTTTCTGGGAGCTCCCCTGGGGAAACAAACACGGAAGGTTAGTTTCCCAGCAACATCTAGAGCCAGCGCCACCTCTTCTGCCCCAGCGCTAACAAAGGGCTGTGTCATCCTGCACCTTACACTTGCGGAATTTGCTTTTCTGTCAATGAGTGGGTGTCACCAGGACTCAGCTTTCACTCTGTAAAAGAAGGACAAGCTTCCATTCAGAGAGCTGCCCTCGGGTCCACTTTCAACAGCCTGGAGACAAAGGCTGCCAAAAGGCACAGCAATCAGGATGGCGGCTCTGCAAGCTGACCTGTTCCTCAAGCCAATGCACCACCGCCGTCCCAAGCAAACCCCCCAAATGGTGCCAAACTCAAGCCTCGAACAACATAACTAGTGTCAGACAAGGTCCCAGGAGACCAGGGTTTAAATCCTCATTCCGCCATGAAATTTGCTTGGCGACCCTGGGCCAGCCACCGTGTCTCAACCTGGCCCACCTCACAGGGTTGTTGTGAGGATAAACTGGAGGGGGGAAGGTGAACCACGTGTTAGGATTCTTGCTCCGTGTTTGCAGTCATGAGATTGTTGTCTATCACATGACGGTGTATGTTTTCATTCCACATAGTGGGAAGTGACGGAGACAGGATGTTTATGTTACTGTGTTCCGTGAAGTGGGACTATTGTCCTTTGTCCTTTCTCTTTTTGCTGTCTGATGAGAAAGAGGAAGGAGCTAAGTCAGAATGCTAGGAGTGTATTATATGTAAATAAACGTAGATTAGCCAAAATGCTGTGCTACCGAGTTCTGTTACGCAAACTGCAAATACTCTGCAGGATCGTAAGTGTGCTGATGCCTCTTGGTATCAGTCGCTGTGATGTTCGGGCTGAAGAAAGCTTTTGAAGCTCCCAAACGATCGACCAGGAGGGAGAGAACATGCCAGTCGGGAATGTGTCTCTGCCAGGGTCCTACACGCGAGTAGGACGGTCCTAGCACTACGTACACCACCTTGAGCGCCTTAGAGGAAAAGGTGGTTTATAAATGTAAATTTTTTTCAAAAAAAACAGAAGAACAAATACAGTCAAATCTCATGTTATGTCCGCTTCATTTTACATTCTTTCAGGTTACGTCCCGCAGCAACCCAGAAGTACCGGAAAGGGTTACTTCCAGGTTTTGCTGCTTGCGCAGATGCACAAAATGACATCACGTGCATGCGCAGAAGCGGCGAATCACAACCCGAGCGTGCGCAGACGCGCCACTGTGGGTTGTGTTCCTTTCATGTTGCAAATGGGTCTCCGGAACGGATCCCGTTCGCAATCAGAGGTTCCACTGTATCTAGCACCGATCATTCCAACACAGTGAACAGATGCAAACCTTGAAAAACTGCTCCCGCCTCCCAAGATTCCAGAATTTGTCCTTTCAAGAATTCAGGCCTATTTCCATTAACCCCCGAGATCTCTGCAGACGAAGGCCTGCTTCCTGACCTTGCTGTGCCAAAGAGCCATCCTCAGAGGAGTGCTCCAGCGGCCGCTCTGCGTTCTGCCGCAGGTGAGCGTTCTCCGACTGCAGAGCCTCATAGCTGGAGCGCATATCCTGCTCTGCTCTTTGGAGCGCAGCAATCTCTTGGCTCTTCTCTGCCATTTCCCCCGCGTGTCTCTCCTCCGCATCTCGGCTCTGGCGCTCGCAGTCTGCTCTCGTTTGGGCGAGCTCCTGAGAGAGCCGCTGCACCTCCTCCTGTGAGCGGTGGGAGGCCAGCTTCTGCTCTGCCAGTTCCAGTTCCAGCCTCTCCACCAGGCTCTGGGACTCCTGCCTCTCGGAAGCAGAGGTGCTGTGCAGGGAATCCAGCTCCTCCTCCACCTTCTGGAGTCTCTCTGAAAGGACCTTGGGAAGTAAAGAGGAGAACACACATGCCTTTCAGGGGTGCAAAGCGATTTTTGTGTATGCACAGAACCCTGGGAAGACCTTTTCCGTGTGCCTCCCCCTCAAGAGGTCTGGAGGGTGGAAACACAAGAACAGGGCCTATTCTGCAATGGCTCCCATTTGTGGAATGCTCTCCCCTAGGATGCTGACCTGTTGCCTTCATTATGCACCTTTAGGCTCCAGGCAAAGAAGTTCCTCTTTAATCAGACCTTTGGCTGTTTGACATCCTATATCCTTTCCAATGTGTTTGTGGAAGGGGAGTTATTGGTTTGTGGATTTGTTGTTGTGCATTTTGTGTTTCATCTTGTATTTTTATGCTATGAACTGCCCTGAGACCGACGGACTGAGGGCGGCATACAAATTTAATAATAATACGGCGGTACCTCAGTTCTTGAACGTTATCTGTTTCAGAAGACCGTTCAACTTCCAAAACATTCGAAAACCGAGGCACAAAGGGCAGCCGGCGAATTAAACTGAGTAAATTGAAAAACACTCAGCAGAAGCCGTTCAAAAACGGAAGCATTATTTCGGCATTTGGGTTCGATACATTCATCAATGGAGACGTAGGAGAACCGAGGTACCACTGTAGTAAGATGCGATTGTATTGCACTGCAGAACTGAGTGTCAAAGAGACATTGTCAACAGTCTATAGAGAATTCTTCCCCTGGAGTCTTGGAGGGGGGAAGTCTCCTGCTTTACGCTGATGTATGTGACTTCCCTGAAATGCTGATCTGCTAGGACTACCGTATTTTTCCGTGTATAAGACGATGTTTCCTTAGAAATAACAGGCAAAAATTGTGGTCATCTTATACATGGATAGCAGAGGGAGGACGTGCGATTGGTGGCAGCAGCCAGGAGGGGATTGGCAGCGCCGATTGGGCGTGTGACTGGTTGCTGTGGCAAGGCCTGCTGATGATTGGCTGTGGCTACGGCACTTGTGCGGTCTATTTACGGTAGTGGCGAGGTGTGTGTGCAATCAGCTGTGGTTGTGTCTAATGTGTATGCGGGCTGCTCAGTCCCCACCTCCCAAAAAATACACAGGAAAATATGGTATTTGCTCAGTGGGCAATTGGCTAGAACATGGGTAGACAAAATAAGACCCGGGGGCCAGATCCAGCCCAACTGCCTTCTAAATCCGGCCCACGGATGGTCGGGGAATCAGGGTGTTTTTACATGAGTAGAATGTGCCCTTTTATTTAAAATGCATCTCTGGGTTATTTGTGGGGCCTGCCTGGTGTTTTTACATAAATAGAATGTGTGCTTTTATTTAAAATGCATCTCTGGGTTATTTTATTATCTTGGCCCAGTATACCTGAAGGAGCGTCTCCACCCCCATCGTTCTGCCCGGATGCTGAGGTCCAGCGCCAAGGGCCTTCTGGCGGTTCCCTCACTGCAAGAAGCAAAGCTACAGGGAACCAGGCAGAGGGACTTCTCGGTGGTGGCGCCTGCCCTGTGGAACGCCCTCCCATCAGATGTCAAGGAAATAAACCACTATCTGACTTTTAGAAGACATCTGAAGGCAGCCCTGTTTAGGGAAGTTTTTAATGTGTGACATTTTAGTGTATTTTTTGTCTTTGTTGGAAGCCGCCCAGAGTGGCTCGGGAAACCCAGCCAGATGGGCGGGGTACAAATAAATTATTATTATTACTATTTGTGTGGCATAGGAATTCATTCATATTTTTTTTCTTTTTCAAAATATAGTCCAGCCCATATGGTCTGAGGGACAGTGGACAGACCCACGGCTGAAAAGGTTTGCTGACCCCTGGGCCAGAATGTGTTGCATCACAGCTTGTCACACACTGGGCTCCAGGTTTCGTGGTACCATCCGCCAATGAGCAAAGGATGGAGAGGGTTGATGGGTCGACAGTCCCGCTTTGCAGCAGAGGGAGTGGAAGCCTCTGACCCTTTCCAGCTCTTATCGTCCTGAATGTAAGTACCTGTTTCTGCTCTTCGGTAATGTTCAGCTCCTGCTGCAACAATTCCACCACCTGCGTCCGCCCCAGCAAGGCTGCCTCCTGCTCCTCCAGCTTCCGTTGCAACAGCCGCAGGTTCTGAGACAGAGAGAACACCAGTTTTGCCAGGCTCAGAGGCACAAATCCAGAGATCACAGCACGGACCTTTCACTTGCGGGCTTCTTTGTCTCTGGCTCTCCTCGCCTGAGCCCTCCAACCCCTTTTACGGGCCCAGATTGGGGCGCGTATCTCACCCCTCACCCCCAAACCTCTGCCAACGCACCTGCTGCATTTCCGCTTCCAGATCCGAACGGGCGGCTAGCTGGTGCAATTCGGCCTGGTGCTGGTGGGCCTGTTCCTTCAGGAGAGAGTCCTTCTTCTGAACCTCCTCTTGCAGAGTGCTGAGCTGCCAACAGAACACACTAGTTAAAAAGTTGCTAGCAGGAATGCCCTGTGCCTTTGGAGTCAAAAAGGTTTTTCAAGGAGCAAAGAAACTCATACAGTGGTACCTCGGGTTACATACGCTTCAGGTTACAGTCTCCGCTAACCCAGAAATAGTACCTTGGGTTAAGAACTTTGCTTCAGGATGAGAACAGAAATCGTGCTCCGGCGGTGCGGCGGCAGCAGGAGGCCCCATTAGCTAAAGTGGTGCTTCAGGTTAAGAATAGTTTCAGGTTGAGAACGGATCTCCGGAACGAATTAAGTACTTAACCTGAGGTACCACTGTATTAGTATTTTAAATCTAGTCCAGCAACCTGTCTATGGGAAGCCCACAGACAGGACCTGAAAACTATCAGGCAACAAAATTATCCTCCCCGCTTGTGATCCCTCGGAAACTGGCATTCAGAGGCAAACTCCCTCCAACAGTGAACATAGCATTTGCAGCTAGTAAAGGTAAAGGGACCCCAACCGCTAGGTCCAGTCGTGGCCGACTCTGGGGTTGCGGCGCTCATCTCGCTTTATTGGCTGAGGGAGCCGGTGTACAGCTTCCGGGTCATGTGGCCAGCATGACTAAGCCGCTGCTGGCGAACAAGAGCAGCGTACGGAAACGCCATTTACCTTCCCGCCGGAGCGGTACCTATTTATCTACTTGCACTTTGACGTGCTTTCGAACTGCTACGTTGGCAGGAGCAGGGACTGAGCAACGGGAGCTCACCCCGTCGCAGGGATTCGAACCCCCGAATCCCCTCCGACAGTCATCCAAGTTGATGACCACCATCGCTTCCTGCAGATGGGAGTTCCATAGTTTTACTATGTGCCGTTTGAAGAAGTATCTCCTTTTTTCTGTGCTGTTCAATGCACTGAGGCATTACCTTTGAATGCATCTCAGAATAAACTGCTGAGAAGCCAGTGGCAGGAGGTGGCCACAACCCAACTCGACGTACAGAGAGTTCCATTTATTTATTTATTGCATTTACATCTCATCTTTTTCTGCAAGGAGCTCAAGGTGGCGTACGTGGTTCTCTCCCTCCTCATTTAACCCCCACAACAACCCTGTGAGGTAGGTTAGGCTGAGAGGAAGTGAGTGACTCCCAAAGCGACATGGAGAACTTCATGGGATTTGAACCCTGGTCTCTTAGGTCCTAGCCCAACTCCTTAACCTCTATGCCGCAATTCCAAATTCTGCCCTTGCTCAAACGAGTCCCAGAATGCCAAAAGTAGTGACTAAGATACAGTGGTACCTCGGGTTACAGACGCTTCAGGTTACAGACTCTGCTAACCCAGAAATAGTAGAATCATAGAACCATAGAATCATAGAGTTAGAAGAGACCACAAGGGCTATCGAGTCCAACCCCCTGCCAAGCAGGAAACACCATCAGAGCACTCCTGACATATGGTTGTCAAGCCTCTGCTTAAAGACCTCCAAAGTAGGAGACTCCACCACACTCCTTGGCAGCAAATTCCACTGTCGAACAGCTCTTCCTGTCAGGAAGTTCTTCCTAATGTTTAGATGGAATCTTCTTTCTTGTAGTTTGGATCCATTTCTTCGTGTCCACTTCTCTGGAGCAGCAGAAAACAACCTTTCTCCCTCCTCTATGTGACATCCTTTTATATATTTGAACATGGCTATCATATCACCCCTTAACCTCCTCTTCTCCAGGCTAAACATGCCCAGCTCCCTTAGCCGTTCCTCATAAGGCATCATTTCCAGTCCTTTGACCATTTTGGTTGCCCTCGAGGCTTGACAACCATATGTCAGGAGTGCTCTGAAATCTTAAAAACCCATCCAGCTTAACAATAGAACAGTACCACCCCCTCCAAGCGCAAACACCCACTTGCGCTGCAACAAACATGATTATCGTAATCTCTCAGGAGTCTGGCTGTGTCAAGATCTCTGCCAAGAACACTCTGAATTATCCCGGCTGTGTGCAAACCCTGTACAAGATCAGCACACACAAGTGATGTGTGTGTGCATAGAGACCTTGGAAGGCCCTGACCCAAGAGGCGAAGTCCAAGTTGGAGCACAGGACTCAAGAACTGGGTCGGCTTTTGGTTGGCCAGGCACAAGCCAGCAGGCAGGAATTTTAACTGGGTTCAGTGAGTGTTCCACTGAATACACTGTTGGGGGTTAGTTTCTTTTTAAGGGTGCCATCTACCCACAAGCCTGGGCCCTTGCAAAGGAGAGGGGCTGGAAAGCTGAACAAAAACTCATAGTCTTATCATACGAGGCCCATCTCTATTTCCCCCCTTCCCAAGAGAGGGTTAAATAAGAACGGGGCCTTTTTCTGTGGCGACTCCCCAGTTGTGAAATGCTCTCCCTGGCACCATCACTGCATGTCTTTAGGTGCCAGGCAAAAACATTCCTCTTTGCCCAGACCTTAAATAACCTCTTGCCTATTAAAGGTGGAGGAAGCTGTTACCACACTCCTTGGCAGCAAATTCCACTGTCGAACAGCTCTTACTGTCAGGAAGTTCTTCCTAATGTTTAGGTGGAATCTTCTTTCTTGTAGTTTGGATCCATTGCTCCGTGTCCGCTTCTCTGGAGCAGCAGAAAACAACCTTTCTCCCTCCTCTATGTGACATCCTTTTATATATTTGAACATGGCTATCATATCACCCCTTAACCTCCTCTTCACCCCTTAACCTCCTCTTCTCCATGCCCAGCTCCCTTAGCCGTTCCTCATAAGGCATCGTTTCCAGGCCTTTGACCATTTTGGTTGCCCTCTCTGGACACGTTCCAGTTTGTCAGTGTCCTTCTTGAACTGTGGTGCCCAGAACTGGACACAGTACTCCAGGTGAGGTCTGACCAGAGCAGAATACAGTGGCACTATTACTTCCCTTGATCTAGATGCTATACTCCTATTGATGCAGCCCAGAATTGCATTGGCTTTTTTAGCTGCCGCGTCACACTGTAGTACCTTTGCTTAAGAATTCTGCTTCAGGATGAGAACAGAAATCACGCAGCAGCAGCGGGAGGCCCCATTAGCTAAGGTGGTACCTCAGGTTAAGAACAGTTTCAGGTTAAGAATGGACCTCAGGAACTAATTAAGTTCTTAACTTGAGGTACCACTGTATTACAAAAAGCCTTCACAACCTCCTCCTGATGTTTGATGTCTTATCGTGGTTTTTAATATTCTGTTGGGAGCCACCCAGAGTGGCTGGGGAAACCCAGCCAGATGGGCAGGGTATAAATAATTGTTGTTGTTGTTGTTGTTGTTGTTTCCTCCCTACCTGGGTCTGTGCTTCCTCCAGGCTTCTTGTTTTTGCGTCCAGCTCTTCCTGCAGCTCCTGACACCGCCTTTGCAGAAGCTCGGTCTCCTCTTCCCGCTCATCCCGCGTCCCTTGGTCACTCTGAAAAGGAGGCAGCGAGTTACTGAAAGGGAGTGATCTGTGAACAGCATACTTCTGACTGGGAAAGAAGAGGTTCGGTTAACCCACTGGCCAAACACTTCTGAGCATTTTTTTAACGCATTAGCTTCATTAGAACACAAACATGGCTTTGAAAGGATATATGATTTCTGACATGATTGAGAATCGTAGAGCCAGGGACGGAGAACTTTAAAGCATTAAAATCGGGATGTGGAAAACATGGAAACAACGAGGAGAGACAGGACTGAGATTTGGAGATATGCTTCAGAGGTCCAGACTATGGGAAGCCCCGAAAAATCAACAAATACAATTTGGATTGTAGCTTGGCCTTTTTTATTTTAGTTTTTTGTTTTAATTGGATTATGATTGGATATGTTAACTGGATACTTTTTATTGGAAAATTAATAAAAATGATTTTTTTAAAAAAATAACGCTAACATGACTTTTCCCTTGACTCGTCATAATTTAATCTTGTAGCTAAAGCTTTCTAGATGTGAAAAGAGGCACACTGCCAGTCCTCACTGATAATAATAATAATAATAATAATAATAATAATAATAATAATAATAATAAAAATTTTATTTATATCCCGCCCTCCCCGGCCAAAGCCGGGCTCAGGGTGGCTAACAACAATAAAACAGTACAACAGTACAACACAACACTCTAAAATCATTCATTATAAAATTAATTCAAATAAACCACTGGCAACCATTGGGCCAGAGCTTCGCGAAGATTGCCGAAGGAGGGAGTCAGGCTGTGCCCTGGCCAAAGGCCTGGTGGAACAGCTCTGTCTTGTAGGCCCTGCGAAAAGATGCCAAGTCCCGCAGGGCCCTAGTCTCTTGTGACAGAGTGTTCCACCAGATCGGAGCCACAGCCGAAAAAGCCCTGGCTCTAGTTGAGGCCAGCCTAACCTCTCTGTGGCCTGGGACCTTCAAGATGTTTTTATTTGAAGACCGTAAGTTTCTCTGTGGGGCATACCAGGAGAGGCGGTCCCGTAGGTACGAGGGTCCTAGGCCGTATAGGGCTTTAAAGGTTAAAACCAGCACCTTAAACCTGATCCTGTACTCCACCGGGAGCCAGTGTAGCTGGTATAGCACCGGGTGAATGTGATCTCGCGGCGAAGACCTCGTAAGGAGTCTCACTGCAGCATTCTGCACCCGCTGGAGTTTCTGGGTCAGTCTCAAGGGCAGCCCCACGTAGAGCGAGTTACAATAATCCAGTCTGGAAGTGACCGTCACGTGGATCACAGTGGCAAGGTCAGGGCGAGAGAGGTAAGGAGGAGAGGAGCTCGCTGAGGGGTTCCTGGGGAAGCACATCAGAAGCCAGAGGGGCAAGGACTTCCTGGCGATGTGGAAGGAGCTCAGGTCCACGTAGCTCACTAGCATCCACCGCAGCTTAGCACACAAGAGACACAAGCAGCGAACAGGGACAAAAGTGTTTCAGCAACCGGCTGTGTGGCTGAGCTACTTCCCAGGGCAAAGAACGGCTTCTGAGAGCACGGAGGGCAGGTGATGTCCAAAAATAAAAAGGTGTGCCATATGAAAAGCAGAGTAAGCATTCTGGACCAGGAGGCTGGCTAGTCTCACCTTTGTGGAAGAAAGAGGGTCCGTTGCGGGAGATGCTGCTCCCTGTTCTGAAAGTTGCTCAAGCAGCTTGCTCTGAGATGCCAGCTTAGCTTTGGCCTGCAGTTTCAGCTTCCGCAGCTTGGCTTCCGCAGCCTGCTTTTCTTCCTAGAGGAGGGAATTTTTACATACAGGAATGACAGCATGTTCAAAGGCTGATGTGAGCCAAGGCCCTGCAGTGGGGCAAGAGGCTGGGCTCAATGGCCTCCTGGCCCCCATCTCAGTTTTGCGATTTTAAGTGTTGCAGCAGACAAAAGGTTCCCAGTTACGGAAGAGTTGAGCAGCGACGCCTCCCACAGAGGAACGGTACCTGTAGCAGGGCATCCTTCTGCCGTAGCTGAGCATCCTTCTCGCGCACCAGGTCCTTCAGCTGCGCCACCAGCCTCTCCATGTGGCCCAGCCGTTCCAGAACGTCCTCTGACGTCTCCTCCCCATTCTGCTGGTTGGGCTCCAGGACCGGGCCCTGCGGGGTAACAAGAAGAACTCTGTGTAACAACGCCATGGCCAAAGGACCCAACATCTAGCTTCATCCCTAGGGCTAAACATCTGGCGGTGGAAGTTCCACACCATATTATTATTTTTATTTATAAAATGTACATACTGCCCTCCCTCCAAAGATCACAAGGCAGTTTACAGAATAAAAGCACCAAACACATAACATAATAACAAGAAACCCCACCCCAAACACATTTTTTTTAAAAAAAGCCATTCACTCTTTAATCAGCCAAAGGCCTGGTTGAAGAGAAATGTTTTCACCTGGCGCCTAAAGATATAGAATCATAGAATCATAGAATCCTAGAGTTGGAAGAGACCACAAGGGCCATCGAGTCCAACCCCCTGCCAAGCAGGAAACACCATCAGAGCACTCCTGACATATGGTTGTCAAGCCTCTGCTTAAAGACCGCCAAAGAAGGAGACTCCACCACACTCCTTGGCAGCAAATTCCACTGTCGAACAGCTCTTACTGTCAGGAAGTTCTTCCTAATGTTTAGGTGGAATTTTCTTTCTTGTAGTTTGGATCCATTGCTCCGTGTCCGCTTCTCTGGAGCAGCAGAAAACAACCTTTCTCCCTCCTCTATGTGACATCCTTTTATATATTTGAACATGGCTATCATATCACCCCTTAACCTCCTCTTCTCCAGGCTAAACATGCCCAGCTCCCTTAACCATTCCTCATAAGGCATCGTTTCCAGGCCTTTGACCATTTTGGTTGCCCTCCTCTGGACACGTTCCAGTTTGTCAGTGTCCTTCTTGAACTGTGGTGCCCAGAATATGTAATGAAGATGCTAGGCGAGCCTTCCTGGGGAGAGCGTTCCACAAACGGGGAGCCACCACAGATAAGGCCTGTTCTCATGTTGCCATAGGCATCTCACATGACTTCCCCAAACAACTCTGGGAATGATAGTTCCCCCTCACCAAGCTGTGATGCCCAGCACCCTTAACAAACTACAGTTCTTGGGATTTTTGGGAGGTGGGGAGAGGAGGTAGTCATGGGCTTAAATGTGCATTGGACGTGTTTTAAATGTATGGTGTGGATTTGCCCTGAGAGTCCTGGAGAGCAGTACAGTGGTACCTCGCAAGACGAATGCCTCGCAAGACGAAAAACGGGCAAGACGAAAGAGTTATCCGTTTTTGGAGTCGTTCCGCAAGACGAATTTCCCTATGGGCTTGCTTCGCAAGACGAAACGTCTTGCGAGTTCTTGCGAGTTTGTTTCCTTTTTCTTAAAGCCGCTAATAGCCGCTAAGCCGCTAATAGCTGCTAAGCCGCTAATAGCCGCTAAGCCGCTAATAGCCGTGCTTCGCAAGACGAAAAAACCGCAAGACGGAGAGACTCGCGGAACGGATTAATTTCGTCCTGCAAGGCACCACTGTAATCAGAAATAGCTTAGAGAAATCAAGGGCTGCTTTACACAAAGATGTCCACTTCATGCAGCGGTCGCCAGGTGATTGGCTTTGCATCTATGAATGAGCCATCCCAAATCAAGCACCACAGACAGAACTTGCAGGCTGCCGCAATTGGCACACTTCTGAGAGGACGCCATTCACATTCACTCATACCTCGGGTTGAAGTAGCTTCAGGTTAAGTATTTTTGGGTTGCACTCCGCGGCAACAGAAGTAACGGAGCGCGTTACATCTGGATTTCGCTGCTTGTGCATGCGCAGACGCTCAAAATGATGTCACGTGCATGCGCGGAAGTGGCAAAACACGGCCCACACATGCACAGACGCGTGTTACGTTTACTTCAGGATGCGAACGGGGCTCCTGATCGGATCCCATTCGTATCCAGAGGTATCACTGTGTTCAGCTGTGGACCATCGGTCATTAAAGGACACAATGGGTGTGAAAGCAGGCAGTGAACGTGCATGCGTGAAGCAGCTCTAAATGGTGTGATACTGCTTGGACTGCAGGACTGAAAACACAGCTGGGGGTGGGGATCCTCCGGACTGGTGGCTTTGGAGCTGAGGCTTATCTACTAATGAATGCCCCACGGTCTCTATGGAGGAGCCAGGAGCCAGTGCAGAAGGTGGCAGCTCATCTTCTCACAGAATTAGTGTGTATGGTGCAGGTCATTATAGAATCACAGAACTGTAGCATGGAAAGGGACTTTAAGGGTCATCTGGTCCAATCCCCCACAATGCAGGCATCTCATCACCAGCATTTATGCTGTCTTCTGCCTGTTCCCAAGACAATTTAAGGCACAGGCTTTGAGCACAAATGCCCTCCTTGTTTTCAGCTGCCTGTGTGCAGCCAGGACCTCCTAGCCCAGCTGGCACCTCGGGAGAAGCACATGCATGCTGCAGACCCTTCCTTCCCCACACCCACTGGGCAGCAGGCCTCGGCTGGGAAAAAGCTACTTACATCAGGCTGATCGGCAGCCTCCACAGCCTCTCCTTCCCCTGACAGCTCCTGCAGGACAGTGTTGGCCAGTCCCGACAAGCGGCTCAGCATCTTGAGCCTCCAGCTCTTGCAGGACAGAGAAGGAGGAGGAGAAAGTGGATGTCAGCACAAATGGGAAAGGTTTGGGGCTAGGTTTAGTCGCTGCACAGGGAACGTGCTTCTGCCATGATGTCATAGCAAAAGCCAAAAGAGGCAAGGAAGAACTTGCTTATTGCCCAAGGCCACGCACAAAAATCAAGCATCCAGACATCTCAAGCATGCATGGAATAAGGGACTGCCCCATCTGCTGCTGTCCAGGATGAAGCATCCCCGTGGAAACAGAATGACACACACACCCGCCCACCTCAGGCCAAGTGTTTGCCTTGGTCAGAAGCCGGAAATTCACTTCACTGGGTTACAGAAATCAGGAATGTGCCTCACGGATGATGGGGTAAAGGACATTTCCTTAGATCTGTTCCTCACCCAGGTTTCTAAATGGGCCCTTGCCTGGCAGCCTAGAGAATTACCACCAAGCAACTAGGCTAGGAAGCTTGCAGAAGCTGAAAAGGAATCGAATCCTTTTATTTATCCTTTCTGGTCAACCATGGGCCACAAATTATTTTTAAAAAAGGAATGTGTGAGTGAGGAATGCACACTACGCTTGGGATGTTCCAAGGACGGGCTTTCAAGCCTGAACTTGCTGCACCAGAACCAAGAAACCCTGAAAGGCAGAGCACCCCCGCAGCAACTCCAAACTGCTCAAGGCAGAGGGAGGATGGGCAGAGGCAGTGGCCTTGAGCGAACAGATTCCCACATCTCATCACCTGCATTCTCAACACCCACACCGCTTCCCTACAGCAGCCAAAACATGGACATTTCAAGTGCTGCAGAATCAAAACCAAATATCCTGACAGGCTTTACAACCTTCGTTGTCTGAATCTAACTCCCATCAGACCCACTGTGAAAGGTCAGGGGTGATGGAAGCAGCAATCCAACAGCATTGGAAGGCCCCAGCTACCCGCCAACACCACTGCTTGAAGGTACCTTTAAACGGTGGCAGGGAGGGGATTCCCTGTTCCTGCTGCCTCACCCTTTATTTATAAAAACAGTTTCCTGACTTTCCAACAAATGGTGTTCTTGCCCAGGTCACATACGCACAACTGACTTGTTGTGGAAGCAGAGGTGACACTGCCTGCTCCTGAAACACCAGCCAGAACATCAGCAAAGGCTACCCGGACATTGACGATAAGAGTTTCCTGCTCAACTCCCTTGGGCGCTTTGGGTGGGGCTGCTGAGGATGAGAGCAACAAGCACTTTCTCAGAAGCTGTTAATTCTGTTTGACTTCACTGGCATGAGTGTGGCCAAGAAACTGTGCTGTGAATCAGCAGATCCCTGGTCCAAGTCTGCCAAGACTCACCAAGCGCAGCCTTGGGCAACCCAGGACCTCTCAGCTTTAGCCTAACCTGATTTTCGGGAAGCGGGGATAGACTTGCCTATGCAAAATACGGTAATTTGCAAAGGGTAAAATTTGCACCAGAAAATGTTCTGAAGCCCTAGAGAGCGGTCTAACTTAGCACATGCGTTTTACTACAAAACCTTGAAACTGCTGAACTTGTCTAACGTTTATTTGAAATTAGCATTCATTGATTGTTAATAATGAACTTATGAACTGGCAAATTTTCCACAGAAAAAGAAAGCACTGGGATTTCTTTTATGCCCAACATAACTGCCCAACTACCTGTATTAAGGGGATAATAATACTGACTGATCTTACTTGGAAACCCAGCCAGATGGGCTTGGTATAAATAATAAATTATTACTACTACTACTACTACTACTACTACTACTACTATTATTATTATTATTATTATTATTGGGCTGTTGTATGAATTACAACAAATGCATGCTTGGGAAATGTTGCATTTTACGGCACTTCACTCTAGGAAAGCTACACTTAGAGGTAGTGAATCAGATACATCTTTGTCTCACATGGCAGCACACCTGTGGTTTTCCAACACAGAGCCTTATGCAAACCAGCCCTTCAGTCAAGTAAGAAGCGAGGGTGAATCATCAGGCCAGGTGAGTGGAAACCCAAACAGATTCCTTGGGGCAACTCCCCTGCAGAAGGTTAATTAAGGTAATGAGCCTGAGGCACCTGCTTCTGCTCTTACAGAATGTTTATGCCTTGTTATCAAGAAAAGATCACTTGATAATAATGAGAAATAATGCCTTTTAGTGTCACCCACCCAGTATTGTGGAATACTCTGTCAACAGAGATTCAGCAGGCAAGTATTATTATTATTTACTGAATTTATACACTGCCCTATACCCGGAGGTCTCAGAATAAAATCAAAATATAAAACCACAATATACATAATCAAAAAAACAACCCAATAACACCCACCCTCCCCCCAAAAACCCACCTTTTAAAAAGGGCATAAGAGTACATCTTTCTACGCTGGTTAACTGATGCCTGTTTTTAACCCTTTAGTACGTTTTACTGCATGTTTTATCTATTTCTGTTGTGAACTGCTTTTAGTTTTTTCTTAATGAAATAGCGCTCTATATTTTTATAAGTAAATAAAACAAAACACTCCTTGTTTAATTCCAGCTTGTCAAAGTAACCGAGGCCACAGCCCACTCTCTGTTTGCACTGGGCACAGAATGGAAGATTACAAACTTAAGGAACATTTTAGCCACTTCCTGGTTTCAAACGTAGCAGCCCAGTTTGCATGTAACGCTCACCCAAGCCATGGCTTTGAGCAGGCAAGCAAACGTGCGGGTTCCTGGAGTGATGGTTGTGGTACTGCTGCTGCAACGCTATCAGAGGCTAAGCCGTGGTTTGGGTCTGCATGATGTGTGAACCCAGCTTTGTGGTTTGACTTAAGACGAACATGGGTTGTAAACCAAGAGCAAATCCCAGTTACAGCTCATGGCTTGTTTCACTCCTGGCTTAGCCCCAGGTGAGGGAGGGATGCTGCAACCTTCTCTCAGGGAACCGGCACATTTGCTCATTTGTGCATTACTTGCGAGCCAAGCTAATGCTGTGCAATGTGAAAGCAACCCCAAGACACATGAGAGCTGTCAAACTGGTGCACTGGAACCAGCAAGACAAGCGGAGGTACCAACAATTTCAGCTTATGGGAAGTCCACTGAGAAGAGGAGCCTGCCTTTAAAGAGCACCTGCAGGGGTGGCGGCAGAGCTGGATTTCGGTTTGATGAGGCCCTAAGCTACTGAAGGTAAAGAGGCCCTTTATATGTTCAGCTGTCCGTTGTCCACAATAAATTGTGGCTGTTTTTTGTGTGGAATATATGCTATAAGGTAATTGATGGTGCTAATAGGTATCTCAAGCCATTTGCACATGTTGCCATGCACCCAGTCCATGCAGAATGTAGGCACCCTATATATAGAAAGGAGCAAACCAGTGATATTTTGGGGAGCATGTGGGGCCCATTCCTTACATCCTAGGAGCCTACACAACACAAAACACTGTTGCTGTATGTAGGTTTTATTTTATTTGATTTTCATCTTATATTTTGGAAATGTACCTCCAGTTGTTTTTCCTTTAATTTTTTTGGGGGCCCCCAAGAGAGTGGGACCCTAAGCTATAAGATTGCTTAGAACAACAACTACCAGGCTTTTAGAAGACATCTGAAGACAGCCCTGTTTAGGGAAGCTTTTAATGTTTGATGGACTACTATATTTTAATATTTTGTTGGAAGCCGCCCAGAGTGGCTGGGGCAACCCAGCCAGATGGTAGGGGCATAAATAATAAATTATTATTATTATACGTAAATCTTGCTGCAAGACAAGCGGAGGGTACCAACAGTTTCCGGCTTATGGGAAGTCCAAGGGGCAGAGACTGAGAAGAGGAGGCTGCAGGGTGGGTGCAAGGCAACAGAGACCCAAATGGAGCTCCCAAACAGTAAAGCCTTTCCTGTCCTTGATGGGCAGACACCTGCAAGCGGAGCAGAGAGAAGGGTGACCAAGCCGCCGTTAAAGACACAGGAGCAGAGGGATGCAGAGCTCATGGCAACCTTGCCTGGAGAAAGGCACGGATCTGCTGCGAGGGACGTGCCAGGCTGGACAGTTGCATGGGCACTTTTGAGAAGGCAGCTCCCGGGTGGGGGGTCACGGAGGGTGGCTTCCCACCGCTTCCCCTCCATTCCCGAGGTTCAAGAGGTGCAGCCACGCTGGCCTAAGGATGCCGCAGGTCCACAGAACTGTAGCGCTGGAAGGGACCACTAGGGTCATCTAGCCCGACCCCGGTTGTTTGAGCCAGGCACCGAGATTGAGCTCTACCGGCTGAGCCATCCCTGGGCCGACCCGAGGCTGCCCCTGTTGGCCTTCTGCCTTCCTCCCTCCAACAGAGGAGCTGCTGCCTCCGCACCCTGCGGTTTTAGCAGCCGCACAGCAGGCCGAAGTTCAGCGGCCGCTGAGCTACACCGGTGGAACTTCTGCCTGCGCGCCTCCCTCCCTCCCCCCCCCCACCGGAGGAGCAGCCTAAGGGCTCGCCGAGCTCCCTCAGGGCGGGCGGAGAGGGGCAGCCTTGCCTGGCCGGGCCCGGCAGCAGACTCACCGCTCTTCTCCTCAGCCCGCGTCCTCTCCGGGTTCCGGCCACATCAGCACCGGAAGTGCCCTGGTCTCTGCCCCTCGGCGCTTCCGGGTTGCTCCCTTCAAGCGCCCGCCTCTCGTCCAATCAGAACCCGTGCAGCTCCTAGACGGACGGAGCGCCCTTCCAACCGCAGCGCAGGGCTTGGGCCGTTGCCGGGGTGACGCCGCGGCCGGCGCAGCCGCGTCGCGCCACTTGCGCGTCCGCCAATCAGCAGGGCGGGATTCTCTCTCCTCCTCCCTCTCTTTCCCACAAAGCGAGCCGCACGAAAACAAAACGCAAGGAGCCAATCAGGAAGCGAGGTCTCCCCCCGCCCACCGGCGCAGGAAACCAATCAGCGGCCGCGCTGCGGAGGCGGGTCTGAAGTTGGAGGCCAATCAGGGCGGGCGGGCGGGGGATGGAGGCTGTCTTTCCAGGCGCCGCTTTACTCCGGAAACTTCCCGCGAGGAAGCCACGCCCCCTCCGAGGGGCGGGGAAATGGTTTTGCATATGGTAATTTATGTTAATATGTCTTTGCCTGCAGTTTAACTATTATGCGCTTAATATTAATGAGGTAGAATTAAAAGGAATTGAGAGGAGGAGCCCATTTCTGAAGTGAAATTTATACTCAAATTCCATTAATTAACCAATAATAATAATAATAATATTTTCTTATCGTCATATCAAAATTGTTGTTGCTGTTGATTTATTATTATTCTTTTGTTTTTATTACCTTCACCTTTAAATCACCTTTCATCCCTCAGGGTCCCAGGGCAGTTAATAATTAACAGCAATTAACTAATAAATTACACAGCATTTTACACTGGGGCAAGAGTATGGAAACAAGAAGAAATTCTGACGAAAGAAGAACGGCAGACGAAATCAATGGACTATGCAGAATTGGACAAAATGACAGGAAGGAAACCTGTGGAACCAGAGATTGGAAGAAGTATATGAATTATTTGAAGAGCTGGCTTCCAGGTGGAAAAATCAAAATTAGAAACAGAATTGTTAGAACCCAAAACTAAGACTCTGTCAAAGATGTATAACTTGCTGTTGAAATGGAATACTCAGGATGAAACGGTGAAATCTGCGATCATTAAATGGGCACAAGATGTTGGACATAACATTATGATGGCTGACTGGGAACAGTTATGGACCACAGGTATGAAGTTTACGGCATGTAGTGCCTTAAGAGAGAATATTATGAAAATGATTTACAGGTGGTACATGACCCCAGTCAAGCTTGCAAAAATCTATCATTTGCCCGATAATAAATGTTGGAAATGTAAAGAAACTGAAGGTACATTCTTTCACCTTTGGTGGACGTGTCCAAGGATTAAGGCTTTCTGGGAGATGATATATAATGAATTGAAAAAGGTATTTAAATATACCTTCTTGAAGAAACCAGAGGCCTTTCTCCTGGGCATGGTCGGCCAATTGGTGCCAAAGAAGGACAGAACTTTCTTTATGTATGCCACAACAGCAGCAAGAATACTTATTGCAAAGTACTGGAAGACACAAGACTTACCCACTCTGGAAGAATGGCAGATGAAAATGATGGACTACATGGAATTGGCGGAAATGACCGGCAGAATCCGAGACCAGGGAGACGAGTCGGTGGAAGAAGATTGGAAGAAATTTAAAGACTATTTACAGAAATATTGCAAAATTAATGAATGTTAGAATGATGTTTAAGTGGTTTCTAGCTGTAATGGTTTAAAAGAATATGGAAAAATTGGATTTTTAATAGGTAAAAATTTAATGTTACAATATATTAAGATTAAAGATCAGGATAATAAGGAGGGAAAGGAATTGCTGAACTAATAAATTGAACTGGAATACAAAAAAGGGAGGTATGAGGAGGTCCGGGAAACAAGTAAATGAAAGATAAGTGACGAAAAGATGGAATTATTTTTAACTGTTTTTTCTTTTGTATTTTTTCTTTTTTCTTTTTCATTATGTAATACTGTGAAAACTTTAATAAATATTTATATATATAAAAAAGAATTATTTGAAGAGCAACTGTAACCAACAAATTACGCTAGTAGGACTACAAGACGTTTTGTAAGGAGAAATATACGAAGTGTTACAAAGCAGAAAAAGATAGAGATATTGGTTATGAGTTTGAAATGTAATAGGGAAGATAAGAAATGCATGCTGAGAGATTAGATTGGAAAATTTTCAGACAGGATTGACGGAAGTCAAAAATTTGAATAAGATGTAAAAGTATGTTTAATTACTGTTGAAAATGATATTCTAAAAAAACCTAATAAAAAATTATATTAAAAAAATTAATTACACAGCATTTTTGGCAGGCTTATTGATGGGGAAGGGTTTTTTTTTTTAGCAAAGGTTTCTTTATTGGTGGCGGAGAGTGAAATTAACAAATAGGAATTGACATGTGTTTGGGTTTTTCCCCAGCTGCCCCCTCTCCCCCCTCTGTCGTCAGTTGCTGAGGCTGAAGATCCCTGTCTACCCACAAGTCTCTTCCTCTCCAGGGCAATTTCCCCCAAGCAATCGGAGGCTGCGCCTTCCTGACAGCCCACCTCTCCTCCGCCCTCTTCATGCCTCCCCTGGTTCTGGAAGATCAAGCCGGAGGGGAGCTTGTCACAGCAGCAGGAGGAGACAATTGTGTCTCTTCACCAAACTGATTCCTGACTGCCTCTTTTTTAAAAAAAATATATGCTTTTTATTAAGTTTTCGTTTTAAATACACCAACACCAACAAACAAATATATCAAGTCTTTTTACATCTATCTTACTTTATGCTCCATAGAGCCATTGACTTCCCTCCTTCCCTTCCGCAGGTTTTCTTATTCCAATCCTTAATTCACAGTTTCATTAGTAAAAGACTAAACCATGACATGAGATTTATTTGAGTCCTGCTAACGTCTTCAAATTTCTACAGTTCTCACTTATATAGACCATAAATTTACTCCATTCTTTTTGGTACTTTGTTTCCTCCTGACTGCGAATCCTATGTATCAGTTTTGCTAGGTCCGCGTACTCGACCAACTTTGTCTGCCACTCCTTTACAGTCGGTTACTCCTGTGTTTTCCACTTTTGGGCTATCAGAACTCTGGCTGCTGTTGTAGCATACATATATAGTCTTTGGTCCGTCTTCTTAATATCCTCTCCTATCAAACCTAGCAGTAGTTCTTCAGGCTTTTTGGGGAAAGTATATTTAAACATCTTTTTTAATTCATTATAGATCAATTCCCAAAACTCACCGTCCTTTTCTTTACATTTCCAACAGATTTTACTACTCGTCCTATACATTTTTGCTAGTTTGGTAGGAGTAAGATACCAGCGATAGACCACTTCCATTGCATTCTCTTTTAAAGTAGAGCATGCAGTAAATTTTAAATTTTCATTCCAGAGTTTGATCCATGCATCATATTCTACAATATGCCCAAAGTCTATTGCCCATTTTGCCCTAGCCTCTTTTATCAATTCATCTATTGTATTCCATTCTAATAAGAATTTATACATTTTCGAGAGTAATTTGGTCTTGCAATTCCTGTCTGCCTCTTGGCCCCTCTCCTCTCCTGCTTCCGCTTCTGCCTATTATTCTGGACTTCTCTCTGCCACCAACTCTCCCTGCTCACTAAGCCTTGTAGCCTCTTCACATTCCAACACTTCCTTCTCCCCCCAGTGCTCTCCCTCTGGTCCCTCATCGTTGTCCCACCACCCCTTCCTGGGATCGGAGCATACTTCCCTTGGGGGCTTCCCAGCTGGGTTCCTCCCATGGATCCAGCCAGTCCACCCCACCCACAAATAATAATAATAATAATAATAATAATAATAATAATAATAATAATAATAATATGTTTCAGATAACATTTCCTGCAATACCTTTTAAGGACAGGGTGGGTGGGCGAGCCACAGGCCTGCGGCAACTTTTGTTTTATCAAAACCCTTTTTAAAATTATTATTAGGGGGTCTCTTCTAGCAAAAACTTCCAGAAATGGTCAGAATGCACGCAGAGTCTGGGGCATAGATCTCGAAATGCTTTGCTCCCATGTGAAGACTCCGTGTTACTCTAAGACATCAATGTTCCTGCTGGCATGTTCATCATAATTGGAGGACCCTGGAGGTTAGTCATTTCATCCAACATATGTCTCCCCAAAAAATGTCCCGAGAATTGCAATGGCGTGTAAAAAGAGAGGAAGAAGAGATCAGCCTCTGATCATCTTTTGGTGCAAATATCTGCTTAACCCCCCTCACCTTTAGCTCCCGTAATAGCAGCAGTTTCTTGGATTATTCTTCCCTCTTCTTTTCTTTCCATTCCGTGCATATCGTTGAAGCTTTAAAGGCTTCTAAATGGGTCTGAGATCAGATTAGAAGGCTATAATTGGCTTGGGAAGATCTCCCCCAGTGCTGCTTAACATGATTTGGATGTCTATTGTGAAAACAGAAGGGAGCCAGGAGCCGGTCCTGTAGCAACTACCAGTGGCAGAGGGCGGCTGCTGCTGCTGAGGGTCTCCCCGTGGTCCACCTCCACACAGAATGGGAAGCAATGGCAGCAGGACACTGGATGACCTGCAGACCTTGGAGATTCACCACTGGTACAAGAAGTTCATGACAGAGTGTCCCTCTGGGCAGCTGACGGAACATGAATTCAAGCATTTCTTTGGACTCCGAGGCCTGGACCCAGAGGCCAACCAATACATTGAGCAGATGTTCCACACCTTCGATATGAACAAGGTAGGCCAAGGCTGCTGGGCTCAGCTGCACCAGTTTTCCAAAGCCAATGAACTAGCTGTGGTGGCCACCAAAGTAGCGGTGACATTTTAAGAGGAGCAGAAGCAGCTCAAGGACACCCCCAGAACTGTGCAAGCGGTTCTTCCTCCCCCCCCCCGCCCCCCAGGAGCATACTTTGGAAACACCTTTCGGAATGGTGAAAAGAATGTAGCAGGTGCTGATTGGCTAGCTCCCATAACATCAATACCTCCCTGCACTTGCTAGAGCAGTTTTGTCACTGATTTTTAAAAGGTGAATTTGGTGAGCATAGGATGGTGGGTGAGGTGTAAATGCCCACAAATGTTTTAAATTGCTTTTTATTTATCTTATTCTCATTTTGTGTGTTGTATGCCGCCTTCCTATACAAAAGTGTGGTCTAGAAATATTTCAACGTACAAGTAATAACAGATAGAGGTACGAGAATATGAGATAGCTCATATTCTGCGTGGTAGGCAGGTTATAGCTAAGGGCTGATATATACCCGGCTCAGGAACACTTCGATCATAGGTCCTCCTCTGGGAAACTTGAATTCCACTTCTGACACCAGTGTTGCACGCCACCCCAATCTCTTAGCATTGTGACATTCCAAGGGTTTCAGGCGCTTTCCCCCAGGGTTTGTGTTTTCTATTGGAATGAGGCACAGCAGAGACTGGTGTCTTTATGATGTATGGTTCATTTACACATATATACAACCTGAGCCTACAAGGGAGCATTGACACCCC
Organism: Podarcis bocagei; assembly: GCF_964188305.1. Lineage (NCBI taxonomy): Eukaryota > Metazoa > Chordata > Lepidosauria > Squamata > Lacertidae > Podarcis > Podarcis bocagei. The sequence goes on from NC_138135.1 coordinate 4,748,830, forward strand.
AAAAGTGTCTCGTTTCTCCCATAGCCACAGCCTTGGGATTCAAACAGAAATAAAACATTGCTGGCCAGGTCCAAAGAAATGCTTGGATTCATGCTCCATTAGCAAGACACAATCATGAACAACTTGTAGAAAGGGTGGATCTCCAATGTCTGAAAATTCAGATGGTGTGTAAAAAGAAGCAATGCAAGAAAGAAAGAAGAGGTCAGCCTCTGGTCAATTTTTGGTACAAATATCTGATTAACCCCTTCACCTTTTCTGATTAAGCTCCCGTAATAGCAACCTTTTCCTGGATTATTCTTCCCCGTTCTTTCCATTCCCTCTTTGTATCGTTGAAGCTTTAAAGGCTTCTAAATGGGTCTGAGATCAGATTAGAAGGCTATAATTGGCTTGGGAAGATCTCCCCCAGTGCTGCTTAACATGATTTGGATGTCTGTTGTGAAAACAGAAGGGAGCCAGGAGCCGGTCCTGTATCAACCACCCGTGGCAGAAGGCGGCTGCTGCTGCTGAGGGTCTCCCCGTGGTCCACCTCCACACAGAATGGGAAGCAATGGCAGCAGGACACTGGATGACCTGCAGACCTTGGAGATTCACCACTGGTACAAGAAGTTCATGACAGAGTGTCCCTCTGGGCAGCTGACGGAACATGAATTCAAGCATTTCTTTGGACTCCGAGGCCTGGACCCAGAGGCGAACCAGTACATTGAGCAGATGTTCCACACCTTCGATATGAACAAGGTAGGCCAAGGCTGCTGGGCTCAGCTGCACCAGTTTTCCAAAGCCAATGAACCAGCTGTGGTGGCCACCAAAGCAACTCTGGAGGTAGCGGTGACATTTTAAGAGGAGCAGAAGCAGCTCAAGGACGCCCCCAGAACTGTGCAAGCGGTTCTTCCTTCCTCCCGCCCCCCAGGAGCATACTTTGGAAACAACTTTCGGAATGGCGAAAAGAATGTAGCAGGCGCCGATTGGCTAGCTCCCGTAACATCACCAATACTTCCTTGCATTCGCTAGAGCAGTTTTGTCTCTGATTTTTTAAAGTTGGTGAATTTGTTCAGCATCATATGAGGGATAAGGTGTAGATGCTTTTTTATTTTTCCTATTGTGTGTGCTCTATACCACCTTTTCATACTTTTAACGAAATGTGGCTATAGATATTTCATTACGCGAGTATAACAGATAGAGGTACAATTGCAAATAGATATAGATAACTCATCTTCTAAGTGCTGATCCTGCAGTTGAATTTTTGTGTGCGTTACCTGTAACACAAGTTGCAAATTCCACCCCGCGCTATGGGTGAAAAAGAAAACCCAGCTGTGAGCAATCAAAAATTAGTACCAAGTTCATGAACACAATTTAGCTGCTTTGGTTTCTTACTTTGTTTTTAAGTGCTTTAAAAGCAAAATGCAGCAGAAAGGAACTTGGGGTGTTGCCACCCCAAATCCCTCCTCTGTAGAAAGATTAGGTCTGGGAGGAACAGGTGGCAGCATCAGAACCTTAGGAGAAAGTAACAAGGAGGTGAGACTCTCATCTGTGCCTGGATGGGACATCCATTGGGAGACTTGTGCAAATTTCCTTGAGCTTCCTGAAAGGAAGAGAAGAATAAAAGGCAAGCCAGGAAGACCCTGGTCTTTTCCTGCCCAGCTCTCTAAGACACCCCTGGGATCCACTGATTTGGTTAAAATGCACAGTGCGAGAATGAGGACTCCAGATCTCTGGGTAGCACAATCTGTAATGCCTAACCCAGCCTTCTCCAACTGGTGCCCCCCAGACCTTTTGGACTACAGCTCTTGCTGGCCCCTCGCAACGGCTTAAAGCTCTCTGAGCTTGGCTCACAGGTCACAGGTGCTTGCTTTGGCTTCTGGAAATCTCCCCTGCATGCGAACCACCCACCCGACATCAGCTGTGTAAAGCTGTCCTACAAAGGCAGGCTGAAGGAACTGGATGTGTTCACCCGAGAACAAAGAGGATTAAACCGGAGGGGTGGGGGAGACAAGAGATGAGAAGACAGCAGGAGGCTGGAGTGCCGTCCCCTAGACGAGGGCTGGGCATAGCAGGCTGCAACCATCTCCAGCGTCCAAGTGGAAAGAGAGAAATGGAGGAATTGGTCAAACTACTGATTTTATATGAATTTATAAAGCTAGGTATCTTCCCTGAGCTGTCAAGTCAAAAGGATACACCCAGGCATATATATCATTGTAACAACTTTAAAGATGTGCCCCCCTCCGTCATTTCCATAACAGAATCTTAGGAATTCCCTCCTCCTCTCCATGGATTCTTTAAATATCTATATCAACTGCATATTGTGGTTCATCCAAACTTCAGTTCTCCATCGTTTCCAAAATCTTTGTAACATTGCAGGAGTTATTTAAAGCCTGCCAAAGAGGTCAAGTGTTTACAGTGTTCTTATAAATATCTGTATTTACCGTATCCCAATCTCAAATGAAGTTGCTATCTTTCTGATTTTCCATGTCAGTCTTGTCATCTCTGCATAATCTAGTAGCTACTAGATGAAGCTACTGGAAAGAGAGGGTCTCTGAAGGAGACCTGAATCAGCTCCGTCCCAGAGCACATGCGCACACAGTCCGGAGGTGCATCTTCAATTCTGTGTGCTTGTGGCTGGGGAAGGCAGCAACCCTAACCTCTCCAATGTTCCAACTCAGGTGGTTAAAAAAGCAAGAGTGCCTTTGCTTCATTTCTATCCCACCCTTTCTCCAAGGAGTTCAGTAGGGTGTACGCTATGCTTGCCACTTTCCCGTATATTAATAATAAATAATAATAATAATTTATTATTATTATTTGTTATTTATACCCCACCCATCTGGCTGGGTTTCCCCAGCCACTCTGGGCGACTCCCAACAGAATATTAAAAACACAAAAAAAACATTAAACATTAAAAACTTCCCGAAACAGGGCTGCCTTCAGGTGTCTTCTAAAAGTCAGATAGTTGTTTATCTCCTTGACATCTGAACAATCTTCAACGTCAACCAGCCAGGTCACAATTTGCACCAGCCTCTTCTCTCCCTCCCTAGTTTTCTTATTTCTGCCCTCAATACTTCCTCTGCTTTTTCCCTGCTCCCCCTCCACAGGATGGCCATATTGACTTCATGGAGTACGTGGCTGCCCTCAGCCTTATCCTGCGAGGAAAGATGGAGCAGAAGCTGCGCTGGTACTTCAAGCTCTACGATGTAGATGGAAACGGCTGCATTGACCGCAGTGAGCTGCTCAATATCATCCAGGTAATGGGAAACTCTGTTTTCTTGCAAAGGGCGCCAAAGCTGATTTCTGCCAGAGTTTAGAATGTGTCTGCAGGTTAGCCACTTCCTCATCCCGGGAGCAGCTAAGGAGGTGCCGCTCTGCACAGTCTCAGAGGCACACTCTTCTCATTGCCCCTTCACATGCTCAAAGGCTAAAAACTCACATCCCCAAAGAGAGGCGGTTGATCCCAACCATAGTAGTAGCTGGTGAGCAGCGACAGGAGAGGGCTCTTATTTTGTAATTTATTTATAAAAATGTGCCATAAGAAAATACAGTGGTACCTCAGGTTAAGTACTTAATTCGTCCCGGAGGTCCGTACTTAACCTGAAACTGTTCTTAACCTGAAGCACCACTTTAGCTAACGGGGCCTCCTCCTACCGCCATGCCGCCGGAGCATGATTTCTGTTCTCATCCTGAAGCAAAGTTCTTAACCCAAGGTACTATTTCTGGGTTAGCGGAGTCTGTAACCTGAAGCGTATGTAACCTGAAGCATATATAACCTGAGGTACCACTGTATATCAAAGCGGTTTACAGCAAGGTAAACAAAGCTATACAATAAGGACCACAAAAGAGCTAAAAACAGACATTGGTTAACCATTGTGGAAGGAAAAAGTCAGTGCTCTCTGGCAACAGCTGTGCGGCTTCACTCCGTAAAAGTAGCGGTTGATTCAAAACACCGCGCCACTCACCCCACGTCGCTTCGGATCCCCCAAAAAGGGTTTCCCTGCGAGTAGGGGAGGCGCTCCTGGTGTCAGCCGAATCCCACCTTCCCAGGCTTCCTCCACCTGAGATTTTTAAAGGGTCTCTGCCTTCGCTGCGGTGGCAAGACCCGATTTTCACGGAGCGGGTTCCTCTCGGTCAGAGGAATTCCGCCATTGCCGATGGTGCTAACCTGGAAGTTTCCAAACCTTTTCCAACTCCACCCAGGATTCCCCTTCACAGCCATGTCCTGATTTTTCATTTTTTCCCCTATTTTTATTTATTAAATTTGCACACTGCCCTATACCCGCAAAATAAAATAAACAAACCCAAAATACATAATCAAAATGTGAACAACCCAATAGCACCCCCTCCCACAACTCATTTTATTTTAATAAATTTATTTATTTGTTTTTCAAGTTAAAATTTTGCAATCACAAACATACAACACACAACATAAAGACAAGGTTCCAGAGAACTTCCATCCTCCCTGTTATTTAATCATTTTCTCCTACATCTTTTGTAATCATCCAAATCTTTTACATTATATCCAAAATTCACCATTAAACTACAAGTGTTCTTCCCACAACACATTTTAAAAGGGCGTTGGGTGTCAATCAGCCAAAGGCCTGGTTAAAGAGGAACATTTTTGCCTGGCGTCTAAAGGTGTATAATGAAGGCACCAGGCAAACCTCCCTGGGGAGAGCATTCCAGAGATGGGGAGCCACTGCAGAGAAGGCCCCGTTCTCGTGTTGCCACCCTCCGGACTTCTCGTGGAGGAGTGACGCGAAAAAGGGCCTCAGAAGATGATATCAGGGTCCGGGTAGGTTCATATGGAACCTATGCTTAGTTTGGAAACAAATGTTTTCTTTTGATCCCACATTGCTGGCAGAGCAGAAGCTGCGAGGGATGGCCTTTAAAAGCTCTCCTGACTCTTGTTTTCTTCCCCAACCTGTTAATATCTTACTGGTATATTTTACCTTGTAAGCGAGGGTTGAGCTTCTCCACATCCTCGCAGATTCCTTCAGGCAGGTATGTTGGGTCTGTGTGCCTTGCTCTGGCCAAACCCTTCCCCGTTCATCCAAGTTGGTGGCCATCAGGGTCTCCTGAGGCAGCGAGTTCCATAGTTTAACTATGCATGGCATGAATTTTCTATCAGTCCTGAATTTTCCAACCTTCAGCTCCGTTGAATGCCCACAAGTTCTGGTGTAATGAGCGAAGGTGACAGCCATGGTTTTATTTAGATGATTTCTATCCTAACCTTAGGGATGTGGGTGGCACTGTGGGTTAAACCACTGAGCCTAGGACTTGTCGATCAGAAGGTCGGCAGTTCGAATCCCCGCAATGGGATGAGCTCCCGTTGCTCGGTCCCTGCTCCTGCCAACCTAGCAGTTTGAAAGCACGTCAGAGTGCAAGTAGATAAATAGGTACCGCTCCGGCGGGAAGGTAAACGGCGTTTCCGTGCGCTGCTCTGGTTCGCCAGAAGCGGCTTAGTCATGCTGGCCACATGACCCGGAAGCTGTATGCCGGCTCCCTCGGCCAATAAAGCGAGATGAGCGCCACAACCCCAGAGTCGGTCACGACTGGACCTAATGGTCAGGGGTTCCTTTACCTTTTCCTTTATTCTAACCTTTGCACAAGACACAGGGAGGATTCCAAGAAGGCAAAACAAAACTACGGCAATATATAAAACCCACAAAATAGCATTGTTCCTAAAACACGCAGCAGAGCAACTCAAGGTTTGCAGCTGCTGTTGCAATTAACTAACGAGACATTTTGCTGGGGCAGGGGACATTCTCAACTCATTCTGGGTTTCTGTACATTAGCTGTTGCAATTGCTGATATTAAAGAGCAATTGTAAACAATGATATTTATGCAGCGGTGGTTTATGAACTGAACCAAATAAGCGCCAAACTCTTCCGTTTCAGGCAATCCGTGCCATCAATGGCTGCGACCACGAGACGAGCGCAGAGGAATTCACCAACCGTGTCTTCAACAGGATTGATGTCAACGGCGACGGTGAGACCCCCTCCCCCGAGACCCTCTCCGCTGGCTCTGAAGCCCTTCCCCAGGCCCACCCTGGTTCCGCAGTCCGTTGCAAACTTTGCTGCCTAGAACTCTGCAGGTTCCAAACTCTGGGCCAAAAAGAGCAGAGCTTGAACCCATTACACAGACACCCTCCCCAACCCTGAACAGGGCCCTCCTCCCTTCACCACATGGGCCTCAGAATAGAAGGCAACCCTCTCACCTATCCCACACCCAGCTGGCAGCGATGGGCGAACTACACATTATACACAAATGCCCATAACTGGGCCCTGCGAACATCTGGGACTCTGTGGAGAAGTTACAGATAGGTAGCCGTGTTGGTCTGCCATAGTCAAAATAAAAAAATTCCTTCCAGTAGCACCTTAAAGACCAACTAAGTTAGTTCTTGGTATGAGCTTTCGTGTGCATGCACACTTCTTCAGATACACTGAAACAGAAGTTGCCAGATCCTTCTATATAGTGAGAAGGTGGGGAGGGGTATTACTCAGAAGGGTGGTGGGAATGGGAGATTGGCAGATAGCTGAGATGAGCCTGTTGACGACTCTTAACGACTGTAATAGGTCTTACAGGAAAAGGCAAGGGGTGAGAAGGTGAGAAATGGCTTAGTCATGTATAATGAGATAAGAATCCAATGTCTCTGTGGAGAGGAAAACTCTTTTTGGAAGAGGGATTAGCACTGAGGACAAGAGGCAGGAAGAAAAGGAGGAAGAGTCTGTTTTCATAGAGTCGTGGAAGAGGCACCGAGAGTCATCTAGTCCAACCCCCTGAAGTGCAGGAATCACAACTTCTCTGCTCAGTACTTCTTCTTTTTTCTTTTTTTTAAAGGTTTTGTTACATGCACTTGTTAGAGGATAAGAATCTAAATCAGCTGGTGTCCTGCAACCCACATAATCCCAGACCGTAGGTCATGCCAATCAGGGTTAGTGGAAGGTTTAATAAACTCATCCCCAATGCCTCTTACCCTATTAAAAAAAACATTATTCAGAATAGAGGTTTGCACAACCCACCGTGGAAAGTAAATAACGCAATAAAATGCAAAACTGTAACAATTAATTGTACATTTACTCAAAATCCAATAAAAACTATTTAGTTTAATTTTCAACAGAATTGATGAACTTGAGCTAGAGATACCAGCTGTTCAAAGTCTGATAGTCATTTACAAGTGCAGCACCCACTGCCTCCCAGGGGACTGTACTATCCAGTTTGGAAACCACTAAATTAGTCCAAAACATATTGAGGGCACCAGGTTGGGGAATTCATCTTCTCTAGGTTTTTGTTTTGCTGTGAGGCTCAGATCACAGTGAACTAGTTTCTTGCTCTACTGGGTTTTGAAAATACTGAACCGTATTTTAACCAGTAACCCACGTTTTCTCGGTTGAGTTCTGGCTAAAGTTCAGTTGACAGGACAGAGTGACAAGGCAGTACCACCTAAACAACTCCTGGCTGGGAGTTCAGGGGAGCTGACTCAAAGCGTAGCTTGCTAGGCCAAAGTGAAGACTTTGCAAGAAGGCTGCTCCAACAGCCTTGCAAATCCGGAGCTCGCAGGAGCATCCCTGAAAAGGTCATGCAGCAAAACAAAGATAGCCTTCCCTGATCCAGAGCTCTGCAGAGTAGAGTTGCAAGGAAGAATGACGCATACCGTATTTTGCGCCCCATAGGACGCTCCGGCCCATAGGACGCACCTAGTTTTTTGGGGGGGAAATAAAGGAAAAAAAATTATTTCCCCCCCAGGTGCGGGGCTGGAAGAACCAGGTCGGGGAACAGCGGGAAGGCGCGCTCTGCCTCCCCGCTGTCCCCCGAGCTTGTGGGGCTGGCTATGGGGAGAAGTGCGCTGATCCCGGGACTGCAGGCAGCTCTGTGCGGCCATCGGGAACGGGGCGGGACTTCGCACCCGGCTCCCGGTGGCTGCGCAGAGCTGCGCTGATCCCGGGACTGCAGGCAGCTCTGCGCGGCCATCAGGAACGGGGCGGGACTTCGCACCCGGCTCCCGGTGGCCGCGCAGAGCTGCACTGATCCCGGGACTGCAGACAGCTCTGCGCAACCCTCGGAGCCGGTCTCCTGAGGGTTGCGCAGAGCTTCCTGAAGCCTGGAGAGTGAGAGGGGTCGGTGTGCACCGACCCCTCTCGCTCTCCAGGCTTCAACGAAAGCCTGCATTCGCCCCATAGGACGCACACACATTTCCCCTTCATTTTTGGAGGGGAAAAAGTGCGTCCTATAGAGCGAAAAATACGGTAGTTACTTTCCTGAGTTTGCTGCAACCAGATCTGGAAGGGCTGTGGCTCAGCGAGTAGAGCACTCGCTTTGCGTGTAGAAGGTCCCAGATACTTGAAAACATAGGAAGAGCCTAATGGATCAGGCCAATGGCCCACTTACTCCAGCATCCTGTTCTCCCAGTGGCCAAGGTGCCTAAGTGGGGAACCAGCAGGCAGGATTGGAGCACAGGAGCCCTCCCCCTTCCTGGGATTTCCAGCAACTGGTGCAGTGGTCCCTTGGTTCTCAAAATTGGAAGTCCGTTCCAAAACCAAAGCATTCCAAAACCAAGGCGCGCTTTCCCATAGAAAGTAATGCAAAACGGATTAATCCATTCCAGACTTCTAAAAACAGCCCCTAAAACATGAATTTAACATGAATTTTACTGTCTAACAATTATGAGACCACTGATCCATAAAATGAAAGCAATAATCAATGGATTGTAAAGGGTAAAGGGACCCCTGACCATTAGGTCCAGTCGTGACAGACTCTGGGGTTGCGGCGCTCATCTTGTTTTATTGGCCGAGGGAGCCGGAGTACAGCTTCTGGGTCATGTGGCCAGCATGACTAAGCCGCTTCTGGCGAACCAGAGCAGCGCACTGAAACGCCGTTTACCTTCCCGCCGGAGTGGTACCTATTTCTCTACTTGCACTTTGACATGCTTTTGAACTGCTCAATGTATTGTACTATAAAATAAATAAGACAGTATTGCAGATGATAAAAAATTATTATTTTTTTCTTGCCTGCACTGATGATAGTCATTGTTTGGATGGAGGGCTTTTATCCATTTCTGCAGTCACACAATCAATCAATCAGTAGCTGAACTGGGTTTCACACAGTCACAAAAACAAAAACAAATTAATCGAGAAACCTCAAAAACAAAAACGCAAATTAAATAGCAAAAACAAAAGCGTCAAACTTAATCCATTCCAGAAGTCTGTTTGACTTCCAAAATGTTTGAAAACCAAGGCGCAGCTTCTGATTGGTGCAGGCACCCCGGAAACAATAGGCGACAGCCGCATCGGACGCTCGGCTTCCGAAAAACATTTGAAAACTGGAACACTTACTTCCAGGTTTTTGGCGTTTGAGTACCAAGGTGTTTGAGAACCAAGGTACCACTGTATTCAGAAGCATTTTAGAGGCAGAGCCTAGTCATCGATAGCCCTCTCCTCCACGAATTTGTCTCATTCTCTTTTAAATCCATGTTGATTGGTGGACATCGCTGACTGTTGTGGGAGCAAGTTCCATAGCTTTATCTCTCCTCCCAGAAAAAATGAAAATGGACTGGAGGGGGAAGCCCGTTTTCTCCTTCTCTCATTGTCTCCTGTTTCTCTGCCCCTCAGGTGAGCTATCTCTGGAGGAGTTCATCGAAGGCGCGAGGAAAGACGAGGAGTTCATGGAGGTGATGATGAAGAGTCTGGACTTGGATCATATTGTGTCCATGATCAACAGCCGGCGGCGAAACAGCGTCTAGCGGCTGGGCAGGGATGCAGGGGGGGAAGTGAGCTTCCTCAGGTGTTGGAAGCAGCAGAGAATACCTGGAGGAGGAGGAGGAGGAGGAGGAATCCTGGAGGGCAGATGCGTTTGGTGGAATGGGAGCAAGGTGCATTTGCAGAACAAGCAAAAGAGCATGACCTGAATGGATAAGTCGTCCACAGGCCATTTTCTCCCCATTCATCTGCTCTCCCAACTGCCTAGAAGTGGGGGGTTAAGCCAATCTGTTCTCAGAACTGCAGGCTGGGCGTGGGACCTCCTAGTTTTACGAATGCAGCACACTCTGTATGCACTACTAGGGTATCCCGTGTGTGGAAGAGTAGCTTTTAGATATCTTCAGGGAAGAAGTAGGAGACTCCGCTGTGAGGTTTCTAGGCAGCCACGCTTCTCCTTTTCTCAAGACTCTCACAGTTAGAAGGTTAGTTGCTGGGGCAGGTCACGATGGGGTTCTTGATGCACGGTGAGTGAAGCCACCTCTGCCAGCACAAGCACACCTGTCTGTGCATGTCCACCTCCCTTGGCTGCTGGCTGTGAAGGATCACCTTTGCAGTGCCTGCGGGCTCCTTTCCAGGAGGATGAGCCCCCCAGAAAGGAGATGAGACTGCCTCAAGCAGTGAATATGGGGGGGGGGCATTCAGGGTGCCAAGTTGAGCCGTGGGCCTAGTCCAGGAGTCCCCTGGCACAAGCCTGGGAGATGCCCAGGAGTCCAGAATGAATTGGGCCCTCTTAGTGGGAGTGGGAGAAAAGCAATGACAAACCTAGACAGCATCTTGAAAAGCAGAGACATCACCTTGCCAACAAAGGTCCGTATAGTTAAAGCCATGGTTTTCCCAGTAGTGATGTACGGAAGTGAGAGCTGAACCATAAAGAAGGCTGATCACCGAAGAATGGATGCTTTTGAATTCTGGTGCTGGAGGAGACTCTTGAGAGTCCCCTGGACTGCAAGAAGATCCAACCTCTCCATTCTGAAGGAAATCAGCCTTGAGTGCTCACTGGAAGGACAGATCGTGAAGCTGAAGCTCCAATACTTTGGCCACCTCATGAGAAGAGAAGACTCCCAGGAAAAGACCCTGATGTTGGGAAAGATGGAGGGCACAAGGAGAAGGGGACAACAGAGGACGAGGTGGTTGGACAGTGTTCTCGAAGCTACCAGCATGAGTTTGACCAAACTGCGGGAGGCAGTGGAAGACAGGAGTGCTTGGCGTGCTCTGGTCCAAGGGGTCACCAAGAGTCGGACACAACTAAACGACTAAACAACAACAGGGGAGTGGCTGCTGATTTGGATTGGGCCCCCAGCCTAGCCCTGCATCCACAAGAGGGACAGGAGATTCTTCCCACAAAAGGTGAGGGGCTGCCGCCCCGACTGACTCCTTGGTTCCCTTTCTTTTGAGCCAGAAGCTTGGAGTGCTGGCTGGCTCCAGCGCTGGAGCCCGAAGGTGCTCCCCAAAGCCTTTCCAAGGAAAGGGGGAAGGAGGACATTGTAAATAGGAGGCCAGGCTCTTGCAATATTTGGCGCTCTTTCTTTGTACAGTTTGCAATTAAAAGGAGAGAAATCCGAGGGTTGCTTGTTTTTTATTCCCGTCAGCAAATGGCTTGTTTGAATGGTGTCTTCTTAACCGACTGACCGTTGGCAAAACAACAAGGGACACGGAGGTTGCTGGGGGACATTAGGAAGCAGGAGAGGGAGGAGAGAGGAAAGACCGGCTCTCTTTCCCCAGCCGAATCCTTTAGAGGAGATCTAAGATTGACGGCAGGAGCAGGGACCGAGCAATGGGAGCTCACCCCGTCGCGGGGATTTGAACGGCCAACCTGCTGATCGGCAAGCCCTAGGCTCTGTGGTTTAACCCACAGCGCCACCCGCGTCACAACCTAGTAGTTCGAAAGCACGTCAAAGTGCAAGTAATAATGAGATAAATAGGTCCGGCAGGAAGGTAAACGGTGTTTCCATGCGCTGCTCTGGTTCGCCAGAAGTGGCTTAGTCATGCTGGCCACATGACCTGTACGCCGGCTCCCTCGGCCAATAAAGCGAGATGAGCGCCGCAACCCCAGAGTCGGCCACGACTGGACCTAATGGTCAGGGGTCGCTTTACCTTTACCTTAAGATCAATGGCAAACATAGCATCAAAGCAGTGTTCGCCAGACTTCTCCCCATACTTCCCTGTGTCGTTGGCAACCTGCAATGCCAACCCTTGATTCAGCTGGCTGTCTTTGGTCTGGCAGGCCTTGGATAAATATTGTTATGTGCCACCCCAATCTCTGAGCAGGGAGAGACCCCAGGGGTTCCAGGCACTTACCCAGGTTTGGTTTCCTAGGTAAGGAGGTCAGTGGAGACTGTGGTGTCCTTAGGCTGTATGGTTTGATTTATAAGTATATGCAGTCTGCAAATAAGATGGAGGGGCTCACAGCATTAAATCCCCTCTCCTGATCTTCCTTCACCATTAGTAGCTGCCTTGGATCCAGCAGAGAGTAAGAAGGTCTCTGTGTCTCCAGCTTCCAGTCTGCTCTCAACTTCCTCTCACTGGCTATTGTTCTTCTACCTCGCAGCTAGGTAAAGTGGGAAAAGGCCCACCCATTTGTCCTATGGCCCAGAGCAGGGGTCAGCAACCTGTTGCCCATGGGGCGGTTTAACCAGCCCACAAGCCTCTCCTGAACCGAGCTGCCCGCTCAGCGAGTCTCTACGCACTGCGCTAAACCGGCATGGCGTGGCACGGGGACTCGCTTCCCCTGTGCATGCCCAGACGCCGGAAATCGCACGCACGATCCAGCCCACGGAGAGATCACCACGGGACTTGACTGGACCAGGCAGGTAAAACCTTACTGACCCCTGGCCAGAGCAACTTCAGATACCCCTACAGATAGAGGATCCCAAGAATTTGAATGGACTTAGGGCATCATCCAGGCTGACACCCCCCCCCCAAAAAAACCCCAAACTCATAACAATATTAAGGATTCCATTTGTGTCCAAATGTCCATGTTGCAAAGCTTGGGCAGGAGGTTCATGACTGCACAGGTGCTGGGCAAGCAGTGCTGTGCACAACTGGCTGCTGCAAATTCTCACATTCAGCTTTCCCAGAGCTTAATGTGGAAGAGCAAAGGGTTCATTTTAACAGAATGCAGTGGGTGTGATGCCTAGGCAGCTAGTCAGACGGGCGGACTTGGCCTACTAAGCCGCCTGGATGTGAAACTGCTTTGGATTCCAGCTGCAGAATGTTCTGAGAGGCTTGGAGGAGGAACGGGATTCTCCAGGGAGCAGAATGATGCCACGAAGCTGGAGAACATCTAGGAGGACCTCTCCATCAGATCTGCTGGTGTTCCTCAGGCTGCTCCCTAAAGTGTGTGTGTGTGTGTGTTTTACCAACCACCAAAACACAAACAGTGAAACCCCCCCAGGCGGCCGATACATTGGGTATACAATATTCAATGATATACATATTCAATAATATTCAATAATAACATTCAAATCAACCATATGTGCTCTTCTATATACCTTAACACTCCTCCTTCCACAAGGTTTATTTAACTTTTAACATTTTAATTGCCCCACATTGTTCAAACCTACTCAAATAATTCAATATCTTCTCAAACCAATCCTCCTCTTTCTCACTGACCTTAAACCCTTTCATTCTATGCATCTTCACATTTAGCTATTATTCAGTTTTTTTCCTCCATTGGTTCACCTCTAGCTCTTCTGCATTTTTCCAATTACTCTCTATAACCTGTCTGGCTGCAATTACCATCAATTTTACCCATTTGCATTCCTCTTTTGTTTTTAACTCAGTACTACGTAATAAGTAATAAGAACGATTAATTTAGTTATTTCTTCCCTAAAAGTCATGCCCCCTTCATTGTAATATTCATGAAGGGGCCAGGCAAAATTTTTCTTCCTCTCCTATTCAAGCTGCTTTAAATTAAAATAAAATAAGTAATGCGATAGGAAAGAGAGAATGTTGTGAATGTGTAGTTAAACTATAGAATTTGCTCCCACAGGAGGCAATGAAGGCCATCAAAAAAGGCTGCTTTAAAGAAGGATTCGACACATTCACAGAGAGGACTATCAATGGCAACTAGACACAATGACTAGGCTGTTTCCACTGTTGGGGCAGCAATACTTCTGAATCCCAGTTGCTGGAGACCCCAGGTGACATGCGTGCTCTTGTGCTCAAATTCAGCTTACTGGGGCATCTGGTCAGGCACTGTGAGACCAGGAGACTGGACTAGATGGGTCATTGGCCGGATCCAACAGGCTCTTCCTATGTTCTTAAATGTTGGGAAGCCACAAGATGGAAATCTGAGGATCCAAGTCTCCCATTGCCTTGCTTTGTTTTCCTAGCTTTATACCTGCACTAAAGAGGCTGGGCAAACAACTGTTTTCAGAGGCAGGAGCCTCTCTCTCTCTCTCTCTCTCTCTCTCTCTCTCTCTCTCTCTGCCACCCCACGAAACCTTTGCCCCGGATGCCACTTGGCAAAGGAATGTTAGTGCTCTAGCAAAGCATCCCAGTGATTTTCCACTGGTAAAAGATACAGGGTCAGCATACCCAAACCTCACATCGCAATGCCATTACATCAATCTATGAATTTGCATATTATTTCAAAGCCCTCAAGTCGGGGACACTCTCACTGCCACCTGTGACTTCCATCGTTTAAGTATGTGCTGCGTGGAGATGGGCTTCCTTTTCCTGAGTCTTCCAAAATTTAGCGTAATTTAATGCTAACGAGTGCTAGAGGAAGCAAAGCCTTTCTGGAATCCAGCCACTTTCTCCATGCATTACTTTATAAATGTTTATCATGTTGACTCTCCCTCGCCTTTTCTCTAAACTAAAAGGTTGCAGACATTGCGGTGGGAATGTTCAGGGAGGCAGGAGAGGATGTATTGTTTATTAATATCCTTTCTAACTTGTGCTAGCAAGTTCTATAATTTAGCAGAGTTTTACATTCTCCTTTCAAACGCACAGCAGGTAGCTGGTTGCAGGCTTGTGTAAGCCTCTCAATATTAGATTCCTGGTAAGTCCCCTCAAAAAAAAACGAAGATCATGGCCACTGGTCCCATCACCTCCTGGCAAATAGAAGGGGAGGAAATGGAGGCAGTGAGAGATTTTACTTTCTTGGGCTCCATGATCACTGCAGATGGTGACAGCAGCCACGAAATTCAAAGACGCCTGCTCCTTGGGAGAAAGGCGATGGCAAACCTAGACAGCATCTTAAGACATCACCTTGCCAACAAAGGTCCGTATAGTAAAAGCTATGGTTTTCCTCGTAGTGATGTATGGAAGCGAGAGCTGGACCATAAAGAAGGCTGATCGCCAAAGAATGGATGCTTTTGAATTCTGGTGCTGGAGGAGACTCTTGAGAGTCCCATGGACTGCAAGAAGATCAAACCTCTCCATTCTGAAGGAAATCAGCCCTGAGTCCTCACTGGAAGGACAGATTGTGAAGCTGAGGCTCCAATACTTTGGCCACCTCATAAGAAGAGAAAATTCCCTGGAAAAGACCCTGATGTTGGGAAAGATGGAGGGCACAAGGAGAAGGGAACGACAGGACAAGGTGGTTGGACAGTGTTCTCGAAGCTACCAGCATGAGTTTGACCAAACTGTGGGAGGCAGTGGAAGACAGGAGGGCCTGGCGTGCTCTGGTCCAGGGGGTCACGAAGAGTCGGACACGACTAAACGACTAAACAACAACAAGTCCCCTCTTAAAAGAATAAACACACCACAATCTTGTGTAAGGTATATAAAAATAGTTTACTCACATTCAGTTCACAGTTGGATCCCTGAAGGCAGACTTACTTACAAAATATATATGTGTGGGTCTATCCCATATGGGGATAATCTCAGTGTCCTCTGTTGGCTGGAAGCCAACAGAGCATTTCTGGCTAAAAAGCTGCTCCAATGACGGAGGACGTCAAAGAGAGAAGAGGTGTGCTGCTTGACTTGCCCTTTTGTTACCTGGACAGGTAAGGTCACACCCATCTCTAGTCACATGCAAAAAGAAGTATGCCCCAGCCAGAAGGAAACAGGAAGTTTTCAACTGGCTGGACCAAACATCCCTTTGCATGTCCTCTCTAGTGTGGCGTTCAGAAAGTAAAGGAAGGATTGAACTCTGATTAATAAGAATACACACAGAGGCTTGAACCAGCAAGACTCTGGGAAGGGTGCGTATAAATCTCTCTCTCTCTCTACCCCTCAGCCCAGGTCGTTTTATTCACAAAAGAACTTTTTACAGAGTGTTTAAAAGAACCAATCAGATTTCTTCTGAGAATTTCCACAAACCCACGTGGGGACAAGTTAAACTACTAATGCTAATTAAGCATGGGATAAACAAAGAACAGAACTACAAAGGAAGACATTTGGCAACCCTGGAGGTGATAAACAAGCAATATACATGATAAGGAGGAAGGCCAGGAGGAGAGCGATCACTATCACCTTCATGTGAGATCTGTTTTCTGGCCCTAAGATTAATATCCTAAGATTAACATATCAGAAAGCTACTTCAAAGAAGCTTGCCCACTATCTTTGATGACCCAGGACGCCTGCCTGGCGAAGCAACTGGGCTGTGTACGTGACTTGTGAAGAGAGAGAAATGGGCAGTAGAGGAAATGGCCAGAGACGCAGAGGGTTGTGGGATTTGGTCAGAAATTATTGTCAATGTATCAAACCCAGTCAACACAATGCATTCATCGTGGACACAATGGCTTGATGCATGTTTTATAATTCCTCATAGTAATCCCACCTGACCCCACACTCTGGATATTTGCACTCCTACACTCTAGGAAAACAAAGAATGTTGTACTTGACTACTACTTATGTATCACATCCCACAATCGCAACTGAGATTGGAGAAATTCGTGGAGGAGGATGTTAACAGAGAAATCTGAGGGCTCGCTTGGACAAAAAAAACAAGGACACCAGCCAGGAATACCCGAGCAAAACAGCAGCCAGTAGGCTTGGCCTTTATTGAAGACTGTTGTGATAGGACTCCCACCTGCCACTAGGTGGAACAAGATGGAAGCCCCGAACAAAAGAGAACCCAAACATTTATTAGCTGCTAATCCCCGTGTTGCACCCCCCCCCCACTACATCACTCATACTTCACGGTTACATCATGAAAGGGGAGGTCTGGTGGCAGTAATCTGAGCATCCTGGACCCTGCCCCATGGTTCCCCTTGCCCTCCACCAAACACCCATCAAGTGAAACAAAAGAGATATTTACTTTTCCGTGTTTTCCAGCCAAGTTAATCACACCCTTTTGTCTTCATCTGGGTTTGTTATTTCTGTCTGGCACTCAGGTATCAGGATGCCAGGGATTATCACTCAGGCAGAGGGGCTGCTGAGTAGCTGAGCTCACATGTCTATATGAATTTCTGCAGTTTTCCCAGTGAGCCAGTACATAGAGACAGGGACGCGGACTTAGAAAAAATATTGGGGGGGCCCGGGAAAGCTCATGAATAATAAATAAGCTCATGAATATGTAAATAAAGTGGCTCCGGCCCTAAATAGGGCAAGCCACGCCCCCCAGCCAGCCGATTGGCTGGCTGGGAGGTGTGGCCAGTCGGGATTCCCCTGTTCTCGCGGGATTTCCGGCAGTGCCTCCGATTAGGGCGCGCGGCTGGCTGGCTGGCGAAGGAGCAGGCGGAGGGAGGAGGAGGCGGGGGACGGTGGCGGCGCTCTGCTGAAAGGGCGCCCGCCCGAGATTATTGGGGGGGCTGAGCCCCCCCAAAAAATTTTTTGAGGGGGCTCGAGCCCCCTCAAGCCCCATGGAGTCGGCGCCTATGCATAGAGACATTTATCAGTGAATTCTTACATGTGGCATTGTGCAGCAGAGGCTGAGTGATAAGAAGAAACTGTGATGGGGTGTTTTGTGGGGACAAGTTACAAAAGTGATTGTGCTGATTTTGGTAGTGGGCTGCATGTGCATGATATCTGCTGGAGGGGCAACCCCCCCACCCAACCTACCGTATTTTTCACCCTATAGGACGCACTTTTCCCCCTCCAAAAATGAAGGGAAAATGTGTGTGCGTCCTATGGGGTGAATGCAGGCTTTCGCTGAAGCCTGGAGAGCGAGAGGGGTCGGTGCGCACTGACCCCTCTCGCTCTCCAGGCTTCAGGAAGCTCTGCGCAACCCTCGGGAGACCGGCTCCGAGGGTTGCGCAGAGCTGCCTGCAGTCCCGGGATCAGCGCACTTCTCCCCATAGCCAGCCCCACAAGCTCGGGGGACAGCGGGGAGGCAGAGCACGCCTTCCCGCTGTTCCCCGATCTGGTTCTTCCAGCCCCGCACCTGGGGGGGGGAAATAAAAAAAATTCTTTATTCCCCCCCCCCAAAAAAAACGAGGTGCGTCCTATGGGGCGCAAGATACGGTATACATAAATTCCTGCAACAATGAGAGGGCTATCAGTTGGTTGTGCTCCGCCTCCCCGCTTGGACTAGAAGGGCCATTGGCCTGTCCCAGCAGCACTCTGCTTATGTTCTTATCCACCTTGACCCAGACAATGAAGGAACAGGGTGCAGGGTCCCGCTTTGCTGCCAGGGTACTTGGCCATGCTCCATGGACCTGAGACACAAACACCGAGGCAACTGACCAACATCAACCTCTGCTCTGATCTGGGGAAGCCCAGGGCTTGTTTGTGTGCAAAGTGGGAGGGAGGAGTTGCGTCTGTCCCCCTCATAGGATGCTAAGGAGTCCTCTCCTCCTCCTCCTCCTCCTCCTCCTCGCAGGGTGCTGCAAACTTCAAAACATTAATCGTTTGCTCGGATGCCCTGCTCAGAAAGGAGTTCGGCCCCTGGCAGGTTAACAGGTGACTTATTGCCCCCGGTTCCGGCTCCTGTTAGCTCAGCCTCGCCTCCTTACATAAGGCCAGAGTCTATAAACAGCTGGGCAGGTGCTGCGGACTCCCCAGAGATCTCCTTCCCCACAGCTGGAAGGATGAAGGTGGTGGACGTGGTGAGTGAGCAGAAGCCCCCCTTTCTCAGCAAAGCTCCTCCGTTGGGAGAAGGCAGAAGGCCGAATGGGGAAGGGGTGCTGGAGGAGGGCTGGAGCTCAGCGGTAGAGCGTCGGCCTCGCATGCAGAAAGTCCCGGGTTCAGACTTTTCTGGGATCCCTAGGTGCAGCTGGAAAATGCTCCTTGGCAGAAACCCTGGAGCGCAGCTGCCAATCAGTGCAGACAGTGTGGATCTAGATGCTGACTTGGTAGAAGTAGCTTCCAAGATGAGGCCCCTTCAGAGACAGGCACCTCAGGATAGAGAGCAAAGGTTGGGAATGCAGGGATGGTAAAAACCATATTACGCAGGTCTACTACTTTCCTCTGGGGATTAGATCCAAAAATATCTTCCTAGCTCTTCGACAAATGCAATTATTCATTTTTATTTATTTCCTGAACTTTGTATACCACTTGATTGCTTTTTTAAAAAACCCCAAAACTCAAAGTTATTAACAAAAGAGCTAAAACAATAAAACTGAATGCAGATTAAAACTTGCATCACCTTTCTAAGCCTCTGGGTACGTGGGTTTTTCTCAGATGTCGAAAAAAGTACAGTGAAGGAGCCTGCCTGGCGTCCATAGGAAGGGAGTCCCAAAGTTCCACTAAAAGGCCAAGTTCTTACAAATGTGGAAGGGATATTATGTGGCGCTTGGAGCGAGGCCAGTTCCGCGAATTGCAGCAGCCAATTGCATGTGTATGGGTGAGACGATCTCGTAGGTCAATTGGCTGCAAGTTGTTAAGGGCTTTGTATACTAATAGCAGCATCTTGGAGTTGTCTTGGTAGCAAATCTGACCTGAAGGGGTAAGAAAAAGAGAAAAATCCCACCTCCATCCCTGGATCATAATGTTAGGTGCCACCCTTAGCAGTGAGAGATTCCAGGGGGATCCGGATGCTTCTACTCAGATTCTGCTTCATTGGAGTGAAGGTCAGACGAGACGGGGAAGGGAGGAGACAGGGAAGGGAGGAATGCCGCCGGCTCGGGGTAGGCATGGGAGTTGCAGGTGGGCAGGCGGTGCACCGAATGTCACCCCCCTCAGTGAGGGCACCCAGGGCGGTCCACCCTCATTGTCCCCCTTCCTACGCCCCTGCTCTGGATAGAAGTGTAAGGAGGCGGTGCTGAGCTGGACTGCTATTTAGGTCTCCTTCTGCCCCTTCCAAGTCCCACCTCTCATGTAAATTTCACAGCGTGTTACCTAATAAGAGAGAACTATATGAAAATGCACCACAGGTGGTACCTGGCGCCAGAAAGGCTGGCAAAAATGAATAAAACATATAATAATAAGTGCTAGAGATGTAAGAAACAAAAAGGAACCTTCTACCATATGTGGTGGACATGCCCCCAAATTGGGAAATTTTGGAGCATGATCCATGAAGAAATAAAGAAAATACAAAGAATATTATATAGTAAAAGGCCAGAGGCATTCCTTTTAGGAATTTTAAATGATGACCTTCCAAAGGACAAAACTATTTTTTTTCTTATACGCAACATATAAGAAACCTGGTGGCTAAGTATTGGAAAGGGAATAAGTTACCCACTAGGGGAGAATGGTTATGTAAGCTTTCAGAATATTTAGAATTAGCCAAATTGACAGATATGATAAGACAAAAGCCAAAAAGTAAAGTGAAAAAGGAATGGGAGTGCCTAAATGAATACCTTAAAATCCAAGGTCCGAGGACAGAAATCTGGCTGAGTCTGGAATAACCTTGTGAAGTGAAAGGATAAGAGGGATTTATATCTAGATGCTAGGATAGAGATGATAAGGAAAACAGGAAGACACAATGAGAGATAAAGGAGGTGCTGTGGAATTGGTGGAAGTCAATGTTTGTTTTTCTTTTTAGTGTTTATATTATTAACTTGTAAGATATGGATTTGTGGGTTTTTTGTATGCTGGTTTTTGTGTTTTGCGTATTGTTATTTTTTGATATTTTTCATGTTGTTGTTGTTGCATGGAAAATACTAATAAAATTTATTATTTAAAGATTAAAATAAAAAGTCCCAGCTCTCACAGAGCCTTTTTCTTCAGGGCTGCGACCCTTCAGAGGTGTACAGGCCAGAGGGCGATGCGGAGAATGGGAAGTCCAAGGGGGACTACAGGAATTTCAAGGTGAGTGCAGATCTGCTACGAAAGGGATCTATTTTCCAAGCAATCTCATGAAGACCCAGGAGAGGAACGGGTAGTGATGCCCACAAAATGTCTCTGTTCTCTCCCTGCCAGAGCAGTTAAGAAGAAACAGGCTCCATCTTGAGGTCAAGAAAGCACAATAATTGTTTAAGAGAGACATTAACAAGAGAGCCCATGTGGCATAGTGGTTAGAGTATTGGACTAGGATCTGAGAGAGCAGGGTTCAAATCCCCACTTGCCCACAAAGCTCACTGGGCGAGCTTGGGAGCCAGTTGCTGCCTCTTGGTCTAACCCACCTCACAAGGTTGTCATGGAGATGAAATGAGGAGGGGTGAGAACACCATGAGCTCCTGGGAGAAAAATTTGAGATAGAAATCTAGTAAATGAATATATTAACACCACCCAGGCAGCTAAAACAAATGTAATAATAATAATAATAATAATAATAATAATAATAATAATAATAATAATAATAATAATAATGATAATTATTATTATTATTATTATTATTATTATTATTATTATTATTATTATTTATACCCCGTCCATCTGGCTTGGTTTCCCCAGCCACTCTGGGCGGCTCCCAACAGAATATTAAAAACATGATAAAACATCAAACGTTAAAAACTTCCCTAAACAGGACTGCCTTCAGATGTCTTCTAAAAGTCAGATACCGTAGTTGTTTATTTCCTTGGCATTTGATGGGAGGGCGTTCCACTACCTGGCCCTCTGCCTGGTTCCCTGTGACCTCACTTCTCACAATGAGGGAACCGCCAGAAGGCCCTTGGAGCTGGACCTCAGTGTCTGGGCAGAACGATGGGGGTGGAGACGCTCCTTCAGATATACTGGACCGAGGCCGTTTAGGGCTTGAAAGGTCAGCACCAACACTATGAATTGTGCTCGGAAACGTACTGGGAGCCAACGTAGGTCTTTCAGGTCTGGTGTTATGTGGTCTCAGCAGCTGCTCCCAGACACCAGTCTAGCTGCCGCATTCTGGATTAGTTGCAGTTTGTGGGTCACCTTCAAAAAGAAAGAGACATTTATTGTACAAATTTATTTATTTTTTTTAAAAGAACCACTCCCTGCCCCAAAAGAGCTGATGGATGTGCCAAAGGTCTCTCTCAATCCTGCCTTTTTTAGGATGGGCCCCTGATGGACCGAGTCTACAACACCTACTTGCAGATGCACACCAACCAGACGGTGGATTTTGTACAGAGGAAGGTAGGTTTGCTGGGGGGGGGGGTCTCCAGTGGTAAGGAAGGCTCATGACACCCAGCTTTTACAAGCAATGGAGGGTCCTTCTCTGCAGCTCAGGTGTCAATTCTCAAAACGGTTCCAAAAGATGCACATCAAAGGCAAGTGAATCTCTCTGCATACGACACGCCACTCTCCGACCCCTGAAACGTTGCGAACATTTCCCAAAATCTACACCAAATGTTTTTGGGCCCCTTCTCCCTTGGCTTCATCAACTCATCCCCAGGGCCCCGTACCCTAAACAGTGGTACCTTGCTTCTCAAACTTAGTCCGTTCCGAAAGTCAGTTCCAAAACCAAAGCGTTCCAAAACCAAGATGCGCTTTCCCATAGAAAGTAATGCAAAACGGATTAATCCGTTCCACACTTCTAAAAACAATCCCTAAAACAGCAATTTAACATGAATTTTACTATCGAACGAGACCACTGATCTATAAAACAAAAGCAATAATCAATGTACTGCAGTCACACAATCAATCAGTAGCTGAACTGGATCCCACACAGTCACAAAAACAAATTAACCAAAAAAGCCTCAAAAAGAAAAACACAAAATAAATAGCAAGAACAAAAGCGCCAAACTTAAATCCATTCCGGAAGTCCATTCGACTTTCCAAATGTTCGAAAACCAAGGCGCAGCTTCTGATTGGTGCAGGTGCCCCGGAAACAATAGCTGCATTGGACATTCAGGTTCCTAAAAATGTTCAAAAACCAGAACCCTTACTTCCAGGTTTTTGGCGGTTGGGAACCAAGGCGTTTGAGAACCAAGGCACCACTGCAGATAAGAAAAGCATTATTCAGGATGGTGGTTTGCATGGCCCACTAAGAAAAACAACAACACAAAACAGGAGCAATTGAATGCACAATTATTTGGAACCACCGATCTACACCTTCTGGCTGAGCTCCCCCAACCCATGGTTCAATAATAGTGTCCTCACAGTCCCCTCTCCCTAGAATGAGGAGTATGGAGGCTGCCGTCTCCGTCGGATGACCATCATGGAGGCCTTGGACCTGCTGGACAACGTGGTCGATGAATCGGACCCCGACGTCGATTTCCCCAATTCCTATCACGCCTATCAGACGGCGGAGGGGATCCGAAGGGCACACCCCAACAAAGGCGAGTGGCTGGCGACTCCACCTGGGGGATAGATTTCTTTTCATCTTTTTTAGTAGTGATTATACACACACACACACACACACACACACACACACACACACACACAATTGTAACTGTTTACAGTAGTAAGATAAGGTATACATTTCCCCCATTCCTTATTAAAATTTTGGCCTTCCTGATTTCTGACTCTTCTGGTCATTTTAGCCATTTTGGCATAGTCCATCAACTTGATCTGCCATTATTCTCTGCTAGGGACTTTATCTTCTTTCCATCTCTGGGCCAATAACATCTGCACAGCTGTGGTCACATACATAAATAGCCTTTTCTGCTCCCTTGGGATTTCAGCACCTGCAATTCCTAAAAGGAAGGCTTCAGCGTTGTTGTTTTTTAAAAAAGGTTATTTTAAACATTTTTTTCAACTCATTATATATCATTTCCCAAAATCCTTTTACTACCTTACAATTCCACCACATTCCTTACATCTCCAGCATACATTTGAGCCTGTTTTATACTTTTTTTGCTAATTTGCTAGGAGCTAAATACCATAGTTAGACACATCCTTTTCATACAATTTTCTTTCAACGTATAACATGCCTCTCTTTTCTTGCCGCAGATTGGTTTCACCTGGTCGGGCTACTTCATGACATTGGAAAGATCTTGGCACTCGTTGGTGAGCCTCAGGTAAGCAGAAAGGTTACATACTTGCCCAGTCTCCTTCATGATCCCCGTTAAGCAAGTTGCCCCCTCTGAGGCTACCTTGCCTAATGCTCAGCTCCTGGGTCCTTCCTGGCAGGAGAGACCATGCCTTCCCCAATCTTCCCCTATCAGGGAATTTAGCAGGGGTGCCCAGGAACCCCAAACGGGGCAAAATTTCACCTGACCCCCTCCTTCCCCACCTGCGTTTGACGTCTGTAATTTTGTATTTTAGTCAACGAACTTACCGTATTTTTTGCACCATAACACTCACTTTTTTCCTCCTAGAAAGTAAGGAGAAATGTCTGTGCGTGTTATGGAGGGAATGCCTACGGGTGGCATGCCTACGGATTTTCCTCCTCTAAAAACTATGTGCGTGTTATGGTCGGGTGCGTGTTATAGAGCGAAAAATACGGTACTATACGCTACATAGAAGTGCCAGTCTGAAGTGGCATATGCAGTCATGCTACTTTTATACTCTACTCAACTCTCTGAGCAAAGACTGACTCTGGGGAGTCCAGGCACTTACCCCCCAGGGTTTGGTTTTCTAGGAATGAAAGTCAGCAGAGACACTGGTTTATTAGGGATATGGGACGCAGGTGGTGCTGTGGTCTAAACCACTGAGCCTCTTGGGCTTGCCGATCTGAAGGCTGGCAGTTCGAATCCCCGCGATGGGGTGAGCTCCCATTGCTCTGTCCCTGCTCCTGCCAACCTAGCAGTTCGAAAGCACACCAAAAAGTGCAAGTAGATAAACAGGTACCACAGCGGTGGGAAGGTAAACAGTGTTTCCGTGTGCTCTGGTTTCCATCACGGTGTCCCGTTGTGCCAGAAGCATTTTTGTCATGCTGGCCACATGACCTGGAAAGTTGTCTCTGGACAAACGCAGGTTTCCTTGGCCCAAAAGTGAGAGGAGCGCTGCAACCCCATAGTCGCTTTTGACTGGATTTAACCATCATGGGGTACTTTACCTTTATTTGGGGTATCTTCTTCATCTTTCTTCTTTGTAGCCGAGTAAGATTGTCTTCCATAAACACAGTTTTAACAATGAGTCTGTAAGTGACTGGAGGCCAGTTCTGAATCCACACGTCCTTCCACAGTGGGAACATTGGTTTCCGGGCGGGAGTTGATACTGGTGTGGATTTGCCAAGCATGCCTTCCTCTTAGTACGTTTCTCCCTTGCGTCCTGAGTTCGAGTGTCTTCAAAGCCCATGACACCTTTGGTAAAGGCTGTTCTCCAACTGGAGCGCTCACAGGCCAGTGTTTCCCAGTTGTCGGTGTTTATACTACATTTTTTAAAGATTTGCCTTGAGAGAGTCTTTGAACCTCTTTTGTTGACCACCAGCATTACGCTTTCCATTTTTAAGTTCAGAATAGAGTAGTTGCTTTGGAAGATGATCATCAGGCACCCGCACAACATGACCAGTTATGGTTTTATTGATGCATCTATGCAAGCTGACCATAAGATGGAGGGGCTCACAGTGTTAACCCCCAACAGATTTTGCTTCTGCATTAATCACAGCCTTGGGGTAAGCAAGTTCTGTGTCTCCAGCTTCCAGGCTGCTCCCAGCTCAGCTCACACACAACTCTTTGGCGATTGTTCTGCTTTCTAGCAGCTAGGTCTGTGGGATGGAGGAAACTCCCACCCATTAGCCTGGAGGACACACTCATTTAGCTCTGCCAGCCGAGCTTATTTTTTATTTGGGGGGGATACTGAAGAGGACCCCTAAACAGCCAGCTAAGGCCATTGCCTTGCAAAGAAACTTGTCTGATTTGTTCAACAACTTCCTCTCTTAGATTCTAACAGATACTGGTCCAAGACCAGACCACACCATCCAGACTGAACCCCCATCCCAAACCAATGCCAATAATAATTAATATATGTTGTTGCGATTGCAAGATTACTGTATTTTTCGCTCCATAAGACACGCCTAGTTTTTAGAGGAGGAAAACAAGAAACAGTGGATGTATGATTTTTGTGGTTCATGCTGTGGCCACAGACATGTGATTTGACAGTGAGTTTGGGGTAGCCCAATGCAAAAATCCTGAGGATCCATGTGGATCCGTGCTTTGTAACCACATTTTGGTGCCATTGCGGCCCCACGAAACAGTGGGTGCGTGATTTTTTTGCTGCAGGCTGAAGCCATGGACATGCTATGTTATCTGATGGAGAATTTGGGGTGACCCAATGTAAAAATCCTGAAGATCCATGGGCGTTTACCTCCCCCCTCCCAGGCAGCCTCCTTTATTGCGTCCCTTATCTTCCTCCCGATCACTTGCCGATCAGCTGCTTCCTTTCAACACTCCCTTCCCTCTTGTTTGCCTTAGTGTCTTTTCCTCAGCTGGAGCAGTTTTTTGCTCCTCCTTTTCTTCTAATTTCTCTCCTCATTGATTTAGTCTTCCTGTCTCCTCTCCTTGCAAGTTAGCTGTTTTTATCTCCCATGCAGCCTCCTTTATCGCTAGCATCCTTTAACTCCCTCCTGATCGCTTGCCGGTCAGCTGCTCAGCGGCTTCATTTCAACACCCCCTTCTCTTTTTCTAAAAAAAAAAAAAAAGGCACGATCTGCTTTTCGCCCCTGGGCAATTCAGCTCCAGGGACCACACATTCGCTCCCTAAGACGCACAGACATTTCCCCTTACTTTTTAGGAAGAAAAAGGTGCGTCTTATGGAACAAAAAATACGGTATATCCAATGAAGTCATCTGTTCACGGAAGAACCTCCACTTACACAACACAACTTTCCCTCCCTCTCTTCCCCTGCCCTTGAATATCTATTCTGGGGGTCCCTCTCCAGGCCTTTGAGGCAGATTTGGGGGTGGTGCAGGGGGGCGTTCAGGGAGAGGAGTGGGAAGCTGCATTGCACCATCAGAAGTCCGTGCGCAAACGGGATAAGTTTGGGGGATCTACAAACCCCTGTTGACAATATTGTGGTTCTCCAGGGAGCCTAGCTCAGCTCATCTCCTTGAGAAAGGTGGCACACCCAGTCCTTGCCCGGTTTATTATTGAAAATGAACACAAGGCTGGGATGGAGGCTCAGCAAAACAGGCCAAAGAACAAACCGGTTTGCAGGCACTCTGGATGGCCAAGAGGAATGGGGGGGAGCTCACTGACCTGCTCTTCCTTCCCCTCCATTTCTTCCAGTGGGCCGTGGTGGGTGACACTTTTCCAGTGGGCTGCAAGGTCCAGGACTCTGTCGTCTTTCGGGACTCCACTTTCCACAACAACCCCGACATGACAAACCCCTTGTACAAGTAAGCATTCGCTCACATCCCTGTTTTGTTCTGTGAGCAGGAGAAAGAGAGCCCTTCATTTGGAGGGACAAAAACGTAAGAAGCCCATCTAGTCCACAAAAATGCCAATGAATATCACAAATGGATATAGAAGTGTGAAGAAGTAAATTGTCTGGAGAGCTGAGAAGCTGAAACCAACAGTTTCTGTAATAGTGGCCTAACCCTCCCTCTCCAAGTATTAATCCAGAATAGCCAGCAGAATCCAAGATGGTCCCCTTTCCTATCTTGCGATAATCCCATTCGTAAGAAGGAGCCTGAGGTACGTTGGGGAGCAAGCCTTGAGATTTGTCTTCTCTTTCTCTCCTCCTCAGCACTAAGTATGGGATCTACCAGCCTCATTGTGGTTTGGAGAATGTCCTGATGTCCTGGGGCCACGACGGTAAGAGCTCCAGCTTTGCATCTGAGGCAGGAGGCTATGGAACACTAAATTAAAAAGTTAGTTTCAACTAAGCTTGTGGAGAGGTTTTATGACATCCACTGCTTATGAAGCACTGGATCAAGCAAATGATCTCCCTTGCTATCAAATGTATTTCTTCATTAACTTTCCTTTCTGCAAAGGTCTGTTCTGTGCCGTGGAGCCTGAATCTGCTGCCTGTCGGACTTGTGTTCAACCGAGCTACTCCTCCGGTTGAGTCCTCTGATGGTGACTAACGACCTAAGCCTTTGATGAGGCTCCAGGCACGCTCCCATTATGCAGAGTATCCAAGCAGCAGCAGAAGGACGAGACATATGAGCAGTATTGCTAAGAGTTTTATTTCTAACTATGCAGACAGAAAATAATACGCATCCTTTCTCTGTGAAAGCAGAGGGGCAATTGGTACAAAGAAACCAGTAAAATCAACATCCGTCTCCTGTCTCCCGTGAGACTTCCAACAGTCTGGAATCTCTGGAATGTAAACAGAGTCTTGTGACTCCAAGCACTGCACAGTGGCACGAACAGAAACCTAACTTCCTCCCCCTTTCTGTGAACACTACTGGGCAGTGTATCAGTACAATCTCAGTACAAACCCAGTTTCTGTACATAGGTACAGTGTAGATCCCTCGGAACAGCCTTGGACAACAAATCAGCAGGAATTTCATTTCCTGGCATGTAGGACACCGTTACGAGTCCTTTCTGAACACATTCCCTAGCATGTTGCAGCTTCAATTGCAGGTGCTTCGTGCTTTGCTTACAACCTTCAGAAGTCAGCAAAGCCAAACATGCTTTGTTGTCCTGATAAACCTGGATTGGACACTTTACATTAATTCCCATGTCTTTACACAATTGTAACAACCATTCACAATCCACAAGCAAATAAGACAGTGCATTCAGTTCAGCTTCACAATAACTTAAGCTTACTGTTGTTTGCCTCTTGCACGACCAATCAAATAGACCCTGGTTGTACATGTAGCAAACTCCAGGTGTGCTTTTCCTGTCTGTAGTGTCACTTCCAAAACTTGCATCAGCAAATATCTCAAGACCGCCAAACTTTTGATTGTTAAACAAAGTCTGTAGTGCATTGTGCCTTTCAAATCGCAAAAACGAGCAGTTTAGAAGTACCCAGAAGAGGAGACAAAGCCCCCTTTTGTCTTCTGTTTCTCTTCTTCTCTCCACTCCAGAGTACATGTACAAAGTGATGAAGCACAACAAATTTGCTCTCCCTCAGGAGGTAAGCTGGAGATCTCACCATCTATGCCCCAAATGCATTCCTACTTGTTTGTTCCTACTTGTTCCTAGTAAAATAATAACAGCCAGTGCTTTTTTCAGGGGGGGGGGACACACACGCATACCCCTAAACATTTTGTGAATCTTTGTACTTTTGTCCATTGACTGTATTTATTTTCCCTGATTTGAACTATAAAATGGTGATTTTCTTGAGTCAAAATGAGAGTACCCCTAAACATTTTTTAAAAAAGAAAAAAAAGCACTGATAACAACACTTTCTCTGTTTTGCCTTTTGGAAGTTGGTAAGGATGCAAGCACCATCAGCACCTAATGTGAGGCTAAGGGAACTCTATTGGAAGCAAAGAGGGAGAGTCGAGTTTGCTAACACCTGTCTGAGGTCTGTGCAAAGTGTTTCCTTATACAGGGGTTGGTTTTGCTCTCTGCGTTTTTCTTTAAGCTGTTCATCAACAGCATCTCCCAAAAAAAGTACACATCACTTGGGAAGACAGGCAAACTAACACCAGTGCCCTGGAAGAAGCAAAGATCCCCAGTGTTGAAGCAATGATTCTTCAACATCAACTTCGTTGGACTGGTCATATTGTGCGGATGCCTGATGATCGTCTTCCAAAGCAACTACTCTACTCCGAACTTAAAAATGGAAAGCATAATGCTGGTGGTCAACAAAAGAGGTTCAAAGACTCTCTCAAGGCAAATCTTTTAAAAATGTAGTATGAACACCAATGATTGGGAAACACTGGCCTGCAAGTGCTCCAGTTGGAGAACAGCCTTGACCAAAGGTGTCATGGGCTTTGAAGACACTCGAACTCAGGACGCAAGGGAGAAATGTGCTAAGAGGAAGACACGCCTGGCATATTCACACTGTGATCAACTCCTGCCCGGGAACCAATGTCCCCACTGTGGAAGGACGTGTGGATCCAGAATTGGCCTCCACAGTCACTTGCGGACTCACTGTTAAAACCGTGTTTGTGGAGGGCAATCCTACTCGGCTACGAGGGATCGCCAAAGAAGAAAGAAGAAAAGTGTTTCCTGGTGCAGCTGGTTCCACTGATTAGAGCAGCCTTTCTCAACCTGTGGGTCCCCAGATGTTGTTGAACTACAACTCCCATCACCCCTAGCTAGCAAGGCCAGAGCTCAGGGTTGATGGGAATTGTAGTCCAACAACAACTGGGGACCCACAGGTTGAGAACCACTGGGAGCAATGCTGGCACTCCTGGGTATCCAATGATGCTGAAAAATTCAAGATGTACTTCATGCAATGTGTAGTTAAACTATGGAGGGCTATTGGTGGCTCTGAGCCAGAACGGCTCTGTTCTGCCTCCACAGCTGAGGCACCAATGCTGCTGAAAACCAGAGGAGGAGAGGAGGCTCTTGCATGCAGGTTTCCCAGCAGAAGAGGCACCTAGTTGACCTCTCTGAGAAGAGGGTGCTCAGGGCCATGGGCCTGATTCTGCAGGGTTCATCTTACATTTTTTTTGTTTTTTGTTTAAAAATATTTTTTCCCAACAACCAAAACAGGAATGCTTAAGGGAGCTGGGCATGTTTAGCCTGGAGAAGAGGAGGTTACGGGGTGATATGATAGCCATGTTCAAATATAGAAAAGGATGTCACATAGAGGAGGGAGAAAGGTTGTTTTCTGCTGCTCCAGAGAAGCGGACACGGAGCAATGGATCCAAACTACAAGAAAGAAGATTCCACCTCAACATTAGGAAGAACTTCCTGACAGTAAGAGCTGTTCGACAGTGGGATTTGCTGCCAAGGAGTGTGGTGGACTCTCCTACTTTGGAGGTCTTTAAGCAGAGGCTTGACAACCGTATGTCAGGAGTGCTCTGATGGTGTTTCCTGCTTGGCAGGGGGTTGGACTCGATGGCCCTTGTGGTCTCTTCCAACTCTATGATTCTATGATAACACAAACAGTGAAACCCCCCAGGCGGCTGATACATTGGGTATACATAATCAATAATAACATATTCAAATCAACCCTGTGTACAATTCTATATACCTTAACACTCCTCCCTCCACAAGGTTTATTTAACTTTTAACATTTCAATTGCCCCAAATTGTTCAAACCTACCCAAATAATTCAGTATCTTCTCAAACCAATCCTCCTCCTCCTCCTCACTGACCTTAAACCCTTTCATTTTATGTATCTTCACAGTTAGATATTCTAAGATTATAATATTTTTCAGTTTTTCCCTCCATTGGTTCACCCCTAGCTCTTCTGCATTTTTCCAATTACTCGCTATAACCTGTCTGGCTGCAATTACCATCAATTTTACCCATTTGCATTCATCTTTTGTTTCTAACTCGGTGCTACTCTGGCTAATAAGAACCATTAATTTAGATATTTCCACCTTCCTACCCACAATTGCCAATATTTCTATACCAATCTGTTTCCAAAATTCATTAACTAACGGACAATCCCACCACATATGACTGTATGTTCCCATCACTCCACATTTCCTCCAACAATTCTTACTTCCAGATTTTGTAATATGATATAACCTTACAGGTGTGTAATACCATTTTTGTACAAACTTCAACCCTTGTTCCTGGATTATCCTAGAGGTCGCAACAAAGGGTGGTTGCCGAAAGATTCTTTCCCAATTTTCATCTAAAATCTGTTCCTGAATATCTAGCTTCCAATATTCTTTCAAACTTTCCTTTGGTGATTTCTCTTACATTGTTAGAGTAGTTGCACCGCACCGCAGGGCAGGAAAGGCTCAGCTCCTGCAAAAATGCACAGAACATGTGGCAGCCCTGAGCCAGCAGCAGCTGCGAGGGACATGGGCTCAGGCAGCAGTAGTTGCCCTGAGGGTTGGTGGAGAACGGAAACATCCCTACTTTCTTCCTCAAAACAATGCCAGCAATTTCTCCTGGTTACCCCAGAACTTTGCAAGGCACACAGATATGAGATGTGGGAACTTGGACAGCCTGGAGAGATCTCGCGAGAGCATCCCAGAACCTGCAGGCTGACTGGGACTTGCCCAGGAAGGAAGGCAGAGACCTTATTAAAAGCTCTCTGCCCCTTGCTTGGAGGGCAAGACCTGCCTGGTGCGCCCACTGCAGATGGGTGGTCTTGACAGGGGCAGTTCAAGGATTCTCATTTTTGCATGTGTGAGCCGTTGCCAGATCATAACCCTCACGTAATATACGATCCTGCTGTACTACCAATGCAGGTAAAGTTAAAGGGACCCCTGACCATTAGGTCCAGTCATGACCGACTCTGGGGTTGCGGTTCTCATCTCGCTTTACTGGCCGAGGGAGCCGGCGTACAGCTTCCGGGTCATGTGGCCAGCATGACTAAGCTGCTTCTGGCGAACCAGAACAGCGCACGGAAACGCCGTTTACCTTCCCGCCGGAGTGGTACCTATTTATCTACTTGCACTTTAATGTGCTTTCAAACTGCTAGATTGACAGGAGCTGGGACCAAGCAACGGGAGCTCACCCCATCGCGGGGATTCTAACCACCGACCTTCTGATCGGCAAGTCCTAGGCTCTGTGGTTTAACCCACAGCACCACCCACGTCCTTCACAGAGCCGTTAGCTATTCAATCCAATACAGAGCCGGTAGCTATTCCAAGTTAATCCATTTTGGGTAGAAATTAAAGGGGGAAAGTGAGGCTGCCAAGATGGGTCAAAGGGCAGATTTGTTTTTATTTTCCAATCTGCCTTTTGGCAAGAAAAATCTTAAGACCGAATTCCTTATCAGCAATTAATTAGCATGTTGTTTGCTGGAGGGAGAGGCGGTGCAGAAGGAGCAAAGTCCATGTGAGATAAGCAGGTTTATTTCCATCAACAGCTCTCCCACAAACGACTGATAAGTTTCCTTTTCCTTTTTTGCCGAATAAACATTTTCAGAGTTCTTAAATTCTGATGGCATCTGTGTTGGCAGTGCAATGAAGGAGTGTCCCCTGCTTTGACTTAGGGTCACGAAATTAAAAGAGACCTGCTTCTTGGGAGAAAAGCAACGACAAACCTAGACAGCATCTTAAAAAGCAGATACATCACCTTGCCAACAAAGGTCCGTATAGTTAAAGATGGTTTTCCCAGTAGTGATGTACGGAAGTGAGAGCTGGACCATAAAGAAGGCTGATCGCCGAAGAATGGATGCTTTTAAATTCTGGTGCTGGAGGAGACTCTTGAGAGTCCCATGGACTGCAAGAAGATCAAACCGATCCATTCTGAAGGAAATCAGCCCTGAGTGCTCACTGGAAGGACAGGTCCTGAAGCTGTGACTCCAATACTTTGGCCACCTCATGAGAAGAGAAGACTCCCTGGAAAAGACCCTGATGTTGGGAAAGATGGAGGGCACAAGGAGAAGGGGACGACAGAGGATGAGATGGTTGGACAGCGTTCTTGAAGCTACCAGCATGAGTTTGACCAAACTGCGGGAGGCAGTGGAAGACAGGAATGCCTGGCGTGCTCTGGTCCATGGGGTCACGAAGAGTCGGACGCGACTAAACGACTAAACAACAACCCCAGAGATTCTGCCTTGCCTTGGGTGTGTCCAAAAGTCACCCTGCTTGCCTTGGGGGGGGCAGTAGTGGGGCTTTCCCAAAGCTTCAGGGCTGCATGGCTTTCTCTTTGCACACCCCTCTGTGCTCTAAAGCAGTGGAGGCTGATGCAGTTTTGCTTTCCTCCCCCTTCTCTGCAGGCTTTCTACATGGTCCGCTTCCACTCCTTCTATCCCTGGCACACAGGGGGAGACTACATGCACCTGTGCAATGAGGACGACCTCCGGATGCTGCCCTGGGTGAAAGAATTCAAGTACGTGGCTGCAAGCCTACGGAGGGAGAGGCAGGGATGGAGGCGTTGGGGTCTCTTCTCAGGAAGCAGCGTGGTTCAGTGGTTAGAGTGCTAGACTGGGACCCGAGAGACAAGGGTCCCCAGTCCCCAGTTGCCAATTCTCAGCCTGGCTTACCTTGCAGGAGTTGTGGGGATGAAGCAAAGACCTCGAGCTCGGAGGAAAAGATGGGTATATAAAAACATCAGTAAGAAAGGGCCCATCTAACTCAGTGCTGTCAGCACTGACTGGCAGCTGCTTCCCAGGGTAGGAAGTCTCCCACATGGAGATTAAATCTGTGACCTTTGAGGTTCAAAATAGGTGCTCTGGATCATCATCATCACCATAATTTATTATTTATACCCAGCCCATCTGGCTGGGTTTCTCCAACCACTCTGGGCAGCTTCCAACAAATTATTAAAAACACAATAAAATGTCAGACATCAAAAACTCCCCTAAACAGGGCTGCCTTCAGATGCCTTCTAAAAGTCAGATAGTTGTTTATTTCCTTGACATCTGATGGGAGGGCGTTCCACAGGGAGGGAGCCACCACCGAGAAGGCCCTCTGTCTGGTTCCCTGCAACCTCACTTCTCGCAATGAGGGAACCGCCAGAAGACCCTCGGAGCTGGACCTCAGTGTCCAGGCAGAACGATGGAGGTGGAGACGCTCCTTCAGGTATACTGGACCGAGGCCATTTAGGGCTTTCAAGGTCAGCACCAACACTTTGAATTGTGCTCAGAGCCAATGTAGGTCTTTCAAGACCAGAGCTATGTGGTCCCAGCTGCTGGTTTCAGTCACCATTCTGGCTGCCACATTCTGGATTAATTGTAGTTTCAGGGTCACCTTCAAAGGTAGCCCTACGTAGAGTGCATGGCAGTTGTCCAAGCAGGAGATAACCAGAGCATGCACCACTCTGGCGAGACAGTCCGCGGGTGGATAGGGTCTCAGATGGAGTTGGTAGACAGCTACCCTGGACACAGAATGGACCTGCACCTCCATGGACACCTGTGAGTCCAAAATGACTCCAAGGCTGCACACCTGGTCCTTCAGGGGCACAATTATCCCATTGTCCTCCACACCCACCCACCCCCTGACCCCCAAAAAGTGTACTTCTGTCTTGGCAGGATTCAACCTCAATCTGCACTGTTACTAATATAAACCCATCAGTAACAGAGGGCCCATCTAACTCAGTGCAGTGAGCACTGGCTGCCAGCTGCTCCCCGGGTAGGGAGTCTCCTCCTTGGAGATGCCACTGGAGATGAAATCTGGGACCCTTGGGGTTCAAAATCTGGATCACGACCTGCCCTCTCCCACCTTGGACCCCCAAGCCAGGCAAGTGTTCCTTAATCTTGGGTCCCCAGTTATTGTCAAACTACAAGCCCCATCATCCCTGACCCCTGGGTTCTGCTAGCTAGGGATGATGGGAGTTGTAGTCCGACAACAGCCGGCACTCTGTGGGTACCAGGGAGCAACCCCACCTTCCTTATTCCACCCCCTTGCAGCAAGTTCGACCTGTACACCAAGTGTGGGGAGTTGCCCAATCCGTCAGAGTTGAAGCCGTACTACCAGAGCCTGATCGACAAGTACTGCCCAGGTGAGCTTTCCTGGTGATGCTCAAAATGGGCTCTGCTTCCTTGTCGCTGACCCAGCCGCTGCTGCAGGATGGATGTGCCAATCTCTCGAGGACTTCGCAACTGCAAGGAACAGGGAACACGTGGGAGGGCAACACACTTCAGGCCGTTTCAGCATGTTTTCCGAAAAACGGCGAAATCCATTCGAAATGGCGCAAGATCCCTCTGTCAAAAACCAATAAAACGCTATTCAAATTGTAATGGACAGAAATCTGCCCTTATTCCCTTATGGGGGACACAAGAGCCCTTATAGAGTCCTTCGTAGGTTCTCCATCGGTCGGAGAAAAGAACAGAGGCCAACCAGAGAATATTGAGAGAAGCAAAGCAGCTAGTAAGCCTGATCTTTATTGAACTGTTGCAACAGGGTGCCCCCTTCACACACAGGAGGACCACCCAGAACCCAGGTGTGCCTGCCCTTATATAGACATTTTAAATTGCCCGCCCTGGAGTCCAAGACCACCCCTAGATACATCATACCTATATCACAGAAATGGCGGTCTACAGCAGAAATCTGAGTGCGTTGTTTATATCCTGTCTGGCATGTTACCAGTTAATGCTCACTTGATTGGAAACCCTGGGGAGCCTGGCCAGTCTTTCGTAATGACAAATACTTAGTTCCTGAGCCAGGTCACAGGCTCACCCTATTCCTACACAGACATACCCTTAAGACAGGATTTGTGAAGGAGGAGACAATGGGGAGGCTTTTTCCTTTGACCTTGCGGAGAAATGTTTGAGGTCAATTTGGGAGGGACAAAATGGCTTCAGGACTTTCTGGGGGGCGGGGGCGTTTCAGACATGTGGCGTATATATCGATGTACGTGCTTGATTGGTGCATTTATGAACATTTATTATACTAAGACCTTAATTTTTTTTTATTTCAAAACCGGCAGGTTGTGCTCTCTGCTCTTCCTCCACGGCTGGAGGTAGGAAAGCTGAGCACCAGGTTGCTGGAACCTGCAAGGTGGGGGGGGGGGGAGAGACCATTGCCTTTGGGCTCAAATCCTATCACAAAATCAGAGTTGGAAAGGGTCCCAATGGTCATCTAGTCCAACCCTGTGCTATGCAGGTATCTCAGCTAAAGCAGGTGGCCATCTTGCTTGCTGGTCCCCCCCCCAATCTGGGCATCGGGTTGCCCCCTGCGAGAACAGAATGGGCGCTGGCCTGATCCTGCAGGCTCCTATGTTGACAGCATGTTTTGGCTGCACCAGCATGAGATCCGGCTTACTGTGGCGGGAGCCCAACTGGTAGAGCGCCACAAAACTCAAGCAGAGGGTCGGAAAACCTGGCGCGGGTTTGAATCCTCTGGGGGCGCCAGACTCCTCACATTCCCGCTCCTGGGGCCCAGACATACAAGACGCCCCCCCGCAACCCCAAACACACACACACACACACACAGGAGAAAGAAAGCTGGAATGTAAAGGCTTTATTTAGAAAATTATAGATCACTCTGTCTCTGGGCGCCGGCAGCGCAACTCCTTCCTTGGGGGGGGGGGCATCTGCTAGAATCAACAGGCCCACCGAGGTTGCTGTTCAGGGCCCTCCCACTAGAGGGCAGCACAGGGGTGGGGGCGGCAAAGCCAATCTCACCTGCCCCCCAGGTGGAGGGGGGAAGGGAGGCACAACTGAGGTCAAGGCAAGGGCCAGGAAAATAGGAGGGGCTGGCCCAGAAAGAAGTTTGTGGGTTGAGGCAAGGCGGCCACTTCTGCTGCCCCTCTTTTTTGGGGGGCACCCACCACCTCACAACAGTGCTCAGCAAGAGAGAAAGGGTTTTCCCCTGGGGGGGGGAGCTCCCGTGTAAATCCCCCACACCAAGAGCAGCAGACTTTCGCACCCAATGCCAGCTCCAGCAGCAGAGCCAAAAATCCAGAGGAGAGAGATTTTTTTATCTAAAAATGAATATTTTTTGGGGGGGGGGATACATACTCCCCCCGCACCCGGTTTTCAGGCATCCAGCTCCTCGTGAGGAGCAGGAAGAGCCCCAAGAATGAAACCGCGTTCAATAAGCAGCATCAAATAAAAGAGGGGGTTTTTTTGGGGGGGGGGGTGCAGAGGTGTCTTAAGAGGCCAAAGAGGCCTTTTGTCTAGCCTAGAACAGCCTCGTCCTTTGGGGGGCCTGTGCCACTTCACGGGCGGCATCTGGGAAAAGCTTTGGGGTGCAGGGAAAGGAAAAGGTTCAATGGGCCCCCAGACCCGAAAGCCCTGTGCAGGTGAAGCAGAGCCCCCCAAACAGGAGGAGGAGCAGGGAGCGAGGGTCAAGAGAGATCCCCAAAGAGACCCGCACCCCAAAAATCTGCGGGCGTTTCTGGCCAAAAGCGGCAGGGCCCTGTGGGAGCATCCGCCAGCCCCTGGAAGGTGGGATTGGGGGCACAGAATGGGGCACCCCCTCCAGGAACAGCACCTATTATTATTTCTTCTTCTTGACGTTGCGGGGTCCGTCTGCGGGGGGCTCGGCCAGGCCCCTGGACTTCTCCGCTGCTGCTGCCGCCTCCTTCCTCCTCACTTGCCCGTTCTTCTCGCTGGCGGCTGCCTGGTCTCCTGCGGCCCCGGTGTCCACTTCCGCCCGCTTGCCGCCCTTGGGCTTCCCAGGCCCGCTGGGGGCGCCCCCCGCCAGCAGCCAGCCCCCCGCCACCCTCAGGAGGCAAATGGCAGCCCCTGTGAGGTACAGGGACCAGATGATGGCCGGGCCGCTGTACGGGTGGAGGTACTCTCGAACTCGCTGCAGGGCCGTCGATAGCGGGGCAGCCGAGGCCCTCTTCGGGGAGGCCTTGTCCTACGAGGGAGGGAGGAAAGTGTTGGCAAGGCAAGGCCATAGCTCAAAAATCACAGTGCTGGGAGGGACCCCCAAAGGTCATTCAGTACAACCCACTGCAATGCAGGAATCTCACCTATAGCATCCCTGGCAGGTGGCTCTGTTTAGAAACCTCCAAGGAGGGAGAGAGCCTACTACCTCTCCTGGGAGTCTGTCCAACTTCTTGTTGTTATTGTTGTTTATACCCTACCCATCTAGCTGGGTTTCCCCAGCCACTCTGGGCGGCTCCCAGCAGAATATTAAAAATAGAATAAAACTTCAAACATTAAAAGCTTCCCTAAACAGGGCTGCCTTCAGACATCTTCTAAAAGTCAGATCATTGTTTATTTCCTTGACATCTGGTGGGAAAGCATTCCACAGGGTGGGTGCCACCACCGAAAAGGCCCTCTGCCTGGTTCCCTGTAACCTCACTTCTTGCAGGGAGGGAACCGCCAGAAGGCCCTCGGAGCTGGACCTCAGTGTCCGGGCTGAAGGATCGGAGTGGAGATGCTCCTTCAGGTCTACTGGGCTGAGGCTGTTTAGGGCTTTAAAGGTCAGCACCAACACCTTGAATTGTGCCTGGAAACATACTGGGAGCCGCGGCCGCTCCCAGTCACCAGTCCAGCTGCCGAATTCTGGCTTAGTTGCAGTTTCCAGGTCACCTTCAAAGGTAGCCCCACGTAGAGCTTACAATATCGTGACAAAATTTTGCATGTCGTCTCAAGATCAAGGAGCAACTTGGAAAACAGCTGGACACCATTCTAAATCAAGGCTGTACTTTTCCAAACTGCACTGGTTTTAGCTACTGATTTCAAAACTGCCCTAATTTGGGAGTGGGGCTTCTTAATATTCAAACCCGTGCAATAGAGGGATCTCTGCTCTCATTGTCAGAAAGTTATTCCTGATGTTTAGCTGCACTTCTGCTGTGGGATGAGCAGGGGAACATCTAGCGAACACGAATGGTTTGGCTTTCACGCAAACAGAACGGAGGAAAAGAATTTATTTTAGAAAATAGAATTATTGATTTATTGTGGATTGATCATTAGTTGGTTAACCTCACTTGTAGGTATTGCAAATGTTAAAAGACTGCACGTGCAGGAACTGGCAAGGGGATAGCTGATGGCTGATAATGGGTTTTTTATTAAAAATAATAATACTGTAATATAAGGTTAATTGTAAGGAATGCTATGCGAATTAGGAATAACTTGGAAAATAATGCGGAAGCAAAAAAAGAAACTTTGGACACATCAAGAATGGAGGCGGGAAACCAATTTTTGGAAAAATTGTATTAAATTTGTTTTAACATGGGTGATTTGGTAAACATTTGGAAAATCAGTAATAAGGATTTGGCAGGGCAGGGGGCTCTCCCCACAAAGCGTGAGGAAGCAATCTCCCATCATCTAGCTGCTGAACCCCCCCCCCCTTTCTGAGAGCCAGGAGGGAAGACAAACGGGGGGGGGGGGGGAGGGACCGGAGCGGGGACTCTCGTCTTCTGCCGGGGCAAAGGGGAGCCGCACAGGGCTCCCCCCCCCACTCTCTACCCCATTGAAAGGTTCAGGACAGGTCAAAGAAAGTCCTTCTTTACGCAGCCAGAGTTAACCTGTGGAACTCCCTCCCACAGGAGGCAGTGAAGGCGGCTTTAAAAGAGGGTGGGACAAATTCCTGGAGGAGGAGGAGAGGGCTCTGGGTGGCTCCTATGCTCTGGCCTCCACAGCTGAGGGAAGCCATGCTTCTGAATTGCTGTCCCTAGAAACCACAGGAGGGGAGAGGGCTCCTGTGTTCGAATCCTGCTTGCAGGTTTCATTTTGGGACAGCTGGATGGCCTCTGTTGGAAGAGACCCTGAGGATCATCTAGAACAGCCCCAGGGCCGGATTGAGGTTTGAGGAGGCCCTCAGCTCCTGAAGGTAATGGAGCCCTTGATATCTCCAGCTGACCTTTGTCAACAACAAATGGTTGCTGTTTTTTGTGTTGAATGTATGCTATATGTTCATTGATGGACCTCATAGGCATCTCAAGCCATTTGCATATAACAAAATATGTGTTTTATCAAAGTAATTGCTGAACAATTAAGAAGTATATTAATAGTGAAATACAATTAAGAAGTAGTACATATTACTAGTGAAATAATGATTAAGCTCTAACTTAAAATGATTTTTTATTCATAACAAACTTAATAATGCAAACACATTGGCATTGGGCAACAACAAATGTTCCTCTAGAAACACAGTTTACAAAGACTCGCGATCTAGTCTCTAGAAACTTGCTAGAACATGAAATAATAATAGCTGTAATTATATGATGCAAATAATTATAAATAGCAGAATGTAGGCACCCTCTGTATAGAAATGAGCAAAGCAGTGATATTTGAGGGAGCAGGCTAGCAGGCGGGGCCCATGACTTACATCACAGGAGCCTACACAACACAAAACACTGTTGCTGCATGTAGGCTTTATTTTATTTGCTTTTTTATCTTATATTTTGGAAATGTACATCCAGTGGTTTTTTCCCCTTTAATTTTTTGGGGGCCCGCAAGAGAGTGGGGGCTTATACGTAAGCCTGTTGAGTTTATACGTAAATCTGGCACTGCACAGCCCTGTGCAAGGCAGGAATAGGCAGTTCCCCCAGACGGGGATCGAACCTGCAACCTTGGCATCATCAGCACCACGCTCTAACCAATGGAACTATCCAAGCCCGATGCTCCCCTGTTCCCCCTGTTCCCATGCACCCCTCCTCACCCTCTTGAAAGGGCATAGATGCTCCCTGCTCCTCAACTCACCTTAAGCCCATGTTGGACCAAGAGGTTGTCCAGGGCAGGGTCGCCGAGGAAGACAGCCGGGTAGAATTCCTCCTGCCACTGCCGCCTCCACCACCGCTGAGGGAGGGACCTGCAAGGGGGGCAGGAAGCGGGAGAATAACTGGGTGCACTCATAGAATCATAGAGTTGGAAGAGACCACAAGGGCCACCGAGTCCAACCCCCTGCCAAGCAGGAAACACCATCAGAGCACTCCTGACATATGGTTGTCAAGCCTCTGCTTAAAGACCTCCAAGGAAGGAGACTCCACCACACTCCTTGGTGCAAATTCCACTGTTGAACAGCTCTTACTGTCAGGAAGTTCTTCCTAATGTTTAGGTGGAATCTTCTTTCTTGTAGTTTGGATCCATTGCTCCGTGTCCGCTTCTCTGGAGCAGCAGAAAACAACCTTTCTCCCTCCTCTATGCGACATCCTTTTATATATTTGAACATGGCTATCATATCACCCCTTCACCTCCTCTTCTCCAGGCTAAACATGCCCAGCTCCCTTAGCCGTTCCTCATAAGGCATCGTTTCCAGGCCTTTGACCATTTTGGTTGCCCTCCTCTGGACACGTTCCAGTTTGTCAGTGTCCTTCTTGAACTGTGGTGCCCAGAACTGGACACAGTACTCCAGGTGAGGTCTGACCAGAGCAGAATACAGTGGCACTATTACTTCCCTTGATCTAGATGCTATACTCCTATTGATGAGACCCAGAATTGCATTGGCTTCTTTAGCTGCCGCGTCACACTGTGACTCATGTCAAGTTTGTGGTCAACCAAGACTCCTAGATCCTTTTCACAGATCCCGCCTTGGATCAAATCTATGCTTCCAGCTGCCATAAGAAAGCTGCAGAGATAGCGCAGGATAGTGCGCACCCCGGAAATGATCTCTTTCAGCTTCTGCCTTCTGGAAGAAGGTACAGAGTTATAAAGACTAGGACTAGCTGTGGTGTCTAGATTGTGGTGTCTTTATTCTTTTAAGAGGGATTCAAGGGAACTTACCAGGAACGTGCAATTCAGTCTGAGTCAGACTGACTGTATAATAGTGAGAGGCTCACACAAGCCTGCAACCAGCTATCTGCTGTGCATGTAAGAAAGGGGAATTTAACTCTGCTACACAAAGGAACTTGCTAGCGCAAGTTAAAAAGGCTCAGTGGTTTAGACCACAGCGCCACCCGCATCCTTAGCGCAAGTTAGGAAGGATATTACCGTATTTTTCGCCCTATAAGACGCACCTTTCCCCCTCCAAAAATGAAGGGGAAATGTGTGTGCGTCCTATGGGGTGAATGCAGGCTTTCGCTGAAGCCTGGAGCGCGAGGGGGTCGGTGCGCACCGACCCCTCTTGCTCTCCAGGCTTCAGGAAGCTATCCGCTAGTTGTGGGAGACCCAGCTCTCCCAGGGCTAGCGGAGACCTTGCCAGCACCCAGAAGCTTGGGGCGCGCTGAGCTCCGCACGCCCCAAGCTTCAGGATTAGCGCAGCGTTCCGCTAGCCCTGGGAGAGCCACGCGGCTCTCCCACGGCTAGCGGAGACCTTGCTGGCACCCAGAAGCTTGGGGCGCACTGAGCTCCGCACGCCCCAAGCTTCGGGATTAGCGCAGCGCACCTGGGGGGAAAATAATTCCCCCCCTTTATTTCCCCCCCAAAAAACTAGGTGCGTCCTATGGGCCGGTGCGTCCTATGGGGCGAAAAATACGGTAATAAACAATATATCCTCTCCTGCCTCCCTGAACATTCCCACGAGAAGATGGTCGAGGAGAGGACGAAACAGCCCCAAAGGATTCCCTGCCCTCTCCCAGAAAGCGCTTCATGTCACTCACCAATCCTGGCCGGCGTCCGTGAACCAGTATTTGTACAACTGAGCCCGGATGTAGGTTGGGGGTTTGGCGCTGAAGGGGTATTTGGAGTCGTCCACCTGCACGAGATGGATCACTGTGGGAGGGAAAGGAAGTTCTTTCAGGCCCAATGGGTCCGGATGTCCCACCCCCTTAGACCCACGGGGCTTTTGTGGGTTTAGGATAAGAACGGTGTCTGCCACCTTAAGCTCCTTTGGAAAACA
This sequence comes from Podarcis bocagei, assembly GCF_964188305.1. Lineage (NCBI taxonomy): Eukaryota > Metazoa > Chordata > Lepidosauria > Squamata > Lacertidae > Podarcis > Podarcis bocagei. Next base: position 4,791,733 of record NC_138135.1, read on the forward strand.
AGGTGGGATATACAAATGCAATCACAAACGATATTCCTGATAATCACAGGAAAGTTTTCCTCTATGCGACAACAGCTGCCAGGATGCTCATAGCAAAAAATTGGAAAGGGAGAAAAATCCCATCAATGAAAGAGTGGCAAATTAAATTTTGCAAATATATACATCTGGCAAGACTCACAGCATTCATAAGGGGACAATCGGACTAAAAATTAGTAAAAGAATGAGATTGTGCTAAAGAGTATATGAAAAGATATTGTTCTGGAGTAAGTATCTCGGTATGTAACGAATGAAGCTTTGCAGGGTTAAAGAAAGTGAAAAATGGTGCAGAAAATATAAAGATAGAGGTAATCTACATTAGACACAACAATTTAGAAAGAGTAAAAATTTTGAGGTCTTAGAAGAAAGGAAGGAGGTCAATATGTGTATATGTATGTAATGGTTAGAATGATAAGGTTTTATTTGTAGTTGTGTGGTTTTTTTGGTTGTTTCTTTTTCTTGTTTGTATTGCTTTATTTTGGATTTAATGTTTGTAATTTTTGTTGTAATTTTGCATTGAAAATATAATAATAATAATAATAATAATAATAATAATAATAATAATAATAATATTTTTTAAAAATGCAACAAATGAATCAACAGCAATAATAACAGAAGGCAGAATTAGACAAACAGCTTGATTGGAATAACTTCCACGGGTCTTAATATTTTAGCGTTCTCGTTCGGGAGGGGAAGGAGAAGCTGTAGTAAGTCGCCCCCAATATCATAATTCTGTAAAATGTGGGAAATGGCCGTTCTCTGACTCTTTCCCTCCTCTCACCTTCTTTCTTGCCCTGTAGGAGGCGGTAGACGAAGCCCGTGAACCAGGGGCTGTGCGCTTGGGGAGCCAGGGCGGCAAACCACATCTGCCAGTCGAGGCGCGGCTGGTGCGGGGTCACGACAGGGGGGGCAGCGCTGACGTTGCCCGGCTTGTACATGAACTCAATCTCCTGCAGGCGAGAGGGAGAGAGAGGCACTGATCACACACACATCACCTGAAGCCTTATATCCCAGGTCAGCGAGGTTCATTGGACGACCACGAGAAAGTGAGCCTTTGGGTGTCATCAGCCCAGTCCTGCGGGACTCCCTGCCACTTGACACCCAGCAGGTGCCTCCCAAGCAAACTTTTAAATGCCTGCTGAAAACTTCTATATTCCTCCAGGCTTATGCAGGCAATTAAGAACATACCAAACCACTTTGTATTTCTATGACACAGGGATGCACAAATATCTTTACAAATGATATACAGTGGAACCTTGGCTCTCGAACAGAATCTTGTTCTGGGAGTCCGTTCAACTCCCGAAACCGTTTGAAAACCAAGGCGCGGCTTCCGATTGGCTGCAAGAGCTTCCTGCGCTCAAGCGGAAGCTATGTCGGACGTTTGGCTTCCGAAAAACGATCAAAAACCAGAACGCTCACTTCCGGGTTTTCAGCGTTCGGGAGCCAAAATGTACAAGTACTAAGGCGTTTGAGAACCAAGGTACGACTGTACATAAATAAATATATATATATGTGATATATATAAATGAAACCACCCAAACCCCCAGGATGCTGTGCTTCCACCGTCAGCTGCCTCCCAAGTCATGCAAATGACTCATTAGTCCACCCCGGCTTGTGCCCATCCTCCATGAGGTCTAGCACCTTGTGCAAGCATTGTTTTGCCAAAGTCCTTGGATGGCATCAGCAGCTGCAAGCAGAAGAGAGGCCTGAATCCTCCGCCAAGAGGAGGATAAAAGTGCGTGGTCTAAAACTGCGTGCACCAAAAACTCCTCTCCTGCGGACTCCACCCACATCAGCTTCTCACGACGGGCTTTATTAAAGCAAGAAGGCTAATTGGACAGCGTCTGAAGGACTTAGGAGCAACAGAACAATCTGGCCATTATAAAGAAATTCTGTCCTTGGTATGCCTCCCCCCCCCCCTTCTTAGTTTGATTCCCTGGCACCATATTTGTATAAATTAACTATCCCAAAATACAGACATGCCTTCACACAGGCCAGACTGGATGTGATGCCCTCTGCCGTACGTGAGGGAAGATACCAAAAGATTCCAACTGAGAAACGACTCTGCCCCTGTGGAGATGGCAGTCTGGAAACAGTGGCTCATGTTCTCCTGTCCTGCCCCCTTTATAAAGATCTGAGGAATGAGATCACCACCCCACTCCTACTCACCATCCCAGGCCGCCCATCTGCAGCCACATTGTTCTCTCTTTTATCAGATCAAAATGATCAGACAACAGCAAAGGTTGCTAGGTTGATCAAGGGTGCAGTGAGATTAAGGGCCACTATCTGAATGATAATCTTGGTCATTTGATTGCCCTTCTTACCCATTGTTGTCTTTTTAATTGCACACCATATTTTTCGCTCTATAAGACGCACCTAGTTTTTGGAGGAGGAAAACAAGAAAAAAAATATTCTGAATCCCAGAAGCCAGGACAGCCAGCGGGATCACAGCGCAGCAATCCCACTTGCTGTCCTGGCTTATGGGATAGCCGCGCACAGCCTCTCCCGGGCAAGGGGAGCCTTCATATTTCAATATTTCAATTGTTGTATTTTAATTTTGTTTTTAAGTTGTATTCATACAACTTGTTTTTATTATTGCTTGTTAGCCGCCCTGAGCCCGGCCTTGGCTGGGGAGGGCGGGGTATAAATAAAAATTATTATTATTATTATTATCCCCTGCCCAGGAGAGGCTGTGTGCAGCTAAGGCTCCCCCCCAAGAGTCACACTCTCTTTAAAGAGCGTGCAGTGTGTCCGGCTCTTGGGGGCTTTTCCCCGAGGAGGGAGGAAAAGAGCCGTGCGGCTCTTTAAAGGGAGTGCTGAGCAGAGCCTCCCACCTGCATTCGCCCCATAAGACGCACACACATTCCCCCTTACTTTTTAGGAGGGGAAAAGTGCGTCTTACAGAGCGAAAAATACGGTATATGGCTTGTTTTATGTTGCTATGGCCGTTGGCTAAAGCGAATAAAGTTTATCTATCTCCATGAATTACCGTCCATGTTTCCTTGTCATAGCTGCCTTCCAAGACCACCTCAGGTCGCCCGCCGACCCCCGTCATCCGCCGGAAGAGGCCGTAGGAGTTGGCGAGCTGGTAGCGGTCGACAGCGCTGAAGAGCTGGTGGACGCTGGGCCAGAGTTTCCCGTTGGACTCGTACTCAATGTAGGTGAAGGGGACCTGGGGCAAGAGAGAGAGAGAGCAAGGAGGGGAGGGTTTTTTGGGGGGGTCAGCCTCTCCTGGAGACAACGTTGCAGGAACAGGAGCAGCAAGAGCTCAGCTGTCCAAAAAACATGCATTGGGTATGTGGAACCCTGTCTCTGAATGAATGAAGCCCCGCGTTATAAGAAAAAATTGCTCCTTTTCCCTTATGGTGTACCCAAGAGCCCATATAGAGTCCTTAAGTGGGTTCCCTATCGGTAGCAGAAAATAATAGAGGCCAACCAGAGAATATTGAGAAGCAAAGCAGCTAAGCAAGACTTGACGTTTTCATCCCCCAAAAAGTTTTTTTGATTTGAGTTTCTACTGAAAAGAGGATGCATTTTAATGTTGTATTTTAATCTTGTTTTTAAGTTGTATTTCAATCAATGGTTTTTATACCAGTGTTAGCTGCCCTGAGCCCAGTCTTGGATGGGGAGGGTGGGGCAGAAATAAAATTTAATAATAATGATCTTTATTAAACTGTTGCAACAGGGTCCCCCGGCTCACCCCACGCAGGGAGGGAAAGGAGGGATCCAGAACATTGGTGTGTAAGCTCTTATAGACTTTTGAAATTGCCTCCCCTGTAGCTCAAGACCACCCCAAAAAAACATCATACATGCATCACAGAAAGAGGTGGTCCCCGGCAGAAATTTGAGTGTGTTGCCTCTCTCCTGTCTGCCAGGATACCTGATAATGCCTTATTATCCGAATGCCTTTTCTGGGGAGCCTGGCCATTCCTTGGAGATGGTAAATACTTAGTTCCTGAATCTCTTACGCACGTTGAGAGTGTGCTCAGGTTAACAGATACTTGCCAGACTGTATTCACAGGGAGGTGTAAGCAGCCCCTACAGTCCAAAGACAATTGGAAAGCTTTCCTCATCTCCTTGCAGAGAAATATTTGAGGTCAATTTGGGAGAGTCAAAAATGGCTTCAGGATTGTTCTCCTGTACTATTTCAGAGACACGGTTTATATACTTATGTATGTGTTTGCCTTGTACATTTATGAACATTTATTTCATATATGTAAATGTAAAGGGACCCCTGACCATTAGGTCCAGTCGTGGCCGACTTGGGTTGTGGCGCTCATCTCGCTTTATTGGCCGAGGGAGCCGGTGTACAGCTTCTGGGTCATGTGGCCAGCATGGCTAAGCCGCTTCTGGCGAACCAGAGCAGCGCACGGAAATGCCGTTTACCTTCCCGCTGGAGCGGGACCTATTTATCTACTTGCTCTTTGTTGTGCTTTCGAACTGCTAGGTTGGCAGGAGCAGCGACCGAGCAACGGGAGCTCACCCCGTCGCGGGGATTCGAACTACCAACCTTCTGATCGGCTAGTCCTAGGCTCAGGGGTTTAACCCACAGCGCCACCCACGTCCCCTTTCATATATGTAAGACCTTAGAATTCCTATAACACCAGGACTCCCCACCACTAGGGATCCCTTTCCAAGTGAGAGCAACTGTTAGGGGGGCTTTGCTTCCCCCCAATTTGCTTCAAAAGGAAACAACAGGACAAATATATTCATTCCACAGTGAGATGCAAGGTTCATATTTATACGAAAAGCACCCCTCCCTCCCACTTCTCTTTCCCCTGCCATCGTTCAAAGGTGCCATTTTTCTTTTTTCTGAGTTGGCACACTTGGCAGCTTTCGAGGCCCACGCAAGACGTCATCCCTTTCCCCAAGCTGTCGCCTGATTTACTCACCAGGCTGATGGTAAACATCCCGAGAGCCGCAGTGGCGAAGATGGCCCACTGGGTGGCGCTCCAGAGCTTCCAGAAAAAGCCACGGGTGCAAGCACTCCTATGGGGGGGGGGAGAGAAAGAGGACAAATAGAGAAGGCTGCATATTAACTTCTCCCATCTCTTTTTAATTTTATTTTACAGTTCAGTTTTTATTCGTTTATAAACAATACATCCAATCACCTCGAAACACCAAAACACAAAAGCGTTACGAACAAACCGCCACCAATACAAAAAAGGACAATATATAACTGAAAAAGGAAAGAATAAAGCAACTTTCTTCTCCACCTGACGACTTCCTCTGCCTCCTTTATTTCCTTGTTAACTGCATCTGGTTTTTTTTTTAGTAAACTTAACCAATATTAAATGTTGTTTGTATTCTTTTTAAACTTGTGTTATTACAAGAGTTAATCAAAGCATATTAAGGATTCGATGTGGGGACTATGTTCTTTTAAATATAGTCTACAGATGTCCCACTCTTGGTTATACTTTTGGATCGACCGGTCCCTGGCCTTTTCTGTCGTGTTTGCCAATTCTATATCCAGTGGTACCTTGGTTCTCAACCGCCTTGGTACTCAAACAACGTGGAACCCAAACACTGCAAACCCAGAAGTGTTCCGTTTTGTGAAGTTTTTTCAGAAGCCGAACATGCTCCGTTTTGAGTATTATGATGCGGTGTGTCTGTTATTTTGCGTTCTTGTGGCTCTTTTTTTTTCCTTTTTGTGACTGTGTAGAACCCAGTTCAGCTATTGATTGTGTACATTGATTATTGCTTTCATTTTATGGATCAGTGGTCTCATTAGACAGTAAAATTCATGTTAAATTGCTGTTCTTGGGGTTGTTTTTAAATTTTGAGGTATTTAGTAAAGAGTTACAGTCATACCTCATGTTACAGTGCTGCCCCGCAAGACGAATGCCTCGCAAGACGGAAAACCTGCTAGACGAAAGGGTTTTCCGTTTTTGAGCTGCTTCGCAAGACGATTTTCCCTATGGGCTTGCTTTGCAAGACGAAAACGTCTTGCGAGTGTTCCGATTTTTTTCTGCTCCCCCCCCTTTTTCTAAGCCGCTAAGCAGCTAAGCCTTTAATAGCCGCTAAGCCTTTAATAGCCACTAAACTGCTAATAGCGCTAATCCGCTAATAGGGTTGCTTCGCAAGACGAAAAAACCGCTAGATGAAGAGACTCGCGGAACGGATTAATTTCGTCTTGCGAGGCACCACTGTACGTGCGCTTCACGGTTTTTCAGGTTGCGTCCCGTGGCAACCCGGAAGTACCGGAAAGGGTTACTTCTGGGTTTTGCCGCTCGCGCATACACAGAAGCACCAATTCGTGCTATGCACCTGCACAGATACGGCACTTCAGGTTGCGGGCTTTTCATGTTTTGAACGGGCCTCCGGAATGGATCCCGTTCGCAACCAGAGGTACCACTGTACATTAGAACTGAAAAATATATAAAATGCTATAATATAAAGGTTAGTTTTGAAAGCCAAGAGGTGGGAGGGAAGGAAGTTGACAGGCTCTAAGGAGCCAGAGAAATGGACAAGAATGATGTGATTATATACGTTTAAACAGAAAAGTAATAAAAAATATTTTTTTAAAAAAGGAAAAAAAGAAAGCAGCAGGGACACTGCCGAGGCCTTTCCCCCAAAAGACACCGCTTCCCCCTTTACCTGTGAGGCACTCACCTGTACCCAGCCTGAAGGATCTCCCAGACCAGAGAGACAAGTCCGATGGCCGCCAGAGGGAGGGTCACCATCCGCAACCACAGCATGAACTCGTGGTAGGTGAAAGCTGGAGAGAGACAGGCAAGTTGTCCACGTACGTGAAAAAGCTGGGAGCAGGGGTGACAAGCCCCCAGCCCAAATCAGTGAACTTTAAACTAAGAATCAGAACAGTAGGCACCCCTATGGTACCTCCCGAGACAGGCGGGGGCCCAAAACAGAACCACAGATGCACCCTTTCAGAAAGATTCCTGGCTTAGTGTTAGGGCATCTGCTTGGCATGCAGAATGTCCCAGGTTCAGACCCTGATGGTCTCTCCAGGCAGAGCTAGCACAGGCCTTGCCTGAAACCTTGCTGAGCTGCTGCCAGCCTGTGTCCGGTAGTACTGCTCTGGATGGACCAGGCGTCTTCCTTGATGCAAGGCAGATCCCCATGCTCCGCATTCAAAAGAACTCAGTTTTTGAATGTGGCAGCATCTACACTGCGGAACTCCCTGCCTATTGATAGCAGGCAAGCAGCTTCACTTCACTTTTTTCGGCGCCTCCTAAAAACGTTTTCGTTCAGACAAGCCTCTCCTGATGTTTACAGAGTTGGCGCAAGCTCTGTTTTCGGCCTATCATTATTTTAACTTCATGAATGCATTAAATTATTGTTGCTCTTTTTTCTGGGTGGTAATTTTATTGCTTTATCTCATTTTTGTAAACCATGTTGAGGGGTTTTTTATTATTAAAAAAATACAATCAAGCAGTGTACACATTTTATGAAAGAAAGAATGTTCCCACGAATTGAACAATTTCCTTTATGGTATTAAATTTTCCTGGTGCCAAAATTGCCACATTTTGATGTTAGATCATCAGGCTTGGTTTCCAGACCCATGATCATCTTGGTTGCCCTCCTCTGCCCACCTTGCAGCTTGTCAACATCCTTCTTAAATTGTGGTGCCCAGAACTGGACACAGGATTCCAGGTGGGGTCTGACCAAGGCAGAACAGAGCAGGAACATTACTCCCTTTGATCTGGACACTAGACGTCTGTTGAAGTTACTGTTCATTGTCATCGATGGCAAAAGCCACACATTCTTTCCATAGGAAAAAAGCAGTGAAAATCCCTCAACCATTTATATGGATATTCTCAGGGCTGGATTTAGGTTTGATGAAGACCTCAGCTACTGAAGGTAATGGGGCCCTTGATATGTCCAGCTGTCCTTTGTCAACAACAAATTGTCACTGTTTTTCGTGTGGAATATATGCTATTTTGTCATTAATGGACCCAATAGGCATCTCAAGCTATTTACCCATGTGGCCATGCAACCAGTCCATGCAGAATGTGGGCACCCTATATATAGAAAGGAGCAAACCAGTGATATTTTAGGGAGCAGGCAGGGCCCATTACTTACATCCTAGGAGCCTACACAACACAAAACACTGTTGCTGTATGTAGGTTTCCTTTTGTTTTTTATGTTATATTTTGGAAATGTAGGCACCCTATATATAGAAAGGAGCAAACCAGTGATATTTTAGGGTGCAGGTGAGCAGGTGGGGCCCATTACTTACATCCTAGGAGCCTACACAACACAAAACACTGTTGCTGTATTTGTTTTTTATGTTATATTTTGGAAATGTACATCCAGGTTTTCTTCCCTTTAAATTTTTCGGGGGCCCCCAAGAGAGTGGGGCTGTAAGCTATAGTTTGTTTAGCTTATACATAAATCTGGCACTGGCATATTCTATTTTCATCCTGCCACGATTATGGCAGCATCTTGCACCCCGATGTTTCTTTTTAAAAGTTCTTTATTACAAAATAATTTACATAACAAAAAACACCATAAACAGACTAACAACACCTCATTTGACATTGTATATCCTTTAACTTCCGATTCACCTCATTGTGCTTTTTATACCTTACTAGTCTATACGCACTTCATTTTTAATAATTCATTTTGGTTAATTATCAGGAAAAAAATTACTTTATAAATTCCTCAAACTTCAAGATTCAATCCAAATCTGTCAGGAGATTTGTGTTATTACAGTACTTTTTAAGACATTCTTTGAACGTTGTCCAATCTTTACTAAATTTCTGGTTAGAATTTCCCCGTCATCCTTGCAAGTTCTGAGTATTCTGACGTTTCCATACCTGCCTTGGACTCAATCAGCTTCTTCTCCCAGTTGACCTTCAGGTCGAAGTAAAGAGCCGTCCAGTAGACCAGCAAGCCATAGGCGCCCAGTTCGGACAGAAGAGACATGACAGACGCCATGCTGGGAGGCCAAGCTGCGGACAAGAGACAACACGGAGCAATGCAAGGATGGAGGGGGGGGTGGGCATGGAGGGGCCGTGGACACCCCCCTCCCTAGATGGGTCACTGGGCAGAGAGGGCGGAGAGAGCGACTCGAAATCCTCACCTGCTTTGTGGGAAGAGAGTTTCAAGGCTGATGCAGCGGCCCCAACCTCCCACTGGGGGAACTCAAAATATCTATCTTCCTAGAAGTTTGGGGGACAGGAGGTGGGCGGGTGTGGAGGACTCCCTGGTCGTGAATGGGGCAACTGTGCCCCTGAAGGACCAGGTGCGCTGTCTACCAGCTCCATCTGGTACGCAGGATGAGACCCTCCCTGTCCACAAAACTGTCTGCCAGAGTGGTGCATGCTCTAGTTATCTCTCGCTTGGACTACTGCAATGCACTCTACGTGGGGCTACCTTTGAAGGTGATTCGCAAACTACAACTAATCCAGAATGCGGCAGATAGACTGGGGACTGGGAGCAGCCGCCGAGACCACATAACACCAGTCCTGAAAGACCTTCATTGGCTCCCAATAAGTTTCCGAGCACAATTCAAAGTGTTGGTGTTGACCTTGAAAGCCCTAAACGGCCTCAGCCCAGTAGACCTGAAGGAGCCTCCCCACCTCCATTGTTCTGCCCGGACACTGAGGTCCAGCGCCGAGGGCCTTCTGGCGGTTCCCTCCCTGCGAGAAGTGAGGTTACAGGGAACCAGGCAGAGGGTCTTCTTGGTAGTGGCACCCGCCCTGTGGAACGCCCTCCCACCAGATGACAAAGAGAAGAAGAACTACCAGACTTTTAGAAGACATCTGAAGGCAGCCCTGTTTAGGGAAGCTTTTAATGTTTAATAGGTTATTGTATTTTAGTGTTTTGTTGGAAGCCGCTCAGATTGGCTGGTATAAATCATCATCATCATTATTGTAGATAGGAAGGAGTTCACTGCTCAGAATTTGCGCTAAGGTGGTCTTATTGCTGCTCCCCAGTGGCATTGCCTAAAGGGGTGCTAAGAGGTACCGGGGAGGGAAGGAGGGGGCGATGGAAGCGTGAGTCAGACTTTGAAAAGGTTCCCAAATACTTTTTGGTGCCCGGCCCTCTTGACTCGATAAACTCATCCCCTGCTCCTCCTACCCTACAAAAAGCATTACTTAGAATATTGTAATGATGATGATGATTCTATTATTGGTACCCCGCCTATCTGACTGAGCCGCCCCAGTCACTCTGGGCGGCTTCCAACATACAAAAAACCAGAACGTGGCAGCAGACCTACATTGGCTCCCGGGACGTTTCCGAGCACAATTCAAAGTGTTGGTGCTGACCTTGACAGCCTTAAACGGCCTTGGCCCAGTATACCTGAAGGAGCGTCTCCACCCCCATCGTTCTGCCCAGACACTGAGGTCCAGCTCCAAGGGCCTTCTGGTGGTTCCCTCCCTGTGAGAAGCCAAGTTACAGGGAACCAGGCAGAGGGCCTTCTCCGTGGTGGCGCCCGCCCTGTGGAACGCCCTCCCATCAGATGTCAAAGAGATAAACAACTATCTGACATTTAGAAGACATCTGAAGGGAGCTCTGTTTAGGGAAGCTTTTAATGTTTAATGCTGTATTTTTTAATATTCTGTTGCTCAGAGTGGCTGGGTCTAAACTGTTGTTGTTGTTGTTGTTGTTGTTGTTGTTGTTTGTTGTTGTTAAACATTAAAAAACTCTAAACATTAAAAAGCTTCCTGATACAGGGCTGCCTTCAGACGTCTTCTAAAGGTTGTACAGTTACTCATCCCCTTGACATCTGTTGGGTGGGTGCCGCTACCGAGAAGGCCCTCTGCCCGGTTCCCTGTAACCTCACTTCTCGCAGTGAAGGAACGCAAAGCCCACCAAGAAAGATAGTAACACAATATTCGAAAGAGCAACCATGAAATGCACATTGATTCAAAACCCAGTGAAAACTATTTGGCTTAATTCAACACTGGAGGGGGACGACGACTTGATCTGGTGATGCCAGATTCTTGAACTCTGCACCCCCCAGTGCCCCCTTTCCTCTTGGCAACCTCCCAGAGGACACCAGCACCCACCTGGGGATCAGATGATGTAGACCCTGCCCGTCGCTAGCCCTGGACCCATTTCACAGAGCCACGGAGACCAAAGCCACTTACCGGCTGCCGTTTTCTTCCTGCCGTGACCCAGCCACATCCCCAAATGTTCGTCATCCAGGAGGGAGAAGCTTAGCACGATGGTGAGAAGGTTGAAGAAGTTGTAGTTGCCCGTGGCGATGATGAGGAGCTGCAGGAGGACCTGGAAAGGGTTTCGGAAACCTGTCGTTATGATCTTAAACCTAGGTTTTAAAAGACAACCCACCCACCCCACAACCGGACCGGATGCAAACGGACGGGGACAGGGTCTATACAAAGAAGCGCATTTATCAGGGCCGAGAATAGATGTATTAGCAAGAGAATTTCCACAGCCCAGCTGAAAGTTTGAGCGTATTAGATGTTAGGATATTTCTGTTCCACCTTAAAAGGGAGCAGGCTGTGAGTCACAGAGTCTGCGTATTTCCTGTTCACAGGATGTTTACGTTGTCTGTTGCTTTCGTTTTCTCTCTGTCTGGAGACACTGACGCAGGCAGTCATGGCTTTCTTTGATCTGATGCCAATCTCCCTGTTAAGTTTTGGCATCATGCAACATTACACCGATCCTGGTCTGACTGCACTGGCTACTGATTAGTTTCCGGCCCCAATTCAAAGTGCTGGTTTTGACCTATGAAGCCTTAAATGGCTCAGGACCGCAAGACCTCAAGGACCGCCTCTCTCCATATGAACCCACCTGGACCCCGATATCATTTTCTGAGGCTTCCTCCTTGAGAGGTTCGGAGGGTGGCAACACAAGAACGGGGCCTTTTCTGCAGTGGCTCCCTGTGCATGGAATGCTCTCCCCAGCGAAGTTCGCCCGGCGCCTTCATTATACAGTCATACCTCGGGTTACTGACGCTTCAGGTTGCGTTTTGTGGGTTACGAACCTGCCGAAATCCAGAAGTACTGAAACAGGTTACTTCTGGGTTTCGGCGGTCGCGCATGCACAGAAGCGCTAAATCACGCGTTGCACATGTGCAGAATCGCAACCTGCATGGGCACAAACGTGCCGTTGCGGGTTGCGAACGTGCATCCTGCACGGATCACGTTCGCAACCCGAGTGTCCGCTGTACTCCTCTGGGCGCCAGGCAAAAACATTCCTTTTTAATCAAACCTGATTGACATTCTATGCCCTTTTAAAAAGTGGTTCGTTTTGAGAGGTTGTTATTGGGCTATTGTTATTATTTTGATTTTATATATTGTGTGAAGCGCCCCAAGACCTCCGGGTACAGAGCGGTATATAAGTTCAATGAATGAATGAATGAGGTTGCCTGTGGATACCTGGCTGTAGAAGGCAAAGAGGCGGAGGCGCCGCAGAGGAGCGAAGAAGAGTGCTGGGATGGCTATCTCGATGACGTAAGTGGCCACCACGCTGAACTTCTGGAACCAGACGGGCAGCTGGTGGGCGAACCACGAGGCTGGGGTGGGGATGCACTGGGTCTCGTAGTGGTAGGTTAAAGCTGGGGAGACAAGTGGTTATGGGATGCATAAAAGGATCCGGAACGAGGGGTTCAGAAAGGAGATTCTGACCGAACATTCTGGCCACAATGTGGGATGTAATCCATTGGATCAGTCAAATGCAACATTCCTTCTTTCCCTAGAACGGGCACAATTAGGGGGAACATCCTGTTTCATGGCATGTGACCTGGGAGATGGACAGGGATCTGGCTGACTCCTTGAAAGAGCCGAGTCACGCAGCCATTTTCTCAGCCTTGATTTCTAGCTTTTGTCTCTCTCTTGTTGCTGTTCTTTTGCCAACGTTAAATAAGCTGGAGTTCTTGTTATTAAATATACCAAGAAAAAAGCACACCAGGAACTCAGGCCAACGTAAGTTTCAATAGCGGAAGTGGTCCCTACTTGCTAATCAAAAGTCAGTTTTAACAAAAACTGATCCATTCAAAAGTATGTATTCTGACAAGGATTACAAACTCTAATAGAGATTACAAACTCATGAAGATATGTATAACACAATAATTCGTTACAGAATTAGAGGTAAGAGTTTATGAGGAGAGACAAGTTCAGGTTAGTCCATAGATTCAACGTGAAGGTCTTAGTTTCAATCACTGAGCAAGTGAGAAGTCAGTTATGGATCAGAAACCAGTAAGTTCATGGAAAACGCACAGAAAAACTCAAGATACATGTTGATCTACCCACACGTAGTTGTCATCTCTGAGAAACGTAGAAAATAACAGGATACATTTATCCGAAAGTCTTCAAAGTTACACAACCCTTTAAAAATTAGCTGATGAAGGTGAATACATTGAAACAGGGCCCTGTCCTGGTTTCTGATCCATCATTGACTTCTGCTCAATGATTGAAACTAAGCTGTTCTTTTGCTGCCTGATTGGTCTCCTGCCACCATTTTCTTATCAAAATGTGATTTTGCTGTCTGCCGGCTCTCAGCCAGCAGCACACGAGTCCAGTCTCCACGTGAGAAGCTCAGTTTCTTTCTGTAACTACTAACTTCTGTAACTTCTTTCTTTCTGTAACTACTAAGTAAAGCCTAACTTTCAGGGAACAAACCGTGAACTGAAACGTGAGTAAACCTTTTACCTTACTCAGAAAGACCCTCGTGTCTTTATTCTTTTAAGAGGGATTAAAGCGTACACCAGGAAATAATCTTAACTAGGAGATTCAAACGAATCTGCAAACTAGCTTCCACCTATATCACTTCACTAGTGTGAGTGAAGGAAGGCTAATACTTATTCAATATATCCTTTCTGACTAGCCTTAACATTCCCACAAACAAGAGCCGTTTGAGGTTTACTACCCCTTGCTGATTTTATAACACTACGGCTTTCAAATCGAGGCCTTGCCTCTTCGTTTTGCTGCCGCGACTCCTTCGCCTGTGATTTCCCCACTGACCTGTGAGCCCCCACCAGGTGGGGCAGCGGCTGTTCAGCTTCACCACCCCTGAGGCGAACATGAGGCGGAAGAGCAGCCAGCGCAACAGCCAAAAGGTCACTCCGTCGTGGGGCCGCCAGGCCGTCGTGCGCCACTTGAGCAGGTGAAGCGGGGCCACCAGCACCGCCAGGAAGCCCGTCTCCAGCAAGAGGCTGTCCCTGGGAGGGGGAGAAAGATACGGGGAGATTGGAGGAGAAATCAGGGGAGGCCACCCGCTCTGAGATGCCGCTCTTCACACAGACACACTGGGTCAAGGCCTGGGTCTCGTTATTTTATTACAGAATGTTTAAGACAACTTTTGTTAAAAGACTAGAAGCCTTTTTGCTAGGTATTACAGGTCAAGTCTTGCCAAAAGAGTGGAAAAGACTATTTACAGTGGTGCCCCGCAAGACGAATGCCCCGCAAGACGGAAAACTCGGTAGACGAAAGAGTTTTCCGTTTTGGAGGTGCTTCGCAAAACGAATCTCCTATGGGCTTGCTTCGCAAGACGAAAATGTCTTGCGAGTTCCTGCTGGTCCCCCCCCCCTTCCACCCCTTTTCTAAGCTGCTAAGCCGCTTATCAGCTGATCCGATCAGCAGATAAGCCGCTAGAAGCTGCTAATAGCGCTAAGCCGCTTATCAACTGATCCGATCAGCAGATAAGCCTCTAAAAGCCGCTAATAGCGCTAATCCGCTTATCAGCTGATCCGATCAGCAGATAAGCCGCTAAAAGCCTCTAATACCGCTAATCCGCTAATCCGTCAATGGGCTTGCTTCGCAAGACGAAAAAAACCGCTAGACGAAGAGAATCACAGAACGGATTCTTTTCGTCTTGCGAGGCACCACTGTATGTACAGTGGTACCTCGCAAGATGAATGCCTCGCAAGAAGAAAAACTCGCAAGATGAAAGAGTTTTTCGTTTTTTGAGTTGCTTCGCAAGACGAATTTCCCTATGGGCTTGCTTCGCAAGACGAAAAACGAAAAAACCGAAAACGTCTTGCAAGTTTGTTTCCTTTTTCTTAAAACTGTTAATACCCAGGGTGACTTCGAGGAGCAACTCATAGCACGCGGTGTGGTAGCCTTTTTTGAGGTTTTTGAAGACTTTGGTGATTTTGAAGACTTTGGGAAACCGTGCTTCGCAAGACGAAAAAACTTGCAGAACGAATTAATTTCGTCTTGCGAGGCACCACTGTATACCACAACGGCGGCTAGAATGTTACTAGCCCCAAAATGGAAAGACAACAAGATACAGTCATACTAGGGGTTACAGACGCTTCAGGTTGCGGATGCGCCGAGACCCAGAAGTACCGGAACAAGTTACTTCTGGGTTTTGGCGGTTGCGCATGCGCAGAAGTGCCAAATCGCGCTTTTGCATGCGCAGAAGCGCTGAATCTCAACCACTGCGGTTGCAAACATGCATCCTGCACGGATCAGGTTTGCAACCCGAGCGTCCACTGTACCAACCAAAGAAGAATGGCAAGAAAAACTGATGGAGTAGGCGGAAATTCGGAGCCGTCTTTCCCATAGGGATTAGTGCACCAGGGGGCTGGCTTCTCAGGGGTGCCCCAGCGAGTGGGGGAGCTGGACAGCTTTGCCGGGGGGCTCCCCTTTCCCTGCATGCCCCCCAGCTGCGCCCTGCCAACCATAAGGCTGGCAGGCGTGCAGCTTCCCTTTCAAGCCTCCTCGGGAGGAGAGCGATCCCCTCAGTGGCTTAGGATAGAAGCTGTGCCCCCACCACCCATATGGCTGGAGGGTACGCAGCTTCCCTCCCAAGCCTCTGCGAGGACCGCTGTCCCACAGCAGCATGGGGGAGAGTTGTGCCCCCCCCCCCATGGCTGGCAGTGAGCAGCTACGGGCACCCCAACACTATCCATGGTAATTTGGGAGCGCTGGGTGGGTATTTGCACCCCGGCGCTGCATCTGCTAAAGACAGCCCTGCTGAAATGGCAAAACTAACTGGACAACTAAGAGACAAGGACCGTAGAGACTGCAAAAAGGACTGGGAACCGTTTATGTTGTACTTACAGAAACATCGTAAAGATGTGGACTCACTAGCAGCGTTTGAGTAAACACTTACAATTAAGAAAGCAAGCATAAAAGTTAAGAGGTAACAATGGGGAAATAATAAAGGGTAAGATGTAATACGAAAAAATACGGCACAAAAATGGTAAGATTACGATAATATTTAACTAAAAGATTAAAAAATTAAGGTAAAATAAAACAAATATTCAAAGAACCAGAAGAGGAAGTTGAGGGAAGTCACGGGGGGGGGGGATAGGGATTTATAGATTATTTTTGTGACAATAATGATTGTGTTGGATATCAAATTGTAAAACTTAATAAAATTTATTTATTTATTATTATCTTTATTTTATTTTATTAGAATCATGCCTTGGTTTTCAAATGCCTTGGGAGTCGAACATTTCAGCTCCCAAACAATCAAAATTTTAACCAGAAGTGACTGTTCCGGTTCCTGAACGTTCTTGGGAACCCAAACATCCGACGTGGCTTCCAATCAGCTGCAGGAACTTCCTACAGCTGATTGGAAGGCGCGCCTTGGTTCCCGAATGTTTTGGAAAGTCGAACGGACTTCCAGAACAGATTCCGTTTGACTTCCAAGGTACTACTGTACTTATTAAACCTGTACACCGCCCTATAACCGTTGATCTCAGGTTGGTTCGCAACAGAAAAATTTAAAAAAATATAAATTCTGTCCTCCTCACCACCAAAATGCCAGATTCTGCTTCCAAACAAATGACGGCAAGCTTGCAGGATGAAGCAAGGAGGCGCAGAGCCCAGGGGCTACATCCTGCCACTCAGCTCCTGACGCACAGCGACGCCACGGCCCACTTTGCAAAGCTGTCCGTCCTCTCTGCTCCTCAACATGTAGGAAAGCTTAACCAGGCATCCCCTGTCCCAGATTTTAGCCATCCGTTGTCTCAAGGATTGGATGTGCACGTTCCGTCCCCCAGTTTATGCAAACAATAATTGCATAATTGCCGTCCTCTTTAATCCCCTTTTTTAAAGTGGAAGGCTGAGAGCAGAGGACATGCAACACACACACACACACACAAACACACGCCACAGCCTGGATGTCATTTGCAGCCTGCTGTCCCCAGCAGGTCAGAGAAAGGAAGCGCCACACCCAAAATCTGGATGTTTAATGTTTTATTGTGTTTTTAATATTCTGTTGGGAGCTGCCCAGTGTGGAAACGCAGCCAGATGGTTGGGGTATAAATATTTATTATTTATTTATTATTTATTATTTTTATTATTTTTATTATTTTTATTATTTTTATTATTTTTATTATTATTATTATTGCAATATGCCACTTACCACTGGAAATACAGGAAGACCTGTCCAACCTGTGGGGAGAGAAAAGGGAAAGCACACATCAAACGGGGTTCAGACCCCCTCCGTCCACTCCATTTCAACTAATTTTTTTCTTTGCACCCACCTCCCGGCTGTAGCACCGCTGGCAAAAAACCACCCTGACAAATCTCACGGTTTTCAGATACAGCCGCTTGCAGATTTCGGTGGCTAGCTTGCCTCTGGCTCCCCCACTAGCGCAATGCCCCTAAGAGGCTCAGGACGCTCCAAATATCTGAAGCTTCGCCTGCTTCCCTACAGACCCTTGTCTGTGCTGAAATCGGCAAAGGGGACCCTTTTGGTGGACCCCCCCACCTCCTGTCCGCAGAGGTTTGGGTGGAGGGAGCCCAGAGGGTGCCTATGCTGTGGGACTCCCTCCCCACAGAAGAACTGTCACTAAGCACTTTTCAACAACTGCCAAAGATGCGCCAGTTTACCCTGGCCGTGGACACCCGAGTTGAATACCGTATTTTTTGCTCTATAAGACTCACTTTTTTTACTCCTAAAAAGTAAGGGGAAATGTGTGTGCGTCTTATGGAGCGAATGCAGGCTGCGCAGCTATCCCAGAAGCCAGAACAGCAAGAGGGATCGCTGCTTTCACTGCGCAGCGATCCCTCTTGCTGTTCTGGCTTCTGAGATTCAGAATATTTTTTTTCTTGTTTTCCTCCTCCAAAAACTAGGTGCATCTTCTGGTCTGGTGCGTCTTATAGAGTGAAAAATACGGTACTTCTGAATATTCCTATTCTTGAGACTGCAATCTGTTATACTGGTTCTATTTTAAATCGGTGTTTCCCAAACCCATTTGGGGCTACTGCCCCCTTGGTTCCCTAAACTCATCCCCAGATGCCCCTGCCCTATTTTTTAATTTTTTTTAAAAAAGGCATCATTCAGAAGAGCGATTTGCACGACCCACCAAGGATGGTAATAGTGTTAGGTATCATTCGTTAAGAAACAGTAAAAGGGTGCAGAGAATTTTAAGGGTGTTTTCTGTGAGTTCTGGGTGTGGTGTTCTAGGCCGATTAGGCACAGATGGTAATATGTATAAAGGAAGAAGTTGCAGTTCAAATTTGCCTGCAGAAAGAGAATACCCACACACTTTGCTTTTGTAGTTTTGTGTAGTGGCAATGAAACTTTTGTTTGCATATTTTACACCAGTCTTGTGGTTCTGTCGTCTGTTTCAGCTTCAATAAATAGCACCATGAAATTCAAAGCAGGGACAGCGAGTTGCACCTTTCTTCGAAACCCAGCTAAAAATGGTTTGGTTTAATTAATTGAGCCAATCTGACGAATTCAATCTGGCGATTCCTGCTTTTCAAAGTCTAACAGTCCTTTACTCCCAACGCCCTTTAAAAATATGCTGGGGAGAGAGATATTATTGGGTTGTCATTTTTATTATGTATCTTGTGCTTTTATACTGTACAGTAATACCTCGGGATAAATGTGCTTCAAGTTAAGCATTTTCAGGTTGCGTTCCGCAGCGACCCGGAAGTAATGGAGCGCGTTACTTCTGGGTTTCGCCGCGCACGCATGCGCAAAAGGTCAAAATGACATCACGCACATGCGTGGAAGCAGCGAAACCCGACCCACACACGTGCACATGCAGGTTGCGTTCACTTCAGGATGCGAACAGGGCTCTGGAATGGATCCCGTTCGCATCTCAAGGTACCACTGTATTGTGATTTTAGCCTGCAGTAGGGCAGCATACAAATTTAATTTAATTTAGGGCAGTATACAAATTTCATAAATAATACTCCTGAGCTCCTCTGCTGCCCCTAGCACCCCCCCCCCCCAATAATCTAATTGCCCCCTCTTAGGGACACTAGTTCCCACTTTGGAAACCACTGCAATAGATTGCTTTGACCCTCCATGAGACCTTAGGGTGAAGGGTGGGCAATAGATCCAACTGAGAATAAATAAGAAGAGGGATGCAAGTGGCAAGCGCGTTGTGCATGCCCGCTCCCTGCGGAACTGTGCAGGTTTGGGTTTCCCCCAATGCTGCAGGCAACTCCCCCCCCCCCCGGTGAAATCTCCACCAAGATCTTCCCGCAGAGGGCTGCACGGCCCGCCAACTGGACCTGCGCCTCGCCCGCCCCCACGCAGGGAGGGAGCCAAGACGGAGGAGAAAGACGAGGGCCGGCTGCAGATTGCTGGCGCTGAACCCAGCTCCCTTGCCACGGGCTCGGATCCAGAGCCGCTCCACCGCCTGCCCAGCCCGCCAGGAGGTCCCGGGGGCTGTCAACTCATGACAGCACAATGGCGTGGGAAGAGGAACCCGGGAGGAAGGAGGGAGAGTGCAGGCCTGGCCCCTTTTTCGGAGGATGTCAAGCTCTCGGGATCAACCCAGCAGCTGCCACCTTTGGGCAAAGGAGTTGCAATTTGGGGAATAGCAATGGAAGCCGGAGGAGAACCTGCAGGATCAGGCCATCGGCCCATCTAGACCAGAATCCTGTTCTCACACTCAGGGCCAGATTTCGGTATGATGAGGCCCTCAGCTCCTGAAGGTCATGGGGCCCTTGATATGTCCAGCTGTCCTTTGTCAACAACACATTGTCGCTGTTTTTGTGTTGAAAATATGCTATATATGGTCATTGATGGACCTGATAGGTATCTCAAGCCATTTGCACATGTCTTCATGCACCCAGTCCATGCAGAACGTAGACACCCTATATAAAGGAAGGAGCAAACCAGGGATATTTGAGGGAGCAGGCTAGCAGGCGGGGCCCTTGATTTACATGATAGGAGCCTACACAACACAAAACACTGTTGCTGTATGTAGGTTTTCTTTTATTTTATTATATCTTATATTTTGGAAATGTACAACCAGGTTTTTTTTCCTTTAATTTTTTTTTGGGGGCCCCCCAAGAGAGAGGAGCCCTAAGCTGTAGCTTGCTTAGCTTATACATAAATCTGGCACTGATATATTTATCTACTTGCACTACTAATAGTGATAAAGAGCAGAATGTAGGCACCCTATATATAGAAAGGAGCAAACCAGTGATATTTGAGGGAGCAGGCTAGGCCCATGACTTACATCATAGGAGCCTACACAACACAAAACACTGTTGCTGCATGTAGTTTTTATTTTATTTGTTTGTTATCTTATATTTTGGAAATGTACATCCAGGGGGTTTTTTCCTTTAATTTTTTGGGGGGGCCTAAGCTGTAGCTCGCTTAGCTTATATGTAAATCCAGCACTGATCTCACACTGGCCGACCAGGTGCCTGCGGGGAAAACCAGAAGCAGGATTCAAGCATGAAACCACACTCCTCTCCTGTGTTTCCCAAGAAATGGCATACAGGAACATTGCTGCCTCCGACTGCGGAGAGCAGAGCATGCGCCATCCTGGCTATCAGCCACTGACAGCCGTCTCCTCCTCCATGAATATGTCTCAATCTCTTTTAAAGCCATCCGCGTTGATGGCCGTTGATGCCTCTTGTGGCAGGGAGTTCCACAGTCTAACTAAGAGGAACTTTCTTTTGTCTAAATAAAAAAATTCCTTCCAGTAGCACCTTAAAGACCAACTAAGTTAGTTCTTGGTATGAGCTTTCGTGTGCATGCACACTTCTTCAGATACACTGAAACAGAAGTTGCCAGATCCTTCTATATAGTGAGAAGGTGGGGAGGGGTGTTACTCAGAAGGGTGGTGGGAATGGGAGATTGGCAGATAGCTGAGATGAGCCTGTTGACGACTCTTAACGACTGTAATAGGTCTTACAGGAAAAGGCAAGGGGTGAAAAGGTGAGAAATGGCTTAGTCATGTATAATGAGATAAGAATCCAATGTCTCTGTTCAGACCAGGTCTCTCCATGGTTTTAAGTTTGGTAATGAGTTGCAATTCAGCAGCTTCTCTTTCCAGTCTATTTCTGAAATTCCTTTGTAGTAAAACAGCTACTTTGAGATCTTTTATAGAATGTCCTGGGAGATTGAAGTGTTCTCCTACTGGTTTCTCTGTTTTGTGATTCTTGATGTCAGATTTATGTCCGTTTATTCTTTGGCGTAAGGTTTGGCCTGTTTGTCCAAACCTTTCTTTTGTCTGACCTGGATCTTCCACTTCTTTGGATATTCATGAGTTCCAGTGTTATGGAGGAGAAAAAGCCTTTGTCTATCCACTTTCTCCACCCCCAGAATAATTTTATAAGCTTTCTATCCCGTCGCCTTTAAGATAAACCCCCCCAAAAACTGCCTGCATCCCTTTGGTGATTCTGACGGCCCTTTTCCAAACCTTCTAAATTCTCAACCTCTCCAAAGCTCTCCCACCCCACTGGCAGAGATTCTCCCATCAACCAGGACGTGGAAGACATCTGGGGCTGGGGGCTGGATCAATAGGGCACAGCACAGAACGGAGAGTCTGTGCCCAGAGGGAGATGCGACGACAAGCGCCAATTCTGGTCGCGGGAGGATTCCTGAAACGACCCAACCCTCCCCAGATCTAGGTCAGAGTTTTGTCTGTCCGCTGGAATCCTCTGCGCTCAAACACAGCCTTAAAAGGAAGGAGGGAGGAAGACAGCCTGGCGGAGGAGACTGGAATGTCACTCTGAGATGCTCTAAAAGCAAGGGAATCCCTCTCCACGCTGTGATTCCTCTGACCTTAGGGAAGAACGCAGGAACATCTGAAGTGGTACCCAAAACTCTGGATGAACGGTGACTCAGGGCTTGCTCCTCATCTGAAGCCCCTTCCCTCCTGTTTGAGGGTCTCTGTCGGCCTCCCTCCTCCTAAAAAATTCTCGCTCCGTTTTTTTCTTCTGTGTCAGCTGGCAAAAGGACCTAGCTGGGGGGGACGGGACACGGCACAGAAGGCAAAGGGAGCACATTTCACGACACAGCCAAGTTGGAACAATTCAAACCCCACACAAAATATTGCGGGGGCTCCCTTAACTGTGTTATTCTGCTGACTTAAAGCAGTGGTACCCATTGTGGGTGGTACCACCCATGGGGGGGGCAGTGAGATTACCTGGCCGGGGGTGGGGGGCTAAGAGCAAGGGGGCGAGAAGGGGGCACTGGAGGTGTAAATGGCTATCTGACTTTGAAAAGCTGATATCGCCGGATCAACTTCACCCATTGCATTGATTTAAGCTACATAATTTTAATTGGATTTTGAATAAATGTGCATTTGTTTTGAATTTTACTGATTACTGTTATGTGTATTAATACCTCACCTTCCCCTGGTAGGAATGAAATTTTACTGGGCTATCATGTGGGCCGTGCGACCTGCTATCCTGAATAATGCTTTACTTAGGGGAGGGGGGCATTGGGGGTGAGTTTACGCAACACGGGGGTTTTTGACAGCTGCTGGCTTAAACCATTTAATACCCCGTCTTCCCACCCAAGAGACCCTAAAGGCTGCTGAGAATCCAGATTTTACACTCAAGTGGGCTCTGTCCAGTCAACCTAAATTGCATTTGCCAACAGCATAGAACGGCAGGCAATGGGTTTCGCCTTGGCCCTCTTAGTTTTTTTCAGTGCTGCACACCTTGAGCTCTTGGGCAAAATATAGGCATGCGCCGAGCGAAATGATGCGCAACAATTAAGAATACAGAGGCATTTATTTCCAAGACACCCCCAGCAAGGAAGAGATTTGCTCTTCGAGGGCCTAATTCCCCCCAAAGTAAGCAGTGGCCCCTCTGAGCTCCCAGGGGTGAGGGTTTGCACACGAGGAGTCATGGGAGAAAAGGCCCCGCTCCTGGGGGGCATTAACGCAGCTTGCCAAAAGGCTGGTGGGGTTTTAAAGCCAGGATCTGACGAGTGAATAAAAGTGCCTCTGAAAGGTATCCAAGTCACCTTGGCTCTTTTACGGTTTTGATTTTGGCTGCTTATCTTGGGCTTCCAAGGACCCAAAGCAAAGCACCGGCAAGCAAGCACCGACTGCCCCCTACTGCTGCCACACACACCCCAAGGCCACGCGCCGCTTGCCGCCCCCCCATACCTGATAAACGGAGAGGTAGAACGCCCAAAGGGCCAGGAAGACCAGGCTGTCTCGCAGTGGCTCCAGGATCAGGGCCCCGAAGGAGAGCAGCGTCCCCAGCAGGCAGAGCAGCTCCAGGCCCTGCTCTGTGTCCAGTCCCAGGCGTGGCCCCAGCCACAGCAGGGTGGGCGAGTCGCGCAGCTGCTCCCAGAAGCCCTTGCCGCTGAAGCGAAGCACCTTCCGGGCGGGCAGGATGCCATCCTTCCCATAGAGGCCTGCAAGGAGGTCGAAGCAGGAGGAGTTGGTGGCAGCGGCCACAGGCAAGACCTTTATGGGGGGCACGGCATCTCCGACCCCAACAGATCCCCCAGCTCCAGCCTTCCCCAATTCGGCACCCTGCTGATGCTTTGAACTTCAATGCCCATCCCTGCAAAACACCAACTAGCCTGGCAGGCCCAACATCATTGGTCCATTTAACTCAGAGTTGTCAGCACGGACTGGCAGCAACACGCTGCGGGATCAGAGGCAGGGGGGCTCTCTCAGCTGGAGATGCCATTAGGGACTGAACCCAGGTGTTTCGGCAAATAATAATAATTTATTATATACATGCCGCCCATCTGGGTTGCCCCAGCCACTGGGCAAATAATAATAATAATAATAATAATAATAATAATAATAATAAATTGTATTTATATCCCACCCTCCCCAGCCGAAACCGGGCTCAGAGCGGCCAACAACAATAAAAGCAACACAATACACATAAAATCACAGTCAATTGAAATGCATTCTAAATCAATTCATTCTAAAATGAATTCAAAATCAAATTAATGGCAACCATTGGGCTAGAGTTCTATGAGGATTACAGAAAGAGGGGGGTCAGACTGTGCCTTGGCCAAAGGCCTGGTGGAACAGCTCTGTCTTGCAGTCCCTGCAGATAGATATCAAGTCCCGCAGGGCCCTAGTCTCTTGCAGAGCGTTCCACCAGATCGGGGCCACGGCCGAAAAAGCCCTGGCTTTGGTTGAGGCCAGCCTAACCTCCCTGTGGCCCAGGACCTCCAAAGTGTTTTTGTTTGAAGACCGTAAGGTCCTCCGTAGGACATAGAGGCGGTCCCGTAGGTACGAGGGTCCTAGGCCGTATAGGGCTTTAAAGGTTAAAACCAGCACCTTAAACCTGATCCTGTACTCCACTGGGAGCCAGTGCAGCTGGTATAACATTGGGTGAATGTGATCTCGCAGCGAAGACCCTGTAAGGAGTCTCGCCGCGGCATTCTGCACCCACTGGAGTTTCTGGGTCAGTCTCAAGGGCAGCCCCATGTAGAGCGAGTTACAATAATCAAGTCTGGAGGTGACCATTGCGTGGATCACAGTGTCAGGGCGAGAGAGGTAAGGAGTCAATTGCTTAGCTTGGTGGAGATGAAAAACATCAAACATAAAAAACTTCCCTAAACAGGGCTCCCTTCAGATGTCTTCTAAAAGTCAGGTAGTTGTTTATTTCCTTGACATCTGACGGGAGGGTGTTATACAGGGCAGGTGCCACCACCTAGAAGGCCCTCTGCCTGGTTCCCTGTAACCTCACCTCTCGCAGGGAGGGAACTGCCAGAAAGCCCTCGGCGCTGGACCTCCATGTCCGGGCAGGGCGATGGGGGTGAAGACGCTCCTTCACGGATACAGGATCTGAAGCAAGTGTCCCACCCCCTAAGCTACAACCCTTCCCGTGCTGCAACGGTCCCATGCCCCAAAAAGTATGTGTGGAGGAGCCCACCTCCCTAGGAAGAACAGTTGTTGTCTCAAAAGACAACAATGGAGTGCACCTCCGATGGTGAAGCCAAACTGCTGTGTTAGAAGCAACAAAGTGACCCACCTCCCCGGGCCGCAAGACTGGGCTGTGTGCCTGGAGGTCTGGGGCTGCCCAAAGGACAAGAAACCCCCTCTGGACCTGGCTGATGGGGTCCAAAGGTAAGGAGAGCTTGGCTGTTGGAGATGCTGTAAGGAGGTGTACAAGGCACCATCCAACTGTCTTAGGGACTCCGGATTTGTGTAGGCTTTGCGCATGACCCTTTTCTAATTGATTTTTGAATTTCATTGTTATTCTTGTTTTTATATTATATTTTATGCTGCTTTTACAATTAAGTGAAAGGAATTTTAAATGGGAATACAAAAGGGGAGGTGTGAGGAAGTCAGGAATCAAGTAAATGAACTATAAGATATGAAATACTGATTTTTCTTTTTTAAGAAACTGATTTTTTTACTTTTTGTGTGTTTTGTTTTTGGTATTTTTGTACCCTTCTTTTTTCTACTGTGGCTATTCTTTGTTTTTATCTTTTATGCTTAAACTTTTATTGTCTTTAAAATTCTAATAAATATTATATATATATATATATATATATAAATACAATTAAGTGTTTTAAATTTGTTGTTAGCTGCCCTGAGCCCAGTTTTTGAACTGGGAAGGGCGGGGTATAAATAAAAATTATTATTACTATTTTCTTCTCCTAACGATGTCCCGCAGAGGCAGCACAGGCTTAGGATGTGAATTCTCCTTCTCCTCAATGGGTTCCCAACCCCAGGTGGTTGAGCCCCACCTGCCCCACACTTCCTTCTGCAGAAACCACCTTCTTGACCGTTGGACCCACGCTGGGTCTCATCCGCTCAACCCACCACCTGCAGAGGAAGACCCCAACTCACCAGTGGGCCCCAGAGACAACTGGGAGATTTTCCTGACTTTGCAAGGGGGCAAGGAAAGCCAAAGGACGGCTTTGGGCTGCGCGGGGGAAAATTCCCCCAGCTGAAGAGGGCCCGGGGCTTGATTTTCGGCACAGCCTCCAGCCATAAGGAGATTAAGAGTTGGATTTGGAAGCATGAGAGGCCCTTGGCGGAGGGCCCAGAAGCCGGAGGGGAAGGAAAGCCTGGCAGGAAACTTACAGAAAAGGGGAAGAGAAACCAGGAGGAAGGGGGGGGGGGGTTCAGCTCTGACAGTAGCTGCAGGCAGGATGGGCTGGGCGAGGTGGAAGGCATTGCCTGGCAAAAATAAAAGGTGTGTAAGAGCTGACTGCAAGCCACGTGCACTGACACCCTCAACCCCCTTCCAAAATCCTGCACCGAGCTTGCACTATTGCAATGTGGATGCCACGTGTTATGTGGAAAGGGGAGGGAGGGGTGCAGCAGAGGGAGGGGAAAGTTCCATAGGATATCCGGCCCTGGAGAAAGGGGGTGGGCTGAGGGCAGTGGGCTCCGTTCCACAGCCGGGACTTGCTGAGAAGGGGCAGGATTTGGGTGGGGGAGAAGGTAAGGGGTGGGCTCTTTAGGGCGGATGGGACCGTGAGAGGAGACCTGCAAGATTAGGCCGACAGTCCGTCTACCCCAGCATCCCGTAGCTCCACAGAGCCAAGAAGCTGGATAGACTGCCGCTGGCCCTGGAGGTTCCATCAGAAGAGACCGGCTGCTGGATCAGGCCACTCGCCCACCGAGCCCAGGTTCCCCGACAGGAAACCTGCAAGCAGGATTTGACCCTCTCCTCTCTGGCGTGGTTTCCAGGAACAGGGCCCTGTGAGGAAGGGGGCCGGGCCATGGACCCCTTTAGCTGAAGAGGACTCAGATCAGCCGCCTCCCACCTTTGCAGACTCAAGACCCCCTTCTAACCCAAACACGGATTTGGGGACCCCTTAATCTGTCACCACGTCCTTGCCCAGGGGTGGTACACCTGCTGCAACCCACCTTGGATCAAGACCAGAATTCTAGGCCAGGGATGGGGAACCTGTAGCACTCCAGATGTTGTTCTCCTCCAGCTCCCATCAGCAACATCTGGAGAGTCCAAAGTTTGCCACCCCTGCCCTGAATAAAGCTGTTAGCAATGTTAGGGTCTATTTCCACGGTATTGCATAATCACCCCGTGCTCCTACAGGAGGAAGAACAGGACAAACATGAACAATGGGTTCACCCAGTGCCTTCCAGCTGTTTTGGACTACGATTCCAGCTGTTTTACCATATCACCAAAGCTCGCTCTTGTCAACACGGTTAAGAGTCAGGTATGGGGGAAGCTGCAGTCTTCAACATCTGGAGGGCACCAGGTTGGAGACCCCTGCTTTGTACCAAGCTGCTCCCGGGGAAGCGGAGCGGGCGGTTTCGTCCCGCCTCCACCTGCCGAGCCAGAGGGGCGCCCTGCACAGACCCGACTCCGCTGCCCGGGCCAGCTCCTCCGAAGTTGCCAGCATCTGTCCCGGTCCTTCCAGGCCCAGGCCGACAGCCACGTCTCCCTCTCTCTCACACACGCGGGGCTCCGTGCATGCTTCCCTCCGGCCTCACCTGCAGCCCCCAGCTTGCAATGCCTAGAATCCTCAGCACCACAAAATGCTAAGAGTCCAGAGGGGCCCCCAAAGGTCATCCAGTCCGACCCGCTGCAATGCAGCCAGGCCCGGTTTCCGAGAACGCCCGAACCCACACGCCACAAGCTCGACCCCCGAGAGCTGCTACCCACATTTCATGCAGACCCAGCGGAACCCCCCCCCCCGCCGCCTCAAAACGCCACTTCCCGTGCAGGAGAGCAAGAGGGCACCTGAGCGCGTGCAGAGTGCAATGGCTCGGCTCAAGGCTTCCCGCTTCTCCCCCGCGGCCCTTAGCACAAACCCTGGCCCTCTTCCCACCCCTTCCCCGGCGGCCTCCTCCCTCTCTCCGGCCCGCGGGGCCCTCTCCGGCCCCCGGGACGGAGGCGAGCCTCGCGTAGCAGCGGCAGGGCCCGAGTCCCGGGGGAAGAGGGAGCCTTCTCGGCGCCGCGCTTACCGGGGACCTGGACGTAGAGCGAGGCGAAGGCGGCGACGTAGACGGCGGCCAAGCCCCGCAGGAACAGCTGGCGGGCCAGGCGGGGCGGCTCGGCTCCCATGGCGGCGGCGGCGGCGAAAGAAGCAGCCTGCGCTCGCGGCTCGCTACAATGTAGCCAACTTCGCCAGGGGGCGGGCTCAGAACGCCAGGGCCGCCGAGCTGATTGGCTCAGACGCCGAGAGGGGGGCGCGGTTAGAACGCCAGCGCCCAGGCGGGGCGCGGGGGAGGAGAAGGAGGGCGGGGCCGGGAAGAGAGCCGGGGGCGGGGCCTGCGCTTAAGAAACGAGGAGGCGTCGCCGAGGGATCGCGTCACAGCGGCGCGGCTTCGTGGGCGTCACTGCGCCGCGACGGGCGGGAAAGACGAATTCGCGGAGCGTTGGGAGCGGCGCGCGAGGGAGCGAAGGGTGAGTCCGGGGGAGGGAAGGGGGGTCGGGTGGGGGGGGTCTCCCGGTCTCCATAGCAACCGCGCAGGTAGGAACACCCCCTCCCAGGGCGGGAGGGGAGGGGCGGCGCTGAGGCCAATTGCACTCTGCACATGCTCAGGAGACGACGACGCCAACTCCCCTCCCCCATTTACCCCCTTCGTTTATTTATTCGCGGGTCTCATTTGCTTGCTCATTTATTCCCTTTATTCTTCGGTGTGTTTCTTAGGTTTTTTATATTTATTAATTTATCTAACAATAATAATAATAATAATAATAATAATAATAATAATAATAATAATAAAATTTTTAATAAATAATAAAATAATAAAATAAAATAATAATAATAATAATAATAAAATTTTATTTGTATCCCGCCCTCCCCAGCGAACGCCTTGCTCAGAGCGGCTAGCAACAGTAAAAATAGCACCATTTACATAAAATCAACTCAGAATCAAATTAATGGCAGTTCAGAATCAAATTAATTTGTTCAGTCGTTGTTGTAGGAGGTGTTAAATTTTTACACCGCCCAGGGTTTAGGTTTGATGAGGCCCAAAGCTGCTGAAGGTCATGGGGCCCTTGATATGTCCAGCTGTCCTTTGTCAACAACAAATTGCCGCTGTTTTGTGTGTGGAATATATGCTATATGGTCATTGATGGACCTACCGTATTTTCCGCTCTATAGGACGCACTTTTTCCCCTCCTAAAAAGCAAGGGAAAATGTGTGTGCGTCCTATGGAGCGAATGCAGGGGGGAGGCAGGCGGGAAAAGCCCCCAAGAGCCGCACACAAGCTCTGTGCGCTCTTGCGGGCTTTTCCTCAGGAGGGAGAAGGGACTGACTGGCCGCATCAGTCCCTTCTCCCACCTCGTAGAAAAGCCCACAGGAGCCACGCACCCTTTAAAGAACGCGCAGCTTCTGTGGGCTTTTGCGGGAGGTGGGGGAATTCCCCCACCTCCCAGAAAAGCCAGGAGAAGCCGCACACTCTTTAAAGGGGTTGCGCGGCTTCTGCGGGAGGTGGGGGAATCCCCCCACCTCCCGCAAAAGCAGGACGAAGGTCTGGGAGAATCGCACAGGCTGCCTGCAGCCTGTCTGCTGCTCCCAGAGCTGGGGGGGGGGGGAATAATCTTTTTCCCCTTGATTTCCCCCTCTGAAAACTAGGTGCGCCCTATGGTCAGGTGCGCCCTATGGTGCGAAAAATACGGTAATAGGTATCTAAAGCCATTTGTACATGTGGCCATGCAACCAGTCCATGCAGAATGTAGGCACCCTATATATAGAAAGGAGCAAACCTGTGATATTTTAGGGAGCAGGCAGGGCCCATGATTTACATCATGGGAGCCTTCAAAACACAGAACACTGTTGTTGTATGTAGGTTTTATTTTGTTTTTTATCTTATATTTTGGAAATGTACATCCAGGGTTTTTTCCCCTTTAATTTTTTTGGGGGCCCCCAAGAGAGTGGGGCCCTAAGCGATAGCTTGTTTAGCTTATACGTAAATCCGGTACTGACACCGCCCCTTCATCCTAGGATCATGGGGTGGTTCTCGTTATTAGGAAAAAAAAACCCATAAAATTACTCGGCGTTTTCATTCCCTTTACTAATTCGTTTGATTGTTGCTTCCCTTTATGCATTCGGTCGTTCAGTCCACCAATCCACCAATGAATTATTCATTCGTTGAATTTGTGACCTGCTTTTATTTTGCCCAGGGCAACCTAAAGCAACACCCCCCAAGCCACCTAGATATAGCATTAAAACCAAAAGGAAACGACCCTCCCAGCTCCAAAAGATTTGTTCCTTTAATTGATTGGTTGATTGATTCCCTTCATTTGGCGCCTCTAGTGCACATGCTCTTCAGAGGAGCTCTTAGGACTCCCTAACTGCTCCCCTCCCAGCCCGCCTTATTCCTGTGACTAATTGAAGCTCTACTTTTAATATACCGTGTTTTAATTGTGGCCACCTGCCCAGGGAAAGAGCAGATAATTAACAATAACCATAATAACAGTAGGATGCATTTGGCATCAGTGTAAAAATACGGGGTGGAGACCAGAGTGAAAACAGTTGCTTTATTTCAGGCATTTATGTACTGCCTGATAATCAGAATTTCTAAGAGGCACACGGGAAGCACGTGCAAAGAACAGGATAGCAACTTTGTAAAAGTTTGGTGTGTTTTTTCTCCCCCCCCCCCCCGGTCTGTTTCTCTTTTTCTATTTCTCTCTCTTATTTACGTCTCACCATGTTTAGTGCACATATAATTATGTACTTTTTAACTGCCAATAAAGATGTCTGGGGGGGGGGAAGAGGAGAGAAATGGTTTACGACTGGAAGAAAGGGGCGTACCCTTAAAATACATGCCTTTCCTGTGGTGTGTTTGGAAATTCCCTTGAGACACATGGAACAGGTGGTTCATGAATTGATAAGTGATAGTAGATTATGCAAGCTTGATCAGCAGGACAGAAATATTTTTGAAAAAATAATAATAACAGTTTCAATAAAACAAAATATCAAAACATCTCATTATCCCCCCCCCATTTCACCTCCCCATCAAACCCTGCCTCCTTCCTCCCCCGAGACCTCTCTCAGCTCCTCCCTCTGATTTCTCCACTCATATTGTTCTCTGCATACTGTAAAATTGTATAAATCCTTATCTATCTACTATGTTAACAATCAAGAAATTTGTGTATGTTTATTCAAAACCTGAAAAGGAGTCCAATTCATTTTGTTGTCTTTTTAAGTAATGTGTGAAACGTTCCCATTCTAGGACAGAAATATTTCAAAAAACATTATTTCAGGTGTTTATGTAGCATGTTTGCAAATCGCCTTGGGACACATGTAAAGCTGATATGTAAATTGATGATAAATGGGTAAAGAGGGAGTCTTCAGCATGGGGCAGAAAACAAGACGGAGGGTTCTAAAGCCAGGCTGCTTGGTTTTGCCAAGGTGTGGAGCCTGATGGTGGGTTTGAACCCTGGGCTTCCAGGAGGTCATAGTCCCTACACTCTAACCCAGAGCTTTCCAAACTGTGTGTTAGTGGGCAGGTGTGTTGCTCAAACACTCCCTGCCACTCAAACTGAGTGGGGTTAGCTCAAACTCTGGTTCACTTGTAAAACTGAATTACTTTGTTGTGAAATGACGCATATCTGAAAAGCATACGTCGCCAACGTGGGAAGTTTGGAAAGCTCTGCTCTAACCACTGTACCACACTGGCTCCAGTTCTTAATGGGTGGGATTATGCAAGTCTCTCTCTTCTTTATTTTGGTTATTTGTTATCTGAACAGCAGGTCTTTGAACAGCGGGCGGAACCTGAACATTCATGCCTAAAATGCATTAAACCCCTGGAGTGTGGGTCTGTTCTGGATGGGATTTGCTGCCATGGAGGACGTGGAGTCTCGTTTCGTGCACTTCCTCAAGCCGATAAGGGACCTCACTGCGAACTGGGCGGTGGATGTGGCAGCTCAGCTGGGAGAGTACCTGGAGGAGGTAAGTGCCTCCATTTGCTCCTGCTTTGAGGGAAGCGTGTGTGCAGGGAGCTGCTTTGGCACGGGAATCTCATTCTACCTATGGTGCCTCTGCCCCTGCAGAGTGAAAGTCTCCTCCTAGCTGCGGGCGGGGCTTTAAAGGAGGAGTAGCACCTGTCTTCTGTGTCCAGGGCATCTGTCTGCCAGCTCCATCTGGTACGCAGGCTGAGACCCTCCCTGCCCACAAAACTGTCTCGCCAGAGTGGTGCATGCTCTGGTTATCTCCCGCTTGGACTACTGCAACGCGCTCTACGTGGGGCTCCCTTTGAAGGTGACTCATAAACTGCAATTAATCCAGAATGCATCAGCTAGACTGGTGACTGGGAACGGCCGCCGAGACCACATAACACCGGTCTTGAAAGACCTACATTGGCTCCCAGTACGTTTCCGAGCACAATTCAAAGTGTTGGTGCTGACCTTTAAAGCCCTAAATGGCCTCGGTCCAGTATACCTGAAGGAGCGTCTCCACCCCCATCGTTCTACCCGACACTGAGGTCCAGCACCGAGGGCCTTCTGACAGTTCCCTCACTGCGAGAAGCAAAGTTTCAGGGAAGCAAGCTATGGGAGATCCAACATGTCTCCATTTGTTCCCTGTTAAATTGGGATATAAGCAGTACCCTTAGTTGCTTTTCGATGCTGATATGATTGAAGAACAAAATCAAACAGAGCTCTTGCTGTCTGTTAGAATTACTTTGCCGAAACAGAATCTATTATTCCTGTATTCTCTTGTCACCTCATGTATTTATTTATTTTTTTAACCCTGCAGCTGGCGCAGATCTGCATTTCATTTGATAATGGCAGAACCACCATGAACTTTACAGAAGCAGCAATGCTCATCCAAGGTTCTGCCTGCATCTACAGTAAGAAGGTGAGGTGGCTATCAAGAATGCTCAAACTAGATGGACCGTGGAACTGCAACAAAATTGATTGGCTTAGCAAACCTCCATTCTTGCCTCTAAACCTGTTGCCTTTTTTCTCTTTTTTCAGGTGGAATCTCTCTACTCACTGGTCTTCCAGGCACTTGATTTCATTTCCAATAAGAAGTTAGTTGAACTTTTTTTGAGGGGGAGGGAAGATTTTCACTTCTGCAGTGGCTAGAGCTCTTTATATTTCTGTCCTGGAATCCCTCACTTTCCTCTGCCCATTGTGCTGCCTTTGACTTAGTTACAGTCAAACCTCGGTTGTCGAACGTAATCCGTTCCAGAAGCCTGTTCGGCTTCCAAAATGTTTGACAACTGAGGCACAGCTTCTGATTGGTTGCAAGAGCTTCCTGCACTCATGCGGAAGCTGCGTCAGACACTCAGCTTTCAAAAACCGGAGCATTTACTTCCAGGTTTTTGACGTTCAGGAACCGAAACGTTCCAAAACGGAGGTGTTCGCGATCCGAGGCTTGATTGTATTGCCAAGATAGCTTTGTCTCTCTCCATTATTTTTTTACTTTAGACAAATCTTTTAAGTTGTCAGGTGTACTTTTTTCTAATATTGGCAGCAAATATTTGGTTAGTGGAGCTGAATAGCTTCCTTTTCTGGAAGTTTTCTGGCATTGAGAGTGCTCTAGGTTTATGTCCTCATATTGTGAAGGAGCAATTTTGTTTTGCTGCTTCCAAATGTTTGCCTCATTTGTCTTAAGTTGGCATGTCTTTCGCTTGCTCGTTTCCTGCTGCCTCGTGTTATGACCGTGGGGCTAGGTGTTTCCACCATTCATAGAATCATAAAGTTGGAATAGACCACAAGGGCCATCGAGTCCAACCCCCTGCCAAGCAGGAAACACCATCAGAGCACTCCTGACATATGGTTGTCAAGCCTCTGCTTAAAGACCTCCAAAGAAGGAGACTCCACCACACTCCTTGGCAGCAAATTCCACTGTCGAACAGCTCTTACTGTCAGGAAGTTCTTCCTAATGTTTAGGTGGAATCTTCTTTCTTGTAGTTTGGATCCATGGCTCCGTGTCCGCTTCTCTGGAGCAGCAGAAAACAACCTTTCTCCCTCCTCTATGTGACATCCTTTTATATATTGGAACATGGCTATCATATCACCCCTTAACCTCTTCTCCAGGCTAAACATGCCCAGCTCCCTTAGCCGTTCCTCATAAGGCATCGTTTCCTTATGACTCTCTGTGTGTTTTATTATAAGAACAATTCCAAAAACGCAGCTCCCCTGACGTGCTAGCTTCCTTGCTAGCAAGGAGAAGTGTTGTTTTGACATAAAACCACATTTGTCTATGTACTTCGAAACCCACCCACCCCACCATTTGTAGATAGAAATGATCAGTGCAAAGAATTTTACACTGGCTTATTTGTCTGACTGCATCCAGCCAGTCATTACTATAGCTGTAAGTAGGCAGAAGGTTCTGTGGTACCAAAGACTCGGGACCGCGATACCTCAAGCACCGCCTCTTCCCATATGAACCTTCCCGGAGATCATTTGAGGCCCTCCTTCGTGTGCCTCCTCCTTGAGAGGTCCGGACGGTGGCAACAAGAACAGGGCCTTTTCTGCAGTGGCTCCCGCTCTGTAGAATGCTCTCCCCAGGAAAGTTTGCCTGGCGCCTTCATCCTGAACCTCGACTGTAGTATTGCCTGGTAACCTGGATTCTGAAATTGCACTCTTCGGGGGGACTTTCATTGGCTTGAAAAAGAGAGGGATTAAAATTTTAAAAAACAACAATTTGCTCTGATTTTCCTTTTCTCGTGACTCTTTCAACTCCCACCAATTAGGCGTGAGAAGCAGGCTGCATCAGTAGGAGAAGATGGAGTTGACAGAGATGTCAGCAATGGACCAGCAGCAGAAGAGGAAAAGGTGAGGCCCATTGCCATTGTGCAAGGGAATGTGTCCATATTCTCTCTCCCTCCGCAGGCAAAGCTGTTCTTTTGACGGGGCCAAAGGCAGCAACAGAAACTGGCTGCAGATGGATTCTGTCAGAGCAGCGTCAAACAGCTCTTGCCTGTGGCCGTTCTGCTTCATCCATCTGTAGAACAGCCTTTGCCAACCTGCCAGCCTTCGGATGCTGGGCTACAGCCTCCCATCAGCTGAGGGGATGTCCTAGTTTAACTGGGGGGCACCAGGTTGGCAAAAGCTTTAATTTTTGCTCTTGGTGATGACTGTAGGCTTCTTCTAGTTGCAGAAACTTACAGGAAAATGCTGCCAGCAATCTCTTTGTATAAATTCCAGAGGGGTGGCTGGGCTTGCCTGCTCTAGCAGAAGCAACATTGGAATCCTGCAGCTCCTTCAAACCTCATAGAATTGTAGATTCGGTTTCGGTCCGGTATACCTGAAGGAGCATCTCCACCCCCATTGTTCAGCACGGACAGTGAGGTCCAGCGCCGAGGGCCTTCTGGCGATTCCCTCCCTGTGAGAAGTGAGGTTGCAGGGAACCAGGCAGAGGGCCTTCTCGGTAGTGGCACCCACCCTGTGGAACACCCTCTCTTCAGATGTCAAAGAAATAAACAACTATATGACATTTAGAAGACACCTGAAGGCAGCCCTGTTTAGGGAAGATTTAATGACTGATGGTTTAATGTATTTTTAATCTTTTGTTGGAAGCCGCCCAGAGGGGCTGGGAAAACCCAGCTAGATGGGTGGGGGAGAAATAATAATAATAATAATAATAATAATAATAATAATAGTAATTTTTAGAGTTGGAAGGGACCACAAGGATCATGTAGTCCAACCCCCTGCAATGCAAGATTCTTGACCTTGAGATTGAGTTTCAAGCACTGCTGACCTAATGAATGTTTTATGGTATAAAGCAGCTCAGGGCCCTCATTTACGGAACCACCTCTCCTGGTCTGCCCCACAGAGGACCATGAATAACCCTAGTTCAGAGGTCCCAGGCCCTAAGGAAGTCAGATTATCCTCCACCAGGGCCAGGGCCTTCTCAGTGATGGCTCCGACCCGGTGGAATGCTGTCCCATGAGACCAGGGCCCTGCAGGATTTAACCTCCTTCCGTCGGGCCTTTAAGACACAGCTATTCTGCCTGGCTTGAATTTGAACTTAGCCTGATCTTTTATTCCCCTTCCTTCCTTCCCTCCCCCTCCCCTTTTATGAAGATCACCCACTCTGAGACCCCACAGCTAATTCTCCCCTGGCCTCCTCGCTGGCCCAAGTAGGACCAATTCAGCCAGCTAGCCCTGGGGATTATCTAATGCTTAGTTCCCCTAAACTGATTTCTGAATTTTGAATTTCATTGTTATTCATATTTTTATACTGTATTTTATGCTGCTTTTACAATTAAGTGTTTTAAATTTGTTGTTAGCTTCCCTGAGCCCGGTTTTTGAACCGGGAAGGGCGGGTTATTATTATTATTATTATTATTATTATTATTATTATTATTATTATTGAACCGGGAAGGGCGGGTAATAATAATAATAGTAGTAATAATAGTAATAATAATTATTATTAATAATAAGGTTATATAGATGGAAGTCTACTTTGTCAGGTGCATGTATCTTTTTATGTTGCTTAAATACACTTAAAGTCACTTCAAAATTGTAGCCTGCCTTGAGGACTAGGGATGGGGCAGGCTAGATTTTTATCTTTATTTTTAAATGGCAGCCATGGTACCTCCCATTAAAAGCAATTTAGTATGTAGCTTTGGGCAGGCTCCCTTTTCTTCTTCTGCCCTCCCACTCCTTGCTTGCCTAGGCAATGTGCGCCATTGATGGAGTTTCTCTGTTTCTCTGTAGTTCCTCTCTTTGGACGACATCCGTGATACCAGCAGAGCAAGCAATGACATGAGGGAAAACCAGAGAAATAGTGTGAGTAGCCTCTACTGTTCCCATTTTTGATGTCTGAAGATGAATGGAATGGGAGGGGTCAGGAATTCAAGGGGGGGTATGTTGAGCTTCATACAAGTTTCACCCCCCCCCTGCCCCACTGCTGAAATTGTGAATTCGGCCACAAGTAGCGCGGTGTGTGTCATAACACATCTAAGTTTAACATGGGGAACTGTGGTTTTGGTATTGGAAGATATACCGTATTTTTTGCACCATAACACTCACTTTTTTCCTCCTAGAAAGTAAGGGGAAATGTCTGTGCGTGTTATGGAGGGAATGCCTACGGGTGGCGGGTGGGATCTGCTGCAGTCGTGAGCAGAGGATCCATGGTTCCCCTTCCTTCCCTCCTCCGTGGCTCGCTTTGAAACAGCAAAGCGGGAGAAGAGCCGCTGAGTGAGGAGGAGAGAGAGACAGAGAGCCTGCTTCTTTAAAGGAGCAAAGTGGAAGAGGAGAGTGTAAGCGGCTCCTGTCCGGTTGGTTCCTTTAAAGCAAGCAGGCTCTCTGTCCCTCTCTCCTCCCCACTCAGCTCGCTACATAGCAGCAAAGTTTTTCAGCTCGCTAAGCCGGGGATGAGCGGGAGGAGGAAGAAAAGCAGAGCCTGCTTGCTTTAAAGGAGCAAAGCGGGAGAGGAGAGGAGCCTTCTCCTCTTAAACCCCTTTTCTGCATTATTAGCAGCATCCTTCTCCTTGTCCCTTGAGTGCTTTTCCTTCCCTCCCCACTTAAAATGTGGTTACAAAGCACGGATCCACATGGATCCTCAGGATTTTTGCACTGGGTCACCCCAAATTCACCATCAGATCACATAGCATGTCCATGGCTACATCTTGCACCAAAAAAATCACGCACCCACTGTTGCCTGGGGCCGCAGTGGTGCAAAAACGTGGTTACAAAGCATGGATCCACATGGATCCTCAGGATTTTTGCATTGGGCTACTCCAAACTCACTGTCAGATCACATGTCTGTGGCCACAGCATGAACCACAAAAATCATACATCCACTGTTTTGTTTAGAATATTTTTTTTCTTGTTTTCCTCCTCTAAAAACTACGTGCGTGTTATAGAGCGAAAAATACGGTAATTATTAATTAAGAGAAAACAACTCCATCTATCTCAACATCCCCTCTTAAAGCCAGCTTTGAGGAAGAAATCTCAAAGCTATTTACCACACATTCAAACATCAGATAAAACAATCCAGAACAAAACATTACTGAAGAAAGTCAGATGTAGATATCCAAAGCAAAGTAATTAACAGGAAATTATAATATTATCTTAAAAGGTTTCAAAGTAAAGCGTTGCAAAGAAGGTCAATTGCAGAATGCACCTTGAGCTCAGCAAAGTTAAAGAAATAATTGCCTTGAATTCATTTCAAAAGAAAACATTACTAAAAAAAGGTCAAATACTAAGTGCACATTTCAAACGGCACGGTTATCAAGAGGATAAAATATTATAAGCATAGAGCATAACTGCTGCTGTCGCCACCAGTTCTGCCAATGGTGGTTCATGGCCAGGGGCAGCTGTGGAAGCTCAGATTCGATGACCTGGGTCTGCTCCAAGAGGCAGCCAAGATGGTCTCTGGCCTCTTCAGCAGCATTGACTTTTTGTAGCTGGAGTCAGTCCGGGCCCCACCCTCCCAGGCCAGATGGGAGGAAGCCCTGCAGGGCAGGGAGCAGATCTTCCAGGGCTCCCAGCCAAGGTGATGAAACTGAAGCAATGGGAAGCTGGCTTATTCTGAGTCAGGCCTTTGGTGCATTTAAGAGAGTTTTTCTCTACGCTGACAGATAGTGATCCTCCAGAGTTCAGACCAGGAACATTCCCGGCCTTGCTGATGCAAGGAGGACCTGTTGCATGCAAGGCATGGCCTACAGCCTTCCTTTCCAAGTCCCTTGCTCATAGATGTTTGTGGCCATTGAAATATCACATTGCTGTGAGTTCCAGACTGAGAACTGTTGCTCCGTGGCTGGCACAAGATGTCAGGTCAGCTGGAAACAGCATTCTTCCTACGTTCTTTTTTTTGTTGTTGTTGTAAGATGTTTATTAGGATTTTTTTAAGATATTACAATACAAAATGAAAAAGAAAAAAAAAGAAAAAAAATGATTAAAAGCCACTCCATTTTTCTATTACTTATTTTCCTTAGCTTGTTTCCCGGACCTCCTCATACCTCCCTTTTTTTGTATTCCAGTTCAATTTGTTGGCTCAGCAAATCCTTACCCTTTTTGTTTATCCTAATCTTTGGTCTTAAAATAGTAACCATAGATTTTTCCCTATTAACAACCCATTTTTCATATTCCCTTAAAGCATTACAGCGGGGGACCACTTAATTTCTATCCAACATCATTCTAACATTCATTAATTTTACAATATTTCTGTAGATAGTCTTTAAATTTCTTCCAATCTTCTTCCACCACCTCTTCTCCCTGATCTCAGATTCTGCCAGTCATTTCCGCCAGTTCCATATAGTCCATCACCTTCATCTGCCATTCTTCCAGAGTGGGTAGATCTTGTGTCTTCCAATACTTTGCAATGAGTATTCTTGCTGCTGTTGTAGCGTACATAAAAAAGTTCTATCCTTCTTTAGCACCAATTGGCCGACTATGCCCAGGAGGAAGGCCTCTGGTTTCTTCAAGAAGGTATATTTAAATACCTTTTTCAGTTCATTATATATCATTTCCCAGAAAGCCTTAATCCTTGGGCACATCCACCAAAGGTGAAAGAATGTACCTTCAGTTTCCTTACATTTCCAACATTTATTATCGGGCAAATGGTAGATTTTTGCAAGCTTGACTGGGGTCATGTACCACCTGTAAATCATTTTCATTAAATTCTCTCTTAAGGCATTACATGCCGTAAACTTCATACCTGTGGTCCACAACTGTTCCCAGTCAGCAAACATAATGTTATGTCCAACATCTTGTGCCCATTTAATCATAGCAGATTTCACCGTTTCATCCTGAGTATTCCATTTCAACAGCAAGTTATACATTTTTGACAAAATCTTAGTTTTAGGTTCTAACAGTTCTGTTTCTAATTTTGATTTTTCGACCTGGAAGCCAATTTTCTTATCCAAATTATATGTCTCCATTATCTGAGGATAATAATGAAGCTAGTCTCACACTTTGTTTTTTAATTTCTCAAAACTCTGCAATTTCAATCTATCTCCGTCTTGTTCCAAAATTTCCCAATATTTCGGCCATTTGGCCTCCATATTGAGCTTTTTCAGAGCTTTTGCTTCCATCGGTGACAACCACCTTGGAGTTTTATTTTCCAATAAGTCCTTATATCTTATCCAGACATTAAACAATGCTTTCCTGACATTCTTCCTACGTTCTTGTGCTTTCGACCTTCCGAGTCCAGCTCTGTCATCTTTCTGTCACACTCCTGTTCCCCTAAGCCAGAAAGCCCTGCTTGTTTATGCCTCCTTTAATCAGCAAGCGGACCCATCCGATTTCCCCTTTCCTGGAAGGTCTCCAACAGCACTGTGTGTGCTTCCCCCACCCTCCACTGTTCTAGATACACGAGAAGGGCTGTGGCTCAATAGCAGAACATCTCTTTTATGTGGATTAAGGGTAAAGATATAACTTAGAGATAGAGGGTTTTATACTTTCCTTTCTTCATTTTATTCCTTTTTTATGCTCTTCTATTTCTATCTTCTCACTCTATTTTGCTTTTATTGTACTCTATGTTGAAAACTTTTAATGGAAAGGGTTATTTAAAAAAACAGCAGAGCATCTATTTTCCTAGTAGGGTGGGGTAAGACTGAAACTCTGTACAGTGGTACCTTGGTTCTCAATCCATTCCAGAAGTCTGTTCCAAAACCAAAGCGTTCCAAAACCAAGATACACTTTCCCATAGAAAGTAATGCAAAACAGATTAATCCGTTTCAGATTTTTAAAACGACCCCTAAAGCAGCAGTTTAACATGAATTTTACTAACGAGACCATTGATACATAAAATGAAAGCAATAATCAATGTTTTCTACTATAAAATAAATAAGACAGTATTCTAGATGATAAAAATTAAAATTATTTTTTTCTTACCTGCACTGATGATGAACGTTGTTTGGATGGGGGGCTTTTATCCATTTCCGCAGTCACACAATCTATCAATCAGTAGCTGAACTGGGCTCCACACTGTCACAAAAATAAATTAACCGAAAAAGCCTCAAAAACAAAAATGCAAAAGAAATAGCGAAAACAGAAGCGCCAAACCTATTCTGTTCCGGAACTCCGTTTGACTTCCGAAATGTTCAAAAACCAAGGCGCAGCTTCTGATTGGTGCAGGTGCCCCGGAAACAATAGCCGACAGCAGCATCGGAAGTTGGGCTTCCGAAAAGCG
The DNA here is from genome assembly GCF_964188305.1 of Podarcis bocagei. NCBI lineage: Eukaryota > Metazoa > Chordata > Lepidosauria > Squamata > Lacertidae > Podarcis > Podarcis bocagei. The sequence goes on from NC_138135.1 coordinate 4,832,815, forward strand.
TTCGAAAACCGGAACACTTACTTCTGTGTTTTCGCTGTTTGAGTACTAAGCCGTTTGAGAACCAAGGTACCCACTTAAAGGTACCCACTCATTACCAAACTTAAAACCATGGAGAGACCTGGTCTAAACAAAGACATTGGATTCTTATCTCATTATACATGACTAAGCCATTTCTCACCTTCTCACCCCTTGCCTTTTCCTGTAAGACCTATTACAGTCATTAAGAGTTGTCAACAGGCTCATCTCAGCTATCTGCCAATCTCCCATTCCCACCACCCTTCTGAGTAATACCCCTCCCCACCTTCTCACTATATAGAAGGATCTGGCAACTTCTGTTTCAGTGTATCTGAAGAAGTGTGCATGCACACGAAAGCTCATACCAAGAACTAACTTAGTTGGTCTTTAAGGTGCTACTGGAAGGTATTTTTTTATTTTGACTATGGCAGACCAACACGGCTACCTATCTGTAAGGTACCCACTGTATTGCTGCTTCCAGCCAGTGTGAGCAAAACTGCACTAGATGGGCCCCAATGATCTAGCACAACGCAAGGCTGCTTCCTGTCTTCCTGTGATCCCTTTGCTCACAACTCCCAGCTAGAAAAATAGGGCACTGCCAGCAGCTGAAGAGGAGCACTCAGCTGAAGGGAAGCTCAAGAGCTCTCTAGCCTGAGATGGCCGAGTCTCCAGGAGGGCATAGTGGCTCAGCACCCCTCCTGCCCCAGAGGACGACCCCCACCGCCCCTCTCCCTAGAGACGTTGGAACTCGCTTCCTTATCTTTCCAGGCGAACGACGTTGTCCCCTTGACTCCAATGGCCCTGGTTCCACCAGATGACGCAGAAAAGACGAACAATCCCCTCTTCAGGTAAGGATCCCCCGCCCCAGCCTTTAATTTTCCTAGTCAGAGGGGATTCTCAATGCGCTCTGGGGGAGGCGTGCCTTCTCATGCTGCCCAGCTCTCTAGGGCTTGTCAGGAGTTCAGCCTACACACGAGTAGGATCCTGGTAGAGACACCTGCCCGACTGGCATGTTCCCTCCCTCCTGGTCAATCGTTCGGGAGCTTCACAATCTTTCTTCAGCCCGAACATCACAGCGACCGATGCCAGCAGACATCGGCACACTTAGGGATCCACAGAGTTTGTGCAAGTTGCCTAACAGACCTCAGCAACTCAGCATTTTGGCTAATCAGCTTTATTTATAAACACACACAGAGCACTGCAACATGGCTCCCTCTCTCTCTAGCATCACACAGCAAAGAGAGAAAGAGCAAAGGACAATAATCCCACTTCACGGAACACAGGAACACAAACATCCTGTCTCCATCACTTCCCACTCTGTGGAGTCAAAACCTACACCGTCATGTGAAAGACAACAATCCCATGACTGCAAACCTGGAGCAGGAATTCTAACAGGGCTGGCCTACAGACTGAAGAGGTCACTGTGTTTCCTTGCAGCCAGAAGGGGGAGAAGTTGGCGAGCCGGAAGGATTTTCACATGAACATCTGCACTCCTCAAATCACCGGCAGGCTGGAACTGGTGGGGCTCTCGCCGATACAGGACAGGAACTGGGACCGGGGGATCGGCTCTATAGGTAGGGGCCGGCGCATAGCGCTTCTCTCTTCCCTCTTGCTCCCTTGGGGGGGGGATGTTAAGAGCGTAAGAAGGGGCCACATGCTTTGGGTCGTTAGGGGGATGTTGCTGCCATGCTCTAGGGTGGCCCTCTCAGTACCCTCTCCTTCCTCTATAGGTGTGCAGGGCCTTCTTCCAGCAGGCTCCACGCCCATGGACGTCTGCGGGTTCCGGACGCCTGTCGCTGCGCTGGACTTCTCCGAAGAAAGCGGTGAGTTGCGCCTGGCAAGACAAATGTCAAAAGATTTTGAATAAATGGACAAGTTATAGGAATTGGATAGCATGGGGGGGAAGCCAACCCAAGCATCCAAATTAGAATGAATAACCTGTGCACATGGTTAGAAGAGAAAACAATTTTTTTGGGGGATGGATCAAAGGGGAGGGAGGAAGGGGGGAAAGTTAGGATAAATGAGTAGGGACAAAAGTACCGTATTTTTCGCTCTATAACACGCACCCGACCAGAACACGCACGTAGCTTTTAGAGGAGGAAAATCCGTAGGCATGCCACCCGTAGGCATTCCCTCCATAACACGCACAGACATTTCCCCTTACTTTCTAGGAGGAAAAAAGTGAGTGTTATGGTGCAAAAAATACGGTATATACTGTTAGGCATAACTAATAGGAGGATGATTTTGATGCAGGTTATTGTTAGACTTGCGACTGAATGTTTTTTTTGTAAGTTATTTGAAGTGCCTGGATGAAAGTGTGATTATAAAGAATGGGGCGGGAGGGGGGTGGAGTTGCGCCTGGCTTTCTGGAGGCGACTGAGGGCATCTGAAAAATAAGAGCCCGTATTGGAGATGCTTAAAAAGAGGTTCCTAGACTGGAACTATTCCTCCCAGAAACCCAAAAGAAAAGGGCGCATGCTCCAAGCGAGAGTCCTTCATTGAAACACAAATTCTCAAAGGGACAGCCTCAGAAATAAGGAGGAGGCTGCAGAGTTCCGCATCCAAAGCCATGTTTTTTGTACACTTCCAGATTACAGACGCCATTTCCTTTCCCCAATCAAAGAATCACAGCAATCTTATTAGTTGCAACCCAAAGTCATCATCCTGAACCGATCTAAACCGTTTGGCTTTTCAGATCAGCCCTCATCATAATATCATGTGATTACGTATAACCATTTTCTGCTGTCTTTCCTTATTAAGACTTTGACTGATTTTCCTGTTCATTAAGTCTTCCAATGTCCCCTTTCATCTGTCTACAAAACAATTGAAGATTGATTGCAATTGCCATGCCTAGCTGATTCTCTTTTCATGCATCTACAATGGCCACGATGGATTCGAACAGTTTACTCTTTCATAGGTGCCTAAAAGCAGCTACAGGCCTTTTCAGTTTAGCTAGGCCATAGACTCAAAACGGAACAATCAAAATGCAGTTTTATGAAATTATTATTTTCTCCAGCACCTGCTGGTCAGCCCAATGACCTTGTTCAGCATTCTGTTCTCACAGTGGCAAACCGGGTGCGCCCAAGGGAAACCTGAACGCAGAACCCAACCCCTCCTGTGCCTTCCACCAACTGGAATTCAGAAGCATCGCTGCCTCTGGTTGTGAGGGCAGAGCAGAGCCATAAATGGCTAATAATAAAAATAATGAAATTTTATTTATACCCCGCCCTTCCCGGTTCAAAAAGCCGGGCTCAAGGCGGCTAACAACAAATTTAAAACACTTAATTGATGCAACAAAAAACAGCATAAAATAGAGTATAAAATGTGAATAACAATAAAATAAAAAATCAATTTAGGGGGGAAATCCATCCAGCAAACATTGGGTGATCACCAGGGCTAGCTGGCTAAATTAGTCCTGCTTGGGCCAGCGAGGAGACCAGGGGAGAATTAGCTGTAGCATCCCAGAGCAGGTAATCTTCATAAAAAGGGGAGGGGGAGGGAAGGGAAGGAAGGGGAATAAAATATCAGGCGAAGTTCAAATTGAAAGCCAGACAGAGTAGCTCTGTCTTACAGGCCCTGCAGAAGGAAGTGAAATCCTGCAGGGCCCTGGTCTCATGGGACAGAGCATTCCACCAGGTTGGAGCCACTACTGAGAAGGCCCTGGCGGAGGATAGTATGACTTCCTTAGGGCCCGGGACCTCTAACCTATGATTATCCATGGACCTTAAGGTCCTCTGCGGGGCAGACCAGGAGAGGCAGGCCCGTAGGTACGAGGGTCCTAAGCCACCCATAGCCCTCTCCCCCTCCATGAATTTCTCCAATCCATTTTTGAAGCCCTCCAGGTTGTTGGCCTTCATGGGGGAGGGAGTTCCACCGTTTAACTTCCTTTCCCAAGGAAAGCAGGGAGCTTCGCGGCGAGAGCGCAGCCCATTCCACGGCTGCTGCTGTTTTGCCGGGCCGGAAGATCACCTCCCTCCTCTTCCTTTCTCCCTGAAGCAGGTGCAGCAGCGCCCATGTGTGACGATAACGAAGACTGCGACAACTTCCTGCCAGCGCTTCCCGAAGACGTCCTGGATGGCTCGCCAGCTGGGGAGGAGGAGCTCCATGTTGAGCATCAGATGGTATTTGGCAGGACGAGGGGAGGAGGAGAGCAGGAGGCTGCCTAGGCGTAGTGACAAACCCTTAACAATCTTTTCCCTTTGCCTTCTAGAGCATCCCTCAGAGGAAAGGCTACATGCTGCGAGAGAGAAGCCCTGCCCCGGGTGCCTGCGTCAAGGTCAGGGGAACGAAATGCCCCAGCCTCACGTCGTGAGAGCCACTGTGGGGTTGTGGCTACAGCGTTCGCCTACGGCCTGGGAGACCAGAGTTCTAGTCCCCGTGTGGGTGACCTTGGGCCAGTCGCTGACTCTCAGGCCAGCCTCCCTCACAGGGCTGTTGTGAGGATAAAATGGGGAGAACCCTGTGCGCTGCCTAGAGCTCCTTGGAGACACGGTGGGGATGGAAATGCAATAATATAAGCAAACAAACTTGGGCAGAGGGTTGTCTTTGCGCAAACCCCTCAGTAATAATAATAATAAATTTATTATTTATACAGCGACCATCTGGCTGGGCATCCCCAGCCACTCTGGGCAGCTTCCAACAAAATATTAAAATACAGTAATGGATCAAACATTAAGAGCTTCCCTAAAGAGGGCTGCCTTCAGATGTCTTTTTAGCTGGGTTCTCTCGTACGTTGAAAATTTGTCCAATGTCTTGCATGTGCCAGAGGAAATCGGAGCCACAATTGTTTTGTGCTTGCCAGCATTGCACAAACATTACGAGGGCTTTGACGCCACTTTTGACGCCACTTTGGCCAGAGCCAGGCTCAGGATGGCTAACACCAATAAAAATCACAGCAAAAACATAATAGGGGAGAAAGAGAAGGGGGGGGGAACCAATTTTAAATACAGGTTAAAATGCAATTTAAAATGCAGCCTCATTTTAAAGTAGCCGATAAATCAAGACCATAAGGGGAGGGCAACATAAGGGTCAGACCGAGTCCAAACCCAAAGGCCAGGCGGAACAGCTCTGTCTTGTAGGCCCTGCGGAAAGATGTCAAGTCCCAGAGGGCCCTGGTCTCTTGGGACAGAGCGTTCCACCACGTCAGGGCCAGTACTGAAAAGGCCCTGGCCCTAGTTGAGACCAGTCTAACCACCTTGCGACTTGGGACCTCCAAAATGTTATTTGTAGACCTTAAGGTCCTCCATGGGGCATACCAGGAGAGGCGGTCCCGTAGGTACGAGGGTCCTAGGCTGCCTAGGGCTTTAAAGGTCAAAACCAGCACCTTAAACCTGACCCTGTACTCCACTGGGAGCCAGTGCAGTTGGTAAAGCACTGGATGAATGTGATCCTGCGGCAAGGATCCCGTAAGGAGCCTTGCAGTGGCATTCTGCACCCGCTGGAGTTTCTGTGCCTCTGTTTCTCTTCCAGGAGATGCTGGACCCCTGGCGCAGCCTGGACCCCTTCAGCTCCTCCGATGATAAACCCCTGAGGAAAGGTATCTGGAGAGGGAGAGGGAGGCTGGGTGGGTTGGCTGGCTGGCTGCAGGGTGGATTTGATTTAAATCACGCTTTAAATCACTAGTCAGTAAGACTTGATTTAAACCACTAGTCAGTAAGACTTGATTTGAATCATTTCTTTTACAGAAAGTCTCATTCTTGGTGGTATCATCTTAATATTGACAACCAGATGAAGGTTTCGTTTTTGGAATAATAAATTTTCAGAGTAGTTTTTACAGTTATATCAAAAATTACTGATTTGGTTATACTATTAGAAACACATGGACAGATAATTATGAAATTATTGTTTATATTTGGACAACTTTTCTGCTGCAGTTTATTAGAAGGAGAAAAATAATCATTCCCTTAATAACAATTAAAACAATTTATTTAACTAAAACAGTAACATTGTAGCATATGCATTCATGTTTGTTAGCTGACGTGGTGAAACAATTTTTTAAATAAAACTTTATTTAGCACACATGAAAAACTTAAAAGAAATTATTATTTCCTGATTATAGCCTTTGGACTCTAATGTAACTCTAAAAATAGTTTTCTGTTTAAAAGATTTTTCCTCCAAAAGCATTTTATTTTAAAAATCCAAGTTAAATAAAAAATTACAATTTTAATTATTTTTTTATTTTAAAATAGTTGATTTTTATCCACCCTGCCTGGCTGGCTGCTGCAGAACCCCCCCCCCCCCAGTAACCCACCTCCTGAAAAACCATCAGTTAGACCCTGTATGGGCTGTGAGGAGAGATTTGCCCCCTGAGGTTTCCTTAAGAAAACTTACTCCATAGAATCATCGAGTTGGGAGGAACCCCAGGGGTCTTCTAGTCTGACCTCCTGCAGTGCAGGAGTTGCAACTCAAGAATCCCTGACAGAGGGCCATCTAACTGCTGCTTAAAAGCCTTCAATGAAGTAGAGTCCACCGTTTGTGGCAGGAAGTGTTAGAAACTCAGATATACAGTGGCACCTTGGAAGTCGAACGGAATCCGTTCCGGAAGTCTGTTCGACTTCCAAAACGTTCGGGAACCAAGGCATGGCTTCCGATTGGCTGCAGGAAGCTCCTGCAGCCAATCAGAAGCTGCAGAAGTTGCATCGGATGTTTGGGTGCCAAAGAATGTTTGAAAACCAGAACAATCACTTCCGGTTTTTGATCGTTCAGGAGCCAAAACATTCGACTCCCAAGGCGTTTGCAAACCAAGGTACCACTGTATGCTCCAAATGGCTCCTTAAACCAGGGTTACCGCCGCCAAAACTGAATGCCTCGTTGCCATTTGGGGGTCAGACAGCTCGAAAGTCCATTTTCCAACATGACTTTTTGGTTCCTGAAATTCGTGCTGATTGTGCAGATAAAATATAACGGATAGCATTTGAGAGGATGTGGTATTACTCTGTGAAAAGGTCCAGATCCAAGGATCCCCAGGCACACACCTCCAGATGGTGGAGACGTCAGGCACCGTCCTGGCCCCCGGGCATCTTCACTTGGTCCCAAAGGCCAACAGCTGGGGGCAAAATGTGCCTGGCAAATTTTGAACGCTGGTGGCACGTGACAGCCTTTGGCCGTTATCTTGGTCCCTTTGTGGGACGCAACAAATACTGGAAAGGGATGGAAAACCGGGAAAGTGTTAGACCAGGCTTCCTCAACCTCAGTCCTCCAGATGTTTTGAGACTACCATTCCCATCGTCCCTGACCACTGGTCCTGCTAGCTAGGGATCATGGGAGTTGTAGTCCAAAAACACCTGGAGGGCCTAGGTTGAGGAAGCCTGTGTTAGAAGCTTATAAAGTGTGAAACGTAACAGTAAGAGTCTTGGCTGTTGACTGCTGGGGGTTTTTGGTGGGACTGGGAGGGCCTCTGTTTCTGCCCCCGTGACCCGATGTAGGAGGGCAGCTCCTTCCGCTTCTCTCTCTTTAGGCAAGCCGTTCACGGTGCCACATGCCCTGGAGAACCTGCCGGGCACCAAGCGGAAGAGGAGGCTGCCCAGCAAGCTGCAGGAATTCACGGCCTGGTTTTCAGCCACAGGTGACTACAATGGGGCACGAGTGTGGGGCTGCTGTGGGACTTGACCTTGCCACCTCAGGCTTGCTGTATCCAAGAAGTCTCTGTTTCATGAACGCAGCTTGTCCTCTGTTGTGGATGTGCTTGTTCTGCCCCTGTGCCCCCCACCACGTACCGTATTTTTCGCTCAATAAGACACATTGGACCATAAGATGCACCTAGTTTTTGGAGGAGGAAACTAAGAAAAAAAAGATTCTGAATCTCAGAAGCCAGAACAGCAAGAGGGATCGCTGCGCAGTGAAAGCAAGGATCCCTCTTGCTGTTCTGTCTTCGGGGATAGCTGTGCAACCTGCATTTGCTCCATAAGATGAACGCACATTTCCCCTTACTTTTTAGGAGGGGAAAAGTGAGTCTTATAGAGCAAAAAATATGGTAGGTCAGAGGGTGCTGCTTTTGGTAAGGCCTAAGAACCGAAGAGGAGCTTGCTAGATCAGCCCAGCTTCCTGTTCTCACAGTCGCCAACCAGGCACCTGGGGGAAATCTGCAAACACAAGCGCTCTCTGGCGTGGCTTCCAGCAACGGGTATTTAGTCACATCCTGTTCCAGCTCTTCTAAGTCGTCTTCTTTGGCCATCCCTCGCAGCCAAGTAAGATTGTCTTCCACAAACACGGTTTTAACAGTGAGTCCGCAAGTGACTGTGGAGGCCAATTCCGGATCCAAACGTCCTTCCAAAGTGGGGACATTGGTTTTCAGGTGGGAGTTGATCCCGGTGTGGATTTGCCAAGCGTGCCTTCCTCTTAGCACCTTTCTCCCTTGCGTCCTGAGTTCGAGTGTCTTCAAAGCCCATGACACCTTTGGTAAAGGCTGTTCTGCAACTGGAGCACTCGCAGGCCAGTGTTTCCCAGTTATTAGTACTTATACTACCTTTTTTTAGATTTGCCTTGAGAGAGTCTTTAAACCTCTTTTGTTGACCACCAGCATTACGCTTTCCATTTTTAAGTTCGGAATAGAGTAGTTGCTTCGGCAGACAATCATCAGGCATCCACACAACATGACCAGTCCAACGAGGTTGATGTTGAAGAATCATTGTTAAACACGGGTGATCTTTGCTTCTTCCACTACACTGGTGTTAGTTCGCCTGTCTTAGTATTCACTCTTGCAGCTCATAGGGAAAGGGCCGTCGCTTTGCAAGCACAGCATCTCGGGTTCAATTCCCAGGTAGGAATAGGAGGAACTCCTTTCCTGAAGCCCTAAAGAGCCACTGCCAGTGTCAACAACACCAAGAGAGGTGGACCAAGGGTTGGACTTGGTGTAAATACTTGGAAGTTTCATCACAACTGAGCAACATACAGATTCTATTAAATAATAATATTAACAAAATTTTATTTATACCCTGCCCTCCCCAGCCAGAGCCGGGGTCAGGGCGGCTAACATCAGTAAAATCACAATAAAAACATAATGGGGGGGGCCCAGAAACCAATTTAAAATACGGGTTAAAATACAATTTAAAATGCAACCTCATTTTAACAGTAGCCCATAGATCAAAACCAGAAAGGGAGGGAAACATAAGGGTCAGACTGAGTCCAAACCAAAGGCCAGGCAGAACAGCTCCGTCTTGCAGGCCCTGCGGAAAGATGTCAAGTCCCTCAGGGCCCTGGTCTCTTGGGACAGAGCGTTCCACCAAGTCGGGGCCAGTACTGAAAAGGCCCTGGTCCTAGCTGAGACCAATCTAACCACCTTGCGACTTGGGACCTCCAAAGTGTTGTCATTTGTGGACCTTAAGGTCCTCCGCAGGGCATACCAGGAGAGGCAGTCCCTTAGGTACGTGGGTCCTAGGCCGCCTAGGGCTTTAAAGGTCAAAACCAGCACCTTAAACCTGACCCTGTACTCCACCGGGAGCCAGTGCAGTTGGTAAAGCACTGGATGAATGTGATCTCGCAGCGAAGACCTCGTAAGGAGTCTCACTGCGGCATTCTGCACCCGCTGGAGTTTCTGGGTCAGCTTCAAGGGCAGCCCCGCATAGAGCGAGTTACAATAATCAAGCCTGGAGGTGACCGTTGCATGGATCACTGTGGCCAGGTCGGGGCGGGAAAGGCAAGGGACCAGCTGCTTAGCATGGCGAAGGTGGAAAAATGCCAGGTTCTTGCACAGCATCGTCTTTCCCTTTGACCTGACGCGTTGCCTGGCCTTGGAAGTGCCTCTGTGCCACCTTGAGGAGGGGAGGGAGCAGGGAGGGCCGCTGAGCCAGAGAACCTCTGCCGTCTCCCTCTGAGCATGTGCTTCTTCTCTCCCCAGAGCACCACAGAGCTGGTAACCAGAGAAGCAGGAAGAAAGGTCCAGTGTTCCCTGGTGAGTGGGTGCAACTCGTGGGTGGGTGGGAAGGTCACTGTCCTGGGTCCTTTGTCGGTTTGCCTTCCCCTCTTCATTAGTTTGCTTATGCTTGACTTTGCGTTTAATACGAAACAAGCAAAGCTGCAGGGAGCAAGTTAGAAATACCAAAGCATTCTCTGCATTTCTTTGGGCCCCACTCTGGGCATCTTCCAGACGCCTCTCCTTCAGGCAGTCCAATTTACAGCCTTTGGGCGTTGCTCTCATACAATCCTAGGGTTGGAAGGGACCCACAGGGGTCATCTAGTCCAACCCCCTGCAACGCAGGAATCTCAGCTAAAGGATCCCTGACAGGTGGCCACCCGACCTCTGCTTAAAAACCTCCCACAAAGGAGAGTCCACCACCGTCAGAGGTTTTCCATTTCTCTGTCAAATGGCTCTCACCGTCAGAAGATTCTTCCTGAAGTTTGTCATGTGACTCCATTGGGTGCTCCCCTCTGTAGCTCTCATGTGACCTCTCCTTGGGGTGGGTGCGGCATTTCCTTCTACACACACACACACACACACACACACACACACGGTAGCTGAGGGTTAGTCGGATCCCAGGTGTTGCCTTGCAGCCTGAGGGACACCAACTGCCCATTCATACTAATAAAACCTGCACATGTTCCCACATGGGCGGGCAGGTGTCTCGGGACCCTGCCACAGCCACTGAGCATCTTTTCGGCACCAAAATGTGCACAAAATGTAGAAGCTGCAATGGAGCCCCTCTCCAGAGAGCTTGAAAATAGATGTGACTACAGATTTCATCATCCTTGACCCTTGGCCATACAGCCTGCTGGGAGTTGGAATCCCACAGCATCTGGGGCAAGAATCACCTTTTCTCTGTCGAGGGCAGTGGAAGATGGGTGTTGGGGGTATAGACCAGGGGTCGCCAACCCTAAGGCCCGGGGGCCGGATCCGGCCCAATTGCCTTCTAAATCCGGCCCGTGGACAGTCTGGGAATCAGTGTGTTTTTACATGAGTAGAATGCTTTTATTTCAAATGCATCTCTGGGTTATTTGTGGGGCATAGGAATTTGTTCTTTTCCCCCCTAAAATATAGTTCGGGCCCCCCCACAAGGTCTGAGGGACAGTGCACCGGCCCACGGCTGAAAAAGGTTGCTGACCCCTGGTATAGACAGTTGAAAAGAGAGCTAAGCTGAAGCCAAGCTGGGTTGGGGAGGATTTCAGAAGGGATTTTGGAGTCAGCCACGTAAGAATCCGGGGCAGGGAGCTGGGGAGCAGCAAAGCAAGTTCTGCAGAAGAAGAGCTGGATGGAGAGTGGCTTTTCGCTGCTCCTTGCAAAGCTGCTTCCCAGAGCCTGGGAGCAGGATAAGGGGATTTGGGGAGGGGGAGAGAAGCTGTAGCTGGGCTTTGTCGAAGACCCTGTTCCTGATCCTGTCATTTCTGGACAGATCTCGAAGTCCTCTACTTGAATCATGCGAAGGAGCGCTTGGCTGCCCAGAAGAAGCTGCAGAGGATGAGGATGGTGAGGAGAGAGACCTTTCATTCATTCGTTTTGCTTAACTTCGCTGCCCCTGATTTCCTGCCAGTGCAGACAAGGCAGTTTGCAATCTGATGAAACACAATCTAATAGGCACACGACTTGCAAGGAGAAAAGGGTGGCAGCTGGGAGCGTTGTCTGTGTTGGGAGCCCCCTCTGATCCCCGTAGAAGTGGTCCAGTTTGCTAGCATCTCTGCATGATCAAGTTTATCTAGTGCATTTTTCCTCAAGGTGGGACACACATTGTTCTTGCCCTCCTCATTTAATAATAAGAAATTATTATTTGTACCCCGGCCAGAGCAGGGCTCAGAGCAGCTAACATTATATAAATAATACAGTATTCGATCCCTTCAACAACCCTGTGAGGTACCGTATTTTTTGCACCATAACACTCACTTTTTTCCTCCTAAAAAGTAAGGGGGAATGTCTGTGCGTGTTATGGAGGGAATGCCTACGGGTGGCATGCCTATGGATTTTCCTCCTCTAAAAACTATTTGCGTGTTATGGTCGGGTGTGTGTTATAGAGCGAAAAATACGGTAGGTTAGGCTGAGAGAAGGCAGTGACAGGCCCCCGGGGTCACACAGTGAGCTTCACGGCTGAGTGAGAGGGATTTGAACCCAGGTCCCAGCCTGATACTAACCACTACAACACTGCTGCTGTAATGCATAAATCTGATGCAAGAAAATTGGTGCTCTCCTTGCAAGAAGAGTCCTGGTGCTCTGGCAAGAGGAATATCTGCCCAATGCCCTCCTGCCCCTTATCCCGGGTTTTGGAGACGCTTGTGAGGCTCGCTAGAGCCCTCTAAGGCCCAGGCTGAGAAGAGGAGCTACTGTCCCTTGTCAAATATTTGGGAGCAAAAAGTTCATTTCCAGTGCTGGTGGAATGGCTAGTGTGTCGGGCTAGGACCCAGGAGTAAGGTAAAGGGACCCCTGACCATTAGGTCCAGTTGTGGCCGACTCTGGGGTTGTGGCGCTCATCTCGCTTTACTGGTCGAGGGAGCCAGCGTACAGCTTCCGGGTCATGTGGCCAGCAGGACTAAGCCGCTTCTGGCAAACCAGAGCAGCGCACGGAAATGCCATTTATCTTCCCGCCAGAGCGGTACCTATTTATCTACTTGCGCTTTGACGTGCTTTCGAACTGCTAGGTTGGCAGGAGCAGGGACCAAGCAGCGGGAGCTCACCCCGTCGCGGGGATTCGAACTGCCAACCTTCTGATCAGCAAGTCCTATGCTATGTGGTTTAACCCACAGCGCTACCCACGTCCCTCAGGACCCCTGGGTTCAAATCCTCAACTCAGCCATGAAACCCACTGGGTGATTTTGGACCAATCACTGCCTCTATCAGCCTAACTTAACTCACAGGGTTGTTGTTGGGGATTAAATGGGGGGGGGGAGATAACTGGGTGTGCCACCTTGAAGGAAAAAATTCAGATATAACCGCCACAAATGAATGACTAGAATAAGGCTGCTTGGGAAGGCAAGCTTTGCTCAAAACCTCATGAAAAGTGACTGACCCTAAGCGAGAACAGGGTGGCAAAAACAGGCCTGGTTTTTGTTTTTATCTTTCCCCCTGAAGCAAGATGCGCAGCTGGCCAATCGGTTAGAGGAGCCCGAAGCCCTGGAGGAGGAAGAGGAGCAAGACGACGATGACGCCATGGGCGATATGGATGTCGGAGGGGCAGGTCTGTCCACAGTTTCTGGGCTGAGCGCTGGGAATCTCGGGCCTCTCCCCCAAAACCAGGGCCTCCATTTTCAGCCCAGAATTGGCCGTTGCAATGGGGGGCCACACGATGCTCCTTCCACACAGGTCCCCCACCCCTGGTTTAAAGCAACCGGTGGGGCGAAGGAACCACATTTCTGGACGCCAATTCACCCAAATCTCGGTGCCCATTTGCCCACAGCCGTTGTGCTCAAGCCTTTCCCCAAACGCTCCCCCCGTCGCACTTGCCTCGACCGCCACCTTTCTCTGTCCACAGATGACTTTCTGGAGCCCGAAGGCGCCCCCCAGGTGGAAGCTGCAGAGGAGGCACCAGTTGGCCTGATAGGTAACAATTGTCAGGTGGCGTTGTTAGCTGGGCTGGGGGCTGGGGCCTGTAAGAATAGCTGGAAGCTGGTCAGTTAACCCACAGCCCAATGGGGAGCAATTGGGGGGGGGCAAATCTTGGGTTCAGCACTGAGCAGCTGATTATTATTATTATTATTATTATTATTATTATTATTATTATTATTATTATTATTGTTATTAATTTATATTTGTTTATTTATACATACCCCGTCCATCTGGCTGGGTTTCCCCAGCCACTCTGGGCGGTCTCCAACAGAACACTAAAATACAATAACCTATTAAACATGAAAAGCTTCCCTAAACAGGGCTGCCTTCAGATGTCTTCTAAAAGTTTGGTACAGTGGTGCCTCGCAAGACGAAAAGAATCCGTTCTGTGATTCTCTTCGTCTAGCGGTTTTTTCGTCTTGCGAAGCAAGCCCATTGACGGATTAGCGCTATTAGCGGCTTATCTGCTGATCGGATCAGCTGATAAGCGGCTTAGAAAAAAGGGGGGAGGGGAAAAAACCAGCAGGAACTCGCAAGACATTGTCGTCTTGCGAAGCAAGCCCATAGGAAATTCGTTTTGCGAAGCACCTCCAAAACGGAAAACTCTTTCGTCTAGCAAGTTTTCCGTCTTGCGAGGCATTCGTCTTGCGGGGCGCCACTGTAGTTATTTTTCTATAAAGAAAAAACTATAAAAATTACAAACACATCAAAATCAAACAAATCCCCGAACCCAACCAAATATCCATTCCACCCCCACACAAAAAAAAATCAAAAGGGGAAAAAAGAGCATTTTAAAAAGAACTCTGCGCCGCTCCGAGTCCTCCTGGGCAGCAACAGCAGCAATGGCAACCATCCTTATGAGGCCTGTCAGGCCCTGTCCTGGGCCAGGTGGTGAGTGGCAGGAACAGGGCCCTTAGGCACTCACGCAGGGGAGTTATTTATTTCTGTTATTTGTGCCAAAGAGCCCTGTGGGGCATAGCCGAATAATTTGGCTGCTTTTCACAACTCACAGCTGCGGGTTGAGAAAGATACCTAATGAATATTTATCCTGCACCAACTGGTGACCAGGGAAGCCTAGGCTTCGAAGTGTGTTGGGGGTACAGTGAGTGAGTGGCCCCATCAAGAGAAGGCTCTGACCTGTGGTTGTCTGGAGACAATGGAGGAATGCACCTTGGGGATCCAGGAGAGACATGTTTTGTTGCAGCTGAGGCAGGTGAAGGCGTCCAGTTGTGCTGCTGCTGATGCCCCATGCTGTTTCTTCTCTCTGAGCTCCTCCCAGCCGTCATTCCTCCTCTGGTCACTTCACTGCTATGAACGCACAACTTGTCCACCTTCAGCATACGTGAAGGAGCATCTCCACCCCCATTGTTCAGCCCAGACACTGAGATCCAGCGCCGAGGGTCTTCTGGCGGTTCCCTCACTGTGAGAAGCGAAGTTGCAGGGAACCAGGCAGAGGGCCTTCTCGGTGGTGGCGCTCGCCCTGTGGAACGCCCTCCCGTCAGATGTCAAGGAGATAAACAACTATGAGTTTTAGAAGACATCTGAAGGCAGCCCTGTTTAGGGACGTTTTTGGTGTCTGACATTTTATTGTGTTTTTAATATTTTGTTGGAAGCTGCCCAGAGTGGCTGGGGAAACCCAGCCAGATGGGCTTGGGTATAGATAATAAATGATGATGATGATGATGATCCAGAGCACCTATTTTGAACCCCAAAGGCCCCAGATTTAATCTCCAAGTGGGAGACTCCCTACCTGGGGAGCAGCTGCTAGTCAGTGCCCAGAGTAGCTGGGGAAACCCAGCCAGATGGGTGGGGTATAAATTACAGTGGTGCCCCGCTAGACGAATGCCTCGCAAGATGAAAAACTTGCTAGACGAAAGGGTTTTTCGGTTTTGCGTTGCTTCGCTAGACGAATTTCCCTATGGGCTTGCTTCGCAAGACGAAAACGTCTTGCGCTTTTTTCTTAAAGCCGCTTGAAGAGGCGCAGTTGCGACGGACCGTGCTTCGCAAGACGAAAAGACTTGCGGAACGAATTATTTTCGTCTTGCGAGGCACCACTGTATTATTATTATTATTATTATTATTATTATTATTATTATTATTATTATGCCTGTCTCCAGGCACTGTGGTCGTCTGCCAGGGATTCCAGCCTCTGGCCCCTGCAGCTGTTTCTAGGGTGCTTTTGATGTTGTGGGATGTAAGCAGGGCAGTTGCCCACAGCTAATCTGAGACGTTTAGGAGAACCTCTTAATTTCTGCATTTGCTTACAGATCTTGGTGACATCACCCCTGCCATCAACTACGAGGAATACGTGCAAAGAAATGTGGTGCGTATCGTGTGTGTGTTGGGTCACGTGGCATTTAGGTGTGTCCCAGGCAGCCACCCATCAAAACACTGGCCAGACTCACACCTGATTATCTTACTTAGTGAGGTGATGGTCTTGCCTGCTTTCAGAGCCATGCCCTGGGGACGCTCGGCCTCACTGTGTCTCCCACCACTTGTTACTGAACTTATATCCCGCCTTTTCCTGTTCCTGGTTCTCCCTTTCTCCATTTTAACTGTACAACAATCCTGTAGGTAGGCCAGGCCGTGAGAGATTATGGCTGGCCCAAGTCAACCAGTGAAGTTCATAGCTGACTTGAGATTTGAGCCACGGTGTCAGGCCCTAGTCCTAGACTCTAGGCACTAGCGCGTCTTATTTCTTCCCCTTTTTTAAATTCAAATTTTACTTCTTAATAAAATACAGTGGTACCTCGGATTAAGTACTTAATTCGTTCCGGAGGACCGTACTTAACCTGAAACTGTTCTTAACCTGAAGCACCACTTTAGCTAATGGGGCCTCCTGCTGCCGCCGTGCCGCCAGAGCACGATTTCTGTTCTCATCCTGAAGCAAAGTTCTTAACCTGAAGCACTATTTCTGGGTTAGCGGAGTCTGTAACCTGAGGTACCACTGTAAAGCAAAGATAAAGAATTTGAATAAATACTCGGAACGTTACAGCAGGTTGAAAGCAGCATAAGGTTGAACAATATAATTAAATGTACTGTTCCGAAACATTACAAAAAAGCCTGTTTTTCCATAAATATTTTAGGCTGGTTTATATGTATTCGTTTGTAATAAGTTAGCTTAATCATGGTTACTACGGACCCAATTTTCTCAGTTCATTTAGAAATAGTAGGATATATGTTCTTCTCCCCCCCCCCCCAACACACACTTTTAGCTATTATAATAGCTAAGCAGCTTCCCAGTCTTTTTTGAAGTCTCTGTTGTCCGTGTCTCTCTGAGTTTCCCTGTTAGCTTTGCCAGTTCAGCATATTCCATCAGTTTTTCTTGCCATTCTTCTTTGGCCGGTGTCTTCTCATCTTTCCATTTCTGGGCTAGTAAAATCCTAGCTGCTGGTGTTGCAGGAAGCCATATTTCTGCCTCTCATACTGGGGACCCCTTGAGACAGGCAGCCAGAGCCCCAGCCATCCAGGGGGCAGCTATTGCCCAAGGTAATATTGGATGAGAGGGCCTAGCAGTGGCAATTGGCCACGATAGTTTAATGTAGGGTTACCAGGTGTCCCTGTTTCCCGGGGACAGTCCCCGGATTTGCGAGTAAGTCTGCGGACAAATTCCGTCCCCGGATTTCATCTAATGTCCCCGGGAAACGCAGCAGTGGCAGTCTCAGCAGCCCGGAGCAGTTGGCTCTGGCTGGCTTCAGGAGCTGCTCAGAAGTCCCCATGTGATGGTGGTGCAGGGGCTCAAAGATGCAGCTTCCGGGCTGCCTCCACCTTCCCTCACCCCAGCAACTAAGCTGTGAAGGGAGGCTTCATGCTGCCCATCGGAGCAGCCTCCCAACTCCTACTTGCGTGCAAGCAAGAGGGGGCAGGGATCTCTCAGCTGTGAAGGGGAGGCTTCACGCTGCTTATCAGAGCTTGTGTGCAAGCAGGAGGGGGCAGGAACCTCTCAGTTAGGCAACGGGAAGTCTCCCTTCCCAGCTGAGGAATCCCAGCCCCTGCTGCTTGCACAAAAGTAGGAATGGGATTGGGGCTGCTCCAATGGGAAGGGAGGCATTGCGCTGCCTGAGAGATCCCTGCTCCCTGCTGCTTGCACGAAAGTAGGAAAGGGATTGGGTTTGCTCCGATGGGAAGGGAGGCATCGCGCTGCCCGGGCCTCATTGCCGCCGCCGCTCTCGGCCCTCCTTCTCCGCCTTCCATGCCTGACCCACTGCGCACCGCTTCTCCACCACCACCGAAGAACCAACAACTCAGGGGCTGCCCAGGCTCAGGGAGAAAGGAGATAGAAGCCTTGGAGGAAGGGGAAGCGTGGCGGTTGAGGTCAAGGCGGCAGCCACCCCTCTGCCACCGCCATGGCTGCAGCATCAACGTCCTGAATGTGTAGTATTTATTTATTTGAAGTGTCCCCGGATTCATTGAAAAAAATCTGCTAACCTTAGTTTAATGAGCCCTCCATGTTCAGATACAGTCTACCCTGAGGACAGGACAGGACTAAGCAGGTTGTGTTCTGCTGGCTTATTATGCAGTAGCAGTTTGG
This sequence comes from Podarcis bocagei, assembly GCF_964188305.1. Lineage (NCBI taxonomy): Eukaryota > Metazoa > Chordata > Lepidosauria > Squamata > Lacertidae > Podarcis > Podarcis bocagei. Next base: position 4,850,823 of record NC_138135.1, read on the forward strand.
GATTAAAAAAAAATCAGAGCGGTTGGATAAAAAACAGCTGCCTTGCGCTAGCCTCCCAGCTCTGAGCAGTAGTTGGCCTTTGCGACCAGAGCGCTCCTTCAGAGCAGGATCAGAACCCCACCTTCTGCGGATCTTGAGCGCAAGGCCCTTGGTTTGATTTGATGTTTTCATCCCCAAAAAGTTTGATTTGATGTTTTCATCCCCAAAATTTTTTTGATGTGAGTTTCTACTGAAATGAGGCTGCATTTTAATCTTGTTTTTAAGTTGTATTTTAATCCATTGTTTTTATACCTGGTGTTAGCCACCCTGAGCCCGGTCTTGGCTGGGGAGGGCGGGGTATAAATAAAAGTTTTTATTATTTTATTTTTTCTCTCCCCAGGAAGTGTTCATCTCGCACTCCCAGAAATACGCCCGAGAGACCGTTCTGTCCCGGCACGTTCGGGACTGGGAAGAGATGGTGGTCCCGAAGCTGGAGGAGCAGGTGAGACTCAGTTTGGGGGGGCCAGGCCTGCCTGACTCCCCCTATTTCCCAGGTCCCACACCTCTTGCCATCTCCCGCCAACAACACCCTCAAGTGCTTTTGTGTAGCTGTAAGGCAGGGGTCGGGACGCGAGTGGCACTGTGGGTTAAACCACAGAGCCTAGGATTTGCCAATCAGAAGGTCAGCGGTTCAAATCCCCGCGACGGGGTGAGCTCCCGTTGCTCAGTCCCTGCTCCTGCCAACCTAGTTCGAAAGCACGTCAAAGTGCAAGTAGATAAATAGGCACCACTACGGCGGGAAGGTGAACGGTGTTTCCGTGCGCTGCTCTGGTTCACCAGAAGTGGCTTAGTCCTGCTGGCCACATGACCCGGAAGCTGTATGCCAGCTCCCTCGGCCAATAAAGCGAGATGAGCGCTGCAGAGTCGGCCACGACTGGACCTAATGGTCAGGGGTCCCTTTACCTTTTAAGGCAGGGGTCAGCAACCTTTTTCAGCCAGGGGCCGGTCCACTGTCCCTCAGACCTTGTGGGGGGCCGGACTATATTTTGAAAAAGATCCGCCGGATAGCAGGCAGCTATCCCGAAGCAGCAGCAACCGCGGCAGCCTCCCCTTCCCACGGCGAGGTGGTGCGCGGCTTCGGCCAGGGCTCCAAGGAGCGGGGCATCCCCGCAACTGCCAGAACTACCAGCCGGTAAGCACTGCTAGTTGGCTGCAGGTGGGGGTAGTCTTATACGAGTATATCCCAAACTCTATATTTTAACAGGAAAAGTTGGGGGTCATCTAATACGCCCAGTCGCCTAAAACGCCAGAATCTACAGCACTCACATAAAGACTACCTTACAGTGCGTTTAAAACCAAAATCGCATTTGGATGGAAACTGTTTCTCAGGCGGCTAGTCCTAGTCTTTATGACCCTGTACCCTCTTCCAGAAGGCAGAAGCTGAAAGAGATCATTTCCGGGGTGGGCACTATCCTGCTTCCCTAACCTGCTTCCCCCTCTCCACCTAGGAATCACACGAAGCCTTGGACATCCACAGCTATGGGGACATGCTGGTGTCCAAACTGGGCACCGTGGGCGAGTGGCACTCCTTCGCCAGCCTGGTGGCGGGGCAGCCGCCTTTCGAAGTCTGCCGCTGCTTGTTGGCCTCCCTTCAGCTGGTGAGTACGGCGTTCCAAAGGCCGGAGGGTGGGGGCCCTTTTGTGGTTGGGGGTTACGGGGTCCATCTGGGTGTGCCACCCCACCCCTTTCCCCTTCTATCGTAGCCAGGTTGCCTTCCAGCCTTGGGGGGAAGGGGTGCAGCTCGGTGGGTAGAGGTCAAAGGTCCCAGGCCCATTGGAGGTATTTAGTAATAATAATAATTTTTTATTTATACCCCACCCTTCCCGGTTTGGGACGCAGGTGGCGCTGTGGGTTAAACCACAGAGCCTAAGACTTGCCGATCAGAAGGTCGGCGGTTTGAATCCCTGCGACGGGGTGAGCTCCCATTGCTCAGTCCCTGCTCCTGCCAACCTAGCAGTTCGAAAGCACGTCAAAGTGCAAGTAGATCAATACAGTAGGTACTGCTCCAGTGGGAAGGTAAACGGCATTTCCATGCGCTGCTCTGGTTCGCCAGAAGTGGTTTAGTCAATGCTGGCCACATGACCTGGAAGCTGTACGCTGGCTCCCTCGGCCAGTAAAGCGAGATGAGCGCCGCAACCCCAGAGTCGGCCACGACTGGACCTAATGTTCAGGGGTCCCTTTACCTTAACCTTTCCGGTTCAGAAAACCGGGCTCAGGGCAGCCAACAACAAATTTAAAACACTTAATTGTGATACAACAAAAAACAGCAAAAATATGGTCTAAAACTTGAATAACAATAAATTCAGAATTCAAAAATCAATTTGGGGGGAAATCCATCCAATAAACATTAGATGATCACCAGGGCTAGCTGGCTAAATTAGTCCTCTTTGGGCCAGCGAGGAGACCAGGAGAGAATTAGCTGTGGGATCCCAGAGCGGGTAATCTTCATAAAAAGGGGAGGGGGAGGGAAGGAAGGGGAATAAAAGATCAGGCTAAGTTCAAACTGAAAGCCAGGCGGAATAGCTCTGTCTTACAGGTCCTGCAGAAGAAGGTTAAAACCTGTAGGGCCCTGGTCTCCTGGGACAGAGCATTCCACCAGGTCGGAGCCATCACTGAGAAGGCCCTGGCCCTGGTGGAGGATAGTCTGACTTCCTTAGGGACCTCTGAACTATGGTTGTTCATGGACCTTAAGGTCCTCTCGGGGCAGACCAGGAGAGGCGGTCCTGTAAATAGGAGGGCCCTAAGCCACAAAGGGCTTTAAGCAGAGGTTGGATGGCCACCTGTCAGGGATACCTTCGCTGGGATTCCTGCAATGCCGGGGGTTGGGCTGGATGACCCTTAGGGCCCCCTTTCAACTCTTAAGATTCTGTGATTCATTCCCCAGTGACATCTCCAGGTAGGGCAGAGAGAGATATGTCTCGGATCCCCGAGAGTGTTGCTGCCAGCCCTTGTGGCCAATACTGAGCTAGGCAGACCCCAGGGACTCACATGGTGTAAGGCAGCTTCCCTGGTTCCACATTGTAGCCTGTGGGTTAGCTCAGCTGGTAGAGCACGGGACTCTTGAATCTCAGCGTCGTGGGTTTGAGCCCCACGTTGGGCAAATGAATTCCCGCATTGCAGGGGATTGGACTGGGTGATGATGGTGATTTATTTATTACTTATCTCCCACCCATCTGGCCAGGTCTCCCCAGCCACTCTGGGCGGCTCCCAACAGAACATTAGAATAAAACTTCAAGCATTAAAAACTTCCCTAAGCAGAACTGCTTTCAGATGTCTTCAAAAAGTCAGATAGTTGTTTACAGTGGTGCCCCGCAAGACGAATGCCTCGCAAGACGGAAAACTCGCTAGACGAAAGAGTTTTCCGTTTTGGAGGTGCTTCGCAAAACGAATCTCCTATGGGCTTGCTTCGCAAGACGAAAATGTCTTGCGAGTTCCTGCGGGGTTTTTTTCCTTTCCCCCCTTTTTCTAAGCTGCTAAGCCGCTTATCAGCTGATCCGATAAGCTGATAAACTGATAAGCCGCTAATAGCGCTAATCCGCTAATCCGTCAATGGGCTTGCTTTGCAAGACGAAGAAATCGACGAAGAAAATCACAGAACGGATTCTTTTCGTCTTGCGAGGCACCACTGTATTTCCTTGACATCTGATGGGAGGGCATTCCACAGGAATTGTGGATCATCTCTGTAGTGATGTAGGGATATAGGAAAAGGTGAACAGGTTCTTACTTTTTTATTGTTAACTGCCTTGGGAATAATAATAATAATAATAATAATAATAATAATAATAATAATAATAATTTATACCCTGCCTATCTGGTTGGGTTTCCACAGCCACACTGGGCGGCTTCCAACAGGAGGTTAAAAATACATGAAAACATCAGTCATTAAAAACTTGCCCAAACAGGGCTGCCTTCAGATGTCTTCTAAAAGTCAGATACAGTGGTACCTCGGGTTAAGTACTTAATTCATTCTGGAGGTCCGTTCTTAACCTGGAACTGTTCTTAACCTGAAGCACCACTTTAGCTAATGGGGCCTCCTCCTGCCGCTGTGCAATTTCTGTTCTCATCCTGAAGCAAAGTTCTTAACCTGAAGCACTATTTCTGGGTTAGCTGAGTCTGTAACCTAAAGCGTATGTAACCCGAGGTACCACTGTAGTGGTTTATTTCCTTGACATCTGATGGGAGGCTGTTCCACAGGGCGGGCGCCACCACCGAGAAGGCCCTCTGCCTGGTTCCCTGTAACCTCACTTCTCGCAGGGAGGGAACCACCAGAAGGCCCTCGGACCTCGGTGTCCAGGCAGAATGACGGGGGTGGAGATGCTCCTTCAGGTCTACAGGGCCGAGGCCGTTTAGGCCTTTCAAGGTCAGCACCAACACTTTTGAATTGTGCTCAGAAACGTCCTGGGACCTTCGGGGCTCCCTTCCCGCTCTACAAGTCTCTGATTCTTCCTCTAGGCCAACGACTACACAGTGGAAATCTCCCAGAAGCCTGGCCTGGAGGAGGGCATGGACACCATGGCTCTTCGCCTGCTGACCCAGGACAAGGCACACGACCGTTTCCGCACCTACACGGCTCCCTCGCTCGGCCAGCACTGACGCCTCTCCTCCTGCGCACATGCATGTGTGTTTGTGTGTATATATGTGTATATATCTCTGTACAGCTTCTGCACCCTCCTTTCCCCACTCCGCTTCGACCCTCTTCTCTTTGCCACAATAAACTCGTGCGCTGGAGTCATTCCTGGGTTTCCTTTCTGAGCGCCGGGCACTGACAAAACTCGGGATCTGTTCCCTTCTGGGATTTTGTTTCCGTTGGGAGCATGGGGCGGACGGGGGGTTCAAGATGCGCAAGCCGAGGGGTCCTGCTCTGTCTGGTCCCTGCGGCCCTTAGGCCTAACCTTCCTCTGCTGGCGGCAAAGAGGCTGTTTGGAACCTGGAGGCCGGCTGGAACAAGAGCTGCACTCATTGAGTTTGTGTGACGCTGGTTTTGTTCCCTGCAGCGCAGTTTGAGGAAGCACAGCTCTGCAGTGGTTAAGCTTTACTGCACATGAGATTAAAGGCTTCTGTGCAGCCGAAGTGTTACAGGAGGTTGTCTGCTGTATAGTATCTCTCTTCTGGCCACGGAAGCAGCAGCAGCATTTGGTCACTAGGAAAGCTACCGCCCTTAGAGGGTTCATGCTCCAGGATTGCCTCTGCATTCCCAGAAGCCACAACCAGCCAGACACATAAGTGCTGCTCTTGGAAATGCAAAGAGCGGGCAACACTCCCAGAGTTACAACCATTTCAGCCGTAAACTCGAGGCTACAGAATTACACATGCATCCCGCAAGACACCAGGTGTACCGGGAATCTATTGTTATACAGTGGTACCTTGGGATGCGAACGGGATCTGTTCCAGAGCCCCGTTCGCATCCTGAACAGAACGTAAGACACGTGTGTGTGGGTCGCGTTTCACCACTTCCACGCATGCCATCATTTTGAGCGTCTGTGCATGCACGAGCGGCGAAACCCGGAAGTAACACGCTCCGTTACTTCTGGGTCGCCGCAGAGCGCAACCTGAAAATACTTATCCTGAAGCGTATTTATCTCGAGGTATGACTGTACTGGCAGGGAAGCCAAAAAAACGCCACCTGAAGCGTCTGTAACCCGAGGTATTACTGTATGTTTTGCTTACTGTTTGACTACTCTTGTTGTAGTTATGGGGGGGGGGGGTTCCATGTTGTAAGCCGCCTTGAGCGTGGATTGAGCTGTGGAAAGCTGGCATACAAATAAAAGGATGTCTGCATGTACCCAGCAAACCTCTGTGGAGAGGCTTCCACAATGCGTGGCACCAGAGAAGAAGGCAGTCAAAATAATGCCCAGAGAGTAGGTGGGCTCTCTGTGACATTCTGGCCGTGGCTGGACAGCAACTCGGGTATATCAGCTAGGTGCCAAATGGCTCCTTAACCCAGGACGTGGGTGGCGCGGTGGGTTAAACCACAGAGCCTTGGACTTGCTGATCAGAAGGTCGGCGGTTCGAATCCCCGCGACGGGGTGAGCTCCCGTTGCTCGGTCCCTGTTCCTGCCAACCTAGCAGTTCGAAAGCACATCAAAGTGCAAGTAGAGAAATAGGTACCACTCTGGCGGGAAGGTAAACGATGTTTCCGTGCGCTGCTCTGGTTCGCCAGAAGCGGCTTAGTCAGCTGCACTCTGGCTCCCTCGGCCAATAAAGTGAGATGAGCACTGCAACCCCAGAGTCAGCCACGACTGGACCTAATGGTCAGGGGTCCCTTTACCTTTTTACCATTGCCAAAACAGACTGCCTCATTGCCATTTGGGGGCCAGGTGGCTTGAAAAACAACATTTTGGTTCCTGAAATTCATTCTGAATTTGTGGAGGTAACATATATAACCAATAGAATTCTGCAGAATACGTTGCTAGGGTGCGAAAACAGCCAAGATCCCCAGATCTACATCTCCAGGTTGTCAAGACATCAGCTGGCATCCTGGTGCCCGGGCATCTAAACTTGGCCGCAAGTGGCAGGTAAAGGGACCCCTGACCATTAGGTCCAGTCGCGGCCGACAGCAGGTCCTTGCCCCTCGAATGTACCCCAGATTAACCAAACTGCTGCAAGCAGAGACGCCCATTTTATAGTGGGGGGCACCTGCGCTTAACCTGGGGGCTTTGTGCTTCAGAGGGAAAGAATCGGAGCAGCAGGGGTAACCATCCACAAACAGTAGCTCTTTGGAAAGCAATCTTGAAAGCCTTTGCTGCAGCTCTTGGAAACCACAGCGGACAGACAAAGAAGTATGTTTGCGTTTGTTAAAAAGCACCCCAAAATATTTTGTAGGAAGCAAAGCAAACCTCTCTTCTCCCCCAGGTAACCCAGTAAATGAACACACGCAATATCAGTGAGTAGCAATGTAATTTCTCCCTTGACATAGCCTCCGGAACTCACCACCACAAGGTGCCAAGACAGAAGCTTGTAAGTTGAAACAGCACCCCCCCCCCAAAAAAAGAGCAGCGTTGAGAGAGCCACCTGCCAGGCCTCCCTCTCAGCCAAAGAGGCTCTCGTAGGTGTCCATGTGTCCCTGCACACTCTTGGCAATCTGCGCCTCCGTCTTGTTCCGGTTGTAATAGTCCAGGAAGAGCCCGTCTGGGCTGAGCAGGTAGATGATCACGGTGTGGTCCACAATGTAGTCGCCATCCTCGTCTCTGGGGCCGGCGCTGGCGTAGACCCGGAAGGCCCGGCCCACTTCCCGCACCTGCTCTGGGGTGCCCGTCAACCCCAGGAGCCGCGGGTGGAAATCCCGGACGTACTTGGCCAGCGCAGGCACGTCGTCCCTCTCGGGGTCGACCGTGATGAAGACGGGCTGGACTCTCGGCAGGTGAGATTCGCTGTCCAGCAGTTCCACCACACGACTCATTTTCTCCAGCTCCTCGGGGCAGATGTCCGGGCAGTGGGTGAAGCCAAAGTAGAGCAGGACCCAGCTGCCCCGCAGGTCGGCCTTGGAGCGGGGCCGCCCCGTGTGGTCCAGCAGCCGGAAATCCCCCTGCCCGAGGGCCAGCTTCCGCAACTCCTCAATGCGCCTCAGTTTCTCCTGCCGGAGCTTCTCTTTCCGCAGGTACAGCCAGCCGGCCAGGATGCCGCCGCCAAAGAGGACGGTGATGAGCAGTCGAGTCTTGAACAGGAGGCGGGGGCCGGACGAGGGGCTCTGTGGGGTCCCCTGGGAGAAAGACCTCCAGCTGGCTGCGTGCTGCTGTGTCCTGCTGGGGTGCGAAGCCCCTCTCGCTCCCAGATAGGCGCCCTGGGCTGCGGAGTCCGAAGTGCCCTTTTCCAAGGAATTCAGCAGAGATGCCTGGCAACCTGTGCCACCAACCAAAGATGCAAGCCGGCTGTGCCAGGCTGCCTGGAAGCGGCACCTGACTTGTTTGCAGAGAAGCGGGCATCTTCTTCTCCCCCAAAGGCGGGGGGCCTGGCCTGGCACCACATGCCAGAGGCTCGGGCTGACAAAGGACCGAAGCATCCCGGACAAATCTGGAAGGAGAAAACCTTATGTGCTTAATTAATAATAATAATATTTTTTTATTTATACCCTGCCCTCCCCAGCCAAGACCGGGCTCAGGGCGGCTAAAATCTAATAATAAAAAAGTTGATTAAAATACAATTTAAAAGATTAAGATACAACATTAAAACATTAGGGTGCAATCTCTTCATAGGAGGAGAAAGGAAAAAGAAAGAGGGGGAGGGAATCAAACTGATTCCAAGCCAAAGGCCAGGCGGAACAACTCTGTCTTACAGGCCCTGCGGAAAGAAATCAGATCCCGCAGGGCCCTGGTCTCAAGAGACAGATCGTTCCACCAGGTCGGAGCCAGTGTTGAAAAGGCCCTGGCTCTGGTTGAGGCTAATCTAACTTCCTTAGGGCCCGGGACTTCTAGGGTGTTGCTATTTATGGACCTTGAGGCTCTCCGTGGGGCATACCGGGAGAGGCGGTCCCGTAGGTACGAGGGTCCTAGGCCATGAAGGGCTTGAAAGGTCAAAAGCAGGACCTTAAATCTGACCCTGTACTCCACCGGGAGCCAGTGCAGCTTGAAAAGCACTGGGTGAATATGCTCCCATGGCAAAGACCCCGTGAGGAGCCTCGCTGCAGCATTCTGCATCCTCTGGAGTTTCTGGGACAGCTTCAAGGGCAGCCCTGCGTAGAGCGAGTTACAATAATCAAGCCTGGAGGTGACTGTCGCATGGATCACTGTGGCCAGATCAGGGCGGGATGGCCATCCATTAGTAGATAGAGCTGAGTGTCATCAGCATATTGGTGACAAGCCAGCCCAAAGCTCCGGATAATCTGGGCAAGGGGGCACACAAAGATATTAAAAAGCATCGGGGAGAAGATTGCGCCCTGCGGCACTCCACACACCAAGGAGTGGTGCGACGATATCTCCCTCCCTAGGGCCACCCTCTGTCCCCGACCAGAGATAAAAGAGCACAGCGAATTAGGGGCTATGCCCTGTATCCCAACGTTGGCGAGGCGGTGGTCCAAAAGATCATGATCGACCATGTCAAAGGCTACTGACAAATCTAAGAGAATCAGCAGTCCCAACCCGCCTTGATCCACTTCAATTTATGCCCTTGCATCTGTGTGGCACACAGGGACGCGGGTGGCGCTGTGGGTAAAACCTCAGCGCCTAGGACTTGCCGATCGTCAGGTCGGCGGTTCGAATCCCTGCGGCGGGGTGCGCTCCCGTTGCTCGGTCCCAGCGCCTGCTATCCTAGCAGTTCGAAAGCACCCCTGGGTGCAAGTAGATAAATAGGGACCGCTTACTAGCGGAAAGGTAAACGGCGTTTCCGTGTGCTGCACTGGCTCGCCAGATGCAGCTTGTCACGCTGGCCATGTGACCCGGAAGTGTCTGCGTACAGCGCTGGCCCCCGGCCTCTAGAGTGAGATGGGCGCGCAACCCTAGAGTCGGACACGACTGGCCCGTACGGGCAGGGGTACCTTTACCTTTATCTGTGTGGCACACAGAGGTTTCCCCCTGCCCACGTTTTCTCCTCAACCAGCCTATGTTTCAGGTTGGACAGAGCCACAGCAACTGGTCCCCGGTCCCCCAGCAAACCCCCAGGAGCTCACACCGGCGCAGTGTGCAAGCTTTCGTGAAACACCAGGTTCTTCCTCAAGCTAGGTAGTTCCAAAAAAGGCAAGGAAGAATAGGAGAGCGTCTGAGCAGTGGAGCGATGTTAGACTGGAAATGCTAACAGGAGCTTTTATGAAATCCCCCCCTTAGCCGGGAAGCTCCCTGGGGGAGCCGCTGCCTCTCAGCCAACCTACTTCCTCCCAAGATTGTTGTGAAGATAAAAATGGGGGAAAGAATTGCATGCCAGGTTGAGCTCCCTGGGGGAAAAAGGTGGGCCACAAATACAATTAATAGCAATAATTAACAAGAAGCCTTCTGTTAAGGGAAATAGGGGTACAAGGATCCTACCATTGGCTCCCAGTACGTTTCCGGGCACAATTCAAAGTGTTGGTGCTGACCTTGAAAGCCCTAAACGGCCTCGGCCCAGGATACCTGAAGGAGCGTCTCCACCTCCATCATTCAGCCCAGACACTCAGGTCCAGCGCCGAGGGCCTTCTGGCGGTTCCCTCCCTGCGAGAAGCAAAGCTACCAGGAACCAGGCAGAGGGTCTTCTCAGTGGTGGCACCTGCCCTGTGGAATGCCCTCCCACCAGGTGTCAAGGAAATAAACAACTATATGACATTTAGAAGACATCTGAAGGCAGCCTTGCTTAGGGAAGCTTTTAATGTTTGATGCATTACTGTATTTTAATATTTTGTTGAAAGCTGGCCAGAGTGGCTGGGGTATAAATAATAAATTATTTCTATTATATTACCATTCATCTGGGAATATGGAATGTGAAACCACTGAGAAGGAGCACACTAGCGCTCTTCTCCCAAAGGACTATGGGTGGGGAAGGGGGCAGGAGAGAAAGATTGTTAAATAGCTCAAAGATAGCACAGCAGTTGAAGCCGGCCTGGGGGTGGCGAGTTCAAGTCCATCCCCTGCTGTGGATTCAGAAAGCCCAATTTCTTGGTCTCATATCTCCACTTTTGCAGCTCAGGGCAGTCACTCCGGGGGGCTTCAAGAGCCACCAAGGCACAGTCCCCAAACCCACCCTTTCCTTTCCACAGAGGCCATTCTTTCCCCACTGCAGTTGGAGGCAGCAGGGCTGCTGGATTCCTGTTGCTGGAAACTGCAGGAGGAGAGAATCGCTCGTGTTCAGATCCTACTGGACCAGGTGGGCCATTAGCCTGATCCAGTGAGAAGGAGGATTTAAATTTGTATAATTGTTCTTTCCTAAGGCCCCCTCCTCGCTTCCTTCTGGGGCGACCCTCCCCCTCTTCAAACAGGGTCCTAACTCAAAAAACCCTGGGAAGCCTCAAAGGTCTTTCGGGAACTGGGAGGGGGAGCAGATCCTGCTGGAGGAAGGAACGGGGTGCAATGTGAAAATCCTCCCCCCCCCCAATTTAACCCCTTCCCTGGGACGCTTTGAGGAGAAAGAGGCAAAGCTCATGCGAACCCTGTGAGGATGTTGGCAGGCAAAGGTCTGCGAGGAAGAGAAGCGGAAGTTGTTGATCTCTTTCACCACCTTTCTCTTTTCGGCTGGGTTTCTCCACCTGTCAACCTTCTGGCAGGCAGAAATTCAGCAGGTGGGGAGGATTTGCCTCCATTGCTGGTGTTGGAAAGTTTGCTTCCATTTGACCCTCGCCATGGATTGCTTTGAAGTCATTTCTGCACCAGGGAAAGTAAAATTTAGCCCAGTTCCACCCCCCCCTCCACCTGTCCAGTAGTAACTTAGAGACCAACTAAGTTAGAAACTGGTATGAGCTTCTGTGTGCATGCAGATGGGTACGACTGGAAGGGATTTATTTTATTTCTTAATTTATTTTATTTTGTTTCTATTACGGCAGACCAACAGGGCTACCTACCTGTAACCAGAACCCTGCTCTCCTTTTCCTCTGATCCACTCCCTCCTTTTCCCAACTCAAACCTGGAGGGGGGGTTCCCCTCTGATCTCCTCCCCCCCCCCCTGAACCAAGCAGGGCTCGGACCCCCTGCAGGCTCCCAATTCCCCCCCACGCAATACATCCCCCTCCCCAATGCACCCCCTCCCCTCTCCCAATTACAGCCCTCCCCTCCCCCAATGCACCTCTCCCCTCCCCCAATGCACCCCCTCCCCTCCCCCGCATCTGCTCCCTCCAGCCACGTGCTTCCCTCCTTACTTCCGGGTTCTCCTGCCGGCGGACACCTTGGGCTCGACCTCGCCGATTCTGCGCATGCGTGCTTGGGTGTCCCGCCGGCTCCACCTCCTCGGCCCTCCCCTTCTCCCTGCCTTGCCTTGTTCCCTGAAGCGGCCAGCGGAGGGAGCTCCAGCGCCACGCGAGGGGGGGGGGGAATGGGCTGACGTTTTCTTTCCCTCCCTCCAGAATTAGTTTTTTTTATTATTATTGCAGATTGGCTGTTGTTAAGGAGTTGTTGCACGCTTCCATAGTATTATTTACTTATTGCATTTGCACCGTTTCTCCCCCTTCCTTGCATAATTTCACCTTGAGAGAGAAAAGGCTGGGAGGTGCAAATGCAATAAGTAAATAATACTGTGGAAGCGTGCAGCAACTCCTTAACAACAGCCAATCTGCAACAACAACAATAACAACAACAACAATTAATTATGGGAAGCTGGGCTGATCCCGGAAGAATGGATGCTTTTGAATTCTGGTGCTGGAGGAGACTCTTGAGAGTCCCATGGACTGCAAGAAGATCAAACCGATCCATTATGAAGGAAATCAGCCCTGAGTGCTCACTGGAAGGACAGGTCCTGAAGCTGAGGCTCCAAGACTTTGGCCACCTCATGAGAAGAGAAGACTCCCTGGAAAAGACCCTGATGTTGGGAAAGATGGAGGGCACAAGGAGAAGGGGGAGACAGAGGACGAGATGGTGGGACAGTGTTCTCGAAGCTACCAGCATGAGTTTGACTAAACTGCGGGAGGCAGTGGAAGACAGAAGTGCCTGGCATGCTCTGGTCCAGGGGGTCACGAAGAGGCGGACACGACTAAACGACTAAACAACAACAACCCCCTTCCTTGTCTAGTTTTGCACAAGCCCTGGGCGATTCAACCCTTGGGCCAAACAGAATGAGAAGGTTTGCAAAGGAGCGATGGGGGACCTTGCAGGTGATGTCTGGGAGTGGGTAATAATAATAATAATAATACCCCGCCTATCTGGCTGGGTATATATATATATATTTTAAAAAAAATATTTATTGTTTTTACAACAATTTAAACACTTACAAAGGAGAAAACAAAGAAAAAACAATACACAATAAATTATAATACACAAACACTACATAAAAATTAACAAAACAAAACAGAAACAATTTAAAAGCACATCAAAAGATAAAAGAAAAAAAGGGGGGAAGGAAGAAAAAAGAAAAAACTTCCAATATCTTATCTTTCTTTCCCATATTTCCACAGCCTCCTCACACCTCCCTTTTTGTGTTCCACTTCTATTGATTATTTCAGCAATTCCTTACCATCTTCTCCTGTTTTCTATCCTATAATTATCTTAACATCTTTTAACCTTATTTTCCTCTAATGCTCTATTAATCTATTTATACTTAATTCCTTATAACATTTCTACTAAAGCCATATAATTTCATTCCAACATTCTTCTAACATTCATTAATTTTACAATATTTCTATAAATAGTCTTTAAACTTTTCCCAGTCTTCTTCCACCGACTCTTCTCCCTGGTCTCGGATCTTGCCAGTCTTTTCCGCCCATTCAATCTAGTCCATCAACTTCATCTGCCATTATCCCACACTTCGATTCTTTTAAGAGACAGCCATTCTCTCAACCAGCAAAAAGCAGATGATTCACAACAAAGTTTAGGTGTCTGACAGGACAGGTCCACCTCCTTCTTTAACATCCGTCAATATCTTAAGTTTTACTTGAGGCTTCCTGCCCTGCCAAACCAATCCAGGAACATCCCTCTGCCACCTCCCGAAACAATCCCTCCCATCCAAAGCTTGCAATGTTTGAAACAAAAGCAACATCCCCAGCAACACAGCAACCCTCATCCCCACCACATCAGCTCGGCCCGACCATAACAACTTCAAATTTATCCATATTTCCCAATCCCCCTTCTCTTCAATCCAATGTCCTTCACAGTTACCCTTAAGTAAATTCACATTTTTGGCGGCCCTACTGACCCCCAAAAATCTCTCTTTCTCAGCCAATGTTGATCCTGTCTCCTCCTGAAGCTCTGTCAAACTTTCCTTCCCCAGTTCTGGTGGAACCAGCTTATATTCGTCAAGTTGCTTTTGAATGTGTGGAGCTCTCTCACACTCCAATTGTGTTGTTTTACCTTCAGCAGCAAAGGTTTCCCTGACTTCATCCGCAGTTTGCCGTGTTAAAGTAGGTTCCTGTGTCAGTTTCTGGGTGACTTCTGTGTTGATATTCACATTTTGTCCCAGATTATTTAAACTTTCTGCCATTAAATCAATTTTGATATTTGCAGCATTTACTTTCACCAGCCTTTCATTCATCAAATCTTTTTTCTTATGAAGCTCTTCCAGCGAATCATTTATTTTCAATAATGCGACCACTAAGGCCTCTTCTGTTGACATTTCATCTGTTCTTTCCTTTCCGTTTGCCATAACACTTAAAGAATCCAAGGTCAGTCCCTGAGTCACACAGTTCTTATCTTGAAGCTGGAAAGTCCCCTAGCCCAGCTCTTAAAAAGTGACCAATTTCTGTCTGTCACCAATGGAAGCAAAGGCTCAGAAAAAACTCAATATGGAGGCCAAATGGCCGAAGTATTGGGAAATTCTGGAACAAGAGGGAGGCAGATTAAAACTGCAGAGTTTTGAAAAATTAAAAAAACAGAGTGCGAGACTGGCTCCACTATTATCAAATAATGGAGGGATATAATTTGGATAAAAAACTAGGCTTCCAGGTGGAAAAATCAAAATTGGAAACAGAATTGCTAGATCCCAAAATTAAGAATCTGTCAAGAATGTATAACTTGCTGTTGAAATGGAATACTCAGGATGAAATGGTGAAATCTGCTATGATTAAATGGGCACAAGATGTTGGACATAATATTATGATGGCTGACTGGGAACAGTTATGGACCACAGGTATGAAGTTTACGGCATGTAATGCCTTAGGAGAGAATATTATGAAAATGATTTACAGGTGGTACATGACACCAGTCAAGCTTGCAAAAATCTACCATTTGCCTGATAATAAATGCTGGAAATGTAATGAGACTGAAGGTACATTCTTTCACCTTTGGTGGACATGCCCAAGGATTAAGGCTTTCTGGGAAATGATCTATAATGAAATGAAAAAGGTACTTAAATGTACTTTTCCTTTTAAATATACCTTCCTGAAGAAACCAGAGGCCTTTCTTCTGGGCATGGTCGGCCAATTGGTGTCAAAGAGGGACAGAACTTTTTTTATGTATGCCACAACAGCAGCAAGAATACTTATTGCAAAGAACTGGAAGACACAAGATCTACCCACCCGGGAAGAATGGCAGATGAAGCTGATGGACTACATGGAGTTGGCGGAAATGACTGGCAGAATCTGAGACCAGGGAGAAGAGTTGGTGGAAGAAGATTGGAAAAAAATTAAAATTTATTTACAGAGATATTGTAAAATTAATGAATGTTAGAAGGATGCTGGAATGAAGTTATATGGCTTTAGCAGAAATGTTATAAAGAACTGAGTGAAAATAGATTGTTAATGGGTCATAGTGGAAATTTAAGGTTAGATTGTGTTAAGATAAATTATAGAACAAAAATTAAGAAAGATGGAAAGGATTTGCTGAAATAGCTAATTGAACAAGAATACAAAAAAGGGAGGTGTGAGGAGGTCAATGATACAAGTAAATGAAAGGTAGATATATAGGGATATTCGATGTGTTTTTAAATGTTTGTGCTTTTCTTGTTGTTTTGCTGTACTGTTTTTTGTTTATTTTTGATGTATTGTGAATTTTTTATTGTTTCTTTCTTCTTTTTTCTGTAACTATTAAACCTTTAATAAATATCTTTTTTTAAAAAAAGTGACCAATTTCAGAAACTTCCACTAGGGGGAAACAGTTTCTATTTATAATAATCAACGATATCACCTTTAAGTGCAATCCAAAGTTAGTTTCAGTTTTCAGTTACTTTTTTACTCCTTTTTAGAAGCAGCCGGAGACAGTGGAAACAATATCTCTCTCTTATTTTGCTAGCTGTCAAGGAACGTTCTAAGTGCTGTCAATGGACATTCCAAAATGTCAGTCCCACTAGCAGCCCGTTTCCAGGGTCAGAGCGGCAGTACTTTACCTCTCTTTACTCTCTTCTGCAGGCATACTTAGTCCACAACTTCCCCATCTTCTCCTGCCTCCAAGGGGGTTTTTATACTCTTTGCCGAAGGAGATTTAATCTTTTACAAAAGGCTTTCCAAGACTTCAGCTTAGAGACTCCATGCCTCAGTCTATTTACAAATAGGGAAGGCGGACTTCCTGTTTTGAACCTCCCCGTTTCGATGCCAAATTAAACGTTTAAAATCCAATTCTCCCGTATCAGCTCTACTGACATGTAATTACTTTGGAGTCCAAATTGTCCACAGGAAAAAGTCAGTGCTCTCCGGCAACAGCAATGCGGCTTCACTCCGTGGAAGAAGCAGACGATTCGAAGCACCGTGCCACTCACCCCACGTCGCTCCGGATCCCCGAAACCAGGTTTCCCCGCGAGTAGGGGAGGCGCAGAAGGTGCCCACCAAATCCCATGTTCACAGGCTTCTCCCCCCTGTGATTTTCACGGGTCTCCGCTTTCGCCGTAGCGGCCAGACCCAAATTTCCACAGAGCAGATTCCTCCCAGTCAGAGGAAATCCGCCATTGCCCAGAGGCACCAACCCAGAAGTCCTCCTATCTGGCAGAGTATAGGGATGTGGGTGGAGCTGTGGGTTAAACCACAGAGCCTTCTGGACCGTCCATAGGGGCTGGGAGCTGGGGGCACTGTTATACAATGGTTTCGCTCCTTCTTCCTGGGCCGTGTTCAGAAAGTGGTGTTGGGGGATGAGTGTTCAGACCCCTGGGCTCTCACTTGTGGGGTGCCTCAGGATTCCGTCCTCTCCCCCATGCTTTTTAATATCAATATGAAGCTGCTGGGAGAGATCATCAGGGGGTTTGGGCTGAGTGTTCATCAGTATGTGGATGATACCCAGCTCTACCTCTCTTTCAAATCAGAACCTATGAAGGCGGTGAAGGTCCTGTGTGAGTGCCTGGAGGCGGTTGGAGGATGGATGGCGGCTAACAGATTGAGGTTGAATTCTGACACAAAACAGAAGTACTGTTCTTCGGGGAGAGGAGGCGGCAGGTGTGGACTCCCTGGTCCTGAATGGGGTAACTGTGCCCCTGAAGGACCAGGTGCGCAGCCTGGGAGTCATTCTGGACTCACAGCTGTCCATGAAAGCACAGGTTAATTCTGTGTCCAGGGCGGCTGTCTACCAGCTCCATCTAGTACACAGGCTGAGACCCTCCCTGACCACGGACTGTCTCGCCAGAGTGGTGCATGCTCTAATTATCTCCCACTTGGACTACTGCAATGCGCTCTATGTGGGGCTACCTTTGAAGGTGACCCGGAAACTGCAATTAATCCAGAATGTGGCAGCTAGACTGGTCACTGGGAGTGGTTGCCCGGACCACATAACACCGTTCCTGAGAGATCTGCATTGGCTCTGATATGGAAGGGGGGCATGCCTTTCTTCACCCTTCCGCCAGTCACCAGAGGGTCTGAGGCGATGACCTCAAGGGCACCCAGCCCCACGTGGACCCCTCAGCCCCCACACCGTTGCACAAGCACCGCACTCTACCCCAAGCCCCATAAATAAAGTGCCTTTCCCCTTTTCCGCTATTACGGGCGAAATAAGCCCAAAACCTTATGCCTTCCCTCCCCACTCTATCTTTACTATGGGTCGACTGTATGAAGCTGTATTCCCTATTCTTTCAATGGGTGCATTCTACCCAATCAGAACCTTGCATTCGCCTTGCAGAGCTAGCTCAGCGAACTCCTGCACGCCTCATTTAACCTCTTGACAAGCTGCTGACGGCTCCCCACTGGGAGAACAATGGAACCGAAACTTATGAACTCATAAAAGTGTCAAATCTTGCTACAATGTATCCATTTTGTTTCCGACCTCAATTATCAATATAAAATGGACTAAAATCCTTAAAATTCATATAAAATCAACCACAACTCCGATTTTCTTGCTTTTGGTGTCAATCGGCTCAGTCTCTCCAAGACTCCATGACACCTCCCCTGCCCTCCATGATCCCTTAAGCGAGGTGTCACGTACTCTCAGGAAGACCCTAATCCTGTCAAATCACTCTGCCAAGCCTTTCCTCCGGGCAATGCCAGGTGGCAGACTATGCATACATGGACCATTGTCTTCTCATCAACGGTACTCAGGATGTGCTTATCTGCGCATATCTCCAGCTCTGCATATTCCCCCTCCCTCCTCCATATGTTAATCCTGTGTAACCCAACCTCTTCTTAATGTATTCATGATGTAACTGGGATGTATTTTGCACTGTATTCTGGGACATGGAGGGAAGTTTTAAAAGTTCATGTCACCCCTTTCTCGCGGTTCAATCTCGCCTTGAACCTGTTGCGCAATAAACTTGGATCTTCTGCAGCTTGCTCCTGTCTCCGGCTGAGCTCATTTTCCTCCACAGGGACCCGCGGACTTAGTCTGACGAGCTGGGTGACAGAGCAGCCTCGCACCCAGATTTTACCGTAACAGCTCCCAGTACGTTTCCGAGAACAATTCAAAGTGTTGGTGCTTACCTTTAAAGCCTTAACGGCCTCGGCCCTGTATCCATTGTGGCGCTGAGGGCCTTCTGGCGGTTCCCTCATTGCGAGAAGTGAGGTTACAGGGGACCAGGCAAAGGGCCTTCTCGGTGGTGACGCCCGCCCTGTGGAATGCCCTCCCTTCAGATGTGAAGGAAATAAGCAGCTATCCTATCTTTAAAAGACATCTGAAGGCAGCCCTGTTTAAGGAGGTTTTTAATATTTAATGCTTCACTGTTTTTAACACTCGATTGGGAGCCGCCCAGAGTGGCTGGGGAAACCCAGCCAGATGGGCCAGGTATAAATATTATTATTATTATTATTATTATTATTATTATTATTATTATTATTATTATTAAGGCTGCATGGCATTTAAGAATGAGACTGTGAGTTTATCTTTATCTTCTGCATATACCATTTGCTACATTTCTTAAATGTGACAATTTTGTGCTATAGAAGGAGGAGAGTGACATATAAGAGGACACAGGGAGTTAAATTCTGAGGCGAGAGGAACCCGGAAGCTGCTTTAAGACCCAGAAATGGTGAAAAGCAAGATATAGTCTGTGTTCTAGGATTATGATAATGTTTTATTCTCTTGCTGATTATGCTGTTTTCAATGTGCATTTTATATTTCCCCTCCTTTAGCAATGTTTTCTTCTGAATGAAGCTGAACTGTGACACACACCCGAGCCTTTGATGAGGCTCCAAGCACACTCCCCATTCAGCTGAGTATCCAGCACGCAGGGAAGGACGAGAAGTTTATTAGCTACATTGCTAAAGAGTTTTATTTCTAACTACGCAGACAGAAAAGAAATATACATGCTCTCTCTGTGAACGCAGAGAGCAACGGAAAAACAAAGGAACAGGAAACAGTAACATCACATCCGTCTCCTGTCTTCCGTGAGACTTCCAACAGTCTGGAATGTCTCTGGATTGCAAAACAGAGTCCTGTGACTCCAAGAGCACGGCACACTGGCAACACACAGAAACCAGCACCACCTCCCCAAGGGTGAAGATGTGTAGACACACCTCCTACCCCAGGAAATGCCCAGAGGTGACAATTGCTGGGCTCACTGTTAGCCAAGGGAAGCCAAATCTCATCACCAGCCAAATCTCACCAGGCTGCAGACATTAAAGGAAGTTCTGTTGTCCTTTTGGATGGTGGGTACTTGAGACAGGTTTGCCTAATATTGTACTTGGGTGTTGCCCTGACATATCTGTCTATGCTAATCTTGTGTAATCCTCCCCTTTCTGACGTTTTAGTGATGTAGCAATGATGCATTGATGATGCTGTGCGAACTCTATCCTGGGATTTGGTGGGAAAGTGTAAAAAGTCAGTGTTGCCCCAGGGTCAGAGTTCCCTCACTGCTGTTTGAACCTGTTGCACAACAATAAAGGATCTCAGTCTACTGACTGCTCTTTGCTCCAAATTGCTTGGCTGGAATTTCCTTCATTTACTGACCGCATGGACCCACAGGGGACTTGTACCCTGGCAAGCTGGGCTGTTGAGCAGTCTCTCATCCCATAATTTTCTTTAAAAAGTTGAAAGGTCCTTTCCCATTTCCAATACTGACGGCCTGTGATAAAATCGTCGGACTCTTATCTCCTCCTGGCTCCTGAGTTTATTGGCCAGACCTAGGAGTTTTTATAGCCTTTGGGGGTATACAGTGGAACCTTGGTTTACAACCATACAGTGGTATCTCGGGTTAAGTACTTAATTTGTTCCAGAGGTCCGTTCTTAACCTGAAGCACCACTTTAGCTAATGGGGCCACCTGTGGCCGCCACGCCACTGGAGCACCATTTCTGTTCTCATGCTGAAGCAAAGTACATAACTCAAGGTACTATTTCTGGGTTAGCAGAGTCTGTAACCTGAAGTGTATGTAAATAAAGCACTTTTGCAATCTTTTCATTTAAACTGCTTCTCCTCTTTGAGTTTGTTGATTGTTTGTATGGTTTCAACTCCTAAAGTTCTTCCTGTCTATGAGTCTGTTGATGTAGATCTTGCACTAGGACTGAACCTCTATCTACTTTCCTGATATTTATAAGGTTTGTGTTTTGTGTGAGTTTGTTGACATAAATCAAGGGTTCCAGTCTGACTGAAGCTCCTTCCACAGGCCATACATTTAAACAGTTTCTCCCCTGTGTGTCTGCTGATGTTTTCTAAGATTTCCATTCTGACTGAAGCTCTTTCCACACTCAATGCAATTATAAGGTTTCTCCCCTGTGTGAGTCCGTTGATGTCTTCTAAGGGTTGCATTCAAACTAAAGCTCTTTCCGCACTCCATACATTTATATGGTTTCTCCCCTGTGTGAGTCCGTTGATGACTTCTAAGGTGTCCATTATCAGTAAAGCTCTTTCCGCACTCTATACATTTATATGGTTTCTCCCCTGTGTGAGTCTGTAGATGTATATTGAGGTGTCCACTCTGACAGAAGGTCTTTCCGCACTCCATACATTTAAATGGTTTCTCCCCTGTGTGAGTCCGTTGATGTGTTCTAAGTTTTCCATTCTCACTAAAGCTCTTTCCGCACTCCAGGCATTTATATGGTTTCTCCCCTGTGTGAATCCGCTGGTGTAATTTAAGGTCTCCATTCTGACTGAAGCTCTTTCCGCACTCCAAGCATTTAAATGGTTTCTCCCCTGTGTGAGTCCGTTGATGTCTTCTAAGGCTTCCACTAATACTAAAACTCTTCTCACACTCCAGACATTTATATGGTTTCTCCCCTGTGTGAATCTGCTGGTGTAATTTAAGGTCTCCATTCTGACTGAAGCTCTTTCCGCACTCCAGGCATTTAAATGGTTTCTCTCCTGTGTGAGTCCGTTGATGTCTTCTAAAGTTTTCATTATTAGAAAAGCTCTTTCCGCACTCCAGGCATTTAAATGGTTTCTCTCCTGTATGAGTCCGTTGATGTCTTCTAAGGTGTCCATTATCAGTAAAGCTCTTTCTGCACTCTATACATTTATATGGTTTCTCCCCTGTGTGAATCCGCTGGTGTAATTTAAGGTCTCCATTCTGACTGAAGCTCTTTCCGCACTCCAGGCATTTAAATGGTTTCTCTCCTGTGTGAGTCCGTTGATGTCTTCTAAGGTGTCCATTATCAGTAAAGCTCTTTCCGCACTCTATACATTTATATGGTTTCTCCCCTGTGTGAATCCGCTGGTGTAATTTAAGGTCTCCATTCTGACTGAAGCTCTTTCCGCACTCCAGGCATTTAAATGGTTTCTCCCCTGTGTGAGTCCGTTGATGTCTTCTAAGGTGTTCATTATCAGAAAAGCTCTTTCCGCACTCCAGGCATTTAAATGGTTTCTCTCCTGTGTGAGTCCGTTGATGTCTTCTAAGGTGTTCATTATCAGAAAAGCTCTTTCCGCACTCCAGGCATTTAAATGGTTTCTCTCCTGTGTGAGTCCGTTGATGTCTTCTAAGGTGTTCATTATCAGAAAAGCTCTTTCCGCACTCCAGGCATTTAAATGGTTTCTCTCCTGTGTGAGTCCGTTGATGTCTTCTAAGGCTTCCACTAATACTAAAACTCTTCTCACACTCCATACATTTATATGCTTTCTCCCCTGTGTGAATCCGCTGGTGTAATTTAAGGACTCCATTCTGACTGAAGCTCTTTCTGCACTCTATACATTTATATGGTTTCTCCCCTGTATGAGTCCGTTGATGTCTTCTAAGGTGTTCATTATCAGAAAAGCTCTTTCCGCACTCCAGACATTTATTTGGTTTCTCCCCTGTGTGAGTCCATTGATGTGTTCTAAGGGTTCCATTATCAGTAAAACTCTTTCCGCACTCCATACAATAATATGGTTTCTCCCCTGTGTGAGTCTGTTGATGTGTTCTAAGTTTATCACTCCGATAGAAGCTCTTTCCGCACTGCATGCATTTAAATGGTTTCTCCCCCGTGTGAATCCGTTGATGTCTCCTAAGTTTATCACTCCGATAGAAGCTCTTTCCACAATCCAGACATTTAAAAGTTTTTTCCCTTGTGGGAGTCCGTATATGTAATCTTAAGTGTCCATGTTGACTGAAGTTCTTCCCACACTCCCTGCATTGCAGTCCTTTCCTGCCCATGTGAGTCCGCTGATTTGTTCTAAGTTTTCCAATATCAGTGAAACGTTTCCCACACTCCATACCTTTAAACGGTTTCTCCCCTGCTGGAGGTCGTTGATGTGAACTATGTGTGCTCATTCAATGATTCATATTCCGCATTTCACACATTTAAATTTCTATCCCTAATTGGGGGGGGGGGAATTGTGCCCCATCCCCTGGAGTTCTGACTGTCTTCTCCATCTCCTTCTTCATAGTGGGAGGAAAGGGAATCCTATTTTGGTTTCAAGGAAGAGAACAAAGTGAAAGAGAACACATCAAGCTCCATTTGCACCTTCTCCTATTTCAACGTCTCCTACATTCCCTCACCTCCTACCCATGTTCCCAAGTGAAGTTGCAATGTCAAATGATAGTAATTTATGAGCAACTTTCAAAATCTTCAATCAACGTTAATAAAGCAGCTTGATTTTTTAAAGAACGATGTGCTGTCTGATCTTGTGCCTGTCTTCTGATGCAGGACTATCCTGAAACGACACTGAAAAGCAGGATATTCAAGGCAAATAGATAAACTGTACTTAGTGGAATGTGTAGTATCTTGAAAATGTAGTATTGATTCATTAATGGCTTGAAGGGGACATGAATTTATTCCTGTTCTGTCTTAAAGATCATAATCATACGATGTCATGGGGTGTTAGGGGAGCGGTAGTACCTTTGGTGGGGGAAATGTCATGCACCTTCTGGGGTAATTTATCCACCATTGGTCCCCACCCTGCACTCAGCTCTCACCTGTGGCTTCCAGAAGCTTTCAGGATGCAATACGGCCACAATCCCAGGAACAGCTTCAACCGACCGGCTAAACCAGGTGAGGATATCTGATGGGTCTCAAATTCTTGGTGGGTTGGGGAATTCTGCTGCAGGTGAAGAAAGGCCCTGGTGGATGGAGAGGATGAGAACAACAGTGAATCCCACAGTCAAGAAGGCAGATTCTGCCCATTCTGCAGAGGAAAGTGAAGGGCAGATGGGGCTCATCAACCTGGGAAGGGAGCTCCTCGAGAAGGAAAACTCTGCTCGTAATACTTTGGTGCACTCCTTTGCTTCCTCGTGAGTTATCTTCAGGAGAAGAAAAGGCTATGGAGGAGAAATTACACAAATCCAGAGTGGACTCTCTAAGACAGTTGGATGGTGTCCTGCACATCGTCTTCATTCAACTCCTGCAGCCAAGCTGGTGCCTAACGTACTGCTCTGCTTTCCTTGGGACCATATAAGCCAGGCTGAGAAGGGGGTCTTGTTGTCTAGGCAGCCCAGGACCCCTAAACACACTGTCCAGGCTGGCAGTACTGCTAACACAGCAGTTTCGGGGGGAGCGATGAACTCAGACCTGTGTATCAAAATCTCTCCAATGTGGAATATGAAAAACATAAGTGCTGTTTATATTATACATCAATTAAAAATTATTCAGAATATTTGTCTTTTGAAGAAAAGATCACCAAGTATCCGATGGCCCCTTCAATGCTAATGAAAGTCCTGTGCCTGGAGCTTTTGGGGGTGCAGGACCAGTTTTAATGGAGAAATCTGAGGGCTCCCTTGGACAAAAAACAAGGACAGCAGCCAGGAATACCAGAGCAAAACAGCAGCCAGTAGGCTTGGTCGTTACTGAAAACTGTCACGACAGGACTCCCACCTGCCACCCGGTGAAACAAGATGGAAGCCCCGTACAAAAGAAGACCCCAACTTTTATTAGTTACTAATTCCTCAAACTACACCCCTAAAACTAAATCACAACTACATCACTGATACATCACAAAAAGGAGGGGTTGAGGGAGGAGTTGTGGTGGTAACCTGAGTGTCCTGTCACCTGGCTGGTTCCTCCTTTCCCCCTCCCCATGAGTACTTTCCAGGTGGACTTCCGGTCGGCGCCAGCGCTAATGGCGGTCCTCTTTCCGAGCTCCAGAGGAGGACTGCTCTGCGAGTTCGGGTCTGACCCGCTACGGCAAGCGGGGGACCCCTAAAATCACAGGCGCGGAAGCCTGTGAACGAGGAGATTCGGTGGGCACCAGGAGCGCCCCCCCTTTACCGCAGAAAGAGCCTTTTTAAAGGCTCCGGAACGACATCGGGGGAGCGCGGTGCTGAGAATCACTACCCAGCCCGCAGAGTGAAGCCGCGTCGCCATTTGCGGAGAGCGCCGATTCCTTCCTGTAAATTCCGGACTGAAAAAAACCCGTGAGTAAGATTGAACCTCTATTTGAAACCAAAGTTGGAAATTTGGCTGAAAGCGGGGAAGGGGAAAATTAAGGAAGTCTGCCTTCCCCCGACTGCATGACTCCACTCCTATATGCAAGTTCTTTGTTACCTTTATGGTCTTCTGTCTGGGACCATCAGAGTTGGCATAACAACTGGGCAGGGCTCCTGTGGATGTGCTGGGATGGTGAAGGGATTATGGCTGCCCTGTATTAAACCTATCCCCTTTGATAGTCCTTTCTTCATGGAGCAAAATAAAAGTGGACCGGTGTACCGTATTTTTCGCTCGATAACACGCACCTGACCATAACACGCACCTAGTTTTTAGAGGAGGAAAACAAGAAAAAAATATCTGAATGAAACAGTGGATGTATCATTTTTGTGCTTCATGCTGTGGCCACAGACATGTGATTTGACGGTGAGTTTGGGGTAGCCCAATGCAAAAATCCTGAGAATCCATGTGGATCCATGCATTGTAACCACGTTTTTGTACCATTGCAGCCCCAGGCAACAGTGGGTGCGTGATTTTTTTGGTGCAGGCTGTAGCCATGGATATGCTATGTGATCTGATGTTGAATTTGGGGTGACCCAAAGCCGAGCTGCAGCCTTAGAAGGGGAAAATGGGGCTTTCGGAGGTGGTTTTTACTGCCCCGCTGCTTCCAATTTTTTAAAAGGCAAATTGCAGGTGAAGATGCAGCAGTCCGTCACTCTCTCACTCCCTCCAAGCACCCACGCTAGCGAACAAACACAGGCAACCACACACTCACAAAGCACACGCACTAGCAAACACACAGTCGCGCTGCAGAGTGGCCAAACCTCCTAGCAAGCACTTCCCTGGCTTCTGCTGACCGCAACGAAGATGACCCTCGAAGAAAATGTGTGATGCACTCGGGCCAGTCGGCTCCAGGGACCACACATTTGCTCAATAACACGCATGGACAGTTCCCCTTACTTTTTAGGAGAAAAAATCTGCGTGTTATGGAGGGGGAAATACGGTAAATCTGATGTACAGTTGATTTACTATAAATTTATAAGAAAAGCGTCGTGTATGTTGTGTGTGTCGTGTAAGTACAAACTGAATGACTGGGGAGGGGGGTTCCTGCAACAGCAGGAAAGCTTCTTCCACCATTATCCTTCCAATTGGGATTCAGGCCTCATCATGGGACTAAAACAGCACTGGTTGCACTGGATGATGATCTCCGATGTGCTAGAATCCGAGGGGAAAACTGTTTCCTGGTTCTGCTGGATCTCTAAGCGGCTTTGGAGACCGTCGACCATGGTATCCTTCTGGACCCTCTAGGGGAGCTGGGGGCCCTGCTCTGCAGTGGTTCCCCTCCTTCCTCCTGGGCCTTGTTCAGAAAGTGGTCTTGGGAGAGGAGTGTTCTGACCCCTAGGTGCTCCCTTGTGGGAACAACAGAGTTGCCGTAAACGATAATCCCACCCACAAACTCTCATTTACACACAGCCTGTCGATTGGGGGGGGGGGGTGTCACACACCTCACCTGTGCTAATGCTGGCAGTCTTTGGCCTGTATAGGCACACCCTGGGTGTTGAGGCTCCAGCCACGGGGGCTGTCTATCATGAAAATGAGTCCTTTGACTGGGAAGATTCACGCAGCCGCTGTCATTGAATTTTGATGGATTGTATCTCAGCTTGTCTGTCAGTCTGACACTGCCTACAAAAAGTTAGAGGAACAAAAATGCCTTTGAGATGCAACTTCTATATCAGTCCTGAGAGCCATTCCATGGACTCGGCACCCCTGTTCCTGACAACAGGTGTACATCTTCTGCATCCTCAATGAACCATGCAGAGAAGAGACGCTTAAAGATGGAAGCCTGAGAGAGAGGAAAAGGTTTCTGGCTGCTTCCTGGGTGGGATTGCGGAAACAAAGAGCCGCTTCTGAGAAGGCCTCCCCCCTCCTCTCTTCCTCTCGGGATTTCCTCTCCTCTCCAGGGGGAACAATGGTTGGACCGGGCAGAATTGCTGTATCTGCCATTAATTTGATTTTGATTTTATATTAGAATGAATTGCTTTTAGAATGCATTTTAATTAATTTATCATGAGCCCGGCTTTGCCCGGGTAATGGTGAGATATTAATAATAATAATAATAATAATAATAATAATAATAATAATAATAATAATAATAATTATTATTATTATTATTATTATTATTATTATTATTATTATTATTATCTGGACAGGGCAGGGGCTTATGGGGTGGGAAGCGGGTGAAGCTTGCAGGAAGGAAGGTGTGTCTTGCTAATGGAGAAATCTGAGGGGCCCCCCTGGAGAAAAAACAAGGACACCAGCCAGGAATACCAGAGCAGAACAGCAGCCAGTAGGCTTGGTATTTATTGAAGACGGTCGCGACAGGACTCCCACCTGCCACCAGGTGGAACAAGATGGAAGCCCCGTACAAAAGAGAACCCAAAATTTTATTAGCTGCTAATCCCAATGTTACAGTCCCCAAAATACATTATGAAAGGGGAGGTCTGGTGGCTGTAATCTGAGCATCCTGGACCCTGCCCCATGGTTCCCCTTGCCCTCCACCAAACATCTATCAGGTGAAAGAAAAGAGATATTTACATTTCCCTTCTAGGAGCAGAAGTGCATCAGTAGCCAGAGTGGAACAAGGGGGGGAGGAAGTGCAAACAAACATGACCGCCATGTGGCCTGACTTATCCCCCCCCCCCCAAGAAGGGAAATGGCCGGCATGCGGCCTACAGCTAGAGGGTGGTGGATGGCTATGCCCCCCCCCGCCACCGCAAAACAAAAAGGTTTCCCCCCCAGCCTATCTGGGTGCCCGCCCAGAAAGAAAAGCCACAAAATTGCAGCCTAGCCTGGCGGAGGGGCCATGCCCCTTCCAATCAGGCCAGAACTTACCTTAATCCGGCCGCCAGGACACGCTCCTGAGGATCCTGATCCTGCAAGGAAGAAAACCAAAAGAGGCTTGGACAAAGGGGTCGGCCTCCATTCTTTGGCCTTTGCCCCACCCCCGGCTGGCCACCCATTGTCCTCCCTGACCTGTTTCTCAGCCAAGTTCATCACACCCTTTTGTCTTCATCTGGGTTGGTTATTTCTGGAATGGCTACCTGTCCAGCACTCAGGTATCAGGATGCCAGGGATTATCACTCAGGCAGAGGGGCTGCTGAGGAGCTGAGCTCACATGCATATATGAATTTCTGAAGTTTCCCCAGCGAGCCAGTACATAGAGACATTTATCAGTGACTTCTTACATTTGGTATCGTGCAGCAAAGGCCCTTTGAATAGATAGGAAGAAACTGTGATCAAGTGCTTTGTGGGAAGAAATCACAAAAGTCACAAAAGTGATTGTGCTGATTTCGGTAGTGGGCTGCATGTGCATGATACATAGGCGCCGACTCCATGGGGCTTGAGGGGGCTCGAGCCCCCTCAAAAAATTTTTTGGGGGGGCTCAGCCCCCCCAATAATCTCGGGCAGGCGCCCTTTCAGCAGAGCGCCGCCGCCGTCCCCCGCCTCCTCCTCACCTGCTCCTTCGCCAGCCAGCCAGCCGCGCGCCCTAATCGGAGGCACTGCCGGAAATCCCGCGAGAACAGGGGAATCCTGACTGGCCACACCTCCCAGCCAGCCAATCGGCTGGCTGGGGGGGCGTGGCTTGCCCTATTTAGGGCCGGAGCCACTTTATTTGCATATTCATGAGCTTATTTATTATTCATGAGCTTTCCCGGCCCCCCCCCCCAATATTTTTTCTAAGTCCGCGTCCCTGGCATGATATCTGCTGGAGAGGCAACCACCCCCAACCTATACATAGATTCCTGCAACAGTCTGGACAGGGCAGGGGCTTATGGGGTGTAAAGAGGATAGAGGTTGCAGGAAGGAAGGGGTGGGGGGACACGACCCCCCACTTTCCAGGGATCCCTCTCTGGTAGCCTTGAAGGGGTGGCCGATTCCTGGGTGGGAGGGAGAAGCCAAGGCGGCCCCTCCGGAGATTCCCCACGGGAGCCACTATGGATAAGTCTCCCCAAAGACTGGTTTCCTATCTCTCCCCCCCCCAATTCTGCCCTTCCCTGCCCCAGGGATGCTCCCCCTCCCCACTTCCTCGACTCCCTCCCTCTGTCCCAGAGTCTCCCCTGAACCCAAAGGCCCCCCTTGGCGTGGCTCACCCGTCGCCCTTCGCCCCCCATCTCTCCATCCGGAGGGGCCCCCCCAAGACGAGCAGGGGAGGACAGGGGGGTCTCTATCCAGGCGTCCCTCACGCCCGTTAACCCTTTCATGGCCCACCTTTCTCCGTGCGAAACCCACAGCGCCCCAGGGATGCCTGCGCGGGGAAATGGGGCGAGGGGGCTTCGTTGGGATCCCCTGGGTGGGCTTCCTAAGGGCCCAAGGAAAACCTCCTTCGCTGTACGCGTGCAGGGATCCAGATCCACGAAAGGTGCTTTGGGGAGCTCAAGGGGGTCTCTGGATCCTTCTCTCCCCTTCCCCCCGCGACCCCTTTACCTCTTGTCCTCGCTCCCGATTCTCCTTTCCTTTCCTGCAACATCCACGGGGGGTGTCCTCCCCTGCCGCCCCTCCTCCCCTTTCCGAAAGCGCGCCCCCCTAGAGCTACGGCGCAGAGCAGCAATCCGGCGCAGAAGCTCCACTTGCGGGAGAAGCAGGCAGGTTGGGAGGGGGGCTCACCCCCCCCACACTTTCCCGAAGCAGGAGCCGGATGGCGAGGAAGAGGAGCAACATATTGGGGAGGGGATTTGGGCTTTGCGGAGGCGGGGTCTGGGAAGGATGTGCCGGAAGGGGTGGAATTTGGGGGGCGGGGAGCAGAGGAAGGTGTTCCCCCTCCCCTCTTCCTCCTGAGAATCAGGAGAATGGGGGCTGGGCTGATCCCGGCAATCCTACTGCAAAGTGGTGTGTCCCCCCCAATGTTTATATTGCAAAATCCTTCCCTCCCCCACCCCACGCCATGAGCTTAGATCCCCCCGTGTTTTAGGTATTGCTGCTGTTAAATCCAGCAAGGGGGGGAGGCGCAGTCAAGACAGAAATCCATCGGGATGGTGGATTGAATCCTGATACTTTCCAAGGCGAAGCGCAGGGAAGCCTTGCAGCTAGGGGGATGTGTGAATACTGTTGTGGTGCTTTGGGGAGGAGGGTAGTTAAAAGGTGTGGGAAACTGGGGTTGTGGTGGAGCGATGAACCCCAAAGGACTGAGAATTCACTGTGAACAGGACTGGCCCACCCAAGCCTCACCCCCTTACCTAAAAGCCTGACAGCCCGCAATGTGACAGGATTGTGACTCCTGCCCTCAGCAAGCAAAATAGTTCCCCTCCCCACCGGAGGAAAGCAATCTATGGGATGCTGAGGTGCCCTGAGGGCTGTGCGGGACTCCCATTCCTTGAAATGGAGGGAGCCGTGGGCTGTCAGCTTTGTGTGTGTCTCAGGGAAAAGGGGGGCGCTCTGTGTGTTTTGCTAGCAGTTAAATTGCACTTTTTGGGGAAAGAGCTTTCTTTTTGTGTGCTTTGCATTGAGACTCGTGTTTCCAGCTCAGCCAGGGGAGCTGGGGCGGGAGGGCCCCCTGTGTGTGAGAGAGGGGCGGGAGAACCCCCCCCCCTCCGCAATAACCGGCTCCCAGCACTGTGTATGTCTAAGTATTTTATTGTCTCTATCTCGGCCAAGAGGGGCTGAGGCTGTGAGGAAAGAGGGGGAAGCTGCTTTAAGACCCAGAAGTGGTGAAAAGCAAGATATAGTCTGTGTTCTAGGATTATGATCATATTTTATTCTCTTGCTGATTATGCTGTTTTCAATGTGCATTTTATATTTCCCCTCCTTTAGCAATGTTTTCTTCTGAATGAAGCTGAACTGTGACACACACCCCAAAAGAAAAAATCTCAGGAAAGTATTTGTTACAGAAATTACAAGGCGGGGTGGGGCACATCCTTAAAGTTGTTAAATGTTACAAATATTATGCCTGAATGTATCCTTTTGGCTTGACAGCTCAGGGAAGATACCTAGCTTTAAAAAAATCATATAAAATCAACTCCTTTGCCAGTTTCCTCCATTCCAAAGCTATTTTGCCCTTGGAAAAAGGACTCTTTTTTCCTGCCACCTGTTGGACTTGGGTTCGACCGAGCTCCTCCGATGATGATTAATGACCCGAGCCTTTGATGAGGCTCCAAGCACACTCCCGATTCAGCAGAGTATCCAGCACGCAGGGAAGGACGAGAAGTTTATTAGCTACATTGCTAAAGAGTTTTATTTCTAACTACGCAGAAAGAAAAGAAATATACATGCTCTCTCTGTGAAAGCAGAGAGCAACGGAAAAACATAGGAACAGGAAACAGTAACATCACATCCGTCTCCTGTCTTCCGTGAGACTTCCAACAGTCTGGAATGTCTCTGGAATGCAAAACAGAGTCCTGTGACTCCAAGAGCACGGCACAATGGCAACACACAGAAACCAGCACCACCTCCCCAAGGGTGAAGATGTGTAGACACACCTCCTACCCCAGGAAATGCCCAGAGGTGACAATTGCTGGGCTCACTGTTAGCCAAGGGAAGCCAAATCTCATCACCAGCCAAATCTCACCAGGCTGCAGACATTAAAGGAAGTTCTGTTGTCCTTTTGGGTGGTGGGTACTTGAGACATGTTTGCCTAATATTGTACTTGGGTGTTGCCCTGACACATCTGCCTATGCTAATCTTGTGTAATCCTCCCCTTTCTGACGTTTTAGTGATGTAGCAATGATGTATTGATGCTGCTGTGCGAACTGTATCCTGGGATTTGGTGGGAAAGTTTTAAAAGTCAATGTCGCCCCAGGGTCAGAGTTCCCTCACTGCTGTTTGAACCTGTTGCACAACAGTAAAGGATCTCAGTCTACTGACTGCTCTTTGCTCCAAAATGCTTGGCTGGAATTTCCTTCGTTTACTGACCGCATGGACCCGTGGGGGACTTGTACCCTGGTGAGCTGGGCTGTTGAGTAGTCTCCAAACCCATAATTTTCTTTTAACATGTTGAAAAGTCCTTTCCCATTCCCAATATTGACTGCCTGTAATAAAATCGTTGGATTCTTATCTCCTCCTGGCTCCTGAGTTTATTGGCCAGACCTAGGAGTTTTTATAGCCTCTGGGGGTATACAGTGGTACCTTGGTTTATAACCATACAGTGGTACCTTGAGTTAAGTACTTAATTTGTTCCAGAGGTCCGTTCTTAACCTGAAACTGTTCTTAACCTGAAGCACCACTTTAGCTAATGGTTTCTCCTGCTGCTGCCGCGCTGCACAATTTCTGTTCTCGCCCTGAAGCAAAGTTCTTAACCCGAGGTACTATTTCTGGGTTAGCAGAGTCTGTAACCTGAAGTGTATGTAACCCGAGGTACCACTGTAATCCATTCCGGAGGTCCGGTTGTAAACCAAAACAGGTTGTAACCCAAGGCGTGCTTTCGCCAATGGGGCCTCCCCCCCCCAAAATGGGTTGTAATCCAAAAAAAAGGGGCACGGACTTCGGTGTCAGGAAAAAGCAGCAATGCAAAAGCCAGCTGCGGGTGGCTGGAATGCAAAACAGGATGTTGATGTCTGGAACTGTACTGTTGGGGAAAAGGGGCAGTCTATTCTCTGTACTGAGCACCGGATGTTAGCTCAGAGTGTCATCTGACCTGTACTGGAAGTACAGGGGTGGAGTTGTGACTCTACTGCCAGAGTCTGGAGAGTGCAGTCACGTTTCTCTGTACTGCTGAAATGACAGGAATAAAGAAATGTAAATAGACTCCTGTCTGTCTCTTTTCCCCTCCCTGGGGGAATGCAGGGAGAGGGAGGATGGTGTGTTCTTCTCACGTCTGAGGAGGATCGCCGATTTATGGCCTTGCCTGTATCCTGCCGGGAGAAGCAGATCGGAAGGTCAACAAGTATCTCAGTCGGTTGCCCGGGGGAGGCCAGTTACCTCTGACTGCGAGCTGAGATACTGACAGGTTGTAATCCAAAACGGTTGTAATTCAAAGCGGTTGCAAACGAAGGAAGCACTGCACAACATTTGGTGGCGTGACTCAGATAAATCGAGGCTTTCTTTGAGCCCACCCAGCTGTGGGTGCCTGAACCGAGGGAGCTATGGGCTTTGGCTCTGCGTGTCTCGGCCAGCTGTGGGTGCCTCAAGCAGGCAGCAGCAGGCTCCCAGCTCTGTGAATGTCTATGTAGTGTATCTAGCACGGCCAAGAGGGGCTGAAGCTGTGAGGAAAGAGGCGTTTTCTCGCTTTGTGTTTTGCTTGAAGGCTCCTGTCCGGCTGTGGGCTGGGGCTGCAGAGATCAGGCTCTCTCTCCTCTTGGCACAACTGCGAGTTCTCTGCCCAGGACTGGCAGGCTGTGCAGCCGAGGGGGTTATGAGTCTTTTTTTTTTCTATAGGCTTTCTCACTGTGGCCCTTGCTGGCCACCAGTCTTTTCAAACTGCTTTCGCCCCACCTTTTATTTTATCTGCAACATGTCGGAAGGGCAGGGAGTCCCCCTTGTGTAACATCTTAAGCAGGAGGGCATAACCTCGCTGATGGTGCAGTGGGCACTGAAGGAGGCAGAAGTAATCAAACCCCAAAAGAAAGAGAACTTTTCCAGAGGAGAGGCGAAAAAGAAAGAACCGACCTGGCCCCCAACAGCTCCCATATCAGCATTTAATTGGCCAGACCTAGGAGTTTTGATAGCATTTGGGGGCATACAAGACCCGGACTCTGAGCCTTCTTCCCTTGGGTGTCCCCCAGCTGGTGCCTCCCCCCCTTTCACCCAGCCAGTCCATGACAGCAAAAGCAGCAACAACAGTAAATTCAATACAATAATAATATGTACACTGGTCCTCTGGCAGGAAGAATAATAACTTCTGGGACTATAGAAAAGGACTATCTTCCCCAAACCCCAGAATAAGCAGGAGCTCTGGGATTGCCTCATGGGGTTCGTGAGGGAAGATGGGCCCCCCAGGAGACTTCCCTGCTACCTGCAGCCCCTCCTTCCCCCTATTGCAAAAAGGCTTGGGGGAAATCTCCCATTAAATTACAGCATTTTAAGTTTTCTTCAGAACATGTAGGAGGCAGGGAGAAGTTCTACTGAAGAAGCAGTATTCGGAGATCATGCGGTGGTGAGGGTGAGAGAGTTTGGTGCAAAAACCAGTCACACACAGATGCACCCATCTTGCATGCTTGAGTACAGCAACTCCAGGGCACGAGCCAAGTATCGGCAGGGTAGGGGCCACGTGTAAAGCAATTCCCACACTGACGTCAAAAACACACACAGAGGCAGCAGGACTTCTTCAGTAATAGTTTACTGAGTTTTCAAAGCATACAGTTCTCACTGGGTTCCCAGTGAGGCACAAAACTTAGCTCCTGAGAGCAAATCCAGTTTCAGCAGTAAAAAAATACAGCACACAGGATACCTAAGTCAGGCACACAAACCGGCAGAAGGGAGCAAGGGAAGAAAGACGCTGGAAGGACACAGGGCACCTACCACACGCCATACATTTAAACAGTTTCTCCCCTGTGTGTCTGCCGATGTACTCTAAGGTGTGCACTCTGCCTGAAGCTCTTTCCACACTCCATGCATTTAAATGGTTTTTCCCCTTTGTGAGTCCGTTGATGTATACGGAGGTATCCACTCTGATTGAAGCACTTTCCACATTCCATGCATTTAAATGGTTTCTCACCTGTGTGAGTCCGTTGATGTCTTCTAAGGTCTCCATTCTGAATGAAGCTCTTTCCACACTCCATACATTTATATGGTTTCTCCCCTGTGTGTGTCCGTTGATGTGATCTAAGGCCTGCATCGTGACTGAAGCTCTTTCCGCACTCCATGCATTTAAATGGTTTCTCCCCTGTGTGAGTCCGTTGATGTGTTCTAAGGTTTCCATCGAAACTGAAGCTCTTTCCGCACTCCATACATTTATATGGTTTCTCCCCTGTGTGAGTCCGTTTATGTTTTCTAAGGTCTCCATTCTGACTGAAGCACTTTCCGCATTCCTGGCATTTAAATGGTTTCTCTCCTGTGTGAGTCCGTTGATGTTCTCTAAAGTTTCCATTGAAACTGAAGCTCTTTCCGCACTCCAAACATTTAAATGGTTTCTCCCCTGTGTGAATCTGTTTATGTATATTGAGGTATCCACTCTGACTGAAGCACTTTCCACACTCCAGACATTTAAATGGTTTCTCCCCTGTGTGAGTCCGTTGATGTGTTCTAAGGCCTCCATTATCATTAAAGCTCTTTCCGCACTCCATACAGTTATATGGTTTCTCCCCTGTGTGAGTCCGTTGATGTGTTCTAAGGCCTCCATTATCATTAAAGCTCTTTCCGCACTCCAAACATTTAATTGGTTTCTCCCCTGTGTGAGTCCGTTGATGTATATTGAGGTGTCCACTCTGACTGAAGCTCTTTCCACACTCAAGACATTTAAATGGTTTCTCCCCTGTGTGAGTCCGTTGATGTGTTCTAAGGCTTCCACTCTGACTGAAGCTCTTTCCGCACTCCAGGCAGTTAAATGGTTTCTCCTCTGTGTGAGTCCGCTGATGTGTTCTAAGTTTTCCATTTTCACGAAAGCTCTTTCCGCACTCCAGGCATTTAAATGGTTTCTCCCCTGTGTGAATCCGCTGGTGTAATTTAAGGTCTCCATTCTGACTGAAGCACTTTCCACACTCCATACATTTATATGGTTTCTCCCCTGTGTGAATCTGTTTATGTATATTGAGGTGTCCACTCTGACTGAAGCTCTTTCCACACTCCATACATTTAAATGGTTTTTCCCCTGTGTGAGTCCGTTGATGTATTCTAAGCTTTCCATTATCACTAAAGCTCTTTCCACACTCCATACATTTATATGGTTTCTCCCCTGTGTGGGTCAATTGATGTATTCTAAGTGTATCACTCCGATAGAAGCTCTTTCCACACTCCATACATTTAAATGGTTTCTCCCCTGTGTGAATCTGTTTATGTATATTGAGGTGTCCACTCTGACTGAAGCACTTTCCACACTCCAGACATTTATATGGTTTCACCCCTGTGTGAGTCTGTTGATGTTTTCTAAGGTTTCCAGTATCACTAAATCTCTTTTCACACTCCATACATTTATATGGTTTCTCCCCTGTGTGAGTCCGTTTATGTTTTTTAAGGTCTGCATTCCGACTGAAGCTTTTTCCACATTCCATACATTCATATGGTTTCTCCCCTGTGTGAGTCCTTTGGTGTAATTTAAGGCTTCCATTTTGACTGAAGTTCTTCCCACACTCCCTGCATTGGAATCCTTTCTTGCCCTCGTGAGTCCGCTGATGTGTTCTAAGTTTTCCACTATCAGTGAAACGTTTCCCACACTCCATACCTTTACATGGTTTCTCCCCTGTTGGAGTTTGTTGATGTGAACTATGTGTGCTCATTCAATGAAGCGTATTCCGCATTTCACACATTTTAATTTCTATCCCTAATGGGGGGGAATTGTGCCCTATCCCCTGGAGTTCTGAGTGTCTTCTCCATCTCCTTCTTCAGAGTAGGAGGAAAGGGAATCCTGTTTTGGTTTCAAGGAAGTTGAACTAAGGGAAAGAGAACACATCAAGCTCCATTAGCACCTTCTCCTATTTCAACGTCTCCTACATTCCCTCACCTCCTACCCATGTTCCCAGTTTTTAGGAAGTGAAGTTGCAATATCAAATGATAGTAATTCATGAGCAACTTTCAAAATCCTCAACCAATGTTCATAAAGCAGCTTTATTTTTTAAAAAATAATGTGCTGTCTGATCTCGTGCCCATCTCCTGACGCAGGACTATCCTAAAATGACACTGAAAAGCAGGATATTCAAGGCAAATAGATAAACTGTACTTAGTGGAATATATAGTACCTTGAAAATGTAGTATTGATTTATTGATGGACTGTATTAAAGATCATAATCATACGATGTCATGGGGTGTTAGGGGAGCAGTAGTACTTTTGGTGGGGGAAATGCCATGCACCTTATGGGGTAATTTCTCCACCATTGGTCCCCACCCTGCACTCAGCTCTCACCTGTGGCTTTCAGGAGCTGTCAGGATGGAATAGGGGCCACAATCCCAGGAACAGCTTCAACCGGCAAGCTAAAGCAGGTGAGGGTAGATGATGGGTCTCAAATCCTTGGTGTATTAGGGAATTCTGTTGCAGGTGAAGGCAGGCCCTGGTGGATGGAGAGGAGGAGAAAAACAGTGAATCCCACAGTCAAGAAGGCAGATTCTACCCATTCTGCAGAGGAAAGTGAGGGCAGATGGGGCTCATCAACCTGGGAAGGAAGCCCATCGCGAAGGAAAACTCTGGTCGTAAAACTTTGGTGCACTCCTTCACTTCCTTTTGAGTTATCTTCAGGAGAAGAAAAGGCTATAGAGGAAAACCTACACAAATCCAGAGTGGCACCGTCTCTAAGACGGTTGGATGGTGCCCTGCACACTTCCTTCCAGCCACTCCTGCAGCCAAGTTGGTGCCTAACGTACTGCTCGGCTTTCCTTGGGACCATATAAGCCAGGGTGAGAAGGGGGTCTTGTTGTCTAGGCAGCCCTGAACCCCCAAACACACTGTCCAGGCAGTGCTGCTAACACAGCAATTTCAGGGAGAGCGATGAACTCAGACCTGTGTATCAAAGTCTCTCTGATGTGGAACAAGGAAAACAGAAGCGCTATTTACATCATACATCAATTAAAAAGTATTCAGAATATTTGTCTTTTGAAGAAAAGACCACCAAGTATCCAATGGTCCCTTCAAAGCTAATGAAATATTGTGCCTGGAGCTTTTGGGAGTGCAGGACCAGGAAAGCTTCTGCCACCATGATCCTTCCAATTGGGATTCAGGCCTCATGATGGGACTGAAACTGCGCTGGTTGCGCTGGATGATGATCTCCCATGCGCTAGAGTCTGAGGGGAAAGCTGTTTCCTGGTTCTGCTAGATCTCTCAGTGGCTTTGGAGACCTTTGGCCATGGTGTCCTTCTGAACCCTCTAGGAGAGCTGGGGAAATGGTTATACAGTGGTTCCCCTCCTTCCTCCTGGGCCATATCCAGAAAGTGGTGTTGGGGGATGAGTGTTCAGACCCCTGGGCTCTCACTTGTTGGGTGCCTCAGGGCTCTGTCCTCTCCCCCATGCTTTTTAATATCTATATGAAGCTGCTGGGAGAGGTCATCAGGGGTTTTGGGCTGGGTGTTCACGAATATTTGGGTGATACACAGATCTTCTCATTTTAATCAGAACCAGTGAAGGTGGTGAATGCACTGTGTTGGTGCCTGGAGGTGGTTTGAAGATGGATTGTGGCAGACTTCCGGAGGCGGCGCGAACGGCAATGGCGGCCTCCTTCGCGCTGTGAAGGGGAAGCTCCACAGAAACGGGTCGTCCGCTACGGCGAAGCGGGGACCCAAGTCGGAAACCCACAGGCAGCAAAAGCCTGTGGTCGTGGGACTCGGCGGGCACCAGAAGCGCCCCCCGAAACGAAGAAGGGACCTCGTAAGGGGCTCTGGAACGTGGAAGGGCTGGCGCGGTGCTGTGAGTCGATTGCTCTTTCTGTGGAGTGAAGCCGCGTAGCTGCTGTCGGTGAGCGCTGACCTTTTTTCCTGGGAACATTCGACTAGCAAAGCAACAACCCGTGAGTAAGAGGGACTGTATTAATTTGGGACTAAATTAATTTAAAATTCGGCCAAAGCAAGAGACGCAACCAGGAAGTCCATCTCCCGGCTCTGCTTAAAGACTTAAAGCAAAGACTTTGATCTGTCTGGTGCCTTTGAAGCTGCGCCTAAAGGAACTAATTCGTGCATTACCTGAACTGACTTTGTTGTTATCAATGGATTTAACTCTTCTAGTTGTGGACTTTGTTTTTACCTCTTCCCCTGGATTTACAAATTGATTAAGGAACCTAGGCAGTCGGACTGCCAGACTGTCAGAACTGTCAGATTGTGGACTTTGTTACTTTGGACTGTTACATCTGAGCGCTACTTGAACTGTTACATAGAAATACTGTTTCTGGCACTTTTTAGAGACATTGTTTTACTTATAAGGATAACTCTGCTAACCATAAGAGACCTGAAGGCTTTTTGGAATTTTGGAATTTTGAGGCTGTTTTGACATTGTTTTAAAAGTTTTGAAGCTTTGGAACAATTTGAGAAAAAACTTTTTATGAACTATAAATTTGCTGCTTCCCTCAAGATACGTTTGAACTCCCCCTAGAGGATTTTGGATTTACAACTTTCTGGGACTTGTTTTTCTTTCTTTTCTCCTCTCTCTTTGTTTACTCTCTGGGCTTGTGGATTCCCATGGGATCGCATGCAGTTTGACCTTGGCACGTAGACAGAAGTGGAATGAGCGGCACTGGGAAAACAAGATCAGCCAAAGCTAAAGCTAAACAAACGACTTTAACTTCACAGCTGCGTAGATCATCTGTTCCTGCTATTTTGGTGACACAAGAGGAAGAAACCGAGCAAACTACGCCAGAAGGCATGGCTGCAGGAGGATCTCCCTCAGTACTGGACAAAATTTTTGAAAAGTTGGAAGGTTTGAGTAAACAAGTGGCTGAGCAATCATCTAAAATTGATCAAAACACAGCCAGCGTAAACAAACTGACTCAACAAGTGGCACTGAATGCACAATCAATTGGGAAACTATTTGAAGCCACCACAGAAAACCGTAAATTGGCTGAGGAAGCTAATCAGAAAGTTGAAGCTTTAAAGGAGGAGGTGAAACCTATGCGCAAGCAGATTGGCGATCAGCAGGCCTATCAGTCTATGATAGAACTACGAAGCAGGGAAAACAACCTGAGATTGAGGTCAATCTTAGAACTTGAAGAAGGGGACTTAACTGAGTACCTGACAAAAGAATTTACAAAAGGACTTTAAAATTGTGAGTGCTTTTAGACTTGGAAAAGTAGCAAGGAGAGACAGGCCCAGAGATTGTTTGATTGCTTTGAGATCAAAGGAGGAAAGAGATAAGATATTGAGTGCACACTTCCAAAAGTCACTTGAGATTCAAGACCTGAGAGTAGAAATTTACAAAGATATCCCGAAACAATTATTGGATCTCAGATCTAGCTACACAGAGTTGGCGAAATTGCTGAGGAGTAATTCAATTGTCTTTAGGTGGGAATTTCCTCAAGGACTATCTTTTACATTCAGAGGGAAGAAAGTGAAAATCAAAACAGCCGGGGACAAAGAAAAGTTTCTGAGTGACTACGGAGAAGACCTTCAGAAAGGGACCGTAGGAACCCCAGGGTCTGGGCCACTGCCTGTACCTATACCTTTGGGGCCTGAAGAACAGAAGAAAGAGACGCCACCACCAAAGGGATAACAGATCTGTCCAGGATGTCTCTGCAGCTCTTAAGCTGGAACATTAATGGCTGCAATTCCCCGGAAAAAAGGAGAAGGATATTTCATCTATTAAAGAAAGAGCAATTAGACATTATTTGCTTGCAGGAAACACATGTGACTAGGCTCCACAGAAAAGTGCTAATTAATAAGAGACTAGGCCAAGAATTTATTTCATCGGACCGAGTGAAGAAAAGAGGAGTGGTGATATATGCAAAGGAGAGCCTGTCACCAAAATTCCTTTTTAAAGATGAGCAAGGAAGAATTTTGGCAATTGAAATACAAACACAAGGGGGAAAGTTTTTGATATTGGGAATTTATGCACCGAATGAGGGGAAATCGGAATTCTACAAGAAGCTGCATGAGACAATGCTGGACTATCTGGACTATAGCAACATCATTATGATGGGTGATATGAATGGGGTGGTATCTACAAACATGGACAAAGCGCAAAGTCAAAGTGTGACAAAAGAGGGTAGACTACCAAAAACCTTTTTTGAACTAACCGACAATATGGACTTGATTGATATTTGGAGGACAAAGAACCCCCTGGGAAGAGAAGGGACATTCTTTTCTGAAGCCCAACTGACATGGACAAGAATTGACCAAATATGGATAACTAGAGCAGTGTTTCCCAAACTTTTTTGGGCAACGGCACACCTGTTTACTGAAAAAAATCTCGCGGCACACCACCATTAAAGCCCCGCCCCGTGACGTCAGCGCGCAGCGTCACGCCGGGAGGGACGCACGAAAGTGAAAGTTTTTTCCCTCCCCCTTGCCGGGGAACCTCCAAGCTTTGGGGGTGGGAGGAGGCAGCAGAGCGAGCGACTGAGGGACGGCGGCAACTGAGGCGGCGGCGGCTGTTGTGGTGGTGGCGGCGATAGCGGGCGGAGGAGGGGGCGGCGGCGGGGCTTGAGGAGCCGTCGCCAGGAGTTGCTGCTGCTGTTGTTGCTGCTGCTGCCCGGACATGCCGGCCTCCTCCTCCTCCGCTGTCTCACGCTCCTCCCTTTTGCACGTGCTGCCCCGCCGCTCGGCACCACCACCGCGGAGCCGCCCCCGGCTCGACGCGGATCCTCGCCGCCGCCGCCTCTCACCACCCGACTCGCCCGCCTCCCTCCCACGGCACACCAGCCAATGTCTCACGGCACAGTAGTGTGCCGCGGAACACCGGTTGGGAAACACTGAACTAGAGGACTGGCACCTAAGACCAGAAAGGTGGAAATCTGCCCAAAAACCTGCTCCGACCATAACGCAGTAAAGATGGAAATGAGACTAATTCCAACCAGCTCCTTTAGATGGAAGATGAATGACATCTTGTTAAGAGACCAGGAGATTATCAAGAAGGCCCAAAAGACTTTGAAAGACTATTTTGAAATAAATTTGAACACCACAGTGGAAAAAAGAGTAATCTGGGACGCAAGCAAAGCAGTTATGAGGGGGTTTCTGATACAACAGAACACGATAAAGAAAAGAGTACAGAACGAGAAAAAAGATAAGATCTTGGAGAAAATAAAGGAATGTGAGAAAAAGCTAAGATCGAAACCAAAGTCACAGGAGATTCTGAGAGAAATTAAACTTTATCAAGCACAATATTCCAAACTGATAAATCAGGAAGTTGAGTGGAAAATTAAGTTAATGAAACAAAGGACT
The DNA here is from genome assembly GCF_964188305.1 of Podarcis bocagei. Lineage (NCBI taxonomy): Eukaryota > Metazoa > Chordata > Lepidosauria > Squamata > Lacertidae > Podarcis > Podarcis bocagei. The sequence goes on from NC_138135.1 coordinate 4,892,444, forward strand.
TTTGAATCGGCAAATAAATGTGGAAAACTGCTAGCATGGCAGTTGAAAAAGAGACAAAAACTGAACACGGTTACTAATCTAGAGATTGAAGGGAGAAATATTCAGAATCCTGTGGAGATTAGAAAGTGTTTCCAGAGATACTTCAAACAACTCTACACTCAAGGGCCGCAAAAAGAGACTGAGATAGACCAATTTTTAAGAAGTAATGGATTACCAAAACTGTCTCAAGAAAATAGGACAATACTGAACTATAAAATAACACAAGAAATTGAAGGTGCCATTCAGAATATGCAATTGGGCAAATCTCCAGGGCCAGATGGGCTTACCTCCAAGTACTATAAGATATTGAAAGATTATTTGATACAACCATTAATGGAGGTTTGCAATGAGATTATGGAGGGGAAGAAAGCACCGGAATTGTGGAAAGAAGCTTTCATCACATTGATACCCAAATCGGAAACGGAAAAGACACAACTGAAGAACTACCGTCCCATCTCTCTTTTAAATGTGGATTACAATTTTTTTGCAGACATTTTAGCAAATAGATTTAAAAGAGTGCTAAACGAAGTGATTCATAAAGATCAGGCAGGATTTCTCCCAGGTAGACATTTGTTTGATAATACAAGGAACATTATTGACATTCTGGAACTTCTGCAAACGAACATTAACACAAAAGCAGTATTGATTTTTATAGATGCGGAGAAGGCCTTTGACAACATCTCATGGAAGTTTATGAAGAAAAACCTTGAAGGGATGGGAGTGGGACGGGGGTTTGAAAATGGTATAGATGCAATTTATTCAGAACAAAAAGCTAAATTGATAGTTAACAATGTGGTGACAGAAGAGTTTAAGATTGAGAAAGGAACACGACAAGGTTGCCCTATTTCCCCTTTGTTATTTATTTCGGTCCTGGAGGTGCTCTTGAGCATGATTAGAGGGGACCGGTTGGTTGAAGGAATCCAGGTCGGAGCCAAACAGTATAAACTTAAAGCTTTTGCAGATGACCTGGTCTTGACATTACAGGAGCCAGAATCTAGTACGAAAAGGGTGTTAGAACTGATTCATGAGTTTGGTCGGGTGGCGGGATTTAAACTAAACAAGCAAAAAACTAAGGTTCTGGGGGGAAAATTGACAACTTTAGAATCAGAAAGGTTTCGGAAAGAGACAGATTTAAATGTGGTCAAAAAGGTGAAATACCTAGGGGTAAATATGACAGCCAAAAATTTGAACTTATTTAAGGACAATTATGAAAAGTGCTGGTCAGAAATTAAAAAGGATCTAGAAAGCTGGTCAAGATTGAAGCTTTCCTTGTTGGGCCGAATTGCTGCTATAAAGATGAATGTATTGCCAAAAATGCTGTTTTTGTTTCAGACCCTACAGATTGTGGACAAGGTGGAGTGTTTCAGGAGGTGGCAGAGAGACATTTCTAAATTTGTCTGGCAGGGCAAAAAGCCCAGAATAAAATTTAAAATATTAACTGATGCTAAGGAAAGAGGGGGGTTTGCCCTGCCAGACTTAAGGTTGTATTATGAATCAGCAGCTTTCTGCTGGCTGAAAGATTGGCTGCTTCTGGAGAACACTGATATTTTGGATTTGGAAGGGTTTAACAACGCTTTTGGATGGCATGCATATTTGTGGTACGACAAGGTAAAAGTCCATAGAGCTTTCAAGAACCATATTGTCAGGAAGGCAGTGTTTAATGTCTGGATAAAATACAAAGACTTATTAGAAAATAAGACCCCAAGGTGGCTGTCACCAATGGAAGCTAAGGCTCAGAAAAGACTCAATATGGAGGCCAAATGGCCGAAATATTGGGAAATATTAGAAAAAGATGGAGATACTTGGAGATTGCAGAGTTTTGAGAAATTAAAGGACAAAGTGCGAGATGGGTTACATTATGCTCAGATTAGGGAGGCCTTTAATCTGGAGAAAAAAACAGGCTTCCAGGTGGAAAAATCAAAATTAGAAACAGAACTGTTAGAACCTAAGACTAAGGTACTTTCAAAAATGTACAACTTGCTGTTAAAATGGAACACTCAAGAAGAAACGGTTAAATCAGCTATGATAAAATGGGCACAGGACATTGGGTACAATATTATGTTTGCTGACTGGGAAAGGTTATGGACCACCGGTGTGAGGTTCACGGCATGTAATGCCTTGAAAGAAAATATTATGAAAATGATATATAGGTGGTACATGACCCCAGTCAAGCTTGCAAAAATATACCATATGCCAGACAATAAATGTTGGAAATGTAAGGAAACTGAAGGAACATTCTTTCACCTCTGGTGGACTTGCCCAAGGGTTAAGGCTTTCTGGGAAATGATCTATAATGAGCTAAAAAAGGTATTTAAGTATACCTTCCCTAAGAAACCAGAGGCCTTCCTTTTGGGCATTGTCGGCCAAAGGGTGCTAAAGAAGGACCGAACTTTCTTTATGTATGCGACAACAGCAGCAAGAATACTCATCGCAAAACATTGGAAGACTCAAGATTTGCCCACTCTGGAAGAATGGCAGACGCAACTGATAGACTATATGGAATTGGCAGAAATGACTGGCAGAATCCGAGACCTGGGAGAAGAGACAGTGGAAGAGGATTGGAAAAAGTTTAAGGACTATTTACAAAAACATTGTAAACTGTATGAATGTTAAGATGATGCAGGATAGAAAACAACATGGCATCAGTAACTTAGTTGAAAGAAGTATGAAAATAAGTAATACATAAGAACAAAGATGAAACCTTGATTAATATTATGTCAAACTTAAATATCTAAGTATTTGATAATAATATTTAAAATTGGAGACATAATAACTGAAAACTGCAAAATAAGAGTCGAAAGAAGGTGAAGAATTGCTGTTTATAACTTTATAACTGGGAACGCAGGAAAGGGAGATGTGAGGAAGTCCGAAAGGTTATGGAAATTTGGTTCTTTGACACTTGATTATGTTGTATTTCATTTATTCTGTGCTAGCTTTTTTGCTTTTTGCTTTTTTGTTTGTTCTATGTTGGTGATGGTGTTTTATGTGTCTGGTGATTCATTGTTTAAAACCTTTAATAAATATCTTTTTTAAAAAAATGAAGATGGATGGTGGCTAACAGATTGAGCTTGAATCCTGACAAGACAGAAGTACTGTCCCTGGGGAACAAGGGGATGGGCAGGTGTGGGGGACCCCCTGGTCCTGATGGGGTAACTGTGCCCCTAAATAACCAGGTGTGCAGCCTAGGGGTCATTTTGGACTCACAGCTGACCATGGAGGTGCAGGTCAATTCTGTGTCCAGGGCAGCTGTCTAGCAGCTCCATCTGGAATGCAGGCTGAGACCCTCCTTCCCTGCAGACTGTCTCGCCAGAGTGGTGCATGCTCTGGTTATTTCCGGCTTGGACTACTGCTATGTGGTCTACATGGGGCTACCTTTGAAGGTGACCCAAAACTGCAACTGAATGGGAGCAGCGCCGAGACCACATATCACTGCTCCTAAAGGACCTTACCTGGCTCCCAGCACATTTTCAAGCACAATTCAAACTGTTGGTGCTGACCTTTAAAGTGTCATGGTTGCATTTTCCAGGCATAGAAAAGTATTGATCTAATGCAGGCTTCCTGAAACTCGGCAGTTTCCTTTCTGCTGAGAGCTGGTGGTGGGATAAGTTGTGATGAGGTTATGAAGAACCTTTCTTGTTTTGGGGAACCAGATGAAGCTGGTTTAAACTGGAGTGAGCCAGGCTTGTTATCCAGTCCCAAGGTTACGCTGACATTTAATGGAATATAAATTACAAGGCTTAAAGGTGCCTTGTCCCACTTCCTAGTCTGCTATTTCTCTACTCTGCTTGTGTGATTCTTAGTTGAGTGCTGTTTTGGTATGCTAAGTTAGGGTTTTACGTAAGTTAAGTTTTTGCTATTTTTTGAATCCTGTTATGTTTCTTTGCCTTCAGTAATAAATTTATTTGCTGAATGAGATTGTTATGGAGCAGCAAGATCTGCAACCTAAACCCCTCAACAGCCTCAGCCCTGTAGGCCTCAAGGAGCATCTCCACCAACATCGCTCAGTCTGAACAGGCAGGTGGTCCTTCGAAGGTCTTCTGCTGATTCTCCCCCCCCCCACGCAAGAAGCGAAGTGTTACGGAAATTACAGGGGGGGGCACATCTTTAAAGTTAAATATTACAAATATTATGCCTGAATATATCCTTCCAACTTGACAGCTCAGGGAAGTCACCTAACTTTAAAAATAATATAAAATCATCTCCTTTCCCAGTTCCCCCCATTCCAAAGCTATTTCCCCCTGGCAAAAGGACTCCAGGAAGTTCTCAGAGGTGAAAATTGCTGGGCTCATTGTTAGCCAAAGGAAGCCAAATCTCATCACCTGACTCGCCTCAGGCTCCAGACATGCAAAGGAATTGTACTTTTGGGTGATGGGTACTTAAGACATATTTGTCTATGCGGGGGGGGGGCACCAGTGGGCGAATTGGAAGATGGCTGACAATAACATCTCTCCGACCCACACAAGGTAATTAAGAGGCTGTGATGGGAGTATGCAGCCTCCCTTGCCCCCCCAAGGGAATGGGGGGGCTGCCTTGCCTGCTGTGCCCATAATTCACGCCCAGATTCGAAATAAGGGGGTGAGGGCACTAGGCATAAAGCCCTCGGGTGGAGTCCGGCTCTCCCGGATGCTGTCTCTGATTGTGCACTGGTTTGCATAAGCTCAAGATATTTAATTGGAAATTAAGCAAATGCACATATTTCAAGTGAAGAACGGGAGTGAAAACTGCTAACTGAAGTGGCCTCTGTGAAACGAGAGCAACGGGTTTGGATTTAACGGAATACAACATGAAGAAATTACATCAGGTTCAGTATGCCGGAGCGGGACTGGATGGAGGGGGGGGGACTTTTTTTCTTTTCTTCAATAACCCCTTCTCAAAAAGAACCGCTGCATAATCGACCTAAGCAGGATGATTAAAAACTGTGTGGAAATAATTTACTACCGAAAGCTTGACATGTGAGATCGAGAAAAAGAACAAGGGCTTTTGATGGCGCAGCAACAAAAAGGGAGTCGCCATTTTGACGGGTCTTGTCGAAAGATTTATCGGGAGGAGGAAGCTTTGTTTTCACACTGGATTCCTGGTAGAACCTGGTAGAACCTCCTCGAGGACTGAGAAAGAGGGACAAACCTGTGAAAAGTGAATAAGTAGACAGCAAGAATGTTTTTCTTTATGGAAGCGATGAAATACGGCGGCTGTCTGAAATACGACTCTTGGACGAACGGAAAAACCCACACAGGAATACAAATTTGTTTGAACCTGCTTATGGAGACAATCAGAGGCCACAAAGACAGAGAGAGAGGAAAAAAATATGAAAACAACTAGAAGAGATGTGGAAAACAGCAAGAAAGGATTGGACAGAATTTTGAACATTATTTGGACAGATTTGTGGACTTTTAAAGCAGTAACAATAAGAGAATTGGACCCCTTTCGGAACTTGAAATATGGGTACCCCCAACAAAATTTAAAATTGGGCTCTGTAATTCAGAATTTATGTGATTTGATTTGATATGATTGGTCTGTTAATAAAAAACATTTTTTAAAAAAAGACATATTTGTCTATGCTAATCTTATACCTGAGTCTTGCCCTGCCATGTCTGCTTATGCTAATCTTGTACCAAGGACTTGTCTGGACATGTTTGCCAAGGTTAACCTCTCCCCTTCGAACTGTATTCTGGGATGTGGTGGGAAAGTTTTAAAAGTCTTTGTCACCCCATCCTTGGGGTTCAAAATTTGCTCTTTGAACCTACTGCGCAATAAACTTTGGTCTACAGCTATTTGCTCCGGTTGGCTGGACTCCTTCCTTTATTCTGCAGGGACCCACGGGCTCTGCCCGACCAGCTGGGGGACTGAAAAGTCTCGCACCTAGATTTTTCCTTAACAGAAGTTACAGAGAAGCAGGCTGAGGGCGAGGAAATGGGCAACATTCTGACATTTAGAAGACAGCTGAAGGCATCCCTCTATCGGGAGGTTTTTAATGTCTGATGTTTTACTGTCTTTTCTTTGTACTGGAACCATGCAGTGGAAGAGAAACTTAAAGATGGAAGCCTGAGAGAGAGGAAAAGGTTTCTGGCTGCTTCCTGGGTGGGATTGCGGAAACGAAGAGCTGCTTCTGAGAAGGCCTCTCCCATCCTCTCTTCCTGGACAGGGCAGGGGCTTATGGGAAGAGGATGGCGGTTGCAGGAAGGAAGGGGTGGGGGACATGACCCCCCCACTTTCCAGGGATCCCTCTGGCTGCCTTGATGGGGTGGCCGATTCCTAGGTGGGAGGGAGAAGCCAAGGCGGCCCCTCGAGAGAATCCCCGCGGGTGCCACGATGAAGACGTTTCCCCAAAGACTTTTCTACCTATCTTTTCCCCCATCATTGCTGCCCTTCCCTGCCCAGGGATGCTCCCCCTCCCCACTTCCTTGACTCCCTCTGTCCCAGAGTCTCCCCTGCACCCAGAGGCCCCCCTTGGCGCGGCTCACCCCTCACCCCCCATCTTTCCATCCTGAGGGTCCACCCCAAGACGCACAGATTAGGGACAGGGGGGGGTCTCTATCCAGGCGTCCCTCACGCCCCTTAACCCTTTCATGGCCCGCCTTTATCCGTGCGGAGCCCATAGGGTCCCAGGGATGCCTGCGCGGGGGAAACGGGGCAAGGGGGCCCTCGTGGGGACCCCCTGCGTAGGTGTCCCATGTCCGCCGCTGCCAAGGCGCCTAAGGGGCCAAGGAAAGCTCCCTTCACAGCACACGTGCAGGGATCCAGGCCCTGCCGGTAGTGTCCATGAAAGTCGCTTTGGGGAGCTGGTGGGGGTCTCAGGGTCCTTTTCTCCCCTTTCCGCCCCCCGCGACCCCTTTACCTCTTTGTTTTCGCTCCCGATTCTCATTTCCTTTCCTGTAACATCCATCGGGCGGGGGTTCCCTCCCCTGCCGCCCCGCCTTTCCTTTCCGAAGCGCGCTCCCCTAGAGCTACGCCGCAGAGCAGCAATCCGGCGCAGAAGCTCCACTTGCGGGAGAAGCAGGCAGTTTGGGAGGGGGGCTCTCTCCCCTCATTCCGGAAACAGAAGCCGGATTGGAGGAGGTGGAGGAGGAGGAGCAGCGCATGGTGGAGGGATTTGGGGTTGTGGGGGCGGGGTGAAAGGAGGATGTACCAGGAAGGGAGGAATTGGGGGGGGGGGCGAAGGAGAGGAAGGTTCCCCCCTCCCTTCTTCGTTCAGGTGATGAGGAGAGCGGGAGAGGGGCTGATCCCGGCAATCCATTTGCAAAGTGCGGTCCCCCCCCGAATGTTTACATTGCAAAATCCTTCCCTCCCCCCGCCCCCCACGCCATGATCTTAGATCCATTCCATGTTTTAGGTATTGGTGCACACTGAGCGGCGGGTTGGGCTCTGTGACTCCTGTGTTACGGGAAAAATGGGGCTTGGGCTTTTGCACACACGCCTCCCCCCCCCCCCGACACCCAGGTAAAATTCATCCCTTGTGTCTCCGTCAGATGTGACACAATGAGGCCAGGAAGAAAGCAAGGCAGCTGTTGATCTGTTTGCGCGCAGAGGGCCCCACCCCCCATGCGAGGAGTGAAGCAGCCCAGAACTAAAGCGCGTTGCAATTTGTACACCCTCAGATAGTAGGCCCCCCCCGTCACAGAGAGAGCACCCCAAAAACATCCCCGGTCGCGTCACAAAATGCGTTGTACACGGATATCAGATCAGACTCCGAGTTCATGTTTGGGCAACATGACAAGTCTGTCTGTCAATCGGGATGCCTGACGATTCCTGCTCCCTGCCTTTTCCTGGCCAGCCTGAGAGATCACTGGAAAGGGCGGATTTATTGACTCCAGAATCCCTCATCGCAGACCCGTTTCATTCAGGCCTAGAGATCTGCTCTTTGGAACAGTCTGCTTGGATCGTGTGGATCATCCATGATGTCATACTCATCTCACGGGGGGGGGGGGCTCAGGAAGAATCTCCTGCCACGTGACTGGGGGAGTCTGGAGGCTGACGGGGGTCAGACAGGCTGCTGTTTTGCTCTCCTTACTATTTCAGCTCAGCTTTACTGGCAGAAGTTACATTTCATCCAGAAATGGGTGGATTCATTGAGGAAACGGGGCTACGTTTCAAAGAGGCAAACGTGTATACTTTGTTATCACCCAGTGAGTTGTGTTGCAAAGGCCAATTGCAGAAAGGCTCCTATTGTATCACCTGCGGCTACATGCCAGAGTTTTGATCTTTTTGCGGAAATGTTTTCCTCTGGCTGAGACCATTCGGGGCTTTCAAGGTCAGCACCAACACTTTGAATGGTGCTCGGAAACGCACCGGGAGCCAGTGAGGATTTCTTAGGACCCGTGTTCAGGGGCCAGCTGTTAGGGGGCCTTTCAGCTGCTGTCCAAAACTGAATGTATCCCTTCCCGGAAGTAATCCATAAACCTCTCCTCCTCCGCCTTCTCGGGATGCCATTGGTGCGCGATGCTCCGCCTCTCGAAAGAGGGAGAGGCGTGAGTTGGGTGCGCTCGGCTTGCCAAGGGTTAAACGGAAACGAGCTAGATTCCTAGACAGGAAAGTAAGACGGGGGGGGGGCAAAGTAAGTAAGACTTTCCGGAGCGAAAGCCCAACCCCTCCCTTTCCTGCAAGAAGTCGGGCGTGTGGGGGTCCCGTTGGTTCGGCTCTGCAGAGGCTACCTGGGGGCGCCTGCTGGGATCTGGTGAGTCTCATCTCTCCCAGCATAGGGCCCATGGGGAGAGCGGGGGTCCCAGCGCTGCATGGCGAGAGGGGGCAAGTCAGGGCGGGGAGGGGCGCAGGAGGGCGGCAGCTCTGCTCTTCCTTTGCATGGATGCCCTTGGATCCAGGAGTGGGAAAAAGCATGCAGAGAAACCACATTCAGATGTATGGGTCAGTCCCCTTGTATAACGCAGGCTACATCCGGACATGAAATATACCCTGGTCCCTAAAACCTCACTGGTGCAAGGAAGGAAGGAAGGAAGGAAGGAAGGAAGGAAGGAAGGAAGGAAGGAAGGCAGAGAAGAGAAAGCGCTTCCTCTTGCAGGGCAGAGTAAACCTGTGGAACTGCCTCCCACAAGAGCCAGGGAAGCCACCAATCAAGGTGGTGTTAAAAGAGGAGGAGGCCAATCCGTGGAGGAGAAGGAGGAGGAGGAGAGGGCGATGGGGGAATCCTCTGCCCTGTCTCCCGCATAGGAGGCTGTCCTATGGTCTGATCCTGCAGGGCTCATTTTCTCCTCCAGTGCTTAGTGTTGGGATGCAGCCAAGGAATTGGGGGCAAATGGCAGCCCCCCAGCTGTGCTAGGCGATCCCCAGTCCTTGGATCAGCATGAAACTGCAACCCAAGCTTCAACAGCCTTCAGTAGCTGGGCACACACACTCAGCAGAGTAAACGCACAACAGAAGTGGCTGGAGAGGCATATGTGAGCAGATTTACAAGCAGTTTATTCAGCACACATCAGGACAAAGGAATCATGTCTCCTCTCCTTCATGTCCAAAGCAAGACAGCATAAGCAAAATCTATACAGTGGTACCTTGGGTTAAGTACTTAATTCGTTCTGGGGGTCTGCACTTAACCTGAAACTGTTCTTGACCTGAGGCACCACTTTAGCTAATGAGGCCTCCTCCTGCTGCTACCACGCCACCAGAGCACGATTTCTGTTCTCATCCTGAAGCAAAGTTCTTAACCCGAGGTAGCGGTGTCTGTAACCTGAAGCGTCTGTAACCTGAGGTACCACTGTACACAAACAGAAGTTCCCAGCAAGCTGTGCTGGAGTGTAAACAGGCATGGGACATGCCTGTCCCTTAAGATGGAACGGAAATATTCTAACACTTAGTAGTTCCTCCATATGCAAGCTTGGCCTCTGAGATTGCTGGGGGTTGGACTAGATGATCCTTGGGGTGCCATCCACCTCTATAGTTCCATGAAAGCACTACTGGAGGTCTCACAAGCCAAGGCATTGAGAGCAGGAGAGGTCCTGCTGGAATGGAAACAACCAGTGCAACTGTTTTTAAAACAGGAATCCAATGTGTTTGTTTGGGGGGGGGGACTCAGTGGGGAGGGGTAGTCCCCTGGATGCCACCTTGATCTCCTTGGGCAAAGAGGTGGGAGAGAAATGCCATTCATAAAGAGAGGCAGCCCAGCCAATCATCTGGCTGCTGTGTTTTGGACCAATTCCGGAGTCGCCTTCAAGGGCAGTTCCACACAGAGAGCGTTGCCACCATCCCATCTGGCGCAGAGCAGGGAAGACCAGGACCATGTCCTCTCTGTCCCTAAAGGTCTGTGGGGTGGGGAATTAGCCTGAGCTGGACATGGGCCTCAAGCGACCATGATGGACCCAGGAGTGCCCGCAAGTATTCATGACTGGGGAGGGGGCATGTTAAGCAATGTAACATCATCATCATTACTGTTAGTTCCCTGCCCATCAGCCGAATTTCCAAGAGCAGATTACAAAATTTAAAAAACAGCAATAAGAACAGTTGAAAACACATTACACGCTTAGAAAGGCGAGTCCCACTTCATTTGTTTTTGAGTGCTGTCCTTTGACCCCACCCACATGTTATTTGGCCCTCAGAAGTTAGCCAGATAAGGGAATAAATGGGCCCTGAAGTGGGGTTGGGCAGGAGAGCAACTCTTGAGGAACCCTGAGTTAGGACCCCCACTATAACCCAATGCTCAAATAACACTCAGTACAAATGAGTCACTTGTCAATCACAGTTCTGACTTCATTCCTTGATTGAAAACTCCGAAAGGCAGGAGCAACCAGGGTGATTCATCTCTCAGAAAGACCAACAGTTCCCTGCACATTTTGCATGGTCACTTTCCCTCTAAGAGGGCTGGAGACTTACTGTATTTTTCTCTCCATAAGATGCACTTTTTCCCTCCTAAAAAGGGGAAATGTGTGTGCGTCTTATGGAGCGAATGCAGGTGGGAAACGACCCCAAGAGTCGCACACACGCTCCGCACGGTTCTTGCGGGCTCTTCCCCGAGGAGGGAGTGACACGGCCAGTCAGTTCCTTCTCCCTCCTCATAGAAAAGCCCGCAGTTGCTGCAGACCCTTTAAAGAGCGTGCGGCTCTTGCTGGCTTTTGTGGGAGGTGGGGGAAGGGACAGAGGGCAGCCCCTCAGTCCTTTCCCCCACCTCCCGGAAAAGCCCCCAAGAGCCACACTCACTAGCCGCATGGAGCATGTGTGCGGCTCTTGGGGGCTGCTCCCTCCTGGGGAAAAGCCTGTAAGCACCGCATACACGCTCCACGTGACTCGTGAAAGGGAGCGCTGAGCAGAGCCTGGGATGCATACTGCACTGTTGCTTTCTGAGGCCAAAGGAAAGGACTGGACCCAGATTAAAATAAGACACGAGGCTTTGACCGGCAAGGTTCTTGGAGGAAGTGTGTACACCACACCCCTCACCAGGCCATTTTATTAGCAAAAGAATCCTTTACACAGTGCTCGTAAGAACCAATCAGATTTCCTCTGAGCATTTAAACAAACCCCAAGTGGGGACAAAGTTAAACTATAAACACTAGTTAGGCATGCATACTTTGGAGTAAGTGAATGAAAACTACAAAGGAGCACATTCAGCAATCAATACACATGATAAGAAGGATGGCCAGGAGGACAGTGATCATTATCACCTTAATGTGAAACCTGTTTCCTGGCCCTAAGGTTAACATCCTAAGATTAACATGTCAGAAAAGCTACATCGACGAAACTGCCCGTTGTCTTTGAGGACCCAGGACGCCTGCCTGTCTAAGTGTGTACGTGACTTGTGAAGAGAGAGAAATGGGCAGTAGAGGAAAAAGGGCATGAATGTAGAATCTTATGGGATTTAATCAGAAATTATCATCAATATATCAATCCCAGCCAACACAATGCATTCATCGTGGACACAATGGCTTGATGTATATTTTATAATTCCACATGGTAATCTCATCTGATCCCTACAAGCACTCCCTTTAAAATATATATTTTTTCTTGCATTCCCCTTCTAAAAACTAGGTGTGCCTTATAGTCAGGTGCATCTTATGGAGTGAAAAATACGTTTTGCTTCTCCTTTCTAAAGAAACCTCAAGAGTCTGGGTTGTGGTGCAGTCCAGAGCTGGCTCTTCCAAGACTCATACATGCTTCCTCATGGAACATTTTTCTCCTCCAGGCAATAGGTCAGTTTTGTAACAGAACGATGTATTTGCTTTGTAGAATTTGCAAGGATCTCTAATTCAGACAGACAGAACTTGGCAGAAGATCAAGGGATTCCTTCATCTCTTTTGGAATCTTCCTGAGAGCACAGATGGATGAGCAAGACTCAGCTGGCCCTGAAGCAGGAAGAAGCCATGCCATCAGAACTGGGAGCAGTGGAGGATTCTGGGAAAAAACTGTGCAGAAGATCCTGGGTGAGGAGGACACTCTCCGCTCAGAGGTGCAGAGCCAGCAGTTCAGGCAGTTCTGCTTCCAGGAGGCCAAAGGACCTCGAGAGGTTTGCAGCCGACTCCACCACCTTTACCACCAATGGCTGAAGCCAGAAAGGCACACGAAAGCTGAGATGCTGGACCTGGTGATCTTGGAGCAGTTCCTGGCTGTCCTTCCACTGGAGATGGAGAACTGGGTGAGGGAATGCGGAGCAGAGACCAGTTCCCAGGCAGTGGCCCTGGCCGAAGGATTCCTCCTGAGTCAGGCAGAGGACAAGAAGCAGGCAGAGCAGCAGGTGAGAGAGACTTTCCTCTGGATACTCCCAAGGGGCTCCGAACGTGAGTGAGGGTATCTGAAAATTCTCCATCCTTTTTTTGGAAAGCAGCCATTGAATGCTATCAGATTGCCCTTCAGTTTTTGCCTCTGTCATTCCTTTTCTAACTCTTCTTTATATTCTCTGTTTTGAAACATTGTTGCTATTTCAGAGACAGGATCTGTTTGCAGAAATGGGCCCAGATATCTCTGAGACCAAAAGGATTCTGTTGGACACGAGAGTAAGGCTGCTGGGTAAGGAAGGAGTCCGTTCTCTGTTTGGTCCCTTTCTGTGGATATCAAAACGAATCCATGGGTTCTTTTCCTCTCTTTTTTTTTGGGGGGGGGGTAGACACTTGGGGCCAGGAGCACCAAGGAGGGAGATGTATTTTTTAACCCAACTAAATTATGAAATGGGTCCAAATGTCCAGATGCACTCAGAAGGTGAGACTTCTGCACTCCTGGCTTCCCACTTACCTCTGTCTCTTGCAGGTGACCAGATGATGCCAGCAAGACCTCCTCATCCATCTATTCCTGGTGGGGAAGGAGAAGCAACGGTTGTGAAAGCAGCTCAGGTAGAGGGAGGGAGCCCTGTGGGGAAGGGGGCTGAGGGGTGGGGCATCCAGGGTGCCTCTGGCCCCCAAGGAATCTCTCTCCTCCTCTTGGCTTCTGTCCAAGCTTCTCTGAAGGCATCTTTGTCAAGGGCAGCCTAGACAGAAGCCAAGAGGCTGGGAATGCCGTTCAAGAAGCTTAATGTGCTGAAAATAAGGAACAGCCACCTTGCCTTAACTCACCTTCTGAAGGTCAATAAGATCATTCATAAGTCATTGTCGTTTTATTTGTAGAGTTATCATTGAATGCTAAAATAGACTTCTAAGCAGTTCAAAAAGCCTAAAAAACAGTTCCCAGGATTCACCTATCCTGTCACATCAGTTGCACAATGGGGCTTTCCCCACCTTCTCCTCCCCCCCTTTCCCCCCAGTGCACTTCTGGAAGTTGTCTTTAGGGCATCAGAAAGGTCTCTCCCCCCCCCCCCCCCGAAGAACAGGACATGGGGAGCAGAGAGGGGATCCTTCAATCTGGCACAGACAGAAGGATTTTAAGAACACAATGAAGAGTTCCTTCCATTTACACAAAGATTAATGTCCATCACTAAATCACACAAGAAAAGAATTCCACTAAGACATTAAAAGCAGCACCCACAATTAAAACGTGCAGCAGGATGATTCCATTGAAACAAAACACCATTTAATGAGCAGAAAGAAACAGCAATGTGTAGCAGACAACCTTAGTGCTCTCTAAAGAGGACCTTTTCCTTTCTCTCTTAGGGTCCAGTGTGCTTTGAAGATGTCGCTGTTCATTTCACAGATGAGGAATGGGCGTCACTGGATCCTGACCAGAGAGCTCTGCATAAGGAAGTCATGGAGGAGAATTGTGGGATCGTGGCCTCTCTCAGTAAGGCTCCCTTTTGGATCCCAATCTCTCTTTGGAAATTCCATGCATCTCTCTCTCTGATAAGCCTCCCTGGTTTTGAGGGAGATCTACAGGGCCACTTGCAGCATCTGGGATTCTAATACCCCTTAAACTCACCTTAAATGGAGGGACCTTGCTGAGAATGGAGTGGGAACATGCTGGGAATTTGAGGTTAGGAAAGCACATCTTTGTTTGACACTGTCCTGCCTTGTATTGCCCAAAATCTTCCTGACACAGAGCTTGTGGAAGGCATTGAAGGGTTGTTTCTGATGGTTTTAATTGTCCACAATTCACTTCACAAAGCAGCTTGCTCAACACACAATCCTGCTAGACCTTCATCTTGGTATTGAACGGTTAGCATCCCATTCACCCATACAGTTGTCCCTCGGGTTACAGACACTTCAGGTTACAGACGCTTCAGGTTACAGACTCCACTAACCCAGAAATAGTACCTCGGGTTAAGAACTTTGCTTCAGGATGAGAACAGAAATTGTACAGCAGCGGCATGGCGGCAGCGGTAGGCCCCATTAGCTAAAGTGGTATCTCAGGGTAAGAACAGTTTCAGGTTAAGAACGGACCTCCGGAACGAATTAAGTTCTTAACCAGAGGTACCACTGTACTCTTTTGGAGAGGTGAGCCATTGCCATAAGTGCCTCGCCAGTACACATGTCCAGGTCAGTATCAATGAAGAGGTTGTTGGTTTCTTAGGTAGACACAATCATCCACCACCTCCAGTGTCTGAAACTCACATGGTGCTAGGCGCATTTTGCAACAGGAAATGTCATAGACACGAGCAGTTTCTGAGCTCTGCTCACAGAATCTAATATTTCAGATTAAAACTGCAGAGTGGAAGGAAAGAAGGACCTTTTTCTGCCTCCCCACTTCCAGCTACTCTCTAAAGACTGAAGGAGAGACCTTCTTAAAAACTCAGAGGGGTGGGCAGGGGAATGACTAGACCATGTGAAAAATGAACATATTATTTCAGCTGCAGTTCATTCCTTTTCAGCTGTATTTTTTTGTCATAAGAGAGTGCATATGGACATTCCATTTTTGAGCCCATAACCTAGGTTTAAGGTCCTCTTTATGTCCTAGCTGTCCTATCTCTGTTTCTAACACTGCCCACCTCTAGTGTGTGGTCACCAATGTTGATGCATGGAATTCTTCCTCTATCACAAGGGTTAATGATCAATATTCAATACAGTGGCCCTCCATTTCTTCCGGCAGCTCTAATCCATTTCTTCATTGCAGGTGGTGATGATTTGGAAACTGAGAGAGAGGACGCCCATGACAGAATTCACACAGTGGAGAAGCCATTGCCACTCTTGGAGTGTGGAGAGAGCTTCAGTCACAGCTCCCATTCGACTACCCACCAAAGAAATGCTATTGAGAAGAAATCCTCTCAGTTCTCTGAATGGGGAAAAACTCTCTGTTGGAATGAAAGCCTCACTTCACAGGAAATAATTCACATAGGGGAGGATCCACTGAAATACTTGGAATGTGGAAAGAGCTTCAGTACGAGTGCACATTTCATTTCACATCAAATAACTCACAGCAGGGAGAAACCCTATCAGGGCTTGGATTGTAGGGAAAGCTTTAATACAAGCACAACCTTCCATAAACACCAGAGAATTCACAGGGGCGAGAAGCCATTTCAATGCCGAGAGTGTGGAAAGAGCTTCAGTCAAAGCACCCATCTCACAGCCCATCAAATAATTCATACAGGTGAGAAACCCTATCAGTGCTCAGAATGTGGGCGGAGCTTCAATCACAGGGCGAATCTCACGGCCCATCAAAGAATTCACAGTGGTGAGAAACCCTATCAGTGCTCAGAATGTGGGAAGAGTTTCACTGTGAGCTCCGGTCTCGCTTCCCACCAAAGAATTCATACTGGGGAGAAACCCTATCAATGCGTGAATTGTGGAAACAGCTTCAGTCAGAAGGCAAGTCTCATTTCCCATCAAAGAATTCACAGTGGTGAGAAACCCTATCAGTGCTCAGAATGTGGGAAGAGCTTCAGTCGGAAGCAAAATCTCACTTCCCATCAAAGAAGTCACACTGGTGAGAAACCCTATCAGTGCTCGGAATGTGGAAAGAGTTACTGCCATAGAGCCAATCTCACTTCCCACCAAAGAATTCACAGTGCTTGGAACGTGGAAAGAGCTTCTGTAAAAGCGCCCATCTCGCTACCCATCAAAGCATTCATACCGGGGAGAAATCCTATCAATGATTGGATTGTGGAAAGAGTTTCCTCCAGAGAGCCGATCTCACTTCCCACCAAAGAATTCACACAGGGGGGAAACCATATCAGTGCTTGGAATGTGGAAAGACCTTTAGTCACCGTGCCAATCTCGTGGCACACCCAAGAATTCACAGTGGTGAGAAACCATAACAGTGCTCCCAATGTGGGAAGAGCTTCACTGTGAGCTCCAGTCTCGCTTCCCATCAAAGAATTCACAGTGGTGAGAAACCCTATCAGTGCATGGAATGTGGAAAGAGCTTCAGTCAGAAGCAAAGTCTCCCTTCCCATCAAAGAATTCACAGTGGTGAGAAACCATATCAGTGCTTGGAATGTGGAAAGAGCTTTGGTAAGAGGACCAATCTCACTTCCCACCAAAGAATTCATACAGGGGAGAATCATAGAATTTTAGACCTGCAGGAGACTTCTGGGTCGTCTAGTCCACTGCAGGACTCTCAACTAAAGCTTCCATTACATATTGCCTTCAAACTTCTCCTTACAAACCTCCAAGGAAGGAGAGTCCACAACCTTCCAAGGGCATCTCTAATTTGAAGCCATTGGTTTGGGTCGCAGCCTCCAGAGCTGGTGAAAACAAGCTTGTTCAATCTTCCACGTGATAGTCCTTCCTGTTCCCCAGAAGGCTTGGTTTCCAACTCTTAATTCTCTTGGTCACCCCCCTCTGCACACCTTCCAGCTTGTCAAAACCCTTCTTAAATTGGGGCACCCAGAACTGGACACAGGACTCCAGGTGTGGTCTGAACAAGGCAGAAGAAATTGAGGCTGTTACTTCTCTTGATCTGGACACTTGACTTCTTTGGACGCAACCTAGAATAACAGCCTTTTTTGCTGCTGCATCATACTGTTGACTCATGTTAGTCTAAGACCCTTTTTCCACATGTACTACTGGCAAGCCCGGTATCCCCCATCTTATATTTGTGCTGCAAATTCTTCTTGCCTAAGTACAGCAACTTACCTTTCTTCTTACTGAAATTTACTGGATGTCTTTATATACCACCTGTTTCTTCAAGAAGCTCAGTGAGGTGTTGAGTCATTCTCCCCCTCATTGTTTAATCCTGACAACAACCCTGTTAGGTAGGTTGGGCTGTGAAGCCATCACCCAGTGGGCTTCATGGCTGAGTGGGGATTTGAACCCAGGTCTCCCAGTTCCTAGTCCAAAACTCTTAAGCACTGCACCCCACTGGCTCTCGAATGAGACTCTTGGAAAGTGCATGCATGCGCATTTCCCGAAAGTTTCAGTGCAATGTCTTGGTGTTTGTAGTTAAAGTTTTATACGCATGTATCAATGACGTTAATATATTAATGGTAATTACAGTAGAAGAGTAAATTTTAGGTAATGCTAGATAGCGATAGGGTTAGTTTGGAATGCTGGGATTGAAAAATTGAATAATTGAACAATTTCCACATGAATCACAAGAAGTTCTAAAATATAAATACAAAATGGCAACAGCAACAACCCCTGAAAAAGCCCCATGTCATGTATTGATGAAGTTGTTAGAAAATTTATTATGGGAAAGGGGGTAAAAGTCTTAAAATTTCATGCAACCATATTCTCGGGGTTCCTACTCTTTGTGTGAATGAACCTTGTTGCTACAAATAAAGATCAGGTCTACTGTTTTGCTCCTTTAACCTGCCTGGATTCTCCTTCTTTGCTGACCCCGGAGGGACCGCGGGGTGTGGCCCCCTGGGGAGCTGGGCAGCGGAGGAAATCAGCACCCCAGGATTTTTTCCTTCTCAGTGCTTTTCCACCTGAGCCTCTTACCTAAAAGCTTGACACCCCGCAATGAGACAGGATTGTGTCCCTGCCCTCAGCAAACAAAATAGCTCCCCCCTCCCAAGATACTGAGGTGCCCTGAGGGCTGTGCGGGACCCCCAGTCATTGAAATGAAAAGGGGAGAGGCTCAGGAAAGTTTCAGGGAGCAGGCAGAGAGGGGGCCGCACAGGCTCCAGAAGCTCCGTCTCGCTCATTCCTCCACACTACTCCCCCCCCATTACACCTGCCTCCCCCCCATGGCACCTTCACAAGTGTGGGGAAGCTGTGACCCCTCTGCCCCCATCAAAGTTCCTTTAAGACCCCATATTTCAGGGGGCAGGCTCATCTGCAGCAAAACAAAACACAGCTGCCCTGGCCAAGTGGAGCCAGGCTGGGGGGCACTGTGGGGAACCCGGAAATGTGCCCTTAGAAGAAAAATGTGCCCCTCTGTTGGAGGCAGCCCTCCTTCTGAAACACCAAGAGAGTAAACGGACAGTTCTCTGAATGGAGATGAGCAGAATGCGGAGTCCACTCAAGATCAGTATTGGGACCTGTGGCTTTTCAACTTGTTCATAAATGATCTAGACTTAGGAGGTAGCAAAGTAAGAGAGATTGCAAGGAGCTCCAAAAGGACTTCTTCAAAGGGGGTGAATGGGCAGAAAATACAGTTCATTATCAATAAGATTAAAGTGATGCATGTTGGGACAAAAAAACAACACCTGTTAATATCATGTACAGGCTCATGGGGTCTGAACCAGGTTTCTCTGTGTGCTCTAGGAGACCAGGGGAGAAGGGAGGTGGTCGCAGCAGGAGGGGGAGTCTCCCTGGATGCTTCAGCACCCAGCCTCCTCTGGGTCTCTTGGCCCTCTCCTCTCCTCCCTCTGAGCCTGAACTGCTCTCTGCCCCAGACTCTTCCTGCTCACCAAACCCTGTTTCCTCCTCAGCTTGCAACACCTCCCCTCCCATTCTGCTCCCTTTTATCCCTCTTTCTGCTCATCGCCATCCCACCACAAGTCCCCAGGATCTGACCCTTCTTCCCTTGCAGGTCCCTCAGCTGGTGCCTCCCCCCCCCATGACAGCTCTATGACAGCAAAAGCAGAAACAACAGTGCAATCAGTATGATAGTAATATGAACTGTGGTCCTTTGGTAGGAAAACTCCCTACCAGCATGATTGAATAAAAACTTCTGGGACTATGGAAAACTACTATCTTCCCCAAAACCCAGAATAAGCAGGCGCTCTGGGGTTGCCCCATGGGGTTCAAGAGTGAAGATGGGCCCCCCAGGAGACTTCCCTGGTACCTGTAGCCCCTCCTCCCCCCTCTTGCAATTAGGCTTGGGGCAAAATCTTACATTAAATTACAGCATTCCAAGTTTTTTTCAGAATGCTTAGGAGGCAGGGATGAAGTTCTGGTGAAGAAGCAGTGCTTGGAGATCATGCGGTGGGGGTTGGTGACAGAGTTTGGTGCAAAAACCGTCTTGCATGCTTGAGTAGAGCAACTCCAGGGCAGCAGGACTTCTTCAGTAATAGTTTACTGAGCTTTCAGAGCATACAGTTCTCATTGGGTCCCCAGTGAGGCACAAAACTTAGCTCCTGAGAGCAAATCCAGTTTCAGCAGTAAAAAAATACAGCACACAGGATATCTAAGTCAGGCACACACACCAGCAGAAGGGAACAAGGGAGGAAAGAGGCTGGAAGGACACAGGGCAATGGATGTGTGTCTTTCGCTTCCTGTCGCCTGGGAGGGAAGTCAGGAACTCGGCATATTCAGGGGCTTCACAAAGGAAAGGAAAGCTTTCTTCTTTTTTTCAAAAAAAATATTCATTTTATAACACAAATAAAGAACACAAACAGAAAAACAAACAACACAAACAGATTATTCTCTTATCCTTATTTTTCTAAACATTGTTAGGTGGGCTTCCCCAAGTCCCACCTATCTGATTTTCATTTTCCTTCATCTTTAGCAGTTTACATATATAATAGTTTCTAACCATTTTTTTATCACACTTAAATTAACTTCACATTTTATCGCTTACAAATAATATTATTTTAAAATACACTATCTTCTACTTCTACTTCTACAACCCTATCCACTTCCAGAACTATTCTTAGATTTAAATATTAACATATTTTTTAAAATATTCCTTAAACTTCTCCCTATCTTCTTCCATCATCTCTTCTCTCTGGTCTCGGAGTCTCCCGGTCAGTTTGGCAAATTCCATATAGTCCATCATCTTCATCTGCCATTCTTCGATAGTTGGTAAATCTTGTTTCTTCCAATTCTTTTTTCCACAATTTCTCCCAGTCCACCATCATGATATTGTGCCCCACATCCCTGGCCCATTCAATCATTACAGATTTCCCTTGTTCATCTCTTGTATGCCATTCCAGCAATAAATTATACATCTTAGATAGGTATTTTGTTTTTGTATCTAATAATTCCATTTCTAGTTTGGATTTCACTGTTTGAAAACCAATTTTCTTATCCATTTTAAACATTTCATTTATCTGGATGTACTGGAACCAATTGTGGATCGAGAACTCCCAGAAGTGCAAGCTGGATTTCAAAGGGGCAGAGGAACTAGAGAGTTCCAGAAAAACATCTACTTCTGCTTCATTGACTATGCAAAAGCCTTTGACTGTGTCGACCACAGCAAACTATGCCAAGTTCTTAAAGAAATGGGAGTGCCTGATCACCTCATCTGTCTCCTGAGAAATCTCTATGTGGGACAAGAAGCTACAGTTAGAACTGGATATGGAACAACTGGTTGGTTCAAAATTGGGAAAGGAGTACGACAAGGCTGTATATTGTCTCCCTGCTTATTTAACTTATATGCAGAATACATCATGCGAAAGGCTGGGCTGGATGAATCCCAAGCTGGAATTAAGATTGACAGAAGAAATATCAACAACCTCAGATATGCAGATGACACAACCTTGATGGCAGAAAGTGAGGAGGAATTAAAGAACCTTTTAATGAGGGTGAAAGAGGAGAGCGCAAAATATGGTCTGAAGCTCAACATCAAAAAAACTAAGATCATGGCCACTGGTCCCATCACCTCCTGGCAAATAGAAGGGGAAGAAATGGAGGGAGTGAGAGATTTTACTTTCTTAGGCTCCATGATCACTGCAGATGGTGACAGCAGCCACAAAATTAAAAGACGCCTGCTTCTTGGGAGGAAAGCAATGGCAAACCTAGACAGCATCTTGAGAAGTAGAGACGTCACCTTGCCAACAAAGGTCCGTATAGTTAAAGCCATGGTTTTCCCAGTAGTGATGTATGGAAGTGAGAGCTGGACCATAAAGAAGGCTGATCACCGAAGAATTGATGCTTTTGAATTATGGTGCTGGAGGAGACTCTTGAGAGTCCCATGGACTGCAAGAAGATCAAACGCATCCATTCTTCAGGAAATCAGCCCTGAGTGCTCACTGGAAGGACAGATCGTGAAGCTGAGGCTCCAGTACTTTGGCCACCTCATGAGAGAAGACTCCCTGGAGAAGACACTGATGATGGGAAAGATGGAGGGCACAAGGAGAAGGGGGCAACAGAGGACGAGATTGTTGGATAGTGTTTTCGAGGTTACCAGCATGAGTTTGACCAAACTGCGGGAGGTAGTGGAGGACAGAGGTGCCTGGCGTGCTCTGGTCCATGGGGTCACGAAGAGTCGGACACGACTAAACGACTAAACAACAACAACAACAACTGGAACCAATCATCTAATTTATCTTTCAACGGATCATAAGATTTTAATCTAAATTGGTCCCCTACTTCCATCAAACTATCATTATACTTCAACCATGTATCTTTCGTATTCAACCTTTTATGGGTCTTAGCTTCCAATGGTGATATCCATCTGGGTGTTTTCCTTTCTAACAAATCCCTGTATCTTATCCAAACACCATCCAAAGATTTTCTAATTACCGTATATGATTTTTAAATCCTTTGTGAGCTTTTAGCTTGTCATACCATAAATATGCATGCCAACCAAATACATTATCAAAACCTTCCAAATCCAAAACATTTGTATCTTCCAATAAAAACCATTGTTTCAGCCAGCAAAAGGCTGCAGCTTCAAAGTAAATCCTTAAATCTGGCAGGGAGAAACCCCCCTCTCTTTTACATCTGTTAATAATTTAAACTTAATTCTGGGGTTTTGCCCCGCCAGATAAATTTAGATAATATCTTTTGCCATTCCTTAAAACAATTCAACTTATCAATGATAGGGAGTACTTGGAACAAAAATAACACCTTAGGCAATACATTCATCTTTATCGCAGAAATTCAGCCCAGCAAAGATAGTTTCAACCTTGTACAAAAATCCAAATCTCTTTTGATATCTTTCCATAACTTTTCATAGTTGTCTTTGTACAAATGCATTTTTTGCAGTCATATTTACACCCATATATTTCACCTTTTTCACAAACTTCAGCCCTGTGGGTTCCTCTAAGTTAAGTTTTTCATGTATCGTTATTCCCCCCCCCCCCCGTAAAACTTTGGTTTTATTCTTATTCAATTTGAAACCTGCAACTTGTCCGAACTGTTGAATTATCTTCTGTGCTTTGATTGCACTGATCTCAGGGTCCTGTAAAGTCAATACCAAATCATCAGCAAAGACTTTTAACTTATATTGTTTAGTTCCCACTACTATGCCTTTAACTTCCTCATCATTCCTTATCATATTCAGCAGCACCTCTAGGACAGAATTAGAAAGCAGGGGGGGAGGAAGTGGGCACCCTTGCCTGGTTCCCTTCTCAATCCTAATTTCTTCTGAGACCACATTGTTAATTATAATTTTTGCTTTCTGCTCCAAGTAAATTGCATTAATACCATTGACAATTTTTTGACTGATCCCCATATTACACAAGTTCTGTTTCATAAAACTCCAAGAAACATTATCAAAGGCTTTCTCTGCATCAATAAACATAAACATTGCTTTAGGATTCTTTTTTGCCTCTAATCTTTCCAGCACATTCCTAATATTATCTTTCATATGCCTCTCAGATAAAAAAACCTGACTGATCTTTATGTATGTGCTTATTCAAAATCTTCTTCAATCTTGTAGCCAAAATATTTGCAAATATTTTATAATCCACATTCAACAAGGAAATTGGTCACTGATTCCTTACTTGAGCTCTATCTGTATCTGGTTTGGGTATCAGAGTGATGAAGGCCTCTTTCCAGGACTCGGGTGCTTTGTCCCCCTTTAATATTTTGTTACAAACATCCATCAATGGTTGTATCAGCCAATCCTTAAATATTTTATAATACTTGGAAGTTAAAGCATCAGGTCCCAGTGCTTTGCCTATTTTCATTTGGGCAATTGCCCCTTCAACTTCTTGT
Organism: Podarcis bocagei; assembly: GCF_964188305.1. NCBI lineage: Eukaryota > Metazoa > Chordata > Lepidosauria > Squamata > Lacertidae > Podarcis > Podarcis bocagei. The sequence goes on from NC_138135.1 coordinate 4,915,987, forward strand.
CTTGTAACCAGTTCATTTAGTAGGCTTGTTTTGTCCGCTGGAATTTTCTGCAATCCATTTTTGTCCAAAAACTGTTCCATTTTATCCATTTTTCCTTTATGTAAAGCTGCTTATAGTACTTTTGAAAACATTTTCTAATCTCTGTTGGGTTCTCAATATTCTTACCATCCTCCATAATATTAATTATTGTACTCTCCTTCTGTCCCCAAGCCAATAATTTTCTGCATTTATTTGCCGATGCAAAAGTCTTTTGTTTCATCAATATAATTTTCCATTCAATTTCTTGGTTTACTGTTTGTGAAGACTAAGATTGTAATGCTTTAATTTCCTTTTGAATTTGTTGATTTTTTGAGTTACATCTTAGCTTTTTCTCTTTCTCCTTTGAGACAGAACTTTTTCCTTTTGCTCATTCTGTGCTTCCTTCCTGATAGAATTCTGTTGAATCAAAATACCTGGCATTACCACTTTACTTGCACCCCTTGCTTCAATTCCAGGATTCAGGTTCAATTCAAAATAGTCCTTTAGGGTCTTTTGAGCTTTATTTACGATCAATTCATTTCTCAGTAAAACATCATTCATCTGCCATCTAAAAGTACCCTGTAGAGACAATTTTAACTCTGTCAGCACAGCATTACGATCAGAACAAGTCCTTGAGCAAATCTCTGATTTAGTGACTCTTGAGGTCAGGTCTTTAGTTAGCTGTCAGGGAATTGGAGGCTGCGAAAAAGCTGAGGGGGAAGCAGAGAGGCAAGAGTATCTGGTGGCGTGGGAAGGGGCCCCTAGTTCAGAGAATACCTGGGTCCTGGAGAGTTGTATCACTGACGAGGGTCTAGTGGAGGAGTTCCACAATTTCTTCCCCGACAAACCCAAACCCCGGGGTAGATTTTTCCAACAGGTGTTCGGGCCGACGGATGATGAAGAGGATTTCGAGGGATTCCCACCATCTGACAAAGAGGAAGAAGAAGAGGAAAGTGTCTATTGGGGAACACGAGGAACTGTGGGTTTGAGGAAGGACTGGAGGACGGTTTTTGAAGATACGGATGAGGAGAAGGGTAGTTTTCCAGGCTTCACCCCCGCCACTCCGGAGGATAAATTGGGGGTGGTCGATTCTCCCGAGGGGAAGGGGGCCTTTGAGGAGGGGGTGGATGTCAGGGAATTGGAGGCTGCGAAAGAGCTGAGGGGGAAGCAGAGAGGCAAGTACAGAGAGCCCACGCCGGTAATTAGCAGTTTTTCTTCCACGTCAGAGGAGGAAGCTGGGAGGGGGGAGCCAGTGCTGGGAACCAGCCACTCACAGAGCAGAGGAAGCAAGAGGCGTGGGCTCAGGAAATGGGCTTGCTGGGGGAGGCATAAAAAAAGTCAGACGATTCATCTGACTCCGAGAGATGAAGTGTGTCTTTGAACTCTTGTAACTGCTTTGAAGCTTAGCAATAAATCTCTTGTACAGAGATGGCTGTGTGCCCGGAGCATTATCTCAGCTAGCTTGTCAGCACAACCCCTACATTAGCCATATATAATCCAAACGTAAAAGGTACACACAATACAGTCCTTTTGATGTTGGAAGAATTGACCGCTAATGCCTCACAGTCTCGCAGCTTCGTATAATCACAGGAAGCTTTTTATCTGATGTGTCGCAGCTCCAACCCCCTCGTTCTCGGAGCTCAAAAGCAGAACTTTCCAGGGAGGGGGGAGCCCACTTTTGACACCTGCCAGATTCCATGTCCTCAAAATGCTCGATTTGAGGTTTTCCCGGGGGTCTGCTGTGCTGGAGCAGTTTGCCCTGCCTTTGATATACCGAGGTCTCCTCCGATAAAGAGATCTCCAACTGTGATGGCGAGCGATCAACCAGAAGCCCTTCATGAAGCAAAGCTTTCTGCCGGCTGCTTTGAGGCAAATGTGCATCCCAGAAACACACACTAATAATAATAATAATAATAATAATAATAATAATAATGACAATAAAGATATTATTATTACTATTATTAGTATTGCCATATCCATTGTTTTCCAAAGGTTATCACAATGTAGTCTAGAAACTGGTATAGGATGAGATCAATATATGCCCAGCCCTAATCCTCACTCACCACCAGAAATACAGATTCACCCTCTCCCCCTCACTATCAAAAGGTACCTTACATCTAAAATTATACTCATTATTGTGGGACATTACCTTCATTATTTCATTACTATACAGTTTTACATATAAACACCAGAACAAATACATGACACGCTTTGAAGATGGATTTTCTGCTGAGTTCATTGGTGTGAAGAAGAGTAAACTCTGAAAGGAACACGTTCCTCACTCCATACATTTAAATGGGTTCTCCACTCTGAGAAGAAGAAGAGTTTGGATTTGATATCCCGCTTTATCACTACCCGAAGGAGTCTCAAAGTGGCTAACATTCTCCTTTCCCTTCCTCTGTGAGGTGAGTGCTGCTGAGACAATTCAAAGAAGTGTGACTGGCCCAAGGTCACCCAGCAGCTGCATGTGGAGGAACGGAGACGCAAACACGGTTCCCCAGATTACGAACCACTCTTAATACACTACACCACACTGGCTCTTAGATGTTCCTTAAACACTCCATTATAACTAAAGCACTTTCTGCAATCTTTCCCTTTAAACAGCTTCTCCTCTTTGAGGGTTGATGGGTTTGTAGGGTGTCAACTGTTAAAGTTCTTCCTGTCCATGAGTCTGTAGATGTAGGATTCCACTAGGACTGAACCTCTACCTACTTTCCTGATATTTATATGGTTTGTCTTTTGTGTGAGTTTGTTGACATAAATCAAGGCTTCCACTCTGGCTGAAGCTCCTTCCACAGTCCATACATTTAAACAGTTTCTGCCCTGTGTGTCTGCTGATGTGTTCTAAGATTTCCATTTTGACTGAAGTTCTTTCCACACTCCATACATTTAAATCGTTTCTTACCGATGTGAGTCTGTTGATGTACTCTCAGGTTTCCACTATAACTGAAGCTCTTTCCACACTCCATACATTTAAAAGGTTTCTCTCCTGTGTGAGTCCGTTGATGTTGTCTAAGGTGTGCACTCTGACTGAAGTTCTTTCCACACTCGATACATTTATATGGTTTCTGCCCTGTATGAGTCCGTTGATGTATTCTAAGGTGTCCAATCCGAATGAAGCTCTTTCCGCACTCCATACATTTAAATGGTTTCTCCCCTGTATGAGTCCGTTGATGTATTCTAAGGTTTCCAATCTGAATGAAGCTCTTTCCACACTCCATACATTTAAATGGTTTCTCCCCTGTGTGAGTTCGTTGATGTGTTCTAAGGCTTCCACTATCACTAAAACTCTTTCCACACTCCATGCATTTAAATGGTTTCTCCCCTGTGTGAGTCAGTTGATGTTGTCTAAGGTTTGAATTGAAACTGAAGCTCTTTCCACACTCCATACATTTAAATGGTTTCTCTCCTGTGTGAGTCCGTTGATGTTGTCTAAGGCCTGCATCGTAACTAAAGCTCTTTCCACACTCCATACATTTAAATGGTTTCTCTCCTGTGTGAGTCCGTTGATGTGATCTAAGGCTTCCACCATAACTAAAGCTTGTTCCACACACTATGCATTTAAATGGTTTCTCCCCTGTGTGAGTCCGTTGATGTGATCTAAGGCCTGCATCGTGACTGAAGCTCTTTCCACACTCCATACATGTATATGGTTTTTCCCCTGTATGAGTCCGTTGATGTATTCTAAGGTTTCCAATCTGAATGAAGCTCTTTCCACACTCCAAACATCTAAATGGTTTCTCACCTGTGTGAGTTTGATTGTGTAAAGTTAGGTGCGCATTTTGACTAAAGCTCTTTCCACACTCCTTGCATTTAAATGGTTTCTCCCCTGTGTGAGTCAGTTGATGTTGTCTAAGGTTTGAATTGAAACTGAAGCTCTTTCCACACTCCATACATTTAAATGGTTTCTCTCCTGTGTGAATATGTTGATGTTTTCTAAGGCTTCCACTATCACTAAAGCTCTTTCCACAAGCCATGCATTTAAATGGTTTCTCCCCTGTATGCGTCCGTTGATGTATTCTAAGGGTTCCACTATCACTAAAGCTCTTTCCACACTCCATGCATTTAAACGGTTTCTCCCCTGTATGTGTACGTTGATGTATTCTAAGGTTTCCAATCCGACTGAAGGTCTTTCCACACTCCATACATTCATATGGTTTCTCCCCTGTGTGAGTCCGTTGATGTGATCTAAGGCCTGCATCGTAACTGAAGCTCTTCCCACACTCCATACATTCATATGGTTTCTCCCCTGTGTGAGTCCGTTGATGTGATCTAAGGCCTGCATTGTAACTGAAGCTCTTCCCACACTCCATACATTCATATGGTTTCTCCCCTGTGTGAGTCCGTTGATGTGATCTAAGGCCTGCATCGTAACTGAAGCTCTTCCCACACTCCATACATTCATATGGTTTCTCCCCTGTGTGAGTCCGTTGATGTGATCTAAGGGTTGTATTGGAACTGAATCTCTTTCCACACTCCACACATTTAAATGGTTTCTCCCCTGTGTGAGTTTGTTGATGTATTCTAAGTGTATCTCTTCGACGGAAACTCTTTCCACACTCCATACATTTAAAAGGTTTCTCCTCTTTGTGTGTCTGTGCATGTAACTTAAGGTGTGCCCTCTGACTGAAGTTCTTCCCACAGTCCATACATTCATATGGTTTCTCCCCTGTGTGAGTCTTTTGGTGTAATTTAAGGTTTCCATTCTGACTGAAGCTCTTCCCACACTCCCTGCATTTGAATCCTTTCTTACCCATGGGAGTCCGCTGATGTATTCTAGGTTTTTCACTATCAGTGAAACTCCTTCCACACTTCAAATCTTTAAAAGGTTTCTCTCCTGTGAGTTAGTTGATGTGAGCTATGTGTGCACATTCAGTGAAGCATATTCCACATTTCGCACATTTCAATGTCTATTCCTAATGAAATGAAAGGTTCTCCGTCCCCCGGAATTCTGACGTTCTTCTGTAACACCTTCTTCAGAGTGGGCAGAGAGGAAGTCCTTTTTGGATTCCAAGGAAGAGAACAAAGGGAAAAGAACAAATCAATCACCATTAGCCCCTTCTATTATTTCAACATCTCCTACATTTCCCCCTCTTCCTACCCATGTTCTCAATTTTTATGAAATAATAATAATAATAATAATAATAATAATAATAATAATAATAATAATATATTATGTATACCCTGCCCATCTGGCTGGGCTTCCCCAGCCACTCTGGGCAGCTTCCAGAAAAACATTAAAATACTGTAATACATCAAACATTAAAAGCTTCCCTAAAAAGGGCTGCCTTCAGATGTCTTCTAAATGTCTGGTAGTTGTTTATCTCTTTGACATCTGGTGGGAGGGTGTTCCACAGGGAGGGTGGCACTACCGAGAAGGCCCTCTGCCTGGTTCCCTGTAACTTTGCTTCTCGCAGTGAGGGAACCGCCAGAAGGCCCTCGGTGCTGGACCTCAGTGTCTAGGTAGAATGATGGGGGTGGAAATGCTCTTTCAGATATACTGGACAGAGGCTGTTTAGGGCATTAAAGGTCAGCACCAACACTTTGAATTGTGCTCAGAAACGTACTGGGAGCTAATGTAGGTCTTTCAAGACCGGTGTTATGTGGTCTCGGTGGCCGCTCCCAGTCCCCAGTCTAGCTGCTGCATTGTGGATTAGTTTTAGTTTCTGGGTCACCTTCAAAGGTAGCCCCACGTATAGCGTATTGAAGTCCAAGCGGGAGATAACCAGAGCATGCACCACTCTGGCAAGGCAGTCCACAGGCAGATAGGGTCTCAGCCTGCGTACCAGATAGAGCTGGTAGACAGCTGTCCTGGACACAGAATTGACCTGTGCCTCCATGGACAGCTGTGAGTCCAAAATGACTCCCTGGCTGCACACCTGGTCCTTCAGGGGCACAGTTACCCCATTCAGGACCAGGAAATCCTCCACACCTGCCCGCCTCCTGTCCCCCAAAAGCAGTACTTCTATCTTGTCAGGATTCAACCTCAATCTGTTAGCCACCATCCATCCTCCAACCGCCTCCAGACACTCACATAGGACCTTCACTGCCTTCACTGGTTCTGATTTGAAAGAGAGGTAGAGCTGGGTATCATCCGCATATGGATGAACACCCAGCCCAAACCTCCTGCTCTCCCAGCAACTTCATGTAGATGTTGAAAAGCATGGGGGAGAGTACAGAACCCTGAGGCACCCCACAAGTGAGAGCCCAGTGGTCTGAACACTCATCCCCCAACACCATTTTCTGGACAAGGCCCAGGAGAAAGGAGCGGAACCACTGTATGACAGTGCCCCCAGCTCCCAGCCCCTCAAGACGGTCCAGAAGGATGTTATGCTCAATGGTATCAAACACCGCTGAGAGATCCAGCAGAACTAGGAAACCTTTGTCCCTAGCCCACCAGAGATCATCAACCAGTGCGACCAAGGCAGTTTCAGTCCCATGATGAGGCCTGAATCCCAACTGGAAGGGATCCAAATGGTCCGCTTCTTCCAGGCGTGCCTGGAGTTGTTCAGCAACTACTCGCTCAATCACCTTGCCCAAGAATGGAAGATTTGAGACTGGGCAATAGTTGGGCATCGTGGCCGCATCTAAAAATGGTTTTTTAAGAAGCGGTTTAAGAACTGCCTCTTTCAGCGGGTCTGGAAAGGCTCCCTCATGGAGGGAAGCATTCACCACCCCACGAAGCCCATCGCCCAGCCCTTCCTGGCTAGCTTTTATCAGCCAGGATGGGCAAGGATCAAGGAGAGAAGTGGTTGGTTTCACTCGTCCAAGCAGCCTGTCCACATCATTGGGGGTAACAGGTTGGAATTGATCCCACACAACTTGACTAGACAGGACTGTAGCACTCTCCCGCCCCGGCCCTGATGCCATGGTGGAGTCTACCTGAGCGACTTGAGCGACCTGAGTGAATCTGAGCGACTTTATCTGTAAAAAACTTTGCAAAATCATTGCAGGAGATCATGTGGGCTGCACTGAGCCCTGATGGAGCAGGTGGTTCTGCTAAATTGCGAACCACCTGAAAAAGTCTCCTGCTGCTGTTTTCTGCAGATGCAATAGAGGTGGTGAAGAAAGTAGTTTTCGCCGTCACTACCGCCACTTGGTAGGCTCAACATTCAGCTCTAACCCGTGTCTGGTCAGCTTCAGAATGGGTCATCCACCACCGGTGCTCTAGCCGTCTCAACGATTGTTCCATTGCCCTCAGATCCGTGGAAAACCACGGGGCTCTCCGGGCTCCATGCAATCAGAGAGAGTGCTTCGGAGCCAGTCAATAGCCCTGGTTAACTCCACATTCCAGCGGGCCACCAGGGAATCGGCTGAAAGGCCATCAACATGGGATAAAGCATCCCCTACCACTCTCTGGAAACCATTTGGATCCATTAAGTGGCAGGGGCGGACCATCCAAATCGGTCCTACCTCCCTGCAGAGGGGAAGGGTCGCGGAGAAGTCCAGCTGCACCAGGAAGTGATCTGAGAATGGCACTTCTTTTGTTTTGCTTTTACTTAGTGTCAGATCACCAACATCCATAGAGGTGAACACCAGGTCCAAGGCATGTCCGCGGCTATGGGTTGGGCCAGACTTATTTAGGGACAGCCCCATGGAGGCCATGCTTTCCATGAAGTCCCGAGCGGCCCATTGTAAGGTCGTGTCGGCATGGATGTTAAAATCCCCTAGGACAACCAAACTAGGTGTCTCCAGGAGAACATCCACCATGACCTGAAGCAGCTCGGGCAGGGAATCCTTGGTGAAGCGGGGGGGGGGGGTCAGTACACCAAAAGGAATCCTGTACTGCCCCTATTGCCCAACTTCCAGAACATGCACTCAGAGAACTGGGTCTTCCCAATAGGACGCCTGCTGCAAACTAATGACTTCCTAAAAATCACTGCAAACCCCCCTCCCCGCCCACATGACCTGGGTTGCTGTGTGTAAGTGAAACCTGGTGGACAAGCAGCAGCAAGGACAGGCCCATCTGCTTCATCCAACCAAGCCTCTGTTACACATGCCAGGTCAAGTCCTCCATCCACGATCAAGTCATGGATCACAATGGTTTTATGGATCATTGACCTGGCATTGCACAGCAGCACCTTCAGGTTGTGTGGGTATCCCTTTGCTGATTCCAGTATCCCGTCCGGTCAAGACCAGACCTGGAGGCAGGGATAGTCCTCAAACAATGACTAAGCCCGCTTCCTCAGTAATGACGTGGTCTGGTCTTAGCATAACTCCTCCTCCTACCCGTGATCACTGAGGTTGGTTGTCCCAGTACATCCCCCCCTGTGGAACTTGCCCCAGCCATTTTGTTTGTTGGGACCCACTCCCAGGCAGCCCTGACCCCTCCCCTTAAAATCAAATTAAAACCAATACAACAAACAAACTAACAAAACAATAAAACAAACAAAAAAAGAGAGTGTTACAAACACACCATAATTAAATTAAATTAAACAAATTCCCGCACCCAACTAAACACCCACCCCACCCCACCCCCTCTTACGCACAGCAAATGAAAAAGCAATGTCATCAAATGATAGTAATGCAGCAGCAACCTTTCATAATCCTCAATCATCGTTAATAGCACAGCATGATCTTGGAATACAGCCTTTTCAAATCAATTGTTTCCTCACAGGAAAGGCAGCTGCTCTCTGTCCATGCAGGCCCTCTCTTTCTCTGGTCCATCGTTCCTTTGGACATTCCCCATCCTCTGCATCATAATCCTTCATCCACCTCTAGATCTTTATGAATCACCTGCACAGTCTATATCTTGTCCAGGGACTGTGGTCTGGGTCAGTCAGAGAACTAGTGACAAGGCTTGGTGCTTGGGGTCAGCTGAATGGGTGCCCAGGGAAGCTCCTGTTCTGGGAGATGGACCTCTGTCTATATGCCTCGCATTGCATGGAGAGAGCAGGAGAAGCGGAAGGAAAGCAGCTGGCAAATGGGAATCCCAGGCGGAAACACCCACCCCAATGGTTCCTTATAATAATGATGTGCTGCCTGATCTCGTGCCTGTCTTCTGACACAGGACTATCCTAATCTGGCACTGACAAAGCTGGATATTCAAGGCAAAGGGATAACTGTACTTAATGAAAAGTTCAACCTTGTAACACTGTCCTAAAGGATCTTCACTCACTCTCAGTGCATTTCGGAGCACAATTCAAACTGCTTTTGCTGATTTTTAAATTGTCATGGTTGCATCTTTCAGGCAACAAAAGTATTGATCTGACATATAGAGATCATTCCTAGTCTATTGGTTCAAGAAGGTTCTGGTGGTTTTACTCTGTGTGATTCAAAGTGGTGTTTTCTCTAGCTGGAACATTTTACCTGATCAGGGAGTTTCCTTTCTGCTGAGAGCAGGTGGTGGGATCAGTTGTTATGAGGTTATGCTGAACCTTCCTTGTTTCTGGGAACCAGAAGAAGCTGGTTTAAACTGGGGTGAGCCAGGCTTGGTATCCAGTCCCAAGGCTACTCGGACACTGAATTGTTTATAAATCGCAGTATTGAAAGGCGCCTGGTCCCGCTTCCTATTCTGCTATTCTCTACTCTGCCTGTGTCTTTCTTACTTGAGTGCTGTTTTGGTATGCTATGTTTTACTGTAAATTCAGTTTTTGGATTGTTATGATTCTTTGCCTTCAGTACTAAATTTATCTGCTGAATGGTTTTTTTTTTTGCTGCCTCTGAGTGTTTTTTCCTACACTGCTAACTATATGTCGGTCTTGGAGATTGTTATGGAGGAGCAAGATCTGTGACCTAAATCCCTAAACTGCCTCGGCCCTGTAGACCTGAAGGAGCGTCTCCACCCCCCATCCTTCAGTCTGAACACTGAGGTCCTCCTCTGAGGGTCTTCTGCTGGTTCCCTCCCTGAAAGAAGTGAGGGTACAGGGAACCAGGCAGAGGGCCTTCTCGGTGGTGGCGCCCGCCCTGTGAAACGCCCTCCCTTCAGAGGTCAAGGAAATGAACAACTATCTGACATTTAGAAGATAGCAGAAGGCAGCCCTGTGTCAGGAAGTTTATAATGTTTGATGTTTTCCTGTTTTTTATGTGTACTGGAAGCTGCCCAGAGTGGCTGGGGAAGCCCAACCAAATGGACTACATATACATATGCAGATGGACTACATTGTATAAATGCTACAATCATTCTTATCATCTTGTGATTTTTTGTAGTTTTTTTGGAATTTGTACTGCAATATTAGCTCAAGAAATGTTATGGGTGGACAAAATCACAGGGTTGCCATAAACTATAATCCCACCCATGAACGCGCATTCACATACATTCTGTAAATTTGGGAAGGTCACACACCTCACCTGTGCTAATACTGGCAGTCTTTGGCCTGCACAGGCACACCCGGTGTGTAGAGCCTCCAGCCACAGGCACTGTCTATCATGAAAATGGGTCCTTTGACTGGGAAGATTCATGCAGTCGCTGTCATCGGATGATGAAGGATTGTATCTCAGCTTGTCAGTCACTCTGACATTGGCTACAAAGAATCAGAGGAACAGAAATGCTTTTGAGGTGCAGCTTCTATATCAATCCTGAGAGCCATTCCATGGACTCTGCACCCCCGTTTCTGATGACAGGTGTACATTATCCTCATCCTCAGTGGAAAAGACAATTAAAGATGGAAGCCTGAGAGAGAGGGAAAGGTTTCTGGCTGCTTCCTGGGTGGGATTGCGGAAACCAAGAGCCGCTTCTGAGAAGGCCTCCCCCCTCCCCTCTTCCCTTCTGGATTTCCTCTTCTCTCCAGGGGACCAAGGAATGGACTGGGCAGAATCGCTGCGTCTGGACAGGGCAGGGGCTTATGGGGTGGGAAGAGGATGGAGGTTGCAGGAAGGAAGGGTGGGGGGACAGGACCCCCACTTTCCAGGGATCCCTCTCTGGTTGCCTTGAAGGGGGGGCATTCCTGGGTGGGAGGGAGAAGCCAAGGCGGCCCCTTCGGAGATTCCTCGTGGGCGCACGATGGAGATGTCTCCCCAAAGACTGGTCTTCCTCCCCCCCCCCATTGCTGCGTTTCCGTGACCCGGGGGTGCCCCCTCCCTTCTCCTCCCACTTCCATGACCCCCTCTCTTTCCCTGAGTCTCCCCTGCACCCAGACGCCCCCTTGGCCCGGCTCATCCCTCGCCATGCGCGACCCATCTCTCCGTCCCTAATGCGCCCCCCAAGACGAGCCGGGGAGGGACAGGGGGGGGGTCTCTATCCAGGCGCCTCCCGCACCCCTTAACCCTTTCCTGGCCCGCTTCTCCGCGCCCCAGGGAGTCCTCGTGGGTGGGCGCCCCATTTCCGCCCCTTCGCAGCACGCGTGCCGGGATCCAGGCCCCACGGAAGGCGCTTGGGGAGCTGGAGGGGGTCTCTGGGTCCTTTTCTCCTCCCTCCCTCCGACCCCTTTACCTCTTTGTCCTCGCTCCCGATCCTCCTTTCCTTTCGTGCAACGTCCACGTGGGTGGGTGGGGATTTACCTGCCGCCCCTCCTCCCCTTTGAGAACGCGCGCCCCCCTAGAGCTACGGGGCAGAGCAGCAATCCGGCGCAGAAGAGCCACTTGCGGGAGAAGCAGGCAGTTTGGGAGTGGGATCACACCCCCCCCCCCATTCCAGGAACAGAAGAGCCGGATTGGAGGAGGAGGAGCAATGTATTGGGGGTGGGATTTGGGATGGTGGGGGCAGGTTGAGAGGAGGATGTGCAGGGAGGGGAGGGAACGTTTGAGTGGGGTGGGGAGGAGAGGAAGGTTTTCCTCCCTTCCTTTAATGGATTGGAGAGCGGGGGAGGGGCTGATCCCGGAGATCCAGCTGCAAAGTGGGTCCCGTCCCGCCTACAAGGTTTACATTGCAAAATGCTCCCCTCCCCCACCCCATGGACTTAGATCCATCCGTGTTTTAGGTCTTGGCGCTGTTCAAACCAGGAATGGGGGGCAGTTAAACGACTCCCCCCAAATCCCAGCTCCCCACCCCAGCCTCTGACTAAGGCCAGGACAATGACCGTGGACACAGGCACCGTCCATGCACAACAGCCAAGAGGCTCAGCAAAGCAGCCCATACAATTGTAGCAAGAAGTGGATACCACGTGTTAACGGAGAAATCTGCGGACGTTACGGACGTGTTGGTATGCTTGGGGGATTATGGCTGCCTTGTGTCACGTCTCCCCCCTTTGATAGTCCTTCCCTCATGGTGTAAGATAAAAGTGGAACGGTGCAGATCTGATGTACGGCTGATTTTCTATGAATTTATAACAGAAGCATTGTGTGTATGTCGTGTTTGTACAAACTGAATGATGGGGGGGGTCCTGCAACACATGATTCCCAGTCCCAAAGAAGGGCAGTGCCAAAGAATGCTCCAACTACCGTACAATTGCACTCATTTCACACACTAGCAAAGTTATGCTTAAAATGCTACAAGGCAGGCTTAAGCAGTATGTGGACTGAGAACTCCCAGAAGTGCAAGCTGGATTTAGAAGAGGCAGAGGAACCAGAGACCAAATTGCAAACATGCGCTGGATTATGGAGAAAGCTAGAGAGTTCCAGAAAGACATCTACTTCTGCTTCATTGACTATGCAAAAGCCTTTGACTGTGTCGACCACAGCAAACTATGGCAAGTTCTTAAAGAAATGGGAGTGCCTGATCACCTCATCTGTCTCCTGAGAAATCTCTATGTGGGACAAGAAGCTACAGTTAGAACTGGATATGGAACAACTGATTGGTTCCAAATTGGGAAAGGAGTATGACAAGGCTGTATATTGTCTCCCTGCTTATTTAACGTAGATGCAGAATTCATCATGCAAAAGGCTGCACTGGATGAATCCTGTAATAAACAAATTAAAGTCTTATATATATAATAAATGTTCATAAATGTACCAACCAAGCACATACATAGATATGTGGACCACATGTCTGGAGAAGCACAGGAAGACCGACCTGAAATCATTTTGACTCCCAAACTGACCAAATGTTTTCTCTGCAAGGAGGGAGGGGGTGAGGGAACCTTCCCATTGTCTCAGGAATTGGGAAATCACCATCTCAAAGGAATGGCCAGACTACCAGGAAAGGGAATCAGATAAGGCATTACCAGATAACCTGGCAGACAGGAAAAATGACAACATTCACATTTCTGTTGCAGACCACCTTTTCTGTGATGCAGGTATGATGTTTGTGGGGGGTGGTCTGGGGTTACACCCCTCTGTGATGTATGGAGGGATGGTCTGGAGCTCCAGGGCAGGGAATTTAAAATGTCTATATAAGGGCTGGCACACCTTGGTTCGGGGTCCTCCTCAGGGGACCACCCTGTTGCAACAGATCAATAAAGATCAGGCTTATGAGCTGCTTTGCTTCTCAATAGTCTCTGGTTGCCTCTGTTATTTCCTCCTACCGATGAAGAGCTTACAAGGGACTCTGTAAAGGGCTCTTGTGTCCCCCATAAGGGAAGAAGGGCAGCTTTATTTACAACAGATGGCACCCCAGATGGGACCTTCGGTTGGCCGGATTCTGGGGGCAAGGAAGGACTGGTGATCCAGTGCGCAGCAGGCCATTTGCCAGGAGGAGCCACCAGTCCTCTAGTGACCCCAGGGTCTGGAAAGAAGTGGAGTTCCAGCGGGGCCAACCAGAGGAAGCAACGCTTGATCAGGCCAGCCTCATATTTATTTATTTAAATAATCTTTATTGATTTAAATTACAAACATATACAAAGAATTTACAATCTCATACTGCAAAAAGAAGATTAAAGAAAAAACAATGAAGAAAAAAAGGAAAGAAGAAAATATTCGTTAATATTGTTCCGGTTTACTCCACAAACAGTATTTGTTGTGTTTACAAGTATCACTCAAGTTCTGCTAATATGGTGTGGTTGGTACAATATGATCTTATATAATCCTTAAATATTCTCCATTCTCCAAGTATTTTCCGGTTCAGTACTCCTCCAACTCTTCCCGTCAGTTTTGCTAGTTGTAAATATTCTAACATGAGTATCTGACAATCTGTAATTATCAGTATTATTTTCCATTTCATCGCCACAAGAATTCTTGCTGCTGTGGTGACATACATGAACAGTGGTCTTATTTCTTTTTTAATTTCTAATGGTAATATGCCTAAAAGAAAGATCTCTGGGTTTTGTAATAAGTGAGTCTGAATAATTTCTTGAACTCAAGAGTTATCCCATAATTGCCTAATGATTGCACAAGTCCACCACATGTATGACTCCACATCTATTTTACATCTCCAGCAAGCCGGTTACCCTCCGTTATACATTTTCACTAGTTTCAAGGGGGTACGACGCCATCTATAGAACATCTTCATGATGTTCTCCCTAAGGTTATAGCATGCTGTGAATTTAATACCTTCCGCAGTCTCTCCCACTTATCCATATATATATATGTTGTATCCAAAATCCTGTGCCTGTTTCACCATAACTGCCTTGACTGGTTCTTCTTTCCCATTCCAAAAGGTAATCATAGATTTTTGAAATATTTTTTCCTTTCATAAAAATTAATTCTCTTTCAAATTTATATGTTTCTTTTGCAATTCCTTGTTTTAAATCCATGGCCAATCTTTGGTGTAACTGAAAATATTGTAACCAATCCGTTAGGACGGCGATTTTTAATTTAATCCTATTTTTTCAATGTAGGCTTGTCTTTATCTATTTCTAGGATTAATCCTAACGTAGGCCAATCTGCTTTCATATTTCTTTTTCTTACTGCCCTGGCTTCTCTTGGTGATGTCCACAAGGGTATTTTTGGCTCAAGTATTCCTTTATATTTATTCCAGATTTTATATCATGATTTTCTTATCACATGGCTCAAAAATCCCCTGTGGACCTTCACTTTTCCGTATATTAAAGAAGCGTGCCATCCAGACTGATTCTCGTGACCTTCCAAGTCTAATAGGTCTGTATCTTTTAGTGTAATCCAGTCTTTTATCCAAACCAATCCTGCCACCACATGGTAAAATTCCAAATCTGGCAATGAAAAACCTCCTATCTCATTTTTATCTGTTAATAACTGGTGTTTAATTCTCAGTTTCCCCCCAGTAGTAATGTATGGAAGTGAGAGCTGGACCATAAAGAAAGCTGATCGCCGAAGAATGGATGCTTTTGAATTCTGGTGCTGGAGGAGACTCTTGAGAGTCCGATGGACGGCAAGAAGATCAAACCTCTCCATTCTGAAGGAAATCAGCCCTGAGTGCTCACTGGAATGACAGGTCCTGAAGCTGAGGCTCCAAGACTTTGGCCACCTCATGAGAAGAGAAGACTCCCTGGAAAAGACCCTGATGTTGGGAAAGATGGAGGGCACAAGGAGAAGGGGACGACAGAGGACGAGATGGTTGGACAGTGTTCTCGAAGCTACCAGCATGAGGGAGGCAGTGGAAGACAGGAGTGCCTGGCGTGCTCTGGTCCAGGGGGTCACGAAGAGGCGGACACGACTAAACAACTAAACAACAACACAATTATCGGTTTCTTTTCACTCCATATGAATCTAGATATTTCCCTTTTCCACTCCCTAAAACAATTCATTTCTCCTAAAATGGGTATTGTTTGGAATAAGAAAATCATGTTGGGGAGGATATTCATTTTCACAACCGAGACTCTTCCCCAGAGTGAGAGTTTGGTCCAGGTTTCCATATTTTTAAAAATTTCTTTCCATACTTTACTAGAATTATCCTCATATAAATTTAAACTTTTATTTGAAATCCAGATCCTTAGGTATTTAACCTTATTTTTAATACCCAGGCCTGTTTCTTTCTTGAAGTTCTTTTTTTCCCTTCCATTGTGAGGGTTTTTGTCAGTAATTTAGTTTTTTTGGTAGTTTATTTTCAGCCACAGGCCTGCCATAAATTAATCTTGTAATCGTGACTCAACTCACGGAAAATGAGAAAAAATTGGTAACAAAACCAAAAGATGAACAAATTAAACAGACTATTAAAATGTTACAAACTCAGTTCTCCATGTTGGTGAACCAAGAAGTGGAATGGAAATTAAAACAAATGAAACAGAAGTATTTTGAATCAGCCAAGAAAACTGGGAAGCTACTGGCATGGCAACTAAGAAAACGTCAAAGTCAAAATATAATTAATAAAATAATTAATTAATAAAATTAGGATAGGAGAACAATTGACGGAAGACCCAAAAGAAATAAGAAGAGCCTTCCAAGGATTCTATAAGGAACTTTACAGGAAAGAAAAGGAAGACATAAATAAAATAAAGAGATACTTGGAAACACATAAAGAAGAAAGAGAACAACTAAATGCCCCAATAACAAAACAGGAAATCCAAAGGTCCATCAAGAGGATGAAACAAGGTAAAGCCCCAGGACCGGATGGGCTTACCTCAAAGTATTACAAAACACTGAGTGAACAGTTGATACCGGTTCTCTGTGAAGTAATGAACTCTATTCTACAAGGAGGAAAAATACCAAATTCCTGGAAGGAGGCATATATAATGTTGATCCCCAAACAAGACACAGATCATTTGAGCGTTAAGAATTTTAGACCAATATCACTGTTAAATAATGATTACAAACTATTTGCGGACATTATGGCAAACAGATCGAAAATAATATTAAATGAGCTAATTCATAAAGACCAAGGAGGTTTTTTACCAGGCAGGCAATTAAAAGATAATGTAAGACATATTATTAATACATTGGAATATTGGGACGCTCAGCAAATTACTTGCAGCGCCTGGAACATAAAGTACACCGCTGATGGTTGTGTGCAAACTTGCAAGTTTCACAGTCCCTTCTCCTGCGATTTGCAACATCTTTCCATCAGCCAGGTGGATCTCACCTTCCTGAGGCTTGAAGGAGATAAAGAGGTGCCGATCCTTCGAGATGTGGCGGGTACAGCCTGAATCAACAACAAAGCTGCCTTTGGCTGTTGGAGCAGTCTTTACAGCAAGCAAACCCTTGTTTTGCACCGGTGTGGGCTTTTGCAGCTTGCCCCCCTGCTGCTCCTGGCCAGCTGACGTGCCTCTAGCCTTTGGTGAAGCTGTGCCAGCAAGCAAAACCTTGCTTTCCACTGGCGTGGGCTTTTGCAGCTTGCCCCCCTGCTTCTGGTCAGCAGACGTGCCTTTAGCCTTTGGTGAAGCAGTGCCAGCAAACAACGCTTTGTTTTTCCCTGGCGCGGGCTCTTCACCCTCCCTCTGCTCCTGGCCATCTGCAGGCGTCTGCGTCTGCCTCTGTTTACCTTTGCCTTTCCGGCCTCTGCAAAGGCGTTGACCTTGGTTCTCACGAGAACCAGAGCTCTCAGCTGCCGACTCCTTGGCTCCCCCTGGAGGCTGGAATGCTGCCTGGGATGACGTGACGGTCAGCTCCCCCTGCAGCTTGCAACCGGTGCCCTCAGCATCCCTGCATTCACTCGCATTCTGGGAAACAGCTAGGACCTCCGATGCAGTCAAACTCTGGGCTGGGATTACTGACTTGTGAGCTTTCATCAAAGCATTCCACATCCCATGTGCAGTGGTGTTGCCAGCCAGCGTCTTAATTTCCTCAAGAGATACGGATAAGACTATTATATCTATCGCCTTCGAATCAGCGGCTTTCCATCTCTCTGTCAGAGGAACCGGGGGGGCCTCACTCACGGTATGCCACACCCTAAACTGACGCAGCAAACTTTCACACCATTTTGCCCAGGTTTCATAATTCTGCCCATGCAACTTAGGACAGTCAGCATTTTCAGAAGCTTGGGAAAACTCCATTCCAGCTTTTATTTGAGCCGTGAGCCTTTTATAAACTTCAGAGACTCCTTATCTTGGCAGCCATTAATCACGAAGCCTCTTTGGCGCAGCTCCCAGGCCAATTAAGCCTTCAGGAGATCAAAGGCTCCTTGCCGAGGTAAAACAGAAAAGCGTCCCTTTCTTTCGCTTTCCCCACAACATACCTCTCTGATGCAGTCTGTTGCAGCATTTACTCTCCTGTAGGTGCTGTGAATCTGGGCCCGAAACCCTTGTTGTTGGGAAACTGCCAGGGAGATATAGTCCATCATGGCCCCAAGCCGATTGCCGGACGTCCATCAATCTCCCGTAGACAGGCAGATCCAGCAGTTAGCGACACGAAGCCTCAGAAACGGATTGCCACATTCCAGGCTTGTGTACACTGTTTATCAGCAGAAACACAGCCGAAAGCTTGCACCGCAGAAGAGCATAATTTACAGACTTTATTTAGCGTAGAACAGAACAAAAGAAAACATGACCGTTCTGTGTCAGCATCTCTGGCCAACTGGCAAAAACGAAAGGAACAACAGCAGAACATAAACATCCTGTGAACAGGACATGCGCAGACTCTGTGACTCCCAAAGCCTGCTCCCTTTTAAGGTGGAACGGAAATATCCTAACAGTGCCCAAAGATTAAGGCTTTCTGGGAAATGATATATAATGAATTGAAAAAGGTATTGAAATATACCTTTCTGAAGAAACCAGAGGCCTTTCTCCTGGGCATGGTCGGCCAATTGGTGCCAAAGAAGGACAGAACATTTTTTATGTATGCAACAACAGCAGCAAGAATACTCATTGCAAAGTATTGGAAGACACAAGATCTACCCACCCTGGAAGAATGGCAGATGAAGGTGATTGACTACATGGAATTGGTGGAAATGACTGGCAGAATCCGAGACCAGGGAGAGGAGTCGTTGAAAGAAGACTGGGAGAAATTTAAAGACTATTTACAGAAATATTGTAAAATTAATGAATGTTAGAAGGATGTTGGATAGAAACTAAGCAGTTTCCAGCTGTAATGCTTTAAGAGATATATATAAAAAAAAAGGTTTCACAAATGGGTAAAAGTTTAATGGTAAGGATTTGCTGAACTAACAAATCGAACTGGAATACAAAGAAGGGAGGTATGAGGAGGTCCGAGGAAATAAGTGTACGGAACTTATGTTACTGATAATTAATGTGTGTTTTTAACTGTTTTTTTATTTTGTATGTTTATTTTTCTTTTTTTTGTTATATCTTAAAAACTTTCAATAAATATCTTTTTTTTTTAAAAAAGGAAAGGGACTCTTTTCCCTAGAGTGTAAGAAGCAGAAAAGGTTGGTGGGACCCCATGGGAAAAAGAGGGAGAAGGACTTTGTAGAGTCCTTCGTAGAGAAGACGAACAACAGTCAGGACAGGAAAGACCTGGGAAAAGGCTAGGGGGGTTTTGTTTTTGTTTTGGATTTGGTTGAAAATTGGGATCCCCACATTCTAAGAGTTCTAACCGCCAGACGCAAAGGCATGTGCTAGTTGCAGCAGGAGGGGGGGTCTCCCTGGATGCTTCAGCAGCCGGCCTCCTCTGGGTCTCCTGGCCCCCTCCTCTCCTACCTCTGAGCCTGAACTGCTCTCTGCCCCAGACTCTTCCCGCTCACCTAACCCAGTTTCCTCCTCAGCTTGCAACACCTCCCCTCCCGGTCTGCTCCCCTTTCTCCCTCTATCTGCTCATTGCCATCCCACCACCAGTCCCTGGGCTCTGAGCCTTCTTCCCTTGTGGGTCCCCCAGCTAGTGCCTCCCCTCCCCCACCAGCCAGTCCATGACAACAACAGCAGCCACAACACTGTGGTCCTCTGGTAGGAAAACTCCCGAGTAGCATGATTGAATAAAAACTTCTGGGACTATGGAAAAATGCTAGCTTCCTCAAACCCCAGAATGAGCAGGAGCTCTGGGGTTGCCCCATGGGGTTCATGAGTGAAGATGGGCCCCCCAGGAGATTTCCCTGGTACCTGCAGCCTCCTTCCCCCTCTTGAAATTAGGCTTGGGGGGACATCTCCCATTCAATTTCAGTATTTCAAGTTTTCTTCAGAACGCGCAGGGCAGGAGGCAGCGATGAAATTCTGGTGAAGAAGCAGTGCTTGGAGATCATGTGGTTGGGGGGGGGTGAGAGAGTTTGGTGCATAAACCAAAGGTACTTTACATATAAAATTATGCTCACTATTCTGAGATGTTGCCTTCATTATTTCATTATTATACAGTTCTACATATAAACACCAGAAGTTTGCATATACCTCATGCTTTTAGGAATGATTTCCTGCTGAGTTCAATGCTCAGAGTGGACTCTGAGAGGAAGACATCCCACACTCCATACATCTAAATGGGTTCTCCCATGTGAGAGTCCCTGGATATACCTTAAATAAAGGTAAAGGTAAAGGGACCCCTGACCATTAGGTCCAGTCGTGACCAACTCTGGGGTTGCGGCGCTCATCTCGCTTTATTGGCTGAGGGAGCCAGGGGACAGCTTCCGGTCATATGGCCATGACTAAGCCGCTTCTGGCGAACCAGAGCAGTGCACGGAAACACCGTTTACCTTCCCGCCGGAGCAGTACCTACTTATCTACTTGCACTTTGACGTGCTTTTGAACTGCTAGGTTGGCAGGAGCAGGGACCGAGCAACGGGAGCTCACCCCGTCACAGGAATTCGAACCGCCGACCTTCTGATTGGCAAGTCCTAGGGTCTATGGTTTAACCCACAGCGCCACTCGAATCCCTGTACTTTAAATACTCCGTTATAAATAAAGCACTGTTTGCAGTCTTTTCATTTAAACTGCTTCTCCTCTTTGAGTTTGTTGATGGTTTGAGGGGTTTCAACTCTTAAAGTTCTTCCTGTCCGGTCCGTGAATCTGTTGATTTTGACTCTGACAGAAGCTCTTACCACACTCGATACATTTAAATGGTTTCTCCCCTGTGTGAGTCCATTGATGTTTTTTAAGGCTTCCATTTTCACTAAAGCTCTTTCCACACTCGATACATTTATATGGTTTCTCCCCTGTGTGAGTACGTTGATGTTTCCTAAGGCTTCCATTTTCACTAAAGCTCTTTCCACACTCGATACATTTTTTTAAAATAATCTTTATTAAAGTTTCAAAAGGTTACAAAAAAAAACAGAAAAACAAAAGAAAACACAAAAAAACAACAAAAAAATTCCACCTTTTAGGTCTCATTTTCAATAACTTCTTTTCATGACTTCCCCACGCCTCCCCTTATTGTATTCCAACTCCAGTTGTTTGTTCAAACAAGTTTTTATCCTTAGTGTCCTAACCATAATTTGTTAATTTACTTAACCATAATTTGTTAATATAATTCTTTATAGTAGGTTTAAACCTTAGTTCATTATTATCCTTAATTTAGTTTATTTAGCAATTTTTAAAATATATACCTTAATCATATATGAAAAAAGAGAAAAGAGATATAAAAACATAAAAAGAGATACCTTTCCTAAGGCTGTCCCTAGTTCCCATCCACGGATTCCCCATTCTTATAATAATAAAGAACATATAATTTTTACACTGCAAAGTAAGAATCAGACCGCCTATGGACTTCTAAACCCCACCCTTCTCTCCCCAGTTTCAGTCCCAAACCAAAGTCCAGCTAGTCCATCTTTTTAGCCTGGTGACCTTACGTCTGAGGCTCTCAAATCTCTCTCAGTCCCTTTCAGCCGGCTTCTTTGGAGGTCTCTCATACTAAATATCCAAGGTCGAAGAGGTACCTTCTCAGTGCTGACCATGTTTCTTCCAGCCAGGCCTACTTGTTTAAAGGTGGAGCTCCAGCTCTGTTTCTTAAGTCTATATGTCCCAAATAGTCCAGCTTTCACCTTGGTCGAATTAGAGTTCATCTTGGCAGATCTCCGGCTCTCTTTTGTCTTCTGTAACATTTCAGCCACCCCTTCTTTCTGCTCCTCCTGTTCAGCAGGTGTCTTTTCCTCCTCTTCAATCTTTGATTTCATTTCTTGTCCAGCTGCCTGTGTTTTGAGCATCAAGTCCCTTTCCAACTCAGTAGGTATATTTTCTGTTAACTTCGGTTTTGTGGGGCTTGTAGACAAAACATGGCCTTGCTCGCTCATCTCTCGCAGCTTTCCCACGAGAAAGATAAGCTCTTGCAAGTCAGCTCGTATTTCCCGACCTAGTTCCATTCTTGTAATGTCCAAGAATCCCCTCTAGAGGGATTCTGGTTACTTAGTATTCTTTTCTCTTCCGATCCAAAAGTCAGATTTATTTGTATCAGTCTTTCTTTACTTTCAATATTTTGTAACAATATAACCGGTTAAAATTTAAGCTTTCGGTTTTTCCCAACTTTGACAGCTAATTTGACAGCTGTCAAAAGTTTTCTGTAGATCCTCAGCAGGCTCTTTTCACGGGTTACTCCCAGGCTTGAGAAAAGTGGTACTTAATCCAAACAAATGAACTCTTGTCCTCCAGCACATTAGCTTAGTCCTTTAAATCCGTGGAATTTATATTTTTTATCCAATCACAACAATTCTTCTCGCAACCTTAGTTGACAGATCCTTGCTTTAAACTGTTGACAATAGGGGGGAGACGGACTTCCCTTTTTTTTTCACCTCCCCCGCTCGTACCAAATCCAAAACCGAATTATTTGTAATCCAATTTCCAAATTACTCACGGGTTGTTGTTCTTGATTTTAAGTCCAAATTTTAGCAGGAAGAAGTCAGCGCTCTCCGACAAATGGCATGCG
Source organism: Podarcis bocagei (assembly GCF_964188305.1). NCBI lineage: Eukaryota > Metazoa > Chordata > Lepidosauria > Squamata > Lacertidae > Podarcis > Podarcis bocagei. Next base: position 4,938,403 of record NC_138135.1, read on the forward strand.
GCTTCGCTCGGCAGGGGAAGCAGTAGACTCACAGCACCACGCCGCACCCCGGCATCCATTCCGTAGCCTTTAAAAAGGCTCCTTCATGAGTCGGGAGGGCGCTAACGGTGCCCGCCGAGTCACCATGTCCATGGGCTCCGTGCCCGTGGTTTTTAAGGGTCCCCGTGTCGCCGGCATGGCAAGACCCAGCCCCCTGTCAAGCCGATTCCCTCCGGAGCTCGGAGGGAATCCGCTATTAGCCGATCGCGCTAACCCGGAAGCTAACACTCGATACATTTAAATGGTTTCTCCCCTGTGTGAGTACGTTGATGTTTCCTAAGGCTTCCATTTTCACTAAAGCTCTTTCCACACTCGATACATTTATATGGTTTCTCCCCTGTGTGAGTCCGTTGATGTCTTCTAAGGCTTCCATTTCCACTAAAGCTCTTTTCACACTCCATACATTTAAATGGCTTCTCCCCTGTGTGAGTCTGTTGATGGGATCTAAGGTGTCCATTCTGACTGAAGTCCTTTCCACACTCCATGCATTTAAATGGTTTCTCCCCTGTGTGAGTCCGTTGATGTGTTCTAAGGCTTCCACTATGACTAAAGCTCTTTCCACACTCGAAACATTTAAATGGTTTCTCCCCTGTGTGAGTCCGTTGATGTTTCCTAAGGCTTCCATTTTCACTAAAGCTCTTTCCACACTCGATACATTTATATGGTTTCTCCCCTGTGTGAGTCCGTTGATGTCTTCTAAGGCATAGATTTTCACTAAAGCTCTTTTCACACTCCATACATTTAAATGGTTTCTCCCCTGTGTGAGTCTGTTGATGGGATCTAAGGTGTCCATTCTGACTGAAGTCCTTTCCACACTCCATGCATTTAAATGGTTTCTCCCCTGTGTGAGTCCGTTGATGTGTTCTAAGGCTTCCATTTTCACTAAAGCTCTTTTCACACTCCATACATTTAAATGGTTTCTCCCCTGTGTGAGTCTGTTGATGGGATCTAAGGTGTCCATTATGACTGAAGTCCTTTCCACACTCCATGCATTTAAATGGTTTCTCCCCTGTGTGAGTCCGTTGATGTTTCCTAAGGCTTCCATTTTCACTAAAGCTCTTTCCACACTCGATACATTTATATGGTTTCTCCCCTGTGTGAGTCCGTTGATGTCTTCTAAGGCTTCCATTTTCACAAAAGCTCTTTTCACACTCCATACATTTAAATGGTTTCTCCCCTGTGTGAGTCCATTGATGTGTTCTAAGGCTTCCACTATCACTAAAGCTCTTTCCACACTCGATACATTTAAATGGTTTCTCCCCTGTGTGAGTCCGTTGATGTTTCCTAAGGCTTCCATTTTCACTAAAGCTCTTTCCACACTCGATACATTTAAATGGTTTCTCCCCTGTGTGAGTACGTTGATGTTTCCTAAGGCTTCCATTTTCACTAAAGCTCTTTCCACACTCGATACATTTATATGGTTTCTCCCCTGTGTGAGTCCGTTGATGTCTTCTAAGGTTTCCACTATGACTAAAGCTCTTTTCACACTCCATACATTTAAATGGTTTCTCCCCTGTGTGAGTCTGTTGATGGGATCTAAGTTGTCCATTCTGACTGAAGTCCTTTCCACACTCCATGCATTTAAATGGTTTCTCCCCTGTGTGAGTCCGTTGATGTATATTGAGGTGTCCACTCTGATTGAAGTTCTTCCCACACTCCCTGCACTTAAAAAGTTTTCTCTCTCTGTGAGTCCGCTGGTGTGTTCTAAGTTTTGCATTGAAAGAGAAGCTCTTTCCACACTCCATACCTTTAAATGGGTTCATTCCTTTTTGTGTTCGTTGATGTGAACTGTGTGTGCTCATTCAGTGAAGCATATTCCACATTTCACACATTTTAATGGCTATTCCTAATGAAACGAAGGGTGCCCTGTCCCCTGCAATTCTGTCTCCTCCATCACCTTTTTCAGAGTGGGAAGAAATGAAATCCTGTTTGGGTTTCAGGAAAGAGAACACAGAAAAAATGGACACATCAACCACCATTAGCATATTCTCTTATTTCAACATCTCCTATATTCTCCCATGTCCTCCCCATGTTCCCAATTTTTAGGAAATGCAAATGGTATGATGTCAAATGGTAGTAATGCATCAGGAACCTTTCATAATCCTCAATCATCTTTAATAACACAGCATGACCTTGGAATGCTGTTGTCCTCTGAGACTGCCTTTCAAATCAAGTGGTTGCCCCCATTTCCACCTCTAGATCTTCATGAATCACCTTCACAATCCCACTGACCTCAGGAGGTCCATATGGACTATTTTGGGAGACCCAGGCCTTCATCTCTTCCAGGGGCTGTGGTCTGGGTCAGTCAGAGAACTAGTGACAAGGCTTGGTGCTTGGAATCAGCTGAATGGGTCTCAGGGAAGCTCCCGTTCTTGGAGATGGACCTCTGTCTACATGACTCACATTGCATGGAGAGAGCAGGAGAAGCAGAAGGAAAGCAGCTGGCACATGGGAATCCCAGGCGGAAGCACCCACCCCAATGGTTCTTTATAATGATGATGTGCTGCCTGATCCTGTGCTTGTCTTCTGACAGGGGACTATCCTAATCTGGCACTGAAAAGCCGGATATTCAAGGCGAGGAGATAACTGTACTTAATGGTAGGTAGACATATTGGTCTTACACAGTTGAAAAAAATAATAAAAAAATAGTCCAGTAGCACCTTAGGGACCAACTAAGTTTGTTTTAGGTATAAGCTTTCATATGCATGCACACTTCCTCTTATAGTGAAGGGTAGTGGGAGATCGTAGTAGGAGTACCCTTCTGAGGAAAACCCCCACCCCCACCTCCCATGATATATACAGGTCTGGTGACATCTGTTTCAGTGTATCTGAAGAAGTGTGCATGCACACAAAAGCTTATACCTAGAACAAACTTAGTTGGTCTCTAAGGTGCTACGGGAATATTTTGTAATTTTTTATTTCAACTGCGTCATATCAACACAGCTACCTACCTGAATCTAGATGTCATGGGGTGTTTGGGATAAGTAGTTCCTTGGCTGGGGGACATGTCCTGCACCTTCTGGGGTAATTTTTCCACCCTTGGTCCCCACCCTGCACTCAGTTCTCACCTGTGGCTTCCAGAAGCTGTCAGCATGCAACAGGGGTTCAAGCAACGGCTTCAACCGGCCGGCTAAACCAGGTGAGGAAAGCTGATAGGTCTCAAATCCTTGGGGGGCTGGGGAATTCTGCTGCACCTGAAGTCAAGCCCTGGTTGATGGAGAGGAGGAGAACAACCGTGAATCCCACAGTCCAGAAGGCAGATTCTGCCCGTGCTGAAGAGGAAAGTGAAGGGCAGATGGGGCACGTCCACTTGGAGGTTTGTTATCTAGTCCCAGGGTTACTCTGACCTTGAATTACATATAAATTACAGTATTGAAATGTGCCTGCTCCCACTTCCTATTCTGATATTACTCTACTCTGTTTGTCTGTTTCTTACTTGAGTGCTGTTTTGGTATGCTCAGGGTTTTACTGTCAGTTACTTTTTTTGTGTGTGGATCCTGTTATGCTTCTCTGTCTTCAGTAATAAATTTCTCAGCTGAATTATTTTTTTGCTGCCTCTGTCTTTTCTCCTATACAACGATCATTATGGAGGAGCAAGATCTGCAACCCAAAGCCCTCACCAGCCTCGGCCCTGTGGACGTGAAGGAGCATCTTCACCCACATCGTTCAGTCCGGACAGGGAGGTCCGCCTCCGAGGGTCTTCTGCTGGTTCCCTTGCTGTTAGAAGTGAAGTTCCAGGGAACCAGGCAGAGGGCCTCCTGCCACATGGGATGCCCACCCTTCTATGGGCAAGGAAGTAGGCAACCATCTGACATTTAGAAGACAGCTGTATCAGGAGGTTTTTAATGTTTGATGTTTTACTGTCTTGTACAGTATATGTACTGTAGGGATGCGAGTGGCGCTGTGGGTTAAACCACAGAGCCTACGACCTGCCGATTAGAAGGTCGGCAGTTTGAATCCCCGCGATGGGCTGAGTTCCCGTTGCTCGGTCCCTGCTCCTGCCAACCTAGCAGTTCGAAAGCACGTCAAACTGCAAGTAGATAAATAGATACCACTCCGGTGGGAAGGTAAACGGCGTTTCTGTGCACTGCTCTGGTTTGCCAGAAGCGGCTTAGTCATGCTGGCCACATGACCCAGAAGCTGTATGCCGGCTCCCCGACCAGTAAAGTGAGATGAGCGCTGCAACCCCAGAGTCGGCCACGACTGTACCTAATGGGCAGGGGCCACTTTACCTTTACCTATATGCACTGTAAGCTGCCCAGAGTGGCTGGGGGGGAAATACTAATACTATAACTTCTAGAGTGGTACCTCGGGTTACAGGCACTTTAGGTTACAGACTCTGCTAACCCAGAAATAGTACCTTTAATTAAGAACTTTGCTTCAGGATGAGGACAGAAATCGTGCTCCGGCAGCGTGGTGGCCCCATTAGCTAAAGTTAATGTTCAGGTTAAGAACAGTTTCAGATTAAGAACGGAGCTGTAGAACGAATTCAGTTCTTCACCCGAAATACCACTGTACTATTATTATTATCTTGTGATTTTTTTGTAGTTATTTTGTAATTCGTACTGCAATATCAGCTCACGAATTGTTATGGGTGGAGAAAATCACAGGGTTTCCGTAAACTATAATCCCACCCACACACTCTCATTCACATACAGTCTGTAAATTTGGGAATGACACACACTTCACCTGTGCTAATACTGGCAGTCTTTGGCCTGCACAGGCACACCCGGTGTGTAGAGCCTCCAGCCACAGGCACTGTCTATCATGAAAATGGGTCCTTTGACTGGGAAGATTCATGCAGTCACTGTCATCGGATCTCAGCTTGTCAGTCACTCTGACATTGCCTACAAAGAATAGGGGGAACAGAAATACTTTTGAGGTGCAACTTCTGTATCAATCCTGAGAGCCATTCCATGGACTCTGCACCCCTGTTTCTGATGACAGGTGTACATTATCCTCATCCTCAGTGGAAAAGACAATAATGATAGAAGCCTGAGAGAGAGGAAAAGGTTTCTGGCTGCTTCCTGGGTTGGATTGCGGAAACAAAGAGCCGCTTCTGAGAAGGCCCCTCCTCTCCCCTCCCCTCTTCCTCTCCGGATTTCCTCTCCTCTCCAGGGGACTAATGGTTGGACTGGGCAGAATCGCTGCGTCCGGACAGGGCAGGGACTTATGGGGTGGGAAGAGGATGGAGATTGCAGGAAGGCGAGGGACGGGGCCTGGACCCCCACTTTCCAGGGATCCCTCTCTGGTAGCCTCGAAGGGGGGGGGGCGATTGCTGGGCGGGAGGGAGAAGCCAAGGCTTCCCCAAGGAAGCCACGATGGAGACGCCCCCCCCCAAAGACTGGTCTTCCTATCTCCCTCCCTCCCCCATTGCTGCGCTTCCCTGACTCGGGGATGCCCCCTCCCTTATCCCCCTACTTCCCCGACCCCCTCCCTTTCTCCCGGAGTCTCCCCTGCATCCAGACGACCCCTTGGCTCACCCCTTGCCAGGCGCGACCCATCTCTCCGCCCCTTTTGCCCCCCCCCTAAGACGAGCCCGGGAGAGACAGGGGGGTCTCTATCCTGGCTTCTCTCCGCGCCCCAGGGATGCCTGCGCGGGGGGAACGGGGCCAGGGAGTCCTCGTGGGTGGGCGCCCCATATTCGCCCCTTCGCAGCACGCGTTCCGGAATCCAGGCCCCACAGAAGGCGCTTGGGGGAGCTGGAAGGGTCTCTGGGTCCTTTTCTCCCCTCCCCCCCCCGCGACCCCTTTACCTCTTTGTCCTCGCTCCCGATTCTCCTTTCCTGCAACATCCACGGGGGGGGGGCCTGCCTTCTCCCTCCCCTTTCCGAAAGCGCCTCCCTAGAGCTACGGGGCAGAGCAGCAATCCGGAGTGAATTGCTGGGAGAAGCAGGCAGTTTGGGAGGGGGGCTCACCCCCCCCATTCCCGGAGCAGAAGCCGGATTGGAGGAGGAGGAAGAAGGGGTAGGATGTTTGGGCGCGGGATCTGGGGTTGTGGGGGCGGGGTGAGAGGAGGATGTGCCGGGAGGGGAGGGAAAGAATTTGGGGGGGGGAGAGGAAGGTTCCTCCCTCCCGTCTTCCTTCTGGGGATCAGGTGAGCGGGGGAGGGGCTGATCCCGGAGATCCAGCTGCAAAGAGGGGTCCCCCCCACGTGCAACATCTTCCCCTCCCCTCCCCCTCCCACACCCCACGAGCTAAGATCCCTCCGTGTTTTAGGTATTGGTGCTGTTCAAACCAGGAATGGAGGGGGGCAGCTAAACGACTCCCCTCAAATTTCCGTGGGAAATGGGGAGAAAAAATTGTGGGGGGAAACCCCATGTCATATCGATGAATACCTGCCGGAGGAGTTTCATAGCAGGTTCCCAAGGAAGCCCAAACCCCTTGGTAGGTTCTGGAGAGAGCAATTTGGCACCACGGGGGATGAAGAAGAGTTTGAGGGGTGGCCAGCCTCAGAAGAGGAGGAAGGAGGGGAAGCCGAGGAAGAGGAATCCGACTGGGGAGATTGGGCAGTGGAAGGAGATAGCAACAGATGGAGAGCGGTGTTTGAATCCTCTGAGGAAGGGGAGAGCTCTTTCGAGGGGTTTCCTGCATCGCCTTCCGAGGAACGGAGGGGAGAGGGGGAGGGCCCTGGGAGGGAGGTGGATGTCAGGGAACTGCCATCAGAGGGAAGAGGAGAGGAAAGTTGCTCCAGTGATGCAGGGGAGGGAACTAGCAAGGAGAGAGAGAGGGTTCCCACGGGGGAAAGAAATCCAGGGGACACCAGGGAGAAAGGGGAAGCCGAGAGCAAGGCGGAGGGGAGGCTCAGAGACTCTTCCAGTGAAATCAGTGGAGAGAGCACAGGACCTCCGCTTGGCACGCCAACGCTGCGCAGAAGGCTTCCACGCAGGGAATCTAGGCGGAGACTTGGAGTCAAACAACTCCTATGTTGGCGCAAATTTAGGTCCCGCCCACTGATGGATTCTGCCAGTGACTAAGACAGTCGCGTTTCAAGGGCTGTCAACCGGGGAAAGTTTTAGCTACACGGCTAGCTTGGAGCAGTTTGCAGTTTACGCACAAGCAACCCCAATTCCCATTACAACCGGTATAAAATTTACGGCATGTAATGCCTTAAGAGAGAATATTATGAAAATGATTTATAGGTGGTACATGACCACAGTCAAGCTTGCAAAAATTTATCACTTGCCCGATAATAAATGTTGGAAATGTAAAGAAACTGAAGGCACTTTTTTTCACCTTTGGTGGACGTGTCCGAAGATTAAGGACTTCTGGGAAATGATATATAATGAAATGAAAAAGGTACTTAAATGTACTTTCCCTAAGAAACCAGAGGCCTTTCTCTTGAGCATTGTCGGCCAATTGGTGTCAAAGAAGGATAGAACTTTTTTTATGTACGCTACAACAGCAGCAAGAATACTCATCGCTAAGTATTGGAAGACACAAGAGCTACCCACTCTGGAAGAATGGCAGATGAAGGTGATAGACTACATGGGACTGGCAGAAATGACTGGCAGAATCCGAGACCAGGGAAAAGAGGCGGCAGGAGAAGATTGGAAGAAATTCAAAATTTATCTTAAGAAATATTGTAAAGTTAATGAGTGTTAAAATGTTGTGGTTATAGAAAGTAAGGGATTACAACTGAAAAAGTTTAAGTAAAAGAAAAGGAAAGGAAAGGAAACAATTAGACGAAATTAAGGGGAAGGATTTGCTGAAACAAATTTGGAAATTGGAATGCAGAAAGGGGAGGTATGGGGAAGTCAGCGAAATAAGTTTTAAGAAAATTGGATATGAAATTATATAGGTATGTTTGCTTTTGTCTGTTTTTTTGTGTTTGTATGTTTGTATTGTGTATTGTGTATTGTTTGTGTTAATATAAATTGTGAAAATTCAATAAAAATTTATTTAAAAAACACAAAAACTGGGAAAGATGGAAAGGATTTGCTGAAATAGCTAATTGAACTAGAATACAAAAAAGGGAGGTTTGAGGAGGTCGTCGAAACAAGTAAATGAAAGATAAGATATGAAAATATTGGATGTGTTTTTAATTGTTTCTGTCTTTGTTTTTGTTTTGTTAAGATAAGCAGTGGTTGGTTTTTTTTGCTTTTTATGTATTGTATTGTATTGTTTTGCTTTGTTTAACTCTTTTTCTTTTTATAATTATTAAATTCTTAATAAATATTATTTTTTAAAAAATAAAATAAACAGAAACGATTCCTAGACAGGAAAGTAAGACGGGGGGGGGGCAGGGTCCTCCAGAGCGAAAGCCCTATCCCTCCCTTTCCTGCAAGAAATCGGGCGTGTGGGGGTCCCGTTGGTTCGGCTCTGCAGAGGCTGCCTGGGGGCGCCTGCTGGGATCCGGTGAGTCTCCTCTCTCCCAGGATAGGGCCCAGGGGAGAGCGGGGGTCCCAGCACTGCATGGCGAGAGGGGGCAAGTCAGGGCACGGAGGGTCACAGGAGGGCGGCAGCTCTGCTCTTCCTTTGCATGGATGCGCTGCTGGCCCCTTGGGGAGGGGTCTGGGGTCCAGGAGCGGGGAAATGCATGCAGAGAAACCCCATTCGGATGTATGGGTCAGTCCCCTTGTATAATGCAGGCTGTCCGTGGATGGAAACATTCAGACATGAAATATACCCTTGTACCTAAAACCTCACCTGTGCAAGGAAGGAAGGAAGAAGGAAGGAAGGAGAGCAGAGAGGAGAAAGTGCTTCCTCTTGCAGGGCAGAGTAAAACCTGTGGAACTGCCTCCCACAAGAGCCAGGGAGGCCACCAATCAAGGTGGCTTTAAAAGAGGAGGAGACCAATCTGTGGAGGAGGAGGAGGAGAGGGGGATGGGGGAATCCTCTTCTCTGTCTCCCCTATAGGGGGCAGCCCTGTGGCCTTATCCTGCAGGGCCCATTTTCTCCTCCAGTGCTCAGTTCCTCCAGATGCAAGCGTGGCCTCTGAGATTGCTGTGGGTTGGACTAGATGATTCTTGGGGTGCCATCCACCTCTATAGTTCCATGAAAGCACTACTGGAGGTCTCACAAGCCAAGGCACTGAGAGCAGGAGAGGTCCTGCTGGAAAGGAAACAACAAGTGCAACGGTTTTTAAAACAGGAATCCAATGTGTTAGTTGTGGGGGGACTCAGGGGGGAGGGGTAGTCCCCTGGATGCCACCTTGATCTCCTTGGGCAAAGAGGTGGGAGAGAAATGCCATTCATAAAGAGAGGCAGCCCAGCCAATCATCTGGCTGCTGTGTTTTGGACCAGTTCCCAAGTCGCCTTCAAGGGCAGTTCCACACAGAGAGCGTTGCAACCATCCCATCTGGTGCAGAGCAGGAAAGACCAGGACCAAGTCTGGGACTGGGACTGTGGGTGGCAAACTACCCTGAGCAGGATATGGGCCCCTGAGCCTCAAACGACCATGATGGACCCAGGCGTCCCCAAGTATTCATGACGGGGGAGGGGGGGAGTGTTGGGCAATGTAACATCATCATCATGATTGTCAGTTCCCTGCTCATCATCTGAATGTCCAAGAGCAGATTAATAAGAACTGTTGAAATAAGCAATAAGAACAGTTGAAAACACATGGCACACATAGAAAGGTGAGTCCCACTTTATTTGTTTTTGAGTGCTGTCCTTTGACCCCACCCACATGTCATTTGGCCCTCAGGAGTTAGCCAGGTAAGGGAATAAATGTGCTCTGACATGGGTTTGGGCAGGAGAGCAACTCTTGAGGAACCCTTACTTACCGTATTTCTCTCTCCATAAGACACACTTTTTTTCTTTTTCTTATAAAATATTTATTAAAGGTTTTAAACAATATAACACCATACACATACACAACCCAAAAGCAATAAAAAACACCATCACCAAAGTGAGAAAAAACATAGGAAAAAAGAAAAAACAACCGACAAAAAATCATGTGAAAGACATAAAACATAGTTAGACTTCATGAACCAAATTTCCATAACCCTCTTTTCTGACTCCCTCACATCTCCCTTTTCTGTGTTCCCATTTATAAAATCAGTTCAGCAATACTTCACCTTCTCTCAAAACTTGTTTTAAATTATACGTTTCAACTATTATGTCTCCAGTTTGCCCTTTGTTATCAAATATTTGACTATTTAAGCTTGACATAATATTATTCAAAATTCACCTTTGTTCTTATAGTTTAGTTATTTTCATGCTCCTTTCCGCTAAGTCACTAATGCCATGTTATCTTAATATCCTGCATCATTCTAGCATTCATACAATTTACAATACTTTTGCAAATAGTCCTTAATTTTTTTCCAATCCTCTTCCGTTTGTTCTTCTCCGAGGTCTCGGATTCTGCCAGTCATTTCTGCCAGTTCCATGTAGTCTATCAGTTGCATCTGCCATTCTTCCAGGGTGGGCAAATCTTGTGTCTTCCAATATTTTGCGATAAGTATCCTTGCTGCTGTTACTGCATACATAAAAAAGGTTCCATAAGACACACTTTTTGCCTCCTAAAAAGGGGAAAGGTGTGTGCATCTTATGGAGCGGATGCAGGCGGGAGGCAGGTGAGAAACGCCCCCAAGAGCTGCACATATGCTCCGCGCCGCTCTTGCAAGCTTTTCCCAGAGGAGGGAGGAGGAACTGACGCGGCCAGTCAGTCCCTTCTCCCTCCTCGTAGAAAAGCCCACAGTTGCCGCACACCCTTTAAAGAGGATGCGGCTCTTGCTGGCTTTTGTGGGAGGTGGGGGAAGGGACAGAGGGCAGCCCCTCAGTCCCTTCCTCCACCTCCCGGAAAAGCCCCCAAGAGCCACACTCCCTTTCACTAGCCGCGTGGAGAATGTGTGCGGCTTTTCCCACCTGGGGAAAAGCCTGCAAGCGTGACACACACGCTCCACACAGCTCATGAAAGGGAGCGCTGAGCAGAGCCTGGGATTTTCTTGCATTCCCCTTCTAAAAACTAGGTGTGCCTTATAGTCAGGTGCATCTTATGGAGCGAAAAATACATTTTCCTTCTCCTTTCTAAAGAAACCTCAGAGTCTGAGTTGTGGTGCAGTCCAGAGCTGACTCTTCCAAGACTCATACATACTTCCTCACGGAAAATTTTTCTCCTCCAGGCAATATGTCAGTTTTGTAACAGAACAATGTACAGTGGTACTTGGGTTAAGAACTTAATTCGTTCTGGAGGTCCGTTCTTGACCTGAAACTGTTCTTAACTTGAGGTACCACTTTAGCTAATGGGGCCTCCCACTGCCACTGCAGTGCAATTTCTGTTCTCATCCTGAAGCAAAGTTCTTAACCCGAGGTACCATTTCTGGGTTAGCGGAGTCTGTAACCTGAAGTGCCTGTAACCTGAGGTACCACTGTTTTTGCTTTGTAGAATTTCCTAGCACCTCTAATTCAGACAGACAAAACTTGGCAGAAGATCAAGGGGTTCCTTCATCTCTCTTGGAGTCTTCCTGAGAGCAGAGATGGATGAGAAAAACTCAGCTGGCCCTGAAGCAGGAAGAGATCATGTCATCAGAACTGGGAGCAGTGGGGGATTCTGGGAAAAAAACTGTGCAGAAGATCCTGGGTGAGGAGGACACTCTCCGCTCAGAGGTGCAGAGCCAGCAGTTCAGGCAGTTCTGCTTCCAGGAGGCCAAAGGACCTCGAGAGGTTTGCTGCCGACTCTACAACCTTTACCATCAATGGCTGAAGCCAGAAAGGCACACGAAAGCTGAGATGCTGGACCTGGTGATCTTGGAGCAGTTCCTGGCTGTCCTTCCACCAGAGATGGAGAGCTGGGTGAGGGAATGTGGAGCAGAGACCAGTTCCCAGGCAGTGGCCCTGGCCCAGGGGTCTGCAACCCGTGGCTCCGGAGCCGCATGTGGCTCTTTTACACCTTTGCTGCGGCTCCGGGGCGGATACTAGCGAGGGGAGGAGGCGCATTGTGCGCCCCGACACTCCCCACTGTGGCGGGCGCTGTACTGGCTGTGATGTTGCATGGGGGCGATGCGTGCATTAGTCACGCACCGTCCCAACGTCACCTTCCCGCCCGCTGTCAGATCAGAGGGCAGCGGCGTGCATGCTTTAAATGTCACAATGGTTTTGCGGCTCCCAGGTTTTGTTTTTTTCTTCGGAAACGGGTCCAAGTGGCTCTTTTTGTCTTAAAGGTTGCAGACCCCTGCCCTGGCCGAAGGTTTCCTCCTGAGTCAGGCAGAGGAGAGGAAGCAGGCAGAGCAGCAGGTGAGAGAGACTTTCCTCTGGATACTCCCAAGGGGCTCCGAACAGGAAGGAGAACATCCCCAAAAGCTCTACTAATGGCCCATCCTTTTTTTGGAAAGCAGCCACTGAATGTTATCAGATTGCCCTTAGGTTTTTGCCTCTGTCATTCCTTTTCTAACCCTTCTTCATATTCTCTGTTTCGAAACTTTGTTGCTATTCCAGAGACAGGATCTGATTGCAGAAATGGGCCCAGATTCCTCTGAGACCAAAAGGATTCTGTTGGACACGAGAGTAAGGCTGCTGGGTAAGGAAGGAGTCCGTTCTCTGTTTGGTCACTTTCTGTGGATATCAAAACGAATTCATGGGTTCTTGTCATCTTTTTGGGGGGCAGGACACTTGGGGCACCAAGTAAGGGAGATGTATTTTTTAACCCAACTAAATTATGAAATGGGTCCAAATGTCCATATGCACTCAGAAGGTGAGACTTTTTTGGGAGCAGCTGCACTCCTGGCTTCCCACTTACCTCTGTCTCTTGCAGGTGACCAGATGATGCCAGCAAGATCTCCTCATCCATCTATTCCTGGTGGGGAAGGAGAAGCAACAGCTGTGGAAACAGCTCAGGTAGAGGGAGGGAGCCCTGTGGGGAAGGGGGCTGAGGGGTGGGGCAGCCAGGGTGTCTCTGGCCCCCAAGGAATCTCCTCTTGGCTTCTGTCCAAGCTTCTCTGAAGGCATCTTTGTCAAGGGCAGCCTAGACAGAAGCCAAGAGGCTGGGAATGCCATTTGAGAAGCTTCATGTGCTGAGAATAAGGAACAGCCACCTTGCCTTAACTCACCTTCTGACGGTCAATAGGATGATTCATAAGTCATTGTAGTTTTATTTCTAGAGTTATCATTGAATGCTAAAATAGGCTTCTAAGCAGTTCATCAAGCCTCAAAAATAGTTCCCAGGAATCACCTATCTTGCACAATGGGGTTTCCCCACCTTCTCCTCCCCCTTTTAATGCGCAGAAATAAACAGCAATGTGTGGCAGACAACCTTAGTGCTGTCTAAAAAGGACCTTTCTCTTTCTCTCTTAGGGTCCAGTGTGCTTTGAAGATGTTGCTGTTCATTTCACAGATGAGGAATGGGCGTTGCTGGATCCTGACCAGAGAGCTCTGCATAAGGAAGTCATGGAGGAGAATCACAGGATTGTGGCCTGTCTCAGTAAGGCTCCCTTGTGGATCATGACCTCTGTTTAGAAATTCCATGCATATCTCTCTCTGATAAGCCTCCCTGGTTTTGAGGGAGGTCTGCAGGGCCACTTGCAGCACCTGGGATTCTAATACCCCCCAAACTCACCTTAAATGGAGGGCTATTGACTGTTTTGACCATGGACATGATCAAGCCAACATAGACATTGCTGAGAATGAAATGGGAACATGCTGGGAATTTGAGGTCAGGAGAACACATCTTTGTTGACACTGTCCTGCCTTCTATTGCCCAAAATCTTCCTGATATGGAGCATATGGAAGACATTGAGGGTTTTTTTCCCCTAATGGTTGTAATTGCCCACAATTCACTTCACAAACTGCTTGCTCAACGCACAATCCTGATAGACCTTCCTCTTGGCATTGAAGAGTTAGTAACACATTTGCCTTGCCAATACACTTGTCCAGGTCAGCATCGATGAAGAGGTTGTTGGTTATGGTAGAACCTCCTAGGGAGACAAAATCATCCACCACCTCCAGTGTCTGAAACTCCCATAGGCGCATTTTGCAACAGGGAATTTCATAGACACGAGCAGTTTCTGAGCTCTGCGCGCAGTACTGCACCTAAGATTTCAGACTAAAACTGCAGAGTGGAAGGAAAGGAGGACCTTTTTCTGCCTCCCCACTTCCAGCTACTCTCTGAAGGCTGAAGGAGAGACCTGTCAAGGTGGTGTCTGCTCTTCGCAATAAACACCCTCTGCTCACTCAGAGAGATATTTACAGTTCTTTCTTTACATATGTACGAACAGCTACAGTTCAAAATCATGCATCTGAATCTGACCAGTCAGATTTGGGGAGTGGCTTCCTTCGGCTCCTTCTCCAACCCAGCAGATGTGGGAATCTCGCAAGACGTCTTTGATTCTCTCCTCGCCTGTGCCAAAGGCACCGCTTCCCCTTCTGTTCCTGAACTCCCTGGTTGGTGGCAGGGCTCTCCAGTACTGCAGAGCCCTGACACCACTTGACTGCTCTCTGCCTTCTCCTCCCCTACTTTGTCCATCATTTCCCTGTTTTCCCTGTCTGACTGTCCCCGCTCTGATACTCCCCCTTCCATTGACCCAAGGGCTCTCTGTCCCGTGACATCACCCCCCCTAAGCCCCCCCCGATCTGTCTCGCTTTCAATGTCTTCTGAGGATCTGAAACCTACAAGTGGTGATATACCTGTGGGTGCGTGAATTGTGTTATTGTATGCAAACTCTGCCAGACTCAATTTCCTCAAAACTTTTCTCTCTGTTCTCCCCTTGCCTGTCTGTCCCATGACAAGACCTTCTTAAAAAATTGGGGAGTGGGGGGTGGGCAGCGGAAGGGCTAGACCACGTGAAAAATTAACATATTATTTTAGCTGCTGTTCATTCCTTTTCAGCTTTGTATTCTTGTTATAAAAGAGTGCGCCTAGACATTCGTTGTTGCGCCTGTATCCTCGGTTTAAGGTACCTTTAGCTCCTGGCTGTCCTATCTCTGTTTCTAACACTGACCACCTCTAGTGTGTGGTCACCAATGTTGATGCATGGAATTCTTCCTCTATCACAAGGGTTAGAGATCAATATTCAATACAGTAGCACTCCCATTTCTTCCTACAGTTCTAATCCATTTCTTTCTTCATTGCAGGTGATGATGATTTGGAAATTGAGAAAGAGGATGCCCATGACAGAATCCACACAGTGGAGAAGCCATTGCCACTCTTGGAGTGTGGAGAGAGCTTCAGTCACAGCTCCCATTCGACTACCCACCAAAGAAATGCTATTGGGAAGAAACCCAACGGGCAGGGGTACCTTTACCTTTACCTTACCTTATCGTACCACAAATATGCATGCCAGCCAAATGCTTTATTAAGGTAAAGGTAAAGGTACCCCTGCCCGTAAGGGCCAGTCTTGACAGACTCTAGGGTTGTGTGCCCATCTCACTCAAGAGGCCGGGGGCCAGCGCTGCCCGGAGACACTTCCGGGTCACGTCGCCAGCGTGACATCGCTGCTCTGACGAGCCAGAGCCGCACACGGAAACGCCATTTACCTTCCCGCTAGTAAGCGGTCCCTATTTATCTACTTGCACCCGGGAGTGCTTTCGAACTGCTAGGTTGGCAGACGCTGGGACTGAACAACGGGAGCACACCCCGCCGCGGGGATTCGAACCGCCGACCTTTCGATCGGCAAGCCCTAGGCACTGAGGCTTTTACCCACAGCACCACCCGCGTCCCTACAGCGCCACCCGCATCCCTAAATGCGTTATTAAAACCTTCTAAATCCAACACGTCTGTGTTTTCAAGAAGCAGCCATTCTCTCAGCCACCAAAAAGCAGCTGATTCATAATAAAGTTTAAGGTCTGGCAGGGCAAATCCACCTCTTTCTTTAGCATCGGTTAATATCTTAAATTTTATTCGAGGCTTCTTGCCCTCCCAAACAAATATGGAAATACCTTTCTGCCACTTCTTGAAACAATCCATCTTATCTAAGATTTGCAATGTTTGAAACAGAAACAACATCCTTGGCAGCACGTTCATTTTTATCACAGCAATTCGGCCTAACAATGATAACTTCAAATTTGACCATACTTCTAAATCCTTTTTCACTTCAGACCAACATTTTTCATAGTTATCCTTAAATAAATTCACATTTTTTGCAGTCATTTTAACCCCTAAGTATTTCACTTTCTTAACTAATGTTAATCCTGTCTCCTCCTGAAATTTCTCTCTCATTCACAGTTAAGTTTTTCTCTAAAACCTTAGTTTTCATCTTGTTCAACTTAAAACCTGCTACCTGTCCAAATTCTTGTATCAATTCCAGTACCCTTTTAGTACTAGATTCTGGCTCCTGTAGAGTCGATACTAAGTCATCAGCAAATGCTTTCAGTTTGTACTGTTTAGCTCCCACTTGTATACCTTTAACCTCTTGGTCCTTTCTAATCATATTTAACAAAACCTCAAGGAACGATATAAAAAGCAATGGAGAAATTGGACAGCTTTGTTGTGTCCCTTTCTCAATCTTAAACTCTTCTGTCACTACATTGTTCACAATTAATTTAGCCTTTTGTTCAGAATAAATTGCACCTATACCATTTTCAAAACTTTGGCCTACCCAAGCTTGTTTAATCTTCCACCTGACAGCCCTTCCTGTTCCTCAGAAGGCTTGGTTTCCCAAAACTTAATTGTCTTGCTCACCCCCCTCTGCACACCTTCCAGCTTGTCAAAATCCTTCTTAAATTGGGGCACCCAGAACTGGACACAGGACTCCAGGTGTGGTCTGAACAAGGCAGAAGAAAGTGGGGCTATTAGTTTTCTTGATCTGGACACTTGACTTCTTTGGACGCAGCCTAGAATAACAGCCTATTTCGCTGATGTTGACTCATGTTAGTCTTGTGGTCCACTAAGACTCCAGGTCATTTCCACATGTACTACTGGCAAGCCTGGTATGTCCCATCTTATATTTGTGCAGCTGATTCGTCTTGCCTAAGAGCAGAATCTTACCTTTCTTCTTAGTGAAATTTATTGGTTGCCTTTATATACCACCTGTTTCTTCAAGGAGCTCAGTGTGGTCTTAAGTCATTCTCTCCCTCATTGTTTAATCCTGACAACAACCCTGTGAGGTAGGTTGGGCTGTGAAGCCATCACCCAGTGACTGAGTGGAGATTGGAACCCAGGTCTCCCTGGTCCTAGTCCAAAACTCTTAAGCACTGCACCCCATTGGCTCTCGAATGAGACTCTTAGAAAGTGCATGCATGCGCATTTCCCGAATTTTGCATTTCAGTACATTTCAGTGCAATGTCTTGGTGTTTGTATTTAAAGTTTTATATGCATGTATCAATGACATTAATATAATAATGGTAATTACAGTAGAAGAGTAAATTTTAGGAAATGCTAGATGGTGATAGGGGTAGTTTGGAATGCTGGGATTGAGCAATTGAACGGATCAATTTCCACGTAAATCACAAGATCTAAAATATAAAAACAAAACACAACACCAACAACCCCCCCCAAAACCCCCAAATTCAAGAGTCTGTTCAGCAGCCTCAGCTTTTGCAGCTGGCATCAATCCTGGCTCTTCCCTCCCAGGCTAGGTGGAAAAGGTCTCTAAGGAGAGAGCCCGTCTTCTGGGACTTGCAGCCAAGATGGTTGGCTGCAACCATTGGAGGGTGGAATGGAATGGGACAGTGGTGGCAATTGTGGAGCAGGGTTGGTTAGACCTGTAGTAGAGAAACAGCATTATAATCCCCGTTGTTGCAGCTGTAGTAAAGTTTCAAAAGAAAAAGAAAAGAAATGAGAACATTTGAAACCACATGTTTATGTCTATTTTTTAAATAAATCAGTTTAATGAATCAATGCACACTTCCTCCTCTGTTATGTTTGGGGTGAAGTGTTGAAGAGTTCTCTGTGGTGGCAACAGGAATAAAGGGGAGTTTGGCGGAAGATCCATCTCCTAGCCGTGCACCTTGAATGAAACGGGAAGGTGGCCCAGGGATGGGTGGGCAGGGCCAGAGCCCCTCTGAGCAAAGGCGGTGGGGGCTCAACATGGGGAGATAAACTAGAGGACACTCGGAGAGTACAAAGCGCTTCATAAAAACCAACTCTGCTGTCTTTACAACATCCCTATGAGGTGGACCTGTAGCCTTTCCCCATTAATGTGGGAAGTCGAAGAGAGGAGGAGGAGAGCAGAGAGGGGCGTGAAGCAGAGGCTCTGTCCCTCTGCCCTCTTGCAAGTTGCACACACACAATGCGCTCTGATTTGCACTGCTCATTCACATCTGTTTTAGGCCCCCAGGCATTTACTGGAACGGTCTAGGTCAGGGGTCTGCACCCTTTAAGACAAAAAGAGCCGCTTGGACCCGTTCCCGAAAAAACAACAACAACTGGGAGCCGCAAAAACATTGCAACATTTAAAACAAATATAACACTGCATATATTGTTTCTGGCCTTAATGCTATATATACAGGATCGTGCAGTCAGCTGTCAATCTCAAGAAAAAAGGACAAATTAATAGCTAATTAAAATATTTAATTTACAACCAGGTAACCAGGTTAATGGGACTTTTGCTCCTGAACCTCAGTGCTCAGTGTCTGCACATCAGGGCTGTAAGACGTCACCTTCATTTTCACACAGGCTTGCAAGCTGTCATCTGTGAGGTGTGATCGGTGTTTGTTTTTAATATAGTTCATGTTGGAGAAGACCTGCTCACATACATATGTGGAAGAGACCACAAGGGCCATCGAGTCCAACCCCCTGCCAAGCAGGAAACACCATCAGAGCACTCCTGAGATATGGTTGTCAAGCCTCTGCTTAAAGACCTCCAAAGGAGACTCCACCACACTCCTTGGCAGCAATTCACCAAACTTTCACCAAACTTTCCCCTGCTTAAGTTTAAAAAGGGGCTTCAAGCAACTAAAAAGGGGCTTCAGACAACTAACTCCACGTGGAATTCCATGCGACCGCGACTGCATAATCAATGCCACAAAATGCCAAAGAAAATTAACCAGGGCCCCAGTGAACCATAAATCATAATCAGTGCCTGATGTAAATAGTAATTAATAATGGGGGCCCAATGTCATCCTCGTCATTATAAAAATAATCCCTCTCTTCGCGCCGCCCAGCCTCCCAAGAAAAAAACCCCACTTCAAACGGTAACAAAGCACAAATTCCACGTGACCGCGACTTGCTATGCCCAATAATCAATGCCCCAAAATGCCATAGAAAATTAATCAGGGCCCCAGTGTACCATAAATCATAATCAGTGCCTGATGTAAATAATAATTAATAATGAGGCATTCGTCATTATAAAAATACCGTATTTTTCGCCCCATAGGACGCTCCGTCCCATAGGACGCACCTAGTTTTTTGGGGGGGAAATAAAGGGAAAAAAAATTCCCTTTATTTCCCCCCCAAAAGCAGGTCGGGGAAACAGAACCAGGTCGAGGAACAGCGGGATGGCGGCGCTGCGCCTCCCTGCTGTCCCCCGAGCTTATGGGGCTGGCCAATGTCTGCCCTGCGCGAGGGGCGCTCTGCATCAGGGCCCCCCCTGCGGGGCGGCAGGCTGCTACCCACAGCGTGGGGAGCCTTGCCGGGAAGTCCGGCAAGGCTCCCCACGCTGCGGATGTCTGCCTGGCGAAGGGGGCGCTTTGCTTCAGGGCGCCCCTCGCACTGGGCAGCAGGGTGCTCACCTCCGCCCCTCGCCTCCGCCCCTCGCCTCCTCCCCTCGCCACTGCCCCGGAGCCGCAGCAAAGGCTTTAAAGAGCCGCATGCGGCTCTGGAGCCGCAGGTTGCCAACCCCCGGTCTAGGTGCTGATTTTTAAAGTATATAAGTCGTTCAGTCATGTCCACCTCTTTGTGACCCCCTGGACCAGAGCATGCCAGGCACTCCTGTCTTCCACCGCCTCCCGCAGTTTGGTCAAACTCATGCTAGTGGCTTCGAGAACACTGTCCCACCATCTCGTCCTCTGTTGTCCCCTTCTCCTTGTGCCCTCCATCTTTCCCAACATCAGGGTCTTTTCCAGGAAGTCTTCTCTTCTCCTGAGGTGGCCAAAGTCTTGGAGCCTCAGCTTCAGGATCTGTCCTTCCAGTGAACACTCAAGATTTTTTTGGAAAATCAATAAAAATTATTAAAAATGAAATAAAACCCACACCCCAGGATATTTCCCCTATCACCTCTTTTCCACCTGAGCCTCACCCCCATACCTAAAACCCAGACATCCTGTAGTGTGCCAGGATTGTGACTCCTGCCCTCAGGAAACAAAATAGCTCCCCCCCCCCCGATGCTTAGGTGCCCTGAGGGCTGTGCAGGACCCACAATACTTAAAATGAAATAGGGAGGGGCTCAGGAAACCTGAAGGGAGCAGATGGGGAGGGGGCTGCACAGGATCCAGAAGCTCCTTCTCGCTGATCCCCCCCCCATGAAGTTCCTTTAAGACCCCACATTGCAGGGGGGAGGGTCACTTGCAGCGAAACAAAATGCAGTTGCCCTGGCCGAGTGGAGCCAGGCTGGGGGATGCTGTGGGGACCCCAGAAATGTGCCCCTCTGTTGGAGGCAGCCCTCCTTCTGAAACACCAAGAGAGTAAACGGACAGTCTCTGAATGGAGAGGAGCAGAAAGCGGAGTCCCCTCAAGATCAATATTGACACCTGCGGCTTTTCAACTTGTTCATAAATGATCTAGACTTAGGAGGGAGCAGGGAGGGGGCAAAGTTTGCTGATGGCAATAGATTGTCCTGGGGTTCATGAGTGAAGATGACCCCCCCAGGAGACTTCCGTGGTACCTGCAGCCCCTCCTTCCCCCTCTTGAAATTAGGCTTGGGGGGAAATCTCCCATTCAATTTAATTATTTCAAGTTTTCTTCAGAACGCGCAGGGCAGGAGGCAGTGATGAAGTTCTGGTGAAGAAGCAGTGCTTGGAGATCATGCGGTGGGGGGGGGGAGTGACAGAGTTTGGTGCAAAAACCAAAGGTACTTTCGTCTAAAATTATACTCACTATTGTGAGATGCTGCCTTATTTCATTATTATAATGTTTTACATATAAACACCAGAACTTCACATATACCTCATGCTTTTAGGAATGATTTCCTACTGAGTTCATTGCTCAGAGTGGACTCTGAGAGGAAGACGTCCCACACTCCATACATCTAAAAGGGTTCTCCCATGTGAGAGTCCCTGGATGTTCCTTAAAGACTCCATTATAAATAAAGCACTTTTTGCAATATTTTCATTTAAACTGCTTCTTCTCTCTGAGTTTGTTGATGGTTTGAAGGATTTCAACTCTTAAAGTTCTTCCTGTTCATTAGTCTGTTGATTCTGAACTTCCACTAAGAGTGAACCTCTATCTACTTTTCTGATATTTATATGGTTTGTCTTTTGTGTGAGTTTGTTGACAAAAATCAAGGGTTCCACTCTGACTGAAGCTCCTTCCACACTCCATACATTTAAATACTTTCTC
Organism: Podarcis bocagei; assembly: GCF_964188305.1. Taxonomy (NCBI): domain Eukaryota; kingdom Metazoa; phylum Chordata; class Lepidosauria; order Squamata; family Lacertidae; genus Podarcis; species Podarcis bocagei. Next base: position 4,959,753 of record NC_138135.1, read on the forward strand.
CCCTGTGTGAGTCTGTGTGATGTTTCCTAAGGCATCCATTATTACTAAAACTCTTTCCACACTCCATACATTTAAATGGTTTCTCCCCTGTGTGAGTCCGTTGATGATTTCTAAGGTTTGCACTCTCACTGAAGTTCTTTCCACACTCCATGCATTTAAATGGTTTCTCTCCTGTATGAGTCCGTTGATGTTTCCTAAGGCTTCCATTTTCACTAAAGCTCTTTCCACACTCCATACATTGAAATGGTTTCTCGCCTGTGTGAGTCCGTTGATGATTTCTAAGGTTTGCACTCTGACTGAAGCTCTTTCCACACTCCATACATTCATATGGTTTCTCCCCTGTGTGAGTCCGTTGATGTGATCTAAGGATTCTATTCTGACTGAAAACCTTTCCACACTCCATACATTCATATGGTTTCTCCCCTGTGTGAGTCCGTTGATGATATCTAAGGTCTCCACTCTGACTGAAGGTCTTTCCACACTCCATACATTTAAATGGTTTCTCCCCTGTGTGAGTCCGTTGATGATTTCTAAGGTTTGCACTCTCACTGAAGTTCTTTCCACACTCCATGCATTTAAATGGTTTCTCTCCTGTATGAGTCCGTTGATGTTTCCTAAGGCTTCCATTTTCACTAAAGCTCTTTCCACACTCCATACATTGAAATGGTTTCTCGCCTGTGTGAGTCCGTTGATGATTTCTAAGGTTTGCACTCTGACTGAAGCTCTTTCCACACTCCATACATTCATATGGTTTCTCCCCTGTGTGAGTCCGTTGATGTGATCTAAGGATTCTATTCTGACTGAAAACCTTTCCACACTCCATACATTCATATGGTTTCTCCCCTGTGTGAGTCCGTTGATGATATCTAAGGTCTCCACTCTGACTGAAGGTCTTTCCACACTCCATGCATTTAAATGGTCTCTCCCCTGTGTGAATCCGTTGATGTTTTTTAAGGTCTGCATTCTGACTGAAGCTTTTTCCACATTCCATACATTTATATAGTTTCACCCCTGTGTGAGTCCGTTGATGACTTCTAAGACTTCCACTATCACAAAATCTCTTTTCACACTCCATACACTGAAACGGTTTCTCCCCTGTGTGAGTCTGTTGATGTCTTCTCAGGTGTCCACTCCTACTGAAGCTCTTTCCACACTCCATACATTTATATGGTTTCTCTCCTCTATGAGTCTGTTGATGTTTCCTAAGGCCTCCATTTTCACTAAAGCTCTTTCCACACTCCATACATTGAAATGGTTTCTCCCCTGTGTGAGTCCGTTGATGATTTATAAGGTTTGCACTATGACTGAAGCTCTTTCCACACTCCATACATTGAAATGGTTTCTCCCCTGTGTGAGTCCGTTGATGTCTTCTCAGGTGTCCACTCCTACTGAAGCTCGTTCCACAATCCATACATTTAAATGGTTTCTCCCCCGTATGAGTCCATTGATGTTGTCTAAGGTTTCCACTCTGACTGAATCTCTTTCCACACTCCATGCATTGAAATGGTTTTCCCCCTGTATGAGTCCGTTGATGTTGTCTAAGGCTCCCACTATCATTAAAACTCATTTCACACTCCATACATTGAAATGGTTTGTCCCCTGTGTGAGTCCGTTGATGTCTTCTAAGGCTTCCACTATCATTAAAGCTCTTTCCACACTCCATACATAAATATAGTTTTTCCCCTTTGTGAGTCTGCTGGTGTGTTCTAAGTTTTGCATTGAAACACAAGCTCTTTCCGCACTCCATACCTTTAAATGGGTTCTTTCCTTTTTGTGTTCGTTGATGTGAACTATGTGTGCTCATTTAGTGAAGCATATTCCACATTTCACACATTTTAATGGCTATTCCTAATGAAACGAAAGGTGCCCTGTCCCCTGCAATTCTGTCTTCTCCATCACCTTTTTCAGAGTGGGCAGAAAGGAAATCCTGTTTGGGTTTCAGGAAAAAGAACACAAAAAAGGGCACATCAACCGCCATTAGCACCTTCTCTTATTTCAACATCTCCTACATTCTCCCATGTCCTACCCATGTTCCAAATTTTTAGTATATGAAAATGGTATGATGTCAAATGGTAGTAATGCATCAGCAACCATTCATAATCCTCAATCATCTTTAATAACACAGCATGACCTTGGAATGCTGTTGTCCTCTGAGACTGCCTTTCAAATCAAGTGGTTGCCCCCATTTCCACCTCTAGTTCTTCATGAATCACCTGCACAGTCCCGCTGAGCTCAGGAGGTCCATATGGACAATTTTGGGAGACCCAGGCCTTCATCTCTTCCAGGGACTGTGGTCTGGGTCAGTCAGAGAACTAGCGACAAGGTTGGTGCTTGGGGTCAGCTGAATGGGTGCTCAGGGAAGCTCCTGTTCTTGGAGATGGACCTCTTGTCTACATGCCTCACATTGCATGGAGAGAGCAGGAGAAGCAGAAGGAAAGCAGCTGGCCCGTGGGAATCCCAGGCGGAAACACCCACCCCAATGGTTCTTTATAATGATGATGTGCTGCCTGACCCTGTGCTTGTCTTCTGACAGAGGACTATCCTAATCTGGCACTGAAAAGCCGGATATTCAAGGCAAGGAGATAACTGTACTTAATGGTAGGTAGACATATTGGTCTGACACAGTTGAAGTAAAAAAATTAACAAAAATAGTCCAGCAGCAACTTAGGGTCTTGGGAGAAAAGTATTGAGAAACCTGGACAGCATCTTAAAAAGCAGAGACATCACCTTGCCAACAAAGGTCCGTATCGTAAAAGCTATGGTTTTCCCAGTAGTGATGTATGGAAGTGAGAGCTGGACCATAAAGAAGGCTGATCGACGGAGAATGGATGCTTTTGAATTCTGGTGCTGGAGGAGACTCTTGAGAGTCCCATGGACTGCAAGAAGATCCAACCTCTCCATTCTGAAGGAAATCAGCCCTGAGTGCTCACTAGAAGGACAGATCCTGAAGCTGAGGCTCCAAGACTTTGGCCACCTCAAGAGAAGAGAAAGACCCCCTGGAAAAGATCCTAATGTTGGGAAGATGGAGGGCACAAAGAGAAGGGGACGACAGAGGACACGATGCTTGGATAGTGTTTTCAAAGCTACCAGCATGAGTTTGACCAAAATGCGGGAGGCAGTGGAAGACAGAAGTGCCTGGCATGCTCTGGTCCAGGGAGTCACGAAGAGGTGGACACGACTAATCAACTAAACAGCAGCAGCAGCAGCAGCAGCAGCAGCAGCAGCAGCAACAGCAACTTAAGGACCAACTAAGTTTGTTCTAGGTATAAGCTTTTGTGTGCATGCACACTTCTTCATATAGTGAAGGGTAGTAGGAGATGGTAGTAGGAGTACCTTCTGAGAAAACCCCCACCCCACCCTCCCACGATATACAAGGGTCTGGTGACATCAGTTTCAGTGTATCTGAAGAAGTGTGCATGCACACAAAAGCTTATATCTAGAACAATCATAGTTGGTCTCTAAGGTGCTACTGGACTATTTTTTAATTTTTTATTTCAACTTCGTCAGACCAACACGGCTACCTACCTGAATCTAGATGTCATGGGGTGTTGGGGAGCAGTAGGTCCTTTGGTGGGGGACATGTCCTCCACCTTCTGGGGTCATTTTTCCACCCTTGGTGCCCACCCTGCACTCAGCTCTCACCTGTGGCTTCCAGAAGCTGTCAGCATGCAACAGGGGTTCAAGCAACGGCTTCAACCGGCCGGCTTAACCAGGTGAGGATAGCTGATGCGTCTCAAATCCTTGGGGGGCTGGGGAATTCTGCTGCACCTGAAGTCAAGCCCTGGAGGATGGAGAGGAGGAGAACAACCGTGAATCCCTCAGTCCAGAAGGCAGATTCTACCCGTGCGGAAGTGGAAAGTGAAGGGCAGATGGGGCACGTCCACCTGGAGGCTTGTTATCTAGTCCCAGGGTTACTCTGTCATTGAATTATAGATAAATTACAGTATTGAAATGCGCCTGCTCCCACTTCATATTCTGATATTACTCTACTGTTTGTCTGTTTCTTACTTGAGTGCTGCTTTGGTATGCTAAGTCAGGGTTTTACTGTAAATTAAGTTTTGGTATTTTTGGGATCCTGTTATGCTTATCTGTCTTCGGTAAGAAATTTCTCAGCTGAGTTCTTTTTTGCTGCCTCTGTGTTTTCTCCTACTCTGCTAACTATACATCGATCATTATGGAGGAGCAAGATCTGCAACCTAAAGCCCTCATCAGCCTTAGCCCTGTGGACCTGAAGGAGCATCTTCACCCCCATCGCTCAGTCTGGACAGGGAGGTCCTCCTCCGAGGGTCTTCTGCTGGTTCCCTTGCTGTTAGAAGTGAAGTTCCAGGGAACCAGGCAGAGGGCTTCCTGCCCGTGGAATGCCCTCCCTTCAGAGGGCAAGGAAGGAGGCAACCACCTGACATTTAGAAGACAGCTGTATCAGGAGGTTTTTAATGTTTGATGTTTTATTGTCTTGTATATGTACTGTAGGGATGCGGGTGGCGTTGTGGGTTAAACCTCAGAGCCTAGGGCTTCCCTATCAGAAGGTTGGCAGTTTGAATCCCCGCGACAGGGTGAGCTCCCATTGCTCGGCCCCTGCTCCTGCCAACCTAGCAATAGTTCAAAAGCACGTCAAAGTGCAAGTAGATAAGTAGGTATCGCTCCGGCGGGAATGGAAACGGTGTTTCCGTGCACTGCTCTGGTTCGCCAGAAGCGGCTTAGTCATGCTGGCCACATGACCCTGATGCTGTACGCCGGCTCCCTCGGCCAGTAAAGAGAGATGAGCGCCGCAACCCTAGAGTCTGCCACAACTGGACCTTACCTTTACCAACTGTACTGTAAGCTGCCCAGAGTGGCTGGGGGAAGATACTAATACTATGACTTCTACAGTGGTACCTCGTGTTACAGACGCTTCAGGTTACAGACTCTGCTAACCCAGAAATAGTACCTTTTATTAAGAACTTTGCTTCAGTATGAGAACAGAAATCGCATGACGGCAGCAGGAGGCCCCATTAGCTAAAGTGGTACCAGAGGTTAAGAACAGTTTCAGGTTAAGAACGGACCTTCAGAACGAATTCAGTTCTTAACCTGAGGTACCACTGTACTATTATTATGATGATGATGAGATTTTTTTATAGTTATTTTGGAATTCGTACTGCAATATCAGCTCACGAAATGTTATGGGTGGAGAAAATCACAGGGTTGCCGTAAATTATAATCCCACCCACAAACTCTCATTCACATACAGTCTGTAAATTTGGGAATGACACACACCTCACCTGTGCTAATACTGGCAGTCTTTGGCCTGCACAGGCACACCCGGTGTGTAGAGCCTCCATCCACAGGCACTGTCTATCATGAAAATGGGTCCTTTGACTGGGAAGATTCATGCAGTCGCTGTCATCGGATGCTGATGGGTTGTATCTCAGCTTGTCAGTCACTCTGACACTGCCTACAAAGAATCAGAGGAACAGAAATGCTTTTGAGGTGCAACTTCTATATCAGCCCTGAGAGCCATTCCATGGACTCTGCACCCCTGTTTCTGATGACAGGTGTACATTATCCTCACCCTCAGTGGAAAAGACAATAAAGATGGAAGCCTGAGAGAGATGAAAAGGTTTCTGGCTGCTTCCTGGGTGGGATTGCGGAAACCAAGAGCCACTTCTGAGAAGGCCTCTCCCCTCCCCTCTTCCTCTCAGGATTTCCTCTCCTCTCCAGTTGGACCAGTGCTTGGACTGGACAGAAGCGCTGCATCTGCACAGGGCAGGGGCTTATGGGGTGGAAGGAGGATGTAGATTGCAGGACGGAAGGGTGGGGGGACAGGACCCCCACTTTCCAGGGATCCCTCTCTGGTCGCTTTAAAGGGGGGGTCGATTGCTGGGCGGGAGGGAAAAGCCAAGGCGGCCCCTCCGGAGAGTCCCCAAGGAAGCCTCGATGGAGACGCCCCCCCCCCCGACTATCTCCCTTCCCCCAGTGCTGCCCTTCCCTGCTCCCCCCTACTTCCCCGACCCCTCCCTCTCTCACGGAGTCTCCCCTGCACCCAGACGCCCCCTTGGCTGACCCCTCGCCATGCGCCCCCATCTCTCCATCCGGAGGGCCCCCCCAAGACGAGATGGGGAGGGACAGGGGGTCTCTATCCTGGCTTCTCTCCGCGCCCCAGGGATACCTGCGCGGGGGAAACGGAGCCAGGGAGTCCTCGTGGGTGGGCGCCCCATCTCCGCCCCTTCGCAGCACGCGTGCCGGGATCCAGGCCCCACGAAAGGCGCTTGGGGGAGCTGGCGGGATCTCTGGGTCCTTTTCTCCCCTCTCCCCCCCCCCCGGACCCCTTTACCTCTTTGTCCTCGCTCCCGATTCTCCTTTCCTTTCCTGCAACATCCACGGGGGTGTCCTCTGCCTCCTCCCTCCCCTTTCCGAACCCCCCCCCCCCGAGCTACGGGGCAGAGCAGCAATCCGGAGTGGAAGCTCCACTTCCGGGAGAAGGTTGGGAGGGGGCTCACCTCCCTCCACATTCCTGGAGCAGAAGCCGAATTGGAGGAGGAGGAGGAAGGAGTGGGATGTTTGGGGGCGGGATCTGGGGTTGTGGGGGCGGGGTGAGAGGCGGATGTGCCGGGAGGGGAGGGAAAGAATTGGGGGGGGGAGGAGAAGGTTCCGGAGATCCAGCTACCAAGTGGGTCCCGTCCCTCCTACAAGGTTTGCATTGCAACATCCTCCCCTCCCCCACCCCACGAGCTTAGATCCCTCCGTGTTTTAGGTCTTGGTGGCTGTTCAAACCAGGAACGGGGGGGCAGCTAAACGACCCCCCCCAAATCCCAGCTCCCCACCCCAGCCTCTAAGGCCAGGACAAGGACCGTGGACACAGGCCCCGTCCCTGCACAACAGCCAAGAGGCTCAGAAAAGCAGCCGATACAATTGTAGCCAGAAGCGGATTCCAAAATCTGAGGGATCCCTTGGACCAGAAACAAGTAGACCAGCCAGGAAGAGGAGAGCAAAAGAGCAGCCAGTCGGCTTGGTCTTGATTGAAGACTGTCGCCACAGGACTCCCACCTGCCCCCAGGTGGAACAAGATGGAAGCCCCCAACAAAAGAAGACCCCAACTTTTATTAGCTGCTAATCCCCCATGCTACACCCCCAAGACTACATCATGACTACATCATTGACACATCACACAGAGGAGGGGTTCAGGGAGGAGAAGAAGAAGGAGTTTGGATTTGATATCCTGCTTATTCACTACCCAAAGGAGTCTCAAAGCGGCTCACATTCTCCTTTCCCTTCCTCTACCCCAAACAAACACTCTGTGAGGTGAGTGGGGCTGAGAGACCTCAGAGAAGTGTGACTTCTCTGAAGGAGGAGGAGTTGTGGTGGTAACCTGAGGGTCTTCTCACCTGTCTGGTTCCTCCTTTCCCCTCCCCATGATTACATTCCTGAGGACAAAGGGGAGTTCACTGTTTCCTGCCCCCAGAGGGAAGGGCTGGTCACTGTCCTGTGTTTCAGTCCCTACTGAATCCACTTCCATATCCGGTTCCTTTGTAAGTGGAATGATCTTCTGTCTAGGACCATCAAGGTTGGCATGCCAACTGGGTAGGGCTCACTGCGGACGGACGTGTTGGCTGCCTTGTGTCAAGTCTCCCCCCTTTGATAGTCCTTCCCTCCGCGTGCAAAATAAAAGTCGAACGGTGCAGATCTGATGTACGGCTGATTTTATATGAATTTATAACAGAAGCATTGCACATGTCGTGTGTGAGTGTGAGTGTGTGTGTGTCGTGTTTGTACAAACTGAGTGATTGGGGGGGGGTTCCTGCCACACATGAATCCCAATCCCAAAGAATGCACCAATTACCACACAATTGCGCTCATTTCACATGCTAGCAAGGTTATGCTTAAAATTCTACAAGGAAGGCTCAAGCAGTATGTGGACTGAGAACTCCCAGAAGTGTAAACTGGATTTCGAAGGCACAGCGGTACCACAGACCAAATTGCAAACATGCGCTGGATTATGGAGACTATAGAACATCCTTTGACTGTGTTGACCACAGCAAACTATGGCGAGTTCTTAAAGAAATGGGAGTGCCTGACCACCTCATCTGTCTCCTGAGAAATCTCTATGTGGAACAAGAAGGAGGACGGTATATTGTCTTCCTGCTTATTTAACATAAATGCAGAATTCATCATGCAAAAGGCTGGGCTGGATGAATCCTGTAATAAAAAATTTAAGGTATTTTATCCAAACCAATCCTGCCTCCGCATGATAGAATTGCAAATCTGGCAATGCAAAAACTCATTTCTCCTTTTTATCTGTTAATAACAGGTGTTTAATTCTCGGTTTCTTTCCACTCTATATAAATCTAGATATTTCCCTTTTCCACTCCATAAAACAATTCATTCCTCCTAAAATGGGCATTGTTTGGAATAAAAAAATCATTTGGGGGATGATTCATTACATGAATCCATGTGCTGGTCGCAGCAGGAGGGGGGGGTCTCCCTGGATGCTTCAGCATCCGGCCTCCTCTGGGTCTCCTGGCCCCCTCCTCTCCTCCCTCTGAGCCTGAACTGCTCTCTGCCCCAGACTCTTCCCGCTCACCAAATCCTGTTTCCTCCTCAGCTTGCAACATCTCCCCTTCCGGTCTGCTCCATTTTCTCCTTCTTTCAGCTCATGCAACCACCAGTACCCAGGATCTGAGCCTTCTTCCCTTGTGGGTCCCCCAGACTGGTACCTCCCCACCCTCACTAGCCAGTCCATGACAACAACAGCAGCCACAGCACTGTGGTCCTCTGGTAGGAAAACTCCTGAGAAGCATGATTGAAGCAAAACTTCTGGGACTATGGAAAAATACACTCTTTCCCAAACCCTGGAATAAGCAGGGCTCTGGGGTTGCCCCATGGGGTTCATGAGTGAAGATGACCCCCCCCCAGGAGATTTCCCTGGTACCTGCAGCCCCACATTTCCCCTCTTGAAATTAGGCTGGGGGGGGATCTCCCATTCAATTTCAGTATTTCAAGTTTTCTTCAGAACGTGCAGGAGGCAGCGATGAATTTCTGGTGAAGAAGCAGTGCTTGGAGATCATGCGGTGGGAGAATGACAGAGTTTGGTGCAAAAACCAAAGGTACTTTCATCTAAAGTTATACTCACCATTGTGAGATGCTGCCTTCATTATTTTATTATTATACAGTTTTACATATAAACACCAAAGCTTCACATATACCTCATGCTTGTAGGAATGATTTCCTGCTTAGTTCGTTTCTGTGAAGAAAATAGTGGACTCTGAGAGGAAGACGTCCCACACTCCATACATCTAAATGGGTTCTCCCATGTGAGAGTCCCTAGATGTTCCTTAAATACTCCATTATAAATAAAGCATTTTTGCAATCTATTCATTTAAACTGCTTCTCCTCTTTGAGTTTTTGATGGTTTGCAGGGTTTCAACTCTTAAAGTTCTTCCTGTTCATTAGTCTGTTGATTCTGAACTTCCACTAAGAGTGAACCTCTATCTACTTTCCTGATATTTATATGGTTTGTATTTTATGTGAGTTTGTTGACATAAATCAAGGGTTCCACTCTGACTGAAGCTCCTTCTACAGTCCGTACCTTTAAATGGTTTATCCCGTGTGAGTCTGTTGATGTTGTCTAAGGTGTCCATTAACCCTAAAGCTCTTTCCACACTCCATACATTTATATGGTTTCTCCCCTGTGTGAGTCCGTTGATGATTTCTAAGGTCTCCACTCTGACTGAAGCTCTTTCCACACTCCATGCATTTAAATGGTTTCATCCCTGTGTGAGACCGTTGATGTTTTTTAAGGTTTCCATTATCACTAAATCTCTTTCCACAATCGATACATTTATATGGTTTCTCCCCTGTGTGAATCCGTTCATGATTTCTAAGGTTTCCATTATCACTAAAGCTTTTTCCACACTCCATGCATTTAAATGGTTTCTCCCCTGTATGAGTCCGTTGATGATTTCTAAGGTTTCCACTCTGATTGAAGCTCTTTCCACACTCCATGCATTTAAATGGTTTCTCCCCTGTATGAGTCCGTTGATGTGATCTAAGGCTTCCATTCTGACTGAAAACCTTTCCACACTCCATACATTCATATGGTTTCTCCCCTGTGTGAGTCCGTTCATGTGATCTCAGCTTTCCACTATCACTAAAGCTCTTTTCACACTCCATACATTTAAATGGTTTCTCCCCTGTGTGAGTCCGTTGATGTCTTCTTAGGGTTCCACTATCACTAAAGCTCTTTTCACACTCCATACATTTAAATGGTTTCTCCCCTGTGTGTGTCCGTTGATGTATATTGAGGTGTCCACTATGACTGAAGTTCTTCCCACACTCCCTGCATGTAAAACGTTTTCTCTCTCTGTGAGTCCGCTGGTGTGTTCTAAGTGTTGCATTGAAAGAGAAGCTCTTTTCGCACTCCATACCTTTAATTGGGTTCTGTCCTTTTTGTGTTCGTTGATGTGAACTATGTGTGCTCATTCAGTGAAGCATATTTCACACATTTTAATGGCTATTCCTAATGAAATGAAAGGTGCCCTGTCCCCTGCAATTCTGTCTTCTCCATCCCCTTTTTCAGAGTGGGCAGAAAGGAAATCCTGTTTGGGTTTCAAGAAAGAGAACACAAAAAAGGGCACATCAACCTCCATTAGCACCTTCTCTTATTTCAACATCTCCTACATTCTCCCATGTCCTCCCCATGTTCCCAATTTTTAGGAAATGAAAATGGTATGATGTCAAATGGTAGTAATGCATCAGCAACCTTTCATAACCCTAAATCATTTTTAATAACACAGCATGATCTTGGAATACTGTTGTCCTCTGAGACTGCCTTTCAAATCAAGTGGCTGCCCCCGTTTCCACCTCTAGATCTTCATGAATCACCTGCACAGTCCCACTGACCTCAGGAGATCCATATGGACCATTTTGGGAGACCCAGGTCTACATCTCTTCCATGGACTGTGGTCTCGGTCAGTCAGAGAACTAGTGACAAGGCTTGGTGCTTGGGGTCAGCTGAATGGGTGCTCAGGGACGCTCCTGTTCTTGGAGATGGACCTCTTGTCTACATGCCTCACATTGCATGGAGAGAGCAGGAGAAGCAGAAGGAAAGCAGCTGGCACATGGGAATCCCAGGCGGAAACACCCACCCCAATGGTTCTTTATAATGATGATGTGCTGCCTGATCCTGTGCTTGTCTTCTGACAGAGGACTATCCTAATCTGGCACTGAAAAGCAGGATATTCAAGGCAAGGAGATAACTGTACTTAATAGTAGGTAGCCATATTGGTCTGACACAGTTGAAGTAAAAAAGTAACAAAAATAGTCCAGTAGCACCTTAGGGACCAACTAAGTTTGTTCTAGGTATAAGCTTCTGTGTGCATGCACACTTCTTCATATAGTGATGGGTAGTGGGAGATGGTAGTAGGAGTACCATTCTGAGAAAAACCCCACCCCACCCTCTCACGATATACAAGGGTCTGGTGACATCTGTGTCAGTGTATCTGATTAAGTGTGCAACACGGCTACCAACCTGAATCTAAATGTCATGGGGTGTTCGGGATAAGTAGTTCCTTTGGTGGGGGACATGTCCTGCACCTTCTGGGGTCATTTTCCACCCTTGCTCCCCACCCTGCAGTCAGTTCTCACCTGTGGCTTCCAGCAGCTGTCAGCATGCAACAAGGGTTCAAGCAACGGCTTCAACCGGCCGGCTAAACCAGGTGAGGAAAGCTGATGGGTCTCAAATCCTTGGGAGGCTGGGATATTCTGCTGCACCTGAAGTCAAGCCCTGGTGGATGGAGAGAACAACTGTGAATCCCACAGTCCAGAAGGCAGATTCTGCCCGTGCGGAAGAGGAAAGTGAAGGACAGATGGGGCACGTCCATTTGGAGGCTTGTTATCTAGTCCCAGGGTTACTCCGACATTGAATTATATATAAATTACAGTATTGAAATGCGCCTGCTTACACTTCATATTCTGATATTACTCTACTCTGCTTGTCTGTTTCTTACTTGAGTGCTGTTTTCTTATGCTAAGTCAGGGTTTTACTGTGAGTTACATTTTTGCTATTTTTGGGTCCTGTTATGCATATGTGTCTTCAGTAATAAATTTCTCAGTTGAATTGGGGGGGCCACTAGGTGGCGCATCGGAAGATGGCTGACAATAACATCTCTCCGACCCACACGAGGTAATTTGGAGGCTATGATGGGGGTAATTAGCCTCCTTACCCCCCCAGGATTGGGGGGGGGGCGGCCCTTGCCTGCTGTGCCCTATACCACCACCAAATTTGTGGGGGTGGGGGCACTAGGCACAAAGCCTTCCTGTGGGATTCCGGCTCTCCTGGACGCCGTCCCTGATTAGCGCTGCTGGTTGCAATGATCTTTAAAAGAAACAATTTGGATGAGATTAATTGCACATGCTTCAAGGAAAAAGGGGAGTAAAGACTGCTGACAGAAGAGATCTCTGATAACAAGACAAGAATAAAATATGAGAAGATACGTCAAGATATGGTATGACAAATGGGGGAGGGGGGAGAAAACCTGCCTTCCTTTTTTTCATGTGAGTTAACAAGAATCCCCTCCCCTAATGAGTCAGAAATTAAGGACTTAAGCTGTGGATTTAAGGCTGTGTGGAGATAAACTTTCCATCCAAAGCAATGTTTCAAGATGAAGCTGGAAAGCTAAGAGTTTTGGAATGACGCAGTTAAAAATGCCGTCACCATTTTGGGAGGCATTGTTGGAGCTCTTGGGTCTGGGAGGAGAAAGAGAGAAATAGAGTTGTTTACATATCGTGGATCAACTCCTCGGTGGGACTTAAGAGCGACAAATGCCAAAATTTACGATGGAAAGAGCGATGTTATCTACGAAGGAGATATATGGAAACCACCTGGACTTAGTGGAGGAACGGGAAATCCACACAGGATTATACTTGTTATCGGCTTAAGGAGACCAACAGAAGAGATTGTAAAGGAAAAAGAGAAATTATATGAATAAGATATGATGTGGAAACACCAAGATAAGACTGGATAGAATTATGAACTTTGTTTGGACTGATTGGGACTGATTTGGACATTAACGCAGTAATAAGAAGATGATCTGAATCCCCCTTTGGATCTTGAAGTATGGGTTCCCCCAACAAAATTTAAAAATTTGGCTTTGTAATTTGGAATTTATACGATGTGATTTAATTTGATGTGATTGGCCAGTTAATAAAAATTATTTTAAAAAAATAAAAAAATTTCTCAGTTGAATTAATTTTTTTGCTGCCTCTGAGTGTTTTCTCCTACTCTGCTAACTATACATTGATCATTATGGAGGAGCAAGATGTGCAACCTAAAGCCCTCAACAGCCTCGGCCCTGTGGACCTGAAAGAGCATCTTCACCCCCATCGCTCAGTCCGGACAGGGAGGTCGGCCTCCGAGGGTCTTCTGCTGGTTCCTTTGCTGTTAGAAGTGCAGTTCCAGGGAACCAGGCAGAGGGCCTCCTGCCCCATGGAATGCCCTCCCTTCAGAGGGCAAGGAAGTAGGCAACTATCTGACATTTAGAAGACAGCTGGGTGTCGTTGTGGGTTAAACCATAGAGCCTAGACTTCCTGATCAGAAGGTTGGCGGTTCGAATCCCCGCGATGGGGTGAGCTCCCATTGCTCGGTCCCTGCTCCTGCCAACCTAGCAGTTCGAAAGCACATCAAAGAGCAAGTAGATAAATAGGTACTGCTCCGGCGGGAAGGTAAACAGCGTTTCCGTGTGCTGCTCTGGTTCTTCAGAAGCGGCTTAGTCATGCTGACCACATGACCCGGAAGCTGTACACCGGCTCCCTCAGCCAATAAAGCGAGATGAGCGCCGCAACCCCAGAGTTGGCCACAACTGGACCTAATGGTCAGGGGTCCCTTTACCTTTACCTATATGTACTGTAAGCTGCCCAGAGCAGCTGGGGGAAGATACTAATACTAGAACTTCTACAGTGGAACCTTGGGTTACAGACGCTTCAGGTTACAGAGTCTGCTAACGCAGAAATAATAACTTGGGTTAAGAACTTTGCTTCAGGATGAGAACAGAAATTGCGTGGTGGCAGCAGGAGACCCCATTAGTAAAGTGGTACCACAGATTAAGAACAGTTTCAGGTTAAGAACGGACCTCCAGAAAGAATTCAGTTCTTAACCTGAGGTACCACTGTACTATTATTATTATCGTGTGGATTTTTGTAATTATTTTGAAATTTTTACTGCAATATTAGCTTACGAAATGTTATGGATGGAGAAAATCACAGGGTTGCCATAAACTATAATCCCACCCACAAACTCTCATTCACTTAGTCTGTAAATCTGGGAAGGTCACACACCTCACCTGTGCTAATACTGGCAGTCTTTGGCCTGCACAGGCACACCCGGTGTGTAGAGCCTCCAGCCACAGGCACTGTCTATCATGAAAATGGGTCCTTTGACTGGGAAGATTCATGCAGTCACTGTCATCGGATGCTGATGGGTTTTATCTCAGCTTGTCAGTCACTCTGACATTGGCTACAAAGAGTAAGAGGAACAGAAATGCTTTTGAGGTGCAACTTCTATATCAATCCTGAGAGCCATTCCATGGACTCTGCACCCCCGTTTCTGATGACAGGTGTACATTATCCTCATCCTCAGTGGAAAAGACATTAAAGATGAAAGTCTGAGAGAGAGGAAAAGGTTTCTGGCTGCTTCCTGGGTGGGATTGCGGAAACAAAGAGCTGCTTCTGAGAAGCCCCTCTCCCCTCGTCTCGGGATTTCCTCTCCTCTCCAGGGGACCAGTGGTTGGACTGGGCAGAAGCGCAGGACAGGCGCTTATGGGGTGGGAAGAGGATGGAGATTGCAGGAAATAAGGGGAGGGGGACAGGACCCCCCACTTTCCAGGGATCCCTCTCTGGTCGCCCTGAAAGGGGGGGGGTCGATTCCTGGGCGGGAGGGATAAGCCAAGGCGCCCCCCCCGGAGATTCCCCAAGGAAGCCAGGATGGAGACGTGTCCCCAAAGACTGTTCTTCCCATCTCTCCCCCCCCCCAGTGCTCCCCTTCCTCCCCCCTCCGTCTCTCCCGTGGTTTCCCCTGCACTCCGGCGCGACTGGCCCCTCACCCTGCTCGCCCCATCTCTCCATCCTAGGGCCCCCCCCAGCGGGAGTGGGGGAGGGACTGGGGGGTCTCTAGCCCGGCGCCTCCCGCACCCCTTAACCCTTTCCTGGCCCGCTTCTCCGCGCCCCAGGGAGTCCTCGTGGGTGGGCGCCCCATCTCCGCCCCTTCGCAGCACGCGTGCCGGGATCCAGGCCCCACGGAAGGCACTTGGGGGAACTGGAGGGGTCTTTGGGTCCTTTTCTCCCCTCTCCCCCCCCCCCCGGACCCCTTTACCTCTTTGTCCTCGCTCCCGATTCTCCTTTCCTTTCCTGCAACATCCACGGGGGGGTGTCCTCTGCCTCCTCCCTCCCCTTTCCGAACCCCCCCCCCCAGAGCTACGGGGCAGAGCAGCAATCCGGAGTGGAAGCTCCACTTCCGGGAGAAGGTTGGGAGGGGGCTCACCTCCCTCCACATTCCTGGAGCAGAAGCCGAATTGGAGGAGGAGGAGGAAGGAGTGGGATGTTTGGGGGCGGGATCTGGGCTTGTGGGGGCGGGGTGAGAGGCGGATGTGCCGGGAGGGGAGGGAAAGAATTGGGGGGGGGGGAGGAGAAGGTTCCGGAGATCCAGCTACCAAGTGGGTCCCGTCCCTCCTACAAGGTTTGCATTGCAACATCCTCCCCTCCCCCACCCCACGAGCTTAGATCCCTCCGTGTTTTAGGTCTTGGTGGCTGTTCAAACCAGGAACGGGGGGGGCAGGTAAACGACTCCCCCCAAATCCCAGCTCCCCACCCCAGCCTCTAAGGCCAGGACAATGACCGTGGACACAGGCCCCGTCCATGCACAACAGCCAAGAGGCTCAGAAAAGCAGCCGATACAATTGTAGCCAGAAGCGGATTCCAAAATCTGAGGGCTCCCTCGACAAGAAACAAGGAGACCAGCCAGGAAGAGCAGAGCAAAAGAGCAGCCAGTCGGCTTGGTCTTGATTGAAGACTGTCGCGACGGGACTCCCACCTGCCACCAGGTGGAACAAGATGGAAGCCCCCAACAAAAGAAGACCCCAACTTTTATTAGCTCCGAATCCCCCATGCTACACCCCCAAGACTACATCATGACTACATCATCGACACATCACAAAGAGGAGGGGTTGAGGGAGGAGTTGTGGTGGTAACCTAAGTGTCTTGTCGAGAGCCAGTGGGGTGTAGTGGTTAAGAGTGATAGTCACGTAATCTGGGGAACCGGGTTCCCGTCTCCGCTCCTCCACATGCAGCTGCTGGGTGACCTTGGGGCAGTCACACTTCTCTGAAGTCTCTCAGCCCCACTCACCTCACAGAGTGTTTGTTGTGGTGCAAGAAGGGAAAGGAGACTATTAGCTGAATGAATGCTTCGGTCTCTGCTGCGCTCCTTTTGTTCCGCAGGGACCTGCAGACTCAGTCAGATGAGCTAGGTGGCAGAGCAGCCTCACACCTAGATTTTCCGTAACAATGTCTTATATAGATAATAAATGTTCACAAATGTACCAACCAAGCACATACATAGATATGTGGACCACATGTCTGGAGCAGCTCAGGAAGACCGTCCTGAAACCATTTAGACTCCCAAACTGACCAAATGTTTTCTCTGCAAGGAGGGAGGGGGTGAGGGAACCTTCCCATTGTCTCAGGAATCGGGAATTCACCATCTCAAAGGAATGGCCAGACTACCAGGAAAGGGAATCAGATAAGGCATTATCAGAGAACCTGGCAGACAGGAAAAACAACAACATTCACATTTCTGTTGCAGACCACCTTTTCTGTGATGCAGGTATGATGTTTGTGGGAGGTGGTCTGGGGTTACACCCCTCTGTGATGTATGGAGGGGTGGTCTGGAGCTCCAGGGCAGGGAATTTAAAATGTCTATATAAGGGCAGGCACGCCTTGGTTGAGGGTCCTCCACAGGGGAGCACCCTGTTGCAGCAGATCAATAAAGATCAGGCTTGGCTTTGCTTTGCTTTGCTTCTCAATAGTCTCTGGTTGCCTCTGTTATTTCCTTCTACCGATGGAGAGCCTACAAGGGACTCTGTAATGGGCTCTTGTGTCCCCCATAAGGGAAGAAGGGCAGCTTTATTTACAACAGATGGCACCCCAGATGGGACCTTCGGTTGGCCGGATTCTGGGGGCAAGGAAGGACTGATGATCCAGTGTGCAGCAGGCCATTTGCCAGGAGGAGCCACCAGTCCTCTAGTGACCCCAGGGTCTGGAAAGAAGTGGAGTTCCAGCGGGGCCAACCAGAGGAAGCAACGCTTGATCAGGCCGGCCACAAATTTTTTTATTTTTTAAAATAATCCTTATTGATTTAAATTACACACATATACAAAGAATTTGGAATCTCATACTGCATCTCCCCTTCCGGTCTGCTCCCCTTTCTCCCTCTTTCTGCTCATCCCACCACCAGTTGCTGGGCTCTGAGCCTTCTTCCCTTGTGGGTCCCCCAGCTGGTGCCTCCCCCCACCAGCCAGTCCATGACAACAGCAGCAGCCACAGCACTGTGGTCCTCTGGTAGGAAAACTCCCGAGTAGCATGATTGAACCAAAACTTCTGGGACTATGGAAAAATACACTCTTTCCCAAACCCCGGAATGAGCAGGAGCTCTGGGGTTGCCCCATGGGGTTCATGAGTGAAGATGACCCCCCCCAGGAGATTTCCCTGGTCCCTGCAGCCCCTCCTCCCCCCTCTTGAAATTAGGCTTGGGGGAAATCTCCCATTCAATTTCAGTATTTCAAGTCTTCTTCAGAACGCGCAGGGCAGGAGGCAGCGATGAAGTTCTGGTGAAGAAGCAGTGCTTGGAGATCATGCGGTGGGGGGGGGTGACAGAGTTTGCTGCAAAAACCAAAGGTACTTTCATCTAAAATTATACTCATGATTGTGAGATGTTGCCTTCATTATTTTATTATTATACAGTTTAACATATAAACACCAGAACATCAAATATACCTCATGCTTTTAGGAATGATTTCCTGCTGAATTCATTGCTCAGGGTGGACTCTGAGAGGAAGACGTCCCACACTCCATACATCTAAATGGGTTCTCCCATGTGAGAGTCCCTAGATGTTTCTTAATCACTCCAATATAAATAAAGCACTTTTTGCAGTCTTTTCATTTAAACTGCTTCTCCTGTCCATGAGTCTGTTGATTTTGAACTTCCACTAAGAGTGAACCTCTATCTAATTTCCTGATATTTATATGGGTTGTCTTTTGTGTGAGTTTGTTGACATAAATCAAGGCTTCCACTCTGACTGAAGCTCCTTCTACAATCCATACCTTTAAATGGTTTCTCCCCTGTGTGTCTGCTGATGTTTTCTCAGATTTCCACTCTGAGTGAAGCATTTAGTATTTACTCCATACTTTTAAATGGTTTCTTCCGTGTGAGTCCGTTGATGAGTTCTAAGTTTTCCATTATCACTAAAGCTCTTTCCGCACTCCATACATTTAAATTGTTTCTTACCGATGTGAGCATGTTGATGTCTTCTAAGGTTTCCACTATAACTGAAGCTCTTTCCACACTCCATACATTTAAAAGGTTTCATCCCTGTGTGAGTCTGTTGATGTATGCTAAGGCTTCCACTATCACTAAAGCGCTTTCCACACTCCATACATTTAAATGGTTTCTCCTCTGTGTGAATCCATTGATGTCTTCTAAGACTTCCACTGTGACTGAAGCGCTTTCCACACTCCATACATTTAAATGGTTTCTCCCCTGTGTGAGTCTGTTGATGTCTGCTAAGGCTTCCACTATCACTAAAGCTCTTTTCACACTCCATACATTGAAATGGTTTCTCCCCTGTGTGAGTACGTTGATGTCTTCTCAGGTGCCAACTCTGACTGTAGACGTTTCCACACTTTATACATTTAAATGGTTTCTCCTCTGTGTGAGTCCATTGATGTCTTCTAAGTCTTCCATTATCACTAAAGCTCTTTCCACACTCAATACATTTATAAAGTTTCTCCCCTGTGTGTTCCCGTTGATGTCTTCCAAGGTTTCCACTATTACTAAATTCCTTTCCACACTCCATACATTCATATGGTTTCCCCCCTGTGTGAGTCCGTTTGTGCAATTTAAGGTTTCCACTCTGACTGAAGTTCTTCCCATACTCTCTGTGTGAGTTTTCTCTCTGTGTGAGTCCACTGGTGTCTTCTAAGTTTTGCATTGAAACACAAGCTCTTTCCGCACTCAATACCTTTAAATGGGTTCTTTCCTTTTTCTGTTCATTGATGTGAACTATGTGTGCTCATTCAGTGAAGCATATTCCACATTTCACACATTTTAATGGCTATTCCTAATGAAATGAAAGGTGCCCTGTCCCCTGCAATTCTGTCTTCTCCATCACCTTTTTCAGAGTGGGCAGAAAGGAAATCCTGTTTGGGTTTCAGGAAAGAGAACACAGAAAAAAGGGCCCATCAACCGCCATTAGCACCTTCTCCTATTTAAACATCTCCTACATTCTCCCATGTCCTAGCCAGGTTCCCAATTTTTAGGAAATGAAAATGGTAAGGTGTCAAATGGTAGTAATGCATCAGCAACCTTTCATAATCCTCAATCATCTTTAATAACACAGCATGATCTTGGAATACTGTTGTCCTCTGAGACTGCCTTTCAAATCAAGTGGCTGCCCCCGTTTCCACCTCTAGATCTTCATGAATCACCTGCACAGTCCCACTGACCTCAGGAGGTCCATATGGACCATTTTGGGAGACCCAGGTCTATGTCTTTTCTGGGGACTGTGGTCTGGGTCAGTCAGAGAACTAGTGACAAGGCTTGGTGCTTGGGGTCAGCTGAATGGGTGCTCAGGGAAGCTCCTGTTCTGGGAGATGGACCTCCATCTACATGCCTCACATTGCATAGAGAGAGCAGGAGAAGCAATAGGAAAGCAGATGGCACATGGGAATCCCAGGCAGAAACACCCACCCCACTGGTTCTTTATAATGATGATGTGCTGCCTGATCCTGTGCTTGTCTTCTGACAGAGGACTATCCTAATCTGGCACTGAAAGGCAGGATATTCAAGGCAAGGAGATAACTGTTCTTCATGGTAGGTAGCCATTTTGGTCTGACACAGTTGAAGTAAAAAATTAACAAAAATAGTCCAGTAGCACCTTAGGGTCCTGGGAGAAAAGCAATGAGAAACCTAGACAGCATCTTAAAAAGCAGAGACCTCACCTTGCCAACAAAGGTCCATATAGTTAAAGCCATGGTTTTCCCAGTAGTGATGTATGGAAGTGAGAGCTGGACCATAAAGAAGGCTGATCGCCGAAGAATGGATGCTTTTGAATTCTGGTGCTGGAGGAGACTCTTGAGAGTCCCATGGACTGCAAGAAGATCAAACCTCTCCATTCTGAAGGAAATCAGCCCTGAGTGCTCACTGGAAGGACAGATCCTGAAGCTGAGGCTCCAAAACTTTGGCCACCTCATGAGAAGAGAAGACTCCCTGGAAAAGACCCTGATGTTGGGAAAGATGGAGAGCACAAGGAGAAGGGGATGACAGAGGACGAGATGGTGGGACAGTGTTCTCGAAGCTGCCAGCATGAGTTTGACCAAACTGCGGGAGGCAGTAGAAGACAGGAGGGCCTGGTGTGCTCTGGTCCAGGGGGTCATGAAGAGTCGTACACAACTAAATGAATAAACAACAACAACAGCAACAGCACTTAGGGATCAAGTGCGTGCACACTTCATGTGCTTGCACACTTCTTCATATAGTGAAGGGTAGTGGGAGATGGTAGTAGGAGTACCCTTCTGAGAAAAACCCCACCCCACCCTCCCACGACATACAAGGGTCTGGTGACATCTGTTTCAGTGTATCTGAAGAAGTGTGCATGCACACAAAAGCTTATACCTAGAACAAAATTAGCTGGTCTCTAAGGTGCTACTGGACTATTTTTTAATTTTTTATTTCAAGTGCGTCAGACCAATACGGCTACCTACCTGAATCTAGATGTCATGGGGTGTTGGGGAGCAGTAGGTCCTTTGGTGGGGGACATGTCCTGCACCTTCTGGGGTCATTTTTCCACCCTTGGTCCCCACCCCACACTCAGGTCTCACCTGTGGCTTCCAGAAGCTGTCAGCATGCAACAGGGGTTCAAGCAATGGCTTCAACAGGCCGGCTAAACCAGGTGAGGAAAGTTGATGGGTCTCAAATCCTTGGGGGGCTGGGGAATTCTGCTGCACATGAAGTCAAGCCCTGGTGAATGCAGAGGAGGAGAACAACCGTGAATCCCACAGTCCAGAAGGCAGATTCTGCCTGTGCGGAAGAGGGAAGTGAAGGGCAGATGGGGCACGTCCACCTGGAGGCTTTTTATCTAGTCCCAGGGTTACTCTGACATTGAATTATATATAAATTACAGTATTGAAATGCACCTGCTCCCACTTCATATTTTGATATTACTCTACTCTGCTTGTCTGTTTCTTACTTGAGTGCTGTTTTGGAATGCTAAGTCAGAGTTACATATTTGCTATTTTTGGATCCTGTTATGCTTATCAGTCTTCGGCTGCACAAAGAGGGAGAACTGCGCAGCGCCCCTTCAGCGAGGCGCCTGTCCTAGCTTCTGCCTTAGCCTCTTCATCCTGCTGCCCTTGGCGCTGTTATCCCAGAAGCCAGAACAGCCACACAGTATCCCAGAAGCCAGATTCCTCTTGCTGTTCTGGCTTCTGGATTTCAAAAATCTTTTTTTCTTGGAATCCTCCCCCCAAAACTAGGTGTGTCTTATAGAGCGAAAAATACGGTAGGTACCGCTCCGGCGGGAAGGTAAACGGCGTTTCCGTGTGCTGCTCTGGTTTGCCAGAAGCGGCTTAGTCATGCTGGCCACATGACCCGGAAGCTGTACGCAAGCTCCCTCAGCCAATAAAGCGAGATGAGTGCTGCAACCCCAGAGTTGGCCACGACTGGACCTAATGGTCAGGGGTCCCTTTACCTTTAACTATATGTACTGGAAGCTGCCCAGAGTGGCTGGGGGAAAATACTAATACTATAACGTCTAGAGTGGTACCTCGGGTTACAGGAGCTTCAGGTTACAGACTCTGCTAACCGAGAAATAGTACCTTTAGTGAAGAACTTTGCTTCAGGATGAGGGCAGAAATTGTGCTCCAGCGGCGTGGTGGCCCCATTAGCTAAAGTGGTGCTTCAGGTTAAGAACAGTTTCAGATTAAGAACGGACCTGCAGAACAAATTGAGTTCTGAACCCGAAGGACCACTGTACTATTATTATTATCTTGTGATTTTTTGTAGTTATTTTGGAATTTTTACTGCAATATTAGCTTACGAAATGTTATGGGCAGAGAAAATCACAGGGTTGCCGTAAATTATAATCCCACCCACAAATTCTCGTTCACATAGAGTCTGTAAATTTGGGAATGACACACACCTCACCTGTGCTAATACTGGCAGTCTTTGGCCTGCACAGGCACACCCGGTGTGTAGAGCCTCCAGCCCCAGGCACTGTCTATCATGAAAATGGGTCCTTTGACTGGGAAGATTCATGCAGTCACTGTCATGGGATGATGATTGGTTGTATCTCAGCTTGTCAGTCACTCTGACATTTCCTACAAAGAATAAGAGGAACAGAAATGCTTTTGAGCCATTCCATGGACTCTGCACCCCTGTTTCTGATGACAGGTGTACATTATCCTCATCCTCAGTGGAAAAGACATTAAAGATGGAAGCCTGAGAGAGAGGAAAAGGTTTCTGGATGCTTCCTGGGTGGGATTGCGGAAACCAAGAGCCGCTTCTGAGAAGGCCCCTCCTCTCCCCTCTTCCTCTGGGGATTTCCTCTCCTCCCCAGGGGACCAATGGTTGGACTGGGCAGAAGTGCTGCGTCCGGACAGGGCAGGGACTTATGGGGTGGGAAGAGGATGGAGATTGCAGGAAAGAAGGGTGAGGGGACAGGACCCCCCACTTTCCAGGGATCCCTCTCTGGTCGCCTTGAAGGGGGGGGGCATTCCTGAGCTTGAGGGAGAAGCCAAGGCGGCCCCTTCGATGATTGCCCAAGGAAGCCATGATTGAGACGCCCCCCCAAAAAACTGGTCTTCCTATCTCCCCCCCACAGTGCTCCTCTTCCCTTCCCCCTCCCTCTCTCCCGCAGTTTCCCCTGCACTCTAGCGCGACTGACACCTCGCCCTGCGCGCCCCATCTCTCCATCCTAGCCCCCCCCCCGAACAGGAGGAAGGGAGGGACTGGTGGGGTCTCTATCCAGGCGTCTCTCGCGCCCCTTAACCCTTTCATGGGACGCGCGCAGCCTGGGAAACGGGGCGAGGGGTCCGCCCTGCGAGGAAAGCTCCCTTCGCAGCACGCGTGCCGGGATCCAGACCCCACGAAAGGCGATTTGGGGAGCTGGCGAGGTCTCTGGGTCCTCGTCTCCTCCCGCCTCCTCCCCCCGCCCTTGCCCCCCATCCATGAGTCTCCCCTGCACCCAGAGCCCCCTTGGCTCACCCCTCGCCAGGCGCAACCCATCTCTCCGTCCCTATTGCCCCCCCCCCAACGGGAGCAGGGGAGGGGACAAGGGGGTCTCTATCCTGGCTTCTCTCCGCGCCCCAGGGATATCTGCGCGGGGGAAACGGAGCCAGGGAGTCCTCGTGGGTGGGCGCCCCATCTCCGCCCCTTCGCAGCACGCGTGCCGGGATCCAGGCCCCACGAAAGGCGCTTGGGGGAGCTGGAGGGGTCTCTGGGTCCTCTTCTCCCATATCCCCCCCCCCCCGCGAGCCCTTTACCTCTTTCTCCTAGCTCCCGATTCTTCTTTCCTGCAACATCCACGGGGGGGGGGGTCCCCTGCCTCCTCCCTCCCCTTTCCGAAAGCGCCCCCCCGAGCTACGGGGCAGAGCAGCAATCCGGAGTGGAAGCTCCACTTCCGGGAGAAGCAGGCAGGGTGGGATGGGCTCACCCCCCCCCCATTCCTGTAACAGAAGCCGGATTGGAGGAGGAGGAGGAAGGGGTGGGATGTTTGGGGGCGGGATCTGGGGTTGTGGGGGCGGGGTGAGAGGAGGATGTGCCCGGGAGGGGAGGGAAAGAATTGAGGGGGGGAGAGGAAGGTTTTCCCCCTCCCCTCTTCCTTCTGGATCAGGAGAGCGGGGGAGGGGCTGATCCCGGAGATCCAGCTGCAAAGTGGGTCCCGTCCCTCCTACAAAGTTTGCATTGCAAAATGTTCCCCTCCCCCACCCCACGAGCTTAGATCCCTCCGTGTTTGTTTGTTTTATATGAAATTTTTATTGGTTTTTCAACATTTATAAAAACACATACAATACAATACAATACACAATACAAACAAAAAGACACATAAACACACAAGTATAATTTCAAATCTTTTCTTTTCATAAACCTTACTTCACCGACTTCCCCGTACCTCCCCTTTCTGCATCCCTATTTCCAAATTCATTTCAGCAAATCCTCCCCCTTACATTAATCTAATTTTCCCTTGTTCTTTTCTTTTACTTGATCTTTTACGGCTGTAATCCCCCTCCGTGTTTTAGGTATTGGTGCTGTTCAAAGCAGGAACGGGGGGGCAGCTAAACGACTCCCCCCAAATCCCAGCTCCCCACCCCAGCCTCTGACTAAGGCCAGGACAAGGACCGTGGACACAGGCCCCGTCCATGCACAACAGCCAAGAGGCTCAGAAAAGCAGCCGATACAATTGTAGCCAGAAGCGGATTCCAAAATCTGAGGGATCCCTTGGACCAGAAACAAGGAGACCAGCCAGGAAGAGCAGAGCAAAAGAGCAGCCAGTCGGCTTGGTCTTGATTGAAGACTGTCGCCACAGGACTCCCACCTGCCACCAGGTGGAACAAGATGGAAGCCCCCAACAAAAGAAGACCCCAACTTTTATTAGCTGCTAATCCCCCATGCTACACCCCCAAGACTACATCATGACTACATCATTGACACATCACACAGAGGAGGGGTTCAGGGAGAAGAAGAAGGAGTTTGGATTTGATATCCCGCTTGATCACTACCCAAAGGAGTCTCAAAGTGGCTCACATTCTCCTTTCCCTTCCTCTACCCCAAACAAACACTCTGTGAGGTGAGTGGGGCTGAGAGACCTCAGAGAAGTGTGACTTCTCTGAAGGAGGAGGAGTTGTGGTGGTAACCTGAGGGTCTTCGCACCTGTCTGGTTCCTCCTTTCCCCTCCCCATGATTACATTCCTGAGGACAAAGGGGAGTTCACTGTTTCCTGCCCCCAGAGGGAAGGGCTGGTCACTGTCCTGTGTTTCAGTCCCTACTGAATCCACTTCCATATCCGGTTCCTTTGTGTGTGTGATGCTCTTCTGTCTAGGGCCATCAAGGTTGGCATGCCAACTGGGTAGGGCTCACTGCGGACGTGTTGGCTGCCTTGTGTCAAGTCTCCCCCCTTTGATAGTCCTTCCCTCCGGGTGCAAAATAAAAGTCGAACGGTGCAGATCTGATGTACGGCTGATTTTATATGAATTTATAACAGAAGCATTGCATATGTCGTGTGTGAGTGTGAGTGTGTGTGTGTCGTGTTTGTACAAACTGAGTGATTGGGGGGGGGGTTCCTGCCACACATGAATCCCAATCCCAAAGAATGCACCAATTACCACACAATTGCGCTCATTTCACATGCTAGCAAGGTTATGCTTAAAATTCTACAAGGAAGGCTCAAGCAGTATGTGGACTGAGAACTCCCAGAAGTGTAAACTGGATTTCGAAGGCACAGAGGTACCACAGACCAAATTGCAAACATGCGCTGGATGTTTATGGAGACTACAGAACATCCTTTGACTATGTTGACCACAGCAAACTATGGCGAGTTCTTAAAGAAATGGGAGTGCCTGACCACCTCATCTGTCTCCTGAGAAATCTCTATGTGGAACAAGAAGGAGGACGGTATATTGTCTTCCTGCTTATTTAACATAAATGCAGAATTCATCATGCGAAAGGCTGGGCTGGATGAATCCTGTAATAAAAAAATTAAGGTCTTTTATCCAAACCAATCCTGCCTCCGCATGATAGAATTGCAAATCTGGCAATGCAAAAACTGATTTTTCCTTTTTATCTGTTAATAACAGGTGTTTAATTCTCGGTTTCTTTCCACTCTATATAAATCTAGATATTTCCCTTTTCCACTCCATAAAACAATTCATTCCTCCTAAAATGGGCATTGTTTGGAATAAAAAAATCATTTTGGGGATGATTCATTACATGAATCCATGTGCTGGTCGCAGCAGGAGGGGGGGTCTCCCTGGATGCTTCAGCAGCCGGCCTCCTCTGGGTCTCCTGACCCCTTCCTCTCCTCCCTCTGAGCCTGAACTGCTCTCTGCCCCAGCCTCTTCCTGCTCAGCAAACCCTGTTTCCTCCTCAGCTTGCAACAACTCCCCTCCCATTCTGTTCCCTTTTCTCCCTCTTTCTGCTCATCCCACCACAAGTCCCCAGGATCTGAGCCTTCTTCCCTTGTTGGTCCCCCAGCTGGTACCTCCCCACCCTCACCAGCCAGTCCATGACAACAACAGCAGCCACAACACTGTGGTCCTCTGGTAGGAAAACTCCTGAGAAGCATGATTGAAGCAAAACTTCTGGGACCATCTTCCTCAAACCCCAGAATGAGCAGGAGCTCTGGGGTTGCCCCATGGGGTTCATGAGTGAAGGTGGGGCCCCCAGGAGACTTTCCTGGTACCTGAAGCCCCTCCTCCCCACTCTTGAAATTAGGCTTGGGGGGAAATCTCCCATTCAATTTCAGTATTTCAAGTTTTCTTCAGAACGCACAGGGCAGGAGGCAGCGATGAAGTTCTGGAGAAGAAGCAGTGCTTGGAGATCATGTAGTGGTGGGGGGGGGGAGTAACAGAGTTTGGTGCAAAAACCAAAAGTACTTTCATCTAAAATTATACTCACCATTGTGAGATGTTGCCTTCATTATTTTATTATTATACAGTTTTACATATAAACACCAAAGCTTCACATATACCTCATGCTTGTAGGAATGATTTCCTGCTTAGTTCATTTCTGTGAAGAAAATAGTGGACTCTGAGAGGAAGACGTCCCACACTCCATACATCTAAATGGGTTCTCCCATGTGAGAGTCCCTAGATGTTCCTTAAATACTCCATTATAAATAAAGCATTTTTGCAATCTATTCATTTAAACTGCTTCTCCTCTTTGAGTTTTTGATGGTTTGCAGGGTTTCAACTCTTAAAGTTCTTCCTGTCCATGAGTCTGTTGATTTTGAACTTCCACAAAGAGTGAAACTCTATCTACTTTCCTGATATTTATATGGTTTGTATTTTATGTGAGTTTGTTGACATAAATCAAGGGTTCAACTCTGACTGAAGCTCCTTCCACAGTCCATACCTTTAAATGGTTTGTCCCGTGTGAGTCTGTTGATGTTGTCTAAGGTGTCCATTAACCCTAAAGCTCTTTCCACACTCCATACATTTATATGGTTTCTCCCCTGTGTGAGTCCGTTGATGATTTCTAAGGTCTCCACTCTGACTGAAGCTCTTTCCACACTCCATGCATTTAAATGGTTTCATCCCTGTGTGAGACCGTTGATGTTTTTTAAGGTTTCCATTATCACTAAATCTCTTTCCACAATCGATACATTTATATGGTTTCTCCCCTGTGTGAATCCGTTCATGATTTCTAAGGTTTCCATTATCACTAAAGCTTTTTCCACACTCCATGCATTTAAATGGTTTCTCCCCTGTATGAGTCCGTTGATGATTTCTAAGGTTTCCACTCTGATTGAAGCTCTTTCCACACTCCATGCATTTAAATGGTTTCTCCCCTGTATGAGTCCTTTGATGTGATCTAAGGCTTCCATTCTGACTGAAAACCTTTCCACACTCCATACATTCATATGGTTTCTCCCCTGTGTGAGTCCGTTCATGTGATCTCAGCTTTCCACTATCACTAAAGCTCTTTTCACACTCCATACATTTAAATGGTTTCTCCCCTGTGTGAGTCCGTTGATGTCTTCTTAGGGTTCCACTATCACTAAAGCTCTTTTCACACTCCATACATTTAAATGGTTTCTCCCCTGTGTGTGTCCGTTGATGTATATTGAGGTGTCCACTATGACTGAAGTTCTTCCCACACTCCCTGCACGTAAAACGTTTTCTCTCTCTGTGAGTCCGCTGGTGTGTTCTAAGTGTTGCATTGAAAGAGAAGCTCTTTTCGCACTCCATACCTTTAATTGGGTTCTGTCCTTTTTGTGTTCGTTGATGTGAACTATGTGTGCTCATTCAGTGAAGCATGTTTCACACATTTTAATGGCTATTCCTAATGAAATGAAAGGTGCCCTGTCCCCTGCAATTCTGTCTTCTCCATCCCCTTTTTCAGAGTGGGCAGAAAGGA
Organism: Podarcis bocagei; assembly: GCF_964188305.1. Taxonomy (NCBI): domain Eukaryota; kingdom Metazoa; phylum Chordata; class Lepidosauria; order Squamata; family Lacertidae; genus Podarcis; species Podarcis bocagei. The sequence goes on from NC_138135.1 coordinate 4,988,122, forward strand.
AATCCTGTTTGGGTTTCAAGAAAGAGAACAAAGGGAAAGAGAACATATCAACCGCCATTAGCACCTTCTCTTATTGCAACATCTCCTACATTCTCCCATGTCCTACCCATGTTCCCAATTTTTTAGAAATGAAAATGGTAAGGTGTCAAATTGTAGTAATGCATCAGCAACCTTTCATAACCCTAAATCATCTTTAATAACATAGCATGATCTTGGAATACCGTTGTCCTCTGAGAATGCCTTTCAAATCAAGTGGTTGCCCCTGTTTCCACATCTAGATCTTCATGAATCACCTGCACAGTCCCACTGACCTCAGGAGATCCATATGGACCATTTTGGGAGACCCAGGTCTACATCTCTTCCATGGACTGTGGTCTGGGTCAATCAGAGAACTAGTGACAACGCTTGGTGCTTGGGGTCAGCTGAATGGGTGCTCAGGGACGCTCCTATTCTTGGAGATGGACCTCTGTCTACATGCCTCACATTGCATGGAGAGAGCAGGAGAAGCAGAAGGAAAGCAGCTGGCACATGGGAATCCCAGGCGAAAACACCCACCCCAATGGTTCTTTATAATGATGATGTGCTGCCTGATCCTGTGCTTGTCTTCTGACAGAGGACTATCCTAATCTGGCACTGAAAGGCAGGATATTCAAGGCAAGGAGATAACTGTACTTAAGAGTAGGTAGCCATATTGGTCTGACACAGTTGAAGTAAAAAAGTAACAAAAATAGTCCAGTAGCACCTTAGGGACCAACTAAGTTTGTTCTAGGTATAAGCTTTCGTGTGCATGCACACTTCTTCATATAGTGATGGGTAGTGGGAGATCGTAGTAGGAGTACACTTCTGAGAAAAAACCCACCACACACTCCCACGATATACAAGGGTCTGGTGACATCTGTGTCAGTGTATCTGATTAAGTGTGCAACACGGCTACCTACCTGAATCTAAATGTCATGGGGTGTTCGGGATAAGTAGTTCCTTTGGTGGGGGAGATGTCCTGCAGCTTCTGGGGTCATTTTCCACCCTTGGTCCCCACCCTGCAGTCAGTTCTCACCTGTGGCTTCCAGAAGCTGTCAGCATGCAACAGGGGTTCAAGCAACAGCTTCAACCGGCCGGCTAAACCAGGTGAGGATAGCTGATGGGTCTCAAATCCTTGGGGGGCTGGGGAATTCTGCTGCACCTGAAGTCAAGCCCTGGTGGATGGAGAGAACAACTGTGAATCCCACAGTCCAGAAGGCAGATTCTGCCCATGCGGAAGAGGAAAGTGAAGGACAGATGGGGCACGTCCAGCTGGAGGCTTGTTATCTAGTCCCAGGGTTACTCTGACATTGAATTATATATAAATTACAGTATTGAAATGTGCCTGCTTACACTTCATATTCTGATATTACTCTACTCTGCTTGTCTGTTTCTTACTTGAGTGCTGTTTTCTTATGCTAAGTCAGGGTTTTACTGTGAGTTACATTTTTGCTATTTTTGGGTCCTGTTATGCATATGTGTCTTCAGTAATAAATTTCTCAGTTGAATTGGGGGGGCCACTAGGTGGCGCATCGGAAGATGGCTGACAATAACATCTCCCCGACCCACACGAGGTAATTTGGAGGCTATGATGGGGGTAATTAGCCTCCTTACCCCCCCCCAGGATTGTGGGGGGGGGGGCGGCCCTTGCCTGCTGTGCCGTATACCACCCCCGAATTTGTGGGGGTGGGGGCACTAGGCACAAAGCCTTCCTGTGGGATTCCGGCTCTCCTGGACGCCGTCCCTGATTCGCGCTGCTGGTTGCAATGATCTTTAAAAGAAACAATTTGGATGAGATTAATTGCACATGCTTCAAGGAAAAAGGGGAGTAAAGACTGCTGACAGAAGAGATCTCTGATAACAAGACAAGAATAAAATATGAGAAGATACGTCAAGATATGGTATGACAAATGGGGGAGGGGGGAGAAAACCTGCCTTCCTTTTTTTCATGTGAGTTAACAAGAATCCCCTCCCCTAATGAATCAGAAATTAAGGACTTTTTTTTCATGTGAGTTAACAAGAATCCCCTCCCCTAATGAATCAGAAATTAAGGACTTAAGCTGTGGATTTAAGGCTGTGTGGAGATAAACTTTCGATCCAAAGCGATGTTTCAAGATGAAGCTGGAAAGCTAAGAGTTTTGGAATGACGCAGTTAAAAATGCCGTCGCCATTTTGGGAGGCATTGTTGGAGCTCTTGGGTCTGGGAGGAGAAAGAGAGAAATAGAGTTGTTTACATATCGTGGATCAACTCCTCGGTGGGACTTAAGAGCGACAAATGCCAAAATTTACGATGGAAAGAGCGATGTTATCTACGAAGGAGATATATGGAAACCACCTGGACTTAGTGGAGGAACGGGAAATCCACACAGGATTATTATACTTGCTATCGGCTTAAGGAGACCAACAGAAGAGATCGTAAAGGAAAAAGAGAAATTATATGAATAAGATATGATGTGGAAACACCAAGATAAGATTGGATAGAATTATGAACTTTGTTTGGACTGATTGGGACTGATTTGGACATTAACGCAGTAATAAGAAGATGATCTGAATCCCCCTTTGGATCTTGAAGTATGGGTTCCCCCAACAAAATTTAAAAATTTGGCTTTGTAATTTGGAATTTATATGATGTGATTTAATTTGATGTGATTGGCCAGTTAATAAAAATTATTTTTAAAAAAATCTCAGTTGAATTAATTTTTTTGCTGCCTCTGAGTGTTTTCTCCTACTCTGTTAACTATACATTGATCATTATGGAGGAGCAAGATGTGCAACCTAAAGCCCTCAACAGCCTCGGCCCTGTGGACCCGTCCATCACTCAGTCCGGACAGGGAGGTCTGCCTCCGAGGGTCTTCTGCTGGTTCCTTTGCTGTTAGAAGTGCAGTTCCAGGGAACCAGGCAGACGGCCTCCTGCCCCATGGAATGCCCTCCCTTCAGAGGGCAAGGAAGTAGGCAACTATCTGACATTTAGAAGACAGCTGGGTGTCGTTGTGGGTTAAACCATAGAGCCTAGACTTCCTGATCAGAAGGTTGGCGGTTCGAATCCCCGCGATGGGGTGAGCTCCCATTGCTCGGTCCCTGCTCCTGCCAACCTAGCAGTTCGAAAGCACATCAAAGAGCAAGTAGATAAATAGGTACTGCTCCGGCGGGAAGGTAAACAGCGTTTCCGTGCGCTGCTCTGGTTCTCCAGAAGCGGCTTAGTCATGCTGGCCACATGACCCGGAAGCTGTACACCGGCTCCCTCAGCCAATAAAGCGAGATGAGCGCCGCAACCCCAGAGTTGGCCACAACTGGACCTAATGGTCAGGGGTCCCTTTACCTTTACCTATATGTACTGTAAGCTGCCCAGAGCAGCTGGGGGAAGATACTAATACTAGAACTTCTACAGTGGAACCTTGGGTTACAGACGCTTCAGGTTACAGAGTCTGCTAACCCAGAAATAATAACTTGGGTTAAGAACTTTGCTTCAGGATGAGAACAGAAATTGCGTGGTGGCAGCAGGAGACCCCATTAGTAAAGTGGTACCACAGATTAAGAACAGTTTCAGGTTAAGAACGGACCTCCAGAAAGAATTCAGTTCTTAACCTGAGGTACCACTGTACTATTATTATTATCGTGTGGATTTTTGTAATTATTTTGAAATTTTTACTGCAATATTAGCTTACGAAATGTTATGGATGGAGAAAATCACAGGGTTGCCATAAACTATAATCCCACCCACAAACTCTCATTCACTTAGTCTGTAAATCTGGGAAGGTCACACACCTCACCTGTGCTAATACTGGCAGTCTTTGGCCTGCACAGGCACACCCGGTGTGTAGAGCCTCCAGCCACAGGCACTGTCTATCATGAAAATGGGTCCTTTGACTGGGAAGATTCATGCAGTCACTGTCATCGGATGCTGATGGGTTTTATCTCAGCTTGTCAGTCACTCTGACATTGGCTACAAAGAGTAAGAGGAACAGAAATGCTTTTGAGGTGCAACTTCTATATCAATCCTGAGAGCCATTCCATGGACTCTGCACCCCTGTTTCTGATGACAGGTGTACATTATCCTCATCCTCAGTGGAAAAGACATTAAAGATGAAAGTCTGAGAGAGAGGAAAAGGTTTCTGGCTGCTTCCTGGGTGGGATTGCGGAAACAAAGAGCCGCTTCTGAGAAGCCCCTCTCCCCTCGTCTCGGGATTTCCTCTCCTCTCCAGGGGACCAGTGCTTGGACTGGGCAGAAGCGCAGGACAGGGGCTTATGGGGTGGGAAGAGGATGGAGATTGCAGGAAATAAGGGGAGGGGAACAGGACCCCCCACTTTCCAGGGATCCCTCTCTGGTCGCCCTGAAAGGGGGGGGGTCGATTCCTGGGCGGGAGGGATAAGCCAAGGCGCCCCCCCGGAGATTCCCCAAGGAAGCCAGGATGGAGACGTGTCCCCAAAGACTGTTCTTCCCATCTCCCCCCCCCAGTGCTCCCCTTCCTCCCCCCTCCGTCTCTCCCGTGGTTTCCCCTGCACTCCGGCGCGACTGGCCCCTCACCCTGCTCGCCCCATCTCTCCATCCTAGGGCCCCCCCCAGCGGGAGTGGGGGAGGGACTGGGGGGTCTCTAGCCCGGCGCCTCCCGCACCCCTTAACCCTTTCCTGGCCCGCTTCTCCGCGCCCCAGGGAGTCCTCGTGGGTGGGTGCTCCATCTCCGCCCCTTCGCAGCACGCGTGCCGGGATCCAGGCCCCACGGAAGGCACTTGGGGGAACTGGAGGGGTCTTTGGGTCCTTTTCTCCCCTCTCCCCCCCCCGGACCCCTTTACCTCTTTCTCCTCGCTCCCGATTCTCCTTTCCTTTCCTGCAACATCGACGGGGGGGTGTCCTCTGCCTCCTCCCTCCCCTTTCCGAACCCCCCCCCCCAGAGCTACGGGGCAGAGCAGCAATCCGGAGTGGAAGCTCCACTTCCGGGAGAAGGTTGGGAGGGGGCTCACCTCCCTCCACATTCCTGGAGCAGAAGCCGAATTGGAGGAGGAGGAGGAAGGAGTGGGATGTTTGGGGGCGGGATCTGGGCTTGTGGGGGCGGGGTGAGAGGCGGATGTGCCGGGAGGGGAGGGAAAGAATTGGGGGGGGGAGGAGAAGGTTCCGGAGATCCAGCTACCAAGTGGGTCCCGTCCCTCCTACAAGGTTTGCATTGCAACATCCTCCCCTCCCCCACCCCACGAGCTTAGATCCCTCCGTGTTTTAGGTCTTGGTGGCTGTTCAAACCAGGAACGGGGGGGCAGGTAAACGACTCCCCCCAAATCCCAGCTCCCCACCCCAGCCTCTAAGGCCAGGACAATGACCGTGGACACAGGCCCCGTCCATGCACAACAGCCAAGAGGCTCAGAAAAGCAGCCGATACAATTGTAGCCAGAAGCGGATTCCAAAATCTGAGGGATCCCTTGGACAAGAAACAAGGAGACCAGCCAGGAAAAGCAGAGCAAAAGAGCAGCCAGTCGGCTTGGTCTTGATTGAAGACTGTCGCCACAGGACTCCCCCCTGCCACCAGGTGGAACAAGATGGAAGCCCCCAACAAAAGAAGACCCCAACTTTTATTAGCTCCGAATCCCCCATGCTACACCTCCAAGACTACATCATGACTACATCATCGACACATCACAAAGAGGAGGGGTTGAGGGAGGAGTTGTGGTGGTAACCTAAGTGTCTTGTCGAGAGCCAGTGGGGTGTAGTGGTTAAGAGTGATAGTCACGTAATCTGGGGAACCGGGTTCCCGTCTCCGCTCCTCCACATGCAGCTGCTGGGTGACCTTGGGGCAGTCACACTTCTCTGAAGTCTCTCAGCCCCACTCACCTCACAGAGTGTTTGTTGTGGTGCAAGAAGGGAAAGGAGACTATTAGCTGAATGAATGCTTCGGTCTCTGCTGCGCTCCTTTTGTTCCGCAGGGACCTGCAGACTCAGTCAGATGAGCTAGGTGGCAGAGCAGCCTCACACCTAGATTTTCCGTAACAATGTCTTATATAGATAATAAATGTTCACAAATGTACCAACCAAGCACATACATAGATATGTGGACCACATGTCTGGAGCAGCTCAGGAAGACCGTCCTGAAACCATTTAGACTCCCAAACTGACCAAATGTTTTCTCTGCAAGGAGGGAGGGGGTGAGGGAACCTTCCCATTGTCTCAGGAATCGGGAATTCACCATCTCAAAGGAATGGCCAGACTACCAGGAAAGGCAATCAGATAAGGCATTATCAGAGAACCTGGCAGACAGGAAAAACAACAACATTCACATTTCTGTTGCAGACCACCTTTTCTGTGATGCAGGTATGATGTTTGTGGGGGGTGGTCTGGGGTTACACCCCTCTGTGATGTATGGAGGGGTGGTCTGGAGCTCCAGGGCAGGGAATTTAAAATGTCTATATAAGGGCAGGCATGCCTTGGTTGAGGGTCCTCCACAGGGGAGCACCCTGTTGCAGCAGATCAATAAAGATCAGGCTTGGCTTTGCTTTGCTTTGCTTCTCAATAGTCTCTGGTTGCCTCTGTTATTTCCTTCTACCGATGGAGAGCCTACAAGGGACTCTGTAATGGGCTCTTGTGTCCCCCATAAGGGAAGAAGGGCAGCTTTATTTACAACAGATGGCACCCCAGATGGGACCTTCGGTTGGCCGGATTCTGGGGGCAAGGAAGGACTGATGATCCAGTGCGCAGCAGGCCATTTGCCAGGAGGAGCCACCAGTCCTCTAGTGACCCCAGGGTCTGGAAAGAAGTGGAGTTCCAGCGGGGCCAACCAGAGGAAGCAACGCTTGATCAGGCCGGCCACAAATTTTTTTATTTTTTAAAATAATCCTTATTGATTTAAATTACACACATATACAAAGAATTTGGAATCTCATACTGCATCTCCCCTTCCGGTCTGCTCCCCTTTCTCCCTCTTTCTGCTCATCCCACCACCAGTTGCTGGGCTCTGAGCCTTCTTCCCTTGTGGGTCCCCCAGCTGGTGCCTCCCCCCACCAGCCAGTCCATGACAACAGCAGCAGCCACAGCACTGTGGTCCTCTGGTAGGAAAACTCCTGAGTAGCATGATTGAACCAAAACTTCTGGGACTATGGAAAAATACACTGTCGAGAATCCAGCTCGACATCAGTAAGAAAATCAGTAAGAAATCAGTCTCACACCAAGATGACTTGAAGAAAAAGCTTTGGCTACAGCCGTAACGTTTATTGTGTGCAGTAAAAAGTAGATCATCCTCCCTCCTCCAGCACTGCGCTTGCTCTGCCTGGTACTCAAAAGTAACAAATCAAAGGAATGTAACCTTGCTTTTGCCCACAGACAAAGAGAGTGTTATGCTACGTGAGCCAATCATTAGTCTAGCATGAGGTGTTCACTTGCTCATCATGCTCTTAGCAATATCTCGTGCTGTAAAATCACTCTGCAATAATAAGAACTCTGCTCATGCTCTTATGTACAAGCAATCATTTTCCCACATGCCCTCTTTTCTTGTTTATATTATAAGAGGAAATCTTAATCAGAATCATATATCTCATTACCTAAGCGTTTATATTTTGCAACATAAATTCCCCTTGTAACCCTTGTGGTGGGCCGTGGTCGAAACCACCATGCAATATATTGGGAAATCAAAAAGCAAGCAAGCATTGAATAATAAAACCAACAATACATGCAATTACAATCAATAATATTTTTCTTAACCATACTCCATTAAGTAACCAAGAAAATAACCAATCCCATGGATCAAAACCTTCAGGCGGATTCAAAGGATTATGGGTTATCATTTGTTCCATATAATCAATAATAGTGGAGATATTGGTTGATTGATCAGTTATATACATACAACAATGAGAATGAATTAAGGCATAAATTCCACCTTTAGAGGCAAGGATTACATTTAAAGCATAAAAAGTTTATAAAGCAACTTCTCTTATTTCTGACTTTTTTTGTTTTTGTTAATTATTTTTAAAACAAAGATGAAAGAATTAAAAACAAAGCTTCGGTCCAATTTGCCACAGAATAACCATAAATCAGATTGAAGCAAACATGTAGATGTACTGCTCTTTCTCATCCAGTCGAACCAAACATAAAAATCTCTACACGCAGCTTGTTGTTCATAGGTCATGTAGGTTGTGACATTATTAACTGAGACTTTCGGTCTATCACTCATAGTGGTAACATTAAAAAAAACAAGAAGATCCATTAACATACTCATAGGTCCAATTACAATATGGATAATGACCTAAACTTTTTTTGCTATTATGATTAAAACGAAAACAATAAGGCACTATTTTTACAAGCGATAAAAAACAACAACACAGGGAATAAACTTATGCGATTATCCTTCATATTATTGCTAATCTTAAATGAAGCATTTACTGGAATGCTAGAATACCACCACCAAAAAAGGCTCAAAGCTTTGAGAAGCTTTTTTTAAAATCATTTTTCTCAGCAGCTAAAAAGCACTAGCCAAGCATATTCCGCTTGCTGTAACTAAAAAGATTGCAACAAGGTCGAGAACAGAGCCCATTGTCTTCGCAAGGCTTGCCAAAGAACCACACCGCAACCCGCCTTCGGTCCGGGAACCATGCCAAAGCACAAAAATGAAACAACTGGAACACACTGAAATCTCACCCCCTCCCTTGCCAAGAGTCCACAATAGTTCCAAGACAGCCCTCTGTACATGCTCAGGGGAACACATCATAAGGCAGGACTCCTGAGGGAGGAGAAAAAAAAAATATCTGGGGGGTAAAATCTAAGTGATGCCAATAAGGATGAGAATGGTAAATTAGTCCAAAGGCTGTTTCCGAGCAACCTGCGTGGTATTTCGTGGCTCGATTATTGGCATGTAAAAACCATAATCCAGAAGAAGTCACACAACCATTTCTGCAGATACAGGAGCCCATTTGCTGTAAATAAGTCTGATGTATTGCTCCTTGTACTGCTGAGTCAAAAGTCCAAGCCCAATGAAACGTGGTGACACAGAGGCAGTGTCCACAGTGAGATGTACCTTAGAAAATGGAGCCAAAGAAGGCGTGTGGGTGACATCCATTTGCCAAATTGCCAGGGGATGCAGGCCTCTAGGGTTGACTGCATCAAAAGAAGTGACTGTGATCTTGTCTGCTGGATCCTTATGTCCTTTAAGGGCAGAAAATAGTGGAGACAAAGTGGAGGTGGGCAGGTCCAAATAACTCTTTATCCAATTCAGCTGTCCAAGAATTTGTTGTAAATCCACCAATTTAAGATGATCAGGGAACTGTAGTTGAGGCGTGACTGGAATGGCAGCAGATGCTGTCAGCTTGTGTCCCAGGTACGTAATGGGTAAAGTCCGCCGGATTTTTTCTTTAGCCACTGTCAAGCCAACAGGTTTTATCCTTTGCAGGATTTTGGGACACGGCGGAGGACAAGGCCGTGGCTAGCAGGCCGTGGCTAGCAGTGCCCACTGACTGGCAGGCTTTAAGCATATCAGCAATGGCTATATTTGATGTTGCCATTAGAAGGCGCAGCGCTTGCTTACAGTCCTCATTTGCAAGCTGGCGTATAGTCAGTTCTTGTGCTGCCAGGTCCTGAACTTGCCGCTTGAAGGTATTATACAAGCGATCAACAAATTGTCCATAGGGCTCTGCAGGGTCCTGTCTGATGCTCCCCCATCGGCCATTGCGCTCATTCCTGTCATCAGGGACAGAGGCCAGAGCCTCTTGGGCTGAGGCTGTGGTGGCTGCCCAATACATAGGATCAAGGGCCAACTGTTGGGCAATGGTAAGAAAATTGCCTCCTCCCGTCAGCCCATCGAGAACATCGGTTTGGGTCAGCATGACGGGGGCTGGGGGTGCAGGAGCAATCACAGGAAAGAGATTTGGAGTATCAGAATCAAAAGGCAGCAACGGAGCAGCAGTACAAAGAGTCTCTTCTTGGAGAGGAGTGGAAATGGGGGGTGCTGAATGCGAAGAATGCAGGGGAGGGACGACAGGAGCCGAAGGAGAAAAAATGTCTGCCTGTTTAGGAGGCTGATAAGACGGTGCTTCTGAAGGCAGCATGAGGACTGGGAGGGGGGGCAAAGGAGCTGAAGCAGCGGCCAGGAGGAGATTTGTAGGAGTTAGGCTTGAGATAGCCTTATAAACCTTACAGCAGGCATGCAAAACTTTGACATCAATCTGAGGATGGTTTTGGAAAAATTGTCCTATTTTTTCCCAGTCTTTTAAATGATAATTCCCATGCTGAGGAAACCAGGGACAGTGAATATCCAATGCTTCTATAAGAGACACGATATCAGCATCTGAGACAAGAAGGCTGTTGCTGGCCAAAAGAGATTTAAGGTCTTCAAAAAACTTTTTCTGTGGTGGAGAGAGAGACTGCCCCATAATGGCAAAAGAAAAGGGGGGGGTTGGGAGCACTCACCAGGGATCCACTAGGTGGATGAACGACGCGTCTGCAGCCCTTGCCGGGCGAGATGAGTGCTGATAAGTCCTTAACGTAGTCCAGAATCACATACACGGGGTACCAAGGGAGCACTCACCGGGATCCATAGTGGATGAAAGACGCGTGGTGAGCGCTGAACGATGAAAAACAACGTGGAGTCCAAAAGTAGTCACACGGGGTACCAAATGTCGAGAATCCAGCTCGACATCAGTAAGAAAATCAGTAAGAAATCAGTCTCACACCAAGATGACTTGAAGAAAAAGCTTTGGCTACAGCCGTAACGTTTATTGTGTGCAGTAAAAAGTAGATCATCCTCCCTCCTCCAGCACTGCGCTTGCTCTGCCTGGTACTCAAAAGTAACAAATCAAAGGAATGTAACCTTGCTTTTGCCCACAGACAAAGAGAGTGTTATGCTACGTGAGCCAATCATTAGTCTAGCATGAGGTGTTCACTTGCTCATCATGCTCTTAGCAATATCTCGTGCTGTAAAATCACTCTGCAATAATAAGAACTCTGCTCATGCTCTTATGTACAAGCAATCATTTTCCCACAATACACTCTTTCCCAAACCCCGGAATGAGCAGGAGCTCTGGGGTTGCCCCATGGGGTTCATGAGTGAAGATGACCCCCCCAGGAGATTTCCCTGGTCCCTGCAGCCCCTCCTCCCCCCTCTTGAAATTAGGCTTGGGGGAAATCTCCCATTCAATTTCAGTATTTCAAGTCTTCTTCAGAACGCGCAGGGCAGGAGGCAGCGATGAAGTTCTGGTGAAGAAGCAGTGCTTGGAGATCATGCGGTGGGGGGGGGGGTGACAGAGTTTGCTGCAAAAACCAAAGGTACTTTCATCTAAAATTATACTCATGATTGTGAGATGTTGCCTTCATTATTTTATTATTATACAGTTTAACATATAAACACCAGAACATCAAATATACCTCATGCTTTTAGGAATGATTTCCTGCTGAATTCATTGCTCAGGGTGGACTCTGAGAGGAAGACATCCCACACTCCATACATCTAAATGGGTTCTCCCATGTGAGAGTCCCTAGATGTTTCTTAATCACTCCAATATAAATAAAGCACTTTTTGCAGTCTTTTCATTTAAACTGCTTCTCCTGTCCATGAGTCTGTTGATTTTGAACTTCCACTAAGAGTGAACCTCTATCTAATTTCCTGATATTTATATGGGTTGTCTTTTGTGTGAGTTTGTTGACATAAATCAAGGCTTCCACTCTGACTGAAGCTCCTTCTACAATCCATACCTTTAAATGGTTTCTCCCCTGTGTGTCTGCTGATGTTTTCTCAGATTTCCACTCTGAGTGAAGCATTTAGTATTTACTCCATACTTTTAAATGGTTTCTTCCGTGTGAGTCCGTTGATGAGTTCTAAGTTTTCCATTATCACTAAAGCTCTTTCCGCACTCCATACATTTAAATTGTTTCTTACCGATGTGAGCATGTTGATGTCTTCTAAGGTTTCCACTATAACTGAAGCTCTTTCCACACTCCATACATTTAAAAGGTTTCATCCCTGTGTGAGTCTGTTGATGTATGCTAAGGCTTCCACTATCACTAAAGCGCTTTCCACACTCCATACATTTAAATGGTTTCTCCTCTGTGTGAATCCATTGATGTCTTCTAAGACTTCCACTGTGACTGAAGCGCTTTCCACACCCCATACATTTAAATGGTTTCTCCCCTGTGTGAGTCTGTTGATGTCTGCTAAGGCTTCCACTATCACTAAAGCTCTTTTCACACTCCATACATTGAAATGGTTTCTCCCCTGTGTGAGTACGTTGATGTCTTCTCAGGTGCCAACTCTGACTGTAGACGTTTCCACACTTTATACATTTAAATGGTTTCTCCTCTGTGTGAGTCCATTGATGTCTTCTAAGTCTTCCATTATCACTAAAGCTCTTTCCACACTCAATACATTTATAAAGTTTCTCCCCTGTGTGTTCCCGTTGATGTCTTCCAAGGTTTCCACTATTACTAAATTCCTTTCCACACTCCATACATTCATATGGTTTCCCCCCTGTGTGAGTCCGTTTGTGCAATTTAAGGTTTCCACTCTGACTGAAGTTCTTCCCATACTCTCTGTGTGAGTTTTCTCTCTGTGTGAGTCCACTGGTGTCTTCTAAGTTTTGCATTGAAACACAAGCTCTTTCCGCACTCAATACCTTTAAATGGGTTCTTTCCTTTTTCTGTTCATTGATGTGAACTATGTGTGCTCATTCAGTGAAGCATATTCCACATTTCACACATTTTAATGGCTATTCCTAATGAAATGAAAGGTGCCCTGTCCCCTGCAATTCTGTCTTCTCCATCACCTTTTTCAGAGTGGGCAGAAAGGAAATCCTGTTTGGGTTTCAGGAAAGAGAACACAGAAAAAAGGGCCCATCAACCGCCATTAGCACCTTCTCCTATTTAAACATCTCCTACATTCTCCCATGTCCTAGCCAGGTTCCCAATTTTTAGGAAATGAAAATGGTAAGGTGTCAAATGGTAGTAATGCATCAGCAACCTTTCATAATCCTCAATCATCTTTAATAACACAGCATGATCTTGGAATACTGTTGTCCTCTGAGACTGCCTTTCAAATCAAGTGGCTGCCCCCGTTTCCACCTCTAGATCTTCATGAATCACCTGCACAGTCCCACTGACCTCAGGAGGTCCATATGGACCATTTTGGGAGACCCAGGTCTATGTCTTTTCTGGGGACTGTGGTCTGGGTCAGTCAGAGAACTAGTGACAAGGCTTGGTGCTTGGGGTCAGCTGAATGGGTGCTCAGGGAAGCTCCTGTTCTGGGAGATGGACCTCCATCTACATGCCTCACATTGCATAGAGAGAGCAGGAGAAGCAATAGGAAAGCAGATGGCACATGGGAATCCCAGGCAGAAACACCCACCCCACTGGTTCTTTATAATGATGATGTGCTGCCTGATCCTGTGCTTGTCTTCTGACAGAGGACTATCCTAATCTGGCACTGAAAGGCAGGATATTCAAGGCAAGGAGATAACTGTTCTTCATGGTAGGTAGCCATTTTGGTCTGACACAGTTGAAGTAAAAAATTAACAAAAATAGTCCAGTAGCACCTTAGGGTCCTGGGAGAAAAGCAATGAGAAACCTAGACAGCATCTTAAAAAGCAGAGACCTCACCTTGCCAACAAAGGTCCATATAGTTAAAGCCATGGTTTTCCCAGTAGTGATGTACGGAAGTGAGAGCTGGACCATAAAGAAGGCTGATCACCGAACAATTGATGCTTTTGAATTATGGTGCTGGAGGAGACTCTTGAGAGTCCCATGGACTGCAAGAAGATCAAACCTCTCCATTCTGAAGGAAATCAGCCCTGAGTGCTCACTGGAAGGACAGATCCTGAAGCTGAGGTTCCAAGACTCTGGCCACCTCATGTGAAGACTCCCTGGATAAGACCCTGATGTTGGGAAAGATGGAGGGCACAAGGAGAAGGAGACAACGGAGGACTAGATGGTTGGACAGTGTTCTCGAAGCTACCAGCATGAGTTTGACCAAACTGCGGGAGGCAGTAGAAGACAGGAGTGCCTGGCGTGCTCTGGTCCAGGGGGTCACGAAGAGTCGGACACAACTAAACGAATAAACAACAACAACAACAACAGCACTTAGGGATCAAGTGCTTGCACACTTCATGTGCTTGCACACTTCTTCATATAGTGAAGGTTAGTAGGAGATGGTAGTAGGAGTACCCTTCTGAGAAAAACCCCACCCCACCCTCCCACGATATACAAGGGTCTGGTGACATCTGTTTCAGTGTATCTGAAGAAGTATGCATGCACACGAAAGCTTATACCTAGAACAAAATTAGTTGGTCTCTAAGGTGCTACTGGACTATTTTTTAATTTTTTATTTCAAGTGCTTCAGACCAATACGGCTACCTACCTGAATCTAGATGTCATGGGATGTTGGGGAGCAGTAGTTCCTTTGGTGGGGGACATGTCCTACACCTTCTGGGGTCATTTTTCCACCCTTGGTCCCCACCCCGCACTCAGGTCTCACCTGTGGCTTCCAGAAGCTGTCAGCATGCAAGAGGGGTTCAAGCAATGGCTTCAACAGGCCGGCTAAACCAGGTGAGGAAAGTTGATGGGTCTCAAATCCTTGGGGGGCTGGGGAATTCTGCTGCACCTGAAGTCAAGCCCTGGAGGATGGAGAGGAGGAGAACAACCATGAATCCCACAGTCCAGAAGGCAGATTCTGCCTGTGCGGAAGAGGGAAGTGAAGGGCAGATGGGGCACGTCCACCTGGAGGCTTTTTATCTAGTCCCAGGGTTACTCTGACATTGAATTATATATAAATTACAGTATTGAAATGCACCTGCTTCCACTTCATATTTTGATATTACTCTACTCTGCTTGTCTGTTTCTTACTTGAGTGCTGTTTTGGAATGCTAAGTCAGAGTTACATATTAGCTATTTTTGGATCCTGTTATGCTTATCAGTCTTCGGCTGCGCAAAGAGGGAGAACTGCGCAGCGCCCCTTCAGCGGGGCGCCTGTCCTAGCTTCTGCCTTAGCCTCTTCATCCTGCTGCCCTTGGCGCTGTTATCCCAGAAGCCAGAACAGCCACACAGTATCCCAGAAGCCAGATTCCTCTTGCTGTTCTGGCTTCTGGATTTCAAAAATCTTTTTTTCTTGGAATCCTCCCCCCAAAACTAGGTGTGTCTTATAGAGCGAAAAATACGGTAGGTACCGCTCCGGCGGGAAGGTAAACGGCGTTTCCGTGTGCTGCTCTGGTTTGCCAGAAGCGGCTTAGTCATGCTGGCCACATGACCCAGAAGCTGTACGCAAGCTCCCTCAGCCAATAAAGCGAGATGAGTGCTGCAACCCCAGAGTTGGCCACGACTGGACCTAATGGTCAGGGGTCCCTTTACCTTTAACTATATGTACTGGAAGCTGCCCAGAGTGGCTGGGGGAAAATACTAATATTATAACGTCTAGAGTGGTACCTCGGGTTACAGGAGCTTCAGGTTACAGACTCTGCTAACCGAGAAATAGTACCTTTAGTGAAGAACTTTGCTTCAGGATGAGGGCAGAAATTGTGCTCCAGCGGCGTGGTGGCCCCATTAGCTAAAGTGGTGCTTCAGGTTAAGAACAGTTTCAGATTAAGAACGGACCTGCAGAACAAATTGAGTTCTGAACCCGAAGGACCACTGTACTATTATTATTATCTTGTGATTTTTTGTAGTTATTTTGGAATTTTTACTGCAATATTAGCTTACGAAATGTTATGGGCAGAGAAAATCACAGGGTTGCCGTAAATTATAATCCCACCCACAAATTCTCATTCACACAGAGTCTGTAAATTTGGGAATGACACACACCTCACCTGTGCTAATACTGGCAGTCTTTGGCCTGCACAGGCACACCCGGTGTGTAGAGCCTCCAGCCACAGGCACTGTCTATCATGAA
The DNA here is from genome assembly GCF_964188305.1 of Podarcis bocagei. NCBI lineage: Eukaryota > Metazoa > Chordata > Lepidosauria > Squamata > Lacertidae > Podarcis > Podarcis bocagei. Next base: position 5,003,973 of record NC_138135.1, read on the forward strand.
AATGGGTCCTTTGACTGGGAAGATTCATGCAGTCACTGTCATGGGATGATGATGGGTTGTATCTCAGCTTGTCAGTCACTCTGACATTTCCTACAAAGAATAAGAGGAACAGAAATGCTTTTGAGCCATTCCATGGACTCTGCACCCCTGTTTCTGATGACAGGTGTACATTATCCTCATCCTCAGTGGAAAAGACATTAAAGATGGAAGCCTGAGAGAGAGGAAAAGGTTTCTGGATGCTTCCTGGGTGGGATTGCGGAAACCAAGAGCCGCTTCTGAGAAGGCCTCCCCCCTCCCCTCTTCCTCTCGGGATTTCCTCTCCTCCCCAGGGGACCAATGGTTGGACTGGGCAGAAGTGCTGCGTCCGGACAGGGCAGGGACTTATGGGGTCGGAAGAGGATGGAGATTGCAGGAAAGAAGGGTGAGGGGACAGGACCCCCCACTTTCCAGGGATCCCTCTCTGGTCGCCTTGAAGGGGGGGCATTCCTGAGCTTGAGGGAGAAGCCAAGGCGGCCCCTTCGATGATTGCCCAAGGAAGCCATGATTGAGACGCCCCCCCAAAAAACTGGTCTTCCTATCTCCCCCCCACAGTGCTCCTCTTCCCTTCCCCCTCCCTCTCTCCCGCAGTTTCCCCTGCACTCTAGCGCGACTGACACCTCGCCCTGCGCGCCCCATCTCTCCATCCTAGCCCCCCCCCCCGAACAGGAGGAAGGGAGGGACTGGTGGGGTCTCTATCCAGGCGTCTCTCGCGCCCCTTAACCCTTTCATGGGACGCGCGCAGCCTGGGAAACGGGGCGAGGGGTCCGCCCTGCGAGGAAAGCTCCCTTCGCAGCACGCGTGCCGGGATCCAGACCCCACGAAAGGCGATTTGGGGAGCTGGCGAGGTCTCTGGGTCCTCGTCTCCTCCCGCCTCCTCCCCCCGCCCTTGCCCCCCATCCATGAGTCTCCCCTGCACCCAGAGCCCCCTTGGCTCACCCCTCGCCAGGCGCAACCCATCTCTCCGTCCCTATTGCCCCCCCCAACGGGAGCAGGGGAGGGGACAAGGGGGTCTCTATCCTGGCTTCTCTCCGCGCCCCAGGGATATCTGCGCGGGGGAAACGGAGCCAGGGAGTCCTCGTGGGTGGGCGCCCCATCTCCGGCCCTTCGCAGCACGCGTGCCGGGATCCAGGCCCCACGAAAGGCGCTTGGGGGAGCTGGAGGGGTCTCTGGGTCCTCTTCTCCCATATCCCCCCCCCGCGAGCCCTTTACCTCTTTCTCCTAGCTCCCGATTCTTCTTTCCTGCAACATCCACGGGGGGGGGGTCCCCTGCCTCCTCCCTCCCCTTTCCGAAAGCGCCCCCCCTAGAGCTACGGGGCAGAGCAGCAATCCGGAGTGGAAGCTCCACTTCCGGGAGAAGCAGGCAGGGTGGGAGGGGGCTCACCCCCCCCACATTCCCGGAACAGAAGCCGGATTGGAGGAGGAGGAGGAAGGGGTGGGATGTTTGGGGGCGGGATCTGGGGTTGTGGGGCGGGGTGAGAGGAGGAGGGGAGGGGAGGAAAAGAATTGAGGGGGGAGAGGAAGGTTTCCCCCCTCCCCTCTTCCTTCTGGATCAGGAGAGCGGGGGAGGGGCTGATCCCGGAGATTCAGCTGCAAAGTGGGTCCCGTCCCTCCTATAAGGTTTGCATGAACGGGGGGCAGCTAAACGACCCCCCCCCATCCCAGCTCCCCACCCCAGCCTCTGACTAAGGCCAGGACAATGACCGTGGACACTGTAGCAAGAACCCCCCCCCCAATCATTCAGTTTCTACAAACTTCACACACACTCACACTCACACACTACATACACCACGCTTCTGTTATAAATTCATAGAAAAATGAACCATACATCGGATTTGCACTGTTCCACTTTTATTTGGCTCCATGAAGGAAGGACTACAAAATGGGGAAGGTTTGATACTGGCCAGCCATAATCCCTTCAGCATACCAGCACATCCACAGGAGCCCTGCCCAGTTGCTATGCCAACCCTGATGGTCCTAGACAGAAGACCCTTCAAGATCACAAAGAACTTGCATATGGGAGTGGATTCAGCACGGACTGGAACAAAGGACAATAATCAGCTCTTCCCTCAGGGGGCAGGAAACTGCAAACTCCCCTCTGTCACCTGGAAAGTACTCATGGGGAGGGGGAAAGGGGGAACCAGCCAGGTGACAGGACACTCAGGTTACCACCACCACCCCTCCCTCAACCCCTCCTTTCTGTGATGTATGCATGATGTTTCTGGGGGTGGTCTTGATCTACAGGGTGGCAATTTCAAAAGTCTTTATAAGCCCTTGCACAGCATTTTTCTGGGTCCTTCCACTCTCCTGCAAGTGAGGGGAGCATCCTGTTGCAACAGTTCAATAAAGGCCAAGCCTACAGGCTGCTGTTTTGCTCCAAGTTATCCTGGTTGGTGTCTTTGTTTTTGTCCAAGGGAGCCCTCAGATTTTTCCGTTAACAGACACAGGCACCATCCCTGCACAACAGCCAAGAGGCTCAGAAAAGCAGCCGATACAATTGTAGCAAGAAGCAGATTCCATGTCTTAAGGGAGAAATCTGAGGGCTCCCTTGGACAAGAAATAAGGAGACCAGCCAGGAAGAGCAGAGCAAAAGAGGAGCCAGTAGGCTTGGTCTTGATTGAAGACTGTCGCCACAGGACTCCCACCTGCCACCAGGCGGAACAAGATCGAAGCCCCCAACAAAAGAAGACCCCAACGTTTATTAGCTGCTAATCCCCCATGCTACACCCCCAAGACTACATCATGACTACATCATGATTACATCATGACTACATCATTGACACATCACAAAGAGGAGGGGTTCAGGAAGAAGAAGAGGAGTTTGGATTTGATATCCCGCTTTATCACTACCCAAAGGAGTCTCAAAGCGGCTAACATTCTCCTTTCCCTTCCTCCCCCACAACAAACACTCTGTAAGGTGAGTGGGGCTGAGAGACTTCAGAGATGTGTGTATTCTTTGAAGGAGGAGGAGTTGTGGTGGTAGCCTGAGGGTCTTGTCACCTGTCCGGTTCCTTCTTTCCCCTCCCCATGATTACATTCCTGAGGCCAAAGAGGAGTTCACTGTTTCCTTCCCCCAGAGGGAAGGGCTGGTCACTGTCCTGTGTTTCAGTCTGTACTGAATCCACTTCCATATGCAGGTCCTTTGTGAGTGGAATGATCTTCTGTCTACGACCATCACGGTTGGCATGGCAATTGAGTAGGGCTCACGGCGGACGTGTTGGCTGCCTTGTGTCAAGTCTCCCCCCTTTGATAGTCCTTCCCTCATGGTGCAAAATAAAAGTCGAACAGTGCAGATCCGATGTACGGCTGATTTTCTATGAATTTATAACAGAAGTGTTGCCTATGTCGTGTGTGAGTGTCGTGTTTGTACAAACTGAATGATTGCAACACATGAATCCCAATCCCAAAGAAGGGCAGTGCCAAAGAATGCTCCACCTACCGTACAATTGCACTCATTTCACACGCTAGCAAGGTTATGTTTAAAATGCTACAAGGAAGGCTCAAGCAGTATGTGGACTGAGAACTCCCAGAAGTGCAAGCTGGATTTAGAAGAGGCAGAGGAACCAAATTTAGAAGAGGCAGAGACCAAATTGCAAACATGCGCTGGATTATGGAGAAAGCTAGAGAGTTCCAGAAAGACATCTACTTCTGCTTCATTGACTATGCAAAAGCCTTTGACTGTGTCGACCACAGCAAACTATGGCAAGTTCTTAAAGAAATGGGAGTGCCTGATCACCTCATCTGTCTCCTGAGAAATCTCTATGTGGGACAAGAAGCTACAGTTAGAACTGGATATGGAATAACTGATTGGTTCAAATTTGGGAAAGGAGTACGACAAGGCTGTATATTGTCTTCCTGCTTATTTAACATAAATGCAGAATTCATCATGCGAAAGGCTGGGCTGGATGAATCATGTAATAAAAAATTTAAGGTCTTATATATATAATAAATGTTCATAAATTTACCAACCAAGTGCATATACATAGATATGTCGACCACATGTCTGGAACAGCACAGGAAGACAGTCCTGAAACCATTTAGACTCCCAAACTGACCAAATGTTTACTCTGCAAGGAGGGAGGGGGTGAGGGAACCTTCCCATTGTCTCAGGAATTGGGAAATCACCATCTCAAAGGAATGGCCAGACTACCAGGAAAAGGAATCAGATAAGGCATTATCAGATAACCTGGCAGACAGGAAAAATGACAACATTCACATTTCTGTTGCAGACCACCTTTTCTGTGATGTAGGTATGATGTTTCTGGGGGGTGGTCTGGGGTTACACCCCTTCTGTGATGTATGTATGATGTATGGAGGGGTGGTCTGGAGCTCCAGGGCAGGGAATTTAAAATGTCTATATAAAGGCAGGCACACCTTTGTTCTGGGTACTCCTCCTTTCCTGCGTGTGAGGGGAGCACCCTGTTGCAACAGATCAATCAAGATCAGGCTTTGCTTTGCTTTGCTTCTCAATAGTCTCTGGTTGCCTCTGTTATTTTTTCCTACCGATGGAGAACCCACAAGGGACTCTATAAAGGGCTCTTGTGTCCCCCATAAGGGAAGAAGGGCAGCTTTTGTTTACAACAGATGGCACCCCAGATGGGACCTTCGGTTGGACGAATTCTGGGGGCACGGAAGGACTGGTGATCCAGCGCACACCAGGCCATTTGCCAGGAGGATCCACCAGTCCTCTAGTGACTCCAGGGTCTGGAAAGAAGTGGAGTTCCAGCGGGGCTAACCAGAGAAAGCAACGCTTCATCAGGCCGGCCACAAATTGATTTATTTTTAACATAATCTTTATTGATTTAAACTACACACATATACAAAGAATTTACAATCTCATACTGCAAAAAAGACAATTAAGAAAAAACAATTAAGAAAAAAGGAAAGAAAATACAGAAAAAGGAAAGCAGAAAAAGCAGATTTATGCGCATAAAAAAACTTAATCTTCCTAATTAAATAAAAAAGACTTCTGACAAAACGAGTCTTCCAATCATTCTCATGGTACTGTTTATACTGCCGTTGTTTCCCCCCACAGTTTTATATTCTTTAATATTGTTCCAGTCTACTCCACAAACAGCATTTGTTGTGTTTACAAGTATCACTCAAGTTCTGCTAATATGGTGTGGTTGGTACAATATGATCTTCTATAATCCTCAAATATTCTCCATTCTCCAAATATTTTCTGGTTCAATACTCCTCTAACTCTTCCCATCAGTTGTAAGTATTCTAACATGGGTATATGGCTTCTCTTGGTGATGTCCACAAGGGTATTTTTGGCTCAAGTAGTCCTTTATATTTCTTCCAGATTTTATATCACGATTTTCTTATCACATGGCTCAAAAATCCCCTGTGGACCTTCACCTTTCCGTATATTAAAGAAGTGTGCCATCCAGACCGATTCTCGTGGCCTTCCAAGTCTAAGAGGTCCATATCTTTTAGTGTAATCCAGTCTTTTATCCAAACCAATCCTGCCACCGCATGGTAGAGTTCCAAATCTGGCAATGCAAAACCTCCTCTCTCCTTTTTATCTGTTAATAACTGGTGTTTAATTCTCAGTTTCTTTCCACTCCATATAAATCTAGATATTTCCCTTTTCCACTCCTTAAAACAATTCATTCCTCCTAATATGGGCATTGTTTGGAATAAGAAAATCATTTTGGGGAGGATATTCATTTTCACAACCGAGACTCTTCCCCAGAGTGAGAGATGGAGTTTGGTACAGGTTTCCATATATTTTTTTCCATATATTTTTTACTAGAATCATTCTCATATACATTTAAACTTTTATTTGAAATCCAGATCCCTAGGTATTTAACCTTATTTTTAATTTCCAGGCCTGTTTTTTCTTGAAGTTCTTTTTTTTCTTCCATTGTGAGGCTTTTTGTCAGTAATTTAGTTTTTTGGTAATTATTTTCAGCCCCAGGCTGGCCATAAATTAATCTAGTAAAAGACCCTGGGGTGGCCAGGAGCAGCGCATGCGGACGTGAGTCTAGGAATGGAGAAGATTGTGGGCGGGATTCTCTGAAACATCCAGCAGCGAAGATTCTCCTCCTTTGCTGTATCTTTTGCTGACGGTCTTCACTCCCAGCCTTCCTGGCAAGAGGTAGTGAGGAGGGGGAGGGGAGAACGGGAAAATTGGGGTTCTGCAATTAGAGAGGCAATGAACTGCAAGGGGAGAACGCCAGTCAAAGCTCTCATTCCCTGTTGGTGAACCTGAGATTTGAAACTTTACCTTTTTCCCAAGGAAGACGCCCCAAGGCTGGTCCCAGTGGCCACTTTGGATAGCAACGGACTTGGGCTCGGTTTCCAATTTCTCTTTTTCTCCTAAATGCAGCTGCACCGGCAGCACCAAGATCCGGAAGGAAGTGACTGGTGTGCGTCAGAGCGCAAGGGCGTTTACAGTTCCTTTCCGTTCTCTCTGGAGCAGCCGGATTTGGCACTGGGCTGCCAGGCGTCCAATGGAAAGGGACTCTTTTCCATTGCGTGTAAGAGGCAGAAAAGGTTGGTGGGACCCCATGGGAAAAAGAGGGAGAAGGACTTTGTAGAGTCCTTCGTAGAGAAGACAAATGACTGTCATGACAAGAAAGACCTGGGAAAAGGCTGGCGGGTTTTTTGTTTTGGTTATGGCTTTGCTTGAAAAATGGGATCCCCACATTCTAAGAGTTATAACCGCCAGACGCAAAGGCATGTGCTGGTCGCAGCAGGAGGGGGGGGTCTCCCTGGATGCTTCAGCAGCCGGCCTCCTCTGGGTCTCCTGGCCCCCTCCTCTCCTCCCTCTGAGCCTGAACTGATCTCTGCCCCAGACTCTTCCCGCTCACCAAACCCTGTTTCCTCCTCAGCTTGCAACATCTCCCCTTCCGGTCTGCTCCATTTTCTCCCTCTTTCTACTCATTGCCATCCCACCACCAGTCCCCAGGATCTGAGCCTTCTTCCTTTGTGGGTCTCCCAGCTGGTGCCTCCCCCCCCCTCACCAGCCAGTCCATGACAACAACAGCAGCCACAGCACTGTGGTCCTCTGGTAGGAAAACTCCTGAGTAGCATGATTGAAGCAAAATTTCTGGGACCATCTTCCTCAAACCCCAGAATGAGCAGGAGCTCTGGGGTTGCCCCATGGGGTTCATGAGTGAAGATGGGGCCCCCAGGAGACTTCTCCAATACCTGCAGCCCCTCCTTCCCCCTCTTGAAATTAGGCTTGGGGGGAAAATCTCCCATTCAATTTCAGTATTTCAAGTTTTCTTCAGAACGCGCAGGGCAGGAGGCAGCGATGGGGTTCTGGTGAAGAAGCAGTGCTTGGAGATCATGCGGTGGGGGGGACGACAGAGTTTGGTGCTAAAAACCAAAGGTACTTTCATCTAAAATTATACTCATGATTGTGAGATGTTCCCTTCATTATTTCATTATTATGCAGTTTTACATATAAACACCAGAACTTCACATATACCTCATGCTTTTAGGAATTATTTCCTGCTGAGTGGACTCTGAGAGGAAGACATCCCACACTCCATACATCTAAATGGCTTCTCCCATGTGAGATTCCCTGGATGTTCCTTAAATAAAGGTAATGGTAAAGGGACCCCTGACCATTAGATCCAGTCAAGGACAACTCTGGGGTTGCGGCGCTCATCTCGCTTTATTGGCCGAGGAAGACGGCGTACAACTTCTGGGTCATGTGGCCAGCATGACTAAGCCGCTTCTGGGAACCAGAGCAGTGCACAGAAACGCCGTTTACCTTCCCACCGGAGCGTTACCTATTTATCTACTTACACTTTGAAATGCTTTCAAACTGCTAGGTCGGCAGGAACAGGGACCGAGCAACAGGAGCTCACCCCGTTTTGGGGATTCGAACCACCGACCTTCTGATCTGCAAGTCCTAGGCTCTGTGGTTTGACCCCCAGCGCCACCCGCGTCCCTGTTCCTTAAATGCTCCATTATAAAGAAGGCACTTTCTGCAGTCTTTTCATTTAAACTGCTTCTCCCCTCTGAGTTTGTTGATGGTATGACGGGTTTCAACTCTTAAAACTCTTCCTGTCCAGAAGTCTGTTGATTTTGAACTTCCACTAAGAGTGAATTTCTATCTACTTTCCTGATATTTACCGTATATGGTTTGTCTTTTGTGTGAGTCTGTTGACATAAATCAAGGGTTCCACCCTGACTGAAGCTCCTTCTACAGTCCATACCCTTAAATGGTTTCTCCCGTGTGTGTCCGTTGATGTCTTCTAAGGTCTCCACTCTGACTGAAGCTCTTTTCACACTCCATGCATTTATATGGTTTCTCCCCTGTGTGAATCCGTTGATGTGTTCTAAGGCTTCCATTTTCACTAAAGGTCTTTCCACACTCGATACATTTAAATGGTTTCTCCCCTGTGTGAGTCCGTTGATGTCTTCTAAGGGTTCCATTTTCACTAAAGCTCTTTCCACACTCCATGCATTTAAATGGTTTCTCCCCTGTGTGAGTCCGTAGATGATTTCTAAGGTCTCCACTCTGATTGAAGCTCTTTCCACACTCCATGCATTTAAATGGTTTCTCTCCTGTGTGAATCCGTTGATGTTGTCTAAGGCTTCCACTAAAAGTAAAGCTCTTTGCACACTCAATACATTTAAATGGTTTCTCCCCTGTGTGAGTCCGTTGATGTTGTCTAAGGCTTTCACTAAAACTAAAGCTCTTTGCACACTCAATACATTTAAATGGTTTCTCCCCTGTGTGAGTCCGTTGATGTTTTCTAAGGCTTCCACTATCACTAAAGCTCTTTGCACACTCGATACATTTAAATGGTTTATCCCCTGTGTGAGTCCGTTGATGTTGTCTAAGGCTTCCACTAAAACTAAAGCTCTTTCCACACTCAATACAATTAAATGGTTTCTCCCCTGTGTGAGTCCGTTGATGATTTCTAAGGTATCCTCTGTTACTAAAGCTCTTTCCACACTCAATACATTTATTTGGCTTCTCCCCTTTGTGAGTCCGTTGATGTGTTCTAAGGCATCCTCTGTTACTAAAGCTCTTTGCACACTCCATACATTTAAATGGTTTCTCCCCTGTGTGAGTCCGTTGATGGTTCCTAAGGCTTCCACTTTCACTAAAGCTATTTCCACACTCGATACATTTAAATGGTTTCTCCCCTGTGTGAGTCCGTTGATGTGTTCTAAGGTTTCCACTCTGATTGAAGCTCTTTCCACACTCCATGCATTTAAATGGTTTCTCCCCTGTGTGAGTCCGTTGATGTGATCTAAGGTGTTCACTCTTACTGAAGTCCTTTCCACACTCCATGCATTTAAATGGTTTCTCCCCTGTGTGAGTCTGTTGATGTCTTCTCAGGTTTCCATTATCACTAAAGCTCTTTCCACAATCAATGCATTTATATGGTTTCTCCCCTGTGTGAGTCCGTTGATGTTGTCTAAGGTGTCCACTCTGACTGAATCTCTTTCCACACTCGATACATTGAAATGGTTTCTCCCCTGTGTGAGTCCATTGATGATTTCTAAGGCCTCCACTCTGATTGAAGCTCTTTCCACAGTCTATGCATTTAAATGGTTTCTCCCCTGTGTGTGTCCGTTGATGTATATTGAGGTGTCCACTCTGACTGAAGTTCTTCCCACACTTCCTGCACATAAAACGTTTTCTCTCTGTGTGAGTCTGCTCGTGTATTCTAAGTTTTGCATTGAAAGAGAAGCTCTTTTTGCACTCCATACCTTTAAATGGGTTCTGTCCTTTTTGTGTCCGTTGATGTGAACTATGTGTGCTCATTCAGTGAAGCATATTCCACATTTCACACATTTTAATGGCTATTCCTAATGAAATGAAAGGTGCCTTGTCCCCTGCAATTTTGTCTTCTCCATCACCTTTTTCAGAGTGGGCAGAAAGGAAATCCTGTTTGGGTTTCAAGAAAGAGAACACAGGGGGAAAGGACACATCAACCGCCATTAGCACCTTCTCTTATTTCAACATCTCCTACATTCTCCCATGTCCTCCCCATGTTCCCAATTTTTTAGAAATGAAAATGGTATGATGTCAAATGGTAGTAATGCATCAGCAACCTTTCATAATCCTCAATCATTTTTAATAACACAGCATGACCTTGGAATACTGTTGTCCTCTGAGACTGCCTTTCAAATCAAGTGGTTACCCCCATTTCCACCTCTTCATGAATCACCTGCACAGTCCCACTGACCTCAGGAGGTCCATATGGACCATTTTGGGAGACCCAGGCCTTCATCTCTTTCAGGGACTGTGGTCTGGGTCATTCAGAGAACTAATGACAAGGCTAGGTGCTTGGGGTCAGCTGAATGGGTGCTCAGGGAATCTCCTGTGGAGATGGAGATGGACCTACTTGCCTCACATTGCACGGAGAGAGCAGGAGAAGCAGAAGGAGAGCAGATGGCAAATGGGAATCCCAGACGGAAACACCCACCCCAATCGTTCTTTATAATGATGATGTGCTGCCTGATCCTGTGCTTGTCTTCTGACACAGGACTATCCTAATCTGGCACTGAAAAGCAGGATATTCAAGGCAAGGAGATAACTGTACTTATTGGTAGGTAGACAGATTGTCCAGTAGCACCTTAGAGACCAACTAAGTTTGTTTTAGGCATAAGCTTTCGTGTGCATGCACACTTCTTCTTATAGTGAAGGGTAGTGGGAGATGGTAGTAGGAGTACCCTTCTGAGGAAAACCCCCACCCAACCTCCCATGATATACAAGGGTCTGGTGACATCTGTTTCAGTGTATCTGAAGAAGTGTGCATGCACACGAAAGCTTATACCTAGAACAAACTTAGTTGGTCTCTAAGGTGCTACGGGAATATTTTGTAATTTTTTATTTCAACTGCGTCATATCAACACGGCTACCTACCTGAATCTAGATGTCATGGGGTGTTTGGGATAAGTAGTTCCTTGGCTGGGGGACATGTCCTGACCTTCTGGGGTCATTTTTCCACCCTTGATGCCCACCCTGCACTCAGCTCTCACCTGTGGCTTCCAGAAGCTGTCAGCATGCAACAGGGGTTCAAGCAACAGCTTCAACCGGCCGGCTAAATCAGGTGAGGATAGCTGATGGGTCTCAAATCCTTGGGGGGCTGGGGAATTCTGCTGCACCTGAAGTCAAGCCCTGGTGGATGGAGAGAACAACTGTGAATCCCACAGTCCAGAAGGCAGATTCTGCCCGTGCTGAAGAGGAAAGTGAAGGGCAGGTGGGGCACGTCCATCTGGAGGCTTGTTATCTAGTCCCAGGGTTACTCTGGCATTGAATTACAGTGGTGCCCCGCAAGACGAAATTAATTCGTTCCGCAATTTTTGTTGACTAGCGAATTTTTCGTCTTGCGAAGCACGAAATCCCATAGGAATGCATTGAAAATCAATTAATGCGTTCCTATGGTCAAAAAAAGTCCAAACAAAGCCAAATTTGGTACAACAACAGTTTATTAACTGCTCTTTAAAGTCACACATACTGTAAAGAGCAGTTCAAAAATTTAAGGGAAAATAAATTAACTTTATAAACAAAACATGTCTTTGTTTTTAGTCAAAGAAAAAAAGTCGCGAGACGTTTTCGTCTTGCGAAGCAAGCCCATAGGGGAAATTCGTCTTGCGAGGCAAATCGCGAACGGAAAAACCTTTCGTCTAGCGAGTTTTTTGTCTTGCGAGGCATTCGTCTTGCGGGGCACCACTGTATATATAAATTGCAGTATTGAAATGCGCCTGCTCCCACTTCATATTCTGATATTACTCTACTTTGTTTGTCTGTTTCTTACTTGAGTGCTGTTTTGGTATGTTCAGGGTTTTACTGTGAGTTACATTTTTGCTATTTTTTGGATCCTGTTATGCTTATTTGTTTTCAGTACAGTCATACCTCATGTTACGTTTGCTTCAGGTTGTGCATTTCTCTCTTGTGTCCCATGGCAACCCAGTTACTTCCAGGTTTTGCCGCTCGCGCATGCGCAGACGTGCAAAATGATGTCACATGCATTCGCAGCAGTGAATCATGACCTGCACATGCGCAAACGTGGTTTGTGTTCTGCGCATGTTGCGAATGGGCCTCCGGAACGGATCCTGTTCGCAACCAGAGGTACCACTGTAATAGATTTCTCAGTTGAATTATTTTTTTGCTGCCTTTGAGCATTTTTTGCTACTCTGCTAATTATGCGTGGAACTTGCTCTGAAGATCGTTATGGAGGGACAAGATCTGCAACCTTAAGCCATAAACAGCCTCAGCCCTGTGGACCTGAAGGAGCGTCTCCACCCCCATCACTCAGTCTGGACAGGGAGGTCCGCCTCTGAGGGTCTTCTGCTGGTTCCCTTGCTGTTAGAAGTGAAGTTCCAGGGAACCAGACAGAGGGCCTCCTGCCCCATGGAATGCCCTCCCTTCAGAGGGAAGGAAATGGGCAACTCTCTGACATTTAGAAGACAGCTGCATTGGGATGTTTTTAATGTTTGATGTTTTACTGTCTTTTTTATGTACTTTAACTCCCCGGAGTGGCTGGGGAAACCCAACCAGATGGGCAGGCTATAAATACTGCAATTATTCTTATCATCCACCTGAGCACGGCCTTGGCTGGGGAGGGTGGGGTATAAATAAAACTTTATTTTTATCATCATCATCATCATCATCATCTTTGGATTTTTTAAAGTTATTTTGGAATTTGTACTGCAATATCAGCTCACGAAATGTTATTGGTGGATAAAATCACAGGGTTGCCGTAAATTATAATCCCACCCACAAACTCTCATTCACATAGAGTCTGTAAATTTGGGAAGGTCACACACCTTACCTGTGCTAATACTGGCAGTCTTTGGCCTGCACAGGCACACTCTGTGTGTAGAGCCTCCAGCCACAGGCACTGTCTATCATGAAAATGGGTCCTTTGATTGGGAAGATTCATGCAGTCGCTGTCATCGGATGCTGAAGGATTGTATCTCAGCTTGTCAGTCACTCTGACATTGCCTACAAAGAATAGGGGGAACAGAAATGCTTTGGAGGTGCAACTTCTGTATCAATCCTGAGAGCCATTCCATGGACTCTGCACCCCTGTTTCTGATGACAGCTGTACATTATCCTCATCCTCAGCGGAAAAGACATTAAAGATGGAAGCCTGAGAGAGAGGAAAAGGTTTCTGGCTGCTTCCTGGGTGGGATTGCGGAAACCAAGAGCCGCTTCTGAGAAGGCCCCCCCCCCTCCCCTCTTCCTCTCGGGATTTCCTCTCCTCTCCAGGGAGAACAATGGTTGGACTGGGCAGAAGCGCTGTGTCTGGACAGGGCAGGGGCTTATGGGGTGGGAAGAGGACGGAGCTTGCAGGAAGGAAGAGGTGGGGGGGACACGACCCCCACTTTCCAGAGATCCCTCTCTGGTCGCCTTGAAGGGGTGGCCCATTCCTGGGAGGGAGGGAGAAGCCAAGGCGGCCCCTCCGGAGATTCCCCGAGGAAGGCACGATGAAGACCCAAAGACTGGTCTTCCTACCTCTCCCCCCCCCAATACTGCTGGGATGCTCCCCTCCCTCCCCCCCCCCCACTTCCTCGACCCCCTGCCTCTCTCCAGCGTCTCCCCAGCACCCAGAGGCCCCCTTGGCCCGGCCCAACCCTCGCCATGCGCGCCCCATCTTTCCATCCGGAGGGGCCACCCCAAGACGAGATGGGGAGGGACGGGGGTGGGGTCTCTATCCAGGCGTCTGTAGCGCCCGTTAACCCTTTCATGGCCCGACTCTCTTCCCGCGAACCCCACAGCGCTCCGGGGCAAGGAAGCCCTCGTGAGGACTCCCTGGGAGGGGGCCCCATGTCCGCCCCTGCCAAGGCGCCTAAGGGGCCAAGGAAAACCCCCTTCGCAGCACGCGCCCAGGGATCCAGGCCCTGCCCGTGGGGCCCACGGAAGGCGCTTTGGGGAGCTGGCGTGGGGTCCCTGGGTCCTTTTCTCCCCCCTCCTCCCTCCGTGATCCCCTTACCTCTTTTAACTCGCTCCCGATTCTCCTTTCCTTCCCTGCAACATCCACCGGGCGAGGGGTTTCCCTGCCTCCTCCCTCCCCTTTCCGAAACGCGCGCCCCTAGAGCTATGGAGCAGAGCAGCAATTCGGCGCAGAAGCTCCACTTGCGGGAAATGCAGGCAGTTTGGGAGGGGGGCTCATACCCCACATTCCCAGAATAGAAGCAGACTTGCGAGGAGGAGGAGAAGGAAGAGGAGCAACGTCTGGGGGCGGGATTTGGGGTAGTGCGGGACGGGATGAGAGAATGATATGCTGGGAGGGAAGGGAAAGAATTGAGGGGGGGAGGAGAGGAAGATTACCCCTCCCCTCCTCTTTCTGGGGATCTGGAGAGCGGGAGAGGGGCTGATCCCGGCAATCCAATTGCAAAGTGGGGTCCCGCACAAACAGTGTTTACATTGCAAAATCCTTCCCTCCCCCACCCCACGCCATGAATTTAGATCCGTCCCTGTTTTAGGTATTGGTGCACCAGGAATGGGGGGGGGGGAGTTAAACGACTCCCCCAAAACCCCAACGCAGCCTCTGACTAAGGCCAGGACAATGACCATTGAGACAGGCACCTTCCATGTACAACAGCCAAGAGGCTCAGAAAAGCAGCCTATAAAATTGTAGCAAGAAGCGGATACCATGAATCGGACTGTTTCCTCCGACTACCCAATACTGTATAGAAAACTGAAAAAGCTTCAAATAATCGCCAACATTCAACGGTTTGACGGATTTCCTGGGTAAACGTCTTTTATATACCTTACACAAGATTATGTTGTGTCTATTCTTTTTAAGAATAGGGAAATTACCAGGAATCTTATATTGAGAAGCTTAAACAAGCTTGCAACAAGCTAACCACTGTGTGTTTAAAAGAGGAATGCAAAACTCTGCTAAGTTATAGAACTTGCTAGTGCAAGTTAGGAAGTATATTAAACAATATATCCTCTCCTGCCTCTCTGAACATTCCCACAAAGGGTTATTGGCCCCAGCGTTGCGTATTTTTGAAGGATTGGAAAGGATTGAGATCCTAAGCTGAAAAGTATTTTTCTGAGCATACTTCCTGGTAAGCACATGGTCCTTTGTTCCATAGTGTAGTGGGGATTAAGCAACCCCCCCCCCCAGTCCCTTAGAGTTCACAGTGACCTAAAGCAGTGAAGATTTGTTTTGTATTTTGAGATTTTTTGCTATTTTGATTTTGAGATTTTGACAGCTTTTGAAATTTTGAATATTTTTTTAATTTTGAGATGGCCAGTATTGCTTTTGATAGTGATGCAGGGCAAGAAATGCCTATGCTGAATGAATAAAATTTTGTGCACTGGAAGCAACATTTAATAGCACTTCTAAATGCAAAAGGAGTCTCTGGAGGTCTAGGGACAAAGGTGAGAGCTGTTTCCTAGTTCTGCTGGATCTCTCAGCGGCTTTTGATACCATCGACCATAACATCCTTCTGGGCCGTCTAGAGGGGCTGGGAGCTGGGGGCACTGTCATACAGTGGTTCCGCTCCTTCCTCCTGGGTCGTGTTCAGAAAGTGGTGTTGGGGGATGAGTGTTCAGAGCCCTGGAACCTCACTTGTGGGGTGCCTCAGGGTTCTGTCCTCTCCCCCATGCTTTTCAACATCCACATGCAGCCGCTGGGAGAGATCATCAGGGGGTTTGGGCTGGGTGTTCATCAATATGCAGATCATACCCAGCTCTACCTCTCTTTTAAATCAGAACCAGTGAGGGCAGTGAAGGTCCTGTGTGAGTGTCTGGAAGTGGTTGGAGGATGGATGGCGGCAAACAGATTGAGGTTGAATCCTGAACTGTTCTTGGGGGACAGGGGGCAGGATGGTGTGGAGGACTCCCTGGTCCTGAATGGGGTAACTGTGCCCCTGAAGGACCAGGTGCGCAGCCTGCGAGTCATTTTGGACTCACAGTTGGGACTCACAGAGGCACAGGTCAATTCTGTGTCCAGGGCAGCTGTCTACCAGCTCCATCTGGTATGCAGGCTGAGACCCTCCCTACCTGCAGACTGTCTCACCAGAGTAGTGCATGCTCTAGTTATCTCCCGCTTGGGCTACTGCAATGTGCTCTACGTGGCGCTACCTTTGAAGGTGACCCAGAAACTGCAATTAATCCAGAATGTGGCAGCTAGACTGGTGACTGGGAGTTTAAAAGGGGAATGCAAAACTCTGCTAAGTTATAGAACTTCCTAGCGCAAGTTAGATAGGATATTATTAAACAATATATCCTCTCCTGTCTCCCTGAAAATTCACACATAGACCACAGTGCCACCCGCGTCCTCCCTGATCTTTTATTAATAGACCTTCTCAAGGCACTCACGCAGGAAGAAGGAGGGAACTCTGACCAAAAGAAAGACCATACTTTTATAAATGTCAGAAAAGGTTGTCCACCCCACCTTTTCCCGCCCTCGTAGATCTGTCATGGAGGACGTCAGAGAGGAGGTGCCCCAGCGTGAGGTTACAGCTAAGGATCCTTTGTGAAGTGGTGGGTGATAGTGACATGTTTGCTATTCATGTGTTTGCAAAGTACCTGCTGCCGGTGTCTGGGCTGAACCCATTCTGTTAATGGCGGTCCCTTTTGTGATGTTGCAGGAATGGAGACGACAGAGGCAACAGCACTGGAAGTGATAATTAGAATGTTGTGCTAAGATGTTCCCAGCTTTGTGTCCGATTGGGACCGGGAGAAGACAGTCTTTATTTGTGAAAGGTTGTTACTTTGTTTGAAGAATGGCTTATTCGGTAAATGTGCCTTAGTCATGAATGGGTGTGTTTTTCACTGTGGAGCCATGGATTCAAACTACAAGAAAGAAGATTCCACCTAAACATTAGGAAGAACTTCCTGACAGTAAGAGCTATTCAACAGTGGAATTTGCTGCCAAGGAGTGTGGTGGAGTCTCCTTCTTTGGAGGTCTTTAAGCAGAGGCTTGACAACCATATGTCAGGAGTGCTCTGATGGTGTTTCCTGCTTGGCAGGGGGATGGACTCGATGGCCCTTGTGGTCTCTTCCAACTCTATGATTCTATGAGCCACTGGATGGCAGTGTGGGGTGGTCTATATTGGGTACCGTATTTTTCGCTCCAAAACACACACTTTTTTGCTCCTAAAAAGTAAGGGAAAATACCTGTGCGTGTTACGGAGCGAATGCACTCGACTGGATCCATGGCTGCCGTCAGTCAGGCAAAGCGGGAGCCGCTTGCAGGGCTTTGCACGGCTCTAGCTTTGCTTGCTTTACAGCCAGGAGGAGGGGGAGGAGCCGAGGAGGGAGGGAGGGAAGGAGAGCCATGGCAGCAAAGCGGGCAGCAGCCGCTTACACGCGAGGAGGGACAGACGGGAGCCATAGGGAGCCGGAAAAGCGCCACGTAGCCAGCAACAGCTGCTGCAGCCTCAGCTAGCAACACTCTCTAAACGGAGCAATGAGGCTGCATAGGGACGGCAGGGCACAGGAGGGCTCTGAGCCACGAGCGCAGTGAAAACCAGTAAAAAAGTTTTTTAAAAGGCTGCTGGGGACAGGAGGGCACGGGATGAGGGAGAGGGGGAAATTATGATTCTCCCAGCATCTCAGCTGATCCGCTGAGCAGGACTTGGGTTGCAGGGGATTCGTCATTAGCTGCGTAAAGCAGCAAAGAGGGAGAGAAGGAGCAAAGCCGGAGAGGAAAGGAGCTGCTTACACTGCTGTAAGTGGCTGCTGTCCGGTTGGCTCCTTTAAAGCAACAGTGCTCTTTCCCTCCCCCCCTCCCCTCTCAGCTCGCCGAAAAGCTCCTTTTCCACACACCCCACTCGAGCTCCTTCTCCCCTTAAACCCCTCTTCTGCATCATTAGCCACATCCTTCTCCACACACCCCACGCGTGTTCCTTCTCCCCTTAAATCCCTCGCCTGCATCATTAGCCGCATCCTTCTCTACACACCCCACGTGTGTTCCTTCTCCCCTTTAACCCTTGCCTGCATCATTAGCCACATCCTTCTCCACACACCCCACGCGTGTTCCTTCTCCCCTTTAACCCTCGCCTGCATCATTAGCCGCATCCTTCTCTACACACCCGTGTGTTCCTTCTCCCCTTTAACCCTTGCCTGCATCATTAGCCACATCCTTCTCCACACACCCCACGCGTGTTCCTTCTCCCCTTTAACCCTTGCCTGCATCATTAGCCACATCCTTCTTCACACACCCCAAGCGTGTTCCTTCTCCCCTTAAATCCCTTGCCTGCCTCATTAGCCACATCCTTCTCTACACACCCCACGCGTGTTCCTTCTCCCCTTTAACCCCTTGCCTGCATCATTAGCCACATCCTTCTCCACACACCCCACGCGTGTTCCTTCTCCCCTTAAACCCCTCTTCTGCATCATTAGCAGCATCCTTCTCCACACACCCCACGCGTGTTCCTTGTCCCTTGAATGCTTTTCCTTCCCACTTAAAACGTGGTTACAAAGCACGTATCCACATGGATCCTCAGGATTTTTGCACTGGGTCACCCCAAGTTCACCATCAGATCACATAGCATATCCATGGCTACAGCCTGCACCAAAAAAATCACGCACGCACTGTTTCATGGGGCTGCAATGGCGCAGAAACGTGGTTACAAAGCATGGATCCACATGGATCCTCAGGATTTTTGCATTGGGCTACCCCAAACTCACCGTCACATCACGTCTGTGGCCACAGCATGAACCACAAAAATCATACATCCACTGTTTCGTTTAGAATTTTTTTTCTTGCTTTCCTCCTCTAAAAACTATGTGCGTGTTATGCTCAGGTGCGTGTTATAGAGCGAAAAATACGGTAAGTCATGACAGCAACAGTTTCACTTAGTTCCAGCTATTTTGTACAAAGTTTTACAAAGTCTGTTTCAGTAGCACATTCAAAGCATTACACAGTACAATTTTGTATCAACATGACCACGTTAGAGCCAAGGCTTTACACTTTTGGGAGCATACATTTTCTTAATAACAATCTCAGAAACATAACAGAGAACATAACAGAGAACATACATAAATGGGAATTCAAGTCAGGCCCTCGAGGTGGCTCTGGCAAGTGAGCCCAGCTGCATGTGACAAGGGTGGGGAGAAATTCCTTCCTGGCCGTCACCTTTGAGTATAGGGGTCACTGCCCCTATTCCTCTAGCACAGAGCTCAGCAACCTTTTTCAGCTGTGGGCCGGTCCACCGTCCCTGAGACCATGTGTGGGCCGGACTGTATTTTGAAGGGGGGGGGGGGGATGAACGAATTCCTATGCCCCACAAATAACCCAGAGATGCATTTTAAATAAAAGGACACATTCTACTCATGGAAAAACACGCTGATTCCTGGACTGTCTGTGGGCCGGATTGAGAAGGCGAATGGGCCATATCCAGCCCTCGGGCCTTAGGTTGCCTACCCCTGCTCTAGCAGGAGCGATTGTGGGGCTTCCTTGCCCGCTTCCATTCAGCTCCGCCATCCTCAAATGGCAAGTCTTCTTCAGTGATTGTGGGAGCGGACAGGCTGGAAGCTGAAGCGGCTTCTCTTGGAGTAGGCTTTGCTTTGCTTTCTGTTGACCTCAATCTGTGTTTTTAATGTTCTGGTGGGTACCTGCAGCTCCTCCTTCCCCCTTTTGCAATTAGGCTTGGGGGAAGATGTCCAATTAAATTACAGTATTTTAAGCTGTCTTCAGAAAGCGTAGGAGGCAGGGAGAAGTTCTGGTGAAGAAGCAGAGTTTGGAGATCACACGGTGGTGGGGGTGAGAGAGTTTGGTGCCTAAACCAGTCTGACACTCACACACACACACACCCTCCTTGCATGCTTGAGTAGAGCAACTCCAGGGCATGAGCCAAGTAGCAGCAGGGTAGGGGCCACGTGTAGAGCAAGTCCCACACTGAGGTCAAAAACACACACAGAGGCAGCAGGACTTCTTCAGTAATAGTTTACTGAGCTTTCAAAGCATACAGTTCTCACTGGGTCTCCAGTGAGGCACAAAACTTTGTTTCTGAG
This sequence comes from Podarcis bocagei, assembly GCF_964188305.1. NCBI lineage: Eukaryota > Metazoa > Chordata > Lepidosauria > Squamata > Lacertidae > Podarcis > Podarcis bocagei. Next base: position 5,023,915 of record NC_138135.1, read on the forward strand.
AGCAAATCCAGTTTCAGCCGTAAAAAAATACAGCACACAGGATATCTAGGTCAGGAACACACACCGGCAGAAGGGAGGAAGGGAGGAAAGAGGCTGGAAGGACATAGGGCAATGGATGTGTGTCTTTCGCTTCCTGTCATCTGGGAGGGAAGTCAGCAACTCGGCATCTGCAGGGGCTTCATGAAGAAAAACTTTCTGCCTCCTGCTTCCAGGTACATCCCAGAAACTCACACTGTGATTCACGGTGTATTGCAGTATCAATTGCTTTACAAAGCCCTGATCCTCACCACCAGCAATCTAGATTCCCCCTCTCTATCAAAATGTACTTTACATATAAAATTATAATCACTGTTGTGAGACATTACCTTCATTATTTCATGACTATAGTTTTACATATACGCACTCCATACATCTAACAGGGTTCTCCCCTTTAGATCTCCCTAGATGTTTCATAAACACTCCATTGTAACTAAAGCACTTTCTGCGATGTTTCCATCTAAACTGTTTCTCGCCTTTGAGTTTGTTGTTGGTTTGTAGGGCGTCAGCTCTTAAAATTCTTCCTGAACGTGAAGAAGAAGAAGAGTTTGGATTTGATATCCCGCTTTATCACTACCCGAAAGAGTCTCAAAGCGGCTAACATTCTCCTTTCCCTTCCTCCCCCACAACAAACACTATGTGAGGTGAGTGGGGCTGAGAGACTTCAGAGAAGTATGACTGGCCCAAGGTCACCCAGCAGCTGCATGTGGAGGAGCGGAGACGCGAACCTGGTTCCCCAGATTACGAGACTACCGCTCTTAACCACTACACCACACTGGCTCTGTTGATGTAGGACTTCCAATAGGACTGAACGTCTACCCTTAAAGTTCTTCTTGACATTAATGTGGTTTGTCTCTTGTGTGAGTTTGTTGATGTAAATCAAGGGTTTCACTCTGACTGAAGCCATACATTTAAGTGCTTTCCCTCCTCTGTGTCTGCAAATGTCTTCCTCTGAGATTTTCACTCTTACTGAAACTTTTCCGCACTCCATTCATTAAAATGATCTCTCTCCTGTATGCGTCCGTTGATGCACATTGAGGTGTCCACTCTGACTGAAGCTCTTTCCGCACTCCATACATTTATATGGTTTCTCCCCTGTGTGAGTCCGTTGATGTGTTCTAAGGTGCGCAGTTTGACCGAAGCTCTTTCCGCACTCCATGCATTTAAATGGTTTCTCCCCTCTGTGAGTTCGTTGATGTATTCTAAGGTTTGCATTAAAATGGAAGCTCTTTCCGCATTCCATACATTGAAATGTTTTCTCTTCTGTGTGAGTCCGTTGGTGTGTTCTAAGGTTTGCATTGAAACTGAAGCTTTTCCCACACACTATACATTTAAATGGCTTCTCCCCAGTGTGAGTCTGTTGATGTATTCTAAGGTTTCCAAGCTGACTGAAGCTCTTTCCACACACCATACATTCACATGGTTTCTCCCCTGTGTGAGTCCGTTGATGGGTTCTAAGGTTTCCAAACTGACTGAAGCTCTTTCCGCACTCCATACATTTAAATGGTTTCTCCCCTGTGTGAGTCCGTTGATGTGTTCTAAGGGTTGCATTGAAACTGAAGTTCTTTCCGCACTCCATGCATTTAAATGGTTTCTCCCCTGTGTGAGTCTGTTGATGTCTACTGAGGTCTCCATTCTGACTGAAATTCTTTCCACACTGAATACATTTAAATGGTTTCTCCCCTGTGTGTGTTCGTCGATGTAAATGGAGTCTTGAACTGTCACTGAAGCTCTTTCCGCACTCCATACATTTGAATGGTTTCTCCCCTGTGTGAATCCGTTGATGTGTTCTAAGGTGTGCACTCTGACTGAAACACTTTCCACAATCTATGCATTTAAATCGTTTTTTACTTATATGAGTCTCTTCATGTGTTCTAAGGGTTCCACTAAATCTGAAATTCTTTCCACACTCCATACATTTATATGGTTTTTCACCCGTGTGAGTCCGTTGGTGTAATTTAAGGTTTCCAATCTGACTGAAGCTCTTTCCACACTCCCTGCATTTGAATGGTTTCTCTCCTGTGTGAGTCCGTTGATGTGTTCTAAGGTGCGCAATTTGACTGAAGCTCTTTCTACACTCCATGCATTTAAATGGTTTCTCCCCTGTGTGAGTCCGTTGATGTGTTCTAAGGTTTGCAGTGAAATGAAAGCTTTTTCCACACTCCATACATTCATATGGTTTTTCACCCGTGTGAGTCTGTTGATGTATTTTAAGGTTTCCATTCTGACTGAAGCTCTTTCCACACTCCATGCATTTAAAAGGTTGTTCCCCTGTGTGCGTCTGTTCATGTTTTCTAAGGTTTCCATTCTGACTGAAGCTCTTTCCACACTCCATACATTTAAAAGGTTTCTCACCTGTATGTGTCCGTTGATGTAAAGTTAAGTGTCCCCTCTGACTGAAGTTCTTTCCACACTCTGTGCATTGAAATCGTTTCTTGCCCATGTGAGTCCGTTGATGTGTTCTAAGTTTTCCACTGTCAGTGAAACTTTTTCCACTCTCCATACCTCTAAATGGTTTCTCCCCTGTTTGAGTTCATTGATGTGAGATCTGTGTGCTCATTCAGTGAAGCATATTCCACATTTCACGCATTTTAATTGCTATTCCTAATGAAACGAAAGGTTCCCCATCTTCTGGAATTCTGACTGTCTTGGGTATCACCTTCTTCAGAATGGGCGGAAAGGAAATCCTATTTTGGTTTCAAGGAAGAGAACAAAGGGAAAGAGAGCACATCAAACACCATTAGCAGCTTTTCTTATTTCAACATTTCCTATATTCCCCCACATCCTACCCATGTTCCCAGTTTTTATGAAATGAAGATGCAATGTCATCAAATGATAGTAATGCAGCAGCAACCTTTCATAATCCTCAGTCATTGTTAATAGTGCAGCATCATCTTGGAATACAGCCTTTTCAAATCAATTGTTTCCTCACAGGAAAGGCAGCTGCTCTCTGTCCATGAAGAGGCCCTCTCTTTCTCTGGTCCATCTTTCCTTTGAACATTCCCCATCCTCTGCATCACAATCCTCCATCCAACCCTGTTTCCACCTCTAGATCTTCATGAATCACCTGCACAGTCCCATTGGCCTCAGGAAGTCCATATGGACCATTTTGGGAGTCCCAGGCCTTCATCTCTTCCAGGGACTGTGGCCTGGGTCAGTCAGAGAACTAGTGACAAGGCTTGGTGCTTGGGATCAGCTGAATGGGTGCTCAGGGAAGCTCCTGTTCTTGGAGATGGACCTCCATCTGCATGCCTCACATTAAATGGAGAGAGCAGGAGAAGCAGAAGGAAAGCAGATGGCACATGGGAATCCCAGGCAGAAGCACCCACCCCAATGGTTCTTTATAATGATGATGTGCTGCCTGATCACGTGCCCCTCTGCTGACACAGAACTATCCTAATCTGGCACTGACAAAGCTGGATATTCAAGGCAAAGGGATAACTGTACTTAGTGGAAATTTCAGCCTTGAATATATGGTATTGATTCATTGATGCCCTGAAGTTGTGTTATCTCTGGAGACAAGAATTTATTCCTGATTTGTCTTAAGTATCATAATTATACAATGTCTTGGGGTGTTAGAGGAGCGGCGATACCTTTGGTGGGGGAAATGTCATGCACCTTATGGGGTAACCTATCCACCACTGTGCCCCACCCTCCACTCAGCTCTCACCTGTCGCTTCCAGAAGCTGTCAGCATGCAACAGGGGCCACAATCCCAGGAATGGCTTCAACCGGCTGGCAAAACCAGGTGACGATTGTTGATGGGCCTCAAATCCTTGGTGGGTTGGGGAATTCTGCTGCAGGTGAAGGCAGGCCCTGGTGGATGGAGAGGATGAGAACAACAGTGAATCCCACAGACAAGAAGGCAGATTCTGCCCATCCTGCAGAGCAAAGGGAAGGGAGCCCACTGAGAAGGAAAACTCTGGTCCTAAACTTTGCTGCCTCATGACTTATCTTCAGGAGAAGAGAATGCTATGGAGGAAAACCTACACAAATCTTGAGTGGAGTCTCTAAGATGCTTGGATAGTGCCCTGCACACCTTCTTCATTCAACTCCTGCAGCCAAGCTGGTGCCAAACATATTGCTCTGCTTTCCTTGGGACCATATCAGCCAGGCTGAGAAGGGGGTCTAGTTGTCTAGGCAGCCCAGGACCCCCAAACACACTACCCAGGCAGTGCTGCTAACACAGCAGTTTCAGGCGGAGAGATGAGCTCAGACCTGTGTATCAAAGTCTCTCCAATGTGGAACAAGGAAAACAGAAGTGCATCATATGTCACTGTAAGAGTATTTGAAAAGACAAAGTATCTGGTGGCCCCTTGAAAGCTAATAAAAGTATTGTGGCAGAAGCTTTTGGGGGTGCAGGACCAGGAAAGCTCCTGCCACCCTGATCCTTCCAATGGGGATTCAGGCCTCATCATGGGACTTGAACTGCCCTGGCTGATTATCTCCAATGGGATAGATATTGAGAGGGAAGCTGTTCCCTGGTTCTACCGGATCTCTCAGTGGATTTGGAGACCTTTGACCATGGTATCCTTCTGGACCCTCTAGGGGAGCTGTGGGAATTACTATGCAGTGGTTCCCCTCCTTCCTCCTGGGCCATGTCCAGAAAGTGGTGTTAGGTGATGATTGTTCTCAGCCCCGGGTGCTCCCTTGTGGGGTGCCTCAGAACTCCATCCTCTCCCCCATGCTTTTAAATATCTATATGAAGGCGCTGGGAGAGATCATCAGGGGTTTGGATTGGGTGTTCACCAGTATGTGGGTGATACCAAGCTCTTCCTCTCTTTTAAATTGGAACCAGTGAAGGCGGTGAATGCCCTGTGTTGGTGCCTGGAGGTGATTTGAGGATGGGTGGCAGCTAACAGATTGAGGTTGAATCCTGACAAGACAGAAGTACTGTCCCTGGAGGACAGTAAGTTGTGGAGGATTCCCTGGTCCTGAATGGGGTAACTGTGGCCCTAAAGGACCAGGGGCACAGCCTGGGGATCATTTTGGACTCACAGCTGTCCATGGAGGCGCAGGTCAGTTCTGTGTCCAGGGCAGCTGTCTGCCAGCTCCATCTGGTACACCGGATGAGACCCTCCCTGCCCTCGGACTGTCTCACCAGAGTGGTGCATGCTCTGGTTATCTCCAGTTTGGACTACTGCCATGTGTTGTACATGGGGCTACCTTTGAAGGTGACTCAGAAACTGCAACTAATCCAGAATGCGGCAGCTGGACTAGTAACTGGGAGCAGCCGCGGAAACCACATAACACTGGTCCTAAAGGATCTTCCCTGGCTCCCAGCGCATTTCCAAGCACAATTCACACTGTTGGTGCTGACCTTTAAAGTGTCATAGTTGCATTTTTCAGGCATAGAAAAGTATTGATCTAATGTAGAGAGATCAATCATTCCTGGTCTATTGCTTCAAGAAGGTTCTGGTGGTTTTACTCTGTGTGATTCAAAGCTGATGTTTTCTCTAGCTGGAACATTTTAGCTGCTAAGGGAGTTTCCTTTCTGCTGAGAGCAGGTGGTGGGATCAGTTGTTAGGAGGTGTACATTATCCTCATCCTCAGTGCACCAGGCAGTGGAAAAGACTCTTAAAGATGGAAGCCTGAGAGAGAGGAAAAGGTTTCTGGCTGATTCCTGGGTGGGATTGCGGAAACAAAGAGCCGCTTCTGAGAAGACCTCTCCTCTCCTCTCTTCCTCTCCTGATTTGAACCGCTGCGACTGGACAGGGCAGGGGATTATGGGGTGGGAAGAGGAGGGAGCATGCAAGAAGGAAGGGGAGGGGGGACACGACCCCCCACTTCCCAGGGATCCCTTTGGTTGCCTTGAAGGGGTGGCCGATTGCTGGGAAGGAGGGAGAAGCCAAGGCGGCCCCTCCAGAGAATCCCCGTAGGCGCCATCATGGAGATGTCTCTCCAAAGACTGGTCTTCTTAGCTCCCCCCCCCCCAAATGCTGCCCTTTCCTGCCCCAGGAATGCTCCCCCTCCCCACTTCCTCGACTCCCTCCCTCTGCGCCAGAGTCTCCCCTGCACCCAGAGCCCCCCCCCTTGGCGCCTTATATGGTTAGGGTTATGTCTGCCGCTGCCAAGGCGCCTAAGGGGCCAAGGAAAGCCCCCTTCGCAGCACACGTGCAGGGATCCAGGCCCTGCCCGTGGGGCTCACGGAAGGCGCTTTGGGGAGCTGGCGGGGGTCTCTGGGTCCTTTTCTCTCCTCTCCTCCCCCGGGAGCCCTTTACCGCTTTGTCCTCGCTCCCGAGTCTCATTTCTTTCCTGCAACATCCACGGGGGGCGGGGATCCTCCTCTTCCCATCCTCCTCTCCTTTCCGAAAGGCGCCCCCCCCCCGCGAGCTACGCCGCAGAGCAGCAATTCGGAGTAGAAGCTCCACTTGCGGGCGAAGCAGGCAGTTTGGGAGGGGGGCTCTCTCCCCTCATTCCGGAAACAGAAGCCGGATTGCGGGGAGGAGGAGGAGCAGAAGGAAGAGGTGCGACATACTGGGGGGTTTGAGGGTTGTGGGGGCGGAGTGAGAGGAGGATGTACCAGGGAGGGAGAAATTGAGGGGGGCGAAGGAGAGGAAGGTTTTTTCCCTCCCTTCTTCCCTCAGGGAATGAAGAGAGCGGGAAAGGGTTGATCCCGCCAATCCATTTGCAAAGCGGGGTCCCCCCCTACAATGTTTGCATTGCAAAATCCTTCCCTCCCCCACCCCACGCCATGAGCTTAGATCCGTTCCATGTTTTAGGACGATATTGGAGCACACTGAGTAGCGGGTTAGGCTTTGTGACTCCTGTGTTACGGAAAAAATGGGGCTTGGGCTTTTGCACACACGCCTCCCCCCCCCCCCGACACCCAGGTAAAATTCATCCCTTGTGTCTCCGTCAGAGGCAACACAATGAGGTCAGGAAGAAAGCAAAGCAGCTGTTGATCTGTTTGCGCGCAGAGCCCCCCCCCCCCATGCGAGGAATGAAGCAGCCCAGAAGTAAAGCGCGTTGCAATTTGGACACCCTCAGAAAGTAGCTCCCCCCCCCCGTCACTGAGAGAGCACCCCAAAAACATCCCCGGTTGCGTCACAAAATTGCGTTGTACACGGAAATCAGATCAGACTCCATGTTTTGGCAACATGACAAGTCTGTCTGTCAATCGGGATGCCTGACGATTCCTGCTCGCTGCCTTTTCCCGGCCAGCCAGAGAGATCACTGGAAAGGGCGGATTTCTTGACTCCAGAATCCATCATCGCAGACCCCTTTCATTCAGGCCTAGAGATCTGCTCTTTGGACCAGCCTGCTTGGATCATCAATGGATCATATCTGGATCATCCATGATGTCATACCCATCTCACGGGGGGGGGGGCTCAGGATGAATCTCCTGCCACGTGACTGGGGGAGTCTGGGGGCTGACGGGGGTCAGACAGGGCTGCTGTTTTGCTCTCCTTACTATTGCAGCTCAGGTTTTCCTGGCAGAAGTTACATCTCATCAAGAAATGGGTGGGTTCGTTGAGGAAACGGGGCTAAGCGAAAACATCCATTGAAAAGAGGCAAATGTGTATACTTTGTTACCACCCAGCGAGTTGTGTTGCAAAGGCCATTTGCAGAAAGGCTCCTATTGTATCACCTGCGGCTACATGCCAGAGTTTTGGTCTTTTTGCGGAAATGTGTCTGTGTAAATGCACTTATCCCCATGCATTTATAATGGCAAGACATTAAATCCCTTGAGATCCACAAGCGCCAGAACCATAAGCCCACATAGGAGTCCAAAAGCACAGAACGAAGCAGCCCTATCAAAAGCTGGATGTCTAACAAAAAATAAAATAAAAAAAAAATCCTTCCAGTAGCACCTTATTTGAGATCTTGTATAGAATGTCCTGGGAGATTGAAGTGTTCTCCTACTGGTTTCTCTGTTTTGTGATTCTTGATGTCAGATTTATGTCCGTTTATTCTTTGGCGTAATGTTTTTATTTTATTTTATTTTGACTAGGGCAGACCAACACGGCTACCTATCTGTAACAAAAACAAAAACAACTATTTTTTGTACCCCATCCATCTGACTGGATTGCTCCAGCCACTCTGGGCAGCTTCCAAAAGAATAGAAGAAAAGATAACCGAACATGATATATTAAAAGCTTCTTGATACAAAGCTGCTTTCAGGCGTAGGGCTTTCAAGGTCAGTGCCAGCACTTTGAATGGTGTTAACGGAAAAATCTGAGGGCTCCCTTGGACAAAAAGTAAAGACACCAACCAGGATAACTTGGAGCAAAACAGCAGCCTGTGGGCTTGGCCTTTATTGAACTGTTGCAACAGGGTATTCCCTTCACTTGCAAGAGAGAGGAAAGACCCAGAAAGATGGTCTGCAAGACCTTATAAAAACTTTTGAAATTCCCCTCCTCTAGGTCAAGCCCACCCCCAGAAACATCATGCATACATTACAGAAAGGAGGGGTTGAGGGAGGAGTTGTGGTGGTAACCTGAGTGTCCTGTCACCTGGCTGGTTCCTCCTTTCCCCCTCCCCATGAGTACTTTCCAGGTGACAATGGGGGGTTTGCAGTTTCCTGCCCCCAGAGGGAAAATCTGATTATTGTCCTTTGTTTCAGTCTGTGCTGAATCCACTCCCATATGCAAGTTCTTTGTCTTTTTGATTGTCTACTGTCTGGGATTATCAGGGCTGACATAGCAACTGGGCAGGGCTCCTGTGGATGTGCTGGGATGGTGAAGGGATTATGGCTGACCAGAACCAAGCCACCCCCCCCCCTTTGATAGTCCTTGTCACATGGAGTAAAATAAAATGGAACAGTGCAAATCCGATGTATGGTTGATTTTCTATGAATTTATAACAGAAATGTGGCGTATGTAGTGTGTGAGTGTGAGTGTGTGTGAAGTTTGTGCAAACAGAATGATTGGGGTGGGGGGTTCCTGCTACAATGGTGCTCGGAAAAGGACCAGGAGCCAGTGAAGATTTCTTAGGACCCTTGTTCAGGGGCCAGCTGTTAGGGGGCCTTTCAGCTGCTGTCCAAAACTGAATGTATCCCTTGCCGGAAGTAATCCATAAACCTCTCCTACTCCGCCTTCTCGGGATGCCATTGGTGCGCGATGCTCCGGCTCTCGAGAGAGGGAGAGGTGTGAGAGAGAAAGTAAGGGGGGGCAGGGTCCTCCAGAGCGAAAGCCCAATCCCTCCCTTTCCTGCAAGAAGTCGGGTGTGTGGGGGTCCCGTTGGTTCGGCTCTGCAGAGGCTGCCTGGGGGCGCCTGCTGGGATCCGGTGAGTCTCCTCTCTCCCAGGATAGGGCCCATGGGGAGAGCGGGGGTCGCAGCGCTGCATGGCGAGAGGGGGGCAAGTCAGGGCGGGGAGGGTCGCAGGAGGGCGGCAGCTCTGCTCTTCCTTTGCATGGATGCGCTGCTGGCCCCTTGGGGAGGGGTCTTGGGTCCAGGAGCGGGGAAATGCATGCAGAGAAACCCCATTCAGATGTATGGGTCAGTCCCTTTGTATAACGCAGGCTACATCCGGACATGAAATATACCCTGGTCCCTAAAACCTCACTGGTGCAAGGAAGGAAGGAAGGGAGGGAGGGAGGGAGGGAGGGAGGGAGGGAGGAAGACAGAGAAGCGAAAGCGCTTCCTCTTGCAGGGCAGAGTAAAACCTGTGGAACTCCCTCCCACAAGAGGCAGAGGCCACCAATCAAGGTGGCGTTAAAAGAGGAGGAGGCCAATCCGTGGAGGAGGAGGGGGGCAATGGGGGAATCCTCTGCCCTGTCTCCCGCATAGGAGGCAGCCCTATGGTCTGATCCTGCAGGCCTCATTTTCTCCTCCAGTGCTTAGTGTTGGGATGCAGCCAAGGAAATGGGGGCAAATGGCAGCCCCCCAGCTGTACTGGGTGATCCCCAGTCCTTGGATCAGCATGAAACTGCGACCTGAGCTTCAGCAGTCTTCAGTAGCTGGGCACGCACACTCAGCAGAGTAAACGCACAACAGAAGTGGCTGGAGAGGCATATGTGAGCAGATTTACAAGCAGTTTATTCAGCACACACCAGGACAAAGGAATCATGTCTCCTCTCCTTCACGTCCAAAGCAAGACAGCATAAGCAAAAGCTATACAGTGGTACCTCGGTTAAGTACTTAATTTGTTCTGGAGTTGGTGCTTCAGGTTAAGAACAGTTTCAGGTTAAGTACGGACCTCCAGAACGAATTAAGTACTTAACCCGAGGTACCACTGTAATCCGAATCTCCTAGAGCAGATTACAAAATTTTTAAAAACCAGTAAAAATAGTTGAAAAGACATCACAGTGGTACTGCAGGTTAAGTACTTAATTCCTTCCGGAAGTCTGTTCTTAACCTGAAACTGTTCTTAACCTAGACACCACTTTAGCTAATGGGGCCTCCCACTGCCACCGCACGATTTCTGTTCTCATCCTGAGCAAGGTTCTTAACCCAAAGTACTATTTCTGGGTTAGCAGAGTCTGTAACCTGAAGCGTCTGTAACCCAAGGTATCACTGTACTCTCATAGAAAGGCGAGTTCTAATTTATTTGCTTTTAAGTGCACACATATGCACCCATCTTGCATGCTTAAGTACAGCAATTCCAGGGCATGAGCGGAGTAGGGGCCATGTGTAGAGCAAGTGCCTCACTGAGGTCAAAAACACACACAGAGGCAGCAGGACTTCTTCAGTAATAGTTCACTGAGCTTTCAAAGCATACAGTTCTCACTGCGTCCCCAGTGAGGCACAAAGCTCATGAGAGCAAATCCAGTTTCAGCAGTAAGAAAATACAGCATGCAGGATATCTAAGTCAGGCACACAAACCGGCAGAAGGGAGCAAGGGAGGAAAGAGGCTGGAAGGACACAGAGCAATGGAGGTGTATCTTTCGCTTCCTGTCTTCTGGGAGGGAAGTCAGCAACTCGGCATATTCAGGGGCTTCACAAAGCAAAGCTTTCTGCCAGCTGCTTCCAGGCAAATGAGCATCCCAGAAACACACACTGTGATCTGTGGTGTGTTGCCATATCAATTGTTTTTGGAAGGTTATCGCGATGTGGTCTAGAAACCAATATGGGACAATATATCGCCCAGCCCTAATCCTCACTGACCACCAGCAATCCAGATAAACCCTCACCCTTTCTCTCTCAAAAGGTACTTTACATCTTAGATTATAATGACATTGTTTGGCATTGCCTTCAATATTTCATTACTATACAGTTTTACACATAAAAAACCAGAACTTCACATACACAACATGTGTTAAAGACTGATTTCCTCCTGAGTTCATTTCTGTGAAGAAAAGAGTGGACACTGAAAGGAAAACGTCCCATTCTCCATACATCTAAATGGGTTCTTACATGTGAGAGTCTCTGGATGTTCCTTAAACAATCCATTGTAAATAAAGCACTTTTTGCAATCTTTTTATTTAAACTGCTCCTCCTCTTTGAGTTTGTTGATGGTTTGTAGGGTTTCACTCCTAAAGTTCTTCCTGTCCATGAGTCTGTTGATATAGGACTTCCACCAGGACTGAACCTCTATCTACTTTCCTTTTTTAAAAAAGTAATATTTATTAAAGGTTTAAGGGTTACAGAAAGGAAAAAAGGAAAAAACAAAGTTAAACAAAACAATACATTACAATAAAGAAAAACAAGAACAGAAAACACTACTTATCTTAACAAAACAGAAACAGAAACAGAAACAGAAACAGAAACAATTAAAAACACTTATCTTTCATTTACTTGTTTCATTGAGCTTCTCACACCTCCTTTTTTGTATTCTAGTTCAGTTAGCCATTTCAGCAAATCCTTTCCATCTTTCTCAGTTTTGGTCCTATAATTTGTCTTGACACAATCTAACCTTACTTTTCCCCCTTTAGCCGATTAACAATCTATTTTTACTTCATCCTTTATAACATTTCTGCTAAAGCCATATAACTTCATTCCAACATCCTTCTAACATTCATTAATTTTACAATGTTTCTGTAAATAATCTTTAAATTTCTTCCAATCTTCTTCCACCGACTCTTCTCCCTGGTCTCGGATTCTGCCAGTCATTTCCGCCAGTTCCATGTAGTCCATCAACTTCATCTGCCATTCTTCCCGGGTGGGTAGATCTTGTGTCTTCCAGTGCTTTGCAATAAGTATTCTTGCTGCTGTTGTAGCATACATAAAGAAAGTTCTATCCTTCTTTGGCACCAATTGGCCGACCATGCCCAGGAGAAAGGCCTCTGGTTTCTTCAGAAAGGTATATTTAAATACCTTTTTCATTTATAGATTATAGATCATCTCCCAGAAAGTCTTAATCCTTGGGCATGTCCAACAAAGGTGAAAGAATGTACCTTCAGTCTCATTACATTTCCAACATTTATTATCGGGCAAATGGTAGATTTTTGCAAGCTTGACTGGTGTCATGTACCACTTGTAGATCATTTTCATTATATTCTCTCTTAAGGCATTACATGCCGAAAACCTCATACCTGTGGTCCATAACTGATCCCAGTAGGCCATCATAATGTTATGTCCAACATCTTGTGCCCATTTAATCATAGCTGATTTCACTGTTTCATCCTGAGTGCTCCATTTCAACAGCAAGTTATACATTCTTGACAAATTCTTAACTTTGGGATCTAACAATTCTCTTTCCAATTTTGATTTTTCCACCTGGAAGCCAAGTTTTTTGTCCAAATTATATGCCTCCATTATTTGGTAATAATGGAGCCAGTCTCGCACTCTATTTTTTAATTTTTCAAAACTCTGTAGTTTTAATCTATCTCCCTCTAGTTCCAAAATTTCCCAATATTTCGGCCATTTGGCCTCCATATTGAGCTTTTTCTGATCCTTCGCTTCCATTGGTGACAACCACCTTGGGGTTTTATTTTCTAGCAAGTCCTTATATCTTATCCAGACATTAAAAAGTGCTTTTCTGACAATATGGTTTTTAAACGCTTTATGTGCTTTGACCTTATCATACCACAAATATGCATGCCAACCAAATACATTGTTGAATCCTTCTAAGTCCAGCACATCGGTGTTTTCAAGAAGCAGCCATTCTCTCAGCCAGCAAAAAGCAGCTGATTCATAATAAAGTTTAAGGTCTGGCAGGGCAAACCCACCTCTTTCTTTAGCGTCAGTTAATATCTTAAATTTTATTCGAGGCTTCTTGCCCTGCCAGACAAATCTAGAAATATCTCTCTGCCACTTCTTAAAACAGTCCATTTTATCCAAGATTTGCAATGTTTGAAACAAAAACAGCATCCTTGGCAATATGTTCATTTTTATCACAGCAATTCGGCCTAGCAATGATAGCTTCAGATTTGACCATATTTCTAAGTCCTTTTTCACTTCAATCCAACATTTTTCATAGTTATCCTTAAATAAATTCACATTCTTAGCAGTCATGTTAACACCAATTTCACTTTCTTAACCAGTATTAATCCTGTCTCCTTCTGAAACTTATCTCTCTCAATCACAGTTAGATTTTTCTCTAAAACCTTTGTTTTCATCTTATTCAACTTAAAGCCTGCTACCTGACCAAATTCTTGAATCAGTTCCAATACTCTTTTAGTACTAGATTCTGGCTCCTGTAATGTCAATACCAAATCATCAGCAAATGCTTTCAATTTGTACTGTTTAGCTCCCACTTGTATACCTTTAACCAATTGGTCCCTTCTAATCATGTTTCGTAGAACCTCCAGGACTGATATAAAAAGCAATGGAGAGATTGGGCAACCTTGTCGTGTTCCCTTCTCTATCTTAAATTCTTCCGTCACTACATTATTCACAATTAATTTAGCCTTTTGTTCTGAGTTCCAAAACCTTGACCTACCCCCATCCCCTGTAAATTCTTCTTCATAAAACTCCAAGAGATATTGTCAAAGGCTTTCTCCGCGTCCACAAATATCAGAACTGCTTTAGTATTAATATTCACTTGTAGTTTTTCTAAGATGTTAATTATGTTCCTCGTATTGTCAGACAAATGTCTGCCCGGGAGAAAGACCGCTTGGTCTTTATGCATTTCTTCTACTAGCACCTTTTTAAATCTTTTAGCCAAAATATCTGGAAATTTTTTTTATAATCCACATTAAGCAACGATATGGGACGGTAGTTCTTAAGCTGTGTCTCTGTTTTCGGTATAAGTGTAATGTAATATTCCTTCCACGACTCTGGTGCCCTTTCCCCTTCCAGTATTTCATTACAGACTTCCTTTAAAGGTTGTATTAACCATTCTTTCAGAGATCTATAATATCTTGAAGTCAAACCATCCGGTCCTGGAGATTTACCTAATTGCATGTTCTGAATGGCCCCTTCTACCTCCTGCTCCGTTATTTTGTAATTCAGCATTAGCTTATTTTCTTGAGAGATTTTTTGTAGTCCATTTGTTTTCAAAAATCGGTCAATGTCCATTTCTTCCTGCGTCTCCTGTGTATATAGTTGTTTAAAGTACCTCTGGAAGCACTTTCTGATCTCCACTGGATTCTGTATATTCTTTCCTTCCACTTCCAAATTCGTAATGGTATTAAGTTTTTGTCTTTTTTTCATTTGCCAAGCCAGCAGTTTTCCGCACTTATTTGCTGATTCAAATGTCTTTTGTCTCATCTGTTTAATTTTCCATTCTATTTCCTGATTCATCATTTTCATATATTGTACTTGATATAACTTTATCTCTTTCAGGATATCCTGCGACTTTGGTTTCGCTCTCAATTTCTTCTCTCCTTCCTTTATTTTCTCCAGAATTTTGTCTTTTTTCTCATTTTGAGCTCTCTTCTTGATTGCATTCTGTTGTATCAGAAATCCTCTCATAACCGCTTTACTTGCATCCCAGATTACTCTTTTTTTCCACAGTAGTATTCATATTTATCTCAAAATAATCTCTCAAGGTTTTTTGGGCCTTCTTAGTCACTTCTTCATTCCTAAACAAAGTGTCATTCATCCTCCATCTAAAGGAACCAATTGGTGTCAGTTTCATTTCCATCTTCACAGCATTGTGGTCGGAGCAAGTTTTAAGACAGATTTCCACTTTACTGATCTTCGGAGCCAGTCCTCTAGTTACCCAAATTTGGTCAATTCTTGTCCATGTCATTTTGGCCTCAGAGAAGAAAGTTCCCTCTCTTCCCAGAGGGTTCTTCATTCTCCAGATGTCAACTAAATCCATATTGTTAGTCATGTCAAAGAAGGTTTTTGGTTGTCTACCATCCTTGGTAACTACCTGTCTCTGTGCCTTATCCATATTTGTAGGCACCACTCCATTCATGTCTCCCATCAAAATCATATTGTAATCCATATAGTCCATCAGAGTCTCATGTAGCTTCTTTAAAAATTCCGATTTCCCTTCATTTGGTGCATAAATGCCTACTATCAAAAATTTCTTTCCTTGTGATTGAATTTCGATTGCAACAAATCTTCCTTGGTCATCTTTAAATATAAATTTTGGTGATAGGCTCTCCTTTGCATAAAGGACTACTCCTCTTTTTTTGACTTTATCTGATGAAATAAATTCATGGCCCAATCTTTTATTACTCAATACCTTCCTGTGAAGCCTTATCACATGTGTTTCTTGTAGACAAATCAAGTCCAATTGTTCTTTTTTCAATAAATGAAAAACTCTCCGCCTTTTTTCCGGGGAGTTCAGTCCATTCACATTCCAGCTTAATACTTGCAGTGCCATGATGTAATTACTCTGATTTTCCTCCAACTGCACCCAATGCTTGCTCTTCTTCTGTTGGTGGTGTTGGTGTCACATTCACTGGGTGGTCCAGTCCAAAGGATAATGTTGCTATATCCAGTATTCCTCTATTTACTGATCCTCTGTCCGATGCTCTTTGCTCTAGTCCTCTGTCTGGTGATCTTTTGTCTAATGCTCTTGGCTCTTTTCCAAGTTCCTTCTGCAGATCTTCGTAGTTATTCAAAAACCTTACTTTATCCTCTACTGATCTTATTTTTATTTTCCTTCCTTTGAAACTGAAGGATAGGCCTTGGGGAAATTCCCACCTGAAGATGATTTTATTCCTTCTCAGCAGGGCAACCAAATCTCCATAACTTGACCTAAGGTCCAAAAGATGTTTCGGGATATCTTTAAATATTTCCACTCTTGACTGCTGTACTACCAAGGTCTTCTGGTAGTGCCAACCCAAAATTTTATCTCTCTCTTCTTTGGATCGGAGGGTAATCAAACAGTCTCTTACTCTGTTCTTCTCTTTCTTCCCTCCTCTCCCAAGTCTAAAGGCCCTCACGATTCTAAATTCCTCTTCTTCCAAATCCAAATCCCAAAAATCTGCAAATTCCTGCGTGAGAAAATCTATCAAACTGTCCTTCTCCAGTTCAGGTACAGCTCTGATCCTCAAATTCATCTGTTTTTCCTTGAGCTCAATCATAGAAAGCGTCGACTTGTGGTCCTCAAGTTGCCTCTGTAGGTCTGGGACTCTCTCTGTTTCCAGTTGTGTTACTTTAACTTCCACGGCAGCAACTTTTCCCCTGGCTTCCTCTGCGGTCTGTGGAATCGAAGTAGATTCATGTATCAGTTTCTCGATGGTTTCTGTGTTGGCATTCACCTTTTGTCCCAAATTATTTAAACTTTCTGTGTTTTGATCAATTTTAGTAGATGCAGCATCCACTTTCTTATTTAGCTGTTCCAATGAGTCATTTATCTTACTTAATGCAAGTGCTAAAGCCTCTTCTGATAACATTCCTCTTGGTTTAGAATGTGTTAGTACAGCCGCAGATGACGCAGAAGGGCCGGATGTTGACGCTCTTCGCTGCCAAGACTTCCCAGACCTTGTTGTTTTGTCTGCGATTGAGGAATCTATTTTTTCTTTTCCATCTGCCATAACACTTAAGAAATCCAAGGTCAGTCCCCCAGTCCCACAGTTTTACCTTACAGCTGGAAAATTCCCCTGCTCCAACTCTTGTAACAGTTTTAGAAACTTCCTCTCGGGGGAAACAGTTGCTATTTGTATTTGTATTAATCCATAATAACGCCTTTTAAGACACAGTTCAAACAATAAAGTTAGTTTCAATTTTCAGCTACTTTTCCTCCTTTTTAAGATCAGAAGAGGACAGCTAAAAACAATGTATCTCCCTTATTCAGCTAGCTGTCAGCGAACGGTCTATTCACAGTCAATGCATGTTCCAAAGTACGGCAGTCTTATTGGCAGCCCCTTTCCAGGTTCTGAGCAGTGGAATTTTAACTTCCTTCCCTCTCTCTTGCAGGTATATACGGTCCAAAACTTCCCCCCTCTTCTCCTGCATCCAAGGGGGGGGGGTCCACTATTTTTTAGTGCTGGAAAATTAGTCCTTTCCAATAGGCTTTCCAAGACTTTAGCTTGCAGCCTCTTTGCTTTAATCTATTTACAAAAGCAGAAGGCGGACTTCCTGTTTTGAGCCTCCCCGTTTTGGTACCAAATTAAGTCTTTTTTTCTTTAAGAACTTCCAATTTCTTCTACTCACGGGTAGTTGCTTTTAGAATCAGATTGTCCACAGGAAAAAGTCAGCGCTCTCCGGCAACGGCTGTGCGGCTTCGCTCCGTGGAAGAAGCAGTCGTTTCAAAGCTCCGCGCCGCTCACCCCACTTTGCTCTGGATCCCCGAAACTGGGTTTCCCCACGAGTAGGGGAGGCGCGAAAGGTGCCCACCGAATCCCACATTCACAGGCTTCACCCGCCTGTGATTTTTGAGGGGTCTCTGCCTTCGCCGTGGCGGCCAGACCCAGTTTCCACAGAGCAAATTCCTCCCGATCAGAGGAATTCCGCCATTACCAAAGGCGCTAACACGGAAGTCTCCGAACCTCTATCTTCTTTCCTGATATTTATAAGGTTTGTGTTTTGTGTGAGTTTGTTGACATAAATTAAGGGTTCCACTCTGACTGAAGCTCCTTCCACAGTCCATACATTTAAACAGTTTCTTCCCTGTGTGTCTGCTGATGTTTTCTAAGATTTCCATTCTGACTGAATATCTTTCCGCACTCCATACATGTAAATGGTTTCTCCCCTGTGTGAGTCTGTTGATGTCTTCTGAGTTTTCCATTATCACTAAAGCTTTTTCCGCACTCTATACATTTAAATGGTTTCTTTCCTGTGTGAGTCCATTGATGTATATTGAGGTGTCCACTCTGACGGAAGCTCTTTCCACACTCCATACATTTAAATGGTTTCTCCCCTTTGTGAATCAGTTGATGTTTTCTAAGGCATCCATGATCACTAAAGCTCCTTCCGCACTCCATACATTTATATGGTTTCTCCCCTATGTGAATCCGCTGGTGTAATTTAAGGTCTCCATTCTGACTGAAGCATTTTCCACACTCCAGGCATTTAAATGGTTTATCACCTGTATGAGTCCGTTGATGTCTTCTAAGCTTTCCATTATCAGTAAAGCTCTTTCCGCACTCCATGCATTTAAATGGTTTCTCCCCTGTGTGAATCCGCTGGTGTAATTTAAGGTCTCCATTCTGACTGAAGCACTTTCCACACTCCAGGCATTTAAATGGTTTTCTCCCTGTATGAGTCTGTTGATGTCTTCTAAGGTTTCCATTATCAGTAAAGCTCTTTCTGCACTCCATGCATTTAAATGGTTTCTCCCCTGTATGAGTCCGTTGATGTGTTCTAAGGTTTCCATTGAAACTGAAGCTCTTTCCGCACTTCATACATTTAAATGGTTTCTCCCCTGTGTGAATCCGTTGATGTATATTGAGGTATCCACTCTGAGTGAAGCTCTTTCCACACTCCATACATTTATATGGTTTCTCCCCTGTGTGAATCCGCTGGTGTAATTTAAGCTCTCCATTCTGACAGAAACCTTTTCCACACTCCATACATTTAAATGGTTTCTCCCCTGTGTGAGTCCGTTGATGTTTTCTAAGGTCTCCATTCTGACTGAAGCACTTTCCACACTCCACGCATTTAAATGGTTTTCTCCCTGTATGAGTCTGTTGATGTCTTCTAAGGTTTCCATTCTGACTGAAGCTCTTTCCACAATCCAGACATTTATATGGTTTCTCCCCTGTGTGAATCCGTTGATGTGTTCTAAGGGGTCCATTGTCACTAAAGCTCTTCCCGCACTCCTGGCATTTAAATGGTTTCTCCCCTGTGTGAATCCGTTGATGTGTTCTAAGGTTTCCATTATCAGTAAAGCTCTTTCCACACTCTATACATTTATGTTGTTTCTCCCCTGTGTGAGTCCATTGATGTGTTCTAAGGTTTCCATTGAAACTGAAGCTCTTTCCACACTCCATACCTTTAAATGGTTTCTCCCCTGTTGGAGTTTGTTGATGTGAACTATGTTTCCTCATTCAATGAAGCATATTCCACATTTCACACATTTTAATTTCTATTCGTAATGGGGGGGGGGGAAAGTGACCCACTTCAGAGTGCGAGGAAAGGGAATCCTGTTTGGGTTCCAAGGAAGAGAACCAAGGGAAAGAGAACACATCAAGCTCCATTAGCTCCTTCTCCTATTTCAACATCTCCTACATTGCCTCACATCCTACCCATGTTCCCAGTTTTTAGGAAGTGAAGTTGCAATGTCAAATGATAGTAATTCATTAGCAACTTTCATAATCCTCAATCAATGTTAATAAAGCAGCATGATTTTTAAAAGAATGTGCTGTATGATCTCATGCCCGTCTTCTGACGCAGGACTATCCAGAAACGACACTGAAAAGCAGGATATTCAAGCAGATAGATAAATTGTACTTAGTGGAATTTGTAGTATCTTGAAAATATAGTATTGATTCTCTAGTGGCCAGAAGTGTTATTTCTGGGGACATGAATTAATTCCTGTTCTGTCTTAAAGATCATAATCACACAATATCATGTGGTGTTAGGGGAGCGGTAGTACCTCTGGTGGGGAAAATGTCATGCACCTTATGGGGTAATTTATCCACTATTAGCTCCCACCCAGCACTCAGTTCTCACCTGTGGCTTCCAGAAGCTGTCAGAATGCAACAGAGGCCATAATCCGAGGAATGGCTTCAATCAGCCGGCTAAACCACGTGAGGATAGCTGATGGGTCTCAAATCCTTGGTGTATTAGGGAATTCTGTTGCAGGTGAAGGCAGGCCCTGGTGGATGGAGAGGATGAGAACAACAGTGAATCCCACAGCCAAGAAGGCAGATTCTGCCCATTCTGCAGAGGAAAATGAAGGGCAGATGGGCCTCATCAACCTGGGAAGGGAGCTCCTCGAGAAGGAAAACTTTGGTCGTAATACTTTGGTGCACTCCTTCACTTCCTCTTGAGTTATATTCAGGAGAAGCCTATGGAGGAAAACAACTCACACAAATCCAGAGTGGAGTCTCTAAGATGGTTAGATTGTGTCCTGCACACCACCTTCCAGCCACTCCTGCAGCCAAGCTGGTGCCTAACGTACTGCTCTGCTTTTTTTTGGGACCATATAAGCCAGGCTGAGAAGGGGCTCTTGTTGTCTAGGCAGCCCAAGACCCCCAAACACACTGTCCAGGCTTGTAGTGCTGCTAACACATCAGTTTCAGGGGGAGCGATGAACTCAGATCTGTGTATCAGAATCTCTCCAATGTGGAATATATAAAACAGAAGTGCTGTTTATATCATACATCAATTAAAAAGTAATCAGAATATTTGTCTTTTGAAGAAAAGGCCATCAAGTATCCGATGGCCCCTTCAGAGCTAATTAAATTATTGGGCCTGGAGCTTTTGGGGGTGCAGGATCAGGAATGCCTCTGCCACCATTAACCTTCCAATTGGGATTCAGGCCTCATCATGGAACTGAAATTGCCCTGGTTCTGCTGGATCTCTCAGCAGCTTTAGAGTCCTTTGACCATGGTATCCTTCTGGACCCTCTAGGGGAGCTGGGGGGCCTGCTATGCAGTGGTTCCCCTCCTTCCTCCTGGGCCATGTCCAGAAAGTGGTGTTGGGGGATGAGTGTTCAGACCCCTGGGCTCTCACTTGTGGGGTGCCTCAGGGCTCCGTCCTCTCCCCCATGCTTTTTAATATCTATATGAAGCTGCTGGGAGAGATCATTGGGGCTTTTGCCTTGGTTTTCACCAGTATGTGGATGATACCCAGCTCTTCTTCTCATTTA
This sequence comes from Podarcis bocagei, assembly GCF_964188305.1. Taxonomy (NCBI): domain Eukaryota; kingdom Metazoa; phylum Chordata; class Lepidosauria; order Squamata; family Lacertidae; genus Podarcis; species Podarcis bocagei. Next base: position 5,044,933 of record NC_138135.1, read on the forward strand.
AATCGGAACCAGTGAAGGTGGTGAATGCCCTGTGTTGGTGCCTGTACATGGTTTGAAGATGGATGGTGGCTAACAGATTGAGCTTGAATCCTGACAAGACAGAAGTACTGTCCCTGGGGAATAGAGGGTGGGCAGGTGTGGGGGACCCCCTGGTCCTGATGGGGTAACTGTGCCCCTAAATAACCAGGTGCGCAGTGTTGTGATCATTTTGGACTCACAGCTGACCATGGAGGGGCAGGTCAATTTTGTGACCAGGGTAGCTGTCTAGCAGCTCCATCTGGAATGCAGGCTGAGACCCTCCTTCCCCGCAGACTGTCTCGCCAGAGTGGTGCATGCTCTGGTTAGTTCTGGCTTGGACTACTGCTATGTGGTCTACATGGGACTACATTTGAAGGTGACCCAAAACTGTTGGGTAACTGCCAGGGAGATATTGTCCAACATGGCCCAAGCCGGCTGCCGGACGTCCACCGATCTCCCGTACCTCAGGCAGATCCAGCAGTTAGCGACACGAAGCCGTTCTGGAAATAGATTGCCACATTCCAGGCTTGTGCACAATGTTTATCAGCAGAAACACAGCCAAAAGCTTGCACCGCAGAAGAGCATATTTTACAGACTTTATTTAGCGTAGAACAGAACAAAGGAAAACATGACCGTTCTTTGTCAGCGTCTCTGACCCGACTGGCGAAATCGAAAGGAACAACAGCAGAACATAAACATCCTGTGAACAGGACATGCGCAGACTCTGTGACTCCCAAAGCCTGCTCCCTTTTAAGGTGGAACGGAAATATCCTAACATCCTCTCCCTTTCCGTGTAACCTGTTGTACCTGTGGTTCACCCAATTGCAACCTTTGTACATAAACCTTATGTTGTTCTCTGTTAACAACCTTCGACAACAGATCAGCAGAAATTTCATTTCCTGGCATGTAGGACACCTGAATCAGTCCTTTCTGAATACACTCTCTTGCACGATGTAGCTTAATCTGCAAGTACTTGGTTCTCTGCTTGCAACTCTCGGAGTTCAGCAAAGCCAAACACGATCTATTGTCTTGATACACTTGTACAGGACATTTCACAGACACTCTGATGTCCTTAAACAGTTGCATCAACCATTCACAATCCATGAGTGAAAATGACAGAGCATTGAGTTCTGCTTCACAGGAACTTAGGCTCACTGTTGTCTGCTTCCTGCACAACCAGTCAAACAGGCAGTGGTTGTACATGTAGCATACTCCAGAAGTGCTTGTACCATCCGTGGTGTCACTTCCAAAGCTTGCATCTGCAAAGATTTCAAGACCTCCAGTCTTCTGACTGGTGAACCTCAGCCTGTAGTGCATAGTCCCTTTCAAATAGCGGGCTATGCGCTTCAGAGCTTTCCAATCCTGAACCGTAGGATTGTTGGCATGTCTGCTAAGCAAATTACAGCTTACAGCTATGTCAGGTCTTGAACATCTGGCAATGAAATTCAGCTTGCCTAGAATGCATCTGTATAGCGTTGTGTCAGAAAACACTTCAGCAGTACTGTCTACCTGGTAACCTGTCACCATCGGTGTGTCTGCTGGGTTTGCATCAACCAAATTCAACCTGGCTAACACATCAGCAATTTTCTGTGTTTGGTGTACCAGAAAATGTTGTTTTTCCCTGGCACAGGCTCTTCACCCTCCCTCTGCTCCTGGCCATCTGCAGATGCCTGCATGTGTTTACCTTTGCCTTTCCGGCCTCTGCAAAGGCGTTGACCTTGGCTCTCACGAGAAACAGAGCTCTCAGCTGCCGACTCCTTGGCTCCCCCTGGAGGCTGGTATGCTGCCTGGGATGACGTGACGGTCAGCTCTCCCTGCAGCTTGCAACCGGTGCCCTCAGCATCCCTGCACTCATTCGCATTCTGGGAAACAGCTAGGACCTCCGATGCAGTCAAACTCTGGGCTGGGATTATTGGCTTGTGAGCTTTCATCAAAGCATTCCACATTCCACGTGCAGTGGTGTTGCCAGCCAGCGTCTTAATTTCCTCAAGAGATACAGATAAGACAATTATGTCTATCGCTTTCGAATCATCGGCTTTCCATCTCTCTGTCAGAGGAACCGGGGGGGGGGGCTCAGATACGGCATGCCACACCCTAAACTGACGCAGCAAACTTTCACACCATTTTGCCCAGGTTTCATAATTCTGCCCATCCAACTTAGGAAACTGAGTATCTCCATAAGCTTGGAAAAACTCCATTTCCAGCCTTTACTTTAGCCGTGAGTCTTTTATGCCTTCAAAGACTCCTTATCTTGGCAGCCCATTAATCACGAACTCTTTGGCTCGGCTCCCAGGCCAATTAAGCCCTGCCGGAGTTCCAAAGGCTCCTTGCGAGGTAAACAGAAAAGCGTCCCTTTCTTTCGCTTTTCCCACAACATACCTCTCTGACGCAGTCTGTTGCAGCATTTACTCTCCTGTAGGTGCTGTGAATCTGGGCCCGAAACCTTGTTGTTGGGTAACTGCCAGGGAGATATTGTCCAACATGGCCCAAGCCGGCTGCCGGACGTCCACCGATCTCCCGTACCTCAGGCAGATCCAGCAGTTAGCGACACGAAGCCGTTCTGGAAATAGATTGCCACATTCCAGGCTTGTGCACAATGTTTATCAGCAGAAACACAGCCAAAAGCTTGCACCGCAGAAGAGCATATTTTACAGACTTTATTTAGCGTAGAACAGAACAAAGGAAAACATGACCGTTCTTTGTCAGCGTCTCTGACCCGACTGGCGAAATCGAAAGGAACAACAGCAGAACATAAACATCCTGTGAACAGGACATGCACAGACTCTGTGACTCCCAAAGCCTGCTCCCTTTTAAGGTGGAACGGAAATATCCTAACAACTGAATGGGAGCAGCGCCGAGACCACATATCACTGCTCCTAAAGGACCTTTCCTGGCTCCCAGCACATTTTCAAGCACAATTCAAATTGTTAGTGCTGACCTTTAAAGTGTCATGGTTGCATTTTTCAGGCAAAGAAAAGTATTGATCTAATGCAGGCTTCCTGAAACTCGGCAGTTTCCTTTCTGCTGAGAGCTGGTGGTGGGATAAGTTGCGATGAGGTTATGAAGAACCTTTCTTGTTTCATGGAACCAGATGAAGCTGGTTTAAACTGGAGTGAGCCAGGCTTGTTATCCAGTCCCAAGGTTACTCTGACATTTAATAGAATATAAATTACAAGGCTGAAAGGCGCCTGGTCCCACTTCCTAGTCTGCTATTTCTCTACTATGCTTGTGTGATTCTTACTTGAGTGCAGTTTTGGTATGCTAAGTTAGGGTTTTATGTTAATTAAGTTTTTGCTATTTTTTGAATCCTGTTATGCTTCTTTGCCTTCAGTAATAAATTTAATTGCTGAATGAGATTGTTATGGAGCAGCAAGATCTGCAACCTGAAGCCCTCAACAGCCTCAGTCCTGTAGACCTGAAGGAGCATCTCCACCAAAATCGCTCAGTCTGGACAGGCAGGTGGTCCTTCGAAGGTCTTCTGCTGATCCCCCCCCCCTGCGAGACGCGAAGTTACAGGGACCCAGGCAGAGGGCAAGGAAATGGGCAACTTTCTGACATTTAGAAGACAGCTGAAGGCAACCCTTTATTGGGAGGTTTTTAATGTCTGCTACTTTACTGTTTTTTATTTGTAGTGGAACCAGGAAGTGGAAGAGAAACAGACCATCGGCTGTGGTGAGGACTGCAGGGCCTGTTCCCTTCCAGGGCCCTTTCCAACTGGCCCAGGCCCTCACTCTCCCAGCTACAAAGAGACTCCTGCTGTGGTGAGACCTTGGACCATCGGCTGAGGTGAGGACTGCAGCGCCTGCTCCCTTCCAGGGCCCTTTCTAACTGGCCCAGGGGGCGTGGCCCAGGCCCTTATTTAGAACAAACTTTTGGGAAAGTGCGGGAAGTTGTTCTGCTATTGCTTCCCTGTTCCAAGTGGTTAATGTGTTTTAAAATGTCCTCAAGCAATCGGTGGCATTTAATCCCCCCCCCTTTTTTCCTTTGTTGGGAGTGGGTGGGAGGGATGGATATTTGGTTGGGGATTAATTTGAGTATAATTGTTCTGTTTTTGTTTTTTGTTGTTTTATTGGTTGTGTATTGTTTGTGTTTCATTTTTAAGGGGCAGGATCAGGGCTGCCTGGGAGTGGGGCCCCAGCCAACACAATGGCTGGGACAAGTTCCATGGGGGGCGGGAAGCACTAGGACATCCGATCTGGGTGATCATGGGCAGCAGGAGGAGTTACGCTAAGACCAGACCATGTCATTACCGAGGAGGCAGGTTTAGTCATTGTTTGAAGACTATCCCTGCCTCCGGGTCTGGCCTTGACCGGAGGGATGCTGGAATCAACAGGGGAAACCCACATGACCTGAAGGTGTTGCTGTGTAATGCCAGGTCAATGATAAATAAAACCACTGCCATCCATGACCTGATTGTGGATGGAGGATTTGACCTGGCATGTGTGACAGAGACCTGGTTGGATGAAGCAGATGGGCCTTTCCTTGCCGCTGCTTGCCCACCTGGTTTCTCTTTTTTAATAATAATAATAATAATAATAATATTTATTACTTTTATAGATTACAAAAAGGGAAGAGAAAAACAGAAAAAAGACAGAGGAGGAAAGCAAAAAGGAGAGAAGGAAAAAAACACAATATAGTACAATATATAGACACAACCTAAACTCAAAACTAAACACATTAAACTAAACTAAACAAACCCCACTCCCTAACCTTAACCCTAAATAAAACAAAACAAAAACAATTTAAAAACATACATCATCCCTTTTCCGTACTCTATCTTTCATTCCCTTGTTTCCTCGACCTCCTGTCACCTCCCTTTTTGTATTCCACTTCTATTAATTGTTTCAGCAAATCCTTTCCATCTTTCTCCATTTTCTAGCATATTGTACATAATGTATTTTTTAACCTTATTTCCATTAAAACTAAAATACTTATATATGCTTAACTCCTTATAACATTTCTGCTAAGCCCATAAAAAATCATTCCACCATTTTTCTATCACTCATTAGTTTTACCATATGTCTATATATAAACTTTAAATTTTCAAGTCTTCATCCACCATCTCCTCTCCCTGGTTTCAGATTCTGCCAGTCCTCTCCGTCAACTCCATAGAGGCCATCAACCTGGTGATCTTCTGGTTGCTTACGCACAGCAACCCAGGTCATGTGGATGGGGGGGGGGTTGCAGTGATTTTTAGGAAGTCATTAGCTTGCATCAGGCGTCCTACTGGGAAGACCCAGTTCTCTGAGTGCATGTTCTGGAAGCTGGGCAATAGGGGCAGTACAGGATTCCTTTTGGTGTACTGACCTCCCCGCTGCACCAAGGATTCCCTGTCCGAGCTGCTTCAGGTCATGGTGGATGTTCTCCTGGAGATACCTAATTTGGTTGTCCTAGGGGATTTTAACATCCATGCCAACATGACCTTACAAGGGGCTGCTTGGGACTTCGTGGAAAGCATGGCCTCCATGGGGCTGTCCCTGAATAAGTTTGGCCCAACTCATAGTCACGGACATGCCTTAGAGCTGGTGTTCACCTCTAGTGACGTGGGTGATCTGACACTAAGTAAATGTGAAAGAAAAGAAGTGCTATGGTCAGATCACTTCCTGGTGCAACTGGACTTCTCCACGACCCTTTCCCTCTGCAGGGAGGTGGAACCAGTGTGGATGGTCCGCCCCCGCCACTTAATGAATCCAAATGGTTTCCAGAGAGTGGTAGGGGATGCTTTATCCCATGTTGATGGCCTTTCAGCTGATTTCCTGGTGGCCTGCTGGAATGCGGAGTTAACCAGGGCTATCGACTGTCTGGCTCTGAAGCGCCCTCTCTGATTGCATGGAGCCCAGACAGCCCCGTGGTTTTCTTTGGAGCTGAGGCGATGAAACAATCGCTGAGACGGCTAGAGCGTCGGTGACAGAAAACTCATTCCGAATCTGACTGGAAACAGGTTAGAGCTCAACGTCGAGCCTACCAAGTGGTGATAGCGACGGCAAAGAAGACTTTCTTCACTGCCTCTATTGCATCTGCAGAAAATAGTAGCAGGAGACTCTTTCAGGTGGTCCACAATTTAACAAAACCACCTTTACCACCTATGCCTTGTAAAGACCGCAAGATCTCCTGCAACGATTTTGCAAAGTTTTTTGCAGATAAAATCACTCATATTCAGAAGGAGGTAGACACCACCATGGGAGCAGGGTCAGGGCAGGAGAGTGCTAGAGCCCTGTCTGGTCAAGTTGCATGGAATCAATTTCAATCCGTTACCCCAGAGGATGTGGACAGGCTGCTTGGATGCGTGAAACCAACCACCTGTCTCCTTGATCCTTGCCCATCCTGGCTAATAAAAGCAAGCCGGAAAGGGCTGGGCAATGGGCTCTGTGGGGTGGTGAATGCTTCCCTCTGCGAGGGAGTCGTCCCAGACCTGCTGAAAGAGGCGGTCATTAAACCACTTCTTAAAAAAAATCTTTAGACCCAGCCAATTTGGCAACTATCGCCCAGTCTCAAATCTTCCATTCTTGGGCAAGGTGATTGAGCGAGTGGTTGCTGAACAACTCCAGGCACGCCTGGAGGATGCAGACCATTTGGATCCCTTCCAGTCAGGATTCAGGCCTCATCATGGGACTGAAACTGCCTTGGTTGTGCTGGTTGATGATCTCCGGCGAGCTAGGGACAAAGGTGAGAGCTGTTTCTTAGTTCTGCTGGATCTCTCAGTGGCCTTTGATACAATCGACCATAACATCCTTCTGGACCGTCTAGAGGAGCTGGGGGCACTGTTATACAGTGGTTTCGCTCCTTCCTCCTGGGCCGTGTTCAGAAAGTGGTGTGGGGGATGAGTGTTCAGACCCCTGGGCTCTCACTTGTGGGGTACCTCAGGGTTCCGTCCTCTCCCCCAAGCTTTTTAACATCTATATGAAGCCACTTGGAGAGATCATCAGGGGGTTTGGAACTGCATCAATATGCAGATGATACCCAGCTCTACCTCTCTTTCAAATCAGAACCAGTGAAGGCGTTGAAGGGCCTGTATGAGTGCCTGGAGGTGGTGGGAGGATGGATGGCGGCTAATGGATTGAGGTTGAATCCTGACAAGATAGAAGTACTGTTTTGGGGGGGCAGGGGGCAGGCTGGTGTGGAGGACTCCCTGGTCCTGAAAGGGGTAACTGTGCCCCTGAAGGACCAGGTACTCAGCCTGGGAGTCATTTTGGACTCACAGCTGTCCATGGAGGTGCAGGTCAATTCTGTATCCAGGGCAGCTGTCTACCAACTCCATCTGGTACACAGACTGAGACCCTACCTGCCCGCGGACTGTCTCGCCAGAGTGGTGCATGCTCTGGTTATCTCTGGCTTGAACTGCTGCAATGCACTCTACGTGGGGCTACCTTTGAAGGTGACCCGGAAACTACAACTAATCCAGAATGCGGCAGCTAGACTGGTGACTGGGGGTGGCTGCCGAGACCACATGACACCAGTCTTGAAAGACCTACATTGGCTCCCAGTATGTTTCTGAGCACAATTCAAAGTGTTGGTGCTGACCTTTAAAGCCCTAAACGGCCTCGGCCCAGTATACCTGAAGGAGTGTCTCCAGCACCATTGTTCTGCCCCGACGCTGAGGTCCAGCGCAGAGGGCCTTCTGGCGGTTCCCTCATTGCGAGAAGCAAAGCTACAGGGAACCAGAAAGAGGGCCTTCTCGGTAGTGGCGCCCTCCCTGTGGAACGCCCTCCCATCAGATGTCAAAGTGATAAACAACTACCTGACATTCAGAAGACATCTTAAGGCAGCCCTGTTCAGGGAAGTTTTGTGACATTTTAGTGTATTTTTGGTCTCTGTGGAAGCCGCCCAGAGTGGCTGGGGAAACCCAGCCAGATGTGTAGGGTACAAATAATGTTGTTGTTTATTCGTTTAGTTGTGTCCAACACAACTTCGGCGATTAGCCTTCTTTATGGTCCAGCTCTCACTTCCATACATCACTAGTGGGAAAACCATGGCTTTAACTATACGGACCTTTGTTGGTAAGGTCTCTGCTTTTTAAAATGCTGTCTAGGTTTGCCATCGCCTTTCTCCCAAGGAGCAGGTGTCTTTTAATTTCGTTACTGCTGTCACCATCTGCAGTGATCATGGAGCCCAAGAAAGTAAAATCTCTCACTGCCTCCATTTCTTCCCCTTCTATTTGCCAGGAGGTGATGGGACCAGTGGCCATGATCTTCGTTTTTTTGATGTTGAGCTTCAGACCATGTTTTGCACTCACCTTCAATAAAAGTTTCCTTAATTCCTCCTCACTTTCTGCCATCAATGTTGTGTCATCTGCATATCTGAGGTTGTGGATATTTCTTCCAGCGATCTTAATTCAGGCTTGGGATTCATCCAGCCCAGCCTTTCGAATGATGAATTCTGCATATAAGTTAAATAAGCAGGGAGACAAAATACAGCCTTGTCGTACTCCTTTCCCAATTTTGAACCAATCATTTGTTCCATATGCAGTTCTAACTGTAGCTTCTTGTCCCACATAGAGATTTCTCAGGAGACAGATGAGGTGATCAGGCACTCCCATTTCTTTAAGAACTTGCCATAGTTTGCTGTGGCCGACACAGTCAAAGGCTTTTGCATAGTCAATGAAGCAGAAGTAGATGTCTTTCTGAAACTCTCTAGCTTTCTCCATAATCCAGCGCATGTTTGCAATTTGGTCTCTGGTTCCTCTGCCACTTCTGCAAGCTGGATTTATTATTATTATTAGAAAGATGGAATCCTGAGAGAGAGGAAAAGGTTTCTGGCTGCTTCCTGGGTGGGATTGCAGAAACGAAGAGCTGCTTCTGAGAAGGCCTCTCCCCTCCCCTCTTCCTGGACAGGGCAGGGGTTATGGGGGCTTATGGGGTGGGAAGAGGATGGAGGTTACAGGAAGGAGGGGTGGGGGGACTGGACCCCCCACTTTTCAGGGATCTGTCTCTGGTCTCCTTGAAGGGGTGGCCGATTCCTGGGTGGGAGGGTGAAGCCTAGGGGGCCCTTCCAGAAAATCCCCGTAGGCGCCACCATGGAGAAGTTTCCCCAAAGACTGGTTTCCGATCTCTCCCCCCCAATGCTGCCCTTCCCTGCCCCAGGGATGCTCCCCCTCCCCACTTCACTCCCTCCCTCTGTTCCAGAGTCTCCCCTGCACCCAGAGGCCCCCCCCCCTGGCGCGGCTCACTCCTCACCCCCCATATTTCCATCCTGAGGGGCCACCCCAAGACGCACAGATTAGGGACAGGGGGGTCTCTATCCAGGCGTCCCTCACGCCCGTTAACCCTTTCATGGCCCGCCATTATCCGTGCGGAGCCCACACGTCCCCAGGGATGCCTGTGCGGGGGAAACGGGGCAATGGGGCCCCATGTCCGCCGCTGCCAAGGCGCCTAAGGGGCCAAGGAAAGCCCCCTTCGCAGCACACCTGTAGGGATCCAAGCCCCACGGAAGTCGCTTTTGGGAGCTGGCGGGGGTCTCTGTGTCCTTTTGTCCTCCTCCTACCCCCGCGACCCCTTTACCTCTTTGTCCTCGCTCTCGAGTCTCATTTCTTTCCTGCAACATCCACGGGGGGCGGGGATCCTTCTCTTCCCATCCTCCTCCCCTTTCCGAAAGCGCCCCCCCCCCCAGAGCTACGCCACAGAGCAGCAATTCGGAGTAGAAGCTCCACTTGCGGGCGAAGCAGGCAGTTTGGAAGGAGGGCTCTCTCCGCTCATTTCGGAAACAGAAGCCGGATTACGGGGAGGAGGAGGAGGTGCAGCGCATGTTGGAGGGATTTGGGGTTGTGGGGGCGGGGTGAGAGGAGGATGTACCGTGAAGGGAGGAATTGAGGAGGGCGAAGGAGAGGAATGTTTTCCCCCTCCCTTATGGGGATGAGGAGCGCGGGGGAGGGGCTGATCCCGGCAATTCAGCTGCAAAGTGGGGTCCCCCCCTACAATGTTTACATTGCAAAATCCTTCCCTCCCCCCGCCCCCCACGCCATGATCTTTCCATTCCATGTTTTAGGTATTGGTGCACATTGAGCGGCGGGTTGGGCTCTGTGACTCCTGTGTTACGGGAAAAATGGGGCTTGGGCTTTTGCACACACGCCCCCCTCCCCCCCGACACCCAGGTAAAATTCATCCCTTGTGTCTCCGTCAGAGGCAACACAATGAGGCCAGGAAGAAAGCAAGGCAGCTGTTGATCTGTTTGCGCGCAGAGCCCCCCCCCCTCCATGCGAGGAGTGAAGCAGCCCAGAACTAAAGCGCGTTGCAATTTGTACACCCTCAAATAATCGCCCCCCCTGTCACAGAGAGATCACCCCAAAAACATCCCCGGTTGCGTCACAAAATGAGTTCTGCATTTAAATCAGATCAGACTCCGAGTTCGTGTTTTGGCAACATGACAAGTCTGTCTGTCCGTCGGGATGCCTGACGATTCCTGCTCCCTGCCTTTTCCTGGCCAGCCTGAGAGATCACTGGAAAGGGAGGATTTCTTGACTCCAGAATCCATCATCGCAGACCCGTTTCATTCAGGCACAGAGATCTGCTCTTTGGACCAGTCTGCTTGGATCATGGGGATCATCAATGGATCATCCATGTTGTCATACCCATCTCAGGGGGGGGGGGCGCTCAGGAAGAATCTCCTGTCACGTGACTGGGGGAGTGTGGAGGCTGACTGGGGTCAGACAGGGCTGCTGTTTTGCTCTCCTTCCTATTTCAGCTCAGGTTTTCCTGGCAGAAGTTCTATTTCATCAAGAAATGGGTGGATTCATTGAGGAAACGGGGCTAAGCGAAAACATCCGTCGAAAAGAGGCAAATGTGTATACTTTGTAACCACCCAGTGAGTTGTGTTGCAAAGGCCATTTGAAGAAAGGCTCCTATTGTATCACCTGCGGCTACATGCCAGAGTTTTGGTCTTTTTGCGGAAATGTGTCTGTGTAAATGCGCTTATCCCCGTGCATTTATAATGGCAAGACATTAAATCCCATGAGATCCACAAGCACCAGAACCATAAGCCCACATAGGAGTCCAAAAGCACAGAACGAAGCAACCCTATCAAAAGCTGGATGTCTAACAACAACAACATCAACAACTTTTTTTGTACCCCATCCATCTGACTGGATTTCTCCAGCCACTCTGGGCAGCTTCCAAAAGAATAGAAGAAAACATAACCCAACATAAAACATTAAAAGCTTCTCGATACAAAGCTGCTTTCAGGCGTAGGGCTTTCAAGGTCAGCACCAATACTTTGAATGGTACTTGGAAACGGAACGGGAGCCAGTGAAGATTTCTTAGGACCCGTGTTCAGGGGCCAGCTGTTAGGGGGCCTTTCAGCTGCTGTCAATAACTGAATGTATCCCTTGCCGGAAGTAACCCATAAGCCTCTCCTCCTCCGTCTTCTCGGGATGCCATTGGGGCGCGATGCTCCGGCTATCGAAAGAGGGAGAGTCGTGAGTTGGGTGCGTTCGGCTTGCCAAGGGTTAAACGGAAACGAGCTAGATTCCTAGAGAGGAAAGTAAGACGGGGGGGGGCAGGGTCCTCCAGAGCGAAAGCCCAACCCCTCCCTTTCCTGCAAGAAGTCGGGCGTCTGGGGGTCCCGTTGGTTCGGCTCTGCAGAGGCTGCCTGGGGGCGCCTGCTGGGATCCGGTGAGTCTCCTCTCTCCCAGCATAGGGCCCATGGGGAGAGCGGGGGTCCCAGCGCTGCATGGCGAGAGGGGGCAAGTCAGGGCGCGGAGGGTCGCAGGAGGGCGGCAGCTCTGCTCTTCCTTTGCATGGATGCGCTGCTGGCCCCTTGGGGAGGGGTCTGGGGTCCAGGAGTGGGGAAATGCATGCAGAGAAACCATATTCGGATGTATGGATCAGTCCCCTTGCATAACAGAGGTTGTCTGCGGATGAAAACATTCGGACATGAAATATACCCTGGTCCCTAAAACCTCATTGGTGGGTGGGTGGGTGGGTGGGTGGAAGGAAGGAAGGAAGGAAGGGAGGGAGGGAGGGAGGGCTTCCTCTTGCAGGGCAGAGTAAAACCTGTGGAATTCCCTCCCACAAGAGGCAGAGGCGTTAAAAGAGGAGGAGGCCAATCCGTGGAGGAGGAGAGGGCTATGGGGGAATCCTCTGCCCTGTCTCCCGCATAGGAGGCAGCCCTATGGTCTGATCCTGCAGGCCTCATTTTCTCCTCCAGTGCTTAGTGTTGGGATGCAGCCAAGGAATCCGTGTGCTGGGCTTTCTCCAGTCCTTAGATAAGCATGAAACTGCGACCCGAGCTTCAGAAGCTGGGCACGCGCACTCAGCAGAGTAAACGCACAACAGAAGTGGCTGGAGAGGCATATGTGAGCAGATTTACAAGCAGTTTATTCAGCACACACCAGGACAAAGGAATCATGTCTGCTCTCCTTCATGTCCAAAGCAAGACAGCATAAGCAAAAGCTATACAGTGGTACCTCTGTTAAGTACTTAATTTGTTCTGGAGGTCTGTTCTTAACCTGAAACTGTTCTTAACCTGAAGCACCACTTTAGCTAATGGGGCCTCCTGCCACTGCGCTGCTGGAGCACAATTTCTGTTCTCATCCTGAAGCAAAGTACCTAACCCGAGGTAATATTTTTCACCCTATAGGATGCACCGTCCCATAAGGCGCACCTAGTTTTTTGGGGGGGAAATAAAGGGAAAAAAATTATTTTTCCCCCAGGCGCGGGGCTGGGGCGGGGGAAGCCCGAGCCCCCAAACAGGCAGCTCTCTGCAAGCCGAGGGAGCCCAGCGCTGGCTCCCGCTGCTTGCAGAGAGGTCCGCGAAGCTTGGACGCGCTGAGGTCAGCGCGCGCAGACTTCAGCATGCAGGCACCTCTCCGCAAGCAGCGGGAGCCCAGCGCTGGGTCCCGCTGCTTCCCGAGAGGTGTGCGAAGCCTGCATTCACCCCATAGGACGCACACACATTTCCCCTTCATTTTTGGAGGGGGGAAATGCGTCCTATAGGGTGAAAAATACGGTATTTCTGGGTTAGTGGTGTCTGTAACCTGAAGCCTCTGTAACCGGAGGTACCACTGTACACAAACAGAAGTTCCCAGCAAGCTGTGCTGGAGTGTAAACAGGCATGTGACACACAACAGTCATGCCTGTCCCTTAAGATGGAACAGAAATATTCTAACACTTAGTAGTTCCTCCAGATGCAAGCGTGGCCTCTGAGATTGCTGGGGGTTGGATTAGATGATCCTTGGGGTGCCATCCACCTCTATAGTTCCATGAAAGCACTACTGGAGGTCTCACAAGCCAAGGCACTGAGAGCAGGAGAGGTCCTGCTGGAATGGAAACAACCAGTGCAACTGTTTTAAAACAGGAATCCAATGTGTTTGTTGTGGGGGGGACGGGACTCCGTGAGGAGGGGTAGATCCTTGATCTCCTTGGACAAAGAGGCAGGAGTGCAAAGTCCTTCATTAAGAGAGGCAGCCCAGCCAATCATCTGGCTGCTGCGTTTTGGGCCAGTTCCCAGAGTCGCCTTCAAGGCAGTTCCACACAGAGAGCGTTGCCACCATCCCATCTGGCGCAGAGAGGACCAGCGCCATGTCCTCTCTGTCCCAAAAGGTCTGTGGGGTGGGGAACTAGCCTGAGCTGGACGTGGGCCTCAAGCGACCATGATGGACCCAGGAGTGCCCTCAAGTATTCATGACTGGGGAGGGGGCATGTTAAGCAATGTAACATCATCATCATCATCATCATCATCATCATCATCATTACTGTTAGTTCCCTGTCTGTACAGTGGTACCTCGGGTTACATAAGTTTCAGGTTACAACTCTGCTAACCCAGAAATAGTGCTTCAGGTTTAGAACTTTGCTTCAGGATGAGAACAGAATTTGTGCTCTGGCGGCCCAGCAGCAGCTGGAGGCCCCATTAGCTAACGTGGTGCTTCAGGTTAAGAACAGTTTCAGGTTAAGTACGGAGCTCCAGAATGAATTAAGTACTTAACCCGAGGTACCACTGTAATCCGAATCTCCTAGAGCAGATTACAAAATTTTTAAAAAACCAGTAAAAACAGTTGAAAACACATCACAGTGGTACTGCAGGTTAAGTACTTAATTCCTTCCGGAAGTCTGTTCTTAACCTGAAACTGTTCTTTTTTTTTAATTTTTTTATTGCTTTCCAGATACAGTTGTAAAGTCAGATATAAAAAAAGGAAATAACAGAAAGAAGAATAAAGAAGAAAGAAAAAGAAATCCATCTTTCAAAGACATTTTTTCATCACCAACCGGACTTCCCCACATCTCCCTCACCCTGCATTCTTTACAATAAAAATAACAGCAAATTGTTACCTTGTTTCATGCATTCTTTTGTACTTTCATAATAATATATTTTAAGTTTAAGGTACTTATTATCAGTTTGCTTTTACCCTGAATTAAATATAATGTTGCTTTAAACTTTAGTCCTTTCATAGTTATAACTTAGTTTCCAATATCACCAAATCTTATTGCTGAAGCTAGATTTTCCAAATCATGCAAATTCTTAACATTCATATAGCTTATAATATTTTTGTAAATAGTCCTTAAATTTTTTCCAGTCCTCCTCCATTGTTTCTTCTCCCAAATCTCGAATTCTGCCAGTCATTTCAGCCAGTTCCGTATAGTCCATCAATTGCGTCTGCCACTCTTCCAGTGTGGGTAAATCTTGTGTCTTCCAGTATTTTGCGATGAGAATTCTTGCTGCTGTAGTTGCATACATAAATAAAGTTCTATCCTTCTTTAGCACTTTCTGGCCGACTGTTCTTAACCTGAAACTGTTCTTAACCTAGACACCACTTTAGCTAATGGGGCCTGCAGCTGCTGCCGCACGATTTCTGTTCTCATCCTGAAGCAAGGTTCTTAACTCGAAGTACTATTTCTGGGTTAGCAGAGTCTGTAACCTGAAGCGTCTGTAACCCAAGGTACCACTGTACTCTCATAGGAAGGTGAGTTCTAATTTATTTGCTTTTAAGTGCACACAGATGCACCCATCTCGCATGCTTAAGTACAGCAATTCCAGGGCATGAGCGGAGTAGGGGCCACGTGTAGAGCAAGTCCCTCACTTAGGTCAAAAACACACAGAGAGGCAGCAGGCAGGACTTCTTCAGTAATAGTTCACTGAGCTTTCAAAGCATACAGTTCTCACTGGGTCCCCAGTGAGGCACAAAACTTAGCTCCTGAGAGCAAATCCAGTTTCAGCAATAGAAAAATACAGCACACAGGATATCTAACTCAGGCACACAAACCGGCAGAAGGGAGCAAGGGAGGAAAGAGGGTGGAAGGACACAGGGCAAAGGATGTGTGTTTCCCTTCATGTGGTTTTGGAGGGAAGTCAGCAACTCGGCATCTGCAGGGGCTTCACAAAGCAAAGCTTTCTGCCGGCTGCTTCCAGGCAAATGAGCATCCCAGAAACACACACTGTGATCTGTGGTGTGTTGCCATATCAATTGTTTTTGGAAGGTTATCCCGATGTGGTCTAGAAACCAGTATGGGACATTATATCACCCAGCCCTAATCCTCACTGACCACCAGCAATCCAGATAAACCCTCACCCTTTCTCTCTCAAAAGGTACTTTACATTATAGATTATAATGACATTGTTTGGCATTGCCTTCAATATTTCATTACTATACAGTTTTACACATAAATACCAGAACTTCACATACACAACATGTGTTAAAGACTGATTTCCTCCTGAGTTCATTTCTGTGAAGAAAAGAGTGGACACTGAAAGGAAAACGTCCCGTTCTCCATACATCTAAATGGGTTCTTACATGTGAGAGTCTCTGGATGTTCCTTAAACAATCCATTGTAAATAAAGCACTTTTTGCAATCTTTTTATTTAAACTGCTCCTCCTCTTTGAGTTTGTTGATGGTTTGTAGGGTTTCAACTCCTAAAGTTCTTCCTGTCCGTGAGTCTGTTGATTTAGAATTTCCACCAGGACTGAACCTCTATCTACTTTTCTTTTTTTTAAGTAATATTTATTAAAGGTTTAAGGGTTACAGAAAGGAAAAAAGGAAAAAACAAAGTTAAACAAAACAAAACAATACATTACAATAAAGAAAAAAACAAGAACAGAAAACACTACTTATCTTAACAAAACAAAAACAAAAACAGAAACAATTAAAAACACAATGAATATTACCATAACTTATCTTTCATTTACTTGTTTCATTGACCTCCTCACACCTCCCTTTTTTGTATTCTAGTTCAGTTAGCCATTTCAGCAAATCCTTTCCATCTTTCTCAGTTTTTGTCCTATAATTTGTCTTGACACAATCTAACCTTACTTTTCCCCCTTTAGTCGATTAACAATCTATTTTTCCTTAATCCTTTATAACATTTCTGCTAAAGCCATATAACTTCATTCCAACATCCTTCTAACATTCATTAATTTTACAATGTTTCTGTAAATAATCTTTAAATTTCTTCCAATCTTCTTCCACCGACTCTTCTCCCTGGTCTCGGATTCTGCCAGCCATTTCCGCCAGTTCCATGTAGTCCATCAACTTCATCTGCCATTCTTCCCTGGTGGGTAGATCTTGTGTCTTCCAGTACTTTGCAATAAGTATTCTTGCTGCTGTTGTGGCATACATAAAGAAAGTTCTATCCTTCTTCGGCACCAATTGGCCGACCATGCCCAGGAGAAAGGTCTCTGGTTTCTTCAGAAAGGTATATTTAAATACCTTTTTCATTTCATTATAGATAATCTCCCAGAAAGTCTTAATCCTTGGGCATGTCCACCAAAGGTGAAAGAATGTACCTTCAGTTTCATTACATTTCCAACATTTATTATCGGGCAAATGGTAGATTTTTGCAAGCTTGACTGGTGTCATGTACCACCTGTAGATCATTTTCATTATATTCTCTCCTAGGGCATTACATGCCGAAAACTTCATACCTGTGGTCCATAACTGTTCCCAGTCAGCCATCATAATGTTATTTCCAACATCTTGTGCCCATTTAATCATAGCTGATTTCACCGCTTCATCCTGAGTGTTCCATTTCAACAGCAAGTTATACATTCTTGACAAATTCTTAACTTTGGGATCTAACAATTCTGTTTCCAATTTTGATTTTTCCACCTGGAAGCCAAGTTTTTTGTCCAAATGATATGCCACCATTATTTGGTATTAATGGAGGCATTCTTGCACTCTATTTTTTTATTTTTCAAAACTCTGTATGTCAGGGAACTGCCATCAGAGCATCAGGTGGTGGAGGGACTCAGGCAGGATGAAAGAGACTCAACTGCTGAAGCAGGGACCAGCAGGGGGAGGAGTGGGTCTCTGAGGGAATGCGAGCAGGAGGGAGGGCTCAGGGAGGCTTCCAGCGAGAACAGTGGGGAGGTATCGGAGTCTCCCATAGGGAGACCCATACCTCGCAGGAAACTGTCACGCCGTGAGTCCAGGAGACGCGTTTCCGTTAAGGAACTTCTTTGCTGGAAACGCTTCCGCAGGCAGCCACTGTCGGACTCTACTAGTGACTAGAGCAGACATGTCTGAGGAGCTCCGTCACACACGGAGGTTTGTGGGGGCGCACAAACTCTGAGGGAGCGCGTTTTCACGCACAAGCAGCTAATCAAACCCTCACAGCAGTCCGACAGTCTTTGTACGCTGCCTGTGCAAGAGAAGGCATCATGAGCGAACCAACCGGAACCAGAGGAGCAGGGGCTGGAGCTGGTCCAAGCTTGGAAGATAGATACCGAGCGTTGGAGGTTCAACTGGCCCTGCAGACGGCGAGGCTGGAGGAGAGAAGGGCTCAGGATGCAGACAAGAAGGGGAGAGCCACTCAATTCCCCAGAAAGGTACCAGGATTGGTGCAGAAATTTGGGGGGGACCCCAAGGACTACCATGCTTTTAGGACAGAGATGCAATATGCCCTTAATGTGCAGTTCGATGAGTTCCCTGATGAGGAATCGCGAGTTGCTTTTGTAATTGGGCATCTTGAGAAAGGGGCTAGAGACTGGGTTCGACCCCTAATGGCAACGCACAATGACATACTAAAGGACACAATGAAGTTCTTTCGTGCAATGGATATCATGTTTTCCAGCGATATTGAGGAAGGGGTGGTGCGCAGACAGCTAATGGCTTGTAAGCAGGGGAGTCGATCTGTCCGTGAATATTGGACTGAGTTTACCATGCTGATTCACAGACTGAGTTGGGATTTATCGGCGGCACCCGTTCAAATGCTATTTGAAGAAGGTCTTTCTTCGGGGGTGAAAGACGAGCTGGCACGGAGCCCCAGGGCGGAGTCTATGGATCAGCTGACCAAATCTGCGCTGACCATAGGAGCGCGGCAGGAGGCAAGAGCCTTGGAGAGGCGGGAAGGGAGAGGGGAACGTTGGAAGGAGTTCCGCATTCCAGACATTCCTGAGCCAGCTTTCCCGCCGGCAGAGCCGATGGAAATCGGAACAGCGCGCGCGCGCGCATTTTCAAAAACCAGCGAGGGAGCTAAGAAGGAGGGAAAGGGCCCCCGGAAATGCTATCTCTGCCAACAGCCAGGCCACTTTGCCAGAGTCTGCCCCCAGAGGAAGGAATGGCAAGGGATGGTGGGAGCTGTTGAGGGGGGAGAAGAAGGGGGAGCGGAGCAGGTAAAAGCCAACGCCTGGTTGCCACAATTGGGGCACTGCAGCCAGGCCAAAGAGCAGTGAAAGTGCCCGTGCCAGAAGCTCCTCGACCTGCTCTAGTGATTGAAGTGTCGCTAGAGCTGCAGAATGGGCACCCCCTAAAAATAAAGGCGCTATTGGACTCAGGCAGCTCCTGCAATTTTATGAGCAAGGAGTTTGCTGCTGAACACCAGATACAGACCATCCCTTTAAGCAACCCCCTGCAGGTGACCACGATTGATGGCAGGGAGTTGTTGGGAGGAGGAGTCCGCTTGCAGACTGTCCCAATGATAATGAGGGTGGCAAGGCACACAGAACTGATAGCGTTTAATGTGGCCACCCTGGGGGGCGCTCCCATTATTTTGGGAATGAGCTGGCTAGCTCTACATGATCCGCTGGTTGGCTGGCATCAAAGAGTGGTGTCCTTTGGTTCAGCACATTGCCTAGAACACTGCAAAGGGGAGAAGGGTTCAGTAGGGGCCCAAGCCACCCTAGCAGGGACTGAAGTAATGGGGAAGGTGAAGGTACCACCACAGTATGCAGATCTCAGCGACGTGTTCAGTGAGAAGGAAGCTGACCAACTACCACCTCATAGACCCTTTGATTGTCAGATCAATTTACTCCCTGGAGCACAGCTTCCCGTGGGCAAGTTGTATGCCATGTCAGACAGGGAAATGCAGGAGTTGCGAGGGTTCATTGACAAGAACCTGAAGAGAGGCTTCATCAGAGAGTCCAAAGCAGCAGGGGGGAGCCCAGTGTTCTTTGTGGACAAAAAAAATGCGGACAAGCCGAGACTTGTATGTGATTTTAGGCGGCTGAATGCAGTGACTGAACCGGTGGCGTTCCCTATGCCCAGAATTGATGATATTTTGACCATGGTGAGGAAGGGAAAGATTTTCACAAAGCTGGATCTAAGGGGGGCGTACAACCTGATACGCATAAGGAAAGGGGATGAATGGAAAACCACCATGTTTACCCCTTTGGGGGCGTTTGAATACCTCGTTATGCCATTTGGATTACAAGCAGGCTCCGCGTGTTTTCAATCTTTTATGAACCACGTGCTGGGCCCTTTGCTCTACAAGAATTGTGTTGCCTTTCTAGATGATGTGTTGGTGTATTCTGAGAATGAGGAGCAACATGTGAGAGACGTCAGAGAAGTGTTGAGCAGACTGCAAGCCAACAGGCTGTGGGTCAAACTGGAGAAGTGTCGGTTCCATACCAAGGAGGTGGAATTCCTGGGGTACCGCCTGTCAGACAAGGGATTGGCCATGGATCCCGGCAAGGTACAGGCAGTGCTGGAATGGAAAACACCCAAAACCAAGAAGGATGTGCAGAGGTTCCTAGGGTTTGGAAACTTTTATCGTAAGTTCATCCGCAACTTCGCCCATCTGACGGCGCCCATCACTGACTGTCTCAGCAGTAAGAAGAAGTTTGTATGGACGGCGGAGGCGGAGCGAGCGTTTGAGGAACTGAAAAGGGCCTTCGCCTCTGAAGAACAACTTCTGCATGTGGATTTACGAAAGAAGCTAAGGGTTGAAACAGACGCATCTGACAGAGCCATAGGGGCGGTGCTTCTTCTGCAGCCGGGGAAGGAGGAGTCGGAGTGGCGTCCGTGTGCCTTCTTCTCGCGGAAGCTGAACAAATCCGAGAGGAACTACACGGTGTACGACCGAGAACTGCTTGCTATTCATGAGGCGTTCCGGAGATGGAGGCATCTGCTAGTTGGTGCACAACATAAAGTGCAAGTGTGCACGGACCATAAAAATCTAGAGTACTGGAGAACGGCGCGAGTGCTCAACCAAAGGCAGTTGAGATGGGCCCAAGAGTTCTCCAAATTTAACTTTGAGATTTGTTATGTGCCAGGCCCAGAGAATGTTAGGGCGGACGCTCTCTCACGCAAACCTGAATATTTGGAGGGGGAGGGAGCACCCGAAGAAACCCATATCATTCCAGAGGACCGCTGGGTGTGTGGGGCAAAGGGAATTGGTAGAGGGTACGGTGCAGGATGCATACGCCCAGGGGAAACTCAGGGATCTCAGAGGGGAGGAAGACAAACCCGGTGGTTTTGAGGAGAGAAATGGGGCATTGTATTATAAGGGAGCGTTATATATACCTGAAGGGGAATTGAGGGAGAAAGTACTCAAGCAGCTGCACGATAGCCCCACAGCAGGGCACTTTGGGCAACACAAAACCATGTGGCTGGTTACCAGGGAATTTTGGTGGCCCAAGGTCAGGGAAGATGTGCGGGAGTATGTGAGAGGGTGTGAACAATGCCAAAGAGCCAAGGGGGAGAGGCAGGCGCCGGCTGGTTTATTAGAACCACTGCCCACACCTGAGAGACCGTGGGAAGCAGTGGCAATAGATTTCATGACTGATCTGCCAAGGTCTAGAGGGAAAACAGCCATCATGGTTGTAGTAGACCTGTTAACTAAAATGGCCCACTTCATAGCCTGCTCACATGCGGTTACAGCAGAAGAAACCGCCAAATTGTTTGTAGAGAATGTGTTCAGGTTGCATGGCGCCCCCTTGAGGGTGGTTTCAGACCGAGGGAAACAATTTACTTCCCGGTTCTGGAGGAAGCTCATGAGCTTACTGCATGTAGAGGTTAATTTCTCGACGGCCCGTCATCCTGAAACCAACGGGCAGGCGGAAAGAGCAAATGGGGTTCTCCAACAATATTTGAGGTGTTATGTTAATGACAGAGAGAATGATTGGGTGGAGAAGCTGGCGTTGGCAGAATTTGCCTACAACAATGTAGAGAACGTGTCCACGGGGATGAGCCCCTTTTTGGCTAATCACGGGTGCCATCCCAGAGCCTTCCCAGGGGGGGAGGGGGAGAACTGGAGCGTTCCAGCTGCAGAGCAGTTCGTGGAAGAAATGGAAGCGATCCATCGCCAGCTCCAACTCAACTTAAACAGGGCTAAGGAGGAATATAAGAGGCAAGCAGACAAAAACAGAAGGGAAGGTGAAAGCATCAGGGTGGGGGACCAGGTGTGGCTGTCAACCCAAGGGTTGCCATTCAAGGGAGGTTGTAAGAAATTAAGACCCAAAAGGCTGGGTCCGTTTGAAGTCATACAGCAGGTCAATCCAGTGGCTTTCAGGCTCCGGTTACCGAACCACATGAAGCTGCACCCAGTTTTTCACAGGTCGTTGCTGTCACCGTATAGAGGAGACAGTGAGGGGAGGGTCACTAGGGGACCAGCAATGGAGGAGAAGGAACACAGCTACCATGTAGCGGAGATCCTCGATTCCAGGTGGAAGGGAGATCAAGTAGAGTATTTGGTAATGTGGGAAGGGGAACCGGAGTCGGAAAACACCTGGGTTAGGGCAGAGGATGTCAATGACGAGGTTTTAATAGAGACTTTTCATCAGAGGTTCCCACGTAAACCTCAGCCTGTAGCGAGGTTCCGAAGGGAATACTTTGCCACCACCGACGAGGAAGAGGAGTTGGAGGGGTTCCCAGATTCTGAAGAGGAGGAGGATTCAGCTGGCCAGGACGACGATCGATGGAGAGAATTGTTCGAGACGTCAGAAGATGAGGAAGATTCGTTTCGGGGTTTTAGCCCTTCACCTCCCAGGGGGGAGGAATTGGGAGGGGGTGAGGGGGGCCCTGGAGGGGAAGTGGATGTCAGGGAACTGCCATCAGAGCATCAGGTGGTGGAGGGACTCAGGCAGGATGAAAGAGACTCAACTGCTGAAGCAGGGACCAGCAGGGGGAGGAGTGGGTCTCTGAGGGAATGCGAGCAGGAGGGAGGGCTCAGGGAGGCTTCCAGCGAGAACAGTGGGGAGGTATCGGAGTCTCCCATAGGGAGACCCATACCTCGCAGGAAACTGTCACGCCGTGAGTCCAGGAGACGCGTTTCCGTTAAGGAACTTCTTTGCTGGAAACGCTTCCGCAGGCAGCCACTGTCGGACTCTACTAGTGACTAGAGCAGACATGTCTGAGGAGCTCCGTCACACACGGAGGTTTGTGGGGGCGCACAAACTCTGAGGGAGCGCATTTTCACGCACAAGCAGCTAATCAAACCCTCACACTGTAGTTTTAATCTATCTCCCTCTTGTTCCAAAATTTCCCAATATTTCGGCCATTTGGCCTCCATATTGAGCTTTTTCTGAGCCTTCGCTTCCATTGGTGACAACCACCTTGGGATTTTATTTTCTAGCAAGTCCTTATATCTTATCCAGACATTAAACAGTGCTTTTCTGACAATATGGTTTTTAAATGCATTATGTGCTTTGACCTTATCATAGCACAGGTATGCATGCCAACCAAATACATTGTTGAATCCTTCTAAGTCCAACACATCAGTATTTTCAAGAAGCAGCCATTCTCTCAGCCAGCAAAAAGCGGCTGATTCATAATAAAGTTTAAGGTCTGGCAGGGCAAATCTACCTCTTTCTTTAGCGTCAGTTAATATCTTAAATTTTATTCGAGGCTTCTTGCCCTGCCAGACAAATCTAGAAATATCTCTCTGCCACTTCTTGAAACAGTCCATTTTATCCAAGATTTGCAATGTTTGAAACAAAAACAGCATCCTTGGCAATACGTTCATTTTTATCACAGCAATTCGGCCTAGCAATGATAGTTTCAGATTTGACCATATTTCTAAGTCCTTTTTTCACTTCAATCCAACATTTTTCACAGTTATCCTTAAATAAATTCACATTCTTAGCAGTCATGTTAACCCCCAAGTATTTCACTTTCTTAACCAGTATTAATCCTGTCTCCTTCTGAAACTTATCTCTCTCAATCACAGTTATATTTTTCTCTAAAACCTTTGTTTTCATCTTATTCAACTTAAAGCCTGCTACCTGACCAAACTCTTGAATCAGTTCCAATACTCTTTTAGTACTAGATTCTGGCTCCTGTAAAGTCAATACCAAATCATCAGCAAATGCTTTCAATTTGTACTGTTTAGCTCCCACTTGTATACCTTTAACCAATTGGTCCCTTCTAATGATGTTTAGTAGAACCTCCAGGACCGATATAAAAAGCAATGGAGAGATTGGGCAACTTTGTCGTGTTCCTTTCTCTATCTTAAATTCTTCCATCACGAACTTCCGGGTTGGCGCCTCTGGCAATGGCGGATTTCCTCCGATCGGGAGGAATCCGCTCCGTAGAAAAAAGGGTCTGAACCGCCTCGGCGAGGCGGAGACCCATCAAAAACCACAAGCGGGAGAAGCCTGTGGACGTGGGATTTGGCTGGCACCTTTGCGGCCCCCCTACTCGCGGGGAACCCCGGTTTCGGGGATCCGGAGTGACGTGGGGTGAGTGGCGCGGTGCCTTGAATCGACTGCTTCTTTCACAGAGTGAAGCCGCATTGCTGTTGCCGGAGAGCGCTGACTTTTTCCTGTGGACAATTGGATCTTAAATAACTGTCCGTGAGTAGAACGGAAAATTGGATTAAGAAATTTCTTTTAATTTGGCACTGAAGCGGGAAGGTCTAAACAGGAAGTCTGCCTTTCCGCTTTTGTAGATAGATTAAAGCAAAGACACGGCAAGCTAGAGTTTAGAAAGTCGTCCGTAAAGGATCAATTTTCATCATTTAAAATTACTGAACCCGTTTCCAGGTGGAAAAGTCAAAGTTAGAAACAGAGCTGTTAGAACCCAAAACTAAAAATTTGTCCAAGATGTATAACTTGCTGTTGAAATGGAATAGGCAGGATGAAACTGTTAAATCAGCTATGATTAAGTGGGCACAAGATATAGGTCATAACATTATGTTTGCTGACTGGGAATGGTTGTGGACCACCGGTATGAAATTTACGGCATGTAATGCCTTAAAAGAAAATATTATGAAAATGATTTATAGGTGGTACATGACCCCAGTCAAGCTTGCAAAGATTTATCATTTGCCTGACAACATATGTTGGAAATGTAAAGAAACTGAAGGTACTTTTTTTCACCTTTGGTGGACGTGCCCAAGGATTAAGGCTTTCTGGGAAATGATATATAATGAAATGAAAAAGGTATTTAAATATACCTTCCCTAAGAAACCAGAGGCCTTTCTTCTGGGCATTGTCGGCCAATTGGTGCCAAAGAAAGACAGAACATTCTTTATGTATGCTACAACAGCAGCAAGAATTCTCATCGCAAAGTATTGGAAGACAGAAGACCTACCCACCGTGGAAGAATGGCAGATGAAGGTGATAGACTATATGGGATTGGCAGAAATGACCGGCAGAATCCGAGACCAGGGAAAAGAGGCGGCAGGAGAAGATTGGAAGAAATTCAAAAATTATCTTAAGAAATATTGTAAAATTATTGAATGTTAGAATGACGCTGGCTTTAAAAAGTAAGGGGTTTACAGCTGTAAGGGTTAAGCTTAAAGAAAAATAGAGGAGGTAAATTAAACAAAATTAAGAGTAAGGATTTGCTGGGAAAAATCTGAAAATAGAATGCAGAAAGGGGAGGTATGGGGAAGTCGGAGAAAGAAGTTACAAGAAAATAAGGAGCTGAAATTATACTTGTTATTTTTTTGTGTGCTTGTTTGTGTTATCCGTATTTGTTTAAAAATTTGTGAAAAGTGAATATATATATATATATATATATATATATATATATATATATATATATATATATATACTGAACCCCCCTTGGAAGCAGGAGAAGAGGGGGGAATTTTCTCTGGACTGTTTAAACCTGCAGAAGAGAGAGTAAAAAAAAGCAATTTTCCACCGTCTTGAACCTGGGAGCGGGGTGTCAGGACAGACATCCTTGGGAAGTTCATTGACTATAGACAAACGTTTTTGACAGATAGTTAAAAGAAGAGAAACATATTGATTCCATTGTTCCCCTTTGCATCCAAAAAGAACAAAATATTGACAAAATATCTGAAAAAGGAAACTTTGTTGTTAGATCTGCTTTTTTAAAAAAAAAGAAGCAGAAGAAGAGATGGATACAAATAGAAGCCTTTTCCCCTAGAGGGAGCTTGTGAAACTGTTATTAAATTTGAACTGGGGAGCTTTGCAGCTGCAATAGATTAAGATCGTGGGATCAGACTTTGACCTTGCACAAGAATGTACTCGGAGGCTCTGGTGCTTGCCTTCTGCAAGACAAGTGCTCTATTGGAACAGCTACATGAGAAGACGGATTTGATGACTGTTGCGATTGGAAATTTTGGACAGGCAGTGGGTATCTATATAGAACGCACTCAGGAATTAATCCAGGAGTGTGCTCTGACAGATCAGATGAGGGAGGAGGTTGTTGCTGGACCTCGGGAGGCAGAGATGGAGGGAACTGTGGCCCAGCAGGAACATAAGTTGTTGGATCTGACGAATGAACCTGGAAAAAGCCAGATTTGGAGAGATAGAGTCTTGTTTGGTTTGGAGATGGGGGGCTGGATAGACCCCCCTATGCAGGGATGTTTTGACCTTTCAAGTCTGGCTTTGGGCTGGGAGGAGTTCAGAGTTGTGGGGGCCCTTAACTTTGGAGAGACCTTGAAACATGCTTTTAAATACTACATGGAGTACAGTGTTGACTATGGAAAAGGGGCTGATCTGTCGAGAAGGGACAAAAATATCGTCAAACTGGAGTCTCCACGAATGAAAGGAGCAGAAGACAAAGTAAAATACAGGTATAAATATGAAGAAGACTTGCGGAAGGGACATGGAAGAGATTTAAGGGTCTCGGACATAAGGTTACCGGGTTGATGAACTAGATGGATGGGATAGAAAGGACTGACAAAACCCGAGACCAGGAGGAAGAGACGTTGGAAGAAGATTGGGAGAAAGTTTTAAAATAATTATTTAGGAAAATTTTCGTAAAATTAATGAGTATTAGAAAAATGTTGGAACAAAATTATTTGTCTTTAGCAGAAATGTTAAAAAGAATTATGTAAGAATATGTTATGGTTATGAGAAATTGGTATAAATAAGATTTAAGTTTTAAATTTTAAGGTTTTTTATGGTAAGATAAGGTTAAAATAGATCAAGGTAATTTAATGACAGAATATTATGAAAGATGGAAAGGATTTGCTGAGATAATTAATAACTAGAATACAAAAAAGGGAGGTGTGAGGAGGTCGATGAAATAAGGTAATGACAGTTAAGGGTTTCAGAATACTGGATCTGTTTTTATTTTTTTTGTTTATTTTTGCTTTTTGATTTTGATGTATTATGTGCTTTGCTTTTGCTTTTTGATTTTGAATTGTTATTTGTTTTTCCTTCTTCTCTTTGTTTTTTTGTAATCTTAAAATTTTCAATAAATATTATTTTTTTTAAAAAAATTCTTCCGTCACTACATTATTCACAATTAATTTAGCCTTTTGTTCTGAGTAAATTGCACCTATACCATTTCCAAAACCTTGACCTACCCCCATCCCCTGTAAATTCTTCTTCATAAAACTCCAAGAGATATTGTCAAAGGCTTTCTCCGCATCCACAAATATCAGAACTGCTTTAGTATTAATATTCACTTGTAGTTTTCCTAAGATGTTAATTATGTTCCTCGTATTGTCAGACAAATGTCTGCCCGGGAGAAAGACCGCTTGGTCTTTATGAATTTCTTCTACTAGCACCTTTTTTAATCTTTTAGCCAAAATATCTGCAAAAATTTTATAATCCACATTAAGCAACGATATGGGGCGGTAGTTCTTAAGATGTGTCTCTGTTTTCGGTATAAGTGTAATATAAGCTTCCTTCCACGACTCTGGTGCCCTTACCCCTTCCAGTATTTCATTACAGACTTCCTTTAAAGGTTGTATTAACCATTCTTTCAGAGATCTATAATATCTTGAAGTCAAACCATCCGGTCCTGGAGATTTACCTAATTGCATGTTCTGAATGGCCCCTTCTACCTCCTGCTCCGTTATTTTGTAATTCAGCATTAGCTTATTTTCTTGAGAGATTTTTTGTAGTCCATTTGTTTCCAAAAATCGGTCAATGTCCATTTCTTTCTGCGTCTCCTGTGTATATAATTGTTTAAAGTACCTCTGGAAGCACTTTCTGATCTCCACTGGATTCTGTATATTCTTTCCTTCCACTTCCAAATTCGTAATGGTATTAAGTTTTTGTCTTTTTTTTCATTTGCCAAGCCAGCAGTTTTCCGCACTTATTTGCCAATTCAAATGTCTTTTGTCTCATCTGTTTAATTTTCCATTCTATTTCCTGATTCATCATTTTCATATATTGTACTTGATATAACTTTATCTCTTTCAGGATCTCCTGCGACTTTGGTTTCGCTCTCAATTTCTTCTCTCCTTCCTTTATTTTCTCCAGAATTTTGTCTTTTTTCTCATTTTGAGCTCTCTTCTTGATTGCATTCTGTTGTATCAGAAATCCTCTCATAACCGCTTTACTTGCATCCCAGATTACTCTTTTTTCCACAGTAGTATTCATATTTATCTCAAAATAATTTCTCAAGGTTTTTTGGGCCTTCTTAGTCACTTCTTCGTTCCTAAACAAAGTATCATTCATCCTCCATCTAAAGGAACCAATTGGTGTCAGTTTCATTACCTTCTTCACAGCATTATGGTCAGAGCAAGTTTTAGGGCAAATCTCCGTTTTGCAGATCTTCGGGACCAGTCCCCTGGTTTCCCAAATTTGGTCGATTCTTGTCCAAGTCATTTTAGCCTCAGAGAAAAAACTTCCCTCTCTTCCCAGAGGGTTCTTCATTCTCCAAATCTCAACTAAGTCCATACTTTCAGTCATGTCAAAGAAGGTTTTTGGTAGTCTACCATCCTTGGTAACTACCTGTCTCTGTGCCTTGTCCATATTTGTAGACACCACTCCATTTATGTCTCCCATCAAAATCATATTGTAATCCATATAGTCCATCAGAGTCTCATGTAGCTTCTTAAAAAATTCCGATTTTCCTTCATTTGGTGCATAAATGCCTACTATCAAAAATTTCTCTCCTTGTGATTGAATTCAATTGCAACAAATCTTCCTTGGTCATCTTTAAATATAAATTTCGGTGATAGGCTCTCCTTTGCATAAAGGACTACTCCTCTTTTTTTGACTTTATCTGATGAAATAAATTCATGGCCCAATCTTTTATTACTCAATACCTTCCTGTGTAGCCTTATCACATGTGTTTCTTGTAGACAAATCAAGTCCAATTGTTCTTTTTTCAATAAATGAAAGACTCTCCGCCTTTTTTCCGGGGAGTTCAGTCCATTCACATTCCAGCTTAGTACTTGCAGTGCCATGATGTAATTACTCTGATTTTCCTCCAACTGCGCCCAATGCTTGCTCTTCTTCTGATGGTGGTGTTGGTGTCACATTCACTGGGCGGTCCAGTCCAAAGGATAATGTTGCTATATCCAGTATTCCTCTATTTACTGATCCTCTGTCCGATGCTCTTTGCTCTAGTCCTCTGTCTGGTGATCTTTTGTCTGATGCTCTTGGCTCTTTTCCAAGTTCCTTCTGCAGATCTTCTTTGTAGTTATTCAAAAACTTTACTTTATCCTCTACTGATCTTATTTTTATTTTCCTTCCTTTGAAACTGAAGGATAGGCCTTGGGGAAATTCCCACCTGAAGATGATTTTATTCCTTCTCAGCAGGGCAACCAAATCTCCATAATTGGACCTAAGGTCCAAAAGATGTTTCGGGATATCTTTAAATATTTCCACTCTTGACTTCTGTTAGTGCCAACCCAAATTTTTATCTCTCTCTTCTTTGGATCGGAGGGTAATCAAACAGTCTCTTACTCTGTTCTTCTCTTTCTTCCCTCCTCTCCCAAGTCTAAAGGCCCTCACGATTCTAAATTCCTCTTCTTCCAAATCCAAATCCCAAAAATCTGCAAATTCCTGCGTGAGAAAATCTATCAAACTGTCCTTCTCCAGTTCAGGTACAGCTCTGATCCTCAAATTCATCTGTTTTTCCTTGAGCTCAATCATAGAAAGCGTTGACTTGTGGTCCTCAAGTTGCCTCTGTAGGTCTGGGACTCTCTCTGTTTCCAGTTGTGTTACCTTAACTTCCACGGCAGGAACTTTTCCCCTGGCTTCCTCTGCGGTCTGTCGAATCGAAGTAGATTCATGTATCAGTTTCTCGATGGTTTCTGTGTTGGCATTCACCTTTTGTCCCAAATTATTTAAACTTTCTGTGTTTTGATCAATTTTAGTAGATGCAGCATCCACTTTCTTATTTAGCTGTTCCAATGAGTCATTTAGCTTACTTAATGCAACTGCTAAAGCCTCTTCTGATAACATTCCTCTTGGTTTAGAACGTGTTAGTACAGCCGCAGATGACGCAGAAGGGCCGGATGTTGACGCTCTTCGCTGCCAAGACTTCCCAGACCTTGTTGTTTTGTCTGGGATTGAGGAATCTATTTTTTCTTTTCCATCTGCCATAACACTTAAGAAATCCAAGGTCAGTCCCACAGTTTTACCTTACAGCTGGAAAATTCCCCTGCTCCAACTCTTGTAACAGTTTTAGAAACTTCCTCTAGGGGGAAACAGTTGCTATTTGTATTTGTATTAATCCATAATAACGCCTTTTAAGACACAGTTCAAACAATAAAGTTAGTTTCAATTTTCAGCTACTTTTCCTCCTTTTTAAGATCAGAAGAGGCCAGCTAAAAACAATGTATCTCCCTTATTCAGCTAGCTGTCAGCGAATGGTCTATGCACAGTCAATGCACGTTCCAAAGTACGGCAGTCTTATTGGCAGCCCGTTTCCAGGTTCTGAGCAGTGGAATTTTAACTTCCTTCCCTCTCTCTTGCAGGTATATACAGTCCAAAACTTCCCCCCTCTTCTCCTGCATCCGGGGGGGGGGGGTCCACTATTTTTTAGTGCTGGAAAATTAGTCCTTTCCAATAGGCTTTCCAAGACTTTAGCTTGCAGCCTCTTTGCTTTAATCTATTTACAAAAGCAGAAGGTGGACTTCCTGTTTTGAGCCTCCCCGTTTTGGTACCAAATTAAGTCTTTTTTTCTTTAAGAACTTCCAATTTATTCTACTCACAGGTAGTTGCTTTTAGAATCAGATTGTCCACAGGAAAAAGTCAGCGCTCTCTGGCAACGGCTGTGCGGCTTCGCTCCGTGGAAGAAGCAGTCAATTCAAAGCACCGCGCTGCTCACCCCACTTCGCTCCGGATCCCCGAAACTGGGTTTCCCCACGAGTAGGGGAGGCGCAAAAGATGCCCGCCGAATCCCACGTTCACAGGCTTCACCCGCCTGTGATTTTTGAGGGGTCTCTGCCTTCGCCGTGGCGGCCAGACCCAGTTTCCACAGAGCAAATTCCTCCCGATCAGAGGAATTCCGCCATTACCAAAGGCGCTAACCCGGAAGTCTCTGAACCTCTATCTTCTTTCCTGATATTTATAAGGTATGTGTTTTGTGTGAGTTTGTTGACATAAATCAAGGGTTCCACTCTGACTGAAGCTCCTTCCACAGTCCATACATTTAAACAGTTTCTCCCCTGTGTGTCTGCTGATGTTTTCTAAGATTTCCATTCTGACTGAAGCTCTTTCCGCACTCCATACATGTAAATGGTTTCTCCCCTGTGTGAGTCTGTTGATGTCTTCTAAGTTTTCCATTATCGCTAAAGCTCTTTCTGCACTCTATACATTTAAATGGTTTCTTTCCTGTGTGAGTCCATTGATGTATATTGAGGTGTCCACTCTGACGGAAGCTCTTTCCACACTCCATACATTTAAATGGTTTCTCCCCTTTGTGAATCAGTTGATGTTTTCTAAGGCATCTATGATCACTAAAGCTCCTTCCGCACTCCATACATTTATATGGTTTCTCCCCTATGTGAATCTGCTGGTGTAATTTAAGGTCTCCATTCTGACTGAAGCATTTTCCACACTCCAGGCATTTAAATGGTTTATCACCTGTATGAGTCCGTTGGTGTCTTCTAAGCTTTCCATTATCAGTAAAGCTCTTTCCGCACTCCATGCATTTAAATGGTTTCTCCCCTGTGTGAATCCGCTGGTGTAATTTAAGGTCTCCATTCTGACTGAAGCACTTTCCACACTCCAGGCATTTAAATGGTTTTCTCCCTGTATGAGTCTGTTGATGTCTTCTAAGGTTTCCATTCTCACTGAAGCTCTTTCTGCACTCCATACATTTAAATGGTTTCTCCCCTGTATGAGTCCGCTGATGTGTTCTAAGGTTTCCATTGAAACTGAAGCTCTTTCCACACTTCATACATTTAAATGGTTTCTCCCCTGTGTGAATCCGTTGATGTATATTGAGGTATCCACTCTGAGTGAAGCTCTTTCCACACTCCATACATTTATATGGTTTCTCCCCTGTGTGAATCCGCTGGTGTAATTTAAGCTCTCCATTCTGACAGAAACCTTTTCCACACTCCATACATTTAAATGGTTTCTCTCCTGTGTGAATCCGTTGATGTTTTCTAAGGTCTCCATTCTGACTGAAGCTCTTTCCACAATCCAGACATTTATATGGTTTCTCCCCTGTGTGAATCCGTTGATGTGTTCTTAGGGGTCCATTGTCACCAAAGCTCTTTCCGCACTCCTGGCATTTAAATGGTTTCTCCCCTGTGTGAATCCGTTGATGTGTTCTAAGGTTTCCATTATCAGTAAAGCTCTTTCCACACTCTATACATTTATGTGGTTTCTCCCCTGTGTGAATCCGTTGATGTGTTCTAAGGTTTCCATTGAAACTGAAGCTCTTTCCACACTCCGTACATTTATATGGTTTCTCCCCTGTGTGAGTCCGCTGATGTAAACTTAAGTGTCCATTCTGACTGAAGCTCTTTCCACAATCCATGCATTTAAATGGTTTCTCCCCCGTGTGAGTCCATTGATGTCTTCTAAGTGTATCACTCCGATAGAAGCTCTTTCCACACTCCAGACATTTAAAAGGTTTTTCCCCTGTGTGAATCCGTTGATGTAAACTTAAGTGCCCATGTTGACTGAAGTTCTTTCCACACTCCCTGCATTGGAATCCTTTCTCGCCCATGTGAGTCCGCTGATTTGTTCTAAGTTTTCCACTGTCAGTGAAACTTTTCCCACACTCCATACCTTTAAATGGTTTCTCCCCTGTTGGAGTTTGTTGATGTTAACTATGTTTCCTCATTCAATGAAGCATATTCCGCATTTCACACATTTTAATTTCTATTCCTAATGGGGGGGAAAGGTGACCCATCCCCTGGAGTTCTGACTGTCTTCTTCATCTCCTTCTTTAGAGTGAGAGGAAAGGGAATCTTGTTTTGGTTTCGAGGAAGAGAACTAAGGGAAAGAGAACACATCAAGCTCCATTACCACCTTCTCCTATTTCAACGTCTCCTACATTCCCTCACCTCCTACCCATGTTCCCAATTTTTAGGAAATGAAGTTGCCATGTCAAATGATAGTAATTCATGAGCAACTTTCAAAATCCTCAATCAATGTTCATAAAGCAGCTTGATTCTTTAAAGAATGATATGCTGTCTGATCTCATGCCCGTCTTCTGACGCAGGACTATCCAGACACGACACTGAAAAGCAGGACATTCAAGGCAAATAGATAAACTGTACTTAGTGGAATATGTACTACCTTGAATATGTAGTATTGATTTATTGATGGACTGAAGTTGTGTTATTTCTGGGGACATGAATTAGCGTATTTTTCGCTCTATAACACGAACCCAACCATAACACGCACGTAGTTTTTAGAGGAGGAAAATCCATAGGCATGCCACCTGTAGGCATTCCCTCCATAACATGCACAGACATTTCCCCTTACTTTTTAGGAGGAAAAAGGTGAGTGTTATGGTGCAAAAAATACAGTAATTCCTGTTCTGTCTTAAGATCATAATCACACAATATCAAGTGGTGTTAGGGGAGCGGTAGTACCTCTGGTGGGGGAAATGTCATGCACCTTATGAGGTACCGTATTTTTTGTTCTATAAGACTCACTTTTTCCCTCCTAAAAAGTAAAGAGAAATGTGTGCACGTCTTATGGAGCGAATGCAGGCTGCGCAGCTATCCCAGAAGCCAGAACAGCAAGAGGGATTGCTGCTTTCACTGAGCAGCGATCCCTCTTGCTGTTCTGGCTTCTGAGATTCAGAATATTTTTTTTCTTGTTTTCCTCCTCCAAAAACTAGGTGCGTCTTGTGATCTGGTGCGTCTTATAGAGCGCAAAATACGGTAATTTATCCGCTATTAGCTCCTACCCAGCACTCAGTTCTCACCTGTGGCTTCTGTGGCTCTGTCAGAATGCAACAGAGGCCATAATCCAAGGAATGGCTTCAATCAGCCGGCTAAACCAGGTGAGGATACCTGATGGGTCTCAAATCCTTGGTGGGTTGGGGAATTCTGTTGCAGGTGAAGGCAGGCCCTGGTGGATGGAGAGGATGAGAACAACAGTGAATTCCACAGTCAAGAAGGCAGATTCTGCCCCTGCTGCAGAGGAAAGTGAGGACAGATGGGGCTCGTAAACCAGGGAAGGGAACCCTTCGAGAAGGAAAACTCTGGTCGTAATACTTTGGTGCACTCCCTCACTTCCTCTTGAGTTATCTTAAGGATATGAAAATACTATGGAGGAAAACCTACAGAAATCCAGAGTGGAGTCTCTAAGACGGTTAGATGGTGTCCTGCACACCTCCTTCTAGCCACTCCTGCAGCCAAGCTGGTGCCTAACGTACTGCTCTGCTTTCCTTGGGACCATATAAGCCAGGCTGAGAAGGGGGTCTTGTTGTCTAGGCAGCCCTGAACCCCCAAACACACTGTCCAGGCTCACAGTGCTGCTAACACAGCAGTTTCAGGGGGAGCGATGAACTCAGATCTGTGTATCAGAATCTCTCCAATGTGGAATATGTAAAACAGAAGTGCTGTTTATATCATACATCAATTAAAAAGTAATCAGAATATTTGTCTTTTGAAGAAAAGGCCACCAAGTATCCGATGGCCCCTTCAAAGCTAATTAAATTCTTGGGCCTGGAGCTTTTGGGGGTGCAGGATCAGGAATGCCTCTGCCACCATTAACCTTCCAATTGGGATTCAGGCCTCATCATGGAACTGAAATTGCCCTGGTTCTGCTGGATCTCTCAGCAGCTTTAGAGACCTTTGACCTTGGTATCCTTCTGGACCCTCTAGGGCAGTGTTTCCCAACCGGTGTTCCCCGGCACACGAGTGTGCCGTGAGACACCGGCTGGTGTGCCGCGAGATGCCTGGAGGGAGGCGGGCGAGTCGGGCGGCGAGAGGCGGGGCGGGGGCGGCGAGGAGAGGCCGCGCCTCCTGCTGCTGCCTGGCGCTCCTCCTCGCAGCCGGCAGCGCTGCCTGGGCGCCTCCGCGCGACTCTGTCTCGCTGGGTTTGGTCTCCCAGCAGAGACGGGTCACACGCGCACCTCCCTCCCTCCCTCAGCCTGCGCGGAGGCGGATTGAGCGCAGCTGAGAGGAGCTGCCGAGGGAAAAAACGTTCACTTTTGTGCGTCCCTCCCGGCGTGACGCTGCGCGCTGACGTCACGGGGCGGGGCTTTAATGGTGGTGTGCCGCGAGATTTTTTTTTAGTACACAGGTGTGCCGTTGCCCAAAAACGTTTGGGAAACACTGCTCTAGGGGAGCTGGGGGCGCTGCTATGCAGTGGTTCCCCTCCTTCCTCCTGGGCCATGTCCAGAAAGTGGTGTTGGGGGATGAGTGTTCAGACCCCTGGGCTCTCACTTGTGGGGTGCCTCAGGGCTCCGTCCTCTCCCCCATGCTTTTTAATATCTATATGAAGCTGCTGGGAGAGATCATCGGGGCTTTTGCCTGGGTTTTCACCAGTATGTGGGCGATACCCAGCTCTTCTTCTCATTTAAATCAGAACCAGTGAAGGTGGTGAATGCACTGTATTGGTGCCTGGAGGTGGTTTGAAGATGGATGGTGGCTAACAGATTGAGCTTGAATCCTGACAAGACAGAAGTACTGTCCCTGGGGAACAGAGGGTGGGCAGGTGTGGGGGACTCCCTGGTCCTGATGGGGTAACTGTGCCCCTAAATAACCAGGTGCGCAGCGTTGTGGTCGTTTTGTACTCACAGCTGACCATGGAGGTGCAGGTCAATTCTGTGTCCAGGGCAGCTGTCTAGCAGCTCCATCTGGAATGCAGGCTGAGACCCTCCTTCCCCGCAGACTGTCTCGCCAGAGTGGTGCATGCTCTGGTTATTTCTGGCTTCGGCTACTGCTATGTGGTCTACATGAGACTACCTTTGAAGGTGACCCAGAAACTGAATGGGAGCAGCTACCGAGACCACATATCACTGCTCTTAAAGGATCTTACCTGGCTCCCAGCACATTTCCAAGCAGAATTCAAACTGTTGGTGCTGACCTTTAAAGTGTCATGGTTGCATTTTTCAGGCAAAGTATTGATCTAATGCAGGCTTCCTGAAACTCGGTAGTTTCCTTCCTGCTGAGAGCTGGTGCTGGGATAAGTTGTGATGAGGTTATGAAGAACCTTTCTTGTTTTGGGGAACCAGATGAAGCTGGTTTAAACTGGAGTGAGCCAGGCTTGTTATCCAGTCCCAAGGTTACGCTGACATTTAATGGAATATAAATTACAAGGCTTAAAGGTGCCTTGTCCCACTTCCTAGTCTGCTAGTTCTCTTACTCTGCTTGTGTGATTCTTAGTTGAGTGCTGTTTTGGTATGCTAAGTTATGGTTTTATGTAAATTAAGTTTTTGCTATTTTTTGAATCCTGTTATGCTTCTTTGCTTTCAGTAATAAATTTATTTGCTGAATGAGATTGTTATGGAGCAGCAAGATCTGCAACCTAAAGCCCTCAACAGCCTCAGCCCTGTAGACCTGAAGGAGCATCTCCACCAACATCGCTCAGTCTGGACAGGGAGGTCCTCCTTGGAAGGTCTTCTGCTGATTCCCCCCCCCCTGCGAGAAGCGAAGTTACAAGGAATCAGGCAGAGGGCGAGGAAATGGGCAACATTCTGACATTTAGAAGACAGCTGAAGGCAACCCTGTATTGGGAGGTTTTAATGTCTGCTATTTTACTGTTTTTTATTTGTCGTGGAACCAGGAAGTGGAAGAGAAACAGACCATTGGCTGTGGTGAGGACTGCAGGGCCTGTTCCCTTCCAGGGCCCTTTCCAACTGGCCCAGGCCCTCACTCTCCCAGCTACAAAGAGACTCCTGCTGTGGTGAGACCTTGGACCATCGGCTGTGGTGAGGACTGCAGTGCCTGCTCCCTTCCAGGGCCCTTTCTAACTGGCCCAGGGGGCGTGGCCCAGGCCCTTATTTGGAACAAACTTTTGGGAAAGTGCTGGAAGTTGTTCTGCTACTGCTTCCCTGTTCCAAGTGGTTAATGTGTTTTAAAATGTCCTCAAGCAGTCGGTGGCATTTAATTCCCCCCCCCCTTTTTTCCTTTGTTGGGAGTGGGTGGGTGGGATGGATATTTGGTTGGGGATTCATTTGAGTATAATTGTTCTGTTTTTGTTTTTTGTTGTTTTATTGGTTGTGTATAGTTTGTGTTTCATTTTTAAGGGGCAGGATCAGGGCTGCCTGGGAGTGGGGCCCCGGCCAACATAATGGCTGGGACAAGTTCCACGGGGGGGCGGGAAGCACTAGGACATCCGATCTGGGTGATCATGGGCAGGAGGAGGAGTTACGCTAAGACCAGACCATGTCATTACCGAGGAGGCAGGTTTAGTCATTATTTGAAGACTATCCCTGCCTCCTGGTCTGGCCTTGACGGGAGGGATGCTGGAATCAACAGGGGAAACCCACATGACCTGAAGGTGTTGCTGTGTAATGCCAGGTCAAAGATAATTAAAACCACTGCCATCCACGACCTGATTGTGGATGGAGGATTTGACCTGGCATGTGTGACAGAGACCTGGTTGGATGAAGCAGATGGGCCTTTCCTTGCCGCTGCTTGCCCACCTGGTTTCTCTTTTTAAAATAATAATAATATTTATTACTTTTATAGATTACAAAAAGGGAAGAGAAAAACAGAAAAAAAGACAAAGGAGGAAAGCAAAAAGGAGAGAAGAAAAAAACAATATAGTACAATATATAGACAATGCAAAACACAACCTAAACTAAACACATTAAACTAAACTAAACAAACCCCACTCCCTAACCTTAACCCTAAATAAAACAAAACAAAAACAATTTAAAAACATACATCATCCCTTTTCCGTACTCTATTTTTCATTCCCTTGTTTCCTCGACCTCCTGTCACCTCCCTTTTTGTATTCCACTTCTATTAATTGTTTCAGCAAATCTGCTTAACTCCTTATAACATTTCTGCTAATGGTGGAAAAAATCATTCCACCATTTTTCTATCACTCATTCGTTTTATCATATGTTTATATATAAACTTTAAATTTTCCAATCTTCTTCCACCATCTCCTCTCCCTGGTTTCGGATTCTGCCAGTCCTTTCCGTCAACTCCATAGAGTCGATCAACCTGGTGATCTTCTGGTTGCATACGCACAGCAACCCAGGTCATGTGGATGGGGGTGGGTGCAGTGATTTTTAGGAAGTCATTAGCTTGCATCAGGCGTCCTACTGGGAAGACCCAATTCTCTGAGTGCATGTTCTGGAAGCTGGGCAATAGGGGCAGTACAGGATTCCTTTTGGTGTACTGACCTCCCCGCTGCACCAAGGATTCCCTGTCCGAGCTGCTTCAGGTCATGGCGGATGTTCTCCTGGAGATACCTAGTTTGGTTGTCCTAGGGGATTTTAACATCCATGCCAACATGACCTTACAAGGGGCTGCTTGGGACTTCGTGGAAATCATGGCCTCCATGGGGCTGTCCCTGAATAAGTTTGGCCCAACTCATAGTCACGGACATGCCTTAGAGCTGGTGTTCACCTCTAGTGACGTGGGTAATCTACACTAAGTAAATGTGAAAGAAAAGAAGTGCTATGGTCAGATCACTTCCTGGTGCAACTGGACTTCTCCACGACCCTTTCCCTCTGCAGGGAGGTGGAACCAGTGTGGATGGTCCGCCCCCGCCACTTAATGAATCCAAATGGTTTCCAGAGAGTGGTAGGGGATGCTTTATCCCATGTTGATGGCCTTTCAGCTGATTTCCTGGTGGCCTGCTGGAATGCGGAGTTAACCAGGGCTATCGACTGTCTGGCTACGAAGCGCCCTCTCTGATTGCATGGAGCCTGGACACCCCCATGGTTTTCTTTGGAGCTGAGGTGATGAAACAATCGCTGAGACGGCTAGAGCGTCGGTGACAGAAAACTCATTCCGAATCTGACTGGACACAGGTTAGAGCTCAACATCGAGCCTACCAAGTGGCGATAGCGGCGGCAAAGAAGACTTTCTTCACTGCCTCTATTGCATCTGCAGAAAATAGTAGCAGGAGACTCTTTCAGGTGGTCCACAATTTAACAAAACCACCTTTACCACCTATGCCTTGTAAAAACCCCAAGATCTCCTGCAACGATTTTGCAAAGTTTTTTGCAGATAAAATCACTCATATTCGGAAGGAGGTAGACACCACCATGGGAGCAGGGTCGGGGCAGGAGAGTGCTAGAGCCCTGTCTGGTCAAGTTGCATGGAATCAATTTCAATCCGTTACCCCAGAGGATGTGGACAGGCTGCTTGGATGCGTGAAACCAACCACCTGTCTCCTTGATCCTTGCCCATCCTGGCTAATAAAAGCAAGCCGGAAAGGGTTGGGCAATGGGCTCTGTGGGGTGGTGAATGCTTCCCTCTGCGAGGGAGTCGTCCCTGACCTGCTGAAAGAGGCGGTCATTAAACCACTTCTTAAAAAAAATCTTTAGACCCAGCCAATTTGGCAACTATCGCCCAGTCTCAAATCTTCCATTCTTGGGCAAGGTGATTGAGCGAGTGGTTGCTGAACAACTCCAGGCACGCCTGGAGGATGCGGACCATTTGGATCCCTTCCAGTCAGGATTCAGGCCTCATCATGGGACTGAAACTGCCTTGGTTGTGCTGGTTGATGATCTCCGGCGAGCTAGGGACAAAGGTGAGAGCTGTTTCTTAGTTCTGCTGGATCTCTCAGCGGCCTTTGATACAATCGACCATAACATCCTTCTGGACCGTCTAGAGGAGCTGGGAGCTGGAGGCACTGTTATACAGTGGTTTCGCTCCTTCCTCCTGGGCCGTGTTCAGAAAGTGGTGTGGGGGATGAGTGTTCAGACCCCTGGGCTCTCACTTGTGGGGTGCCTCAGGGTTCCGTCCTCTCCCCCAAGCTTTTTAACATCTATATGAAGCCACTTGGAGAGATCATCAGGGGGTTTGGAACTGCATCAATATGCAGATGATACCCAGCTCTACCTCTCTTTCAAATCAGAACCAGTGAAAGCGTTGAAGGGCCTGTATGAGTGCCTGGAGGTGGTGGGAGGATGGATGGCGGCTAATGGATTGAGGTTGAATCCTGACAAGATAGAAGTACTGTTTTGGGGGGACAGGGGGCAGGCTGGTGTGGAGGACTCCCTGGTCCTGAAAGGGGTAACTGTGCCCCTGAAGGACCAGGTACTCAGCCTGGGAGTCATTTTGGACTCACAGCTGTCCATGGAGGTGCAGGTCAATTCTGTATCCAGGGCAGCTGTCTACCAACTCCACCTGGTACACAGACTGAGACCCTACCTGCCCGCGGACTGTCTCGCCAGAGTGGTGCATGCTCTGGTTATCTCTGGCTTGAACTGCTGCAATGCGCTCTACGTGGGGCTACCTTTGAAGGTGACCCGGAAACTACAACTAATCCAGAATGCGGCAGCTAGACTGGTGACTGGGGGTGGCTGCCGAAACCACATGACACCAGTCTTGAAAGACCTACATTGGCTCCCAGTATGTTTCTGAGCACAATTCAAAGTGTTGGTGCTGACCTTTAAAGCCCTAAACGGCCTCGGCCCAGTATACCTGAAGGAGTGTCTCCACCACCATTGTTCTGCCCCGATGCTGAGGTCCAGCGCCGAGGGCCTTCTGGCGGTTCCCTCATTGCGAGAAGCAAAGCTACAGGGAACCAGGCAGAGGGCCTTCTCGGTAGTGGCGCCCTCCCTGTGGAACGCCCTCCCATCAGATGTCAAAGTGATAAACAACTACCTGACATTCAGAAGACATCTTAAGGCAGCCCTGTTCAGGGAAGTTTTGTGACATTTTAGTGTATTTTTGGTCTCTGTGGAAGCCACCCAGAGTGGCTGGGGAAACCCAGCCAGATGGGCAGGGTACAAATAATGTTGTTGTTTATTCGTTTAGTTGTGTCCAACACAACTTCGGCGATTAGCCTTCTTTATGGTCCAGCTCTCACTTCCATACATCGCTAGTGGGAAAACCATGGCTTTAACTATACGGACCTTTGTTGGTAAGGTGATGTCTCTGCTTTTTAAAATGCTGTATAGGTTTGCCATCGCCTTTCTCCCAAGGAGCAGGTGTCTTTTAATTTCGTGACTGCTGTCACAATCTGCAGTGATCATGGAGCCCAAGAAAGTAAAATCTCTCACTGCCTCCATTTCTTCCCCTTCTATTTGCCAGGAGGTGATGGGACCAGTGGCCATGATCTTCATTTTTTTTTTTATGTTGAGCTTCAGACCATATTTTGCACTCACCCTCAATAAAAGGTTCCTTAATTCCTCCTCACTTTCTGCCATCAATGTTGTGTCATCTGCATATCTGAGGTTGTTGATATTTCTTCCGACGATCTTAATTCAGGCTTGGGATTCATCCAGCCCAGCCTTTCGCATGATGAATTCTGCATATAAGTTAAATAAGCAGGGAGACAATATACAGCCTTGCCGTACTCCTTTCCCAATTTTGAACCAATCAGTTGTTCCATATGCAGTTCTAACTGTAGCTTCTTGTCCCACATAGAGATTTCTCAGGAGACAGATGAGGTGATCAGGCACTCCCATTTCTTTAAGAACTTGCCATAGTTTGCTGTGGTCGACACAGTCAAAGGCTTTTGCATAGTCAATGAAGCAGAAGTAGATGTCTTTCTGAAACTCTCTAGCTTTCTCCATAATCCAGCGCATGTTTGCAATTTGGTCTCTGGTTCCTCTGCCACTTCTGCAAGCTGGATTTATTATTATTATTAGAAAGATGGAATCCTGAGAGAGAGGAAAAGGTTTCTGGCTGCTTCCTGGGTGGGATTGCAGAAACGAAGAGCTGCTTCTGAGAAGGCCTCTCCCCTCCCCTCTTCCTGGACAGGGCAGGGGTTATGGGGGCTTATG
The DNA here is from genome assembly GCF_964188305.1 of Podarcis bocagei. Lineage (NCBI taxonomy): Eukaryota > Metazoa > Chordata > Lepidosauria > Squamata > Lacertidae > Podarcis > Podarcis bocagei. Next base: position 5,086,533 of record NC_138135.1, read on the forward strand.
GGGTGGGAAGAGGATGGAGGTTACAGGAAGGAGGGGTGGGGGGACTGGACCCCCCACTTTTCAGGGATCTGTCTCTGGTCTCCTTGAAGGGGTGGCCGATTCCTGGGTGGGAGGGTGAAGCCTAGGGGGCCCCTCCAGAAAATCCCCGTAGGCGCCACCATGGAGAAGTTTCCCCAAAGACTGGTTTCCGATCTCCCCCCCCCATGCTGCCCTTCCCTGCCCCAGGGATGCTCCCCCTCCCCACTTCACTCCCTCTCTCTGTTCCAGAGTCTCCCCTGCACCCAGAGGCCCCCCCTGGCGCGGCTCACTCCTCACCCCCCATCTTTCCATCCTCAGGGGCCACCCCAAGACGCACAGATTAGGGACAGGGGGGTCCCTATCCAGGCGTCCCTCACGCCCGTTAACCCTTTCATGGCCCGCCTTTATCCGTGCGGAGCCCACACGTCCCCAGGGATGCCTGTGCGGGGGAAACGGGGCAATGGGGCCCCATGTCCGCCGCTGCCCATGTCCGCCGCTGCCCCCCTCTCCGCCGCCCGCGACCCCTTTACCTCTTTGTCCTCGCTCTCGAGTCTCATTTCTTTCCTGCAACATCCACGGGGGGCGGGGATCCTCCTCTTCCCATCCTCCTCCCCTTTCCGAAAGCGCGTCCCCCTAGAGCTACGCTCAGAGCAGCAATTCGGAGTAGAAGCTCCACTTGCGGGCGAAGCAGGCAGTTTGGAAGGGGGGCCCTCTCCGCTCATTTCGGAAACAGAAGCCGGATTACGGGGAGGAGGAGGAGGTGCAGCGCATGTTGGAGGGATTTGGGGTTGTGGGCGCGGGGTGAGAGGAGGATGTACCAGGAAGGGAGGAATTGAGGAGGACGAAGGAGAGGAATGTTTTTCCCCTCCCTTCTTCCTTATGGGGATGAGGAGCGCGGGGGAGGGGCTGATCCCGGCAATTCAGCTGCAAAGTGGGGTCCCCCCCCCTACAATGTTTACATTGCAAAATCCTTCCCTCCCCCCGCCCCCCACGCCATGATCTTAGATCCATTCCATGTTTTAGGTATTGGTGCACATTGAGCAGCGGGTTGGGCTCTGTGACTCCTGTGTTACGGAGAAAATGGGGCTTGGGCTTTTGCACACACGCCCCCCCTCCCCCCCGACACCCAGGTAAAATTCATCCCTTGTGTCTCCGTCAGAGGCAACACAATGAGGCCAGGAAGAAAGCAAGGCAGCTGTTGATCTGTTTGCGCGCAGAGCCCCCCCCCCCATGCAAGGAGTGAAGCAGCCCAGAACTAAAGCGCGTTGCAATTTATACAGCCTAAGATAGTAGCCCCCCCCCCCGTCACAGAGTGAGCACCCCAAAAACATCTCCGTTTGCGCCACAAAATGCGTTGTACATGGAAATCAGATCAGAGTCCGAGTTCGTGTTTTGGCAACATGACAAGTCTGTCTGTCCGTCGGGATGCCTGACGATTCCTGCTCGCTGCCTTTTCCTGGCCAGCCTGAGAGATCACTGGAAAGGGCGGATTTCTTGACTCCAGAATCCATCATCGCAGACCCGTTTCATTCAGGCACAGAGATCTGCTCTTTGGACCAGTCTGCTTGGATCATGGGGATCATCAATGGATCATCCATGATGTCATACCCATCTCACGGGGGGGGGGCTCAGGAAGAATCTCCTGTCACGTGACTGGGGGAGTCTGGAGGCTGACGGGGGTCAGACAGGGCTGCTGTTTTGCTCTCCTTCCTATTTCAGCTCAGGTTTTCCTGGCAGAAGTTACATCTCATCAAGAAATGGGTGGGTTCGTTGAGGAAACGGGACTAAGCGAAAACATCCATTGAAAAGAGGCAAATGTGTATACTTTGTTACCACCCAGTGAGTTGTGTTGCAAAGGCCATTTGAAGAAAGGCTTCTATTGTATCACCTGCGGCTACATGCCGGAGTTTTGGTCTTTTTGTGGAAATGTGTCTGTGTAAATGCACTTATCCCTGTACATTTATAATGGCAAGACATTAAATCCCATGAGATCCACAAGCACCAAAACCATAAGCCCACATAGGAGTCCAAAAGCACAGAACGAAGCAGCCCTATCAAAAGCTGGATGTTTAACAACAACAACAACAACAACAACAAAATGTTTTTTGTACCCCACCCATCCAACTGGATTGCTCCAGCCACTCTGGGCAGCTTACAAAAGGATAGAAGAAAACATAACCCAACATAAAACATTAAAAGCTTCCCGATACAGAGCTGCTTTTAGGCGTCTATGGAGGTCGTATAATGGTTTATCTCATTGACATCTGGTGGGAGAGCGTTCCACAGGGCAGTCACGACAACCGAGATGGCTCTCTGTAACCTCACTTCTCGCAATGAGGGAACTGCCAGAAGGCCCTCGGAGCTGGACCTTATGCTTTTCATATAATCAGTTAGCCATATATCCATATATAACCATATATCCTTATAATGGTTTTTTTTATAATCCATGTTTGAATCATGAAGGCTTCTGCAGAGCTTAGGGCAGAATGCTTAGATTTGAAAAATCCAAAATGAACTCTGTCCCAGTTCTCTCCCCTTGTTCTTCTCAATGTCTCGCTAACCTAAGGGGGGAAGCAATAAATCTGCTGTGCTGGCATTTTCCTCCTGTCCAGACAGGGTCCTGAGCAGCTAAAAACAGGAAGATGCTAACCGCAAAATGTCCCTGTTTGGCAGATGTTGCGTAGGAGAGCTTAACGGCTGAATACAGTTCCTTTCTCCTTTTTATTAGGGGAAAGGTCGGACTAATGTTCAGACTGAAGAAAGCAGAAGTTGGGAGGGAACTCTTTACATGATCAGGGGGCAAGGCTTGAATGCACTCATCGGTTCTATTTTTGCTGCCATGTGCGATTGTATTCGATTATGTCATGATCTATGATGTATGTACTCAGGTATAAAGCCTCAGGGCGCTAGAGCTATGACGCCCAGTCTCTGGAAACGATTGCACTGGGTCAATTATTGCTTAGCAATAAATATCACTTTCTTTTTCTCCACTACTGCGTCTGTCAATTCTTGGACACAATTTGAGTGGGTCACAGGTACCTTAAAAATCCTTGCTACAAGGCGGCCCTCGGAGCTAGACCTCAGTGTCCGGGCTGAACTATGGGGGTGGAGACGCTCCTTCCCTTCTACTGGGCTGAGACCATTTAGGGCTTTCAAGGTCAGCACCAACACTTTGAATGGTGCTCGGAAACAGACCGGGAGCCAGTGAAGATTTCTTAGGACCCGTGTTCCAGCAGGGGCCATGTTATGTACTGAGTTGAATAGGATCCAAACTGCAGCAGTCTGACTGGTCCTAGAACAATAGGATCCAAAACGCAGCAGTCTGATTGGTCCTAGAACAATAGGATTCAGAATGCAGCAGTCTGATTGGTCCTAGAACAATGCAGCAGTATGATTGGTTGGCAGGAACCACCCAATCATTCTCCAGATAGAAGCGAATCCACAACCTGATTGGCTTACAGTAGAATTCCAGAATTAGCCAATCATGTGCAGCCCATTGTGTAAATAATGTATATAAAGCAGATACTTTGAGGGGACATTCATTCATTCCTCCTCACCACTATGAGCTGAATAAAGAGCATGAAATCACTTTGCGACTCTGTTTCACTGGTGATGAAGGTGGGATCCCGCTGAGCTGACTGCCACACACAGCACCGCAGCACTGCCACCTGCCGCACCGCTGCCTCGCACCGTTTATCCAGGCTTCAGCTCCAGGACACAAGGAACTCAGAATGGCAACTGACAGCAGCTTCTCGCCGTTCAACCCAGCATCCGGAGACTGGGAAGCGTACGCCTCCCATTTCACCTTCCTCCTAGAAGCCAAAGGGGTCACCGACGACAAAGACGCCAGGAAGAGGGCGATATTCTTCAGCATTTGCGGAGAGGAGACGTTTGAAATCGCCCAGGGTCTCCTTGCACCTGAAGACGTCGCTACTGTTCCATACAAAACAATAATGGAACAGCTGAAGGGGCACTTTTCGCTGCAGCCGTCAGTGGTGGCTCGTCGAAATGCCTTCTACGCAAAGCGGCAAGCCCCTGGGGAAACCATAACTGGGTTTGTGAACTGTCTCCGCCATGCCGCCCGGTTCTGCAACTTCTCAGAGCTGGAGAACATGCTTCGTGACCGCCTCGTCGGTGGCCTGAAGGATGAGAAGCTGCAACGACGCCTCTACGCTAAGAAGGACCTAACGTTCCAGGTCGCTCTGGAGGAGGCCCTGGCAACAGAAGCTGCCAAGAGGTCGACGCAAGAGGCACGGCCGAGCCTGCCATCCCAACCGAGGGTCCACCACGAAGACCTCACCGACGACTCAGGATCCGACAGGGAGGAGGTGCACCGAGTACAGCAGCGCACTCAAGCAGCGCACAAACCACAGCTGCCTCGACGAGAAGGAGGAAACTGCGCAAGCTGCGGGGAGAGTCACGAGAGGAGGACCTGCCGTTTCTGCAACGCAGAGTGCAGGCAGTGCAGAAAATCGGGACACATCGCCTGGGTGTGTCGGGCTCGGCCCACCTGACGCCAGGCATCAGATGACCAATCCAAGAGCCCCAGGTCCCGGGGCCCAACGCACCAAGGCAACGCGACGGAGCTCACGGACTTCCAGGTATACCAGTTGCCCCACCCGAACGTAGAGAAAATTTATGTAGAGGTACAGATAGAGGGGGCCCCATGCCGCATGGAGCTTGACACGAGTTCAACTCTATCCATAATCTCGGCAAGGACCTTAAGGAAACTGTGTCCTACTGGGGGTCCCAAACTCAGGCCGGCCCCATTCACCCTCCGGGACTTCCAGAAATGTAAGGTCCCCACAGTGGGGGTGGGGACCTTCAGGGTGCAATACCGAGGGTGGACACGGCAACTGGACTTGCTTGTGGTCAAGGGCCCCTACATTAGCTTACTGGGATTGGCATGGTTTGGACCACTGGGGCTAGCTGTCACCGGGGTGAACCACACTAGCTTACAAGTGGATGTGGACGCCATATGCAAGGAATTTCCGGAGGTTTTTGATGGGAAATTGGGACAGTATACAGCCCACCCCCCATTGCTCTACAGCTTGACCCCGCAGTATGAACGGTCAGGCTCAAGGCCCGCCGGGTCCCGTTCGCCCTGAAACCCCATATAGACGAGGAATTGGACCGGCTCATGGAGCAAGGCGTGCTGGAGCCGGTACCTAATGCCCCCTGGGAAACCCCAATCGTCACACCCGTCAAGCCTAATGGTTCGGTCCGCATCTGCACAGACTACAAATGTACCATAAACAAGGCCCTCACGGCCCATGCATACCCAGTGCCAGTGGTCAGCCATATCCTTGCCACCCTGGCTGGGTCGAAAATTTTTGGCAAGCTGGACTTGGCCCAAGCATATCAACAGCTGCCAGTAGATGAGGCCACAGCAGAGGCACAGACGATTGTGACGCACAGAGGAGCATTCAGGGTAAAGCAGCTGCAATTCGGTGTCAGTGTGGCACCAGGCATATTCCAGAATCTAACGGACTCGCTCCTTAAAGGGATTCCTGGCATCACCCCCTTTTTCTATGATGTGTTGATTGCCGGGCCCACACCAGAGGAGTTTGAGGACCGCCTCCGCACCATTTTGCACTGTTTCCAGACAGCAGGTCTTAAGGTGAAGCGGGAAAAATGTCTACTAGGAGTGCCTCAGGTGGACTTTCTGGGATTTATGGTGGACGCAGAAGGGGTCCACCCGACTGGGGACAAGGTACGGGCCATTTGTGATGCCCCATCGCCCAAGAGCAAGACTGAACTCCAGGCCTTCTTGGGACTATAGAACTTTTACCATTCCTTCCTTCCCCACAAGGCGGCGGTAGCGGAGCCCCTACACAGACTCCTGGACAAGCGGGCCCCTTGGGTGTGGGGCCAGTGCCAGGAGGCCGCATTCCAGGCAGTCAAGGACTTGCTTGTCTCAAACTCGGTCTTGGCACACTTCGACGAGAAGCTGCCGGTGGTGCTAGCATGCGACGCCTCGCCCTATGGCATTGGTGCTGTCCTGGGACACCAACTCCTGGATGGAAGAGAGGTACCGGTGGCATACTTTCCCCAGACACTCAACACAACTGAGCGGAACTACTCGCAAATCGACAAGGAGGGTCTGGCAATCGTGAAGGGAGTAAAAAAATTCCATGATTTCTTGTACGGGCGGCCCTTCACCGTGGTGACTGATCACAAGCCGTTGCTTGGCTTGTTTGCCCCCGAAAAGCAGACCCCCCAAGTGCTGTCTCCTCGTGTCCTCAGGTGGTCAATTTTCCTTGCCAGCTACCAGTATGCACTGATTTACCGCCCTGGGAAGGCGATGGGCCATGCGGACGCCCTCAGCAGGCTACCACTACTGGAAACAGGCCCCGACCCAGCACCTGCACAAGAGGTTATGAGCCTGGAGCTGCTTCCCAACCGCCCCATTCAGGCACAAGAAGTTGCACACCATTCCAAGAAAGATAGGGTCATCTCCCGGATCCTGGACTGGGTGTGGAGGGGATGGCCCAGCAGCAGCCCCAGGCCAGAATTCGCCGGCTACACAACCCGCAAACATGAACTGTCGGCCCACAAGGGGTGCCTGTTATGGGGAAGCAGGGTCGTTGTTCCCCAGCCCCTCCGCAAAAGGGTCCTCACATGCCTACACGAGACAGACCCAGGGGTAGTGAGAATGAAGGCCCTGGCCAGGAGTTATGTGTGGTGCCCGGGGATGGATGGAGAGATAGAAGCCTGGGTCAAACACTGCCAGGCCTGCCAAGAATGCCACCCAGATCCCCCAAGGGCCCCAGTCCAGTCCTGGGAGTCCGCCCGAGCACCATGGTCACGCCTGCATGTGGACTTCGCTGGCCCCTTTCAGGGGAAAACATTCTTCATAGTGGTGGACTCCTACACCAAATGGCTGGAAGTCGCACTGGTACCGTCCACTTCTACGTCTGCAGCCATCCAGGTACTTCGCAGGCTGTTTGCAACCCACGGGCTCCCTGACACTCTCGTCTCAGACAACGGGACTGCATTTACGTCAGGAGAATTCCAAACCTTCACAGCGCAGAACGCCATCCGCCACATCCTTTCGGCGCCATTCCACCCTGCCACAAATGGCCAAGCAGAACGCATGGTGCGGACCACCAAGGACACCCTTCGCCGCATGACGCAAGGGGACTGGGAGTACCGCCTTGCCACATTCCTCCTAGCACAGCACAGCACCCCCAGCTCAACGACTGGCCGGAGCCCCGCTGAACTACTAATGGGTCGGCGCCTTGCACTATGAGATGAATAAAGAGCATGAAATCACTTTGTGACTTTGAGTATATTTCAGACCAGGGGGCCAAAACTGAAAGTATCCCTTGCCGGAAGTAATCCATAAACCTCTCCTCCTCCGTCTTCTCGGGAAGCCATTGGTGCACGATGCTCAAGAGAGGGAGAGGCGTGAGTTGGGTGCGCTCGGCTTGCCAAGGGTTAAACAGAAACGAGCTAGATTCCTAGACAGGAAAGAAAGACGGGGAAGGCAGGGTCCTCCAGAGCGAAAGCCCAATCCCTCCCTTTCCTGCAAGAAGTCGGGCATGTGGGGGTCCCGTTGGTTCGGCTCTGCAGAGGCTGCCTGGGGGCGCCTGCTGGGATCTGGTGAGTCTCATCTCTCCCAGCATAGGGCCCATGGGGAGAGCGGGGGTCCCAGTGCTGCATGGCGAGAGGGGGCAAGTCAGGGTGGGGAGGGTCGCAGGAGGGCTGCAGCTCTGCTCTTCCTTTGCATGGATGCGCTGCTGGCCCCTTGGGGAGGGGTCTGGGGTCCAGGAGCGGGGAAATGCATGCAGAGAAACCCCATTCAGATGTATGGTTGTTGTTTAGTCGTTTAGTCATGACCCCCTGGACCAGAGCATGCCAGGCACTTCTGTCTTCCACTGCCTTATCTCCTCCTGGCTCCTGAGTATTGTTGGCCATACCTAGGAGTCCCTTAGGAGTCCTAAGGGACACGGGTGGAGCTGTGGGTTAAACCACTGAGCCTAGGACTTGCCGATCAGAAGGTTGGCGGTTCGAAGCCCCACCACGGGGTGAGCTCCCATTGCTCAGTCCCTGCTCCTGCCAACCTAGCAGTTTGAAAGGCACTTCAAAGTGCAAGTAGATAAATAGGTACCGCTACGGCGGGAAGGTAAACGGCGTTTCCGTGTGCTGCTCTGGTTCGCCAGAAGCGGCTTAGTCATGCTGGCCACATGACCCGGAAGCTGTATGCCGGCTCCCTCGGCCAGTAGAATGAGATGAGCGCCGCAACCCCAGAGTCGCCCGCGACTGGACCTAAAGGTCCCGGGTGCCTTTACCTTTAATAGGAGTTTTTATAGCCTTTGGAGGTACAGTGGTACCTCGGATTAAGAACTTAATTCGTTCCGGAGGTCCGTTCTTAACCTGAAACTGTTCTTAACCTGAAGCACCACTTTAGCTAATGAACCCTCCTGCTGCCGCCGCGCCTCCAGACCACGATTTCTGTTCTCATCCTGAAGCAAAGTTCTTAACCTGAGGTACTATTTCTGGGTTCGCGGAGTCTGTAACCTGAAGCGTCTGTAACCTGAAGCGTATGTAACCCGAGGTACCACTGTATACAACATTTGGTGCTGTGACTCGGATAAATTGAGGCTTTCTTTGAACCCACCCAGCTGTGGGTGCCTCAACTGAGGGAGCAGTGCCCCCCCCCAGCTCTCTGTGCATCTCAAGCAAGGGGGGCACCTCTGTGTGTTTTGCTCGCATTTAAATTGCACATTTTTTTGGGGGGGGGGAGCTGTCTTTTTGTGTGTCTTGCATTGACGCTTGTGTCTCCAGCTCAGTCAGGGGAGCTGGGCTGGAGGGCCAGCGCTCTCTCTCTCTCTCCCTCTGCGTTTGTGGACACCCCCCCCCCCTGGCAGCAGTGGACTGCCAGCTGTGGGGGCCTCAACCAGGCAACAGCAGACTCCCAGCTCTGTGAATGTCTATGTACTGTCTCAAGCTCAGCCAAGAGGGTTGTGAGGAAGGGGGGGGTGGAGTTTTCTCACTTTGTGTTTTGCTTGAAGGCTTTTGAAGTGTGACAAAACACCCTGGATGTTTGGAGCAGTTTGCATACTCAGACTCCTGGGTAGCAGTCCTCAGAGAGAACCCTACATAAGTTCAAAAGAAAATGTTGTACCTCACTGAGGATGCAGTGGGCTCTGGAGGAGGCAGAAGTAATCAAACCCCAAAAGAAAGAGCACTTTTCCAGAGGAGAGGCGAAAATGAAAGAACCGACCTGGCCCCCAACAGCTCCCATATCAGCCTTTAATTGGCCAGACCTAGGAGTTTTGATAGCCTTTGGAGGCATACAAGACCCGGACTCCGAGCCTTCTTCCCTTGGGTGTCCCCCAGCTGGTGCCTCCCACCCTTTCACCCAGCCAGTCCATGACAGCAAAAGCAGAAACAACAGTAAAATCAGTACAATAATAATATGCACACTGGTCCTCTGGCAGGAAGAATAATAACTTCTGGGACTATGAGAAAGGACTATTTTCCCTAAACCCCAGAATAAGCAGGAGCTCTGGGATTGCCCCATGGGGTTCGTGAGGGAAGATGGGCCCCCCAGGAGACTTCCCTGTTACCTGCAGCCCCTCCTTCCCCCTATTGCAATAAGGCTTGGGGGAAATCTCCCATTAAATTACAGCATTTTAAGTTTTCTTCAGAACATGTAGGAGGCAGGGAGAAGTTCTGGTGAAGAAGCAGTGTTTGGAGATAATGTGGTGGTGGGGGTGAGAGAGTTTGGTGCAAAAACCAGTCACACACATTTGCACCCGTCTTGCATGCTTGAGTAGAGCAACTCCAGGGCATAAGCCAAGTATCGGCAGTGTAGGGGCCAGGTGTAGAGCAATTCCCATGCTGAGGTCAAAAACACACACAGAGGCAGCAGGACTTCTTCAGTAATCGTTTACTGAGCTTTCAAAGCATGCAGTTCTCACTGGGTTCCCAATGAGGCGCAAAACTTTGCTCCTGAGAGCAAATCCAGTTTCAGCAGTAAAAAAATACAGCACACAGGATATCTAAGTCAGGCACACACACCGGCAGAAGGGAGCAAGGGAGGAAAGAGGCTGGAAGGACACAGGGCAATGGATGTGTGTCTTTCGCTTCCTGTCGTCTGGGAGGGAAGTCAGGAACTCGGCATCTGCAGGGACTTCACGAAGCAAAGCTTTCTGCCGCTGCTTGCAGGCACATTCCAGAAACACACACTGTGATCTGTGGTGTGTTGCCATATCAGTTGTTTTTGGAAGGTTATCATGATGTGGTCAAGAAACCAGTAATGGACAATATATCGCCCAGCCCTCACTGACCACCAAGTAATCCAAATAAACCCTCTCCCCTTTTCTATCGAAAGGTATATCACATCTTAGATTATAATCACATTATTTGACATTGCCTTCAATATTTCATTACTATACAGTTTTACACATAATTACCAGAACTTCACATACACAACATGTTTTAAAGACCAATTTCCTGCTGAGTTCATTTCTGTGAAGAAAAGAGTGGACTCTGAGAGGAAGACGTCCCACACTCTATACATTTACATGGGTTCTTACATGTGAGCGTCTCTGGATGTTCCTTAAACAATCCATTGTAAATAAAGCACTTTTTGCAATCTTTTCATTTAAACTGCTTCTCCTCTTTGAGTTTGTTGATGGTTTGAAGGGTTTCAAGTAGTAAAGTTCTTCCTGTCAGTGAGTCTGTTGATTTAGAATTTCCACTAGGACTGAACCTCTATCTACTTTCCTGATATTTATAAGGTTTGGCTTTTGTTTGAGTTTGTTGACATAAATCAAGGGTTCCACTCTGACTGGAGCTCCTTCCACAGTCCATACATTTACATCGTTTCTCCCCTGTGTGTCTGCTGACGTTTTCTAAGGTGTCTATTCTGCCTGAATCTCTTTCCGCACTCCATGCATGTAAATGGTTTCTACCCTGCGTGAGTCTGTTGATGTCTTCTAAGTTTTCCATTATCACTAAAGCTCTTTCCGCACTCAGTGCATGTAAATGGTTTCTCCCCTGTGTGAGTCTGTTGATGTATATTGAGGTGTCCACTCTGACTGAAACTTTTCCCACATTCCATACATTTATATGGTTTCTCCCCTGTGTGAGTCCGTTGATGTTTTCTAAGGGTTCCATTGAAACTAAAGCTCTTTCCGCACTGCATACATGTAAATGGTTTCTCCCCTGTGTGAGTCTGTTTATGTATATTGAGGTGTCCACTCCGACTGAAACTTTTCCCACATTCCATACATGTAAATGGTTTCTCCCCTGTATGAGTCCGTTGATGAATATTGAGGTGTCCACTCTGACGGAAGCTCTTTCCGCACTCCAGGCATTTAAATGGTTTCTCCCCTGTGTGAGTCAGTTGATGTGTTCTAAGGTTTGCATTGAAACTGAACCTCTTTCCGCACTCCAGGCATTTAAATGGTTTCTCCCCTGTGTGAGTCCATTGATGTTTTCTAAGTTGTCCATTATCACTAAAGCATTTTCCGCACTCCATACATGTAAATGGTTTCTCCCCTGTGTGAGTCTGTTTATGTATATTGAGGTGTCCACTCCGACTGAAACTTTTTCCACATTCCATACATTTAAATGGTTTCTCCCCTGTGTGAGTCAGTTGATGTGTTCTAAGGTTTGCATTGAAACTGAAGCTCTTTCCACATTCCATACATTTATATGGTTTCTCCCCTGTGTGAGTCCGTTGATGTATTCTAAGGGTTGCATTGAAACTAAAGCTCTTTCCGCACTCTATACATTTAAATGGTTTCTCCCCTGTGTGAGTCCGGTGATGTGTTCTAAGTTTGCCATTATCAATAAAGCTCTTGCCACACTCCATACATTTATATGGTTTCTCCCCTGTGTGAGTCTGTTGATGTATATTGAGGTGTCCACTCCGACTGAAACTTTTTCCACATTCCATACATTTATATGGTTTCTCCCCTGTGTGAGTTAGTTGATGTATTCTAAGGGTTGCATTGAAACTAAAGCTCTTTCCGCACTCTATACATTTAAATGGTTTCTCCCCTGTGTGAGTCCGGTGATGTGTTCTAAGATTGCCATTATCACTAAAGCTCTTGCCACACTCCATACATTTATATGGTTTCTCCCCTGTGTGAGTTCGTTGATGTATTTTAAGGGTTGCATTGAAACTAAAGCTCTTTCCACACTCCATACATTTAAATGGTTTCTCCCCTGTGTGAGTCCGGTGATGTGTTCTAAGTTTGCCATTATCTCTAAAGCTCTTTCCGCACTGCATACATGTAAATGGTTTCTCCCCTGTGTGGGTCTGTTGATGTATATTGAGGTGTCCACTCCGACTGAAACTTTTTCCACATTCCATACATTTATATGGTTTCTCCTCTGTGTGAGTCCGTTGATGAATATTGAGGTATCCACTCTGACTGAAGCTCTTTCCACACTCCATACATTTATATGGTTTCTCCCCTGTGTGAATCCGGTGATGTATATTGAGGTGTCCACTCTGACTGAAGCTCTTTCCACACTCCATACATTTATATGGTTTCTCCCCTGTGCTATTCTGTTGATGCCTTCTAAGTTTTCCATTATTGCTAACGATCTTTCTGAACTCCATACCTTTAAATGGTATCTCCCGTTGGAGGTCGTTGATGTGAACTATGTGTGCTCATTCAATGAAGAATATTCCACATTTCAATTTCTATTCCTAATGAAATGAAGGTGCACCATTCCCTGCAGTTATGACTGTCTTCTCCATCCCCTTCTTCAGAGTGGGAGGAAAGTAAATCCTGTTGGGTTTCAAGGAAGAGAATTAAGGGAAAGAGAACACATCAACCTCCATTAGCACATTCTCCTATTTCAACGTCTCCTACACTCCCTCACCTCCTACCCATATTCCCAATTTTTAGGAACTGAAGTTGCCATGTCATCAAATGATAGTAATTCAAGAGCACCTTTCCAAATCCTCAATCAATGTTCATAAAGCAACATGATTCTTTAAAGAGTGATGTGCTGTCTGATCTCATGCCTGTCTTCTGACGCAGGACTATCCTAAAATGACACTGAAAAGCAGGATATTCAAGGCAAATAGATAAACTGCCGTTAGTGGACTGTGTAGTACCTTGAAAATGTTGTATTGATTCACTAATGGCCTGAAGTTGTGTTATTTCTGGGGATATGAATTTGTTCCTGTTCTGTCTTAAATATCATAATCATACGATGTCATGGGGTGTTAGGCGAGCGGTAGCACCTTATGGGGTAATTTATCCACCACTGGTCTCCACCCTGCACTCAGCTCTCACCTTGGGCTTCCGGAAGCTGTCAGCATGCAATAGGGGCCACAATCCCAGGAATGGCTTCAACCGGCCTGCTAAACCAGGTGAGGATAGCTGCTATGTCTCAAATTCTTGGTGGGTTGGGGAATTCTGCTGCAGGTGATGGCAGGCTCTGGTGGATGGAAAGGATGAGAACAACAGTGAATCCCACAGTCAAGAAGGCAGATTGTGCCCATTCTGCAGAGGAAAGTCAGGGCAGATGGGGCTCGTCAACCGGGGAAGGAAGCCCATCACGAAGGAAATCTCTGGTCATAATACTTTGGTGCACACCCTCACTTCCTCTTTTTTTTAAAAAATTATTTGTTTATTTATACATACATACATACATACATACATACATACATACATACATCTAATTCGGCATATTCTGTCAGCTTTTGGATCCAATCTTGTATAGAGTGGATTTCATTACTCTTCCATTTGCTACGATCAAAACTCTTGCTGGCGCCATCGCATATAAAAAGATACCCTTCCTCTTTTCTGGAATATCCATATCTGTTATTCCCAGGAGGTAGGCCTCTGGTTTTTTATTGAAAGAGATCTTTTGCATTTTTTGCTGTTCTGCATGTATACTCTCCCAGAATACCTGTATTTTCCTACATATCCACCACATATGGAAGAATGTTCCTGAGTCTCCAACAATTACTTGACACATTTTTATACATTTTTGAAAGTTTCCATGGTGTTAGATACCATCGATGTTGCATTTTTTGAAAGTTCTCTCTAATTGTGTAACAGTTTGTGAATTTCCAATTGATCTTCCATAAATTTTCCCATTGGGCCATGGTTCCCTCACTTCCTGAAGGAGCGTCTCCACCCCCATCGTTCTACCTGGACACTGAGGTCCAGCACCGAGGGCCTTCTGGCAGTTCCCTTACTGCGAGAAGCCAAGTTACAGGGAACCAGGCATAGGGCCTTCTCAGTAGTGGCGCCTTCCCTGTGGAACACCCTCCCACCAGATGTCAAAGAGAACAACAACTACCAGGCTTTTAGAAGACATCTGAAGGCAGCCCTGTTTCGGGAAGCTTTTAATGTTTGATGTATTATAGTATTTTAATATTCTTTTGGAAGCCGCCCAGAGTGGCTGGGGAAGCCCAGCCAGATGGGTGGGGTATAAATAATAAATTATTATTATTCCTCTTGAGTTATCTTCAGGAGAAGAAAATGCTATGCAGGAAAACCTACTCAAATCCAGAATGGACTCTTTAAGATGGTTGGATGGTGTCCTGCACAACTCCTTCCAGCAACTCCGATGGCCCCTTGAAAGCTAATGAAAGTCTTGGGCCTGGAGCTTTTGGAGGTGCAGGACCAGGAAAGCTTCTGCCACCATTATCCTTCCAACTGCGATTCAGGCCTCATCATACGACAGAAACTACCCTGGTTGCACTGCTTGATGATCTCCCATGGGCTAGAGACCAAGGGGAAAGCTCTTTCCTGGTTCTGCTGGATCTCTCAGCGGCTTTGGAGACCTTTGACCATGGTATCCTACTGGACCCTCTAGGGGAGCTGAGGGCCCTGCTATGCAGTGGTTCCCCTCCTTCCTCCTGGGCCATGTCCAGAAAGTGGTGTTGGGGGATGAGTGTTCAGACCCCTGGGCTCTCACTTGTGGGGTTCCTGAGGGCTCCGTCCTCTCCCCCATGCTTTTTAATATCTATACAAAGTCACTGGGAGAGATCATCAGTGGGTTTGGGCTGTGTGTTCCCCAGTATGTGGATGATACCCAGCTCTTCCTCTCTTTTAAATTGGAACCAGTGAAGGTCCTGTGTGAGTTTCTAGACCTGATGGAGGTAACTGTGCCCCAAAAGGACCAGGTGCACAACCTGGGGGTCATTTTGGACTCACATCTGTCCATGGAGGCGCAGGTCAATTTTGTGTCCAGGGCAGTTGTCTGCCAGCTCCATCTGGTACGCTGGCTGAGACCCTCCATGCCTGGAGACTGTCTCCCCAGAGTGGTGCATATTCTGGTGATCTCCCGCTTGGACTACTGCCATGCACTACATGGGGCCATCTTTGAAGGTGACTCGTAAACTGCAACTAATCCAGAATGTGGCAGCTAGAGAACAGAATGGGAGCAGCCGCTGAGACCACATAACACCAGTCTGAAAGGATCTTCACAGACTCCCAGTACATTTCTGAGCACAATTCACATTGTTGGTGCTGACCTTTAAATTGCCTCGGTTGCATTTTTCAGGCATAGATTCCTGTTATGCCTTCTGTCACAAATTTATTTGCTGAAGGAATTTTTTGCTGTCTCTGAGCTTTATTTCCTACTCTGCTAATTGTATGTCCGACTTGCTCTGGAAATCATTATGGAGGAGCAAGATCATTGACCTAAAGCCCTACAGCTTCACTCTCTGTAGACCTGAAGGAGTGTCTCCACCCCCATCCCTCAGTCTGTACACTGAGGTCCTCCTTCGAGGGTCTTCTGCTGGTTCACCCCCCCACCCCCATTGAGAAGCGAAGTTACAGGGAAGCAGGCAGAGGGCAAGGAAATGGGCAACTATCTGACATTTAGAAGACAGCTGAAGGCAGCCCTGTATAGGGAGGTTTTTAATGTCTGATGTTTTACTGTCATTTATAGGTACTGTAAGCTGCCCAGAGTGGCTGGTGAAACCCAGCCAGTTAGGCAGGGTAGAAATACTACCATCATTCTTATTATATTGTGATTTTTTTCTTGTAGATATTTTGGAATTCGTACTGCAAAATCAGTTCATGAAATGTTATGGGTGGAGAAAATCACAGGGATGCCATAAACGGTAATCCCACCCACAAACTCTCATTCACATACAGTCTGTAAATTAGGGGAGGTCACACACCTCACCGGTGCTAATACTGGCAGTCTTTGGCCTGTATAGGCACACCTTGTATGTAGAGCCTCCAGCCACAAGCACTGTCTACCATGAAAATGGGTCCTTTGGGAAGAATCTCAGCTTGTCAGTCACTTTGACACTGCCTACAAAGAATAACAGGAACAGAAATGCTTTTGAGGTGCAACTTCTATATCAGTCATGAAAGCCATCAACTGCTTCTTCCGTGGAGTGAAGCCGCACAGCCATTGCCGGAGAGCGCTACCTTTTTCCTGGGACAATTTGGCTACAAAAACAACTACCCATGAGTAGATTAAATTTGGACAATTGGACTTTAAACAACGACCTGCGAGTAAAACGGAAAATTGGATTAAGAAATTCCTCTTAATTTGGCACAAAAGCGGGAAGGTCTAAACAGGAAGTCAGCCTTCCGTTTCTTGTAGATAGATTAAAGCAAAGACATGGCAAACTAGAGTTCAGGAAATCGTTTGTAAAGGATCAACTTTCATCATCTAAAACCCCCTTCGGAAGCAGGAGAAGAGAGGGGATTTTTTCCGGATTATTTAAACCTGCAGAAGAGAGTGTAAAGAAAAGTAATTTTCCACCGTCTTGAACCTGGGAGCGGGGTGTCAGGATAGACGCTTTTGGGAAGTTCATTGACTATAGACAAACGTTTTTGACAGACAGTTAAAAGAAGAGAAACACAGTGATTCCATTGTTCCCCTTCGCATTTTAAAGGAACAAATATTGACAAAATATCTGAAAAAGGAATCTTTGTTGTTAGATCTGCTTTTAAAAAGAAAAGAAAAGAAAAGAAAAGAAAAGAAAAGAAAAGAAAAGAGATGGATACAAATAGAAGTTCTTCCCCTAGAGGGAGCTTGTGAAACTGTTATTAAATTTGAACTTGGGAGCTTCGAAGCTGCAATAGATTAAGATCGTGGGAACAGACTTCTGACCTTGCATAACAATGTACTCAGAGGCTCTGGTGCGTGCTTTCTGCAAGACAAGTGCTTTATTGGAACAGTTACATGAGAAGACGGATTTGATGACTGTTGTGATTAGAAATTTTGGACAGGTAGTGGGTATCTATATAGAACCCACCCAGAAATCAACTCAGGAGTGTGCTCTGACAGATCAGATGAGGGAGGAGGTTGTTGCTGGACCTCGGGTGGCAGAGATGGAGGGAGCTGTGGCCCAGCAGGAACATGAGTTGTTGGATCTGACAAATGAACTTGGAAAAAGCCAGATTTGGAGAGATAGAGTTTTGTTTGGCTTGGAGATGGGGGGCTGGATAGACCCCCCCCCCATGCAGGGATGTTTTGACTGGCAATGGGCCATGAGGAGTCTAGGGTTGTGGGGGTCCTCAACTCTGGAGGGACCTTGAAACATGCTTTTAAATACCACATGGAGTTCAGTGTGGACTATGGGATAAAAATACTGTCAAGTTGGAGTTTCCACGAGTGAAAGGAGCAGGAGACAAAGTAAAGTACAGGTATAAATATGAAGAAGATCTGCAGAAGGGACATGGAAGAGACTTTAGGGCCTCGGACATAAGATTACCAGGTTAATGAACTAGATGGATGGGATAGAATGGACTGACAAAACCCGGGACCAGGAGGAAGAGACGTTGGATGAAGATTGGAAGAAAATTTTAAAATTTTTATTAAGGATTGTTTTGTAAAATTAATGAGTATTAGAAAAATGTTGGAACGAAATTATTTGTCTTTAGCAGAAATGTTAAAAAAAATTATATAAGAATATGTTATGGTTATGAGAAATTGGTATAAATAGGATTTAAGTTTTAAGTTTTAGGGTCTTTTATAGTAAGATAAGGTTAAAATAGATTAAGGTAATTTACTGACAGAATATTATGAAAAATGGAAAGGATTTGCTGTGATAATTAACAACTAGAATACAAAAAGGGGAGGTGTGAGGAGGTCGATGAAATAAGGTAATGACAGTTAAGGATTTGGAAATATTGGATCTGTTTTTAATTTTTTCTGGTTTATTTTTGCTTCTTGATTTTGATGTGTTATGTGTTATGTTTTGTTTTTTGTTTTTGATTTTTATCGATTTGTATTGTTTGATTGCTGTTTGTTTTTCCCTTGTTTTTCCCTTCTTTTTCTCTTTGTTTTTTCTGTAATTTTAAAAATTCTCAATAAATATCATTTTTTAAAAAATAATAAAGTTGGAAGCCTGAGAGAGAGGAAAAAGTTTCTGGCTGCTTCCTGGGGGGGATTGCAGAAACAAAGAGCCGCTTCTGAGAAGGCCTCTCCCCTCCCCTCTTCCTCTTGAAATTTCCTCTCCTCTCCAGGAGGACCCAAGGTTGGACTGGGCAGAATGGCTGTGTCTGGACAGGGCAGGGGCTTATGGGGTGGGAAGAGGATGGAGCTTGCAGGAAGGAAGGGGTGGGGGAACTGGAGCCCCCACTTTCCAGGGATCCCTCCCTGGTCACCATGAAGGGGTGGACGATTCTTGGGCGGGAGGGAGAAGGCAATGCGGCCCCTCCAGAGAATCCCGGCGGGCGCCATGATGGAGACAAGCCCCAAAGACTGGTCTACCTAGCTCCCCCCACCATTGCTGCCCTTCCCTGCCCCAGGGATGCACCCCCGACTTCCTCGACCCCCTCCCTCTTTCCCTGATTCTCCCCTGCACCCAGAGGCCGCCTTGGCGGGGCTCACCCCTCGCCCTGCGCCTCCCATCTCTCCATCCAGAGGACAACCCCCCGCCCAACACGTGCCACACGGGGGTCTCTATCCAGGCGTCCCTCGCGCCCATTAACCCTTTCATGGCCCGCCTTTCTCCGTGCAGATCCCACAGGGCCCCAGGGATGCTTGTGGGGGGGAACGGGGCAAGGAGGCCTTCGTGGGGACCCCTTGGGTGGGGGCCCCATGTCCGCCACTGCCAAGGCGCCTAAGGGGCCTACGAAAGGTGCTTTTTGGGAGCTGGCGGGGGCCATGATGGAGACAAGCCCCAAAGACTGGTCTACCTAGCTTTCCCCCATTGCTGCCCTTCCCTGCCCCAGGGATGCTCCCCCCGACTTCCTCGACCCCCTCCCTCTTTCCCTGAGTCTCCCCTGCTCCCAGAGGCCGCCTTATCGGGGCTCACCCACCGCTCGCCCTGCGCGCCCCACATCTCCATCAAGAGCACACACCCCCCAACACGAGCCACACGGGGGTCTCTATCCAGGCGTCTCTCGCGCCCATTAACCCATTCATGACCCGCCTTTCTCCATGCGGAGCCCACAGGGCCCCAGGGATGCCTGCATGGGGGAAACGGGGCAAGGGGGCCTTCGTGGGGACCTCCTGGGGGGGTCACAATGTCCACCCCCGCCAGGGCCCCTTAGGGGCCAAGGAAAGCCCCCTCCGCAGCACTCGTGCAGGGATCCAGGCCCTGCCCGTGGGGCCCACGAAAGGCGCTCTGGGGAGCTGGCGGGGATCTCTGGGTCCTTACCGCCCCTCCCCTCCCCCCGCAACCCCTTTACCTCTTTGTCCTCGCTCCCGATTCTCCTTTCCTTCCCTGCAACATCCACGGGGGTGGGGTGTCCTCCCCTGCCTCCTCCCTCCCCTTTCTGAAAGCGCGCGCCCCTAGAGCTACGGCGCAGAGCAGCAATCCAGCGCAGAAGCTCCACTTGTGGGAGAAGCAGGCAGTTTGGGAGGGGGGCTCATCCCCCCCCATTCCCGGAACAGAAGCCGGATGGAGAGGAGGAGGAAGAGGAGGAGGAGGAATGGGTGCAACGTATGGGGGCGGGATTTGGGGTTGTGTGGGAGGGGTGAGAGAATGATGTGTCGGGAGGGGATGGGAGGAATTGGGGGGGTGCCTAACGTACTGCTCTGCCTTTTTTCGGACCATATAAGCCAGGCTGAGAAGGGGGTCTTGTTGTCTAGGCAGCCCAGGACCCCCAAACACACTGTCCAGGCTCACAGTGCTGCTAACACAGCAGTTTCAGGGGGAGCGATGATCTCAGACCTGTGTATCAAAATCTCTCCAATGTGGAATATGTAAAACAGAAGTGCTGTTTATATCATACATCAATTAAAAACTAATCAGAGTATTTGTCTTTTGAATAAAAGGCCACCAAGTATCTGATGGCCCCTTCAAAGCTAATAAAATATTGTGCCTGGAGCTTTTGTGGGTGCAGGACCACGAAATCTTCTTCCACCATTATCCTTCCAATTGGGATTCAGGCCTCACCATGGGACTGAAACTAACGCTGGTTGCTCTGGATTATGATCTCCGATGCGCTAGAGTCCGAGGGGAAAGCTGTTTCCTGGTTCTGCTGGATCTGTCAGCGGCTTTGGAGACCTTTGACTTTGGTATCCTTCTGGACCCTCTAGGGGAGCTGGGGGGCCTGCTATGCAGTGGTTCCCCTCCTTCCTCCTGGGCCATGTCCAGAACATGGTGTTGGGGGATGAGTGTTCTGACACCTGGGTGCTCCCTTGTGGTAGCAAGGTTGCCATAAACGATAGTCCCACCCACAAACTCTCATTCACACACAGCCAGTGAATTTGGTGGGGGGGACACACACCTCGCCTGTGCTAATACTGGTAGTCTATCGCCTGTATAGGCACACCCTGTGTGTTGAGCCTCCAGCCACACAGGGACTGTCTATCATGAAAATGGGTCCTTTGACTGGGAAGATTCATGCAATGGCTACCATTGGATGATGATGGGTTGTATCTCAGCTTGTCAGTCAGTCTGACACTGCCTTCAAAGAATAAGAGGAACAGAAATGCTTTTCAGGTGCAACTTCTATATCAATCCTGAGAGCCATTCCATGGACTCTGCACCTCTGTTTCTGATGACAGGTGTACATTATCCTCATCCTCAACAAACCATGCAGTGGAAAAGACACTTAAAGATGGAAGCCTGAGAGAGAGGAAAAGGTTTCTGGCTGATTCCTGGGTAGGACTGCGGAAACAAAGAGCCGCTTCTGAGAAGGCCTCTCCCCTCCTCTCTTCCTCTTGGGATTTCCTCTCCTCTCCAGGGGGACCAATTGTTGGACTTGGCAGAACCACTGTATCTGCCATTACTTTGATTTTGAATTGATATTAGGATGAATTGATTTTAGAATGCATTTTAATTAATTGATTGTGATTTTATGTAAACTGTGTTACTTTTATTGATGTTAGCTGCTCTGAGCCCGGAGGGCGAGATCTAAATATTAAAAGTATTGTTATTATTATTATCTGGACACGGCAGGGGCTTATGGGGTGGGAATTGGGTGGAGCTTGCAGGAAGGAATCTTCCGTCTTGTTAACGGAGAAATCTGAGGGCCCCCCTGGACAAAAAACAAGGACACCAGCCAGGAGTACCAGAGCAAAACAGCAGCCAGTAGGCTTGGTATTTATTGAAGACTGTCATGACAGGACTCCCACCTACCACAAGGTGGAACAAGATGGAAGCCCCAAACAAAAGAGAACCCAAACTTTTATTAGCTGCTAATCCCCATGTTACAGCCCCCAAAATACATCACTAATACATCACGGTTACATCATGAAAGGGGAGATCTGGTGGCAGTAATCTGAGCATCCTGGACCCTGCCCCATGGTTGCCCTTGCACCCTCCACCAAATACCCATCAAGTGTAACAAAAGAGATATTTACTTTTCCCTGCTAGGAGCAGAAGTGCGTCAGTACCCAGAGCAGAACAAGGAGAAGGGGTGCAAAAAACCATGACCGCCATGTGGCCTGACTTATGCCCCAACCCCACCAACAAAAAGGGAAATGGCTGGCTGGAGGGCAGTGGATGGCGTCATCAGGGGAGCCATGCCCCCGCTACAAAACAAAAAGACCCCCCCCCAAGGCTAGCTGGGGGCTTGCCCAGAAAGAAAAGGGGCAAAATTGTGGCCTAGCCTGGTGGAGGAACCATGCCCCTTCCAATCAGGCCAGAACTTACCTTAATCCGGCCGCCAGGACACGCTTCTGATGATCCTGATCCTGGAAGGAAGAAAACCAAAAGGGGCTTGGACAAAGGGGTCGGCCTCTTTTCTTTGGCCTTTGCCCCACCCCCAGTCAGCCACCCATTGTCCTCCCTGACCTGTTTCCAAGGCAAGTTAATCCCACCCTTTTGTCTTCATCTGGGTTGGTTCTTTGTGGAATGGCTACCTGTCTGGCACTCAGGTATCAGGATGCCAGGGATTATCCCTCAGGCAGAGAGGCTGCTGAGTAGCTGAGCTCACATGTCTATAGGAATTTCTGAAGTTTCCCCAGTGAGCCAGTACATAGAGACATTTATCAGTGAATTCTTATGTTTGGTATCGTGCAGCAGAGGCCCTTTGAACAGATAGGAAGAAACTGTGATGGAAGTGCTTTGTGGGGACAAATCACAAAAGTCACAAAAGTGATGGTGCCGATTTTGGTAGTGGGCTGCATGTGCATGATATCTGCTGGAGGGGCAACCCCCCCCAACCTATACATAAATTACTGCAACAGTATGGGCAGGGCACTTGCTTATGGGGGCTTATGGGGTGGGAGTAGGATAGAGGTTGCAGGAAGGAAGGGGTGGGGGGACACGACCCCCTACTTTCCAGGGATCCCACTAGTAGCTTTGAAGGGGTGGCCGATTCCTGGGTGGGAGGGAGAATCCAAGGCGGCCCCTCGAGAGAATCCCCGCGGGCGCCACGATGGAGACGTGTCCCCAAAGACTGGTCTTCCTAGCTCTCTCTCTCTCCCCCCCCACCATTGCTGCCTTTCCTTTGCCCCAGGGATGCTCCCCCTCCCCACTTCCTCGACCCCCTCCCTCTGTCCCAGAGTCTCCCCTGAACCCAGAGGCCCCCCTTGGCGCGGCTCACCCCACGCCCTGCGCTCCCATCTCTCCGTCCGGAGGGGCCCCCAAGACGAGCAGCGGAGGGACAGGGGGTCTCTATCCAAGCGTCCATCAAGCCCCTTAACCCTTTCATGGCCCACCTCTCTCCCCGCGGAACCCACGGGATGCCTGCGCAGGAAGATGGAGCGAGGGGGCTTCGTTGGGATCCCCTGGGTGCGCTTCCTAAGGGTCCAAGGAAAACCCCCTTCGCAGCACGCGTGCAGGGATCCAGATCCACAACAGGCGCTTTGGGGAGCTCAAGGGGGTCTCTGGATCCTTCTCTCCCCTTCCCCCGCGACCCCTTTACCTCTTTGTCCTCGCTCGCGAATCTCCTTCCTGCAACATCCACGTGGGTGGGGGGGATTTACCTGCCGCCCCTCCTCCCCTTTCCGAAAGCGCGCGACCCTAGAGCTACGGCGCAGAGCAGCAGTCCGGCGCAAAAGCTCCACTTCCGGGAGAAGCAGGCAGTTTGGGGAGGGGATTTGGGGTTTGCGGTGGCGGGGTGTGGGAAGGATGTGCCGGGAGGGGTGGAATTTGGGGGGCGGGGAGGAGAGGAAGGCTCCCCCCTCCCCTCTTCCTTCTGTGAATCAGGAGATGGGGGCTGGGCTGATCCCGGCAATCCTACTGCAAAGTGGGGTGTCCCCCCCCCACAATGTTTATATTGCAAAATCCTTCCCTCCCCCACCCCACGCCACGAGCTTAGATCAGTCCGTGTTTTAGGTATTGCTGCTGTTAAATCCAGGAAGTGGGGAGCGGCAGTCAAGACACAAATCCATCGGGATGGGGGATTGAATCCTGATACTTTCCAAGGCGAAGCTCAGGAAAGCCTTGCAGCTGGGGGGATGTGTGAATACTATTGTGGTGCTTTGGGGAAGAGGGTAGTAAAAAGGTGTGGGAAACTGGGGTTGTGGTGGAGCGATGAACCCCAAAGGACTGAGAATGCACTGTGAACAGGACTGGCCCACCCAAGCCTCACCCCCTTACCTAAAAGCCTGACAGCCCGCAATGTGACAGGATTGTGACTCCTGCCCTCAGCAAGCAAAATAGTCCCCCCCCACCGGAACAAGGCAATCTCCGGGATGCTGAGGTGCCCCGAGGGCTGTGCGGGACCCCCATTCCTTGAAATGGAGGGAGCCGTGGGCTGTGGCTGTGTGTGTGTCTCAGGCAAAAGGGGGAGGGCTGCCCTGTGTGTTTTGCTAGCAGTTAAAATTGCACTTTTTGGTGAAAGAGCTTTCTTTTTGTCTGCTTTGCATTGACGCTTTTGTCTCCAGCTCAGCCAGGGGAACTGGGGTTGGAGGGCCAGCTGTGGGGGGGGGACCCCCCCCTGCAACAAGAGGCTCCCAGCTCTATGTATGTCTTTGTATTTTATTGTCTCTTTCTTGGCCAAGATGGGCTGAGGCGGTGAGGAAAGAGGGGAAAGTTTTCGCACTTTGTGTTTTGCTTGAAGGCTCCTCTCCGGCTGAGGCTGGGGCTGCAGAGATCAGGCTCATTCCCCCCTTGGCACAACTGCGAGTTCTCTGCCCAGGACTGGCGGGCTGTGCAGCCGAGGGGGGCATTTATTTATGAGTCTTTTCTTTCTATAGGCTTTCTCTCTGTGGGCCTTGCTGGGGCAGCAGGCCACCAGTCTCTTTTCAAAAGGCTTCCCCCCCACACTTTTATTTTATCTACTACATGTCAGAAGGGCAGGGAGTCCCCCTTGTGTACAACTTAAGCAGGAGAGCATAATGGGGGGGGGTCACACTCACAGGAGGAATGGACTCCATTACAAGGCATGGTGAATAATTTTGACAAATTCAAATGCAAATACGGTGGAGCGATGAACCCCAAACAAGTGGGAACTCCCTCCGGACAGCCCCCCCCCCCCCCGGGCTCGTAGGACCTGGACCTAACCAACCAGGTCTTTAGAAGCATGACAAAACACCCTGGATGTTCAGAGCAGTTTGCATACACGCACTACTGGGTAGCGGTCCTGAGAGAGAGCCCTACGTGGCTACAGACGTTGAAAGGACAGTATTGCACCTCGCTGATGGCGCACTGGGCTCTGGAGGAGGCAGAAGTAATCAAACCCCAAAAGAAAGAGCACTTTTCCAGAGGAGAAGAGAAAATGAAAGAACCGACCTGGCCCCCAGTGGCTCCCATATCAGCCTTTAATTGGCCAGACCTAGGAGTTTTGATAGCCTTTGGGGGCCTACAACACCCGGACTCTGAGCCTTCTTCCCTTGGGTGTCCCCCAGCTGGTGCCTCCCCCCCTTTCACCCAGCCAGTCCATGACAGCAAAAGCAGCAACAACAGTAAAATCAGTACAATAATAATATGCACACTGGTCCTCTGGCAGGAAGAATAATAACTTCTGGGACTATGGGAAAGGACTATTTTCCCCAAACCCCAGAATAAGCAGGAGCTATGGGATTGCCCCATGGGGTTCGTAAGGGAAGATGGGCCCCCCGGAAGACTTCCCTGTTACCTGCAGCCCCTCCTTCCCCCTCTTGCAATAAGGATTGGGGAAAATCTCCCATTAAATTACAGTATTTTAAGTTTCCTTCAGAACACGTAGGAGGCAAGGAGAAGTTCTGGTGAAGAAGCAGTGTTTGCAGATCATGCGGTGGTGGGGGTGAGAGAGTTTGGTGCAAAAACCAGTCACACACAGATGCACCCGTCATGCATGCTTGAGTAGAGCAACTCCAGGGCATAAGCCAAGTATCGGCAGGGTAGGGGCCTGGTGTAGAGCAATTCCCATGCTGAGGTCAAAAACACACACAGAGGCAGCAGGACTTCTTCAGTAATCGTTTACTGAGCTTTCAAAGCATGCAGTTCTCACTGGGTTCCCAATGAGGCACAAAACCTTGCTCCTGAGAGCAAATCCAGTTTCAGCAGTAAAAAAATACAGCACACAGGATATCTAAGTCAGGCACACAATCCGGCAGAAGGGAGCAAGGGAGGAAAGAGGCTGGAAGGACACAGGGCAATGGATGTGTGTCTTTCGCTTCCTGTCGTCTGGGAGGGAAGTCAGGAACTCGGCATCTGCAGGGACTTCATGAAGCAAAGCTTTCTGCCGCTGCTTGCAGGCACATCACAGAAACACACACTGTGATCTGTGGTGTGTTGCCATATCAGTTGTTTTTGGAAGGTTATCATGATGTGGTCAAGAAACCAGTAATGGACAATATATCGCCCAGCCCTCACTGACCACCAAGTAATCCAGATAAACCCTCTCCCCTTTTCTATCGAAAGGTATATTACATCTTAGATTATAATCACATTGTTTGACAATGCCTTCAATATTTCATTACTATACAGTTTTACACATGATTACCAGAACTTCACATACACAACATGTTTTAAAGACCAATTTCCTGCTGAGTTCATTTCTGTGAAGAAAAGAGTGGACTCTGAGAGGAAGATGTCCCACACTCTATACATTTAAATGGGTTCTCACATGTGAGCGTCTCTGGATGTTCCTTAAACAATCCATTGTAAATAAAGCACTTTTTGCAATCTTTTCATTTAAAGTGCTTCTCCTCTTTGAGTTTGTTCATGGTTTGAAGGGTTTCAAGTAGTAAAGTTCTTCCTGTCCGTGAGTCTGTTGATTTAGAATTTCCACTAGGACTGAACCTCTATCTACTTTCCTGATATTTATAAGGTTTGGCTTTTGTTTGAGTTTGTTGACATAAATCAAGGGTTCCACTCTGACTGGAGCTCCTTCCACAGTCCATACATTTACACAGTTTCTCCGCTGTGTGTCTGCTGATGTTTTCTAAGGTGTCCATTCTGCCTGAAGCTCTTTCCGCACTCCATGCATGTAAATGGTTTCTCCCCTGTTTGAGTCTGTTGATGTATATTGAGGTGTCCACTCTGACTGAAGCTCTTTCCGCACTCCAGGCATTTACATGGTTTCTCCCGTGTGAGTCCGTTGATGTGTTCTAAGTTGTCCATTATCACCAAAGCTCTTTCCGCACTCCATACATGTAAATGGTTTCTCCCCTGTGTGAGTCTGTTTATGTATATTGAGGTGTCCACTCTGACTGAAGCTCTTGCCACACTCCATACATTTATATGGTTTCTCCCCTGTGTGAGTCCGTTGATGTATTCTAAGGGTTGCATTGAAACTAAAGCTCTTTCTGCACTCCATACATTTAAATGGTTTCTCCCCTGTGTTAGTCTGTTGATGTTTTCTAAGATTTCCATTATTACTAAAGCTCTTTCCACACTCCATACATTTAAATGATTTCTCCCCTGTGTGAGTCTGCTGGTGTGTTCTAAGGGTTGCATTGAAACTGAAGCTCTTTCCGCACTCCAGGCATTTAAATGGTTTCTCCCGTGTGAGTCCGTTGATGTTTTCTAAGTTGTCCATTATCACTAAAGCTCTTTCCGCACTCCATACATGTAAATGGTTTCTCCCCTGTGTGAGTCTGTTTATGTATATTGAGGTGTCCACTCCGACTGAAACTTTTCCCACATTCCATACATTTATATGGTTTCTCCCCTGTGTGAGTCTGTTGATGTTTTCTAAGTTGTCCATTATCACTAAAGCTTTTTCCACACTCCATACATTTATATGGTTTCTCCCCTGTGTGAGTCCGTTGATGTGTTCTAAGGTTTGAACTGAAACTGAAGCTCTTTCCGCACTCCAGGCATTTAAATGGTTTCTCCCCTGTGTGAGTCCGTTGATGTTTTCTAAGTTGTCCATTATCACTAAAGCTCTTTCCGCACTCCATACATGTAAATGGTTTCTCCCCTGTGTGAGTCTGTTTATGTATATTGAGGTGTCCACTCCGACTGAAACTTTTCCCACATTCCATACATTTATATGGTTTCTCCCCTGTGTGAGTCCGTTGATGTTTTCTAAGTTGTCCACTATCACTAAAGCTTTTTCCACACTCCATACATTTATATGGTTTCTCCCCTGTGTGAGTCCGTTGATGTGTTCTAAGGTTTGAACTGAAACTGAAGCTCTTTCCGCACTCCAGGCATTTAAATGGTTTCTCCCCTGTGTGAGTCCGTTGATGAATATTGAGGTTTCCACTCTGACTGAAGCTCATTCCACACTCCATACATTTATATGGTTTCTCCCCTGTGTGAGTCCGTTGATGTTTTCTAAGTTGTCCATTATCACTAAAGCTTTTTCCACACTCCGTACATGTAAATGGTTTCTCCCCTGTGTGAGTCCGTTGATGTGTTCTAAGGTTTGCATTGAAACTGAAGCTCTTTCCGCACTCCAGGCATTTAAATGGTTTCTCCCCTGTGTGAGTCTGTAGATGTTTTTTAAGGGTCCCATTATCACCAAAGCTCTTTCCGGACTGCATACATTTAAATGGTTTCTCTCCTGTATGTGTCTGTTTATGTATATTGAGGTGTCCTCTCTGACTGAAACTCTTTCCACAATCCATACATTTAAATGGTTTCTCCACTGTGTGAGTCTGTTGATGTCTTCTAAGATTTCCATTATTACTAAAGCTCTTTCCACACTCCATACATGTAAATGGTTTCTCCCCTGTGTGAGTCCGTTGATGTGTTCTAAGGGTTGCATTGAAACTGAAGCTCTTTCCACACTCCAGGCATTTAAATGGTTTCTCCCCTGTGTGAGTCCGTTGATGAATATTGAGGTTTCCACTCTGACTGAAGCTCATTCCACACTCCATACATTTATATGGTTTCTCCCCTGTGTGAGTCCGTTGATGTTTTCTAAGTTGTCCATTATCACTAAAGCTTTTTCCACACTCCATACATGTAAATGGTTTCTCCCCTGTGTGACTCCGTTGATGTTTTCTAAGTTGTCCATTATCACTAAAGCTTTTTCCACACTCCATACATGTAAATGGTTTCTCCCCTGTGTGAGTCCGTTGATGTTTTCTAAGTTGTCCATTATCACTAAAGCTCTTTCCGCACTCCATACATTTATATGGTTTCTCCCCTGTGTGAGTCCGTTGATGAATATTGAGGTGTCCACTCTGACTGAAGCTCTTTCCACACTCCATACATGTAAATGGTTTCTCCCCTGTGTGAGTCCGTTGATGTGTTCTAAGGGTTGCATTGAAATTGAAGCTCTTTCCGCACTCCAGGCATTTAAATGGTTTCTCCCCTGTGTGAGTCCGTTGATGTGTTCTAAGGTTTGCATTGAAACTGAAGCTCTTTCCGCACTCCAGGCATTTAAATGGTTTCTCCCCTGTGTGAGTCCGTTGATGTTTTTTAAGGGTCCCATTATCACCGAAGCTCTTTACGGACTGCATACATTTAAATGGTTTCTCTCCTGTATGTGTCTGTTTATGTATATTGAGGTGTCCACTCTGTCTGAAGCTCTTTCCACACTCCAGGCATTTAAATGGTTTCTCCCCTGTGTGAGTCCGTTGATGAATATTGAGGTTTCCACTCTGACTGAAGCTCATTCCACACTCCATACATTTATATGGTTTCTCCCCTGTGTGAGTCCGTTGATGTTTTCTAAGTTGTCCATTATCACTAAAGCTTTTTCCACACTCCATACATGTAAATGGTTTCTCCCCTGTGTGACTCCGTTGATGTTTTCTAAGTTGTCCGTTATCACTAAAGCTTTTTCCACACCCCATACATGTAAATGGTTTCTCCCCTGTGTGAGTCCGTTGATGAATATTGAGGTGTCCACTCTGACTGAAGCTCTTGCCACACTCCATACATGTAAATGGTTTCTCCCCTGTGTGAGTCTGTTGATGTATATTGAGGTGTCCACTCTGACTGAAACTCTTTCCACATTCCATACATTTAAATGGTTTCTGCTCTGTGTGAGTCTGTTGATGTTTTCTAAGATTTCCATTATTACTAAAGCTCTTTCCACATTCCATACATTTATATGGTTTCTCCCCTGTGCTATTCTGTTGATGTCTTCTAAGTTTTCCATTATTCCTAACGCTCTTTCTGCACTCCATACCTTTAAATGGTATCTCCCCTGTTGGAGGTCGTTGATGTGAACTATGTGTGCTCATTCAATGAAGAATATTCCACATTTTAATTTCTATTCCTAATGAAACCAAAGGTGCACCATTCCCTGGAGTTTTGACTGTCTTCTCCATCCCCTTCTTCAGAGTGGGAGATACGTAAATCCTGTTGGGTTTCAAGGAAGAGAATTAAGGGAAAGACAACACATCAAGCTCCATTAGCACCTTCTCCTATTTCAACGTCTCCTACACTCCCTCACCTCCTACCCATGTTCCCAATTTTTAGGAACTGAAGTTGCCATGTCAAATGATAGTAATTCAAGAGCACCTTTCCAAATCCTCGATCAATGTTCACAAAGCAGCATGATTCTTTAAAGAGTGATGTGCTGCCTGATCTTGTGCCCGTCTTCTGATGCAGGACTAGCCTAAAATGACACTGAAAAGCAGGATATTCAAGGCAAATAGATAAACTGTCGTTAGTGGAATGTGTAGTACCTTGAAAATGTTGTATTGATTCACTAATGGCCTGAAGTTGTGTTATTTCTGGGGACATGAATTTATTCCTGTTCTGTCTTAAAAGATCATAATCATACGATGTCATGGGGTGTTAGGAGAGCGGTAGTACCTTTGGTGGGGAAAATATTATGCACCTTATGGGGTAATTTATCCACCACTGGTCTCCACCCTGCACTCAGCTCTCACCTTTGGCTTCCGGAAGCTGTCAGCATGCAATAGGGGCCACAATCCCAGGAATGGCTTCAACCGGCCTGCTAAACTAGGTGAGGATAGTTGCTGGGTCTCAAATTCTTGGTGGGTTGGGGAATTCTGCTGCAGGTGATGGCAGGCTCTGGTGGATGGAAAGGATGAGAACAACAGTGAATCCCAGTCAAGAAGGCAGATTGTGCCCATTCTGCAGAGGAAAGTCAGGGGAGATGGGGCTCGTCAACCGGGGAAGGAAGCCCATCGCGAAGGAAATCTCTGGTCGTAATAGTTTGGTGCACACCCTCACTTCCTCTTTTTTTTTTAAAAAAAAAAATATTTATTTATTTATACATACAACAAGAAAAAAACACACACAAAAAACCACAAATACCAAATTACACACAAACTACAAAAATAACCATAGACACATAATTTTCTTGGCAAACAATAAAACATCTATTGGTCTTAACACTAAAGACCCAA
Organism: Podarcis bocagei; assembly: GCF_964188305.1. NCBI lineage: Eukaryota > Metazoa > Chordata > Lepidosauria > Squamata > Lacertidae > Podarcis > Podarcis bocagei. The sequence continues at coordinate 5,117,562 of NC_138135.1, forward strand.
CTTCCCGTCTATTCCATATTTCAAATTCATATTAAGTATTGCCACTACACACATTTTTTTTCATAATTAAACTTATTCTCAATAAATCTAATTTCTTCTATCTACCTAGCAACTATCACTGAAGTTCCTCGAATGCTGCAACAGAATTTAAACTACTATATTTATTTTTCAGATATTCTTTGAAAACCTCCCATTTAGAAACAAATTCCTGTTTTGATTTATTCTTTATTTTTTCTGATAAACCATCTAATTCGGCATATTCTGTCAGCTTTTGGATCCAATCTTGTATAGAGGGGATTTCATTACTCTTCCATTTTGCTGCGATCAAAACTCTTGCTGCCACCATCACATATAAAAAGATACCCTTCCTCTTTTCTGGAATATCCAGATCTGTTATTCCCAGGAGGTAGGCCTCTGGTTTTTTATTGAAAGAGATCTTTAGCATTTTTTGCAGTTCTGCATGTATACTCTCCCAGAATACCTGTATTTTCCTACATATCCACCACATATGGTAGAATGTTCCTGAGTCTCCGCATCTCCAACAATTACTTGACACATTTTTATACATTTTTGAAAGTTTCCATGGTGTTAGATACCATCGATGTTGCATTTTTTGAAAGTTCTCTCTAATTGTGTAACAGTTTGTGAATTTCCAATTAATCTTCCATAAATTTTCCCATTGGGCCATGGTTCCCTCACTTCCTGAAGGAGCGTCTCCACCCCCATCGTTCTACCCGGACACTGAGGTCCAGCACCGAGGGCCTTCTGGCAGTTCCCTCACTGCGAGAAGCCAAGTTACAGGGAACCAGGCAGAGGGCCTTCTCAGTAGTGGCGCATTCCCTGTGGAACACCCTCCCACCAGATGTCAAAGAGAACAACTACCAGGCTTTTAGAAGACATCTGAAGGCAGCCCTGTTTCGGGAAGCTTTTAATGTTTGATGTATTATAGTATTTTAATATTCTTTTGAAAGCCGCCCAGAGTGGCTGGGGAAGCCCAGCCAGATGGGCGAGGTATAAATAATAAATTATTATTATTACTATTATTCCTCTTGAGTTATCTTCAGGAGAAGAAAATGCTATGGAGGAAAACCTACACAAATCCAGAATGGACTCTCTAAGATGGTTGGATGGTGTCCTGCACAACTCCTTCCAGCAACTCTGATGGCCCCTTGAAAGCTAATGAAAGTCTTGGGCCTGGAGCTTTTGGAGGTGCAGGACCAGGAAAGCTTCTGCCACCATTATCCTTCCAACTGTGATTCAGGCCTTATCATACGACAGAAACTACCCTGGTTGCGCTGCTTGATGATCTCCGATGTGCTAGAGACCAAGAGGGAAGCTCTTTCCTGGTTCTGCTGGATCTCTCAGCAGCTTTAGAGACCTTTGACCATGGTATCCTTCTGGACCCTCTAGGGCAGTGTTTCCCAACCGGTGTTCCGCGGCACACGAGTGTGCCGTGAGACACCGGCTGGTGTGCCGCGAGATGCCTGGAGGGAGGCGGGCGAGTCGGGCGGCGAGAGGCGGGGCGGCGGCGGCGAGGAGAGGCCGCGCCTCCTGCTGCTGCCTGGCGCTCCTCCTCGCAGCCGGCAGCGCTGCCTGGGCGCCTCCGCGCGACTCTGCCTCGCTGGGTTTGGTCTCCCAGCAGAGGCGGGTCACACGCGCACCTCCCTCCCTCCCTCAGCCTGCGCGGAGGGAGAGCCAGAGAGAGGCATCGCTCCTGCGCGGCGGGAGAGGGAGCAGCCGGAGCGATGCCCCAAACGAAGGCATGGGACCGGAGGGGAAATCCTCCCGGCGTGACGCTGCGCGCTGACGTCACGGGGCGGGGCTTTAATGGTGGTGTGCCGCGAGATTTTTTTTCAATAAACAGGTGTGCCGTTGCCCAAAAACGTTTGGGAAACACTGCTCTAGGGGAGCTGAGGGCACAACTGTGCAGTTGTTCCCCTCCTTCCTCCTGGGCCATGTCCAGAAAGTGGTGTTGGGGGATGAGTGTTCAGACCCCTGGGCTCTCACTTGTGGGGTGCCTCAGGGCTCCTTCCTCTCCCCCATGCTTTTTAATATCTATCCGAAGTCACTGGGAGAGATCATCAGGGGGTTTGGGCTGCATGTTCCCCAGTATGTGGATGATACCCAGCTCTTCCTCTCTTTTAAATTGGAACCAGTGAAGGTCCTGTGTGAGTGTCTGGAGGCAGTTGGAGGATGGATGGCAGCTAACAGATTGAGGATGAATCTTGACAAGACAGAAATACTGTCCCAGGGGGACAGGGGGCAGGCAGATGTGGAAGACTCCCTAGACCTTATGGAGGTAACTGTGCCCCAAAAGGACCAGGTGCACAACCTGGGAGTCATTTTGGACTCACAGCTGTCCATGGAGGCGCAGGTCAATTTTGTGTCCAGGGCAGTTGTCTGCCAGCTCCATCTGGTATGCTGGTTGAGACCCTACATGCCTGGAGACTGTCTCCCCAGAGTGGTGCATGCTCTGGTGATCTCCCGCTTGGACGACTGCCATGTGATACATGGGACTACCTTTGAAGGTGACTGGTAAACTGCAACTAATCCAGAATGTGGCAGCTAGACAACAGAATGGGAGCAGCCACTGAGACAACATGACACCAGTCCGAAAGGATCTTCACTGACTCCCAGTACAGTGGTGCCCGGCAAGACGAATGCCTCGCAAGACGAAAAACTCACTAGACGAAAGGGTTTTGCGTTTTTCGAGTCGTTCTGCAAGACGAATTTCCCTATGGGTTTGCTTCGCAAGACGAAACGTCTTGCGAGTTCTTGCGAGTTTGTTTCCTTTTTCTTAAAGCCGCTAAACCGTTAATAGCCGCTAAGCCGTTAATAGCCGCTAATAGCCGTGTTTCGCAAGACGAAAAAACCGCAAGACGAAGAGACTCGTGGAACGGATTAATTTCGTTTTGCGAGGCACCACTGTACATTTCTGAGAACAATTCACATTGTTGGTGCTGACCTTTAAATTGCTGTGGTTGCATTTTTCAGGCATAGATTCCTGTTATGCCTTCTGTCACAAATTTATTTGCTGTAGGAATTTTTTGCTGTCTCTGAGCTTTTTTTCCTACTCTGCTAATTGTATGTTGGACTTCCTCTGGAGATCATTGTGGAGCAGCAAGATCATTGACCTAAAGCCCTACAGCCTCACTCTCTGTAGACCTGAAGGAGCGTCTCCACCCCCATCGCTCATTCTGTACACTGAGGTCCTCCTTCGAGGGTCTTCTGCTGGTTCACCCGCCCACCCCCATTGAGAAGCGAAGTTACAGGGAAGCAGGCAGAGGGCAAGGAAATGGGCAACTATCTGACATTTAGAAGACAGCTGAAGGCAGCCCTGTATCGGGAGGTTTTTAATGTCTGATGTTTTACTGTCTTTTATATGTACTGTAATTTGCCCAGAGTGGCTGCGGAAACCCAGCCAGTTAGGCAGGGTAGAAATCCTACAATCATTCTTATTATACTGTGATTTTTTTGTAGATATTTTGGAATTCGTACTGCAATATCAGTTCATGAAATGTTATGGGTGGAGAAAATCACAGGGATGCCATAAACGGTAATCCCACCCACAAACTCTCATTCACATACAGTCTGTAAATTAGGGGAGGTCACACACCTCACCGGTGCTAATACTGGCAGTCTTTGGCCTGTATAGGCACACCTTATATGTAGAGCCTCCAGCCACAAGCACTGTCTACCATGAAAATGGGGCCTTTGACTGGGAAGAATCTCAGCTTGTCAGTCACTCTGACATTCCCTACCAAAAATAAGAGGAACAGAAATGCTTTTGAGGTGCAACTTCTGTATCAAGCCTGAGAGCCATTCCATGGACTCTGCACCCCTGTTTCTGATGACAGGTGTACATTATCCTCATCCTCAATGAAAAGACATTAAAGATGGAAGCCTGAGAGAGAGGAAAAGGTTTCTGGCTGCTTCCTGGGTGGGATTGCAGAAACAAAGAGCCGCTTCTGAGAAGGCCTCTCCCCTCCCCTCTTCCTCTTGGAATTTCCTCTCCTCTCCAGTTGGACCAGTGCTTGGACTGGGCAGAATCGCTGCGTCTGGGCAGGGGCTTATGGGGGCGGGCAGAGGATGGAGATTGCGGGAAGGAAGGGAAGGGGGGACAGGACCCCCCACTTTCCAGGGATCCCTCTCAAGTCGCTTTGAAGGGGTGGCCGATTCCTGGGCCGGATGGAGAAGCAAAGGAGGCCCCTTCAGAGATTCCCCGCGGGCGCCACGATGAAGACGTCTCCTCAAGGATTGGTCTTCCTGTATCTCTCTCTCCCCCCCCCCGCGCCAATGCTGCCCTTCCCCGCCCGGGGGATGCTCCCCCCGACTTCCTCGACCCCCTCCCTCTTTCCCTGAGTCTCCCCTGCACCCAGAGGCCGCCTTGGCGGGGCTCCCCCCTCGCCCTGCGCGCCCCATCTCCCAATCCAGAGGACACCCCCCGCCCAACACGTGCCACACGGGGGTCTCTATCCAGGCGTCCATCGCGCCCGTTAACCCTTTCATGGCCCGCCTTTCTCCGTGCAGATCCCACAGGGCCCCAGGGATGCCTGTGCGGGGGAAACGGGTCAAGGAGGCCTTCGTGGGGACCCCTTGGGTGGGGGCCCCATGTGCGCCGCTGCCAAGGCGCCTAAGGGGCCCACGAAATATGCTTTCGGAAGCTGGCGGGGGTCTCTGGGTCATTTTCTCCCCGCAACCCCATTACCTCTTTGTCCTCGCTCCCGATTCTCCTTTCCTTTCCTGCAACATCCACGGGGGGTGTCCTCCCCTGCCGCCCCTCCTCCCCTTTCCGAAAGCGCGCCCCCCTTGAGCTACGGCGCAAAGCAGCAATCCGGCGCAGAAGAGCCACTTCCGGGAGAAGCAGGCTGTTTGGGAGGAGGGTTCATCCCCCCCCCCATTCCGGGAACAGAGGTCGGGTGGCGAGGAGGAGGAGCAACATATTGGATTTGGGGTTGTGGGGGCGGGGTGAGAGGAGGATGTGCGGGGAGGGGAGGGAAAGAATTGAGACGGGACGGGGAGGAAGGTTATTCCCCTCCCGTTTTCCTCCTGTAGATCAGGAGAGCGGGGGAGGGGCTGATGCTGGCAATCCAATTACAAATTGGGGTCCCCCACCCCACAATGTTTACATTGCAAAATCCTTCCCTCGCCCACCCCACGCCATGAGCCGTGCGTCCGTGCTTTAGGTATTGGTGCTCTTCAGACCAGGATGGGGGGGACAGTTATACGACTCCCCAAAACCCCAAGTCCCCACCACAGGCTCTGACTAAGGCCGGGACAATGACCGTGGACACAGGGACCTTCCATGCAAAACAGCGAAGAGGCTCAGAGAAGCAGCCTATACAATTGTAGCAAGAAGCGGATACCATGAATAGTACTGTGTCCTCCGAGTATCCAATATAGAAAACTGTAGAAACGTGAAATACCGGTAATCGCCCCAATTCAACGGTTTGACCGATTTCCTTGGTTCCCACGACTAATGACTCCTCTGGAATTCGGGGACCTCGGGCTCCCCCTGACTCCATAATCCCTTAGGAGGCAGGAGGCGATCCAGGGCAGCACATGCCCCAGGCAGAAATCCATCGGATTATGGATTATTCTGGTACTTTGGGGAAAAGGTGTGAGAAACTGGGGCTGTTGACAGGGGTGGGTGATTGGTCCATGTTTCTGAATGCCAAAGACTCCTACTTTGTGACAAATCTGTGATGCATCAAAGATGCTATGGAAAAATGTATTGTGGGAAATGGGGAGAGGTCTTAAAAATCCATGCAACCATCTTCTCGGGGTTCCTACTCTTGGTGTGTTTGAACCTTGTTGCAACAAATAAAGATCAGGTCAACTGACCGCCCTTTGCTTCTTTAACTTGGCTGGAGACTCCTTCTTTTGCTGACCGGAGGGACCCCCGGGGAGTGGCACCCTTACGAACTGGGCAGCGGAGTAAATCAGCACCCTGGGATATTTTCCTTCTCAACTCGTTCCCACCTGAGCCTCACCCCCTTACCTAAAAGCCAGACACAACACAATGTGACAGGAGTGTGACTCCTGCCTTCAGCAAACAAAATAGCTCCCCCCTCCCGAGCAAAGCAACCCCGGGATGCTGAGGTCCCCCAGTCCTTGAAATGAAAAGGGGGGGGGGGGTTGGGAAACCTTCCGGGAGCAGGCAGGGAGGGGGCTGCCCAGGCTCCAGAAGCTCCTTCTCAGTTATTCCTCCCCCACCCCCTCCTCCTGCCTCTCCTCCTTTCCTACAGCTTCTTCACTTGTGGGGAAGCTGTGGCCCTTGCACAGGGGCCCCTTGGGCCTGATCCTGCAGGGCGTACCTGGCATTCCTCCAGATGCAGGTGAGCCCTCCTTTCTCCTTCAAGGTGAACAGGGTTTCCCAAATTTGGGTCTCCAGCTGTTTTCGGACTACAGCTGCCATCACCCCTAGCTAGCAAGACCAGTGGTCAGGGATGATGGTGGAAAAGATCGTAAAACAGCTCCTTCTCCTTATGGGATGCACGAGGAGCCCGTCTAGGAAACAGTCGGTCTCCCAAAAGTCAGAGAAACTAAGAGAGACCAACCAAGGTAACGCTGGGTCAAAGCGGCTGCTATGCCTGACCTTTTATTAAGGTAAGAAAGGTAAAGGACCCCTGGACGGTTGAGTCCAGTCAAAGATGACTATGGGGTTGCAGTTCTCATCTCGCTTTCAGGCTGAGGGAGCTGGCGTTTGTCCACAGACAGCTACCTGGTCATGTGGCCTGCAAGACTAAACCGCTTCTGGTGCATGACAGAAACCAGAGCACACAGAAACACCGTTTACCTTCCCACCACCTATTTATCTACTTGCACTGGTGTGCTTTCAGACTGCTAGGTCGGCAGGAGCCGGAGCAGAGCAACGGGAGTCACCCCGTTGCTGTGATTCAAACTGCCAACCTTCTGATCAGCAAGACCATGAGGCTCTGTGGTTTAGACCACAGCGCCACCCACATCCCCCCTGATCTTTTATTAATAGACCTTCTGCAGCAGAGTCTGAAGCCACTCACGCAGGAGGAAGGCGGGAACTCTGAACAAAAGAAAGACCATACTTTTATAAATTTCAAAAAAGGTTGTCCACCCCACCGTTTCCCACCCTTGTAGATCTGTCATGGAGGACGTCAGGAAGGAGGTGCCGCAGGGTGAGGTTACAGGTGAGGATCGTTTGTGAAGTGGATGGTGATAGTGACATTATTCATGTGTTTGCAAAGTACCTGGTGCTGGGGTCTGGGCTGCACCCATTCTGTTAATGGCTGTCCCTTTTGTGATGCTGCAGGAATGGGCAGAGGAAACAGCATTGGAAGCAACAAGCAGTGCGTGTATGGGCGTTCACAGTTCCCACTGTTGTGCTAAGATGTGTGGAATGTGATCCATCAGAAGCAGTACAAGTCAATCTGAGACAGATTGAATTGTATAATAGTGAGAGGCTCACACGAGCCTGCAACCAGTTATCTGCTGTGCATGTAAAAAGGGGAATGCGCTCTGCTACATAAAGGAAATTGCTGCCGCAAGTTGGGAAGGATATTAACAAACAATATATCCTCTCCTGCCACCCTGAACATTCCCACAAGATGTTCCCATCTTAGTGTCAGATTAGAACTCTTACTGGGAGAAGTCAGTCTTTATTTGTGAATGGCTGTTACTTTGTTTGAAGAAGGCTTTACACTTTCGGGACTATAATGTATGCATTTTCTTAATAACAATCACAGAAACATAACAGAGAACCCGCCTCCTTTTCCATAGACAGTACATCAATGGGAATTCTAGTCAGGCTTTCGAGGTGGCTCTGGCAAGTGAGCCCAGCTGCATGTGACAAGGGTGGGGAGGAATTCCTTCCTGTCAATCAGTTTTGAGTATAGGGGTGAGTGACCCTATTCCTCTGGCAGGAGTGATAGTGGGGCTTCCTTGCCCGCTTCCATTCAGCTCTGCCATCCCCAAATGGCAAATCTCCTTCAGCCCTTGTTGGAGCGGACAGGCTGGAAGCTGAAGGGCTTCCCTTGGAGTAGGCTTTGCTTCGCTGTGTGTTGACCTCAATCTCTGTATTTTTAATGTTCTGTTGGGTACCTGCAGCTCCTCATTCTCCCTCTTGCAATAAGGCTTGGGGGACTAGCTCCCAATAAATTACAGTATTTTAAGTTTTCTTCAGTATGCGCAGGGGGCAGGGATGAAGTTCTGGTGAAGAAGCAGTGTTTGGAGATCATGCGGTGGTGGGGGTGAGAGAGTTTGGTGCAAAACCCAGTCACACACAGATGCACCCATCTTGCATGCTTGAGTAGAGCAACTCCAGGGCATGAGCCAAGTATCAGCAGGGTAGGGGCCACATGCAGAGCAATTCCCACGCTGAGGACAAAAACACACATAGGGGCAGCAGGACTTCTTCAGTAATAGTTTACTTAGCTTTCAAAGCATACAGTTCTCACTGGGTCCCCAGAGAGGCACAAAACTTAGCTCCTGAGAGCAAATCCAGTTTCAGCAGTAAAAAAATACAGCACACAGGATATCTAAGTCAGGCACACACACCAGCAGAAGGGAGCAAGGGAGGAAAGAGGCTGGAAAGACACAGGGCAATGGATGTGTGTTTCGATTCCTGTCATCTGGGAGAGAAGTCAGCAGCGTAGCATCTGCAGGGACTTCACGAAGCAAGGCTTTCTGCCGGCTGCTTCCAGGCACATCCCAAAATTCGCAGTGTATTGACATATCAATGGTTTTTCAAAGGTTATCGGGTTATGGTCTAGAAACCAGCACTGGATAAGATATCAATATATCGCCCAGCCCTAATCCTCACCCACCACCAGCAATCCATATTCACCCTCTCCCCTTCTCTATCAAAAGGTAAGGTAAAGGTAAAGGGACCCCTGACCATTAGGTCCAGTCGTAACCAACTCTGGGGTTGCGGCGCTCATCTCGCTTTGCTGGCCAAGGGAGCCGGCGTACAGCTTCTGGGTCATGTGGCCAGCATGACTAAGCCCCTTCTGGCGAACCAGAACAGCACACGGAAACACCGTTTACCTTCCCACCTGAGTGGTACCTATTTATCTACTTGCACTTTGACATGCTTTCGAACTGCTAGGTGGGCAGGAGCAAGGACCGAGTAATGGGAGCTCACCCTGTCACGGGGATTCAAACCACGGGCCTATGGTTTAACCCACAGCGCCACCCGCATCCCTGTCAAAAGGTACTTTATATCTAAAATTATTCTCACTATTGTGAGACATTACCTTCATTTAAAGAAATACAACACACAGGTACACGTACCAGCAGAAGGGAGCAAGGGAGGCAAGAGGCTGGAATGACACAGGGCAATGTGTTTTGTCAGGGAATGGTCTGAAGCCGAATATTGGGGAATCCATTCTCAAGGAGATCAGCTTTCCTCAGAAGAAGAGATGGAGGGGAGAAACGGCCCCCCTCCTTTCCAGTGGTCTCAGAAGCAGGGAGAGACACAGACAGAGAGCAGATTAGACAGGAGTTACCCAGTTCGAGATAATGGCAACACTCAGCTGGGCCCTGAAGCCGGAAGCCGGATCTCCTCTGATTCATTGCTGTGAAGAAGAGGGGACTCTGAGAGGAACATGTCCCGCACTCCATACATCTAAATGGGTTCTCCCATCTGAGACTCCCTTGATGTTTCTTAAACACTCCATTATAACTAAAGCACTTTCTGTAATCCTTCCATTTAAACTGCTTCTCCGCTTTGAGTTTGTTGATGGTTTGTCGGGTTTCAACTCTTAAAGTTCTTCCTGTCCATGAGTCTGTTGATCATAGAATCATAGACTCACAGAGCTGGAATAGACCACAAGGGCCATCGAGTCCAACCCCCTGCCAAGCAGGAAAATGTAGGACCTCCCCTAGGACTGAACCTTTATTTCCTTTCCTGAAATTTATATGGTTTGTCTCTTGGGTGCGTTTGTTGGCGTAAATTAAAGGGTTCCACTCTGACTGAAGCTGCTTCCACACGCCATAGATTTAAATGGTTTCTCCCATGTGTGTCTGCTGATGTTTTCTAAGATTTCCACTTTGACTGAAGCTCTTCCCACACTCCAGGCATTCAAATGGTTGCTCCCCTGTGTGAGTCCGTTGATGTCTTCTAAGGCTTCCATTATGAAGAAAGCTCTTTCCACACTCCATACATTTAAATGGTTTCTCCCCTGTGTGAGTCCGTAGATGAATACTGAGGTGTCCACTCTGACTGAAGCTCTTTCCACACTCCATACATTTAAATGGTTTCTCCCCTGTGTGAGTCCGTTGATGTGTTCTAAGGGATGCATTGAAATTAAAGCTCTTTCCACACTCCATGCATTCATATGGTTTTTCACCTGTATGAGTCCGCTGGTGTAATTTAAGGCTTCCATTCTGACGAAAGCTCTTTCCGCACTCCATACATTTATATTGTTTCTCCCCTGTGTGAGTCCGTTGATGTGTTCTAAGGGATGAATTGGAATTAAAGCTCTTTCCACACTCCATGCATTCATATGGTTTTTCACCTGTATGAGTCCGCTGGTGTAATTTAAGGTTTCCATTCTTACTGAAGCTCTTTCCACACTCCATACATTTATATGGTTTCTCCCCTGTGTGAGTCTGTTGATGTATATTGAGGTGTCCACTCTGACTGAAGATCTTTCCACACTCCAGGCATTCAAATGGTTTCTCCGCTGTGTGAGTCCGTTGATGATTTCTAAAGCTTCCATTATGATGAAAGCTCTTACCACACTCCATACATTTAAATGGTTTCTCACCTGTGTGAGTCCGTAGATGAATACTGAGGAGTCCACTCTGACTGAAGCTCTTTCCGCACTCCATGCATTTAAATGGTTTCTCCCCTGTGTGAGTCCGTTGATGTGTTCTAAGGCTTCCATTCTCACTGAAGCACTTTCCACACTCCATGCATTCATATGGTTTTTCACCTGTATGAGTCCGCTGGTGTAATTTAAGGTATCCACTCTGACTGAAGCTCTTTTCGCACTCCATACATTTATATCGTTTCTCCCCTGTGTGAGTCCGTTGATGTCTTCTAAGGGATGAATTGGAATTAAAGCTCTTTCCACACTCCATGCATTCATATGGTTTTTCACCTGTATGAGTCCGCTGGTGTAATTTAAGGTGTTCACTCTGACTGAAGCTCTTTCTGCACTCTATGCATTTAAAAGGTTTTTCACCCGTGTGAGTCCGTTGATGTCTTCTAAGGACACCATTCTTACTGAAGCTCTTTCCGCACTCCATACATTTAAATGGTTTTTCCGCTGTGTGAGTCCATTGATGTGCTCTAAGCCTTCCATTATCAGTAAAGCTCTTTCCGCACTGCATACATTTATATGGTTTTTCCCCTGTGTGAGTCCGTTGATGTGTTTTAAGCCTTCCATTTTTACTAAAGCTCTTTCCGCACTCCATACATTTATATGGTTTCTCCCCTGTGTGAGTCCATTGATGACATCTAAGGTCTCCATTCTGACTGAAGCTCTTTCCGCACTCCATACATTTATATGGTTTCTCCCCTGTGTGAGTTTCAAGATGAATATTTAAGTGTCCACTCTGACTGAAGCTCTTTCCGCACTCCATACATTTATATGGTTTCTCCCCTGTGTGAGTCCGTTTGTGCTGTTTAAGCTCTCCACTCTGACGGAAGCTCTTTCCGCACTCCATACATTTATATGGTTTCTCCCCTGTGTGAGTTTGAAGATGAATATTTAAGTGTCCACTCTGACTGAAGCTCTTTCCGCACTCCATACATTTATATGGTTTCTCCCCTGTGTGAGTCCGTTTGTGCTGTTTAAGGTGTCCACTCTGACAGAAGCTCTTTCCGCACGCCATACATTTATATGGTTTCTCCCCTGAGTGAGTCCGTTGATGTATTCTAAGTTTTCCATTTTCACTAAAGCTCTTTCCGCACTCCATACATTTAAAAGGTTTTTCACCCGTGTGAGTCCGTTGATGTGTTCTAAGGCTTCCATTGAAACTGAAGCTCTTTCCGCACTCCATACATTTAAATGGTTTTTCCTGTTGGAGGTCGTTGATGTGAGCTATGTATGCTCATTCAGTGAAGCATATCCCACATTTGACACATTTTAATTTCTCTTCCTAATTAAACTGAAGGTGCCCGATCCCCTGAAGTTGTGACTGTCTTCTCCTTCACCTTCTTCAGAGTGGGAGGAAAGGAAATCCTGTGTGGGTTTCAAGGAAGAGAACAAAGGAAAAGAGAGCACATCAGATGCCATTAGCACCACCTCATATTTCAACATATCCTACATTTCCCCGCATCCTACCCTTGTTCCAAATTTTTAGGAAATGAAAATGCAATGTCATCAAATGATAGTAATGCATCAGCAACCTTTCATAATCCTCAATCAGCAGCATGATAAAGCAGCATGATATTGGAATGCAGACTTTTCAAACCAATTGTTTCCTCACCAGGAAAGTCAGCTGCTCTCTTTCCATGAAAAGGCCCCCTCTTTCTCTGGTCCATCGTTCCTTTGGACATTTCCCATCCTCTGCAACATAATCGTCCATCCACCTCTGTCTCTTAATGAATCACCTGCACAGTCCCATTGGCCTCAGGAGGTCCATATGGACTATTATGTTTGACCTAGGTCTATGCCTTTTCCAGGGACTGTGGTCTGGGTTAGTCAGAGAACTAGTGACAAGTCTTGGTGCTTCGGGTCAGCTGAATGGGTGCTCAGGGAAGCTCCTGTTCTTGGAGATGGACCTCCGTCTAGATGCCTTGCATTGCATGGAAAGAGAAGGAGAAGCAGAAGGAAAGCAGCTGACGCATGGGAATCCCAGACGGAGAAACCCACCCCCATTGCTCCTTATAATAATGAGGTGCAGCCTGATCTTTTCCTGTCTCCTGAATCAGGACTATCCTAAAATGACACTTACAAATCTGATTACTAAAGGCAAATAGATAACTGTACTTAATGGAAACTTCATCCTTCAATATGTAGTATTGATTCATTAACAGCCTGAAGTTATGTTGTTTCTTGAAAAATAAATTTATTCCTGATCTGTCTTAAATATCATAATTATAGGATGGCTTGGGGTGTTAGGGGCGCGGTAGTACCTTTGGTGGGCGACATGTAGTCCACCTTGTGGGGTAATTTTTCCACCATTGGTCCCCACCCTGCACTCAGCTCTCACCTGTGGCTTTCAGAAGCTGTCAGAATGCAACAGAGGCAGCGATCCAAGCAACGGCTTCAACGGGCTGGCTAAACCAGGTGAGGATATCTGCTGGGTCTCAAATTCTTGGTGGGTTGGGGAATTCTGCTGCAGGTGAAGGCAGACCCCGGTGGATGGAGAGGAGGAGAACAACAGTGAATCCCACAGTCAAAAAGGCAGATTCCGCCCATGCTGCAGAGGAAAGTGAAGGGCTGATGTGATTGTCAACCGGGGAAGGAAGCACATCGAGAAGGAAAACTCTGATCCTAAACCTTCACTGCCTTGTGAGTTATCTTCAGGAGAAGAGAAGGCTATGGGGGGAAACCTACACAAATCCAGAATGGACTCTCTAAGACGGTTGGATGGTGTCCTGCACACCTCCTTCCAGCATCTCCGATGGCCCCTTGAAAGCTAATGAAAGTCTTGGGCCTGGAGCTTTTGGAGGGGCAGGACCAGGAAAGCTGTTGCCACCATTATCCTTCCAATTCGGATTCAGGCCTCATCATGGGACGGAAACTGCCCTGGTTGCGCTGCTTGATGATCTCCGATGGGCTAGAGACCAAGGGGGAAAAAGCTCTTTCCTGGTTCTGCTGGATCTCTCAGCGGCTTTGGAGACCTTTGGTCATGGTGTCCTACTGGACCCTCTAGGGGAGCTAGGGGCACAACTGTGCAGTGGTTCCCCTCCTTCCTCCTGGGCAATGTCCAGAAAGTGGTGTTGGGGGATGAGTGTTCAGACCTCTGGGCTCTCACTTGTGGGGTTCCTGAGGGCTCCATCCTCTCCCCCATGCTTTTTAATATCTATATGAAGACGCTGGGAGAGATCATCAGGGGGTTTGGGTTGGGTGTTCCCTGGTGTCAGGGAACTGCCATCGGAGGAACAGGTGGGGAGAGGGCTCACGGAGGCTGGGAGGGAATCAGCAGCGAAAACAGGGACCAGCAGGGGGAGAGATGGGTCTCTGGAGGAAGGTCTCATGAATGCGGAGAGAGACGCAGCAGCTAAAGCAGGAACTAGCAGGGAAGAGGGATGGCTCAGGGACACGTCCAGCGAGAACAGCGGGGAGGTGTCAGAAGCTCCCATAGGGAGACCCATTCCTCGCCGGAAGCTGTCACGTCGTGAGTCCAGAAGACGTGTTTCCGTTAAGGAGCTTCTATGCTGGAAGCGCTTCCGAAAGCAACCACTGTCGGAATCTGCAAGTGACTAGGGGAGACATGTCTGAGGAGCTCTGTCACACACAGAGGTTTGTGGAGTTGCACAAACTCTGAGGGATCACGATTTTACGCACAAGCAGCTAATCATCCCATCACAGCATTCCGACAGTCTCTGTAAGCTGCCTGTGCAGGAGAAGGCATCATGAGCGACCCAGCCGGAACCGGAGGGGCAGGAGTTGGAGCGGGTCCAAGCTTGGAAGAAAGGTACCGAGCGTTGGAAATCCAACTGGCGCTGCAGACGGCGAGGCTTGAGGAGAGAAGGGCTCAGGATGCAGACAAGAAGGGGAGAGCCACCCAGTTCAACAGAAAGGTACCAGGATTGGTGCAGAAGTTTGGGGGGGACCCCAAGGACTACCATGCCTTTAGGACAGAGATGCAATATGCCCTCAATGTGCAGTTTGATGAATTCCCTGATGAGGAATCGCGAGTGGCTTTCGTGATTGGGCATCTTGAGAGGGGGGCGAGGGACTGGGTTCGACCCCTGATGGCAATGCACAATGACGTCCTAAAGGACACCATGAAGTTCTTTCGTGCAATGGATCTCATGTTTTCCAGCGATATTGAGGAGGGAGTGGTGCGCAGACAGCTAATGGCTTGCAAGCAGGGAAGCCGATCTGTCCGTGAGTACTGGACTGAGTTCACCATGCTGGTTCACAGATTGGGGTGGGATTTATCGGCGGCACCCATTCAAATGCTTTTTGAAGAAGGCCTTGCTTCGGCTGTGAAAGACGAACTTTCCCGGGGTCCTAGGGCGGATTCCATGGATCAGCTGACTAAATCTGCGCTGACCATAGGAGCGCGCCAGGAGGCGAGAGCTTTGGAGAGGTGGGAAGGGAAGGGGGAACGCTGGAAGGAGTTCCGCATTCCTGACATTCCAGAGACAACTTTCCCGCCGGCAGAGCCGATGGAAATCGGAACAGCGCGCGCGCGCGCAGTTTCAAAACCCAGTGAGGGGGGAAAGAAGGAGGGAAAAGGCGCCCGGAAATGCTATCTCTGCCAACAGCCAGGTCACTTTACCAGAGTCTGCCCCCAGAGGAAGGAATGGCAAGGGATGGTGGGAGCTGTTGAAGGAAGAGAGGAGGGAAAACCGGAGCAGGTAAAAGCCAACGCCTGGTTGCCACAGTCGGGGCACAGCAGCCAGGCTGAAGAGCAGTGAAAGTGCCCATGCCAGAAGCTCCTCAACCTGCTCTAGTGATTGAAGTGTCGCTAGAGCTGCAAAATGGACACCCCCTAAAGATAAAGGCGCTGTTGGACTCAGGCAGCTCCTGCAATTTTATGAGCAAAGAGTTTGCTGCTGAACACCAGATACAGACGATCCCTTTAAGCAACCCCCTGCAGGTGACCACGATCGATGGCAGGGAGTTGTTGGGAGGAGAAGTCAGCTTGCAGACCGTCCCAATGATAATGAGGGTGGCAAGGCACACAGAACTGATAGCGTTTAATGTGGCCACCTTGGGAGGAGCTCCTATTATTTTGGGGATGAGGTGGCTAGCGCTACATGATCCGCTGGTGGGCTGGCATCAGAGAGTGGTTTCCTTTGGTTCAGCACATTGCTTAGAGCACTGCAAAGGGGGAAAGGGTTACCATTCAAAGGGGGTTGTAAGAAGTTAAGACCCAAAAGACTGGGCCCATTTGAAGTCACGCAACAGGTCAACCCAGTGGCTTTCAGACTCCGGTTACCGAACCACATGAAGCTGCATCCAGTTTTCCACAGGTCGTTGCTGTCACCGTATAAAGAGGACAGAGAAGGGAGGGTCACTCGGGGACCAGCAATGGAGGAGAAGGAACACAGCTACCATGTAGCGGAGATTCTCGACTCCAGGTGGAAGGGAGATCAAGTAGAGTATTTGGTAACGTGGGAAGGGGAACCGGAGTCGGAAAACACCTGGGTCATGGCAGAGGATGTCAATGACGAGGTTTTAATAGAAACGTTTCATCAGAGGTTCCCACGTAAACCTCAGCCAGTGGCGAGGTTCCGGAGGGAATACTTTGCCACCACCGACGAAGAAGAAGAGTTGGAGGGGTTCACTGATTCCGAGGAGGAGGAGGATTCAGCGAGCCGGAACGGAGACCGATGGAGGGAAATGTTCGAGACGTCTGAAGATGAAGAGGATTCTTTTCGGGGTTTTACCTCCTCACCGCCCAGAGGAGAGGGAATGGGCGGGGGTGAAGGGGGTCCTGGAGGGGAGGTGGATGTCAGGGAACTGCCATCGGAGGAACAGGTGGGGAGAGGGCTCACGGAGGCTGGGAGGGAATCAGCAGCGAAAGCAGGGACCAGCAGGGGGAGAGATGGGTCTCTGGAGGAAGGTCTCATGAATGCGGAGAGAGACGGAGCAGCTAAAGCAGGAACTAGCAGGGAAGAGGGAGGGCTCAGGGACACGTCCAGCGAGAACAGCGGGGAGGTGTCAGAAGCTCCCATAGGGAGACCCATTCCTCGCCGGAAGCTGTCACGTCGTGAGTCCAGAAGACGTATTTCCGTTAAGGAGCTTCTATGCTGGAAGCGCTTCCGAAAGCAACCACTGTCGGAATCTGCAAGTGACTAGGGCAGACATGTCTGAGGAGCTCTGTCACACACAGAGGTTTGTGGAGTTGCACAAACTCTGAGGGATCACGATTTTACGCACAAGCAGCTAATCATCCCATCACACCTGGTATGTCGAAGATACCAAGCTCTGCCTCTCTTTTAAATTGGAACCAGTGAAGGTACTGTATGAGTGTCTGGAGGCAGTTGAAGGATGGATGGTGGCTAACAGATTGAGGTTGAATCTTGACAAGACAGAAATACTGTCCCAGGGGGAAAGGGGGCAGGCAGGTGTGGGAGACGCCCTAGACCTGATGTAGGTAACTGTGCCCCAAAAGGACCAGGTGCACAACCTGGGGGTCATTTTGGACTCACAGCTGTCCATGGAGGCGCAGGTCAATTCTGCGTCCAGGGCAGTTGTCTGCCAGCTCCATCTGGTACGCTGGCTGAGACCCTCCATGCCTGGAGACTGTCTCCCCAGAGTGGTGCATATTCTTTTGATCTCCCGCTTGGACTACTGCCATGCGCTACATGGGGCCATCTTTGAAGGTGACTCGTAAACTGCAACTAATCCAGAATGTGGCAGCTAGACAACAGAATGGGAGCAGCCACTGAGACAACATAACACCAGTCTGAAAGGATCTTCACTGACTCCCAGTACATTTCTGAGCACAATTCACAGTGTTGGTGCTGACCTTTAAATTGCTGTGGTTGCATTTTTCAGGCACAGAATCCTGTTATGCCTTCCGTCACAAATTTATTTGCTGAAGGAATTTTTTGCTGTCTCTGAGCTTTATTTCCTACTCTGCTAATTGTATGTTGGACTTGCTCTGGAGATCATTGTGGAGCAGCAAGATCATTGACCTAAAGCCCTACAGCCTCACTCTCTGTAGACCTGAAGGAGTGTCTCCACCCCCATCGCTCATTCTGTACACTGAGGTCCTCCTTCGAGGGTCTTCTGCTGGTTCACCCCCCCACCCCCCATTGAGAAGCGAAGTTACAGAGAAGCAGGCAGAGGGCAAGGAAATGGGCAACTATCTGACATTTAGAAGACAGCTGAAGGCAGCCCTGTATCAGGAGGTTTTTAATGTCTGATGTTTTACTGTCTTTTATATGTACTGTAATTTGCCCAGAGTGGCTGGTGAAACCCAGCCAGTTAGGCAAGGTAGAAATACTACAATCATTCGTATTATATTGTTATTCTTTTGTAGTTATTTTGGATTTTGTACTGCAATATCAGCTGACAAAATGTCATGGGTGGAGAAAATCACAGGGCTGCCATAAACTGTAATCCCACCCACTACTTCTCATTCACATACAGTCTGTAAATTAGGGGAGGTCACATACCTCACCTGTGCTAATACTGGCAGTTTTTGGCCTGTATAGGCACACCTTGTATGTAGAGCCTCCAGACAAAGGCACTGTCTATCAAGAAAATGGGTCCTTTGACTGGGAAGAATCTCAGCTTGTCAGTCACTCTGACATTCCCTACAAAGAATAAGAGGAACAGAAATGCTTTTGAGGTGCAACTTCTATATCAGCCCTGAGAGCCATTCCATGGACTCTGCACCCCTGTTTCTGATGACAGGTGTACATTATCCTCATCCTCAATGAACCATGCAGTGGAAAAGACAATAAAGATGGAAGCCTGAGAGAGAGGAAAAGGTTTCTGGCTGCTGGGGGGGGGGGGATTGCGGAAACCAAGAGCCGCTTCTGAGAAGGCCTCTCCCCTCCCTTCTTCCTCTCCGGATTTGAAGCTCAGCGACTGGGCAGGGCAGGGGTTTATGGGGGCGTGAAGAGGATGCAGCTTGCAAGAAGGAAGCCACAGGGGGGTCTCTATCCAGGCGTCCCTCGAGCCCGTTAACCCTTTCATGACCTGCCTTTCTCCGTGCAGATACCACAGGGACCCAGGGATCCCTGCGTGGGGGAAACGGGGCAAAGGAGCCCTCGTGGGGACCCCCTCGGTGGGCGCCCCATGTCCGCCGCTGCCAAGGCGCAGCACGGATGCAGGGATCTAGGCCATGCCGACGGGACGCATGAAAGGTGCTTTGGGGAGCTGGCGCGGCGTCCCTACCTGGGTCCTTTTCTGTCCTCCCCCCCTCCCCCCGCGACCACTTTACCTCTTTCTCCTCGCTCCAGATTCTCCTTTCCTTTCCTGCAACATCCACGGGGGGGGGGCGCTTTGTCGCCTGCTGCCCCTCCTCCCCTTTCCGAAAGCGCGCGCCCCTAGAGCTACGGCGCAGAGCAGCAATCCGGAGTGGAAGCTCCACTTCCGGGAGAAGCAGGCAGGTTGGGAACAGAGTTCTATTCCCGGAACAGAGGTCGGATGGCGAGGAGGAGGGGCAACATATTGGGGAGGGGATTCCGGGTTGTGGGGGCGGGGTGAGGGAAGGATGTGCCGGGAGGGGAGGGGAGGAACAGGGGGGAGGGAGAGGAAGGTTTCCCTCCTCCCCTCTTCCATCTGTGGATCAGGAGAGCGGGGAGGGGCTGATCCCGCAATCCAATTACAAAGTGGGTCGTCCCCCCCAATGTTTACATTGCGAAATCCTTCCCTCGCCCACCCCACGCCACCAGCCGTGCGTCCGTGCTTTAGGAATTGGTGCTCTTCAAACCAGGAATGGGGGGGGGCGGTTAAACGACACCCCAAGTCCCTACCACAGCCTCGGACTAAGGCCAGGACAATGACCATTTGCACAGGCACCTTCCATGCACAGCAGCAAAGAGGCTCAGAAAAGCATATTGAATCCTGATGCATTCAAAGGAGAAGCGCAGGAAAGCCTTGCAGTTGGGGGGGGGGGGTCCGAATACTATTATGGTTCTTTGGGGAAGAGGGTAGTTAAAACGTGTGGGAAAATAGGGTTACCAACGGGCAGGGTGACATGCTCATTTTTCTAAATGCCAAAGTCTCCTACTTTGTTCCAGAAATTTTTCTATTGGATTCAGACATGTGGTGTGTGTGTGTTA
Organism: Podarcis bocagei; assembly: GCF_964188305.1. Taxonomy (NCBI): domain Eukaryota; kingdom Metazoa; phylum Chordata; class Lepidosauria; order Squamata; family Lacertidae; genus Podarcis; species Podarcis bocagei. Next base: position 5,137,414 of record NC_138135.1, read on the forward strand.
TTAGAACATTTATTTTGTATATATTAGACCTTAAAATTCTTACAACAATTGCATATGGTTGCACAAACTTTTAACACCTCTCCCCATTTAACACAATACATTTTTCAACAGGGTCATCGATACATCGCAGCAGGAGGCCCCATAAGCTAAAGTGGTGCTTCAGGTTAAGAACAGTTTCAGGTTAAGTACAGACCTCCAGAACAAATTAAGTACTTAACCCGAAGTACATTCCGAGTATGTTTCCGAGCACAATTCAAAGTGTTGGTGCTGACCTTGAAAGTCCTAAACGGCCTCGGTCCTGCATACCTGAAGGAGCATCTCCACCCCCATCATTCACCCGGACACTGAGATCCAGCTCCGAGGGCCTTCTGGCGGTTCCCTCATTGTGAGAAGTGAGGCTACAGGGAACCAGGCAGAGGGCCTTCTCGGTAGTGGCGCCTGCCCTGTGGAACATCCTCCCATCAGATGTCAAGGAGATAAACAACTACCTGACATTCAGAAGACATCTTAAGGCATCCCTGTTCAGGGAAGTTTTTAATATGTAACGCTGTACTGTTTTTAACACTTGATTGGGAGCCGCCCAGAGTGGCTGGGGAGACTCAGCCAGATGTGCGGGGTATAAATAAATTATTATTATTATTATTATTATTATTATTATTATTATTATTATTATTATTATTATTATTATTATTGCACTGTACGGCATTAAACATTAAAACACTTTGCTAAACTTCTCCAGAAATGTGCCCCAAGAAGAAATGTGCTTCCCCAGTCAGAGGCAGCTGTCCTTCTCTGGTGCTCAAGTGCGGCCGGTGGGCTTCCCAGAAGAGGCCCCTACTTGGCCCCTGGGAGGACAGGGGCCCCGTGGGCCTGATCCTGCAGGGCTCACCTGACGTTCTAATGCAGGTGAATCCTCCTTTGTACTTCAGGTAGAACAGGGTTTCCCAAATTTGGGTCTCCAGCTATTTTTGGACTACAGATCCCACCATCCCAAGCTAGCAAGACTAGGGATGAAGGGAATTGTTGGCAGGCCCTGCAGGTGGCTCTGGAAAGTGAGCCCAGCTGCATGTGACCGGGGGGGGGGATTCCTTCCTAGATTCCAGAAGTGGCCATCACCTTTGAGTATAGGGTCAGTGCCCCTATTCCTCCAGCAGGAGCGATTGTGGGGCTTCCTTGCCCGCTTCCATTCAGCTCTCCGCCATTCCCAAATGGCAATTCTTCTTTAGCCATTGTGGGAGCTGACAGGCTGGAAGCTGAAGTGGCTTCCCTTTGAGTAGGCTTTGCTTCGCTTTCTGCTGACCTCAGCCTCTTGGATTGTGGCCAGCTTTCCTCTTCCATTTCCCTGAATGCTGAGCAGTGTTGGATGTGTGGGGAAGTGAAATTCACTCCATAACTTTTCTGCAGGGTTCCCTCCGCAGCACAGAAGGATGGGGGGAGGGAGGAACACATAGTAATAAATGAGCACTCCTGTGAATGGAGAGAATCAGAAAGTGGAGTCCCCTACAGATCAGTATCGGGACCCATGGCTTTTCAACTTGTTCATAAATGATCTAGAGTTAGGAGTGAGCAGGGAGGGGGCAAGGTTTGCTGATGGCAGTAAATTGTCCAGGAGTGTTCAAACAAAGACAGAATACAAGGAGCTCCAAAAAGAGCTCCCCAAACGGGGATTGGGCTGAAAATACAGTTCATTGTCAACAAGATTAAAGTGATGCATGTTGGGGGGCAGGGAAACACCCTCTTAATATCGTGTGCAGGATCATGGGGTCTGAACCATTCTGCTCCCTTTTCTCCCTCTTTCTGATCATTGCCATCCCACCACCAGTCCCCAGGATCTGAGTCTTCTTCACGAAAGAGCACTAAAATCAGTATGATAGTAATATACACTGTGGTCCTCTGGCAGGAAGACTCCCTAGCAGCATGATTGACTGATAACTTCAGGGAATATGGAAAAGTACTATCTTCTCCAAACCCCAGAATAAGCAGGAGCTCTGGGGTTCCTCCAGGGGGTTCATGAGTGAAGATGGGCCCCCCAGGAGACTTCCCTGGTTCCTGTAGCCCCTCCTTCCCCATCCTACAAATAGGCTTGGGGGGAAATCTCCCATTCGATTTCAGTATTTCAATTTTTTTTCAGTATGCGCAGTGGACAGGGATGAAGTTCTGTTGAAGAAGAAGTGTTTGAAGATCATGCAGTGGTGGGGGTGACAGAGTTTGGTGCAAAAACCATCTTGCATGCTTGAGTAGAGCAGCTCCAGGGCATGAGCTAAGTAGCAGCAGGGTAGGGGCCACGTGTAGAGCAAGTCCCACACTTAGGTCAAAAACACACACAGAGGCAGCAGGACTTCTTCAGTAATAGTTTACTGAGCTTTCAAAGCCTACAGTTCTCACTGGGTCCCCAGTGAGGCACAAACCTTAGCTCCTGAGAACAAATCCAGTTTCAGCAGTAAAAAAATACAGCACACAGGATATCTAAGTCAGGCAGACACACCGGCAGAAGGGAGCAAGGGAGGAAAGAGGAGGAGCTTCACGAAGCAAAGCTTTCTGCTGGCTTCTTCCAGGCAAACATGAAACACAAAAACACACTGTGATCTATGGTGTATTGCCGTATCAGTTGCTTTTTGGTTTTTTTTTGTTCCCCCCCAAAAATAATAATATTCATCTTATAACACAAATAAAGAACACAAACAGAAAAACGAACAATAGAAACAAATTCTTGTCATATCCTTATTTTCCTATACATTGTGAAGTGGGCTTCCCCACTTATCTGATTTTCATTTTACTTGTTTACTTGTTTTTTAAAGGTTCTCGTGATGCGTCAGGGAGTGGTCTGAAGCGGAGTATGGGGGAATCCATTCTCAGGCAGATCAGCTTTCCTGGGAGCTGGAGGGGGGGAATTGACCTCCTCTTTTCCAGTGGTCTCAGAAGCAGGGAGAGACACCGATACAGAGCAGATTAGACAGGAGTTACCTAGCTAAGAGAAAAGGACAAGAGAAACAGACTCAGCTGGACCTGAAGCAGGAATACGGATTTCTTCTGAGTTCCTTACTGTGAAGAAGAGTGGACTCTGAGGGGAACTTGTCCCCCACTCCATACATCTAAATGCGTTCTCCCTTGTGAGAGTCCCTAGATGTTTCTTAAACATTCCATTATAATTAAATCACTTTCTGTAATCTTTCCATTTAAAGTGCTTCTCCTCATTTCTGCTGATGGTTTGTAGGGGTTCAACTCTTAAAGTTCATCCTGTGCATGAGTCTGTTGATTTAGAACTGGACCTATACAGTGGTGCCCCGCAAGATGAATGCCTCGCAAGACGAAAAACTCGCTAGACGAAAGAGTTTTCCGTTTTTGAGGTGCTTCGCAAAACGAATTTCCCTATGGGCTTGCTTCACAAGACGAAAATGTCTTGCAAGTTCTAAGCCACTAATAGTGCTAATCCGCTAACCGCCGTGCTTCGCAAGACGAAAAAACCCCAAGACGAAGAGAGTCACGGAACGGATTAATTTCGTCTTGCGAGGCACCACTGTACCTCTCACTAACTTCCTTACATTCATATGGTTTGTCTCTTGTGTGAGTTTGTTAATGTAAATCAAGAGAGCCAGTGTGGTGTAGTGGTTAAGAGCGGTAGTCACGTAATCTGGGAAACTGGGTTCGTGTCTCCACTCCTCCACATGCAGCTGCTGGGTGACCTTGGGCCAGTCACACTTCTGTGAAGTCTCTCAGCCCCACTCACCTCACAGAGTGTTTGTTGTGGGGGAGGAAGGGAAAGGAGAATGTTAGCCGCTTTGAGACTCCTGAAGGGGAGTGAAAGGCGGGATATCAAATCCAAACTCCTCTTCTTCTTCTTCTTCCACTCTGACTGAAGCTCCTTCCAGAGGCCAAACATTTAAATGGCTTCTCCAAAGTGGGTCTGCTGATGTTTTCTAAAACTTCCACTGTGCCTGAAGTTCTTTCCACACTCAATGCATTTAAATGGTTTCTCCCCTGTGTGAGTCCGTTGATGTGTTCTAAGGGCTCCATTATCACGAAAGTTATTTCCGCACTCCATACATTTACATGGTTTCTCCCCTGTGTGAATCCGCTGGTGTCTTCTAAGGGTTTCATTGAAACTAAAGCACTTTCCACATTCCATACATTCATATGGTTTTTCGCCCGTGTGAGTACGCTGGTGTAATTTAAGGTTTGTATTCTTACTAAAGCTCTTTCCACACTCCATGCATTTATATGGTTTCTCCCCTGTGTGAGTTCGCTGGTGTATATTGAGGTGTCCACTCTGACTGAAGCTCTTTCCACATTCCATACATTTATATGGTTTCTCCCCTGCGTGAATCCGCTGGTGTAATTTAAGGTCTCCATTCTGACTGAAGAACTTTCCGCACTCCAGGCATTCAAATGGTTTCTCCCCTGTGTGAATCCGTTGATGTATTCTAAGGCTTCCATTTTGACTAAAGTTATTTCCACACTCCATACATTTATATGGTTTCTCCCCTGTGTGAATCCGTTGATGTATTCTAAGACTTCCATTATTACTAAAGCTGTTTCCACACTCCATACATTTATATGGTTTCTGCCCTGTATGAGTCCGTTGATGTGTTCTAAGGTTTCCATTATTAGTAAAGCTCTTTCCACACTCCATACATTTATATGGTTTCTCCCCTGTGTGAGTTCGCTGGTGTATATTAAGGTGTCCACTATGACTGAAGCATTTTCCACACTCCATACATTTAAATGGTTTCTCCCCTGTGTGAGTCCTCTGATGTGTTCTAAGTGTATTTCTCCGACTGAAGCTCTTTCCACAATCCAGACATTTAAAAGGTATTTTCCCTGTGTGAAATTGTTGATGTAAACTTAAGTGTCCATGTTGACTGAAGTTCTTCCCGCACTCCCTGCATTGGAATCCTTTCTTGCCCATGTGAGTCTGCTGATGTGTTCTACGTTTTCCACTATCTGTGAAACTTTTCCCACACTCCATACCTTTAAATGGTTTCTCCCCTTCTTGAGATCGCTGATGTGAACTATGTGTGCTCATTCAGTGAAGCATATTCCACATTTCACACATTTTAATGTCTATACATAATGAAACAAAAGTGCCCCATCCCTCAGAATTCTGACTGCCTTCTCCATCTCCTTCTTCAGAGTGGGAGGAAAGGAAATCCTGTTTGGGTTTCAAGGAAGAGAAGAAAGGGGAAGAGAACACATCAAGCGCCATTAGCACCTTCTCTTATTTCAGCATCTCCTACATTCCCCTGCCTCCTACCCATGTTCCCAGTTTTTAGGAAATGAAGATGCAATGTCACCAAATGATAGTAATGCATCAGCAACCTTTCATAATCCTCAGTCATCGTTAATAAAGCAGCATTATCTTGGAATACAGCCTTTTCAAATTGTTTCCTCAAAGGAAAGCCAGCTGATCTCTTTCCATGAAAAGGCCCTCTCTTTCCATGGTTCATCATTCCTTTGGACATTCCCCATCCTCTGCATCATAATCCTCCATCCACCTCTAGGTCTCCATGAATTACCTGCACAGTCCCATTGGTGTCAGGAGGTCCATATGAACCATTTTGTGAGACTCAGGTCTTCGTCTTTTCCAGGGACTGTGGTCTGGGTCAGTCAGAGAACTAGTGACAAGGCTTGGTGCTTGGGGTCAGCTGAATGGGTGCTCAGGGAAGCTCCTGTTCTTGGAACTGGACCTCAGTCTACATGCTTCTCATTCCATGGAGAGAGCAGAAGCAGCAGCAGAAGGAAAGCAGCTGGCAAATGGGAATCCCGGACGGAACCCCCCCCCCCATTGCTCCTTATAATAATGATCTGCTTGCCTGATCTCGAGCCCCTCTTCTGACACAGGACTATCCTAATCTGGCACTGAAAAAGCTGGATATTAAAGGCAAATGGATAACTGTACTTAGTGGAAATTTCATCTTTGAATATGTAGTACTGATTCATTAACAACCTGAAATAGTGTTATTTCTTGAGATATTAATTTATTCCTGATCTGTCTTAAATATTATAATTATAGGATGTCTTGGGTGTTGAATTGTTTCTTTAAATGTAAAGGTTCATCATTGTTCCACCCGATGTGTATGTCTTTAAGGGGCCAGAGAAAGGGCCAGAGCAAGATAATGAGACCCAGCTTTACAGCTGTGAAACATAGCAGGTGCTGCTGAGTTGTATTTGATTAAGGTGTGTCGGCATTTGGGTGTAGTATATAAGGAGCAGCACCTAGCTCTCCCATTACCCTGGGGGATGGGTTGGTGGTTGGGTCTGGTTTGTTGTTGATGTATGTAGTGTAAATGGAGTTTTTGCTTTTGTGATTAAAACCTTGTTTGTTATTTTTGAGTCCCTTTTTAATGCATGGTCTCCCCAGCAAGCTCTCTGCAGCGCTACCATACTGCAAATAGCCAACATTGGGGTGTTAGGGGAGCGGTAGTACTTTTGTTGGAGGAAATGTAGTCTACCTTCTGGAGTACTTTTTCCACCATTGGTCCCCACCCTCCACTCAGCTCTCACCTGTGGCTTCCAGAAGGTATCAGCATGCAAAATGGGCAGCAATCCCAGGAACGGCTTCCACTGACCGGCTAAACCAGGTGAGGACACTTGATGGGTCTCAAATCCTTGGTGGGCTGGGGAATTCTGGAAAACAGAAGCGCTATTTACATCATAGATCACTGTAAAGTTATTCAAAATATTTGTCTTTTGAAGAAAAGACCACCAATTATCCAATGGCCCCTTCAAAGCTAATGAACATCTTGTGCCTGGAGCTTTTGTGGGCTGCAGGACCAGGAAAGCTTCTACCACCATTATCCTTCCAATTGGGATTCAGGTCTCATAATGGGATGGAAACTGCCCTGGTTGCACTGCTTGATGATTTCCGATGGGCTAGAGACCAAGGGGAAAGCTGTTTCCTGGTTCTGCTGGATCTCTCAGCGGCTTTGGAGACCTTTGACCATGGTATCCTACTGGACCCTCTAGGGGAGCTGGAGGCTCTGCTATGCAGTGGTTCCCCTCCTTCCTCCTGGGCCATATCCAGAAAGTGGTGTTGGGGGATGAGTGTTCTGACCCTGGGGTCTCACTTGTGGGGTACCTCAGGGCTCCTTCTTCTCCCCATGCTTTTTAATATCTATATGAAGACACTGGGAGAGATCTTCAGGGGGTTTGGGCTGGGTGTTCCCCAGTATGTGGATGATACCCAGTTCTTCCTCTCTTTTAAATTGGAACCAGTGAAGGCAGTGAAGGTCCTGTGTGAGTTTCTGGAGGCAGTTAGAGGATGGATGGCGGATAACAGATTGAGGCTGAATCTTGACAAGGCAGAAATACTGTCCCAGGGCGAAAGGGGGCAGGCAGGTGTGAGAGACTCCCTTGACCCGATGGGGGTAACTGCCCCAAAAGGACCAGATGCACAACCTGGGGGTCATTTAGGACTCACAACTGTCCATGTAGGCACAGGTCAATTCTGTGTCCAGGGCAGCTGTCTGCCAGTTCCATCTGGTATGCAGGATGAGACCCTACCTGACAGCAGACTGTCTCTCCAGAGTGGTGCATGCTCTGGTGATCGCCCGCTTGGACTACTGCCATGTGCTACATGGGGCTACCTTTGGAGGTGACTCGTAAACTGCAACTAATCCAGAATGCGGCAGCTGGACAACAGAATGGGAGAAGCCGCTGAGACAGCATAACACCAGTCTGAAAGGATCTTCACTGACTCCCAGTACATTTCTGAGCACAATTCACATTGTTGGTGCTAACCTTTAAATTGCCTCGGTTGCATTTTTCAGGCATAGATTCCTGTTATGCCTTCAGTCACAAATTTATTTGCTGAAGGAATTTTTTGCTGTCTCTGAGCTTTATTTCCTACTCTGCTAATTGTATGTTGGACTTGCTCTGGAGATCATTGTGGAGCAGCAAGATCATTGACCTAAAGCCCTACAGCCTCACTCTCGATAGACCTGAAGGAGTGTCTCCACCCCCATCGTTCAGTCTGTACACTGAGGTCCTCCTTCGAGGGTCTTCTGCTGGTTCAAAACACCCCGTGAGAAGCGAAGTTACAGGGAAGCAGGCAGAGGGCAAGGAAATGGGCAACTATCTGCATTTAGGGGACAGCTGAAGGCAGCCCTGTATCAGGAGGTTTTTAATGTCTGATGTTTTACTGTCATTTATAGGTACTGTAAGCTGCCCAGAGTGGCTGGTGAAACCCAGCCAGTTAGGCAAGGTGTTTCCTGCTTGGCAGGGGGTTGGACTCGATGGCCCTTGTGGTCTCTTCCAACTCTATGATTCTATGATTCTATGATTCTATGAAATACTACAATCATTCGTATTATATTGTTATTCTTTTGTAGTTATTTTGGATTTTGTACTGCCATATCAGCTCACAAAATGTCATGGGTGGAGAAAATCACAGGGATGCCATAAACAGTAATCCCACCCACTACTTCTCATTTACATACAGTCTGTAAATAAGGGGAGGTCAAATACCTCACTTGTGCTAATACTGGCAGTTTTTGGCCTGTATAGGCACACCTTGTATGTAGAGCCTCCAGCCACAGGCACTGTCTATCATGAAAATGGGTCCTTTGACTGGGAAGAATCTCAGCTTGTCAGTCACTCTGACATTCCCTACAAAGAATAAGAGGAACAGAAATGCTTTTGAGGTGCAACTTCTGTATCAAGCCTGAGAGCCATTCCATGGACTCTGCACCCCTGTTTCTGATGACAGGTGTACATTATCCTCATCCTCAATGAACCATGCAGTGGAAAAGACAATAAAGATGGAAGCCTGAGAGAGAGGAAAAGGTTTCTGGCTGCTGGGGGGGGGGGATTGCGGAAACCAAGAGCCGCTTCTGAGAAGGCCTCTCCCCTCCCTTCTTCCTCTCCGGATTTGAAGCTCAGCGACTGGGCAGGGCAGGGGTTTATGGGGGCGTGAAGAGGATGCAGCTTGCAAGAAGGAAGCCACAGGGGGGTCTCTATCCAGGCGTCCCTCGAGCCCGTTAACCCTTTCATGACCCGCCTTTCTCCGTGCAGATCCCACAGGGACCCAGGGATCCCTTCGTGGGGGAAACGGGGCAAAGGGGCCCTCGTGGGGACCCCCTCGGTGGGCGCCCCATGTCCGCCGCTGCCAAGGCGCAGCACGGATGCAGGGATCTAGGCCATGCCGACGGGACGCATGAAAGGCGCTTTGGGGAGCTGGCGCGGCGTCCCTACCTGGGTCCTTTTCTGTCCTCCCCCCCCCCCCGCGACCCCTTTACCTCTTTCTCCTCGCTCCAGATGCTCCTTTCCTTTCCTGCAACATCCACCTGGGGGGGGGCGGTGTCGCCTGCCGCCCCTCCTCCCCTTTCCGAAAGCGCGCGCCCCTAGAGCTACGGCGCAGAGCAGCAATCCGGAGTGGAAGCTCCACTTCCGGGAGAAGCAGGCAGGTTGGGAACAGAGTTCTATTCCCGGAACAGAGGTCGGATGGCGAGGAGGAGGGGCAACATATTGGGGAGGGGATTTGGGATTGTGGGGGCGGGGTGAGGGAAGGATGTGCCGGGAGGGGAGGGGAGGAACAGGGGGGAGGGAGAGGAAGGTTTCCCTCCTCCCCTCTTCCATCTGTGGATCAGGAGAGCGGGGAGGGGCTGATCCCGCAATCCAATTACAAAGTGGGGTTCCCCCCCAATGTTTACATTGCGAAATCCTTCCCTCGCCCACCCCACGCCTTGAGCCGTGCGCCCGTGCTTTAGGTATTGGTGCTCTTCAAACCAGGAATGGGGGGGGGGCGGTTAAACGACACCCCAAGGCCCCACCACAGCCTCGGACTAAGGCCAGGACAATGACCATTTGCACAGGCACTTTCTATGCACAGCAGCAAAGAGGCTCAGAAAAGCATATTGAATCCTGATGCATTCAAAGGAGAAGCGCAGGAAAGCCTTGCAGTTGGGGGGGGGGGGGTCCGAATACTATTATGGTTCTTTGGGGAAGAGGGTAGTTAAAACGTGTGGGAAAATAGGGTTACCAACGGGCAGGGTGACATGCTCATTTTTCTAAATGCCAAAGTCTCCTACTTTGTTCCAGAAATTTTTCTATTGGATTCAGACATGTGGTGTGTGTGTGTTATTAGAACATTTATTTTGTATATATTAGACCTTAAAATTCTTACAACAATTGCATATGGTTGCACAAACTTTTAACACCTCTCCCCATTTAACACAATACATTTTTCAACAGGGTCATCGATACATCGCAGCAGGAGGCCCCATAAGCTAAAGTGGTGCTTCAGGTTAAGAACAGTTTCAGGTTAAGTACAGACCTCCAGAACAAATTAAGTACTTAACCCGAAGTACATTCCGAGTATGTTTCCGAGCACAATTCAAAGTGTTGGTGCTGACCTTGAAAGTCCTAAACGGCCTCGGTCCTGCATACCTGAAGGAGCATCTCCACCCCCATCATTCACCCGGACACTGAGATCCAGCTCCGAGGGCCTTCTGGCGGTTCCCTCATTGTGAGAAGTGAGGCTACAGGGAACCAGGCAGAGGGCCTTCTCGGTAGTGGCGCCCGCCCTGTGGAACATCCTCCCATCAGATGTCAAGGAGATAAACAACTACCTGACATTCAGAAGACATCTTAAGGCATCCCTGTTCAGGGAAGTTTTTAATATGTAATGCTGTACTGTTTTTAACACTTGATTGGGAGCCGCCCAGAGTGGCTGGGGAGACTCAGCCAGATGTGCGGGGTATAAATAAATTATTATTATTATTATTATTATTATTATTATTATTATTATTATTATTATTATCACACTGTACGGCATTAAACATTAAAACACTTCGCTAAACTTCTCCAGAAATGTGCCCCTAGAAGAAATGTGCTTCCCCAGTCAGAGGCAGCTGTCCTTCTCTGGTGCTCAAGTGCTGCCGGTGGGCTTCCCAGAAGAGGCCCCTACTTGGCCCCTGGGAGGACAGGGGCCCCGTGGGCCTGATCCTGCAGGGCTCACCTGACGTTCTAATGCAGGTGAATACTCCTTTGTACTTCAGGGAGAACGGGGTTTCCCAAATTTGGGTCTCCAGCTGTTTTTGGACTATAGAACCCACCATCCCAAGCTAGCAAGACTAGGGATGAAGGGAATTGTTGGCAGGCCCTGCAGGTGGCTCTGGAAAGTGAGCCCAGCTGCATGTGACCAGGGGGGGGGGATTCCTTCCTAGATTCCAGAAGTGGCCATCACCTTTGAGTATAGGGTCAGTGCCCCTATTCCTCCAGCAGGAGCGATTGTGGGGCTTCCTTGCCCGCTTCCATTCAGCTCCGCCATTCCCAAATGGCAATTCTTCTTTAGCCATGGTGGGAGCAGACGGGCTGGAAGCTGAAGTGGCTTCCCTTTGAGTAGGCTTTGCTTCACTTTCTGCTGACCTCAGCCTCTTGGATTGTGGCCAGCTTTCCTCTTCCATTTCCCTGAATGCTGAGCAGTGTTGGATGTGTGGGGAAGTGAAATTCACTCCATAACTTTTCTGCAGGGTTCCCTCCGCAGCACAGAAGGATGGGGGGAGGGAGGAACACATAGTAATAAATGAGCACTCCTGTGAATGGAGAGAAGCAGAAAGTGGAGTCCCCTATAGATCAGTATCGGGACCCATGGCTTTTCAACTTGTTCATAAATGATCTAGAGTTAGGAGTGAGCAGGGAGGGGGCAAGGTTTGCTGATGGCAGTAAATTGTCCAGGAGTGTTCAAACAAAGACAGAATACAAGGAGCTCCAAAAAGAGCTCTCCAAACGGGGATTGGGCTGAAAATACAGTTCATTGTCAACAAGATTAAAGTGATGCATGTTGGGGGGCAGGGAAACACCCTCTTAATATCGTGTGCAGGATCATGGGGTCTGAACCATTCTGCTCCCTTTTCTCCCTCTTTCTGATCATTGCCATCCCACCACCAGTCCCCAGGATCTGAGTCTTCTTCACTAAAGAGCACTAAAATCAGTATGATAGTAATATACACTGTGGTCCTCTGGCAGGAAGACTCCCTAGCAGCATGATTGACTGATAACTTCAGGGAATATGGAAAAGTACTATCTTCTCCAAACCCCAGAATAAGCAGGAGCTCTGGGATTCCTCCAGGGGGTTCATGAGTGAAGATGGGCCCCCCAGGAGACTTCCCTGGTTCCTGTAGCCCCTTCTTCCCCATCCTACAAATAGGCTTGGGGGGAAATCTCCCATTCGATTTCAGTATTTCAATTTTTTTTCAGTATGCGCAGTGGACAGGGATGAAGTTCTGTTGAAGAAGAAGTGCTTGAAGATCATGCAGTGGTGGAGGTGACAGAGTTTGGTGCAAAAACCATCTTGCATGCTTGAGTAGAGCAGCTCCAGGGCATGAGCTAAGTAGCAGCAGGGTAGGGGCCACGTGTAGAGCAAGTCCCACACTTAGGTCAAAAACACACACAGGGGCAGCAGGACTTCTTCAGTAATAGTTTACTGAGCTTTCAAAGCATACAGTTCTCACTGGGACCCCAGTGAGGCACAAACCTTAGCTCCTGAGAACAAATCCAGTTTCAGCAGTAAAAAAATACACCACACAGGATATCTAAGTCAGGCAGACACACCAGCAGAAGGGAGCAAGGGAGGAAAGAGGAGGAGCTTCACGAAGCAAAGCTTTCTGCTGGCTTCTTCCAGGCAAACATGAAACACAAAAACACACTGTGATCTATGGTGTATTGCCGTATCAGTTGCTTTTTGGTTTGTTTTTTTGTCCCCCCCCCCAAAAAAATAATATTCATCTTATAACACAAATAAAGAACACAAACAGAAAAACGAACAATAGAAACAAATTCTTGTCATATCCTTATTTTCCTATACATTGTGAAGTGGGCTTCCCCACTTATCTGATTTTCATTTTACTTGTTTACTTGTTTTTTAAAGGTTCTCGTGATGCGTCAGGGAGTGGTCTGAAGTGGAGTATGGGGGAATCCATTCTCAGGCAGATCAGCTTTCCTGGGAGCTGGAGGGGGGGGAATTGACCCTCCTCTTTTCCAGTGGTCTCAGAAGCAGGGAGAGACACCGATACAGAGCAGATTAGACAGGAGTTACCTAGCTAAGAGAAAAGGACAAGAGAAACAGACTCAGCTGGACCTGAAGCAGGAATACGGATTTCTTCTGAGTTCCTTACTGTGAAGAAGAGTGGACTCTGAGGGGAACTTGTCCCACACTCCATACATCTAAATGCGTTCTCCCTTGTGAGAGTCCCTAGATGTTTCTTAAACATTCCATTATAATTAAATCACTTTCTGTAATCTTTCCATTTAAACTGCTTCTCCTCATTTCTGCTGATGGTTTGTAGGGGTTGTATACAGTGGTGCCCCGCAAGATGAATGCCTCGCAAGACGAAAAACTCGCTAGACGAAAGAGTTTTCCGTTTTTGAGGTGCTTCGCAAAACGAATTTCCCTATGGGCTTGCTTCACAAGACGAAAATGTCTTGCAAGTTCTAAGCCACTAATAGTGCTAATCCGCTAACCGCCGTGCTTCGCAAGACGAAAAAACCCCAAGACGAAGAGAGTCACGGAACGGATTAATTTCGTCTTGTGAGGCACCACTGTACCTCCCACTAACTTCCTTACATTCATATGGTTTGTCTCTTGTGTGAGTTTGTTAATGTAAATCAAGGGGTCCACTCTGACTGAAGCTCCTTCCAGAGGCCAAACATTTAAATGGCTTCTCCGATGTGGGTCTGCTGATGTTTTCTAAAACTTCCACTGTGCCTGAAGCTCTTTCCGCACTCAATGCATTTAAATGGTTTCTCCCCTGTGTGAGTCCGTTGATGTGTTCTAAGGGCTCCATTATCACGAAAGTTCTTTCCGCACTCCATACATTTACATGGTTTCTCCCCTGTGTGAATCCGCTGGTGTCTTCTAAGGGTTTCATTGAAACTAAGGCACTTTCCACATTCCATACATTCATATGGTTTTTCGCCCGTGTGAGTACGCTGGTGTAATTTAAGGTTTGTATTCTTACTAAAGCTCTTTCCACACTCCATGCATTTATATGGTTTCTCCCCTGTGTGAGTTCGCTGGTGTATATTGAGGTGTCCACTCTGACTGAAGCTCTTTCCACATTCCATACATTTATATGGTTTCTCCCCTGCGTGAATCCGCTGGTGTAATTTAAGGTCTCCATTCTGACTGAAGAACTTTCCGCACTCCAGGCATTCAAATGGTTTCTCCCCTGTGTGAATCCGTTGATGTATTCTAAGGCTTCCATTCTGACTGAAGCTCTTTCCGCACTCCATACATTTATGTGGTTTCTCCCCTTTGTGAATCCATTGATGTATTCTAAGGCTTCCATTTTGACTAAAGCTCTTTCCACACTCCATACATTTATATAGTTTCTGCCCTGTATGAGTCCGTTGATGTGTTCTAAGGTTTCCATTATTAGTAAAGCTCTTTCCACACTCCATACATTTATATGGTTTCTCCCCTGTGTGAGTTCGCTGGTGTATATTGAGGTGTCCACTATGACTGAAGCATTTTCCACACTCCATACATTTAAATGGTTTCTCCCCTGTGTGAGTCCTCTGATGTGTTCTAAGTGTATTTCTCCAACTGAAGCTCTTTCCACAATCGAGACATTTAAAAGGTATTTTCCCTGTGTGAAATTGTTGATGTAAACTTAAGTGTCCATGTTGAGTGAAGTTCTTCCCACACTCCCTGCATTGGAATCCTTTCTTGCCCATGTGAGTCCGCTGATGTGTTCTACGTTTTCCACTATCTGTGAAACTTTTCCCACACTCCATACCTTTAAATGGTTTCTCCCCTTCTTGAGATCGCTGATGTGAACTATGTGTGCTCATTCAGTGAAGCATATTCCACATTTCACACATTTTAATGTCTATACATAATGAAACAAAAGTGCCCCATCCCTCAGAATTCTGACTGCCTTCTCCATCTCCTTCTTCAGAGTGGGAGGAAAGGAAATCCTGTTTGGGTTTCAAGGAAGAGAAGAAAGGGGAAGAGAACACATTAAGCGCCATTAGCACCTTCTCTTATTTCAGCAACTCCTACATTCCCCTGCTTCCTACCCATGTTCCCAGTTTTTAGGAAATGAAGATGCAATGTCACCAAATGATAGTAATGCATCAGCAACCTTTCATAATCCTCAGTCATCGTTAATAAAGCAGCATTATCTTGGAATACAGCCTTTTCAAATTGTTTCCTCAAAGGAAAGCCAGCTGATCTCTTTCCATGAAAAGGCCCTCTCTTTCCATGGTTCATCATTCCTTTGGACATTCCCCATCCTCTGCATCATAATCCTCCATCCACCTATATGTCTCCATGAATTACCTGCACAGTCCCATTGGTCTCAGGAGGTCCATATGAACCATTTTGTGAGACTCAGGTCTTCGTCTTTTCCAGGGACTGTGGTCTGGGTCAGTCAGAGAACTAGTGACAAGGCTTGGTGCTTGGGGTCAGCTGAATGGGTGCTCAGGGAAGCTCCTGTTCTTGGAACTGGACCTCAGTCTACATGCTTCTCATTCCATGGAGAGAGCAGAAGCAGCAGCAGAAGGAAAGCAGCTGGCAAATGGGAATCCCGGACGGAAACACCCCCCCCCCCATTGCTCCTTATAATAATGATGTGCTGCCTGATCTTGTGCCCGTCTCCTGACACAGGACTATCCTAATCTGGCACTGAAAAAGCTGGATATTAAAGGCAAATGGATAACTGTACTTAGTGGAAATTTCATCTTTGAATATGTAGTGCTGATTCATTAACAACCTGAAATAGTGTTATTTCTTGAGATATTAATTTATTCCTGATCTGTCTTAAATATTATAATTATAGGATGTCTTGGGTGTTGAATTGTTTCTTTAAATGTAAAGGTTCATCATTGTTCCACCCGATGTGTATGTCTTTAAGGGGCCAGAGAAAGGGCTAGAGCAAGATAATGAGACCCAGCTTTACAACTGTGAAACATAGCAGGTGCTGCTGAGTTGTATTTGATTAAGGTGTGTCGGCATTTGGGTGTAGTATATAAGGAGCAGCACCTAGCTCTCCCATTACCCCGGGGGATGGGTTGGTGGTTGGGTCTGGTTTGTTGTTGATGTATGTAGTGTAAATGGAGTTTTTGCTTTTGTGATTAAAACCTTGTTTGTTATTTTTGAGTCCCTTTTTAATGCATGGTCTCCCCAGCAAGCTCTCTGCAGCGCTACCATACTGCAAATAGCCAACATTGGGGTGTTAGGGGAGCAGTAGTACTTTTGTTGGAGGAAATGTAGTCTACCTTCTGGAGTACTTTTTCCACCATTGGTCTCTACCCTCCACTCAGCTCTCACCTGTGGCTTCCAGAAGCTGTCAGCATGCAAAATGGGCAGCAATCCCAGGAACGGCTTCCACTGACCGGCTAAACCAGGTGAGGACACTTGATGGGTCTCAAATCCTTGGTGGGCTGGGGAATTCTGGAAAACAGAAGCGCTATTTACATCATACATCACTGTAAAGTTATTCAAAATATTTGTCTTTTGATGAAAAGACCACCAATTATCCAATGGCCCCTTCAAAGCTAATGAACGTCTTGTGCCTGGAGCTTTTGTGGGCTGCAGGACCAGGAAAGCTTCTACCACCATTATCCTTCCAATTGGGATTCAGGTCTCATAATGGGATGGAAACTGCCCTGGTTGCACTGCTTGATGATTTCCGATGGGCTAGAGACCAAGGGGAAAGCTGTTTCCTGGTTCTGCTGGATCTCTCAGCGGCTTTGGAGACCTTTGACCATGGTATCCTTCTGGACCCTCTAGGGGAGCTGGGGGCCCTGCTATGCAGTGGTTCCCCTCCTTCCTCCTGGGCCATGTCCAGAAAGTGGTGTTCGGGGATGAGTGTTCAGACCCCTGGGCTCTCACTTGTGGGGTACCTCAGGGCTCCTCCTTCTCCCCATGCTTTTTAATATCTATATGAAGACACTGGGAGAGATCTTCAGGGGGTTTGGGCTGGGTGTTCCCCAGTATGTGGATGATACCCAGCTCTTCCTCTCTTTTAAATTGGAACCAGTGAAGGCAGTGAAGGTCCTGTGTGAGTTTCTGGAGGCAGTTAGAGGATGGATGGCGGATAACAGATTGAGGCTGAATCTTGACAAGGCAGAAATACTGTCCCAGGTGGAAAGGGGGCAGGCAGGTGTGAGAGACTCCCTTGACCCGATGGGGGTAACTGCCCCAAAAGGACCAGGTGCACAACCTGGGGGTCATTTAGGACTCACAACTGTCCATGTAGGCACAGGTCAATTCTGTGTCCAGGGCAGCTGTCTGCCAGTTCCATCTGGTATGCAGGATGAGACCCTACCTGACAGCACACTGTCTCTCCAGAGTGGTGCATGCTCTGGTGATCTCCCGCTTGGACTACTGCCATGTGCTACATGGGGCTACCTTTGGAGGTGACTCGTAAACTGCAACTAATCCAGAATGCGGCAGCTGGACAACAGAATGGGAGCAGCCGCTGAGACAACATAACACCAGTCCGAAAGGATCTTCACTGACTCCCAGTACATTTCTGAGCACAATTCACATTGTTGGTGATGACCTTTAATTTGTCTCCACCCCCATCACTCAGTCTGTACACTGAGGTCCTCCTTCAAGGGTCTTCTGCTGGTTGAACCCCCCCCCCATGAGAAGCGAAGTTACAGGGAAGCAGGCAAAGGGCAAGGAAAGGGGCAACTATCTGACATTTAGAAGACAGCTGAAGGCAGCCCTGTATCGGGAAGTTTTTAATGTCTGATGTTTTGCTGTCTTTTATATGTACTGTAAGCTGCCCAGAGTGGCTAGTGAAACCCAGCCAGATTGGCAGCATATAAATACTATCATTCTTATTATATTGTTATTGTTTTGTAGTTATTTTGGAATTCGTACTGCAATATCAGCTAACGAAATGTTATGGGTGGAGAGAATCACAGGGCTGCCGTAAACTGTAATCCCACCCATAACTTGTCATTCACATACAGTCTGTAAATTTGGGGAGGTCGCACACCTCACTTGTGCTAATACTGGCAGTCTTTGGCCTGTATAGGCACACCTTGTATGTAGAGCCTCCAGCCACAGGCACTGTCTATCATGAAAATGGGTCCTTTGACTGGGAAGAATCTCAGCTTGTCAGTCACTCTGACACTGCCTTCAAAGAATAAGAGGAACAGAAATGCTTTTGAGGTGCAACTTCTATATGAATCCTGCGAGGCATTCCATGGACTCTGCACCCCTGTTTCTGATGACAGATGTACATTTCCCTCATCCTCAATGAAGTAGGCATTGGAAAAGACAATAAAAATGGAATGCTGAGAGAGAGGAAAAGGTTTCTGGCTGTTTCCTGGTGGGATTGCGGAAACAGAGAACGGCTTCTGAAAAGGGCTCTCCCCTCCCCTCTTCCTCTCGGGATTTGAACTGCTGCGTCTGGACAGGGCAGGTGTTTATGCGGTGGGAAGAGCATGGAGCTTGCTGGAAGGAAGGGGTGGGGGGACTGGACCCCACACTTTCCAGGGATCCCTCTCTGGTCGCCTTGAAGGGGTGGCCGATTCCTGGGCGGGAGGGAGAAGGCAAGGCGGCCCCTCCGGAGATTCCCCGCGTCCGCCACGCGGACCTATATGCAACCTTTGCTTTGTACTTGTGTTAAACAATCAGCAACAAGCACATATGTGGCAATGCTGTAATATTCAATAAAAGGGACTCCCCGAGACATGCTCGAGAGGATGCCTCCCATCTATGACACAACCACTCGTCTGTCGTTTATTTCAACCCAACACGGACCCCTCCCTACAGACTGGTCTTCCTTTCCCTCTCTCATTGCTGCCCTTCCCTGCCCCACGGATGCTCCCCCCGACTTCCTCGACCCCCTCCCTCTTTCATTGAGTCTCCCCTGCACCCAGAGGCTGCCTTGGCGCGCCCCATCTCTCCATTAAGAGCACCCCCCCCAACACGAGCCACACGGGGGTCTCTATCCAGGCGTCCCTCGCGCCCGTTAACCCTTTCATGGCCCGCCTTTCTCCGTGCAGATCCCACAGGGCCCCAGGGATGCCTGTGCGGGGGAAACGGGGCAAGGAGGCCTTCGTGGGGACCCCCTGGGTGGGGGTCCCATGTCCGCCGCTGCCAAGGCGCCTAAGGGGCCCACGAAATATGCTTTGGGGAGCTGGCGGGGGTCTCTGGGTCCTTTTCTCCCCTCCCCCCGCGACCGCATTACCTCTTTGTCCTCGCTCCAGATTCTCCTTTCCTTTCCTGCAACATCCACGGGGGGGGGATCTACCTGCCGCCCCTCCTCCCCTTTCCGAAAGCGCGCGCCCCTAGAGCTGCGGGGCAGAGCAGCAATCCGGCGCAGAAGCTCCACTTCCAGGAGAAGCAGGCAGTTTGGGAGGAGGGCTCACCCCCCCCCCCATTCCCGGAACAGAGGTCGGATGGCGAAGAGGAGGAGCAACATATTGGGGAGGGGATTTGGGGTTGTGGGGGCGGGGTGAGAGGAGGATGTGCCGGGAGGGGAGGGGAGGAACAGGGGGGAGGGAGAGGAAGGTTTTTCCTCTCCCCTCTTCCTCCTGTAGATCAGGAGAGCGGGGGAGGGGCTGATGCTGGCAATCCAATTACAAATTGGGGTCCCCCACCCCACAATGTTTACATTGCAAAATCCTTCCCTCGCCCACCCCACGCCTTGAGCCGTGCGCCCGTGCTTTAGGAATTGGTGCTCTTCAAACCAGGAAGGGGGGACAGTTATACGACTCCCCCAAAACCCCAAGTCCCCACCACAGGCTCTGACTAAGGCCATGACAATGACCGTGGACACAGACACCTTCCATGCACAACAGCAAAGAGACTTAGAAAAGCAGCCTATACAACTGTAGCAAGAAGCGGATACCATGAATCGTACCTTGTCCTCCGAGTATCCAATATAGAAAACTGTAGAAACGTCAAATACCGGTAATCGCCCCAATTCAACGGTTTGATCGATTTCCTGGTTCCCACGACTAATGACTCCTCTGGAATTCGGGGATCTCGGGCTCCCCCTGACTCCATAATCCCTTAGGAGGCAGGAGGCGATGCAGGGCAGCACATGCCCCAGGCAGAAATCCATCGGATTATGGATTATTCTGGTACTTTGGGGAAAAGGTGTGGGAAACTGGGGCTGTTGACAGGGCTGGGTGACGGGTCCATGTTTCTGAATGCCAAAGACTCCTACTTTGTGACAAATCTGTGATGCATCAAAGATGCTGTGGAAAAATGTATTGTGGGAAATGGGGAGAAGTCTTAAAAATTCATGCAACCATCTTCTCGGGGTTCCTACTCTTGGTGTGTTTGAACCTTGTTGCAACAAATAAAGATCAGGTCAACTGACCGCCCTTTGCTTCTTTAACTTGGCTGGAGACTCCTTCTTTTGCTGACCGGAGGGACCCCCGGGGAGTGGCACCCTTACGAACTGGGCAGCGGAGTAAATCAGCACCCCGGGATATTTTCCTTCTCAACTCGTTCCCACCTGAGCCTCACCCCCTTACCAGGCACAACACAATGTGACAGGAGTGTGACTCCTGCCCTCAACAAACAAAATAGCTCCCCCTCCCCCCACTGGAGCAAAGCAACCCTGGGGTGCTGAGGTCCCCCAGTCCTTGGAATGAAAAGGGGAGGGGCTCGGGAAACCTTCCGGGAGCAGGCGGGGAGGGGGCTGCCCAGGCTCCAGAAGTTCATTCTCAGTTATTCCTCCCCCACCCCCTCCTCCTGCCTCTCCTCCTTTCCTACAGCTTCTTCACTTGTGGGGAAGCTGTGGCCCTTGCACAGGGGCCCCTTGGGCCTGATCCTGCAGGGCTTACCTGGCATTCCTCCAGATGCAGGTGAGCCCTCCTTTCTCCTTCAAGGTGAACAGGGTTTCCCAAATTTGGGTCTCCAGCTGTTTTCGGACTACAGCTGACATCACCCCTAGCTAGCAAGACCAGTGGTCAGGGATGATGGTGGAAAAGATTGTAAAACAGCTCCTTCTCCTTACGGGATGCACGAGGAGCCCGTCTAGGAAACAGTCGGTCTCCCAACAGTCAGAGAAACTAACAGAGACCAACCAAAGTAACGCTGGATCAAAGCGGCTGCTATGCCTGATCTTTTATTAAGGTAAGAAAGGTAAAGGACCCCTGGATGGTTAACTCCAGTCAAAGATGACTATGGGGTTGCAGTTCTCATCTCGCTTTCGGGCTGAGGGAACTGGCGTTTGTCCACAGACAGCTTCCTGGTCATGTGGCCTGCAGGACTAAACCACTTCTGGTGCATGACAAAAACCAGAGTGCACAGAAACACCGTTTACCTTCCCACCACCTATTTATCTACTTGCACTGGTGTGCTTTCAGACTGCTAGGTTGGCAGGAGCCGGAGCAGAGCAACGGGAGCTCACTCCGGTGTGGGAATTCAAACTGCCAACCTTCCGATCAGCAAGACCATGAGGCACTGTGGTTGAGACCACAGCGCCACCCACATCCCCCCTGATCTTTTATTAATAGACCTTCTGCAGCAGGGTCTGAAGCCACTCACGCAGGAGGAAGGGGGGAACTCTGAACAAAAGAAAGACCATACTTTTATAAATTTCCACCCCACCGTTTCCCACCCTTGTAGATCTGTCATGGAGGACGTCAGGAAGGAGGTGCCGCAGGGTGAGGTTACAGGTGAGGATCGTTTGTGAAGTGGATGGTGATAGTGACATTATTCATGCGTTTGCAAAGTACCTGGTGCTGGGGCCTGGGCTGCACCCATTCTGTTAATGGCTGTCCCTTTTGTGATGCTGCAGGAATGGACAGAGGAAACAGCATTGGAAGCAACAAGCAGTGCATGTATGGGCGTTCACAGTTCCCACTGTTGTGCTAAGATGTGTGGAATGTGATCCATCAGAAGCTGTACAAGTCAATCTGAGACAGACTGAATTGTATAATAGTGAGAAGCTCACACGAGCCTGCAACCAGCTATCTGCTGTGCATGTAAAAAGGGGAATGCGCTCTGCTTCATAAAGGAAATTGCTGCCGCAAGTTTGGAAGGATATTAACAAACAATATATCCTCTCCTGCCACCCTGAACATTCCCACAAGATGCTCCCATCTTTGTGTCAGATTGGAACTCTTACTGGGAGAAGTCAGTCTTTATTTGTGAATGGCTGTTACTTTGTTTGAAGAATGGTTTATTCAATAAAAGTGTCTTAGTCATGAATGGGTGTTTTTTTATATACTGTAGACCCAGTAGACGGCAGTGTGGAGTTGTCTATACTGGGTCTGTCATGACAGCAACAGTTACACTTTGTTCCATGTATTTTGTACAAAGTTTTACAAAGTCTGTTTCTGTAGCACATTCAAAGCATTACACAGTACGTTTGTGGTATCAACATGACCACGTTAGAGGCAAGGCTTTACACTTTTGGGACTATAATGTATATCTTTTCTTAATAACAATCACAGAAACATAACAGAGAATCCGCCTCCTTTTCCATAGACAGTACATCAATGGGAATTCTAGTCAGGCTTTCGAGGTGGCTCTGGCAAGTGAGCCCAGCTGCATGTGACAAGGGTGGGGAGGAATTCCTTCCTGTCAATCAGCTTTGAGTATAGGGGTGAGTCACCCTATTCCTCTGGCAGGAGTGATAGTGGGGCTTCCTTGCCCGCTTCCATTCAGCTCTGCCATCCCCAAATGGCAAGTCTCCTTCAGCCCTTGTGGGAGGGGACAGGCTGGAAGCTGAAGGGCTTCCCTTGGAGTAGACTTTGCTTCGCTGTCTGTTGACCTCAATCTCTGTATTTTTAATGTTCTGTTGGGTACCTGCAGCTCCTCATTCTCCCTCTTGCAATAAGGCTTGGGGGACTATCTCCCAATAAATTACATTATTTTAAGTTTTCTTCAGAATGTGCAGGGGGCAGGGATGAAGTTCTGGTGAAGAAGCAGTGTTTGGAGATCATGCGGTGGTGGGGGTGAAAGAGTTTGGTGCAAAAACCAGTCACACACAGATGCACCCGTCTTGCATGCTTGAGTAGAGCAACTCCAGGGCACGAGCCAAGTATCAGCATACTGAGCTTTCAAAGCATACAGTTCTCACTGGGTCCCCAGTGAGGCACAAAACTTTGCTCCTGAGAGCAAATCCAGTTTCAGCAGAAAAAAATTACAGCACACAGGATATCTAAGTCAGGCACACAATCCGGCAGAAGGGAGCAAGGGAGGAAAGAGGCTGGAAGGATACAGGGCAATGGATGTGTGTGTTTCAATTCCTGTCGTCTGGGAGAGAAGTCAGCAGTGTAGCATCTGCAGGGACTTCACGAAGAAAAGCTTTCTGCCGGCTGCTTCCAGGCACATCCCAAAATACACACTGCGATTCGCAGTGTATTGACATATCAATTGTTTTTCACAGGTTATCGGGATATGGTCTAGAAACCAGCATTGGATAAGATATCAATATATCGCCCAGCCCTAATCCTCACCCACCACCAGCAATCCATAATCACCCTCTCCCCTTCTCTATCAAAAGGTAAGCTAAAGGTAAAGGGACCCCTGACCATTAGGTCCAGTCGTGACCAACTCTGGGGTTGCGGCGCTCATCTCGCTTTGCTGGCCGAGGGAGCCGGCATACAGCTTCTGGGTCATGTGGCCAGCATGACTAAGCCCCTTCTGGTGAACCAGAACAGCACACGGAAAGACCGTTTACCTTCCCACCTGAGTGGTACCTATTTATCTACTTGCACTTTGACATACTTTTGAACTGCTAGGTTAGCAGGAGCAAGGACCGAGTAATCAGAGATCACCCTGTCACGGGGATTCAAACCATGGGCCTATGTTTTAACCCACAGTGCCACCCGCGTCCCTGTCAAAAGGTACTTTATATCTAAAATTATTCTCACTATTGTGAGACATTACCTTCATTTAAAGAAATACAGCACACAGGTACACGTACCAGCAGAAGGGAGCAAGGGAGGCAAGAGGCTGGAACGACACAGGGCAATGTGTTTTGTCAGGGAATGGTCTGAAGCCGAATATTGGGGAATCCATTCTCAAGGAGATCAGCTTTCCTCAGAAGAAGAGATGGAGGGGGAGAAACGCCCCCCTCGTTTCCAGTGGTCTCAGAAGCAGGGAGAGAAACAGACACAGAGCAGATTAGACAGGAGTTACCCAGTTTGAGATAATGACAACACTCAGCTGGGCCCTGAAGCCGGATCTCCTCTGAGTTCATTGCTGTGAAGAAGAGGGGACTCTGAGAGGAACATGTCCCGCACTCCATACATCTAAATGGGTTCTCCCATCTGAGACTCCCTTGATGTTTCTTAAACACTCCATTATAACTAAAGCACTTTCTGTAATCCTTCCATTTAAACTGCTTCTCTGCTTTGAGTTTGTTGATGGTTTGTCGGGTTTCAACTCTTAAAGTTCTTCCTGTCCATGAGTCTGTTGATCATAGAATCATAGACTCACAGAGCTGGAATAGACCACAAGGGTCATCGAGTCCAACTCCCTGCCAAGCAGGAAAATGTAGGACCTCCCCTAGGACTGAACCTTTATTTCCTTTCCTGAAATTTGTATGGTTTGTCTCTTGGGTGCGTTTGTTGGCGTAAATTAAAGGGTTCCACTCTGACTGAAGCTCCTTCCGCACGCCATAGATTTAAATGGTTTCTCCCATGTGTGTCTGCTGATGTTTTCTAAGATTTCCACTTTGACTGAAGCTCTTCCCACACTCCAGGCATTCAAATGGTTGCTCCGCTGTGTGAGTCCGTTGATGTCTTCTAAGGCTTCCACTATGAAGAAAGCTCTTTCCACACTCCATACATTTAAATGGTTTCTCCCCAGTGTGAGTCCGTAGATGAATACTGAGGTGTCCACTCTGACTGAAGCTCTTTCCGCACTCCATACATTTAAATGGTTTCTCCCCTGTGTGAGTCCGTTGATGTGTTCTAAGGGATGCATTGTAATTAAAGCTCTTTCCACACTCCATGCATTCATATGGTTTTTCAGCTGTATAAGTCCGCTGGTGTAATTTAAGGCTTCCATTCTGACGAAAGCTCTTTCCGCACTCCATACATTTATATCGTTTCTCCCCTGTGTGAGTCCGTTGATGTTTTCTAAGATTTCCACTTTGACTGAAGCTCTTCCCACACTCCAGGCATTCATATGGTTTTTCACCTGTATGAGTCCGCTGGTGTAATTTAAGGTTTCCATTCTTACTGAAGCTCTTTCCACACTCCATACATTTATATGGTTTCTCCCCTGTGTGAGTCTGTTGATGTATATTGAGGTGTCCACTCTGACTGAAGATCTTTCCACACTCCAGGCATTCAAATGGTTTCTCCGCTGTGTGAGTCCGTTGATGATTTCTAAAGCTTCCATTATGATGAAAGCTCTTACCGCACTCCATACATTTAAATGGTTTCTCACCTGTGTGAGTCCGTAGATGAATAATGAGGAGTCCACTCTGACTGAAGCTCTTTCCGCACTCCATACATTTAAATGGTTTCTCCCCTGTGTGAGTCCGTTGATGTGTTCTAAGGCTTCCATTCTCACTGAAGCACTTTCCACACTCCATGCATTCATATGGTTTTTCACCTGTATGAGTCCGCTGGTGTAATTTAAGGTATCCACTCTGACTGAAGCTCTTTTCGCACTCCATACATTTATATCGTTTCTCCCCTGTGTGAGTCCGTTGATGTGTTCTAAGGGATGAATTGGAATTAAAGCTCTTTCCACACTCCATGCATTCATATGGTTTTTCACCTGTATGAGTCCGCTGGTGTAATTTAAGGTGTTCATGCTGACTGAAGCTCTTTCCGCACTCTATGCATTTAAAAGGTTTTTCACCCGTGTGAGTCCGTTGATGTCTTCTAAGGACGCCATTCTGACTGAAGCTCTTTCCGCACTCCATACATTTAAATGGTTTTTCCGCTGTGTGAATCCATTGATGTGCTCTAAGCCTTCCATTATCAGTAAAGCTCTTTCCACACTGCATACATTTATATGGTTTTTCCCCTGTGTGAGTCCTTTGATGTGTTTTAAGCCTTCCATTTTTACTAAAGCTCTTTCCGCACTCCATACATTTATATGGTTTCTCCCCTGTGTGAGTCCATTGATGACATCTAAGGTCTCCATTCTGACTGAAGCTCTTTCCGCACTCCATACATTTATATGGTTTCTCCCCTGTGTGAGTTTGAAGATGAATATTGAAGTGTCCACTCTGACTGAAGCTCTTTCCGCACTCCATACATTTATATGGTTTCTCCCCTGTGTGGGTCCGTTGATGTATTCTAAGGTCTCCATTCTGACTGAAGCTCTTTCCGCACTCCATACATTTACATGGTTTCTCCCCTGTGTGAGTTTGTAGATGAATATTGAAGTGTCCACTCTGACTGAAGCTCTTTCCACACTCTAGGCATTTAAAAGGTTTTTCACCCGTGTGAGTCCGTTTGTGCTGTTTAAGCTCTCCACTCTGACAGAAGCTCTTTCCGCACTCCATACATTTATATGGTTTCTCCCCTGTGTGAGTCCGTTTGTGCTGTTTAAGGTGTCCACTCTGATGGAAGCTCTTTCCGCACGCCATACATTTATATGGTTTCTCCCCTGAGTGAGTCCGTTGATGTATTCTAAGTTTTCCATTTACCCTAAAGCTCTTTCCACACTCCATACATTTAAAAGGTTTTTCACCCGTGTGAGTCCGTTGATGTGTTCTAAGGCTTCCATTGAAACTGAAGCTCTTTCCGCACTCCATACATTTAAATGGTTTTTCCTGTTGGAGGTCGTTGATGTGAGCTATGTATGCTCATTCAGTGAAGCATATTCCACATTTGACACATTTTAATTTCTCTTCCTAATTAAACTGAAGGTGCCCGATCCCCTGAAGTTGTGACTGTCTTCTCCTTCACCTTCTTCAGAGTGGGAGGAAAGAAAATCCTGTTTGGGTTTCAAGGAAGAGAACAAAGGAAAAGAGAGCACATCAGATGCCATTAGCACCACCTCATATTTCAACATATCCTACATTTCCCCGCATCCTACCCTTGTTCCAAATTTTTAGGAAATGAAAATGCAATGTCATCAAATGATAGCAATGCATCAGCAACCTTTCATAATCCTCAATCAGCAGCATGATAAAGCAGCATGATATTGGAATGCAGACTTTTCAAACAATTGTTTCCTCACCAGGAAAGGCAGCTGCTCTCTTTCCATGAAAAGGCCCTCTCTTTCTCTGGTCCATCGTTCCTTTGGACATTTCCCATCCTCTGCAACATAATCGTCCATCCACCTCTGTCTCTTAATGAATCACCTGCACAGTCCCATTGGCCTCAGGAGGTCCATATGGACTATTATGTGAGACCTAGGTCTATGCCTTTTCCAGGGACTGTGGTCTGGGTTAGTCAGAGAACTAGTGACAAGTCTTGGTGCTTCGGGTCAGCTGAATGGGTGCTCAGGGAAGCTCCTGTTCTTGGAGATGGACCTCCGTCTAGATGCCTTGCATTGCATGGAAAGAGAAGGAGAAGAAGGAAAGCAGCTGACGCATGGGAATCCCAGACGGAGAAACTCACCCCCATTGCTCCTTATAATAATGAGGTGCAGCCTGATCTTTTCCTGTCTCCTGAATCAGGACTATCCTAAAATGACACTTACAAATCTGAATACTAAAGGCAAATAGATAACTGTACTTAATGGAAACTTCATCCTTGAATATGTAGTATTGATTCATTAACAGCCTGAAGTTATGTTGTTTCTTGAAAAATAAATTTATTCCTGATCTGTCTTAAATATCATAATTATAGGATGGCTTGGGGTGTTAGGGGAGCGGTAGTACCTTTGGTGGGCGACATGTAGTCCACCTTGTGGGGTAATTTTTCCACCATTGGTCCCCACCCTGCACTCAGCTCTCACCTGTGGCTTCCAGAAGCTGTCGGCATGCAACAGAGGCAGCGATCCAAGCAACAGCTTCAATGGGCTGGCTAAACCAGGTGAGGATATCTGCTGGGTCTCAAATTCTTGGTGGGTTGGGGAATTCTGCTGCAGGTGAAGGCAGACCCTGGTGGATGGAGAGGAGGAGAACAACAGTGAATCCCACAGTCAAAAAGGCAGATTCCGCCCATGCTGCAGAGGAAAGTGAAGGGCTGATGTGATTGTCAACCGGGGAAGGAAGCCCATCGAGAAGGAAAACTCCGATCCTAAACCTTCACTGCCTTGTGAGTTATCTTCAGGAGAAGAGAAGGCTATGGGGGGAAACCTACACAAATCCAGAATGGACTCTCTAAGACGTTTGGATGGTGTCCTGCACACCTCCTTCCAGCATCTCCGATGGCCCCTTGAAAGCTAATGAAAGTCTTGGGCATGGAGCTTTTGGAGGGGCAGGACCAGGAAAGCTTCTGCCACCATTATCCTTCCAATTCGGATTCAGGCCTCATCATGGGACGGAAACTGCCCTGGTTGTGCTGCTTGATGATCTCCAATGGGCTAGAGACCAAGGGGAAAAAAGCTCTTTCCTGGTTCTGCTGGATCTCTCAGCGGCTTTGGAGACCTTTGGCCATGGTGTCCTACTGGACCCTCTAGGGGAGCTAGGGGCACAGCTGTGCAGTGGTTCCCCTCCTTCCTCCTGGGCCATGTCCAGAAGGTGGTGTTGGGGGATGAGTGTTCAGACCTCTGGGCTCTCACTTGTGGGGTTCCTGAGGGCTCCATCCTCTCCCCCATGCTTTTTAATATCTATATGAAGACGCTGGGAGAGATCATCAGGGGGTTTGTGTTGGGTGTTCCCTGGTATGTGGATGATACCAAGCTCTGCCTCTCTTTTAAATTGGAAACAGTGATGGTACTGTATGAGTGTCTGGAGGCAGTTGAAGGATGGATGGTGGCTAACAGATTGAGGTTGAATCTTGACAAGACAGAAATACTGTCCCAGGGGGAAAGGGGGCAGGCAGGTGTGGGAGACGCCCTAGACCTGATGTAGGTAACTGTGCCCCAAAAGGACCAGGTGCACAACCTGGGGGTCATTTTGGACTCAAAGCTGTCCATGGAGGCACAGGTCAATTCTGCGTCCAGGGCAGTTGTCTGCCAGCTCCATCTGGTAGGCTGGCTGAGACCCTCCATGCCTGGAGACTGTCTCCCCAGAGTGGTGCATATTCTTTTGATCTCCCGCTTGGAGTACTGCCATGTGCTACATGGGGCCATCTTTGAAGGTAACTTGTAAACTGCAACTAATCCAGAATGTGGCAGCTAGAGAACAGAATGGGAGCAGCCGCTGAGACCACATAACAGCAGTCTGAAAGGATCTTCACTGACTCCCAGTACATTTCTGAGCACAATTCACATTGTTGGTGCTGACCTTTAAATTGTTGTGGTTGCATTTTTCAGGCATAGATTCCTGTTATGCCTTCAGTCACAAATTTATTTGCTGAAGGGATTTTTTGCTGTCTCTGAGCTTTATTTCCTACTCTGCTAATTGTATGTCGGACTTGCTCTGGAGATCATTGTGGAGCAGCAAGATCATTGACCTAAAGCCCTACAGCCTCACTCTCGATAGACCTGAAGGAGTGTCTCCACCCCCATCACTCAGTCTGTACACTGAGGTCCTCCTTCGAGGGTCTTCTGCTGGTTCAAAACACCCCGTGAGAAGCGAAGTTACACGTAAGCAGGCATAGGGCAAGGAAATGGGCAACTATCTGACATTTAGGTGACAGCTGAAGGCAGCCCTGTATCGGGAGGTTTTTAATGTCTGATGTTTTACTGTCTTTTATATGTACTGTAAGCTGCCCAGAGTGGCTGGTGAAACCCAGCCAGTTAGGCAAGGTAGAATACTACAATCATTCGTATTATATTGTTATTCTTTTGTAGTTATTTTGGATTTTGTACTGCCATATCAGCTCACAAAATATCATGGGTGGAGAAAATCACAGGGATGCCATAAACGGTAATCCCACCCACTACTTCTCATTTACATACAGTCTGTAAATAAGGGGAGGTCAAATACCTCACTTGTGCTAATACTGGCAGTTTTTGGCCTGTATAGGCACACCTTGTATGTAGAGCCTCCAGTCACAGGCACTGTCTATCATGAAAATGGGTCCTTTGACTGGGAAGAATCTCAGCTTGTCAGTCACTCTGACATTCCCTACCAAAAATAAGAGGAACAGAAATGCTTTTGAGGTGCAACTTCTGTATCAAGCCTGAGAGCCATTCCATGGACTCTGCACCCCTGTTTCTGATGACAGGTGTACATTATCCTCATCCTCAATGAAGCTGGCAGTGGAAAAGACATTAAAGATGGAAGCCTGAGAGAGAGGAAAAGGTTTCTGGCTGATTCCCGGCTGGGATTGCGGAAACCAAGAGCCGCTTCTGAGAAGGCCTCTCCCCTCCCCTCTTCCTCTCCGGATTTGAACCGCTGCGACTGGGCAGGGCAGGGGTTTATGGGGGCGTGAAGAGGATGCAGCTTGCAAGAAGGAAGCCACAGGGGGGTCTCTATCCAGGCGTCCCTCGAGCCCGTTAACCCTTTCATGACCCGCCTTTCTCCGTGCAGATACCACAGGGACCCAAATATCCCTGCGTGGGGGAAACGGGGCAAAGGGGCCCTCGTGGGGACCCCCTCGGTGGGCGCCCCATGTCCGCCGCTGCCAAGGCGCAGCACGGATGCAGGGATCTAGGCCATGCCGACGGGACGCATGAAAGGCGCTTTGGGGAGCTGGCGCGGCGTCCCTACCTGGGTCCTTTTCTGTCCTCCCCCCCCCCGCGACCCCTTTACCTCTTTCTCCTCGCTCCAGATGCTCCTTTCCTTTCCTGCAACATCCACCTGGGGGGGGGGGCGGTGTCGCCTGCCGCCCCTCCTCCCCTTTCCGAAAGCGCGCGCCCCTAGAGCTACGGCGCAGAGCAGCAATCCGGAGTGGAAGCTCCACTTCCGGGAGAAGCAGGCAGGTTGGGAACAGAGTTCTATTCCCGGAACAGAGGTGAGATGGCGAGGAGGAGGGGCAACATATTGGGGAGGGGATTTGGGATTGTGGGGGCGGGGTGAGGGAAGGATGTGCCGGGAGGGGAGGGGAGGAACAGGGGGGAGGGAGAGGAAGGTTTCCCTCCTCCCCTCTTCCATCTGTGGATCAGGAGAGCGGGGGAGGGGCTGATCGTGGCAATCCAATTACTAAGTGGGGTTTCCCCCCAATGTTTACATTGTAAAATCCTTCTCTCGCCCACCCCACGCCACAGGCCGTGCGTCCGTGTTTTAGGTATTGGTGCTCTTCAAACCAGGAAGGGGGGACAGTTATACGACTCCCCCAAAACCCCAATTCTCCACCACAGCCTCGGCCTAAGGCCAGGACAATGACCATTTGCACATGCGCTTTCCATGCACAACAGCAAAGAGGCTCAGAAAAGCAGCCTATACAATTGTAGCAAGAAGCGGATACCATGAATCGGACTGTTTCCTCCGACTATCCAGTACGCCTAATGGTTCCTCTGGAATTGGGGGATCCAGGGCTCCCCCTGACTCCATCATCCCTTAGGAGGCAGGGGGCGATCAAGGGGAGCACATGTCCCAGACAGAAATCCCTCGGGGTGGCGGATTGAATTCTGATGCATTCAAAGGAGAAGCGCAGGAAAGCCTTCCAGTTGGGGGGATGTCCGAATACTATTATGGTTCTTTGGGGAAGAGGGTAGTTAAAACGTGTGGGAAAATAGGGTTACCAACGGGCAGGGTGACGTGCTCATTTTTCTAAATGCCAAAGACTCCTACTTTGTGACATATTTGTGATGTATCCAGTGGCGTAGCGTGGGGGGTGCCAGGGGTGCCGGCCGAACCAGGCGCAACATCTGGGGGGGGCGCGAGTCCAGAGGGAAGGGACAAGTTCCTTCCTCCGCCAGTCTCCCCGCCGCCACCGCTAGCCTTGCGCCCTAGCGCGCGCCCCCCCCACCGCTGCGGCTGCGCTCCACTCACTGCTCGCAGGAGGAGCAGCCGCTGCAGCAGCACCGACGCCGCCACTGACGCCTGGCCGGGCACGGGCAGCCTCCACATCCCCCCGCCGCCGCCATCCCCTCGGCCCAGCCACAGGCGGCGGCTGCTTCTGCCGACTGGGAGGGAGGAGAGCTCCGAGGGGCCTCGCCGCGCCCTGCGCTCCCCAAAACCCTCCGAGAGGAAGCCGGCGGGCGGGCAAGGGTCTCCCGGCAGAAGGGGGCGCCGCTGGCTCCGGCTCTCAGCCGCGGGGGGGGGGGGCGAGGACGGAGCACATCTGGATGCCCCCGAACCCGGCCGGGAGGAGGAGAGGCGCTCGCCAAGCCCAGATCTGGAGCTCCACCTACAGCCCAAGGAGAGGAGGGGGCGGGGAGGCGCCCGAGGGAAGGGGGCTTCGGCTGCCTCGGCCCACGGGGGCTCCGCAAATAATAAATTTAATAAATTCCTGATGAGCCTTTGGGGGGGGGTCCTTGGCTCCTTCGCTCGCCCCCAGTCCCAGTGGCGTAGAGTGGGGGGGTGCAGGGGGCCGGGCGCAACATCTGGGGGGCACGCTCGCGCTCGAGTGCTAAAATCCACGGGTTAGGGGGCGCAAATTACTTGCCTTGCCCCGGGTGCTGACAACCCACGCTACGCCACTGGATGTGTCAATAACCCTGTTTAAAAATGTATTGTGTTAAATGGGGAGACGTGTTAAAATTTCGTGCAACCATATGCAATTGTTGTAAGAATTTTTAGGTCTAATATATACAAAATAAATGTTCTATGAACACACCACATGTCTGAATCCAATAGAAAAATTTCTGGAACCATTTTGTCCCTCCCAAATTAACCTCAAATATTTCTCTGCAAGGTCATAGTGGGAAACTTCACCATTGTCTAGACAGCATCTTAAAAAGTAGAGACATCACCTTGCCAACAAAGGTCCATATAGTAAAAGCTATGGTTTTCCCAGTAGTGGTGTATGGAAGTGAAAGCTGGAATATAAAGAAGGCTGGTCGCCGAAGAATGGATGCTTTTGAATTCTGGTGCTGGAGGAGACTCTTGAGAGTCCCATGGACTGCAAGAAGATCAAACCTCTCCATTCTTAAGGAAATCAGTCCTGAGTGCTCACTGGAAGGACAGATCGTGAAGCTGAGGTTCCAATACTTTAGCCACCTCATGAGAAGAGAAAACTCCCTGGAAAAGACCCTGATGTTGGGAAAGATGGAGGGCACAAGGAGAAGGGGACAACAGAGGACGAGATGGTTGGACAGTGTTCTCGAAGAGACCAGCATGAGTTTGACCAAACTGTGGGAGGCAGTGGAAGACAGGAGTGCCTGGCGTGCTCTGGTCCATGGGGTCACGAAGAGTCGGATACGACTAAACACCTAAACAACAAGAAGACATGAATAAGGGACGCGGGTGGCGCTGCGGGTTAAACCACAGAGCCTAGGACTTGCTGATCAGAAGGTCGGCGGTTCGAATCCCCACGAGGTGAGCTCCTGTTGCTTGGTCCCTGCTCCTGCCAACCTAGCAGTTTGAAAGCACGTCAAAGTGCAAGTAGATAAATAGGTACTGGTCCGGTGGGAAGGTAAACGGCATTTCTGTACACTGCTCTGTACACTGCTCTTCCCTAAACTTCGCCAGAAATGTGCCCCAAGAAGAAATGTGCTTCCCCAATCAGAGGCAGCCGTCCTTCTCTGGGGCTCAAGTGCTGCCGGTGGGCTTCCCAGAAGAGGCCCCTGCTTGGCCCCTGGGAGGACAGGGGCCCCCGTGGGCCTGATCCTGCAGGGCTCACCTGATGTTCTAATGCAGGTGAATACTCCTTTGTACTTCAGGGAGAACGGGGTTTCCCAAATTTGGGTCTCCAGCTGTTTTTGGACTATAGAACCCACCATCCCAAGCTAGCAAGACTAGGGATGAAGGGAATTGTTGGCAGGCCCTGCAGCTGGCTCTGGAAAGTGAGCCCAGCTGCATGTGACCAGTGAGGGGAGAATTCCTTCCTGGATTCCAGAAGTGGTCATCACCTTTGATTATAGGGTCAGTGCCCCTATTCCTCTAGCAGGAGCGATTGTGAGGCTTCCTTGCCCGCTTCCATTCAGCTCCGCCATTCCCAAATGGCAATTCTTCTTTAGCCATTGTGGGAGCAGACGGGCTGGAAGCTGAAGTGGCTTCCCTTTGATTAGGCTTTGCTTCGCTTTCTGCTGACCTCAGCCTCTTGGATTGTGGCCAGCTTTCCTCTTCCATTTCCCTGAATGCTGAGCAGTGTTGAATGTGAGGGGAAGCAAATGTCACCCCATAACTTTTCTGCAGGGTTCCCTCCGCAGCACAGAAGGATGGGGGGAGGGAGGAACACATAGTAATAAATGAGCACTCCTGTGAATGGAGAGAAGCAGAAAGTGGAGTCCCCTATAGATCAGTATTGGGACCTGTGGCTTTTCAACCTGTTCATAAATGATCAGGAGTTAGGCATGAGCAAAGTTTGCTGTTGACAGTAAATTGTCCAGGAGTGTTCAAACAAAGACAGAATACAAGGAGCTCCAAAAAGAGCTCCAAACGGGGATTGGGCTGAAAATACAGTTCATTGTCAACAAGATTAAAGTGATGCATGTTGGGGGGAGGCAGGGAAACACCCTCTTAATATCATGTGCAGGATCATGGGGTCTGAACCGGGTTTCTCTGTGTGCTCTAGGAGACCAGGGGAGAGGGGAGCTGGTCACAGCAGGGGGGGCGTCTCCCTGGATGCTTCAGCAGCCGGCCTCCTTTGGGTCTTCTGGCCCCGTTCTGCTCCCTTTTCTCCCTCTTTCTGCTCATTGTCATCCCACCACCAGCCCCCAAGCTCTAAGCCTTCTTCCCTTGTGGGTCCCCCAGCTGGTGCCTCGCCCCCGCCCCCGCAATCAGCCAGTCCATGACAGCAAAAGCAGCCAGAGCAGTAAAACCAAATTTTGCACTCACAGCTGTCCATGGAGGTGCAGGTCAATTCTGTGTCCTGGGCAGTTGATGTGTGGGGAAGCACAATTCACCCCAGAACTTTTCCGCAGAGTTCCCTCTGCAGCACAGAAGGATCGGAGGAGGGAGGAACACATAGTAATAAACGGAGACTCCGATAAATGGAGAGAAGAAAGTGGAGTCCCCTATAGATCAGTAATGGGACCCATGGCTTTTCAACTTGTTCATAAATGATCTAGAGTTAGGAGTGAGCAAGGAGGGGGCAAAGTTTGCTGATGGCAGTAAATTGTCCAGAGTTGTTGAAACAGAGACAGATTGCAAGGAGCTCCAAAAAGAGCTCTCCAAACGGGGTGATTGTCAATGAATACAGTTCATTGTCAACGAGATTAAAGTGAGGCATGTTGGGGGGCAGGGAAACACCCTCTTAATATCATGTGCAGGATCATGGGGTCTGAACTGGGTTTCTCTGTGTGCTCTAGGAGACCAGGGGAGAGGGGAGCTGGTCGCAGCAGGAGGGGGGGGGGTCTCCCTGGATGCTTCAGCAGCTGGTCTCCTCTGGGTCTCCTGCCCCCCTCCTCCCTCTGAGCCTGAACCGCTCTCTGTCCCAGCCTCTTCCTGCTCACCAAACCCTGTTTCCTCCTCAGCTTGCAACACCTCCTCTCCCGTTCTGCTCCCTTTTCTCCCTCTATCTGCTCATCGCCATCCCACCACCAGTCCCCAGGATCTGAGCCTTCTTCCCTTTTGTGTTCCCCCAGACTGGTGTCTCCCCCCCCCCTGCACCCCTCCAGTCCATGACAGCAACAGCAGCAACAAGAGTAAAATCAGTAGGATAGCAATATGCACTGTGGTCCTCTGGCAGGAAGACTCCCTAGCAGCATGATTGACTGATAACTTCTGGGACTATGGAAAAATATTATCCCCCCCAAACCCCAGAATAAGCAGTAGCTTTGGGGTTCCCCTAAGTGGTTCATGAGTGAAGATGGGCCCGCCAGGAGACTTTCCTGGTACCTGCAACCCATCGTTTCCCCTCTTGCAGTTAGGCTTCGGGGGGCGGGAATCTCCCATTAAATTTTAAGTTTTCTTCAGAACGTGCAGGGGGCAGGGAAGAGGTTCTGTTGAATAAGTAATGTTTGGAGATCATGTGGGGGGGGTGACAGAGTTTGGTGCAAAAACCAGTCACACACAGATGCACCCGTCTTGCATGCTTGAGTAGAGCAACACCAGGGCATGAGCTAAGTAGCAGCAGGGTAGGGGCCACATGTAGAGCCAGTCCCACACTGACGTCAAAAACACACACAGAGGCAGCAGGACTTCTTCAGTAATAGTTTACTGAGCTTTCAAAGCCTACAGTTCTCACTGGGTCCCCAGTGAGGCACAAAACTTAGCTCCTGAGAGCAAATCCCGTTTCAGCAGTAAAAAAAATACAGCACACAGGATGTCTAAGTCAGGCACACACACTGGCAATAGGGAGCAAGCGAGGAAAGAGGCTGGAAGGACACAGGACAATGGAGGTGTGTCTTTCGCTTCCTCAGCAACTCAGCATATTCAGGGGCTTCACAAAGAAAAGCTTTCTGCTGGCATCTTCCAGGCAAACATGCAACACAAAAACATACGCTGTGATCTGTGGTGTATTGCCATATCAGGTTGTTGTTGTTTTTTTAAAAAAATCATTTTATAACACAAATAAAGAACACAAACAGAAATACAAACAAATTATTGTCATATCCTTATTTTCCTAATCATTAAGTGGGCTTCCCCAAGTCCCACCCATCTGATTTTCATTTTACTTCATCTTTAGCAATTTACATATATCATCGTTTCTAACAATATTTTTTTATATCACACTTAAAATAACTTCACATTTTATCACTTACAAATAATACTCTTTTAAAATACACTATCTTCTACTTCTAAGCCTATAGCCTCTATCCACTTCCAAAGCTATTCTAAGATTTAAATATTAACATATTTTTTCAAATATTCCTTAAACTTCTAATCTTCTTCCACCATCTCTTCTCTCTGGTGTCAGTGTCTCCCGGTCAGTTCGGCAAGTTCCATATAGTCCATCATCTTCATCTGCCCTGCTTTGATAGTTGGTTATTCTTGTTTCTTCCAATTCTTCGCTAGCAATATTCACGTAGCTGTTGTGGCATACAGAAAAAAAATAACATCCTTTTTGGGGGATTTCACCCCCCCCAAAGTACCAAGTAAAAAGGCTTCTGGTTTTTTAATAAATGTGTTTTTCAACACTTTTTTCAGTTCATTATAAATCCTTTCCCAGAAGTCTTTTACCTTGGGGCACATCCACCACATGTGGTAAAAGGTTCCTTCTTTTTCTCTGCATTTCCAGCATTTATTATAATGAGTATGATACATTTTTGCTAACTTCACTGGTGTTAAATACCATCTATACATCATTTTCACCAATTTTTCTCTTAATACTTTACAAGCTGTAAATTTGATTCCTTTTTCCCACAATTTCTCCCAATCTAACCATCATGATATTGTGCCCCACATCCCTGGCCCATTCAATCATTACAGATTTCACTTGTTCATCTTTTGTACGCCATTCCAGCAATAAATTGTACATCTTAGATAGGTTTTTTGTTTTTGTATCTAATAATTCCATTTCCTGTTTGGATTTCTCTCTTTGAAAAGCAATTTTCTTATCCATTTTAAACACTTCATTTATCTGGATGTACTGGAACCAATCATCTAATTTATTTTTCAACGGATCATAAGATTTTAATCTAAATTGGTCCCCTACTTCCATCAGAATATCATTATACTTCAATCACATATCTTTCATATTCTTTTTTTAAAATAATTTTTATTAAGTTTTCCATTTAACAATCCAATCATATCACATTAATTATTCCAAATTATACCAATACATATCATAAAGTCCAAATATTTTGCCAAATTATAATTTTTTGTTGGGGGTTCCCATGCTTCGAGTTCAGTCGGGTCCAATAATCTTATATTTCTGCTGCTTTTAGTGTTCACCAGTCCCATCTTTGGATCTTCCTGTTGTTTTCCTTTTTCTTCTTAATAGCCTCTGAGTTGTTTCCACAGACGAATTAAAGTAAGCTATATTATGCTTCTGTGTGAACTTTGTAAGGCTCTCTCTTTTTTAAAAGCTGGTAAGTCTTTTGTTTGCAATAAATCCTCACATGCTGATCCAAAAGTCCTGCTCGGGCGGCAGACGCCATCTTTTTCAGTTCCGATGAAATAAAATCTAGGTGTTTGCCCATTAATTTTCCCAGGCATGTTGCACCATAAATTAGCCTTTCCAGGGAAGATTTGCCAAGTTGAACTTAGAATGCAAACATCATCATCATCATCATCATCATCATCATAATTTATTATTTGTACCCCGCCCATCTGGCTGTGTTTCCCCAGCCACTCTGGGCGGCTTCCATAGAAACAAAAAATACACTAAAATATCACACATTAAAAACTTCCCTGAACAGGGCTGCCTTAAGATGTCTTCTGAATGTCAGGTAGTTGTTTATTGCTTTGACATCTGAAAGGAGGGCATTCCACAGGGCGGGCGCCACCACCAAGAAGGCCCTCTGCCTGGTTCCCTGTAGCTTTGCTTCTCGCAATGAGGGAACCGCCAGAAGGCCCTCGGCGCTGGACCTCAGCGTCCGGGCAGAACGATGGGGGTGGAGACGCTCCTTCAGATATACTGGACCAAGGCCGCTTAGAGCTTTGAAGGTCAGCACCAACACTTTAAATTGTGCTCGGAAACGTACTGGGAGCCAATGTAGATCTTTCAAGACCGGTGTTATGTGGTCTCTGCGGCCGCTCCCAGTCACCAGTCTAGCTGCCGCGTTCTGGATTAGTTGTAGTTTCTGGGTCACCTTCAAAGGTAGCCCCACGTAGAGTGCATTGCAGTGGACCAAGCAAGAGATAACTAGAGCATGCACCACTCTGGCGAGGCAGTCCGCGGGCAGATTGGGTCTCAGCCTGCGTACCAGATGGAGCTGGTAAACTGCTGCTCTGGGTGCAGATTTGACCTGTGCTTCCATGGACAGCTGTGAGTCCAAAATGACTCCCACGCTGTGTACTTGGTCCTTCAGGGGCAGTTACCCCATTCAGGACCAGGGAATCCTCCACACCTGCCCGCCTCCTGTCCCCCCCCCAAAACAGTACTTCTGTCTTGTCAGGATTCAACCTCAATCTGTTAGCCGCCATCCATCCTCCAACCACCTCCAGGCACTCACACAGGACCTTCACTGCCTTCACTGGTTCTGATTTGAAAGAGAGGTAGAGCTGGGTATCATCCGCATACTGATGAACACCCAGCCCAAATCCCCTGATGATCTCGCCCAGCGGCTTCATGTAGATGTTGAAAAGCATGGGGGAGAGGACAGAACCCTGGGGCACCCCACAAGTGAGAGCCCAGGGGTCTGACCACTCATCCCCACCCACCACTTTCTGGACACGGCCCAGGAGGAAGGAGCAGAACCACTGTATGACAGTGCCCCCAGCTCCCAGCCCCTCAAGACGGTTCAGAAGGATGTTATGGTCGATGGTATCAAACGCTGCTGAGAGATCCAGCAGAACTAGGAAACAGCTCTCACCTTTGTCCCTAGCCCGCCAGAGATCATCAACCAGTGCGACCAAGGCAGTTTCAGTCCCATGATGAGGCCTGAATCCCGACTGGAAGGGATCCAAATGGTCCGCTTCTTCCAGGCGTGCCTGGAGTTGTTCAGCAACCACTCGCTCAATCACCTTGCCCAAGAATGGTAAATTTGAGACTGGGCGATAGTTGGCCAAATTGGCTGGGTCTAAAGATGTTTTTTAAAGAAGCGGTTTAATGACCGCCTCTTTCAGCGGGAAGGCTCCCTCACAGAGGGAAGCATTCACCACCCCGCAGAGCCCATCGCCCACAAACAGAAAAACGAACGATAGAAACAAATTCTTGTCATATCCTTATTTTCCTATACATTGTGAAGTGGGCTTCCCCACTTATCTGATTTTCATTTTACTTGTTTACTTGTTTTTTAAGGGTTCTCGTGATGCGTCAGGGAGTGGTCTGAAGCGGAGTATTGGGGAATCCATTCTCAGGCAGATCAGCTTTCCTGGGAGCTGGAGGGGGGGAATTGACCCTCCTCTTTTCCAGTGGTCTCAGAAGCAGGGAGAGACACCGATACAGAGCAGATTAGACAGGAGTTACCTAGCTGAGAGATAAGGACAAGAGAAACAGACTCAGCTGGCCCTGAAGCAGGAATACGGATTTCTTCGGAGATCATTGCTGGGAAGAAGAGTGGACTCTGAGAGGAACATGAACCACACTCCATACATCTAAATGCTGTGCATCCTGTGCATGAGTCTGTTGATTTAGAACTGGACCTATACAGTGGTGCCCCGCAAGACGAATGCCTCGCAAAACGAAAAACTCGCTAGACAAAAGAGATTTCCGTTTTTGAGGTGCTTCGCAAAACGAATTTCCCTATGGGCTTGCTTCGCAAGACGAAAATGTCTTGCGAGTTCTAAGCCGCTAATAGCGCTAATCCGCTAACCGCCGTGCTTCGCAAGACGAAAAAAACCGCAAGACGAAGAGAGTCACGGAACGGATTAATTTCGTCTTGCGAGGCACCACTGTACCTCTCACTAACTTCATTACATTCATATGGTTTGTCTCTTGTGTGAGTTTGTTAATGTAAATCAAGGGTCCCACTCTGATTGAAGCTCCTTCCAGAGGACAAACATTTAAATGGCTTCTCCGATGTGGGTCTGCTGATGTTTTCTAAAACTTCCACTGTGCCTGAAGCTCTTTCCACACTCAATGCATTTAAATGGTTTCTCCCCTGTGTGAGTCCGTTGATGTCTTCTAAGGGTTTGATTGAAACTAAAGCACTTTCCACATTCCATACATTCATATGGTTTTTCACCCGTGTGAGTACGCTGGTGTAATTTAAGGTTTGTATTCACACTAAAGCTCTTTCCACACTCCATGCATTTATATGGTTTCTCCCGTGTGTGAATCCGTTGATGTATTCTAAGGCTTCCATTATCAGTAAAGCTCTTTCCACACTCCATACATTTATATGGTTTCTCCCCTGTGTGAGTTCGCTGGTGTATATTGAGGTGTCCACTCTGACTGAAGCTCTTTCCACATTCCATACATTTATATGGTTTCTCCCCTGCATGAATCCGCTGGTGTAATTTAAGGTCTCCATTCTGACTGAAGAACTTTCCACACTCCAGACATTCAAATGGTTTCTCCCCTGTGTGAATCCGTTGATGTATTCTAAGGTTTCCATTTCGACTAAAGCTCTTTCCACACTCCATACATTTATATGGTTTCTCCCCTGTGTGAATCCGTTGATGTATTCTAAGGCTTCCATTATTACTAAAGCTGTTTCCACACTCCATACATTTATATGGTTTCTCCCCTGTGTGAGTTCGCTGGTGTATATTGAGGCCTCCACTCTGACTGAAGCTCTTTCCACATTCCATACATTTATATGGTTTCTCCCCTGCATGAATCCGCTGGTGTGATTTAAGGTCTCCATTCTGACTGAAGAACTTTCCGCACTCCAGGCATTCAAATGGTTTCTCCCCTGTGTGAATCCGTTGATGTATTCTAAGGCTTCCATTTCGACTAAAGCTCTTTCCACACTCCATACATTTATATGGTTTCTCCCCTGTGTGAATCCGTTGATGTATTCTAAGGCTTCCATTATTACTAAAGCTGTTTCCACACTCCGTACATTTATATGGTTTCTCCCCTGTGTGAGTTCGCTGGTGTAATTTAAGGTCTCCATTCTGACTGAAGCTCTTTCCGCACTCCATACATTTATGTGGTTTCTCCCCTTTGTGAATCCGTTGATGTATTCTAAGGTTTCCATTATCAGTAAAGCTCTTTCCACACTCCATACATTTATATGGTTTCTCCCCTGTGTGAATCCGTTGATGTATTCTAAGGTTTCCATTATCAGTAAAGCTCTTTCCACACTCCATACATTTATATGGTTTCTCCCCTGTGTGAGTCCTCTGATGTGTTCTAAGTGTATCACTCCAACTGAAGCTCTTTCCACAATCCAGACATTTAAAAGGTATTTTCCCTGTGTGAAACTGTTGATGTAAACTTAAGTGTCCATGTTGAGTGAAGTTCTTCCCACACTCCCTGCATTGGAATCCTTTCTTGCCTATGTGAATCCACTGATGTGTTCTACGTTTTCCACTATCTGTGAAACTTTTCCCACACTCCATACCTTTAAATGGTTTCTCCCCTTCTTGAGATCACTGATGTGAGCTATGTGTGCTCATTCAGTGAAGCATATTCCACATTTCACACATTTTAATGTCTATACCTAATGAAACAAAAGTGCCCCATCCCTCAGAATTCTGAATGTCTTCTCCATCACCTTCTTCAAAGTGGGAGGAAAGGAAATCCTGTTTGGGTTTCAAGGAAGAGAAGAAAGGGGAAGAGAACACATCAAGCGCCATTAGCACCTTCTCTTATTTCAGCTTCTCCTACATTCCCCTGCCTCCTACCCATGTTCCCAGTTTTGAGGAAACGAAGATGCAATGTCACCAAATGATAGTAATGCATTAGTAACCTTTCATAATCCTCAGTCATCGTTAATAAAGCAGCATGATCTTGGAAAACAGCCTTTTCAAATCAATTGTTTCCTCAAAGGAAAGCCAGCTGATCTCTTTCCATGAAAAGGCCCTCTCTTTCCCTGGTTCATCATTCCTTTGGACATTCCCCATCCTCTGCATCATAATCCTCCATCCACCTCTAGATCTTTATGAGTCACCTGCACAGTCCCAATGGCCTCAAGAGGTCCATATGAACCATTTTGTGAGACTCAGGTCTTCATCTTTTCCAGGGACTGTGGTCTGGGTCAGTCAGAGAATTAGTGACAAGGCTTGGTGCTTGGGGTCAACTGAATGGGTGCTCAGGGAAGCTCCTGTTCTTGGAGATGGACCTCTGTCTACATGCCTCACATTGCATGGAGAGAGCAGGAGAAGCAGAAGGAAAGCAGCTGGCAAATGGGAAACACCCCCCATTGCTCCTTATAATAATGATGTGCTGCCTGATCTTGTGCCCGTCTCCTGACACAGGACTATCCTAATCTGGCACTGAAAAAGCTGGATATTAAAGGCAAATGGATAACTGTACTTAGTGGAAATTTCATCTTTGAATATGTAGTACTGATTCATTAACAACCTGAAATAGTGTTATTTCTTGAGATATTAATTTATTCCTGATCTGTCTTAAATATTATAATTATAGGATGCCTTGGGTGTTGAATGGTTTCTTTAAATGTAAAGGTTCATCATTGTTCCACCCGATGTGTATGTCTTTAAGGGGCCAGAAAAAGGGCCAGAGCAAAATAACGAGACCCAGCTT
This sequence comes from Podarcis bocagei, assembly GCF_964188305.1. NCBI lineage: Eukaryota > Metazoa > Chordata > Lepidosauria > Squamata > Lacertidae > Podarcis > Podarcis bocagei. Next base: position 5,180,563 of record NC_138135.1, read on the forward strand.
TACAGCTGTGAAACATAGCAGGTGCTGCTGAGTTGTACTGATTAAGGTGTGTCGGCATTTGGGTGTAGTATATAAGGAGCAGCACCAAGCTCTCCCATTACCCTGGGGGATGGGTTGGTGGTTGTGTCTGGTTTGTTGTTGATGTTTGTAGTGTAAATGGAGTTTTTGTGATTAAAACCTTGTTTGTTATTTTTGAGTCCCTTTTTAATGCATGGTCTCCCCAGCAAGCTCTCTGCAGCGCTACCATACTGCAAATAGCCAACATTGGGGTGTTAGGGGAGCAGTAGTACTTTTGTTGAAGGAAATGTAGTCTACCTTCTGGAGTAATTTTTCCACCATTGGTCCCCACCCTCCACTCAGCTCTCACCTGTGGCTTCCAGAAGCTGTCAGCATGCAAAATGGGCCACAATCCCAGGAACGGCTTCAACCGGCCGGCTAAACCAGGTGAGGATACCTGATGGGTCTCAAATCCTTGGCGGACTGGGGAATTCTGGAAAACAGAAGTGCTATTTACATCATAGATCACTGTAAAGTTATTCAAAATATTTGTCTTTTGAAGAAAAGACCACCAATTATCCAATGGCCCCTTCAAAGCTAATGAACGTCTTGTGCCTGGAGCTTTTGTGGGCTGCAGGACCAGGAAAGCTTCTGCCACCATTATCCTTCCAATTGGGATTCAGGCCTCATCATGGGATGGAAACTGCCCTGGTTGCACTGCTTGATGATCTCCGATGGGCTAGAGACCAAGGGGAAAGCTGTTTCCTGGTTCTGCTGGATCTCTCAGTGGCTTTGGAGACCTTTGACCATGGTATCCTACTGGACCCTCTAGGGGAGCTGGAGGCTCTGCTATGCAGTGGTTCCCCTCCTTCCTCCTGGGCCATATCCAGAAAGTGGTGTTGGGGGATGAGTGTTCTGACCCTGGGCTCTCACTTGTGGGGTGCCTCAGGGCTCCTTCCTCTCCCCATGCTTTTTAATATCTATATGAAGACACTGGGAGAGATCTTCACGGGGTTTGGGCTGGGTGTTCCCCAGTATGTGGATGATAGCAAGCTCTGCCTCTCTTTTAAATTGGAACCAGTGAAGGCAGTGACGGTCCTGTGTGAGTTTCTGGAGGCAGTTAGAGGATGGATGGTGGCTAACAGATTGAGGCTGAATCTTGACAAGGCAGAAATACTGTCCGAGGGCGAAAGGGGGCAGGCAGGTGTGGGAGACTCCCTAGACCCGATGGGGGTAACTGCCCCAAAAGGACCAGGTGCACAACCTGGGGGTCATTTTGGACTCACAGCTGTCCATGTAGGCACAGGTAAATTCTGTGTCCAGGGCAGCTGTCTGCCAGTTCCATCTGGTATGCAGGATGAGACCCTACCTGACCGCAGACTGTCTCTCCAGAGTGGTGCATGCTCTGGTGATCTCCCGCTTGGACTACTGTCATGTGCTACATGGGGCTACCTTTGGAGGTGACTCATAAACTGCAACTAATCCAGAATGCGGCAGTGACTTCCGGTCGGCGCCATCGGTTAATGGCGGATTTCCCTCCGAGCTCCGGAGGGAGTCTGCTTTGCGAGTTCGAGTCCTGCCGCTACGGCGAAGCGGGGGCCCTCAAAAATTACAGGCGCGGAAGCCTGTAAACAAGGAGACTCGGTGGGCACCATTGCGCCCCCCCGAAATCGCAAGGGAGCCTTTTTAAAGGCGCCGGAACGGCAGCGGGGGTGAAGCGCGGTGTTGAGAGTCGTCACCCAGCTGAAGCGAAGCGGCATCGCCATAGCTGGAGAGGACCGATTCCTTCCTGAAATTTGGATTACAAATTAAAACCTGTGAGTAGGACTGAAAACTAATTTGGGATTTACAATTACCTCAAAGAATTTTGGCTGAAAACGGGATTGGTTTTAAAGCAAGGAAGTCAGCCTTTCCCGGACTGCAAAAAGCATACAGCAAAGAAGGTTAAAAGCTGCAACCTTTGAAAGAACTTAAAGAACTAAGTGAACTAGACATTGGCCTTAAAATTCCCCCTTTTGGCTGGCAGGAGCAAAAGGGGGTTGAATTTGTGTTTTAAACCTGCTGGAAAAGGGGTTTAAAAATTTTTTACCGCTGTGTCAAATACCCCTGAAACAGACTGCCTAAGTGAGGATGCCGGAAAGAGAACTGTCAGTGAGTTAAATGGTTATTTGGAAAGCTACTTTGTTTTTAAGTTATTGGGCTCTGGAGAGTTACTAAATTACTGGCCTGCTAAACTCTGAAAATACAGGAAACTGTTGCAATTGGCTTTCTGAAAACTCTAGGGGGATTGATTATAAGACATTTTGTTTTAGAACTTTTGGAAACTTTCCCCCCCTAGAGGACATTGTGGTAATTGTTGCAAATTGGATTGTAACTATCAAGGCAGTGGAAATTTCCTTTTAAAAACAATTTACAGACGTGAGAGTGACCTTGGCTGGGACATGAGTGGTGCACCAGAAGAGACAACAACTAGATCTGGTAGACCATACAAGACAAAATCTTTACAACCGCGTAGAGTTTCAGCTTCAGGCATCCCAGTGGCACCAGCTGCAACTGGCCAGATACAAACAACAATGACATCAGATGCTGTGACACAAGCTTTAGTCAAAATAAATGAGTCTTTGGAATCTCTGACAAAGCAGGGAGCGGAAAACAGCAAAAAATTGACAGAGCTCTCAATAAAACTTGATCAGAATACACAAAGTGCTAATGAATTAGGGAAAAGAGTGACTTCTAATACAGAATCTATTAATAAAATTTTAGAGGACTCTGCCAATATACGCAAAATTGCAGAAGAAGCTAAAGTTTCTGCTGAGGAGGCCAAAGTCTCTGCAGATGCCACCCAGGAAAAAATAGTACCAGTTTGCAAAAAGTTAGAAGATCATGCATTAGCCCTGTCCATGCTTGAATTGCAGAGGAAGGAAAGGAACTTAAGATTGAGAGCAGTCCCTGAAAGCGAAAGAGACAATTTGGCGGACTTCCTTTCTAAAGAATTTTCAGATTTTTGGCAACAGGAGCTGGAGAAGGAAGAAATTAAGATAGTGACTGCCTTCAGATTGGGCAGAGCGCAAGGCAGGAAAAAGCCAAGGGATTGCCTGATAACCTTAAGATCAAAAGAGGAAAGATATAAAATACTGAATTTGCATTACCAAAGAACCCTCGAGATTGAAGATTCTTTTGTGGAGATTTTTAAAGATATACCAAAACAGATTTTGGACGTAAGAACACAATATAAAGAGTTGGTCGGTCTACTGAGAAAGAATGAAATACCTTTCAGGTGGGAATTCCCTCAAGGTCTATCCTTTAAATTTAAAGGTGGGAAAATCAGGATAAGATCAGTTCAAGACAGAGACCAATTTTTGAATGATTACGGGGAAGATCTCCTGAAAGGAGCAGTGGGAGTGGAATTAACATCAGAGTCAAAAGAAGCAACAGACATCTTAAATTTGACGTTTGGACTTAAATCACCGACAGAAGAAGAACAGCTACTCGGAGCAACAGGAGGCAAATAGTTTCAAGATGGCTCTGCAACTTTTAAGCTGGAATTGTAATGGTCTGAACCTCCCTCGAAAGAGAAGAAATGTGTTTCACTTATTGAAAAAAGAACATTTGGACTTGATTTGTCTACAGGAAACCCATGTGACAAGATTGCATAGGAAACTACTCATCAACAAGAGATTAGGCCAAGAATTTATTTCATCAGATAAAGTTAAGAAAAGAGGAGTGGTAATCTATGCAAAGGAAAAACTTTCCCCGAAATTTATGTTTAAAGATGAACAAGGGAGATATTTGGCAATTGAAATTCAAGCCCAAGGTGAAATTTTTTTGATATTAGGGATTTATGCACCCAATGAAGGGAAGTCAGAATTCTTTAAGAAGTTGCATGAGACATTATTGGACTATTTGGATTATAATCTAATTATGATGGGAGACATGAATGGAGTAGGATCTACAAATATGGACAAAGCACAAAGACAGGTAATTTCCAAAGATGGGAGATTACCAAAGACCTTTTTTGAAATGACTGAAAACATGGACTTGATTGATATTTGGAGAACAAAGAACCCTCTCTCAAGAGAGGGTACTTTCTTTTCTGAAGCTATGATGACCTGGACTAGAATCGACCAAATTTGGATTACTAGTGGGATGGCTCCAAAGATTAAGAAAGTGGAAATCTGCCCAAAGACTTGCTCCGACCATAATGCCATAAAGATGGAGATGAAATTTACAACAGCTGGTTCATTTAGATGGAGGATGAATGACACCCTATTTAGAGATGAGGAGACCCTCACTTGTGGGGTGCCTCAGGGTTCCGTCCTCTCCCCCATGCTTTTTAACATCTATATGAAGCCGCTGGGAGAGATCATCAGGGGGTTTGGACTGGGGGTCCATCAATATGCAGATGATACCCAGCTCTACCTCTCTTTCAAATCAGAACCAGTGAAGGCGGTGAAGGTCCTGTGTGAGTGCCTGGAGGTGGTTGGAGGATGGATGGCGGCTAATGGATTGAAGTTGAATCCTGACAAGACAGAAGTACTGTTTTGGGGGGACAGGGGGCGGGCTGGTGTGGAGGACTCCCTGGTCCTGAATAGGGTAACTGTGCCCCTGAAGGACCAGGTGCGTAGCCTGGGAGTCATTTTGGACTCACAGCTGTCCATGGAGGCGCAGGTCAATTCTGTATCCAGGGCAGCTGTCTACCAACTCCACCTGGTACGCAGACTGAGACCCTACCTGCCCGCGGACTGTCTGGCCAGAGTGGTGCATGATCTAGTTAACTCCCGCTTGGACTACTGCAATGCGCTCTACGTGGGGCTACCTTTGAAGGTGACTCGGAAACTACAGCTAATCCAGAATGCGGCAGCTAGACTGGTGACTGGGGGCGGCCGCCGAGACCACATAACACCGGTCTTGAAAGACCTACATTGGCTCCCAGTACGTTTCCGAGCACAATTCAAAGTGCTGGTGTTGACCTTTAAAGCCCTAAACGGCTTCGGCCCAGTATACCTGAAGGAGCGTCTCCACCCCCATCGTTCTGCCTGGACACTGAGGTCCAGCGCCGAGGGCCTTCTGGCGGTTCCCTCATTGCGAGAAGCAAAGCTACAGGGAACCAGGCAGAGGGCCTTTTTGGTGGTGGCACCCGCCCTGTGGAATGCCCTCCCATCGGATGTCAAGGTGATGGACAATTACCTGACATTCAGAAGACATCTTAAGGCAGCCCTATTCAGGGAAGCTTTTAATGTATGATATTTTAGTGTTTTTTGGTTTCTGTGGAAGCTGCCCAGAGTGGCTGGGGAAACCCAGCCAGATGGGTGGGGTACAAATAATAAATTATTATTATTATTATTATTATTATTATTATTATCCACAAAAAGGCCAAAAAAACTTTGAAGGACTATTTTGAAATAAATCTTAAAACAGATGTGGAAAAAAGAGTAATCTGGGACGCAAGTAAAGCTGTGATGCGAGGATTCCTAATACAACAAAATTCAATAAAAAAGAGAAACTAAAATGAAAAGAAGGTCAAGATTCTGGAAAAGATAAAAGAAGGAGAGAAGAAACTGAGATCTAAACCAAAGTCCCAGGAGATTCTGAGAGAGATTAAGCTACATCAGACACAATATATGGAATTGACGAATCAAGAGATTGAATGGAAGATTAAACAAATGAGACAAAAGACATTTGAATCTGCAGATAAATGTGGCAAACTTCTAGCTTGGCAATTGAAGAAAAGACAGAAATTGAATACGATTACAAGCCTAGAAGTGGATGGAAAGAATATATACAAACCTAATGAGATTAGAAATTGCTTTCTGAGATATTTTAAAAAATTATACTCACAAGGGCCGCAGAAGGAAGAAGATATAGATGAGTTTCTCAAGCAATATGGATTACAAAAAATCTCTTACCCAAAGTAAAGTGGATCTAAACCAGAAAATAACAGAACAAGAGATAGAGGGTGCCATCCAAAACATGCAACTGGGCAAATCTCCAGGACCAGATGGGTTGACTTCCAGATATTACAAAGCTTTGAAGGAGTGGTTGGTACAACCGTTAAAGGAAGTCTGCAATGAGATTTTGGAGGGGAAAAGGGCACCAGAATCGTGGAAAGAAGCGTATATTACACTCATACCAAAAACAGAGACTGAAAAGACTCAGCTTAAGAACTACCGCCCTATATCATTACTTAATGTGGATTACAAAATTTTTGCAGACATTTTGGCAAAAAGATTGAAAAGAGTGCTGATGGAAGAGATTCATAAGGACCAAGCAGGCTTTCTCCCAAAAAGACATTTGTCAGATAATGTGAGGAACATAATAGACATTTTGGAATTATTAGAGGTGAACATAAACACTAAAGCAGTTTTGATATTTGTGGACGCAGAGAAAGCCTTTGACAATATCTCTTGGAGTTTTATGAAGAAGAATATTCACGGGATGGGGGTAGGCCAAGGATTTGAGAATGGTATGGGTGCAATATATTCTGAACAAAAGGCTAAGCTGATTGTAAATAATGTGATAACTGAAGAATTTAAAATAGAAAAAAGGACACGACAGGGGTGCCCAATCTCCCCATTACTTTTTATATCAGTTCTGGAGGTGTTGCTAAATATGATTAGAGATGACCAGCTGGTTAAAGGGATACAGGTCGGAGCTAAACAGTACAAGTTAAGGGCCTTCGCAGATGATTTAGTACTTACTTTACAAGAGCCAGACACTAGTACAAAAAGGGTTTTAGAGTTAATTCAAGAATTTGGTCGTTGCCGGATTTAAATTGAACAAACAAAAGACTAAGGTTTTGGGGGGAAAATTAACAGTCATGGAAAGGGAGAAGTTCCAGAATGAAACAGGCTTGACGGTGGTTAAGAAGGTGAAATATCTAGGGGTTCATATGACATCTAAGAATTTGAATTTGTTTAAAGATAATTATGAGAAATGTTGGTCAGAAGTTAAAAAGGATCTAGAAATATGGTCAAATTTGAAGCTTTCAATGTTAGGCCGAATTGCAGCTATAAAGATGAATGTATTGCCTAGAATGTTATTTTTGTTTCAAACATTGCAAATTCTTGACAAGATGGACTGTTTCAAGAGGTGGCAGAAGAACATTTCGAAATTTGTCCGGCAGGGCAAAAAGCCCAGAATAAAATTTAAGATATTAACGGACGCAAAAGAAAGAGGGGGATTTGCCCTGCCGGACTTAAAATTGTATTATGAATCAGCAGCGTTCTGCTGGATGAAAGAGTGGATGCTCCTCGAGAATACAGATATCTTGGATTTAGAAGGTTTTAATAATGCATTTGGATGGCATGCATATTTATGGTATGACAAAGCTAAGGTGCATAAGGCCTTTAAAAATCACATTGTTAGAAAAGCACTATATAATGTTTGGACTAGATATAAAGACTTGATGGAAAACAAAACTCTTAGATGGTTGTCGCCTTTGGAGGCTAAAGCTGTGAAAAAACTCAATATGGAGGCCAAATGGCCAAAGTATTGGGAAATTTTGGAACAAGAGGGTGATAAATTGAAACTACAGAGTGATGAGAAATTGAAAACTAAAGTACGAGATTGGATCCATTATTATCAAATAATGGAGGTTTATAAACAAGACAGGAAAATTGGCTTCCAGGTGGAGAAATCAAAATTAGAAACAGAACTGTTAGAACACAATGCTAAGAATTTGTCAAGAATGTACAACTTGTTGCTGAAATGGAATACACAAGATGAAACAGTTAAATCAGCTATGATTAAGTGGGCACAGGATATTGGTCATAATATTATGTTTGCTGACTGGGAACAGTTGTGGACCACCGGTTTAAAATTTACGGCATGTAATGCCTTAAAAGAAAATATTATGAAAATGATCTATAGGTGGTACATGACCCCAGTCAAGCTAGCAAAAATCTATCATTTGCCTGACAATAAGTGTTGGAAGTGTAAAAAAACTGAAGGTACTTTCTATCACCTTTGGTGGACGTGCCCGAAGATAAAGGTTTTCTGGGAAATGATATATAATGAAATGAAAAAGGTACTTAAATGTACTTTCCCTAAGAAACCAGAGGCCTTTCTTTTGGGCATTGTCGGCCAATTGGTGTTAAAGAAAGACAGAACTTTTTTTATGTATGCTACTACAGCAGCAAGAATACTCATCGCAAAGCATTGGAAGACTCAAGATCTACCCACTCTGGAAGAATGGCAGATGAAGGTGATAGACTATATGGCACTGGCTGAAATGACCGGCAGAATTCGTGAACAGGGGAAAGAGACGACGGATGAAGATTGGAAAAAATTTAAAATTTATCTTAAGAAATATTATAAAATTGATGAATGCTAAAATGTTGAGGTTTTAGAAAAAAAGGAGATTACAGCGGCAAAAGATTAAGTAAAAGAAAAGAATAAATAAGGGACAAATTTGATAAAAATAAGTTTAGGATTTGCTGAAATAATTTTGGAAATTGGGATGTAGAAAGGGGAGGTTTGGGGGAGTCGGAGAAGTGAGGTTTATGAAAAAGATACAAAATTATACATGTTTGTTTGTTTCTTTATTTGTTTGTATTGTCTATAAAAAATTTTGTAAAACCAATAAAAAATATTTTTTTTAAAAAAAAAAACAGAATGCGGCAGCTGGACAACAGAATAGGAGCAGCCGCTGAGACAACATAACACCAGTCCGAACGGATCTTCACTGATTTCCAGTACATTTCTGAGCACGATTCACATTGTTGGTGCTGACCTTTAAATTGCCTCGGTTGCATTTTTCAGGCATAGATTCCTGTTTTGCCTTCAGTCACAAATTTATTTCCTGAAGGATTTTTTGCTGTCTCTGAGCTTTTTTCCCTACTCTGCTAATTGTATGTCGGACTTGCTGTGGAGATCATTGTGGAGCAGCAAGATCATTGACCTAAAGCCCTACAGCCTCACTCTCTATAGACCTGAAGGAGCGTCTCCACCCCCATCGCTCAGTCTGTACATTGAGGTCCTCCTTCGAGGGTCTTCTGCTGGTTCAACACACCCCATGAGAAGCGAAGTTACAGGGAAGCAGGCAGAGGGCAAGGAAATGGACTACTGCCATGTGCTACATGGGGCTACCTTTGGAGGTGACTCGTAAACTGCAACTAATCCAGAATGCGGCAGCTGGACAACAGAATGGGAGCAGCCGCTGAGACAACATAACACCAGTCCGAAAGGATCTTCACTGACTCCCAGTACATTTCTGAGCACAATTCACATTGTTGGTGATGACCTTTAATTTGTCTCCACCCCCATCGCTCAGTCTGTACACTGAGGTCCTCCTTCAAGGGTCTTCTGCTGGTTGAACCCCCCCCCCATGAGAAGCGAAGTTACAGGGAAGCAGGCAGAGGGCAAGGAAATGGGCAACTATCTGACATTTAGAAGACAGCTGAAGGCAGCCCTGTATCGGGAAGTTTTTAATGTCTGATGTTTTACTGTCTTTTATATGTACTGTAAGCTGCCCAGAATGGCTGGGAAACCCAGCCAGATTGGCAGCATATAAATACTACAATCGTTCTTATTATATTGTTATTGTTTTGTAGTTATTTTGGAATTTGTACTGCAATATCAGCTAACGAAATGTTATGGGTGGAGAGAATCACAGGGCTGCTGTAAACTGTAATCCCACCCATAACTTGTCATTCACATACAGTCTGTAAATTTGGGGAGGTCGCACACCTCACTTGTGCTAATACTGGCAGTCTTTGGCCTGTATAGGCACACCTTGTATGTAGAGCCTCCAGCCACAGGCACTGTCGATCATGAAAATGTCTCCTTTGACTGGGAAGAATCTTGTCAGTCACTCTGACACTACCTTCAAAGAATACGAGGAACAGAAATGCTTTTGAGGTGCAACTTCTATATGAATCCTGCGAGGCATTCCATGGACTCTGCACCCCTGTTTCTGATGACAGATGTACATTTCCCTCATCCTCAATGAAGTAGGCATTGGAAAAGACAATAAAAATGGAATGCTGAGAGAGAGGAAAAGGTTTCTGGCTGCTTCCTGGTGGGATTGCGGAAACAGAGAATGGCTTCTGAAAAGGGCTCTCCCCTCCCCTCTTCCTCTCGGGATTTGAACCGCTGTGTCTGGACAGGGCAGGTGTTTATGTGGTGGGAAGAGCATGGAGCTTGCTGGAAGGAAGGGGTGGGGGGACTGGACCCCACACTTTCCAGGGATCCCTCTCTGGTCGCCTTGAAGGGGTAGCCGATTCCTGGGCGGGAGGGAAAAGGCAAGGCGGCCCCTCCGGAGATTCCCCGCGTCCGCCACGCGGACCTATCTGTAACCTTTGCTTTGTACTTGTGTTAACCAATCAGCAACAAGCACATATGTGGCAATGCTGTAATATTCAATAAAAGGGACTCCCCGAGACATGCTCGAGAGGATGCCTCCCATCTATGATACCACCACTCGTCTGTGGTTTATGTCAACCCAACACGGACCTCTCCCTACAGACTGGTCTTCCTTTCTCTCATTGCTGCCCTTCCCTGCCCCACGGATGCTCCCCCCGACTTCCTCGACCCCCTCCCTCTTTCATTGAGTCTCCCCTGCACCCAGAGGCTGCCTTGGGGCGCCCCATCTCTCCATTCAGAGCACCCCCCCAACACGAGCCACACGGGGCGTCCCTCGCGCCCGTTAACCCATTCATGGCCCGCCTTTCTCCATGCAGATCCCACAGGGCCCCAGGGATGCCTGTGCGGGGGAAACGGGGCAAGGAGGCCTTCGTGGGGACCCCCTGGGTGGGGGTCCCATGTCCGCCGCTGCCAAGGCGCCTAAGGGGCCCACGAAATATGCTTTGGGAACTGGCGGGGGTCTCTGGGTCCTTTTCTCCCCTCCCCCCGCAACCCCATTACCTCTTTGTCCTCGCTCCCGATTCTCCTTTCCTTTCCTGCAATATCCACGGGGGTGGGGTGTCCTCTCCTGTTGCCCCTCCTCCCCTTTCCGAAAGCGCGCGTCCCTAGAGCTACGGCGCAAATCAGCAATCCGGCGCAGAAGAGCCACTTCCGGGAGAAGCAGGCAGTTTGGGAGAGGGACTCACCCCCCCCCCCATTCCCGGAACAGAGGTCGGATGGCGAGGAGGAGGAGCAACATATTGGGGAGGGGATTTGGGGTTGTGGGGGCGGGGTGAGAGGAGGATGTGCCGGGAGGGGAGGGAAGGAATTGAGAGGGGGCGGGGAGGAAGGTTATTCCCTTCCCGTTTTCCTCCTGTAGATCAGGAGAGCGGGGGAGGGGCTGATCCTGGCAATCCAATTACAAATTGGGGTCCCCCACCCCACAATGTTTACATTGCAAAATCCTTCCCTCGCCCACCCCACGCCTTGAGCCGTGCGCCCGTGCTTTAGGAATTGGTGCTCTTCAAACCAGGAAGGGGGGACAGTTATACGACTCCCCCAAAACCCCAAGTCCCCACCACAGGCTCTGACTAAGGCCAGGACAATGACCGTGGACACAGACACCTTCCATGCACAACAGCAAAGAGACTTAGAAAAGCAGCCTATACAACTGTAGCAAGAAGCGGATACCATGAATCGTACCTTGTCCTCCGAGTATCCAATATAGAAAACTGTAGAAACGTCCGTTAATCGCCCCAATTCAACGGTTTGATCGATTTCCTGGTTCCCACGACTAATGACTCCTCTGGAATTCGGGGATCTCGGGCTCCCCCTGACTCCATAATCCCTTAGGAGGCAGGAGGCGATCGGGCAGCACATGCCCCAGGCAGAAATCCATCGGATTATGGATTATTCTGGTACTTTGGGGGAAAGGTGTGGGAAACTGGGGCTGTTGACAAGGGGTGGGTGATTGGTCCATGTTTCTGAATGCCAAAGACTCCTACTTTGTGACAAATTTGTGATGCATCAAAGATGCTGTGGAAAAATGTATTGTGGGAAATGGGGAGAAGATGCAACCATCTTCTCGGGGTTCCTACTCTTGGTGTGTTTGAACCTTGTTGCAACAAATAAAGATCAGGTCAACTGACCTCCGTTTGCTTCTTTAACTTGGCTGGAGACTCCTTCTTTTGCTGACCGGAGGGACCCCCGGGGAGTGGCACCCTTACGAACTGGGCAGCGGAGTAAATCAGCACCCCGGGATATTTTCCTTCTCAACTCTGTCCCACCTGAGCCTCACCCCCTTACCTAAAAGCCAGACACAACACAATGTGACAGGATTGTGACTCCTGCCCTCAGCAAACAAAATAAGACCCCCCCCCAGAGCAAAGCAACCCCGGGATGCTGTGTCCCCCAATCCTTGACATGAAAAGGGGAGGGGTTTGGGAAACCTTCCGGGAGCAGGCGGGGAGGGGGCTGCCCAGGCTCCAGAAGCTCCTTCTCAGTTATTCCTCCCCACCCCCTCCTCCTGCCTCTCCTCCTTTCCTACAGCTTCTTCACTTGTGGGGAAGCTGTGTTCCTTGCACAGGGGCCCCTTGGGCCTGATCCTGCAGGGCTTACCTGGCATTCCTCCAGATGCAGGTGTGCCCTCCTTTCTCCTTCAAGGTGAACAGGGTTTCCCAAATTTGGGTCTCCAGCTGTTTTCGGACTACAGCTGCCATCACCCCTAGCTAGCAAGACCAGTGGTCAGGGATGATGGTGGAAAAGATCGTAAAACAGCTCCTTCTCCTTATGGGATGCACGAGGAGCCCGTCTAGGAAACAGTCGGTCTCCCAAAAGTCAGAGAAACTAACAGAGACCAACCAAAGTAACGCTGGCTCAAAGCGGCTGCTATGCCTGATCTTTTATTAAGGTAAGAAAGGTAAAGGACCCCTGGACGGTTAACTCCAGTCAAAGATGACTATGGGGTTGCAGTTCTCATCTCGCTTTCAGGCTGAGGGAACTGGCGTTTGTCCAGACAGCTTCCTGGTCATGTGGCCTGCAAGACTAAACCACTTCTGGTGCATGACAGAAACCAGAGCGCACAGAAACACCGTTTACCTTCCCGCCACCTATTTATCTACTTGCACTGGTGTGCTTTCAGACTGCTAGGTTGGCAGGAGCCGGAGCAGAGCAACGGGAGCTCGCCCCGTCGCGGAATTCAAACTGCCAACCTTCTGATCAGCAAGACCATGAGGCACTGTGGTTTAGACCACAGCGCCACCCCCCCCCCGATCTTTTATTAATAGACCTTCTGCAGCAGGGTCTGAAGCCACTCACGCAGGAGGAAGGGGGGAACTCTGAACAAAAGAAAGACGATACTTTTATAAATTTCCACCCCACCGTTTCCCACCCTTGTAGATCTGTCATGGAGGACGTCAGGAAGGAGGTGCCGCAGGGTGAGGTTACAGGTGAGGATCGTTTGTGAAGTGGATGGTGATAGTGACATTATTCATGTGTTTGCAAAGTACCTGGTGCTGGGGTCTGGGCTGCACCCATTCTGTTAATGGCTGTCCCTTTTGTGATGCTGCAGGAATGGACAGAGGAAACAGCATTGGAAGCAACAAGCAGTGCATGTATGGGCGTTCACAGTTCCCACTGTTGTGCTAAGATGTGTGGAATGTGATCCATCAGAAGCAGTACAAGTCAATCTGTACAAGTCAATCTGAGACAGATTGAATTGTATAATAGTGAGAGGCTCACACGAGCCTGCAACCAGTTATCTGCTGTGCATGTAAAAAGGGGAATGCGCTCTGCTTCATAAAGGAAATTGCTGCCGCAAGTTTGGAAGGATATTAACAAACAATATATCCTCTATATACTGTAGACCCAGTAGACGGCAGTGTGGAGTTGTCTATACTGGGTCTGTCATGACAGCAACAGTTACACTTTGTTCCATGTATTTTGTACAAAGTTTTACAAAGTCTGTTTCAGTAGCACATTCAAAGCATTACACTGTACGTTTGTGGTATCAACATGACCACGTTAGAGGCAAGGCTTTACACTTTTGGGACTATAATGTATATCTTTTCTTAATAACAATCACAGAAACATAACAGAGAATCCGCCTCCTTTTCCATAGACAGTACATCAATGGGAATTCTAGTCAGGCTTTCGAGGTGGCTCTGGCAAGTGAGCCCAGCTGCATGTGACAAGGGTGGGGAGGAATTCCTTCCTGTCAATCAGCTTTGAGTATAGGGGTGAGTCACCCTATTCCTCTGGCAGGAGTGATAGTGGGGCTTCCTTGCCCGCTTCCATTCAGCTCTGCCATCCCCAAATGGCAAGTCTCCTTCAGCCCTTGTGGGAGGGGACAGGCTGGAAGCTGAAGGGCTTCCCTTGGAGTAGACTTTGCTTCGCTGTCTGTTGACCTCAATCTCTGTATTTTTAATGTTCTGTTGGGTACCTGCAGCTCCTCATTCTCCCTCTTGCAATAAGGCTTGGGGGACTATCTTTACCTTTCCACCTGAGCGGTACCTATTTATCTACTTGCACTTTGACATGCTTTCGAACTGCTAGGTTAGCAGGAGCAAGGACCGAGTAATCGGAGATCACCCTGTCATGGGGATTCAAACCACGGACCTATGGTTTAACCCACAGCGCCACCCGCGTCCCTGTCAAAAGGTACTTTATATCTAAAATTATTCTCACTATTGTGAGACATTACCTTCATTTAAAGAAATACAGCACACAAGTACACGTACCAGCAGAAGGGAGCAAGGGAGGCAAGAGGCTGGAACGACACAGGGCAATGTGTTTTGTCAGGGAATGGTCTGAAGCCGAATATTGGGGAATCCATTCTCAAGGAGATCAGCTTTCCTCAGAAGAAGAGATGGAGGGGGAGAAACGGCCCCCCTCGTTTCCAGTGGTCTCAGAAGCAGGGAGAGACACAGACACAGAGCAGATTAGACAGGAGTTAACCAGTTTGAGATAATGGCAACACTCAGCTGGGCCCTGAAGCCGGAAGCCGGATCTCCTCTGAGTTCATTGCTGTGAAGAAGAGGGGACTCTGAGAGGAACATGTCCTGCACTCCATACATCTAAATGGGTTCTCCCATCTGAGACTCCCTTGATGTTTCTTAAACACTCCATTATAACTAAAGCACTTTCTGTAATCCTTCCATTTAAACTGCTTCTCCGCTTTGAGTTTGTTGATGGTTTGTCGGGTTTCAACTCTTAAAGTTCTTCCTGTCCATGAGTCTGTTGATCATAGAATCATAGACTCACAGAGCTGGAATAGACCACAAGGGCCATCGAGTCCAACCCCCTGCCAAGCAGGAAAATGTAGGACCTCCCCTAGGACTGAACCTTTATTTCCTTTCCTGAAATTTATATGGTTTGTCTCTTGGGTGCGTTTGTTGGCGTAAATTAAAGGGTTCCACTCTGACTGAAGCTCCTTCCACACGCCATAGATTTAATTGGTTTCTCCCATGTGTGTCTGCTGATGTTTTCTAAGATTTCCACTTTGACTGAAGCTCTTCCCACACTCCAGGCATTCAAATGGTTGCTCCCCTGTGTGAGTCCGTTGATGTCTTCTAAGGCTTCCATTATGAAGAAAGCTCTTTCCACACTCCATACATTTAAATGGTTTCTCCCCTGTGTGAGTCCATAGATGAATACTGAGGTGTCCACTCTGACTGAAGCTCTTTCCGCACTCCATACATTTAAATGGTTTCTCCCCTGTGTGAGTCCGTTGATGTGTTCTAAGGGATGCATTGAAATTAAAGCTCTTTCCACACTCCATGCATTCATATGGTTTTTCACCTGTATGAGTCCGCTGGTGTAATTTAAGGGTTCCATTCTGACTGAAGCTCTTTCCGCACTCCATACATTTATATCGTTTCTCCCCTGTGTGAGTCCGTTGATGTGTTCTAAGGGATGAATTGGATCTAAAGCTCTTTCCACACTCCATGCATTCATATGGTTTTTCATCTGTATGAGTCCGCTGGTGTAATTTAAGGTTTCCATTCTGACTGAAGCTCTTTTCGCACTCCATACATTTATATGGTTTCTCCCCTGTGTGAGTCCGTTGATGTATATTGAGGTGTCCACTCTGACTGAAGATCTTTCCACACTCCAGGCATTCAAATGGTTTCTCCGCTGTGTGAGTCCGTTGATGATTTCTAAAGCTTCCATCTTGATGAAAGCTCTTACCGCACTCCATACATTTAAATGGTTTCTCACCTGTGTGAGTCCGTAGATGAATACTGAGGAGTCCACTCTGACTGAAGCTCTTTCCGCACTCCATACATTTAAATGGTTTCTCCCCTGTGTGAGTCCGTTGATGTGTTCTAAGGCTTCCATTCTCACTGAAGCACTTTCCACACTCCATGCATTCATATGGTTTTTCACCTGTATGAGTCCGCTGGTGTAATTTAAGGTATCCACTCTGACTGAAGCTCTTCTCGCACTCCATACATTTATATCGTTTCTCCCCTGTGTGAGTCCGTTGATGTGTTCTAAGGGATGAATTGGAATTAAAGCTCTTTCCACACTCCATGCATTCATATGGTTTTTCACCTGTATGAGTCCGCTGGTGTAATTTAAGGTGTTCACTCTGACTGAAGCTCTTTCCGCACTCTATGCATTTAAAAGGTTTTTCACCCGTGTGAGTCCGTTGATGTCTTCTAAGGACGCCATTCTGACTGAAGCTCTTTCCGCACTCCATACATTTAAATGGTTTTTCCTCTGTGTGAGTCCATTGATGTGCTCTAAGCCTTCCATTATCAGTAAAGCTCTTTCCACACTGCACACATTTATATGGTTTTTCCCCTGTGTGAGTCCGTTGATGTGTTTTAAGCCTTCCATTTTTAATAAAGCTCTTTCCGCACTCCATACATTTATATGGTTTCTCCCCTGTGTGAATCCGCTGGTGTAATTTAAGGTATCCATTATCACTAAAGCTCTTTCCGCACTCCATACATTTATATGGTTTCTCCCCTGAGTGAGTTTGTAGATGAATATTTAAGTGTCCACTCTGACTGAAGCTCTTTCCACACTCTATGCATTTAAAAGGTTTTTCACCCGTGTGAGTCCGTTTGTGCCGTTTAAGGTGGCCACTCTGACTGAAGCTCTTTCCGCACTCCATACATTTAAATGGTTTCTCTCCTGTGTGAGTCCGTTGATGTGTTCTAAGGCTTCCATTGAAACTGAAGCTCTTTCTGCACTCCATACATTTAAATGGTTTTTCCTGTTGGAGGTCGTTGATGTGAGCTATGTATGCTCATTCAGTGAAGCATATTCCACATTTGACACATTTTAATTTCTCTTCCTAATTAAACTGAAGGTGCCCGATCCCCTGAAGTTGTGACTGTCTTCTCCTTCACCTTCTTCAGAGTGGGAGGACGGAAATCCTGTTTGGGTTTCAAGGAAGAGAACAAAGGAAAAGAGAGCACATCAGATGCCATTAGCACCACCTCATATTTCAACATATCCTACATTTCCCCGCATCCTACCCTTGTTCCAAATTTTTAGGAAATGAAAATGCAATGTCATCAAATGATAGTAATGCATCAGCAACCTTTCATAATCCTCAATCAGCAGCATGATAAAGCAGCATGATATTGGAATGCAGACTTTTCAAACCAATTGTTTCCTCACCAGGAAAGGTAGCTGCTCTCTTTCCATGAAAAGGCCCTCTCTTTCTCTGGTCCATCGTTCCTTTGGACATTTCCCATCCTCTGCAACATAATCCTCCATCCACCTCTGTCTCTTAATGAATCACCTGCACAGTCCCATTGGCCTCAGGAGGTCCATATGGACTATTATGTGAGACCTAGGTCTATGCCTTTTCCAGGGACTGTGGTCTGGGTTAGTCAGAGAACTAGTGACAAGTCTTGGTGCTTCGGGTCAGCTGAATGGGTGCTCAGGGAAGCTCCTGTTCTTGGAGATGGACCTCTGTCTAGATGCCTTGCATTGCATGGAAAGAGAAGGAGAAGCAGAAGGAAAGCAGCTGACGCATGGGAATCCCAGACGGAGAAACCCACCCCCATTGCTCCTTATAATAATGAGGTGCAGCCTGATCTTTTCCTGTCTCCTGAATCAGGACTATCCTAAATTAACACTTACAAATCTGAATACTAAAGGCAAATAGATAACTGTACTTAATGGAAACTTCATCCTTGAATATGTAGTATTGATTCATTAACAGCCTGAAGTTATGTTGTTTCTTGAAAAATAAATTTATTCCTGATCTGTCTTAAATATCATAATGATAGGATGGCTTGGGGTGTTAGGGGAGCGGTAGTACCTTTGGTGGGCGACATGTAGTCCACCTTGTGGGGTAATTTTTCCACCATTGGTCCCCACCCTGCACTCAGCTCTCACCTGTGGCTTCCAGAAGCTGTCAGCATGCAACAGAGGCAGCGATCCAAGCAACGGCTTCAACGGGCTAGCTAAACTAGGTGAGGATATCTTCTGAGTCTCAAATTCTTGGTGGGTTGGGGAATTCTGCTGCAGGTGAAGGCAGACCCTGGTGGATGGAGAGGAGGAGAACAACAGTGAATCCCACAGTCAAAAAGGCAGATTCCGCCCATGCTGCAGAGGAAAGTGAAGGGCTGATGTGATTGTCAACCGGGGAAGGAAGCCAATCGAGAAGGAAAACTCTGATCCTAAACCTTCACTGCCTTGTGAGTTATCTTCAGGAGAAGAGAAGGCTATGCGGGGAAATGTACACAAATCCAGAATGGACTCTCTAAGACGGTTGGATGGTGTCCTGCACACCTCCTTCCAGCATCTCTGATGGCCCCTTGAAAGCTAATGAAAGTCTTGGGCCTGGAGCTTTTGGAGGGGCAGGACCAGGAAAGCTTCTGCCACCATTATCCTTCCAATTCGGATTCAGGCCTCATCATGGGACGGAAACTGCCCTGGTTACGCTGCTTGATGATCTCCGATGGGCTAGAGACCAAGGGGGAAAAAGCTCTTTCCTGGTTCTGCTGGATCTCTCAGCGGCTTTGGAGACCTTTGGCCATGGTGTCCTACTGGACCCTCTAGGGGAGCTAGGGGCACAACTGTGCAGTGGTTCTCCTCCTTCCTCCTGGGCCATGTCCAGAAAGTGGTGTTGGGGGATGAGTGTTCAGACCTCTGGGCTCTCACTTGCGGGGTTCCTGAGGGCTCCATCCTCTCCCCCATACTTTTTAATATCTATATGAAGACGCTGGGAGAGATCATCAGGGGGTTTGGGTTGGGTGTTCCCCGGTATGTGGATGATACCAAGCTCTGCCTCTCTTTTAAATTGTAACCAGTGAAGGTACTGTATGAGTGTCTGGAGGCAGTTGAAGGATGGATGGTGGCTAACAGATAGAGGTTGAATCTTGACAAGACAGAAATACTGTCCCAGGGGGAAAGGGGGCAGGCAGGTGTGGGAGACGCCCTAGACCTGATGTAGGTAACTGTGCCCCAAAAGGACCAGGTGCACAACCTGGGGGTCATTTTGGACTCACAGCTGTCCATGGAGGCGCAGGTCAATTCTGCGTCCAGGGCAGTTGTCTGCCAGCTCCATCTGGTACGCTGGCTGAGACCCTCCATGCCTGGAGACTGTCTCCCCAGAGTGGTGCATATTCTTTTGATCTCCCGCTTGGACTACTACCATGCGCTACATGGGGCCATCTTTGAAGGTGACTCCTAAACTGCAACTAATCCAGAATGTGGCAGCTAGAGAACAGAATGGGAGCAGCCGCTGAGACCACATAACACCAGTCTGAATGGGTCTTCACTGACTCCCAGTACATTTCTGGTGCTGACCTTTAAATTGTTGTGGTTGCATTTTTCAGGCATAGATTCCCGTTATGCCTTCAGTCACAAATTTATTTGCTGAAGGAATTTTTTGCTGTCTCTGAGCTTTATTTCCTACTCTGCTAATTGTATGTCAGACTTGCTCTGGAGATCATTGTGGAGCAGCAAGATCATTGACCTAAGGCCCTACAGCCTCACTCTCTATAGACCTGAAGGAGTGTCTCCACCCCCATCGCTCAGTCTGTACACTGAGGTCCTCCTTCGAGGGTCTTCTGCTGGTTCACCCCCCCACCCCCATTGAGAAGGGAAAGGAAATGGGCAACTATCTGACATTTAGAAGACAGCTGAAGGCAGCCCTGTATCGGGAGGTTTTTAATGTCTGATGTTTTACTGTCTTTTATTTGTACTGTAAGCTGCCCAGAGTGGCTGGGGAAACCCAGCCAGTTAGGCAAGGTAGAAATACTACAATCATTCGTATTATATTGTTATTCTTTTGTAGTTATTTTGGATTTTGTACTGCAATATCAGCTCACAAAATGTCATGGGTGGAGAAAATCACAGGGCTGCCATAAACTGTAATCCCACCCACAACTACTCATTCACATACAGTCTGTAAATTTGGGGAGGTCACATACCTCATCTGTGCTAATACTGGCAGTTTTTGGCCTGTATAGGCACACCTTGTATGTAGAGCCTCCAGCCACAGGCACTGTCTATCATGAAAATGGGTCCTTTGACTGGGAAGAATCTCAGCTTGTCAGTCACTCTGACATTCCCTACCAAAAATAAGAGGAACAGAAATGCTTTTGAGGTGCAACTTCTGTATCAATCCTGCGAGGCATTCCATGGACTCTGCACCCCTGTTTCTGATGACAGGTGTACATTATCCTCATCCTCAATGAAGCAGGCAGTGGAAAAGACATTAAAGATGGAAGCCTGAGAGAGAGGAAAAGGTTTCTGGCTGCTTCGGGGGGGGGGGGGATTGTGGAAACAAAGAGCTCCTTCTGAGAAGGCCTCTCCCCTCCCCTCTTCCTCTCCGGATTTGAACCCCTGCGACTGGGCAGGGCAGGGGTTTATGTGGGCAGGGGTTTATGTGGGCGTGAAGAGGATGCAGCTTGCAAGAAGGAAGCCACAGGGGGGTCTCTATCCAGGCGTCCCTCGAGCCCGTTAACCCTTTCATGACCCGCCTTTCTCCGTGCAGATCCCACAGGGACCCAGGGATCCCTGCGTGGGGGAAACGGGGCAAAGGAGCCCTCTTGGGACCCCCTCGGTGGGCGCCCCAAGTCCGCCACTGCCAAGGCGCAGCACGGGTGCAGGGATCTAGGCCATGCCGACGGGACCCACGAATGGCGCTTTCGGGACCTTGCGGGGGTCTCTGGGTCCTTTTCTGTCCTTCCCCCCCCCCCCCGCGACCCCTTTACCTCTTTGTCCTCGCTTCAGATGCTCCTTTCCTTTCCTGCAACATCCGGGCCGGGGGCGGGGCGGTGTCGCCTGCTTCCCCTCCTCCCCTTTCCGAAAGCTTGCGCCCCTAGAGCTACGGCGCAGAGCAGCAATCTGGAGTGGAAGCTCCACTTCCGGGAGAAGCAGGCAGGTTGGGAACAGAGTTCTATTCCCGGAACAGAGGTCAGATGGCGAGGAGGAGGGGCAACATATTGGGGAGGGGATTTGGGATTGTGGGGGCGGGGTGAGGGAAGGATGTGCCGGGAGGGGAGGAATTGGGGGGAGGGAGAGGAAGGTTTCCCTCCTCCCCTCTTCCATCTGTGGATCAGGAGAGCGGGGGAGGGGCTGATCCCGCAAACTAATTACAAAGTGGGGTCCCCCCCCAATGTTTACATTGTAAAATCCTTCCCTCCCCCACCCCACGCCACCAGCCGTGCGTCCGTGCTTTAGGTATTGGTGCTCTTCAAACCAGGAATGGGGGGGGGGCGGTTAAACGACACCCCAAGTCCCCACCACAGCCTCGGACGAAGGCCAGGACAATGACCATTTGCACAGGCACCTTCCATGCACAGCAGCAAAGAGGCTCAGAAAAGCAGCCTATACAATTGTAGCAAGAAGCGGATACCATGAATCGGACTGTTTCCTCCAACTATCCAATATGCCCAATGACTCCTCTGGAATTGGGGGATCCAGGGCTCCCCCTGACTCCATAATCCCTTAGGAGGCAGGAGGCGATCAAGGGCAGCACATGTCCCAGACAGAAATCCCTCGGGGTGGCGGATTGAATTCTGATGCATTCAAAGGAGAAGCGCAGGAAAGCCTTCCAGTTGGGGGGATGTCCGAATACTATTATGGTTCTTTGGGGAAGAGGGTAGTTAAAATGTGTGGGAAAATAGGGTTACCAACGGGCAGGGTGACGTGCTCATTTTTCTAAATGCCAAAGACTCCTACTTTGTGACATATTTGTGATGTATCCAGTGGCGTAGCGTGGGGGGTGCCAGGGGTGCCGGCCGAACCGGGCGCAACATCTGGGGGGGCGCGAGTCCAGAGGGAAGGGACAAGTTCCTTCCTCCGCCGGGCTCCCCGCCGCCACCGACAGCCTTGTGCCCTAGTGCGCGTGCGCCCGCCGCCGCTGCGGCTGCGCTCCACTCACTGCTCGCAGGAGGAGCAGCCGCTGCAGCAGCGCCGACGCTGCCACTGACCCCTGGCCGGGCACGGGCAGCCTCCGCACCCCGCCGCTGCCGCCATCCCCTCGGCCCAGCCACAGGCGGCGGCTGCTTCTGCCAACTGGGAGGGAGGAGAGCTCCGAGGGGCCTCGCCACGCCCTGCGCTCCCCAAAACCCTCCGAGAGGAAGCCGGCGGGCGGGCGAGGGTCTCCCGGCAGAAGGGGGCACCGCTGGCTCCGGCTCTCAGTGCAAGTCTCAGCCGCGGGGGGGGGGGCGAGGACGGAGCACGGCTGGAAGCCCCTGGTCCCGGCCGGGAGGAGGAGAGGCGCTCACCAAGCCCGGATCTGGAACTCCTCCTACAGCCCAAGGAGAGGAGGGGCGGGGAGGCGCCCGAGGGGAGGGGGCTTCGGCTGCCTCGGCCCGCGGGGGCTCCGCAAATAATAAATTTAATAAATTCCTGATGAGCCTTTGGGGGGGTCCTTGGCTCCTTCGCTCGCCCCCAGTACCAGTGGCGTAGCGTGGGGGGGTGCAGGGGGGCCGGGCACAACATCTGGGGGGGCGCGCTCGCACTCGAGTGCTAAAATCCATGGGTTAGGGGGCGCAAATTACTTGCCTTGCCCCGGGTGCTGACAACCCACGCTATGCCACTGGATGTATCAATGACCCTGTTGAAAAATGTATTGTGTTAAATGGGGAGAGGTGTTAAAATTTCGTGCAACCATATGCAATTGTTGTAAGAATGTTAAGGTCTAATATATACAAAATAAATGTTCTATGAACACACACACACCACATGTCTGAATCCAATAGAAAAATTTCTGGAACCATTTTTCCCCTCCCAAATTAACCTCAAATATTTCTCTGCAAGGTCATAGTGGGAAACTTCCCCATTGTCTAGACAGCATCTTAAAAAGTAGAGACATCACCTTGCCAACAAAGGTCCATATAGTAAAAGCTATGGTTTTCCCAGTAGTGGTGTATGGAAGTGAAAACTTGAATATAAAGAAGGCTGGTCGCCGCAGAATTGATGCTTTTGAATTATGGTGCTGGAGTCTTTAGAGTCCCATGGACTGCAAGAAGATCAAACCTCTCCATTCTTAAGGAAATCAGTCCTGAGTGCTCACTGGAAGGACAGATCGTGAAGCTGAGGTTCCAATACTTTGGCCACCTCATGAGAAGAGAAAACTCCCTGGAAAAGACCCTGATGTTGGGAAAGATGGAGGGCACAAGGAGAAGAAGATGACAGAGGATGAGATGGTTGGGTAGTGTTCGTGAAGCTACCAGCATGAGTTTGACCAAACTGCGGGAGGCAGTGGAAGACAGGAGTGCCTGGCGTGCTCTGGTCCAGGAGGTCACGAAGAGTCGGATACGACTAAACAACTAAACAACAAGAAGACATGAATAAGGGACGCGGGTGGCGCTGCGGGTTAAACCACAGAGCCTAGGGCTTGCTGATCAGAAGGTCGGTGGTTCGAATCCCCACGAGGTGAGCTCCTGTTGCTTGGTCCCTGCTCCTGCCAACCTAGCAGTTTGAAAGCACGTCAAAGTGCAAGTAGATAAATAGGTACTGGTCCGGCGGGAAGGTAAACGGCATTTCTGTACACTGCTCTGTACACTGCTCTTCCCTAAACTTCGCCAGAAATGTGCCCCAAGAAGAAA
The DNA here is from genome assembly GCF_964188305.1 of Podarcis bocagei. Taxonomy (NCBI): domain Eukaryota; kingdom Metazoa; phylum Chordata; class Lepidosauria; order Squamata; family Lacertidae; genus Podarcis; species Podarcis bocagei. The sequence continues at coordinate 5,204,433 of NC_138135.1, forward strand.
TGTGCTTCCCCAATCAGAGGCAGCCGTCCTTCTCTGGAGCTCAAGTGCTGCCAGTGGCCTTCCCAGAAGAGGCCCCTGCTTGGCCCCTGGGAGGACAGGGGCCCCGTGGGCCTGATCCTGCAGGGCTCACCTGACGTTCTAATGCAGGTGAATACTCCTTTGTACTTCAGGGAGAACAGGGTTTCCCAAATTTGGGTCTCCAGCTATTTTTGGACTATAGAACCCACCATCCCAAGCTAGCAAGACTAGGGATGAAGGGAATTGTTGGAAGGCCATGCAGGTGGCTCTGGAAAGTGAGCCCAGCTGCATGTGACCAGTGTGGGGAGAATTCCTTCCTGGATTCCAGAAGTGGCCATCACCTTTGATTATAGGGTCAGTGCCCCTATTCCTGCAGCAGGAGCGATTGTGGGGCTTCCTCGCCCGCTTCCATTCAGCTCCGCCATTCCCAAAGGGCAATTCTTCTTTAGCCATTGTGGGAGCTGACGGGCTGGAAGCTGAAGTGGCTTCCCTTTGAGTAGGCTTCGCTTCGCTTTCTGCTGACCTCAGCCTCTTGGATTGTGGCCAGCTTTCCTCTTCCATTTCCCTGAATGCTGAGCAGTGTTGGATGTGTGGGGAAGTGAAATTCACTCCATAACTTTTCTGCAGGGTTCCCTCCGCAGCACAGAAGGATGGGGGGAGGGAGGAACACATAGTAATAAATGAGCACTCCTGTGAATGGAGAGAAGCAGAAAGTGGAGTCCCCTATAGATCAGTATTGGGACCTGTGGCTTTTCAACTTGTTCATAAATGATCTAGAGTTAGGAGTGAGCAAAGTTTGCTGTTGACAGTAAATTGTCCAGGAGTGTTCAAACAAAGACAGAATACAAGGAGCTCCAAAAAGAGCTCCAAACGGGGATTGGGCTAAAAATACAGTTCATTGTCAACAAGATTAAAGTGATGCATGTTGGGGGGGGCAGGGAAACACCCTCTTAATATCATGTGCAGGATCATGGGGTCTGAACCGGGTTTCTCTGTGTGCTCTAGGAGACCAGGGGAGAGGGGAGCTGGTCACAGCAGGGGGGGCGTCTCCCTGGATGCTTCAGCAGCCGGCCTCCTTTGGGTCTTCTGGCCCCATTCTGCTCCCTTTTCTCCCTCTTTCTGCTCATTGTCATCCCACCACCAGCCCCCAAGCTCTAAGCCTTCTTACCTTGTGGGTCCCCCAGCTGGTGCCTCGCCCCCGCCCCCGCAATCAGCCAGTCCATGACAGCAAAAGCAGCCAGAGCAGTAAAACCAAATTTTGCACTCACAGCTGTCCATGGAGGTGCAGGTCAATTCTGTGTCCAGGGCAGTTGATGTGTGGGGAAGCACAATTCACCCCAGAACTTTTCCGCAGAGTTCCCTCTGCAGCACAGAAGGATCAGAGGAGGGAGGAACACATAGTAATAAACGGAGACTCCGATAAATGGAGAGAAGAAAGTGGAGTCCCCTATAGATCAGTATTGGGACCCATGGCTTTTCAACTTGTTCATAAATGATCTAGAGTTAGGAGTGAGCAGGGAGGGGGCAAAGTTTGCTGGTGGCAGTAAATTGTCCAGGGTTGTTCAAACAAAGAGAGACTGCAAGGAGCACCTAAAAGAGCTCTCCAAACGGGGTGATTGGGCTGAAAATACAGTTCATTGTCAACGAGATTAAAGTGAGGCATGTTGGGGGGTAGAGAAACACCCTCTTAATATCATGTGCAGGATCATGGGGTCTGAACTGGGTTTCTCTGTGTGCTCTAGGAGACCAGGGGAGAGGGGAGCTGGTCGCAGCAGGAGGGGGGGGTCTCCCTGGATGCTTCAGCAGCCGGTCTCCTCTGGGTCTCCTGCCCCCCTCCTCCCTCTGAGCCTGAACCGCTCTCTGTCCCAGCCTCTTCCTGCTCACCAAACCCTGTTTCCTCCTCAGCTTGCAACACCTCCTCTCCCGTTCTGCTCCCTTTTCTCCCTCTATCTGCTCATCGCCATCCCACCACCAGTCCCCAGGATCTGAGCCTTCTTCCCTTTTGTGTTCCCCCAGACTGGTGTCTCCCCCCCCCTGCACCCCTCCAGTCCATGACAGCAACAGCAGCAACAAGAGTAAAATCAGTAGGATAGCAATATGCACTGTGGTCCTCTGGCAGGAAGACTCCCTAGCAGCATGATTGACTGATAACTTCTGGGACTAGGGAAAAATATTATCCCCCCCAAACCCCAGAATAAGCAGTAGCTTTGGGGTTCCCCTAAGTGGTTCATGAGTGAAGATGGGCCCGCCAGGAGACTTTCCTGGTACCTGCAACCCATCGTTTCCCCTCTTGCAGTTAGGCTTCGGGGGGGGGGGGAATCTCCCATTAAATTTTAAGTTTTCTTCAGAACGTGCAGGGGGCAGGGAAGAGGTTCTGTTGAATAAGTAATGTTTGGAGATCATGTGGGGGGGGGTGACAGAGTTTGGTGCAAAAACCAGTCACACACAGATGCACCCGTCTTGCATGCTTGAGTAGAGCAACACCAGGGCCTTAGCCAAGTATCGGTGGGGTAGGGGCCACATGTAGAGCAAGTCCCACACTGACGTCAAAAACACACACAGAGGCAGCAGGACTTCTTCAGTAATAGTTTACTGAGCTTTCAAAGCCTACAGTTCTCACTGGGTCCCCAGTGAGGCACAAAACTTAGCTCCTGAGAGCAAATCCCGTTTCAGCAGTAAAAAAAATACAGCACACAGGATGTCTAAGTCAGGCACACACACTGGCAATAGGGAGCAAGCGAGGAAAGAGGCTGGAAGGACACAGGACAATGGATGTGTGTCTTTCGCTTCCTCAGCAACTCAGCATATTCAGGGGCTTCACAAAGAAAAGCTTTCTGCTGGCATCTTCCAGGCAAACATGCAACACAAAAACATACGCTGTGATCTGTGGTGTATTGCCATATCAGGTTGTTGTTGTTTTTTTAAAAAAATCATTTTATAACACAAATAAAGACCACAAACAAAAAAACAAACAATTCAAACAAATTCTTGTCATATCCTTATTTTCCTAAACATTGTTACGTGGGCTTCCCCAAGTCCCACCCATCTGATTTTCATTTTACTTCATCTTTAGCAGTTTACATATATCATCGTTTCTAATCATATTTTTTTTATATCACACTTAAAATAACTTCACATTTTATCACTTACAAATAATACTATTTTAAAATACACTATCTTCTACTTCTAAGCCTACAGCCTCTATCCACTTCCAAAGCTATTCTAAGATTTAAATATTAACATATTTTTTCAAATATTCCTTAAACTTCTAATCTTCTTCCACCATCTCTTCTCTCTGGTGTCAGAGTCTCCCGGTCAGTTCGGCAAGTTCCATATAGTCCATCATCTTCATCTGCCCTGCTTTGATAGTTGGTTATTCTTGTTTCTTCCAATTCTTCGCTAGCAATATTCACGTAGCTGTTGTGGCATACAGAAAAAAAATAACATCCTTTTTGGGGGATTTCACCCCCCCCCCAAAGTACCAAGTAAAAAGGCTTCTGGTTTTTTAATAAATGTGTTTTTCAACACTTTTTTCAGTTCATTATAAATCCTTTCCCAGAAGTCTTTTACCTTGGGGCACATCCACCACATGTGGTAAAAGGTTCCTTCTTTTTCTCTGCATTTCCAGCATTTATTATAATGAGTATGATACATTTTTGCTAACTTCACTGGTGTTAAATACCATCTATACATCATTTTCACCAATTTTTCTCTTAATACTTTACAAGCTGTAAATTTGATTCCTTTTTCCCACAATTTCTCCCAATCTAACCATCATGATATTGTGCCCCACATCCCTGGCCCATTCAATCATTACAGATTTCACTTGTTCATCTTTTGTACGCCATTCCAGCAATAAATTGTACATCTTAGATAGGTTTTTTGTTTTTGTATCTAATAATTCCATTTCCTGTTTGGATTTCTCTCTTTGAAAAGCAATTTTCTTATCCATTTTAAACACTTCATTTATCTGGATGTACTGGAACCAATCATCTAATTTATTTTTCAACGGATCATAAGATTTTAATCTAAATTGGTCCCCTACTTCCATCAGAATATCATTATACTTCAATCACATATCTTTCATATTCTTTTTTTAAAATAATTTTTATTAAGTTTTCCATTTAACAATCCAATCATATCACATTAATTATTCCAAATTATACCAATACATATCATAAAGTCCAAATATTTTGCCAAATTATAATTTTTTGTTGGGGGTTCCCATGCTTCGAGTTCAGTCGGGTCCAATAATCTTATATTTCTGCTGCTTTTAGTGTTCACCAGTCCCATCTTTGGATCTTCCTGTTGTTTTCCTTTTTCTTCTTAATAGCCTCTGAGTTGTTTCCACAGACGAATTAAAGTAAGCTATATTATGCTTCTGTGTGAACTTTGTAAGGCTCTCCCTTTTTTAAAAGCTGGTAAGTCTTTTGTTTGCAATAAATCCTCACATGCTGATCCAAAAGTCCTGCTCGGGCGGCAGACGCCATCTTTTTCAGTTCTGATGAAATAAAATCTAGGTGTTTGCCCATTAATTTTCCCAGGCATGTTGCACCATAAATTAGCCTTTCCAGGGAAGATTTGCCAAGTCGAACTTAGAATGCAAACATCATCATCATCATCATCATCATCATCATCATCATCATCATAATTTATTATTTGTACCCCGCCCATCTGGCTGTGTTTCCCCAGCCACTCTGGGCGGCTTCCATAGAAACAAAAAATACACTAAAATATCACACATTAAAAACTTCCCTGAACAGGGCTGCCTTAAGATGTCTTCTGAATGTCAGGTAGTTGTTTATTGCTTTGACATCTGAAAGGAGGGCATTCCACAGGGCGGGCGCCACCACCAAGAAGGCCCTCTGCCTGGTTCCCTGTAGCTTTGCTTCTCGCAATGAGGGAACCGCCAGAAGGCCCTCGGCGCTGGACCTCAGCGTCCGGGCAGAACGATGGGGGTGGAGACGCTCCTTCAGATATACTGGACCAAGGCCGCTTAGAGCTTTGAAGGTCAGCACCAACACTTTAAATTGTGCTCGGAAACGTACTGGGAGCCAATGTAGATCTTTCAAGACCGGTGTTATGTGGTCTCTGCGGCCGCTCCCAGTCACCAGTCTAGCTGCCGCGTTCTGGATTAGTTGTAGTTTCTGGGTCACCTTCAAAGGTAGAGTGCATTGCAGTGGACCAAGCGAGAGATAACTAGAGCATGCACCACTCTGGCGAGGCAGTCCGCGGGCAGATTGGGTCTCAGCCTGCGTACCAGATGGAGCTGGTAAACTGCTGCTCTGGGTGCAGATTTGACCTGTGCTTCCATGGACAGCTGTGAGTCCAAAATGACTCCCACGCTGTGTACTTGGTCCTTCAGGGGCAGTTACCCCATTCAGGACCAGGGAATCCTCCACACCTGCCCGCCTCCTGTCCCCCCCCCAAAACAGTACTTCTGTCTTGTCAGGATTCAACCTCAATCTGTTAGCCGCCATCCATCCTCCAACCACCTCCAGGCACTCACACAGGACCTTCACTGCCTTCACTGGTTCTGATTTGAAAGAGAGGTAGAGCTGGGTATCATCCGCATACTGATGAACACCCAGCCCAAATCCCCTGATGATCTCACCCAGCGGCTTCATGTAGATGTTGAAAAGCATGGGGGAGAGGACAGAACCCTGAGGCACCCCACAAGTGAGAGCCCAGGGGTCTGACCACTCATCCCCACCCACCACTTTCTGGACACGGCCCAGGAGGAAGGAGCAGAACCACTGTATGACAGTGCCCCCAGCTCCCAGCCCCTCAAGACGGTTCAGAAGGATGTTTTGGTCGATGTTATCAAACGCTGCTGAGAGATCCAGCAGAACTAGGAAACAGCTCTCACCTTTGTCCCTAGCCCGCCAGAGATCATCAACCAGTGCGACCAAGGCAGTTTCAGTCCCATGATGAGGCCTGAATCCCGACTGGAAGGGATCCAAATGGTCCGCTTCTTCCAGGCGTGCCTGGAGTTGTTCAGCAACCACTCGCTCAATCACCTTGCCCAAGAATGGTAAATTTGAGACTGGGCGATAGTTGGCCAAATTGGCTGGGTCTAAAGATGTTTTTTAAAGAAGCGGTTTAATGACCGCCTCTTTCAGCGGGAAGGCTCCCTCACAGAGGGAAGCATTCACCACCCCGCAGAGCCCATCGCCCACAAACAGAAAAACGAACGATAGAAACAAATTCTTGTCATATCCTTATTTTCCTATACATTGTGAAGTGGGCTTCCCCACTTATCTGATTTTCATTTTACTTGTTTACTTGTTTTTTAAGGGTTCTCGTGATGCGTCAGGGAGTGGTCTGAAGCGGAGTATTGGGGAATCCATTCTCAGGCAGATCAGCTTTCCTGGGAGCTGGAGGGGGGGAATTGACCCTCCTCTTTTCTAGTGGTCTCAGAAGCAGGGAGAGACACCGATACAGAGCAGATTAGACAGGAGTTACCTAGCTGAGAGATAAGGACAAGAGAAACAGACTCAGCTGGCCCTGAAGCAGGAATACGGATTTCTTCGGAGATCATTGCTGGGAAGAAGAGTGGACTCTGAGAGGAACATGTCCCACACTCCATACATCTAAATGCTGTGCATCCTGTGCATGAGTCTGTTGATTTAGAACTGGACCTATACAGTGGTGCCCCGCAAGACGAATGCCTCGCAAAACGAAAAACTCGCTAGACAAAAGAGATTTCCGTTTTTGAGGTGCTTCGCAAAACGAATTTCCCTATGGGCTTGCTTCGCAAGACGAAAATGTCTTGCGAGTTCTAAGCCGCTAATAGCGCTAATCCACTAACCGCCGTGCTTCGCAAGACGAAAAAAACCGCAAGACGAAGAGAGTCACGGAACGGATTAATTTCGTCTTGCGAGGCACCACTGTACCTCTCACTAACTTCATTACATTCATATGGTTTGTCTCTTGTGTGAGTTTGTTAATGTAAATCAAGGGTCCCACTCTGATTGAAGCTCCTTCCAGAGGACAAACATTTAAATGGCTTCTCCGATGTGGGTCTGCTGATGTTTTCTAAAACTTCCACTGTGCCTGAAGCTCTTTCCACACTCAATGCATTTAAATGGTTTCTCCCCTGTGTGAGTCCGTTGATGTCTTCTAAGGGTTTGATTGAAACTAAAGCACTTTCCACATTCCATACATTCATATGGTTTTTCACCCGTGTGAGTACGCTGGTGTAATTTAAGGTTTGTATTCACACTAAAGCTCTTTCCACACTCCATGCATTTATATGGTTTCTCCCGTGTGTGAATCCGTTGATGTATTCTAAGGCTTCCATTATCAGTAAAGCTCTTTCCACACTCCATACATTTATATGGTTTCTCCCCTGTGTGAGTTCGCTGGTGTATATTGAGGTGTCCACTCTGACTGAAGCTCTTTCCACATTCCATACATTTATATGGTTTCTCCCCTGCATGAATCCGCTGGTGTAATTTAAGGTCTCCATTCTGACTGAAGAACTTTCCACACTCCAGACATTCAAATGGTTTCTCCCCTGTGTGAATCCGTTGATGTATTCTAAGGTTTCCATTTCGACTAAAGCTCTTTCCACACTCCATACATTTATATGGTTTCTCCCCTGTGTGAATCCGTTGATGTATTCTAAGGCTTCCATTATTACTAAAGCTGTTTCCACACTCCATACATTTATATGGTTTCTCCCCTGTGTGAGTTCGCTGGTGTATATTGAGGCCTCCACTCTGACTGAAGCTCTTTCCACATTCCATACATTTATATGGTTTCTCCCCTGCATGAATCCGCTGGTGTGATTTAAGGTCTCCATTCTGACTGAAGAACTTTCCGCACTCCAGGCATTCAAATGGTTTCTCCCCTGTGTGAATCCGTTGATGTATTCTAAGGCTTCCATTTCGACTAAAGCTCTTTCCACACTCCATACATTTATATGGTTTCTCCCCTGTGTGAATCCGTTGATGTATTCTAAGGCTTCCATTATTACTAAAGCTGTTTCCACACTCCGTACATTTATATGGTTTCTCCCCTGTGTGAGTTCGCTGGTGTAATTTAAGGTCTCCATTCTGACTGAAGCTCTTTCCGCACTCCATACATTTATGTGGTTTCTCCCCTTTGTGAATCCGTTGATGTATTCTAAGGTTTCCATTATCAGTAAAGCTCTTTCCACACTCCATACATTTATATGGTTTCTCCCCTGTGTGAATCCGTTGATGTATTCTAAGGTTTCCATTATCAGTAAAGCTCTTTCCACACTCCATACATTTATATGGTTTCTCCCCTGTGTGAGTCCTCTGATGTGTTCTAAGTGTATCACTCCAACTGAAGCTCTTTCCACAATCCAGACATTTAAAAGGTATTTTCCCTGTGTGAAACTGTTGATGTAAACTTAAGTGTCCATGTTGAGTGAAGTTCTTCCCACACTCCCTGCATTGGAATCCTTTCTTGCCCATGTGAATCCACTGATGTGTTCTACGTTTTCCACTATCTGTGAAACTTTTCCCACACTCCATACCTTTAAATGGTTTCTCCCCTTCTTGAGATCACTGATGTGAGCTATGTGTGCTCATTCAGTGAAGCATATTCCACATTTCACACATTTTAATGTCTATACCTAATGAAACAAAAGTGCCCCATCCCTCAGAATTCTGAATGTCTTCTCCATCACCTTCTTCAAAGTGGGAGGAAAGGAAATCCTGTTTGGGTTTCAAGGAAGAGAAGAAAGGGGAAGAGAACACATCAAGCGCCATTAGCACCTTCTCTTATTTCAGCTTCTCCTACATTCCCCTGCCTCCTACCCATGTTCCCAGTTTTGAGGAAACGAAGATGCAATGTCACCAAATGATAGTAATGCATCAGTAACCTTTCATAATCCTCAGTCATCGTTAATAAAGCAGCATGATCTTGGAAAACAGCCTTTTCAAATCAATTGTTTCCTCAAAGGAAAGCCAGCTGATCTCTTTCCATGAAAAGGCCCTCTCTTTCCCTGGTTCATCATTCCTTTGGACATTCCCCATCCTCTGCATCATAATCCTCCATCCACCTCTAGATCTTTATGAGTCACCTGCACAGTCCCAATGGCCTCAAGAGGTCCATATGAACCATTTTGTGAGACTCAGGTCTTCATCTTTTCCAGGGACTGTGGTCTGGGTCAGTCAGAGAATTAGTGACAAGGCTTGGTGCTTGGGGTCAACTGAATGGGTGCTCAGGGAAGCTCCAGTTCTTGGAGATGGACCTCTGTCTACATGCCTCACATTGCATGGAGAGAGCAGGAGAAGCAGAAGGAAAGCAGCTGGCAAATGGGAAACACCCCCCCATTGCTCCTTATAATAATGATGTGCTGCCTGATCTTGTGCCCGTCTCCTGACACAGGACTATCCTAATCTGGCACTGAAAAAGCTGGATATTAAAGGCAAATGGATAACTGTACTTAGTGGAAATTTCATCTTTGAATATGTAGTACTGATTCATTAACAACCTGAAATAGTGTTATTTCTTGAGATATTAATTTATTCCTGATCTGTCTTAAATATTATAATTATAGGATGCCTTGGGTGTTGAATGGTTTCTTTAAATGTAAAGGTTCATCATTGTTCCACCCGATGTGTATGTCTTTAAGGGGCCAGAAAAAGGGCCAGAGCAAAATAACGAGACCCAGCTTTACAGCTGTGAAACATAGCAGGTGCTGCTGAGTTGTACTGATTAAGGTGTGTCGGCATTTGGGTGTAGTATATAAGGAGCAGCACCTAGCTCTCCCATTACCCTGGGGGATGGGTTGGTGGTTGTGTCTGGTTTGTTGTTGATGTTTGTAGTGTAAATGGAGTTTTTGTGATTAAAACCTTGTTTGTTATTTTTGAGTCCCTTTTTAATGCATGGTCTCCCCAGCAAGCTCTCTGCAGCGCTACCATACTGCAAATAGCCAACATTGGGGTGTTAGGGGAGCAGTAGTACTTTTGTTGGAGGAAATGTAGTCTACCTTCTGGAGTAATTTTTCCACCATTGGTCCCCACCCTCCACTCAGCTCTCACCTGTGGCTTCCAGAAGCTGTCAGCATGCAAAATGGGCCACAATCCCAGGAACGGCTTCAACCGGCCGGCTAAACCAGGTGAGGATACCTGATGGGTCTCAAATCCTTGGCGGACTGGGGAATTCTGGAAAACAGAAGTGCTATTTACATCATAGATCACTGTAAAGTTATTCAAAATATTTGTCTTTTGAAGAAAAGACCACCAATTATCCAATGGCCCCTTCAAAGCTAATGAACGTCTTGTGCCTGGAGCTTTTGTGGGCTGCAGGACCAGGAAAGCTTCTGCCACCATGATCCTTCCAATTGGGATTCAGGCCTCATCATGGGATGGAAACTGCCCTGGTTGCACTGCTTGATGATCTCCGATGGGCTAGAGACCAAGGGGAAAGCTGTTTCCTGGTTCTGCTGGATCTCTCAGTGGCTTTGGAGACCTTTGACCATGGTATCCTACTGGACCCTCTAGGGGAGCTGGAGGCTCTGCTATGCAGTGGTTCCCCTCCTTCCTCCTGGGCCATATCCAGAAAGTGGTGTTGGGGGATGAGTGTTCTGACCCTGGGCTCTCACTTGTGGGGTGCCTCAGGGCTCCTTCCTCTCCCCATGCTTTTTAATATCTATATGAAGACACTGGGAGAGATCTTCACGGGGTTTGGGCTGGGTGTTCCCCAGTATGTGGATGATAGCAAGCTCTGCCTCTCTTTTAAATTGGAACCAGTGAAGGCAGTGACGGTCCTGTGTGAGTTTCTGGAGGCAGTTAGAGGATGGATGGTGGCTAACAGATTGAGGCTGAATCTTGACAAGGCAGAAATACTGTCCGAGGGCGAAAGGGGGCAGGCAGGTGTGGGAGACTCCCTAGACCCGATGGGGGTAACTGCCCCAAAAGGACCAGGTGCACAACCTGGGGGTCATTTTGGACTCACAGCTGTCCATGTAGGCACAGGTAAATTCTGTGTCCAGGGCAGCTGTCTGCCAGTTCCATCTGGTATGCAGGATGAGACCCTACCTGACCGCAGACTGTCTCTCCAGAGTGGTGCATGCTCTGGTGATCTCCCGCTTGGACTACTGTCATGTGCTACATGGGGCTCCCTTTGGAGGTGACTCGTAAACTGCAACTAATCCAGAATGCGGCAGTGACTTCCGGTCGGCGCCATCGGTTAATGGCGGATTTCCCTCCGAGCTCCGGAGGGAGTCTGCTTTGCGAGTTCGAGTCCTGCCGCTACGGCGAAGCGGGGGCCCTCAAAAATTACAGGCGCGGAAGCCTGTAAACAAGGAGACTCGGTGGGCACCATTGCGCCCCCCGAAATCGCAAGGGAGCCTTTTTAAAGGCGCCGGAACGGCAGCGGGGGTGAAGCGCGGTGTTGAGAGTCGTCACCCAGCTGAAGCGAAGCGGCATCGCCATAGCTGGAGAGGACCGATTCCTTCCTGAAATTTGGATTACAAATTAAAACCTGTGAGTAGGACTGAAAACTAATTTGGGATTTACAATTACCTCAAAGAATTTTGGCTGAAAACGGAATTGGTTTTAAAGCAAGGAAGTCAGCCTTTCCCGGACTGCAAAAAGCATACAGCAAAGAAGGTTAAAAGCTGCAACCTTTGAAAGAACTTAAAGAACTAAGTGAACTAGACATTGGCCTTAAAATTCCCCCTTTTGGCTGGCAGGAGCAAAAGGGGGTTGAATTTGTGTTTTAAACCTGCTGGAAAAGGGGTTTAAAAATTTTTTACCGCTGTGTCAAATACCCCTGAAACAGACTGCCTAAGTGAGGATGCCGGAAAGAGAACTGTCAGTGAGTTAAATGGTTATTTGGAAAGCTACTTTGTTTTTAAGTTATTGGGCTCTGGAGAGTTACTAAATTACTGGCCTGCTAAACTCTGAAAATACAGGAAACTGTTGCAATTGGCTTTCTGAAAACTCTAGGGGGATTGATTATAAGACATTTTGTTTTAGAACTTTTGGAAACTTTCCCCCCCTAGAGGACATTGTGGTAATTGTTGCAAATTGGATTGTAACTATCAAGGCAGTGGAAATTTCCTTTTAAAAACAATTTACAGACGTGAGAGTGACCTTGGCTGGGACATGAGTGGTGCACCAGAAGAGACAACAACTAGATCTGGTAGACCATACAAGACAAAATCTTTACAACCGCGTAGAGTTTCAGCTTCAGGCATCCCAGTGGCACCAGCTGCAACTGGCCAGATACAAACAACAATGACATCAGATGCTGTGACACAAGCTTTAGTCAAAATAAATGAGTCTTTGGAATCTCTGACAAAGCAGGGAGCGGAAAACAGCAAAAAATTGACAGAGCTCTCAATAAAACTTGATCAGAATACACAAAGTGCTAATGAATTAGGGAAAAGAGTGACTTCTAATACAGAATCTATTAATAAAATTTTAGAGGACTCTGCCAATATACGCAAAATTGCAGAAGAAGCTAAAGTTTCTGCTGAGGAGGCCAAAGTCTCTGCAGATGCCACCCAGGAAAAAATAGTACCAGTTTGCAAAAAGTTAGAAGATCATGCATTAGCCCTGTCCATGCTTGAATTGCAGAGGAAGGAAAGGAACTTAAGATTGAGAGCAGTCCCTGAAAGCGAAAGAGACAATTTGGCGGACTGCCTTTCTAAAGAATTTTCAGATTTTTGGCAACAGGAGCTGGAGAAGGAAGAAATTAAGATAGTGACTGCCTTCAGATTGGGCAGAGCGCAAGGCAGGAAAAAGCCAAGGGATTGCCTGATAACCTTAAGATCAAAAGAGGAAAGATATAAAATACTGAATTTGCATTACCAAAGAACCCTCGAGATTGAAGATTCTTTTGTGGAGATTTTTAAAGATATACCAAAACAGATTTTGGACGTAAGAACACAATATAAAGAGTTGGTCGGTCTACTGAGAAAGAATGAAATACCTTTCAGGTGGGAATTCCCTCAAGGTCTATCCTTTAAATTTAAAGGTGGGAAAATCAGGATAAGATCAGTTCAAGACAGAGACCAATTTTTGAATGATTACGGGGAAGATCTCCTGAAAGGAGCAGTGGGAGTGGAATTAACATCAGAGTCAAAAGAAGCAACAGACATCTTAAATTTGACGTTTGGACTTAAATCACCGACAGAAGAAGAACAGCTACTCGGAGCAACAGGAGGCAAATAGTTTCAAGATGGCTCTGCAACTTTTAAGCTGGAATTGTAATGGTCTGAACCTCCCTCGAAAGAGAAGAAATGTGTTTCACTTATTGAAAAAAGAACATTTGGACTTGATTTGTCTACATGAAACCCATGTGACAAGATTGCATAGGAAACTACTCATCAACAAGAGATTAGGCCAAGAATTTATTTCATCAGATAAAGTTAAGAAAAGAGGAGTGGTAATCTATGCAAAGGAAAAACTTTTCCCGAAATTTATGTTTAAAGATGAACAAGGGAGATATTTGGCAATTGAAATTCAAGCCCAAGGTGAAATTTTTTTGATATTAGGGATTTATGCACCCAATGAAGGGAAGTCAGAATTCTTTAAGAAGTTGCATGAGACATTATTGGACTATTTGGATTATAATCTAATTATGATGGGAGACATGAATGGAGCAGTATCTACAAATATGGACAAAGCACAAAGACAGGTAATTTCCAAAGATGGGAGATTACCAAAGACCTTTTTTGAAATGACTGAAAACATGGACTTGATTGATATTTGGAGAACAAAGAACCCTCTCTCTCGAGAGGGTACTTTCTTTTCTGAAGCTATGATGACCTGGACTAGAATCGACCAAATTTGGATTACTAGTGGGATGGCTCCAAAGATTAAGAAAGTGGAAATCTGCCCAAAGACTTGCTCCGACCATAATGCCATAAAGATGGAGATGAAATTTACAACAGCTGGTTCATTTAGATGGAGGATGAATGACACCCTATTTAGAGATGAGGAGACCCTCACTTGTGGGGTGCCTCAGGGTTCCGTCCTCTCCCCCATGCTTTTTAACATCTATATGAAGCCGCTGGGAGAGATCATCAGGGGGTATGGACTGGGGGTCCATCAATATGCAGATGATACCCAGCTCTACCTCTCTTTCAAATCAGAACCAGTGAAGGCGGTGAAGGTCCTGTGTGAGTGCCTGGAGGTGGTTGGAGGATGGATGGCGGCTAATGGATTGAAGTTGAATCCTGACAAGACAGAAGTACTGTTTTGGGGGGACAGGGGGCGGGCTGGTGTGGAGGACTCCCTGGTCCTGAATAGGGTAACTGTGCCCCTGAAGGACCAGGTGCGTAGCCTGGGAGTCATTTTGGACTCACAGCTGTCCATGGAGGCGCAGGTCAATTCTGTATCCAGGGCAGCTGTCTACCAACTCCACCTGGTACGCAGGCTGAGACCCTACCTGCCCGCGGACTGTCTGGCCAGAGTGGTGCATGATCTAGTTAACTCCCGCTTGGACTACTGCAATGCGCTCTACGTGGGGCTACCTTTGAAGGTGACTCGGAAACTACAGCTAATCCAGAATGCGGCAGCTAGACTGGTGACTGGGGGCGGCCGCCGAGACCACATAACACCGGTCTTGAAAGACCTACATTGGCTCCCAGTACGTTTCCGAGCACAATTCAAAGTGCTGGTGTTGACCTTTAAAGCCCTAAACGGCTTCGGCCCAGTATACCTGAAGGAGCGTCTCCACCCCCATCGTTCTGCCTGGACACTGAGGTCCAGCGCCGAGGGCCTTCTGGCGGTTCCCTCATTGCGAGAAGCAAAGCTACAGGGAACCAGGCAGAGGGCCTTTTCGGTGGTGGCACCCGCCCTGTGGAATGCCCTCCCATCGGATGTCAAGGTGATGGACAATTACCTGACATTCAGAAGACATCTTAAGGCAGCCCTATTCAGGGAAGCTTTTAATGTATGATATTTTAGTGTTTTTTGGTTTCTGTGGAAGCTGCCCAGAGTGGCTGGGGAAACCCAGCCAGATGGGTGGGGTACAAATAATAAATTATTATTATTATTATTATTATCCACAAAAAGGCCCAAAAAACTTTGAAGGACTATTTTGAAATAAATCTTAAAACAGATGTGGAAAAAAGAGTAATCTGGGACGCAAGTAAAGCTGTGATGCGAGGATTCCTAATACAACAAAATTCAATAAAAAAGAGAAACTAAAATGAAAAGAAGGTCAAGATTCTGGAAAAGATAAAAGAAGGAGAGAAGAAACTGAGATCTAAACCAAAGTCCCAGGAGATTCTGAGAGAGATTAAGCTACATCAGACACAATATATGGAATTGACGAATCAAGAGATTGAATGGAAGATTAAACAAATGAGACAAAAGACATTTGAATCTGCAGATAAATGTGGCAAACTTCTAGCTTGGCAATTGAAGAAAAGACAGAAATTGAATACGATTACAAGCCTAGAAGTGGATGGAAAGAATATATACAAACCTAATGAGATTAGAAATTGCTTTCTGAGATATTTTAAAAAATTATACTCACAAGGGCCGCAGAAGGAAGAAGATATAGATGAGTTTCTCAAGCAATATGGATTACAAAAAATCTCTTACCCAAAGTAAAGTGGATCTAAACCAGAAAATAACAGAACAAGAGATAGAGGGTGCCATCCAAAACATGCAACTGGGCAAATCTCCAGGACCAGATGGGTTGACTTCCAGATATTACAAAGCTTTGAAGGAGTGGTTGGTACAACCGTTAAAGGAAGTCTGCAATGAGATTTTGGAGGGGAAAAGGGCACCAGAATCGTGGAAAGAAGCGTATATTACACTCATACCAAAAACAGAGACTGAAAAGACTCAGCTTAAGAACTACCGCCCTATATCATTACTTAATGTGGATTACAAAATTTTTGCAGACATTTTGGCAAAAAGATTGAAAAGAGTGCTGATGGAAGAGATTCATAAGGACCAAGCAGGCTTTCTCCCAAAAAGACATTTGTCAGATAATGTGAGGAACATAATAGACATTTTGGAATTATTAGAGGTGAACATAAACACTAAAGCAGTTTTGATATTTGTGGACGCAGAGAAAGCCTTTGACAATATCTCTTGGAGTTTTATGAAGAAGAATATTCACGGGATGGGGGTAGGCCAAGGATTTGAGAATGGTATGGGTGCAATATATTCTGAACAAAAGGCTAAGCTGATTGTAAATAATGTGATAACTGAAGAATTTAAAATAGAAAAAGGGACACGACAGGGGTGCCCAATCTCCCCATTACTTTTTATATCAGTTCTGGAGGTGTTGCTAAATATGATTAGAGATGACCAGCTGGTTAAAGGGATACAGGTCGGAGCTAAACAGTACAAGTTAAGGGCCTTCGCAGATGATTTAGTACTTACTTTACAAGAGCCAGACACTAGTACAAAAAGGGTTTTAGAGTTAATTCAAGAATTTGGTCGTTGCCGGATTTAAATTGAACAAACAAAAGACTAAGGTTTTGGGGAAAAAATTAACAGTCATGGAAAGGGAGAAGTTCCAGAATGAAACAGGCTTGACGGTGGTTAAGAAGGTGAAATATCTAGGGGTTCATATGACATCTAAGAATTTGAATTTGTTTAAAGATAATTATGAGAAATGTTGGTCAGAAGTTAAAAAGGATCTAGAAATATGGTCAAATTTGAAGCTTTCAATGTTAGGCCGAATTGCAGCTATAAAGATGAATGTATTGCCTAGAATGTTATTTTTGTTTCAAACATTGCAAATTCTTGACAAGATGGACTGTTTCAAGAGGTGGCAGAAGAACATTTCGAAATTTGTCCGGCAGGGCAAAAAGCCCAGAATAAAATTTAAGATATTAACGGACGCAAAAGAAAGAGGGGGATTTGCCCTGCCGGACTTAAAATTGTATTATGAATCAGCAGCGTTCTGCTGGATGAAAGAGTGGATGCTCCTCGAGAATACAGATATCTTGGATTTAGAAGGTTTTAATAATGCATTTGGATGGCATGCATATTTATGGTATGACAAAGCTAAGGTGCATAAGGCCTTTAAAAATCACATTGTTAGAAAAGCACTATATAATGTTTGGACTAGATATAAAGACTTGATGGAAAACAAAACTCTTAGATGGTTGTCGCCTTTGGAGGCTAAAGCTGTGAAAAAACTCAATATGGAGGCCAAATGGCCAAAGTATTGGGAAATTTTGGAACAAGAGGGTGATAAATTGAAACTACAGAGTGATGAGAAATTGAAAACTAAAGTACGAGATTGGATCCATTATTATCAAATAATGGAGGTTTATAAACAAGACAGGAAAATTGGCTTCCAGGTGGAGAAATCAAAATTAGAAACAGAACTGTTAGAACCCAATGCTAAGAATTTGTCAAGAATGTACAACTTGTTGCTGAAATGGAATACACAAGATGAAACAGTTAAATCAGCTATGATTAAGTGGGCACAGGATATTGGTCATAATATTATGTTTGCTGACTGGGAACAGTTGTGGACCACCGGTTTAAAATTTACGGCATGTAATGCCTTAAAAGAAAATATTATGAAAATGATCTATAGGTGGTACATGACCCCAGTCAAGCTAGCAAAAATCTATCATTTGCCTGACAATAAGTGTTGGAAGTGTAAAAAAACTGAAGGTACTTTCTATCACCTTTGGTGGACGTGCCCGAAGATAAAGGTTTTCTGGGAAATGATATATAATGAAATGAAAAAGGTACTTAAATGTACTTTCCCTAAGAAACCAGAGGCCTTTCTTTTGGGCATTGTCGGCCAATTGGTGTTAAAGAAAGACAGAACTTTTTTTATGTATGCTACTACAGCAGCAAGAATACTCATTGCAAAGCATTGGAAGACTCAAGATCTACCCACTCTGGAAGAATGGCAGATGAAGGTGATAGACTATATGGCACTGGCTGAAATGACCGGCAGAATTCGTGAACAGGGGAAAGAGACGACGGATGAAGATTGGAAAAAATTTAAAATTTATCTTAAGAAATATTATAAAATTGATGAATGCTAAAATGTTGAGGTTTTAGAAAAAAAGGAGATTACAGCGGCAAAAGATTAAGTAAAAGAAAAGAATAAATAAGGGACAAATTTGATAAAAATAAGTTTAGGATTTGCTGAAATAATTTTGGAAATTGGGATGTAGAAAGGGGAGGTTTGGGGGAGTCGGAGAAGTGAGGTTTATGAAAAAGATACAAAATTATACATGTTTGTTTGTTTCTTTATTTGTTTGTATTGTCTATAAAAAATTTTGTAAAACCAATAAAAAATATTTTTTTTTAAAAAAAAAAACAGAATGCGGCAGCTGGACAACAGAATAGGAGCAGCCGCTGAGACAACATAACACCAGTCCGAAAGGATCTTCACTGATTTCCAGTACATTTCTGAGCACGATTCACATTGTTGGTGCTGACCTTTAAATTGCCTCGGTTGCATTTTTCAGGCATAGATTCCTGTTATGCCTTCAGTCACAAATTTATTTGCTGAAGGAATTTTTTGCTGTCTCTGAGCTTTATTTCCTACTCTGCTAATTGTATGTTGGACTTGCTCTGGAGATCATTGTGGAGCAGCAAGATCATTGACCTAAAGCCCTACAGCCTCACTCTCTATAGACCTGAAGGAGCGTCTCCACCCCCATCGCTCAGTCTGTACATTGAGGTCCTCCTTCGAGGGTCTTCTGCTGGTTCAACACACCCCATGAGAAGCGAAGTTACAGGGAAGCAGGCAGAGGGCAAGGAAATGGACTACTGCCATGTGCTACATGGGGCTACCTTTGGAGGTGACTCGTAAACTGCAACTAATCCAGAATGCGGCAGCTGGACAACAGAATGGGAGCAGCCGCTGAGACAACATAACACCAGTCCGAAAGGATCTTCACTGACTCCCAGTACATTTCTGAGCACAATTCACATTGTTGGTGATGACCTTTAATTTGTCTCCACCCCCATCGCTCAGTCTGTACACTGAGGTCCTCCTTCAAGGGTCTTCTGCTGGTTGAACCCCCCCCCCCCATGAGAAGCGAAGTTACAGGGAAGCAGGCAGAGGGCAAGGAAAGGGGCAACTATCTGACATTTAGAAGACAGCTGAAGGCAGCCCTGTATCAGGAGGTTTTTAATGTCTGATGTTTTACTGTCTTTTATATGTACTGTAAGCTGCCCAGAATGGCTGGGAAACCCAGCCAGATTGCAGCATATAAATAGTACAATCGTTCTTATTATATTGTTATTGTTTTGTAGTTATTTTGGAATTTGTACTGCAATATCAGCTAACGAAATGTTATGGGTGGAGAGAATCACAGGGCTGCTGTAAACTGTAATCCCACCCATAACTTGTCATTCACATACAGTCTGTAAATTTGGGGAGGTCGCACACCTCACTTGTGCTAATACTGGCAGTCTTTGGCCTGTATAGGCACACCTTGTATGTAGAGCCTCCAGCCACAGGCACTGTCGATCATGAAAATGTCTCCTTTGACTGGGAAGAATCTTGTCAGTCACTCTGACACTACGAGGAACAGAAATGCTTCTGATGACAGATGTACATTTCCCTCATCCTCAATGAAGTAGGCATTGGAAAAGACAATAAAAATGGAATGCTGAGAGAGAGGAAAAGGTTTCTGGCTGCTTCCTGGTGGGATTGCGGAAACAGAGAACGGCTTCTGAAAAGGGCTCTCCCCTCCCCTCTTCCTCTCGGGATTTGAACCGCTGCGTCTGGACAGGGCAGGTGTCTATGCGGTGGGAAGAGCATGGAGCTTGCTGGAAGGAAGGGGTGGGGGGACTGGACCCCACACTTTCCAGGGATCCCTCTCTGGTCACCTTGAAGGGGTAGCCGATTCCTGGGCGGGAGGGAAAAGGCAAGGCGGCCCCTCCGGAGATTCCCCGCGTCCGCCACGCGGACCTATCTGTAACCTTTGCTTTGTACTTGTGTTAACCAATCAGCAACAAGCACATATGTGGCAATGCTGTAATATTCAATAAAAGGGACTCCCCGAGACATGCTCGAGAGGATGCCTCCCATCTATGACACCACCACTCGTCTGTGGTTTATGTCAACCCAACACGGACCTCTCCCTACAGACTGGTCTTCCTTTCTCTCTCTCATTGCTGCCCTTCCCTGCCCCACGGATGCTCCCCCCGACTTCCTCGACCCCCTCCCTCTTTCATTGAGTCTCCCCTGCACCCAGAGGCTGCCTTGGCGCGCCCCGTCTCTCCATTCAGAGCACCCCCCCAACACGAGCCACACGGGGGTCTCTATCCAGGCGTCCCTCGCGCCCGTTAACCCATTCATGGCCCGCCTTTCTCCGTGCAGATCCCACAGGGCCCCAGGTATGCCTGTGCGGGGGAAACGGGGCAAGGAGGCCTTCGTGGGGACCCCCTGGGTGGGGGTCCCATATCCGCCGCTGCCAAGGCGCCTAAGGGGCCCACGAAAGATGCTTTTGGGAGCTGGCGGGGGTCTCTGGGTCCTTTTCTCCCTTCCCCCCGCAACCCCATTACCTCTTTTCCTCGCTCCCGATTCTCCTTTCCTTTCCTGCAATATCCACGGGGGTGGGGTGTCCTCTCCTGTTGCCCCTCCTCCCCTTTCCGAAAGCGCGCCCCCCTAGAGCTACGGCGCAAATCAGCAATCCGGCGCAGAAGAGCCACTTCCGGGAGAAGCAGGCAGTTTGGGAGGAGGGTTCATCCCCCCCCCCCCCATTCCGGGAACAGAGGTCGGGTGGCGAGGAGGAGGAGCAACATATTGGGGAGGGGATTTGGGGTTGTGAGGGCGGGGTGAGAGGAGGATGTGCGGGGAGGGGAGGGAAAGAATTGAGACGGGACGGGGAGGAAGGTTATTCCCCTCCCGTTTTCCTCCTGTAGATCAGGAGAGCGGGTGAGGGGCTGATGCTGGCAATCCAATTACAAATTGGGGTCCCCCACCCCACAATGTTTACATTGCAAAATCCTTCCCTCGCCCACCCCACGCCATGAGCCGTGCGCCCGTGCTTTAGGAATTGGTGCTCTTCAAACCAGGAAGGGGGGACAGTTATACGACTCCCCCAAAACCCCAAGTCCCCACCACAGGCTCTGACTAAGGCCAGGACAATGACCGTGGACACAGACACCTTCCATGCACAACAGCAAAGAGGCTCAGAGAAGCAGCCTATACAACTGTAGCAAGAAGCGGATACCATGAATCGTACCTTGTCCTCCGAGTATCCAATATAGAAAACTGTAGAAACGTCCGTTAATCGCCCCAATTCAACGGTTTGATCGATTTCCTGGTTCCCACGACTAATGACTCCTCTGGAATTCGGGGATCTCGGGCTCCCCCTGACTCCATAATCCCTTAGGAGGCAGGAGGCGATCCAGGGCAGCACATGCCCCAGGCAGAAATCCATCGGATTATGGATTATTCTGGTACTTTGGGGGAAAGGTGTGGGAAACTGGGGCTGTTGACAGGGGTGGGTGATTGGTCCATGTTTCTGAATGCCAAAGACTCCTACTTTGTGACAAATCTGTGATGCATCAAAGATGCTGTGGAAAAATGTATTGTGGGAAATGGGGAGAGGTCTTAAAAATCCATGCAACCATCTTCTCGGGGTTCCTACTCTTGGTGTGTTTGAACCTTGTTGCAACAAATAAAGATCAGGTCAACTGACCTCCGTTTGCATCTTTAACTTGGCTGGAGACTCCTTCTTTTGCTGACCGGAGGGACCCCCGGGGAGTGGCACCCTAACGAACTGGGCAGCGGAGTAAATCAGCACCCCGGGATATTTTCCTTCTCAACTCTGTCCCACCTGAGCCTCACCCCCTTACCTAAAAGCCAGACACAACACAATGTGACAGGATTGTGACTCCTGCCCTCAGCAAACAAAATAAGACCCCCCCCAGAGCAAAGCAACCCCGGGATGCTGTGTCCCCCAATCCTTGACATGAAAAGGGGAGGGGCTCGGGAAACCTTCCGGGAGCAGGCGGGGAGGGGGCTTCCCAGGCTCCAGAAGCTCCTTCTCAGTTATTCCTCCCCACCCTCTCCTCCTGCCTCTCCTCCTTTCCTACAGCTTCTTCACTTGTGGGGAAGCTGTGGCCCTTGCACAGGGGCCCCTTGGGCCTGATCCTGCAGGGCTTACCTGGCATTCCTCCAGATGCAGGTGAGCCCTCCTTTCTCCTTCAAGGTGAACAGGGTTTCCCAAATTTGGGTCTCCAGCTGTTTTCGGACTACAGCTGCCATCACCCCTAGCTAGCAAGACCAGTGGTCAGGGATGATGGTGGAAAAGATCGTAAAACAGCTCCTTCTCCTTATGGGATGCACGAGGAGCCCGTCTAGGAAACAGTCGGTCTCCCAAAAGTCAGAGAAACTAAGAGAGACCAACCAAAGTAACGCTGGGTCAAAGCGGCTGCTATGCCTGACCTTTTATTAAGGTAAGAAAGGTAAAGGACCCCTGGACGGTTAACTCCAGTCAAAGATGACTATGGGGTTGCAGTTCTCATCTCGCTTTCAGGCTGAGGGAGCTGGCGTTTGTCCACAGACAGCTACCTGGGCATGTGGCCTGCAAGACTAAACCGCTTCTGGTGCATGACAGAAACCAGAGCGCACAGAAACACCGTTTACCTTCCCGCCACCTATTTATCTACTTGCACTGGTGTGCTTTCAGACTGCTAGGTTGGCAGGAGCCGGAGCAGAGCAACGGGAGCTCACCCCGTTGTGGGAATTCAAACTACCAACCTTCCGATCAGCAAGACCATGAGGCACTGTGGTTGAGACCACAGCGCCACCCCCCCCCCCCGATCTTTTATTAATAGACCTTCTGCAGCAGGGTCTGAAGCCACTCACGAGGGAAGGGGGGAACTCTGAACAAAAGAAAGACGATACTTTTATAAATTTCCACCCCACCGTTTCCCACCCTTGTAGATCTATCATGGAGGACGTCAGGAAGGAGGTGCCGCAGGGTGAGGTTACAGGTGAGGATCGTTTGTGAAGTGGATGGTGATAGTGACATTATTCATGTGTTTGCAAAGTACCTGGTGCTGGGGTCTGGGCTGCACCCATTCTGTTAATGGCTGTCCCTTTTGTGATGCTGCAGGAATGGACAGAGGAAACAGCATTGGAAGCAACAAGCAGTGCATGTATGGGCGTTCACAGTTCCCACTGTTGTGCTAAGATGTGTGGAATGTGATCCATCAGAAGCAGTACAAGTCAATCTGTACAAGTCAATCTGAGACAGATTGAATTGTATAATAGTGAGAGGCTCACACGAGCCTGCAACCAGTTATCTGCTGTGCATGTAAAAAGGGGAATGCGCTCTGTTTCATAAAGGAAATTGCTGCCGCAAGTTTGGAAGGATATTAACAAACAATATATCCTCTACCTGCCACCCTGAACATTCCCACAAGATGCTCCCATCTTTGTGTCAGATTGGAACTCTTACGGGGAGAAGTCAGTCTTTATTTGTGAATGGCTGTTACTTTGTTTGAAGAATGGTTTATTCAATAAAAGTGTCTTAGTCATGAATGGGTGTTTTTTTATATACTGTAGACCCAGTAGACGGCAGTGTGGAGTTGTCTATACTGGGTCTGTCATGACAGCAACAGTTACACTTTGTTCCATGTATTTTGTACAAAGTTTTACAAAGTCTGTTTCAGTAGCACATTCAAAGCATTACACAGTACGTTTGTGGTATCAACATGACCACGTTAGAGGCAAGGCTTTACACTTTTGGGACTATAATGTATACATTTTCTTAATAACAATCACAGAAACATAACAGAGAATCCGCCTCCTTTTCCATAGACAGTACATCAATGGGAATTCTAGTCAGGCTTTCGAGGTGGCTCTGGCAAGTGAGCCCAGCTGCATGTGACAAGGGTGGGGAGGAATTCCTTCCTGTCAATCAGCTTTGAGTATAGGGGTGAGTCACCCTATTCCTCTGGCAGGAGTGATAGTGGGGCTTCCTTGCCCGCTTCCATTCAGCTCTGCCATCCCCAAATGGCAAGTCTCCTTCAGCCCTTGTGGGAGGGGACAGGCTGGAAGCTGAAGGGCTTCCCTTGGAGTAGACTTTGCTTCGCTGTCTGTTGACCTCAATCTCTGTATTTTTAATGTTCTGTTGGGTACCTGCAGCTCCTCATTCTCCCTCTTGCAATAAGGCTTGGGGGACTATCTTTACCTTTCCACCTGAGCGGTACCTATTTATCTACTTGCACTTTGACATGCTTTCGAACTGCTAGGTTAGCAGGAGCAAGGACCGAGTAATCGGAGATCACCCTGTCATGGGGATTCAAACCACGGACCTATGGTTTAACCCACAGCGCCACCCGCGTCCCTGTCAAAAGGTACTTTATATCTAAAATTATTCTCACTATTGTGAGACATTACCTTCATTTAAAGAAATACAGCACACAAGTACATGTACCAGCAGAAGGGAGCAAGGGAGGCAAGAGGCTGGAACGACACAGGGCAATGTGTTTTGTCAGGGAATGGTCTGAAGCCGAATATTGGGGAATCCATTCTCAAGGAGATCAGCTTTCCTCAGAAGAAGAGATGGAGGGGGAGAAACGGCCCCCCTCGTTTCCAGTGGTCTCAGAAGCGGGGAGAGACACAGACACAGAGCAGATTAGACAGGAGTTAACCAGTTTGAGATAATGGCAACACTCAGCTGGGCCCTGAAGCCGGAAGCCGGATCTCCTCTGAGTTCATTGCTGTGAAGAAGAGGGGACTCTGAGAGGAACATGTCCTGCACTCCATACATCTAAATGGGTTCTCCCATCTGAGACTCCCTTGATGTTTCTTAAACACTCCATTATAACTAAAGCACTTTCTGTAATCCTTCCATTTAAACTGCTTCTCCGCTTTGAGTTTGTTGATGGATTGTCGGGTTTCAACTCTTAAAGTTCTTCCTGTCCATGAGTCTGTTGATCATAGAATCATAGACTCACAGAGCTGGAATAGACCACAAGGGCCATCGAGTCCAACCCCCTGCCAAGAAGGAAAATGTAGGACCTCCCCTAGGACTGAACCTTTATTTCCTTTCCTGAAATTTATATGGTTTGTCTCTTGGGTGCGTTTGTTGGCATAAATTAAAGGGTTCCACTCTGACTGAAGCTCCTTCCACACGCCATAGATTTAAAGGGTTTCTCCCATGTGTGTCTGCTGATGTTTTCTAAGATTTCCACTTTGACTGAAGCTCTTCCCACACTCCAGGCATTCAAATGGTTGCTCCCCTGTGTGAGTCCGTTGATGTCTTCTAAGGCTTCCATTATGAAGAAAGCTCTTTCCACACTCCATACATTTAAATGGTTTCTCCCCTGTGTGAGTCCATAGATGAATACTGAGGTGTCCACTCTGACTGAAGCTCTTTCCGCACTCCATACATTTAAATGGTTTCTCCCCTGTGTGAGTCCGTTGATGTGTTCTAAGGGATGCATTGAAATTAAAGCTCTTTCCACACTCCATGCATTCATATGGTTTTTCACCTGTATGAGTCCGCTGGTGTAATTTAAGGGTTCCATTCTGACTGAAGCTCTTTCCGCACTCCATACATTTATATTGTTTCTCCCCTGTGTGAGTCCGTTGATGTGTTCTAAGGGATGAATTGGATCTAAAGCTCTTTCCACACTCCATGCATTCATATGGTTTTTCATCTGTATGAGTCCGCTGGTGTAATTTAAGGTTTCCATTCTGACTGAAGCTCTTTTCGCACTCCATACATTTATATGGTTTCTCCCCTGTGTGAGTCCGTTGATGTATATTGAGGTGTCCACTCTGACTGAAGATCTTTCCACACTCCAGGCATTCAAATGGTTTCTCCGCTGTGTGAGTCCGTTGATGATTTCTAAAGCTTCCATTTTGATGAAAGCTCTTACCGCACTCCATACATTTAAATGGTTTCTCACCTGTGTGAGTCCGTAGATGAATACTGAGGAGTCCACTCTGACTGAAGCTCTTTCCGCACTCCATACATTTAAATGGTTTCTCCCCTGTGTGAGTCCGTTGATGTGTTCTAAGGCTTCCATTCTCACTGAAGCACTTTCCACACTCCATGCATTCATATGGTTTTTCACCTGTATGAGTCCGCTGGTGTAATTTAAGGTATCCACTCTGACTGAAGCTCTTCTCGCACTCCATACATTTATATCGTTTCTCCCCTGTGTGAGTCCGTTGATGTGTTCTAAGGGATGAATTGGAATTAAAGCTCTTTCCACACTCCATGCATTCATATGGTTTTTCACCTGTATGAGTCCGCTGGTGTAATTTAAGGTGTTCACTCTGACTGAAGCTCTTTCCGCACTCTATGCATTTAAAAGGTTTTTCACCCGTGTGAGTCCGTTGATGTCTTCTAAGGACGCCATTCTGACTGAAGCTCTTTCCGCACTCCATACATTTAAATGGTTTTTCCTCTGTGTGAGTCCATTGATGTGCTCTAAGCCTTCCATTATCAGTAAAGCTCTTTCCACACTGCACACATTTATATGGTTTTTCCCCTGTGTGAGTCCGTTGATGTGTTTTAAGCCTTCCATTTTTAATAAAGCTCTTTCCGCACTCCATACATTTATGTGGTTTCTCCCCTGTGTGAATCCGCTGGTGTAATTTAAGGTATCCATTATCACTAAAGCTCTTTCCGCACTCCATACATTTATATGGTTTCTCCCCTGAGTGAGTTTGTAGATGAATATTTAAGTGTCCACTCTGACTGAAGCTCTTTCCACACTCTATGCATTTAAAAGGTTTTTCACCCGTGTGAGTCCGTTTGTGCCGTTTAAGGTGGCCACTCTGACTGAAGCTCTTTCCGCACTCCATACATTTAAATGGTTTCTCTCCTGTGTGAGTCCGTTGATGTGTTCTAAGGCTTCCATTGAAACTGAAGCTCTTTCCGCACTCCATACATTTAAATGGTTTTTCCTGTTGGAGGTCGTTGATGTGAGCTATGTATGCTCATTCAGTGAAGCATATTCCACATTTGACACATTTTAATTTCTCTTCCTAATTAAACTGAAGGTGCCCGATCCCCTGAAGTTGTGACTGTCTTCTCCTTCACCTTCTTCAGAGTGGGAGGACGGAAATCCTGTTTGGGTTTCAAGGAAGAGAACAAAGGAAAAGAGAGCACATCAGATGCCATTAGCACCACCTCATATTTCAACATATCCTACATTTCCCCGCATCCTACCCTTGTTCCAAATTTTTAGGAAATGAAAATGCAATGTCATCAAATGATAGTAATGCATCAGCAACCTTTCATAATCCTCAATCAGCAGCATGATAAAGCAGCATGATATTGGAATGCAGACTTTTCAAACCAATTGTTTCCTCACCAGGAAAGGCAGCTGCTCTCTTTCCATGAAAAGGCCCTCTCTTTCTCTGGTCCATCGTTCCTTTGGACATTTCCCATCCTCTGCAACATAATCCTCCATCCACCTCTGTCTCTTAATGAATCACCTGCACAGTCCCATTGGCCTCAGGAGGTCCATATGGACTATTATGTGAGACCTAGGTCTATGCCTTTTCCAGGGACTGTGGTCTGGGTTAGTCAGAGAACTAGTGACAAGTCTTGGTGCTTCGGGTCAGCTGAATGGGTGCTCAGGGAAGCTCCTGTTCTTGGAGATGGACCTCTGTCTAGATGCCTTGCATTGCATGGAAAGAGAAGGAGAAGCAGAAGGAAAGCAGCTGACGCATGGGAATCCCAGACGGAGAAACCCACCCCCATTGCTCCTTATAATAATGAGGTGCAGCCTGATCTTTTCCTGTCTCCTGAATCAGGACTATCCTAAATTAACACTTACAAATCTGAATACTAAAGGCAAATAGATAACTGTACTTAATGGAAACTTCATCCTTGAATATGTAGTATTGATTCATTAACAGCCTGAAGTTATGTTGTTTCTTGAAAAATAAATTTATTCCTGATCTGTCTTAAATATCATAATGATAGGATGGCTTGGGGTGTTAGGGGAGCGGTAGTACCTTTGGTGGGCGACATGTAGTCCACCTTGTGGGGTAATTTTTCCACCATTGGTCCCCACCCTGCACTCAGCTCTCACCTGTGGCTTCCAGAAGCTGTCAGCATGCAACAGAGGCAGCGATCCAAGCAACGGCTTCAACGGGCTAGCTAAACTAGGTGAGGATATCTTCTGAGTCTCAAATTCTTGGTGGGTTGGGGAATTCTGCTGCAGGTGAAGGCAGACCCTGGTGGATGGAGAGGAGGAGAACAACAGTGAATCCCACAGTCAAAAAGGCAGATTCCGCCCATGCTGCAGAGGAAAGTGAAGGGCTGATGTGATTGTCAACCGGGGAAGGAAGCCAATCGAGAAGGAAAACTCTGATCCTAAACCTTCACTGCCTTGTGAGTTATCTTCAGGAGAAGAGAAGGCTATGCGGGGAAATGTACACAAATCCAGAATGGACTCTCTAAGACGGTTGGATGGTGTCCTGAACACCTCCTTCCAGCATCTCTGATGGCCCTTTGAAAGCTAATGAAAGTCTTGGGCCTGGAGCTTTTGGAGGGGCAGGACCAGGAAAGCTTCTGCCACCATTATCCTTCCAATTCGGATTCAGGCCTCATCATGGGACGGAAACTGCCCTGGTTGCGCTGCTTGATGATCTCCGATGGGCTAGAGACCAAGGGGGAAAAAGCTCTTTCCTGGTTCTGCTGGATCTCTCAGCGGCTTTGGAGACCTTTGGCCATGGTGTCCTACTGGACCCTCTAGGGGAGCAAAGGGCACAACTGTGCAGTGGTTCTCCTCCTTCCTCCTGGGCCATGTCCAGAAAGTGGTGTTGGGGGATGAGTGTTCAGACCTCTGGGCTCTCACTTGCGGGGTTCCTGAGGGCTCCATCCTCTCCCCCATGCTTTTTAATATCTATATGAAGACGCTGGGAGAGATCATCAGGGGGTTTGGGTTGGGTGTTCCCCGGTATGTGGATGATACCAAGCTCTGCCTCTCTTTTAAATTGTAACCAGTGAAGGTACTGTATGAGTGTCTGGAGGCAGTTGAAGGATGGATGGTGGCTAACAGATAGAGGTTGAATCTTGACAAGACAGAAATACTGTCCCAGGGGGAAAGGGGGCAGGCAGGTGTGGGAGACGCCCTAGACCTGATGTAGGTAACTGTGCCCCAAAAGGACCAGGTGCACAACCTGGGGGTCATTTTGGACTCACAGCTGTCCATGGAGGCGCAGGTCAATTCTGCGTCCAGGGCAGTTGTCTGCCAGCTCCATCTGGTACGCTGGCTGAGACCCTCCATGCCTGGAGACTGTCTCCCCAGAGTGGTGCATATTCTTTTGATCTCCCGCTTGGACTACTACCATGCGCTACATGGGGCCATCTTTGAAGGTGACTCCTAAACTGCAACTAATCCAGAATGTGGCAGCTAGAGAACAGAATGGGAGCAGCCGCTGAGACCACATAACACCAGTCTGAATGGGTCTTCACTGACTCCCAGTACATTTCTGGTGCTGACCTTTAAATTGTTGTGGTTGCATTTTTCAGGCATAGATTCCTGTTATGCCTTCAGTCACAAATTTATTTGCTGAAGGAATTTTTTGCTGTCTCTGAGCTTTATTTCCTACTCTGCTAATTGTATGTCAGAGTTGCTCTGGAGATCATTGTGGAGCAGCAAGATCATTGACCTAAAGCCCTACAGCCTCACTCTCTATAGACCTGAAGGAGTGTCTCCACCCCCATCGCTCAGTCTGTACACTGAGGTCCTCCTTCGAGGGTCTTCTGCTGGTTCAACACACCCCATTGAGAAGCGAAGTTACAGAGAAGCAGGCAGAGGGCAAGGAAATGGGCAACTATCTGACATTTAGGGGACAGCTGAAGGCAGCCCTGTATCAGGAGGTTTTTAATGTCTGATGTTTTGCTGTCTTTTATTTGTACTGTAAGCTGCCCAGAGTGGCTGGTGAAACCCAGCCAGTTAGGCAAGGTAGAAATACTACAATCATTCGTATTATATTGTTATTCTTTTGTAGTTATTTTGGATTTTGTACTGCAATATCAGCTCACAAAATGTCATGGGTGGAGAAAATCACAGGGCTGCCGTAAACTGTAATCCCACCCACAACTACTCATTCACATACAGTCTGTAAATTAGGGGAGGTCACACACCTCACCTGTGCTAATACTGGCAGTCTTTGGCCTGTATAGGCACACCTTGTATGTAGAGCCTCCAGCCACAGGCACTGTCTATCATGTAAATGGGTCCTTTGACTGGGAAGAATCTCAGCTTGTCAGTCACTCTGACATTCCCTACCAAAAATAAGAGGAACAGAAATGCTTTTGAGGTGCAACTTCTGTATCAAGCCTGAGAGCCATTCCATGGACTCTGCACCCCTGTTTCTGATGACAGGTGTACATTATCCTCATCCTCAATGAAGCAGGCAGTGGAAAAGACATTAAAGATGGAAGCCTGAGAGAGAGGAAAAGGTTTCTGGCTGCTTCGGGGGGGGGGGATTGCGGAAACAAAGAGCTCCTTCTGAGAAGGCCTCTCCCCTCCCCTCTTCCTCTCCGGATTTGAACCCCTGCGACTGGGCAGGGCAGGGGTTTATGGGGCCTGAAGAGGATGCAGCTTGCAAGAAGGAAGCCACACGGGGGTCTCTATCCAGGCGTCCCTCGAGCCCGTTAACCCTTTCATGACCCGCCTTTCTCCGTGCAGATCCCACAGGGACCCAGGGATCCCTGCGTGGGGGAAACGGGGCAAAGGAGCCCTCTTGGGACCCCCTCGGTGGGCGCCCCATGTCCGCCACTGCCAAGGCGCAGCACGGGTCCAGGGATCTAGGCCATGCCGACGGGACGCATGAAAGGTGCTTTGGGGACCTTGCGGGGGTCTCTGGGTCCTTTTCTGTCCTCCCCCCCCCCCGCGACCCCTTTACCTCTTTGTCCTCGCTTCAGATGCTCCTTTCCTTTCCTGCAACATCCGGGGGCGGGGGCGGGGCGGTGTCGCCTGCTTCCCCTCCTCCCCTTTCCGAAAGCTTGCGCCCCTAGAGCTACGGCGCAGAGCAGCAATCCGGAGTGGAAGCTCCACTTCCGGGAGAAGCAGGCAGGTTGGGAACAGAGTTCTATTCCCGGAACAGAGGTCAGATGGCGAGGAGGAGGGGCAACATATTGGGGAGGGGATTCCGGGTTGTGGGGGCGGGGTGAGGGAAGGATGTGCCGGGAGGGGAGGGGAGGAATTGGGGGGAGGGAGAGGAAGGTTTCCCTCCTCCCCTCTTCCATCTGTGGATCAGGAGAGCGGGGAGGGGCTGATCCCGCAATCCAATTACAAAGTGGGGTTCCCCCCCAATGTTTACATTACTAAATCCTTCCCTCGCCCACCCCACGCCACTAGCGTGCGTCCGTGCTTTAGGTATTGGTGCTCTTCAAACCAGGAATGGGGGGCGGTTAAACGACACCCCAAGGCCCCACCACAGCCTCGGACTAAGGCCAGGACAATGACCATTTGCACAGGCACCTTCCATGCACAGCAGCAAAGAGGCTCAGAAAAGCAGCCTATACAATTGTAGCAAGAAGCGGATACCATGAATCGGACTGTTTCCTCCGACTATCCAATACGCCCAATGACTCCTCTGGAATTGGGGGATCCAGGGCTCCCCCTGACTCCATAATCCCTTAGGAGGCAGGAGGCAATCAAGGGCAGCACGTCCCAGGCAGAAATCCATCGGGGTGGCGGATTGAATCCTGATGCCTTCAAAGGAGAAGCGCAGGAAAGCCTTCCAGTTGGGGGGATGTCCGAATACAGTGGTGCCTCGCAAGACGAAATTAATTCGTTCCGCAAGTCTCTTCGTCTTGCGAGTTTTTCGTCTTGCGATGCACGGTTTCCCATAGGAATGCATTGAAAATCAATTAATGCGTTCCTAGGGAAACCGCCTTCAGACCAGGTCCGGGGACAGTCTGTCCCCGGACCTCTTCTGAAGGCTGGGGGGGGGGGGACAAGGGCTTTTCTTCCCACCCCCAGCATTTTAAAAAACCCCGGGACAGCGGAGGACTTCTCCGCTGTCCGGGGCGATTTAAAAGCCCCTGGGAAGGCAGGCAGGGGGGACAAAGACTTTCGCCCCCCGCCTGCCTTCAGAAGGTGTTCCCGCCCCCCCGCCCCGCTTTGGAGCAGCATTCCGAAGCGGGGCGGCTGGGGCAGGTGTTCCCGCCCCCCGCCCCGCTTTGGAGCAGCGTTCTGAAGCGGGGCGGCTGGGGCAGGTGTTCCCGCCCCCCCGCCCCGCTTTGGAGCAGCGTTCCGAAGCCGGGCGGTGGGGGCAGGTGTTCCCTCCCCCCCGCCCGGCTTCGGAGCACCGGGAGAAGCAATCTCCCTGCAGCCCCTTGCTTCAAAAGAGGTCCGGGGGCAGCTGGAAGCGCTTCCCGCTGTCCCCGGACCTGGGGCTGCGGGGAGAAGATCGCTTCTCCCCGCTGCCCCTTGCTTCAAAAGAGAAGACCCGCTGTCCCCGGGGCAAGCTTCGTTTTGCGAAGCAAGCCCATAGGGAAATTCGTCTTGCGAGGCAACCCGAAAACGAAAAAACCTTTCGTTTTGCGAGTTTTTCGTCTCGCGAGGCGTTCGTCTTGCGGGGTACCACTGTACTATTATGGTTCTTTGGGGAAGAGGGTAGTTAAAACGTGTGGGAAAATAGGGTTACCAACGGCCAGGGTGACGTGCTCATTTTTCTAAATGCCAAAGTCTCCTACTTTGTTCCAGAAAATTTTCTATTGGATTCAGACATGTGGTGTGTGTGTGTTCTTAGAACATTTATTTTGTATATATTAGACCTTAAAATTCTTACAACAATTGCATATGGTTGCACGAACTTTTAACACCTCTCCCCATTTAACACAATACATTTTTCAACAGGGTCATCGATACATCACAGCAGGAGGTCCCATAAGCTAAAGTGGTGCTTCAGGTTAAGAACAGTTTCAGGTTAAGTACAGACCTCCAGAACGAATTAAGTACTTAACCCGAGGTACATTCCAAGTATGTTTCCGAGCACAATTCAAAGTGTTAGTGCTGACCTTGAAAGTCCTAAAAGGCCTCGGTCCTGCATACCTGAAGGAGCATCTCCACCCCCATCATTCACCCGGACACTGAGATCCAGTGCCAAGGGCCTTCTGGTGGTTCCCTCATTGTGAAAAGTGAGGCTACAGGGAACCAGACAAAGGGCCTTCTCGGTAGTGGCGCCCTCCCTGTGGAACACCCTCCCATCAGATGTCAAGGAGATAAACAACTACCTGACATTCAGAAGACATCTTAAGGCAGCCCTGTTCAGGGAAGTTTTTAATATGTACTGCTGTACTGTTTTTAACACTTGATTGGGAGCCGCCCAGAGTGGCTGGGGAGACTCAGCCAGATGTGCGGGGTATAAATAATAAATTATTATTATTATTATTATTATTATTATTATTATTATTATTATTATTATTATTATTATTATTATTATTATCGCACTGTACGGCATTAAACATTAAAACACTTTGCTAAACTTCTCCAGAAATGTGCCCCAAGAAGAAATGTGCTTCCCCAATCAGAGGCAGCCGTCCTTCTCTGGTGCTCAAGTGCTGGCAGTGGGTTTCCCAGAAGAGGCCCCTGCTTGGCCCCTGGGAGGACAGGGGCCCCGTGGGCCTGATCCTGCAGGGCTCACCTGACGTTCTAATGCAGGTGAATCCTCCTTTGTACTTCAGGGAGAACAGGGTTTCCCAAATTTGGGTCTCCAGCTATTTTTGGACTACAGATCCCACCATCCCAAGCTAGCAAGACTAGGGATGAAGGGAATTGTTGGCAGGCCCTGCAGGTGGCTCTGGAAAGTGAGCCCAGCTGCATGTGACCAGTGAGGGGAGAATTCCTTCCTGGATTCCAGAAGTGGCCATCACCTTTGAGTATTGGGGTCAGTGCCCCTATTCCTCCAGCAGTAGCGATTGTGGGGCTTCCTTGCCCGCTTCCATTCAGCTCCGCCATTCCCAAAGGGCAATTCTTCTTTAGCCATTGTGGGAGCAGACGGGCTGGAAGCTGAAGTGGCTTCCCTTTGAGTAGGCTTTACTTCGCTTTCTGCTGACCTCAGTCTCTTGGATTGTGGCCAGCTTTCCTCTTCCATTTCCCTGAATGCTGAGCAGTGTTGGATGTGTGGGGAAGTGAAATTCACTCCATTACTTTTCTGCAGGGTTCCCTCCGCAGCACAGAAGGATGGGGGGAGGGAGGAACACATAGTAATAAATGAGCACTCCTGTGAATGGAGAGAAGCAGAAAGTGGAGTCCCCTATAGATCAGTATTGGGACCCCTGGCTTTTCAACCTGTTCATAAATGATCTAGAGTTAGGAGTGAGCAAAGTTTGCTGTTGACAGTAAATTGTCCAGGAGTGTTCAAACAAAGACAGAATACAAGGAGCTCCAAAAAGAGCTCTCCAAACGGGGATTGGGCTGAAAATACAGTTCATTGTCAACAAGATTAAAGTTATGCATGTTGGGGGGCAGGGAAACACCCTCTTAATATCATGTGCAGGATCATGGGGTCTGAACCAGGTTTCTATGTGTGCTCTAGAAGACATGGGGAGAGGGGAGCTGGTCACAGTGGGGGGGGGGTCTCCCTGGATGCTTCAGCAGCCGGCATCCTCTGGGTCTCCTGGCCCCCTCCTTTCCTCCCTCTGAGCCTGAACTGCTCTCTGTCCCAGCCTCATCCCGCTCACCAAACCGTTTCCTCCTCAGCTTGCAACACCTTCCCTCCCGTTCTGCTCCCTTTTCTCCCTCTTTCTGCTCATTGCCATCCCACCACCAGCCCCCAAGCTCTAAGCCTTCTTCCCTTGGGGGTCCCCCAGCTGGTGCCTCCCCCCCCTGCACCCCTCCAGTCCATGACAGCAACAGCAGCAACAAGAGTAAAATCAGTAGGATAGCAATATGCATGGAGGTGCAGGTCAATTCTGTGTCCAGGGCAGTTGATGTGTGGGGAAGCACAATTCACCCCAGAACTTATCCGCAGAGTTCCCTCTGCAGCACAGAAGGATGGGAGGAGGGAGGAACACATAGTAATAAACGGAGACTCCGATAAATGGAGAGAAGAAAGTGGAGTCCCCTATAGATCAGTATTGGGACCCAGGGCTTTTCAACTTGTTCATAAATGATCTAGAGTTAGGAGTGAGCAAGGAGGGGGCAAAGTTTGCTGATGGCAGTAAATTGTCCAGAGTTGTTGAAACAGAGACAGATTGCAAGGAGCTCCAAAAAGAGCTCTCCAAACGGGGTGATTGTCAATGAATACAGTTCATTGTCAACGAGATTAAAGTGAGGCATGTTGGGGGGCAGGGAAACACCCTCTTAATATCATGTGCAGGATCATGGGGTCTGAACTGGGATTCTCTGTGTGCTCTAGGAGACCAGGGGAGAGGGGAGGTGATCGCAGCAGGAGGGGGAGTCTCCCTGGATGCTTCAGCTGATGGTCTCCTCTTCTGGGTCTCCTACCCCCCCCCACTCCTCCCTGAACTGCTCTCTGCCCCAGCCTCTTCCTGCTCACCAAACCCTGTTTCCTCCTCAGCTGGCAACACCTCCCCTCCCCCTCTGCTCCCTTTTCTCCCTCTATCTGCTCATCGCCATCCCACCACCAGTCCCCAGGATCTGAGCCTTCTTCCCTTGTGGGTACCCCAGACTGGTGCCTCCCGCCCCCCGCACCCCTCCAGTCCATGACAGCAACAGCAACAACAAGAGTAAAATCAGTAGGATAGCAATATGCACTGTGGTCCTCTGGCAGGAAGACTCCCTAGCAGCATGATTGACTGATAACTTCTGGGACTATGGAAAAATATTATCCTCCCCAAACCCCAGAATAAGCAGTAGCTTTGGGGTTCCCCTAAGTGGTTCATGAGTGAAGATGGGCCAGTCAGGAGACTTTCCTGGTACCTGCAACCCATCCTTCCCCCTCTTGCAGTTAGGCTTCGGGGGGGGCGGGAATCTCCCATTAAATTTTAAGAAGAGGTTCTGTTGAATAAATAATGTTTGGAGATCATGCGGTGGTGGGGGTGACAGAGTTTGGTGTAAAAACCACTCTGACACAAAAATACCCATCTTTCATGCTTGAGTACAGTAACTCCAGGGCCTTAGCCAAGTATCGGTGGGGTAGGGGCCACATGTAGAGCAAGTCCCACACTGAGGTCAAAAACACACACAGAAGCAGCAGGACTTCTTCAGTAATAGTTTACTGAGCTTTCAAAGCCTACAGTTCTCACTGGGTCCCCAGTGAGGCACAAAACTTGGCTCCTGAGAGCAAATCCAGTTTCAGCAGTAAATAAAATA
This sequence comes from Podarcis bocagei, assembly GCF_964188305.1. NCBI lineage: Eukaryota > Metazoa > Chordata > Lepidosauria > Squamata > Lacertidae > Podarcis > Podarcis bocagei. The sequence goes on from NC_138135.1 coordinate 5,240,621, forward strand.
GAGCACACAGGATATCTAAGTCAGGCACACAAACCGGCAGAAGGGAGCAAGGGAGGAAAGAGGCTGGAAGGACACAGGACAATGGATGTGTGTCTTTCGCTTCCTCAGCAACTCAGCATATTCAGGGGCTTCACAAAGAAAAGCTTTCTGCTGGCAGCTTCCAGGAAAACATGCAACACAAAAACATACGCTGTGATCTGTGGTGTATTGCCATATCAGGTTTTTTTAAAAAAAAATAATAATTCATTTTATAACACAAATAAAGACCACAAACAGAAAAACAAACAATTCAAACAAAGTCTTGTCATATCCTTATTTTCCTAAACATTGTTAAGTGGGCTTCTCCAAGTCCCACCCATCTGATTTTCATTTTACTTCATCTTTAGCAGTTTACATATATCATCGTTTCTAACCATATTTTTTTTATATCACACTTAAAATAACTTCATATTTTATCACTTACAAATAATACTATTTTAAAATACACTATCTTCTACTTCTAAGCCTACAGCCTCTATCCACTTCCAAAGCTATTCTAAGATTTAAATATTAACATATTTTTTTCAAATATTCCTTAAACTTCTAATCTTCTTCCACCATCTCCTCTCTCTGGTGTCAGAGTCTCCCGGCCAGTTCAGCAAGTTCCATATAGTCCATCATCTTCATCTGCCCTGCTTTGATAGTTGGTTAATCTTGTTTCTTCCAATTCTTCGCTAGCAATATTCACGTAGCTGTTGTGGCATACAGAAAAAAATAACATCCTTTTGGGGGGGATTTCACCCCCCAAAGTACCAAGTAAAAAGGCTTCTGGTTTTTTAATAAATGTGTTTTTCAACACTTTTTTCAGTTCATTATAAATCCTTTCCCAGAAGTCTTTTACCTTGGGGCACATCCACCACATGTGGTAAAAGGTTCCTTCTTTTTCTCTGCATTTCCAGCATTTATTATAATGAGTATGATACATTTTTGCTAACTTCACTGGTGTTAAATACCATCTATACATCATTTTCACCAATTTTTCTCTTAATACTTTACAAGCTGTAAATTTGATTCCTTTTTGCCACAATTTCTCCCAATCTAACCATCATGATATTGTGCCCCACATCCCTGGCCCATTCAATCATTACAGATTTCACTTGTTCATCTTTTGTACGCCATTCCAGCAATAAATTGTACATCTTAGATAGGTTTTTTGTTTTTGTATCTAATAATTCCATTTCCTGTTTGGATTTCTCTCTTTGAAAAGCAATTTTCTTATCCATTTTAAACACTTCATTTATCTGGATGTACTGGAACCAATCATCTAATTTATTTTTCAACGGATCATAAGATTTTAATCTAAATTGGTCCCCTACTTCCATCAGAATATCATTATACTTCAATCACATATCTTTCATATTCTTTTTTTAAAATAATTTTTATTAAGTTTTCCATTTAACAATCCAATCATATCACATTAATTATTCCAAATTATACCAATACATATCATAAAGTCCAAATATTTTGCCAAATTATAATTTTTTGTCGGGGGTTCCCATGCTTCGAGTTCAGTCGGGTCCAATAATCTCATATTTCTGCTGCTTTTAGTGTTCACCAGTCCCATCTTTGGATCTTCCTGTTGTTTTCCTTTTTCTTCTTAATAGCCTCTGAGTTGTTTCCACAGACGAATTAAAGTAAGCTATATTATGCTTCTGTGTGAACTTTGTAAGGCTCTCCCTTTTTTAAAAGCTGGTAAGTCTTTTGTTTGCAATAAATCCTCACATGCTGATCCAAAAGTCCTGCTCGGGCGGCAGACGCCATCTTTTTCAGTTCCGATGAAATAAAATCTAGGTGTTTGCCCATTAATTTTCCCAGGCATGTTGCACCATAAATTAGCCTTTCCAGGGAAGATTTGCCAAGTCGAACTTAGAATGCAAACATCATCATCATCATCATCATAATTTATTATTTGTACCCCGCCCATCTGGCTGTGTTTCCCCAGCCACTCTGGACGGCTTCCATAGAAACAAAAAATACACTAAAATATCACACATTAAAAACTTCCCTGAACAGGGCTGCCTTAAGATGTCTTCTGAATGTCAGGTAGTTGTTTATTGCTTTGACATCTGAAAGGAGGGCATTCCACAGGGCGGGCGCCACCACCGAGAAGGCCCTCTGCCTGGTTCCCTGTAGCTTTGCTTCTCGCAATGAGGGAACCGCCAGAAGGCCCTCGGCGCTGGACCTCAGCGTCCGGGCAGAACGATGGGGGTGGAGATGCTCCTTCAGGTATACTGGACCGAGGCCGCTTAGAGCTTTGAAGGTCAGCACCAACACTTTAAATTGTGCTCGGAAACGTACTGGGAGCCAATGTAGATCTTTCAAGACCGGTGTTATGTGGTCTCTGCGGCCGCTCCCAGTCACCAGTCTAGCTGCCGCGTTCTGGATTAGTTGTAGTTTCTGGGTCACCTTCAAAGGTAGCCCCACGTAGAGTGCATTGCAGTGGACCAAGCGAGAGATAACTAGAGCATGCACCACTCTGGCGAGGCAGTCCGCGAGCAGATTGGGTCTCAGCCTGCGTACCAGATGGAGCTGGTAAACTGCTGCTCTGGGTGCAGATTTGACCTGTGCTTCCATGGACAGCTGTGAGTCCAAAATGACTCCCACGCTGTGTACTTGGTCCTTCAGGGGCAGTTACCCCATTCAGGACCAGGGAATCCTCCACACCTGCCCGCCTCCTGTCCCCCCCCCAAAAAAAAACAGTACTTCTGTCTTGTCAGGATTCAACCTCAATCTGTTAGCCGCCATCCATCCTCCAACCGCCTCCATGCACTCACACAGGACCTTCACTGCCTTCACTGGTTCTGATTTGAAAGAGAGGTAGAGCTGGGTATCATCCGCATACTGATGAACACCCAGCCCAAATCCCCTGATGATCTCGCCCAGCGGCTTCATGTAGATGTTGAAAAGCATGGGGGAGAGGACAGAACCCTGAGGCACCCCACAAGTGAGAGCCCAGGGGTCTGACCACTCATCCCCACCCACCACTTTCTGGACACGGCCCAGGAGGAAGGAGCAGAACCACTGTATGACAGTGCCCCCAGCTCCCAGCCCCTCAAGACGGTTCAGAAGGATGAGAGATCCAGCAGAACTAGGAAACAGCTCTCACCTTTGTCCCTAGCCCGCCAGAGATCATCAACCAGTGCGACCAAGGCAGTTTCAGTCCCATGATGAGGCCTGAATCCCGACTGGAAGGGATCCAAATGGTCCGCTTCTTCCAGGCGTGCCTGGAGTTGTTCAGCAACCACTCGCTCAATCACCTTGCCCAAGAATGGTAAATTTGAGACTGGGTGATAGTTGGCCAAATTGGCTGGGTCTAAAGATGTTTTTTAAAGAAGCGGTTTAATGACCGCCTCTTTCAGCGGGAAGGCTCCCTCACAGAGGGAAGCATTCACCACCCCGCAGAGCCCATCGCCCACAAACAGAAAAACGAACGATAGAAACAAATTCTTGTCATATCCTTATTTTCCTATACATTGTGAAGTGGGCTTCCCCACTTATCTGATTTTCATTTTACTTGTTTACTTGTTTTTTAAGGGTTCTCGTGATGCGTCAGGGAGTGGTCTGAAGCGGAGTATTGGGGAATCCATTCTCAGGCAGATCAGCTTTCCTGGGAGCTGGAGGGGGGGAATTGACCCTCCTCTTTTCCAGTGGTCTCAGAAGCAGGGAGAGACACCGATACAGAGCAGATTAGACAGGAGTTACCTAGCTAAGAGAAAAGGACAAGAGAAACAGACTCAGCTGGAACTGAAGCAGGAATACGGATTTCTTCTGAGTTCCTTACTGTGAAGAAGAGTGGACTCTGAGAGGAACTTGTCCCACACTCCATACATCTAAATGCTGTGCATCTTGTGCATGAGTCTGTTGATTTAGAACTGGACCTATACAGTGGTGCCCCGCAAGACGAATGCCTCGCAAAACGAAAAACTCGCTAGACAAAAGAGATTTCCGTTTCTGAGGTGCTTCGCAAAACGAATTTCCCTATGGGCTTGCTTCGCAAGACGAAAATGTCTTGCGAGTTCTAAGCCGCTAATAGCGCTAATCCGCTAACCGCCGTGCTTCGCAAGACGAAAAAAACCGCAAGACGAAGAGAGTCACGGAACGGATTAATTTCGTCTTGCGAGGCACCACTGTACCTCTCACTAACTTCATTACATTCATATGGTTTGTCTCTTGTGTGAGTTTGTTAATGTAAATCAAGGGTCCCACTCTGATTGAAGCTCCTTCCAGAGGACAAACATTTAAATGGCTTCTCCGATGTGGGTCTGCTGATGTTTTCTAAAACTTCCACTGTGCCTGAAGCTCTTTCCGCACTCAATGCATTTAAATGGTTTCTCCCCTGTGTGAGTCCGTTGATGTCTTCTAAGGGTTTCATTGAAACTAAAGCACTTTCCACATTCCATACATTCATATGGTTTTTCACCCGTGTGAGTACGCTGGTGTAATTTAAGGTTTGTATTCACACTAAAGTTCTTTCCACACTCCATGCATTTATATGGTTTCTCCCGTGTGTGAATCCGTTGATGTATTCTAAGGTTTCCATTATCAGTAAAGCTCTTTCCACACTCTATACATTTATATGGTTTCTCCCCTGTGTGAGTTCGCTGGTGTATATTGAGGTGTCCACTCTGACTGAAGCTCTTTCCACATTCCATACATTTATATGGTTTCTCCCCTGCATGAATCCGCTGGTGTAATTTAAGGTCTCCATTCTGACTGAAGAACTTTCCGCACTCCAGACATTCAAATGGTTTCTCCCCTGTGTGAATCCGTTGATGTATTCTAAGGTTTTCCATTTCGGCGGATTTGGGGTTGTGAGGGCGGGGTGAGAGGAGGATGTGCGGGGAGGGGAGGGAAAGAATTGAGACGGGACGGGGAGGAAGGTTATTCCCCTCCCGTTTTCCTCCTGTAGATCAGGAGAGCGGGTGAGGGGCTGATGCTGGCAATCCAATTACAAATTGGGGTCCCCCACCCCACAATGTTTACATTGCAAAATCCTTCCCTCGCCCACCCCACGCCATGAGCCGTGCGCCCGTGCTTTAGGAATTGGTGCTCTTCAAACCAGGAAGGGGGGACAGTTATACGACTCCCCAAAACCCCAAGTCCCCACCACAGGCTCTGACTAAGGCCAGGACAATGACCGTTGACACAGGCACCTTCCATGCACAACAGCAAAGAGGCTCAGAGAAGCAGCCTATACAACTGTAGCAAGAAGCGGATACCATGAATCGTACCTTGTCCTCCGAGTATCCAATATAGAAAACTGTAGAAACGTCCGTTAATCGCCCCAATTCAACGGTTTGATCGATTTCCTGGTTCCCACGACTAATGACTCCTCTGGAATTCGGGGATCTCGGGCTCCCCCTGACTCCATAATCCCTTAGGAGGCATAATAAAAAAATTCCTTCCTGTAGCACCTTAAAGACCAACTAAGTTAGTTCTTGGTATAAGCTTTCGTGTGCATGCACACTGTGTGTATCTGAAGAAGTGTGCATGCACACGAAAGCTTATACCAAGAACTAACTTAGTTGGTCTTTAAGATGCTACAGGAAGGAATTTTTTTTATTTTGACTATGGCAGACCAACACGGCTACCCATCTGTAACTGGACCCTTAGGAGGCAGGAGGCGATCCAGGGCAGCACATGCCCCAGGCAGAAATCCATCGGATTATGGATTATTCTGGTACTTTGGGGGAAAGGTGTGGGAAACTGGGGCTGTTGACAGGGGTGGGTGATTGGTCCATGTTTCTGAATGCCAAAGACTCCTACTTTGTGACAAATCTGTGATGCATCAAAGATGCTGTGGAAAAATGTATTGTGGGAAATGGGGAGAAGTCTTAAAAATTCATGCAACCATCTTCTCGGGGTTCCTACTCTTGGTGTGTTTGAACCTTGTTGCAACAAATAAAGATCAGGTCAACTGACCTCCGTTTGCATCTTTAACTTGGCTGGAGACTCCTTCTTTTGCTGACCGGAGGGACCCCCGGGGAGGGGCACCCTTACGAACTGGGCAGCGGAGTAAATCAGCACCCCGGGATATTTTCCTTCTCAACTCTGTCCCACCTGAGCCTCACCCCCTTACCAGGCACAACACAATGTGACAGGATTGTGACTCCTGCCCTCAGCAAACAAAATAGCTCTCCCTCCCCCCTCCCGAGCAAAGCAACACCGGGGTGCTGAGGTCCCCCAGTCCTTGAAATGAAAAGGGGAGGGGTTTGGGAAACCTTCCGGGAGCAGGCGGGGAGGGGGCTGCCCAGGCTCCAGAAGCTCCTTCTCAGTTATTCCTCCCCCACCCCCTCCTCCTGCCTCTCCTCCTTTCCTACAGCTTCTTCACTTGTGGGGAAGCTGTGGCCCTTGCACAGGGGCCCCTTGGGCCTGATCCTGCAGGGCTTACCTGGCATTCCTCCAGATGCAGGTGCGCCCTCCTTTCTCCTTCAAGGTGAACAGGGTTTCCCAAATTTGGGTCTCCAGCTGTTTTCGGACTACAGCTGCCATCACCCCTAGCTAGCAAGACCAGTGGCCGGGGATGATGGTGGAAAAGATCGTAAAACAGCTCCTTCTCCTTACGGGATGCACGAGGAGCCCGTCTAGGAAACAGTCGGTCTCCCAAAAGTCAGAGAAACTAACAGAGACCAAGCAAAGTAACGCTGGATCAAAGCGGCTGCTATGCCTGATCTTTTATTAAGGTAAGAAAGGTAAAGGACCCCTGGACGGTTAACTCCAGTCAAAGATGACTATGGGGTTGCAGTTCTCATCTCGCTTTCAGACTGAGGGAACTGGCGTTTGTCCACAGACAGCTTCCTGGTCATGTGGCCTGCAAGACTAAACCGCTTCTGGTGCATGACAGAAACCAGAGCGCACAGAAACACCGTTTACCTTCCCGCCACCTATTTATCTACTTGCACTGGTGTGCTTTCAGACTGCTAAGTTGACAGGAGCTGGGACAGAGCAAGGGGAGCTCACCCCGCCGCGGGGATTCAAACTGCCAACCTTCCGATCAGCAAGACCATGAGGCACTGTGGTTTAGACCACAGCGCCACCCACATCCCCCCTGATCTTTTATTAATAGACCTTCTGCAGCAGGGTCTGAAGCCACTCACGCAGAAGGAAGGGGGGAACTCTGAACAAAAGAAAGACGATACTTTTATAAATTTCCACCCCACCGTTTCCCACCCTTGTAGATCTGTCATGGAGGACGTCAGGAAGGAGGTGCCGCAGGGTGAGGTTACAGGTGAGGATCATTTGTGAAGTGGATGGTGATAGTGACATTATTCATGTGTTTGCAAAGTACCTGGTGCTGGGGTCTGGGCTGCACCCATTCTGTTAATGGCTGTCCCTTTTGTGATGCTGCAGGAATGGACAGAGGAAACAGCATTGGAAGCAACAAGCAGTGCATGTATGGGCGTTCACAGTTCCCACTGTTGTGCTAAGATGTGTGGAATGTGATCCATCAGAAGCAGTACAAGTCAATCTGAGACAGATTGAATTGTATAATAGTGAGAGGCTCACACGAGCCTGCAACCAGTTATCTGCTGTGCATGTAAAAAGGGGAATGCGCTCTGCTACATAAAGGAAATTGCTGCCGCAAATTTGGAAGGATATTAACAAACAATATATCCTCTCCTGCCACCCTGAACATTCCCACAAGATGTTCCCATCTTAGTGTCAGATTAGAACTCTTACTGGGAGAAGTCAGTCTTTATTTGTGAAGGGCTGTTAATTTGTTTGAAGAATGGTTTATTCAATAAAAGTGTCTTAGTCATAAATGGGTGTTTTTTTTATTGTAGACCCAGTAGAAGGCAGTGTGGAGTTGTCTATACTGCACACTGCAACAGTTTCACTTTGTTGCAGTTATTTTGTACAAAGTTTTACAAAGTCTGTTTCAGTAGCACATTCAAAGCACTACATAGTACGTTTGTGGTATCAACATGACCACGTTAGAGGCAAGGCTTTACACTTTCGGGACTATTATGTATACATTTTCTTAATAACAATCACAGACACATAACAGAGAATCCGCCTCCTTTTCTATAGACAGTACATCATTGGGAATTCTAGTCAGGCTTTCGAGGTGGCTCTGGCAAGTGAGCCCAGCTGCATGTGACAAGGGTGGGGAGGAGTTCCTTCCTGTCAATCAGCTTTTCGTATAGGGATGAGTGACCCTATTCCTCTGGCAGAAGCAATTGTGAGGCTTCCTCGCCCGCTTCCATTCAGCTCTGCCATCCCCAAATGGCAAGTCTCCTTCAGCGCTTCTGGGAGCAGACAGGCTGGAAGCTGAAGGGCTTCCCTTGGAGTAGGCTTGGCTTCGCTTTCTGCTGACCTCAATCTCTGTATTTTTAATGTTCTGTTGGGTACCTGCAGCTCCTCATTCTCCCTCTTGCAATAAGGCTTGGGGGACTAGCTCCCATTATATTGCAGCATTTTAAGTCTTCAGAATGCGCAGGGGGCAGGGATGAAGTTCTCGTGAAGAAGCAGTGTTTGGAGATCATGCGGTGGTGGGGGTGACAGAGTTTGGTGCAAAAACCAGTCACACACAGATGCACCCGTCTTGATGTTAAGTACAGCAACTCCAGGGCATGAGCTAAGTAGCAGCAGGGTAGGGACCACATTCAGAGCAATTCCCATGCTGAGGACAACAACACACATAGAGGCAGCAGGACTTCTTCAGTAATAGTTTAGTGAGCTTTCAAAGCATACAGTTCTCACTGGGACCCCAGTGAGGCACAAAACTTAGCTCCTGAGAGCAAATCCAGTTTCAGCGGTAAAATCATACAGCATACAGGATATCTAAGTCAGGCACACACACCGGCAGAAGGGAGCAAGGGAGGAAAGAGGCTGGAAGGACAAAGGGCAATGGATGTGTGTCTTTCGCTTCCTGTCGCCTGGGAGGAAAGTCAGCAACTCAGCATCTGCAGGGGCTTCACGAAGAAAAGCTTTCTGCCGCTGCTTGCAGGCACATCCCAGAAATACACACTGTGATTCATGGTGTATTGCCATATCAGTTGTTCTTCAAAGGTTATCGAGATGTGGTCTAGAAACCAGTATTGGACCAGATATCAATATATCGCCCAGCCCTAATCCTCACTCACCACCAGCAAACCAGATTCATCCTCTCCCCTTCTCTCTCTCTCTCTTTTTTTACTTTCTTTTTATTGAGTTTCTCGTAAAAAAAAACCATAAGAAAAAAACAACAAATCAACAAATTCAAAAGAAGTATCCATACATAGCACAAAAATAACATCCATTACAGTTCTTTGTCTTCTTCCTTGAATCTTTATATCTTTAGATATTTAAACCTTTCCTCTACACACCCATTGACCTCCTTCCCTCCCGATTTCAGGCTTCTTAATAAAAATTCTTCCTTTTTTCTGCAGCTATTAATTGTTAATGGATTACTCGTTGTAAGACTTATATCAAACCTGCTATAGTTTTTAGGTCTCTATAATTTCTTTCAATGTATACCATCAATTTATTCCAGTCACTAATAAACTTTGTATTCTTTTGGTTTCTGATTTTTTGTGTCATTTTTGCTAAATCAACATATTCATATAATTTTGTTTGCCAATCTCTGATTGTTGGGATATTTGGACTTTTCCAATTTTGTGCAATTAATATTCTGTGGCATATTGGAATAATATCTTATCTTCTTTTTTTATTTCATCCCCAATTATTCCTAGTAAGAAGGCCTCTGGTCTTTTAGGGAAGGTATATTTAAATATTTTTTTAAACTCATTATAAATAAGTTCCCAGAACTTCTTCATTATTTCGCAGGTCCACCACATATGGTAGAAATTGCCTTCTTTGATTTTACACTTCCAGGAAGCCTTACTTCCTGTTTTGTACATTTTCCCTAGTTTTGCCGGTGTGATGTACCACCTATACATCATTTTTTCCAAATTTTCTCTGAGTAAGACACATGCCATGAATTTCATTCCACTAGTCCATAATTTCAACCACTTATCATATTCTCTATTGTATCCCACGTCCATTGCCCATTTTGTCACGACCTCCTTTATTTCCAGTGTGGTGTAGTGGTTAAGAGCGGCAGTCTCGTAATCTGGTGAACCGGGTTCTATTCCCCGCTCCTCCACAGGCAGCTGCTGGGTGACCTAGGGCCAGTCACACTTCTTTGAAGTCTCTCAGCCCCACTCACCTCACAGAGTGTTTGTTGTGGGGGAGGAAGGGAAAGGAGAATGTTAGCCGCTTTGAGACTCCCTAGGGTAGTGATAAAGCGGGATATCAAATCCAAACTCCTCCTCTTCTTCTTCTTCTTCTTCTTCTTCTTCTTCTTCTTCTTCTTCTTCTTCTTCTTCTTCTTCATCTTTAGTGTCCCAATCTAATAGTATGTTATACATTTTAGATAATAACTTGGATTTACCTTCAATTATTTCTATCTGGAATTTAGATTTTTTCTCGTTTATCCCTGCTTTTTTGTCTTCCTTCCATACTGCGTTTATTTGATGAAATTGCAGCCAGCCTGTTAATTTGTCTTTCAACTCCTCATATGTTCTCAATTTCCATCCACTATCTGATCTTATCAGTAGGTCTTCATATGTCAGTCTTTCTCCTTCCATATTTGCTTTTTTGGTTGTTAAAATATCAATTGGAGATAACCACCAGGGTGTTTTCCATTCCAGGAGTTTTCTATTTTTCTCCCAAACTTCATCTAGTGGCCCTCTGATAATGTGGTTTGAAAAACCTTTGTGTACCTTTTCTTTATTTAGCCACAAATAGGCATGCCACCCGAATCTGTTGTTGAAGCCCTCTAAATCTAACAGATCGGTGTCTTCCAAATTAATCCAATCTCTAATCCAGCAGAGGCAGGAGGCCTCAAAGTATAATTACAGATTAGGTACCGAGAATCACCCTCTTTCTTTCCGATCTGTAAGTAATTTGAATCTAATTCTTGGTCTTTTCCCTTGCCATATAAATTTTGAAAGAGTTTTTTGCCAATCTTTAAACATTGAGGAACCTCTAATCACTGGGATGTTTTGAAACAAAAATATCATTCTTGGGAGTATGTTCATTTTTATTGCCGCCATCCTTCCCGCCCACAAAAGTTTTACTCTGTTCCACGTATCTAGATCTTTTTTGATCTCCTTCCATGTTGTGAAGTAATTATCCTGAATTAAATTTATGTTTTTTGTGGTTAGCCAAATTCCCAGATATTTTATTTTTTTAGCCACCTTGATTCCATTCTGTATCTCCAGTTTTTCTCTTTCATCTTTTCCCAAATTTTTGGTCAACATTTTTGTCTTTAATTTGTTTAATTTAAAACCGGATAGTTTGCCATATTCTTCTAATATCTCCAAGGCCTTACTAACACTTTTCTGCGGTTCTTCTAGGGATAGCATCAAATCATCTGCGTACGCTTTTAGTTTGTATTCCTTCGTTCCAACTTTGATCCCTCGAATCTCTGGTGTTGCTCTTATTTTGTTCGTAATTACCTCTAATACCATAATGAATAAAAGCGGGGATAGAGGGCATCCCTGTCTTGTTCCTTTTTCAATTTTGAATGAGTTTGTTAGAATATTCTTTATAATCAGTTTAGCAGATTGGTTCAAATAAATCGATTTTATTCCTTCCATAAATTCGCCCTCTAGCCCCGCTTTCTCCATACTTTTTAGTAAGAACAGCCATGAGACATTATCAAATGCCTTCTCTGCATCGATGAAAATCAGCGCCGCAGGTACCTCATTCTTACACTCCAGATATTCAATGATGTTTATAATATGCCTTAGATTGTCCTTGAGTAACCTATTTCAGTCTAAATCTCAATAAAGAAACAAGTATAGATGTAGTCCGGGATGCCAGCAAGGTGGTTCTAAGAGGGTTTCTTATTCAGCAAAATAGTTATAAGAGGAAAGTAAGAGAACAAAAGAAAGAGGAAATCCTTAGTCAGCTAAGAGAATGTGAGAAAAAATTAATAACAAACCCAAAAGACGAACAAAACATACAAATAACAAAAATGTTACAAACACAGTATTCAATGCTAACAAGTCAAGAAATTGAATGGAAAATTAAGTTAATGAAACAAAAATATTTTGAATCAGCTAACAAAACAGGTAAACTATTAGCTTGGCAACTGTGAAAAAGGCAAAAACAAAATGTAATAAATAAGATAAAAATAGAGGAACAATTGATAGAAGATCCAAAAGAAATAAAGGAAAATTTCCTCAAATTCTATGACAAATTGTACAAAAAGGAAGACGAATAGATAACCCGGATAGAAGAATATTTAGAAGACTACATTGGGAAGACCATAACAGAGGAAGAAAGAACTCAATTAAATAAACCTATAAAAGCAGAAGAGATCCAGGATGCGATAAGGAAGATGAAACCAGGGAAAGCCCTGGGACCAGATGGACTGTCAGCTAAATATTATAAAGTACTAGAAAATCAACTAATGCCAGTACTATGTGACATCATGAACAATATATTAAGAGGAGGTAGGATACCAGAGACATGGAAAGAGGCCCACATTTCGATGATCCCTAAACCGGACACGGATAAATTAAACATCAAAAACTATCAACCTATATCACTATTAAACAACGATTACAAAATTTTCGCAGAGGTGATGGCAAACAGACTCAAAAAATGCCTAGTAAATTTGATACATAAAGATCAAGAAGGATTCCTCCCAAATAGGTCACCCTCTCCCCTTCTCTATCAAAAGGTAAGGTAAAGGTAAAGGGACCCCTGAGCATTAGGTCCAGTCGTGACCAACTCTGGGGTTGCGGCGCTCATCTCGCTTTGCTGGCTGAGGGAGCCAGCGTACAGCTTCCGGGTCATGTGGCCAGCATGACTAAGCCCCTTCTGGTGAACCAGAACAGCACACGGAAACACCGTTTACCTTCCCACCTGAGTGGTACCTATTTATCTACTTGCACTTTGACATGCTTTCGAACTGCTAGGTTAGCAGGAGCAAGGACTGAGTAATCAGAGATCACCCTGTCACGGGGATTCAAACCACGGGCCTATGGTTTAACCCACAGCACCACCCGCATCCCTGTCAAAAGGTACTTTATATCTAAAATTATTCTCACTATTGTGAGACATTACCTTCATTTAAAGAAATATAGCACACAGGTACACGTACCAGCAGAAGGGAGCAAGGGAGGCAAGAGGCTGGAACGACACAGGGCAATGTGTTTTGTCAGGGAATGGTCTGAAGCCGAATATGGGGGAATCCATTCTCAAGGAGATCAGCTTTCCTCAGAAGAAGAGATGGAGGGGGAGAAACGGCCCCCCTCGTTTCCAGTGGTCTCAGAAGCAGGGAGAGACACAGACACAGAGCAGATTAGACAGGAGTTACCCAGTTCAAGATAATGGCAACACTCAGCTGGGCCCTGAAGCCGGAAGCCGGATCTCCTCTGAGTTCATTGCTGTGAAGAAGAGGGGACTCTGAGAGGAACATGTCCCACACTCCATACATCTAAATGGGTTCTCCCATCTGAGACTCCCTTGATGTTTCTTAAACACTCCATTATAACTAAAGCACTTTCTGTAATCCTTCCATTGAAACTGCTTCTGCGCTTTGAGTTTGTTGATGGTTTGTCGGGTTTCAACTCTTAAAGTTCTTCCTGTCCATGAGTCTGTTGATCATAGAATCATAGACTCACAGAGCTGGAATAGACCACAAGGGCCATCAAGTCCAACCCCCTGCCAAGCAGGAAAATGTAGGACCTCCCCTAGGACTGAACCTTTATTTCCTTTCCTGAAATTTGTATGGTTTGTCTCTTGGGTGCGTTTGTTGGCGTAAATTAAAGGGTTCCACTCTGACTGAAGCTCCTTCCACACGCCATAGATTTAAATGGTTGCTCCCCTGTGTGAGTCCGTTGATGTCTTCTAAGGCTTTCATTATGAAGAAAGCTCTTTCCACACTCCATACATTTAAATGGTTTCTCCCCTGTGTGAGTCCGTAGATGAATACGGAGGTGTCCACTCTGACTGAAGCTCTTTCCGCACTCCATACATTTAAATGGTTTCTCCCCTGTGTGAGTCCGTTGATGTGTTCTAAGGGATGCATTGAAATTAAAGCTCTTTCCACACTCCATGCATTCATAAGGTTTTTCACCTGTATGAGTCTGCTGGTGTAATTTAAGGCTTCCATTCTGACTGAAGCTCTTTCCGCACTCCATACATTTAAATGGTTTCTCCCCTGTGTGAGTCCGTTGATGTGTTCTAAGGGATGAATTGGAATTAAAGCCCTTTCCACACTCCATGCATTCATGTGGTTTTTCATCTGTATGAGTCCGCTGGTGTAATTTAAGGTTTCCATTCTGACTGAAGCTCTTTCCGCACTCCATACATTTATATGGTTTCTCCCCTGTGTGAGTCCGTTGATGTATATTGAGGTGTCCACTCTGACTGAAGATCTTCCCACACTCCAGGCATTCAAATGGTTTCTCCGCTGTGTGAGTCCGTTGATGATTTCTAAAGCTTCCATTATGATGAAAGCTCTTACCGCACTCCATACATTTAAATGGTTTCTCACCTGTGTGAGTCCGTAGATGAATACTGAGGAGTCCACTCTGACTGAAGCTCTTTCCGCACTCCATACATTTAAATGGTTTCTCCCCTGTGTGAGTCCGTTGATGTGTTCTAAGGGATGCATTGAAATTAAAGCTCTTTCCACACTCCATGCATTCATATGGTTTTTCACCTGTATGAGTCCGCTGGTGTAATTTAAGATGTCCACTCTGACTGAAGCTCTTTTCGCACTCCATACATTTATATCGTTTCTCCCCTGTGTGAGTCCGTTGATGTGTTCTAAGGGATGAATTGGAATTAAAGCTCTTTCCACACTCCATGCATTCATATGGTTTTTCACCTGTATGAGTCCGCTGGTGTAATTTAAGGTGTTCATGCTGACTGAAGCTCTTTCCGCACTCTATGCATTTAAAAGGTTTTTCACCCGTGTGAGTCCGTTGATGTCTTCTAAGGACGCCATTCTGACTGAAGCTCTTTCCGCACTCCATACATTTAAATGGTTTTTCCGCTGTGTGAGTCCATTGATGTGCTCTAAGCCTTCCATTATCAGTAAAGCTCTTTCCACACTGCATACATTTATATGGTTTTTCCCCTGTGTGAGTCCTTTGATGTGTTTTAAGCCTTCCATTTTTACTAAAGCTCTTTCCGCACTCCATACATTTATATGGTTTCTCCCCTGTGTGAGTCCATTGATGACATCTAAGGTCTCCATTCTGACTGAAGCTCTTTCCGCACTCCATACATTTATATGGTTTCTCCCCTGTGTGAGTTTGAAGATGAATATTGAAGTGTCCACTCTGACTGAAGCTCTTTCCGCACTCCGTACATTTATATGGTTTTTCCCGTGTGAGTCCTTTGATGTGTTTTAAGCCTTCCATTTTCACTAAAGCTCTTTCCGCACTCCATACATTTATATGGTTTCTCCCCTGTGTGAGTCCATTGATGACATCTAAGGTCTCCATTCTTACTGAAGCTCTTTCCACACTCCATACATTTACATGGTTTCTCCCCTGTGTGAGTTTGTAGATGAATATTGAAGTGTCCACTCTGACTGAAGCTCTTTCCGCACTCCATACATTTATATGGTTTCTCTCCTGTGTGAGTCCGTTGATGTATTCTAAGATTTCCATTTACCCTAAAGCTCTTTCCACACTCCATGCATTTAAAAGGTTTTTCACCCGTGTGAGTCCGTTGATGTGTTCTAAGGCTTCCATTGAAACTGAAGCTCCTTCCGCACTCCATACATTTAAATGGTTTTTCCTGTTGGAGGTCGTTGATGTGAGCTATGTATGCTCATTCAGTGAAGCATATTCCACATTTGACACATTTTAATTTCTCTTCCTAATTAAACTGAAGGTGCCCGATCCCCTGAAGTTGTGACTGTCTTCTCCTTCACCTTCTTCAGAGTGGGAGGAAAGGAAATCCTGTTTGGGTTTCAAGGAAGAGAACAAAGGAAAAGAGAGCACATCAGATGCCATTAGCACCACCTCATATTTCAACATATCCTACATTTCCCCGCATCCTACCCTTGTTCCAAATTTTTAGGAAATGAAAATGCAATGTCATCAAATGATAGTAATGCATCAGCAACCTTTCATAATCCTCAATCAGCAGCATGATAAAGCAGCATGATATTGGAATGCAGACTTTTCAAACCAATTGTTTTCTCACCAGGAAAGGCAGCTGCTCTCTGTCCATGAAAAGGCCCTCTCTTTCTCTGGTCCATCGTTCCTTTGGACATTTCCCATCCTCTGCAACATAATCGTCCATCCACCTCTGTCTCTTAATGAATCACCTGCACAGTCCCATTGGCCTCAGGAGGTCCATATGGACTATTATGTGAGACCTAGGCCTATGCCTTTTCCAGGGACTGTGGTCTGGGTTAGTCAGAGAAATAGTGACAAGTCTTGGTGCTTCGGGTCAGCTGAATGGGTGCTCAGGGAAGCTCCTGTTCTTGGAGATGGACCTCCGTCTAGATGCCTTGCATTGCATGGAAAGAGAAGGAGAAGAAGGAAAGCAGCTGACGCATGGGAATCCCAGACGGAGAAACCCACCCCCATTGCTCCTTATAATAATGAGGTGCAGCCTGATCTTTTCCTGTCTCCTGAATCAGGACTATCCTAAAATGACACTTACAAATCTGAATACTAAAGGCAAATAGATAACTGTACTTAATGGAAACTTCATCCTTGAATATGTAGTATTGATTCATTAACAGCCTGCAGTTATGTTGTTTCTTGAAAAATAAATTTATTCCTGATCTGTCTTAAATATCATAATGATAGGATGGCTTGGGGTGTTAGGGGAGCGGTAGTACCTTTGGTGGGCGACATGTAGTCCACCTTGTGGGGTAATTTTTCCACCATTGGTCCCCACCCTGCACTCAGCTCTCACCTGTGGCTTCCAGAAGCTGTCAGCATGCAACAGAGGCAGCGATCCAAGCAACGGCTTCAACGGGCTGGCTAAACCAGGTGAGGATATCTGCTGGGTCTCAAATTCTTGGTGGGTTGGGGAATTCTGCTGCAGGTGAAGGCAGACCCTGGTGGATGGAGAGGAGGAGAACAACAGTGAATCCCACAGTCAAAAAGGCAGATTCCGCCCATGCTGCAGAGGAAAGTGAAGGGCTGATGTGATTGTCAACCAGGGAAGGAAGCCCATCGAGAAGGAAAACTCTGATCCTAAACATTCACTGCCTTGTGAGTTATCTTCAGGAGAAGAGAAGGCTATGGGGGGAAACCTACACAAATCCAGAATGGACTCTCTAAGACGGTTGGATGGTGTCCTGCACACCTCCTTCCAGCATCTCCGATGGCCCCTTGAAAGCTAATGAAACTCTTGGGCCTGGAGCTTTTGGAGGGGCAGGACCAGGAAAGCTTCTGCCACCATTATCCTTCCAATTCGGATTCAGGCCTCATCATGGGGCTGAAACTGCCCTGGTTGCACTGCTTGATGAACTCCGATGGGCTAGAGACCAAAGGGAACAAAGCTCTTTCCTTGTTCTGCTGGATCTCTCAGCGGCTTTGGAGACCCTTGACCATGGTGTCCTACTGGACCCTCTAGGGGAGCTAGGGGCACAGCTGTGCAGTGGTTCCCCTCCTTCCTCCTGGGCCATGTCCAGTAAGTGGTGTTGGGGGATGAGTGTTCAGACCTCTGGGCTCTCACTTGTGGGGTTCCTGAGGGCTCCATCCTCTCCCCCATGCTTTTTAATATCTATATGAAGACGCTGGGAGAGATCATCAGGGGGTTTGGGGTGGGTGTTCCCCGGTATGTGGATGATACCAAGCTCTACCTCTCTTTTAAATTGGAACCAGTGAAGGTACTGTATGAGTGTCTGGAGGCAGTTGAAGGATGGATGGTGGCTAACAGATTGAGGTTGAATCTTGACAAGACAGAAATACTGTCCCAGGGCGAAAGGGGGCAGGCAGGTGTGGGAGACGCCCTAGACCTGATGTAGGTAACTGTGCCCCAAAAGGACCAGGTGCACAACCTGGGGGTCATTTTGGACTCACAGCTGTCCATGGAGGCGCAGGTCAATTCTGCGTCCAGGGCAGTTGTCTGCCAGCTCCATCTGGTACGCTGGCTGAGACCCTC
Source organism: Podarcis bocagei (assembly GCF_964188305.1). Taxonomy (NCBI): domain Eukaryota; kingdom Metazoa; phylum Chordata; class Lepidosauria; order Squamata; family Lacertidae; genus Podarcis; species Podarcis bocagei. The sequence goes on from NC_138135.1 coordinate 5,258,744, forward strand.
CATGCCTGGAGACTGTCTCCCCAGAGTGGTGCATATTCCTTTGATCTCCCGCTTGGACTACTGCCATGCGCTACATGGGGCCATCTTTGAAGGTGACTCGTAAACTGCAACTAATCCAGAATGTGGCAGCTAGAGAACAGAATGGGAGCAGCCGCTGAGACCACATAACACCAGTCTGAAAGGATCTTCACTGACTCCCACTACATTTCTGAGCACAATTCACATTGTTGGTGCTAACCTTTAAATTGGTGTGGTTGCATTTTTCAGGCATAGATTCCTGTTATGCCTTCAGTCACAAATTTATTTGCTGAAGGAATTTTTTGCTGTCTCTGAGCTTTATTTCCTACTCTGCTAATTGTATGTTGGACTTGCTCTGGAGATCATTGTGGAGCAGCAAGATCATTGACCTAAAGCCCTACAGCCTCACTCTCTGTAGACCTGAAGGAGCGTCTCCACCCCCATCGCTCAGTCTGTACACTGAGGTCCTCCTTCGAGGGTCTTCTGCTGGTTCAAAACACCCCGTGAGAAGCGAAGTTACAGGGAAGCAGGCAGAGGGCAAGGAAATGGGCAACTATCTGCATTTAGGTGACAGCTGAAGGCAGCCCTGTATCAGGAGGTTTTTAATGTCTGATGTTTTACTGTCTTTTATTTGTACTGTAAGCTGCCCAGAGTGGCTGGTGAAACCCAGCCAGTTAGGCAAGGTGTTTCCTGCTTGGCAGGGGGTTGGACTCGATGGCCCTTGTGGTCTCTTCCAACTCTATGATTCTATGATTCTATGATTCTATGAAATACTACAATCATTCGTATTATATTGTTATTCTTTTGTAGTTATTTTGGATTTTGTACTGCCATATCAGCTCACAAAATGTCATGGGTGGAGAAAATCACAGGGATGCCATAAACGGTAATCCCACCCACTACTTCTCATTTACATACAGTCTGTAAATAAGGGGAGGTCAAATACCTCACTTGTGCTAATACTGGCAGTTTTTGGCCTGTATAGGCACACCTTGTATGTAGAGCCTCCAGCCACAGGCACTGTCTATCATGAAAATGGGTCCTTTGACTGGGAAGAATCTCAGCTTGTCAGTCACTCTGACATTCCCTACCAAAAATAAGAGGAACAGAAATGCTTTTGAGGTGCAACTTCTGTATCAAGCCTGAGAGCCATTCCATGGACTCTGCACCCCTGTTTCTGATGACAGGTGTACATTATCCTCACCCTCAATGAAAAGACATTAAAGATGGAAGCCTGAGAGAGAGGAAAAGGTTTCTGGCTGCTTCCTGGGTGGGATTGCAGAAACAAAGAGCCGCTTCTGAGAAGGCCCCCCCCTCCCCTCTTCCTCTTGGAATTTCCTCTCCTCTCCAGGGGACCAATTGTTGGACTGGGCAGAATCGCTGCGTCTGGGCTTATGGGGGCGGGCAGAGGATGGAGATTGCGGGAAGGAAGGGAAGGGGGGACAGGACCCCTCACTTTCCAGGGATCCCTCTCAAGTCGCTTTGAAGGGGTGGCCGATTCCTGGGCTGGATGGAGAAGTAAAGGAGGCCCCTTCAGAGATTCCCCGCGGGCGCCACGATGAAGACGTCTCCTCAAGGATTGGTCTTCCTGTATCTCTCTCTCTCCCCCCGCGCGCCAATGCTGCCCTTCCCCGCCCCGGGGATGCTCCCCCCCCCCGACTTCCTCGACCCCCTCCCTCTTTCATTGAGTCTCCCCTGCACCCAGAGGCTGCCTCGGCGCGCCCCATCTCTCCATTCAGAGCACCCCCCCCAACACGAGCCACACGGGGGTCTCTATCCAGGCGTCCATCGCGCCCGTTAACCCTTTCATGGCCCGCCTTTCTCCAAGCGGAGCCCACAGGGCCCCAGGGATGCCTTTGCGGGGGAAACGGGGCAAGGAGGCCTTCGTGGGGACCCCCTGGGTGGGGGCCCCATGTCCGCCGCTGCCAAGGCGCCTAAGGGGCCCACGAAAGTTGCTTTTGGGAGCTGGCGAGGGTCTCTGGGTCCTTTTCTCCCTTCCCCCCCGCAACCCCATTACCTCTTTGTCCTCGCTCCCGATTCTCCTTTCCTTTCCTGCAACATCCACGGGGGTGGGGGTGGGGTGTCCTCCCCTGCCGCCCCTCCTCCCCTTTCCGAAAGCGCGCGCCCCTAGAGCTACGGCGCAAATCAGCAATCCGGCGCAGAAGAGCCACTTCCGGGAGAAGCAGGCAGTTTTTGGGGGGGCTCATCCCCCCCCCATTCCCGGAACAGAGGTCGGGTGGCGAGGAGGAGGAGGAGCAACATATTGGGGAGGGGATTTGGGGTTGTGGGGGCGGGGTGAGAGGAGGATGTGCCGGGAGGGGAGGGAAAGAATTGAGAGGGGGCGGGGAGGAAGGTTATTCCCTTCCCGTTTTCCTCCTGTAGATCAGGAGAGCGGGGGAGGGGCTGATGCTGGCAATCCAATTACAAATTGGGGTCCCCCACCCCACAATGTTTACATTGCAAAATCCTTCCCTCGCCCACCCCACGCCTTGAGCCGTGCGCCCGTGCTTTAGGAATTGGTGCTCTTCAAACCAGGAAGGGGGACAGTTATACGACTCCCCAAAACCCCAAGTCCCCACCACAGGCTCTGACTAAGGCCGGGACAATGACCGTGGACACAGGCACCTTCCATGCACAACAGCAAAGAGGCTCAGAGAAGCAGCCTATACAACTGTAGCAAGAAGCGGATACCATGAATCGTACCTTGTCCTCCGAGTATCCAATATAGAAAACTGTAGAAACGTCCGATAATCGCCCCAATTCAACGGTTTGATCGATTTCCTGGTTCCCACGACTAATGACTCCTCTGGAATTCGGGGATCTCGGGCTCCCCCTGACTCCATAATCCCTTAGGAGGCAGGAGGCGATCCAGGGCAGCACATGCCCCAGGCAGAAATCCATCGGATTATGGATTAGTCTGGTACTTTGGGGGAAAGGTGTGGGAAACTGGGGCTGTTGACAGGGGTGGGTGATTGGTCCATGTTTCTGAATGCCAAAGACTCCTACTTTGTGACAAATCTGTGATGCATCAAAGATGCTGTGGAAAAATGTATTGTGGGAAATGGGGAGAGGTCTTAAAAATCCATGCAACCATCTTCTCGGGGTTCCTACTCTTGGTGTGTTTGAACCTTGTTGCAACAAATAAAGATCAGGTCAACTGACCGCCCTTTGCTTCTTTAACTTGGCTGGAGACTCCTTCTTTTGCTGACTGGAGGGACCCCCGGGGAGTGGCACCCTGAGGAGCTGGGCAGTGGAGTAAATCCGCACCCCGGGATATTTTCCTTCTCAACTCTGTCCCACCTGAGCCTCACCCCTTACCTAAAAGCCAGACACAACACAATGTGACAGGATTGTGACTCCTGCCCTCAGCAAACAAAATAGGACACCCCCCCCCAGAGCAAAGCAACCCCGGGATGATGGTGGAAAAGATCGTAAAACAGCTCCTTCTCCTTACGGGATGCACGAGGAGCCCGTCTAGGAAACAGTCGGTCTCCCAACAGTCAGAGAAACTAACAGAGACCAACCAAAGTAACGCTGGATCAAAGCGGCTGCTATGCCTGATCTTTTATTAAGGTAAGAAAGGTAAAGGAACCCTGGACGGTTAACTCCAGTCAAAGATGTCTATGGGGTTGCAGTTCTCATCTCGCTTTCAGGCTGAGGGAGCTGGTGTTTGTCCACAGACAGCTTCCTGGTCATGTGGCCTGCAAGACTAAACCGCTTCTGGTGCATGACAGAAACCAGAGCGCACAGAAACACTGTTTACCTTCCCGCCACCTATTTATCTACTTGCACTGGTGTGCTTTCAGACTGCTAGGTTGGCAGGAGCCGGAGCAGAGCAACGGGAGCTCACCCCGGTGTGGGAATTCAAACTGCCAACCTTCCGATCAGCAAGACCATGAGGCACTGTGGTTGAGACCACAGCGCCACCCACCCACCCCCCGATCTTTTATTAATAGACCTTCTGCAGCAGGGTCTGAAGCCACTCACGCAGAAGGAAGGGGGGAACTCTGAACAAAAGAAAGACGATACTTTTATAAATTTCCACCCCACCGTTTCCCACCCTTGTAGATCTGTCATGGAGGAAGTCAGGAAGGAGGTGCCGCAGGGTGAGGTTACAGGTGAGGATCGTTTGTGAAGTGGATGGTGATAGTGACATTATTCATGTGTTTGCAAAGTACCTGGTGCTGGGGTCTGGGCTGCACCCATTCTGTTAATGGCTGTCCCTTTTGTGATGCTGCAGGAATGGACAGAGGAAACAGCATTGGAAGCAACAAGCAGTGCATGTATGGGCGTTCACAGTTCCCACTGTTGTGCTAAGATGTGTGGAATGTGATCCATCAGAAGCAGTACAAGTCAATCTGTACAAGTCAATCTGAGACAGATTGAATTGTATAATAGTGAGAGGCTCACACGAGCCTGCAACCAGTTATCTGCTGTGCATGTAAAAAGGGGAATGCGCTCTGCTTCATAAAGGAAATTGCTGCCGCAAGTTTGGAAGGATATTAACAAACAATATATCCTATCCTGCCACCCTGAACATTCCCACAAGATGCTCCCATCTTTGTGTCAGATTGGAACTCTTACTGGGAGAAGTCAGTCTTTATTTGTGAATGGCTGTTACTTTGTTTGAAGAATGGTTTATTCAATAAAAGTGTCTTAGTCATGAATGGGTGTTTTTTTATATACTGTAGACCCAGTAGACGGCAGTGTGGAGTTGTCTATACTGGGTCTGTCATGACAGCAACAGTTACACTTTGTTCCATGTATTTTGTACAAAGTTTTACAAAGTCTGTTTCAGTAGCACATTCAAAGCATTACACAGTACGTTTGTGGTATCAACATGACCACGTTAGAGGCAAGGCTTTACACTTTTGGGACTATAATGTATACATTTTCTTAATAACAATCAAAGACACATAACAGAGAATCCGCCTCCTTTTCCATAGACAGTACATCAATGGGAATTCTAGTCAGGCTTTCGAGGTGGCTCTGGCAAGTGAGCCCAGCTGCATGTGACAAGGGTGGGGAGGAATTCCTTCCTGTCAATCAGCTTTGAGTATAGGGGTGAGTGACCCTATTCCTCTGGCAGGAGTGATAGTGGGGCTTCCTTGCCCGCTTCCATTCAGCTCTGCCATCCCCAAATGGCAAATCTCCTTCAGCCCTTGTGGGAGGGGACAGGCTGGAAGCTGAAGGGCTTCCCTTGGAGTAGACTTTGCTTCGCTGTCTGTTGACCTCAATCTCTGTATTTTTAATGTTCTGTTGGGTACCTGCAGCTCCTCATTCTCCCTCTTGCAATAAGGCTTGGGGGACTATCTCCCAATAAATTACAGTATTTTAAGTTTTCTTCAGAATGTGCAGGGGGCAGGGATGAAGTTCTGGTGAAGAAGCAGTGTTTGGAGATCATGCGGTGGTGGGGGTGAGAGAGTTTGGTGCAAAAACCAGTCACACACAGATGCACCCGTCTTGCATGCTTGAGTAGAGCAACTCCAGGGCATAAGCCAAGTATCGGCAGGGTAGGGGCCACGTGTAGAGCAATTCCCATGCTGAGGTCAATAACACACACAGAGGCAGCAGGACTTCTTCAGTAATAGTTTACTGAGCTTTAAAAGCATACAGTTCTCACTGGGTCTCCAGTGAGGCACAAAACTTTGTTTCTGAGAGCAAATCCAGTTTCAGCCGTAAAAAAATACAGCACACAGGATATCTAGGTCAGGCACACAATCCAGCAGAAGGGAGCAAGGGAGGAAAGAGGGTGGCAGGATACAGGGCAATGGTTGTGTATGTTTCAATTCCTGTTGTCTGGGAGAGAAGTCAGCAGCGTAGCATCTGCAGGGACTTCACGAAGCAAAGCTTTCTGCCGGATGCTTCCAGGCACATCCCAAAATACACACTGTGATTCGCAGTGTATTGACATATCAATTGTTTTTCAAAGGTTATCGGGATATGGTCTAGAATCCAGCATTGGATAAGATATCAATATATCGCCCAGCCCTAATCCTCACCCACCACCAGCAATCCATATTCACCCTCTCCCCTTCTCTATCAAAAGGTAAGGTAAAGGTAAAGGGACCCCTGACCATTAGGTCCAGTCGTGACCAACTCTGGGGTTGCAGCGCTCATCTCGCTTTGCTGGCCGAGGGAGCCGGCGTACAGCTTCCGGGTCATGTGGCCAGCATGACTAAGCCCCTTCTGGCGAACCAGAACAGCACACGGAAACACCGTTTACCTTCCCACCTGAGTGGTACCTATCTATCTACTTGCACTTTGACATGCTTTCGAACTGCTAGGTTAGCAGGAGCAAGGACCGAGTAATCGGAGATCACCCTGTCACGGGGATTCAAACCACGGGCCTATGTTTTAACCCACAGCGCCACCCGCATACCTGTCAAAAGGTACTTTATATCTAAAATTATTCTCACTATTGTGAGACATTACCTTCATTTAAAGAAATACAGCACACAGGTACACATACCAGCAGAAGGGAGCAAGGGAGGCAAGAGGCTGGAACGACACAAGGCAATGAGTTTTGTCAGGGAATGGTCTGAAGCCGAATATTGGGGAATCCATTCTCAAGGAGATCAGCTTTCCTCAGAAGAAGAGATGGAGGGGGAGAAATGCCCCCCCTCGTTTCCAGTGGTCTCAGAAGCAGGGAGAGACACAGACACAGAGCAGATTAGACAGGAGTTACCCAGTTCAAGATAATGGCAACACTCAGCTGGGCCCTGAAGCCGGAAGCCGGATCTCCTCTGAGTTCATTGCTGTGAAGAAGAGGGGACTCTGAGAGGAACATGTCCCGCACTCCATACATCTAAATGGGTTCTCCCATCTGAGACTCCCTTGATGTTTCTTAAACACTCCATTATAACTAAAGCACTTTCTGTAATCCTTCCATTTAAACTGCTTCTCCGCTTTGAGTTTGTTGATGGTTTGTCGGGTTTCAACTCTTAAAGTTCTTCCTGTCCATGAGTCTGTTGATCATAGAATCATAGACTCACAGAGCTGGAATAGACCACAAGGGTCATCGAGTCCAACCCCCTGCCAAGCAGGAAAATGTAGGACCTCCCCTAGGACTGAACCTTTATTTCCTTTCCTGAAATTTATATGGTTTGTCTCTTGGGTGCATTTGTTGGCGTAAATTAAAGGGTTCCACTCTGACTGAAGCTCCTTCCACACGCCATAGATTTAAATGGTTTCTCCCATGTGTGTCTGCTGATGTTTTCTAAGATTTCCACTTTGACTGAAGCTCTTCCCACACTCCAGGCATTCAAATGGTTGCTCCCCTGTGTGAGTCCGTTGATGTCTTCTAAGGCTTCCATTATGAAGAAAGCTCTTTCCACACTCCATACATTTAAATGGTTTTTCCCCTGTGTGAGTCCGTAGATGGATACTGAGGTGTCCACTCTGACTGAAGCTCTTTCCGCACTCCATACATTTAAATGGTTTTTCACCTGTATGAGTCCGCTGGTGTAATTTAAGGCTTCCATTCTGACTGAAACTCTTTCCGCACTCCATACATTTATATCGTTTCTCCCCTGTGTGATTCCGTTGATGTATATTGAGTTGTCCACTCTGACTGAAGCTCTTTCCACACTCCATACATTTAAATGGTTTCTCCCCTGTGTGAGTCCGTTGATGTGTTCTAAGGGATGCATTGAAATTAAAGCTCTTTCCACACTCCATGCATTCATATGGTTTTTCACCTGTATGAGTCCGCTGGTGTAATTTAAGGCTTCCATTCTGACTGAAGCTCTTTCCGCACTCCATACATTTATATGGTTTCTCCCCTGTGTGAGTCCGTTGATGTATATTGAGGTTTCCACTCTGACTGAAGATCTTCCCACACTCCAGGCATTCAAATGGTTTCTCCGCTGTGTGAGTCCGTTGATGATTTCTAAAGCTTCCATTATGATGAAAGCTCTTACCGCACTCCATACATTTAAATGGTTTCTCACCTGTGTGAGTCCGTAGATGAATACTGAGGAGTCCACTCTGACTGAAGCTCTTTCCGCACTCCATACATTTAAATGGTTTCTCCCCTGTGTGAGTCCGTTGATGTGTTCTAAGGCTTCCATTCTCACTGAAGCACTTTCCACACTCCATGCATTCATATGGTTTTTCACCTGTATGAGTCCGCTGGTGTAATTTAAGGTGTCCACTCCGACTGAAGCTCTTTTCGCACTCCATACATTTATATTGTTTCTCCCCTGTGTGAGTCCGTTGATGTGTTCTAAGGCTTCCATTCTCACTGAAGCACTTTCCACACTCCATACATGTAAATGGTTTCTCCCCTGTGTGAGTCCGTTGATGTGTTCTAAGGGATGCATTGAAATTAAAGCTCTTTCCACACTCCATGCATTCATATGGTTTTTCACCTGTATGAGTCCGCTGGTGTAATTTAAGGTGTTCACTCTGACTGAAGCTCTTTCCACACTCTATGCATTTAAAAGGTTTTTCACCCGTGTGAGTCCGTTGATGTCTTCTAAGGACGCCATTCTGACTGAAGCTCTTTCCGCACATACATTTAAATGGTTTTTCCGCTGTGTGAGTCCATTGATGTGCTCTAAGCCTTCCATTATCAGTAAAGCTCTTTCCACACTGCATACATTTATATGGCTTTTCCCCTGTGTGAGTCCGTTGATGTGTTTTAAGCCTTCCATTTTTACTAAAGCTCTTTCCGCACTCCATACATTTATATGGTTTCTCCCCTGTGTGAGTCCATTGATGACATCTAAGGTCTCCATTCTGACTGAAGCTCTTTCCGCACTCCATACATTTATATGGTTTCTCCCCTGTGTGAGATTGAAGATGAATATTTAAGTGTCCACTCTGACTGAAGCTCTTTCCGCACTCCATACATTTATATGGTTTCTCTCCTGTGTGAGTCCGTTGATGTATTCTAAGTTTTACATTTACCCTAAAGCTCTTTCCACACTCCATGCATTTAAAAGGTTTTTCACCCTTGTGAGTCCGTTGATGTGTTCTAAGGCTTCCATTGAAACTGAAGCTCTTTCCGCACTCCATACATTTAAATGGTTTTTCCTGTTGTAGGTCGTTGATGTGAGCTATGTATGCTCATTCAGTGAAGCATATTCCACATTTGACACATTTTAATTTCTCTTCCTAATTAAACTGAAGGTGCCCAATCCCCTGAAGTTGTGACTGTCTTCTCCTTCACCTTCTTCAGAGTGGGAGGAAAGGAAATCCTGTTTGGGTTTCAAGGAAGAGAACAAAGGAAAAGAGAGCACATCAGATGCCATTAGCACCACCTCATATTTCAACATATCCTACATTTCCCCGCATCCTACCCTTGTTCCAAATTTTTAGGAAATGAAAATGCAATGTCATCAAATGATAGCAATGCATCAGCAACCTTTCATAATCCTCAATCAGCAGCATGATAAAGCAGCATGATATTGGAATGCAGACTTTTCAAACAATTGTTTCCTCACCAGGAAAGGCAGCTGCTCTCTTTCCATGAAAAGGCCCTCTCTTTCTCTGGTCCATCGTTCCTTTGGACATTTCCCATCCTCTGCAACATAATCCTCCATCCACCTCTGTCTCTTAATGAATCACCTGCACAGTCCCATTGGCCTCAGGAGGTCCATATGGACTATTATGTGAGACCTAGGCCTATGCCTTTTCCAGGGACTGTGGTCTGGGTTAGTCAGAGAACTAGTGACAAGTCTTGGTGCTTCGGGTCAGCTGAATGGGTGCTCAGGGAAGCTCCTGTTCTTGGAGATGGACCTCCGTCTAGATGCCTTGCATTGCATGGAAAGAGAAGGAGAAGCAGAAGGAAAGCAGCTTACGCATGTGAATCCCAGACGGAGAAACCCACCCTCATTTCTCCTTATAATAATGAGGTGCAGCCTGATCTTTTCTTGTCTCCTGAATCAGGACTATCCTAAAATGACACTTACAAATCTGAATACTAAAGGCAAATAGATAACTGTACTTAATGGAAACTTCATCCTTGAATATGTAGTATTGATTCATTAACAGCCTGAAGTTATGTTGTTTCTTGAGAAATAAATTTATTCCTGATCTGTCTTAAATATCATAATGATAGGATGGCTTGGGGTGTTAGGGGAGCGGTAGTACCTTTGGTGGGCGACATGTAGTCCACCTTGTGGGGTAATTTTTCCACCATTGGTCCCCACCCTGCACTCAGCTCTCACCTGTGGCTTCCAGAAGCTGTCAGCATGCAACAGAGGCAGCGATCCAAGCAACGGCTTCAACGGGCTGGCTAAACCAGGTGAGGATATCTGCTGGGTCTCAAATTCTTGGTGGGTTGGGGAATTCTGCTGCTGGTGAAGGCAGACCCTGGTGGATGGAGAGGAGGAGAACAACAGTGAATCCCACAGTCAAAAAGGCAGATTCCGCCCATGCTGCAGAGAAAAGTGAAGGGCTGATGTGATTGTCAACCGGGGAAGGAAGCCCATCGAGAAGGAAAACTCTGATCCTAAACCTTCACTGCCTTGTGAGTTATCTTCAGGAGAAGAGAAGGCTATGGGGGGAAACCTACACAAATCCAGAATGGACTCTCTAAGACGGTTGGATGGTGTCCTGCACACCTCCTTCCAGCATCTCTGATGGCCCCTTGAAAGCTAATGAAAGTCTTGGGCCTGGAGCTTTTGGAGGGGCAGGACCAGGAAAGCTTCTGCCACCATTATCCTTCCAATTCGGATTCAGGCCTCATCATGGGGCTGAAACTGCCCTGGTTGCACTGCTTGATGAACTCCGATGGGCTAGAGACCAAGGGGGAAAAAGCTCTTTCCTGGTTCTGCTGGATCTCTCAGCGGCTTTGGAGACCTTTGGCCATGGAGTCCTACTGGACCCTCTAGGGGAGCTAGGGGCCCCTCCTTCCTCCTGGGCCATGTCCAGAAAGTGGTGTTGGGGGATGAGTGTTCAGACCTCTGGCCTCTCACTTGTGGGGTTCCTGAGGGCTCCATCCTCTCCCCCATGCGTTTTAATATCTATATGAAGACGCTGGGAGAGATCATCAGGGGGGTTGGGTTGGGTGTTCCCCGGTATGTGGATGATACCAAGCTCTACCTCTCTTTTAAATTGGAACCAGTGAAGGTACTGTATGAGTGTCTGGAGGCAGTTGAAGGATGGATGGTGTCTAACAGATTGAGGTTGAATCTTGACAAGACAGAAATACTTTCCCAGGGGGAAAGGGGGCAGGGAGGTGTGGGAGACGCCCTAGACCTGATGTATGTAACTGTGCCCCAAAAGGACCAGGTGCACAACCTGGGGGTCATTTTGGACTCACAGCTGTCCATGGAGGCGCAAGTCAATTCTGCGTCCAGGGCAGTTGTCTGCCAGCTCCATCTGGTACGCTGGCTGAGACCCTCCATGCCTGGAGACTGTCTCCCCAGAGTGGTGCATATTCTTTTGATCTCCCGCTTGGACTACTGCCATGCGCTACATGGGGCCATCTTTGAAGGTGACTCGTAAACTGCAACTAATCCAGAATGTGGCAGCTAGACAACAGAATGGGAACAGCCACTGAGACAACATGACACCAGTCCGAAAGGATCTTCACTGACTCCCAGTACGGTGGTGCCCGGCAAGACGAATGCCTCGCAAGACGAAAAACTCACTAGACGAAAGGGTTTTGCGTTTTTCGAGTCGTTCTGCAAGACGAATTTCCCTATGGGTTTGCTTTGCAAGACAAAACGTCTTGCGAGTTCTTGCAAGTTTGCTTCCTTTTTCTTAAAGCCGCTAAGCCGTTAATAGCCGCTAAGCCGTTAATAGCCGCTAAAGCCGTGTTTCGCAAGACGAAAAAACCGCAAGACGAAGAGACTCGCGGAACGGATTAATTTCGTTTTGCGAGGCACCACTGTACATTTCTGAGAACAATTCACATTGTTGGTGCTGACCTTTAAATTGCTGTGGTTGCATTTTTCAGGCATAGATTCCTGTTATGCCTTCTGTCACAAATTTATTTGCTGAAGGAATTTTTTGCTGTCTCTGAGCTTTATTTCCTACTCTGCTAATTGTATGTTGGACTTGCTCTGGAGATCATTGTGGAGCAGCAAGATCATTGACCTAAAGCCCTACAGCCTCACTCTCTGTAGACCTGAAGGAGCGTCTCCACCCCCATCGCTCAGTCTGTACACTGAGGTCCTCCTTCGAGGGTCTTCTGCTGGTTCACCCCCACCCCGATCCCCCATGAGAAGCCAAGTTACAGGGAAGCAGGCAGAGGGCAAGGAAATGGGCAACTATCTGACATTTAGAAGACAGCTGAAGGCAGCCCTGTATCAGGAGGTTTTTAATGTCTGATGTTTTACTGTCTTTTATATGTACTGTAAGCTGCCCAGAGTGGCTGGGGAAACCCAGCCAGATAGCAGGGTAGAAATCCTACAATCATTCTTATTATACTGTGATTTTTTTGTAGATATTTTGGAATTCGTACTGCAATATCAGTTCATGAAATGTTATGGGTGGAGAAAATCACAGGGATGCGATAAACGGTAATCCCACCCACAAACTCTCATTCACATACAGTCTGTAAATTAGGGGAGGTCACACACCTCACCGGTGCTAATACTGGCAGTCTTTGGCCTGTATAGGCACACCTTATATGTAGAGCCTCCAGCCACAAGCACTGTCTACCATGAAAATGGGGCCTTTGACTGGGAAGAATCTCAGCTTGTCAGTCACTCTGACATTCCCTACCAAAAATAAGAGGAACAGAAATGCTTTTGAGGTGCAACTTCTGTATCAAGCCTGAGAGCCATTCCATGGACTCTGCACCCCTGTCTCTGATGACAGGTGTACATTATCCTCATTCTCAATGAAAAGACATTAAAGATGGAAGCCTGAGAGAGAGGAAAAGGTTTCTGGCTGCTTCCTGGGTGGGATTGCAGAAACAAAGAGCCGCTTCTGAGAAAGCCTCCCCCCTCCCCTCTTCCTCTTGGAATTTCCTCTCCTCTCCAGGGGACCAATTGTTGGACTGGGCAGAATCGCTGCGTCTGGGCTTATGGGGGCGGGCAGAGGATGGAGATTGCAGGAAGGAAGGGAAGGGGGGACAGGAGCCCCCACTTTCCAGGGATCCCTCTCAAGTCGCTTTGAAGGGGTGGCCGATTGCTGGGCCGGATGGAGAAGCAAAGGAGGCCCCTTCAGAGATTCCCCGCGGGCGCCACGATGAAGACGTCTCCTCAAGGACTGCTCTTCCTGTATCTCTCTCTCCCCCCCCCCCACGCCAATGCTGCCCTTCCCCGCCCCAGGGATGCTCCCCCCCCCGACTTCCTCGACCCCCTCCCTCTTTCCCTGAGTCTCCCCTGCACCCAGAGGCCGCCTTGGCAGGACTCACCCCTCGCCCCCATCTCCCAATCCAGAGGACACCCCCCCACATCAGCCACACGGGGGTCTCTATCCAGGCGTCCCTCGCGCCCGTTAACCCTTTCATGGCCCGCCTTTCTCCGTGCAGATCCCACAGGGCCCCAGGGATGCCTGTGCGGGGGAAACGGGGCAAGGAGGCCTTCGTGGGGACCCCCTGGGTGGGGGGCCCATGTCCGCCGCTGCCAAGGCGCCTAAGGGGCCCACGAAATATGCTTTGGGGAGCTGGCGGGGGTCTCTGGGTCCTTTTCTCCCCTCCCCCCGCAACCCCATTACCTCTTTGTCCTCGCTCCCGATTCTCCTTTCCTTTCCTGCAATATCCCCGGGGGGTGGGGGTGGGGTGTCCTCTCCTGCCGCCCCTCCTCCCCTTTCCGAAAGCGCGCCCCCCTTGAGCTACGGCGCAAAGCAGCAATCCGGAGTGGAAGCTCCACTTCCGGGAGAAGCAGGCAGTTTGGGAGGAGGGTTCATCCCCCCCCCCATTCCCGGAACAGAGGTCGGGTGGCGAGGAGGAGGAGGAGCAACATATTGGGGAGGGGATTTGGGGTTGTGGGGGCGGGGTGAGAGGAGGATGTGCCGGGAGGGGAGGGAAAGAATTGAGAGGGGGCGGGGAGGAAGGTTATTCGCCCCAATTCAACGGTTTGATCGATTTCCTGGTTCCCACGACTAATGACTCCTCTGGAATTCGGGGATCTCGGGCTCCCCCTGACTCCATAATCCCTTAGGAGGCAGGAGGCGATCCAGGGCAGCACATGCCCCAGGCAGAAATCCATCGGATTATGGATTATTCTGGTACTTTGGGGGAAAGGTGTGGGAAACTGGGGCTGTTGACAGGGGTGGGTGATTGGTCCATGTTTCTGAATGCCAAAGACTCCTACTTTGTGACAAATCTGTGATGCATCAAAGATGCTATGGAAAAATGTATTGTGGGAAATGGGGAGAGGTCTTAAAAATGCATGCAACCATCTTCTCGGGGTTCCTACTCTTGGTGTGTTTGAACCTTGTTGCAACAAATAAAGATCAGGTCAACTGACCGCCCTTTGCATCTTTAACTTGGCTGGATTCTCCTTCTTCTGCTGACCGGAGGGACCCCCGGGGAGTGGCACCCTTACGAACTGGGCAGCGGAGTAAATCAGCACCCCGGGATATTTTCCTTCTCAACTCTGTCCCACCTGAGCCTCACCCCCTTTTGTTTATTCAGTTTGAATCCAGCAACTTGACCAAATTCTTGAATTAGCACTAAAACCCTTTTCGTACTAGTGTCTGGCTCTTGTAAAGTAAGTACCAAGTCATCTGCGAAGGCCCTTAACTTATACTGTTTGGCTCCGACCTGAACCCCTTTAACCAGCTGGTTACTTCTAATCATGTTTAGCAAAACCTCCAGGACTGATATAAAAAGTAATGGGGAAATTGGGCACCCCTGTCATGTTCCTTTTTCTATTTTAAATTCTTCAGTTACCACATTATTTACAATTAACTTGTCCTTCTGTTCAGAATATACTCTGGTTTCACCTCAGATCATATAAATCTTTCGCCTTTTATTAACAAACAATATATCCTATCCTGCCACCCTGAACATTCCCACAAGATGCTCCCATCTTTGTGTCAGATTGGAACTCTTACTGGGAGACGTCAGTCTTTATTTGTGAATGGCTGTTACTTTGTTTGAAGAATGGTTTATTCAATAAAAGTGTCTTAGTCATGAATGGGTGTGTTGTTGTTTTTTATACTGTAGACCCAGTAGACGGCAGTGTGGAGTTGTCTATACTGGGTCTGTCATGACAGCAACAGTTACACTTTGTTCCATGTATTTTGTACAAAGTTTTACAAAGTCTGTTTCAGTAGCACATTCAAAGCATTACACAGTACGTTTGTGGTATCAACATGGCCACGTTAGAGGCAAGGCTTTACACTTTTGGGACTATAATGTATACATTTTCTTAATAACAATCACAGAAACATAACAGAGAAGCCGCCTCCTTTTCCATAGACAGTACATCAATGGGAATTCTAGTCAGGCTTTCGAGGTGGCTCTGGCAAGTGAGCCCAGCTGCATGTGACAAGGGTGGGGAGGAATTCCTTCCTGTCAATCAGCTTTGAGTATAGGGGTGAGTGACCCTATTCCTCTGGCAGGAGTGATAGTGGGGCTTCCTTGCCCGCTTCCACTCAGCTCTGCCATCCCCAAATGGCAAGTCTCCTTCAGCCCTTGTGGGAGGGGACAGGCTGGAAGCTGAAGGGCTTCCCTTGGAGTAGACTTTGCTTCGCTGTCTGTTGACCTCAATCTCTGTATTTTTAATGTTCTGTTGGGTACCTGCAGCTCCTCATTCTCCCTCTTGCAATAAGGCTTGGGGGACTAGCTCCCAATAAATTACAGTATTTTAAGTTTTCTTCAGAATGTGCAGGGGGCAGGGATGAAGTTCTGGTGAAGAAGCAGTGTTTGGAGATCATGCGGTGGTGGGGGTGAGAGAGTTTGGTGCAAAAACCAGTCACACACAGATGCACCCGTCTTGCATGCTTGAGTAGAGCAACTCCAGGGCATGAGCCAAGTATCAGCAGGGTAGGGGCCATGTGTAGAGCAATTCCCACGCTGAGGACAAAAACACACACAGAGGCAGCAGGACTTCTTCAGTAATAGTTCACTGAGCTTTCAAAGCCTACAGTTCTCACTGGGTCCCCAGAGAGGCACAAAACTTAGCACTTGAGAGCAAATCCAGTTTCAGCAGTAAAAAAATACAGCACACAGGATATCTAAGTCAGGCACACAATCCGGCAGAAGGGAGCAAGGGAGGAAAGAGGCTGGAAGGACACAGGGCAATGGATGTGTGTGTTTCGATTCCTGTCGTCTGGGAGAGAAGTCAGCAGCGTAGCATCTGCAGGGACTTCACGAAGCAAAGCTTTCTTCCGGCTGCTTCCAGGCACATCCCAAAATACACACTGTGATTCGCAGTGTATTGACATATCAATGGTTTTTCAAAGGTTATCGGGATATGGTCTAGAAACCAGCATTGGATAAGATATCAATATATCGCCCAGCCCTAATCCTCACCCACCACCAGCAATCCATATTCACCCTCTCCCCTTCTCTATCAAAAGGTAAGGTAAAGGTAAAGGGACCCCTGACCATTAGGTCCAGTCGTGACCAACTCTGGGGTTGCGGCGCTCATCTCGCTTTGCTGGCTGAGGGAGCCGACGTACAGCTTCCGGGTCATGTGGCCAGCATGACTAAGCCCCTTCTGGCGAACCAGAACAGCACACGGAAACACCGTTTACCTTCCCACCTGAGTGGTACCTATTTATCTACTTGCACTTTGACATGCTTTCGAACTGCTAGGTTAGCAGGAGCAAGGACTGAGTAATCAGAGATCACCCTGTCACGGGGATTCAAACCACGGGCCTATGGTTTAACCCACAGCACCACCCGCATCCCTGTCAAAAGGTACTTTATATCTAAAATTATTCTCACTATTGTGAGACATTACCTTCATTTAAAGAAATATAGCACACAGGTACACGTACCAGCAGAAGGGAGCAAGGGAGGCAAGAGGCTGGAACGACACAGGGCAATGTGTTTTGTCAGGGAATGGTCTGAAGCCGAATATGGGGGAATCCATTCTCAAGGAGATCAGCTTTCCTCAGAAGAAGAGATGGAGGGGGAGAAACGGCCCCCCTCGTTTCCATTGGTCTCAGAAGCAGGGAGAGACACAGACACAGAGCAGATTAGACAGGAGTTACCCAGTTCAAGATAATGGCAACACTCAGCTGGGCCCTGAAGCCGGAAGCCGGATCTCCTCTGAGTTCATTGCTGTGAAGAAGAGGGGACTCTGAGAGGAACATGTCCCACACTCCATACATCTAAATGGGTTCTCCCATCTGAGACTCCCTTGATGTTTCTTAAACACTCCATTATAACTAAAGCACTTTCTGTAATCCTTCCATTGAAACTGCTTCTCCGCTTTGAGTTTGTTGATGGTTTGTCGGGTTTCAACTCTTAAAGTTCTTCCTGTCCATGAGTCTGTTGATCATAGAATCATAGACTCACAGAGCTGGAATAGACCACAAGGGCCATCAAGTCCAACCCCCTGCCAAGCAGGAAAATGTAGGACCTCCCCTAGGACTGAACCTTTATTTCCTTTCCTGAAATTTGTATGGTTTGTCTCTTGGGTGCGTTTGTTGGCGTAAATTAAAGGGTTCCACTCTGACTGAAGCTCCTTCCACACGCCATAGATTTAAATGGTTGCTCCCCTGTGTGAGTCCGTTGATGTCTTCTAAGGCTTTCATTATGAAGAAAGCTCTTTCCACACTCCATACATTTAAATGGTTTCTCCCCTGTGTGAGTCCGTAGATGAATACGGAGGTGTCCACTCTGACTGAAGCTCTTTCCGCACTCCATACATTTAAATGGTTTCTCCCCTGTGTGAGTCCGTTGATGTGTTCTAAGGGATGCATTGAAATTAAAGCTCTTTCCACACTCCATGCATTCATAAGGTTTTTCACCTGTATGAGTCTGCTGGTGTAATTTAAGGCTTCCATTCTGACTGAAGCTCTTTCCGCACTCCATACATTTAAATGGTTTCTCCCCTGTGTGAGTCCGTTGATGTGTTCTAAGGGATGAATTGGAATTAAAGCCCTTTCCACACTCCATGCATTCATGTGGTTTTTCATCTGTATGAGTCCGCTGGTGTAATTTAAGGTTTCCATTCTGACTGAAGCTCTTTCCGCACTCCATACATTTATATGGTTTCTCCCCTGTGTGAGTCCGTTGATGTATATTGAGGTGTCCACTCTGACTGAAGATCTTCCCACACTCCAGGCATTCAAATGGTTTCTCCGCTGTGTGAGTCCGTTGATGATTTCTAAAGCTTCCATTATGATGAAAGCTCTTACCGCACTCCATACATTTAAATGGTTTCTCACCTGTGTGAGTCCGTAGATGAATACTGAGGAGTCCACTCTGACTGAAGCTCTTTCCGCACTCCATACATTTAAATGGTTTCTCCCCTGTGTGAGTCCGTTGATGTGTTCTAAGGGATGCATTGAAATTAAAGCTCTTTCCACACTCCATGCATTCATATGGTTTTTCACCTGTATGAGTCCGCTGGTGTAATTTAAGATGTCCACTCTGACTGAAGCTCTTTTCGCACTCCATACATTTATATCGTTTCTCCCCTGTGTGAGTCCGTTGATGTGTTCTAAGGGATGAATTGGAATTAAAGCTCTTTCCACACTCCATGCATTCATATGGTTTTTCACCTGTATGAGTCCGCTGGTGTAATTTAAGGTGTTCATGCTGACTGAAGCTCTTTCCGCACTCTATGCATTTAAAAGGTTTTTCACCCGTGTGAGTCCGTTGATGTCTTCTAAGGACGCCATTCTGACTGAAGCTCTTTCCGCACTCCATACATTTAAATGGTTTTTCCGCTGTGTGAGTCCATTGATGTGCTCTAAGCCTTCCATTATCAGTAAAGCTCTTTCCACACTGCATACATTTATATGGTTTTTCCCCTGTGTGAGTCCTTTGATGTGTTTTAAGCCTTCCATTTTTACTAAAGCTCTTTCCGCACTCCATACATTTATATGGTTTCTCCCCTGTGTGAGTCCATTGATGACATCTAAGGTCTCCATTCTGACTGAAGCTCTTTCCGCACTCCATACATTTATATGGTTTCTCCCCTGTGTGAGTTTGAAGATGAATATTGAAGTGTCCACTCTGACTGAAGCTCTTTCCGCACTCCGTACATTTATATGGTTTTTCCCCTGTGTGAGTCCTTTGATGTGTTTTAAGCCTTCCATTTTCACTAAAGCTCTTTCCACACTCCATACATTTACATGGTTTCTCCCCTGTGTGAGTTTGTAGATGAATATTGAAGTGTCCACTCTGACTGAAGCTCTTTCCGCACTCCATACATTTATATGGTTTCTCTCCTGTGTGAGTCCGTTGATGTATTCTAAGATTTCCATTTACCCTAAAGCTCTTTCCACACTCCATGCATTTAAAAGGTTTTTCACCCGTGTGAGTCCGTTGATGTGTTCTAAGGCTTCCATTGAAACTGAAGCTCCTTCCGCACTCCATACATTTAAATGGTTTTTCCTGTTGGAGGTCGTTGATGTGAGCTATGTATGCTCATTCAGTGAAGCATATTCCACATTTGACACATTTTAATTTCTCTTCCTAATTAAACTGAAGGTGCCCGATCCCCTGAAGTTGTGACTGTCTTCTCCTTCACCTTCTTCAGAGTGGGAGGAAAAGAAATCCTTTTTGGGTTTCAAGGAAGAGAACAAAGGAAAAGAGAGCACATCAGATGCCATTAGCACCACCTCATATTTCAACATATCCTACATTTCCCCGCATCCTACCCTTGTTCCAAATTTTTAGGAAATGAAAATGCAATGTCATCAAATGATAGTAATGCATCAGCAACCTTTCATAATCCTCAATCAGCAGCATGATAAAGCAGCATGATATTGGAATGCAGACTTTTCAAACCAATTGTTTTCTCACCAGGAAAGGCAGCTGCTCTCTGTCCATGAAAAGGCCCTCTCTTTCTCTGGTCCATCGTTCCTTTGGACATTTCCCATCCTCTGCAACATAATCCTCCATCCACCTCTGTCTCTTAATGAATCACCTGCACAGTCCCATTGGCCTCAGGAGGTCCATATGGACTATTATGTGAGACCTAGGTCTATGCCTTTTCCAGGGACTGTGGTCTGGGTTAGTCAGAGAACTAGTGACAAGTCTTGGTGCTTCGGGTCAGCTGAATGGGTGCTCAGGGAAGCTCCTGTTCTTGGAGATGGACCTCCGTCTAGATGCCTTGCATTGCATGGAAAGAGAAGGAGAAGAAGGAAAGCAGCTGACGCATGGGAATCCCAGATGGAAAAACCCACCCCCATTGCTCCTTATAATAATGAGGTGCAGCCTGATCTTTTCCTGTCTCCTGAATCAGGACTATCCTAAAATGACACTTACAAATCTGAATACTAAAGGCAAATAGATAACCGTACTTAATGGAAACTTCATCCTTGAATATGTAGTATTGATTCATTAACAGCCTGAAGTTATGTTGTTTCTTGAAAAATAAATTTATTCCTGATCTGTCTTAAATATCATAATGATAGGATGGCTTGGGGTGTTAGGGGAGCGGTAGTACCTTTGGTGGGCGACATGTAGTCCACCTTGTGGGGTAATTTTTCCACCATTGGTCCCCACCCTGCACTCAGCTCTCACCTGTGGCTTCCAGAAGCTGTCAGCATGCAACAGAGGCAGCGATCCAAGCAACGGCTTCAACCGGCTGGCTAGACCAGGTGAGGATACCTGATGGGTGTCAAATCCTAGGTGGGTTCGGGAATTCTGCTGCAGGTGAAGGCAGACCCTGGTGGATGGAGAGGAGGAGAACAACAGTGAATCCCACAGTCTCTGAGCTTTATTTCCTACTCTGCTAATTGTATGTTGGACTTGCTCTGGAGATCATTGTGGAGCAGCAAGATCATTGACCTGAAGCCCTACAGCCTCACTCTCGATAGACCTGAAGGAGTGTCTCCACCCCCATCGCTCAGTCTGTACACTGAGGTCCTCCTTCGAGGGTCTTCTGCTGGTTCAAAACACCCCGTGAGAAGCGAAGTTACAGGGAAGCAGGCAGAGGGCAAGGAAATGGGCAACTATCTGCATTTAGGTGACAGCTGAAGGCAGCCCTGTATCAGGAGGTTTTTAATGTCTGATGTTTTACTGTCTTTTATTTGTACTGTAAGCTGCCCAGAGTGGCTGGTGAAACCCAGCCAGTTAGGCAAGGTGTTTCCTGCTTGGCAGGGGGTTGGACTCGATGGCCCTTGTGGTCTCTTCCAACTCTATGATTCTATGATTCTATGAAATACTACAATCATTCGTATTATATTGTTATTCTTTTGTAGTTATTTTGGATTTTGTACTGCCATATCAGCTCACAAAATGTCATGGGTGGAGAAAATCACAGGGATGCCATAAACGGTAATCCCACCCACTACTTCTCATTTACATACAGTCTGTAAATAAGGGGAGGTCAAATACCTCACTTGTGCTAATACTGGCAGTTTTTGGCCTGTATAGGCACACCTTGTATGTAGAGCCTCCAGCCACAGGCACTGTCTATCATGAAAATGGGTCCTTTGACTGGGAAGAATCTCAGCTTGTCAGTCACTCTGACATTCCCTACCAAAAATAAGAGGAACAGAAAGGCTTTTGAGGTGCAACTTCTGTATCAAGCCTGAGAGCCATTCCATGGACTCTGCTCCCCTTTTCCTGATGACAGGTGTACATTATCCTCATCCTCAATGAAGCAGGCAGTGGAAAAGACATTAAAGATGGAAGCCTGAGAGAGAGGAAAAGGTTTCTGGCTGATTCCCGGGTGGGATTGCGGAAACCAAGAGCCGCTTCTGAGAAGGCCTCTCCCCTCCCCTCTTCCTCTCCGGATTTGAACCGCTGCGACTGGGCAGGGCAGGGGTTTATGGGGGCGTGAAGAGGATGCAGCTTGCAAGAAGGAAGCCACACGGGGGTCTCTATCCAGGCGTCCCTCGAGCCCGTTAACCCTTTCATGACCCGCCTTTCTCCGTGCAGATCCCACAGGGACCCAGGGATCCCTGCGTGGGAGAAACGGGGCAAAGGAGCCCTCTTGGGACCCCCTCGGTGGGCGCCCCATGTCCGCCGCTGCCAAGGCGCAGCACAGGTCCAGGGATCTAGGCCATGCCGACGGGACCCACGAATGGCGCTTTCGGGACCTTGCGGGGGTCTCTGGGTCCTTTTCTGTTCTCCCCCCCCCCGACCCCTTTACCTCTTTCTCCTCGCTCCAGATTCTCCTTTCCTTTCCTGCAACATCCACGGGGGGGGGGGGGCTTTGTCGCCTGCTGCCCCTCCTCCCCTTTCCGAAAGCGCGCGCCCCTAGAGCTACGGCTCAGAGCAGCAATCCGGAGTGGAAGCTCCACTTCCGGGAGAAGCAGGCAGGTTGGGAACAGAGTTCTATTCCTGGAACAGAGGTCGGATGGCGAGGAGGAGGGGCAACATATTGGGGAGGGGATTTGGGATTGTGGGGGCGGGGTGAGGGAAGGATGTGCCGGGAGGGGAGGGGAGGAATAGGGGGGAGGGAGAGGAAGGTTTCCCTCCTCCCCTCTTCCATCTGCGGATCAGGAGAGCGGGGAGGGGCTGATCCCGCAATCCAATTACAAAGTGGGGTTCCCCCCCAATGTTTACATTGCTAAATCCTTCCCTCGCCCACCCCTCGCCACTAGCGTGCGTCCGTGCTTTAGGTATTGGTGCTCTTCAAACCAGGAATGGGGGGCGGTTAAACGACGCCCCAAGTCCCCACCACAGCCTCGGACTAAGGCCAGGACAATGACCATTTGCACAGGCACCTTCCATGCACAGCAGCAAAGAGGCTCAGAAAAGCAGCCTATACAATTGTAGCAAGAAGCGGATACCATGAATCGGACTGTTTCCTCCGACTATCCAATACGCCCAATGACTCCTCTGGAATTGGGGGATCCAGGGCTCCCCCTGACTCCATCATCCCTTAGGAGGCAGGAGGCAATCAAGGGCAGCACGTCCCAGGCAGAAATCCATCGGGGTGGCGGATTGAATCCTGATGCCTTCAAAGGAGAAGCGCAGGAAAGCCTTCCAGTTGGGGGGATGTCCGAATACAGTGGTGCCTCGCAAGACGAAATTAATTCGTTCCGCAAGTCTCTTCGTCTTGCGAGTTTTTCGTCTTGCGATGCACGGTTTCCCATAAGAATGCATTGAAAATCAATTAATGCGTTCCTAGGGAAACCGCCTTCAGACCAGGTCCGGGGACAGTCTGTCCCCGGACCTCTTCTGAAGGCTGGGGGGGGGGACAAGGGCTTTTCTTCCCACCCCCAGCATTTTAAAAAACCCCGGGACAGCGGAGGACTTCTCCGCTGTCCGGGGCGATTTAAAAGCCCCTGGGAAGGCAGGCAGGGGGGACAAAGACTTTCGCCCCCCGCCTGCCTTCAGAAGGTGTTCCCGCCCCCCCGCCCCGCTTTGGAGCAGCATTCCGAAGCGGGGCGGCTGGGGCAGGTGTTCCCGCCCCCCCGCCCCGCTTTGGAGCAGCGTTCTGAAGCGGGGCGGCTGGGGCAGGTGTTCCCGCCCCCCCGCCCCGCTTTGGAGCAGCGTTCCGAAGCCGGGCGGTGGGGGCAGGTGTTCCCTCCCCCCCGCCCGGCTTCGGAGCACCGGGAGAAGCGATCTCCCTGCAGCCCCTTGCTTCAAAAGAGGTCCGGGGGCAGCTGGAAGCGCTTCCCGCTGTCCCCGGACCTGGGGCTGCGGGGAGAAGATCGCTTCTCCCCGCTGCCCCTTGCTTCAAAAGAGAAGACCCGCTGTCCCCGGGGCAAGCTTCGTTTTGCGAAGCAAGCCCATAGGGAAATTCGTCTTGCGAGGCAACTCGAAAACGAAAAAACCTTTCGTTTTGCGAGTTTTTCGTCTCGCGAGGCGTTCGTCTTGCGGGGTACCACTGTACTATTATGGTTCTTTGGGGAAGAGGGTAGTTAAAACGTGTGGGAAAATAGGGTTACCAACGGCCAGGGTGACGTGCTCATTTTTCTAAATGCCAAAGTCTCCTACTTTGTTCCAGAAAATTTTCTATTGGATTCAGACATGTGGTGTGTGTGTGTTCTTAGAACATTTATTTTGTATATATTAGACCTTAAAATTCTTACAACAATTGCATATGGTTGCACGAACTTTTAACACCTCTCCCCATTTAACACAATACATTTTTCAACAGGGTCATCGATACATCACAACAGGAGGTCCCATAAGCTAAAGTGGTGCTTCAGGTTAAGAACAGTTTCAGGTTAAGTACAGACCTCCAGAACAAATTAAGTACTTAACCCGAGGTACATTCCAAGTATGTTTCCGAGCACAATTCAAAGTGTTGGTGCTGACCTTGAAAGTCCTAAACGGCCTCGGTCCTGCATACCTGAAGGAGCGTCTCCACCCCAATCATTCACCCGGACACTGAGATCCAGCACCAAGGGCCTTCTGGCGGTTCCCTCACTGCGAGAAGCCAAGTTACAGGGAACCAGGCAGAGGGCCTTCTCAGTAGTGGCGCCCGCCCTGTGGAACATCCTCCCATCAGATGTCAAAGAGATAAACAACTACCTGACATTCAGAAGACATCTTAAGGCATCCCTGTTCAGGGAAGTTTTTAATATGTAATGCTGTACTGTTCTTAACACTTGATTGGGAGCCGCCCAGAGTGGCTGGGGAAACCCAGCCAGATGTGCGGGGTATAAATAAATTATTATTATTATTATTATTATTATTATTATTATTATTATTATTCCACTGTACGGCATTAAACATTAAAACACTTTGCTAAACTTCTCCAGAAATGTGCCCCAAGAAGAAATGTGCTTCCCCAGTCAGAGGCAGCCGTCCTTCTCTGGTGCTCAAGTGCTGCCGGTGGGCTTCCCAGAAGAGGCCCCTACTTGGCCCCTGGGAGGACAGGGGCCCCGTGGGCCTGATCCTGCAGGGCTCACCTGACGTTCTAATGCAGGTGAATCCTCCTTTGTACTTCAGGTAGAACAGGGTTTCCCAAATTTGGGTCACCAGCTGTTTTTGGACTACAGATCCCACCATCCCAAGCTAGCAAGACTAGGAATGATGGGAATTGTTGGCAGGCCCTGCAGGTGGCTCTGGCAAGTGAGCCCAGCTGCATGTGACCAGGGTGGGGGGAATTCCTTCCTAGATTCCAGAAGTGGCCATCACCTTTGAGTATAGGGTCAGTGCCCCTATTCCTCCAGCAGGAGCGATTGTGGGGCTTCCTTGCCCGCTTCCATTCAGCTCCGCCATTCCCAAAGGGCACTTCTTCTTCAGCCATTGTGGGAGCAGACTGGCTGGAAGTTGAAGCGCCTTCCCTTTGAGTAGGCTTTGCTTTTCTTTCTGCCAGACTGACCCCAAGCAATCAACACCCTCTCTGCCGAAGGGCTTTCGCTATAGGGCCATGATTCATTTGGAAGGGCCGTCAAAGATGGATACGTGCGGTGAACCCAGCCGTAACACTCCCTTGGAGAGGAAAACATCAGAGCAAAAAAGGCCAAACACACAAAGAACGCCAGCCCAATCTAGATAATTCAATGATAGGACACTCCATTATGCCTTTGGCAGATCCAGAATTTCACCACTCTTTACCCCAGTTGGAATCTGATCAGCCAATGCCAAGTGACGCTCCTCCCAAGGGAAATGTGACACACAGAAAGCCAGAGGTAGATTTAATTGTCTTTGCCCCCCCCCCCCCGATGGTCCCAGCAATTCAGATAACACCGCCGATGCCGTGAAATTGGGAAAATACTGCAACTCAACCCCGAGAACAACAACACCGTGCATATCCTAAGAACGGTTGCATCACTACCGAACCAGTGGGAGAGCTGATAACAATTTCCCCACCACCCCTCCATAACATTTCCGCAGGGTTACCTCCACAGCACAGAAGGATGGGGGGAGGGAGGAACACATATTATTAAACGAACACTCCTGTGAATGGAGAGAAGCAGAAAGTGGAGTCCCCAATAGATCAGTATTGGGACCTGTGGCTTTTCAACTTGTTCATAAATGATCTAGAGTTAGGAGTGAGCAGAGAGGGGGCAAAGTTTGCTGGTGGCAGTAAATTGTCCAGGATTGTTCAAAGACAGATTGCAAGGAGCTCCAAAAAGAGCTCTCCAAACGGGGTGATTGGGCTGAAAATACAGTTCATTGTCAACAAGATTAACGTGATGCATGTTGGGGGGCAGGGAAACACCCTCTTAATATCATGTGCAGGATCATGGGGTCTGAACCGGGTTTCTTTGTGTGCTCTAGGAGACCAGGGGAGAGGGGAGCTGGTCGCAGCAGGAGGGGGGGTCTCCCTGGATGCTTCATCAGCCGGCCTCCTCTGGGTCTCCAGACCTCCTCCTCTCCTCCCTCTGAGCCTGAACTGCTCTCTGCCCCAGCCTCTTCCTGCTCACCAAACCCGGTTTCCTCCAGCTTGCAACACCTCCCTTCCATTCTGCTCCTTTCTCTCTTTCTGCTCATCGCCATCCCAACACCAGCCCCCAGGCTCTGAGCCTTCTTCCCTTGTGGGTCCGTCAGCTGGTGCCTCACCCCCCCCCCCCCGCCGCACCCAGCCAGTCCATGACAGCAAAAGCAGAAACAGTAAAATCAGTATGATAGTAATATGCAGTCTGGTCCTCTGGTAGGAAAACTCCCTATCAGCATGACTCAATAATAACTTCTTGGACTATGGAAAAGTACTATCTTCTCCAATCCCCAGAATAAGCAGGAGCTCTGGGGTTGCTCCATGGGGTTCATGAGTGAAGATGGGACCCACCAGGATGTCGGAAATCAAGCCTATATCAGTAGTAACTGGCAACATTCCCAGGCACCCAGCTTGGTCTCCTTTTGACCTCCCTGGCTGCATTCCCCAGCAAGATCCAGGCTAGGTGGTGATAGGCGATTCTTCTCAGCGTGAGAACACCCCCCCTCTTTCCTGCCCCCCTGGCAGGAAAGTATCGTAACATACTCCCCCATATGATTCAATGTGCGCTGCGAACAGAGCTTGATCCAGAGAAGAAAACAAACAGTTGTTATACATATAACAATCCCCTGTTGTTTCAGTTCCACCCTTGGAACTACCCGCCACTGGTTTCCCCAGTGTACCTCTCTGGTTGTCTGACTTCCAAGAAATGAGTGCATCTGCATTACCTTGGCTAGGGAATGTGGTGTTACGCTCAGCAACTCCCTGTTGTGTCTTTGTCTCTGACTTGGACACACCTTTAACCTGTTTTGAGTTGTCAACAATAGTAACACATGCAATAACTGAGTTAGCAAACTCTTTAGAATACCTCTTGGGTGGTACGCCCTTTGTACCTCTCTCAGACCTGCGTATGAGGTGCTGATCCTCTCTGCTGACTGGTTCAGTTTCAGGACTCTTTGGAGAACCAGTTCCAATAGTGAACAGTGGTTCATCCTTCACTATTGAAGGTCTAGCCATTGTGTGAGATTTCCTCTCAATGACTGTGTCAACTGAGCTCTTTGAGCTATCACTGTCACTCTCAGTACCATTGTAATCAGTCAAATCATCATCATCATCTGAATTGTCCTCAGTGGGAAATGTGTGAACAATTACTCCCTCCTGTTCAGGAGCACTCTCTAGAAATTTTGTGAGAATCACCTGACCAGATTCAGACAAAATTACTCTGTAAAGACCCTTTTCATAACCCACAAAAATGCCTCTAGCATTCTTTACTCCACCTGGAGCATCAGACTTCACAAGAGACCCAAAAACCTTAAAATGGGCAACAGAAGGTTTCCTGTGGAATAGTCTCTCAAAAGGAGAACTTCCCAAATCTTTTGAAACCTTTCTCAACCAAGTGTAACAATACAGTGGTACCTCGCAAGACGAATGCCTCGCAAGACGAAAGAGTTTTCTGTTTTTTGAGTCGTTCCGCAAGACGAATTTCCCTATGGGCTTGCTTCGCAAGACAAAACGTCTTGAGAGTTCTTGCGAGTTTGTTTCCTTTTTCTTAAAGCCGCTAAGCCGTTAATAGCCGCTAAGCCGCTAATAGCCGTGCTTCGCAAGACAAAAAAACCGCAAGACAGAGAGACTTGCGGAACGGATTAATTTCGTCTTGCAAGGCACCACTGTAACACAATAAAGATTCAGCCCAATACTCATGTGGCAAATGTGAACTCAGCAATTGTGCCTTCATCCCATTTTGCAATTCTTTGTTCACTTGCACACAGACACTTTTGTTCCATGCACCAGCAGAAACAGCACTCTTGTGCCTTATGCCTCGCTTATCCAGGAAATCCTGAAAATCCTGTAAAAGAAAAACTGGCTTTTCATCTGTGAAAAGACAATCAATGTTAGCATCATGAACATTTTTAACCTTGTCACAAAACTCTTTAAACCTTTCTAAGGCTTCTTGTGGTTTCTGCAATAAGTATATCCACACATAATGAGAGAAATAATCCACACACACAAGATAATATCTTGCATTGCCTCTAGATGGTGCTAGAGGACCAATCACATCAGCATACATTCGCTGAAAAGCTTTAGTTACTTTTGCCGCCTTCTGGACGTCCTTCGTCACGCCTGCAAGAGAAATCATGTTAGACTCAGATGCATTACAATTTATGCAATCACTTTGATCAAAAGTCAACAAATACAGTCCATCTTTCTCTCTGGCAGAAAGATACAGCTCTCCATCTTTGAAGATTTTGCAGCTTTCTCTATCATAGGACAAAATCAGTCCTTTCTTTGTGATCTGCGAAACACTCAGCAGATTGAACTTTAAATCAGGAACCAAATAGACATTGTTTATAGTCAAGTTCAGACTCTCAAGATACAGAGTTCCAAACCCGGTCGCTTCCAGCTCCTGGCCATTGGCCTGTTTCACAGTGAAGCTTGGCTTCTTAAACGTTGAAAACAGTTCTCGTAGCGACGTCATGTGTTGCGTGCAACCCGTGTCCAAAACAAAAGCATTTTCCACTTCTGGTGTGGCTTTTAGTGACACCAAAGCCATAGCTGGTTCCACCTGGGACTTAGTATGAGTCTTGCCTGACGCCTCAGGCTTTGCAGAGCTCCCCTTAGCTCCTTTCTGCTGACGTGGCCTCTTACAGTTCCTCTGAACATGCCCAGGCTGGCCATAATTGCAACAACAAACAACGTTCAGAGCTTCAGCTTGCTCTTCTACTGCAATAGCAGTGGGTGCACTACAACTCCGAGCCTCACTCCCCCTGTCAGCAACATCCGTTGCAGCAAGAACAGGAACAGCAACAGCAGCAACAGTTCCTTCACTCCCCCTTTTGGGGTCAAAGCTCTTCTGAGCTTTCGATGAGCTTTCAAGAATCTGGCTATGGCTTTCTTGGCTCTCTCCCTCTGATGGTGCAGCCAACCCTTGCTTCCCATCCCAGCTTCACAAGCTTTTTGGAGGGATTGCCAAGCAACTCGTGGCTCCTCAGCACCCAACAGAATTGTCTCAAGACAAGCTTCCACATTCTCAGCCAAAATTTTGATTACACGCTGCTTCAGTTCATTTTGAACTTCAGCCTTCCTCCCCTGTGCATGTCCAGCATCAGGCACTGGGGATTGCACTAAGTGCCAAAGTTGCTCTCCCACTAACAAATATTCCATTGCAAAACTCCATTGTTCCCAGTTTTGCACACCCAGTTTCTGACTGAATAAGGCCATCTTCATTCCAGGCCTCAGCTCTCAGTCACACGCTGGTAAAATCCAATAGCTGGTTGTTTACTGCCTTGCACCTGGCAGTTAAACACAGGCTGTCTTGAAAGTCCCTCCAAGAGCAGTGAGATAACAGCAAAACAAATGCTGGAATTTTCCACCAGTGTTTTTCCAGCCTCTCACAGTCCCAGCCTTAATTCCGTTGGCTTGTAATTTTCCTCTTTACTTTTCAAAGCTAACTGGCTCAGAAAAGTACTGACGTCTCGTTGCTTAGCAACTGGACTTGGCTGACCGGCAATAGCAGAGCTTATCAAGCCTCAGGAATGTGAAATATGCGGGCTGTTTCTCCGTGCTGTTTTTATCCAAAAGCAGACACTCTGTGAACCAAAGAATGCTTCAATTCGCGTTCACTCTCACAGCCGTAAAATCACCATACCTTGAGGGAATCCGTTGCTCCTGGCTTATCAGCAAAAACGTCTGCTCCGGTGCTCAGTCCTTGCAGCTTCCATCCGCTCGCTACCACATTCTTCCTTTATCTCCTTGCAGAGGATGAGTACAATCCATCGACCTCTTTTGCTACTGCAAGTAGCAAAACCATCAGATATGCTACCAGATGTCGGAAATCAAGCCTATATCAGTAGTAACTGGCAACACTCCCAGGCACCCGGCTTGGTCTCCTTTTGACCTCCCTGGCTGCATTCCCCAGCAAGATCCAGGCTAGGTCGCGATAGGCGATTCTTCTCAGCGTGAGAAGAACACCCCCCCTCTTTCCTGCCCCCCTGGGAGGGGAAAGAGATAGACAGAAACGTATTTACATGCCTTTATTTCTGTCTTTTGAGCATTACAGAAAACATGACTGCTCTCTTCAAACTCCAGCAGTTGAGTGACAAACACTTCCTGTACTTCCTGTACAAGAACAAGAGGAAGAGCTCATATTACACTCTGAGCTAATTCCGGTGCTTCGCACTGTAAATTGACTGTCCCTCTGTTTCCCACGGAACAGTCCCAACATTCCATCATGTGATGTTTTCAAGCTAGCATTTTGCAGCTGCATTGCATCCATATCGTAACACAGGAGATTTCCCTCGTACCTGCAGCCCCTTCTTCCCCCTCTTGCAATTAGGCTTGGGGAAAATCTCCCGTTAAATTACAGTATTTTAAGGTTTCTTCAGAACACGCAGGGGGCAGGGATGACATTCTGGTGAAGAAGCAGAGTTTGGAGATCATGCAGTGGTGGGGGTGAGAGGGTTTGGTGCATAAACCAGTGGAACTCTGAGCAGAACATGTCCCGCACTCCATACATCTAAATGGGTTCTCTGCTCTGAGAGTCCCTATATGTTTCTTATACACTTCATTATAACTAAAGCTCTTTCTGTAATCCTTCCATTTAAACTGCTTCTCCTCTTTGAGTTTCTTGATGGTTTGTAGGGTGTCAACTATTGAAGTTCTTCCTGTGCATGAGTCTGTTGATGCAGGACTTCAACTAGAACTGAACCTCTATCGCCTTTCCTGACATTTATATGGTTTGTCTTTTGTGTGAGTTTGTTGAGGTAAATTAAGGCTTCCACTCTGACTGAAGCTCCTTCCACACGCCATAAATTTAAATGGTTTTTCCCATGTGTGTTTGCTGGTGTTTTCTAAGATTTCCACTCTGACGGAAGCTCTTTCCACACTCCATGCATTTAAAAGGATTCTCCCCTGTGTGAGTCCATTGATGTCTTCTAAAATTCCCACTCCGACTGAAGCTCTTTCCACACTCCATACATTTGAATGGTTTCTCCCCTGTGTGAGTCCGCTGGTGTAATTTAAGGTCTCCATTCTGACTGAAGCTCTTTCCACACTCCATACATTTAAAAGGTTTTTCACCCGTGTGAGTCTGCTGATGTGTTCTAAGGGATGAATTGAAAGTAAAGCTCTTTCCACACTCCATACATTTAAAAGGTTTTTCATCCGTGTGAGTCCATTTGTGCAATCTAAGGTGTCCACCCTGACTAAAGCTCTTTCCGCACTCCATACATTTAAATGGTTTCTCCCGTGTGAGTCCGTTGATGTGTTCTAAGGGATACATTGAAAGTAAAGCTCTTTCCGCACTCTATGCAGTTAAAAGGTTTCTCCCCCGTGTGAGTCCGTTGATGTGTTCTAAGGGTTCCATTATCTCTAAACCTCTTTCCACACTCAATGCATTCATATGGTTTCTCATCCATGTGAGTCCGCTGGTGTAATTTAATGTCTCTCTTTCGACTCAAGCTCTTTCCACACTCCATACATTTAAATGGTTTCTCCCCTGTGTGAGTCCGTTGATGTATTCTAAGATTTCCACTCTGACTGAAGCTCTTTCCACACTCCATACATTTAAAAGGTTTCTCCCCTGTGTGAGTCCGCTGGTGTAATTTAAGGTCTCCATTCTGATGGAAGCTCTTTCCACACTCAAAGCATTTAAAAGGATTCTCCCCTGTGTGAGTCCGTTGATGTCTCCTAAGATTTCCACTCTGACTGAAGGCCTTTCCACACTCCATACATTTGAATGGTTTCTCCCCTGTGTGAGTCCGCTGGTGTAATTTAAGGTCTCCATTCTGACTGAAGCTCTTTCCACACTCCATACATTTAAAAGGTTTTTCACCCGTGTGAGTCTGCTGATGTGTTCTAAGGGATGCATTGAAAGTAAAGCTCTTTCCACACTCCATACATTTAAAAGGTTTTTCATCCGTGTGAGTCCATTTGTGCAATTTAAGGTGTCCTCTCTGACTGAAGCTCTTTCCGCACTCCATACATTTAAATGGTTTCTCCCCTGTGTGAGTCTGTAGATGTATATTGAGGTGTCCACTCTGGCTAAAGCTCTTTCCAGACTCCATACATTTGTATGGTTTCTCCCCTTTGTGAATCTGCTGGTGTAATTTAAGGCTACCATTCTGACTGAAGCTCTTTCCACACTCCATGCATTTAAAAGATTTCTCTCCTGTGTGAGTACGTTGATGTGTTCTAAGGTTTCCACTCTCAGTGAAACTCTTTCCACACTCCATACCTTTAAATGGTTTCTCCCCTGTTGGAGTTCGTTGATGTGAACTATATGTGCTCATTCAGTGAAGCATATTCCACATTTCACACATTTTAATTTCTATTCCTTATGAAACTGAAGGTACCCTGTCTTCTCAATCTCCTTCTTCAGAGTGGGAGGAAAGGAAATCCTGTTTGGTTTTCCAGGAAGAGAACTAAAGGAAAGAGAACACATCAAGCTCAATTAGCACCTTCTCCTATTTCAACGTCTCCTACATTCCCTCACCTCCTACCCATGTTCCCAATTTTTAGGAAGTGAAGTTGCAATGTCATCAAATGATAGTAATTCATGAGCAACTTTCAAAATCCTCAATCAATGTTCATAAAGCAGCTTGATTTTTTATAGAATGGTTTGCTGTCTGATCTCGTGCCCATCTTCTGACGCAGGACTATCCTAAAATCACACTGAAAAGCAGGATATTCAAGGCAAATAGGTTAACTGTACTTTGTGGATGATGTATTACCTTGAATATGTAGTATAGATTTATTGATGGCCTAAACCTGCGTTATTTCTGGAGACATGAATTTTTTCCTGATCTGTCTTAAATATCATAATTATAGGATGTCTTGGGGTGTTAGGGGAGCGGTATTACTTTTGGTGGAGGAAATGTAGTCCACCTTCTGGAGTAATTTTTCCACCATTGGTCCCCACCCTGTACTCAGCTCTCACCTGTGGCTTCCAGAAGCTGTCAGGATGGAATAGGGGCCACAATCCCAGGAACGACTTGAACCGGCTGGCGAAACCAGGGGAGGATACCTGATGGGTCTCAAACGCTTGGTGGGTTGGGGAATTCTGCTGCAGGTGAAGGCAGACCCTGGTGGATGGAGAGGAGGAGAACAACAATGAATCCCACAGTCAAAAAGGCAGATTCCACCCATGCTGCAGAGGAAAGTGAAGGGCTGATGTGATTTTCAATTGGGGAAGGAAGCCCATCGAGAAGGAAAGCTCTGATCCTAAACCTTCGCTGCCTTGTGAGTTATCTTCAGAAGAAGAGAAGGCTATGGGGGGAAACCTACACAAATCCAGAATGGACTCTCTAAGACGGTTGGATGGTGTCCTGCACACCTCCTTCCAGCAACTCTGATGGCCCCTTGAAAACTAATGAAAGTCTTGGGCCTGGAGCTTTTGGAGGTGTAGGACCAGGAAAGCTTCTGCCACCATTATCCTTCCAATTCGGATTCAGGCCTCATCATGGGACTGAAACTGCCCTGGTTGCACTGCTTGATGATCTCCGATGGGCTAGAAACCAAGGGGAAAGCTCTTTCCTGGTTCTGCTGGATCTCTCAGTGGCTTTGGAGACCTTTGGCCATGGTGTCCTACTGGACCCTCTAGGGGAGCTGGGGGCACAGCTGTGCAGTGGTTCCCCTCCTTCCTCCTGGGCCATGTTCAGAAAGTGGTGTTGGGGGATGAGTGTTCAGACCTCTGGGCTCTCACTTGTGGGGTTCCTGAGGGCTCCATCCTCTCCCCCATGCTTTTTAATATCTATATGAAGACTCTGGGAGAGATCATCAGGGGGTTTGGGCTGGGTGATTCCCAGTATGTGTATGATACCCAGGTCCGTCTCTCTTTTAAACTGGAGTGCAGGCAGTGAATGCTCTGGGTTGGTGCCTGGAGGTGGTTTGAGGATGGATGGGGGCTAACAGATTGAGGCTGAATCCTGACAAGACACAAATACTGTTTTGGGGGGCTGAGGGCGGGCATGTGTGGGGGACCCCCTGATCCTGATGGGGTAACTGTGCCCCTAAATAACCAGGTGTGCAGCCTAGGGGTCATTTTGGACTTACAGCTTTCCATGGAGGCGCACGTCAGTTCTGTGTCCAGGGCAGCTGTCAGCCGGCTCCTTCTGGTACGCCAGCTGAGACCCTACCAGCCTGGAGACTGTCTCCCCAGAGTGGAGCATGCTCTGGTGATCTCCCGCTTGAACTACTGCCATGCGCTACATGGGGCTACCTTTGAAGGTGACCCAGAAACTGCAACTAATCCAGAATGTGGCAGCTAGACAACAGAGTGGGAGCAGCCGCTGAGACAACATAACACCAGTCTGAAAGGATCTTCACTGACTCCCAGTACATTTCTGAGCACAATTCACATTGTTGGTGCTGACCTTTAAATTGCTGTGGTTGCATTTTTCAGGCATAGATTCCTGTTATGCCTTCAGTCACAAATTAATTTACTGCAGGAATTTTTTGCTGTCTCTGAGCTTTTTCCCCCGCTCTGCTAATTGTATGTCGTATTTGCTCTGGAGATCATTGTGGAGGAGCAAAATCTGCAAACTAAAGCCCTAAACAGCCTCAGGTATGTAGACCTGAAGGAACGTCTCCACCCCCATCGCTCAGTCTGTACACTGAGGTCCTCCTTCAAGGGTCTTCTGCTGGTCCCCCCCCCCCATGAGAAGCGAAGTTACAGGGAAGCAGGCAGAGGGCAAGGAAATGGGCAACTATCTGACATTTGGAAGACAGATGAAGGCAGCCCTGTATCGGGTGGTTTTGAATGTCTGATGTTTTACTGTCTTTTATATGTAGTGTGGCGCTGTAGGAACGCGGGTGGCGCTGTGGGTAAAACCTCAGCGCCTAGGACTTGCCGATCGCATGGTCGGCGGTTCGAATCCCGATGGCGGGGTGAGCTCCAGTTGCTCGGTCCCAGCGCCTGTCAACCTAGCAGTTCGAAAGCACCCCCGGGTGCAAGTAGATAAATAGGGACCGCTTACTAGCGGGAAGGTAAACGGTGTTTCCGTGTGCGGCTCTGGCTCACCAGAGCAGCTTCGTCACACTGGCCACGTGACCCGGAAGTGTCTGTGGACAGCGCTGGCTCCCGGCCTCTAGAGTGAGATGAGCGCACAACCCTAGAGTCTGGCAAGACTGGCCCGTACAGGCAGGGGTACCTTTACCTTTACCTTTATATGTAGTGTAAGCTGCTCAGAGTGGCTGGGGAAACCCAGCCAGGTGGGCAAGCTAGAAATACTACAATCTTTCTTATTATATTGTTGTTGTTTTTTGTAGTTATTTTGGAATTTGTTCTGCAATATCAACTCACAAAATGTTATGCGTGGAGAAAATCACAGGGATGCCATAAACGGTAATCCCACCCACAACTTCTCATTCACATACAGTCTGTAAATTTGGGGAGGTCACACAGCTCACCTGTGCTAATACTGGCAGTTTTTGGCCTGTGTAGACACACCTTGTATATAGAGCCTCCAGTCACAGGCACTGTCTATCATGAAAATGGGTCCTTTGACTGGGAAGAATCTCAGCTTGCCAGTCACTCTGACACTACCTTCAAAGAATAAGAGGAACAGAAATGCTTTCGAGGTGCAACTTCTAGATCAATCCTGATAGCCATTCCATGGACTCTGCACCCCCGTTTCTGATGACAGGTGTACATTATCCTCATCCTCAATGAGCCAGGCAGTGGGAAAGACAAAGATGGCAAGCTAAGAGAGAGGAATAGGTTTCTGGCTGCTTCCCAGGTGGGATTGCGGAAACAAAGAGCCGCTTCTGAAAACAGCTCTCCCCTCCCCTCTTCCGCTGCGTCTGGACAGGGCAGGGGCTTATGGGGTGGGAAGAGGATGGAGCTTGCAGGAAGGAAGGGGTGGGGGGACTGGAACCCCCACTTTCCAGGGATCCCTCTCTGGTCGCCTTGAAGGGGTGGCCGATTCCTGGGCGGGAGGGAGAAGGCAAGGCGGCCCCTCCGGCGATTCCCCTTGGGCGCCACAATGGAGACCTCTCCCTAAAGTCTGGTCGCTCTCCCCCCCCCCCTTTCTCTCTCTCTCCTGCAGCCGGAGGCCTCATTGGCGTGGCTCACCCCTCGCCCTGCGCGCCCCATCTCTCCGTCCAGAGGACACCCCCCCCCAACACACACGAGCCACACGGGGGTCTCTATCCAGGCGTCCCTCCCGCCCGTTAACCCATTCATGACCCGCCTTTCTCTATGCGGAGCCCACAGGGCCCCAGGGATCCCTGCGTGGGGCAAACGGGGCAAGGGGGTCTTCGTAGGGACCTCCTGGGTGTGTGTCCCATGTCCGCCCCCGCCAGGGCACCTAAGGGGCCAAGGAAAACCCCCTTCGCAGCACGCATGCAGGGATCCTAGCCCTGCCCGTGGGGCCCACGAAAGGCGCTCTGGGGAGCTGGCGAGGGGTCTTTGGATCCTTCTCTCCCCCCCCCCCGCGACCCCTTTACCTCTTTGTCCTCGCTCCCGATTCTTCTTTCCTTTCCTGCAACATCCACGGGGGGGGGGGGTGTCCTCTCCTCCCCTTTCCGAAAGCGCGCTCCCCTAGAGCTACGGCGTAGAGCAGCAATCCAGCGTAGAAGCTCCACTTGCGGGAGAAGCAGGCAGTTTGGGAGGGGAGGAGGAAGAGGAGGAGGAGAAATGGGTGCAACGGATGGGGGCGGAATTTGGGGTTGTGGGGAGCGGGGTGAGAGAATGATGTTCCGGGAGGGGAGGAATCGGGGGGAGAGGAAGGTTTTCCAGGCAATGCACTTGCAAAGTGGGGTCTCGCACCCCAAAATGTTTACATTGCAAAATCCTTCCCTCCCCCACCCCACGCCACGAGATTAGATCCGTCCGTGTTTTAGGTACTGGTGCACATTGAGCAGCGGCTTGGACTCTGTGACTCCTGTGTTACGGGAAAAAATGGGGCTCTGACCTTTGCACGCACACACACACGTAAAATTTATCCCTTGTGTCTCCGAAAGCAAGGCCTGCTGTTGATCTGTTTGCGGGCAGAGGCTCCCTCCCCCCCATGCAAGGAATAAAGTAATCCAGTCTCTGTTGCGGTTTATTTTGGGGGGTAAAATCCTAAAAAAAAAGACCTCAACAACTTCAAACCTAAAAAAAAAAAAAAAGCTCAAGAACTTTAAAGGTCAACAACTTTGGTTGGCTCTCACGGCCCTTCACTTCATCAAATCTGGCCCTCTTTGAAAAAAGTTTGGAAACCACTGGAATAAGGTCATTCAACTTGTGATTTGGTGTGCGTACCCTGTGGACTGAGGGGGTGGCGCTGGGTCGCCACGGACAACTTTGTCATTTCTTACTAAGATATGAAGCTATCAGCATGAGTTTGACCAAACTGTGGGAGGCAGTGGAAGACAGGAGGGCCTGGCGTGCTCTGGTCCAGGGGGTCACGAAGAGTCGGACATGACTAAATGACTAAACAACAACTATTTCTGGGTTAGCAGAATCTGTAACCTGAAGCATCTGTAACCCGAGGTACCACTGTATTACAGAAAAGTCCTTGACGCAGCCAACTAACGCATGCAGTAACGTTGCTTACTATCTCCTGATAGCGGCACTGACCAATCACACCAAACACAATGGGGGGTTGGAACGGAACAGCTGGAAATCAGCTGATTGGCGGACGCGGAACTGCACCTGACAATTATGTGGGCGGCAATTCCCACCCAGAGGGGCTTGAGGGGGCGAGCCCACTTTGTAGCCACCCAGGAATGGCCCTGCAGGGGAGATGGCTAGTGTGCCCACAGAGAGGGCTCTGAGTGCCCACTCTGGCATGCATGCCATAGGTTCGCCACCGCTTAGCTAGACTGAGCTTGGAGCAACTAGGCTGGTGTGGAAGGAATTTTGTTGTTGCTGGAGTGCCTCATTTCCTCAGACTGAAGTGCTCCCAAACCCTGAATCTTAGGAGGGCATGTTTGATAATAATTATAATTTATTGTTTGTACCCCGCCCATCTGGCTGGGTTTCCCCAGCCACTCTGGGCGGCTTCCAACAAAGATTAAGAATACACCGGTACCTCGGGTTACATATGCTTCAGTTTACATACGCTTCTGGTTACATCGCTAACCCAGAAATATTGCTTCAGGTTAAGAACTTTGCTTCAGGATGAGAACAGAAAACGTGCTCCGGCAGCACGGCAGCAGCAGGAGGCCCCATTAGCTAAAGTGGTGCTTCAGGTTCAGAACAGTTTCAGGTTAAGAACAGACCTCCGGAACGAATTAAGTACTTAACCCGAGGTACCACTGTACATTAAAATGTATTGATGGCTGGTTGGGGATCCCTACAGAAGCAGCAAAGGCAGGACCCCAGATTCTTGTGTTGGTATCCTAAGGCTGGCATCACCTCCCCCACCCGAACGGCTTGTGTCCAAGTGCCATTCTGGCTCTAGCACTCATAGGACCTGGGAGATGAGGGTTCGAATCCCCACACAGCTACGATGCTCCTGCTGGGTGATCTTGGACCAATCATGATCTTTCAGCTTGGCCTACCTCACAGGGCAGTTCTGAGGATGGAATGGGGTTGAGGGAGAACCATGCCTGCCACATGGACCTTTGGAGGGAGGAAAGGTGGGATCTGAATGTCACAATAAACAACTATTTCAAGAATACAGAGGGCATGGACGCAGAATTGCATGCACAGAATGAGGTTTATTGTCACTACGGAGGAAGACGGGAGCTGGCCAGAGAGAGGGAGAGCAGACAGCTTGCAAAGGTTTGCATTTCCATGATGTGGTCTGGGAAAGGGGGTTCCAAAGTTGGCCCCATCACTTTGCAAAGCACAAGGAAAGCTTCGTTTACTCAGCTAACCAGTCCACAAAAGCATCTCATCTCTGCAGAAAAGGGAGACAGGTTTCATATCTCATGGAGCAAATTTCCCAGTTGGGGGGGGGGTGTACTGTTGCTCACACCCTCAAGCTTTGGATTTGGCTAGGTCTTAGTGGAATCAAGAGTCCAAATTGGATTTACTTGGGGAAGCCCCTCTTGTTTTTTCTGCTCCAGGCCAATAGAGGAGGAGGGGGGAATAGATTTCCTGCAGGTGGACAGAGTAGTTATGAAAGCGGGCTGGCCTTGGACCTGTTGGGAAGCTGGAGGTCTTTGGGTGTTCCTCTCAGGTCCAGGGTTTCAGGCCTAATAGGTGGCCTTGTATTTGCAAAGATATGGCAAGGTAGTCGTACAGGAACGCTGGATCCATTTCTGGGAACCTGCAGGGCAGAAGGTTGAGAGAGAATGTTAGGGAGTGTCCAGAAGTTGGGAGAGAATGTAGACTTCCTTTTGAGTAAATCAAGTATTTCCTTCCCTGTTTTGGAGAGGGGGACAATTACGAGGAAAAGCAACGAAGAGATTTGATAAATACGTAAGCAGAAGTATTTTGAACAAGCCATTCTGCTTTTGCCAGTAGGGTGTGTGTCTGTCTGTCTGTCTGTGTCATACAGAACCCTTGGTTTGTGAGATCTTTGTGATGTTTGAGATGTTTTCTAGCATTCCCCATGCCTGCATGAATGAAACTTCACTGAAGCCGCCTATCAAAAAGCTGAATTCTGCATTTAAATTAAGTTCCAACTTTTTCCATAGGGCAGAGTTCCCTGTGCCCTATTCTGGGCCAAAGAACCACTCTAGACTTTGCCCACCAACCCCAGTGGAGGTAACAGTTCTAAAACAAAAATGCAGCCCAGGTGATACGAAGTGCCAAGTATAAAGAGGAAACTAGTGGGGTTCTCTCTCTGGAGCCCCATCTCTCCCTGTCCTCAGTTTCCTTGCCAAGTCCTTTCCACACAGGAATAAGTAAGTCTGTCCTTTTCATTTTTTGCCCATTTCCCCATTCTTGAGTTCTCTATATTTCCACATCATTTTGTGATTTTTGGTGGGTTTGATTATTTAGCTCCTCCTGAACATTCATCAACATTTTAAGGTCACATGACCCAGAAGCTGTATGCCGGCTCCCTCGGCCCGTAAAGCAAGATGAGCGCCGCAACCCCAGAGTCGGCCACGACTGGACCTAACGGTCAGGGGTCCCGTTACCTTTACTATCAACCAGTCAACACACTTTTGCAACACAATTTCCTCATATACAACTGACCTTTGCATGTTACTTTTGCAGATGTTAGCATTTTAAAATGAGGCATCTGAATATAGACTGCATTTTTAATCAAGGCTTATATTGGCTTATATCTTGATCAGGTTGGCTTATATCTTGATCAGGTTCCTAAAATTCTAAAAATGAGCTTAAAGATTTTCAAATGTTTCATGCCAGGCAGAAGACCAGCTGCTTAGAGAACCTTGGCAATGTTTTCCTCCTAGACAAGGGGCCCCCCCTTGATTTATAGCAGAAAACAATTCTCAAAGTCGTAAAAAGGGAATTACAGGTTAAGAGCAAGGTTACATAGACCCAACATAATTAAGAGTTAGTAAATAGTAAAATAAAACCGTTAAACTTGAGCCACAGGACAAAAGGCCAAGAGCACATGGAAAACAAAGCAACTGGCTGGAGAAGGGGGGAGTGTAAACAGGGGAAGAGGCTTTTTTCCTATTTTATTTTGAGGCTGTAAACTGTTCCTTCCTTTTACTTTGAGGAAGTTTATCCTTCTAAAAAGCTATCTATGATAATGTATGAAATATGCTGGCTTAAATGTAATTATGCAAAGGATTTAAGAAATGCTAGATTCTTATTTCATATAGTTGTAAGAGTTGTATTTATCCTGAAATTAAGTCAGCCACCAGCCTAGCCCCCTGCCAGACAGGAGACGCCAATCGAGCACTCATGACAAATGGTTGTCAGGCCTTTGTTTAAAGACCTCCAAAAGGAGATATTTCATTGATGATGCATGAGAATATGAACCCAAGATCTCTGACATCTGTTCAAGATAAAAATTTAAAATTATTAACCATAGGGCAAGGAGGGCAAGAGGTGAGCTGGTAATTAAGATTCCTTGTTGAGACACATGTAAGATATATTACTACTTATTTGTCATTTATAGATGTAACAATATATAGCTCTTTGTGTTCCATATAAGGACAGGAGGATATGGGTGTATCTTTTAGGATTGGTTATAGCAATCAGCCAATAGGAATTTCAACCAGGCTGATTGGACAGAGGCAGCCACAGGAGGAGCAAAGGGGGCTGGATTAAGGGAATATAAGTGCTGGCCATAATGGCAGGAGGCCAGGCCAGAGCTTGGTAACCATATACCACTGTGCCTCTCATTTATTTGTCTGACAAATAAATTATTATTTTAATTTCTCTATTGCTGCGTTGAATATTTCATTCCAGCTAAGCGTTAACCACAAGCAGGCTGCTACATTTTATGGTGCCTGCGACTCAGATAAGTGGTCTGCTGGAACGCAGCCCCTTCGCCTTACTGGACAGGGTACAAGAGAGAAGAC
This sequence comes from Podarcis bocagei, assembly GCF_964188305.1. Classification (NCBI taxonomy): domain Eukaryota; kingdom Metazoa; phylum Chordata; class Lepidosauria; order Squamata; family Lacertidae; genus Podarcis; species Podarcis bocagei. The sequence continues at coordinate 5,300,467 of NC_138135.1, forward strand.
AACTGATTGCCTACCCAGCGCGCACTGGGAAATTTTTTTCCAGGGGAACGCAGCAGTCTCGTCTGTCTGATACCCTGCCCACTGACGGCGACGGACCGGGGGGGACCAGAGAAATAAACAGGCAACCAGCTAAGGGTAAGTGCACTAAGGGGTTTTGGCCCTCCAATTAATTGGGAGGAAGAGAAGTCCTGATCAAACTTCTGCGTCTCAGTAAAGGGGAACTGAGTACGCTAGGTGGCTGGGTACATCAGATGGTGATCTGGTGTAGGGAAAAGGGAAGATTGGGAGGTAGAGTGTGGTTGAAGTATCTAGCGCATTGCATGTGTGAGAAAGTACAATGTGTAGCTGACCTAAGTGTGGAGTGAGTACTACTTCGTTTCCCAGTAAGGTGTGTGTGTGAGTGACTGAGTGGATACTTCACAGGGCCATACAATGGGAGTTGGGGGTTCAAAGGGGGAAAATACACCTCTTGAATGTATGTTAAATAATTTTAAGAAAGCCTTCTCAGGGGCATATGGAGTCAAAATGACGCCAGAGCGCCTGAGAACGTTATGTGAATTAGAGTGGCCGAAGCAAAATACTGGATGGCCATCTCAGGGAACCTTTGATATAAATTTAGTAAGCAAACTTTGGTCTAACATCACCAAAGAAACTGGAGGGTGCCCAGAACAATTTTCATATATAGATTCTTGGCTGAGCACATTAAATAAAAATCCTCCATGGATAAGGGAATGCAAAGTCCAACGATGCAAATTATTGGCTGTAAAAGCCAAAGCTAGGAAAGGAATCTTGCCAAATAAACTCAAACCCATTTTTGAGGGACCAGAGGAAGAGGTGCTTCCACCTCCACCCTATGCTCCACATCGAAGGGAGCCTAATTCAAACCCTCCACCAGTTGTAACCCCAAGGCAAGAAAGTGGAATGAATAATGGGGCTGGAGTCACAGAACTTGATTCCTTGATAGATTATGATAAATATCTTCAGGAGGCATTGGAGGCCTATAATAAAACCCAAGCAGAAGTGGTTATTCCATCTGTGAGTCCCAGTAGAACTCCATCTACAGTCTCTTTTAGTGGAACAACTGATTGCCTACCCCAAACCCCTGTACATCCAAGTCCTAGAGAATTATTACAGAAGTTACAGGGAGACCTTGATCGGTCAGCAAGCAATACAGCCAGGCGTATAGAGCTGCTAAAAGAACGCCTTGGGACAAATACCATCCCCTATGATTTGAGGCCCCTAGAGCAAAGCGAAGAGAAAGATCACGTACTAGCCCCTCTCAGAAGAGTATTTGATGCACTTGAGGAGCCTGTGCTGGTTAATGGGCAACCTGGACCACGGCCACCTCGAACTTCGACCCTGCAATATATTCCATTCACGACTACAGATCTGATGAATTGGAAAACACACACCCCATCTTTCGCAGAAAAACCTCAGGCTATGATGGACTTGGTGACCTCAATAGTAAATACTCATAGTCCTACTTGGACAGATTGTCGCCAGCTCCTGAATACTCTCTTCACCACTGAGGAAAGGAGAGACATAATTGAAAAGGCACAGATATATTTGCGTGAGCAGGCCAGAGTGGGAAATATTTATAATATTGACCGTCATCTCCATGACAACTTTCCCTTGGAAGATCCTAATTGGGATCCAAACAATGCAATTCACCTGGCCAGGCTTACCACCTACCGCCAGACGCTTGTGCAAGGTATCTGCAGGGCATGCCAGAAGCCCACTAATATGTCTAAAGTCTCAGGAGGGTAGACGTGTTACCCATAACACTGTTTCGTGTTCGGTGCGCACCCACAAAAAGACTTAAGTTGTCACCTTTTGAGCTCCTGTATGGGAGGCCGCCCTCCTTTGTTCAGGATATTCCAACTGACCTCAAACAAATAGGAGACCATGTGACACAGGGACAAGTGCAATCTCTCTCCCGTGTTTTTGTCTCTCTCCCGTGTTTGTTTGTTTTTTATCTTAACAGTTGGGCCCTCGAGCGCACGCCGTGCATCATTGCCAAGCCGATTCATCAGCTCCAGGCTGGCATAGCATATGGGTGAAAGAGTGGAAACGTGATCCACTTGCACCTAAGTGGCGTGGACCTTACACCGTCTTGCTCTCTACTCCAACAGCGGTGAAGGTAGCTGAGGTGACCCCCTGGATTCATCACTCCCATTTGAAGAAGTCCGAAGGCAGTTGGACGTGCAAAAGGTGACCCCTCTAATCCTTTAAAACTGACTCTCTCCAAAAACCCCTGTATCTAGCCCTACGGGGAACGGGCTAGGTCACGGGCAACATTAGACGACCGGCCTGCTGCAGCCACAACCTGGAAGCTGGCTGACCTGCGCACGCCTGAAGCTTGAGGAGCGTCTAAACCAGCGATTGCGAATGGGAAGATTCTCTAATACAATTAATTGACTGCCCCCCCCTTGTGGAACAATTATCAGAGATATTACACATTGGGGATCCTTGGGATATATGTTTTGGTCTTGGTGGTTCCCCATTTCTGTCACTGGGGGAATTATATTGGGACTAATAGTTTTATGCTATCACAATAAGGTAATCTTTTGTGGAAGGAATGCATATGCTAGACATCAACATGATTTTATTATTAATCCTGATCCCTTGGGAAGGGGAAGGGTCCTTGAATCTGACCAAATTTGCTAAATATGGATTCCGCTATGACCACAATATGTGGGTAGGCTTAGCTGAGATGGTAGCCAATGTTGCAAATAGGACCAATTGCCTTGTTTGCTCTCTTGGGCCAGATGATTCAGAGGGAGGTATGCCCTTATTACCAATACCATTAAATGCCATTGGTATGGTAAGCGAAATGCCACACCAAACAGAAGTACAGAATTTCCCCGGATGGAACTCAACTAAACCATTACGAGTTATACCTGTACAAGGGGAATTCTGTGTACATAAATCATCAGATGCAGCTGATTCTACCATGATAGGCTCTTCTCATTGTCACTATACTTGGGATTATATTAAGAATAGTCATACCTGGGCACACGGTACTACCTATCGAACTCGGAATACCTTGCCCTGTGCACCTCCTTTTATTCATGCATGGAAAATGGTGTGGAACATAACTGTGACAGAAGAAGGCAATCTAACATACTGCATTGTAAACTCTATACCCCTTTTGATATTTCGCCTTATGCACTCCACATACCAAAACCCTCAGACCCGATGGTTGTGGTGGATATGTGGAGAATGGGCATACAAGAAACTCCCTTCCAAATGGAGTGGGACTTGTTTCCTGGGATGGGTATTACCACCAATGTGGATTATGCCCACTAGTTCAGCTAAGCGAACACGAAGAAACGCTGATATTTCTCATATAGCAGGAGGAAGTACCCAAAGTTGGAGCGATACTGATGATTGGCCACCAGAGCGCATTATAGCCTATTATGATCCTGCCTCCTGGAATCCTGGTGAGCTCATACAAGGGGCACGGGATCCTATTTATAATCTAAACAGAATAATTCGATTGCAAGCAGTAGTGGAACTTGTAACCAATGCAACGGCCCAGAGTTTGAGACTTATTGCACAACAGTTGGATGAAAGTAGAGCCGCCATTTTGCAGCTGAAAATGGGAATGGATTATGTACTTGCCAGGCAGGGAGGCCTATGTGGAGTCTTGAACTTGACAGGGAATGCCTGTTGCTTTAACATTTCTGATAATGGTGAGGCAATCCGTGTGTTGGTCACAAAGATGGAGAGTATAGCACATGTCCCAGTACAAACATGGGAAGGATGGGATATGGGATGGCTCACCAATTGGTTACCTAATGTTGCGGGACTCAAAGGGATATTATTGTCTTGCTTGTTTTTCTTGATGGTAGTAGTGATGGTTTTATGTATGATGCCATGTATCATTTCATGTTTTAGAAGTACAATTAGCAAGATGATTCCGAATGAAACTCTACCTCATATCATGGCCCTATACAGAGCTTTACCTCAGGAATATGATGAAGATCAAGCTATCAAGGACGCTTGGTAGCAAGGTCCTTGAGCTTGAAAGGGGGGAATGAGGCATCTGAATATAGACTGCATTTTTAATCAAGGCTTATATTGGCTTATATCTTGATCAGGTTGGCTTATATCTTGATCAGGTTCCTAAAATTCTAAAAATGAGCTTAAAGATTTTCAAATGTTTCATGCCAGGCAGAAGACCAGCTGCTTAGAGAACCTTGGCAATGTTTTCCTCCTAGACAAGGGCCCCCCCCCTTGATTTATAGCAGAAAACAATTCTCAAAGTCGTAAAAAGGGAATTGCAGGTTAAGAGCAAGGTTACATAGACCCAACATAATTAAGAGTTAGTAAATAGTAAAATAAAACCGTTAAACTTGAGCCACAGGACAAAAGGCCAAGAGCACATGGAAAACAAAGCAACTGGCTGGAGAAGGGGGGAGTGTAAACAGGGGAAGAGGCTTTTTTCCTATTTTATTTTGAGGCTGTAAACTGTTCCTTCCTTTTACTTTGAGGAAGTTTATCCTTCTAAAAAGCTATCTATGATAATGTATGAAATATGCTGGCTTAAATGTAATTATGCAAAGGATTTAAGAAATGCTAGATTCTTATTTCATATAGTTGTAAGAGTTGTATTTATCCTGAAATTAAGTCAGCCACCAGCCTAGCCCCCTGCCAGACAGGAGACGCCAATCGAGCACTCATGACAAATGGTTGTCAGGCCTTTGTTTAAAGACCTCCAAAAGGAGATATTTCATTGATGATGCATGAGAATATGAACCCAAGGTCTCTGACATCTGTTCAAATAAAAATTTAAAATTATTAACCATAGGGCAAGGAGGGCAAGAGGTGAGCTGGTAATTAAGATTCCTTGTTGAGACACATGTAAGATATATTACTACTTATTTGTCATTTATAGATGTAACAATATATAGCTCTTTGTGTTCCATATAAGGACAGGAGGATATGGGTGTATCTTTTAGGATTGGTTATAGCAATCAGCCAATAGGAATTTCAACCAGGCTGATTGGACAGAGGCAGCCACAGGAGGAGCAAAGGGGGCTGGATTAAGGGAATATAAGTGCTGGCCATAATGGCAGGAGGCCAGGCCAGAGCTTGGTAACCATATACCACTGTGCCTCTCATTTATTTGTCTGACAAATAAATTATTATTTTAATTTCTCTATTGCTGCGTTGAATATTTCATTCCAGCTAAGCGTTAACCACAAGCAGGCTGCTACAAAAGCACACTGTGGTCTAAACCACAGAGCCTAGGGCTTGCCGATCGGAAGGTCAGCGGATTGAATCCCCGCAACGGGGTGAGCTCCCGTCGCTCGGTCCCAGCTCCTGCCAGCCTAACAATTCGAAAGCACACCAAGTGCAAGTAGATAAATAGATACAGCTCCGGTGGGAAGGTAGACTGCATTTCCATGCACTGCTCTGGTTCGCCAGAAGCGGCTTAGTCATGCTGGTCACATGACCTGGAAGCTGTCTGCAGACAAACACCTGCTCCCTCGGTCAGTAAAGCGAGATGAGCACCGCAACCTCAGAGTCGTTCACGACTGGACTTAACTGTCAGGGGTCCTTTACCTTTACCTTTACCCAAGTATATGTGTTTTTGCACAGACTTGGTTGGAGAACTGCATTGCAACATCCAGAGTGTCTGAGGATGGCTTTGATTTAGTTCCCCTCAATTCCTTGAATGGAATTGGGTTCCTTCCCCAGTCTCTCTTCCTGCATACCTGAATAAGAAACGGAGACACATTCGTCTGAAGAGATTGAGTTGCTGATGCTCCGGCCATCCCAGAGGGGTTGAGAGAAGACAGATCCATCGCTCCATTTCCAGATCATATTCTGGAGAGAGAGAAGGAGAAAGGAAGGCCTTGTGATAAAAGGGGAATGCAAGCCCATTGCTCCCCATATCCCCAGAGAGGACACAGCTGGGGAATCAGCACAACTGACAAAGCCAAGGGGTTGATTTGAGTCTCCAGCAGCTGGAGCCATAAAGATGAAAGGGGACTGACAATTTGTACAGTGGTGGGGAGATGTCACAGAATCTGTGACTTTATAGATAGCGCAATGAGAGTTGGGAAGGAGGAAAGGCAATGAGGATCTGGAGCTGGAGTTCCAGAACCTCCCACAGAGCCACTCCGAGAAATAGTCCCATCTCCAAATGGGATTTGACGTTTGAGGAAGAAAGTGGTTTCAGAGGGAAGTGAGAGCCGGTGATCTACATCTGAAGGAGCTCAAGGGAGCTGAGGAGCTCATACAGTCAGCATCTTCAGAGAGTCCTAAAGGCACCTACCACGTGGTGGCTACCACCGTCAGCTACCAGGCCGATCCAGACGTTGCTGGAGCCATATTGTCGCAGGTAACTGTAAATCACATTTGCTTCCCTTGCAGAAAGAATGGAGGCCAGCTGGGACCCATGTCTCCTCTGGCAGCTGACCTGCAGGGAGAAGAAAGGGGGAAACCAGTGAGATGCTGCCCAGAGCCAGGATTCTCAAGGAGTCGGCCCTTGCTCCTCTCTCTTTCTCTCTTTTCACAGCTCCTTTTTATTATTGCAAAGTAAATACATCAATACCAAACCATAAAGAACAATATAAAGGGGGGAAATAAAGGGGGGAAATGCAAAGAAAAGTAGACAGTTGTCAGAGCTGCTTCAAGATCCTAGCTCACAGAGGATCACGCTAGCCAGCGGTCATTAAGTAAAAGTCTTTATTGAGTTACAGTTTCCATTCTCAAGCTGCTGCGTGCAACTCTACGTCTAGTGGCTAGATCGGCGAAGCTCCGTCTGAGTCTCCGCCCCTTGTGCACCAACTTAATATCCTAGCCCTGCTCCACCTTTTCCGCCTGACTGTTCTCCTCTGGGTCCCTCTGCCCCCCGGGTCTCTTCCTTCCGGGATTCTTCTGACGCCGACCCCCCGGAACTCCCTGTCTCCTTGCGCCGGGCTTTAGGACCTGGCTCCCTTTCCTGGCTGCCTACTGCGTCACTTTCCTGTGCATTCGAACTTGGCACGCGCGCCCAACCTTCCACTTTCCGTCTGACCGTTTCTTCGCTCCCCGATGGAGGTGTGGCCACTCCTGACTCGTGCCCTCCCCCCTGTTGTGAGCTGCCAGCACTTGATCTCTGGCGCTCTTCCTCTTCCCTGCTCTCTGGCGGTGACGCTGGTCCCGATTTCCAACTGCTCTCCTCTGAGTCCCCTCTGGCTCTATCTTCCTGGGGTGTCCCCCTAGGCTCCCCCCTTGCCCTGGCCACTGGTGCTCCTTTCTGTGAATCTTCTGATTCACTGGAAAGACTCGGAGATCTCGGGTCGTCGTCATCACTCATCTTTTCTTCTGCCTCCTCCCCCTCGCTCTCTGTTTCCTCCCTTGCCCTTGCCTCTGCTCCTTAACCCCTGACATCCATCCCCCCTCGAAGCCCCCCGTTCCCCCCTCCCCTCCTTCCGGTGCGGGAACTGGGTGCTGCTGTGTCAGAGGGACGAACGTCGGATACAGTTCGCTGCCCGTGGCGGGCCTCCATCTGAAGTCTCCCGGTTCTTCCTCCCTGCTCTCGTCGACGACGGTCACCTCCGCTTCCATCTCCGTGCCGCCGTGCTCGAAACCAGGGTCGTCCCCGAAAACGTCCATGTCCGTCTCTCCCTCACTTCCCCCTGGCGGCGTTGCTCGTCCTGGACCTTCCTGCCACTTCCTGCGCCACTGCTCCTCTGGTCTATCGTCCCACCAATACGAAGGTTCTGAGGCAGATCCCGAGGGTGACCCCTCCGGGGAACGGGCGTCTCGTATCGGGTCCTCGTCCGAGTCGAACCCCCGGAACGTGCTGGCAGAAAGCGTGGGCGTGAAAAGCCAGTCGTCGAAAAAGTCTGCTGGCATTGGTCTATGTGGGAAGAGGGCATGAAACTCGTCTTTGAGCAGAGGTTCGTCCAAGGCGTAGCCCGGTACCCAGCTGTTCGCACTGGCCGGGGTGCCCTCCTTGGCGAGAAGGTATTCTACCCCTTCTTCCCCCCATCTGGAGTCCAAAATCTCCGTGACTTCGTTGATGCGTCCCTCCTGTGCCACTCCCGCGTGCCCGGTTCTTTCTCTGAGCGGACTCGGTGCCGTTCCGGGTTCCTGAAACCTGTGTGGTGCCTTGTAGGGAGTGAGCACCGATCTGTGGAACACCGGATGCATTCTGGAACCCTCCGGAAGCGCCAGCCTGAAAGCCACCGGGTTGACCTGCTCTTCGACTTGGTAGGGCCCCAGTTGCTTATGCCCTAGTTTCTTCTTGGCCAACGACCTGGCCGGCACTGCGTGGGCTGCTAACCAGACCCAGTCTCCCACATGGATCTCTTCGCCAACCCTTCTGTGTTTGTCCGCTTGCACCTTGTATGCATGTTTGGCCAGCTCCAGGTGCCGCCGCAGCTGATCGTGGACCTCCTGCAACTCCGACGCGAACGCATCTGCTGTCTGCGGCTCCCCCTCCCCCATCCTTTCCAGTCCCGGAAAGGTCCTGGGGTGCCTCCCGTTGTTGGCGAAGAACGGCGTGACCCCCGTGGACACGTGCTTCGTGTTGTTGTAGGCGAACTCGGCGAGCGGCAGGTAATCCACCCACGTCGCAGGCTGTTGATTCGCATAACATCTCAGGTACTGCTGCATGATGGCATTGACCCGCTCCGCCTGCCCGTTGGTCTGCGGGTGTCTCGCCGACGCCAGGTTGATCTTGACGTTCAGGAAGCCCATCAGCTTCTGCCAGAAATTCGAGATGAACTGCCGCCCCCGGTCGGACAGAATAGACCGTGGCAGACCGTGAACCTTGAACACGTGGTCTGTGAACAGTTTGGCGGCTTGCTCCGCCGTGGCCACCTTGGCACACGGAATGAAATGTGCCATCTTGGAGAACAAGTCCACCACCACCAGCACGGCCATCTTGCCCCTCAAGCTGGGCAGATCCGTGACAAAGTCCAGGGCCACTCTCTCCCATGGTTCGACCAGAGTTTGCAGCAGTTCCAACAGTCCGGCCGGCGGTCTGTGCACCGGTTTGGCCCTCTGGCAGGTGTCACACCTCGCCACGTAGTCCGCGACCTCCCCTCTCATTCCGGGCCACCAGAAGTCCCTGGCGACTAATTCCACCGTCTTCTCCTTGCCAAAGTGCCCGGCAGTGGGCGCGTCGTGCAGCTGCTGCAGAACCTTGGCGCGAAGTTCGTCTCCCGGCACGTAGATGGCCCCTTTACGAATGAGCAATCCATCTCTCAGCTGGAACTCGTCGGTCGCTGCCGTGCCCCTGTGCACCTCTGCCATCTTTGCTTGTGCGAAGGAGTCATCCTGCAACGCTCGTCGCACCGCCTCCAGGTCCACTGTTGCCGCAGCGCACGCCCACACTGTTGGTGCGAAGATGTGCATGGCGGCCGCTGGCTTGGCGTCCTCCAAATATTGTGGCTTACGAGAGAGAGCGTCCGCCATGATGTTGGTGTCCCCCGGGACATACTCTATTCGGAAGTTGAAGTTCGCAAAGAACTCAGCCCAACGTATCTGCCTTTGGTTCAGGAACTGTGCCGTGCGCCAGTGCTCCAGATTCTTGTGGTCCGTGCAGACCTGCACCGTGTGCTTGGCGCCGATCAGGAAGTGCCTCCATGCTTTGAACGCTGCATGAATGGCCAGCAACTCCCTGTCCCATATGGTGTAGTTCTGCTCGGACTTGCTGAGCTTCCTGGAGTAAAACGCTCCCGGTCGCCACACCCCCTGCGGGTCTTTCTGCAGCAGGACCGCCCCCACGGCTCTGTCCGAAGCGTCTGTCTCCACCCTCATCGGCTTGCTGGGGTTGACATGAAGCAGCTGCTCTTCCGACGCGAAGAGACGCTTGAGTGCCTGAAAGGACTGCTCCGCCTGCTCTGTCCAAATGAACTTCTTTTTCTTGGAGCTAAGCGTGTCCGTGATGGCCACTGTCTGCATAGCGAAGCCTTTGATAAACTTGCGATAGAAGTTCGCGAAGCCGACAAACCTTTGGACCTCCTTCCGGTTGCGTGGGCTCTTCCAGTCCAACACCGCTCGAACCTTGGCGCTGTCCATGGCGAGCCCCTTGTCAGACAACTTGTAGCCCAGAAAATCCACCTCCGTCACGTCGAATTGGCACTTCTCCAGCTTGGCGTAGAGCCTATGCTGCTGTAGCCTGCTTAGCACTTCTTTGACGTGTCTGTCATGCTCCTGCTGCGATTCCGAAAAGATCAGGATGTCATCTAAGAAACAGACGCACGTCTTGTAGAGGAGCCCCGCCAACACGTGATGCATGAACGCTTGAAAAACGTGGGAGCCATTTTGCAATCCAAAAGTCATAACTCTATATTCGTAGGTGCCCAGAGGCGTGAACATGGCTGTCTTCCACTCATCTCCCTCCCGCATGCGAATGAGGTTGTACGCCCCTCGCAGGTCTAACTTGGTGAACACGCTGCCCTTCCGTACCTTTGCGAGGAGGTCGTCGATTCGGGGCATGGGGAAGTCCGATGGCTTGGTCACACTGTTTAAGACGCGATAGTCCACCACAAGTCTTTTTTGGGGCGTGTCCCGCTTCTTAACAAAGAATACAGGACTGCCCCCCGCTGCCTTGGACTCCCGGATGAAACCGCGCTCCAAATTATGATCTATGAACTCTTTGAGTTCCTGCAGTTCGTCCTCAGACATGGAATACAGCTTCCCTTTAGGCAGCGCCGCCCCCGGCAGCAGGTCAATTTTGCAGTCATATGGTCTGTGGGGGGGTAGCCTGTCTGCCTCCTTCTCGCAGAAAACCTCCAAAAATTCTGCGTACTTGTGGGGAATCGCTTGCAGCGTGCCTAGCAGCAGCTGTGACTCCTCTTCCTCTCCTTCCTGCCGGGGCACAATGCAGTGTTCAGCACAAAAGGAAGAGCCGAAGGTCAGCTGCCTCTGGTACCAAGCCAGCGTCGGGCTGTGCTTGTCCAGCCAACTCATGCCCAATACAATGGGCGTGTCCGATAGTTGAGTGACGTTGAAGCTGATGATTTCCCTGTGATTCCCAAGGCGCATCACCATTGGTGGCGTCTGCTTCACCACTTGCCCCCCTAGCAGCTCCCTGCCATCCACCGTGACCACCTGCAGGGGCAGCGTGGCCGGCAGCAACTGTATAGTGTGCCGGTCTACAAAGTCCTGCCCTATAAAGTCCGCATTGCTTCCCGAGTCAATGGTGAGCGGCACGTCCATGGTGATTCCATTGGGCAGCTGGAGCGATGCGGTGAGCCTCACTACTGGTTTGGGCGGGAGGGGGTCCATGGGCTGTGAAATCTCCGGGGACTTCTTCATTGACACGTCTGGCTGGGCCCCAGTGCCTCTTCCTCCAGCCAGACATCGTCGTTTCCCTGCTGTGGTCCTCCTTGCTGCATTGCTGCAGTTACCATTGCTGAGGCTGCAGTGTGCTTGTGGAGCCTCCGGGGACACTCTTTCGCCATATGCCCTGGCTCCTCGCAGATGTAACACTTCCTGTTCCCTCTAGGAGGCTTCGCTTTCACTGTTGTCAGTGCTAGGGCTCTGGCTGCTGACTGAGCCCTTGCACTTCCAACCTCCATAGGTTCCGCCCCTCCTCCTGACGGAGGCGTGGATTGCGCACGCGCTGCTTCTCTGGGAAAGAAGGAGGAGCCCCTGGCTGGTTCGCGCCCTCCACGCCCTTCGTCTCTGCTCCACGGACGTTCTTCCAGCCGCACCCCCACCGCTAGCGCCCTCTGAACGATCTCCTGCGTGGTCCGGGGTCTCTCCCCCCTCGCAATTTCATCTTTAACAGAGCCGTGCAATCCCTCCCAAAACAGGTCTCTTACAGGAGCCGAATCCCTGTCCCATTCCAGAGCACTGACCAAAGCGAAAAAGCGGGCATGATATTGCCTTACGCTGGCCCTCCCTTGTTTCAGTCCATGTATCTGCTGCCGAGCAAGATCCACGTCAATGTTTGATAAAAAACACCCATCCATCGCTTTAATAAAAGCATCCGCATTTTGGAGCGCCGGATCCTTATCCCTCCACAAATTGCGCAGCCATGCTTTAGCTTCCCCATGCAAATGGGACATGATGAATCCCACTCTCTCTTGCTCATCTCTAAAGTCTTTTTTCAGCAGTTCCAGTGCGCACATTACATCTGCTCTAAAGTTGGGGTACTGCTGCAGGTTCCCATCGAAGTGAGAGACCAGACCGCCTGTTCGTCTCGCCAACCCAATTCCCTCCTGTTTGGGTGTCAGTTGCCCTTGCTTAGTAAGCATGTCCAACCTGACCTGGAGATCCCTGCAGGCGGCAGCTGCCTCCTCCTCTCTCTTCCTGGATGCGAGAGCCTCGGCATTCAGTTGTGACACTGCTTTTCTGAGTTCCTCTATCTGCTGCTCAGCCGTCATGTTGTCTGCCGTTCGTGAGCTAGCTAGTAGGCACCTGCTTCTCTCCTCTCCTTGAGGCTGTAGATGCCCACAATTTAGGGGACGGAGCTTACTGTCAGAGCTGCTTCAAGATCCTAGCTCACAGAGGATCACGCTAGCCAGCGGTCATTAAGTAAAAGTCTTTATTGAGTTACAGTTTCCATTCTCAAGCTGCTGCGTGCAACTCTACGTCTAGTGGCTAGATCGGCGAAGCTCCGTCTGAGTCTCCGCCCCTTGTGCACCAACTTAATATCCTAGCCCTGCTCCACCTTTTCCGCCTGACTGTTCTCCTCTGGGTCCCTCTGCCCCCCGGGGTCTCTTCCTTCCGGGATTCTTCTGACGCCGACCCCCCGGAACTCCCTGTCTTCTTGCGCCGGGCTTTAGGACCTGGCTCCCTTTCCTGGCTGCCTACTGCGTCACTTTCCTGTGCATTTGAACTTGGCGCGCGCGCCCAACCTTCCACTTTCCGTCTGACCGTTTCTTCGCTCCCCGATGGAGGTGTGGCCACTCCTGACTCGTGCCCTCCCCCCTGTTGTGAGCTGCCAGCACTTGATCTCTGGCGCTCTTCCTCTTCCCTGCTCTCTGGCGGTGACGCTGGTCCCGATTTCCAACTGCTCTCCTCTGAGTCCCCTCTGGCTCTATCTTCCTGGGGTGTCCCCCTAGGCTCCCCCCTTGCCCTGGCCACTGGTGCTCCTTTCTGTGAATCTTCTGATTCACTGGAAAGACTCGGAGATCTTGGGTCGTCGTCATCACTCATCTTTTCTTCTGCCTCCTCCCCCTCGCTCTCTGTTTCCTCCCTTGCCCTTGCCTCTGCTCCTGAACCCCTGACAACAGTAAAAGAATAAAGAAAAGTATAATATTTCAATGCAATAAACACTATTTTACAAAATAATAGTAGTAATAGACTTCTATCACTCTCACAACATTTCCTTTCACATTTAATATTTTATCTGTATTTCAGTATTAGTTTCATCTTAATATATAGATATGCATATATGTATGTTTCCCCTTTTACATTCATGAGGTCATTCTAGACACAGCCAAATTTTTACATTAGAACCTTGTCTTTCTAAATAATCATTCAAGCACTTCCATTCCTTCTTGACTGTAATCACTGGCTTTAGTCTTGTTACATCCGTCAATTTGGCCAGTTCCAAATATTCACATAATTTACATAACCATTCCTCTTTGGTCGGTACCTGGTTACCCTTCCAGTACTTAGCCACCAGGATTCTCGCCGCTGAAAGAATTTAGTATTTTCTCTAGAAATATCACTATTCAATATTTCCAAAAGGTATATTTCTGGTCTTTAGTTATGTGAAGTTCCTAGTAACTTTCTCATTTCTTCTCATTCCCCCAACTTACGTTGGCATCATCCCACGAGCGGCTGGAGCTAAAATACTCATAGCAGTACATTCTGTAGAAGAGGGCTCCTGCAGGGCAGGGAGCGCGAGCGCTCTGGGTGCGATTGGCGGCACCTTTGAGGAATTGGATTGAGAGTGGAATAGATCCCCCAGACCACCAAGCCTTTCCTTGACAGATGGAGCCCCTCGAGGAAGCCCTGGCGTTAGGAATCGGGAGGTAACTTCTGGCTCTTTCCAAACTAATCTTTCCCCCTTGACCTGCCACCTGCTGACACCCCTCTTTATGGGAACCCAGACGTTATTGCCAAAATGGTTGCAGCACAGTGTTGTCTATGCAGCTCCAGCTGCATAATAATAATAATAATAATATATTTATACCCCGCCCATCTGGCTGGGTTTCCCCAGCCACTCTGGGAGGCTTCCAACAAAATATTAAAATACAATAGTGCGTCAAACATTAAAAGCTTCCCTAAACAGCACTGCCTTCAGATGTCTTCTAAAAGTTTGGTAGTTATTTTTCTCTTTAACATCTGGTGGGAGGGCGTTCCACAGGGCGGGCACCACCACTGAGAAGGCCCTCTGCCTGGTTCCCTGTAACGTGGCTTTTCGCAGCGAGGAAACCACCAGAAGGCTCTCGGAGCTGGACCTCAGTGTCCGGGCTCAACGATGGGGGTGGAGACGCTCCTTCAGGTATACTGGACCGAGGGCTTTCAAGGTCAGCACCAACACTTCTTCCCCTTCTACTAATGCTCACCTTCTGCCAAAGGGTTCAGGATCAGGCAGCCCAACAGGCAGAGTCCAAGGTAGACCATTTGTCCCATCTTCTGGTTCTCCTGGGAAAAGAAAGTGTCAGCAACATTCATCCCAGCTAAGGGCCTGGCATTTCCAGAAATGATGGGTCCATAGTGTGGCGCAGGGTGTGTATGTGTATTTTTTGGGCTTTGAGCTTGTGATCATTCAAAATTCAAAAAACAGGCAATGCTAAGTTGCTTATAAGACCCAAACTATCTCATCTGCTTTGACAACATCAAATATTGCTGCAGCACAGCAGCCAGGTTCAGTATTTTCCAAGTCATACGGAAAGCAAAGTTAGTTGTGTTGCGGTTTGTAAGAAAAATCTCCAGATGCTTTTGGGGGCAATACCATTTTGAACACCAGGACCCTAAACTGGAAGAAGAGGCTTTTACACCCCCTGAATATGGTACTTTATTCCACAAGAGAACATCTACTGGGAAAAGTCACCCAGTTTGGTTTCTGTTTCTGGAACACCTAAAATTAATTTCCACCTTTGCTAATATACGGACTGCCTCTTTCCTCCCCTTTTTGCCTCTCTTTTCTACCTTTCAGGGGACAGAGAGAGACCTGGGGAACAACAACCACTTCTTGTGTTTCCAGAGAAGGGGGAGCAGCCACAGTTATGCGTCTTTCTCCCCAGTGGAACAGCCCAAAATGGTCGGCTTACCCTGTGCCTTGGCTCTGCACTGAGGTTATGGGGCTCAGTGTGGGATCATACAAGCCTTTGCAGGCAGCGGTGGAGCAAACCGATTGGGGACCTGGGGCCCAGGGGCGGGGTCAGCGGCCCATGGGATGGGCGAGCCAGGGTGCTCCATGGGGCCTCTGAGGAATCTGTTGGACTTGCGTTCGGCCGCACTTTTCCACCCGTCGAGCCCTCCGACATTGATTAATGACCTGAGCCTTTGATGAGGCTCCAGGTACGTTCCCCCATTACGCAGAGTATACAGCAGCATGTGGAAGGACAAGAAATATGAGCTCCATGCTAAGAGTTTTATTTTCTAACTAGGCAGACAGAAAAGAAAAATACATCCTCTCTCTGTGAGAGCAGAGAGGCAACTGGGACAAAGGAACAGGAAACCAGTAATATAAACATCCGTCTCCCATGAGACTTCCAACAGCCTGGAGTCTCTGGAATGTAAACAGAGTCTTGTGACTCCAAGCACTGCACAGTGGCAATAAATAGAAACCTATCAGAAGCTGCCTGCCTCCTCCCCTACAGCTGAGGGGGAGGCAGCGGGCGGACCGTTTGGGGCAGCATGGAGCCCGTGGGTGCCCAAGCCACCATGTCACTCCCAGGAGAGATGCGTGGCTCAGGCACACTGCAAGCCCTCTGGTGAGTGCCGCATGCCATTTTGTCACCCCCCTCAGTGGTGACACCTGGGGCGGGCTGCCCCCACCGCCCCCCTTCCTCCTCCCCTGCTTGCAGGGATTCAGTCTTTGTGTTTCAACCTTTTTTTTGCCACCCCCAAGCCCTGCCCAGTGATGCCGGAGAACTTTGCCAAATACAGAAAAGGAATCGGAAATTGCTACAGCTCCTGAGATGGTTTGTGGTCAGGAACAGCAACCAGTAAAGCAAATGTGATCGATATTAGTCCACATCGCAGTAATTTTTTTTTAAGTTCAAAAACGATATGAAACGATGTTTGTGAGGTTTTTGTTTGTTTTTCTTTTACATTGTTTTGATGTTTCCTTCACACTGGCATGGATGTAAATTGCATAAATAGTTACACAGCTGACGCTAAACAGCGGACGGCGAGAGGAATGACAAAAACTGAGACGGAACTGCAGCAGAATGGAAACAGGTCTGCTTGCAAGGAATGCGGGTTGTAATGGAAATCGCTACCATCTTACATTCCCAGTCCTGCCCCGTTCCTGCTGGCCCAGAAGGGGTGCCCATTCCCTTATTGGCTTGCTCTTCCTTCCAGTAAAATACATTCTAGGCCAGTGGAGAATCCTTTTCTCCCCAGAGTCTGTGGCACTGCTGACCTGTTTTCACGAACCGTTTCTCTGCTAGGAGAAGACTGTTCTGCAAGACTGTTCTGACGGTTGCAAAGGCAAAGAGGTAGGTGGGTCTCACCTGCGTCCTTCTCTCCTACTGTCTTGCTGTGGCTGATCTGGAGTCGAGGGTGATTCTTGCAGCCTGTGCCAGGTGCTGTCCACCCCATGGCATATTTATAGGAAGAGGACAATGCAGTAGGGAGACAAAGGTGAAGCCAACAATCTCTACACAACTGACCACAAAGCAAAAAGGGTTGGGTGATGAGCCATTGGGTGTCTTTTCATGAACCTGACAGATGATAAGTGAAGGTAGTCATTAGCACAGGGAGAAAGGGTGGGTTTCAATTCATTTATTTGATTTGATTGCATAGCCTTTTTTCTAATAACTCTTGGCAGATCATCCACCACAGCCCAGGAACAAATCATTTCCTTGTTCCTTGTGTTGGAGGAACAAAACAGTACTTTGTGCTGTTCCTGGATTTGTGGTGGTTTTCTTCTGCTGCTTCGCTATTGAGACCTCTGACCAGATATTTGCACTGGGGCTCTGTCTATGTTCCCATGGCATAACCACACAAGACATGACATTTTTGGACTCCCAAGTTACGAGAAGGAGCAGGCAAGCAACAGTGGCAATGAATCAAAATTAATCAGCGGCGCCTTCAGCAACAACACTTGCCTTTGTCTGCCTTGGGTCTTCCAATATTCGGTTTCATTGGATACCAGGCATTCTAGTTTTAGTAGAAAGGCAGAAAAGCTGTTCTCTATCCACTTTCTCTTTACCATTCATAGTTTTACAAATTTCTATCCTGTTACCTCTTATCTGCCTTTTTTCCAAACTAGAAATTCTCATATGCACAACCTTTGTTATTTATTATTTATACCCCGCCCATCTGGGGGTTGTATTAAAATACAATAAAACACCAGACATTAAAAACTTCCCTAAACAGGGCTGCCTTCAGATGTCTTCTAAAAGTCAGATAGTTGTCTGTTTCTTTGACATCTGATGGGAGGGTGTTCCACAGGGTGGGCGCCACTACCGAGAAGGCCCTCTGCCTGGTTCCCTGCAACCTCACTTCTTGCAGGGAGGGAACTGCTAGAAGGCCCTCGGAGCTGGACCTTGGTGTCCGGGCTGAACGATGGGGGTGGAGACGCTCCTTCAGGTATACTGTGCCGAGTGGTTGTGGAACAACTCCAGGCATGGACCTGGAGAATGTGGACCATTTGAATCCCTTCCAGTCGGGATTCAGGCCTCACCATGGGACTGAAACTGCCTTGGTCGCACTGGTCGATGATCTCCAGTTGGCTAGGGACAAAGATGAAAGCTGTTTCCTAGTTCTGCTGGATCTCTCAGTGGCCTTTGATACCATAAACCATGACATCCTTCTGGACTGTCTAGAGGAGCTGGGAGCTGGGGGCACTGTTATACAGTGGTTCCGCTCCTTCCTCCTGGGCTGTGTCCAGAAAGTGGTGTTGGGGGGATGAGTGTTCGGACCCATGGGCTCTCACTTGTGGGGTGCCTCAGGGCTCCATCCTCTACCCCATACTTTTTAACATCTATATGAAGCTGCTGGGAGAGATAATCAGGGGGTTTGGGCTGGGTGTTCATCAGTATGCAGATGATACCCAGCTCTATCTCTCCTTTAAATCGGAACCAGTGAAGGCGGGGAAGGTCCTGTGTGAGTGTCTGGAGGTGGTTGGAGGATGGATGGAGGCTAACAGATTGATGCTGAATCACGACAAGACAGGAGTACTGTTTCTGGGGGGACAGGGGGCAGGGGTGTGGGGGTGACTCCCTGGTCCTGAATGGGGTACCTGTGCCCCTAAAGGTCCAGGTGCCCCTGAAGGACCAGATCTGCAGCCTGGGAGTCCACCAGGGAAGTGATAGCATGGATGTTAAAATCCCCTAGGACAACCAAACTAGGTGTCTCCAGGAGCACATCCTCCACGACCTGAAGCAGCTTGGAAATCCTTGGTGCAGTGGGGAGGTCGGTACACCAGAAGGCATCCTGTACTGCTTCTATTGCCCAACTTCCAGAACATGCACTCCGAAAACTGGGTCTCCCCAATAGGATGTCTGGTATAAACTTGTTTTTGTTTTTGTTGTTGTTTAGTTGTTTAGTCATGTCTGACTCTTCGTGACCCCATGGACCAGAGCATGCAAGGTACTCCTGTCTTCCACTGCCTCCTGCAGTTTGGTCAAACTCATGCTGGTAGCTTCGAGAACACTGTCCCACCATCTTGTTTTCTGTCATCCCCTTCTCCTTGTGCCCTCCACCTTTCCCAACATCAGGGTCCTTTCCAGGGAGTCTTCTCTTCTCATGAGGTGGCCAAAGTCTTGGAGCCTCAGCTTCAGGATCTATCCTTCCAGTGAGCACTCAGGGCTGATTTCCCTAAGAATGGAGAGGTTGGATCTTCTTGCAGTCCATGGGACTCTCAAGAGTCTCCTCCAGCACCGGAATTCAAAAGCATCCATTCTTCGGCGATCAGCCTTCTTTATAGTCCAGCTCTCACTTCCATACATCACTACTGGTAAAACCATAGCTTTAACTATAAACTAGTGACTTCCTGAAAATCACTGCAACCCCCCCTTCCCCGCCCG
This sequence comes from Podarcis bocagei, assembly GCF_964188305.1. Lineage (NCBI taxonomy): Eukaryota > Metazoa > Chordata > Lepidosauria > Squamata > Lacertidae > Podarcis > Podarcis bocagei. Next base: position 5,319,582 of record NC_138135.1, read on the forward strand.
TATGACCTGGGCTGCTGTGCGTATGAGAAACCTGGTGGACAAGCAGTGGCAAGGACAGGCCCATCTGCTTCATCCAACCCCGTTTCCATCACACATGTCATAAGGGAGTCTTTCGATCATTTTGTAGATAAAATGCACAGCACAATCTCATTTCTCATTCAGCTAGGTACTGTTCATTTCTATAGGTTTTTTTTTATAGAAGCTACATTGGAGAATGCAAAAGGGGATTGGGAAGGAATGATGCTACTTCTTGTATGCCATTTGACTGTTCACAATATCTATGAATTCATTTTATCATCCTGTTATATTAGCATTCCACATAGCCACCTCCATAGAAACGTGTTTTAAGCCATGTACCTGAACTAATAATCTTCATTAGCATCTGGTATCTGCACAAGTTAATCCCTAGCATTAACCGAAAATACATACTTTGTCATAAAGTTAACCACAAGTCTGGGAATGGAATGTTTCCCCATTTTAAGGGTCAACACCTAATTTTTTTATGAAGATTGAAAAAATTATGATTGTCTTTCAAAAGTGGCAGTGCTACAAGAATGTGATCCTGGAGCACATCATTTTGATCATAAATATCTGAACTTTTTCCAACTCTACAGTGTCCTTTTTCAGGCAAAGTCACCTGAAGACCATGCCAAGCCTCAGGGAGGATTGGCAGAGTACCAGGAATGTGACCAGGAGATTAGGACTTGCCACCAAGCCTGTGGGGGAAGCCCTGGTGAGTTTGGGGACTGCCACTTCCTTCTTCCTCCTCCAATTCTGCATGTTGGTTCTTTGCATCCTCTATTCAGATTGGAAAGCTGGCAGGTGTCCAAGGAGTGCCCAGGTCTCTTTTTACAGCAGCCTGAGTTTTGCATTGTGTATTCCTAATCATAGCATTGCACACCTATTTGCACAGCACTTATGTAAGGTATTTCGCCTATTTTCATTGTAGAAAGTTTTACCCATCCTTAAAGAAACTGAGGCATGTTGCACATGTGTTCTGCTTGCAGATTTGCCATAACGGGCATCTGGTTGGCCACTGTGGAGAACAGATTGCTGGACCAGATGGGCCCCCTTTGGCCTGATCCAGCAGCCAGGCTCTTCTTAGGTGCAGGGGGACCTGGAAATGGCTTCAACTTTACCTTCCCTGCCCCTACAGGCAGGGCACCCACCTTCCACTCACCTGACATTAATGTTGTCAGGTGAACCAGTTCTGTATAGCAGTGTTTCCCAACCTTTTTTGGGCAAAGGCACACTTGTTTCATGAAAAAAATCTCGAGGCACACCACCATTAGAAAATGTTTAAAAAATTAACTCTGTGCCTATATTGACTATATATAAAGTAACTCTCTTTAATAGGAATCAATGAAGGCATATTCGACATATGTAGCTGAAATAGTCGAAAAAATTCTGAGTTGTAAGAATGGGCTTGTATCATGCCAGATGGGGAAAGGTCACTTTTTACTTACATTATGTAAAAAAAAATAAAAAAATAGTAACAGCATAGAAGGTAATGGTTAGGCTAGCATCCCTCTTCCAAATATGCTAGGTTTTTATTTGCAGGGACTGTTCTACATGGGAAAGCATTCAGCACTGTCATTCTCCCATCTGCCATCTGAATTGGTACTATTCTGGGTCAACTTACTCTGCTGCATGTGTAGATGAAAATGGCACCAAGTGTGGGAGAGGGGGCAGAACAGGTTTCAAATACAGGATATTAAGCATACACGTACTTCAGATTGAACTGGTTGCTTGCTTTGCAAGTTTTCATTTCCCAAATGACTGCCTTGGCAAGCGCAATACCTACGAGGCTCAACGCAGGTCTCGCGCTGCCGCTTCCCGCGCTCTCAAGGACCCGGGAGGAAGAAGGCATGAAGGGAATCCCGAAGGCGCGAAAACCTCGCGCATGCGCAGGCCTTCCGCCTGCGACAGCCCAGTAGGCCGGCCGAAGCGAGCGGCGATGGGATGTGGGAGGGAGGGAGCTCGCCGCCCCGCGTGTGCCTATGTGGGGCACGTTACAGCCCCATGACGTCAGCGCCACGCAGGCAGCCAGGCAGGCAGACGGCGAGAGCCCCGCACTGGGCGGCCTCTCCTCGCCGCCGCCGCCCCGCCTCTCGCCGCCCGACTCGCCCGCCTCCCTCCCACGGCACACCAGGCAACGTCTGGGTTGGGAAACACTGCTGTATAGCACTGTGCATGAAACAGAAGCCCTAAGGTGCTGGGAATCTAAAGTAGCAGAAATTTGCCCCCACTTCCAGTCGCCTCACAGAGGCAGCTTAAGGTTCAAAAATGTGTACTGCTGCAGAAGATAAGGCTTCAGTAATACAGTTCCGGACGTTGATCTATACATACAGCTTTGCAGATACAGATACAGTGAGGGGGGAAACGTAACTGATCCCCTGCTAAATTTGCCTGTTTGCCCTCTGGGGGGTTTCTGGGGGTTTTTCCTGTTGTTATTCTGTCTCTCACAGCTACAGTAAACCTACCATTAAAATTATGGACTGGTCATTTCTTCGTCAGAGGGCAAACAGGCAAATTTACTTTCCCCCCTCACTGTGTATACAAGTAGAAAACATTTCTGTTGCTCCAGCAATCCAAGACATAACCCAGACTCTGACTCACAGATGGATTCACTGACTGACTAATGAGCAGATTTGCCTTGATCATTTATATAGGAACTGGCTTGGCTGATCTTGAACCGGTTGGCTTATATCAGACACAGGGTGATTTGTGCCCAGGAAAGAGATTATCCCCTTCCTCTGTGTCCAGTTCAATAATAATAATAATAATAATAATAATAATAATAATAATAATTTATTTATACCCCACCCATCTGGCTGGGCCTCCCCAGCGGCTTCCAACAAAACACTAAAATACGAATGTATAGAGTGCATTGCAGTAGTCCACACGAGAGATAACTAGAGCATGCACCACTCTGGCGAGACAGTCCATGGGCAGGTAGGGTCTCATCCTGCGTACCAGATGGAGCTGATAAACAGCTGCCCTGTACACAGAATTGACCTGCACCTCCATGGACAGCTGTGAGTCCAGAATGACTCCCAGGCTGCGCACCTGGTTCTTTAGGGGCACAGTTGCCCCATTCAGGACCAGGGAGTCCTCCACACCTGCCCGCCTCCCGTCCCCCAGAAACAGTACTTCTGTCTTGTCAGGATTCAACCTCAAACATAAAAATAAGAATCAAGCACAGAAGCCTCCGAGATCAGCTGACTCCTCCATGCCCTTTTCTAACAACCAGGGTGAGCTCAAAACCGCTCATTAGAGCAACAAAGGATTAACAAATTAAAACACTTCATGGTACAAAATAAATATATAAGAGAGAAGATGTTGGGAGCTGCAGTGGAGAGCTCAGGCCTTCAAGAGGGTGGGGTGAGGGTGCTGCTGACGGATGATGGGGTTGGGGGGCAGGCTTGGTAAGAAAACCCTGCTGGATCAGGCCAATGCCCCATCAGGATCCGAGCACCAGAGCAACGCTCTCCCCTCCTGTGGTTTCCAGCAGCTGGGATTTGGAAGGAGCTGTGGGGCAGAACATAGTCTTCATGGCTAGTAGCCATCAATACCCCTTCCAAGATTCAGCTCTGTTGGACGCTCATGAGTTCTAATGTCATGAGAGAGGGGGGAAACTTTCCCCGATTCGCTCTCTCAATGCCCTGTGTAATTTCATGAACTTCGATCACATCATTACTCGCCTGTTCTCTAAAGTGAAAAGTCCTGAATATTTCTCCCTTTTGTCATAGGGGATCTGGAAGCTGAGCCTTATGAGGAATGGTCGAAGGAGCTGGGTATGTTTAGTGTGGGAAAGGGCTGTCGTGTGGGAAAGGGAACAAGCTTGTTTTCTCCTGCTCTGGAAGGGAGGACTCGATCCAATGGCTTCCAGTTACAAGAAAGGAGATTCCAACGACAGTGGTACCTCGGGTTACAAGCGCTTCACCTTACGATTGTAACCCGGAAGTAAGTTGTCCAAGCTCTCAGAGGCTGCCGCCGCCTGGCAGCAAACCCGGACATCCACAGGGCCTACGGAGCTCTCTGAGGCCTCCGCGAATGCTGGGAACCAAGCCGATTGTGATTGTGGAAGAGGACCCTGAGTCCCCTCCAAACAGTAAGTGAATGTAAGAAAAGAAATAAATGTTAATTTTTTTCATCTGAAATACTGCCTTATTTATTTTATAGTACAGCACATTGATTATTGCCTTCATTTTATGGGTCAATGGTCTCATTGGACATTAAATTAGTGTTAAATTGCTGTTTTAGGGGGTGTTTTTCATCATCTGGAACGGATCAACCCACTTTCCATTACTTTCAATGGAAAAGTCCGCTTCAGGTTAAGAACAGACTTCCGGAACCAATTAAGTACTTAACCTGAGGTACCACTGTAAACATCAGGAAGAATTTTCTGACAGTAAGAGCCGTTCAGCAGTGGAACAGACTCCCATGAGAGCTGGTGAACTCTCCTTCCTTGGAGGTTTTGAAGCAGAGGCTGGATGGCCAGTTGTCCTGGATGCTTTAGCTGAGATTCCTGCATTGCAGGGGGTTGGACTAGATGACCCCTTCTGACTCTACAATTCTGTGATTCTATGATAGGGGAGTTGCTACATGCCCTAAGGATTTATTGGTTTATTTATTTGCCTCTTTCTGCAGGCTGGGTTTGGCTTGCTTACTTCAGTGATCTGGTGTGGGCATCAGAGAGCAGTGAGAATTAAGGTGAGTGGTCTCTCCTCTCCTCTCCCTCTTTCTCTTGGTGAGGCATGTTTGAATAGTCTGGTATGTTTTCAGGGAAAGCCCCAGGTAAAATTTTATTAGGCAAATTATTTCAACGGGACTTTGATGTGAGTGGTTGGGACAAGTCTGAGTCATCCACTCACTCAGTTAATTGCCTACCATTGAGACAAACCAAAGGCTATGAATAATAATAATAATAATAATAATAATAATAATAATAATAATCTATTTATACCCTGCCCATCTGACTGGGTCTCACCAGCCACTCTGGGCGGCTTCCAACAAAAGATTAAAAATACATTAAAACAACAGTCAGTGTAGTCTCCTTCTTTGGAGGTCTTTAAGCAGAGGCTTGACAACCATATGTCAGGAGTGCTCTGATGGCGTTTCCTGCTTGGCAGGGGGTTGGACTCGATGGCCCTTGTGGTCTCTTCCAACTCTAGGATTCTATGATTCTATGACCCTCTGATCAGCAAGTCCTAGGCTCTGAGGTTTAACCCACAGCGCCACCCACTTAAGGGTCCTTAAGGCTTAAGTGCTTAAGGGTGATTATTTGTGGTGTCAGTGCAACAGTTATCTGGCTGCATGCTAATGCCTCTGCCTTCAAAGGGGGGTTTATTGGGGACCCACGTGGGCTTTCAACATTTGCTCACCGGGCTGAAGACTTCTTTTGATTTGCCAACCACACGTGTCATTTTAACACGCATTTTCATATATTATGCAAGTTTTGCTTCTGTTTTGATAAATTTGATAAATTGGCTTGCCTTCAGTATTTTTAATGAGCATTTTATATTTTACGTAAATATACATAAGAGGTATGTACGTTAGAAGTCATGAAGGATTAAGTCTTACACAACTCCTTTGAAATACAGAAAAAGTAGTAAGTAAAATCTTATTCAATGAACAAAGAGATAAAGATGAAGTTTATTGGATGTTACATTTTTCTGATCGACAACCAGGAGATGTAAGCAAGCAAACTAACCACCAATCAACAAGGAGAGATCATAAAAGGATGTAGAGATGGGGTCCTTGCAGGAATATCCCCTTTCCTTTATCTGAAGGGTGTGTCTTCCTGACCCTGCCTTCTCAGGTGATGAGAAATGGGGACTCCATCCTAGAGTTTGTACTGACAGAGGTACGAACGACGAGCAAAGTTGCAGTTCTCATCGTTCCACTTCATGTATCCTGGAAAGCAAAAGAGAACCTGTGTATCATGCTCCACTCTGAGATTTTTCCAAGGTTTAATATTGTAATGGATGTCACTAAAATATTGCTAGGGATATCGGAGAACTCAAGCAAAAACGTGGCCAGTTTTTGCTGCTGCTGCTGCTGCTTCCAAGTCCAGTGTGAAGGTAAACGCCATTTCTGTGCTCTGCTCTGGTTTGCCAGAAGCAGCTTAGTCATGCTGGTCACAGGACCCAGAAGCTGTCTGCGGAAAAACGCCGGCTCCAATCAGCCTATAGAGCGAGATGAGTGCACAACTCCAGAGTTGTCCACGACTGGGCCTAATGGTCAGGAATACCTTTACCTTTACCTTGATGGTTAATAAGATTCAAATAAATCTTTCATTCTGCAAGCACACCCTCCATTCCTAGGAGGTCCCACAACTGGGCTGCTCAGTTCATTGCCCTCCCCCTGCTCTCACCAACATGCCCACGTCACCTGGGCTCACCCACTGGTGGAGGAAGGGGTGTGCAGGGGGTGAGGTTTGCCCCGGGTGTCATTCGGGGGGGGCGTGACATCACTCGCTGCCCCTGGAATACATGCCACTCACCACGCCCCCCCACGTGCGCCACGCCCCCTGAGACGCGCACAAGCCACATCCCTGCATGTGCGCTGCTCTGGGTGCCAGAGCAGGAAGCTCTCCCTCTGGGCTCACCTGTGTCAGCCCAAAGCTCGACGCAGTTCTCGTTGTTATTTTGGTTGTTGGGTTCTCCAGCATTCCAGTTCTTGTAGCTGTTTGAAGACCGATCCATCCACTGCCACTGCCGGTTCTGTGTGGACAGAAAAGCAGTTTGGTTGTCAGGGAAGAGAGCAAAGATGCCCAGACGAGGCTCTCGTTAGGCAGATGGGAGACCTGGAGTCTCCTTGTAGCAGCTGCTCACACTCTTTTTTACATATACATATATATAATTAAATTTTCTGTTTTACAATTTAAAATACTCATGTTTACATCCTTAAGACGTCAATGGCTTCCCTTCTTCTCTTTCCACGGTTCATTCTGCAAATCATAAAGCCCTGCATATTTTACAGAAACTGTACCATTCAGTATTCCATTATTGCATCCATCAAAACTTGTTTCACTGTTGAATTTATCTTAATGCTGCCAGTGTTTTCAGCTGTACACAGTTATTTCCCATATATTCAATCAACGTTTTCCAATCTTCTCTAAATGTATGTCCTTCTTGTTCTCTTATTCTATACGTTAAGTCTGCAAGCTGCGCATATTCTGTCAACTTAAGTTCCCATTATTCTTTAGTTGGGACCACTTTCCACTCCTTGGAGGAGAGGTGGAATACAAATGCAATAAATTAAATAGTAACCACTCGGCCATTGTGGCCACAGTGCATTGTATTTGTAAAAGTTAAATTATTCTGCTACTAATAAATAGATATGAAAATGGTTCACAACAATGAAGAATCCCAATGAATTTCCAAATACCGTACTTTTCACTCTATAAGACACACTTTTTCATTCCTAAAAAGTAAGGGGAAATGTGTTTGCGTCTTATGGAGTGAATGCAGGCTGCCCAGCTATCCTAGAAGCCAGAACAATGAGAGGGATCGCTGTGCAGCGCTCCCTCTCGCTGTTCTAGCTTCTGGCTTAGCCGGGGGCAGCCTCTTCAGGATAGGGGGAGTCTTCATCCCGCTGCCCTGAAGAGGCTGCACAGCTATCCCAGAAGCCAGAACAGTGAGAGGGAACGCTGCGCAGCACTCCCTCTCACTGTTCTAGCTTCTGGCTTAGTCACACTCTCTCCCTTCCACCACCTCCCGCAAAAGCCAGCAAGAGCCACACTCCCTTTAAGGAGCGCGCAGAGCGTGTGGGGGGCTCTTGGGGGCTTTTCCCTGAGGAGGGAGAAGGGCAAACCATCAGCGACAGGCTGTCCTTCTCCCTCAGGGAAAAGCCTGCAAGCGCCACACACATGCTCCACGCGGCTCGTGAAAGGGAGTGCTGAGCAGAGCCTGGGAAGCATACAGACTATGCTCAGTGCGCCCTTTAAAGAACATATTTTTCTTGCATCCCCCCTCTAAAAACTAGGTGCATCTTATGGTCACGTGCATCTTATGGAGTGAAAAATACCGACATTCTGGGGGTGGGGGCACCCTGCCCTCTTATTAAGTTCAGCATCTTTCTACAAGCCCCCCCCCCCCGCAACCTGCATTGGAGTCCAAAAGCACCTTAGAAGCTAAAATAAGCCAGCAAACCCACCTTCAGGGGGTCACGCAGTCCAATCCAGACACCACTTCTATCTTTGCGGTATTTAATGATGTACTTGGCCAGCTCGGCAGATTGTTCCGCGCTGTGGATGGAGGCCAGGTGGCCGCCGAGGAAGTAATATTGGCAGGCAATCTGAGAGAGGGCAAGAGAAACGTCATTTTTACCCAAAGAGCAGGAAATCAGGGAGGATTCAGTAAAGGGCAGGGATGAGGGAACATGCATGGAAGCCCAAAGCGTTTACAGGTGGGAAAGAGGATCTTGGGCACTTTCGTGCCACCCCAAAACTCAGAGTAAGCCCTGAATGCTGGCGGCAGAGCTTGTTTCCCTGCCCTTTGTCTAAAATTGCGCGTATACCTAACTGGGGCACTGACGTCACGTGACCCGCCCCCCCCCTGCCAATAATAGTAATAACTCAGGTGGTTAGGAAGGCCCAACAGAGACTCCATTTCCTCAGGGTCTTACAAAAGAACAACGTTAAATGACACTTGTTGCAAAATTAATGAGTGTTAGAAAAATGTTGGAATGAAATTATATGGCTTTAGTAGAAATGTTATAAGGAGTTAAGTACAAATAGGTTTTAGGGTTTTAATGGTAAGATAAGGTTAAAATAAATTAAGATAATTAAATGACAGAAAACAGTGAAAGATGGAAAGGATTTGCTGAAACAATTAATAACTAGAACACAAAAAGGGAGGTATGAGGAGGTCGATGAAACAAGTTAATGAAAGATACAAATATGAAAATTTTGGATGGGTTTTTAATTGTTTTTGCTTTTGTTTTGATGTATTGTGTCTTTTGCTTTTTTATATGTACTGTAATGTATTGATTTGTATTGTTTATTTTTTCTTTTTATTTTTTACTTCTTTCTTTAATTCTTAAACTTTTAATAAATATTATTATTATTATTATTATTATTATTATTATTTTTAAAAAACTGTTTCTATCCATGGGCTGTTAGGCTGCTGAAAAGAAAATAATAATATAGTGCAACTGACTTTTAGGGTTGGTGTGTTCATAGAATCATAGAATCATAGAGTTGGAAGAGACCACAAGGGCCATCCAGTCCAACCCCCTGCCAAGCAGGAAACATAGTGCCATGAGATGGAGTGTTTGTGTGGTGGGGCTCAGTTAATTTTATTGTACACAGGTTGTATAGTGGTGCCTCGCAAGACGAAATTAATCCGTTCCGCGAGTGTCTTCGTCTAGCGGTTTTTTCGTCCTGCGAAGCAACCCTATTAGCGGCTTAGCGGATTAGCGCTATTAGTGGTTTAGTGGCAATTAAAGGCTTAGCGGCTTAGCGGCTTAGCTGCTAAAAGGCTATTAGCAGCTTACAAAAAGGGGGGGAGCGGAAAAAAATCTCAAGACTCGCAAGACATTTTCGTCTTGCGAAGCAAGCCCATAGGGAAATTCGTCCTGCGAAGCAACTCAAAAACGGAAAACCCTTTCGTATAGCGGGTTTTCCATCTTGCGAGGCATTCGTCTTGCGGGGCACCACTGTACATTGACAATAAAGGTATTATTATGAAGAAGATATTTGTATTTATACTGCTCTGTGTTTGGATGTTTTTAAGGTTTGCTGCAGGACATTATGGGCTTGTTGTGCAAAACTGGCATATAAGTAAACTGATCAATCAATCCATCAGCTCTTGACCAAAGCCAAGAGGCCACACTTACCTCTGCCTCAGCCCAGCTCACTTTATCGCTGAAGAGTTTGTAGCAATAGGAACCGTACGGCAACCACTCCATGTGGCAGCAGGCAGCCTCAGCACCTGCTCAGGAAGTCAAAGGAAAAGCCCAGTCAGAACCTGGTCTGGGGTTGATTTTCATTTATCTCTCTTGGTATTTGCAATCCTCACTTTCTCATCTGTATCTAGGCAGCTCACGACACACAAAGCGGAATGAAATCAGTCCCTAAATATCCATAAAATGTAACTAAAAACATAAAGGAAACATCTGCAGATAGCAGTTGGTTAAAAATGAGAAACAGCTGAGGGAATGGAACGTGAACTGACCTTGTAAACACTGTGGTGAACTGAACAAAGTAAGATAGCAATTACATGGCTCAGCAGACAAGGTCTGAGAACAACATCTATGAAGGACTACACAGGTGAAATGGGTTTTATATTTATGAGAAATAACAGAGGTGCTGTATGTAAGGAAAGAATTATGGTCAGCTGCAAGAATGGTCTAATATCAAGAGAAGGATTAAGAAGAGATGTCTTGGACTGCAAGAATATCAAACCGATCCATTCTGAAGGAAATCAGCCCTGAGTGCTCACTGGAAGGACAGATCCTGAAGCTGAGGCTCCAAGACTTTGGCCACCTCAGGAGAAGAGAAGACTCCCTGGAAAAGACCCTGGTGTTGGGAAAGACCCTGGTGTTGGGAAAGTTTTCAGACGAAAGCAGGGGTGGTTCCTGTCAAGCCTCTAACGGCAGGGAGTTCCACAGGGCAGGATTTGCCACACCAAATACCCAGTCAGCCAGTGAAGGTCGACTGAACCTCAAAGGCCACATGGGGAATCACCAGAATCATCAAAGGACCCCACAGATTGAAGCGAAACATAAGGAATCAGTTCTTGAGGGTTGCGATGTTGGCGTAATACGGGAGGGAGGGCTGTCCGTGGAATGACACCCAGGTTTGCACAGAAGCAGGTGGAGGAGACGGGAAAGTGGTGCAGGGAAACCAGCGAAGAATCCTGTGATCTTGTGGGGACAGAAGAATTTCTTCCAGTTTAATAATTTCATCCAAGGACATGGATGTTTGAAGAGAGAGCAATGTTTTAGGAATGCTAGAAACTTGCCCTTTCAAAAGAAATTATCCTTGGCGGGGATGGGGCCACCTCAGATATGAGGCAAAAGTTTCAGGCGCCATTATTCTCATTTTTTGTGTGAGAAACTGGCCTGCTCCCCCCTCTCCATGTTTTGAGAGGCAAATCCCTGCAGATGCCTGTGCCCACAGAATTCTTTCTGTGGCAGCACATAGTTGGTGGTGGCTGTGCAGAGACAGTTCAACAGCACGAGATTTTCTGGAATAATCTTGTGAATCATTTGGGAGATGGCAAAATCTTCCTTCTTGGACTTTCCCAGAATCATCAGGCTGATGTAAGGATGCCTATAAAGGTAAAGGTAGCCCTGACTGTTAGGTCCAGTTGTGGACGACTCCGGGGTTGCGCACTCATCTCACTCTGTAGGCCGAGGGAGCCGGCGTTCGTCCGCGGACAGCTTCCGGGTCATGTGGCCAGCATGACTAAGCCACTTCTGGCAAACCAGAGCAGCACACGGAAACGCCGTTTACCTTCCCACCGGAGTGGTACCTATTTATCTACTTGCACTTTGATGTGCTTTCAAACTGCTAGGTGGGCAGGAGCAGAAATGCTTGTTTGTTTGTTGCGTTTCTATCCCACCTTTTCCTCAAGGAGCCTAAGGTTCCTCTTAGCTCTGTCTGGAAGGAAGGAACTCACCTCTCAAAAAAGGAGCAGCAATTAGGAAGCTGAGACCAAAGAAAGCCAAACACCCCATCTTTAGTTTTCCTGCCTTTTCTGTGGGGATGTTAACGGAAAAATCTGAGGGCTCTCTTGGACAAAAAGTAAAGACACCAACCAGGATAACTTGGAGCAAAACAGCAGCCTGTAGGCTTGGCCTTTATTGATCTGTTGCAACAGGGTGTTTCCCTCACTAGCAAGAGAGAGGAAAGACCCAGAACAATGGCCTGCAAGACCTTATAAAAACTTTTGAAATTCCCCTCCTCCAGGTCAAGCCCACCCCCAGAAACATCATGCATACATTACAGAAAGGAGGGGTTGACATCATGCATACATTACAGAAGGGGTTGACATCATGCATACATTACAGAAAGGAGGGGTTGAGGGAGGAGTTGTGGTGGTAACCTGAGTGTCCAGTCACCTGGCTGGTTCCTCCTTTCCCCCTCCCCATGAGTACTTTCCAGGTGACAATGGGGAGTTTGCAGTTTCCTGCCCCCAGAGGGAAAATCTGATCATTGTCCTTTGTTTCAGCCTGTGGTGAATCCACTGTTCTTTGTGATTTTTGATTGTCTTCTGTCTGGGATTATCAGGGTTGACATAGCAACTGGGCAGGGCTCCTGTGGATGTGCTGGTATGCTGAAGAGATTATGGCTGACCAGAAACCAAGCACCCCCCTTTGATCCTTTGATAGTCTTTGTCACATGGAGTAAAAAATGGAACAGTGCAAATCCGATGTATGGTTGATTTTCTATGAATTTATAACAGAAATGTGGCTTATGTAGTGTGTGAGTGTGAGTGTGTGTGAAGTTTGTGCAAACAGAATGATTGGGGTGGGGGGGTTCCTGCTACAGTTCCCCCCTTCGGAGATAAGATTGCAAAGGTGGCTACTTTGCAATCCTTTTCTCCGCACAATTTAAGGTGGTAAATAATAACCTGGTATTCTCCGTCCCAGATGTGTGTGTCCATGTGAACCTGAAAGGGACTTGGATATCATGCTACTTTAAGGATATTTGCATAGAAATATAATGGTGTAACAGTGCACATAGTTAGACATAGGATATCACGTAAATTAATAATTTGTTGCTCAGTTACTTGTGGTATTCTAGCACCTTGGAAGAAATATTTTCTCAATAGTGATCTATGCTTTACATTTAGGCAGGAAGGTCCACTAATGACTGAAAAGTGCAGTTTGCTTCCCCCCCGCCATTTGTGTGTTCTCAGGTGTCAAGGTAGCTCTTCTGTGGTCTCACATCGGCATGGTGTCGCAGTAGTGGCAATCCCTGGTGAATCCACTTAGGGCTTTCATATTTATCATGTAGCCTGGTACCCACCACAGCTGGCACAGGTTTCGGACACGTCCTGAGAGAAATGTCTTTGCCTTGGCCAAAATCCATGGGATTTCTGATTATTATTACAGGCTCTGGTCTTGCAGTCATGGGAGTTGCTCACTTGCACTTTAAGGATCAGAGAGCTAATTGCAGCCTGGATACACTTGCCCAATTCAAACTGAGTCCAATTTGAATTTATGTGCCCATGGTTCTCAACCTTTCAAACCAGTCTGTAAAGGAAAACCGTTCTTAAAAGGGCACTTTGTCCAAATAAGTCAATTTAACTCTATAAGGGATCATTCCTGCTAAACCAAAGCATGTGCACCTTCATGTATCTTATAAGCTTCTCCTTGGTAAAGCAAGTTTTTGCACATTTTAAAATGGATAGGGAAAGTTGGCAGAGTGCCAGGTGGGTCAATGAAATGTGGTTATCTAAACATTGGACTACACAATAGTGTGAGCTATCAGAAAGTATAAAATGCATGAGAATTGGTGTGCAAGCAATAAGACATTAAACATAAAAATTACACACAAAAATACCCCCCTTGTGGAAGTAACACACTGTCAGACACATTTCAACATTCCTACATAATAACACTTAATACAAAACAAACTAATTAAATATCAGTTGCATATCTTGACACAATTGTGATCTTTTACGCATGTATCTTTTGAATCCTGGAGCACAGAGGCTTGAGGTTCAAGTGAAAAGATGTCCTTGCAAGTCAACTCCACTCCCCTTTGTCAGGCCCACTCCCCATCAGTCTATATCCTTTGAAAGAGATAGCTGTGGGCACTTTGAAAACTCTGGCGTTGCAGGTCTTGTGATGGCGAAGGGGTTGGGTTGTTGCTGCTTTTCATCATTGCACATCTGTAGAAGTGATATCCTGTAAGGGGCAGGGTTTTGGGGCGACTTAAAAACACAGTTAGACAAGAAGGATGTCCTCCAGTTTTCATGGGAAGCTGCAAATAATAAAAAATCTTAGCACATTAAGCGTTTCATTCATTCCAATATTATTATCACATTTTCCTATAACTACTGTTATTATCTGCCAAGTTCGTTTGCTTTCCTTCACTTTGGAGAGAAAGAGAACTGTAAAAAATACAAGGTTAAAATAATAATGAAACACACACAATGACTTATGAGGAACGAAAAATAAATAAATGCTAAGACACACAATTTTAAGAAATCTGAAGTAACAATGAAAATAAAAGAGTGTTTCTTGAAGTGACAACATCGGCTATAGGACAATACTGGAAAATGACTTAATACCAAGGAAAAAAATGAATGGCAATTTAAAGTTGTGCAAGTACCTTGCACTAGCCAAGATGACAGAATTAATAAGAAATGCTCAGGCAAAAAGGTAAACAAATACCATTCCACAAACAATGTTTGGTTGTGCTTCGATTAACTTCATAGACATCATGGAGAAACTGATTAAATAAATGAAAACAGATTATTTGTAACTTTAAAAAAAATGTCAAAGGCACAAAGAGATAGAGGTCACTAATACAGCAGGGATTCAGACTTGTTTCACAGAACAGAAAGAAAGTTGCTGTTTGGCTTTTAGGGAAGAAAGACAAAAGAGAAACAAATGCAATTACTTTTTATAGAGTATTTAAATCACTGTTTGCATCCCCTCATTATCATTTGTGCTGTGGGAGAAAAGAAAGGACACTCTGTTAAAAGGGAAAATTATTTCATGTGAGAGGTCTGTCAGGAAGTGCTGTTCCTAAAATGCATAGGCATATACACACACACACACCAAAAAAAACAAAAACAAAAACAAAAACTTATAAAATTTAAATTCCATTGGGAGGCGAACCTTTTGTTAGCCCCTGGGGCAAAGACAGATTAAGGGTGATTTCCCTCAATGGTTCCTCAATGGTTCCAAGTTTTCTTTTACATTTGGAAGAAACCTCCTCTCCCCCCTTACAGTTCCCCCCTTCCTCTCTCTCTCTTCTTTAGCTGATCTAGCCTCTGTGCATGTGCAGAGTTCATGTCTCAGCAAACCTTTTATACCATTGAAAATGTTGCATCTTTTGGCTCAATTAGAATAAGGAAGGGAAAGGTAAGGAGTAGATTTTAAAAATAGGGTTAGATTTTAAAACAACAAAAAAGAGAAACTCAGCAATTTAAGTATTCACCAAAGCTAGCAATTTCAGCCCAAGCTTCCTTTATGTACAGGAAAGGGCTATCATTATTGGTCATTTTATCTGGTCATTCGCGGAACAATCAACCGCTCTCTTATTTATGAGTAAAAATGGCCAGGTAAGGAGTGGTTTTTTAAAATAGGCTTAGATTTTAAAACAAAAAAGAGAAACTCAGCAATTCAAGTATTCACCATTCAGCCCAAGCTTCCTTTATGTACAGGAAAGGGCTAATATCCCTCTGGCCATTCGCGGAACAGTCAACCGCTCTCTTATTTATGAGTAAAAATGGCCAGAGCGTTAGAATTCATAGGATTTTTTTAACATTCTCAGTCATTTCAGCCTTACCATTTGCAGACAAAAAATTATTATTATTATTATTAATATTATTATTTTCTGCGCCTTAATTTACAGGAATGGCCAAGGCT
This sequence comes from Podarcis bocagei, assembly GCF_964188305.1. NCBI lineage: Eukaryota > Metazoa > Chordata > Lepidosauria > Squamata > Lacertidae > Podarcis > Podarcis bocagei. The sequence goes on from NC_138135.1 coordinate 5,335,143, forward strand.
AATTGTACTTGATTATTCATTTGTATGTGCTTAAACTTTGAATTGACTTTTAAGTTTGATTTAAAAAAAATAGTAGACAAAATGATAAATACTGTAATCACTCAAATGCTTGATATTACCAGTTGTGCTTCAAAACATCATGGCTTTTACCTCTCACCTTTTAAAACTAAAAAGCAAAGCTAGGCTGAATTTCAACTCCATTACCACACCAGAATTTAAGAATTACCCTCCAATGCTTGCAGACACATGGTCTTCCACACAGCCACAAATTGGGAGAGTTGAAAGGGACCCTGGGGTCATCTAGTCCAACCCTCCAAAATATAGGGTTCACAGCAAGATTTCGCAGCAAGATTTGTACTACCAGAAACACACACATTCACCTCTCACCTTTAAAAACAAAGAGCAATCTGGGCTGGATTTCAACTCATCAGCCACAAATTGGGAAAGTTGAAAGGGACCTGGGGTCATCTAGTCCAACCCTAAAATACAGGGTTCATAGCAAGATTTGTACTACCAGAAACACACACATACTTATGTACACAGACACAACTGGGGAAGAGATCACAAGCCATGCGCCTATCACGAACCATGCGCCTATCATGTACTAAGGAAGAGGAAAATAAAAGTACCCAACCCTTTTAGCAGATCTTGAAGCTAGTTTGAGTGAGAGTTTTTTACTTCCTTAGACTAAAGAGTGAAAGTTCCTAGATAAATTATCTTTAAAGACTGAAGTGAACATTTTTCCTAAGATAGGGAGAGGATCTCTTATAAAGCATAGTTAAAACAGCCATAGATTTGATTTAAAAGGAATACAAGAGTGAACAATTTTTTTCTGAACTTGCAGAGGAATAGTAAGCCTAATCTATGCCCCCCCACCTTTGCAGTTTCCTTTAAAGGAAGCTTACTCGGGAATAAATTTACCTGGCACAGAATAAGAAGGAGAAGGAAAAAAAACCTGAAAGAGACAGAATGAAATAAGGGGGGGGCATTTTCTAAGAAAAGAGGCCAGGACGTCTTATAGAGACTGATATCAGGAGCCTTACAATAACTCTTCTGTCCAACCAGATCAAAGTTAAAACTGGACTCACATATTTTTCTTAGAAGGAACACCATACTTTCATAGGCATATACTTAATGAAGTACATACACTGCATTTTAGCTTGAGAGAGCAGTTGGCTCAACTAGGCTTTTGCAGCAGAAACATTTGGTTAACTTCTCCTTCCAGAATAGACTGGAGCAGAGGTGTACTCACAAACTCAAAAGTTACAACAAAACATTTACCATTAGACTTAAAATCACCATCCTCACTTAAAACTAGAAGAAAGAGGTGGGGTAATCCCCCTTTCAGAACACAAGTAGCACGTATACAGGATTTCACCACTTGGGAGGGAAACTCTCTTTTAGAGCCTCTCTCAAATAACAAACATTTGCACACTCCATTCTCCATTTTGTTTTGTTTTAAGATCGATAGGCACAACATGGCTTCCTTAGATTTAAAATTTTGAAGCAAGCTTGCAATTTAAAACTATGTGCATTTAAGAACAGTCTGTGGATGCCAAGGCCAATGTAAATACAAACCCTTGAAATATTTCTAAATCTTTGAATACATCTCTTATTCATTTTTTTTTTTTGCCTCTGAGCACCATTAAGTTTACAGTTTCATGTTCTAGCTTTAGATTATAGTTTAACAACACAAATTTGATGTGTTCAGCTCTCCCTAAGAGTTCACACCCTGATTTTGTTGAAGGATCCCTGAGGTGGCCACTGTGCCCTGGGTTCTAGGTGGTGGGCCTAAGCCACCCACTAAAAGTTACAACGGTCTCGTACTTTGTACTTGGAAAGACCATTTTGCCCCTTTATTTTATTTCTATTTTTTTCTCTAATTGGAGATGACAAGCTGGAGGGGCATATTAGAGTCCTCTCTGGGGCAAAAGGCTTCATGGAAGCTTTGTTGCCAGGAGGAGTCCAGCTAGGGTGTTTAGTGAGCTCCCATTCTCTCATATGTTATTATTGGGGTTTTTTTTTTTTTTTCGTTAACGAAGTACGCTAAAGACAGAAAGAGTGGAAACACACACACAAGGGAGGAGGGGCAATGGGAAAGAAAGGGGTAGAAGAAAGATTCTTTCAGTATTTGGAATATCCTTGACTTAGCGCAATCCCTACTTGTTTCTTAACCACGAGCTATTTGCTAAAAACCTCAAGCCTGAACGGAAGCCTAAACCACGGGTCGCTGCCCGGAAACCTAAACCACGGGTCTCTGCCCGGAAACCTAAACCACGGGTCTCTGCCCGGAAACCTAAACCACGGGTCTCTGCCCGGAAACCTAAACCACGGGTCGCTGCCCGGAAACCTAAACCACGGGTCTCTGCCCGGAAACCTAAACCACGGGTCTCTGCCCGGAAACCTAAACCACGGGTCTCTGCCCGGAAACCTAAACCACGGGTCTCTGCCCGGAAACCTAAACCACGGGTCGCTGCCCGGAAACCTAAACCACGGGTCTCTGCCCGGAAACCTAAACCACGGGTCTCTGCCCGGAAACCTAAACCACGGGTCTCTGCCTGGAAACCTAAACCACAGTACTGTTTCAAGACTAACCCTAGTGTGGGGCCCCAATTGTGAACCTTCCCTCTACCTCCACAACAGCCTCCTGCCTAACCTTTAGACTAAGTTCGGATTCCCTACTGAACGCCTGCACAGTGCAGTGCCAGATCGGGCTCCGAGAAAAACAAAGTTTTGAAAGGAAGCAAATGACCTTGCGTTCTCACGTACCCGGGTCATCCCTAACAAAGGTCGCCGGGCAGGAGGGGCGGCTTCATTTGCATAAGCAGAGAAAGTAGAGAGAGGTTTGTAAGGATGCCCCTGGACGACTCCGAAAGGGACGTCAGAGAAACAATAAGCACCACGTTTTCCTGGCCACACTTCCGAAAGGGAAAACGGGGGAGAAAAGGAGAGAGAGAGATTTGTAGGGGACGCCTTTGGCCGACTCCGAAAAAGGACGCCAGAGAAACAATAAGCACCACGTTTTCCTGGCCACACTTCCGAAAGGGAAAACGGGGAGAGAAAGAGAAAAGGAGAGGCAAGATTTGTAGGTGTAACGTTGGAAATAAAGGAGAAAGATCTGGCTGTTGTGGAGACGTTATTTTCCACCCCCCTCCCAATGTATTTACTTCAAACCATACTCACGTTCGAAGATGTCCCCCGCGAATCTCAGGATCCTTTTCTTTTTAGCCGGCTTGACCTCGCCTTTGCTCCCCTGGTTGAGCTTTTGGTGACGATTGATTACCGCCCGCAAAGAGGAGGCAGGGAGAGGAAGAAGGATCCCTGGGCTAAGGTTGCCCAGTGGCGCCCGATCCCTTCTATCTCCCCTCTCACCTTTACAGGAGAACCAAGCGTCCCTGAGTCGCGGTCGCCAACTGTTAACGGAAAAATCTGAGGGCTCTCTTGGACAAAAAGTAAAGACACCAACCAGGATAACTTGGAGCAAAACAGCAGCCTGTAGGCTTGGCCTTTATTGATCTGTTGCAACAGGGTGTTTCCCTCACTAGCAAGAGAGAGGAAAGACCCAGAACAATGGCCTGCAAGACCTTATAAAAACTTTTGAAATTCCCCTCCTCCAGGTCAAGCCCACCCCCAGAAACATCATGCATACATTACAGAAAGGAGGGGTTGACATCATGCATACATTACAGAAGGGGTTGACATCATGCATACATTACAGAAAGGAGGGGTTGAGGGAGGAGTTGTGGTGGTAACCTGAGTGTCCAGTCACCTGGCTGGTTCCTCCTTTCCCCCTCCCCATGAGTACTTTCCAGGTGACAATGGGGAGTTTGCAGTTTCCTGCCCCCAGAGGGAAAATCTGATCATTGTCCTTTGTTTCAGCCTGTGGTGAATCCACTGTTCTTTGTGATTTTTGATTGTCTTCTGTCTGGGATTATCAGGGTTGACATAGCAACTGGGCAGGGCTCCTGTGGATGTGCTGGTATGCTGAAGAGATTATGGCTGACCAGAAACCAAGCACCCCCCTTTGATCCTTTGATAGTCTTTGTCACATGGAGTAAAAAATGGAACAGTGCAAATCCGATGTATGGTTGATTTTCTATGAATTTATAACAGAAATGTGGCTTATGTAGTGTGTGAGTGTGAGTGTGTGTGAAGTTTGTGCAAACAGAATGATTGGGGTGGGGGGGTTCCTGCTACAGGGAGAAAAAGGGTAAAGGTAAAGGACCCCTGGACAGTTAAGTCCAGACAAAGGTGACTATGGGTTGCTGCTCTCATCTCGCTTTCAGGCTGAGGGAGCCAGCGTTTGTGTGCTGCTGCTGCCATCCCTGGTCTCTGAGCTGCCCCACCTGCCCCAAGGAGAGGTGCCTCCTCACACTGCCCCACAGGGGCCTGGGACTTCTGTATCCATTCACAACAGCAAGGGCTGGTGGACTGGCTGGTTGGGCTCCCTCACCCACTTGCTTGCTTACTCTGAGGCCACCTCAGCTCCTGGCTCCCAGCACCCCCTGGCCAGCCCCAGAGGCACCATTAGCCTGTGGATCTTGTAGCCACGGCTGCTGCAACAAACAGCTATGCAAGCCTTTGGGAGGCAGAGATGCGAGAGGGCATCCGAGGAGGAAGAGAAGGACAGATAGACAGAGCCCAGTGTTGCCCGGGAAACCCGACCATCCTTCAAGGCACCCCAGGGTGCCACAGCACACTGGTTGAAAACCATTGATCTTAGGGCATTGAGGTGTCCCCAAAAGTCATACCCATGTTGAGAGAATTCACTTGCACAGGGCAGTAGGATTCTTCTCCAGGGATTTGGCTCCTGTTGAACCCTGGACAAAGGGACCAGATTGGCTACTCACCTGTCCACCTGGATGAATGGATGATGTATCTGCTGGTGTGGCAACTCACGCTTCTCCTGAGACAAAAACAAACAGTTCTGAGTCACTTATATCCCCTCGAGAGTTTAGTGAGAGTCTAGTGGGTTTGCATTTGCATAGATAGGAGGGAGCACAAAAGGACACAATTGTCTTTTGTTTAAGGGCAAACATGACCCAGAAATAAAGAAACATTTTGCTTGTAGTGGAACAATAGTGTGCTTCAAACGAGTTTTATGTTGTACAAACACGAGTGTATGAATAACGTTCCCTGTTTAGGGAAGTTTTTAATGACTGATGTTTTAATGTATTTTTAATCTTTTGTTGGAAACCGCCCAGAGTGGCTCGGGAAACCCAGACAGATAATTAATTATTATTATTATTATTATTATTATTATTATTATTATTATTATTATTACTCATAGTTTCCTGAAATGTGGCCTGAAAAACCTTTGGTTCGTCTCAATGGTAGGCAATTAACTGAGTGAGTGGATGACTCAGACTTGTCCCAACCACTCACATCAAAGTCCCGTTGAAATAATTTGCCTAATAAAATTTTACCTGGGGCTTTCCCTGAAAACATACCAGACTATTCAAACATGCCTCACCAAGAGAAAGAGGGAGAGGAGAGGAGAGACCACTCACCTTAATTCTCACTGTTCTCTGATGCCCACACCAGATCACTGAAGTAAGCAAGCTGAACCCCAGCCTGCAGAAAGAGGCAAATAAACAAACCAATAAATCCTTAGGGCATGTAGCAACTCCCCTATCATAGAATCACAGAATTGTAGAGTCAGAAGGGGTCATCTAGTCCAACCCCCTGCAATGCAGGAATCTCAGCTAAAGCATCCAGGACAACTGGCCATCCAGCCTCTGCTTCAAAACCTCCAAGGAAGGAGAGTTCACCAGCTCTCATGGGAGTCTGTTCCACTGCTGAACGGCTCTTACTGTCAGAAAATTATTCCTGATGTTTACAGTGGTACCTCAGGTTAAGTACTTAATTGGTTCCGGAAGTCTGTTCTTAACCTGAAGCGGACTTTCCCATCGAAAGTAATGGAAAGTGGGTTGATCCGTTCCAGATAATGAACCCCCCCCCAAAAAAAACAGCAATTTAACACTAATTTAATGCCCAATGAGACCATTGTGGTGTAGTGCCAGTGTGGTGTAGTGGTTAAGAGTGGTAGTCACGTAATCTGGGAAACCGGGTTCGTGTCTCCGCTCCTCCACATGCAGCTGCTGGGTGACCTTGGGCCAGTCACACTTCTGTGAAGTCTCTCAGCCCCACTCACCTCACAGAGTGTTTGTTGTGGGGGAGGAAGGGAAAGGAGAATGTGAGCCGCTTGGAGACTCCTTAAAGGGAGTGAAAGGCGGGATATCAAATCCAAACTCTTCTTCTTCTTCTTCATTGACCCATAAAATGAAGGCAATAATCAATGTGCTGTACTATAAAATAAATAAGACAGTATTTTACATGAAAAAAATAACATTTATTTCTTTTCTTACATGCACTCATTGTTTGGAGGGGACTCAGGGTCCTCTTCTACAATCACAATCGGCTTGGTTCCCAGCATTCACGGAGGCCTCAGAGAGCTCAGTAGGCCCTGTGGATGTCCGGGTTTGCTGCCAGGCGGCGGCAGCCTCTGAGAGCTTGGACAACTTACTTCCGGGTTACAATCGTAAGGTGAAGCGTTTGTAACCAGAGGTACCACTGTCATTGGAATCTCCTTTCTTGTAACTGGAAGCCATTGGATCAAGTCCTCCCTTCCAGAGCAGGAGAAAACAAGCTTGTTCCCTTTTCCACACGACAGCCCTTTCCCACACAAAACATACCCAGCTCCTTCGACCATTCCTCATAAGGCTCAGCTTCCAGATCCCCTATGACAAAAGGGAGAAATATTCAGGACTTTTCACTTTAGAGAACAGGCGAGTAATGATGTGATCGAAGTTCATGAAATTACACAGGGCATTGAGAGAGCGAATCGGGGAAAGTTTCCCCCCTCTCTCATGACATTAGAACTCATGAGCGTCCAACAGAGCTGAATCTTGGAAGGGGTATTGATGGCTACTAGCCATGAAGACTATGTTCTGCCCCACAGCTCCTTCCAAATCCCAGCTGCTGGAAACCACAGGAGGAGAGAGCGTTGCTCTGGTGCTCAGAACCTGATGGGACGTTGGCTTGATCCAGCCGGCTCTTCTTACCAAGCCTGCCCCCCAACCCCATCACCAGTCAGCAGCACCCTCACCCCACCCCTCTTGGAGACCTGAGCTCTGCGCTACAGCTCCCAACATCCCCTCTCTTATATATTTATTTTATACCAGGAAGTGTTTTAATTTGTTAATCCTTTGTTGCTCTGATGAGTGGTTTTGAGCTCACCCTGGTTGTTAGAAAAGGGCATGGAGGAGTCAGCTGATCTTGGAGGCTTCTGTGCTTGATTCTTATTTTTATGTTGGAGGCTGAATACTGACAAGACAGAAGTACTGTTTCTGGGGGACGGGAGGCGGGCGGGTGTGGAGGACTCCCTGGTCCTGAATGGGGTAACTGTGCCCCTAAAGAACCAGGTGCGCAGCCTGGGAGTCATTCTGGACTCACAGCTGTCCATGGAGGTGCAGGTCAATTCTGTGTACAGGGCAGCTGTTTATCAGCTCCATCTGGTACGCAGGCTGAGACCCTACCTGTCCATGGACTGTCTCGCCAGAGTGGTGCATGCTCTAGTTATCTCTCGCTTGGGCTACTGCAATGCGCTCTATATCTTTGTATTTTAGTGTTTTGTTGGAAGCTGCCCAGAGTGGCTGGGGAGGCCCAGCCAGATGGGTGGGGTATAAATAATAAATAATAACAATTCATTATTATTATTATTATTATTATTATTATTATTATTATTATTATTATTATTATTTTGGAGGAACTGAACACAGAGGAAGTGGATAATCGCTTTCCTGGGCACAAATCACCCTGTGTCTGATATAAGCCAACCTGTTCAAGATCAGCCAAGCCAGTTGCTATATAAATGATTAAGGCAAATCTGCTCATTAGTCAGTCAGTGAATCCATCTGTGAGTCAGAGTCTGGGTTATGTCTTGGATTGCTGGAGCAACAGAAATGCTTTCTACTTGTATACACAGTGAGGGGGGAAAGTATTTGATCCCCTGCTAAATTTGCCTGTTTGCCCTCTGACGAAGAAATGACCAGTCCATAATTTTAATGGTAGGTTTACTGTAGCTGTGAGAGACAGAATAACAACAGGAAACCCCCACCCCCAGAAACCCCCCAGAGGGCAAACAGACAAGTTTAGCAGGGGATCAAATACATTTCCCCCCTCACTGTATTAGGTGTTGACCCTTAAAATGGGGAAACATTCCATGCCCAGACTTATGGTTAACTTTATGACAAAGTATGTATTTTCAGCTAATGCTAGGGATTAACTTGTGCAGATACCAGATGCTAATGAAGATTATTAGTTCAGGTACATGGCTTAAAACACGTTTCTGTGGAGATGGCTGTGTGGAATGCTAATACAACAGGATGATAAAATGAATTCATAGATATTGTGAACAGTCAAATGGCATACAAGAAGTAGCATCATTCCTTCCCAATCCCCTTTTGCATTCTCCAATGTAGCTTCTATAAAAAAAACCTATAGAAATGACCAGTACCTAGGTGATTGAGAATTGAGATTGTGCCGTGCATGTTATCTACAAAATGATCGAAAGACTCCCTTATGACATGTGTGATGGAAACGGGGTTGGATGAAGCAGATGGGCCTGCCCTTGCCACTGCTTGTCCACCGGGTTTCTCATACGCACAGCAGCCCAGGTCATACGGGCGGGGAAGGGGGGGGGTTACAGTGATTTTCAGGAAGTCACTAGTTTATAGTTAAAGCTATGGTTTTCCCAGTAGTGATGTATGGAAGTGAGAGCTGGACCATAAAGAAGGCTGATCGCCGAAGAATGGATGCTTTTGAATTCTGGTGCTGGAGACTTAAGAGTCCTATGGACTGCAAGAAGATCAAACCTCTCCATTCTTAAGGAAATCAGCCCTGAGTGCTCACTGGAAGGACAGATCGTGAAGCTGAGGCTCCAAGACTTTGGCCACCTCATGAGAAGAGAAGACTCCCTGGAAAAGACCCTGATGTTGGGAAAGATGGAGGGCACAAGGAGAAGGGGACGACAGAGGACGAGATGGTGGGACAGTGTTCTTGAAGCTACCAGCATGAGTTTGACCAAACTGCAGGAGGCAGTGGAAGACAGGAGTACCTGGCGTGCTCTGGTCCATTGGGTCGGACACGACTAAAGGACTAAACAACAACAAAAACAACAAGTTTATACCGGGCATCCTATTGGGAAGACCCAGTTTTCAGATTGCATGTTCTGGAAGTTGGGCAATAGAAGCAGTACAGGATGCCTTCTGGTGTACCGACCTCCCCATTGCACCAAGGATTTCCTGGCCAAGCTGCTTCAGGTCGTGGAGGATGTGCTCCTGGAAACACCTAGTTTGGTTGTCCTAGGGGATTTTAACATCCATGCTATCACTTCCCTGGTGGACTCCCAGGCTGCAGATCTGGTTCTTCAGGGGCACCTGGACATTTAGGGGCACAGTTACCCCATTCAGGACCAGGGAGTCACCCCCACACTCCAGTCCCCTGTCCCCCCCCCAGAAACAGTACTTCTGTCTTGTCGTGATTCAGCATCAATCTGTTAGCCTCCATCCATCCTCCAACCACCTCCAGACACTCACACAGGACCTTCCCCGCCTTCACTGGTTCCGATTTAAAGGAGAGATAGAGCTGGGTATCATCTGCATACTGATGAACACCCAGCCCAAACCCCCTGATGATCTCTCCCAGCAGCTTCATATAGATGTTAAAAAGCATGGGCGAGAGGATGGAGCCCTGAGGCACCCCACAAGTGAGAGCCCAGGGGTCCGAACACTCATCCCCCCAACACCACTTTCTGGACACAGCCCAGGAGGAAGGAGCGGAACCACTGTATAACAGTGCCCCCAGCTCCTCTAGACAGTCCAGAAGGATGTCATGGTTTATGGTATCAAAGGCCACTGAGAGATCCAGCAGAACTAGGAAACAGCTTTCATCTTTGTCCTTAGCCCACCAGAGATCATTGACCAGTGCGACCAAGGCAGTTTCAGTCCCATGGTGAGGCCTGAATCCCGACTGGAAGGGATTCAAATGGTCCACATTCTCCAGGTCCATGCCTGGAGTTGTTCCACAACCACTCGGCACAGTATACCTGAAGGAGCGTCTCCACCCCCATCGTTCAGCCCGGACACCAAGGTCCAGCTCCAAGGGCCTTCTGGCAGTTTCCTCCCTGTGAGAAGTGAGGTTGCAGGGAACCAGGCAGAGGGCCTTCTCGGTAGTGGTGCCTGCCCTGTGGAACACCCTCCCATCAGATGTCAAAGAAATAGACAACTATCTGACTTTTAGAAGACATCTGAAGGCAGCCCTATTTAGGGAAGTTTTTAATGTCTGATGTTTTATTGTATTTTAATACAACCCCCAGATGGGCGGGGTATAAATAATAAATAACAAAGGTTGTGCATATGAGAATTTCTAGTTTGGAAAAAAAGGCAAATAAGAGGTAACAGGATAGAAATTTGTAAAACTATGAATGCTAAAGAGAAAGTGGATAGAGAACAGCTTTTCTGCCTTTCTACTAAAACTAGAATGCCTGGTATCAAACAAAACCGAATGTTGGAAGACCAAAGGCAGACAAAGGCAAGTGTTGTTGCTGAAGGCACGGCTCATTAATTTTGATTTACTGTATTGCCTCTGTTGCTTGCCTGCTACTTCTCGTAACTTGGGTGTCCAGAACTGTCATGTCTTGAATGGTTATGCCATGGAAACATAGACAGAGCCCCAGTGCAAATATCTGGTCAGAGGTCTCAATAGTGAAGTAGAAGAAGAAAACCACCACAAAGCCAGCAACAGCACAAAGTACTGTGTTGTTCCTCCAACACAAGGAACAAGGCAATGACTTCTTGATTCTCGTTATCCCTGGGCTGTGGTGGTTGGGTTGCCAAGGGTTATTAGAAAAAAGTCTATGCAATCAAATCAAATAAATGAATTGAACCCCACCCTATCTCCCTGGGCTAATGACCTCTTGACACCTTCATTTATCATCTGTCAGGCTCATGAAAAGACACCCAATGGCTCATCACCCAACCCTGTTTGCTTTGTGGTCAGTTGTGTAGGGTTTGTTGGCTTCACCTTTGTCTCCCTACTGCATTGTCCTGGTCCTATAAATATGCTCAGGGGTGGACAGCACCTTGCACAGGCTGCAAGAATCGCCCTCGACTCCAAATCAGCCACAGCAAGACAGTAGGAGAGAAGGACGCAGGTGAGACCCATCTATCCCTTTGCCTTTGCAACCCTCAAAACAGTCTTGCGTTTCCTAGCAGAGAAACGGTTCGAGAAAACAGGTCAGCACCGCCACAGACTCTGGGGAGAAAAGGATTCTCCACTGGCCTAGAATGTATTTTACTGGAAGGAAGAGCAAGCCAATAAGGGAAAGGGCACCCCTTCTGGGCCAGCAGGAACGGGGCAGGACTGGGAATGTAAGATAGCAGCGATTTCCATTACAGCCTGCATTCCTTGCAAGCAGACTTGTTTCCATTCTGCTGCAGTTCCGTCTCAGTATTTGTCGTACCTCTTGCTGTCCGCTGTTTAGCGTCAGCTGTGTAACTATTTATGCAACTTATATCCATGCCAATGTAAAGGAAACATCAAAACAATGTAAAAGGAAAAAAGGAAAACCTCACAAACATCGTTTCATATCATTTGTGAACTTAAAAAAATTTACTGCGATGTGGACTAATATCGATCACATTTGCTTTACTGGTTGCTGTTCCTGACCACAGATGATCTCAGGAGCTGAAGCAATTTCCGATTCCTTTTCTGTATTGGGCAGAGTTCTCCGGCATCACTGGGCAGGGCTTGGGGGTGGCAAAAAAAAGGTTGAAACACAAAGACTGAATCCCTGCAAGCAGGGGAGGATGAAGGGGGGCGGTGGGGGCAGTCCGCCCCAGGTGTCACCACTGAGGGGGGTGACAAAATGGCATGCGGCACTCACCGGAGGGCTTGCAGTGCGCCTGAGCCACACATCTCTCCTGGGAGTGACATGGTGGCTTGGGCACCCACGGGCTCCGTGCTGCCCCAAACGGTCCGCCCACTGCCTCCCCCTCAGCTGTAGGGCTGCTGAATGGGAGGAGGCAGGCAGATTCTGATAGGTTTCTACTTATTGCCACTGTGCAGTGCTTGGAGTCACAAGACTCTGTTTACATTCCAGAGACTCCAGGCTGTTGGAAGTCTCACGGGAGACGGATGTTTATATTACTGGTTTCCTGTTCCTTTGTCCCAGTTGCCTCTCTGCTCTCACAGAGAGAGGATGTATTTTTCTTTTCTGTCTGCGTAGTTAGAAAATAAAACTCTTAGCATGTAGCTCATATTTCTCGTCCTTCCACATGCTGCTGTATACTCTGCGTAATGGGAGAACGTGCCTGGAGCCTCATCAAAGGCTCAGGTCGTTAATCAACGTCGGAGGGCTCGACCGGAGGAATAGCTCAGCCGAACGCAAGTCTGACAGATTCATCGGAGGCCCCATGGAACATCCTGCCCTGGCTCGCCCAGTCCCATGGGCAGCTGGCCCCACCCCTGTGTGCAGGGCATGAGCACCACCCCAGGTGCCCAATCGGCTTGCTCTGCCACTGCCTGCAAAGGCTTGTATGATCCCACACTGAGCCCGATAACCTCAGTGCGGAGCTAAGGCACAGGGTAAGCCGACCATTTTGGGCTGTTCCACTGGGGAGAAAGACGCATAACTGTGGCTGCTCCCTCTTCTCTGGAAACACAAGAAGTGGTTGTTGTTCCCCAGGTCTCTCTCTGTCCCCTGAAAGGTAGAAAAGAGAGGCAAAAAGGGGAGGAAAGAGGCAGTCCGTATATTAGCAAAGGCGGGAATTAATTTTAGGTGTTCCAGAAACAGAAACCAAACTGGGTGACTTTTCCCAGTAGATGTTCTCTTGTGGAATAAAGTACCATATTCAGGGGGTGTAAAAGCCTCTTCTTCCAGTTTAGGGTCCTGGTGTTCAAAATGGTATTGCCCACAAAAGCACCTGGAGATTTTTCTTACAAACTGCAACACAGCTAACTTTGCTTTCCGTATGACTTGGAAAATACTGAACCTGGCTGCAGCAATATTTGATGTTGTCAAAGGAGATGAGATAGTTTGGGTCTTATAAGCAACTTAGCATTGCCTGTTTTTTGAATTTTGAATGATCACAAGCTCAAAGCCCCAAAAATACACACACACACCCTGAGCCACACAATGGACCCATCGTTTCTTGAAATGCCAGGCCCTTAGCTGGGATGAATGTTGCTGACACTTTCTTTTCCCAGGAGAACCAGAAGATGGGGCAAGTTGTCTACCTTGGACTCTGCCTGTTGGGCTGCCTGATCCTGAACCCTTTGGCAGAAGGTGAGCATTAGTAGAAGGGGAATAAGTGTTGGTGCTGACCTTGAAAGCCCTAAGCAGGCTTGGTCCAGTATACCTGAAGGAGCATCTCCACCCCCATCGTTGAGCCGAGACACTGAGGTCCAGCTCCGAGGGCCTTCTGGTGGTTCCCTCGCTGCGAGAAGCCAAGTTACAGGGAACCAGGCAGAGGGCCTTCTCAGTGGTGGTGCCCGCCCTGTGGAACACCCTCCCACCAGATGTTAAAGAGGAAAAAAAACTACCAAACTTTTAGAAGACATCTAAAAGCAGCCCTGTTTAGGAAAGCTTTTAATGTTTAATAGGTTACTGTATTTTAGTGTTTTGTTGGAAGCCGCCCAGAATGGCTGGGGGGACCCAGGGAGACGGGCGGGGTATAAATAAATTATGATTATGATTATGATTATGATTATGATTATGATTATGATTATGATTATGATTATGATTATGATTATGATTATGATTATGATTATGATTATGATTATGATTATTATATCACAAATCAGATGTGGAAAAGCCCCTGCTGGAGCTGCATAGACAACACTGTGCTGCAACCATTTTGGCAATAACTTTTGGGTTCCCATAAAGAGGGGTGTCAGCAGGTGGCAGGTCAAGGGGGAAAGATTAGTTTGGAAAGAGCCAGAAGTTACCTCCCAATTCCTAACGCCAGGGCTTCCTTGAGGGGCTCCATCTGTCAAGGAAAGGGTTGGTGGTCTGGGGCATCTATTCCATTCTCAATCCAATTCCTCACAGGTGCCGCCAATCGCACCCAGAGCGCTCGCGCTCACTGCCCTGCAGGAGGTATCTTCTACAGAAAGTACTGCTACCAGTATTTTAGCTCCAGCCGCTCGTGGGATGATGCCGAGGTAAGTTGGGGGAATGAGAAGAAATAAGAAAGTTACTAAGAACTTTACATAGCAAAAGACCAGAAACATACCTTTTGGGAATATTGAATAGTGATATTTCTAGAGAAAATACTAAATTATTTCTGTGGCAAGAATCCTGGTGGCTAAGTACTGGAAGGGTAACTAGGTACTGACCAAAGAGGAATGGTTATTTAAATTATGTGAATATTTGGAACTGGCCAAATTGACGGACGTAACAAGACTAAAGCCAGTGATTACAGTCAAGAAGGAATGGAAGTGCTTGAATGATTATTTAGAAAGACAAGGTTCTAATGTAAAAATTTGGCTGTGTCTAGAATGACCTCATGAATGTAAAAGGGAAAACATACATATATGCATATCTATATATTAAGATGAAATAATACTGAAATACTGATAAAATATTAAATGTGAAAGGAAATGTTGTGAGAGTGATGGAAGTCTATTACTACTATTATTTTGTAAAATAGTGTTTATTGTATTGAAATATTATACTTTTTTAAAAAAATATTTATTAATATTTTCAAAATATTACAAAATAGAGAAAGAAAAAAGAAAAATGAGAAATAAAAATAGTTAAAAACAATTCAGTCTTTCAATCACTTATCTTTCATTTGCTTATTTCCCGGACCTCCTCATGCCTCCCTTTTCTGTATTCGAGTTCAGTTTGTTAGTTAAGCAAATCCCTCCCCTCTTTGTTTACCCTAGTCTTCAATCTTAGAGTATTGTAACATTAGATTTTTGCCTAATAATAGTCCATTTTTTCATATTCCCTTATAACATTACAGCTGAAAACCACTTAGTTTCTATCCAACATCATTCTAACATTCATTAATTTTACAATATTTCTGTAAATAGTCTTTGAACTTTTTCCAATCTTCTTCCACCGACTCTTCTCCCTGGTCTCGAATTCTGCCAGTCATTTCTGCCAGTTCCATGTAGTCTATCACCTTCATCTGCCATTCTTCCAAAGTGGGTAGATCTTGTGTCTTCCAATACTTTGCAATAAGTATTCTTGCTGGCATACATAAAGAAAGTTCATAGAATCATAGAATCATAGAGTTGGAAGAGACCACAAGGGCCATCGAGTCCAACCCCCTGCCAAGCAGGAAACACCATCAGAGCACTCCTGACATATGGTTGTCAAGCCTCTGCTTAAAGACCTCCAAAGGAGGAGACTCCACCACACTCCTTGGCAGCAAATTCCACTGTCGAACAGCTCTTACTGTCAGGAAGTTCTTCCTAATGTTTAGGTGGAATCTTCTTTCTTGTAGTTTGGATCCATTGCTCCGTGTCCGCTTCTCTGGAGCAGCAGAAAACAACCTTTCTCCCTCCTCTATGTGACATCCTTTTATATATTTGAACATGGCTATCATATCACCCCTTAACCTCCTCTTCTCCAGGCTAAACATGCCCAGCTCCCTTAACCGTTCCTCATAAGGCATCGTTTCCAGGCCTTTGACCATTTTGGTTGCCCTCCTCTGGACACGTTCCAGTTTGTCAGTGTCCTTCTTGAATTGTGGTGCCCAGAACTGGACACAGTACTCCAGGTGAGGTCTGACCAGAGCAGAATACAGTGGCATTATTACTTCCCTTGATCTAGATGCTATACTCCTATTGATGCAGCCCAGAATTGCATTGGCTTTTTTAGCTGCCGCGTCACACTGTTGGCTCATGTCAAGTTTGTGGTCAACCAAGACTCCTAGATCCTTTTCACATGTACTGCTCTCAAGCCAGGTGTCACCCATCTTGTATTTGTGCCTCTCATTTTTTTTGCCCAAGTGCAATACTTTATATTTCTCCCTGTTAAAATTCATCTTGTTTGTTTTGGCCCAGTTCTCTAATCTGTCAAGGTCATTTTGAAGTGTGATCCTGTCCTCTGGGGTGTTAGCCACCCCTCCCAGTTTGGTGTCATCTGCAAATTTGATCAGGAAGCCCTTGAGTCCATCATCCAAGTCATTGATAAAGATGTTGAATAAGACCGGGCCCAAGACAGAACCCTGTGGCACCCCACTAGTCACTCTTCTCCAGGATGAAGAGGAACCATTGATGAGCACTCTTTGGGTTTGGTCAGTCAGCCAGTTACAAATCCACTGAGTGGTAGCATAGTCAAGACCGCATTTTACCAATTTCTTTACAAGAATATCATGGGGCACCTTGTCAAATGCCTTGCTGAAATCAAGGTAGGCTACATCCACTGCGTTCCCTTCATCTACCAGGCTTGTAATTCTGTCAAAAAATGAGATCAGGTTAGTCTGACATGACTTATTTTTCAGAAATCCATGCTGACTATTGGTGATCACAGCATTCCTTTCTAGGTGCGCACAGACTGTTTGCTTAATGATCTGCTCCAGAATCTTCCCTGGTATTGATGTCAGACTGACTGGGCGGTAATTATTTGGGTCCTCTCTTTTCCCCTTTTTGAAAATAGGGACAACATTTGCCCTCCTCCAGTCTGCCGGGACTTCGCCTGTTCTCCAGGAATTCTCAAAGATGACTGCCAGTGGTTCTGAGATCACATCTGACAGTTCTTTTAATACTCTTGGATGCAGTTCATCTGGCCCTGGAGACTTGAATACATCTAAACTGGCCAAGTATTCTTGTACTATCTGCTTAGTTATTCTGGGCTGTGTTTCCTTTGCTGAATCATTTGCTCCAAATTCTTTAGGTCGGGCCTTGTTTTCCTTATCGGAGAAGACTGAGGCAAAGAAGGCATTGAGGAGTTCAGCCCTTTCTGTGTCCCCTGTTTGCATTTCACCATCTTCTCCTCTGAGTGACCCCACTGTTTCTTTGTTCTTCCTTTTGCTACGAACATACCCATAAAAGCCTTTTTTGTTGCTTTTAACCTCTCTAGCAAGCCTGAGTTCATTCTGTGCTTTAGCTTTTCTGACTTTGTGTCTACACGTGCTGGCTATTTGTTTGAATTCCTCTTTGGTGGTTTCCCCCCTTTTCCATTTTTTGTACACATCCTCTTTTAATCTTAACTCAGTTAAAAGTTCTTTAGATAGCCACCCTGGCTTCTTTAGGCACCTTCCATGTTTCCATCTCATTGGTATTGCCTGACGTTGTGCTTTTAGTATCTCCCTCTTAACAAACTCCCAGCCATCATGAACTCCCTTTCCTTTTAGTATTACTGTCCATGGGATCCCACCCAGCACTTCCCTAAGTTTTATGAAGTCGGCTTTCTTAAAGTCAAGAAATTGAGTCCTAGTATGCCTGGCTGCTCCTTTCCGCTGTATAGTAAACTTCAGAAGAGCATGATCACTCGCGCCTAATGATCCTTCCACTTCTACCCCACTAACCAGATCATCAACATTGGTTAGGACCAGATCTAAAATGGCTGTTCCTCTTGTTGCTTCTCCCACTTTCTGGACAATGAAGTTGTCTGCAAGGCCAGTAAGGAATCTGTTTGACCTTATGCTCTTGGCTGAGTTTGACATCCAACAAATATCCGGGTAATTGAAGTCCCCCATTACTACTATCTCCCTTCCTTTTGCATGCTTGGCCATCTGTTCCAGGAAGGCATCATCTATGTCCTCCGTTTGGCTTGGGGATCTATAGTAAACTCCCACAATGAGGTCCCTGTTATTCTTCTCTCCCTTAATTTTGACCCAAATGCTCTCACTTTGGCTTTGAGGTTCGGAATCTTGGATCTCTTCACAGGTATACACATCCCTGACATATAACGCCACTCCTCCTCCTTTCTTGTCTGGTCTGTTTCTCTGAAATAGATTGTATCCCTCCATTATTACATTCCAATCGTGGGACTTATCCCACCAGGTTTCAGTGATGCCTATTATGTCATATTTAGTTTGCTGTACCAAGAGCTCAAGCTCATCTTGTTTATTTCCCATGCTTTGCGCATTAGTGTACAGACATTGAAGTCCATTAATCATTCCCCCGTGTCTCTTATTTAAGGATTTTTTCCTCCCACCACTAGGTCTGCGTGCTGTTTGCTCCATTTGGTCTATGACATTTCGATGATCATCTTCATCAATTGATAGGTTCCTACCTTCAGGAGCACTGTCTCCCTCCCCCACAGTTCTATCCTTCTTTGGCACCAACTGGCCAACTATGCCCAGGAGAAAGGCCTCTGGTTTCTTCAAGAAGGTATATTTAAATACCTTTTTCAATTCATTATAGATCATCTCCCAGAAAGCCTTAATCCTTGGGCACGTCCACCAAAGATGAAAGAATGTACCTTCAGTTTCTTTACATTTCCAGCATTAATTATCGGGCAAATGATAGATTTTTGCAAGCTTGACTTGTACCACCTGTATATCATTTTCATAATATTCTCTCTTAGGGCATTGCATGCCGTAAACTTCATACCTGTGGTCCATAACTGTTCCCAGTCAGCCATCATTATGTTGTGTCCGACATCTTGTGCCCATTTAATCATAGCAGATTTCACCATTTCATCCTGTGTATTCCATTTCAACAGCAAGTTATACATCTTTGACAAAATCTTAGTTTTGGGTTGTAGCAATTCTGTTTCTAATTTTGATTTTTCCACCTGGAAGCCAATTTTCTTGTCCAAATTATATGCCTCCATTATCTGATAATAATGAAGCCAGTCTCGCACTTTGTTTTTTAATTTCTCAAAACTCTGCAATTTCAGTCTATCTCCCTCTTGTTCCAAAATTTCCCAATATTTCGGCCATCTGACCTCCATATTGAGCTTTTTCTGAGCTTTCGCTTCCATCGGTGACAGCCACCTTGGGGTTTTGTTTTCCAATAAGTCCTTATATCTTATCCAAACATTTAACAATGCTTTCCTAACAATATGGTTTTTAAATGCTTTATGTGGTTTAACCTTGTCATACCACAAATATGCATGCCACCCAAAAACATTATTGAAACCTTCTAAATCCAAAATGTCTGTGTTCTCAAGAAGCAGCCATTTTTTCAGCCAGCAGAATGCTGCTGATTCATAATAAAGTTTAAGGTCTGGCAGGGCAAATCCGCCTCTTTCCTTTGCATCCGTTAATATTTTAAATTTTATCCTGGGCTTCTTGCCCTGCCAGACAAATCTAGAAATGTCTCTCTGCCACTTCTTGAAACAGTCCATCTTGTCCAAGATTTGCAATGATTGAAACAAAAATAACATTCTTGGCAATACATTTATCTTTATCACTTCAATTCGACCCAACAAGGAAAGCTTCAAGTTTGACCATATCTCTAAATCCTTTTTCACTTCTGACCAACATTTCTCATAATTGTCTTTAAATAGGTTTAAGTTCTTAGCGGTCATATTAACCCCCAGGTATTTTACTTTCTTAACCAGTGTTTAACCTGTCTCCTTCTGAAACCTCTCTTTCTCAATCGGTGTTAAATTTTTCTCAAGCACCTTAGTTTTTAACTTGTTCAACTTAAATCCTGCCACATGACCAAATTCTTGAATCAATTCTAATACTCTTTTAGTAGTAGATTCTGGCTCCTGTAACGTCAATACTAAATCATCTGCAAAAGCTTTCAATTTGTACTGTTTGGCTCCGACCTGTATACCTTTAATCAGACGGTCCCTTCTGATCATATTTAGCAGAACCTCCAGGACCGAAATAAAAAGCAAAGGGGAAATTGGGCAGCCTTGTCGTGTCCCTTTCTCTATCTTAAATTCCTCTGTCACCACATTGTTAACTATTAGTTTAGCCTTTTGTTCTGAGTAAATTGCACTTATACCATTTTCAAACCCTTGACCAACCCCCATCCTCTGAAGATTTTTCTTCATGAAACTCCAAGAAATATTATCAAAGGCTTTCTCCGCATCTACAAAAATTAAAACAGCTTTAGTATTAATATTCACTTGCAACATCTCCAAAATGTTGATTATATTCCTCGTGTTGTCAGGCAAGTGTCTACCCGGGAGAAAGCCAGCTTGGTCTTTATATGTCTCCTCCACTAATACTTTTTTTAACCTTTTAGCCAAAATATTTGCAAAAAATTTATAATCCACATTAAGCAGGGATATGGGGCGGTAGTTCTTGAGTTGTGTCTTTTCAGACTCATTTTTCGGTATTAGTGTAATATAAGCTTCCTTCCACGACTCTGGCACTTTTTCCCCCTCCAAAATTTCATTGCAGACCTCCTTTAGTGGTTGAATTATCCAATCCTTCAAGGACCTATAATATTTTGAGGTTAAGCCATCAGGCCCTGGAGATTTGCCCAACTGCATGTTCTGGATGGCACCTTCCACCTCCTGTTCTGTTATTTTGTAATTCAACATTAACTTATTTTCTTGAGAGATTTTTTGAATTCCATTTGTTTTTAAAAATTGGTCTAAATCACACTCTTTCTGTGGCCCTTGTGTATATAACTGTTTAAAGTACCTCTGGAAGCATTTTCTAATTTCCACTGGATTCTAGATGTTCTTTCCTTCCACTTCCAAGTTGGTAATGGTGTTAAATTTTTGTCTTTTTTTCATTTGCCAAGCTAACAATTTTCCCCATTTATTGGCCGATTCAAATGTCCTTTGTCTCATCTGTTTAATTCTCCATTCTATTTCCTGATTCATCATCTTCATATATTGAACTTGGTATAACTTTATTTCTCTCAGAATCTATTGTGACTTTGGTTTCGCTCTCAGTTTCTTCTCACCCTCTTTTTTTTCCATTTTTTCCACCCTCTTTTATCTTTTTTCTCATTTTGAGTTCTCTTCTTTATTGCATTCTGTTGAATGAGAAACCCCCTCATAACTGCTTTACTTGCGTCCCAGATTACTTTTTTTTCTATGGTAGTGTTCATATTTATCTCAAAATAGTCTCTCAAGGTTTTTTGCGCCTTCTTGGTAACTTCTTGACAAGGTGTCATTCATCCTCCATCTGAAGGAACCGGCAGGTGTTAATTTCATCTCCATTTTCACAGCATTATGGTTGGAGCAAGTTTTAGGGCAAATATCCACTTTTCGAGTCTTAGGTGCCAGTCCTCTAGTTATCCAGATTTGGTCAATTCTTGTCCATGTCATTTTGGCTTCAGAGAAGAAGGTCCCCTCTCTGCCCAAGGGATTCTTTATTCTCCATATGTCAATCAAGTCCATATTGTCAGTCATCTCAAAAAAGGTTTTTGGTAGTCTGCCATCTTTGGTAACTACCTGTCTCTGTGACTTGTCCATATTTGTAGATACCACTCCATTCATATCTCCCATCATAATAATGTTGTAATCCATATAGTCTAACAATGTCTCATGCAACTTCTTAAAAAATTCAGATTTCCCCTCATTTGGTGCATATACTCCTACTATCAAGAATTTTTCTCCTTGTGTTCGGATTTCAATTGCCACATATCTTCCTTGGTCATCTATTAAAATAAATTTCGGTGATAGGCTCTCTTTCGCATAAATTACTACTCCTCTCTTTTTAACCTTGTCCGATGAAATAAATTCTTGGCCCAATCTTTTATTAATCAGTACTTTCCTATGAAGCCTTATCACATGTGTTTCCTGCAAGCAAATCAAGTCCAATTGTTCCTTTTTCAATAAATGAAAGACTTTTTTCCTTTTCTCCGGGGAGTTAAATCCATGAATATTCCAACTTAATAGTTGCAGGGACATGGTGTATTTATTTTACTTTTCCTCCAATTGCGCCAAGTAATTGTTCTTGTTCTGCCGGTGGTATCGCCTTCTCTAACTTGTCCAATCCCAAAGGTAGTGGTACTATGTCTTGTATTCCTGTTTTTAATGCTCTTGGCTCTTCTTCAGCTTCTTTTTGCAGGTCTTCTCCATGTTCTTTCAGAAATTTTTCTTTATCTTCCACTGATCTTATTTTGAACCTTTTCCCTTTAAAGGTAAAAGCTAGGCCTTGGGGGAATTCCCACCTGAAGATGGTTCTATTTCCTCTTAGCAGGGCCACTAGATCTCCATAGTTGGACCTAAGATCCAAAAGATGTTTAGGGATGTCCTTAAATATCTCCACTCTTGATTCACCTATTTCCAAGGTCTTCTGGAAGTGCAGACTTAATATTCTGTCTCTCTCCTCTCTTGATCGGAGGGTAATCAAACAGTCTCTCACCCTGTTCTTTCTCCCCCCTCTTCCAAGTCTGAAAGCACTTACTATCTTAAAATCTAACTTGTCTGAGTCTAAATTCCAAAAGTCTGCGAATTCCTGCGTAAGAAAATCAATCAAACTGTCTTTCTCAAGTTCAGGTACAGCCCCGATCCTTAGATTTATCTGTTTTTC
Organism: Podarcis bocagei; assembly: GCF_964188305.1. Taxonomy (NCBI): domain Eukaryota; kingdom Metazoa; phylum Chordata; class Lepidosauria; order Squamata; family Lacertidae; genus Podarcis; species Podarcis bocagei. The sequence goes on from NC_138135.1 coordinate 5,357,561, forward strand.
TTTTAATTCAATCATAGACAGCAATGACTTGTGGTCCTCAAGCTGTCTACAAATCGGTGGTATCTTTTCCTCTACAGCCAATGCTTTTTCCTTGGCTTCTTCAGCTGTTTTTCGATTCAAAGTAGATTCCTGCAGCAGTTTCTCAATAGATTCTGTATTTGAGTTCACCTTCTGCCCCAAGTTATTGATGCTTGACGTGTTTTGATCAATTGTAGTTGTCACTTCAGCAACTTGTTTGCTTAATTTTTCCAAAGATTCAAAAATTTTATCTAGTGCTGAAGCTAGACCCCCTTCAGATGCCATTCCTTTAGGTGTCACCTGGGCTGAATCTTCCCCTGGTGGGGCAGGGAGGCCGGACGCTGACGGTCTATGCTGCTGCAGTCTAATTTTACCCGATCTTGTTGTTTTTTCCTGAGTCGAGTCTGCCATAACACTTTATCTAAGGATCAAGGTCAATCCCATGGTTACTTGTTTTGTAGTGGAAAATTCCCCTTGGCCAGTTTAAAGTGGAAAATTCCCTGGCCAATTGTGGCAATTTCAAAGTTCCTCTAGGGGGACACAGTAGCAGTCCAGACTTGTAACAATAAAGTAGCTTTTCCAACTTTCAGAAATCCCCCCTTTAACCAAAAAAAAAGCAACAGTTTCAGGTCCGGAGAGACCCTTCAGAGCTAAAGTATCTCTCTTACAGAGTTAGCTGTCAAGTAGTTGCATTATCCTTTAACGAAATATTATACTTTTCTTTATTCTTTTACTGTCTACTTTTCTTTGCATTTCTCCCCTTTTTCTTCTTTATTTCCCCCCCCTTTATATTGTTCTTTATGCATGGTTTGGTATTGATGTATTTACTTTCCAATAATAAAAAAAGGAGTTGTGAAAACAGAGAGAGAGAGAGAGAGAGAGAGAGAGAGAGAGAGAGAGAGAGAAGAGCAAGGGCCGACTCCTTGGGAATCCTGGCTCTGGGCAGCATCTCACTGGTTTCCCCTTTCTTCTCTTTGCAGGTCAGCTGCCAGATGAGACATGGGTTCCAGCTGGCCTCCATTCTTTCTGCAAGGGAAGCAAATGTGGTTTACAGTTACCTGCGAAAATATGGCCCTAGCAACGTCTGGATCGGCCTGGCAGCTGACCGTCGTACCTCGGTAGGTGCCTTTAGGACTCTCTGAAGATGCTGACTGTACGAGATCCTCAGCTTCCTTGAGGTCCTTCAGCTGTAGCTCACCGGCTCTCACTTCCCTCTGAAACCACTTTCTTCCTCAAATGTCAAATCCCATTTGGAGACGGGATTATTTCTCAGAGTGGCTCTGTGGGAGGTTCTGAAACTCCAGCTCCAGATCCTCATTGCCTTTCCTCCTTCCCAACTCTCATTGCGCTATCTATAAAGTCACAGATTATGCCCAACACCGTACTAATTGTCAGTCCCCTTTCACTTTTATGGCTCCAGCCGCTGGAGACTCAAACCAACCCCTTGGCCTTGTCAGTTGTGCTGATTCCCCAGCTGTGTCCTCTCTGGGGATGTGGGGAGCAATGGGCTTGCATTACCCTTTTATCACAGGACCTTCCTTTCTCCTTCTCTCTCTCCAGAATATGATCTGGGAATGGAGCGATGGATCTGTCTTCTCTCAACCCCTCTGGGACGGCCGGAGAATCAGCAACTCAGTCTCTTCAGACGAATGTGTCTCCATTTCTTATTCAGGTATGCAGGAACAGAGACTGGGGAAGGAAACCCCATTCCATTCAAGGAATTGAGGGGAACTAAAACAAAGCCATCCTCAGAAACTCTGAATGTTGCAATGCAGTTCTCCAACCAAGTATGCGCAAAAACACATATACTTCCAGTGTGCTTTAAAATGCTAACATCCGCAAAAGTAACATGCAAAAGTTCCTTGTATTGGGGGAAATTGCTTTGCAAAAACATGCCGATTGTTTGAAAATGGCCTTAAAATGCTGATGGATGATCAGGAGGAGCTAAAATATGGTAACCAAACCCACCAAGAATCACAAACTGATGTGGAAATATAGAGAACTCAAGAATGGGGAAATGGGAAACTGACAAAAAATGAAAAGGACAGACTTACTTATTCCTGTGCAGAAAGGACTTGACAAGGAAACTGAGGACAGGGAGAGATGGGGCCCCAGAGAGAGAACCCCACTATTTTCCTCTTTATACTTGGCACTTCGTATCACCTGGGCTGCATTTTTGTTTTTGAACTGTTACCTCCATTGGGGTCGGTGGGCAAAGTCTAGAGTGGTTCTTTGTCCCAGAGTGTTGTTGTTGTTTAGTCGTGTCCGACTCTTCATGACCCCATGGACCAGAGCACGCCAGGCACTTCTGTCTTCCACTGCCTCCCGCAGTTTGGTCAAACTCATGCTGGTAGCTTCGAGAACACTGTCCCACCATCTCGTCCTCTGTCGTCCCCTTCTTCTTGGGCCCTCAATCTTTCCCAACATCAGGGTCTTTCCCAGGGAGTCTTCTCTTCTCATGAGGTGGCCAAAGTATTGGAGCCTCAGCTTCATGATCTGTCCTTCCAGTGAGCACTCAGGGCTAATTTCCTTAAGAATGGATGCGTTTGATCTTCTTGCAGTCCATGGGACTCTCAAGAGTCTCCTCCAGCACCAGAATTCAAAAGCATCAATTCTTCGGCGATCAGCCTTCTTGATGGTCCAGCTCTCACTTCCATACATCATTACCAGGAAAACCGTGGCTTTAACTATACGGACCTTTGTTGGCAAGGTCATGTCTCTGCTTTTTAAGATGCTGTCTAGGTTTGCCATCGCCTTTCTCCCAAGGAGCAGGCGTCTTTTAATTTCGCGGCTGCTGTCACCATCTACAGTGATCATGGAGCCCAAGAAAGTAAAATCTCTCACTGCCTCCATTTCTCCCCCTTCTATTTGCCAGGAGGTGATGGAACCAGTGGCCATGATCTTCGTTGTCCCAGAGTAGGGAACAGGAACTCTGCCCCATTGCTAAGGTGGAACTTAATTTAAATGCAGAATTCAGCTTTTTGATAGGTGGCTTCAGTGAAGTTTCATTCATGCAGGCGTGGGGAATGCTAGAAAACATCTCAACCATCACAAAGATCTCATAAACCATGGGGAAAGAGTTCTGCATCACACACACACACACCCACACCCACACCCACACCCACACACCCTCTACTGGCAAAAGTAGACTGGCTTGTTCGAAATACTTGTGCTTACGTATTTATCAAATCTCTTCGTTGCTTTTCCTCATAATTGTTCCTCTCTCCAAAACAGGGAAGCAAATACTTGATTTACTCAAAAGGAAGTCTTCTTTCTCTCTCAATTTCTGGACACTCCCTAACAATCTCTCTCAACCTTCTGCCCTGCAGGTTCCCAGAAATGGATCCAGCGTTCCTGTACGACTACCTTGCCATTCCTTTGCAAATACAAGGCCACTGATTATGCCTGAAATGCCACCCTGGGCCTGAGAGGAACACCCAAAGACCTCCAGCTTCCTGACAGGTCCAAGGCCAGCCCCCTTTCCCACCTGCTCTGTCCACCTGCAGGAAATCTATTCCCTCCCCTCCTCTATTGGCCTGGAGCAGAAAAAACAAGAGGCGTTTCCCCAAATAAATCCAATTTGGACTCTTGATTCCACTAAGACCTAGCAAAATCCAAAGCCTGAGGCTGTGAGCAACAGTACACCCCCCCCCAACTGGGAAATTTGCCCCATGAGATATGAAACCTGTCTCACTTTTCTGCAGAGATGAGATGCTTTTGTGGACTGGTTAGCTGAGTAAACGAAGCTTTCCTTGTGCTTTGCAAAGTGATGGGGCCAACTTTGGAACCCCCTTTCCCAGACCACATCATGGAAATGCAAACCTTTGCAAGCTGTCTGCTCTCCCTCTCTCTGGCCAGCTCCCGTCTTCCTCCGTAGTGACAATAAACCTCTTTCTGTGCATGCAATTCTGCGTCCATGTCCTCTGTATTCTTGAAACAGTTGTTTATTGTGACATTCAGATCCCACCTCTCCCCCTTCCAAAGGTCCATGTGGCAGGCATGGTTCTCCCTCAACCCCATTCCATCCTCAGAACAGCCCTGTGAGGTAGGCCAAGCTGAAAGATCACGATTGGTCCAAGATCACCCAGCAGGAGCATCATAGCTGTGTGGGGATTCGAACCCTCATCTCCCAGGTCCTATGAGTGCTAAAGCCAGAATGACACACAGGCCATGGGGGGGGGGTTCCAGCCTTAGGATACCAATACAAGAATCTGGGGTCCTGCCTTTGCAACTTCTGTAGGGATCCCCAACCAGCCATCAAAACATTTTAATGTATTCCTTAATCTTTCTTATTCCTAATCTTTCTTCTTCTTCTTCTTCTTCTTCTTCTTCTTCTTCTTCTTCTTCTTCTTCTTATTATTATTATTATTATTATTATTATTATTATTATCTTATTATTATCAAACATGCCCTCCTAAGATTCAGGGTTTGGGAGCACTTCAGTCTGAGGAAATGAGGCACTCCAGCAACAACAAAATTCCTTCCACACCAGCCTAGTTGCTCCAAGCTCAGTCTAGCTAAGCGGTGGCGAACCTATGGCATGCATGCCAGAGTGGGCACTCAGAGCCCTCTCTGTGGGCACACTAGCCATCTCCCCTGCAGGGCCATTCCTGGGTGCTTACAAAGTGGGCTCGCCCCCTCAAGCCCCTCTGGGTGGGAATTGCCGCCCACATAATCGTCAGCTGCAGTTCCCCGCCTGCCAATCAGCTGATTTCCAGCTGTTCCGCTCCAACCCCCCATTGTGTTTGGTGTGATTGGTCAGTGCCGCTATCAGGAGATAGTAAGCAACGTTACTGCATGCGTTAGTTGGCTGCGTCAAGGACTTTTCTGTAATACAGTGGCACCTCGGGTTACAGATGCTTCAGGTTACAGATTCTGCTAACCCAGAAATAGTTGTTGTTTAGTCATTTAGTCATGTCCGACTCTTCGTGACCCCCTGGACCAGAGCACGCCAGGCCCTCCTGTATTCCACTGCCTCCCACAGTTTGGTCAAACTCATGCTGGTAGCTTCATATCTTAGTAAGAAATGACAAAGTTGTCTGTGGCGACCCAGCGCCGTCCACTGAGTCCACAGCGTGCGCACACCAAATCACAAGTTGAATGACCTTATTCCAGTGGTTTCCAAACTTTTTTCAAAGAGGGCCAGATTTGATGAAGTGAAGGGCCATGAGAGCCAACCAAAGTTGTTGACCTTTGAAGTTCTTGAGCTTTTTTTTTTTTAGGATTGAAGTTGTTGAGGTCTCTTTTTTTAGGATTTTACCCCACAAAATAAACCGCCACTGAGACTGGATTACTTTATTCCTTGGATGGGGGGAGGGAGCCTCTGCCCGCAAACAGATCAACAGCAGGCCTTGCTTTCTTATTGGCCTCATTGTGTTACCTCTGACGGGAGACACAAGGGATGAATTTTACCTGGATGTCTCGTGTGTGTGTGTGTGTGTGTGTGTGTGTGTGTGTGTGTGTGTAAAAGTCAGAGCCCCATTTTTCCCCGTAACTCAGGAGTCACAGAGTCCAAGCCGCTGCTCAATGTGCACCAGTACCTAAAACACGGACGGATCTAATCTGGTGGCGTGGGGTGGGGGAGGGAAGGATTTTGCAATGTAAACATTGTGGGGTGGGGGACCCCACTTTGCAAGTGGATTGCCGGGATCAGCCCCTCCCCCCTCTCCTGATCCACAGACGGAAGAGGGGAGGGGGAAAACCTTACTCTCCCCCCCCTCAATTCCTCCCCTCCCCTCCCGGCACATCCTTCTCTCACCCCACCCCCCATAACCCCAGATCCCGCCCCCTTCCGTTGCACCCATTTCTCCTCCTCCTCCTGTTCCTCCTCCTCAAAATTCGGATTCTGTTCCGAGAATAAAGGGGGGGTGAGCTCCCTCCCAAACTGCCTGCTTCTCCCGGAAGAGGAGCTTTTGCGCCGGACTGCTGCTCTGGACGTAGCTCTAGGGGGCGCGCTTTCGGAAAGGGGAGGAGGGGCGGCAGGTATATCCCCCCCACCCACGTGGATGTTGCCGGAAAGGAAAGGAGAATCCGGAGCGAGGACAAAGAGGTAAAGGGGGCGCGGGGGGAGGCGAGAGAAGGATCCAGAGACTCCCTCCAGCTCCCGAAAGCGCCTGTCGTGGATCTGGATCCCTGCACGCGTGCTGCGAAGGGGGTTTTCCTTGGGCCCTTAGGAAGCCCACCCAGGGGATCCCAACGAAGCCCCCTCGCCCCATTTCCCCGCGCAGGCATCCCTGGGGCGCTGTGGGTTCCGCGCGGAAAGAGGTGGGCCATGAAAGGGTTAACGGGCGTGAGGGACGCTTGGATAGAGACCCCCTGTCCCTCCCCTGCTCGTTTTGGGGGGGGGGCCTCCGGATGGAGAGATGGGGGGGCGCAGGGCGACGGGTGAGCCACACCAAGGGGGGACTTTGGGTTCAGGGCAGACTCTGTGACAGAGGGAGGGGGTCGAGGAAGTGGGGAGGGGGAGCATCCCTGGGGCAGGGAAGGGCAGCAATGGGGGGAAGAGAGAGAGAGCTAGGAAGACCAGTCTTTGGGGAGACGTCTCCGTGGTGGGGCCTGAAGGGATTCTCTGGAGGGGCCGCCTTGGCTTCTCCCTTCTCCCTCCCACCCAAGAATCGGCCACCCCTTCAAGGCGACCAGAGAGGGATGCCTGGAAAGTGGGGGGTCGTGTCCCCCCACCCCTTCCTTCCTGCAACCTCTATCCTCTTCCCACCCCATAGGCCCCTGCCCTGCCCAGACTGTTGCAGGAATGTATGTATAGGCTGGTAGTCTGTATATCAGCACCATCACTTTAGTGACTTTTGTGATTTGTCCCCACAATCATCACAGTTTCTTCCTATCTATTCAAAGGGCCTTTGCTGCACGATACCAAATGTAGGAATTCACTGATAAATGTCTCTATGTACTGGCTCACAGGGAGAACTTCAGAAATTCATATAGACATGTGAGCTCAGCTACTCAGCAGCCTCTCTGCCTGAGTGATAATCCCTGGCATCCTGATACCTGAGTGCCAGACAGGTAGCCATTCTAGAAAGAACCAACCCAGATGAAGACAAAAGGGTGGGATTAACTTGGCTGGGAAACAGGTCAGGGAGGACAATGGGTGGCCGGCCGGGAGTGTGGCAAAGGCCAAAGAAAAGAGGCCGACCCCTTTGTCCAAGCCTCTTTTGGTTTTCTTCCTTCCAGGATCAGGGTCATCAAGAGCGGGTACTGGCAGCCGGATTAAGGTAACATCTGGCCTGATTGGAAGGGGCATGGCCCCTCCGCCAAGCTAGGGTGCAATTTTCTTTCTGGGCAGGCGCCCAGCTAGACCGCAGAGGGTGGCCTTCTTGTTTTTGTAGCGGCAGGGGGGGGGATCCCTCGAGGCCGCCATTCGCCACCCTCCAGCTGTAGGCCACATTTCAGCTGTTTCCTTTTTGCTGGCGTGGGGGAGGATGGCCGTGGGCTCCACTGGCCATGAATGGTGGTGTGCGACCCCAGACGTAGGCCACACGGCAGCTTTTAATTCTGCTGACGCCGCTTTAAACAACAGGCCACATTTCTGCCATTTCCTTTCTTGTTGGGGGGGTATAAGTCAGGCCGCATGGTGGTAATGTTTTTTTGCACTCCCCCCATCCCCCCTCCATTCTCGCACTTCTGCTCCTAGCAGGGAAATGTAAATATCTCTTTTGTTATACTTGATGGGTGTTTGGTGGAGGGCAAGGAGAACTATGGGGCAGGGTCCAGGATGCTCAGATTACTGCCACCAGACCTCCCCTTTCATGATGTAAGCATGATGTAGTTTGGGGGGGGTGTAACATTGGCATTAGCAGCTAATAAAAGATTGGGTTCTCTCTTGTTCAGGGCTTCCATCTTGTTCCACCTGGTGGCAGGTGGGAGTCCTGTCACGACAGTCTTCAATAAAGACCAAGCCTACTGGCTGCTGTTTTGCTCTGGTATTCCTGGCTGGTGTCCTTGTTTTTTGTCCAGGGGGGCCCTCAGATTTCTCCGTTAACAAGACACACCTTCCTTCCTGCAAGCTCCACCCAATTCCCACCCCATAAGCCCCTGACCTGTCCATAATAATAATAATAATAATAATAATAATAATAATTTATATCCTGCCCTCCCCAGCCGAAGCTGGGCTCAGAGTAGCTAACAACAATAAAAGTAACACAGTTTACATATAATCACAATCAGTTAATAAAAATGCATTCTAAAATCAATTCATTCTAATATCAATTCAAAATCAAAATCAAATTAATGGTAGATACAGCGGTTTTGCCAAGTCCAACCATTGGTCTCCCTGGAGAGGTAAGGAAATCCCAAGAGGAAGAGAGGAGGAGAGAGGCCTTCTAGGAAGCGGCTCTTTGTTTCCGCAGTCCTACCCAGGAATCAGCCAGAAACCTTTTCTTCTTCTTCTTTTTTTATAAAATTTTTATTGGGTTTTACATTTTATATTGACATCACAAACACACAAAGACAGAGACAAACATGTATAATTTCCAATCCTTACTTTCATAACCACATTCTCTGACTTCCCCGCACCTCCCCTTCATACATCCTAATTCCAATAATTAACTCAGCAAGTTCTTACTCTCATTTTTACAGTATTATTACGATCATTTTTTCTTTTAACTTAGTTCTTCTTAGTTAACCAAATTTAACTTATACCTCAATTATAATCATTACATCCTTTTCTAAGGTCGACCCAGGTTCCCTTCCACAGATTTCCCAATTTTATATATTAGTTACTAAACATACTACCTAAACATAAAAATCATAAAATTATAGTCCTTTTGGATTCAAACGCTCTCACCCCCCCTCTTTCCCGGTTTCGATCCCCCCAAAAAGAAGATTCCACGATATCAGTTCTTAGCCTGGATTTCTCACATCCGAGGCCTTCAAATCTCTGTCAGTCCCTCTCCGCCGGTTTTGTTGGTAGTCCTTTATGTTGGTCATCGGGTCTCGAAGGAGCTCTATCCCAGTAAAATCCATGTTTCTTCCAGCCAGTCCTCCATATTCCAAAACGGAGCCCCAATCATATTTCTTGCTTTTTTAAAATCCAAATGTTCCAAATGTCCCAAAGGCTTCCTCTTTCATCTTGAACAAATTTGTAATCCATGATTCATCCACAATTTTCTTGTTTTCTTTATGTTCCACAATTGTAGGCTTCTGGTGGGCCCTTTCCACCAGCAATATTTCCGCTCCTCCTTCTCTCTCCTCTAGTTCTGAAAATATCACTTCTGATTCAGCTGCAGAGTTATTTTTTGTCAAGCCCTTAACACAGTCAACAGGATTATTTACTTTAGAATTCAAGGTTGCAAGATTTGTAGCCATAGCTGTGCTCTGGTCTTGTAGCTTTCCCACGAGAAGAAACATTTTTTCCAACTCAGCCTGTAATTTTCCATCTGCAGCCATTGTAAGTCCCCCCTAGAGAGGTTCTGATTATTTAGTAACCCTTCTCCAACAGTTAATTACCTTATTACTTATTTCTTCATTGTTTCCAACAACTTAAAATCAAATGTAACATGTCTAGTCCACAAAGATATTAAATAACAATTTTTCTAGATTTGACAGCTCGTTTGACAGCTCCTTTGACAGCTGTCAAACTCCTTGTGTCTCCTCAACAGGCTCACTCGCGGATCGCTCCCGGATCCAGGGGGGGTTTCACATCCACTTCTAGAATTCAGTTCTTATCCTCCAGCACAAAACTTCTAATGCCAATCGTGAAATTAATAACTTTTGTCTCACAAAGAGAGAAATGGTCTCTCCACCTTAGTTATCTGATTCTTGCTTTAAATGTCTGCAGAAAAGGGGTGCGGACTTCCTTTTAGCACTCCCCCGATCGTTCCGAATTCAATGAAAAGAAAAATTTTAAGTCCAAATTCCGTACTACTCACGGTTGTTGTTTTTTTCAGCCCAAATGTTCAAGGAAAAAAGTCAGCGATCTCCGGCCATGGCTCGCGGCTTCACTCCACTGAAGTAGCGGTCTACTCACAGCACCACGCCACTCCCCGCACCCTCTCCGAAGCCTTTAAAAAGGCTTCTTTGTGGGTCGGGGGGGCGCAAATGGTGCCCACCAAGTCCACAGGCTTCAGCGCCTATGGTTTCTGAGGGTCCCCGCGTCATCGCCGTGGCAGGACCCGTCTTTAGTAGAGCCGATTCCCTCCGGAGCTCAGAGGGAATCCGCCATTAACCGATCGCGCTAACCCGGAAGATCCCAGAAACCTTTTCCTCTCTCTCAGGCTTTCATCTTAAAGTGTCTTTTCCACTGCCTGGTTCATTGAGGATGAGGATAATGTACACCTGTCATCAGAAACAGGGGTGCAGAGTCAATGGAATGGCTCTCAGGCTTGATATGGAAGTCAAAAGCATTTCTGTTCCTCTTATTCTTTGTAGGCAGTGTCAGAGTGACTGACAAGCTGAGATACAACCCATCAGCATCCAATGATAGCCATTGCATGAATCTTCCCAGTCAAAGGACCCATTTTCATGATAGACAGTGCCTGTGGCTGGAGGCTCTACATACAGGGTGTGCCTATACAGGCCAAAGACTGCCAGTATTAGCACAGGCGAGGTGTGTGACACACACACACTCCAAAAAATTTACAGACTTCGTGTGAATGAGAGTTTGTGGGTGGGATTATCGTTTACGGCAACCCTGTTGCTCCCACAAGGGAGCACCCAGGGGTCAGAACACTCATCCCCCAACATCAATTTCTGGACATGGCCTAGGAGGTAGGAGGGGAACCACTGCATAGCAGGGCCCCCAGCTCCCTTAGAGAGTCCAGAAGGATACCATGGTCAAAGGTCTCCAAAGCCGCTGAGAGATCCAGCAGAACCAGGAAACAGCACAGCTAGGGCAATTTCAGTTCCATGGTGAGGCCTGAATCCCAATTGGAAGGATAATGGTGGCAGAAGCTTTCCTGGTCCTGCAACCCCAAAGCTCCAGGCACTAGACTTTTATTAGCTTTGAAGGGGCCATCGGATACTTGGTGGTCTTTTCTTCAAAAGACAAATATTCTGAATACTTTTTAATTGATGTATGACATAAGCAGCAGTTCCGTTTTACATATTCCACATTGGAGAGATTCTGATACACAGATCTGAGTTCATCGCCCCCCTGAAACTGCTGTGTTAGCAGCACTGCCTAGGCAGTGTGTTTGGGGGTCCTGGGCTGCCTAGACAACAAGACCCCCTTCTCAGCCTGGCTTATATGGTCCCAAGGAAAGCAGAGCAGTACGTCAGGCACCAGCTTGGCTGCAGGAGTGGCTGGAAGGAGGTGTGCAGGGCAGCATCCAACCATCTTAGAGAGTCCACTCTGGATTTGTCTGGGTTTTCCTCCATAGCCTTTTCTTTTCCTGAAGATAACTCACGAGGAAGCGAAGGAGTGAACCAAAGTATTACGACCAGAGTTTTCCTTCTTGATGGGCTCCCTTCCCAGGTTGCCTAGCCCCATCTGCGCTTCACTTTCCTCTGCAGAATGAACATAATCTGCCTCCTTGACTGTGGGATTCACTGTTGTGCTCATCCTTTCCATCCACCAGGGCCTTTCTTCACCTGCAGCAGAATTCCCTAATACACCAAGGATTTGAGACCCATCATCTATCCTCACCTGGTTTTGCCGGCCAGTTGAAGCCGTTCCTGGGATTGTGGTCCCTATTCCATCCTGACAGCTTCTGGAATACACAGGTGAGAGCTGAGTGCAGGGTGGGGACCAATGGTGGATAAATTACTCCAGCAGGCGGACTACATTACCTCCACCAAAAGTACTAACACTCCCCTAACACCCCATGATATTGTATGATTCGGATCTTTAAGACAGAACAGGAATTCATCTCCCCAGAAATAACACAGCTTCAGGCTATCAGTGAATCAATACTACATTTTCAAGGTACTACACATTCCACGAAGCACAGTTTATCTATTTGCCGTGAATATCCTGCTTTTCAGTGTCATTTTAGGATAGTCCTGCGTCAGAAGACGGGCAAGAGATGAGACAGCACATCATTCTTTAAAAAAATCATGCTGCTTTATTAACATTGATTGAGGATTTTGAAAGTTGCTGATGAATTACTATCATCTGATGACATTGCAACTTCATTTCCTAAAAATTGGGAACATGGATAGGAGGTGAGGGAATGTAGGAGATGTTGAAATAGGAGAAGGTGCTAATGGAGCTTGATATGTTCTCTTTCCCTTAGTTCTCTTCCTTGAAACCTAAACAGGATTTCTGTTCCTCCCACTCTGAAGAAGGAGATGGAGAAGACACTTCAAACCCCAGTGAATGGGGCACCTTTCGTATCATTAGGAATAGAAAAAAAAGAGTGTGAAATGCAGAAAATGCTTCATTGAATGAGCACCCATAGTTCACATCAACGACGTCCAACAGGAGGAAAACCATTTAAAGGTATGGAGTGTGGGAAAAGTTTCACTGATAGTGGAAAACTTAGAACACATCAGCGGACTCACATGGGCAAGAAAGAATTCCAATGCAGGGAGTGTGGGAAGAACTTCAGTCAACATGGACACTTAAGTTTACATCAACAGTTTCACACAGGGGAAAAACCTTTTAAATGTCTGGATTGTGGAAAGAGCTTCAGTCGGAGTGATAAACTTAGAGCACATCAATGGACTCACACGGGGGAGAAACCTTTTAAATGCATGGATTGTGGAAAGAGCTTCTGTCGGAGTGATACACTTAGAAGTCATCAGAGGATTCATACAGGGGAGAAACCTTTTAAATGTCTGGATTGTGGAAAGAGCTTCAGTCAGAATGGAGACTTAAGTTTACATCAGCGGACTCACACAGGGGAGAAACCATTTAAATGTATGGAGTGTGGAAAAAGCTTCAGTCAGAGTGGACACTTGAACATACATCAACGAACTCACACTGGGGGAAAACCATTTAAATGTATGGAGTGCGAAAAAAGCTTTAGTGATAATGGAAAGCTTAGAACACATCAACGGACTCACACAGGGGAGAACCCATTTAAATGTATGGAATGTGGAAAGAGCTTCAGTTGCAGTGGAAACCTTAGAAAACATCAAAGGATTCACACGGGGCAGAAACCATTTAAATGTATGGAGTGCGGAAAGTGCTTCAGTCGGAATGGAGCCCTTAAATTACACGAACAGATTCACACAGGGGAGAAACCATATAAATGTATGGAGTGTGGAAACAGTTTTACTGTTAATGGAAGCCTTAGAAAACATCAACGGACACATTCAGGGGCGAAACCATATAAATGTATGGAGTGCGGAAAGAGCTTTACTGATAATGGAAGCCTTAGAAAACATCAACGGACTCATTCTGGGGAGAAACCATATAAATGCATGGAGTGTGGAAAGAGCTTCAGTCAGAGTGGAGGCCTCAGTAGACATCAACGGACTCACACAGGGGAGAAACCATTTGAATGCCTGGAGTGTCGAAAGTGCTTCAGTCAGAATGGAGACCTTAAATTACACCAGCGGATTCACACAGGAGAGAAACCATATAAGTGTATGGAGTGTGGAAAGAGCTTTACTGATAATGCATACCTTAGAAAACATCAACAGACTCACACAGGGGAGAAACCCTATAAATGTATGGAGCGTGGAAAGAGCTTCAGTTTCAGTGGAAACCTTAGAAATCATCGACAGACTCACACAGGGGAGAAACCATATAAATGTATAGAGTGCGGAAAGAGCTTCAGTCAGAATGGACACCTCAATATACATCAACGGACTCACACAGGGGAGAAACCATTTAAATGTATGGAGTGCCGAAAGAGCTTCAGTCAGAATGGACACCTCAATATACATCAACGGACTCACACAGGGGAGAAACCATTTAAATGTATGGAGTGCGGAAAGAGCTTTCATCATAATGGAAACCTTAGAAGACATCAACAGACTCACACAGGGGAGAAACCATTTAAATGTATGGAGTGCGGAAAGAGCTTTCATCATAATGGAAACCTTAGAAAACATCAGCATACACACAGGGGAGAATCTGTTTAAATGTATGGACTGTGGAAGGAGCTGCAGTCAAGAGTGGAACCCTTGATTTATGTTAACAAACTCACACAAAACACAAACTGTATAAATATCAGTAAAATAGATAGCGTTTCAGTCCTGGTGGAAGTTCTAAATCAACAGACTCAGGTACTGGAAGAACATTCGGATTTGAAACCCTAAAAACCATCAACAAAGAGGAGAAGCAGTTTAAATGAAAAGATTGCAAAAAGTGCTTTATTTGCAATGGAGTGTTTAACGAACATCCAGGGACTCTCACATGGAAGAACCCATTTAGATGTATGGAGTGCAGGACGTGTTCCTTTCAGTGTCCACTCTTTCTTCACAGCAATGAACTCAGCAAGAAATCAGTCTTAAACACACAACGTGTATTTGAAGTTCTTGTGTTTATATGTAAAACTGAACAGCAATGAAATATTGAAGGCAATGTCAAACAATGTGAGTATAATCTAAGATTATAGAGATTATATGGGGACCCAGTGAGAACTGTATGCTTTGAAAGCTCAGTAAACTTTTACTGAAGAAGTCCTGGTGCCTCTGTTTGTGTTTTTGACCTAAGTGTAGGAATTGCTCTACATGTGGCCCTTACCCTGCTGCTACGTGGCTCATGCCCTGGAGTTGCTCTATTCAAGCATGCAAGACGGTTTTTGCACCAAAGTCTCTCATCCCCACCACTGCTTCTTCAACAGAACTTCATCCCTGCCCCTGCGTGTTCTGAAGAAAACTTACAATACTGTAATTTAACAAGGATTCTCCCCCCCCCCCAAGCCTTATTGCAAGACGGGGAAGAAGGGAAGTCTCCTGGTGGGTCCCATCTTCACTCGTGAACCCCATGGGGCAACCCCAGAGCTACTGCTTGTTCTGGGGTTTGGAGAAGATAGTTCTTTTTCATAGTCCCAGAGGATTTTATTCAGTCATGCTGCTAGGGAGTTTCCCTACCAGAGTGCATATTACCATCATACTGATTTTACTGTTATTTCTGTTTTTCCTGTCATGGACTGGCTGGGTGTGGGGAGGGGGAGGCACCAGCCGGGGGACCCACAAGGGAAGAAGGCTCAGAGCCTGGGGGCTGGTTGTGGGATGGCAATGAGCAGATAGAGGGAGAAAGGGGAGCAGACCGGGAGGGGAGGTGTTGCAAGCTGAGGAGGAAACAGGGTTTGGTGAGCAGGAAGAGGCTGGGGCAGAGAGCAGTTCAGGCTCAGAGGGAGGAGAGGAGGGGGCCAGGAGACCCAGAGGAGACCAGCCCCTGAAGCATCCAGGGAGACCCCCCCTCCTGCTGTGACAGGCTCCCCTCTCCCATGGTCTCCTAGAACACACAGAGAAACCCGGTTAGGACCCCATGATCTTGCACATGATATTAAGAGGGTGTTTCCCTGCCCCCCAACATGCATCACTTTATTTTTTTAAAAAATAATATTTATTAAAGTTTTAGGAATATAACAAAAGAAAAAAACAACAACAAAGACATCAACAAAGAACAGAAAACCGTCAAACAGAAAAGAAAAAAAGGAAAATACAGAAAAATACAATAAACCTTCTATAACTTAACATTCATTTACTTGTTTCTTTGACCTCCTCACACCTCCCTTTTTGTATTCTGCTTCAATTAGCTATTTCAGCAAATCCTTTCCACCTTTCCCAATTTTTATCCAATCAATTTGTCTTAACATAGTATAATTTTACCTTTCCTGCTTTCCTTCAACAATCTATTTAACTTAAATCCTTTATATTGATTATGCAATAGTCACATAGCTTCATTCCAGCCTCCTTCTAAACTTCCTTAATTTTACTATGTTTCTGTAAATAAACTTTAAATTTCTTCCAATCTTCTTGCACCGACTCTTCTCCCTGGTCTCGGATTCTGCCAGTCATTTCCACCATTTCCATAAGATCCATCACCCCAACATGCCTCACTTTAATCTCTTTGACAATGAACTGTATTTTCAGCCCAATCACCCTGTTTGGAGAGCTCTTTTAGGGGCTCCTTGCAATCTCTCTCTGTTTGAGCAACTCTGAACAATTTACTGACTTCAGAGGAATCACTCTTTGGGAATGGCGGAGCAGAATGGAAGTGGGCGAGGAAGACCCACACTCACTCCGGTTGGAGGAATAGAGTCACTGACCCCTATATTCAAAGGTGATGGCCACTTCTGGAATCCAGGAAGGAATTCCCCCACTCTTGTCACACACAGCTGGGCTCACTTGCCAGAGCCACCTGGAGATCCTGAAAGCAATAGCCATCATCCCTGACCACTGGTCTTGCCTGCTAGGGGTGATGGGAGCTGTAGTCCAAAAACAGCTGGAGACCCAAATTTGGGAAACCCAGTTCACCTTCAAGGAGAAAAGAGGGTTCACTTGCACCAGAACGTCAGGCGAGCCCTGCAGGATCAGGCCCAAGGGGCCCCTGTCCTCCCAGGGGCCAAGCGGAGGCCTCTTCTGGGAAGCCCACCGGCAGCACTTGAACACCAGAGAAGGAAGGAGGCGCATTTCTTCTACGGACACATTTCTGGGGTCCCCATGGTGCCCCCCCAGCCTGGCTCTACTCTGCAGGGCAGCTGTGTGTTGTTTCGCTGCAGGTGAGGCTGCCCCGTGCAATGTGGGGCTCTTAGAAGGAATTTGAGGGGGGCCGGAGGGACTAGGGCTTCCCCGCACTTGCAAAGGACCAGTAGAAGCGGAGGGGAGGCAGGCAGCAGGAGGGCGATGGGGAGGAACCAGCGAGAAGGAGCTTCTGGAGCCTGGGCAGCCCCCTCCCCGCCTGCTCCCTGAAGGTTTCCCGAGCCCCTCCCCTTTCCATTTCAAGGACTGGGGGACCTCAGCATCCCGGGGTTGCTTTGCTCCGAGGGGGGGGAGGGGAAGCTATTTTCTTTGCTGAGGGCAGGAGTCACAATCCTGTCACATTGTGCTGTGTCTGGCTTTTAGGTAAGGGGGTGAGGCTCAGGTGGGACAGAGTTGAGAAGGAAAATATCCCGGGGTGCGGATTTACATCGCGCTGCCCAGCTCCTCAGGGTGCCACTCCCCGGGGGTCCCTCCGTTCAGCAAAAGAAGGAGCCTCCAGCCAAGTTAAAGAAGCAAAGGACGGTCAGTTGACCTGATCTTTATTTGTTGCAACAAGGTTCAAACACCCCAAGAGTAGGAACCCCGAGAAGAGGGTTGCATGGATTTTTAAGACCTCTCCCCATTTCCCACAATACATTTCCCAATACATTTTCTTTGATGCATCACAGATTTGTCACAAAGTAGGAGTCTTTGGCATTCAGAAACATGGACCCGCCCCCCCCCTGTCAACAGCCCCAGTTTCCCACACATTTTTAACTACCCTCTTCCAATAAGAACCTCTTCCAATAAGAACCATATTCACAGATCCCCCCCAGCTGCAAGGCTTTCCTGGGCTTCCCCTTTGGAAGTATCAGGATCCTCCTCCTCCTCCTCCTCCAATCCGGCTTCTGTTCCGGGAATAAGGGGGGGGGTGAGCCTCCTCCCAAACTGCCTGCTTCTCCAGGAAGTGGAGCTTCGACGCCGGATTGCCGCTCAGCGCCATAGCTCTAGGGGCGCGCCCTTTCGGAAAGGGGAGGAGGGGCTGCAGGGGACCCCCCCCCCAACAAAACATCGATGTTGGAGGAAAGGAAATGAGAATCGGGATCGAGGACAAAGAGGTAAAGGGGTCGCGGGGGGGAGGAGAGGGGAGAGAAGGAGCCAGAGAGGGACTCCGCGCCATCTCTCCAAAGCGCCTTCCGTGGCCCCCCCGGCAGGGCCTGGATCCCTGAGTATGTTCTGCGAAGGGGGCTTTCCTCGGCAGGGGAGGACATGGGGCGCCCACCCACGTGGTCCCACGAGGACTCCCTGGCCCCGTTTCCCCCGCGCAGGCATCCCTCGGGCCCTGTGCGCTCCGCGCGGAGAGAGGCAGACGATGAAAGGGTTAACGGGCGCGAGAGACGCCTAGATAGAGACCCCCCTGTCCCTCCCCGTCTCGTCTTGCGGGGCCCCTCCGGATGGAGAGATGGGTCGCGCATGGCGAGGGGTGAGCCGCGCCAAGGGGGCCTCTGGGTGCAGGGGAGACTCCGGGAGAGAGGGAGGGGGCCAAGGGTGGGGGGAGCCGGGGGGAGGAGGGGAGCATCCCCGGGGCAAGGAAGCGCAGCATTGGCGGGGTTGGGGGGAGGAGACCAGTCTGTAGGGAGACGTCTCCATCGTGCACCCACGAGGAATCTCCGAAGGGGCCGGCTCGGCTTCTCCCTCCCACCCAAGAATCGACCCCCCCTTCAAGGCAACCAGAGAGGGATCCCTGGAAAGTGGGGGGTCCTGTCCCCCCACCCCTTCCTTCCTGCAAGCTCCATCCTCTTCCCACCCCATAAGCTCCTGCCCTGTCCAGACACAGCGAATCTGCCAAGTCCAACCACTGTTCACCCTGGAGAGGAGAAGAAAGAGGAAGAGAGGAGGGGAGGGGAGAGGCCTTCTCAGAAGTGGCTCTTTGTTTCTGCAATCCCACCCAGGAAGCAGCCAGAAACCTTTTCCTCTCTCTCAGGCTTCCATCTTCAAGTGTCTTTTCCACTGCATGGTTTATTGAGGATGAGGAAAATGTACACTTGTCATCAGAAACAGAAACAGAAACAGAAACCATATTGTCAGGAAAGCAGTATTTAATGTCTGGACAAGATACAAAGATTTATTGGAAAATAAGACCCCAGGGTGGTTGTCACCTATGGAAGCTAAGGCTCGGAAAAGACTCAATATGGAGGCCAAATGGCCGAAATATTGGGAGATACTAGAACAAAACGGAGACACATGGAGATTGCAGATTTTTGAGAAACTAAAAGATAAAGTGCGAGATTGGTTACATTATTACCAAATTAGAGAGGTTTTTAATATGGATAAAAAAATAGGTTTTCAGGTGGAAAATTCGAAATTAGAAACGGAATTGTTAGAACCTAAAACTAAGGTACTTTCAAGAATGTACAACTTGCTGTTAAAGTGGAACACTCAGGATGAAACGGTCAAATCAGCTATGATTAAGTGGGCACAAGACATTGGTCATAACATTATGTTTGCTGACTGGGAACGGTTATGGACCACTGGTGTGAAATTTACGGCATGTAATACCTTAAAAAAAAATATTATGAAAATGATTTACAGGTGGTACATGACACCAGTCAAGCTTGCAAAAGTATATCATTTGCCTGATAATAAATGTTGGAAATGTAAGGAAACTGAGGGAACATTCTTTCACCTCTGGTGGACGTGCCCAAAGGTTAAGGCTTTCTGGGAAATGATCTATAATGAACTGAAAAAGGTATTTAACTATACCTTCCTTAAGAAACCAGAGGCCTTCCTCTTGGGCATTGTCGGCCAGATGGTGCTAAAGAAGGATAGAATTTTCTTTATGTATGCAACAACAGCAGCAAGAATACTTATCGCAAAGTACTGGAAGACACAAGATTTGCCCACCCTGGAAGAATGGCAGGTGCAATTGATAGACTACATGGAATTGGCAGAAATGACTGGCAGAATCCGAGACACGGGAGAAGAACAAACGGAAGAGGATTGGAAGAAATTTAAAGGCTATCTGCAAAAACATTGCAAAATATTTTAATAATAATAATAATAATAATAATAATAATAATAATAATAATAATAATAATAATAATAATAATAATTTATTATTTATACCCCGCCCATCTGGCTGGGTTTCCCCAGCCACTCTGGGCGGCTTCCAAAAGAATGTTAAAGTGATGCAGGATATAAAGATAGTGTGGCATTGGTGACATAGCTGAAAGGAATATGTAAAAATGTTTTATGAGAAATAAGTAAAGAAACATAGCAAAATTAATGAATCTGAAAATGACGCTGGATTAGAAAATAAGTGGTTAGCTGAGGTAATGGTTAATTTAAAGAAAATAAGCAATATTAAAATTAGGCTAAAAGTAAGGGAGGGATTTGCTGAAAATAAATCAGAAATTGGAATACAGAAAGGGGAGGTGTGAGGAAGTCGGGAAAATAAGTTACAAGAAATTAAGATTTGAACTGGTATGATTTTTTTTTGTTTTCTATGTTTTACATTTTTGTTATTGTGTTGTTTTGTTTGGTTATGATAAAAACTTGTTGAAACTCTAATAAAAATTCTTTAAAAAACAACAACAGAAACAGGGGTGCAGAACCTATTTAATTGATCTCAGGATTGATATAGAAGGTGCGCCTCAAAGGCATTTCTGTTCCTCTTACTTTTTATAGGCAATGTCAGGGTGACTGACAAGCTGAGATACTTCCCAGTCAAAGGACCCATTTTCATGATAGACAGTGCTTGTGGCTGGAGGCTCTACAGGCATGGTGTGCCTATGGAGGCCAAAGACTGCCAGTATTAGCACAGGTGAGCTGTGTGACCTTCCCAAATTTACAGACTGTATGTGAATGAGAGTTTGTGGGTGGGATTATTGTTTACGGCAACCCTGTGATTTTCTCCACCCAAAACATTTCGTGACCTGATATTGCACTACGAATTCCAAAATAACTACCAAAAAATCACAAGATAATACAAATGATTGTAGTATTTATACCCTGCCCATCTGGTTGGGTTTCCAGTACACATAAAAGACAGTAAAACATCCAACATTAAAAAGCTCCTTATACAGGTCTCCCTTCAACTATCTTCTAAATGTCAGATAGTTGTTCATTTCCTTGACCTCTGAAGGGAGGGTACCAGCAGAAAACCCTCAGAGGAGGACCTCAGTGTTCAGAGTGAAGGATGGGCGTGGAGACACTCCTTCAGGTCTACAGGGCCGAGGCTGTTTAGGGCTCTAGGTTCCAGAACTTGCTCCTTCATAACGATCTCCTAGACTGACATATAGTTAGGAGAGTAGGAAAAAACGCTCAGATCAGGAATAAATTCATATCTCAAGAAATAACACAACTTCAGGTTGTTAATGAATCTGTACTACATATTAAAGGATGAAGTTTCCACTAAGTAGAGTTATCCCTTTGCCTTGAATATCCAGCTTTGTCAGTGCCAGATTAGGGTAGTCCTGTGTCAGAAGAGGGGCTCGAGATCAGGCAGCACATCATTATTATGAGGAACAATGGGGTAGGGGTGTTTCACATTTACCAGCTGCTCTCTTTCTGCTTCTCCTGCTCTCTCCATGCAATGCAAGGCATGTAGACAGAGGTCCATCTCCAAGAACAGGAGCTTCCCTGAGCACCCATTCAGCTGACCCCAAGCACCAAGCCTTGTCACTAATTCTCTGACTGATCCAGACCACACTCCCTGGAAAAGATGTAGACCTGGGTCTCATATAATGGTCCACATGGACTTCCTGAGGCCATTGGGACTGTGCAGGTGATTCATGAAGATCTAGAGGTGGAAACAGGGGTGGATGGAGGATTATGATGCCGATGATGGGAAATGTCCAAAGGAACGATGAACCAGAGAAAGAGAGGGCCTTTTCATGGAGAGAGAGTAGCTGCATTTCCAGTGAGAAAACAATTGATGTGAAAAGGCTGTTTTCCAAGATAATGCTGCTTTATTAATGATGATTGAGGATAACAAAAGGTTGCTGATGCATTACTATCATTTGACATCATTGCATCTTCATTTCCTAAAAATTTGGAAGCTGGGTAGGATGCAGGGGAAATATAGGACATGTTGAAATATGAGGTGGTGCTAATTGCATCTGATATGCTCTCTTTTCCTTTCTTCTCTTCCTTGAAACCCAAACAGGATTTCCTTTCCTCCCACGCTGAGGAGGGTCATGGAGAAGAGAGACAGACTTCCAGGGGAAAGGGCACCTTTGGTTTCATTAGATATAGACATTGAAATGTGTGAAATGTGGAACGTGTTTCATTGAATGAGCACACATAGCTCACATCAACAAACCCCAAAAGTGGCGAAACCATTTAAAGGTATGGAGTGTGGAAAGACTTTCACTGATAGAACACAACAGCCGACTCACATGGGCAAGAAAGGATTCAAATGCAAGGAGTGCGGGAAGAACTTCAGTCAGAGTGGAAACCTCAATATACATCAACGGACGCACACAGGGGAAAAAGCATTTAAATGTCTGGATTGTGGAAAGAGCTTCAGTCGGAGTGATGTACTTAGCTCTCATCAACGGACTCACACAGGGGAGAAACCATTTAAATGTATGGAGTGCGGAAAGAGCTTTAGTCAGAGTGGACACCTCAATTTACATCACCAGACTCACACAGGGGAGAAACCATTTAAATGCATGGAGTGCGGAAGGGAATTCAGTCGGAGTGGAAGCCTAAATATGCATCTACTGACTCACACAGGGGAGAAACCATATAAATGTATGGAGTGCGGAAAGAGCTTTCGTTTCATTGGAAACCTTAGAAGACATCAACAGACTCACACAGGCGAGAAACCATGTAAATGTATGGAGTGTGGAAAGACCTTTCATGATAATGCAACCCTTAGAGGACATCAAGAGACTCACACAGGGGAGAAACCATATGAATGTATGGAGTGCGGAAAGAGCTTCAGTTTAAATGCAATCCTTAGACGACATCAACGGACTCACACAGGGGAGAAACCATATGAATGTATGGAGTGTGGAAAGAGCTTTCGTGATAATGGAAGCCTTAGAACACATCAACGGACTCACACAGGGGAGAAACCATATGAATGTATGGAGTGTGGAAAGAGCTTCAGTTTCAATGCAAACCTTAGAAGACATCAACAGACTCACACAGGGGAAAAACCATTTAAATGCATTGAGTGTGGAAAGAGCTTCCGTTTCATTGGAAACCTTAGAAGACATCAACAGACTCACACAGGGGAGAAACCATTTAAATGTATGCAGTGTGGAAAGACCTTTCGTGATAATGGAACCCTTAGAGGACATCAAGAGACTCATGTAGGGGAGAAACCATTTAAATGTTTAGAGTGTGGAAAGAGCTTCAGTCAGAATGGAGACCTTAGAAAACACCAACGGACTCACACAGGGGAGAAACCTTATAAATGTATGCATTGTGGAAAGAGCTTCAGTAAGAGTGGAGACCTTAGAAAACATCAACGGACTCACACAGGGGAGAAACCATATGAATGTATGGAGTGCGGAAAGAGCTTTAGTGAGAATGGAACCCTTAGAAAACATCAACGGACTCACACAGGGGAAAAACCATATGAATGTATGGAGTGTGGAAAGAGCTTTAGTGAGAATGGAACCCTTAGAAAACATCAACGGACTCACACAGGGGAAAAACCATTTAAATGCATGGAGTGCGGAAGGGAATTCAGTCAGAGTGGACACCTAAATATGCATCAACTGACTCACACAGGGGAAAAACCATTTAAATGCAATGAGTGTGGAAAGAGATTTAGTGATAATGGGAAACTTAGAAGACATCAACTGACTCAAACAGGGGGAAAACCATTTAAATGCAATGAGTGCGGAAAGAGCTTCAGTTTGAATGGAAGCCTTAGAATACATCAACGGACTCACACAGGGGAGAAACCATATAAATGTATGCACTGTGGAAAGAGCTTCAGTAAGAGTGGAAACTTCAATATACATCAACGGACTCACACAGGGGAGAAATCATATGAATGTATGGAGTGCGGAAAGAGCTTCAGTTTCAAAGGAAGCCTTAGAATACATCAACGGACTCACACGGGGGAGAAACCATATGAATGTATGTAGTGCGGAAAGAGCTTTCGTGATAATGGAACCCTTAGAAAACATCAACGGACTCACACAAGGGAAAAACCATTTGAATGATTTGTTCTCAGGAGCTAATTTTTTGCCTCACTGGGGTCCCAGTCATAACTGTAGCCTTTGAAAGCTCAGTAAACTATTACTGAAGAAGTCCTGCTGCCTGTGTGTGCCTTTTTGACCTCAGTGTGGCACTTGTTCTACACGTGGCCCCTACCCTGTTGCTACTTAGCTCATGCCCTGGAGTTGCTGTACTCAAGCACACAAGATGGTTTTTGCACCAAACTCTGTCACCCCCCCCACCACTACTTGATCTCCAAACTCTTCTTCAACAACAGAACCTCATCCCTGCCCCCGTGTGTTCTGAAGAAAACTTGAAATACTGAAATTCAATGGGAGATTTCCCCCCAAAGCCTAAGTTCAAGAGGGGGAATATGGGGCTGCAGGTACCAGAGAAGTCTCCTGGTGGGCCCATCTTCACTCATGAACCCCATGGGGCAACCTGCTCATTCTGGGGTTTGAAAAGCAGTTTAAATGAAGAGATTGCAAAAAGTGCTTTATTTACAATGGAGTGCTTGAGGAACATCCTGGGACTTTCCCATGGAAGAACCCATTTAGATGTATGGAGTGCGGGACATTTTCCTTTCAGTGTCCACTCTTTCTTCACAGCAATGAACTCAGCAGGAAATCAGGCTTAAACACACAACGTGTATTTGAAGTTCTTGTGTTTATACGTAAAACTGAACAGCAATGAAATATTGAATGCAATGTCAAACAATGCGAGTATAATCTAAGAGGTAAAGTACCTTTTGATAGAGAGGATGAATCTGGTTTGCTGGTGGTGAGTGAGGATTAGGACTGGGCGATATATTGATATCTGGTCCAATACTGGTTTCTAGACCACATCTCGATAACCTTTGAAGAACAGCTGATGTGGCAATACACTGTGAATCACAGTGTGTGTTTCTGGGATGTGCCTGGAAGCAGCGGCAGAAAGCTTTTCTTCGTGAAGTCCCTGCAGATGCCGAGTTCCTGACTTCCCTCCCAGGTGGCAGGAAGTGAAAGACACACCTCCATTGCCCTGTGTCCTTCCAGCCTCTTTTCCCACTTGCTCCCTTCTGCCGGTGTGTGTGCCTGACTTTGATATCCTGCATGCTGTATTTTTTTTTACTGCTGAAACTGGATTTGCTCTCAGGAGCTAAGTTCTGTGCCTCACTGGGGTCCCAGTGAGAACTGTATGCTTTGAAAGCTCAGTAAACTATTACTGAAAAAGTCCTGCTGCTTCTGTGTGTGTTTTTGACCTCAGTGTGGGAATTGCTCTACACGTGTCCCCTACCCCGCCGATACTTGGCTCAGGCCTTGGAGTTGCTGTACTCAAGCATTCAAGATGGGTGTTTGTGTGACAGACTGGTTTTTGCCACATACTCTGTCACCCCCACCACCCCATGATCTCCAAACATTACTTATTCAACAGAACTTCATCCCTGCCCCTGCACCTTCTGAAGAAAACTTAAAATTTAATGGGAGATTCACCCCCCCAACCTAACTGGAAGAGGGGGAAGGATGGGTTGCAGGTACCAGGAAAGTCTCCTGACAGGCCCATCTTCAGTCATGAACCACTTAGGGGAAACCCAGAGCTACTGCTTATTCTGGGCTTTGGGGAGGATAATATTTTTCCCTAGTCCCAGAAGTTATCAGTCAATCATGCTGCTAGGGAGTCTTCCTGCCAGAGGAACACAGTGCATATTGCTATCCTACTGATTTTACTCTTGTTGTTGCTGTTGCTGTCATGGACTGGAGGGGTGCAGGGGGCGGGAGGCACCAGTCTGGGGTACCCACAAGGGAAGAAGGCTCAGATCCTGGGGACTGGTGGTGGGATGGCGATGAGCAGATAGAGGGAGAAAAGGGAGCAGAGGGGGAGGGGAGGTGTTGCAAGCTGAGGAGGAAACAGGGTTTGGTGAGCAGGAAGAGGCTGGGGCAGAGAGCAGTTCAGGGAGGAGTGGGGGGGCTAGGAGACCCAGAAGAGGAGACCATCAGCTGAAGCATCCAGGGAGACTCCCCCTCCTGCTGCGATCACCTCCCCTCTCCCCTGGTCTCCTAGAGCACACGGGGAAATCCAGTTCAGACCCATGAACCTGTACATTATATTAACAGGTGTAGGTTTTTTTGGTCCCAACATGCATCACTTTAATCTCATTGACAATGAACTGTATTGTCTGCCCATTCACCCCATTTGGAGAGGTCCTTTTGGAGCTCCTTGCATCTCTCTTTGTTTGAGCAACCCTGGACTATTTACATCGACTTTTAAACCCCCCCCCCCTTCACCCAGAATACTTTTCGAGTAGCATCTTCACTAGTATGTCACAAATAGGGAGGGGTATCAAAGGGTTACACAAGTGCAACAGCTGGTCACTCTATCAGATACATCTCTGGACACCTCTCCAGTACCCATCACCCAAAGAACAAGAAAACTATCGACACAATAAAGTAGTACCTCGGGTTAAGTAATTAATTCATTCCGGAGGTCTGTTCTTAACCTGAAACTGTTCTTAACCTGAGGTACCACTTTAGCTAATGGGGTCTCCTGCTGCTGCCGTGCCACCGCCACACTCTTTCTCTTCTCATCCTGAAGCAGAGTTCTTACCCCGAGGTACTATTTCTGGGTTAGCGGAGTCTGTAACCTGAAGCGTCTGTAACCTGAGGGACCACTGTAATTATAATAAGAAAATAAAATAAAGTATATTTATATCCCACCCTCCCCAGCCAAAGCCGGGCTCAGAGCGGCTAACAACAGTAAAAGTAATATAGTTTACATAAAATCACAATCAATTAATTGAAATACATTCTGTCAGGGCTGCCTCAGGTCCCAGCTCACAAGAGATCAACGCCAAGTCCAGTTTATATACAGAGATGTTTATTGCAGTTCATTATCCGCTCCAAAGCCGAGGCGCGCAGCCCCACGTCTGTTACGCTTAGACCGCTGAAGTCCCCTCTGAGTCAGTCCCTCCCCTGCACCAGTTTAAGAGGCTTGTGCTGCTCCACCTCTTCCTTTCTCTCCTTTTCCGCAGGGTCTTCCTGCCCGCTGGGGTTTCGCCCCTCCTGGACTCCCCTGATGCGGAATCCCCAGACAGCTCTTGCCCCCTCCTGCGGGCTTTGGGACCTGGCTCCTTCTCCGGACTCCCTGTTCTTCCGCGCGCCTCCACATTTGAACTTGGCGCGCGTCCCCAACCTCTAACCTTCCTCTTGACAGTTATACTACTCCCTGCACTACTCCCCTCCCCTTCTGGGAGGATGTCTTGCTCCGACCTTCCCCCCTTCTCTGCTGCCGGAGCTGCTTCCCCTGTCACACTGGAATCTCCACCCCCTTCACTGCGCTCTGGCGGGGAAGCCGGTCCTGACTCCCAGCTCCCACTTTGGGATCCCCTGCTGGCCCCCTGCTCCTGACGAGTCCCCCCTGTGACTCCCCTTGGCCTGACCACAGGCGCCCCCTTCTGGGAATCCTCCGATTCACTTGAAAGACTCATGGAATCCCTCGAGTCATTGTCATCCTCTTCCTCGCTGTCCTGGGATTCTTCCCCATCGCTCTCCGTCTCCTCCCTCCCCTGTGCCTCTGTCCCTGAACCCCTGACACATTCTAAAATCAGTTCAGAATCAAATTACATCCTTGCCCTCAGGGCTTCTCCTGAGATGGGCTTTCAGAACCTGGCTTGGTCAACTGCCTCTGTGGAAGTCTATTGTCGCCCCTTGGTTACTCCCAGGGTGGGGCGAAGTGTAGGTTCTCTCACGCTCAGGGGATTATGGCAGGAGGCCCTGTTCTCACTGCCTACGTGGCTATGCGCTTCCAGGGTCATGGAGGAGGGTGAAGCCTAAATTTACTTTTTCTTAAGAGTTAAAACGGCTTTGGAATGGGAAGAATCGGTTAAAGTATGGATTTTATATGAATTTATAAATTTAGTTATCATTCCCAGAGCTGTCGAGCTGAAAGGATACATTCAGACACAATCTTTGTAACATTCTAGCAACTTTAGGCAATCGAAACCAAAATGGCTACATTTAATATACTTTGCTCATAGTCTGAGCAGCAGGAGGGCGCTGAGACAATTGTACAAAGGCTGAGCTGAAAGGCTGGTTTGGAGGCAGTTTCAGCCTTCTACGGATTCCCCCATTGGCTAGCTGTCAAAACATAGCGCTCTTGATTGTTGGGCTTCAGTTATTCATAAATCCCATTCATAAAACACGGAGTCCGTAAATCCCATTCTTAAAATGCAGAGACCGTGTTTTCCTGTATTTATAAGATATGTGAATCTGAGTGGAGAGGGGTTTGGGGTTCCTCGTCCCAGGGGATAATGTCAGATGGTAACCCCCTCCCCTGTAATTTCCGTAACACCAGGAAGGAATTCCCCCCACCCTAGTCACATGCAGCTGGGCTCACTTGCCAGAGCCACCTGGAGGGCTTGACTACAATTCCCATCACCCCTGACCACTGGTCTTGCTTGCTAGGGGTGATGGGAGCTGTAGTCCAAAAGCAGCTGGAGACCCAAATTTGGGAAACCCTGTTCGCCTTGAAGGACAAAGGAGGGTTCACTTGCATCTGAACATCAGGTGAGCCCTGCAGGATCAGGCCCACGGGGCCCCTGTCCTCCCAGGGGCCAAGCAGGGGCCTCTTCTCGGGAGCCCACCGGCAGCACTTGAGCCCCAGAGAAGGGGGGAGGCGCATTTCCTCTAGGGACACATTTCTGGGGTCCCCACGGTGCGCCCAAGCCTGGCTCCACTCTGCCAGGGCAGCTGCGTTTTGTTTCGCTGCAGGTGAGGCTGCCCCGTGCAATGTGGGGCTCTTATTAGGAATTTGAGGGGGGCCGGGGGGACTAGGGCTTCCCCGCACTTCAAAGGACCAATAGAAGGGGAGGGGAGGCAGGCAGCAGGAGGGCGATGGGGAGGAACCAGCGAGAAGGAGCTTCTGGAGCCTGGGCAGCCCCCTCCCCGCCTGCTCCCCGAAGGTTTCCCGAGCCCCTCCCCTTTTCATTTCAAGGACTGGGGGACCTCAGCATCCCGGGGTTGCTTTGCTCGGGGGGGGGGGTCCTATTTTGTTTGCTGAGGGCAGGAGTCACAATCCTGTCACATTGTGTTGTGTCTGGCTTTTAGGTAAAGGGGTGAGGCTCAGGTGGGACAGAGTTGAGAAGGAAAATATCCCGGGGTGCGGATTCACTCCGCTGCCCAGCTCCTCAGGGTGCCACTCCCCGGGGGTCCCTCCGGTCAGCAGAAGAAGGAGAATCCAGCCAAGTTAAAGAAGCAAAGGGCGGTCAGTTGACCTGATCTTTATTTGTTGCAACAAGGTTCAAACACAGCAAGAGTAGGAACCCTGATCACATGGTTGCATGGATTTTTAAGACCTCTCCCCATTTCCCACAATACATTTTTCCACAGCATCTTCGATACATCACAGATTTGTCCCAAAGTAGGAGTCTTTGGCATTCAGAAACATGAGCCCGTCACCCACCCCTGTCAACAACCCCAGTTTCCCACACATTTTTAACTACCCTCTTCCCCTGAGAAGCATAATAGTATTCAGACATCCCTCTAGCTGCAAGGCTGTCCTGGGCTTCTCCTTTGCAAGTATCAGGATCCTCCTCCTCCTCCTCCAATCCGGCTTCTGTTCCGGGAATAAGGGGGGGGGTGAGCCTCCCCCCAAACTGCCTGCTTCTCCCGGAAGTGGAGCTTCGACGCCGGATTGCCGCTCAGCGCCATAGCTCTAGGGGCGCGCCCTTTCGGAAAGGGGAGGAGGGGCGGCAGGGGACCCCCCACCCAATAAAACATCGATGTTGCGTCAAATGAAATGAGAATCGGGATCGAGGACAAAGAGGTAAAGGGGTCGCAGGGGGGGGAGGGGAGGGGAGGGGAGGGGAGAGAAGGAGCCAGAGAGGGACTCCGCGCCATCTCCCCAAAGCGCCTTCCGTGGCCCCCCGGCAGGGCCTGGATCCCTGAACGTGCGCTGCGAAGGGGGCTTTCCTCGGCAGGGGAGGACATGGGGCGCCCACCCACCCACGGGGTCCCACGAGGACTCCCCGGCCCCGTTTCCCCCGCGCAGGCATCCCTGGGGCCCTGTGCGCTCCGCGCGGAGAGAGGCAGACCATGAAAGGGTTAACGGGCGCGAGAGACGCCTAGATAGAGACCCCCCTGTCCCTCCCCACCTCGTCTTGGGGGGCCCCTCCGGAAGGAGAGATGGGTCGCGCATGGCGAGGGGTGAGCCGCGCCAAGGGGGCCTCTGGGGGCAGGGGAGACTCCGGGAGAGAGGGAGGGGCCAAGGGTGGGGGGAGCCGGGGGGAGGAGGGAGGGGAGCATCCCCGGCGCAAGGAAGCGCAGCATTGGCGGGGGGGGGGAGGAGACCAGTCTGTAGGGAGACGTCTCCATCGTGCGCCCACGAGGAATCTCCGAAGGGGCCGGCTCGGCTTCTCCCTCCCACCCAAGAATCGACCCCCCCTTCAAGGCAACCAGAGAGGGATCCCTGGATAGTGGGGGCTGCATTTCCCCCACCCCTTCCTTCCTGCAAGCTCCATCCTCTTCCCACCCCATAAACTCCTGCCCTGTCCAGACACAGCGAATCTGCCAAGTCCAAGGACGGTTAACCCTGGAGAGGAGAAGAAAGAGGAAGAGGGGAGAGGCCTTCTCAGAAGCGGCTCTTTGTTTCTGCAATCCCACCCAGGAAGCAGCCAGAAACCTTTTCCTCTCTCTCAGGCTTCCATCTTCAAGTGTCTTTTCCACTGCATGGTTTATTGAGGATGAGAATAATGTACACCTGTCATCAGAAACAGGGGTGCAGAACCTATTTAATTGATCTCAGGATTGGTATAGAAGGTGCACCTCAAAAACATTTCTGTTCCTCTTACTTTTTATAGGCAATGTCAGAGTGACCGACAAGCTGAGATTCTTCCCAGTCAAAGGACCCATTTTCATGGTAGACAGTGCTTGTGGCTGGAGGCTCTACAGACAGGGTGTGCCTATGCAGACCAAAGACTGCCAGTATTAGCACAGGTGAGCTGTGTGACCTTCCCAAATTTACAGACTGTATGTGAATGAGAGTGTGTGGGTGGGATTATTGTTTACAGCAACCCTGTGATTTTCTCCACCCAAAACATTTCATGACCTGATATTACACTACAAATTCCAAAATAACTACCAAAAAAATCACAAGATAATACAAATGATTGTAGTATTTATACCCTGCCCATCTGGTTGGGTTTCCAGTACACATAAAAGACAGTAAAACATCCAACATTAAAAACCTCCTAATACAGGTCTCCCTTCAACTATCTTCTAAATGTCAGGTAGTTGTTCATTTCCTTGACCTCTGAAGGGAGGGAACCAGCAGAAGACCCTCAGAGGAGGACCTCAGTGTTCAGAGTGAAGGATGGGGGTGGAGACACTCCTTCAGGTCTACAGGGCCGAGGCTGTTTAGGGCTCTAGGTCGCAGAACTTGCTCCTTCATAACGATCTCCTAGACTGACATATAGTTAGGAGAGTAGGAAAAAACGCTCAGATCAGGAATAAATTCATATCTCAAGAAATAACACAACTTCAGGTTGTTAATGAATCTGTACTACATATTCAAGGATGAAGTTTCCACTAAGTACAGTTTTTTTAAAAATAAATTTTATTGATTTTCATCCAGTTATACATTTTGTCCCGAATACAACAAATTATGCCTGTTTTGAACTTACTTCAGCGTCTCTGACAGTCATCCATAATTATACCTTTAATACGCATTCCCTTTTTTCATATTGCCATTGTTCCTCCTTACTCCCATTATTTTTAATAAACAATACTTATTTGTTTTTTTTTACAGTGTCTCTTGAAATCCCACTAACGTTGTATTTATACCACATATGTTTTTCAGATAATCTACCAATTTTCCCCAGTCCTCGATGAACTTTTGGTCTTTAGTATATCTGATTTTCCCAGTTAATTTGTCCAATTCCGCATAGTCTATCAATTTTAATCTCCATTCTTCTATCGTCGGTGTCAGAGTTGCTCCCCGATCCTAGCTCACAGAGGATCACGCTAGCCAGCGATCATTAAGTAAAAGTCTTTATTGAGTTACAGTTTCCATTCTCAAGCTGCTGCGTGCAACTCTACGTCTTATGGTTAGATCGGCGAAGCTCCGTCTGAGTCTCCGCCCCTTGTGCACCAACTTAATATCCTAGCCTTACTCCACCTTTTCCGCCTGACTGTTCTCCTCTGGGTCCCTCTGCCCCCCGGGGTCTCCTCCCTCCGGGACTCCTCCGACGCTGACCCCCCGGACCCTCCTGTCTCCTTGCACCGGGCTTTAGGACCTGGCTCCCTCTCCGGGCTGCCTACTGCGTCACTTTCCTGTGCATTTGAACTTGGCGCGCGCGCCCAACCTTCCACTTTCCGTCTGACCGTTTCTTCGCTCCCCGATGGAGGTGTGGCCACTCCTGACTCGTGCCCTCCCTCCTGTTGTGAGCTGCCAGCGCTTGATCCCTGGCGCCCTTCCTCTTCCCTGCTCTCTGGCGGTGACGCTGGTCCCGATCTCCAACTGCTCCCCTCTGAGTCCCCTCTGGCTCTATCTTCCTGGGGTGTCCCCCTAGGCTCCCCCCTTGCCCTGGCCACTGGTGCTCCTTTCTGTGAATCTTCTGATTCACTGGAAAGACTCGGAGATCTCGGGTCGTCGTCATCACTCATCTTTTCTTCTGCCTCCTCCCCCTCGCTCTCTGTTTCCTCCCTTGCCCTTGCCTCTGCTACTGAACCCCTGACATCCATCCCCCCCTCGAAGCCCCCTCTTCCCCCCTCCCCTCCTTCCGGTGCGGGAGCTGGGTGCTGCTGTGTCAGGGGGACGAATGTCGGATACAGTTCGCTTCCCGTGGCGGGCCTCCATCTGAAGTCTTCCGGTTCTTCCTCCCTGCTCTCGTCGACGACGGTCACCTCCGCTTCCATCTCTGTGCCGCCGTGCTCGAAACCTGGGTCGTCCCCGAAAACGTCCATGTCCGTCTCTCCCTCGCTTCCTTCCAGGGGCGTCGCTCGTCCTGGACCCTCCAGCCACTTTCTGCGCCACTGCTCCTCTGGTCTATCGTCCCACCAATACGAGGGTTCTGAGGCAGATCCCGAGGGTGACCCCTCCGGGGAACGTGCGTCGCGTGTCGGTTCCTCGTCCGAGTCGAACCCCCGGAACGTGCTGGCTGAAAGCGTAGGCGTGAAAAGCCAGTCGTCGAAAAAATCAGCTGGCATGGGCCTGTGTGGGAAGAGGGCATGAAACTCTTCTTTGAGCAGAGGTTCGTCTAAAGCGTAGCCCGGCACCCAGCTGTTGGCACTGGCCGGGGTGCCCTCCCTGGCGAGAAAGTATTCTACCCCCTCTTCCCCCCATCTAGAGTCCAAAATCTCTGTGACTTCGTTGATGCGTTCCTCCTGTGCCACTCCCCCTTGCTTGGTTCTCTCTCGGAGCGGACTTGGTGCCGTGCCTGGTTCCTGAAATCTGTGAGGTGCCTTGTAGGGAGTGAGCACCGATCTGTGGAACACCGGATGCATCCTGGAACCCTCCGGAAGCACCAGCCTGAAAGCCACCGGGTTGACCTGCTCTTCGACTTGGTAGGGCCCCAGTTGCTTATGCCCTAGTTTCTTCTTCGCCAACGACCTGGCCGGCACTGCGTGGGCTGCTAACCAGACCCAGTCTCCCACATGGAACTCTTCGCCAACCCTTCTGTGTTTGTCCGCTTGTACCTTGTATGCGTGTTTGGCCAGCTCCAGGTGCCGCCGCAGCTGATCGTGGACCTCCTGCAACTCTGACGCGAACGCATCTGCTGTCTGCGGCTCCCCCTCCCCCATTCTTTCCAGTCCCGGGAAGGTTCTGGGGTGCCTCCCGTTGTTGGCGAAGAACGGCGTGACCCCCGTGGACACGTGCTTCGTGTTGTTGTAGGCGAACTCGGCAAGAGGCAGGTAATCCACCCACGTCGCAGGCTGTTGATTCGCATAACATCTCAGGTACTGCTGCATGATGGCATTGACCCGCTCCGCTTGCCCGTTGGTCTGCGGGTGTCTAGCCGACGCCAGGTTGATCTTGACGTTCAGGAAGCCCATCAGCTTCTGCCAGAAATTCAAGATGAACTGTCGCCCTCGGTCGGACAGAAGAGACCGCGGCAGACCGTGAACCTTGAACACGTGGTCTATGAACAGTTTGGCGGTTTGTTCCGCCGTGGCCACCTTAGCACACGGAATGAAATGTGCCATCTTGGAGAACAAGTCCACCACCACCAGCACGGCCATCTTGCCCCTCGAGTTGGGCAGATCCGTGACAAAGTCCAGGGCCACTCTCTCCCATGGTTCGAACGGAGTTTGCAGCGGTTCCAACAGTCCGGCCGGCGGTCTGTGCACTGGTTTGGCCCTCTGGCAGGTGTCACACCTCGCCACGTAGTCCGCGACTTCCCCTCTCATTCCGGGCCACCAGAAGTCTCTGGCGACTAATTCCACCGTCTTCTCCTTGCCAAAGTGCCCGGCAGTGGGCGCGTCGTGCAGCTGCTGCAGTACCTTGGCGCGAAGTTCGTCTCCTGGCACGTAGATGGCCCCTTTACGGATGAGCAATCCATCTCGCAGCTGGAACTCGTCGGTCGCTGCCGTGCCCCTGTGCACCTCTGCCATCTTTGCTTGCGCGAAGGAGTCATCCTGCAACGCTCGTCGCACCGCCTCCAGGTCAACTGTTGCCGCAGCGCACGCCCACACTGTTGGTGCGAAGATGTGCATGGCGGCCGCTGGCGTTGCCTCCTCCAGATACTGCGGCTTACGGGAGAGAGCATCCGCCATGATGTTGGTGTCCCCCGGGACATACTCTATTCGGAAGTCGAAGTTCGCAAAGAACTCAGCCCAATGTATCTGCCTCTGGTTCAGGAACTGCGCCGTGCGCCAGTGCTCCAGATTCTTGTGGTCCGTGCAGACCTGCACTGTGTGCTTGGCGCCGATCAGGAAGTGCCTCCACGCTTTGAACGCTGCATGAATGGCCAGCAACTCCCTGTCCCAGATGGTGTAGTTCTGTTCGGACTTGCTGAGCTTCCTGGAGTAAAACGCTCCCGGCCTCCAAACCCCCTGCGGGTCTTTCTGCAGCAGGACTGCTCCCACGGCTCTGTCCGAGGCGTCTGTCTCCACCCTCATCGGCCTGCTGGGGTTGACATGAAGCAGCTGCTCTTCCGACGCGAAGAGCCGCTTGAGTGCCTGAAAGGACTGCTCCGCCTGCTCTGTCCAGATGAACTTCTTTTTCTTGGAGCTGAGCGTGTCCGTGATGGCCGCCGTCTGCATAGCAAAGCCTTTGATAAACTTGCGATAAAAGTTCGCGAAGCCGACAAAGCGTTGGACCTCCTTCCGGTTGCGTGAGCTTTTCCAATCCAACACTGCTCGAACCTTGGCGCTGTCCATGGCGAGCCCCTTGTCAGACAACTTGTAGCCCAGGAAATCCACCTCCGTCACGTCGAACTGGCACTTCTCCAGCTTGGCGTAAAGCCTATGCTGCTGTAGCCTGCTCAGCACTTCCTTGACGTGTCTGTCATGCTCCTGCTGCGATTCCGAAAAGATCAGGATGTCATCCAAGAAACAGACGCACGTCTTGTAGAGGAGCCCCGCCAACACGTGATGCATGAACGCTTGAAACACGTGGGAGCCATTTTGCAATCCAAAAGGCATAACTCTATATTCGTAGGTGCCCAGGGGCGTGAACATGGCTGTCTTCCACTCATCTCCTTCCTGCATGCGAATGAGGTTGTACGCCCCTCGCAGGTCCAACTTGGTGAACACGCTGCCCTTCCGTACCTTTGCGAGGAGGTCGTCGATTCGGGGCATGGGGAAGTCCGATGGCTTGGTCACACTGTTTAAGATGCGATAGTCCACTACAAGCCGTTTTTGGGGCGTGTCCCGCTTCTTAACAAAGAATACAGGACTGCCCCCCGCTACCTTGGACTCTCGGATGAAACCGCGCTCCAAATTATGATCTATGAACTCTTTGAGTTCCTGCAGTTCGTCCTCAGACATGGAATACAGCTTCCCTTTGGGCAGCGCCGCCCCCGGCAGCAGGTCAATTTTGCAGTCATATGGTCTGTGGGGGGGTAGCCTGTCTGCCTCCTCGCAGAAAACCTCCAAAAATTCTGCGTACTTGTGGGGAACCGCTTGCAGCATGCCTAGCTGCAGCTGTGACTCCTCTTCCTCTCCTTCCTGCCGGGGCACGATGCAGTGTTCAGCACAAAAGGAAGAGCCGAAGGTCAGCTGCCTCTGGTACCAAGCCAGCGTCGGGCTGTGCGTGTCCAGCCAACTCATGCCCAATACAATGGGCATGTCCGATAGTTGAGTGACGTTGAAGCTGATGATTTCCCTGTGATTCCCAAGTCGCATCACCATTGGTGGCGTCTGCTTCACCACTTGCCCCCCGAGCAGCTCCCTGCCATCCACCGTGACAACCTGCAGGGGCAGCGTGGCAGGCAGCAACTGTATGGCGTGCCGGTCGACAAAGTCCTGCCCTATAAAGTCCGCATTGCTTCCTGAGTCAATGGTGATTGGCACGTCCATGGTGATTCCATTGGGCAGCTGGAGCGATGCGGTGAGCCTCACTACTGGCTTGGGCGGGAGGGGGTCCATGGGCTGTAAAATCTCTGGGGACTGCTTCACTGACACGTCTGGCTGGGCCCCAGCGCCTCTTCCTCCAGCCAGACTCCGTCGTTTCCCTGCTGTGGTTCTCCTTGCTGCGTTGCTGCAGTTACCATTGCTGAGGCTGCAGTGTGCTTGTGGAGCCTCCGGGGACACTCTTTCGCCATATGCTGTGGATCATCGCAGATATAACACTTCCTGTTCCCTCTAGGAGGCTTCGCTTTCACTGTTGCCGGTGCTAGGGCTCTGGCTGCTGACTGAGCCCTTGCACTTCCAACCTCCATAGGTTCCGCCCCTCCTCCTGACGGAGGCGTGGATTGCGCACGCGCTGCTTCTCTGGGAAGGAAGGAGGAGCCCCTGGCTGGTTCGCGCCCTCCACGCCCTTCGTCCCTGCTCCACGGACGTTCTTCCAGCCGCACCCCCACCGCCAGCGCCCTCTGAACGATCTCCTGCGTGGTCCGGGGTCTCTCCCCCCTCGCAATTTCATCTTTAACTGAGCCGTGCAATCCCTCCCAAAACAGGTCTCTTACAGGAGCCGAATCTCTGTCCCATTCCAGGGCACTGACCAAAGCGAAAAAGCGGGCATGGTACTGCCTTACGCTGGCCCTCCCTTGCTTCAGTCCATGTATCTGCTGCCGAGCAAGATCCACGTCAATGCTTGATAAAAAGCACCCATCCATCGCTTTAATAAAGGCATCCGCATTTTGGAGCGCCGGATCCTTATCCCTCCACAAATTGTGCAGCCATGCTTTAGCATCTCCATGCAAATGGGACATGATGAATCCCACTTTCTCTTGCTCATCTCTAAAGTCTTTGTTCAGCAGTTGCAGTGCACACATTACATCTGCTCTAAAGTTGGGGTACTGTTGCAGATTCCCATCGAAGTGAGAGACCAGACCGCCTGTTCGTCTCCCCAACCCAATCCCCTCCGGTTTGGGGGTCAGTTGCCCTTGCTTAGTAAGCACTTCCAACCTGACCTGGAGATCCCTGTAGGCGGCAGCTGCGTCCTCCTCTCTCTTCCTGGATGCAAGTGCCTCGGCATTCAGTCGTGTCACTGCTTCTCTGAGTTCCGCTATCTGCTGTTCAGCCGTCATGTTGTCTGCCGTTCGTGAGCTCGCTAGTAGGCACCCGCTTTCTCTCCTCTCCGTGAGGCCGTAGATGCCCACAATTTATGGGACGGAACTTACTGTCAGAGTTGCTCCCCGATCCTAGCTCACAGAGGATCACGCTAGCCAGCGATCATTAAGTAAAAGTCTTTATTGAGTTACAGTTTCCATTCTCAAGCTGCTGCGTGCAACTCTACGTCTTATGGTTAGATCGGCGAAGCTCCGTCTGAGTCTCCGCCCCTTGTGCACCAACTTAATATCCTAGCCTTACTCCACCTTTTCCGCCTGACTGTTCTCCTCTGGGTCCCTCTGCCCCCCGGGGTCTCCTCCCTCCGGGACTCCTCCGACGCTGACCCCCCGGACCCTCCTGTCTCCTTGCGCCGGGCTTTAGGACCTGGCTCCCTCTCCGGGCTGCCTACTGCGTCACTTTCCTGTGCATTTGAACTTGGCGCGCGCGCCCAACCTTCCACTTTCCGTCTGACCGTTTCTTCGCTCCCCGATGGAGGTGTGGCCACTCCTGACTCGTGCCCTCCCTCCTGTTGTGAGCTGCCAGCGCTTGATCCCTGGCGCCCTTCCTCTTCCCTGCTCTCTGGCGGTGACGCTGGTCCCGATCTCCAACTGCTCCCCTCTGAGTCCCCTCTGGCTCTATCTTCCTGGGGTGTCCCCCTAGGCTCCCCCCTTGCCCTGGCCACTGGTGCTCCTTTCTGTGAATCTTCTGATTCACTGGAAAGACTCGGAGATCTCGGGTCGTCGTCATCACTCATCTTTTCTTCTGCCTCCTCCCCCTCGCTCTCTGTTTCCTCCCTTGCCCTTGCCTCTGCTCCTGAACCCCTTACAGTCGGTATCTCCTCTTGTTTCCACTTCTGGGCCAACAGGATTCTGGCTGCCGTTACAGCATATTGGAAAAGCTTACAGTCCTTTCTTCTTATGTCCTTTCCTGCAATACCTAAAAGAAAAGCTTCTGGTTTTTTCACAAAAGTATATCTTAACATTTTTTTCATCTCATTGTATATCATTTCCCAGAAACTTTTTACCTTCTTACACTCCCACCACTGATGGAAAAACGTCCCTTCTTTATCTTTGCATTTCCAACATTTGTTATCAACCTTATACATCTTTGCTAGTTTTACAGGAGTCATATACCATCTATAAAACATTTTCATTACATTCTCTTTCAATAGCGTACATGCCGTAAATTTTATATTCTCTTTCCACAATTTTTCCCATTCCTCAAATTGAATGTTATACCCAAAATCCTTTGCCCACTGTATCATCACCGATTTAACCTCTTCATCCTTAGTATGCCATTCCAGCAATATCTTATACATTTTTGACAGAGTTTTATACTCATTGTTTATTATGTCTTTTTGGAAACTTGATTCATTTTCCGAAAAACCTTTTTCCTTCAGATCTTTTTTAATTATTTCATTTACTTGACGATAATGCAGCCAATCATATATATACTCTTTAACTTGTTCATATGGCTTCAATTTCCATTTCCCTCCTTCGTTAATCACCAATGCACCATATGTACCCCATTTTTTCCTCATATTAATTTTCTTAACACTCATTGCCTCCAACGGAGACAACCAGTGCGGGACTTTTGGTTCCAATATATTTTTATATCTTTCCCACACTTCTATTAAAGAACCCCTGAAGATGTGATTTCCAAATCCTTTGTGAACCTTCTTTTTATCACACCATAAATACGCGCGCCATCCAAATCTGTTATCAAAACCTTCAAGATCCAATAATTCATTGTTTTCTAACTTTATCCATTCTTTTACCCAGCATAAACATGCTGCCTCGTAGTAGTCTCATATCTGGCAGGGCGAAGCCTCCTCTTTCTTTAGCATCTGTCAATAACTTAAATTTTATTCTAGGCTTCTTTCCCTGCCAGATATACCTTGAAATCACTTTTTGCCATTCTTTAAAGATTCCTATACCCTTTAATATGGGTATGGTCTGAAATAAAAATAACATCTTTGGTAGCACCGTCATTTTTATCGTAGATATTCTTCCCCAAAGTCATAATTTCATTCTGGCCCACACATCCAGATCCTTTTTTATTCCCTTCCAAACCGGGATATAATTATTTTGATACAAATCAATATTCTTAGGTGATAACCAAATTCCCAAATATTTAACCTTTTTCACCACCTCTATCTCAGTTTGTTGCTGCAATGATTCAATCATATTTTGTTCCATATTTTTTACAATCATCTTCGTCTTTCTCTTATTCAATCTGAATCCTGCCACCTTTCCAAATTTTTCCATCTCTTCCAATACCTCCTTTACGCTTTCT
The DNA here is from genome assembly GCF_964188305.1 of Podarcis bocagei. Lineage (NCBI taxonomy): Eukaryota > Metazoa > Chordata > Lepidosauria > Squamata > Lacertidae > Podarcis > Podarcis bocagei. The sequence goes on from NC_138135.1 coordinate 5,397,274, forward strand.
GTTGGTTCTTCCATAGTCATTACCAAATCATCGGCAAAGGCTTTAACTTTATACTCATTCAGCCCCACCGTTACCCCTTTTATTTGGTTATTATGTCTAATTGCATTTAAAAAGACTTCCAGAACCGTTATGAATAACAATGGCGATAATGGGCAACCTTGTCTTGTTCCTTTAGATATTTTTATATCTTCGGTAATCACATTGTTTACTATCAATTTTGCTCTCTGCTCAGTATAGATTGCCTTTATGCCATTGAAGAACTCTTGTCCCACCTCCATATATTCCAAGTTTTTCAACATAAACTCCCAAATTACGTTATCAAAGGCCTTTTCTGCATCCACAAACATTAAGACTGCTTGTTTATCTCCCCTACCAGACAGATATTCTATAACATTAATTATATTTCTTATGTTATCTCTCATTTGTCTGCCTGGTAGGAAGCCTGCTTGATCTTTATGTATTAATCTTGTTAATATCTTTTTCAGTCTCTTCGCTAGAATGCCAGCAAAAATCTTATAGTCAGTATTCAGTAATGAAATAGGCCTATAATTCTTCACTTGGGTTAAATCCGAATCTTGTTTTGGGATCAATGTAATATATGCTTCTTTCCATGTTTCTGGAATGTCTCTTTCTTTCAAAATGTTGTTCATAACAACAGTCAACGGGGTCACCAGCACCTCTTTCATTTCTTTATAGTAGCTAGATGTAAACCCATCTGGACCCGGAGCTTTCCCTCTCTTCAACTCCTTTATCACTTCTTTTACTTCTTCTTTTTCTATTGGGGCATTCAGTTGCGCTTTTTGGTCTGTCGGGATCTTCCGCACCATTTTCTCTTTTAGATATCTTTCTATTTTCTTATTATTATTCCTTTCCTTATTTTTATATAATTGCTTGTAAAAGTCCAAGAATCCTTTCCTTATTCCTTTTGGATCAGCTGTCTCTTCTCCATTTATTTCGTTTCCACTAAGTACAGTTATCCATTTGCCTTGAATATCCAGCTTTGTCAGTGCCAGATTAGGATAGTCCTGTGTCAGAAGACAGTGCAAGAGATCAGGCAGCACATCATTATTATAAGGAACAATGGGGGGGGTGTTACCCATTTGCCAGCTGCTTTCCTTCTGCTTCTCCTGCTCTCTCCATGCAATGCAAGGCATGTAGACAGAGGTCCATCTCCAAGAACAGGAGATTCCCTGAGCACCCATTCAGCTGACACCAAGCACCTGAGTATCTTGACACCTTGCTGGTTCCTCTTTTCCCCTCCCCATGAGTCACTTCCAGAAGACAAAGGGGAGTTGACAGTTTCCTGTCCCCAGAGGGGAGATCTGATCATTGTCCTTTGTTCCAGTCCGTGTTGAATCTACTCCCATATGCAAGTCCGTTGTGTCCTTGATGGTCTTCTGTCTGGGGCCATCAAGGTTGCCATGCCAACTGGTCAGGGCTCCTGTGTATGTGCTGGCACAGTCCGTAAATCCCATTCTTAAAATGCAGACACCGTGTTTTCCTGTATTTATAAGATATGTGAATCTTTTGCGATTGAGGGGAGAGGGGATAATGTCAGGGGATAATGTCAGAGATGGGTCGCGCATGGTGAGGGGTGAGCCACGCCAAGGAGGCCTCTGGGTGCAGGGGAGACTCTGGGAGGGGGGGCAAGGGTGGGGGAGCCGGGGGGAGGAGGGAGGGGAGCATCCCCGGGGCAAGGAAGCGCAGCATTGGCGGGGTTGGGGGGAGGAGACCAGTCTTTAGGGAGACGGAAACCAGAAAAGGATCCCTGGAAAGTGGGGGGTCCTGTCCCCCCACCCCTTCCTTCCTGCAACCTCCATCCTCTTCCAACCCCATAAGCTCCTGCCCTGTCCAGACACAGCGAGTTTGCTCAGTCCAACCATTGTTCACCCTGGAGAGGAGAAGAAAGAGGAAGAGGAAGAGGAAGAGGAAGAGGGGAGGCCTTCTCAGAAGCAGCTCTTTGTTTCCGCAATCCCACCCAGGAAGCAGCCAGAAACCTTCCCTCTCTCTCAGGCTTCCATCTTCAAGTGTCTTTTCCACTGCATGGTGTATTGAGGATGAGAATAATGTACACCTGTCATCAGAAACAGGGGTGCAGAACCTATTTAATTGATCTCAGGATTGATATAGAAGGTGCACCTCAAAGGCATTTCTGTTCCTCTTACTTTTTATAGGCAATGTCAGAGTGACCGACAAGCTGAGATTCTTCCCAGTCAAAGGACCCATTTTCATGGTAGACAGTGCTTGTGGCTGGAGGCTCTACAGACAGGGTGTGCCTATGCAGGCCAAAGACTGCCAGTATTAGCACAGGTGAGCTGTGTGACCTTCCCAAATTTACAGACTATATGTGAATGAGAGTGTGTGGGTGGGATTATTGTTTACAGCAACCCTGTGATTTTCTCCACCCAAAACATTTCATGACCTGATATTACACTACAAATTTCAAAATAAATTCAAAAAAATCACAAGATAATACAAATGATTGTAGTATTTATACCCTGCCCATCTGGTTGGGTTTCCAGTACACATAAAAGACAGTAAAACATCCAACATTAAAAAGCTCCTAATACAGGTCTCCCTTCAACTATCTTCTAAATGTCAGGTAGTTGTTCATTTCCTTGACCTCTGAAGGGAGGGAACCAGCAGAAGACCCTCAGAGGAGAACCTCAGTGTTCAGAGTGAAGGATGGGGCTGGGGACACTCCTTCAGGTCTACAGGGCCGAGGCTGTTTAGGGCTCTAAGTTGCAGAACTTGCTCCTTCATAACGATCTCCTAGACTGACATGTAGTTAGGAGAGTAGGAAAAAACGCTCAGATCAGGAATAAATTCATATCTCAAGAAATAACACAACTTCAGGTTGTTAATGAATCTGTACTACATATTCAAGGATGAAGTTTCCACTAAGTGCAGTTATCCCTTTGCTTTGAATATCCAGCTTTTCAGTGCAAGAGATCAGGCAGCACATCATTATTATAAGGAACAATGGGGGAGGGGTGTTTCCCATTTACCAGCTGCTCTCTTTCTGCTTCTCCTGCTGTCTCCATGCAATGCAAGGCATGTAGACGGAGATCCGTCTCCAAGAACAGGAGCTTCCCTGAGCACCCATTCAGCTGACACCAAGCACCAAGCCTTGCCACTAGTTCTCTGACTCACCCAGACCTCACTCCCTGGAAAAGAGGAAGACCTGGGTCTCATATAATGGTCCACATGGACTTCCTGAGGCCATTGGGACTGTGCAGGTGATTCATGAAGATTTAGAGGTGGAAACAGGGGTGGATGGAGGATTATGATGCCGATGATGGGAAATGTCCAAAGGAACGATGGATCAGAGAGAGAGAGAGGGCCTTTTCATGGAGAGAGAGAAGCTGCATTTCCTGTGAGAAAATAATTGATGTGAAAAGGCTGTTTTCCAAGATCATGCTGCTTTAATAATGATGATTGAGGATAACGAAAGGTTGCTGATGAATTACTATCATGTGATGACATTGCATCTTCATTTCATAAAAACTGGGAACATGGGTAGGAGGCAGGGGAATATAGGAGATGCTGAAATAAGAAAAGCTGCTAATGGCGTTTGATGTGCTCTCTTTCCCTTTGTTCTCTTCCTTGAAACCCAAACAGGATTTCCTTTCCTCCCACACTGAGGATGGTCATGGAGAAGAGAGACAGACTTCCAGGGGAAAGGGCACCTTTTTTTTCATTAGATATAGACATTGGCATGTGTGAAATGTGGAACATGCTTCATTGAATGAGCACACATAGCTCACATCAACAAACCCCAAAAGTGGCGAAACCATTTAAAGGTATAGAGTGTGAAAAGACTTTCACTGATAGAACACATCAGCCGACTAACATGGGGAAGAAAGGATTCAAATGCACGGAGTGTGGGAAGAACTTCAGTCATAGGGGACACCTCAATATACATCAACGGACTCACACAGGGGAAAAACCATTTAAATGCATGGAGTGCGGAAGGCAATTCAGTCAGAGTGGAAGCCTAAATAGGCACCAACTGACTCACACAGGGGAGAAACCTTTTAAATGTATGGAGTGTGGAAAGAGCTTTCGTGATAATGGAAACCTTAGAACACATCAAAAGACTCACACAGGGGAGAAACCATATGAATGTATGGAGTGTGGAAAGAGCTTTCGTGATAATGGAAACTTTAGAATACATCAACAGACTCACACAGGGGAGAAACCATATGAATGTATGGAGTGTGGAAAGAGCTTCAGTTTCAATGCAAACCTTAGACGACATCAATGGACTCACACAGGGGAAAAACCATTTAAATGTATAGAGTGTGGAAAGAGCTTTCGTGATAATGGAACCCTTAGAACACATCAACGGATTCACACAGGGGAGAAACCATATGAATGTATGGAGTGCGGAAAGAGCTTTCGTGATAATAGAACCCTTAGAACACATCAACGGACTCACACAGAGGAGAAACCATATGAATGTATGGAGTGCGGAAAGAGCTTTCGTGATAATAGAACCCTTAGAACACATCAACGGACTCACACAGGGGAGAAACCATATAAATGTATGGAGTGTGGAAAGAGCTTCCGTTTCAATGCAAACCTTAGACGACATCAACGGACTCACACAGGGGAAAAACCATTTAAATGCATTGAGTGCGGAAAGAGATTTAGTGATAATGGAACCCTTAGAAGACATCAACAGACTCACACAGGGGAGAAACCATATAAATGCATGGAGTGGGGAAGGAAATTCAGTCAGAGTCGACTCCTCAATATGCGTCATCTGACTCTCACAGGGGAAAAACCATATAAATGTATGGAGTGCGGAAAGAGATTTAGTGATAATGGAACCCTTAGAAGACATCAACAGACTCACACAGGGGAGAAACCATATAAATGTATGGAGTGTGGAAAGAGCTTCAGTTTCAATGCAAACCTTAGACAACATCAACGGACTCACACAGGGGAAAAACCATTTAAATGCATTGAGTGCGGAAAGAGATTTAGTGATAATGGAACCCTTAGAAGACATCAACAGACTCACACAGGTGAGAAACCATGTAAATGTATGGAGTGCGGAAAGAGCTTTCGTGATAATGGAACCCTTAGAATACATCAACGGACTCACACGGGGGAGAAACCATATGAATGTATGGAGTGCGGAAGGAGCTTCAGTTTCAATGCAGCCCTTAGACGACATCTATGGACTCACACAGGGGGGAAACCATTTAAATGTCTGGAGTGCGGAAATAGCTTTAGTGATAATGGAAAGCTTAGAACACATCAACGGACTCACACAGGGGAGAAACCATTTAAATGTCTGGAGTGCGGAAATAGCTTCAGTCAGAGTGGAGCCCTCAGTATACATCAACGGACTCACACAGGCGAGAAATCATTTAAATGCATGGAGTGCGGAAAGAAATTCCGTCAGAGTGGACACCTCAAAAAGCATCAAATGACTCACACAGGGGAGAAACCATATAAATGTATAGAGTGCGGAAAGAGCTTCAGTTTCAATGCAACCCTTAGAAGACATCAACAGACTCACACAGGGGAGAACCCATATGAATGTATGGAGTGTGGAAAGAGCTTTTGTGATAATGGAACCCTTAGAAGACATCAACAGACTCACACGGGGGAGAAACCATATGAATGTATGGAGTGCGGAAAGAGCTTTTGTGATAATGGAACCCTTAGAAGACATCAACAGACTCACACGGGGGAGAAACCATATGAATGTATTGAGTGCGGAAAGAGCTTTCGTGATAATGGAACTCTTAGAATACATCAACGGACTCACACGGGGGAGAAACCATATGAATGTATGGAGTGCGGAAAGAGCTATTGTGATAATGGAACCCTTAGAAGACATCAACGGACTCACACAGGGGAGAAACCATTTAAATGTCTGGAGTGTGGAAAGAGCTTTAGTGATAATCGAAACCTTAGAAGACATCAACAGACTCACACAGGGGAAAAACCATTTAAATGCATGGTGTGCGGAAAGAAATTCAGTCAGAGTGGACACCTTAATAGACATCAACTGACTCACACAGGGGAGAAACCATATGAATGAATGGAGTGCGGAGGAGCTTCAGTTTCAATGTAACCCTTAGAAGACATCAATGGACTCACACAGGGGAAAAACCCTTTAAATGCATTGAGAGCCGTAAAGCTTCAGGCAGAGTGGAACCCTTGATTTACATTAACAAACTCACACAGGAGACAAACCATATAAGTGTCAGGAAGTTAAATAAAGGTAGAGGTCCATTTCTAGTGGAAGTTCTAAATCAACAGACTCATGCACAGGATGAACTTTTAGAGCTGAACCCCTACAAACCATCAACAGACATGAGGAGAAGCAGTTTAAATGGAAAGATTACAGAAAGTGATTTAATTATAATGGAATGTTTAAGAAACATCTATGGACTCTCACAGGGGAGAACCCATTTAGATGTATGGAGTGTGGGACATGTTCCTCTCAGTGTCCACTCTTCTTCCCAGCAATGAACTCCGAAGAAATCCGTATTCCTGCTTCAGGGCAAGCTGAGTCTGTTTCTCTTGTCCTTATCTCTTAGCTAGGTAACTCCTGTCTAATCTGCTCTGTATCGGTGTCACTCCCTGCTTCTGAGACCACTGGAAAAGAGGAGGGTCAATTCCCCCCCCCTCCTGCTCCCAGGAAAGCTGATCTGCCTGAGAATGCATTCCCCCATACTCAGCTGACGCATTGCGAGAACCCTTGAAAAACAAGTGATTTGGCTCACCATTGGAAGCCAAGACCCATAAAAGGTTGAATATGAAAGATACGTGGTTGAAGTATAATGCTATTCTGATGGAAGTAGGGGACCAATTTAGATTAAAATCTTGTGATCTGTTGAAAGATAAATTAGATGATAGGTTCCAGTACATCCAGATAAATGAAGTGTTTAAAATGGACAAGAAAATTGGTTTTCAAAGAGAGAAATCCAAACTGGAAATGGAATTATTAGATACAAAACCAAAAAACCTATCTAAGATGTATAATTTATTGCTGGAATGGCATACGAAAGATGAACAAGACAAATCTGTAATGACTGAATGGGCCAGGGATGTGGGGCACAATATCATGATGGTAGATTGGGAGAAATTGTGGAACAAAGGAATCAAATTTACAGCTTGTAATGTATTAAGAGAAAACTTGTTGAAAATGATGTATAGATGGTATTTAACACCAGTGAAGTTTGCAAAAATGTATCGTACTCATGATAATAAATGCTGGAAATATAAAGAAAAAGAACGAACCTTTTACCACATGTGGTGGACGTGCCCCAAGGAAAAAGACTTCTGGGAAAGTATTTATAATGAACTGATGAAAGTATTGAAAAACACATTTGTTAAAAAACCAGAAGCATTTTTACTTGGTATAGTGGGGGGTTAAATACCGAATAAAGATGTTACTTTTTTTCTGTATGCCACAACAACTGCGAGAATGTTGCTAGCAAAGAATTGGAAGAAACAAGATTTACCAACTATCGAAGAAGGGCAGATGAAGATGATGGACTATATGAAACTTGCCGAACTGACCGGGAGACTCTGAGACCAGAGAGAAGAGATGATGGAAGAAGATAGGGAGAAGTTTAAGGAATATTTGAAAAAAAATATGTTAATATTTAAATCTTAGAATAGCTTTGGAAGTGGATATATGCTGCAGGCTTAGAAGTAGAAGATAATGTATTTTAAAATAGTATTATTTGTAAGTGATAAAATGTGAAGTTATTTTAAGTGTGATTAAAAAAAAATTGTTAGAAATGATGATATATGTAAATTGCTAAAGATGAAGTAAAATGAAAATCAGATAGGTGGGACTTGGGGAAGCCCACTTCACAATGTATAGGAAAATAAGGATATGACAAGACTTTGTTTGTATTGTTTGTTTTTCTGATTGTGTTCTTTATTTGTGTTATAAAATGAATATTTTTTTGGGGGGGACAGAAAAATCCCCATAAAAACAACTGATAAGGCAATATAGCACAGATCACAGTGTGTGTTTCTAGGATGCGCATTTGCCTGGAATAGCCAGCATAAAGCTTTGCTTCGTGAAGTCCCTGCAGATGCCGAGTTGCTGGCTTCCCTCTGAGATGACTGGAAGCGAAAGACACACCTCCATTGCCCTGTGTCCTTCCAGCCTCTTTCCTCCCTTGCTCCCTTCTGCCGGTGTGTGTGTCTGACTTAGATATCCTGTGTGCTGTATTTTTTTACCACTGAAACTGGATTTGCTCTCAGGAGATAAGTTTTGTGCCTCACTGGGGACCCAGTGAGAACTGTATGCTTTCAAAGCTCAGTAAACTATTACTGAAGAAGTCCTGCTGCCTCTGTGTGCGTTTTTGTCCTCAGCGTGGGAATTGCTCTGCATGTGGCCTCTACCCTGCTGATGCCCTGGAGTTGCTCTGCTCAAGCATGCAAGATGGTTTTTGCACCAAGCTCTGTCACCCCCACCACCGTATGATCTCCAAACACTGCTTCTTCACCATAGCATCTCCCTGCCCCCTGCGCATTCTGAAAAAAAGCTTGAAATACTGAAATTGAATGGGAGATTTCCTCCCAAGCCTATTTGCAGGATGGGGAAGGAGGGGCTACAGGTACGAGGGAAGTCTCCTGGGGGGGCCTATCTTCACTCATGAACCCCATGGAGCAACCCCAGAGTTGTGCTTATTCTGGGGTTGGGAGAAGATAATACTTTTCCATATTCCCAGAAGTTATTATTCAATCCTGCTGCTAGGGAGTTTTCCTACCAGAGGACCAGAGTGTATATTACTATCATACTGATTTTACTGCTATGGCTGCTTTTGCTGTCATGGACTGGCGGGGTGAGGGGGGGGGAGGCACCAGCTGGGAGACCCACAAAGGAAGAAGGCTCAGATCCTGGGGACTGGTGGTGGGATAGCGATGAGCAGAAAGAGGGAGAAAAGGGAGCAGAATGGGAGGGGAGGTGTTGCAAGCTGAGGAGGAAACATGGTTTGCTGAGCAGGAAGAGGCTGGGGCAGAGAGCAGTTCAGACCCAGAGGGAAGAGAGGAGGGGGACCAGGAGACCCAGAGGAGGCCGGCTACTGAAGCATCCAGGGAGACTCCCCCCCTCCTGCTGCAACCAGCTCCCCTAATTCTAATTCTTTGGAGCGTAGCTACACGTTCCTCCAGTTGCTGGACTTTGTCTTCTAAGAGGGCAATCAACATACAATTGCTGCAGGTAAAGCTGCCTGCAACCTTTGGCAAGATGGCAAACATTGCACAGGAACCACAGGGGACTGCAGCTGTTCCCTCACCCCTCTCCCCTGGTCTCCTAGAGCACACAGAGAAACCCGGTTCAGACCCCATGATCCTGCACATGATATTAAGAGGGTGTTTCCCTGCGCCCCAACATGCACCACTTTAATCTTGTTGACAATAAACTATTTTCTGTCCAATCACACCGTTTGGAGAGCTCTTTTTGGAGCTCCTTGCATTCTGTCTTTGTTTGAACAATCCTGGACAATTTACTGCCACCAGCAAACTTTGCCCCCTCCCTGCTCACTCCTAACTCTAGATCATTTATGAACAGGTTGAAAAGCCACAGGTCCTAATACTGATCTATAGGGGACTCCACTTTCTGCTTCTCTCCATTCACAGGAGTGTTCGTTTATTAGTATGTGTTCCTCCCTCCCCCCCATCCTGTGCTGCGGAGGGAACCCTGCGGAAAAATTATGGAGTGAATTTCACTTCCCCACACATCCAACACTGCTCAGCATTCAGGGAAATGGAAGAGGAAAGCTGGCCACAATCCAAGAGGCTGAGGTCAGCATAAAGGGAAGCAAAGCCTACTCCAAGGGAAGCCGCTCCAGCTTCCAGCCCGTCTGCTCCCACAATGGCTAAAGAAGAATTGCCCTTTGGGAATGGCAGAGAGCTGAATGGAAGTGGGCAAGGAAGCCCCACAATCGCTGCTGCTGGAGGAATAGGGGCACTGACCCCTATACTGAAAGGTGATGACCTGGTCCTTTAGGGGCACTGTTACGCCATCAGGAACCGGGAGTCCCCCACACCTGCCTCCCTCGTCTGGATTCAACCTCAATCTCTTAGCTGCCATCCATCCTCCAACCACCTCCAGAAAGACACAGGGAATTCACTGCCTTCACTGGTTCCAATTTAAAAGAGAGGAAGAGATGGGAGGAGCCTCCCCATTGTCTTTTCCTTCACAAATCCTGTCTTAAGGGCACATTTAAGATATGAATCGGGTGTGAGGCTGTGACCTGGCACAGATACTAAGTATTTATCATCACAAAATACTGGCCAGGCTCCCCAGGCAATCCAATCAAGTGACCATTAAACAGGTAACCTGGCAGACAGGAGGTAAACAAACCACTCAGATTTCTGCTGTAATCTGCCCTTTCTGTAATGTAGGTATGATGTATGGGGGGGGGGTGGTCTGGGGTTAGTCTTGAGCTCCAGGGCAGGGAATTTAAAATCTCTATATGAGGCCTTGTGTGCCATTGTTCTGGGTTCCTCCTCCCTCCTGCGTGTGGTGAGTGAGGACCCTGTTGCAACAGATCAATAAAGATCAGGCTTACTAGTTGTTTTGTTTTAAACGCTTTAAACGCATTAGGATTCAATCCACCATCCCGATGGATTTCTGCCTGGGGCATGTGCTGCCCTTGATCGCCTCCTGCCTCCTAAGGGATCATGGATTATGAATTGGATCCCCCAATTCCAGAGGAGTCATTAGGCGTTGGAACCCAGGAAATCCGTCAAACCGTTGACTTGGCGATTATTTGACGTTTCTACAGTTTTCTATACAGTATTGGATAATCGGAGGAAACAGTCCGATTCATGGTATCCGCTTCTTGCTACAATTGTATAGGCTGCTTTTCTGAGCCTCTTGGCTGTTGTGCATGGAAGGTGCCTGTGTCCACGGTCATTGTCCTGGCCTTAGTCAGAGCCTGTGGTGGGGTCTTGGGGTTTGGGGGGAGTCGTATAACTGTCCCCCTTCCTGGTTTGAAGAGCACCAATACCTAAAGCACGGACGCAGGGCTAGTGGCGTGGGGTGGGCGAGGGAGGGATTTAGCAATGTAAACATTGGGGGGGTGAACCCCACTTAGTAATTGGATTGCCAGGATCAGCCCCTCCCCCGCTCTCCTGATCTACAGGAGGAAGAGGGGAGAGGGAAAACCTTCCTCCCCGCCCCCGCTCAATTCTTTCCCTCCCCTCCCGGGACATCCTTCCCTCACCCCACCCCCAAAATCCGAAATCCCCTCCCCAATATGTTGCTCCTTCTCCTCGCCACCCGCCTTTTGTTCCGGCAAGAAGGGAGGGATGAGCCCCCCTCCCAAACTGCCAGCTTCTCCCGGAAGTGGAGCTTCTGCGCCGGATTGCTGCTCTGCCCCATAGCTCTAGGGGCGCGCGCTTTCGGAAAGGGGAGGAGGGGCGGCAGGGAAATCCCCCCCCCGGATAATCCAGAAAAGGAAAGGAGACTCGCGAGCCTGGACAAAGAGGTAAAGGGTTCGCGGGAGAAGGGGCGAGAAGGATCCAGAGACCCCCGCCAGCTCCCCAAAGCACCTTTCGTGGGCCCCACGGGCAGGGCCTGGATCCCTGCACTCCTCCTGCGAAGGGGGCTTTCCCTGGCCCCTTAGGCGCCCTGGCGGGGGCGGTCATGGGGCGCCCACCCAGGGATTCCCCACGAGGACCCCCTTGCCCCGTTTCCCCCGCACAGGCATCCCTGGGGCCCTGTGGGCTCCGTATGGAAAAGGCAGGCCATGAAAGGGTTAACGGCGGCGAGGGACGCCTGGATAGAGACCCCCGTGTGGCTGGTGTTGGGCGGGGGGGTGTCCTCTGGATGGAGAGACGGGAGGCGCAGGGCGAGGGGTGAGCCCCGCCAAGGCGGCCTCTGGGTGCAGGGGAGACTCAGGGAAAGAAGGAGGGGGTCGAGGAAGTCAGGGGGAGCATCCCTGGGGCGGGGAAGGGCAGCATTGGCGTGGGGGGGGGAGAGAGAAAGGAAGACCAGTCTGTAGGGAGAGGTCTTCATCGTGGCGGACGCGGGGATTCTCCGGAGGGGCCGCCTTGGCTTCTCCCTTCCACCTAGGAATAGGCCACCCCTTCAAGGCGACCAGAGAGGGATCTGTCGAAAGTGGGGGGTCGACTCCCCCCACCCCTCCCTTCCTGCAAGCTCCATCCTCTTCCAACCCCATAAGCCCCTGCCCTGTCCAGACGCAGCGGTTCAAATCCCGAGAGGAAGAGGGGAGGGGAGAGCCCTTTTCAGAAGGCATTCTCTGTTTCCGCAATCCTACCCAGGAAGCAGACAGAAACCTTTTCCTCTCTCTCAGGCTTCCATCTTTGTCTTTTCCACTGCCTGGTTCATTCAGGATGAGGACAATGTGCACCTTGAGGAGATTTCACCCCTCCCATACCCAAGAATCTCCTGACCATCTCCTGATGATCTCTGCTGACTCCACAGAGAAGAGGAGGCGTGTCCTGCCTATTTACTTCTTCTGCCCAGCAACATATCTGTGTGTGTGAGAGAGAGTCAGTCAGTCAGTGTATCGGAGAGAGTGAGAGTGTTAGAGATCCTAGAGATAAGATTGCTGCTAAGAGCAGCTGCAGACTCTCAGTGTAGCATTGATTTATGCTTAGAATATTCAGCTCTGTATATAGCTTTGTATCATAGTTGTAGTTACAGAATAAAAGGAAGATAAAGATATTCTACAGAGCTGCTCTCCGAGTGGTTTATACTCTGCAAGACTCTGCAAAACTCTGCTGCGCAACGACTGTAGTATTGAGACAGTGAATCCGGTGCTCTCAGCTCTAAGCTGTGAGTCCACAGCACTGTGACCTGTTCCTGTGAGAAAGGAGGTCTCTGGCGGTGCTACCCAGCTCGCCTAGCCCAGTCGGGGTTGAGGTGCAAGAGTCCAGTTGGTGCACTGGCTCTAGGGCGATGCTGACATCGGTTATGGGCCCAGTCGTTGTTCCAGTCGTCTGACCTGGCGTTGTTCCAGTCATCCCAGGCGTCCCAGTCGTCCCAGTCGCCAGAGGTTTCTGTTGCTGATTGCCGGACGGTGGAACGGACGCTGCATGCTGGACTGATTTGCGGTGCCCAGAAGCAGAGCTGTTTTGGAGCAGAGTGTTCAAGCTGCCGCTGTTGCTGTTGCTGCTGCTTGATTTATGGAGGTATGTTGCTGACTGCCAAAGGAAGAAGATAGCATCCCTGTTTGCCTGTTAATTGCGCTCTGAGTGGGAGAGAGAGTGGCTGAAGGAGTCAAGGCTTTATTTGTGTTGCACGAGGGAAGTGTCTTGCTCTAAGTAATAGCAGACATGGCCTGTGCACATTCTGGCCAGATGGCTCTGCCCTTTCCCCTCCTTACGCCTGAAACCTATGGAGTTTGGCAAGTAAAGATGAAAGCGCTTTTACAGAGGGAAAAGCTATTTCACACGATAGAAGATGACCCTCCAGATAAGGATGATGATGATTGGGCTGAATGGCATGCTGCAGATATGAAAGCCCGAGGGACAATTGTTTTGAGTGTTTCAGACCACTTGCTGGTGAACTTAGAGGGTCAAGAGACTGCACAAGCTGTTTGGCATAAGTTGAGAGATATGCATCTGAGACAGAATGCTGGTTCCAGTGTGATTTTCTTTAAGAAGCTGTGCAGGCTGCAGTTGGAGAAAGGTGGTGATTTGCCTAGCCATCTATCTCAATTAAAGCGTCTCAGACAGGACCTTGTTCAGCGAGACCTGGCTATTTCAGAGGCTGTATTTGCAATGCTGATGATCAATAGCCTAGATGAGTCTTATGATGGAGTGGCTGCCCAGATTTCTACAATGCCTTCTGACCGGCTAACAGAAGATTATGTGTCTAGCGTGCTTCTGAATGAGTGGGATCGCAGACAGGCTGTTAGAGAAAGCCGGGAAAACTGTGCTGTTAAAAATGTGCTTGAAAATGTGCCTGAGTCTTCAGCAGGGGAAAGTGAAAGTGAAACTGCTGCTGTTAAAGCTTTGAAATTGAAGCGGTGCTTTTCGTGTGGAGCACAAGGCCATTTGAGTTTCCAGTGCAAGAAGTCTTCAAAGAAGAAGGGAAACTTCAGAGGCAGAGGGGGAGGAGGAAGAAATCCCCAAGCACCTGCTACTTCAAAGGCCTTGATCTCTCGCTGTTCCAGTCAACGTGGGCGGAGTTTCTTCGTGGTCGACTCTGGCTGTTCAAACCACGTGGCCAAAGATAAGAATCTCTTTGTTCAGCTTGAGAAGCAAGAGAAAGAAATTCATCAAGCAGATGGGACAGTTCTCACAAGTGTGGCTCAGGGAACTGTGTTCTTAAAGAGCCTGAATGCAACTATTAAGAATGTCCTGTATGCACCTGATATTCAGGACAATTTGTTGAGTGTTTCCCAGCTTGATCGTCAAGGGTTTAAGGTGGTGTTTGCCAAATCTCGCTGTGAAATTCTTAGAGATGGCAAGCTCATTTTGTATGCAAAATGTGTAAATGGATTGTACCAATTGCCTTTTGTTTCAGGTACAGGCACTGCAGAAGCAACTGAGAAAGAGTGTTGCAATTTGTCTGTAGATAAGAATGAGAAGTTGCATGACCAATGTATTCATTATTATCACCGTATTTATGCTCATCTGAATTTCCAGGCTGTGGCAAAAATGCCTGATATGGTTCAGGGTATGAGGTTGAAAGAATGTCCCTACCACATGAAATGTGTTTCTTGTGCTGAGAGTAAGGCAAGGCAAGCTCCCAAAGGTACAGAGTCTGGGGGAGAGGCCAAGAAACCATATGAAGTCATTCATGCAGACTTAGTGGGGCCTCTATCGCTCTCTAGAGGCAATTCAAGGTTTTTCATGGTTCTGATAGACTCCTATTCAAAATATGTTTGGGTCTATGTGCTGCAGAAAAAGTCTGAAGCCTTTACCAAGTTTCGCCAGTTTTGTAAATGGCTCAGAAATGTACATAATGAGAATGTACGTTTTCTTTTCACAGACAAGGGTGGAGAGTTTTGTTCAGAAGAGTTTGAGAATTTTCTTTCTGAACAGGGCATTGAGCATAGGACGGCCACGCCCAGATCACCCTGGCAGAATGGTTTATGTGAGAGAATAAACCAGACCCTGCAGCAAGGAATCAGAACGCTGTTACATGATTCGGGGCTGCCCAATCCCTTTTGGGCTGAAGCTCTTTCGTTTTTCTGTCATGTGTATAACAGGAGGTACCAGTCTAGTGTAAATTGCACCCCATATGAGATGCTTCATGGAAGAAAGCCATGTGTAAAGCATTTTAAAATTTTTGGTTCGAAGGTTTGGGTGCACACCTCGCAAGGTGACAAACTGAGCAAGCGTGGAGAACATGGTATTTTCCTAGGATATGAGAAAGGGTCTTATCGTGTTCTGATCACAGACACGAAAACCATAAGGCTGACCAGGAGTATTGATGACAATCCACAATGGGACAAAGTTGGTGTTTTTCAGTGCCATCCCATTTGTGATGATGGTGCAAAAGGGGCAAAGAAAGTTAAGAGGGAGGCAAGTGTTGTTGGTGGTGATAATCCTGATGCCAATGTAATTCCAGATGATGGCACAGATTATCAGAGCACAAAAGCCTCAGGTGAGTCTGACGCTGACTCAGACTTAGCAGCTTCATATACTTTAGCTCCCCATTCTCCCAAAGAGGAGGAAGCACCAGAACAAGAGGATCAGAGAGTTTTGCGCAGGTCCGAGAGAACAACCAAGGGTGTACCACCGAAAAGGTTTTCTGAAGAGTTTGCAAAGACTGCGGTCACGAGCAACTCTGGTGGAGTTTTTAAACCTAGCATGAAGTGTGCTGAGAGTAATAGCACAAAACGCTTTATTTATTTCCTTACCTGATATTTGAAGGAAAGCGTGTATTTCAGTTCTGAAAATGGTTTGTTCAAATCTGCCTAATTAGAAATGTCAATTTGTATTTGAGAGGAAGAAATGTGTGTGAAGATTTTTCCAGAAGCTGCTTATTCAATGGTATTGTAGAAGTGTGTTATATGCTGGGAAGAGAGATACCTGCAAATGTGTTAACCAAGGTTGTAAGCAGAGAACAACTTTTGGAGTGTATATGTAAATTGCAGTTATGCTAAAGATTCTTGAAATGGTCGGATGAAATGGGGGAGGATGAGGAGATTTCACCCCTCCCATACCCAAGAATCTCCTGACCATCTCCTGATGATCTCTGCTGACTCCACAGAGAAGAGGAGGCGTGTCCTGCCTATTTACTTCTTCTGCCCAGCAACATATCTGTGTGTGTGAGAGAGAGTCAGTCAGTCAGTGTATCGGAGAGAGTGAGAGTGTTAGAGATCCTAGAGATAAGATTGCTGCTAAGAGCAGCTGCAGACTCTCAGTGTAGCATTGATTTATGCTTAGAATATTCAGCTCTGTATATAGCTTTGTATCATAGTTGTAGTTACAGAATAAAAGGAAGATATTCTACAGAGCTGCTCTCCGAGTGGTTTATACTCTGCAAGACTCTGCAAAACTCTGCTGTGCAACGACTGAATTATTGAGACAGTGAATCCGGTGCTCTCAACTCTAAGCTGTGAGTCCACAGCACTGTGACCTGTTCCTGTGAGAAAGGAGGTCTCTGGCGGTGCTACCCAGCTCGCCTAGCCCAGTCGGGGTTGAGGTGCAAGAGTCCAGTTGGTGCACTGGCTCTAGGGCGATGCTGACACCCCTTCAAGGCGACCAGAGAGGGATCTGTCGAAAGTGGGGGGTCGACTCCCCCCACCCCTCCCTTCCTGCAAGCTCCATCCTCTTCCCACCCCATAAGCCCCTGCCCTGTCCAGACGCAGCGGTTCAAATCCCGAGAGGAAGAGGGGAGGGGAGAGCCCTTTTCAGAAGGCATTCTCTGTTTCCGCAATCCTACCCAGGAAGCAGACAGAAACCTTTTCCTCTCTCTCAGGCTTCCATCTTTGTCTTTTCCACTGCCTGGTTCATTCAGGATGAGGACAATGTGCACCTTGAGGAGATTTCACCCCTCCCATACCCAAGAATCTCCTGACCATCTCCTGATGATCTCTGCTGACTCCACAGAGAAGAGGAGGCGTGTCCTGCCTATTTACTTCTTCTGCCCAGCAACATATCTGTGTGTGTGAGAGAGAGTCAGTCAGTCAGTGTATCGGAGAGAGTGAGAGTGTTAGAGATCCTAGAGATAAGATTGCTGCTAAGAGCAGCTGCAGACTCTCAGTGTAGCATTGCTTTATGCTCAGAATATTCAGCTCTGTATATAGCTTTGTATCATAGTTGTAGTTACAGAATAAAAGGAAGATATTCTACAGAGCTGCTCTCCGAGTGGTTTATACTCTGCAAGACTCTGCAAAACTCTGCTGCGCAACGACTGTAGTATTGAGACAGTGAATCCGGTGCTCTCAGCTCTAAGCTGTGAGTCCACAGCACTGTGACCTGTTCCTGTGAGAAAGGAGGTCTCTGGCGGTGCTACCCAGCTCGCCTAGCCCAGTCGGGGTTGAGGTGCAAGAGTCCAGTTGGCGCACTGGCTCTAGGGCGATGCTGACATCGGTTATGGGCCCAGTCGTTGTTCCAGTCGTCTGACCTGGCGTTGTTCCAGTCATCCCAGGCGTCCCAGTCGTCCCAGTCGCCAGAGGTTTCTGTTGCTGATTGCCGGACGGTGGAACGGACGCTGCATGCTGGACTGATTTGGGGTGCCCAGAAGAAGAGCTGTTTTGGAGCAGAGTGTTCAAGCTGCCGCTGTTGCTGTTGCTGCTGCTTGATTTATGGAGGTATGTTGCTGACTGCCAAAGGAAGAAGATAGCATCCCTGTTTGCCTGTTAATTGCGCTCTGAGTGGGAGAGAGAGTGGCTGAAGGAGTCAAGGCTTTATTTGTGTTGCACGAGGGAAGTGTCTTGCTCTAAGTAATAGCAGACATGGCCTGTGCACATTCTGGCCAGATGGCTCTGCCCTTTCCCCTCCTTACGCCTGAAACCTATGGAGTTTGGCAAGTAAAGATGAAAGCGCTTTTACAGAGGGAAAAGCTATTCCACACGATAGAAGATGACCCTCCAGATAAGGATGATGATGATTGGGCTGAATGGCATGCTGCAGATATGAAAGCCCGAGGGACAATTGTTTTGAGTGTTTCAGACCACTTGCTGGTGAACTTAGAGGGTCAAGAGACTGCACAAGCTGTTTGGCATAAGTTGAGAGATATGCATCTGAGACAGAATGCTGGTTCCAGTGTGATTTTCTTTAAGAAGCTGTGCAGGCTGCAGTTGGAGAAAGGTGGTGATTTGCCTAGCCATCTATCTCAATTAAAGCGTCTCAGACAGGACCTTGTTCAGCGAGACCTGGCTATTTCAGAGGCTGTATTTGCAATGCTGATGATCAATAGCCTAGATGAGTCTTATGATGGAGTGGCTGCCCAGATTTCTACAATGCCTTCTGACCGGCTAACAGAAGATTATGTGTCTAGCGTGCTTCTGAATGAGTGGGATCGCAGACAGGCTGTTAGAGAAAGCCGGGAAAACTGTGCTGTTAAAAATGTGCTTGAAAATGTGCCTGAGTCTTCAGCAGGGGAAAGTGAAAGTGAAACTGCTGCTGTTAAAGCTTTGAAATTGAAGTGGTGCTTTTCGTGTGGAGCACAAGGCCATTTGAGTTTCCAGTGCAAGAAGTCTTCAAAGAAGAAGGGAAACTTCAGAGGCAGAGGGGGAGGAGGAAGAAATCCCCAAGCACCTGCTACTTCAAAGGCCTTGATCTCTCGCTGTTCCAGTCAACGTGGGCGGAGTTTCTTCGTGGTCGACTCTGGCTGTTCAAACCACGTGGCCAAAGATAAGAATCTCTTTGTTCAGCTTGAGAAGCAAGAGAAAGAAATTCATCAAGCAGATGGGACAGTTCTCACAAGTGTGGCTCAGGGAACTGTGTTCTTAAAGAGCCTGAATGCAACTATTAAGAATGTCCTGTATGCACCTGATATTCAGGACAATTTGTTGAGTGTTTCCCAGCTTGATCGTCAAGGGTTTAAGGTGGTGTTTGCCAAATCTCGCTGTGAAATTCTTAGAGATGGCAAGCTCATTTTGTATGCAAAATGTGTAAATGGATTGTACCAATTGCCTTTTGTTTCAGGTACAGGCACTGCAGAAGCAACTGAGAAAGAGTGTTGCAATTTGTCTGTAGATAAGAATGAGAAGTTGCATGACCAATGTATTCATTATTATCACCGTATTTATGCTCATCTGAATTTCCAGGCTGTGGCAAAAATGCCTGATATGGTTCAGGGTATGAGGTTGAAAGAATGTCCCTACCACATGAAATGTGTTTCTTGTGCTGAGAGTAAGGCAAGGCAAGCTCCCAAAGGTACAGAGTCTGGGGGAGAGGCCAAGAAACCATATGAAGTCATTCATGCAGACTTAGTGGGGCCTCTATCGCTCTCTAGAGGCAATTCAAGGTTTTTCATGGTTCTGATAGACTCCTATTCAAAATATGTTTGGGTCTATGTGCTGCAGAAAAAGTCTGAAGCCTTTACCAAGTTTCGCCAGTTTTGTAAATGGCTCAGAAATGTACATAATGAGAATGTACGTTTTCTTTTCACAGACAAGGGTGGAGAGTTTTGTTCAGAAGAGTTTGAGAATTTTCTTTCTGAACAGGGCATTGAGCATAGGACGGCCACGCCCAGATCACCCTGGCAGAATGGTTTATGTGAGAGAATAAACCAGACCCTGCAGCAAGGAATCAGAACGCTGTTACATGATTCGGGGCTGCCCAATCCCTTTTGGGCTGAAGCTCTTTCGTTTTTCTGTCATGTGTATAACAGGAGGTACCAGTCTAGTGTAAATTGCACCCCATATGAGATGCTTCATGGAAGAAAGCCATGTGTAAAGCATTTTAAAATTTTTGGTTCGAAGGTTTGGGTGCACACCTCGCAAGGTGACAAACTGAGCAAGCGTGGAGAACATGGTATTTTCCTAGGATATGAGAAAGGGTCTTATCGTGTTCTGATCACAGACACGAAAACCATAAGGCTGACCAGGAGTATTGATGACAATCCACAATGGGACAAAGTTGGTGTTTTTCAGTGCCATCCCATTTGTGATGATGGTGCAAAAGGGGCAAAGAAAGTTAAGAGGGAGGCAAGTGTTGTTGGTGGTGATAATCCTGATGCCAATGTAATTCCAGATGATGGCACAGATTATCAGAGCACAAAAGCCTCAGGTGAGTCTGACGCTGACTCAGACTTAGCAGCTTCATATACTTTAGCTCCCCATTCTCCCAAAGAGGAGGAAGCACCAGAACAAGAGGATCAGAGAGTTTTGCGCAGGTCCGAGAGAACAACCAAGGGTGTACCACCGAAAAGGTTTTCTGAAGAGTTTGCAAAGACTGCGGTCACGAGCAACTCTGGTGGAGTTTTTAAACCTAGCATGAAGTGTGCTGAGAGTAATAGCACAAAACGCTTTATTTATTTCCTTACCTGATATTTGAAGGAAAGCGTGTATTTCAGTTCTGAAAATGGTTTGTTCAAATCTGCCTAATTAGAAATGTCAATTTGTATTTGAGAGGAAGAAATGTGTGTGAAGATTTTTCCAGAAGCTGCTTATTCAATGGTATTGTAGATACCTCAATCTGTTAGCCGCCATCTATCCTCCAAGTACCTCCAGACACTTACACAGGACCTTCACTGGTTCCAATTTAAAAGAGAGGAAGAGCTGGGCATCATCCACATACTGGGGAACAACCAGCCCAAACCCCCTGATGATCTCTCCCAGCGTCTTCATATAGATATTAAAAAGCATGGGGAGAGGACGGAGCCCTGAGGCACCCCACAAGTGAGCTCCCAGGGGTCAGAACACTCATCCCCCAGCACCAATTTCTGGACATGGGTCAGGAGGAAGGAGGGAAACCACTGCATAGCAGGCCCCCCAGCTCCCCTAGAGGGTCTAGAAGGATACCATGGTCAAAGGTCTCCAAAGCCGCTGAGAGATCCAGCAGAACCAGGAAAGAGCTTTCCCCTTGGTCTCTAGCCCATCGGAGATCATCAAGCAGCGCAACCAGGGCAGTTTCAGTCCCATGATGAGACCTGAATCCCAATTGGAAGGATAATGGTGGTAGAAGCTTTCCTGGTCCTGCAGCCCACAAAAGCTCCAGCCCCAAGACGTTCATTAGCTTTGAAGGGGCCACTGGATTTGTGGTCTTTTCTTCAAAAGACAAATATTCTGAATACCTTTACAGTGATGTATGATGTTATTAGCGCTTCTGTTTTCCAGAATTCCCCAGCCCACCAAGGATTTGAGACCCATCAGGTATCCTCACCTGGTTTAGTCGGCCGGTTGAAGCCGTTCCTGGGATTGTGGCCCGTTTGAATGCTGACAGCTTCTCTCAGGTGAGAGCTGAGTGCAGGGTGGGGACCAATGGTGGAATAATTACTCCAGAAGGTGGACTACATTGCCTCCACCAAAGGTACTACCGCTCCCCTAACACCCCAAGACACCCTATAATTATGATACTTAAGACAGATCAGGAATAAATTCATATCACAAGAAATAACACAACTTCAGGTTGATAATGAATCAACACCACATATTCAAGGTTGACGTTTCCACTAAGTACAGTTATCTCCTCGCCTTGAATATCCTGCTTTTCAGTGCCAGATTATGATAGTCCTCTGTCATAAGGCAAGCACAGGATCACGCAGCACATCATCATTATAAAGAAACATTTGGGTCGGTGTTTCCGCCTGGGATTCCCATGTGCCAGCTGCTTTGCTTCTGCTTCTCCTGCTCTCTCCATGCAATGCAAGGCATGTAGACAGAGGTCCATCTCCAAGAACAGGAGCTTCCCTGAGCACCCATTCAGCTGACGCCAAGCACCAAGCCTTGTCACTAGTTCTCTGACTGACCCAGACCACAGTCCCTGGAAGAGATGTAGACCTGGGTCTCACAAAATGGTTCATATGGACCTCCTGAGGCCAATGGGACTGTGCAGGTGACTCATAAAGATCTAGAGGTGGATGGAGGATTATGATGCAGACAATGGGGAATGTCCAGAGGAACAATGAACCAGAGAAAGAGAGGGCCTATTCATGGAGAGAGAGAGTAGCTGCCTTTCCTTTGAGGAAACAATTGATTTGAAAAGGCTGTTTTCCAAGATCATGCTGCTTTATCAATGATGATTGAGGATTATGAAAGGTTGCTGATGCATTACTATCATTTGACATCATTGCATCTTCATTTCCTAAAAACTGGGAACATGGGTAGGAGGCAGGGGAATGTAGGAGATGCTGAAATAAGAGAAGGTGCTAACGGCGCTTGCTGTGTTCTCTTCCCCTTTCTTCTCTTCCTTGAAACCTGCAGGGAGCGCAGGAAGAACTTCCGTCAACATGGACACTTAAGTTTACATCAACAGTTTCACACAGGGGAAAAACCTTTTAAATGTCTTGATTGTGGAAAGAGCTTCAGTCGGAGTGATAGAACACATCAGAGGACTCACATAGGGGAGAAACCTTTTAAATGCATGGATTGTGGAAAGAGCTTCAGTCAGAATGGACACTTAAGTTTACATCAACGTACTCACACAGGGGAGAAACCATTTAAATGCCTGGAGTGCGGAAAGAGCTTTAGTGAGAATGGAAACCTTAGAAGACATCAACGGACTCACACAGGGGAGAAACCATATAAATGTATGGAGTGTGGAAAGAGCTTCAGTCGGAGTGGACACCTCAATATACATCAACGGACTCACACAGGGGAGAAACTATTTACATGCCTGGAGTGCGGAAGGAGCTTTAGTGAAAGTGGATCCCTTAGAAAACATCAACGGACTCACACAGGGGAGAAACCATTTAAATGTATGGAGTGCGGAAAGATATTCAGTTTCGGTAGAAACCTTAGAACACATCAACGAACTCAGACAGGGGAGAAACCATATAAATGTATGGAGTGTGGAAAGAGCTTCAGTTTCAATGCAGACCTTAGAACACATCAACGAACTCACACAGGGGAGAAACCATTTAAATGCATGGAGTGCAGAAAGTGCTTCAGACAGAATGGAGAGCTTAGAAAACATCAACGGACTCACACAGGGGAAAAACCATATAAATGCATGGAGTGCGGAAAGTGCTTCAGTCAGAATGGAGTCCTTAAATTACACCAGCGAATTCACACAGGAGAGAAACCATTTAAATGTATGGAGTGCGGAAAGTGCTTCAGTCAGAATGGAGTCCTTAAATTACACCAGCGAATTCACACAGGAGAGAAACCATTTAAATGCATGGAGTGCGGAATGAGCTTTAGTTATAATGGGAACCTTAAAAAACATCAACGGACTCAGAGAGGGGAGAAACCATTTAAATGCCTGGAGTGCAGAAATTGCTTCAGTCAGAATGGAGACCTTAAATTACACCAGCGAATTCACACAGGAGAGAAACCATTTAAATGCATGGAGTGCGGAAAGTGCTTTAGTCAGAATGGAGTCCTTAAATTACACCAGCGGATTCACACAGGAGAAAAACCATTTAAATGTATGGAGTGCGGAAAGAGCTTTAGTGATAATGGAACCCTTAAAAAACATCAACGGACTCACACAGGGGAGAAACCATTTAAATGCATGAAGTGCGGAAATTGCTTCAGTCAGAATGGAGACCTTAGAAAACATCAACGGACTCACACGGGGGAAAAACCATTTACATGTATGGAGTGCGGAAAGAGCTTCAGTCAGAGTGGACACCTCAATATACATCAACGGACTCACACAGGGGAGAAACCATTTAAATGCCTGGAGTGCGGAAATTGCTTCAGTCAGAATGGAGACCTTAGAAAACATCAACGGACTCACACGGGTGGGGGGGGATCATTTAAATGCATGGAGTGTGGAAAGTGCTTTAGTCAGAATGGAGTCCTTAAATTACACCAGCGGATTCACACAGGAGAAAAACCATTTAAATGTATGGAGTGCGGAAAGAGCTTTAGTGATAATGGAACCCTTAAAAAACATCAACGGACTCACACAGGGGAGAAACCATTTAAATGCATGGAGTGCGGAAATTGCTTCAGTCAGAATGGAGACCTTAGAAAACATCAACGGACTCACACGGGGGAAAAACCATTTACATGTATGGAGTGCGGAAAGAGCTTCAGTCAGAGTGGGCACCTCAATATACATCAACGGACTCACACAGGAGATAAACCATTTAAATGTATGGAGTGCGGAATGAGCTTTGGTGATAATGGGACCCTTAAAAAACATCAACGGACTCACACAGTGGAGAAACCATTTAAATGTATGGAGTGCGGATAGTGCTTCAGTCATTATGGAAATCTTAGAAAACATCAGCAGACACACAGGGGAGAAACGGTTTAAATGTATGGACTGTGGAAGGAGCTCCAGTCAGAGTGGAACCCTTGATTTATGTGAAGAAACTCACACAAAACACAAACCTTATAAATGTCAGGAAAGTCAATAGAGGTTCAGTCTTGGTGAAAATTCTAAATCAACAGATTCACGGACAGGAAGAACCTTTGGAGTTGAAACCCTGGAGTTGAAACCATCAACAGACTCAAAGAGGAGAAGCAGTTTAAATGGAAAGATTGCAAAAAGTTTACAATGTAGTGTTTAAGGAAAATCCAGAGACTCTCAGATGTAAGAACCCATTTAGATGTATGGAGTGTTGGAGGTCTTCCTCTCAGAGTCCACTATTTTCTTCATAGAAATGAACTCATAAGGAAATCAGTCTTTAACACATGTTGTGTATTTTAAGTTCTGGTTTTTTATGTGTAAAACTCTATCGTAATGAAATACTGAAGGCAATGTCAAACAATGTGATTATGATCTAAGATGTAAAGTACCTTTTGATAGAGAAGGTGTTTGGGTTTATCTGGATTGTTTGGTGGTGAGTGGGGATTAGGGCTGGGCGATATATTGTCCACATGGTTTCTAGACCACGTCGTGATAACCTTTCAAAAACAATTGATATGGCAACATACGAAGAATCACAGTGTGTGTTTCCAGGATGCCCATTTGCCTGGAAGCTGCCGGCAGAAAGCTTTGCTTCGTGAAGCCCCTGCAGATGCAAAGTTGCTGACTTCTCTCCCAGATGACAGGAAGCGAAAGACACACCTCCATTGCCCTGTGTCCTTCCAGTCTCTTTCCTCCCTTGCTCCCTTCTGCCGGTGTGTGTGCCTGACTTAGATATCCTGCGTGCTGTATTTTTTTACTGCTGAAACTGGGTTTGCTCTCAGGAGCTAAGTTTTGTGCATCACTGGGGACCCAGTGAGAACTGTATGCTTTGAAAGCTCAGTAAACTATTACTGAAGAATTCCTGCTGCCTCTGTGTGCGTTTTTGACGTCAGTGTGGGACTTGCTCTACATGTGGCCCCTACCCTGCTGATAATTAGCTCATGCCCTGGAGTTGCTGTACTCAAGCATGCAAAATGGGTGCATATGTGTGTGACTGGTTTTTGCACCAAACTTTCTCACCCCCACCACGTGTGATCTCCGAACTGTGCTTCTTCACCAGAACTTCTCCCTTCCTCCTACGCGTTCTGAAGAAAACTTAAAATACTGTAATTTAATGGGAGATTTCCCCCAAGCCTTATTGCAAGAGGGGGAAGGATGGGTTGCAGGTACCAGGGAAGTCTCCTGATGGGTCCCATCTTCACTCAAGAACCCCATGGTGCAACCCCAGAGCTCCTGCTTATTCTGGGGTTTGGAGAAGATAGTACTTTTCCATAGTCCCAGAAGTTATTATTCTTCCTGCCAGAGGACCAGTGTGAATATTATTATCGTACTGAATTTACTGTTGTTGCTGCTGTTGCTGTCATGGGCTGGCTGGGTGAAAGGGGGGGAGGCACTAGCTGGGAAACCCCCAAGGGAAGAAGGCTCAGAGTCCTGATCTTGTATGCCCCCAAAGGCTATGAAAACTCCTAGGTCTGGCCAATAAAGGGCTAATTTGGTGTTACGGGGGAGGGGGGACCCAGGTGTGAGGCTCCTGAGCCACCCAGCTTGTTGGGCAGAGCCCGTGGGTCCCTGCGGAATAAAGGAAGGAGTCCAGCCACCAACCAGAGCAAATAGCTGTAGACCAAAGTTTATTACGCAACAGGTCCAACGGGGAATTGTACCCTGAGGATGGGGTGACAAGGACTTTTAAAAGTTTCTATCTTATCCCAGCATGCAGTTTGTGGAGCATCATCACTACATCAGACAAGGGGAGGGTTATACATGATTCACATAGGAGGAATGTGTCAGGGGAACAGGCAAATACAGGATATGTATTGGGAAGTACATTCTGAGCACCTACTGCAAAAGAACAATAGAACTTTGGTTTGCATAGTCTGGCACCTGGGCAAGTCCGGAGGAGAGCTTTTGCCCAGCGATTGTCACCTGTGAGTACCTTCCTGTGAGTACGTGACCTCCCGCTTGAGGGATTATGGCGGGGACAGAGTGGTTTCCAAGCCCTTAGCCAATGACGCAAATTGGTGGTGGAATGAAGAGAATTGTTGATACCAGTGATTTTCTATGAATTTCTAAGCGTTTTTGGCTATTCACAATACAGACAGTGGGTTCGGAAATGACTTGACTTGGCCTCGATACATTGGATCCAGTTTTATGAGTGGATTACAAGGTAATGAGGTTTCGATGAACTTAGTCCATTGTTCTCTCAGCAGGAGCTGTTGTCACCTTGTCACCTTGTCACTGAATCGTGGAAGATAGCTGCGCTGAGCAGCTCCTGCAGAGCCATACCATTGCTGGGATTGGCTGAAGGGCTAGATTTGATTGGTCAGGACACATCCTCATGCAAATAAATTGTCCATTCATAAAATACATCCATCGTTCATACTGCTTGCCTGTATATAGCACCGGGGATACGCGGTCACAAATGGTGCTTTATTCTTGGGGTGTTGGGGTTTTGTGTGGTGCTTAGTGCAATGTTGTGAAAGGACGAGGGGAGCCCTTGTATAGCGGGGTTACCTTGAGGTCATTGCCTCTGACCCTATGTGGTTGGTTGTTGTTGTTTAGTCCTTTAGTCGTGTCCGACTCTTCGTGACCCCCTGGACCAGAGCACACCAGGCTCTCCTGTCTTCCACTGCCTCCCACAGTTTCCTCAGATTCATGTTTGTAGCTTTGAGAACACTGTCCAACCATCTCATCCTCTGTCGTCCCCTTCTCCTTGTGCCCTCCATCTTTCCCAACATCAGGGTCTTTTCCAGGGAGTCTTCTCTTCTCATGAGGTGGCCAAAGTCTTGGAGCCTCAGCTGTCCTTCCAGTGAGCACTCAGGGCTGATTTCCTTCAGAATGGAGAGGTTTGATCTTCTTGCAGTCCATGGGACTCTCAAGAGTCTCCTCCAGCACCATAATTCAAAAGCATCAATTCTTCGGCGATCAGCCTTCTTGATGGTCCAGCTTTCACTTCCATACATCACTACTGGGAAAACCATGGCTTTCACTATACGGACCTATGTGGTTTACTCGGGAGTAAACCGCTGTTTGTATGCCCCCCCCCCCAATTCTGTAACAGTGGGAACCATTGGGGGCCACATTGGTTATTTCGTTTTCACCTCTCCTCTGGAAAAGTGCTCTTTCTTTTGGGATTTGATTACTTTTGCCTCCTCCAGAGCCCACTGCACCATCAGAGAGGTACAATACTGTCCTTTCAACTTCTGTAGCCACGTATCAGGACCGCTACCTAGGAGTCTGCGTGTGCAAACTGCTCCAAACATCCAGGGTGTTTTGTCACGATTCAAAAGACCTGGTTGGTTAGGTCCTGGTCTCACTGGGCCTCATGGGGGGGGGGTATTCTCAAGGAGTTCTCAGTCGTTTGGGGTTCATCGCTCCACCATATTTGCAATTGAATTTGCCAAAATTATTCACCATGCCTTGTAACGGAGTCCATTCCTCCTGCGAGTGTGACCCCCCCATTATGCCCTCCTGCTTAAGTTGTTACACAAAGGGGACTCCCTGCCCTTCCAACATGTTGCAGATAAAATACAGTAGTACCTTGAAAAGAGACTATAGAAAGAAAAAAGACTCATACATAAATGCCGCCCTCGGCTGCACAGCCCGCCAGTCCTGGGCAGAGAACTCGCAGTTGTGCCAAGGGGGGAATGAGCCTGATCTCTGCAGCCCCAGCCCTCAGCCGGAGAGGAGCCTTCAAGCAAAACACAAAGTGAGAAAACTCCTCTTTCCTCACAGCCTCAGCCCCTCTTGGCCGAGATAGAGACAATAAAATACATAGACATACACAGAGCTGGGAGCCTGTTGTTGCTGTGTGGGGGTGTGGGGTGTTTTCCTCTCTCTCTCTCTCTCTCTCTCTCTCTCTCTCTCTCTCTCTCTCTCACACACACACACACACAGCTGGCCCTTGTTACCAGAAAAATCCGAGGGCTCCCTTGGACAAAAAGTAAAGACACCAACCAGAGTAAATTGAAGCAAATCAGCAGCCTGTAGGCTTGGTCTTTATTGAAGAAAGACTGTCGCGACAGGGTGCTCCCCTCACTTGTAGGTGAGAGGAAAGACAAAGAAAAATAGTGTGCAAGGTCTTATAAAAACTTTTGAAATTCCCCTCCTCTAGGTCAAGCCCACCCCCAGAAGCATCATGCATACATTACAGAAAGGAGGGGTTGAGGGAGGAGTTGGTGGTAACCTGAGTGTCCTGTCACCTGGCTGGTTCCTCCTTTCCCCCTTCCCATGAGTACTTTCCAGGTGACAAAGGGGAGTTTGCAGTTTCCTGCCCCCAGAGGGAAGATCTGATCATTGTCCTTTGTTTCAGTCCATGCTGAATCCACTCCCATATGCAAGTTCTTTGTGATCTTGACGGGTCTTCTGTCTAGGACCATCAGGGCTGGCATAGCAACTGGGCAGGGCTCCTGTGGATGTGCTGGGATGGTGAAGGGATTATGGCTGACCAGAACCAAGCCACCCCCTTTTGATAGTCCTTGTCATATGGAGTAAAATAAAAATGGAACAGTGCAAATCCAATGTATGGTTGATTTTTCTATGAATTTATAACAGAAGTGTGGCGTATGTAGTGTGTGAGTGTGTATGAAGTTTGTACAAACAGAATGATTGGGGTGGGGGTTCCTGCTACACCCTCCAGCCCCAGCTCTCCTGGCTGAGCTGGAAACAGAAGTCTCAATGCAAAGCGCAGAAAAAGAAAGCTTTCCCCTCAAAAATGTGCATTTTAACTGCTAGCAAAACACACAGAGCAGCCCCCCTTTGCCTGAGACACACAGACAGAGCAACAGCCCACGGCTCCCCCCATTTCAAGGAATGGGGGTATTTTGCTTGCTGAGGGCAGGAGTCACAATCCTGTCACATTGCGGGGTGTCAGGCTTTTAGGTAAGGGGGTGAGGCTTGGGTGGGCCAGTCCTGTTCACAGTCAATTCTCAGTCCTTTGGGGTTCATCGCTCCACCACAACCCCACTTTCCCACACCTTTTTACTACCCTCCTCCCCAAAGCACCACAATAGTATTCACACACACCCCTAGCTGCAATGCTTCCCTGCGCTTCGCCTTGGAAAGTATCAGGATTCAACCCCCCATCCCGATGGATTTGTGTCTTGACTGCCGCTCCCCACTTCCTGGATTTAACAGCAGCAATACCTAAAACACGGAGGGATCTAAGCTCGTGGCGTGGGGTGGGGGAGGGAAGGATTTTGCAATATAAACATTGTGGGGGGGGACACCCCACTTTGCAGCTGGATTGCCGGGATCAGCCCAGCCCCCATCTCCTGATTCACAGAAGGAAGAGGGGAGGGGGACACCTTCCTCTCCTCCCCGCCCCCCAAATTCCACCCTCCCGGCACATCCTTCCCACACCCCGCCACCGCAAACCCCAAATCCCCTCCCCAATATGTTGCTCCTCCTCCTCGCCATCCGACCTCTGTTCCGGGAATGGGGGGGGGGATGAGCCCCCCTCCCAGATGGCCTGCTTCTCCCGGAAGTGGCTCTTCTGCGCCGGACTGCTGCTCTGCGCCGCAGATCTAGGGGCGCGCGCTTTCGGAAAGGGGAGGAGGGGCGGCAGGTAAATCCCCCCCACCCACGTGGATGTTGCCGGAAAGGAAAGGAGAGGAGAATCGGGAGCGAGGACAAAGAGATAAAGGGGTCGCGGGGGGGGGGCGGGGAGAGAAGGATCCAGAGACCCCCTTGAGCTCCCCAAAGCGCCTTTGGTGCAACTGGATCCCTGCACGCGTGCTGCGAATGAGGTTTTCCTTGGGCCCTTAGGAAGCCCACCCAGGGGATCCCAACGAAGCCCCCTCGCCCCATTTCCCCGCGCAGGCATCCCTGGGGCGCTGTGGGTTCCGAGCGGAAAGAGGTGGGCCATGAAAGGGTTAACGGGCGTGAGGGACGCTTGGATAGAGACCCCCCTGTCCTCCCTTGCTCGTCTTGGGGGGGCCCTCCGGATGGAGAGATGGGGGGCGAAGGGCGACGGGTGAGCCACGCCAAGGGGGGACTTTGGGTTCAGGGGAGACTCTGGGACAGAGGGAGGGGGTCGAGGAAGTGGGGAGGGGGAGCATCCCTGGGGCAGGGAAGGGCAGCAATGGTGGGGGGGGGGAGAGAGAGTCAGGAAGACCAGTCTTTGGGGACACGTCTCCATCATGGTGCCTGCGGGGATTTTCTCGAGGGGCCGCCTTGGATTCTCCCTCCCACCCAGGAATCGGCCACCCCTTCAAAGCTACTAGTGGGATCCCTGGAAAGTAGGGGGTCGTGTCCCCCCACCCCTTCCTTCCTGCAACCTCTATACTACTCCCACCCCATAAGCCCCCATAAGCCCCTGCCCTGCCCATACTGTTGCAGTAATTTATGTATAGGGGGGGGTTGCCCCTCCAGCAGATATCATGCACATGCAGCCCACTACCAAAATCAGCACCATCACTTTTGTGATTTGTCCCCACAAAGCACTTGATCACAGTTTCTTCCTATCTATTCAAAGGGCCTTTGCTGCACGATACCAAATGTAGGAATTCACTGATAAATGTCTCTATGTACTGGCTCACAGGGAGACCTTCAGAAATTCATATAGACGTGAGCTCAGCTCCTCAGCAGCCCCTCTGCCTGAGTGATAATCCCTGGCATCC
This sequence comes from Podarcis bocagei, assembly GCF_964188305.1. Lineage (NCBI taxonomy): Eukaryota > Metazoa > Chordata > Lepidosauria > Squamata > Lacertidae > Podarcis > Podarcis bocagei. Next base: position 5,428,284 of record NC_138135.1, read on the forward strand.
TGGTACCTGAGTGCCGGACAGGTAGCCATTCCAGAAAGAACCAACCCAGATGAAGACAAAAGGGTGGGATTAACTTGCCTTGGAAACAGGTCAGGGAGGACAATGGCTGGCTGGCTGGGGGCGGGGCAAAGGCCAAAGAAAAGAGGCCGACCCCTTTGTCCAAGCCTCTTTTGGTTTTCTTCCTTCAGGGATCAGGGTCATCAAGAGCGTGTCCTGGCAGCCGGATTAAGGTAACATCTGGCCTGATTGGAAGGGGCATGGCCCCTCCGCCAAGCTAGGGTGCAATTTTCTTTCTGGGCAGGCGCCCAGCTAGACCGCAGAGGGTGGCCTTCTTGTTTTTGTGGCGGGGGGGGGGGATGGATCCCTCGAGGCCGCCATTCGCCACCCTCCAGCTGTAGGCCACATTTCAGCTGTTTCCTTTTTGCAGGCGTGGGGGAGCATGGCCGTGGGCTCCACTGGCCATGAATGGTGGTGTGCGACCCCAGACGTAGGCCACACAGCAGCTTTTAATTCTGCTGACGTCACTTTAAACAACAGGCCACATTTCTGCCATTTCCTTTCTTGTTGGGGGGGGGGGTATAAGTCAGGCCGCATGGTGGTAATTTTTTTTTGCACTCCCCCCATCCCCCCCATTCTCACACTTCTGCTCCTAGCAGGGAAATGTAAATATCTCTTTTATTACACTTGATGGGTGTTTGGTAGAGGGCAAGGAGAGCTATGGGGCAGGGTCCAGGATGCTCAGATTACTGCCACCAGACCTCCCCTTTCATGATGTAAGCATGATGTAGTTTGGGGGGGTGTAACATTGGCATTAGCAGCTAATAAAAGATTGGCTTCTCTCTTGTTCAGGGCTTCCATCTTGTTTCAACTGGTGGCAGGTGGGAGTCCTGTCACGACAGTCTTCAATAAAGACCAAGCCTACTGGCTGCTGTTTTGCTCTGGTATTCCTGGCTGGTGTCCTTGTTTTTTGTTCAGGGGGGCCCTCAGATTTCTCCGTTAACAAGACACACCTTCCTTCCTGCAAGCTCCACCCAATTCCCACCCCATAAGCCCCTGACCTCTCCATAATAATAATAATAATAATAATTTATATCCCGCCCTCCCCAGCCGAAGCTGGGCTCAGAGTAGCTAACAACAATAAAAGTAACACAGTTTACATATAATCACAATCAGTTAATTAAAATGCATTCTAAAATCAATTCATTCTAATATCAATTCAAAATCAAAATCAAATTAATGGTAGATACAGCGGTTTTGCCAAGTCCAACCATTGGTCTCCCTGGAGAGGTAAGGAAATTCCAAGAGGAAGAGAGGAGGAGAGAGGCCTTCTAGGAAGCGGCTCTTTGTTTCCGCAGTCCTACCCAGGAATCAGCCAGAAACCTTTTCTTCTTCTTCTTTTTTAATAAAATTTTTATTGGGTTTTACCTTTTATATTGACATCACAAACACACAAAGACAGAGACAAACATGTATAATTTCCAATCCTTACTTTCATAACCACATTCTCTGACTTCCCCGCACCTCCCCTTCATACATCCTAATTCCAATAATTAACTCAGCAAGTTCTTACTCTCATTTTTACAGTATTATTACGATCATTTTTTCTTTTAACTTAGTTCTTCTTAGTTAACCAAATTTAACTTATACCTCAATTATAATCATTACATCCTTTTCTAAGGTCAACCCAGGTTCCCTTCCACAGATTTCCCAATTTTATATATTAGTTACTAAACATACTACCTAAACATAAAAATCATAAAATTATAGTCCTTTTGGATTCAAACGCTCTCTTTCCCGGTTTCGATCCCCCAAAAAAGAAGATTCCACGATATCAGTTCTTAGCCTGGATTTCTCACATCCGAGGCCTTCAAATCTCTGTCAGTCCCTCTCCGCCGGTTTTGTTGGTAGTCCTTTATGTTGGTCATCGGGTCTCGAAGGAGCTCTATCCCAGTAAAATCCATGTTTCTTCCAGCCAGTCCTCCATATTCCAAAACGGAGCCCCAATCATATTTCTTGCTTCTTTTAAATCCAAATGTTCCAAATGTCCCAAAGGCTTCCTCTTTCATCTTGAACAAATTTGTAATCCATGATTCATCCACAATTTTCTTGTTTTCTTTATATTCCACAATTGTAGGCTTCTGGTTGGCCCTTTCCACCAGCAATATTTCCGCTCCTCCTTCTCTCTCCTCTAGTTCTGAAAATATCACTTCTGATTCAGCTGCAGAGTTATTTTTTGTCAAGTCCTTAACACAGTCAACAGGATTATTTACTTTAGAATTCAAGGTTGCAAGATTTGTAGCCATAGCTGTGCTCTGGTCTTGTAGCTTTCCCACGAGAAGAAACATTTTTTCCAACTCGGCCTGTAATTTTCCATCTGCAGCCATTGTAAGTCCCCCCTAGAGAGGTTCTGATTACTTAGTAACCCTTCTCCAACAGTTAATTACCTTATTACTTATTTCTTCATTGTTTCCAACAACTTAAAATCAAATGTAACATGTCTAGTCCACAAAGATATTAAATAACAATTTTTCTAGATTTGACAGCTCCTTTGACAGCTCCTTTGACAGCTGTCAAACTCCTTGTGTCTCCTCAACAGGCTCACTCGCGGATCGCTCCCGGATCCAGGGGGGGTTTCACATCCACTTCTAGAATTCAGTTCTTATCCTCCAGCACAAAACTTCTAATGCCAATCGTGAAATTAATAACTTTTGTCTCACAAAGAGAGAAATGGTCTCTCCACCTTAGTTATCTGATTCTTGCTTTAAATGTCTGCAGAAAGGGGGTGCGGACTTCCTTTTAGCACTCCCCCGATCATTCCGAATTCAATGAAAAGAAAATTTTTAAGTCCAAATTCCGTACTACTCATGGGTTATTTCTTTTTCAGCCCAAATGTTCAAGGAAAAAAGTCAGCGATCTCCGGCCATGGCTCGCGGCTTCACTCCACTGAAGTAGCGGTCTACTCACAGCACCACGCCACTCCCCGCACCCTCTCCGAAGCCTTTAAAAAGGCTTCTTTGTGGGTCGGGGGGGCGCAAATGGTGCCCACTGAGTCACCAAGTCCACAGGCTTCAGCGCCTATGGTTTCTGAGGGTCCCCGCGTCGCTGCCGCGGCAGGACCCGTCTTCAGTAGAGCCGATTCCCTCCGGAGCTCGGAGGGAATCCGCCATTAACCGATCGCGCTAACCCGGAAGTCCCCAGAAACCTTTTCCTCTCTCTCAGGCTTCCATCTTAAAGTGTCTTTTCCACTGCCTGGTTCATTGAGGATGAGGATAATGTACACCTGTCATCAGAAACAGGGGTACAGAGTCAATGGAATGGCTCTCAGGCTTGATATGGAAGTCAAAAGCATTTCTGTTCCTCTTATTCTTTGTAGGCAGTGTCAGAGTGACTGACAAGCTGAGATACAACCCATCAGCATCCAATGATAGCCATTGCATGAATCTTCCCAGTCAAAGGACCCATTTTCATGATAGACAGTGCCTGTGGCTGGAGGCTCTACATACAGGGTGTGCCTATACAGGCCAAAGACTGCCAATATTAGCACAGGCGAGGTGTGTGACACACACACCCCCCAAAAAATTTACAGACTTCGTGTGAATGAGAGTTTGTGGGTGGGATTATCGTTTACGGCAACCCTGTTGCTCCCACAAGGGAGCACCCAGGGGTCAGAACACTCATCCCCCAACATCAATTTCTGGACATGGCCTAGGAGGTAGGAGGGATACCACTGCATAGCAGGGCCCCCAGCTCCCTTAGAGAGTCCAGAAGGATACCATGGTCAAAGGTCTCCAAAGCCGCTGAGAGATCCAGCAGAACCAGGAAACAGCACAGCTAGGGCAATTTCAGTTCCATGGTGAGGCCTGAATCCCAATTGGAAGGATAATGGTGGCAGAAGCTTTCCTGGTCCTGCAACCCCAAAGCTCCAGGCACAAGACTTTCATTAGCTTTGAAGGGGCCATCGGATAGTTGGTGGTCTTTTCTTCAAAAGACAAATATTCTGAATACTTTTTAATTGATATATGATATAAGCAGCAGTTCTGTTTTACATATTCCACATTGGAGAGATTCTGATACACAGACCTGAGTTCATCGCTCCCCCTGAAACTGCTGTGTTAGCAGCACTGCCTAGGCAGTGTGTTTGGGGGTCCTGGGCTGCCTGGACAACAAGACCCCCTTCTCAGCCTGGCTTATATGGTCCCAAGGAAAGCAGAGCAGTACGTCAGGCACCAGCTTGGCTGCAGGAGTGGCTGGAAGGAGGTGTGCAGGGCAGCATCCAACCATCTTAGAGAGTCCACTCTGGATTTGTCTGGGTTTTCCTCCATAGCCTTTTCTTCTCCTGAAGATAATTCACGAGGAAGCGAAGGAGTGAACCAAAGTATTACGACCAGAGTTTTCCTTCTCGATGGGCTTCCTTCCCAGGTTGACTAGCCCCATCTGCCCTTCACTTTCCTCTGCAGAATGGACATAATCTGCCTCCTTGACTGTGGGATTCACTGTTGTTCTCATCCTTTCCATCCACCAGGCCTTTCTTCACCTGCAGCAGAATTCCGTAATACACCAAGGATTTGAGACCCATCATCTATCCTCACCTGGTTTTGCCGGCCAGTTGAAGCCGTTCCTGGGATTGTGGTCCCTATTCCATCCTGACAGTTTCTGGAATACACAGGTGAGAGCTGAGTGCAGGGTGGGGACCAATGGTGGATAAATTACTCCAGAAGGCGGACTACATTACCTCCACCAAAAGTACTAACACTCCCCTAACACCCCATGATATTGTATGATTCGGATCTTTAAGACAGAACAGGAATTCATCTCCCCAGAAATAACACAGCTTCAGGCCATCAGTGAATCAATACTACATTTTCAAGGTACTACACATTCCACCAAGCACAGTTTATCTATTTGCCTTGAATATCCTGCTTTTCAGTGTCATTTTAGGATAGTCCTGCGTCAGAAGACGGGCAAGAGATGAGACAGCACATCATTCTTTAAAAAAATCATGCTGCTTTATTAACATTGATTGAGGATTTTGAAAGTTGCTCATGAATTACTATCATCTGATGACATTGCAACTTCATTTCCTAAAAATTGGGAACATGGATAGGAGATGAGGGAATGTAGGAGATGTTGAAATAGGAGAAGGTGCTAATGGAGCTTGATATGTTCTCTTTCCCTTAGTTCTCTTCCTTGAAACCTAAACAGGATTTCCGTTCCTCCCACTCTGAAGAAGGAGATGGAGAAGACACTTCAAACCCCAGTGAATGGGGCACCTTTCGTATCATTAGGAATAGAAAAAAAAGAGTGTGAAATGCAGAAAATGCTTCATTGAATGAGCACCCATAGTTCACATCAACGACGTCCAACAGGGGGAAAACCATTTAAAGGTATGGAGTGTGGGAAAAGTTTCCCTGATAGTGGAAAACTTAGAACACATCAGCGGACTCACATGGGCAAGAAAGAATTCCAATGCAGGGAGTGTGGGAAGAACTTCAGTCAACATGGACACTTAAGTTTACATCAACAGTTTCACACAGGGGAAAAACCTTTTAAATGTCTGGATTGTGAAAAGAGCTTCAGTCGGAGTGATAAACTTAGAGCACATCAATGGATTCACACGGGGGAGAAACCTTTTAAATGCATGGATTGTGAAAAGAGCTTCAGTCGGAGTGATAAACTTAGAGCACATCAATGGATTCACACGGGGGAGAAACCTTTTAAATGCATGGATTGTGGAAAGAGCTTCTGTCGGAGTGATACACTTAGAAGTCATCAGAGGATTCATACAGGGGAGAAACCTTTTAAATGTCTGGATTGTGGAAAGAGCTTCAGTCAGAATGGAGACTTAAGTTTACATCAGCGGACTCACACAGGGGAGAAACCATTTAAATGTATGGAATGTGGAAAAAGCTTCAGTCAGAGTGGACACTTCAACATACATCAACGAACTCACACAGGGGAAAAACCATTTAAATGTATGGAGTGCGAAAAAAGCTTTACTGATAATGGAAAGCTTAGAACACATCAACGGACTCACACAGGGGAGAAACCATTTAAATGTATGGAATGTGGAAAGAGCTTCAGTTGCAGTGGAAACCTTAGAAAACATCAAAGGATTCACACGGGGGAGAAACCATTTAAATGTATGGAGTGCGGAAAGTGCTTCAGTCAGAATGGAGCCCTTAAATTACACGAACAGATTCACACAGGGGAGAAACCATATAAATGTATGGAGTGTGGAAACAGTTTTACTTATAATGGAAGCCTTAGAAATCATCAACGGACACATTCAGGGGAGAAACCATATAAATGTATGGAGTGCGGAAAGAGCTTTACTGAAAATGGAAGCCTTAGAAAACATCAACGAACTCATTCTGGGGAGAAACCATATAAATGCATGGAGTGTGGAAAGAGCTTCAGTCAGAATGGAGACCTTAGAAAACATCAACGGACTCACACAGGGGAGAAACCATTTAAATGTATGGAGTGCGGAAAGAGCTTCAGTCAGAATGGAGACCTTAGAAAACATCAACAGACTCACACAGGAGAGAAACCATTTAAATGTATGGAGTGCGGAAAGAGCTTTCATCATAATGGAAACCTTAGAAAACATCAACAGACTCACACAGGGGAGAAACCCTATAAATGTATGGAGTGTGGAAAGAGCTTCAGTTTCGGTGGAAACCTTAGAAATCATCGACAGACTCACACAGGGGAGAAACCATATAAATGTATAGAGTGCGGAAAGAGTTTCAGTCAGAATGGACACCTCAATATACATCAACGGACTCACACAGGAGAGAAACCATTTAAATGCCTGGAGTGTGGAAAGAGCTTCAGTTTCAATGCAGCCCTTAGAAGACATCAACGGACTCACACAGGGGAGAAACCATATAAATGTATGGAGTGCGGAAAGAGCTTCAGTCAGAATGGACACCTCAATATACATCAACGGACTCACACAGGGGAGAAACCATTTAAATGTATGGAGTGCGGAAAGAGCTTTTATCATAATGGAAACCTTAGAAAACATCAGCATACACACAGGGGAGAATCTGTTTAAATGTATGGACTGTGGAAGGAGCTCCAGTCAGAGTGGAACCCTTGATTTATGCGAACGAACTCACACAAAACACAAACTGTATAAATATCAGTAAAATAGATAGAGTTTCAGTCCTAGTGGAAGTTCTAAATCAACAGACTCAGGTACTGGAAGGACATTCGGATTTGAAACCCTAAAAACCATCAACAAAGAGGAGAAGCAGTTTAAATGAAAAGATTGCAAAAAGTGCTTTATTTGCAATGGAGTGTTTAACGAACATCCAGGGACTCTCACATGGAAGAACCCATTTAGATGTATGGAGTGCAGGACGTGTTCCTTTCAGTGTCCACTCTTTCTTCACAGCAATGAACTCAGCAAGAAATCAGTCTTAAACACACAACGTGTATTTGAAGTTCTTGTGTTTATATGTAAAACTGAACAGCAATGAAATATTGAAGGCAATGTCAAACAATGTGAGTATCATCTAAGATTATAGAGATTATATGGGGACCCAGTGAGAACTGTATGCTTTGAAAGCTCAGCAAACTTTTACTGAAGAAGTCCTGGTGCCTCTGTGTGTGTTTTTGACCTAAGTGTAGGAATTGCTCTACATGTGGCCCTTACCCTACTGCTACTTGGCTTATGCCCTGGAGTTGCTCTATTCAAGCATGCAAGACGGTTTTTGCACCAAAGTCTTTCATCCCCACCACTGCACTATCTCCAAACACTGCTTCTTCAACAGAACTTCATCCCTGCCCCTGCGTGTTCTGAAGAAAACTTACAATACTGTAATTTAACAAGGATTCCCCCCCCCAAGCCTTATTGCAAGACGGGGAAGAAGGGAAGTCTCCTGGTGGGTCCCATCTTCACTCGTGAACCCCATGGGGCAACCCCAGAGCTACTGCTTGTTCTGGGGTTTGGAGAAGATAGTTCTTTTTCATAGTCCCAGAGGATTTTATTCAGTCATGCTGCTAGGGAGTTTCCCTATCAGAGTGCATATTACCATCATACTGATTTTACTGTTATTTCTGTTTTTGCAGTCATGGACTGGCTGGGTGTGGGGAGGGGGAGGCACCAGCCGGGGGACCCACAAGGGAAGAAGGCTCAGAGCCTGGGGGCTGGTTGTGGGATGGCAATGAGCAGATAGAGGGAGAAAGGGGAGCAGACCGGGAGGGGAGGTGTTGCAAGCTGAGGAGGAAACAGGGTTTGGTGAGCAGGAAGAGGCTGGGGCAGAGAGCAGTTCAGGCTCAGAGGGAGGAGAGGAGGGGGCCAGGAGACCCAGAGGAGGCCGGCTGATGAAGCATCCAGGGAGACCCCCCCTCCTGCTGTGACAGGCTCCCCTCTCCCATGGTCTCCTAGAACACACAGAGAAACCCGGTTAGGACCCCATGATCCTGCACATGATATTAAGAGGGTGTTTCCCTGCCCCCCAACATGCATCACTTTATTTTTTAAAAAAATAATATTTATTAAAGTTTTAGGAATATAACAAAAGAAAAAAACAACAACAAAGACATCAACAAAGAACAGAAAACCGTCAAACAGAAAAGAAAAAAAAGGAAAATACAGAAAAATACAATAAACCTTCTATAACTTAACATTCATTTACTTGTTTCTTTGACCTCCTCACACCTCCCTTTTTGTATTCTGCTTCAATTAGCTATTTCAGCAAATACTTTCCATCTTTCCCAATTTTTATCCAATCAATTTGTCTTAACATAGTATAATTTTACCTTTCCTGCTTTCCTTCAACAATCTATTTAACTTAAATCCTTTATATTGATTATGTAATAGTCACATAGCTTCATTCCAGCCTCCTTCTAAACTTCCTTATTTTTACTATGTTTCTGTAAATAAACTTTAAATTTCTTCCAATCTTCTTGCACCGACTCTTCTCCCTGGTCTCGGATTCTGCCAGTCATTTCCACCATTTCCATAAGATCCATCACCCCAACATGCATCACTTTAATCTCTTTGACAATGAACTGTATTTTCAGCCCAATCACCCTCTTTGGAGAGCTCTTTTAGGGGCTCCTTGCAATCTCTCTCTGTTTGAGCAACTCTGAACAATTTACTGACTTCAGAGGAATCACTCTTTGGGAATGGCGGAGCAGAATGGAAGTGGGCGAGGAAGACCCACACTCACTCCGGTTGGAGGAATAGAGTCACTGACCCCTATATTCAAAGGTGATGGCCACTTCTGGAATCCAGGAAGGAATCCCCCCACTCTTGTCACACGCAGCTGGGCTCACTTGCCAGAGCCACCTGGAGATCCTGACGGCAATAGCCATCATCCCTGACCACTGGTCTTGCCTGCTAGGGGTGATGGGAGCTGTATTCCAAAAACAGCTGGAGACCCAAATTTGGGAAACCCTGTTCTCCCTGAAGGACAAAGGAGGGTTCACTTGCACCAGAACGTCAGGTGAGCCCTGCAGGATCAGGCCCACGGGGGCCCCTGTCCTCCCAGGGGCCAAGCAGGGGTCTCTTCTGGGAAGCCCACCGGCAGCACTTGAACACCAGAAAAGGAAGGAGGCGCATTTCTTCTAGGGACACATTTCTGGGGTCCCCACAATGCCCCCAGCCTGGCTCTACTCTGCAGGGCAGCTGCGTTTTGTTTCGCTGCAGGTGAGGCTGCCCCGTGCAATGTGGGGCTCTGAGAAGGAATTTGAGGGGGGCCGGAGGGACTAGGGCTTCCCCGCACTTGCGAAGGACCAGTAGAAGGGGAGGGGAGGCAGGCAGCAGGAGGGCGATGGGGAGGAACCAGCGAGAAGGCGCTTCTGGAGCCTGGGCAGCCCCCTCCCCGCCTGCTCCCTGAAGGTGTCCCGAGCCCCCCCTTTCTATTTCAAGGACTGGGGGACCTCAGCATCCCGGGGTTGCTTTGCTCCGAGGGGGGGGAGGGGAAGCTATTTTCTTTGCTGAGGGCAGGAGTCACAATCCTGTCACATTGTGCTGTGTCTGGCTTTTAGGTAAGGGGGTGAGGCTCAGGTGGGACAGAGTTGAGAAGGAAAATATCCCGGGGTGCGGATTTACATCGCGCTGCCCAGCTCCTCAGGGTGCCACTCCCCGGGGGTCCCTCCGTTCAGCAAAAGAAGGAGCCTCCAGCCAAGTTAAAGAAGCAAAGGACGGTCAGTTGACCTGATCTTTATTTGTTGCAACAAGGTTCAAACACCCCAAGAGTAGGAACCCCGAGAAGAGGGTTGCATGGATTTTTAAGACCTCTCCCCATTTCCCACAATACATTTCCCAATACATTTTCTTTGATGCATCACAGATTTGTCACAAAGTAGGAGTCTTTGGCATTCAGAAACATGGACCCGCCCCCCCCCTGTCAACAGCCCCAGTTTCCCACACATTTTTAACTACCCTCTTCCAATAAGAACCTCTTCCAATAAGAACCATATTCACAGATCCCCCCCAGCTGCAAGGCTTTCCTGGGCTTCCCCTTTGGAAGTATCAGGATCCTCCTCCTCCTCCTCCTCCAATCCGGCTTCTGTTCCGGGAATAAGGGGGGGGTGAGCCTCCTCCCAAACTGCCTGCTTCTCCAGGAAGTGGAGCTTCGACGCCGGATTGCCGCTCAGCGCCATAGCTCTAGGGGCGCGCCCTTTCGGAAAGGGGAGGAGGGGCTGCAGGGGACCCCCCCCCCAACAAAACATCGATGTTGGAGGAAAGGAAATGAGAATCGGGATCGAGGACAAAGAGGTAAAGGGGTCGCGGGGGGGAGGAGAGGGGAGAGAAGGAGCCAGAGAGGGACTCCGCGCCATCTCTCCAAAGCGCCTTCCGTGGCCCCCCCGGCAGGGCCTGGATCCCTGAGTATGTTCTGCGAAGGGGGCTTTCCTCGGCAGGGGAGGACATGGGGCGCCCACCCACGTGGTCCCACGAGGACTCCCTGGCCCCGTTTCCCCCGCGCAGGCATCCCTCGGGCCCTGTGCGCTCCGCGCGGAGAGAGGCAGACGATGAAAGGGTTAACGGGCGCGAGAGACGCCTAGATAGAGACCCCCCTGTCCCTCCCCGTCTCGTCTTGCGGGGCCCCTCCGGATGGAGAGATGGGTCGCGCATGGCGAGGGGTGAGCCGCGCCAAGGGGGCCTCTGGGTGCAGGGGAGACTCCGGGAGAGAGGGAGGGGGCCAAGGGTGGGGGGAGCCGGGGGGAGGAGGGAGGGGAGCATCCCCGGGGCAAGGAAGCGCAGCATTGGCGGGGTTGGGGGGAGGAGACCAGTCTGTAGGGAGACGTCTCCATCGTGCACCCACGAGGAATCTCCGAAGGGGCCGGCTCGGCTTCTCCCTCCCACCCAAGAATCGACCCCCCCTTCAAGGCAACCAGAGAGGGATCCCTGGAAAGTGGGGGGTCCTGTCCCCCCACCCCTTCCTTCCTGCAAGCTCCATCCTCTTCCCACCCCATAAGCTCCTGCCCTGTCCAGACACAGCGAATCTGCCAAGTCCAACCACTGTTCACCCTGGAGAGGAGAAGAAAGAGGAAGAGAGGAGGGGAGGGGAGAGGCCTTCTCAGAAGTGGCTCTTTGTTTCTGCAATCCCACCCAGGAAGCAGCCAGAAACCTTTTCCTCTCTCTCAGGCTTCCATCTTCAAGTGTCTTTTCCACTGCATGGTTTATTGAGGATGAGGAAAATGTACACTTGTCATCAGAAACAGGTTTAAGAATGCGTTTGGGTGGCATGCATATTTGTGGTACGACAAGGTTAGAGCTCACAAAACATTTCAGAACCATATTGTCAGGAAAGCAGTATTTAATGTCTGGACAAGATACAAAGATTTATTGGAAAATAAGACCCCAGGGTGGTTGTCACCTATGGAAGCTAAGGCTCGGAAAAGACTCAATATGGAGGCCAAATGGCCGAAATATTGGGAGATACTAGAACAAAACGGAGACACATGGAGATTGCAGATTTTTGAGAAACTAAAAGATAAAGTGCGAGATTGGTTACATTATTACCAAATTAGAGAGGTTTTTAATATGGATAAAAAAATAGGTTTTCAGGTGGAAAATTCGAAATTAGAAACGGAATTGTTAGAACCTAAAACTAAGGTACTTTCAAGAATGTACAACTTGCTGTTAAAGTGGAACACTCAGGATGAAACGGTCAAATCAGCTATGATTAAGTGGGCACAAGACATTGGTCATAACATTATGTTTGCTGACTGGGAACGGTTATGGACCACTGGTGTGAAATTTACGGCATGTAATACCTTAAAAAAAAATATTATGAAAATGATTTACAGGTGGTACATGACACCAGTCAAGCTTGCAAAAGTATATCATTTGCCTGATAATAAATGTTGGAAATGTAAGGAAACTGAGGGAACATTCTTTCACCTCTGGTGGACGTGCCCAAAGGTTAAGGCTTTCTGGGAAATGATCTATAATGAACTGAAAAAGGTATTTAACTATACCTTCCTTAAGAAACCAGAGGCCTTCCTCTTGGGCATTGTCGGCCAGATGGTGCTAAAGAAGGATAGAATTTTCTTTATGTATGCAACAACAGCAGCAAGAATACTTATCGCAAAGTACTGGAAGACACAAGATTTGCCCACCCTGGAAGAATGGCAGGTGCAATTGATAGACTACATGGAATTGGCAGAAATGACTGGCAGAATCCGAGACACGGGAGAAGAACAAACGGAAGAGGATTGGAAGAAATTTAAAGGCTATCTGCAAAAACATTGCAAAATATTTTAATAATAATAATAATAATAATAATAATAATAATAATAATTTATTATTTATACCCCGCCCATCTGGCTGGGTTTCCCCAGCCACTCTGGGCGGCTTCCAAAAGAATGTTAAAGTGATGCAGGATATAAAGATAGTGTGGCATTGGTGACATAGCTGAAAGGAATATGTAAAAATGTTTTATGAGAAATAAGTAAAGAAACATAGCAAAATTAATGAATCTGAAAATGACGCTGGATTAGAAAATAAGTGGTTAGCTGAGGTAATGGTTAATTTAAAGAAAATAAGCAATATTAAAATTAGGCTAAAAGTAAGGGAGGGATTTGCTGAAAATAAATCAGAAATTGGAATACAGAAAGGGGAGGTGTGAGGAAGTCGGGAAAATAAGTTACAAGAAATTAAGATTTGAACTGGTATGATTTTTTTTTGTTTTCTATGTTTTACATTTTTGTTATTGTGTTGTTTTGTTTGGTTATGATAAAAACTTGTTGAAACTCTAATAAAAATTCTTTAAAAAACAACAACAGAAACAGGGGTGCAGAACCTATTTAATTGATCTCAGGATTGATATAGAAGGTGCGCCTCAAAGGCATTTCTGTTCCTCTTACTTTTTATAGGCAATGTCAGGGTGACTGACAAGCTGAGATACTTCCCAGTCAAAGGACCCATTTTCATGATAGACAGTGCTTGTGGCTGGAGGCTCTACAGGCATGGTGTGCCTATGGAGGCCAAAGACTGCCAGTATTAGCACAGGTGAGCTGTGTGACCTTCCCAAATTTACAGACTGTATGTGAATGAGAGTTTGTGGGTGGGATTATTGTTTACGGCAACCCTGTGATTTTCTCCACCCAAAACATTTCGTGACCTGATATTGCACTACGAATTCCAAAATAACTACCAAAAAATCACAAGATAATACAAATGATTGTAGTATTTATACCCTGCCCATCTGGTTGGGTTTCCAGTACACATAAAAGACAGTAAAACATCCAACATTAAAAAGCTCCTTATACAGGTCTCCCTTCAACTATCTTCTAAATGTCAGATAGTTGTTCATTTCCTTGACCTCTGAAGGGAGGGTACCAGCAGAAGACCCTCAGAGGAGGACCTCAGTGTTCAGAGTGAAGGATGGGCGTGGAGACACTCCTTCAGGTCTACAGGGCCGAGGCTGTTTAGGGCTCTAGGTTCCAGAACTTGCTCCTTCATAACGATCTCCTAGACTGACATATAGTTAGGAGAGTAGGAAAAAACGCTCAGATCAGGAATAAATTCATATCTCAAGAAATAACACAACTTCAGGTTGTTAATGAATCTGTACTACATATTAAAGGATGAAGTTTCCACTAAGTAGAGTTATCCCTTTGCCTTGAATATCCAGCTTTGTCAGTGCCAGATTAGGGTAGTCCTGTGTCAGAAGAGGGGCTCGAGATCAGGCAGCACATCATTATTATGAGGAACAATGGGGTAGGGGTGTTTCACATTTACCAGCTGCTCTCTTTCTGCTTCTCCTGCTCTCTCCATGCAATGCAAGGCATGTAGACAGAGGTCCATCTCCAAGAACAGGAGCTTCCCTGAGCACCCATTCAGCTGACCCCAAGCACCAAGCCTTGTCACTAATTCTCTGACTGATCCAGACCACACTCCCTGGAAAAGATGTAGACCTGGGTCTCATATAATGGTCCACATGGACTTCCTGAGGCCATTGGGACTGTGCAGGTGATTCATGAAGATCTAGAGGTGGAAACAGGGGTGGATGGAGGATTATGATGCCGATGATGGGAAATGTCCAAAGGAACGATGAACCAGAGAAAGAGAGGGCCTTTTCATGGAGAGAGAGTAGCTGCATTTCCAGTGAGAAAACAATTGATGTGAAAAGGCTGTTTTCCAAGATAATGCTGCTTTATTAATGATGATTGAGGATAACGAAAGGTTGCTGATGCATTACTATCATTTGACATCATTGCATCTTCATTTCCTAAAAATTTGGAAGCTGGGTAGGATGCAGGGGAAATATAGGACATGTTGAAATATGAGGTGGTGCTAATTGCATCTGATATGCTCTCTTTTCCTTTCTTCTCTTCCTTGAAACCCAAACAGGATTTCCTTTCCTCCCACGCTGAGGAGGGTCATGGAGAAGAGAGACAGACTTCCAGGGGAAAGGGCACCTTTGGTTTCATTAGATATAGACATTGAAATGTGTGAAATGTGGAACGTGTTTCATTGAATGAGCACACATAGCTCACATCAACAAACCCCAAAAGTGGCGAAACCATTTAAAGGTATGGAGTGTGGAAAGACTTTCACTGATAGAACACAACAGCCGACTCACATGGGCAAGAAAGGATTCAAATGCAAGGAGTGCGGGAAGAACTTCAGTCAGAGTGGAAACCTCAATATACATCAACGGACGCACACAGGGGAAAAAGCATTTAAATGTCTGGATTGTGGAAAGAGCTTCAGTCGGAGTGATGTACTTAGCTCTCATCAACGGACTCACACAGGGGAGAAACCATTTAAATGTATGGAGTGCGGAAAGAGCTTTAGTCAGAGTGGACACCTCAATTTACATCACCAGACTCACACAGGGGAGAAACCATTTAAATGCATGGAGTGCGGAAGGGAATTCAGTCGGAGTGGAAGCCTAAATATGCATCTACTGACTCACACAGGGGAGAAACCATATAAATGTATGGAGTGCGGAAAGAGCTTTCGTTTCATTGGAAACCTTAGAAGACATCAACAGACTCACACAGGCGAGAAACCATGTAAATGTATGGAGTGTGGAAAGACCTTTCATGATAATGCAACCCTTAGAGGACATCAAGAGACTCACACAGGGGAGAAACCATATGAATGTATGGAGTGCGGAAAGAGCTTCAGTTTAAATGCAATCCTTAGACGACATCAACGGACTCACACAGGGGAGAAACCATATGAATGTATGGAGTGTGGAAAGAGCTTTCGTGATAATGGAAGCCTTAGAACACATCAACGGACTCACACAGGGGAGAAACCATATGAATGTATGGAGTGTGGAAAGAGCTTCAGTTTCAATGCAAACCTTAGACGACATCAACGGACTCACACAGGGGAAAAACCATTTAAATGCATTGAGTGTGGAAAGAGCTTCCGTTTCATTGGAAACCTTAGAAGACATCAACAGACTCACACAGGGGAGAAACCATTTAAATGTATGCAGTGTGGAAAGACCTTTCGTGATAATGGAACCCTTAGAGGACATCAAGAGACTCATGTAGGGGAGAAACCATTTAAATGTTTAGAGTGTGGAAAGAGCTTCAGTCAGAATGGAGACCTTAGAAAACACCAACGGACTCACACAGGGGAGAAACCTTATAAATGTATGCATTGTGGAAAGAGCTTCAGTAAGAGTGGAGACCTTAGAAAACATCAACGGACTCACACAGGGGAGAAACCATATGAATGTATGGAGTGCGGAAAGAGCTTTAGTGAGAATGGAACCCTTAGAAAACATCAACGGACTCACACAGGGGAAAAACCATATGAATGTATGGAGTGTGGAAAGAGCTTTAGTGAGAATGGAACCCTTAGAAAACATCAACGGACTCACACAGGGGAAAAACCATTTAAATGCATGGAGTGCGGAAGGGAATTCAGTCAGAGTGGACACCTAAATATGCATCAACTGACTCACACAGGGGAAAAACCATTTAAATGCAATGAGTGTGGAAAGAGATTTAGTGATAATGGGAAACTTAGAAGACATCAACTGACTCAAACAGGGGGAAAACCATTTAAATGCAATGAGTGCGGAAAGAGCTTCAGTTTGAATGGAAGCCTTAGAATACATCAACGGACTCACACAGGGGAGAAACCATATAAATGTATGCACTGTGGAAAGAGCTTCAGTAAGAGTGGAAACTTCAATATACATCAACGGACTCACACAGGGGAGAAATCATATGAATGTATGGAGTGCGGAAAGAGCTTCAGTTTCAAAGGAAGCCTTAGAATACATCAACGGACTCACACGGGGGAGAAACCATATGAATGTATGTAGTGCGGAAAGAGCTTTCGTGATAATGGAACCCTTAGAAAACATCAACGGACTCACACAAGGGAAAAACCATTTAATTGCATGGAGTGCGGAAGGAAATTCAGTCAGAGTGGACACCTCAGCGTGCATCAACTGACTCACACAGGGGAGAAACCATTTGAATGATTTGTTCTCAGGAGCTAATTTTTTGCCTCACTGGGGTCCCAGTCATAACTGTAGCCTTTGAAAGCTCAGTAAACTATTACTGAAGAAGTCCTGCTGCCTGTGTGTGCCTTTTTGACCTCAGTGTGGCACTTGTTCTACACGTGGCCCCTACCCTGTTGCTACTTAGCTCATGCCCTGGAGTTGCTGTACTCAAGCACACAAGATGGTTTTTGCACCAAACTCTGTCACCCCACCACTACTTGATCTCCAAACTCTTCTTCAACAACAGAACCTCATCCCTGCCCCCGTGTGTTCTGAAGAAAACTTGAAATACTGAAATTCAATGGGAGATTTCCCCCCAAAGCCTAAGTTCAAGAGGGGGAATATGGGGCTGCAGGTACCAGGGAAGTCTCCTGGTGGGCCCATCTTCACTCATGAACCCCATGGGTCAACCTGCTTATTCTGGGGTTTGAGGAGCAGTATAAATGAAAAGATTGCAAAAAGTGCTTTAAATAAATAGAGTGTTTAAGGAACATCCTGGGACTTTCCCATGGAAGAACCCATTTAGATGTATGGAGTGCGGGACATTTTCCTTTCAGTGTCCACTCTTTCTTCACAGCAATGAACTCAGCAGGAAATCAGGCTTAAACACACAACGTGTATTTGAAGTTCTTGTGTTTATACGTAAAACTGAACAGCAATGAAATATTGAATGCAATGTCAAACAATGCGAGTATAATCTAAGAGGTAAAGTACCTTTTGATAGAGAGGATGAATCTGGTTTGCTGGTGGTGAGTGAGGATTAGGACTGGGCGATATATTGATATCTGGTCCAATACTGGTTTCTAGACCACATCTCGATAACCTTTGAAGAACAGCTGATGTGGCAATACACTGTGAATCACAGTGTGTGTTTCTGGGATGTGCCTGGAAGCAGCGGCAGAAAGCTTTTCTTCGTGAAGTCCCTGCAGATGCCGAGTTCCTGACTTCCCTCCCAGGTGGCAGGAAGTGAAAGACACACCTCCATTGCCCTGTGTCCTTCCAGCCTCTTTTCCCACTTGCTCCCTTCTGCCGGTGTGTGTGCCTGACTTTGATATCCTGCATGCTGTATTTTTTTTTACTGCTGAAACTGGATTTGCTCTCAGGAGCTAAGTTCTGTGCCTCACTGGGGTCCCAGTGAGAACTGTATGCTTTGAAAGCTCAGTAAACTATTACTGAAAAAGTCCTGCTGCTTCTGTGTGTGTTTTTGACCTCAGTGTGGGAATTGCTCTACACGTGTCCCCTACCCCGCCGATACTTGGCTCAGGCCTTGGAGTTGCTGTACTCAAGCATTCAAGATGGGTGTTTGTGTGACAGACTGGTTTTTGCCACATACTCTGTCACCCCCACCACCCCATGATCTCCAAACATTACTTATTCAACAGAACTTCATCCCTGCCCCTGCACCTTCTGAAGAAAACTTAAAATTTAATGGGAGATTCACCCCCCCAACCTAACTGGAAGAGGGGGAAGGATGGGTTGCAGGTACCAGGAAAGTCTCCTGACAGGCCCATCTTCAGTCATGAACCACTTAGGGGAAACCCAGAGCTACTGCTTATTCTGGGCTTTGGGGAGGATAATATTTTTCCCTAGTCCCAGAAGTTATTAGTCAATCATGCTGCTAGGGAGTCTTCCTGCCAGAGGAACACAGTGCATATTGCTATCCTACTGATTTTACTCTTGTTGTTGCTGTTGCTGTCATGGACTGGAGGGGTGCAGGGGGCGGGAGGCACCAGTCTGGGGTACCCACAAAGGAAGAAGTTTCAGATCCTGGGGACTGGTGATGGGATGGCGATGAGCAGATAGAGGGAGAAAAGGGAGCAGAGGGGGAGGGGAGGTGTTGCAAGCTGAGGAGGAAACAGGGTTTGGTGAGCAGGAAGAGGCTGGGGCAGAGAGCAGTTCAGGGAGGAGTGGGGGGGCTAGGAGACCCAGAAGAGGAGGCCATCAGCTGAAGCATCCAGGGAGACTCCCCCTCCTGCTGCGATCACCTCCCCTCTCCCCTGGTCTCCTAGAGCACACGGGGAAATCCAGTTCAGACCCATGAACCTGTACATTATATTAACAGGTGTAGGTTTTTTTTGTCCCAACATGCATCACTTTAATCTCATTGACAATGAACTGTATTGTCTGCCCATTCACCCCATTTGGAGAGGTCCTTTTGGAGCTCCTTGCATCTCTCTTTGTTTGAGCAACCCTGGACAATGTACATCGACTTTTAAAACTTCCCCCCTTCACCCAGAATACTTTTCGAGTAGCATCTTCACTAGTATGTCACAAATAGGGAGGGGTATCAAAGGGTTACACAAGTGCAACAGCTGGTCACTCTATCAGATACATCTCTGGACACCTCTCCAGTACCCATCACCCAAAGAACAAGAAAACTATCGACACAATAAAGTAGTACCTCGGGTTAAGTAATTAATTCATTCCGGAGGTCTGTTCTTAACCTGAAACTGTTCTTAACCTGAGGTACCACTTTAGCTAATGGGGTCTCCTGCTGCTGCCGTGCCACCGCCACACTATTTCTATTCTCATCCTGAAGCAGAGTTCTTACCCCGAGGTACTATTTCTGGGTTAGCGGAGTCTGTAACCTGAAGCGTCTGTAACCTGAGGGACCACTGTAATTATAATAAGAAAATAAAATAAAATATATTTATATCCCACCCTCCCCAGCCAAAGCCGGGCTCAGAGCGGCTAACAACAGTAAAAGTAATATAGTTTACATAAAATCACAATCAATTAATTGAAATACATTCTGTCAGGGCTGCCTCAGGTCCCAGCTCACAAGAGACCAACGCCAAGTCCAGTTTATATACAGAGATGTTTATTGCAGTTCATTATCCGCTCCACAGCCGAGGCGCGCAGCCCCACGTCTGTTACGCTTAGACCGCTGAAGTCCCCTCTTGAGTCAGTCCCTCCCCTGCACCAGTTTAAGAGGCTTGTGCTGCTCCACCTCTTCCTTTCTTTCCTTTTCCGCAGGGTCTTCCTGCCCCCCGGGGTTTCGCCCTTCCTGGACTCCCCTGATGCGGAATCCCCAGACAGCTCTCCCCCCCTCCTGCGGGCTTTGGGACCTGGCTCCTCCTCCGGACTCCCTGTTCTTCTGCGCGCCTCCACATTTGAACTTGGCGTGCGTCCCCAACCTCTAACCTTCCTCTTGACAGTTATACTACTCCCTGCACTACTCCCCTCCCCTTCCGGGAGGATGTCTTGCTCCGACCTTCCCCCCTTCTCTGCTGCCGGAGCTGTTTCCCCTGTCACACTGGAACCTCCCCCCCCCTCGCTGCGCTCTGGCGGGGAAGCCGGTCCTGACTCCCAGCTCCCACTTTGGGATCCCCTGCTGGCCCCCTGCTCCTGACGAGTCCCCCCTGTGCCTCCCCTTGGCCTGACCACAGGCGCCCCCTTCTGGGAATCCTCTGATTCACTTGAAAGACTCATGGAATCCCTCGAGTCATTGTCATCCTCTTCCTCGCTGTCCTGGGATTCTTCCCCATCGCTCTCCGTCTCCTCCCTCCCCTGTGCCTCTGTCCCTGAACCCCTGACACATTCTAAAATCAGTTCAGAATCAAATTACATCCTTGCCCTCAGGGCTTCTCCTGAGATGGGCTTTCAGAACATGGCTTGGTCAACTGCCTCTGTGGAAGTCTATTGTCGCCCCTTGGTTACTCCCAGGGTGGGGCATAGTGTAGGTTCTCTCACGCTCAGGGGATTATGGCAGGAGGCCCTGTTCTCACTGCCTACGTGGCTATGCGCTTCCAGGGTCATGGAGGAGGGTGAAGCCTAAATTTACTTTTTCTTAAGAGTTAAAACGGCTTTGGAATGGGAAGAATCGGTTAAAGTATGGATTTTATATGAATTTACAAATTTAGTTATCATTCCCAGAGCTGTCAAGCTGAAAGGATACATTCAGACACAATCTTTGTAACATTCTAGCAACTTTAGGCAATCGAAACAAAAATGGCTACATTTAATATACTTTGCCCATAGTCTGAGCAGCAGGAGGGCGCTGAGACAATCGTGCAAAGGCTGAGCTGAAAGGCTGGTTTGGAGGCAGTTTCAGCCGTCTACGGATTCAACATTGGCTAGCTGTCAAAACATAGCGCTCTTGATTGTTGGGCTTCAGTTATTCATAAATCCCATTCATAAAACACAAAGTCCGTAAATCCCATTCTTAAAATGCAGAGACCGTGTTTTCCTGTATTTATAAGATATGTGAATCTTTTGCGACTGAGTGGAGAGGGGTTTGGGGTTCCTCGTCCCAGGGGATAATGTCAGATGGTAACCCCCTCCCCTGTAATTTCCATAACACCAGGAAGGAATTCCCCCCACCCTTGTCAATTGCAGCTGGGCTCACTTGCCAGAGCCACCTGGAGGGCTTGACTACAATTCCCATCATCCCTGACCACTGGTCTTGCCTGCTAGGGGTGATGGGAGCTGTAGTCCAAAAACAGCTGGAGACCCAAATTTGGGAAACCCTGTTCACCTTGAAGGACAAAGGAGGGTTCACTTGCACCAGAACGTCAGGTGAGCCCTGCAGGATCAGGCCCACGGGGGCCCCTGTCCTCCCAGGGGCCAAGCAGGGGCCTCTTCTGGGAAGCCCACCGGCAGCACTTGAGCCCCAGAGAAGGGGGGAGGCGCATTTCTTCTAGGGACACATTTCTGGGGTCCCCACGGTGCCCCCCAGCCTGGCTCCACTCTGCCAGGGCAGCTGTGTGTTGTTTCGCTGCAGGTGAGGCTGCCCCGTGCAATGTGGGGCTCTCAGAAGGAATTTGAGGGGGGCCGGAGGGACTAGGGCTTCCCCGCACTTGCAAAGGACCAATAGAAGGGGAGGGGAGGCAGGCAGCAGGAGGGCGATGGGGAGGAACCAGCGAGAAGGCGCTTCTGGGGCCTGGGCAGCCCCCTCCCCGCCTGCTCCCTGAAGGTGTCCCGAGCCCCCCCTTTCCATTTCAAGGACTGGGGGACCTCAGCATCCCGGGGTTGCTTTGCTCTGGGGGGGGGAGGGGGTCCTATTTTGTTTGCTGAGGGCAGGAGTCACACTCCTGTCACATTGTGCTGTGTCTGGCTTTTAGGTAAGGGGGTGAGGCTCAGGTGGGAAAGAGTTGAGAAGGAAAATATCCCGGGGTGCTGATTGACTCCGCTGCCCAGCTCCTCAGGGTGCCACTCCCCGGGGGTCCCTCCGGTCAGCAAAAGAAGGGGAATCCAGCCAAGTTAAAGAAGCAGAGGGCGGTCAGTTGACCTGATCTTTATTTGTTGCAACAAGGTTCAAACACACCAAGAGTAGGACCCCTGAGAAGATGGTTGCATGGATTTTTAAGACCTCTCCCCATTTCCCACAATACATTTCCCAATACATTTTCTTTGATGCATCACAGATTTGTCCCAAAGTAGGAGTCTTTGGCATTCAGAAACATGGACCCGTCACCCACCCCTGTCAACAGCCCCAGTTTCCCACACCTTTTTAACTACCCTCTTCCAATAAGAACCATATTCACAGATTCCGCCCCCCCCCCCCAGCTGCAAGGCTGTCCTGGGCTTCTCCTTTGGAAGTATCAGGATCCTCCTCCTCCTCCTCCTCCAATCCGGCTTCTGTTCCGGGAATAAGGGGGGGGTGAGCCTCCTCCCAAACTGCTGCTTCTCCCGGAAGTGGAGCTTCGACGCCGGATTGCCGCTCAGCCCCATAGCTCTAGGGGCGCGCCCTTTCGGAAAGGGGAGGAGGGGCTGCAGGGGACCCCCCCCCCAACAAAACATCGATGTTGGAGGAAAGGAAATGAGAATCGGGATCGAGGACAAAGAGGTAAAGGGGTCGCGGGGGGGAGGAGAGGGGAGAGAAGGAGCCAGAGAGGGACTCCGCGCCATCTCCCCAAAGCGCCTTCCGTGGCCCCCCCGGCAGGGCCTGGATCCCTGAACGTGCGCTGCGAAGGGGGCTTTCCTCGGCAGGGGAGGACATGGGGCGCCCACCCACGGGGTCCCACGAGGACTCCCCGGCCCCGTTTCCCCCGCGCAGGCATCCCTGGGGCCCTGTGCGCTCCGCGCGGAGAGAGGCAGACCATGAAAGGGTTAACGGGCGCGAGAGACGCCTAGATAGAGACCCCCCTGTCCCTCCCCACCTCGTCTTGGGGGACCCCTCCGGAAGGAGAGATGGGTCGCGCATGGCGAGGGGTGAGCCGCGCCAAGGGGGCCTCTGGGTGCACGGGAGACTCCGGGAGAGAGGGAGGGGGCCAAGGGTGGGGGGAGCCGGGGGGAGGAGGGAGGGGAGCAGCATCCCCGGGGCAAGGAAGCGAAGCATTGGCGGGGGGGGGGAGACCAGTCTGTAGGGAGACGTCTCCATCGTGCGCCCACGAGGAAGCTCCGGAGGGGCCGCCTTGGCTTCTCCCTCCCACCCAAGAATCGACCCCCCCTTCAAGGCAACCAGAGAGGGATCCCTGGAAAGTGGGGGCTCCAGTTCCCCCACCCCTTCCTTCCTGCAACCTCCATCCTCTTCCCACCCCATAAGCTCCTGCCCTGTCCAGACACAGCGAATCTGCCAAGTCCAACCACTGTTCACCCTGGAGAGGAGAGGAAAGAGGAAGAGGGGAGGGGAGGGGAGAGGCCTTCTCAGAAGCGGCTCTTTGTTTCTGCAATCCCACCCAGGAAGCAGCCAGAAACCTTTTCCTCTCTCTCAGGCTTCCATCTTCAAGTGTCTTTTCCACTGCATGGTTTATTGAGGATGAGGAAAATGTACACTTGTCATCAGAAACAGGTTTAAGAATGCGTTTGGGTGGCATGCATATTTGTGGTACGACAAGGTTAGAGCTCACAAAACATTTCAGAACCATATTGTCAGGAAAGCAGTATTTAATGTCTGGACAAGATACAAAGATTTATTGTTGGAAAATAAGACCCCAGGGTGGTTGTCACCTATGGAAGCTAAGGCTCGGAAAAGACTCAATATGGAGGCCAAATGGCCGAAATATTGGGAGATACTAGAACAAAACGGAGACACATGGAGATTGCAGAGTTTTGAGAAACTAAAAGATAAAGTGCGAGATTGGTTACATTATTACCAAATTAGAGAGGTTTTTAATATGGATAAAAAAATAGGTTTTCAGGTGGAAAATTCGAAATTAGAAACGGAATTGTTAGAACCTAAAACTAAGGTACTTTCAAGAATGTACAACTTGCTGTTAAAGTGGAACACTCAGGATGAAACGGTCAAATCAGCTATGATTAAGTGGGCACAAGACATTGGTCATAACATTATGTTTGCTGACTGGGAACGGTTATGGACCACTGGTGTGAAATTTACGGCATGTAATGCCTTAAAAGAAAATATTATGAAAATGATTTATAGGTGGTACATGACACCAGTCAAGCTTGCAAAAGTATATCATTTGCCTGATAATAAATGTTGGAAATGTAAGGAAACTGAGGGAACATTCTTTCACCTCTGGTGGACGTGCCCAAAGGTTAAGGCTTTCTGGGAAATGATCTATAATGAACTGAAAACGGTATTTAACTATACCTTCCTTAAGAAACCAGAGGCCTTCCTCTTGGGCATTGTCGGCCAGATGGTGCTAAAGAAGGATAGAATTTTCTTTATGTATGCAACAACAGCAGCAAGAATACTTATCGCAAAGTACTGGAAGACACAAGATTTGCCCACCCTGGAAGAATGGCAGATGCAATTGATAGACTACATGGAAATGGCAGAAATGACTGGCAGAATCCGAGACACGGGAGAAGAACAAACGGAAGAGGATTGGAAGAAATTTAAAGGCTATCTGCAAAAACATTGCAAAATATTTTAATAATAATAATAATAATAATAATAATAATAATAATAATAATAATAATAATAATTTATTATTTATACCCCGCCCATCTGGCTGCGACTGAGTGGAGAGGGGTTTGGGGTTCCTCGTCCCAGGGGTTAATGTCAGATGGTAACCCCCTCCCCTGTAATTTCCATAACACCAGGAAGGAATCCCCCCCTCACCCTTGTCACTTGCAGCTGGGCTCACTTGCCAGAGCCACCTGGAGACCCTGACGACAAAAGCCATCATCCCTGACCACTGGTCTTGCCTGCTAGGGGTGATGGGAGCTGTACTCCAAAAGCAGCTGGAGACCTAAGTTTGGGAAATTCATATCTCAAGAAATAACACAACTTCAGGTTGTTAATGAATCTGTACTACATATTAAAGGATGAAGTTTCCACTAAGTAGAGTTATCCATTTGCCTTTAATATCCAGCTTTTCAGTGCCAGATTAGGATAGTCCTGTGTCAGAAGACGGAGCAAGAGATCAGGCAGCACATCATTATTATAAGGAACAATGGGGGGGTGTTTCCCATTTGCCAGCTCCTTTCTCTCTGCTTCTCCTGCTCTCTCCATGCAATGCAAGGCATGTAGACAGAGGTCCATCTCCAAGAACAGGAGCTTCCCTGAGCACCCATTCAGCTGACCCCAAGCACCAAGCCTTGTCACTAATTCTCTGACTGATCCAGACCACAGTCCCTGGAAAAGATGTAGACCTGGGTCTCATATAATGGTCCACATGGACTTCCTGAGGCCATTGGGACTGTGCAGGTGATTCATGAAGATCTAGAGGTGGAAACAGGGGTGGATGGAGGATTATGATGCCGATGATGGGAAATGTCCAAAGGAACGATGAACCAGAGAAAGAGAGGGCTTTTCATGGAGAGAGAGTAGCTGCATTTCCAGTGAGAAAACAATTGATGTGAAAAGGCTGTTTTCCAAGATCATGCTGCTTTATTAATGATGATTGAGGATAACGAAAGGTTGCTGATGCATTACTATCATTTGACATCATTGCATCTTCATTTCCTAAAAATTAGGAACCTGGGTAGGATGCAGGGGAAATATAGGACATGTTGAAATATGAGGTGGTGCTAATTGCATCTGATATGCTCTCTTTTCCTTTCTTCTCTTCCTTGAAACCCAAACAGGATTTCCTTTCCTCCCACGCTGAGGAGGGTCATGGAGAAGAGAGACAGACTTCCAGGGGAAAGGGCACCTTTGGTTTCATTAGATATAGACATTGAAATGTGTGAAATCTGGAACATGCTTCATTGAATGAGCACACATAGCTCACATCAACAAACCCCAAAAGTGGCGAAACCATTTAAAGGTATGGAGTGTGGAAAGACTTTCACTGATAGAACACATCAGCCGACTCACATGGGCAAGAAAGGATTCAAATGCAAGGAGTGCGGGAAGAACTTCAGTCAGAGTGGAAACCTCAATATACATCAACGGACTCACACAGGGGAAAAAGCATTTAAATGTCTGGATTGTGGAAAGAGCTTCAGTCGGAGTGATGTACTTAGCTCTCATCAACGGACTCACACAGGGGAGAAACCATTTAAATGTATGGAGTGCGGAAAGAGCTTTAGTCAGAGTGGACACCTCAATTTACATCACCAGACTCACACAGGGAAGAAACCATTTAAATGCATGGAGTGCAGACAAAGCTTCAGCCATAGTGGAAATCTTAGAAAACATCAGCAGACCCACATCAGAGAAGCCTGTTAAATGTTTAGCCTCTGGAAGGAGCTTCAGTCAGAGTAGAATCCTTGATTTACATTAACAAACTCACATAAGAGACAAACCATATAAATGTCAGGAAGTTAGATAGAGGTGGAGGTCCAGTACTTGTGGAAGTTCTAAATCAACAGACTCATGCACAGGTTGAACTTTAAGAGTTAAAACCCTACAAACCATCAACAGACATGAGGAGAAGCAGTTTAAATGGAAAGATTACAGAAAGTGATTTAATTATAATGGAATGTTTAAGAAACATCTAGGGACTGTCACAAGGGAGAACCCATTTAGATGTATGGAATTTGGGACATGTTCCTCTCAGAGTCCACTCTTCTTCCCAGCAATGATCTCCGAAGAAATCCGTATTCCTGCTTCAGGGCCAGCTGAGTCTGTTTCTCTTGTCCTTATCTCTCAGCTAGGTAACTCTTGTCTAATCTGCTCTGTATCAGTGTCACTCCCTGCTTCTGAGACCACTGGAAAAGAGGAGGGTCAATTCCCCCCCCCCTCCAGCTCCCAGGAAAGCTGATCTGCCTGAGAATGCATTCCCCCATACTCAGCTGACGCATTGCGAGAACCCTTGAAAAACAAGTGATTTGGCTCACCATTGGAAGCTAAGACCCATAAAAGGTTGAATATGAAAGATACGTGGTTGAAGTATAATGCTATTCTGATGGAAGTAGGGGACCTTGTGATCCGTTGAAAGATAAATTAGATGATAGGTTCCAGTAAATCCAGATAAATGAAGTGTTTAAAATGGATAAGAAAATTGGTTTTCAAAGAGAGAAATCCAAACTGGAAACGGAATTATTAGATACAAAACCGAAAAACCTATCTAAGATGTATAATTTATTGCTGGAATGGCGTACGAAAGATGTACAAGTGAAATCTGTAACGATTGAATGGGCCAGGCATGTGGGGCACAATATCATGATGGTAGATT
This sequence comes from Podarcis bocagei, assembly GCF_964188305.1. Classification (NCBI taxonomy): domain Eukaryota; kingdom Metazoa; phylum Chordata; class Lepidosauria; order Squamata; family Lacertidae; genus Podarcis; species Podarcis bocagei. Next base: position 5,455,702 of record NC_138135.1, read on the forward strand.
GGGAGAAATTGTGGAACAAAGGAATCAAATTTACAGCTTGTAATGTATTAAGAGAAAAATGGATGGTATTTAACACCAGTGAGGTTAGCAAAATGTATCATACTCATGATAATAAATGCTGGAAATGTAAAGAAAAAGAAGGAACCTTTTACCACATGTGGTGGACGTGCCCCAAGGAAAAAGACTTCTGGGAAAGTATTTATAATGAACTGATGAAAGTATTGAAAGAAGTATTGAAAGAATTGGAAGAAGTTTAAGGAATATTTGAAAAAATATGTTAATATTTAAATGTTAGAATAGCTTTGGAAGTGGATATAGGCTGCAGGCTTAGAAGTAGAAGATAGTGTATCTTAAAATAGTATTATTTGTAAGTGATAAAATGTGAAGTGATTTTAAGAGTGATTTTAAAAGAAGATGGTTAGAAACGATGATATATGTAAACTGCTAAAGATGAAGTAAAATGAAAATCAGATAGGTGGGACTTGGGGAAGCCCACTTAATGATTAGGAAAATAAGGATATGACAATAATTTGTTTGTATTTCTGTTTGTGTTATAAAATGAAGAATATTTTTTTTGGAAAAAGCAAAACAAAAAAACAACTGATACGGCAATACGACACAGAACACAGCGTGTGTTTTTGTGTCGCATGTTTGCCTGGAAGCAGCTGGCAGAAAGCTTTGCTTCGTGAAGTCCCTGCAGATGCCGAGTTCCTGACTTCCCTCCCAGGTGGCAGGAAGTGAAAGACACACCTCCATTGCCCTGTGTCCTTCCAGCCTCTTTCCTCCCTTGCTCCCTTCTGCCGGTGTGTGTGCCTGACTTTGATATCCTGCATGCTGTATTTTTTTTTACTGCTGAAACGGGATTTGCTCTCAGGAGCTAAGTTTTGTGCCTCACTGGGGTCCCAGTGAGAACTGTATGCTTTGAAAGCTCAGTAAACTATTACTGAAAAAGTCCTGCTGCTTCTGTGTGTGTTTTTGACCTCAGTGTGGGAATTGCTCTACACGTGTCCCCTACCCCGCCGATACTTGGCTCAGGCCTTGGAGTTGCTGTACTCAAGCATTCAAGATGGGTGTTTGTGTGACAGACTGGTTTTTGCCACATACTCTGTCACCCCCACCACCGCATGATCTCCAAACATTACTTATTCAACAGAACTTCATCCCTGCCCCTGCACCTTCTGAAGAAAACTTAAAATTTAATGGGAGATTCACCCCCCCCAACCTAACTGGAAGAGGGGGAAGGATGGGTTGCAGGTACCAGGAAAGTCTCCTGACAGGCCCATCTTCAGTCATGAACCACTTAGGGGAAACCCAGAGCTACTGCTTATTCTGGGCTTTGGGGAGGATAATATTTTTCCCTAGTCCCAGAAGTTATTAGTCAATCATGCTGCTAGGGAGTCTTCCTGCCAGAGGAACACAGTGCATATTGCTATCCTACTGATTTTACTCTTGTTGTTGCTGTTGCTGTCATGGACTGGAGGGGTGCAGGGGACGGGAGGCACCAGTCTGGGGTACCCACAAGGGAAGAAGGCTCAGATCCTGGGGACTGGTGGTGGGATGGCGATCAGCAGATAGAGGGAGAAATGGGAGCAGAGGGGGAGGGGAGGTGTTGCAAGCTGAGGAGGAAACAGGGTTTGGTGAGCAGGAAGAGGCTGGGGCAGAGAGCAGTTCAGGCTCAGAGGGAGGAGAGGAGGGGGCCAGGAGACCCAGAGGAGGCCAGCCCCTGAAGCATCCAGGGAGACCCCCCCCCCTCCTGCTGCGATCACCTCCCCTCTCCCCTGGACTCCTAGAGCACACGGGGAAATCCAGTTCAGACCCCATGAACCTGTACATGATATTAATGGGTGTAGGTTTTTTTGTCCCAACATGCATCACTTTAATCTCATTGACAATGAACTGTATTTTCTGCCCATTCACCCCATTTGGAGAGGTCCTTTTGGAGCTCCTTGCATCTCTCTTTGTTTGAGCAACCCTGGACAATTTACATCGACTTTTAAAACTTCCCCCCTTCACCCAGAATACTTTTCGAGTAGCATCTTCACTAGTATGTCACAAATAGGGAGGGGTATCAAAGGGTTACACAAGTGCAACAGCTGGTCACTCTATCAGATACATCTCTGGACACCTCTCCAGTACCCATCACCCAAAGAACAAGAAAACTATCGACACAATAAAGTAGTACCTCGGGTTAAGTAATTAATTCATTCCGGAGGTCTGTTCTTAACCTGAAACTGTTCTTAACCTGAGGTACCACTTTAGCTAATGGGGTCTCCTGCTGCTGCCGTGCCACCGCCACACTATTTCTCTTCTCATCCTGAAGCATAGTTCTTACCCCGAGGTACTATTTCTGGGTTAGCGGAGTCTGTAACCTGAAGCGTCTGTAACCTGAGGGACCACTGTAATTATAATAAGAAAATAAAATAAAATATATTTATATCCCACCCTCCCCAGCCAAAGCCGGGCTCAGAGCGGCTAACAACAGTAAAAGTAATATAGTTTACATAAAATCACAATCAATTAATTGAAATACATTCTGTCAGGGCTGCCTCAGGTCCCAGCTCACAAGAGACCAACGCCAAGTCCAGTTTATATACAGAGATGTTTATTGCAGTTCATTATCCGCTCCACAGCCGAGGCGCGCACCCCACGTCTGTTACGCTTAGACCGCTGAAGTCCCCTCTGAGTCAGTCCCTCCCCTGCACCAGTTTAAGAGGCTTGTGCTGCTCCACCTCTTCCTTTCTTTCCTTTTCCGCAGGGTCTTCCTGCCCCCCGGGGTTTCGCCCTTCCTGGACTCCCCTGATGCGGAATCCCCAGACAGCTCTCCCCCCCTCCTGCGGGCTTTGGGACCTGGCTCCTCCTCCGGACTCCCTGTTCTTCCGCGCGCCTGCACATTTGAACTTGGCGCGTGTCCCCAACCTCTAACCTTCCTCTTGACAGTTATACTACTCCCTGCACTACTCCCCTCCCCTTCCGGGAGGATGTCTTGCTCCGACCTTCCCCCCTTCTCTGCTGCCGGAGCTGCTTCCCCTGTCACACTGGAATCTCCACCCCCTTCACTGCGCTCTGGCGGGGAAGCCGGTCCTGACTCCCAGCTCCCACTTTGGGATCCCCTGCTGGCCCCCTGCTCCTGACGAGTCCCCCCTGTGACTCCCCTTGGCCTGACCACAGGCGCCCCCTTCTGGGAATCCTCCGATTCACTTGAAAGACTCATGGAATCCCTCGAGTCATTGTCATCCTCTTCCTCGCTGTCCTGGGATTCTTCCCCATCGCTCTCCGTCTCCACCCTCCCCTGTGCCTGTGTCCCTGAACCCCTGACACATTCTAAAATCCGTTCAGAATCAAATTACATCCTTGCCCTCAGGGCTTCTCCTGAGATGGGCTTTCAGAACCTGGCTTGGTCAACTGCCTCTGTGGAAGTCTATTGTTGCCCCTTGGTTACTCCCAGGGTGGGGCAAAGTGTAGGTTCTCTCACGCTCAGGGGATTATGGCAGGAGGTCCTGTTCTCACTGCCTACGTGGCTATGCGCTTCCAGGGTCATGGAGGAGGGTGAAGCCTAAATTTACTTTTTCTTAAGAGTTAAAACGGCTTTGGAATGGGAAGAATCGGTTAAAGTATGTGTTATGTACTGAGTTGAATAGGATCCAAACTGAAGCAGTCTGATTGGTCCTAGAACAATAGGATCCAAATTGCAGCAGTCTGATTAGTCCTAGAACAATAGGATTCAGAATGCAGCAGTCTGATTGGTCCTAGAACAATGCAGCAGTATGATTGGTTGGCAGGAACCACCCAATCCTGCTCCAGATAGAAGTGAATCCACAACCTGATTGGCTTACAGTAGAATTCCGGAATTAGCCAATCATGTGCAGCCCATTGTGTAAATAATGTATATAAAGCAGATGCTGTGAGGGGACATTCATTCATTCCTCCTCACCACTATGAGCTGAATAAAGAGCATGAAATCACTTCGCGACTCTGAGTATATTTCACTGGCGACGAAGGTGGGATCCCGCTGAGCTGACTGCCACACACAGCACCGCAGCACCGCCACCTGCCGCACCGCTGCCTCGCACCGTGTATCCAGGCTTCAGCTCCGGGACACAAGGAACTCAGAATGGCAACCGACAGCAGCTTCTCGCCGTTCAACCCAGCATCTGGAGACTGGGAAGCGTACGCCTCCCGTTTCACCTTCCTTCTAGAAGCCAAGGGGGTCACTGATGAAGAAGACGCCAAGAAGAGGGCGATATTCTTCAGCGTCTGCGGAGAGGAGACATTTGAAATAGCTCGGGCTCTCCTTGCGCCTGAAGACGTCGCTACTGTTCCATACAAAACAATAATGGAACAGCTGAAGGGGCAATTTTCGCCGCAGCCCTCAGTGGTGGCTCGTCGAAATGCCTTCTACGCAAAGCGACAAGCCCCTGGGGAAACCATAACTGGGTTTGTGACCTCTCTCCGCCAAGCCGCCCGGTTCTGCAACTTCTCAGAGCTGGAGAACATGCTTCGTGACCGCCTCGTCGGTGGCCTGAAGGATGAGAAGCTGCAACGACGCCTCTACGCTAAGAAGGACCTAACGTTCCAGGTCGCTCTGGAGGAGGCCCTGGCAACGGAAGCTGCCGAGAGGTCGACGCAAGAGGCACGGCCGAGCCTGCCATCCCAACCGAGGGTCCACCACGAAGACCTCACCGACGACTCAGGATCCGACAGGGAGGAGGTGCACCGAGTACAGCAGCGCACTCAAGCAGCGCACAAACCACAGCTGCCTCGACGAGAAGGAGGAAACTGCGCAAGCTGCGGGGAAAGTCACGAGAGGAGGACCTGCCGTTTCCGCAACGCAGAGTGCAGGCAGTGCAGAAAATCGGGACACATTGCCCGGGTGTGTCGGGCTCGGCCCACCTGACACCAGGCATCAGATGACCAACCCAAGAGCCCCAGGTCCCGGGGCCCAACGCACCAAGGCAACTCGACGGAGCTCACGGACTGCCAGGTATACCAGTTGCCCCACCCCAACGTAGAGAAAATTTATGTAGAGGTACAGATAGAGGGGGCCCCATGCCGCATGGAGCTTGACACGGGTTCAACTCTATCCATAATCTCGGCAAGGACCTTAAGGAAACTGTGTCCTACTGGGGGTCCCAAACTCAGGCCGGCCCCATTCACCCTCCGGAACTTCCAGAAACGTAAGGTCCCCACAATGGGGGTGGGGACCTTCAGGGTGCAATACCGAGGGCGGACGCGGCAACTGGATTTGCTTGTGGTCAAGGGCCCCTACATTAGCTTACTGGGATTGGCATGGTTTGGACCACTGGGGCTAGCCATCACCGGGGTGAACCACACTACCTTACAAGTGGACGTGGACGCCATCTGCAAGGAATTTCCAGGGGTTTTTGACGGGAAATTGGGACAGTATACGGGCCCCCCCGTTGCGCTACAGCTTGACCCCGCAGTACGACCGGTCAGGCTCAAGGCCCACCGGGTCCCGTTCGCCTTGAAACCCCGTATAGACGAGGAATTGGACCGACTCGTGGAGCAAGGAGTGCTGGAGCCGGTGCCTAATGCCCCCTGGGAAACCCCAATAGTCACACCCGTCAAGCCTAATGGTTCGGTCCGCATCTGCGCAGACTACAAATGTACCATAAACAAGGCCCTCACGGCCCATGCATACCCAGTGCCAGTGGTCAGCCATGTCCTTGCCACCCTGGCTGGGTCGAAAATTTTTGGCAAGCTGGACTTGGCCCAAGCATATCAACAGCTGCCAGTAGATGAGGCCACAGCAGAGGCACAGACGATTGTGACGCACAGAGGAGCGTTCAGGGTAAAGCGGCTGCAATTCGGGGTCAGCGTGGCACCAGGCATATTCCAGAATCTAATGGACTCGCTCCTTAAAGGGATTCCTGGCGTCACCCCCTTCTTCGATGATGTGTTGATTGCCGGGCCCACACCAGAGGAGTTCGAGGACCGCCTCCGCACCGTTCTACACCGTTTCCAGACGGCGGGTCTCAAGGTGAAGCGGGAAAAATGTCTACTAGGAGTGCCTCAGGTGGACTTTCTGGGATTTATGGTGGACGCAGAAGGGGTCCACCCTACTGGGGACAAGGTACGGGCCATTTGTGATGCCCCAGCGCCCAAGAGCAAGACTGAACTTCAGGCCTTCTTGGGACTACTGAACTTTTACCATTCCTTCGTTCCCCACAAGGCGGCGGTAGCGGAGCCCCTACACAGACTCCTGGACAAGCGGGCCCCTTGGGTGTGGGGCCAGCGCCAGGAGGCCGCATTCCAGGCAGTCAAGGACTTGCTTGTCTCAAACTCTGTCTTGGCACACTTCGACAAGAGGCTGCCGGTGGTGCTAGCATGCGACGCCTCACCCTATGGCATTGGCGCTGTCCTGGGGCACCAACTCCCGGATGGAAGAGAGGTACCGGTGGCGTACTTTTCCCAGACACTCAACGCAACCGAGCGGAACTACTCGCAAATCGACAAGGAGGGTCTGGCAATCGTGAAGGGAGTAAAAAAAATTCCATGATTTCTTGTACGGGCGGCCCTTCACCGTGGTGACTGACCACAAGCCGTTGCTTGGCTTGTTTGCCCCCGAAAAGCAGACCCCCCAAGTGCTGTCTCCTCGCGTCCTCAGGTGGTCAATTTTCCTTGCCAGCTACCAATATGCACTGATTCACCGACCTGGGAAGGCGATGGGCCATGCGGACGCCCTCAGCAGGCTACCACTACCGGAAACAGGCCCTGACCCAGCACCTGCACAAGAGGTTATGAGCCTGGAGCTGCTTCCCGACCACCCCATTCAGGCACAAGAAGTTGCCCACCATTCCAAGAAAGATAGGGTCATCTCCCGAGTCCTGGACTGGGTGTGGAGGGGATGGCCCAGCAGCAGCCCTGGGCCAGAATTCGCCGGCTACACAACCCGCAAACATGAACTGTCGGCCCACAAGGGGTGCCTGTTATGGGGAAGCAGAGTCGTTGTTCCCCAGCCCCTTCGCAAAAGGGTCCTCACAGCCCTACACGAGACACATCCAGGGGTAGTAAGAATGAAGGCCCTTGCCAGGAGTTATGTGTGGTGGCCGGGGATCGATGGAGAGATAGAGGCCTGGGTCAAACACTGCCAGGCCTGCCAAGAATCCCGCCCAGATCCCCCAAGGGCCCCAGTCCAGTCCTGGGAGTCCGCCCGAGCACCATGGTCACGCCTGCATGTGGATTTTGCTGGCCCCTTTCAGGGGAAACCATTCTTCATAGTGGTGGACTCCTACACCAAATGGCTGGAAGTCGCACTGGTACCGTCCACTTCCACGTCCGCAGCCATCCGGGTACTACGCAGGCTGTTTGCAACCCACGGGCTCCCTGACACTCTCGTCTCAGACAACGGGACTGCATTTACGTCAGGAGAATTCCAAACCTTCACAGCACAGAACGCCATCCGCCACATCCGTTCGGCGCCGTTCCACCCTGCCACCAATGGCCAAGCAGAACGCATGGTGCGGACCACCAAGGACACCCTTCGCTGCATGACGCAAGGGGACTGGGAGTACTGCCTTGCCGCATTCCTTCTAGCACAGCACAGCACCCCCAGCTCAACGACTGGCCGGAGCCCCGCTGAACTACTAATGGGTCGGCGCCTTGCAATCAGATTGGACCGCCTTCACCCCGATAGAGCTCAGGATGAGGTAGTGGTGGGGGAAGGCAGGAACCCCCGGACCTTCGAGGCCCAGGACCCAGTGTACGCAAAGAATTTTGGGGCAGGCCCAGCATGGGTACCCGCCACAGTCACCAGGGTCACTGGCCCCGTGTCGTACGAGGTGCTAACAGATGGGGGGCAATGCTGGCGCCCCCACTGCGACCAGATACAGAGATGATTCCTGGGAGAAAACCAGGAGGAGGACAGGTCAGAGGAGTCCCAAGGGAACAGTGGGGCAGTGAGGCCCATAGAGCAGGAGGGGCCAGCAGGAGAGGCAGAATCAGTAAATACAGAGAGGACCCGTGAGGCCGAAAGGACACCAGAACCAGAACCATGACTGAGCGAGCCGGTTGCGCCAAACCAAACAGCCCCATCACAGCCAGCATCCTTGGAACACGAGCCAGAACCTGGAGCCCGGACCAGGGAACACCCCAGGACGCAACACACACGTAGGCCGCCGGCATACCTTGAGGACTATGAATGCGACCTCCCGGGCAGGACTGGAACTTAGAGGGGAGGGGTGTTATGTACTGAGTTCAATAGGATCCAAACTGAAGCAGTCTGATTGGTCCTAGAGCAATAGGATCCAAATTGCAGCAGTCTGATTAGTCCTAGAACAATAGGATTCAGAATGCAGCAGTCTGATTGGTCCTAGAACAATGCAGCAGTATGATTGGTTGGCAGGAACCACCCAATCCTGCTCCAGATAGAAGTGAATCCACAACCTGATTGGCTTACAGTAGAATTCCGGAATTAGCCAATCATGTGCAGCCCATTGTGTAAATAATGTATATAAAGCAGATACTGTGAGGGGACATTCATTCATTCCTCCTCACCACTATGAGCTGAATAAAGAGCATGAAATCACTTCGCGACTCTGAGTATATTTCAGTATGGATTTTATATGAATTTACAAATTTAGTTATCATTCCCAGAGCTGTCAAGCTGAAAGGATACATTCAGACACAATCTTTGTAACATTCTACCAACTTTAGGCAATCGAAACCAAAATGGATACATTTAATATACGTTGCCCATAGTCTGAGCAGCAGGAGGGCGCTGAGACAATTTTACAAAGGCTGAGCTGAAAGGCTGGTTTGGAGGCAGTTTCAGCCTTCTACGGATTCCCCCATTGGCTAGCTGTCAAAACATAGCGCTCTTGATTGTTGGGCTTCAGTTATTCATAAATCCCATTCATAAAACACGAAGTCCGTAAATCCCATTCTTAAAATGCAGAGACCATGTTTTCCTGTATTTATAAGATATGTGAATCTTTTGCGACTGAGTGGAGAGGGGTTTGGAGTTCCTCGTCCCAGGGGATAATGTCAGATGGTAACCCCCTCCCCTGTAATTTCCGTAACACCAGGAAGGAATTCCCCCCACCCTAGTCACATGCAGCTGGGCTCACTTGCCAGAGCCACCTGGAGGGCTTGACTACAATTCCCATCATCCCTGACCACTGGTCCTGCTAGCTAGGGGTGATGGGAGCTGTAGTCCAAAAACAGCTGGAGACCCAAATTTGGGAAACCCTGTTCTCCCTGAAGGACAAAGGAGGGTTCACTTGCATCTGAACATCAGGTAAGCCCTACAGGATCAGGCCCAAGGGGCCCCTGTCCTCCCAGGGGCCTCTTCTGGGAAGCCCACCGGCAGCACTTGAGCCCCAGAGAAGGGGGGAGGCGCATTTCCTCTAGGGACACATTTCTGGGGTCCCCACGGTGCCCCCCAGCCTGGCTCCACTCTGCCAGGGCAGCTGTGTGTTGTTTCGCTGCAGGTGAGGCTGCCCCGTGCAATGTGGGGCTCTTAGAAGGAATTTGAGGGGGGCCGGAGGGACTAGGGCTTCCCCGCACTTGCAAAGGACCAGTAGAAGCGGAGGGGAGGCAGGCAGCAGGAGGGCGATGGGGAGGAACCAGCGAGAAGGAGCTTCTGGAGCCTGGGCAGCCCCCTCCCCGCCTGCTCCCTGAAGGTGTCCCGAGCCCCCCCCCCTGCTTTTCATTTCAAGGATTGGGGGACCTCAGGATCCCGGGGTTGCTTTGCTCTGGGGGGGGGGAGGGGGTCATATTTTGTTTGCTGAGGGCAGGAGTCACAATCCTGTCACATTGTGCTGTGTCTGGCTTTTAGGTAAGGGGGTGAGGCTCAGGTGGGAAAGAGTTGAGAAGGAAAATATCCCGGGGTGCGGATTCACTCCGCTGCCCAGCTCCTCAGGGTGCCACTCCCCGGGGGTCCCTCCGGTCAGCAAAAGAAGGAGTCTCCAGGCAAGTTAAAGATGCAAAGGGCGGTCAGTTGACCTGATCTTTATTTGTTGCAACAAGGTTCAAACACAGCAAGAGTAGGAACCCCGAGAAGAGGGTTGCATGGATTTTTAAGACCTCTCCTCATTTCGCACAATACATTTTTCCACAGCATCTTCGATACATCACAGATTTGTCACAAAATTTGAGTCTTTGGCTTTCAGAAACATGGACCCGTCACCCACCCCTGTCAACAACCCCAGTTTCCCACACATTTTTAACTACCCTCTTCCAATAAGAACCATAATAGAATTTACACATCCCTCTAGCTGCAAGGCTTTCCTGGGCTTCTCCTTTGAAAATATCAGGATCCTCCTCCTCCTCCAATCCGGCTTCTGTTCCGGGAAATGGGGGGGGGGGGGTGAGCCTCCTCCCAAACTGCCAGCTTCTCCCGGAAGTGGAGCTTCGACGCCGGATTGCCGCTCAGCGCCATAGCTCTAGGGGCGCGCCCTTTCGGAAAGGGGAGGAGGGGCGGCAGGGGACCCCCCCCAAAAAAAAACATCGGTGTTGGAGGAAAGGAAATGAGAATCGGGATCGAGGACAAAGAGGTAAAGGGGTCGCGGCGGGGGGGGGGAGAGGGGAGGGGAGAGAAGGAGCCAGAGAGGGACTCCTCGCCAGCTCCTCAAAGCGCCTTCCGTGGGCCTGGATCCCTGAACGTGAGCTGCGAAGGGGGCTTTCCTCGGCAGGGGAGGACATGGGGCGCCCACCCACCCACGGGGTCCCACGAGGACTCCCCGGCCCCGTTTCCCCCGCGCAGGCATCCCTGGGGCCCTGTGCGCTCCGCGCGGAGAGAGGCAGACCATGAAAGGGTTAACGGGCGCGAGAGACGCCTAGATAGAGACCCCCCTGTCCCTCCCCACCCCACCTCGTCTTGGGGGGCCCCTCCGGGTGGAGAGATGGGTCGCGCATGGCGAGGGGTGAGCCGCGCCCAGGGGGCCTCTGGGGGCAGGGGAGACTCCGGGAGAGAGGGAGGGGGCAAGGGTGGGGGGAGCCGGGGGGAGGAGGGAGGGGAGCTTCCCCGGGGAAAGGAAGCGCAGCATTGGCGGGGGGGGGAGGAGACCAGTCTGTAGGGAGACGTCTCCATCGTGCGCCCACGAGGAATCTCCGGAGGGGCCGCCTTGGCTTCTCCCTCCCACCCAAGAATCGACCCCCCCTTCAAGGCAACCAGAGAGGGATCCCTGGAAAGTGGGGGCTCCAGTTCCCCCACCCCTTCCTTCCTGCAAGCTCCATCCTCTTCCCACCCCATAAACTCCTGCCCTGTCCAGACACAGCGAATCTGCCAAGTCCAACGACGGTTAACCCTGGAGAGGAGAAGAAAGAGGAAGAGGGGAGAGGCCTTCTCAGAAGCGGCTCTTTGTTTCTGCAATCCCACCCAGGAAGCAGCCAGAAACCTTTTCCTCTCTCTCAGGCTTCCATCTTCAAGTGTCTTTTCCACTGCATGGTTTATTGAGGATGAGAATAATGTACACCTGTCATCAGAAACAGGGGTGCAGAACCTATTTAATTGATCTCAGGATTGGTAGAGAAGGTGCACCTCAAAAACATTTCTGTTCCTCTTACTTTTTATAGGCAATGTCAGAGTGACCGACAAGCTGAGATTCTTCCCAGTCAAAGGACCCATTTTCATGGTAGACAGTGCTTGTGGCTGGAGGCTCTACAGACAGGGTGTGCCTATGCAGACCAAAGACTGCCAGTATTAGCACAGGTGAGCTGTGTGACCTTCCCAAATTTACAGACTGTATGTGAATGAGAGTGTGTGGGTGGGATTATTGTTTACAGCAACCCTGTGATTTTCTCCACCCAAAACATTTCATGACCTGATATTACACTACAAATTCCAAAATAACTACCAAAAAAATCACAAGATAATACAAATGATTGTAGTATTTATACCCTGCCCATCTGGTTGGGTTTCCAGTACACATAAAAGACAGTAAAACATCCAACATTAAAAACCTCCTAATACAGGTCTCCCTTCAACTATCTTCTAAATGTCAGGTAGTTGTTCATTTCCTTGACCTCTGAAGGGAGGGAACCAGCAGAAGACCCTCAGAGGAGGACCTCAGTGTTCAGAGTGAAGGATGGGGGTGGAGACACTCCTTCAGGTCTACAGGGCCGAGGCTGTTTAGGGCTCTAGGTCGCAGAACTTGCTCCTTCATAACGATCTCCTAGACTGACATATAGTTAGGAGAGTAGGAAAAAACGCTCAGATCAGGAATAAATTCATATCTCAAGAAATAACACAACTTCAGGTTGTTAATGAATCTGTACTACATATTCAAGGATGAAGTTTCCACTAAGTACAGTTTTTTAAAAAATAAATTTTATTGATTTTCATCCAGTTATACATTTTGTCCCGAATACAACAAATTATGCCTGTTTTGAACTTACTTCAGCGTCTCTGACAGTCATCCATAATTATACCTTTAATACGCATTCCCTTTTTTCATATTGCCATTGTTCCTCCTTACTCCCATTATTTTTAATAAACAATACTTATTTGTTTTTTTTTACAGTGTCTCTTGAAATCCCACTAACGTTGTATTTATACCACATATGTTTTTCAGATAATCTACCAATTTTCCCCAGTCCTCGATGAACTTTTGGTCTTTAGTATATCTGATTTTCCCAGTTAATTTGTCCAATTCCGCATAGTCTATCAATTTTAATCTCCATTCTTCTATCGTCGGTGTCAGAGTTGCTCCCCGATCCTAGCTCACAGAGGATCACGCTAGCCAGCGATCATTAAGTAAAAGTCTTTATTGAGTTACAGTTTCCATTCTCAAGCTGCTGCGTGCAACTCTACGTCTTATGGTTAGATCGGCGAAGCTCCGTCTGAGTCTCCGCCCCTTGTGCACCAACTTAATATCCTAGCCTTACTCCACCTTTTCCGCCTGACTGTTCTCCTCTGGGTCCCTCTGCCCCCCGGGGTCTCCTCCCTCCGGGACTCCTCCGACGCTGACCCCCCGGACCCTCCTGTCTCCTTGCGCCGGGCTTTAGGACCTGGCTCCCTCTCCGGGCTGCCTACTGCGTCACTTTCCTGTGCATTTGAACTTGGCGCGCGCGCCCAACCTTCCACTTTCCGTCTGACCGTTTCTTCGCTCCCCGATGGAGGTGTGGCCACTCCTGACTCGTGCCCTCCCTCCTGTTGTGAGCTGCCAGCGCTTGATCCCTGGCGCCCTTCCTCTTCCCTGCTCTCTGGCGGTGACGCTGGTCCCGATCTCCAACTGCTCCCCTCTGAGTCCCCTCTGGCTCTATCTTCCTGGGGTGTCCCCCTAGGCTCCCCCCTTGCCCTGGCCACTGGTGCTCCTTTCTGTGAATCTTCTGATTCACTGGAAAGACTCGGAGATCTCGGGTCGTCGTCATCACTCATCTTTTCTTCTGCCTCCTCCCCCTCGCTCTCTGTTTCCTCCCTTGCCCTTGCCTCTGCTACTGAACCCCTGACATCCATCCCCCCCTCGAAGCCCCCTCTTCCCCCCTCCCCTCCTTCCGGTGCGGGAGCTGGGTGCTGCTGTGTCAGGGGGACGAATGTCGGATACAGTTCGCTTCCCGTGGCGGGCCTCCATCTGAAGTCTTCCGGTTCTTCCTCCCTGCTCTCGTCGACGACGGTCACCTCCGCTTCCATCTCTGTGCCGCCATGCTCGAAACCCGGGTCGTCCCCGAAAACGTCCATGTCCGTCTCTCCCTCGCTTCCTTCCAGGGGCGTCGCTCGTCCTGGACCCTCCAGCCACTTTCTGCGCCACTGCTCCTCTGGTCTATCGTCCCACCAATACGAGGGTTCTGAGGCAGATCCCGAGGGTGACCCCTCCGGGGAACGTGCGTCGCGTGTCAGTTCCTCGTCCGAGTCGAACCCCCGGAACGTGCTGGCTGAAAGCGTAGGCGTGAAAAGCCAGTCGTCGAAAAAATCAGCTGGCATGGGCCTGTGTGGGAAGAGGGCATGAAACTCTTCTTTGAGCAGAGGTTCGTCTAAAGCGTAGCCCGGCACCCAGCTGTTGGCACTGGCCGGGGTGCCCTCCCTGGCGAGAAAGTATTCTACCCCCTCTTCCCCCCATCTAGAGTCCAAAATCTCTGTGACTTCGTTGATGCGTTCCTCCTGTGCCACTCCCCCTTGCTTGGTTCTCTCTCGGAGCGGACTTGGTGCCGTGCCTGGTTCCTGAAATCTGTGAGGTGCCTTGTAGGGAGTGAGCACCGATCTGTGGAACACCGGATGCATCCTGGAACCCTCCGGAAGCACCAGCCTGAAAGCCACCGGGTTGACCTGCTCTTCGACTTGGTAGGGCCCCAGTTGCTTATGCCCTAGTTTCTTCTTCGCCAACGACCTGGCCGGCACTGCGTGGGCTGCTAACCAGACCCAGTCTCCCACATGGATCTCTTCGCCAACCCTTCTGTGTTTGTCCGCTTGTACCTTGTATGCGTGTTTGGCCAGCTCCAGGTGCCGCCGCAGCTGATCGTGGACCTCCTGCAACTCTGACGCGAACGCATCTGCTGTCTGCGGCTCCCCCTCCCCCATTCTTTCCAGTCCCGGGAAGGTTCTGGGGTGCCTCCCGTTGTTGGCGAAGAACGGCGTGACCCCCGTGGACACGTGCTTCGTGTTGTTGTAGGCGAACTCGGCAAGAGGCAGGTAATCCACCCACGTCGCAGGCTGTTGATTCGCATAACATCTCAGGTACTGCTGCATGATGGCATTGACCCGCTCCGCTTGCCCGTTGGTCTGCGGGTGTCTAGCCGACGCCAGGTTGATCTTGACGTTCAGGAAGCCCATCAGCTTCTGCCAGAAATTCAAGATGAACTGTCGCCCTCGGTCGGACAGAAGAGACCGCGGCAGACTGTGAACCTTGAACACGTGGTCTATGAACAGTTTGGCGGTTTGTTCCGCCGTGGCCACCTTAGCACACGGAATGAAATGTGCCATCTTGGAGAACAAGTCCACCACCACCAGCACGGCCGTCTTGCCCCTCGAGTTGGGCAGATCCGTGACAAAGTCCAGGGCCACTCTCTCCCATGGTTCGAACGGAGTTTGCAGCGGTTCCAACAGTCCGGCCGGCGGTCTGTGCACTGGTTTGGCCCTCTGGCAGGTGTCACACCTCGCCACGTAGTCCGCGACTTCCCCTCTCATTCCGGGCCACCAGAAGTCTCTGGCGACTAATTCCACCGTCTTCTCCTTGCCAAAGTGCCCGGCAGTGGGCGCGTCGTGCAGCTGCTGCAGTACCTTGGCGCGAAGTTCGTCTCCTGGCACGTAGATGGCCCCTTTACGGATGAGCAATCCATCTCGCAGCTGGAACTCGTCGGTCGCTGCCGTGCCCCTGTGCACCTCTGCCATCTTTGCTTGCGCGAAGGAGTCATCCTGCAACGCTCGTCGCACCGCCTCCAGGTCAACTGTTGCCGCAGCGCACGCCCACACTGTTGGTACGAAGATGTGCATGGCGGCCGCTGGTGTTGCCTCCTCCAGATACTGCGGCTTACGGGAGAGAGCATCCGCCATGATGTTGGTGTCCCCCGGGACATACTCTATTCGGAAGTCGAAGTTCGCAAAGAACTCAGCCCAACGTATCTGCCTCTGGTTCAGGAACTGCGCCGTGCGCCAGTGCTCCAGATTCTTGTGGTCCGTGCAGACCTGCACCGTGTGCTTGGCGCCGATCAGGAAGTGCCTCCACGCTTTGAACGCTGCATGAATGGCCAGCAACTCCCTGTCCCAGATGGTGTAGTTCTGTTCGGACTTGCTGAGCTTCCTGGAGTAAAACGCTCCCGGCCTCCAAACCCCCTGCGGGTCTTTCTGCAGCAGGACTGCTCCCACGGCTCTGTCCGAGGCGTCTGTCTCCACCCTCATCGGCCTGCTGGGGTTGACATGAAGCAGCTGCTCTTCCGACGCGAAGAGCCGCTTGAGTGCCTGAAAGGACTGCTCCGCCTGCTCTGTCCAGATGAACTTCTTTTTCTTGGAGCTGAGCGTGTCCGTGATGGCCGCCGTCTGCATAGCAAAGCCTTTGATAAACTTGCGATAAAAGTTCACGAAGCCGACAAAGCGTTGGACCTCCTTCCGGTTGCGTGAGCTTTTCCAATCCAACACTGCTCGAACCTTGGCGCTGTCCATGGCGAGCCCCTTGTCAGACAACTTGTAGCCCAGGAAATCCACCTCCGTCACGTCGAACTGGCACTTCTCCAGCTTGGCGTAAAGCCTATGCTGCTGTAGCCTGCTCAGCACTTCCTTGACGTGTCTGTCATGCTCCTGCTGCGATTCCGAAAAGATCAGGATGTCATCCAAGAAACAGACGCACGTCTTGTAGAGGAGCCCCGCCAACACGTGATGCATGAACGCTTGAAACACGTGGGAGCCATTTTGCAATCCAAAAGGCATAACTCTATATTCGTAGGTGCCCAGGGGCGTGAACATGGCTGTCTTCCACTCATCTCCTTCCCGCATGCGAATGAGGTTGTACGCCCCTCGCAGGTCCAACTTGGTGAACACGCTGCCCTTCCGTACCTTTGCGAGGAGGTCGTCGATTCGGGGCATGGGGAAGTCCGATGGCTTGGTCACACTGTTTAAGATGCGATAGTCCACTACAAGCCGTTTTTGGGGCGTGTCCCGCTTCTTAACAAAGAATACAGGACTGCCCCCCGCTACCTTGGACTCTCGGATGAAACCGCGCTCCAAATTATGATCTATGAACTCTTTGAGTTCCTGCAGTTCGTCCTCAGACATGGAATACAGCTTCCCTTTGGGCAGCGCCGCCCCCGGCAGCAGGTCAATTTTGCAGTCATATGGTCTGTGGGGGGGTAGCCTGTCTGCCTCCTTCTCGCAGAAAACCTCCAAAAATTCTGCGTACTTGTGGGGAACCGCTTGCAGCGTGCCTAGCTGCAGCTGTGACTCCTCTTCCTCTCCTTCCTGCCGGGGCACGATGCAGTGTTCAGCACAAAAGGAAGAGCCGAAGGTCAGCTGCCTCTGGTACCAAGCCAGCGTCGGGCTGTGCGTGTCCAGCCAACTCATGCCCAATACAATGGGCATGTCCGATAGTTGAGTGACGTTGAAGCTGATGATTTCCCTGTGATTCCCAAGTCGCATCACCATTGGTGGCGTCTGCTTCACCACTTGCCCCCCGAGCAGCTCCCTGCCATCCACCGTGACAACCTGCAGGGGCAGCGTGGCAGGCAGCAACTGTATGGCGTGCCGGTCGACAAAGTCCTGCCCTATAAAGTCCGCATTGCTTCCTGAGTCAATGGTGATTGGCACGTCCATGGTGATTCCATTGGGCAGCTGGAGCGATGCGGTGAGCCTCACTACTGGCTTGGGTGGGAGGGGGTCCATGGGCTGTAAAATCTCTGGGGACTGCTTCACTGACACGTCTGGCTGGGCCCCAGCGCCTCTTCCTCCAGCCAGACTCCGTCGTTTCCCTGCTGTGGTTCTCCTTGCTGCGTTGCTGCAGTTACCATTGCTGAGGCTGCAGTGTGCTTGTGGAGCCTCCGGGGACACTCTTTCGCCATATGCTGTGGATCATCGCAGATATAACACTTCCTGTTCCCTCTAGGAGGCTTTGCTTTCACTGTTGCCGGTGCTAGGGCTCTGGCTGCTGACTGAGCCCTTGCACTTCCAACCTCCATAGGTTCCGCCCCTCCTCCTGACGGAGGCGTGGATTGCGCACGCGCTGCTTCTCTGGGAAGGAAGGAGGAGCCCCTGGCTGGTTCGCGCCCTCCACGCCCTTCGTCCCTGCTCCACGGACGTTCTTCCAGCCGCACCCCCACCGCCAGCGCCCTCTGAACGATCTCCTGCGTGGTCCGGGGTCTCTCCCCCCTCGCAATTTCATCTTTAACTGAGCCGTGCAATCCCTCCCAAAACAGGTCTCTTACAGGAGCCGAATCTCTGTCCCATTCCAGGGCACTGACCAAAGCGAAAAAGCGGGCATGGTACTGCCTTACGCTGGCCCTCCCTTGCTTCAGTCCATGTATCTGCTGCCGAGCAAGATCCACGTCAATGCTTGATAAAAAGCACCCATCCATCGCTTTAATAAAGGCATCCGCATTTTGGAGCGCCGGATCCTTATCCCTCCACAAATTGCGCAGCCATGCTTTAGCATCTCCATGCAAATGGGACATGATGAATCCCACTTTCTCTTGCTCATCTCTAAAGTCTTTGTTCAGCAGTTGCAGTGCACACATTACATCTGCTCTAAAGTTGGGGTACTGTTGCAGATTCCCATCGAAGTGAGAGACCAGACCGCCTGTTCGTCTCCCCAACCCAATCCCCTCCGGTTTGGGGGTCAGTTGCCCTTGCTTAGTAAGCACTTCCAACCTGACCTGGAGATCCCTGTAGGCGGCAGCTGCGTCCTCCTCTCTCTTCCTGGATGCAAGTGCCTCGGCATTCAGTCGTGTCACTGCTTCTCTGAGTTCCGCTATCTGCTGTTCAGCCGTCATGTTGTCTGCCGTTCGTGAGCTCGCTAGTAGGCACCCGCTTTCTCTCCTCTCCGTGAGGCCGTAGATGCCCACAATTTATGGGACGGAACTTACTGTCAGAGTTGCTCCCCGATCCTAGCTCACAGAGGATCACGCTAGCCAGCGATCATTAAGTAAAAGTCTTTATTGAGTTACAGTTTCCATTCTCAAGCTGCTGCGTGCAACTCTACGTCTTATGGTTAGATCGGCGAAGCTCCGTCTGAGTCTCCGCCCCTTGTGCACCAACTTAATATCCTAGCCTTACTCCACCTTTTCCGCCTGACTGTTCTCCTCTGGGTCCCTCTGCCCCCCGGGGTCTCCTCCCTCCGGGACTCCTCCGACGCTGACCCCCCGGACCCTCCTGTCTCCTTGCACCGGGCTTTAGGACCTGGCTCCCTCTCCGGGCTGCCTACTGCGTCACTTTCCTGTGCATTTGAACTTGGCGCGCGCGCCCAACCTTCCACTTTCCGTCTGACCGTTTCTTTGCTCCCCGATGGAGGTGTGGCCACTCCTGACTCGTGCCCTCCCTCCTGTTGTGAGCTGCCAGCGCTTGATCCCTGGCGCCCTTCCTCTTCCCTGCTCTCTGGCGGTGACGCTGGTCCCGATCTCCAACTGCTCCCCTCTGAGTCCCCTCTGGCTCTATCTTCCTGGGGTGTCCCCCTAGGCTCCCCCCTTGCCCTGGCCACTGGTGCTCCTTTCTGTGAATCTTCTGATTCACTGGAAAGACTCGGAGATCTCGGGTCGTCGTCATCACTCATCTTTTCTTCTGCCTCCTCCCCCTCGCTCTCTGTTTCCTCCCTTGCCCTTGCCTCTGCTCCTGAACCCCTGACAGTCGGTATCTCCTCTTGTTTCCACTTCTGGGCCAACAGGATTCTGGCTGCCGTTACAGCATATTGGAAAAGCTTACAGTCCTTTCTTCTTATGTCCTTTCCTGCAATACCTAAAAGAAAAGCTTCTGGTTTTTTCACAAAAGTATATCTTAACATTTTTTTCATCTCATTGTATATCATTTCCCAGAAACTTTTTACCTTCTTACACTCCCACCACTGATGGAAAAACGTCCCTTCTTTATCTTTGCATTTCCAACATTTGTTATCAACCTTATACATCTTTGCTTGTTTTACAGGAGTCATATACCATCTATAAAACATTTTCATTACATTCTCTTTCAATAGCGTACATGCCGTAAATTTTATATTCTCTTTCCACAATTTTTCCCATTCCTCAAATTGAATGTTATACCCAAAATCCTTTGCCCACTGTATCATCACCGATTTAACCTCTTCATCCTTAGTATGCCATTCCAGCAATATCTTATACATTTTTGACAGAGTTTTATACTCATTGTTTATTATGTCTTTTTGGAAACTTGATTCATTTTCCGAAAAACCTTTTTCCTTCAGATCTTTTTTAATTATTTCATTTACTTGACGATAATGCAGCCAATCATATATATACTCTTTAACTTGTTCATATGGCTTCAATTTCCATTTCCCTCCTTCGTTAATCACCAATGCACCATATGTACCCCATTTTTTCCTCATATTAATTTTCTTAACACTCATTGCCTCCAACGGAGACAACCAGTGCGGGACTTTTGGTTCCAATATATTTTTATATCTTTCCCACACTTCTATTAAAGAACCCCTGAAGATGTGATTTCCAAATCCTTTGTGAACCTTCTTTTTATCACACCATAAATACGCGCGCCATCCAAATCTGTTATCAAAACCTTCAAGATCCAATAATTCATTGTTTTCTAACTTTATCCATTCTTTTACCCAGCATAAACATGCTGCCTCGTAGTAGTCTCATATCTGGCAGGGCGAAGCCTCCTCTTTCTTTAGCATCTGTCAATAACTTAAATTTTATTCTAGGCTTCTTTCCCTGCCAGATATACCTTGAAATCACTTTTTGCCATTCTTTAAAGATTCCTATACCCTTTAATATGGGTATGGTCTGAAATAAAAATAACATCTTTGGTAGCACCGTCATTTTTATCGTAGATATTCTTCCCCAAAGTGATAATTTCATTCTGGCCCACACATCCAGATCCTTTTTTATTCCCTTCCAAACCGGGATATAATTATTTTGATACAAATCAATATTCTTAGGTGATAACCAAATTCCCAAATATTTAACCTTTTTCACCACCTCTATCTCAGTTTGTTGCTGCAATGATTCAATCATATTTTGTTCCATATTTTTTACAATCATCTTCGTCTTTCTCTTATTCAATCTGAATCCTGCCACCTTTCCAAATTTTTCCATCTCTTCCAATACCTCCTTTACGCTTTCTGTTGGTTCTTCCATAGTCATTACCAAATCATCGGCAAAGGCTTTAACTTTATACTCATTCAGCCCCACCGTTACCCCTTTTATTTGGTTATTATGTCTAATTGCATTTAAAAAGACTTCCAGAACCGTTATGAATAACAATGGCGATAATGGGCAACCTTGTCTTGTTCCTTTAGATATTTTTATATCTTCGGTAATCACATTGTTTACTATCAGTTTTGCTCTCTGCTCAGTATAGATTGCCTTTATGCCATTGAAGAACTCTTGTCCCACCTCCATATATTCCAAGTTTTTCAACATAAACTCCCAAATTACGTTATCAAAGGCCTTTTCTGCATCCACAAACATTAAGATTGCTTGTTTATCTCCCCTACCAGACAGATATTCTATAACATTAATTATATTTCTTATGTTATCTCTCATTTGTCTGCCTGGTAGGAAGCCTGCTTGATCTTTATGTATTAATCTTGTTAATATCTTTTTCAGTCTCTTCGCTAGAATGCCAGCAAAAATCTTATAGTCAGTATTCAGTAATGAAATAGGCCTATAATTCTTCACTTGGGTTAAATCCGAATCTTGTTTTGGGATCAATGTAATATATGCTTCTTTCCATGTTTCTGGAATGTCTCTTTCTTTCAAAATGTTGTTCATAACAACAGTCAACGGGGTCACCAGCACCTCTTTCATTTCTTTATAGTAGCTAGATGTAAACCCATCTGGACCCGGAGCTTTCCCTCTCTTCAACTCCTTTATCACTTCTTTTACTTCTTCTTTTTCTATTGGGGCATTCAGTTGCGCTTTTTGGTCTGTCGGGATCTTCCGCACCATTTTCTCTTTTAGATATCTTTCTATTTTCTTATTATTATTCCTTTCCTTATTTTTATATAATTGCTTGTAAAAGTCCAAGAATCCTTTCCTTATTCCTTTTGGATCAGCTGTCTCTTCTCCATTTATTTCGTTTCCACTAAGTACAGTTATCCATTTGCCTTGAATATCCAGCTTTGTCAGTGCCAGATTAGGATAGTCCTGTGTCAGAAGACGGTGCAAGAGATCAGGCAGCACATCATTATTATAAGGAACAATGGGGGGGGGTGTTACCCATTTGCCAGCTGCTTTCCTTCTGCTTCTCCTGCTCTCTCCATGCAATGCAAGGCATGTAGACAGAGGTCCATCTCCAAGAACAGGAGATTCCCTGAGCACCCATTCAGCTGACACCAAGCACCTGAGTATCTTGACACCTTGCTGGTTCCTCTTTCCCCCTCCCCATGAGTCACTTCCAGAAGACAAAGGGGAGTTGACAGTTTCCTGTCCCCAGAGGGGAGATCTGATCATTGTCCTTTGTTCCAGTCCGTGTTGAATCTACTCCCATATGCAAGTCCGTTGTGTCCTTGATGGTCTTCTGTCTGGGGCCATCAAGGTTGCCATGCCAACTGGTCAGGGCTCCTGTGTATGTGCTGGCACAGTCCGTAAATCCCATTCTTAAAATGCAGACACCGTGTTTTCCTGTATTTATAAGATATGTGAATCTTTTGCGATTGAGGGGAGAGGGGATAATGTCAGGGGATAATGTCAGAGATGGGTCGCGCATGGTGAGGGGTGAGCCACGCCAAGGAGGCCTCTGGGTGCAGGGGAGACTCTGGGAGGGGGGGCAAGGGTGGGGGAGCCGGGGGGAGGAGGGAGGGGAGCATCCCCGGGGCAAGGAAGCGCAGCATTGGCGGGGTTGGGGGGAGGAGACCAGTCTTTAGGGAGACGGAAACCAGAAAAGGATCCCTGGAAAGTGGGGGGTCCTGTCCCCCCACCCCTTCCTTCCTGCAACCTCCATCCTCTTCCAACCCCATAAGCTCCTGCCCTGTCCAGACACAGCGAGTTTGCTCAGTCCAACCATTGTTCACCCTGGAGAGGAGAAGAAAGAGGAAGAGGAAGAGGAAGAGGAAGAGGGGAGGCCTTCTCAGAAGCAGCTCTTTGTTTCCGCAATCCGACCCAGGAAGCAGCCAGAAACCTTTCCCTCTCTCTCAGGCTTCCATCTTCAAGTGTCTTTTCCACTGCATGGTTTATTGAGGATGAGAATAATGTACACCTGTCATCAGAAACAGGGGTGCAGAACCTATTTAATTGATCTCAGGATTGATATAGAAGGTGCACCTCAAAGGCATTTCTGTTCCTCTTACTTTTTATAGGCAATGTCAGAGTGACCGACAAGCTGAGATTCTTCCCAGTCAAAGGACCCATTTTCATGGTAGACAGTGCTTGTGGCTGGAGGCTCTATAGACAGGGTGTGCCTATGCAGGCCAAAGACTGCCAGTATTAGCACAGGTGAGCTGTGTGACCTTCCCAAATTTACAGACTGTATGTGAATGAGAGTGTGTGGGTGGGATTATTGTTTACAGCAACCCTGTGATTTTCTCCACCCAAAACATTTCATGACCTGATATTACACTACAAATTTCAAAATAAATTCAAAAAAATCACAAGATAATACAAATGATTGTAGTATTTATACCCTGCCCATCTGGTTGGGTTTCCAGTACACATAAAAGACAGTAAAACATCAAACATTAAAAACCTCCTGATACAGGTCTCCCTTCAACTATCTTCTAAATGTCAGGTAGTTGTTCATTTCCTTGACCTCTGAAGGGAGGGAACCAGCAGAAGACCCTCAGAGGAGAACCTCAGTGTTCAGAGTGAAGGATGGGGCTGGGGACACTCCTTCAGGTCTACAGGGCCGAGGCTGTTTAGGGCTCTAAGTTGCAGAACTTGCTCCTTCATAACGATCTCCTAGACTGACATGTAGTTAGGAGAGTAGGAAAAAACGCTCAGATCAGGAATAAATTCATATCTCAAGAAATAACACAACTTCAGGTTGTTAATGAATCTGTACTACATATTCAAGGATGAAGTTTCCACTAAGTGCAGTTATCCCTTTGCTTTGAATATCCAGCTTTTCAGTGCAAGAGATCAGGCAGCACATCATTATTATAAGGAACAATGGGGGAGGGGTGTTTCCCATTTACCAGCTGCTCTCTTTCTGCTTCTCCTGCTGTCTCCATGCAATGCAAGGCATGTAGACGGAGATCCGTCTCCAAGAACAGGAGCTTCCCTGAGCACCCATTCAGCTGACCCCAAGCACCAAGCCTTGCCACTAGTTCTCTGACTCACCCAGACCTCACTCCCTGGAAAAGAGGAAGACCTGGGTCTCATATAATGGTCCACATGGACTTCCTGAGGCCATTGGGACTGTGCAGGTGATTCATGAAGATTTAGAGGTGGAAACAGGGGTGGATGGAGGATTATGATGCCGATGATGGGAAATGTCCAAAGGAACGATGGATCAGAGAGAGAGAGGGCCTTTTCATGGAGAGAGAGAAGCTGCATTTCCTGTGAGAAAATAATTGATGTGAAAAGGCTGTTTTCCAAGATCATGCTGCTTTAATAATGATGATTGAGGATAACGAAAGGTTGCTGATGAATTACTATCATGTGATGACATTGCATCTTCATTTCATAAAAACTGGGAACATGGGTAGGAGGCAGGGGAATATAGGAGATGCTGAAATAAGAAAACTGCTAATGGCGTTTGATGTGCTCTCTTTCCCTTTGTTCTCTTCCTTGAAACCCAAACAGGATTTCCTTTCCTCCCACACTGAGGATGGTCATGGAGAAGAGAGACAGACTTCCAGGGGAAAGGGCACCTTTTTTTTCATTAGATATAGACATTGGCATGTGTGAAATGTGGAACATGCTTCATTGAATGAGCACACATAGCTCACATCAACAAACCCCAAAAGTGGCGAAACCATTTAAAGGTATAGAGTGTGAAAAGACTTTCACTGATAGAACACATCAGCCGACTAACATGGGGAAGAAAGGATTCAAATGCACGGAGTGTGGGAAGAACTTCAGTCATAGGGGACACCTCAATATACATCAACGGACTCACACAGGGGAAAAACCATTTAAATGCATGGAGTGCGGAAGGCAATTCAGTCAGAGTGGAAGCCTAAATAGGCACCAACTGACTCACACAGGGGAGAAACCTTTTAAATGTATGGAGTGTGGAAAGAGCTTTCGTGATAATGGAAACCTTAGAACACATCAAAAGACTCACACAGGGGAGAAACCATATGAATGTATGGAGTGTGGAAAGAGCTTTCGTGATAATGGAAACTTTAGAATACATCAACAGACTCACACAGGGGAGAAACCATATGAATGTATGGAGTGTGGAAAGAGCTTCAGTTTCAATGCAAACCTTAGACGACATCAATGGACTCACACAGGGGAAAAACCATTTAAATGTATAGAGTGTGGAAAGAGCTTTCGTGATAATGGAACCCTTAGAACACATCAACGGATTCACACAGGGGAGAAACCATATGAATGTATGGAGTGCGGAAAGAGCTTTCGTGATAATAGAACCCTTAGAACACATCAACGGACTCACACAGAGGAGAAACCATATGAATGTATGGAGTGCGGAAAGAGCTTTCGTGATAATAGAACCCTTAGAACACATCAACGGACTCACACAGGGGAGAAACCATATAAATGTATGGAGTGTGGAAAGAGCTTCCGTTTCAATGCAAACCTTAGACGACATCAACGGACTCACACAGGGGAAAAACCATTTAAATGCATTGAGTGCGGAAAGAGATTTAGTGATAATGGAACCCTTAGAAGACATCAACAGACTCACACAGGGGAGAAACCATATAAATGCATGGAGTGGGGAAGGAAATTCAGTCAGAGTCGACTCCTCAATATGCGTCATCTGACTCTCACAGGGGAAAAACCATATAAATGTATGGAGTGCGGAAAGAGATTTAGTGATAATGGAACCCTTAGAAGACATCAACAGACTCACACAGGGGAGAAACCATATAAATGTATGGAGTGTGGAAAGAGCTTCAGTTTCAATGCAAACCTTAGAAAACATCAACGGACTCACACAGGGGAAAAACCATTTAAATGCATTGAGTGCGGA
The DNA here is from genome assembly GCF_964188305.1 of Podarcis bocagei. Taxonomy (NCBI): domain Eukaryota; kingdom Metazoa; phylum Chordata; class Lepidosauria; order Squamata; family Lacertidae; genus Podarcis; species Podarcis bocagei. The sequence goes on from NC_138135.1 coordinate 5,481,368, forward strand.
AAGAGATTTAGTGATAATGGAACCCTTAGAAGACATCAACAGACTCACACAGGTGAGAAACCATGTAAATGTATGGAGTGCGGAAAGAGCTTTCGTGATAATGGAACCCTTAGAATACATCAACGGACTCACACGGGGGAGAAACCATATGAATGTATGGAGTGCGGAAGGAGCTTCAGTTTCAATGCAGCCCTTAGACGACATCTATGGACTCACACAGGGGGGAAACCATTTAAATGTCTGGAGTGCGGAAATAGCTTTAGTGATAATGGAAAGCTTAGAACACATCAACGGACTCACACAGGGGAGAAACCATTTAAATGTCTGGAGTGCGGAAATAGCTTCAGTCAGAGTGGAGCCCTCAGTATACATCAACGGACTCACACAGGCGAGAAATCATTTAAATGCATGGAGTGCGGAAAGAAATTCCGTCAGAGTGGACACCTCAAAAAGCATCAAATGACTCACACAGGGGAGAAACCATATAAATGTATAGAGTGCGGAAAGAGCTTCAGTTTCAATGCAACCCTTAGAAGACATCAACAGACTCACACAGGGGAGAACCCATATGAATGTATGGAGTGTGGAAAGAGCTTTTGTGATAATGGAACCCTTAGAAGACATCAACAGACTCACACGGGGGAGAAACCATATGAATGTATGGAGTGCGGAAAGAGCTTTTGTGATAATGGAACCCTTAGAAGACATCAACAGACTCACACGGGGGAGAAACCATATGAATGTATTGAGTGCGGAAAGAGCTTTCGTGATAATGGAACTCTTAGAATACATCAACGGACTCACACGGGGGAGAAACCATATGAATGTATGGAGTGCGGAAAGAGCTATTGTGATAATGGAACCCTTAGAAGACATCAACGGACTCACACAGGGGAGAAACCATTTAAATGTCTGGAGTGTGGAAAGAGCTTTAGTGATAATCGAAACCTTAGAAGACATCAACAGACTCACACAGGGGAAAAACCATTTAAATGCATGGTGTGCGGAAAGAAATTCAGTCAGAGTGGACACCTTAATAGACATCAACTGACTCACATAGGGGAGAAACCATATGAATGAATGGAGTGCGGAGGAGCTTCAGTTTCAATGTAACCCTTAGAAGACATCAATGGACTCACACAGGGGAAAAACCCTTTAAATGCATTGAGAGCCGTAAAGCTTCAGGCAGAGTGGAACCCTTGATTTACATTAACAAACTCACACAGGAGACAAACCATATAAGTGTCAGGAAGTTAAATAAAGGTAGAGGTCCATTTCTAGTGGAAGTTCTAAATCAACAGACTCATGCACAGGATGAACTTTTAGAGCTGAACCCCTACAAACCATCAACAGACATGAGGAGAAGCAGTTTAAATGGAAAGATTACAGAAAGTGATTTAATTATAATGGAATGTTTAAGAAACATCTATGGACTCTCACAGGGGAGAACCCATTTAGATGTATGGAGTGTGGGACATGTTCCTCTCAGTGTCCACTCTTCTTCCCAGCAATGAACTCCGAAGAAATCCGTATTCCTGCTTCAGGGCAAGCTGAGTCTGTTTCTCTTGTCCTTATCTCTTAGCTAGGTAACTCCTGTCTAATCTGCTCTGTATCGGTGTCACTCCCTGCTTCTGAGACCACTGGAAAAGAGGAGGGTCAATTCCCCCCCCCCCTCCTGCTCCCAGGAAAGCTGATCTGCCTGAGAATGCATTCCCCCATACTCAGCTGACGCATTGCGAGAACCCTTGAAAAACAAGTGATTTGGCTCACCATTGGAAGCCAAGACCCATAAAAGGTTGAATATGAAAGATACGTGGTTGAAGTATAATGCTATTCTGATGGAAGTAGGGGACCAATTTAGATTAAAATCTTGTGATCTGTTGAAAGATAAATTAGATGATAGGTTCCAGTACATCCAGATAAATGAAGTGTTTAAAATGGACAAGAAAATTGGTTTTCAAAGAGAGAAATCCAAACTGGAAATGGAATTATTAGATACAAAACCAAAAAACCTATCTAAGATGTATAATTTATTGCTGGAATGGCATACGAAAGATGAACAAGACAAATCTGTAATGACTGAATGGGCCAGGGATGTGGGGCACAATATCATGATGGTAGATTGGGAGAAATTGTGGAACAAAGGAATCAAATTTACAGCTTGTAATGTATTAAAAGAAAACTTGTTGAAAATGATGTATAGATGGTATTTAACACCAGTGAAGTTTGCAAAAATGTATCGTACTCATGATAATAAATGCTGGAAATATAAAGAAAAAGAACGAACCTTTTACCACATGTGGTGGACGTGCCCCAAGGAAAAAGACTTCTGGGAAAGTATTTATAATGAACTGATGAAAGTATTGAAAAACACATTTGTTAAAAAACCAGAAGCATTTTTACTTGGTATAGTGGGGGGTTAAATACCGAATAAAGATGTTACTTTTTTTCTGTATGCCACAACAACTGCGAGAATGTTGCTAGCAAAGAATTGGAAGAAACAAGATTTACCAACTATCGAAGAAGGGCAGATGAAGATGATGGACTATATGAAACTTGCCGAACTGACCGGGAGACTCTGAGACCAGAGAGAAGAGATGATGGAAGAAGATAGGGAGAAGTTTAAGGAATATTTGAAAAAAAATATGTTAATATTTAAATCTTAGAATAGCTTTAGAAGTGGATATATGCTGCAGGCTTAGAAGTAGAAGATAATGTATTTTAAAATAGTATTATTTGTAAGTGATAAAATGTGAAGTTATTTTAAGTGTGATTAAAAAAAAATTGTTAGAAATGATGATATATGTAAATTGCTAAAGATGAAGTAAAATGAAAATCAGATAGGTGGGACTTGGGGAAGCCCACTTCACAATGTATAGGAAAATAAGGATATGACAAGACTTTGTTTGTATTGTTTGTTTTTCTGATTGTGTTCTTTATTTGTGTTATAAAATGAATATTTTTTGGGGGGGGACAGAAAAATCCCCATAAAAACAACTGATAAGGCAATATAGCACAGATCACAGTGTGTGTTTCTAGGATGCGCATTTGCCTGGAATAGCCAGCATAAAGCTTTGCTTCGTGAAGTCCCTGCAGATGCCGAGTTGCTGGCTTCCCTCTGAGATGACTGGAAGCGAAAGACACACCTCCATTGCCCTGTGTCCTTCCAGCCTCTTTCCTCCCTTGCTCCCTTCTGCCGGTGTGTGTGTCTGACTTAGATATCCTGTGTGCTGTATTTTTTTACCACTGAAACTGGATTTGCTCTCAGGAGATAAGTTTTGTGCCTCACTGGGGACCCAGTGAGAACTGTATGCTTTCAAAGCTCAGTAAACTATTACTGAAGAAGTCCTGCTGCCTCTGTGTGCGTTTTTGTCCTCAGCGTGGGAATTGCTCTGCATGTGGCCTCTACCCTGCTGATGCCCTGGAGTTGCTCTGCTCAAGCATGCAAGATGGTTTTTGCACCAAGCTCTGTCACCCCCACCACCGTATGATCTCCAAACACTGCTTCTTCACCATAGCATCTCCCTGCCCCCTGCGCATTCTGAAAAAAAGCTTGAAATACTGAAATTGAATGGGAGATTTCCTCCCAAGCCTATTTGCAGGATGGGGAAGGAGGGGCTACAGGTACGAGGGAAGTCTCCTGGGGGGGGCCTATCTTCACTCATGAACCCCATGGAGCAACCCCAGAGTTGTGCTTATTCTGGGGTTGGGAGAAGATAATACTTTTCCATATTCCCAGAAGTTATTATTCAATCCTGCTGCTAGGGAGTTTTCCTACCAGAGGACCAGAGTGTATATTACTATCATACTGATTTTACTGCTATGGCTGCTTTTGCTGTCATGGACTGGCGGGGTGAGGGGGGGGGAGGCACCAGCTGGGAGACCCACAAAGGAAGAAGGCTCAGATCCTGGGGACTGGTGGTGGGATAGCGATGAGCAGAAAGAGGGAGAAAAGGGAGCAGAATGGGAGGGGAGGTGTTGCAAGCTGAGGAGGAAACATGGTTTGCTGAGCAGGAAGAGGCTGGGGCAGAGAGCAGTTCAGACCCAGAGGGAAGAGAGGAGGGGGACCAGGAGACCCAGAGGAGGCCGGCTACTGAAGCATCCAGGGAGACTCCCCCCCTCCTGCTGCAACCAGCTCCCCTAATTCTAATTCTTTGGAGCGTAGCTACACGTTCCTCCAGTTGCTGGACTTTGTCTTCTAAGAGGGCAATCAACATACAATTGCTGCAGGTAAAGCTGCCTGCAACCTTTGGCAAGATGGCAAACATTGCACAGGAACCACAGGGGACTGCAGCTGTTCCCTCACCCCTCTCCCCTGGTCTCCTAGAGCACACAGAGAAACCCGGTTCAGACCCCATGATCCTGCACATGATATTAAGAGGGTGTTTCCCTGCGCCCCAACATGCACCACTTTAATCTTGTTGACAATAAACTATTTTCTGTCCAATCACACCGTTTGGAGAGCTCTTTTTGGAGCTCCTTGCATTCTGTCTTTGTTTGAACAATCCTGGACAATTTACTGCCACCAGCAAACTTTGCCCCCTCCCTGCTCACTCCTAACTCTAGATCATTTATGAACAGGTTGAAAAGCCACAGGTCCTAATACTGATCTATAGGGGACTCCACTTTCTGCTTCTCTCCATTCACAGGAGTGTTCGTTTATTAGTACGTGTTCCTCCCTCCCCCCCATCCTGTGCTGCGGAGGGAACCCTGCGGAAAAATTATGGAGTGAATTTCACTTCCCCACACATCCAACACTGCTCAGCATTCAGGGAAATGGAAGAGGAAAGCTGGCCACAATCCAAGAGGCTGAGGTCAGCATAAAGGGAAGCAAAGCCTACTCCAAGGGAAGCCGCTCCAGCTTCCAGCCCGTCTGCTCCCACAATGGCTAAAGAAGAATTGCCCTTTGGGAATGGCAGAGAGCTGAATGGAAGTGGGCAAGGAAGCCCCACAATCGCTGCTGCTGGAGGAATAGGGGCACTGACCCCTATACTGAAAGGTGATGACCTGGTCCTTTAGGGGCACTGTTACGCCATCAGGAACCGGGAGTCCCCCACACCTGCCTCCCTCGTCTGGATTCAACCTCAATCCCTTAGCTGCCATCCATCCTACAACCACCTCCAGAAAGGCACACAGGGAATTCACTGCCTTCACTGGTTCCAATTTAAAAGAGAGGAAGAGATGGGAGGAGCCTCCCCATTGTCTTTTCCTTCACAAATCCTGTCTTAAGGGCACATTTAAGATATGAATCGGGTGTGAGGCTGTGACCTGGCACAGATACTAAGTATTTATCATCACAAAATACTGGCCAGGCTCCCCAGGCAATCCAATCAAGTGACCATTAAACAGGTAACCTGGCAGACAGGAGGTAAACAAACCACTCAGATTTCTGCTGTAATCTGCCCTTTCTGTAATGTAGGTATGATGTATGGGGGGGGGTGGTCTGGGGTTAGTCTTGAGCTCCAGGGCAGGGAATTTAAAATCTCTATATGAGGCCTTGTGTGCCATTGTTCTGGGTTCCTCCTCCCTCCTGCGTGTGGTGAGTGAGGACCCTGTTGCAACAGATCAATAAAGATCAGGCTTACTAGTTGTTTTGTTTTAAACGCTTTAAACGCATTAGGATTCAATCCACCATCCCGATGGATTTCTGCCTGGGGCATGTGCTGCCCTTGATCGCCTCCTGCCTCCTAAGGGATCATGGATTATGAATTGGATCCCCCAATTCCAGAGGAGTCATTAGGCGTTGGAACCCAGGAAATCCGTCAAACCGTTGACTTGGCGATTATTTGACGTTTCTACAGTTTTCTATACAGTATTGGATAATCGGAGGAAACAGTCCGATTCATGGTATCCGCTTCTTGCTACAATTGTATAGGCTGCTTTTCTGAGCCTCTTGGCTGTTGTGCATGGAAGGTGCCTGTGTCCACGGTCATTGTCCTGGCCTTAGTCAGAGCCTGTGGTGGGGTCTTGGGGTTTGGGGGGAGTCGTATAACTGTCCCCCTTCCTGGTTTGAAGAGCACCAATACCTAAAGCACGGACGCACGGCTAGTGGCGTGGGGTGGGCGAGGGAGGGATTTAGCAATGTAAACATTGGGGGGGGTGAACCCCACTTAGTAATTGGATTGCCAGGATCAGCCCCTCCCCCGCTCTCCTGATCTACAGGAGGAAGAGGGGAGAGGGAAAACCTTCCTCCCCGCCCCCGCTCAATTCTTTCCCTCCCCTCCCGGGACATCCTTCCCTCACCCCACCCCCAAAATCCGAAATCCCCTCCCCAATATGTTGCTCCTTCTCCTCGCCACCCGCCTTTTGTTCCGGCAAGAAGGGAGGGATGAGCCCCCCTCCCAAACTGCCAGCTTCTCCCGGAAGTGGAGCTTCTGCGCCGGATTGCTGCTCTGCCCCATAGCTCTAGGGGCGCGCGCTTTCGGAAAGGGGAGGAGGGGCGGCAGGGAAATCCCCCCCCCCGGATAATCCAGAAAAGGAAAGGAGACTCGCGAGCCTGGACAAAGAGGTAAAGGGTTCGCGGGAGAAGGGGCGAGAAGGATCCAGAGACCCCCGCCAGCTCCCCAAAGCGCCTTTCGTGGGCCCCACGGGCAGGGCCTGGATCCCTGCACTCCTACTGCGAAGGGGGCTTTCCCTGGCCCCTTAGGCGCCCTGGCGGGGGCGGTCATGGGGCGCCCACCCAGGGATTCCCCACGAGGACCCCCTTGCCCCGTTTCCCCCGCACAGGCATCCCTGGGGCCCTGTGGGCTCCGTATGGAAAAGGCAGGCCATGAAAGGGTTAACGGCGGCGAGGGACGCCTGGATAGAGACCCCCGTGTGGCTGGTGTTGGGCGGGGGGGTGTCCTCTGGATGGAGAGACGGGAGGCGCAGGGCGAGGGGTGAGCCCCGCCAAGGCGGCCTCTGGGTGCAGGGGAGACTCAGGGAAAGAGGGAGGGGGTCGAGGAAGTCGGGGGGAGCATCCCTGGGGCGGGGAAGGGCAGCATTGGCGTGGGGGGGGGAGAGAGAAAGGAAGACCAGTCTGTAGGGAGAGGTCTTCATCGTGGCGGACGCGGGGATTCTCCGGAGGGGCCGCCTTGGCTTCTCCCTTCCACCTAGGAATAGGCCACCCCTTCAAGGCGACCAGAGAGGGATCTGTCGAAAGTGGGGGGTCGACTCCCCCCACCCCTCCCTTCCTGCAAGCTCCATCCTCTTCCAACCCCATAAGCCCCTGCCCTGTCCAGACGCAGCGGTTCAAATCCCGAGAGGAAGAGGGGAGGGGAGAGCCCTTTTCAGAAGGCATTCTCTGTTTCCGCAATCCTACCCAGGAAGCAGACAGAAACCTTTTCCTCTCTCTCAGGCTTCCATCTTTGTCTTTTCCACTGCCTGGTTCATTCAGGATGAGGACAATGTGCACCTTGAGGAGATTTCACCCCTCCCATACCCAAGAATCTCCTGACCATCTCCTGATGATCTCTGCTGACTCCACAGAGAAGAGGAGGCGTGTCCTGCCTATTTACTTCTTCTGCCCAGCAACATATCTGTGTGTGAGAGAGAGAGTCAGTCAGTCAGTGTATAGGAGAGAGTGAGAGTGTTAGAGATCCTAGAGATAAGATTGCTGCTAAGAGCAGCTGCAGACTCTCAGTGTAGCATTGATTTATGCTCAGAATATTCAGCTCTGTATATAGCTTTGTATCATAGTTGTAGTTACAGAATAAAAGGAAGATATTCTACAGAGCTGCTCTCCGAGTGGTTTATACTCTGCAAGACTCTGCAAAACTCTGCTGCGCAACGACTGAATTATTGAGACAGTGAATCCGGTGCTCTCAGCTCTAAGCTGTGAGTCCACAGCACTGTGACCTGTTCCTGTGAGAAAGGAGGTCTCTGGCGGTGCTACCCAGCTCGCCTAGCCCAGTCGGGGTTGAGGTGCATGAGTCCAGTTGGCGCACTGGCTCTAGGGCGATGCTGACATCGGTTATGGGCCCAGTCGTTGTTCCAGTCGTCTGACCTGGCGTTGTCCCAGTCATCCCAGGCGTCCCAGTCGTCCCAGTCGCCAGAGGTTTCTGTTGCTGATTGCCGGACGGTGGAACGGACGCTGCATGCTGGACTGATTTGCGGTGCCCAGAAGCAGAGCTGTTTTGGAGCAGAGTGTTCAAGCTGCCGCTGTTGCTGTTGCTGCTGCTTGATTTATGGAGGTATGTTGCTGACTGCCAAAGGAAGAAGATAGCATCCCTGTTTGCCTGTTAATTGCGCTCTGAGTGGGAGAGAGAGTGGCTGAAGGAGTCAAGGCTTTATTTGTGTTGCACGAGGGAAGTGTCTTGCTCTAAGTAATAGCAGACATGGCCTGTGCACATTCTGGCCAGATGGCTCTGTCCTTTCCCCTCCTTACGCCTGAAACCTATGGAGTTTGGCAAGTAAAGATGAAAGCGCTTTTACAGAGGGAAAAGCTATTTCACACGATAGAAGATGACCCCCCAGATAAGGATGATGATGATTGGGCTGAATGGCATGCTGCAGATATGAAAGCCCGAGGGACAATTGTTTTGAGTGTTTCAGACCACTTGCTGGTGAACTTAGAGGGTCAAGAGACTGCACAAGCTGTTTGGCATAAGTTGAGAGATATGCATCTGAGACAGAATGCTGGTTCCAGTGTGATTTTCTTTAAGAAGCTGTGCAGGCTGCAGTTGGAGAAAGGTGGTGATTTGCCTAGCCATCTATCTCAATTAAAGCGTCTCAGACAGGACCTTGTTCAGCGAGACCTGGCTATTTCAGAGGCTGTATTTGCAATGCTGATGATCAATAGCCTAGATGAGTCTTATGATGGAGTGGCTGCCCAGATTTCTACAATGCCTTCTGACCGGCTAACAGAAGATTATGTGTCTAGCGTGCTTCTGAATGAGTGGGATCGCAGACAGGCTGTTAGAGAAAGCCGGGAAAACTGTGCTGTTAAAAATGTGCTTGAAAATGTGCCTGAGTCTTCAGCAGGGGAAAGTGAAAGTGAAACTGCTGCTGTTAAAGCTTTGAAATTGAAGCGGTGCTTTTCGTGTGGAGCACAAGGCCATTTGAGTTTCCAGTGCAAGAAGTCTTCAAAGAAGAAGGGAAACTTCAGAGGCAGAGGGGGAGGAGGAAGAAATCCCCAAGCACCTGCTACTTCAAAGGCCTTGATCTCTCGCTGTTCCAGTCAACGTGGGCGGAGTTTCTTCGTGGTCGACTCTGGCTGTTCAAACCACGTGGCCAAAGATAAGAATCTCTTTGTTCAGCTTGAGAAGCAAGAGAAAGAAATTCATCAAGCAGATGGGACAGTTCTCACAAGTGTGGCTCAGGGAACTGTGTTCTTAAAGAGCCTGAATGCAACTATTAAGAATGTCCTGTATGCACCTGATATTCAGGACAATTTGTTGAGTGTTTCCCAGCTTGATCGTCAAGGGTTTAAGGTGGTGTTTGCCAAATCTCGCTGTGAAATTCTTAGAGATGGCAAGCTCATTTTGTATGCAAAATGTGTAAATGGATTGTACCAATTGCCTTTTGTTTCAGGTACAGGCACTGCAGAAGCAACTGAGAAAGAGTGTTGCAATTTGTCTGTAGATAAGAATGAGAAGTTGCATGACCAATGTATTCATTATTATCACCGTATTTATGCTCATCTGAATTTCCAGGCTGTGGCAAAAATGCCTGATATGGTTCAGGGTATGAGGTTGAAAGAATGTCCCTACCACATGAAATGTGTTTCTTGTGCTGAGAGTAAGGCAAGGCAAGCTCCCAAAGGTACAGAGTCTGGGGGAGAGGCCAAGAAACCATATGAAGTCATTCATGCAGACTTAGTGGGGCCTCTATCGCTCTCTAGAGGCAATTCAAGGTTTTTCATGGTTCTGATAGACTCCTATTCAAAATATGTTTGGGTCTATGTGCTGCAGAAAAAGTCTGAAGCCTTTACCAAGTTTCGCCAGTTTTGTAAATGGCTCAGAAATGTACATAATGAGAATGTACGTTTTCTTTTCACAGACAAGGGTGGAGAGTTTTGTTCAGAAGAGTTTGAGAGTTTTCTTTCTGAACAGGGCATTGAGCATAGGACGGCCACGCCCAGATCACCCTGGCAGAATGGTTTATGTGAGAGAATAAACCAGACCCTGCAGCAAGGAATCAGAACGCTGTTACATGATTCGGGGCTGCCCAATCCCTTTTGGGCTGAAGCTCTTTCGTTTTTCTGTCATGTGTATAACAGGAGGTACCAGTCTAGTGTAAATTGCACCCCATATGAGATGCTTCATGGAAGAAAGCCATGTGTAAAGCATTTTAAAATTTTTGGTTCGAAGGTTTGGGTGCACACCTCGCAAGGTGACAAACTGAGCAAGCGTGGAGAACATGGTATTTTCCTAGGATATGAGAAAGGGTCTTATCGTGTTCTGATCACAGACACGAAAACCATAAGGCTGACCAGGAGTATTGATGACAATCCACAATGGGACAAAGTTGGTGTTTTTCAGTGCCATCCCATTTGTGATGATGGTGCAAAAGGGGCAAAGAAAGTTAAGAGGGAGGCAAGTGTTGTTGGTGGTGATAATCCTGATGCCAATGTAATTCCAGATGATGGCACAGATTATCAGAGCACAAAAGCCTCAGGTGAGTCTGACGCTGACTCAGACTTAGCAGCTTCATATACTTTAGCTCCCCATTCTCCCAAAGAGGAGGAAGCACCAGAACAAGAGGATCAGAGAGTTTTGCGCAGGTCCGAGAGAACAACCAAGGGTGTACCACCGAAAAGGTTTTCTGAAGAGTTTGCAAAGACTGCGGTCACGAGCAACTCTGGTGGAGTTTTTAAACCTAGCATGAAGTGTGCTGAGAGTAATAGCACAAAACGCTTTATTTATTTCCTTACCTGATATTTGAAGGAAAGCGTGTATTTCAGTTCTGAAAATGGTTTGTTCAAATCTGCCTAATTAGAAATGTCAATTTGTATTTGAGAGGAAGAAATGTGTGTGAAGATTTTTCCAGAAGCTGCTTATTCAATGGTATTGTAGAAGTGTGTTATATGCTGGGAAGAGAGATACCTGAAAATGTGTTAACCAAGGTTGTAAGCAGAGAACAACTTTTGGAGTGTATATGTAAATTGCAGTTATGTTAAAGATTCTTGAAATGGTCGGATGAAATGGGGGAGGATGAGGAGATTTCACCCCTCCCATACCCAAGAATCTCCTGACCATCTCCTGATGATCTCTGCTGACTCCACAGAGAAGAGGAGGCGTGTCCTGCCTATTTACTTCTTCTGCCCAGCAACATATCTGTGTGTGTGAGAGAGAGTCAGTCAGTCAGTGTATCGGAGAGAGTGAGAGTGTTAGAGATCCTAGAGATAAGATTGCTGCTAAGAGCAGCTGCAGACTCTCAGTGTAGCATTGATTTATGCTTAGAATATTCAGCTCTGTATATAGCTTTGTATCATAGTTGTAGTTACAGAATAAAAGGAAGATATTCTACAGAGCTGCTCTCCGAGTGGTTTATACTCTGCAAGACTCTGCAAAACTCTGCTGTGCAACGACTGAATTATTGAGACAGTGAATCCGGTGCTCTCAACTCTAAGCTGTGAGTCCACAGCACTGTGACCTGTTCCTGTGAGAAAGGAGGTCTCTGGCGGTGCTACCCAGCTCGCCTAGCCCAGTCGGGGTTGAGGTGCAAGAGTCCAGTTGGTGCACTGGCTCTAGGGCGATGCTGACACCCCTTCAAGGCGACCAGAGAGGGATCTGTCGAAAGTGGGGGGTCGACTCCCCCCACCCCTCCCTTCCTGCAAGCTCCATCCTCTTCCCACCCCATAAGCCCCTGCCCTGTCCAGACGCAGCGGTTCAAATCCCGAGAGGAAGAGGGGAGGGGAGAGCCCTTTTCAGAAGGCATTCTCTGTTTCCGCAATCCTACCCAGGAAGCAGACAGAAACCTTTTCCTCTCTCTCAGGCTTCCATCTTTGTCTTTTCCACTGCCTGGTTCATTCAGGATGAGGACAATGTGCACCTGTCATCAGAAACAGGGGTGCAGAGTCCATGGAATGGCTCTCAGGCTTGATATAGAAGTTGCACCTCAAAAGCATTTCTGTTCCTCTTTGTAGGCAGTGTCAGAGTGACTGACAAGCTGAGATTCTTCCCAAAGGACCCATTTTCATGATAGACAGTGTCTGTGGCTGGAGGCTCTACATACAAGGTGTGTCTACACAGGCCAAAGAGTGCCAGTATTAGCACAGGTGGGGTGTGTGACCTCCCCTAATTTACAGACTGTATGTGAATGAGAAGTTGTGGGTGGGATTACCGTTTATGGCATCCCTGTGATTTTCTCCACCCATGACATTTCGTGAGCTGATATTGCAGTATGAATTCAAAAATAACTACAAAAGAATAACAGTATAATAAGTATGATTGTAGTATTTCTACGCTGCCTATCTGGCTGGGTTTCCCCCGCCACTCTGGGCAGTTTACAGTACATATAAAAGCCAGTAAAACATCAAACATTAAAAACCTCCCAATACAGGGCTGCTTTCAGCTGTCTTATAAATGTCAGATAGTTGCCCATTTCCTTGCCCTCTGCCTGCTTCCCTGTAACTTCGCTTCTCACTGGGGGGGGGGGTGAACCAGCAGAAGACCCTCGAAGGAGGACCTCAGCATACAGACTGAGCGATGGGGGTGGAGACGTTCCTTCAGGTCTACATACCCGAGGCTGTTTAGGGCCTTAGGTTGCAGATTTTGCTCCTCCGCAATGATCTCCAGAGCAAATCCGACATACAATTAGCAGAGTAGGAAAAAACGCTCAGAGACAGCAAAAAATTCCTTCAGCAAATAAATTTGTGACTGAAGGCATAACAGGAATCTATGCCTGAAAAATGCAACCACGGCAATTTAATGGTCAGCACCAACATTGCGAATTGTGCTCAGAAATGTACTTGGCGTCAGTGAGGATCCTTTCGGACTGGTGTTATGTTGTCTCAGCTGGTGCTCCCATTCTGTTCTCTACCAGCCACATTCTGGATTAGTTGCAGTTTCCGGGTCACCTTCAAAGGTAGCCCTGTCAGCATCACCCTTGAGCCAGTGCCACCAACTGGACTCATCCACTTCAGCCCCGACTGGGCCAGGCGAGCTGGGGTAGCACTTCCAGAGACCACCTTCTGCACAGGAACAGGTCAAAGTGCTGTGGACTCACAACTCAGAGTTGTGAGCACCAGATTCACTCCCGAAGACAGTCGTTGCACAGCAGAGTACAGCAGAGCATAAACCACTCGGAGAACAGCTCTGTAGAATAACTACTTTTATTCTATCTACAACTATCATACAAACTATATACAGAGCTAAATGGAGAAGCTAGACTGCACTGAGAGTCTGCAGCTGCTCCTAGCAGCAACCTTATCTATACAGAGATAACACTCTCTCTCTCTAACACTCAGTCTCTCTCTCTCTTGTGAGGCTGGAGCGAAATAAGTGGAGAGCAGAAACCGCCCCCCTCTCTGGAGAATCAGCAGAGAACATCAGCAGATTCTTGGAATGGGTTGGGTGAAATCTCCTCAAGCCCCATGTATCACATGGCAGTAATCCAAGCGGGAGATCACCAGAACATGCACCACTCTGAGGAGACAGTTTCCAGGCATGGAGGGTCTCAGCTGGCATACAAGATGGAACTGGTAGACAGCTGCCCTGGACACAGAATTGACCTGTGCCTCCATGGACAGCTGTGAGTCCAAAATGACCCCCAGGTTGTGCACCTAGTCCTTTTGGGGCACAGTTACCTCCATCAGGTCTAGGGAGTCTCCCACACCTGCCTGCCCCCTGTCCCCCTAGGACAGTATTTCTTTCTTATCAAGATTCAACCTCAATCTGTTAGCCGCCATCTATCCTCCAAGTACCTCCAGACACTTACACAGGACCTTCACTGGTTCCAATTTAAAAGAGAGGAAGAGCTGGGCATCATCCACATACTGGGGAACAACCAGCCCAAACCCCCTGATGATCTCTCCCAGCGTCTTCATATAGATATTAAAAAGCATGGGGAGAGGACGGAGCCCTGAGGCACCCCACAAGTGAGCTCCCAGGGGTCAGAACACTCATCCCCCAGCACCAATTTCTGGACATGGGTCAGGAGGAAGGAGGGAAACCACTGCATAGCAGGCCCCCCAGCTCCCCTAGAGGGTCTAGAAGGATACCATGGTCAAAGGTCTCCAAAGCCGCTGAGAGATCCAGCAGAACCAGGAAAGAGCTTTCCCCTTGGTCTCTAGCCCATCGGAGATCATCAAGCAGCGCAACCAGGGCAGTTTCAGTCCCATGATGAGACCTGAATCCCAATTGGAAGGATAATGGTGGTAGAAGCTTTCCTGGTCCTGCACCTCCAAAAGCTCAAGGCCCAAGACTTTCATTCGCTTTCAAGAGGCCATTGGATTTGTGGTCTTTTCTTCAAAAGACAAATATTCTGAATACCTTTACAGTGATGTATGATGTTATTAGCGCTTCTGTTTTCCAGAATTCCCCAGCCCACCAAGGATTTGAGACCCATCAGGTATCCTCACCTGGTTTAGTCGGCCGGTTGAAGCCGTTCCTGGGATTGTGGCCCGTTTGAATGCTGACAGCTTCTCTCAGGTGAGAGCTGAGTGCAGGGTGGGGACCAATGGTGGAATAATTACTCCAGAAGGTGGACTACATTGCCTCCACCAAAGGTACTACCGCTCCCCTAACACCCCAAGACACCCTATAATTATGATATTTAAGACAGATCAGGAATAAATTCATATCACAAGAAATAACACAACTTCAGGTTGATAATGAATCAACACCACATATTCAAGGTTGACGTTTCCACTAAGTACAGTTATCTCCTCGCCTTGAATATCCTGCTTTTCAGTGCCAGATTATGATAGTCCTCTGTCATAAGGCAAGCACAGGATCAGGCAGCACATCATCATTATAAAGAAACATTTGGGTCGGTGTTTCCGCCTGGGATTCCCATGTGCCAGCTGCTTTGCTTCTGCTTCTCCTGCTCTCTCCATGCAATGCAAGGCATGTAGACAGAGGTCCATCTCCAAGAACAGGAGCTTCCCTGAGCACCCATTCAGCTGACGCCAAGCACCAAGCCTTGTCACTAGTTCTCTGACTGACCCAGACCACAGTCCCTGGAAGAGATGTAGACCTGGGTCTCACAAAATGGTTCATATGGACCTCCTGAGGCCAATGGGACTGTGCAGGTGACTCATAAAGATCTAGAGGTGGATGGAGGATTATGATGCAGACAATGGGGAATGTCCAGAGGAACAATGAACCAGAGAAAGAGAGGGCCTATTCATGGAGAGAGAGAGTAGCTGCCTTTCCTTTGAGGAAACAATTGATTTGAAAAGGCTGTTTTCCAAGATCATGCTGCTTTATCAATGATGATTGAGGATTATGAAAGGTTGCTGATGCATTACTATCATTTGACATCATTGCATCTTCATTTCCTAAAAACTGGGAACATGGGTAGGAGGCAGGGGAATGTAGGAGATGCTGAAATAAGAGAAGGTGCTAACGGCGCTTGCTGTGTTCTCTTCCCCTTTCTTCTCTTCCTTGAAACCTGCAGGGAGCGCAGGAAGAACTTCCGTCAACATGGACACTTAAGTTTACATCAACAGTTTCACACAGGGGAAAAACCTTTTAAATGTCTTGATTGTGGAAAGAGCTTCAGTCGGAGTGATAGAACACATCAGAGGACTCACATAGGGGAGAAACCTTTTAAATGCATGGATTGTGGAAAGAGCTTCAGTCAGAATGGACACTTAAGTTTACATCAACGTACTCACACAGGGGAGAAACCATTTAAATGCCTGGAGTGCGGAAAGAGCTTTAGTGAGAATGGAAACCTTAGAAGACATCAACGGACTCACACAGGGGAGAAACCATATAAATGTATGGAGTGTGGAAAGAGCTTCAGTCGGAGTGGACACCTCAATATACATCAACGGACTCACACAGGGGAGAAACTATTTACATGCCTGGAGTGCGGAAGGAGCTTTAGTGAAAGTGGATCCCTTAGAAAACATCAACGGACTCACACAGGGGAGAAACCATTTAAATGTATGGAGTGCGGAAAGATCTTCAGTTTCGGTAGAAACCTTAGAACACATCAACGAACTCAGACAGGGGAGAAACCATATAAATGTATGGAGTGTGGAAAGAGCTTCAGTTTCAATGCAGACCTTAGAACACATCAACGAACTCACACAGGGGAGAAACCATTTAAATGCATGGAGTGCAGAAAGTGCTTCAGACAGAATGGAGAGCTTAGAAAACATCAACGGACTCACACAGGGGAAAAACCATATAAATGCATGGAGTGCGGAAAGTGCTTCAGTCAGAATGGAGTCCTTAAATTACACCAGCGAATTCACACAGGAGAGAAACCATTTAAATGTATGGAGTGCGGAAAGTGCTTCAGTCAGAATGGAGTCCTTAAATTACACCAGCGAATTCACACAGGAGAGAAACCATTTAAATGCATGGAGTGCGGAATGAGCTTTAGTTATAATGGGAACCTTAAAAAACATCAACGGACTCACAGAGGGGAGAAACCATTTAAATGCCTGGAGTGCAGAAATTGCTTCAGTCAGAATGGAGACCTTAAATTACACCAGCGAATTCACACAGGAGAGAAACCATTTAAATGCATGGAGTGCGGAAAGTGCTTTAGTCAGAATGGAGTCCTTAAATTACACCAGCGGATTCACACAGGAGAAAAACCATTTAAATGTATGGAGTGCGGAAAGAGCTTTAGTGATAATGGAACCCTTAAAAAACATCAACGGACTCACACAGGGGAGAAACCATTTAAATGCATGAAGTGCGGAAATTGCTTCAGTCAGAATGGAGACCTTAGAAAACATCAACGGACTCACACGGGGGAAAAACCATTTACATGTATGGAGTGCGGAAAGAGCTTCAGTCAGAGTGGACACCTCAATATACATCAACGGACTCACACAGGGGAGAAACCATTTAAATGCCTGGAGTGCGGAAATTGCTTCAGTCAGAATGGAGACCTTAGAAAACATCAACGGACTCACACGGGTGGGGGGGAATCATTTAAATGCATGGAGTGTGGAAAGTGCTTTAGTCAGAATGGAGTCCTTAAATTACACCAGCGGATTCACACAGGAGAAAAACCATTTAAATGTATGGAGTGCGGAAAGAGCTTTAGTGATAATGGAACCCTTAAAAAACATCAACGGACTCACACAGGGGAGAAACCATTTAAATGCATGGAGTGCGGAATGAGCTTTGGTATAATGGAACTCTTAAAAAACATCAACGGACTCACACACGGGAGAAACCATTTAAATGCATGGAGTGCGGAAATTGCTTCAGTCAGAATGGAGACCTTAGAAAACATCAACGGACTCACACGGGGGAAAAACCATTTACATGTATGGAGTGCGGAAAGAGCTTCAGTCAGAGTGGGCACCTCAATATACATCAACGGACTCACACAGGAGATAAACCATTTAAATGTATGGAGTGCGGAATGAGCTTTGGTGATAATGGGACCCTTAAAAAACATCAACGGACTCACACAGTGGAGAAACCATTTAAATGTATGGAGTGCGGATAGTGCTTCAGTCATTATGGAAATCTTAGAAAACATCAGCAGACACACAGGGGAGAAACGGTTTAAATGTATGGACTGTGGAAGGAGCTCCAGTCAGAGTGGAACCCTTGATTTATGTGAAGAAACTCACGCAAAACACAAACCTTATAAATGTCAGGAAAGTCAATAGAGGTTCAGTCTTGGTGAAAATTCTAAATCAACAGATTCACGGACAGGAAGAACCTTTGGAGTTGAAACCCTGGAGTTGAAACCATCAACAGACTCAAAGAGGAGAAGCAGTTTAAATGGAAAGATTGCAAAAAGTTTACAATGTAGTGTTTAAGGAAAATCCAGAGACTCTCAGATGTAAGAACCCATTTAGATGTATGGAGTGTTGGAGGTCTTCCTCTCAGAGTCCACTATTTTCTTCATAGAAATGAACTCATAAGGAAATCAGTCTTTAACACATGTTGTGTATTTTAAGTTCTGGTTTTTTATGTGTAAAACTCTATCGTAATGAAATACTGAAGGCAATGTCAAACAATGTGATTATGATCTAAGATGTAAAGTACCTTTTGATAGAGAAGGTGTTTGGGTTTATCTGGATTGTTTGGTGGTGAGTGGGGATTAGGGCTGGGCGATATATTGTCCACATGGTTTCTAGACCACGTCGTGATAACCTTTCAAAAACAATTGATATGGCAACATACGAAGAATCACAGTGTGTGTTTCCAGGATGCCCATTTGCCTGGAAGCTGCCGGCAGAAAGCTTTGCTTCGTGAAGCCCCTGCAGATGCAAAGTTGCTGACTTCTCTCCCAGATGACAGGAAGCGAAAGACACACCTCCATTGCCCTGTGTCCTTCCAGTCTCTTTCCTCCCTTGCTCCCTTCTGCCGGTGTGTGTGCCTGACTTAGATATCCTGCGTGCTGTATTTTTTTACTGCTGAAACTGGGTTTGCTCTCAGGAGCTAAGTTTTGTGCATCACTGGGGACCCAGTGAGAACTGTATGCTTTGAAAGCTCAGTAAACTATTACTGAAGAATTCCTGCTGCCTCTGTGTGCGTTTTTGACGTCAGTGTGGGACTTGCTCTACATGTGGCCCCTACCCTGCTGATAATTATCTCATGCCCTGGAGTTGCTGTACTCAAGCATGCAAAATGGGTGCATATGTGTGTGACTGGTTTTTGCACCAAACTTTCTCACCCCCACCACGTGTGATCTCCGAACTGTGCTTCTTCACCAGAACTTCTCCCTTCCTCCTACGCGTTCTGAAGAAAACTTAAAATACTGTAATTTAATGGGAGATTTCCCCCAAGCCTTATTGCAAGAGGGGGAAGGATGGGTTGCAGGTACCAGGGAAGTCTCCTGATGGGTCCCATCTTCACTCAAGAACCCCATGGTGCAACCCCAGAGCTCCTGCTTATTCTGGGGTTTGGAGAAGATAGTACTTTTCCATAGTCCCAGAAGTTATTATTCTTCCTGCCAGAGGACCAGTGTGAATATTATTATCGTACTGAATTTACTGTTGTTGCTGCTGTTGCTGTCATGGGCTGGCTGGGTGAAAGGGGGGGAGGCACTAGCTGGGAAACCCCCAAGGGAAGAAGGCTCAGAGTCCTGATCTTGTATGCCCCCAAAGGCTATGAAAACTCCTAGGTCTGGCCAATAAAGGGCTAATTTGGTGTTACGGGGGAGGGGGGACCCAGGTGTGAGGCTCCTGAGCCACCCAGCTTGTTGGGCAGAGCCCGTGGGTCCCTGCGGAATAAAGGAAGGAGTCCAGCCACCAACCAGAGCAAATAGCTGTAGACCAAAGTTTATTACGCAACAGGTCCAACGGGGAATTGTACCCTGAGGATGGGGTGACAAGGACTTTTAAAAGTTTCTATCTTATCCCAGCATGCAGTTTGTGGAGCATCATCACTACATCAGACAAGGGGAGGGTTATACATGATTCACATAGGAGGAATGTGTCAGGGGAACAGGCAAATACAGGATATGTATTGGGAAGTACATTCTGAGCACCTACTGCAAAAGAACAATAGAACTTTGGTTTGCATAGTCTGGCACCTGGGCAAGTCCGGAGGAGAGCTTTTGCCCAGCGATTGTCACCTGTGAGTACCTTCCTGTGAGTACGTGACCTCCCGCTTGAGGGATTATGGCGGGGACAGAGTGGTTTCCAAGCCCTTAGCCAATGACGCAAATTGGTGGTGGAATGAAGAGAATTGTTGATACCAGTGATTTTCTATGAATTTCTAAGCGTTTTTGGCTATTCACAATACAGACAGTGGGTTCGGAAATGACTTGACTTGGCCTCGATACATTGGATCCAGTTTTATGAGTGGATTACAAGGTAATGAGGTTTCGATGAACTTAGTCCATTGTTCTCTCAGCAGGAGCTGTTGTCACCTTGTCACCTTGTCACTGAATCGTGGAAGATAGCTGCGCTGAGCAGCTCCTGCAGAGCCATACCATTGCTGGGATTGGCTGAAGGGCTAGATTTGATTGGTCAGGACACATCCTCATGCAAATAAATTGTCCATTCATAAAATACATCCATCGTTCATACTGCTTGCCTGTATATAGCACCGGGGATACGCGGTCACAAATGGTGCTTTATTCTTGGGGTGTTGGGGTTTTGTGTGGTGCTTAGTGCAATGTTGTGAAAGGACGAGGGGAGCCCTTGTATAGCGGGGTTACCTTGAGGTCATTGCCTCTGACCCTATGTGGTTGGTTGTTGTTGTTTAGTCCTTTAGTCGTGTCCGACTCTTCGTGACCCCCTGGACCAGAGCACACCAGGCTCTCCTGTCTTCCACTGCCTCCCACAGTTTCCTCAGATTCATGTTTGTAGCTTTGAGAACACTGTCCAACCATCTCATCCTCTGTCGTCCCCTTCTCCTTGTGCCCTCCATCTTTCCCAACATCAGGGTCTTTTCCAGGGAGTCTTCTCTTCTCATGAGGTGGCCAAAGTCTTGGAGCCTCAGCTGTCCTTCCAGTGAGCACTCAGGGCTGATTTCCTTCAGAATGGAGAGGTTTGATCTTCTTGCAGTCCATGGGACTCTCAAGAGTCTCCTCCAGCACCATAATTCAAAAGCATCAATTCTTCGGCGATCAGCCTTCTTGATGGTCCAGCTTTCACTTCCATACATCACTACTGGGAAAACCATGGCTTTCACTATACGGACCTATGTGGTTTACTCGGGAGTAAACCGCTGTTTGTATGCCCCCCCCCAATTCTGTAACAGTGGGAACCATTGGGGGCCACATTGGTTATTTCGTTTTCACCTCTCCTCTGGAAAAGTGCTCTTTCTTTTGGGATTTGATTACTTTTGCCTCCTCCAGAGCCCACTGCACCATCAGAGAGGTACAATACTGTCCTTTCAACTTCTGTAGCCACGTATCAGGACCGCTACCTAGGAGTCTGCGTGTGCAAACTGCTCCAAACATCCAGGGTGTTTTGTCACGATTCAAAAGACCTGGTTGGTTAGGTCCTGGTCTCACTGGGCCTCATGGGGGGGGGTATTCTCAAGGAGTTCTCAGTCGTTTGGGGTTCATCGCTCCACCATATTTGCGATTGAATTTGCCAAAATTATTCACCATGCCTTGTAACGGAGTCCATTCCTCCTGCGAGTGTGACCCCCCCCTTATGCCCTCCTGCTTAAGTTGTTACACAAAGGGGACTCCCTGCCCTTCCAACATGTTGCAGATAAAATACAGTAGTACCTTGAAAAGAGACTATAGAAAGAAAAAAGACTCATAAATAAATGCTGCCCTCGGCTGCACAGCCCGCCAGTCCTGGGCAGAGAACTCGCAGTTGTGCCAAGGGGGGAGAGAGCCCGATCTCTGCAGCCCCAGCCCTCAGCCGGAGAGGAGCCTTCAAGCAAAACACAAAGGGGAAAAACTCCTCTTTCCTCTCGGCCTCAGCCCCTCTTGGCCGAGATAGAGACAATAAAATACATAGACACACACAGAGCTGGGAGCCTGTTGTTGCTGTGGGGGGGGGGTGGGGGGTGTTTTCCTCTCTCTCTCTCTCTCTCTCTCACACACACACACACACACAGCTGGCCCTTGTTACCAGAAAAATCCCAGGGCTCCCTTGGACAAAAAGTAAAGACACCAACCAGAGTAAATTGAAGCAAATCAGCAGCCTGTAGGCTTGGTCTTTATTGAAGAAAGACTGTCGTGACAGGGTGCTCCCCTCACTTGCAGGTGAGAGGAAAGACAAAGAAAAATAGTGTGCAAGGTCTTATAAAAACTTTTGAAATTCCCCTCCTCTAGGTCAAGCCCACCCCCAGAAGCATCATGCATACATTACAGAAAGGAGGGGTTGAGGGAGGAGTTGGTGGTAACCTGAGTGTCCTGTCACCTGGCTGGTTCCTCCTTTCCCCCTGCCCATGAGTCACTTCCAGGAGACAAAGGGGAGTTTGCAGTTTCCTGCCCCCAGAGGGAAGATCTGATCATTGTCCTTTGTTTCAGTCCATGCTGAATCCACTCCCATATGCAAGTTCTTTGTGATCTTGATTGTCTTCTGTCTGGGATCATCAGGGTTGGCATAGCAACTGGGCTATGCCATCCTGTGGATGCGCTGGGATGGTGAAGGGATTATGGCTGACCAGAACCAAGCCACCCCCCTCTGATAGTCCTTGTCATATGGAGTAAAATAAAAATGGAACAGTGCAAATCCAATGTATGGTTGATTTTTCTATGAATTTATAACAGAAGTGTGGCGTATGTAGTGTGTGAGTGTGTGTGAAGTTTGTACAAACAGAATGATTGGGGTGGGGGGGTTCCTGCTACACCCTCCAGCCCCAGCTCTCCTGGCTGAGCTGGAAACAGAAGTCTCAATGCAAAGCGCAGAAAAAGAAAGCTTTCCCCTCAAAAATGTGCATTTTAACTGCTAGCAAAACACACAGAGCTGCCCCCCTTTGCCTGAGACACACAGACAGAGCAACAGCCCACGGCTCCCTCCATTTCAAGGAATGGGGGTATTTTGCTTGCTGAGGGCAGGAGTCACAATCCTGTCACATTGCGGGGTGTCAGGCTTTTAGGTAAGGGGGTGAGGCTTGGGTGGGCCAGTCCCGTTCACAGTGCATTCTCAGTCCTTTGGGGTTCATCGCTCCACCACAACCCCAGTTTCCCACACCTTTTTACTACCCTCTTCCCCAAAGCACCACAATAGTATTCACACATCCCCCTAGCTGCAAGGCTTCCCTGCGCTTCGCCTTGGAAAGTATCAGGATTCAACCCCCCATCCAGATGGATTTGTGTCTTGACTGCCGCTCCCCACTTCCTGGATTTAACAGCAGCAATACCTAAAACACGGAGGGATCTAAGCTCGTGGCGTGGGGTGGGGGAGGGAAGGATTTTGCAATATAAACATTGTGGGGGGGACACACCCCACTTTGCAGCTGGATTGCCGGGATCAGCCCAGCCCCCATCTCCTGATTCACAGAAGGAAGAGGGGAGGGGGACACCTTCCTCTCCTCCCCGCCCCCCAAATTCCACCCTCCCGGCACATCCTTCCCACACCCCGCCACCGCAAACCCCAAATCCCCTCCCCAATATGTTGCTCCTCCTCTTCGCCATCCGACCTCTGTTCCGGGAATGGGGGGGGATGAGCCCCCCTCCCAACCTGCCTGCTTCTCCCGGAAGTGGAGCTTTTGCGCCGGACTGCTGCTCTGCGCCGTAGTTCTAGGGGCGCGCGCTTTCGGAGATGGGAGGAGGGGCGGCAGGTAAATCCCCCCCCACCCACGTGGATGTTGCCGGAAAAGAGAGGAGAACCGCGAGCGAGGACAAAGAGGTAAAGGGGTCGCGGGGGGAGGGGAGAGAAGGATCCAGAGACCCCCTTGAGCTCCCCAAAGCGCCTGTTGTGGATCTGGATCCCTGCACGTGTGCTGCGAAGGGGGTTTTCCTTGGGCCCTTAGGAAGCGCACCAAGGGGATCCCAACGAAGCCCCCTCGCCCCATTTCCCCGCGCAGGCATCCCTGGGGCGCTGTGGGTTCTGCACGGAGAGAGGTGGGCCATGAAAGGGTTAACGGGCGTGAGGGACACTTGGATAGAGACCCCCCTGTCCTCCCCTGCTCGTCTTGGGGGGGGGCCCTCCGGATGGAGAGATGGGGGGCGCAGGGCGACGGGTGAGCCACACCAAGGGGGGACTTTGGGTTCAGGGGAGACTCTGGGACAGAGGGAGGGAGTCGAGGAAGTGGGGAGGGGGAGCATCCCTGGGGCAGCGAGGGGGGCAGTGCTAGGTAGACCAGTTTTTGGGGACACATCTCCATCCTGGCGCCCGCGGGAATTCTCTGGAGGGGCCGCATTGGCTTCTCCCTCCCGCCCAGGAATCGGCCACCCCTTCAAGGCTACCAGAGAGGGATCCCTGGAAAGTGGGGGGTTGTGTCCCCACACCCCTTCCTTCCTGCAACCTCTATCCTACTCCCACCCCATAAGCCCCTGCCCTGTCCAGACTGTTGCAGGAATTTATGTATAAGTTGGGGGGGGGGATTGCACCTTCAGCAGATATAATGCACATGCAGCCCACTACCTAAATCAGCACCATCACTTTTGTGATTTGTCCCCACAAAGCACTTCCATCACAGTTGCTTCCTATCTATTCAAAGGGCCTTTGATGCACGATACCAAATGTAGGAATTCACTGATAAATGTCTCTATGTACTGGCTCACAGGGAGAACTTCAGAAATTCATATATGCATGTGAGCTCAGCTACTCAGCAGCCCCTCTGCCTGAGTGATAATCCCTGGCATTCTGATACCTGAGTACCAGACAGGTAGCCATTGTAGAAATACCAAACTCAGATGAAGACAAAAGGGTGGGATTAACTTGGCTGGGAAACAGGTCAGGGAGGACAATGGGTGGCTGGCTGGGGGTGGGGCAAAGGCGAAAGAAAAGAGGCCGACCCCTTTGTCCAAGCCCCTTTTGGTTTTCTTCCTTCTAGGATCAGGATCATCAGGAGCGTGTCCTGGCGGCCGGATTAAGGTAAGTTCTGGCCTGATTGGAAGGGGCATGGCCCCTCCGCCAGGCTAGGCTGTATTTTTTTGACTTTTCTTTCTGGGTGGGGGACCAGCTAGGCCTTTTTTTTGTAGTGGGGGGGGAGGCATGGCTCCCTCGCCCCTGCCATCCCCCGCCCTCCAGCTGTAGGCCACATGGCGGCCGATTCTTTTCTTGTTGGGGGGGGCATAAGTGAGGCCACATGGCGGTCATGTTTGTTTGCACTGGCCCCCCCTTCCACTCTGGCTACTGACGCACTTCTGCTCCTAGCAGGGAAATGTAAATATCTCTTTTGTTACGCTTGATGTGTGTTTTGTGGAGGGCAAGGGGAACCATGGGGCAGGGTCCAGGATGCTCAGATTACTGCCACCAGACCACCCCTCTCATGATGTAACCATGATGTAGTTTGGGGGGGTGTGTAATAAAAGTTTGGGTTCACCTGGTTTAGCCGGCCAGTTGAAACCGTTCCTGGGCTTGTGGCCCCTATTCTATCCTGACAGCTTCTGGAAGCCACAGGTGAGAACTGAGTGCAGGTTGGGGACCATTGATGGATAGATTACCCCATAAGGAGCATGACATGACCCCCACCAAAGGAACTAATGCTCTCCTAACACCCCAAGTCATCGTATAATTATGATATTTGAGACAGGAGCGGAATAAATTCATCTCTAGAAATAACACATCTTCAGGCCATAAATAAATTAATACTACTTATCCAAGGTACTACATATTCCACTAAGTACAGTTTATCTATTTGCCTTGAATATCGCCTTTAAAGTGTCATTTTAGGATAGTTCTGTATCAGAAGACGGGCACGAGATCAGACAGCACATTTTTTTAAACATCATGCTGCTTTATTAACATTGATTGAGGATTATGAAAGTTGCTAATGAATTACTATCATTTGATGACATTGCAACTTCATTTCCTAAAAATCAGGAACATGGGTAAGGGGTGAAGGAATGTAGGAGACGTTGAAATAGGAGAAGGTGCTAATGGAGATTGATGTGTTCTCTTTCCCTTAGTTCTGGAAACCCAAACAGGATTCCCTTTCATCCCACTCTGAAGAAGGAGATGGAGAAGACAGTCAAAACTCCAGTGAATGGGGCACCTTTCATTTCTTTAGGAATAGAAATGAAAATGTGTGAAATGTGGAATATGCTTCATTGAATGAGCACACATAGTTCACATCAACGACCTCCAACAGGGGAGAAACCATTTAAAGGTATGGAGTGCGGAAAGAGCTTCATTCAGAGTGAACACCTCAATATACATCAATGGACTCACACAGGGGAGAAACCATATAAATGCCTGGAGTGTGGAAAGAGCTTCAGTACCAGTGGAAACCTTAGAACACATCAACGGATTCACACAGGGGAGAAACCATATAAATGTATGGAGTGTGGAAAGAGCTTCAGTAAGAGTGGACACCTCAATATACATCAACGGACTCACACAGGGGAGAAACCATTTATATGCATGGAGTGCGGAAAGAGCTTTAGTGAGAATGGAAAACTTAAAACACATCAACGGACTCACACAGGGGAGAAACCATTTCAATGTATGGAGTGCGGAAAGATCTTCAGTAAGAATGGAAACCTTAGAACACATCAACGGACTCACACAGGGGAGAAACCATATAAATGCATGGAGTGCGGAAAGTGCTTCAGTCAGAATGGAGTCCTTAAATTACACCAGCGAATTCACACAGGGGAGAAATCATATAAATGTATGGAATGTGGAAAGAGCTTCAGTCAGAATGGAAACCTTAGAACTCATCAACGGTCTCACACAGGGGAGAAACCATTTCAATGCCTGGAGTGCGGAACAAGCTTCAGTGAGAATGGAGACCTTAGAAAACATCAACGAACTCACACGGGGGAGAAACCATTTAAATGCATGGAGTGCGGAAAGTGCTTCAGTCAGAATGGAGTCCTTAAATTACACCAGCGGACTCACACAGGGGAGAAGCCATTTAAGTGCCTGGACTGCGGAAAGAGCTTCAGTCAGAATGGAACTCTTAAAAAACATCAACGGACTCACATAGGGGAGAAACCATTTAAATGCATGGAATGCGGAAACAGCTTTAGTTTCAATGCAACCCTTAGAATTCATCAACAGACTCACACAGGGGAGAAACCATTTAAATGCCTGGAGTGTGGAAAGTGCCTCAGTGAGAATGGAGACCTTAGAAAACATCAACGGATTCACACGGGGGAGAAACCATTTAAATGCATGGAGTGCGGAATGTGCTTCAGTCAGAGTGCTCACTTCAATATACATCAACGGACTCACACAGGGGAGAAATCATTTAAATGCCTGGAGTGCGGAAAGAGCTTCAGTCAGAATGAAAATCTTAGAAAGCATCAGCAGACACACAGGGGAGAAACTGTTTAAATGTATGGACTGTGGAAGGAGCTCCAGTCAGAGTGGAACCCTTGATTTATGCGAACAACCTCACACAAAGCACAAATCTTATAAATATCAGGAAAGTGGATAGAGGTTCAGTCTTGGTGGAAATTCTAAATCAACAGATTCACGGACAGGAAGTACCTTTGGAGTTGAAACCCTACAAACCATCAACAGACTCAAAGAGGAGAAGCAGTTTTAAATGAAAAGATTGCAAAAAGTGCTTTATTTACAATGGAGTGTATAAGGAAAATCCAGAGACTCTCTGATGGAGTACTGTGTCGAGTTCTGGGCACCACAGTTCAAGAGGGACACTGACAAACTGGAACGTGTCCAGAGGAGGGCAACCAAAATGATCTAAGCTCTTCCACATATAATGTTCAACTGCCCCCTACAAAGCATAGCCAGGACTAAATTCCTAGGTCCTGCCTTACTGCGCTTGGTGGGCAGGCCTGTTGAGTCACACGCCGCACTACTTTTGCAGGATACAGATCCTTCGGTAACTCTGCAGGTGGCGAGATTCCTGAATGCAGTTATCTCACACACAAAAACAACCAAAAAACAACAACAACACCAAAACTAATCAGACAGTTACGATGAGAGTGCATGTCGGTCCTCGTCTTCAGTTTTCCTTTTTCTGTGATCCGTCCCTTGGAGCTCTTCGTGCCCCAAGCTGTTATTTGGCTCTGCTCATTGACCCCCCCCCCCTTGCATCATGGTGTCCACCCTCTGGGGTCGAATATATCGGCCCTTATGCCCCTGAGCTTTTATGTTTGTACATATTTTATGGGCTAATAGCCGTAAATAAATAAATAAATAAATAAATAAAATGATCTAAGGCCTGGAAACAATGCCTTATGACGAACGGCTAAGGGAGCTGGGCATGTTTAGCCTGGAGAAGAGGAGGTTAAGGGGTGATATGATAGCCATGTTCAAATATATAAAAGGATGTCACATAGAGGATGGAGAAAGGTTGTTTTCTGCTGCTCCAGAGAAGCGGACACGGAGCAATGGATCCAAACTACAAGAAAGAAGATTCCACCTAAACATTAGGAAGAACTTCCTGACAGTAAGAGCTGTTCGACAGTGGAATTTGCTGCCAAGGAGTGTGGTGGAGTCTCCTACTTTGGAGGTCTTTAAGCAGAGGCTTGACAGCCATATGTCAAGAGTGCTCTGATGGTGTTTCCTGCTTGGCAGGGGGTTGGACTCGAAGGCCCTTGTGGTCTCTTCCAACTCTATGATTCTATGTAAGAACCCATTTTGATGTATGGAGTGTTGGAGGTCTTCCTCTCAGAGTCCACTCTTTTCTTCACAGAAATGAACTCAGGAGGAAATCTGTCTTTAACACATGTTGTGTATGTGAAGTTCTGGTTTTTTATGTGTAAAACTCTATCATAATAAAATATTGAAGGCAATGTCAAACAATGTGATTATGATCTAAGATGTAAAGTACCTTTTGATAAAGAAGGGGAGAGGGTTTGTATGGATTGTTGGTGGTGAGTGAGGATTAGGGCTGGGCGATATATTGTCATACTGGTTTCTAGACCACATCATGATAACCTTTCAAAAACAATTGATATGGCAACACACCAAGAATCACAGTGTGTGTTTCCAGGATGCTCATTTGCCTGGAAGCTGCCGGCAGAAGCCCTGAATATGCTGAGTTCCTGACTTCCCTCCCAGGCGACAGGAAGCGAAAGACACACCTCCATTGCCCTGTGTCCTTCCAGCCTCTTTCCTCCCTTGCTCCCTTCTGCTGGTTTGTGTGCCTGACATAGATATCCTGTGTGCTGTATTTGTTTACTGCTGAAACTGCTGTACTCAAGCATGAAAAATTGGTGCATATGTGTGTGACTGGTTTTTGCACCAAACTCTCTCACCCCCACCACGTGTGATCTCCAAACACTGCTTCTTCACTAGAACCTCTCCCTGTCTCCTACACATTCAGAAGAAAACTTAAAATACTGTAATTTAATGGGAGATTTCCCCCCAAGCCTTCTTGCAAGAGAGGGAAGGAGGGGCTGCAGGTACCAGGGAAGTCTCCTGATGGGTCCAATCTTCACTCATGAACCCCATGGGGCAACCCCAGATCTACTGCTTTTTCAGGGTTTTGGGGAAGATAGTACTTTTCCATAGTCCCAGAAGTTATTGTTCTTCCTGCCAGAGGACCAGTGTGAATATTATTATCGTACTGAATTTACTGTTGCTGCTGTTGCTGTCATGGACTGGCTGGGTGAAAAGGGGGGGGGAGGCAGCAGCTGGGGAACCCCCAAGGGAAGAAGGCTCGGATCCCGGGTCTCGTATGCACCCTAAGTCTATCAAAACTCCTAGGTCTGTTCAATAAAAGGCTAATTTGGTGTTATTGGGGGGGGGACCCAGGTGCGAGGCTGCTCAGCCCCCCAGCTCATCAGGCAGAGCCCGCGGGTCCCTGCGGAATAAAGGAAGGAGTCCGGCCACCAACCGGAGCAAATAGCTGTAGATCAAAGTTTATTGCGCAACAGGTCCAAAGAGGAATTGAACCCCGAGGATGGGCTGACAAGGACTTTTCAAAGTTTCTATCTTATCCCAGCATGCAGTTCGTGGAGCATCATCACTACAACATCGCTACATCAGGAGGTGAAAAAACCTATCTGAGGATGTACAAATTCCAACGCGCTTTAGTTCTGGGCTGCTTCACTCCTTGCATGAATTTTACCAGGGTGTCGGGGTTGTGTGTGAAAAAGCCAAAGCCCAATTTCCCCCCGTAACACAGGAGTCACAGACTCCAAGCTGCTGCTCAATGTACACCAGTACCTAAAACACGGACGGATCTAATCTGGTGGCGTGGGGTGGGGGAGGGAGGGATTTTGCAATGTAAACATTTTGGGGTGCGAGACCCCACTTTCCGAGTGGATTGCCGGGATCAGCCCCTCCCCCGCTCTCCTGATCCCCAGAAGGAAGAAGGGGGGAAACCTTCCTCTCCCCACCCCCATTCCTCCCCTCCCCTCCCGGCCCATCCTTCTCTCTTACCCCGCCACCTCAACCCAAATCCCGCCCCCCTACGTTGCACCTCCTCCTCGCCATCCGACTTCTGTTCCGGGAGTGGAGAGGGGGGGAAAGAGACCCCTCCCAAATTGCCTGCTTCTCCCGCGCCAGTAGCTCTACGGGCGCGCGCTTTCGGAAAGGGGAGGAGGGGCGGCAGGTCACCCACCCACCCACCCACCCACGTGGATGTTGCAGGAAAGGAAAGGAGCGAGGACAAAGAGGTAAAGGGGACACGGGGGGAGGCGATCGAAGGATCCAGAGACTCCCTCCAGCTCCCCAAAGCGCCTGTCGTGCATCTGGATCCCTGCACGCGTGCTGCGAAGGAGGTTTTCCTTGGGCCCTTAGGAAGCCCACCCAGGGGATCCCAACGAAGACCCCTCGCCCCATTTCCCCGCGCAGGCATCTCTGGGGCGCTGTGGGTTCCGCGCGGAAAGAGGTGGGCCATGAAAGGGTTAACGGGCGTGAGGGGCGCTTGGATAGAGACCCCCTGTCCTCCCCTGCTCGTTTTGGGGGGACCCTCCGGATGGAGAGATGGGGGGGCACAGGGCGACGGGTGAGCCACACCAAGGGGGGACTTTGGGTTCAGGGGAGACTCTGGGACAGAGGGAGGGAGTCGAGGAAGTGGGGAGGGGGAGCATCCCTGGGGCAGCGAAGGGGGGGGAGTGCTAGGTAGACCAGTCTTTGGGGACACGTCTCCATCTTGGCGCTCACGGGGATTCTCTCGAGAGACCACCTTGGCTTCTCCCTCCCGCCCAGGAATCGGCCACCCCTTCAAGGCGACCAGAGAGGGATCCCTGGAAAGTGGGGGGTTGTGTCCCCCCACCCCCCTGCTTCCTGCAACCTCTATCCTACTCCCACCCCATAAGCCCCTGCCCTGTCCAGACTGTTGCAGGAATTTATGTATAAGTTGGGGGGGGTTGCACCTTCAGCAGATATCATGCACATGCAGCCCACTACCTAAATCAGCACCATCACTTTTCTGATTTGTCCCCACAAAGCACTTGATCACAGTTTCTTCCTATCTATTCAAAGGGCCTTTGCTGCACGATACCAAATGTAAGAAGTCACTGATAAATGTCTCTATGTACTGGCTCACAGGGAGAACTTCAGAAATTCATATAGACATGTGAGCTCAGCTACTCAGCAGCCCCTCTGCCTGAGGGATAATCCCTGGCATCCTGATACCTGAGTGCCGGACAAGTAGCCATTCCACAAAGAACCAACCCAGATGAAGACAAAAGGGTGGGATTAACTTGCCTTGGAAACAGGTCAGGGAGGACAATGGCTGGCTGGCTGGGGGGCGGATCAAAGGCCAAAGAAAAGAGGCCGACCCCTTTGTCCAAGCCTTTTTTGGTTTTCTTCCTTCCAGGATCAGGGTCATCAAGAGCGGGTACTGGCAGCCGGATTAAGGTAACATCTGGCCTGATTGGAAGGGGCATGGCCCCTCCGCCAAGCTAGGGTGCAATTTTCTTTCTGGGCAGGCGCCCAGCTAGACCACAGAGGGTGGCCTTCTTGTTTTTGTAGCGGCAGGGGGGGGGATGGATCCCTCGAGGCCGCCATTCGCCACCCTCCAGCTGTAGGCCACATTTCAAATGTATGGAGTGCGGAAAGTGCTTCAGTCAGAATGGAGCCCTTAAATTACACCAGCAGATTCACACAGGGGAGAAACCATATAAATGAGTGTGGAAACAGTTTTACTGTTAATGGAAGCCTTAGAAAACATCAACAGACACATTCAGGGGCAAAACCATATAAATGCATGGAGTGCGGAAAGAGCTTTACTGATAATGGAAGCCTTAGAAAACATCAACGGACACATTCAGGGGAGAAACCATATAAATGCATGGAGTGTGGAAAGAGCTTCAGTCAGAGTGGAGGCCTCAATATACATCAACGGACTCACACAGGGGAGAAACCATTTGAATGCCTGGAGTGTGGAAAGTGCTTCAGTCAGAATGGAGACCTTAAATTACACCAGCGGATTCACACAGGAGAGAAACCATATAAGTGTATGGAGTGTGGAAATAGCTTTACTGATAATGGATACCTTAGAAAACATCAACAGACTCACACAGGGGAGAAACCCTATAAATGTATGGAGTGTGGAAAGAGCTTCAGTTTCAGTGGAAACCTTAAAAATCATCGACAGACTCACACAGGGGAGAAACCATATAAATGTATAGAGTGCGGAAAGAGCTTCAGTCAGAATGGACACCTCAATATACATCAACAGACTCACACAGGGGAGAAACCATTTAAATGTTTGGAGTGCGGAAAGAGCTTCAGTCAGAATGGACACCTCAATATACATCAACGGACTCACACAGGGGAGAAACCATTTAAATGTATGGAGTGCGGAAAGAGCTTTCATCATAATGGAAACCTTAGAAAACATCAGCATACACACAGGGGAGAATCTGTTTAAATGTATGGACTGTGGAAGGAGCTGCAGTCAAGAGTGGAACCCTTGATTTATGTTAACAAACTCACACAAAACACAAACTTTATAAATATCAGTAAAATAGATAGAGTTTCAGTCCTAGTGGAAGTTCTAAATCAACAGACTCAGGTACTGGAAGAACATTCGGATTTGAAACCCTAAAAACCATCAACAAAGAGGAGAAGCAGTTTAAATGAAAAGATTGCAAAAAGTGCTTTATTTGCAATGGAGTGTTTAACAAACATCCAGGGACTCTCACATGGAAGAACCCATTTAGATGTATGGAGTGCAGGACATGTTCCTTTCAGCGTCCACTCTTTCTTCACAGCAATGAACTCAGCAAGAAATCAGTCTTAAACACACAACGTGTATTTGAAGTTCTTGTGTTTATATGTAAAACTGAACAGCAATGAAATATTGAAGGCAATGTCAAACAATGTGAGTATAATCTAAGATTATAGAGATTATATGAGGACCCAGTGAGAACTGTATGCTTTGAAAGCTCAGTAAACTTTTACTGAAGAAGCCCTGGTGCCTCTGTTTGTGTTTTTGACCTAAGTGTAGGAATTGCTCTACATGTGGCCCTTACCCTGCTGCTACGTGGCTCATGCCCTGGAGTTGCTCTATTCAAGCATGCAAGACGGTTTTTGCACCAAAGTCTCTCATCCCCACCACTGCACTATCTCCAAACACTGCTTCTTCAACAGAACTTCATCCCTGCCCCTGCGTTCTCTGAAGAAAACTTACAATACTGTAATTTAACAAGGATTCCCCCCCCAAGCCTTATTGCAAGACGGGGAAGAAGGGAAGTCTCCTGGTAGGTCCCATCTTCACTCGTGAACCCCATGGGGCAACCCCAGAGCTACTGCTTGTTCTGGGGTTTGGAGAAGATAGTTCTTTTTCATAGTCCCAGAGGATTTTATTCAGTCATGCTGCTAGGGAGTTTCCCTACCAGAGTGCATATTACCATCATACTGATTTTACTGTTATTTCTGTTTTTGCTGTCATGGACTGGCTGGGTGTGGGGAGGGGGAGGCACCAGCCGGGGGACCCACAAGGGAAGAACGCTCAGAGCCTGGGGGCTGGTTGTGGGATGGCAATGAGCAGATAGAGGGAGAAAGGGGAGCAGACCGGGAGGGGAGGTGTTGCAAGCTGAGGAGGAAACAGGGTTTGGTGAGCAGGAAGAGGCTGGGGCAGAGAGCAGTTCAAGCTCAGAGGGAGGAGAGGAGGGGGCCAGGAGACCCAGAGGAGACCAGCCCCTGAAGCATCCAGGGAGACCCCCCCTCCTGCTGTGACAGGCTCCCCTCTCCCATGGTCTCCTAGAACACACAGAGAAACCCGGTTCAGACCCCATGATCCTGCACATGATATTAAGAGGGTGTTTCCCTGCACCCCAACATGTATCATGTATCACTTTATTTTTTTAAAAAATAATATTTATTAAAGTTTTAGGAATATAACAAAAGAAAAAACAACAACAAAGACATCAACAAAGAACAGAAAACAGTCAAACAGAAGAAAAAGAAAATACAGTAAAATACAATAAACCTTCTATAACTTAACACTCATTTACTTGTTTCTTTGACCTCCTCACACCTCCCTTTTTTGTATTCTGCTTCAATTAGCTATTTCAGCAAATCCTTTCCATCTTTCCCAATTTTTATCCAATCAATTTGTCTTAACATAGTATAATTTTACCTTTCCTGCTTTCCTTCAACAATCTATTTAACTTAAATCCTTTATATTGATTATGCAATAGTCACATAGCTTCATTCCAGCCTCCTTCTAAACTTCCTTATTTTTACTATGTTTCTGTAAATAAACTTTAAATTTCTTCCAATCTTCTTGCACCGACTCTTCTCCCTGGTCTCGGATTCTGCCAGCCATTTCCACCATTTCCATAAGATCCATCACCCCAACATGCCTCACTTTAATCTCTTTGACAATGAACTGTATTTTCAGCCCAATCACCCTGTTTGGAGAGCTCTTTTAGGGGCTCCTTGCAATCTCTCTCTCTTTGAGCAACTCTGAACAATTTACTGACTTCAGAGGAATCACTCTTTGGGAATGGCGGAGCAGAATGGAAGTGGGCGAGGAAGACCCACACTCACTCCGGTTGGAGGAATAGAATCACTGACCCCTATATTCAAAGGTGATGGCCACTTCTGGAATCCAGGAAGGAATCTCCCCCTCACCCTTGTCACACGCAGCTGGGCTCACTTGCCAGAGCCACCTGTAGATCCTGACGACAAAAGCCATCATCCCTGACCACTGGTCTTGCCTGCTAGGGGTGATGGGAGCTGTAGTCCAAAAACAGCTGGAGACCCAAATTTGGGAAACCCTGTTCACCTTGAAGGAGAAAAGAGGGTTCACTTGCACCAGAACGTCAGGTGAGCCCTGCAGGATCAGGCCCACGGGGGCCCCTGTCCTCCCAGGGGCCAAGCAGGGGCCTCTTCTGGGAAGCCCACCGGCAGCACTTGAACACCAGAGAAGGAAGGAGGTGCATTTCCTCTAGGGACACATTTCTGGGGTCCCCACGGTGCGCCCCAGCCCGGCTCCACTCTGCCAGGGCAGCTGCGTGTTGTTTCCCTGCAGGTGAGCCTGCCCCGTGCAATGTGGGGCTCTCAGAAGGAATTTGAGGGGGGCCGGAGGGACTAGGGCTTCCCCGCACTTGCAAAGGACCAGTAGAAGGGGAGGGGAGGCAGGCAGCAGGAGGGCGATGGGGAGGAACCAGCGAGAAGGCGCTTCTGGGGCCTGGGCAGCCCCCTCCCCGCCTGCTCCCTGAAGGTGTCCCGAGCCCCCCCTTTCCATTTCAAGGACTGGGGGACCTCAGCATCCCGGGGTTGCTTTGCTGGGGGGGGGAGGGGGTCCTATTTTGTTTGCTGAGGGCAGGAGTCACAATCCTGTCACATTGTGCTGTGTCTGGCTTTTAGGTAAGGGGGTGAGGCTCAGGTGGGACAGAGTTGAGAAGGAAAATATCCCGGGGTGCTGATTGACTCCGCTGCCCAGCTCCTCAGGGTGCCACTCCCCGGGGGTCCCTCCGGTCAGCAAAAGAAGGAGTCTCCAGCCAAGTTAAAGATGCAAAGGGCGGTCAGTTGACCTGATCTTTATTTGTTGCAACAAGGTTCAAACACACCAAGAGTAGGAACCCCGAGAAGATGGTTGCATGGATTTTTAAGACCTCTCCCCATTTCCCACAATACATTTCCCAATACATTTTCTATGATGCATCACAGATTTGTCCCAAAGTAGGAGTCTTTGGCATTCAGAAACATGGACCCGTCACCCACCCCTGTCAACAGCCCCAGTTTCCCACACATTTTTAACTACCCTCTTCCCCTAAGAAGCATAATAGTATTCAGACATCCCCCCAGCTGCAAGGCTGTCCTGGGCTTCTCCTTTGGAAGTATCAGGATCCTCCTCCTCCTCCTCCTCCAATCCGGCTTCTGTTCCGGGAATAAGGGGGGGGGTGAGCCTCCTCCCAAACTGCTGCTTCTCCCGGAAGTGGAGCTTCGACGCCGGATTGCCGCTCAGCGCCATAGCTCTAGGGGCGCGCCCTTTCGGAAAGGGGAGGAGGAGCGGCAGGGGACCCCCCCCCCCAACAAAACATCGGTGTTGGAGGAAAGGAAATGAGAATCGGGATCGAGGACAAAGAGGTAAAGGGGTCGCGGGGGGGGGGGAGAGGGGAGGGGAGAGAAGGAGCCAGAGAGGGACTCCGCGCCAGCTCCCCAAAGCGCCTTCCGTGGCCCCCCCGGCAGGGCCTGGATCCCTGAACGTGCGCTGCGAAGGGGGCTTTCCTCGGCAGGGGAGGACATGGGGCGCCCACCCACCCACGGGGTCCCACGAGGACTCCCCGGCCCCGTTTCCCCCGCGCAGGCATCCCTGGGGCCCTGTGCGCTCCGCGCGGAGAGAGGCAGACCATGAAAGGGTTAAGGGGCGCGAGAGACGCCTAGATAGAGACGCCCCTGTCCCTCCCCACCTCGTCTTGGGGGGCCCCTCCGGATGGAGAGATGGGGCGCGCATGGCGAGGGGTGAGCCGCGCCACGGGGGCCTCTGGGGGCAGGGGAGACTCCGGGAGAGAGGGAGGGGGCCAAGGGTGGGGGGAGCCGGGGGGAGGAGGGACGGGAGCTTCCCCGGGACAAGGAGGGGCCAAGGGTGGGGGGAGCCGGGGGGAGGAGGGAGGGGAGCATCCCCGGGGCAAGGAGGGGCCAAGGGTGGGGGGAGCCGGGTGGAGGAGGGAGGGGAGCATCCCCCGGGCAAGGAGGGGCCAAGGGTGGGGGGAGCCGGGGGAGGAGGGAGGGGAGCTTCCCCGGGGCAAGGAAGCGCAGCATTGGCGGGGGGGGGGGTGAGGAAGACCACTCTTTGGGGAGACGTCTCCATCGTGCGCCCACGAGGAATCTCCGGAGGGGCCGCCTTGGCTTCTCCCTCCCACCCAAGAATCGACCCCCCCTTCAAGGAAACCAGAGAGGGATCCCTGGAAAGTGGGGGCTCCAGTTCCCCCACCCCTTCCTTCCTGCAAGCTCCATCCTCTTCCCACCCCATAAGCTCCTGCCCTGTCCAGACACAGCGAATCTGCCAAGTCCAACCACTGTTCACCCTGGAGAGGAGAGGAAATCCCGAGAGGAAGAGGAAGAGGGGAGAGGCCTTCTCAGAAGCGGCTCTTGGTTTCTGCAATCCCACCCAGGAAGCAGCCAGAAACCTTTTCCTCTCTCTCAGGCTTCCATCTTCAAGTGTCTTTTCCACTGCATGGTTTATTGAGGATGAGGAAAATGTACACTTGTCATCAGAAACAGGTTTAAGAATGCGTTTGGGTGGCATGCATATTTGTGGTACGACAAGGTTAGAGCTCACAAAACATTTCAGAACCATATTGTTAGGAAAGCAGTATTTAATGTCTGGACAAGATACAAAGATTTATTGGAAAATAAGACCCCAGGGTGGTTGTCACCTATGGAAGCTAAGGCTCGGAAAAGACTCAATATGGAGGCCAAATGGCCGAAATATTGGGAGATACTAGAACAAAACGGAGACACATGGAGATTGCAGAGTTTTGAGAAACTAAAAGATAAAGTGCGAGATTGGTTACATTATTACCAAATTAGAGGGGTTTTTAATATGGATAAAAAAATAGGTTTTCAGGTGGAAAATTTGAAATTAGAAACGGAATTGTTAGAACCTAAAACTAAGGTACTTTCAAGAATGTACAACTTGCTGTTAAAGTGGAACACTCAGGATGAAACGGTCAAATCAGCTATGATTAAGTGGGCACAAGACATTGGTCATAACATTATGTTTGCTGACTGGGAACGGTTATGGACCACTGGTGTGAAATTTACGGCATGTAATACCTTAAAAAAAAATATTATGAAAATGATTTACAGGTGGTACATGACACCAGTCAAGCTTGCAAAAGTATATCATTTGCCTGATAATAAATGTTGGAAATGTAAGGAAACTGAGGGAACATTCTTTCACCTCTGGTGGACGTGCCCAAAGGTTAAGGCTTTCTGGGAAATGATCTATAATGAACTGAAAAAGGTATTTAACTATACCTTCCTTAAGAAACCAGAGGCCTTCCTCTTGGGCATTGTCGGCCAGATGGTGCTAAAGAAGGATAGAATTTTCTTTATGTATGCAACAACAGCAGCAAGAATACTTATCGCAAAGTACTGGAAGACACAAGATTTGCCCACCCTGGAAGAATGGCAGGTGCAATTGATAGACTACATGGAATTGGCAGAAATGACTGGCAGAATCCGAGACACGGGAGAAGAACAAACGGAAGAGGATTGGAAGAAATTTAAAGACTATCTGCAAAAACATTGCAAAATATTTGAATAATAATAATAATAATAATAATAATAATAATAATAATAATAATAATAATAATAATTTATTATTTATACCCCGCCCATCTGGCTGGGTTTCCCCAGCCACTCTGGGCGGCTTCCAAAAGAATGTTAAAGTGATGCAGGATATAAAGATAGTGTGGCATTGGTGACATAGCTGAAAGGAATATGTAAAAATGTTTTATGAGAAATAAGTAAAGAAACATAGCAAAATTAATGAATCTGAAAATGACGCTGGATTAGAAAATAAGTGGTTAGCTGAGGTAATGGTTAATTTAAAGAAAATAAGCAATATTAAAATTAGGCTAAAAGTAAGGGAGGGATTTGCTGAAAATAAATCAGAAATTGGAATACAGAAAGGGGAGGTGTGAGGAAGTCGGGAAAATAAGTTACAAGAAATTAAGATTTGAACTGGTATGATTTTTTTTTGTTTTCTATGTTTTACATTTTTGTTATTGTGTTGTTTTGTTTGGTTATGATAAAAACTTGTTGAAACTCTAATAAAAATTCTTTAAAAAACAACAACAGAAACAGGGGTGCAGAACCTATTTAATTGATCTCAGGATTGATATAGAAGGTGCGCCTCAAAGGCATTTCTGTTCCTCTTACTTTTTATAGGCAATGTCAGGGTGACTGACAAGCTGAGATACTTCCCAGTCAAAGGACCCATTTTCATGATAGACAGTGCTTGTGGCTGGAGGCTCTACAGGCATGGTGTGCCTATGGAGGCCAAAGACTGCCAGTATTAGCACAGGTGAGCTGTGTGACCTTCCCAAATTTACAGACTGTATGTGAATGAGAGTTTGTGGGTGGGATTATTGTTTACGGCAACCCTGTGATTTTCTCCACCCAAAACATTTCGTGACCTGATATTGCACTACGAATTCCAAAATAACTACCAAAAAATCACAAGATAATACAAATGATTGTAGTATTTATACCCTGCCCATCTGGTTGGGTTTCCAGTACACATAAAAGACAGTAAAACATCCAACATTAAAAAGCTCCTTATACAGGTCTCCCTTCAACTATCTTCTAAATGTCAGATAGTTGTTCATTTCCTTGACCTCTGAAGGGAGGGTACCAGCAGAAGACCCTCAGAGGAGGACCTCAGTGTTCAGAGTGAAGGATGGGCGTGGAGACACTCCTTCAGGTCTACAGGGCCGAGGCTGTTTAGGGCTCTAGGTTGCAGAACTTGCTCCTTCATAACGATCTCCTAGACTGACATATAGTTAGGAGAGTAGGAAAAAACGCTCAGATCAGGAATAAATTCATATCTCAAGAAATAACACAACTTCAGGTTGTTAATGAATCTGTACTACATATTAAAGGATGAAGTTTCCACTAAGTAGAGTTATCCCTTTGCCTTGAATATCCAGCTTTGTCAGTGCCAGATTAGGGTAGTCCTGTGTCAGAAGAGGGGCTCGAGATCAGGCAGCACATCATTATTATGAGGAACAATGGGGTAGGGGTGTTTCACATTTACCAGCTGCTCTCTTTCTGCTTCTCCTGCTCTCTCCATGCAATGCAAGGCATGTAGACAGAGGTCCATCTCCAAGAACAGGAGCTTCCCTGAGCACCCATTCAGCTGACCCCAAGCACCAAGCCTTGTCACTAATTCTCTGACTGATCCAGACCACACTCCCTGGAAAAGATGTAGACCTGGGTCTCATATAATGGTCCACATGGACTTCCTGAGGCCATTGGGACTGTGCAGGTGATTCATGAAGATCTAGAGGTGGAAACAGGGGTGGATGGAGGATTATGATGCCGATGATGGGAAATGTCCAAAGGAACGATGAACCAGAGAAAGAGAGGGCCTTTTCATGGAGAGAGAGTAGCTGCATTTCCAGTGAGAAAACAATTGATGTGAACAGGCTGTTTTCCAAGATAATGCTGCTTTATTAATGATGATTGAGGATAACGAAAGGTTGCTGATGCATTACTATCATTTGACATCATTGCATCTTCATTTCCTAAAAATTTGGAAGCTGGGTAGGATGCAGGGGAAATATAGGACATGTTGAAATATGAGGTGGTGCTAATTGCATCTGATATGCTCTCTTTTCCTTTCTTCTCTTCCTTGAAACCCAAACAGGATTTCCTTTCCTCCCACGCTGAGGAGGGTCATGGAGAAGAGAGACAGACTTCCAGGGGAAAGGGCACCTTTGGTTTCATTAGATATAGACATTGAAATGTGTGAAATGTGGAACGTGTTTCATTGAATGAGCACACATAGCTCACATCAACAAACCCCAAAAGTGGCGAAACCATTTAAAGGTATGGAGTGTGGAAAGACTTTCACTGATAGAACACAACAGCCGACTCACATGGGCAAGAAAGGATTCAAATGCAAGGAGTGCGGGAAGAACTTCAGTCAGAGTGGAAACCTCAATATACATCAACGGACGCACACAGGGGAAAAAGCATTTAAATGTCTGGATTGTGGAAAGAGCTTCAGTCGGAGTGATGTACTTAGCTCTCATCAACGGACTCACACAGGGGAGAAACCATTTAAATGTATGGAGTGCGGAAAGAGCTTTAGTCAGAGTGGACACCTCAATTTACATCACCAGACTCACACAGGGGAGAAACCATTTAAATGCATGGAGTGCGGAAGGGAATTCAGTCGGAGTGGAAGCCTAAATATGCATCTACTGACTCACACAGGGGAGAAACCATATAAATGTATGGAGTGCGGAAAGAGCTTTCGTTTCATTGGAAACCTTAGAAGACATCAACAGACTCACACAGGCGAGAAACCATGTAAATGTATGGAGTGTGGAAAGACCTTTCATGATAATGCAACCCTTAGAGGACATCAAGAGACTCACACAGGGGAGAAACCATATGAATGTATGGAGTGCGGAAAGAGCTTCAGTTTAAATGCAATCCTTAGACGACATCAACGGACTCACACAGGGGAGAAACCATATGAATGTATGGAGTGTGGAAAGAGCTTTCGTGATAATGGAAGCCTTAGAACACATCAACGGACTCACACAGGGGAGAAACCATATGAATGTATGGAGTGTGGAAAGAGCTTCAGTTTCAATGCAAACCTTAGACGACATCAACGGACTCACACAGGGGAAAAACCATTTAAATGCATTGAGTGTGGAAAGAGCTTCCGTTTCATTGGAAACCTTAGAAGACATCAACAGACTCACACAGGGGAGAAACCATTTAAATGTATGCAGTGTGGAAAGACCTTTCGTGATAATGGAACCCTTAGAGGACATCAAGAGACTCATGTAGGGGAGAAACCATTTAAATGTTTAGAGTGTGGAAAGAGCTTCAGTCAGAATGGAGACCTTAGAAAACACCAACGGGCTCACACAGGGGAGAAACCTTATAAATGTATGCATTGTGGAAAGAGCTTCAGTAAGAGTGGAGACCTTAGAAAACATCAACGGACTCACACAGGGGAGAAACCATATGAATGTATGGAGTGCGGAAAGAGCTTCAGTTTGAATGGAAGCCTTAGAAAACATCAACGGACTCACACAGGGGAGAAACCATATGAATGTATGGAGTGTGGAAAGAGCTTTAGTGAGAATGGAACCCTTAGAAAACATCAACGGACTCACACAGGGGAAAAACCATTTAAATGCATGGAGTGCGGAAGGGAATTCAGTCAGAGTGGACACCTAAATATGCATCAACTGACTCACACAGGGGAAAAACCATTTAAATGCAATGAGTGTGGAAAGAGATTTAGTGATGTTGCAGGAAAGGAGAGGAGAATCGCGAGCGAGGACAAAAGAGGTAAAGGGGACGCGGGGGGAGGCGAGAGAAGGATCCAGAGACTCCGTCCAGCTCCCCAAAGCGCCTGTCGTGCATCTGGATCCCTGCACGCGTGCTGCGAAGGGGGTTTTCCTTGGGCCCTTAGGAAGCCCACCCAGGGGATCCCAACGAAGCCCCCTCGCCCCATTTCCCCGCGCAGGCATCCCTGGGGCGCTGTGGGTTCCGCGCGGAGAGAGGTGGGCCATGAAAGGGTTAACGGGAGTGAGGGACGCTTGGATAGAGACCCTCCTGTCCTCCCCTGCTCGTTTTTTTGGGGGCGCCCTCCGGATGGAGAGATGGGGGGCGCAGGGCGACGGGTGAGCCACACCAAGGGGGGGACTTTTGGTTCAGGGGAGACTCTGGGACAGAGGGATGGAGTCGAGGAAGTGGGGAGGGGGAGCATCCCTGGGGCAGCGAAGGGGGGGGGGAGTGCTAGGTAGACCAGACTTTGGGGACACGTCTCCATCTTGGCGCTCACGGGGATTCTCTGGAGAGACCACCTTGGCTTCTCCCTCCCACCCAGGAATCGGCCACCCCTTCAAGGCTACCAGAGAGGGATCCCTGGAAAGTGGGGGGTTGTGTCCCCCCACCCCCTGCTTCCTGCAACCTCTATCCTACTCCCCCCCATAAGCCCCTGCCCTGTCCAGACTGTTGCAGGAATTTATGTATAAGTTGGGGGGGGGGTTGCACCTTCAGCAGATATCATGCACATGCAGCCCACTACCCAAATCAGCACCATCACTTTTCTGATTTGTCCCCACAAAGCACTTGATCACAGTTTCTTCCTATCTATTCAAAGGGCCTTTGATGCACAATACCAAATGTAGGAATTCACTGATAAATGTCTCTATGTACTGGCTCACAGGGAGAACTTCAGAAATTC
Source organism: Podarcis bocagei (assembly GCF_964188305.1). Classification (NCBI taxonomy): domain Eukaryota; kingdom Metazoa; phylum Chordata; class Lepidosauria; order Squamata; family Lacertidae; genus Podarcis; species Podarcis bocagei. Next base: position 5,524,300 of record NC_138135.1, read on the forward strand.
ATATAGACATGTGAGCTCAGCTCCTCAGCAGCCCCTCTGCCTGAGTGATAATCCCTGGCCTCCTGATACCTGAGTGCCGGACAGGTAGCCATTCCAGAAAGAACCAACCCAGATGAAGACAAAAGGGTGGGATTAACTTCCCTTGGAAACAGGTCAGGGAGGACAATGGGTGGCTGGCTGGGGGCGGATCAAAGGCCAAAGAAAAGAGGCCGACCCCTTTGTCCAAGCCTCTTTTGGTTTTCTTCCTTCAGGGATCAGGGTCATCAAGAGCGTGTCCTGGCAGCCGGATTAAGGTAACATCTGGCCTGATTGGAAGGGGCATGGTTCCTCCGCCAAGCTAGGATGCAATTTTCTTTCTGGGCAGGCGCCCAGCTAGACCGCAGAGGGTGGCCTTCTTGTTTTTGTGGCGGGGGGGGGGATGGATCCCTCGAGGCCGCCATTCGCCACCCTCCAGCTGTAGGCCACATTTCAGCTGTTTCCTTTTTGCAGGCGTGGGGGAGCATGGCCGTGGGCTCCACTGGCCATGAATGGTGGTGTGTGACCCGAGACGTAGGCCACACGGCAGCTTTTAATTCTGCTGACGCCGCTTTAAACAACAGGCCGCATTTCTGCCATTTCCTTTCTTGTTGGGGGGGGGTATAAGTCAGGCCGCATGGTGGTAATGTTTTTTTGCACTCCCCCCACCCCACCCCCATTCTCGCACTTCTGCTCCTAGCAGGGAAATGTAAATATCTCTTTTGTTACACTTGATGGGTGTTTGGTGGAGGGCAAGGAGAACTATGGGGCAGGGTCCAGGATGCTCAGATTACTGCCACCAGACCTCCCCTTTCATGATATAAGCATGATGTCGTTTGGGGGGGTGTAACATTGGCATTAGCAGCTAATAAAAGATTGGGTTCTCTCTTGTTCAGGGCTTCCATCTTGTTTCAACTGGTGGCAGGTGGGAATCCTGTCATGACAGTCTTCAATAAAGACCAAGCCTACTGGCTGCTGTTTTGCTCTGGTATTCCTGGCTGGTGTCCTTGTTTTTTGTCCAGGGGGGCCCTCAGATTTCTCCGTTAACAAGACACACCTTCCTTCCTGCAAGCTCCACCCAATTCCCACCCCATAAGCCCCTGACCTGTCCATAATAATAATAATAATAATAATTTATATCCCGCCCTCCCCAGCCGAAGCTGGGCTCAGAGTAGCTAACAACAATAAAAGTAACACAATTTACATATAATCACAATCAGTTAATTAAAATGCATTCTAAAATCAATTCATTCTAATATCAATTCAAAATCAAAATCAAATTAATGGTAGATACAGCGGTTTTGCCAAGTCCAACCATTGGTCTCCCTGGAGAGGTAAGGAAATTCCAAGAGGAAGAGAGGAGGAGAGAGGCCTTCTAGGAAGCGGCTCTTTGTTTCCGCAGTCCTACCCAGGAATCAGCCAGAAACCTTTTCTTCTTCTTCTTTTATAAAATTTTTATTGGGTTTTACATTTTATATTGACATCACAAACACACAAAGACAGAGACAAACATGTATAATTTCCAATCCTTACTTTCATAACCACATTCTCTGACTTCCCCGCACCTCCCCTTCATACATCCTAATTCCAATAATTAACTCAGCAAGTTCTTACTCTCATTTTTACAGTATTATTACGATCATTTTTTCTTTTAACTTAGTTCTTCTTAGTTAACCAAATTTAACTTATACCTCAATTATAATCATTACATCCTTTTGTAAGGTCGACCCAGGTTCCCTTCCACAGATTTCCCAATTTTATATATTACTTACTAAACATACTACCTAAACATAAAAATCATAAAATTATAGTCCTTTTGGATTCAAACGCTCTCACCCCCCTCTTTCCCGGTTTCGATCCCCCCAAAAAGAAGATTCCACGATATCAGTTCTTAGCCTGGATTTCTCACATCCGAGGCCTTCAAATCTCTGTCAGTCCCTCTCCGCCGGTTTTGTTGGTAGTCCTTTATGTTGAACATCGGGTCTCGAAGGAGCTCTATCCCAGTAAAATCCATGTTTCTTCCAGCCAGTCCTCCATATTCCAAAACGGAGCCCCAATCATATTTCTTGCTTCATTTAAATCCAAATGTTCCAAATGTCCCAAAGGCTTCCTCTTTCATCTTGAACAAATTTGTAATCCATGATTCATCCACAATTTTCTTGTTTTCTTTATATTCCACAATTGTAGGCTTCTGGTTTGCCCTTTCCACCAGCAATATTTCCGCTCCTCCTTCTCTCTCCTCTAGTTCTGAAAATATCACTTCTGATTCAGCTGCAGAGTTATTTTTTGTCAAGTCCTTAACACAGTCAACAGGATTATTTACTTTAGAATTCAAGGTTGCAAGCTTTGTAGCCATAGCTGTGCTCTGGTCTTGTAGCTTTCCCACGAGAAGAAACATTTTTTCCAACTCGGCCTGTAATTTTCCATCTGCAGCTATTGTAAGTCCCCCCTAGAGGGGTTCTGATTACTTAGTAACCCTTCTCCAACAGTTAATTACCTTATTACTTATTTCTTCATTGTTTCCAACAACTTAAAATCAAATGTAACATGTCTAGTCCACAAAGATATTAAATAACAATTTTTCTAGCTTTGACAGCTCGTTTGACAGCTCCTTTGACAGCTGTCAAACTCCTTGTGTCTCCTCAACAGGCTCACTCGCGGATCGCTCCCGGATCCAGGGGGGGGGGGGGTTTCACATCCACTTCTAGAATTCAGTTCTTATCCTCCAGCACAAAACTTCTAATGCCAATCGTGAAATTAATAACTTTTGTCTCACAAAGAGAGAAATGGTCTCTCCACCTTAGTTATCTGATTCTTGCTTTAAATGTCTGCAGAAAGGGGGTGCGGACTTCCTTTTAGCACTCGCCCGATCGTTCCGAATTCAATAAAAAGAAAATTTTTAAGTCCAAATTCCGTACTACTCACGGGTTATTTCTTTTTCAGTCCAAATGTTCAAGGAAAAAAGTCAGCGATCTCCGGCCATGGCTCGCGGCTTCACTCCACTGAAGTAGCGGTCTACTCACAGCACCACGCCACTCCCCGCACCCTCTCCGAAGCCTTTAAAAAGGCTTCTTTGTGGGTCGGGGGGCGCAAATGGTGCCCACCGAGTCACCAAGTCCACAGGCTTCAGCGCCTATGGTTTCTGAGGGTCCCCGCGGCGCCGCCGCGGCAGGACCTGTCTTCAGTAGAGCCGATTCCCTCCGGAGCTCAGAGGGAATCCTCCATTAACCGATCGCGCTAACCCGGAAGTCCCCAGAAACCTTTTTCTCTCTCTCAGGCTTCCATCTTAAAGTGTCTTTTCCACTGCCTGGTTCATTGAGGATGAGGATAATGTACACCTGTCATCAGAAACAGGGGTGCAGAGTCAATGGAATGGCTCTCAGGCTTGATATGGAAGTCAAAAGCATTTCTGTTCCTCTTATTCTTTGTAGGCAGTGTCAGAGTGACTGACAAGCTGAGATACAACCCATCAGCATCCAATGATAGCCATTGCATGAATCTTGTCAGTCAAAGGACCCATTTTCATGATAGACAGTGCCTGTGGCTGGAGGCTCTACATACAGGGTGTGCCTATACAGGCCAAAGACTGCCAATATTAGCACAGGCGAGGTGTGTGACACACACACACCCCAAAAAATTTACAGACTTTGTGTGAATGAGAGTTTGTGGGTGGGATTATCGTTTACGGCAACCCTGTTGCTCCCACAAGGGAGCACCCAGGGGTCAGAACACTCATCCCCCAACATCAATTTCTGGACATGGCCTAGGAGGTAGGAGGGGAACCACTGCATAGCAGGGCCCCCAGCTCCCTTAGAGAGTCCAGAAGGATACCATGGTCAAAGGTCTCCAAAGCCGCTGAGAGATCCAGCAGAACCAGGAAACAGCACAGCTAGGGCAATTTCAGTTCCATGGTGAGGCCTGAATCCCAATTGGAAGGATAATGGTGGCAGAAGCTTTCCTGGTCCTGCAACCCCAAAGCTCCAGGCACAAGACTTTTATTAGCTTTGAAGTGGCCATCGGATACTTGGTGGTCTTTTCTTCAAAAGACAAATATTCTGAATACTTTTTAATTGATGTATGATATAAGCAGCAGTTCTGTTTTACATATTCCACATTGGAGAGATTCTGATACACAGATCTGAGTTCATCGCTGCCCCCTGAAACTGCTGTGTTAGCAGCACTGCCTAGGCAGTGTGTTTGGGGGTCCTGGGCTGCCTAGACAACAAGACCCCCTTCTCAGCCTGGCTTATATGGTCCCAAGGAAAGCAGAGCAGTACGTCAGGCATCAGCTTGGCTGCAGGAGTGGCTGGAAGGAGGTGTGCAGGGCAGCATCCAACCATCTTAGAGAGTCCACTCTGGATTTGTCTGGGTTTTCCTCCATAGCCTTTTCTTCTCCTGAAGATAACTCACGAGGAAGCGAAGGAGTGAACCAAAGTATTACGACCAGAGGTTTCCTTCTTGATGGGCTCCCTTCCCAGGTTGACTAGCCCCATCTGCCCTTCACTTTCCTCTGCAGAATGGACATAATCTGCCTCCTTGACTGTGGGATTCACTGTTGTTCTCATCCTTTCCATCCACCAGGGCCTTTCTTCACCTGCAGCAGAATTCCCTAATACACCAAGGATTTGAGACCCATCATCTATCCTCACCTGGTTTTGCCGGCCAGTTGAAGCCGTTCCTGGGATTGTGGTCCCTATTCCATCCTGACAGCTTCTGGAATACACAGGTGAGAGCTGAGTGCAGGGTGGGGACCAATGGTGGATAAATTACTCCAGAAGGCGGACTACATTACCTCCACCAAAAGTACTAACACTCCCCTAACACCCCATGATATTGTATGATTCGGATCTTTAAGACAGAACAGGAATTCATCTCCCCAGAAATAACACAGCTTCAGGCCATCAGTGAATCAATACTACAATTTCAAGGTACTACACATTCCACGAAGCAGTTTACCTATTTGCCTTGAATATCCTGCTTTTCAGTGTCATTTTAGGATAGTCCTGCGTCAGAAGACGGGCAAGAGATGAGACAGCACATCATTCTTTTAAAAAATCATGCTGCTTTATTCACATTGATTGAGGATTTTGAAAGTTGCTGATGAATTACTATCATCTGATGACATTGCAACTTCATTTCCTAAAAATTGGGAACATGGATAGGAGGTGAGGGAATGTAGGAGATGTTGAAATAGGAGAAGGTGCTAATGGAGCTTGATATGTTCTCTTTCCCTTAGTTCTCTTCCTTGAAACCTACACAGGATTTCCGTTCCTCCCACTCTGAAGAAGGAGATGGAGAAGACACTTCAAACCCCAGTGAATGGGGCACCTTTCGTATCATTAGGAATAGAAAAAAAAAAGTGTGAAATGGAGAAAATGCGTCATTGAATGAGCACCCATAGTTCACATCAACGACGTCCAACAGTGGGGAAACCATTTAAAGGTATGGAGTGTGGGAAAAGTTTCACTGATAGTGGAAAACTTAGAACAAATCAGCGGACTCACATGGGCAAGAAAGAATTCCAATGCAGGGAGTGTGGGAAGAACTTCAGTCAACATGGACACTTAAGTTTACATCAACAGCTTCACACAGAGGAAAATCCTTTTAAATGTCTGGATTGTGGAAAGAGCTTCAGTCGGAGTGATATACTTAGAACACATCAGAGGACTCACACAGGGGAGAAACCATTTAAATGTATGGAGTGTGGAAAACAATTCAGTCAGAGTGGACACTTCAACATACATCAACGAACTCACACAGGGGAAAAACCATTTAAATGTATGGAGTGCAGAAAAAGCTTTAGTGATAATGGAAAGCTTAGAACACATCAACGGACTCACACAGGGGAGAAACCATTTAAATGTATGGAGTGCGGAAAGAGCTTCAGTTGCAGTGGAAACCTTAAATTACACCAGCGGATTCACACAGGGGAGAAACCATATAAATGTATGGAGTGTGGAAACAGTTTTACTGATAATGGAAGCCTTAGAAAACATCAACGGATTCACACAGGGGAGAAACCATTTAAATGCATGGAGTGCGGAAAGTGCTTTAGTGATAATGGAAACCTTAGAAAACATCAACGGATTCACACAGGGGAGAAACCATATAAATGTATGGAGTGCGGAAAGTGCTTTAGTGATAATGGAAGCCTTAGAAAACATCAACGGATTCACACAGGGGAGAAACCATATAAATGTGTGGAGTGCGGAAAGTGCTTTAGTGATAATGGAAACCTTAGAAAACATCAACGGACACATTCAGGGGCGAAACCATATAAATGTATGGAGTGCGGAAAGTGCTTCAGTCAGAGTGGAGGCCTCAGTAGACATCAACGGACTCACACAGGGGAGAAACCATTTAAATGTATGGAGTGCGGAAAAAGCTTTCATCATAATGGAAACCTTAGAAAACATCAGCATACACACAGGGGAGAATCTGTTTAAATGTATGGACTGTGGAAGGAGCTCCAGTCAGAGTGGAACCCTTGATTTATGCGAACAAACTCACACAAAACACAAACTGTATAAATATCAGTAAAATAGATAGAGTTTCAGTCCTAGTGGAAGTTCTAAATCAACAGACTCAGGTACTGGAAGAACATTCGGATTTGAAACCCTAAAAACCATCAACAAAGAGGAGAAGCAGTTTAAATGAAAAGATTGCAAAAAGTGCTTTATTTGCAATGGAGTGTTTAACGAACATCCAGGGACTTTCCCATGGAAGAACCCATTTAGATGTATGGAGTGCAGGACGTGTTCCTTTCAGTGTCCACTCTTTCTTCACAGCAATGAACTCAGCAAGAAATCAGTCTTAAACACACAACGTGTATTTGAAGTTCTTGTGTTTATATGTAAAACTGAACAGCAGTGAAATATTGAAGGCAATGTCAAACAATGTGAGTATAATCTAAAATTATAGAGATTATATGGGGACCCAGTGAGAACTGTATGCTTTGAAAGCTCAGTAAACTTTTACTGAAGAAGTCCTGGTGCCTCTGTGTGTGTTTTTGACCTAAGTGTAGGAATTGCTCTACATGTGGCCCTTACCCTGCTGCTACGTGGCTCATGCCCTGGAGTTGCTCTATTCAAGCATGCAAGACGGTTTTTGCACCAAAGTCTCTCATCCCCACCACTGCACTATCTCCAAACACTGCTTCTTCAACAGAACTTCATCCCTTCCCCTGCGTGTTCTGAAGAAAACTTACAATACTGTAATTTAACAAGGATCCCCCCCCCCCAAGCCTTATTGCAAGATGGGGAAGAAGGGAAGTCTCCTGGTGGGTCCCATCTTCACTCGTGAACCCCATGGGGCAACCCCAGAGCTACTGCTTGTTCTGGGGTTTGGAGAAGATAGTTCTTTTTCATAGTCACAGAGGTTTTTATTCAGTCATGCTGCTAGGGAGTTTCCCTACCAGAGTGCATATTACCATCATACTGATTTTACTGTTATTTCTGTTTTTGCTGTCATGGACTGGCTGGGTGTGGGGAGGGGGAGGCACCAGCCGGGGGACCCACAAGGGAAGAACGCTCAGAGCCTGGGGGCTGGTTGTGGGATGGCAATGAGCAGATAGAGGGAGAAAGGGGAGCAGACCGGGAGGGGAGGTGTTGCAAGCTGAGGAGGAAACAGGGTTTGGTGAGCAGGAAGAGGCTGGGGCAGAGAGCAGTTCAGGCTCAGAGGGAGGAGAGGAGGGGGCCAGGAGACCCAGAGGAGGCCAGCCCCTGAAGCATCCAGGGAGACCCCCCCTCCTGCTGTGACAGGCTCCCCTCTCCCATGGTCTCCTAGAACACACAGAGAAACCCGGTTCAGACCCCATGATCCTGCACATGATATTAAGAGGGTGTTTCCCTGCACCCCAACATGTATCATGTATCACTTTATTTTTTTAAAAAATAATATTTATTAAAGTTTTAGGAATATAACAAAAGAAAAAACAACAACAAAGACATCAACAAAGAACAGAAAACAGTCAAACAGAAGAAAAAGAAAATACAGTAAAATACAATAAACCTTCTATAACTTAACACTCATTTACTTGTTTCTTTGACCTCCTCACACCTCCCTTTTTTGTATTCTGCTTCAATTAGCTATTTCAGCAAATCCTTTCCATCTTTCCCAATTTTTATCCAATCAATTTGTCTTAACATAGTATAATTTTACCTTTCCTGCTTTCCTTCAACAATCTATTTAACTTAAATCCTTTATATTGATTATGCAATAGTCACATAGCTTCATTCCAGCCTCCTTCTAAACTTCCTTAATTTTACTATGTTTCTGTAAATAAACTTTAAATTTCTTCCAATCTTCTTGCACCGACTCTTCTCCCTGGTCTCGGATTCTGCCAGTCATTTCCACCATTTCCATAAGATCCATCACCCCAACATGCCTCACTTTAATCTCTTTGACAATGAACTGTATTTTCAGCCCAATCACCCTGTTTGGAGAGCTCTTTTAGGGGCTCCTTGCAATCTCTCTCTCTTTGAGCAACTCTGAACAATTTACTGACTTCAGAGGAATCACTCTTTGGGAATGGCGGAGCAGAATGGAAGTGGGCGAGGAAGACCCACACTCACTCCGGTTGGAGGAATAGAGTCACTGACCCCTATATTCAAAGGGGATGGCCACTTCTGGAATCCAGGAAGGAATTCCCCCACTCTTGTCACACACAGCTGGGCTCACTTGCCAGAGCCACCTGGAGATCCTGACGACAAAAGCCATCATCCCTGACCACTGGTCTTGCCTGCTAGGGGTGATGGGAGCTGTAGTCCAAAAACAGCTGGACACCCAAATTTGGGAAACCCTGTTCGCCTTGAAGGACAAAGGAGGGTTCACTTGCACCAGAACGTCAGGTGAGCCCTGCAGGATCAGGCCCACGGGGCCCCTGTCCTCCCAGGGGCCAAGCAGGGGCCTCTTCTGGGAAGCCCACCGGCAGCACTTGAGCCCCAGAGAAGGAAGGTGGCGCATTTCCTCTAGGGACACATTTCTGGGGTCCCCACGGTGCCCCCCAGCCTGGCTCCACTCTGCCAGGGCAGCTGCGTTTTGTTTCACTGCAGGTGAGGCTGCCCCGTGCAATGTGGGGCTCTTAGAAGGAATTTGAGGGGGGCCGGAGGGACTAGGGCTTCCCCGCACTTGCAAAGGACCAGTAGAAGCGGAGGGGAGGCAGGCAGCAGGAGGGCGATGGGGAGGAACCAGCGAGAAGGAGCTTCTGGAGCCTGGGCAGCCCCCTCCCCGCCTGCTCCCTGAAGGTGTCCCGAGCCCCTCCCCTTTTCATTTCAAGGACTGGGGGACCTCAGCATCCCGGGGTTGCTTTGCTCTGGGGGGGGGGAGGGGGTCCTATTTTGTTTCCAGACTGTAGGAGTCACAATCCTGTCACATTGTGTTGTGTCTGGCTTTTAGGTAAGGGGGTGAGGCTCAGGTGGGAAAGAGTTGAGAAGGAAAATATCCCGGGGTGCGGATTCACTCCGCTGCCCAGCTCCTCAGGGTGCCACTCCCCGGGGGTCCCTCCGGTCAGCAAAAGAAGGAGAATCCAGCCAAGTTAAAGAAGCAAAGGGCGGTCAGTTGACCTGATCTTTATTTGTTGCAACAAGGTTCAAACACAGCAAGAGTAGGAACCCCGAGAAGAGGGTTGCATGGAGTTTTAAGACCTCTCCCCATTTCCCACAATACATTTACACAATACATTTTCTTTGATGCATGACAGATTTGTCACAAAGTAGGAGTCTTTGGCATTCAGAAACATGGACCAATCACCCACCCCTGTCAACAGCCCCAGTTTCCCACACATTTTTAACTACCCTCTTCCAATAAGAACCTCTTCCAATAAGAACCATATTCACAGATCCCCCCAGCTGCAAGGCTTTCCTGGGCTTCTCCTTTGGAAGTATCAGGATCCTCCTCCTCCTCCTCCTCCTCCAATCCGGCTTCTGTTCCGGGAATAAGGGGGGGGTGAGCCTCCTCCCAATCTGCCTGCTTCTCCCGGAAGTGGAGCTTCTACGCCGGATTGCCGCTCAGCGCCATAGCTCTAGGGGCGCGCCCTTTCAGAAAGGGGAGGAGGGGCGGCAGGGGACCCCCCCCCAACAAAACATCGATGTTGCAGGAAAGGAAATGAGAATCGGGATCGAGGACAAAGAGGTAAAGGGGTCGCGGCGGGGGGGGGGAGAGGGGAGGGGAGAGAAGGAGCCAGAGAGGGACTCCGCGCCATCTCTCCAAAGCGCCTTCCGTGGGCCCCCCCGGCAGGGCCTGGATCCCTGAACGTGTGCTGCGAAGGGGGCTTTCCTCGGCAGGCGAGGACATGGGGCGCCCACCCACGGGGTCCCACGAGGACTCCCTGGCCCCGTTTCCCACTTGCAGGCATCCCTGGGGCCCTGTGCGCTCCGCGCGGAGAGAGGCAGACCATGAAAGGGTTAACGGGCGCGAGAGACGCCTAGATAGAGACCCCCCTGTCCCTCCCCACCTCGTCTTGGGGGACCCCTCCGGAAGGAGAGATGGGTCGCGCATGGCGAGGGGTGAGCCGCGCCAAGGGGGCCTCTGGGTGCACGGGAGACTCCGGGAGAGAGGGAGGGGGCCAAGGGTGGGGGGAGCCGGGGGGAGGAGGGAGGGGAGCAGCATCCCCGGGGCAAGGAAGCGAAGCACTGGTGGGGGGCGGGGAAGGAAAACCAGTCTTTGGGGAGACATCTCCATCGTGCGCCCACGAGGAATCTCCGAAGGGGCCGGCTCGGCTTCTCCCTCCCACCCAAGAATCGACCCCCCCCTTCAAGGCAACCAGAAAGGGATCCCTGGAAAGTGGGGAGTCCTGCCCCCCTTCCCTTCCTTCCTGCAAGCTCCATCCTCTTCCCATCCCGTAAGCCCCTGCCCTTTCCAGACACAGTGATTCTGGGGGCAGGGGAGACTCCGGGAGAGAGGGAGGGGGCCACGGGTGTGGGAGCGGGGGGGGGAGGATGGAGGGGAGCATCCCTGCGGCAAGGAAGTGAAGCACTGGGGGGGGGGGAGGAGGAGACCAGTCTGTAGGGGGACGTCTCCATCGTGCACCCACAAGGAATCTACCGAGGGGCCGCCTTGGCTTCTCCCTCGGAAGCGGTTCTTTGTTTCCACAATCCCACCCAGGAAGCAGCCAGAAACCTTTCCCTCTCTCTCAGGCTTCCATCTTTAAGTGTCTTTTCCACTGCCTGGTTCATTGAGGCTGAGGATAATGTACACCTGTCATCAGAAACAGGGGTGCAGAGTCCATGGAATGCCTCTCAGGCTTGATATAGAAGTCAAAAGCATTTTTGTTCCTCTTATTCTTTGTAGGCAGTGTCAGAGTGACTGACAAGCTGAGATACAACCCATCAGAATTCGATGACAGCAACTGCATGAATCTTCCCAGTCAAAGGACCCATTTTCATGATAGACAGCCTGTGGCTGGAGGCTCTACATACAAGGTGTGCCTATGCAGGCCAAAGACTGCCAGTATTAGCACAGGTGAGGTGTGTGACCTTCACAAATTTACAGACTGTATGTGAATGAGAGTTTGTGGGTGGGATTATTGTTTATGGCAACCCTGTGATTTTCTGCTCTCAGCAGAATGGAAACTCTGTTATTAGCTAAAATGTTCCAGCTAGAGAAAACACCCCTTTGAATCACACAGAGTAAAACCACCAGAACCTTCTTGAACCAATAGACTAGGAATGATGTGTATGCATTAGATCAACACTTTTTCTGAAAAATGCAGCCGTGACACTTAAAGGTCAGCACCAACAGTGTGAATTGTGCTTGGAAACACACTGGAAGCCAGGGAAGATCCTTTAGGATCAATGATATGTGGTCTTGGCGGCTGCTCCCAGTTACTAGTCCAGCTGCCACATTCTGGATTAGTTGCAGTTTTTGGGTCACCTTCAAAGGTAGCACCATGTAGAGCGCATGGCAGTGGTCCAAGCAGGAGATAACCAGAGCATGCACCACTTTAGTGAGACAGTGTGCAGGCTGGTAGGGTCTGCCTGCCACCTGTCCCACAGGGACAGTGCTTCCGTCTTGTCAGGATTCAACCTCAATCTGTTAGCCACCATCTATCCTCAAACCACCTACAGGCACCAACACAGGGCATTCACTGGTTCATCTTCACTGGTTCCAATTTAAAAGAGAAGAGCTGGGTATCATCCACATGCGTGTGAACACCAGCCAAAACTCGCCCAGCGGCTTCATATAGATATTTAAAAGCATGGGGAGAGGACAGAGCCCTGAGGCACCCCACAAGTGAGCACCCAGGGGCCTGAACAGTCATCCCCCCACACCACTTTCTGGAAATGACCCAGGAGGAAGGAGGGGTACCACTGCACAGCAGTGCCCCCAGCTCCCCTAGAGGATTCAGAAGGATAACATGGTCAAAGGTCTCCAAAGCAGAGATCCAGCAGAACCAGGAAAGAGCTTTGCCCTTGGACTCTAGCCTATTGGAGATCATCAACCAGCGCAACCAGCACAGTTTCTGTCGCATGATGAGGCCTGAATCCCAATTGGAAGGATAATGGTGGCAGAAGCTTTTCTGCTCCTTCACCCCCAAAAGCTCCAAGCACAAGACTTTCATAAGCTTTGAAGGGGCTATCGGATACTTGGTGGTCTTTCCTTCAAAAGACAAATATTCTGAATACTTTTTAATTGATGTATGATATAAACAGCACTTCTGTTTTACATATTCCACATTGGAGAGATTTTGATACACAGGTCTGAGTTCATCGCTGCCCCCGAAACTGCTGTGTTAGCAGTACAGCAAGTGTGGACAGTGTGTTTGGGGGTTCAGGGCTGCCTAGACAACAAGACCCCCTTCTCAGCCTGGCTTATATGGTCCCAAGGAAAGCAGAGCAGTACGTTAGGCACCAGCTTGGCTGCAGGAGTGGCTGGAAGGAGGTGTGCAGGACACCATCCAACCCTCTTAGAGACTTTTCTTTTCCTGAAGAAAACCAGGCAGCGAAGGTTTAGGACCACAGTTTTCCTTCTCGAGGACCTCGCTTCCCAGGTTGACGAGCCCCATCTGCCCTTCTCTTTTCTCCACAGCAGGGGCAGAATCTGCCTTCTTGACTGTGGGATTCATTGTTGTTCTCCTCCTCTCCATCCACCAGGGCCTGCCTTCACCTGCAGCAGAATTCCCCAACCCATCAAGGATTTGAAACCCATCAGCTATCCTCACCTGGTTTAGCTGGCTGGTTGAAACCGTTCCTGGGCTTGTGGCCCCTATTCTATCCTGACAGCTTCTGGAAGCCACAGGTGAGAACTGAGTGCAGGTTGGGGACCATTGATGGATAGATTTCCCCATAAGGAGCATGACATGACCCCCACCAAAGGAACTAATGCTCTCCTAACACCCCAAGTCATCGTATAATTATGATATTTGAGACAGAACCGGAATAAATTCGTCTCTAGAAATAACACATCTTCAGGCCATAAATAAATTAATACTACTTATCCAAGGTACTACATATTCCACTAAGTACAGTTTATCTATTTGCCTTGAATATCGCCTTTAAAGTGTCATTTTAGGATAGTTCTGTATCAGAAGACGGGCACGAGATCAGACAGCACATTTTTTAAAAAATCATGCTGCTTTATTAACATTGATTGAGGATTATGAAAGTTGCTAATGAATTACTATCATTTGATGACATTGCAACTTCATTTCCTAAAAATCGGGAAATAGGGTAAGGGGTGAAGGAATGTACGAGACGTTGAAATAGGAGAAGGTGCTAATGGAGATTGATGTGTTCTCTTTCCCTTAGTTCTGGAAACCCAAACAGGATTCCCTTTCATCCCACTCTGAAGAAGGAGATGGAGAAGACAGTCAAAACTCCAGTGAATGGGGCACCTTTCATTTCTTTAGGAATAGGAATGAAAATGTGTGAAATGTGGAATATGCTTCATTGAATGAGCACACATAGTTCACATCAACGACCTCCAACAGGGGAGAAACCATTTAAAGGTATGGAGTGCGGAAAGAGCTTCATTCAGAGTGAACACCTCAATATACATCAACGGACTCACACAGGGGAGAAACCATTTAAATGCCTGGAGTGTAGAAAGAGCTTCAGTACCAGTGGAAACCTTAGAACACATCAACGGATTCACACAGGGGAGAAACCATATAAATGTATGGAGTGTGGAAAGAGCTTCAGTCACAGTGGACACCTCAATATACATCAACGGACTCACACAGGGGAGAAACCATTTAAATGCCTGGAGTGCGGAAAGAGCTTTAGTGAGAATGGAAAACTTAAAACACATCAACGGACTCACACAGGGGAGAAACCATTTAAATGTATGGAGTGTGGAAAGATCTTTAGTAAGAATGGAAACCTTAGAACACATCAACGGACTCACACAGGGGAGAAACCATATACCGTATTTTTCGCTCTATAACACGCAGATTTTTGCTCCTAAAAAGGAAGGGGAAATGTCTGTGCGTGTTATGGAGCGAATGTGTGTCCCTGGAGCCGAAAAATGAGGCAAAAATCAAACCGCGCTTCAGGGAGAAGGGAGCTCCGTGAGACAGGAAGCTGCTTTCCTTCATTCTGCCTCAGGGTCTTACTGCCCACCCTGCTCTGTTTCGTTGCTGTGTTTGCTCAAACGGAACAAAGAGCAGGGAAAGCCCCTCCCCTCCAGGCAAGTAGAGAGGAGAGCAGAGCGTCCAAACAAAGAGCAGGGAAAGCCCCTCCCCTCCAGGCAAGTAGAGAGGAGAGCAGAGCGTCGCTCTATCCTCTCCCTGCTCCGGAGGGAACAATGTTTGTGAAGGGAAGAGAGATTACAGGTTCGGCTTAAAATTCTGATTTGACTTCCTGCTTTTTGTTTTTGGAGACACACAGCATTCAAATATGCTTTCTTCCATTTAAAAGGATGAAATCCTTAAACAGTGTTTTGCCTGTAAATTCATGCGATCTGGAAGATTACAGTGTCTGTACCTCTTAAGGGATGGCAAAGCTTAGGTTTCGCTGCTAAATAGTTCTTAATGCAGTTAAAATGCTTTCTTCTGTCATGCTGGTGGGAGGGAGGGAGAGAGAGAGAGAGCGCACGCTGGCTGGCTTGGGTGGGTGGATGGGGGGAAACTTTTGCCTTCCTTTCCTCACGTTATAGCCCTCTCCTGCATTCTTAGCCTTCTGTGTTTTTCCTTCCCTCCCCACTTAAAATGTGGTTACAAAGCATGGATCCTCAGGATCTTTGCATTGGGTCACCCCAAATTCACCATCAGAGCACACAGCATGTCCATGGCTACAGCCTGCCCCCCCAAAATCACACACCCATTGTTGCCTGGGGTTGCAATGGTGCAAAAACGTGGTTACAAAGCATGGATCCACATGGATCCTCAGGATCTTTGCATTGGGTCAGCCAAAATTCACCATCAGAGCACATAGCATGTCCATGGCTACAGCCTGTCCCCCCCCCCAAAAAAAATCACGCACCCACTGTTGCCTGGGGCTGCAATGGTGCAAAAACGTGGTTACAAAGCATGGATCCACAGGGATTCTCAGGATTTTTGCATTGGGTCACCCCAAATTCACCATCAGATCACATGTCTGTGGCCACAGCATGAAGCACAAAAATGATACGTCCACTGTTTCATTCAGAATATTTTTTCCCTTGTTTTCCTCCTCTAAAAACAATGTGCGTGTTATGGTCAGGTGCGTGTTATAGAGCGAAAAATACGGTAAATGCATGGAGTGCGGAAAGTGCTTCAGTCAGAATGGAGTCCTTAAATTACACCAGCGAATTCACACAGGGGAGAAATCATATAAATGTATGGAATGTGGAAAGAGCTTCAGTCAGAATGGAAACCTTAGAACTCATCAACGGTCTCACACAGGGGAGAAACCATTTAAGTGCGTGAAGTGCAGAAACTGCTTCAGTCGGAATGGAGTCCTTAAATTACATCAGCGGATTCACACAGGAGAGAAACCATTTAAATGTATGGAGTGTGGAAAGAGCTTTAGTGATAATGGAACCCTTAAAAAACATCAACGGACTCACACAGGGGAGAAACCATTTAAATGCATGGAGTGCGGAATGAGCTTTAGTGATAATGGAACCCTTAGAACACATCAGCGGACTCACACGGGGGAGAAACCATTTAAATGCATGGAGTGCGGAAAGTGCTTCGGTCAGAGTGGACACCTCAATATACATCAACGGACTCACACAGGGGAGAAACCATTTGAATGCATGGAATGCGGAAAGAGCTTCAGTCAGAATGGAGACCTTAAATTACATCAGCGGATTCACACAGGAGAGAAACCATTTAAATGTATGGAGTGTGGAAAGAGCTTTAGTGATAATGGAACCCTTAAAAAACATCAACGGACTCACACAGGGGAGAAACCATTTAAATGCATGGAGTGCGGAATGAGCTTTGGTGATAATGGAACACTTAGAACACATCAGCGGACTCACACAGGAGAGAAACCCTTTAAATGCATGGAGTGTGGAAAGAGCTTCAGTCAGAGTGGACACCTTAATATACATCAACGGACTCACACAGGGGAGAAACCATTTAAATGCATGGAATGCGGAAAGGGCTTTAGTTTCAATGCAACCCTTAGAATTTATCAACGGACTCACACAGGGGAGAAACCATTTAAATGCCTGGAGTGCGGAAAGTGCTTCAGTGAGAATGGAGACCTTAGAAAACATCAACGGATTCACACGGGGGAGAAACCATTTAAATGCATGGAGTGCGGAAAGTGCTTCAGTCAGAGTGCTCACTTCAATATACATCAACGGACTCACAGAGGGGAGAAATCATTTAAATGCGTGGAGTGCGGAAAGAGCTTCAGTCAGAATGGAAATCTTAGAAAACATCAGCAGACACACAGGGGAGAAACTGTTTAAATGTATGGACTGTGAAAAGGCGAAAGATTTATACGATCTGAAGAGAAACCGAAAGATTTATACAATCTGAAGAGAAATGACTGGCAGAATCTGAGACCAGGGAGAAGAGTCGGTGGAAGAAGATTGGAAGAAATTTAAAGACTATATACAGAAATATTGCAAAATTAATGAGTGTTAAAATGATGTTGGATTGAAATATAGGGGTTATTAGGTATAATGCTATAAAGGAATTTGAAAAATGGATTATTAATAGGTAAAAATTTTATGTGATATTATTTTAAGATTATAGATTACAGATTAAGTTAAATAAAGAGGGAAAGGATTTGCTGAACTAATAAAATGAATTGGAATACAAAAAAGGGAGGCGTGAGGAGGTCCGGGAAATAAGTAAAAGAAAGTTAAGTAATGGAAAGAATGGATTGTTTTTAAACATTTTTATTTTGTATTTTCTTTTTTCTGTTTTCATTTTGTATAAATTGGAAAATTTTAATAAATATCTCTTAATAAATAAATGAATGAATGAATGAATCAACAGACTCACACAGGGGAGAAACCATTTAAATGTATGGAGTGTGGAAAGAGCTTTAATTTAAATGCAGCCCTTAGAATACATCAACGGACTCACACGGGGGAGAAACCATTTAAATGTCTGGAGTGTGGAAAGAGCTTCAGTCAGAATGGAAATCTTAGAAAACATCAGCAGACACACAGGGGAGAAACTGTTTAAATGTATGGAATGTGGAAGGAGCTCCAGTCAGAGTGGAACCCTTGATTTATGCGAACAAACTCACACAAAGCACAAATCTTATAAATATCAGGAAAGTAGATAGAGGTTCAGTCTTGGTGGAAATTCTAAATCAACCGATTCACGGACAGGAAGTACCTTTGGAGTTGAAACCCCACAAACCATCAACAGACTCAAAGAGGAGAAGCAGTTTAAATGAAAAGATTGCAAAAAGTGCTTTATTTACAATGGAGTGTATAAGGAAAATCCAGAGACTCTCTGATGGAGTACTGTGTCCAGTTCTGGGCACCACAGTTCAAGAAGGACACTGACAAACTGGAACGTGTCCAGAGGAGGGCAACCAAAATAATCAAAGGCCTGGAAACGATGCCTTATGAGGAACGGCTAAGGGAGCTGGCCATATTTAGCCTAGAGAAGAGGAGGTTAAGGGGTGACATGATAGCCATGTTCAAATATATAAAAGGATGTCACATAGAGGAGGGAGAAAGGTTGTTTTCTGCTGCTCCAGAGAAGCAGACACGGAGCAATGGATCCAAACTACAAGAAAGAAGATTCCACCTAAACATTAGGAAGAACTTCCTGACAGTAAGAGCTGTTTGACAGTGGAATTTGCTGCCAAGGAGTGTGGTGGAGTCTCCTCCTTTGGAGGTCTTTAAGCAGAGGCTTGACAGCCATATGTCAGGAGTGCTCTGATGGTGTTTCCTGCTTGGCAGGGGGTTGGACTCGATGGCCCCTGTGGTCTCTTCCAACTCTATGATTCTATGTAAGAACCCATTTAGATGTATGGAGTGTTGGAGGTCTTCCTCTCAGAGTCCACCCTTTTCTTCACAGAAATGAACTCAGGAGGAAATCTGTCTTTAACACATGTTGTGTATGTGAAGTTCTGTTTTTTTATGTGTAAAACTCTATCGTAATAAAATATTGAAGGCAATGTCAAACAATGTGATTATGATCTAAGATGTAAAGTACCTTTTGATAAAGAAGGGGAGAGGGTTTGTATGGATTGTTGGTGGTGAGTGAGGATTAGGGCTGGGCGATATATTGTCCAAACTGGTTTCTAGACCACATCGTGATAACCTTTCAAAAACAATTGATATGGCAACACACCAAGAATCACAGTGTGTGTTTCCAGGATGCTCATTTGCCTGGAAGCTGCCGGCAGAAGCCCTGAATATGCTGAGTTCCTGACTTCCCTCCCAGACGACAGGAAGCGAAAGACACACCTCCATTGCCCTGTGTCCTTCCAGCCTCTTTCCTCCCTTGCTCCCTTCTGCTAGTTTGTGTGCCTGACATAGATATCCTGTGTGCTGTATTTGTTTACTGCTGAAACTGCTGTACTCAAGCATGAAAAATTGGTGCATATGTGTGTGACTGGTTTTTGCACCAAACTCTCTCACCCCCACCACGTGTGATCTCCAAACACTGCTTCTTCACTAGAACCTCTCCCTGTCTCCTACACATTCAGAAGAAAACTTAAAATGCTGTAATTTAATGGGAGATTTCCCCCAAGCCTTATTGCAAGAGGGGGAAGGAGCGGCTGCAGGTACCAGGGAAGTCTCCTGATGGGTCCCATCTTCACTCATGAACCCCATGGGGCAACCCCAGATCTACTGCTTATTCTGGGATTTGGGGATAGTACTTTTCCATAGTCCCAGAAGTTATTAATCTTCCAACCAGTGTGCATATTATTATCATACTTATTTTACTGATGTTGCTGCTGTCATGGACTGGCTGGGTGAAAAGGGGGGGAGGCAGCAGCTGGGGAACCCCCAAGGGAACAAGGCTCGGATCCCGGGTCTCGTATGCACCCTAAGTCTATCAAAACTCCTAGGTCTGTTCAATAAAAGGCTAATTTGGTGTTATTGGGGGGGGGACCCAGGTGCGAGGCTGCTCAGCCCCCCAGCTCATCAGGCAGAGCCCGCGGGTCCCTGCGGAATAAAGGAAGGAGTCCAGCCACCAACCGGAGCAAATAGCTGTAGATCAAAGTTTATTGCTCAACAGGTCCAAAGAGGAATTTTGAACCCCGAGGATGGGGTGACAAGGACTTTTCAAAGTTTCTATCTTATCGCAGCATGCAGTTCGTGGAGCATCATCACTACAACATCGCTACATCAGGAGGTGAAAAAACCTATCTGAGGATGTACAGATTCCAGCGCGCTTTAGTTCTGGGCTGCTTCACCCCTTGCATGAATTTTACCTGGGTGTCGGGGCTGTGTGTGCAAAAGCCAAAGCCCCATTTCCCCCCGTAACACAGGAGTCACAGAGTCGAAGCCGCTGCTCATTGTACACCAGTACCTAAAACACGGACGGATCTAATCTCGTGGCGTGGCGTGCGGTGGGAGGGATTTTGCAATGTAAACATTTTGGGGTGCGAGACCCCAATTTGCGAGTGGATTGCCGGGATCAGCCCCTCCCCCGCTCTCTTGATCCCCAGAAGAAAGAAGGGAGGGGGAAACCTTCCTCTCCCCACCCCCATTCTTCCCCTCCCCTCCCGGCACATCCTTCTCTCACTCCGCCCCCACTACCCCAAATCCCACCCCCATACGTTGCACCTCCTCCTCCTCTTCCTCTTCCTCGCCATCCGACTTCTGTTCTGGGAGGGGGGAGGGGGAAAGAGCCCCCTCCCAAATTGCCTGCTTCTTCCCTCAAGTGGAGCTTCTGCGCCGGATTCGGGCTCTGCGCCGCAACTCTAGGGGCGCGCGCTTTCGGAAAGGGAAGGAGGGGCGGCAGGGAACCCCCCCCCCCGGATGTTGCAGGAAAGGAAAGGAGAATCGGGAGCGAGGACAAAGAGGTAAAGGGGTCGCGGGGGGAGGCGGGAGAAGGATCCAGAGACCCCCGCCAGCTCCCCAAAGCGCCTGTATTGCATCTGGATCCCTGCACGCGTTCTGCGAAGGGGTTTTCCTTGGACCCATAGGAAGCCCACCCAGGGGATCCCAACGAAGCCCCCTCACCCCATTTCCCCGCGCAGGCATCCCTGGGGCGCTGTGGGTTCCGCGCGGAAAGAGGTGGGCCATGAAAGGGTTAACGGGCGTGAGGGACGCTTGGATAGAGACCCCCCTGTCCTCCTCTGCTCGTCTTAGTGGTCCCCTCCGAACGGAGAGACGGGGGGCGCAGGGCGTGGGGTGAGCCACGCCAAGGGGGGCCTCTGGGTGCAGGGGATACTCTGGGACAGAGGGAGGGAGTCGAGGAAGTGGGGAGGGGCGTATCCCTGGGGCAGGGAAGGGCAGCAATTGGGGGGGGGGAGAGAGCTAGGAAGACCAGACTTTGGGGAGACGTCTCCGTGGTGGGGCCTGCAGGGATTCTCTGGAGGGGCCGCCTTGGCTTCTCCCTCCCACCCAAGAACCGGCCACCCCTTCAAGGAGACCAAAGAGGGATCCCTGGAAAGTGGGGGGTTGTGTCCCCCCACCCCTTCCTTCCTGCAATCTCTATCCTCTTCCCACCCATAAGCCCCTGCCCTGCCCAGACTGTTGCACGAATTCATGTATAGGTTGGGGGGGGGGTTGCATCTCCAGCAGATATCATGCACATGCAGCCCACTACCAAAATCAGCACCATCACTTTTGAGACTTTTCTGATTTGTCCCCACAATCATCACAGTTTCTTCCTATCTATTCAAAGGGCCTTTGCTGCACAATACCAAATGTAGGAATTCACTGATAAATGTCTCTATGTACTGGCTCACTGGGGAAACTTCAGAAATTCATCTAGACATGTGCGCTCAGCTACTCAGCAGCCCCTCTGCCTGAGGGATAATCCCTGGCCTCCTGATACCTGAGTGCCAGACAGGTAGCCATTCCAGAAGACAAAAGGGTGTGATTAACTTGGCTGGGAAACAGGTCAGGGAGGACAATGGATTGCTGGCCGGTGGTGGGGTGGGGTGGGGCAAAAGGCAAAGAAAAGAGGCCGACCCCTTTGTCCCAACCCCCTTTTTGTTTTCTTCCAGGATCAGGATCCTCAGGAGCGTGTCCTGGCGGCCAGATTAAGGTAAGTTCTGGCATGATTGGAAGGGGCATGGCCCCACCCACCAGGCTAAGCCATAATTTTATGGCTTTTCTTTCTGGGCAGGGGGCCAGCTAGGCCGTGGGGGTGGCCTTCTTGTTTTTTGTGGCGGCGGGGGGGGGGGCATGGCTCCCCTGACGACGCCATCCAGCCGGCCATTTCCTTTCTTGTTGGGTGTGTGTGTGTGTGCGTAAGTCAGGCCGCATGTTACTCATGTTGTTTTGCACTGCCCCCCCCCCCCGCCTGTTCCGCTCTGGCTACTGACGCACTTCTGCTCCTAGCAGGGAAATGTAAATATCTCTTTTGTTACACTTGATGGGTGTTTGGTGGAGGGCAAGGGGAACCATGGGGCAGGGTCCAGGATGCTCAGATTACTGCCACCAGACCTCCCCTTTCATGATGTAACCGTGATGTATTAGTGATGTAGTTTGGGGGCTGTAACATTGGGATTAGCATCTAATAAAAGTTTGGGTTCTCTTCTGTTCGGGGCTTCCATCTTGTTCCACGTGGTGGCAGGTGGGAGTCCTATCGTGACAGTCTTCAATAAAGACCAAGCCTACTGGCTGCTGTTTTGCTCTGGTATTCCTGGCTGGTGTCCTTGTTTTTTGTCCAGAGGGGCCCTCAGATTTCTCCGTTAACAAGACACAACTTCCTTCCTACAAGCTCCACCCAATTCCCACCCCATAAGCCCCTGACCTGTCCAGATGATGATGATGATGATGATGATGATGATGATGATAATAACAATAATAATAATAATTTATATCCCACCCTCCTAGCCGAAGCTGGCTCAGAGCGGCTAACTACAATAAAAGTAACACAGTTTACATAAAATCACAATCAATTAATTAAAAAGCATTCTAAAATTAATTCATTCTAGTATCAATTCAAAATCAAATTAATGGCAGATACAGCAGTTCTGCCAAGTCAAACCATTAGTCCGCCTGGAGAGGACTGGAAAACCCGGAAAAACCCCGAGAGAAAGTGGGGGGGGGGGGCTTCTCAGAAGTGACTCCTTGTTTCCTCAGTCCCACCCAGGAAGCACCCATAAACCTTTTCCTCTCTCTCAGGTTTCCATCTTAAAGTGTCTCTTCCACTACCTGGTTCATTGAGGATTACTTTTTGTAGGCTCAATAGGCAGTTTCAGAGTGACTGACAAGCTGAGATAGAAGCCATCAGCACCCAATGATAGCCATTGCATGAATCTTCCCAGTCAAAGGACCCATTTTCATGATAGACAGTCCCTGTGGCTGGAGGCTCTACTCACAGGGTGTGCCTATACAGGCCAAAGACTGCCAGTATTAGCACAGGTGAGGTGTGTGACGCCCCCCCCCCCCCAATTTACAATCTTTGTGTGAATGAGAGTTTGTGGGTGGGATTATTGTTTACGGCAACCCTGTTGCTCCCACAAGAGAGCAGCCAGGGGAAAGAACACTCATCCCCCAACACCAATTTCTGGACATGGCTCAGGAGGAAGGAGGGGAACGACTGCATAGCAGGCCCCCAGCTGCCCTAGTGGGTCCAGAAGGATACCATGGTCAAAGGTCTCCAAAGCCGCTGACAGATCCATCAGAACCAGGAAACAGCGCAACCAGGGCAATTTCAGTCCCATGATGAGGCCTGAATCCCAATTGGAAGGATAATGGTGGCAGAAGCTTTCCTGGTCCTGCAACCCAAAAGCTCCAGGCACAAGAATTTCATTAGCTTTGAAGGGGCCATCCGATACTTGGTGGTCTTTTCTTCAAAAGACAAATATTCTGAATACTTTTTAATTGATGTATGATATAAGCAGCAGTTCTGTTTTACATATTCCACATTGGAGAGACTTTGATACAAAGGTCTGAGTTCATCGCTCCCCCTGAAACTGCTGTGTTAGCAGCACTGTGAGCCTGGACAGTGTGTTTGGGGGTCCTGGGCTGCCTAGACAACAAGACCCCCTTCTCAGCCTGGCTTATATGGTCCCAAGGAAAGCAGAGCAGTACTTTTGGCACCAGCTTGGCTGCAGGAGTTGCTGGAAGGAGGTGTGCAGGGCACCATCCAACCGTCTTAGAGAGTCCACTCTGGATTTGTGTAGGTTTTCCTCCACAGCTTTTACTTCTCCTGATGATAACTCAAGAGGCAATGAAGGTTTAGGACCAAAGTTTTCCTTCTCAATGGTCTCCCTTCCCGGGTTGACGATCCCATCTGCCCTTCACTTTCCTCTGCAGAATGGGCAGAATCTGCCTTCTTGACTGTGGGATTCACTGTTGTTCTCATCCTCTCATCCACCAGGGCCTGCCGTCACCGGCAGCAGAATTCCCCAACCCACCAAGGATTTGAGACCCATCAGGTATCCTCACCTGGTTTAGCAGGCCGGTTGAAGCCGTTCCTGGGATTGCGGCCCATTTTGCATGCTGACAGCTTCTGGAAGCCACAGGTGAGAGCTGAGTGCAGGGTGGGGACCAATGGTGGGTGGGGACCAATGGTGGATAAATTACCCCCACCAAAGGTACTACCGCTCCCCTAACACCCCAAGACATCCTATAACTATGATATTTATTTTTAAAATGATATTTATTAATATTTCACAAACAATAAAAACAAAATCCAACATTTAAACGTTTAAACATTTAAACTACAAAAACAAGACAAATAAAAATACACAGTAGAAAAACAGTTGATAAAAGAAAGGTAGAAAGAAAGAAAAAAGTAAAAGATGAAGAGTAAGAAGAGAAAAAGCCACAAAACAAAGCTAAAAATGAATTAATATTTTCAAATCTTATGTTTTCTTCACTAATTTCTTGACCTCACACCTCCCATTTTGTATTCCAGTTCAAATATTAAATTCAGCAAATCCTTACCCTCTAGCATTTTATCCTTACTCCATATATTAACCTATTATTGTAAATATCCATTTCCAATTATCATTCCCTATTTACATTTTCTTAAGCATTTCTTTACCAGTACCACTTATTTTCAATCAGACGTCATTTCAACATTCCTTAATTTTACAGTGCTTCTGCAGGTAATCTTTAAACTTCTTCCAATCTTCCTCCACCGACTCTTCTCCCTGGTCACGGATTCTGCCGGTCATCTCTGCCAATTCCATGTAGTCCATGACCTTCATCTGCCAGTCTTCCAGTGTGGGTAGCTCCTGTGTCTTCCAATATTTCGCGATGAGTAATCTTGCTGCTGCTGTTGCGTACATAAAGAAAGTTCTATCCTTCTTTAACACCAATTGGCCGACAATGCCCAGGAGAAAGGCCTCTGGTTTCTTCAGGAAGGTATACTTAAATACCTTTTTCAATTCATTATATATCATTTCCCAGAAAGCCTTAATCCTTGGGCACGTCCACCAAAGGTGAAAGAATGTACCCTCAGTTTCTTTACACTTCCAACATTTATTATCGGGCAAATGGTAAATTTTTCCAAGCTTGACTGGTGTCATGTACCACCTATAAATCATTTTCATAATATTCTCTCTAAGGGCATTACATGCCGTGAATTTCATACTCGTGGTCCACAACTGTTCCCAGACAGCAAACATAATGTTATGACCAACGTCCTGTGCCCATTTAATCATAGCCGATTTAACCGTTTCATCCTGAGTATTCCATTTTAACAGCAAGTTATACATTCTTGATAGTATCTTAGTATTGGGGTCTAACAATTCTGTTTCCAACTTTGATTTTTCCACCTGGAAGCCAATTTTTTGGTCGAAATTGTATACCTCTCTTATTTGAAAATAATGTAACCAATTTCGCACTCTATCTTTTAGTTTCTCAAAACTCTGCAATTTCAATTTGTCTCCTTCTTGCTCTAAAATCTCCCAATATTTTGGCCACTTGGCCTCCATATTGAGGTTTTTTTTTGAGCTTTTGCCTCCATTGGTGACAACCACCTTGGGGTTTTGTTTTCAAGTAAGTCTTTGTATTGTGTCCAGACATTAAACAATGCTTTCCTGACAATATGGTTCTTAAATGCCTTATGTGCTTTAACCTTGTCATACCACAAGTATGCATGCCACCCAAAAACATTTATTGAAACCTTCTAAATCCAAAATGTCTGTGTTCTCAAGAAGCAGCCAGTCCTTCAGCCAGCAGAAAGCTGCTGATTCATAATAGAGTTTAAGGTCTGGCAGGGCAAATCCCTCTCTTTCTTTTACATCTGCTAATATTTTAAATTTTATTCTGGGTTTCTTGCCCTGCCAGACAAATTTAGAGATGTCTCTCTGCCACTTCTTGAAACAGTCCATTTTACCCAAAATTTGTAACGATTGGAACAAAAAGAGCATTCTTGGCAATACATTCATCTTAATAACAGCAATTTGGCCCAACAAGGAAAGCTTCAAATTTGACCATATTTCTAAATCCTTTTTAACATCTGACCAACATTTTTCATAGTTATCCTTAAATAGGTTCCCATTTTTAGCTGTCATATTGATCCCCAAATATTTCACCTTCTTGACCACTGTTAAACCTATCTCATTCTGAAACCTCTCTCTTTCCATCATTGTTAAGTTTTTCTCAAGAACTTTGGTTTTTGACTTATTCAACTTAAATCCGTCCACATGACCAAACTCCTGGATCAGTTCTATTGCTCTTTTAGTGCTAGATTCTGGCTCCTGTAGTGTCAATACCAAGTCATCTGCAAAGGCTTTCAATTTGTATTGTTTGGCTCCGACCGTTATGCCTTTAATCAAGTGGTCTCTTCTTATCATATTTAACAAAACCTCCAGGACGGAAATAAAGAGTAATGGGGAAATTGGCAACCTTGTTGTGTCCCTTTCTCTATCTTAAATTCCTCTGTCACCACATTGTTAACTATTAATTTTGCCTTTTGTTCTGAATAAATTGCACTTATACCGTTTTCAAACCCTTGGCCGATCCCCATCCCTTGAAGATTTTTCTTCATAAAACTCCAAGAAATATTGTCAAAGGCTTCCTCGGCATCCACAAAAATTAAAACTGCTTTAGTGTTAATGTCCTCTTGCAGCTTTTCCAAAATATTAATTATATTCCTCGTATTATCAGACAAATGTCTGCCCGGAAGAAAGCCAGCTTGGTCTTTGTGTATCACTTCCTTTAATACTTTTTTTAACCTCCTTGCCAAAATATCAGCAAAAATTTTGTAATCCACATTTAACAGGGATATGGGTCGGTAGTTCTTAAGTTGTGTCTTTTCAGACTCTGTTTTTGGTATGAGTGTAATATATGCTTCTTTCCACGACTCTGGCGCCTTTTTCCCCTCCATAATTTCGTTGCAAACCTCCTTTAGTGGTTGGATTATCCAATCCTTCAAAGTTCTATAATATTTTGAGGTTAAGCCATCCGGCCCTGGAGATTTTCCCAACTGCATATTCTGAATCGCACCTTCCACCTCCTGGTCTGTGATTTTATAGTTCAAGATTGTCTTGTTTTCTTGTGAGATTTTTTGTAATCTGTTTGCTTTCAAAAACTGGTCTATATCAAAGTCTTTCTGAGGCCCTTGTGTATATAGTTGTTTGAAATACCTCTGAAAACATTTTCTGATTTCCACTGGGTTCTCAATATTTTCCCCCTCAACTTCCAAATTGGTAATAGTATTGAGTTTTTGTCTTTTCTTCATCTGCCAAGCTAGCAGTTTCCCACATTTATTTGCTGATTCAAAAGTCTTTTGCCTCATTTGTTTAATTTTCCACTCAATTTCCTGGTTCATCATCTTCATATATTGCACTTGGGATAACTTTATTTGTCTCAAAATCTCTTGTGAGTTGGGTTTCGATCTCAGTCTTTTCTCGCCCTCTTTTATTTTATCCAAAAAATTTCTATTTTCACATTCTGGGCTCTCTTCTTTAATGAGTTCTGTTGGATCAGAAATCCCCTCATAACTGCTTTACTTGCATCCCAAATTATTCTTTTTTCCACAGTGGTATTCAAATTTATCTCAAAATAATCTCTCAAAGTTTTTTGGGCCTTCTTAATCACTTCTTGATCTCTAAACAAGGTGTCATTCATCCTCCATCTGAAGGAACCAGTTAATGTTAATCTCATCTCCATTTTCACGGCATTGTGGTCGGAGCACGTCTTTGGGCAGATCTCTACCTTCCTAATCTTGGGTGCCAGTCCTCTAGTTATCCAGATTTGGTCAATTCTTGTCCATGTCTTTTGGGCTTCAGAAAAGAAGGTTCCTTCTCTCCCCAGGGGATTCCTGGTCCTCCAAATGTCAATCAAGTCCATATTGTCAGTCAATTCAAAAAAGGTCTTTGGTAGTCTACCATCTTTAGTAACTACCTGTCTCTGCGACTTGTCCATATTTGTAGATACCACCCCATTCATATCTCCCATCAAGACAATGTTGTAGTCCATATAATCCAGTAAGGTCTCATGCAACTTCTTATAAAATGTAGATTTCCCCTCATTTGGTGCATATACACCTAGTATCAGAAATTTTTCTCCTTGTGTTTGAATTTCAATTGTGATATATCTTCCTTGCTCGTCTTTAAAAACAAATTTCGGTGACAGGCTCTCTTTTGCATAAATGACCACTCCTCGCTTTTTTACTTTGTCCGATGAAATAAATTCTTGGCCCAGTCTCTTGTTAATCAATATTTTCCTATGCAGCCTTGTCACATGTGTTTCCTGTAGACAAATTAGATCCAATTGTTCCTTCTTAAGTATGTGAAAGACTTTTTTCCTTTTCTCCGGGGAATTAAATCCGTGAATGTTCCAGCTTAGTAGTTGTAGAGACATGATGTATCTAGGTTTCCTGTCCTCCGACAGCTCCCAATAGTTCGTCTTCTTCTGGTGGTGGTATCACTTTCTTTGTCTTGTCCACTCCCAAAGGTAGTGATACTATGTCTAATAATCCTGGTGGTAAGGCTGCCGGCAGTCCTTCTACACCTTTTTGCAGATCTTCTTTGTGGTCTCTCAAAATTTTTCCTTCTCCTCCAATGATCTTATTTTAAACTTCTTACCTTTAAAGCTGAAAGATAGGCCTTGAGGGAATTCCCACCTGAAGATGATTCTGTTTCCTCTCAGTAAAGTCACCAGGTCTCCGTAGTTAGTCCTGAGGTCCAAAAGATGTTTCGGAATGTCCTTGAAGATTTCCACTTTTGACTCCTGTATTATCAAAGTGTTCTGGTAGTGTAGGCTTAGTATTTTGTCTCGCTCCTCTTTAGATCGAAGGGTAATCAGACAGTCTCTCACCCTGCCCTTCCTCCCTCCTCTTCCAAGTCTGAAAGCCTTTGTTATTTTAAAATCTTGCTTGTCATCCAATTTCCAAAAGTCCGCAAATTCCTGTGTCAGGAAGTCACACAAGCTATCTTTCTCAAGTTCAGGCACCGCTCTGACCCTCAAGTTGGTCTGTTTTTCTCTCAATTCAATCATAAACAGGAGTTCCTGGTGGACCCCAAGATGTACCTGGTGGTCCCCCAACTGTATGCTTATCGGTATTATCTTTCCTTCTACGGCCTCTACTTTTTCTTTAGCTTCCTGAGCCGTCTTTTGGTTTGATTCTAACTGTTGCGATAATTTTTCGATAGAACCTGTATTTACATTCACTTTCTGGCTCAAATCATTAATGCTTGTAGTATTTTGATCAATTTTGTTTGTGGCCTCAGCCACTTGTTTGCTCAGTTTATCCAAAGTCTCATAAATCTTACTCAAAATAGAGGTGAAACCTTCTTCTGACATCCCTTCCCCTTGTGGTACAGGGGGGCCTGAGGCAGATGCCCTGTGTTGATGCTGTGTTGTACTAGGCTGTTGGTATCTAACTCTGCCTGATCTCATTGTTTTGTCCTCCAGTTTTGTTGGCTTTTCATCCATGGCACTTTATCTGACAGTCAAGGTCACTCCCACAGCTTTACTGTGAGACCTTCTCAGGCTCAGAGTGGAAAATTCCCCAGCCAATGTTACTTTTTCAGTAAGCCTCTAGGGGGACACAGTAACAGTCAATAATGTTGCAACAAAATGGCTAAGTTTCCAAATGCCCCCTTCAGCAGGAGAAGTAACAATTTTAACAGTTTCAGAATGTCTATTTGCAGAGTGTTAACCATCCATTATTACATTGTTAATAAAGAGTGCTGTATTCAATGTAGCCAGATTATTTCAGTCTAGGCAGTCTGTTCCCAGGGATTGAGAGGTGGTCTTGTGTCTCTCCTTTCTCTCTTATATTAAAAGTTGGCACCAAAGGCACTGTCCCTTCTCCCCTCCCTCCCTCTCAGTTCAGGGAAGAGGTTCCTTTAGCTTGATGTCTAATCAGTCTTTCTTCCTAGCGCTCCTCACCCGGTAACCGGCTTGGACGTTCTTTGCTTTGATCTTTTTACAGAACGGAAGGTGGACTTTCTCTTTGCACCTCCCCGCTTCGGTTCCCATTCAGATTAATTTTCTTTAAATTCCTGATCTTAATACTTGATCTACTCACGGGTTGTTGTTTTGACAGCCGAATTGTCAGAGGAAAAAAGGACAGCGCTCTCCAGCAACAGTTGTGCGGCTTCACTCCACGGAAGTAGCGATCGACTCTCAGCGCCACGACACCCCCGTTCCGCTCCGGAGCCCCTCTCGGGGTTCCTTTGCTATGGGGGGGTCCCTTCTGGCACCCGCTGAGTCCCACGGCCGCAGGCTTCCCCCGCCTGCTGTTTTTTTATGGGTCCCCGCTGCGCTGTAGCGGTAAGACCCCAAATTCCATGGAGCTTCTCCCTCCCGATCAGAAGGAGACCGCCATTACCGTTGGCGCCACCTCAGGAAGTCCCACATATAACTATGATATTTAAGATAGATCAGGAATAAATTCATATCTCAAGAAATAACACAACTTCAGGTTGTTAATGAATCAATACCACATATTCAAGGATGAAGTTCCCGCTAAGTACAGTTATCCATTTGCCTTTAATATCCAGCTTTTTCAGTGTCAGATTAGGATAGTCTTGTGTCAGGAGCCGGGCACAAGATGAGGCAGCACCTCATTATCATAAGGAGCAATGGGGGTGGGTGTTTCCATCTGGGATTCCCATGCGCCACCTGCTTTCCTTCTGCTTCTCCTGCTCTCTCCATGCAATGTAAGGCATGTAGACTGAGGTCCATTTCCAAGAACAGGAGCTTCCCTGAGCACCCATTCAGCTGACGCCAAGCACCAAGCCTTGTCACTAGTTCCCTGACTGACCCAGACCACAGTCCCTGGAAAAGACGAAGACCTGAGTCTCACAAAATGGTTTATATGGACCTCCTGAGGCCAATGGAATTGTGCAGGTGATTCATAAAGATCTAGAGGTGGAAACTGGGGTGGATGGAGGATTATGATGCAGAGAATGGGAAATGTCCAAAGGAACGATGAACCAGAGAAAGAGAGAGTCTTTTCATAGACAGAGAGCAGCTGCCTTTCCTTTGAGGAAACAATTGATTTGAAAAGGCTGTATTCCAAGTTCATGCTGCTATATTAACGATGACTAAGGATTATGAAAGGTTGCTGATGCATTACTATCATTTGGTGACATTGCATCTTCGTTTCCTCAAAATAATAATAATAATAATAATAATAATAATAATAATAATTTATTATTTGTACCCCGCCCATCTGGCTGGGTTTCCCCAGCCACTCTGGGCGGCTTCCATAGAAACCAAAAAAACACTAAAATATCATACATTAAAAACTTCCCTGAACAGGGCTGCCTTAAGATGTCTTCTGAATGTCAGGTAGTTGTTTATCGTTTTGACATCTGATGGGAGGGCATTCCACAGGGCGGGTGCCACTACCGAAAAGGCCCTCTGCCTGGTTCCCTGTAGCTTTGCTTCTCGCAATGAGGGAACCGCCAGAAGGCCCTCGGCGCTGGATCTCAGCATCCGGGCAGAACGATGGGGGTGGAGACGCTCCTTCAGGTATACTGGGCCGAGGCCGTTTAGGGCTTTAAAGGTCAACACCAGCACTTTGAATTGTGCTCGGAAACGTACTGGGAGCCAATGTAGGTCTTTCAAGACCGGTGTTATGTGGTCTCAACGGCTGCCCCCAGTCACCAGTCTAGCTGCCGCATTCTGGATTAGCTGTAGTTTCCGAGTCACCTTCAAAGGTAGCCCCACGTAGAGCGCATTGCAGTAGTCCAAGCGGGAGATAACTAGAGCATGCACCACTCTGGCGAGACAGTCCACGGGCAGGTAGGGTCTCAGCCTGCGTACCAGGTGGAGTTGGTAGACAGCTGCCCTGGATACAGAATTAACCTGGCCTCCATGGACAGCTGTGAGTCCAAAATGACTCCCAGGCTACGCACCTGGTCCTTCAGGGGCACAGATACCCAATTCAGGACCAGGGAGTCCTCCACACCAGCCCGCCCCCTGTCCCCCAAGAACAGTACATCTGTCTTGTCAGGATTCAACTTCAATCCATTAGCCGCCATCCATCCTCCAACCGCCTCCAGGCACTCACACAGGACCTTCACTGCCTTCACTGGTTCTGATTTGAAAGAGAGGTAGAGCTGGGTATCATCCGCATACTGATGAACACCCAGCCCAAACCCCCTGATGATCTCTCCCAGCGGCTTCATATAGATGTTAAAAAGCATGGGGGAGAGGACGGAACCCTGAGGCACCCCACAAGTGAGGGCCCAAGGGTCTGAACACTCATCCCCCCACCACTTTCTGAACACGTCCCAGGAGGAAGGAGCGAAACCACTGTATAACAGTGCCGCCAGCTCCCAACCCCTCTTGACGGTCCAGAAGGATGATATGGTCGATTGTATCAAAGGCCGCCGAGAGATCCAGCAGAACTAGGAAACAACTCTCACCTTTGTCCCTAGCTCGCCGGAGATCATCAACCAGTGCGACCAAGGCAGTTTCAGTCCCATGATGAGGCCTGAACCGCGATTGGAAGGGATCCAAATCAAAACTGGGAACATGGGTAGGAGGCAGGGGAATGTAGGAGATGTTGAAATAGGAGAAGGTGGTAATGGCGCTTGCTGTGTTCCCTTCCCCTTTCTTCTCTTCCTTGAAACCCAAACAGGATTTTCTTTCCTCCCACATTGAAGAAGGTGATGGAGAAGACATTCAGAATTCTGAGGGATGGAATACTTTATTTCATTAGGTATAGACATTAAAATGTGTGAAATGTGGAATATGCTTCACTGAATGAGCACACATAGCTCACATCAGCGATCTCAAGAAGGAGAGAAAAGTATGGAGAGTGAGAAAAGTTTCACCGATAGTGAAAAACGTAGAACACATCAGCGGACTCACATGGGCAAGAAAGGATTCCAATGCATGGATTGTGGAAAGAGCTTCAGTCAGAATGGACACTTAAGTTTACATCAGTGGACTCACACAGGGGAGAAGCCATTTAAATGTATGGAATATGGAAAAAGCTTCAGTCAGAGAGGACAACTCAATATACATCAACAGACTCACACAGGGGAAAAACCATTTAAATGTATGGAGTGTGGAAAGTGCTTCAGTCACAATGGAGACCTTAAATTACACCAGCGGACTCATACAGGGGAGAAACCATATAAATGTATGGAGTGTGGAAAGAGCTTCAGCTTAAATGGAAACCTTAGAACACATCAGCGGACTCACACAGGGGAAAAGCCATTTGAATGCCTGGAGTGCGGAAAGTGCTTCAGTCAGAATGGAGACCTTAAATTACACAAGCGGATTCACACAGGGGAGAAACCATATAAATGTATGGAGTGTGGAAAGAGCTTCAGTAAGAGTGGAAACCTCAATATGCATCAACGGACTCACACAGGGGAGAAACCATTTGAATGCCTGGAGTGCGGAAAGTGCTTCAGTCAGAATGGAGATCTTAAATTACACCAGCGGATTCACACAGGGGAGAAACCATATAAATGTATGGAGTGTGGAAAGAGCTTTAGTGATAATGGAACCCTTAGAACACATCAGCGGACTCACACAGGAGAGAAACCCTTTAAATGCATGGAGTGTGGAAAGAGCTTCAGTCAGCGTGGACACCTCAATATACATCAACGGACTCACACAGGGGAGAAACCATTTGAATGCATGGAATGCGGAAAGAGCTTCAGTCAGAATGGATACCTTAGAACACATCAACGGACTCATACAGGGGAGAAACCATATAAATGTATGGAGTGTGGAAACAGCTTTAGTGATAATGGAAGCCTTAGAACACATCAGCGGACTCACACAGGAGAGAAACCATTTAAATGCTTGGAGTGTGGAAAGAGTTTCAGTCAGAGTGGACACCTCAATATACATCAACGGACTCACACAGGGGAGAAACCATATAAATGTATGGAGTGTGGAAACAGCTTTAGTGATAATGGAAAACTTAGAACACATCAGCGGACTCACACAGGGGAAAAGCCATTTGAATGCCTGGAGTGCGGAAAGAGCTTCAGTTTCAATGGAAACCTTAGAACACATCAACGGATTCACACAGGGGAGAAACCATATAAATGTATGGAGTGTGGAAAGAGCTTCAGTAAGAGTGGAAACCTCAATATGCATCAACGGACTCACACAGGGGAGAAACCATTTGAATGCCTGGAGTGCGGAAAGTGCTTCAGTCAGAATGGAGATCTTAAATTACACCAGCGGATTCACACAGGGGAGAAACCATATAAATGTATGGAGTGTGGAAAGAGCTTCAGTACGAGCTGGCAACTCAATAGGCATCAACAGACTCACACAGGGGAGAAACCATATAAATGTATGGAGTGTGGAAACAGCTTTAGTGATAATGGAAACCTTAGAACACATCAGCGGACTCACACAGGAGAGAAACCCTTTAAATGCATGGAGTGTGGAAAGAGCTTCAGTCAGAGTGGACACCTCAATATACATCAACGGACTCACACAGGGGAGAAACCATATAAATGTATGGAGTGTGGAAAGAGCTTCAGTTTAAATGGAAACCTTAGAATACATCAACGGGCTCACACAGGAGAGAAACCATTTAAATGCATGGAGTGTGGAAAGAGTTTTAGTCAGAGTGGACACCTCAATATACATCAACGGACTCACACAGGGGAGAAACCATATAAATGTATGGAGTGTGGAAACAGCTTTAGTGATAATGGAAACCTTAGAACACATCAGCGGACTCACACAGGAGAGAAACCATTTAAATGCATGGAGTGTGGAAAGAACACATCAACGGACTCATACAGGGGAGAAACCATATAAATGTATGGAGTGTGGAAAGAGCTTCAGCTTAAATGGAAATCTTAGAATACATCAACAGACTCACACAGGGGAGAAACCATTTAAATGCATGGAGTGTGGAAAGAGCTTCAGTCATAAGGAACACCTTAATATACCTGAACGGACTCACAGTGGGGATAAACCATTTAAATGCAGGGAGTGCGGAAAGAGCTTCAGTCAGAAAGGAAACCTCAATATACATCAACGGACTCACACAGGGGAGAAACCATTTAAATGCATGGAGTGCGGAAAGAGCTTCAGTCAGAATGGAAACCTCAATATACATCAATGGACTCACACAGGGGAAAAGCCATTTGAATGCCTGGAGTGCGGAAAGTGCTTCAGTCAGAATGGAGACCTTAAATTACACAAGTGGATTCACACAGGGGAGAAACTATATAAATGTATGGAGTGTGGAAAGAGCTTCAGTAAGAGTGGAAACCTCAATATTTATCAACGGACTCACACAGGGGAGAAACCATTTGAATGCCTGGAGTGCGGAAAGTGCTTCAGTCAGAATGGAGATCTTAAATTACACCAGTGGATTCACACAGGGAGAAACCATATAAATGTAAAAAACATCAGCAGACACCCGGGATAAACTGTTTAAATGTATGGACTGTGTAAGGAGCTGCACTCAGAGCGGAAGCCTTGATTTCTGTCAACGAACTCACACAAAAGGCAAACCGTATAAATATCAGGAAAGTAGATACAGGTTCAGTCCTAGTGGAAGTTCTAAATCAACAGACTCATGAACAGGAAGAACTTTAGGAGTTCAAACCCTACAAACCATCAACAAACTCTTAAGAGGAGAAGCAGTAGAAATGAAAAGATTGCAAAAAGTTCTTTATTTACAATGGAGTGTTTAAGGAACATCCAGGGACTTTCACATGGGAGAACCCATTTAGATGTATGGAGAATGGGACATTTTCCTTTCAGTGTCCACTCTTTCTTCACAGCAATGAACTCATCAGGAAATCAGTCTTAAACACATGACGTGTATTTGAAGTGCTTGTGTATATATGTAAAACTGAACAGCAACGAAATTTTGAAGGCAATGTCAAACAATGTGAGTATAATCTAAGAGGTAAAGTACCTTTTGATAGAGAGGATGAATCTGGTTTGCTGGTGGTGAGTGAGGATTAGGGCTGGGCGATATATTAATATCTTGTCCAATACCGGTTTCTAGACCACATCGTGATAACATTTGAAGAACAACTGATATGGCAATACACCGTGAATCACAGTGTGTGTTTCTGGGATGTGCCTGCAAGCAGCGGCAGAAAGCTTTTCTTCGTGAAGTCCCTGCAGATGCTGAGTTGCTGACTTCCCTCCCAGGCAACAGGAAGTGAAACACACACATCCATTGTCAAGGGAGAACGTCTAACTCCGGGAGGCAAGCGGCAAGATTGTTCTCCATGCCTCATTTGGTGCAGCAGGAAATGACTCTGGTGTATCTGGAGAGTCAGGTAGCTGCAGCGCTGACTTTACAGTCAAGTCACGAATACCGTGGCCCAAAATCTAGTTAATGAAGGGTTTGAATATCGATTGTGGGAATTATGCAAGGATTTATTGGGTCCAGTCCACAGCTCAGCTGGAAGTCAGTGGGAAGCAACTGTTGTGGGCTTACGCAAGCGAGAGCTCCTCAAGGAACTGCTTCCCGTCATCGGTCAGAACCTTCATTTGCAACAGCTTTTCACCGAATACCAAGAGCAGCTAGATATCTTGAGGGACAAGTAGCGCCTCTGCAGATCTTTCTCTGGCCTAAGAAAAAAAGAAACCAATTGCAGAAAAGCATTAATAACAGGTGGAAACGGAAGGGGCCATAGTCAGAACGGAATACTCCTGGGAGAGATGCGAAGAAGAACCAGGCCCCGGGGTGTTTTAATGAGCAAAATACTGATGATTATTTGAAAGGAGGTGACAAGAGGAATGTGTGGGGGAAATGGGGATGAACAGAGCATGCTTTTGCACCCCCCCTCCCCATGTGGAATTTGAGCATCGCTACCGTGGCCTGTGGCCGCCATGGAAAAGTTCTGGAGAATGTCCTTCATGGGTCCTTTTGATTCTAGATCTCATAGGGACAAATATCAAAGAGACTACCTGGGGAACCAGTTGGGTTTTGGATATCCCGTGAAAAGCACATTACAAGAAGATAAACTGATTATCTTATTAACCCTCATTCTAGGGTTCTTTGCTAAGGATTTATTGAGGCTCTGTCCTATATTTGGGTTATATAAGAAGAAGCCCCATAAAAGAAAAAGAAAAATTCATAAAATACTTAAGGAATTATGCAGCCAACAGACTCTCTTAACTGTGAATAACAATAAAAATTAAAAAAACAAATATTACAGGCTGTTCTATCACATGGACTATTTTTGTACTAGAATTTGCTAACTTGTAATATGAAATTTTATTTGGCCAATAACCAGAATTCCCCGCCCCCTTTACCCAAATCACCCTGGTTGTAATGAAACGTAACCCATTAATTATGACAGCTATATTGCTGAATAACTGTACCAAAATTAATGTCATCTGGTTTTTAATTTTTAACTATTTGTAAAAGGCATTTGTGGAGGAGGTGGGATGGGGAGGTAGCTGAAAAGGGAGGGGCTGGGCTTTTGGGGGAGGGGTTTTGTAAGTACAGATAATAAATGAACATTGCAATGAACACATCCATTGCCCTGTGTCCTTCCAGCCTCTTTCCTCCCTTGCTCCCTTCTGCCGGTGTGTGTGCCTGACTTAGACATCCTGTGTGCTGTATGATTTTACTGCTGGAACTGGATTTGCTCTCAGGAGCTAAGTTTTGTGCCTCTCTGGGGACCCAGTGAGAGCTGTATGCTTTGAAGGCTCAGTAAAGTATAACTGAAGTCCTGCTGCCTCTGTGTGTGTTATTGACCTCAGTGTGGGACTTGCTCTACATGTGGCCCCTACCCTGCTGCTACGTGCCTCATGCCCTGGAGTTGGTCTACTCAAGCATGCAAGATGGCATGTACCAAACTCTGTCACCCCACCACTGCATGATTTCAAAACACTACTTATTCAACAGAACTTCATCCCTGCTCCCTGCACATTCTGAAAAAAACTTGAAATATTGAAATTGAATGGGAGATTTCCCCCCAAGCCTATTTGCAGGATGGGGAAGAAGGGGCTACAGGTATGAGGGAAGTTTCCTGGGGGGCCCATCTTCACTCATGAACCCCATGGAGCAACCCCAGAGTCATGCTTATTCTGGGGTTTGGAGAAGATAGTACTTTTCCATATTCCCAGAAGTTATTATTCAATCCTGCTGCTAGGGAGTTTTCCTACCAGAGGACCAGAGTGTATATTACTATCATACTGATTTTACTGCTATGGTTGCTTTTGCTGTCATGGACTGGCTGGATGGATGGGGGTGAGGCACCAGCTGGGGAACCCCCAAGGGAAGAAGGCTCAGAGCCTGGGGACTGGTGGTGGGATGGCAATGAGCAGAAAGAGGGAGAAAATGGAGCAGAACGGGAGGGAAGGTGTTGCAAGCTGGAGGAAACGGTTTGGTGAGCAGGAAGAGGCTGGGGCAGAGAGCAGTTCAGGCTCAGAGGGAGGAGAGGAGAGGGCCAGGAGACCCAGAGGAGGCCGGCTACTGAAGCATCCAGGGAGACGACGACTCCTGCGACCAGCTCCCCTCTCCCCTGTTCTCCTAGAGCACACAGAGAAACCCAGTTCAGACCCCATGATTCTGCACATGATATTAAGAGGGTGTTTCCCTGCCCCCCAACATGCATCACTTTAATCTTGTTGACAATGAACTGTATTTTCAGCCCATTCTCCCCGTTTGGAGAGGTCTTTTTGGTGCTCATTGCAATCTCTCTTTGTTTGAACAACTGCCATCAGCAAACTTTGCCTCCTCCCTACTCATTCCCAACTCTAGATCATTTATGAACAAGTTGAAAAGCCACATGTCCCAATACTGATCTATAGGGGACTCCACTTTATGCTTCTCTCCATTCACAGGAGTGTTCGTTTATTAGTACGTGTTCCTCCCTCCCCCCATCCTTCTGTGCTGCGGAGAGAACCCTGCAGAAAAGTTATTGAGTGAATTTCACTTCCCCACACATCCAACACTGCTCAGCATTCAGGGAAATGGAAGAGGAAAGCTGGCCACAATCCAAGAGACTGAGGTCAGCAGAAAGCGAAGCAAAGCCTACTCAAAGGGAAGCCGCTTCAGCTTCCAGTCCGTCTGCTCCCACAATGGCTGAAGAAGAATTGCCATTTGGGAATGGCAGAGCTGAATGGAAGTGGGCGAGGAAGCCCCACAATCGCTCCTGCTGGAGGAATAGGGGCACTGACCCCAATACTCAAAGGTGATGACCTGGTCCTTTAGGGGCACTGTTACGCCATCAGGAACCGGGAGTCCCCCACACCTGCCTCCCTTGCCTGGATTCAACCTCAATCTCTTAGCTGCCATCCATCCTCCAACCACCTTCAGAAAGACACACAGGGAATTCATTGCCTTCACTGGTTCCAGTTTAAAAGAGAGGAAGAGATGGGAGGAGCCTCCCCATTGTCTTTTCCTTCAGAAATCCTGTCTTAAGGGCACATTTAAGATATGAATAGGGTGTGAGGCTGTGACCTGGCACAGGAACTAAATATTCCTCATTACAACAGACTGGCCAGGCTCCCCTGGGAATCCAATCAAGTGACCATTAAACAGGTAACCTGGCAGACAGGAGGTAAACAAACCACTCAGATTTCTGCTGTAAACCGCCCTTTCTGTAATGTAGGTATGATGTATGGGGGGGGTCTGGGGTTACACCCCTTCTGTGAGGTATGTATGATGTATGGAGGGATAGTCTTGAGCTCCAGGGCAGGGAATTTAAAATGTCTATATAAGGCCTTGTGTGCCATTGTTCTGGGTTCCACCTTCCTCCTGCGTGTGGTGAGTGAGGACCCTGTTGCAACAGATCAATAAAGATCAGGCTTACTAGCTGCTTTGCTTTAAACGCTTTAAACGCATTAGGATTCAAGCCACCATCCCGATGGATTTCTGCCTGGGGCATGTGCTGTCCTTGATCGCCTCCTGCCTCCTAAGGGATTATGGCTTATGAATTGGATCCCCCAATTTCAGAGGAGTCATTAGGCGTTGGAACCCAGGAAATCCGTCAAACCATTGACTTGGCGATTATTTGACGTTTCTACAGTTTTCTATACAGTATTGGATAGTCAGAGGAAACAGTCCGGTTCATTGTATCTGCTTCTTCTTCTCCCTGAACCCCTCCTCTTTGTGATGTGTCAATGATGTAGTCATGATGTAGTCTTGGGGGTGTAGCATGGGGGATTAGCAGCTAATAAAAGTTGGGGTCTTGTTTGTTGGGGGCTTCCATCTTGTTCCACCTGGTGGCAGGTTGGAGTCCTGTGGCGACAGTCTTCCATCAAGACCAAGCCGACTGGCTGCTCTTTTGCTCTGCTCTTCCTGGCTGGTCTCCTTGTTTCTTGTCCAAGGGATCCCTCAGATTTCTCCGTTAATACATGGAATCCGCTTCTGGCTCCAATTGTATCGGCTGCTTCTCTGAGCCTCTTTGCTGTTGTGCTTGGAAGGTGCCTGTGTCAATGGTCACTGTCCCGGCCTTAGTCAGAGGCTGTGGTGGGGTCTTGGGGTTTTGGGGGAGTCGTATAACTGTCCCCCTTCCTGGTTTGAAGAGCACCAATACCTAAAGCACGGGCGCACGGCTCGTGGCGTGGGGTGGGCGAGGGAAGGATTTTGCAAAGTAACATTGGGGGGAAACCCCACTTAGTAATTGGATTGCCAGGATCAGCCCCTCCCCCGCTCTCCTGATCTACAGGAGGAAGAGGGGAGAGGAAAAACCTTCCTCCCCGCCCCCGCTCAATTCTTTCCCTCCCCTCCCGGCACATCCTTCCCTCACCCCGCCCCCAAAATCCGAAATCCCCTCCCCAATATGTTGCTCCTTCTCCTCGCCACCTGCCTTTTGTTCCGGGAAGAAGGGAGGGATGAGCCCCCCTCCCAAACTGCCTGTTTCTCCCGGAAGTGGAGCTTCCACTCCGGATTGCTGCTCTGCCCAATAGCTCTAGGGGCGCGCGCTTTCGGAAAGGGGAGGAGGGGCGGCAGGGGAGGATACCTCCCCCCCCCCGTGGATGTTGCAGGAAAGGAAAGGAGCGAGGACAAAGAGGTAAAGGGGTCGCGGGGGGAGGGGAGAGAAGGATCCAGAGACCCCCGCCAGCTCCCCAAAGCGCCTTTCCTGGACCCCACGGGCAGGGCCTGGATCCCTGCACGCGTGCTGCGAAGGGGGCTTTCCCTGGCCCCTTAGGCGCCCTGGCGGGGGCGGTCATGGGGCGCCCACACAGGGATTCCCACGAGGACCCCCTTGCCCCGTTTCCCCCGCACAGGCATCCCTGGGGCCCTGTGGGCTCCGTATGGAAAAGGCAGGCCATGAAAGGCTTAACGGTGGCGAGGGACGCCTGGATAGAGACCCCCGTGTGGCTGGTGTGTGGGGGGCGTCCTCTGGATGGAGAGATGGGGCGCGCAGGTCGAGGGGTGAGCCCCGCCAAGGCGGCCTCTGGGTGCAGGGGAGACTCAGGGAAAGAAGGAGGGGGTCAAGGAAGTCGCGGGGAGCATCCCTGGGGCGGGGAAGGGCAGCATTGGCGTGGGGGGGGGAGAGAGAAAGGAAGACCAGTCTGTAGGGAGAGGTCTTCATCATGGCGGACGCAAGGATTCTCCGGAGGGGCCGCCTTGGCTTCTCCCTTCCACCTAGGAATATGCCACCCCTTCAAGGCGACCAGAGAGGGATCTGTCGAAAGTGGAGGGTCCACTCCCCCCACCCCTCCCTTCCTGCAAGCTCCATCCTCTTCCCACCCCATAAGCCCCTGCCCTGTCCAGACGCAGCGGTTCAAATCCGGAGAGGGCTTGTCCCATTAAACTTTAATTAGTTTAATGGTTAGCAAATGTCCAGTGTGCTTCCGATGCGACAACGTCCCATTACAGCAGAGCTTTTCGCACAGCGGCTCAAGAAGGGCTGGAGAGTCAGCATCTTTTCAATAAAGGAATCTTGGAGCAAGCGGTTTGGAACTCAAATAAAAGGTTTATTTACACAAAAACAAAAAACCCTGGTGAAGAATCACACATATCAGCAAACACGCCCCAAAAGAAAAGAAAGGGGGAAGGGGCGGCAAACACACGAGTGAGTTGACTATTTATACAAACTCACATTCCTGGAAGCCTAACTACCTCCAGCTGCTCAGTGACTAGAGCGTCTTGATTAGAGCTTCTTAACCCTTTAATACCAACACCCCCTCTCGCTCGTAACACTGAGCTGTACCAACCTTAATTCAAATTTAAACCTGAACAGAAACATTTATGAGATTGCGGACTTAAAGCTTTTGTAAAACCGTCTGCGAGATTTTCTTGGCTTGGACAGTACTTTAGTTCAATTAAACCTTGTTTTACACTTTGGCATACATTTTGATAACGGATATCCAAATGTTTTGTGTGTGCCTTGAATTGACCTGATTTAGCTAGTTTAATACAAGGTTGATTGTCTTCCCACACTCTGATAGGTAGGGAACATTCTCCAAACAATTCTTGTACCAGTTGCTTATAAAATTCCAGTTCTCTACATACATCTGATAATGCATTGAACTCAGATTCAGTTGAACTTAAAGCTACAAGTGATTGTTTTCTTGATCTCCAACCAATTAGTGCATTTCCAAATTTTATCGCCATTCCTGACACTGATTTTCTATCTGGTCCAGCATCAGCCCAACTGCTGTCAGCCCAACATTCAAGTTGTGTGCTGCCCTCTGCTGATAGTTTTAAGCGAAACCTTTTGGTAGTTTGGAGATACCTTAAAACTCTTTTTACTCCTTGCCAAGCATGCATTGATGGTTTTTCAGCTTGTCTACACAGCATGTTGACAGCATATGTTATATCGGGCCGAGTCCACTGTGCAATGTGGAGTAGACTGCCTATCGCTGACTGGTAAACCCCGGGATTACAGAACTCTGTCTGTTGCTCAGTTTGAGCATTCTTTGTGTAACTTAACTCCATTGGGGTTTTAACACCAGCACAGTTGTCCATTTTAAACCTTTCCAGCAACTGCTGGATCTTAGCTTCTTGGCTGAGCCAATAGTTCCCATCTTCATCTTGCTGAATTTTAACTCCTAGATAAACAGATACATTGCCTAGTGATTTTATCTGAAACCTTTCTCCAAGCTTTGTGGCAAATTGTTGTGCAAGTTTATCGTCCTTTCCACTGTATAATAAATCGTCAACAAATATCAAGACTGCTTCTTGTTCACATCCCGAGCCTTTTAGATAAAGACACGCATCTGCTGCGCTCTTTCTGAACCCCATGCTCTCTAGAGCATCGTTTAAGCAGGAATTCCAATTACGGGCGGACTGTTTCAACCCATAAATGGATTTGTGTAGGTGCCAGACCTGGTTTGGCTTGTCTCCTTCAAAACCTGGTGGTGGCGTCATATAGACTTCCTCCTGTAAGTCTGCATTTAAATAAGCCACATTGACATCAAAATGAAACAGCTTATTTCCCTTCTTAGCTGAAGAGGCTAAAAGCATTCTTAATGACTCCGATCTTGAAGTAGGGGCATAAATTTGAGAATAGTGAACTCCTTTGCGCTGCGAAAACCCTTTTGCAACTAGTCGGGCTTTATATTGCAACTCCTCAGTAGTTGTGGGCTTTAAACGATATACCCATCGACAACCTACAGCTTGTTGGCCTTTTGGAAGCTCTGTACTTGTAAACACACCAAGAGACTTCATTGAAGCCATCTCTTTTTCCATTGCTTCCTGCCACTTTGCGGCTTCTGAGCTTGGAAGCTCTTGTACCTCTACATAGCTATCTGGCTCACACTGTGCCATATTTACGTATACACTTGTCACCTTAAACCGCTCTGGCGGCTTGCCCTTTGTGGCACGTTTTGACCTGCGCAATTGCTCCTCTTGTGCCCCCTCTGACCGTTGGCTGTCAGAATCTGTCT
Organism: Podarcis bocagei; assembly: GCF_964188305.1. NCBI lineage: Eukaryota > Metazoa > Chordata > Lepidosauria > Squamata > Lacertidae > Podarcis > Podarcis bocagei. Next base: position 5,568,013 of record NC_138135.1, read on the forward strand.
CAGACTTTATGTCTGGACGTGCCTCTAGGGATAAAGACCTCCGTTTAGATACCTCCCTTGGGCTTGGTGTTGCAGGCGACCTGCTTCGCTTTTGCTGTCTGCTAGGCCTAATGACTGGCGATGTTGGAACACTTTTAGATTCTGGCTTTTCTACCTTAGGAGAAGAACCTTGGGCCTGGTCAGAATCTGCAACTGAACCATGTGCACCATCCCCTTCTGGCTCATCACCCTCTGGACTTTCTTTCTCAGCATAAATGCCTAAATCATCTCTCAAAATGTCAGGGTTAGCATGTAAGTGAGTCCATCCGGATTGCTCACAAAATTCAGCGCTCCTACTGAGGACCACTCTTGTAGTATCCCCATCTGGGTTCACGAACCTCCAAGATTTGGCATGTGGTTCGTACCCACAAAAGATGAGTTTCCTAGCCCTTGGACTTCCCTTTTTCCTTAACGCTTTTGGGATAAGTACATAGGCTTGAGATCCAAACACCCGAAAGTAATTAACTTTGGGCTTCTTCCCATATAAAGCAAAATATGGCGTAGTATCAATTACCGAATTATATACTCGGTTCAGAACATGAGTAGCCGTCTGCCAGGCTTCCGCCCAGTAACTTTGAGGAAGTTTAGCATCAAACAACATAGAGTTTGCCAACTCTTGCAGAACCCTGTTTTTACGTTCGGCCACGCCTCCCTCTTGGGGGGAATAAGGTGTAGACAGACGATGCTTAATTCCCTTTTTCTTAAAGAAATTCTGCAACATAGACCCGGTAAATTCTGACCCTCTGTCTGTCTGAAAAGCAAGAACTCTAGTACTGAATTCAAGTTCTACTGCATGAACCCAATTTTTAACTGTTTCTGCAGTATCTGCTTTTGTTTTGAGAGGAAAAAACCATGTAACCTTTGTTTTGTCATCTGAGAGACACAGTGCATACCTCGAACCTCCCATGCTAGCAACAGGCATTGGGCCACATAGGTCCATATGCACAAGTTGGAATACCTTGTCAGATTTCCTATTTGAACTGGGATAGCTGCATCTATGAACCTTCGCCTTTTTGCATGCAGTACAATCCAAATACTTAGTACATTTGTTCAATTTGCACCCTTCTGATAATCCAGGTTGCCTTTTAACATACTGAAAATTAATATGTCCCAAACGGCGATGCCATAAATGAACACAAGAATTATGGGTAGGCGAGTTCACACAACCAGCATGAACCTGTTCAACTTCATCTGGACTTGTCTCAAAATAATATAACCCATTTCTGCATTCCACCTGCAAAAGAGATACATTATTCTTTGAAATAGTGCAAACCCCATTTTCAAACACAGTTTTAAACCCATTTCTATCAAGTTCTGACACAGACAAAATACACCCCTTCATTCCCTTTAGCACGTAGGCATCAATTTCTGTTTGCAAACACTTCAAAAACACTGTGCCTACAGTCTCTAAGGAACGTTTAGTTGAATCTGCCATTGTCACAACTTTAAGGGTTTGCAAATGTCTGCAATTCTGCAAACGGACACTAGATGGCGCCACCAGGTGGTGAGATGCACCACTGTCGATCAACCAGCGTAGATTGCTGCCTTGGCCACGCCCTTGCATCAACGCCATTGCTGAAGCCATGTGCTGTGTGCTGTGGGAGTAGCCACGACCTCCTCCTCTTCTTCGACGTCCCCTGGAACTCCTTGTCTGGTAACTAGGGGCAACGGCCTTGGTGCTATCTTGACCAGGTTCACGTGTACAATTCCTGATCAAATGGGAAGAGGAACCACAGCGAAAACAGTGTCTAGCTGCAAAAGCTTTTACTGTGTTCTCAAACTCAGCATCCCCACTCTTAGGCACAGCATAACTCCCCTTTGAAGACAAACCTCTTTCTCTTTGCCTTTTATCCTGTTCATCAGCAAGTCGAGAAGAAATGTATTCAAGGGTTAATTCAGATGAAGGCATAGCTTCCAAAGTTAAAGCTAGAGTCTCATAGCTTTTATCAAGAGAAGACAACAATATGTATGACTGCTGCTCCATAGAGAAAGGAATGCCCAGCTGTCTTAGTTGATTAAAGGCAGACACCAGTTTGGCAATATGTTCTTTCACACACGCTCCCGGTTGGAGACGTAAATCAAACAAACATCTTGTAGCATGGATCTTGGCCCCCGCAGTATTTCTGGAATTTAACCGCTGCAGAACCGTCCAGACCTCATTCGTGTTCTTTAACTCAGAAACATAAGGCATTTGCTCTGGTCCCACTGCCAAAACTAGTAGACCTTGGGCTTTCCTGTCGCGTTTCTGAGAAACTGCCGCTGCTGCTTTGTCTTCTGCAGACGCGTCTGCAGCTGCCTGTAAAGGCGGTGCTTCAGTACAACTCCACAACTCTTTTGCTTGCAACCAAACCCTTACTCTAGCCTTCCAATCTTGCCAATTTTTCCCATTGAGTCGCGTAAAGGGGACAGTAAAACTTTCCTGGGACTCTGCCATCCTCCCTGGGGCTTAGGAACAATACTCACAGACCTGTAGACCGTCTCCCAGCTGCTGAGGTGGCTCCTCGAGGAATAAGGTGTCTTCCAGCGAGTACAAACTGCGCAGTGCCTCTTTAAAACTTTTCCTAGGCACGTTGCAGGACTCAAGCTGCTTTGAAGGCTTTCGTTGTCGGCAACCGCTTCTGTCTTTGCTCCAGTCCTTGCATAAATCACTCTTAACTGCACTCCTTATCTCCTTCTTGACGTACAAACAACCATAACCTGTCCCATTAAACTTTAATTAGTTTAATGCTAAGCATATGTCTACCAACAGGGCTGCTTTCAGCTGTCTTATAAATGTCAGATAGTTGCCCATTTCCTTGCCCTCTGCCTGCTTCCCTCTAACTTCGCTTCTCACTGGGGGGGGGGGGTGAACCAGCAGAAGACCCTCGAAGGAGGACCTCAGTGTACAGACTGAGCGATGGGGGTGGAGACACTCCTTCAGGTCTACATACCCGAGGCTGTTTAGGGCCTTAGGTTGCAGATTTTGCTCCTCCGCAATGATCTCCAGAGCAAATACGACATACAATTAGCAGAGTAGGAAAAAACGCTCAGAGACAGCAAAAAATTCCTTCAGCAAATAAATTTGTGACTGAAGGCATAACAGGAATCTATGCCTGAAAAATGCAACCACGGCAATTTAATGGTCAGCACCAACATTGCGAATTGTGCTCCGAAATGTACTGGGAGTCAGTGAGGATCCTTTCAGACAGGTGTTATGTTGTCTCAGCTGGTCTCCCATTCTGTTCTCTACCAGCCACATTCTGGATTAGTTGCAGTTTCCGGGTCACCTTCAAAGGTAGCCCTGTCAGCATCACCCTTGAGCCAGTGCCACCGACTGGACTCATCCACTTCAGCCCCGACTGGGCCAGGCGAGCTGGGGTAGCACTTCCAGAGACCTTCTGCACAGGAACAGGTCAAAGTGCTGTGGACTCAAAACTCAGAGTTGTGAGCACCAGATTCATTCCCGAAGACAGTCGTTTCAAAGCAGAGTACAGCAGAGCATAAACCACTCGGAGAACAGCTCTGTAGAATAACAACTTTTATTCTATCTACAACTATCATACAAACTATATACAGAGCTAAATGGAGAAGCTAGACTGCACTGAGTGTCTGCAGCTGCTCTTAGCAGCAACCTTATCTATACAGAGATAACACACTCTCTCTCTAACACTCAGTCTCTCTCTCTTTTGTGAGGCTGGAGCGAAATAAGTGGAGAGCAGAAACCGCCCCCCTCCTTCCTGGAGAATCAGCAGAGAACACCAGCAGATTCTTGGAATGGGAGGGGTGAAATCTCCTCAAGCCCCATGTATCACATGGCAGTAATCCAAGCGGGAGATCACCAGAGCATGCACCACTCTGGGGAGACAGTCTCCAGGCATGGAGGGTCTCAGCTGGCATACCAGATGGAACTGGTAGACAGCTGCCCTGGACACAAAATTGACCTGCGCCTCCATGGACAGCTGTGAGTCCAAAATGACCCCCAGGTTGTGCACCTAGTCCTTTTGGGGCACAGTTACCCCCATCAGGTCTAGGGAGTCTCCCACACCTGCCTGCCCCCTGTCCCCCTGGGACAGTATTTCTTTCTTATCAAGATTCAACCTCAATCTGTTAGCCGCCATCCATCCTCCAACTGCCTCCAGACACTCACACAGGACCTTTACTGGTTCCAATTTAAAAGAGAGGAAGAGCTGGGCATCATCCACATACTGGGGAACACCCAGCCCAAACCCCCTGATGATCTCTCCCAGCGTCTTCATATAGATATTAAAAAGCATGGGGAGAGGACGGAGCCCTGAGGCACCCCACAAGTGAGCTCCCAGGGGCCTGAACACTCATCCCCCAACACCAATTTCTGGACATGGCTCAGGAGGAAGGAGGGAAACCACTGCATAGCAGGGCCCCCAGCTCCCCTAGAGGGTCTAGAAGGATACCATGGTCAAAGGTCTCCAAAGCCGCTGAGAGATCCAGCAGAACCAGGAAAGAGCTTTCCCCTTGGTCTCTAGCCCATTGGAGATCATCAAGCAGCGCAACCAGGGCAGTTTCAGGCCTGAATCCCAATTGGAAGGATAATGGTGGCAGAAGCTTTCCTGGTCCTGCACCTCCAAAAGCTCAAGGCCCAAGACTTTCATTCGCTTTCAAGAGGCCATTGGATTTGTGGTCTTTTCTTCAAAAGACAAATATCCCCATGCTTTTTAATATCTATATGAAGACAAATATTTTGAATACCTTTACAGTGACGTATGATGTAAATAGTGCTTCTGTTTTCCAGAATTCCCCAGCCCACCAAGGATTTGAGACCCATCAGGTATCCTCACCTGGTTTAGCCGGCTGGTTGAAGCCGTTCCTGGGATTGTGGCCCATTTTGAATGCTGACAGCTTCTCTCAGGTGAGAGCTGAGTGCAGGGTGGGGACCAATGGTGGAAAAATTACTCCAGAAGGTGGACTACATTTCCTACACCAAAAGTACTACCGCTCCCCTAACACCCCAAGACATCCTATAATTATGATATTTAAGACAGATCAGGAATAAATTCATATCACAAGAAATAACACTTCAGGCACCACATATTCAAGGTTGACGTTTCCACTAAGTAAGTGGTGCCTCGCAAGACGCAAAGAATCCGTTCCGCGATTCTCTTCGTCTAGCGGTTTTTTCGTCTTGCGAAGCAACCCCATTAGCAGATTAGCGCTATTAACGGTTTAGCGGCTTAGTGGCTATTAATGGCTTAGCGGCTTAGCGGCTTAGAAAAAGGGGGGAAGCGGGGGGGAAATGGCAAGACTCGCAAGACATTTTCGTCTTGCGAAGCAAGCCCATAGGGAAATTCGCCTTGCGAAGCAATTCAAAAATGGAAAACCCTTTCGTTTAGCGGGTTTTCCAACTTGCGAGGCATTCGTCTTGCGGGGCACCACTGTACAGTTATCTCCTCGCCTTGAATATCCTGCTTTTCAGTGCCAGATTATGATAGTCCTCTGTCATAAGGCAAGCACAGGATCAGGCAGCACATCATCATTATAAAGAACCATTGGGGTGGGTGTTTCCGCCTGGGATTCCCATGCGCCATCTGCTTCTCCTGCTCTCTCCATGCAATGCAAGGCATGTAGACAGAGGTCCATCTCCAAGAACAGGAGCTTCCCTGAGCACCCATTCAGCTGACCCCAAGCACCAAGCCTTGTCACTAGTTCTCTGACTGACCCAGGGCAGATGGGGCTGGTCAACCTGGAGGCTTGTTATCAAGTCCCAGAGCTTCTCTGACATTGAATAATATGGTTCTCTGACTGACCCAGACCAAAGTCCCTGGAAAAGATGTAGACCTGGGCCTCCCAAAATGGTCCACATGGACTTCCTGAGGCCATTGGGACTGTGCAGGTGACTGCTGAAGATTTAGAGGTGAAAACGGGTGGTGGTGGATGGAGGATTATGACGCAGAGGATGGGAATTGTCCAAAGGAACAATGAACCAGAGAAAGAGGGCCATGTCATGGACAGAGAGCAGCTGCCTTTCCTGTGAGGAAACAATTGATTTGAGAAGGCTGCATTCCAAGATCATGCTGCTTCATTAATGATGATTGAGGATTATGAAAGTTTGCTGCTGCATTACTATCACTTGACATCATTGCATCTTTATTTCCTCAAAACTGGGAACATGGGTAGGAGGCAGGGGAATGTAGGAGATGTTGAAATAAGAAAAGCTGCTAATGGCATTTGATGTGCTCTCTTTCCATTTGTTCTCTTCCTTGAAACTCAAACAGGATCTCCTTTCCTCCCACTCTGAAGAAGGAGATGGAGAAGACAGTCAGAAGTCCAGGAGATGGGACACCTTTCGTTTCATTAGAAAGAGAAATTAAAATGTGTGAAATGTGGATTATGCTTCATTGAATGCAGCACACATAATTCACATCAATGACCTCCGACAGGGGAGAAACCATTGAAAGGTAAGGACTGTAGAAAGAGTTTCACTGATATTGGAAAACTTAGAATACATCAGCACATTAACATGGGCAAGAAAGGATTCAAATGCATACAGTGTGGGAAGAACTTCAGTCAGAGTGGATCCCTCAATACACATCAACGGATTCACACAGGAGAGAAACCATACAAATGTATGGAGTGTGGAAAGAGCTTTAGTCAGAGTGGACACCTCAATTTACATCACCAGACTCACACAGGGAAGAAACCATTTAAATGTATGGAGTGTGGAAAGAACTTCAGTCGGAGGGGATACTTAACTTTACATCAACGGACTCATACAGGCGAGAAACCATTTAAATGCATGGAATGTGGAAAGAGCTTTAGTTTTAGTGGAAGCTGTAGAAAACATCAACAGATTCACACACGGGAGAAACCATTTAAATGTATGGAGTGCGGAAAGAGCTTTAGTGATAATGCACACCTTAGAAGACATCAACAGACGCACAGAGGGGAGAAACCATTTAAATGCATTGAGTGCGGAAAGAGCTTTAGTGATAATGCACACCTTAGAACACATCAACGGACACACACAGGGGAGAAACCATTTAAATGTATGGAGTGTGGAAAGAGCTTTAGTGAAAATGGAACCCTTAGAAAACATCAACAGACTCACAGAGGGGAGAAACCATTTAAATGCATTGAGTGTGGAAAGAGCTTCGGTTTCAATGCAGAACTTAGAAGACATCAACGAACCCACACAGGGGAGAAACCATTTAAATGTATGGAGTGTGGAAAGAGCTTTAGTGAAAATGGAACCCTTAGAAAACATCAACAGACTCACAGAGGGGAGAAACCATTTAAATGCATTGAGTGTGGAAAGAGCTTCGGTTTCAATGCAGAACTTAGAAGACATCAATGGACTCACAGAGGGGAGAAACCATTTAAATGTATTGAGTGTGGAAAGAGCTTCGGTTTCAATGCAGAACTTAGAAGACATCAACGGACTCATACAGGCGAGAAACCATTTAAATGCATGGAGTGTGGAAAGAGCTTTAGTGATAATGGAACCCTTAGAACACATCAGCGGACTCACACGGGTGAAAAACCATATAAATGTATGGAGTGCGGAAAGAGCTTCAGTCAGAGTGGACACTTCAATATTCATCTACAGACTCACACAGGAGAGAAACCATGTAAATGTATGGAGTGCGGAAAGAGCTTTCGTGATAATGTCAACCTTAGAAGACATCAACAGACTCACACAGGGGAGAAACCATGTAAATGTATGGAGTGCGGAAAGAGCTTTCGTGATAATGGAACCCTTAGAACAAATCAATGGACTCACACAGGGGAAAAACCATTTAATTGCATGGAGTGCGGAAGGAAATTCAGTCAGAGTGGACACCTTAGCAAGCATCAACTGACTCACACAGGAGAGAAACCATATGAATGATTTGTTCTCAGGAGCTATATTTTGTGCCTCACTGTGGTCCCAGTCATAACTGTAGCCTTTGAAAGCTCAGTAAACTATTACTGAAGAAGTCCTGCTGCCTGTGTGTGTCTTTTTGACCTCAGTGTGGCACTTGCTCTACACGTGGCCCCTACCCTGCTGCTACTTACCTCATGCCCTGGAGTTTCTGTACTAAAGCACACAAGATGGTTTTTGCACCAAACTCTGTCACCCCCACCACTACAAACACTTCTTCTTCGACAGAACCTTATCTTGAAATACTGAAATTCAATGGGAGATTTCCCCCCAAAGCCTAAGTTCAAGAGGGGGAATATGGGGCTGCAGGTACCAGGGAAGTCTCCTGCTGGGCCCATCTTCACTCATGAACCCCATGGGTCAACCTGCTTATTCTGGGGTTTGAGGAGCAGTATAAATGAAAAGATTGCAAAAAGTGCTTTATTTACAATGGAGTGTTTAAGGAACATCCAGGGACTTTCCCATGGAAGAACCCATTTAGATGTATGGAGTGCGGGACGTTTTCCTTTCAGTGTCCTCTCTTTCTTCACAGCAATGAACTCAGCAGGAAATCAGTCTTAAACACACAATGTGTATTTGAAGTTCTTGTGTTTATATGTAAAACTGAACAGCAATGAAATATTGAGTGCAATGTCAAACAATGTGAGTATAATCTAAGAGGTAAAGAACCTTTTGATAGAGAGGATGAATCTGGTTTGCTGGTGGTGAGTGAGGATTAGGGCTGGGCGATATATTGATATCTGGTCCAATACTGGTTTCTAGACCACATCTCGATAACCTTTGAAGAACAGCTGATGTGGCAATACACTGTCAATCACAGTGTGTGTTTCTGGGATGTGCCTGCAAGCAGCGGCAGAAAGTTTTCTTCGTGACGTCCCTGCAGATGCTGAGTTGCTGACTTCCCTCCAAGACTACAAGAAGCGAAAGGCACGCCTCCATTGCCCTGTGTCCTTCCAGCCTCTTTCCTCCCTTGCTCCCTTCTGCCGGTGTGTGTGCCTGACTTAGATATCCTGTATGCTGTATAATTTTACCGCTGAAACTGGAGTTGCTCTCAGGAGCTAAGTTTTGTGCCTCACTGGGGACCCAGTGAGAACTGTAGGCTTTGAAAGCTCAGTAAACTATTACTGAAGAAGTCCTGCTGCTTCTGTGTGTGTTTTTAACGTCAGTGTGGGACTTGCTCTACATGTGGCCCCTACCCCACCGATACTTGGCTAAGGCCCTGGAGTTACTGTACTCACGCATGAAAGATGGGTATTTTTGTGTCAGAGTGGTTTTTACACCAAACTCTGTCACCCCCACCACCGCATGATCTCCAAACATTTCTTATTCAACAGAACTTCTTCCCTGCCCCCTGCACGTTCTGAAGAAAACTTAAAATTTAATGGGAGATCCCCCCCCCCCGAAGCCTAACTGGAAGAGGGGGAACGATGGGTTGCAGGTACCAGGAAAGTCTCCTGACAGGCCCATCTTCACTCATGAACCACTTAGGGGAACCCCAGCGCTACTGCTTATTCTGGGGTTTTTGGAGAATAATATTTTTCATGGAACTTTGGAGTGTCAGGCATAGCCCTACTGGCTTCAGCCCAAACGTAGCAGAGTTTTCCTGCACAGCGAGGAAGCTAGTTGCGGCAGTAATGACTAGTCAGCTAGACTCAGAATAACTATTTACAGGATTTATTAAAAAGAAAAAATAAAACCAGCAGAGTTTCTGCATACAAATAAAAGCAAAATAAACCCTCTCTTTCTCTCTCTCATAACCATACACAGCACTTTACTCCTAACACACCTCTAATCAAACTGTGCTAGCAATCCCTAGATAACAGAGTTGAGTGCTGCTCGTTAACCAATCAGAGTGAGTAGTTTCTAGGTCAAGCAGACCTGGGCTTTCTGCCAAGAGTAAATTGACATCAGCTTGAGTTAATTGGTGAAGCTAGAATCTGCAAGTTTCTCACGAGAACCAATTAACAGAAACTGAAACCGAAACTGAACACCCCCTCACAGATTCTGCTGAACAATTAACTCCAAATACACCTATGTAGGAGATTATTTTTCCAGCAAACCTAAACCCTTGCACATTCGCTTGTTCTTTACCTTTGCCAATGGTTTAGTTAACACATCTGCTACATTTTCTTCACTTGACACATAAGTACAGGTGATTACATTGTCTTGTACACAGCAACGTACATTTTGGTATTTTACAGAGATATGTTTGGAACGCGATTTGAAACCCTCTGTTTTACTTAAGGTTATACAAGCTTGATTATCAATGTAAACTTGTACTGGTTCTCCACAATTTACATTTAAATCTGCTAACAAATGCTTGAAATAAATCACCTCGTTGCACAATTCACTCAATGCGGCGTACTCTGATTCCGTTGATGACACACTTACAACGTCTTGCTTGCGTGACTGCCAGCTGATTAAAGCTCCACCGACCATTATGACTAGTCCTGTGACAGATTTTCTATCTGGCAAATTTCCCCAGTCACTATCACAGTAGCAACTCAACATTTCATCCTCTGAAGAATTTAATTGTAACATATAGCCAATTGTCTGTTTGAGATACCTCAGAACTTGTTTTACCCCTTTCCAGGCATTTAGTGTGGGTTTTGAGACCAATCTACTTAATATGCCTACTGCATAGCTAATATCAGGTCTGGACCACTGTGCTAGATACAATAAACTTCCAATTACAGAGTGATATACATCAGGATGTTCAAATTCAGGACTCTCATCTATGTGAAGTGTTTTTATGAAACCTGGATCCATAGGCACCGCTGCCCCTTTGCAATCCTGCATCCTGTATGTAGTCAGTAGTTGTTTAACTTTGTTCTGCTGACTAATTAGACAGCTGCCATCTTGGGCCCAGCACACTTCCAACCCTAGATATGTCCTAACCGGGCCTAAGTCCTTCACTTTGAACTTACTGGACAATTGCTTGGCAAACCTTTTAGTTTGTTTATCTGTTTTACAGGCATACAATACATCATCTACATAAATCAGACAAAATTCTTGATCACTGCCTGTACCACGTACATAAACACAATTGTCAGCTGTACTCTGCTTGAAACCAAATGACACTAAGGCTTCATGGAAACATTTGTTCCAAGATCTTGCAGCCTGTTTGAGACCGTATAGAGCTTTGTTTAATTTTAACACTCTATTGGAACCTGTCTCATAACCAGGCGGTTCGGCTAGATACAGGTCTTCTGATATTGATGCATGTAAATATGCAGTCTGGATGTCAAAATGGTTTAACAGGAGTTTTCTCTTTGCTCCAAGCGTTAAAATCAGCCTTACACTGTCCCCCTTAGCAGTTGGGGAAAAAGTCTCATCATAATCTTTTCCAGGCCTCTGAGAATATCCTTGAGCCACTAAACAAGCTTTGTATTTGTACTCTCCTGTCACCAGAGGTTTAAGTTTGTACACCCACCTGCAGCCTACAATCTTTGCCCCCTCAGGCGCTGCTACTGGTGTAAAAACCTTGTGCTCATTCAGAGAGGACATCTCTTCTTCCATTGCCTGTTTCCAGCGCTCTGCCTCCTCTTTTGGTAACTTTAACACCTCCTGAAAACTCTTGGGTTCTGCACTTACACTAAACACATTTGCAGTATCAGGAGAAAAACGCACCGGAGGCACTCCTTTGTTTTGTCTTTTAGATCTTCTGGGAGAAAATTTTTCTTCTGACCCACTTTCCTCCTCAGAACTACGACCTCTCTTTTGTTGCTTAGCAACTGGTCTCTCACTTTCTTGAGAGCTCTTATCTGAACTTTCCTCCCCCTCAGACTCTGATTCTCTATGTTTACCTTCAGAGTCATGAAGCTCCTGGGAAGGTTCAAACCAAACCTCAGTATTGGCATGTAGTCTCTCCCAGCCACTATGTTCACAAAAACTGGCATTCCTGGAGATCACAATGCCATTTGTCCCTTCAGCAAAACGGAAACCTTTTCCCAGCTCCTGGTAACCCACAAACACTAACTGTTTGGTCTTAGGATCTCCCTTCTTCCTCATTTGTTTCGGAATTAATACCCAGGCTTTTGATCCAAACACATGCAAATGGTCAATTTTAGGTTTTTTTCTGAAACAATTTAAAGTACGGAGTTGTACCTATTGTTTGATGAAAGAGCCTGTTTTGGAGATAACACGCGGTGAGCATGCTCTCCCCCCAATAAGACATGGGCAAATCAGCATCTTCAAGCATGGCAAACATCATATCTTGTAAAGATCTGTTTTTTCGCTCCGCAACGCCATTTTCCTCTGGGGGAAAAACGTTCGTTTTTCTATGCCCAATGCCACGCTTTTGTAACCAATCTTTAAAGGCATTTGACATAAATTCGCCACCTCTGTCCGTCTGAATCCTTTTGAGCTTAATGGACAGAAATCTTTCCACAGATGCCACCCAGCCTTTAAACTTAGTGAACACGTCACCCTTATTTTTCATGGGAAAAACCCAAGAATAACGCGTGGCGTCATCCACAATTGTTAGTGAAAAGCGCGATCCACCCCTGCTTACAGCAAATGGACCAATTACGTCCATGTGAACCAGCTGTAGCGGTGACTCACTAACTCTGTCACTTCTGGGGTAAGAGACTCTGTGGGTTTTAACCTTTTTACAGACATTACAATCAAGGTACTTGTTACAATTCTTTAAATTACCCCCATCAGCCAATTCAGACATTTTTAGTACACTTTTCCAGCAAGCATGCCCCATTTTCCTATGCAATAAGTGCACACAGTTGTCATGTATAGCTTTGTTATTCACTGCAGGCTGAGATTTACTGACTACTGCTGCAACTTGAGATCCTGCTTTAAGCCAAAACAAGCCTCCCTCTGACTTAGCAGTGCCTAAAATCTCACCAGCCTTCTTAATAATGCAACTGTCTCCTTCAAAATACACTTTAAACCCAGCTTTTAGCAAACAATCTACAGACATCAAATTGCTCCTTAATGACGGCACACAAAGTACATTTTGCAGGCATTCACGAAGACAAGGAACAAAAACTGCACCCCCCGAAATTACTTCAGAAGTACTTCCGTCTGCTAGAGCCACCTGGCTGCGCTGTGCTGAGTTCTTGGAAACAAACAATTCATCTGAATTCACGATGTGGCGAGACGCTCCCGAATCGACCACCCAGACAGCTTGTTTCTCATCAGCAATCTTGACCTCGCCGGTCACCAGCTGAGCCGACTGTTTTCGTTTGAAGAAGTTCTTTTTCCGCTGCTGCTGCTGATCTCGTCTCTGCTCCTGCACCGGCAACTGAGACTTGACCAACTCCGGACATTGTCGTTTTAGATGCGCTGAAGACCCACATCGGAAACAACGCCTAACAGCAAACGCTGACTCCTCACCGGTACGCTGCTCTCGCTTCACCTCTGGCACGGCATGAGAACTCCTTCCAAATCGCCCACCTGTAGAAGCCTCTGCAGCCACCGACCTTTCTTGCCTCTTCTGCCATTCTTCAATCAAACGCCCAGTAACGTAACTGACTGATAAATCACGCTCCTGCATGCCTTCTAGAGACAAAACTAAATTATCCCAGCTTTCCGGGAGAGAACTCAAAATAATAGCCACCTTCTCCTGCTGGTCTAATGCACAGTCTCTTTCCTGTAGCGCAGAAAACTTTAACTGTAAACTGTGTAGGTGTTCCTGCATTGTAACCCCAGGCTGTAACATTGCCTTGTACAATGCCTTGCGAATGAACAGCTTGGAAACCACTGTCTCACGCACATGGAGTTCTTTAAGTGCTTGCCACACACCTCTAGCTGTCTTGATTCCCCTCACATACGGCAACTGGGAATCTTCCAGCCCCAAGACAATTGTGGCCCTTGCTCTTTGGTCGTTATCGAGGTCTTCATCATCAGGCTTCGTAGGAAACTTACTCACCACTTGCCAGAGACGATCCCTCTGCAGCACTGCCTGCATGCGTTCCGACCACAGCAAGTAATTGGAGTCATTCAGACGCTCAAAAGCCATCTGAACTGGTTGTGAGGCCATCTTGAGAGCGATGTCCCTGGAACCCGGAACCAGCTACTCACGACCACCGAGAGAGAAAACAGGAACCACAGCACCCAGCACTCACACGCTGCAGCTGTTGTCCTTGTGTCCGCTGCGTCACCAGCTCACCACGGTCAGGAACCAGCCAGGAACAACAACCTCTGGAACTACTGGAACCAACGCCGTTGATGCTGACACCACCGCAACTCAGGCTGGCAGCACAATGCCCATAACCTCATGGAACTTTGGAGTGTCAGGCATAGCCCTACTGGCTTTAGCCCAAACGTAGCAGAGTTTTCCTGCACAGCGAGGAAGCTAGTTGCGGCAGTAATGACTAGTCAGCTAGACTCAGAATAACTATTTACAGGATTTATTAAAAAGAAAAAATAAAACCAGCAGAGTTTCTGCATACAAATAAAAGCAAAATAAACCCTCTCTTTCTCTCTCTCATAACCATACACAGCACTTTACTCCTAACACACCTCTAATCAAACTGTGCTAGCAATCCCTAGATAACAGAGTTGAGTGCTGCTCGTTAACCAATCAGAGTGAGTAGTTTCTAGGTCAAGCAGACCTGGGCTTTCTGCCAAGAGTAAATTGACATCAGCTTGAGTTAATTGGTGAAGCTAGAATCTGCAAGTTTCTCACGAGAACCAATTAACAGAAACTGAAACCGAAACTGAACAATTTTTCCATAGTCCCAGAAGTTATTAGTCAATCATGCTGCTACCAGAGGACCACAGCGCATATTACTATCCTACTGATTTAACTGTTGCTGCTGCTTTTGGACTGGCTGTGTTCAGGGGGCGGGGGAGACACCAGTCTGGGGGACCCACAAGGGAAGAAGGCTCAGATCCTGGGGACTGGTGGTGGGATGGCGATCAGCAGATAGAGGAAGAAAATGGAGCAGAATGGGAGGGGAGGTGTTGCAAGCTGAGGAGGAAACAGGGTTTGGTGAGCAGGAAGAGGCTGGGACAGAGAGCGGTTCATGCTCAGAGGGAGGAGAGGAGGGGGCCAGGAGACCATCAGAGGAGGCCATCAGCTGAAGCATCCAGGGAGACTCCCCCTCCTGCTGCGACCAGCTCCCCTCTCCCCTGGTCTCCTAGAGCACACAGAGAAATCCAGTTCATACCCATGAGCCTATACATTATATTAATGGGTGCAGGGTTTTTTGCATCACTTTATGATGCTGTATTTTCTGCCCATTCACCCCATTTGGAGAGGTCCTTTGGAGCTCCTTGCATCTCTCTTTGTTTGAGCAACCCTGGACAATTTATATCGACTTTTAAAACCTCCCCCCCTTCACCCAGAATACTTTTCGAGTAGCATCTTCACTAGTATGTATCAAAGGGTTACACAAGTGCAACAGTTGGTCCCTCTATCAGATACATCTCTGGACACCTCTCCAGTAACCATCACCTAAAGATCAAGAAAACTATCGACACAATACAGTAGTACCTCGGGTTAAGTACTTAATTCATTCCTCAGGTCTGTTCTTAACCTGAAACTGTTCTTAACCTGAGGTACCACTTTAGCTAATGGGGCCTCCCGCTGCTGCTGTGCCACCGCCGCACGATTTCTGTTCTCATCCTGAAGCATAGTTCTTACCCCGAGGTACTATTTCTGGGTTAGCAGAGTCTGTAACCTGAAGCGTCTGTAACCCGAGGTGCCACTGTAATAATAATATTAATAATAATAATAATAATAATAATAATAATAATAATAATAAAAATAAAATATATTTATATCCCACCCTCTCCAGCCAAAGCCGGGCTCAGAGCGGCTAACAACAGTAAAAGTAACACAGTTTACATAAAATTACAATCAATTAATTGAAATACATTCTAAAATCAATTCATAATCAAATTACATCCTTGCCCTCAGGGCTTCTCCTGAGCTGGGCTTTCAGAACACCTGTGTTAACGGAGGAATCCGAGGGCTCCCTTGGACAAAAAAGACGCCAACCAGGACAATTTGGAGCAAAACAGCAGCCTGTAGGCTTGGCCTTTATTGGAAACTGTCGCGACAGGACTCCCACCCACCACAATGTGAAGCAAAATGGAAGTCCCGAACAAAAGAAGACCCCAACTTTTATTAGCTACTAAACCCCCAAGCTACACCCCGGGAACTACATTACAACTACATCATGACTACATCATTGACACATCACAAACAGGAGGGGTTGAGGGAGGGGTTGTGGAAGTAACCTGAGTATCTTGACACCTTGCTGGTTCCTCTTTCCCCCTCCCCATGAGTCTCTTCCAGAAGACAAAGGGGAGCTGACAGTTTCCTGTCCCCAGAGGGGAGATCTGATCATTGTCCTTTGTTCCAATCCATGTTGAATCCACTCTCATATGCAAGTCCGTTGTGTCCTTGATGGTCTTCTGTCTGGGACCATCAAGGTTGCCATGCCAACTGGGCAGGGCTCCTGTGGATGTGCTGGTATGCTGAAGGCATTATGGCTGCCCTGTATCAGACCTTCCCCATTTTGTAGTCCTTCCTTCATGGAGTAAGAAGAAGTGCAATGGTGCAGATCCGATGTATGGTTGATTTTCTATGAATTTATAACAGAAGCATAGCGTATGTAGTGTGTGAGTGTCTGTGTGTGTGTCAAGTTTGTACAAACTAAATGATTGGGGGAGGGGGGGTTTCCTGCGACACCTGGCTTGGTCAACTGCCTCTGTGGAAGTCTGTTGTCGCCCCTTGGTCACTCGCTGGGTGGGGCGAAGTGTACGTGCTCTCACGCTCAGGGGATTTTGGCAGGAGGCCCTCTTCTCACTGCCTACGTGGCTATCCGCTTCCAGGGTCATGGAGGAGGGTGAAGCCTAAATTTACTTTTTCTTAAGAGTGAAAATGGCGTTGGAATGGGAAGAATCGGTTAAAGTATGGATTCTATATGAATTAACAAATTTAGGTATCATTCCCTGAGCTGTCAAGTTGAAAGGATACATTCAGACACAATCTTTGTAACTTTAGGCAATCAAAACCAAAATGGCTTTAATATACCCATAGTTTGAGCAGCAGGAAGGTGCTCAGAAAATCGTGCAAAGGCTGAGCTGAAAGGCTGGTTTGGAGGCAGATTCAGCCGTCTACGGATTCCCCCATTGGCTAGCTGTCAAAACAAAGCGCTCTTGATTGGTGAGCTTCAGTTATTCATAAATCTCATTCATAAAACACAAAGTCCGTAAATCCCATCCATAATATGCAGAGACCGTGTTTTCCTGTATTCATAAGATGTGTGAGTCGTGCTTTTGCGACTGAGGGGAGAGGGGTTTGGGGTTCCTCGTCCCAGGGGTTAATGTCAGATGGTAACCCCCTCCCCTGTAATTTCCGTAACACCAGGAAGGAATTCCCCCCTCACCCTTGTCACATGCAGCTGGGCTCACTTGCCAGAGCCACCTGGAGGGCTTGACTACAATTCCCATCATCCCTGACCACTGGTCCTGCTAGCTAGGGGTGATGGGAGCTGTAGTCCAAAAACAGCTGGAGACCCAAATTTGGGAAACCCTGTTCTCCCTGAAGGACAAAGGAGGGTTCACTTGCACCAGAACGTCAGGTGAGCCCTGCAGGATCAGGCCCAAGGGGCCCCTGTCCTCCCAGGGGCCTCTTCTGGGAAGCCCACCGGCAGCACTTGAGCCCCAGAGAAGGGGGGAGGCGCATTTCTTCTAGGGACACATTTCTGGGGTCCCCACGGTGCCCCCCAGCCTGGCTCCACTCTGCCAGGGCAGCTGTGTTTTGTTTCGCTGCAGGTGAGCCTGCCCCGTGCAATGTGGGGCTCTTATTAGGAATTTGAGGGGGGCCGGGGGACTAGGGCTTCCCTGCACTTGCAAAGGACCAGTAGAAGCAGAGGGGAGGCAGGCAGCAGGAGGGCGATGGGGAGGAACCAGCGAGAAGGAGCTTCTGGAGCCTGGGCAGCCCCCTCCCCGCCTGCTCCCTGAAGGTGTCCCGAGCCCCTCCCCTTTCCATTTAAAGGATTGGGGGACCTCAGCATCCCGGGGTTGCTTTGCTCGGGGGGGGGGGAGGGGGTCCTATTTTGTTTGCTGAGGGCAGGAGTCACAATCCTGTCACATTGTGTTGTGTCTGGCTCTTAGGTAAGGGGGTGAGGCTCAGGTGGGAAAGAGTTGAGAAGGAAAATATCCCGGGGTGCGGATTTACTCCGCTGCCCAGCTCCTCAGGGTGCCACTCCCCGGGTGTCCCTCCGGTCAGCAAAAGAAGGAGCCTCCAGCCAAGTTAAAGAAGCAAAGGGCGGTCAGTTGACCTGATCTTTATTTGTTGCAACAAGGTTCAAACACACCAAGAGTAGGAACCCTGAGAAGATGGTTGCATGGATTTTTAAGACCTCTCCCCATTTCCCACAATACATTTCCCAATACATTTTCTTTGATGCATCACAGATTTGTCCCAAAGTAGGAGTCTTTGGCTTTCAGAAACATGGACCCGCCACCCACCCCTGTCAACAACCCCAGCTTCCCACACCTTTTAACTACCCTCTTCCAATAAGAACCATAATAGTATTTACAGATCCCCCCAGCTGCAAGGCTGTCCTGTGCTTCTTCTTTGGAAGTATCAGGATCCTCCTCCTCCTCCTCCTCCAATCCGGCTTCTGTTCCGGGAATAAGGGGGGGGGGTGAGCCTCCTCCCAAACTGCTGCTTCTCCCGGAAGTGGAGCTTCGACGCCGGATTGCCGCTCAGCGCCATAGCTCTAGGGGCGCGCCCTTTCGGAAAGGGGAGGAGGGGCGGCAGGGGACCCCCCCCCCCAAACAAAACATCGATGTTGCAGGAAAGGAAATGAGAATCGGGATCGAGGACAAAGAGGTAAAGGGGTCGCGGCGGGGGCGGGGGGGAGATGGGAGGGGAGGGGAGAGAAGGAGCCAGAGAGGGACTCCGCGCCATCTCCCCAAAGCGCCTTCCGTGCCCCCCCCCCCGGCAGGGCCTGGATCCCTGAACGTGCGCTGCGAAGGGGGCTTTCCTCGGCAGGGGAGGACATGGGGCGCCCACCCACGGGGTCCCACGAGGACTCCCCGGCCCCGTTTCCCCCGCGCAGGCATCCCTGGGGCCCTGTGCGCTCCGCGCGGAGAGAGGCAGACCATGAAAGGGTTAACGGGCACGAAAGACGCCTAGATAGAGACCCCCCTGTGCCTCCCCATCTCGTCTTGCGGGGCCCCTCCGGGTGGAGAGATGGGTCGCGCATGGCGAGGGGTGAGCCGCGCCAAGGGGGCCTCTGGGTGCAGGGGAGACTCCGGGAGAGAGGGAGGGGGCCAAGGGTGGGGGGAGCCGGGGGGAGGAGGGAGGGGAGCATCCCCGGGGTAAGGAAGCGCAGCATTGGCGGGGTTGGGGGGAGGAGACCAGTCTGTAGGGAGACGTCTCCATCGTGCGCCCACGAGGAATCTCCGGAGGGGCCGCCTTGGCTTCTCCCTCCCACCCAAGAATCGACCACCCCCCTTCAAGGCAACCAGAGAGGGATCCCTGGAAAGTGGGGGGTCCTGTCCCCCCCCCCCACCCCTTCCTTCCTGCAAGCTCCATCCTCTTCCCACCCCATAAGCTCCTGCCCTGTCCAGACACAGCGATTTTGCTCAGTCCAACCATTGTTCACCCTGGAGAGGAGAAGAAAGAGGAAGAGAGGAGGGGAGGGGACAGGCCTTCTCAGAAGCGGCTCTTTGTTTCTGCAATCCCACCCAGGAAGCAGCCAGAAACCTTTTCCTCTCTCTCAGGCTTCCATCTTCAAGTGTCTTTTCCACTGCATGGTTTATTGAGGATGAGAATAATGTACACCTGTCATCAGAAACAGGGGTGCAGAACCTATTTAATTGATCTCAGGATTGATATAGAAGGTGCACCTAAAAGGCATTTCTGTTCCTCTTACTTTTTATAGGCAATGTCAGAGTGACCCGACAAGCTGAGATACTTCCCAGTCAAAGGACCCATTTTCATGATAGACAGTGCTTGTTGCTGGAGGCTCTACAGACAGGGTGTGCCTATGCAAGCCAAAGACTTCCAGTATTAGCACAGGTGAGCTATGTGACCTTCCCAAATTTACAGACTGTATGTGAATGAGAGTGTGTGGGTGGGATTATTGTTTACGGCAACCCTGTGATTTTCTCCACCCAAAACATTTCATGACCTGATATTACACTACAAATTTCAAAATAAATTCAAAAAAATCACAAGATAATACAAATGATTGTAGTATTTATACCCTGCCCATCTGGTTGGGTTTCAAGTACACATAAAAGACAGTAAAACATCAAACATTAAAAACCTCCTAATACAGGTCTCCCTTCAACTGTCTTCTAAATGTCAGGTAGTTGTTCATTTCCTTGACCTCTGAAGGGAGGGTACCAGCAGAAAACCCTCAGAGGAGAACCTCAGTGTTCAGAGTGAAGGATGGGGCTGGAGACACTCCTTCAGGTCTACAGGGCCGAGGCTGTTTAGGGCTCTAGGTCGCAGAACTTGCTCCTTCATAACGATCTCCTAGACTGACCATATAGTTAGGAGAGTAGGAAAAAACGCTCAGATCAGGAATAAATTCATATCTCAAGAAATAACACAACTTCAGGTTGTTAATGAAACTGTACTACATATTAAAGGATGATGTTTCCACTAAGTACAGTTTTTTTAAAAATAAATTTTATTGATTTTCATCCAGTGTCAGGGCTGCCTCAGGTCTCAGCTCACAAAAGACCAACGCCAGGTTCTTCTTATATACAAGGATGTTTATTGCAGTTCATTATTGGTTCCACAACCGAGGCGCGCAGCCCCGCGTCTCTTAGCCTAGACGTTTTAAGTCCCCTCTGATTCGGTCCCGCCCCTACACCAGCTTAAGAGGCTTGTGCCAGTCCACCTCTTCCTGTCTTTCCTTTTCCGCAGGGTCTTTCTGCCCCCCTGGGTTCCTTCCCTCCTGCTCTCTCCTGAAGCGGATTCCTCAGATGCCTGTTCCCCCCTCCTTCGTGCTTTGGGGCCAGGCTCCTCCTCCGGGCTCTCTCCATTTCCGCGCGCCTCCACATTTGAACTTGGCACGCGTTCGCTACCCCTGACCTTCCTCTTGACACTTACACTACTCCCTGTACTACTCTCCGCCTCTTCCGGCAGGACGTCCTGCCCCGATCTCCTTCCCCTGTCTCCTTCCTGCTCCGCTCCGTGTGTCACACTGGGAACTCCACTCTCTTCACTTCGTTCCTGCTGGGAAGCCGGCCCCGATCTCCCACTCCCACTCGGGGTTTCCCTGCTGCTTCCCTGCTCCTGGCAGGTCCCCCCTGTGACCCCCCTTGGCCTGACTAGGGGCGCCCCCTTCTGGGAATCCTCCGATTCACTTGAGAGACTCATGGAAGACCTCAAGTCATTGTCATCCTCTTCCTCACTGTCCTGGGATTCTTCCCCATCGCTCTCCGTCTCCTCCCTCCCCTGTGCCTCTGTCTCTGAACCCCTGACATCCAGTTATACATTTTGTCCCGAATACAACAAATTATGCCTGTTTTGAACTTCCTTCAGCGTCTCTGACAGTCATCCATAATTATACCTTTAATACGCATTCCCTTTTTTCATATTGCCATTGTTCCTCCTTACTCCCATTATTTTTAATAAACAATACTTATTTGTTTTTTTTACAGTGCCTCTTGAAATCCCACTAACGTTGTATTTATACCACATATGTTTTTCAGATAATCTACCAATTTTCCCCAGTCCTCGATGAGCTTTTGGTCTTCAGTATATCTGATTTTCCCAGTTAATTTGTCCAATTCCGCATAGTCTATCAATTTTAATCTCCATTCTTCTATCGTCGGTATCTCCTCTTGGTTCCACTTCTGGGCCAACAGGATTCTGGCTGCCGTTACAGCATATTGGAAAAGCTTATAGTCCTTTCTTCTTATGTCCTTTCCTGCAATACCTAAAAGAAAAGCTTCTGGTTTTTTTTACAAAAGTATATCTTAACATTTTTTTCATCTCATTGTATATCATTTCCCAGAAACTTTTTACCTTCTTACACTCCCACCACTGATGGAAGAACGTCCCTTCTTTATCTTTGCATTTCCAACATTTGTTATCAACCTTATACATCTTTGCTAGTTTTACAGGAGTCATATACCATCTATAAAACATTTTCATTACATTCTCTTTCAATAGCGTACATGCCGTAAATTTTATATTCTCTTTCCACAATTTTTCCCATTCCTCAAATTGAATGTTATACCCAAAATCCTTTGCCCACTGTATCATCACCGATTTAACCTCTTCATCCTTAGTATGCCATTCCAGCAATATCTTATACATTTTTGACAGAGTTTTATACTCATTGTTTATTATGTCTTTTTGGAAACTTGATTCCTTTTCTGAAAAACCTTTTTCCTTCAGATCTTTTTTAATTATTTCATTTACTTGACGATAATGCAGCCAATCATATATATACTCTTTAACTTGTTCATATGGCTTAACTTTCCATTTCCCTCCTTCGTTAATCACCAATGCACCACATGTACCCCATTTTTTCCTCATATTAATTTTCTTAACACTCATTGCCTCCAACGGAGACAACCAGTGCGGGGCTTTTGGTTCCAGTATATTTTTATATCTTTCCCACACTTCTATTAAAGAACCCCTGAAGATGTGATTTCCAAATCCTTTGTGAACCTTCTTTTTATCACACCATAAATACGCGTGCCATCCAAATCTGTTATCAAAACCTTCAAGATCCAATAATTCATTGTTTTCTAACTTTATCCATTCTTTTACCCAGCATAAACATGTTGCCTCGTAGTACAGTCTCATATCTGGCAGGGCGAAGCCTCCTCTTTCTTTAGCATCTGTCAATAACTTAAATTTTATTCTAGGCTTCTTTCCCTGCCAGATATACCTTGAAATCACTTTTTGCCATTCTTTAAAGATTCCTATACCCTTTAATATGGGTATGGTCTGAAATAAAAATAACATCTTTGGTAGCACCATCATTTTTATCGTAGATATTCTTCCCCAAAGTGATAATTTCATTCTGGCCCACACATCCAGATCCTTTTTTATTCCCTTCCAAACCGGGATATAATTATTTTGATACAAATCAATATTCTTAGGTGATAACCAAATTCCCAAATATTTAACCTTTTTCACCACCTCTATCTCAGTTTGTTGCTGCAATGATTCACTCATATTTTGTTCCATATTTTTTACAATCATCTTCGTCTTTCTCTTATTCAATCTGAATCCTGCCACCTTTCCAAATTGTTCCATCTCTTCCAATACCTCCTTTACGCTTTCTGTTGGTGCTTCCATAGTCATTACCAAATCATCGGCAAAGGCTTTAACTTTATACTCATTCAGCCCCACCCTTACCCCTTTTATTTGCTTATTATGTCTAATTGCATTTAAAAAGACTTCCAGAACCGTTATGAATAACAATGGCGATAATGGGCAACCTTGTCTTGTTCCTTTAGATATTTTTATATCTTCGGTAATCACATTGTTTACTATCAATTTTGCTCTCTGCTCAGTATAGATTGCCTTTATGCCATTGAAGAACTCTTGTCCCACCTCCATATATTCCAAGTTTTTCAACATAAACTCCCAAATTACGTTATCAAAGGCCTTTTCTGCACCCACAAACATTAAGACTGCTTGTTTATCTCCCCTACCAGACAGATATTCTATAACATTAATTATATTTCTTATGTTATCTCTCATTTGTCTGCCTGGTAGGAAGCCTCCTTGATCTTTATGTATTAATCTTGTTAATATCTTTTTCAGTTTCTTCGCTAGAATTCCAGCAAAAATCTTATAGTCAGTATTCAGTAATGAAATAGGCCTATAATTCTTAACTTGGGTTAAATCCGAATCTTGTTTTGGGATCAATGTAATATATGCTTCTTTCCATGTTTCTGGAATGTCTCTTTCTTTCAAAATGTTGTTCATAACAACAGTCAACGGGGTCACCAGCACCTCTTTCATTTCTTTATAGTAGCTAGATGTAAACCCATCTGGACCCGGAGCTTTCCCTCTCTTCAACTCCTTTATCACTTCTTTTACTTCTTCTTTTTCTATTGGGGCATTCAGTTGCGCTTTTTGGTCTGTCGGGATCTTCCGCACCATTTTCTCTTTTAGATATCTTTCTATTTTCTTCTTATTATTCCTTTCCTTATTTTTATATAATTGCTTCTAAAAGTCCAAGAATCCTTTCCTTATTCCTTTTGGATCAGCTGTCTCTTCTCCATTTATATCGTTTCCACTAAGTACAGTTATCCATTTGCCTTGAATATCCAGCTTTGTCAGTGCCAGATTAGGATAGTCCTGTGTCAGAAGACGGTGGAAGAGATCAGGCAGCACATCATTATTATAAGGAACAATGGGGGGGGTGTTTCCCATTTGCCAGCTGCTTTCTTTCTGCTTCTCCTGCTCTCTCCATGCAATGCAAGGCATGTAGACAAAGGTCCATCTCCAAGAACAGGAGCTTCCCTGAGCACCCATTCAGCTGACCCCAAGCACCAAGCCTTGCCACTAGTTCTCTGACTGAGCCAGACCAAAGTCCCTGGAAAAGATGTAGACCTGGGTCTCATATAATGGTCCACATGGACTTCCTGAGGCCATTGGGACTGTGCAGGTGATTCATGAAGATCTAGAGGTGGAAACAGGGGTGGATGGAGGATTATGATGCCGAGGATGGGAAATGTCCAAAGGAACGATGGATCAGAGAGAGAGAGGGCCTTTTCATGGAGAGAGAGTAGCTGCATTTCCTGTGAGAAAACAATTGATGTGAAAAGGCTGTTTTCCAAGATCATGCTGCTTTATTAATGATGAGTGAGGATAATGAAAGGTTGCTGATGCATTACTATCATTTGACATCATTGCATCTTCATTTCCTAAAAATTTGGAAGCTGGGTAGGATGCAGGGGACATGTTGAAATATGAGGTGGTGCTAATTGCATCTGATATGCTCTCTTTTCCTTTGTTCTCTTCCTTGAAACCCAAACAGGATTTCCTTTCCTCCCACGCTGAGGAGGGTCATGGAGAAGAGAGACAGACTTCCAGGGGAAAGGGCACCTTTGGTTTCATTAGATAGAGACATTGAAATGTGTGAAATGTGGAACATGCTTCATTGAATGAGCACACATAGCTCACATCAACAAACCCCAAAAGTGGCGAAACGTATGGAGTGTGGAAAGACTTTCACTGATAGAACACATCAGTCGACTCACATGGGCAAGAAAGGATTCAAATGCAAGGACTGCGGGAAGAACTTCAGTCAGAGTGGACACCTCAATATACATCAACGGACTCACACAGGGAGAAAAGCATTTAAATGTCTGGATTGTGGAAAGAGCTTCAGTCGGAGTGATGTACTTAGCACTCATCAACGGACTCACACAGGGGAGAAACCACATAAATGTATGGAGTGTGGAAAGAGCTTCAGTCAGAGTGGACACTTACGTTTACATCAGCAGACTCATACAGGGGAGAAACCATTTAAATGCATGGAGTGCGGAAGGGAATTCAGTCGGAGTGGAACCCTAAATATGCATCAACTGACTCACACAGGGGAGAAACCTTTTAAATGTATGGAGTGTGGAATGAGCTTCCGTTTCATTGGAAACCTTAGAAGACATCAACAGACTCACACAGGGGAGAAACCATGTAAATGTATGGAGTGTGGAAAGACCTTTCGTGATAATGTAACCCTTAGAGGACATCAAGAGACTCACACAGGAGAGAAAACATTTAAATGCATGGAGTGCGGAAAGAGCTTCAGTTTAAATGCAATCCTTAGACGACATCAACGGACTCACACAGGGGAGAAACCATATGAATGTATGGAGTGTGGAAAGAGCTTTCGTGATAATGGAAACCTTAGAACACATCAACGGACTCACACAGGGGAGAAACCATATGAATGTATGGAGTGTGGAAAGAGCTTTAGTTTCAATGAAAACCTAAGACGACATCAACGGACTCACACAGGGGAAAAACCATTTAAATGCATGGAGTGCGGAAAGAGATTTAGTGATAATGGAAAACTTAGAAGACATCAACAGACTCACACAGGGGAGAAACTATTTAAATGTATGAAGTGTGGAAGGACCTTTCGTGATAATGGAACCCTTAGAGGACATCAAGAGACTCACGCAGGGGAGAAACCATTTAAATGTTTAGAGTGTGGAAAGAGCTTCAGTCAGAATGGAGACCTTAGAAAACATCAACGGACTCACACAGGGGAGAAACCTTATAAATGTATGCATTGTGGAAAGAGCTTCAGTAACAGTGGAGAACTTAGGAAACACAAACGGACTCACACAGGGGAGAAACCATATAAATGTATGGAGTGCGGAAAGAGCTTCAGTTTCAATGGAAGCCTTAGAATACATCAACGGACTCACACGGGGGAGAAACCATATGAATGTATGGAGTGCGGAAAGAGCTTTAGTGATAATGGAACCCTTAGAACACATCAACGGACTCACACGGGGGAAAAACCATTTAAATGCATGGAGTGCGGAAGGAAATTCAGTCAGAGTGGACACCTAAATATGCATCAACTGACTCACACAGGGGAAAAACCATTTAAATGCATTGAGTGCGGAAAGAGATATAGTGATAATGGAAAACTTAGAAGACATCAAAAGACTCACACGGGAGAAACCATATAAATGTATGCACTGTGGAAAGAGCTTCAGTAAGAGTGGAAACTTCAATATACATCAACGGACACACACAGGGGAGAAACCATATGAATGTATGGAGTGTGAAAAGAGCTTTCATGATAATGGAACCCTTAGAACAAATCAACGGACTTACACAGAGGAAAAACCATTTAATTGCATGGAGTGCGGAAGGAAATTCAGTCAGAGTGGACACCTCAGCAAGCAAAAACTGACTCACACAGGGGAGAAACCATATGAATGATTTGTTCTCAGGAGCTAAGTTTTGTGCCTCACTGTGGTCCCAGTCATAACTGTAGCCTTTGAAAGCTCAGTAAACTATTACTGAAGAAGTTCTGCTGCCTGTGTGTGCCTTTTTGACCTCAGTGTGGCACTTGCTCTACACGTGGCCCCTACCCTGCTGCTACTTAGCTCATGCCCTGGAGTTTCTGTACTAAAGCACACAAGATGGTTTTTGCACCAAACTCTGTCACCCCCACCACTACAAACACTTCTTCTTCGACAGAACCTTATCTTGAAATACTGAAATTCAATGGGAGATTTCCCCCCAAAGCCTAAGTTCAAGAGGGGGAATATGGGGCTGCAGGTACCAGGGAAGTCTCCTGGTGGGCCCATCTTCACTCATGAACCCCATGGGTCAACCTGCTTATTCTGGGGTTTGAGGAGCAGTATAAATGAAAAGATTGCAAAAAGTGCTTTAAATAAATAGAGTGTTTAAGGAACATCCAGGGACTTTCCCATGGAAGAACCCATTTAGATATATGGAGTGTGGGACGTTTTCCTTTCAGTGTCCACTCTTTCTTCACAGCAATGAACTCAGCAGGAAATCAGG
Source organism: Podarcis bocagei (assembly GCF_964188305.1). Taxonomy (NCBI): domain Eukaryota; kingdom Metazoa; phylum Chordata; class Lepidosauria; order Squamata; family Lacertidae; genus Podarcis; species Podarcis bocagei. The sequence goes on from NC_138135.1 coordinate 5,595,387, forward strand.
CTTAAACACACAACGTGTATTTGAAGTTCTTGTGTTTATACGTAAAACTGAACAGCAATGAAATATTGAATGCAATGTCAAACAATGCGAGTATAATCTAAGAGGTAAAGTACCTTTTGATAGAGAGGATGAATCTGGTTTGCTGGTGGTGAGTGAGGATTAGGACTGGGCGATATATTGATATCTGGTCCAATACTGGTTTCTAGACCACATCTCGATAACCTTTGAAGAACAGCTGATGTGGCAATACACTGTGAATCACAGTGTGTGTTTCTGGGATGTGCCTGGAAGCAGCGGCAGAAAGCTTTTCTTCGTGAAGTCCCTGCAGATGCCGAGTTCCTGACTTCCCTCCCAGGTGGCAGGAAGTGAAAGACACACCTCCATTGCCCTGTGTCCTTCCAGCCTCTTTTCCCACTTGCTCCCTTCTGCCGGTGTGTGTGCCTGACTTTGATATCCTGCATGCTGTATTTTTTTTTACTGCTGAAACTGGATTTGCTCTCAGGAGCTAAGTTCTGTGCCTCACTGGGGTCCCAGTGAGAACTGTATGCTTTGAAAGCTCAGTAAACTATTACTGAAAAAGTCCTGCTGCTTCTGTGTGTGTTTTTGACCTCAGTGTGGGAATTGCTCTACACGTGTCCCCTACCCCGCCGATACTTGGCTCAGGCCTTGGAGTTGCTGTACTCAAGCATTCAAGATGGGTGTTTGTGTGACAGACTGGTTTTTGCCACATACTCTGTCACCCCCACCACCCCATGATCTCCAAACATTACTTATTCAACAGAACTTCATCCCTGCCCCTGCACCTTCTGAAGAAAACTTAAAATTTAATGGGAGATTCACCCCCCCAACCTAACTGGAAGAGGGGGAAGGATGGGTTGCAGGTACCAGGAAAGTCTCCTGACAGGCCCATCTTCAGTCATGAACCACTTAGGGGAAACCCAGAGCTACTGCTTATTCTGGGCTTTGGGGAGGATAATATTTTTCCCTAGTCCCAGAAGTTATTAGTCAATCATGCTGCTAGGGAGTCTTCCTGCCAGAGGAACACAGTGCATATTGCTATCCTACTGATTTTACTCTTGTTGTTGCTGTTGCTGTCATGGACTGGAGGGGTGCAGGGGGCGGGAGGCACCAGTCTGGGGTACCCACAAGGGAAGAAGGCTCAGATCCTGGGGACTGGTGGTGGGATGGCGATGAGCAGATAGAGGGAGAAAAGGGAGCAGAGGGGGAGGGGAGGTGTTGCAAGCTGAGGAGGAAACAGGGTTTGGTGAGCAGGAAGAGGCTGGGGCAGAGAGCAGTTCAGGGAGGAGTGGGGGGGCTAGGAGACCCAGAAGAGGAGACCATCAGCTGAAGCATCCAGGGAGACTCCCCCTCCTGCTGCGATCACCTCCCCTCTCCCCTGGTCTCCTAGAGCACACGGGGAAATCCAGTTCAGACCCATGAACCTGTACATTATATTAACAGGTGTAGGTTTTTTTGGTCCCAACATGCATCACTTTAATCTCATTGACAATGAACTGTATTGTCTGCCCATTCACCCCATTTGGAGAGGTCCTTTTGGAGCTCCTTGCATCTCTCTTTGTTTGAGCAACCCTGGACTATTTACATCGACTTTTAAACCCCCCCCCCTTCACCCAGAATACTTTTCGAGTAGCATCTTCACTAGTATGTCACAAATAGGGAGGGGTATCAAAGGGTTACACAAGTGCAACAGCTGGTCACTCTATCAGATACATCTCTGGACACCTCTCCAGTACCCATCACCCAAAGAACAAGAAAACTATCGACACAATAAAGTAGTACCTCGGGTTAAGTAATTAATTCATTCCGGAGGTCTGTTCTTAACCTGAAACTGTTCTTAACCTGAGGTACCACTTTAGCTAATGGGGTCTCCTGCTGCTGCCGTGCCACCGCCACACTCTTTCTCTTCTCATCCTGAAGCAGAGTTCTTACCCCGAGGTACTATTTCTGGGTTAGCGGAGTCTGTAACCTGAAGCGTCTGTAACCTGAGGGACCACTGTAATTATAATAAGAAAATAAAATAAAGTATATTTATATCCCACCCTCCCCAGCCAAAGCCGGGCTCAGAGCGGCTAACAACAGTAAAAGTAATATAGTTTACATAAAATCACAATCAATTAATTGAAATACATTCTGTCAGGGCTGCCTCAGGTCCCAGCTCACAAGAGATCAACGCCAAGTCCAGTTTATATACAGAGATGTTTATTGCAGTTCATTGTCCACTCCAAAGCCGAGGCGCGCAGCCCCACGTCTGTTACGCTTAGACCGCTGAAGTCCCCTCTGAGTCAGTCCCTCCCCTGCACCAGTTTAAGAGGCTTGTGCTGCTCCACCTCTTCCTTTCTCTCCTTTTCCGCAGGGTCTTCCTGCCCGCTGGGGTTTCGCCCCTCCTGGACTCCCCTGATGCGGAATCCCCAGACAGCTCTTGCCCCCTCCTGCGGGCTTTGGGACCTGGCTCCTTCTCCGGACTCCCTGTTCTTCCGCGCGCCTCCACATTTGAACTTGGCGCGCGTCCCCAACCTCTAACCTTCCTCTTGACAGTTATACTACTCCCTGCACTACTCCCCTCCCCTTCTGGGAGGATGTCTTGCTCCGACCTTCCCCCCTTCTCTGCTGCCGGAGCTGCTTCCCCTGTCACACTGGAATCTCCACCCCCTTCACTGCGCTATGGCGGGGAAGCCGGTCCTGACTCCCAGCTCCCACTTTGGGATCCCCTGCTGGCCCCCTGCTCCTGACGAGTCCCCCCTGTGACTCCCCTTGGCCTGACCACAGGCGCCCCCTTCTGGGAATCCTCCGATTCACTTGAAAGACTCATGGAATCCCTCGAGTCATTGTCATCCTCTTCCTCGCTGTCCTGGGATTCTTCCCCATCGCTCTCCGTCTCCTCCCTCCCCTGTGCCTCTGTCCCTGAACCCCTGACACATTCTAAAATCAGTTCAGAATCAAATTACATCCTTGCCCTCAGGGCTTCTCCTGAGATGGGCTTTCAGAACCTGGCTTGGTCAACTGCCTCTGTGGAAGTCTATTGTCGCCCCTTGGTTACTCCCAGGGTGGGGCGAAGTGTAGGTTCTCTCACGCTCAGGGGATTATGGCAGGAGGCCCTGTTCTCACTGCCTACGTGGCTATGCGCTTCCAGGGTCATGGAGGAGGGTGAAGCCTAAATTTACTTTTTCTTAAGAGTTAAAACGGCTTTGGAATGGGAAGAATCGGTTAAAGTGTGGATTTTATATGAATTTATAAATTTAGTTATCATTCCCAGAGCTGTCAAGCTGAAAGGATACATTCAGACACAATCTTTGTAACATTCTAGCAACTTTAGGCAATCGAAACCAAAATGGCTACATTTACTATACTTTGCCCATAGTCTGAGCAGCAGGAGGGCGCTGAGACAATTGTACAAAGGCTGAGCTGAAAGGCTGGTTTGGAGGCAGTTTCAGCCGTCTACGGATTCAACATTGGCTAGCTGTCAAAACATAGCGCTCTTGATTGTTGGGCTTCAGTTATTCATAAATCCCATTCATAAAACACGAAGTCCGTAAATCCCATTCTTAAAATGCAGAGACCGTGTTTTCCTGTATTTATAAGATATGTGAATCTTTTGCGACTGAGGGGAGAGGGGTTTGGGGTTCCTCGTCCCAGGGGATAATGTCAGATGGTAACCCCCTCCCCTGTAATTTCCGTAACACCAGGAAGGAATTCCCCCCACCCTAGTCACATGCAGCTGGGCTCACTTGCCAGAGCCACCTGGAGGGCTTGACTACAATTCCCATCATCCCTGACCACTGGTCCTGCTAGCTAGGGGTGATGGGAGCTGTAGTCCAAAAACAGCTGGAGACCCAAATTTGGGAAACCCTGTTCTCCCTGAAGGACAAAGGAGGGTTCACTTGCACCAGAACGTCAGGTGAGCCCTGCAGGATCAGGCCCAAGGGGCCCCTGTCCTCCCAGGGGCCAAGCAGGGGCCTCTTCTGGGAAGCCCACCGGCAGCACTTGAGCCCCAGAGAAGGGGGGAGGCGCATTTCTTCTAGGGACACATTTCTGGGGTCCCCACGGTGCCCCCCAGCCTGGCTCTACTCTGCCAGGGCAGCTGCGTTTTGTTTCACTGCAGGTGAGGCTGCCCCGTGCAATGTGGGGCTCTTAGAAGGAATTTGAGGGGGGCCGGGGGACTAGGGCTTCCCCACACTTGCAAAGGACCAGTAGAAGCGGAGGGGGGCAGGCGGCAGGAGGGCGATGGGGAGGAACCAGCGAGAAGGAGCTTCTGGAGCCTGAGCAGCCCCCTCCCCGCCTGCTCCCTGAAGGTGTCCCGAGCCCCTCCCCTTTTCATTTCAAGGATTGGGGGACCTCAGCATCCCGGGGTTGCTTTGCTGGGGGGGGGGGGAGGGGGTCCTATTTTGTTTGCTGAGGGCAGGAGTCACAATCCTGTCACATTGTGTTGTGTCTGGCTTTTAGGTAAGGGGGTGAGGCTCAGGTGGGAAAGAGTTGAGAAGGAAAATATCCCGGGGTGCGGATTCACTCCGCTGCCCAGCTCGTCAAGGTGCCACTCCCCGGGGGTCCCTCCGGTCAGCAAAAGAAGGAGCCTCCAGCCAAGTTAAAGAAGCAAACGGTGGTCAGTTGACCTGATCTTTATTTGTTGCAACAAGTTCAAACACACCAAGAGTAGGAACCCCGAGAAGAGGGTTGCATGGATTTTTAAGACCTCTCCCCATTTCCCACAATACATTTCCCAATACATTTTCTTTGATGCATCACAGATTTGTCCCAAAGTAGGAGTCTTTGGCTTTCAGAAACATGGACCCGTCTCCCACCCCTGTCAACAACCCCAGCTTCCCACACCTTTTAACTACCCTCTTCCAATAAGAACCATAATAGTATTTACAGATCCCCCCAGCTGCAAGGCTTTCCTGGGCTTCTCCTTTGGAAGTATCAGGATCCTCCTCCTCCTCCTCCTCCAATCCGGCTTCTGTTCCGGGAATAAGGGGGGGGGTGAGCCTCCTCCCAAACTGCCTGCTTCTCCCGGAAGTGGAGCTTCTACGCCGGATTGCCGCTCAGCGCCATAGCTCTAGGGGCGCGCCCTTTCGGAAAGGGGAGGAGGAGCGGCAGGGGACCCCCCCCCCCCAAACAAAACATCGATGTTGCAGGAAAGGAAATGAGAATCGGGAGCGAGGACAAAGAGGTAAAGGGGTCGCGGCGGGGGCGGGGGGGAGATGGGAGGGGAGGGGAGAGAAGGAGCCAGAGAGGGACTCCGCGCCATCTCCCCAAAGCGCCTTCCGTGCCCCCCCCCGGCAGGGCCTGGATCCCTGGACGTGTGCTGCGAAGGGGGCTTTCCTCGGCAGGGGAGGACATGGGGCGCCCACCCACGGGGTCCCACGAGGACTCCCCGGCCCCGTTTCCCCCGCGCAGGCATCCCTGGGGCCCTGTGCGCTCCGCGCGGAGAGAGGCAGACCATGAAAGGGTTAACGGGCGCGAGAGACGCCTAGATAGAGACCCCCGTCCCTCCCCATCTCGTCTTGCGGGGCCCCTCCGGGTGGAGAGATGGGTCGCGCATGGCGAGGGGTGAGCCGCGCCAAGGGGGCCTCTGGGTGCAGGGGAGACTCCGGGAGAGAGGGAGGGGGCCAAGGGTGGGGGGAGCCGGGGGGAGGAGGGAGGGGAGCATCCCCGGGGCAAGGAAGCGCAGCATTGGCGGGGGGGGGGGAGGAGACCAGTCTGTAGGGAGACGTCTCCATCGTGCGCCCACGAGGAATCTCCGAAGGGGCCGGCTCGGCTTCTCCCTCCCACCCAAGAATCGACCACCCCCCTTCAAGGCAACCAGAGAGGGATCCCTGGAAAGTGGGGGGTCCTGTCCCCCCCCACCCCTTCCTTCCTGCAAGCTCCATCCTCTTCCCACCCCATAAGCTCCTTCCCTGTCCAGACACAGCGATTTTGCTCAGTCCAACCATTGTTCACCCTGGAGAGGAGAAGAAAGAGGAAGAGAGGAGGGGAGGGGAGAGGCCTTCTCAGAAGTGGCTCTTTGTTTCTGCAATCCCACCCAGGAAGCAGCCAGAAACCTTTTCCTCTCTCTCAGGCTTCCATCTTCAAGTGTCTTTTCCACTGCATGGTTTATTGAGGATGAGAATAATGTACACCTGTCATCAGAAACAGGGGTGCAGAACCTATTTAATTGATCTCAGGATTGATATAGAAGGTGCACCTAAAAGGCATTTCTGTTCCTCTTACTTTTTATAGGCAATGTCAGAGTGACCCGACAAGCTGAGATACTTCCCAGTCAAAGGACCCATTTTCATGATAGACAGTGCTTGTTGCTGGAGGCTCTACAGACAGGGTGTGCCTATGCAAGCCAAAGACTTCCAGTATTAGCACAGGTGAGCTATGTGACCTTCCCAAATTTACAGACTGTATGTGAATGAGAGTGTGTGGGTGGGATTATTGTTTACAGCAACCCTGTGATTTTCTCCACCCAAAACATTTCATGACCTGATATTACACTACAAATTTCAAAATAAATTCAAAAAAATCACAAGATAATACAAATGATTGTAGTATTTATACCCTGCCCATCTGGTTGGGTTTCAAGTACACATAAAAGACAGTAAAACATCAAACATTAAAAACCTCCTAATACAGGTCTCCCTTCAACTGTCTTCTAAATGTCAGGTAGTTGTTCATTTCCTTGACCTCTGAAGGGAAGGTACCAGCAGAAAACCCTCAGAGGAGAACCTCAGTGTTCAGAGTGAAGGGTGGGGCTGGAGACACTCCTTCAGGTCTACAGGGCCGAGGCTGTTTAGGGCTCTAGGTTGCAGAACTTGCTCCTTCATAACGATCTCCTAGACTGACATATAGTTAGGAGAGTAGGAAAAAACGCTCAGATCAGGAATAAATTCATATCTCAAGAAATAACACAACTTCAGGTTGTTAATGAAACTGTACTACATATTAAAGGATGATGTTTCCACTAAGTACAGTTTTTTTAAAAATAAATTTTATTGATTTTCATCCAGTGTCAGGGCTGCCTCAGGTCTCAGCTCACAAAAGACCAACGCCAGGTTCTTCTTATATACAAGGATGTTTATTGCAGTTCATTATTGGTTCCACAACCGAGGCGCGCAGCCCCGCGTCTCTTAGCCTAGACGTTTTAAGTCCCCTCTGAATCGGTCCCGCCCCTACACCAGCTTAAGAGGCTTGTGCCAGTCCACCTCTTCCTGTCTTTCCTTTTCCGCAGGGTCTTTCTGCCCCCCTGGGTTCCTTCCCTCCTGCTCTCTCCTGAAGCGGATTCCTCAGATGCCTGTTCCCCCCTCCTTCGTGCTTTGGGGCCAGGCTCCTCCTCCGGGCTCTCTCCATTTCCGCGCGCCTCCACATTTGAACTTGGCACGCGTTCGCTACCCCTGACCTTCCTCTTGACACTTACACTACTCCCTGTACTACTCTCCGCCTCTTCCGGCAGGACGTCCTGCCCCGATCTCCTTCCCCTGTCTCCTTCCTTCTCCGCTCCGTGTGTCACACTGGGAACTCCACTCTCTTCACTTCGTTCCTGCTGGGAAGCCGGCCCCGATCTCCCACTCCCACTCGGGGTTTCCCTGCTGCTTCCCTGCTCCTGGCAGGTCCCCCCTGTGACCCCCCTTGGCCTGACTAGGGGCGCCCCCTTCTGGGAATCCTCCGATTCACTTGAGAGACTCATGGAAGACCTCAAGTCATTGTCATCCTCTTCCTCACTGTCCTGGGATTCTTCCCCATCGCTCTCCGTCTCCTCCCTCCCCTGTGCCTCTGTCTCTGAACCCCTGACATCCAGTTATACATTTTGTCCCGAATACAACAAATTATGCCTGTTTTGAACTTCCTTCAGCGTCTCTGACAGTCATCCATAATTATACCTTTAATACGCATTCCCTTTTTTCATATTGCCATTGTTCCTCCTTACTCCCATTATTTTTAATAAACAATACTTATTTGTTTTTTTTACAGTGCCTCTTGAAATCCCACTAACGTTGTATTTATACCACATATGTTTTTCAGATAATCTACCAATTTTCCCCAGTCCTCGATGAGCTTTTGGTCTTCAGTATATCTGATTTTCCCAGTTAATTTGTCCAATTCCGCATAGTCTATCAATTTTAATCTCCATTCTTCTATCGTCGGTATCTCCTCTTGGTTCCACTTCTGGGCCAACAGGATTCTGGCTGCCGTTACAGCATATTGGAAAAGCTTATAGTCCTTTCTTCTTATGTCCTTTCCTGCAATACCTAAAAGAAAAGCTTCTGGTTTTTTTTACAAAAGTATATCTTAACATTTTTTTCATCTCATTGTATATCATTTCCCAGAAACATTTTACCTTCTTACACTCCCACCACTGATGGAAGAACGTCCCTTCTTTATCTTTGCATTTCCAACATTTGTTATCAACCTTATACATCTTTGCTAGTTTTACAGGAGTCATATACCATCTATAAAACATTTTCATTACATTCTCTTTCAATAGCGTACATGCCGTAAATTTTATATTCTCTTTCCACAATTTTTCCCATTCCTCAAATTGAATGTTATACCCAAAATCCTTTGCCCACTGTATCATCACCGATTTAACCTCTTCATCCTTAGTATGCCATTCCAGCAATATCTTATACATTTTTGACAGAGTTTTATACTCATTGTTTATTATGTCTTTTTGGAAACTTGATTCCTTTTCTGAAAAACCTTTTTCCTTCAGATCTTTTTTAATTATTTCATTTACTTGACGATAATGCAGCCAATCATATATATACTCTTTAACTTGTTCATATGGCTTAACTTTCCATTTCCCTCCTTCGTTAATCACCAATGCACCACATGTACCCCATTTTTTCCTCATATTAATTTTCTTAACACTCATTGCCTCCAACGGAGACAACCAGTGCGGGGCTTTTGGTTCCAGTATATTTTTATATCTTTCCCACACTTCTATTAAAGAACCCCTGAAGATGTGATTTCCAAATCCTTTGTGAACCTTCTTTTTATCACACCATAAATACGCGTGCCATCCAAATCTGTTATCAAAACCTTCAAGATCCAATAATTCATTGTTTTCTAACTTTATCCATTCTTTTACCCAGCATAAACATGTTGCCTCGTAGTACAGTCTCATATCTGGCAGGGCGAAGCCTCCTCTTTCTTTAGCATCTGTCAATAACTTAAATTTTATTCTAGGCTTCTTTCCCTGCCAGATATACCTTGAAATCACTTTTTGCCATTCTTTAAAGATTCCTATACCCTTTAATATGGGTATGGTCTGAAATAAAAATAACATCTTTGGTAGCACCATCATTTTTATCGTAGATATTCTTCCCCAAAGTGATAATTTCATTCTGGCCCACACATCCAGATCCTTTTTTATTCCCTTCCAAACCGGGATATAATTATTTTGATACAAATCAATATTCTTAGGTGATAACCAAATTCCCAAATATTTAACCTTTTTCACCACCTCTATCTCAGTTTGTTGCTGCAATGATTCAATCATATTTTGTTCCATATTTTTTACAATCATCTTCGTCTTTCTCTTATTCAATCTGAATCCTGCCACCTTTCCAAATTGTTCCATCTCTTCCAATACCTCCTTTACGCTTTCTGTTGGTGCTTCCATAGTCATTACCAAATCATCGGCAAAGGCTTTAACTTTATACTCATTCAGCCCCACCCTTACCCCTTTTATTTGCTTATTATGTCTAATTGCATTTAAAAAGACTTCCAGAACCGTTATGAATAACAATGGCGATAATGGGCAACCTTGTCTTGTTCCTTTAGATATTTTTATATCTTCGGTAATCACATTGTTTACTATCAATTTTGCTCTCTGCTCAGTATAGATTGCCTTTATGCCATTGAAGAACTCTTGTCCCACCTCCATATATTCCAAGTTTTTCAACATAAACTCCCAAATTACGTTATCAAAGGCCTTTTCTGCACCCACAAACATTAAGACTGCTTGTTTATCTCCCCTACCAGACAGATATTCTATAACATTAATTATATTTCTTATGTTATCTCTCATTTGTCTGCCTGGTAGGAAGCCTGCTTGATCTTTATGTATTAATCTTGTTAATATCTTTTTCAGTCTCTTCGCTAGAATTCCAGCAAAAATCTTATAGTCAGTATTCAGTAATGAAATAGGCCTATAATTCTTAACTTGGGTTAAATCCGAATCTTGTTTTGGGATCAATGTAATATATGCTTCTTTCCATGTTTCTGGAATGTCTCTTTCTTTCAAAATGTTGTTCATAACAACAGTCAACGGGGTCACCAGCACCTCTTTCATTTCTTTATAGTAGCTAGATGTAAACCCATCTGGACCCGGAGCTTTCCCTCTCTTCAACTCCTTTATCACTTCTTTTACTTCTTCTTTTTCTATTGGGGCATTCAGTTGCGCTTTTTGGTCTGTCGGGATCTTCCGCACCATTTTCTCTTTTAGATATCTTTCTATTTTCTTCTTATTATTCCTTTCCTTATTTTTATATAATTGCTTCTAAAAGTCCAAGAATCCTTTCCTTATTCCTTTTGGATCAGCTGTCTCTTCTCCATTTATATCGTTTCCACTAAGTACAGTTATCCATTTGCCTTGAATATCCAGCTTTGTCAGTGCCAGATTAGGATAGTCCTGTGTCAGAAGACGGTGGAAGAGATCAGGCAGCACATCATTATTATAAGGAACAATGGGGGGGTGTTTCCCATTTGCCAGCTGCTTTCTTTCTGCTTCTCCTGCTCTCTCCATGCAATGCAAGGCATGTAGACAAAGGTCCATCTCCAAGAACAGGAGCTTCCCTGAGCACCCATTCAGCTGACCCCAAGCACCAAGCCTTGCCACTAGTTCTCTGACTGAGCCAGACCAAAGTCCCTGGAAAAGATGTAGACCTGGGTCTCATATAATGGTCCACATGGACTTCCTGAGGCCATTGGGACTGTGCAGGTGATTCATGAAGATCTAGAGGTGGAAACAGGGGTGGATGGAGGATTATGATGCCGAGGATGGGAAATGTCCAAAGGAACGATGGATCAGAGAGAGAGAGGGCCTTTTCATGGAGAGAGAGTAGCTGCATTTCCTGTGAGAAAACAATTGATGTGAAAAGGCTGTTTTCCAAGATCATGCTGCTTTATTAATGATGAGTGAGGATAATGAAAGGTTGCTGATGCATTACTATCATTTGACATCATTGCATCTTCATTTCCTAAAAATTTGGAAGCTGGGTAGGATGCAGGGGACATGTTGAAATATGAGGTGGTGCTAATTGCATCTGATATGCTCTCTTTTCCTTTGTTCTCTTCCTTGAAACCCAAACAGGATTTCCTTTCCTCCCACGCTGAGGAGGGTCATGGAGAAGAGAGACAGACTTCCAGAGGAAAGGGCACCTTTGGTTTCATTAGATAGAGACATTGAAATGTGTGAAATGTGGAACATGCTTCATTGAATGAGCACACATAGCTCACATCAACAAACCCCAAAAGTGGCGAAACGTATGGAGTGTGGAAAGACTTTCACTGATAGAACACATCAGTCGACTCACATGGGCAAGAAAGGATTCAAATGCAAGGACTGCGGGAAGAACTTCAGTCAGAGTGGACACCTCAATATACATCAACGGACTCACACAGGGAGAAAAGCATTTAAATGTCTGGATTGTGGAAAGAGCTTCAGTCGGAGTGATGTACTTAGCACTCATCAACGGACTCACACAGGGGAGAAACCACATAAATGTATGGAGTGTGGAAAGAGCTTCAGTCAGAGTGGACACTTACGTTTACATCAGCAGACTCATACAGGGGAGAAACCATTTAAATGCATGGAGTGCGGAAGGGAATTCAGTCGGAGTGGAACCCTAAATATGCATCAACTGACTCACACAGGGGAGAAACCTTTTAAATGTATGGAGTGTGGAATGAGCTTCCGTTTCATTGGAAACCTTAGAAGACATCAACAGACTCACACAGGGGAGAAACCATGTAAATGTATGGAGTGTGGAAAGACCTTTCGTGATAATGTAACCCTTAGAGGACATCAAGAGACTCACACAGGAGAGAAAACATTTAAATGCATGGAGTGCGGAAAGAGCTTCAGTTTAAATGCAATCCTTAGACGACATCAACGGACTCACACAGGGGAGAAACCATATGAATGTATGGAGTGTGGAAAGAGCTTTCGTGATAATGGAAACCTTAGAACACATCAATGGACTCACACAGGGGAGAAACCATATGAATGTATGGAGTGTGGAAAGAGCTTTAGTTTCAATGAAAACCTAAGACGACATCAACGGACTCACACAGGGGAAAAACCATTTAAATGCATGGAGTGCGGAAAGAGATTTAGTGATAATGGAAAACTTAGAAGACATCAACAGACTCACACAGGGGAGAAACTATTTAAATGTATGAAGTGTGGAAGGACCTTTCGTGATAATGGAACCCTTAGAGGACATCAAGAGACTCACGCAGGGGAGAAACCATTTAAATGTTTAGAGTGTGGAAAGAGCTTCAGTCAGAATGGAGACCTTAGAAAACATCAACGGACTCACACAGGGGAGAAACCTTATAAATGTATGCATTGTGGAAAGAGCTTCAGTAACAGTGGAGACCTTAGGAAACACAAACGGACTCACACAGGGGAGAAACCATATAAATGTATGGAGTGCGGAAAGAGCTTCAGTTTCAATGGAAGCCTTAGAATACATGAACGGACTCACACGGGGGAGAAACCATATGAATGTATGGAGTGCGGAAAGAGCTTTAGTGATAATGGAACCCTTAGAACACATCAACGGACTCACACGGGGGAAAAACCATTTAAATGCATGGAGTGCGGAAGGAAATTCAGTCAGAGTGGACACCTAAATATGCATCAACTGACTCACACAGGGGAAAAACCATTTAAATGCATTGAGTGCGGAAAGAGATATAGTGATAATGGAAAACTTAGAAGACATCAAAAGACTCACACGGGAGAAACCATATAAATGTATGCACTGTGGAAAGAGCTTCAGTAAGAGTGGAAACTTCAATATACATCAACGGACACACACAGGGGAGAAACCATATGAATGTATGGAGTGTGAAAAGAGCTTTCATGATAATGGAACCCTTAGAACAAATCAACGGACTTACACAGAGGAAAAACCATTTAATTGCATGGAGTGCGGAAGGAAATTCAGTCAGAGTGGACACCTCAGCAAGCAAAAACTGACTCACACAGGGGAGAAACCATATGAATGATTTGTTCTCAGGAGCTAAGTTTTGTGCCTCACTGTGGTCCCAGTCATAACTGTAGCCTTTGAAAGCTCAGTAAACTATTACTGAAGAAGTTCTGCTGCCTGTGTGTGCCTTTTTGACCTCAGTGTGGCACTTGTTCTACACGTGGCCCCTACCCTGTTGCTACTTAGCTCATGCCCTGGAGTTGCTGTACTCAAGCACACAAGATGGTTTTTGCACCAAACTCTGTCACCCCCACCACCGTATGATCTCCAAACACTTCTTTGACAGAACCTCATCTTGAAATACTGAAATTCAATGGGAGATTTCCCCCCAAAGCCTAAGTTCAAGAGGGGGAATGTGGGGCTGCAGGTACCAGGGAAGTCTCCTGATGGGCCCATATTCACTCATGAACCCCATGGGGCAACCTGCTCATTCTGTGGTTTGAGAAGCAGTTTAAATGAAAAGATTGCAAAAAGTGCTTTATTTACAATGGAGTGTTTAAGGAACATCCAGGGACTTTCCCATGGAAGAACCCATTTAGATGTATGGAGTGCGGGACGTTTTCCTTTCAGTGTCCTCTCTGTCTTCACAGCAATGAACTCAGCAGGAAATCAGTCTTAAACACACGATGTGTATTTGAAGTTCTTGTGTTTATATGTAAAACTGAACAGCAATGAAATATTGAATGCAATGTCAAACAATGTGAGTATAATCTAAGAGGTAAAGAACCTTTTGATAGAGAGGATGAATCTGGTTTGCTGGTGGTGAGTGAGGATTAGGGCTGGGCGATATATTGATATCTGGTCCAATGCTGGTTTCTAGACCACATCTCGATAACCTTTGAAGAACAACTGATGTGGCAATACACTGTCAATTACAGTGTGCGTTTCTGGGATGTGCCTGCAAGCAGCGGCAGAAAGGTTTTCTCCGTGAAGCCCCTGCAGATGCTGAGTTGCTGACCTCCCTCCAAAACGAGGGGAAACGAAAGACACACATCCATTGCCCTGTGTCGTTCCAGCCTCTTTCCTCGCTTGCTCCTTTCTGCCGGTGTGTGTGCCTGACTTAGATATCCTGTGTGCTGTATTTTTTTACTGCTGAAACTGGATCTGCTCTCAGGACCAAAGTTTTGTGCCTCACTGGGGACCCAGTAAGAACTGTATGCTTTGAAATCTCAGTAAACTATTACTGGAGAAGTCCTGCTGCTTCTGTTTGTGTTTTTGACGTCAGTGTGGGAATTGTTCTACACGTGGCCCCTACCCCGCCGATACTTGGCTAAGGCCCTGGAGTTACTGTACTCAAGCATGCAAGATGGGTATTTTTGTGTCAGAGTGGTTTTTAACCAAACTCTGTCATCCCCACCACCGCATGATCTCCAAACATTCAACAGAACTTCATCCCTGCCCCCTGCACGTTCTGAAGAAAACTTAAAATTTAATGGGAGATCTCCCCCCCCCCAGCCTAACTGCAAGAGGGGGAACGATGGATTGCAGGTACCAGGAAAGTCTCCTGGGGGGCCCATCTTCAGTCATAAACCACATAGGGGAACCCCAGCGCTACTGTTTATTCTGGGGTTGGGGAGGATAATATTTTTCCAGAGGTTATTAGTCAATCATGCTTAGGGAGTCTTCCTACCAGAGGACCACAGTGCATATTGCTATCCTACTGATTTTACTGTTGTTGTTGCTGCTGTTGCTGTCATGGACTGGCTGGGTACGGGGGGGGGGACCAGTCTGGGGGACCCACAAGGGAAGAAGGCTCAGAGCCCAGGGACTGGTGGTGGGATGGCGATGAGCAGATAGAGGAAGAAAATGGAGCAGAATGGGAGGGGAGGTGTTGCAAGCTGAGGAGGAAACAGGGTTTGGTGAGCAGGAAGAGGCTGGGACAGAGAGCAGTTCAGGCTCAGAGGGAGGAGGGGAGGGGGCCAGGAGACCATCAGAGGAGGCCATCAGCTGAAGCATCCAGGGAGACTCCCCCTCCTGCTGCAACCAACTCCCCTCTCCCCTGGTTTCCTAGAGCACACAGAGAAATCCAGTTCAGACCTCATGAGCCTGTGCCTGATATTAAGAGGGGTTTTTTTTTTGTCACAACATGCATCACTTTAATCTTGTTGACAGTGAACTGTATTTACTGCCCATTCACCCTGTTTGGAGAGATCTTTTGGGAGCTCCTTGCAATCCCTCTTTGTTTCAGCAATTCTGAACAATTTACATTGACTTTTAAAACTTCCCCTCTTCACCTGGAATACTTTTAGAGTAGCATCTTCACTAGTATGGCACAAATAGGGAAGGGTATCAAAGGGTTACACAAGTTCAACAGTTGGTCACTCTATCAGATACTTCTCTGGACACCTGTCCAGTACCCATCACCTACAGAACAATAAAACTATCGACATAATACAGTAGTACCTTGGGTTAACAACTTAATTTGTTCCAAAGGTCTGTTCTTAACCTGAAACTGTTCTTAACCTGAGGTACCACTTTAGCTAATGGAAGTCCCGAACAAAAGACGACCCCAACTTTTATTAACTACTGTCAGGGGTTCAGGGAGAGAAGCACAGAGCAGGCAGGAGATGGACAACGATTGGGAAGAGTCCGAGGGCAGCAAGGAGGAGGATGACAATGACTCAAGGGATTCCATGAGTCTTTCCAGCGAATCAGAGGATTCCCAGAAGGGGGCGCCTGTGGTCAAAACAAGGGGAGTCCCAGGGGGGACTCGTCAGGAGCAGGGGGCCAGCAGGGGATCCCAAAGTGGGAGCTGGGAGTCAGGACCGGCTTCCCCGCCAGAGCGCAGCGAAGGGGGTGGAGATTCCAGTGTGACAGGGGAAGCAGCTCCGGCAGCAGAGAAGGGGGGAAGGTCGGAGCAAGACATCCTCCCGGAAGGGGAGGGGAGTAGTGCAGGGAGTAGTATAACTGTCAAGAGGAAGGTTAGAGGTTGGGGACGCGCGCCAAGTTCAAATGTGGAGGCGTGCGGAAGAACAGGGAGCCCGGAGGAGGAGCCAGGTCCCAAAGCCCGCAGGAGGGGGGGAGAGCAGTCTGGGGAGTCCAGGAAGGGCGAAACCCCGGGGGGCAGGAAGACCCTGCGGAAAAGGAGAGAAAGGAAGAGGTGGAGCAGCACAAGCCTCTTAAACTGGTGCAGGGGAGGGACTGATTCAGAGGGGACTTCAGCGGTCTAAGCGTAACAGACGTGGGGCTGCGCGCCTCGGCTGTGGAGCGGATAATGAACTGCAATAAACATCTCTGTATATAAACTGGACTTGGCGTTGGTCCTTTGTGAGCTAGGAGTCAAAGGACCCATTTTCATGCTATACAGTGCCTGTGGCTGGAGGTTCTACATACAAGGTGTGCCTATACAGGCCAAAGACTGCCAGTATTAGCACAGGTGAGGTGTGTGACCTTCTCAAATTTACAGATTATGGCATCCCTGTGATTTTCTCCCCTCATAACATTTCATGAGCTGATATTGCAGAACGAATTCCAAAATAACTACAAAAATAACTACAAAAGAATCACAATATAATAAGAATGATTGTAGTTTTTCCACGCTGCCTATCTGGCTGGGTTTCTGCAGCCACTCTGGGCGAATTACAGTACATATAAAAGACAGTAAAACATCAGACATTCAAAACCTCCCGATACAGGGCTGCCTTCAGCTGTCTTCCAAATGTCAGATAGTTGCCCATTTCCTTGCCCTTTGTCTGCTTCCCTGTAACTTCGCTTCTCATGGGGGGGGGGGGGGACGGACCAGCGGAAGACCCTCGAAGGAGGACCTCAGTGTCCAGACTGAGCGATGGGGGTGGAGACGCTCCTTCAGGTCTACATACCCGAGGCTGTTTAGGGCCTTAGGTTGCAGATCTTCCTCCTCCACAATGATCTCCAGATCAAGTCCAACATACAATTAGCAGAGTAGGAAAAAACGCTCAGAGACAGCAAAAAATTCCTTCAGCAAATAAATTTGTTCCTGAAGGCATAACAGGAATCTATGCCTCAAAAATGCGCCCTCGGCAATTTAAAGGTCAGCACTACCAATAATAATAATAATAATAATAATAATAATAATAATAATAATAATAATAATAATAATAATTTATTATTTATACCCCGCCCATCTGGCTGAGTTTCCCCAGCCACTCTGGGCGGCTGCCAATCAGTGTTAAAAACAGTACAGCGTTACATATTAAAAACTTCCCTGAACAGGGCTGCCTTAAGCTGTCTTCTGAATGTCAGGTAATTATTTATCACATGTGAAATGTGCTCAGAAACGTACTGGGAGTCAGTGAATATCCTTTAGGGCTGGTGTTATGTTGTCTCAGTGGCTGCTCCCATTCTGTTGTTTAGCTGCCACATTCTGGATTAGTTGCAGTTTACGAGTCACCTCCAGAGGTAGCCCCATGTAGCGCATGGCAGTAGTCCAAGGGGGAGATAACCAGAGCATGCACCATTCTGGTGAGACAGTCTGCGGGCATGGAGAGTCTCATCCTGCGTACCAGGTGGAGCTGGCTGACAGCTGCCCTGGACAAAGAATTAACCTGCACCTCCATGGACAGCTGTGAGTCCAAAATGACCCCCAGGCCGTGCACCTGGTCCTTTTGGGGCACAGTTATGAACCGGAGAAAGAGAGGGCCTGTTAATGGAAAGGGGGGCAGGGGACCCCCTAAAGAAAAACATCGATGTTGCAGGAAAGGAAATGAGAATCGGGAGCGAGGACAAAGAGGTAAAGGGGTTGCGGGGGGGGGGGGGAGGAGAGAAAAGGATCCAGGGAACCTCTCCAGCTCTCCTGGCAGGGCCAGGATCCCTGAATATGTACTTCGAGGGGGCTTTCCTCGGCAGGGGAGGACATGGGGCGCCCACCCACGGGGTCCCACGAGGACTCCCTGGCCCCGTTTCCCCCGCGCAGGCATCCCTGGGGCCCTCTGCTCTCCGCGCGGAGAGAGGCAGACCATGAAAGGGTTAATGGTTGTGAGAGATGCCTAGATAGAGACCCCTGTCCCTCCCCATCTCGTCTTGGGGGGCCCCTCCGGAAGGAGAGATGGGTCGCGCATGGCGAGGGGTGAGCCGCGCCAAGGGGGCCTCTGGGTGCAGGGGAGACTCTGATAGAAAGGGAGGGGGCCAAGGGTGGAGGGAGCCGGGGGGGAAGAGGGAGGGGAGCACCCCCGGGGCAAGGAAGCGCAGCATTGGCGGGGGGCGGGGAAGGAAGACCAGTCTTTGGGGAGACATCTCCATCGTGCGCCCACGAGGAATCTCCGAAGGGGCCGGCTTGGCTTCTCCCTCCCACCTAAGAATCGACCCCCCCTCAAGGCAACCAGAGAGGGATCCCTGGAAAGTGGGGGGTCCTGTCCACACCACCCCTTCCTTCCTGCAACCTCCATCCTCCTCCCATCCCATAAGCCCCTGTCGTGTCCAGACACAGTGATTCTGGGGGCAGGGGAGACTCCGGGAGGAGGGGGGGGCACGGGTGTGGGAGTGGGGGGGAGGATGGAGGGGAGCATCCCTGCGGCAAGGAAATGAAGCACTGGTGGCGGGGGGGAGGAGACCAGTCTGTAGGGGGACGTCTCCATCGTGCTCCCACAAGGAATCTCGCAAGGGGCCGCCTTGGCTTCTCCCTCGGAAGCGGTTCTTTGTTTCCGCAATCCCACCCAGGAAGCAGCCAGAAACCTTTCCCTCTCTCCCAGGCTTCCATCTTAAAGTGTCTTTTCCACTGCCTGGTTCATTGAGTAGTAGATAGGTAGCCGTGTTGGTCTGCCATAGTCAAAATAAAAAAATTCCTTCCAGTAGCACCTTAAAGACCAACTAAGTTAGTTCTTGGTATGAGCTTTCGTGTGCATGCACACTTCTTCAGATACACTGAAACAGAAGTTGCCAGATCCTTCTATATAGTGAGAAGGTGGGGAGGGGTGTTACTCAGAAGGGTGGTGGGAATGGGAGATAGGCAGATAGCTGAGAGAGCCTCTTGACGACTCTTAACGACTGTAATAGGTCTTACAGGAAAAGGCAAGGGGTGAGAAGGTGAGAAATGGTTTAGTTATGTATAGTGAGATAAGAATCCAATGTCTTTCTACAGCCCAGGTCTTTTCATGGTTTTAAGTTTGGTAATGAGTTGTAATTCAGCAGCTTCTCTTTCCAGTCTATTTCTGAAATTCCTCTGTAGTAAAACAGCTACTTTGAGATCTTGTATAGAATGTCCTGGGAGATTGAAGTGTTCTCCTACAGAACAGAGAAACCAGTGGGCCAGTCCTGTTCACAGTAAATTCTCAGTCCTTTGGGGTTCATCGCTCCACCACAACCCCAGTTTCCCACACCTTTTTACTACCCTCTTCCCCAAAGCACCACAATAGTATTCACACATACCCCCAGCTGCAAGGCTTTCCTGCGCTTCGCCTTGGAAAGTATCAGGATTCAATCCACAATCCCGATGGATTTGTGTCTTGACTGCCGCTCCCCACTTCCTGGATTTAACAGCAGCAATACCTAAAACACGGGGGGATCTAAGCTCGTGGCGTGGGGTGGGGGAGGGAAGGATTTTGCAATATAAACATTGTGGGGGGGGGACCCCACTTTGCAGTAGGATTGCCGGGATCAGCCCAGCCCCCATCTCCTGATTCACAGAAGGAAGAGGGGAGGGGGAAACCTTCCTCTCCTCCCCGCCCCCCAAATTCCACCCCTCCCGGCACATCCTTCCCACACCCCGCCTCCGCAAACCCCAAATCCCCTCCCCAATATGTTGCTCCTCCTCCTCGCCATCCGACCTCTGTTCCGGGAATAGGGGGGGGGAGAGCCCCCCTCCCAACCTGCCTGCTTCTCCCGGAAGTGGCTCTTCTGCGCCGGATTGCTGCTCTGCACCGTAGAGGAGGGGAGGAGGGGCGGCAGGTAAATCCCCCCCACCCAC
This sequence comes from Podarcis bocagei, assembly GCF_964188305.1. Taxonomy (NCBI): domain Eukaryota; kingdom Metazoa; phylum Chordata; class Lepidosauria; order Squamata; family Lacertidae; genus Podarcis; species Podarcis bocagei. The sequence goes on from NC_138135.1 coordinate 5,615,487, forward strand.
GTGGATGTTGCCGGAAAGGAAAGGAGAGCGAGGACAAAGAGGTAAAGGGGTCGCGGGGGGGAGGCGACAGAAGGATGCAGAGACCCCCGCCAGCGCCCCAAAGCTCCTGTTGTGGATCTGGATCCCTGCACGCATGCTGCGAAGGAGGCTTTCCTTGGGCCCTTAGGAAGCCCACCCAGGGGATCCCAACGAAGCCCCCTCGCCCCATTTCCCCGCGCAGGCATCCCTGGGGCGCTGTGGGTTCCGCGCGGAAAGAGGTGGGCCATGAAAGGGTTAACGGGCGTGAGGGACGCTTGGATAGAGACCCCCCTGTCCTCCCCTGCTCGTTTTGGGGGGACCCTCCGGATGGAGAGATGGGGGGCGCAGGGCGACGGGTGAGCCACACCAAGGGGGGACTTTGGGTTCAGGGGAGACTCTGGGACAGAGGGAGGGGGTCGAGGAAGTGGGGAGGGGGAGCATCCCTGGGGCAGGGAAGGGCAGCAATGGTGGGGGGGGGGAGAGAGAGAGTCAGGAAGACCAGTCTTTGGGGACACGTCTCCATCATGGTGCCTGCGGGGATTTTCTCGAGGGGCCGCCTTGGATTCTCCCTCCCACCCAGGAATCGGCCACCCCTTCAAGGCGACCAGAGAGGGATTCCTGGAAAGTGGGGGGTTGTGTCCCCCCACCCCTTCCTTCCTGCAACCTCTATCCTACTCCCACCCCATAAGCCCCTGCCCTGTCCAGACTGTTGCAGGAATTTATGTATAAGTTTGGGGGGGGGGGTTGCACCTTCAGCAGATATCATGCACATGCAGCCCACTACCTAAATCAGCACCATCACTTTTGTGATTTGTCCCCACAAAGCACTTGATCACAGTTTCTTCCTATCTATTCAAAGGGCCTTTGCTGCACAATACCAAATGTAGGAATTCACTGATAAATGTCTCTATGTACTGGCTCACAGGGAGAACTTCAGAAATTCCTATAGACATGTGAGCTCAGCTCCTCAGCAGCCCCTCTGCCTGAGTGATAATCCCTGGCATCCTGATACCTGAGTGCCAGACAGGTAGCCATTCCAGAAAGAACCAACCCAGATGAAGACAAAAGGGTGGGATTAACTTGGCTGGGAAACAGGTCAGGGAGGACAATGGGTGGCCGGCCGGGGGTGGGGCAAAGGCCAAAGAAAAGAGGCCGACCCCTTTGTCCAAGCCTCTTTTGGTTTTCTTCCTTACAGGATCAGGATCCTCAGGAGCGTGTCCTGGCGGCCGGATTAAGGTAAGTTCTGGCCTGATTGGAAGGAGCATGGCCTCTCCGCCAGGCTAGGCTGTATTTTTTTGACTTTTCTTTCTGGGCGGGGGGCCAGCTAGGCCTTTTTTTGTAGTGGGGGGGAGGCATGGCTCCCTCACCCCCGCCATCCGCCGCCCTCCAGCTGTAGGCCGCATGGCGGCCGATTCCTTTCTTGTTGGGGGGGCATAAGTGAGGCCACATGGCGGTCATGTTTGTTTGCACTGCCCCCCCCTTCCGCTCTGGCTACTGAGGCACTTCTGCTCCTAGCAGGGAAATGTAAATATCTCTTTTGTTACACTTGATGTGTGTTTTGTGGAGGGCAAGGGGAACCATGGGGCAGGGTCCAGGATGCTCAGATTACTGCCACCAGACCTCCCCTCTCATGATGTAACCATGATGTAGTTTGGGGGGGGGGTGTAATAAAAGTTTGGGTTCTCTGGTTGGCCTCTGTTTTTCCTCCGACCGATGGAGAGCCTACAAAGGACTCTATGAGGGCTCTTGTGTCCCCCATAAAGGCAGATTTTCATTTATTACAGCAGCTAATAAAAGTTTGGGTTCTCTTTTGTTTGGGGCTTCCATCTTGTTCCACCTGGTGGCAGGTGGGAGTCCTGTCACGACAGTCTTCAATAAAGACCAAGCCTACTGGCTGCTGTTTTGCTCTGGTATTCCTGGCTGCTGTCCTTGTTTTTTGTCCAGGGGGGCCCTCAGCTTTCTCCGTTAACAAGACGCACCCTCCTTCCTGCAAGCTCCACCCAATTCCCACCCCATAAGCCCCTGCCGTGTCCAGATTTATTATTATTATTATTGTTATTGTTATTATTAAAATCCTGCCCTCCCCAGGTGAAGCCGGGCTCAGAGCGGCTAACAACAATAAAAGTAACACAGTTTACATAAAATCACAAGCAATTAATTAAAGGGCATTCTAAAAACAATTCATTCTAATATCAATTCAAAATCAAATTAATGGCAGATACAGCGGTTCTGCCAAGTCCAACCATTGGTCCCCCTTGAGAGGAGAGGAAATCCCAAGAAGAAGAGAGGAGGGGAGGGGCTTCTTGGAAGCGGCTCTTTGTTTCCTCAATCCCACCCAAGAAGCAGACAGAAACCTTTTCCTCTCTCTCAGGCTTCCATCTTTAAGTGTCTTTTCCACTGCCTGGTTCATTGAGGCTGAGGATAATGCACACCTGTCATCAGAAACAGGGGTGCAATGTCTCTCAGGATTGATATGGAAGTCAAAAGCATTTCTGTTCCTCTTATTCTTTGTAGGCAATGTCAGAGTGACTGACAAGCTGAGATACAACCCATCAGAATCCGATGACAGCAACTGCATGAATCTTCCCAGTCAAAGGACCCATTTTCATGATAGACAGTGCCTGTGGCTGGAGGCTCTACATACAAGGTGTGCCTATACAGGCCCAAAACTGCCAGTATTAGCACAGGTGAAGTATGTGACCTTCCCAAATTTACGGACTGTATGTGAATGAGAGTTCGTGGGTGGGATTATCGTTTACGACAACCCTGTGATTTTCTCCACCCATAACATTTTGTGATCTGATTTCGCAGTACGAATTCCAAAATAACTGCAAAAAATCACAAGATGATAAGAATGATTGTAGCATTTATACAATGTAGTCCATCTGCATATGTATATGTAGTCCATCTGGTTGGGCTTCCCCAGCCACTCTGGGCAGCTTCCAGTACACATAAAAGACAGGAAAACATCAAACATTAAAAACCTCCAGATACAGGTCTACCTTCTGCTATCTTCTAAATGTCAGATAGTTGTTCATTTCCTTGACCTCTGAAGGGAGGGCGTTCCACAGGGTGGGTGCCACCACCCAGAAGGCCCTCTGCCTGGTTCCCTGTACCCTCACTTCTTGCAGGGAGGGAACCAGCAGAAGACCCTCAGAGGAGGACCTCAGTGTTCAGACTGAAGGATGGGGGTGGAGACGCTCCTTCAGGTCTACTGGGCCGAGGCAGTTTAGGGATTTAGGTCACAGATCTTGCTCCTCCATAACAATCTCCAAGACCGACATATAGTTAGCAGAGTAGGAAAAAACACTCAGAGGCAGCAAAAAATTCATTCAGCAGAGAAATTTAGTGCTGAAGGCCAAAGCTAGCAAAAACTTAACTTACAGTAAAACCCTAACTTGGTATATCAAAACAGCACTCAAGTAAGAAACAGACAAGCAGAGTAGAGAATTGCAGATTAGGAAGCGGGACCAGGCGCCTTTCAATACTGCGATTTATAAACAATTCCATGTCAGAGTAACCTCCGGACTGGATACCAAGCCTGGCTCACTCCAGTTTAAACCAGCTTCTTCTGGTTCCCAGAAACCAGGAAGGTTCAGCGTAACCTCATAACAACTGATCCCACCACCTGCTCTCAGCAGAAAGGAAACTCCCTTGTCAGCTAAAATGTTCCAGCTGGAGAAAACACCACTTTGAATCACACAGAGTAAAACCACCAGAACCTTCTTGAACCAATAGACTAGGAATGATGTGTATACATTAGATCAACACTTTTCTTTTTCTGAAAAATGCAGCCATGACACTTAAAGGTCAGCACCAACAGTGTGAATTGTGCTTGGAAACACACTGGAAGCCAGGGAAGTTCCTTTAGGACCAATGAAATGTGGTCTTGGCGGCTGCTCCCAGTTACTAGTCCAGCTGCCGCATTCTGGATTAGTTGCAGATTTTGGGTCACCTTCAAAGGTAGCACCACGTAGAGGCGCATGGCAGTGGTCCAAGCAGGAGATAACCAGAGCATGCACCACTTTAGTGAGACAGTGTGCAGGCTGGTAGGGTCTGCCTGCCACCTGTCCCACAGGGACAGTGCTTCCGTCTTGTCAGGATTCAACCTCAATCTGTTAGCCACCATCTATCCTCAAACCACCTACAGGCACCAACACAGGGCATTCACTGGTTCATCTTCACTGGTTCCAATTTAAAAGAGAAGAGCTGGGTATCATCCACATGCGTGTGAACACCAGCCAAAACTCCCCCAGCGGCTTCATATAGATATTAAAAAGCATGGGGAGAGGACAGAGCCCTGAGGCACCCCACAAGTGAGCACCCAGGGGCCTGAACACTCATCCCCCAACACCACTTTCTGGACATGGCCCAGGAGGAAGGAGGGGAACCACTGCACAGCAGTGCCCCCAGCTCCCCTAGAGGGTCCAGAAGGATACCATGGTCAAAGGTCTCCAAAGCAGAGATCCAGCAGAACCAGGAAAGAGCTTTGCCCTTGGACTCTAGCCTATTGGAGATCATCAACCAGCGCAACCAGGGTAGTTTCTGTCATATGATGAGGCCTGAATCCAAACTGGAAGGATAATGGTGGCAGAAGCTTTTCTGGTCCTTCACCCCCAAAAGCTCCAGGCACAAGACTTTTATTAGCTTTGAAGGGGCCATCGGATACTTGGTGGTCTTTTCTTCAAAAGACAAATATTCTGAATACTTTTAAATTGATGTATGATATAAACAGCACTTCTGTTTTACATATTCCACATTGGAGAGATTTTGATACACAGGTCTGAGTTCATCGCTGCCCCCAAAACTGCTGTGTTAGCAGTACAGCAAGTGTGGACAGTGTGTTTGAGGGTTCAGGGATGCCTAGACAACAAGACCCCCTTCTCAGCCTGGCTTATATGGTCCCAAGGAAAGCAGAGCAGTACGTTAGGCACCAACTTGGCTGCAGGAGTGGCTGGAAGGAGGTGTGCAGGACACCATCCAACCCTCTTAGAGACTTTTCTTTTCCTAAAGAAAACCAGGCAGCGAAGGTTTAGGACCACAGTTGTCCTTCTCGAGGACCTCGCTTCCCAGGTTGACGAGCTCCATCTGCACTTCACTTTCCTCTGCAGCATGGGCAGAATCTGCCTTCCTGACTGTGGGATTCACTGTTGTTCTCATCCTCTCCATCCACCAGGGCCTGCCTTCACCTGCAGCAGAATTCCCCAACCCACCAAGGATTTGAGACCCGTCAGTTATTCTCACCTGGTTTAGCCGGCTGGTTGAAACCGTTCCTGGGCTTGTGACCCCTATTCTATCCTGACAGCTTCTGGAAGCCACAGGTGAGAACTGAGTGCAGGTTGGGGACAATTGATGGATAGATTACCCCATAAGGAGCATGACATGACCCCCACCAAAGGAACTAATGCTCTCCTAACACCCCAAGACATCGTATAATTATGATATTTGAGACAGAACCAGAATAAATTCATCTCTAAAAATAACACATCTTCAGGCCATAAATAAATTAATACTACTCATTCAAGGTACTACATATTCCACTAAGTACAGTTTATCTATTTGCCTTGAATATCACCTTCAAAGTGTCATTTTAGGATACTTCTGTATCAGAAGACGGGCACGAGATCAGACAGCACATTCTTTTAAAAATCATGCTGCTTTATTAACATTGATTGAGGATTATGAAAGTTGCTAATGAATTACTATCATTTGATGACATTGCAACTTCATTTCCTAAAAATTGGGAACATGGGTAGGAGGTGGGGGAATGTAATAGACGTTGAAATAGGAGAAGGTCTAATGGAGCTTGATGTGTTCTCTTTCCCTTAGTTCTCTTCCTTGAAACCCAAACAGGATTTCCGTTCCTCCCACTCTGAAGAAGGAGACGGAGAAGACAGTCAGAACACCAGGGGATGGGTCACCTTTGGTTTCATTAGGAATAGAGATTAAAATGTGTGAAATGTGGAATATGCGTCATTGAAAGAGCACACATAGTTCACATCAACGACCTCCAACAGGGGAGAAACCATTTAAAGGTATGGAGTGCAGAAAGAGCTTCAGTACCAGTGGAAACCTTAGAACACATCAACGGATTCACACAGGGGAGAAACCATATAAATGTATGGAGTGTGGAAAGAGCTTCAGTCAGAGTGGACACCTCAATATACATCAACGGACTCACACAGGGGAGAAACCATTTAAATGCCTGGAGTGCGGAAAGAGCTTTAGTGAGAATGGAAACCTTGGAAGACATCAACGGACTCACACAGGGGAGAAACCATATAAATGTATGGAGTGTGGAAAGAGCTTCAGTACCAGTGGAAACCTTAGAACACATCAACGGATTCACACAGGGGAGAAACCATATAAATGTATGGAGTGTGGAAAGAGCTTCAGTCAGAGTGGACACCTCAATATACATCAACGGACTCACACAGGGGAGAAACCATTTAAATGCCTGGAGTGCGGAAAGAGCTTTAGTGAGAATGGAAAACTTAAAACACATCAACGGACTCACACAGGGGAGAAACCACATAAATGCATGGAGTGCGGAAAGTGCTTCAGTCAGAATGGAGTCCTTAAATTACACCAGCAAATTCACACAGGGGAGAAATCATATAAATGTATGGAATGTGGAAATTGCTTTAGTGATAATGGAAAACTTAGAAGACATCAACGAACTCACACAGGGGAGAAACCATTTAAATGCATGGAGTGCGGAAAGAGCTTTAGTTTCAATGCAACCCTTAGAATTCATCAACAGACTCACACAGGGGAGAAACCATTTAAATGCCTAGAGTGCGGAAAGTGCTTCAGTCAGAATGGAGACCTTAGAAAACATCAACGGACTCACACGGGGGAGAAACCATTTAAATGCCTGGAGTGTGGAAAGTGTTTCAGACAGAATGGAGACCTTAGAAAACATCAATGGATTCACACAGGGGAGAAACCATTTAAGTGCCTGGAGTGCGGAAACTGCTTCAGTCAGAATGGAGTCCTTAAATTACACCAGCGGATTCACACAGGAGAGAAACCATTTAAATGCATGGAGTGTGGGAAGAGCTTTAGTTTCAATGCAACCCTTAGAATTCATCAATGGACACATACAGGGGAGAAACCATATAAATGTATGGAGTGTGGAAAGAGCTTCAGTACCAGCGGAAACCTTAGAACACATCAACGGATTCACACAGGGGATAAACCATATCAATGTATTGAGTGTGGAAAGAGCTTCAGTAAGAGTGGTCACCTCAATATACATCAACGGACTCACACAGGAGAGAAACCATTTAAATGCCTAGAGTGCGGAAAGAGCTTTAGTGAGAATGGAAAGCTTAAAACACATCAACGGACTCACACAGGGGAGAAACCATTTAAATGTATGGAATGTGGAAAGATCTTCAGTAAGAATGGAAACCTTAGAACACATCAACGGACTCACACAGGGGAGAAACCATATAAATGCATGGAGTGCGGAAAGTGCTTCAGTCAGAATGGAGTCCTTAAATTACACCAGCGGATTCACACAGGAGAGAAACCATATAAATGTATGGAGTGCGGAAAGAGCTTTAGTGATAATGGAAAACTTAGAAAACATCAGCGGACTCACACAGGGGAGAAACCATTTAAGTGCCTGGAGTGCGGAAATTGCTTCAGTCAGAATGGAGTTCTTAAATTACACCAGCGGATTCACACAGGAGAGAAACCATTTAAATGTATGGAGTGCGGAAAGAGCTTTAGTGATAATGGAACCCTTAAAAAACATCAACGGACTCACACAGGGGAGAAACCATTTAAATGCATGGAGTGCGGAACGAGCTTTGGTGATAATGGAACCCTTAAAAAACATCAACGGACTCACACAGGGGAGAAACCATTTAAGTGCATGGAGTGCGGAATGAGCTTTAGTGATAATGGAACCCTTAAAAAACATCAACGGACTCACACAGGGGAGAAACCATTTAAATGCATGGAGTGCGGAAAGTGCTTCAGTCAGAGTGCACACTTCAATATACATCAACAGACTCACAAAGGGGAGAAACCATATTAGTGCCTGGAGTGCGGAAAGAGCTTCAGTCAGAATGGAGTCCTTAAATTACACCAGCGGATTCACACAGGAGAGAAACCATTTAAGTGCCTGGAGTGCGGAACGAGCTTTAGTGATAATGGAACCCTTAAAAAACATCAATGGACTCACACAGGGGAGAAACCGTTTAAATGCATGGAGTGCGGAATGAGCTTTGGTGATAATGGAACCCTTAAAAAACATCAACGGACTCACACAGGGGAGAAACCATTTAAATGCATGGAGTGCGGAAAGAGCTTCAGGCGGAATGGAGACCTTAGAAAACATCAACGGACTCACATGGGGGAGAAACCATTTAAATGCATGGAGTGCGGAAAGTGCTTCAGTCAGAGTGCACACCTCAATATACATCAACAGACTCACACAGTGGAGAAATCATTTAAATGCCTGGAGTGCGGAAAGAGCTTCAGTCGGAATGGAAATCTTAGAAAACATCAGCAGACACACAGGGGAGAAACTGTTTAAATGTATGGACTGTGGAAGGAGCTCCAGTCAGAGTGGAACCCTTGATTTATGTCAACAAACTCACACAAAACACAAACCTTATAAATATCAAGAAAGTAGATAGAGGTTCAGTCTTGGTGGAAATTCTAAATCAACAGATTCACGGACAGGAAGAACATTTGGAGTTGAAACCCTACAAACCATCAACAGACTCAAAGAGGAGAAGCAGTTTAAATGTAAAGATTACAAAAAGTGCTTTATTTACATAGGAGTGTTTAAGGAAAAGAGACTCTCAGATGTAAGAACCCATTTAGATGTATGGAGTGTTGGAGGTCTTCCTCTCAGAGTCCACTCTTTTCTTCACAGAAATGAACTCAGGAGGAAATCAGTCTTTAACACATGTTGTGTATGTGAAGTTCTGTTTTTTTATGTGTAAAATGCTATCGTAATAAAATATTGAAGGCAATGTCAAACAATGTGATTATGATCTAAGATGTAAAGTACCTTTTGATAGAGAAGGGGAGAGGGTTTGTCTGGATTGTTGGCGGTGAGTGGGGATTAGGGCTGGGCGATATATTGTCCAAACTGGTTTCTAGACCACATCATGATAACCTTTCAAAAACAATTGATATGGCAACACACCAAGAATCACAGTGTGTGTTTCCAGGATGCTCATTTGCCTGGAAGCAGCCGGCAGAAAGCTTTGCTTCATGAAGCCCCTGAATATGCTGAGTTCCTTTTTTTTTTTTTATAAAAATTTTTTATTGCGTTTCTTTCCATAGGTGAACAAATTTGTTTGGACAACAATATACAAGAAACATTTTCCATATATATAAAGAAAAACATAGAAAAAAGAAAAGATCATTATAAAATTTTTTCGACAACTTTTTGGACCTCCTCGCATCCTCTCAGCATTGCGTTCATCATTCTAACCGATTCAGCAATTTATTATCTTATTTCCCGACTTATTATACCTTTGTATTTATTATGTTACCAGTTTCAAAAATTTGTAATTTAATTTTAACACTCTTAATAAACATAATATTTTGTTTCTAATTTGTCTCATTTTTTCCCATCAATACTTACTTTATCATTTACTTAAAATAAATTGCAGAAGCATAACGTTTCTTAATCGTGCACAGTCTTAGCACTCAAACAACTTATAATGTTTTTGCAAATAGTCCTTAAATTTTTTCCAGTCCTCCTCCATTGTTTCTTCGCTCAGATCTCGAATTCTGCCGGTCATTTCTGCCAACTCCATGTAGTCCATCAGCTGCGTCTGCCAGTCCTCCAGTGTGGGTAAATCTGGTGTCTTCCAGAACTTTGCGATAAGAATCCTAGCTGCTGTGGTTGCATACATAAACAAGGTTCTGTCCTTCTTTGGCACCTTCCGGTCCACCATGCCCAATAGAAAGGCCTCTGGTTTCTTAGAAAAGGTATATCTGAATACCTTTTTCAACTCATTATGTATCATTTCCCAAAAGGCCTTTACTTTCGGGCAGGTCCACCAGAGGTGAAAGAATGTCCCTTCTGCCTCCTTGCATTTCCAACACTTATTATCAGAAAGATGGTATATTTTAGCCAACTTGACTGGGGTCATGTACCACCGGTATACCATTTTCATAATGTTCTCTTTCAAGGCACTACATGCCGTGAATTTCATACCGGTGTTCCATAACCTTTCCCAGTCCTCAGACATAATGTTGTGTCCTACATCCTGTGCCCATTTTATCATAGCAGATTTAACTGTCTCATCCTGGGTGTTCCATTTAAGCAGCAAGTCATACATCCTCGAAAGTACCTTAGTCTTTGGTTCTAGTAACTCCGTCTCCAGTTTCGATTTCTCCAACTGGAAACCCACTTTTTTGTCCATTTTGAATACCTCTTGAATTTGAGCATAGTGTAACCAATCTCGCACCTTACCTTTTAATTTGTCCTGGCTTTGGAGCTTCCAATTGTCTCCAACTCTTTCAATCAGTTCCCAATATTTTGGCCAATAGGCCTCCATATTGGGCTTTTTTTTAGAAATCTTGGCTTCCACTGAATATGCTGAGTTCCTGACTTCCCTCCCAGACGACAGGAAGCGAAAGACACACCTCCATTGCTCTGCTTCCTTCCAGCCTCGTTCCTCCCTTGCTCCCTTCTGCCGGTTTGTGTGCCTGACTTAGATATCCTGTGTGCTGTATTTGTTTACTGCTGAAACTGCTGTACTCAAGCATGAAAAATTGGTGCATCTGTGTGTGACTGATTTTTGCACCAAACTCTCTCACCCCCACCACGTGTGATCTCCAAACACTGCTTCTTCACTAGAACCTCTCCCTGTCTCCTACACATTCAGAAGAAAACTTAAAATACTGTAATTTAATGGGAGATTTCCCCCCAAGCCTTATTGCAAGAGAGGGAAGGAGGGGCTGCAGGTACCAGGGAAGTCTCCTGATGGGTCCCATCTTCACTCATGAACCCCATGGGGCAACCCCAGATCTACTGCTTATTCTGGGATTTGGGGAAGATAGTACTTTTCCATAGTCCCAGAAGTTATTAATCTTCCAGCCAGAGGACCAGTGTGCATATTATTATCATACTTATTTTACTGATGTTGCTGCTGTTGCTGTCATGGAGTGGCTGGGTGAAAAGGGGGGGGAGGCAGCAGCTGGGGAACCCCCAAGGAAACAAGGCTCGGATCCCGGGTCTTGTATGCCCCCTAAGTCTATCTAAACTCCTAGGTCTGTTCAATAAAAGGCTAATTTGGTGTTAAGGGGGGGGGGCCAGGTGCGAGGCTGCTCAGCCCCCCAGCTCATCAGGCAGAGACCGTGGGTCCATGCGGAATAAAGGAAGGAGTCCGGCCACCAACCGGAGCAAATAGCTGTATATCAAAGTTTATTGCACAACAGGTCCAAAGAGGAATTGAACCCCGAGGATGGGGTGACAAGGACTTTTCAAAGTTTCTATCTTATCCTAGCATGCAGTTCGTGGAGCATCATTACTACATCATCGCTACATCAGGAGGTGAAAAAACCTATCTGAGGATGTACAAATTCCAACGCGCTTATTTCTGGGCTGCTTCACTCCTTGCATGAATTTTACCTGGGTGTCGGGGCTGTGTGTGCAAAAGCCAAAGCCCCATTTCCCCCCGTAACACAGGAGTCACAGAGTCCAAGCCGCTGCTCAATGTACACCAGTACCTAAAACACGGACGGATCTAATCTCGTGGCGTGGGGTGGGGGAGGGAAGGATTTTGCAATGTAAACATTTTGGGGTGCGAGACCCCACTTTCCGAGTGGATTGCCGGGATCAGCCCCTCCCCCGCCCTCCTGATCCCCAGAAGGAAGAAGGGAGGGGGAAACCCTCCTCTCCCCACCCCCATTCCTCCCCTCCCCTCCCGGCCCATCCTTCTCTCTTACCCCGCCACCTCAACCCAAATCCCGCCCCCCTACGTTGCACCTCCTCCTCGCCACCCGACTTCTGTTCCGGGAGTGGAGAGGGGGGGGGAAGAGACCCCTCCCAAATTGCCTGCTTCTCCCGCGCTAGTAGCTCTACGGGCGCGCGCTTTCGGAAAGGGGAGGAGGGGCGGCAGGTAACCCCCCCACCCACCCACGTGGATGTTGCAGGAAAGGAAAGGAGCGAGGACAAAGAGGTAAAGGGGACGCGGGGGGAGGCGAGAGAAGGATCCAGAGACTCCCTCCAGCTCCCCAAAGCGCTTTTCGTGGATCTGGATCCCTGCACGCGTGCTGCGAAGGGGGTTTTCCTTGGGCCCTTAGGAAGCCCACCCAGGGGATCCCAACGAAGCCCCCTCGCCCCATTTCCCCGCGCAGGCATCCCTGGGGCGCTGTGGGTTCCGCACGGAGAGTGGTGGGCCATGAAAGGGTTAACGGGCGTGAGGGACGCTTGCATAGAGACCTCCCTGTCCCTCCCTTGCTCGTCCAGGGGAGACTCTGGGACAGAGGGAGGGGGTCGAGGAAGTGGGGAGGGGGAGCATCCCTGGGGCAGGGAAAGGCAGCAATGGTGGGGGGGGGAGAGAGAGAGAGTCAGGAAGACCAGTCTTTGGGGACACGTCTCCATCATGGTGCCTGCGGGGATTTTCTCGAGGGGCCGCCTTGGATACTCCCTCCCACCCAGGAATCGGCCACCCCTTCAAGGCTACCAGAGAGGGATCCCTGGAAAGTGGGGGGTTGTGTCCCCTCACCCCCTGCTTGCTGCAACCTCTATCCTACTCCCCCCCCCATAAGCCCCTGCCCTGTCCAGACTGTTGCAGGAATTTATGTATAAGTTGGGGGGGGGGGTTGCACCTTCAGCAGATATCATGCACATGCAGCCCACTACCTAAATCAGCACCATCACTTTTGTGATTTGTCCCCACAAAGCACTTGATCACAGTTTCTTCCTATCTATTCAAAGGGCCTCTGCTGCACAATACCAAATGTAGGAATTCACTGATAAATGTCTCTATGTACTGGCTCACAGAGAGAACTTCAGAAATTCAAATATGCATGTGAGCTCAGCTACTCAGCAGCCCCTCTGCCTGAGTGATAATCCCTGGCATCCTGATACCTGAGTGCCGGACAGGTAGCCATTCCAGAAAGAACCAACCCAGATGAAGACAAAAGGGTGTGATTAACTTGCCTTGGAAACAGGTCAGGGAGGACAATGGGTGGCTGGCTGGGGGCGGATCAAAGGCCAAAGAAAAGAGGCCGACCCCTTTGTCCAAGCTTCTTTTGGTTTTCTTCCTTCAGGGATCAGGGTCATCAAGAGCGTGTCCTGGCAGCCGGATTAAGGTAACATCTGGCCTGATTGGAAGGGGCATGGCCCCTCCGCCAGGCTAGGGTGCAATTTTCTTTCTGGGCAGGCGCCCAGCTAGAGCGCAGAGGGTGGCCTTCTTGTTTTTGTGGCGGGGGGGGGATGGATCCCTCGAGGCCGCCATTTGCCACCCTCCAGCTGTAGGCCACATTTCAGCTGTTTCCTTTTTGCAGGCGTGGGGCAGCATGGCCGTGGGCTCCACTGGCCATGAATGGTGGTGTGCGACCCCAGACGTAGGCCACACGGCAGCTTTTAATTCTGCTGACGCCGCTTTAAACAGGAGACTGCATTTCTGCCATTTCCTTTCTTGTTGGGGGGGTATAAGTCAGGCCGCATGGTGGTAATGTTTTTTTGCACTCCCCCATCCCCCCCCCATTCTCGCACTTCTGCTCCTAGCAGGGAAATGTAAATATCTCTTTTGTTACACTTGATGGGTGCTTGGTGGAGGGCAAGGAGAACTATGGGGCAGGGTCCAGGATGCTCAGATTACTGCCACCAGACCTCCCCTTTCATGATGTAAGCATGATGTAGTTTGGGGGGGGGTGTAACATTGGCATTAGCAGCTAATAAAAGATTGGGTTCTCTCTTGTTCAGGGCTTCCATCTTGTTCCACCTGGTGGCAGGTGGGAGTCCTGTCACGACAGTCTTCAATAAAGACCAAGCCTACTGGCTGCTGTTTTGCTCTGGTATTCCTGGCTGGTGTCCTTGTTTTTTGTCCAGGGGGGTCCTCAGATTTCTCCGTTAACAAGACACACCTTCCTTCCTGCAAGCTCCACCCAATTCCCATCCCATAAGCCCCTGACCTGTCCATAATAATAATAATAATAATAATTTATATCCCGCCCTCCCCAGCTGAAGCTGGACTCAGAGCAGCTAACAACAATAAAAGTAACGCAGTTTACATATAATCACAATCAGTTTATTAAAATGCATTCTAAAATCAATTCATTCTATTATCAATTCAAAATCAAATTAATGGTAGATACAGTGGTTTTGCCAAGTCCAACCATTGGTCTCCCTGGAGAGGACAGGAAAATCCCAAGAGAAAGTGGGGGGGGGGGGCTTCTTGGAAGCGGCTCTTTGTTTCCTCAATCCCACCCAAGAAGCAGCCAGAAACCTTTTCCTCTCTCTCAGGCTTCCATCTTTTAAGTGTCTCTTCCACTGCCTGGTGCATTGAGGCTGAGGATAATGTACACCTGTCATCAGAAACAGGGGTGCAGAGTCAATGGAATGGCTCTCAGGCTTGATATGGAAGTTGAACCTCAAAAGCATTTCTGTTCCTCTTATTCTTTGTAGGCAGTGTCAGAGTGACTGACAAGCTGAGATACAACCCATCAGAACTCGATGACAGCAACTGCATGAATCTGCCCAGTCAAAGGACCCATTTTCACGATAGACAGTCCCTGTGGCTGGAGGCTCTACATGCAGGGTGTGCCTATACAGGCCAAAGACTGCCAGTTTTAGCACAGGCGAGGTGTGTGCCCCCCCCAAAAAATTACAATCTTTGTGTGAATGAGAGTTTGTGGGTGGGATTATAGTTTACGGCAACCCTGTTGCTCCCACAAGAGAGCAGCCAGGGGAAAGAACAGTCATCCCCCAACACCACTTTCTGGACATGGCCCAGGAGGAAGAAGGGGAAACACTGCACAGCAGTGCCCCCAGCTCCCCTAGTGGGTCCAGAAGGATACCATGGTCAAAGGTCTCCAAAGCCGCTGAGAGATCCAGCAGAACCAGGAAACAGCTTTTCCTCTCAGCCATATAGACCATCGGAGATCATCAGTCACAGCAACCCCGGCAGTGTGAGTTCCATGATGAGGCCTGAATCCCAATTGGAAGGATAATGGTGGAAGAAGCTTTTCTGGTCCTACACCCCCAAAAGCTCCAGGCACAATACTTTCATGAGTTTTGAAAGGGCCATCGTATACTTGGTGGCCTTTTATTAAAAAGACAAATATTCTGACTAGTTTTTAATTGATGTATGATATAAACAGCACTTCTTTTTTACATATTCCACATTGGGGAGACTTTGATACACAGGTCTGAGTTCATCTCTCTGCCTGAAACTGCTGTGTTAGCAGCACTGCCTGGGCAGTGTGTTTGGGGGTTCAGGGCTGCCTAGACAACAAGACCCCCCTCTCAGCCTGGCATATATGGTCCCAAGGAAAGCCGAGGAGTACGTTAGGCACCAGCTTGGCTGCAGGAGTGAGTGGAAGGAGGTGTGCAGGGCACCATCCAACCGCCTTAGAGACTCCACTCTGGATTTCTGTAGGTTTTCCTCCATAGCATTTTCTTCTCCTGAAGATAACTCAAGAGGAAGTGAGGGAGTGCACCAAAGTATTACGTCCAGAGTTTTCCTTCTTGAGGACCTCCCTTCCCTGGTTGATGAGCCCCATCTGCCCTCACTTTCCACTGTAGAATGGGCAGAATCTGCCTTCTTGACTGTGGGATTCATTGTTGTTCCCATCCTCTCCATCCACCAGGGCCTGCCTTCACCTGCAGCAGAATTCCCCAACTCACCAAGAATTTGAGACCCATCAGGTATCCTCACCTGGTTTCGCCGGCTGGTTGAAGCCGTTCCTGGGATTATGGCCTCTTTTGCATGCTGACAGCTTCTGGAAGCCACAGGTGAGAGCTGAGTGCAGGGTGGGGACCAATGGTGGATAAATTACCCCATAAGGTGCACGACATTTCCCCCACCAAAGGTTCTACCGCTCCCCTAACACCCCATGACATCGTATGATTATGATATTTAAGACAGAACAGGAACAAATTCATGTCCCCAGAAATAACACAACTTCAGGCCATTAGTGAATCAATACAATATTTTCAAGGTACTACACATTCCACTAAGTACAGTGTATCTATTTGCCTTGAATATCCTGCTTTTAAGTGTCATTTTAGGATTTTTCTGCGTCAGGAGACAGGCACGAGATCAGACAGCAAATCATTCTTTAAAAAATCAAGCTGCTTTATGAACATTGATTGAGGATTTTGAAAGTTGCTCAAGAATTACTATCATTTGACATTCCAACTTCATTTCCTAAAAATTGGGAACATGGGTAGGATGTGAGGGAATGTAGGAGACGTTGAAATAGGAGAAGGTGCTAATGGAGCTTGATGTGTTCTCTTTCCCTTAGTTCTGGAAACCCAAACAGGATTCCCTTTCATCCCACTCTGAAGAAGGAGATGGAGAAGACAGTCAGAACTCCAGGGGATGGGTCACCTTTGGTTTCATTAGGAAAAGAAATTAAAATGTGTGAAATGTTGAATATGCTTCATTGAATGAGCGCACATAGTTCACATCAACGACCTTCAGCAGGGGAGAAAAGACTTAAAGTTATGGAGTGTAGGAAAAGTTTCAGTCAGAGTGGACACCTCAGTATACATCAACGGACTCACACGGGTGAAAAACCATATAAATGTATGGAGTGTGGAAAGAGATATAGTGATAATGGACAACTTAGAAGACATCAATGGACTCACACAGGGGAGAAACCATTTAAATGCATGGAATGCGGAAAAAGCTTCAGTTTCAATGCAACCCTCCGAAGACATCAACAGACTCACACAGGAGAGAAACCATATAAATGTATGGAGTGTGGAAAGAGTTTCAGTCAGAGTGGACACCTCAATATACATCAACGGACTCACACGGGTGAAAAACCATATAAATGTGTGGAATGTGGAAAGAGATATAGTGATAATGGACAACTTAGAACACATCAATGGACTCACACAGGGGACAAACCATTTAAATGCATGGATTGCGAAAAAAGCTTTAGTGATAATGGATCCCTTAGAAAACATCAACGGACTCACACAGGGGAGAAACCATATAAATGTATGGAATGCGGAAAGAGCTTTAGTGAAAGTGGATCTCTTAGAAAACATCAACGGACTCACACAGGGGAGAAACCATTTAAATGCATGGAGTGTGGGGAGAGCTTTAGTGATAATGGAAAACTTAGAAGACATCAACGGACTCACACAGGGGAGAAACCATATAAATGTATGGAATGCGGAAAGAGCTTTAGTGAAAGTGGATCTCTTAGAAAACATCAATGGACTCACTCAGGGGAGAAACCATTTAAATGCATGGAGTGTGGAAAGACCTTTAGTGATAATGGAAAACTTAGAAGACATCAATGGACTCACACAGGGGAGAAACCATTTAAATGTGTGGAGTGTGGAAAGAGCTTCAGTCAGAATGGAGACCTTAAATTACATCAGCGGATTCACACAGGGGAGAAACCATTTAAATGCATGGAGTGTGGAAAGAGCTTCAGTAAGAGTGGACACCTCAATATACACCAACAGACTCACACAGGGGAGAAACCATTTAAATGCATGGAGTGTGGAAAGAGCTTCAGTTTCAATGCAACCCTCCGAAGACATCAACAGACTCACACAGGAGAGAAACCATATAAATGTATGGAGTGCGGAAAGAGTTTCAGTCAGAGTGGGCACCTCAATATACATCAACGGACTCACACAGGTGAAAAACCATATAAATGTATGGAGTGTGGAAAGAGCTTTAGCGAAAGTGGATCCCTTAGAACACATCAACGGACTCACACAGGAGAGAAACCATTTAAATGCATGGATTGCAAAAAAAGTTTTAGTGATAATGGATCCCTTAGAAAACATCAACGGACTCACACAGGAGAGAAACCATTTAAATGCATGGATTGCAAAAAAAGTTTTAGTGATAATGGATCCCTTAGAAAACATCAACGGACTCACACAGGGGAGAAACCATTTAAATGCATGGAATGCGGAAAGAGTTTCAGTCAGAATTTTGGACCTTCAATAACACCAGTGGATTCACACAGGGGAGAAACCATTTAACTGTATGGAGTGTGGAAAGAGCTTTAGTGAAAATGGAACCCTTAGAACACATCATCGACTCTCACGGGTGAAAAACCATATAAATTTATGGAGTGTGGAAATGTCTTCGATCAGAGTGGAAATTTTAGAAAACATCAGCAGACTTACATTGGAGAAACCATTTAAATGTATGGAGTGTGGAAGGAGCTTTAATGATAATGGAAAACTTAGAACACATCAACGGACTCACACAGGGCTGCAGGCAGAGTGGAATCCTTGATTTTCATCAACAAACTCACACAAGAGACAAACCATATAAATGGCAGCAAAGGAGATAAGAGTTTCAGTCCTAGTGAAAGTCCTGCATCAACAGACTCATGCACAGGAAGAACTTCAATATTTGCCACCCTACAAACTATCAACAAACTCAAAGAGGAGAAGCAGTTTAAATGGAAGGATTACAGAAAGAGCTTTAGTTATAATGGAGTGTTTAGGAAACATCTAGGGAGTCTCACAAGGGAGAACCCATTTAGATGTATGGAGCACGGGACATGTTCCACTCAGAGGAAATCCTTCTTCCGGCTTCAGGGCCCAGCTGAGTGTTGTCATTCTCTCCAACTAGGTAACTCCTGTCTAATCTGCTCTCTGTCTGTGTCTCTCCCTGCTTCTGAGACCACTGGAAACGAGGGGGGCCATTTCTCCCCCTCCAGCTCCTCTTCTGAGGAAAGCTGATCTGCCTGAGAATGGATTCCCCCATATTTGGCTTCAGACCATTCCCTGACAAAACACATTGCCCTGTGTCGTTCCAGCCTCTTGCCTCCCTTGCTCCCTTCTGCCAGTGTGTGTGCCTGACTTAGATATCCTGTGTGCTGTATTTTTTTATTGCTGAAACGGGATTTGCTCTCAGGAGATAAGTTTTGTGAAAGCTCAGTAAACTATTACTGAAGAAGTCCTGCTGCCTCTGTGTGTGTTTTTGATGTCAGTGTGGGACTTGCTCTACACGTGGCCCCTACTTCGCTGATGCTTGGCTAAGGCCCTGGAGTTGCTGTACTCAAGCATTCAAGATGGGTATTTGTGTGTCAGACAGGTTTTTGCACCAAACTCTGTGTACTGGTCCAGGGGGGAGGTTACTGTGGGGCAAGGTCCAGGACCGGAGTCGAGGGTCGGCAGAAACTCCTCCATGGGCAAAGCGGGGTCCACAGCGAGGGGCCGGGCAAGGACAGGAACTCTGGGGGAACCGGACTGGGTGCTGGCCGAAACAGCTCTTCAACGACGTTGCTCCCACAACCTAGGACCGGGCTGACTGGCGTTTATCTTCTCTGAGGCCAGGGGCGGTCCCGGCCCCCAGGTGACCTGCCTCTCCTGGCCTTAAGGCGAGCACTTAAGGTGTTTCTTGCTTGGCAGGGGGTTGGACTCGATGGCCCTTGTGGTCTATTCCAACTCTATGATTCTATGATTCCTCCTGGGAGAAACCAGTTCCCTTCGCCTCTCTGCCCTGAGCCTCTATAGTTCAGTAGAGGCTGAAGGGTTACTGGACCCAGGGCGAGACTCACCTGCAGGCACTGAGTCCTCAACCACCTCCGGAGCCAGAGTGGATTCACCTGGTGCCTGCTCCTGAGGATCCGGCACAGGTGCAGGCGCTTCAGAATCAAGGCCCTGCCCCAGTTCAGCCGGCCCTGGAGGCGGGGACTCCTGTGCAGGCTGGGATTCCTCCAGTTCAGCCTCTGAATCGGATTCCCAGGCCATCACACTCTGTCTCCTCCACCACCGCATGATCTCCAAACACTACTTATTTAACAGAACTTCATCCCTGCCCCCTGCACGTTCTGAAGAAAACTTAAAATTTAATGAGAGATTCCTCCCCCCCCCCCGAAGCCTAACTGCAAGAGGGGGAAGGATGGGTTGCAGGTACCAGGAAAGTCTCCTGGCGGGCCCATCTTCAGTCATGAACCACTTAGGGGAAACCCAGAGCTACTGCTTATTCTGGGCTTTGGGGAGGATAATATTTTTCCATAATACCAGAGGTTATTAGTCAATCATGCTGCTAGGGAGTCTTCCTGCCAGAGGACCACAGTGCATATTGCTATCCTACTGATTTTACTCTTGTTGCTGTTGCTGTCATGGACTGGCTGGGTTTTGGGGGGGGGGGGAGAGACACCAGTCTGGGGGACCCACAAGGGAAGAAGGCTCAGATCCTGGGGGCTGGTGGTGGGATGGCGATCAGCAGATAGAGGAAGAAAAGGGAGCAGAACGGGAGGGGAGGTGTTGCCAGCTGAGGAGGAAACAGGGTTTGGTGAGCAGGAAGAGGCTGGGACAGAGAGCGGTTCATGCTCAGAGGGAGGAGAGGAGGGGGCCAGGAGACCCAGAGGAGGCCGGCTGCTGAAGCATCCAGGGAGACTTCCCCCTCCTGCTGTGACCAGCTCCCCTCTCCCCAGGTCTCCCAGAGCACACAGAGAAATCCAGTTCAGACCCATGAGCCTATACATTATATTAATGGGCGTAGGGTTTTTTTGTCCCAACATGCATCACTTTAATCTCATTGACAATGAACTGTATTGTCTGCCCATTCACCCCATTTGGAGAGGTCCTTTTGGAGCTCCTTGCACCTCTCTTTTTTTATACAACCCTGGACAATTTACATCGACTTTTAAAACTTCCCCTCTTCACCCAGAATACGTTTTGAGTAGCATCTTCACTAGTATGTCACAAATAGGGAGGGGTATCAAAGGGTTACACAAGTTCAACAGTTGGTCACTCTATCAGATACATCTCTGGACACCTCTCCAGTACCCATCACCCAAAGAACAAGAAAACTATCGACATAATACAGTAGTACCTCTGGTTAAGAACCTAATTCATTCCAGAGGTCTGTTCTTAACCTGAGGTACCAGTTTAGCTAATGGGGCCTCTTGCTGCTGGCGCGCCACCATTGCCGCCGTGCGATTTCTGTTCTCATCCTGAAGCAAAGTTCTTACCCCGAGGGACTATTTCTGGATTAGTGGAGTCTGTAACCTGAAGCGTCTATAACCCTATGTACCACTGTAGTAGTAGTAATAATAATAATCATAATATTTATATCCCGCCCACCCCCCTTGCCAAAGCCGGGCTCAGAGCGGCTAACAACAGTAAAAGTAACACAGTTTACATAAAATCACAATCAATTAATTGAAATACATTCTATATCAATTCATTCTAAAATCAATTCATAATCAAATTACATCCTTGCCCTCAGGGCTTCTCCTGAGATGGGCTTTCAGAACACCTGGCTTGGTCAACTGCCTCTGTGGAAGTCTGTTGTCGCCCCTTGGTCACTGCCTGGGTGGGGTGAAGTGTACGTGCTCTCACGCTCAGGGGATTATGGCAGAAGGCCCTGTTTTTGCTGCCTACGTGGCTATCCGCTTCCAGGGTCATGGAGGAGGGTGAAGCCTAAATTTACTTTTTCTTAAGAGTTAAAATGGCGTTGGAATGGGAAGAATCGGTTAAAGTATGGATTTTATATGAATTTACAAATTTAGGTATCATTCCCTGAGCTGTCAAGCTGAAAGGATACATTCAGACATAATCTTTGTAACATTGTAGCAACGTTAGGCAATCAAAACCAAAATGGCTATATTTCATATACTTTGCCCCTTCATGGATCACTGCCTTGCCCTGGCGAAGGGGCTTGAAGAACTCAGAGAAGCTATGAACTACGCCGAGCAGGGCACACAAGATGAACAGGTCATAGTGGAGAGTTTTGACCAAACGTGATCCACCTGGAGGAGGAACCGGCAAGCTACTCCAGTATCCTTGCCAAGAAAACTCCATGGACAAAGACAACAGGCATATAAAAGTTATGACGCTGGAAGATGAGCCCCTCAGGTCGGAAGGTGTCCAACATGCTACTGGGGAAGAGCGGAGGACAAGTACAAGTAGATCCAGAGCTGATGAAGCGGCTGGGCCAAAGCCGAAAGGACGCTCAGTTGCGGATATGCCTGGAAGCGAAAGGAAAGTCCAATGCTGTAAAGAAAAATATTGCATAGGAACCTGGAATGTAAGAACCATGAACCTGGGTAAGTTGGATGTGGTCAAAAATGAGATGGCAAGAATAAATATTGACATCCTGGGCATCAGTGAACTAAAATGGACGGGAATGGGTGAATTCAGTTCGGATGACCATCACATCTACTACTGTGGGCAAGAAACCCATAAAAGAAATGGAGTGGCCCTCATAGTCAACAAAAGAGTGGCGAAAGCTGTACTGGGATACAATCTCAAAAATGATAGAATGATCTCAATACGAATCCAAGGCAAACCTTTTAACACCACAGTAATCCAAGTTTATGCACTAACTACTGGTGCTGAAGAAACTGAAATTGACCAGTTCTATGAAGACTTACAACACCTTATAGAATTGACACCAAAGAAGGATGTTCTTCTCATTATAGGGGATTGGAATGCTAAAGTAGGGAATCAAGAGATAAAAGGAACAACTGGCAAGTTTGGCCTTGGAGATCAAAACGAAGCAGGGCAAAGGCTAATAGAGTTCTGCCAAGAGAACAAGCTGGTCATCACAAACACGCTTTTCCAACAACACAAGAGACGACTCTACACATGGACATCACCAGATGGGCAGCATCGAAATCAGATTGATTATATTCTCTGCAGCCAAAGATGGAGAAGCTCTATACAGTCAGCAAAAACAAGACCTTAAAGAAATGAGAGTGCCTGATCACCTCATCTGTCTCCTGAGAAATCTCTATGTGGGACAAGATGCTACAGTTAGAACTGGATATGGAACAACTGATTGGTTCAAAATTGGGAAAGGAGTACGATAAGGCTGTATTTTGTCTCCCTGCTTATTTAATTTATATGCAGAATACATCATGCGAAAGGCTGGGCTGAATGAATCCCAAGCTGGAATTAAGATTGCCGGAAGAAATATCAACAACCTCAGATATGCAGATGACACAACCTTGATGGCAGAAAGTGAGGAGGAATTAAAGAACCTTTTAATGAGGGTGAAAGAGGAGAGCGCAAAATATGGTCTGAAGCTCAACATCCAAAAAACGAAGATCATGGCCACTGGTCCCATCACCTCCTGGCAAATAGAAGGGGAAGAAATGGAGGCAGTGAGAGATTTTACTTTCTTGGGCTCCATGATCACTGCAGATGGTGACAGCAGCCACGAAATTAAAAGACGCCTGCTTCTTGGGAGAAGGGCAATGACAGGCCTAGACAGCATCTTGAGAAGTAGAGACGTCACCTTGCCAACAAAGGTCCGTATAGTTAAAGCCATGGTTTTCCCAGTAGTGATGTATGGAAGTGAGAGCTGGACCATAAAGAAGGCTGATCGCCGAAGAATTGATGCTTTTGAATTATGGTGCTGGAGGAGACTCTTGAGAGTCTCATGGACTGCAAGAAGATCAAATGTATCCATTCTTAAGGAAATCAGCCCTGAGTGCTGACTGGAAGGACAGATCGTGAAGCTGAGGCTCCAGTACTCTGGCCACCTCATGAGAAGAGAAGACTCCCTGGAGAAGACACTGATGCTGGGAAAGATGGAGGGCACAAGGAGAAGGGGGCGACAGAGGATGAGATGGTTGGATAGTGTTTTCGAGGTTACCAGCATGACTTTGACCAAACTGCGGGAGGTAGTGGAGGACAGAGGTGCCTGGCATGCTCTGGTCCATGGGGTCACGAAGAGTTGGACACGACTAAACGACTAAATGACTAAACAACAACAACAACAATATACTTTGAGCAGCAGGAGGGCGCTGAGACAATCGTGCAAAGGCTGAGCTGAAACGCTGGTTTACAGGCAGTTTCAGCCGTCTATGGAGTCCCCTATTGGCTAGCTGTCAAAACATAGTGCTCTTGATTGGTGAGCTTCGGTTATTCATAAATCCCATTCATAAAACACAAAGTCCGTAAATCCCATCCATAATATGCAGAGACCGTGTTTTCCTGTATTTATAAGATGTGTGAGTCGTGCATTTGCGACTGAAGAGAGAGGGGTTTGGGGTTCCTCGTTCCAGGGCATTATGTCAGATGGTAACCCCCTCCCCTGTAATTCCCATAACACCAGGAAGGAGCCTCCCCATTGTCTTTTCCTTCACAAATCCTGTCTTAAGGGCACATTTAAGATATGAATAGGGTGTGAGGCTGTGACCTGGCACAGATACTAAGTATTTATCATTACAAAAGACTGGCCAGGCTCCCCTGGGAATCCATTGAAGTTACCATTAAATAGGTAACCTGGCACACAGGACCTAAACAAACCACTCAGATTTCTGCTGTAAACCACCCTTTCTGTGATGCAGGAATAATGTATCTCAGGGAGTGGTCTTGGGTTACACCCTTTCTGTGATGTATGTATCATGTATGGAGGGATGGTCTTGAGCTCCAGGGCAGGGCATTTAAAATGTCTATATAAGGCCTTGTGTGCCATTGTTCTGGGTTCCACCTTCCTCCTGCGTGTGGTGAGTGAGGACCCTGTTGCAACAGATCAATAAAGATCAGGCTTACTAGCTGCTTTGCTTTAAATGCTTTAAATGCATCAGGATTCAATCCACCATCCCGATGGATTTCTGCCTGGGGCATGTGCTGCCCTTGATCGCCTCCTGCCTCCTAAGGGATTATGGCTTATGAATTGGATCCCCCAATTTCAGAGGAGTCATTAGGCGTTGGAACCCAGGAAATCCGTCAAACTGTTGACTTGGCGATATTTGACGTTTCTACAGTTTTCTATACAGTATTGGATAGTCGGAGGACACAGTCCGATTCATGGCATCCGCTTCTGGCTCCAATTGTATCGGCTGCTTCTCTGAGCCACTTGGCTGTTGTGCATGGAAGGTGCCTGTGCAAATGGTCACTGTCCCGGCCTTAGTCAGAGGCTGTGGTGGGGACTTGGGGTTTTGGGGGAGTCGTATAACTGCCCCCCCTTCCTGGTTTGAAGAGCACCAATACCTAAAACACGGACGGACGACTCGTGGCGTAGAGTTGGGGAAGGAAGGATTTTGCAATGTAAACATTGGGGGGGGGAACCCCACTTAGTAATTGGATTGCCACGATCAGCCCCTCCCCCGCTCTCCTGATCTACAGGAGGAAGAGGGGAGGAGGGAAACCTTCCTCCCCCTCCCCCCAATTCTTTCCCTCCCCTCCCGGCACATCCTTCCCTCACCCCGCCCCCACAACCCCAAATCCCCTCCCCAATATGTTGCTCATCCTCCTCGCCATCCGACCTCTGTTCCGTGAATAGAGGGGGGGGATGAGCCCCCCTCCCAAACTGCCTGCTTCTCCCGGAAGTGGAGCTTCTGCGCCGGATTGCTGCTCTGCCCCGTAGCTCTAGGGGCGCGCGCTTTCAGAAAGGGGAGGAGGGGCGGCAGGTAAATCCCACCCACCCACGTGGAGGTTGCAGGAAAGGAAAGGAAAGGAGAATCGCGAGCGAGGACAAAGAGGTAAAGGGGTCGCGGGGGAAGGGGAGAGAAGGATCCAGAGACCCGCTGCAGCTCCCCAAAGCGCCTTTCCTGGGCCCCACGGACAGGGCCTGGATCCCTGCAGGCCTACTCTGAAGAGGGCTTCCCCTGGCCCCTTAGGCGCCCTGGCGGGGGCGGACATGGGGCGCCCACACAGGGATTCCCCACAAGGACCCCCTTGGCCCGTTTCCCCCGCACAGGCATCCCTGGGGCGATGTGAGATCTGCACTTGGAAAGGCGGGTCATGAAAGGGTTAACTGCGGCGAGGGACGCCTGGATAGAGACCCTCGTGTGGCACGTGTTGGGCGGGGGGTGTCCTCTGGATGGAGAGATGGGGCGCGCAGGTCGAGGGGTGAGCCCCGCCAAGGCGGCCTCTGGGTGCAGGGCGACTCAGGGAAAGAAGGAGGGGGTCGAGGAAGTCGCGGGGAGCATCCCTGGGGCGGGGAAGGGCAGCATTGGCGTGGGGGGGGGAGAGAGAGAGAGAGAAAGGAAGACCAGTCTGTAGGGAGAGGTCTCCATCGTGGCGCCCAAGGGGAATCTCCGGAGGTGCCGCCTTGGCTTCTCCCTTCCACCTAGGAATCGACCCCCCCTTCAAGGCGACCAGAGAGGGATCCGTCGAAAGTGGGGGGTCCCGTCCCCCCACCCCTTCCTTCCTTCAATCTCCATCCTCTTCCCACCCCATAAGCCCCTGCCCTGTCCAGACGCAGCGGTTCAAATCCCGAGAGGAAGAGGGGAGGGGAGAGCCCTTTTCAGAAGCCGTTCTCTGTTTCCACAATCCTACCCAGGAAGCAGACAGAAACCTTTTCCTCTCTCTCAGGCTTCCATCTTTGTCTTTTCCACTGCCTGGTTCATTCAGGATGAGGACAATGTACACCTGTCATCAGAAACGGGTGCAGAGTCCATGGAATGGCTCTCAGGCTTGATATAGAAGTTGCACCTCAAAAGCATTTCTGTTCCTCTTATTCTTTGTAGGCAGTGTCAGAGTGACTGACAAGCTGAGATTCTTCCCAAAGGACCCATTTTCATGATAGACAGTGTCTGTGGCTGGAGGCTCTACATACAAGGTGTGCCTATACAGGCCAAAGAGTGCCAGTATTAGCACAGGTGAGGTGTGCGACCTCCGAAATTTACAGGCTGTATGTGAATGAGAAGTTGTGGGTGGGATTACAGTGTACGGCAGCCCTGTGATTTTCTCCACCCATAATATTTCTTGAGCTGATATTGCAGTACGAATTCCAAAATAACTGCAAAAAAATCACAATATAATAAGAATGATTGTAGTGTTTCCACGCTGCCTATCTGGCTGGGTTTCACCAGCCACTCTGGGCAGCTTACAGTACCTATAAAAGACAGTAAAACATCAGACATTAAAAACCTCCCAATACAGGGCTGCTTTCAGCTGTCTTCTAAATGTCAGATAGTTGCCCCTTTCCTTGCCCTCTGCCTGCTTCCCTGTAACTTCGCTTCTCAATGGGGGTGAGGGGGTGAACCAGCAGAAGACCCTCGAAGAAGGACCTCAGTGTACAGACTGAGCGATGGGGGTGGAGACACTCCTTCAGGTCTACAGAGAGTGAGGCTGTAGGGCTTTAGGTCAATGATCTTGCTGCTCCACAATGATCTCCAGAGCAAGTCCAACATACAATTAGCAGAGTAGGAAATAAAGCTCAGAGACAGCAAAAAAATCCTTCAGCAAATAAATTTGTGACTGAAGGCATAACAGGAATCTATGCCTGAAAAATGCAACCACGGCAATTTAAAGGTCAGCACCAACAATGCGAATTGTGCTCAGAAATGTACTGGGAGTCAGTGAAGATCCTTTCAGACTGTTGTTATGTGGTCTCAGCGGCTGCTCCCATTCTGTTGTCTAGCTGCCACATTCTGGATTAGTTGCAGTTTACGAGTCACCTTCAAAGATGGCCCCATGTATCACATGGCAGTAGTCCAAGCGGGAGATAACCAGAGCATGCACCACTCTGGGGAGACAGTCTCCAGGTATGGAGGGTCTCAGCCTGCATACCAGATGGAACTGGCAGACAGCTGCCCTGGACACAGAATTGACCTGTGCCTACATGGACAGTTGTGAGTCCAAAATGACCCCCAGGTTGTGCACCTGGTCCTTTTGGGGCACAGTTACCCCAATCGGGTCTAGAGAGTCTCCCACACTTTCCCCCGGGACAGTATTTCTGTCTTGTCAAGATTCAATCTTAATCTGTTAGCCTCCAGACACAGGACCTTCACTGGTTCCAGTTTAAAAGAGAGGAAGAGCTGGGTATCATCCGCATACTGGTGAAAACCCAGGCAAAAGCCCCGATGATCTCTCCCAGCATCTTCATATAGATATTAAAAAGCATAGGGGAGAGGACGGAGCCCTGAGGCACCCCACAAGTGAGCACCCAGGGGCCTGAACACTCATCCCCCAACACCACTTTCTGGACATGGCCCAGGAGGAAGGAGGGGAACCACTGCATAGCAGGCCCCCCAGCTCCCCTAGAGGGTCCAGAAGGATACCATGGTCAAAGGTCTCCAAAGCCGCTGAGAGATCCAGCAGAACCAGGAAAGTTCCCCTTGGTCTCCAGCCCATCGGAGATCATCAAGCAGCGCACCCAGGGCAGTTTCAGTCCCATGATGAGGCCTGAATCGCAATCAGAAGGATAATGGTGGCAGAAGCTTTCCTGGTCCTGCAGCCCACAAAAGCTCCAGCCACAAGACGTTCATTAGCTTTGAAGGGGCCACTGGATTTGTGGTCTTTTCTTCAAAAGACAAATATTCTGAATACCTTTACAGTGACGTATGATGTAAATAGTGCTTCTGTTTTCCAGAATTCCCCAGCCCACCAAAGGTTTGAGACCCATCAGGTATCCTCCCTGGTTTAGCCGGCCGGTTGAAGCCGTTCCTGGGATTGCGGCCCATTTTGCATGCTGACAGCTTCTGGAAGCCACAGGTGAGAGCTGAGTGCAGGGTGGGGACCAATGGTGGAAAAATTACTCCAGAAGGTTGACTACATTTCCTCCACCAAAAGTACTACCGCTCCCGTAACACCCCAAGACATCCTATAATTATGATATTTAATTTTTGTTAAAAAAATGATATTTATTGAATTTTAGAGAAAAAACGAATTACACAAAAACAAAAAGTAAAAATACAAGAAAAATACAAAATACAGAATAAAAGAATAAAAAACACTTAAAAAGAAAAAAAATGGATCAATCTTTTCATAGCTTACATTCATATCCTTGTTTCCCTGACCTCTTCATACCTCCCTTTTTTGTATTCCAGTTCAATTAGTTAAGTCAACAATTTCTTTCCCTCTTTGTTTTCTCATGATCCTTTAACTTAATATACTATAACTTTAAATTTTCATCTGTTATCAAT
This sequence comes from Podarcis bocagei, assembly GCF_964188305.1. Lineage (NCBI taxonomy): Eukaryota > Metazoa > Chordata > Lepidosauria > Squamata > Lacertidae > Podarcis > Podarcis bocagei. The sequence goes on from NC_138135.1 coordinate 5,644,485, forward strand.
CCTTTTTTACATACACCTTTATAGCATTACTGCTTAAACCACCTAGCTTCATTCCAACATCATTCTAACATTCATTAATTTTGCAATATTTCTGTAAATAGTCTTTAAATTTCTTCCAATCTTCTTCTACCGACTCTTCTCCCTGGTCTCGGATTCTGCCAGTCATTTCCGCCAATTCCCTGTAGTCCATCACCTTCATCTGCCATTCTTCCAGAGTGGGTAGGTCTTGTGTCTTCCAATACTTTGCAATAAGTATTCTTGCTGCTGTTGTGGCATACATAAAGAAAGCTCTGTCCTTCTTTGGCACCATTTGGCCGACCATGCCCAGGAGAAAGGCCTCTGGTTTCTTCAGAAAGGTATATTTAAATACCCTTTTCATTTCATTATAAATCATCTCCCAGAAAGCCTTAATCCTTGGGCACGTCCACCAAAGGTGAAAGAATGTACCTTCGGTTTCTTTACATTTCCAACATTTATTATCGGGCAAATGATAGATTTTTGCAAGCTTGACTGGTGTCATGTACCACCTGTATATCATTTTCATAATATTCTCTCTTAAGGCATGACATGCCGTAAACTTCATACCTGTGGTCCATAACTATTCCCAGTCAGCCATCATTATGTTATGTCCAACATCTTGTGCCCATTTAATCATAGCAGATTTCACCGTTTCATCCTGAGTATTCCATTTCAACAGGAAGTTATACATTCTTGACAAATTCTTAGTTTTGGGTTCTAACAGTGCTGTTTCCAATTTTGATTTTTCCACCTGGAAGCCAATTTTCTTGTCCAAATTATATGCCTCCATTATCTGATAATAATGAAGCCAGTCTCACACTTTGTTTTTTAATTTTTATAATTATGATATTTAAGACAGATAAGGAATAAACTCATATCTCAAGTAATAACACAACACCAGGTTGTTAATGAATCAGTACTATATATTCAAGTTATGCATTTGCCTTTCATATCCAGCTTTTTCAGTGCCAGATTAGGATAGTCCTGAGTCAGGAGACGGGCACAAGATCAGGCAGCACATCATTATTATAAGCAGCAATGGGGGTGGGTGTTTCCATCCGGGATTCCCATGCGCCAGCTGCTTTTCTTCTGCTTCTCCTGCTCTCTCCATGCAATGCAAGGCATGTAGATGGAGGTCCATCTCCAAGAACAGGAGCTTCCCTGAGACCCATTCAGCTGACCCCAAGCACCAAGCCTTGTCACTAGTTCTCTGACTGACCCAGACCACAGTCCCTGGAAGAGATGTAGGCCTGAGCCTCCCACAATGGCCCATATGGACCTCCTGAGGTCAGTGAGACTGTGCAGGTGATTCATGAAGATCTAGAGGTGGATGGAGGATTATGATGCAGAGGATGGGGAATGTCCAAAGGGATGATGAACCATGGAAAGAGAGGGCCTCTTCATGGAAAGAGAGCAGCTGCCTTTCCTTTGATGAAACAATTGATTTGAAAAGGCTGTATTCCACGATCATGCTGCTTTATTAAAGATGACTGAGGATTATGAAAGGTTGCTGATGCATTACTATCATTTGGTGACATTGCATCTTCATTTCCTAAAAACTGGGAACATGGGTAGGAGGCAGGGGAATGTAGGAGAAGCTGAAATAAGAGAAACTGCTAATGGTGCTTGCTGTGTTCTCTTCCCCTTTCTTCTCTTCCTTGTAACCCAAACAGGATTTCCTTTCCTCCCACTTTGAAGAAGGTGATGGAGAAGACATTCAGAATTCTGAGGGATGGGGCACTTTTGTTTCATTAGGTATACACATTAAAATGTGTGAAATGTGGAATATGCTTTACTGAATGAGCACACATAGCTCACATCAGCGATTTCAAGAAGGGGAGAAACCATTTAAAGGTATGGAGTGTGGGAAATGTTTCACTGATAGTGGAAAACTTAGAACACATCAGTGCACTCACATGGGCAAGAAAGGATTCCAATGCAGGGAGTGTGGGAAGAACTTCAGTCAACATGGATACTTAAGTTTACATCAACGGACTCACACAAGGGAAAAACCTTTTAAATGTCTGGATTGTGGAAAGAGCTTCTGTCGGAGTGATAGACTTAGAACACATCAATGGACTCACACGGGGGAGAAACCATATAAATGTATGGAGTGTGGAAACAGCTTTAGTAATAATGGAAGCCTTAGAATACATGAACGGCTTCACACAGGGGAGAAACCACATAAATGTATAGAGTGCGGAAAGAGCTTTACTGATAATGGAAACCTTAGAATACATCAACGGACTCATACAGGGGAGAAACCATATAAATGTATGGAGTGCGGAAAGAGCTTCAGTCAGAATGGACACCTCAATAGACACCAGCGAACTCACACAGGGGAGAAACTATATAAATGTATGGAGTGTGGAAAGAGCTTTACTGATGATGGAAACCTCAAAATACATCAACGGACTCATACAGGGGAGAAACCATATAAATGTATGGAGTGCGGAAAGAGCTTCAGTCTGAATGGAAACCTCAATATACATCAACGGACTCACACAGGGGAGAAACCATTTGAATGTCTGGAGTGCGGAAAGAGTTTCAGTCTGAATGGAAACCTCAATATACATCAACGGACTCACACAGGGGAGAAACCATTTGAATGCCTAGAGTGTGGAAAGTTCTTCAGTAAAAATGGAGACCTTAAATTACACCAGCGGATTCACACAGGGGAGAAACCATATAAATGTATGGAGTGTGGAAAGAGCTTCAGTAAGAGTGGAGAGCTCAATATACATAAACGGACTCACACAGGGGAGAAACCATTTAAGTGTATGGAGTGTGGAAAAAGCTTCAGTCAGAGTGGACACTTCAATATACACCAGCGAACTCACACAGGGGAGAAACCATATAAATGTATGGAGTGTGGAAACAGCTTTAGTGATAATGGAAAGCTTAGAACACATCAACGGACTCATACAGGGGAGAAACCACATAAATGCATGGAGTGCGGAAAGAGCTTTACTGATAATGGAAACCTTAGAACACATCAACGGACTCATACTGGGGAGAAACCATATAATTGTATGGAGTGTGGAAAGAGCTTCAGTCAGAGTGGAAACCTTAGAAGACATCAACAGACTCACACAGGGGAGAAACCATTTGAATGCCTGTAGTGCGGAAAGTTCTTCAGTCAGAATGGAGGCCTTAAATTACACCAGCGGATTCACACAGGTGAGAAACCATATAAATACATGGAGTTTGGAAAGAGCTTCAGGCAGAATGGACACCTTAGAAAACATCTGCAGACACACAGGGGAGAAACTGTTTAAATGTATGGACTGTGGAAGGAACTGCAGTCAGAGTGGAACCCTTGATTTATGTCAACAAACTCAAACAAAACACAAACCACATAAAAATCAGGAAAGTAGATAGATGTTCAGTTCTAGTGGAAGTTCTACATCAACAGACTCATGGACAGGAAGAACTTTAGGAGTTGAAACCCTACAAACCATCAACAAAGTCAAAGAGGAGAAGCAGTTTAAATGAAAAGATTGCAAAAAGTGCTATATTTACAATGGAGTGTTTAAGGAACATCCAGGGACTTTCCCATGGAAGAACCCATTTAGATGTATGGAGTGCAGGACATATTCCTTTCAATGTCCACTCATTTCTTCACAGCAATGAACTCAGCAGGAAATCAGTCTTAAACACACGATGTGTATTTGAAGTTCTTGTGTTTATATGTAAAACTTAACAGCAATGAATTATTGAAGGCAATGTCAAACAATGTGAGTATAATCTAAGAGGTAAAGTACCTTTCGATAGAGAGGATGAATCTGGTTTGTTGGTGGTGAGTGAGGATTAGGGCTGGGCGATATATTGATATCTGGTCCAATACTGGTTTCTAGACCACATCGCAATAACCTTTGAAGAACAACTGATATGGGGCAATACACCACAGATTACAGTGTGTTTCTGGATGTGCCTGCAAGCAGCGGCAGAAAGCTTTGCTTCGTGAAGTCCCTGCAGGTGCTGAGTTTCTGACTTCCCTCCAAGACTACAAGAAGTGACACACACACATCCATTGCCCTGTGTCCTTCCAGCCTCTTTCCTCCCTTGCTCCCTTCTGCCGGTTTGTGTGCTTGAGTTAGATATCCTGTGTGCTGTATTTTTTTACTGCTGAAACTGGATTTGCTCTCAGGAGCTAAGTTTTGTGCCTCACTGGGGACTCAGTGAGAACTGTAGGCTTTGAAAGCTCAGTAAACTATTACTGAAGAAGTCCTGCTGCCTCTGCATGTGTTTTTGACGTCAGTGTGGGACTTGCTCTACATGTGGCCCCTACCCCACCGATGCTTGGCTAAGGCCCTGGAGTTGCTGTACTCACGCATGCAAGATGGGTGTTTATGTGTCAGACTGGTTTTTGCACCAAACTCTGTCGCTGTGGGTAAAACCTCAGCGCCTAGGACTTGCCGATCGCATGGTCGGCGGTTCGAATCCCCGCGGCGGGGTGAGCTCCCATCGTTCGGTCCCAGCTCCTGCCCACCTAGCAGTTCGAAAGCACCCTTAAGTGCAAGTACATAAATAGATACCGCTTTATAGCGGGAAGGTAAAGGGTGTTTCCGTGTGCTGCTCTGGTGCCAGTTCGCCGGAGCAGCTTCATCACGCTGGCCACATGACCTGGAAGTGTCTGCGGACAGTGCTGTCTCCCGGCCTCTAGAGTGAGATGAGCGCACAACCCTAGAGTCAAGACTGGCCCGTATGGGCAGGGGTACCTTTACCTTTACCTTTACTGTCACCCCCACCACCGCATGATCTCTACACACATCTTCTTCAACAGAACTTCATCCCTGCCTCCTGCACGTTCTGAAAAAAACTTAAAATTCAATGGGAGATTTCCCCCCCCCCCAAGCCTATTTTCAAGAAAGGGAAGAAGAATTGCCCTTTGGGAATGGCAGAGCTGAATGGAAGCAGGCGAGGAAGCCCCACAATCTCTCCTGCTGGAGGAATAGGGGCACTGACCCCAATACTCAAAGGTGATGACCCGGTCCTTTAGGGGCACTGTTACGCCATCAGGAACCGGGAGTCCCCCACACCTGCCTTCCTCGTCTGGATTCAACCTCAATCTCTTAGCTGCCATCCATCCTCCAACCACCTCCAGAAAGGCACACAGGTGCCTTCACTGGTTCCAGTTTAAAAGAGAGGAAGAGATGGGAGGAGCCTCCTCATTGTCTTTTCCTTCACAAATCCTGTCTTAAGGGCACATTTAAGATATGAATCGGGTGTGAGGCTGTGACCTGGCACAGATACTAAGTATTTATCATCACAAAAGACTGGCCAGGCTCCCCAGGCAATCCAATCAAGTGACCATTAAACAGGTAACCTGGCAGACAGGAGGTAAACAAACCACTCAGATTTCTACTGTAAACCACCCTTTCTGTGATGTAGGTATGATGTATCTGGGGGGTGGTCTTGGGTTACACCTCTTCTATGAGGTATGTATGATGTATGGAGGGATGGTCTTGAGCTCCGGGGCAGGGCATTTAAAATGTCTATATAAGGCCTTGTGTGCCATTGTTCTGGGTTCCACCTCCCTCCTGCGTGTGGTGAGTGAGGACCCTGTTGCAACAGATCAATAAAGATCAGGCTTACTAGTTGCTTTGCTTCTCAATATTCTCTGGTTGGCCCCTGTTATTTTCTCCTACCAATAGGGAACCTACGTAAGGACTCTATATGGGCTCTTGGATACCCCAAAAGGGGAAAAGGGCAGATTTTTTGTTTACAACATTTGCTTGGAACATTTATTTTATATATATTAGACCTTAAAATTCTTACAACAATTGCATATGGTTGCATGAACTTTGAAGACCTCTCCCCATTTCCCACATTTTTTCACAGCATCATCCATACATCACAAATGTGTCACAAAGTAGGAGTGTTTTGGAATTTAGAAACATGAGCCCGTCACCCCCCCCCCCCGTCACAACCCCAGTTTCCCACTCCTTTTAATTACCCTCTTCCCCAAAGAACCATAATAGTATTTACACATCCCCCCAACTGCAAGGCTTTCCTCCGCTTCTCCTCTGAATGCATAAGGATTCAATCCACCATCCCCAGGGATTTCTGCCTGGGGCATGTGCTGCCCTTCATAGAATCATAGAGTTGGAAGAGACCACAAGGGCCATCGAGTCCAACCCCCTGCCAAGCAGGAAACACCATCAGAGCACTCCTGACATATGGTTGTCAAGCCTCTGCTTAAAGAACTCCAAAGTAGGAGACTCCACCACACTCCTTGGCAGCAAATTCCACTGTTGAACAGCTCTTACTGTCAGGAAGTTCTTCCTAATGTTTGGGTGGAATCTTCTTTCTTGTAGTTTGGATCCATTGCTCCGTGTCCGCTTCTCTGGAGCAGCAGAAAACAACCTTTCTCCCTCCTCTATGTGACATCCTTTTATATATTTGAACATGGCTATCATATCACCCCTTAACCTCCTCTTCTCCAGGCTAAACATGCCCAGCTCCCTTAGCCGTTCCTCATAAGGCATCATTTCCAGGCCTTTGACCATTTTGGTTGCCCTCCTCTGGACACGTTCCAGTTTGTCAGTGTCCTTCTTGAATTGTGGTGCCCAGAACTGGACACAGTACTCTAGGTAAGGTCTGACCAGAGCAGAATACAGTGGCACTATTACTTCCCTTGATCTAGATGCTATACTCCTATTGATGCAGCCCAGAATTGCATTGGCTTTTTTAGCTTCCGTGTCTCACTGTTGGCTCATGTCAAGTTTATGGTCAACCAAGACTCCTAGATCCTTTTCACATGTACTGCTCTCAAGCCAGGTGTCACCCATCTTGTATTTGTGCCTCTCATTTTTTTTGCCCAAATGCAATACTTTACATTTCTCCCTGTTAAAATTCATCTTGTTTGTTTTTGCCCAGTTCTCTAATCTGTCAAGGTCGTTTTGAAGTGTGATCCTGTCCTCTGGGGTGTTAGCCACCCCTCCCAGTTTGGTGTCGTCTGCAAATTTGATCAGGATGCCCTTGAGTCCCTCATCCAAGTCGTTGATAAAGATGTTGAATAAGACCGGGCCCAAAACAGAACCCTGTGGCACCCCACTAGTCACTCTTCTCCAGGATGAAGAGGAACCATTGATGAGCACCCTTTGGGTTCGGTCAGTCAGCCAGTTACAAATCCACTGAGTGGTAGCATAGTCAAGACCGCATTTTACCAGCTTCTTTACAAGAATATCATGGGGCACCTTGTCAAATGCCTTGCTGAAATCAAGGTAGGCTACATCCACTGCGTTCCCTTCATCTACCAGGCTTGTAATTCTGTCAAAAAACAAGATCAGGTTAGTCTGACATGACTTATTTTTCAGAAATCCATGCTGACTATTGGTGATCACAGCATTCCTTTCTAGGTGCTCACAGACTGTTTGCTTAATGATCTGCTCCAGAATCTTCCCTGGTATTGATGTCAGACTGACTGGGCGATAATTATTTGGGTCCTCTCTTTTCCCTTTTTTGAAAATAGGGACAACATTTGCCCTCCTCCAGTCTGCCGGGACTTCGCCTGTTCTCCAGGAATTCTCAAAGATGACTGCCAGTGGTTCTGAGATCACATCTGCCAGTTCTTTTAATAATCTTGGATGCAGTTCATCTGGCCATGGAGACTTGAATACATCTAAACTAGCCAAGTATTCTTGTACTATCTCCTTAGTTATTCTGGGCTGTGTTTCCTTTGCTGAATCATTTGCTCCAAATTCTTCAGGTCGGGCATTGTTTTCTTTATCGGAGAAGACTGAGGCAAAGAAGGCATTGAGGAGTTCAGCCCTTTCTGTGTCCCCTGTTTGCATTTCACCATCTTCTCCTCTGAGTGATCCCACTGTTTCTTTGTTCTTCCTTTTGCTACGAACATACCCATAAAAGCCTTTTTTGTTGCTTTTAACCTCTCTAGCAAGCCTGAGTTCATTCTGTGCTTTAGCTTTTCTGACTTTGTGTCTACACGTACTGGCTATTTGTTTGAATTCCTCTTTGGTGGTTTCCCCCCTTTTCCATTTTTTGTACACATCCTTTTTAAATCTTAACTCAGTTAAAAGTTCTTTAGATAGCCACCCTGGCTTCTTTAAGCACCTTCCATGTTTCCGTCTCATTGGTATTGCCTGACGTTGTGCTTTTACTATCTCCCTCTTAACAAACTCCCAGCCATCATGAACTCCCTTTCCTTTTAGTATTACTGTCCATGGGATCTCACTCAGCACTTCCCTAAGTTTTATGAAGTCGGCTTTCTTAAAGTCAAGAAATGGAGTCCTAGTATGCTTGGCTGCTCCTTTCCACTGTATAGTAAACTTCAGAAGAGCATGATCACTCGCGCCTAATGATCCTTCCACTTCTACCCCACTAACCAGGTCATCAACATTGGTTAGGACCAGATCTAAAATGGCTGTTCCTCTTGTTGCTTCTCCCACTTTCTGGACAATGAAGTTGTCTGCAAGGCCAGTGAGGAATCTGTTTGACCTTATGCTCTTGGCTGAGTTTGACATCCAACAAATATCCGGGTAATTGAAGTCCCCCATTACTACTATCTCCCTTCCTTTTGCATGCTTGGCCATCTGTTCCAGGAAGGCATCATCTATGTCCTCCTTTTGGCTTGGGGATCTATAGTAAACTCCCACAATGAGATCTCTGTTATTCTTCTCTCCCTTAATTTTGACCCAAATGCTCTCACTTTGGCTTTGAGGTTCTAAATCTTGGATCTCTTCACAGGTATACACATCCCTGACATATAACGCCACTCCTCCTCCTTTCTTGTCTGGTCTGTTTCTCTGAAATAGATTGTATCCCCCCATTATTACATTCCAATCGTGGGACTTATCCCACCAGGTTTCAGTGATGCCTATTATGTCATATTTAGTTTGCTGTACCAAGAGCTCAAGCTCATCTTGTTTATTTCCCATGCTTTGCGCATTAGTGTACAGACATTGAAGTCCATTAATCATTCCCCCGTGTCTCTTATTTAAGGATTTTTTCCTCCCACCACTAGGTTTGCGTGCTGTTTGCTCCATTTGGTCTATGACATTTGGATGATCATCTTCATCAACTGATAGACTCCTACCTTCAGGAGCACTGTCTCCCTCCCCCACATTAGTCAGTTTAAAGCCCTCCTGATGAGGTTTCTGAGATTTTTGGCAAAAACATTTCTCCCAACCGTTGTGAGGTGCAGCCCATCGCTTGCCAGAAGTCCATCTTCAAGAAACTGCAGTCCGTGATCTAAGAATCCAAACAGTTCCTGTTTACACCATTTGCGAAGCCAGCTGTTCACTTCCACTACTTTTCCCTCTCTCCCTGGGCCACGTCGTTCAACTGGGAGGACAGATGAGATGACAATTTGTGCATTTAGTTGCTTCAATTTCCTGCCGAGAGCCTCGTAGTCTCTTTTGATCTTCTGGAGGCTATTGCTTGCAGTGTCATTGGTTCCCACATGAACCAAGAGGAAGGGGTATTTGTCAGTGGGTTTTATGATTCCTTGCAGTCGTTCAGTTACATCTTGGATCTTAGCCCCGGGGAGACAGCACACTTCCTGAGACATCTTGTCAGGCCCACAGATCACTGCTTCTGTTCCCCTCAGTAGGGAATCCCCTATCACCACTACACGCCTCCTCTTAGGTTTGGTCAGGGTTCTTCCGTGAGCTGTCCGTTCCAAGGTCGCCTGCACATTCCCTGAGGACTGACTTTGCTGCTCGTCTTCATATACCTGATCGACTGTAATGAGGGAGAGATCCTCAAATGGAGTCTGCTCTTCGTCTTCCATGCTAGGGGAGAGGACCACAAAGCGATTGTGTATTTCTAAACAATCAGAGCGAACCCTGGGCCTCCTACTTCTTTGAGTCACGTTTCTCCATATATCTGGCTCCTGTGTTGGTGAACTAGCCTCCTTCTCAGGGGAGTCCCCTGTCTCCTCCTTGGTGGAGACAGTGTGCTCTGTTGCTTCCAAGAAGAGCTCCAGCTCTCTAATTCTTTGGAGTGTAGCTACACGTTCCTCCAGTTGCTGGACTTTGTCTTTTAAGAGGGCAATCAACATGCAATTGCTGCAGGTAAAGCTGCCTGCAACCTTTGGCAAGATCGCAAACATTGCGCAGGAACTGCAGGCGACTGCAGCTGTTCCCTCCCCCTCCATCCTGAGAACGTGTCGTTGGGGGTGGCTACAGCGGTCCTCCATCGCCTCCTGCCTCCTAAGGGATTATGGAGTCAGGGGGAGCCCTGGATCCCCCAATTCTAGAGGAGTCATTAACCATTGGAAGCAAGTAAACTGTTAAATTTTGGAGATTATTTGTCGTTTCTTCAGTTTTCTATACATTATTGGAGAGTCGGAGGACACAGTCCGATTCATGGTATCCGCTTCTTGCTACAGTTGTATAGGCTGCTTTTCTGAGCCTCTTTGCTGTTGTGCATGGAAGGTGCCTGTGTCAATGGTCATTGTCCTGGCCTTAGTCAGAGGCTGTGGTGGGGACTTGGGGTTTTGGGGGAGTCGTATAACTGTCCCCCTTCCTGGTTTGAAGAGCACCAATACCTAAAACACAGACGGACGACTCGTGGTCTAGAGTTGGAGAAGGAAGGATTTTGCAATATAAAGTGTTATGGAAAAATCTAGGTGCGAGGCTGCTCAGTCCCCCAGCTGGTCGGGCAGAGCCCGCGGGTCCCTGCGGAATAAAGGAAGGAGTCCAGCCAACCGGAGCAAATAGTTGTAGACCAAAGTTTATTGCGCAATAGGTTCAAAAAGCAAATTTGAACCCCGAGGATGGGGTGACAAGGACTTTTAAAACTTTCCCACCATATCCCAGAATACAGTTAATACAGCATCATTGCTACATCACTGACATGTCACAGAAGGGGAGGGGTTAACCTTGACACACATGCCCAAAGATTAGCATATGCAGACATGGCAGGGCAAGACTCAGGTATAAGATTAGCATAGACAAATATGTCTTAAGTACCCACCACCCAAAAGTCCAATAGAACTTCCTTTGCATGTCTGGAGCCTGAGGCGAGTCAGGTGATGAGATTGGGCTTCCTCTGGCTAACAATGAGCCCTTCAATTGCCACCTCTGGGAACTTCCTGGAGTCCTTTTGCAAGGGGAAAATAGCTTTGGAATGGGGGGAACTGGGAAAGGAGATGATTTTATATTATTTTTAAAGCTAGGTAACTTCCCTGAGCTGTCACGTTGAAAGGATACATTCAGGTATAATATTTATAATATTTAACTTTAAAGATGTGCCCCTCCCCGTAATTTCCGTAACATTTAGATTGTGGGGTGGGGGACCCCACTTTGCAAGTGGATTGCCGGGATCAGCCCCGCCCTTCTCTCCTGATCCACTAGGAAGAGGGGAGGGGAAAAACCTCCCTCCCCCCCCACTAAATTCCTCCCCTTCCGGTACATCATTGTCGCACCACGCCCTCACAACCTCAAATTGGTCCCTTACGTTGCACCTATTCCTCCTCCTCGGAATCCGGGAATGGAGGGGTGGGGGTGAGTCCACCTCCCAAACTGCCTGCTTCTCCCGGAAGTGGAGCTTCTGCGCCGGATTGCTGCTCTGCGCCGTAGCTCTAGGGGCGCGCGCTTTCGGAAAGAGGATACCCCCCCCCGGGGATGTTGCAGGAAAGGAAAGGAGAATCGGGAGCGAGGAGAAAGAGGTAAAGGGGTCGCGGGGGGGGGGAGAGAAGGACCCAGAGACCCCCGCCAGCTCCCCAAAGCGCCTTTCGCGGGTCCCATGTCCCATAGGCATGGGCTGGATCCCTGCAGGAGTGCTGCGAAGGGGGCTTTCCTTAGGCGCCTCGGCAGCGGCGGACATGGGGCCCCCACGTAGGGGGTCCCCATAAGGACCCCTTGCCCCGTTTCCCCCACGCAGGGATCCCCCCTCCCCCCCGGCACATCCTTCTCCCACCCCGCCCCCACAACCCCAAATCCCCTCCCCAATATGTTGCTCCTCCTCCTCGCCATCCGACCTCTGTTCCGGGAATGGGGGGATGAGCCCCCCCAAAAAACTGCCTGCTTCTCCCGCAAGTGGAGCTTCTGCGCCGGATGGCTGCTCTGCGCCGTAGCTCTAGGGGCGCGCGCTTTCGGAAAGGGGAGGAGGGGCGGCAGGGGAGGACCCCCCCCCGTGGAAATTGCAGAATCTGGAGCGAGGACAAAGAGGTAAAGGGGTCGGGGGGGGGGAGAGAAGTATCCAGAGAGCCCCGCCACCTCCCCAAAGCGCTATTCGTGGGTCCCGTCGGCATGGCCTAGATCCCTGCACCCGTGCTGCGCCTTGGCGGCGGCGGACATGCGGCGCCAACGGAGGGAGTCCCCACGGGGGCCCCTTTGCCCCGTTTCCCCCACGCAGGGTTCCCTGGGGCCCTGTGGGCTCCGCTTGGAGAAAGGCGGGTCATGAATGGGTTAACGGGCGCGAGGGACGCCTTGATAGAGACCCCCGTGTGGCTGATGTGGGGGGGGGGCGTCCTCTGGATGGAGAGATGGGGTGCGCAGGGCGAGGGGTGAGCCCCGCCAAGGCGGCCTCTGGGTGCCGGGGAGACTCCGGGAAAGAGGTAGGGGGTCGAGGAAGTCGGGGGGGGAGCATCCCTGGGGCGGGGAAGGGCAGCAATGGAGAGAGTGAGTGAGAGAGATACAGAGATACTGAGAGACCAGTCCTTGGGGAGAGGTCTCCATCGTGGCACCCGCGGGAATCTCCAGAGGGGCCTCCTTGGCTTCTCCCTCCCACCCAAGAATCGGCCACCCCTTCAAGGCTACCAGAGAGGGATCCCTGGAAAGTGGGGGAGGGGTCCAGTCCACCTACCCCTTCCTTCCTGCAAGCTCCATCCTCTTCACGCCCACATAAGCCCCTGCCCCGCCCAGACACGGTGGTTCAAATCCTGAGGAGAAGAGAGGAGGGGAAAGCAGTGGCGTAGCGTGGGGGCTGCAGGGGGGGCCGGCCGCACCGGGCACAACATCTGGGGGTTAGGGTTAGGGGGCGCAAATCCACGGGTTAGGGGGCGCAAATTACTTGCCTTGCCCCGGGTGCTGACAACCCACGCTACACCACTGGGGGAAAGGCCTTCTGAGAAGCGGCGCTTTGTTTCTGCAATCCCACCCAGGAAGCAGCTAGAATCCTCTTCCTCTCTCTCAGCCTGCCATCTTTGTCTTTTCCACTGCCTGGTTCATTGAGGGTGAGGATAATGTACACCTGTCATCAGAAACAGGGGTGCAGAGTCCATGGAATGGCTCTCAGGATTGGTATAGAAGTTGCACCTCAAAAGCATTTCTGTTCCTGTTATTCTTTGTAGGCAGTGTCAGAGTGATTGACAAGCTGAGATACAATCCTTCAGCATCTGATGATAGCCATTGCATGAATCTTCCCAGTCAAAGGACGCATTTTCATGCTATACATTGCCTGTGGCTGGAGGCTCTACATGCAAGGTGTGCCTATACAGGCCAGTATTAGCACAGGTGAGGTGTGTGACCTTCAGAATTTCATAGACTGTATGTGAATGAGAAGTTGTGGGTGGGATTACAGTTTATAGCATCCCTGTGATTTTCTCCCCTCACAATATTTCATGAGCTGATATTGCAGAACGAATTCCAAAATAACTACAAAAATAACTACAAAAGAATCACAATATAATAAGAATGATTGTAGTATTTCCACGCTGCCTATCTGGCTGGGTTTCCCCAGACACTCTGGGCAAATTACAGTACATATAAAAGACAGTAAAACATCAGACATTCAAAATCTCCCAATACAGGGCTGCCTTCAGCTGTCTTCTAAATGTCAGATAGTTGCCCATTTCCTTGCCCTCTGCCTGCTTCCCTGTAACTTCGCTTCTCATGGGGGGGGGGGGACGGACCAGCAGAAGACCCTCAAAGGAAGACCTCAGTGTCCAGACTGAGCGATGGGGGTGGAGACGTTCCTTCATGTCTACATACCCGAGGCTGTTTAGGGCTTTAGGTCAATGATCATGCTGCTCCACAATGATTTCCAGAGCAAGTCCGACATACAATTAGCAGAGTAGGAAAAAACGCTCAGAGACAGCAAAAAATTCCTTCAGCAAATAAATTTGTGACTGAAGGCATAACAGGATTCTATGCCTGAAAAATGCAACCACAACAATTTAAAGGTCAGCACCAACAATGTGAAATGTTCTCAGAAATGTACTGGGAGTCAGTGAAGATCCTTTCAGACTGGTGTTATGCTGTCTCAGCTGCTGCTCCCATTCTGTTGTCTAGCTAATGCATTCTGGATTAGTTGCAGTTTCCAGCTCACCTCCAAAGGTAGCCTCATGCATCACATGGCAATAATCCAAGTGGCAGATCACCAGAGCATGCACCACTCTGGTGAAATAGTCGGCAGGCTGGTAGGGTCTCATCCTGCGTACCAGATGGAGCTGGCTGACAGCTGCCCTGGACACAGAATTAACCTGCACCTCCATGGACAAAATGTGAGTCCAAAATGACGCCCTGGCTGTGCACCTGGTCCTTCAGGGCCACAGTTACCCCATTCAGGACCAGAGAGTCCCCCACACCTGCCTGCCCCCTGTCCCCCTGGAACAGTATTTCTGTCTTGTCAAGATTCAACCTCAATCTGTTAGCCGCCATCCATCCTCCAAGTGCCTCCAGACACTCACACAGGACCTTCACTGGTTCAAATTTAAAAGAGAGGAAGAGCTGGGTATCATCCACATACTGGGGAACACCCAGCGCAAACCCCCTGATGATCTCTCCCAGCGACTTCATATAGCCATTAAAAAGCATGGGGGAGAGGACGGAGCCCTGAGGCACCCCACAAGTGAGCACCCAGGGGTCAGAACACTCATCCCCCAACACCACTTTTTGGACATTGCGCAGGAGGAAGGAGGGGAACCACTGCATAGCAGGGCCCCCAGCTCCCCTAGAGGGTCCAGAAGGATACCATGGTCAAAGGTCTCCAAAGCCGCTGAGAGATCCAGCAGAACCAGGAAAGAGCTTTCCCCTCGGACTCTAGCGCATCGGAGATCATCAGAACCAGGAAACAGCGCAACCAGGGCAATTTCAGTCCCATGATGAGGCCTGAATCCCAATTGGAAGGATAATGGTGGCAGAAGCTGGTCCTGCAGCCCACAAAAGCTCCAGGCACCAGATGTTCATTAGCTTTGAAGGGGCCATTGGATAATTGGTGGTCTTTTCTTCAAAAGACAAATATTTTGAATACCTGTACAGTGACATATGATGTAAATAGCGCTTCTGTTTTCCTTGTTCCACATTGGAGAGACTTTGATACATAGGTCTGAGCTCATTTCTCGGTCTGAAACTGCTGTGTTAGCAGCACTGTGAGCCTGGACAGTGTGTTTGGGGGTTCAGGGCTGCCTAGACAACAAGACCCCCTTCTCAGCCTGGCTTATATGGTCCCAAGGAAAGCAGAGCAGTACTTTTGGCACCAGCTTGGCTGCAGGAGTTGCTGGAAGGAGGTGTGCAGGGCACCATCCAACCCTCTTAGAGAGTCCACTCTGGATTTGTGTAGGTTTTCCTCCACAGCTTTTACTTCTCCTGATGATAACTCAAGAGGCAGTGAAGGTTTATTTTTTTTTTTAAAAAAAAGATATTTATTGAAATTTTAAACAGTAAAACAAACCTTCCAATCAAACCTAAAAAGAAACAACATCATCTCACTCAAACAAAACAAAAAAAAGTAAAAAACATCAAAAGATAGAAAATAAAGAAAAAAAAGAAACATAAAAAAGACATAAAAATCCAATTTTTTACTTGTTGTTTTCATAACCCTTCTTCCTGACTTCCTCACATCTCCCTTTTTTGTGTTCCTTTTTACACAACCATGTTCAGCAAATATCTTACCGTCTTTCAAATCTTGATCTATATTATAGATTTTAACTCATTGTGTCACCAATTCTTCCCTTTATATCCTTTTGTTTACATTTGACACAATGTAATCTAGTTTTTTCACCCTTGTCTTTTGAAACATTTGTTACATACTCCTTTTACCTATGTCACTGATGCCACATTGTCTTTATACCTTGCATCATTTTAGCATTCCAACATTTTAACATTCCAACATTTTACAATGTTTTTGCAAGTAGTCTTTAAACTTCTTCCAGTCCTCTTCCACTAACTCTTCTCCCAGGTCTCGGATTCTGCCAGTCATTTCTGCCAATTCCATGTAGTCTATCACCTGCATCTGCCATTCTTCCAGAGTGGGTAAATCTTGTGTCTTCCAGTACTTTGCGATGAGTATTCTTGCTGCTATTGTCGCATACATAAAGAAAGTTCTGTCCTTCTTTGGCACCATTTGGCCGACAATGCCCAAAAGGAAGGCCTCTGGTTTCTTAAGGAAGGTATATTTAAATACCTTTTTTAGTTCATTATAGATCATTTCCCAGAAGGCCTTAACCTTTGGGCACGTCCACCAAAGGTGAAAGAATGTTCCCTCAGTTTCCTTACATTTCCAACATTTATTATCAGGCAAATGATATACTTTTGCAAGCTTGACTGGGGCCATGTACCACCTATATATCATTTTCATAATATTTTCTTTTAAGGCATTACATGCCGTAAACTTCACACCGGTGGTCCATAACCGTTCCCAGTCAGCAAACATGATATTATGACCAATGTCTTGCGCCCATTTAATCATAGCTGATTTGACCGTTTCATCCTGAGTGTTCCATTTTAACAGCAAGTTATACATTCTCGAAAGTACCTTAGTTTTAGGTTCTAACAGTTCTGTTTCTAGTTTCGATTTTTCCACCTGAAGCCTACTTTCTTGTCCATATTAAAAACTTCTCTAATTTGATAGTAATGTAGCCAGTCTCACACTTTATCTTTTAATTTCTCAAAACTCTGCAATCTCAATATGTCTCCATCTTGTTCTACTATCTCCCAATATTTCGGCCATTTGGCCTCCATAGTGAGTTTTTTCAGAGCCTTAGCTTCCATAGGTGACAGCCACCTTGGGGTCTTGTTTTCTAGTAGATCTTTATATTTTATCCAGACATTAAACACTGCTTTCCTGACAATATGGTTCTTGAATGTTTTATGAGCTTTAACCTTGTCGTACCACAAATATGCATGCCACCCAAACGCATTATTAAACCCTTCCAAATCCAAAATGTCAGTGTTCTCAAGAAGTAGCCAATCTTTCAGCCAGCAAAATGCTGCTGATTCATAGTACAACTTCATGTCTGGCAGAGCAAACCCCCCTCTTTCTTTAGCATCAGTCAGTATTTTAAATTTTATTCTGGGCTTTTTGCCCTGCCAGACAAATTTAGAAATGTCCCTCTGCCCCCCCCCCCTGAAACAGTTCATCCTGTCAACAATCTGCAGAGTTTGAAACAAAAATAACATTTTTGGCAATACATTCATCTTTATAGCAGCAATTCGACCCAACAAGGAAAGCTTCAATTTTGACCAAATTTCTAAATCTTTTTTAACCCCTGACCAACATTTCTCGTAATTATCTTTAAATAGATTCAAATTTTTGGCCGTCATATTTATCCCTAGGTATTGCACTTTCTTCACCACATTTAAATCTGTCTCCTTCTGAAACCTTTCTTTTTCTATTGTTGTCAAATTTTTCTCCAAAACCTTAGTTTTCTGCTTATTTAATTTAAATCCTGCCACCTGACCAAATTCTTGAATCAGTTCTAAAACTCTTTTCATACTAGATTCCGGCTCCTGTAATGTCAAAACCAAGTCATCTGCGAAAGCCTTTAGTTTATATTGTTTACCTCCGACCTGAATTCCTTTAATCAACCGGTCCCTCCTAATCATGTTCAAGAGCACCTCCAGGACCGAAATGAATAGCAATGGAGAGATAGGGCAACCCTGTCGTGTACCTTTTTCAATTTTAAACTCTTCTGACACCACATTATTAACTATCAATTTTGCCTTTTGTTCTGAATGGATTGCATCTATACCATTTTCAAACCCCCGTCCCACTCCCATTCCCTTAAGATTTTTCTTCATAAAATTCCAAGAGATGTTGTCAAAGGCCTTCTCCACATCAATAAAAATCAAAACTGCTCTTGTATTGATGTTCGTTTGTAATAGCTCCAGAATATCAATAATGTTCCTTGTATTATCAGACAGATGTCTGCCTGGGAGAAAGCCTGCCTGATCTTTGTGTATCACTTCATTTAACACTCTTTTTAATCTGCTAGCTAAAATATCTGCAAAAAAATTGTAATCCACATTTAAAAGGGAAATGGGACGGTAGTTCTTAAGTTGTGTCTTTTCAGCTTCCGATTTTGGTATAAGGGTGATGAAAGCTTCTTTCCACGACTCCGGTGCCTTCTTCCCATCCATAATCTCATTACACACCTCCTTTAATGGTTGAATTAGATAGTCTTTCAAAGTCTTATAATATTTGGAGGTTAACCCGTCCGGCCCTGGAGATTTGCCCAATTGCATGTTCTGAATGGCACCTTCAATCTCCTGTTCCGTTATCTTAAGATTCAATATTGTCTTATTTTCTTTAGATAGTTCTTGTAATCCATTTGTTCTTAAAAATTGGTCTATATTAGTCTCTTTCTGCGGCCCCTGAGTATAAAGTTGTTTAAAATATCTCTGGAAGCATTTTCTAATCTCCACAGGATTCTGAATGTTTCTCCCTTCAACCTCAAGATTAGTAACCGTATTCAGCTTCTGTCTTTTTTTTCAACTGCCATGCCAGCAGTTTCCCACACTTATTAGCCGATTCAAAAGTCTTTTGTCTCATTTGTTTAATTTTCCATTTGACTTCCTGATTTATCAATTTCATATATTGTGCTTGATATAATTTAATTTCTCTCAAAATCTCCTGTGACTTTGGTTTCGATCTTAATTTTTTCTCTCCTTTTATTTTTTCCAAAATTCTTTCTTTTTCCTCATTTTGGGTTCTCTTTTATTGCATTCTGCTGTATCAGAAACCCCCTCATGACCGCTTTGCTTGCATCCCAGATTATTCTTTTTTCCACTGTAGTTTTCAAATTTAGTTCGAAATAGTCCCGTAAGTTTTTTTGGGCCTTCTTAACAATCTCTTGGTCTCTTAATAAGGTGTCATTCATCTTCCATCTGAAGGAACCAGTTGAGGTTAATCTCATTTCCATCTTTACTGCATTATGGTCGGAGCAGGTTTTTGGGCAGATTTCCACTTTTCTAATCTTAGGTGCCAGTCCTCTAGTTATCCATATTTGGTCGATTCTTGTCCATGTCATTTTGGCTTCAGAGAAGAATGTCCCTTCTCTTCCTAGGGGGTTCTTTATTCTCCAGATGTCAATCAAGTCCATATTGTCAGTTAGTTCAAAAAAGGTTTTTGGTAGCCTGCCCTCTTTTGTTATGCTTTGACTTTGCACTTTATCCATATTCGTGGATACCACCCCATTCATGTCACCCATCATAATGATGTTGTTGTAGTCCATATAGTCCAGCAATGTCTCATGCAACTTCTTGTAAAATTCCAACTTCCCCTCATTTGGTGCATAAATTCCCAAAATCAAAATTTTTTCTCCTTGTATTTGAATTTCAATTGCCAGGATTCTTCCTTGTTCATCTTTGAAGAGAAATTTTGGTGATAGGCTTTCTTTTGCATAAATAACAACTCCTCTCTTCTTGACTCTATCTGATGAGATAAATTCTTGATCCAGTCTCTTATTAATTAAAACTTTCCTATGAAGCCTAATCACGTGCGTTTCTTGTAGACAAATTAAGTCTAATTGCTCCTTTTTTAATAAGTGAAATATCTTCTTCCTTTTCTCTGGGGAGTTAAAGCCATGAATATTCCAGCTTAATAGTTGCAGAGACATGTTGGAGTAGTTCTATTCTCCCTTTGGCGGTGGTATCACTTTCTCAGGCTCAACAGAACCCAAAGGTGTAGGTATAGAACCTAATGGTCCAAGTTCTAAGGCTCTTGCTTCACCTTCAATCCCTTTCTGAAGGTCTTCTCCGTAGTTACTCAAAAAATTTTCCTTGTCTTCAGCTGTTTTGATTTTAACTTTCTTCCCCCTAAACGTAAAGGATAGTCCCTGTGGGAACTCCCATCTAAAAATGATTCCATTACTTCTCAGTAGTTTCACCAAGTCTCCGTAGTTAGATCTAAGTTCCAATAAGTATTTCGGGATGTCCTTGTAGATTTCCACTTTAAGATCCTGAATTTCAAGGGTCTTTTGAAAATGTGCACTCAATATCTTATCTCTTTCTGCCTTATTCCTGAGGGAGATCAGGCAGTCTCTGGACTTAGCCTTCGTCCCTCCCTTTCCAAGTCTGAATGCACTTACAATTTTAAAATCTTTATCTTCTTCCAAAGGCCAAAATTTTGCAAATTCTTTTGTCAAAAATTCGATTAAATCTCCCTTTTCAAGTTCTGGAACTGACCTCAATCTCAAGTTATTTTCCTTACTTTTTAGCTCTACCATAGACAGATATGCCTGGTGTTCACCAATCTGTTTATGCATGGGTTTTATTTCCTCTTGCACGGCCTCTACTTTCTGTTTAGCCTCCTCAGCTATTTTACGATTCTCTATGGTAGATTCCAGGAGTTTCCCGATAGCTTGAGCATTTAAACTCACTTGTTGAGTCAGGTTGTTAACACTAGCCGTGTTTTGATCAATCTTAGATGATTGTTCAGTCACTTGCTTACTCAGGCCATCCAATTTTGCAAAGATTTTATCTAACACTGAAGTAAAGTCCCCTCCTGTGGCCATTCCTTCCAGCCTGGCTTGCTCTGGATCTTCCTCTTGTGCCACAGAGACAATAGGAACAGATGATCTTCGCAGCTGTGAAGTTATAGTAGTTTGTTGTGTTTTGGCTTTGCCTGATCTTGTTTTCCCACTCATCCCACTTCTGTCTATGCGTCAAGGTCAGTCTCGCGGTTTGTAATTCCCATGGGAATCCACAAGTCCAAAGATGGAAAAAACCCCCAGTGATTGCAAATTTTCAATAGTCCTCTAGAGGGAGATTAAGTATATCTTAGAGGAGAAAAGTTGCAATCTTTCCAAAAATCCCTTAAACATTAATAACAATATCAAACAGCATCAAAGTCCCGAAGATCTTCCAAATCTTTTCACCTTTGCAGAGTTAATCCTAAAGTACTTACAGTGTCTCTAAAAAGTGCAAGTTCAATGTAGCAATTCAATGTAACCGTCCAGTGTAGCAGCTCAATGCAACAATTCCCACAGCCTAGCAGTTCCAATAGTCTGGCAGCCCGATTGCCGGGATTTCTCAGTGCTTTTTGTAAATCCACAAAAGAAGAGGTAAAAAGGAAATATCCACCAATAAAAAAGTAAAATCCACAAGTAACAAGGTGCAATTCAAATTTTCTTCCACACCTCAATTTAGTTGATGCTCGGATTAGTTCCTTCTAAAGTCGCGATTTCAAAGGCATTAGAGAGTTTAACATCCTTGCTTAAAATCTTTAAACAGAGCCGGGAGACGGACTTCTTGGTTGCATCTCCCGCTTCAGTGCCAAATTTTCAGTCATTTTTGTCCCAAATTCAATAAACTTCACCTACTCACGGGAAGTTGTTTTTAAGCCGAATAGTCCCAGGAAAAGAGGTCAGCGCTCACCGACAGCAGCTTTGCGGCTTCACTCCACAGAAAGAGCGATCGACTCACAGCACCACGCCAGCCCTTTCACGCTCCGGAGCCCCTTACAAGGTCCCTTCAACATTTCGAGGGGCGCTGATGGTGCCCGCCGAGTCCCACGGCCACAGGCTATCGCTGCCTGTGGGTTTCCAACCTGGGTCTCCGCTTTGCCATAGCGGACGACCCTTTTCTGTGGAGCTTCCCCTTCACAGATGGAAGGAGACCGCCATTGCCGTTCGCACCGCCCCCAGAAGTCATCGAGGCAGTGAAGGTTTAGGACCAAAGTTTTCCTTCTCAATGGGCTCACTTCCCCAGTTGACGATCCCATCTGCCCTTCACTTTCCTCTACAGCATGGGCAGAATCTGCCTTTTTGACTGTGGGATTCACTGTTTTTCTCCTCCTCTCCATCCACCAGGGTGTGCCTTCACCTGCAGCAGAATTCCCGAACCCACCAAGGATTTGAGACCCATCAGGTATCCTCACCTGGTCTAGCCGGCCGGTTGAAGTCGTTCCTGAGATTGCGGCCCATTTTGCATGCTGACAGCTTCTGGAAGCCACAGGTGAGAGCTGAGTGCAGGGTGGGGACCAATGGTGGAAAAATTACCCCTACCAAAGGTACTACCGCTCCCCTAACACCCCAAGACATCCTATAATTATGATATTTAAGACAGATCAGGAATAAATTCATATATCAAGAAATAACACAACTTCAGGTTGTTAATGAATCAATACCACATATTCAAGGATGAAGTTCCCGCTAAGTACAGTTATCCATTTGCCTTTAATATCCAGCTTTTTCAGTGTCAGATTAGGATAGTCTTGTGTCAGGAGACGGGCACAAGATGAGGCAGCACATCATTATAATAAGGAGCGATGGGGGTGGGTGTTTCCATCTGGGATTCCCATGTGCCACCTGCTTTCCTTCTGCTTCTCCTGCTCTCTCCATGCAATGTGAGGCCTGTAGACTGAGGTCCATTTCCAAGAACAGGAGCTTCCCTGAGCACCCATTCAGCTGACGCCAAGCACCAAGCCTTGTCACTAGTTCTCTGACTGACCCAGACCACAGTCCCTGGAAAAGACGAAGACCTGAGTCTCACAAAATGGTTTATATGGACCTCCTGAGGCCAATGGGATTGTGCAGGTGATTCATAAAGATCTAGAGGTGGAAACTGGGGTGGATGGAGGATTATGATGCAGAGAATGGGAAATGTCCAAAGGAACGATGAACCAGAGAAAGAGACAGTCTTATCATAGACAAAGAGCAGCTGCCTTTCCTTTGAGGAAACAATTGATTTGAAAAGGCTGTATTCCAAGTTCATGCTGCTATATTAACGATGACTAAGGATTATGAAAGGTTGCTTATGCATTACTAACATTTGGTGACATTGCATCTTCGTTTCCTCAAAACTGGGAACATGGGTAGAAGGCAGGGGAATGTAGGAGATGTTGAAATAGGAGAAGGTGCTAATGGCGCTTGCTGTGTTCTCTTCCCCTTTCTTCTCTTCCTTGAAACCCAAACAGGATTTCCTTTCCTCCCACTTTGAAGAAGGTGATGGAGAAGACATTCAGAATTCTGAGGGATGGTACACTTTATTTCATTAGGTATAGACATTAAAATGTGTGAAATGTGGAATATGCTTCACTGAATGAGCACACATAGCTCACATCAGCGATCTCAAGAAGGGGAGAAACCATTTAAAGGAATGGAGAGTGAGAAAAGTTTCACTGATAGTGAAAAACTTAGAACACATCAGTGGACTCACATGGGCAAGAAAGGATTCCAATTCTTGGATTGTGGAAAGAGCTTCAGTCAGAATGGACATTTAAGTTTACATCAGTGGACTCACACAGGGGAGAAGCCATTTAAATGTATGGAATATGGAAAAAGCTTCAGTCAGAGAGGACAACTCAATATACATCAACAGACTCACACAGGGGAAAAACCATTTAAATGTTTGGAGTGTGGAAAGAGCTTTAGTGATAATGGAACCCTTAGAACACATCAGCGGACTCACACAGGAGAGAAACCCTTTAAATGCATGGAGTGTGGAAAGAGCTTCAGTTTTAATGCAAACCTTAGAAAACATCAGCGGACTCACACAGGAGAGAAACCATTTAAATGCATGGAGTGTGGAAAGAGCTTCAGTCAGAATGGACACCTCAATATACATCAACGGACTCACACAGGGGAGAAACCATTTGAATGCATGGAATGCAGAAAGAGCTTCAGTCAGAATGGAGACCTTAAATTACACCAGCGGATTCACACAGGGGAGAAACCATTTAAATGCATGGAGTGTGGAAAGAGCTTCAGTCAGAGTGGACACCTCAATATACATCAACGGACTCACACAGGGGAGAAACCATTTGAATGCATGGAATGCAGAAAGAGCTTCAGTCAGAATGGAGAACTTAAATTACACCAGCGGATTCACACAGGGGAGAAACCATATAAATGTATGGAGTGTGGAAAGAGCTTCAGTACGAGTTGCCAACTCAATAGGCATCAACAGACTCACACAGGAGGAAAACCACTTGAATGTATGGAGTGTGGAAAGAGCTTTAGTGATAATGGAACCCTTAGAACACATCAGCGGACTCACACAGGAGAGAAACCATTTGAATGCATGGAATGCGGGAAGAGCTTCAGTCAGAATGGATACCTTAGAACACATCAACGGACTCATACAGGGGAGAAACCATATAAATGTATGGAGTGTGGAAAGAGCTTCAGTTTAAATGGAAACCTTAGAATACATCAACGGACTCATACAGGGGAGAAACCATATAAATGTATGGAGTGTGGAAACAGCTTTAGTGATAATGGAAGCCTTAGAACACATCAGCGGACTCACACAGGAGAGAAACCATATAAATGCATGGAGTGTGGAAAGAGCTTCAGTCAGAGTGGACACCTCAATATACATCAACGGACTCACACAGGGGAGAAACCATTTGAATGCATGGAATGCAGAAAGAGCTTCAGTCAGAATGGAGACCTTAAATTACACCAGCGGATTCACACAGGAGAGAAACCATTTAAATGCATGGAGTGTGGAAAGAGCTTCAGTCAGAGTGGAAACCTCAATATACATCAACGGACTCACACAGGGGAGAAACCATATAAATGTATGGAGTGTGGAAGGAGCTTTAGTGATAATGGATACCTTAGAACACATCAACGGACTCATACAGGGGAGAAACCATATAAATGTATGGAGTGTGGAAAGAGCTTCAGTAAGAGTGGACACCTCAATATGCATCAACAGACTCACACAGGGGAGAAAC
The DNA here is from genome assembly GCF_964188305.1 of Podarcis bocagei. NCBI lineage: Eukaryota > Metazoa > Chordata > Lepidosauria > Squamata > Lacertidae > Podarcis > Podarcis bocagei. The sequence goes on from NC_138135.1 coordinate 5,669,316, forward strand.
CATATAAATGCATGGAGTGCGGAAAGAGCTTCAGGCAGAATGGACACCTTAGAAAACATCAGCAGACACACGGGAGAAACTGTTTAAATGTATGGACTGTGGAAGGAGCTGCACTCAGAGCGGAACCCTTGATTTCTGTCAATGAACTCACACAAAAGAAAAACCTTATAAATATCAGGCAAGTAGATACAGGTTCAGTCCTAGTGGAAGTTCTAAATCAACAGACTCATGCACAGGAAGAACCTTAGGAGTTGAAACCCTACAAACCATCAACAAACTCTAAGAGGAGAAGCAGTGTAAATGAAAAGATTGCAAAAAGTGCTTTATTTACAATGGAGTCTTTAAGGAACATCCAGGGACTTTCACATGGGAGAACCCATTTAGATGTATGGAGAACGGGACATTTCCTTTCAGTGTCCACTCTTTCTTCACAGCACTGAAATTTTGAAGGCAATGTCAAACAATGTGAGTATAATCTAACAGGTAAAGTACCTTTTGAGAGATAGGATGAATCTGGTTTGCTGGTGGTGAGTGAGGATTAGGGCTGGGCGATATATTGATATCTTGTCCAATACCAGTTTCTTTCTTTTTTAAAAAAATTTTAAAAACCTTTATTTTATTCCAAGATCCAAAAAACACATGTACATCATCAGTAAAAATAAAACAAAACAAGAAAAGAAAAATAAGAAAGTTATACAGACCAAAATCAAATTCCAAACTGGTTAAGTACAGAATTATTATACAAATCTTTTACGTTATTTGACTTCCCACCACCGCGACGTAAGCTGTATCTCAACAATATATACGGCAGGGTCTTTTGCTAATCGTCCTTTCTACCTCGCGGTTTTTATATTATACCTACTGTGATTTTAGTATTCCCTAATATCGCCTCCATGTATGAAAAAATTTTATTCCAATCATTAATAAATTTGGTGTTTTTCTGTTGCCTGATCTTCTGTGTCATCATTGCTAAGTCGATATATTCCGTTAACTTGGTTTGCCAATCCCTGATTGTTGGGATGTTGGGTATTTTCCAATTCTGAGCCAACAGTATCCTAGCGGCTACTGTTGCATACTGAAATAGAGTTTGATCGTCTTTCTTGATCTCATTCCCCACCATTCCCAAAAGAAATGCCTCAGGCTTTTTTGGGAAGGTGTATTTTAAAATCTTTTTTAGTTCATCGTAAACGGAGCCCCAGAACTTCCTTACTTCTTCGCAGGTCCACCACATATGTATAAAATCTCCCTCCTTCTTTTTGCATTTCCAACAGGTCTTATCCCCGGTTTTATACATTTTGGCTAATTTTGTTGGGGTGATGTACCGTTGGTACATCATCTTTTCCATATTTTCTCGGAGTCCGACACACGCTGAAAATTTCATATCCTTATTCCATAGTTTTTTCCATCTTTCGTAATCTAAGGGGTATCCTAAGTCTATGGCCCACTTGATCATAACCTCTTTGACCTCCTCATCCATGGTGTCCCAGTCTAGTAGTTGGTTGTACATTTTGGTTAGGAGTTTAGATTTCCCTTCTATTATTTCTAACTGGAACCTAGACTTGTTCTTACTCATTCCAACTTTTTTATGTTCCTTCCACAGGGAATTAATTTGGTGGAACTGTATCCACCCAGATAATTTATCTTTCAGCTCTTCATAGGGTCTAATTTCCCATCCTTTATCAGATTTTCTCAGCAGATCGGCATATGTCCACCTTTTACCTTCCATGTTTGATTTCTTAATTGCTAAAATATCGATGGGTGACAGCCACCATGGGGTGTCTTTTTCTACCAGTCTCTTGCATCTATTCCATACCTCCAGCAACGCCCCTCTTATGATGTGGTTGGAGAATCCTTTGTGTACTCTCTCCTTATCGTGCCATAGGTATGCATGCCACCCAAACCTAGCATCAAAACCCTCCAAGTCCAGTAGATCGGTGTTATCCAAAACTATCCACTCCTTAACCCAGCAGAGGCACGAGGCCTCGTAGTATAGTTGCAGATTCGGAGCCGCGAACCCACCTCTATCCCTTCTGTCAGTGAGCAGCTTGTATTTAATTCTGGCCCTTTTGCCCTGCCAGATAAATCTGGATAGGGTCCTCTGCCAGTCCTTAAACATTGTTGTACCCCTGATTACTGGGATATTTTGGAATAAGAATATCATTTTAGGGAGGATGCTCATTTTAATGGCGGCCATTCTCCCCTCCCATGAGAGGTGTAATCTGATCCAGCTGTCTAGGTCTTTTCTGCACTCTCTCCATATTCTGTTATAATTATCCTCCACCAAGTTTATATTTTTTGTGGATACCCAAATACCCAAATATTTGACCTTTTTCGATATCTTTATCCCAGATTCGGACTCGATTTTATTTTTTGATTGTTCATCTACATTCTTTATCAGCATCTTTGTTTTAATTTTGTTTAGTTTAAAGCCGGATAACCTTCCAAATTCCTCCATTAAATCCATAACTGTGTTTATCCCTTTTAAGGGATCTTCTATTGATATTACTAAGTCGTCGGCGTAAGCCTTTACTTTATATTCTTTTTTACCTATCTTAATCCCTCTTATTTCCGATGTTTCTCTAATCTTATTCATTATTACTTCCAGGACCATGATAAATAGCAGGGGTGATAATGGACACCCCTGCCTAGTACCTTTTGTAATCGTGAATGAGTTTGTCAGGTTGCTGTTAATAATTAATTTCGCTCTTTGGTTTGAGTAAATCGCCTTGATGCCTTCTAAGAATGGCCCTCTTATTCCTACCCTCTCCATACATTTTATGAGGAAGTGCCAGGATACATTATCGAAGGCCTTTTCGGCATCTATAAAGATTAAGGCAGCAGGAATATCAATTTTGAGATCCAGATATTCAATTATATTGACTATATGTCTTACATTATCCTTTATCTGCCTACCAGGCAGGAATCCGGCTTGATCTTTGTGGATCGCTCTATTCAAGTATTTCTTTAATCTATTCGCCATTATTCCTGCAAAGATCTTATAGTCATTATTGAGGAGCGATATTGGTCTGTAGTTTTTTATATTAAGTATGTCTGAATCTGCTTTAGGTATTACTGTGATATACGCCTCTCTCCACGAATCAGGCATTTCCCCTCCTTGCAGGATATTGTTAATTACATTACAAAGTACCGGGGCCAGATGTTCCTCCAGAGTTTTATAGTATTTTTGGGAAAGGCCGTCTGGGCCTGGGGCCTTCCCAGGTTTCATTTTCTTGATTGCATCCCTGACCTCTTCCACAGTTATTGATTCATTTAGGAATGCTTTTTCTTCATCTGACAATTGTTCCCCTCCATTCTTTTCCAGGTACCTTTCTATCTCATTTATATCTTCGTCCTCCTTCTTTTTGTACAAACTTTCATAGTATTGTAGGAACTTTCCCTTTATCTCACTGGGGTCCTCTATTATTTGATCTTCCATTTTAATTTTATTAATCACCCTTTGTTTTTTCCTTTTTCTCAGTTGCCACGCTAGCAACTTACCCGTTTTATTTGCCGACTCAAAATACTTTTGTTTCATCGCTTTTATTCCCCACTCTATTTCTTGGTTCAGCAATGATGAGTATTGGGTTTGTAATAATTTGCGTGTTTGTTCGGTCCTCTCATCCCCCGGGTTTATTGTTAATTTTCCCTCTACTTCTTTTAATTGCTTAACTATTTCTTCCTTCTTTGCCTCCCTCAGATTCTTTCTATATTTGTTCTGTTGAATCAGGAAGCCTCTGAGGACCGCCTTGCTAGCATCCCAGACCGTATTAATTTTGGTTTCTTTATGCAGGTTATGGTCAAAATACTCTTTCAGAATGTTCTTTGCCCTACCAATGACCTCATCCTGTTCCAATACGTAGTCGTTCATTCTCCATCTATATGGTCCTAGTGGCGCACACTTTATTTCCAAGAGGATTGGGTTGTTGTCTGAGAGTGTTCTGGGCTCTATTTCGCATCTCAGCGATCTTATCGAGAGCTCTCTGGAGACCCAGATCTGGTCTATTCGACCCCAGCTTTGGTGCACTCCGGAGAAATGCGTAAACTGTTTTCCTGTTGGGTTTTTATACCTCCAGATGTCGATTAGGTCTAGATTTTCTTGAAGATCGTCAAAAGTTTTTGGGAGTTTCCCTTGCTTCCCTTTCCTTCTTTTTTCACTTCTGTCTATTCCTGGTTCGGGGACTCCATTCAGATCGCCTAGTAAGATTAATTTATGATTTTCTAATTCTAGTAGTACTTGTTCCAATTTTTTAAAGAACTCAGTTTTGTTTGTATTGGGGGCATAGACTGATACAACATTAAATCTTTCCCCTTGGTGGGTAATTTGGATCCCCAAGATCCTCCCCTCCTCATCTTTACATATTATTTTAGGTTCCAGTTTCTCTTTGGCGTAGATCACCAACCCTCTCTTTTTATTAACCTCCGAGTTAATGAACTCCATTCCCAACTTTTTATTAATCAAAATATGTTTGTGTTTTTTAGCCACATGGGTCTCTTGGCAGCAAACCACGTCACATTTTTTGTTTCTCAGAACTTTCTCTATTTTATTTCTTTTTGATTTCTCGTTTAGACCGTTAACATTCCATGTTAGAAAAGTTAAAGACATTGTTAAAATTAAATATCACGTTTATATCTGACTTTCAATTCCTTGTTTCTTCCTCCTCCTCTGTTTCCTCCTCCTCCGCTGCACCTTCCTCTTCTTCCACCTCTCCTTCTCCCTCCCCCTCCCCTCTTCGCAGCCTCGCCCTCCCCCCTCCCTCGCGTCCTCCCTCCCCAACAGCCTTTCTGTCTGTTACTCCGTCTTCCTTTTTACTAAGCTCCTTCTCGTATCTCCTCAGGAACTTTTCTACCTCTAGTGGGCTAATCAGTTTAAATCTCTTGTCCTTGAAGAAAAAAGCAATTCCCTCAGGGAATTCCCATCTAAATTGAATGTTGTTCCTTCTCAGGATGCCTATTATCTGTCTGTATCCCTCCCTCTTGCGTAACAGTCTGACCGGGATCTCTTTAAGGACAATTATTGGTCTGCCGCCTATTATTAGTTTTTTATGATAGCTCGTTTTAAGTATCAGATTCCTCATTCCTATTGAGTTAAACACCACTAGGCAGTCCCCAATAGGTTTCTTAGGCTTATTCTGGTATGTTCTCATTTTAATTCTAAAGGCGTTTTCTATCGTGTATGCAACCTCCTCTTCTTTCACCTCCAGCCAAATTGCTAACTCCTTGATTATTTTTTCTTTAATATTCTCTTTCATTTCTTCTTCTATGCCTCTAAATTTTAAGTGCATTTGCCTTTGTCGCATCTCGGTCATTGCTATATTATCCCAGATCTGCTCCTGTGATTTATTCAACTCTCGCATCTCCTCCTTCATTTTCTCTGTCTCCCTTTTCTGTTCTCTCATGTCTTTTTGAATTCTTTTGTTAGTTTCCTCAAATGTCTTTGCTTTGACCGTTAACTCTTGTACTTTGTTCACAAGCTCTCCTATTGCTCCCTCTATTCTTTTGTCTATCCTCTCCTGTATTTCCTCTAATTTATTTTCTATGTGATTTTCATTCTGTTTAAGTTCCTCCTTGATTTTTAACCACAGAAAATCCAAATCTTTAATTTCTTCTTGTCTGGATACTTTCCTTTCACTTGGCGTCCCCCCTCCCCTTTTCCCATTCTTCCCTTGCATTTTAAACCTAGTTGCTCGTTGTGTTCTTTAGAGGTTGTTCTCTCCCTTTAAGGGCTCACAATCTCCTTATTCCCACTCTGTGAGACTCAACCTTAATTTAGATGGCGTTGGGGGGAGACCGGGCTAAGGATGAGATTCTAACACATTCCCAGGTGAAAAAGATTGGTTCCAGTCCGTAAATTAAAATAATTATCCTACTTGGTAATTCCAACTATGTTGAGGCCTCTTTCCGCCTCTTTAAGCCCAACAGGAGAGTCCTTATCTTATTTTCCGGTCCCTATTCACAGTTAGGAACTAAGCATAACATCATATAACAAAGATACCAAAATAACCTGTTAATTACCAGTCTACTTGTCCGGTTATTCAGGGGATGAACAGGAAGAAGGGGAGCAGCGGGGTCTAATTGTATGGAATTTGCAAATTGGGTAAAGGAAACAGGCAGGCAGGTGTGGCTGTAACTGTAAGAGAACCAAATCTACTGATACCTTGGTGGGGGGGAGGGGAAGGGGGGAGGAATGTACAAAAAAACAGTAAACAATAATCAATTCCAACCGCAGGGAGAGGGGTGGCTTAGCAAGTCTGGTGCAGGTGATTGTCTATTTTGACGTCGTTCACGTAATCCTCTTATATAAGTTCATAGAGTCTCATGTGTCCTTAATAAAAGATCGTTGCAGGCACTCGGTAATAAGTGTCCTCAAAAGCAACCATGATGACTTCTTATCTCTATCCCCTCTATACTCCTCCTGTCCTCTTAGAATCTTTCCCCCGTGACGCTTACTGCTGTATAAGTTTGGTAAATTGCCATTAAAGAGTCACGAAGAGTCACGAAGAGTCACGAAGACTTAGACAACGTTCCCAGGTGTAAGTCCAAACATAAACATAGATCCAGACGTGGGTCCATACCAAATTCCTAATAAAAATATATCCAACTCAGGCAAACAGTCTAGAGCCTTTCTTTATATAGAATTCATTTAGTTCCTTTAGCTTGTTCAAAGATATCCCTCCTCGTTCTGTGCAAGCACAGCTCGGCCGTGAGAGTTGTTCCCCTTTCCTAGCTGCCCGCGATTTCTCAAGCCTGCGCCATTTTCGCTCTCCGTCGGGTGGGGACCATACATAAAATCCACTGCTACCCGGACTCACCCATCTGTAGTCCTTGTTTTGGATGTTATCTTAGGTCCACTCACGATGGGGATTCCGTTTTAATCCTGTGGAGGTTCGTCGCCTTTCTCGGTGGAAGCTTGAGGCATCGTAACTCGAAGACGGAGCTCTCCCTTATTGCGCTTGCGGCCCCGCCCTGTATCTCCCCTCCGCGAAGGGGGGGGATCTGCAGAAGCGAAACGCCGCTCTCACACTGCTGGGAAACCTTCCCCCAGGGGTTCCCCCCCTGGGCTTTTGCTTTTTGGGGGGCGCAGTGCCCTTGCGACACCCCCGAATCTTCGGGTTAGTCAGAAAGCCTTTAGCGTGTCTTTCTGCGCTTCCTCGCCGTCCGCGGCCGGAACCAGTTTCTAGACCACATCGTGATAACATTTGAAGAACTACTGATATGGCAATACACCGTGAATCACAGTGTGTATTTCTGGGATGTGTCTGCAAGCAGCGGCAGAAAGCTTTGCTTCATGACGTCCCTGCAGATGCTGAGTTGCTGACTTTCCTCCCAGGCAAAAGAAAGCGACACACACACATCCAGCTGTGTCCTTCCAGCCTCTTTCCTCCCTTGCTCCCTTCTGCCGGTCTGTGTGCCTGACTTAGACATCCTGTGTGCTGTATGATTTTACTGCTGGAACTGGATTTGCTCTCAGGAGCTAAGTTTTGTGCCTCACTGGGGACCCAGGGAGAACTGTATGCTTTGAAAGCTCAGTGAACTATTACTGAAGAAGTCTTGCCTGCTGCTTCTGTGTGTGTTTTTGACCTCAGTGTGGGACTTGCTCTACACGTGGCCCCTACCCTGCTGCTACGTGCCTCATGCCCTGGAGTTGGTCTACTCAAGCATGCAAGATGGCATGCACCAAACTCTGTCACCCCACCACTGCATGATTTCAAAACACTACTTATTCAACAGAACTTCATCCCTGCTCCCTGCACATTCTGAAAAAAACTTGAAATACTGAAATTGAATGGGAGATTTTCCCCCAAGCCTATTTGTAGGATGGGGAAGGTGGGGCTGCAGGTACCAGGGAAGTCTCCTGGGGGGCCCATCTTCAATCATGAACCACATAGGGGAACCCCAGAGCTCCTACTTATTCTGGGGTTTGGAGAAGATAGTACTTTTCCATATTCCCAGAAGTTATTATTCAATCCTGCTGCTAGAGAGTATTCCTACCAGAGTGTATATTACTATCATACTGATTTTACTGCTATGGCTGTGTTTCTGTCATGGACTGGCTGGATGGGGGGGGGGGTGAGGCACCAGTTGGGGAACCCCCAAGGGAAGAAGGCTCAGAGCCTGGGGGCTGGTGGTGGGATGGCAATGAGCAGAAAGAGGGAGAAAATGGAGCAGAACGGGAGGGGAGGTGTTGCAAGCTGAGGAGGAAAAAGGGTTTGGTGAGCAGGAAGAGGCTGGGGCAGAGAGCAGTTCAGGCTCAGAGGGAGGAGAGGAGGGGGCCAGGAGACCCAGAGGAGGCCGGCTGATGAAGCATCCAGGGAGACCCCCCCCCCTCCTGCTGTGACCAGCTCCCCTTTCCCCTGGTCTCCTAGAGCACACAGAAAAACCCAGTTCAGACCCCATGTTTCTGCACATGATATTAAGAGGGTGTTTCTCTGCCCCCCAACATGCATCACTTTAATCTTGTTGACAATGAACTGTATTTTCAGCCCATTCACCCGGTTTGGAGAGCTCTTTTAGGTTCTCCTTGCAATCTCTCTTTGTTTGAACAACCCTGGACAATTTGCTGCCACCAGAAAACTTTGCCCCCTCCCTGCTCACTCCTAACTCTAGATCATTTATGAACAAGTTGAAAACCCATGGGTCCCAATACTGATCTATAGGGGACTCCACTTTCTGCTTCTCCATTCATAGGAGTGTTCGTTTATTAGTACGTGTTCTTCCCTCCCCCCATCCTTCTGTGCTGCGGAGGGAACCCTGCGGAAAAATTCTGGGGTGAATTTTGCTTCCCCACACCTCCAACACTGCTCAGCATTCAGGAAAATGGAAGAGGAAAGCTGGCCACAATCCAAGAGGCTGAGGTCAACAGAAAGCGAAGCAAAGCCTACTCAAAGGGAAGCCACTTCAGCTTCCAGCCCGTCTGCTCCCACAATGGCTAAAGAAGAATTGCCCTTTGGGAATGGCGGAGCTGAATGGAAGCGGGCGAGGAAGCCCCACAATCGCTCCTGCTGGAGGAATAGGGGCACTGACCCCAATACTCAAAGGTGATGACCCGGTCCTTTAGGGGCACTGTTACGCCATCAGGAACCGGGAGTCCCCCACACCTGCCTCCCCCACACCTGCCTCCCTTGTCTGGATTCAACCTCAATCTCTTAGCTGCCATCCATCCTCCAACCACCTCCAGAAAGACACACAGGGAATTCACTGCCTTCACTGGTTCCAATTTAAAAGAGAGGAAGAGATGGGAGGAGCCTCCTCATTGTCTTTTCCTTCACAAATCCTGTCTTAAGGGCACATTTAAGATATGAATCGGGTGTGAGGCTGTGACCTGGCACAGATACTAAGTATTTATCATCACAAAAGACTGGCCAGGCTCCCCAGGCAATCCAATCAAGTGACCATTAAACAGGTAACCTGGCAGACAGGAGGTAAACAAATCACTCAGATTTCTACTGTAAACCACCCTTTCTGTGATGTAGGTATGATGTATCTGGGGGGTGGTCTTGGGTTACACCCCTTCTGTGATGTATGTATGATGTATGGAGGGATAGTCTTGAGCTCCAGGGCAGGGAATTTAAAATCTCTATATAAGGCCTTGTGTGCCATTGTTCTGGGTTCCTCCTCCCTCCTGTGTGTGGTGAGTGAGGACCCTGTTGCAACAGATCAATAAAGATCAGGCTTACTAGTTGCTTTGCTTCTCAATATTCTCTGGTTGGCCCCTGTTATTTTCTCCTACCAATAGGGAACCTACGTAAGGACTCTATATGGGCTCTTGGATACCCCAAAAGGGGAAAATGTAAAATACTTTACATTTCTCCCTGTTAAAATTCATCTTGTTTGTTTTTGCCCAGTTCTCTAATCTGTCAAGGTCGTTTTGAAGTGTGATCCTGTCCTCTGGGGTGTTAGCCACCCCTCCCAGTTTGGTGTTGTCTGCAAATTTGATCAGGATGCCCTTGAGTCCATCATCCAAGTTGTTGATAAAGATGTTGAATAAGACCGGGCCCAAAACAGAACCCTGTGGCACCCCACTAGTCACTCTTCTCCAGGATGAAGAGGAACCATTGATGAGCACCCTTTGGGTTCGGTCAGTCAGCCAGTTACAAATCCACTGAGTGGTAGCATAGTCAAGACCGCATTTTACCAGCTTCTTTACAAGAATATCATGGGGCACCTTGTCAAATGCCTTGCTGAAATCAAGGTAGGCTACATCCACTGCGTTCCCTTCATCTACCAGGCTTGTAATTCTGTCAAAAAACAAGATCAGGTTAGTCTGACATGACTTATTTTTCAGAAATCCATGCTGACTATTGGTGATCACAGCATTCCTTTCTAGGTGCTCACAGACTGTTTGCTTAATGATCTGCTCCAGAATCTTCCCTGGTATTGATGTCAGACTGACTGGGCGATAATTATTTGGGTCCTCTCTTTTCCCTTTTTTGAAAATAGGGACAACATTTGCCCTCCTCCAGTCTGCCGGGACTTCGCCTGTTCTCCAGGAATTCTCAAAGATGACTGCCAGTGGTTCTGAGATCACATCTGCCAGTTCTTTTAATAATCTTGGATGCAGTTCATCTGGCCATGGAGACTTGAATACATCTAAACTAGCCAAGTATTCTTGTACTATCTCCTTAGTTATTCTGGGCTGTGTTTCCTTTGCTGAATCATTTGCTCCAAATTCTTCAGGTCGGGCATTGTTTTCTTTATCGGAGAAGACTGAGGCAAAGAAGGCATTGAGGAGTTCAGCCCTTTCTGTGTCCCCTGTTTGCATTTCACCATCTTCTCCTCTGAGTGACCCCACTGTTTCTTTGTTCTTCCTTTTGCTACGAACATACCCATAAAAGCCTTTTTTGTTGCTTTTAACCTCTCTAGCAAGCCTGAGTTCATTCTGTGCTTTAGCTTTTCTGACTTTGTGTCTACACGTGCTGGCTATTTATTTGAATTCCTCTTTGGTGGTTTCCCCCCTTTTCCATTTTTTGTACACATCCTTTTTTAATCTTAACTCAGTTAAAAGTTCTTTAGATAGCCACCCTGGCTTCTTTAAGCACCTTCCATGTTTCCGTCTCATTGGTATTGCCTGACGTTGTGCTTTTACTATCTCCCTCTTAACAAACTCCCAGCCATCATGAACTCCCTTTCCTTTTAGTATTACTGTCCATGGGATCTCACCCAGCACTTCCCTAAGTTTTATGAAGTCGGCTTTCTTAAAGTCAAGAAATGGAGTCCTAGTATGCTTGGCTGCTCCTTTCCACTGTATAGTAAACTTCAGAAGAGCATGATCACTCGCGCCTAATGATCCTTCCACTTCTACCCCACTAACCAGGTCATCAACATTGGTTAGGACCAGATCTAAAATGGCTGTTCCTCTTGTTGCTTCTCCCACTTTCTGGACAATGAAGTTGTCTGCAAGGCCAGTGAGGAATCTGTTTGACCTTATGCTCTTGGCTGAGTTTGACATCCAACAAATATCCGGGTAATTGAAGTCCCCCATTACTACTATCTCCCTTCCTTTTGCATGCTTGGCCATCTGTTCCAATAGGGCAATAGGGGCAGTACAGGATTCCTTTTGGTGTACCGACCTCCCCGCTGCACCAAGGATTCCCTGTCCGAGCTGCTTCAGGTCGTGGCGGATGTTCTCCTGGAGACACCTAGTTTGGTTGTCCTAGGGGATTTTAACATCCACGCCGACACGACCTTACAAGGGGCCGCTCGGGACTTCGTGGAAAGCATGGCCTCCATGGGGCTGTCCCTGAATAAGTTGGGCCCAACTCATAGTCATGGACATGCCTTAGACCTGGTATTCACCTCTAGCGACGTGGGTGATCTGACACTAAGTAAAAATGAAACCAAAGAAGTGCCATGGTCAGATCACTTCCTGGTGCAACTGGACTTCTCCGCGACCCTTCCCCTCTGCAGGGAGGTGGGACCAATTCGGATGGTCCGCCCCCGCCACTTAATGGATCCAAATGGTTTCCAGAGAGTGGTAGGGGATGCTTTATCCCGTGTTGATGGCCTTTCAGCCGATTCCCTGGTGGCCCGCTGGAATGCGGAGTTAACCAGGGCTATCGACTGTCTGGCTCCGAAGCGCCCTCTCCGATTGCATGGAGCCCGGACAGCCCCGTGGTTTTCTTCGGAGCTGAGGGCGATGAAACAATCGCTGAGACGGCTAGAGCGTCGGTGGCAGAAAACTCACTCCGAATCTGACCGGACACAGGTTAGAGCTCAACGTCGAGCCTACCAAGTGGCGATAGCGACGGCAAAGAAGACTTTCTTCGCCGCCTCTATTGCATCTGCAGAAAATAGTAGCAGGAGACTCTTTCAGGTGGTCCGCAATTTAACGGAACCACCTTTACCATCGGGGCCTTGTAAAGACCCCAAGATCTCCTGCAACGATTTTGCAAAGTTTTTTGCAGATAAAATCACTCATATTCGGAAGGAGCTAGACACCACCGTGGGAGCAGGGCTGGGGCGGGAGAGTGCTAGAGCCCTGTCTGGTCAAGTTGCATGGAATCAATTTCAATCCGTTACCCCCGAGGATGTGGACAGGCTGCTTGGACGAGTGAAACCAACCACCTGTCTCCTTGATCCTTGCCCATCCTGGCTTATAAAAGCTAGCCGGGAAGGGCTGGGCGATGGGCTCTGCGGGGTGGTGAATGCTTCCCTCTGTGAGGGAACATTCCCAGATCTGCTGAAAGAGGCGGTCATTAAACCGCTTCTTAAAAAACCATCTTTAGACCCGGCCAGTATGGCCAACTATCGCCCAGTTTCAAATCTTCCATTCTTGGGCAAGGTGATTGAGCGTGTGGTTGCTGAACAACTCCAGGCACGCCTGGAGGATGCGGACCATTTGGATCCCTTCCAATCAGGGTTCAGGCCTCATCATGGGACTGAAACTGCCTTGGTCGCACTGGTTGATGATCTCCGGCGAGCTAGGGACAAAGGTGAGAGTTGTTTCCTAGTTCTGCTGGATCTCTCAGCGGCCTTTGATACAATCGACCATAACATCCTTCTGGACCGTCTAGAGGGGTTGGGAGCTGGGGGCACTGTTATACAGTGGTTTCGCTCCTTTCTCCTGGGCCGTGTTCAGAAAGTGGTGGTGGGGGATGAGTGTTCAGACCCTTGGGCCCTCACTTGTGGGGTGCCTCAGGGTTCCGTCCTCTCCCCCATGCTTTTTAACATCTATATGAAGCCGCTGGGAGAGATCATCAGGGGGTTTGGACTGGGTGTCCATCAATATGCAGATGATACCCAGCTCTACCTTTCTTTCAAATCAGAACCAGTGAAGGCGGTGAAGGTCCTGTGTGAGTGCCTGGAGGCGGTTGGAGGATGGATGGCGGCTAATGGATTGAAGTTGAATCCTGACAAGACAGAAGTACTGTTTTTGGGGGACAGGGGGCGGGCTGGTGTGGAGAACTCCCTGGTCCTGAATGGGGTAACTGTGCCCCTGAAGGACCAGGTGCGTAGCCTGGGAGTCATTTTGGACTCACAGCTGTCCATGGAGGCGCAGGTCAATTCTGTATCCAAGGCAGCTGTCTACCAACTCCACCTGGTACGCAGGCTGAGACCCTACCTGCCCGCTGACTGTCTGGCCAGAGTGGTGCATGCTCTAGTTATCTCCCGCTTGGACTACTGCAATGCGCTCTACGTGGGGCTACCTTTGAAGGTGACTCGGAAACTACAACTAATCCAGAATGCGGCAGCTAGACTGGTGACTGGGGGCGGCCGCCGAGACCACATAACACCGGTCTTGAAAGACCTACATTGGCTCCCAGTACGTTTCCGAGCACAATTCAAAGTGTTGGTGTTGACCTTTAAAGCCCTAAACGGCTTCGGCCCAGTATACCTGAAGGAGCGTCTCCACCCCCATCGTTCTGCCCGGACACTGAGGTCCAGCGCCGAGGGCCTTCTGGCGGTTCCCTCATTGCGAGAAGCGAAGCTACAGGGAACCAGGCAGAGGGCCTTTTCGGTGGTGGCGCCCGCCCTGTGGAATGCCCTCCCATCGGATGTCAAGGTGATGGACAACTACCTGACATTCAGAAAACATCTTAAGGCGGCCCTATTCAGGGAAGCTTTTAATGTATGATATTTTAGTGTTTTTTGGTTTCTGTGGAAGCCGCCCAGAGTGGCTGGGGAAACCCAGCCAGATGGGCGGGGTACAAATAATAAATTATTATTATTATTATTATTCCAGGAAGGCATCATCTATGTCCTCCTTTTGGCTTGGGGATCTATAGTAAACTCCCACAATGAGATCTCTGTTATTCTTCTCTCCCTTAATTTTGACCCAAATGCTCTCACTTTGGCTTTGAGGTTCTAAATCTTGGATCTCTTCACAGGTATACACATCCCTGACATATAACGCCACTCCTCCTCCTTTCTTGTCTGGTCTGTTTCTCTGAAATAGATTGTATCCCCCCATTATTACATTCCAATCGTGGGACTTATCCCACCAGGTTTCAGTGATGCCTATTATGTCATATTTAGTTTGCTGTACCAAGAGCTCAAGCTCATCTTGTTTATTTCCCATGCTTTGCGCATTAGTGTACAGACATTGAAGTCCATTAATCATTCCCCCGTGTCTCTTATTTAAGGATTTTTTCCTCCCACCACTAGGTTTGCGTGCTGTTTGCTCCATTTGGTCTATGACATTTGGATGATCATCTTCATCAACTGATAGACTCCTACCTTCAGGAGCACTGTCTCCCTCCCCCACATTAGTCAGTTTAAAGCCCTCCTGATGAGGTTTCTGAGATTTTTGGCAAAAACATTTCTCCCAACCGTTGTGAGGTGCAGCCCATCGCTTGCCAGAAGTCCATCTTCAAGAAACTGCAGTCCGTGATCTAAGAATCCAAACCGTTCCTGTTTACACCATTTGCGAAGCCAGCTGTTCACTTCCACTACTTTTCCCTCTCTCCCTGGGCCACGTCGTTCAACTGGGAGGACAGATGAGATGACAATTTGTTCATTTAGTTGCTTCAATTTCCTGCCGAGAGCCTCGTAGTCTCTTTTGATCTTCTGGAGGCTATTGCTTGCAGTGTCATTGGTTCCCACATGAACCAAGAGGAAGGGGTATTCGTCAGTGGGTTTTATGATTCCTTGCAGTCGTTCAGTTACATCTTGGATCTTAGCCCCGGGGAGACAGCACACTTCCCGAGACATCTTGTCAGGCCCACAGATCACTGCTTCTGTTCCCCTCAGTAGGGAATCCCCTATCACCACTACACGCCTCCTCTTAGGTTTGGTCAGGGTTCTTCCGTGAGCTGTCCGTTCCAAGGTCGCCTGCACATTCCCTGAGGACTGACTTTGCTGCTCGTCTTCATATACCTGATCGACTGTAATGAGGGAGAGATCCTCAAATGGAGTCTGCTCTTCATCTTCCATGCTAGGGGAGAGGACCACAAAGCGATTGTGTATTTCTAAACAATCAGAGCGAACCCTGGGCCTCCTACTTCTTTGAGTCACGTTTCTCCATATATCTGGCTCCTGTGTTGGTGAACTAGCCTCCTTCTCAGGGGAGTCCCCTGTCTCCTCCTTGGTGGAGACAGTGTGCTCTGTTGCTTCCAAGAAGAGCTCCAGCTCTCTAATTCTTTGGAGTGTAGCTACACGTTCCTCCAGTTGCTGGACTTTGTCTTTTAAGAGGGCAATCAACATGCAATTGCTGCAGGTAAAGCTGCCTGCAACCTTTGGCAAGATCGCAAACATTGCGCAGGAACTGCAGGCGACTGCAGCTGTTCCCTCCCCCTCCATCCTGAGAACGTGTCGTTGGGGGTGGCTACAGCGGTCCTCCATCGCCTCCTGCCTCCTAAGAGATTATGGAGTCAGGGGGAGCCCTGGATCCCCCAATTCTAGAGGAGTCATTAACCACTGGAAGCAAGTAAACTGTTTAATTTTGGAGATTATTTGTCGTTTCTTCAGTTTTCTATACATTATTGGAGAGTCAGAGGACACAGTCCGACTCATGGTATCCGCTTCTTGCTACAATTGTATAGGCTGCTTCTCTGAGCCTCTTTGCTGTTGTGCATGGAAGGTGCCTGTGTCAATGGTCATTGTCCTGGCCTTAGTCAGAGTGTGTGGTGGGGACTTGGGGTTTTTGGGGAGTCGTATAACTGTCCCCCTTCCTGGTTTGAAGAGCACCAATACCTAAAACACAGATGGACGACTCGTGGTCTAGAGTTGGAGAAGGAAGGATTTTGCAATATAAAGTGTTATGGAAAAATCTAGGTGCGAGGCTGCTCAGTCCCCCAGCTGGTCGGGCAGAGCCCACGGGTACCTGCGGAATAAAGGAAGGAGTCCAGCCAACCGGAGCAAATAGTTGTAGACCAAAGTTTATTGCGCAATAGGTTCAAAAAGCAAATTTGAACGCCGAGGATGGGGTGACAAGGACTTTTAAAACTTTCCCACCATATCCCAGAATACAGTTAATACAGCATCATTGCTACATCACTGACATGTCACAGAAGGGGAGGGGTTAACCTTGACACACATGCCCAAAGATTAGCATATGCAGACATGGCAGGGCAAGACTCAGGTATAAGATTAGCATAGACAAATATGTCTTAAGTACCCACCACCCAAAAGTCCAATAGAACTTCCTTTGCATGTCTGGAGCCTGAGGCGAGTCAGGTGATGAGATTGGGCTTCCTCTGGCTAACAATGAGCCCTTCAATTGCCACCTCTGGGAACTTCCTGGAGTCCTTTTGCAAGGGGAAAATAGCTTTGGAATGGAGGAAACTGGGAAAGGAGATGATTTTATATTATTTTTAAAGCTAGGTAACTTCCCTGAGCTGTCACGTTCAAAGCATACATTCGGGTATAATATTTATAATATTTAACTTTAAAGATGTGCCCCTCCCCGTAATTTCCGTAACATTTAGATTGTGGGGTAGGGGACCCCACTTTGCAAGTGGATTGCTGGGATCAGCCCCGCCCTTCTCTCCTGATCCACTAGGAAGAGGGGAGGGGAAAAACCTGCCTCCCCCCCCACTAAATTCCTCCCCTTCCGGTACATCATTGTCGCACCACGCCCTCACAACCTCAAATTGGTCCCTTACGTTGCACCTCTTCCTCCTCCTCGGAATCCGGGAATGGAGGGGTGGGGGTGAGTCCACCTCCCAACCTGCCTGCTTCTCCCGGAAGTGGAGCTTCCACTCCGGGTGCTGCTCTGCGCCGTAGCTCTAGGGGCGCGCGCTTTCGGAAAGGGGAGGAGGGGCAGCAGGCGACACCGCCCCCCCCCCCGTGGATGTTGCAGGAAAGGAAAGGAGAATCGGGAGCGAGGAGAAAGAGGTAAAGGGGTCGCGGGGGAGGGGAGAGAAGGACCCAGAGACCCCCGCCAGCTCCCCAAAGCGCCTTTCGCGGGTCCCATGTCCCATAGGCATGGGCTGGATCCCTGCAGGAGTGCTGCGAAGGGGGCTTTCCTTAGGCGCCTCGGCAGCGGCGGACATGGGCCCCCACGTAGGGGGTCCCCATAAGGACCCCTTGCCCCGTTTCCCCCTCCCCCCCGGCACATCCTTCTCCCACCCCGCCCCCACAACCCCAAATCCCCTCCCCAATATGTTGCTCCTCCTCCTCGCCATCCGACCTCTGTTCCGGGAATGGGGGGATGAGCCCCCCCAAAAAACTGCCTGCTTCTCCCGCAAGTGGAGCTTCTGCGCCGGATGGCTGCTCTGCGCCGTAGCTCTAGGGGCGCGCGCTTTCGGAAAGGGGAGGAGGGGCGGCAGGGGAGGACCCCCCCCCCCGTGGAAATTGCAGAATCTGGAGCGAGGACAAAGAGGTAAAGGGGTCGCGGGGGGGGGGGAGAGAAGTACCCAGAGACCCCCGCCACCTCCCCAAAGCGCTATTCGTGGGTCCCGTCGGCATGGCCTAGATCCCTGCACCCGTGCTGCGCCTTGGCAGCGGCGGACATGGGGCGCCAACGGAGGGAGTCCCCACGGGGGCCCCTTTGCCCCGTTTCCCCCACGCATGGTTCCCTGGGGCCCTGTGGGCTCCTCTTGGAGAAAGGCGGGTCATGAATGGGTTAACGGGCGCGAGGGACGCCTGGATAGAGACCCCCGTGTGGCTGATGTGGGGGGGGGGCGTCCTCTGGATGGAGAGATGGGGTGCGCAGGGCGAGGGGTGAGCCCCGCCAAGGCGGCCTCTGGGTGCAGGGAGACTCCGGGAAAGAGGTAGGGGGTCGAGGAAGTC
The DNA here is from genome assembly GCF_964188305.1 of Podarcis bocagei. Taxonomy (NCBI): domain Eukaryota; kingdom Metazoa; phylum Chordata; class Lepidosauria; order Squamata; family Lacertidae; genus Podarcis; species Podarcis bocagei. The sequence continues at coordinate 5,687,484 of NC_138135.1, forward strand.
GGGGGGGGGGAGCATCCCTGGGGCGGGGAAGGGCAGCAATGGGAGAGAGTGAGTGAGAGAGATACAGAGATACTGAGAGACCAGTCCTTGGGGAGAGGTCTCCATCGTGGCACCCGCCGGGAATTTCCAGAGGGGCCTCCTTGGCTTCTCCCTCCCACCCAAGAATCGGCCACCCCTTCAAGGCTACCAGAGAAAGTGGGGGAGGGATCCAGTCCACCTACCCCTTCCTTCCTGCAAGCTCCATCCTCTTCACGCCCACATAAGCCCCTGCCCCGCCCAGACAGAGTGGTTCTAATCCTGAGGAGCAGAGAGGAGGGGAAAGCAGTGGCGTAGCGTGGGGGGTGCAGGGGGGGCCGGCCACACCGGGTGCAACATCTGGGGGGTAGGGTTAGGGGGTGCAAATCCACGGGTTAGGGGGCGCAAATTACTTGCCTTGCCCCAGGTGCTGACAACCCACGCTACGCCACTGGGGGAAAGGCCTTCTGAGAAGCGGCGCTTTGTTTCTGCAATCCCACCCAGGAAGCAGCTAGAATCCTCTTCCTCTCTCTCAGCCTGCCATCTTTGTCTTTTCCACTGCCTGGTTCATTGAGGGTGAGGATAATGTACAGTTGTCATCAGAAACAGGGGTGCAGAGTCCATGGAATGGCTCTCAGGATTGGTATAGAAGTTGCACCTCAAAAGCATTTCTGTTCCTGTTATTCTTTGTAGGCAGTGTCAGAGTGATTGACAAGCTGAGATACAATCCTTCAGCATCTGATGATAGCCATTGCATGAATCTTCCCAGTCAAAGGACCCATTTTCATGCTATACATTGCCTGTGGCTGGAGGCTCTACATGCAAGGTGTGCCTATACAGGCCAGTATTAGCACAGGTGAGGTGTGTGACCTTCTGAATTTCATAGACTGTATGTGAATGAGAAGTTGTGGGTGGGATTACAGTTTATAGCATCCCTGTGATTTTCTCCCCTCACAACATTTCATGAGCTGATATTGCAGAACAAATTCCAAAATAACTACAAAAATAACTACAAAAGAATCACAATATAATAAGAATGATTGTAGTATTTCCACGCTGCCTATCTGGCTGGGTTTCCCCAGACACTCTGGGCAAATTACAGTACATATAAAAGACAGTAAAACATCAGACATTCAAAATCTCCCAATACAGGGCTGCCTTCAGCTGTCTTCTAAATGTCAGATAGTTGCCCATTTCCTTGCCCTCTGCCTGCTTCCCTGTAACTTCGCTTCTCATGGGGGGGGGGGGGACGGACCAGCAGAAGACCCTCGAAGGAAGACCTAAGTGTACAGACTGAGCGATGGGGGTGGAGACGTTCCTTCATGTCTACATACCCGAGGCTGTTTAGGGCTTTAGGTTGCAGATTTTGCTCCTCCACAATGATCTCCAGAGCAAGTCCAACATACAATTAGTGGAGTAGGAAAAAACGCTCAGAGACAGCAAAAAATTCCTTCAGCAAATAAATTTGTGACTGAAGGCATAACAGGATTCTGTGCCTGAAAAATGCAACCACAGCAATTTAAGGGTCATCACCAACAATGTGAATTGTGCTCAGAAATGTACTGGGAGTCAGTGAAGATCCTTTCAGACTGGTGTTATGTGGTCTCAGCTGCTGCTCCCATTTTGTTGTCTAGCTAACGCATTCTGGATTAGTTGCAGTTTACGAGTCACCTCCAAAGGTAGCCTCATGCATCACATGGCAATAATCCAAGTGGCAGATCACCAGAGCATGCACCACTCTGGTGAAATAGTCGGCAGGCTGGTAGGGTCTCATCCTGCGTACCAGATGGAGCTGGCTGACAGCTGCCCTGGACACAGAACTGACCTGTACCTCCATGGACAGCTGTGAGTCCAAAATGACGCCCAGGCTGTGCACCTGGTCCTTCAGGGCCACAGTTACCCCATTCAGGACCAGGGAGTCCCCCACACCTGCCTGCCCACTGTCCCCCTGGGACAGTATTTCTGTCTTGTCAAAATTCAGCCTCAGTCTGTTAGCCGCCATCCATCCTCCAAGTGCCTCCAGACACTCACACAGGAGCTTCACTGGTTCCAATTTAAAAGAGAGGAAGAGCTGGGCATCATCCACATACTGGGGAACACCCAGCGCAAACCCCCTGATGATCTCTCCCAGCGACTTCATATAGCCATTAAAAAGCATGGGGGAGAGGACGGAGCCCCGAGGCACCCCACAAGTGAGCTCCCAGGGGTCTGAACACTCATCCCCCAACACCAATTTCTGGACGTTGCGCAGGAGGAAGGAGGGGAACCACTGCATAGCAGGGCCCTCAGCTCCCCTAGAGGGTCCAGAAGGATACCAAGGTCAAAGGTCTCCAAAGCCGCTGAGAGATCCAGCAGAACCAGGAAACAGCGCAACCAGGGCAATTTCAGTCCCATGATGAGGCCTGAATCCCAATTGGAAGGATAATGGTGGCAGAAGCTAGTCCTGCAGCCCACAAAAGCTCCAGGCACCAGATGTTCATTAGCTTTGAAGGGGCCATTGGATAATTGGTGGTCTTTTCTTCAAAAGACAAATATTTTGAATACCTGTACAGTGACATATGATGTAAATAGTGCTTCTGTTTTCCTTGTTTCACATTGGAGAGACTTTGATACATAGGTCTGAGCTCATCTCTCCGCCTGAAACTGCTGTGTTAGCAGCACTGTGAGCCTGGACAGTGTGTTTGGGGGTTCAGGGCTGCCTAGACAACAAGACCCCCTTCTCAGCCTGGCTGATATGGTCCCAAGGAAAGCAGAGCAGTACTTTTGGCACCAGCTTGGCTGCAGGAGTGGCTGGAAGGAGGTGTGCAGGACACCATCCAACCCTCTTAGAGAGTCCACTCTGGATTTGTGTAGGTTTTCCTCCACAGCTTTTACTTCTCCTGATGATAACTCAAGAGGCAGTGAAGGTTTATTTTTTTAAAAAAAAGATATTTAGTGAAATTTTAAACAGTAAAACCTTCCAATCAAACCTAAAAAGAAACATCATCATCACACTCAAACAAAACAAAAAACAGTAAAAAACATAAAAAGATAGGAAATAAAGAAAAAGAAAAGAATCTAATTTTTTTACTTGTTGTTTTCATAACCCTTCTTCCTGACTTCCTCACATCTCCCTTTTTTGTCTTCCTTTTTACACAACCATGTTCAGCAAATATCTTACCCTCTTTCAAATCTTGATCTATATTATGGATTTTAACCCATTGTGTCGCCAATTCTTCCCTTTATATCCTTTTGTTTACATTTGACATAATGTAATCTAGTTTTTTTCACTCTTGTCTTTTGAAACATTTGTTACATACTCCTTTTACCTATGTCACTGATGCCACATTGTCTTTATATCTTGCATCATTTTAACATTCCAACATTTTAACATTCTAACATTTTACAGTGTTTTTGCAAGTAGTCTTTAAACTTCTTCCAGTCCTCTTCCACTAACTCTTCTCCCAGGTCTCGGATTCTGCCAGTCATTTCTGCCAATTCCATGTAGTCTATCACCTGCATCTGCCATTCTTCCAGAGTGGGTAAATCTTGTGTCTTCCAGTACTTTGCGATGAGTATTCTTGCTGCTATTGTCGCATACATAAAGAAAGTTCTGTCCTTCTTTGGCACCATTTGGCCGACAATGCCCAAAAGGAAGGCCTCTGGTTTCTTAAGGAAGGTATATTTAAATACCTTTTTTAGTTCACTATAGATCATTCCCCAGAAGGCCTTAACCTTTGGGCACGTCCACCAAAGGTGAAAGAATGTTCCCTCAGTTTCCTTACATTTCCAACATTTATTATCAGGCAAATGATATATTTTTGCAAGCTTGACTGGGGTCATGTACCACCTATATATCATTTTCATAATATTTTCTTTTAAGGCATTACATGCCGTAAACTTCACACCGGTGGTCCATAACCGTTCCCAGTCAGCAAACATGATATTATGACCAATGTCCTGCGCCCATTTAATCATAGCTGATTTGACCGTTTCATCCTGAGTGTTCCATTTTAACAGCAAGTTATACATTCTCGAAAGTACCTTAGCTTTAGGTTCTAACAGTTCTGTTTCTAGTTTCGATTTTTCCACCTGAAGCCTACTTTCTTGTCCATATTAAAAACTTCTCTAATTTGATAGTAATGTAGCCAGTCTCGCACTTTATCTTTTAATTTCTCAAAACTCTGCAATCTCAATATGTCTCCATCTTGTTCTACTATCTCCCAATATTTCGGCCATTTGGCATCCATAGTGAGTTTTTTCAGAGCCTTAGCTTCCATAGGTGACAACCACCTTGGGGTCTTGTTTTCTAGTAGATCTTTATATTTTATCCAGACATTAAACACTGCTTTCCTGACAATATGGTTCTTGAATGTTTTATGAGCTTTAACCTTGTCGTACCACAAATATGCATGCCACCCAAACGCATTATTAAACCCTTCCAAATCCAAAATGTCAGTGTTCTCAAGAAGTAGCCAATCTTTCAGCCAGCAAAATGCTGCTGATTCATAGTACAACTTCATGTCTGGCAGAGCAAACCCCCCTCTTTCTTTAGCATCAGTCAGTATTTTAAATTTTATTCTGGGCTTTTTGCCCTGCCAGACAAATTTAGAAATGTCTCTCTGCCACCCCCTGAAACAGTCCATCCTGTCATCAATCTGCAGAGTTTGAAACAAAAATAACATTTTTGGCAATACATTCATCTTTATAGCAGCAATTTGACCCAACAAGGAAAGCTTCAATTTTGACCAAATTTCTAAATCTTTTTTAACCCCTGACCAACATTTCTCGTAATTATCTTTAAATAGATTCAAATTTTTGGCCGTCATATTTATCTCTAGGTATTTCACTTTCTTCACCACATTTAAATCTGTCTCCTTCTGAAACCTTTCTTTTTCTATTGTTGTCAAATTATTCTCCAAAACCTTAGTTTTCTGCTTATTTAATTTAAATCCTGCCACCTGACCAAATTCTTGAATCAGTTCTAAAACTCTTTTCGTACTAGATTCCAGCTCCTGTAATGTCAAAACCAAGTCATCTGCGAAAGCCTTTAGTTTATATTGTTTAGCTCCGACCTGAATTCCTTTAATCAACCGGTCCCTCCTAATCATGTTCAAGAGCACCTCCAGGACCGAAATGAATAGCAATGGAGAGATAGGGCAACCCTGTCGTGTACCTTTTTCAATTTTAAACTCTTCTGACACCACATTATTAACTATCAATTTTGCCTTTTGTTCTGAATAGATTGCATCTATACCATTTTCAAACCCCCGTCCCACTCCCATTCCCTTAAGATTTTTCTTCATAAAATTCCAAGAGATGTTGTCAAAGGCCTTCTCCGCATCAATAAAAATCAAAACTGCTCTTGTATTGATGTTCGTTTGTAATAGCTCCAGAATATCAATAATGTTCCTTGTATTATCAGACAGATGTCTGCCTGGGAGAAAGCCTGCCTGATCTTTGTGTATCACTTCATTTAACACTCTTTTTAATCTGCTAGCTAAAATATCTGCAAAAATTTTGTAATCCACATTTAATAATAATAATAATAATAATAATAATAATAATAATAATAATAATAATAATATTTTATTTATACCCCGCCCTCCCCAGCCAAGGCCGGGCTCAGAGCGGCTTACAAGCAATAATAAAAACAAGATGAGTGATTACAACTTAAAAACAAAAATAAAATACAACATTAAAATAATGGAACATTAAAATATTAAAATGAAGCCTCATTGCAGGAGAAGGAAAAGAAAAAAGAAAAAGGGGGCGGAGGGAATCAAATTGGCTCCAATCCAAAGGCCAGGCGGAAATGGGAAATGGGACGGTAGTTCTTAAGTTGTGTCTTTTCAGCTTCCGATTTTGGTATAAGGGTGATGAAAGCTTCTTTCCACGACTCCGGTGCCTTCTTCCCATCCATAATCTCGTTTCACACCTCCTTTAATGGTTGAATTAGATAGTCTTTCAAAGTCTTGTAATATTTGGAGGTTAACCCGTCCGGCCCTGGAGATTTGCCCAATTGCATGTTCTGAATGGCACCTTCAATCTCCTGTTCCGTTATCTTAAGATTCAATATTGTCTTATTTTCTTTAGATAGTTCTTGTAATCCATTTGTTCTTAAAAATTGGTCTATATAGTCTCTTTCTGCGGCCCCTGAGTATAAAGTTGTTTAAAATATCTCTGGAAGCATTTTCTAATCTCCACAGGATTCTGAATGTTTCTCCCTTCAACCTCAAGATTAGTAACTGTATTCAGCTTCTGTCTTTTTTTCAACTGCCATGCCAGCAGTTTCCCACACTTATTAGCCGATTCAAAAGTCTTTTGTCTCATTTGTTTAATTTTCCATTCGACTTCCTGATTTATCAATTTCATATATTGTGCTTGATATAATTTAATTTCTCTCAAAATCTCCTGTGACTTTGGTTTCGATCTTAATTTTTTCTCTCCTTCTTTTATTTTTTTCCAAAATTCTTTCTTTTTTCTCATTTTGGGTTCTCTTTTTTATTGCATTCTGCTGTATCAGAAACCCCCTCATGACCACTTTGCTTGCATCCCAGATTATTCTTTTTTCCACTGTAGTTTTCAAATTTAGTTCGAAATAGTCCCGTAAGTTTTTTTGGGCCTTCTTAACAGTCTCTTGGTCTCTTAATAAGGTGTCATTCATATTCCATCAGAAGGAACCAATTGAGGTTAATCTCATTTCCATCTTTACTGCATTATGGTCGGAGCAGGTTTTTGGGCAGATTTCCACCTTTCTAGTCTTAGGTGCCAGTCCTCTAGTTATCCATATTTGGTCGATTCTTGTCCATGTCATTTTGGCTTCAGAGAAGAATGTCCCTTCTCTTCCTAGGGGGTTCTTTATTCTCCAGATGTCAATCAAGTCCATATTGTCAGTTAGTTCAAAAAAGGTTTTTGGTAGCCTGCCCTCTTTTGTTATGCTTTGACTTTGCGCTTTATCCATATTCGTGGATACCACCCCATTCATGTCACCCATCATAATGATGTTGTTGTAGTCCATATAGTCCAGCAATGTCTCATGCAACTTCTTGTAAAATTCCAACTTCCCCTCATTTGATGCATAAATTCCCAAAATCAAATTTTTTTCTCCTTGTATTTGAATTTCAATTGCCAGGATTCTTCCTTGTTCATCTTTGAAGAGAAATTTTGGTGATAGGCTTTCTTTTGCATAAATAACAACTCTCTTCTTGACTCTATCTGATGAGATAAATTCTTGATCCAGTCTCTTATTAATTAAAACTTTCCTATGAAGCCTAATCATGTGTGTTTCTTGTAGACAAATTAAGTCTAATTGCTCCTTTTTTAATAAGTGAAATATCTTCTTCCTTTTCTCCGGGGAGTTAAAGCCATGAATATTCCAGCTTAATAGTTGCAGAGACATGTTGGAGTAGTTCTATTCTCCCTTTGGCGGTGGTATCACTTTCTCAGGCTCAACAGAACCCAAAGGTGTAGGTACAGAACCTAATGGTCCAAGTTCTAAGGCTCTTGCTTCACCTTCAATCCCTTTCTGAAGGTCTTCTCCGTAGTTACTCAAAAAATTTTCCTTGTCTTCAGCTGTTTTGATTTTAACTTTCTTCCCCCTAAATGTAAAGGATAGTCCCTGGGGGAACTCCCATCTAAAAATGATTCCGTTACTTCTCAGTAGTTTCACCAAGTCTCCGTAGTTAGATCTAAGTTCCATTAAGTATTTCGGGATGTCCTTGTAGATTTCCACTTTAAGATCCTGAATTTCAAGGGTCTTTTGAAAATGTGCACTCAATATCTTATCTCTTTCTGCCTTATTCCTGAGGGAGATCAGGCAGTCTCTGGACTTAGCCTTCGTCCCTCCCTTTCCAAGTCTGAATGCACTTACAATTTTAAAATCTTTATCTTCTTCCAAAGGCCAAAATTTTGCAAATTCTTTTGTCAAAAATTCGATTAAATCTCCCTTTTCAAGTTCTGGAACTGACCTCAATCTCAAGTTATTTTCCTTACTTTTTAGCTCTACCATAGACAGATATGCCTGGTGTTCACCAATCTGTTTACGCATGGGTTTTATTTCCTCTTGCACGGCCTCTGCTTTCTGCTTAGCCTCCTCAGCTATTTTACGATTCTCTATGGTAGATTCCAGGAGTTCCCGATAGCTTGAGCATTTAAACTCACTTGTTGAGTCAGGTTGTTAACACTAGCCGTGTTTTGATCAATCTTAGATGATTGTTCAGTCACTTGCTTACTCAGGCCATCCAATTTTGCAAAGATTTTATCTAACACTGAAGTAAAGTCCCCTCCTGTGGCCATTCCTTCCAGCCTGGCTTCCTCTGGCTCTTCCTCTTGTGCCCCAGAGACAATAGGAACAGATGATCTTCGCAGCTGTGAAGTTATAGTAGTTTGTTGTGTTTTGGCTTTGCCTGATCTTGTTTTCCCACTCATCCCACTTCTGTCTATGCGTCAAGGTCAATCTCGCGGTTTGTAATTCCCATGGGAATCCACAAGTCCAAAGATGGAAAAAACCCCCAGTGATTGCAGATTTTCAATAGTCCTCTGGAGGGAGATTAAGTACCGTATTTTTTGCACCATAACACTCACTTTTTTCCTCCTAGAAAGTAAGGGGAAATGTCTGTGCGTGTTCTGGAGGAAATGCCTACGGGTGGCATGCCTACGGATTTTCCTCCTCTAAAAACTATGTGCGTGTTATGGTCGGGTGCGTGTTATAGAGCGAAAAATATGGTATATCTTAGAGGAGAAAAGTTGCAATCTTTCCAAAAATCCCTTAAACATTAATAACAACCCTAAAGTACTTACAGTGTCTCTAAAAAGTGCAAGTTCAATGTAGCAATTCAATGTAACCGTCCAGTGTATCAGCTCAATGCAACAATTCCCACAGCCTAGCAGTTCCAATAGTCTGGCAGCCCGATTGCCGGGATTTCTCAGTGCTTTTTGTAAATCCACAAAAGAAGAGGTAAAATGGAAATATCCACCAATAAAAAAGTAAAATCCACAAGTAACAAGGTGCAATTCAAATTTTCTTCCACACCTCAATTTAGTTGATGCTCGGATTAGTTCCTTCTAAAGTCGCGATTTCAAAGGCATTAGAGAGTTTAACATCCTTGCTTTAAATCTTTAAACAGAGCCGGGAGACGGACTTCCTGGTTGCGTCTCCCACTTCAGTGCCAAATTTTCAGTCAATTTAGTCCCAAATTCAGTAAACTTCACCTACTCATGGGAAGTTGTTTTTAAGCCGAATAGTCCCAGGAAAAGAGGTCAGCGCTCACCGACAGCAGCTTTGCGGCTTCACTCCACAGAAAGAGCGATCGACTCACAGCACAGCACCAGCCCTTTCACGCTCCGGAGCCCCTTACGAGGTCCCTTCAACGTTTCGAGGGGCGCTGATGGTGCCCGCCAAGTCCCACGGCCACAGGCTATTGCTGCCTGTGGGTTTCCAACCTGGGTCTCCGCTTCCTTTTCTGCGGAGCTTCCCCTTCACAGATGGAAGGAGACCGCCATTGCCGTTTGTACCGCCCCCAGAAGTCATTGAGGCAGTGAAGGTTTAGGACCAGTTTTCCTTCTCAATGGGCTCACTTCCCCAGTTGATGATCCCATCTGCCCTTCACTTTCCTCTACAGCATGGGCAGAATCTGCCTTTTTGACTGTGGGATTCACTGTTTTTCTCCTCCTCTCCATCCACCAGGGTGTGCATTCACCTGCAGCAGAATTCCCGAACCCACCAAGGATTTGAGACCCATCAGGTATCCTCACCTGGTCTAGCCGGCCGGTTGAAGTTGTTCCTGAGATTGCGGCCCATTTTGCATGCTGACAGCTTCTGGAAGCCACAGGTGAGAGCTGAGTGCAGGGTGGGGACCAATGGTGGAAAAATTACCCCTACCAAAGGTACTACCGCTCCCCTAACACCCCAAGACATCCTATAATTATGATATTTAAGACAGATCAGGAATAAATTCATATATCAAGAAATAACACAACTTCAGGTTGTTAATGAATCAATACCACATATTCAAGGATGAAGTTCCCGCTAAGTACAGTTATCCATTTGCCTTTAATATCCAGCTTTTTCAGTGTCAGATTAGGATAGTCTTGTGTCAGGAGACGGGCACAAGATGAGGCAGCACATCATTATAATAAGGAGCAATGGGGGTGGGTGTTTCCATCTGGGATTCCCATGTGCCACCTGCTTTCCTTCTGCTTCTCCTGCTCTCTCCATGCAATGTGAGGCATGTAGACTGAGGTCCATTTCCAAGAACAGGAGCTTTCCTGAGCACCCATTCAGCTGAGGCCAAGCACCAAGCCTTGTCACTAGTTCTCTGACTGACCCAGACCACAGTCCCTGGAAAAGACGAAGACCTGAGCCTCACAAAATGGTTTATATGGACCTCCTGAGGCCAATGGGATTGTGCAGGTGATTCATAAAGATCTAGAGGTGGAAACGGGTGGATGGAGGATTATGATGCAGAGAATGGGAAATGTCCAAAGGAACGATGAACCAGAGAAAGAGACAGTCTTATCATAGACAAAGAGCAGCTGCCTTTCCTTTGAGGAAACAATTGATTTGAAAAGGCTGTATTCCAAGTTCATGCTGCTATATTAACGATGACTAAGGATTATGAAAGGTTGCTTATGCATTACTAACATTTGGTGACATTGCATCTTCGTTTCCTCAAAACTGGGAACATGGGTAGGAGGCAGGGGAATGTAGGAGATGTTGAAATAGGAGAAGGTGCTAATGGCGCTTGCTGTGTTCTCTTCCCCTTTCTTCTCTTCCTTGAAACCCAAACAGGATTTCCTTTCCTCCCACTTTGAAGAAGGTGATGGAGAAGACATTCAGAATTCTGAGGGATGGTACATTTTATTTCATTAGGTACAGACATTAAAATGTGTGAAATGTGGAATATGCTTCACTGAATGAGCACACATAGCTCACATCAGCGATCTCAAGAAGGGGAGAAACCATTTAAAGGTATGGAGAGTGAGATAAGTTTCACTGATAGTGAAAAACAGTGGACTCACATGGGCAAGAAAGGATTCCAATTCTTGGATTGTGGAAAGAGCTTCAGTCAGAATGGACATTTAAGTTTACATCAGTGGACTCACACAGGGGAGAAGCCATTTAAATGTATGGAATATGGAAAAAGCTTCAGTCAGAGAGGACAACTCAATATACATCAACAGACTCACACAGGGGAAAAACCATTTAAATGTATGGAGTGTGGAAAGAGCTTTAGTGATAATGGAACCCTTAGAACACATCAGCGGACTCACACAGGAGAGAAACCCTTTAAATGCATGGAGTGTGGAAAGAGCTTCAGTTTTAATGCAAACCTTAGAAAACATCAGCGGACTCACACAGGAGAGAAACCATTTAAATGCATGGAGTGTGGAAAGAGCTTCAGTCAGAGTGGACACCTCAATATACATCAACGGACTCACACAGGGGAGAAACCATTTGAATGCATGGAATGCAGAAAGAGCTTCAGGCAGAATGGAGACCTTAAATTACACCAGCGGATTCATACAGGGGAGAAACCATTTAAATGCATGGAGTGTGGAAAGAGCTTCAGTCAGAGTGGACACCTCAATATACATCAACGGACTCACACAGGGGAGAAACCATTTGAATGCATGGAATGCAGAAAGAGCTTCAGTCAGAATGGAGAACTTAAATTACACCAGCGGATTCACTCAGGGGAGAAACCATATAAATGTATGGAGTGTGGAAAGAGCTTCAGTACGAGTTGCCAACTCAATAGGCATCAACAGACTCACACAGAAGGAAAACCACTTAAATGTATGGAGTGTGGAAAGAGCTTTAGTGATAATGGAACCCTTAGAACACATCAGCGGACTCACACAGGAGAGAAACCCTTTAAATGCATGGAGTGTGGAAAGAGCTTCAGTCAGAGTGGAAACCTCAATATACATCAACGGACTCACACAGGAGAGAAACCATTTGAATGCATGGAATGCGGAAAGAGCTTCAGTCAGAATGGATACCTTAGAACACATCAACGGACTCATACAGGGGAGAAACCATATAAATGTATGGAGTGTGGAAAGAGCTTCAGTTTAAATGGAAACCTTAGAATACATCAACGAACTCATACAGGGGAGAAACCATATAAATGTATGGAGTGTGGAAACAGCTTTAGTGATAATGGAAGCCTTAGAACACATCAGCGGACTCACACAGGAGAGAAACCATTTAAATGCATGGAGTGTGGAAAGAGCTTCAGTCAGAGTGGACACCTCAATATACATCAACGGACTCACACAAGGGAGAAAACATATAAATGTATGGAGTGTGGAAGGAGCTTTAGTGATAATGGATACCTTAGAACACATCAACGGACTCATACAGGGGAGAAACCTTATAAATGTATGGAGTGTGGAAAGAGCTTCAGTTTAAATGGAAACCTTAGAATACATCAACAGACTCACACAGGGGAGAAACCATTTAAATGCATGGAGTGTGGAAAGAGCTTCAGTCATAGTGGACACCTCAATATACATCAACGGACTCACACTGGGGATAAACCATTTAAATGCATGGAGTGCGGAAAGAGCTTCAGTCAGAATGGAAACCTCAATATACATCAACGGACTCACACAGGGGAAAAGCCATTTGAATGCCTGGAGTGCGGAAAATGCTTCAGTCAGAATGGAGACCTTAAATTACACAAGCGGATTCACACAGGGGAGAAACCATATAAATGTATGGAGTGTGGAAAGAGCTTCAGTAAGAGTGGACACCTCAATATGCATCAACGGACTCACACGGGAGAAACCATATAAATGCATGGAGTGCGGAAAGAGCTTCAGGCAGAATGGACACCTTAGAAAACATCAGCAGACACACGGGAGAAACTGTTTAAATGTATGGACTGTGGAAGGAGCTGCACTCAGAGCGGAACCCTTGATTTCTGTCAACGAACTCACACAAAAGAAAAACCTTATAAATATCAGGCAAGTAGATACAGGTTCAGTCCTAGTGGAAGTTCTAAATCAACAGACTCATGCACAGGAAGAACCTTAGGAGTTGAAACCCTACAAACCATCAACAAACTCTAAGAGGAGAAGCAGTGTAAATGAAAAGATTGCAAAAAGTGCTTTATTTACAATGGAGTGTTTAAGGAACATCCAGGGACTTTCACATGGGAGAACCCATTTAGATGTATGGAGAACGGGACATTTCCTTTCAGTGTCCACTCTTTCTTCACAGCACTGAAATTTTGAAGGCAATGTCAAACAATGTGAGTATAATCTAACAGGTAAAGTACCTTTTGAGAGATAGGATGAATCTGGTTTGCTGGTGGTGAGTGAGGATTAGGGCTGGGCGATATATTGATATCTTGTCCAATACCAGTTTCTAGACCACATTGTGATAACATTTGAAGAACTACTGATATGGCAATACACCGTGAATCACAGTGTGTGTTTCTGGGATGTGCCTGCAAGCAGCGGCAGAAAGCTTTGCTTCGTGACGTCCCTGCAGATGCTGAGTTGCTGACTTTCCTCCCAGGCAACAGAAAGCGAAACACACACCTCCATTGCCCAGTGTCGTTCCAGCCTCTTTCCTCCCTTGCTCCCTTCTGCTGGTGTGTGTGCCTGACTTAGACATCCTGTGTGCTGTATGATTTTACTGCTGGAACTGGATTTGCTCTCAGGAGCTAAGTTTTGTGCCTCACTGGGGACCCAGTGAGAACTGTATGCTTTGAAAGCTCAGTAAACTATTACTGAAGAAGTCCGGCTGCCTCTGTGTGTGTTTTTGACCTTAGCATGGGAATTGCTCTACACGTGGCCCCTACCCTGCTGCTACGTGTCTCATGCCCTGGAGTTGGTCTACTCAAGCATGCAAGATGGCATGTACCAAACTCTGTCACCCCACCACTGCATGAAATACTGAAATTGAATGGGAGATTTCCCCCCAAGCCTATTTGTAGGATGGGGTAGGCGGGGCTGCAGGTACCAGGGAAGTCTCCTGGGGGGCCCATCTTCAATCATGAACCACATAGGGGAACCCCAGAGCTCCTGCTTATTCTGGGGTTTGGAGAAGATAGTACTTTTCCATATTCCCAGAAGTTATTATTCAATCCTGCTGCTAGAGAGTATTCCTACCAGGGTGCATATTACTATCATACTGATTTTACTGCTATGGTTGCTTTTGCTGTCATGGACTGGCTGGGTGTGGGGAGGGGGAGGCACCAGCTGGGGAACCCCCAAGGGAAGAAGGCTCAGAGCCTGGGGGCTGGTGGTGGGATGGCAATGAGCAGAAAGAGGGAGAAAATGGAGCAGAACGGGAGGGAAGGTGTTGCAAGCTGGAGGAAACAGGGTTTGGTGAGCAGGAAGAGGCTGGGGCAGAGAGCAGTTCAGGAGAGGAGGGGCCAGGAGACCCAAAGGAGGCCGGCTGCTGAAGCATCCATGGAGCCCCCCCCCCTCCCGCTGCGACCAGCTCCCCTCTCCCCCACACAGAGAAACCCAGTTCAGACCCCATGATCCTGCACATGATATTAAGAGGGTGTTTCCCTGCCCCCCAAAATTCATCGCTTTAATCTCCTTGACAATGAACTGTATTTTCAGCCCAATCACCCCATTTGGAGAGCTCTTTTAGGTGCCCCTTGCAATCTCTCTTTGTTTGAACACTCCTGGACAATTTACTGCCACCAGCAAACTTTGCCCCCTCCCTGCTCACTCCTAACTCTAGATCATTTATGAACAAGTTGAAAAGCCACATGTCCCAATACTGATCTATAGGGGACTCCACTTTATGCTTCTCTCCATTCACAGGAGTGTTTATTAATATGTGTTCCTCCCTCCCCCCATCCTTCTGTGCTGCGGAGGGAAGCGTGCGGAAAAGTTCTGGGGTGAATTTCGCTTCCCTACACATCCAACACAGCTCAGCATTCAGGAAAATGGAAGAGGAAAGCTGGCCACAATCCAAGAGACTGAGGTCAGCAGAAAGCGAAGCAAAGCCTACTCCAAGGGAAGCCGCTCCAGCTTCCAGCCCATTTGCTCCCACAATGGCTGAAGAAGAATTGCCCTTTGGGAATGGGGGAGCTGAATGGAAGCGGGCAAGGAAGCCCCACAAACGCTGCTGCTGGAGGAATAGGGGCACTGACCCCAATACTCAAAGGTGATGACCTGGTCCTTTAGGGGCACTGTTACGCCATCAGGAACCGGGAGTCCCCCACACCTGCCTCCCTTGTCTGGATTCAACCTCAATCTCTTAGCTGCCATCCATCCTCCAACCACCTCCAGAAAAGCACACAGGGAATTCACTGCCTTCACTGGTTCCAATTTAAAAGAGAGGAAGAGATGGGAGGAGCCTCCCCGTTGTCTTTTCGTTCACAAATCCTGTCTTAAGGGCACATTTAAGATATGAATAGGGTGTGAGGCTGTGACCTGGCACAGGAACTAAATATTCCTCATTACAAAAGACTGGCCAGGCTCCCCAGGGAATCCGATCAAGTGACCATTAAACAGGTAACCTGGCAGACAGGAGGTAAACAAACCACTCAGATTTCTGCTGTAAACCACCCTTTCTGTAATGTAGGTATGATGTATCTGGGGATGGTGGTCTGGGGTTACACCCCTTCTCTGATGTGTGTATGATGTATGGAGGGATAGTCTTGAGCTCCAGGGCAGGGAATTTAAAATCTCTATATGAGGCCTTGTGTGCCATTGTTCTGGGTTCCTCCTCCCTCCTGCGTGTGGTGAGTGAGGACCCTGTTGCAACAGATCAATAAAGATCAGGCTTACTAGCTGCTTTGCTTTAAACGCTTTAAACGCATCAGGATTCAATCCACCTTCCCGATGGATTTCTGCCTGGGGCATGTGCTACCCTTGATCGCCTCCTGCCTCCTAAGGGATCATGGATTATGAATTGGATTCCCCAATTCCAGAGGAGTCATTAGGCGTTGGAACCCAGGAAATCCGTCAAACCATTGACTTGGCGATTATTTGACGTTTCTACAGTTTTCTATACAGTATTGGATAGTCGGAGGAAACTGTCCGATTCATGGTATCCGCTTCTTCTTCTCCCTGAACCCCTCCTCTTTGTGATGTGTCAATGATGTAGTCATGATGTAGTCTTGGGGGTGTAGCATGGGGTATTAGCAGCTAATAAAAGTTGGGGTCTTCTTTTGTTGGGGGCTTCCGTCTTGTTCCACCTGGTGGCAGGTGGGAGTCCTGTGGCGACAGTCTTCCATCAAGACCAAGCCAACTGGCTGCTCTTTTGCTCTGCTCTTCCTGGCTGGTCTCCTTGTTTCTTGTCCAAGGGATCCCTCAGATGTCTCCGTTAATACATGGAATCCGCTTCTGGCTCCAATTGTATAGGCTGCTTCTCTGAGCCTCTTGGCTGTTGTGCATGGAAGGTGCCTGTGTCAATGGTCATTGTCCTGACCTTAGTCAGAGGCTGTGGTGGGGCCTTGGGGTTTTGGGGGAGTCGTATAACTGTCCCCCTTCCTGGTTTGAAGAGCACCAATACCTAAAGCACGGGCGCACGGCTCGTGGCGTGGGGTGGGCGAGGGAAGGATTTCGCAATGTAAACATTGGGGGGGGGGTCCCACTTTGTAATTGGATTGCCAGGATCAGCCCCTCCCCCGCTCTCCTGATCTACAGGAGGAAGAGGGGAGAGGAAAAAACTTCCTCCCCGCCCCCGCTCAATTCTTTCCCTCCCCTCCCGGCACATCCTTCCCTCACCCCGCCCCCAAAATCCGAAATCCCCTCCCCAATATGTTGCTCCTCCTCCTCGCCACCCGCCTTTTGTTCCGGGAAGAAGGGAGGGATGAGCCCCCCCCCCCAAACTGCCAGCTTCTCCCGGAAGTGGAGCTTCTACTCCGGATTGCTGCTCTGCCCAATAGCTCTAGGGGCGCGCGCTTTCGGAAAGGGGAGGAGGGGCGGCAGGGAAATCCCCCCCCCCGGATAATCCAGAAAAGGAAAGGAGATTCGCGAGCGAGGACAAAGAGGTAAAGGGGTCGCGGGGGGGGAGAGGGGAGAGAAGGATCCAGAGACCCCTCCAGCTCCCCAAAGCGCCTTTCCTGGACCCCACGGGCAGGGCCTGGATCCCTGCACTCCTACTGCGAAGGGGGCTTTCCTTGGCCCCTTAGGCGCCCTGGCGGGGGCGGACATGGGGCGCCCACCCAGGGATTCCCCACGAGGACCCCCTTGCCCCGTTTCCCCCGCACAGGCATCCCTGGGGCCCTGTGGGCTCCGCATGGAAAAGGCAGGCCATGAAAGGGTTAACGGCGGCGAGGGACGCCTGGATAGAGACCCCCGTGTGGCTGGTGTTGGGGGGGGGGTGTCCTCTGGATGGAGAGATGGGAGGCGCAGGGCGAGGGGTGAGCCCCACCAAGGTGGCCTCTGGGTGCAGGGGAGACTCCGGGAAAGAGGGAGGGGGTCGAGGAAGGGGGGGCATCCCTGGGGCGGGGAAGGGCAGCATTGGCGTGGGGGGGGGAGAGAGAAAGGAAGACCAGTCTGTAGGGAGAGGTCTTCATCGTGGCGGACGCGGGGATTCTCCGGAGCGGCCGCCTTGGCTTCTCCCTCCCGCCAAGGAATAGGCCACGCCTTCAAGGCGACCAGAGGGGGATCTGTCGAAAGTGGGGGGTCGACTCCCCCCACCCCTCCCTTCCTGCAAGCTCCATCCTCTTCCCACCCCATAAGCCCCTGCCCTGTCCAGACGCAGCGGTTCAAATCCGGAGAGGAAGAGGGGAGGGGAGAGCCCTTTTCAGAAGCCGTTCTCTGTTTCCACAATCCTACCCAGGAAGCAGACAGAAACCTTTTCCTCTCTCTCAGGCTTCCATCTTTGTCTTTTCCACTGCCTGGTTCATTCAGGATGAGGATAATGTGCACCTGTCATCAGAAACGGGTGCAGAGTCCATGGAATGGCTCTCAGGCTTGATATAGAAGTTGCACCTCAAAAGCATTTCTGTTCCTCTTATTCTTTGTAGGCAGTGTCAGAGTGACTGACAAGCTGAGATTCTTCCCAAAGGACCCATTTTCATGATAGACAGTGTCTGTGGCTGGAGGCTCTACATACAAGGTGTGTCTACACAGGCCAAAGACTGCCAGTATTAGCACAGGTGGGGTGTGTGACCTCCCAAATTTACAGGCTGTATGTGAATGAGAAGTTGTGGGTGGGATTACCGTTTATGGCATCCCTGTGATTTTCTCCCCCATGACATTTCGTGAGCTGATATTGCAGTACGAATTCAAAAATAACTACAAAAGAATAACAATATAATAAGAATGATTGTAGTATTTCTACGCTGCCTATCTGGCTGGGTTTCCCCCGCCACTCTGGGCAGCTTACATTACATATAAAAGACAGTAAAACATCAAACATTCAAAACCTCCCAATACAGGGCTGCTTTCAGCTGTCTTATAAATGTCAGATAGTTGCCCATTTCCTTGCCCTCTGCCTGCTTCCCTGTAACTTCGCTTCTCACTGGGGGGGGGGTGATCCAGCAGAAGACCCTTGAAGGAGGACCTCAGCATACAGACTGAGCGATGGGGGTGGAGACGTTCCTTCAGGTCTACAAACCCGAGGCTGTTTAGGGCCTTAGGTTGCAGATTTTGCTCCTCCGCAATGATCTCCAGAGCAAGTCCGACATACAATTAGCAGAGTAGGAAAAAACGCTCAGAGACAGCAAAAAATTCCTTCAGCAAATAAATTTGTGACTGAAGGCATAACAGGATTCTGTGCCTGAAAAATGCAACCACGGCAATTTAATGGTCAGCACCAACAATGTGAATTGTTCTCAGAAATGTACTGGGAGTCAGTGAATATCCTTTCGGACTGGTGTTATGTTGTCTCAGCAGCTGCTCCCATTCTGTTCTCTACCAGCCACATTCTGGATTAGTTGCAGTTTCCGGGTCACCTTCAAAGGTAGCCCTGTCAGCATCACCCTTGAGCCAGTGCCACCGACTGGACTCACCCACTTCAGCCCCGACTGGGCCAGGCGAGCTGGGGTAGCACTTCCAGAGACCTTCTGCACAGGAACAGGTCAAAGTGCTGTGGACTCACAACTCAGAGTTGTGAGCACCAGATTCACTCCCGAAGACAGTCGTTTCAAAGCAGAGTACAGCAGAGCATAAACCACTCGGAGAACAGCTCTGTAGAATAACTACTTTTATTCTATCTACAACTATCATACAAACTATATACAGAGCTAAATGGAGAAGCTAGACTGCACTGAGAGTCTGCAGCTGCTCTTAGCAGCAACCTTATCTATACAGAGATAACACACTCTCTCTCTAACACTCAGTCTCTCTCTCTCTCTTGTGAGGCTGGAGCGAAATAAGTGGAGAGCAGAAACCGCCCCCCTCCTCTCTGGAGAATCAGCAGAAAACATCAGCAGATTCTTGGAATGGGATGGGTGAAATCTCCTCAAGCCCCATGTATCACATGGCACTAATCCAAGCAGGAGATCACCAGAGCATGCACCACTCTGGGGAGACAGTCTCCAGGCATGGAGGATCTCAGCTGGCATACCAGATGGAACTGGTAGACAGCTGCCCTGGACACAGAATTGACCTGTGCCTCCATGGACAGCTGTGAGTCCAAAATGACCCCCAGGTTGTGCACCTAGTCCTTTTGGGGCACAGTTACCTCCATCAGGTCTAGGGAGTCTCCCACACCTGCCTGCCCCCTGTCCCCCTGGGACAGTATTTCTTTCTTATCAAGATTCAACCTCAATCTGTTAGCCGCCATCTATCCTCCAAGTACCTCCAGACACTTACACAGGACCTTCACTGGTTCCAATTTAAAAGAGAGGAAGAGCTGGGCATCATCCACATACTGGGGAACACCCAGCCCAAACCCCCTGATGATCTCTCCCAGCGTCTTCATATAGATATTAAAAAGCATGGGGAGAGGACGGAGCCCTGAGGCACCCCACAAGTGAGCTCCCAGGGGTCAGAACACTCATCCCCCAACACCACTTTCTGGACATGGCCCAGGAGGAAGGAGGGGAACCACTGCATAGCAGGGCCCCCAGCTCCCCTAGAGGGTCCAGAAGGACACCATGGCCAAAGGTCTCCAAAGCCGCTGAGAGATCCAGCAGAACCAGGAAATAGCTTTCCCCTTGGTCTCTAGCCCATCGGAGATCATCAAGCAGCCCAACCAGGGCAGTTTCAGTCCCATGATGAGGCCTGAATCGCAATCAGAAGGATAATGGTGGCAGAAGCTTTCCTGGTCCTGCAGCCCACAAAAGCTCCAGCCACAAGACGTTCATTAGCTTTGAAGGGGCCACTGGATTTGTGGTCTTTTCTTCAAAAGACAAATATTCTGAATACCTTTACAGTGACGTATGATGTAAATAGTGCTTCTGTTTTCCAGAATTCCCCAGCCCACCAAGGATTTGAGACCCATCAGGTATCCTCACCTGGTTTAGCCGGCCGGTTGAAGCCGTTCCTGGGATTGTGGCCCTTTTGAATGCTGACAGCTTCTCTCAGGTGAGAGCTGAGTGCAGGGTGGGGACCAATGGTGGAATAATTACTCCAGAAGGTGGACTACATTTCCTCCACCAAAGGTACTACCGCTCCCCTAACACCCCAAGACACCCTATAATTATGATATTTAAGACAGATCAGGAATAAATTCATATCACAAGAAATAACACAACTTCAGGTTGTTAATGAATCAACACCACATATTCAAGGTTGACGTTTCCACTAAGTACAGTTATCTCCTCACCTTGAATATCCTGCTTTTCAGTGTCAGATTATGATAGTCCAGTGGCGTAGCGTGGGGGGTGCCAAGGGTGCCGGCCGCACTGGGCGGAACATCTGGGGGGGCGCGAGTCCAGAGGGAAGGGACAAGATCCTTCCTCCGCCGGGCTCCCCGCAGCCACCGCCAGCCTTGCGCCCTAGCGCGCGCGCCCCCCGCTGCGGCTGTGCTCCACTCACTGCTCGCAGGAGGAGCAGCCGCTGCAGCAGCGCCGACGTCACCACCGACTCCTGGCCGGCACGGGCAGCCTCCGCACCCCAACGCGCCGCCGGGCCTCGCCGCGCCGCGCCCTGCGCTCCCCAAAAACCTCCGAGAGAAAGCCGGTGGGCGGGCGAGGCCCGGCTAAGCCTCTCGCCAGCGGGTTAAGGGGCTTTCGGTTTTAAAAGGATTAGCTTGGGAAGGGGCGGGGGGGGCTGTTTGCCGGCAAGCGCCTGCTCCGTGTTTCCAAAGGCGCTCGCCATCCGAGGGACACGGAGCGCTTGCAAGGAACGGGCTCCGTGGAGCAGGTTAGGAAGAGATCCCTTCCCTGGCAGGCCGCCGGCTTCGCCAGCTGTTTCCCATTCACGATTAGGAGGAACTTCAGGCTGCTTTCAGCTTTGGTAGAGGGAATCTAAGCAAGGGGATGGAGCCGGTGCCCTGAGGAAAGGCGGCAGCATTGGGTTTGTTTTTAGTTAAGAGAAAAGGCAAGCAAGAGGCGACAGGAGAGAAGCCTGCAAAACTAAGGCATGGCAAGGAGAGAGTGGACAGAGAGGAAAGTTTTTATCCCTCTCTCTGTACAATATAACTCGTGGGCATCCAGTAAAGCTGAACGTTGGAACAGTGGCGTAGCGTGGGGGGTGCCAAGGGTGCCGGCCTCACCGGGTGCAACATGAGGGGCGCTCGCACTCGGGTGCTAAAATCCACGGGTTAGGGGGCGCAAATTACTTGCCTTGCCCCGGGTGCTGACAACCCACGCTACGCCACTGTGATAGTCCTCTGTCATAAGGCAAGCACAGGATCAGGCAGCACATCATCATTGTAAAGAACCATTGGGGTGGGTGTTTCCGCCTGGGATTCCCATGTGCCAGCTGCTTTGCTTTTGCTTCTCCTGCTCTCTCCATGCAATGCAAGGCATGTAGACAGAGGTCCATCTCCAAGAACAGGAGCTTCCCTGAGCACCCATTCAGCTGACGCCAAGCACCAAGCCTTGTCACTAGTTCTCTGACTGACCCAGACCACAGTCCCTGGAAGAGATGTAGACCTGGGTCTCACAAAATGGTTCATATGGACCTCCTGAGGCCAATGGGACTGTGCAGGTGACTCATAAAGATCTAGAGGTGGATGGAGGATTATGATGCAGACAATGGGGAATGTCCAGAGGAACAATGAACCAGAGAGAGAGGGCCTTTTCATGGAGAGAGAGAGTAGCTGCCTTGCCTTTGAGGAAACAATTGATTTGAAAAGGCTGTATTCCAAGTTCATGCTGCTTTATCAATGATGATTGAGGATTATGAAAGGTTGCTGATGCATTACTATCATTTGACATCATTGCATCTTCATTTCCTAAACACTGGGAACATGGGTAGGAGGCAGGGGAATGTAGGAGATGCTGAAATAAGAGAAGGTGCTAACGGCGCTTGCTGTGTTCTCTTCCCCTTTCTTCTCTTCCTTGAAACCCAAAGAGGAATTCCTTTCCTCCCACTTTGAAGAAGGTGATGGAGAAGACATTCAGAATTCTGAGGGATGGGGCAGTTTGGTTTCATTAGGTATAGACATTTAAATGTGTGAAATGTGGAATATGCTTCACTGAATGAGCACACATAGCTCACATCAACGACCTCCAACAGGGGAGAAACCATTGAAAGGTATGGAGTGTGGGAAAAGTTTCACTGATAGTGGAAAACTTAGAACACATCAGCGGACTAACATGGGCAAAAAAGAATTCCAATGCAGGGAGCGCAGGAAGAACTTCAGTCAACATGGACACTTAAGTTTACATCAACAGTTTCACACAGGGGAAAAACCTTTTGAATGTCTGGATTGTGGAAAGAGCTTCAGTCGGAGTGATATTCTTAGAACACATCAGAGGACTCACACAGGGGAGAAATCTTTTAAATGCATGGATTGTGGAAAGAGCTTCAGTCAGAATGGACACTTAAGTTTACATCAACGGACTCACACAGGGGAGAAGCCATTTAAATATATGGAGTGTGGAAAGAGCTTCAGTGATAATGGATACCTTAGAACACATCAACGGACTCATACAGGGGAGAAACCATATAAATGTATGGAGTGTGGAAAGAGCTTCAGTTTCAATGCAAACCTTAGAACACATCAACAGACTCACACAGGGGAAAAGCCATTTGAATGCCTGGAGTGCGGAAAGTGCTTCAGTCAGAACGAACACCTTAAATCACACAAGCGGATTCACACAGGGGAAAAGCCATTTGAATGCCTGGAGTGCGGAAAGTGCTTCACTCAGAATGGAGACCTTAAAGTACACAAGCGGATTCACATAGGGGAGCAACCATTTAAATGCCTGGAGTGTGGAAATTGCTTCAGTCGGAATGGAGACCTTAGGAAACATCAACGGACTCACACAGGGGAGAAACCATTTGAATGCCTGGAGTGCGGAAAGTGCTTCAGTCAGAATGGATGCCTTAAATTACACAAGCGGATTCACACAGGGGAGAAACCATATAAATGTATGGAGTGTGGAAAGAGCTTCAGTCACAGTGGACACCTCAATATACATCAACGGACTCACACAGGGGAGAAACCATTTAAATGCCTGGAGTGCGGAAAGAACTTTAGTGAGAATGGAAAACTTAGAACACATCAACGGACTCACACAGGGGAGAAACCATATAAATGTATGGAATGTGGAAAGAGCTTCAGTTGGAGTGGACACCTCAATATACATCAATGGACTCACACAGAGGAGAAACCATTGAAATGCCTGGAGTGCGGAAAGAGCTTTAGTGGGAATGGAAACCTTAGAACACATCAACGGACTCACACAGGGGAGAAACCATATAAATGTATGGAATGTGGAAAGAGCTTCAGTCGGAGTAGACACCTCAATATACATCAACGGACTCACACAGGGGAGAAACTATTTAAATGCCTGGAGTGCGGAAGGAGCTTTAGTGAGAATGGAAACCTTAGAAGACATCAAAGGACTCACACAGGGGAGAAACCATATAAATGCATGGAGTGCGGAAATTGCTTCAGTCAGAATGGAGACCTTAGAAAACATCAACGGACTCACACAGGGGAGAAACCATTTAAATGCCAGGAGTGCGGAAAGATCTTCAGTTTCGGTGGAAACCTTAGAACACATCAACGAACTCACACAGGGGAGAATCCATATAAATGTATGGAGTGTGGAAAGAGCTTCAGTTTCAATGCAAACCTTAGAAAACATCAACGGACTCACACGGGGGAAAAACCGTATAAATGCATGGAGTGCGGAAAGTGTTTCAGTCAGAGTGGACACCTCAATATACACCAGCGAATTCACACAGGAGATAAACCATTTAAATGTATGGAGTGCGGAAAGAGCTTTTGTGATAATGGGAACCTTAAAAAACATCAATGGACTCACACAGGGGAGAAACCATTTAAATGCCTGGAGTGCGGAAATTGCTTCAGTCAGAATGGAGACCTTAGAAAACATCAACGGACTCACACAGGGGAATAACCATTTAAATGCATGGAGTGCGGAAAGAGCTTCAGGCAGAATGGACACCTTAGAAAACATCAGGAGACACATGGGAGAAACTGCTTAAATGTATGGACTGTGGAAGGAGCTGCACTCAGAGCGGAACCCTTGTTTTCTGTCAATGAACTCACACAAAAGACAAACTGTATAAATATCAGGAAAGTAGATAGAGGTTCAGTCCTAGTGGAAGTTCTAAATCAACAGACCCAAGAACAGGAAGAACTTTAGGAGTTGAAACCCTACAAACCATCAACAAACTCGTAAGAGGAGAAGCAGTATAAATGAAATGATTGCAAAATGTGCTTTATTTACAATGGATTGTTTATTTTATATATATATATATAAATCTTTTGTTGGTTTTTCACAATTTTTATAAACACAAACATAACACAATACAAAACAAACAAACACATAAACAAACATGTATAATTTCCGATCCTTTTTTCTTAAACCTTACTTCACCGACTTCCCCATACCTCCCCTTTCTGCATCCCAATTGCCAAATTTATTTACACAAATCCTACCCCTTGTTTTTATCGAATTTTCCCTTATTTTTTTTCTTTTACTTAACCTTTTACAGCTGTAATCCCCTTTTGTCTAAAACTTCAACATTTTAACATTCATTTATTTTACAATATTTCTTAAGATAGATTCTAAATTTCTTCCAATCTTCATCCGCCGTCTCTTTCCCCTGGTCTCGGATTCTGCCAGTCATTTCCGCCAGTCCCATATAGTCTATCA
Source organism: Podarcis bocagei (assembly GCF_964188305.1). Taxonomy (NCBI): domain Eukaryota; kingdom Metazoa; phylum Chordata; class Lepidosauria; order Squamata; family Lacertidae; genus Podarcis; species Podarcis bocagei. Next base: position 5,712,659 of record NC_138135.1, read on the forward strand.
CCTTCATCTGCCATTCTTCCAGAGTGGGTAGGTCTTGTGTCTTCCAATACTTTGCGATGAGTATTCTTGCTGCTGTTGTAGCGTACATAAAAAAAATTCTGTCTTTCTTTGACACCAATTGGCCGACAATGCCCAAGAGAACGGCCTCTGGTTTCTTAGGGAAAGTACATTTAAGTACCTTTTTCATTTCATTATATATCATTTCCCAAAAAGCCTTAATCTTCGGGAACGTCCACCAGAGGTGGTAGAAAGTACCTTCAGTTTCTTTACATTTCCAACACTTATTATCAGGCAAATGGTAGATTTTTGCTAGCTTGACTGGGGTCATGTACCACCTATAGATCATTTTCATAATATTTTCCTTTAAGGCATTACATGCCGTAAATTTTATACCGGTGGTCCACAACTGTTCCCAGTCAGCAAACATAATGTTATGACCTATGTCCTGTGCCCACTTAATCATAGCTGATTTTACTGTTTCATCTTCTGTATTCCATTTCAACAGCAAGTTATACATTCTTGACAAATTCTTAGCATTAGGTTCTAACAGTTCTGTTTCTAATTTTGATTTTTCCACCTGGAAGACAATTTTCCTGTCCTGTTTGTAAACTTCCATTATTTGATAATAATGGAGCCAGTCTCGTATTTTATCTTTCAATTTCTCCAAACTCTGTAGTTTCAATTTATCTCCCTCCTGTTCCAAAATTTCCCAATATTTTGGCCATTTGGCCTCCATATTAAGCTTTTTCACGGCTTTTGCCTCCATTGGTGACAACCACCTTGGGGTTTTATTATCCAACAGATCTTTATATCTAATCCAAACATTATATAATGCTTTCCTGACAATATGATTTTTAAAAGCTTTGTGAGCTTTAACCTTGTACCATAGATATGCATGCCATCCAAATACGTTGTTAAAACCTTCCAAATCCAAAATATCTGTATTCTCGAGGAGCAGCCAATCTTTCATCCAGCAAAAAGCTGCTGATTCATAGTAAAGTTTAAGGTCCGGCAGGGCAAATACCCCTCTTTCCTTTGCATCCGTTAAAATTTTAAATTTTATTCTGGGTTTTTTGCCCTGCCAGACAAATTTCGAAATGTCTTTCTGCCACCTCTTGAAACAGTCCATCTTATCAACAATCTACAATGCTTGAAATAAAAATAACATTCTAGGCAATACATTCATCTTAATAACAGTGATTCGGCCTAACAAGGAAAGTTTCAAATTTGACCATATTTCTAGGTCCTTTTTAACTTCTGTCCAGCATTTCTCATAATTATCTTTAAATAAATTCACATTTTTGGATGTCATGTTTAATCCCCAAGTATTTCACCTTCTTAACCACAGTCAACCCTGTTTCATACAATGGATTGTTTAAGGAACATCCAGAGACTCTCACAAGGAAGAACCCATTTAGATGTATGGAGAATGGGACATTTTCCTTTCAGTGTCCACTCTTTCTTCACAGCAATGAACTCATCAGGAAATCAGTCTTAAACACATGACGTGTATTTGAAGTGCTTGTGTATATATGTAAAACTGAACAGCAAAGAAATTTTGAAGGCGATGTCAAACAATGCGAGTATAATCTAAGAGGTAAAGTACCTTTTGATAGAGAGGATGAATCTGGTTTGCTGGTGGTGAGTGAGGATTAGGGCTGGGCGATATATTGATATCTTGTCCAATACCGGTTTCTGGACCACATCGTGATAACCTTTGAAGAACAACTGATATGGCAATACACTGTGAATCACAGTGTGTGTTTCTGGGATGTGCCTGCAAGCAGCGGCAGAAAGCTTTTCTTCGTGACGTCCCTGCAGATGCCGAGTTGCTGACTTCCCTCCAAGACTACAAGAAGCGAAAGGCACACCTCCATTGTCCTGTGTCCTTCCAGCCTCTTTCCTCCCTTGCTCCCTATTGCCGGTGCGTGTGCCTGACTTTAGATATCCTGTGTGCTGTATGATTTTACCGCTGAAACTGGATTTGCTCTCAGGAGCTAAGTTTTGTGCCTCACTGGGGACCCAGTGAGAACTGTATGCTTTGAAAGCTCAGTGAACTATTACTGAAGAAGTCTTGCCTGCTGCTTCTATGTGTGTTTTTGACCTCAGTGTGGGACTTGCTCTACACGTGGCCCCTACCCTGCTGCTACGTGCCTCATGCCCTGGAGTTGGTCTACTCAAGCATGCAAGATGGCATGCACCAAACTCTGTCACCCCACCACTGCATGATTTCAAAACACTACTTATTCAACAGAACTTCATCCCTGCTCCCTGCACATTCTGAAAAAAACTTGAAATACTGAAATTGAATGGGAGATTTTCCCCCAAGCCTGTTTGTACGATGGGGAAGGCGGGGCTGCAGGTACCAGGGAAGTCTCCTGGGGGGCCCATCTTCAATCATGAACCACATAGGGGAACCCCAGAGCTCCTACTTATTCTGGGGTTTGGAGAAGATAGTACTTTTCCATATTCCCAGAAGTTATTATTCAATCCTGCTGCTAGGGAGTATTCCTACCAGAGTGTATATTACTATCATACTGATTTTACTGCTATGGTTGCTTTTGCTGTCATGGACTGGCTGGGTGTGGGGAGGGGGAGGCACCAGCTGGGGAACCCCCAAGGGAAGAAGGCTCAGAGCCTGGGGGCTGGTGGTGGGATGGCAATGAGCAGAAAGAGGGAGAAAATGGAGCAGAACGGGAGGGGAGGTGTTGCAAGCTGAGGAGGAAAAAGGGTTTGGTGAGCAGGAAGAGGCTGGGACAGAGAGCAGTTCAGGCTCAGAGGGAGGAGAGGAGGGGGCCAGGAGACCCAGAGGAGGCCGGCTGATGAAGCATCCAGGGAGACCCCCCCCCCTCCTGCTGTGACCAGCTCCCCTTTCCCCTGGTCTCCTAGAGCACACAGAAAAACCCAGTTCAGACCCCATGTTTCTGCACATGATATTAAGAGGGTGTTTCTCTGCCCCCCAACATGCATCACTTTAATCTTGTTGACAATGAACTGTATTTTCAGCCCATTCACCCGGTTTGGAGAGCTCTTTTAGGTTCTCCTTGCAATCTCTCTTTGTTTGAACAACCCTGGACAATTTGCTGCCACCAGAAAACTTTGCCCCCTCCCTGCTCACTCCTAACTCTAGATCATTTATGAACAAGTTGAAAACCCATGGGTCCCAATACTGATCTATAGGGGACTCCACTTTCTGCTTCTCCATTCATAGGAGTGTTCGTTTATTAGTACGTGTTCCTCCCTCCCCCCATCCTTCTGTGCTGCGGAGGGAACCCTGCGGAAAAATTCTGGGGTGAATTTTGCTTCCCCACACCTCCAACACTGCTCAGCATTCAGGAAAATGGAAGAGGAAAGCTGGCCACAATCCAAGAGGCTGAGGTCAACAGAAAGCGAAGCAAAGCCTACTCAAAGGGAAGCCACTTCAGCTTCCAGCCCTTCTGCTCCCACAATGGCTAAAGAAGAATTGCCCTTTGGGAATGGCAGAGCTGAATGGAAGCGGGCGAGGAAGCCCCACAATCGCTCCTGCTGGAGGAATAGGGGCACTGACCCCAATACTCAAAGGTGATGACCCGGTCCTTTAGGGGCACTGTTACGCCATCAGGAACCGGGAGTCCCCCACACCTGCCTCCCCCACACCTGCCTCCCTTGTCTGGATTCAACCTCAACCTCTTAGCTGCTATCCATCCTCCAACCACCTCCAGAAAGACACACAGGGAATTCACTGCCTTCACTGGTTCCAATTTAAAAGAGAGGAAGAGATGGGAGGAGCCTCCCCATTGTCTTTTCCTTCACAAATCCTGTCTTAAGGGCACATTTAAGATATGAATCGGGTGTGAGGCTGTGACCTGGCACAGATACTAAGTATTTATCATCACAAAAGACTGGCCAGGCTCCCCAGGCAATCCAATTAAGTGACCATTAAACAGGTAACCTGGCAGACAGGAGGTAAACAAACCACTCAGATTTCTACTGTAAACCACCCTTTCTGTGATGTAGGTATGATGTATCTGGGGGGTGGTCTTGGGTTACAACTCTTCTGTGAGGTATGTATGATGTATGGAGGGATGGTCTTGAGCTCCGGGGCAGGGCATTTAAAATGTCTATATAAGGCCTTGTGTGCCATTGTTCTGGGTTCCTCCTCCCTCCTGTGTGTGGTGAGTGAGGACCCTGTTGCAACAGATCAATAAAGATCAGGCTTACTAGTTGCTTTGCTTCTCAATATTCTCTGGTTGGCCCCTGTTATTTTCTCCTACCAATAGGGAACCTACGTAAGGACTCTATATGGGCTCTTGGATACCCCAAAAGGGGAAAAGGGCAGATTTTTTGTTTACAACATTTGCTTGGAACATTTATTTTATATATATTAGACCTTAAAATTCTTACAACAATTGCATATGGTTGCATGAACTTTGAAGACCTCTCCCCATTTCCCACATTTTTTCACAGCATCATCCATACATCACAAATGTGTCACAAAGTAGGAGTGTTTTGGAATTTAGAAACATGAGCCCGTCACCCCCCCCCCCGTCACAACCCCAGTTTCCCACTCCTTTTAATTACCCTCTTCCCCAAAGAACCATAATAGTATTTACACATCCCCCCAACTGCAAGGCTTTCCTCCGCTTCTCCTCTGAATGCATAAGGATTCAATCCACCATCCCCAGGGATTTCTGCCTGGGGCATGTGCTGCCCTTCATAGAATCATAGAGTTGGAAGAGACCACAAGGGCCATCGAGTCCAACCCCCTGCCAAGCAGGAAACACCATCAGAGCACTCCTGACATATGGTTGTCAAGCCTCTGCTTAAAGAACTCCAAAGTAGGAGACTCCACCACACTCCTTGGCAGCAAATTCCACTGTTGAACAGCTCTTACTGTCAGGAAGTTCTTCCTAATGTTTGGGTGGAATCTTCTTTCTTGTAGTTTGGATCCATTGCTCCGTGTCCGCTTCTCTGGAGCAGCAGAAAACAACCTTTCTCCCTCCTCTATGTGACATCCTTTTATATATTTGAACATGGCTATCATATCACCCCTTAACCTCCTCTTCTCCAGGCTAAACATGCCCAGCTCCCTTAGCCGTTCCTCATAAGGCATCATTTCCAGGCCTTTGACCATTTTGGTTGCCCTCCTCTGGACACGTTCCAGTTTGTCAGTGTCCTTCTTGAATTGTGGTGCCCAGAACTGGACACAGTACTCTAGGTAAGGTCTGACCAGAGCAGAATACAGTGGCACTATTACTTCCCTTGATCTAGATGCTATACTCCTATTGATGCAGCCCAGAATTGCATTGGCTTTTTTAGCTTCCGTGTCTCACTGTTGGCTCATGTCAAGTTTATGGTCAACCAAGACTCCTAGATCCTTTTCACATGTACTGCTCTCAAGCCAGGTGTCACCCATCTTGTATTTGTGCCTCTCATTTTTTTTGCCCAAATGCAATACTTTACATTTCTCCCTGTTAAAATTCATCTTGTTTGTTTTTGCCCAGTTCTCTAATCTGTCAAGGTCGTTTTGAAGTGTGATCCTGTCCTCTGGGGTGTTAGCCACCCCTCCCAGTTTGGTGTCGTCTGCAAATTTGATCAGGATGCCCTTGAGTCCCTCATCCAAGTCGTTGATAAAGATGTTGAATAAGACCGGGCCCAAAACAGAACCCTGTGGCACCCCACTAGTCACTCTTCTCCAGGATGAAGAGGAACCATTGATGAGCACCCTTTGGGTTCGGTCAGTCAGCCAGTTACAAATCCACTGAGTGGTAGCATAGTCAAGACCGCATTTTACCAGCTTCTTTACAAGAATATCATGGGGCACCTTGTCAAATGCCTTGCTGAAATCAAGGTAGGCTACATCCACTGCGTTCCCTTCATCTACCAGGCTTGTAATTCTGTCAAAAAACAAGATCAGGTTAGTCTGACATGACTTATTTTTCAGAAATCCATGCTGACTATTGGTGATCACAGCATTCCTTTCTAGGTGCTCACAGACTGTTTGCTTAATGATCTGCTCCAGAATCTTCCCTGGTATTGATGTCAGACTGACTGGGCGATAATTATTTGGGTCCTCTCTTTTCCCTTTTTTGAAAATAGGGACAACATTTGCCCTCCTCCAGTCTGCCGGGACTTCGCCTGTTCTCCAGGAATTCTCAAAGATGACTGCCAGTGGTTCTGAGATCACATCTGCCAGTTCTTTTAATAATCTTGGATGCAGTTCATCTGGCCCTGGAGACTTGAATACATCTAAACTAGCCAAATATTCTTGTACTGTCTCCTTAGTTATTCTGAGCTGTGTTTCCTTTGCTGAATCATTTGCTCCAAATTCTTCAGGTCGGGCATTGTTTTCTTTATCGGAGAAGACTGAGGCAAAGAAGGCATTGAGGAGTTCAGCCCTTTCTGTGTCCCCTGTTTGCATTTCACCATCTTCTCCTCTGAGTGATCCCACTGTTTCTTTGTTCTTCCTTTTGCTACGAACATACCCATAAAAGCCTTTTTTGTTGCTTTTAACCTCTCTAGCAAGCCTGAGTTCATTCTGTGCTTTAGCTTTTCTGACTTTGTGTCTACACGTACTGGCTATTTGTTTGAATTCCTCTTTGGTGGTTTCCCCCCTTTTCCATTTTTTGTACACATCCTTTTTAAATCTTAACTCAGTTAAAAGTTCTTTAGATAGCCACCCTGGCTTCTTTAAGCACCTTCCATGTTTCCGTCTCATTGGTATTGCCTGACGTTGTGCTTTTACTATCTCCCTCTTAACAAACTCCCAGCCATCATGAACTCCCTTTCCTTTTAGTATTACTGTCCATGGGATCTGACTCAGCACTTCCCTAAGTTTTATGAAGTCGGCTTTCTTAAAGTCAAGAAATGGAGTCCTAGTATGCTTGGCTGCTCCTTTCCACTGTATAGTAAACTTCAGAAGAGCATGATCACTCGCGCCTAATGATCCTTCCACTTCTACCCCACTAACCAGGTCATCAACATTGGTTAGGACCAGATCTAAAATGGCTGTTCCTCTTGTTGCTTCTCCCACTTTCTGGACAATGAAGTTGTCTGCAAGGCCAGTGAGGAATCTGTTTGACCTTATGCTCTTGGCTGAGTTTGACATCCAACAAATATCCGGGTAATTGAAGTCCCCCATTACTACTATCTCCCTTCCTTTTGCATGCTTGGCCATCTGTTCCAGGAAGGCATCATCTATGTCCTCCGTTTGGCTTGGGGATCTATAGTAAACTCCCACAATGAGATCTCTGTTATTCTTCTCTCCCTTAATTTTGACCCAAATCCTCTCACTTTGGCTTTGAGGTTCTAAATCTTGGATCTCTTCACAGGTATACACATCCCTGACATATAACGCCACTCCTCCTCCTTTCCTGTCTGGTCTGTTTCTCTGAAATAGATTGTATCCCCCCATTATTACATTCCAATCGTGGGACTTATCCCACCAGGTTTCAGTGATGCCTATTATGTCATATTTAGTTTGCTGTACCAAGAGCTCAAGCTCATCTTGTTTATTTCCCATGCTTTGCGCATTAGTGTACAGACATTGAAGTCCATTAATCATTCCCCCGTGTCTCTTATTTAAGGATTTTTTCCTCCCACCACTAGGTTTGCGTGCTGTTTGCTCCATTTGGTCTATGACATTTGGATGATCATCTTCATCAACTGATAGACTCCTACCTTCAGGAGCACTGTCTCCCTCCCCCACATTAGTCAGTTTAAAGCCCTCCTGATGAGGTTTCTGAGATTTTTGGCAAAAACATTTCTCCCAACCGTTGTGAGGTGCAGCCCATCGCTTGCCAGAAGTCCATCTTCAAGAAACTGCAGTCCGTGATCTAAGAATCCAAACCGTTCCTGTTTACACCATTTGCGAAGCCAGCTGTTCACTTCCACTACTTTTCCCTCTCTCCCTGGGCCACGTCGTTCAACTGGGAGGACAGATGAGATGACAATTTGTGCATTTAGTTGCTTCAATTTCCTGCCGAGAGCCTCGTAGTCTCTTTTGATCTTCTGGAGGCTATTGCTTGCAGTGTCATTGGTTCCCACATGAACCAAGAGGAAGGGGTATTTGTCAGTGGGTTTTATGATTCCTTGCAGTCGTTCAGTTACATCTTGGATCTTAGCCCCGGGGAGACAGCACACTTCCTGAGACATCTTGTCAGGCCCACAGATCACTGCTTCTGTTCCCCTCAGTAGGGAATCCCCTATCACCACTACACGCCTCCTCTTAGGTTTGGTCGGGGTTCTTCCGTGAGCTGTCCGTTCCAAGGTCGCCTGCACATTCCCTGAGGACTGACTTTGCTGCTCGTCTTCATATTCCTGATCGACTGTAATGAGGGAGAGATCCTCAAATGGAGTCTGCTCTTCGTCTTCCATGCTAGGGGAGAGGACCACAAAGCGATTGTGTATTTCTAAACAATCAGAGCGAACCCTGGGCCTCCTACTTCTTTGAGTCACGTTTCTCCATATATCTGGCTCCTGTGTTGGTGAACTAGCCTCCTTCTCAGGGGAGTCCCCTGTCTCCTCCTTGGTGGAGACAGTGTGCTCTGTTGCTTCCAAGAAGAGCTCCAGCTCTCTAATTCTTTGGAGTGTAGCTACACGTTCCTCCAGTTGCTGGACTTTGTCTTTTAAGAGGGCAATCAACATGCAATTGCTGCAGGTAAAGCTGCCTGCAACCTTTGGCAAGATCGCAAACATTGCGCAGGAATTGCAGGCGACTGCAGCTGTTCCCTCCCCCTCCATCCTGAGAACGTGTCGTTGGGGGTGGCTACAGCGGTCCTCCATCGCCTCCTGCCTCCTAAGGGATTATGGAGTCAGGGGGAGCCCTGGATCCCCCAATTCTAGAGGAGTCATTAACCATTGGAAGCAAGTAAACTGTTAAATTTTGGAGATTATTTGTCGTTTCTTCAGTTTTCTATACATTATTGGAGAGTCGGAGGACACAGTCCGATTCATGGTATCCGCTTCTTGCTACAGTTGTATAGGCTGCTTTTCTGAGCCTCTTTGCTGTTGTGCATGGAAGGTGCCTGTGTCAATGGTCATTGTCCTGGCCTTAGTCAGAGGCTGTGGTGGGGACTTGGGGTTTTGGGGGAGTCGTATAACTGTCCCCCTTCCTGGTTTGAAGAGCACCAATACCTAAAACACAGACGGACGACTCGTGGCGTAGAGTTGGGGAAGGAAGGATTTTGCAATATAAAGTGTTATGGAAAAATCTAGGTGTGAGGCTGCTCAGTCCCCCAGCTGGTCGGGCAGAGCCCGCGGGTCCCTGCAGAATAAAGGAAGGAGTCCAGCCAACCGGAGCAAATAGTTGTAGACCAAAGTTTATTGCGCAATAGGTTCAAAAAGCAAATTTGAACCCCGAGGATGGGGTGACAAGGACTTTTAAAACTTTCCCACCATATCCCAGAATACAGTTAATACAGCATCATTGATACATCACTGACATGTCACAGAAGGGGAGGGGTTAACCTTGGCAAACATGCCCAAAGATTAGCATATGCAGACATGGCAGGGCAAGACTCAGGTATAAGATTAGCATAGACAAATATGTCTTAAGTACCCACCACCCAAAAGTACAATAGAAGTTCGTTTGCATGTCTGGAGCCTGAGGCGAGTCAGGTGATGAGATTGGGCTTCCTCTGGCTAACAATGAGCCCTTCAATTGCCACCTCTGGGAACTTCCTGGAGTCCTTTTGCAAGGGGAAAATAGCTTTGGAATGGAGGAAACTGGGAGATGATTTTATATTATTTTTAAAGCTAGGTAACTTCCCTGAGCTGTCACGTTGAAAGGATACATTCAGGTATAATATTTATAATATTTAACTTTAAAGATGTGCCCCTCCCCGTAATTTCCGTAACATTTAGATTGTGGGGTGGGGGACCCCACTTTGCAAGTGGATTGCTGGGATCAGCCCCGCCCTTCTCTCCTGATCCACTAGGAAGAGGGGAGGGGAAAAACCTTCCTCCCCCCCCCACTAGATTCCTCCCCTTCCGGTACATCATTGTCGCACCACGCCCTCACAACCTCAAATTGGTCCCTTACGTTGCACCTCTTCCTCCTCCTCGGAATCCGGTTTCTGTTCCGGGAATGGGGGGGGGGGGTGTGAGTCCACCTCCCAACCTGCCTGCTTCTCCCGGAAGTGGAGCTTCCACTCCGGGTGCTGCTCTGCGCCGTAGCTCTAGGGGCGCGCTTTCGGAAAGGGGAGGAGGGGCAGCAGGCGACAACGCCCCCCCCCCCCGTGGATGTTGCAGGAAAGGAAAGGAGAATCGGGAGCGAGGAGAAAGAGGTAAAGGGGTCGCGGGGGAGGGGAGAGAAGGACCCAGAGACCCCCGCCAGCTCCCCAAAGCGCCTTTCGCGGGTCCCATGTCCCATAGGCATGGGCTGGATCCCTGCAGGAGTGCTGCGAAGGGGGCTTTCCTTAGGCGCCTCGGCAGCGGCGGACATGGGCCCCCACGTAGGGGGTCCCCATAAGGACCCCTTGCCCCGTTTCCCCCACGCAGGGATCCCCCCTCCCCTCCCGGCACATTCTTCTCCCACCCCGCCCCCACAACCCCAAATCCCCTCCCCAATATGTTGCTCCTCCTCCTCGCCATCCGACCTCTGTTCCGGGAATGGGGGGGGATGAGCCCCACCAAAAACTGCCTGCTTCTCCCGCAAGTGGAGCTTCTGCGCCGGATTGCTGCTCTGCGCCGTAGCTCTAGGGGCGCGCGCTTTCGGAAAGGGGAGGAGGGGCGGCAGGGGAGGACACCCCCCCGTGGAAATTGCAGAATCTGGAGCGAGGACAAAGAGGTAAAGGGGTCGGGGGGGGGGGAGAGAGAAGTACCCAGAGAGCCCCGCCACCTCCCCAAAGCGCTATTCGTGGGTCCCGTCGGCATGGCCTAGATCCCTGCACCCGTGCTGCGCCTTGGCGGCGGCGGACATGGGGGCCAGCGGAGGGAGTCCCCACGGGGGCCCCTTTGCCCCGTTTCCCCCACGCATGGTTCCCTGGGGCCCTGTGGGCTCCTCTTGGAGAAAGGCGGGTCATGAATGGGTTAACGGGCGCGAGGGACGCCTGGATAGAGACCCCCGTGTGGCTGATGTGGGGGGGGGGCGTCCTCTGGATGGAGAGATGGGGTGCGCAGGGCGAGGGGTGAGCCCCGCCAAGGCGGCCTCTGGGTGCAGGGAGACTCCGGGAAAGAGGGAGGGGGTCGAGGAAGTCGGGGGGGGGGGAGCATCCCTGGGGCGGGGAAGGGCAGCAATGGGAGAGAGTGAGTGAGAGAGATACAGAGATACTGAGAGACCAGTCCTTGGGGAGAGGTCTCCATCGTGGCACCCGCGGGAATCTCCAGAGGGGCCTCCTTGGCTTCTCCCTCCCACCCAAGAATCGGCCACCCCTTCAAGGCTACCAGAGAGGGATCCCTGGAAAGTGGGGGAGGGGTCCAGGCCACCTACCCCTTCCTTCCTGCAAGCTCCATCCTCTTCACGCCCACATAAGCCCCTGCCCCGCCCAGACACGGTGGTTCAAATCCTGAGGAGAAGAGAGGAGGGGAAAGCAGTGGCGTAGCGTGGGGGGTGCAGGGGGGGCCGGCCGCACCGGGCACAACATCTGGGGGTTAGGGGCCGCAAATCCACGGGTTAGGGGGCACAAATTACTTGCCTTGCCCCTGGTGCTGACAACCCACGCTACGCCACTGGGGGAAAGGCCTTCTGAGAAGCGGCGCTTTGTTTCTGCAATCCCACCCAGGAAGCAGCTAGAATCCTCTTCCTCTCTCTCAGCCTGCCATCTTTGTCTTTTCCACTGCCTGGTTCATTGAGGGAGGATAATGTACACCTGTCATCAGAAACAGGGGTGCAGAGTCCATGGAATGGCTCTCAGGAGCATTTCTGTTCCTGTTATTCTTTGTAGGCAGTGTCAGAGTGATTGACAAGCTGAGATACAATCCTTCAGCATCTGATGATAGCCATTGCATGAATCTTCCCAGTCAAAGGACCCATTTTCATGCTATACATTGTCTGTGGCTGGAGGCTCTACATGCAAGGTGTGCCTATACAGGCCAGTATTAGCACAGGTGAGGTGTGTGACCTTCTAAATTTCATAGACTGTATGTGAATGAGAAGTTGTGGGTGGGATTACAGTTTATAGCATCCCTGTGATTTTCTCCCCTCACAACATTTCATGAGCTGATATTACAGAACGAATTCCAAAATAACTACAAAAATAACTACAAAAGAATCACAATATAATAAGAATGATTGTAGTATTTCCACGCTGCCTATCTGGCTGGGTTTCCCCAGACACTCTGGGCAAATTACAGTACATATAAAAGACAGTAAAACATCAGACATTCAAAACCTCCTGTTCCGGGGTGCCTTCAGCTGTCTTCTAAATGTCAGATAGTTGCCCATTTCCTTGCCCTCTGCCTGCTTCCCTGTAACTTTGCTTCTCTTGGGGGGGGGGGACCAGCAGAAGACCCTCAGAGGAGGACCTCAGTGTACAGACTGAGCGATGGGGGTGGAGATGTTCCTTCAGGTCTACATACCCGGGGCTGTTTAGGGCTTTAGGTTGCAGATCTTGCTCCTCCACAATGATCTCCAGAGCAAGTCCAACATACAATTAGCAGAGTAGGAAAAAACGCTCAGAGACAGCAAAAAATTCCTTCAGCAAATAAATTTGTGACTGAAGGCAAAACAGGATTCTGTGCCTGAAAAATGCAACCACAGCAATTTAAGGGTCATCACCAACAATGTGAATTGTTCTCAGAAATGTACTGGGAGTCAGTGAAGATCCTTTCAGACTGGTGTTATGTTGTCTCAATGGCTGCTCCCATTCTGTTGTCTAGCTAACGCATTCTGGATTAGTTGCAGTTTACGAGTCACCTCCAAAGGTAGCCTCATGTATCACATGGCAATAATCCAAGTGGCAGATCACCAGAGCATGCACCACTCTGGTGAAATAGTCGGCAGGCTGGTAGGGTCTCATCCTGCGTACCAGATGGAGCTGGCTGACAGCTGCCCTGGACACAGAACTGACCTGTACCTCCATGGACAGCTGTGAGTCCAAAATGACGCCCAGGCTGTGCACCTGGTCCTTCAGGGCCACAGTTACCCCATTCAGGACCAGGGAGTCCCCCACACCTGCCTGCCCCCTTTCCCCCTGGGACAGTATTTCTGTCTTGTCAAGATTCAACCTCAATCTGTTAGCCGCCATCCATCCTCCAAGTGCCTCCAGACACTCACACAGGACCTTCACTGGTTCCAATTTAAAAGAGAGGAAGAGCTGGCTATCATCCACATACTGGGGAACACCCAGCGCAAACCCCCTGATGATCTCTCCCCGCGACTTCATATAGCCATTAAAAAGCATGGGGGAGAGGACAGAGCCCTGAGGCACCCCACAAGTGAGCACCCAGGGGTCAGAACACTCATCCCCCAACACCACTTTTTGGACATTGCGCAGGAGGAAGGAGGGGAACCACTGCATAGCAGGGCCCCCAGCTCCCCTAGAGGGTCCAGAAGGATACCATGGTCAAAGGTCTCCAAAGCCGCTGAGAGATCCAGCAGAACCAGGAAAGAGCTTTCCCCTCGGACTCTAGCGCATCGGAGATCATCAAGCAGCGCAACCAGGGCAATTTCATTCCCATGATGAGGCCCAAATCCCAATTGGAAGGATAATGGTGGCAGAAGCTGGTCCTGCAGTCCACAAAAGCTCCAGGCACAAGACTTTCATTAGCTTTGAAGGGGCCATTGGATAATTGGTGGTCTTTTCTTCAAAAGACAAATATTTTGAATACCTGTACAGTGACATATGATGTAAATAGCGCTTCTGTTTTCCTTGTTCTACATTGGAGAGACTTTGATACATAGGTTTGAGCTCATTTCTCGGTCTGAAACTGCTGTGTTAGCAGCACTGTGAGCCTGGACAGTGTGTTTGGGGGTTCAGGGCTGCCTAGACAACAAGACCCCCTTCTCAGCCTGGCTTATATGGTCCCAAGGAAAGCAGAGCAGTACTTTTGGCACCAGCTTGGCTGCAGGAGTTGCTGGAAGGAGGTGTGCAGGACACCATCCAACCCTCTTAGAGAGTCCACTCTGGATTTGTGTAGGTTTTCCTCCACAGCTTTTACTTCTCCTGATGATAACTCAAGAGGCAGTGAAGGTTTATTTTTTTTAAAAAAAAAGATATTTATTGAAATTTTAAACAGTAAAACAAACCTTCCAATCAAACCTAAAAAGAAACAACATCATCTCACTCAAACAAAACAAAAAAAGTAAAAAAGATAAAAAGATAGGAAATAAAGAAAAAAAAGAAACATAAAAAAGACATAAAAATCCAATTTTTTACTTGTTGTTTTCATAACCCTTCTTCCTGACTTCCTCACATCTCCCTTTTTTGTGTTCCTTTTTACACAACCATGTTCAGCAAATATCTTACCGTCTTTCAAATCTTGATCTATATTATAGATTTTAACTCATTGTGTCGCCAATTCTTCCCTTTATATCCTTTTGTTTACATTTGACACAATGTAATCTAGTTTTTTCACCCTTGTCTTTTGAAACATTTGTTACATACTCCTTTTACCTATGTCACTGATGCCACATTGTCTTTATACCTTGCATCATTTTAGCATTCCAACATTTTAACATTTTAACATTCCAACATTTTACAATGTTTTTGCAAGTAGTCTTTAAACTTCTTCCAGTCCTCTTCCACTAACTCTTCTCCCAGATCTCGGATTCTGCCAGTCATTTCTGCCAATTCCATGTAGTCTATCACCTGCATCTGCCATTCTTCCAGAGTGGGTAAATCTTGTGTCTTCCAGTACTTTGCGATGAGTATTCTTGCTGCTATTGTCGCATACATAAAGAAAGTTCTGTCCTTCTTTGGCACCATTTGGCCGACAATGCCCAAAAGGAAGGCCTCTGGTTTCTTAAGGAAGGTATATTTAAATACCTTTTTTAGTTCATTATAGATCATTTCCCAGAAGGCCTTAACCTTTGGGCACGTCCACCAAAGGTGAAAGAATGTTCCCTCAGTTTCCTTACATTTCCAACATTTATTATCAGGCAAATGATATACTTTTGCAAGCTTGACTAGGGCCATGTACCACCTATATATCATTTTCATAATATTTTCTTTTAAGGCATTACATGCCGTAAACTTCACACCGGTGGTCCATAACCGTTCCCAGTCAGCAAACATGATATTATGACCAATGTCTTGCGCCCATTTAATCATAGCTGATTTGACCGTTTCATCCTGAGTGTTCCATTTTAACAGCAAGTTATACATTCTCGAAAGTACCTTAGTTTTAGGTTCTAACAGTTCTGTTTCTAGTTTCGATTTTTCCACCTGAAGCCTACTTTCTTGTCCATATTAAAAACTTCTCTAATTTGATAGTAATGTAGCCAGTCTCACACTTTATCTTTTAATTTCTCAAAACTCTGCAATCTCAATATGTCTCCATCTTGTTCTACTATCTCCCAATATTTCGGCCATTTGGCCTCCATAGTGAGTTTTTTCAGAGCCTTAGCTTCCATAGGTGACAGCCACCTTGGGGTCTTGTTTTCTAGTAGATCTTTATATTTTATCCAGACATTAAACACTGCTTTCCTGACAATATGGTTCTTGAATGTTTTATGAGCTTTAACCTTGTCGTACCACAAATATGCATGCCACCCAAACGCATTATTAAACCCTTCCAAATCCAAAATGTCAGTGTTCTCAAGAAGTAGCCAATCTTTCAGCCAGCAAAATGCTGCTGATTCATAGTACAACTTCATGTCTGGCAGAGCAAACCCCCCTCTTTCTTTAGCATCAGTCAGTATTTTAAATTTTATTCTGGGCTTTTTGCCCTGCCAGACAAATTTAGAAATGTCCCTCTGCCCCCCCCCCTGAAACAGTTCATCCTGTCAACAATCTGCAGAGTTTGAAACAAAAATAACATTTTTGGCAATACATTCATCTTTATAGCAGCAATTCGACCCAACAAGGAAAGCTTCAATTTTGACCAAATTTCTAAATCTTTTTTAACCCCTGACCAACATTTCTCGTAATTATCTTTAAATAGATTCAAATTTTTGGCCGTCATATTTATCCCTAGGTATTGCACTTTCTTCACCACATTTAAATCTGTCTCCTTCTGAAACCTTTCTTTTTCTATTGTTGTCAAATTTTTCTCCAAAACCTTAGTTTTCTGCTTATTTAATTTAAATCCTGCCACCTGACCAAATTCTTGAATCAGTTCTAAAACTCTTTTCATACTAGATTCCGGCTCCTGTAATGTCAAAACCAAGTCATCTGCGAAAGCCTTTAGTTTATATTGTTTAGCTCCGACCTGAATTCCTTTAATCAACCGGTCCCTCCTAATCATGTTCAAGAGCACCTCCAGGACCGAAATGAATAGCAATGGAGAGATAGGGCAACCCTGTAGTGTACCTTTTTCAATTTTAAACTCTTCTGACACCACATTATTAACTATCAATTTTGCCTTTTGTTCTGAATGGATTGCATCTATACCATTTTCAAACCCCCGTCCCACTCCCATTCCCTTAAGATTTTTCTTCATAAAATTCCAAGAGATGTTGTCAAAGGCCTTCTCCACATCAATAAAAATCAAAACTGCTCTTGTATTGATGTTCGTTTGTAATAGCTCCAGAATATCAATAATGTTCCTTGTATTATCAGACAGATGTCTGCCTGGGAGAAAGCCTGCCTGATCTTTGTGTATCACTTCATTTAACACTCTTTTTAATCTGCTAGCTAAAATATCTGCAAAAAAATTGTAATCCACATTTAAAAGGGAAATGGGACGGTAGTTCTTAAGTTGTGTCTTTTCAGCTTCCGATTTTGGTATAAGGGTGATGAAAGCTTCTTTCCACGACTCCGGTGCCTTCTTCCCATCCATAATCTCGTTACACACCTCCTTTAATGGTTGAATTAGATAGTCTTTCAAAGTCTTATAATATTTGGAGGTTAACCCGTCCGGCCCTGGAGATTTGCCCAATTGCATGTTCTGAATGGCACCTTCAATCTCCTGTTCCGTTATCTTAAGATTCAATGTTGTCTTATTTTCTTTAGATAGTTCTTGTAATCCATTTGTTCTTAAAAATTGGTCTATATCAGTCTCTTTCTGCGGCCCCTGAGTATAAAGTTGTTTAAAATATCTCTGGAAGCATTTTCTAATCTCCACAGGATTCTGAATGTTTCTCCCTTCAACCTCAAGATTAGTAACCGTATTCAGCTTCTGTCTTTTTTTTCAACTGCCATGCCAGCAGTTTCCCACACTTATTAGCCGATTCAAAAGTCTTTTGTCTCATTTGTTTAATTTTCCATTTGACTTCCTGATTTATCAATTTCATATATTGTGCTTGATATAATTTAATTTCTCTCAAAATCTCCTGTGACTTTGGTTTCGATCTTAATTTTTTCTCTCCTTTTATTTTTTCCAAAATTCTTTCTTTTTCCTCATTTTGGGTTCTCTTTTATTGCATTCTGCTGTATCAGAAACCCCCTCATGACCGCTTTGCTTGCATCCCAGATTATTCTTTTTTCCACTGTAGTTTTCAAATTTAGTTCGAAATAGTCCCATAAGTTTTTTTGGGCCTTCTTAACAATCTCTTGGTCTCTTAATAAGGTGTCATTCATCTTCCATCTGAAGGAACCAGTTGAGGTTAATCTCATTTCCATCTTTACTGCATTATGGTCGGAGCAGGTTTTTGGGCAGATTTCCACCTTTCTAATCTTAGGTGCCAGTCCTCTAGTTATCCATATTTGGTCGATTCTTGTCCATGTCATTTTGGCTTCAGAGAAGAATGTCCCTTCTCTTCCTAGGGGGTTCTTTATTCTCCAGATGTCAATCAAGTCCATATTGTCAGTTAGTTCAAAAAAGGTTTTTGGTAGCCTGCCCTCTTTTGTTATGCTTTGACTTTGCACTTTATCCATATTCGTGGATACCACCCCATTCATGTCACCCATCATAATGATGTTGTTGTAGTCCATATAGTCCAGCAATGTCTCATGCAACTTCTTGTAAAATTCCAACTTCCCCTCATTTGGTGCATAAATTCCCAAAATCAATTTTTTTTCTCCTTGTATTTGAATTTCAATTGCCAGGATTCTTCCTTGTTCATCTTTGAAGAGAAATTTTGGTGATAGGCTTTCTTTTGCATAAATAACAACTCCTCTCTTCTTGACTCTATCTGATGAGATAAATTCTTGATCCAGTCTCTTATTAATTAAAACTTTCCTATGAAGCCTAATCACGTGCGTTTCTTGTAGACAAATTAAGTCTATTTGCTCCTTTTTTAATAAGTGAAATATCTTCTTCCTTTTCTCCGGGGAGTTAAAGCCATGAATATTCCAGCTTAATAGTTGCAGAGACATGTTGGAGTAGTTCTATTCTCCCTTTGGCGGTGGTATCACTTTCTCAGGCTCAACAGAACCCAAAGGTGTAGGTACAGAACCTAATGGTCCAAGTTCTAAGGCTCTTGCTTCACCTTCAATCCCTTTCTGACGGTCTTCTCCGTAGTTACTCAAAAAATTTTCCTTGTCTTCAGCTGTTTTGATTTTAACTTTCTTCCCCATCTAAAAATGATTCCGTTACTTCTCAGTAGTTTCACCAAGTCTCCGTAGTTAGATCTAAGTTCCAATAAGTATTTCGGGATGTCCTTGTAGATTTCCACTTTAATATCCTGAATTTCAAGGGTCTTTTGAAAATGTGCACTCAATATCTTATCTCTTTCTGCCTTATTCCCGAGGGAGATCAGGCAGTCTCTGGACTTAGCCTTCGTCCCTCCCTTTCCAAGTCTGAATGCACTTACAATTTTAAAATCTTTATCTTCTTCCAAAGGCCAAAATTTTGCAAATTCTTTTGTCAAAAATTCGATTAAATCTCCCTTTTCAAGTTCTGGAACTGACCTCAATCTCAAGTTATTTTCCTTACTTTTTAGCTCTACCATAGACAGATATGCCTGGTGTTCACCAATCTGTTTACGCATGGGTTTTATTTCCTCTTGCACGGCCTCTACTTTCTGTTTAGCCTCCTCAGCTATTTTACGATTCTCTATGGTAGATTCCAGGAGTTTCCCGATAGCTTGAGCATTTAAACTCACTTGTTGAGTCAGGTTGTTAACACTAGCCGTGTTTTGATCAATCTTAGATGATTGTTCAGTCACTTGCTTACTCAGGCCATCCAATTTTGCAAAGATTTTATCTAACACTGAAGTAAAGTCCCCTCCTTTGGCCATTCCTTCCAGCCTGGCTTGCTCTGGCTCTTCCTCTTGTGCCACAGAGACAATAGGAATAGATGATCGTCGCAGCTGTGAAGTTATAGTAGTTTGTTGTGTTTTGGCTTTGCCTGATCTTGTTTTCCCACTCATCCCACTTCTGTCTATGTGTCAAGGTCAGTCTCATGGGAATCCACAAGTTCAAAGATGGAAAAAACCCCCAGTGATTGCAGATTTTCAATAGTCCTCTAGAGGGAGATTAAGTATATCTTAGAGGAGAAAAGTTGCAATCTTTCCAAAAATCCCTTAAACATTAATAACAATATCAAACAGCATCAAAGTCCTGAAGATCTTCCAAATCTTTTCACCTTTGCAGAGTTAATCCTAAAGTACTTACAGTGTCTCTAAAAAGTGCAAGTTCAATGTAGCAATTCAATGTAACCATCCAGTGTAGCAGCTCAATGCAACAATTCCCACAGCCTAGCAGTTCCAATAGTCTGGCAGCCCGATTGCCGGGATTTCTCAGTGCTTTTTGTAAATCCACAAAAGAAGAGGTAAAAAGGAAATGTCCACCAATAAAAAAGTAAAATCCACAAGTAACAAGGTGCAATTCAAATTTTCTTCCACACCTCAATTTAGTTGATGCTCGGATTAGTTCCTTCTAAAGTCGCGATTTCAAAGGCATTAGAGAGTTTAACATCCTTGCTTTAAATCTTTAAACAGAGCCGGGAGACGGACTTCCTGGTTGCGTCTCCCGCTTCAGTGCCAAATTTTCAGTCAATTTAGTCCCAAATTCAGTAAACTTCACCTACTCACGGGAAGTTGTTTTTAAGCCGAATAGTCCCAGGAAAAGAGGTCAGCGCTCACCGACAGCAGCTTTGCGGCTTCACTCCACAGAAAGAGCGATCGACACAGCACCGCACCAGCCCTTTCACGCTCCGGAGCCCCTTACGAGGTCCCTTCAACGTTTCGAGGGGCGCTGATGGTGCCCGCCGAGTCCCACGGCCACAGGCTATCGCAGCCTGTGGGTTTCCAACCTGGGTCTCCGCTTCGCTGTAGCGGACGACCCTTTTCTGCGGAGCTTCCCCTTCACAGATGGAAGGAGACTGCCATTGCCGTTCGCACCGCCCCCGGAAGTCATCGAGCAGTGAAGGTTTAGGACCAAAGTTTTCCTTCTCAATGGGCTCACTTCCCCAGTTGACGATCCCATCTGCCCTTCACTTTCCTCTACAGCATGGGCAGAATCTGCCTTTTTGACTGTGGGATTCACTGTTTTTCTCCTCCTCTCCATCCACCAGGGTTGCCTTCACCTGCAGCAGAATTCCCCAACCCACCAAGGATTTGAGACCCATCAGGTATCCTCACCTGGTCTAGCCGGCCGGTTGAAGTCGTTCCTGAGATTGCGGCCCATTTTGCATGCTGACAGCTTCTGGAAGCCACTGGTGAGAGCTGAGTGCAGGGTGGGGACTAATGGTGGAAAAATTACCCCTACCAAAGGTACTACCGCTCCCCTAACACCCCAAGACATCCTATAATTATGATATTTAAGACAGATCAGGAATAAATTCATATATCAAGAAATAACACAACTTCAGGTTGTTAATGAATCAATACCACATATTCAAGGATGAAGTTCCCGCTAAGTACAGTTATCCATTTGCCTTTAATATCCAGCTTTTTCAGTGTCAGATTAGGATAGTCTTGTGTCAGGAGACGGGCACAAGATGAGGCAGCACATCATTATAATAAGGAGCGATGGGGGTGGGTGTTTCCATCTGGGATTCCCATGCGCCACCTCCTTTCCTTCTGCTTCTCCTGCTCTCTCCATGCAATGTGAGGCATGTAGGCTGAGGTCCATTTCCAAGAACAGGAGCTTCCCTGAGCACCCATTCAGCTGACGCCAAGCACCAAGCCTTGTCACTAGTTCTCTGACTGACCCAGACCACAGTCCCTGGAAAAGACGAAGACCTGAGTCTCACAAAATGGTTTATATGGACCTCCTGAGGCCAATGGGATTGTGCAGGTGATTCATAAAGATCTAGAGGTGGAAACTGGGGTGGATGGAGGATTATGATGCAGAGAATGGGAAATGTCCAAAGGAACGATGAACCAGAGAAAGAGACAGTCTTATCATAGACAAAGAGCAGCTGCCTTTCCTTTGAGGAAATAATTGATTTGAAAAGGCTGCATTCCAAGTTCATGCTGCTATATTAACAATGACTAAGGATTATGAAAGGTTGTTTATGCATTACTATCATTTGGTGACATTGCATCTTCGTTTCCTCAAAACTGGGAACATGGGTAGGAGGCAGGGGAATGTAGGAGATGTTGAAATATGAGAAGGTGCTAATGGCGCTTGCTGTGTTCTCTTCCCCTTTCTTCTCTTCCTTGAAACCCAAACAGGATTTCCTTTCCTCCCACTTTGAAGAAGGTGATGGAGAAGACATTCAGAATTCTGAGGGATGGGGCACTTTATTTCATTAGGTATAGACATTAAAATGTGTGAAATGTGGAATATGCTTCACTGAATGAGCACACATAGCTCACATCTGCGATCTCAAGAAGGGGAGAAACCATTTAAAGGTATGGAGAGTGAGAAAAGTTTCACCGATAGTGAAAAACGTAGAACACATCAGCGGACTCACATGGGCAAGAAAGGATTCCAATTCATGGATTGTGGAAAGAGCTTCAGTCAGAATGGACACTTAAGTTTACATCAGTGGACTCACACAGGGGAGAAGCCATTTAAATGTATGGAATATGGAAAAAGCTTCAGTCAGAGAGGACAACTCAATATACATCAACAGACTCACACAGGGGAAAAACCATTTAAATGTATGGAGTGTGGAAAGAGCTTTAGTGATAATGGAACCCTTAGAACACATCAGCAGACTCACACAGGAGAGAAACCCTTTAAATGCATGGAGTGTGGAAAGAGCTTCAGTTTTAATGCAAACCTTAGAAAACATCAGCGGACTCACACAGGAGAGAAACCATTTAAATGCATGGAGTGTGGAAAGAGCTTCAGTCAGAGTGGACACCTCAATATACATCAACGGACTCACACAGGGGAGAAACCATTTGAATGCATGGAATGCGGAAAGAGCTTCAGTCAGAATGGAGACCTTAAATTACACCAGCGGATTCACACAGGGGAGAAACCATATAAATGTATGGAGTGTGGAAAGAGCTTCAGTACGAGTTGCCAACTCAATAGGCATCAACAGACTCACACAGGAGGAAAACTACTTAAATGTATGGAGTGTGGAAAGAACTTTAGTGATAATGGAACCCTTAGAACACATCAGCGGACTCACACAGGAGAGAAACCCTTTAAATGCATGGAGTGTGGAAAGAGCTTCAGTCAGAGTGGACACCTCAATATACATCAACGGACTCACACAGGGGAGAAACCATTTGAATGCATGGAATGCGGAAAGAGCTTCAGTCAGAATGGATACCTTAGAACACATCAACGGACTCATACAGGGGAGAAACCATATAAATGTATGGAGTGTGGAAAGAGCTTCAGTTTAAATGGAAACCTTAGAATACATCAACGGACTCATACAGGGGAGAAACCATATAAATGTATGGAGTGTGGAAACAGCTTTAGTGATAATGGAAGCCTTAGAACACATCAGCGGACTCACACAGGAGAGAAACCATTTAAATGCATGGAGTGTGGAAAGAGCTTCAGTCAGAGTGGACACCTCAATATACATCAACGGACTCACACAGGGGAGAAACCATATAAATGTATGGAGTGTGGAAACAGCTTTAGTGATAATGGAAACCTTAGAACACATCAGCGGACTCACACAGGAGAGAAACCATTTAAATGCATGGAGTGTGGAAAGAGCTTCAGTCAGAGTGGAAACCTCAATATACATCAACGGACTCACACAGGGGAGAAACCATATAAATGTATGGAGTGTGGGAGGAGCTTTAGTGATAATGGATACCTTAGAACACATCAACGGACTCATACAGGGGAGAAACCTTATAAATGTATGGAGTGTGGAAAGAGCTTCAGTTTAAATGGAAACCTTAGAATACATCAACAGACTCACACAGGGGAGAAACCATTTAAATGCATGGAGTGTGGAAAGAGCTTCAGTCATAGTGGACACCTCAATATACATCAACAGACTCACACTGGGGATAAACCATTTAAATGCATGGAGTGCGGAAAGAGCTTCAGTCAGAATGGAAACCTCAATATACATCAACGGACTCACACAGGGGAAAAGCCATTTGAATGCCTGGAGTGTGGAAGGTGCTTCAGTCAGAATGGAGACCTTAAATTACACAAGCGGATTCACACAGGGGAGAAACCATATAAATGTATGGAGTGTGGAAAGAGCTTCAGTAGGAGTGGACACCTCAATATGCATCAACAGACTCACACAGGGGAGAAACCATTTGAATGCCTGGAGTGCGGAAAGTGCTTCAGTCAGAATGGAGATCTTAAATTACACCAGTGGATTCACACGGGGAGAAACCATATAAATGTGTGGAGTGTGGAAAGAGCTTCAGTAATAGTGGACACCTCAATATGCATCAACGGACTCACACAGGGGAGAAACCATATAAATGCATTGAGTGCGGAAAGAGCTTCAGGCAGAATGGACACCTTAGAAAACATCAGCAGACACACGGGAGAAACTGTTTAAATGTATGGACTGTGGAAGGAGCTGCACTCAGAGCGGAACCCTTGATTTCTGTCAACGAACTCACACAAAAGAAAAACCTCATAAATATCAGGAAAGTAGATACAGGTTCAGTCCTAGTGGAAGTTCTAAATCTACAGACTCTTGCACAGGAAGAACCTTAGGAGTTGAAACCCTACAAACCATCAACAAACTCTAAGAGGAGAAGCAGTGTAAATGAAAAGATTGCAAAAAGTGCTTTATTTACAATGGAGTGTTTAAGGAACATCCAGGGACTTTCACATGGGAGAACCCATTTAGATGTATGGAGAACGGGACATTTCCCTTTCAGTGTCTACTCTTTCTTCACAGCACTGAAATTTTGAAGGCAATGTCAAACAATGTGAGTATAATCTAACAGGTAAAGTAACTTTTGAGAGATAGGATGAATCTGGTTTGCTGGTGGTGAGTGAGGATTAGAGCTGGGTGATATATTGATATCTTGTCCAATACCGGTTTCTAGACCACATCGTGATAACATTTGAAGAACTACTGATATACACCGTGAATCACAGTGTGTATTTCTGGGATGTGCCTGCAAGAAGTGGCAGAAAGCTTTTCTTCGTGACGTCCCTGCAGATGCTGAGTTGCTGACTTTCCTCCCAGGCAACAGAAAGCGAAACACACACATCCATTGCCCTGTGTCCTTGCAGCCTCTTTCCTCCCTTGCTCCCTTCTGCTGGTGTGTGTGCCTGACTTAGACATCCTGTGTGGTGTATGATTTTACTGCTGGAACTGGATTTGCTCTCAGGAGCTAAGTTTTGTGCCTCACTGGAGACCCAGTGAGAACTGTATGCTTTGAAAGCTCAGTAAACTATTACTGAAGAAGTAAGTCCTGCTGCCTCTGTGTGTGTTTTTGACCTTAGCATGGGAATTGCTCTACATGTGGCCCCTACCCTGCTGCTACGTGCCTCATGCCCTGGAGTTGGTCTACTCAAGCATGCAAGATGGCATGCACCAAACTCTGTCACCCCACCACTGCATGATTTCAAAACACTACTTATTCAACAGAACTTCATCCCTGCTCCCTGCACATTCTGAAAAAAACTTGAAATACTGAAATTGAATGGGAGATTTTCCCCCAAGCCTATTTGTAGGATGGGGAAGGTGGGGCTGCAGGTACCAGGGAAGTCTCCTGGGGGGCCCATCTTCCATCATGAACCCCATGGAGCAACCCCTGCTCCTGCTTATTATGGGGTTTGGTGAAGATAGTACTTTTCCATATTCCCAGAAGTTATTATTCAATCCTGCTGCTAGGGAGTATTCCTACCAGAGTGCATATTACTATCATACTGATTTTACTGTTTCTGCTTTTGCTGTCATGGACTGGCTGGGTGTGGGGAGGGGGAGGCACCAGCTGGGGAACCCCCAAGGGAAGAAGGCTCAGATCCTGGGGACTGGTGGTGGGATGGCAATGAGCAGAAAGAGGGAGAAAATTGAGCAGAACGGGAGGGAAGATGTTGCAAGCTGGAGGAAACAGGGTTTGGTGAGCAGGAAGAGGCTGGGGCAGAGAGCAGTTCAGGAGAGGAGGGGCCAGGAGACCCAAAGGAGGCCGGCTGCTGAAGCATCCAGGGAGACCCACTCCCTCCCGCTGCGACCAGCTCCCCTCTCCCCTGGTCTCCTAGAGCACACAGAGAAACCCAGTTCAGACCCCATGATCCTGCACATGATATTAATGTTGGGAAACTGCCAGGGAGATATAGTCCATCATGGCCCAAGCCGGTTGCCGGACGTCCATCGATCTCCCATAGACAGGCAGATCCAGCAGTTAGCGACACGAAGCCTTAGAAATAGATTGGCTGCATTCCAGGGCTTGTGTACACTGTTTATCAGCAGAAACACAGCAGAAAGCTTGCACCGCAGAAGAGCATAATTTACAGACTTTATTTAGCGTAGAACAGAACAAAAGAAAACATGACCGTTCTGTGTCAGCATCTCTGGCCAACTGGAATCGAAAGGAATATCAGAACATAAACATCCTGTGATCAGGACATGCGCAGACTCTGTGACTCTCAAAGCCTGCTCCCTTTTAAGGTGGAACGGAAATATCCTAACATCCTCCCCCTTTTCGTGTAACCTGTAGTACCTGTGGTTCAACCCAATTGCAACCTTTGTACATAAACCTTATGTTGTTCTCTGTTAACAACCTTAGACAACAGATCAGCAGGAATTTCATTTCCTGGCATGTAGGACACCTGAATCAGTCCTTTCTGAATACACTCTCTTGCACGATGTAGCTTGATCTGCAAGTACTTGGTTCTTTGCTTGCAACTCTCGGAGTTCAGCAAAGCCTAACACGATCTATTGTCTTGATACACTTGTACAGGACATTTCACATATCTGAAGAAGTGTGCATGCACACGAAAGCTCATACCAAGAACTAACTTAGTTGGTCTTTAAGGTGCTACTGGAAGGAATTTTTTTATTTTGACTATGGCAGACCAACACGGCTACCTATCTACTACTAGGACATTTCACAGACACTCTGATGAGAGCCAGTGTGGTGTAGTGGTTAAGAGCGGTAGTCATGTAATCTGGGTAACCGGGTTCGCGTCTCCGCTCCTCCACATGCAGCTGCTGGGTGACCTTGGGCCAGTCACACTTCTGTGAAGTCTCTCAGCCCCACTCACCTCACAGAGTGTTTGTTGTGGGGGAGGAAGGGAAAGGAGATTGTTAGCCGCTTTGAGACTCCTGAAGGGGAGTGAAAGGCGGGATATCAAATCCAGACTCTTCTTCTTCTTCTTCTTAAACAGTTGCATCAACCATTCACAATCCATGAGTGAAAATGACAGAGCATTGAGTTCTGCTTCACAGGAACTTAGGCTCACTGTTGTCTGCTTCTTGCACAACCAGTCAAACAGGCAGTGGTTGTACATGTAGCATACTCCAGAAGTGCTTGTACCATCCGTGGTGTCACTTCCAAAACTCGCATCTGCAAAGATTTCAAGACCTCCAGTCTTCTGACTGGTGAACCTCAGCCTGTAGTGCATAGTCCCTTTCAAATAGCGGGCTATGCGCTTCAGAGCTTTCCAATCCTGAACCGTAGGATTGTTGGCATGTCTGCTAAGCAGATTACAGCTTACAGCTATGCCAGGTCTTGAACATCTGGCAATGAAATTCAGCTTGCCTAGAATGCATCTGTACAGCGTTGTGTCAGAAAACGCTTCAGCAGTACTGTCTACCTGGTAACCTGTCACCATCGGTGTGTCTGCTGGGTTTGCATCAACCAAATTCAACCTGGTTAACACATCAGCAATTTTCTGTGTTTGGTGTACCAGAAAATTACCTGCTTGGTCTCTCTCCACCTGCAGAGAAAGATAGTTGGATACCTCACCAAGATCCTTCATGTCAAAGTGCTCCTTCAGCTGAGCTAGGGTGCTTTGGTAGAAAGCCTGATTCTTCCAAAACATCAGAAGATCATCAACAAAACATAAACAATACAGTTTGTTTTGCCCCTCCTCCTTGACAAACACACATGGATCAGCTTTGCCCTGGTGAAAACCTAGAGAAAGCAATGTCTCAGTGAGTTTTGTGTTCCAACACCTGGCACTCTGCTTGAGACCATATAAGGATTTCCGCAGTTTACAGACCATTCCCTTCTGTATCTCCATCCCATCAGGTGGAAGCATGTACAGCTCCTCCCCCAAAACCCCGTACAAAAAAGCTGTATTAATGTCATGATGGGAAACATGCAGTTTCTCCTCCGCAGCAATCTTGAGCATCAGCCGAATGCTCTCATATTTGACTGTGGGTGAGTAGGTCTCGTGGTAATCTTGTCCTGGTACCTGTGAAAAACCTCTGGCAACCAATCTGGCTTTGTGTCTGACTACCTTGCCATTCTGGTCTGTCTTGGCCTTGAAGACCCATTTGCTGCCAACCAGTCTCATTCCTGGGACTACCGGTACCAGTTCCCAAGTTTGGTTCCTGTTCAAGGAATCAACTTCAGCCTTCATGGCATTAAGCCAAGGCTCAGCATCTTTAGAGGTTAACTCCTGAACCTCTTTGAAGCTTGAAGGTTCCCACACCTTCTCTGAGCTACTAAGAACAGCAGTTGCTGTCTTAGCAAACTCATCAGCATACCTCTTTGGAGGTCTGCCCTTGGTCGCTCTTTCAGATCTACGTACTAGACGCAAGTCTTCTGGACTCATCTCCTCTTTCTTAGGAGAAAAATGACCAATGGTGAACAGTGGTTCTTCCAGTTCATTGTCAGACGCATCAGATGGTCTGACTGAGGCCTGTGCGCTCTTGTAGTCTGCTGTGTCATCACTGTCACTGACACCAGCAGCAGCAGCAGCGCCGCCCACTGAACTGGAATCCGAACTCTGATCATCATCATCATCATCATCCTCATCATCATCCTTAGCAGCTTCCTCAGCTTTAGCTGCTTGCTTGACATCACCTTCATCCTCCTCTGGGTAACTCTGGAAAATTCCCACATTTTCCCCCCACTTAGGATTGTACTCAACACTCCTTGTGAACTTTATGGACTTAGAGTTAGTCATCCATACCCTGTATGCACCTTTTTCGTACCCCATGAACAAACCATGTGCCCCACGCTTCCCAAGCTTGTTGGTTTGTTGTGTGCGTACCCACATGTCAGAACCAAAGATTCTCATGTGCTTGATGTTGGGCTTCTTGCCAAACATCTTCTCATAGGGAGTACAGCCAATGGGTGATGACAATCTGCGATTAAAAGTATAAACCAAATTCCCCAGAGCCTCCCCCCAAAACTTATCAGGGAGATTGGCATCATGCAACAAGGTTTTGATTCCTTGCAGCAACGTTTGATTTGCTCTCTCCGCAAGCCCATTCATCCATGGCGATCTGGGCGTTGACATGTCATGCTGGATTCCCTTCTCAGTCAGGAAAGCCTCAAACTGCTGAGAAGTAAACTCCCCGCCCCGATCAGTAAACAAACAAGAAATACGTTTAATAATAATAATAATAAATAATAAATTTTATTTATATCCCGCCCTCCCCAGCCACAGCCGGGCTCAGGGCGGCTAACAACAATCAAATAATCAGTCAAATAATCACACAATCTAAAAATATTTCATTATAAAAATTAATTAAATCAAATTGATGGCAACCAATTAAGCAGAATTATGTGCAGGTTGCCAGAGGAGGGAGTCAGGCTGCGCCCTGACCAAAGGCCTGGCGGAACAACTCTGTCTTGCAGGCCCTGCGGAAAGATGTCAGGTCCCGCAGGGCCCTAGTCTCTTTTGACAGAGCATTCCACCAGTTTGGAGCTGCAGCCGAGAAGGCCCTGGCTCTAGTTGAGGCCAGCCTAACCTCTCTGAGGCCTGGGACCTTGAGGATGTTATTATTTGCAGACCGTAGGTTTCTCTGTGGGGCATACCAGGAGAGGCGGTCCCGTAGGTACGAGGGTCCTAGGCCGTATAGGGCTTTAAAGGTTAAAACCAGCACTTTAAACCTGATCCTGTACTCCACCGGGAGCCAGTGCAGCTGGTATAATACCGGATGAATGTGGTCTCGCAGCGAAGACCCCATAAGGAGTCTCGCCGCGGCATTCTGCACCCGCTGGAGTTTCTGGGTCAGTCTCAAGGGCAGCCCCACGTAGAGCGAGTTACAATAATCCAGTCTGGAGGTGACCGTCGCATGGATCACAGTGGCTAGGTCAGGACGAGAGAGATAAGGGGCCAACTGCTTAGCTTGGCGGAGATGAAAAAATGCCGCCTTTGTTATAGCTGTAATCTGCGACTCCATAGAAAGGGAGGTATCGAAGATTACACCCAAACTCTTAACGGCCGGTGCTGGCACTAATTGCACCCCCGCAAGAGATGGGAGTTGCCCCCTCGATCCCATATCGTCCCGCCCCAGCCAGAGGACCTCTGTCTTCGAAGGATTTAACTTCAACCGGGTCCCACGTAACCATCCAGCCACAGCTTCCAGACATCTGGTCAGTGTGTCTGGGGCCGAGTCAGGATGGCCATCCATCAACAGATAGAGTTGGGTGTCATCAGCATACTGATGGCAACCCAGCCCAAAACTCCGGACAAGCTGGGCGAGGGGGCGCATAAAGATGTTAAAAAGCATCGGGGAGAGAATTGCACCCTGAGGCACTCCACACACCAAGGAGTGGCGTGATGACAATTCCCCCCCAAGCGCCACCCTCTGTCCCCGACCAGAGAGAAACGAGCGCAGCCATTGAAGGACTGTGCCCTGGATCCCCACGTCGGCAAGGCGGTGGTCCAGGAGTTCGTGATCGACCATGTCAAAGGCTGCTGACAGATCTAGAAGAATCAGCAGCCCTGACCCGCCTCGACCCAGCTGCCTGCGGAGATCATCTGTTAGGGCGACCGTGCACATTCTCCAACCAAGCACAGAATGCCTTAAACTTCGGAAACGCTTGCGATTTCTGTTCGAGCAAAAACACATGAATGAACCTGGAAAAAGAATCAATCAGAATCATGAAGTACCTTGCTCCTCCTATAGAGGGCGCAAGTGGCCCAACCAGGTCCGCATGCACTAGCTGGTAGGGTTTGGAAGCCTGCCTGCTAGACTCCTTGCCTTTTGGAGCAACCTTCACCTTGTTCTCTGCACAAGATACACACTTCATGTGAAATTTACAGGGTTTGATGTTCAAACCCACAACCACCTCTGGCATCTTGGCCAGTGCCTTCCAAGAGAGGTGACAAAACCTTCGATGCGCATCGTGAATGCAACCTGCATGAAGAACTTTGTTAGTTTGTGCAACACAACAAGAATCAGCATTAGATACAACAGCAGTGTCATCATAAGTTATATGGAACAAACCATCCATAAACTTTGCATGCAAATAGTCCTCTTTGCCTTTACTGATGACACAGACGCTCCTCTTGAAGGAAATCTGAAAACCACGCCCAGTAAGCTGTGGGATGCTCAGCAAGTTGCTCGCAGCTTCCGGAACATAAAGTACACCGCTGATGGTTGTGTGCAAACTTGCAAGTTTCACAGTCCCTTCTCCTGCAATTTGCAACGTCCTTCCATCAGCCAGGTGGATCTCATCTTCCTGAGGCTTGAAGGAGATAAAGAGGTGGCGATCCTTCGAGACGTGGCGGGACGCACCTGAATCAATAATAAATCTGCCTTTGGCTGTTGGAGCAGTCTTTACAGCAAGCAAACTCTTGTTTTCCAGCGGCGTGGGCTTTTGCAGCTTGCCCCCCTGCTCCTGGCCAGCAGACGTGCCTTTAGCCTTTGGTGAAGCTGTGCCAGCAAGCAAAACCTTGCTTTCCACTGGCGTGGGCTTTTGCAGCTTGCCCCCCTGCTTCTGGTTAGCAGACGTGCCTTTAGCCTTTGGTGAAGCTGTGCCAGCAAACAACGCTTTGTTTTTCCCTGGCGCGGGCTCTTCACCCTCCCTCTGCTCCTGGCCATCTGCAGATGTCTGCGTCTGCCTCTGTTTACCTTTGCCTTTCTGGCCTCTGCAAAGGCGTTGACCTTGGTTCTCACGAGAACCAGAGCTCTCAGCTGCCGACTCCTTGGCTCCCCCTGGAGGCTGGTATGCTGCCTGGGATGACGTGACAGTCAGCTCCCCCTGCAGCTTGCAACCGGTGCCCTCAGCATCCCTGCATTCACTCGCATTCTGGGAAACAGCTAGGACCTCCGATGCAGTCAAACTCTGGGCTGGGATTATTGGCTTGTGAGCTTTCATCAAAGCATTCCACATCCCATGTGCAGTGGTGTTGCCAGCAAGCGTCTTAATTTCCTCAAGAGATACGGATAAGACTATTATGTCTATCGCCTTCGAATCAGCGGCTTTCCATCTCTCTGTCAGAGGAACCGGGGGGGGGGGGCTCAGATACGGTATGCCAGACCCCAAACTGACGCAGCAAACTTTCACACCATTTTGCCCAGGTTTCATAATTTTTCGCATTTAACTTAGGACAGTCAGCATTTGCCTCAGAAGCTTGTAAAAACTCCATTTCCAGCTTTTAGCTTTAGCCGTGAGTCTTTTTTTGCCTTCAAAGACTCCTTATCTTGGCAGCCCATTAATCACGAACTCTCTGGCTCGGCTCCCAGGCCAATTAATCTGCCGGAGTTCCAAAGGCTCCTTGCCGAGGTAAAACAGAAAAGCGTCCCTTTCTTTCGCTTTTCCCGCAACATACCTCTCTGACGCAGTCTGTTGCAGCATTTACTCTCCTGTAGGTGCTGTGAATCTGGGCCCGAAACCTTGTTGTTGGGAAACTGCCAGGGAGATATAGTCCATCATGGCCCAAGCCGGTTGCCGGACGTCCATCGATCTCCCATAGACAGGCAGATCCAGCAGTTAGCGACACGAAGCCTTAGAAATAGATTGGCTGCATTCCAGGGCTTGTGTACACTGTTTATCAGCAGAAACACAGCAGAAAGCTTGCACCGCAGAAGAGCATAATTTACAGACTTTATTTAGCGTAGAACAGAACAAAAGAAAACATGACCGTTCTGTGTCAGCATCTCTGGCCAACTGGAATCGAAAGGAATATCAGAACATAAACATCCTGTGATCAGGACATGCGCAGACTCTGTGACTCTCAAAGCCTGCTCCCTTTTAAGGTGGAACGGAAATATCCTAACAATTAAGAGGGTGTTTCCCTGCCCCCCAAAATGCATCGCTTTAATCTCCTTGACAATGAACTGTATTTTCAGCCCAATCATCCCGTTTGGAGAGCTCTTTTAGGTGCCCCTTGCAATCTCTTTGTTTGAACACTCCTGGACAATTTACTGCCACCAGCAAACTTTGCCCCCTCCCTGCTCACTCCTAACTCTAGATCATTTATGAACAAGTTGAAAAGCCACAGGTCCCAATACTGATCTATAGGGGACTCCACTTTATGCTTCTCTCCATTCACAGGAGTGTTCGTTTATTAGTACGTGTTCCTCCCTCCCCCCATCCTTCTGTGCTGCGGAGGGAAGCGTGCGGAAAAGTTCTGGGGTGAATTTCGCTTCCCTACACATCCAACACAGCTCAGCATTCAGGAAAATGGAAGAGGAAAGCTGGCCACAATCCAAGAGACTGAGGTCAGCAGAAAGGGAAGCAAAGCCTACTCAAAGGGAAGCCGCTTCAGCATCCAGCCCGTCTGCTCCCACAATGGCTAAAGAAGAATTGCCCTTTGGGAATGGCGGAGATGAATGGAAGCGGGCAAGGAAGCCCCACAATCGCTCCTGCTGGAGGAATAGGGCCACTGACACCTATACTCAAAGGTGATGACCTGGTCCTTTAGGGGCACTGTTATGCCATCAGGAACCAGGAGTCCCCCACACCTGCCTCCCCCACACGTGCCTCCCTCGTCTGGATTCAACCTCAATCTGTTAGCTGCCATCCATCCTCCAACCACCTCCAGAAAGGCACACAGGGAATCCACTGCCTTCACTGGTTCCAATTTAAAAAAGAGGAAGAGGTGGGAGAAGCCTCCCCATTGTCTTTTCCTTCACAAATCCTGTCTTAAGGGCACATTTAAGATATGAATCGGGTGTGAGGCTGTGACCTGGCACAGATACTAAGTATTTATCTTTACAAAAGACTGGCCAGGCTCCCCAGGCAATCCAATCAAGTGACCATTAAACAGGTAACCTGGCAGACAGGAGGTAAACAAATCACTCAGATTTCTACTGTAAACCAGTGTTTCCCAAACGTTTTTGGGCAACGGCACACCTGTTTACCGGAAAAAAATCTCGCGGCACACCACCATTAAAGCCCCGCCCCGTGACATCAGTGCGCAGCGTCACGCCGGGAGGGACGCACAAAAGTGAAAGTTTTTTCCCTCCCCCTTGCCGGGGTGGGAGGAGGCAGCAGAGCGAGGGACTGAGGGACGGCGGCAGCTGAGGCGGCGGCGGCTGTTGTGGTGGTGGCGGCGATAGCGGGCGGAGGAGGGGGCGGCGGCGGGGCTTGAGGAGCCGTCGCCGGGAGTTGCTGCTGCTGCTGTTGCTGCTGCTGCCCGGACATGCCGGCCTCCTCCTCCTCCGCTGTCTCGCGCTCCTCCCTTTTGCGCGCGCTGCCCCGCCGCTCGGCACCACCACCGCGGAGCCGCCCCGGCTCGACGCGGATCCTCGCCGCCGCCGCCTCTCGCCGCCCGACTCGCCCGCCTCCCTCCCACGGCACACCAGCCGATGTCTCACGGCACAGTAGTGTGCCGCGGAACACCGGTTGGGAAACACTGCTGTAAACCACCCTTTCTGTGATGTAGGTATGATGTATCTGGGGGGTGGTCTTGGGTTACACCTCTTCTGTGAGGTATGTATGATGTATGGAGGGATGGTCTTGAGCTCCGGGGCAGGGCATTTAAAATGTCTATATAAGGCCTTGTGTGCCATTGTTCTGGGTTCCACCTCCCTCCTGCGTGTGGTGAGTGAGGACCCTGTTGCAACAGATCAATAAAGATCAGGCTTACTAGCTGCTTTGCTTTAAACGCTTTAAACGCATCAAGATTCAATCCACCATCCCGATGGATTTCTGCCTGGGGCATGTGCTGTCCTTGATCGCCTCCTGCCTCCTAAGGGATTATGGATTATGAATTGGATCCCCCAATTCCAGAGGAGTCATTAGGCGTTGGAACCCAGGAAATCCGTCAAATGTTGACTTGGCGATATTTGACGTTTCTACAGTTTTCTATACAGTATTGGATAGTCGGAGGACACAGTCCGACTCATGGCATCCGCTTCTTGCTACAATTGTATAGGCTGCTTCTCTGAGCCTCTTGGCTGTTGTGCATGGAAGGTGCCTGTGCAAATGGTCATTGTCCTGGCCTTAGTCAGAGCCTGTGGTGGGGCCTTGGGGTTTTGGGTGAGTCGTATAACTGTCCCCCCCATCCTGGTCTGAAGAGCACCAATACCTAAAACACGGACGCACGGCTAGTGGCGTGGGGTGGGCGAGGGAGGGATTTAGCAATGTAAACATTGGGGGGGGTGAACCCCACTTAGTAATTGGATTGCCAGGATCAGCCCCTCCCCCGCTCTCCTGATCCGCAGATGGAAGAGGGGAGAGGAAAAACCTTCCTCCCCGCCCCCCTGTTCCTCCCCTCCCCTCCCGGCACATCCTTCCCTCACCCCGCCCCCAAAATCCGAAATCCCCTCCCCAATATGTTGCCCCTCCTCCTCGCCATCCGACCTCTGTTCCGGGAATGGGGGAGGAGAGCCTCCCTCCCAACCTGCTGTAAACATTGTGGGGTAGGGGACCCCAATTTGTATTTGGATTGCCAGGCTCAGCCCCTCACCCGCTCTCCTGATCTACAGGAGGAAGAGGGGAGAGGAAAAACCTTCCCGCCCCCGCTCAATTCTTTCCCTCCCCTCCTGGCACATCCTTTCCACACCCCGCCCCCACAACCCCAAATCCCCTCCCCAATATGTTGCTCCTCATCCTCGCCATCTGCTTTCTGTTCCGGGACTGGGGGGGGATGAGCCCCTCTCCCAAACTGCCTGCTTCTCCCGGAAGTGGCTCTTCTGCGCCGGATTGCTGCTCTGCGCCGTAGCTCTAGGGGCGCGCACTTTCGGAAAGGGGAGGAGGGGCGGCAGGGAAAGCCCCCCCACCCACGTGGATGTTGCAGTAAAGGAAAGTAGATTCGTGAGCGAGGACAAAGAGGTAAAGGGCCCCACGGGCAGGGCCTTGATCTCTGCACACCTATTGCGAAGGGGGCTTTCCCTGGCCGCTTAGGCGCCCTGGCCCCGTTTTCCCCCGACTTCCTCGACCCCCTTGCCCCGTTTCACCCGTACAGGCATCCCTGGGGCCCTGTGGGCTCCGAATGGAAAAGGCAGGCCATGAAAGGGTTAACGGCGGTGAGGGACGCCTGGATAGAGACCCCCATGTGGCTGGTGTTGGGGGGGCGTCCACTGGATGGAGAGGTGGGGGGCGCAGGGCGAGGGGTCAGCCCCGCCAAGGCGGCCTCTGGGTGCAGGGGAGACTCAGGGAAAGAGGTAGGGAGTCGAGGAAGTCGGGGGGTGCTTCCCTGGGGCGGGGAAGGGCAGCATTGGCGTGGGGGGGGGGAGAGAAAGGAAGACCAATCTGTAGGGAGAGGTCTTCATCGTGGCGGACGCGAGGATTCTCCGGAGGGGCCGCCTTGGCTTCTCCTTTCCACCTAGGAATAGGCCACCCCTTCAAGGCGACCAGAGGGGGATGTGTCGAAAGTGGGGGGGTCGACTCCCCCCACCCCTCCCTTCCTGCAAGCTCCATCCTCTTCCCACCCCATAAGCCCCTGCCCTGTCCAGACGCAGCGGTTCAAATCCCGAGAGAGGAAGAGGGGAGGGGAGAGCCCTTTTCAGAAGCCGTTCTCTGTTTCCACAATCCTACCCAGGAAGCAGCCAGAAACCTTTTCCTCTCTCTCAGGCTTCCATCTTTGTCTTTTCCACTGCCTGGTTCATTCAGGATGAGGACAATGTACACCTGTCATCAGAAACGGGTGCAGAGTCCATGGAATGGCTCTCAGGATTGATATAGAAGTTGCACCTCAAAAGCATTTCTGTTCCTCTTACTTTTTGTAGGCAGTGTCAGAGTGACTGACAAGCTGAGATTCTTCCCAGTCAAAGGACCCATTTTCATGATAGACAGTGTCTGTGGCTGGAGGCTCTACATACAAGGTGTGCCTATACAGGCCAAAAACTGCCAGTATTAGCACAGGTGAGGTATGTGACCTAGCCAAATTTACAGACTGTATGTGAATGAGAAGTTGTGGGTGGGATTACTGTTTACGGCATCCCTGTGATTTTCTCCACCCATGACATTTCGTGAGCTGATCTTGCAGTACGAATTCAAAAATAACTACAAAAGAATCACAATATAATAAGAATGATTGTAGTATTTCCACGCTGCCTATCTGGCTGGGTTTCACCAGCCACTCTGGGCAGCTTACAGTACATATAAAAGACAGTAAAACATCAGACATTCAAAACCTCCTGATACAGGGCTGCCTTCAGCTGTCTTCTAAATGTCAGATAGTTGCCCATTTCCTTGCCCTCTGCCTGCTTCCCTGTAACTTCGCTTCTCACGGGGGAGGTGGGGGTGTGAACCAGCAGAAGACCCTTGAAGGAGGACGTCAGTGTACAGACTGAGTGATGGGGGTGGAGACGTTCCTTCAGGTCTACAGAGCCGAGGCTGTTTAGGGCCTTAGGGTGCAGATCTTGCTCCTCCACAATGATCTCCAGAGCAAATACGACATACAATTAACAGAGTAGGAAAAAACGCTCAGAGACAGAAAAAAAATCCTGCAGC
This sequence comes from Podarcis bocagei, assembly GCF_964188305.1. Classification (NCBI taxonomy): domain Eukaryota; kingdom Metazoa; phylum Chordata; class Lepidosauria; order Squamata; family Lacertidae; genus Podarcis; species Podarcis bocagei. Next base: position 5,749,728 of record NC_138135.1, read on the forward strand.
AAATAAATTTGTGACTGAAGGCATAACAGGAATCTATGCCTGAAAAATGCAACCACGTCAATTTAAAGGTAAACACCAACATTGTGAATTGTGCTCAGAAATGTACTGGGAGTCAATGAAGATCTTTTCGGACTGGTGTTATGTTGTCTCAGCGGCTGCTCCCATTCTGTTGTCTAGCTGCCACATTCTGGATTAGTTGCAGTTTACGAGTCACCTTCAAAGATAGCCCCATGTAGAGCTTGGCAGTAGTCCAAGCGGGAGATCACCAAAGCATGCACCACTCTGGGGAGACAGTCTCCAGGCATGGAGGGCCTCAGCCGGCATACCAGATGGAACTGGCAGACAGCTGCCCTGGACACAGAATTGACCTGTGCCTACATGGACAGTTGTGAGTCCAAAATGACCCCCGGGTTGTGCACCTGGTCCTTTTGGGGCACAGTTACCCCAATCGGGTCTAGGGAGTCTCCCACATCTGCCTGCCCCCTTTTCCCCTGGGACAGTATTTCTCTCTTGTCAAGATTCAACCTCAATCTGTTAGCCGCAATCCATCCTCCAAGTTCCTCCAGACACTTACACAGGACTTTCACTGGTTCCAATTTAAAAGAGAGGAAGAGCTGGGTATCATCCACATACTGGGGAACACAAATCCCAAACCCCCTGATGATCTCTCCCAGCGTCTTCATATACCGTATTTTTCGCACCATAGGGCGCACCGGACCATAGGGCACACCCAGTTTTTAGGGGGGGGAATTCAAGAAAAAAAATCTTTTTCCCCCCCGCAGCCCCAAAGAGCAGTGTACAGGCTGCACACAACCTCTCCCTGCTGGAGGGGTTGCGTGCAGCTATGGATCAAGCCAAGGCAGCGAGCGGGATGGATCCCGCTCGCTGTTTTGGCTTCCCCTTTAGCCCCGTGCAGCCTCTCCTTGGCGGAGGGGCTGCACAGGGCTTTCCTGGCTTTACTGGGAGGTGGGGGGATTCCCTCACCTCTCCCCAAAGCCCGCAGAAGCCGTGCAAACCCTTTAAAGAGATCACGGCTTCTCCTGGCTTTCCTGGGAGGCGGGGGATTCCCCCGCCTCCCGCGAAACCGGCAGAAGCCGCGCGCCTTTTAAAAGGGCTGGACGGCTTCTCCTGGCTTTCCTGGGAGGCGGGGGGATTCCCCCGCCTCCCGCGAAACCGGCAGAAGCCGCGCGCCTTTTAAAAGGGCTGCACGGCTTCTCCTGGCTTTCCTGGGAGGCGGGGGATTCCCCCGCCTCCCGCAAAACCAGGCTCCCCCCCCCCCAGCCTTCTAACCAAGTCGGGGGACAGCGGCAAAGGCGCGCTGCGCCCCTGCCGCTGTCCCCCGAGTTTGCGGGGCTGGCGACGGGGAGGAGCAGGCTTCTCCCCCCGCCAGCCTTCTAGCCAAGTCGGGGGACAGCGGCAAAGGCGCGCTGCGCCCCTGCCGCTGTCCCCCGAGTTTGCGGGGCTGGCGACGGGGAGGAGCAGGCTTCTCCCCCCGCCAGCCTTCTAGCCAAGTCGGGGGACAGCGGCAAAGGCGCGCTGCGCCTCTCCCGCTGTCTCCCGAGTTTGCGGGGCTGGCGAGGGGGAGGAGCAGGCTCCCCCCCCGCCAGCCTTCTAACCAAGTCGGGGGACAGCGGGAAGGGCGCACTGCGCCTCTCCCGCTGTCCCCCGAGCTTGTGGGGCTGGCGGTGGGGCTCTCTTGAAGCCTGGAGAGCAAGAGGGGTCGGTGCGCACTGACCCCTCTCGCTCTCCAGGCTTCAGCGAAAGCCTGCATTTGCACCATAGGACGCACACACATTTCCCCTTCATTTTTGGAGGGGAAAAAGTGCGTCCTATAGGGCGAAAAATACGGTAGATATTAAAAAGCATGGGGAGAGGAAGGAGTGAGAGCCCAGGGTCAGAACACTCATCCCCCAAAACCACTTTCTGGACATGGCCCAGGAAGAAGGAGGGGAACCACTGCACAGCAGTGCCCGCAGCTCCCCTAGAGGGTTCAGAAGGATAACATGAATGAATTGGATTCCCCAATTCCAGAGGAGTCATTAGGCGTTGGAACCCAGGAAATCCGTCAAACCATTGACTTGGCGATTATTTGACGTTTCTACAGTTTTCTATACAGTATTGGATAGTCGGAGGACACAGTCCGACTCATGGCATCCGCTTCTTGGTACAATTGTATAGGCTGCTTCTCTGAGCCTCTTGGCTGTTGTGCATGGAAGGTGCCTGTGCAAATGGTCATTGTCCTGGCCTTAGTCAGAGGCTGTGGTGGGGACTTCGGGTTTTGGGGGAGTCGTATAACTGTCCCCCTTCCTGGTTTGAAGAGGACCAATACCTAAAGCACGGACGCATGGCTAGTGGCGTGGGGTGGGCGAGGGAGGGATTTAGCAATGTAAACATTGGGGGGGTGAACCCCACTTAGTAATTGGATTGCCAGGATCAGCCCCTCCCCCGCTCTCCTGATCTACAGGAGGAAGAGGGGAGAGGAAAAACCTTCCTCCCCGCCCCCACTCAATTCTCTCCCTCCCCTCCCCGCACATCCTCCTCTCACCCCGCCCCCACAACCCCAAATCCCCTCCCCAATATGTTGCTCCTCCTCCTCGCCACCCGACCTCTGTTCCGGGAATGGGGGGGGGGAATGAACCCTCCTCCCAAACTGCCTGCTTCTCCCGGAAGTGGCTCTTCTGCGCCAGATTGCTGCTTTGCGCCATAGCTCAAGGGGGGCGCGCTTTCGGAAAGGGGAGGAGGGGCGGCAGGGGAGGACACCCCCCCGTGGATGTTGCAGGAAAGGAAAGGAGAATTGGGAACGAGGACAAAGAGGTAAAGAAGTCGCGGGGGAGGGGAAAGAAGGACCCAGAGACCCCCGCCAGCTCCCCAAAGCGCCTTTCGCGGGCCCCATAGGCATGGGCTGGATCCCTGCACGCGTGCTGCGAAGGGGGCTTTGCTTGGCCCCTTAGGCGCCTTGGCAGTGGCGGACATGGGGCCCCCACCCAAGGGGTCCCCACGAAGGCCTCCTTGCCCCGTTTCCCCTGCACAGGCATCCCTGGGGCGATGTGAGATCTGCATGGAGAAAGGCGGGAGAAAGGGGCGCGAGGGACGCCTGGATAGAGACCCCCATGTGGCTGGTGTTGGGGGGGCGTCCTCTGGATGGAGAGATTGGGCGCGCAGGGCGAGGGGTGAGCCCCGCCAAGGCGGCCTCTGGGTGCAGGGGAGAATCAGGGAAAGAGGGAGGGGGTTGAGGAAGTCGAGGGGAGCATCCCTGGGGCGGGGAAGGGCAGCATTGGCGTGGGGGCGGGGAGAGAGAGATACAGGAAGACCAGTCCGTGAGGAGACTCTCCATCGTAGCGCCCGCGGGGAATCTCTGAAGGGGCCTCCTTTGTTTCTCCATCCAGCCCAGGAAGCAGCCAGAAACCTTTTCCTTTCTCTCAGGCTTCCATCTTTAAGTGTATTTTCCACTTCCTGGTTCATTGAGGATGAGGATAATGTACACCTGTCATCAGAAACAGGGGTGCAGAGTCCATGGAATAGCTCTCAGGATTGATACAGAAGTTGCACCTCAAAAGCATTTCTGTTCCTCTTATTCTTTGTAGGCAGTGTCAGAGTGACTGACAAGGTGAGATAAAACCCATCAGCATCCAATGATAGTGATTGCATGAATCTTCCCAGTCAAAGGACCCATTTTCATGATAGACAGTGCCTGTGGCTGGAGGCTCTACACACTGGGTTTGCCTGTGCAGGCCAAAGACTGCCAGTATTAGCACAGGTGAGCTGTGCGACCTTCCCAAATTTACAGACTGTATGCAAATGAGAGTTTGTGGGTGGGATTATCGTTTACGACAACCCTGTGATTTTCTCCACCCTTAACATTTCTTGAGCTGATATTGCAGTAAGAATTCCAAAATAACTACAAAAAATCACAATGTAATAAGAATGATTGCAGTATTTATATCCTGTCCATGTGGTTGGGTTTCCACAGCCACTCTGGGCAGCTTCCAGTACACATAAAAGATATTAAAACATCAAACATTAAAAACCTCCCCATACAGGTCTACCTTCTGCTATCTTCTAAATGTCAGATAGTTGTTCATTTCCTTGACCTCTGAAAGGAGGGTGTTCCACAGGGTGGGTGCCACCACCCAGAAGGCCCTCTGCCTGGTTCCCTGTACCCTCACTTCTTGCAGGGAGGGAACCAGCAGAAGACCCTCAGAGGAGGACCACAGTGTTCAGACTGAAGGATGGGGGGTGGAGAGGCTCCTTCAGGTCTACTGGGCCGAGGCAGTTTAGGGATTTAGGTCAGGATTCAACCTCAATCTTTAAGACGCCATCCATCCTCAAACCACCTACAGGCACCAACACAGGGCATTCATTACCCTCACTGGTTCCAGTTTAAAAGATAGGAAGAGCTGGGTATCATCCACATGCTTGTGAACACCATCCAAAAACTCCTGATGATCTCCCCCAGTGGCACCATATAGATATTAAAAAGCATGGGGGAGAGGACAAAGCCCTAAGGCACCCCACAAGTGAGCACCCAGGTGTCAGAACACTCATCCCCCAACACCACTTTCTGAACATGGCCCAGGAGGAAGGAGGGGAACCACTGCATAGCAGGGCCCCCAGCTCCCCTACAGGGTCCAGAAGGATATCATGGTCAAGGGTCTCCAAAGCCGCTGAGAGATCCAGGAGAACCAGGAAAGAGCTTCCCCCTCAGACTCTAGCCCATCAGAGATAATCAAACAGCACAACCAGGGCAGTTTCTGTCGTATGATGAGGCCTGAATCCCGATTGGAAGGATAATGGTGGCAGAAGCTTTCCTGGTCCTGCACCTCCAAAAGCTCCAGACACAATACTTTCATTAGCTTTGAAAGGGCCACCGGATACTTGGTGACCTTTTCTTCAAAAGACAAATATTTCAAATGCTTTTACAGTGACGTGCGCTGTGGGTTAAACCACAGAGCCTAGGACTTAGAATCATAGAATCATAGAATCATAGAGTTGGAAGAGACCACAAGGGCCATCGAGTCCAACCCCCTGCCAAGCAGGAAACACCATCAGAGCACTCCTGACATATGGTTGTCAAGCCTCTGCTTAAAGACCTCCAAAGTAGGAGACTCCACCACACTCCTTGGCAGCAAATTCCACTGTCGAACAGCTCTTACTGTCAGGAAGTTCCAACCGATCAGAAGGTTGGCAGTTCGAATCCCTGCAATGGGGTGAGCTCCCGTTGCTCGGTCCCTGCTCCTGCCCACCTAGCAGTTTGAAAGCATGTCAAAGTGCAAGTAGATAAATAGGTACCGCTCCAGCGGGAAGGTAAACGGCGTTTCTGTGCGCTGCTCTGGTTCACCAGAAGAGGCTTAGTCATGCTGGCCACATGACCCGGAAGCTGTATGCCGGCTCCCTCGGCCAATAAAGCGAGATGAGCGCCGCAACCCCAGAGTCGGCCATGACTGGACCTAATGGTCAGGGGCCCCTTTACCTTTTTATGATGTAAATAGTGCTTCGTTTTCCTTGTTCCACATTGGAGAGAGTTTGATACACAAGTCTGAGTTCATCCCTCCCCCTGAAACTGCTGTGTTAGCAGCACTGCCTGGACAGTGTGTTCGGGGGTCCTGGGCTGCCTAGACAACAAGACCCCCTTCTCAGCCTGGCTTATATAGTCCCAAGGAAAGCAGAGCAGTACGTTTGGCACCAGCTTGGCTGCAGGAGTGGCTGGAAGGAGGTGTGCAGGACACCATCCAACCCTCTTAGAGACTCCACTCTGGATTTGTGTGAGTTTTTCTTTTCCTGAAGATAACTCACGAGGCAGCAAAGGGTTAGGGCCAGAGTTTTCTTTCTCCATGGGCTTCCTTCCCAGGTTGATGAACCCCATCTGCCCTTCACTTTCCTCTGCAGCATGGGCAGAATCTGCCTTTTTGACTGTGGGATTCACTGTTGTTCTCCTCCTCTCCATCCACCAGGGCCTGCCTTCATCTGCAGCAGAATTCCCCAGCCCACCAAGGATTTGAGGCCCATCAGGTATCCTCACCTGGTTTAGCCGGCCGGTTGAAGGCGTACCTGAGTTTGTGGTCCCTGTTGCATGCTGACAGTTTCTGGAAGCCACAGGTGAGAGCTGAGTGCAGGGTGGGGACCAATGGTGGAAAAATTACCCCATAAGGTGCATGACATTTCCCCCACCAAAGGTACTACCGCTCCCCTAACACCCCATGACATTGTATGATTATGATATTTAAGACAGAAGAGGAATAAATTCATGTCCACAGAAATAGCACAACTTCAGGCCATAAATAAATCAATAGTACATTTTCAAGGTACTACACTTTCCACCAAGTACAGTTTATCTATTTGCCTTGAATACCCTGTTTTTCAGTGCCGTTAAAGTGTCATTTTAGGATAGTTCTGCATCAGAAGACGGGCACGAGATCAGACAGCACATCATTTTTAAAAATATCATGCTGCTTTATTAACATTGATTGAGGATTTTGAAAGTTGTTCATTAATTACTATCATTTGATGACATTGCCGCTGTTACGATATAGAAGCAATGCAGCTGCAAACTGCTAGCTTGAAAGCAAAACATAATGGGAATGTTGGGACTGTCCGTGGGAAACAGAAGGACAGTCAGTTCACAGTGCGAAGCACCGGAATTAGCTCAGAGTGTAATATGAGCTCTTCCGTTTGTTCCGGTCCAGGAAGTGCAGGAAGTGTTTGTAACTAGACTGTTGGAGCTTGAAGAGAGCAGTCATGTTTTTGTAATGCTGCAAAGACAGAAATAAAAGCATGTAAATACATTTCTGTCTATCTCTTTCCCCTGCCGGGGGGGCAGGAAAGAGGGGGTGTGTTCTTCCCACATTTGAGAAGAATCGCCTATCGAGACCTAGCCTGGATCTTGCTGGGGAATGCAGCCAGGGAGGACAACAGGGAATCAAGCCTGGTGCCTGGGAGAGTTGCCGGTTTCTCCTGTTAAAGGCTTGATTTCCGACATCAACTTCACTTCCTAAAAATTGGGAACATGGGTAGGAGGTGGGGGAATGTAGGAGACATTGAAATAGGAGAAGGTGCTAATGGCGGCTGATGTGTTCTCTTTCCCTTTGTTCTCTTCCTTGAAACCCAAACAGGATTTCCTTTGCTCCCACTCTGAAGAAGGTGATGGAGTAGAGAGTCAGAATTCCAAAAGATGGGGCACCTTTAATTTCATTAGGAATACAAGAAGAAGAGTTTGGATTTGATATCCCGCTTTATCAATACCCCAAGGAGTCTCAAAGCGGCCAGCATTCTCCTTTCTTTTCCTCCCCCACAATAAACACTATGTGAGGTGAGTGGGGTTGATAGACTTCCTTGAAAGAAGTGTGACTAGCCCAAGGTCACCCAGCAGCTGCATGTGGAGGAGTGGAGATGCGAACCCGGTTCACCAGATTACAAGTCCAACGCTCTTAACCACTACACCACACTGGATCTCATAGAAATTAAAACGTGGGAAATGTGGGATATACTTCATTGAATGAGCACATATAGTTCACATCAATGACCTCCAACAGGGGATAAACCATTTAAAGCTATGGGGAGTGGAAAAAGTTTCACTGATAGTGGAAAACTTGGAACACATCAATGGACTCACATGGGCAAAAAACGATTTAAATGCAAGGAGTGTGGGAAGAACTTCAGTCAGAATGGACACCTTAATATACATCAACGGACTCACACAGGGGAGAAACCATTTAAATGCATGGAGTGTGGAAAGAGCTTCAGTCAGAATGGAAACCTTAAATTACACCAACGGACTCACACTGGTGAAAAACCATTTAAATGCATGGAGTGTGGGAAGAGCTTCAGTAAGAGTGAACACCTTAGAACACATCAACGGACTCACACAGGGGAGAAACCATTTAAATGTATGGAGTGTGGGATGAGCTTCAGTACGAGTGGACACCTTAGAACACATCAATGGACTCACACAGGAGAGAAACCATTTAAATGCCTGGAGTGCGGAAAGAGCTTCAGTCAGAATGCAAACCTTAAATTACACCAATGGACTCACACCGGTGAAAAACCATTTAAATGCATGGTGTGTGGGAAGTGCTTCAGTAAGAGTGGAAACCTCAATATACATCAACGGACTCACACAGGGGAGAAACCATTTAAATGCCTGGAGTGCGGAAAGAGCTTCAGTCAGAATGGAAAACTTAGAAGACATCAACGGACTCACACAGGAGAAAAACCATTTAAATGCAAGGAGTGTGGGAAGAACTTCAGTCGGAATGGACACCTTAATATACATCAACGGACTCACACAGGGGAGAAACCATATGAATGTATGGAGTGTGGGAAGAGCTTCAGTAAGAGTGGAAACCTTAGAATACACCAACGGACTCACACAGGGAAGAAAACATTTAAATGCATGGAGTGTGGAAAGAGCTTCAGTCAGAATGCAAACCTTAAATTACACCAACGGACTCACACCGGTGAAAAACCATTTAAATGCATGGAATGTGGGAAGAGCTTCAGGAAGAATGGACACCTTAGAACACATCAACAGACTCACACAGGGGAGAAACCATTTAAATGCTTGGAGTGTGGGAGGAGCTTCAGTAAGAGTGGACACCTTAGAACACATCAACGGACTCACACAGGGGAGAAACCATTTAAATGCATGGAGTGCGGAAGGAGCTTCAGTCAGAATGGAAACCTTAAATTACACCAACGGACTCACACTGGTGAAAAACCATTTAAATGCATGGAGTGTGGGAAGAGCTTCAGTAAGAGTGGACACCTCAATATACATCACCGGACTCACACAGCGCAGAAACCATTTAAATGCATGGAGTGCGGAAAGAGCTTTAGTTTGAATGCAACCCTTAGAAGACATCAACAGACTCACACCGGGGAGAAACCTTTTAAATGCATGGAGTGTGGAAAGAGCTTCAGGCAGAATGGACACCTTAGAAAACATTAGCAGACACACAGGGGAGAAACTGTTTAAATGTATAGCGTGTGGTAGGTGCTGCAGTCAGAGCGGAACCCTTGATTTTCGTCAACAAAGTCACACAAAAGACAAACCATATAAATGTCAGGAAAGTAGGTAGAGGTTCAGTCCTAGTGGAAGTCCTACATCCACAGACTCATGGACAGGAAGAGCTTTAATAGTTGAAACCCTACAAACCAGCAACAACTCAAAGAGGAGCAGCAGTTTAAATGGAAAGATTGCAGAAAGTGCTTTACTTATAACAGAGTGTTTATGAAACATGTTTGGACTCTCAGAGGCGAGAACTCATTTAGATGTATGGAGTGTGGAGTGTCTTCCTCTCAGAGTCCACTCTTTTCTTCACAGCAATGAACTCAGCAGGAAATCAGTCTTAAATACATGGCGTGTATGTGAACTTTTATTTTACACCATGAAGGAAGGAATTTCAAAGGGGAGAGACTTGACTCAAGGCAGCCAACACCCCTGCAGCTCCAGCGAGACCTACCCAGTTGGCATGCCAACCTTGATGGTCCTAGACAGAAGATCATTGCACTCAGAAAGGACCTGCATATGGGAGTGGATTCAGCATGGACTGAAACAAAGGACAGTGATCAGCTCTTCAGCTGCAAACTCCCCTTTGTCTTCTGGAAAGTACTCATGGGGGGGGGGGAACCAGCCAAGTGACAAGACACTCAGGTTACCACCACAACTCCTCCCTCAACCCCTCCTTTTTGTGATGTGTCAATGATGTAGTCGTGATGTAATTATGATGTAGTCTTAGGGATGTAGCATGGGGGATTAGTAGCTAATAAAAGTTGGGGTCTCCTTTTGTTCAGGGCTTCCATCTTCTTCCACCTGGTGGCAGGTGGGAGTCCTATCACAACAGTCTTCAATAAAGACCAAGCCTACTGGCTGCTGTTTTGCTCTGGTATTCCTGGCTGGTGTCCTTGATTTTTGTCCAGCGAGGCCCTCAGATTTCGCCATTAACAACACACACACACAGCTGGCCCTCCAGCCACAGCTGCCTTGGCTGAGCTGGAAACACAAGTCTCAATGCAAAGCACACAAAAAGAAAGATCTCCCACCCACCCCAAAAATGTGCAGTTTAACTGCTAGCAAAACACACAGAGCAGCCTGCCCCTTTGCCTGTGTTTTGGAAAAATCTGGGTGCGAGGCTGCTCAGTCACCCAGCTCGTCGGACAGAGCCCGCGGGTCCCTGCGGAATAAAGGAAGGAGTCCAGCCACCAACCGGTGTAGACCAAAGTTTATTGCGCAACAGGTTCAAAGAGGAATTTTGAACCCCGAGGTTGGGGTGTCAATGACTTTTAAAAGTTTCTACCTTATCCCAGCCCCTTCATGGATCACTGCCTTGCCGTGGCAAAGGGGCTTGAATAACTCGGAGAAGCTATGAACTATGCTGTGCAGGGTCACCCAAGATGGACAGGTCAGAGTGGAGAGTTTTGACCAAACATGATCCACCTGGAACAGGAACTGGCAAGCCATTCCAGTATCCCTGCCAAGAAAACTCCATGGACAAAGAAAACAGGCATATAAAAGTTATGACGCTGGAAGATGAGCCCCTCAGGTTGGAAGGCGTCCAACATGCTACTGAGGAAGAGTGGAGGACAAGTACAAGTAGATTCAGAGCTGATGAAGCGGCTGGGCCAAAGCCGAAAGGACGCTCAGTTGCGGATATGCCTGGAAGCGAAAGGAAAGTCCAATAAGATCTTAAGTCCAAAAAAAATTTGGCATAGAAACCTGGAATGTAAGAAACACGAACCTTGGTAAGTTGGATGTGGTCAAAAATGAGATGGCAAGAATAAATATTGACATCCTGGGCATCAGTAAACTAAAATGGACAGGAATGGGCGAATTCAGCTCGGATGACCATCATATCTACTACTGTGGGCAAGAATCCCATAAAAGAAATGGAGTGGCCTTCATAGTCAACAAAAGAGTGGCAAAAGCTGTACTGGGATGCAATCTCAAAAATGATAGAATGATCTTGATACGAATCCAAGGCAGACCTTTTAACATCACAGTACTCCAAGTTTATGCACCAACTATTGGTGCTGAAGAAACTGAAACTGACCAATTCTATGAAGACTTACAACACCTTATAGAAATGACACCAAAGAAGGATGTTCTTCACATTATAGGGGATTGGAATGCTAAAGTAGGGAGTCAAGAGATAAAAGGAACAACTGGCAAGTTTGGCCTTGGAGTTCAAGACGAAGCAGGGCAAAGGCTAATAGAGTTCTGCCAAGAGAACAAGCTGGTCATCACAAACACTCTTTTCCAACGACACAAGAGACGACTATACACATGGACATCACCATATGGGCAGCATCGAAATCAGATTGATTATATTCTCTGCAGCCAAAGATGGAGAAGCTCTATACAGTCAGCAAAAACAAGATCTGGAGCTGACTGTGGCTCAGATCATCAGCTTCTTATAGCAAAATTCAAGCTTAAACTGAAGAAAGTAGGAAAAACTACTGGGCCGGTAAGATACAATCTAAATCAAATCCCTTATGAATACACAGTGGAAGTGAGGAACAGGTTTAAGGACTTAGATTTGGTGGACAGAGTGCCTGGATGGAGGCTCATAACATTAAACAGGAGGCAGCAACGAAAACCATCCCAATGAAAAGGAAATGCAAGAAAGCAAAGTGGCTGTCCAACGAGGGGAGAGAAGGCAAGGAAAATGTGAGGGAGATAGTGAAAGATACAAGAAATTGAATGCAGATTTCCAAAAAATAGCAAGGAGAGACAGCAATGCAAAGAAATAGAGGAAAACAATAGAATGGGAAGAACCAGAGATCAGTTCAAGAAAATTGGAGATATGAAAGGAACATTTCGTACAAAGATTACCATAATAAAGGACAAAAGTGGTAAGGACCTAACAGAAGCAGAAGACATCAAGAAGAGGTGGCAAGAATACACAGAGGAATTATACCAGAAAGATATGGATGTCTCGTACACCCCAGGTAGTGTGGTTGCTGACCTTGAGCCAGACATCCTGGAGAGTGAAGTCAAATGGGCCTTAGAAAGCACTGCTAATAACAAGGCCAGTGGAAGTGATGATATTCCAGCTGAACTATTTAAAATTTTAAAAGATGATGCTGTTAAGGTGCTACACTCAATATGCCAGGAAATTTGGAAAACTCAGCAATGGCCAGAGGATTGGAGAAGATCAGTCTACATCCCAATCCCAGAGAAGGGCAGTGCCAAAGAATGCTCCAACTACCGCACAATTGCACTCATCTCACACGCTAGCAAGGTTATGCTTAAAATTCTACAAGGCAGGCTTAAGCAGTATGTGGACCGAGAACTCCCAGAAGTGCAAGCTGGATTTCAAAGGGACAGAGGAACCAAACACCAAATTGCAAACATGCGCTGGATTACAGAGAAAGCTAGAGAGTTCCAGAAAGACATCTACTTCTGCTTCATTGACTATGCAAAATCCTTAGATTTATCAACAACTTGGATGATGGACTCAAGGGCATCCTGATCAAATTTGCAGATGACACCAAACTGGGAGGGGTGGCTAACACCCCAGAGGACAGGATCACACTTCAAAACGACCTTGACAGATTAGAGAACTGGGCCAAAACAAACAAGATGAATTTTAACAGGGAGAAATGTAAAGTATTGCACTTGGGCAAAAAAAATGAGAGGCACAAATACAAGATGGGTGACACCTGGCTTGAGAGCAGTACATGTGAAAAGGATCTAGGAGTCTTGGTTGACCACAAACTTGACATGAGCCAACAGTGTGACGCGGCAGCTAAAAAAGCCAATGCAATTCTGGGCCTCATCAATAGGAGTATAGCATCTAGATCAAGGGAAGTAATAGTGCCACTGTATTCTGCTCTGGTCAGACCTCACCTAGAGTATTGTGTCCAGTTCTGGGCACCACAGTTCAAGAAGGACACTGACAAACTGGAACGTGTCCAGAGGAGGGCAACCAAAATGGTCAAAGGCCTGGAAACGATGCCTTATGAGGAACGGCTAAGGGAGCTGGGCATGTTTAGCCTGGGGAAGAGGAGGTTAAGGGGTGATATGATAGCCATGTTCAAATATATAAAAGGATGTCACATAGAGGAGGGAGAAAGGTTGTTTTCTGCTGCTCCAGAGAAGCGGACATGGAGCAATGGATCCAAACTACAAGAAAGAAGATTCCACCTAAACATTAGGAAGAACTTCCTGACAGTAAGAGCTGTTTGACAGTGGAATTTGCTGCCAAGGAGTGTGGTGGAGTCTCCTACTTTGGAGGTCTTTAAGCAGAGGCTTGACAACCATATGTCAGGAGTGCTCTGATGGTGTTTCCTGCTTGGCGGGGGGTTGGACTCGATGGCCCTTGTGGTCTCTTCCAACTCTATGATTCTATGATTCTATGATTCATTCCTTCTGCTGGTGCAACTTTCTCATCATTTCTACATAGCAGCATTTATAAACCAGTGCCAGAGAAACTGGGTGAAAGGAAGGTGAGAGGGAAGAGATATGAATATGTATGTGTGTTTATGTATACATACATACACCTACACAATTACAGGTTTGAAGCCAACTTAAAATAAAAAGAGCTGGTAAGCAAAGGAATCTGTGGTGCTTTCCATGGGATCCGGGGACATGTCAGCTAATACTCTTCCCTTTCTTCTTCATTTGCTTGTCTCTGCAGCAAATCTCGAGGGGGAAGGGCAGGGATTGCATAGGCACGAGAGAACGGGGGAAATCCCGCATTCAGGATTTTGGTGCCTAAGAGCCCCCCCTCCCTCTGCAATTGCTCTTGTGCCCCCCCCCCGCATCTCCTGCTGGCTACCTCTGGACCCCCTCCTCGTCCCTGACGTAATTCACCCCTTCCTCCCTGACAGGGAGGGCGGGCCCATTTTGTGGTTCACCTCAGGTGCTCTCCCTCAACTCGGTGGCCACTCAGAAGCAAGGCACGGAAAAGGATCCCGAAGCGCCACCGCCACCCCTCACACACACACACCCCGCCCCGCCATTTCCCTCGAGCGCGCGCTCTCTCTCTCCCTCGCCTCAGGTGCCTCGCGTGCGGGGCTGAGGAGAGCGTGGCCTGGGAGAGCATTCCCCCTCGCTGCCGCCGCCGCCCGTCCTACCCCGGGGGAAGCTATGAGCCATGAAGCCGCCTGGCAGAACCTCCCTCCGGCGGCAGCAGCAGCAGCAGCAGCCCTTCTCCGGCCGCTGCCGCCTCCTCCTCCATCCCAGCCGCCGCCGCCTCTCGAGCTCCGCCGCCGCCGCCGCCTTGCTTTGCCCGGCTCGGCTGCCCAGCTCCATCGCCCTCCTCTTTCTGGCGCTTCTGCTTTTCTGCTCAGGGTCCCCGAGGATCTGCGGAGCCACGGCAAAGGTGTAAAAGAGCCGCATGTGGCTCCGGAGCCACGGGTTGCCGACCCCTGCCATAAGGGAATAAGAGATCTCAATGCAAAGCACACAAAAAGAAAGCTGCCCCCCCCCCAAATGTGCAATTTAACTTCTAACAAAACACACTGAGCAGCCTCCCCTTTCCCTGAGACACACTCAGAGCTGGGAGGCAGCTGCTCCCTGCTTGAGGCACCCACAGCTGGCCGAGACACTGACAAAAAGGAAATATATATAATATATAATATCACAGACACTGCTTTGGTCACCCTGTATGATGACTTCTGTCGAGAGAGAGAGACAAGGGAAACATGTCCCTGTTAATTCTCTTTGACTTCTCAGCGGCTTTTGATACCATTGACCCGTGAAATCCTTCTGAAGCGACTCTCCAAACTAGGGTTGGGATAGGATGGGGTTGGGGGAGAGCCATGCCTGCCACATGGACCTTCTTGGGGGAAAGGTAGGATCTGAATGTCACAATAAACAACTATTTCAAGAATACAGAGGACATGATTGCAGAATTGCATGCATAGAAGAAGGTTCATTGTCACTACGGAGGAAGACGGGAGCTGGCCAGAGGGGGGGGGGCAGACAGCTTGCAAAGGTTAGCATTTCCATGATGTGGTCTGGGAAAGGGGGTTCCAAAGTTGGCCCCATCACTTTGCAAAGCACAAGGAAAGCTTCGTTTACTCGGCTAACCAGTCCACAAAAGCATCTCTTTGCAGAAAAGGGAGACAGGTTTCATATCTCATGGGGCAAATTTCCCAGTTGGGGGGGTGTACTGTTGCTCACACCCTCAAGCTCTGGATTTGGCTAGGTCTTAGTGGACTCAAGAGTCCAAACTGGATTTACTTGGGGAAGCGCCTCTTGTTTTTTCTGCTCCAGGCCAATAGAGGAGGGGAGGGAATAGATTTCCTGCAGGTGGACAGAGTAGTTATGAAAGCGGGCTGGCCTTGGACCTGTTGGGAAGCTGGAGGTCTTTGGGTGTTCCTCTCAGGCCCAGGGTTTCAGGCCTAATAGGTGGCCTTGTATTTGCAAAGGTATGGCAAGGTAGTTGTACAGGAACGCTGGATCCATTTCTGGGAACCTGCAGGGCAGAAGGTTGAAAGTGAATGTTAGGGAGTGTCCAGAAACTGAGAGAGAATGTAGACTTCCTTTTGAGTAAATCAAGTATTTCCTTCCCTGTTTTGGAGAGGGAGACAATTCTGAGGAAAAGCAACGAAGAGATTTGATAAATACGTAAGCAGAAGTATTTTGAACAAGCCTTTTTGCTTTTGCCAGTAGGGTGTGTGTGTGTGTGTGTGTGTGTGTGTGTGTGTGTGTGTGTCTGTCTGTCTGTCTGTCTGTCTGTCTGTGTCATACAGAACCCTTGGTTTATGAGATCTTTGTGATGGTTGAGATGTTTTCTAGCATTTCCCACGCCTGCATGAATGAAACTTCACTGAAGCCACCCATCAAAAAGCTGAATTCTGCATTTAAATTAAGTTCCACCTTTGCAATGGGGCAGACTTCCCTGGGCCCTATTCTGAGCCAAAGAACCACTCTAGACTTTGCCCACCGACCCCAATGGAGGTAACAGTTCAAAAACAAAAATGCAGCCCAGGTGATACGAAGTGCCAAGTATAAAGAGGAAACTAGTGGGGTTCTCTCTCTGGGGCCCCATCTCTCCCCGTTCTCAGTTTCCTTGCCAAGTCCTTTCTGCACAGGAATAAGTAAGTCTGTCCTTTTCATTTTTTGCCAGTTTCCCATTCTTGAGTTCTCTATATTTCCACATCAGTTTGTGATTCTTGATGGGTTTGATTATTTAGCTCCTGAACATTCATCCGCATTTTAAGGCCACATGACCCGGAAGCTGTACGCCGGCTCCCTCAGCCAGTAAAGCAAGAAGAGTGCCGCAACCCCAGAATCGTCCATGACTGGACCTAACTGTCAGGGGTCCCTTTACCTTTATTATCAACCAGTCAACACACTTTTGCAGGGCAATTTCCCCATATACAACAGACCTTTGCATGATACTTTTGCAGATGTTAGCATTTTAAAGCACAGTGGTCTAAACCACAGAGCCTTGGGCTTGCCGATTGGAAGGTCAGCGGTTTGAATCCCTGCGATGGAGTGAGCTCCCGTTGCTCGGTCCCTGCTCCTGGCCACCTAGCAGTTTGAAAGCACATCAAGTGCAAGTAGATAAATAGGTACCGCTCTGGCGGGAAGGTAAACAGCGTTTCCATGCGCTGCTCTGGTTCACCAGAAGCGGCTTAGTCATGCTGGCCACATGACCCGGAAAAACTGTCTGTGGACAAACGCCGGCTCCCTTGGCCAGTAAAGCGAGATGAGCACCGCAACCTCAGAGTCGTTCACGACTGGACTTAACTGTCAGGGGTCTTTTACCTTTACCTTTACCCAAGTATATGTGTTTTTGCACACACTTGAATGGAGAACTGCACTGCAACATCCAGAGTGTATGAGGATGGCTTTGTTTTAGCTCCCCTCTATTCCTTGAATGGAATGGGGTTTCCTTCCCCAGTCTCTGTTCCTGCATACCTGAATAAGAAACGGAGACACATTTGTATGAAGAGATTGAGTGGCTGATGCTCCGGCCGTCCCAGAGGGGTTGAGAGAATTCAGATCCATCGCTCCATTCCCAGATCATATTCTGGAGAGAGAGAAGGAGAAAGGTAGGTCTTGTGATAAAAGGGGAATGCAAGCCCATTGCTCCCCACATCCCCAGAGAGGACACAGCTGGGGAATCAGCGCAACTGACAAGGCCAAGGGGTTGGTTTGAGTCTCCAGCGGCTGGAGCCATAAAGATGAAAGGGGACTGGCAATTAGTACGGTGTTGGGCAGAATCTGTGGCATTATATATATTATTTTTTTAAAAAAAGATATTTATTGGATTTGGATTTGATATCCCGCCTTTCACTCCCTTTAAGGAGTCTCAAAGCGGCTAACATTCTCCTTTCCCTTCCTCCCCCACAACAAACACTCTGTGAGGTGAGTGGGGCTGAGAGACTTCAGAGAAGTGTGACTGGCCCAAGGTCACCCAGCAGCTGCACGTGGAGGAGCAGGGAAGCGAACCCGGTTCACCAGATTACGAGTCTACCACTCTTAACCACTACACCACACTGGCTCTCTTATTGAAATTTTACAGACAATAAAAGGTTACAAAATTAAAAAT
Source organism: Podarcis bocagei (assembly GCF_964188305.1). Classification (NCBI taxonomy): domain Eukaryota; kingdom Metazoa; phylum Chordata; class Lepidosauria; order Squamata; family Lacertidae; genus Podarcis; species Podarcis bocagei. Next base: position 5,767,232 of record NC_138135.1, read on the forward strand.
AAGAAAAAAGAATAACAATAATAAAAGAAAAAGAGATACAAAGATACAAAGACAAAATACATAAAAAGTAAAAAAGAATTAAAAAAAAGAAATCAATATTTTCATGTCTTATATTTCGTTCACTTGTTTCCTGGCCTCCTCACACACCCCTTTTTTGTATTCCAGTTCACGTGGTTAATTAAGCAAATCCTCACCCTCTATCATTTATCTTTACTCAATATCTTAACCTATTATAACTATATTTTCAACCATTGTCAATCCGTATTTACATATTCTTATTAATCTTTTTACCAATACCGCTTATTTTCAATCCAACATCCCTTTAACATTCATTAATTTTACAGTATTTCTGCAAGTAGTCTTTAAATTTCTTCCAGTCTTCTTCCACCACCTCTTCACCCTGATCTCGGATTCTGCCAGTCATTTCTGCCAGTTCCATGTAGTCCATCAGAATCTGTGGCATTATAGAATCTGTGCCATTATCTGTGCAATGAGAGTTGGGAAGGAGGAAAGACAATGAGGATCCGGAGCTGGAGTTCCAGAACCTCCCACAGAGCCACTCCAAGAAATAATCCCATCTCCAAATGAGGACTTCAAGGTTCAACGTTTGGGGAAGTGAAGGAATGGGTTTCCCAAACCCAAAACTGACTGTGCAGGCAGTTTGAAACTGCACCAAAATCCCTATTTTTCCTTAGCTAAAATGCTTTAACTTGAACTCTTGAGCCAAAAACCCGGCTGTATAAACAAGTGCTCAGAGCCCTCTCCTTTATCAGTTTGTGATGGCAAGGATGGTCTTGACTGTACCAGTAGAACAGGGAAGACACGTCTGTGCCTTATCTTATATCCTGACCACAAAGATGCACAGACCTAGTCTGGGAACAGCGCCAGAGGGTGTTCTTGGAGATGGTGACCTCTTGCTCCAAGATAAGAGTAGGAAGAGGAAGATCCTTTTATGGTCAGAAGTATAGGAAGGAAATCCCTTTTATGGTTAAGAGTGCCAGAGCAGGAACATCTGTGATGTCAACCTGCGTATACAAGCTGACGTGGCTGGATTCCTGGGGAAGGGGGGAGAGGGTGCCTGGAGGAGATATATACTGCATGAAACTTCTCATTTCTTTGGGCTTGCTGTGGACACACCACGCAGGTGCCTTTCTGCGGTTCCGGAGAGCGGAAATAAAGAACCTTTTCTCTGAACCAACCCTCGGTGTCATTTGACTTCCTTCCTCCTGTCCGGGAGCAACGCAGACCCAATCGGTGAACCCCAATAAGGTTACAGAAGAAAGTGGTTTCAGAGTGAAGTGAGAGCCGGTGAGCTACATCTGAAGGACCTCAAGGGAGCTGAGGAGCTCGTACAGTCAGCATCTTCAGAGAGTCCTAAAGGCACCTACCATGTGGTAGCTACTACCGTCAGCTACCAGGCCGATCCAGACGTTGCTGGAGCCATATTGTCGCAGGTAACTGTAAACCACATTTGCTTCCCTTGCAGAAAGAATGGAGGCCAGCTGGGACCCATGTCTCCTTTGGCAGCTGACCTGCAGGGAGAAGAAAGGGGAAAACCAGTGAGATGCTGCCCAGAGCCAGGATTCCCAAGGAGTCGGCCCTTGCTCTTCTCTCTCTCTCTCTCTCTCTCTCTCTCTCTCTCTCTCTCTCTCTCTCTCTCTCACACACACACACACACACACACACAACTCTTTTTTTATTATTATTGCAAAGTAAATACATCAATACCAAACTATACATAAAGAATAATATAAAGGGGGGAAATAAAGAAGAAAAAGAAAAGAAGACAGTAAAAGAATAAAGAAAAGTCTAATATTTCAATACAATAAACACTATTTTACAAAATAAAAGTAGTAATAGACTCTCATCAATCTCACAACACTTCCTTTCACATTTCATATTTTATCTGTATTTCAGTATTATTTTCATCTTAACATATAGATATGCATATATGTATGTTTCCCCTTTTACATTCACGAGGTCATTCTTTGTTGTTGTTTAGTCGTTTAGTCATTTCTGACTCTTCGTGACCCCTTGGACCAGAGCACGCCAGGCACTCCTGTCTTGCACTGCCTCCCCCAGTTTGGTCAAACTCATGTTCGTAGCTTCGAGAACACTGCCCAACAATCTCGTCCTCTGTCGTCCCCTTCTCCTTGTGCCTTCCATCTTTCCCAACATCAGGGTCTTTCCCAGGGAGTCTTCTCTTCTCATGAGGTGGCCAAAGTCTTGGAGGCTCAGCTTCAGGATCTGTCCTTCCAGTGAACATTCAGGGCTGATTTCCTTCAGAATGGATAGGTTTCATCTTCTTGCAGTCCATGGGACTCTCAAGAGTCTCCTCCAACACCAGAATTCAAAAGCATCAGTTCTTCGGCGATCAGCCTTCTTTATGGTCCAGCTCTTACTTCCATACATCACTCCTGTGAAAACCATAGCTTTAACTATACCGACCTTTGTTGGCAAGGTGATGTCTCGGTCATTCTAGGCACAGCCAAATTTTTACATTAGAACCTTGTCTTTCTAAATAATCATTCAAGCACTTCCATTCCTACTTGACTATATTTCTTGGCTTTATTATATCCATCAATTTGGCCTGTTCCAAATATTGGAAGAGACTCAGTGCTTTTCCCAGTTAGGAACAATCATTTCCTTTATTTATTCATCCAGGCAAAAGTGGTAACTCATACCTTCTATTAATTTACAATATACAGAAGTGCTGTAGAAATGCCTCTTTAAAATAAACATGCAGCAAAGTCTTAAAGCATAAAGCAAGGATGTTTTTTATTTCCACAGGGGGGACCAAATAAATCCCCCCTCAGGGAGGAGATTCCACAGATGGGGAGCCAATACCAAGAGCAGCAAGGCCAGGAAAAAGCTGCCAGCTTTACATAGTGTCACGGTAAAATCTGGGTGCGGAGCCAGTGTGGTGTAGTGGTTGAGAGCAGTAGTCTTGTAATCTGGGGAACCGGGTTCGTGTCTCCGCTCCTCCACATGCAGTTGCTGGGTGACCTTGGGCCAGTCACACTTCTTTGAAGTCTCTCAGCCCCACTCACCTCACAGAGTGTTTGTTGTGGGGGAGGAAGGGAAAGGAGAATGTTAGCCGCTTTGAGACTCCTTAAAGGGAGTGAAAGGCGGGATATCAAATCCAAACTCTTCTTCTTCTTCTTCTTCTACTCTGCCACCCAGCTCGTCGGACTAAGTCCGCGGGTGCCTGCGGAAGAAGGGATATGCACAGATAAGCACTTCCTGAGTACCGGTGATGAGAAGTCAATGGTCCATGTATGCATATTCTGTCACCTGGCCTTGCCCGGAGGAAAGGCTTGGCAGAGTGATTTGACAGGATTAGGGTCTGGACACCTTGCTTGAGGGATTATGGAGGACAGGGGAGGTGTCATGGAGTCCTAGAGAAATTGAGCACATTGGCACGTTGATTTTCTATGAATTTTATAGATTTTAGTCCCTTTTGACATTGACAATTGGAAATAAATGGACATATTGTAGCGAAGAAGGAGGTGAAGAAGACATGCCCCCCCTTCCGTATCAATAGGCAAACCTACACAGATCTAGTGAACTGATTAGAAACAAAAACACAGGATTGTAGAGTTGGAAGAGACCCCCCTACTCCCTGAGGTGCAGGATCCTGCCCACAGTTGGGCTCGAACCCCCAACCTCCTGCTTAAGAGCCAGAAGCACCAACCCGTTGCACCGCACAGCAAAGTTCCAAAACCAACAGCTGCAGCAGCTGGATCTGCCCCTTCTCCTAATGCTCACCTTCCGCCAAAGGGTTCAGGATCAGGCAGCCCAACAGGCAGAGTCCAAGGTAGACCACTTGCCCCATCTTCTGGTTCTCCTGGGAAAAGAAAGTGTCAGCAACATTCATCCCAGGTAAGGGCCTGGCATTTCCAGAAATGATGGGTCCATTGTGTGGCGCAGGGTGTGTGTGTGTGTATTTTTTGGGCTTTGAGCTTGTGATCATTCAAAATTCAAAAAACAGGCAATGCTAAGTTGCTTATAAGACCCAGACTATCTCATCTGCTTTGACAACATCAAATATTGCTGCAGCACAGCAGCCAGGTTCAGTATTTTCCAAGTCATACGGAAAGCAAAGTTAGCTGCGTTGCGGTTTGTAAGAAAGATCTCCAGAACAGAGATCTCCCTCCCACCGTTCTTACTCCTCGCAAGCAAGGAGCTCGTTGCTTACCTGTTTTCTCTACCAGTGCCTTAACAAGAACCGCAAGGATGTCAAGTGAGGAAGGAGGGAATTTTGGGGGTGACAAGACTCACCTCTCTGCTTGTCCCTTCCTGGGTGGCTGGTCTGGAGTGGCGCAGTCCGAGGACCAAATTCTGATGGATACTCACCCACCCTTGGACCATTTTAAAGGAAGGGGGTCGGTGATGATGGCTTCTAAGCAAACAAACCCGAGCATCCCACCTGTCAAAAAGCAAACAGGTGAGAAACCACACGATTGATACCAGCAGGAAAATTTGCTCTTGACAAACACCGTTTTATGGTGAGACAAGATGCAAGGCTCACTTTCAGAGTTACCAGCTGGGAGATAAGCTGGGAATGATTTGTGGCAGGGAATGATATGTTCCATTTCTCGGAATTACAGGAAATATTGCAAAGAAATATTTACCTTTACCTTTACCTATATATATATCTATATATTAAGATGAAAATAATACTGAAATACAGATAAAATATGAAATGTGAAAGGAAGTGTTGTGAGAGTGATGGAAGCCTATTACTACTATTATTTTGTAAAATAGTGTTTATTGTACTGAAATTTTATGCTTTGCTTTATTCTTTTACTGTCTACTGTTCTTTGCATCCCCCCTTTATTATTTTTTCCCCTTTATATTATTCTTTATGCATGCTTTGGTACTGATGTATTTACTTTGCAATAATAATAAAAAATAGTTGTAAAATTTTTTTCCTTGTTGGGAATCCTTGGGAATCCTGGCTCTGGGCAGCATCTCACAGGTTTTCCCTTTTCTACTCCCTGCAGATCAGCTGCCAGAGGAGACAGGGGTCCCAGCTGGCCTCCATTCTTTCTGCAAGGGAAGCAAATGTGGTTTACAGTTACCTGCAACAATATGGCTCCAGCAACGTCTGGATCGGCCTGGTAGCTGACCGTGGTACTTCGGTAGGTGCCTTTAGGACTCTCTGAAGACACTGACTGTATGAGCTCCTCAGCTCCCATGAGGTCCTTCAAATGTAGCTCACTGGCTCTCACTTCCCTCTGAAACCACTTTCTTCCCCAAACGTCAAACCTTGAAGTCCTCATTTGGAGATCGGATTATTTCTCGGAGTGGCTCTGTGGGAGGTTCTGGAACTCCAGCTCCAGATCCTCATTGTCTTTCCTCCTTGCCAACTCTCATTGCACTATCTATAAAGTCACAGATTCTGTGACATCTCCCCACCACTGTACAAATTGTCAGTCCCCTTTCATCTTTATGGCTACAGCAAAAATAAATTAACACTGAAATCCTATACATGTCCTGAGTAAAGCCCAGTTGAGTTCAGTGTTACTTACTCCCGGGTAAGTATACATGGGATTGCAGGTTCTGATCATGAAAATAAAAATATATGTAAATTCAGATGAGTGGAAGGAGTGTTAGATGAGACCTTTTCTATCATCTCTGTGGGACAATATAACTCTACTGAGCCCGGCCTTGGCTGGGGAGGGCGGGGTATAAATAAAAAATTATTATTATTATTATTACTATAATTCACATTGCAATTTATAGCTTGCTCCATTGAATACATTTGCATCTTCTATGGTGCACACATTGAAGTATGCCCAATATCCCAATCAGGTACTGACCAGACCCAGATCCTTTTAGCAGCAGCAATGTGGGTCTTCTTAGCACGCCCTTAGATTTTATCCTGGGCAAAAGGTGTAATTCTGCTGACTTGTAGTTCATAGCCATATGAGAGCTGGTGTGGTGTAGGGACTACACCACAAATCTTTGTGGCTATTCAAAACTTCCTGACCATAAAGCTAACTAGTTGGCCTTGGACAAGTCACTTCTTCCAGCCTACCTATCCAAGCACTTGTCAAGCTAAAATGCTGCTCTGACCTCCTGCAGTGGAGGCCAGGACAGAAATAACAAGATATAAAGTTTAAATAACTCTAGGCTCTGAGGGGAAGTGTGGTGTTTCAATAATATGTTCTGAAGGATGCAGCAACCTTCCTGAAACTAAGATGGGAACCCCTAGGCCTTGTCAGTTGCGCTGATTCCCCAGCTGTGTGCTCTCTGGGGATGTGGGGAGCAATGGGCTTGCATTCCCCTTTTATCACAAGACGCTCCTTTCTCCTTCTCTCTCTCCAGAATATGATCTGGGAATGGAGCGATGGATCTGTCTTCTCTCAACCCCTCTGGGACGGCCGGAGCATCAGCCACTCAATCTCTTCAAGTGAATGTGTCTCTCTTTCTTATTCAGGTATGCAGGAACAGAGACTGGGGAAGGAGGAAAACCCATTCCATTCAAGGAATTGAGGGGAACTAAAACAAAGCCATCCTTAGACACTCTGGATGTTGCAATGCAGTTCTCCAACCAAGTGTGTGCAAAAACACATATACTTGGGTAAAGGACCCCTGACAGTTAAGTCCAGTCACAAATGACTCTGGGGTTGTGGCGCTCATCTTGCTCTATAGGCCGATGGAGCTGGCGTTTGTCCGCAGACAGTTTTTCCGGGTCATCTGGCCAGCATGACCAAGCTGCTTCTGGCGAACCAGAGCAGTGTATCGAAACATCGTTTACCTTCCCACCACAGCGGTATCTATTTATCTACTTGTACTTGATGTGCTTTCGAGCTGCTAGGTTGGCAGGAGCTGGGACAGAGAAATGGGAGCTCACTCCGTCACAGGGAATTGAACCGCTGACCTTCTGATCGGCAAGCCCAAGGCTCAGTGGTTTAGACCAGTGTGCTTTAAGATGCTAAGGTCTGCAAAAGTATCATGCAAAGGTCTGTTGTATTTGTGGAAATTGCCCTGCAAAAGTGTGTTGACTGGTTGATAGTAAAGGTAAAGGGACCCCTGACAGTTAGGTCCAGTCATGGACGATTCTGGGGTTGCGGCGCTCTTCTTGCTTTACTGGCTGAGGGAGCCGGCGTACAGCTTCTGGGTCATGTGGCCTTAAAATGCTGGTGAATGATCAGGAGGAGATAAAATATGGTAACCAAACCCACCAAGAATCACAAACTGATGTGGAAATATAGAGAACTCAAGAATGGGAAAATGGGAAACTGGCAAAAAATGAAAAGGTCAGACTTACTTATTCCTGTGCAGAAAGGACTTGGCAAGGAAACTGAGGACGGGGAGAGATGGGGCTCCAGAGAGAGAACCCCACTAGTTTCCTCTTTATACTTGGCACTTCGTATCACCTGGGCTGCATTTTTGTTTTTGAACTGTTACCTCCACTGGGGTTGGTGGGTAAAGTCTAGAGTGGTTCTTTGGCCCAGAATAGGGCACAGGGAACTCTGCCCTATGGAAAAAGTTGGAACTTAATTTAAATGCAGAATTCAGCTTTTTGATGGGTGGCTTCAGTGAAGTTTCATTCATGCAGGCGTGGGGAATGCTAGAAAACATCTCAACCATCACAAAGATCTCACAAACCAAGGGTTCCGTATGACACGCAAACACACATTACTGGCAAAAGCAGAATGGCTTGTTCAAAATACTTCTGCTTACGTATTTATCAAATCTCTTCGTTGCTTTTGCTCGTAATTGTCTCCCTCTCCAAAACAGGGAAGGAAATACTTGATTTACTCAAAAGGAAGTATACATTCTCTCCCAACTTCTGGACACTCCCTAACATTCTCTCTCAACCTTCTGCCCTGCAGGTTCCCAGAAATGGATCCAGCGTTCCTGTACAACTACCTTGCCATATCTTTGCAAATACAAGGCCATCTATTAGGCCTGAAACCCTGGGCCTGAGAGGAACACCCAAAGACCTCCAGCTTCCCAACAGGTCCAAGGCCAGCCCGCTTTCATAACTACTCTGTCCACCTGCAGGAAATCTATTCCCTCCCCTCCTCTATTGGCCTGGAGCAGAAAAAACAAGAGGCGCTTCCCCAAGTAAATCCAGTTTGGACTCTTGATTTCACTAAGACCTAGCCAAATCCAGAGCCTGGGGCTGTGAGCAACAGTACATCTCCCCAAACTGGGAAATTTGCCCCATGAGATATGAAACCTGTCTCCCTTTTCTGCAAAGAGATGCTTTTGTGGACTGGTTAGCTGAGTAAACGAAGCTTTCCTTGTGCTTTGCAAAGTGATGGGGCCAACTTTGGAACCCCCTTTCCCAGACCACATCATGGAAATGCAAACCTTTGCAAGCTGTCTGCTCTTTCTCTCTCTGGCCAGCTCCCATCTTCCTCCGTAGTGACAATAAACCTCTTTCTGTGCATGCAATTCTGTGATCATGTCCTCTGTATTCTTGAAATAGTTGTTTATTGTGACATTCAGATGCTACCTTTCCCCCAAGAAGGTCCATGTGGCAGGCATGGTTCTCCCCAACCCTAGTTTGGAGAGTCACTCCAGAAGGATATCACAGTTGATGGTATTGAAAGCCACCGAGAAGCTGAGGAGAATTAACAGGGACATGTTTCCCTTGTCTCTCTCTCGACAGAGGTCATCATACAGGGAGACCAAAGCAGTTTCTGTGCTGAAACGGGGCCTAAACCCCAATTGAAATAAATCCAGAAAACCAGTTTCTTCCAAAAGTGCCTGGATCTGGTCTGTGAACATTTGCTCCAGAACCTTGCCCAAGAAAGGGAGATTAGCAAGTGGCCAGCAGTTGGTTAGGTTTTCTGAATCCAGGGAAGGTTTCTTAAGGAATACAGTGGAACCTTGGTTCTCAAACCATTTTACTATCTAACGAGACCAGATCCATAAAATGAAAGGAATAAGCAATGCACTGCAGTCACACAATCAATCAGTCAATCAATCAATCAATCAATCAATCAATCAGTAGCTGAATTGGGTTGCACTCAGTTACAAAAACAAAACAAAAAGAACCATAAAAACGCAAAATAAATAGCAGAAACAGACAGACCTCAGCGTAACACTCAAATCGGAAGCGTAACACTCAAAACGGAGGATGTTCGGCTACCGAAAACAGTTCACAAACCGGAACACTTACTTCCGGGTTTGCAGTGTTTGGGTTCCAAGTTGTTTGAATACCAAGGCGTTTGAGAACCAAGGTGCCACTGTAGTTTTACCACTGCCTCCTTCAAACAGGCAGGGACCTAGTACATACAGGAATTAAGAGGACAAATTTCAGTCAGGTTTTTTGGGCAGGAGTTTGAGACTCAAAAGGGTTTGAGAGACAAAATGTTTAGAAAACAACAACAAAAAACCCTAAGAGTTTTCCAACCTCTTTTTATCAGCGCATTATTCATATTCTAAACCTAAATCACTTAGGTCTAAACTAGATGTTGGAGGCAAGCATGTAACTGTAGCCTTCCTTAAAAGTTGAAAATTCACTTTGGGATGAAGAGAGTAGAGACAGGAGATGCTTAGACTTTTCGCTGCTGCAAATCGTTTCCCTAAACAACTTGGGAAATGGCAGAGAACCGAGGAAGGACGAAAAGGAAATATATCAAACACTTTTATTTTCAGAGCAGACAACCAACAACAAGACACAACCCACCTCGGCTGTGCAGGACATTTTAGTTAGCTGAGGGGGAGAGAATGCTTTTCTAACAGCCAAACCAGGCCATGGAAGGAAATGACCCCTCTGTTAAAAAAAAGAACCAGCTCCAACCCCATCGAACTCCTACCAAGAACCAGCCGCTTTATAAAAGGGGGCAATGAGTCGGAGCCATGATGGGTTGGTGGCCAGGGGGCTTCCTGAGACCCCCAGAGGATTTCTTCAAGGATCCGGCAGTGGCAACCAGCGAATTTGCTCTCCCAGGAGGCCTTGGCAGGAGCGAAGGCAGGATCCATCCTCTTCCGCTACACCACATTCTTCAGGTTGCCTGCAAACATCATCATCATCATCATCATCATCATTATTATTATTATTATTATTATTATTATTATTATTATTATTTCAACATATACACCGCCGCATACCTGGAGTTCGCAGGGCGGTTCACAACAAGACCACAACATATAAAACCAAACCAAAAGCAATAACCCAATAACCCCCATTAAGCCACATTCTAAAAGGGTGTTGGATGTCAGTAAGATCAACCAAAGGCCTGGTTAAAAAGGAATGTTTTTGCCTGGTGCCTAAAGGTGTACGGTGAAGGCACCAGGCGAACTTCCCTGGGGAGAGCATTCCACAGACGGGGAGCCACTGCAGAGACGGCCCCGTTCTCGTGTTGACACCCTCCAGACCTCTCACGGAGGAGGCACACGAAGGAGGGCCTCACAAGATGATCTTAGGTTCCGGGTAGGTTCATATGGAAAGAGGCGGTCCTTGAGGTATTGCGGACTTGAGCCGTTTAAGGCTTTATTGGTCAAAACCAGCACTTTGAATTGGGCCCGGAAACTAATCGGTAGCCAGTGCAGCCAGACCAGGATCGGTGTAATATGCTCAAACTATCTTGCTCCAGTGAACAACCTGGCTGCTGAATTCTGCACCAGCTGAAGTTTCTGAAACATCTTCAAAGGCAGCCCTACATATAACGCATTGAAGTAATCTAACCTTGAGGTTACCAGAGCATAGACAACAGTAATTTGGCTATCCCAGATAAGGCAGGGATAGCCAAATTGGGCCCAGAAGCTAATTGGTAGCCAGTGCAGTCGGATCAGGATCAGTGAAACCGTCGGGTAACCAACTTGGCTGCTGATTTCTGCACTAGCTGGAGTTTCCGAACCGTCTTCAGAGGAACCGGCATATTGCAGTAATCTAAGCTTGAAGTCACCGGAGCATAGACAACAGTAGTTAGGCTGTCCCTGTCCAGATAGGGGCGTAGCTGGGCCCCCAGCCGAAGCTGATGGAAGGCACCCCGGGCCACTGAGGCCACCTGAGCAACATTCGCAAAGCCCTCCCTTTTACCTGGAGAAGAAAGGCGGGAGGTTTTTTAAAGGAGGGGCCGGAGCAATAATTTAGCTAGGAGATTCCTGCACTGCAGGGGGTTGGACTAGATGGCCCCTGGGACCTTTCCACCTCTACAATCCCATCTGGAGACACTGGTGTCAGGAGTGCGTGCAGGAGCCAGACCCTGGGACCAGTAGGACTCTGCAGGACTGGGGCCTTCCTAAGTTGGTTCTGAAGAGGCAAGGTGTGGCCGCACAGCTGAGGCGACTTGGTAACTCACAGCACCTGGTGGCAAGAGCTGGGAAGAGATATAAGGTCAGCATTTCCCTTCAGCTCTTTGCCACAGCAACACGTTCCCTGCCTTGTTGTGTTTAGTTCCTTGACTCCTTGATCCTCAGACCCCTGACTTTGTGACTCCTTACTTCTTGATCCTAGGACCCCTGCCTTCGTGACCCCCTGCTTCTTGACCCTCGGACTCCTGCCTTCATGACTCCTTGCTCCTTAGACCCTTGACTTCGTGACTCCTTGCTTCTTGATCCTCGGACCCCTGACTTCGTGACTCCTTGCTTCTTGACCCTCGGACCCCTGACTTCGTGACTCCTTGCTTCTTCACCCTTGGACTCCCGCCTTCATGACGCCCTGCTCCTCGGACCCCTGCCTTTGTGCCTCCTTGCTCCTCGGACCCCTGACTTCATGACCCTTTGCTTCTTGACCCTCGGACCCGACTTTGTGACTCCTTCCTTCTTGACCCTCGGACCCTTGACTTCATGACTCCTTGCTTCCTGACCCTTGGACTCTTGACTTCCTAACTCCTGGCTTCTAGCTCCCCGTTCCTGCTCCCTCCCCGCCATCTTGCCCCCCGGGTCCTGACGTTCCCAGCCAGGACTTTGATTACCTATGAACCGGACTGTGACAACTGGGACTTGCTCCCTTCTGCGCATAATTCAGGTGCTCTGCCAGCGGACGGCGCCCCTTCGCTGGGAGCCAGGCTCATTGGCACCCATCTCTGCAACCTCCTTCTCCCAGGTGAGGAGGGCAGGACTCACCTTTAACGCAGCCCAGGATTTCTTGGATTCTCTGCGGCTCGTTGCGGTCCAGCCTGCAGCTTGGTGTAACTTCCAAGACGTAATCAGGGCCGTATTCCGTGAAGTACTGCCAGAGGAGGAAGGAAAGGGTGAAGGAAGGAAACGGGAGCCGCTCCTGGCAGATCTAAGCGAGGCAAGGCACACCCAGGGTGGTAACCCATGTTGCATGCGAGCCTCTGACTTCACAAGCAAAGCGCTGTTTCCTCTCCCTGGGAAAAGAAACATACCCTCTTGCCCTAATCATCCACCGACCTTACATATGGCAAACTCTTATACAATAATAATAATACTAAATTTATTTACACCCCGCCCATCTGGCTGGGTTCCCCAGCCACTCTGGGCGGCTTCCAACCAAATGTTCAAAACATTACAGCATCAAAAATTAAAAACTTCCCTTCAGTTGTCTTTTACAAGTAAAATAGTTGCTTATTGCCTTGACATCTGCTGGGAGAGCGTTCCAGAGGGCAGGCGCCACCACTGAGAAGGCCCTCTGCCTGGTTCCCTGTAACCTCACTTCTTGCAGGGAGGGAACGGATTAATTCATTTTGCATTACTTTCTATGGGAAAGCGGGCCTCGGTTTTGGAACGCTTTGGTTTTTGAATGGTGTTCTGGAACGGATTAAGTTTGAGAACCAAGCTACCACTGTATTCTTACTGAGGTCCACTTCCAAGAGCCTTCTGGCAGTTCCCCTAATGTGAGAAGCGAAGTCACAGCGAAACAGGCAGAGGGCCTTCTCGGTAGTGGCACCTGCGTTCTGGAATGCCCTCCCATCAGATGCCAAGGAAATAAGCAGTTGTGTTACATTCTGAAGCCATCTGAAAGCTAACCTGTATTGGGAAGTGTTCAATGCCTGACATTTCACTATTTTTATATATGTTCTGTTGGAAGCCACCCAGAGTGGCAGGGGCAACCCAGCCAGATAGGCAGGGTATAAATAATAAGATTATAATATTATTATTGTTACTAGAAGGACTCTTAGCAAAAGGCTGGGAGGGGTTTCTGCCCAAGAGGAACGGGTCGGTTCTTCTGCGCAGCGAAGGGACCGGCTAGCCAAGGCCTCACCTTGTGATCCGGGATTTCGGAGGGCAGCGTTTTCCCTAAGATGACCGCCGTCAAATACGCCCAGCAGCGAGCAGTGTTGGCGAGATGGTAGCCTCCTGCCTCCAGGAGCGAAGGAGCAGGAAGTCCGGAAAGAAAGAGTTAAAGAATGAGTTAAAGAAATTGTATAAAAGCACATTTGTTTAAAAAACCAGAAGCATTTCTATTAGGTATGGTAGTAGGTGAAGAAATTTCAAAGTGAGACCAAAAACTGTTCATGTATGCAACAATGGCAGCAAGGACTCTTTTAGTCCCAAACGGAAGCAACAGGAATTACTGACGATTAAAGACTGGCAAGTAAAGATGACTGAATATGCAGAACTGGCGAAACTGACGGGGAAAATCCGAAACCAGCGCGATCAAGCTTTCCAAAAAGACTGGGGTAAATCTGTACAATATTTGTTTTTGGGTTTTTTTATAAATCTTTTGTATTAGTTTTCTAATAAGAACATCCAATTAACAAATCCATCAAATCATAATCCAATTAAAAAGAATAAAATAAAATAAACAGCCAAATTATTAATTAAAAAAAATTGTACAATATTTGAAGGACAATTGCAAACAATTAACAACATCAGCAGGGTTGAGTTAAGACGACTTGTGATGTTAAGGATTCTTACCTTTTTATATTTAATTAGAAACGTGATAATTGGAAGGAATGAAATGTAAATAAGAAGAGGTACAAATGCTATGACAAAGAATTATGAAAACCACGAGGCAGGAGGGAGGGAAGTCGACCAGCTCGTATGAGCAAAAACCAATGTGATTAACAAGGATGTATTCAACTATCATGAAATGGAAGCCTGATAAAAATATTATTCAAAAAGGTTTTTCATGTGTGCTAAAACTCAGCCCTCCTGGCCTCCTCCACTCACCTCCTCCCAGGACGAGGGTTGGACGCTGCCATTGCAACACATACTTCAGGCACCGGCCGACCCCTTCGGGGGTCAAGTTGAAGGAGCACATGGGGTCACCAGCGATGGTGTCCGCCCCCAATTGCAGGACGACGGCCTCAGGGCTGAACGCTGCATAGACCTCCTTCAGGACACTGCAGGGAAAGGAACGAAGGCCCCTGTTACCCGGAGAGCAGCCAGGCAGGGAGCCACTGGCAGCCGAGGTTAATGTTAATAATAGCAATAATAATTTATTATTTATACCCCGCCCATCTGGCAGAGCTTCCCCAGCCACTCTGGGCAGCTTCCAACAAAACACTAAAATACAATAACCTATTAAACATTAAAAGCTTCCCTGAACAGGGCTGCCTTCAGATGTCTTCTAAAAGTCTGGTAGTTGTTTTTCTCTTTGACATCTCCTGGGAGGGCGTTCCACAGGGTGGGAGCCACCACCAATAAGTCCCTCTGCCTGGTTCCCTGTAACTTGGCTTCTTGCAGGGAGGGAACCACCAGAAGGCCCTCGGAGCTGGACCTCAGTGTCTGGGCTGAACGATGGGGGTGGAGACGCTCCTTCAGGTCTACTGGGCTGAGACCATTTAGGGCTTTCAAGGTCAGCACCAACACTTTGAATTGTGCTCGGAAACGTACTGGGAGCCAGTGTAGGTCTTTCAAGACCGGTGTTATATGGTCTTGGCGGCCGCTCCCAGTCACCATTCTGAAGCTGACCGGACATGGGTTAGAGCTCAATGTTGAGCCTACCAAGTGGCGGTAGCGACGGCAAGTAAGACTTCCCAGCAGATGTGAAGGAAATAAGCAGCTATCTTATCTTTAAAAGACATCTGAAGGCAGCCCTGTTTAGGGACGTTTTTAATATTTAATGCTGTATTGTTTTTAACACTTGATTGGGAGCCACCCAGAGTGACTGGGGAAACTCAGCCAGATGGGCGGGGTAAAAATAATAAATTACTATTATTAGTTATTATTATTTATGCTAAATATGGCCCTGCTTCCTCGTGGAGCCCGGACGTGTTTCAAAAGCCGCAGGGCCGATTCCAGCAGCTCGGCTAGAACAATCTGATTGAGAGACAGAGCGAGCCCCAAGTGCGAGTTATGCCAGGTGGGGCAGAAAAGAGGAACTGCAGGAGAACCACCGAAAACCTTTGCTCCCAAAGGGCCACCGGGTGGTGAGTTCTTACGTCTCGCAGATCTGGAAGTATCTGTCGTCCTGGATGCCGTCTTGAATGGGGACGTTGACGCTGTAGTAACGCCCCTTTCCCAGGCCCACGTCCGTCACATCTCCTGTTCCTGAGCAAGAGGCAGAAGAGAGGTTTTTTTTACTGACTTGGGACCAGGAAACAGGACCGTGAAGGATGCTTTGTGCCTCAGTGTAGTGATCAGGTGGGAGTGCTATGAGGAATTATGAAAATATGGAGCAAGCCATTGTGTCCGCAATGAAAGCATGGCGTTGACTGGGCTTGAGCCATTGACAATAATTTCTGATCAAATCCCACAAGCCTCTGCATCTCTGCCATTTTCTCCACTGCCCATTTCTCTACACCTGACAAGCACGTATAAGCATTCTAAAACACAGAACGGTTGCTTCTCCAGGCATCCTCAGTACATAAAGATAGTAGTTAGCTTTGATGTACCTTTCCTTGGTTTTGTTAATCTTAGGGCCAGGAAATAGTTTTACATAGAGGTGATAATGCTTTTGAATTATGGTGCTGGAGGAGACTCTTGAGAGTCCCATGGACTGCAAGAAGATCAAACCTCTCCATTCTCAAGGAAATCAGCCCTGAGTGCTCACTGGAAGGACAGATCCTGAAGCTGAGGCTCCAAGACTTTGGCCACCTCATGAGAAGAGAAGACTCCCTGGAAAAGACCCTGATGTTGGGAAAGATGGAGGGCACAAGGAGAAGGGGACGACAGAGGACGAGATGGTGGGACAGTGTTCTCGAAGCTACCAGCATGAGTTTGACCAAACTGTGGGAGGCAGTGGAAGACAGGAGTGCCTGGCGTGCTCTGGTCCAGGGGGTCACGAAGAGTCAGTCACGACTAAACAACAACAATCTTTCCTTGCCGTCCTTCCTCACCTGTTTACGGCCTCTGGGGTTCGCTAAAAGCATTCCTCATTGATTCCTATTTTATTTACTCTGAACTACGTATGCATGCTTAAATAGGAAATAGTTTCTTTGTAGTTAAAAGGATTTCTTTGATCAACTTTGTACCCACATGGTAGGTTTTTTGAAATGCTCAGAGGACATCTGATTGGTTCTTACAAGCGCTGAGTTAAAAGTTATTTTGTTAATAAAAGGGGCCTTGGCCAGGGTGTGACAGATTATTATTGGCACTCCTCCCAGAGTCTTGCTGGTCAAGCCTCGTGTGTATTTTATTAATCGGGGTCCAATCCTTCCTTGCTTTTGGAATGCAACACCTCAGGTGCTGCCTGCGGACTGCCCATCGAGGGGCCTCCGGTTGGCCATTATGATAGCAGGATGCTGGCCATCTGGCTTGATCCAGCAGCCTCTTTTCAGGTTCTTATGCCTCTCGGGATTCAGAGAATGATATGAACAGAGAACAGGGGAAATAAACAGTGGGTACTGTTTGTGTATTTACATACACAAAATATAAATATACAAGGTGTATAAAAAACTAAAAAGGTAAAGGACGCGGGTGGCGCTGTGGGTTAAACCACAGAGCCTAGGGCTTGCCGATCAGAAGGTCAGCGGTTCGAATCCCCGCAACGGGGTGAGCTCCCGTTGCTCGGTCCCTGCTCCTGCCAACCTAGCAGTTCAAAAGCATGTCAAAGTGCAAGTAGATAAATAGGTACAGCTCCTGCGGGAAGGTAAACGGCGTTTCCGTGCGCTGCTCTGGTTCGCCAGAAGCGGCTTAGTCCTGCTGGCCACATGACCCAGAAGCTGTCCGCCGGCTCCCTCGGCCAAGAAAGCGAGATGAGCGCCACATCCCCAGAGTCGGCCACAACTGGACCTAATGGTCAGGGGTCCCTTTACCTTTAAGGGAAGCAACACTCAAGCACAGTAAAAGAAATAAATAATAATCACTTGCCTGGGAAAAATCCTGGAGAGAACTTATGCAGAGATACCGTCATCACTTTGGAGGTGAAGATGAAGGCATCTTCTACACCTGGGTGGAAAGAAAGAGAGAGAAGTGAAATAACTGTGACAGGCTCCTTGCCCATCAGCCACAGAGTCTAGTCCTGGAGGCCAGAGACCCTATTGCCAGAACAGAAGGGGGGCTTATCAGGGAAGGAAGCTGAAAGACAACACAATCTCATAGCTTTTTTTTGACAGATTTGCAAGCTTGATGGATCAGGGGAATGCTGCGGGGACATAGTGTATCTTGATTTCAGTAAGGCTCTGGACAAAATCCCCCATGATATTATAATAATAATAAATTTTTATGTATACGCTGCCCTCCCCAGCCAAGACCGGGCTTACATCGAATATAAATACAGTAAAAACATTAAAAACAAAACACCCCCCCCAAAAAAAACCCCAAACAGTTGTTTAAAATATAATGATACAGATGATACAACGGTGGTTGGCTTAATCACGGCTGGAGAGGGGGAGGCGGCCTATAGGAAGGAAATTGAGCAGTTGGGGGAGTGGTGCAGGAAAAACAACTTACTCCTTAACTTAAAACTAAAGAGATTATTGTGGACTTTAGGAAATGTAAATCAAATATTCAGCCACTCATTATTGAGGGGAAGTGTGTGGAACAGGTCTCAGTGTTTCGATTTCTGGGAATGGAGTTTAAAGATGACCTAAGCTGGGGAGAAAACAATAACTTATACCATATGTCTTGGATGTGACACACGAGATTTGCCTTTGTGTGGAGAAACCGAAAGTGGCGTCGCTGAGGGCTTTGGATTACAATAGGAAAATAAAGAAAAAGAAGAAAAGTAAAAATATTTCACACAGAACTACAAACTCGCTTGCTAAATCAATTCAGTGACTGTTAAAAATAAATGAAGGATCAACATTGGAAATGTTTTATTTGGACTACTTGGACTAATTAAGAAATGCAGTACGATATTAGATCACCACTCCCCGAACTTCAGAGCATGGGAAGTCACCCAAAATATATATAATTTGGCATTGAATATTTGGCTTTTTTGTTGTATTATAATTTGGAATGTTTTATTGTGGTTTTTATTGGATTGTTAAAATGGAAATTTAATAAAAATATTATTTAAAATAAAAATAATAAGAATACCACCTTTATTGTCAATGTACAACCTGTGTACAATGAAATTAACCGAGCGTCCCCCCCCCCCATACATTCAATTTAATTGCACTCTGTGTGCTTGTTGCACAAGACACCGAAAGTCAGTTGCACTATATTATTTTCCATTCAGCAGCCTAACAGCCCACGGATAGAAACTGTTTTTTAGCCTGTTGGTCGGCTGATTATACTTCTTTATCTCCTGCCAAAGGGTAGAAGATTAAAGAGGTGCTGGCCGGGGTGTGAATCATCCCTGAGAATTTTCCTCTCTCTCTAAGGCAACGATCCCTTGCGATGTCATCTAGCGGACTTAAGGGACAACCCATGATATCATGTGCTGTGTTCACTACCCTCTGTAAAGACTTTCTGTCCATGGCTGTCAAGCCAACGTACCACACTGTGATACAATACAGTGGTGCTTCGCAAGACGAAATTAATTCGTTCTGCAAGTTTTTTCTTCTTGCGAGTTTTTCGTCTTGCGAAGCACGGTTTCCCATAGGAATGCATTGAAAATCAATTAATGCGTTCCTAGGGAAACCGCCTTCAGACCAGGTCCGGGGACAGTCTGTCCCCCGACCTCTTCTGAAGGCTGGGGGGGGGGGGAACAAGGGCTTTTTCAGAAGGCTGTTCTGAAGGCTGGCGGTGGGAAGAAAAGCCCTTCTTCCCACCTCCCGCCCCGCAAGCTCCGGGGACAGGAGGGCTTTGCTGCCGACCGCCAGCATTTTAAAAGCCCCTGCTGTCCTGGGGCGATTTTAAAATGCTGGTGGGCGGGAGTGAAGCCTCCGCTGTCCCGGGGAGATTTTAAAATGCTGGGGGTCGGCAGCGAACGCTTCGCTCCCGCCCGCCAGCATTTTAAGATCGCCCGGGGCAGCGGAGAAGTCTCCGCTGTCCCGGGAAGGCAGGCGGGGGGGAGCAAAGACTTTTGCCCCCCGTCGGCCTTCAGAAGAGGTCCAGGACCTCTTCTGAAGGCCGGCTGTGGGCAAAAGTCTTTGCTCCCGACCGCCAGCAATTTAAAACAGGTCCCCGGAGATTTCCCTATGGGCTTTCGTCTTGCGAAGCAAGCCCATAGGGAAATTCATCTTGCGAAGCGCCTCCAAAACAGAAAACCCTTTCGTCTTGCGGGTTTTCCGTCTTGCGAGGCATTCATCTTGCGGGGTACCACTGTATAAGAGGACACTTTCTGTTGTGGACCAGTAGAAGGAGGTCATCAATTGTCGTTTAACATTGTTCTTTCGCAAGACCCTGAGGAAATGGAGTCTCTGTTGGGCCTTCCTAACCACCTGAGTTATATTGTTTTTCCAAGTGAGGTCTTCACTAAGGTAAACTCTCAGGAATTTAAAGGAAGAGACTCTCTCCACACAATGCTCCCTGATATACTATGTGGCTAGTTCCCCTCTCTTCTTCGAAAAGTCCAACACCATCACCTTTGTCGTGCTAATTTTTGAATTCTGAATTTATTGTTATTCATGTTTTATACGGCATTTTATGCTGTTTTTTGTTGCATCAGTTAAGTGTTTTAAATTTGTTGTTAGCCACCCTGAGCCCAGTTTTCTGAACTGGGAAGGGCGGGGAATAAATATTTTTTATTATTATTAATATTTAGGTGTAAGTTATTCTCTAAGCACCATGTAGAAAAAACACAAAAAACCAAAGCAGCAGGAACAAGTCAAGACACGTCAACCCGTGTGCTGGAAGGAACCTTACCATCTCCATGATGCAGATCTAGGTCCACATAGAGAACGCGGCCAAATTTCTGCCGGAGCCGCAAGATGCCCAGGACAGCGTCGTTCAGGTAGCAGAAGCCGGAAGCTTCGTCCCTGCAAATAAAACATGACTGGTGAAATGTGAAGGTTCGGAAGCTGCCAAACAAACCTGGCCTCAAGCCAGAACGTGGAACGCTCTTCGCCACTCTGGCTAGTGAGCGGGCAGATTTTGTAGAGGAAAATTAGGCATACAGAGAGGAAGAAATTATAGTGACATTAATCTTATAGTGGTATAAGATTTTGGATAAAATATCCAGTTAGAATCCTGGGAATGGTTGTGGAAGGAAGGTATCAATTTTACTGCAGGCAGCGCACTTAAATAAAATGTTATGAAAATGATGTACTGATGGTACTTAACACCAGCTAAATTGGCTAAAATGTACAAGGCAAGAACCAATGAGTGTTGGAAATGTAAATAAAAGGAAGGTATCTTCTACCACATCTGGTAGACTTGCAAAGAGGGAAAAAGGCTTTCTGGGAAATGGTATATAATGAGTTAAGGAAAATGTTTAAAAATACTTTTGTTAAAAAACCAGAAGCCTTTTTACTGGGTATAGTGGGTGAAGAGATACCAAGGGAAGATAAAAGACTGTTTATGTATGTGACAACTGCGGCAAGAATTATTTCAGCCCGAAAATGGAAATAACAAGAAGTACCAACGAAAAAGAGTGGCAGGTGAAGACGATAGACTTTGCAGAACTGGTGAAACTGACGGGAAAAATCCAAAACCAGCACGATCAAGTATTCCAAAAAGACTGCAGTACCGTAAATTTATACAATATTTGAAAGGTTATTGCAAGCAATTAAATATCACCTGCAGGGTTGCCCGATGACTTGCAAGGAGAAGTTTTCTACCTTCCTATATTTATTTAAATTTTGAAACATTTTGTAACGAGTGTCATTAGAATTGGAAAATCCATAAAATGCTATGATATAAAGATTAATTTTGAAGCCATGAGATGGGAGGGAAGGAAGTCGACAGGCTCTAGAGAGCCAGAGAGGTAAAGTGGATAATAATGATGTGATTAAAAGGTAAAGGTAAAGGACCCCTGACCATTAGGTCCAGTCGTGGCCGACTCTGGGGTTGCAGCGCTCATCTCGCTGTACTGGCCAAGGGAGCTGGTCATGTGGCCAGCATGACTAAGCTGCTTCTGGCGAACCAGAGCAGCGAACGGAAACGCCGTTTACCTTCCCACCAGAGGGGTACCTATTTATCTACTTGCACTTTGATGTGCTTTCGAACTGCTAGGTCGGCAGGAGCAGGGACCAAGCAATGGGAGCTCACCCCGTCGTGGGGATGCGAACCACCAACCTTCTGATCGGCAAGCCCTAGGCTCTGTGGTTTAACCCACAGAGCCACCCGCGTCCCAATGATGTGATTAGATATCGATAAATGGAAATCTCATTAAAATTATAAATATATACAGTGACAAACCAGAAGACAGAAAATTTTTGATGCCAAGTCTCCCCCTCTGATAGGCAAGAGGAACATTCCCAGCTGCAGAAATGACCTCAGTCAGGTTTCTAACCAGCTAGGACTGCTTGCCCTGCTTCTTGGCCATCACCCTGAGCTGCTTAGCTGGCTGAGAGGAAATATGATAGACATCTTCAGGTATCTCAATTATTATTAGGTTTTTACATTAGCAGGATTATTGTAGTAACCTGCAGTTTTACAAGAATATCTATTTACAGTCAATTATCAAACGAGCAGGTTAAATGGATCTGGACATGCAGAAGGGATTAAAAAATAAATTTAAGGAGCCATAGAAAGAGGGGGAAGGAAGTCCAGTTTTGAAATGTTTAATGGGTTGTAAAACAAATGAAATGTATAAATTTGAAAAGTATAAATAAAAAATTATTAAGTTTTTACAAGAGGTTTAAGGTGCGTAAAAGTGAAACAAACAGAACGACAAGCAACCAAAACAGACAAATGAAGGACAATCAAATTTTGAATCAATGGCAAGTAGGTTCCAAATCTATGTCAAATTTAGAGGTTGGAGGGACACCTGTCGTGGATGCTTGAGATTTCTGCCTTGCAGGCGGGTTGGAATAGATGACCACTGGGGTTCCTTCCAACTCTACAGTCCTGTGATTCTGTGATTCCTCTCCCCGCAGGCCTGACGGATGCCAAGGTGGAATAGGCCCAACAGTGAAGGCTCTGGGAGAAGCAACAAGATAAGGCAGAACTTCCTTACTTCTTTGCATGGTGCCAGCCTCCAGGCCAGTTGATGGCAACTTGACAGTCGCCATTCACCAAACACTGGGCGGCTGTGATGGTGGCTCCTCCCACGGCGGCCGCATAGTCAAAGATCCCTTCAGAGGTCGGGCAGTCGTAACCTGGAGGGAGCAGGAGAAAGGGGTGAGCGTGATAGAAGAATCAGAGACACCAGGTGTATCTTTTTATTATTTGGACAATTTTCCACTTTAATTGCATTTAACCTTTTACAGTGGTACCTTGGTTCTCAAACACCTTGGTACTCAAACAACTTGGAACCCAAACACTGCAAACCCGGAAGTAAGTGTTCCGGTTTGCAAACTTTTTTTGGAAGCTGAACTTGCTCTGTTTTGAGTGTTACGCTGAGGTCTGTCTGTTTCTGCTATTTATTTTGCGTTCTTGTGTCTCTTTTTTTTGTTTCGTTTTTGTGACCGTGTGGAACCCAGTTCAGCTCCTGATTGATCGATTGTGTGACTGCAGTAACATCATTTATTCCAGCAGAGGTACCTTTGTACTTCTTAATTGTATTTCAGTTCGACAATTACTTTGATAAAATACATATTTTGTTATGTGCAAATGGCTTTATTATTATTATTATAAACTCCATCTCCTCAGAGTCTTGCGGAAGAACGATGACAATCAACATCTGATGATCTCCTTCTACCGGTCCACAATAGAAAGTGTCCTTTCATACTGCATCACGGTCTGGTACGCTGGTTTGACATCAACTGATAGGAAGTGCCAACAGAGGGTGGTGAATACAGAACAAGATATTATGGGCTGTCCCGTGAATCCGCTGGAAGAAATACAGTGGTGCCTCGCAAGATGAAAAGAATCCGTTCTGCGAGTCTCTTTGTCTTGCGGTTTTTTGGTCTTGCGAAGCAAGCCCATTAGCGGCTTAGGGCTATTAGTGGCTTAGCGGGCTTAGCGGATCAGCTGATAAGCGGCTTAGCGGATCAGCTGATAAGCGGCTTAGCGGATCAGCTGTTAAGCGGCTTAGGATCAGCTGATAAGCGGCTTAGCGGCTTGGGGAAAAGGGGGGGGGGAGGAAAAAAATCCCGCAGGAACTCGCAAGACATTTTCATCTTGCGAAGAAAGCCCATAGGAAATTCGTTTTGCGAAGCACCTCCAAAACGAAAAACGCTTTCGTCTAGCGGATTTTCCGTCTTGCGAGGCATTCGTCTTGCGGGGCACCACTGTAGCAGAAGAACGTGGCCTCAGGAGAGCGAGGAAAATTCTCAGGGATGATTCACACCCTGGCCGGCACTTTCTTGATCTCCTGCCCTCAGGCAGAAGATACAGAAGCAGGATTAGTCGCGCCAACAGGGTAAAGAACAGCTTCTATCTGTGGGCTGTTAGGCTGCTGAATGAAAAGATAACAACAGGGCAACTGACTTTCGGGTTTGGTGGGTGTGCGTCAGTAAACGAGGGGGATTAAGACTAAGAGAGCTGAGTGGGGGGTGCTTGTGTAATCTCACTATATACAAGTTGTACAAGTGACAATAAAGTATTTCCATTTCAATTTAGATACCTGTTAGGTCCATAAATTTCCATAGAGCATATATTCCACACAAAAAACAGTGACCATTTGTTGTTGACAAAGGACAGATGGACATATAAAGGGCCCCATGACCTCCAGTAGATTAAGGGAAGGCATCCCCAACCTTCAGCCCTCCAGATGTTTTGGACTACAATTCCCATCAACCCTGACCACTGGTCCTGTTAGCTAGGGATGATGGGAGTTGTAGGCCAAAACATCAGGAGGGCCGCAGGTTGGGGATGCCTGGCTTAGGGCCTCATCAAACCTAAATCCGGTCCTGGCTGTGAGATACATCTCAGCACCCCAAGCCTGGAGGCAGATCTTCCCTGGCACCTTGCCTGGAGTTCTCCAGGGGAAAAACCCCAAGCAGCCACCTCCTCACCTAGTCCGAATCCCACCGATTCCGGATGGTCATCGTCGCCTTCCTCGCTCACTTTCTGCAGGTGCTGCAGGTAGGCATCAGTGTGGAAGCCGGCCATCTCCTCCATGGAAGCTACTTTGGGTGGAACAATCCTACGGAAATGAAGAACTTGGTGGGTGGGGCAGACCCAGAATATGGAAGGTAGCACCTCAACTGCTCCAAGGACTCGCCCAAACATCCCCTTGCCTTCCTACTCTGCAAGGAAAATCTGCTCTTTGGCTATAAATTGGAATAAACGGCAATCCATAAAAAAACCCTAACAGCTGTTTGCTCCGATTAAGCACCAAAGAGCAGTTTTTTGCTCCAATTGAGCACCAAAGAGCGCTTTTTTGCTCCGATTGAGCACCAAAGAGTGATTTTTTGCTCCGATTGAGAGCCAAAGAGAAGGGATTTTTGCTCCAATTGAGCACCAAAGAGCAGTTTTTTTGCTCCGATTGAGCACCAAAGAACAGTTTTCCCTGGAGGAAAACCATGGGACAAGAAGAAGGATGGATAATCCTCAAACCGAAAAGGTGTTGGTGCTATGGGATGGGTTAGTAGCAGAAGAGAAGTCCTCTGAGGCTGCCCCTCTGTATCTCCTGGACTACAGCTAAGTTCCCCCCAAGGCAACGTCCCTGTTGTCAGTCAAAGAGATCTCAGCTGCTTAGCAAGCATTATTCCAGAGTTCTGAGAAATGTGGCCTAAAGGAAATATTTTTATCATCAATTTCATTTCTACGCCGCTTTATATTTTTCAGGAAAAAATCCGAGAGGTTTGCAACCGGCCTTAAAGCATCAAACAAAACAAAATGCCAGAACAGGTGAAAGCTGCAGGAGCCCCTGGCAGAGACACCCCTCCTTGCCCAAAAGACCCCCTTGCCCAAGAGACCCCCACCTGCCCCATGGCAAGATGTGCTGCTTGCGCCTACCTCATGTGATCAAGCAGTGAGTAGGATTCGATCAAGGAATGCACCATGCTGGCCTGCAGGGAAAGGGAGGGAGGGAGTAAGTAAGCCAAACCAAACCAAACCATCCTCACGGAATCAGAGACCTGAAGCGCTGGAAGGGACACCCGGTGGTCATCTAACCCAACCCCTTGCAAGGCAGGAATCTCTACCATAGCATCCCTTGTGGGCAGCCACTGAACCTCTGCTTAAAACCCTCTAGGAAGGAGGGGCCATAGAATCGTAGAGTTGGGAGGGATCCTCCCCCCCAGGGGTCATCTAGTCCAGCCCCCTGCAATGCAGGAATTCTGTTTTAATTTTTTGTTTTCTTTTCATTTTTCATTTTCAAAACTTCCACAGAAAAGCATAAATATAAGTTGATTTTACATGAGATATTCTTAGACTGAAATAAATGTTACATTGTACATAAAATTAATTAAAAATCTAAGATACAGTTGATGCTTGGGTTGCGAACGTGATTCGTGCGGGAGGGACGTTCACAACCCGCAGCACCATGTCTGTGCACGCATAGGTTACGATTTAGTACTTCTGCGCATGCGCAACGCCGAAACCCGGAAGTATCCCAATTAGGAATTTGCTTAGGAATTCTGTTTTTAATGTTCTGTTGAAAGCCACCCAGAGTGGCTGGGGAAACCCAGATGGGTGGGGTAGAAATAAAAAATTATTATTATTATTATTATTGCAGCAAAGGGATCCCTGACGAAGCGCCCCCCCGCCAAACCCTCTGCTTTAAAACCATCCCACTGTCAATAGCCTCTTGCCCTGAGGAACTCGCTGAGGACTAGCACCTGGGGGGGTTGTCTCCCCCCTCCCTATTCATATCCCCCCCCAGGACTGTCCTCCCCCCCCCCCTTTGCTGGCCCAAAGGATCCCGCTGAGGACTACAGTATAGCCTTGGGTAGGTGGGTGGGTTGTCTCCCCCCCTCGCCATGCATATCCCCACCTTTCCAGCCCCCCCCCCCAGAACTGCCCTCTGCCTCCCCTCCCTTCTCTGGCCCAAAGGATCCCACTGAGGACTAGCGCCTTGGGTGGGTGGGTTGTTTCCCCCCCCCCATGCATATCCTCCCCTTTCCAGCCCCCCCCCCGAACTGCCCTCTGCCTCCCCTCCCTTCTCTGGCCCAAAGGATCCCACTGAGGACTAGCGCCTTGGGTGGGGGGGTTGTCCCCCCTTCCTCATGCATACCCCCCCTTTCCAGCCCCCCCAGGGACTGCCCTCTGCCTCCCCTCCCTCCCTGGCCCAAAGGATCTTGCTGAGGACTAGCGCCTTGGGTGGGGGGGTTGTCCCCCCTTCCTCATGCATACCCCCCCTTTCCAGCCCCCCCCCCGGAACTGACCTCTGCCTCCCCTCCCTTCTCTGGCCCAAAGGATCCCACTGAGGACTAGCGCCTTGGGTGGGGGGGTTGTTTCCCCCCCATGCATATCCTCCCCTTTCCAGCCACCCCCAGGGGCTGCTCTCTACCCCCCCCCCCTTGTTGGTCCAAAGGATCCCACTGAAGACTAGCGCCTTCGGTGTGGGGGTGGGTTGTCTCCCCCCTCATGTTCCCCTCCTCGCTGAGGACTAGCGCCTTGGGTAGGTGGGCGGGTTGTGTCCCCCCCCCATGCATATCCCCCCTCCCTCAGCGACTGCCCTCTGCTCCCCCCCTTCGCTGGCCCAAAGGATCCCACTGAGGACTAGCGCCTTGGGTGGGGGGGTTGTTTCCCCCCCATGCATATCCTCCCCTTTCCAGCCACCCCCAGGGGCTGCTCTCTACCCCCCCCCCTTGTTGGTCCAAAGGATCCCACTGAAGACTAGCGCCTTCAGTGTGGGGGTGGGTTGTCTCCCCCCTCATGTTCCCCTCCTCGCTGAGGACTAGCGCCTTGGGTAGGTGGGCGGGTTGTGTCCCCCCCCATGCATATCCCCCCTCCCTCAGCGACTGCCCTCTGCTCCCCCCCTTCGCTGGCCCAAAGGATCCCGCTGAGGACTAGCGCCTTGGGTGGGGGGTTGTTTCCCCCCCATGCATATCCTCCCCTTTCCAGCCCCCCCCCCGGAACTAACCTCTGCCTCCCCTCCCTTCTCTGGCCCAAAGGATCCCACTGAGGACTAGCGCCTTGGGTGGGTGGGTTGTTTCCCCCCCCCCATGCATATCCTTCCCTTTCCAGCCCTTTCTCTACCCCCCCCCCCCCTTGTTGGTCCAAAGGATCCCACTGAAGACTAGCGCCTTCAGTGTGGGGGTGGGTTGTCTCCCCCCTCATGTCTCCCTCCCCCCTTCCTTCCTGGCCCAAAGCATCCCGCTGAGGACTAGCGCCTTGGGTAGGTGGGTGGGTTGTGTCCCCCCCATGCATATCCCCCCTCCCTCAGGGACTGCCCAAAGGATCCCGCTGAGGACTAGCGCCTTGGCCCGTGCGCCTCCTCACTTCTCCGCCCCCCTCGGCCGCGCACCCGCTCGGGGACTTTGCAGAGGGCGTCGCATCGCGCCAGGTACTGGGCGCTGTGCACGTAGACCGGCGGCGGCGGAGGCGGAGGGGCCGCCTGCTCGGCCATGGGCGCCACGGGAACCGCGCTTCCGGGCGCCGGTTGCCGGCCGGGCCCACTTCCGGGACGGGCTTCCTGCCGCCGCGCGGCATGACGGGAGTGGTAGTTCCCCAGGGGAGAAAGGACGCAAGCGAGCGGGGCGAGGGGAGGCGGAGCTGCTGCAAGAGAGGCGGGGCTCCCCCCCCCCGCTGTTTCTGGCGCAATGATAAAAGAAAGTAAAGTAAAGTGAAATAATAAAATGAAATAAATACTGCAAGCGAAGCGATGCTCTCCCCGCTCTTTCTGGAGAAATAAAGTAAAGTAAAATAAAATAAAAAATAAATGAAAAATAAAATAATGAAATTAAATAAATAATAAAATACTGCAAGCGAAGCGATGCTCTCCCCGCTCTTTCTGGAGAAATAAATTAAAATAAAATAAATAAAATGAAAAATAAAATAATAAAATAAAATAAATAAAAAATAAAATACTGCAAGCGAAGCGATGCTCTCCCCGCTCTTTCTGGAGAAATAAAATAAAATAAAATAAATACTGCAAGCGAAGCGATGCTCTCCCTGCTCTTTCTAGAGAAATAAATTAAAATAAAATAAATAAAATGAAAAATAAATGAAAAATAAAATAAAATAAATACTGCAAGCGAAGCACTGCTCTCCCCACTCTCTCTGGAGAAATAAAATAAAATAAATACTGCAAGTGAAGCACTGCTCTCCACGCACTTTCTGGAGAAATAAAATAAAATAAAATAAAATAAATACTACAAGCGAAGCAATCCTCTCCATAGTTTTCAGTTTAGTGATAAATTGTAATTCAGCTCAATCTAGCCCAGCATGCTGTTCTTTCCATGGTCTACCAGATGCATGTGGAGAAGCCCATAAGCAGGACTCGGAGCATGAGTGGCCTCTCCTCTCCCGTCGTTCTTAAATCTGGAAGCTCAAGAACTCATCCTGAGGTCAACATTCCTACAGAGAAAAATACAGGCAGCTGCATTGTTGAGCTTGGGGTGTGTGTGTGTTAGTCTAGATGTCATCCTCTCTAAACCCATACGATGGAAATTCTGCTAGGAAAAACGTACAGTAGAATCCTGGTTCTTGAACGTCTTAGTTGACAAACAAATCGGCTCCCAAACGTCAAAAACCCAGAAATAAGTGTTCTGGTTTTCAAACGTTTTTCAGAAGCCGAACGTCTGATGCGACTGTCGGCTATTGTTTCTGGGGCACCTGAGCCAATCGGAAGCCACGACTTGGTATTTGAACGTTTTAAAAGTCGAACGGACTTCCAGAATGGATTACGTTCAAGAACCAAGGTACCACTGTGCTTCTAAAATGGTATAACCATCAACATCAGGGCTTTTTTCAGCCAGAACACACTAGAACTCTCAGGTTGGCACCATTGCTGTTCTAAGAGAATGAGGGAGGTATTCACGATAAGTTCCAGCACCTCTTTTTCTGGGAAAATAGCAGAAAAGAAAAAAAAATAGCAGTCCTTTTTCTGGCATGCGGGTGGCGCTGTGGGTTAAACCACAGACCCTAGGACTTGCCGATCAGAAGGTTGGCAGTTTGAATCCCAATGACGGGGTGAGCTCCCGTTGCTCGGTCCCTGCTCCTGCCAACCTAGCAGTTCAAAAGCACGTCAAAGTGCAAGTAGATAAATAGGTACCACTCCAGCGGGAAGGTAAATGGCGTTTCCGTACGCTGCTCTGGTTCGCCAGAAGTGGCTTAGTCATGCTGGCCACATGACCCGGAAGCTATACACTGGCTCCCTTGGCCAATAAAGCAAGATGAGCGCTGCAACACCAGAGTCGGCCACGACTGGACCTAGTGGTCAGGGGTCCCTTTACCTTTACCTTTATTGTTATTTTGAGCATATATTTTGCTCCTCCCATCCAGAGGGCACAAGGTTGGGGCAAGCTGTCCTAATTCTTCCAAAATCAAGACACGCCCTAGCCAGGGCATGGCCTCTGTTTCAATGCCAAGTTGTGGCAAGTTCTGTGGCATTTATCTGCAATGAACAAGCCCTGGCGTGAAGCCTCTGTTCCAGGAACATGGATTGAGAATTATCACCCGACATGCACATTGGTGATTTCCTTGTTCCTGGTCCTTTATTCCTTGTGTCCAGGTGCATAATCTGAGAACAACAGAGCAGTGCCCACAGGTGCTAAAAACTGATACTGTAATTGCCTGGTCTTCCATTCTTTGCCACAGTGCTATGTGCTCTGTTCTAAAGGCTCAGTTCAGGTAAAATCAGTATACATTCCAGCTGACCTGCCCTCAAGGGCCGTGTCCCAACATGACCCAGTAGATGGCTCCGGGCCAACTGTTCTATAAAGTGGCAGAGGCATAAATCAATTGAGGCCATGATTTGATTCCGAAACCACCTGCCATATAAAAGTCATTGCAAGGAACTGTCCTAAAATCAATAATGTTAACTTACAGGATCACCTAAAATCAATCATATCGACTTACAGAATCACCAGGCAGGAGTATGCATGAAAATGCATTGACACAGTTAATGCAATAATCTGAAGTTTTATAAGGCCTCGGTCCAGTATACCTGAAGAAGCGTCTCCACCTCCATCTTTCTGCCCGGACACTGAGGTCCAGCGCCGAGGGCCTTCTGGAGGTTCCCTTGCTGCGAGAAGTGAGGCTACAGGGAACCAGGCAGAGGGCCTTCTCGGTGGTGGCACCCACCCATCAGATGTCAAAGAGAAAAACAGCTACCAGACTTTTAGAATAAATCTGAAGGCAGCCCTGTTTAGGGAAGCTTTTAATGCTTAATAGATTATTGCATTTTAATATTCTGTTGGAAGCCGCCCAGAGTGGCTGGGGAAATCCAGCCAGATGGGCAGGGTATAAATAAATTATTATTATTATTATTATTATTATTATTATTATTATTATTATTATTATTTTAAAGTAGATAAATAAATGAGCAAATTAAGTCAATTTGGATATGCAGAAAGTATTAAAAATAAATTTAAGGAACTGCAGAAAGAGAGGGAAGGAAGTCAAGTTTTGAAATGTTAAAATGATTGTAAAATTAATGAACTGAATAAAGCCAAAAAGCATATTTTTTTTTTAAAAAAAGAATGCAGTAGTTTTAATGACACAATGGGACTCACTTCTGAGCAGACGCGTAGAGGGTTGGGCTTGAGTCTGCCCGTTGTTTCCCCAGAAGGTGCATGTAGCACAGGCATAGGCAAACTCGGCCCCCCCAGATGTTTTGGGACTACAATTCCCATCATCCATAGCTAACAGGACCAGTGGTCAGGGATGATGGGAATTGTAGTCCCAAAACATCTGGAGGGCCGAGTTTGCCTATGCCTGGTGTAGCAGAAGCGAGTTGTGTGACCCTATTGATTTTACGGTTGTAGGATTGGAAGGGACCCCGTGGGTCATTTAGTCTAACCCCCTGCAAGGCAGGAATCTCAGCTCTCGAATCCAGGACAGGTGGCCATCCAACCGCTGCTTATAAACCTCCAAGGAAGGAGAGTCCGCCACCTCTCGAGGGAGACCGTTCCACTGTTCGACGGCTCTTGCCGTCAACTTGGATGTGAGTTCATTTGCAACGAAAAGGGAAAATGGCAGTTCTCTGAGCATGTGTAGAATGCCCTTCCCTCTCTGGGTAACTCCAGCCAGCGGTTTTTGTTTCTTTAAATTTATATAGCGTTATTCACAGTGATTTTTTCTGGGGAGGGGGGAGCATACCCCTAAACATTTTGTGAATCTTTGTACTTTTGTCCACTTACTGTATTAATTTCCCCCAATTTGAACCATAAAATGGTGGTTTTCTTGAGTCAAAAGGATAGTTGTTGTTGTTGTTTAGTCGTTTAGTTGTGTCCGACTCTTTGTGACCCCCTGGACCAGAGCACACCAGGCACTCCTGTCTTCCACTGCCTCCCGCAGTTTGGTCAAACTCATACTGGTCTCTTCGAGAACACTGTCCCACCATCTCGTCCTCTGTCATCCCCTTCTCCTTGTGCCCTCCATCTTTCCCAACATCAGGATCTTTTCCAGGGAGTCTTCTCTTCTCATGAGGTGGCCAAAGTTTTGGAGCCTCAGCTTCAGGATCTGTCCTTCCAGTGAGCACTCAGAGCTGATTTCCTTCAGAATGGAAAGGTTTGATCTTCTTGCAGTCCATGGGACTCTCAAGAGTCTCCTCCAGCACCAGAATTCAAAAGCATCCATTCTTCGGCGACCAGCCTTCTTTATGGTCCAGCTCTCACTTCCATACATCACGACTGGGAAAACCATAGTTTTAACTATACGGACCTTTGTCGGCAAGGTGATGTGTCTCTGCTTTTGAAGATGCTGTCTAGGTTTGTCATTGCTTTTCTCCCAAGGAGCAGGCGTCTTTTAATTTCGTGGCTGCTGTCACCATCTGCAGTGATCATGGAGCCCAAGAAAGTAAAATCTCCCACTGCCTCCATTTCTTCCCCTTCTACATTTTTAAAAAAGAAATAAAGTACAGTGGTACCTCGGGTTACATACGCTTCAGGTTACATACACTTCAGGTTACAGATTCCGCTAACCCAGAAATAGTGCTTCAGGTTAAGAACTTTGCTTCAGGATGAGAACAGAAATCGCGCGGCGGCAGCGGGAGGCCCCATTAGCTAAAGTGCTGCTTCAGGTTAAGAACAGTTTCAGGTTAAGAACGGACCTCCGGAACGAATTAAGTACTTAACCCGTGGTACCACTGTACTGAGTTATTCATAAAACCAAACTAAACAAGAGCCGCTTGCAACAATTGTTCATAAAACCATTCAATGGGGAAACCTGTTTTAAAAATCTGGAAACTCAATTTACAATCACATTGCAACAAAAGAGAAACCCCGTAAAAATGTTACAATAAGAAACCCGAGACTTACTAGGAGCCTGCCTGACACCTCCCCTCCCCGCCCGCTCTCTTGAACCCAGGACAGACTTTACGCGGGCAGACCAGAGGCGCTGGTTAGGGACGCAGCGGGCGCTGCGCTGAAGCCGCCCGACGGAGCCGCCCCGGGACCGGGGAAAGGAGGAGGCGCCGTTGCCGGGAAACAGCGTACACAGTGCGAGCCGGAGGGACGGAGGTTGGGGCAACTCCGGGCCGGCTCAGTCCGGCTGCCTCTCTCTCTCTCCGGGATCCGCCTTGCGCCGAGCGGGGGTCCAGCAGCTCTCCCTGCCGTCCGCTCCCAGCCCCAGGTCGGTGCTCCGGGATCCCAGCCCCGTCTCCCGCAGGATCCATCCCTTCTCCGCCTCTTCAGTGGCTGGGGATGAGACCTTTAAGTGCTGGGGATCCCACACCCCGTCGGGGATCGCTTTTTCTGAAAGGCTCCCTTTCTCCTTCCAAGATCTCCCCACCCCACCCACGCTGGATCTCCTGGGATCTGTCCTCTCTGCTGGTTGGAAAGGCGGTGGGGTGCCCTCGTCCGTCGCCCCGTCTCTGGCTGGGATGAGTGGCAAAATATTGGGGGAGAAACTGGGGGGTGTAATCGAGGCAGCTGTGTTGCCAGGGGTTCTTTAGCGGAGATACCTGCCTGGCGCGTAGGGTGTGTGTGTGTGGACTAGATCAGGCATCCCCAAACTCGGCCCCTCCAGCTGTTTGGGGACTACAATTCCCATCATCCCTGACCACTGGTCCTTTTAGCTGGGGATGATGGGAGTTGTAGTCCCCAAACAGCTGGAGGGCCGAGTTTGGGGGTGCCTGGACTAGATGGTTCTTGGGTCTCTTCCAGCTCCACGATTC
Organism: Podarcis bocagei; assembly: GCF_964188305.1. Classification (NCBI taxonomy): domain Eukaryota; kingdom Metazoa; phylum Chordata; class Lepidosauria; order Squamata; family Lacertidae; genus Podarcis; species Podarcis bocagei. The sequence goes on from NC_138135.1 coordinate 5,800,662, forward strand.
CCTGATTCTAGCGATTCACCGGAGGTTTCCCAGCAGAGGCTGGGGTTTTTAAGCTGTCATTCCCGCATTGCAAAGAGCTCGGGGTCCCTTCCGACGTTACAGTTCTTCGTTTCCTTGGAATGACTCTCCCTTGCAGGGACTCCCTCCCTGGACCGGCCAGGGACTCATCCAAACCGCTAGGCGAGTCTAGCTCAGGCTGCCCCGGCGCCAACGCTTCCCTGCTTACTCCTGAAGACCTGGGCAGGTGATCCTCCAATAGCCTCAAGAGATCAGGTGAGGGATTCTTCGGAAACACCGCCTTAGAACTAAATTGCAATAAGATCTATCTGCACTACATAGGGGTCTATCATGTTCCCTGCGCCTCTCTCTTTCCTGATTCCTGGATTACAGGGTGGTGTGTGTGTGTGTGTGTGTGTGTGTGGACACTTTGGGTTCCTTATAACCAGTGCTTTTTTCCTGGGGGTACGCAGGGGTACGCATACCCCCTAAATAATTTGCAATTTTTTTAAAAAAATATTTATTGAGATTTTACACTAAACATAGGTTTTAAAAATTAAAAATAATTAAACCAACAATTACACATACAAAATACAAAAAAAAAAACCAGGTAGTTGAAAAAATAAAAAAAGGAAAGAAAAAATATTTTTAAAAAGAAATAATCCATTTTTCAATATCTTTAAGTTCATTTGCCTGTTTCCTTGACCTCCTCACACCTCCCCTTTTTGTATTCCCGTTTACAAAGTCCTTTCAGCAAATCCTTACCCTCTTTCATTTATCTTTATTCTGTATTCTTAACCTATTATAACTATATATTTTCATACATATAACTATCTATATTTACATATTCTTATTAGCCTTAGTACCAAAACCACTTATTTTCAGTCCAACATCATTTTAACATTCATTAATTTTACAGTATTTCTGCAAACAGTCTTTAAATTTCTTCCAGTCTTCCTCCACCATTTCTTCTCCCTGGTCTCGGATTCTGCCATTCATTTCTGCCAATTCCATATAGTCCATCATCTTCATCTGCTATTCTTCCAGAGCAATAATTTGCAAATCTAAGTTTGGCCTCATTGAGGGGCAGCGTTTCAATAGGAGTAGGAAAATGAGAGCAACCCTAAACATTTGTTTAGAGAGAGAGAAAGCACTGCTTATAACTACTATGCTCTCCCTCTCATTGAAACATTTCCCTCTCTCTCCCACATGCATGAAGAAGATTAGGAGTTCCTCATGGCCTCAGGCAACTGCACCATCTCAAACAGGAACCTGGTGCCCTCCATTTTTAAATTTATTTTTTACAGCTTTTTTTTGTACTCCAGCTCCCAGAGATAGGCTGGCTGGGTCTCTCTCTCTCTCTCTCTGTGATGAATTAAAATAAAATAGCACAAAATTGAAGCAATAGAAAACCCAAGGACTTAAAAATGTGAAATACCATATTTTTTGCTCTATAAGACTCACTTTTTCCCTCCTAAAAAGTAAGGGGAAATGTGTGTGCGTCTTATGGAGCGAATGCAGGCTGTGCAGCTATCCCAGAAGCCAGAACAACAAGAGGGATCGCTGCTTTCACTGCGTAGCGATCCCGCTTGATGTTCTGGCTTCTGAGATTCAGAATATTTTTTTTCTTGTTTTCCTCCTTGAAAAACTAGGTGCGTCTTGTAGTCTGGTGTGTCTTATAGAGCGAAAAATACGGTAATTGTTTTAATAATCGGACTTGCCATTATTTATTATTATTATTATTATTATTATTATTATTATTATTATTATTATTATTACCAGATAGGATCCTCGTTGCCTGGTATCCAAACAACACACTCGTCCAGGACAGATCTGACTTTGGCTTAAAAAACCCCACTAATTTAGAGGCAGGAGAAGCCAAGCTGGGTCACCTCTCGCTTACTACGCATTTTGCATCGTAACTCTCCTTCCAGGAGGGCTACAGACTGCCTTTTTCTTTTATTAAAAAATAAATAAATAGATTCCTGCATTTCTGGGCGGGTTAGACCGAACGGCTTTCGTGACCCCTTCCAACTCTACAGTCCTGTGATTCCAGGAAGTTTTAAAGGGCAGGGGTTGGGTGGTCATCTGCCAGGCATTCTTTAGCTGTGTATGTGGGTGCTTTTGTGCAAAGAAGGACACTGCCGCGGCTGCCACCAGGGCATGGTCAAGCTCTGTTTTGCTGTCCCCGCTGGCATGGCAACTGGGCTAGAGAGAGGAGGGAGAGAGAGAGAGAGATACCCACACAATGGCGTGTGTTTGCTGGTTTTGTTTGGAAACCATGCGGGAGACTAACTTGGCAGCCACAGCGAAAGAAGCAAATACAAAGCGCATTAAGGAATATCACACTGATTATGGCACAGGCTTCTGTCTACTTCATCAGATGCCTGGAATTATCTTAGGGTCCCGGGCCCTAAGGAAGTCAGACTATCCTCCACCAGGGCCAGGGCCTTCTCAGTGATGGCTCCGACCTGGTGGACTGCTCTGTCCCAGGAGACCAGGGCCCTGCAGGATTTAACCTCCTTCTGCAGGGCCTGTAAGACAGAGCTATTTCGCCTGGTTTTCAATTTGAATTAGCCTGATCTTTTATTCCACTTCCTTCCCTCCCCCTCCCCTTTTTATGAAGATTACCCGCTCTGGGATCCCACAGCTAATTCTCCCCTGGTCTCCTTGCTGGCCCAAATAGGACTAATTTAGCCAGCTAGCCCTGATGATCATCTAATGTTTATTGGATGGATTTCCCCCTTAAATTGATTTTTGAATTCTGAATTTATTGTTATTCACATTTTATACTGTATTTTATGCTGTTTTTTGTTGCATCAATTAAATGTTTTAAATTTGTTGTTAGCAGCCCTGAGCCCGGTTTTCTGAACCAGGAAGGGTGGGGTATAAATAAAAATTTATTATTATTATTATTATTATTATTATTATTATTATGCATGCATAGAATCGTAGAGTTGGAAGGGACCCCAGGGGTCATCTAGTCCAACCCTCTGCAATGCAGGAATCTCAGCTAAAGCATTCAGGACAGATGGCATTTGTGTGTGTTTTATTATCTGTAGTGGGAAATTGTCGCCTGCTCCAGGACTGCTCCTGGGTCACAGCCTGACCTGACCCCGCAACTAAGAGGGAAGGGAGCTGCAAGGGAACTGTGAGTGTCAATGACGATCAGACTTTGTTTTTTTTATAATAATGTTTATTAAGGTTTCACAAACAATAAAAAAATTTCTAAAATTTAAACATAAGAAAAACTACAAAAATATAAAAATACAAAAACAAAACACATAAAAAATACCCAATAGAAGACAAAGTTAACAAAGAAAGGGAAGAAAAAAGAAAGAATAAGAACAAAAGAAAAAGCAAAAAGCAAAACAGAAAATAGATTAGTGTTTTCAAATCTTATACTCCATTCACTAGTTTCTTGACCTCCTCGCACCTCCCATTTTGTATTCCAGTTCAGATATTGATTTCAGCAAATCCTTACCCTCTAACATTTATCCTCACTCAAGATATTAACCTATTAAAATTATCAATTTTCCAATTATCAATCCCTATTTACATTTTCTTAAAAATCTTTTTACCAATACCACTTATTTTCCATCAGACATCATTTTAACATTCCTTAATTTTACAGTGCTTCTGCAAATAATCCTTAAATTTCTTCCAGTCTTCCTCCACCGACTCTTCTCCCTGGTCACGAATTCTGCCAGTCATTTCTGCCAATTCCATGTAGTCCATCACTTTCATCTGCCATTCTTCCAGTGTGGGTAGCTCCTGTATCTTCCAATATTTCGCGATGAGTAGTCTTGCCGCTGTAGTTGCATACATAAAGAAAGTTCTGTCCTTCTTTGGCACCAATTGGCCGACTATGCCCAGGAGAAAGGCCTCTGGTTTCTTCAGGAAGGTATATTTAAATACCTTTTTCAATTCATTATATATCATTTCCCAGAAGGCCTTAATCCTTGGGCACGTCCACCAAAGGTGAAAGAATGTGCCTTCAGTTTCTTTACCTTTCCAACATTTATTATCGGGCAAATGATAGATTTTTGCAAGCTTGACTGGGGTCAAGGGAACTGTGAGTGTCAATGACTATCAGACTTTGAACAGCTGGAGCCAACTCACCAGATTTGTTGCATTAATTAAACTAAATAGTTGGATTTTGCAGCGTTGTTTGTTGGCATTCCATATTTCTCGGGAGGCAACAGACGAGTTCACCTTGGGGGGGGGGGGTGAAGTCAAGCTGATAGAAGTTTGTAGAGACCAATGTGGGAGAGACATGTTTTGTTGCAGCTGGGGCAGAGGAAGGCGTATGATGTACAGCTGTGGATGCACTATGACATTTCTTATCTTTGCGCTCCTCCCAGCAGTCATTCCTCCCCTGGTCACTGCTGTGGATGCATGACTTTCTGGGAATGTTGTGAGTAACCGGAGAGGATATATTGATTAGTATTATTTTTCCTAACTCGTGCTAGCAAGGTTCTTCACTTAGCAGAGTGCATTCCCCTATTATACAGCAGGAAGAAGAAGAAGAAGAAGAAGAAGAAGAAGAAGAAGAAGAAGAAGAAGAAGAGGAGGAGGAGGAGGAGGAGGAGGAGGAGAAGAGGAGGAGGAGGAGGAGGAGGAGGAGTTTGGATTTGATATCTCGCTTTATCACTACCCAAAGGAGTCTCAAAGCAGCTCACAATCTCCTTTCCCTTCCTCTCCCAAGACCGGAACATGTCGACAGATGTTTGGGTGGGGTCCTGGCGCCCCCACCGGCCCAGAGGGCCAATCGCTGCCCTCTACAGCAGCCCCGGGCCCAAATATGCTCTCCCATCAAACGTAGGTGAGTGAATTTGGGGTGGGGACAAAGTCCATCTTTCAAACCCTAGAATGGGCTAAACAGGAGCAGCCCACCCAGCACAGAAACGACTTGTGGAACTGCTTGCCGCTGGATGTTGCGGTGGGCATGGGAATAAAAGGTTGAAAAAGGACAGGAGGTGTCAGCTCAGGAAGGAAATGTCAACCACTTGCAGAAAACAAAAATCAGTTCTCCAAGAAAGCATCGCTTTTGGGACAAGCAAGAGGGGGCAGCCAGTTGTCATTTCCCTCTCTGCTTTTGAGCTTTGCTGTGATTGCTCACAGGATTTTAAAAACTGATTCTTGAAAAGGGGTGGCTGGGAAGAATCTGTACCAAAACAATATTTTATGCTGAAAATTTCCTTCCCCCGTATATTTTTGTTAGGGAGAATGCGTAAATATATTTCTCATGCAGTACCTCAAATCAAACTTAATTTTTTTTTGAATTAACTAAATGCTTTCAATTTGATTTTGAGCAAATGTGCAATTAATTGTTACTGTTTTGAATTTTGTTGGGTTATTAGCTTCCCTAGTGGGTGATGAAAGCCGCTATTCTGCATAATGTATTAATAATAATAATAATAATAATAATAATAATAATAATAATAATAATAATAATAATAATAATAATTTATTATTTGTATCCCGCCCATCTGGCTGGGCTTCCCCAGCCACTCTGGGCAGCTTCCAACAAAACATTAAAATACAGTAATGCATCAAACATTAAAAGCTTCCCTAAACAGGGCTGCCTTCAGATGTCTTCTAAAAGTCTGGTAGTTGTTTTTCTCTTTGACATCTGGTGGTAGTGCGTTCCACAAGGCGGGTGCCACTACCAAGAAGGCCCTCTGCCTGGTTCCCTGTAGCTTTACTTCTCACAGTGAGGGAACCGCCAGAAGGCCCTTGGCGCTGGACCTCAGTGTCCGGGCAGAACGATGGGGGTGGAGACGCTACTTCAGGTGTTCTGGACCGAGGCCGTTTAGGGCTTTAAAGGTCAGCACCAACACTTTGAATTGTGTTTGGAAACATAATGGGAGCCATTGTAGGTCTTTCAAGACCAGTGTTATGTGGTCTCGGTGGCCGCTCCCAGTTACCAGTTTAGCTGCCGCATTCTGGATTAGTTGCGGTTTCCGGGTCACCTTCATAGGGTTCGGGAGGGGGCCCTGGGGTGGGTTTATGGAACCTAGTGGGCAGTGGCCCCAAAATGTTTGGCAACCAATGGGGTAGAGTATCACCCGCCCACCCCCGCCATGTCTCTCTGGCCCAATGTCTAACCTTCCTTCCCTGCTGCTGTTTCTCCTTGCAGGCTACCAACTGCATGACCCTTCTCGCACCCGGGCCCCGGCCTACAGCTTTGGCACTCGCCACTCCCAGGACCAAGAGAACTGCTCCCCCGGCCCGGGCTACCTCATCCCAACCAACATGACCATGAGGGGCAGGGCTGGGATTCCTGCTTATTCCATCTATGGACGCCCCAAGGACGTGCCGCCTTTTAGGACCCCGGGGCCAGGTCTGTCTTGAAATCTGGGCCTGAGGCACCCCATTTGTGCTGGTCCTGGGGGGGGGGGTATGGAGGCTGTGTGTCGGGGCGAAGCGAGGTCCAAAGGGAGGAGTTTGGCATGGTCAGGAACTCTGACAGGAGAGCAGGTCAGGATACCGGCAGGAACAGATTACCAACGATGTTGCTCCCGCAACCTGGGAATGGGTTGGCTGGCCTTTATCTTCTCTGAGGCATAGGACGGCCCCGGTCCATAGGTGACTTGCCTCTCCTGGCCTGGAGGCGAGCACTCCTCCTGCGAGAACTTAGTTCCCTCCGCCTCTCTGCCCTGAGCCTCTGCAGCTCCGGAGAGGCTGGAGGGTTACTGGACCCAGAGGCAACCTCACCTTCCCCTGACGGGGCTGAGAGTGGAGCACCTGCAGGCAATGGGTCCTCCATCACCTCCGGAGCCAGAACGGATTCAGCTGGTGCCTGCTCCTGAGGATCCGGCACAGGTGAGGGCGCTTCAGGTTCAAGCCCCAGCCCAAGCTCAGCCGGCCCTGGAGGCGGGGACTCCTGTGCAGGCTGGGATTCCTCAGGTTCAGCCTCTGAATCCGAAGTAATAGTGCCACTGTATTCTGCTCTGGTCAGACCTCACCTGGAGTACTGTGTCCAGTTCTGGGCACCACAATTCAAGAAGGACACTGACAAACTGGAACGTGTCCAGAGGAGGGCAACCAAAATGGTCAAAGGCCTGGAAACAATGCCTTATGAGGAACGGCTAAGGGAGCTGGGCATGTTTAGCCTGGAGAAGAGGAGGTTAAGGGGTGATATGATAGCCATGTTCAAATATATAAAAGGTTGTCATATAGAGGAGGGAGAAAGGTTGTTTTCTGCTGCTCCAGAGAAGCGGACACGGAGCAATGGAGCCAAACTACAAGAAAGAAGATTCCACCTAAACATTAGGAAGAACTTCCTGACAGTAAGAGCTGTTCAACAGTGGAATTTGCTGCCAAGGAGTGTGGTGGAGTCTCCTGCTTTGGAGGTCTTTAAGCAGAGGCTTGACAACCATATGTCAGGAGTGCTCTGATGGTGTTTCCTGCTTGGCAGGGGGTTGGACTCGATGGCCCTTGTGGTCTCTTCCAACTCTATGATTCTATGATTCTATGATTCTATGATTCTATGATTCTATGATTCTATGATTCTATGATTCTATGATTCCCAGGGCGTCACACCATTGTAGGAATGACTAGGACGACGGGAGTTTGAATGCAAGTGAGCTGGGCAGAATTGAAGGAATGGGTTTCCCAAAACCCAAAAACTGACTGTGCAAGCAGTTTTAAACTGCCCCAAAATCCCTATTTTCTTAGCTAAAATGCATAATATTTTCCCTTAGCTAAAATGCATAAACTTGAGCCGTTGAGCAAATGCTTAACAAGAACACAGCTCTCTCCTTTATCAGTTTGTGACGTCAAGGATGGCCCTGACTGCTCGAGTAGAACAGAGAAAACACGTTTGTGCCTTATCTTATGTTTTGACCACAAAGACGAACAGACCCAAGTTTGGAAAAAACACCAGAAGCGTGTTCCCGGAGATGATGGGGTCTTCCTCCAAGATAAGAGTAGGAAGAGGAATATCCTTTTATGGTCAGGAGTGCAGGAAGGAAATCCCTTTTATGGTTAAGAGTGCCGGAGCAGGAACATCTGTGATGTCAACCTGCGTATACAAGCTGACGTGGCTGGATTCCTGGGGAAGGGGGAGAGGGTGCCTGGAGGATATATATACTGCATGAAACTTCTCATTTCTTTGGACTTGCTGTGGACTTGATCACGCAAGTGCCTTCTGCTATCCGGAGGGCAGAATAAACTCTTTCTTTGAACCAACCTCGGTGTCATTTGACTTCCTTCCTCCTGTCCCGGAGCAATGCAGACCCAATCGGTGAACTCCAATAAGGCTACAGAAGCACTCCGGCAAGCATGCTCCAAGCAAGCTGCCGACTAGCTCTGCAGAGGCTCCTTTTATTAGCAGAAGTCAACAATTGGAATTAGTAGTGAGACAGGGGGTTAGAGTTAGTGAAGAGGCACTTCCCATTTTTCTTTTGGGAAGAAAGGGAGCAGCCGCAAGACCAAAACTCCCCTTTCTAACTCAGCCGTATTCCAATGTTCTTCCACTGGGGAAGATGGAGCAAACTTGCTTTTCTGCGGCTCCATAGGAGATGCATTCAAGTTACAAGAAGGGAGATTGTGACTGAAGCTTAGGAATAACTTCCTGGTGGTAAAGAACTGTTCATCAATGGAACAGATTCCTTCATTTTGTTTTTTTAAAATGATATTTATTAGAAGTTTAATAGTTACAGAAAAAAGAAAAAAGAAACAATAAAAAGTTAAACAAAACAAAACAATACCTTACAATACATCAAAAATAAAAACAAAAACAAAAAACAATACAGCAAAACAACAAGAAAAACAAAAACATTTAAAAACACATCCAATATTTCCGTATCTTTACCTTTCATTTACTTGTTTCGTCGACCTCCTCACACCTCCCTTTTTTGTATTCTAGTTCAATTAGCTATTTCAGCAAATCCTTTCCATCTTTCTCAATTTTCCCCCCTATAATTTATCTTAACACAATCTAACCTTAAATTTTCCACTTTGGCCCATTAACAATCTGTTTTTACTTAATTCTTTATAACATTTCTGCTAAAGCCATATAACTTCATTCCAGTATCCTTCTAACATTCGGAACAGATTCCTTCAGAAGGTGGTGGGCTCTCCATCGGAGGTTTTTCAACAGGGGGTTCATACAGAGAATCATAGAGTTAAAGAGCTGGAAGGGACGGCTGACTGTTAACCCTCCTCTGTGCCCTTCTGCATCCTGATCAGATTGCGGCTCTCTGCTTCCAACAGGCTGCTATTCCCCGGAGAAAGCAGGGAGATGGGCTTACCGCTCTGCCCCCATGTATTCCCTTGCCCACCGGACGAAGGAATTCCAGAACGACCAGACACCAGGTGAGAGAGAGGACGCCAGGTGGGAAGGGTGTTTGCAGACAAAGGTAAAAATGACATTTATTGGTTATAAGTAAAAAATTGCTCCTTTTCCCTTATGGGGTATCCAAGAGCCCGTACAGAGTCCTTAAGCGGGCTCCCTATTGGTAAGAGAAAATAACAGAGGCCAACCAGAGTATATTGAGAAGCAAAGCAGCTGTTGTTGTTGTTGTCTAGTCGTTCAGTCATGTCCGATTCTTCGTGACCCCTGGACCAGAGCACGCCAGGCACTCCTGTCTTCCACTGCCTCCCGCAGTTTGGTCAAACTCATACTGGTCTCTTCGAGAACACTGTCCAACCATCTCGTCCTCTGTCGTCCCCTTCTCCTTGTGCCCTCCATCTTTCCCAGCATCAGGGTCTTTTCCAGGGAGTCTTCTCTTCTCATGAGGTGGCCAAAGTACTGGAGCCTCGGCTTCAGGATCTGTCCTTCCAGTGAGCACTCAGGGCTGATTTCCTTCAGAATGGATCGGTTTGATTTTCTTGCAGTCCATGGGACTCTCAAGAGTCTCTTCCAGCACCATAATTCAAAAGCATCCATTCTTTGGCGATCAGCCTTCTTTATGGTCCAGCTCTCACTTCCGTACATCACTACTGGGAAAACCATAGCTAGTAAGCCTGATTTTAGTCAAGGAACTGTTGCAAAAGGGTCCCCACTCACCACACGCAGGAGGGAGGAGAACCCCAAAGAAAGGTGCGCAAGCCCCTATATAGACTTTTGAAATTGCCCACCCTGTAGCCCAAGACCACTCCCAGAAACATCATACATACATCACAGAACAATACAGTCTACAGCAGAAATCCTGTTTGCCGGGATATCTGTTAATGGTCACTGACTGCATTACCTGGGCAGTCTGGCCATTCTTTTGTGAATACTTTACTTCCTGAACCCAGGTCACAGGCTCACCTTATTCATACACAAATACACCCTTAAGACAGGTAAGCAAAAGACTTTCCCCATTTCCTTCCTCCTTGCAGAGAAATATTTGAGATCAATTTGGGAGAGTCCCAATGGCTTCAGGTTTGCTCTCCTGTACTATTTCAGATACATGGTTTATATACAGTGGTACCTTAGTTTACGAACTTCATCCGTTCCAGAAGCCCATTCTTAAACCAAAGCATTCTTAAACCAAGACGTGCTTTCCCATAGCAGCGGGGGACTCAATTTACAAATGGAACACACTCAACCTGTTCTGCTTCCAAGGCAAAGTTCACAAACCAAAACACCTACTTCCGGGTTTGCAGCGTTCCAACAATCCAAGTTGTTCATAAACTAAGCTGCTCTTAAACCAAGGCACCAGTGTACTTACATCTGTGTTTGCCTTGTACATTTATGAACATTTAATTTATATTTGAGACCTTAGAATTCTTATAACATCGCTTTGGCCTGAGTGACATGGACCTAGTGGAGGATTATGGCCTCTCAAATTTCAGTGGTGCCCTGTGCAGTGTGAAAATTCAGTGCCCCCCTCGGCTTTCGCTCTCCGTTCTATAGCATTATGGTGACGCCCCCAGCAGTGCGGCGCCCAGTGCTGTCAAATCGGCCGCGCTACCCTTAAAATACCTCTGTTGGACTTGGACCGGTGGTTTGGCTCTGTATGGGGTAGTTTCATACGTCTCTATTTTGGAAAGGCCATTGCAGCTCAGCAATAGAAGGTTTGCTTTGAGTGCAGAAGGTTCCAGGTTCTCACACACTTCTATACGTTCCCATATGCCCCACTGAATCACTTCTCTCCACTTCCTGCCCCCCCACCTCTAGGCCCTGCAGCCTACTGGCTCCCTCCCATGCTGGGGCCCAATGTGGTTGGCAAGACCTCTGCCCCCAATTTCTCCATTTATGGGCGCAAGTCAATCGGCAGCTTCTATGAGGACCTCAGCAAGGTGAGTAGCAGAACGGACAGGTTTTGAAGACCGTGGAGTGAGAGATTTACGAAATCCTCTTCCCCTTTGCCGGTGACCTTGAAATTGTCTGATGAACGCACAACCAAGAAATCCAGGGTAGTTATTTTAAATAATAATAATAATAATAATAATAATAATAATAATAATTTCTACCCTGCCCATCTGGCTGGGATTCCCCAGCCACTCTGGGCGGCTTCCAACAAAGATGAAAAATACATTAAAATGTCACATATTAAAAACTTCCCTGAATAGGGCTTTCAGATCTCTTTGACATCTGATGGGAGGGCGTTCCACAGAGCGGGCGCCACTACCGAAAAGGCCCTGTGCCTGGTTCCCTGTAACTTGGCTTCTCGCAATGAGGGAACCACTAGAAGGCCCTTGGAGCTGGACCTTAGCGATGGGGGTGGAGACGCTCCTTCAGGTATGGTAGGGTGGTGCATTGATCTGGTTCTTAAACAAAAGAGTAACAATATTTTCAAATAGGAGATTATTTTCAAACACTTAAGTCAGAGGTCAGCAACCTAAGGCCCATGGGCCAGAAGTGGCCCATGAGGGTCGCTTAATCAGCCCATGAGCCGCCCCCGAACCATGCTGCCCGCTTGGCCAGTCCCCACGTGCTGCGCTAAACCAGCAAAGCGCAGCGTGTGGACTCTCTTCTGTGGCTCTGGAAATCGCTTCTTCACATGCTCAGATCCTGGAAATTGCCTCTGCACATGCCCAGATGCTGGAAATTGCTTCTGCCCAGGTGCGGTTTTCGGCATCTGGGCATGCGCAGAAGTGATTTCCAGTGCCGTGATGTGCCAGCCTGGCTCATGGAGGATCTCCGTGGGAGTGATCCGGCCCATGCCCGGTAAAGGTAAAGGGACCCCTGACCATTAGGTCCAGTCATGGCCAACTCTGGGGTTGCGGCACTCATCTTGTTTACTGGCCGAGGGAGCCGGCGTACAGCTTCTGGGTCATGTGGCCAGCATGACTAAGCCGCTTCTGGCGAACCAGAGCAGCACACGGAAACGCTGTTTACCTTCCCACCAGAGCGGTACCTATTTATCTACTTGCACTGGTGTGCTTTCGAACTGCTGGGTTGGCAGGAGCAGGGACCGAGCAACGGGAGCTCACCCTTTTGCGGTGATTCGAACCGCCAACCTTCTGATTGGCAAGCACTAGGCTCTGTGGTTTAACCCACAGCGCCACCCGCATCCCTTTATTTTATATATATAAGACCTTGAATTTTTTATTTCACTACCATAGAAGGCATTCCCCAGTCCTTGTCTCCAGACCATTCCCTGACACCTAGTGATGCTTTCCCCCCTCCTTGCACGACAGACACCAGGGCCCTGCAACTACCGCCTGGTGGATCCCAGCGTCTACAAGAAACGGCCACCGCACTTCAGCATGCTGGCCCGCAACATGCCCCCAGGAGACAACACTTTGAAGCCCGGTCCAGGAGCCTACAGCCCCGAGAAGGTGACGGCAGGTGGCAGCAGAAGGCATTATGGGGTTGGGGGGGAACTGTCCTGCAGCAAAGATGATGATGATGATGATGATGATGATGATGATGATAATGATAATGATAATGATAATGATAATAATATTTTATTTATATCCCGCCCTCCCCAGCTGAAGCTGGGCTCAGAGCAGCTAACAACAGTAAAAATAACACAGTTTACATAAAACCACAATCAATTAATTGAAATACATTCTAAAATCAATTCATTCTAAAAGAGGGTTGGAGAAATTCGTGGAGGGGGAGAGAGTTGTTGATGGCTGCTAGCAATGCTCTGCCTCCACAGTTTGATGCCTAAATTCTGCCTCTGAATCCCCAGTTGCTGGAAACCCTGGGAGGGGAGAGGACTCTCGTGACTGAATCCTGCTTTTCCACAATGGGCACTGGTTTGGCCACTGTGAGAACAGGAGCAGGGCTGGATTTAGGTTTGATGAGGCCCTAAGCTACTGGAGGTAATGGGGCCATAATAATAATAATAATAATAATAATAATAATAATAATAATAATAATAATAATAATAATTTTATTTATATCCTGGCCTCCCCAGCCGAAGCCGGGCTCAGAGCGGCCAACAACAGTAAAAGTAACACAGTCTGCATAAAATCACAATCAATTAATAGAAATACATTCTAAAATCAATTCAGAGTCAAATTAATGGCAACCATTGGGCTAGAGTTCTTTGAGGATTACCAAAGGAGGGGGTCAGACTGCGCCTTGGCCAAAGGCCTGGTGGAACAGCTCTGTCTTGCAGGCCCTGCAGAAAGATGTCAAGTCCCGCAGGGCACTAGTCTCTTGTGACAGAGCGTTCCACCAGATCGGGGCCACGGCCGAAAAAGCCCTGGCTCTGGTCAAGGCCAGTCTAACCTCCCTGCGGACCGGGACCTCCAAGATGTTTTTGTTTGAATATTCATTTAAGCATTCCCATTGTTTCTGAATTATAGTTTTGGATTTATGCCTTATCAAGTCCATCAACTTTGCTAACTCCACGTAGTCACATAGTTTACTTAACCATTCCCCTTTCCATGATTCTATGATATCCCACATCCCTCCAGCGAGCTCAAGGTGGCATGCCTAGTTCTCCCCTTTTTTAAATCTTCACAACAACCCTGAAAGGTAGGTGAGCCTGTAAATATGCTCTCACAGCCGTCTCCTGCCACTTCTGTTTGCGCAGTGTTATTTACTCTGCTGAGTAGAGCATGCTCCAGCTTCCGAAGGCTTCTGAAGCTGCGAGTCACTGTTTCAGGCTGAGCCAAGGACCGGAGATCGCCCGGCTACCCTCATTTCCGCCAAGCTAAGCAGTTGGCTCCTTACCTCTCCCGCCCTGACCTAGCCACTGTGATCCATGCGACGGTCACCTCCAGACTGGATTATTGTAACTCGCTCTACGTGGGACTGCCCTTGAGACTGATCCAGAAACTCCAGCGGGTGCAGAATGCCGCGGCGAGGCTCCTTACGGGGTCCTCACTGTGGGATCACAATCACCCGGTGCTATACCTGCTGCACTGGCTCCCGGTGGAGTACAGGATCAGGTTTAAGGTGCTGGTTTTGACCTTTAAAGCCCTATACGGTTAGGCTGGCCTCAACCAGAGCCAGGGCTTTTTCAGCTGCGGCTCCAATCTGGTGGAACGCTCTGTCACAAGAGACTAGGGCCCTGCAGGACTTGACATCTTTCCGCAGGGCCTGCAAGACAGAGCTGTTCCACCAGGCCTTTGGCCAGGGCACAGCCTGACCCCCTCCTTTGGCAATCCTCACAGAACTCTAGCCCAATGGTTGCCATTAATCTGATTTGAACTGATTTTGTAATGAAATGATTTTAGAATGTTGTATCATTTTATTGTGGTTAGCCGCTCTGAGCCCGGCTTCGGCTGGGGAGGGTGGGATATAAATAAATTTATTATTATTATTATTACTGGCCGGTGGGCTGGATCCAGCTGGGTGCTTGCAAATTGCCCCCTTTCCCTTGGAAGCATCCCAACACTAACCACTGCACCAGCTTTCCAGCTACTCTCCATTGTTCGGTGCCCCCACCCCTTCCTTTCCGCTGGCAGTGCCTAACCCTGTCCCTCCGTCTCTCCTTCCTCCTGCAGCACAGCCCGCAACGTGGCTTGACCTTTGGGATCCGCCACTCGGACTACGTGGCTCCTCTCATTGTGGAAGTGGCAGATTAAACTGGCTCCATTGATGAAGATGGTCTGGACAAGAAATATTCCTTTGGCAACATACGGATCTCTCGGTGCTTTGTGCTGTCGCTGGAGATTGGGGCCTGGGGAGGGAAGTGGGGTGGGCTGTATCTGAGGCCTGGGAGGGTCCTCAGAGCTGGGGGGCCTGGGTTCAGCGAGGCTCATAGCCTACCCTCTCAGTTCCTTTGGGAAACTGTTGCAGCTTTGATTCTCCCTGTTCCCAGATCCTTTGACTGCATTGCTCTGATCCATTCACCCCTTAGTCACCCCAGTTTTCTCTAAGGATGTGTGCGCTGAGGAAGGTCCAGGAAGGCTGTGCAGCGAGATGGGGGCAGGAGGGAAATATCTTCCTATTTGTACCTCACAGCTATTACAGCAGAACCTCGGTTTTCAAACGTAATCCATTCCAGAAGACCATTCGACTTGCGAAATGTTTGAAAACCAAGGATCAATGGGTGGTTCCATTGAAAAAATGGAAAAACACACACCGGAAGCCGTTTGACTTCCGAGGCGTGTTCAAAAACGGAAGCAATCACTTATGGGTTTTTGGCGTTCGGCTTCTGAGACGCTCAAAAACCAAGGTTCCACTGTACAGTCATACCTCATGTTACGTTTGCTTCATGTTACGTCTTTTCAGGTTGTGTCCTGTGGTGACCCAGAAGTACCGGAAAGGGTTACTTCCGGGTTTTGCTGCTCGCGCATGCGCACAAGCACCAAATCATGCCACGCACCTGTGCAGATATGGCACTTCAGGTTGTGGGCTTTTCATGTTGCGAATGCGAACGGGCCTCTGGAACAGATCCCGTTCGCAACCAGAGGTACCACTGCATCTCGGTTTTCTGTGCTTGAATCCAAATTCTGTGCCCAGAAAGGCTGAATTCTGCAATCTGTATGAATTACATAGAAAACATTACGGATCTTCCCCAGTTTGCATCCTCTGCTCTCCTTCCGCCAGTCAAGGGATCCCACCTCAGTTTTGTGCCAAACTGGCCTCTCCAGACTCCATGCCTCCGAGGTAGACTCACATCCCAGAAGTGAAATGACCTTTCCTTGGCTCTGACTCCCTGCATTCATCACCGTAAGCCCATTTGCCAGGTGCTAGCGCTGCAGACCTCTTCTTCCCAAGAGTGTGCAAAGGTTGCTGCTTGTATAGTCCCCGGTTCATTGATTAAAAAGAAACGGTGCCAACAAAATACTTTGCAAGACGATTGGGATGATACAAATGGTGTGTGACTCTTTCTTGTCTTGGGGTTGTTGTACGAAAATCCTTGGGCTCACTTGGATTTGACAAACAAAGACACCAGCCAAGAATATTCGAGCAAAACAGCAGCTTGCGGGCACACGCGCTAAACCCTGTCTGTGGTGCCTACCCCTTTTCCCCAAATGATGAGATAAGAGACCAGAGTATGGGTTCAAATTGGCCACAACTTTATTGAGCTTCAGAAGTGGGAAACTTGGCACAGGCCTTGGCAGGTAACCCTCTCAGCCCGCCTGGCTGAGGATATGCAGGCTGATGAGGCCCAGTGAGAGGGGACTGCAAAGCGCAAACTTACACAGATTGCCCTTCCACCGCTGCTCTAGGGCTAGGGACTCGCGGGTTTTGCCCTTTAATGGGCCCTGCAAACGCCACCGCATGGGGAGGGAGCATGAATGCATCACCCTCGACTTGATGCTAGACTAAAGGATACCTTGCCAAGGCCTAAAACCGGCAAGGTTGTGACAAAATGCTATGGGGAAGGCGAAACCTGCCAATGCAGGGAAAATTCCTTCCCGGTTCTGAATACAGCAACCATCTTACGACCGCAGCAGTGCCCGCTGACCTGAAACACAAAATATTAGCCTGTAAGGAAAGAATCATTAATTTGAAGACCGCTGACGTAGGATGAAGTTATGGAGGCAAGAAATTATTAATTTGAGGGAGGGTGGGTGGGTGATCTTTTCTATTGGCTGAGGGCAGGTCAAAGGCCGGCCCAAGCAGGTGGGTCTTCTACCCACCTCATGGAAGAAGCAGGAAGAAGCCTCAAACAAAGGATGGCTCCCACTTTTATAAGTTTCCCCTTATACCCATAATACACTTAGTGAAGCATCATGCATACATCACAAAAACATCATGGTTATATAACATTATGGGAGGGGGTTTCCGGCAGAAACCTGATTACCAGGTTTGCCCCCATCTCTCCCTTGCCCTCCGCCTCATACCCATCAAGTGATACAATAGGAATATTGACATGTTCCTGGTTTTCCCTGTCAGGTAATCACACTTCTTTGTCCTGACCGAGAGGACAACCCACCCGCGTCCCTGCTCTATCTTAGAATCATAGAATTGCAGAGTTGTCCACAGGGCTCCCCAGACATTCATTTTCTCCTCTCATGAAATGATTGAGCAACAATAGCTCAATCATGTTCCTGGTTTTCCCTGTCAGGTAATCACACTTCTTTGTCCTGACCGAGAGGACAATCCACCCGCGTCCCTGCTCTATCTTAGAATCATAGAATTGCAGAGTTGTCCACAGGGCTCCCCAGACATTCATTTTCTCCTCTCATGAAATGATCGAGCAACAATAGCTCAATCATGTTCCTGGTTTTCCCTGTCAGGTAATCACACTTCTTTGTCCTGACCGAGAGGACAACCAACCCGTGTCCCTGCTCTATCTTAGAATCATAGAATTGCAGAGTTGTCCACAGGGCTCCCCAGACATTCATTTTCTCCTCTCATGAAATGATCGAGCAACGATAGCCAAGACCAGTGCAATAATTGATTGCGGCAGGTTAATCGACAGCCCAACCTCCTGGGAGCCAATGAGAAAAGGAGAAAGCAAGAGGTGGACTCCTGGCCACAGATGACCTTTGCTTTGTAAGTGACAGGACGGAACGAAGGCACTCTCGGGGGGTCGGTGCTGCAAGAGAAACCCCTGGCTTTTGCACTTTGCAAGCAGACCAACTTGCAACCTTCTTTCCGGGTTGATGACCAGCTTGTGGGAGAGGGAATCTGGGGCTCAGAGAGAGCTGCAATGGGCCCCAGAAGGTCCTGGTGGGCAGCGCACCTAGGGCTGCTGCAGACTTAAAGCAACACCCTCTCCTTCTGCTGAACTTTGTGACCTCCCCAAATGAGCTGTTATCTCACAGAGGGCTTGCAATAGCTGGGATTGTTGTTGTTTAGTCGTTTAGTCATGTCCGACTCTTCGTGACCCCCTGGACCAGAGCACGCCAGGCACTCCTGTCCTCCACTGCCTCCCGCAGTTTGGTTAGACTCATGTTTGTAGCTTCGAGAACACTGTCCCACCATCTCGTCCTCTGTCGTCCCCTTCTCCTTGTGCCCTCCATCTTTCCCAACATCAGGGTCTTTTCCAGGGAGTCTTCTCTTCTCATGAGGTGGCCAAAGTCTTGGAGCCTCTGCTTCAGGATCTGTCCTTCCAGTGAGCACTCAGCACTCAGAGGCTGGGATTAGCCTCTGGGAGAATTTGCCCTCATCAGAACATAAGAAGAGCTTGCTGGATCAGGCCAATGGACCATCATCTAGTTCAGTATCCTGTGTTCACAGTGACAACCTAGAGGCCTGGGGTAAACCCACAAGCAGGGTTCAAGCACAACAGTAACACTCATTCAAAGTGCTGGTACTGACCTTTAAAGCCCTAAACGGCCTCGGCCCAGTAGACCTGAAGAAGCATCTCCACCCCCAACCTCCATCCCAGACACTGAGGTCCAGCTCCAAGGCTCTTCTGGCGGTTCCCTCCCTGTGAGATGTGAGGTTACAGGGAACCAGGCAGAGGGCCTTCTCGGTGGTGGCTCCCTCCCTGTGGAATGCCCTCCCATCAGATATCAAGGAAATAAACAACTATCTGACTTTTAGAATACAATCCTGGCAGCCGTTATTGCATGTGGAAAGACTCTTTTATTATCCTTTGGGATGTCTGTTGTGAATACACCTAACAAGAAAAACTCTTAAGACACACCTTTCTACTCCCATTTCTGGTCCCAAATCTTGTTTGGGCCTCGAATCTCATTCTGTTAGGACTTTAGCATTTTGCGGTGCAAGGGGAGAACCTGCGGCTGAGTGGACAAGCTTGGCGCAGAGCCAGCCACAAGTCACTGACCTGCGTGTGGAACGAGCAGCTTGTTGCTTGAACAAGTAGGTGGGATCAAGTGCAAAGAGCAATCTGTTCGAGAGCCGTCATCTCCGTGTCCTGGCAGGGGAACGGACTCTTTCAGAAGGTGATGGACTTGCCTTCATTGGGGGTGTTCTAAACAGAGGTCAAATGGCCTGCCACCAGCAATGCTTCATCTGTGATTCTTGCATTCCTAGATGGTCCTTGGAAGTCCCTTCTGACTCTACAGCTCTATGATTCTAGGCTGTGTGCCTAGTCCTGAATGGGTACCAGGCCTGGAGACCCCGGAGGATGACAGCAGGTCAACAGCCATGAGGAGGAAGCAGGGCCCTCTGAAACGAGTGCTGTGGATCCCTCTGGGCTGACGTCCGGTGAAGAACCTATGGAGGTGGAGCTGCTGGGGAAGGTGGAGTCCCTACCACCCAGTCCTTGAGAGGGTGCCAGAAGCTTCAGGTCAGCGTTGAAGGGCGACCGCACAGCATGCGCCAACAGACCCAGGGTTCTGCACAAGGGAGATACTCACGAGGAAGCAAACCCTGCCAGAACTTGTGGCCAGGGTGTGGTTCAGGATGACAGAAGATAAATGGTCTGCCTTTTGAGACTTCTAATTCTTGGAAATGCTACTGAGTCTAGACGCCCAGGCACTTTTGCCTGAATTCCCCCAGGTTCTAGGTCTTGGACGGTTGTCTCTGGCTTCATCTCTGCTTGGACCTGGACAGATTCACTGTGCTTGACCACGCTGGGCTTGGATTGGGCTTCAGTGGCAACTCTGCCCTTGTTGGTGAGTACTTTAGGAAAGCATTGTATCCTCAGTGCCTGGAACTTTATCTCTGGGGGTATCCAAGAGGTATATCACGATCTACTGGTCGATCCCCGAGTGATCGCTGTTGATTGCGGGCTCCCTTCCAACCGTGGGTTCCCTTCTGATCGCTCCCATCTGATTGCTTGTTGGAAGCACCCCACCTTCGTCCTCTGCCCCACCTCTGTCCTCACTCTGCCTGTCTGTTACGTGAAATGGGCGGTCGTTATTGCTAGTTTAGTTTCCTGTATTGCTGCATTCGCCTGTTACCGTCTGTGTTGGTTTTGCGCATCTTATGACACCCCCTAAAAAAGCTAGACGACTTTGTCGCCCGCCACAAAAGCTCAACAACTTTGGGTTCCCCTAAAAAAGCTGAACAACTTTGGCTTCCCTCCTCCCTCCAATGACCACTGCAAGTTGTTTTATACTAGGAGTAGATCATGGTCTTTAGGGCATGGGTAGGCAAACTAAGGCCTGGGGGCCGGATCCGGCCCAATCGCCTTCTAAATCCAGCCTGCGAATGGTCCAGGAATCAGTGTGTTTTTACATGAGTAGAATGTGTCCTTTTATTTAAAATGCATCTCTGGGTTATTTGTGGGGCATAGGAATTCGTTCTCCCCCCCCAAAAAAAATATAGGTCTGAGGGACAGTGGACCGGCTGCCTGCTGAAAAAGTTTGCTGACCCCTGCTTTAGGCACCACCCACCAAGGAAGGTAACACAATAAAATTCGAAACAGTAACAATTAGTTGCACATCTGTTCCAAATCCAGTCAGAACTTTAGTTTGATTAATTCAACAAAACTGATGAACTTGGTTCAGTGATACCAGCTTTTCAAAATCTGATAGTTATTTATACCTCCAGCATACCCCCAAGGGATTTATTTATTCCATAACATTTATGCACTGCTTGATTGTTTTAAAAAATAAACCCTCAAAGCAGTTTACAAAGAGAATGCAATAAAAACATGGTCAGGAAGAATCCAGAAAGCAACTCAAAAAAATAAAACCAGCAATAAACTGAAAACTCATTCATGTTCTACATGCCCAGGTAGACTTGTCTAAGCAAAAATGGTTTTAGCAGGCATTGCAACACCTGTTTGGTGTCAGTAGGCAGGGAGATCGAGTTTAGGTGCTGCTACACTAAAATATATCATTTTCTTACAAATGCATAATGGGTCTTATGTAGCGCCTGTGACAGGGCCACCGATCGAAGGGGTCAAGTGGTCAGGAAAAGCCTGGGAAGGCAGTGATTTGGAGAAGAATGTCGTGTGGACAAGGAAGAATTACTGGTCGTGAGGACAAGGAAGAAAATTACTGTCCATGTTAAATGACAGTGTGCATCAGTCCTGGATTTACATATAAGCTAAACAAGCTCTAGCTTAGGGCCCCTCTCACTTGGAGGCCCCCAAAACATTTAAAGGAAAAAAACAAACCTGGATGTACATTTCCAAAATATAAGATAAAAAACAAATAAAATAAAACCTACATACAGCAACAGTGTTTTGTGCTGTGTAGGCTCCTTTGATGTAAGTCATGGGCCCCACCTGCTAGCCTGCTCCCTAAAATATCACTGGTTTGCTCCTTTCTATATATAGGGTGCCCACATTCTGCATAGACTGGTTGCACTACAACATGGGCAAATGGCTTGAGATGCCTATTAGGTCCATAAATTACCATACAGCATATATTCCACACAAAAAACAGCGACAATTTGTTGTTGACAAAGGACAGCTGGACATATCAAGGGCCCCATTACCTTCAGTAGCTTAAAGGTAAAGGGACCGCTGACCATTAGGTCCAGTCGTGGCCGACTCTGGGGTTGCGGCGCTCATCTCGCTTTATTGGCGAGGGAGCCGGTGTACAGCTTCCGGGTCCTGTGGCCAGCATGACTAAGCCGCTTCTGGCTAACCAGAGCAGCGCATGGAAACGCCGTTTACCTTCCCACTGGAGCAGTACCTACCGTATTGATCTACTTGCACTTTGACGTGCTTTCGAACTGCTAGGTTGGCAGGAGCAGGGACTGAGCAACGGGAGCTCACCCCGTCGCGGGGATTCGAACCGCCGACCTTCTGATTGGCAAGTCCTAGGCTCTGTGGTTTAACCCACAGCGCCACCCGCGTCCCCTTTGGCCTGTAAAAGCCAATGCCAATTTTCTTAGGACATCACTTTTTTTTACTCCAAGGGGCTCAAGGTGGCAAATATGGTTCTCCTCCTCATTTAAACTCCCAGTGCTGCTGCTGCCACCAGTTCCCCCCCCCCCACACACACTATAGAATCTACTGGAGTTAAACAAGGGGAGCAGTTAGTCATTTCTCACTAGGTTTATACTCTTTCCACTCCTAGCAAAGCAGAGTAAACATAATAGGACACAGGCAGGAACTTTCAGGAAGAGACAACAGAACAATAGAAAAGAGGTTTTATAAGAAATTAGTCATCCCTAGATTAAATCCCTAGATTAGTGGTTCACAAAGTGGGTGGTTCCACCACCTTGGGGCAAGGGGGAAGTCTGGAGTGTAAGCCAGGCTTTAGATGAAGAAGGAGAGTTTTGGATTTGATATCACGCTTTATCACTACCCGAAGGAGTCTCAAAGCGGCTAACATTCTCCTTTCCCTTCCTCCCCCACAACAAACACTCTGTGAGGTGAGTGAGGCTGAGAGACTTCAGAGAAGTATGACTGGCCCAAGGTCACCCAGCAGCTGCATGTGGAGGAGCGGGGAATCGAACCCGGTTCACCAGATTACAAGTCCACCGCTCTTAACCACTACAGCACAGTGGCTCTCCCAGCTGCACAGAAGCTGGTGGTGGAGAGAACTTGTTGATATTTTGTATTTTTATATTTTTAAATGGTAATAAGAACAAGCAGAGGGGAGGACTGTTGGGGCTCCTGGATGAGGAACAGTGAGAGGGGCAGCGAGCTCATAATAATATAATAATTTATAATTTGTACCCCGCCCATCTGGCTGGGTCTCCCCAGCCACTCTGAGCGGCTTCTAACAAAGATTAAAAATACATTAAAATGTCACACATTTATAACTTCCCTGAACAGGGCTGCCTTCAGATGTCTTCTAAATGTCAAGTAGTTGTTTATCTCTTTGACATCTGATAGGAGGGCGTTCCACAGGGCGGGTGCCACTACAGAGAACGCCCTCTGCCTGGTTCCCTGTAGCTTTGCTTCTCACAATGAGGGAACCGCCAGAAGGCCCTCGGTGCTGGACCTCCGTGTCTGGGTAGAACGATGGGGGTGGAGACGCTCCTTCAGATATACTGGACCAAGGCTGTTTAGGGCTTTAAAGGTCAACACCAGCACTTTGAATTGTGCTTGGAAATGTACTGGGAGCCAATGTAGGTCTTTCAAGACCAGGGTTATGTGGTCTTGGCGGCTGCCCCCAGTCACCAGTCTAGCTCAGTGACTGCCCCGGGCAGCAAAAACCCAGCTATGCCACTGGCAAGAACTTAGGTTTAGCTTGGAAAAGGGAAATTGAGGGGCGATATGAGAGCCATCTTCAAATATCTAAAGGGCTGTCCCATGGAAGATGGAGCATACTTTTTTTCTCCTGCTCTGGAGGGTGGGACTCAAACCAATGACTTCAAGTGACAAGAAAGGAGATTCCGACTAAATGTCAGGAAGAACTTTCTGATGGTAAGAGCTGTTCAACCATGGAATGGTCTCCCTTGGGAGGTTAGGTGGCCCTCAGGGATTCTGTAGTTGAGATTCCTGTGTTGCAGTGGGTTGGACTAGATGACCACTGGGAGTGATTTCCAGCTCTATGGTTCTATGAATCCTTGCAGGACACGTCCAGTATAAGGACCAGGGTCTACAATATCCTTTTTGACCCAAGGCAACCAGAACCGGACACAGTACTCCCGATGTGGTTGCACCATAGATTTGAAGAATGGCACTGAGATCTTCAATTCCTTTCCTAATAATCCCTAGCATGGAATTTGCCCTTTTCACAGTTGCCACACAATGGAGAAATGTCTTCATTGAGCTATTCACTACAACCACCTCAAGTCCCTGACAGGAAAGAATGCATAAAAAAATAAATTAAATTAAAGCCTAAGGTCTCGTTCCTGGTCCACCAATTCCAGTTCGGGACCTACGTACCTACGGGACCGCCTCTCCTGGTAAGCCCCACGGAGGACCTTAAGGTCCACAAATCACAACACTTTGGGGGTCCCAAGCCTCAAGGAGGCTAGATTGGTCTCAACTAGGGCCAGGGCCTTTTCAGTACTGGCCCCAACTTGGTGGAACGCTCTGTCACCAGAGACTAGGGCCCTGCGGGACTTGATATTTTCCGCAGGGCCTGCAAGACAGAGCTGTTCCGCCTGACCTTTGCTTTGGACTCGGTATGACCCTTATGTTTCCCTCCCCTTATGGTCTTGATATATCGGCTATTTTAAAATGAGGTTGCATTTAAATTGCATTATAACCTGTATTTTAAATTGACCCCCCCCATTATGTTTTTACCGTTATTTTACTGGTGTTAGCCACCCTGAGCCTGGCTCTGGCCAGGAAGGGTGGGGTATAAGTAAAATTTATTATTATATTATTATTATATTAATTTATTATTATTATTAGTGAAATTAAGATTTTTAAAATCCTCACTTTACACTTGTTTCCACTGAATTGCATATGCCATTGCATACACCCCTGCAGTTTCTGGACCCACCACCAGCTCCGGCTCTGGAGCCCCCAATTCTGGCAGCATGCTCAGCATTCCAGAAATAATCCGGAAGAAGCGGGATGGGGAGAAGCTGCAGCAGGAGGAGATCTTCTACTTTGTCCAGGCTGTGTCCAGGAAGGCCTTGCAGGAAGGGCAAATTGGTAAGGAAGGTTGTGGGGCTGGGGAATCAGGGGGGTGGGATTGTGGGTGGGGGGAAGAGGAGGATGCATTCAAGAATGAAGAGGAAACTCTGCAAACAGAACCGCTCTCCAAGAATAATGCTACAGGGTTCAAATGAGGAAGAAGAGAAGAAGAAGAAGAGTTTGGATTTGATATCCCGCCTTTCACTCCCTTTAAGGAGTCTCAAAGCGGCCAACATTCTCCTTTCCCTTCCTCCCCCACAACAAACACTCTGTGAGGTCAGTGGGGCTGAGAGACTTCAAAGAAGTGTGACTGGCCCAAGGTCACCCAGCAGCTGCATGTGGAGGAGCGGAGACGCGAACCCGGTTCACCAGATTACGAATCTACCGCTCTTAACCACTACACCACACTGGCTCTCAAAGCAGAGAGACTTAGGATGTCTTCATAGGGTTTGCTTAACTTACAAGGAGGCCCTAGTGGAAGCAGACTGACATTCCTGCAGCAGAAAACACAACCACTGCTCCTGCCTTCTTTTCTCTCCTTGCTATATTTTGGAAATCTGCATTCAATTTCTGTATCTTTCACTGTCTCATTCGCATTTTGCTTGCCTTCTCTCCCCCACTATCTGTAAGGCCTCGTTGGACAGCCACTTTGCTTTCTTGCCTTTCCTTTTCATTGGGATGGTTTTCGTTGCTACCTCCTATATAATGTTGCGAACCTCCATCCATAGTTCTTCAGGCACTCTGTCCACCAAGGAAAGAATTACTTCAAAGGAATTATGGAAACCAAGATTTCATCTTGAGCTGCTGGATAGCATTCTCCTGAAATCTTGCATGCTTTTCCTTATTATATAGTTGCAAGTAGAATATCCAATGATTACTTTAAAACAAAAAAAGGGAAAAACTACCTAAAACTTGTGCAATCATATCTGTACAAATATCTCTTTTTAGCCATGTCTTTACAAATAAAACTTTGGGTGAGCAGCCACAACAGAAGACCTTCTTGTGGCCTAGAATAATCACCTTGCTGGTGATCAAAAGAATTGATGCCAAAGAATTGATACTTTTGAATTATGGTGCTGGAGGAGACTCTTGAGAGTCCCATGGACTGCAAGAAGATCACACCTCTCCATTCTGAAGGAAATCAGCCCTGAGTGCTCACTGGAAGGACAGATCCTGAAGCTGAGGCTCCAAGACTTTGGCCGCCTCATGAGAAGAGAAGACTCCCTGGAAAAGACCCTGATGTTGGGGAAGATGGAGGGCACAAGGAGAAGGGGACGACAGAGGACGAGATGGTGGGACAGTGTTCTCGAAGCTACCAGCATGAGTTTGACCCAACTGTGGGAGGCAGTGGAAGAGAGGAGTGCCTAGCGTGCTCTGCTCCAGGGGGTCACGAAGAGTTGGACATGGCTAAATGACTAAACAACAACAACAACAAAAAATGTGATCCAACTCTTTGCTGTTCTCAGAATCAGAATGGTCAAGGTTCCACAGTATGGGCAGGTTCCTGAAGCAATACAAAATTTTATTTATATATATATATATATATATATATATATATATATATATATATATCCCACCCTCCCCAGCCGAAGCCGGGCTCAGAGCGCCTAACAATAATAAAAGTAACACAGTTTACATAAAATGACAATCAATTAATTGAAATGCATTTTAAATTCAATTCAAAATCAAATTAATGACAACCATTGGACTAGGGTGCTTTGAGGATTACCGAAGGAGGGGGTCAGACTCTGCCTTGGATAAAGGCCTGGTGGAACAGCTCCGTCTTGCAGGCCCTGCGGAAAGATGTCAAGTCCCTCAGGGCCCTGGTCTCTTGGGACAGAGTGTTCCACCAAGTCAGGGCCATGGACGACAAAGCTCTGGCTCTGGTTGAGGCCAGCCTAACCTCCCTGTGGCCTGGGACTTCCAAGATGTTTTATTTGAAGACCGTAAGGTCCTCTGTGGGACATACCAGGAGAGGCGGTCCCATAGGGACGACTTGCACAATCTGCTGACTGAACCATATCCAGCATGTGTGACATGCCAGACCATGTCTGTGGATTGTGCTAGACCCTCTCAGAATATCCCTCTGGCTTAAGCACCTAACCCGCATCACCTGTTGTCTTCTAGGAGCGATGCTGATGGCCATCCGACTACAGGGCATGGAGCCTGATGAGACTCTGGTGCTGACGCAGGCAATGGCTACATCAGGGAGGGTCCTTGAGTGGCCGGAGAAATGGCAAGGGCTCCTGGTGGACAAGCACTCCACTGGGGGAGTGGGCGACAAAGTCAGCCTTCCTCTGGCACCAGCCTTGGCTGCCTGTGGCTGTAAGGTGAGTTGAGAAGGTTCTTCCAACCTCTCTGGTTCCCGGGCAAAAATTAAAGAGGCCCACAGCCGGTTCTCAAGCCATGATGCTGAACTAGGTCAGACATTAAGCAGACTCCGCTGAGGTTCTTAAAGAAACACCTTCTCCCCTACCCAACTTCCTATACTGCTCATAACCTAAGGCAACCCAGACTTTCCTCTTTTCCTTTCAACAGGTGCCCATGATCAGTGGCCGAGGTCTGGGCCACACCGGAGGCACCCTGGACAAGCTGGAGTCCATACCTGGCTTCATGGTCTGCCAGAGCCCAGAACAGGTGAGGTGTCCTAGGTTGTGATGGAGCCAAAGGGGCTTATGGGGTGTGTGTTGAGGGTATGTGGCTGTCTGTTTCTGTTGGCCGAGAAGAGTAGGCATGGGTGGAGGGAGGAATAGGCATAAGCCAGGGAGGCAATGCTAGCAAAAGGGTTTCTGACACTATACAAAGTGTTGGTGCTGACCTTTAAAGCCCTAAACAGCCTCGGTCCAGTATACCTGAAGGAGTGTCTCCACCTCCATTGTTCTGCCCGGACACTGAAGTCCAGTGGGCCTACTGGCAGTTCCCTCACTTCCAGAAGCCAAGTTACAGGGAACCAGGCAGAGGGCCTTCTCAGTAATGGCACCCGCCCTGTGGAATGCCCTCCCACCAGATGTCAAAGAGAACAACAACTACCAGACTTTTAGAAGACATCTGAAGGCAGCCCTGTTTAGGGAAGCTTTTAATGTTTGCCTGGCGTGCTCTGGTCCATGGGGTCACGAAGAGTCGGACACGACTAAATGAATAAACAACAACAGGTTATTGTATTTTAGTGTTCTGTTGGAAGCCGCCCAGAGTGGCTGGGGAAACCCAGCCAGATGGGCGGGATATAAATAATACATTATTATTATTATTATGATTATGATTATGATTATGATTATGATTATGATTATGATTATGATTATGATTATGGTTATTACAGTGGTACCTCGGGTTAAGTACTTAATTTGTTCCAGAGGTCCGTACTTAACCTGAAACTGTTCTTAACGTGAAGCACCACTTTAGCTAATGGGGCCTCCTGCTGCTGCCGCGCCGCCGGAGCACGATTTCTGTTCTCATCCTGAAGCAAAGTTCTTAACCCGAGGTACTACTTCTGGGTTAGCAGTGTCTGTAACCTGAAGCGTATGTAACCTGAAGTGTCTGTAACTTGAGGTACCACTGTATTATTATTATTATTATTATTATTATTATTATTATTATTATTATTATTATTATTATTCTGCTCTCCTAAGAGAGAAGAGAGAAGCAAGAACCTGTTCTAAACTGCAGGAAAGTCCCTTTAAGCTGCGCCTGATCTAAATTGGGACTATGGTTGGAGGAGAAACTCAATTCAGTTCAGAGTTGTAGATGAACTTACCTGATTTGCACTGGATTTGAACTGAAGCACAGGGATCCTTCAAAATTTGCTCTAATCCAGATTTTACAATGCAGTTTTGCAGCCGAGTAATTTGCACAGAAATACACATAGTCCAGTGGATCCCCAAGTGGACAGTAGCATTCTCTGGGGAACAGTGGGATTACTTAGGGGGTGCTAAAAGGCAAGAGGTTGGCAGGGAGCACTGGAGGTGGTGATTTAAGACTTCTTCTAAGTGACTTTAAGCCAGACATTGGGGAGCTGGTATCAGTCCATGAAGCCCCCATATCACATTAAGAATTTACAGAACAGTGAAGCTCATTCTTGGTAAATGACTATCAGCCATTGAAAAGCTGGCATCAATGGACCGAGCTGATCAGTTTTTGTTGAATCAATTAAACAAAATGGTTTTGATTAAATCTAATAAACAGTTGTAACTGTTTTGAATTTTATTGTATTATCTTCCTTAGTGGGCCATGCAAACCATTATCATGAATAAAGCTTTTGATAGAGTAGGGTGGGGTGAATTTATGGAACCCAGGAGGCAGTGGTCTGAAAAAGTTTGGAAATCACTGCGCTAGACTTTTCTCCCTCTGTACTAGCTACTTGGCAGCGAAGGGAGGTGGTGGGGTTCCTGGGTGGAGCTGATGACGAGTGGCCCCTGCAGACAGCCTAGGACTTGTTCTCTTGCAGATGAAGCATATACTGGAACAGGTTGGTTGCTGCATTGTGGAGCAGAGTTCAGAGCTGGTCCCAGCAGACAAGGCCCTCTATGCCCTGAGAGACGTAACAGCCACAGTGGACAGCTTGCCCCTCATCACAGGTATGGGGTGAGATCCAGTTGCAGGAGAAATCCCGGGTGCTGTGGTCCTGGCTGTGGGCTCCTTCCAATCAGGCAGCAGTTATGTGCCTGTAGCATAACTGACTTCATTATGCTTCATAATTGAAGAATTCCTTACTATTGCCAATACCTGTTCATTACATCTGTGCCATGCCTTTTCCTCCAAAGAACTCAAGGACGCGTAACATGGCTGTCTCCCTTATTTAACCCAAACAACCACCCTGCAAGGTAGGTTATGCCAAGAAGCAGTGACTGGCCCCCCAGGTCACCCGGTGAGCTTCATGGCCGAGTGGGGGATTTGAACCCAGGTCCTGGCCCAACACTCTGTCACTATGCCACATGGGCAGCTCCCCACATGGTTAACACAGCAGGGGCACAGATGGGCTGGGGGTCCTCAAGTGGGAAGGAGACAGGTATCGCTAGGTTCAAAAGGGCTTTCTGGTGGATTTTGCCAGATCTCAGCAACCACTTTCGGCATGCACCACTCTGGCGAGACAGTCTGTGGGCTGGTAGGGTTTATATACTGCCCTATACCTGAGGGTCTCAGAGTGGTTCACAGAATACAATCAAGATAGAAAACCACACAGTAATGGGACTTCCTTGATGTATTCTCTGGGTCTAGGTTTTGAAATGCATTTACCGTATTTTTCGCCCTATAGGACGCACTTTTTCCCCTCCAAAAATAAAGGGGAAATGTGTGTGAGTCCTATGGGGCAAATGCAGGCTTTCGCTGAAGCCTGGAGAGCGAGAGGGGTCGGTGCGCACCGACCCCTCTCGCTCTCCAGGCTTCAGGAAGCTATACGCAAGTCTTGCAAGCCCGGTGGGATGTCCCGCGGGCTCGCAAGGCTTGCGGGCAGCAGCCTGCAGCCCAAAAGCTCGGGGGACAGCGGGGAGGCGCAGCGCCGCCACCCCACTATTCCCCGACCTGATCTGGAGGCTGGCGGGGGGGGGGAGAAGCAAGCTTGCTTTCCCCCCCCCGCCAGCCCCACAAGCTGGGGGATAGCGGGGAGGTGGAGCGCCGCCACCCCGTTATTCCCCGACCTGATCTGGAGGCTGGCGAGGGAGAAGCTAGGGAGGCTGTCCCTGAAGGCAGAAGAGGGAGACGGAGCGCTCCGTCTCCCTCTTCTAGCTTGGGGATGGCTGCGCAAACCTGGGGGGGGGGGGAATAAAAAATTTTCCCTTGGTTCCCCCCCAAAAAACTAGGTGCATCCTATGGGCCGGTGCGTCCTATAGGGTGAAAAATACGGTATTTATCTTCTCAAGCTAATCATTTTAAATGTGTTTGTGGGATGGGGTGGGCTGTTGTTTTGTTTTTATTACGTACTTTGTGGTTTCAGTCTGTGAACCACCCTGATATCTTGGGATGAAGGGCAGCATACAAATTTAAACAGGCAAGCAAGCAAGCAAGCAAATTGATCATTGGGTCTACCTGTCAAGGCGGAGGAGTGAGGAGCTGTGGACTCAGATACACTAGTAAAGAAAAAACATTTTATACGTGCTATAACACTGTGATGCCAGATGGCGCTGTGGAGTCCCATCTTTCGCCAATGTGATTTCCCATAATGAAGTTGACAATGCGTTTTATTGAAACCCTTTTTTGATTTGTACTGTACAAACTATCCTGCTCTGTAGGAGGTTGGAATAGATCAGGGGTCAGCAAACTTTTTCAGCAGGGGGGCTGGTCCACTGTCGCTCAGACCTTGTGGGGAGCCGGACTATATTTTGGGGAAAAAAATAAATATTGAACAAATTCCTATGCCCCACAAATAACCCAGAGATGCATTTTAAATAAAAGGACACATTCTGGTCATGTAAAAACACACTGGTTCCCAGACTGTCTGCGGGTCGGATTGAGAAGGCGATTGGGCTGGATCTGGCCCCCGGGCCTTACAATAGTTTGCTTACCCATGGAATAGATGATGCTTTGGGACCAATCCTACTTTACAAAGATATGACTTGGTCTAGAGTGAACCCCTTAATTGCACCCAAGGCTACTACCACCCTCCTGGATCGTTCCAGCGCCGCACCCCCCAGGAGATGGCATTGCCCACTTTGGGAAACCCTAGCCTAGATGAACCCAACACTTTTTAATTTTGTGAATAAAAGACAATAGCACTTCATGTCTCGAGTCCTCTTCCTGACCTGCGGATGTACCTGCATTCCTGACAGCCCCTTGACACTGCCTCTCTCTTGCCCCACAGGCTCCATCCTGAGCAAGAAGGCTGCGGAGAACATCTCTGCCCTGGTTCTGGATGTGAAGTTTGGCAGTGCAGCCCTTTATCCCA
This sequence comes from Podarcis bocagei, assembly GCF_964188305.1. Lineage (NCBI taxonomy): Eukaryota > Metazoa > Chordata > Lepidosauria > Squamata > Lacertidae > Podarcis > Podarcis bocagei. The sequence continues at coordinate 5,832,189 of NC_138135.1, forward strand.
CTCTGGAGAGCGCCCAGCCGCTGGCTGAGAGCCTGGTGAGTCCTCAGAGAAGGGCCATTGGCTTCCGGAGGCTTTCAGCTCCTTCAGGGAGGAGAGGGCTATTGAGGGGCTACCAGCCAGGATGGCTTTGCCCTGCTGCCATAGTCGGGGGCAGCAGTGCTTCTGAATCCCAGTTGCTTTTGAATCCTGCTTATGGGCTGGCCACAGGGACCTGGTCAGCCACCATGAGAACAACAACAACAACAACAACAGGAGGCTGGTCTAGATGGGCCATTGGCCTGATCCAGGAAGCCCTCCTTGTGTTCTGCTTCTTGGGATGGGGATTTGGAGACCGAATGTTCTCCTTAAATCCTTCCAGCGGCAGACAAAGATGATGGACTATGCGGAATTAGCCAAGCTGACCAGTAGAATCCAGAACCAAGGCGACCAAAAGTTTCAAAGAGACTGGAGTAAATTTTATTGGGTATATGAATAATTATTGTAGAAATGGGAAGACACTGTTGTTGCTGTTTAGTCGTGTCCGACTCTTCATGACCCCATGGACCAGAGCACGCCAGGTACTCCTGTCTTCCACTGCCTCCCGCAGTTTGGTCAGACTCATGCTGCTAGCTTTGAGAACACTGTCCCACCATCTCATCCTCTGTCGTCCCCTTCTCCTTGTGCCCTCCATCTTTCCCAACATCAGGGTCTTTTCCAGGGAGTCTTCTCATGAGGTGGCCAAAGTCTTGGAGCCTCAGCTTCAAGATCTGTCCTTCCAGTGAGCACTCAGGGCTGATTTCCTTCAGAATGGATAGGTTTGATCTTCCTGCAGTCCATGGGACTCTCAAGAGTCTCCTCCAGCACCAGAATTCAAAAGCATCAATTCTTCGGCAATCAGCACTAGTGGGATTGAAATAAATCCTGCAATGAAATTTAAAACATTTCTAGACCAAAGAGACAGAGTTGACTATAAGGACATAAAAGTCAGAAGTGGAGGTTTTAAAGTGCGATATAAAGTCTTGAAAACAAAAAAACCAGTTGAAGAGATGGAGGGAAGTCACGAGCTCAGCAGAGCAAAGAGTATTTTTATATGCTATTGTAATCATCATCACCATCTCACAGAGTGGTAGTGTTGGGAGGCAGGCATGGAATGCTCGGTTCCGAATATAAGCCGCACCTTAACTTTTCACAGTAGGAACTTAGAAAAAAAGTGTGGTTTATATCCAGGCCAATACGGTACTAATAATAACACTTTAAACTTGGCCTGGAAGCAAATCGGCAACAAATGCACTTCTCTGAGCACAAACATAGACATTCATCCATTCATTCATTCATTCATTCTCTCTCTCTCTCTCTCTCTCTCTCTCTCTCTCTCTCTGTCAAAGGTGTCTGTTGGGACCCAGCTAGGGATAAGCACATCAGCGGTGCTCAGCAAGATGGACGGACCTTTGGGGTCTCGAGTGGGTCACTCCTTGGAGGTCCTTGAATCCTTGGAGTGCTTGGAAGGACAAGGACCCAGGGATCTCCGTGAGCTAGTGACCACGCTAGGTCTGCACTGGGGGGGGGGGAACCTGAGTGGCATCATAAAACGTTTCAGTGTGTTGTGTGTGAGATGGAGGGAGGGAGGGAAGGAAGCAACAAACCCCAAGGCCCACTTGCTGCGGTGAGGTCCAGTGGCACCCACAAGGGCCCCGACTCCCAGGGGTTTCTCTCAACCAGCACCCACAAGTCCACTCTGGACTTTAAGAAGGCCAATTTCCAAAAGCTGAAGGAGCTACTGGGTGTGATCCCGTGGTCAGAAATACTCATTGAGAAGGGAGTTGATGAAGGATGGGAGTTTCTAAAAGGAGAAATATTGAAGCCCCCAAAGCAGACTGTCAGGGGTCTGCTTTCAGGGAAGGGGGGAGAGACAGGAATGTACAGACAGCCTCCTCTGTTGCGCAGCTGCACTTTGTCAGAGTCTGGGGACGGGGAGCCTTCAGGAGACACGGACGACGAGAGAAAGGGGGGGGAGACGATGCAAAGGCTCAGTCAGGCTGAGGGGAGCCAAGACACCGCTCCCAGGGAAGTGGATGTGCCTCTTCCATCGCATAGTTTTCGCCAGGGAATTTCACGTAAGGAAAAGAGGAGAGGGGAGTTTCCCAGGCTTTTATGCTGGAGGGCAAACAGGAAGAAGACACTTCCGGAATCTGCTAGCGATTAAGGCAGACATGGTTTTTGGACTTCTGCACTGTACATAAGTTTTTGCGCTCAATAAATCCTAGAATCCTAGAATCCTAGAATCATAGAATCATAGAGTTGGAAGAGACCACAAGGGCCATCGAGTCCAACCCCCTGCCAAGCAGGAAACACCATCAGAGCACTCCTGACATATGGATGTCAAGCCTCTGCTTAAAGACCTCCAAAGAAGGAGATTCCACCACACTCCTTGGCAGCAAATTCCACTGTCGAACAGTTCTTACTGTCAGGAAGTTCTTCCTAATGTTTAGGTGGAATCTTCTTTCTTGTAGTTTGGATCCATTGCTCCGTGTCCGCTTCTCTGGAGCAGCAGAAAACAACCTTTCTCCCTCCTCTATGTGACATCCTTTTATATATTTGAACATGGCTATCATATCACCCCTTAACCTCCTCTTCTCCAGGCTAAACATGCCCAGCTCCCTTAGCCGTTCCTCATAAGGCATCGTTTCCAGGCCTTTGACCATTTTGGTTGCCCTCCTGTAAAATCCTGTAAAGACAGGCCAGAGTCCTGGCTGTTATCTTCGTGAGCAACCACACTCTCCCCTCACACAGACAATACCAACAAGAAAGAAAAGTGGGAGGCATCTAAGGAAACTGGTGTGGCTGCATAAGGACCTTACAGATGAACTGAGAGTTAAGAAGGGCATGTATAAGAAATGGAAGAAAGGGGAAATCACAAAGGAGAAGTAGAAACGAGTAGCCAACAGTTGCAGGAGGAAAATCAGGCTGGCTCAAGCTCAGAATGAGCTCAGGCTTGCAAGAGAGGTCAATAATAATAATAAAGGGTTGTGTTTTGTTTGTTTTTTTGCTATGTTCGAAGTAAGAGGAAGAGCAAGCAAGTGGTAGGTCCTTTGCGTGGGGAAGACAGAGAAATGCTATTGGGTGACAGAGAAAAGGTGGAACTACTCAACACCTACTCAACACCTACTTTGCCTCCATCTTCACCCAAAAAGAAAGTGATGCCCAACCTGGTGATAACAGAATAAATTATGCAAGGAGGGAAAAGAGGTAATAAGGAAACATTGTTACGATATAGAAGCAATGAGGCAGCGAGTTGCAGCTAGCTGGAAAGCAAAACATGATGGGAATGTTGGGACTGTACCGTGGGAACCAGAGGGACAGTCTATTCACTGTGCGGAGCACCAGAATTAGCTCAGAGCGTAATATGAGCTGTACAGGAAGTACAGAAGGAGGAGTTCTTACTCTCTCGTGCTGTTGGAGTTTGAGGAGAGCAGACGTGTTTTCTGTAACGCTGCAAGGACAGAAATAAAGACATGTAAATACATTTCTGTCTATCTCTTTCCCCTCCCTGGGGGGGAGCAGGGAGCAGGGAAGAGTGGTGTGTCCTTCTCACGCTGAGGAGGATCGCTGATCGCGACCTAGCCTGTATCCTGCCGGGAAACGCAGACAGGGAGGTCAACAAGGAGATCAAGCCGGGTGCCTGGAGAGTGGCCAGATTCTCCTGATAAGGCTTGAATTCCTGACAAACATCTAGCTACTTTAAAAGAATTCAGATCTCCAGGGCCTGATGAACTGCATCCAAGGGTACTAAAGGAGCTTGCGGATATAATCTCAGAGCCTTTGTCTTTGACCTTGACAGACTGGAGAACTGGGCAGAAGCTCACACAATGAATTTCAATAGGGACAAATGTCAGGTTCTGCACTTAGGCAGGAAGAACCAGATGCACAAATACATGATGGGGGACATCTGGCTTGCTAGCAGGACATGTGAAAAGGATCTGGGGGTCTTGGTGGACCACAAGCTTATCATGAGTCCACAGCGTGATGCAGCAGCAAAAAAGGCCAATGCTATTCTCGGCTACATCAACAGAAGTCTGGTGTCCAGATCAAGGGAAGTCATAGTCCCACTCTGTTCTGCCTTGGTCAGACCACACCTGGAATACGGTGTCCAGTTCTGGGCACCACAATTTAAGAAGGAAGTTGACAAGCTAGCAGGTGTGCAGAGGAGGGCGACCAAGATGATCAAGGGTCTGGAAACTAAGCCTGATGAGGAACGGTTGAAGGAGCTGGATATGTTTAACCTGGAAAAGAGGAGACTGAGAGGAGATATGAAAGCCATCTTCAAATATCTTAAGGGCTGTCACATTGAGGAGGGAGCATGCTTGCTTTCTCTTCCTCTGGAGGGTAGGATTGTGAAGTAATGAGGGGAGTCTGGTACCCTTCCTCTGCCACTCAGCTTTTCCGAACTTGTAGCAGAATAAACACAGCATGTGCTGCTGTGTGCGAGCATGCAGAAAACAGAGTCTGTACGTGGCTTCTTCTCTAATCTCTAAACAGCTTTATTTATGTACAGCAGCAGTAAATCAACATCTCCGGGAGAACGCGACGACATGTCTCCCATCTCAGTCAAAACCGAAAGCAGACTGAACACAGAACAAAGTGTTAGTTTCTGTTTTGCCACTGAGCAGCTGCTTAGAGTCACAAGGCTCTGTTTACATTCCAGAGACAGTCCAGGCTGTTGGAAGTCTCACGGGAGATGGGAGACGGATGTGACGTACTGGTTTCTCTGTTCCTTTGTTCCAGTTGCTCTCTGCTTTCATAGAGAGAGCATGTATTTTTCTTTGCTGTCTGCGTAGCAAGAAATAAAACTCTTTAGCCATGTAGCCATAAATCTCATCACTTCCCTGTGCTGGAATCTCTGCTGAACTGGAATGTGCCTGAGGCCTCATCAAAGGCTCAGGTCGTTAATTAACGTCGGAGGATGAGCTTTATCAGCTCGGTCGAACCGACACAAAGAACAGATCCCCCGGATGGAGACCACCCCCCAGTGGGCAGAACACAGACACTGAGCTGTTTAACCCTATAAGCTCTGATTCTCCTCACACCTCCTCTCATCCTGCACCGCTGGGGGCTCGTAAGCAACAACACTTACCCCAAAAGCAACCCTGCACAGAACTCACTGTGCCTCTGGAAACCCAAAGGTTTAGTAAACCCATCTGCCAGATTCTGCTGCCTTGGACAGTACTGCAGCTTCACCAAGCCTGTCTGGACACTCTGACACACATTTTGGAAACGGATGTCTAGATGCTTGGTTCTGGACTTGAACTGTCCAGACCCTGCCAACTTTGGACAGGGTTGATTATCTTCCCAAACAGTGATGGGCAAACAACAATCCCCTACTGGAAGTAGGAGCATATGCCCTGATTCTCCTCACAAGGACTTGAGTCAATGGCTTCAAGTTGCAAGAAAGGAGATTCCGACTAAACATTCGGAAAAACTTTCTGACAGTAAGAGCTTCTCAGCGGTGGAACAGACTCCCACGAGAGATGGTGGACTCTCCTTCCTTGGAGGTTTTTAGGCAGAGGTTGGGTGGCCATCTGTCATGGATGCGTTAGCTGAAATCCCTGCATTGCAGGGGGTTGGACTAGATGACCCTTGGGTCCCTTCCAAGAATCTATGATTCTATGATTTTATTTTCAGTATAAACAGGACTCCGTTTTCGCAGCTACACACACTCACACAGCAAAGGCTCCCGTTTCCAAGAAGGACAGGAGGGGGTGGTCTTATCTCTCCACCACTTTTAATTGTGGGGGGAGGAAAAAAAGAAAGTTAGGACATTATGGGATCAAATCAGAAACTGGGATGGCTTCTGTGTTTCTGGGAAATCGGGACACTTGGAGGGCATGAGGGTGTGAGTTGGGGTGGGTGGGGAAAGGAAGCCTCTCTCTCCATGGACCACCCAACTCATTCATTTTTCTTCCACCTCTCCAGGAGGAACCTTACTGTGGCAGTGTGGGAGAGCCAGCTCTGTTTCCCAAGGCGCTGTCCACATTGCCAAAGCCCTGGACGATGGCTCTGCCCTGAGGACTTTCCAGGCCATGCTGGAAGCGCAAGGAGTGGAGGCCAACGTGGCCCATGCCCTATGTGCCGGGGGTCAGGAAGAGCGATTCCAGGTGCTGGGGCAAGCCTGGGCGCAGGAGGAACTGGCGGCTCTGCGTGATGGTAAGGAAGGGGGTGAGCTGTTAGGGATTTTTATCCACCCGTGCTGCTCCAGCAAGTAGCACTATGTACATTTATATTATGTGAGTGCCTGAGAGTGTGAGCAGGAAGTCTCAGCACTGTTAAAAAGTTAATAATAATAATAATTTACTATTTATACCCCACCCATCTGGCGGAGTTTCCCCAGCCACTCTGGGCGGCTTCTAATAAAGTGTTAAAAACAACACAGCATTAAATATTATAAACTTCCCTAAACAGGGCTGCCTTCAGATGTCTTTTAAAAAGAAGATAGCTGCTTATTCCCTTCACATCTGAAGGGAGGGCGTTCCACAGGGCAGGCGCCACTACCGAGAAGGCCCTCTGCCTGGTTCCCTGTAACCTCATTTCTCACAATGAGGGAACCGCCAGAAGGCCCTTGGAGCTGGATCTCAGTGTACGGGCAGAACGATGGGGGTGGAGATGCTCCTTCAGGTATACTGGGCCGAGGCCATTTAGGGCTTTCAAGGTGAGCACCAACACTTTGAATTGTGCCCGGAAATGTACTGGGAGCCAATGTAGGACTTTCAAGACCGGTGTTATGTGGTCCTGGCGGCCACTCCCAGTCACCAGTCTAGCTGCCACATTCTGGAATAATTGCAGTTTCCGGGTCACCTTCAAAGGTAGCCCCACGAAGAGAGTGTTGCAGTAGTCCAAGCGGGAGATACCCAGAGCATGCACCACTCTGGCAAGACAGTCCGCAGGCAGGGAGGGTCTCAGCCTGCGTACCAGATGGAGCTGCTACACAGCTGCCCTGGACACAGAGCTGTCCTGCGCCTCCATGGACAGCTGTGAGTCCAAAATGACTCCCAGGCTGCGCACCAGGTCCTTCAGGGGCACAGTTACCCCATTCAGGACCAGGGAGTCCTCCACACCCACCCGCCTCCTGTCCCCCCAAAACAGTACTTCTGTCTTGTCAGGATTCAACCTCAATCTGTTAGCTGCCATCCATCCTCCAACCACCTCCAGACACTCACATAGGACCTTCACCGCCTTCACTGGTTCTGATTTAAAAGAGAGGTAGAGCTGGGTGTCATCTGCATTAGTTTCACTTCTGTGTGTGATGCTTTTCTGTACTGCTGCTGACAGAGCACAGATATGCTGATGGATTCTTTGTATATATAGACTGTAAAATAAAGTAATTTAGAGCTACTGATTGACTCTTTCTTCTGTGATGAGATGCCAGAAGATGAGTGTGCTCTGCTCAGGAGGGAGGGGTCGCTTATCACCGGTCTCTCTGGACTGAGGAGAGATTTATAGCCAGAGAGTGACAATCGGAGAAATGCAATCATTCCACAACCTCCCAGGCGCTGGCAGAATGGCGTTCTCAATAACATCAAATAGTCTCAGATACACAAGCATGGCCTCCATCTTGAGTGCCCAGCACCTGACGCAAAGTGAGATATAGGTCCTCCTTCAACTTCTCTGACTAGGGTATTTAGCCATAAAACAAGGGAGCAGGGCCTTTTCTGTGGTGGCTCCCCATTCACAGAATGCTCTCCCCAGAGAGGCCTACCTGGCACCATCATTACTTGTCTTTAGGCACCAGGCAAAAGCATTCCTCTTTACCCAGGCCTATGGCTCTTAAATAATCTATAGCCTGTGAAAATGTGGGGGAGAGGACTGCTATTGTGATGATTGTTCTATTTTTATGCTGCATTTTATTATGCTTTTTATTATGTTTTTATTATTGATGCTCTGTAATGTGTTTACACACACACACACACACACACAGACAGCTGGTCACCCAACCTCTGCTTAAAAACCTCCAAGGAAGCAGAGCCCACTAACCATAAGTCAGGCTTCGTCAAACTCTGCCCTCCAGAATATTTTGGCCTACAACTCCCATGATCCCTAGCTAGCAGGACCAGTGGTCAGGGATGATGGGAACTGTAGTCTCAAAAACATCTGAAGGGCTGAGTTTGAGGAAGCCTGCTGTAGGTAATTTGCTCCACTGTCAAATGTCTCTCACTCTTAAAATGTTCTTCCAAATGTTCAGTTGGAATCTCCTTTCTTGGAATCTGAGTCCATCGGTTCAGGTCCTACCTTCCGGAGCAGGAGAAAACAAGCTTGCTCCTTCTTCCATGCTAACCACCGTCCTGACTTTCCTCCACAGGGACAGTCCAGCAGATCCTTGGCCTCCCCATTGCCCGGGTAATACATGGTCTGGGAGGCGGCCGCAGCCAGAAGGGGCAAATGATCAATCACAGAGTGGGAGCTGAGGTGCTGGTCTCTGTGGGGCAGAAAGTGAGGAAAGGTAAGGACTTCAAGCGGGGTGTGTGTGGGTGTGTTTGAGAGAGGTGGGGTGTTCATCTTCTAGTTTGGTCCGCTTTTGTACATGGGATGGGGCAGTCAGGTGTTGTAGGAATTCTAAGGTCCCAAATATAAAATAAACGTTCTTAAATGTACAAGGCAAATACATACATAAGCTAAATAAAGGTAAAGGGTAAAGGGACCCTTGACCATTAGGTCCAGTCACGGCCGACTCTGGAGTTGAAGAAGAAGAAGAAGAGTTTGGATTTGATATCCCGCCTTTCACTCCCCTTCAGGAGTCTCAAAGCGGCTAACATTCTCCTTTCCCTTCCTCTCCCACAACAAACACTCTGTGAGGTGAGTGGGGCTGAGAGACTTCAGAGAAGTGTGACTGGCCCAAGGTCACCCAGCAGCTGCATGTGGAGGAGCGGAGACACGAACCCGGTTCCCCAGATTACGAGACCACCGCTCTTAACCACTACACCACACTGGTTCATCTCGCTTTATTGGCCAAGGGAGCCGGCGTACAGCTTCTGGATCATGTGGCCAGCATGACTAAGCCGCTTCTGGCGAACCAGAGCAGTGCACCAAAACGCCGTTTACCTTCCCGCCGGAGAGGTGCCTATGCTTTTGAACTGCTAGGTTGGCAGGAGCAGGGACTGAGCAATGGGAGCTCACCCCGTTGCGGGGATTCGAACCGCCGACCTTCTTTTTTTTTTTTTATAAAATATTTATTAAAGTTTCAGAAAAAGGAATTACATAAAAACAAGAAATACAAAATTAAAAGACAAAAATAAAAATACAAGAAAAATACAAATAAAAAAATAAGTACACTTACAGAAAAAAGGAAAAATATAAAAATAAAAAATCAACCTTTCCATATCTTACATTCACATCCTTGTTTCCCTGACCTCCTCATACCTCCTTTTTTTGTATTCATGTCAGGGAACTGCCATCGGAGGAACAGGTGGTGGAGGGGCTCAGGGAGGAAGGAAGAGACTCAACAGCCGAAGCAGGAACCAGCAGGGGGAGGAGTGGATCTCTGAGGGAATGCGAGCAGGAGGGAGGGCTCAGAGACGCTTCCAGCGAGAACAGTGGGGAGGTATCTGAAGCTCCCATAGGGAGACCCACGCCTCGCCGGAAACTGTCACGCCGTGAGTCCAGAAGGCGGGTTTCCGTTAAGGAGCTCTTATGCTGGAGACGATTCCGAAAAAAACCACTGTCGGAATCTACAAGTGACTAGGGCAGACATGTTTGAGGAGCTCTGTCACACACAGGGGTTTGTGGAGTTGCACAAACTCAGAGGGACCACGATTTTACGCACAAGCAGCTAATCATCCCATCACAATTCCAATTCAATTAATTAATTCAGCAATTTCTTTCCCTCCTTATTATCCTGATCTTTGATCTTAATATATTATAACATTAAATTTTTACCTATTTAGAAATCCAATTTTTCCATATTCTTTTATATCATTACAGCTAGAAACCGCTTAACTTCAATCAAACATCATTCTAACATTCATTAATTTTGCAATACTTCTGTAAATAGTCTTTAAATTTCTTCCAATCTTCTTCCACCGACTCTTCTCCCTGGTCTCGGATTCTACCAGTCATTTCCGCCAATTCCATGTAGTCCATCACTTTCATCTGCCATTCTTCCAGAGTGGGTAGATCTTGTGTCTTCCAATACTTTGCGATGAGTATTCTTGCTGCTGTTGTAGCATACATAAAGAAAATTCTGTCCTTCTTTAACACCGATTGGCCGACTATGCCCAGGAGAAAGGCCTCTGGTTTCTTCAAGAAGGTATATTTCAATACCTTTTTCAGTTCATTATATATCATTTCCCAGAAAGCCTTAATCCTTGGGCACGTCCACCAAAGGTGAAAGAATGTACCTTCAGTTTCTTTACATTTCCAACATTTATTATCGGGCAAATGATAGATTTTTGCAAGCTTGACTGGGGTTATGTACCACCTGTATATCATTTTCATAATATTCTCTCTTAAGGCATTACATGCCGTAAACTTCATACCTGTAGTCCATAACTGTTCCCAGTCAGCCATCATTATGTTATGTCCAATGTCTTGTGCCCATTTAATCATTGCAGATTTCACCGTTTCATCCTGAGTATTCCATTTCAACAGCAAGTTATACATCTTTGACAAAGTCTTAGTTTTGGGTTCTAACAATTCTGTTTCCAATTTTGATTTTTCCACCTGGAAGCTGATTTTTTTGTCCAAATTGTATGCCTCCATTATCTGATAATAATGAAGCCAATCATGCACTTTGTTTTTCAAAACTCTGCAATTTCAATCTATCTCCATCTTGTTCCAAAATTTCCCAATATTTCGGCCATTTGACCTCCATATTGAGCTTTTTCAGAGCTTTCGCTTCAATCGGTGACAGCCACCTTGGGGTTTTATTTTCCAGTAAGTCCTTGTATCTTATCCAAACATTAGAATCATAGAATCATAGAATCATAGAATCATAGAGTTGGAAGAGACCACAAGGGCCATCGAGTCCAACCCCCTGCCAAGCAGGAAACACCATCAGAGCACTCCTGACATATGGTTGTCAAGCCTCTGCTTAAAGACCTCCAAAGTAGGAGACTCCACCACACTCCTTGGCAGCAAATTCCACTGTCGAACAGCTCTTACTGTCAGGAAGTTCTTCCTAATGTTTAGGTGGAATCTTCTTTCTTGTAGTTTGGATCCATTGCTCCGTGTCTGCTTCTCTGGAGCAGCAGAAAACAACCTTTCTCCCTCCTCTATGTGACATCCTTTTATATATTTGAACATGGCTATCATATCACCCCTTAACCTCCTCTTCTCCAGGCTAAACATGCCCAGCTCCCTTAGCCGTTCCTCATAAGGCATCGTTTCCAGGCCTTTGACCATTTTGGTTGCCCTCCTCTGGACACGTTCCAGTTTGTCAGTGTCCTTCTTGAATTGTGGTGCCCAGAACTGGACACAGTACTCCAGGTGTGGTCTGACCAGAGCAGAATACAGTGGCACTATTACTTCCCTTGATCTAGATGCTATACTCCTATTGATGCAGCCCAGAATTGCATTGGCTTTTTTAGCTGCCGCGTCACACTGTTGGCTCATGTCAAGTTTGTGGTCAACCAAGACTCCTAGATCCTTTTCACATGTAGTGCTCTCAAGCCAGGTGTCACCCATCTTGTATTTGTGCCTCTCATTTTTTTTGCCCAAGTGCAATACTTTACATTTCTCCCTGTTAAAATTCATTTTGTTTGTTTTTGCCCAGTTCTCTAATCTGTCAAGGTCGTTTTGAAGTGTGATCCTGTCCTCTGGGGTGTTAGCCACCCCTCCCAGTTTGGTGTCATCTGCAAATTTGATCAGGATGCCCTTGAGTCCATCATCCAAGTCGTTGATAAAGATGTTAAATAAGACCGGGCCCAATTAAACAATGCTTTCCTGACAATATGGTTTTTAAATGCTTTATGCACTTTGACCTTATCATACCATAAATATGCATGCCATCCAAATACATTGTTAAAACCTTCTAAATCCAAAATGTCAGCGTTTTCAAGAAGCAGCCATTCTTTCAACCAGCAAAAAGCTGCTGATTCATAGTAAAGTTTCAAGTCTGAACCGCCGACCTTCTGATCAGCAAGTCCTAGGCTCTGCGGTTTAACCCACAGTGCCACCCGCATCCCATTTAGATACATACATAAGTATATAAACCACATGACTGAAACAGTACAGGAGAGCAATCTTAAAGCCATTTTGACTCTCCCAAATTGACCTCAAATATTTCTCTGCAAGGAGGAAGGAAATGGGAAAGCCCCTCCATTGTCTTTTGCTTACCTGTCTTAAGGGCATATTTGCGTATGAATAGGGTGAGCCTGTGACCTGGACTCAGGAGCTAAAGTATTAGCCATCACAAAAGAATGGCCAGGCTGCCCAGGTAAAGCAATCAGTGACCATTAACAGATATCCTGGCAAACAGGATTTCTGCTGTAGACCTTTTTTGATGTATGCACGATGTTTTGGGGAGGGGGTGGTGGTGGTCTTGGGCTACAGGGTGGGCAATTTCAAAAGTCTATATAAGGGCCTGTGCACCATTGTTCTGGGTTTCTCCTCCCTCCTGCGTGGGGTGAGTGGGGGACCCTGTTGCAACAGTTTAATAACTATCAGGCTTACCAGCTGCTTTGCTTCTCAATATACTCTGGTTGGCCTCTGTTATTTTCTCCTTCCGATAGGGGTCCCACTTAAGGACTCTAAACGGGCTCTTGGGTACCCCATAAGGGAAAAGGAGCAGTTTTTTTCTTATAATGTGGGGGAGGCACAATCTTGATTCAGACAGCACAGTTTCTTGGTCCACCCCTGTCAATAGGGTGTCCTCCCAAGTGTTTTGCATCACAGCTTCCATCAGCCCTAGCCAGTGTGTATAGGGGTCATGGTGTTAGAATTCCTGCTCCATGATTGCAGTCATGGATTGTTGTCTATCACATGACGGTATATGTTTTGACTCCACAGAGTGGGAAGTGACGGAGACAGGATGTTTGTGTTCCTGTGTTCCGTGAAGTGGGACTATTGTCCTTTGTTCTTTTTCTCTTTGCTGTCTGATGCTAGAGAGAGAGGGAGCCATGTTGCAGTGCTCCGTGTGTGTTTATGTGTAAATAAAGTAGATTAGCCAACTGGCTGGCTTCAGGAGCTGCTCGGAAGTCCCCATACGATAGTGGTGCAGGGGATCTCAGATGTAGCTTCCGGGCTGCCTCCACCTTCCCTGACCCAGCAACTAAGCTGTGAAGGGAGGCTTCATGCTGCCTATCAGAGCTTGTGTGCAAGCAGGAGCGGGGCGGGGATCTCTCAGTTAGGCAACGGAAAGCCTCCCTTCCCAGCTGAGAGATCCCCACCCCCTCCTGCTTGCATGCAAGTAGGAATGGGATTGGGGCTGCTCCGATGGGAAGGGAGGCATCGGGTACCACTTCCCCACCACCAAAGAACCAACAACTCAGGGGCTGCCCAGGCTCATGGAGAAAGGAGACAGAAGCCTCGGAGGAAGGGGAAATGTGGCAGTCGAAGTCAAGGCGGCAGCCACCCCTCTGCCACCGCCATCACTGCATCATCAATGCCCCGAATATGTAGTATTTATTTATTTATTTAAAGTCATCGAAGTCATTGGAAAAAAAAATCTGGTAACCTTAGGATAGGAGATTTCCTCTTGTGCGTGAATCCTGCTTGTGGCATTTGTTTGGCCCCAGAACAGGATGCTGGGCTGGTCAGGCCATTGGCCTGATCCAGCACGCTCTTCTCACGTCCTTACAGCTACTTCTTTCCCCTCCCTTCCAGGGGATCCGTGGATCCGGATCCATTATGAGAATCCAGAGTTGGGTGATGCTGGCCGGCGTGAGTTGCAGGAGGCATTGATCCTGGAAGACTCCGAGCCCTTCGTTCCTGGCTCAAAGGTGGCAAGAACTATTCTCCCGCAGGGCAAATGGGCCAGGGCAGATAAAGATTAGCAGGGCTGAAGTGGGCTGAACAAAGTCAGCCCCCTGTCGACTGTCCACAGGGACGAAATGGGCCATGCGACCGATCATGTTAGGATCACTGTGCTTAGCTCTTGAATCACTTACAGCCTTGGAATGGGGGGCTGCTTCTATTTTTACTGAACCCATGGCAGGATGAGAGAATGTGAGTTTTGATTTGGCAGGATTTGAGTAATACCGTATTTTTTGCACCATAACACTCACTTTTTTCCTCCTAGAAAGTAAGGGGAAATGTCTGTGCGTGTTATGGAGGGAATGCCTATGGGTGGCATGCTTACGGATTTTCCTCCTCTAAAAACTACATGCGTGTTATGGTCGGGTGCGTGTTATAGAGCGAAAAATACGGTACTTGTAACTTGATAGGGCTTAATCTAACTGACTTTGAAAATTCTGACCCCAAAGATACTTGGAAAATTATCAGGAAGAATTTTACAGAAAAAAGTGTTCTCTCCACTCTTGAGGTTGCAAAGCACAATACTTGCTCTCCTCTCTATTTAAATCTCCCTTTGTGTAGAGATTTTCAAAAGGGATACATAACAAATCTGAAGAATCATGAATGGTGCAGGCTGTTTATGTTAGCCAGATTTAATATGTTTCCCTCGATGAGAGTGAGAGGAAGATATTTAGCTCTCCCAGAATCAGAGCGTCTCTGCATATGTGGTAAAAAGGAACCTGATACTTTGGAGCGTATTTTCTTTTCTTGTGATTTGGCATTTATGCCAGAAGAAAATTATTAGAGGCCTTACAACTTAATAGGCAGGTTTCTATGCTACCAACAGTTCAGGACCGGCTTTCGGACAGGAATGATCAAATTACTTTAATAGTGGCTGAATTTTTGAGTGCTGTCCATGTAGAAAGACTGGGCCGTTATAAAGAGAATTAGTGGTTCTTAATTGATCGGGGATTTGGTAGCGCTGTATTGTATTATTTATGCAAATTGATTTTCTCTGGAGTCAAAGATCTGACTGGGACGAACCTTGTTATGTTGAGTTCGTATTTTGCACAATTTGTATATGGTGTCTGTTTGATAATGTGTGGTTTGCTATGCCTAATAAAGGATCTTGATTGATTAGTACTTGTAATGTACTAAAAAACTAAGGTAAAAATTGATTACTTTCAGAAAAATGGAGAAATTATATGATGCAGTAGACAAAGTTTGATGATGGAAACCATGGAGGGGTGGAAAGAAGTCTGGCGAATCCTAAATGTTGATGATTATGATTACCCTTTGAATTCAAATGTATAGCGTAAAACTGAATAAAAAAAATTAAAAAGAGAAAATGTGAGTTTTGCAATGCCCTCTTTCCCTTATAGAGGTGGCACAATGCAATTTTTGTTGCATGCTTTGAAATTTGCAGTATACTTCCATGTCCCTGTGTCGTCAAAAGGCCCATTCTTGAATGGCGCTCAGGTCCATTTCCTATCTGAGAAGTTTCTGCTATGTATGCTTAAGAAAACCGTTATTAGGGGCACTTTCAGAATTTTGCTACTATGCGGGTAGAATTTAGTCATGTCCTGGTGTGATAAGAATTTTAAGGTCTCAGATATATATTAAATGTTCATAAATGTACCAACCAAGCACATACATAGATCAGCACAGGAAGACCTGAAATCATTTTTGATTCCCAAACTGACAAACTGCAAGGTCAAAGGAAAATGGAAAAGCCTCCCCATTGTCTTTTCCTTCACAAATCCTGTCTTAAGGGCACATTTAAGATATGAATAGGGTGAGAGCCTGTGACCTGGCTCAGGAACTAAGTATTTATCATTACAAAAGAATGGCCAGGCTCCCCAGGCAATCCAGTCAAGTGAACATTAAACAGGTAATCTGTCAGACGAGATAAACAACGCACTCAGATTTCTGCTGTAGACCACCTTTTCTGTGATGTAGGTATGATGTATCTGGGGGGTGGTCTTAGGTTACACCCCTTCTGTGATGTTTGTATGATGTATGGAGGGGTGGTCTTGAGCTCCAGGGCAGGGCATTTAAAATGTCTATAGAAGGCCTTGTGTGCCATTGTTCTGGGTTCCTCCTCTCTCCTGCGTGTGGTGAGTGAGGACCCTGTTGCAACAGATCAATAAAGATCAGGCTTACTAGCTGCTTTGCTTCTCAACATTCTCTGGTTGGCCTCTCTTATCTTCTCCTACCAATAGGGAACCTACGTAAGGACTCTATAAGGGCTCTTGGATACCCCCTAAGGGAAAAGGGCAGAGTTTTGTTTACAACACTGGCAAATTCAGGTTGTGTACTTTAAAGGACTTTCTCGCCAAGTTTGTGGATAGGCCCTGGATTCTACAGAGCAAAAAGAAGAGATGGTGCTGTTAGGCACACAGTTCAGCTTCTTAAGAAACTCACTTTCCCTTTGAAACAATCCCAAGAACCTTGCCCAAATGGCTGTGGAGATATTCTTAGGAGCACTGGAGCCATGGCAAGCACATTGTAGGAAGCCAGAGGATTGGCTGATTAAGGCTTCCTGCGGTCAGAGGTGTGGGAAATATGACTGCAGTGCCCGATTTACTGTATTTTTCGCCCTATAGGACGCACCGGCCCATAGGACGCACCTAGTTTTTTGGGGGGAAATCAAGGGGGAAATTTTTATTTCCCCCCCAGGTTTGCGCAGCCATCCCCAAGCTAGAAGAGGGAGACGGAGCGCTCCGTCTCCCTCTTCTGCCTTCAGGGACAGCTTGCCCCGCTGTCCCCCGAGTTTGTGGGGCTGGCGAGAGGAGAAGCAAACTTGCTTCTCCCCCCCCCAAGCCTCCAGATCAGGTCGGGGAATGATGGGGTGGCGGTGCTCCGCCACCCCCCTATCCCCCGAGCTTGTGGGGCTGCAGGCTGCTGCCCACAAGCCTTGCGAGCCCGCGGGACATCCCTCCGGGCTTGCAAGACTTGCGGATAGCTTCCTGAAGCCTGGAGAGCGAGAGGGGTCGGTGCGCACCGACCCCTCTCGCTCTCCAGGCTTCAGCGAAAGCCTGCATTCGCCCCATAGGACGCACACACATTTCCCCTTCATTTTTGGAGGGGGAAAAGTGCGCCCTATAGGGCGAAAAATATGGTATGTATAAGCTAAACAAGCTACAGCTTAGGGCCCCACTCTCTTGGGGACCCCAAAAAATTAAAAGGAAAAAAAAACCTGGATGCACATTTCCAAAACATACGATAAAAAACAAATGAAATAAAACCTACCTACAGCAACAATGTTTTGTGTTGTGTAGGCTCCTATGATGCAAGTCATGGGCCCTGCCTGCTCGCCTGCTCCCTAAAATATCCCTGGTTTGCTCCTTTCTATATATAGGGTGCCTACATTCGGCTCTTTATAATTATTAGTAGTTTGCATCACATATTTACACCTATTATTATTTCATGTTATAGCAAGTTTCTAGAGACTAGATTACGAGTCTTTGTAAATTGTGTTTCTAAAGGAACTTTTGTTATTGCCAAATGCCAATGTGTTTGCATTATTAAGTTCGTTATTAATAAAAAATCATTTTAAGTTAGATCCTAATAATTATTTCACTATTAATATACTTCTTAATTGTATTTCAGTTCAACAATTACATTGATAAAATACATTTTTGTTATGTGCAAATGTCTTTAGAAACCTATTAGGTCCATAAATTATTGTATAGCATATATTCAAGACAAAAAACAGTGACCATTTGTTGTTGACAAAGGACAGCTGGACATATCAAGGGCCCCATTACATTCAGTAGCTTAGGGCCTTATCAAACCTAAATCTGACCTTGTGTGACTGGCAGAAGGAGAGCACATGATGCAAATTGGGAAGGGTATGTGCAGTTTTCTCAGGCTCCAGAATTCATACAGATTGCAGAATTTCGCCCTTATGGGCACCAAATTTTGATATTTTTTTTTTTGCTTCAAGCTCACAAAATAGGGAAATTAGCAAATATTGCAGTTATGGAGATCTTTGCCTCCCTGCCCCCTATAAAGCCCACCAAGCAGAAATGGGAAAACCCACAGTTCCCAGCCCCGCTTCAACTCACCCACACTTAAGACAACTGGATAGACTTAGGGGTGATTCAGCCAGGGGAATCCAGCCAAAGAATCCAGGAACAGGGAGACCCAAAGGTGCAGCCGTCTCGCGGAACCCAGCTCCCCAGCTCTGAGGACCCTCCCAGGCCTCGGATGCTGCCCTCCCCAGTTCCCTCCCCAGGCCCCAATCACCACCAACAACACAAAGCATTGAGAGATTCACGTCTTTCCAAAGGAACATTTCTTGTCCAGACCATCTCTGCCGGTGGGGCCAGCTTAATCTGCCACGTCCACAATGAGAGGAGCCACATAGTCCGAGTGGCGGATCCCGAAGGTCAAGCCACGTTGCGGGGTGTGCTGCAGGAGGAAGGAGAGAGGGAGGGGCAGGGTTAGGCACCGCCAGAAGAAGGGAAGGGGTGGGGGCATGGAAGGCTCTTGGCAAGCCAAGATCTCACATCACACTCTGTTCTGTCAGACCACACCCAGAATACGGTGTCTAATTCTGGGCACCACAATTTAAGAAGGATGTTGACAAGCTGGAAGGTGTGCGGAGGAGGGCGGCCAAGATGATCCTGGGTCTGGAAACCAAGCCTGATGAGGAGTGGTTGAAGGAGCTGGGTATGTTTAGCCTGGAGTGTGATGCAGCAGCAAAAAAGGTCAAAGCAATTTTAGGCTGCATCAACAGAAGTTGAATGTCCAGGTCAAGGGAAGTCATAGTCCTGCTCTATTCTGCCTTGGTCAGACCACACCTGGAATACGGTGTCCAGTTCAGGGAACCACAATTTAAGAAGGATGTTGACAAGCTGGCAGCTGTACAGAGGAGGGAGACCGAGAGTATATTTAATTTTTGGTTAGGTGGTCAACATGCATGCTCCTGCTTGCAGAGATTGTGGCTTCTGCTGGTTCCACAATGGAGGGATAATAATAATAATAATAATAATAATAATAATAATAATAATAATAATAATATTTATTTATATCCCACCCTCCCCATCCGAAGCTGGGCTCAGAGTGGCTAACAACAGTAAAAGTAACACATGTTTACATAAAATCTCAAACAATTAATTGAAATACATTCTAAAATCAATTCATTCCAAAATCAATTCAGAATCAAATTAATGGCAACCATTGGGCTAGAGTTCTATGAGGATTACCAAAGGAGGGGGTTAGACTGTGCCTTGGCCAAAGGCCTGGCGGAACAGCTCTGTCTTGCAGGCCCTGCGGAAAGATGTCAAGTCGCACAGGGCCCTAGTCTCTTGTGACAGAGCGTTCCACCAGATCAGGGCCACGGCTGACTTCTGGTTGAGGCCAGCCTAACCTCCCTGTCACCCAGGACCTCCAAGATGTTTTTGCTTGAAGACTGTAAGGTCCTCCATGGGACATACCAAGAGAGGCGGTCCTGTAGGTACGAGGGTCCTAGGCTGTATAGGGCTTTAAAGGTCAAAACCAGCACCTTAAACCTGTACTCCACTGGGAGCCAGTGCAGCTGGTATAGCACCGGGTGAATGTGATCCCACAGCGAGGACCCCGAAGGAGTCTCGCCGCAGCCTTCTGCACCTGCTGGAGTTTTTGGGTCAGTCTCAAGGGCAGCCCCACGTAGAGTGAGTTACAACAATCAAGTCTGGAGGTGATGCTAATGAAGATCACCTTGCCCATTCACATTTGAATGTTGGGGCAAGAGCTATCTGCCTCTCCCACCAGACCCATATCTTTGCTGCAGGAGAACTGCACCCCTCGCCCCAGAACAATACTAAGCCTTCTGCTGCCACCTGCCCTCACCTTCTCGGGGCTGTAGGCTCCTGGACCCGGCTTCAGAGTGTTGTCTCCTGGGGGCATGTTGCGGGCCAGCATGCTGAAGTGGGGCGGGCGGTTCTTGTAGACGCTGGGATCCACCAGGCGGTAGTTGCATGGCCCTGGCGTCTGTTGAGCAAGGGGAGAAAAAGGGTCACATGGGTGGCACTGTGGGTTAAACCACAGAGCCTAGGACTTGCCGATCAGAAGGTCGGCGGTTTGAATCCCTGCGACGGGGTGAGCTCCCGTTGCTCGGTCCCTGCTCCTGCCAACCTAGCAGTTCAAAAGCACGTCAAAGTGCAAGTAGATAAATAGGTACCGCTCCTGCGGGAAGGTAAACGGTGTTTCTGTGCGCTGCTCTGGTTCGCCAGAAGTGGCTTAGTCATGCTGGCCACATGACCTGGAAGCTGTACGCCGGCTCCCTCGGCCAATAAAGCGAGATGAGTGCTGCAACCCCAGAGTCGGCCACGACTGGATCTAATCGTCAGGGGTCCCTTTACCTTTTAGGCCAGGCATGCCCAAGCTCAGTCTCAGCCACCCACCCTGGACCTCTCCAGCGCCTTCTAGGGTGCTTCAATGTCCTCTGATTATGGGCATGTGAAAGCCATTGAGAAGAACCCCATTTCCCTTCTCATCATGGTTGGCATCCGTCTGTCTCGAGAGACAATGGCGTGCACTTTTGAGGGTGAAGCCAAGCTGCTCCAGTAGCAGCCCCAAAGGGACCGCTCTGGGGCACAAGCCTGAGCCGGCTGTCTGGAGGTCCTGGGCTGCCCAGGAGACAAGACCTCTCAGCCTCGCTAATGTGGTCCGAAGACCCTTGGCCCCAGCTTGGCTGCAGGAGTTGCCAGAAGGAGGTGTAGAAGAAGAAGAAGAAGAAGAAGAAGAAGAAGAAGAAGAAGAGGAGGAGGAGGAGGAGAAGAAGAAGAAGAGGAGGAGGAGGAGGAGGAGGAGGAGGAGGAGGAGGAGAAGAAGAAGAAGAAGAAGAAGAGGAGGAGGAGGAGGAGGAGGAGGAGGAGGAGGAGGAGGAGAAGAAGAAGAAGAAGAAGAAGAAGAAGAGGAGGAGGAGGAGGAGGAGGAGGAGGAGGAGAAGAAGAGGAGGAGGAGGAGGAGGAGAAGAAGAAGAAGAAGAAGAAGAAGAAGAAGAAGAAGAGGAGGAGGAGGAGGAGGAGGAGGAGAAGAAGAAGAAGAAGAGGAGGAGGAGGAGGAGGAGGAGGAGGAGGAGGAGGAGAAGAAGAAGAAGAAGAAGAAGAAGAGGAGGAGGAGGAGGAGGAGGAGAAGAAGAAGAAGAAGAAGAAGAAGAAGAAGAGGAGGAGGAGGAGGAGGAGGAGGAGAAGAAGAAGAAGAGGAGTAGTAGTAGTAGTAGTAGTAGTAGTAGTAGTAGTAGTTTGGATTTGATATCCTGCTTAAACCACTAAAAAACAACAACAACATCAAAATCTAATCGGACAGTTATGATGAGAGTGCATGTCGGATCTCGTCTTCAGTTTTCCTTTTTCTGCGATCCGTCCCTTGGAGCTCTCCGGGCCCCTAGCTGTTATTTGGCTCTGCTCAATGACCCACCCTTGCATCGTGGTGTTCACCTTCTGGTGTCGAATATATCGGTCTTTATGCCTCTGTCCTTTTATGTTTGTACATATTTTATGGGCTAATAGCCGCAAATAAATAAATGAATAAATAGATAGATATCCTGCTTTATCACTACCCTAAGGAGTCTCAAAGCGGCTAACAATCTCCTTTCCCTTCCTTTCCCTTCCTCCCCCACAACAAACACTCTGTGAGGTGAGTGGGGCTGAGAGACTTCAGAGAAGTATGACTAGCCCAAGGTCACACAGCAGCTGCATGTGGAGGAGCGGAGACGTGAACCTGGTTCACCAGATTACGAGTCCACTACACCACACTGACCACAAGGCACTATCCAACAGTCTTGGAGTCTCCACACTGGATTGTATAAGGCATGCTTGGCAAATCGACACCGTGATCAACTCCCACCCAGAAACCTGTGTCCCCACTGTGGAAGGACATGTGGATCCAGAATTGGCCTCCACAGTCACTTATGGACTCATTTTTAAAACCGTGTTTATGGAAGACAATCTTACTTGGCTACGAGTGATCGCTGAAGAAGTAGAAGAAGATTCTATTCTATTCTATTCTATTCTATTCTATTCTATTCTATTCTATTCTATTCTATTCTATTCTATTCTATTCTCTATTCTACAGTCATACCTTGGGATGAATACGCTTCAGGTTGAGCATTTTCGGGTTGCGCTCTGCAGCGACCCGGAGATAAGGGACCGCATTACCTCCGGGTTTCACCGCTTGTGCATGCGCATGCGCAGACGCTCAAAATGATGTCACACGCATGCGCGGAAGTGGCGAAACGCGACCCGCACACACGCAGACACCCAGTTGCATCTTACATTCCTTTCAGGATGCGAACGGCCTCCGGAACAGATCCCGTTCGGAATATTCTATTCTACTTATAGAATATTCTATTCTACTTATAGAATATTCTATTCTACTTATAGAATATTCTATTCTACTTATAGAATATTCTATAGAATATTCTACTTATAGAATATCTATTCTATATCCATATTCTACTTATTCTGCTTGTGTTTTTTGTGTAGCTGTTTTTTTAGATTAGTTTTCTATATCTTATTGCATTATGAAAGATTCAGTTAAAAATTTTACATGCAAAAAAATGAAAGACCATTGAACACATAGCATAGCCCCCCACTTTGTCTTACATATTCCTCACACACCAGCCCCAAGGAAACTTCACACTTGAGCCCCTCAGTCGCCGAAGAAGCAGAAGAAGCAGAAGATGACTCCTTAGCACATATTTAAAGAACACCCCCCGTTTTCTTGATTTTGCTTTCATCAAATCGTTTCAGGGTCTCCTAAATCTCCCACTCCTGGCTGTTCGGCTGCTTACCTTGCTGAGGTCCTCATAGAAACTCCCAATCATGCTGCGTCCAAAAATGGAGTAATTGGGGGCGGTGCTCTTGCCAATCACCTTGGGCCCAAGCATGGGAGGGAGGCCGTAGGCTGCAGGCCCTAGAGGAGGAAAATGGGAGAGAAGGGATTCCATGCGTTACGGCATCTGGGGAACTTTCCTATTCTACTACCCCCTGCAAATCGCTCTGTTTATCTCATCTCTGGAAGAGTTCCAGAGAACTTGATTGCTTGCACAGTATTTTGTCGAAATATATATACAGTCATACCTCTCTCTTGTTACGTTTGCTTCAAGATACGTTTTTACAGGTTGCGTCCTGCGGCGACCCGGAAGTACTGGAAAGGGTTACTTCCGGGTTTCGCCACTCGCGCATGTGCAGACACGCAAAATGATGTCATGCACATGTGAAGCGGAGAATCGCAACCTGCACGTGCGCAGGTGCGGGTTGCATTCCTTTCAGGTTGTGAACAGGGCTCTGGAATGGAGGTACCACTATATATATATATATATATATATATATATATATATATATATAGTCCAGTAGCACCTTAGAGACCAACTAAGTTTGTTCTTGGTATAAGCTTCCGTGTGCATGCACACTTCTTCAGATACGTATTTTGTGATATTCTTAGTTGGCTAAGTAAAGAGATCCTGCACCCAGACAGGATCCACATGTGACTGAAATCCAACAGGGGTAATTGATTTGGATCAAAAACCACCCAAGGGGAAGTTTTATTAGGAAAGAAAAACCTCTGAGACTTCTGAATTCTTCCCCTTAGCTCAAGGGATCTGTGATTCCCCTCAAGGTCCTCTTGTTGGTCAGAAGAAATCAGAGATGGCAACCAAGTATATAAAAAGCAAGGTGGCAACTAAGCCTTTGAGCTTTATTGATCTGTTGCAACAGAGGCTCTGGCACCCACACACAAGAGGAAGGGTAAGACGTCCAAACAAAAGTATGCCACAATTTTTAAATTCTTGGACAGTGTCTAAAAACCACCCAGAAAACACAATAGTCGCAATAATGGGTTGTACAGGTAAATCAGGACATGCCACTGAATATATATTTTTTCTCCAATATTTGCAATCCTGTCATTCGAGGTGCTCGACCTGCTCAAAGCTTTTCCTGGGCTGCCCCAGACATCCTTTAGAAATGTTGAACAACCTGGCTCCAGAATCCGTTGACAAAGGCAGGTTTCATTCGTACACAGTGATCTGCCCTTTTAGACTGGTATGCTTGGATAGTTATTGATGCTTGTTAAACCAGTTTCACAGAGGGGAGGCTCAGGAAGAATTTCCTGAGGTCGACTGGCTATACATCTGTATATTTGCTTGCTTTAATCGAGTAAAGTATTGTTTCATTGATAAATTGGCCCTTTCATTGAGAAAAAGGGATTGATTGACAGTACCTGCAAGCAACTGACAGATAAGTGGAGACATTGTAAGTTTCAGCTCAGCTGAGCTCTTTTGCAGATTGCCTTTGCAAAGAGATCTTGTTGGATGGGGCTGTTTTGCAATAGATCTTGTTCTTTTAAGCTTAGGGAATATACATTTATAGATCTGCATTGATGCACATGCACCCTATATTAGTATAACAGGAGGTCAGCAGCCAGATGGAGGGAGCTTCTCTGCGGTTGCTTCTCTCTCACCTGGTGACTGGTCGTAATCGAAGTTCTTTGTCCGGGAAGCGAGAGAGTAGTTGGGGGCAGAAGGGTAGGCCAAATTCTTTGCTTTCTCTGGCGAATACCGACCTGCAAAAAGCAAAGCACACAGGTGAAGGCTGAATTCACAACACCGCCCTGCATTTCTGTTACTATTTTTTATTGAATTTAAACACCGCTCTTCATCCTAGGATTGCAAGAGCAGTTTACAGTACAAAAACAGAAACACATATAACATAACAATGAACAAAGCAACAACTTCCCCCCACAACACATTTAAAAAGGTAAAGGATGCCTGGCAGTTAAGTCCAGTTGCGAACGACTCTGGGGTTGCAGCGCTCATCTCACTTTACTGGCCAAGGGAGCCTATTCTAGTAAAATGGTCCTTTATATTCATAAGCCAGTTTTGGTGCTGTTGGTTTGTTCTATAACAGATTTCAAGACTGACCTGGGCCTGGAGTCATAAAAGACATCACATCCCTGGGGCGTCCGTAGATGGAGAATGCAGGGATTCCGTCCTTGCCCCTCATAGTCATGTTGGTTGGGATGAGGTAGCCTGGCCCAGGGGAGCAACCCACTAGCTCTTGGGGCCGGCGGATCCCAAAGCTGTATGCGGGAGCCCGGTAGCGAGAAGGGTCGTGTAGTGGGTAGCCTGCAAGGAAGAGCGAGCACAGAGAAGGAATAGGAGAACTTGAGATGGATAGAATCCATCTTGTCCATTAACGGCAACCAAGGGCAAAGTGGTAACTTCCAACCCCCCCCTTTTTTCCTCCATGAGATGGAGGAGCTATACTGCCTCAGAGCAGGGACAATCTTTTCATTTTTGCAAGTAGTAGACCTTTCCACTCTCTACATCTTTGTTCAGCCTTCTACACCCCTGCTCATCACAACATCCAGTAGTGAGGAGTTCTACAAGTTGATTCGATGCTGGGGAAAGAAGCAACTGTTAAGTATATTTGTTGAATTCACACTGAAATGGAGAGTACCTGTGTGTTTTGCTGAAAAGGTTTAACTGGAAGATTCCATTGGAACAAAAGAAGAGCAAGAAGAGCTCTCTTTGCACCTAGATGGGCTGATAACTAACTGTATTTGTTCTCTGCCAACTAACACGTGAGTGTTTAACCTTAGATCATGTGATTAAAGCATTCAATTGCAAATCAGCATCTTAGGGAGTTGGTCTTTGGTCTTTTGTTCCCAGCTAAAGTGGGAGTACGATGTAATAATGAAGCTCTCCAGGAGATGCATAGCCTTAAGCAGGTGAATGCAGCCTAGAATGGGAGAGAGGCACAGTTTTGATTTCTGGAAGAAGTAAAGTTATTTCTTATAAAATGCTGAGCTTGTGCTGGACATGCTCTTGATATTAAGGAACTGTTTGGATGTATCATTTACTGCTTTTTGATCTGTTTGGAAGAAAGTTCTGCAAGTAAAGCTTTGAATCAATGTTTTACCCCCAAAGGAGTTGTTTTTTATGCATCCAGTTGCTTCAAGGTGCACAATATTAATATCTGCAAAAGCAGCAACCCAGACTTCTCCCATTCTAGGATTTTGATGCTGGACTATATCACCTCTTACAGAAACAGGCTAGGGCCAGTATCTGGACTCCTTGATTTTCACTTACCTACATTTGTTGGGAGAGCATATTTGGGTCCGGGGCTGCTGTAGAGGGCAGCGATTGGCCCTCTGGGCCGGTGAGGGCGCCAGGACCCCACCCACACATCTGCAGACATGTTGAAATCTTTGTACTATTCTTCTTCTTGCCCTGAAAGGAGATCAGGAGGAGAAAGGAGATTATCAGGGCTGTGAAACTAATGGATGCAAATCCTGAACTGGATCTGATCAATTTAAGTCAAATGCATATCATTCTGAGGCAACTACAGTTGCTGCAGAGCAGGACGAATGGACCCAAATCAACTTGTCATGAATTATGCTGATCCAGAACTGAAAAAGCTTTCTGGGAGAAAATAAACAAAGAGTGTTGTAGTTATTAATCACAGCCTGTAAGGTAAATCCTGGGGTAGGGAGATGGGGAAAAGGAGGTGAGCTGGATTTTGCTTCCAACCTAGTTTCTAATCCAGGCCACACTCTCATGAAACAACCTTGACTCACAATGCTTGCTGAAACAGATGGTAGGACCCATCTTCAGTACAAACATGTCTTTGGGATTTCTTGATTTGTACCATATAAATGAATGGCGGTATGTTGGGAATCTGAATACGTGCAGCTACTCACACAGAGTCAATTAAGGTTTGGCAGACAGCCAGAAGGCAATCTGAAGGAGTAAGTCTGCCTGGTGATAACAGACATGGAGACAGCCTCCTGATTGGTCAGGTTCTCTCAATGAAGTGATAATTAATGGTCCACTAACTGGAATGTGTTGGTTCAGTAGTTCAGAGTTCAGAGTTCTGTGTGTCAGTGTAGGAGTTGTGAGTCGTGTCAGAGAGAGCTAGCTAAAGATCCGTGTTCTGTTCCTGTAAATAGTCCACTGTATATAATAAACACCTAACTACAAGTTGCTGGTTCCTGCTTCGTCTATCCTGTCTGCAGCCAAGTCGCCAATTGCTTCCGTGGATTCTGCGTTTACTCTGCTAGGTCTGGCTAAGGTCCTGCAACTAGTCAGAAAGTTGCGAAACACCAATAGGTTTTGCCAGTAGATAGTGCTATCATTGTACATCATCTTTAGGTTAGGCTGTGGTCCAGAGTCACACACCACCAATGGTCCAGAGGACCACAGAGTGCTGGGATTCCACTTTGGTTTTGCTCTGTGCAGAACAGAGAAACATCAGAAGAGCCTTCTGGGTCAGGCCAATGGCCCACATAGCCCAGAGTCCTGTTCTCGCAGGGGCCAGCCAGCCACAGGCCTGTGCAAGTCGGAGCCAAAGCAATAACAACTAATTGCACATTTATTCCAAATCCAGTTATTCAGAAGAGATTCACATGGGCAATTTGCTTGCCTTTACAAGCTCTTTGGCTGCATTGCCGGTTTAAAATATTCAGCCTTCTCTTCCCCACCCACCGCCCTGTTTTTTTGGTACATAATATTTTGCTTCCCTTTTCTTGCTTGTGTTAGAATATTTCTTTTAAAAAGGGAGGGGAAAAACCTTCAACATCTTTTTTATAAAAGAATCCAACCTCAGTCACAGCAAAGAAGATGGTTGTGTGCTCTTAGAGTTGCCCACCTCAGTTTAGAGACTGTTCCCGTCCACTCTGGCCTGTGCCTGCCTGCTTGCCAGGAGAGGTGATTTGGTCACATTGTGACCTCATGCTGATGACACTTACCTGAAAAAGGACTGGCCTGCAAATGGACACCTGCAAGTAAAGGTAAAGGGACCACTGATCATTAGGTTCCAGTCGTGACCGACTCTGGGGTTGCGGCGCTCATCTCGATTCACTGGCCGAGGGAGCCAGTGTACAGCTTCCGGGTCATGTGGCCAGCATGACTAAGCCACTTCTGGCGAACCAGAGCAGCACACGGAAACGCCGTTTACCTCCCCGCCGGTGCGGTACCTATTTATCTACTTGCACTTTGACATGCTTTTGAACTGCTAGGTTGGCAGGAGCAGGGACTGAGCAACGGGAGCTCACCCCGTCGCGGGGAATCGAACCATCGACCTTCTGATCGGCAAGTCCTAGGCTCTGTGGTTTAACCCACAGTGCCACCCGCGTCCTGCAAGTAGGAGGTACCATAGAAAGCTGCCAGGCACTGAGGCAGACCCATTGGTCTATCTAGCTCAGTCCTTTCTATGCCGACTGTCAGGGGCTCTCCAGGATTCCATACAATATTCTCTCCCAGTCCCAGCTGGAGATTGTGGGGACTGAACCTGCGAGCTTCTGAATGCAGGGCAGATTCTCGGCTGCTGAGCTATGTGTCATTGAAATTCTACTCAGTATGATCCAGAGCAGAACTCTGGGATATACCGTATTTTTCGCTCCATAAGTCACACCTGACTGTAAGACGCACCTAGTTTTTAGAGGAGGTAAGCAAGAAAAAAATATTCTGAATGAAACAGTGGATGTATGATTTTTGTGCTTATAGTAATACTAAACCTTAACGCTAAGCATACTGTGTACAGACCACACCAGAAGGAAAAGAGATAGAAAGAGAAAGTGAAACCCGGGCTCCTTCTGGTATTATTATCATATTATTATTATTATTATTATTATTATTATTATTATTATTATTATTATTATTATTATTATTATTATTATTAATCAGCATGACCTTGATAGAAGAGATAACAGAAGCACTTTAAACCAGCTGTAGTCAGCTTCTCAGAAGGAATAACCCAAACATCACAAACCTTCTGCTTGTTTCTTTCACACAGAGAAGCTTCCAGAACCCTTTTGAATTAATGAGAATAGGAAAGATCTCTACACATCAGATCAATACTTTCTGCACTAAGAAATGCAAACTGACACTATGACCTTTCCCAAATGCTGCCCAATTTAAGAGGAAGAAACTGGGCACTGCCCCTCCTGCCATTCCAGTGCGTCTGAAGGAGACACACACTGACTGATGTGTAGGTGATCACTTTCCCGAGAAAATATGCTCTCTACTTTCCCAGGCAGTCCAGTCTGGGGGCCCTGTCAACTAAGATTGCTCTCATTGGAACTGAGCGAAGATGGCGGCTGCCACCAGCAAAAAGACCTTTGGATTGATTCGGCAGAAACACCAGCGTGTGAGGAGATGCTGTGAACTTATAGAGGGGAATCATAGACATAAAATCCACACAGAAACACATCATTGCTTGTTTTAACTCGCTTGTGGGAACAACTCAGAGGCTGTGAAAGAAGGAAGGTTAACAACAGAAAGAATTGGAGGAACCATCGGAAGTGACTATGAAAAGCAGTAGAAGTATGAGATGATCAGAACCCTCCGAACTTGAAGCATGGGAAGTCCTATTAAAGCTTTATAATTTGGCAGAATATTCGGATTCTTTGATATGTATATTTATAATTTGGAATACTGAATGTGATTTGATCGGATTGTTAAAGTGGAAAATTTAATAAAAATGAATTAAAAAAAAAGATTGCTCTCATTGGAGATTCCGATTAAACATCAGGAAGAACTTTCTGAAAGTAAGAGCTGTTAGACAGGGGAACAGTCTCCCTTGGGTGGTGGTGGACGCTCCTCCTTCCTTGGAGGTTTTTAAGCAGAGGTTGGGTGGCCATCTGTCCTGGATGCTTTAGCTGAGATTCCTGCATTGTAGGGTGTGTGTGTGTGTGTGTGTGTGTGTGTGTGTGTGTGTGGACTTGATGACTCTTGGGGTTCCTTCCAACTCTACAATTCTATGATTGTCTGTCCAGCTTGCAGGTTTCCCATTAGGACATGTGGTCAGCCAGTGGCAGAACAGGATGTTATTTTTTTAAAATAATATTTTTATTGCATATTTTAAACAAAAGAAAATCACCAAACATATACATTACCTTCACCAAACAGTAACAAACAAAAAACAAAAAGAAAAAAAACATAAATAAACAGAAACATAGACATAGAATAAAGAAAATCATACCACCTTTTTTCATAACTATCTGGACTTCCTCACATCTCCCTTTCCTGCGTTCTCAATAATAAAGTTATAAACAGCAATTTATTACCCTATTTCAATTCTTATTTTGTACTTCTCTAATATTATGTCTCAAACTTTAAAATATTTTTATCAAATACTTAACTGCTTAATTTAAACATAATATTGCTTCGAATTTCTTAAACATCACTTACTCTCAGATATCTTTCAACTAAATTGCTGATGCCATGTTATTTTCTATCGTGCAATTTCTTAACATTCGTACAGCTTATACTGTTTTTGTAAATAGTCCTTAAACTTTTTCCAATCCTCTTCCACTGTCTCTTCTCCCAGGTCTCGGATTCTGCCAGTCATTTCAGCAAGTTCCATGTAGTCCATCAGTTGCGTCTGCCATTCTTCCAGGGTGGGCAAATCTTGTGTCTTCCAAGCAGAGCAGGATGTTAAACTATGAGCAGGCTCATCCAGAGCCATAGCTAGGTGATCTTGCGCCCCTGGCAGTGTTGGGATGCATCTGGCGAGATGGGGGCATCTGGGAGGCCCTCAGCTGGCTCCAGCCACCGGCCAGCAGCCGGGCGAACTCCGGTTCTTGGAACAGCATCAATCAGCGACTTGAGCCTCAGAAACCTTTAGAGACTGAGCACGCTCTTATCAGCAGAGTGAATAAATCTTCACAACGGAAGAGGCGGACAGAGGCAGATGTAAGCATATTTACAGCATTTTATTCAGCAGCAGGACAAAGGAAACATGTCTGCTTCCCTTCGTGCCCAAGCAAAAAGCATAGGCAAAAGCTATATACAACGGAAGTTCCCAGCAGACTGTACTGGAAGTAAACAGACATGTGACTTACAATAACTCCACATGCCTGTTCTAAAGGTGGAATGGGACTATATCCTAACAGGTAGAACCGTCCAGATTGTGCCCCCTAGCCATGAACAAATTAGCTCTTCTTTCTGCCTCTCCTCCAACCCCACCTTTACCCATTCAATTCACTCTCTATTAAAAACCTTTTCTTATGAGGCAATAATTGATATTTTTTATTTATAGACATATTTATGGACACATTTTAAGCCGATTTTGCACCCCCCCTTGCCTCCGCCCCTGGTGGGGGCCCCACCTCGCTGCCCTGGTCTCATCCTAAATTCTTTTAAGGCGAAGTCTTGTCCAAATTAAGAGAACAAGAAAGGAACATAGATTCTGGCAAAGGGAATGCAAGCAGGCAAGGAAGGATGCTGATAGAAGCTGAGGAGCATTTTCCTAAAAACAGAAAGGTCACAAATGAAAGCAACCTTTAAATACATTAGGAGAAGCAGGGGACTAGCTAGAGAGGCGGTTGGATCCTTGGATGACTAGGGAGTGAAAGGTGTTGTGATGGCCTGGGACTCAGGCTCAGACTCGGAGCCAGAGGAGTCTCAGTCTGCACCGGATCCTCTGCCTCAGGCATCATCTGAACCAAGACTGGGGCCTGATCCTGAAGAGTCCCCATCTGCACAGGTTCCCCTGCAACAAGGACCAGCTGGGCAGAGTCAGGGGCCTGATCCTGCCCTGGCTCCAGAGGCGGGGATGACCTCGCTGCCTCCAGCTGGGCCATCACATACAGCTGCTCCACTACTGGTATGGTCAGGGGAGGCTGAGGTGGCCTCTGGGTCTAGTCACCCACCGACGTCTCCCGAGCTGCAGAGACTGAGGTCTGAGAGAAGGAGAGACCTGAGTACTCGCAGGAGGAGTGCTTGCCTTTAGGTGAAACAAGGAGGTGAGTTGTCGGGGGATCAGGACCGGCCGTTACCCCGACAGAGATAAAAGGCTTCGGACCCTGCCCCAGGTTGTGGGAGCAACATTGCTGTATGCCAGATCCTGTCTGAGATCCTGTACCTGTCCTTGCCTGGTTTCCTGCCTCATGTCCTGCCTTGGCCCTGTTGGACTGACTCCTAGCAGAACCTTCGAATTCTGGACCAGTCTTGGACCACATTTCACGGGTTACCATGGGCCCAGCACAATTGTGCTCAAGGAAGATTCTGAAAATGCAGAGAACATGAATGTGAGCATGGAGCTGTGAGGCCCAAATGTACAATAGCCCCCTCAGGTAGGGATGGGGGGGGCCCTCTCCATTTTGGTTCTTCTCCAATTCTCATTTTTCAATTCTTAAATTCACTTCTCTGCATGTCTGCAGCCAGTTCTCTCTCTCTCTCTCTCTCTCTCTCTCTCTCTCTCTCTCTCTCTCTCTCTCTCTTCCTCACCTGCCCTGTGGAACGCCCTCCCATCAAATGTCAACGAAATAAACAACGACCTGACAGCAAACCAAGCTTTATGAGGAATGGTTGAAGGAGCTGGGTATGTTTAGCATGGAAAAGAGGAGACTGAGAGATGATAGCTATCTTCCAATATCTAAAGAGCAGTGCCTATTCCCATGGCACTGTTAGATTTCTGTTCCTGTGCCCCTGTGCAGTTTTTGGAGTCACAAGACTGCTGACACAAGACTGCTGACTGTTGGAAGTCACGGGAGACGGATGTTGATGTTACTGGTTTCCTGTTTCTTTGTTTCAGTTGTTCACTGACTCTCACAGAGAGCAGATGCATATTCTTTCTGTCCTGAGTAGGTAGAAATAAACGTAGTGATGTAGCACATATTTTTATCTCTCCTTCTGCTGCTGTTTGGATACTCTGCGTAATGGGAGCGTGCCTGAAGCCTCATTAAAGGCTTAGGTTGTTAATCACCATCGGAGCAGAGGTTGATGGAGTCCAAAGATATGACGTGGAGCAGAGCCATTTCAGCTCGGTCGCAACGGAAGCTTCGACAGGCACCACTGGCTTCCCAAATACAGTTCTGATTTTGGGGATACTTGAAGGGGAGCCTACCTGAGATGCTTCCATGACTTTCATAGCTTATAGAAGTGTAGATTGCCCTCAAGGCCAACGTGTTGAAGGCCCTAACCAGCACTTTGAAGTGTTTGCACAAATGACAGAGAAGCCACTGAGGCTGATGCAATATAGAAGTATTTATTTCTGCAGCATATTTGTAGAGGCATGCACACATTATAGACAGTTACGTTTCCCTATCAGAATGACTTAAAGGTTAGGGATCTGCAGAGGAGGGTTCCTTCTTCTGCTCATTGTCCAGTAGATCCAGTGTTAGGTGTGGAGCAGGTAATCCTATGGGACAATTGGGAGCAGAAAGTGAGCTCCTAATTAATCCTTTGCAAGCAGGACTTGGGGATAGCAAGCACTCCTTGAGTTGGTTGCATTACAGATTCCCCCCCCCCAGAGATTTCCCTTCCAAATTAATGGGAAAGTGCATTTCAGAGGCCCTCCTCTTCACCACTGATCGGTGCTAAGAGCAAGCCCCATAGGGAACGTCCTACTGCCTTGCTCTCATCTAATTAGTGCTGGACTGAAGCCCCTTTGGAGACAACCTTTCAGCAACAAGCAGCTGGTTTGCGCTAAGAGCACAGCTGCTAGGGGGCTGGTTGCAAGTCCCACTTTGTCTTTTTGCAGGTGTGGTTTGGATTCAAGCCGCACCTGCAAACAGTCATTTCTCCTTTGCAGAGGGCTTGCTTTCATTAAGGCTCCACCCTTCCCAGGGCTCTAGAAGACACTGCCATAAAAGTGCATTTGTTCTTTGCACAGTGAAAGAGACCAGTTGAATGTCCTAAATGCAATCTGAATCAGGATATTGGAGACCAGTGAGTTGGGAGGGGCAGGAAGTAATAAAGGAAAGTAATTGGTTCTTGTTTCAGGGGCATGTGTTTAAATTCACAATGGGCTGAGGCATCTATTAGGGAAGGGGAGGCTGTTGTCCTCCTGACGTTGGTGAACCCCAAGTTTCTTCATCCTGGGATCCCAGGGAAGGGGGCTCTTGCTACTTGCAGGATTCAATTAGATCTATTGCAGGCTACTGTGAGAGCAGGACGCTGGAATAGATGGGCCACTGGAATGGGGCAGAAGGGCACCTCTGACGTTTTCATATTCTGAAAAAGGCGCAGGTAGAAAGACAGCGTTGGATGGAAGCTTCTGAGATTTGATGGGATCAGCCAGGGAGAGCGAACAGGTCAGGAGGATGCGTAATTTGGCCTATGTTTGCAAACATAGGACTCTACGTTCCTGCAGCCCTCTGCTCTAAATTTCTCAAAACCTGGAAAAACACAGAGAAATGGTCTTAGGCAGAGTCAACAGCAGACACCAGGAGCTCCTTGGCGTGCTGCTGCTGCTGGGACCCCAACACCCTCAAAACACATGTACCCCCACCCCACGGTGGCCACAGGGAATGTCCTTTCTTCTTCTCCCATTCAAAAGAAACCAAGCCACTCATCCAATACTAAATTGGCCAAGGCGGGTGGTGGCATCTATGGGGAGGACCTTGAGTAGAAAGCAAAAGTGGATTAGGATGGTGTTCCCTGTCAGTCTGAGCCACCTTGGGAACATAGCTGTCAATGTTTCCCTTTTTTAAAGGGAAATTCCCTTATTCCGAATAAGAAAAGGGAAAAGTTGACAGCTATGCTTGGGAAGGCTAGATTCTTGTAAGGCAGCTTGGAAATATTTCTATCTAACAGATGAAAGGGCACCAAAGGAAGTCCTTCACTCACGACCTCTTGGCCAAAGAGCAGGCAAGGAGCACATCTCATACCCTCAGTGGAAATTTAGAAAATACTGCAACCCACATTGCATTGAGCATGGCAGCTCCAAAGTACAAGCCCTGAGAGCGGACTCCTTACCATCCCCACGAAACAAGGAGGCACATAAGTAGATGCCAGGTTTATTAGGTTCTCCTTCAGCCCATGGTAAGAACTCAGCAGCAGAGCCATCTGTCCACTTCCAATTTCCATCCTGCAGGGACAAGAGAGTTGGTATGCTCTTTAGAAAGAACAGATCACAAGGAGACACTTCCAAGGACACAACACGCTCCTTGATGATTCTACCCAAACGAACCACAGACAACATTATTTGCGTTGCAGGACATCAGCCAGGAGCCAACCATGACTGTATTGGCCTCAAGTATGTTGAGTGCAGAGAACCTTCTCATAACATTTCGAGGACATCAGCTGGGGAAGCCCCATAGAAGAATCTTCCCACTGAATTCATTTACTATCAGCTCCAACATTGCTGACGGAGGAGGAGGAGGAGGAGAAGGCCTTGGAGACTCACCCCATCCTTGTCTGACAATCCAATCCAGACACTTAGTTCCATCGTTCTTTTAATGTCTTTAGCCAATGAATCCAGTTCTGTTGCTTCACGGATAGAGACAAGCTCAGAAGTCATGTCAAATACACGGCAGGCTTTCTGAGAGGTGGAAAAAAGAATGAGTTTTATGCAGCTAGACTTACCTTTGAATTCTCATCAAAGTCAGGTTCAAGGTTGAATATTGCAGTTGCAATACATGGAAATCCAGTTCCGGACATGTGGCTGATTGAAATGCAAGCTTTGTTTGGCCACCTGAGATCCAGCATGATGCAATATCCCCTGTTGTGTCTTGCTCAGTTTCTTCATTATCTGATTTTTAATTAGAATCTCCACTTTTAGTTTGTGATTTTGTTTATAAAAAGAAAAGTTCTCGGGAGAACTGAGCAGCATTTGAGTGTACATTGCCCCAGTATATAAACATTTGTTTGCAATATCATTTGATATACTGCAGTTTGAGGTGTTATTTTTAATAATACTGTATTTTTCACCCTATAGGGCGTACCGGCCCATAGGACACACCTAGTTTTCAGGGGGGGGGGAATCAAGGAAAAAAATATGATTTCCCCCCCCACAGCTCTGGGAGCAGCGGACAGGCTGCACGCAGCCTGTGTGCTACTCCAAGACCTTCCCCCTGCTTTTGTGGGAGGTAGCGGAATTCCCCCACCGGCAGAAGCCACACAGCCTTTAAAGAGCGCGTGGCTTCTGGGTGCTTTTGCGGGAGGTGGGTGAATTCTCCCATCTCCCGCAAAAGACCACAGGAGGGAGAAGGGACTGACTCAGCCAGCCAGCCCCTTCTCCCTCCTTGGGGAAAAGCACCCAAGAGCGACGCGCTCCTTAAAGGCTGTGTGGCTCCTGTGGGCTTTTTGACCCAGCTTGTGGGGCTGGCAATGGGGGGAAGCGCTGCTTTCCCCCACCGCCAGCCTCAAAGCGGGGTCGGGGAGCAGCGCGAAGGCGTTACGTGCCTTCCTGCTGCCCCCCGATCCTCTGGGGCTGGCGATGGGGGGAAGCGCTGTTTTCCCCCACTGCCAGCCTCAAAGAGCAGACTCTCCTGGCTTCAGTGAAAGCAACACGAAGCCTCTGGAGCGCAGGCTTCGGAGGCTTCGCGTTGCTATCGCTGAAGCCAAGGAGCCTGCATTCACCCCATAGGACGCACACACATTCCCCCTTCATTTTTGAAGGGGGAAAAGTGCGTCCTATAGGGCGAAAAATACAGTACACTTTGCCACTGAGGCGGGTGACAAAATGCCAGGCGGCACTCACCGCAGGGCCTGGAGCCATGTGTCTCTCCTGGGAGTGACGCGGTGGCTTGGTTGCCCGCAGGTTCTACACTGCCCCAAATGGTCTGCCCGCCACCTCCCCATCAGCTGTGGGGTGCCTGAGTGGGAGGAGGCATGCAGACTCCTCGGAGGCCCAGCAGAGAGTCCTGCCCCAGCTGGCCCCGCCTCTGGACGCAGGGCATGTGCGCCACCCCAGGCACCCAATTGGCTTGTTCCACTGCTTCATCTCTGCTGTTGATCTGACAGGGCAGGCGTGCGACAGGACTGGTTTGAGTTCAGAGTAGTGCAAGCAGACTAGCTGTGTGCATCAGATATCATCCCTCAGGGTGCTGACACGGCCGTTATTTTCCTGGTGGGCTTCCGTGACCATACATTTCAAGCACCTTCAGTAAACATTCAGAGCATGTAGGTTTTACCCAAGAACCATGGGGACTGTAGCCCTGCGGACAGCAACCTACAGTTCCCAGGATTCTTAAGGGAAGTTCGTGTTCTTCAAATGTGTGTTCAGTGGGTGTTGGAGATCTTGCTCACTTCGTCTCTAAGGTATGGTGGGTTCTCCAAGTTGTTCCTGATAAAATGATGTTGCTTATGACCCTACCCTGTCCCTGGGGGCTCACTTGAAAGCAGAACATGCAGGAGCCTTCATCAAACCTGAGTAAGTACTCCAACCTTTGGGGCCAATGGGTCTTTTCTGGGACGATGAGCCCACCATCTCAAGCCATCTTAAAGAAGACCTGCCTACTTCCAGCCTATGAACAGCATATCTATCCAATCACTATCCCACAGAACCTTTCCAGGATTGAGTTTCAGTGGCCTTCATCCAGCCCCCTAGTGGTTCCAGGCAATGGTCCTGAGCTTCCTCAGCCTCATCTGAATCTGAGAAGAAAGATAAACTGATGAACTGAACTGGTTGCCCAAGGCCTCACTTCAGATGCCTAAATGACATCTCATCAGCTCTTGAGATGCAAAAGATGGCCATGGGATTGAGATTCATAACAGGTCTTCTGCAGAGACTCTCAAGCATATCTTGTGTTTTGTGCCCTTGCTCTTTCTGGACCCACCCAAAGCACCTCTTACCACTGCCTCGTGCCATGTTAGCCGGTTGGTAAAGCCACGATAGCAGCTTTCCATTTCTTTTTTCCAGCCCCGGAGGCAGCCTTGAGGTAACAGAGAGGGAGAACATTAGCATTCAACATGGTCACATCAGCACATGAAACAGTGGAAATAAAATATTTTCGGGGTGTCATAAAAGCCAAAGGGAAATTGAAAGTCCTCAAAGAGGTCCCAGGTCATGGGGTCCTTCACTTTCTTGGTGTCCAATAATATATATATGTTCATTGTATTAATTTTTTTACCTGCCAATTTTCCAGCCAAGGAAAGCTAATGAGAATAACAGCAATAGATAATCTTATTTCAACCAATAATAAAAAAACCACTAGGAAATAAATACTACTAAACCCAGAATGATTCTGAAAAGTGTAGCTGGTCACTGCAACTATACTGAGGGTGCAGGTTCCAAAGGTGTGGAGCCACCTAAGAAAAGACCTACTGACAGATGAAGATGGTGGACAGACCAGTATACAACTGGAACGTCCGTGTGCAAGGAAGAGGATACAGGCACAAACAAGTCCACAGATTTCATAGGTCCATCCCATTCAGGGGCCTGAAGGTTAAAGTCAGCACGATGAAATGCACTGGGAGACATTAAAACTGGTACGATCTAAGTGCTATTCAAGCTGCGTGCTGTAAACAGAACAGGATTCTGTCATTTTGAACCAAACAGTCTACAGGGCCAGACCCACACACGACACATTACAGTAGTCTAGCCTGGACCAAGACCAGCACATGGATCACAGTGGCTAAAACTCACCTCTTCAGAAAGGGATACAACTATTTTATCCTAGGAAACTGATGAAATACAATACGCATCATCCAAGATTGGCTGGAATTGCTGGATCTGATAATTTAACCAAAATGGCACATGAGAGGTTGGGCAAAAATGCCAATGGATCGGCAATTGGTTTTCTAATGCTGCCAGAAGCTTCTCTTTCTCTAAGGAGACATCAACCACCTCTGAGATGAAATGATACCTTACCATCGGGACCGTAGGGGTTTTCTGCTTCTTTTGTTTCCATTGCGAAGCCAAAGGAGAGCTGCCATATCAGAACAAGGCAGGTGCAAAGGAGTCTGACCCTGGGGTCGGAGGAAGGCTGCATCTGCTTCTGGAGACAGAAAACACAAAACACACAATTGCTAGGCTGAGTTTCCTCTATCCATCGGTCAGGAGGCGAGGCTTTGTCTTTCTTTCTAACAGAAAAAACACTCATTATCTCACCCAGATAGAATAAAGTAAAGGTAAACAGAAAAAGTAAGGAGTTACAAACCCTCAAGATCAAATCATTTCACTTTATAGATTTATCAATTCTTTTATTTGTTGGGGAGCTGGTCCCTGAGAAGCAAAGGTACCCCATTGTTAGTGTGCTGCTCACTTTGGAGGTATAGCTGCCATTCAAAGGCCAGCATGGAGAGTCAAAGAGATCAGAAGGGGGGAGATAACTCACCTGGTTTTTCAGCTTCTCTCTCTCTCTCTGAGCTGATGATTCTTCCTTATTCAAGTGTTCCAGTTGAGCTACGCCTGGGTGGGAAGCTGGTCTTTATGTGTCATTTATAGTCTGATAGGTAGGCAATGGCATGTGGTGAGAGACACTTGGCAGCACAAGGGAAGCCTAATGGTTCAACACAAACATACACCGAGATCTTTTGCATCAGAACACAGAAGTACAGAAAGATCTCTTTCACCTGAAAGCCACTGTGGATTGAAAAAATATCCAGCTGCTATGAACTGGAAATTAGCAAGGAGGAGAGTCATGCTAGGCAAGGAGGAAGTAAGAAGCTAGGAAGAGTGCTGCTGGATCTGCCCACCCGTTTTGCAAAATGTGTCATTGCTGCTTCTCCCCACATTGCCTCTTTGTTGTTGTTTAGTCGTTCAGACGTATATGACTCCTCATGACCCCATGGACCAGAGCATGCCAGGCACTCCTGTCTTCCACTGCCTCCCGCAGTTTGGTCAAACTCATGCTGGTAGCTTGGAGAACACTGTCCAACCATCTCGTCCTCTGTCGTCCCCTTCTCCTTGTGCCCTCCATCTTTCCCAACATCAGGGTCTTTTCCAGGGAATCATAGAGTCATAGAATCACAGAGTTGGAAGAGACCACAAGGGCCAGCGAGTCCAACCCCCTGCCAAGCAGGAAACACCATCAGAGCTCTCCTGACATATGATTGTCAAGCCTCTGCTTAAAGACCTCCAAAGGAGGAGACTCCACCACACTCCTTGGCAGGAAATTCCACTGTCAAACAGCTCATACTGTCAGGAAGTTCTTCCTAATGTTTAGGTGGAATCTTCTTTCTTGTAGTTTGGATCCATTGCTCCGTGTCCGCTTCTCTGGAGCAGCAGAAAACAACCTTTCTCCCTCCTCTATGTGACATCCTTTTATATATTTGAACATGGCTATCACATCACCCCTTAACCTCCTCTTCTCCAGGCTAAACATGCCCAGCTCCCTTAGCCGTTCCTCATAAGGCATCGTTTCCAGTCCTTTGACCGTTTTGGTTGCCCTCCTCTGGACACGTTCCAGTTTGTAAGTGTCCTTCTTGAATTGTGGTGCCCAGAACTGGACACAGTACTCCAGGTGAGGTCTTCTCTTCTCATGAGGTGGCCAAAGTCTTGGAGCCTCAGCTTCAGGGTCTGTCCTTCCAGTGAGCACTCAGGGCTGATTTCCTTAAGGATGGATCTGTTGGATCTTCTTGCAGTCCATGGGACTCTCAAGAGTCTCCACCAGCACCAGAATTCAAAAGCATCAATTCTTTGGCGATCAGCCTTCTTTATGGTCCAGCTCTCACATCCATTCATCACTACTGGGAAAACCATAGCTTTAACTATATGGACCTTTGTTGGCAAGGTGATGTCTCTGCTTTTTAAGATGCTGTCTAGGTTTGTCATTGCTTTTCTCCCAAGAAGCAGGCATCTTTTAATTTCATGACTGCTGTCACCATGGATCCTTCATGGATCACTGCCTTGCCGTGGCGAAGAGGCTTGAATAACTCAGAGAAGCTATGAGCTATGCCATGTAGGGCCACCCAAGATGGACAGGTCATAGTGGAGAGTTTTGACCAAACGTGATCCACCTGGAGCAGGAACCGGCAAGCCACTCCAGTATCCCTGCCAAGAAAACTCCATGGACAAAGACAACATCGCCTCTTACTTTGAGTGTAGTGTGTGAGCTAATGAAGGCCCACCTCTTTCCCTCACTTTAAGAAAAGTGGGGTGTGTGTATGTGCGTCTTCAGAGTGAGAGAATCTGGTTGAGATGGACAAGGAGAGTGTCTGTTCCACATCTCCAAGGTGATCATGAATGGCTGGGTGAGATCATAGAATAGAATAGAATCATAGAGTTGGAATAGACCACAAGGGCCATCGAGTCCAACCCCCTGCCAAGCAGGAAACACCATCAGAGCACTCCTGACATATGGTTGTCAAGCCTCTGCTTAAAGACCTCCAAAGAAGGAGACTCCACCACACTCCTTGGCAGCAAATTCCACTGTCAAACAGCTCTTACTGTCAGGAAGTTCTTCCTAATGTTTAGGTGGAATCTTCTTTCTTGTAGTTTGGATCCATTGCTCCGTGTCCGCTTCTCTGGAGCAGCAGAAAACAACCTTTCTCCCTCCTCTATGTGACATCCTTTAATATTTTGTCCTGTTTCCTGATCTGGAATGGGAGGGGGGAGATCAACTTCTGCACAGGGTGCAACTGAAGTGGAACGGCAGGTCTGTGTGGTCCCCTGATCCACTGGGTCTCTGGGATTGTGGGACAGTGGTCAGAGCTTGCCTTAAAGGTGAGGTGCTTGCTATAACAGCAGTGTCAGTGAACACCTCTTACTTGATGAAAGGCAGGGAGCTCTTCCAGGGTTGGCATAACTCTGTGGTGGAGCCTCTGCTTTTGGAGACACAAGACTCCAGATTTGTTTCCCCACCCTCTTCCAGTAGGGCTAGAAGCCTGGAGAGCTGCTTCCTTTCAGAGCCAGATGTAGCTGTGCGTCGACCAAACATGAAGGAGTGAGATCTGTTCTTCGGAACTTCATCACTCTGGCATGAAAACTGTTCCTGGCCCAAAGTGTCGGCCAGAATGGCACCTTCCTTCATGCTATCCTCCTTCCTTGCTATCCTCTTGCTATCACTGAAACCTGGTGGGATAAGTCCCACGATTGGAATGTAATGATGGAGGGATACAATCTATTTCAGAGAAACAGACCAGACAAGAAAGGAGGAGGAGTGGCGTTATATGTCAGGGATGTGTATACCTGTGAAGAGATCCAAGATTTAGAACCTCAAAGCCAAAGTGAGAGCATTAGGGTCAAAATTAAGGGAGAGAAGAATAACAGAGATCTCATTGTGGGAGTTTACTATAGATCCCCAAGCCAAACGGAGGACATAGATGATGCCTTCCTGGAACAGATGGCCAAGCATGCAAAAGGAAGGGAGATAGTAGTAAAGGGGGACTTCAATTACCCAGATATTTGTTGGATGTCAAACTCAGCCAAGAGCATAAGGTCAAACAGATTCCTCACTGGCCTTGCAGACAACTTCATTGTCCAGAAAGTGGGAGAAGCAACAAGAGGAACAGCCATTTTAGATCTGGTCCTAACCAATGTTGATGACCTGGTTAGTGGCGTAGAAGTGGAAGGATCATTAGGTGCGAGTGATCATGCTCTTCTGAAGTTTACTATACAGCGGAAAGGAGCAGCCAAGCATACTAGGACTAAATTTCTTGACTTTAAGAAAGCCGACTTCATAAAACTTAGGGAAGTGCTGGGTGAGATCCCATGGACAGTAATACTAAAAGGAAAGGGAGTTCATGATGGCTGGGAGTTTGTTAAGAGGGAGATAGTAAAAGCACAACTTCAGGCAATACCAATGAGACGGAAACATGGAAGGTGCCTAAAGAAGCCAGGGTGGCTATCTAAAGAACTTTTAACTGAGTTAAGATTAAAAAAGGATGTGTACAAAAAATGGAAAAGGGGGGAAACCACCAAAGAGGAATTCAAACAAATAGCCAGCACATGTAGACACAAAGTCAGAAAAGCTAAAGCACAGAATGAACTCAGGCTTGCTAGAGAGGTTAAAAGCAACAGAAAAGGCTTTTATGGGTATGTCCGTAGCAAAAGGAAGAACAAAGAAACAGTGGGGTCACTCAGAGGAGAAGATGGTGAAATGCAAACAGGGGACACAGAAAGGGCTGAACTCCTCAATGCCTTCTTTGCCTCAGTCTTCTCCGATAAAGAAAACAATGCCCAACCTGAAGAATTTGGAGCAAATGATTCAGCAGAGGAAACACAGCCCAGAATAACTAAGGAGATAGTACAAGAATACTTGGCTAGTTTAGATGTATTCGAGTCTCCAGGGCCAGATGAACTGCATCCAAGAGTATTAAAAGAACTGGCCGATGTGATCTCAGAACCACTGGCAGTCATCTTTGAGAATTCCTGGAGAACAGGCGAAGTCCCGGCAGACTGGAGGAGGGCAAATGTTGTCCCTATTTTCAAAAAGGGGAAAAGAGAGGACCCAAATAATTACCGCCCAGTCAGTCTGACATCCTGATCAAATTTGCAGATGACACCAAACTGGGAGGGGTGGCTAACACCCCAGAGGACAGGATCGCACTTCAAAATGACTTTGACAGATTAGAGAACTGGGCCAAAACAAACAAGATGAACTTTAACAGGGAGAAATGTAAAATATTGCACTTGGGCA
Organism: Podarcis bocagei; assembly: GCF_964188305.1. NCBI lineage: Eukaryota > Metazoa > Chordata > Lepidosauria > Squamata > Lacertidae > Podarcis > Podarcis bocagei. Next base: position 5,875,350 of record NC_138135.1, read on the forward strand.
AAAAAAAAAATGAGAGGCACAAATACAAGATGGGTGACACCTGGCTTGAGAGCAGTACATGTGAAAAAGGATCTAGGAGTCTTGGTTGACCACAAACTTGACATGAGTCAACAGTGTGATGAGGCAGCTAAAAAAGCCAATGCAATTCTGGGCTGCATCAATAGGAGTATAGCATCTAGATCAAGGGAAGTAATAGTGCCACTGTATTCTGCTCTGGTCAGACCTCACCTGGAGTACTGTGTCCAGTTCTGGGCACCACAGTTGAAGAAGGACACTGACAAACTGGAACGTGTCCAGAGGAGGGCAACCAAAATGGTCAAAGGCCTGGAAACGATGCCTTATGAGGAACGGCTAAGGGAGCTGGGCATGTTTAGCCTGGAGAAGAGGAGGTTAAGGGGTGATATGATAGCCATGTTCAAATATATAAAAGGATGTCACACAGAGGAGGGAGAAAGGTTGTTTTCTGCTGCTCCAGAGAAGCGGACACAGAGCAATGGATCCAAACTACAAGAAAGAAGATTCCACCTAAACATTAGGAAGAACTTCCTGACAGTAAGAGCTGTTTGACAGTGGAATTTGCTGCCAAGGAGTGTGGTGGAGTCTCCTTTTTTGGAGGTCTTTAAGCAGAGGCTTGACAACCATATGTCAGGAGTGCTCTGATGGTGTTTCGTGCATGGCAGGGGGTTGGACTCGACGGCCCTTGTGGTCTATTCCAACTCTATGATCCTATGATTCTTCTGATCCAAATGCACAAATGCATGACTGGCGCATACTTTCCCACATGTCGTCGTCATCAGGAAATGTTCTTGCAACTGAGTTGGCATCATCAAGAGGAATCCATTCTCCATCATCTGATAAGACAGGGCATGAAACACCATGTACCTTTGCCTAATCAGAGTACAGATTGAAATCGTGCCCACCAGCTAATGCTGTTTGTGGGCTGCTATGAGCACATCCTGATATACCCAGGAGGAGTTTAGTTTCAGAAGAACTGCCTCCAGTCTTCTGTAGCAGAGCTACAGAGTGTTCACCCCCCAACAGTGCATTTCAAAGGCCACATCTTGCTTTTCAAGGTATATGTAATTAAATAACCTCAGGGCTGTGCACCTTAGGGGGGAGGGTGGTGCAAGGGATCTGAGGTGGAGGTGATTGTGGTGCCATAGTCCCACATAGTAGAGGGTGTCATCAAATGTTCACCTCTTGGCACAAATTCCAACTTGGACCAATTAATAGAATTCCCTGATATTTTACCAAAGGCATCTACCAAAGGTTTCCTGCTTGGCAGGGGGTTGGACTCGATGGCCCTTGTGGTCTCTTCCAACGCTATGATTCTATGATTCTACTGCTTTCATCAACATAGGAACAGCAGTCTGAGGTTTCAAAATAAGCAAAAGTGTGTAATCGGCAAATAAAACCAATTGTGATCCATAGCTGTCAACGTTTCCTTTTTTGAAGGGAAATTCCCTTATTCTCAATAGGATTCCTTGCAAGAAAAGGGAAAAGTTGACAGCTATGTTGTGATCTGCTCTGTAGATCTCACAATGTTGTCTAATAGCAGAGACCATGGATTCTAGGCAAATCTTAAAAAACAAAGGTGAAAGTGGACATCCTTGTCTTGTTTCTCTAGACAGTGGGAAAGTAGCAGACAGGATGCCATTAACTTTCATTCTAGATGTAGGCGAGTCATGCAATATTTCAATTGGTGTTTAAAGTCCAAAGGAAATCCAAATTTACTGAAAGCTGCCTTCATATACCGTTCCCTTTCAGCATCTAATGATAAAGTTAGGAATTGATCTTTACTTTTGTTTAATTCTATCAAAGCCATACCAAACTGATATAATCTGCGGCTTGTCTCATTTTTATAAAACTGGTTTGGTCATTCTTAGCAACGGACGCTATGGCTTCCTGGATACTGTTTGCTATGGTTGCTGTTAAAATCTTTGTATCAACACTAATCAGTGATCAGCTACCCTGATGAACCCTCCAATGATGCCATCATTCCTTTGCAAATGGCAAATGCATACCCATCCACATGATGGCACCACTGGCTTCCCAAACAGATGCAGTTCTGATGGTGCGGGGATATATATATATATATATATATATATATATATATATATATGTGTGTGTGTGTGTGTGTGTGTGTGTGTGTGTGTGTGTGTGTGTGTGTGTGTATATATATATATATATATATATATATGCTTTCGTAGATTTTCACGGGTATAGGAATGCAGGTTTTGGTGTCTTCGGGTGTCTTCCCGTGTAAGAGTTGGGGTGTCGTCGAAACGTCGCCTAGACACCCCAACTCTTACACGGGAAGACACCCGAAGACACCAAAACCTGCATATATATATATATATATATAATGTGTGTGTGTGTGTATGCCTGGCGTGCTCTGGTCCATGGGGTCATGAAAAGTTGGACACGACTAAACGACTAAACAAACAAACATATATAAATAATGCCATTGGAGAGGGCGCATCGGAGCTAGACAGTCGATAGCCCTGGTTAACTCCACATTCCAGCGGGCCACCAGGGAATCAGGTGAAAGGCCATCAACATGTGAATAAAACACCCCCTACCACTCTCTGGAAACCACCTGGATCCATTAAGTGGCGGGGGCGGACCATACGAATCGGTCCCACCTCCCTGCAGAGTGGAAGGGTCACGGAGAAGTCCAGTTGCACCAGGAAGTAAGGGGGAGACTCCCTGAGATGCCTCCATCTCAATATCAAAGCTTATAGAGGAGTCTATTGCCTTCAAGGCACCATATTGCCAACGTTTCAAAGGTCTTAGCCAGTGCTTTGAAGTGGGTGATCAAATGACAGAGAAACCACTGAGGCTGATGCAATATAGGAGTATTTATTTCTGCAGCATATTTGTAGAGGCAGGTACATGTTTTAAAAGTTATGCTTCCCCATCAGAATGATGAAAAGGTCAGGGATCTGCACTGAAGGAGGATTCCTTCTTCTGCCCATTGCCCAGTAGATCTCTTGGCATCTCAAAATGGTTGTGACATTTCTTTCTGCAAGTGCCTCTGTTGCCATCAGTCCCCATCATCTTATATATATTATACGAGGGGTGGGGCGCCTGCAAGGCTGTTCCCCTCCCAACTATATCCTCAATGGATTCAAGTTAAACGAAAGGAGACTCCAGCTAAACACAAGGATGAACTTTCTGAGTGTAAGAGCTATTTGACAGTGGAATGGACGCCCTCAGAAGGTGGTGAATTCTCCTTCCTTGCAGGTTTGAAAGCAGAGGTGGGATGACAGCCTGACAGGGATGTTTTCGTTGTGATTCCGGCATTCCAGGGGGTTGGCCTAGATGACCCTCAGGGTCCCTTCCACTTCCACAATTTTATGGTTCTGTGTAACATTAGGTGGGGACAAAGGGACAACTGGGAGCTGAAAGTGAGCTCCTAATTAATCCTTTGCAAGCAGGAATGGGGACAGCAAGCACTCATTGAATTGGTTGCATTACATATTTCCCCCGTAGATTTCTCTTACAGATTGGAAAGTGCATCACAGAGGCCCTCCTCTTCACCACTGATCAGTGCTAAGAGCAAACCCCATAGGGAACGTCCTACTGATGCCAGGGGGGGGGGGTCTTTCTCTCATCTAATTAGTGCTGGACTGAAGCCCCTTTGGAGACACCCTTTCAGCAACAAGCAGCTGGTTTGCGCTGAGAGCACAGCTGCAAGGGGGCTGGCTGGAAGCCCCACTTTGTCTTTTTGCAGGTGTGGTTTGGATTCAAGCCGCACCTGCAAACAGTCATTTTTCCTCTGCAGAGGGATTGCTTTCATTAAGGCTCCACCCTTCCCAGGGCTCTAGAAGACACTGCCATAAAAGTGCATTGGTTCTTTGCACAGTGAAAGAGACCAGTTGAATGTCCTAAATGCAATCTGAATCAGGATATTGGAGACCAGTGAGTTGGGAGGGGCAGGAAGTAATAAAGGAAAGGAATTGGTTCTTGTTTCAGAGGCATGTGTTTAAATTCACAATGGGCTGAGGCATCTATTAGGGAAGGGGAGGCTGTTGTCCTCCTGACGTTGGTGAACCCCAAGTTTCTTCATCCTGGGCTCCCAGGGAAGGGGGCTCTTGCTACTTGCAGGATTCAATTAGATCTATTGCAGGCTACTGTGAGAGCAGGACGCTGAAATAATGGGCCACTGGAATGGGGCAGAAGGGCACCTCTGACGTTTTCATATTCTGAAAAAGGCGCAGGTAGAAAGACAGCGTTGGATGGAAGCTTCTGAGATTTGATGGGGTCAGCCAGGGAGAGCGAACAGGTCAGGAGGATGCAGATGCTGGCTTATGTTCACAAATATAGGATTCTTGATATCGGCAATCATCAGCTCTAAATTTCAAAAAAACTGGAAAGGAAAAGAGAAATGAGGTTAGGCAGAGTGACATCAGGGGCTCCGTGGCGTGCTGCTGCTGCTGGGACCCCCACACCCTCAAAACACATGCACCCCCACACCCCATGGTGCGTGCAAAGAATGTCCTTTCTTCTTCTCCCATTCAGAAGAAACCCAGCCACCCATCCAATACTAAATTGGTCAAGGCGGATGGTGGCATCTATGGGGAGGACCTTGAGTGGAAAGCAAAAGTGGATTAGGATGGTGTTCCCTGTCAGTCTGAGCCACCTTGGGAACACAGCTGTCAACGTTTCCCTTTTTTAGGGGAAATTCCCTTTTTCCGAATAGGATTCCTCCCAAGAAAAGGGAAAAGTTGACAGCTATGCTTGGGACGTCTGGATTCTTGTAAGGCAACTTGGAAATATCTCTACTAAACAGATGATAGGGCTCTAAGGAAGTCCTTCACTCACAACTTCTTGGCCAAAGAGCAGGCAAGGAGCACATCTCAAATCCGCAGTAGAAATCAAGAAAATACTGCAACCCGCATTGCTTTGAGCATGGCAGCTCCAAAGTACCAGCCCTGAGAGCGGACTCCTTACCGTCTGCAAGAAACAAGAAGCCACATGAGTTGTATCTAGTCATAGGTTTTCCCTTAGGCCACGGTAGGAAGTTGGCAGCAGAGCCATCTGTCCACTTCCAATTTCCATCCTGTAGGGACAAGAGAGGTGGGATGTTCTTTAGAAAGAACAGATCACAAGGAGACACTTCCAAGACACAGCACACTCCTTGATGATTCCACCCCAAAGAACCACAGACAACATTATTTGAGTTGCAAGACATCAGCCAGGAGCCCACCATGACTGTATTGGCCTCCAGTATGTTGAGTCCAGAAAACCTCCTCGTAGCATTTCATCAGCTGGGGAAGCCCCATAGAAGAATCTTCCCACTGAATTCATTTACTATCAGCTCCAACAGTGCTGACGGAGGAGGAGGAGGAGAAGGCCTTGGAGACTCACCTTATCCTTGCCTGACAATCCAATCCAGACACGTAGAACCTGTGTAATTAGAAGCATGTCAGACACCGAACGCAGTTCTTCCATATCATGGATAGAGGCAAGCTCAGAAGTTGTGTCAAATATACGGCAGATTTTCTGAGAGGTGGAAAAAAGAATGAGTTTTATGCAGCTACACTTAACTTTGAATTCTCCTCAAAGTCAGGCTCAAGGTTGAATAGTGCAGTCGCAATACGTGGAAATCCAGCTCTGGACATGTGACTGATTGAAATGCAAGCTTTGTTCGGCCAACTGAGATCCAGCACGGTGCAATATCCCCATTTGTGTCTCGCTCAGTTTCTTCATTGTTTGATTTTTAATTAGATTCTCCACTTTCAGTTTGTGATTTTGTTTATAAAAAGAAAAGTTCTCGGGAGAAATGAGCAGCATTTGAGTGTACATTGCCCCAGTATTAAAACATTTGTTTGCAATTTCACCTCATATACTGCAGCTTTGGGTGTTATTTTCAAGAATACACTTTACCCAGGATTTCCTCTAATACAGTGGTGCCAACTGGTGGGCAGGGGGCCAAGAGCCCCACAAATCTTCAAGGATGTGCCCTGGGCCCCTCAAAATTCTGTGGTGTCTGTGCGTGCATGCCTCCTAACTTGCTTATCTTACTCACGTACACTGCATGCCGTGTGAAGTGTATGTATATTTGTTCAAAATATTTTTGGGGAGAACCAAATTTCAAATGATGCCTCTGTTTCGATGTGTGTTATTTCAGGACATGCCAAATCGAGTTGCTCTCATTAAGATGTGCTTCAAAGCCAAATTTCCCCCCATCATACCTGTCAGGGAACTGCCATCGCAGTCAGGAGTGGAGGAAGGGCTCCCGAGCGATGCCGGAGAAGGTACCAGCAGGAAAAGAGGGGACTCAGTGACCGGGGAAGGAAATCGGCGTTACACCAGGGAGAAAGGTGGGCAGAGGCGGGCTTCGGAGGGATGGCTCCAGGACTCTTCGCCAGACACCAGCGGGGAGAGCATTGGTCCTCCACTGCCCACACCCACCCTGCGCAGAAGACTTCCGCGCAGGGAGGCTAGGCAGAGACTATCCGTCAAGGAACTTTTATGTTGGAAGAAGTTCAGGAAACGCCCACTGACGGATTCTGCCAGTGACTGAGACAGACGCGGAATCAGGACTGTCCAGCCAGGGAAAGGTTTATCCAGGCAACCTCACCGAGAGTGGCGGCAACTTACGCACGAGCAACCCCCAATTCCCATTACAATGCCCATCTAATGAATTGCATGTGCACTTTTAAGGCTGCCAGATCCATCATGCAGCATGCTTGGGTAATGTCCGGTGGTGTAGTGGTCATTTTATGTTTGTGCAGAAGCTGGACACAACAGCCAACCTGTCCCCAAGGAGAACTGAAAGCCTTGCCTTGAAAGGATGAAAAAGTGCAGGTAGCTGTGTTGATCTGTTAATATATTCCCTCCCGGAAGGAGGAACAGTACCTGGCAAAATACCCATTCTATTCGGATGAGCTTGGCTAATCAGGACATGGTAGGAGAATGCCAGGGATGTGCCCTACCATAGCAGGAACATCATTCCTATTTATTTAGACAAGGCAGCCTTGAGGTCAGAGCTGAGCAAGCCAACTACCTGGTGCATCAGATCGCATCCCTCAGGGTGCTCACACAGCTGTTATTTTCCTGGTGGGCTTCAATGACTCCCACACTACACATTTCAAGCACCTTTAATAAACATGTAGCTTATACCCAAGGACCATGCGAACTGTAGCCCGGTGGACAGCAACCTACAGCTCCCTGGAATCTTGGGGGAATGCCATGTTCTTCAAATGTGTGTTCAGTGGCTGTTGTGGATCTTGCTTGCCTCATCCCTTATTGCATAAGCTGGTCTGACTCTCTCTAACGTACTTTGGGTTCTCCATGCTATTCCCAACAAATGGGCATCATTTATGAACCTACCTGTCCCTGGAGGCTCATTTGAAAGCAGAACATGTTGGAGCCTTCTTCAAACCTGAGTAAGTACTCCAGCCTTTGGGGCCAATGGGTCTTTTCGGGGATGATGAGCCCACCATCTCAAGCCATCTTAAAGAAGGCCTGCCTACTTCCAGCCTATGAAGAGCGTATCTATCCAATCACTATCCCACAGAACCTTTCCAGGATTGAGTTTCAGTTGCCTTCATCCAGCCCCCTAGTGGTTCCAGGCAATGGTCCTGAGCTTCCTTAGCCTCATCTGAATCTGAGAAGAAAGATAAACTGATAAACTGAGCTGGTTGCCCAAGGCCTACTGAAGGAAAACTTCACTTCATATCCATAAATGACATCTCATCAGCTCTTGAGATGCAAAAGATGGCCTCCTGGGATAAAAAACATGGCCATGGGATTGAGATTCATAACATGTCTTCTGCAGAGACTCTCAAGAATATCTTGTGTTTTCTGCCCTTGCTCTTTCTGGACCCACCCAAAGCACCTAGAGGCCCTTCTTACCATTGCCTCACGCCAACTCAAAGGGTCGGGAAAGATTCGATAGCAGCTTCCCTTTATTCTGGTCCAGCCCCAGAGGCAGCCTTGAGGTAATGGAGAAGGAGAACATTAGCATTCAACATGGTCATGTCAGCACAGGAAACAGTGGAAATAAAATACCTGTATTTTTCCATCTATAAGACCCCCCCCTCTTTTGGGGGCCTGAAAATTGAGAAAAAAGAGGGGGATTGAGCTTTTGGGGAGGTTTATTTGGGGGGAATGCCAAAAATCGCCCACCCACCAGAAGAAAGCACACAACCACTCGTGTTGCTTACAATTGCTGCTTATTTTCTTGGGCTCACACTTCGTTCTGACGAGTGAGCGATTTTGGGCATCTTCTCCCCAACAATCAAGTGGCTAATCGCCACTTAAAAACACTTCGTTCTGGCAGGTGAGCAATTTTCGGCATTGGCCACCTGATTGTTGTGGGCGGGGGGAATCCCGAAAATCGCTTGCGCACTGGAACGGAGCACACAACCGCTCGCATCGCAGCTGCCTGATCGCCGCTGTCAGGGAACTGCCATCAGAGGCACGGGAGAAGGAGAGGGTCTCTGACTCTGCAGGGGAAGGTCCAAGCACTAGAGGGAGACGCAGCCGGGTAGAAGGGGAAGAGAATGAGTGTAACAGCAGGGATCCAGGAGAGCAAGGGGACAGGGAGGTGCAGGGGCTCCAGGACTCTTCGTTGGAAGTTAGCGAGGAGAGCCCAAGCACCCCGCTGCCCACGCCCACCCTGCACAGGAGACTCCCGCGCAGTGAGAGGTGGAAACGATTGGGCGTCAAACAACTCTTATGTTGGCAACGCTTTAAGAAACGCCCACAGACAGATTCTACAAGTGACTAAGGGCAGCCACGCAAATATGGGCTGCGCAGTCCGGAGGGTTTAACCAGGCAATCCGATGCTCAAACGGGGCAGGATTACGCACGAGTAACTCCCAACCACTACAGCAATCTGTCTGTCCCTGAAAGTTGCTCGTGCGCAACAAGCAGAAGGGGGCATCATGAGTAAGACCGGAGGAGCAGGAGCCACGGGAGGGGCGGCTGGAGGCCAATCGCTGGAGGAGAGAAACCGCGATTTGGAAGAGCACATAGCCATCCTGACAGCGAGGCTGGACGAACGACGGTCGCTGGATGCTCAGGGGAAACCCACCCCCATAGCGAGGAAGGTACCGGGACTGGTGCACAAGTTTGGGGGAAAGCCTCAAGAGTATGGGGCATTTAGAACAGAAATAAAATATGCCTTGAAGCTGCAGAAAAATGATTTTGAAAATGACGCAGCCAAAGTTGCCTATATTGTGGGGCACTTGCAGGACGGGGCGAGAGAGTGGATTCGACCGCTTATGGCGACGCAGAATGACGCCATGGAGGATCTATCGAAATTCTTTCAGGCGATGGACGCTATGTTCAGTAGCGATGGGCAACAGAGTGTGACCAAACGGGAACTGCTAAGCTGTAAGCAGGGAGAAGGGTCAGTTAGAGACTATTGGTCACGTTTTGCCATGATTGTTCATCGTCTGGGGTGGCAGCTGGACTTGGAACCCATACAAATGCTATTTGAGGAGGGGTTGTCACCAACGGTCAAAGATGAGCTTTCGCGCGCTCCCCGCCCACAGTCTATGGACCAGCTGACCAAGGCAGCCCTTGCGATTGGAGTAAGACAGGAAGCGCGGGCTCAAGAGAGGCGGGAAGGGAGAGAGCAGTGTTGTCATGACTACCGCATTCCTAGAATTCCTAGGCAGCCTTCCCCACCGGCGGAGCCAATGGAAATAGGCGGTGCGCGCGCCCAGGAAGTTTCAAACGCCAGCGAGAGTCGCAAAAGGGAGGGAAAGGATGTTAAAACGACCAAGAAATGTTTCCTTTGCCAAAGGCCAGGACATTTTGCCAGAGTCTGTCCACAAAGAAAGGCCTGGCAAGGAATGGTGGGGGCCGTGGGGGGCGAGGAGGAGGAACCCCAGACTCCGGAGCAGGGAAATGGAAACGCTTGGCTGCCAATCAGTGGGCACAGCAGCCGAGCCAACAACCAATGAATGTGCCCAAACCAGATTCTCCCAGAGCAGCAATTGCCATTGAGGTGGTGCTTGAACTCCCAAATGGGCACCCAGTGAAGGTACAAGGTATGCTGGACTCAGGAAGCTCATGCAATTTCTTTAGCAGGGACTTTACCTTAGAGCATCAGCTTCACCTGCTACCTCTGGATGCACCGCTGCAAGTCACCACCATTGATGGGAGGGAGCTGATCGGGGGGGGGGGAAGTTACCCACCAGACCCCACCGATGAGAATGAGAGTGTCTAAGCACTCAGATACAATAGCCTTCCACGTTGCCTCATTAGCGGGTCCCCCAATAATATTAGGGATGAGCTGGCTAGCGCAACATGATCCGGTGGTGGCGTGGCATCAGAGGACTGTCAGCTTTGGGTCTGACTACTGCCTGCAGCACTGCCTAGGAGGGGAAACGCCAAGGATGAGCATAGCCAGAGTGGCAAGCACTGCAGTGGAGGGGAAAGGGAAGGTGCCACCGCAATATGCTGATCTGAAGGAGGTTTTTAGTGAAAAGGAGGCGGATAGACTGCCACCCCACAGGCCGTTCGATTGCCAGATCAATTTGCTCCCTGGGGCGCAGCTGCCGGTGGGTAAGCTGTATGCCATGTCAGACAGAGAGATGAAGGAGTTACGGGACTTTATCGACAAGAACCTAAAGAGAGGGTTTATAAGAGAGTCAAAGGCAGTGGGGGGCAGTCCAGTATTTTTTGTGGACAAAAAGGACACTGATAAACCGAGACTGGTCGTGGACTTTCGGGGGGTAAATTTGGTGTCAGAACCTGTAACTTTCCCAATGCCCAGAATTGATGACATTTTGACGAGAGTGAGGAAGGGAAAGATTTTCACCAAGCTAGATCTGAGGGGGGCTTACAACTTAATCCGGATGAGAGAGGGGGATGAATGGAAGACCACCATGTTCACACCCCTGGGGGCTTTTGAATATCTCGTTATGCCTTTCGGATTACAGTCAGGCTCCGCCTGTTTTCAAGCATTCATGCACCACGTTTTGGGGTCTCTGCTTTACAAGAACTGTGTGGCATTTCTGGACGACGTCTTGATTTATTCAGAAAATGAGGAGCAACATGTGAAAGATGTCAGGGAAGTGCTACAATGTTTGCAGAAACACCAGTTGTGGGTCAAGCTAGAGAAATGTCAATTTCATGCCCGAGAGGTGGAGTTCCTGGGGTACAAGTTATCTGACAAAGGCTTAGCTATGGACCCCAGCAAGGTGCAAGCAGTATTGGAGTGGAAGACCCCAAAGACACGAAAGGATGTGCAGAGGTTCCTAGGTTTTGGCAATTTCTACAGGAAGTTCATCAGGAACTTCGCACACTTGACGGCCCCAATCACGGACTGTCTCAGTAGTAAAAGAAAGTTTGTGTGGACGGAGGAAGCCCAGCAATCCTTTGAAAGATTGAAGAAGGCATTCGCGTCGGAGGAACAATTACTACATGTGGATTTGGAGAAACCAATGAGGGTAGAGACGGATGCGTCAGACCGAGCCATCGGGGCGGTTCTGTTGCAGCCAGGACTGAACCAGCAAGAATGGAAACCGTGCGCCTTTTTCTCGAGGAAGCTGAGCAAATCGGAACAAAACTACACCGTGTACGACCGAGAACTGCTAGCAATTTACGCCGCCTTTCGTCGGTGGCGCCATCTGCTGATAGGGGCGCAGCATAAGATCCAGGTCTGCACAGATCACAAGAACTTGGAATATTGGCAGACAGCACGGGTGCTCAACCAGAGACAGATTCGCTGGGCGCAGGAGTTTTCCAAGTTTTCCTTCGAAATCCAGTATGTGCCCGGCGAGCAAAACGTGAGAGCAGGTGCTCTCTCATGGAAACCAGAGTACTTCAAAGGAGAGGGGCCGCCGGAGACCCGCCACGTCATACCTGAGGACCGAGGGGTGTGTGGGGGTACTCTAGTGGGCACGAGAGAACTGGCAGGACTTACTAGGGACGATGAATTCGCCCAGACCAAAATCAGGGAACTCCAAGAGGGGAGGGGAGCACCAGAGGGGTTTGAAGAGAAGGAAGGGGTGTTGTACTACAGGGGGGCGATGTACGTACCGGGGGAGGCTCTAAGAAGAAGGGTACACAAGCAACTACATGACACCCCCACAGCGGGGCATTTTGGGCAACACAAAACCATGATGCTGGTGACCCGACAATTTTGGTGGCCACGGGTGAGGGAGGATGTACGCGAATATGTAAGAGGGTGTGACCGCTGCCAGAGGGCCAAAGGGGAACGCACGATGCCAGCAGGCTTGCTGGAACCCTTACCCACGCCAAACAAACCCTGGGAGGTGGTGTCAATTGATTTCATGACGGATTTGCCCAAATCAAGGGGAAAAACAGCAGTGATGGTAGTAGTCGACTTGCTAACCAAAATGTGCCACTTTATTGCCTGCTCCCATGCGGTGACGGCGGAAGAAATGGCACGGTTGTTTGTAGAACACATTTTCAGGCTGCATGGCACCCCCTTGAGGGTTTTATCTGACCGCGGAAAACAATTTACTTCCCGGTTCTGGAGGAAGCTCATGAGCCTACTGCAAGTCGAGGTCAGCTTCTCGACAGCGAGACACCCAGAAACCAATGGGCAGGCGGAAAGGGCAAACAGTGTACCCCAGCAATACTTACGCTGCTACGTTAGCAAAAGGCAGAATGATTGGGTAGAGAAACTAGCGCTAGCAGAATTTGCGTACAATAATGCTGAACATGTGTCCACTGGTATGAGCCCCTTCTTGGCCAATTATGGGTGTCATCCCAGGGCATTCCCGGGCAATGAGGAACAGAGCTGGAGTGTGCCTGCAGCTGAGCAGTTTGTGGAAGAAATGGAAGCGTTACATCAACAGCTCAAGATGTACCTAGATAGGGCCAAGGCCAGTTACAAGAAACAAGCAGATAAACACCGGAGAGAAGGGGAAACCATTAGGGTGGGGGATCGTGTGTGGTTGTCCACTCAAGGGTTACCCTTTAAGGGAGGGTGCAAGAAGTTGCAGCCCAGAAGACTGGGTCCTTTTGAAGTTATACAACAGATAAACCCAGTGGCGTTCAAGCTCAGCTTGCCCAACAACATGAAAATACATCCCGTGTTCCACAGGTCCTTGCTCTCACCACACAGAGAGGGGCGGGAATTCGAGGGGCGGGAGGTAGAAGTCTTGCCACAACCACAGGTAGAAGAGAGGGAACACCAGAGCTCGGCCGCAGAGATAGTGGATTCAAGGTGGCAAGGGCGGCAGGTGCAGTACTTGGTGGCGTGGGAAGGAGAGCCCTGGTCGGAAAACACGTGGGTGCCAGCAGAGGCAGTTGACGACGGACATATGGTGGAAGTGTTCCACCGACGGTTCCCAGATAAACCCAAGCCCTTAGGGCGATTCTGGGAAGAACAGTTCGGCACCACAGAGGAGGAAGAGAGTTTCAAAGGGTTTTCAGAATCTGAAGAAGAATCGGATTGGGAGAGTCATTCCTTGGGTGGGAACCTTAGCAGGTGGGAAGAGGTGTTCACACCCACAGATGAGGAGGACAGCTCTTTCCGGGGTTTCCTTGGCTCGCCGACCAGAGAAGAGGCTGCAATAGAGCCCCCTGGTCGGAGGGGGAGTGAAGGGGGCCCTGGGAGGGAGGTGGATGTCAGGGAACTGCCATCAGAGGCACGGGAGAAGGAGAGGGTCTCTGATTCTGCAGGGGAAGGTCCAAGCACTAGAGGGAGACGCAGCCGGGTAGAAGGGGAAGAGAATGAGTGTAACACCAGGGATCCAGGAGAGCAAGGGGACAGGGAGGTGCAGGGGCTCCAGGACTCTTCGTTGGAAGTTAGCGAGGAGAGCCCAAGCACCCCGCTGCCCACGCCCACCCTGCGCAGGAGACTCCCGCGCAGTGAGAGGTGGAAACGATTGGGCGTCAAACAACTCTTATGTTGGCAACGCTTTAAGAAACGCCCACAGACAGATTCTACAAGTGACTAAGGGCAGCCACGCAAATATGGGCTGCGCAGTCCGGAGGGTTTAACCAGGCAATCCGATGCTCAAACGGAGCAGGATTACGCACGAATAACTCCCAACCACTACAGCCGCCATTAGCTCTCCTGCTTGCCACTGTGGCACCCAGTAGACAGCTGACCTTGTCGCAGGAAGCAGGAGTGTGATTGGTGGCTGCTGGCAGCAATAAGGGAGCTGATAGGTGGTTTCTGCACCGTGGCCAGTGGCCGCCAATCATGCTCCTGCTTGCTGTGACAAGGGCAGCTGTCTATTGGCTGCCACAGCAGCAAGCAGGAGGGCTAATGGTGGCAATCAGGCAGCTAAGATGTGAGTGGTTGTGTGCTGTGTTCCAGCGGGTGAGCGATTTTCAGGATTCCCCCCTCAGCACTACCCGTGTATAAGACGAGCCTAAATTTTGAACCTCATTTTTCGGTCAATAAAGGTAAAGGTAAAAGGACCCCTGACCATTAGGTCTAGTCGTGACCGACTCTGGGGTTGCGGCGCTCATCTCACTTTATTGGCAGAGGGAGCCGCGTACAGCTTCCGGGTCATGTGGCCAGCATGACTAAGCCACTTCTGACGAACCAGAGCAGCGCATGGAAATGCTGTTTATCTTCCCGCCGGAGCGGTACCAATTTATCTACTTGCACTTTGAGGTGCTTGTGAACTGCTAGGTGGGCAGGAGCAGGGACCGAGCAATGGGAGCTCACCCCGTCGTGGGGATTCAAACCTCCAACCTTCTGATCGGCAAGTCCTAGGCTCTGTGGTTTAACCCTCAGCACCACCAGCTCATCTTATACACCTAAAAATACAGTATCTTTGGGGTGCTATAAAAGTCAAAGGGAAATTGAACGGCCTCAAAGACATCCCAGGTCACGGGGTTCACCACTTTCTTGGTGTCTAATATGACATATAATATTTTCATTGTATTGTATTGAATTATTTACCTGCCTAGTTTCCAGTCAAGGGAAGCTAAGGAGACTAACAGCAATAGATAATCTTATTTCAACCAATAATAAAAACTACTAGGAAATAAATACTACTAAACCAGTTTACCCTTGGAAACTGATGAAACACAATACACATCATTCAAGACTAGCTGGAATTGTTGGAATTAATGCTTTAACCCAAAATGGCACACGAGAGACTGGGCAAAAATGCCAATGGATCTATACTTGGCTTTCTAATGTTGCCAGAAGCTGCTCTTTCCCTAAGAAGACATCAACCACCTCCGAGATGAAATGATACCTTACCAGTGGGACCGTAGGGGTTTTCTGCTTTTTTTATTTTCATTGCGAAGCCAAAGGAGAGCTGCCATATCAGGACAAGGCAGGTGCAAAGGAGTCTGACCCTGGGGTCGGAGGAAGGCTGCATCTGCTTCTGGAGAAAGAAAACACAAAACACACAATTGCTAGGCTGAGTTTCCTCTATCCATCGGTCAGGAGGCAAGGCGTTCTCTTTCTTTCTAACAGAAAAAAACACACATTATCTCATCCACACAGAACAAAGTAAAGGTAATGGTAAAGGTAAAGGGACCCATGACCATTAGGTCCAGTCGTGACTGGGGTTGCAGCGCTCATCTTGCTTTACTGGCCGAGGGAGCCGGCGTACAGCTTCCGGGTCATGTGGCCAGCAGGACTAAGCCGCTTCTGGTAAACCAGAGCAGCACACGGAAACGCCGTTTACCTTCCCGCCGGAGTGGTACCTATTTATCTCCTGGCACTTTGATGTGCTTTCGAACTGCTAGGTTGGCAGGAACAGTGACCAAGCAACGGGAGCTCACTCCGTCGCGGTGATAGAACAAAGTAAGGAGTTACAAATCCTCAAGATCAAAGCAGTTCACTTTATAGATTTATCAACTCTTTGATTTGTTGGGGAGCTGGTCCATGAGATGCAAAGGTACCCCATTGTTAGTGTGCTGCTCACTTTAATAAATAATAATAAATAATAATAAATTTTTATTTATACCCCGCTCTCCCCTGCCAGAGCTGGGCTCAGGGCGGCTAACACCAATAAAATTACAATAAAACATAATAGGGGGAAAGAAACAAAGAAACAAACAAAAACCAGTTTATTAAAATATGGGTTAAAATGCAATTTAAAATGCAGTCTCATTTTAAAAGTAGCCCATAAATCAAAACCATAAGGAGAGGGAAACATAAGGGTCAAACTGAGTCCAAGCCAAAGGCGAGGCGGAACAGCTCTGTCTTGCAGGCCCTGTGGAAAGATTTCAAGTCCCAGAGGGCCCTAGTGTCTTGTGACAGAGTGTTCTACCAAGTCGGGGCCAGTACTGAAAAGGCCCTGAACCTAGTTGAGACCAATCTAACCACCTTGTGATTTGGGACTTCCAAAGTGTTGTCATTTGTGGAACTTAAGGTCCTCCACAGGGCATACCAGGAGAGGCGGTCCCATAGGTACAAGGGTCCTAGGCCGCGTAGGACTTTGGAGATATAGCTGTCATTCAAAGGCCAGCATGGAGAGTCAAAGAGATCAGAAGGGGGGAGATAACTCACCTGGTTTTTCAGCTTCTCTCTCTCTCTCTGAGCTGCTGATTCTTCCTTATTCAAGTGTTCCAGTCGAGCTACGCCTGGGTGGGAATCTGGTCTTTATGTGTCATTTATAGTCTGATAGGTAGGCAATGGCATGTGGTGAGAGACTCTTGGCAGCACAAGGGAAGCCTAATGGTTCAACACAATCATACACCGAGATCTTTTGCATCAGAACACAGAAGTACAGAAAGATCTCTTTCACCTGAAGCCACTGTGGACTGAAAAATATCCAGCTGCTATGAAGTGGAAATTAGCAAGGAGGAGGAGAGTAATGCTAGGCAAGGAGAAAGTAAGAAGCTAGGAAGAGTGCTGCTGGTTCTGCCCATCCGTTTTACAAAATGTGGCCATTGCTTCTTCTCTCCACAGCGCCTCTTACTTTGAGTGTATTGTGTTAGCTAATGAAGCCCCACCTCTTTCCCTCACTTTCCCTCACTTCTTCAGATCTGGTTGAGATGGACAAGGAGAGTCTCTGGTCTACCACAAACACATCTCCAGAGTGATCATGAATGGCTGGGTGAGATTTTTGTCCACTCAGTTTCCTGATCTGGAATTGGGGGGGGGGGATATCACCTTCTGCGCAGGGTGCAACTGAAGTGGAATGGCAGGGCTGTGTGGTCCCCTGATCCACTGGGTCCTTCCTTCCTTCCTTCCTTCCTTCCTTCCTTCCTTCCTTCCTTCCTTCCTTCCTTCCTTCCTTCCTTCCTTCCTGTCCTCTTCTGATCCATATGCACAAGTGCATAAGACTGGTGTATACTTTCCCAATGTCGTCAACATCAGCAAATGTTCTTGCAACTCAGTTGGCATCATCAAGAGGAATCCATTCTCCATCAGCAGATAAGACAAAGCAAATCAGAATATAGATTGAAATCCTGCCCACCAGCTGATGCAGTTTGTGGGCTGTTATGAGCACATCCTGATATACTTGGGGGAAGGGGGTATTGGTTTCAGAAGAACTGCCCCTGGTCTTCTGCAGTAAAGGTACAGAGTGTTCACACCCCCAACAGTGCACTTCAAAGGCCACATCATGTTGTTGTTTATTCGTTTAGTCAAGGTTGTTGTTTATTCGTTTAGTCATGTCCGACTCTTTGTGACCCCCTGGGCCAGAGCACGCCAGGCCCTACTATCTTCCACTGCCTCCCGCAGTTTGATCAAACTCATGTTGGCACCTTCGAGAACACTGTCCAACCATCTCGTCCTCTGTCGTCCCCTTCTCCCTGTGCCCTCCATCTTTCCCAACATCAGGGTGAACCTCAATATATCCCTTTGCCACTCCTTGAAGCATCCTCCCTCCCCCCCTGAATCGACTGAAACAAAAAAAGTGTCTTCATTAGCACATTCATTTTGATTGCAGATATCCTTCCCCAAAATGTGAGATTCAGTCTACACCAAATCTCTAGGTCTTTTAAAATCTCTTTTCACGACCTTACATAATTATCCTTTAATAAATTAATGTTTTTCGTTGTAAGCCAAATTCCCAGATATTTAACTTTTTTACTGATTGTAATACCAGTAATTGTTTGCAGATCATCTCTATCTTGTTCTGAAATACTTTTCACCAACAATTTATTTTTATTAAGTTTGAATCCTGCCACCTGACCAAACTCATTCTTTCCAAAACTTTTGGCAGACTTTCTAATGGATTATCTGTTGTTCTTATAAGATCACCTGCGAAACTTTTAGCTTAAATGATTTCCCCATCACCACTATCCCCTTTATGCCTTCATCTGCTCTTATCCTCCTTGTCAACATTTCTAGGATCAAAATAAACAGTAATGGGGACAGTGGACAGTCCTGTCTTGTTCCCTTATTCATTTTAAAGCTTTCTGTTATTCCATTGTTGATAATCAGTTTGGCTTTTTGATTACTGTAAATGGCTTCTGTGCCCCTATTAAAAGACTCCCCCAGGCCCACTGATTTTATCATTTTTTCATAAAATTCCATGACACATTGTCAAATGCCTTTTCGGTGTTGACAAACATTAATACCGGCTTCAGGTGGTAGCCTTGTTTGTCTGACGCAGTCAAAATAAACAAAAAATTGTCCAGTAGCACCTTAGAGAGCAACTAAGTTTCTTCTGGGTATAAGTTTTTGTGTATCGGAAGAAGTGTGCATGCACACAAAAGCTTATACCCAGAACAAACTTAGTTGGTCTCTAAGGTGCCACTGGACAAGTAATACCGGCAGTTTGTCACTTCTTGCCTCTAAGTACTCCAATATGTCAATTACAGTTCTTATGTTATCTTTCATTCTTTGAAGTCTCTCAGCTCCACTCACCTCACAGAATGTTTGTTGTGGGGGAGGAAGGGAAAGGAGAATGTTAGCCGCTTTGAGATTCCTTAAAGGGAGTGAAAGGCGGGATATCAAATCCAAACTCTTCTTCTTCTTCTTCTTCTTCTTCATTTGGCATCCCGGTAGGAAACCTGCTTTATCTTCATTTACACTGGTACCTTGGGTTAAGTACTTAATTCGTTCTGGAGGTCCGTTCTTAACCTGAAACTGTTCTTAACCTGAAGCACCATTTTAGCTAATGGTGCCTCCTGCTGCTGCTGCGCCGCCGGAACATGATTTCTGTTCTCATCCTGAAGCAAAGTTCTTAACCTGAAGCACTATTTCTGGGTTAGAGGAGTCTGTAACCTGAAGCATATGTAACTCGAGGTACCACTGTATTGTGTCTTTTAGTATACTTTTTAATCTATTTGTCAGAATATCTGCAAAGAGTTTATAATCATTATTTAAGAGGGATAACGATCTATAATTTTGAACTATTGTTGAATCTGTACCTTGCTTCGGGATTAGTGTTATGAATGCATCTTGCCACAATTCTGGCAATTTCCCTTTACATAATATCTCATTCATAACCTCCCATTTTGCAAAATGTGGTCATTGCTGCTTCTCCCCACATTGCCTCTTTGTTGTTGTTTAGTCGTTCAGACGTATATGACTCCTCATGACCCCATGGACCAGAGCATGCCAGGCACTCCTGTCTTCCACTGCCTCCCACAGTTTGGTCAAACTCATGCTGGTAGCTTGGAGAACACTGTCCAACCATCTCGTCCTCTGTCGTCCCCTTCTCTTTGTGCCCTCCATCTTTCCCAACATTAGGGTCTTTTCCAGGGAATCATAGAATCATAGAATCACAGAGTTGGAAGAGACCACAAGGGCCATCGAGTCCAACCCCCTGCCAAGCAGGAAACACCATCAGAGCACTCCTGACATATGATTGTCAAGCCTCTGCTTAAAGACCTCCAAAAAAGGAGACTCCACCACACTCCTTTTCAGCAAATTCCACTGTCAAACAGCTCTTACTGTCAGGAAGTTCTTCCTAATGTTTAGGTGGAATCTTCTTTCTTGTAGTTTGGATCCATTGCTCCGTGTCCGCTTCTCTGGAGCAGCAGAAAACAACCTTTCTCCCTCCTCTATGTGACATCCTTTTATATATTTGAACATGGCTATCATATCACCCCTTAACCTCCTCTTCTCCAGGCTAAACATGCCCAGCTCCCTTAGCCGTTCCTCATAAGGCATCGTTTCCAGGCCTTTGACCATTTTGGTTGCCCTCCTCTGGACACGTTCCAGTTTGTCAGTGTCCTTCTTGAATTGTGGTGCCCAGAACTGGACACAGTACTCCAGGTGAGGTCTTCTCTTCTCATGAGGTGGCCAAAGTCTTGGAGCCTCAGCTTCAGGGTCTGTCCTTCCAGTGAGCACTCAGGGCTGATTTCCTTAAGGATGGATCTGTTGGATCTTCTTGCAGTCCATAGGACTCTCAAGAGTCTCCTCCAGCACCATAATTCAAAAGCATCAATTCTTTGGCTTTTCTATGGTCCAGCTCTCACTTCCATACATCACTACTGGGAAAACCATAGCTTGAACTATACGGACCTTTGTTGACAAGGTGATGTCTCTGCTTTTTAAGATGCTGTCTAGGTTTGTCATTGCTTTTCTCCCAAGAAGCAGGCATCTTTTAATTTCATGACTGCTGTCACCATGGATCCTTCATGGATCACTGCCTTGCCGTGGCGAAGGGGCTTGAATAACTCAGAGAAGCTATGAGCTATGCCAAGCAGGGCCACCCAAGATGGACAGGTCATAGTGGAGAGTTTTGACCAAACGTGATCCACCTGGAGCAGGAACCGGCAAGCCACTCCAGTATCCCTGCCAAGAAAACTCCATGGACAAAGACAACATCGCCTCTTACTTTGAGTGTATAGTGTCAGCTAATGAAGGCCCACCTCTTTCCCTCACTTTAACGAAGAAAAGTGGGGTGTGTGTGTGTGTGTCTTCAGAGTGAGACAATCTGGTTGAGATGGACAAGGAGAGTGTCTGTTCCACATCTCCAAGGTGATCATGAATGGCTGGGTGAGATTTTGTCCTGTTTCCTGATCTGGAATGGGAGGGGGGGAGATCAACTTCTGCACAGGGTGCAACTGAAGTGGAACGGCAGGGCTGTGTGGTCCCCTGATCCACTGGGTCTCTGGGATTGTGGGACAGTGGTCAGAGCTTGCCTTAAAGGTGAGGTGCTTGCTATAACAGCAGTTTCAGTGAACACCTCTTACTTGATGAAAGGCAGGGAGCTCTTCCGGGGTTGGCATAACTCTGTGGTGGAGCCTCTGCTTTTGGAGACAGAAGACTCCAGATTTGTTTCCCCACCCTCTTCCAGTAGGGCTAGAAGCCTGGAGAGCTGCTTCCTTTCAGAGCCAGATGTAGCTGTGCGTTGACCAAACATGAAGGAGTGAGATCTGTTCTTCGGAACTTCATCACTCTGGCATGAAAACTGTTCCTGGCCCAAGGTGTCGGCCAGAATGGCACCTTCGTTCATGCTATCCTCCTTCCTTGCTATCCTCTTCTGATCCAAATGCACAAATGCATGACTGGCGCATACTTTCCCACATGTCGTCGTCATCAGGAAATGTTCTTGCAACTCAGTTGGCATCATCAAGAGGAATCCATTCTCCATCATCTGATAAGACAGGGCATGAAACACCATGTACCTTTGCCTAATCAGAGTACAGATTGAAATCCTGCCCACCAGCTAATGCTGTTTGTGGGCTGCTATGAGCACATCCTGATATACCCAGGAGGAGTTTAGTTTCAGAAGAACTGCCTCCAGTCTTCTGTAGCAGAGCTACAGAGTGTTCACCACCCAACAGTGCATTTCAAAGGCCACATCTTGCTTTTCAAGGTATATGTAATTAAATAACCTCAGGGCTGTGCACCTTAGGGGGGAGGGTGGTGCAAGGGATCTGAGGTGGAGGTGAGTGTGGTGCCATAGTCCCACATAGTAGAGGGTGTCATCAAATGTTCACCTCTTGGCACAAATTCCAACTTGGACCAATTAATAGAATTCCCTGATATTTTACCAAAGGCATCTCCCAAAGGTTTCCTGCTTGGCAGGGGGTTGGACTCGATGGCCCTTGTGGTCTCTTCCAACTCTATGATTCTATGATTCTACTGTTTTCATCAACATAGGAACAGCAGTCTGAGGTTTCAAAATAAGCAAAAGTGTGTAATCGGCAAATAAAACCAATTGTGATCCATAGCTGTCAACGTTTCCTTTTTTAAAGGGAAATTCCCTTATTCTCAATAGGATTCCTTGCAAGAAAAGGGAAAAGTTGACAGCTATGTTGTGATCTGCTCCGTAGATCTCACAATGTTGTCTAATAGCAGAGGCCATGGGTTCTAGGCAAATCTTAAAAAACAAAGGTGAAAGTGGACATCCTTGTCTTGTTTCTCTAGACAGTGGGAAAGTAGCAGACAGGATGCCATTAACTTTCATTCTAGATGTTGGTGAGTCATGCAATATTTCAATTGGTGTTTAAAGTCCAAAGGAAATCCAAATTTACTGAAAGCTGCCTTCATATACCGTTCCCTTTCAGCATCTAATGATAAAGTTAGGAATTGATCTTTACTTTTGTTTAATTCTATCAAAGCCATACCAATATGATATAATCTGCTGCTTGTCTCATTTTTTATAAAACTGGTTTGGTCATTCTTAGCAACGGACGCTATGGCTTGCTAGATACTGTTTGCTATGGTTGCTGTTAAAATCTTTGTAATAATAATAATAATAATAATAATAATAATAATAATAATAATAATAATAATAATTTATTATTTATACCCCGCCCATCTGGCTGGGCCTCCCCAGCCGCTCTGGGTGGCTTCCATAAAAACCCAAAATACAGTAAAATATCACATGTTAAAAACTTTCCTGAACAGGGCTGCCTTAAGATGTCTTCTGAATGTCAGATAGTTGTTTATCGCTTTGACTTCTGCTGGAAGGGCGTTCCACAGGGCGGGCGCCACTACCGAGAAGGCCCTCTGCCTGGTTCCCCGTAGCTTTGCTTCTCGCAATGAGGGAACCGCCAGAAGACCCTCGGTGCTGGACCTCAGCGTCCGGGCAGAATGATGGGGGTGGAGACGCTCCTTCAGGTATACTGGACCGAGGCCGTTTAGGGCTTTAAAGGTCAGCACCAACACTTTGAATTGTGCTCGGAAACATACTGGGAGCTAATGTAGGTCTTTCAAGACCGGTGTTATATGGTCCCGGCGGCCGCCCCCAGTCACCAGTCTAGCTGCCGCATTCTGGATTAGTTGAAGTTTCCGAGTCACCTTCAAAGGTAGCCCCACGTAGAGTGCATTGCAGTAGTCCAAGCGGGAGATAACCAGAGCATGCACCACTCTGGTGAGACAGTCTGCAGGCAGATAGGGTCTCAGCCTACGTACCAGATGGAGCTGGTAAACAGCTGCCCTGGACACAGATTTGACCTGTGCCTCCATGGACAGCTGTGAGTCCAAAATGACTCCCAGGCTGCGCACCTGGTCCTTCAGGGGCACAGTTACCCCATTCAGGACCAGGGAATCCTCCACACCTGCCCGCCTCCTGTCCCCCAAAAACAGTACTTCTGTCTTGTCAGGATTCAACCTCAATCTGTTAGCCGCCATCCATCTTCCAACCGCCTCCAGACACTCACGCAGGACCTTCACCGCCTTCACTGGTTCTGATTTAAAAGAGAGGTAGAGCTGGGTATCATCCGCATACTGATGAACACCCAGCCCAAACCTTCTGATGATCTCTCCCAGCGGCTGCATGTAAATGTTGAAAAGCATGGGGGAGAGGACAGAACCCTGAGGCACCCCACAAGTGAGAGCCCAGGGGTCTGAACACTCATCCCCCACCACCACTTTCTGGACACGGCCCAGGAGGAAGGAGCGGAACCACTGTATGACAGTGCCCCCAGCTCCCAGCCCCTCTAGACGGTCCAGAAGGATGTTATGGTCGATGGTGTCAAAGGCCGCTGAGAGATCCAGCAGTATCAACACTAATCAGTGATCAGCTACCCTGATGAACCCTCCAATGATGCCATCATTCCTTTGCAAATGGCAAATGCATACCCATCCACATGATGGCACCACTGGCTTCCCAAACAGATGCAGTTCTGATGGTGCGGGGATATATATGTGTGTGTGTGTGTGTGTGTGTGTGTGTGTGTGTGTGTATGCCTGGCGTGCTCTGGTCCATGGGGTCATGAAAAGTTGGACACGACTAAACGACTAAACAAACAAACATATATAAATAATGCAATTGGAGAGGGCGCATCGGAGCTAGACAGTCGATAGCCCTGGTTAACTCCACATTCCAGCGGGCCACCAGGGAATCAGGTGAAAGGCCATCAACATGTGAATAAAACACCCCCTACCACTCTCTGGAAACCACCTGGATCCATTAAGTGGTGGGGGCGGACCATACGAATCGGTCCCACCTCCCCGCAGAGTGGAAGGGTCACGGAGAAGTCCAGTTGCACCAGGAAGTAAGGGGGAGACTCCCTGACATGCCTCCATCTCAATATCAAAGCTTATAGAGGAGTCTATTGCCTTCAAGGCACCATATTGCCAACGTTTCAAAGGTCTTAGCCAGTGCTTTGAAGTGGGTGCACAAATGACAGAGAAACCACTGAGGCTGATGCAATATAGGAGTATTTATTTCTGCAGCATATTTGTAGAGGCAGGTACATGTTTTAAAAGTTATGCTTCCCCATCAGAATGATGAAAAGGTCAGGGATCTGCACTGAAGGAGGATTCCTTCTTCTGCCCATTGCCCAGTAGATCTCTTGGCATCTCAAAATGGTTGTGACATTTCTTTCTGCAAGTGCCTCTGTTGCCCTCAGTCCTCATCATGTTATACTTATTATACGAGGGGTGGGGCACCGGCAAGGCTGTTCCCCTCCCAACTACATCCCCAATGGATTCAAGTTAAAAGAAAGGAGACTCCAGCTAAACACAAGGATGAACTTTCTGAGTGTAAGAGCTATTTGACAGTGGAATGGACGCCCTCAGAAGGTGGTGAATTCTCCTTCCTTGCAGGTTTGAAAGCAGAGGTGGGATGACAGCCTGCCAGGGATGTTTTCGTTGTGATTCCGGCATTCCAGGGGGTTGGCCTAGATGACCCTCAGGGTCCCTTCCACTTCCACAATTTTATGGTTCTGTGTAACATTAGGGGTGGACAA
The DNA here is from genome assembly GCF_964188305.1 of Podarcis bocagei. Classification (NCBI taxonomy): domain Eukaryota; kingdom Metazoa; phylum Chordata; class Lepidosauria; order Squamata; family Lacertidae; genus Podarcis; species Podarcis bocagei. Next base: position 5,900,316 of record NC_138135.1, read on the forward strand.
AGGGACAATTGGGAGCTGAAAGTGAGCTCCTAATTGATCGTTTGCAAGCAGGAGTGGGGACAGCAAGCGCTCCTGGAAGTGGTTGCATTACATATTTCCCCCGTAGATTTCTCTTACAGATTGGGAAGTGCATCACAGAGGCCCTCCTCTTCACCACTGATCGGTTCTAAGAGCAAACCCCATTGGGAACGTCCTACTGATGCCAAGGGGGGGGGTCTTTCTCTCATCTAATTAGTGCTGGACTGAAGCCCCTTTGGAGACACCCTTTCAGCAACAAGCAGCTGGTTTGCGCTGAGAGCACAGCTGCAAGGGGGCTGGTTGCAAGTCCCACTTTGTCTTTTTGCAGGTGTGGTTTGGAATCAAGCCGCACCTGCAAACAGTCATTTTTCCTCTGCAGAGGGCTTGCTTTCATTAAGGCTCCACCCTTCCCAGGGCTCTAGAAGACACTGCCATAAAAGTGCATTGGTTCTTTGCACACTAAAAGAGACCAGTTGAATGTCCTAAATGCAATCTGAATCAGGATATTGGAGACCAGTGAGTTGGGAGGGGCAGGAAGTAATAAAGGAAAGGAATTGGTTCTTGTTTCAGGGGCATGTGTTTAAATTCACAATGGGCTGAGGTATCTATTAGGGAAGGGGAGGCTGTTGTCCTCCTGACGTTGGTGAACCCCACGTTTCTTCATCCTGGGCTCCCAGGGAAGGGGGCTCTTGCTACTTGCAGGATTCAATTAGATCTATTGCAGGCTACTGTGAGAGCAGGACGCTGGAATAGATGGGCCACTGGAATGGGGCAGAAGAGCACCTCTGACGTTTTCATATTCTGAAAAAGGTGCAGGTAGAAAGACAGCGTTGGATGGAAGCTTCTGGGATTTGATGGGGTCAGCCAGGGAGAGCGAACAGGTCAGGAGGATGCAGATGCTGGCTTATGTTCACAAATATAGGATTCTTCATATCGGCAATCCTCAGCTCTAAATCTCAAAAAAACTGGAAAGAAAAAGAGAAATGAGTTTAGGCAGAGTGACATCAGGGGCTCCTTGGCATGCTGCTGCTGCTGGGACCCCCACACCCTCAAAACACATGCACCCCCACACCCCATGGTGCGTGCAAAGAATGTCCTTTCTTCTTCTCCCATTCAGAAGAAACCCAGCCACCCATCCAATACTAAATTGGCCAAGGCAGGTGGTGGCATCTATGGGGAGGACCTTGAGTGGAAAGCAAATGTGGATTAGGATGGTGTTCCCTGTCAGTCTGAGCCACCTTGGGAACACAGCTGTCAATGTTTCCCTTTTTTAGGGGAAATTCCCTTTTTCCGAATAGGATTCCTCGCAAGAAAAGGGAAAAGTTGACAGCTATGCTTGGGAAGGCTAGATTTTTGTAAGGCAACTTGGAAATATCTCTACCAAACAGATGAAAGGGCTCTAAAGGAAGTCCTTCACTCACGACCTCTTGGCCAAAGAGCAGGCAAGGAGCACATCTCATACCCGCAGTAGAAATCAAGAAAATACTGCAACCCATATTGCTTTGAGCATGGCAGCTCCAAAGTACCAGTTCTAAGAGCGGACTCCTTACCGTCCGCACGAAACAAGTAGACACATGAGTTGATGCCCCTTCTCCTAGGTTCTCCCTTTGTCCACGGTAGGAACTTGGCAACAGAGCCATCTGTCCACTCCCAATTTCCATCCTGTAGGGACAAGAGAGGTGGGATGTTCTTTAGACAGAACAGATCACAAGGAGACACTTCCAAGACACAGCACACTCCTTGATGATTCCACCCAAAAGAACCACAGACAACATTATTTGAGTTGCAAGACATCAGCCAGGAGCCCACCATGACTGTATTGGCCTCCAGTATGTTGAGTCCAGAAAACCTCCTCGTAGCATTTCATCAGCTGGGGAAGCCCCATAGAAGAATCTTCCCACTGAATTCATTTACTATCAGCTCCAACAGTGCTGACGGAGGAGGAGGAGAAGGCCTTGGAGACTCACCTTATCCTTGCCTGACAATCCAATCCAGGCACGTAGTACCTTTGGAATTAGAAGCATGTCAGACACTCTACGCAGTTCTTTCTTATCATGAATAGAGGCAAGCTCAGAAGTCGGGTGAAATATACGGCAGATTTTCTGAGAGGTGGAAAAAAGAATGAGTTTTATGCAGCTACACTTAACTTTGAATTCTCCTCAAAGTCAGGCTCAAGGTTGAATAGTGCAGTCGCAATACGTGGAAATCCAGCTCTGGACATGTGACTGATTGAAACGCAAGCTTTGTTCGGCCAACTGAGATCCAGCACGGTGCAATATCCCCATTTGTGTCTCGCTCAGTTTCTTCATTGTCTGATTTTTAATTAGATTCTCCACTTTCAGTTTGTGATTTTGTTTAGAAAAAGAAAAGTTCTCGGGAGAAATGAGCAGCATTTGAGTGGACATTGCCCCAGTATTAAAACATTTGTTTGCAATTTCACCTCATATACTGCAGCTTTGGGTGTTATTTTCAAGAATACACTTTACCCACGATTTCCTCTAATACAGTGGCGCCAACTGGTGGGCAGGGGGCCAAGAGCCCCACAAATCTTCAAGGATGTGCCCGGGGCCCCTCAAAATTCTGTGGTGTCTGTGCGTGCATGCCTCCTAACGTGCCTATCTTACTCACGTACACTGCATGTCGTGTGAAGTGCATGTATGTTTGTTCAAAATATTTTTGGGGAGAAGTAATTTCAAATGATACCTCTGTTTCGATGTGTGTTATTTCAGAACATGCCAAATCGAGTTGCTCTCATTAAGATGTGCTTCAAAGCCAAATTTCCCCCCATCATACCTGTCAGGGAACTGCCATCGCAGTCAGGAGTGGAGGAAGGGCTCCCGAGCGATGCCGGAGAAGGTACCAGCAGGAAAAGTGGGGACTCAGTGACCGGGGAAGGAAATCGGTGTTACACCAGGGAGAAAGGTGGGCAGAGGCGGGCTTCGGAGGGATGGCTCCAGGACTCTTCGCCAGACACCAGCGGCGAGAGCATTGGTCCTCCACTGCCCACACCCACCCTGCGCAGAAGACTTCCGCGCAGGGAGGCTAGGCAGAGACTATCCGTCAAGGAACTTTTATGTTGGAAGAAGTTCAGGAAACGCCCACTGACGGATTCTGCCAGTGACTGAGACAGACGCGGAATCAGGACTGTCCAGCCAGGGAAAGGTTTATCCGGGCAACCTCGCCGAGAGTGGCGGCAACTTACGCACGAGCAACCCCCAATTCCTATTACAATGCCCATCTAATGAATTGCATGTGCACTTTTAAGGCTGCCAGATCCATCATGCAGCATGCTTGGGCAATGTCCGGTGGTGTAGTGGTCATTTTATGTTTGTGCAGAAGCTGGACACAACAGCCAACCTGTCCCCAAGGAGAACTGAAAGCTTTGCCTTGAAAGGATGAAAAAGTGCAGGTAGCTGTGTTGATCTGTTAATATATTCCCTCCCGGAAGGAGGAACAGTACCTGGCAAAATACCCATTCTATTCGGATGAGCATGGCTAATCAGGACATGGTAGGAGAATGCCAGGGATGTGCCCTACCATAGCAGGAACATCATTCCTATTTATTTAGACAAGGCAGCCTTGAGGTCAGAGCTGAGCAAGCCAACTACCTGGTGCATCAGATCGCATCCCTCAGGGTGCTCACACAGCTGTTATTTTCCTGGTGGGCTTCAATGACTCCCACACCACACATTTCAAGCACCTTTAATAAACATGTAGCTTATACCCATGGACCATGGGAACTGTAGCCCTGTGGACAGCAACCTACAGCTCCCTGGACTCTTGGGGGAATGCCATGTTCTTCAAATGTGTGTTCAGTGGCTGTTGTGGATCTTGCTTGCTTCATCCCTTATTGCATAAGCTGTTCTGACTCTCTCTAACGTACTTTGGGTTCTCCATGCTATTCCCAACAAATGGGCATCATTTATGAACCTACCTGTCCTTGGGGGCTCATTTGAAAGCAGAACATGCAGGAGCCTTCATCAAACCTGAGTAAGTACTCCAGCCTTTGGGGCCAATGGGTCTTTTCTGGGATGATGAGCCCACCATCTCAAGCCATCTTAAAGAAGGCCTGCCTACTTCCAGTCTATGAAGAGCGTATCTATCCAATCACTATCCCACAGAACCTTTCCAGGATTGAGTTTCAGTTGCCTTCATCCAGCCCCCTAGTGGTTCCAGGCTATGGTCCTGAGCTTCCTCAGCCTCATCTGAATGTGAGAAGAATGATAAACTGATGAACTGAGGTGGTTGCCCAAGGCCTCACTTCAGATGCCTAAATGACATCTCATCAGCACTTGAGATGCAAAACATGGCCTCCTGGGATAAAAAACATGGCCATGGGATTGAGATTCATAACATGTCTTCTGCAGAGACTCTCAAGAATATCTTGTGTTTTATGCCCTTGCTCTTTCTGGACCCACCCAAAGCACCTAGAGGCCCCTCTTACCATTGCCTCATGCCATCTCAAAGGGTCGGAAAAGATTCGAAAGCAGCTTCCCTTTCTTCTGGTCCAGCCCCGGAGGCAGCCTTGAGGTAATGGAGAAGGAGAACATTAGCATTCAACATGGTCATGTCAGCACAGGAAACAGTGGAAATAAAATACCTGTATTTTGGGGGGCTCAAAATTGAGAAAAAAGGGGGGATTGAGCTTTTGGGGAGGATTATTTGGGGGGAATGCAAAAAATCTCTCACCTACCAGAATGCAGCACACAACCCCTCGCATCGCTTACAATTGCCGCTTACAATCTCGGGCTTGCACTTCGTTCTGATGAATGAGCGATTTTTGCCATCTCTCCCCCACAATCAAGTGGCCAATCGCCGCTTAAAAACTCAGACTCACGTTTCCTTCCGGCAGGTGATCGATTTTCGGCATTGGCCACCTGATTGTTGTGAGCAGGGGGAATCCCGAGAATCGCTTGCGCACTGGAACGGAGCACACAACCGCTCGCATCGCAGCTGCCTGATCGCCGCCATTAGCCCTCCTGCTTGCCACTGCTGCAGCCAATAGACAGCTGCCCTTGTCGCAGGAAGCGGGAGGGTGATTGGTGGCCGCTGGCAGGTGGTTTCTGCAACGTGAGTGGAAACCACTTATCAGCTCCTTGATTGCCGCCAGTGGCCGCCAATCATGCTCCCTCTTGCTGTGACAAGGGCAGCTGTCTATTGGATGCCTCAGCGGCAAGCGGGAGGGCTAATGGCAGCGATCAGGCAGCTACGATGTGAGTGGTTGAGTGCTGTGTTCCGGCGGGTGAGCGATTTTCGGGATTCCCCCCTCAACACTACCTGTGTATAAGACGAGCCTAAATTTTGAACTTCATTTTTGGGTCAATAAAGCTCATCTTATACACCTAAAAATACAGTATCTTTGGGGTGGCATAAAGTCAAAGGGAAATTGAACAGCCTCAAAGACGTCCCAGGTCACGGGGTTCACCACTTTCTTGGTGTCCAATGTGACATATAATATTTTCATTGTATTGTTTTAAATTATTTACCTGCCAATTTTCCAGTCAAGGGAAGCTAAGGAGACTAACAACAATAGATAATCTTATTTCAACCAATAATAAAAACCACTAGTACTAATACTACCAAACCAAGAATGATTCACAGCAAAAAAAGTTGAAATTCTAATAGCAAAAGGCTGTTCCAAAAAAAATGGGGAAATAATGATTCACGGGAAGGCTCTTTGGCACTTTAAGGCCTTCTGAAAAGTGTAGCTGTTCACTGCAACTATAATGGGGGTGGGGCCACCACAGAAAAGACCCCCTCTCTTGGTGATAGCTCAACTGACAGATGAAGATGGTGGACAGACCAGTATCCAACTGGAACGTCTGTGTGCAGGGAAGAGGATACAGGCACCAACAGTTTAACAGATTTCATAGGTCCATCCCATTCAGGGGCCTGAAGGTTAAAGTCAGGGGGCCTGAAATTGAAGTGCCCTGGGAGACATTAAAACTGGTACAATCTAAGTGCTATTGAAGCTGCGTGCTGTATACAGAACAGGATCCTGTCACTTTGAACCAAACAGCCAATGGATCTACACTTGGCTTTCTAATGCTGCCAGAAGCTGCTCTTTCCCTAAGGAGACATCAACCACCTCCGAGATGAAATGATACCTTACCATTGGGACCGTAGTTGTTTTCTGCTTCTTTTGTTTTCTTTGCGATGCCAAAGGAGAGCTGCCATATCAGGACAAGGCAGGTGCAAAGGAGTCTGACCCTGGGGTCGGAGGAAGGCTGCATCTGCTTCTGGAGACAGAAAACACAAAACACATAATTGCTAGGCTGAGTTTCCTCTATCCATCGGTCAGGAGGCGAGGCATTCGCTTTCTAACAGAAAAAACACTCATTATCTCACCCAGATAGAATAAAGTAAAGGTGAAGGTAAAGGGACCCCTGACTGTTAGGTCAGTCCTGGCTGACTCTGGGGTTGCGGCGCTCATCTCGCTTTACTGGCTGAGGGAGCCGGCGTACAGCTTCCGGGTCATGTGGCCAGCAGGACTAAGCCACTTCTGGTGAACCAGAGCAGCGCAAGGAAATGCCGTTTACCTTCCCGCCGGAGTGGTACCTATTTATCTACTTGCACTTTGACGTGCTTTCGAACTGCTAGGTTGGCGGTCTCATTTTTGATAGTAGCCCAAAAATCAAAACCATAAGGGGAGGGAAACATAAGGGTCAGACCGAGCCCAAACGAAAGGCCAGGCGGAACAGCTCTGTCTTGCAGGGTCTTGCAGGCCCTGTGGAAAGATGTCAAGTCCCGCAGGGCCCTAGTGTCTTGTGACAGAGTGTTCTACCAAGTTGGGGCCAGTACTGAAAAGGCCCTGACCCTAGTTGAGACCAATCTAACCACCTTGCGACTTGGGACTTCCAAACTGTTGTTATTTGTGGACTTTAAGGTCCTTCGCGGGGCATACCAGGAGAGGCGGTCCCATAGGTACAAGGGTCCTAGGCCGCATAGGACTTTGGAGATATAGCTGCCATTTAAATGCCAGCATGGAGAGTCAAAGAGATCAGAAAGGGGGAGATAACTCACCTGGTTTTTCAGCTTCTCTCTCTCTCTCTGAGCTGATGATTCTTTCTTATTCAAGTGTTCCAGTTGAGCTACGCCTGGGTGGGAAGCTGGTCTTTATGTGTCATTTATAGTCTGATAGGTAGGCAATGGCATGTGGTGAGAGACACTTGGCAGCACAAGGGAAGCCTAATGGTTCAACGCAAACATACACTGAGATCTTTTGCATCAGAACACAGAAGTACAGAAAGATCTCTTTCACCTGAAAGCCACTGTGGATTGAAATATATCCAGCTGCTATGAACTGGAAATTAGCAAGGAGGAGAGTCATGCTAGGCAAGGAGGAAGTAAGAAGCTAGGAAGAGTGCTGCTGGTTCTGCCCACCCATTTTACAAAATGTGGCCATTGCTTCTTCTCTCCACAGCGCCTCTTACTTTGAGTGTATTGTGTTAGCTAATGAAGCCCCACCTCTTTCCCTCACTTTCCCTCACTTCTTCAGATCTGGTTGAGATGGACAAGGAGAGTCTCTGGTCTACCACAAACACATTTCCAGAGTGATCATGAATGGCTGGGTGAGATTTTTGTCCACTCAGTTTCCTGATCTGGAATTGGGGGGGGGGGATATCACCTTCTGCGCAGGGTGCAACTGAAGTGGAATGGCAGGGCTGTGTGGTCCCCTGATCCACTGGGTCCTTCCTTCCTTCCTTCCTTCCTTCCTTCCTTCCTTCCTTCCTTCCTTCCTTCCTTCCTTCCTTCCTTCCTTCCTGTCCTCTTCTGATCCATATGCACAAGTGCATAAGACTGGTGTATACTTTCCCAATGTCGTCAACATCAGCAAATGTTCTTGCAACTGAGTTGGCATCATCAAGAGGAATCCATTCTCCATCAGCAGATAAGACAAAGCATGAAACATCACATTCCTTTGCCTAATCAGAATACAGATTGAAATCCTGCCCACCAGCTGATGCAGTTTGTGGGCTGCTTTGAGCACATCCTGATATACTTGGGGGAAGGGGGTATTGGTTTCAGAAGAACTGCCCCTGGTCTTCTGCAGTAAACGTACAGAGTGTTCACACCCCCAACAGTGCACTTCAAAGGCCACATCTTGTTTTTCAAGGTTGTTGTTGTTTATTCATTTATTCGTGTCCGACTCTTTGTGACCCCCTGGGCCAGAGCACGCCAGGCCCTACTATCTTCCACTGCCTCCCGCAGTTTGATCAAACTCATGTTGGCACCTTCGAGAACACTGTCCAACCATCTCGTCCTCTGTCGTCCCCTTCTCCCTGTGCCCTCCATCTTTCCCAACATCAGGGTGAACCTCAATATATCCCTTTGCCACTCCTTGAAGCATCCTCCCCCCCCCCCGAATCGACTGAAACAAAAAAAGTGTCTTCATTAGCATATTCATTTTGATTGCAGATATCCTTCCCCAAAATGTGAGATTCGGTCTACCCCAAATCTCTAGGTCTTTTTAAATCTCTTTTCACGACCTTACATAATTATCCTTTAATAAATTAATGTTTTTCGTTGTAAGCCAAATTCCCATAAATTTAACTTTTTTACTGATTGTAATACCAGTAATTGTTTGCAGATCATCTCTATCTTGTTCTGAAATACTTTTCACCAACAATTTATTTTATTTTTATTAAGTTTCAATCCTGCCACCTGACCAAACTCATTCTTTCCAAAACTTTTGGCAGACTTTCTAATGGATTATCTGTTGTTCTTATAAGATCACCTGAGAAAGCTTTTAGCTTGAATGATTTCCCCATCACCACTATCCCCTTTATGCCTTCATCTGCTCTTATCCTCCTTGTCAACGTTTCTAGGATCAAAATAAACAGTAATGGGGACAGTGGACAGTCCTGTCTTGTTCCCTTATTCATTTTAAAGCTTTCTGTTATTCCATTGTTGAGAATCAGTTTGGTTTTTTGATTACTGTAAATGGCTTCTGTGCCCCTATTAAAAGACTCCCCCAGGCCCACTGATTTTATCATTTTTTCATAAAATTCCATGACACATTGTCAAATGCCTTTTCGGTGTTGACAAACATTAATACCGGCTTCAGGTGGTAGCCTTGTTTGTCTGACGCAGTCAAAATAAACAAAAAATTGTCCAGTAGCACCTTAGAGAGCAACCAAGTTTCTTCTGGGTATAAGTTTTTGTGTATCGGAAGAAGTGTGCATGCACACAAAAGCTTATACCCAGAACAAACTTAGTTGGTCTCTAAGGTGCCACTGGACAAGTAATACCGGCAGTTTGTCACTTCTTGCCTCTAAGTACTCCAATATGTCAATTACAGTTCTTATGTTATCTTTCATTCTTTGAAGTCTCTCAGTCCCACTCACCTCACAGAATGTTTGTTGTGGGGGAGGAAGGGAAAGGAGAATGTTAGCCGCTTTGAGACTCCTTAAAGGGAGTGAAAGGCAGGATATCAAACTCTTCTTCTTCTTCTTCTTCTTCTTCTTCTTCTTCTTCTTCTTCTTCTTCTTCTTCATTTGGCATCCCGGTAGGAAACCTGCTTTATCTTCATTTACACTGGTACCTTGGGTTAAGTACTTAATTCGTTCTGGAGGTCCATTTTTAACCTGAAACTGATTTTAACCTGAAGCACCACTTTAGCTAATGGTGCCTCCTGCTGCTGCTGTGCGGCTGGAACACGATTTCTGTTCTCATCCTGAAGCAAAGTTCTTACCCTGAAGCACTATTTCTGGGTTAGCGGAGTCTGTAACCTGAAGCATATGTAACTCGAGGTACCACTCTATTGTGTCTTTTAGTATACTTTTTAATCTATTTGTCAGAATATCTGCAAAGAGTTTATAATTATTATTTAAGAGGGATAACGATCTATAATTTTGAACTGTTGTTGAATCTGTACCTTGCTTCGGGATTAGTGTTATGAATGCATCTTGCCACAATTCTGGCAATTTCCCTTTACATAATATCTCATTCATAACCTCCTTAAGCGGTTGTGCTAGGGATTCTTCCAATTTCTTATAAAAAGAAGCTGGTAAACCATCTGGGCCTGGTGTTTTCCATTGGAAGTTTTGCATTGGAAATTGCCTGCTGAATTTCTGTCATAGTAACTGGAGAATTTAACCATTTAATTTTCTCATCCGGTATCTTCGGGAAATTATTTTGACATAAATACAGTGGTACCTCTTAATTAAGCACTTAATTCGTTCCAGAGGTCCGTACTTAACCTGAAACTGTTCTTAACCTGAAGCACCACTTTAGATAATGGGGCCTCCTGCTGCTGCTGCGCCGCCGGAGCACAATTTCTGTTCTCATCCTGAAGCAAAGTTCTTAACCTGAAGCACTATTTCTGGGTTAGCGGAGTGTGTAACCTGAAGCGTATGTAACCCGAGGTACCACTGTATTTTTCTGTTCTGTCTTAGTTTTCTTTCCCGTCTTGATATAATTCCCTAAAGTAGTTTTCAATTTTTTTAGTTATTTCCTTTGGATCATCAATAATTTCCCCTATCTTCGAATTTGTTTATCACCTTTTCTTTTTGTTTTTTCCTTAATTGCCAAGCTAACATTCTTCCCGGTTTATTAGAGAATTCAAAGTTTCTTTGTTTTGACATTTTTTTTATTTTCCATTCAATTTTCTGGTTCAAGAGTATTGAAATCTGAGTTTGTAACGTTTTAATGTTTTGTTTTGCTTTCACGTTTCCTGGAGTTTGGCATAAATCTTTTCCTTTATCTCTTCCAAAATTTCCAATCTTTTCTTTGTCCTTGGCACATCTACAACAATGAGCTTTCTTAGCCAACCCCTTTTAATGCAACCATAAAGGGGTCCAATAAACACTAAATATTATTTTCTGTTGTATTAGTCCTAATTTAAAATCTAATAACACCTTAGGTATTGGAGCTAATACATTTCCCCAATGTCTGGGTAATCATGAAAGTTCCAGTTCCTTATTCCAATCATCTCTTACAGTCTGCATATTTAATTTGTGTGTTGTTATGAAAAATAAAAATCTTCTTGTGCTCAATTTCTAGCCCCACCTGGAGACTATTTCCCATTAATGCTTGGATATAGGCCTCTGCTTTCTTTGGTACTGTAAATTTGTGTGTTTCCTCACCACTTCTGACACAGAAAATAGCTGGGAATCTGACGCAGAACTCCAGATTAGCCACTTTTTGCCATGCGTCTTGTTTGGAGGGCTTTGGGGATAACTGAAGGGGAGACTCCCTGAGATGCCTCCATCTCAATATCAAAGCTTATAGAGGAGTTGATTGCCCTCAAGGCACCATATTGCCAACGTGTCAAAGGTCTTAGCCAGCACTTTGAAGTGGATGCACAAATGACAGAGAAGCTGTTGGGTGTAGTGAAGGGTTAACCTTCTATGCCTCGAGCCTGAAAGGACGGGCTTACAAGGACTTGACGAAAGCAGCTTGGAATGCTGTGAGCTGAGTGGGAATCGAAAGCATTCAGTTCAGCCGATGCAAAGAGAGAGAGAGAGGAGGCAGAGACGATGCAGCTTAATACTGATACGGAACGGAAAGGGGGGGGCCTCCTTTCCCCCCTTCTTTCTAGGAACATCCGAGGCGATGACCTCGAGGGTGCCCACCGCACACTCACCCTCAGCCCCCTCACCGTTACATAAGCACCACACTTCTCCCAGACCCCAGTGGAACCCTCCTTTCCCCTTCTTTCTACGAGCGAAATAAGCTCATGTATATATCCCTATCTCTTGCTATGCCTATTCGCGCGCCATACTTATAACGAGTAGACCGTGTGTTGCTGTATCCGCGCTTATTCCTATGGCCGCGCTTTAGCCAATCACAGCCATGCATTCGCCCTGCAGAAGCTAGCTCAGGGAGCTCCTGCACGCCTCATTTCACTCCTGACAAGCTGCTGACGGCCCCCCACTGCGAGAACAATGGATCCGAAACCAGGGACCTCGTAAAACTGTCAAAATCCTGTTACAATGTATCCATTCTGTTTCCGCTTGTCAAAATCTTGTTACAATGTATCCATTCTGTTTCTGCTTTTGCTCTATAGTACAGAATGGGTTAGAAATCACTGAAATCTTTAGAAATTGATATAAAATCAACCGTAACTCCGATCTCTTCGCTCTCGGTGCCATTCAACTCAGTTTCCCTTGGACTCCATGATGCTATCCCTACTTCCATAATCCCCAAAGCGGCAGGTCACGTGCGCAGGAACTTCTTAATCCTGTCAGATCGTTTCGCCAAACCTTTCCTCTAGGCAATATTAGGTGGCAAACGATGCATATCTCTGACCCATTGTCTTGCCACCACCGGTACTCAATAAATGTGTATCTATGTATATTTCCCGCTCCGCATGTCCCCCCTCCCTCATCCGAAATGTTAATTAATGTAATCCCACCTTTTCATAATGTATTCATGACGTGTAAAGTATATTCATGATGTAACTTGCGAAACCCAACCTTCCCATAATGTATTCATGACGTTTCATGCACTGTATTCTGGGACACGGAGGGAACTTTTAAAAGTTCATGTCACCCCTTTCTCGGGGTTCAATCCCATCTTGAACCTGTTGCGCAATAAACTTTGGGTCTCCGCATTTTGCTCCTGCGTCCGGCTGAACTTATTTTCTCCGCTAGGACCCGCGGACTTAGTCCGACGAGCTGGGTGGCAGGGCAACTCCGCACCCGGGATTTTTCTGTGACAATACGGATGGCTGATTGTGGATTGTAAATACGCTATTTGTTTCCAATAAAGAGATATTAGGACAGAAGAACCGTCTGGACTGATTTACTGCCCTTTCGACACACAGGCGCTGTGTAATTCTGCTAATTGCTTTACGACCGCTCTAAAGCCACACTGCGTAAACAGAAGCTGCAGAGGCTCGCAGGGGAAGCGTGGCTGGGCGCCAAACAATAAAGCAATAAAACTATACAAGAGAAGCCACTGAGGCTGATGCAATATATGAGTATTTACTTCTGCAACATATGTGTAGAGGCATGTACATATTTTAAAAAGTATGCTTCCCCATTAGAATGATGAAAAGGTCAGGGATCTGCAGTGAAGGAGGTTCCTTCTTCTGCTCATTGTCCAGTAGAATTCTTGGCATCTCAAAATCTGTTGCCATCAGTCCCCATCATCTTATATATATTATACGAGGGATGGGGCACCTACAAGGCTGTTCCCCTCCCAACTATATCCTCAATTGATTCAGGTTTAAAAAAAGGAGATTCCAGATAAACACAAGGAAGAACTTTCTGAGTGTAAGAGCTATTTGACAGTGGAATGGACGCCCTCAGAAGGTGGTGAATTCTCCTTCCTTGCAGGTTTGAAAGCAGAGGTGGGATGACAGCCTGCCAGGGATGTTTTCGTTGTGATTCCGGCATTCCAGGGGGATTGGCCAAGATGACCCTCAGGGTCCCTTCCACTTCCACAATTTTATGGTTCTGTGTAACATTAGGTGGGGACAAAGGGACAACTGGGAGCTGAATGAGCTCCTAATTAATCCTTTGCAAGCAGGAATGGGGACAGTTCACCACTGATCAGTGCTAAGAGCAAACCCCATTGGGAACGTCCTACTGCTGCCAAGGGGGGGGGGTCTTTCTCTTATCTAATTAGTGCTGGACTGAAGCCCCTTTGGAGACACCCTTTCAGCAACAAGCAGCTGGTTTGCGCTGAGAGCACAGCTTCAAGGGGGCTGGTTGCAAGTCCCACTTTGTCTTTTTGCAGGTGTGGTTTGGAATCAAGCCGCACCTGCAAACAGTCATTTTTTCTCTGCAGAGGGATTGCTTTCATTAAGGCTCCACCCTTCCCAGGGCTCTAGAAGACACTGCCATAAAAGTGCATTGGTTCTTTGCACAGTAGAAGAGACCAGCTGAATGTCCAAAATGCAATCTGAATCAGGATATTGGAGACCAGTGAGTTGGGAGGGGCAGGAAGTAATAAAGGAAAGTAATTGGTTCTTGTTTCAGAGGCATGTGTTTAAATTCACAATGGGCTGAGGCATCTATTAGGGAAGGGGAGGCTGTTGTCCTCCTGACGTTGGTGAACCCAAAGTTTCTTCATCCTGGGCTCCCAGGGAAGGGGGCTCTTGCTACTTGCAGGATTCAATTAGATCTATTGCAGGCTACTGTGAGAGCAGGACGCTGGAATAGATGGGCCACTGGAATGGGGCAGAAGGGCACCTCTGACGTTTTCATATTCTGAAAAAGGCGCAGGTAGAAAGACAGCATTGGATGGAAGCTTCTGAGATTTGATGGGGTCAGCCAGGGAGAGCGAACAGGTCAGGAGGATGCAGATGCTGGCTTATGTTCACAAATATAGGATTCTTCATATCGGCAATCCTCAGCTCTAAATCTCAAAAAAACTGGAAAGAGAAAGAGAAATGAGCTTAGGCAGAGTGACATCAGGGGCTCCTTGGCATGCTGCTGCTGCTGGGACCCCCATACCCTCAAAACACATGCACCCCCACACCCCATGGTGCCTGCAAAGAATTTCTTTTCTTCTTCTCCCATTCAGAAGAAACCCAGCCACCCATCCAATACTAAATTGGCCAAGGCGGGTGGTGGCATCTATGGGGAGGACCTTGAGTGGAAAGCAAAAGTGGATTAGGATGGTGTTCCCTGTCAGTCTGAGCCCCTTTAGGAAGGCTAGATTCTTGTAAGGCAGCTTGGGAATATCTCTACCAAACAGATGAAAGGGCTCTAAAGGAAGTCCTTCACTCTTGGCCTAAGAGCAGGCAAGGAGCACATCGCACACCCGCAGTAGAAATCAAGAAAATACTGCAACCCACATTGCTTTGAGCATGGCAGCTCCAAAGTACCAGTTCTGAGAGCGGACTCCTTACCGTCCACATGAAACAAGTAGACACATGAGTTGATGCCACTCCTCATAGGTTCTCCCTTGGTCCATGGTAGGAACTCGGGAACAGAGCCATCTGTCCACTCCCAATTTCCATCCTGTAGGGACAAGAGAGGTGGGATGTTCTTTAGAAAGAACAGATCACAAGGAGACACTTCCAAGACACAGCACACTCCTTGATGATTCCACCCAATAGAACCACAGACAACATTATTTGAGTTGCAAGACATCAGTCGGGAGCCCACCATGACTGTATTGGCCTCCAGTATGTTGAGTCCAGAAAACCTTTTCGTAGCATTTCATCAGCTGGGGAAGCCCCATAGAAGAATCTTCCCACTGAATTCATTTACTATCAGCTCCAACAGTGCTGACGGAGGAGGAGGAGAAGGCCTTGGAGACTCACCTTATCCTTGACTGACAATCCAATCCAGACACGTAGTACCTGTGTAATTAGAAGCATGTCAGACACCGAACGAAGTTCTTCCATATCATGGATAGAGGCAAGCTCAGAAGTCGGGTCAAACGTATGGCAGGTTTTCTGAGAGGTGGAAAAAAGAATGAGTTTTATGCAGCTACACTTACCTTTGAATTCTCCTCAAAGTCAGGCTCAAGGTTGAATAGTGCAGTCGCAATACGTGGAAATCGAGCTCTGGACATGTGACTGATTGAAACGCAAGCTTTGTTCGTGCAACTGAGATCCAGCATGGTGCAATATCCCCATTTGTGTCTCGCTCAGTTTCTTCATTGTCTGGTTTTTAATTGGATTCTCCACTTTCAGTTTGTGATTTTGTTTATAAAAAGAAAAGTTCTCGGGAGAAATGAGCAGCATTTGAGTGTACATTGCCCCAGTATAAAAACATTTGTTTGCAATTTCACCTCATATACTGCAGCTTTGGGTGTTATTTTCAAGAATACACTTTACCCACGATTTCGTCTAATACAGTGGCGCCAACTGCTGGGCAGGGGGCCAAGAGCCCCACAAATCTTCAAGGATGTGCCCTGGGCCCCTCAAAATTCTGTGGTGTCTGTGCGTGCATGCCTCCTAACTTGCTTATCTTACTCACGTACACTGCATGCCGTGTGAAGTGTATGTAAATTTGTTCAAAATATTTTTGGGGAGAACCAAATTTCAAATGATGCCTCTGTTTCGATGTGTGTTATTTCAGGACATGCCAAATCGAGTTGCTCTCATTAAGATGTGCTTCAAAGCCAAATTTCCCCCCATCATGCCCATCTAATGAATGGCATGTGCAGTTTTAAGCCTGCCAGATCCATCATGCAGCATGCTTGGGCAATGTCCGGTGGTGTAGTGGCCATTTTATGTTTGTGCAGAAGCTGGACACAACAGCCAACCTGTCCCCAAGGAGAACTGAAAGCCTTGCCTTGAAAGGATGAAAAAGTGCAGGTAGCTGTGTTGATCTGTTAATATATTCCCTCCCGGAAGGAGGAACAGTACCTGGCAAAATACCCATTCTATTCGGATGAGCTTGGCTAATCAGGACATGGTAGGAGAATGCCAGGGATGTGCCCTACCATAGCAGGAACATCATTGCTATTTATTTAGACAGGGCAGCCTTGAGTTCAGAGCTGAGCAAGCCAACTAGCTGGTGCATCAAATGGCATCCCTCAGGTTGCTCACACGGCTGTTATTTTCCTGGTGGGCTTCAATGACTCCCACACCACACATTTCAAGCACCTTTAATAAACATGTAGCTTATACCCATGGACCATGGGAACTGTAGCCCTGTGGACAGCAACTACAGCTCCCTGGACTCTTAGGGGAATACCATGTTCTTTAAATGTGTGTTCTGTGGCTGTTGTGGATCTTGCTTGCCTCATCCCTTATTGCATAAGCTGTTCTGACTCTCTCTAACGTACTTTGGGTTCTCCATGCTATTCCCAACAAATGGGCATCATTTATGAACCTACCTGTCCCTGGGGGCTCACTTGAAAGCAGAACATGTTGGAGCCTTCATCAAACCTGAGTAAGTACTCCAACCTTTGGGGCCAATGGGTCTTTTCTGGGATGATGAGCCCACCATCTCAAGGCATCTTAAAGAAGGCCTGCCTACTTCCAGCCTATGAAGAGCGTATCTGTCAGGGCCTCAGGAGCAGAGGTACAGGGGAGAGAGGAGATGGAGAGCGAAGGGGAAGGATCTGAGGGCAGCGTAGGGGAGTACGACAGTGACCCGAGAGATTCCATGAGCTTCTCCAGCGAATCAGAAGATTCCCAGAAGGAGGCGCCGATGGTCAGGGCAAGGGGGGTCCCAGGGGAGACACACCAGAAACAAGGGGCCAGCGGGGACTCCCAAAGCAGCAGCTGGAGATCAGGACCAGCTTCCCCACCAGAGCGTAGTTTTCGCGCTCAATTTGCTTCAGAAAGACTTTAGAGATGAGGAGGAGAAAGTAGGCTTCATAATAACTCATCTGCATGGGGAAGCTAAATCGTGGCTGCGCAATTTATGGCGCGAAAATGATCCCGCCCTCCAGGATTCAGACGCATTTATCGAGGCTATGGACGCTTGTTTTAAATCAATGGTAGATGTGGATCTGGCCAGGAGGGAAATGCATGGGCTGCAGCAGGGCAAAGCCACGGTGAGACAATATCACTCCCGCTTTTTTGCGTTGGTAAATGTGCTGGGCTGGGAGAAGGACTCCGCTGCTGTGAGGGATCTGTTCTGGGAGGGGCTAAATGGACCAGTGAAAGATGAGCTGGTGAGGGGGGAGAGACCTACCACCACCACAGAAGTCGTCCAGAGAGCGCTGACGATAGGGGTACGCCTGGAAGAATGCCCCTGGAGCAGGGATGAGGGTCCTCTGGCACGCGCACCGGCCAGAACACCTCCCTGCATTCCCAGAGGAACAGGGCGCGCGCACTACACGCCTCCACTGGGGGAGGGAGAAGAGCCGATGGAGATAGGTGGTGTCAAGGCTCAGACAGCGACCAGAGCCCAAACACCTGGAGCAGTCAAGACGAAGGCTCCTAGAGGGAGCAGGAAGTGTTACATCTGCGACAGTGCACAGCACATGGCCAAAGAGTGTCCCCAGAGGATACAGAAGCACACTGCAGCCTCAGCAACAGTAAGAGGAGCAGTTCAGCAGGGGGAACAGCTGCAGGGAAACGACGAAGCCTGGTTGGAGGCAGAGGCACTGGGGCCCAGCCAGGTGAGTCAGTGAAGCAGTCCCCAGAGATTTTGCAGCCCACGGACCCCCTCCCACCCAAACCAGTGGTGCAACTCACCACATCACTCCAGCTGCCAAATGGATTCATCCTGGAAGTCCCTATTACCATTGACTCTGGTAGTAATGCAGACTTTGTGGGGGTGGACTTCATCAGGCGACATCACATAGCGCTCCTACCAGCCACGATGCCCCTAAACGTCGTTACGGTCGATGGCAGAGAGCTGCTGGGAGGGCAGGTGGTACAGCAAACACCACCTATGGTGATGCAAATTGGAAATCACTGCGAAGTCATCAGCTTCAACGTCACCCACCTGTCGGACACGCCCATAGTGTTGGGTATGAGTTGGCTGGATAGGCACAGCCCGGCATTAGCGTGGTACCAGCGGCAATTGACCTTCTGCTCCTCCTACTGCGCAGAACACTGCATCCGAACCGGCCAAGAAGAGGAGGGACAGGAAGATGAACAGCAGCTGCACCTAGGCATGGTGCAGGCGGTGCCCAACAAGTACAAGGCGTTTTTGGAGGTCTTCTGCGAGAAGGAAGCGGACAAGCTGCCTCCCCACCGGCCCTACGACTGCACAATTGACCTCCTGCCGGGGGCGACGCTGCCGACTGGAAAACTATATTCCATGTCTGAGGACGAACTGCAAGAACTCAGGGAGTTCATAGATCACAACTTGAAGCGGGGATTCATCCAAGAATCCAAAGCAGTGGGGGGCAGTCCCGTGTTTTTCGTGAAGAAGAAGGACACGCCCCAACGGAGACTCGTAGTTGATTACAGGATCATAAATTCCAGGACAAAGCCCGCAGCATTCCCCATGCCCAAGATTGACAACCTGCTCGCGACGGTGAGGAAGGGACGGATCTTCACCAAGTTGGATCTACGAGGGGCGTACAACCTTATATGCATGCGGGAGGGCGATGAGTGGAAGACGGCCATGTTTACGCCTTTAGGCACCTATGAATATAGAGTTATGCCGTTTGGTCTGCAAAATGGCTCCCATTGTTTCCAAGCCTTCATGCACCACGTGTTAGCGGGACTCCTCTACAAGAAGTGCATATGCTTCCTAGACGACATCCTGATCTTCTTGGAATCGCAGGAGGCTCACGAGGGAGACGTCAAGGAGGTCCTGCAGAGACTACGGGAGCACAGACTTTACGCCAAACTGGAGAAGTGCCAGTTCGACGTGACGGAGGTGGATTTCCTGGGCTACAAGCTGTCCGACAAGGGACCCGCCATGGACAGCGCCAAGGTCCGCTCGGTGTTGGACTGGAAGAGCCCGTGCAATCGGAAGGAGGTCCAGAAATTCGTCGGCTTCACCAACTTTTACCGCAAGTTCATCAAGGGGTTCGCGAAGGAGACGGCGGCCATCACGGACACCCTCAGCTCCAAGAAGAAGAAGTTCACCTGGACGGACCAGGCGGAACAGTCCTTTCGGAGACTCAAGCGTCTCTTCGCGTCCGAAGAACAGCTGCTACACGTAAACCCCGGCAAACCAATGAGGGTTGAGACTGACGCATCAGACAGAGCGGTGGGGGCGGTCCTGTTGCAGCAAGATCCGCAAGGGAACTGGAGGCCCTGCGCATTCTACTCCAGGAAGCCCAGCAAGTCGGAACAGAACTACACCATCTGGGACAGGGAGTTGCTGGCCATTCATGCAGCCTTCAAGGCGTGGCGGCACTTCCTCATCGGAGCCAGACACACTGTGCAGGTCCGCACGGACCATAAGAACCTGGAGTACTGGCGCACGGCGCGGTTCCTGAACCAGAGACACATCCGCTGGGCGGAGTTCTTCGCGGATGTTGACTTCCGGATAGAATACATCCCGGGAGACAACAACGTCATGGCGGATGCACTATCCAGGAAACCGCAGTATCTCGAGGAAGCGGAACTGGTGGCGGCCAAACACATTTTCGCACCGACAGCGTGGGCATGCGCTTCAGCCACCGTGGGCCTGGACGCAGTGTGTCACGCGCTGCAGACGGATGCCTTCGCACAATCCAAGATGGAGGAGGTGCGAAGAGGCACAGCGAAGGACGACGAGTTCCAGATACGCGACGGACTGCTCACCCGCAAAGGGGCTCTCTACGTGCCTGGAGACGACCTCCGAGCAAAAGTCCTGCAGCAGTTACACGACGCGCCCAGTGCTGGGCACTTCGGCAAGGACAAGACGGCGAAATTGGTGGCCAGGGACTTTTGGTGGCCCCAGATGAGGGCAGAAGTCGCGGATTATGTCTCTAGGTGTGACACATGCCAAAGGGCCAAGCCAGTGCACAGGAAGCCGGCGGAACTGCTGGAACCACTTCAGACGCCGCTCGAACCGTGGGAGAGGGTGGCCCTGGACTTTGTCACAGATCTGCCCAGCTCGCGAGGCAAAACAGCGGTACTCATGGTCGTAGACCTGTTCACCAAGATGGCGCACTTCATTCCTTGCGCGAAGGTGGCCACAGCGGAACAGACAGCCAAACTGTTCATAGACCACATGTTCAAAGTTCACGGCTTACCACGGTCCATCCTGTCCGACCGGGGTTGCCAATTCGTCTCGAGCTTCTGGCAGAAGCTGCTGGGCATCCTGAACGTCAAGATCAACTTAGCGTCGGCACGACACCCGCAGACCAACGGACAGGCGGAGAGGGTCAACGCCATCATGCAGCAGTACCTGCGATGCTACGCGAATCAACAGCCATCGACCTGGGTGGACTACCTACCGTTGGCCGAGTTTGCCTACAACAACACGAAGCACGGGTCTACAGGGGTGACACCATTCTTCGCCAACAATGGGCGGCATCCCAGAACCTTCCCGGGGTTAGAGACAAAGGGGGAGGGGGAGCCACGGGGAGCAGAGCACTTGGCAGCAGAGTTACAGGAGGTCCAC
The DNA here is from genome assembly GCF_964188305.1 of Podarcis bocagei. NCBI lineage: Eukaryota > Metazoa > Chordata > Lepidosauria > Squamata > Lacertidae > Podarcis > Podarcis bocagei. The sequence continues at coordinate 5,921,210 of NC_138135.1, forward strand.
GAGCAACTCCGAAGGACCTTGGAACTAGCAAAACACGCCTACAAAGTGCAGGCAGACAGGCACAGGAGAGTCGGGGAAGACATCCAGGTGGGGGACTGGGTCTGGTTAGCGGCCCAGGCAGTGCCGGCCAGAACGTTAGCTAAGAAGAAGCTCAAACACAAGCAGCTAGGGCCCTACCAAGTCGAGGCACAAATCAACCCAGTGGCCTTCCGGTTGACACTCCCGGAGGGCTCCAGAATGCACCCGGTATTTCATAGGTCAGTCCTCACACCCTACAAGGAACCCCACAGGTTTCAGGCGCCAGGGAACGCACCTCGCCCACTCAGGAAGTCGCCAACGGGGGAGGGGTCACCGAGGGCGGCGCCACTCAATGAGGTCACGGAGATTTTAGACTCGAGATGGGGGAAGAGGGAGTTGAATATCTCCTCGCCAGGGAAGGCACCCCGGCCAGCGCCAACAGGTGGGTGCCCGACTATGCCTTGGAGGAGCACTACCTCAAAGACGAGTTCCATGCACTCTTCCCGCACAGACCTATGCCGGCAGATTATTTCGACGACTGGCTTTTCACACCCACACTTTCAACCAGCACGTTCCAGGGGTTCTCATCCGATGAGGAAACGGCGCCAGACACAAGCTCCCCGGAGGGATCACCCTCGGGGTCTGCCACGGATCGCTCTTATTGGTGGGACACTCAACCGGAGAGAGGTACAGGGGAGAGAGGAGATGGAGAGCGAAGGGGAAGGATCTGAGGGCAGCGTAGGGGAGTACGACAGTGACCCAAGAGATTCCATGAGCTTCTCCAGCGAATCAGAAGATTCCCAGAAGGAGGCGCCGATGGTCAGGGCAAGGGGGGTCCCAGGGGAGACACACCAGAAACAAGGGGCCAGCGGGGACTCCCAAAGCAGCAGCTGGAGATCAGGACCAGCTTCCCCACCAGAGCGTAGTGGGGGGGAAGAGTCCCAGGTGTCAGGAGCAGCGTCTCCTCCAGCAGGGAGAGAATATGATTCGGGACTGTCCACGCCTCTGTTGGAGAGTGGGGGAACGGAGGGGAGGTCAGGTCCAGCTAGCCTCCCCGAAGGGGGAAGCAGTGACAGGAGCAGTGTAACGGTCAGGAGAAAGGTTACCGGCTGGGCGTGCGCGCCAAGTTCGAATGTACAGGCGCGCGGGACAGCAGAAAACCCGGATGGGGAACCAGGTCCTAAAGCCCGCCGGAGGCAGGGGGAAGACTCAGGGGACTCAGCGTCAGAAGAGTCTAGGAAGAGCGAGACCCCAGCGGACAGGCGGACCCAGAGGAGGAAAGAGCAAAGGAAGAGGTGGAGCAAGGCTAGGGTCTTAAACTGGTGTCTGGGGGGAGGAGACTCAGACGGAGCTTCGGCGGTCTAGAGTTTCAGATGTAGAGCTGCACGCTGCTGATGTGAAAGACAAACTGAACTTCAATAAAGACTTTTGTATATAACAACGAAGTGGCGTTGGTCCTTTGTGAGCTGGGACCTAGGGCAGCTCTGACAGTATCTATCCAATCACTATCCCACAGAACCTTTCCAGGATTGAGTTTCAGTGACCTTCATCCAGCCCCCTAGTGGTTCCAGGCAATGGTCCTGAGCTTCCTCAGCCTCATCTGAATCTGAGAAGAAAGATAAACTGATAAACTGAGCTGGTTGCCCAAGGCCTAGTGAAGGAAAACCTCACTTCATATCCATAAATGACATCTCATCAGCTCTTGAGATGCAAAAGATGGCCTCCTGGGATAAAAAACATGGCCATGGGATTGAGATTCATAACATGTCTTCTGCAGAGACTCTCAAGAATATCGTGTGTTTTATGCCCTTGCTCTTTCTGGACCCACTCAAAGCACTTAGAGGCCCCTCTTACCATTGCCTCATGCCATCTCAAAGGGTCAAAAAAGATTTGATAGCAGCTTCCCTTTATTCTGGTCCAGCCCCGGAGGCAGCCTTGAGGTAACAGAAAAGGAGAACATTAGCATTCAACATGGTCATGTCAGCACAGGAAACAGTGGAAATAAAATACCTGTATTTTGGGGGGCTCAAAATTGAGAAAAAAGGGGGGATTGAGCTTTTGGGGAGGATTATTTGGGGGGAATGCAAAAAATCTCTCACCTACCAGAATGCAGCACACAACCCCTCGCATCGCTTACAATTGCCGCTTACAATCACGGGCTTGCACTTCGTTCCGACGAATGAGCGATTTTTGCCATCTCTCCCCCACAATCAAGTGGCCAATCGCCGCTTAAAAACTCAGACTCACGTTTCCTTCCGGCAGGTGATCGATTTTTGGCATTGGCCACCTGATTGTTGTGAGCAGGGGGAATCCCGAGAATCGCTTGCGCACTGGAACGGAGCACACAACCGCTCACATCGCAGCTGCCTGATCGCCGCCATTAGCCCTCCTGCTTGCCACTGCTGCAGCCAATAGACAGCTGCCCTTGTCGCAGGAAGCGGGAGGGTGATTGGTGGCTGCTGGCAGGTGGTTTCTGCAACGTGAGTGGAAACCACTTATCAGCTCCTTGATTGCTGCCAGTGGCCGCCAATCATGCTCCCGCTTGCTGTGACAAGGGCAGCTGTCTATTGGATGCCGCAGCGGCAAGGGGGAGGGCTAATGGCTGTGATCAGGCAGCTACGATGTGAGTGGTTGTGTGCTGTGTTCCGGCGGGTAAGCAATTTTCGGGATTCCCCCCTCAGCACTACCCGTGTATAAGACGAGCCTAAAGTTTGAACTTCATTTTTGGGTCAATAAAGCTCATCTTATACACCTAAAAATATGGTATCTTTGGGGTGCCATAAAAGTCAAAGGGAAATTGAACAGCCTCAAAGATGTCCCAGGTCACGGGGTTCACCACTTTCTTGGTGTCCATTGTGACATATAATATTTTCCTTGTATTGTATTAAATTATTTACCTGCCAAGTTTCAAGCTAAGGAGACTAACAGCAATAGATAATCTTATTTCAACCAATAATAAAAACCACTAGGAAATAAATACTACTAAACCAAGAATGATTCACAGCAAAAAAAAGTTGAAATTCTAATAGCAAAAGGCTGTTCCAAAAAAATGGGGAAATAATGATTCACGGGAAGGCTCTTTGGCACTTTAAGGCCTTCTGGAAAGTGTAGCTGTTCACTGCAACTATAATGGGGGTGGGGCCACCACAGAAAAGACCCCCTCTCTTGGTGATAGCTCAACTGACAGATGAAGATGGTGGACAGACCAGTATCCAACTGGAACGTCTGTGTGCAGGGAAGAGGATACAGGCACCAACAGTTTAACAGATTTCATAGGTCCATCCCATTCAGGGGCCTGAAGGTTAAAGTCAGGGGGCCTGAAATTGAAGTGCCCTGGGAGACATTAAAACTGGTACAATCTAAGTGCTATTGAAGCTGCGTGCTGTATACAGAACAGGATCCTGTCACTTTGAACCAAACAGCCAATGGATCTACACTTGGCTTTCTAATGCTGCCAGAAGCTGCTCTTTCCCTAAGGAGACATCAACCACCTCCGAGATGAAATGATACCTTACCATTGGGACCGTAGTTGTTTTCTGCTTCTTTTGTTTTCTTTGCGATGCCAAAGGAGAGCTGCCATATCAGGACAAGGCAGGTGCAAAGGAGTCTGACCCTGGGGTCGGAGGAAGGCTGCATCTGCTTCTGGAGAAAGAAAACACAAAACACATAATTGCTAGGCTGAGTTTCCTCTATCCATCGGTCAGGAGGCGAGGCATTCGCTTTCTAACAGAAAAAACACTCATTATCTCACCCAGATAGAATAAAGTAAAGGTGAAGGTAAAGGGACCCCTGACTGTTAGGTCCAGTCCTGGCTGACTCTGGGGTTGCGGCGCTCATCTCGCTTTACTGGCTGAGGGAGCCGGCGTACAGCTTCCGGGTCATGCGGCCAGCAGGACTAAGCCACTTCTGGTGAACCAGAGCAGCGCAAGGAAATGCCGTTTACCTTCCCGCCGGAGTGGTACCTATTTATCTACTTGCACTTTGATGTGCTTTCGAACTGCTAGGTTGGCGGTCTCATTTTTGATAGTAGCCCAAAAATCAAAACCATAAGGGGAGGGAAACATAAGGGTCAGACCGAGCCCAAACCAAAGGCCAGGCGGAACAGCTCTGTCTTGCAGGGTCTTGCAGGCCCTGTGGAAAGATGTCAAGTCCCGCAGGGCCCTAGTCTCTTGTGACAGAGTGTTCTACCAAGTTGGGGCCAGTACTGAAAAGGCCCTGGTCCTAGTTGAGACCAATCTAACCACCTTGCGACTTGGGACTTCCAAAGTGTTGTCATTTGTGGACTTTAAGGTCCTCCGCGGGGCATACCAGGAGAGGCGGTCCCATAGGTACAAGGGTCCTAGGCCGCATAGGACTTTGGAGATATAGCTGCCATTTAAAGGCCAGCATGGAGAGTCAAAGAGATCAGAAAGGGGGAGAAAACTCACCTTGTTTTTCAGCTTCTCTCTCTCTCTCTGAGCTGCTGATTCTTCCTTATTCAAGTGTTCCAGTTGAGCTACGCCTGGGTGGGAAGCTGGTCTTTATGTGTCATTTATAGTCTGATAGGTAGGCAATGGCATGTGGTGAGAGACACTTGGCAGCACAAGGGAAGCCTAATGGTTCAACACAATCATACACCGAGATCTTTTGCATCAGAACACAGAAGTACAGAAAGATCTCTTTCATCCGGAAAGCCACTGTGGATTGAAAAAATATCCAGCTGCTATGAAGTGGAAATTAGCAAGGAGGAGAGTCATGCTAGGCAAGGAGAAAGTAAGAAGGTAGGAAGAGTGCTGCTGGATCTGCCCACCCATTTTGCAAAATGTGGCCATTGCTTCTTCTCTCCACAGCGCCTCTTACTTTGAGTGTATTGTGTTAGCTAATGAAGCCCCACCTCTTTCCCTCACTTTAAGGAAGAAAAAGGGGGCCCTTCTTCAGATCTGGTTGAGATGGACAAGGAGAGTGTCTGTTCTACCACAAACACATCTCCAGAGTGATCATGAATGGCTGGGTGAGATTTTTGTCCACTCAGTTTCCTGATCTGGAATTGGGGGGGGGGGGATATCACCTTCTGCGCAGGGTGCAACTGAAGTGGAATGTGGGGCTGTGTGGTCCCCTGATCCACTGGGTCCTTCCTTCCTTCCTTCCTTCCTTCCTTCCTTCCTTCCTTCCTTCCTTCCTTCCTTCCTTCCTTCCTTCCTTCCTGTCCTCTTCTGATCCATATGCACAAGTGCATAAGACTGGTGTATACTTTCCCAATGTCGTCAACATCAGCAAATGTTCTTGCAACTCAGTTGGCATCATCAAGAGGAATCCATTCTCCATCAGCAGATAAGACAAAGCAAATCAGAATATAGATTGAAATCCTGCCCACCAGCTAATGCAGTTTGTGGGCTGTTATGAGCACATCCTGATATACTTGGGGGAAGGGGGTGTTAGTTTCAGAAGAACTGCCCCTGGTGTTCTGCAGTAAACGTACAGAGTGTTCACACCCCCAACAGTGCACTTCAAAGGCCACATCTTGTTTTTCAAGGTTGTTGTTGTTTATTCGTTTAGTCGTGTCCGACTCTTTGTGACCCCCTGGGCCAGAGCATGCCAGGCCCTACTATCTTCCACTGCCTCCCGTAGTTTGATCAAATTCATGTTGGCACCTTCGAGAACACTGTCCAACCATCTCGTCCTCTGTCGTCCCCTTCTCCCTGTGCCCTCCATCTTTCCCAACATCAGGGTGAACCTCAATATATCCCTTTGCCACTCCTTGAAGCATCCTCCCTCCCCCCCCCCGAATCGTCTTCATTAGCACATTCATTTTGATTGCAGATATCCTTCCCCAAAATGTGAGATTCGCCAACAATTTATTTTTATTTTTATTAAATTTGAATCCTGCCACCTGACCAAACTCATTAATTCTTTCCAAAACTTTTGGCAGACTTTCTAATGGATTATCTGTTGTTCTTATAAGATCACCTGCGATGATAAGATCATCTTTGTCCTTGCCACATCTACAGCACTGAACTATCTTAGCTAACCCTTTTTTATGCAACCATAAAGGGGTCCAATAAACACTAAATATTATTTTCTGTTGTATTAGTCCTAATTTTAAATCTAATAACACCTTCGGTATTGGAGCTAATATATTTCCCCAATGTCTGGGTAATAATGAAAGTTACAGTTCCTTATTCCAATCATCTCTTACAGTCTGCATATTGAACTTGTGTGTTGTTATGAAAAATAAAAATCTTCTTGTGCTCAATTTCTAGCCCCACCTGGAGACTTTTTGCCATTAATGCTTGGATATAGGCCTCTGCTTTCTTTGGTACTGTAAATTTGTGTGTTTCCTCGCCCCTTCTGACACAGAAAATAGCTGGGAATCTGACATAGAACTCCAGATTAGCCTCTTTTTGCCATGCGTCTTGTTTGGAGGGTTTCGGGTATACTTGAAATGGAGACTCCCTGAGACGCCTCCAAGAATATCAAAACTTATAGAAGAGTTGATTGCCCTCAAGGCACCTGTTATGCCTATCGGTGTGGTTGCTCGAGAGCGAACAGGCAAGATCCCTCACTGGTCTTTTCAAAGGCTTTATTATTGGTGCAAAAACGTTTACAATGCAGAACGCCTCTATTCCATGTCTGACTCAGTCACTAGCAGAATCTGAGAGTGGGCGGTCCTTAAACTTTCCCCAGCAGAGTAGTCTCTTGACCCCCATCTGACGCCTCTCCTCTGTGTGAAAACCTTACTGCGCAGGGAAGGCTTGGGTAAAGGGGGACCTCCCTCCTCCCCGCTTTGCTCAGGCAAGGTGTCCTGGCACCGCCTTGCATTTTCCAAGCCCTGCATCTCTTCCCCACTTGAGGCAGGGCTTCCCTCTTCCGCTGAGGAGGTGCTGCTTCCCACGATCTTTGGAGGCTCTCTGTAATCCAGCTGCCCTTCCACCTCTCGCCTCTGAGCTGATGGCAGTTCCCACAGCACCATATTGCCAATGTGTCAAAGGTCTCAGCCAGCACTTTGAAGCGGGTGCACACATGACAGAGAAGCCACTGAGGCTGATGCAATATAGGAGCATTTATTACTGAAGCATATTTGTAGAGGCATGTACATATTTAGAAAGGTATGCTTCCACATCAGAATGACAAAAAGGTCGAGGATCTGCTCATTGTCCAGTAGAACTCTCACCTCATTCCCCATCATCTTATATATATTATACGAGGGATGGGGCACCTGCAAGGCTGTTCCCCTCCCAACTATATCCCCAATGGATTCAGGTTAAAAGAAAGGAGATCCCAACTAAACACAAAGAATAACTTTCTGAGTGTAAGAATTATTTGACAGTGGAATGGACGCCCTCAGAAGGTGGTGAATTCTTCTTCCTTGGAGGTTTCAAAGCAGAGGTTGGATGACCGCCTGCCAGGGATGCTTTTGTTGTGATTCCTGCATTGCAGGGGGATTGGCCAAGATGACCCTCAGGGTCCCTTCCACTTCCACAATTTTATGGTTCTGTGTAACATTAGGTAAAGGTAAAGGGACCCCTGACCATTAGGCCCAGTCGTGGCCGACTCTGGGGTTGCGGCGCTCATCTCACTTTATTGGCCGAGGGAGCCGGTGTACAGCTTCTGGGTCATATGGCCAGCATGACCAGAGCAGCACACGGAATTGCCGTTTGCCTTCCCGCCGGAGCGGTACCTATTGATCTACTTGTACTTTGACGTGCTTTCGAACTGCAAAGTTGGCAGGAGCAGGGTCCGAGCACTGGGAGCTCACCCTGTCACGGGGATTCAAACCGCCGACCTTCTGATCGGCAAGTCCTAGGCTCTGTGGTTTAACCCACAGCGCCACCCGCTTCCCAGTTGTGTAACATTAGATGTGGACAATGGGACAATTGGGAGCTGAACGTGAGCTCCTAATTAATCCTTTGCAGGCAGGAATGGGGACAGCAAGCACTCCTTGAATTGGTTGCATTACAGATTTCCCCCCATAGATTTCTCTTACAGATTTGAAAGTGCATCTCCTCTTTACCACTGATCGGTGCTAAGAGCAAGCCCCATTGGGAACGTCCTACTGCCGCCAAGGAGGGGGGCTTGCTCTCATCTAATTAGTGCTGGACCAAAGCCCCTTTGGAGACACCCTTTCAGCAACAAGCAGCTGGTTTGGGCTGAGACCACAGCTTCAAGGGCGCTGGCTGCAAGTCCCACTTTGTCTTTTTGCAGGTGTGGTTTGGATTCAAGCCACACCCGCAAACAGACTTTTCTTCTCTGCAGATGGTTTGCTTTCAGCAACTCACTTCCACGTCTTTATGTAGTTGGTGGGGGAGGTTGGATCCAGCCCAACTATCAGAACTGGTTTCCCAGGGCATTGACACAAGAGTGCATTGGTTCATTACAGAGTAAAAGGGACCAGTTCCATATCCCAACCAGCTTACAATCTGAAAAAAGGTACAAAAGACAGAGGGGAAGTGAGTGAGGATAAGTAAATAAAGTAAATAAAGTAATTGACTCTTGTTTCAGGGGCATGTGTTTAAATTCACAACGGGATGAAGCAGTGTGACGCAGCAGCTAAAAAAGCCAATGCAATTCTGGGCTGCATCAATAGGAGTATAGCATCTAGATCAAGGGAAGTAATAGTGCCACTGTATTCTGCTCTGGTCAGACCTCACCTGGAGTACTGTGTCCAGTTCTGGGCACCACAGTTCAAGAAGGACACTGACAAACTGGAACGTGTCCAGAGGAGGGCAACCAAAATGGTCCAAGGCCTGGAAACGATGCCTTATGAGGAACGGCTAAGGGAGCTGGGCATGTTTAGCCTGGAGAAGAGGAGGTTAAGGAGTGATATGATAGCCATGTTCAAATATATAAAAGGATGTCACATAGAGGAGGGAGAAAGGTTGTTTTCTGCTGCTCCAGAGAAGCGGACACGGAGCAATGGATCCAAACTACAAGAAAGAAGATTCCACCTAAACATTAGGAAGAACTTCCTGACAGTAAGAGCTGTTTGACAGTGGAATTTGCTGCCAAGGAGTGTGGTGGAGTCTCCTTCTTTGGAGGTCTTTAAGCAGAGGCTTGACAACCATATGTCAGGAGTGCTCTGATGGTGTTTCCTGCTTGGCAGGGGGTGGGACTCGATGGCCCTTGTGGTCTCTTCCAACTCTATGATTCTATGATTCTATGATCTATTAGGGAAGGGGAGACTGCTGTCCTCCTGACGTTGGTGGACTCCCACTTTCATCATGGCCAATTGTCTAGGATGGTGCTAGTGGTGCTCAAGCAACATCTGAAAGGCCACAAAGGTTCTTCATCCTGGGCTCCCTGGGAAGGGGGCTCTTGCTACTTGCAGTATTCAGTCAGAGAGAGCGAAGAGGTTACTCGGGCTCAGACTTTGGCTCATGTTCACAAATGTAACCATATTTTTTATTGCAATGCTGAGCTCTAAATAGCATAAAACCTGGAAAGAAAAAGAGAAACCAGCTCACGGAGAGTCAACAGCAGACACCAGGGGCTCCATGGCATGTGGCTGCCAGTGGGACCCCACACCCCAAAACACATACATGCACACCTGTCAGGGAACTGACATCAGAGCGAGAGGCGAAGGGGAGGCTCTCTGATGATGCGGGAGAAGGACCCAGCAACAGGGGGAGAAACAGCCCAGTAGAGGGGGAAGCAATTCAGCGCAACACCAGGGATAGAGGGGGGCTGATGGTGGAATCGGAGAGAGGGCTCCAGGATTCTTCACTGGACATCAGTGAGGAGAGCCCAGGTCCTCCGCTGCCCATGCCCTCCCTGCGCAGGAGGCTCCCGCGTAGTGAGAGAAGGCGGAGACTGGGCATCAAACAACTTTGATGCTGGAAGAGGTTCAAGAAACGCCCACTGACGGATTCTGCCAGCAATTGAGGCAGCCACTATGAGAAGGGGCTGCGCAGTCAGAAAGGTTTAACAAGGCAAATTAGCCTAGAGAGGCACCAGTTTATGCACGAGTAACTCATATCTACTACAACACCCACCCCATCGTTGCCACAAATAATTTCCTCATTCAGAAGAGGCCCAACCACCCAGCCAACACTATGGTGGACGCTATGGTCTTTGCAGTCAATATGAGTTGTCTTGGGAAGGCTAGATACATGCTAGGCAGTTGAGAAATATTTCAATCAAGCAGATGAAAGGGCACCAAAGGAAGTCCTTCTCTCATGACTTCTTGGCCTAAGAGCAGGCAAGAAGCACACCTCATACCTACAGTAGAAATTAAGGGAATACTGGCACCTCCCTGCATCAAGCATGGAAGCTCCAAAGTACCAGTTCTGAGAACTAACCCTTACCATCCACGCGAAACCAGGAGGCACATCTCCTGAGACCAGGATGTTCAGCCCATGGTTTGAATGCAGCTGGAGAGCTATCTGTCCACTCCCAATTTCCATCCTGTAGGGATAAGAGAGGTGGGATGCTCTTTAGAAAGAACAGATCACAAGGAGAAACTTCCAAGGACACAACACGCTCCTTGATGATTCCACCCAAACAGGAAATGTAAAGAGAAGGATGGAGATTTTTCCCCCACATGTGGTGGACATGCGAAAAAATGAAACAATTTTGGGAATTGATTTACAACGAACTGAAAAAGATGTTCAAATATACCTTCCCAAAAAAGCCAGAAGCCTTTTTGCTAGGCTTGATGGGAGAGGAAATAGAAAAGGTAGATCAAAGACTATTTATGTACGCTACAACTGCCACCAGAACTTTGTTAGCCTAAATGGAAAGCACAAGAATTACCAACAGTGGAGGAGTAGCAGACGAAGATGGTGGATTATGTGGAACTAGCAAAACTGACCTACAGGATTCGTAATCAGGAGGAAACAAAGAGATTGGAGTACAGTGGTACCTCGGGATGTGAACGGGATCCATTTCAGAGCCCCGTTCACATCCTGAACAGAACGTACGACACGACTGCGCATCTGTGCGTGCGCGGGTCGCATTTTGCCGCTTCTGCGCATGCGCTGATGTCATTTTGACCGTCTGGGCATGCGCGAGCAGCGAAACCCGGAAGTAAAGTGCTCCGTTACTTCCGGGTCGCTGCGGAGCGCAACCCGAAAATACTTAACCTGAAGCATATTTATCTCGAGGTATGACTGTAAATTTGTGGACTAGATAAGTAATAACTGAAGACGTTAGCAGGATTGAAATAAATCTTATGACGTGGACTGGATATTATTAAGGAATTGTGGGAAAGGGATTAAAGTAAGAAAACCTATTGAAGGGAGGGAGGGAAATCAGTGCTCCATAGGGCGTTGAGAAAGAAAGTGGGTATATGATTTTGGAACATTATTGTATTTTGTTTGTTTATGTGAAATGAAAAACTAATAAAAAGCATATTAAAAAAAGAAAGAAAGATGATTCCACCCAAACAAACCACAGACAAGATTATTTGAGTTGCAGAACATCAGCTAGGGTCCCACCATGACTCTTTTGTGGTCAAGTATATTGAATGCCGAAGAATTGATGCTTTTGAATTATGGTGCTCCTGGAGGAGACTCTTGAGAGTCCCATGGACCGCAAGAAGATCAAACCTCTCCATTCTGAAGGAAATCAGCCCTGAGTGCTCACTGGAAGGATGGATCCTGAAGCTGAGGCTCCAAGACTTTGGCCACCTCATGAGAAGAGAAGACTCCCTGGAAAAGACCCTGATGCTGGGAAAGATGGAGGGCACAAGGAGAAGGGGACGACAGAGGACGAGATGGTGGGACAGTGTTCTCGAAGCTACAAACATGAGTCTGACCAAACTGCGGGAGGCAGTGGAAGAAAGAAGTGCCTGGCATGCTCTGGTCCAGGGGATCACGAAGAGTCAGACACAACTAAACGACTAAATAACAACATGTTGAATGCTGAGAACGCTCTCCTCGTATGTCCTTTACACTCTCCACCACCAGCCAGAGGAAACTCATTTCCATCCCTGGGCATACTAAGTCATGCAGGATTCCCCTTCGGATCTTCCTTCTCAACTTGGGATGGTTGGATAGTTGGAATGGAGGAGGAAGCAGGGAAGGTGGTGGTGATGGGGAAACCAGGCACAGTTCAGCTCCCCATCTAGTAGATCTTTGAGTGCCCAGAAGAATAGCATCCAAACAGGGGTACCCATTTGCAGTCAAAAACTAAAACAAGAATGAGCAATGGAAGTGACTGTATTCTCAGGTGTTCCTCAGTTGACTTTCAATCTTCACATAATGTTCGCATGCTATTTTGGAAATGTGTCTTTGGCGGGTAGGAATTGTTGCCCTTAACATCTCAAAGACATCAACCGGGGAAGTTTCCTAGAACAGCCTCCCCACTGAATTCTTTTATTATCAGCTCTGACAGTGCAGACGGAGGGGGAGGAGATAGCCTTGGGGACTCACAAAATCTAGGTCAGAGAATCCGATCCAGACATGTTCGTGTTTTGACTGTTTAATGATTTTAGCCAAGAAATGCAGTTCTTCCACATCAAGGATAGAGGCAAGGTGACCATTGGTGCCAAACTTTGTGCAGAGGTCCTAAGAAGAAAAGAAAAGGAAAAGAATGAGTTTTATGCAGCTGGACTTCCTATGAAATCTCTTAAAAGTCTGGCTCAACATTGAATATTGTACTGGCAATACAGTGGTACCTTGGTTTTTCAACAGCTTAGTTCACGAACAACTTGGAATTTTGTTATGTACTGAGTTGAATAGGATCCAAAAGGCAGCAGTCTGATTGGTCCTAGAACAATAGGATTCAGAATGCAGCAATCTGATTGGTCCACAGGAGCCACTCGATCCAGCTCCAGGTGGAAGTGAATCCACAACCTGATTGGCCTACAGGTGAATCCCGAAATTAGCCAATCACGTGGGGCCCATTGTGTAAATAATGTCTATAAAGCAGACATTCTGGGGGAACTTCCATTTCCTCCTTACCACTATGAGCTGAATAAAGAGCATGAAATCCACTCTTGACTCCAAGTATATTTCAAATTTGAATGCTGCAAACCTGGAAGTAGGTGTTCCGGTTTGTGAACTTTGCCTCAGAAGCCAAACGTGCTCCGTTTTGAGTCCCGAACTTCCGATTTTACTGTTGCACTGCTCATTTGTGTGTTCCCCTGTGACGTTACCATATATGAGAGAGTGCTGGAGGGGAAATAGTTAAATAGGTTGCACAGACAGGACCCAGGGGGGTGGAGTCAGTGGGTCTATAAAGGAGTTCTGGGAGGAGTTCTGGCAGTTAGTTCGTTGGGAGTTGTGGGTGGGTAGTTGGTTGGTTTGAGTGGGTTGGCTGGCTGGGAAAGGCAGTTGGTAATAGAGAGACAGTTAGGGCAGTTGCTCCTTGAGTGTGGGGAGGTAGCAGAGATAGAGAGAGGAACATAAGACTAAGAAAGTAAAGAGGAACACCGTTTGGAACGCTGTACAAGTTTTGTTTTATGTCTGAAATAAAATACACTCTTTTTTATTAATTGAAAATCTGACTGAGACTGAAGTGAGTTTATCAAGGAGGACCTGGTTGGTGGCAGCGGATTAGTGGTGTACGGGTCAATAGTCCGTGAGATGACCGGGGGCTCCGTACGAACGCCACAAAATTGGTGGCAGCAGCGGGATTTGATAAGTCTAAGAGCCTGTGAGGGGAAGCAATACACCTGGAGAGGGGCAGGGTAAGATCGGTGAAGTGATTACCTGGCCTGAGGGTTTGATTGAGGATAAACCCCAGATTGTCGTGTGGCTGAGATAACAGTAAGAGCAAGAGATCTCAAAGGACTGTTCTGGCGGAGGCTTAGGCTCAGGGTCAGAGGAAGTAATCTTGAAAGGTTAGAGGGGAAAAAACCTAAAGCTATATTTTGAGGACCAGGGTCTTGGAAAGCCAAGCCGGGAGGAACAGTGCTGAGAGTGAAAGTCTCTTATTTAATTAGTGCAAAATACTGACTCAACCAAGAAGACCAAGCACCCCATGAGAGAAAACCCACATGAAAGCTCGGGAGAAGAGAATGGGAATCCCCAGGGGGAAGAAACCAGAATAGAAGAGATGACTAAAACCCCACCTGAAGTAGAAGTTCCACAGTTTTCAGAGGATTTTGAAAAGTGGAAATTAGTTCAAGAATATAACTTGAAATTAGAGCTTGATAAAAATAGAACTGAGCAAGAAAAATTTAGGCTGGAGCAGGAATTAGAAAAAGAAAAATTGAGGGCTGAACAATTGAGGCTTGAGCAAGAAATTGAACAATTTAGGCTTGAGCAAGAATGGGAAAAAGAAAAATTGAGGACTGAGCAGGAAAGGGAACAGCAGCGGTTTCAGTTAGAGATGAGACGGTTTGAATTAGCGGTTTTAGAAAATCGTAATAATAGTAATAACACCAATGGACAGAATCAAATGAATATAATTTAAAATGCTTTCCCGAGTTTAGAGATAAGGATAGCCCAGAAGCATTTCTAGTATCCTTCGAGAGAGCCTGTCACGATTTTCAAGTAAGAGAGGAAGATAAAATGATGATCTTGAGAGCTAGGATAAGCGGTCCTCTAGCCGAATTATACGCTCAAATGACTGAGGAACAATCCCGAAATTTTGAGGTGTACAAGCAGTTAGTATATACATGCTTTGGAATTACCTCAGAGCAGTTGAGGAAAAAATTTAGAAGTGTGACAAAGGTGAGGGAGGAAACCTATGCGCAGATGGCGACAAAGATAAAAACTTACCTCACGAGATGGTTAGAGCAAGAGAATGCAGACACAGTATCTAAGATTAGAGAAGTGAAGGCGTTGGAGCAATTTTACGACACAATAAATGGCCAATTGAAGTACCTGATAATAATAATAATAATAATAATAATAATAATAATAATAATAATAATAATAATAAAAAATTTTATTTATATCCCGCCCTCCCCAGCCGAAGCCGGGCTCAGAGCGGCTAACATCAAATGTATAATACATTAACATAAAATCAGGCAATCAATTAAAATAAATCCTCAAATCAGATCAGGATCAGAATAAAATCCAATCAGATGGCAACCCGCAGATTAGGGTTGGGGACCTTAAATGCTCACCAGGCCCAATTGTTTGTGCTGAACTTATATGGGCCTGTGAGAAAAAATTGGGAGGTCATTTTCATGCAAGTTCTTATGAAAGGGGGGATGGAGTCAGACTGAACCCCGACCAAAGGCCTGGCAGAACAGCTCTGTCTTGCAGGCCCTGCGGAAAGATGTCAAGTCCCGCAGGGCCCTAGTCTCTTGTGACAGAGCGTTCCACCAGATTGGAGCCACAGCCGAAAAAGCCCTGGCTCTAGTTGAGGCCAGCCTAACCTCCCTGTGGCCTGGGACCTCCAAGATGTTTTTGTTTGAAGACCGTAAGTTTCTCTGTGGGACATACCAGGAGAGGCGGTCCCGCAGGTACGAGGGTCCTAGGCCATATAGGGCTTTAAAGGTTAAAACCAGCACCTTAAACCTGATCCTGTACTCCACTGGGAGCCAGTGCAGCTGGTGTAGCACCGGGTGAATGTGATCCCGCAGCGAAGACCCCGTAAGGAGTCTCGCCGCGGCATTCTGCACCCGCTGGAGTTTCTGGGTCAGTCTCAAGGGCAGCCCCACATAGAGCGAGTTACAATAATCCAGTCTGGAGGTGACCGTCTCGTGGATCACAGTGGCTAGGTCAGGGTGGGAGAGGTAAGGAGCCAACTGCTTAGCTTGGCGGAGATGAAAAAATGCCGCCTTTGTTGTAGCTGCAATCTGCGCCTCCATTGAAAGGGAGGTGTCGAAGATTACACCCAAACTTTTAACAGACGGTGCTGGCACTAATTGCACCCCCGCAAGAGATGGGAGTTGTCCCCCCAATCCCATATCGTCCCTTCCCAGCCAAAGGACCTCTGTCTTCGAAGGATTTAGATCAACCGGCTCCCACATAACCATCCAGCCACAGCTTCCAAACATCTGGTCAGTGTGTCTGGGGCCGATAGAAGAAAGGAACCCCAAGACAATAGAGGAAGCAGCGGGTTTAGCCGATAAAATAAATGAAATCAGAGACCATGGATTTGATGGGCCAATATTTGGTGGGAGATATTGGGAAACAAACAAAAATAAATTTCAGCAAACCAAAGGATTACCTCAGAAACCGATAAGAGAAGCAGCCCCTCCTCAAAAAGCCCACATGAGAAGGCACACACCCATACAGAGTTTTCTGAGGGAAAAGTCAATAAAACAAGTTGCTGGGGCTACCTTTGAAGGTGACCCGGAAACTACAACTAATCCAGAACGCGGCAGCTAGACTGGTGACTGGGAGCGGCCGCAGAGACCACATAACACTGGTCTTGAAAGACCTACGTTGGCTCCCAGTACATTTCTGAGCACAATTCAACATATTGATGCTGACCTTTCAAGCCCTAAACGGCCTCGGTCCAGTATATCTGAAGGAGCGTCTCCACCCCCATCGTTCTGCCCGGACACTGAGGTCCAGCTCCGAGGGCCTTCTGGCGGTTCCCTCCCTGCAAGAAGCCAAGTTACAGGGAACCAGGCAGAGGGCCTTCTCGATAGTGGCACCCGCCCTGTGGAACGCCCTCCCACCAGATGTCAAAGAGAACAACTACCAGACTTTTAGAAGACATCTGAAGGCAGCCCTGTTTCGGGAAGCTTTTAATGTTTGATGTATTATAGTATTTTAATATTCTTTTGGAAGCCGCCCAGAGTGGCTGGGGAAGCCCAGCCAGATGGGCGGGGTATAAATAATAAATTATTATTATTATTATTATTATTATTATTATTATTATTATTATTTATGCAGGACCCAAATACATTTCATGCTGGAGATGTGGAAAGTTAGGGCATAAAAGTTATGATTGTAAGCCAGGAAAAGAAACATCTAGTTATAGCAGCACACAGAAAGAGACATCTTGTATGCAGCCTGTGGAGCAGGGCCCAACTAGTCAGGTTGTCAAGGGAACGGCCATGCCCACTAGGCCCGAGCCTGCTGAGGTAGTAGAGGCCCTGTTATGCGATTCAACAAGATAATCTCTTGTTAAAGAAGGCTGGAGAGTATATCTGGATAGACGGAAAAAGATATCTCGGGTTAAAGGACACGGGATCACAAGTCACCATAGTCCACCCGGAAATAATCAGGGATGAGGCCAGAATTCCAGGAAAAGTAATGAAATTAAAAGGACTTTCGAAACAGGCAGAGATCCTAAAGGTGGCGGAAATAGATGTCGGGTTCAAAAACTGGGCAGGGAAGAGGCAGGTAGCCCTTTGGGAAGAAATTCCCGCCCCTGTGCTCATTGGTTGGGACATTTTAGAACATGTGCAGAGTTCGTTCATAGTTACCAGAGCAAAAGGGAGCCCACAGTCACCTAATCCTGAGGGGGTGGATACAGTAGCAGAGGAAGACAATGCTGAAGGACAGCAAGGGGATGATCAGTGTGAGGAAGGAAAAGACACCTTTTTGTTTCCTTTGACTAAAAGTCAAACCCCGAGTTTTGCCAAAAAGCAGAGAGGCCGTTATCTCCAGAGTGCCCAGAACGGTTTTGTTTGAGCAAGGGCCTTTTATATCGAGAAGTCCTTGACCCACCATGCAGGGGGGTGAAGAAGTGAAAAGACGGTAATCCCACATGAATACCGAGGCAAAATCCTGCAGCACGCTCACAACAGTGTATTTGGAGCGCATATGGGTATTACACGTACAAAACAGAGGGTGGCTCAAAATTTTTATTGACCAGGAATGGGGAAACAAATAAAACAATACTGTCAAGCCTGTGACATATGTCAGAGACGAGGCACCAGGCAAGACAAAACAAAAGCCAAAATGAATGAAGTAAATTATGTGATCCAGCAAGGAGTGGAAGGGCAAAAAGTGGTGCATGTAAATATGATCAAACCGTATTTTAGAACAGAAAAATGGACACTGTATGCCTTATGAGAGGATCCATGTGCTGGGGGAACAAGAGAGAGTCGCAGAGTAGATTAACAGACATAAAATTGGCTCCGACTTTAACCCTTAAACAGCCAGAGGAAGCAAAACAGATCTTGCTGGAATATGAATCCTTGTTCAGTAATATTTGTTACGGTAAAATCTGGGTGCAAGGCTGCTCTGCCACCCAGCTCATCGGACTAAGTCCGTGGGTCCCTGCGGAGGAAAATGAGCTCAGCCAGAGACAGGAGCAAACTGCAGAAGGTCCAAGTTTATTGCGCAACAGGTTCAAGGCGAGATTGAACAGCGAGAAAGGGGTGGCATGAACTTTTGAAATTTCCCTCCATGTCCCAGAATACAGTGCAAAATACATCCCAGTTACATCATGAATACATTAAGAAGAGGTTGGGTTACACAGATTACATCATGAATACATTAAGAAGAGGTTGGGTTACACAGATTACATCATGAATACATTAAGAAGAGGTTGGGTCACACAGGATTAACATATGGAGGAGGGAGGGGGGAATATGCAGAGCTGGAGATATGCGCAGATAAGCACATCCTGAGAAGACAATGGTCCATGTATGCATGGTCTGCCACCTGGCCTTGCCCGAGGAAAGGCTTGGCAGAGTGATTTGACAGGATTAGGGTCTTGACACCTTGCTTGAGGGATTATGGAGGACAGGGGAGGTGTCATGGAGTCCTAGAGAAATTGAGCAAATTGACATGTTGATTTTCTATGAATTTTATAGATTTTAGTCCCTTTTGACATTGACAATTGGAAATAAATGGATATATTGTAGCGAAGGAGGAGGTGAAGAAGACATGCCCCCCCCCTCCGTATCATATTCCAGGAGTGGCCAAAGGTGTGGAACATCGGATCGACACAGGGGAAGCCAAACCCATTGTTGTGAACCCCTACCGCGTAACAGGAGGACGCTTCAAACACCGGAAACGGGGCCGTCTTATGCCAGCCAGGACCAGAAGGAGACCTACAACCAATCACCTACATCAGCAAGAAGTTACTGCCTAGGGAAAAGCACCTCTCGACGGTTGAGAAAGAATCATTGGACATTGTGGCGGATGCCTTATCACGAAAACCAGAGAGTGAAGGATGAACAAAGACAATCAACCATTTGCTTGTTTATGTATGTATGTATGTATGTATGTATGTATGTATGTATGTAGATAAAAAACAAAACCACATACAAAACTGTTTGATCAGGAGTGTAACTTTAAGAAGTTAACCCTCCTGAATTGAAACTTCTTAAGGGGGGAGGTATGTGACTTTACCATATATGAGAGAGTGCTGGAGGGGAAATAGTTAAATAGGTTGCACAGACAGGACCCAGGGGGGTGGAGTCAGTGGGTCTATAAAACTGGTTCTGGGAGGAGTTCTGGCAGTTAGTTCGTTGGGAGTTGTGGGTGGGTAGTTGGTTGGTTTGAGTGGGTTGGCTGGTTGGGAAAGACAGTTGGTAATAGAGAGACAGTTAGGGCAGTTGGTCCTTGAGTGTGGGGAGGTAGCAGAGATAGAGAGAGGAACATAAGACTAAGAAAGTAAAGAGGAACACTGTTTGGAATGCTGTAATAGTTTTGTTTTAAGTCTGAAATAAAAGACACTCTTCTTTATGAACTGAAAAGCTGACTGAGACTGAAGTGATTTTACCAGGGAGGACCTGGTTGGTGGCAGCGGATTAGTGGTGTACAGGTCAATAGTCCGTGAGACGACCGGGGGCTCCGTACGAACGCCACAGTCACTCCTGGCACCGTTCCCGGCTCTGTGCATCAGCGCAGTCAGAATAGTTGCAACCTGGTTGGATGCGCCATCCCGTCTCTTACTCGGGACTGACAAGGCCATCTTTTACTGAGAAGGGGAGAAGGCTTTGTTTATTTCAGCTACTTTGTGTTATACAGCAAAAGCTAATGCATTTTAGGTTTGCATCCTCAAAGAAAGAAATACAGCTCAAGCGGATGTATTTTAGTTACTGAATCTTCAAAGAAAGAATTTGGGAAGTCTTGGGGCCTAGTTGGGCCTAGTTGGTGACTACACAGTTGGTGACTACACAGGCCTAGGTGGGGTAACCTGTCCCTTCAATATCAACAAAGGTAAGTTTGATCAAGAGTTAGACAAGGTGCCGGACACAGTTTGAATGAGTTTTCTGTTTGTGGCTTCTGTAGTAGATCCTGTACATAGCTCTCTCAATTTAGAATGTAGAATGGTTTGGTAGCGTTTTGTGTGCTGCTTATGTGCTGCTTACTTTATACTGGTCTACTACGAGAATTGGCAGCATAGGTTCATTTCATCAGTAAATGAATCTACCTTTGGCTTTCTAAGGCTGCCAAAAGGTGTTCCTTCCCTCAAGAAGGCAGAAACCACCTCAGAGATGAAAAGTTACAGTACCCGTCTCTGGGGAGTAGACGCCAGTGTCGCCAACTATTTCTCTGTTTAAGACAAGGGAGAGTTGACATATCAGAACAAGGCTGGTGCAAAGGAGGCTGACCCTGGGGTCGGAGGAAGGCTGCATCTGCTTCTAGAGACAGAAAACACAAAACACACAATTGCTAGGCTGAGTTTTCTGTATTCATCAGTCAGAAGGCAAGGCATTCTCTTTCTTTCCAGCAGGACAATGCGCACCTATTTCACCCACAGAGAACAAAGTGAGGAGCTACACATTGTTGTTGTTTAGTCGTTTAGTCGTGTCCGACTCTTCGTGACCCCCTGGACCAGAGCACGCCAGGCACTGCTGTCTTCCACTGCCTCCCGCAGTTTGGTCAAACTCATGCTGGTAGCTTCGAGAACACTGTCCAGCCATCTCATCCTCTGTCGTCCCCTTCTCCTTGTGCCCTCCATCTTTCCCAACATCAGGGTCTTTTCCAGGGAGTCTTCTCTTCTCATGAGGTGGCCAAAGTCTTGGAGCCTCAGCTTCAGGATCTGTCCTTCCAGTGAGCACTCAGAGCTGATTTCCTTCAGAATGGATACGTTTGATCTTCTTGCAGTCCATGGGACTCTCAAGAGTCTCCTCCAGGAGCTACACATACTCAAGTTCAAATCATTTTACTTTATAGATTAATCAACTCTTTCATTTGATGGGGAACAGGGTCATGATATGCAAAGGTACCCCATTGTTAGTGTGCTGCTTACCTTAGAAATGTAGCTGTGATCCAATGGCCAGCATGGAGAGTCAAAGAGATCAGAAGGGGGATGATAACTCACCTGGTTTATCAGTTTCTCTCTCTCTCTCTGAGCTGATGATTCTGCCTTATTCAAAGTGATGACTGTGGAACAACTCCAGGGTAGAAAACTGGTGTTCCTCAGTTATTTATAGCCTGATAGGTGGGCAATGGCATGTGGTGGGAGACACTTGGCAGGACAAGGGAAGGCTAACGGTTCAACCCAAACATACACCTAGATCTTTTGCATCTGAACATGAAAGAACTCAGAGATGTATTTCATCTGAAAGCTGTCGTGGATTGTCAAATCCATGCTTTGAAATGAGCAAAGAGGCAGAGAGCCATCCCAGATGAGGAGAAAGGAAGAAGGTGGAATGAGTCCTGTTGGTTCTGCCCACCCATTTTGAAAAATGTGGTCATTGCTGCTTCTCTCCCCTGCTCCTCTTATTTTGAATAATTTGCTCCAGCTAATGAAGCCCCCCCACCCCTTTCCCTCACCCTGAGTGAGTGGTCCGTCTTCAGAGTGAGGCAATCTGGATGAGATGGCCCAGGAGAGTTTATGTTCCACTAGATATCGTTAGGAGTTGGAAAACATTTGGATTAAGGAAAGAGGGAGAGCAGAGGAGGAACGGCGGCCCTGGCTGGTCTCTTGTCCTTCCTGTCTCCCTCACTGTGAGAAAAGGACAGGGGGTCCTCTCCCCTAACATGAAGGCTGAACATTCCTCCCTCTTCCAACCTTCTAGGGCAGCTAGACATTCTCCTTTTAACCTTATTTAAAGTTTAGTGGCACCTTCCTTCATGCTATCCTCCTTCCTTGCTATCCTCTTCTGCCACAAATGCAGAAGTGCATAAGACTGGTGCAAACTTTCCCACATGAAGTCACCATCAGCTAATGTTCTTGCAACACAGTTGGCATCATCAAGAGGAATCCATTCTCCATCAACAGAGAAGACAGGACATGAAACATCACATTCCTTTGCCTAATCAGAATACAGATTGAAATCCTGCCCACCAGTTGATGCATTTTGTGGGCTGTTACGAGCACATCCTGATATACTCAGGAGGAGTTTAGTTTCAGAAGAACTTCCCCCGTCTTCTGCAGCAGAGGTACAGAGTGTTCACACCCCCAACAGTGCACTTCAAAGGCCACATCTTGCTTTTCAAGGTATATGTTATTCATATTTAGCAGATGCAGCGCTGGGGTGCAAATATCCTCCCAGGGCCCCCAAATTACCATGGATAGTGTTGGGGTGCTCGTAGCTGTGCA
The DNA here is from genome assembly GCF_964188305.1 of Podarcis bocagei. Classification (NCBI taxonomy): domain Eukaryota; kingdom Metazoa; phylum Chordata; class Lepidosauria; order Squamata; family Lacertidae; genus Podarcis; species Podarcis bocagei. The sequence continues at coordinate 5,943,506 of NC_138135.1, forward strand.
CTGCCAGCCATCAGGGGGGCACAACTCTCCTCCATGCTGCTGAGGGAGAACAATCCCTGCAGAGGCTTGAGAGTGAAGTTGCGCCCCTCCATCTTAAACCTCTTGTTCTGGGAAAGGACCCCACTCACCTTCCTCAGCGTGAGGCAAAGGGACCAGAGACAAGCCACTGCTGCCCTTCCCTCTCTGCTCTCCCTCTTCCTACTTCAATTTTTTTGTAGCTCCTAAGTTATCTCAGAGATAATTTTCTAAGAGAATGTCTGGCCACCATGGAGACGTGGTGGTGGTGGTGGAACAGACCTTCTCTTGGGCCATTCCAGAATGCCTCACTCTGAAGAAGGACACCCTTTACATTCCTCAGAGTGAGGCAGAGACGGAAGCAATTCATTCAAAGTGTTAGGATCGTCCTACTCGTGTGTAGGACCCTGGCGGAGACACATGCCCGACTGGCAAGTTCTCTCCCTCCTGGTCTGTCGTTTGGGTGCTTCAAAAGCTTTCTTCAGCCCAAACATCACAGCAACTGATACCAAGAAGCACCAGTACACTTACAATCCTGCAGAGTATTTGCAGTTTGCGTAACAGAACTCAGTAGCACAGCATTTTGGCTAATCTACTTTATTTACATATAATACACTCGGAGCATTCTGCCTTAGCTCCTTCCTCTTTCTCATCAGACAGCAAAGAGAGAAAGAAAAAAGGACAATAGTCCCACTTCACGGAACACAGGAACACAAAACATCCTCTCTCTGTCACTTCCCACACTGAGGAATGAAAACATACACCGTCATGTGGTAGACAACAATCCCATGACTGCAAACACAGAGCAGGAATCCTAACACAAAAGTAGGAAGAGCATCAGAAAGGAGCAGCAATCACCCCATTTGGCTAATGGGAAAAGGGCACATGGGATGAGACACCACAATTCTCTCCTCCTTAGCTCCTTAGCACCAGTGTGGTTAAGAGCGGTAGTCTCGTAATCTGGTGAATCGGGTTCGCGTCTCCGCTCCTCCACATGCAGCTGCTGGGTGACCTTGGGCCAGTCACACTTCTCTGAAGTCTCTCAGCCCCACTCACCTCACAGAGTGTTTGTTGTGGGGGAGGAAGGGAAAGGAGAATGTTAGCCGCTTTGAGACTCCTTTGGGTTGTGATAAAGCGGGATATCAAATCCAAACTCTTCTCTTCTTCTCCTTCTCTCATTCTTCCGTTACTTTAAATGTTTTGAAGTTTGTAAAATTGTATGAAAAGTAGCAGGAGAGGAACAGCCTTCACCTCATCTTGTCCAATGCCTGGGCTGATGCAGCAGGACTCTTCCCATGTTCCTGCATTGTCCTCCTCTAGGGTGATTCTCCTAGCTAATTTCCACTTCATAGCAGTTGGATATTGGGCCGTCAATGGCAGCTCTCAGATGAAATAGATCTCTGTGTACTTTTGTGCTCAGATGTAAAAGATCTCAGTGTGAGTTTGGCTTCTCTTGTGCTGCCAAGTGTCTACCACCACATTCTCTCACCCACCTTTTAGGCTATAAATGCCCCATAACCACCCATTTTCTAGCCTGAAGTCTTTCAACACCCATTTGCTGGAATAAGGAACAAGAATCAACTCAGAGAGAGACAAACTGATAAACCAGGTGAGTTATCTTCCCCCTTTTGATCTCTTTGACTCTCCATCAGGGCAAGTGAAGCATGTGGAGACACTTGCCTCATGTGGGGCTCTGGTGGCATCAAAGACTTCTTTGGATGGTGTCAGGAATGAGCCAGCTCCCAGTGAAGGTTTGCAGCCAACTGCAGAAAGCAGCCAGGAACAGAGAGGCTTAGATGTTAGCCAGGCAGGAGAGAGCCAGCAGCTGCAGACTTTGGCTCTTCCTGAACTTGATGGCTGAAAGCAGGCTAGAACACAGGCAAAGCTCGCAGGAAGCACAAACAGGTGCAAACAGACTAAGAGATAGCCTCTCAGAACAGGAAGAGGTTGGAGCTGATCCACTAAGTCTGAAGAGTTGGCAAATGGGAGGGCTGCAAGATAGGAAGCAAAAGACAAGGCACAAGGGTTGTAAATTCAATATCTTCTGTTGACACCGGAAGGAGTCTTCAGAAGGGTCATCTTGATGCCAGAGGCTTTGTTAGAGCCGTCCGGAGCTATCTCTTTGTATTTGCAACAAATCTTTTTTAATTATCTACGCTTACTGTGCTATCAAGCTGGGAACTTGGACTCCTGACAGATGGTATTTTAAAAAGCAGCAGTGATGCACCACCTTCTTTTAGCCAAGATTGGAAAGCTGTTTTCTTTCAGCTTTTCTTCTTTCTCTCGCCAAGGACAGATGCAGCCCATATCCTCCAGCTGGCCCAGCCTCTTCATCACCAGCCTTGTTCTGTTCTGTGAGCTCTCGGTGGGCTCCGAGGAGAACCCATCAGGTGGTAATGTATCTTTGCATCTCACGAGTGGTAGATGTGATCTGTATGCATCTCATTCTCCAGACTTCACTACTGCACATAGCTGTCAACTTTTCCCTTTTCTTGCGAGGAATCCTATTCGGAATAAGGGAATTTCCCTTTAAAAAAGGGAAACGTTGACAGCTATGCTACTGCAATGTGCTTCCTAACCCGCTTGCAGCCATCAGCTTAAATAGCACTTGTATGTTGTACTGGCCGTACCGGCTTCCAGTACTTGTGCTGGCCGAGATTAACATTTTGGTTTTGACCTTTGAGGCCCCTGAATGAGTCAGTCCAATGCTATATCTATTGAACTTCTCATGCTTTTACCATCTTGCCTGCACACCAATTTCCCAATTAGAAGCTGTCTTGGTGTGTCCACCACCTTGACCTGTCCGGTGAGTGACCATATGAGAAAAGGCCATTTCTGTGGCGGCTCTGCATTTTTGAAGCTCCCGGTACAGCTGCAGCAGACAGCCATGCCTTTCAGAAGGCTTCAGAGAGGCACTTGTTTCAAATAGCCTTCCCCGAGTCATTTTTGCCCCACTTTTTGGAATAGCTTTCTTTATTGTTCATTTGTTTGCCCTGGCCAGGAAAACGGCATATACCGTATTTTTCTGTGTATAAAACGCCCCTGGATATAAGATGCCCCCTATTTTGGGGGACTCAAAATTAAGAAAATGGGGGGAGATTGCCAAGAGTTGTTAAGCTTTTTTGGGGGCGGATTGCCGAAAGTCGCTCACTCGATGCACTGACACTTACAATCGCACGCATTGCCAAAGCCACCAACAGACTGTCCAATCTCTGACGACAGACTCCAATCAAATGCCCAATTGCCGCAAAGGCAGACAATCGCCAACAGCACTTGCCACAATCAACAATCACCCACCCTATCGTCACTGATAATCTCCTCCTCGGGGCTGCAACCAATCACCCGTCACACCTCAGCACTACCCATGTATAGGTAAAGGTAAAGGGACCCCTGACCATTGGGTCCAGTTGTGGCTGACTCTGGGGTTGCGGCGCTCATCTTGCTTTACTGGCCGAGGGAGCTGGTGTACAGCTTCCAGGTCATGGGGCCAGCATGACTAAGCCGCTTCTGGTGAACCAGAGCAGTGCACGGAAATGCCGTTTACCTTCCCGCCAGAGCGGTACCTATTGATCTACTTGCACTTTGACGTGCTATCGAACTGCTAGGTTGGCAGGAACCCATGCATAAGACGAGACCGTATTTTCCGCTCTATAGGACGCACTTTTTCCCTCCTAAAAAGCAAGGGAAAATGTGTGTGCGTCCTATGGAGCGAATGCAGGGGGGAGGCAGGCAGGAAAAGCTCCCAAGAGCCACACACAAGCTCCGTTCGCTCTTGCGGACTTTTCCCCAGGAGGGAGAAGGGACTGACTGGCCGCATCAGTCCCTTCTCCCACCTCCTAGAAGAGCCAGCAGAAGCCGCGCAGCCCCTTTAAAGAGTGCATGGCTTCTGTGTGAGGGGCAGGGGAATTCCCCCACCTCCCGCAAAAGCAGGAAGAAGGTCTGGGAGAAGCACACAGACTGCCTGCAGCCTGTCCGCTGCTCCCCGAGCTGGGGGGGGGGGTCATATTTTTTCCCTTGATATCCCCCTCTGAAAACTAGGTGCGCCCTATGGAGCAAAAGATACGGTAATTTTTTAGTAAAAAAAAAACACCTAGTCTTATACATGGAATAATACGGTGATTTTTAAAACAACAACAACAACAAGAACAACAAAAATAAAGTGAGTGATATGGGTTGTGACTCTTCCCCACATTCTTTCAACAGGAGGTGGGGGCGGTGATCGCCCTGAGCAGATTTTATTATGCTCATTTCATGTGCAGCTATTGTCATGTTGAATGCTAATGCCCTCCCTTTCTTTTACCTCCAGGTTGTCCCCTGGACTGGCAGGGATGGGGTGATGGCTGCTATAAAGTCTTTGATGACCCACCACTTTCATGGGACGAGGCAGAAGTGAGAAGGGCATCTGGGTGCTTTTTTTGGGGTGGGGGATGAACCTAGAATAAATTTTTTTTGGGGGGGGGGAATGAACCTAGAATAAATTTGGTGCGATTAGCACGTTGAGGAGACCCTCCTTATTTCACTTGTCCTGAAATAACACACAAACCAAAACACAGCTATCTTTTGAAAGTTGCAAAGTGGCTCTCCCAGAAAATAATATGGGGCAAGCGTGCATATTTGGGGGGAAATGGGTATAATGCAGATATTGCTGGCAATAACATCGAAAGGTGCAGTGTGAAGATGAAGAAACAAAGATATAAATGGGCAGGTTATCCCATCTATCTTCTGCAGCGGCCAAACAAAACCTGCATTTCCAGGCTGTCGGACGTTGGACCTTGATTTCAATGTATTGAAATCAATATTCAAGCCAATATTCAACCCAAGCCTGACTTTCAGGACATTTCTAAGGCACACCTAGTTGCATTAAACTCATATTTTTGTTACCTCTCAGGAAGCCTGCCATAAATATGATCCCAATAACCACCTCGCATCTCTGCGTGATGCAGAAGACCTGCGCTTGTTAGCTCTCCACCTTTCAGCTTCACAAGTGCAACATGTTTGGATCGGACTATCTGACCAAGATAAGGTGAGCATCCAAGTCTTTCTTCTCCTTCTCTCCTTGCCCTGTCAGAGCTAATAGTGAATGAATTCTGTGGGAAGGGTATTCAATGAAGCTTCCACAGCTGATGCCCTTGAGATGTTCTGGGCTACACCTGCCCTAACCACCTTTTAAAACCAACATGTGAAAACATGTGTTGCTCCCGGGAGGGAGAAAGGAAGTCAAATGACACTGAGATTGATTCAGAGAAAGAGTTTATTCTGCTCTCCGGATAGCATAAGGCACTTGCGTGATCAGTTCACAGCAAGTCCAAAGGAAAAGAAATTTCATGCGGTATATATATCCTCCAGGGACCCTCTCCCCCCTTCCCCAGAAATCCAGCCACGTCAGCTTATACACCCAGGTTGACATCACAGATGTTCCTGCTCCGGTACTCTTAACCATAAAAGGGTGTTCCTCTTCCTGTACTCTTGATCATATAAGGGTATTCCTGTTCCGGCACTCTTATCTTGGGATAAGAAGGTCACCAGCTCTCCTGGCGCCATTCCCGGACTAGGTCTGTGTGTCAGCGTGTGGTCAGGATGTAAGATAAGACCCAGACGTGCCATCCCTGCTCCACTGGAACAGCCAAGGCCATCCATTGCCGTCACAGACTGATAAAGGAGAGCACTTTGTTTATACAGCTGGCTTACTGTTATGCATTTGCTCAACAGCTCAAGTTAATGCATTTTAGAAATGCTCCCTTGGAGAAGGAAAAATGCGGATTTTGGGGCCTGTTCCAGACTGACTACACAGTCAGGTTTTTAGATTTGGGAAGCCCATTCCTTCAAAACTAATGGGTGTGGGAATGTAACCACTGGAAGCAGTCAAGTACAACATTCCTTGTTTTCCTAGAGTGGACATGCAAGGGAATGTTTGGTCCAGCCTGTCGAAACTTCCTGTTCCTCCTGGCCTGGAGCATCCTTCCTTTTGCATGTGACTAGTGGGTAGGCGTGACCTTTTCAGACCTGGTAAAAGGCCAGAGCATGCCTCCTCTCTCTCTCTTTCCCATCTTCCTTTCATCCTGCAAACTTCCTGGACTGAACTGCTGGCTGCCCCAGGTCATCTCCCTTACAGGCTAATCCCGTTAGTATAAATTTGTAACTTTAAGCCTTAAGCCTGCCTTCAGGGATCACACTATGCTCTGCCTGATCGTGAGCAAACTTTCTTTTTGTTGCTTATGAATAAGACTGTGGTGCCTTTATTCTTTTAGGAGGGATTCAAGGAGTCTTAACAGGAAAATATTACCCTAATTAAAACACATTTCAGTCTGGACAAGCCAGATTGAATTGCGTATTGTCTTAAGAAACTCACACGAGTTTGCAACTAGTTTTCTGCTGTGTAAAGGGGAATGTACTCTGCTAAGTAAAGGAACTTGCTAGCACAAGTCATGAAGGATATTAATAATAAATATATCCTCTTCTGCCACCCTGAACATTCCCACAATGGGAAGATCAGCCACTCTTTCTCATTTTAGTTTCACACAGTTTTTAAGAACTCAAATATTTCCGGGGGGGGGGGAGCAGAATTGTGCTTGTCTTCCCCACCCCAACTCTCCTTGCTCCCTCCTCCACACCCCAAAGGGTCATTGTGGGCTCCTGGTTGATGTCCTGCTAGTCAAGGAAGATTTTCTATGGTTCATTTGGGTGGAATGATCACGTAGCGTGTTGTGTGTACTGGTGGGTCTGTTTGTGACCTGTTCTTTCTGCATCCCTACAGGATGGAAAATGGGAGTGGTCAGATGGATCTGAAGCCTCCTTCATGCCTTGGGGTGAGGGGGAACCTGACGATTCTGGCGTCAAGTTTTGTGTCTTCTTGTCTCACCAAGATGGTAAGGAGTCAGCTTTCAGGACCTGGTCTTTGTGTTGGGGGAGTTAGGTGGCTATCAAATGCTTTGCTAGTGATACCTGCTAGCCAAATGTGTTTACACAGCAATCAATCAGTCAATCAATCAATCAATCAATCAATCAATCAATAACCCATCCATCTGGCTGGGTTTCCCCAGCCACTCTGGGCAGCTCCCAACAGAATATTAAAAATACAATAAAACATCAGACATTAAAAACTTCCCTAAACAGGGCTGCCTTCAGATGTCTTCTAAAAGTCAGATCATTGTTTATTTCATTAACATCTGATGGCAGGGTGTTCCACAGGGCAGGTGCCACCACCGAGAAGGCCTTCTGCCTGGTTCCATGTAACTTCACTTTTAGCAGTGAGGGAACCACCAGAAGGCCCTCGGAGATGGACCTCAGTGTCCAGGCTGGATGATGGACGTGGAGACGCTCTTTCAGGTCTACAGGGCTGAGGCTCTTTAAGGCTTTAAAGGTCAGCACTTTGAAATGTGCCTGGAAATGTACTGGGAGCCAATCTGGGTATTTCAGGACTGACCTTATATGGTCTTGGTGGCTGCTCCCAGTCTCCAGTCTGGCTGCTGCATTCTGGATTAGTTGTAGTTTCACATAGAGCACATTGCAGTAGTCCACATGGGTGCCACTACCAAGAAGGCCCTCTGCCTGGTTCCCTGTAACCTCACTTCTCACAGGGAGGGAACCGCCAGAAGGCCCTTGGAGCTGTATGGGCAGAATGATGGGGGTGGAGAAGCTCCTTCAGATATGTGAGCGTAACAACTGGGCATGCAGTCTTGAGATCTACATTTGACTCTGATGCCTTAACACCTCTTGCAAGCGAATTTAATAGTTTGCACAGCGGTACGTTAGAGAATGGGGGACGTGGGTGGCGCTGTGGTCTAAACCACAGAACCTAGGGCTTGCCGATCAGAAGGTCGGTGGTTCGAATCCCCGCAATGGGGTGAGCTCCCGTTGCTCAGTCCCAGCTCCTGCCAACCTAGCAGTTTGAAAGCGCGTCAAAGTGCAAGTAGATCAATAGGTACCGCTCCAGGGGAAGGTAAACAGCGTTTCCATGCGCTGCTCTGGTTCGCAAGAAGTGGCTTAGTCATGCTGGCCACATGACCCGGAAGCTGCACGCCGGCTCCCTCGACCAGTAAAGCAAGATGAGCGCCACAACCCCAGAGTCGTTCACGACTGGACCTAATGGTCAGGGGTCCCTTTACCTTTATGGCAGAGAATAGGCTGTGAGTGTTAGTTTATGCATGCAGAGAGAAAGGACAAGAAAGGGTTAATCTAGGTGTGCTTCCGCCGCACCTGCAGCTGGCTGGGTGTGAGTCAGCAAACATGAGAGTGAGTCAGACTGAGTCAGCACAATATAAAGTATAAATACCTGTTGTTTGCAGCAAGTTTGCCTCAGGCTCTTGCCTTTTGGCTAGAACCTAAACTGTTTTGAAACACTGTAAGGAGGACGCAGGTGGTGCTGTGGGTTAAACCACAGAGCCTAGGACTTGCCGCTCAGAAGGTCGGCAGTTCGAATCCCCGTGACGGGGTGAGCTCCTGTTGCTTGGTCCCTGCTCCTGCCAACCTAGAAGTACGAAAGCAAGTAGATAAATAGGTACCACTCTGGCGGGAAGGTAAATGGTGTTTCCGTGCGCTGCTCTGGTTCCCCAGAAGTGGCTTAGTCATGCTGGCCACATGACCCGGAAGCTGTACGCCGGCTCCCTTGGCCAATAAAGTGAGATGAGCGTCGCAACCCCAGAGTCGGTCACGACTGGACCTAATGGTCAGGGGTCCCTTTACCTTTACCTAAGGAGGACGTGCTGCTCAAAATACCTTGCTGTGATCCGAGTGTTTTGCCAAAAAGAACTGAACTGCCACCTGTTTGTTTTCCTTGGGCTGGATGTGCTCAGGACAAGTGTTGACTCTGACTAAGCTTCTCTCTCTTTCTCTTTCCAGGTTTTCAGAAATTTAGAACTGACCGTTGCCCATACGTTGTGTCCTACGTTTGTGAGCATAAGCCAGAGTGTTGAGGTCCGTGACCTCATCCCTGCCCCTGGATGACTCCATCAAACCCAAGAGGCTTCCATCCCACTTAGTTGCTGAGGTCCCCCAGCCCTGCCTTTCCAGCTGTACCTATTTAGTGCCCCACTAGATCATGGTCCACTTACTGCTCTCACAATGGCCAACTAGATGTTCCCATGGGAATCCTGGAAGTAGGACTGAGTGCAAGAGCACCTTCCCCTGTGAGCCAAGGATGAACGATCTCTGTAGACCTTCAGATGGAACAAAGCTGTGTCATCCCAGACCATTGCCCTGCTGGTGGCATTTGTGCCCTTTGGGGTTCCTTATAAGTCAGCAGGGGACGCGGGTGCTGCTGTGGGTTAAACCACACAGCCTAGGCTTGCTGTTGAAATGGAACACTCAGGATGAAATGGTGAAATCAGCTATGATTAAATGGGCACAAGATGTTGGACATAACATAATGATGGCTGACTGGGAACGGTAATGGACCACAGGTATGAAATTTACGACATGTAATGCCCTAAGAGAAAATTTAATGAAAATGATTTATAGGTGGTACATGACACCAGTTAAGCTTGAAAAAATCTATCATTTGTCCGATAATAAATGTTGGAAATGTAATGAGACTGAAGGTACATTCACCTTTGGTGGACGTGCCCAAGGATTAAGACATTCTGGGAGATGATTTATAATGAAATGAAAAAGGTATTTAAATATACCTTCCTTAAGAAACCAGAGGCCTTTCTCCTGGGCATGGTCGGCCAATTTACCCACCCGGGAAGAATGGCAGATGAAGTTGATGGACTACATGGAATTGGCAGAAATGACTGGCAGAATCCGAGACCAGGGAGAAGAGTCGGTGGAAGAAGACTGGAAAAAGTTTAAAGACTATTTACAGAAATACTGTAAAATTAATGAATGTTAGAAAAACGTTGGAATGAAGTTATATGGCTTTAGTAGAAATGTTACAAGGAATTAAGTATAAATAGATTAATAGAGTATTAAAGGGAAAAATAAGGTTAGAATGTGTTAAGACAATTATAGGATAGAAAACAGAGGAAGATGGAAAGGAATTGCTGAAACAATTTATAGAAGTGGAATACAAAAAGGGAGGTGTGAGGAGGTCGTGGAAATAAGGGAAAGAAAGATAAGATGTTGAAATTGGACTGTGTTTTAAATGGTTCTTGTTTTGTTTTGTTAGTTGTATGTTAGTGTTTTGTAGTGTTGTTTTTTTTGTATTGTATTGTACGTTTTTTCTTTTTTGGTTTTTTGTAGTGTTGTGTTTAATTTGTTGGAAAACTAATAAATATTATTTAAAAATAAATAAATAAACCACACAGCCTAGGGCTTGCCGATCAGAAGGTTGGCGGTTTGAATCCCTGCGACGGGGTGAGCTCCCGTTCCTCGGTCCCAGCTCCTGCCAACCTAGCAGTTCGAAAGCACGTCAAAGTGCAAGTAGATCAATAGGTACCGCTCCGGCAGGAAGGTAAACGGCATTTCCGTGCGCTGCTCTGGTTCACCAGAAGCGGCTTAGTCATGCTGGCCACATGACCCGGAAGCTGTACGCCGGCTCCCTCGGCCAAGAAAGCAAAATGAGCGCCGCAACCTCAGAGTCGGCCACGACTGGACCTAACGGTCAGGGGTCCCTTTACCTTTACCTTTTATAAGTCAGCAGAGTTACCCAGCAAATCTTCAAGAAGCTTCGTCCTCAGTTCAGCTCATCTGTTGGGGATCTCCCATGTGGGAATAAACAGCTCACCTATTTCTGTTCTGCTTAAAGAATTTGTTGAACTTGCAATATTACAAATTATATTACTGGTCCAATAAAGAAACATATAAACTATATAAAAAAATCATTCTGTCTCACTGCTCTTCAGCCCTCTGGCCAGAGCAACGGCCTTCATGGCACATGCCACAGGCTTGCACACCCTCTCCTGCAGCCAATGGGAAGCCGGCCAGCGTCATGGAAGATGGTCTGCACTCTGCTCCATGCTGGTCTAGCGCGGCACACAGGAGCTGACTGGGTGGGAGGCGGGAGTCCCCAAGTGGGGGGCAGGGGCCCATGGGCCGGTTAAACGACCCCCATGGGCCGCTTGTGGGGAGGGGTATTACTCAGAAGGGTGGTGGGAATGGGTGAAATCAGTATTGGATCCCCTATCAACCAGCCAGATGTCAGGCTACCTGGTATCTTCACTGTATGTAACAAGCTGAGATTAGAAGCACCTCTTGTAAGGGAGAGGTCTTACCTGTAACCCCAGCTCCTTACAGTACCTGTACAAAAGACACCTGTCTACAGAAGCAATCAATCCAGCAGATTCCAAAGTAGGCACCATGACCAAGACCAAAGAGCTGTCCAAGGATGTCAGGGACAAGACTGTAGACCTGCACAAGGCTGGACTGGGAGGCAACAAAGGAGTGGCTCAGGAAGAAGCCCATTAAGGTCCTGGAGTGGCCTAGCCAGTCTCCAGACCTTAATTCCATCAAAAATCTGTGGAAGGAGCTGAAGGTTCAAGTAGCTACACATCAGCCTTGAAATCTTACTGACTTGGAGAGGATCTGCAAAGAGGAGTGGAACAAACTACCTCCTGAGATGTGTGCAAGGCCACCTATAAGAAACGTCTGACCTCTGCAATTGCCAAGAAGGGTTTTGCCACCAAGTACTAAGTCATCTTTTGCAAAGGGATCAAATACTGATTTCACTCATTATAATGCACATCAACCTCTGACTTTTGTCTTCTGGGTTTCTGGGTGTTTTCCTGTTGTTATTCTGTCTCTCGCAGCTACAACAAACCTACCATTACAATTATGGACTGGTCATTTCTTTGTCAGAGGGCAAACGGGCAAATTTAGCAGGGGATCAAACACTCCCCCCCCCCCTCAGTGTACATCACCGGGGGGGGGGGCGGTGTTCCACAGAAATCCTGTTTGCCAGGAAACCTGATAATGGTCAAACATTGCTCTACCTGGGCAGCCTGGCCATTCTTTTGTGAATGTAAATGCTTTAATTCCCGAGTCAAGGTCACAGGCTCATCTTATTCACATGCACACATAAGCCCTTAAGACAGCTAAGCAAAAGACAATGGAGGGACTTTCCCGTTAACCCCCTCCTTGCAGAGAAATACTTGAGGTCAGTTTGGGAGAGTCAAAATGGTTTCAGGATTGCTCTCTTGGGCTCCATGATCACTGCAGATGGTGACAGCAGTCACAAAATTAAAAGACGCCTGCTTCTTGGGAGGAAAGCAATGACAAACCTAGACAGTATCTTAAAAAGCAGAGACACCACCTTGCCAACAAAGGTCTGTATAGTTAAAGCTATGGTTTTCCCAGTAGTGATGTATGGAAGTAAGAGCTGGACCATAAAGAAGGGTGATCGCCGAAGAATGGATGCTTTTGAATTCTGGTGTTGGAGGAGACTCTTGAGAGTCCCATGGACTGCAAGAAGATCAAACCTCTCCGAAGGAAATCAGCCCCGAGTGCTCACTGGAAGGACAGATCCTGAAGCTGAGGCTCAAATACTTTGGCCACCTCATGAGAAGAGAAGACTCCTGGAAAAGACCCTGATGTTGGGAAAGATGGAGGGCACAAGGAGAAGGGGATGACAGAGGATGAGATGGTTGGACAGTGTTCTCGAAGCTACCAGCATAAGTTTGACCAAACTGTGGGAGGCAGTGGAAGACAGGAGTGCCTGGCGTGCTCTGGTCCAGGGGGTCATAAAGAGTCGGAAATGACTAAATGACTAAACAACAACAACAACTATTTCATACATGTGGTTTATATACTTATGTATGTGTTTGCTATGACCTTAGAATTTCTATAACAGGTGGCTTAAATGAAAACAGGAGAAAGAGCCACAGGTGTATTTGGAAGAGAATTTATTGGCCACAGGAGAGAAATTCTGTCCTGCTGAGCAATGGGAGTTTTAATCCCAAACCTCTGGTGGGCACCAGGTTGGGGAAGCATGGGCTTGGGCTTCAGAGCACAATAGATGGAAAGACTTGGATTCTCGCAGGTAGAAGATGCATCTTGGTCAGTCTCCCAGGTGCTACTGAGCACATCAGAGTCTTTTTTCAGCCTCAGAGAGTGTATTTGCACAGGTAGGGGTGAGCTACGGTGCATGTTTCGTCATTCCACTTCATGTATTCTGGAAGACAATGTGGGAGGATGTCAGCCACTTCAGTGTCCAACTTTGTCGGGGCGGCAGGAAATATTGGAAACATGTGGCAGGGACTTACAGGGGCCTACTAGCAGCAACCCAGTGCTCTGAAACCATGCACCGTTCTCCAGCTGTGATGCCATGGGTACTCCCCACCCAAAGGGACTCCAGGGCAGATAGTTAACTCTCTATTGTTGAAGCTGACACAGTAGTTTCTGTGATGGCCTGGGATTCGGGCTCAGATTCGGAACCAGAGGAGTCTCAGTCTGTACCGGATCCTCTGCCTCAGGCATCATCTGAACCAAGTCTGGGGCCTGATTCTGAAGAGCCCCAGTCTGCACAGGTTCCCCTGCAACAAGGACCAGCTGGGCCGAGTCAGGGGCCTGAGCCTGCCCTGGCTCCAGATGAAGGGATAACCGTGTTGCCTCCAGCTGGGCATCACGTACAGCTGCTCCACTACCAGTTGGGTCAGGAGAGGCTGAGGTGGCCTCTGGGTCTAGTAACCCACCAACATCTCCCGAGCTGCAGAGACTGAGGTCTGAGAGAAGGAGAGACCTGAATACTTGCAGGAGTAGTGCTCGCCTTTGGGCGAGACAGGGAGGTGAGTCACCAAGGGATCAGGATGGCCGTTACTCCGACAGAGATAAAAGGCTGTCGGACCCCGCCCCAGGTTGCGGGAGCAACATTGCTGCTTGCTGGAACCTGCCTGAGACCCTGTGTCTGACCGACCTAGTTTCCTGCCTTGAGACTTGCCTTGGCCCTGTTGGACTGACTCCTCACAGAATCCTTGGATTCGGGACCGAACCTGGACCGCATTGCTCGGGTTAACCCCTGGGCCCAACACAGTTTCCACAGTTGTGGATAAACACCCCCCCCCCCCAGGGTAGCATCTAGGCAGCTATTCATAGGTGGGTCTTGATGGAACAGTTGCAGCAACAGGGGGCCATCCTGCCCCACCAGTTTATGTACCTTCCCCTGACAGGCTTCACACATGTAGCCAGAGACTATGCCTACATGGAAACGTCCTCTGCTCTTCCCACGTCAGTCGCCTCCTGGTTCTGGGAGCCAGTGGTGCAGGAGAGGGTGGGGAAACACCTGGCCCTTCCCTTCCCTGCCTCTTCCTTCAGTGCTTCAGCCTCCATCTCTGAAGCACCCCATGGGTTCCTCCTCTTGCTCCTCACCATGGCTGTAGAGCTCCACACAGTGTTCGGTTCTGGGATTATTAGGTTCCTCAGGTGCCCAAGGAGTGTATCTTCCAGTGGTGCTGTCTGTCCATTTGAACTGCCTGTTCTATAGAAAGAGAGCAAAAGAGACATCATCTCTGCTGAGGAAGAAAGGGACTTCTCCAGCCCATTCTTCCCTTGTCCAATCAATGGGAATAAGAAGAACATCTGGAGACTCAGAATCCCAGTACCCACATTGCAGGGACTTAGAATAATAGAATCTCCGCTCATCTCAGCAGGAATCTCAGCTAAAGCATCCATGGCAGATGGTCACGCAACTTCTGCTTAAAGATCTCCAAGGAAGGAGAGTCCATCATCTCTCGTGGGAATCTGTTCCACTGCAGAATAGTGGATTGCCAACACCTGCAACCCAATCAGTATTGTGTTTGTCCATATAACCCTACTTTGTAACAGTTGCTGCTTACTGCAGCTACTACTATGCCATAAGATCCACTGTCCTGTAATATCACATATGGTATGTACAGTTATTTATGGTTTTATATTATTTTTGCTGTAGAATATGTGAGATCGTGATATTGTATTTATTTGCATTAAAGCTAAAGGGACCCCTGACCACTAGGTCCATTCGTGGCCGACTCTGGGGCTGCAGCACTCATCTTGCTCTATTAGCCGAGGGAGCTGGCATACAGCTTCCAGGTCATGTGGCCAGCGGGACTAGGCCGTTTCTGGCGAAAGCAGAGCAGCACACGGAAACGCCGTTTACCTTCCCGCTGGAGCGGTACCTACTTATCTGCTTGCACTTTGACGTGCTTTCGAACTGCTAGGTGGGCAGGAGCAAGGACCGAGCAATGGGCGCTCACCCCGTCACGGGGATTCGAACCGCTGACCTTCCGATCGGCAAGTCCTAGGCTCTGTGGTTTAACCCACAGCGCCACCCGTGTCCCTATTTATTTGCATTACTTAGAGCTTTAACTACTGATGAAGCCCAGGATGGCAAAACAAGGCCAATATTCTGGAAATCCTTTTCTTAGACTTTGTGAAAGGATTTTGTGGAACTATAACAACCTTTCATGTGGATGGTTTGGACTTTATGAACAGACAGGTGGAATGGACACCATTGCAAGGAGGGCACTTATGTATGAACTGAGTATAGAATGATCTGATCCACTGGGTCTTCTGCTTTGTTCATTTGTTGAACTTTATGAGTTACACTGGTGCCCCGCAAGACGAATGCCTCGCAAGACGGAAAACTCGCTAGATGAAAGAGTTTTCCGTTTTGGAGGTGCTTCGCAAAACGAATTTCCTATGGGCTCGCTTCGCAAGACGACAATGTCTTGCAAGTTCCTGCTGGTTTTTTTTCCTCCCCCCCTTTTTCTAAGCCGCTAAGCTGCTTATCAGCTGATCCGATCAGCAGAAAAGCCGCTAAAAGCCGCTAATAGCGCTAATAGCGCTAATCCGTCAGTGGGCTTGCTTTGCAAGACGAAAAAACCGCTAGACGAAGAGAATCACAGAATGGATTCTTTTCGTCTTGCGAGGCACCACTGTACTTCTGTTGAAATTTACAATTTGATACTATGAATAGTATATCTTATTTATCTAAGAACACAGCCGGTTACGCCTCATGTGTTTATTGAGTATGTTTTACGTGACCAAAGGTCTGTTTGTCGTTGCTTTGAATAGCTCTTACTGTCTGAAAGTTTTTCCGTATGTTTAGTCGGAATCTCCTTCCTTGTAACCCATCGGTTTGGGTCCTTCATTTTTAAAAAGTCCTTCCTGCAATCATGTTCCTAACCACCACTACAAAACAGCTTTGAGGTTTGTCGGTTTGCTTTTGTTTTAAAAGAACCAATATAGGGGTGCATACATTTTAATAAATAGAAGAGAAAGTGTTGCTTCCTCATTTTTTCACTCCCTGCTTACTAAAATTTGGCATAGTTGGAAAGCAGACTGCATCTGGTTAACTTGTGTCAACCTGATAATGTTATCCTAAAACTTGAGGCCCAGAGATTTCTGTAGCTACTGCATAGGATAAGACCATGGGTAGGCAAACTAAGGCCCCGGGGCCAGATCAGGCCCAATTACCTTCTAAATCTGGCCCGCAGACGGTCTGGGAATCAGCGTGTTTTTACATGAGTAGAATGTGTGCTTTTATTTAAAATGCATCAATGGGTTATTTGTGGAGCACAGGAATTCATTCAATTTTTTTTCTTCAAAGTATAATCCAGCCCCCTCCACAAGGTCTGAGGGGCAGTGGACTGCCCCCCTGCTGAAAAAGTTTGCTGACTCCTGGATAAGACAGTGCCTTTTGTCTACTCTCATTTTCCTACTCATATTAAATACTTCCCCTCAATGAGGCCAAATGAGGTATGTGTACCCCTGTGTACCCCCAGGAAAAAAAGCACCAGGATAAGACAGCAGAGACATAAAGCTAGTGGAACTTGCCTCTGAGCGAGCATGCACTGCAGAAATTTGCAAATGTTGAGAAAATGGCTATGCCATTACAAAAGAAAAAAAAGATTTCTCCCCCCCCCACCTTGTTGGAAAGGATCAAGACCTGGTCCTCCAATGTTCATGCTGAAGAGGGGATCTTGGCAGGTACAGCTGTTCTCCCCCCCCCCAAGGCAGCCCCACTTTCACAAAAAGCACACCTGCCGCGATGCCCTCTTCTTCAGAGATGATAAAGGTGTGGGAGACCAGTTGTCATCTTCTCCATCCAGCCACCTTCCAAAGACAGCCCCGTATGGTCAAAGTTAAGACAGAGCTCTGACTCGCATGCTGGACTCTTAGGTATTTCCCAGAAAGGTGGATGGCTAACCATTTTCCTAAACGCTCACCTGACACCTGTGTTCCCTTTTCTGCTCTTTCCCTCCATGTAGGAACTGTTAGTTTCTGTTTCCTCACTGAGCAGCTGCTTGCAAGTCACAGGACTGTGTTTACATTCCACAGTCCAGATACTGTTGGATTCTCACGGGAAAGGGAGATGGGATGTGAGGTTACTGGTTTCCTGTTTCCTTTGTTCTTTCGTTTTCCTTTGTTCAGTTGCTCTCTGCTCTCATAGAGAGAACATGTATATTTCTTTGCTCTCTGCATAGCTTAGTAATAAAGCATAGCAAGGTAGCCATATCTGCCTCATCCTTCCGTTGTGGACTTTGTTGTTTTAATGCTCTGCTGGGAGGGCTCAAAAAGATGAGCCTTATCAGCTCGGACGACCGGAGCTGAAATTTCAATATTTTCAGCTGGTTTCCCTGCCCCTTGCGGCTGCCATTTTGAACAGTTCCTGAATATTGATTAGAAAGTGGAGGACCGCCTGCCCAGACTCACGTTTTCACTCCCAGTGTTGGGATCATACAACCCGATCCATACATGTTGTTCCTGTTTAGAGTTCTGGCTGAGATGTTGCGACAGGATCTTCATGTCCTCTTCATCGTGAATGGAGGCAAGATGGCCGTTCTCGCCAAAGGCCTGGCAGGCAATCTGAGGGAGACCAAAAAAGAGCACCCCAGAGAATGGGGGACGCCATTGGAATTGGCTTGAACATCTCAGTAGGCTTCTCCTTCATTCTGTCCCTGTGCCTGGACAGCAACTTTTGAGCAGTAAGAGGAGACATTTGCAGTCCATGTATCCACTATGGGCTGAGCATGTACTGCAAAAATCACAGGAACCTAGAATTGTAGAGTTGGAAGAGACACCAAGGATCATCTAGTCCAACCCTCTGCAACATACGGGGATCGAACCTGTGACCTTTGCATTATCAGCACCACGCTCTAGAATGCACTAAGTACCAGCATGAACTGAGTTGGTGTCATGAGAAGGTAAAAGGTAAGGGACCCCTGGACAGTTTGGTCCAGTCAAAGGCGACTCTGGAGTTGCGGCGCTCATCTCGCCTTCAGGCCAAGGGAACTGGAGTTTGTCCACAGACAGCTTTCCGGGTCATGTGGCCAGCAGGACTAAACTGCTTCTGGTGCACAGAGGACCATGAGAAGTGCCACAGCGCATGGAAATGCTGTTTACATTCCCACCACAGCGGTACCCATTTACAGTGCTTTTTTTCTTTAAAAAAATGTTTAGGGGTAGGTAGGGATGGGGCTCACAAACAAGCAGTGAGCCCCATCCCTGATAAGGACGCAAGTCAAGGCAAGCACAGCAAGGGAGTTTGGAAAGCCATTTTTTCCCCCAGGGGGATGCACCCCACAAAGAGTTACCGTATTTTTAGCTCTATAAGGCGCACCAGACCACAAGACGCACCTTGTTTTTGGAGGAGGAAAACAATAAAAAAAATATTCTGAATCCCAGAAGCCAGAACAACAAGAAGGATCACTGTGCAGCTCTCCCTCTTGCTGTTCTGGCTTCAGCGATAGCTGCACAGCCTGTATTCGATCCATAGGACACACACACATTTTCCTTTACTTTTTAGGAGGGAAAAAGTGTGTCTTATAGAGCGAAAAATACGGTAAGCTTCTGAATGCCAGTTGCTGGAAACAGTTGCTTTGGGAACAGGAGACTGCACTAGATGTGTTGGCCTGATCCTGCCTGCTCTTTTAATGAAAGTTTTAATGAAAGCCTGCTTAAGTTGTTAATGAAATACGTCCCTGGTTTAAGCCACCCTCAGCGTCATACCTCTGCATCTTGCCATTTCAAAGGAACATTGAAGAACCCAAAGCATTGATTATCTCGCTTGAGCCAGCCTCTGGGGCAGCTGGAGTCTGCGCCTGGTGAAAGAGAAGGGAAAGCTGAAGTACTGTCCAAGTCAGAAGAACCTAGCAGATGGGTTCACAAAACCTTTGAGCTTCCAAAGACGTGGGGAGTTCTGCGAAGGGTTGTGTTTGGGGTAAGTTGTAGTACTTATAGTACTTGCACTCTTCCCCAGTGGTACAGGACGAGAGGGGGTGTGAGGATACCCAGAACTTACAGGGTTAATAGCTCAAGGGAAATGGCGTCCTGTCACTGGGGTGTGTTCGCATCTTTGTTATGTGAATGTTTTTACTTTCTGTTTTGCTGCGACAAGAGAAGCATCATGCCTTTGCTATCTTCTGGCTGATTTGTTGTTTTGCTGTTGTACAATAAATGCTTCTTAGAATAGAAGGAGCTGTTGTACGAGAGTTTTACTGCATGGCTGAGATTCCTTCCACACAGGCACCACTGTGAAATTACTCTGCTGTAGTTGGGAGAAGCAGGTTGGCACAGGGACTCACAGCTGTCCATGGAGGCGCAGGTCAATTCTGTGTCCAGGGCAGCTGTTTACCAGCTCCATCTGGTACGCAGGATGGGACCCTCCCTGCCCACAGATTGCCTAGCCAGAGTGGTGCATGCTCTGGTTATCTCCCACTTGGACTACTGCAATGCGCTCTGCATGGGGCTACCTTTGAAGGTGACCCGGAAACTACAACTAATCCAGAACACAGCAGCTAGACTGGTGTCTGGGACCGGCCACCGAGACCACATAACACCGGTCTTGAAAGACCTACACTGGCTCCCAGTACGTTTCTGAGCACAATTCAAAGTGTTGGTGCTGACTTTTAAAGCCCTAAATGGCCTTGGTTCAGTATATCTGAAGGAACGTCTTCACTCCCATCGTTCTGCCCGGACACTGAGGTCCAGTGACAAGGGTCTGCTGGTGGTTCCCTCACTGCGAGAAGCCAGGTTACAGGGAACCAGTCAGGGGGCCTTCTTTTTGGTGGCACTCTTCCTGTGGAAGGCCCTCCTACCAGATGTCAAAGAGAACAACAACTACCAGACTTTTAGAAGACATCTGAAGGCAGCACTGTTTAAGAAAGCTTTTAATCTTTGATGTATTACGGTATTTTAATGTTTTCTTGGAGGCCACCCAGAGTGGCGGGGGGGGGGGGCAGCCAGATGGGTGGGGTATAAATAATAAATTGTTGTTGTTGTTGTTGTTATTAAGGGAAGCGGACTGGACGCCACAGCTGTCCAGCTGTTCGCAGCCTTAATGGACACTCCGTGGAACAAAGAAAACCAGGGGTGGGGCCACAGCTGCCTTGTCAGGAAGGAAGGAGCAGGATGAGGGCCATGTGGAGGGTGGGTGAGGCCTTAAGAGGGAGGGAAGGAGGATGGCAATGCAAGCCTAATAAAGATGGACGAAGACCGAGAAGCTGAAGGAAACCCTAGAGCAGCCTTGTGCCTGCCAGATGCGTTGGGCTAAAACACAGCCCAGCTGTGTGGTGCTGAGGCTGCTGGGAGTTGTAGTCCAAGCAGTTGGAGGGCACCAGGTTGGACAAATGATGACCTGGGGAGGGGGGAAGTGGCAATGAGGATGGAGCAAGCGGTTGTCCATTGCAACCTCTTGAAGCGACCCCTGGGTTGGCCGGGTGCCAAGCCCACTTGGCTTTGGAGAAGACTTTACTTGGCTCGTCTCAACCAGGGTTTGATGAGCCCAACTTAGTCATACCTTGCAGGGAAAGGAAAGCCAGGAAAACCACAAGGGAGAGGTTGAAGGGAGAGAACGGCCCCATCTGCACCTGTGGAGAGAGAACATTTTCTTCTAGTTCTGTGAGAACAGGATGCTTGAACAGGTGAGCGACCAGCCTGACCCAGCCAGCTATTAGAATCACAGAACCTTGGAAGGGACCTTGAGGGCCATCTAGTCCTGCAGATGCAGGAATCTTACCGGAATTTCTTCTCCCTTCTCCCCACTCATATTCATAGATTTCTTTCTCCCTGCTTATCAAAGCTACATTGCCCCTCAAACTTCTTTTTCTTACAAAAAACAAAAAGCTTATTACACAGAGTTGAATTTGGCAAGAGGATCCTGGCATTTCTGTAAAGTTAACCAGCAATACCTCAGATAATTTAATGAATGCATCCATCAAGAGCAAATGAGAATAGGCGTCTACATTTCAAAGGTAGCACCGTTTGGGTTTCATCTCGTCAAAGGAGCTGCAATTACTGGCAGAACCAAGGAGACCCAGCCGCAAAGGCTACTCACCTGTCCCTCTGCTTTGGTTGTCCAAAATGCCGAAACCTCTCTCCTTCCTCTAGAGAATTCTCAACCCTCCTGGGGCATTTATAGACCAACAGTTGTGGGGACGGCGTTTGCCTCTGTTGCAGGCATCAAACGTGAGCATCGGGATCCCACGCAAAAATCCCGTAGCAAGTGAGCAGTTAATGGTTACTGAAAAGTCCGAACAAACTGAACGTGGTGGGTGGAATATATAATATGTTAACTTTTCAGAGTGACGGCTGCAACATCTTTTTAAAACTTTTTTAAAATTTCCTTTATTTCAAAACAATTTACCTGAATAAAACATTAAAAACAACACAAACTGACCATTAC
Source organism: Podarcis bocagei (assembly GCF_964188305.1). Classification (NCBI taxonomy): domain Eukaryota; kingdom Metazoa; phylum Chordata; class Lepidosauria; order Squamata; family Lacertidae; genus Podarcis; species Podarcis bocagei. The sequence goes on from NC_138135.1 coordinate 5,965,053, forward strand.
CATACCCACATAACAACTAGACCCTAACTGACAACATATCATTTAACATCACGCACACTTTTGACTTCTGATTCATCTCATTGCACTTTTTACACATTGTTGGTCTATATGCACTTGTCAGGATTCAACCTCAATCTGTTAGCCACCATCCATCCTCCAACAGCCTCCAGACACTCACACAGGACCTTCACGGCCTTCACTGGTTCTGATTTGAAAGAGCGGTAGAGCTGGGTATCATCTGCATACTGATGAACACCCAGCCCAAACCCCCTGATGATCTCTCCCAGCGGCTTCATATAGATATTAAAAAGCATGGAGGAGAGGACAGAACCCTGAGGCACCCCACAAGTGAGAGCGCAGGGGTCTGAACACTCATTCCCCACCACCAATTTCTGAACACGGCCCAGGAGGAAGGAGCAGAACCACTGTATAACAATGCCCCCCAGCTCCCAGCCCCTCTAGATAGAGAAAACTGTTCTCTGTTTTTTCCATGCATGTGTACTTCCATAAATTTCCATTCTTTCCTCAAAAAATCCTGGGGGTTGTAGTTTGTTAAGGCTGCTGGAAGGTGTTAAAGGTAAAGGGGCCCCTGACCGTTTGGTTCAGTCACGGATGACTCTGGGGTTGTGGCGCTCATCTCGCTTTATTGGCCGAGGGAGCCAGCATACAGCTTCTGGGTCATGTGGCCAGCTTCTGGCAAACCAGAGCAGCGCACAGAAATGCCGTTTACCTTCCCGCCGGAGCAGTACCTATTTATCTACTTGCAGTTTGGCGTCCTTTCGAACTCCTAGGTCGGGAGGAGCAGGGACCAAGCAACAGGAGCTCACCCCGTAATGGGGATTCGAACCGCCTACTTTTTGATTGACAAGTCCTAGTCTCTGTGGTTTAACCCACAGTGCCACCCGCGTCCATTGCTAGAAGGTGTTAGGAGACTCCTATTCCCCTCCCTGAGCTACAATTCCCAAAATCGTTTAACAATCAATCCCTCTCCCCAGGGAATGCTGGGATTTATAGTTTTGGGATGGGAACAAGCCACAGTTTTCAGGATTCTTTGGGGAAAGCCATGGCTGCTTCAGGCAGTGTGATATTGCTTTAAAAGTTTGGTGCAGAAGTGGCCTTAAAAGTTTCCAACTCTGCAACCTTCTTGATTCCCCTTGATCATCTGGCTTACTCTTTCTCCTTCCATGAAATAATGAGCCTGGAGGCAGCCAAAAATGCAGGAACCGGGCAAGTCAGGTTGCGGAGGTGGAAAGCCAAAATGGCGCCCACAGCCCAGCAGCTCCTTTGATTTGACAGAACAGGCACTTCATGTTCCTTGCTGGAAGCTGGATCTTTGATTCTTCCCACCCCTGACCTGGTTCGGACTCTTAATGTGGGTGGGCACCCAGCAAGGTCAAGGATGTAGCTGTGTATGGGAGGCAGGAAATGCGAGGCAAGGGCCGTTCTCGTCACTTGCAAAATGCTACAAAAAGAAAGAAAAGGTGCGGAAAGTAGCTTGAGAAAGCAGAGACAGTGAGGGGATTGGCAACCACACAACAGCTCCAGGATCGCAGCTGCCATGGGTTTCATCTACTCATTAATTTCCACCTGCATCCTTTCACACCGTTTTGCTTTGCCCACATGGAAAGTGCTCCCATGCGCTCAAACTAGAGTCCTGTTTGTCAGATGTCTGAAGACTTGTACTTAGTTTGTAGCCAGGGCCGGATTTAGGTTTGGTGGGAGAGTCCTCAGAGCTGGGGGGCTGGGTTCAGCGAGGCGGCTGCACCTTTGGGTCTCCTTGTTCCCAGATTCTTTGGCTGGATTCCCCTCATTGAATCACCCCTTAGTCTATCCAGTTGTCTTAAGTGTGGGTGAGTTGAAGCGGGGCTGGGAAGTGTGGGTTTTCCCATTTCTGCTTGGTGGGCTTTATAGGGGGCAGGGAGGCAAAGATCTCCGTAACCGTAATATTTGCTAATTTCCCTGTTTTGTGAGCTTGAAGCAAAAAAAAATCAAAATTCTGTGCCCAAAAGGGCGAAATTCTGCAATCTGTATAAATTCTGGAGCCTGAGAAAACTGTACATACCTTTCCCAGTTTGCATCGTGTGCTCTCCTTCTGCCAGTCACACAGGGCCAGATTTAGGTTTGATGAGGCCCTAAGCTCCTGAAGGTATTGGGGCCCTTTTTATGTCCAGCTGTCCTTTGGCAACAACAAATGGTTGCTGTTTTTTTGTGTTGAATATATGCTATATGATAATTTATGGACCTAATAGGTATCTCAAGCCATTTGCACATGTTGTCATGCACCCAGTCCATGCAGAATGTAGGCACCCTATACAATGGTACCTTGAGTTACAAATGCCTCAGATTAGAAACGCTTCAGGTTACAAACTCCACTAACCTGGAAGAGTTACATCGAGTTGAGAACTTTGCCCCAGGATGAGAACAGAAATTGTGTGCCGCTGGCGCCATTAGCAAAAGCACGCCTCTGGTTAAGAACAGTTTCAGGTTAAGAACGGCCCTCTGGAACAAATTAAGTTTGTAACTGGAGGTACCATGGGGTCACAAAGAGTCGGACACGACTAAATGACTAAACAACTAAACGACTAAACAACAACAACAACTGGAAGTACCACTGTATATAGAAAGGAGCAAACCAGTGATATTTTAGGGAGCAGGCTAGCAGGCGGGGCCCATGACTTACATCATAGGAGCCTACACAACACAAAACACTGTTGCTGTATGTAGGTTTTCTTTTATTTGGTTTTTTTATCTTCTGTTTTGGAAATATACATCCAGGTTTTTCCCCTTCACTTTTTTTTGGGGGGGCACAAGAGATTGGGGCCCTAAACTATAGGCTGTTTAGCTTATATGTAAATCCGGCACTGCTTGTATTGAGGCATCTAATCATAAGCCTGCATTTTATTAATGTTTGATCAGGGCTTGTATATTAAAAAGAGCTTAAAGATTTTCAAAAGTTTCATGCCAGGCAGAAGACCAGCTGCTTAGAGAACCTTGGCAATGTTTTCCTCCTAGACAAGGGGCCCCTTGATTTATAGCAGAAAACAATTCTCAAAGTCGTAAAAGGGGGAATTACAGGCTGAGAGCGAGGACACTGACCCTACATGTTACAGAAGATAAAAAAAAAGCAGAGATAAATATAATTAGGAATGAGTAAATAGTAAAATAATACCAATGTGCCTCCCAGTAAAATGAGCCAGATCTTCTTCTCTAAGGTTAAAAAGGCCAAGAGCAATGGAGAAGCATCTAGCTGGCAGAAAGAGAGCATTTTTGGGAAGTCTTTTCTAAAGCTGTTTCTTTCTTAAACTGAGAGAGTTAAAGGGCAATAAATGTTGGGAAGAGCTAATGGGAAAAGCAGCTGGCTGAAGGGGGGGTGTAAACTGAAGAGGCTTCTTTTGAAGCTGTTTTCTACTAAGTTCCTTTTTTACTTTACAAAGGCCTTATTCCTTTTAAAAGGCTACCTATGTTATGTATTAAATATATTGGCTTAAATGTAATTATGCAAAGGATTTAAGAAATGCTAGATTCTTATTTCATATAGTTGTAAGAGTTGTATTTATCCTGAAATTAAGTCAGCCACCAGCCTAGCCCCCCTGCCAGACAGGAGACGCCATCGAGCACTCCTGATATATAGTTGTCAGGCATTTGTTTAGAAACCTTCAAATGAAGGAGATCTTTCAATGTTGATGTGAACTCAAGATCCTTGACATATGTTTAAGATAAAAATTTAAGATTAACCATTTGTTTTAGAAGGCAATAGGGCAAGGAGGGCAAGAGGTGAGCTGGTAATTAAGATTCCTTGTTGAGACACATGTAAGATATATTACTACTTATTTGTCATTTATAGATGTAACAATATATAGCTCTTTGTGTTCCATATAAGGACAGGAGGATATGGGTGTATCTTTTGTGATTGGTTCTAGCAAACAACCAATAGGAATTTCAACCAGGCTGATTGGACAGAGGCAGCCACAGGAGGAGCAAAGGGGGCTGGATTAAGGGAATATAAGTGCTGGCCATAATGGCAGGAGACCAGGCCAGAGCTTGGTAACCATATACCACTGTGCCTCTCATTTATTTGTCTGACAAATAAATTATTTTAATTTCTCTATTGCTGCGTTGAATATTTCATTCCAGCTAAGCGTTAACCACAAGCAGGGTGCTACAGTATCATCATCATCAAACCTTTTATTGGCATCACATACAAACATCCAAAACAAATCAATACAGAATTACCACTTCCCCAGTGGCACATAACATTTGCTAAAAGTAAGGAGGCAGAGCAGTCTATCGTCACATCTCTTGGTCTGCAGTGTATTTCGATGACAAAAAACCAAATAGAGATATTTAGCCACTAACTTGGTGAGCTCCTGATCATTCCCCAGTAATAGTAAATGTATGACCTCCAACTCTGGTTTCCATTTGGGGATACAGATTTGATCTAGAAATTGCTGGCGGAGATCATATGTGTAAGGAGAACCATATGTGTAAGGGTTTCCACCAGGTGGTCTTCACATGGGCAAGTTCTTTCTCCTTCTACCCTGCCTGAGAACCTTCCCCAAAGGAGGTTTGATGGATTTGAATTAAACCTGGCCAGCGAAAATGCCCTTCTTTCTTGAGGGTGAAGCAGAAGGAGGTTTTCCCAGGGTGAGGCTCATCCATTGCACTGCTTGTCGCTGTGGTGCTGTCTTGCCAAAGGCAAGGTGGTTCTTTTAAAATGAGATTCAGAAGCAATACAGAATACACAAGTGAGTGAGAAGGTTAAAGATTTTATTCTAAGGCAGCAAGTGATGTATATGTGTAATGTGTATGGGTTGCTCGTGCGTAAGTTGCCACCTCTCCAGGTTTTGTTGCCTTGCTAAACCTTTCAGTCTGCACAGCCCTTCACTTCGTGGCTGCCTCAGTCGCTAGCAGAATCTGTCAGTGGGCGTTTCTTAAATCTTTTCCAACATAAAAGTTGTTCGACACCCAGTCTCCTCCTACTCTCTCTGCGTGGAAGTCTTCTGCGCAGGGTGGGCATGGGTAGCGGAGGACCCGTGCTCTCCCCGCTGGTGTCCGGTGAAGAGTCCTGGAGCCCTCTCGCCGATTCCCCCATCTGCCCCCCTTTATCCCTGGTGTTGCGCTGATTTGCTTCCCCATCTGCGGAGCTGCCTCTCTCCCTGCTGGGCCCTTCTCCAGCATCATTTGAGAGCCTTCCCTCCGCCTCTAGCTCCGATGTCAGTTCCCTGACATCATGTATCAAGCAAGCACTTCAATCTCCCACTTAGAAGTCCTCAAGAAGCAGTGAAGTGACTCCTCCAAGTAGTCCTTCGGTCGATCAGTTCGTTCAGAAGCTTCAAAGAAACTCTGCCCAAACTATCCGATTTTATAGATAACCTGTGTATCTTTCAAGGCTGGCTACGTGCAGATCCTCCATTAGCTACCCACTCCCAATGCCTCACTTTCTCAAAACAAAGTCCAACTTCAAAGAAGCTACCCAGCATTATCTTCCACAACTGATTAAGGCAGGTGGAGGGGGGGGGCTTCACCTCCTCCCAACGTTCTCAGGACATTAAAGACTGTTCTCACACCATCAAAAAACTTCACAAGAGCAAGGGAGAGGGCAGGAACAGAGACAGGAAGGGTAACCATGTCAGATCACTAACTCCTCGATAATTTTTTTGTCTTCCAAGTGCATTCCCCAGACAAATGCCCGGTGTCTATTGGCACTGGCAGGGCAGAAGGCAGGGAGCCTGACACTAGGTGACACTGGAGCCAATGATGAGAATCATAGAAAGGCAGACTTGGAAGCAGAGGTGGAGCTAGCTGTTTGGGCACCCAGGGGCAGGGCTAGCTGCCCGCAGGCCAGGGCAAGCATCCCAGGAGGATGATTGGCCCAGAGGATGGATAGTAGATAACAGATTGAGGTTGAATCCTGACAACAGAAGTACTGTTTTGTGGGGCAGGGTGTGGGCAGGTGTGGGGGACTCCCTGGTCCTGAATGGGGCAGCTATGCCCCTGAAGGACCAGGTGCGCAGCCTGGGAGTCATTTTGGACTCACAGCTGTCCATGGAGGCACAGGTCAGTTCTGTGTCCAGGGCAGCTGTCTACCAGCTCCATCTTGTATGACACCCTCCTGACCTACAGACTGTCTCGCCAGAGTGGTGCATGCTCTGGTTATCTCCCGCTAGGACTACTGCAACGTGCTCTACGTGGGGCTACCTTTAAAGGTGACCCAGAAACTACAAGTAATCCAGAATGCAGCTGCTGGACTGGAGACCACATAACACCAGTCCTGAAAGACCTACATTGGCTCCCAGTACATTTTTGAACACAATTCAACGTGTTGGTGCTGACCTTAAAGCCCTAAACGGCCTCGGCCCAGTATACATGAAGGAGCATCTCCACCCCCGTCGTTCTGACTTTTAGAAGACATCTTTAGGGAAGTTTTTTAACATTTTATGTTTTATCTTGTTTTTAATATTCTGTTGGGAGCTGCCCAGAGTGGCGGGGAAAACCCAGCCAGATGGGTGGTGTATAAATAAATTGTTGTTGTTGTTGTTACTTCTGAGTAGCCATAGGGCCGCAGTTCACATTACTGGCAACTTGGGATGTGCGCCTCATACGATTTCAGCCATTACCTGTGATCCAGCCCCAGAGAGATTAACGGGGCTTGCTTCTGAGGAAGCCCATTCCCTGCTACTCTGGTTTGGCCAAGGATACTGCAACTGCTTTAAGGCACCCTGTTTTTGGTTTGTTATCTCCCCTCCCACCCCTCTCAGCCCTCTCAGCCCCCTCTTCCTCCAAGCTGGGAGAGAGCACTGGGACTCGAACCCACCACCACTTTCCTTTGGCTCCTAGAGAATTTGGGGCTCTGCATGACAAAGTAAGGAGTTGTGACATTTTAATGACAGTCCCGGCAATTTTGGGACAGTTGGAGATTATGGCATGAGTTATCTGAAATCGTCTCCCCAAAAAGGAATACAGTGCAAAAGTTGACCAGTGCAACTGACCATTATTTGCTATCATATCGGGAATAAACTACCCCTGTCCTTTCCAAAAACAGAACCATTTTATTATTATTTTAAAAAAAGAGAGTAACTCAGGCTGAGAGGGACGCGGGTGGTGCTGTGGGTTAAACCACAGAGCCTAGGGCTTGCCAATCAGAAGGGTGGTGGTTCAAATCCCCGTGACGGGGTGAGCTCCTGTTGCTTGGTCCCTTTTCCTGCCAACCCAGCAGTTCGAAAGCACGTCAAAGTGCAAGGTTGCAGAGTTGGAAACTTTTAAGGCCACTTCTGCACCAAACTTTTAAAGCAGTATCACACTGCCTGAAGCAGCCATGGCTTTTCCCAAATAATCCTGAAAACTGTGGCTTGTTAAGGGTGCTGAAAAATACTTGTTCCTGTCCCGGAGCTATAATTCCCAGCATTCCCTGGGGAGAGGGATTGATTGTTAATAGGAGTCTCCTATCACCTTCCAGCATGCGGGTGGTGCCTACAGAGCCTAGGACTTGCCAATCAGAAGGTCGGCAGTTCAAATCCCCACGATGGGGTGAGCTCCCGTTGCTCAGTCTCTGCTCCTGCCAACCTAGCAGTTCGAAAGGACGTCAAAGTACAAGTAGATAAATAGGTACCACTCCGGCGGGAAGGTAAACGGCGTTTCCGTGCGCTGCTCTGGTTCGCCAGAAGCGGCTTAGTCATGCTGGCCACATGACCTGGAAGCTCCACGCCGGCTCCCTCGGCCAATAAAGTGAGATGACACTGCAACCCCAGAGTTGGTCACGACTGGACCTAATGGTCAGGGGTCCCTTTACCTTTACCTTTAACTCAGGCCGAAATGACAGGATGACCATACATTTCTGTAAACCAGAAGTGATGTGTAGCCTTATTGGAGTTCAACCCATTCCTTCAGATGGTGGAAGCTCTACTAGGAACATGGAAGCATGGAATTGTAGGGTTGGAAGGGACCCCAAGAGTCATTTAGTCTTGCCCCCTGCAATGTAGGAATCACAGTTAGAAGACTGAAGGTGACAAACTCAAAAGTGCCATGAGATTGAATGTATCTTGTCCTGTACAGGTTTACCAGGACAACAAATCTTGCTTAGTGTTGCTAAATTCTGAAGGTTGTAAGCAAAGAACCAAATACTTGCAAATCAAGTTATTTCATGCAAGAGGCTGTATCAAACGAGGATTGATAAATGTGGTTTTCCCAGTAGTGATGTATGGAAGTGAGAGCTGGACCATAAAGAAGGCTGATCGCCAAAGAATCAATGCTTTTGAATTCTGGTGCTGGAGGAGACTCTTGAGAGTCCCATGGACTGCAAGAAGATCAAATCTCTCCATTCTGAAGGAAATCAGCCCTGAGTGCTCACTGGAAGGACAGATCGTGAAGCTGAGGCTCCAAGACTTTGGCCACCTCATGAGAAGAGAAGACTCCCTGGAAAAGACCCTGATGCTGGGAAAGATGGAGGGCACAAGGAGAAGGGGACGACAGAGGACGAGATGGCAGGACAGTGTTCTCGAAGCTACCAGCATGAGTTTCACCAAACTGCAGGGGGCAATGAAAGACAGGAGTGCCTGGCGTGCTCTACTCCATGGGCAGGACTAAACAACTAAACAACAACAATCCAGGAAAAGAAATTCCTGCTGACCTTTTGTCGAATGCTGCTAACGAGGAACAACTAAATGTGTTTGACCATATGTTGCAAATGTGTTAGATGCCACTGCAATAGTTGCAAAGGAAAAGGGGGAGGATGTTAGTATTTTCCACTGCCACAATTGCAGGGGGTCATGTGATCGGTTGATTTCATTTCTTATCACTGTGTGTGTGAGCGGAAGTGAAGCTGACAACTTCCGCTCTTTGTTCTCTGTTCAGCTAAGGGCTAGAGAGGATGTGTGAGAAGCCGCTCACACAGCCTGCCATGTTTCTTTCGTTTTCTTTCTGTAAATAATAAAATGCTTGATGCCACAATTCCTGCACAAATTTGCTTTCGCTGACTTAGCTAGTGTGCTGTATATTGTGCACATGTCTTTCGGATGTGTGTCGATGCTTTCTACGGGACTCCGTCATGTGATCCTCCTGTTAGTCCCACCACCTGCGATTCAGGAATCACAGCAAGAAGATTGAAGTTGACAAACTCAAAAGCGCCACGTGTACTCAGAAGAGAGAGTTTATTGGTATCAACCCAGCCCAGAACAGACGACATTTAACCTCAGGCACTCTGGGGGGCCAGGACACTGGGTGACTTGTGCTGCTGGGAAGGAAGGACCTCTCCTCTGGGATATTTCCATTTCTCCATGGTTCTGGACATGTTGAAATCCTGATTTAACGTTTCTTCTCCAAAGGAACTCTGCACAGGAAGGGATGCTTCTCTGTACATGGCGTAGCTTTCCATGTTAAATAATCTGGAAGAAAAGAGGTTTTTTATTTACATGGAACTTTTCTATTGCCCCTTCTCAGTTCATAATTTACAGAGTAGTCTGCAGATATATGAATGGTCTGTCTGTTGATCTTTCACCTGGAAACCCAGCCAGATGGGCGGATGATGATGATGATGATGATGATGATGATGAAACTCATATTATTATTTTTGCAGTTTTATTTAGTTATTAAAATTCTTGTGCTGCATCGGTAAACATTATCATATTACATCACAAGGCTTATTACACTATAATTTTCAGCATGTATGCAAAGTTTATATACTTAATGAAGAAAGAAAAAAAAGGACAAAAAACTTTTATCTTTATCATTAATACATTGGTTTTCCAGTGTCCTAATTTCTTCCACTAACTTTTTCATTTCTTCTTTTTGTCCCCACCCCCTCAATTTACTGGATTCCCTAATACTAATTCCCCTCATCACGGCTTTCATTGTATCCCATATTATTGCTCGAGTACTTTGCCCTTTCTCATTAATTTGCCTTATGTCTAATAATTTTTTCCCTATTGTCAGGATTCCAGACGTCTCTCCCCCCTGCCAAGAACGCGGCAAGCTGACGGTTTAATTGCGCTTAGATTTATTAGTATTTACACAGTAGTTACATTCCGAGCTCCCCAGCTCTAGTCCTCTGGTGAAGACGTTGAGCCAACTGAAGGACAGGCTTTTCGCCAACAGGACACACTCCATCGGCCGACTTACCTCCTGTTGGCCTGATGCTAAGCCTGGACTCTGCCCCTTCTGCTAGCCCATGGGGACTTGGGAACAGCATGTCCCTACTTTCCTGAATTAGTCTCTACCCTCCTCTGAATGATGTCTAAAAGCTGCAGTTCCTCTGAAGCCTGGCCTGTCTCCATCTGGCCTACGCTATCTTGGAAATTTCCAGCCTGCACCTTACAACCTTACAACTCTGCCCCTTCTGCTAGCCCATGGGGACTTGGGAACAGCCTGTCCCTCCTTCTCTGAATTACCGTATTTTTCGCTCTATAGGGCGCACCGGACCATAGGGTGCACCTAGTTTTTTTGGGGGGAAATAAAGGGGGGTATTTTTTTCCCCACAGCCCCCAGAGGCTGTGCATGGCTTTGGCAGAAGCCAAGACAGAGAGGGGGGTGGATCCCGCTCACTGTCTTGGCTTCCTTTTTAGCCGCAGGGCTGGGGCGGGGGGAGCCTGAGCTTCCCCAGACCCCAGAACGGGTTTGGGAGTGGTGGCAAGGTTGTGCTCAACCTCGCCATCGCTCCTGGAGCTTGCCGGGCTGGGGATGGGGAAAGCCCGAGCTTCCCCCGCACCCAAGCCCCCAGAACAAGTCCGTGAGCTGGGGCGAGGTTGCATACAACCTTGTCTTCGCTCCCAGAGCTTGCCGCTATCCGCAAGCCTTCTGCCCGGCGGGAATTCCCACCGTGCTCCGAAGGCTTGCGGATAGCTGCCCGAAGCCCAGGGTGCGTGGGGCCGCACTCCCCGGGCTTCGGGCTGCAGGAAGCTATCCACAAGCCTGCAGAGCCCGGCGGATAGCTTCCTGAAGCCTGGAGAGCGAGAGGGGTCGGTGCGCACTGACCCCCCTCGCTCTCCAGGCTTCAGCGAAAGCCTGCATTCGCTCCATAGGATGCACACACATTTCCCCTTCATTTTTGGACGGGAAAAGTGCGTCCTATAGAGCGAAAAATACGGTAATCTCTACCCTCCTCCAAGTGTTGTCAAAAAGCTGCAGTTCCTCTGAAGGCTGGCCTCTCTCCATCTGACCTACGCTATCTTGGGAATTTCCAGCTGCATTCCTGGACAGGAGGAGTTTCAAGCAAGCCTCTATTTCCCCTGGCCTGCCACCCCTCCTCCTCAGAGTCCTCGCTGTGGCTCTGGGAGGGGACCTTCCTGAGACGTATCTCATTTACTGTTTGGCTATTATTGAAGATCCTCGCATCTAACCTCCATGGAGTGATGTGTCCATCTTTAGTTGTAAGTGTGTGGTAGGTGTTATAAGGAACAAAACCTGCTCCTTTTCCCCTTATGGGGTATCCAAGAGCCCATGTAAAGTCCCTATGTGGGTTCTCTATTCGTAGGAGAAAATAACAGAGGCCAACCAGAGAATATTGAGAAGCAAAGCAGCTAGTAAGCCTGATGTTTACTAAAGCTGTTGCAACAGGGTCCCCTACTCATTCCACTCAGGAAGGGAGGAGAGGAACCCAGAACAATGGTGCACAAGCCCTTATATAGACTTCGGAAATTGCCCACCCTGTAGCCAGAGACCACCCCCCAAAACATCATACAAACATCACCAGCAGAAATTTGAGTGTGTTGCTTCTCTCCTGTCTGCCTGGTCATGCCTTATTATCTGATTGCCTTTTCTGGGTAGCCTGGCCATTCCTTTGAGATGGTAAATACTTACCAGTATTTCCTGAATGTCTTACACATATTGATAGTCTGCTCAGCTTAACAGATACTTGCCAGAGTGTATTTACAGGAAGATGTAAGCCCCTACAGTCCAAAGACAATTGGAAAACCCTAACCCTAACCCTAACCCTAACCCATTTCCTTCCTCCTTGCAGAGAAATATTTGAGGTGAATTTGGGAGAGTCAAAGAAGAAGAAGAAGAGTTTGGATTTGATATCCCGCCTTTCACTCCCTTTAAGGAGTCTCCAAGCGGCTAACATTCTCCTTTCCCTTCCTCCCCCACAACAAACACTCTGTGAGGTGAGTGGGGCTGAGAGACTTCAAAGAAGTGTGACTGGCCCAAGGTCACCCAGCAGCTGCATGTGGAGGAACGGAGACGCGAACCCAGTTCCCCAGATTAGGAGTCTACCACTCTTAACCACTACACCACACTGGCTCCAAGATTGTTCTCCTGCACTGTTTCAGACATGTGGTTTATATACTTATGTATGTGTTCGCCTTGTACATTTATGAACTTTTATTTTTTATATATAAGACTGATACGGAAGGGGGGGCATGTCTTCTTCACCTTGTTCTTCGCTACAATATATCCATTTATTTCCATCTGCCAAGCCCTTCCTCTGGGCGATGCCAGGTGACAGACTATGCAAACATGGACCATTGTCTTCTCAGGATGTGCTTATCTGCGCATATATCCAGCTCTCTGCATATGCCCCCCTCCCTCCTCCATCCAGCTCTCTGCATATTCCCCCCTCCCTCCTCCATCCAGCTCTCTGCATATTCACCCCTCCCTCCTCCATATGTTAATCTGTGTAACCCAACCTCTTAATGTATTCATGATGTAACTGGGATGTATTTTGCACTGTATTCTGGGATATGGAGGGAAATTTCAAAAGTTCATGTCACCCCTTTCTCTCTGTTCAATCTCGCCTTGAACCTGTTGCGCAATAAACTTGGATCTTCTGCAGTTTGCTCCTGCGTCCGGCTGAGCTCATTTTTCTTCTCTGCCCTCCTCTCTATCGCTCCTTCTTGCCTTTCTCTTGGTCCGGTTAGTGAGAGAGACCGTGGACCGCTGCTCAACCCGAAAGGGGGGTTCTGAGCTCTATCCCTTTTCCTTAAAATCTCCAGCCAGCCGCACCAATTGGGAGCCCGAAAGTAAGACAGAGAGACCCGACTTGAAAGATAGCCGACTCTCCGCAACGGGCATCCCAGTTGAAAGCAAGGGGTTGGAGTTCTCTTTCCGAACTTCCCGAGCGTCCTTGCTAGGGGGCAGGAAGGGGTCTGGCTTTCTATCCCAATCCCAGCCACACTGGTCGGTGCCACGTAACACGTGTATCGTGCGTGATCCCGCTTCCAAAAGCAAGGGGGATTTTCAGTTCGAAATTCTATCCAGGGACCACCCGATCTGGCACCGCATGGCGCGGGCGTCCAGTAGGGCCCCTTTTCCTGAGATGTGACGATAGGTAGGAGGTTGCCAGGAGGGATAGCCCATGAGGAATTGGGCAGGACCGGCAGAGTGGAAAGAGACCCCAGGTTAAAGGAAATAAGGAAATAAGGAAATAAGGAAATAAGGAAATAAGGAAATAAGGAAATAAGGAAATAAGGAAATAAGGAAATAAGGAAATAAGGAAATAAGGAAATAAGGAAATAGGAAAGGGAACGCAAGGAACCGGATAGCTAGAGCTCTCTAAAACCCACTAAGGAAGTTGCCAGGCAACTAGAAGCCCCTTCTCCTCTTTACTATACGTCCCTGTACTAAGCATACCAAACCCCTAGACATACCAATCCTAATCAACCCCTCTCTTTCCCCCTTCCCTATCCCAGACACTCCCCCCCAAAAAGGAAAAAGCAAAAAAGCAACAACAGCAACGCATGCATCTATAAAGGGGTACCCAGTCAACCAAGCGTTGTGAGCCCTACCAGTTTGATTAACTGGTGGTGTGTTTGAAGAGGCAAGGAGGCTCATAAAACCATGTGGGACCTTCCTACTAATTTCACTTAATGAAGCCAAAGGTAGTGGCCCAACTCCTTGCAATAACCAACTAAAGGATGAGAATATATATGTTTACATGTTGTCTGTTATGTGTGTTGTCTGCTAATACATATATGAGAATATGTATGTTTACATGTTGTCTGTTATGTGTGTTGTCTGTTCCTTCTGTCTCTGGCAGACTGCCTTTCTTAAGTGTGCATAGTTTAAACTGCAAGCTTGCTTCAAAATTTAAATCTAAGGAAGCCATGCTGGATCTTAGCAGTCCTAAATAAGAGAAAATGAGAATGAAGTGTGCAAATGTTTACCCCACCTCTTGCTTTGCCCCAACTTTTGAGATTGTGAGTCTACAGTCTTATTTTGGAAGGTGCTGATAACCTAATGTTTCTTCTGCAAAAGCCTAGTTGAGCCAACTGCTCTCTCAAGCTAAAATGCAGTGTATATACTTCATTAAGCATATGCCTATGAAAGTATGGTGTTCCTTCTAAGAAAATTATGTGAGTCCAGTTTTAACTTTGATTTGGTTGGACAGAAGAGTTATTGTAAGGCTCCTGATATCAGTCTCTATAAGACGTCCTGGCCTCTTTTCTTAGAAAATGCCCCCCCTTGTTTCATTCTGTCTCTTTCAGGTTTTTTTCCCCTTCTCCTTCTTATTCTGTGCCAGGTAAATTTACTCCCGAGTAAGCTTCCTTTAAAGGAAACTGCAGGGGGGGGCATAGATTAGGCTTACTATTCCTCTGCAAGTTCAGAAAAAATTGTTCACTTTTGTATTCCTTTTAAATCAAATTTATGACTGTTTTAATTATTTGTGAGTGGTTATATCAATTGAATTAACTTTGCTTTATAAAGGATCCTCTCCCTATCTTAGGAAAACTGTTCAATTCAATCTTCCTTTAAAGATCATTTCTATAGGAACTTGCATTTAGTCTAAGGAAGCAAACTCACTCAAACTATCTCCAGATCTGCTAAAAGGGTTCTGTATAAAGTTGGGTACTTTTATTTTCCTCTTCCTTAGTACATGATAGGCGCATGGCTTGTGGTCTCTTCCCCAGTTGTGTCTGTGTACATCAGTATGTGTGTGTTTCTGGTAGTACAAATCTTGCTATGAACCCTGTATTTTAGGGTTGGACTAGATGACCCCAGGGTCCCTTTCAACTCTCCCAATTTGTGGCTGTGTGGAAGGCCATGTGTCTGCCAGCATTGGAGGGTAATTCTTAAATTCTGGTGAGGTGATGTGTTGAAATTCAGCCCAGATTTGCTCTTTGTTTTTTTAAAAGGTGTGAGGTGAAGCCATGATGTTTGAAGCAGAACTGGTGATATCAGGCATTTAAGTGATTACAGTGTTTATCGTTTTGTCTATTATTTACAAAAATCAGACTTAAAAGTCTACTCAAAGTTTAAGCACATAAAAATTCATATAATCAAGTAGAATTAGCCTTGACCAATCCTGTAAATAAAGGGCAGAAAAATTTGTCTGCAAATGGTAAGGCTGAAATGACTGACAATGTTAAAAAATCCTATGAATTCTGACTGGCCATTTTTACTCATAAATAAGAGAGCGGTTGATTGTTCCGCGAATGACCAGATAAAATGACCAATAATGATAGCCCTTTCCTGTACATAAAGGAAGCAGTCCCTTTTGTTTGGGCTGAAATTGCTAGCTTTGGTGAATACTTAAATTGCTGAGTTTCTCTTTTTTGTTTTAAAATCTAACCCTATTTTTAAAATCTACTCCTTACCTTTCCCTTCCTTATTCTAATTGAGCCAAAAGATGCAACATTTTCAATGGTATAAAAGGTTTGCTGAGACATGAACTCTGCACATGCACAGAGGCTAGATCAGCTTACAAAAAAGAGAGAGCGAGAGAAAGGAGGGGGGAGAGAGAAGGTTTGGAGAGCGTGAAACCTATACAAATTTCCTTATGTAAAACTTGGAACCATTGAGGGAAATCACCCTTAATGTGTTTTGCTCCAGGGGCTACTTAAGACAAAAGAGTTACGTACTGGACATGCCAAATTCTTTTCACAGGTAAATATCAAAGCACTCCCACTGTGAGTTCCTCTCTTGAGTAGTTTCTCCCCCCCCCCATGGGATTTAAATTTTATAAGTTTTTTTTTGCGTGTGTGTGTATATGCCTATGCATTTTAGGAACAGCATTTCCTGACAGACCTCTCACATGAAATAATTTTCCCTTTTAACAGAGTGTCCTTTCTTTTCTCCCACAGCACAAATGATAATGAGGGGATGCAAACAGTGATTTAAATACTCTATAAAAAGTAATTGCATTTGTTTTTCTTTTTGTCTTTCTTCCCTTAAAGCCAAACAGCCACTTTCTTTCTGTTCAGCAAAAGAAGTCTGAATCCCTGCTATATTAGTGACTTCCCTCTATCTCTTTGTGGCTTTGACATTTTTTTAGGTTACAAATAATCTGTTTTCGTTTATTAAGTTTGTTTTATCAGTTCTTCCATTATATATATGAAATTAATCGAAGCACAACCAAACATTGTTTGTGGAATGGTATTTGTTTACCTTTTGCCTGAGCATTTCTTATTAATTCTGTCATTTTGGCTAGTGCAAGGTACTTGCACAACTTTAAATTGCCATTCATTTTTCTTGG
Source organism: Podarcis bocagei (assembly GCF_964188305.1). Taxonomy (NCBI): domain Eukaryota; kingdom Metazoa; phylum Chordata; class Lepidosauria; order Squamata; family Lacertidae; genus Podarcis; species Podarcis bocagei. The sequence goes on from NC_138135.1 coordinate 5,981,455, forward strand.
TATTAACTCATTTCCCAGTATTCCGATATTAACATTACAGCTGATGTTGTCACATCATTTGGGATGTTAGAATGCCAAAACAGATTACTTCAGGTTGCTTCAGGTTGCTTATTAATTGTGTGTCTTAGCATTTATTTATTTTTGGTTCCTCATAGGTCATTTTGTGTGTGTGTGTTTTACTTTGGGTTATTTGTGGGGCATAGGAATTTGTTCTTTTTTTCTTCTTCCCCAAAATATAGTCTGGCTCCCCACAAGGTCTGAAGAACAGTGGACCGGCCCCCTGCTGAAAAGGTTTGCTGACCCCTGCCTTAAAGCACCTGCTCCTGGATGCAAATTTTATGACGCCTCCAACTCACCTTCTGCCGTCAGCTCGACACACAGCTTATCCCCATTGGCTTGTGAGGGCTGCCCAGGTGCCCAATTGCGATAGGAGATTACGGCGGAATCGGTCCATTTCCATGCTTTGCTCTGTAGAAAGATCAAAGAGGTGGGACTCTTTGCCGAGGAATAAGCAACAACTCTCTCCTCCCCTAAACTTAACACTGTGCCCATTGGTGGTGGAGGGTCCTGCTCAGGCAGTGAGGAGGTGCTTCTGGAGAAAAGTGAGGCTCCTCAATTCTGGAGGAGAGGGCTTCTCCTAGCCAGGATAGCTACGTTCTGCCTCCACTGTTGGAGGCAGCAAAGCTTCTGGATCCCAGTTGCTGGAAACCACGGGAAGGGAAAGGGCCCCTGTGCCTGAATCCTGCTAACACGTTTCTCCCAGGCATCTGGGCTAGATGGATGCTAGACTAACTGGGCCATTGGCCAGATCCAGCAGATTCTTCTTAGGAGAAGCAGGTGGGCACAATGCCGTCTTCCTGCTCTACAGCGACACCTTAGATAAGGTAAACTTTATTCGCACTAGCCAACGGCCATGGCAACATAAAACAAGCAATATAGACCTTAGATAGACTGCAGTTCCCGCACTCAGAATACTGATAGAAAGGAGACGCCAAGGTTGCTTCTACTGACCTTCTGAAGGTCATAGGAGTGCAGTCCAATCCAGACAGGTTTCCCAGCTTTATAGAGGTTTTTGACATATGCAGCCACTACAGACATTTCTTGAGCATTCATGATGGAGGCCAGGTGGCCATTTCCCCCAGAAGATTGGCAGTGCTCCTGGGAGAGATCACGGACAAAAGGTTTCACTTCAGAGAGCAGGAGATGCCACTTGAATTGAGTTGAACATCTCAGCAAGCTTCTCAGTCATTGTGCAACTCTGAGCAGTAAGAGGAGACATTTATCTTTTTCTTCACCAAACCAGCATTCTTAATTCCCTAGAGGAAGGGTGTAAGCAGAAGGCAGGAAAACTGGCACAGGGGAACCCTAATTTACGGCTCCCTCCTGCCTTGTAACTGGCAGCTTGACTTAACCTTGACCGGAGTGATGTCATCATGCCATGTCTTCCCCACCCCCTCCCTGCCACACCATTGGCTGCTGCAGGTGGAAGGGAGAGAAATGTTTGATGTGCTGATGATGTCACACCACATGGATGAGAAGCCCTAAACAGCTTCAGCCCTGTATACCTGAAGGAGCATCTCCACCCCCATTGTCCAGCCCAGACCCTGAAATCCAGCTCTGAAGGCCTTCTGGTGGTTCCCTCACTGCAAGAAGTGAGATTACAGGGAACCAAGCAGAGGGCCTTCTTGGTGGTGGCACCCATGCTGTGGAACGCCCTCCCAGAAGATGTCAAGGAGATAAAGAAATACACAACTTTTAGAAAACATCTGAAGGAAGTTTTTGAACACTTTGAAAGCATTCTCAGACTGCGCCCCCTGGTTTGGCCCAGGCCTGCTCCTTACCTCTGCCTCTGTAAACTTCAGAGGAAACTGGATGAAGAGTCCGTAGCAGCTTTTCTCAAAGAACATCCAGCCAGTGGGGCAGGAAGAACCTGCTGAGCTGGCTAGAGAAGAGGGAAAACATGAGCTGTGGTCAAGAGAGCTTGGCTTCGTGGATCAGAATACAGAAATACAACCGTTTCCTGCAGGTGGGGAAATCCACTCAGGGCATAAATAGGGGGCAGTAGACCTTTAATGGAAGGTTGCCTTTAATGGAAGACCAGTGAAGGCTGAAGCCAACAGCTGAGGGGAAAAGAGGGGAAATTTTTTGGCTGGAGGCTGATGGACTTTCACCAGCAAAATGTTGAACTCAAAGACTCTAGTGGTGACTACAGAACTTTTCCAAACATAACCCACCCCAAATTTCTCTAGTGAATGTCCCACATTTTCCTGCTGGATTAGGCCACCGAACTAGTCCATCCTCCTGCTGGGAATTCCATTCCACCCTTTGCTGCAGACATGTGGATTGTTACATGTCACATGTCTGTTTACATTCCAGCACAGATTGTTGGCGTGAGCGGAACTTCCGCTCTGTATTGCTTTTGTTTTCTTTCTCTGAGAAGAACGGCAAGGAGAGAAGCCACGTTTTCTTTGTCCTGATTTATGTATAATAAATGCGTAGTTTAGTATTGTATTCATGCCTCGGGCCTGATCTGTTGTGCAGTTTACACCGCTGAGTAATGTGTGCACTGCAGCTTGAGTCGCAGACACACGTCAGAGGAGGATGACTGATGGATCTCCGCAGCGGCAAGGCTGAGAGGGGAGGCGCTCCAGCTGGGTCTGAGCCAGCTGGCTTTTCATCCCCGGTTCTGACACCTCCTGCTCTCACAGTAGCCAACCACATGCCTGTGGGAATCCTCAAAGCAGGATTCAAGCACAGGAGGCTTCTCCCCTCCTGCAGTTTCCAGCAAGTGGTATTCAGAAGCATTGCTTCCTCCAACTGTGGAGGCTTAGGCATCATTGCTAGCAGCCATTGCTAGCTCTCTTCTCCTCCATGAATTGGCCCAATCCTCTTTTAAAGCCATCCAAATTGGTGGCCATTGCTGCTTCCTGAAGGAGCAAGTTCTATAGTTTAAATATGTGCTGCATGAAAAGGGCCTAGGACCCTCATACCTATAGGACCACCTCTCCCGTTATGCCCCATGGAGGACCTTAAGGTCCATAAATAGCAACACCCTAGAAGTCCCGGGCCCTAAGGAAGTTAGATTAGCCTCAACCAGAGCCAGAGTCTTCTCAACACTTGCTCTGGCCTGGTGGAACGCTCTCTCTCATGAGACCAGGCCCCTGCAGGATCTGATTTCTTTCCGCAGAACCTGTAAGACAGAGTTGTTCCGCCTGGCCTTCAGCTTGGAATCAATTTGATTCCCTCCCCCTCTTCCTTTTCCTTTCCCCTCCTGTGATAGAATTCCTATTTGGGGACTTCCCTGGCTTTTTTCTGGCCCATGTAGGACCAGTCTGGATAGTTGGCCTTGGTGAAGACTAGGCTTGTTCATGTCATACTAAGCTACCAGTTAGTGTCATCGGTGATGCAAGCATGAAGGAGTCCTCAAGCTGGGGGCCAACACCATAGGAGCCCATCCAGGATGTACCTTGCAGAAAGGAGATGACCAGGAAGCTCAGAAGGGGAAGATGGAAGGAAGCACCTGGTCCCATCTTTACCTGCCAGGAAAGAACAAAATGAAAAGGTAGCTAGGCAGATAACTCCATGTAACAATTTCTTTTCAAGGAAAAAACAAAATGACGCAAACCTTCTTAGAAATAGTAAAAAGTGACAGCAGTCACAAAATTAAAAGACGCCTGCTTCATGGGAGAAAAGTGATGACAAACCTAGACAGCATCTTAAAAAGCAGAGACATCACCTTGCCAAAAAAGGTCCCTATAGTTAAAGCTCTGGTTTCCCACTCCTGAACCCAAAAGCATCTGCATCAGCAAAAGCATTAGGCATTCATGTTCTGCTTTAAATGTGGCAGCTAGACTGGTGACTGGGAGTGGCTGCCGAGACCACAAAACACCAGTCTTGAAAGACCAGCATTAGCTCTCAGTACGTTTCTCAGCACAATTCAAAGTGTTGGTGCTGACCTTGAAAGCACGAAACGGCCTTGGCCCAGTATACCTGAAGGAGCATCTCTACCCCCATCATTCAGCCCTGAGGTCCAGCTCCGAGGGTCTTCTGGCGGTTCCCTCCCTGTGAGAAGTGAGGTTACAGGAAACCAGGCAGAGGGCGTTCTTGGTGGTGGCACCTGCCCCATGGAACACCCTCTCATCACATGTTAAGGAGACAAACAACTATTTGACGTTTAGAAGACATCTGAAGGCAGCCCTGCTTGGGGAAGTTTTTAATGACTGATGTTTTAATGTATTTTTAATCTTTTGTTGGAAGCTGCCCAGAGTGGCTGGGGAAACCCAGCCCGATAGGCGGGGTATAATAATAATAATAATAATAATAATAATAATAATAATAATAATAATAATAATAATAATAATTTATTATTATTTATACCCTGCCCATCTGGCTGGGTTTCCCCAGCCACTCTGGGTGACTTCCACCAGAACACCAATATACAATAACCTATTAAACATTAAAAGCTTCCCTAAACAGGGCTGTCTTCAGATGTCTTCTAAAAGTTTGGTAGGTCTTCCCCTCTAAGTAATAAATAAATAAGTAATAAATTATTATTATTATTATTATTATTATTATTATTATTATTATTATTATTATTATTATTATTATTATTATTATTATGGAAGCTGTAAAAGAATAATGCTGAAAAACCAGAGACAACCCATATTCAAAACAACTTCTCCATTCAGTCGATTCTTAATGCGATGGATGGGCTTCATGAAGTCATGCAAGTTTCCCATTGTCTGGTTTGAATTCACTAGGCTTCAGCGCCCCGCCCCCTGCACCCCTCGTTCCTCTTTGAATCCCCCCCAAGGTAATCTCACTACCCACCACAAGGGGTGCTGCTGCCCACTTTCGGAACCATTGACCCAGGGTTACCTTTGTGGACTTGCTTCCCTTCGGAGAAACTTGTGAGAGTTATTTACTCGTCTCTGTGGGCCTGCCTCTGATTAGCTTGCCAGAGTGACTAAAACATCTATGACATTTATGCAAGATGTGAAGTATCTCTGCCCTATTTGATCTCCGAAAGGAATGGACATGACAAGAAGCACAAACAAATTTGCATGAAAAAGCAGAGGTTCTGATGGAGCATGTAGATAACATTTTCCGCCTTCCATTATATTTCCTGAACATGCACTGAAGCGACTCAGAACCCAACCCAGGATTCCATCAGGTGGACGGACATCATTGCAATAGTCGTGGTTATCTGCAATCTTTTGCTCATTGCTCAGATACTTTATTCCATAAGGAAATTTCTCCCTGTACCAGAAGGCATAAAACAACTTCACGGTCAGGTGACCAGTTTCTCGGAATAAGCCAAAGAAACACACATTTAATAAACTAGCAGCCTGCAACAATACAGACTGTCTTGGCAGTAGCCTTAAAAGCACCACAAGCTGCCTATTAGGTTTAATGGAAATATTTATGATTTTAGTAATGCAGATAACGTTCATAGGAATCTTCTGAGGCTATTGGAAGAGCCAGCATATTCACCAATAGTGGTAAATGGTGGTGGTGACAGAAAGGTTGTGTTAAAGCTTCTTACTGCTCAGCACAAAATAGACTGTAGAAGTGGACCCAAGGTCCTCAGTCTTTTTTTCGGTTCCACCACCGAAACTTTCCATCTTTTTTTTTAAGCCAAATGCCCCAATGCAAAGTACAGGCTCCCCAAAAGTGCATCTGACAGTGCTCCTGAAGGTAGGAGTCTATCAATTGATGAAGATGATCATCCAAATGTCATAGACCAAATGGAGCAAACAGCATGCAGACCTAGTGGTGGGAGGAAAAAATCCTTGAATAAGAGACACGGGGGAATGATTAATGGACTTTGATGTCTGTACACTAATGCGCAAAGCATGGGAAATAAACAAGATGAGCTTGAGCTCTTGGTACAGCAAACTAAATATGACATAATAGGCATCACTGAAACCTGGAGGGATAAGTCCCACGATTGGAATGCAATGATGGAGGGATACAATCTATTTCAGAGAAACAGACCAGACAAGAAAGGAGGAGGAGTGGCGTTATATGTCAGGGATGTGTATACCTGTGAAGAGATCCAAGATTTAGAACCTCAAAGCCAAAGTGAGAGCATTTGGGTCAAAATTAAGGGAGAGAAGAATAACAGTGACCTCACTGTGGGAGTTTACTATAGATCCCCAAGCCAAACGGAGGACATAGATGATGCCTTCCTGGAACAGATGGCCAAGCATGCAAAAGGAAGGGAGATAGTAGTAATGGGGGACTTCAATTACCCGGATATTTGTTGGATGTCAAACTCAGCCAAGAGCATAAGGTCAAACAGATTCCTCACTGGCCTTGCAGACAACTTCATTGTCCAGAAAGTGGGAGAAGCAACAAGAGGAACAGCCATTTTAGATCTGGTCCTAACCAATGTTGATGACCTGGTTAGTGGGGTAGAAGTGGAAGGATCATTAGGCGCGAGTGATCGTGCTCTTCTGAAGTTTACTATACAGCGGAAAGGAGCAGCCAAGCATACTAGGACTCAATTTCTTGACTTTAAGAAAGCCGACTTCATAAAACTTAGGGAAGTGCTGGGTGAGATCCCATGGACAGTAATACTAAAAGGAAAGGGAGTTCATGATGGCTGGGAGTTTGTTAAGAGGGAGATAGTAAAAGCACAACTTCAGGCAATACCAATGAGACAGAAACATGGAAAGTGCCTAAAGAAGCCAGGGTGGCTATCTAAAGAACTTTTAACTGAGTTAAGATTAAAAAAGGATGTGTACAAAAAATGGAAAAGGGGGGAAACCACCAAAGAGGAATTCAAACAAATAGCCTGCACGTGTAGACACAAAGTCAGAAATGCTAAAGCACAGAATGAACTCAGGCTTGCTAGAGAGGTTAAAAGCACCAAAAAAGGCTTTTATGAGTATGTTCGTAGCAAAAGGAAGAACAAAGAAACAGTGGGGTCACTCAGAGGAGAAGATGGTGAAATGCAAACAGGGGACACAGAAAGGGCTGAACTCCTCAATGCCTTCTTTGCCTCAGTCTTCTCCGATAAAGAAAACAATGCCCGACCTGAAGAATTTGGAGCAAATGATTCAGCAAAGGAAACACAGCCCAGAATAACTAAGGAGATAGTACAAGAATACTTGGCTAGTTTAGATGTATTCAAGTCTCCAGGGCCAGATGAACTGCATCCAAGAGTATTAAAAGAACTGGCAGATGTGATCTCAGAAACACTGGCAGTCATCTTTGAGAATTCTTGGAGAACAGGTGAAGTCCCGGCAGACTGGAGGAGGGCAAATGTTGTCCCTATTTTCAAAAAGGGGAAAAGAGAGGACCCAAAGAATTACCGCCCAGTCAGTCTGACATCAATACCAGAGAAGATTCTGGAGCAGATCATTAAGCAAACAGTCTGTGAGCACCTAGAAAGGAATGCTGTGATCACCAATAGTCAGCATGGATTTCTGAAAAAGAAGTCATGTCAGACTAACCTGATCTCATTTTTTGACAGAATTACAACCCTGGTAGATGAAGGGAACGCAGTGGATGTAGCCTACCTTGATTTCAGCAAGGCATTTGACAAGGTGCCCCATGATATTCTTGTAAAGAAGCTGGTAAAATGCGGTCTTGAATATGCTACCACTCAGTGGATTTGTAACTGGCTGACTGACCGAACCCAAAGGGTGCTCATCAATAGTATCAATGGGTGTTTCCCATTGTCTGGTTTTAATTCACTAGGCTTCAGCGCCCCCCCTCCCTGCACCCCTCATTCCTCTTTGAACCCCCCCCCAAGGTAATCCCACTGCCCACCACAAGGGGTCTGCTGCCCACTTTCGGAACCATTGACCCAGGGTTACCTTTGTGGACTTGGTTCCCTTCGGAGCAACTTGTGAGAGTTATTTACTCGTCTCTGTGGGCCTGCCTCCGATTAGCTTGCCAGAGTGACCAAAACATCTATTACTTTTATGCAAGATGTGAAGTATCTCTGCGCTATTTGATCTCCGAAAGGAATGGACATGACAAGAAGCACAAACAAGTTTGCATGAAAAAGCAGAGGTTCTAGTGGAGCATGTATGTATGCATGTAGATAACATTTTCCGCCTTCCATTATATTTCCTGAACATGCACTGAAGCGACTCAGAACCCAACCTAGGATTCCATCAGGTGGACGGACATCATTGCAATAGTCGTGGTTATCTGCAATCTTTTGCTCATTGCTCAGATACTTTATTCCATAAGGAAATTTCTCCATGTACCAGAAGGCATAAAACAACTTCACGGTCAGGTTACCAGTTTATCAGAATGTGATGGGATGATGAGCTGCTTGTGCGTAAAATCGTAGTCCCTCAGAGTTTGTGCAAGTCCACAAACCTCTGTCTGTGACAGAGCCCCTCAGACATGGCTGCTCTAGTCACTTGCAGATTCCGACAGTAGTTGCTTTCGGAATCGTTTCCAGCATAAAAGCTCCTTAACGGAAACACATCTTCTGGACTCACGGCGTGACAGTTTCTGGCGAAGAGTGGGTCTCCCTATGGGAGCTTCAGATACCTCCCCACTGTTCTCGCTGGACGTGTCCCTGAGCCCTCCCTCTTGCTCGCTTTCCTTCAGAGATCCACCTCTCCCCCTGCTGGTTCCTGCTTCAGCTGCTGAGTCTCTACCAGCCTCCGTGAGCCCTTCCACCAGAGACCCACCTCTCCCCCTGCTGGTTCCTGCTTCAGCTGCTGAGTCTCTCCCAGCCTCCGTGAGCCCTTCCACCACCTGTTCCTCCGATGGCAGTTCCCTGACATCCACCTCCCCTCCAGGGCCCCCTTCACCCCCTCCCGTTTCCTCTCCTCTGGGCGGTGAGGAGGTAAAACCCCGAAAAGAATCCTCTTCATCTTCAGACGTCTCGAACATTTCCCTCCATCGGTCGCCGTTCCGGCTCGCTGAATCCTCCTCCTCCTCGGAATCTGTGAACCCCTCCAACTCCTCTTCCTCGTCGGTGGTGGCAAAGTATTCCCTCCGGAACCTCGCTACAGGCTGAGGTTTACGTGGGAACCTCTGATGAAAAGTTTCTATTAAAACCTCGTCATTGACATCCTCTGCCATGACCCAGGTGTTTTCCGACTCCGGTTCCCCTTCCCACATTACCAAATACTCTACTTGATCTCCATTCCACCTGGAATCGAGGATCTCCGCTACATGGTAGCTGTGTTCCCTTTCCTCCATTGCTGGTCCCCGAGTGACCCTCCCTTCTCTGTCCCCTTTGTACGGTGACAGCAACGACCTGTGGAAAACTGGGTGCAGCTTCATGTGGTTCGGTAACCGGAGTCTGAAAGCCACTGGGTTAACCTGTTGCATGACTTCAAATGGGCCCAATCTTTTGGGTCTTAACTTCTTACAACCCCCTTTGAATGGTAACCCTTGGGTTGACAGCCACACCTGGTCCCCCACCCTAATGGTTTCACCTTCTCTTCTGTTTTTGTCTGCCTGCCTCTTATATTCCTCCTTGGCCCTGTCTAAGTTAAGTTGGAGCTGGCGATGGATCGCTTCCATTTCTTCTACGAACTGTTCGGCAGCTGGAACGCTCCATCTCTCCCCTTCCCCCCCTGGGAAAGCCCTGGGATGGCACCCGTAATTAGCCAAAAAGGGGCTCATCCCCGTGGACACGTTCTCCGCATTGTTGTAGGCAAATTCCGCCAACGCCAGCTTCTCCACCCAATCATTCTCTCTGTCATTGACATAACACCTCAAATATTGCTGGAGGATGCCATTGGCTCTTTCCGCCTGCCCGTTGGTTTCAGGATGCCGGGCAGTCGAAAAATTGACCTCTACATGCAGTAAGCTCATGAGCTTCCTCCAGAACCTGGAAGTAAATTGTTTCCCTCGGTCTGAAACCACCCTCAAGGGGGCGCCATGCAACCTAAACACATTTTCTACAAACAATTTAGCTGTTTCTTCTGCCGTGACAGCATGTGAGCAGGCTATAAAGTGGGCCATTTTGGTTAACAGGTCTACCACAACCATGATGGCTGTTTTCCCTCTGGACTTTGGCAGATCAGTCATGAAATCTATTGCCACTGCTTCCCATGGTCTTTCAGGTGTGGGTAGCGGTTCTAATAACCCTGCCGGTGCCCGCCTCTCCCCTTTGGCTCGCTGGCATTGGTCACACCCTCTCACATACTCCCGCACATCTTCCCTGACCTTGGGCCACCAAAATTCCCTGGTAACCAGCCACATGGTTTTGTGTTGCCCAAAATGCCCTGCTGTGGGGCTATCGTGCAGCTGCTTGAGTACCTTCCCCCTCAAATCTCCTTCAGGTATATATAACGCTCCCTTGTAATACAACGCCCCGTTTCTCTCCTCAAAACCTCCGGGTTTATCTCCCTCTCTCCTGAGACCCCTGAGTTTGTCCTGGGCGTATTCATCATTCTCCGTTCCCTCTACCAGTTCTCTTTGCCCCACCAATGCCGCCCCACACACCCAGCGGTCCTCTGGAATGACATGTCTTTCTTCGGGTGCTCCCTCCCTCTCCAAATATTCAGGTTTACGTGAGAGAGCGTCCGCCCTAACGTTCTCTGGGCCTGGCACGTAACAAATCTCAAAGTTAAATTTGGAGAACTCCTGGGCCCATCTCAACTGCCGTTGGTTGAGCACTCGTGCCGTTCTCCAATACTCTAGGTTCTTGTGGTCAGTGCACACTTGCACCTTATGTTGTGCGCCAATTAGCAGGTGCCTCCATCTCCGGAAAGCCTCATGAATAGTAAGAAGTTCTCGGTCATACACCGTGTAGTTCCTCTCGGATTTGTTCAGTTTTCACGAAAAAAAAGCACACGGTCTCCACTCTGACTCCTCCTTCCCTGGCTGCAGAAGAAGCACCGCCCCTATGGCTCTGTCTGATGCGTCTGTTTCGACTCTCATCTTTTTTTGTAAATCCACATGCAGAAGTTGTTCTTCAGAGGCGAAGGCCCTTTTCAGTTCCTCAAAAGCTAGCTCCGCCTCCTCAGTCCAAACGAATTTCTTCTTACTGCTGAGACAGTCTGTAATGGGCGCCGTCAGGTGAGCAAAGTTTCGGATGAACTTACGATAAAAGTTCCCAAACCCCAGGAACCTCTGCACATCCTTCTTTGTTTTGGGTGTTTTCCATTCCAGCACTGCCTGGACCTTTCCGGGATCCATGGCCAATCCCTTGTCTGACAGGCGGTACCCCAGGAATTCCACCTCCTTGGTATAAAACTGACACTTCTCCAGTTTCACCCACAGCCGGTTGGCTTGCAGCCTGCTCAACACTTCTCTGACGTCTCTCACATGCTGCTCCTCATTCTCAGAATACACCAACACGTCATCTAGGAAGGCCACGCAATTCTTGTAAAGCAAAGACCCCAGTACGTGGTTCATAAACGATTGGAAGCACGCCGAGCCTGCTTGTAGGCCGAAAGGCATTACTAAATATTCAAATGCCCCCAAAGGGGTGAACATGGTGGTTTTCCATTCATCCCCTTTCCTTATGCGTATCAGGTTGTACGCCCCCCGGAGGTCCAGCTTTGTAAAAATCTTTCCCTTCTGCACCCTGGTCAAAATGTCGTCAATCCTGGGCATAGGGAAGGCCACTGGTTCTGACACTGCGTTTAAAGCCCTGAAGTCACACACAAGTCTCGGCTTGTCCGTGTTTTTTTTATCCACAAAAAACACTGGGCTACCTCCCACAACTCTGGACTCTCTGATGAAACCTCGCTTCAGGTTCTTGTCAATAAACTCTCTTAACTCCTGCATCTCTCTGTCTGACATGGCGTACAGCTTGCCTACAGGGAGCTGTGCCCCAGGGAGTAAATTGATTTGACAGTCAAAGGGTCTATGCGGGGGTAGTTGGTCAGCTTCCCTTTCACTGAACACGTCGCTGAGATCTGCGTATTGTCGTGGTACCTTCACCTTCTCCGTTACTTCCGTCCCTGCTAGGGTAGCTTGGGCCCCTGCTGAACCCTTTCCCTCCTTGCAGTGTTCTAAGCAATGTGCGGAACCAAAGGAAACCACTCTCTGATGCCAGCCCACCAGCGGATCATGTAACGCCAGCCAGCTCATCCCCAAAATAATAGGAGCCCCTCCCAAGGTGGCCACATTAAACGCTATCAGTTCGGTGTGCCTTGCCACCTTCATGATCATTGGGACGGTCTGCAAGCTGACTTCTCCTCCCAACAGCTCCCTGCCATCGATCGTGGTCACCTGCAGGGGGTTGCTTAAAGGGATCGTCTGTATCTGGTGTTCAGCTGCAAACTCTTTGCTCATAAAATTGCAGGAGCTGCCTGAGTCCAACAGCTCCTTTATCTTTAGAGGGTATCCGTTTTGCAGCTCTAGTGACACTTCTATCACTAGGGCAGGTTTAGGAGGTTCTGGCGTGGGCACTTTCACTGCTCTTTGGCCTGGCTGCTGTGCCCCGACGGTGGCAGCCAGGCGTTGGCTTTTACTTGCTCCGGTATTTCCTCCACTCCTCCCTCAACAGCTCCCACCATCCCTTGCCATTCCTTCCTCTGGGGGCAGACTCTGGCAAAGTGACCTGGCTGTTGGCAGAGATAGCATTTCCGGGCGCCTTTTCCCTCCTTCTTTCCCCCCTCACTGGGTTTTGAAACTGCGCGCGCGCGCGCTGTTCCGATTTCCATCGGCTCCGCTGGCGGGAAAGTTGCCTCTGGAATGTCTGGAATGCGGAACTCCTTCCACCGTTCCCCCTTCCCTTCCCGCCTCTCCAAGGCTCTCGCCTCCTGGCGCGCTCCGATGGTCAGCGCAGATTTGGTCAGCTGATCCATAGAAACCGCCCTGGGACTCCGGGAAAGTTCGTCTTTCACAGCCGAAGCAAGCCCTTCTTCAAATAGCATTTGAATGGGTTCTGCCGATAAGTCCCACCCCAATCTGTGAACCAGCATGGTGAACTCAGTCCGGTACTCATGGACAGATCGGCTCCCCTGTTTGCAAGCCATTAGCTGTCTGCGCACCACTCCCTGCTCAATATCGCTGGAAAACATCAGATCCATTGCACGAAAGAACTTCATTGTGTCCTTTAGGACGTCATTATTCGTTGCCATCAGGGGTCTAACCCAGTCACTCGCCCCCCTTTCAAGATGCCCAATCACGAAAGCCACTCGCGATTCCTCGTCAGGGAATTCATCAAACTGCACATTGAGGGCATATTGCATCTCTGTCCTAAAGGCATGGTAGTCCCTGGGGTCCCCCCCAAACTTCTGCACCTATCCTGGTACCTTTCTGGTGAACTGGGTGGCTTTCCCCTTCTTGTCTGCATCCTGAGCCCTTCTCTCCTCAAGCCTCGCTGTCTGCAGCGCCAGTTGGATTTCCAACGCTCGGTACCTTTCTTCCAAGCTTGGACCCGCTCCAACTCCTGCTTCTCCGGTTCCGGCTGGGTCGCTCATGATGCCTTCTCCTGCACACACAGCTTACAAAGACTGTCGGAATGCTGTGATGGGATGATGAGCTGCTTGTGCGTAAAATCGTAGTCCCTCAGAGTTTGTGCAAGTCCACAAACCTCTGTCTGTGACAGAGCCCCTCAGACATGGCTGCTCTAGTCACTTGCAGATTCCGACAGTGGTTGCTTTCGGAATCGTTTCCAGCATAAAAGCTCCTTAACGGAAACACGTCTTCTGGACTCACGGCGTGACAGTTTCCGGCGAGGAGTGGGTCTCCCTATGGGAGCTTCAGATACCTCCCCACTGTTCTCGCTGGACGTGTCCCTGAGCCCTCCCTCTTGCTCGCTTTCCCTCAGAGATCCACCTCTCCCCCTGCTGGTTCCTGCTTCAGCTGCTGAGTCTCTACCAGCCTCCGTGAGCCCTTCCACCAGAGACCCACCTCTCCCCCTGCTGGTTCCTGCTTCAGCTGCTGAGTCTCTCCCAGCCTCCGTGAGCCCTTCCACCACCTGTTCCTCCAATGGCAGTTCCCTGACACAGAATAAGCCAAAGAAACGCATTTAATAAACTAGCAGCCTGCAACAAGACAGACTGTCTCGGCGGTAGCCTTAAAAAACACCGCAAACTGCCTGTTAGGTTTAATGGAAATATTTATGATTTTAGTAATGCAGATAACATTCATAGTAATCTTCTGAGGCTATTGGAAGAACCAGCATATTCACCAATGGCGGTAAATGGTGGTGGTGACAGAAAAGTTGTGTGAAAGCTTCTTATTGCTCAGCACAAAATACCGTATTTTTCACTCCATAGGGCACACCGGCCCATAGGACACACCTATGTTTTTTTTGGTTGGGGGAATAAAGAAAAAGAATTATTCCACGCCCCCAAGCACGGGGCGGGGGCGAGGGAAGCCTGAGCTTCAACCAACCCCAGCCTCCAGAACAGGCAGCTCTCCACAAGCCTTGGGAGACCGTCACTACTTCCCGCCGGGCTCCCAGGCTTGCGGATATCTGCCTGAAGCCCAAACCAGGTCGGGGAACAGCGGGTTGGAGCGCTGCACCTCCCTGCTGTCCCCCGAACTTGTGGGGCTGGTGGCGGGGAGAAGCGTGCCTCCCCGCTGTCCCCCGAGCTTGTGGGGCTGGCGCCGGGGAGAAGCACGCTTCTCCTTGCCACCATCCTCCAAACCAGGTCGGGGAACCGAAGCCCGGGGTGCACTGTGCAGGGCGTCCCAGGCTTCAAGATGCAGGCTGCTATCTGCAAGCCTAGGGAGCCTGACGGGAACTCCCGCGGGCTCCCAAGGCTTGCAGAGAGCTTCCTGAAGCCTGGAGAGCGAGAGGGGTTGGTGTGCACCGACCTCTCTCGCTCTCCAGGCTTCAGCGAAAGCCAGCATTCGCCCCATAGGATGCACACACATTTCCCCTTCATTTTTGGAGGGGGAAAAGTGCATCCTATAGGGCGAAAAATACGGTAGACTGTAGAAGTGGACCCAAGGTCCTCAGTCTTTTTTTCAGTTCCACCACTGATACTTTCCATCTTTTTCTTAAAGCCAAATGCCCCAATGCAAAGTACAGGCTCCCCAAGAGTGCATCTGTCAAGCAGAAGGGGTCTGAGGAAAGCAGGCTGAACATAGATACTGACGGAATCGTAGAATTGTGGAATGAGAAAGTTCTCCAAAGGTCCTCTAGTCCAGACCCTTGCAACACAGAAATCACAACTGAAGCATCCATGAGAGGTGGCCATCCAAGCTCTGTTTAAAAAGCTCAAAGGAACCAGAGTCCACCAGGGAGTCTGTTCCTTTGTCAAACAGCTCTTACCGCCAGAAAGTTCTTCCTAATGTTGAGTCAGAATCTCCTTTCTTATCATCTGAGTCTACTGGTTCAGATCCTCCACTACAGAGCAGCAGAAAGCAAGCTTCCTCTGTCTTCCATGTGATTTGTGCTTCAGATTTGTGGAGATGGCTATCTCATTCAAAGCCAAGTGGTTCAGTTGTGTGCCGTTAGTTAACGTTTCCGGGAAGTTATTAGCCGAATCCTCTGGAGGATGGAGAAATAATATTTTTGAACAAGGAGTACAAGATGGGGTGATGGTTTTGTGGGCCTAACAGGAGTTATTGATGCAACACTGTAATGCAAGGGTCACACGACTGGTGGCAGGTGATTCTTTCAGATTAGAGCCTTTTCAAGAAAAAAACAAAATGACGCAAACCTTCTTAGAAATAGTAGAAAGTGACAGCTGTCACAAAATTAAAAGACGCCTGCTTCTTGGGAGAAAAGTGATGACAAACCTAGACAGCATCTTAAAAAGCAGAGACATCACCTTGCCGACAAAGGTCCCTATAGTTAAAGCTCTGGTTTCCCACTTCTGAACCCAAAAGCATCTGCATCAGCAAAAGCATTAGGCATTCATGTTCTGCTTTAAATGTGGCAGCTAGACTGGTGACTGGGAGCGGCTGCCGAGACCACAAACACCAGTCTTCAAAGACCAGCATTAGCTCCCAGTACGTTTCTGAGCACAATTCAAAGTGACCTTGAAAGCCCGAAACGGCCTCGGCCCAGTATACCTGAAGGAGCGTCTCCACCCCCATCATTCAGCCCGGACACTGAGGTCCAGCTCTGAGGGTCTTTTGGTGGTTCCCTCACTGCAATAAGTGAGTTTACAGGGAACCAGGCAGAGGGCCTTCTTGGTGGTGGCACCTGCCCCATGGAACACCCTCTCATCACATGTTAAGGAGACAAACAACTATCTGACGTTTAGAAGACATCTGAAGGCAGCCCTGCTTGGGGAAGTTTTTAATGACTGATGTTTTAATGTATTTTTAATCTTTTGTTGGAAGCTGCCTGGAGTGGCTGGGGAAACAAAGCCCGATGGGCGGGGTATAATAATAATAATAATAATAATAATAATAATAATAATAATAATAATTTATACCCCACCCATCTGGCTGGCTCCCAACAGAACACTAAAATACAATAACCTATTAAACATTAAAAGCTTCCCTAAACAGGGCTGCCTTCAGATGTCTTCTAAAAGTTTGGTAGTTATTTTTCTCTAAGTAATAAATAAATACGTAACAAATTATTATTATTATTATTATTATTATTATTATTATTATTATTATTATTATTATTATTATTATTATGGAAGGAAGCTGTAAAAGAATACTGCCGAAAGACCAAAGAGATCCCATATTCAAAACAACTTCTCCATTCAGTCGATTCTTAATGCGATGGATGGGCTTCATGAAGTCATGCAAGTTTCCCATTGTCTGGTTTGAATTCACTAGGCTTCAGCGCCCCTCCTCCCTGCACCCCTCGTTCCTCTTTGAATCCCCCCCCAAGGTAATCTCACTGCCCACCACAAGGGGTGCTGCTGCCCACTTTGGGAACCATTGACCCAGGGTTACCTTTGTGGACTTGCTTCCCTTCGGAGCAACTTGTGAGAGTTATTTACTCGTCTCTGTGGGCCTGCCTCCGATTAGCTTGCCAGAGTGACTAAAACATCTATTACTTTTATGCAAGATGTGAAGTATCTCTGCGCTATTTGATCTCCGAAAGGAATGGACATGACAAGAAGCACAAAAAAAATTGCAATAAAAAGCAGAGGTTCTACTGGAGCGTTTATGTATGTAGATAACATTTTCCGCCTTCCATTATATTTCCTGAACATGCACTGAAGCGACTCAGAACCCAACCTAGGATTCCATCAGGTGGACGGATATCATTGCAATAGTCGTGGTTATCTGCAATCTTTTGCTCATTGCTCAGATACTTTATTCCATAAGGAAATTTCTCCATGTACCAGAAGGCATAAAACAACTTCACGGTCAGGTGACCAGTTTCTCGGAATAATCCAAAGAAACACACATTTAATAAACTAGCAGCCTGCAACAATACAGACTGTCTTGGCAGTAGCCTTAAAAGCACCACAAGCTGCCTATTAGGTTTAATGGAAATATTTCTGATTTTAGTAATGCAGATAACGTTCATAGTAATCTTCTGAGGCTATTGGAAGAACCAGCATATTCACCAATGGTGGTAAATGTGGTGACAGAAAGGTTGTGTTAAAGCTTCTTACTGCTCAGCACAAAATAGACTGTAGAAGTGGACCCAAGGTCCTCAGTCTTTTTTTCGGTTCCACCACCAAAACTTTCCATCTTTTTCTTAAAGCCAAATGCCCCAGTGCAAAGTACAGGCTCCCCAAGAGTGCATCTGACAAGCAGAAGGGGTCTGAGGAAAGCAGGGTGAACATAGATACTGATGGAATTGTAGAATTGTGGAATAAGAAAGTTCTCCAAAGGTCCTCTAGTCCAAACCCTTGCAACACAGAAATCACAACTGAGGCATCCATGAGAGGTGGCCATCCAAGCTCTGTTTAAAAAGCTCAAAGGAACCAGAGTCCACAAGGGAGTCTGTTCCGTTGTCAAACAGCTCTTACCGCCAGGAATTTCTTCCTAATGTTGAGTCAGAATCTCCTTTCTTATCAAGTGAGTCTACTGGTTCAGATCCTCCACTGCAGAGCAGCAGAAAGCAAGCTTGCTCCACCTTCCATGTGATTTGTGCTTCAGATTTGTGGAGATGGCTATCTCATTCAAACTAAGTGGTTCAGTTGTGTGCCCTTAGTTACCGTTTCCGGGAAGTTATTAGCCGAATCCTCTGGAGGATGGAGAAATAATATTTTTGAACAAGGAGTACAATATGGGGTGATGGTTTGGGAGATTTTATGTGCCTAACAGGAGTTATTGATGCAACACTGTAATGCAAGGGTCACACCCTTCTATGGTGGCAGGTGATTCTTTCAGATTAGAGCCTTTTCAAGAAAAAAACAAAATGACGCAAACCTTCTTAGAAATAATAGAAAGTGACAGCAGTCACAAAATTAAAAGACGCCTGCTTCTTGGGAGAAAAGCGATGACAAACCTAGACAGCATCTTAAAACGCAGAGACATCGCCTTGCCAACAAAGGTCCCTATAGTTTTAACCTCAAAATATTATAGATCTTTGAAGGACTGGATAATTCAACCACTAAAGGAGGTTTGTAATGAAATTTTGGAGGGGGGAAAAGCGCCAGAGTCGTGGAAGGAAGCCTATATTACACTAATACCGAAAAATGAGTCTGAAAAGACACAACTTAAGAATTACCGCCCTATATCCCTGCTCAATGTGGATTACAAAATTTTTGCAGATATATTGGCTGAAAGATTGAAAAAAGTTTTGGTTGAGGAGATACACAAAGACCAAGCTGGCTTTCTCCCGGGCAGTCACTTGTCTGACAATACGAGAAAAATAATTAACATTTTAGAGAAGCTGCAAGTGAATATTAACACTAAAGCTGTTTTAATTTTTGTAGATGCGGAGAAAGCCTTTGACAATATTTCTTGGAGTTTCATGAAGAAAAATCTTCAGGGGATGGGGGTTGGTCAAGGGTTTGAAAATGGTATAAGTGCAATTTATTCAGAACAAAAGGCTAAACTAATAGTTAACAATGTGGTGACGGAAGAATTTAAGATAGAGAAAGGGACATGACAAGGCTGCCCAATTTCCCCATTGCTCTTTATTTCGGTCCTGGAGGTTCTGCTAAACATGATCAGAAGGGACTGTTTGATCAAAGGTATACAGGTCGGAGCTAAACAGTACAAATTGAAAGCTTTTGCAGATGACTTAGTATTGACGTTACAGGAGCCAGAATCTAGTACTAAAAGAGTATTAGAATTGATTCAGGAATTTGGTCATGTGGCAGGATTTAAGTTGAACAAGTTAAAAACTAAGGTGCTTGAGAAAAATTTAACACCGATTGAGAAAGAGAGGTTTCAGAAGGAGACAGGTTTAACACTGGTTAAGAAAGTAAAATACCTGGGGGTTAATATGACCGCTAAGAACTTAAACCTATTTAAAGACAATTATGAGAAATGTTGGTCAGAAGTGAAAAAGGATTTAGAGATATGGTCAAACTTGAAGCTTTCCTTGTTGGCTCGAATTGCTGCGATAAAGATGAATGTATTGCCAAGAATGTTATTTTTGTTTCAATCATTGCAAATCTTGGACAAGATGGACTGTTTCAAGAAGTGGCAGAGAGACATTTATAGATTTGTCTGGCAGGCAAGAAGCCCAGGATAAAATTTAAAATATTAACGGATGCAAAGTAAAGAGGCGGATCTGCCCTGCCAGACCTTAAACTTTATTATGAATCAGCAGCATTCTGCTGGCTGAAAGAATGGCTGCTTCTTGAGAACACAGACATTTTGGATTTAGAAGGTATCAATAATGTTTTTGGGTGGCATGCATATTTGTGGTATGACAAGGTTAAAGCACATAAATCATTTAAAAACCATATTGTTAGGAAAGCATTGTTAAATGTTTGGATAAGATATAAGGACTTATTGGAAAACAAACCCCAAGGTGGCTGTCACCGATGGAAGCGAAAGCTCAGAAAAAGCTCAATATGGAGGTCAGATGGCCGAAATATTGGGAAATTTTGGAACAAGAGGGAGATAGACTGAAATTGCAGAGTTTTGAGAAATTAAAAAAATCAGTGAGAGACTGGCTTCATTATTATCAGATAATGGAGGCATATAATTTGGACAAGAAAATTGGCTTCCAGGTGGAAAAATCAAAATTAGAAACAGAATTGCTAGAACCCAAAACTAAGATTTTGTCAAGGATGTATCACTTGCTGTTGAAATGGAATACACAGGATGAAACGGTGAAATCTGCTATGATTAAATGGGCACAAGATGTCGGACACAACATAATGATGGCTGACTGGGAACAGTTATGGACCACAGGTATGAAGTTTACGGCATGCAATGCCTTAAGAGAGAATATTATGAAAATGATATACAGGTGGTACATGAAACCAGTCAAGCTTGCAAAAATCTACCATTTGCCCGATAATAAATGTTGGAAATGTAAGGAAACTGAAGGTACATTCTTTCACCTTTGGTGGACGTGCCCAAGGATGAAACAACATTCTAGGCAAATTTTTTATTGCAGCAATACGGCCTAACAGTGAAAGCTTCAAATTTGACCAAATTTCTAAATCTTTTTTCACTTCAGCCCAACATTTTTCATAATTGTCTTTAAATAAATTCCCATATTTTGCTGTCATGTTAATCCCCAAGTATTTCACTTTCTTAACCACTGTTAAACCTGTCTCATTCTGAAACCTCTCTCTCTTAATCGGTGTTAAAGATCTTAGTTTTTAAGTTATTCAGTTTAAATCCTGCAACCTGACCAAATTCTTGAATCAGTTCCAAAACCCTTTTAGTACTAGATTCTGGCTCCTGTAACGTCAATACTAAGTCATCTGCAAATGCTCTCAATTTGTACTGCTTAGCTCCGACTTGTATACCTTTAACCAACTGGTCCCTTCTAATCATATTCAGCAGAACCTCCAGGACCGATATAAAAAGCAATGGGGAGATTGGGCAACCTTGTCATGTCCCTTTTTCTATCTTGAATTCTTCCGTCACCACATTATTTACAATTAATTTAGCCTTTTGTTCTGAATAAATTGCACTTATACCATTTTCAAAGCCTTGGCCTACCCCCATCCCCTGTAGGTTCTTCTTCATAAAACTCCAAGAAATGTTGTCAAAGGCTTTCTCCGCGTCCACAAATATCAAAAATGCCTTAATGTTTATGTTCACTTGTAATTTTTCTAAAATGTTAATTATATTTCTCACATTATCAGACAAATGTCTACCCGGGAGAAAGCCTGCTTGGTCTTTATGAATCTCTTCCATTAAGACTTTTTAAAGTCTTTTAGCCAAAATGTCTGCAAAGATTTTATAATCCACATTGAGTAATGATATGGGGCGGTAGTTCTTGAGCTGTGTCTTTTCAGTCTCTGTTTTTGGTACAAGTGTAATATACGCTTCTTTCCACCACTCTGGTGCCCTTTTCCCATCCATTATTTTGTTACAGACTTCCTTCAAAGGTTGGACTAACAATTCTTTTAAAGATCTGTAATATTTAGAGGTCAGTCCATCCGGTCCTGGAGATTTACCTAGTTGCATATTCTGAATGGCACCTTCTATCTCCTGTTCAGTTACTTTATAGTTCAGCATTAATTTATTTTCCTGAGAGATTTTTTGTAATCCATTTGTTTTCAAAAATCGATCTATATCAATTTCTTTCTGTGGTCCTTGTGTATATAATTGTTTAAAGTACCTCTGGAAACAGTTTCTAATCTCAGTTGGGTTCTGTATGTTCCTTCCTTCGACTTCTAAATTTGTAACCGTATTTAATTTTTGTCTTTTTTTCATTTGCCAAGCCAACAATTTCCCACATTTATTAGCCGACTCAAATGTCTTTTGTCTCATTTGTTTGATTTTCCATTCTATCTCCTGGTTCATCATTTTCATATATTGTACTTGATGTAACTTTATTTCTCTCAAAATCTCTTGCGACTTTGGTTTTGCTCTCAATTTCTTTTCACTTTCTTTTATTTTCTCCAGTATTTTATCCTTCTTCTCATTTTGGATTCTCTTCTTTAGTGTGTTCTGTTGTATCAAGAACCCTCTCATAACAGCTTTACTTGCGTCCCAGATTACTCTTTTTTCCACATTGGTGTTCATATTTATCTCAAAATAATCTCTCAAGGTTTTTTGGGCCTTCTTAAGCACTTCTTCATCTCTGAATAAGGTGTCATTCACGTAGTATAATTTCAAGTCTAGCAGGGCAAAGCCTCCTCTTTCCTTCGCATCTGTTAATAACTTAAATTGTATTTGTCACGGGAAATGGGGTTGCTTGTGTGTAAACCTCCAGCCGTTCCAAACTGCTTAGGGGTGGTTGTGTCTTTCCCTGACTGAGCAGCCCTTTGCGCTGCTGCTCAGTCGCTAGCAGAATCCGTGAGTGGGCGTCTCCTAAATTTCCTCCAGCATAAGAATTCCTTAACGGACAACCTTCGCCTCGCCTCTCTGCGCGGAAGCCTTCTGCGCAGAGTGGGCGTGCCAAGCGGTGGTCCTCCACCCTCCCCACTGCTTTCACTGGAAGAGTCTCGGAGCCTCCCCTCCGAACTGCTCTCTGCCTCTCCCTTCTTCCTGGTGTCACCTGGACTTCTTTCCCCAGAGGACGTTCTCTCTCTTCCCTTACTAGTCCCCTCTCCTGCAGAATCTGGGAGCCTCGCCTCTCCACTATGCTCTGATGTCAGTTCCCTGACAGTATTCTTGGCTTTTTACCCTGCCAGATATATCTTGAAATTACTCTTTGCCAATCTTTAAAAATCGTTGTCCCTTTAATTATTGGAATCATTTGAAATAAAAATAACATCTTTGGAAGTACACTCATCTTGATCGTTGAAATTCTACCCCAAAAGGAGAGTTTCATTCTTCCCCACACCTCCAGATCTTTTTTAATTCCATTCCATACCGGTATATAATTGTTTTGAAATAAATCAATATTTTTGGATGTTAACCATATTCCCAAATATTTTACTTTCTTCGCCACTTCGATCCCTGTTTTTTGTTGCATTGTTTCTATTACACTATGATCCATATTTTTTACAATTACCTTAGTTTTTTTCTTATTTAATATAAACCCAGCCACTTTGCCAAATTGCTCAATCTCCTCCAACACCTCATTTAAACTTTTTAACGGATCTTCTATCGTTATTACCAGATCGTCCGCAAAGGCTTTAACTTTATATTCATTCTGACCTACTGTCACCCCTTTTATTAATTCATTTTGTCTAATTGAGCCCAAAAGGACTTCCAGGACCGTTATAAATAGCAATGGTGAAAGAGGACATCCCTGCCTTGTACCTTTCAATATCTTTACTTCTTCCGTAATTACATTGTTCACAATCAATTTTGCTCTCTGTTCTGTATAAATTATAAAAATCATTCCCCACCTCCATATACTCTAAATTTTTCAGCATGAATTCCCATGATATATTATCAAAGGCCTTTTCTGCATCCACAAACATCAATATGGCTTGCTTCTCATTCCTGGCAGTCAGATACTCCAAAGTATTAATTATATTTCTAACATTATCCTTCATCTGTCTGCCTGGAAGAAAGCCTGCTTGATCTTCATGAATAATTTCTTGCAAAACCTTTTTCATTCTTTTTGCTAATATTCCTGAAAAAAATTTATAGTCTGTGTTCAACAATGAAATTGGCCTGTAGTTCTTTACTTGTGTTAAATCGGAATCTTGCTTAGGAATTAGTGAAATAAAGGCATCTTTCCAAGTTTCTGGAATATCTTTTTCCTTCAAGATGTTATTCATTACTTCTTTCAGTGGCGCTGTCAGGGTATGCCTCAATTCTTTATAATAACTTGACGTAAATCCATCTGGTCCCGGAGCCTTTCCTTTTTAAAATTCTTTTATGACCTCTATTATTTCCTCATTCTCAATTGGGGCGTTCAGTCTGTCTTTCTTTTCTGTCGGGATGTTTTGCACCTTTTTTTCTTTTAGATATCTTTCTATTTTCCTCATATTATTCTTTTCTCTATTTCTGTACAAATGACTATAAAAGTCCAAGAATCCTTTTCTGATGCCTTTCGGGTTTTCTATCTCTTCTCCATCCACAATAATTTTACTGATTGTGTTTTGTTCCTTTCTTTTCTTAATTTGCCACGGTAGCCATTTGCCTGACTTATTAGCGAACTCAAAGTTTCTTTGTCTTAACTTTTTAATGTTCCATTCCACCTCTTTGTTTATTATCATTGCAAATTGCGTTTGCAAAACTTTGATATTTTGTTTTTTTTAAATGATATTTATTAGAAGTTTAAAAATTACAGAAAAAAGAAGAAGAAACAACAAAAAATTTAACAAGACGTACATTACAATACATAAAAAGAAAAACATAAAAAAGACAACAATACAGCAAAAAAGAACAATAACATTAAAACACACATCCAATATTCCATATCTTTATCTTTCATTTACTTGTTTCATCGACCTCCTCACACCTCCCTTTTTGTATTCTAGTTTAATTAATTGTTTCAGCAAATTCTTTCCATCTTTCTCAATTTTTGTTGTATAATTTATCTTAACGGTCTAACCTATTAATTAACTCAGCAAATCCTTGCCATCTTTCACTATATTCTGTCATTAAATTTACCTTAATTTATTTTAACCTTATCTTACCATAAAAAGCCTTAAAACTTAATACTTATTTATACAAAACTCCTTATATCATTTCTACTAAAGCCAAATAGTATCATTCCAACATTTTTCCTAACACTCATTAATTTTACGCTAATTCTCAAAATAAATAAATAAATAAATAAATAAACTTTCTTCCAATCTTCATCCAACGTCTCTTCTTCCTGGTCTCGGGTTATGTCAGTCCTTTCTATCCATTCCATCTAGTCCATCAACCTGGTGATCTTATGTCCGAGGCTCTTAAGTCTTTTCCATGTCCCTTCTGCAGATCTTCTTCTTGTTTATACCTGCACTTTACTTTGTCTTTTGTTGATCTTTTTCTTAATTTCTTTCCTTTCTCATTGAGGAGTAGGTCTCGGGGAGACTCCAACCCAACAATATCTCCGTCCCCCCTCGACAGGTCAGCCCATTCTCCACAGTCAGCACTGTAATCCAGAAAGTATTTAAAAGCATGTTTCAAAGTCCCTCCAAAGTTAAGAGCCCCCACAACTCCAGACCCCCTCTGGCCCAAAACCAGATCCCAAAAGCCGAAACGTCACTGCCTAGGGGGATCCAACCAACTTCCCATCTCCAAACCAAACAATACTCCCTCTCTCCAATTCTGACTTTCTCCAGGTTCAGTCTTCAAAAACAGCAGCTTATGCTCCTGCAGGGCCTCGGGTCTCTCCATTTGTGTTACTTGAGGTTCAACAGCAACCTCCTCCATTATCTTCTGCACTTGCACTTGCCCTGTCAAAACAGATTCCTGGGTTGGTTCCTGAATGGTTTCTATATGAGGATTCACTGTTTGTCCAAAGTTATTGACTGCAACAGTCATCAAATCCATCTTCTCATGCAGCTGCTCCAACAAAGCACTTGTCTTGCAAAAAGCAAGCACCAAAACTTCTTCTAAACACATTCTTATCCAAGGTCAGAGTCTGGTCTCACGATCCTTAATCTCCACAGCTGTGAAATTCCCCAGATCGACTCCAGCAGCAGTTTAACAAGCTCCCTCTAGAGGAGACAATTTCAATTTGTATCCATCTTTTGAAAGCAGGTCCAACAAAAGAAAATTACTTTCATTTTTCAAATATTTTGTTTCTTTTAATGCAAAAGGCAACACTGGAATCAATATGTTTCTCTTTTTTAACTATCTGTCAAAAGACGTTCCATTCAGTCAATGAACTTCCCCAAAAATTTCTGTCTCTGACACCCCGTTCCCAGGTTTGAGACGGTGGAAATTTATCTTTTTTTACTCTCTCTCCTGCAGGCTTAAACAATCTAAGATTCCCCCCCCTCTTCTCCTGCTTCCAAGAGGGGTTTTGGTGGTTTTAACTTAAGGAAATTTAGTCCTTTATATACGACTTTCCAGACTTTAGCTTGCAAAATTTTTACTTCAATCTATTTACAAAAGCAGAAGGCGGAATTCCTGTTTAGAATCTTCCCGCTTCGGTGCCAAATTAAAATGTTTTGTAGTCCAATTTTCCCTTCTACTAAAGGGTACTTGTTTAGAGTCCAATTGTCCACAGGAAAAAGTCAGCGCTCTCCAGAAACGGCTGTGCGGCTTCACTCTGTACAAGTAGCGGTTGATTCAAAACACCGCGCCACTCACCCCACTTTGCTTCAGATCCCCGAAAAAGGATTTCCCTGCAAGTAGGGGAGGCGCTCTTGGTGTCAGCCGAATCCCACGTTCCCAGGCTTCCTCCGCCTGGGATTTTTGAAGGGTCTCCACCTTTGCCGCGGCGGCAAGACCCGATTTTCACGGATATTGATATTTTGTTTTATTTTTGAGTTGTTAGATTTCTTGATTAATTTTTGTTCATTGTCCATTATTTGTTTTAAGATTTCCTTCTTGCCCTTCTCTCTGTGCTTAGTTCTGATTGCGTTCTGTTGAATGAAGAATCCTCTCATTACCGCCTTACTTGCATCCCAAACTGTACTCATCTTTGTACCTTTATTACAATTGTCCACAAAATATTCCATCAGCTTCTTTTGTGCATCCTGTAAAATTTTTTGGTCATCTAAGAGGTAGTCATTAATTCTCCATCTAAATGTTCTTTCTTCGTAGCCTTTAATCTCCAATTTTATTGGACTGTGATCTGAGATCACTCTTGGCTGGATTTCAATTTGTAGAATTCTTGGAGTTAGTTCATTTGAGACCCAAATTTGATCTATTCTTGACATTGACTGATTTGGTACCGAATAAAATGTAAACTGTTTCTCTAGTGGATGTCTGAGTCTCCAAATAAAAATTAAATTACAATTTTCGTCATCAAAAAGAAAGTCTTAGGTAGTTTTCCTTCTTTGCTAACTTTATCTCTTAGCCTGTCCATTTCCATTGAAACTACTCCATTCATGTCTCCCATTACTATAATTTTTTGATCCATGTACAGTGGTGCCTCGCAAGACGAAATTAATTCGTTCCGCAAGTCTCTTCGTCTTGCGAGTTTTTCGTCTTGCAATGCACGGTTTCCCATAGGAATGCATTGAAAATCAATTAATGCGTTCCTAGGGAAACCGCCTTCAGACCAGGTCCGGGGACAGTCTGTCCCCGGACCTCTTCTGAAGGCTGGGGGGGGGGGGGACAAGGGCTTTTCTTCCCACCCCCAGCATTTTAAAAAACCCCGGGACAGCGGAGGACTTCTCCGCTGTCCGGGCGATCTTAAAATCCTGGTGGGCGGCATTTTAAAATCGCCCCGGGACAGCGGAGGACTTCTCCGCTGTCCGGGGCGATTTAAAAGCCCTCCGGGACAGGCAGGCAGGGGGGACAAAGACTTTTGCCCCCCGCCAGCCTTCAGAAGAGGTCCTGGACCTCTTCTGAAGGCGAGCGGGGGGCAAAAGTCTTTGCTCCCCCCCGCCTGCCTTCAAAAGCCCTCCGGGACAGGCAGGCGGGGGGAGCAAAGACTTTCGCCCCCCGCCAGCCTTCAGAAGAGGTCCTTCAGAAGAGAAGACCCGCTGTCCCCGGAGCTTGCGGGGCAAGCTTCGTTTTGCGAAGCAAGCCCATAGGGAAATTCGTCTTGCGAGGCAACTCGAAAACGAAAAAACCTTTCGTTTTGCGAGTTTTTCGTCTCGCGAGGCGTTCGTCTTGCGGGGTACCACTGTATTCAAACAGTCTTTCTTCCAATTTTTTGTAAAAATCAGTCTTATTTCCATTAGGTGCATAGATCCCGACAATTATTAATTTTTCGCCTTGCCATTTGATCTGGACAGCAATAATTCTTCCTTCTTCATCCTTAAAAATTTGCTGGGCTCCAGTTTTGTTTCTTACATATAATACAACCCTTCTCTTTTTCCCTTTGTCAGAAGATATGAATTCATTTCCTAATCTTTTATTAATCAACATTTTCCTGTGTTTTCTTGCCACATGTGTCTCTTGCAAACAAATAATGTCCAAATTTTTCTTTTTTAAATATTGTTCAATTTTATGTCGTTTTTCCCTGTCATTCATTCCATTAATATTCCAATTCTATAATTTCAGTGCCATAGTGAACTCCTAAATAAATTAATTTAACGTATTATTTTTTATAATCTGTCAACTTCTTGTTCTTCTTCTTCTTGTTGTTCCTCTTTTCTTTTCCCCGTTCTCCTCCTTCTTCTCTTCCAAATGCTTCCCCCCTAGGGGATCTACTCCTCCAACTGCTCCTTTTACTTCCTCTTCTTCTGTTAATTCCTTGTATCTTCTCTGGAATTTACCCACTTCCTCAGGGCTAGTAAGTCTGTGCTTCTTGCTTTTATAAAAAAAGGAAATCCCCTGCGGGAATTCCCATTTAAATTCAATCTTGTTCTTCTTAAGAATTTGCACCAGTGGTTTATATGGGTCTCTTCGTTTCAACAATCTAATTGGGATGTCTTTAAAGATGATTATATAGTTCCCATCGATATTTAGTCTTTTTTCTCTATTTTTTTGAAGTATCAAATTTCTCTTTTTTCTATCTTTAAAAGTAATTAGGCAATCTCCTGGAACTTTCCTTGACTTTGTTGTTGTTACTCTCATCCTAAATGCATTTTGCACTGTTCTTGCAACCTCTTCATTTTGTAACTCTAACCATTGTGCTATCTCTGTTATTAATTTCTCTCTAATGTTCTCTCCTTGAACCTCAGGCACAGCTCTCAGCCTGAGGTTCACTTCCCTCTGCCTCAATTCATTCATGGCAATTGCATCCCATATCTCCTCCTGTGACTTGTTGATTTCCGATAGTCCCACTTTGATTTTCTCTTCCTCACGCTTCACTTCCTTCATTTCAGTTCTTGTCTTCTTCATCCCTTCCTCTAGGGATTGTGTTCTTCTAGATACCTCTTTAATTTGACCTTTCAGCGCGTTTACTGTCTCATCAATTTTTTTATCCATTTTTCCAATTCTCGTATCCACTTGTTCTAATTTTTCTTCTAAGTTCTTTTCACTTTGCCTGATTTCTGCAAACATTTTTAATATTTCTCCCTTGAAGTCTGATTCTTGTTTTGATCCTCTTCTATCTGCTGGTGTTCCCCCCTCTCCTCCTTTCTTCGGTTGATGAGACATTTCCACAAAAATGCTTTAAACACTTCTCACATAATAATCCAAATTGAATTTATGAAAATAAATTCTCACCACCACTTACTACACAACCTTATATAACCCTTGCCCAAGGTATAAATATATCCAATTAACTTCAAGTTTGGTATTCAATATCTTTTTAAATTTGTAATTTAGTCCTTTATTAATTCTAATTTCAAATCTTCACTTTAATGTCCAATTATCTTTGGCCCAGTCGGATCCTTAAACTTAGAAAAAATGAAAACTTAAAACCCAAACCAAATGAATATGTTCTTCTTGCCACCAACTAGGCTATTCCTTTTGAAATCTTAGTACTCCATTTATAATCAAATTTTTAATCCAGTTTTGTTCCAGCTGTGCCGCCAAAAAAAGTTTATTCTATTCCTAAAAATCAAAGTTTAAAGTTTAAAATCTTCTGCCACCAATTAGGCTATTCCTTTCGAAACCTTTATAATCAGGTTGTAATTCAAATTGTAATCCAGTTTAGATTTATAATCCAATTTAGTTTTATAATCCACTTTAGCCTCTTAATTATACCAAAGAAGATTTAAAAATTTAAAAAGTGATCTCCACATAAAAAAATAATATCCAAATGTTTATATCCAAATAAAGGGTAATATAATCCTTACACTTATATCCAAATGAAGAAGATCCAAGCAAATACTCTGCAAAGCCCAGTAATGAGGAAACGGGGAAAAAAACCAGAAAAGCCCAACCCCTTCTGAAGGGTTAAAAAAAAAATACACCAAACCAAAGAGAACAGGAAAAACAAGTGAGAAAAACAAGTTGTAATTTCTCTTCTGACCACCGGGGGCCCAGACTCAAAAAATTAAGCAAGGAGTCTATAAGTCAAATTTTACTTAGAGTTTTTCTAAGAGAAAAAAACCCCAAAGGTAGCAGTGGCCAATGAAAAAATGAAATAAGTCCATCTAAATAATAACCCCCCCAAAAAAGGATATGCAGAAATACCCAAAATAAAGCGAAAAAAGATCCTTTTCACGATTGTCTCCGTCTGTAAAAAGAAACAATGGAGTCGGAAGCTCTTCTTCCGTTGCGCAGTTTTTTAAAAAGTGAAACTGGAAACGTTTTCTCTTCTCTTTTCTCTCACAGTTACAAAGAGGACCTTCAAATTCCAATTTTAGTCCCTCTGTCCCCCCTTTTAACTTTGTTTCTCCTTAAGTTATTCAGTATCCTCTTTAAAAGTTATTTCTTTGTCAGTCAAACGGGGGGGGGGGGACAATAGCTGCTAGTGGCAACTCACTTCCCTTTCTCCAGCTTTGCTTGTATGATGCGTCTAAGCTGATTATAGATGACGGCTGACCTCTGTATTTATTTCTTTCGTATCCGAATCCTTCTTGATGTTGCAATCCGCTTTTTAAAATCAATTTGGGGTCAAATTCCTTGCGTTCGAGAATTAAGCGCTTCCCCTGCAAGCTCGGGGCTTCGTTTTCTGGAGGTAGCTATGGCTTCCCTTCAGCCTGCTTCTTCCCCCCCCCCCACCGCACTCTTTACTCCTACCGGGAGTTACCTGGCGGCCGGGTGGTCTGCATTTTCGGCTTCTGTGGAAACCTGAGTATCTGGACACCCTCCAGGTACTATTTCTGGGGGCCACTGCGCCCTGTGGCACCCCTAAATCCACCCCAAAACCGGGGATTCTTCACTGGGAAAAATCCCCGCTTGCGACGGGATCACGCTCAACCGGAGGTCCCGGTGCTGGAGGAGACTCTTGAGAGTCCCATGGACTGCAAGAAGATCAAACCTCTCCATTCTGAAGGAAATCAGCCCTGAGTGCTCACTGGAAGGACAGATCCTGAAGCTGAGGCTCCAATACTTTGGCCACCTCATGAGAAGAGAAGACTCCCTGGAAAAGACCCTGGTGTTGGGAAATATGGAGGGCACAAGGAGAAGGGGACGACAGAGGACAAGATGGCTGGATAGTGTTCTCAAAGCCACCAGCATGAGTTTGTTTTTTTTTAAAAAAAAGATATTTATTGCAATTTTCTTTAGACAACAAACAAACCACCCAACATATAAAGTACCATCACCACAAGAAAATCAGAGTAAGATTAGGAAAAGAAATCAAAGAATAAAAGAAAAATAGGTATAAAATGCAGTTGTTGAACAATCGTATTCTCATGAACTTTAAGACTTCCTCACATCTCCCTTCTCTGCATTCTCAGTCAGATAGTGAATGAACAGCAATTTATTACCTTATTTC
Source organism: Podarcis bocagei (assembly GCF_964188305.1). Lineage (NCBI taxonomy): Eukaryota > Metazoa > Chordata > Lepidosauria > Squamata > Lacertidae > Podarcis > Podarcis bocagei. Next base: position 6,012,650 of record NC_138135.1, read on the forward strand.
AATTCTTAAATTATCTCAAATATTATGTCTCCAATTTTAAATAACTTTGTCATAAACTGAACTGCTTAGTTTAAACATAATATTATTTCAAACTTCTTCATTCCAATAAATCTCACTTATTTTCATATATCATACAGCCGGATTGCTGCTGCCCTGTTACTTTCAAACGTGCATTCTCCTAACATTCATACAATTTATAGTGTTTTTGTAAATAGTCTTTAAATTTTTTCCAATCCTCTTCCACCGTCTCTTCTCTCAGGTCTCGAATTCTGCCGGTCATTTCAGCCAATTCCATATAGTCTACCAGTTGCGTCTGCCAATCTTCCAGTGTGGGTAAATCTTGGGTCTTCCAGTGTTTTGCAATAAGTATTCTTGCTGCTGTAGTTGCATACATAAAAAAGTTCTATCTTTCTTTAACACCCCTTGGCCGACAATGCCCAAAAGGAAGGCCTCTGGTTTCTTAGGGAAGGTATACCTAAATACCTTTTTTAACTCATTATAGATCATTTCCCAGAAGATCTTCACTCTCGGACAAGTCCACCAGAGGTGAAAGAATGTTCCTTCAGTCTCCTTACATTTCCAACATTTATTATCATGCAAATGGTATATTTTTGCGAGCTTAACTGGGGTCATGTACCACCTGTATATCATTTTCATAATATTTTCTTTCAAGGCATTACAAGCCGTAAACTTCACACCGGTGGTCCATAACCTGTCCCAGTCAACAAACATAATGTTGTGCCCAATGTCCTGTGCCCATTTTATCATAGCTGATTTAACTGTTTCATCCTGTGTGTTCCATTTCAGCAGCAAGTTATACATTTTTGAAAGTACCTTGGTCTTAGGTTCTAACAGTTCTGTTTCTAGTTTTGATTTTTCCACCTGGAAACCTATTTTCTTATCTAGCTTAAAAACCTCTCTAATCTGAGCATAGTGTAACCAATTTTGCACTTTATCCTTTAGTTTCTCAAAGCTCTGCAATCTCCCAGTATCTCCTTCTTTTTCTAATATTTCCCAATATTTCGGCGCCACCAGCATGAGTTTGACCAAACTGCGGGAGGCAATGGAAGACAGGAGTGCCTGGCGTGCTCTGGTCCATGGGGTCACGAAGAGTCGGACACAACTAAACAACAACAAACTAATAAGAACTCATCCGCTCCTCTCATTCATACTCACCAGATGGGCAGACTCACTAAAAGAGGTGATCAATCTCTTTTAAGAGTCTTCATACAGCCTTCTGTTCAGTAGGATAGCAATGCACTGTGCCAGGGATTTTTCAGCCTTTATATAGTTTCACTATGTATAAGTCTTAGCATAGCTTTCGTCACGCTGATTCCTCATATTATCTTTGTGAATAGTTCTTTGTCTCAGCGTGTCCTTTGTGAACAGTTATTTGTCTCAACATGTCCTCAACTCATTCAAACATGTGGTACATCCTACTTATCCATCCTGTTTTGTACATTCCATTAGCTGGTTCAACAGTCCCTCTTTCTTTATCTTCAGAATCAAACAATCTCTTTATCTTCAGAGTCACATACCATCTGGTTTTACTCACACTCAAAACATACATATCTCCATTCATACTCTAAGACACTCATAGGCCTCACACAAGTAGGCCACCCAAAATAACCCACGAGTTTAGTTTCTCAGGTGCACTCTCAATATAAAACAACTGTATGAAAATAAATGAATTGGATTGCTGTATGGATCAGGGACTGGATAAAACTGGAAAAGGAAGAAGCATTGGACTTAGAAGGTCACAATAACAGTTTTGGATGGCATGCATATTTATGGTATGGGAAAGGAAAAGTGCATAAAGGATTCTACAATCATATAATTAGGAAATCATTAATGAGGGTTTGGGATGTGGGTGGAGCTTTGGGTTAAACCATAGAGCCTAGGACTTGCCGATCAGAAGATCAGCGGTTCAAATCCCCATGACAGGGTGAGCACCCGTTGCTCGGTCCCTGCTCCTGCCAACCTAGCAGTTTGAAAGCACCTCAAAGTCCAAGTAGATAAATAGGTACCGCTCTGGCGGGAAGGTAAACGGTGTTTCCGTGCACTGCTCTGGTTCGCCAGAAGCGGCTTAGTCATGCTGGCCACATGACCCGGAAGCTGTACACCGGCTCCCTCGGCCAATAAAGCAAGATGAGCACCGCAACCCCAGAGTTGGCCACGACTGGACCTAATGGTCAGGGGTCCCTTTACCTTCACCTTATGAGGGTTTGGGAGAGATATAAAGATTTTATAGAACCAAAGACAACTTAGTGGCTCTCACCAATTGAAGCTTTGTTGCTCAAACCACTTGGCAAGAAGGGGAAGTGGCTTACATACAGTGATTTATTAAAAGATCAAGAAGGAAAAATGAAATTAAAAGACTATGAGGTAATAAAAGACCATTTTCAGAGTTGGCTACATTATAGGCAGCTACATGAAATGTATAAAGAAGACAAGAAGAAAGGATTTAGTTACACCACTTCTAGATTTCAAAAGGAAGACATAGAAGGGAAGGTGAAGCTGCTGAACGGTGCATATAGTATTCTTCTAGAATGGGAAACAAAAGATGAGAGGTGAAATAGGTCATGATCAAATGGGCACAAGATATAGGACATAATATACAATTTGAAGATTGGGAAAAACTGTGGAAAACAGGCTTAAAATTTACAGATTGCTCTCTTTTGAAAGAAAATTATATGAAAATGATGTACAGGTGGTATATAATGCCAGTACAGATAGCAAAAATGGATTGCTGACTTTCTGAATTAGATAAACACACATCAATAAATGAGAATTTTGACAGAATGCAGAGTAAGGTTTGCAGCTTTCTCTAGATTCAGTTCCAGTCTTTGGCCTTCATTCAACCCAATGTTGCCTCTAAGCAGCTGCCTAAAACCTCAGCGGCCGGTCTTGATTCAGATTCATTTCATAGATAATTACTGGCCCAAAGTCACCCATTGAGCTTCATGGCTGAGTGGTGAGTTGAAACATGGGCTCTCCCAGACCCTAGTCCAATTGTTTCTCCATTATTTTCTAATATTATATTTCCTGCAATTTCTGCTGCCTGGACGGCTGCTCATCCATAGAGCTTTCAAAGGAAAGTGGTCTGGGTGTGCTTTTGGGTTGAGTGCATCTGTCCGATTATTACAAACTCATAATGAATATGACACCCCCATACTCCCCACAATATTATCTATAAATCCTCTGAAACGATTGCAAACAGGAGAAGTTAAAGTTGCCATGATTTTCAGCAACTGAAGCAGAGAACGAAAGACAGACAAGTGAGTAGCTTTCCTAGATTGCTATTTTTTTGCCCAGTCCTTGAAGATGTGTTCAGTGGCACCAGATTCTCACAGCAGTTTTGAAGTGGAACTAAAGGGGTTGTGTTTTTTTTTTTTAAAAAAAAAAAGGTAAAGGACTCCTGGACGGTTAAGTCCAGTCAAAGGTGACTATGGGGTTGCAGCGCTCATCTCGCTTTCACGCCGAGGGAGCCAATGTTTGCCCACAGACAGCTTTCTGCGTCATGTGGCCAGCAGGACTAAACTGCTTCTGGTGCAATGGTACACTGTGATGGAAACCGGAGCGCACAGGAACGCCGTTTACCTTCCCGCCACAGCAGTACCTATTTATCTACTTGCACTGGCATGCTTTCAAACTGCTAGGTTGGCAGGAGCTGGGACAGAGTAACGGGGGATCACCCCGTCGCGGGGATTCGAACCGCCAACCTTCTGATTGGCAAGCCCAAGAGGCTCAGGGGTTTAGATCACAGTGCCATTGCAGAGATGAAGCCAAAAGTTGGCAAATTTCAAAGCTGGGGAGGTGTTTCAGCTGGGGAGCGGGTGCATTCAACACAGTCAGAAACATTAAATCTCAAATGTTGATGTTATATTTCATGGCAAAGAAATTAAGAGTCAATAAAACACATTATTTTCAAATGAGAAAAGGAAAAGCCCAAACTGCCATTGGAAAAGCAAACTTCTCTGGACCATCAATTAGATTTTTTTAATCTAGGGGGGAGAGGGAGAGAGAGATGTACTGTATTAGGCGAATATGTTTGAAGCCTTTTTTCCAGCTTTGTTTCAGCTCGGATCATTCTCCTCCACTGGAGGTTTTTAAACAGAGATTATTATTATTATTATTATTATTATTATTATTATTATTATTATTTACAGCCCACCCATCTGGCTGGGTTTCCCCAGCCACTCTGGGTAGTTTCCAACAAGATATGAAAAATACAATGAAACATCAGACATTAAAAACTTCCCTAAACAGATTGGATCTGTCAGGAAATATTTAGCTGTGGTTTCTGTTTCACAGGGAGTTGAGCAAGTTAGACGACCCTTGGAGTCCCGTTGCAACTCTAGAACTCTGTAATTCTTTGAATCCTATATTTCAACCACCTAAATTTCACCAGCCCTCTAGTTTAAGCTTACTGCATGATCCCCACTGCCAACCCAGGGAGACATTCCAGGAATCAGGATCCTGGAGTCTCAGAAGCTAGTGATTTTTTTTTTTGCTAGTGATCAATCTAGTATCCAGGGAATGGGATCCAGGAAAATCCAAACGGGAAACCGGTTTAGGTAAAAATGAAAGAAAAACATTTTCAGAGGGAAAAGGGAGGTGGGGAGGAAACTAAAATATTTTGGGACAATGAGGATACCTTAAGGTCCACCTGAGCCCTGATATCCCAGCTTGAGAGAGCCAGCTTGGCAAAGCGGTTGGACTTGGACCTGGGAGACCAGGGTTTTTTAATCCCCACTCAGCCTGGAAGCTTATTGGGTGATCTCGGGCCAGTCACTCCTCTGCCTAACCAACCTCTCAGGTTTGTTATGAGGGTGAAATGGGGAGATGAAGAACTATGAACAGCGTCTGGAGCTCTTCAGAGGAAAGAAAGTGGCATATAAAGCCAATAAATAAAGAGGAATAAACTTGACTACAACAGAGTCATGTCAACTCCCAAGAAAACAAGTATTTTCTTATAGGGTGGGGAACTGGATACAAGATAGGAAACTTAGTCTACTGGAGAGCGAGTGTCTCTATGTGTTCCTTTATCTTCGTCTTCTTCTCTCTGCAAGTACAGATGGGGCCAGTCGCTTCCTTCCTTTCTGAACTCCTGGTCATCACCTTTCTCCTGCAAGGTACATCCAAGCTGGACTCCTCAATTTCTCTTTCAGATGAGGGAAGCCAAGATGAAACAGGACGGCTTGGCACTCAGGTGCAGTGGGGGTTCCTTCCTGCTGGTATGCAGTGGTGGAGCCATCACTTAGTGGTGGAGCATAGACTATGCATGGTAAAGGTCCTACGCTGGACCCACAATATATCCAGTTAAAATGAGGATCAGGTGGCAGGTAATAGTAAAAACACTTCTCTCCCAGACACACCACAGACACAAGGTCTTCCCGTAACAAAGAAGTCCTTCTGGCTTTGTTTTCCCCAAATCACTTTTCTCATGGAGGAACAGACTATCAATGACTATCCAGGACTATTAGAACATGTCCTGAGTACAATCTACTGGGGATCAAGCATGACAGAGTCCAATTGTCCTCATGCCCTTGAATGTGCATCTACCACCTCCTTCAAGTGCTTCTTGACTCCTCTTCCCAAATTAGTCTTTGCTTGTATCTATAGCCGTTGCATTATAGTCATCACAGCCTGTGTGATGTCACACAAAGAACTCCGCACACAGCGTTGAGCAAATCTGTATCTGAATTCTGACCTACTCTTCCCCACAAGAAGTTATATTTTATAAACATGGCACGTCCACACTGGAGGAAAATGTGGAGGTCTCACCATTGATGTAGAGATGTCCACATGACGTTCTCCTCACCCCAGTGCTGTCTTGGACCTTCCCCTTTTAAATGCAGTGAGGAGAGGTCGATTCTTGGAAAATCCAGATAAGAACACCATCAACACTACTCTATGTGAAACGGAAAAGATTTGGGCCAACACTGTGGCGGGGTCCATATTTTGTTCCAATGTGGATAAGCCCACAGGTGAATTAGGTGTTACAGGATTTAAGGGGTTTAAGGGGGTAAACCTATTGAACTTAGCTTGTTTAGGATTGCATTTTCTACTTTGTAATTAATCATTCACTCAAGCAAGCAATTCAACACAAATAACTCAGTATAAATGTTTAAATATAACCATCTTCAACTATCTAAAGGACTGACACAAGGAAGATGGAGCACACTTGTCTTCTGCCGTTCCAGAGGGTGGGACTCAAACCAATGACAGGCAATTCCAACTAAACATCAGGGTTAACTTTCGGACAGCAAGAGCTGTTTGAGTAGGGTTGCCATATTTCAAACAGTGAAAATCCAGACAGAAAGTTGTTGAGCTGTTGTTGTTGCTGTTTGCCCCAAGTTGCTGAGCTTATTTTGCAAAATCACATCGATAATTGACGTTTTTGAGCTATTTTTATGGAAAGCTGATGAAAACGACACTGCCAACATGGGTTGCCAAACGTCCAAATTTCCCCCCGAAATTTTGACAATTTTTGCCTGGACACTGCTACCAACTGCAGTGTTCCAGATATGTCCAGGAAATTCAGGTTGTATGACAACTCTGCATTCGACAGAGGAATGGATTCCCTCAGAAGCTGGTGGACTTTCCTTCATTGGAAGTTTCAAACAGAGTTTGGTTGATGTTCTTCAGTTGTGATTCCTGCTTTGCAAAGTGTTGGACTATTGGGCCCCTTCCAATTCTACAGTTCTATGATCCTATGATTCTAAGTGTAATTGAAATTCGTTGATTATATTTAAATTACAGTTAAGGGCATGACTTTGCTACGCCCCCTCACCAAGATTTTCTCTCCTGTAGCAGGTGCAGAAGCAAGTCCCTGCCCAGAGAAATGGATGTTCTTTGGTGGAAGTTGCTATGCATTATTTGAGAATCCCCTATCTTGGAATGATGCAGAGGTAAGAAGCTATTCTTGGAATATTGCAGTCTGTTCAACTACTAAGAAAATTCTCAAAGTATTTTCCTAATAATCTTCCCAAGGAGTAATCATGACCCAATGTACTCAAAATTATAAAAGGAAGGTACGCATTTATGTGTCGTACACAGCGTGGTGGTGGGAAGAGAAGGTCTATTTAAAAACTCAAACCACCAACTGGCAAAACGATCTCTTGTTCTTTCTATCTGATTTGTTATCAAATAAAATTCAGTGCTGATTCCATAGAGGCATAAGAGTCTATATCACACAAAGTAGACGTAAATAAAGATGCCGTTTCTAATTTTGCAATCTTTATGCTCAAGAATGTTTGAGCTCACCTGAAGCCCTAACCCTAACCTTAGATACTTTGTGGGGCTGATCCTGCCAACCCAAGCTGGCCACTGAAATTCATCCCCCTGGGGTGGGATGGAGTCAAAGAGGGCACCCTCTAGGGTGAAAACCTTAACTCTTTGTCTCTCTCAGGCAGATTGCCAAACACAGAAGCAAGGAGCACATCTGGCTTCCATCCTTGGTGACCACGAGATGAAGACAATAGCAGCCTATATTCGTTTCAATCAAGAAAAAAAATCTGCGGTCTGGATTGGGCTGTTTGCCCACAAGGCGAGTGAGGTGTGTACAGGAAGCTTCTAGTTTTGTTTTGTTTTGTTTCTTCTTCCTCTCCATATTCTGTGGCCGAGGAAACTGCAGATCGAAAGCTTAGGAAGATGCCGTTGAACCAAGAAAGTGTGCCCTACGTTAGAAGAAGAGGCCATTGTGCCAGAAATTTTCTTTTTTTTTTAAAGTAATTTTTTATTAGTTTTCAAAATAATCATACAATTTTATCCAAATTTTACCTAATTTTAACAAAATACAAATTTTGGACTTCCTTCAACTTCTCTGGTAATCATCCATTTTTACCCTTCAGTGCGCATTCCTTTATTTGCATTGCCATTTGTCTTCCCTTCCTTTTCTATTTACTTTCAGCAATACCTCTTAAAGTTTTAAAATTTACAGTGCTTCTTGAAACCCCACTAGCGTTGCTTGCACCTCACATATATTTTTCAGATAATCTGCAAATTTTCCCCAATCATCGATGAACTTTTGGTTTCGGGCATATAATATTTTCCCGGTCAGTTTGTCCAGTTCCGCATAGTCAGTCAATTTCATTCTCCATTCTTGAATTGTCTGTATTTCCTCTTGTTTCAATTTCTGAGCCAATAGAATTCTTGCTGCCGTAACTGCATACTGGAAAAGTTTATAGTCTTTTCTTCTTATATCTTTTCCTGTAATCCCTAAAAGAAAGGCTTCTGGTTTCTTCACAAAAGTGTATTTTAACATTTTTCCCAATTCATTATATATTGCTTCCCAGAAACTCTTTACCTTCTTACATTCCCACCACATGTGGTAGAAAGTTCCCTCTTTTTCTTTACATTTCCAACACTTATTACATGTTTTATACATTTTTGCCAGTTTTACCGGGGTGATATACCATCTGTAAAACATTTTCTTTACATTTTCCTTCAACCCCATGCATGCAGTAAATTTTAAACTTTCCTTCCATAATTTTTCCCAATCTTCAAATTGAATGTTATATCCAAAGTCTTTGGCCTACTGTATCATTACCGATTTAACCTCTTCGTCTTTTGTAAACCATTCTAGCAATATCTTATACATTTTTGACAGAGTTTTATACTCATTATTTATTATCTCTGTTTGGAACTTTGAGTCTTTTTCTGCATATCCACTTTCCTTTATATCTTTTTTAAACATTTCATTTACCTGAAAGTAATGCAACCAATCATACACATAATCTTTAACATATACGTATGGTTTTAATTTCCACTTTCCTCCTTCTTTAGTTGTTAATTCTCCGTATGTGTGCCAGAAATTTTCAAATATTTGAAAATTCACTGCCATGCAGTGTGGAGAACAGTATCCCCATCACTTCTTCAACTAAATGGAGAGACGCCTCTCTTACAGGACTGGCCCTTCCCTAAGGTGGGGTGAAGCAGTCATGGCAGAACCCCAAGAGGTGGCACCGCCACGGTCACCCCACACCACCTCTTTCAACAAAAGAGAAAAGGCGTTGGCAGCAGCGCCTGCTACTGGCAATATCATGTGTGACCTTGTCAAAATCTCACGAGAATTTGCTGGAACCCGTCCTGCTGCTTCGCAGGCACTGCCACCCATGCCTGGTAAAGGAGGCTTTGGCAGCAATGAGGAGGGGCAGCACATTCCCATTTCTCCTCAGGCGGTGGAACAGGACGTGTCATTCCCTGCTCTTTGCTACTTGGGATAGGATCGAATTCCACAGAGGGAAGGAGAAGGTCCAAGGACAGTGAGGGAACAAAGGCCACTCCATCCTTCCTTATTGTATTTTAATATTCTGTTGGAAGCCTCCCTGAGTGGCTGGGGAAACCCAGCCAGATGGGCAGGGTATAAATAAATCATCATCATCATCATCATCATCATCATCATCATCATTATATGGAGGAGAGGCAACTCTGCCATCACTGTTGAGGTGCCACAGCCTCTTAACCTCCTCCTTCCCAGTGCTCCTGTCATAAGAGCGACAGCTAAGAGCCAGTGTGGTGTAGTGGTTAAGAGCGGTAGTCACGTAATCTGGGAAACCGGGTTCGCGTCTCCACTCCTCCACATGCAGCTGCTGGGTGACCTTGGGCCAGTCACACTTCTGTGAAGTCTCTCAGCCCCACTCACCTCACAGAGTGTTTGTTGTGGGGGAGGAAGGGAAAGGAGAATGTTAGCCGCTTTGAGACTCCTGAAGGGGAGTGAAAGGCGGGATATCAAATCCAAACTCTTCTTCTTCTTCTTCTTCTTCTTCTTCTTTTTGGATCAGAGCGTTTTCAAGAAAGACAGAATGACACAGATCTCTTCAGAATACAACCCTTTATTGATTAACTGGTAAGAGCTAGTAAGGGCTCATTCACTCCTCTCATTCATACTCACCAGATGGTTGGACCCACTAAGAAAGGTGATCAGCCTTTCTTAAGAGTCTGTTGGGTGGCTTTCCTCTGCAGTCAGACAGCTAATGCACCTTGCCAGGGCTTTGCAGCTTCTTAAATAGTCTCTCTCATAGGAATCAATGTTCCCTTTGTTACACTGGTCCCTCATGATGTCCTCATGTCTGGCTTCTGTCATGCTGCCTCCATGAATAGCTTGCTTGTTTCAACGTGTCTTCAGTTTGTCCTCCAATTCACCCAGACATTTGGTACATCCTGCTTTTGTTGCAGTCCATTAACTCATCCATCCAGTTTTGCCCAGTCCATTAACTGGCTCAATAGTTCTTTATCTTTGACTCAATAACCTCTTTATCTTTTGTCTTCAGAGTCACGTACCATCTGGTTCTGCTCACACTTCAGACATATCTCCATTCATACCATTTGGCATACTAGATATATCTTCAGTTATACCATAAGGTCATTTTCTGGCCTCACACTCCATCATGTTGAATAGGGGATAATTGAAAGGTCAAGAAATTGGCAGCTCTTCCCCAGCTCAGAATTTAATCCAAGCCATAGAAGAATTTTAGGGACCTTAAATAGACTGTAGTCCTCCACTGGGCTGGTTTGTTGTGTTGGTTTTTTGGAAGGTGCAGCACAATTCCTCTGCATCATCTTTTAATAGCCTATTGTTTCCTTTGTTTTTCTTATTTTCTGATGGTAACAGCTGTTCAACAGTAGAATGGACTTAGATTCATAAAGGCCATAGAATCATAGAACTGTAGAGAGGGAAGGGACCAGAAAGGCCATCCAAACCCCTGCAATGAAGAAATCTTCATTGAACCCACAACCCTGAGATTTGTCGTGAAATTCTACTCATAGTTATCCAGAGCAGATTCCAGCAGATAGTTAGCAGAGTAAAAATTTACCGTATTTTTCGCCCCCATAGGACGTACTTTTTCCCCTCCAAAAATGAAGGGGAAATGTGTGTGCGTCCTATGGGGCGAATGCAGGCTTTCACTGAAGCCTGGAGAGCGAGAGGGGTCGGTGCGCACTGACCCCTCACACTCTCCAGGCTTCGCACACCTCTCCGCAAGCAGCGGGAGCCCAGCGCTGGGCTCCCGCTGCTTGCGGAGAGTTGCCTGCATGCTGAAGCCTGCGCGCGCTGATCTCAGTGCGTCCAGGCTTCGCGCACCTCTCAGCAAGCAGCGGGAGCGCTCCCACGGCTTGCAGAGAGCTGCCTGTTTGGGGGCTGGGGTCGGGGGAAGCTCAAGCTTCCCCCGCCCCAGCCCTGCGCCTGGGGGGAAAATAATTGTTTTCCCTTTATTTCTCCCCCAAAAAACTAGGTGCGCCTTATGGGATGGTGCGTCCTATAGGGCGAAAAATACGGTAAACACGTTGCAGGATTCCCAAAAATAGACCCGAGGCAATTAATACTTCACACAGCAGAGCTTTACTGCTACTGAAGGCAAATGAGCATAATGGTCACAAATCCAATACAATCAGGATTGGAACAGTTCATAAGAAATCCAGTTGCAGCAGACTTAAATTTACAATCACATGTTGTTGTTGTTTAGTCATTTAGTCGTGTCCGACTCTTCATGACCCCCTGGACCAGAGCACGCCAGGCACTCCTGTCTTCCACTGCCTCCTGCAGTTTGGTCAGACTCATGCTGGTAGCTTCGAGAACACTGTCCCACCATCTCGTCCTCTGTCATCCCCTTCTCCTTGTGCCCTCCATCTTTCCCAACATCAGGGTCTTTTAATAATAATAATAATAATAAATTTTACTTATATCCCGCCCTCCCCAGCTGAAGCCGGGCTCAGGGCGGCTAACAACAATCAAAATAGTCCAACATTCTAAAACATTATAAAATTAATTAAATCAAATTAAAATCAAATTAATGGCAACCATCAAGCAAAATTTTGTGCAGATTGCCAGAGGAGGGGGGTCAGGCTGCGCCCTGACAAAAGGCCTGGTGGAACAGCTCTGTCTTGCAGGCCCTGCGGAAGGATGTCAGGTCCTGCAGGGCCCTAGTCTCTTGTGACAGAGCGTTCCACCAGATCGGGGCCACGGCCGAGAAGGCCCTGGCTCTAGTTGAGGCCAGCCTAACCTCTCTGAGGCCTGGGATCTTTAGGGTGTTTTTATTTGCAGACCGTAAATTTCTCTGTGGGACATACCAGGAGAGGCAGTCCCATAGGTACGAGGGTCCTAGGCCGTATAGGGCTTTAAAGGTTAAAACCAGCACCTTAAACCTGATCCTGTACTCCACCAGGAGCCAGTGCAGCTGGTATAGTACCGGATGGATATGATCTCGCAGCGAAGACCCCATAAGGAGTCTCGCCGCGGCATTCTGCACCCGCTGGAGTTTCTGGGTCAGTCTCAAGGGCAGCCCCACGTAGAGCGAGTTACAATAATCCAGTCTGGAGGTGACCGTTGCGTGGATCACAGTGGCTAGGTCAGGGTGAGAGAGATAAGGAGCCAACTGCTTAGCTTGGCGGAGATGAAAAAATGCCGCCTTTGTTATAGCTGTAATCTGCGCCTCCATAGAGAGGGAGGTATCGAAGATTACACCCAAACTCTTAACGGACGATGCTGGCACTAATTGCACCCCTGCAAGAGATGGGAGTTGCCCCCTCAATCCCATATCGCTCCGTCCCAGCCAGAGGACCTCTGTCTTCGAAGGATTTAACTTCAACCGGCTCCCACGTAACCATCCAGCCACAGCTTCCAGACATCTGGTCAGTGTATCTGGGGCCGAGTCAGGATGGCCATCCATCAACAGATAGAGTTGGGTGTCATCGGCATACTGATGGCAACCCAGCCCAAAACTCCGGACAAGCTGGGCGAGGGGGCGCATAAAGATGTTAAAAAGCATCAGGGAGAGAATCGCACCCTGAGGCACTCCACACACCAAGGAGTGGCGCGATGACAATTCCCCCCCAAGCGCCACCCTCTGTCCCCGACCGGAGAGAAACGAGCGCAGCCATTGAAGGACTGTGCCCTGGATCCCCACGTCGGCGAGGCGGTGGTCCAGAAGTTCGTGATCGACCATGTCGAAGGCTGCTGACAGGTCTAGAAGAATCAGCAGCCCTGACCCGCCTCGATCCAGCTGCCTGCGGAGATCATCTGTTAGGGCGACCAGAGCCGTCTCGGTCCCATGACCAGCGCGGAAGCCGGACTGGAATGGATCGAGAGCAGATGTTTCATCCAGAAACCTACCAAGCTGTTCAGCAACCGCTCTCTCAATCACCTTACTCAGGAATGGAAGATTCGAAACCGGGCGGTAATTGTATAGATCTAAAGGATCTAATGATGTTTTCTTTAAGAGCGGACGCACCACTGCCTCCTTCAAGAGGACAAGTGGTGGGCTTTCCAGCTTGGAGGAGTCTGTCCACATCGGCTGGGGATATCCGGTCAAAGTGGTCCAATACTGGACCCGAGGACAGTCGAGGGGCTTCCAGTTCCTTTATTGTATCCAAATTGGCAGGGAGGTCATGGCGGAGCAACAGGACCTTCTCCGCAAAAAAGCTCGCAAATGCCTCGCAGCTGTGTGTCGAATTGTTATTTAAATTTGGCTGTCCTTCAAGGGACGTTAAAGACCTAATTATACTAAACAATTGCGCCGGGCGAGAGCTAGCGGAGGCAATGGAGGCCGAGAAGTAGGACTTCTTAGCGGCCTTCACTGCCATCTCGTAGGTTTTCATAAAAACCCTATAAGATGTTCTTGAAGCTCCGTCACGGGCACCCCGCCATACTCGCTCTAGCCGTCTGAGGTCCCGCTTCATTTCCCGAAGCTCCTCGGTAAACCAGGGAGCCCGGTTTCTGCGGGGTCGCAGAGGGCGCCTAGGTGCGATCTCATCGATGGCTGCTAGGAGCTGGATATTCCAGCCCTCAACAAGCTCAGTCAATGAGTCGCCAGGGGGAGCAAGGTCCCGCAAGGCCTGACGGAATCTATCCAGGGAGTCTTCTCTTCTCACAAGGTGGCCGAAGTATTGGAGTCTCAGCTTCAGGATCTGTCCTTCCAGTGAGCACTCAGGGCTGGTTTCCTTCAGAATGGAGAGGTTTGATCTTCTTGCAGTCCATGGGACTCTCAAGAGTCTCCTCCAGCACCAGAATTCAAAAGCATCAATTCTTCGGCGATCAGCCTTCTTTATGGTGCAGCTCTCACTTCCATACATCACTACTGGGAAAACCATAGCTTGAACTATACGGACCTTTGTTGGTAAGGTGATGTCTCTGCTTTTTAGGATGCTGTCTAGGTTTGTCATTGCTTTTCTCCCAAGAAGCAGGCGTCTTTTAATTTCGTGACTGCTGTCACCATCTGCAGTGATCATGGAGCCCAAGAAAGTAAAATCTCTCACTGCCTCCATTTCTTCCCCTTCTATTTGCCAGGAGGTGATGGGCCCAGTGACCATGATCTTCATTTTTTTGATATTGAGCTTCAGACCATATTTTGCGTTCTCCTCTTTCACCCTCATTAAAAGGTTCTTTAATTCCTCCTCACTTTCTGCCATCAAGGTTTTATCATCTGCATATCTGAGGTTGTTGATATTTCTTCCGGCAATCTTAATTCCAACTTGGGATTCATCCAGCCAAGCCTTTCGCATGATGAATTCTGCATATGTTAATTAAGCAGGGAGACAATATACAACCTTGTCGTACTCCTTTCCCAGTTTTATATTAAAGCTGTATATTAAAGAAATATTATATTAAAGTTTTTATATTATAAATAATATTTCAAATTCCCCTATACCCCTCGTTCCCCTTCACCCATGATCTCTCTCTCTCTCTCTCTCTCTCTCTCTCTCTACTTCTTCCATCTTGTTGTGTTGTTATAATTTAATCATTGTTCAGCTGATTCTTTTATTATTTCCTTGCTTACCCCTGTGCATTTTACACGTTATCTATTAATATTCCAGTTTTGGAACCCTATTTTTTCATATATTCCTTCAGAGAGTGAAGGAATATATGTGAAGGCCCCTCTCTCTTTTTCTTTTTTCTAAAATAGTTTTTATTAAGTTTCTTACAAATATAACACGTACTACGACAAAAAAGAAAGAAACAAAATCACAAACTTAACAAAAAAGTAAATAGGAAAAAAGAGGGGGAAAATACATGTCAACAAACACCTAAGCAATACAAATTAATTGGTTATTTAAACTTCTAACATCATAAACATGTTTTGGACTTCGTCTGATCCCTCCCATCTGAATTTCCTTGTATTTAAATGCAACAGTTTTCTAACATCATTATTAAAACACCGTATTCCAATTAAAATAAAATTTCTTAACTTATCTTAAGGTTCTAAATCTCAATTATTTAACTAACTCTTAATTTCCTGTCTCTTTTTCTGTCTCTACAGATCTCCAATTGGCAGTGGGTTGACATGTCTCCACTCCCATACACTGCATGGGCACCCGGGGAGCCCAGTGGGACAGGTGGCCTTGAGAAGTGTGCCGAACTAAAAACTAATGGTGAGAAGCGGGGGGGGTGTATCACAATATGCCTTTGGGAGTGCCAGCAGTCAGCTTCTTCTATACTGTGTGCCACTCGTGGCCTGGTTGAAAGCAGTCCAAGGGTGAGTGCGTAGAGAAGAAGAACTTGTCCCTAGCCACCTCCTACCTGAGCAAACCAGCAGGTCAGTTGGCCATGTCAGCAGAAGGGAGGCTTTCACGAGCCAGTGACCTGCCTATTCAGTGTGGTGTAGTGGTTAAGAGCGGTAGCCTCGTAATCTGGGGAACCGGGTTCGCGTCTCCGCTCCTCCACATGCAGCTGCTGGGTGAACTTGGGCCAGTCACACTTCTTTGAAGTCTCTCAGCCCCACTCACCTCACAGAGTGTTTGTTGTGGGGGAGGAAGGGAAAGGAAAATGTTAGCCACTTTGAGACTCCGTAAAGGGAGTGAAAGGCGGGATATCAAATCCAAACTCCCCTTCTTCTTCTTCTTCTTCTTCTTCTTCTTCTTCTTCTTCTTCTTCTTCTTCTTCTTCTTCAAAGTCTCTTGGGTCCCAACGGAGCAGGAAAGACAATTTATGTATGAAACCGCGACTGCGTGGATGAAGAGTGGCAGATTTCAGTGGATGGATTATGCCAAAATGGCAAAATGTCCAGAAGAATCAGAAATCAGGAATACCAAAATTCTAATAAGGAATGGGGGAAATTTATAATTTATCTTAATAAACCATTGTAAACAGCTAAAATCTTTAGTAGGGTTGGAAGAACACTTGTAGTTTAATGGCAAATTTGGGATACAATGGAGAGGTAAAACATTTGGAGTTGGGTTATTATAAAAGATGCAGGAGAAAATGGTTCATAAAAGGACCCACAAAGGGGGGGAGGGAAGTTCAGGAGGTTCTTTGTCTTTATGCTGTATGTAGGATATGTGATTGTAAAACTTCGATCTGAAATTAGATGATAGATAGATAGATAGATAGATAGATAGATAGATAGATGATAGATAGATAGATAGATAAGATATAGATAGATGATAGATGATAGATGATAGATGATAGATGATAGATGATAGATAGATAGATGATAGATGATAGATGATAGATGATAGATGATAGATGATAGATGATAGATGATAGATAGAATCATAGAATCATAGAATCATAGAGTTGGAAGAGACCACAAGGGCCATCGAGTCCAACCCCCTGCCAAGTAGGAAACACCATCAGAGCACTCCTGACATATGGTTGTCAAGCCTCTGCTTAAAGACCTCCAAAGTAGGAGACTCCACCACACTCCTTGGCAGCAAATTCCACTGTCGAACAGCTCTTACTGTCAGGAAGTTCTTCCTAATGTTTAGGTGGAATCTTCTTTCTTGTAGTTTGGATCCATTGCTCCGTGTCCGCTTCTCTGGAGCAGCAGAAAACAACCTTTCTCCCTCCTCTATGTGACATCCTTTTATATATTTGAACATGGCTATCATATCACCCCTTAACCTCCTCTTCTCCAGGCTAAACATGCCCAGCTCCCTTAGCCGTTCCTCATAAGGCATAGTTTCCAGGCCTTTGACCATTTTGGTTGCCCTCCTCTGGACACGTTCCAGTTTGTCAGTGTCCTTCTTGAATTGTGGTGCCCAGAACTGGACACAGTACTCCAGGTGAGGTCTGACCAGAGCAGAATACAGTGGCACTATTACTTCCCTTGATCTAGATGCTATACTCCTATTGATGCAGCCCAGAATTGCATTGGCTTTTTTAGCTGCCGCATCACACTGTTGGCTCATGTCAAGTTTGTGGTCAACCAAGACTCCTAGATCCTTTTCACATGTACTGCTCTCAAGCCAGGTGTCCCCCATCTTGTATTTGTGCCTCTCATTTTTTTTGCCCAAGTGCAATACTTTACATTTCTCCCTGTTAAAATTCATCTTGTTTGTTTTGGCCCAGTTCTCTAATCTGTCAAGGTCGTTTTGAAGTGTGATCCTGTCCTCTGGGGTGTTAGCCACCCCTCCCAGTTTGGTGTCATCTGCAAATTTGATCAGGATGCCCTTGAGTCCATCATCCAAGTCATTGATAAAGATGTTGAATAAGACCGGGCCCAAGACAGAACCCTGTGGCACCCCACTAGTCACTCTTCTCCAGGATGAAGAGGAACCATTGATGAGCACTCTTTGGGTTCGGTCAGTCAGCCAGTTACAAATCCACTGAGTGGTAGCATAGTCAAGACCGCATTTTACCAGTTTCTTTACAAGAATATCATGGGGCACCTTGTCAAATGCCTTGCTGAAATCAAGGTAGGCTACATCCACTGCGTTCCCTTCATCTACCAGGCTTGTAATTCTGTCAAAAAACGAGATCAGGTTAGTCTGGCATGACTTATTTTTCAGAAATCCATGCTGACTATTGGTGATCACAGCATTCCTTTCTAGGTGCGCACAGACTGTTTGCTTAATGATCTGCTCCAGAATCTTCCCTGGTATTGATGTCAGACTGACTGGGCGGTAATTATTTGGGTCCTCTCTTTTCCCCTTTTTGAAAATAGGGACAACATTTGCCCTCCTCCAGTCTGCCGGGACTTCGCCTGTTCTCCAGGAATTCTCAAAGATGACTGCCAGTGGTTCTGAGATCACATCTGCCAGTTCTTTTAATACTCTTGGATGCAGTTCATCTGGCCCTGGAGACTTGAATACATCTAAACTGGCCAAGTATTCTTGTACTATCTCCTTAGTTATTCTGGGCTGTGTTTCCTTTGTTGAATCATTTGCTCCAAATTCTTCAGGTCGGGCATTGTTTTCCTTATCAGAGAAGACTGAGGCAAAGAAGGCATTGAGGAGTTCAGCCCTTTCTGTGTCCCCTGTTTGCATTTCACCATCTTCTCCTCTGAGTGACCCCACTGTTTCTTTGTTCTTCCTTTTGCTACGAACATACCCATAGAAGCCTTTTTTGTTGCTTTTAACCTCTCTAGCAAGCCTGAGTTCATTCTGTGCTTTAGCTTTTCTGACTTTGTGTCTACACGTGCTGGCTATTTGTTTGAATTCCTCTTTGGTGGTTTCCCCCCTTTTCCATTTTTTGTACACATCCTTTTTTAATCGTAACTCAGTTAAAAGTTCTTTAGATAGCCACCCTGGCTTCTTTAGGCACCTTCCATGTTTCCGTCTCATTGGTATTGCCTGACGTTGTGCTTTTAGTATCTCCCTCTTAACAAACTCCCAGCCATCATGAACTCCCTTTCCTTTTAGTATTACTGTTCATGGGATCTCACCCAGCACTTCCCTAAGTTTTATGAAGTCAGCTTTCTTAAAGTCAAGAAATTGAGTCCTAGTATGCTTGGCTGCTCCTTTCCGCTGTATAGTAAACTTCAGAAGAGCATGATCACTCGCGCCTAATGATCCTTCCACTTCTACCCCACTAACCAGATCATCAACATTGGTTAGGACCAGATCTAAAATGGCTGTTCCTCTTGTTGCTTCTCCCACTTTCTGGACAATGAAGTTGTCTGCAAGGCCGGAGAGGAATCTGTTTGACCTTATGCTCTTGGCTGAGTTTGACATCCAACAAATATCCGGGTAATTGAAGTCCCCCATTACTACTATCTCCCTTCCTTTTGCGTGCTTGGCCATCTGTTCCAGGAAGGCATCATCTATGTCCTCCGTTTGGCTTGGGGATCTGTAGTAAACTCCCACAATGAGGTCCCTGTTATTCTTCTCTCCCTTAATTTTGACCCAAATGCTCTCACTTTGGCTTTGAGGTTCTAAATCTTGGATCTCTTCACAGGTATACACATCCCTGACATATAACGCCACTCCTCCTCCTTTCTTGTCTGGTCTGTTTCTCTGAAATAGATTGTATCCCCCCATTATTACATTCCAATCGTGGGACTTATCCCACCAGGTTTCAGTGATGCCTATTATGTCATATTTAGTTTGCTGTACCAAGAGCTCAAGCTCATCTTGTTTATTTCCCATGCTTTGTGCATTAGATGATAGATGATAGATGATAGATGATAGATGATAGATGATAGATGATAGATGATAGATGATAGATGATAGATGATAGATGATAGATGATAGATGATAGATGATAGATGATAGATGATAGATCAGTGTTTCCCAACCTTTTTTGGGCAAAGGCACACTTGTTTCATGAAAAAAATCTCGAGGCACACCACCATTACAGCCCCGTGACGTCAGCGCGCAGCGTCACGCCGGGAGGGACGCACGAAAGTGTAAGTTTCAATTTTTTTCCCTCCCCCTTGCCTTCCTTCTGTGCCAACCGCCAAAAAGCCAAGAAAAAAGCCAAGACTTTAGGGCAGCAGGTCGACACGGAAGAAGATCCTACCTAAGGACAGGTGCGACGGCCGTGTCCTCTTCTGCCACACTTGGCAGCCCTGCCTCACGGTCGTGACTCCCACCCTGATTTCTCCCCGCAGGTCGAGCGGCACAGGCAGCCCAATGTGTCCAGCCCAGACACAAGCCCCGCTTCCCCACTCTAGATCCTGAATGCGACCAAGTGCTCTGGACTCCCGAGCAGGGTGGGAAAGAGGACTCGCATCTGGTAGCCTCCGGGCTCCTCGCCTGCTCGAGGGATGGCATTGCAGGCAAGCTGCTGGCCGTCGCCATCGCCGCCCCCTCATGCGAGTGGACCTGCCCGGAGTGGTGGGCCGGGGGAGGCTCGCTCTCTGTGGGGATGTGGCCCGCACGTGCGGCCCCGCTTCCTCCTGCCCAGGGCTGAGCTCCTTACCCGCGATCTCGGTCTCGCGCACGCGGATCCCACTTATTCCGAAGCTCGCGCCACTAGCCGGGGCTCTCACACCGTGCCAGGGCGAGGCGGCGTGGCCCACTGACGTCATCGCGGCTCGCCGCCACCCTCGACTTCCCTGTTCCCTCCCCTCCCTCGGGTCGCTGTGGTTACCGAGGACTGCAAGCTGTGGTTACCGAGTAGCGAGCGGCGATGGGATGTAGCGAGCGGCGATGGGGCTAGCCGGAGAAGAGAGGGCTAGCCCCCTCCGCTCCGGCCCTAAATAGGGCAAGCCACGCCCCCTCCAGCCAGCCGATTGGCTGGCCAGGAGGCGTGGCCGGATGGGATTCCCCTGCTCTCGCAGGGGCTGAGACCAGCCCCCGCTCACGTGGGGAAGGGCGTGATGCCTGCAACCCCACCTCCTGGGGCAGGCCCGGAAGTGGCTATGCGCGAAAACTTCGCGCATGTGCAGGCCCAGTAGCGAGCGGCGATGGGATGTGGGAGGGAGCTCGCTCGCCACACCGCGTGTGCTCGCCGCCGCTGCCCCGACTCTCGCCGCCCGACTCGCCCGCCTCCCTCCCACGGAACACAAGGCAACGTTCCACGGCACACTAGTGTGCCGCGGAACACCGGTTGGGAAACACTGTGATAGATGATAGATAGATAGATAGATAGATAGATAGATAGATAGATAGATAGATAGATAGATAGATGATAGATAGATAGATAGATGATAGATAGATAGATGATAGATAGATAGATAGATCTAGATAGATCTAGATGATATAGATAGATGATAGATAGATGATAGATAGATAGATAGATAGATGATAGATAGATAGATAGATGATAGATAGATAGATGATAGATAGATAGATAGATGATAGATAGATAGATAGATAGATAGATAGATAGATAGATAGATATAGATAGATAGATATAGATTAGATAGATAGATGATAGATAGATATAGATGATATAGATAGATAGATGATAGATAGATGATAGATAGATAGATAGATAGATAGATAGATAGATAGATGATGATGATAGATAGATAGATAGATAGATGATAGATAGATAGATAGATAGATAGATAGATAGATAGATAGATAGATGATAGATAGATAGATAGATAGATAGATGATGATGATAGATAGATAGATAGATAGATAGATAGATAGATGATAGATAGATAGATAGATAGATAGATAGATATAGATAGATATAGATTAGATAGATAGATGATAGATAGATATAGATGATATAGATAGATAGATGATAGATAGATGATAGATAGATAGATAGATGATGATAGATAGATAGATAGATAGATAGATGATAGATAGATAGATAGATAGATAGATAGATAGATAGATAGATAGATAGATAGATAGATATAGATGATAGATAGATAGATAGATAGATAGATGATAGATAGATAGATAGATAGATAGATAGATAGATAGATAGATATAGATGATAGATAGATAGATAGATAGATAGATAGATAGATAGATAGATAGATAGATAGATATAGATAGATGATAGAGAGAGATGATAGATAGATAGATGATAGATAAATAGATAGATAGGGAGAGAGAGTCTCTTGGAGGTGCCCCAACCTGCTTTGGTTTATCCAAGCAGCAGCAAGGAAAACACAGGCAGAATATTCTTGGGTAGTAAATGCAAAATGGTGGCTTCAACCATGTGCTCTAAGCTTGGAGCCCATGTCGCCACGTCGTCTTTCTTGACCATGGTGCAAAGAGGGGGGGGACAAGGAGTGAAGACTTCACTTGCTCCCTCATCAGAGAAGAGGGGGCATGACCTAGTGAACCCAGGAGCACACCTCTATGATCTTAACCCATTCATACACAAACTAACACTCATGCACAGTTATGTTTGGCTGAAATAAATAAAACATTAACAAAAAATACAAAACCAAACTGAACCATTTCCTACATAAATCGCTGCAGTCCGGAATTGTCCTAGATTCTGTCAATTACAATGAAAACAAAAATCGCTTGGTCAAATGTGGGGAGTGGAAACTGCCATCCAATTTAATTTATCGGGATCATTTTGCCAGGTCTGAATTAAGATTTTCTTTCAGCGGGAAGAAGCCATGAAAGGACAGGGACGCCTGACACCTTTTCTCTCTTTTCCCCTCTAGATTACCTGCAGTGGAATGACCGTGACTGTGAAACTGCCCTTTCCTATCTCTGCAGATATTCCAGGTACTGAGGGCAGCCGTTTATCGAGGCTTCAACACGCTAAGTGACCTTTGAGGAATATGGAGCTGAATTCTGCCTTCCAATGCCCCTTCCCCATAGGCTGCCTGTGGGTCAGATCTTCTCTTCTCTGGCCTCTGATACTAGTAAACTTTCTCTCAAATCAGCACAAGGGCTTGGAGTTTCTCTGTCTCCTCTCCTTTCGTCCATTCATAGCATCTTTGGTTTACAGAAGTTCTGACATCTCCACCTGAGTGCCGTGAAGAAATTGCTTTTCTGCCCCAAGGGGAACATTTAAAAAAATTGTTGTTGGTTGTAGGCATTCCTGTGTCTTGAGAGACAATGGATTGTGCTTCTGGGGGTCAAACTTCCTGGGTGGAAGTCTGGACACAGTGTACAGAGGATGCAAAAGTCCTGCCCCTCTTCTAAATGTCCTGTTGCCCTGTGCTTCTGCATCAGTCTGTGTCAGGGAACTGCCATCAGCTCAGAGGCGAGAGGTGGAAGGGTAGCTGGATTACAGAGAGCCCCCAAAGATTGTGGGAAGCAGTACTACCTCAGTGGAGGAAGGAAGCCCCACCTCTAGTGGGGAAGAGCTGCAGGGCTCGGAGGATGCAAGGAAGAGCCAGGACACCTTGCCTGAGCAAAGCGGGGAGGAGGGAGGTCCCCCTTTACCCAAGCCTTCCCTGCGCAATAGGTTTTCGCGCAGAGAGGGGAGGCGTCAGATGGGGGTCAAGAGACTACTCTGCTGGGGAAAGTTTAAGGACCGTCCACTCTCAGATTCTGCTAGTGACTGAGCAAGACATGGAATTGAGGCTTTCTGCAATGTAAATGCTTCACACCAATCATAAAGCTTTTGAAAAGACCAGTGAGGGATCTTGCCTGTTCGCTCTCAAGCAACCACCTGATAGGCACAATAGCAATCTGAGAGTCCCTCCATATCTTCTGCAAATTGCTCTGCAGCTGGCACACTCCATTCCTCCTCTCCACACCCTGGGAAGGCCCATAGTTGGCCATAAAGGGGCTCATCCCAATGGACACATGTATGGACACATGTTCAGCGTTGTTATACGCAAACTCAGCTAGCGCCAATTTCTCCACCCACCCAATCATTCTGCCTCTCACTGACGTCGCAGCGTAGGTACTGCTGCAATATGCCGTTCACTCTCTCGGCCTGCCCGTTGGTTTCTGAGTGCCTAGCCATTGAGAAGCTCACCTCTACCTGCAGCAGGCTCATGAGTTTACGCCAGAACCGCAAGGTAAACTGTCTTCCGCGATCAGAGACGACCCTTAATGGAGTTCCATGCAGCCTAAAAATGTGATCCACAAACAGCTTGGCTGTCTCCTTGGCTGACACCACATGGGAGCAGGCCACGAAGTAACACATTTTGGTCAGTAGATCGACCACCACCATCACCGTTGTCTTTCCCCCTTGACTTGGGCAGATCTGTCATAAAATCAATGGACACCACCCCTAGGGCCTCCCCGGTGTCAGTAAGGATTCCAGTAACCCTGCTGGTGCAGTTCTTTCCCCTTTGGCCCTCTGACACCTGTCGCACCCTCAGATATATTCCCATACATATTCCCGTACATATTCCCGTACATTATGCGGGAATGTCTTTAGGTTCATTCAAACCAAAGTAATATACTAATATAAATGGATTAGTTGCAGGTTTCTTCTTCGGGGAATTAATCACCTTATCTAAAAATCTAATAACTGCTTACCATCTATAAACCACAACCCCATGTATGACACCCCCTATTTTGGGGACACAAAATTAAGAAAATGGGGGGAGATTGCCCAGAGTTGTTGAGCTTTCTTGGGGGGGATTGCAAAAAATCACACACCCGCAAGACTGACGATGGCAACTGCACGCATCACCAAACCCACCAATAGTCTGTCCGCTTGCTGCCAGCTGCCGCCCAATTGCCGCTGCAACAGCCAATTGACAGCAGCCTTTGCCGCAGCCACCAATCACCCGCCCAATTGCCGCAGAAAAACTCCTGCTTGCGGCAGCAACCAATTCCCCCGTCCCAACTCTGCACTGTCCTTTTATAAAATGACCCCCCATTTTTGACATTATTTCATAAGAAAAAACTCTTGTCTTATACACGGAAAAGTACGGAATGTCCTTTGGATCATGGAGACATTTCCTTCTAGCCAAACATTTCTGAATCATGAGCATCTGATGTGATGGATAAGGCTGACAATTTTAGGGAATATCATAACTCAACACTAAGTGAACCCTGTTCTATAGCACAGATCTCACAATGTATTCTGAGGGTCATAAGGTAATTGTGCCATCCTATATGAAAGACTCTTTCAGATCTCTGTTGGAATTTGGGGTTTTCTGTTCACTAGCTCTGAACACTGTATTGGTGAGCTTTCTTGGTGAGGAAATGTTTCTAAAAACATTTGTAGAAGAGTGTAGAGATTAAAACAAGGGTCAGCAAACTTTTTCAGCAGGAGGCCGGTCCGCTGTCCCTCAGACATTGTGGGGGTCGGACTATACTTTTAAGAAAAAAAAGAAGGAATTCCTATGCCCCACAAATAACCCAGAGATGCATTTTAAATAAAAGCACACATTCTATTCATGTAAAAACATGCTGATTCCCTGACCGTCCGTGGGCCGGATTTAGAAGGCGATTGGTCCAGATCTGGCCCCCTGGCCTTACTTTGCCTACCCATGGATTAAAATGAAGAAAATGGCACATTCTAGGAACATTTAGAAAGGTGAGTACAGTGGTACCTCAGGTTATGAACGGGATCAGTTCCAGAGACCCTGCCGTATCCCAAAAATTCTGTAACCAGAGGATCACTTCTGCTCACATGCGCTGCGCTGCAGAGCGTTTCTGCGCATGCGCAAGTGGCAAACCCACTTCCAGGTTTGCCGCAGCCGTAACCCGAAGATTCTGTAAACTGGAGGTTACGCAACACGAGGTATGACTATTGCTGACTCCAGAAGAAGGGATGTTTCCTCCTAAACACTCTGGGAAGCCCAAGAAGAAACTGGGTCAACTCATGAGTGTTTACAATTAAGCTGGAGATGAAGGAAAATTTCAGGGGCTTTGCAGCATTTATCATTTGAAAAACTAATTTGTAAATGAAGGCAAAAATAAAACAATGGTTTGATGGAAACAGCCATCACCCTTCAGGAAGTACAGGATGCTGGGAGCCAAAGAAAAGTTCTGAGAAGAAGAAAAAGAAAACAAAATGGTGGCTGGCCAGGGAAGAGGGAGATAATTGCTCTGATCAGGACCTTAACATCTAATTGTCTCCTGGAGGCCTGGAATTATGGTTTGGGATTTTTTTTAAAAAAACCTCTGCATCCTCTCGATCTTAATTTGCAGATGCCTTCCAAGATGCTATTCAGTTTCCCTTAGAGCTTTAACCATGTTAAAGTTTAAAATAGGTCTGTTTTTGCTCCCGCATTTCAGGGGTTTGGACTAGGTGAGCTGAGGGGTCCCTTTCAACTCTACAGTTCTATAAATGCACGATTCTATTTTTATTTTTTTTATAAAAAATATTTATTAAGAATTTTAAACATTAAATTCACCAAACACATATAAAACCATCACCAAAATACAACAAACAAAGAAAAACAGAAAAAAGCAAAAAGATTAACATATAATAGAGGACATATAATAGAGAACATACAACAAAATCAAATATCCAACAACCATATTTTCTTAACCTTTTGGACTTCCTCACATCTCCCATTCCTGCGTTCCCAATTATAAAATTATAAACAGCAATTTATCACCTTGTTTCAACTCTTATTTTGTAATTTTCAAATATTATGTCTCCGACTTTAAATATTTTTATCAAATACTTAAATACTTAATTTAGACATAATGTTATTCCAAAATTTATCTTTTTCTCAGATCTCACTTATTCTCATATTTCTTTCAACTAAATTGCTGGTGCCGTGTTGTTTTCAGTCCTGCATCCTTCTTAACATTCATACAATTTACAATGTTTTTGTAAATAGTCCTTAAACTTTTTCCAGTCCTCTTCCACTGCCTCTTCTCCCAGGTCTCGGATGCTGCCAGTCATTTCTGCCAGTTCCATGTAGTCTATCAGTTGCGTCTGCCATTCTTCCACGGTGGGCAAATCTTGGGTCTTCCAATATTTCGCGATGAGTATTCTTGCTGCTGTTGTTGCGTACATAAAGAAAGTTCGATCCTTCTTTAACACCCTCTGGCCTACAATACCCAGAAGAAAGGCCTCTGGTTTCTTAGAGAAGGTATACTTAAATACCTTTTTCAATTCATTATAGATCATTTCCCAGAAAGCCTTGACCCTAGGGCAAGTCCACCAGAGGTGAAAGAATGTTCCTTCAGTTTCTTTACATTTCCAACATTTATTGTCAGGCAGGTGATATATTTTTGCAAGCTTGACTGGGGTCATGTACCACCTATATATCATTTTCATAATATTTTCTTTCAAGGTATTACATGCCGTGAACTTCACACCGGTAGTCCATAACCTTTCCCAGTCAGCAAACATAATGTTATACCCAATGTCCTGTGCCCATTTTATCATAGCTGATTTAACCGTTTCATCTTGTGTATTCCATTTTAACAGCAAGTTGTACATTTTTGAAAGTACCTTGGTCTTAGGTTCTAACAGTTCTGTTTCTATTTTCGATTTTTCCACCTGGAATCCTATCTTTTTGTCCGGATTAAAAACCTCTTTAATCTGAGAATAGTGTAACCAATCTCGCACTTTATCTTGGCCTTGCAGTCTAACAAACACAGCAACGAAAAAGAAGAGGAAGGAGGAAAGGGGGAAAGCAAACAAACTCGGACAGTCATGCTAAGGTCCTCCTTGGCAGCAGGGTGATTAATTTATAAATTGTGGGGAAGCATCCTAGAGCATCCTAGAACTGGATATGGAACAACTGATTGGTTCAAAATTGGGAAAGGAGTACGGCAAGGCTGTATATTGTCTCCCTGCTTATTTAACTGATATGCAGAATTCATCATGCGAAAGGCTGGGCTGGATGAATCGCAAGCCGGAATTAAGATCGCCGGAAGAAATATCAACAACCTCAGATATGCAGATGACACAACCTTGATGGCAGAAAGTGAGGAGGAATTAAAGATCCTTTTAATGAGGGTGAAAGAGGAGAGCGCAAAATATGGTCTGAAGCTCAACATCAAAAAAACAAAGATCATGGCCACTGGTCCCATCACCTCCTGGCAAATAGAAGGGGAAGAAATGGAGGCAGTGAGAGATTTTACTTTCTTGGGCTCCATGATCAGTGCAGATGGTGACAGCAGCCACAAAATTAAAAGATGCCTGCTCCTTGGGAGAAAGGCAATGGCAAACCTGTCAGTATATGGAAACATCACCGCTGCGGACACACAGATTGTTGACATCAAATGATGCGCCTATCTGTGGGAAAGAAGAATTTCCCAGGACGTTCACAGGCTGGATAAGTCTCTGTGAACAGTGTAATCTCAAACCTTCCATTTGTTTTTTTTTTTGTTTTTTTATAAATATTTTTTATTGCTTTTTTCCAGGGTCAATAACATAAACAATATCTCAACAAAAGCGGTTTTACAGAAAGAAGAAAGAAAAAAATAAAAAAGAAGGACATATTCATATTTTCCATACAATTTTTCATGATCTACTGGACTTCCCCACATCCTCCGCCCCCTGCATTCTTTACGATAAAAATGACAGCAAATTGTTACCTTGTTTCATGCGTTTTTTCTTTTTTCGTCTAATTATCTTTAGATTTAGAATACTTGTTATTAATTCACTTTTCCCCATCATCGGTCCTAATATAGAGACATTACTCTAAACTTTAGTTCTTTCATAATTATAACCTAATTTCCACCATTCTCAAATTTAATTACTGAAGCTAATTTCACCAAAACTTAGCAAATTTTCAACATTCATATAACTTATAATATTTTTGTAAATAGTCCTTAATTTTTTTCCAGTCCTCTTCTATTGCTTCTTCTCCGAGGTCTCGGATTCTGCCAGTCATTTCAGCTAATTCCATGTAGTCAATCAGTTGCGTCTGCCACTCTTCCAGCGTGGGTAGCTCTTGTGTCTTCCAATGTTTAGCTATAAGAATTCTTGCTGCTGTTGTTGCATATAAAAAGAAAGTTCTGTCCTTCTTTGACACTCTCTGGCCCACAATGCCCAAGAGGAAGGCCTCTGGTTTCTTGTGAAAGGTATACCTAAATACCTTTTTCAACTCGTTATATATCATTTCCCAGAAGGCCTTCACCCTCGGGCATGTCCACCAGAGGTGGAAGAACGTTCCTTCAGCCTCTTTACATTTCCAACATTTATTATCAGACAGATGATACATCTTTGCTAACTTGACTGGGGTCATGTACCACCTATATACCATTTTCATAATGTTTTCTTTCAAGGCATTACATGCCATGAATTTCATACCGGTGGTCCATAACCTTTCCCAGTCTTCAAACATAATGTTGTACCCAATGTCTTGTGCCCATTTTATCATGGCTGATTTAACTACCTCATCTTGTGTGTTCCATTTAAGCAGCAAGTTATACATTCTCGAGAGGACTCTCGTCTTTGGTTCAAGTAATTCTGTTTCTAATTTTGATTTTTCCACCTGGAAACCAATTTTTTTATCCTTTTTAAAAATCTCTAGGATTTGGGCGTAGTGAAACCAGTCTCGCACCTTTCCTTTCAATTTTTCAAAACTCTGCAACCTCCAAGTATCACCAACTCTTTCTATTATCTCACAGTATTTTACCCAGCCACTCTCCATGTTACGTAGTTTTATGGCCTTGGCCTCCGTCGGTGATAACCACCTCGGAGTCTTGTTTTCAAGTAAGTCTTTATATTTAGTCCAGACAATAAATAAAGCTTTCCTGACAATATGGTCAAACCTTCCATTTGCGCATGTTCAGGAAGTTTGTCAGACTTGCTAGAAGAACTGAACTGAAAGGACGTGTTTTTCTCTAGTGCTGTAATGTCAGAAATAAACATCATGTAAATAGATTTCTGACTTATTTTCTTTCCCCTGCGGAAGCAGGAGGAGGGGTGTGTGTGCATTTTACCCATGCTTGGGAAAATGTCGCCTATCAAAATCTCCCTGGTCTGTCTGGATATCAGCCAGAGGAGGTTACCGGTAAGCAAGCTCCGAGGACAGTGAGAGGGGCCAGCCTCTGTGGAGGGGGCTTGCAAACCAACAAATGGTAGCAGAGCCCGATGGTTGCAACAACAAGACGGCTGAGCACCAGGTGGGAGACATTGGTTGTTGTTTTTTTGCTGATAAGCAGCGATCCATGTACCTCTGCGATGCTGATTTATGGCTGGATGGTGAACGCGAATTGAAAAGTCTTTGGTTCCCTGAGAAAAAGGCTCCTGTTTTGGATAAAACAGAGCGGAGAGAAGCAGCCACATACTTCGCATTCCAGAGCTGATAAGAAGTTCCATTGCTAAGCGACAGGTCATGAGTATTTTTTGAGCTAAATTTATGAGCTGGTTAGCTTAAAGCAAAGAGAGAAAAGAAGCTTCACAAACGAAAGCACGGCTGAGTGTTTTTCAGCAACGCTTGTTGTAAACAAACTGTTGGAAAGGGGACTTTCCAAAGCAGAGTGCAGCTTGCTGATTGCTGTTGGATTGCAGCGAAGGCTTTTTGTTTACAAATTCTCGGGAAGGGAAAATTCCAGACAGCTGGGCTGACTGCCAAGTGCAAGCAGCTTGTAAACAGCCCAATAGACTCTTGGATTTTCCAGTTTGTAGCTGAAGCTGCAGCTTGGATTAAAGATGGCTCTGTTCTCTCAGAAATTGAATAGCCAAAACTGGCTAGAATGGTCATTTGATATGGAATTTTTGCTGGTGGGACAGCAATTATGGGACTTAGTCCAAAAACCACAGCCTGTTGCTGTACAAGGACAGGGGGAGAAGGCTGCAGTTCAAAGTGAATTGAAGCAGCGTGTCCTAAGAATTTTGGCAGAAAATGTGGGCGCTCATCTTGCGCCAGTCCTAAAGGGTGCACAAGAACCAAAGGTCGCTTGGGAGTCACTCCGCAAAGCTTGTGAAGCTGGGGTGGGAAGCAAGGACCGAGAATTGGTTGCGCCAAAGGGGGAGAGCCAAGATGAAGCTAGCCAAATTCTTGAGAGCTCATCGAAAGCTGGGAGGAGCTTTGAGCCACAACAGGGAAGTGGAGAGACTGTTGCTGCTGATGCTGTTGCTGATGGGGGAGTGAAGCTCGGGAATCAAGCACCCCCACTACAACTGCTACAGAGGAGAAAGCCGTAGCTCAGAACGCTGTTTGTCAGGAGACACCACATCAGGAGAAAGGAGCTAGAGGGAGCTCTGTAAAGCCTGAGGCTTCAAGCAAAGGTCGTACCCAGTCCCAGGCAAAACCAGATATGGCTTTGATGTCACTAAAAGTCACATCATCCGTGGAGAACTCATTTATTGTAGACACAGGAGCGACGCAACACATGACATCACGCCGGGAACTGTTTTCTACGTTTGAGAAGCAACGCTTCACTGTGAAACTGGCCAATGGTCAGGAAATGGAAGCAACCGGGATTGGAACTGTGTATCTAGAAAGCCTGAACTTGACTATAAACAATGTTTATTTTGTTCCAGGTTTAAAGTACAATCTGTTGAGTGTTTCTCAAATCACTAAGAAGAAACTGGTGTTATCGTATGATGAGGAAAGCTGCAAAATCTACAAAGATGGAGAGCTGTATCTTTCTGCCAGAGAGAAAGACGGACTATATCTGTTGACATTTGATGAAAGTGATTATAAAATGTGTACAGCATGTGAATCTAAAATGGTTTCTCTTGCAGGTATCTCGAAAGAAGACACGAGAGGAAAGGCAACAAAGATTAACAAAGTTTTTCAGCGAGTGTATGCTGATGTAATTGGTCCTTTAGCACCTTCTAGAGGCAATGCAAAATACTATCCTGTATTTGTTGATCATTTTTCTCAATATGTAAGGATTTACATGTTGCAGAATCCCAGAGAAACCTTAGAAAGGTTTAAGGAGTTTTGTGATAAGATTAAGAATGTTCATGATGCTAAAATTGATTTTCTTTTCACAGATGAGAAACCAAATTTTCTTTCACAGGATTTTCAGGATTTCCTTGAGAAGCAAGGGATAGAGCACAAGGTTGCTGTTTCAGAGGCTGCATGGAACAAAACTGTCTGTGTAAAAGTGAACAGAGAGTTGCAAAATGGCATGAAGGCACAATTGCTGAGTTCACACTTGCCACATGAGTTTTGGGCTGAATCTTTATCATGTTTTTGTTACACGTGGGTGAGAAAGGTTTCAAAGGGCATGGAATGTTCTCCTTTTCAGAAGCTATTCCAAAGAAAACCTTCTCTAGCACATTTTAGGGTTTTTGGATCTCAATTCAGGGCGGAAACTCCAGATGGGGTGAAGCATGCCAGAGGCATTTTTGTGGGTTATGAAAAGGGTCTCTACAGAGTAATTTTGTCTGAATCTGGTCAGGTGATTCTCACAAAATTTCTAGAGAATGCTCCTGGACAGGAGAATGTAATTTTTCACACATTTCCCGCTGATGATGATTCAGATGGTGAATTTGATTATTCTGATTATAGTGGTACTGAAAGTGACACAGAAAGCTCAGAGAGTTCTGTTGACACAGTTATTGAGAAAGGTTCACACACAAAAGCTAGATTTTCACAGGTTAAGGATGAACCACTGTTTACTATTGGAACTGGTTCTTCAAAAAGTCCAGAGACTGAACCAGTCAGCAAGGAGGATCAGCACCTCATACGCAGGTCTGAGAGAATAACAAAGGGAGTACCACCCAAGAGATATTCACAAGAGTTTGCTAGTTCAGCTGTTGCATGCATTACTATTGTTGACAAATCAAGCCAGGTTAAGGGTATGTCTAAGTCAGAGACAAAGACACAACAGGGAGTTGCTAAACGTAACACTACGTTCCCTAACCAAGGTAATGCAGATGCACTCATTCCTTGGAAGTCAGACAACCAGAGAGTTACATTGGTGAAACCAGTGGCGGGTAGTTCCAAGGGTGGAACTGAAACAACAGGGGATTGTTATATGTATAACAACTATTTGTTTTCTTCTCTGGATCAAGCTTTGTCCGCAGCTAACGATGATTCATATGGGGGAGGATGTCAGTATATGGAAACATCACCGCTGGGGACACACAGATTGTTGACATCAAATGATGCACCTATCTGTGGGAAAGAAGAATTTCCCAGGACGTTCACAGGCTGGATAAGTCTCTGTGAACAGTGTAATCTGAAACCTTCCATTTGCGCATGTTCAGGAAGTTTGTCAGACTTGCTAGAAGAACTGAACTGAAAGGACGTGTTTTTCTCTAGTGCTGTAATGTCAGAAATAAACATCATGTAAATAGATTTCTGACTTATTTTCTTTCCCCTGCGGAAGCAGGAGGGAGGGGTTGTGCATTTTACCCATGCTTGGGAAAATGTCGCCTATCAAAATCTCCCTGGTCTGTCTGGATATCAGCCAGAGGAGGTTACCGGTAAGCAAGCTCCGAGGACAGTGAGAGGGGCCAGCCTCTATGGAGGGGGCTTGCAAACCAACAAAACCTAGACAGCATCTTAAAAAGCAGAGACATCACCTTGCCAACAAAGGTCCGTATAGTTAAAGCCATGGTTTTCCCAGTAGTGATGTATGGAAGTGAGAGCTGGACCATCAAGAAGGCTGAACGCCGAAGAATGGGTGCTTTTGAATTATGGTGCTGGAGGAGACTCTTGAGAGTCCCATGGACTGCAAGAAGATCAAACCTCTCCATTCTGAAGGAAATGAGCCCTGAGTGCTCACTGGAAGGACCGATCCTGAAGCTGAGGCTCCAATACTTTGGCCACCTCATGAGAAGAGAAGACTCCCTGGAAAAGACCCTGATGTTGGGAAAGATGGAGGGCACAAGGAGAAGGGGACGACAGAGGACAAGATGGTTGGACAGTGTTGTCAAAGCTACAAACATGAGTCTGACCAAACTGCGGGAAACAGTGGAAGACAGAAGTGCCTGGCGTGCTCTGATCCAGGGGGTCACGAAGAGTCGGACACGACTAAACGACTAAACAACAACATCCTAGAGCAGGGAATGCAATGAAGGTTGCACGCCTTGCATTGCATATCCCCAATTTCTTTGCCGTCTAAGGTGCACGACTTAGTTCAGAGCGACAAGACTCCTTCTAATCCCATACTAAAACTTCAGCAGTCAGTGCTGTAGGGGCGTTGCACGATTGCTGCTCTGAACTCCATTTGCTCCTTAAGTCTCTCCAGTGATCAGCAGTTTGAGGCTACCAGGAAAGGCCGTAGGTCAGCAAAAGAGCACCTGCTTTGCGTGCTGGAGCTAAAGGTCATAGAATCATAGAATCATAGAATCATAGAGTTGGAAGAGACCACAAGGGCCATCGAGTCCAACCCCCTGCCAAGCAGGAAACACCATCAGAGCACTCCTGACATATGGTTGTCAAGCCTCTGCTTAAAGACCTCCAAAGAAGGAGACTCCACCACACTCCTTGGCAGCAAATTCCACTGTCAAACAGCTCTTACTGTCAGAAAGTTCTTCCTAATGTTTAGGTGGAATCTTCTTTCTTGTAGTTTGGAGCCATTGCTCCGTGTCCGCTTCTCTGGAGCAGCAGAAAACAACCTTTCTCCCTCCTCTATGTGACATCCTTTTATATATTTGAGCATGGCTATCATATCACCCCTTAACCTCCTCTTCTCCAGGCTAAACATGCCCAGCTCCCTTAGCTGTTCCTCATAAGGCATCATTTCCAGGCCTTTGACCATTTTGGTTGCCCTCCTCTGGACACGTTCCAGTTTGTCAGTGTCCTTTTTGAACTGTGGTGCCCAGAACTGGACACAGTACTCCAGGTGAGGTCTGACCAGAGCAGAATACAGTGGCACTATTACTTCCCTTGATCTAGATGCTATATTCCTATTGATGAGGCCCAGAATTGCATTGGCTTTTTTAGCTGCCGCGTCACACTGTTGGCTCATGTCAAGTTTGTGGTCAACCAAGACTCCTAGGTCCTTTTCACATGTACTGCTCTCAAGCCAGGTGTCACCCATCTTGTATTTGTGCCTCTCATTTTTTTTTGCCCAAGTGCAATACTTTACATTTCTCCCTATTAAAGTTCATCTTGTTTGTTTTTGCCCAGATCTCTAATCTGTCAAGGTCGTTTTGAAGTGTGATCCTGTCCTCTGGGGTGTCAGCCACCCCTCCCAGTTTGGTGCCATCTGCAAATTTGATCAGGATGCCCTTGAGTTCATCATCCAAGTCGTTGATAAAGATGTTGAATAAGACCGGGCCCAAGACAGAACCCTGTGGCACTCCACTAGTCACTCTTCTCCAGGATGAAGAGGAACCATTGATGAGCACCCTTTGGGTTCGGTCAGTCAGCCAGTTCCCTTTCCTTTTAGTATTACTGTCCATGGGATCTCACCCAGCACTTCCCTAAGTTTTATGAAGTCGGCTTTCTTAAAGTCAAGAAATTGAGTCCTAGTATGCTTGGCTGCTCCTTTCCGCTGTATAGTAAACTTCAGAAGGGCATGATCACTCACACCTAATGATCCTTCCACTTCTACCCCACTAGGTAAAAAGGTAAGAAGAGTTTGGATTTGATATCCTGCTTTAACACTACCCTAGGGAGTCTCAAGGAAGCGGGTGGCGCTGTGGGTTAAACCACAGAGCCTAGGACTTGCCATTCAGAAGGTCTGCAGTTTGAATCCCTGCAATGGGGTGAGCTCCCATTGCTCCGTCCCTGCTCCTGCCAACCTAGCAGTTCAAAAGCACGTCAAAGTGCAAGTAGATAAATAGGTACCGCACTGGCAGGAAGGTAAACAGCATTTCCGTGCGCTGCTCTGGTTCACCAGAAGCATGGAAATGCCGTTTACCTTACCCCTGCAATGGTACCTATTTATCTACTTGCACTGGCATGCTTTAGAACTGCTAGGTTGGCAGAAGCTGGGACAGAGCAATAGGAGCTTACCCCGTCGCAGGGATTCGAACCGCCGACCTTCTGATCGGCAAGCCCAAGAGGCTCAGTGGTTTAGACCACAGCACCACAGGTTCAGTCCCCAACATCTTCTGATAAGGTTAGGAAAAACTCCTGCCTGAACCCCTGGAGAGATTCTGTTAGGATTGCAATATGTCTTGAATTTCCTGGACATATCCAGAATACTGCAGTCAGCAGCAGTGTCTGGGCGTAAATTGGAAAAAGGTCCAGGAAAATCCGAACATATGGCAGCTCTGTCGTTTTTGCCAATTTTCCATTGAAAAATAGTTCAAAAATGGCAAAGCTCAACAACTTTCCCCCAAAAAACTTAGCAACTTTGAAATATGGCAACCCAAGTCTGACTGTCCGTTTAGACCCAGTAGTGAGCTCAGTGGACCAGTGATCAGAATTGAAAGAAATGTCCCAATCGTTTATGTCTGTCCTGTTCAGAACTTCAGCTTTTAATATCATATTCTCCATGCACCCTACACCAGTTCATTGGGAGTTCCTGGTTCACAGGTCACTGCTCACCTGGAAAAGTAAACTGTTGTTCTAATAGGTTGTGACTGATGACTGCATTGCCAGCACATGCGTCCCCCTGGCAGTCTCTGTATATAGAAACCTGTGCAGAAGGAACAAAAGTTTCCCTTGCCCTGGACAAGTTAATTGGGAAAAGGCAGTCAGACAAAGAGGTAAGTAGTTCTCTTTGGCTTTGCTAATCTTTCAGAGGCTCTCAGTAGAGGCAAATGCACATGAAAAGTTGGAAGGGAAATGGATGGGTCTCCGTCGGGAGGACGAAATAAACTGTGGCTGGGTTTGAAATTTGCAGGGTTTGCTTGCCAACAATCATGGATTTAAAGAATCGTGGAGTTGGAAAGCATTGTTTGATCCAACCCCCTGCAGTGCAGGAGGGTTAAGTTTTACTATATCAGTTTCAATGTTATATAATAGATTTATTAAAAAGCTGTAGTTATTCGATTGCAATTCCTCCCAGGTGCTTGGTTGGTGAAGATTGAGTTAGAAATATCATGCATGGATGTAGAAGCAAGGCAGGGCATTTAGACGGCACAGCAGAAGTCACAGAGGAAGAAAAGGGGGGTTGCTACTTAATACGCTGCTTTAGGTGGTTAATAAATTGGTTGTATTATTATTGTTGTTGTTGTTGTTGTTGTTGTTATTATTATTCATTTCTATACTGCTTTATGTTTTTAAGAAAAACCTCAAAACAGTTTACAACATATTAAGCATTAATAAAACAATCCAGAATCAAGCATTTCTGAAGAAAGTCAAATATAAAGTATACAGTCAAAGCAAGATGGTTAACAGGACAATAAAATATTACCTTAAAGATTTCAAAATAAAGGAGGTCAACTACAGAACACTTATTTAACACACAAAACAAAGTTAACACACAAAGAAATCTTTAACATTTCAAAAGAAAGCATTGCTAAGTGAAGTTAAATATAAAATGCACATTTAAAACAGCATAGTTAACAAGAG
This sequence comes from Podarcis bocagei, assembly GCF_964188305.1. NCBI lineage: Eukaryota > Metazoa > Chordata > Lepidosauria > Squamata > Lacertidae > Podarcis > Podarcis bocagei. The sequence goes on from NC_138135.1 coordinate 6,049,441, forward strand.
AATAGAATATTATCATAAGCACGACACGGCTCTTTGGCAGGCACAAAAATATAATCATTAGTAGTAGTGATATTTTTATTGTTTCTCTGCGTTTCTACCAAGTCATGGCTAATACTTGTTGGGAGACAAATTTTCTCTCTCTGAGCCATCATTTTAAAAAACCTGCCTATCCTAAAGGCCAAGATCACATATTGTGGTGGTGAGTTCCATAGGATGATTGTGGGGTGCTTGAAGGTGTGCTTGCTTTGGTCCTAGAAAACCAACCCCTTTGTAAGAGAGGAAGAATAAATCTCTTTATACCCTCTCTGCTCATTGTTCACAATCTCTTAGTAGCCTGTCTAAACTAAAGATATATTTTTTAAAAATCAGCCTCTCCGGTGCTTGGACCTCCTAATCCTCCTGTTGGTGTTGTTGATGTTGGGAATCAAACCTTTATCTGGAGAAACTGGCAGCACTCCCAGGCACCCGGCTTGATCTCCTGTTTACCTCCCTGGCTGCATTCCCCAGCAAGATCCAGGGAGGTCACGATAGGCGATTCTTCTCAGTGTGAGAAGAACATCCCCCCCTCTTTCCTGCCCCCCCTGGCAGGGGAAAGAGATAGAGAGAAAACGTATTTACATGCCTATATTTCTGTCTTTGCAGCATTACAAAAACATGACTGCTCTCTTCAAGCTCCAGCAGTCGAGTGACAAACACTTCCTGTACTTCCTGTACAGCTCATATTACACTCTGAGCTAATTCGCACTGTAAATTGACTGTCCCTCTGTTTCCCACGGAACAGTCCCAACATTCCCATTATGTTTTGCTTTCAAGCTACCAGCAGCTCGCAGCTGCATTGCTTCTATATCGTAACAGTTATGTGTTGGTGGGCTAAGAGCCATAGCAGAGCAAATGGAGAGCTGTAGAGAGCAGCTGACTGGCAAAAGTGTGTGTGGCGGAGGATTATGTTTTTATTTATTGCTTTTTTAAAACCCCGCCTTTCCTCCACGAAGCTGCATATATCCTCACAACAACAGCCTCTCAAGCCCAAGCACGCCTGCCCTTTGGAACTTCTTCAAAACAGGTACCAACAGCAAGCAATGATACCTCCAAAAAGTGGTATAAAACATATGCATATTCAAGCATAAGTTCTTCTCAAATATAGAATTATGATCAGAGCCAAAATCAAAGCTCTGTCTCTCCCATAGCCTGCATCCAGCCTAAGACTATGCAGCTCCATGGAGAGGCACCAGGATCGCGTTCTTATGTTTTCTGTGGCGTCCAGAGAAAGACTAACAGGAGATTTGCAACTGAATCCCTTCACATGATCTAAGGTTAAACACTCACTTGAGTGTTAGCAGAGAACACCAGCAGTTAGTTATCAATCTGTTAGAGCTCGGAGAGAGCTTCAGCGTGCTTCCATGGAATTTCCCAGTGTCAAACCCTTCACCAATATATATACAGATTTCTCCATTTCAGGGGTGCCAACTTGAATAAAATATGGTGGGGGTGTAGATATGCCCTGCCCTGAATAATTGATCACATGATGCAATGCGCACACACCATTTGAATGGGAATGCCCATCAACTTTATGGGGGCCTGGCCCTCTCAAATATTTTATTGTGGAGGTCGAAGCTCCCAGGGCCCCTTGGAGTTGGCTCCTACGCTCCATTTCAATGTGTAATTGAGCAATTATAAACAACCCCAGGAGGGGAAAGTGCTCTTATGCTCAAATTCTGCATCCTGTTTCCCATAGGTTGACTACTGTGAGAACAGGGTGCTGAACTAGATGGATGCTCTTATCTGTTCAGGTAAATCACTGCCAGTAGATCATTGTACAGTAGAACTTCTACTTACAACCGCCTCTGCTCAGGGACGTTCCAGGTTGCGACCGCGGCAAACCTGGAAGTAACCGGCAGGTTCGCCGCCACTCGCTGTTCGCGCATGCGCAGGAGCGGCGATTGCCGTTCGCGCAAGCGCACAACGGCATCTCTCCCAGTGTCCCGTTTCGCCATAAGGACGGGCCTCCGGAACTTATTGTGGTCATGAGTAGAGCTTCCACTATATAGTCTCTTTGAAGCATGGATTGGGGCTCCCTACCTAGTTGTTTATTAAGCAATGCCACGGACACATTCAGCACATCATATACACGACTAATTAATGTTGGTGGTGTTCATTTGGAATGGAGGTAGCTGGCTTCGTATTGTAATACCTTACAAGGATGTGGTAGGATTTTTACAGCAGTTCTTCCTGCTTAAGTCAAAGCAAATGGCTACCCCCAGCAATGCGGCTGAATACAGTTGCATGAGCGCATGAACTTTTCTACCAATCCTTTCCCCTTGCTCTCTAGGTACAGATGGGGCCTCTATCACTCAAGTTCAGACTTTCTCTTTTGAGGCTCCTGGTCATCTTCCACGAAGATATATTCTGCCTGGGACAAGGCAACCATGAGGGCTTGGGTTCGTTTTGCTTATATTATGTATTTCTATATTGTTATTTTATGTTGCAAAGCACCCTGAGACCTGTGGGTATAAGGTGGTATACAGGAGGAGGAGGAGGAGGAGGAGGAGGAGGAGGAGAAGGAGGAGGAGGAGGAGGAGGAGGAGGAGGAGGAGGAGGAGGAGAAGGAGAAGGAGGAGGAGAAGGAGAAGGAGAAGGAGAAGGAGAAGGAGAAGGAGAAGGAGACGGAGAAGGAGAAGGAGACGGAGGAGGAGAAGGAGAAGGAGAAGGAGAAGGAGAAGGAGAAGGAGAAGGAGAAGGAGAAGGAGAAGGAGAAGGAGAAGGAGACGGAGGAGGAGAAGGAGAAGGAGACGGAGGAGGAGAAGGAGAAGGAGAAGGAGAAGGAGAAGGAGAAGGAGAAGGAGAAGGAGGAGAAGGAGAAGGAGAAGGAGAAGGAGACGGAGGAGGAGAAGGAGAAGGAGAAGGAGAAGGAGAAGGAGAAGGAGAAGGAGAAGGAGAAGGAGAAGGAGAAGGAGAATATATATTTCCATAGCTAACAGTTCAAACTTTCCCTTCTGAAACTAGCTGGTAGAACCAGCCAAGTCAAGTTTTGTCGTTCCTCATTGTATCTCCCTTCCTTTGAGAAAGCAGGAAAGCGTTGACCTCAAGAGTCAACTAGCTTCATTTTTAGCTTATAATTAACCAGCTCAACTATCTGGTTTGGCCAAGCATGGCAACTACACGAATGTTAGACTATTACGTTTTGCAGCCGTAGAAATACATCTCTGGTCCCCTCCAGCTATCATTCCTGCTTTTGCAATCATGGAAGTCCATCTCTGTCCCTAGGTCCAGGTTCAGGCAGCTACAATAGTTGTCGTCACCATCCAAGGCCCCTTCTTCATGTGTCCCTTCCATGGGAGATTTGGAGGGTGGAAACACAAGAACAATGGATCTTTTCAGTGGTGGCTCCCCATTATTGGGATGTTTTTGCTGGGGAGCTTCGCCTGGCGCTAACATTACCCATCTTCAGTCATCAGCCAAAAACATTCCTTATTAACCAAGCATTTGACCTTTAACAATCTGTGGCCTTTTAGAGCAGGTGGGCTGTTCTAATGTATATTTCCTATGGTTTTACTGTCTGCATGAGGTGGGCAGGCTGATAACTCATGTTGTGAGTAACTTTGAGTTGCCATGGCAAATAGATAAAGCAACTACAGTCATACCTTGAATCCTGAACGCTTTGGTACTCAGATGTTTTGGCTCCCAAATGCCACAAACCCAGAAGTGAGCTTCCTGCAGCCAATCAGAAGCCACGCTTTGGTTTCTGAGCGTTTTGGAAGTCAAGCACACTTCTGGAACAGATTCTGCTCGACTTCCAAGGTACGACTGTAATAAATTAAATTAAATAATAACAACTGAATCAAATTTCTCCTCCGTTCTTGTAAAGAGCTTGTAGATGCCAGCTGTTGGCGAAATGAGCCCTTCTGAAGAGCCCAATGTTTTGCTTATTCTTACAGAGAGGGCTTGGAGATCAAATGATGGAAAATCTGCTGCTCCACCTCAAAGCTCCATGAAGGACATTATCGATCGCATTGCGAAGGTAGAATTAAGACTCTCCCAGCTGGAAACAATTTCCGCAGCCTATTGTAAAGAAATAACGGAATTGCGAAAGAATAACATTGCGTTGATGGACAGAATAAGTAAAGTTGAAGACGGTTCAAAAGGTGGCCAAGGTTAGTCTGCTAAATTTTGTTGTTGTTGTTGTTTAGTCGTGTCCGACTCTTTGTGACCCCCCTGGACCAGAGCACGTCAGGCACTTCTGTCTTCCACTGCCTCCCGCAGTTTGGTCAGACTCATGCTGGTAGCGTCGGGAACACTGAAGAAGAAGAAGAAGAGTTTGGATTTGATACCCCGCCTTTCACTCCCTTTAAGGAGTCTCAAAGCGGCTAACATTCTCCTTTCCCTTCCTCCCCCACAACAAACACTCTGTGAGGTGAGTGGGGCTGAGAGACTTCACAGAAGTGTGACTGGCCCAAGGTCACCCAGCAGCTGCATGTGGAGGAGCGGAGACACGAACCCGGTTTCCCAGATTACGTGACTACCGCTCTTAACCACTACACCACACTGGCTCTGTCCAACCATCTCGTCCTCTGTCGTCATCTTCTGCTTGTGCCCTCCATCTTTCCCAACACCAGGGTCTTTTCCAGGGAGTCTTCTCTTCTCCTGAGGTGGCCAAAGTATTGGAGCCTCAGCGTCACGATCTGTCCTTCCAGTGAGCACTCAGGGCTGGTTTCCTTCAGAATGGAGAGGTTTGATCTTCTTGCAGTCCATGGGACTCTCAAGAGTCTCCTCCAGCACCAGAATTCAAAAGCATCCATTCTTCGGCCATGAGCCTTCTTGATGGTCCATCTCTCACTTCCATACATCACTACTGGGAAAATCATAACTTTAACTATACGGACCTTTGTTGGCAAGGTGATGTCTCTACTTTTTAAGATGCTGTCTAGGTTTGTTATTGTCTGCTAAATTTATACAGGACTTTTTAATGGGAGATGTTGGAACATAAAATATGCTGTGCTAGATATCAAGAGGGGTCTCCTTATTAAGGTTAATGGGCTAAATAAGGCCACAACTTTATTGGTTACAGGTGATGAGTGGTATTGGCTTAGGCATTGGTCCTAACCGACTATATCCGGCTTCAGCCCGTCTGCTTGAAGTCTGGGAAGGGTTAACCACCAGTAGGGGGAGTCCTGCTGATGCACATCAACTAGGAACTCCCCTGGGGTCACCGTTAGGGGGCGTGCCTTAGGCCCTCACCTCCCAAGGCTTCGGACAGGGCCACGCCGCCCGGACTACCCTTCAGTATATGGGACAGGTGATGGCGCTTCCTCCCCTCTGCCATCTACAGAACAATACCAATGCCTAACCGCCAATACCCAGAAAGTTGTGACGATTTGCTATGAGGTAGGCAAAAACCAAGTGGCTGGTGCCAATTTGCCAAGTGGAAAAATTCCTACCAGGCCCCTCAATGGCGACCAACCAAGGTCCATAGCAAGGTCAAGGAACAAAAACCTTATAGGGCGGGAGGGTGGGAAAAACAGGAACAGCTGGCAGGCGGGAAAGAGGGAGATCCCCGGCCGTGTCCTGCCTTAAATAGGGCAGACCATGCCCCCAGAGCCAGCCAATTTGCTGGCTAGAGGATGACGCGGCCGGGAATCTCCCCAATCTCACGGAGCTGGGCGGTGAAGCCCACAACTCCACCTCCTTCGAAAGGCGGAAGTGGCTTTGTTGGGAAACAAACCCTGCTTCCCCTCTGACCCTCCTTTCCTTCTCCAGTGAAAGGCTCAGGAGGCCTCTGCCCCGAAGACTGGTTCTCCTTTTCCCGATTTTGCTATAAATACAACAAGAACCCAGAATCTTGGAACAGAGCAGAGGTAAGGCATGAATCTTGGAACTTCTCCACACCAAATCCCTAAGCCCCTGTCTTTGCTGCCCGACTTGCATTGCATGCCAAAACTTATTTCTCTGATGATCTTTAAGCTACCATCAAATCCACACCCTTGGAAGCCATGAGATCCTGCAACAGGTGAACCCCTTTTCCTTTGGTAAAAACCTTGGCCAAGCAAATGTACCCCAGGATCAAAGGGAGGGAGTAGTCGTCGAATTGTGCAGTAGTAATTGAAGAAAACAATGGTTTGTCCATATGGTAAGGGCATGTTGTCATATTGGCAGTGTGTTTCCTCCACGTTTTGTGAATCTTTGCGCTTTTGTCCATTGCCTGTATTTATTTTCCCCGATTCGAACTATAAAATGGTGGTTTTCTTGAGTCAAAATGAGAGTACTCCTAAATAGTTTTTTAGAAGGGGGGGGGGAAGCACTTCATATTGGTATTCATTATTGATTACACACACAGAGAGAGGGCTTTTTATTAAGGTTTATTTATATGGGACTATGGTAGCTGCTAAGGACGCGGGTGGTGCTGTGGGTTAAACCACAGAGCCTTGGGCTTGCCAATCAGAAGGTCGGTGGTTCAAATCCCTGCGACGGGGTGAGCTCCTGTTGCTCAGTCCCTGCTCCTGCCCACCTAGCAGTTCACAAGCACGTCAAAGTGCAAGTAGATAAATAGGTACCGCTCCGGCGGGAAGGTAAACGGCGTTTCCGTGTGCTGCTCTGGTTCGCCAGAAGCGGCTTAGTCATGCTGGCCACATGACCCAGAAGCTGTACGCTGGCTCCCTCGGCCAGTAAAGCGAGATGAGTGCCGCAACCCCAGAGTTGGCCATGACTGGACCTAATGGTCAGGGGTCCCTTTACCTTTACCTATGGTAGCTGCTAGCCAGAAAATATAGCGGAAGGGTTCAGGAAATGAGAAGGGGTGTTGCTAAGTAGCGATAAATGACAATAATCCTCACCAAAACTAGCTGGTGCCACAATTTACTTCCTTTCCCTGCTCCACTTCTCTTCCTGCTCCATTGCTCTTTTAGGGTAAAATGCCGGTTCAGGGAAACTTGGCAGGGGTGTGTGTGACCTCTCCTGCTATCCCTCAGAAGTGATTGTTTGTTCAGATGCACAGAAGGAATAAGAAGAACTTTGTAGTATTCACGAGGCGACCGTCTGTTCATTGGGCTAACCGACTCCTTTTCCTCGTTCTCTCTCAGGCCAAATGCCAAGCCTACAGCCCACAGGTGCATCTTGCCACCATTGCCAACCGTGAAGAAATGGCCGTTGTGGCCAAAGAACTAGCTAAGCTCGTTCAACCTAAGAATCAGGTCTGGATTGGGATGCACAGGATGAAAGGTGGCAAGGTGAGTAGAGGCAGCCTGAGATTTTTGCTGCTATCCTGGGGCGGGGCGCTCAGGGGCGGGGCAAACCACCCATAGGGACGGCATGGCACATGGGGGCTGCGCTGGTGGCGGCGAGCCTGCTGAGTGCGCAACAGTGGCGAGCCTCCCAGGCCTACAACGGTACAACGGTGGCCTCCCGGGCGTGCGCCACTGCCAGCAAGCCTCCTGGGGAGCGCTGCTGTGGCGAGCGTCCCAGGGAGAGCGGCACGGCGATGTCACCCCCCCTCAGGGATGAAACCCAGGGCAGGCCGCACCCCCACACCCCCTTCCTCTGCTAATGGTGCACCTGCCACTATCCCCTCTTTGGTATGAATGTTAGAGGGACAGAGGTCCTGGCTTCCTTTACATTTGGCATCTTGTTTCATTTTTCTCCTTTAAAACAAACAAATTATTTAGTTTTTCAGATTTTACCAATTTGCAAATGGTTATCAAACAGCCAACACAGAAAGAGAGTTTCCGGAGAGTCTCCTGAATTTCCCTCCTCCCCTTTGTGGGTCCTTATATTAACCTTTTCCTCCTGCATCTCGTCTATTAATCCAAATCTATGACATCTCCATGACACCCAAAATTTAACAGTAAACTACAAGTGTTATTCCAATCCTACTAATAATTTTAATTGTTTACAATGGTTTTTAAGGTAAATTAGATATTTTCCCCGCACACTCTGTCCCTTTCCCCCACCTCCCGCAAAAGCCCCCTTTTATCCCTCCTAAAAAGAATAAAGACACAAAAGTCTTCTTTTAAAAGTATTAAGAAATTTACTCACATTCAGTTCACGGTTGTATCCCTGAAGACAGGTTTTAGCTTAGAGCAGGCTTCCTCAACCTCGGCCCTCCAAATGTTTTGAGACTACAGCTCCCATCATTCCTGACCACTGGTCCTGCTAGCAAGGGATCATGGGAGTTGTAGGCCAAAGACATCTTGGAGGGCCAAGGTTGAGGAAGCCTGGCTCAGAGTTACAGAAGAGGGTTAGAGTTCATCCTGTATGGGAATGAGCCCGTGTCCTGGTGGCTAAGGGCCAGCAGACAGCAAAATACATCAGTATCAAGAGAACATCAAGAGAAGGGAGGTGGCGGTGTGACTGGCCCTTTTATGGGGTCTTCCGGGGTCATGCCCACCTACCTGGTCACACGCTGAGGATGTGACACGAAGTCCTCCTGGCTGTGGAATAACACCCTCCTGTGTGTCCACTCTGGGCAAACAGGAAGTGTTGTACTTGACTAATAATAATAATAATAATAATAATAACAATAATAATAATAATTATTTATTATTTATACCCTGCCCATCTGGCTGGGTTTCCCCTGCCACTCTGGGAGGCTTCCAACAAAAGATTAAAAACACAATAAAACACCAGTCATTAAAAATTTCCCTAAACAGGGCTTTCTTCAGATGTCTTCTAAAAGTCAGATAGCTGTTTATCTCCTTGACATCTGATGGGAGGGCATTCCACAGGGCGGGCGCCACCACTGAGAAGGCCCTCTGCCTGGTTCCTGGTAACCTCACTTCTCACAGGTAGGAAACCACCAGAAGGCCCTCAGAGCTGGACCTCAGGGCTGAACGATGCGGGTGGAGACGTTCCTTCAGGTATACTGGGCCAAGGCTGTTATGCTTATGTTACACCCCACACTGTCTCCATTCCATGTTGGTGAGACCATTGCCCGCCTAATATTTTCCCCCAAACTGACTATTGTAACTCAGCAAATCCTTACATACTTTGGAAATCCATATGGGTTTTGTCTTGTCTTTTACTTGGGCAGAGCCAATGAAAGAGTCTGAGTCAGGGATGAGGAGGTAGAATTGGATGGTGCTGCTTTCTCAAAAAGACACTGACCCTTTTGCTGTCTCTACAGTTCCCAAGGTGGAGGTGGGCAGATTTTTCGTCAGCTGACTACATGCCTTGGGCAGTTGGGGAACCGCACGCCCGGGAAAAAGAGCACTGTGTAGCACTGAATGCTGGAAGTAAGGAGATTTGACCACCTTGGTAGGGTTCAGAGAACATTTCCTCTTAATTTCAGTCTTCCAATTCTTCATTCCTGCCCTCCCTATTTATTTATTTTTTAAAAAAATATTTATTGAGAATTTTAAGATTACAAAGAAACAAAGGAAAAAAACAAGAAAAAAACCAAATAGCATTTAAACAATACGAATCAATAAAAAGAAAACAAGGTCAAAAAGAGAGAAAAACAAAACACATCAAAAGCAAAAAGCAAAAATAGACAAAAAAATTAAAAACAAATCCAATATTCCCAAATCATTAACTGTCATTACCTTGTTTCATCGACCTCCTCACACCTCCCTTTTTTGTATTCTAGTTATTAATTATCTCAGCAAATCCTTTCCATCTTTCATAGTATTCTGTCATTAAATTACCTTAATCTATTTTAACCTTATCTTAAATTACCTTAATCTATTTTAACCTTATCTTACCATAAAAAGCCCTAAAACTTAAAACTTTAATCTTATTTATACCAAATTCTCTTAACCACGACATATTCTTACATAATTCTTTTTAATATTTCTGCTAAAGCCAAATAATTTCATTCCAACATTTGTCTAATACTCTTTACTTTTACAAGATTTTCCTAAATAATTTGTTTAAAACTTTCCCTCCCTATTAAGGCAACCCTTTGCAGATACGCACTGTATAGCAAGCGCAAGTTTAACTGCATAATTCAGAATGTTCTTGGGCAGCTGCATTTGAAAATTGGGATTTTGAATTGCAGCAGGAGAGTCCCATCTCAGAGCCAGTCAGCTGACAAAAAGAGGTGTGGCAACCCTAAGTCTTCAGGGCAGGGCAGCACTGGTTGTATAGTCCACAAAACAGATTAGCAGTCACACAGGGCTTGTCAGGCTGGATCTAGACATGTCGAAGAAGCATTTCAGTTTAAAGCATAAATTTAAACAGGGAAAGCAGGTAGAGACAAACAGGACTCCACATCGCAATCTGATGGCAGGGTGTTATATCGCACATACAACACATATAAATCACTTTTTTTTTACCAGTCTAGCTGAGTCCTCAGTTGCAATAAGAGCTTTATTTGAACCAGGACACAGTCTCAGAGCCTGTCTGTCATATGAGAAATCTTACTTACTCATATCTGGCACCAGTGAGGACTTCCTTTTCCCATGCTTGTAAGGTAAAGGACCCCTGGATGATGAAGTCCAGTCAAACATGACTATGGGGTTGTGGCGCTCATCTCGCTTTACTGGCCAAGGGAGCTGGCGTCTATCCACAGACAGTTTTCTGGGTCATGTGGCCAGCATGACTAAGGCGCTTCTGGTGCAACAGAACACCGAAACCAGAGCAGTGCATGGAAACACTGTTTACCTTCCTGCCCGAGTGGTACCTATTTATCTACTTACACTTTGACGAGCTTTCGAACTGCTAGGTTGGCAGGAGCTGGAACAGAGCAACGGGAGCTCACTCCGTCGCGGGGATTCGAACCGCTGACCTTCTGATCACCAAGGCCAAGAGGCTCAGTGGTTTAGATCACAGTGCCACCCGCTTTGAAATGAAGCTTTGTGTGTGCAGCACACCTTTTCTCTTTGGCAAACTTTGCTGTATTACTAATATTGCAGAGATCCCAAATTCTGATATAGCAGGGGTGGCCAACTCCCAAGAAACTGTGATCTACTCAGAGAGTTACAGACCGCCTGTGATCTAACCCATTTGGGGGGGGGGGTTCAGGGGTTCAGGTCATTGAAGTTAGGGGTACAGAGCTAAAATGTTGAACCAAAGTAGGGGAGCCAAAGTTGTTGAGCTTCTTTGTGGGGAGCCAGTGACGAACCACAGGTGTCCTGTGATCTACTGGTAGATCACAATCTACCCATTGGATGTGCCTGTGATATAGCATGTATACCAGATTGATTGCCACTATTGATTATAGATTGAAAATCAAAGGGATCAGATATTAGATTTTCCCCCGCCCCCATCATTTGGCAAATGCACCACCAATGGTTTTTTGTTTTGTTTGTTTATTTGTTTGTTTTTAAGAAAAGCTGTTGCTAAAGAGCAGAGCTCATCCTTCAGAGTTTTCTTTGCCCTGTGCTCTAGGTGGCATATATCAATTTTCAGTTCAAGAATAAAGGGGAGTCTCCATCAGTCCCTGTCATCTGGCACAGCTGATCTTGCCCATAGTCCTCTCCTTCAGCAGAGCCGAAATTAGAGGTACAAGAAGGGCAATTAAATGCTCGATACCTCAATAGTACATGCACCCACACCCAGATTTTAATGCACCTCTAAAAGCGATGCGGGTGGCTCTGTGGGTTAAATCACAGAGCCTAGGGCTTGCCGATCAGAAGGTCGGCGGTTGGAATCCCCGCGACAGAGTGAGCTCCCGTTGCTTGGTCCCTGCTCCTGCCCACCTAGCAGTTCAAAAGCATATCAAGTGCAAGTAGATAAATAGGTACCGTTCCAGCGGGAAGGTAAACGGTGTTTCCGTGTGCTGCTCTGGTTCACCAGAAGCGGCTTAGTCATGCTGCCCACATGACCTGGAAGCTCCCTCGGCCAATAAAGCGAGATGGGCGCCACAACCCCAGAGTCAGTCACAACTGGCCCTAGTCTTTTTAAAAGACTAAAAAAGAAAAACAAAACCTGCAATGTTTAAAGAATTTGGAAAGTTCCTTTTTAAAGGTTTTTCTTGAAAACGCTATGTGCTCTCATGTGTGAGCCGCATGATACCATCTGTATCATTTTACCAGCTGTGATAAATAGCACTGTTTCAGTAGGGAAAACCTGGTGACATTTCTTTCTGATTTCTTCCAGACCTTGCTCTATGGAATGATAATAAGTGTGAGGAAAAGTTTCCCTTTCTGTGCCGATTTTCATTGTACTGAGTGCAGCAGTTTGCCATGGCTTTCCAAACAGCTTCCATGAGCCCCAGGCATTGAATAACAGGGTTGGCTTTGAGTCCTTTCCTTTCATGGGGGCCCAAGCCATTGTCCTTGCTATGTTCCAGCACCTTCGCCTCTTTCCTGCCTGGCCTGTGTGTGACACACAGACGAATAAACTCTCTTTCAAGCACATATGTGACTCCGGTTTTGTCTCTGCCTCCTTGAATCTAGTGATGGCGCTGCTGCTAATACAAAAGTTCTGGCGTGTCAGGCGGAGTCTCAGTGTGTTTTTGCATGACAGGAAGCTTCCCTATACACTCCTGGTTTAAAACGTTAAGGAAAAGTTAAGGAATGGTTTTGGTAACTATATGGACTCAGGACGTCCTACTTTTAAGGTTCATAACCCATTATTAGGGACACGAGTGGCGCTGTGGTCTAAACCACTGAGCCTCATCATAATCTCATGCAGGCAATTATATATATTTAAAATTCCAATGTCTTTCGTTATTACGACTGACTCGTTTTCATACTCATTAATGTCTCCCAATAGCCTGTTTCATCTGTCTACAAAACAATTCAAGATTAATCACAATGGCTGTGCCAGGCACCAGGCAAGAGCATTCCTCTTCTCCCAGGCCTTGGTCTAATTTATGGCCTTTTAAATGTGTTGTGTGGGACGCAGGTGGTGCTGTGGTCTAAACCACTGAGCCTCTTGGGCTTGCCAATCAGAAGGTCGGCGGTTCGAATCCCCGCGATGGGGTGAGTTCCCGTTGTTCGATCCCTGCTCCTGCCAACCTAGCAGTTCGAAAGCACGTCAAAGTGCAAGTAGATAGATAGGTACTGCTCCGGCGGGAAAGTAAATGGCGTTTCCGTGCGCTGCTCTGGTTTCGCCAGAAGCGGCTTAGTCATGCTGGCCACATGACCTGGAAAAACTGTCTGCGGACAAGCGCGGGCTCCCTCGGCCAGTAAAGCTAGATGAGTGCCGCAACCCCAGAGTCGTCCACGACTAGACCTAACAGTCAGGGGTCCTTTACCTTTACCTTTTTAACCCATTATTAAAACATGACGCAGAGGGACGCAGGTGGGGCTGTGGGTTAAACCACAGAGCCTAGGACTTGCCGATCAGAAGGTTGGCGGTTCGAATCTCCACGACGGGGTGAGCTCCAGTTGATCGGTCCCTGCTCCTGCCCACCTAGCAGTTCGAAAGCACGTCAAAGTGCAAGTAGATAAATAGGTACCGCTCCAGCGGGAAGGTAAACGGCGTTTCAATGCGTTGTTCTGGTTTCACCAGAAGCAGCTTAGTCATGCTGGCCACATGACCTGGAAGCTGTATGCCGGCTCCCTCGGCCAATAAAGCGAGTTGAGCGCCGCAACCCGAGTCGGCCACGACTGGACCTAATGGTCAGGGGTCCCTTTACCTTTATACCTTGCTTAAGGATTGTATATGGTGCACATCCTGAATTGGATCCATATGATAGGAAGGAACCAGTAAAGAATTTTGTTACAAACATTACCACTGAGCCTGTTGCACTCTGCAGCAGTGGAAGTGTGCAGAAAAATCGCCTGGTTTGATCAACTCATCAAGGACTTTGGGTTGATGAGAAAAGAACCTGTCAGCTTGCTAGAGGACAATCAGAGTTGCTGATGCAGAGTGAGCAATTTCTAGCCAGAACGAAACATATTGGAGTCAGGTAACATTATATATGCCAGATGATCCAGGATGGACTTGTAGAATTACCTTATTGCTGCACCGACGAGATGACTGCTGACATCCTGACAAAACCCTTACCAAGAGAGAGTTTCCAGAACCTACGTATCAAACTGGGACTCTGGGTGGTTGATTGAAGTTGTCTACATTTTTGTATGTTGTATTTGTCTGAGAAGGGGTATGTGGGATGTAAGAATCAGGTGCAGTCAAACACAACATGGCTAGAGTAGACATGAAGGTTATCTCAGTCCTTCAGCCGGAACTTCCTGCTTTCCAGGACTAAGATAAAACTTCCTGTGTGTAACTTGAGATGAGCGTGGCCTCTCCTGAAGTAGAAAGATCCAGAACCACAGGCTGGCAACCATCTTGTTTCTTTTGTCTCTATCAATGCCATCTTAACAACAGCACTACTAAGATGAACCCTTGGCTCCAGGCCAAGAGAAGAAAAGGGGAGGCTTTCCCCCATAAGGAGATAGTCACCACATTTAAACTCTAAAGAGTCTGAGGAAGCTATCTGCTGTGCGTGTGTTTTAAAAAAAGGGAAATGTTAACTCTGCTGATTTTGTTGAACTTGTAAAGACAAATTGGGATAGGATATCTTAGACAATATATCCTCCCCCGCATCCCTAAGCATTCCCACAACTGCTGCATCTGCGTAATAATATATTGTTTTTGTTTGGACCTCCTTGCTCAGCAGCATGGCAAGTGCAGTCCGGCCAAAGTTGAGGGGCCTGGACTTGCCCAGAGGGACCAAAAGCTATTGCAAAGGACAAGTCTAGCACAGGGCAGGGAAGCAAAGCAAAACCCATTTGTGGGGCACGTGAGGAGGCATCTGGGTACTTGCAGTGTACTGGAAGAAGTAAAGATCACCAGCGTTGAAGCAATGATTCTTCAACATTAGCTTTGTTGGACTGGTCATGTTGTGCAGATGCCTGATTATCGTCTTCCAAAGCAACTGCTCTATTCTGAACTTAAAATGGAAAGTGTAATGCTCGTGGTCAACAAAGGAGGTTCAAAGACTCTCTCAAGGCAAATCTTTTAAAAATGTAGAAGAACACCAGCAACTGGGAATCACTGGCCTGCGAGTGCTCCAGTTGGAGAACAGCCTTTGCCAAAGGTGTCATGGGCTTTGAAGACACTCGAACTCAGGACACAAGGGAGAAGAGGAAGTGCTAAGAGGAAGGCACGCTTGGCAAATCCATATCGTGGTCAACTCCCGCCCAGAAACCAATGTCCCCACTGTGGAAGGACGTGTGGATCCAGAATTGGCCTCCACAGTCACTTACGGACTCATTGTTAAGACTGTGTGCATGGAAGACAATCTTGCGATCGTCAAAGAAGAAGACAGGTGGAAGGCGAGGGAGGGGGGCAAACATGGAACTATTGGGAGCCAAACACTCATGGTAGGGACAGGGAGGCAGTGCAGTATAGTGGTTAGAGTGTCAAATGAGCACCTGGGAGAGACCAGTGTTCGAATCCCCATTATGTCTTGAGGCTCACTAGGCAACCTTGGTCACTTTTGGGGGGGGTGTTATAGGGTTGTTTTTATATTGTGGTTTTATGTTGTAAACACCCTGAGACCTGCGGGTATAGGGCAAGCTGCAAATGTAATGAAGAATAATAATAATCTCTCAGCCTAGCCTACCTCACTGGGTTGTTATGGGGGGAGGAGAATCAGGTACACCACCTCAATTTCCTTGGAGGGAAGAAAGAGCTATAAGTGTAATAAAGAAGTAAGATTAGGGAACAGGGAACTCGTACACCAGGGTGGATTAGCTTTGAAGGAGCAGGTTTCCCAAACCTAAAACCTGACTGTGCAGTCAGTCTGAAACGGGCCCCAAAATCCCAAATTTTCCTTCTCCAGGGATCCATTAGCTAAAATCCATTAACTTGAGCTCATGTATAACAGGGACCCAGCTGTATAAACAAAGCCCTCTCCTTTATCAGTACGTGACGCTTAATAGATGGCCTTGTCAGTTCCGAAGTGGAGACGGGACGGCAGAGCTGGGGCTTATCTTATCTTGTAGGTTGTAAATATCCTGACACACTGATGCACACACCTTGCAACACCCCCCCCCCACGCTCAGGGGTGGTGCCAGGAGTGCTCTTAGAGTTGGTGACCTTCTTACCCCAAGATAAGGAAGACAGGAACAGGAACATCTGTTTATAGTCATGGATGTCAACTTATGTGTATAAGCCAACATGGCTGGATTCCTAGGGAGAGGGAAGAGGGTGCCTGGAGGGGATATATACTGCTTGAAATTTCTCTTTCGGTGGGCTTGCTGTGAACTGACCACGCAAGTGCCTTCCTGCTCCTCCAGAGAGCAGAAATAAAGAACTCTTTCTCTGAATCAACCTCGGTGTCTTTTGACTCCTTCCTCCCTCTCTGGGAGCAACGCTCATCCAACCAATCGGTAAAGTCTAAGAAGGCTACAGCTTCCCTTCCAGACATGGGGTGAGAAAAGCAGACATTGGCTGTTTCTGCCTGTGTTTCTGACAGCGACCTCTGACATCCCTGGTTGGTTAGCCCCGTGATCAGTTTGAAGGAGACAGAGACGGGATGAAGAGGAGAATTTCTTTATTAAAGTCTCAAGATGGAGACATCTCAAAGGCTACGACATGGGGATGCAATGTGGGTGGGTGAATGAATGCCCCGGTGGAAGAAAAAGACCTCCAGGTTGGTCCCATTCTCCAAGGTGCTGAGCTTGTCGAAGCCTCAGTAGTGAAGGATGTCCATCTCTACAGTGGCATTTTGCACAAGTAATAGTTCTCATTCTCACAGTCGGTATCATTCCACATATCAAAATCTAGAGGAAATAGCAAAGAAGAACCGTCAGACCTGCCTCCCTCCCTCCACGTTTAGAAACCAGCATGGATAAATGTAAAACTTCCCCCCACCCCCAGTCCCACAAGCTCGGTCGAAAAGCCCGCAGGAGCCGCGCGCTCTTTAAAGGATGTGCGGCTCCTGTGGGCTTTTCTAGGAGGTGGGGGAATTCCAGCTGTGGAATTCTTGTGGGGCTGGCGGTGGGGGGAAGTGCTGCTTGTTAGGATATTTCCGTTCCACCTTAAAAGGGAGCAGGCTTTGTGAGTCACAGTCTGTGTATTTCCTGTTCACAGGATGTTTATGTTTTCTGTTGCTTTCGTTTCTCTCTCTGAAGCAGACGGTCATGTTTTTTTTTTTGTTCTGACCAATGCTGAATAAACTTAAATAATGCTCTCCTGCGTGCATCTTTCGCTGTGCATTATCTGCTGATAAGAGCGTGCATCAGCTCTGGAATGTGACAAGCTATTTCTGGAGCTCGTGTCGCTAATTGCTGATACTGCGTGTCTACGGGAGATCGATGGACGTCCGGAGGTGATGTGGGGCCATGATGGACTTTGTCTCCCTGGCAGTATCCCAACAACAGGTTTCGGGCCCAGATTCATGGCTCTTACAGGAGAGTAAGACTGCAAGAGAGGTGTGTGCAGGAAAAGCGAAAGTGAGGCTTTTCGTTGCCGCGGCAGAGTCTCTTTGATGTCCGGCAGACTAATGGGCCTGGGAGCCGTGCCAAAGGCTTCGTGATTAATGAGCTGCCAAGATAAGGAGTCTTTGAAGTGAATAAGGCTCACGGCTCAAATAAAAGCCTGGAATGGAGTTTTTCCAAGCCTCTGAAGGCACTGCGTGCCCAAAGTTAAATTGACACAATTATGAGACCTGGGCTGTGTGGTGTGAGAGTTTACTACGACAGTTTGGAGTGTGGCATACTGTGTGTGAAGGCCCTCCAGTTCCTCTGACAGATAGATGGAAGGCCCAAAATTCAAAGGCCATAGACGTAATAGTCTTGTCCGTCTCTCTGGAGGAAATTGCCATGCTAGCTGGCAATGCTACAGCATGTCAGATGTGGAATGCTTTGAAAGTAGCTCATCTGCCTGTCATCCCAGCCCAGAGTTTGACTGCATCGGAGGTCCTGGCTGTTTCCCAGAATGAGAGTGTATGCAGGAATGCCGAGGGCACCGGTTGCAAGTTGCAGGGGGAGCTGACTGTGATGTCATCCCAGGCAGCATTCCAGCCTCCAGGGGGAGCCAAGGAGTCGGCAGCTGAGAGCTCTGTTTCTCATGGGAGCCAAGGTCATCCTCACAGATACTGGAAGGCCAGAAGTAAACAGAGACAGATGCCTGCAGATGGCCAGAAGCAGAGGGAGGGTGAAGAGCCCACGCCAGTGGAAAACAAGGCTTTGTTTGCTGGCACAGCTTCACCAAAGGCTAAAGGCAAGTCTGATGGCCAGGAGCAGGGGGGCAAGCAGCAAAAGCCTATGCCGGTGAAAAACAAGGTTTTGCTTGCTGCAAAAGCTGCTCCAAAGGCCAAGGCCAGATTTATTGTGGATTCAGGATGCACCCGCCATTTGACAAAAGACCAGCATCTCTTTATCTCCTTCAAACCTCAAGATGGTGAGATCCACCTGGCTGACAGAAAGACGTTACGAATTGCAGGAGAAGCGACTGTGAAACTGGCAAGTCTGCACACAACCATCAAAGATGTACTTTATGTTCCAGGTGCTGCAGACAATTTGCTCAGTGTCCCACAGCTGACTGGGCGTGGCTTTGAGATTTCCTTCAAGAGGAGTGTCTGTGTCATCAGGAAAGGCAAAGAGGACATTTTGCATGCAAAGTTTATGGATGGCTTGTTCTGTATAACTTATGATGACAATAATGCTGTTGCTGTGTCTAGTGTTGATTCTTGTTATGTTGCACAAACTAACAAAGTTCTTCATGCAGGATGTATTCATGATGCACACAGAAGATTTTGTCACATGTCTTGGCAGGCACTGGCCAAGATGCCTGAGTTGGTTCAGGGTTTGAACATCAAACCCTGTAAGTTTCACATGAAATGTGTATCTTGTGCAGAGAACAAGGTGAAGGTTGCTCCAAAAGGCAAGGAGTCTAGCAGGCAGGCTTCCAAACCCTACCAGCTAGTCCACGCAGACCTGGTTGGTCCACTTGCGCCCTCTTTGGGTGGAGCAAGGTACTTCATGGTTCTAATTGATTCTTTTTCCAGGTACATTCATGTGTTTATGCTCGAGCAGAAATCGCAAGCATTTCCTAAGTTCAAGGCATTCTGTGCTTGGTTGGAGAATGTTCACGGTAAACGTTTCAGCTGTCTCTTTACTGATCGGGGTGGGGAGTTCACTTCTCAGCAGTTTGAAGCTTTCCTGAGAAGGGAATCCAGCATGACTTGTCAACGCCTAGATCGCCATGGATGAATGGGCTTGCGGAGCGAGCAAATCAGACTTTGCTTCAAGGCCTAAAAACCTTGTTGCATGATGCCAATCTCCCTGAAAAGTTTTGGGGGGAGGCTCTGTCGACTTTTGTTTATACTTATAATCGCAGATTGTCATCACCTATTGGTTGTACTCCCTATGAGAAGATGTTTGATAAGAAACCTTACTTCAAGCACATGAGAATCTTTGGTTCTGACATGTGGGTACACACCCCACAAAGCAACAAGCTTGGGCAGCGTGGGGCACATGGTTTGTTCATGGGGTACGAAAAAGGAGCATACAGGGTATGGATGACTGACTCTAAGTCCATTCAGTTCACAAAGAGTGTTGAGTACAATCCTAAGTGGCGGGGGGATTTTCCAGAGTTACCCAGAGGAAGATGAAGGTGATGTGAAAGATGCTGACGAAGCTGAGGATGTTGATGATCAGAGTTCGGATTCCAGCTCAGTGGGCGGCGCTGCTGCTGATGTCAGCGACAGTGATGACACAACAGACTACAAGAGCGCAAAGGCCCCAGTCAGACCATCTGATGTGTCTGACAATGAACTGGAAGAACCGCTGTTCACCATTGGTCACTTTTCTCCTAAGAAAGAGGAGATGAGTCCAGAAGACTTGCGTCTAGTACGCAGATCTGAGAGAGCCACGAAGGGCAAACCTCCAAAGAGATTTGCCGATGAGTTTGCTAAGATGGCAACTGCTGTTCTTAGTAGCTCAGAGAAGGTGTGGGAACCTTCAAGCTTCAAAGAGGTTCAGGAGTTAACCTCTAAAGATGCTGAGCCTTGGCTTAATGCCATAAAGGCTGAAGTTGATTCCTTGAACAGGAACCAAACTTGGGAACTGGTACCGGTAGTCCCAGGGATGAGACTGGTTGGCAGCAAATGGGTCTTCAAGGCCAAGACAGACCAGAATGGCAAGGTAGTCAGACACAAAGCCAGATTGGTTGCCAGAGGTTTTTCACAGGTACCAGGACAAGATTACCACGAGACCTACTCACCCACAGTCAAATATGAGAGCATTCGGCTGATGCTCAAGATTGCTGCGGAGGAGAAACTGCATGTTTCCCATCATGACATTAATGCAGCTTTTTTGTACGGGGTTTTGGGGGAGGAGCTGTTTTGGGGGATCCTACTGTTCAGGATTGGAAAGCTCTGAAACACATAGCCCGCTATTTGAAAGGGACTTTGCACTACAGGCTGAGGTTCACCAGTCAGAAGACTGGAGGTCTTGAAATCTTTGCAGATGAAAGTTTTGGAAGTGACACCACAGATGGTACAAGCACTTCTGGAGTATGCTATATGTACAACCACTGCCTGTTTGACTGGTTGTGCAAGAAGCAGACAACAGTGAGCCTAAGTTCCTGTGAAGCAGAACTCAATGCTCTGTCATTTTGACTCATGGATTGTGAATGGCTGATGCAACTGTTTAAGGACATCAGTGTTTCTGTGAAATGTCCTATACAAGTGCATCAAGACAATAGATCCTGTTTGGCCCCTGAACTCAGAGAATTTCAAGTAAATAACCAAGTACTTGCAGATTAAGCTACATCGTGCAAGAGAGTGTATTCGGAAAGGACTCATTCAGGTGTCCTACATGGCAGGAAATGAAATTCCTGCTGATCTGTTGTCTAAGGTTGTTAACAGCGAACAACTTAAGGTTTACGTACAAAGGTTGCAATTGGGCTGAACCACAGGTACTACAGGTTACACGGAAAGGGGGAGGATGTTAGGATATTTCCGTTCCACCTTAAAAGGGAGCAGGCTTTGTGAGTCACAGAATCTGCGTATTTCCTGTTCACAGGATGTTTATGTTTTCTGTTGCTTTCGTTTCTCTCTCTCGGTGCCTGAACACTGAAGCAGGCGGTCATGGTTTTTTCTTCTTCTGACCAACACTGAATAAACTTAAATAATGCTCTTCTGTGTGCATCTTTCGCTGTGCATTATCTGCTGATAAGAGCGTGCATCAGCTCTGGAATGTGACAAGCTATTTCCGGAGCTCATGTCGCTAATTGCTGATACTGCGTGTCTACGGGAGATCGATGGACGTCCGGAGGCGACGTGGGGCCATGATGGACTTTGTCTCCCTGGCAGTATCCCAACACTGCTTTCCCTCACCGCCAGCCTCGAAGACCAGACTCTCCTGGCTTCAGCGAAAGGAACGCGAAGCCTCTGGAGCGCAGGCTTCGGAGGCTTCACATTGCTATCACTGAAGCCAGGGAGCTTGCATTCACTCCATAGGACGCACACACATTTCCCCTTAATTTTTGGAGGGGAAAAAGTGCATCCTATAGAGCGAAAAATACGCTATGTCCTGAAAGGCCTTATATAGATAACAGTAATCAATAGAATGGAATCAAGTTTCACAGAATACAAAGAAGCAAAGGTCTTCAGTTTATGAAGCCCCCTTCTTACCATCCCCAAATATCTCGACACAGTATCCGCTCTTGTCTGGCTGTCCTTCTGCCCAAGCTGTGTATTCAAAATTGGAGTAATCAGACCATCTTAACTGTATGTTCTGTAGAGAGAGCAAAAAGTCTTTGCTGAGGAAGGAACAGGAGCTTCCAGTTGCCTCATTCAGAATCGGATTTAGGGGAGCGTGGCTAGTTTGGCCTCACTGGGCGTGGAGCTTTGGGGGCACATTCCTAGAATGGTAGAGTTGCAAGGGACCCAACCTACCTGCAATGCAGTAATTTCTTGCCCAGCGTGGGGCTCGGACCCACAACCATGAGATGAAGATTCCCATTGTTCTACCAACTGACTCCCAGGGACATGTGTCCAAAGGGATCAGTAGTTGTGGCACCAAGCAATCACCCCCAAGCAGCTTCAGCCTGAGACACACTGGGATACCTCCCTGAGACTTTGCCCATCCTAGGAGGAGCTGCAAGGACTCCATTTGAGGCCAGGGGTGCTGCGAGGGCACCCATTCCTTAAGACTTCTGGAGGCAGCAGTGAGCCGCATTGATTCGAGGACCTTGACCCAGTGGCGGAGCTAGCTGCATGGGCACCTGGAGTGACAACCATGTCATGCACTCGGCAGGGGGGGTGCAAGCTGGGGGCGTGATCCGTCATGAATGCAGCATGCAATGGCAGCAGGATGACCCGCCACACACGGCAATCCACGGCACACAACGGTGGCGGTGGAGTGATCTGCTGCACGAGGCAGGGCGATCCATGGCGCACAACAGCGGCGGTGGTGCCTTTTTGTCACACACCCCCACGGATGACACCCAGGGCGATCCGCACCCCCTGCACCCACCTTCCTACGCCCCTGCCCCGACCTTTCAGCTCTTCTCCCCAGTGTGATTTTAGAGCAAGGCTGTAAAATGAATTGATTTTAAAGCTGGTGGGATCAAATCCCAAGGAAGATGAGGCGGCTGGACCTCTCAGACTTGTACTGCTTGGGGGAGATCTAGCCAGGATCAGGTGTTCTCCATCACCCAACACACGAAATGCACCTGTTACATCCCTCTACTCTGCAGAAGTGTTAAAGGTAGAACAGACGGTATGTGCTTTCCAACTGGAGAGTCAAATACAGTGGTACCTCGGGTTACATACGCTTCAGGTTACAGAATCCGCTAACCCAGAAATAGTACCTCGGGTTAAGAACTTTGCTTCAGGATGAGAACAGAAATCATGCTCCGGCGGTGCGGCAGCAGCAGGAGGCCCCATTAGCTAAATTGGTGCTTCAGGTTAAGAACAGTTTCAGGTTAAGAACGGACCTCCGAAACGAATTAAGTGCTTAACCCGAGGTACCACTGTATTGCTCCAAGGCTAAGGGGCATATCAACTTTGCTGATTTAAAACCTTATTAAAGTAACATTGCGAGAGTTCTAAATGGGACCTGTGTTGCATCCTGGGGATGCAGGCAGATGGCTACTCTTTGAATTAAGAGCTTCACCAGAGCCCCAGATCCTCCCTTACAGAGAGGGGAATATCTGTCCTTCCCTTCCCTGCAGGGAGCTCTCGTCTTCTGGACTGCTCCTCTGTGCCCTTGCCGGCTGCTGTTCCTACTGAGAGGCAAATGAAAAAGAGAGTTTGCCCCCTTTACTTACCCTCCCGCCCTTTTTCTTTCTGAACAATCCAATCCAGATACCAAATCCAGGATCATTTCCTCCTGCTATAACAGCGGCCACACGCTTGTTCTCTTCCTCGCTAAGGATGGAGGCCAGGTGGCTTTTTTCCCCATACGTTTGGCAGTCTGCCTGTGAGAGGAAAAGAACATGGGGGGTTACCTTGGAGATGAGGGCTAGCTGCTTGGCTGCAGCGAGTGGCTCCTGCAAGATTTCCCAAGAAGGATTATGTGGGGTCTCAAAGATGAGACTTCATCTGGGAGTCCTTCTGGACTTGCAGCTGTCCATGGAGGTGCAGGTCAATTCTGTGTCCAGGGTAGCTGTTTATCAGCTCCATCTGGTATGCAGGATGAGACCTTCCCTGCCCATGGACTGTCTCGCCAGAGTGGTGCATGCTCTGGTTATCTCTCGCTTGGACTACTGCAATGAGCTCTATGTGGGGCTACCTTTGAAGGTGACCCGGAAACTGCAATTAATCCAGAATGCGGCAGCTAGACTGGTGACTGGGGGCAGCCGCTGAGACCACATAACCCTGGTCCTGAAAGACCTATGTTGGCTCCCAGTACGTTTCCGATTCAAAGCACCAATTCAAAGTGTTGGTGCTGACCTTTAAAGCCCTAAACGGCCTTGGTCCAGTATACCTGAAGGAGCGTCTCCACCTCCATCGTTCTGCCCGAACGATGAGGTCCAGCGCCGAGGGCCTTCTGGCGGTTCCCTCGATGCAAGAAGCCATGTTACAGGGAACCAGGCAGAGGGCCTTCTCAGTAGTGGCACCCACCCTGTTGAACGCCCTCCCACCAGATGTCAAAGAAAAATAACTACCAAACATTTAGAAGACATCTGAAGGCAGCCCTATTTAGGGAAGCTTTTAATGTTTAATAGGTTATTGTATTTTATTGTTTTGTTGGAAGCCGCCCAAAGTGGCTGGGGAAACCCAGCCAGATGGGCGGGGTATAAATAAATTATCATCATCGTCGTCGTCGTCGTCGTCGTCCTCATCATCTTAGGGCATGTTCACATGTTACATGCAACCCATATACAGTCTGCCTACTTGTGTTTGCAAACTGCTGAGTTGCATACTTCTATGATTATTAACATGCAACATTGTGTGAGTGTACACTCTGTGTACCACAACTTTCCGACCACATCACTGGTTTCTGTTGCAAGAGTTCATGTTAGTCCATCGTCCGATTCAACGTGAAGCTTGAGAAAAGCTCAAGATACATGTTGATCTACTCACACTTAGTTGTTATCTCTGAGAAACTTAGAAAATAACAGGATATATTTATACAAATTCCTCAAACTTACACCACCCCTTAAAAATTAGCTGATGAAGATGAAGACATCGAAAGAGGGCCCTGTCCTGGTTTCTGATCCATTATTCACTTCTGACTTCTGCTCAATGACTGAAACTAAGACTTTCACATCGAATCGGACTATAGACTAACATGAACTTATCTTTACTCATAAACTTTTATTTCTAATTCTATAATGAATTATTGTGTTATACATATCCTTATGAGTTTGAGTTTGTAATCTCTATTTGAGTCTGTAATCCTTGTCAGAATACATACTTTTGAATGGATTAGTTTTTGTTACAATTGACTATCGATTTGCGAGTAGGGACCACTCCCACTGCTGAAACTTATATTGGCCAGAGTTCTTGGTTTGCTTTTTGCTTGTATTTCTTTGGCATTCATGACATACACTAAAGCACTCTTCAGTAATAATAATAATAATAATAATAATAATAATAATAATAATAATAATAATGTATTATTTATACCGCGCTCATCTAGCTTACAACAGAATTAAAAGCACAATAGAGCATCGAACATTAAAAACTTCCCTAAACAGGGCTGCCTTCAGATGTCTTCTATAAGTCAGATGGTTGTTTATTTCTTTGACATCTGAAGGGAGGGTGTTCCACAGGGCGGGCTCCACAACAAAGAAGGCCCTCTGCCTGGTTCCCTGTAACCTCACTTCTCGTAGGGAGGTAACCACTTAGGCAGTCATGGCTGCCTGCAGAGAATCCTGGGAAATGTAGTTTGTTAAGGGTGCTGATGTCACAGAGCTCCAATTCCCAGCATCCTTATCAAACCACAGTTCCCAGGATTACCCAGAATTGTCACTATGGTAAAGGAGTGTTTTAAATGTGTGGTGCGGATGTGAGCCTTATCTTCCGATTCAGGAGGAAAATAACCAACTGGTTTCTACTCTTCATTGAGAAACCAGTTTTATATATTCCTTTTGTTATGTACTGAATTGAATAGGATTCAGAATGCAGCAGTCTGATTGGTCCTAGAAAAATAGGATTCAGAATGCAGCAGTCTGATTGGTCCAAGAACAATAGGATTCAGAATGCAGCAGTCTGATTGGTCCTAGAACGATAGGATCCAAAATGCAGCAGTCTGATTGGTCCTAGAACAATAGGATCCACATAAACCAGGATCCAGAATGCAGCAGTCTGATTGGTCCGCATGAGCCACCAAATCCAGCTCCAGGCGGAAGTGAATCCACAACCTGATTGCCCTACAGAAGAATCCTGGAATTAGCCAATCACGTGGGGCCCATTGTGTAAATAATATACATAAACCAGACATTTCGGGGGAACTCCCATTCCTCACTACTATGAGCTAAATAAAGAACATGAAATCCACACTCGACTCCAAGTATCTTTCACCTTTATAGCAGCGTCACCATCTTTCTTTCATTATTTTTTTAACCTGCCATGTGACATATGCAGGGATAACTTTGTATTCTAAGACTATGCTTCATTTGCTGTGAGTTGCTTGCCAGGGAGGAGAGGAAGGGTGGGTGGGTGTTTGACATTTGACCAGAAACATGGTGTCTGGAGGAGTTTGCTACACAGGGCTTCCAAGAATCTCTCCTTACCTCCGCATCATTCCAATTCCGCGCAATTTTCTTTAATGAATAGCAATGCCTCTGAAAGTTGATCCAGTCCTGGGGGCAGCTATATGCTTCTGCGCCTGTCAGAGGAGAGGGAACACAATGTCAAGGTTGTGGAGGACGTGGCTGGGTCAGAATCCGGACTATTCGCAGGAAGTGGAGAGGGGCCTCACCCAGGACCTAGGGGTGAGACCTGAAAGGCTGTGTGGCCAGCAGAATCTCAAGGATGCTGAGGACCTGTGGGAAGGGGGATCTAATATATGTGCCATTGAGAAGCAAGGATTTGTGCAAAAAGACACTTATTGAACAATAACAACAGTAACAATAACAACAATAATAAAAATAATAATTTATTCATACCCCACCCATCTGGCTGGGTTTCCCCAGCCGCTCTGCACAGCTTCCAGCAAAATATTAAAACACAATAATTTACCAAATATTAAAAGCTTCCCTAAACAGGTCTGCCTTCAGATCTCTTCTAAAAGTCTGATAGTTGTTTATCTCCTTGGCATCTGATGGGAGGGCATTCCACAGGGCGGGCGCCGCCACCAAGAAGGCCCTCTGCCTGGTTCCCTCACTGGTGGTTCCCGCCCTGTGGAATGCCTTCCCATCAGATGTCAAGGAGATAAAGAACTACACAATGTTTTTTTTTAAAAAAAATCATATTTATTAAAATTTCCAAAACAAAAAAATAGAAATACAAAGAAAAAAGAAAGATAAAGTACACTTAACCTTACTTTCATTGTCTACTTTCTGGGACTCCCCCATCCCCCTCCCAACTGTATTCCTCTTTCATTAGTTGGTTCTACAAGCTCTTACTCCCAAATTTAAAACTTAATTTGTTTAACCCACTATTCAATTTAAATTATACAGTCATTCCACCATCCCTCATCATTAACAGAAAGAAAGTTTTTCCCCCAAGGTCCGCCCCAGTTTCCTTCCACGAATTCCCTTTTTTAATAAACACGTCCAATCAAAATAAAGTAGTATACAAGAAGATATAAAAAGATATAGAAAATAAAAAAATATAAAAAGATAAAAATAGTTGCACAGCCTTTGGATTCCAAATCTCCCCCCCACCTTCCCCGGTTTGAATTCCCCATATCCATCAGTCCATCTATTGTCAGCCTGGAGATCTCAAGTCCATGGCCAGTTTTTTCCCCAGTTCCACCTTGCCGGTTTTTCTCTTTTTATATATATATATTTTTTATTTTTTTAATGATGTTTAACTTCAAATGTCCAATCTAAAAGAGGCCCCCAAAGGGCTTTAGTTTCCTTGGTCTTCATGAAGAACTACACAATGTTTAGAAGACATCTGAAGGCAAACCTGTTTAGGGAAGTTTTGAATGTTTGATGTTTTATTGCGTTTTTAACGTTCTTTTGGAAGCCGCTCAGAGTGGCAGGGGAAACCGAGCCAGATGGGCAGGGATTAAATAATAAAAGTTTTAGTTTTAGTTTTAGTTTTAGTTTTAGTGTTTTAGTTTTAGTTTTAGTTTTAGTTTTAGTTTTAGTTTTAGTTTTAGTTTTAGTTTTAGTTTTAGTTTTAGTTTTAGTATGGGACCCATGGGTCATCTAATCCAATCCCCTGAAATGCATGCATCACAACTAAATAATCCCTGACAGGTGGCCATCCAGCCTCCGTTTCAGAACCTCAAATGAAAGCCTGTTCTGCTGTCAAACAGCTCTTACCATCAGAAAGGTCTTCCAGCAACATTTCCACCAGCCAGATATTGAGGTGAGAGTCTCAGAAAACTTCCTCTGTCCACCTTACCCCCAAACTCCCCAAACTCCTAGCGGGCTAGAAAGTTGCATTTGACTATTCATGTAGCTCATTTATGGAGAATCTACCAGCCACGATGGCTCTGCTCTGTCTCCACAGCTCGAGGCAGCCTTCCAAATCAAACTTGGTAGGAACCACAGATTTTAGAACAGGAAGGTGACAAATTGAAATTGCAGAGTTCTGATAAACTTAAAGAGAAGGTGCGAGACTGGTTACACTACTTTCAAATAAGAGAAGTTTACAATCTGGATAAAAAGATTGGTTTTCAGGTGGAAAAATCAAAGTTAGAAACAGAATTGTTAGAACCCAATGCTAAGATACTTTCAAGAATGTACAATTTGCTGTTGAAATGGAATACTGAGGAAAAAACGGTAAAATCTGCAATGATTAAATGGGCACAAGATATAGGACATAACATCATGTTTGCTGACTGGGAACAGTTATGGACCACCGGGATTAAATTTACGGCATGTAATGCCTTAAGAGAGAATATTATGAAAATGATGTACAGGTGGTACATGACCCCAGTCAAGCTTGCAAAAATATATCACTTGCCCGATAACAAATGTTGGAAATGTAAAGAAATTGAAGGTTCATTCTTTCACCTTTGGTGGACGTGCCCAAGGATTAAGGCTTTCTGGGAAATGATATATAATGAACTGAAAAAGGTATTTAAATATACTTTCCCGAAGAAACCAGAGGCCTTCCTCCTGGGCATTGTTGGCCAATTGGTGTTAAAGAAGGATAGAATTTTCTTTATGTACGCTACAGCAGCAGCAAGAATTCTCATCGCAAAGCATTGGAAGACACAAGACCTACCCACCTGGGAAGAATGGCAGATGCAACTAATAGACTATATGGAGATGGCGGAAATGACTGGCAGAATCCGAGACCAGGGAGAAGAGTCGGTGGAAGAAGATTGGAGGAAATTTTTGAATGTTGACGACATTGAAATGAATTGAAGGGGCTCTAGCAACAAGGTAAAAAGTATAAGGGGACTAATAATAGATAAACTAATAGATCATGAATTTGCTGAACTAAATTTAAAAGGGATACAATAACGGGAGACGTGAGGAAGTCAGGAAAATAAGTTAACCTAAAGTGGAGAGATTAAGAAAGAGAGAAATTTTGTTTTTCTTTTATATGTGTTTTTTCTTCTTTTTGTTTAATGTTTGTATTTTTGCATTTTGTATTTTTGTGCTTTTGTATTTTGTATTTGTTTTGTATTTGCCTTTTCGTGTTTTTTAAACTTTTCTATTGTTAAAACTTAATAAAATATTATAAAAAAACCACAAACTTGGTAGGAACCACAGGAGGGGAGAGAGCTCTTGTACTCATCTTCTGCTTGCTGGCTTTTGTTCGGCCACTATGAGAAAAGGATGCTAGACTAGATGGACTATTGACCTGAGCCCTTTTTATGTTCTTTCTTTGGCTGTGCTGGACAGCCCTCCAAACCATCTCCAGCACTGCCGACCATCATGCTTAGCATGATTTTCTCCTGGAGGAGGGCAAGGTGCTGGTTTTAACCTTTAAAGCCCTATACAGCCTAGGACCCTCGTACCTATGGGACCAGGTATGTTCCATGGAGGACCTTACGGTCTTCAAACAAAAACATCTTGGGGATCCTGGGCCACAGGGAGGTTAGGCTGGCCTCAACCAGAGCCAGAGCTTTTTTGGCCGTGGCCCCGACTCAGAAAAAACTCAATATGGAAGCTAAATGGCCGAAGTATTGGGAAATTTTGGAACAAGAGGGAGACAGACTAAAATTGCAGAGTTTTGAAAAACTAAAAAACAGAGTGTGAGACTGGCTCCATTATTATCAAATAATGGAGGCATATAAATTGGACAAAAAAATAGGCTTCCAAGTGGAAAAATCAAAATTGGAAACAGAATTGTTAGACTCTAAAGTTAAGAATTTGTCAAGAATGTATAACTTGCTGTTGAAATGGAATATGCAAGATGAAACGGTGAAATCTGCTATGATTAAATGGGCACAAGATGTTGGACATAACATTATGATGGCTGACTGGGAACAGTTATGGACCACTGGTATGAAATTTATGGCATGTAATGCCTTAAAAGAGAATTTAATGAAAATGATCTATAGGTGGTACATAACATCAGTCAAGCTTGCAAAAATTTACCATTTGCCTGATAACAAATGTTGGAAATGTAATGAAACTGAAGGTACTTTCTTTCACCTTTGGTGGACATGCCCAAAGATTAAGGCATTCTGGGAGATGATCTATAATGAAATCAAAAAGGTATTTAAATATACCTTTCTGAAGAAACCAGAGGCCTGGCCAATTGGTGCCATGGAAAGATAGAACTTTTATTATGTATGCCACAACAGCAGCAAGAATACTTATTGCAAAGTACTGGAAGACGCAAGATCTACCTACCAGGGAAGAATGGCAGATGAAACTGATGGACTACATGGAAATGGCGGAAATGACTGAATCCGAGAACAGGAAGAAGAGTCGGTGGAAGAAGATTGGAAAAAAATTAAAGTATATTTACAAAAACATTGTAAAATTAATGAATGTTAAAAAGATGCTGGAATGAATTTACATGGTTTTAGCAGAAAGGTTATAAAGAATTAAGTAAAAATGGATTGTTAATGGGTCAAAGTGTAAAATTTAAGGCTAAATTGTGTTAAGATAAATTATGGAACAAAATTTGAGTAAGAGGGAAAGGACTTGCTGAAACAACTAATTGAATTAGAATACAAAAAGGGAGGTGTGTGTGAGACTTCCGGAGGCGGCGCCATCGGCAATGGCGGACTCCTTCTAGTCTGGAGGGAGAAGCTCCGCGGAAATCGGGTCTTGCCGCTACGGCGAAGTGGGGACCCTATCGAAAACCACAGGCGGACGAAGCCTGTGACCGTGGGACTCGGCAGGCACCTAAAGCGCCCCCCAACTTGCAAGGGAATCCTATGAGGGGCTCCGGAGCGGAACGGGGGATGGCGCGGTGCTGAGAGTCGATCGCTACTTCCGTGGAGTGAAGCCGCGCAGCTGTTGCCGGAGAGCGCTGACCTTTTTTCCTGTGACAATTCGGCTGCTAAACAACAACCCGTGAGTAGGTCAAGATTTAAGACTGGAAACTAAAGGGAAAATAAGGCAAAATTTGGCACTGAAGCAGAAAGGTGTAAACAGGAAGTCCACCTTCCGTTTTGTATAAAGATCAAAGCAAAGACTGTTCAAGCTAATACCGGGTGAGGTGTGTTAAAAAGACTCAAAATTCAAACGTCAAATTAAAGGAATTCCCTCCCTGAATTGAAGGAGAGGGAGGGAAGAAGGGAAAGTACTTTCTGCTTATATAAAAATTTGAAAGGAGAAAGAAGAGAAGGATAAAAATTGGAGATATAAGACTAACACTCAATTCTTGAGAACGGACTGCCAAGATTAAATAGAACTGTTGTATTGAGAGTCACACTCTTTATGGACAATGTATCTTGCTGATAGTTAACTCAGCAAGTGAGATACTTTGAAACTGTTGAAGCTGTTATTTATTTTGTTGAAGGGGGCTTTTGAAAAGTTGGCAAGACATTCTGTTGCATTATTATTGACTGTTACTGTGTCCCCCTAGAGGCTTATTGAAACTGTTACAACTGGTTGGGGAATTTTCCATTTACAACTAGCCTGTGAAAGCTCCACTGTAAAACAAGTCTGACTGTGGGAGTGACCTTGACTTGTAGATAAAGTGTTATGGATGAAAAGACAACAAGATCTGGCAAGGTTAGACACCAACAGACCAGTGCAATACTGCAGCAACACAGAGCATCTGCATCCGGTCCTCCAGCACCACAAGGGGAAGACCCAGCACAAGCTGGGGCGAAAGGGGTGATATCAGAAGAGGGATTTACTTCAGTTCTAAGTAAGATTTATGAAACTTTGGTTAAATTAAGTAAACAAGTTACAGAAGCAACAAATAAAATTGACCAAAATACTGCAAGCATTAACAATTTGAGCCAGAAGGTGAATTCAAATACAGAATCAATTGAAAAACTGCTGCAAGAATCAGCATCAAATCAAAAGACAGCTCAGGAAGCAAAAGAAAAGGCAGTGGCAGTAGAAGAAAAGATAACACCGATAAGTAAACAGCTTGGGGACCATCAGTCACAGCTTGGGGCCCACTAGGCACTTTTGTCTATGATTGAATTGAAGGAGAAGCAGACCAATTTGAGGGTCAGGGCGGTACCTGAACTTGAGAAAGATTATTTAAGTGACTTTTTGACACAGGAATTTGCAGACTTTTGGAAACTGGATGATAAGCAAGACTTCAAGATACTAAATGCTTTCAGACTTGGAAGAGGAGGGAGAAAGAACAGGGTGAGAGACTGTTTGATCACCCTTCGATCAAAAGAGGAGAGAGACAAAATATTGATCCTGCATTACCAGAATACTTTGACAATACAAGAGTCAAGAGTGGAGATATTTAAGGCTATTCCGAAACACTTTTTGGACCTTAGGTCCAACTATGGAGATCTGGTGACCTTCCTGAAAGGTAATAGAACCATCTTTAGGTGGGAATTCCCTCAAGGCCTATCTTTTACCTTTAAAGGTAAAAAGTTTAAAATAAGATCAGTGGAGGAGAAAGAAAAATTTCTGAGAGACCACGAAGAAGACCTGCAAAAAGGAGTGGAAGGAGAGCCAGGAGCCTTACGACCAGGAATATCAGGCAAAGCACTACCACCTTTGGGATTGGACAAATTACAGAAAGTGATACTACCGTCAGAACAAGAGGACTTATTGGGAGCAGTTGGAGGAAAAATAATTTAAATACATCATGTCTCTGCAACTATTAAGCTGGAATATTCACGGACTTAATTCCCCGGAGAAAAGGAAGAAAGTTTTTCATTTATTGAAAAAGGAACAATTGGACTTAATTTGTTTACAGGAAACACATGTGATAAGGCTACATAGGAAAATATTGATTAACAAGAGACTGGGCCAAGAATTTATTTCATCAGACAAGGTTAAAAAGCGAGGAGTAGTTATTTATGCAAAAGAGAGCCTATCACCGAAATTTGTTTTTAAAGATGACCAAGGAAGATTTATTGCAATTGAAATCCAAACACAAGGAGAAAAAATTCTGATAATTGGAGTATATGCACCGAATGAGGGGAAATCTGAATTTTATAAAAAGTTGCATGAGACTTTGTTGGACTATATGGACTATAACATTATTTTGATGGGAGATATGAATGGAGTGGTATCCACAAACATGGATAAGTCGCAAAGACAGGTAGTTACTAAAGATGGTAGACTACCAAAAACTTTTTTTGAATTGACTGACAATATGGATTTGACTGACATTTGGAGAATTAGGAATCCCTTGGGTAGAGAGGGAACCTTCTTTTCTGAAGCTCAAAAGACATGGACAAGAATTGACCAAATCTGGATAACTAGAGGACTGGCACCCAAGATTAGGAAGGTTGAAATCTGCCCTAAGACGTGCTCCGACCATAATGCCGTGAAAATGGAGATGAAATTAACACCAACTGGTTCCTTCAGATGGAGGATGAATGACACCTTGTTTAGAGATCAAGAGGTGATTAAGAAGGCCCAAAAAACTCTGAGAGACTATTTTGAGATAAATTTGAAAACTACTGTGGAAAAAAGAGTAATCTGGGACGCAAGTAAAGCAGTTATGAGGGGGTTTCTGATTCAACAGAATTCATTAAAGAAGAGAGCCCAAAATGAGAAAAAAGAAAAAATTCTGGAAAAAATAAAAGAGGGCGAGAAGAAACTGAGAGTGAAACCCAATTCACAAGAGATTCTGAGAGAAATAAAGTTATATCAAGTGCAATATATGAAGATGATGAATCAGGAAATTGAATGGAAAATTAAACAAATGAGACAAAGGACATTTGAATCTGCAAATAAATGTGGGAAACTGTTGGCTTGGCAGATGAAGAAAAGACAAAAACTTAACACCATTACTAACTTGGAAGTGGAAGGAAAAAACATTCAGAATCCAGTGGAAATTAGAAAATGCTTCCAGAGGTATTTTAAACAAATATATACACAAGGGCCCCAGAAAGAGTTTGATATAGACCAGTTCTTGAAAACAAACGGATTGCAAAAAATCTCTCAAGAAAATAAGATAATGTTGAACCATAAAATTACGGAACAGGACGTAGAAGGTGCCATTCAGAATATGCAGTTGGGAAAATCTCCAGGGCCGGATGGCTTAACCTCAAAATACTATAGAACTTTGAAGGACTGGATAATTCAACCACTAAAGGAGGTTTGCAATGAAATTTTGGAGGGGGAAAAAGCACCAGAGTCGTGGAAAGAAGCATATATTACACTTATACCGAAAACTGAGTCTGAAAAGACACAACTTAAGAACTACCGACCCATATCCCTGTTAAATGTGGATTACAAAAAAATTGCTGACATTTTGGCTAAAAGGCTAAAAAAAGTACTAGGGGAAGAGATACACAAGGACCAAGCTGGCTTTCTCCCAGGCAGACACTTGTCTGACAACACGAGGAATATAATTAACATTTTGGAGAAGTTGCAAGAGGACATTAACACTAAAGCAGTTTTAATCTTTGTGGACGCCGAGAAAGCCTTTGATAATATTTCTTGGAGCTTTATGAAGAAAAATCTTCAGGGGATGGGGGTCGGTCAGGAGTTTGAAAATGGTATAAGTGCAATTTATTCAGAACAAAAGGCTAAACTAATAGTTAACAATGTGGTGACAGAGGAACTTAAGATAGAGAAAGGGACACAACAAGGCTGCCCAATTTCCTCATTACTTTTTATTTCGGTCCTGGAGGTTCTGCTAAACATGATTAGAAGGGACCATTTGATTAAAGGTATAATGGTTGGAGCTAAACAATACAAACTGAAAGCCTTTGCAGATGACTTAGTATTGACATTACAGGAGCCAGAATCTAGTACTAAAAGAGTATTAGAACTGATTCAAGAGTTTGGTCATGTGGCAGGATTTAAGTTGAATAAGTTAAAAACTAAAGTCCTTGAGAAAAATTTAACAACAACTGAGAAAGAGAGATTTCAGAATGAGACAGGTTTAACAGTGGTTAAGAAGGTGAAATACTTGGGGATTAATATGACAGCTAAAAATGGGAACTTATTTAAAGACAATTATGAAAAATGTTGGTCGGAGGTTAAAAAGGATTTAGAAATATGGTCAAATCTGAAGCTTTCCTTGTTGGGTCGAATTGCTGTTATAAAGATGAATGTATTGCCAAGAATGTTGTTTCTGTTCCAATCATTACAAATTTTAGACAAGATGGACTGTTTCAAGAAGTGGCAGAGAGACATTTCTAGATTCGTCTGGCAGGGCAAGAAGCCCAGAATAAAATTTAAAATACTAACTGATGCAAAAGAAAGAGGGGGATTTGCCCTGCCAGACCTTAAACTCTATTATGAATCAGCAGCTTTCTGCTGGTTGAAAGATTGGCTGCTTCTTGAGAACACAGACATTTTGGACTTAGAAGGTTTCAATAATGTTTTTGGGTGGCATGCATACTTGTGGTACGGCAAGGTTGAAGCGCATAAAGCATTTAAAAACCATATTGTCAGGAAAGACTTACTTGAAAATAAAAACCCCAAGGTGGTTGTCACCAATGGAGGCAAAGGCCCAGAAAAGGCCCAATATGGAGGCCAAATGGCCAAAATACTGGGAGATTTTGGAGCAAGAAGAAGACAAATTGAAATTGCAGAGCTTTGAGAAACTAAAAGATAGAGTGCGAGATTGGCTTCATTATTACCAAATAAGAGAGGTATATAATTTGGATAAAAAAATTGGCTTCCAGGTGGAAAAATCAAAGTTGGAAACAGAATTGTTAGATCCCCAAACTAAGATACTTTCAAGAATGTATAACTTGCTGTTAAAATGGAACACTCAGGATGAAACGGTTAAATCTGCTATGATTAAATGGGCACAAGATGTTGGGCATAACATTATGTTTGCTGACTGGGAACAGTTGTGGACCACCGGTATGAAATTTACGGCATGTAATGCCTTAAGAGAGAATATTATGAAAATTATGTACAGGTGGTACATGACACCAGTCAAGCTTGCAAAAATCTATCATTTGCCCGATAATAAATGTTGGAAATGTAAAGAAACTGAAGGTACATTCTTTCACCTTTGGTGGACGTGCCCAAAGATTAAGGCTTTCTGGGAGATGATCTATAATGAAATGAAAAAGGTATTTAAATATACCTTCCTGAAGAAACCAGAGGCCTTCCTCTTGGGCATAGTCAGCCAATTGGTGCCAAAGAAGGACAAAACTTTTTTAATGTATGCAACAACACCAGCAAGAATATTGATTGCAAAGTATTGGAAGACACAAGATTTACCCACACTGGAAGAATGGCAGATGAAGGTGATAGACTACATGGAACAGGCAGAAATAACTGGCAGAATCCGAGATCAGGGAGAAGAGGTGGTGGAAGAAGACTGGAAGAAGTTTAAAGACTACTTGCAGAAATACTGTAAAATAAATGAATGTTAAAGGGTTGTTGGATTGAAAATAAGCGGTATTGGTAAAAAGATTAACAAAAATATGTAAATACGGATTGACAATGGTTGAAAATATATAGTTATAATAGGTTAAGATATTGAGTAAAGATAAATGATAGAGGGTAAGGATTTGCTGAATTAACCATGTGAAGTGGAATACAAAAAAGGGGGGTGTGAGGAGGTCAGGAAACAAGTAAATGAAATATGACATGAAAATATTGATTTCTTTTTAACTTTTTTTTACTTTTTATGTATTTTGTCTTTGTATTTTTGTATCTCTTTTTCTTTTATTATTGTTATTCTTTTTTATTTCTTATTTTTAATTTTGTAACCTTTTATGATCTGTAAAATTTTAATAAATATCATTTTAAAAAAACAAAATCAAAAAGGGAGGTGTGAGGAAGTCAAGGAAACAAGTAAATGAAAGATAAAGATATGAAAATACTGGATGTTAGTGTTCTTAAATGTTTTTGTTTTTTCACTCATTGCTTTGTTGTACTGTTTTTGGGTTTTTTCTTTTCCCTTTTTTTCTCTTAGTATTGTATTTTTCTTTTATTTTTGAAGTATTGTAATCTTTTTTCTTTTTTATCACTGTCTGCTTTCTTTTTTTGTAATTGTTAAACTTTAATAAATATCTTTTTAAAAAATAGAATGCATTTCAATCAATTTATTGTGATTTTATGTAAATTGTGTTACTTTTATTGTTGTTAGCCGCTCTGAGCCCGGCTTCGGCTGGGGAGGGCGGGATATAAATATAAATTTATTATTGTTATTATTATTATCACGAATGCCCCGCTTCCCTGATGGGAAGTTAAAAAGGACCCTTCTTCTCCCTGTGCCCTCTGTACGTGCACATTGACTCAAGCATGGCAGAAACCCCACTTGGCTAGGCATCAAGCCATGCCATTCCTCCCGAGAACTACTATAGTTTGCTTGGCCTTTCTCAGCCAGAGATGGAGGAGTCCAGCTGGGATGTACCTTGCAGAAAGAAGCAGGCAGCCAGGAAGCCCAAAATGGAGAGATGGAAGAAAGTGACACGACTCATCTTCAGCTGAGGAGGGAAAATCAAAGAAGAGGAAGTTCTGGTTAGTAGAACAGATGCTCTCATGCAATCTCTGCCATTCTTCTAAAAAGAGGACTACGATTCCTTATGCTGCACCTCGATCTCTAAGGTACTCTGATGGAGCATCTCTGGTGGTTCCCCTGAGGCTCAGTTGGGAGAGGGGCTCCTAAGCAGTGCGAACTGGGGTGCAGAGAAGATTTTGGCTTGGGACTCAACATCATTAACTTGATGAAGTTTTCAGCTTGGCTGTTCTTCATCCTTTCCTTTCCTACCCTATCCCACAATGTTCAGAAGACTGCCCACCCACCCTAAGCCCTCAAGAGGGACTCTGTGACATCTAATAAATATTGAATTCAAACTAAAGAGCAGCTGGGAAACCTCAGTCATCTTCTGGAATATGGTGGGAAGGCAAGATTAATGTTCCTTCTGCAGCAAATAGAGGCTTCAAGGGCGAGGGGATGGTTCTTAAAAACACAGCACAGTGACAAAGGAGTAACTCCCAATCAGGTTTCTCCACAGCTGTTATTTTACCACAACACACCCCAGATATGTGAAACGAAGCCATGCATTTTATGATATTGTCTAGTTTGGCTCTAAGGGGGGCAGGACCTAGAAATGCCAAAAATAAGAATCATATAAAATAATGAAGATTCCCCCCTTAATTTTCATGAGTCCCAATATCTCAAAAAACTTCTCACTTAGAGAGAGCCTCTAGATCTGAATACCAAATACTATAGCCAACAACACTCCTTCATATCTTGCTGATGGGATTTCTAAGGGAACTAAGCGGTTGTGGCCATTCCCATAAAAACTAGCTATGGAAGTTACTCACCAGGTGTTTTTTGCGACTGCACTTGTTTGGCTAGTCTAGGTCTTCGGTGAAGGATGTGAGATACTCCTGCAGTTTTGTAGAGCAACTGGTGGGAGTGGTGTGTGCATGTGGCCCCGTCATCAGGAAGAACTACTGAACCCAAAAGCACATCTAGGCCATTTGGGAATTCCATGGCTGAGCAGTGATCCATAAGGAATCACATCAGTAGAACGATCAGGAAACTCTCTCCTTCAATACAGCAGCAGGAGACTATTGAGTCCTGTGGCTGGTTGAGTAGCTCATCTAGACAAAATCTCACAGAAAACATGGTGCCACTAGTCATCCTTCATTGACTGTTGGCTTTGTCGGTTGGAACCAATGGAAGTTTGTATTCCCCCAGCATCCAGAGGTTGCCATGTTGGTTATCCCTGTTTTGGTGGAATGTAATGCTCTGGTTGTCTCCTGCTTGGACTACTGCAACGCGCTCTATGTGGGGCTACCTTTGAAGGTGACCTGGAAACTACAACTAATCCACAATGTGGCAGCGACCGCCAAGACCACATAACACAGGTCCTGAAAGACCTACGTTGGCTCCCAGTACATTTCTGAGCACAATTCAAAGTGTTGGTGCTGACCTTGAAAGCCCTAAACGGCCTCAGCCCAGTATACCTGAAGGAGCATCTCCACCCACATTGTTCAGCCCAGACACTGAGGTCTAGCTCCGAGGGCCTTCTGGCGGTTCCCTCCCATCAGATGTCAAGGAAATAAACCACTATCTGACTTTTAGAAGACATCTGAAGGCACCCCACATTAGGAAAGTTTTTAATTGTTTGATGTTTTATTGTAAAAGTTTTTAATATTCTATTGGGTGTCACCCAGAGTAGCTGGGGAAAGCCAGCTGGATGGGTGGGGTATAAATAATAAATTGGGGTAGTGGTGGTTGTAATTATTATTATTGTTGTTGTTGTTGTTGTTGTTGTTGTTGTTGTTGTTGTTGTTGTTGTTAGGTCTTCCCAGCAGAGCTGGGTATGTTAGGCTAAGGAAATCAAAACCCTGGACAGCTCGCAGTGGACTCTTCCAGCATAGCTGGGCTTGGGGAGATGATGTTGCAGCAAAAGGCTAATAGTCACCTGAAGCCTTAAAAACAGGCTGGCAAGCCTAGACCTTCCTGTGCTCTCATTCTTCTGGGAAAGCTGTTCACATTGTTTAACAGTTGGCAGTGGCTTGCTCCTATGGGGAGCATTTCAATTTCCTGTGGAATTCTCCAGTGTGCTGTACTGGTTAAGAGCGCCAGACTCGTAATCTGGGTTCATGTCTCCACTCCTCCACATGCAGCTGCTGGGTGACCTTGGGCTAGTCACACTTCTTTGAAGTCTCTCAGCCCCACTCACCTCACAGAGTGTTTGTTGTGGGGGAGGAAGGGAAAGGAGAATGTTAGCCGCTTTGAGACTCATTTGGGTAGTGATAAAGCAGGATATCAAATACAAACTCTTCTTTTTCTTCTTCTAGTTAGATTATAGTAACCATTTCTAGATTTGCATTTAAATTAGCAAACACAAATCTTACATATACCTGTGTCTTCATTTTCATTTTTTGGGGTGGTGTATTTCCTCTTTCCAGAGTGCTCACTGGAAGGACAGATCCTGAAGCTGAGGCTCCAATACTTTGGCCACCTCATGAGAAGAGAGGACTCCCTGGAAAAGACCCTGATGTTGGAAAAGAGGGAGGGCACAAGGAGAAGGGGACGACAGAGGACGAGATGGTGGGACAGTGTTCTCGAAGAGACCAGCATGAGTTTGACCAAACTGCAGGAGGCAGTGGAAGACAGGAGTGCCTGACGTGCTCTGGTCCAGGGGGTCACGAAGAGACGGACACGACTAAATGACTAAACAACATTTCCTCTTTTAGGGTGATCTGTAAGTTACCACTCTGACCTTCCTTCAGAAGGACTACTGTGGATGATACCATCACATTCTGAACCTTGGAGATGATGTGCTTGGGCTATGTACCTTAAAATAATGTTGCCTGGTTGTACCACAGCATCGTTCTGATG
Source organism: Podarcis bocagei (assembly GCF_964188305.1). Classification (NCBI taxonomy): domain Eukaryota; kingdom Metazoa; phylum Chordata; class Lepidosauria; order Squamata; family Lacertidae; genus Podarcis; species Podarcis bocagei. The sequence goes on from NC_138135.1 coordinate 6,089,690, forward strand.
CCTCCAACGTACAGGTCATTGACTACCAAATGCCCCAAAATGTCAACAACCACTGACCCAACTTATGCTTATTGTTCAGAAATGTTAATATGAAAGGAAATTTCTTCATGACCCAAAGAGCATGAGCAATATTTAAATTGTTTTGATTAGGCATTATCTTCCTGGACAAATTCACCAGGCATTTGGTTTCAATTACTTCAGGGCTAAGGACATGACATACCTTTCCATTTTATTTTTCAAAGGATCATTTGTGGGGGATGTCTTCAGTTAGATCCACTCTTTCCTCTCCCCCCCCCCCATTGTTAACTGATCTTGTGAAATTGCTCCACAAGGTATGGGCATGTTACCCTTCTTTTTTCATGGTGTGAAAACAGAGTGGGCCTAATTTTTTATTGATACAAGAAAAAAGAAAAAAAAACACAAATACCAAATTACGCACAAGAATAACCATAGACACATAATTTTCTTAGCAAACAATAAAACATCTATTGGTCTTAACACTTTAACACTAAAGACCCAACCTCCCGTCTATTCCATATTTCAAATTCATTTTACTTATTGCCAATATACACTTTTATCATTATTCTTAATAAATCTAATTTCTTATATCTACCTTACAATTATTTCTGAAGTTCCTCGAATGCTGCAACAGAATTTAAACTACTATACTTATTTTTCAGATATTCTTTGAAAACCTCCCATTTTGTTTTTTTTATAAATATTTTATTAAGTTTTCACAATAAAAAAACATACAAAGACAAAGAAAATACAAAATCACAAAAAACAATACAATACAAAAATACAAACATTAAACACATCAAAAGAAAAAGAAAAAAGAGATAAAAACACATATAATAACAAAAAACAAAAATTCCCTCTTTCTTAATTTCTCATCTTCAATTAACTTATTTTCCCGACTTCCTCACGTCTCCCATTCTTGTATCCCTTTTTAAAAATTAATTCAGCAAATTCATGTCCAATTAATTTATCTGTTATTAATCCAATCTTACATTTTACTTTGTTGCTAAAGCCCCTGCGATTCATTTCAATGTCCTCAACATTCAAAGATTTTACAGTATTTCTGCAAATAAATTTTAAATTTCTTCCAATCTTCCTCCACCGACTCCTCTCCCTGGTCTCGGATTCTGCCAGTCATTTCCGCCATCTCCATATAATCTATTAGTTGCATCTGCCAATCTTCCAAGGTGGGTAGATCTTGTGTCTTCCAATGCTTTGCGATGAGAATTCTTGCTGCTGCTGTAGCATACATAAAAAAGGTTCTATCCTTCTTTAACACCGATTGGTCCACTATGCCCAGGAGGAAGGCCTCTGGTTTCTTTGGGAAAGTATATTTAAATACCTTTTTCAGTTCATTATATATCATTTCCCAGAAGGCCTTGATCCTTGGGCACGTCCACCAAAGGTGAAAGAATGTACCTTCAATCTCTTTGTATTTCCAACATTTGTTATCGGGCAAATGATATATTTTTGCAAGCTTGACTGGGGTCATGTACCACCTATACATCATTTTCATAATATTCTCTCTTAAGGCATTACATGCCGTCAATTTAATCCCGGTGGTCCACAACTTCTCCCAGTCAGCAAACATAATGTTATGGCCTATGTCTTGTGCCCATTTTATCATTGCCGATTTTACTGTTTCTTCCTCAGTATTCTATTTCAACAGCAGATTATACATTCTCGAAAGTGTCTTTACATTGGGTTCTAACAGTTCTGTTTCCAACTTTGATTTTTCCACCTGGAAACCAATTTTTTTATCCAGATTATAGACCTCTCTTATTTGAAAATAGTGTAACCAGTCTCGCACCTTCTCTTTAAGTTTGTCGTAACTCTGCAATTTCAATTTATCACCTTCCTGTTCTAAAATTTCCCAGTATTTTGGCCATTTGGCTTCCATATTAAGTTTTTTCAAGGCTTTCGCCTCCATAGGTGATAGCCACCTTGGAGTTTTGCTCTCCAAAAAGTCTTTATACCTTATCCAGACATTAAACAGTGCTTTTCTGACAATATGGTTTTTAAATGCCTTATGCGCTTTTATCTTGCCGTACCATAGATATGCATGCCACCCAAATACATTATCAATCCCTTCAAGATCCAAAACATCTGTATTCTCAAGAAGTAGCCATTCTTTCAGCCAGCAAAAAGCTGCTGCCTCATAATAAAGTTTTAAGTCCGGCAGGGCAAACCCCCCTCTGTCTGAAAACCTCCCATTTTGAAACAAATTCCTGTTTTGATTTATTCTTTATTTTTTCTGATAAACCATCTAATTCGGCATATTCTGTCAGCTTTTGATCCAATCTTGTATAGAGGGGATTTCATTACTCTTCCATTTTGCTGCGATCAAAACTCTTGCTGCCGCAGTCGCATATAAAACGATACCCTTCCTCTTTTGTGGAATATCCGAATCTGTTATTCCCAGGAGGTAGGCCTCTGGTTTTTTATTGAAAGAGATCTTTAGCATTTTTTGCAGTTCTGGATGGATACTCTCCCAGAATACCTGCATTTTCCTACATGTCCGCCACATATGGTAGAATGTTCCTGAGTCTCCGCATCTCCAACAATTACTTGACACATTTTTATACATTTTTGAAAGTTTCCATGGTGTTAGATACCATCGATGTTGCATTTTCCTGTAACAATTTGTAAATTTCCAATTGATCTTCCATAAATTTTCCCATTGGGCCATGATTATTGAATGGCCAAAATCCTGGGACCACTTCACCATTGCCACTGTTACCTCCTCCTCCTTGACTGTCCAGTCAAGGAGGAGTCGATAAATTTTGGAAACAGTTTTTCTTTTAGAATTTACAAGATCAGATTCGAATCGGGAAATTTCTGTTGAGAACCCCTTTTGTTTTTCAGATTTACATTTTTCAAATAACTGATGGTATTGGAACCAGTCTGAGATGTGTTCTCTTATTTCCACAAAGGTTTTTAATTTTATTTGGTTATCTTCATTTTTTAGAAGTGTTTTATATGTTGGCCAGCTTTCCTGAGTATTTTTCCGTTTTACTGCTATGGCTTCTATTGGAGAAGTCCACCACGGGACTTTAGACGCCATCAGGTCTTTATATTTTTCCCATACAGCAAAAAGTGACTTTCTTATTATATGATTGGTAATTTTTTTATGAATTTCGCTTTTCCATATATCAGGTAGGCGTGCCATCCCCAACGGTTGTCAAAACCTTCCAAGTCCAGGAGATCCGGATCCTGCAATGTGCACCAATCTTTTAGCCAGGTGAAACAGGCTGCCTCATAATAAAGTTTTAGGTCGGGTAGAGAAAAGCCTCCTCTCTCTTTTATGTCTATTAAGACCAGGTGTTTAATCCTAGGTTTCTACCCTTCCCACAGGAATTTGGACATTTCTCTTTGCCATATCTTGAGACAACCTGCTTTGCCCGGTATTGTAATCATTTGAAATAAAAATATTAATTTTGGAAGCACATTCATCTTTATAATGGAAATCCTACCCAGAAATGTTAATTTTAATTTACTCCAGGTTACAAAGCTTTTTCTAATCTCATCAACTTCTTAATGCTGAAGTCATAGAATCATAGAATCATCTAGTCCAGTGGTTCTCAACCTGTGGGTCCCCAGATGTTGTTGGACTACAACTCCCATCATCCCTGAGCTCTGGCCTTGCTAGCTAGGGGTGATGGGAGTTGTAGTTCAACCACATCTGGGGACCCACAGGTTGAGAAAGCCTGATTCTAGTCCAACCCCCTGCAGTGCAGGGATATGGCGTTGTCCCATGCAAGGACTGAACCTGCAACCATCGCATTATCAGCACCACGCAAGTTGTTGCAACCAAAGTTGATGTATGCCTGGTGAGTTTCTTCAGGAAGCTTAATGCTAATCAAAACAATTTAAATCTTGTTTATGCCCCTTGGATCATGAAGAAATTTCCTTTCAAATTAACATTTCTGAGACATGAGCATAACTTGGGTCAATAATCCTTTACGTTTTGGGGCATTTGGTAGTCAGTGAACTGCACAGAGAACATTTCCATGATGTTGTGGTACAGCCAGGCAACGTGATTTGAAGGCACAGAGCCCAAGCACATCTTTTTGACATTTCAGAATGCGACAGCAATTATTGGAATTCATAGAATCATAGAATCATAGAGTTGGAATAGACCACAAGGGCCATCGAGTCCAACCCTCTGCCAAGCAGGAAACACCATCAGAGCACTCCTGACATATGATTGTCAAGCCTCTGCTTAAAGACCTCCAAAGTAGGAGACTCCACCACACTCCTTGGCAGCAAATTCCACTGTTGAACAGCTCTTACTGTCAGGAAGTTCTTCCTAATGTTTAGGTGGAATCTTCTTTCTTGTAGTTTGGATCCATTGCTCCGTGTCCGCTTCTCTGGAGCAGCAGAAAACAACCTTTCTCCCTCCTCTATATGACATCCATTTATATATTTGAACATGGCTATCATATCACTCCTTAACCTCCTCTTCTCCAGGCTAAACATGCCCAGCTCCCTTAGCCGTTCCACATAAGGCATCGTTTCCAGGCCTTTGACCATTTTGGTTGCCCTCCTCTGGACACGTTCCAGTTTGTCAGTGTCCTTCTTGAACTGTGGTGCCCAGAACTGGACACAGTACTCCAGGTGAGGTCTGACCAGAGCAGAATACAGTGGCACTATTACTTCCATTGATCTAGATGCTATACTCCTATTGATGCAGCCCAGAATTGCATTGGCCTTTTTAGCTGCCGCATCACACTGTTGGCTCATGTCAAGTTTGTGGTCAACCAAGACTCCTAGATTCTTTTCACATGTACTGCTCTCAAGCCAGGTGTCCCCCATCTTGTATTTGTGCCTCTCATTTTTTTTGCCCAAGTGCAATACTTTACATTTCTCCCTGTTAAAGTTAATCTTGTTTGTTTTGGCCCAGTTCTCTAATCTGTCAAGGTCATTTTGAAGTGTGATCCTGTCCTCTGGGGTATTAGCCACCCCTCCCAGTTTGGTGTCATCTGCAAATTTGATCAGGATGTCCTTGAGTCCATCATCCCAGTCGTTGATAAAGATGTTGAATAAGACCGGGCCCAAGACAGATCCCTGTGGCACCCCACTAGTCACTCTTCTCCAGGATGAAGAGGAACCATTGATGAGCACCCTTTGGGTTCGGTCAGTCAGCCAGTTACAAATCCACTGAGTGGTAGCATAGTCAAGACCGCATTTTACCAGCTTCTTTACAAGAATATCATGGGGCACCTTGTCAAATGCCTTGCTGAAATCAAGGTAGGCTACATCCACTGCGTTCCCTTCATCTACCAGCCTTGTAATTCTGTCAAAAAACGAGATCAGGTTAGTCTGACATGACTTATTTTTCAGAAATCCATGCTGACTATTGGTGATCACAGCATTCCTTTCTAGGTGCTCACAGACTGTTTGCTTAATGATCTGCTCCAGAATCTTCCCTGGTATTGATGTCAGACTGCTCCAGAAATTTCCCTGGTATTGATGGTATTGACTGACTGGGCGATAATTATTTGGGTCCTCTCTTTCCCCCTTTTTGAAAATAGGGACAACATTTGCCCTCCTCCAGTCTGCCGGGACTTCGCCTGTTCTCCAGGAATTCTCAAAGATGACTGCCAGTGGTTCTGAGATCACATCTGCCAGTTCTTTTAATACTCTTGGATGCAGTTTGTCTGGCCCTGGAGACTTGAATACATCTAAACTAGCCAAGTATTCTTGTACTATCTCCTTAGTTATTCTGGGCTGTGTTTCCTCTGCTGAATCATTTGCTCCAAATTCTTCAGGTCGGGCATTGTTTTCTTTATCGGAGAAGACTGAGGCAAAGAAGGCATTGAGGAGTTCAGCCCTTTCTGTGTCCCCTGTTTGCATTTCACCATCTTCTCCTCTGAGTGACCCCACTGTTTCTTTGTTCTTCCTTTTGCTACGGACATACCCATAAAAGCCTTTTTTGTTGCTTTTAACCTCTCTAGCAAAATACCGTTAGTAGGCAGTATTTGTATAATTTAGGTTTTGATAATAGGCCTTTGGAACTTCCATTCAGATATGCCTTTTCTTTTAATAGCAGCTGCTTGTTTTTGATATAATTTTATAAGATGTTACTACAATTATTTTAAGGGGCACGGGTGGCACTGTGGGTTAAAACACAGAGCCTAGACTTCCGGGGTGGCGCCACCGGCAATGGCGGACTCCCTCTGAACTGGAGGGACCAGCTCCGCATGAAACGGGTCTTTTCCGCTGCGGCGTAGCGGGGACCCTTTTGGAAATCACAGGCAGATGAAGCCTGTGACCGTGGGACTTGGTGGGCACCCTTAGTGCCCCCCCCAAGCCACAAAGGAACCCACAAACGGGCTCCGAGGGGGAAGAGGGGGAAGTGGCGTGGTGCTGTGAGTTAATTGCTTTTTCTGTGGAGCGAAGCCGCATAACCGTTGTCGGAGAGCGCTGCCTTTTTCCTGGGACAATTTGGCATCTAAAATAACCAACCGTGAGTACTGGAACATTAAATATTTGGACTTCAAATAAGAACTGGTGAAATAAAAAGGAATGGACTTTAAAATTAACCCTAATTTGGTACTGAAACGGGAAGGTTTAAACAGGAAGTCACCCTTCCATTTCCTTGTAGTCAGAACAAAGCAAAGACAACGCAAACTAGAGCCTTAAAAATCACTTTTAAAGGATCGACTTTCATCATTTAAAATCGCTGAAACCCCCCTTTGGTAGCAGGAGAAGAAGGGGGACTTTTTCCTGAGCTGTTTAAACCTGCAGAATTGAAGCTAAAGCAAAGTAATTTTCCACCGTCCTGACCCTGGAGCGGGGTGTCAGAATTGATGTTTGAAGCTCATTGACCAGAAACAAATGTCTTTGACAGATAGTTAAAAGAAGAGAAATATTGTGACTCCATTGTTTCCTTTCGTCTTTTAAAAGAACAAATATGGACAAAATATCTTAAAAAAGAAACTTTGTTGCTATTGTTTTCAAGAAAAAGAACAACCAGAAGTTTTTCCCCCTAGAGGGGAACTGTGAAATTGTAACTAAATCTTGGGAACTTGCAGCTGTTACTGATTACAACTGTGGGAAAGGATTTGTGACCTTGTAGGACAATGCCTTCAGAAGCACTGTTGGGTGCTTTCTGTAAAATAAATGCCCTATTGGATCAGTTAAGTCAGAAGACGGATTTTATGACTAATGCGGCCAGAACCTTTGAACAGGTAGTGGGAAACTATATGGAGCCCACTCAGGAACCAAAACAGGAGCGTGCCATGACAGAACAACTGAAAGAAGAGGACCTTGCTGAATCTTGGGCGCCAGGGATGGAGGGACTTTTGGCCCAGCAGGAAAATGAGCCTTTGGATTTGACAAATGAACTTGGAAAAAACCAGATTTGGAAAGACAATGTTTGGATTGATTTGGAAATGGGGGGTTGGACTGACCCCCCCTATGCAGGGATGTTTGGACTTTCTGAGTCTGGCAATGGGCCGTCAGAGGTTTGGAGCTGTTGGGACTCCCATTCTTGGAGGGAATCTGAAACATGTTAAGTCTTAAGTTTTAAGGTTTTTTATAAGATAAGATGAAAATAGAGTAAGGTAATGTAATGACAGAATACTATGAATTATCTAAAGGATTTGCTGTGACAATTATTAATCAAGATACAAGAGATGGGAGGAGGAGGAGGTCATGGAAAGAAGGTAATGAAATTGGAGAATTTGAAAATGATGGTTTTCTTTTTTCTTTTTCTTTTTCTTTTTCTGTTTTTGTCTTTTTTTTCTTTGTAATTTTATCTCTTTGTATTTTTTAAAAAATTCTTTTTTCAATAAATATCATTTAAAAAAAACCACAGAGCCTAGGACTTGCCGATCAGAAGGTTGGCGGTTCAAATCCCCGCGACGTGGTGAGCTCCCATTGCTCGGTCCCTGCTCCTGCCAACCTAGCAGTTCAAAAGTACACCAGTGCAAGTAGTAGTGCAAGGGGGTTGGACTCGATGGCCCTTGTGGTCTATTCCAACTCTATGATTCTATGATTCTAGGTACCGCTCCAGCAGGAAGGGAAACGGCATTTCCGTGCGCTGCTCTGGTTCGCCAGAAGCAGCTTAGTCATGCTGGCCACATGACCCAGAAGCTGTACGCCGGCTCCCTCGGCCAATAAAGCGAGATGAGCACCGCAACCCTAGAGTCGGTCACGACTGGACCTAATGGTCAGGGGTCCCTTTACCTTTACAATTATTTTACTTTAATGATAGCAGAACTAAGTTTAATCAGAATTGTTGCAGACGTTTCAAGGAATGTACTTGGGGCATATGATTTATCAAATCCCTTTATAAAGTAGGATATTTAGTGGAATGCAGTCTTGTTTTTCTTTGACATTTTATGACGTTATCAGCTTGGTAATGTTAGTATCTTATGAAGATATTTATACCATTAACCTCAGGTGTGTCCTTACACAGGGTGTGGGGTGTTCAATCCCCCAATAAGGCAGTTATTATAGGGAAAACTAAGGTGAGGCTTACTGGCTGTTACATAGAAAGCAGACTTCTTTTTGTCCTCTTAATAGAGCAAAACAGTCAAAGGGAGCAAACGTCCAATGGCTTAAACATGGAGTAAAATTACTACTGCCATGAGGTTGTTGTTGTTTAGTCGTTTGGTCATGCCTGACCCCATGGACGAGAGCACGCCAGGCCCAGGCACTCCTGTCTTCCACTGCCTCCCGCAGTTTGGTCAAACTCATGCTGGTAGCTTTGAGAACACTGTCCAACCATCTCATCCTCTGTCGTCCCCTTCTCCTTGTGCCCTCCATCTTTCCCAACATCAGGGTCTTTTCCAGGGAGTCTTCTCTTCTCATGAGGTGGCCAAAGTCTTGGAGCCTCAGCTTCAGGATCTGTCCTTCCAGTGAGCACTCAGGGCTGATTTCCTTCAGAATGGAGAGGTTTGATCTTCTTGTGGTCCATGGGACTCTCAAGAGTCTCCTCCAGCACCAGAATTCAAAAGCATCCATTCTTCGGCAATCAGCCTTCTTTATGGTCCTGCTCTCACTTCCATACATCACTACGGGGAAAACCATAACTTTAACTATACGGACCTTTGTTGGCAAGGTGATGTCTCTGCTTTTTTAAAAAAAGCAGAGACAGCACCATGAGGTACCCAGCCCTAAACTACATGAGGTCTTCTAAATATGCCAAAGGGAAGGAGAAATCAAAATACCCATGATGCCTCAGGCCCCTGAGTTTCACTGTTGGACAGAGGTGGACTCTGATGCGAATGAAGCCGCAATCACCCCACTTAAGGAGGTGCCCTTGGCAGCCCTTTCTACACTGCCAAGGCCCAAGCAAGCTGGTCTTCCACCACCTAGGAGCATTCCACATAGCTCTGTGGGTAAAGCTCTTAATCCCAGGGTTGGGGATTCGAGCCCCACATTGGGCAAACAATTCCTGCATTGTGAGGGGTTGTACTAGATGGCCCTAGTCTACAGTCCTATGATTCTACTGTTAGCATGAGTATCATGAAGAGCAATGCTTTTTAGGCATGTTCACCACATCTCCCTAGGCTTCGGCCATGGGTGGAATGTGTCTCTGAAAAATTTTACACATCACTCGGGAAGACAGGCGAACTAATACCAGTGTACATAATCCTGGTCTGAGACCGTAATAAAGATCATTCATTCATTCATACCAGTGTACTGGAAGAAACAATCACCAGTGTCGAAGCAATGATTCTTCAACATCAACTTCGTTGTGCGGGTGCCTGATTATCGTCTTCCAAAGGAACTACTCTATTCTAAACTTTAAAATGGTAAGCGTAATGTTGGAGGTCAACAAAAAGAGCTTCAAAGACTCTCTCAAGGCAAATCTATATATTAAATATATAGATATATTAATATCTATATATTAAAAAGTAGTATAAAGGTAAAGGGACCCCTGACCGTTAGGTCCAGTCATGACCAACTCTGGGGTTGTGGCGCTCATCTCGCTTTATTGGCCGAGGGAGCCGGCGTACAGCTTCCGGGTCATGTGGCCAGCATGACTAAGCCGCTTCTGGCAAACCAGAGCAGCGCATGGAAACGCCGTTTACATTCCCGCCAGAGTAGTCCCTATTTATCTACTTGCATTTTGACATGCGTTCAAACTGCTAGGATGGCAGGAGCAGGGACCGAGCAACGGGAGGTCACCCAGTCACGGGGATTCAAACTGCCGACCTTCCGATCGGCAAGTCCTAGGCTCTGTGGTTTAACCCACAGCACCAACTGCATCCCCAAAAAGTAGTATAAACATCAACAAGTGGGAAAAACTGGCCTGCGGGGCGCTCCGATTGGAGAACAGCCTTTATCAAAGGTGTCATGGGCTTTGAAGACGCTCAAACTCAGGATTCAAGGGAGAAACGTGCTAAGAGGAAAGCACGCTTGGCAAACCCTCATCGTGTTCAACTCCTGCCCAGCAACCTCCATCCCCACTGTGGAAGGACGTGTGGGTCCAGAATTGGCCTACACAGTCACTTACAGACTCACTGTTAAGACCATATTCACAGAAGACCATCTTACTCGGCTACGAGGGATCAACGGAGAGGAAGAAGGGTGGAAGGCGAGGAAGGGGAGCAAATATGGAGCTGTTGGGAGCCAAACACTCATGGTGGGGACAGGGAGGCAGTGCGGTGTAGTGGTTAGAGTGTCGAACAAGCACCTGAGAGAGACCAGGGTTTGAATCCCCACTCGGCCTTCAACCTTGGTCACTGTTGAAGGGGGAGGTGTATTGGGTTGTTTTTGTTTTGTCTTTTGTGTTTTTATATTGTGATTTTACGTTGTAAACACCCTGAGACCTGCGGGTATAGGACAACCTAGAATGTAATAAATACCGTATTTTTCCTTGTATAAAACTAGGGTGTTTTTTTAACCAAAAGAATAGGTTTAAAATTGGGCCTCTCTTATACACTGGTAGTGCTGAGGGGTGTTTTCTTAATTTGGAGTCCCCCAGAATAGGGGACTTATACATGGGGGCGTCTTATAGACGGGAAAATATGGGTGATAATAATCTCTCAGCCTAGCCTCCCTCACAGGGTTCTTGTGGGGGTTAAATGGGGGGTGGGGAGAATCAGGTACTCCATCTTGGAGAGGAAGATTGCCAAACAGACAACCAGAACTTCAAACACTGTGAACAGCTCTCCCAGAAGAGGGAGACCAGCAGAAGGCCAAGGCCTGCCAGCCTTTTTAAAAAGATTGTTAGCATTTTGCTGCATTTTGCCCCAAACTGAGCTATGCTGGAAGAGTCCACTGGGAGCTGTCCAGGGTTCTGAATTCCCTAGCAGAACAGCAGAGCCGCTCTCCTGGGAAGACCACTTTTCATCTCACCAAGCCAAGGTGGTGCCCTCTGCATGTTGGTGGGCTACAAACTCCCATCAGTCCCAACCAGCAAGACCAATGGTCAAGGATGATGGGAGCAGTAGCGCCATGTTTGCTGTGATGTGCTATTCGACTCAATAATCTCCCGCTGTTGTACTGAAGGAGAGAGTTTCCTGATCGTTCTACTGCTGTGATTCCTTATGGATCACTGCTCAGCCATGAAACTCCCAAATGGCCAAGATGTGCTTTTGGGTTCAGTAGTTCTTCCTGATGACTGGGCCACATGCACACACCACTCCCACCAGTTCGCCTAAGGGAGGTTCAGGACTGTATTATATCCATTGCAGAAGAGACCAGCTTCCCGTCTCTCCAGACCTGCCAAACAAAGAGAGTCTAATAGGCCACAAGGTGAGTAACGTTCATAGAAATAGCCAGCAACAGCCACTTAGATGCCTTTGGAAAGCCCCTCAGCAGGGTATGAATGTGATGCCTTGGCCTGTTGTTTGTCTGTAATTCTTCATAATTTTCATTATATCATCATCATCATCATCATCATCATCATCATCATTTCTTCCTTTTTCTTCCTTTCTAACCTTCTATTAACTGAATATTTTCAATCTTGGAGCAGGGGAGAATGTGATATGATAATGAGAATAAATGTATACAATTTTTAATATTTATATTCTATTATAAGCATTCAGTGAAAAAATAATATGAAAGAAAGGAAACGTGAATAATGTGAAAGGGGGGAGATAAAATAACCATAAACAATATGGTATTATCTTTTCAAGGAATTAAAATCAGACTTTTAGCAGAAATAAGGGCATGGAGAATCCATTTGCGGTGACCTTTTGTCAAACCCCATATAGTTGGCATATAGTTTAAAATAATATCATCATCTGATAATGTTATTTCCCTCCCCCCAAGTAGTATTCATACATCTTAGTTTTTTCCTCCAAAAATGTGTGAGTGTTGCCCATGATGTCAACATATGTTTCAAAGAAGCATTTTCCTTAAAACATCCTCCAACAGTGTGTTGTTGTAGAGAGTCCCTTTCTAAACAAGTGTAGTGGAGTGCAATAAATCCTAAACTGAGAATGGATGAAATTTAAAGACTATTTAGCTAAATATGTTAAGTCAACTTAATTGGAAAAGCTTGCAAATATTAGATAGGCTTGGGATTTAAATGTGTAAGGATAGGATTCAAGATGTTTAAAGCTAATTTAGAAAGAGTGGAAGATGTTAAGTGATCAAGTTAATTTTTTGAGAAAATTGATTTTGGAAATCTGTTAAAATGATATATAATGAAATTCAGCCAAGGGGATCTGAGGAAGTCACTTAATAATGTTACAAAGATTGGTTTAATTATAAATAGGATGTGTGTGTATTTGCTTGTTTGTTTTAATTTTTTGGAAAATTAATAAAAAAATGAAAATAAAATAAAATCCTAAACTGAATTTATTCAGCACATCCCCTCCCGCTGTTTCTGGCAACTGGTATTCAATGCCACACTGTGGCGTTAGACAGGCGAGGTAGAACATCAGAGTAAATAGCCATCAAAAGCCTTGGCCTCTGTGAATTTGTCTAATCCTATTGGAGGAGCGAGTTCCATAGTTTAGTGATGAACTGCTTGAATCTGTCCTGACTCTTCCAACATTCAGGTCCGTTTAATCCCCACGAGTGCCAGTGTGATGAGAAAGACCTGTCCCTCTCCACTTTCTCCATGCCTTAATAATAAGCAGGTGGTCTTCCCAACAGCTGCCATCCCATCTCTCACAGCTGGGGAGCTGCTCCTCAGTTAGTAAGTAAAGGTAAAGGGACCCCTGACCATTAGGTCCTGTTGTGGCTGACTCTGGGGTTGTGGTGCTCATCTCACCGGCGTACAGCTTTCGGGTCATTTGGCCAGCATGACTAAGCCGCTTCTGGCGAACCAGAGCAGCGCACAGAAACGCAGTTTCCGTCCCACCAATTTATCTACTTGCACTTTGACTTGCTTTTGAACTGCTAGGTTGGCAGGAGCAGGGACCGAGCAACGGGAGCTCACCCCGTCGCTGGGATTCAAACCGCCCACCTTCTGATTAGCAAGTCCTAGGCTCTGTGGTTTAGCCTACAGTGCCAGTAGCCTTCCTTATATATTGAAGTAGAGGGTTTTCATGACCAGTTGTGCGAACAAGGACTGCCTTTCGTCTGCTAAAGACCTGCTGTCCATTAACTCCATTAGGTGTCTTCTTCTTTTGGCCTGCCACCCGTAACCTTTCTATCAACAGATGACAGATCTAGAGGATTCTATAAAATGCACGATCCCATTTCACAGATCTCAGGAGTCTCTTCTTCTTTTCTTCTCTCTCCTCAGGTGCCGATGGGATGCATCACTTTCTTCCACCTGTCCATTTGGGGCTTCCTGATTGCCTGCTCCTTTCTACAAGGTACATCCCAACTGGGCTCCTCAAACCTGGACTGGGAGAAGCCAAGCAGATAGCAATCATTAGGAGAAAAGGCGTGGCTCATGAGGCAAATCCTAGTAATATAGATTTGAAACATCAATCAGAGGACGAAACGGGGGCATTATATGTTTTTGTGAGAAACGTAACATACTGATGTAAGCTTTATTGTCCTAAGCTCATAGGACTTAAGTTGTAAGACCCGATTCTCACGGAGCGGGTTCCTCTCGGTCAGAGGAACTCTGCCATTGCCGATGGCGCTAACCTGGAAGTCCGGGAAAAGTTCTTTTATCTTCCCCCTCACCCAGCTTACCTCCCGTGGGTGCTGCATCAACCTCTCTCCTGCATCTTCTTCCCTGAGTGCCATTTTGCTCAAATCCTTGCTTCTCAATCATAGCAGATATCAGATCCCCCTTCCCACAGGTCCTCAGCATCCTTGAAATTGTGCCGGCCACACAGCCTTTCAGGTCTCACCCCTAGGTCCTGGGTGAGGCCCCTCTCCACTTCCTGCAAATAGTCCGGATTCTGACCCAGCCACCTCCTCCACAACCTTGACATTGTGTTCCCTCTCCTCCCACAGGCACAGAAGCACTTAGCTGCCCCCAAGACTGGATCAACTTTCAGAGGCATTGCTATTCATATAGGCAAACTGCACAGAATTGGTATGATGCGGAGGTAAGGAGAGATTCTTGGAAACCCTGTGTAGCAAATTCCTGCAGACACCATGTTTCCCACCCACCCTTCCTCTCCTCCCTGGCAAGCAACTCACAGCAAATGAAGCATAGTCTTGGAATACAAAGTTATCCCTGCATATGTCACATGGCAGGTTAAAAAAAAAATGAAAGGAAGATAATGTTGCTGCTATAAAGGTGAAAGATACTCAGAGTCGAGTGTGGATTTCATGCTCCTTATTCGGCTCATAGTAGTGAGGAATGGGAGTTCCTCAGAAATGTCTGCTTTATATACATTATTTCCACAATGGGCCCCACATGATTGGCTAGTTCTGGGATTCTGCTGTAGGGCAATCAGGTTGCGGATTCACTTCCACCTGGAGCTGGATTGGGTGGCTCCTGTGGACCAATCACACTGCTGCATTCTGAATCCTATTTTTCTAGGACCAATCAGACTGCTGCATTCTGAATCCTATTGTTCTAGAACCAATCAGACTGCTGCATTCTGAATCCTATTCAACTCAGTACATAACAAAAGGAATATATAAAACTGGTTTCTCAATGAAGAGTAGAAACCATTTGATTATTTTCCTTCTGAATTGGAAGAAAAGGCTCACATCCGCACGACATTTAAAACATTCCGTTATCATATTGACAATTCTAGATAATCCTGGGAACTGTGGTTTGATAAGGATGCTGGGAATTGGAGCTCCGTGACATCAGCACTCTTAACAAACTACATTTCCCAGGGTTCTCTGCAGGCAGCCTTGACTGTCTTAAGTGATACAAGTGTGCTTTAACATGCGCCACAAGTGCAGCAAAATCATAAGCCCACTGAATTCATCCTACTGTGTGCCATGGATATTCCTCTGGCATCCATGACTGTCTTAAGTGTGCTTTAATGCAGTGTTTCCCAACCGGTGTTCCGCGGCACACTAGTGTGCCGCGAGACGTTGCCTGGTGTGCCGTGGGAGGGAGGCGGGTGAGTCGGGCGGCGAGAGGCGGGGCGGCGGCGGCGAGGATCTGCGTCGAGCCGGGGGCGGCTCCGCGGTGGTGGTGCCGAGGTTTCTCTCTCCATTCTCCCCTCACACACACACACACACACAGGAAATAACACAGGATCAGCTGACAGGACCCGGCCAATGGGGCGGCGGCGGGGCAGCGCGCGCAAAAGGGAGGAGCGCGAGACGGCGGCGGCGCAGGGCGGGAGGGCGGCACATTGCGCGTGCTCAAACCCGCCCTCCGAGGCGCAGAGGGGAGCTGGGCAAGCGCCTTCTTCAACCACGCGCTCATTTAAAGAGGCAACGCCCGGGCGGAACAGAACTCTGTGCCTCTCGCCTAGGAATGAAGGCGGGCACCGGCTTAAGCCAGTAGTAGCCTAATAATGCATTAACTTCCGTGGGACTTCCAAGTAAACACAGTAGCCCAGCGCCTCCCTCCCCAAAAGGAGGGGGAATTACAGCAGCGCAGGCGACTCCTGCGTCTCCCCGATATTTAAGGCTGCCATCCCTCGTGCACACTTACGCGGGAGCAAAACCCCGTGAACAAACTAGGGCTTACTCCAGAGTAAATACGGGTAGGATCTGGCTGCAGTTGTACAAGAAGAAGCAATTGATAACATTTTCTATCTCGCGCTTCAGCCGGAAATGCTGCTACCACAGTTTCCAGCCCCTATTGCTTCCCTTTCACTATATTATCTCCCCTTCCCACCCCCCACCCCGCTGGCCCGCCAAGGGATGGGGGGTTGTGAGCAGAATCATAACGGGTTCAGTCAGAGGCAACGGCTTGAGTTGTCCAGATCATGGCTGGCACCAAAGGGTGGCGAGGTCTGGCCCGCCATCCTAACCCACTCATGGTTCTCCTATAGGTGGCACTCAAGAAAATTAGAATTTGGAGGCAGCCCAAAAGAGTTCTTCCTGCCTTTTCCATGTGAAGGGGGGGGCACTGCCTAGAACCCACTCTGTTTAAATTTCTCGTCTCCTGTCTCACCAGCTGCTGCTGAAACACGAATGTTTACTCATTTTTTAAAAAAGCATTAAAATGCCTAAGCAAACAGAGGCCCTTACCAATAATATCAGGTTCCTAGCTGTATAGCAGTGGCAAGATCCCAGGGCAATGTGTCTCCTATTAAAACAACACTGTGATAAGCAACACCCTGCTATGAAGCCATAAAAAAGGTAAGACAAATCCTCAATGCAGGCTCATTATTAATCCAGCTTTTCAACCTCCCCACTGGATACCACATACTTGATCTACTTAACCAAGTCCCTTCTACACATGCAGCAGAGTAAGTTGACCCAGAATGGTACCAATTCAGATGGCAGATGGGAGAATTACAGTGCTGAATGCTTTCCCATGTAGAACAGTCCCTGCAAATAAAAACCTAGCATATTTGGAAGAGGGATGCTAGCCTAACCATTACCTTTTATGCTGTTACTATTTTTTTATTTTTTTTTACATAAGTAAAAAGTGACCTTTCCCCATCTGGCATGGTGGTGTGCCTCGAGATTTTTTTCATGAAACAAGTGTGCCTTTGCCCAAAAAAGGTTGGGAAACACTGCTTTAATGAGTGCAGCAAAATCAGAAGACCACTGAATGGATCCTACTGTGTGTCATGGATGCTGCAGAAAGGCAAGCACATCAAATCCATCTTTATTTCTTCAGTTCCTGCCTGAATGAGGATAGACATGTTTGTAGACAGGATTATATGATTCCTCCATAGATATTCCTCTGGACCAAGCCCCAGGGTAGCCCCACACAGAGCACATGGCAGCAATCCAGCCTTGAAGTTGCCAACGCATGAAGTTCTCCATCCAAATGATGTCCACAAAGGTGGCTGCACAGTACACATAGAAGATATTAGTGGGGGGAAATGTGCAAACTTCAATCATGTTAGGGGAAATTGCTTGCAAAAATGTGTATCTAAGTGGAAAGTCTCATCAATGAATTTCCATGAGGAATTCGTTTTTAATAAACCAATCAATCACAAAGTGATGTGGAAATCTGGTGGGGCTAAACTTAACGTTGGAAAAATGAGAAATTGGGGTGCCATCTTTGAGAGAAGCAGAACCAATCACTGTATTGATCACACTGCTTTGTATATCCCTGGCACCTGGTACTGCAGATCCATCCATGGTTGTGAGGTCATGGTGATCTACAAAAAATCTTATAGCTGTGCTGTGGTCCTTGCACAATCCTGCATGGGAAATCTTACAGGAGCTGCTCGATGCAACCAGGAAGCTTTCCCTCACCTCCAAAGGGCAAAACCCCTTATTCTTTTTCTTTTTCTCTCCCAGGCGGACTGCCAAACATATGGGCCAAAAAGCCACCTGGCCTCCATCCTTAGCGAGGAAGAGCACAGACGTGTAGCTTCTGCGATAACAGGGGCATATGAGATCAAAGGCCCCATCTGGATTGGACTGTTCAGAAAGAAAAAGACCGGGAAGGTAAGTAAAGGGGGCAAACTCTCTTTTTCATTTGCCTCTCAGTATGAACAGCAACTGGCAAGGGCACAGAGGAGCCATTCAGAAGACGAGAGCGCCCTGCAGGGAAGGGATATTAATATAATAATAATTTATTATTTATACCCCGCCCATCTGGCTGGGCCTCCCCAGCCACTCTGGGCGGCTTCCATAGAAACCAAAAATACAGTAAAATATCACATGTTAAAAACTTCCCTGAACAGGGCTGCCTTGAGATGTCTTCTAAATGTCAGGTCTCCCAGCAGCTGCATGTAAATGTTGAAACGCATGGGGGAGAGGACAGAACCCTGAGGCACCCCACAAGTGAGAGCCCAGGGGTCTGAACACTCATCCCCCACCACCACTTTCTGAACACGGCCCAGGAGAAAGGAGCGGAACCACTGTATGACAGTGCCCCCAGCTCCCAGCCCCTCAAGACGGTCCAGAAGGATGTTATGGTCGATGGTATCAAACACCGCTGAGAGATCCAGCAGAACTAGGAAACAGCTCTCACCTTTGTCCCTAGCCCGCCGGAGATCATCAACCAGTGCTACCAAGGCAGTTTCAGTCCCATGATGAGGCCTGAATCCCGACTGGAAGGGATCCAAATGGTCCGCTTCTTCCAGGCGTGCCTGGAGTTGTTCAGCAACCACTCGCTCAATCACCTTGCCCAAGAATGGAAGATTTGAGACTGGGCGATAGTTGGCCATCGTGGTTGCATCTAAAGATGGTTTTTTAAGAAGCGGTTTAATAACCGCCTCTTTCAGCTGGTCTGGGAAGGCTCCCTCACGGAGGGAAGCTTTCACCACCCCACGAAGCCCATCGCCCAGCCCTTCCCGGCTAGCTTTTATACGCCAGGATGGGCAAGGATCTAGGAGACAGGTGGTTGGTTTCACTCGTCCAAGCAGCCTGTCCACATCCTCGGAGGTAACGGATTGGAATTGATCCCACTCAACTTGACTAGACAAAACTCTAGCACTCTCCTGCCCCGGCCCTGCTCCCACGGTGGAGTCTACTTCTTTCCGAATCTGAGCGATTTTATCTGCAAAAAACTTTGCAAAATCATTGTAGGAGAACATGTGGCCCGTACTGGGCCCCGATGTTGCAGGTGGTTCCGCTAAATTGTGAACCACCTGAAAAAGTCTCCTGCTGCTGTTTTCTGCAGATGCAATAGAGGCGGTGAAGAAATTCTTCTTTGCCGTCGCTATCACCACTTGGTAGGCTCGACGTTGAGCTCTAACCTGTGTCCAGTCAGATTCGGAATGAGTTATCCACCACCGGCGCTCTAGCCGTCTCAACGATTGTTTCATTGCCCTCAGATCCGTGGAAAACCACGGGGCTGTCCGGGCTCCATGCAATCGGAGAGGGCGCTTCGGAGCCAAACAGTCAATAGCCCTGGTTAACTCCACATTCCAGCGGGCCACCAGGGAATCGGCTGAAAGGCCATCAACATGGGATAAAGCATCCCCTACCACTCTCTGGAAACCATTTGGATCCATTAAGTGGCGGGGGCGGACCATCCGAATTGGTCCCACCTCCCTGCAGAGGGGATGGGTCGCAGAGAAGTCCAGTTGCACCAGGAAGTGATCTGACCATGGCACTTCTTTCGTTTCGCTTTTACTTAGTGTCAGATCACCAACATCCATAGAGGTAAACACCAGGTCCAAGGCATGTCCGCGGCTATGGGTTGGGCCAGACTTATTCAGGGACAGCCCCATGGAGGCCATGCTTTCCATGAAGTCCCGAGCGGCCCCTTGTAAGGTCGTGTTGGCATGGATGTTAAAATCCCCCAGGACGACCAAGCTAGGTGTCTCCAGGAGAACATCCGCCGCGACCTGAAGCAGCTCGGGCAGGGAATCCTTGGTTCAGCGGGGAGGTCGGTACACCAAAAGGAATCCTGTACTGCCCCTACTGCCCAACTTCCAGAACATGCACTCGGAAAACTGGGTCTTCCCAATAGGACGCCTGGTGCAAACTAATGACTTCCTAAAAATCACTGCAACCCCCCCTCCCTGCCCACAAGGCCTGGGTTGCTGTGCGTAAGAGAAACCTGGTGGACAAGCAGCGGCAAGGACAGGCCCATCTGCTTCATCCAACCAAGTCTCTGTTACACATGCCAGGTCAAGTCCTCCATCCATGATCAAGTCATGGATGGCAGTGGTCTTATGAATCATTGACGTGGCATTGCACAGCAGCACCTTCAGGTCATGTGGGTATCCCTTGCTGATTCTAGTATCCATCCAGTCAGGACCAGACCTGGAGGCAGGAATAGTCCTCAGACAACGACTAAACCTAACCCCTCTGTAATGACATGGTCTAGTCTTCCCATCTCTGTAAGGGAGGATCTGGGGCTCTGGTGAAGCTCTTAATTCAAAGAGTAGCCATCTGCCTGCATCCCCAGGATGCAACACAGGTCCCATATAGAACTCTCGCAATGTTACTTTAATAAGGTTTTAAATCAGCAAAGTTGATATGCCCCTTAGCCTTGGAGCAATACAGTGGTACCTCGGGTTAAGCACTTAATTCGTTCCAGAGGTCTGCTCTTAACCTGAAGCACCACTTTAGCTAATGGTGCCTCCTACTGCTGCCGCGCCGCCGGAGCATGATTTCTGTTCTCAATCTGAAGCAAAGTTCTTAACCCGAGGTACTATTTCTGGGTTAGCGGAGTCTGTAACCTGAAGCGTATGTAACCGGAGGTACCACTGTATTTGACTATCCAGTTGGAAAGGATGACATACCGTCTTTTCTACCTTTAACACTTCTGCAGAGTAGAGGGATGTAACAGGTGCATTTCTTGTGCTGGGTGATGGAGAACAGTTGATCCTTCCTAGATCTCCCCCATCCACTGCAAGTCTGAGAGGTCCAACCGCCTCATCTTCCTTGGGATTTGTTCCCATCCCTACAGCTGAGAACCAGACACGGTCTTTTCATGAGCCGCGTACTGCAGAAAGGAGACTGACCTCACGTTGGGACATCCCTTCCTCAGTCAAGACCCCAACTCTTTTTGCTGTGGTGCTGTGGGTTAAACCACAGAGCCTAGGACTTGCCAATCAAAAGGTCAGCGGTTCGAATCCCCGCGACGTGGTGAGCTCCCATTGCTTGGTCCCTGCTCCTGCCAACCTAGCAGTTCAAAAGCACGTCAAAGTTGAAGTAGATAAACAGGTACTGCTCCGGCAGGAAGGTAAACGGTGTTTCCATGCACTGCTCTGGTTCGCCAGAAGCAGCTTAGTCATGCTGGCCACATGACCCGGAAGCTGTACGCCGCCTCCCTTGGCCAGTAAAGTGAGATGGGCGCCACAACCCCAGAGTCGGCCATGACTGAACCTAATGGTCAGGGGTCCCTTTACCTTTACAGAATGTACAGTGGAAATGGACCGATAATGCCGCGTTAGGCTACGTGCATTGGGGACCTGGACAACCCTCCAACTGCAAAAATAACCAACACTGTGTCGAGATGTATGGTGCAGGTGAGGAGGGGGGTTTCACAAGTTGTAAAGATTGTGCTTAATGGGTTTAATTTGTTGGAAGCCACCCAGAATGGCTGAGGCAACCCAGTCAGATGAGTGGCATATAAATATATTACAGTGGTACCTCGGTTTATGAACTTAATCCGTTCCAGAAGTCCATTCTTCAACCAAACCCGTTCTTAAACCAAGGCGTGTTTTCCCTAATGAGGTCTCGCACCACCGGCGCCCTTCCACCATTCGGATTCCGTTCTCAGACCGAGGTAAAGTTCTCAAACCAAGACACTATTTCCGGTTTTGCGGAGTTTGTAAATGGAATCGTTCCTAAACCGGACTGTTCTTAAACCAAGGTACCACTGTATTATTATTACTATTATTATTATTATCATCAGATGGGGCCCTTTGGTCAGAGGTGGGGAATTGGCTCAGACTTGTGGATGAGATGCTCACTTCACCTCACCCCTCCATGGTCCAACATTTGACAGGGTTGTACATCAGTGCAGGACAGCAGTATATTGTCCTCTGTGGGGTAGGGAATCTTCACCCTTTCTCCTGTCACTGGGTGAAAAGTATTCAAGCCCGCCCCTACCCCCCAGGCTGCCTTTAACCAAAACAGCCAGCTTGGGCTGGCAGCGGCAGCGGCGTGCAGGGCAGCCCAAGCCCAAGCTGCTGGTGACCCAAGCAGAGGAAGAACCCCAGCTCCTACCTGATCTTTGCTGCAACAGCCTCACTCTGCTGTGGCGCTTCCACTTCTGGGGCACAGGGCCCTCCCAAGCATGTGTTTGGCCCCCCAAAAAAACTCTCACCCACCCCCCAAGAAACAAATAAAAAAAACCATTTCCTTTAAAATGGAAAAATCTGCCCGGATGGGCATGTGTCCCCCCCCCAAAAAAGGACATGTCCTGGGTTTCCCAGATATATGGCAACCAGGGTTTCCCAGAAGTTTTCTCTCTCCTCTATTTTTTTTTATATAATATTTTATTAGGTTTTGACAATAAAAGGATTTTTTAAAAAAATAAATAAATAGGAAAGACAAAAAAGATACAAAATTATAAAATACAAAAATACAGACGTTACACACACAAAAAAAAGAAAAAATGTACATATAGAAACAGGACTTCCGGGTTGGCGCCATCGCTTAATGGCGGATTCCCTCCGAGCTCCGGAGGGAATCGGCTCTGCAGAGCTGGGTCTTGCCAACGCGGCGACGCGGGGACCCTTAAAAACACAGGCGCAGAAGCCTGTGAGCATAGCGACTTGGCGGGCACCATTTGCGCCCCCCAAATCCGTGAAGGAGCCCTTCTAAGGGCTCCGGAACGGGGACAGGAGCGGCACGGTGCTGAGAGTACTCCTGCATCTGCGGAGTGAAGCCGCAAGCCATTAGCGGAGAGCGCTGACTTTTTCCTTGGAATTCGGACTTTGAAACATCAACCCGTGAGTAAATATGGAAATTGGGAACTTAAAGGAAAATTTTTGCGGATTAGGAATGAGCAGGGAAGGGTTAAAAAGGAAGTCCACCCCCCCCCTTTGTAAACAACTCAAAACAAAGGACCTGCTACTAAGGTCGAGAGAATATTTTCTTCTTTAGAAAAAGACTTTAATTCCATGATTTTGATACTACAAGAATTTTTGCTGGAGGATAAAAAGATAAATTTTGGAAGCGGAAGTTTCCCACACACACCCCAGACCCGGGAATGTCCCACGAGATTGCCTGTTGATGAATAATTGGAAAATTTGACAGCTGTCAAGTTGGCTCTTGAGAAGGAAAAGGAGAACTTTGCTTTGGCTGTCTCTGTTGGATAATTTGTAATAATTTGTTGAAAATAAGGAAGGGCCGATGCAAAACAATCTGACTTTTCGACTTGAGCTGAAAGGATCAATAAGGAACTAAAATCCCCCTAGAGGGGTTTAGTGACATTACAGGAATGGCTGGAGGAAAGAAAGTCCAGGCTGAATTGGACAGAGCTTTTGTTCTCCTGGGAAAGTTACAAAGCCAATATGATGTTTTGGCTACAAATGTGACAAGTGTTTTGGCTACAAATGTGACAGCTCTGGGCCTAACAGTAAGTAACATTGTTGAACCTGATAAGGACTTAAAACAAAGAGCCTATCCAATTGAACAAACAGAGAAAATGGAGAGTTTCGACAATATGGAGCAGATGACAGATGTTGTCCCTGAAGAAAAGGAAGGAGAAGCAGAAATTTTACAAAAGCCACAGGAGAGCAGCATTTTGATGCCTGATAAGATGAGAAAAAAGGAAAATAAAAATCTGATGTGGAGAGCCTGGCCTGCATTGGAGGTGGAAGTTGGAGCTTGGGGGACACTTGGACTTGAAAGGAATATAAAACAAGATTTGAAGAACCTCGTAAGCTCTACTGTTGAATATGGAGGCCTGGCTGGTAGAAATATGGATCCTGTTGGGCCAGAGCTTCTTCGAGATTTGAAGTTTAACATCAAAGACTATCAAAAAGACCGGCAGAGAGGAACTGAGAGAGAATTGAGAGCCTCGGACGTGAGATCACCAGGCTAAACAGAATATTGGGACTGAGGTTTTGTTGTTGGGGACTGAAACCGGGAAAAGGGTGGGTGGAGTTTGGGAATCCAAAGGGTATATAAATATAGTTTGTTTTACTTTTATTTTAATTTTGTTTTGCTATTGGTATGGAAAGGGGGAAAGACGTGGAAGGGAAACTCTTGGTCAACCTTAGGAAAATGATGGGTAAAATTGAATAAGTTGAAATTGTTTTATTTTAAAAAATGGCCTAAATTAAATGAAAATAAAGTGAGTAAACATAAATCAAGGAAATGGAAGAAAAAAGAAAAGTTAATTAATAAAATGATAGAATAAATTAAATTAAGTTAAATGGGAGAAGTAGATCAAGGATTTGTTGAACCAACAATTTAAACTGGAATACAGGAAGGGGAGGTGTGAGGAGGTCTGAGAAACAGGATAAAAGAGAATAAGTATATGAACAATCAGGTGTTTTTAATTGTTCTTTTTTATGTTTTCGATTTTTATATTTTTCTTGTTTTTTCTTTGTTTATCTTTGTGCTGGTTGTTATATGTTTTGTTCTTTATGAAAATGCTAATAAATATTCATAAAAAATTCCCTCTTTCTTAATTTCTCCTCTTTAGTTAACTTATTTTCCTGACTCCCTCATGTCTCCCATTTTTGTATCCCTTTTAAAAGTTGGTTCAGCAAATTCATGTCCTGTTAGTCTATCTATTATTAATCCAATCTTGCATTTTATCTTGTTGCTAAAACCCCTGCAATTCATTTCAATGTACTCAACATTCAAAAATTTTACAATATTTCTGCAAATACATTTTAAATTTCCTCCAGTCTTCTTCCACCAACTCTTCTCCCTGGTCTCAGATTCTGCCAGTCATTTCCACCATCTCCATGTAGTCTATTAGTTGTATCTGCCATTCTTCCAAGGTGTGTAGGTCTTGTGTCCTCCAATGCTTTGCGATGAGAATTCTTGCTGCTGCTGTAGCATACATAAAGAAAGTTCTATCCTTCTTTAACACCGATTGGCCAACTATGCCCAGGAGGAAAGCCTCTGGTTTCTTCGGGAAAGTATATTTAAATACCTTTTTCAATTCATTATATATCATTTCCCAGAAAGCCTTGATCCTTCGGCACGTCCACCAAAGGTGAAAGAATGTACCTTCAATTTCTTTACATTTCCAACATTTATTATTGGGCAAATGATAGATTTTTGCAAGCTTGACTGGAGTCATGTACCACCTATACATCATTTTCATAATATTCTCTCTTAGGGCATTACATGCCGTAAATTTAATCCCGGTGGTCCACAACTTCTCCCAGTCAGCAAACATAATATTATGTCCTATATCTTGTGCCCATTTTGTCATTGCAGATTTTACCGTTTCTTCCTCAGTATTCCATTTCAACAGCAGATTATACATTCTTGAAAGTATCTTAGCATTGGGTTCTAACAGTTCTGTTTCTAACTTTGATTTTTCCACCTGGAAACCAATTTTTTTATCCAGATTGTAAACCTCTCTTATTTGAAAATAGGTGGAAAAAATGTACCTTCAGGGGGGCCACTAGGTGGCGCATCGGAAGATGGCTGACAATAACATCTCTCTGACCTACACGAGGTAATTAGGAGGCTATGATGGGGGTAATTAGCCTCCTTAAACCCCCCCCCCCAGGATTGTGGGGGGGATGGCCCTTGCCTGCTGTGCCCTATACCACCCCCGAATTTGTGGGGGTGGGGGCACTAGGCACAAAGCCCTCCTGTGGGTTTTCGGCTCTCCTGGACGCCGTCCCTGATTCGCGCTGCTAGTTGCGATGATCTTTTAAAGAAACAATTTGGACGAGATTAATTGCACATGCTTCAAGGAAAAAGGGGAGTAAAGACTGCTGACAGAAGAGATCTCTGATAACAAGACAAGAATAAAATATGAGAAGATACGTCAAGATACGGTAATGACAAATGGGGGAGGGGGGAGAAAAACCTGCCTTCCTTTTTTTCATGTGATTTAACAAGAATCCCCTCCCCCAAATGAGTCAGAAATTAAGGAATTAAGCTGTGGATTTAAGGCTGTGTGGAGATAAACTTTCGATCCAAAGCAATGTTTCAAGATGAAGCTGGAAAGCTAAGAGTTTTGGAATGATGCAGTTAAAAATGCCGTCGCCATTTTGGGAGGCGTTGTTGGAGCTCTTGGGTCTGGGAGGAGAAAGAGAGAAATAGAGTTGTTTACATATCGTGGATCAACTCCTCGGTGGGACTTAAGAGCGACAAATGCCAAAATTTACGATGGAAAGAGCGATGTTATCTACGAAGGAGATATATGGAAACCATCTGGACTTAGTGGAGGAATGGGAAATCCACACAGGATTATTATACTTGTTATGGGCTTAAGGAGACCAACAGAAGAGATCGTAAAGGAAAAAGAGAAATTATATGAATAAGATATGATGTGGAAACACCAAGATAAGACCACAAACTTGACATGAGCCAACAGTGTGACGCGGCAGCTAAAAAAGCCAATGCAATTCTGGGCTGCATCAATAGAAGTATAGCATCTAGATCAAGGGAAGTAATAGTGCCACTGTATTCTGCTCTGGTCAGACCTCACCTGGAGTACTGTGTCCAGTTCTGGGCAGCACAATTCAAGAAGGACACTGACAAACTGGAACGTGTCCAGAGGAGGGCAACCAAAATGGTCAAAGGCCTGGAAACGATGCCTTATGAGGAACGGCTAAGGGAGCTGGGCATGTTTAGCCTGGAGAAGAGGAGGTTAAGGGGTGATATGATAGCCATGTTCAAATATATAAAAGGATGTCACATAGAGGAGGGAGAAAAGTTGTTTTCTGCTGCTCCAGAGAAGCGGACACGGAGCAATGGATCCAAACTACAAGAAAGAAGATTCCACCTAAATATTAGGAAGAACTTCCTGACAGAAAGAGCTGTTCGACAGTGGAATTTGCTGCCAAGGAGTGTGGTGGAGTCTCCTACTTTGGAGGTCTTTAAGCAGAGGCTTGATAACCATATGTCAGGAGTGCTCTGATGGTGTTTCCTGCTTGGCAGGGGGTTGGACTCGATGGCCCTTGTGGTCTCTTCCAACTCTATGATTCTATGATTCTATGATTCTAAGACTGGATAGAATTATGAACTTTGTTTGGACTGATTGGGACTGATTTGGACATTAACGCAGTAATAAGAAGATGATCTGAATCCCCCTTTGGATCTTGAAGTATGGGTTCCCCCAACAAAATTTAAAAATGTGGCTTTGTAATTTGGAATTTATACGATGTGATTTAATTTGATGTGATTGGCCAGTTAATAAAAATTATTTTTTTAAAAAAGAAGAAAGAATGTACCTTCAATTTCTTTACATTTCCAACATTTATTATCGGGCAAATGATAGATTTTTGCAAGCTTGACTGGAGTCATGTACCACCTATACATCATTTTCATAATATTCTCTCTTAGGGCATTACATGCCGTAAATTTAATCCCGGTGGTCCACAACTTCTCCCAGTCAGCAAACATAATATTATGTCCTATATCTTGTGCCCATTTTATCATTGCAGATTTTACCGTTTCTTCCTCAGTATTCCATTTCAACAGCAGATTATACATTCTTGAAAGTATCTTAGCATTGGGTTCTAACAGTTCTGTTTCTAACTTTGATTTTTCCACCTGGAAACCAATTTTTTTATCCAGATTGTAAACCTCTCTTATTTGAAAATAGTGTAGCCAGTCTCGCACCTTCTCTTTAAGTTTATCATAACTCTGCAATTTCAATTTATCACCTTCCTGTTCTAAAATTTCCCAATACTTTGGCCATTTAGCCTCCATGTTGAGTTTTTTCAAAGTTTTCGCCTCCATAGGTGATAGCCACCTTGGGGTTTTACTCTCCAAGAAGTCTTTATACCTTGTCCAGACATTAAACAATGCTTTCCTGACAATATGGTTTTTAAATGCCTTATGTGCTTTTACCTTGCCATACCATAAATATGCATGCCACCCAAATATATTATCAAATCCTTCAAGATCCAAAACATCTGTATTCTCAAGAAGTAGCCATTCCTTCAGCCAGCAAAAAGCTGCTGACTCATAATAAAGTTTTAAGTCCGGCAGGGCAAACCCCCCTCTGTCTTTAACATCAGTAAGAATCTTAAATTTTATTCTGGGCTTTTTGCCCTGCCAGACAAATCTAGATATATCTCTTTGCCACTTCTTGAAGCAACCCATCTTATCAATAATTTGCAGTGATTGGAACAAAAATAACATTCTCGGCAATACATTCATCTTAATGACAGCAATTCGACCCAGCAAGGAAAGCTTCAGATTCGTCCAGATTTCTAGATCTTTTTTCACCTCTGACCAGCATTTCTCATAGTTGTCTTTAAATAAGTTCACATTCTTGGATGTCATATTCACCCCCAAGTATTTTACCTTCTTTACTAGTGTTAAGTCTGTCTCTTTCTGAAACCTCTCTTTCTCTATCGGCGTCAATTTTTTCTCCAAAACCTTAGTTTTCAATTTATTCAATTTAAAGCCTGCCACCTGACCAAAATCCTGGATTACTTCTAGGGCCCTCTTAGTGCTTAATATCGGCTCCTGTAATGTCATAACAAGATCATCTGCAAAAGCTTTAAGTTTGTATTGTTTAACTCTGACCTGAATACCCTGAATCAAATTTAGCAAAACCTCCAGGACCGAAATAAAAAGTAATGGGGAGATTGGGCAACCTTGTCGTGTTCCTTTCTCTAATTTAAACTCTTCTGTAACCATATTGTTTACAATCAATTTAGCTTTTTGTTCAGAATATACCACACCTATACCATTTTCAAAGTTTTGTCCAACCCCATCCCCTGAAGATTCTTCTTCATAAAACTCCAGGAAATATTGTCAAAGGCTTTCTCCGCATCTATAAAAATCAAGACTGCTTTTGTGTTAATGTTCACCTGCAGCTTTTCTAAAATGTTAATTATATTCCTCGTATTGTCCGATAGATGTCTTCCAGGGAGAAAGCCAGCCTGGTCTTTATGTATCTCCTCTGCCAAAACTTTTTTCATTCTTCTAGCCAAAATGTCTGCGAAGATTTTGTAATCCACATTAAGTAGGGATATGGGGCGATAGTTCTTAAGTTGTGTCTTTTCAGACTCAGTTTTCGGTATAAGTGTGATATAAGCTTCTTTCCACGTCTCCGGTGACCTTTTCCCCTCCATAATTTCATTGCAAACCTCCTTTAATGGTTGAATTAAATAGTCTTTCAAAGTTCTGTAGTACTTGGAGGTTAGTCCATCAGGCCCTGGAGATTTGCCCAGTTGCATATTCTGAATCGCGCCTTCCACCTCTTGTTCAGTTATTTTGTAGTTCAATGATCCCTTATTTTCTTGAGAATTTTTTTGTAATCCATTAGTTTTCAAAAATTGATCAATTTTTGACTCAGTCTGCGGCCCTTGTGTATAGAGTTGTTTAAAATATCTCTGGAAGCAGCTTCTAATCTCCTGTGGATTCTGTATATTCTTTCCGTCCACTTCAAGATTGGTAACCGTGTTTAGCTTTTGTCTCTTCTTCAGCTGCCATGCTAACAGCTTCCCACATTTATTGGCTGATTCGAAGGTCTTTTGTCTCATCTGTTTAACTTTCCCTTCAATGTCCTGATTTATCATTTTCATGTATTGTACTTGATATAACTTAATTTCTCTCAATATCTCTTGTGATTTTGGTTTAGCTCTAAGTTTTTTCTCTCCTTCTCTTATTTTCTCCAAAATCTTCTCTTTTTTCTCATTTTGAGTTCTCCTTTTTATTGCATTTTGCTGGATCAAAAACCTTCTCATTACAGCCTTGCTTGCGTCCCAGATTGTTCTTTTTTTCCACTGTAGTCTTCAAATTTATCTCAAAATAGTCTTTTATAATTTTTTGGGCCTTCTTGATAATTTCTGGATCTCTAAACAAGGCGTCGTTCATCCTCCATCTAAAGGAACCAGTCAATGTTGGTTTCATTTCCATTTTCACAGGGTTATGGTCGGAGCAGGTTTTTGGGCAGATTTCCACTTTTCGGATCTTAGGAGCCATTCCTCTGGTTATCCAGATTTGGTCAATCCTTGTCCAAGTCTTTTGGGCTTCAGAAAAGAATGTCCCCTCTCTGCCTAGGGGGTTCTTAGTTCTCCAAATGTCAATTAAATCCATATTGTCTGTCATTTCAAAAAAGGTTTTCGGTAGTCTTCCATCTTTTGTCACCTCTTGTCTTTCTGACTTATCCATATTTGTCGATACTACTCCATTCATGTCTCCAAGCATAATGATGTTAAAGTCCATAAAATGTAACAATGTCTCATGCAGTTTCTTGTAAAATTCTGATTTCCCCTCATTTGGTGCATATATCCCTACTAACAAAAATTTCTCACCTTGGAATTGTATTTCAATAGCCACAAATCTTCCTTGATCATCTTTGAAGACGAATTTAGGTGATAAACTTTCTTTTGCGTAGATCACCACTCCTCTCTTTTTAACTTTGTCTGATGAAATAAATTCTTGTCCTAGTCTTTTGTTAATTAATACTTTCCTGTGTGTTCTAATCACATGGGTTTCTTGCAAACATATCAAGTCCAATTTTTCCTTTTTCAATAAGTGGAAATTTTTTTCCCTCTTGTCAGGGGAATTCAGGCCTCGAATGTTCCAACTTAATACCTGCAGAGACATTGTGTGGTTATTCTGCTTCTCCTCCAACTGCTCCCAATGCTTGTTCTTGGTCTGTGGGTGGTCTCACTTCTGGTTTGTCCAGTACCAATGGCGGCTTTGCTAGGTCCAAAACTCCTGGTTTTAATTTTGGTTCTCTTCTCTCTGCTTCTTTTTGTAAGTCTTCCTCGTGATCCTTCAGGAATCTCTTTTTTTCCTCCTCTGATCTTATCTTCACCTTTTTCCCTCTGTAAGTGAACGATAGCCCCTGGGGAAATTCCCACCTGAAGATGACACTGTTTCTTCTTAACAGATCCACCAGGTATCCGTAGTTAGCTCTGAGGTCCAATAGATATTTTGGAATATCTTTAAAAATTTCTATCCTGGAATCCTCTATTTCCAATGATTTCTGGTAATGTAGGCCCAGTATTTTATCTCTCTCTTCTTTGGATCTGAGTGTAATCAAACAGTCTCTTACCTTGTTCTTTCTTCCCCCTTTGTTCTCTTTGCCAAGTCTGAAGGCTGTCTTTATCTTGAAATCTTTCTCTGGATCAAGGCCCCAAAATTCTTCAAATTCCTGTGTAAGAAAGTCACTCAATTTTCCTTCTTCCAATTCCGGTACCGCCCTGATCCTTAAATTAGCCTGTTTATCTTTCAGTTCAATTAAGGACAACTGTGCCTTATGGTCTTCTAATTGCTTATTAATTGGCTGTAGTTTTCCTTCTACCGCCAGCACCTTTTCTTTAGCCTCATGGGCAATCTTCCTTGTCAGTTTAGATTCCTGCAGCAGTCGGTCAATGGCCTGAGTATTGGAGCTGATAGTTGTAGTATTTAAGTCAATTTTAGCTGACAGTTTTTCCAAGGCTCCAAATATTTTGTCTAATGATGCATTTAATGTCTCTTCAGCACCCGTACTTTTTGCTCCAGGCTGCCCGGTATCTTCTTTTTCTGAGACAGGAGGTGCTACTATTGATTGTCTTCGTTGCTGCAATCTAGTTTTTATCCTTGTAGGCTGGGTTTTTTCCTGATCCATTACTTTATCTTTAAAATTCAAGGTCGCTCACACAGTTCAAGCTTCCTTTCTAGTGAGAAAGTTTCTGAACCAGCTGTAATGGAAAATCCCCAGCTATATCCCAGGCCTCCTCTAGGGGAGCACCTTGGCAACAATGTTACTTTCAAGGCAACTTTTCCAAAAGCAGTCCTGCCCTTTTTAACGTTCACTTTTTCAATAAAAGGCAACAGTTCAATAATAGGCAACAATTGCAAGGAGTACTTTCCAGTTCACATGCAGAGTATTCACTGACAGTTACAAATGTTTATTTGTAACCAAATAAACCAATATCAGGGATTAGGCAGTGGTCTTTTTTCCTCACTTTTTTCCCCCAACCATAAGTCCAAAGTTTCCTTCTCCCCCTCACTCCAAGAGGGAGTTCCTGTATCTGGCATTAAAATTTAAACTCCTCTGTTCTGCTTCTCCAGCTCTAGCTTCAAAAGTCTTTGCTTTAATGCTATTTACAAAAACCAGAAGATGGACTTCCTTTTTGCGCCTTCCCGCTTCAGTGCCAAATTCAAGTTCGCTGCGTCAATCAAAGGCAAGCCAAACCCTTGATCTCCTGATTTTTAAACAGTCTTACTCATGGGTTATAATTTAGAAGCCGAATTTTCAAAGGAAAAAGGTCAGCGCTCTCCGGCAACAGCTGCGCGGCTTCACTCCATGGAAGTAGCGATCGACTCTCAGCACCATGCCACCCCCATTCCGCTCCAGAGCCCCTCACGGGGTCCCTTCGCTACTTGGGGGGGGCGCTTCTGGCACCCGCCGAGTCCCACGGCTGCAGGCTTCTCCCGCCTGCGGTTTTTGGACGGGTCCCCGCTGCGCCGTAGCGGTAAGACCCCAGGTTCCGCAGAGCTTCTCCTCCAGATCAGAAGGAGACCGTCATTGCCGTTGGCGCCGCCTCCGGAAGTCCATTTTCTCTCTCCTCTAGAACAACTCACAAGCATGTCCAAAGTCCGTTTTGGGGGCCTAATTCAGCCCGCTGGTCAGTTTAATCTGGCCGCTGTGGCGGTTTGTTTCCTGGTGTAAAATCTCAAAAAAACCTCAACAACTTCCATCCTAAAAAATGCTCAAGAATTTCAACCCTAAGAAAACTCAACAACATCAATCTTAAAAAAAAACACTTTGGGGTAAAATCCTAAAAAAAAAGGTCAATAACTTTGGTTGGCCCTTCGGTCGGCCCTCACGGCCCTTCATTTCATCAAATCTGGCCCTCTTTGAAAAAAGTTTGGACACCACTAGAAGGGACACCATGAGGTTTGTATGAAACAAAGATTAAAGTTTCCTTAAAGATAAGTGGGAGGTTCTTGGCTACTAGAATAGAAGCAGCGACCCTATGGAGGAAAAGTTCAGTACATATGAACATAAGAAGATGCAGTTGGGTCATGCCAATGACCTATCTAGTCAAATCCACAAGGACAGGGGAGTCCGACAGGGATGTCTCCTAGCACCCTTTCCGCCCAATTTTGATATAAATGATATTGTTCAAGAACTAAGAGGTCTAGAATATTTTCCTGTTGAGGATGTCAAACTCGCAGTTCTTTTGTATGCCGACGGTACTGTTTTGATTTCTGCTACCTTAATTGGGATGTGGAGACTTTTGGGGAAGTTGAATGTCTTTTGCACAAAGAGCAGTTGACAGTCAATCATTCTAAACCTAAAGTGGTGATTTTGGGGAAGAGGAGAAAACCTCACAGATACCTTTAGATATGAACGCTTCTGGTTGCGCATGTGTCGGATTACGAGCTGCGCTAACCCGGAAGTAGTTGCTCCCGGATGCAAACTTTGCCCCAGGGTGCGAGCGGAAACCCAGGGTGCGAGCGGAAGGCACCCTTTCGCTAATGGTGCCTCATGTTAAGAACAGTTTCAGTATAAGAATGGACCTCCAGAACGAATTAAGTTCATAACCTAAGGTGTCACTGTAAACCTATTGAACAACAATGCTATTATAAGTACCTGGGCTTGGGTTTTAATTCCAAAACTATCCTGGAAGTCACACCTACTCGCAGCTAAATTTAAATCCTCTCTCTCTATCCACTCTTTTTTACAGTTTTCCAGAGTTCAGGGCGGGGGAAGCTTAGTGGCTCCCACAGTTGAGGTATTTCTAAAGAAGATAGTGCCACAATTATTGTATGATGCAGAGATCTGGGGATATAGGAATCTCCTCTCGTCAGAACTCCTTCCTGAAATCACTGCTGTTTGTCTCCAAAGCTACACCCACCCCCTTTTTAAGAGCCGAAACAGGGCTAATAATCATAATCTTAATTTATTATTTATTATTTATACCCTGCTCATCTGGCTGGGTTTCCCCAGCCACTCTGGGCGGCTGCCAACAAAAGATTAAAAATACATTAAAACAGTCGCCCTCAACCTCAGCCCTCCAGTTGTTTTTGGCCTACAACTCCCATGATCCCTAGCTAGCAGGACCAGTGGTGAGGGATGTTGGGAAGTGTAGTCCAAAACATCTGGAGGGCCGAGGTTGAGGAAGCCTGCATTAAAACATCAGTCATTAAAAACTTCCCTAAACAGGGCTGCCTTCAGATTTTTTCTAAATGTCAGATAGTTGTTTATTTCCTTGACATCTGATGGGAGGGCATTCCACAGGGCGGGTGCCACCACTGAGAAGGCCCTTCTCCTTACAAACCAGTGTGCATGTAGCTCTAACCCTATACTGGATTAAACTGGCTAGCATGAGTAATATTAGGCTCCCTTTAAAAAAATGCTTCCTAGAGCAATTGCAATTGCAAACCCACAAGTAGGACTCTGAGTCCTCCCTCTTCCTCTGGCTTCCAGCAGCTGTTATTCAGAAACACTGCTTCCTCCAACTGATGTTTCTTCTTCCTCGTCTTTCTAGAATTGAAGGACTGGAATGATAATCAATGCGATACTAAGAATTACTACATCTGCAAACTCCCGCTGTAGGAATGGGCTTCGGCAATTTCAGTGCTTTGGAGAACAGGACCAAGTTGTAGGTCCTTGTCTTCCACAGTTGCCCAAGTCCACCTGCCTGCCCAGCCGTCGCAGCTTTCGAGATCGCTCGTGAGCCAGACTTGCTCTTCTCTGTGTCGAGACATCAATAAAGAGATTCTCCTGCACATCTGCCTCTGTCTCCTTCAAAACGTCCATGGGGATACTAGAGGACTCATAATGTTTTTGGGGTGGAGAGAAATTACATCACCACAAACAAATCACTGAAGAATTTGGAGGAAATGATTCAGCAGAGGAAACACAGCCCAGAATAACTAAGGAGATAGTACAAGAATACTTGGCTAGTTTAGATGTATTCAAGAGAGACTTCCGGGTTGGAGCCTCCGGCAATGGCGGAATTCCTCTGATCGGGAGGAATTTGTTAGGATATTTCCGTTCCACCATAAAAGGGAGCAGGCTGTGAGTCACAGAGTCTGCGCATGTCCTGTTCACAGGATGTTTATGTTTCCTATTGCTTTTGTTTCTCTCTCTGTGTCTGGAGACACTGACGCAGGCAGTCATGTCTTTCTTTGTTCTGATCAACGCTGAATAAAACTTGTAAATAATGCTCTCCTGAGTGCGACTTTTGCTGTGCATTATCTGCTGATAGAGTGTGCATGAGCTCTGGAATGTGGCAAGATATTTCAGGAAACTCATGTCACTAATTGCTGATACTGCGTGCCTACGGGAGATCGATGGATAGTCCAGCAGATGGCTTGGGGCCATGATGGAGTTTGTCTCCCTGGCAGTATTCCAACAGAATTTGCCCCGTGGGAATTTGGGTCTGTACTGCCACGGCGAAGGCGGAGACCTGTTAAAATCACAGGCGGGAGAAGCCTGTGAACGTGGATTCGGCGGGCACCTTTTGTGCCTCCCCTACTCGCGGGGAAACCCGGTTTCGGGGATCCGGAGCGACGTGGGGTGAGCGGCGCGGTGCTTCAAATCGTCTGCTTCTTCCACGGAGCGAAGCCGCATAGCTGTTGCTGGAGAGCACTGACTTTTTCCTGTGGACAATTTGACTCTAAAGTAATTACCCGTGAGTAGAGCTGAAGTGGGGGAATTGGATTTTTAAACGTTTAATTTGGCATCGAAACGGGGAGGTTCAATACAGGAAGTCCGCCTCCCCTTTTGTAAATAAACTAAAGCAATGAGCCTGCAAGCTGAAGTCTTGGAAAGCCTTTTGTAAAAAGACTAAATCTCCATCGGTAAAGATAAACCCCCCCTTTGGAGACAGGAGAAGAGGGGGGAAGTGGTGGACTGAATATGCCTGTAGGAGAGAGTCAAGAGAGTTAAAATACCGCCGCTCAGACCCTGGAAATGGGCTGCTAGCAGGATCGATGTCTTTTGGAATGTTCATTGACAGCATTTAGAACGTTCATTGACAGATAGCTAAACAAGAGAATACATCTACTGTCTCCGGCTGTTTTTTAAAAGTAACTGAAAACTGAAACCAACTTTGGATTATTGGAACATTGTTTAAAAGAGGACAGTACTGAGTAATACAAATAGAAACTGTTTTTCCCTAGTGGAAGCTTTTGAAATTGGTTGCTCTACAGGAGCTGGGCTAGGGGAATTTCCAGCTGCAAGATAAAGAATTGTGAGACTCTGGGATTGACCTTGAATCTCTTAAGTGTTATGGCAAATGGAAAGGAAAAAACAGACAGAATGTCGACAGAAGAGGCCTTAGTGGCCATATTAGTGAAAATAAACGATTCGCTGGAACAGCTTCACAAGAAAACAGATGTGATAAATGTGAAAGTGGATGCTGCAAATCTTAAAATAGACTTAATGGCAGAAAGTTTACCGTAGTTTTCGCTCCATAACACGTGTTTTTTTCCTCCTAGAAAGTAAGGGGAAATGTCTGTGCGTGTTACGGAGCGAATGCTTCCCTCCTCTGTGGTTTCCAGCGGGAGAAGAGCCACTGAATGGGGAGTAGAGAGGGGCAGTGCCTGCTTCTTTAAAGGAGCAAAGCAGGAGGGGAGAGGAGCCGCTTACATGTCCAGTTGGCTCCTTTAAAGCAAGCAGGCTCTCTGTATCTCTCTCATCCCCACTCAGCGACTCTTCTCCCGCTTTGCTAGAAATAGCAGGAAAGATTTTCAGCTCGCTAAGGGGGGGGGAGGGAGAGAAGCAGAGCCTGCTTGCTTTAAAGGAGCAAAGTGGGAGAGGAGCCGCTTACATGAGTGTAAGCAGCTCCTGTCCGGTTGGCTCCTTTAAAGCAAAAAGCAAACAGGCTCTCTGTATCTCACTCCTCCCCCTTTGCTTTTCAGCTCGCTAAGGGCGGGGGCGGGGCGGGGAGGAGGGAGAGAAGCAGAACCTGCTTGCTTTAAAGGAGCCTACCGGACAGGAGCCGCTTACACTTGTGTAAGCGGCTCCTGTCCGGTAGGCTCCTTTAAAGCAAGTAGGCTCTCTGTCCCTCCAGCAAAGTTTTTCAGCTTGCTAAGGAGGGAGAGAAGCAGAACCTGCTTGCTTTAAAGGAGCCTACCGGACAGGAGCCACTTACACTTGTGTAAGTGGCTCCTGTCCAGTAGGCTCCTTTAAAGCAAGCAGGCTCTCTGTCCCTCCAGCAAAGTTTTTCAGCTCGCAAAGGGGGGGGAGGAGGGAGAGAAGCAGAGCCTGCTCCACGTGTGCTCCTTGTCCCTTGAGTGCTTTTCCTTCCCTCCCCACTTAAAACGTGGTTAAAAAGCACAGATCCACATGGATCCTCAGGATTTTTGCACTGGGCCACCCCAAATTCACCATCAGATCACATAGCATGTCCATGGCTACAGTTTGCACCAAAAAAATTCACGTACCCACTGTTGCCTGGGGCTGCAGTGATGCAAAAACATGGTTACAAACATGGATCCACATGGATCCTCAGGATTTTTGCATTGGGCTACCCCAAACTCACCGTCAGATCACATGTCTGTGGCCACAGCATGAACCACAAAAATCATACATCCACTGTTTCGTTTAGAATATTCCCCCCCCCTTGTTTTCCTCCTCTAAAAACTACACGCGTGTTATGGTCGGGTGCGTGTTATCGAGCGAAAAATACAGTAAATAATCTGGGACAAAAGGTGAATACCAATACAGAAACCATCCAGAAATTGATACAGGAATCTACTTTGATACGGCAAACTGCGGATGAAGTCAAGGAGAAAACCCTTGCTGCTGAATGTAAAGCAATACAATTGGAGAGAGAGAGAGTCCCATCCATACAAGGACAACTTGATGAATATAAGCTGACATTGGTTATGATTGAACTTAAAGAGAAACATGAATTTGAGGATCAGAGCCCTACCTGAGGAAAAGGAAAGCTTGACAGAGTTTCAGGAGGAGACAGGACTAACATTGGTTGAGAAAGAGAGGTTTTTGGGGGTTAGTATGACCGCCAGAAATGTGAATTTATTCAAGGACAACTGTGAAGGACGTTGGATTGAAGAGAAGGGGGATTTGGAAATATGGACAAATCTGAAGTTGTTATTGTTGGGCCGAGTTGCTGTAGTGGGGATGAGGGTTGCTGTGTTGTCCGGGATGTTGCTTTTGTTTCAAACACTGCAAGCTTTGGATGGGATGGATTGTTTCAGCAGGTGGCAGAGGGACGTCTCTAGATTTGTTTGGCAGGGCAGGAAGCCTCGAGTAAAATTTAAGATATTGACGGATGCCAAAGAAGGAGGTGGACTTGCCCTGCAAGACGCCTAAACTTTGTTGTGAACCATCTGCTTTTTGCTGGCTGAGAGAATGGTTGCTTCTTGAAAGCACTGAAGTGTTGGATAATGGCAGATGAAGTTGATGGACTATATGGAATTGGCGGAAATGACTGGCAAGATCCGAGACCAGGGAGAAGAGTCGGGGGAAGAAGACTGGAAAAAGTTTAAAGACTATCTATAGAAATATTGTAAAATTAATGAATGTTAGAAGAATGTTGGAATGAAGTTATATGGCTTTAGTAGAAAGGCTATAAGGAATTAAGTATAAATAGATTAACAGAAAATTAAGGAAAAAATAAGGCAAGAATGTGTTAAGATAATTATAGGATAGAAAACAGGAAGATGGAAAGGAATTGCTGAAACAATTAATAGAAATGGAATACAAAAAGGGAGGTGTGAGGAGGTCGTTGGAAATAAGTGAATAAAAGATAAGATATTGAAAATGTTTGAGGTGTTTTTAAATTGTTTTTGTTTGTTTTAGTTTAGTTTTGTATGTAGTGTTTTTGTATTGTATTTGTATTGTTCTTTTTTTTCTTTTTTTGTTTGTAGTGTTGTGTTGAAACTGTTCGAAAAGTAATAAATATCATTTAAAAAAAATAGATGTATTCAAGTCTCCAGGGCCAGATGAACTGCATCCAAGAGTATTAAAAGAACTGGCAGAGGTGATCTCAGAACCACTGGCAGTCATCTTTGAGAATTCCTGGAGAACAGGCGAAGTCCCGGCAGACTGGAGGAGGGCAAATGTTGTCCCTATTTTCAAAAAGGGGAAAAGAGAGGACCCAAATAATTATCGCCCAGTCAGTCAATACCATCAATACCAGGGAAGATTCTGGAGCAGATCATTAAGCAAACAGTCTGTGAGCACCTAGAAAGGAATGCTGTGATCACCAATAGTCAGCATGGATTTCTGAAAAATAAGTCATGTCAGACTAACATGATCTCATTTTTTGACAGAATTACAAGCCTGGTAGATGAAGGGAATGCAATGGATGTAGCCTACCTTGATTTCAGCAAGGCATTTGACAAGGTGCCCCATGATATTCTTGTAAAGAAGCTGGTAAAATGCGGTCTTGACTATGCTACCACTCAGTGGATTTGTAACTGGCTGACTGACCGAACCCAAAGGGTGCTCATCAATGGTTCCTCTTCATCCTGGAGAAGAGTGACTAGTGGGGTGCCAAAGGGTTCTGTCTTGGGCCCAGTCTTATTCAACATCTTTATCAACGACTTGGATGATGGACTCAAGGGCATCCTGATCAAATTTGCAGATGACACCAAACTGGGAGGGGTTGCTAACACCCCAGAGGACAGGATCACACTTCAAAACGACCATGACAGATTAGCCGCACTTTAACTTTTCATGTTTGGATTTTGGGGGGGAAATGATGCTTATATTATGATACAATACAGTGCAATAATCTTTATTGTCATTGTCCCATACAGAACAACGAAATTGAAAAAATCTACATAAGACATTCAAACACCAACAAGCCTGCTATCCCAACTATCCCAACCTGGTTAGCCCCCTAAAAACTCTGCTGCCCCATTTTTAAATACAATATACTCCCATAGAGACTACCATACACTGTGTTTAAAACCAAAATCGCATTTGGATAGAAATTGTTTCTCAGTCGTCTAGTCCAAGTCTTGATAACCCTGGATCTTTTTCCAGAAGGCAGAAGCTGAAAGAGATCATTTCCAGGGTGTGCACTTTCCTGCGCTATCCCTGCAGCTTTCTTATGACACCTGGAAGTGTAGATTTGATCCAAGGTGGGAAGAGTGCACCCAATTATTCTCTCCACAGTCTTCCCAACCCTGGACAGCATTGTTTCTTCCCTGACCGTGCAGCTCCCAAACCACACACACTGGCCATAAATTAATACACTCTCAAAGGTACAATGGTAAAATGCCATCAGCAGGTCCTTTGAGAGATTGTTTTCCCGGAGGATTCTCAGAAAATATAACCTCTGCTGTGCTCTCTTTATCAGGTCTTCGCTGTTTTCTCCCCAGGTTAGATCATCTCTCAACTCCATTCCCAGAAATCGAAACACCAAGACCTGTTCCACACACTTCCCCTCAATAATGAGTGGCTGAATAGTCAACTTACATTTCCTAAAGTCCACAATAATCTATTTTTTCTTTAAGGAGTAAGTTGTTTTTCCTGCACCACTCCCCCAATGGTATAACACCGGAGGCCGTGAAGGTCACCAACTTAGTTGGCTTTCAAAGGGGATGGGAGAGATTGGCGGAGGAGAGTCTTAGCAGCCAGGATGGCCATGCTCAAGCTCCACAGCCAGAGGCATGAATGTTTCTGAATCCCAGCTGGTAGAACTACGGCAGGAGGGGAGAGGATCCTGCTCACAGGCTTCCCACTGGGGCATCTGGCTGGCCCCTCTGAGAACAGGATGCTGGGGCAGATTAAGGTTACCAGATTTCTTTCAATGAATCCGGGGACTTCAATGGATTTTGTATGGGGACTGATCTGTAAATCCAGGGACTGTCTCCGGGAAACGGGGACGTCTGGTAACCTTGGACTAGATGAGCCATTGGCCTGATCCAGCATTCTTCTTGTGTTTTTAATTTGACTATAAACAGTCCTGCTACTACTAGTGGATGCACAGAAATAATGGGAAACCCCTAAGTAATCATGGAGAAGATGCATAGAAACAAGCAGCCCTACCCACCAAGTATAGAAACACAGTATCATAAAATGGTAGAGTTGGAAGGGACCCCAGGGGTCATCTAGTCCAACCCCCCGCAATGCAGGAATCTCAACTAGAGCATCCATGACAGACAGCCACCCAACCTCTGCTTAAAAACCTTTTAACACCCCCAGTTTGAGGTCTGCTGGATTCTTGTGTTTCACACACCTGTCGGGAGTTTCTTGGGTTCTTCTGTGTTGCAAGTGCTGGCTGGATGCCAGGTGCAGGTAGTGGGAGACTCTCAGCCGCTCTGCATTAATCATGAGTAATGTCCAGTGCACTTGATTACATCAAGACAGGCTATAAAAGCCATATGTGGGAGGGGCCCGGTGAGCTTCTGCCCAGATCAAAGGTCCTGATGCTGGGAGACCGACGGTCGGCGTCTTTCTCCTGCTGCTCTACCTGGGGCTCCGGGCAGCTGAAGGGGAGATTGGGTAGCCCCTGTCCGGTATGTTTTATCTTATGCTTTGTATGCCTGGGGTTAATTTGTTAATAAAACTGTTTTGGTTCCCCTTCTACCTCCTTATTCCTTTTGTCCTGATATCCTTGGAAAGAACTGCTGTATTTGGCAGCACATGGTGCCCAGAACTGTACACAGTATTCCAGGTGTTATCCGACCAAGGCAGAATAGAGTGGGACTATGAATTCACTGTGCCTCTGGAAATTCAAAGGTTTAGTAAACTCAACTGCCAGATTCTTCTGACTTGGACAGTACTGCAGCTGCACCAAGCCTAACTAGATCAAAGGGATGTCTAGGTGTATGGTTCTGGCCTTAAACTGCCCAGACTCTGCCAACTTCAAGCAGGGTTGATTGTCCTCTCACACAGTGACTGGCAAACAACAATCCCCGCAGAGTTCTTGAACCAAACAGACATAGAATTCCACTTCCCGGCAAAGCTCAGGCAGCACGCTGAATACAGCTTCAGTAGAGGAAAGCACAATGAGACTTTGGTTCCGGGACTTCCACCCATCTAAAGAGTCCCCAAACTTTATTACCATCCCAGTCACGGACTTCCTGTCATCCAGATTTCCCCAATCACTATCTGTCCAGCACATCAGCTTGGCGTCACCCTTAGCTGACAGTTTGAGACAGAAATCCTTGGTATCCTGTAGGTAACGCAGTACCCTCTTGATACCATTGCAGGCCTGCACACTTGGGTTTTTAGCTTCCATGCTGAGCAGATTTGTAGCAAAAGCTATGTCAGGTCTGCTCCACTGGGACAGATACAACAGACTACCCAGAGCTGACTGAAAGATCTCAGCATTTTGAACTCAGCGCATTCTACTTCCTGACTGTTTTCCACGTAGTTTGTCTCCATGGGCGTTCTGACCCCTGCACATTCAGACATTCTGAACTTCTCAAACAACTGCTCAGTCTTGCCTTTTTGACTGAGCAAGAAGCTTCCGTCCTCAGACCTCTCCATCTGGACTCCTAGGTAAACTTTCACTGAACCTAGGTTCTTGAGTTGCAACCCTTTTCCAAGCCTTGTGGCAAAGCCTTGAACCTGCTTCTCTGTCCTTGCCACATGAGCTATATCATCCGCAAAGATCAAGACCAGTTCTTGTGACTCTCCTGACCCTTTCAGGTACAGGCAGCTGTCAGCAAGACTTCTCTTGAAACCTAAACTCTCTAAGGCTTCATTCAGACACAAGTTGCAGTTCCTGGCCACCTGTTTCAGTCCGTAAATGGACTTGTGAAGTTTCCACATTGCATCTGGCCTATTGCCCTCAAAGGAAGCATGTACAGATACTCTTGGAGGTCTGAGTTCAAGTAGGCTACATCCACATCAAAGTGATGCACTTGAGACCTCTCTGTTCAGCAATGGCTAAGAGCATGTGCAGAGTTTCACTCCGGGAAGTAGGAGCATACACCTCGGTTTAATGCAGCCTCTGGATACCAGCCTAGCCTTGTACTGCGGTTCTCCAGTTGCTGTGGGTTTAAGATGGTAAACCCAACATCTGCTCACAGCCTGTTTACCTGCTGGCAGTGTCGTGATGGAGAACGCACCTGGAGACTCCATTGAGTTCATCTCCTTATGCATTGCCTCTTGCCATTTCCTGGGTTCTGCTTCACGCAATTTCTGAACTTCCTCATAACTCTCAGGTTCACAGTGAGCTACACCAACCTACACTCTAGTGAACTCAAACCTGTAGGGTGGTTTACCCTTAGTGGCGCGAGTTGAACGCCTCAGCACAACTTCAGGTACCCCCTCTAACCCACTAGGGAAAGCTAGAGTGTCCTTGGCTTCAGAGAACTCCCCCTCTGACATTCTGTGCCTCCTGAATTTCTCAACTGGACTTGTGGGTGAGGAAGGTGCGCCCAGGGATCTTCTTCACGTAACCCCAGTTCACGTGTGCTAATCTTCTGTGCCAAAGATGCTGACACCCATCATGGATGGGCACATTGGCACACTGTGCTTGTGCTGACTCAGTAGGACTTTTACCTGCAGCAGACGTTTCTAGCACAAACAGCCTGTCTTTGCATTCAACACTGACCAGTTGACGCTCACCCCTGGAAATTGAACACATTTTATTTTCAAAACACACTCTGAAACCGTCTGCAACCAGAGCAGGAACAGGAAACAGACAACAAGTCATCTCTGGAACGACGTAAGCTTGAATCTCCTCCTGTAAGAAAGAACAATACAGGGAGCCAGACATGGTTAGTTCATGTTTGGATCCATCTGCAAGAGAAACAGTGTGTCCAGTTTTCAAAGCCTTGCAGTTCTGCAGCAAACCACCAGATGGCACCAGGTGATGTGAAGCTCCACTGTCAATCACCCAGTTCAGCACGTTGCTCTGGTCGCAGCTGGTCTCTGTTGCCACTGGACTCTGAGCTGTTATCCCGGTAAGCTCTGATTCTCCTCACACAGATGTCATGCACATAGTATACCCCTGTATCCCCGTTCCACCCTTGGAACTACCTGCAACAGGACTAGCCTTGGGCCTTACCATCTTGCACTTCTGGTTACCCTCCTTCCATGGGACTAGAGCTCTAGCTCTGTTCCTCTCTGAGGAAGCAATGTCTACCCTTACAGCCTTTGGGTGTGGTTTCCTGTCCTTTGAGGACAAACCTTGTTCCTCTTTCATAGAATCATAGAATGGTAGAATCATAGAGTTGGAAGAGACCACAAGGGCCATCGAGTCCAACCCCCTGCCAAGCAGGAAACACCATCAGAGCACTCCTGACATATGGTTGTCAAGCCTCTGCTTAAAGACCTCCAAAGAAGGAGACTCCACCACACTCCTTGGCAGCAAATTCCACTGTTGAACAGCTCTTACTGTCAGGAAGTTCTTCCTAATGTTTAGGTGGAATCTTCTTTCTTGTAGTTTGGATCCATTGCTCCGTGTCCGCTTCTCTGGAGCAGCA
The DNA here is from genome assembly GCF_964188305.1 of Podarcis bocagei. Taxonomy (NCBI): domain Eukaryota; kingdom Metazoa; phylum Chordata; class Lepidosauria; order Squamata; family Lacertidae; genus Podarcis; species Podarcis bocagei. Next base: position 6,134,006 of record NC_138135.1, read on the forward strand.
GAAAACAACCTTTCTCCCTCCTCTATGTGACATCCTTTGATATATTTGAACATGGCTATCATATCACCCCTTAACCTCCTCTTCTCCAGGCTAAACATGCCCAGCTCCCTTAGCCGTTCCTCATAAGGCATCGTTTCCAGGCCGTTGACCATTTTGGTTACCCTCCTCTGGACACGTTCCAGTTTGTCAGTGTCCTTCTTGAACTGTGGTGCCCAGAACTGGACACAGTACTCCAGGTGAGGTCTGACCAGAGCAGAATACAGTGGCACTATTACTTCCCTTGATCTAGATGCTATACTCCTATTGATGCAGCCCAGAATTGCATTGGCTTTTTTAGCTGCCACGCCACACTGCTGGCTCATGTCAAGTTTGTGGTCAACCAAGTCCCCTAGATCCTTTTCACATGTACTGCTCTCAAGCCAGGTGTCACCCATCTTGTATTTCTGCCTCTCATTTTTTTGCCCAAGTGCAAAACTTTACATTTCTCCCTGTTAAAATTCATCTTGTTTGTTTTTGCCCAGTTCTCTAATCTGTCAAGGTCGTTTTGAAGTGTGATCCTGTCCTCTGGGGTGTTAGCCACCCCTCCCAGTTTGGTGTCATCTGCAAATTTGATCAGGATGCCCTTGAGTCCATCATCCAAGTCGTTGATAAAGATGTTGAATAAGACCGGGCCCAAGACAGAACCCTGTGGCACCCCACTAGTCACTCTTCTCCAGGATGAAGAGGAACCATTGATGAGCACCCTTTGGGTTCGGTCAGTCATCCAGTTACAAATCCACTGAGTGGTAGCATAGTCAAGACCGCATTTTACCAGCTTCTTTACAAGAATATCATGGGGCACCTTGAAAAATGCCTTGCTGAAATCAAGGTTGGCTACATCCACTGCGTTCCCTTCATCTACCAGGCTTGTAATTCTGTCAAAAAATGAGATCAGGTTAGTCTGACATGACTTATTTTTCAGAAATCCATGCTGACTATTGGTGATCACAGCATTCCTTTCTAGGTGCTCACAGACTGTTTGCTTAATGATCTGCTCCAGAATCTGCCCTGGTATTGATGTCAGACTGACTGAGCGGTAATTATTTGGGTCCTCTCTTTTCCCCTTTTTGAAAATAGGGACAACATTTGCCCTCCTCCAGTCTGCCGGGACTTCGCCTGTTCTCCAGGAATTCTCAAAGATGACTGCCAGTGGTTCTGAGATCACCTCTGCCAGTTCTTTTAATACTCTTGGATGCAGTTCATCTGGCCCTGGAGACTTGAATACATCTAAACTAGCCAAGTATTCTTGTACTATCTCCTTAGTTATTCTGGGCTGTGTTTCCTCTGCTGAATCATTTGCTCCAAATTCTTCAGGTCGGGCATTGTTTTCTTTATCGGAGAAGACAGAGGCAAAGAAGGCATTGAGGAGTTCAGCCCTTTCTGTGTCCCCTGTTTGCATTTCACCATCTTCTCCTCTGAGTGACCCCACTGTTTCTTTGTTCTTCCTTTTGCTACGAACATACCCATAAAAGCCTTTTTTGTTGCTTTTAACCTCTCTAGCAAGCCTGAGTTCATTCTGTGCTTTAGCTTTTCTGACTTTGTGTCTACACGTGCTGGCTATTTGTTTGAATTCCTCTTTGGTGGTTTCCCCCCTTTTCCATTTTTTGTACACATCCTTTTTTAATCTTAACTCAGTTAAAAGTTTTTTAGATAGCCACCCTGGCTTCTTTAGGCACCTTCCATGTTTCCGTCTCATTGGTATTGCCTGACGTTGTGCTTTTACTATCTCCCTCTTAACAAACTCCCAGCCATCATGAACTCCCTTTCCTTTTAGTATTACTGTTCATGGGATCTCACCCAGCACTTCCCTAAGTTTTATGAAGTCGGCTTTCTTAAAGTCAAGAAATTGAGTCCTAGTATGCTTGGCTGCTCCTTTCCGCTGTATAGTAAACTTCAGAAGAGCATGATAACTCGCGCCTAATGATCCTTCCACTTCTACCCCACTAACCAGGTCATCAACATTGGTTAGGACCAGATCTAAAATAGCTGTTCCTCTTGTTGCTTCTCCCACTTTCTGGACAATGAAGTTGTCTGCAAGGCCAGTGAGGAATCTGTTTGACCTTATGCTCTTGGCTGAGTTTGACATCCAACAAATATCCGGGTAATTGAAGTCCCCCATTACTACTATCTCCCTTCCTTTTGCATGCTTGGCCATCTGTTCCAGGAAGGCATCATCTATGTCCTCCGTTTGGCTTGGGGATCTATAGTAAACTCCCACAATGAGTCCAGTTACAGATGGGTAGCCGTGTTGGTCTGCCATAGTCAAAATAAAAAAATTCCTTCCTGTAGCACCTTAAAGACCAACTAAGTTAGTTCTTGGTATAAGCTTTCGTGTGCATCCAATACCCCTCCCCACCTTCTCTATATATAGAAGGATCTGGCAACTTCTGTTTCAGTGTATCTGAAGAAGTGTGCATGCACACGAAAGCTTATACCAAGAACTAACTTAGTTGGTCTTTAAGGTGCTACAGGAAGGAATTTTTTTATTCCCACAATGAGGTCACTGTTATTCTTCTCTCCCTTAATTTTGACCCAAATGCTCTCACTTTGGCTTTGAGGTTCTAAATCTTGGATCTCTTCACAGGTATACACATCCCTGACATATAACGCCACTCCTCCTCCTTTCTTGTCTGGTCTGTTTCTCTGAAATAGATTGTATCCCCCCATTATTACATTCCAATCGTGGGACTTACCCCACCAGGTTTCAGTGATGCCTATCATGTCATATTTAGTTTGCTGTACCAAGAGCTCAAGCTCATCTTGTTTATTTCCCATGCTTTGCGCATTAGTGTACAGACATTGAAGTCCATTAATCATTCCCCCGTGTCTCTTACCTCCCACCACTAGGTCTGTGTGCTGTTTGCTCCATTTGGTCTATGACATTTGGATGATCATCTTCATCAATTGATAGACTCCTACCTTCAGGAGCACTGTCTCCCTCCCCCACATTAGTCAGTTTAAAGCCCTCCTGATGAGGTTTCTGAGATTTTTGGCAAAAACATTTCTCCCAACCGTTGTGAGGTGCAGCCCATCGCTTGTCAGAAGTCCATCTTCAAGAAACTGCAGTCCGTGATCTAAGAATCCAAACCGTTCCTGTTTTCACCATTTGCGACGCCAGCTGTTCACTTCCTCTATTTTTCCCTCTCTCCCTGGGCCACGGCGTTCAACTGAGAGGACAGATGAGATGACAATTTGTGCATTTAGTTGCTTCAATTTCCTGCCGAGAGCCTCGTAGTCTCTTTTGATCTTCTGGAGGCTATTGCTTGCAGTGTCATTGGTTCCCACATGAACCAAGAGGAAGGGGTATTCGTCAGTGGGTTTTATGATTCCTTGCAGTCGTTCAGTTACATCTTGGATCTTAGCTCCGGGGAGACAGCACACTTCCCGAGACATCTTGTCAGGCCCACAGATCACTGCTTCTGTTCCCCTCAGTAGGGAATCCCCTATCACCACTACACGCCTCCTCTTAGGTTTGGTCGGGGTTCTTCCGTGAGCTGTCCGTTCCAAGGTCGCCTGCACATTCCCTGAGGACTGACTTTGCTGCTCGTCTTCATATACCTGATTGACTGTAATGAGGGAGAGATCCTCAAATGGAGTCTGCTCTTCGTCTTCCATGCTAGGGGAGAGGACCTCAAAGCGATTGTGTATTTCTAAACAATCAGAACGAACCCTGGGCCTCCTACTTCTTTGAGTTACGTTTCTCCATATATCTGGCTCCTGTGTTGGTGAACTAGCCTCCTTCTCAGGGGAGTCCCCTGTCTCTTCCTTGGTGGAGACGGTGTGCTCTGCTGCTTCCAAGAAGAGCTCCAGCTCTCTAATTCTTTCAAGACTTTGGGTTTCAAGACCTGCGTCATCATCAATGGCATAGCTTCAGAAAATATCCCCACCCCCACCCCCATTTTGCAGTGTACTCAGCATCCCCGTGTCTGTTAGAAATGATGGCAACTTCCCTTCCTTAGAGAACTCAAACTTTCTTGCAGGGGTTCGAGGTGAAGGTGGGTGCTCTTGTTTGCCTCTGGTGCCAATGCTGGAAGCGACCGCTGTGTTTCAACACCAAATCAAAGTCGGATAATGTACATTTCCATGCTGTCATGGTTGAGCAGTGAGCTAGGTACCAGGAAGGACAGAGAAATGGGACTTGGCAGATGGAATCGTTTGATGGCTGTACTTTTTCAAGATAGCAAGCTGTTTCAGTCCCCGGCAGCTAGGGGAGCGGAGAGACTCTGCTCAGTTTGAAATTAAAGATGAACCTACCTGGTTTGTTTACCACATTTATATCCCACCTTTTTCTCCACTGAGCTAAAGGTGGTGTGCAGAGTTCTCATTTGATCCCTGCAACAACCCTGAGATGTAGGTTAGGTTGAGAGGCAGTGAACCTCATGGGCGAGTGTGGGATTTAAACTCGGGTCTCTCTCCAGTCCTGGCCAGGCATTCTGACTACTATATCACAATCATCTGCACTTTCCTAAACAACCCACGAACCAAAACACAGCCGTCCTTCAAAATCCAGAGTTCTCCGAGTTTTGGAATGCGATACTCCAGCCGCACGATATGTGCAGAAATGCAAACACTGGGGTAAAGTATGCAAAAAAAAAAAAAAGAGTATATATTATGCTTCCACAGCCAGACATTTCTTAGCAAAAATGCAGGGACTGTTCAATTGTACAGGGAGCCTTATACTATCTACTCAGAAGTAAGTCCCACTATGTTCAATGCAGCTTACTCCCAGGTAACTGGGTAAAGACTGGCCAGCCTTACATTGCAGCCCTGAGAATTCTTACTCAAGTCCCACTGAGTTCAATAGGATTTACTCTTTGATATGTTCCTGAACATCCTCCTCCTCCTCCTCCTCCTCCTCCTCCTCCTCCTCCTCCTCCTCCTTCTCTGCCTTTTTCCCTGACAGGGGCTCCAGGCAGATTAGCTGTATTCCATTTATCTGTGGAAGGGGGAAAAAATTCTTTAAAACAATTTGGCAAGGGAGGTTTGGCAGATAGGTTGCAATTGGCTCAAGGCGATCAATGTAGGTGTGTGCCTGGTGTCTAGGTGTTTGGCGAGATCAAACACAGAAGAAACTTCCTGATGTCCCTAGAGAATGTCCCTATTATTATCGGAGAAATGTTGGAGGGTATGTTAAGATGGCAAGGGGTGTATTTTGAGCACACAGTTTATCAGATCCTTCCTCGATGCTGGATATTTTCATTTGGGTTTCCTGGTCATTCTTCTCCTGAGTTTCCGTATGGATCACTGCTCAGTCATGGAACTCCCAAATGGCCAAGATGTGCTTTTGGGTTCAGTAGTTCTTCCTGATGACAGGGCCTCATGCACTCATGGCTCCCTGCCTGCTCATTTATGAAAGATTCAGGACTATATCATATCCTTTAGACAAGCCTTCCCCTCTCTCTGGACAATACAGCCTAATGGGCCACCAGGTGAGTAACTTTCATAGAAAGGGCCAGCACCCACACAGATACCTTTGGATAGCCCCTCAGCAGATGATGAAGGCGATGTCCTTGTCTCCTTGTTGTCTGTCTGTGGCGTCTGGTTCTCTCTGAAAAAGAAGCCCTTTTGATTTGCTGTGACTAATGGAAATTATAGGGGGGGGGGAAACAATTCTTCATAATGTGATCTCATGCTTACTTTTAAATATATATAGTTTTAAAAATAAATAAATTTGTAATTGCCATATATTTTTGCAATAAATATTTCCATCCATTCTCGCAGGAGTGCGACGTTGAAGGTGACATCACTTGCGGAAATATAAGCAGCTCCTCACCGAAGCGTCGCTTGTGCAAGAGAAATTCATCTTGTTGTCTTTTTATCTTGCAATTCTTCAAACTGGCTCCTCGTTTTGTGCAACGCGGTGCTGAAAATTAACGTGGGTTTTGTGCTGAGAGACTGATGGGCCGTGTGGCATTTATAAGAAGCCTTGATATCAGTTACATACATAGAACGCAGGCCATAATGTAATCAGGGCTGTCTCAAGCATATGCGGCGCCAAGGTGTAAAGGTCCACCCCCCCCCCCAAGTTGCCTTGTTCCAGGCATGCAGGAGGACGGAGCTGGCCGGCCGCCTCAGCGTCTCACTGGCTTGGTCACCTCCAAACTCGTGCAGAGCAGCAAAAGAGCCAGTGCGACGCTCCGACCAACATGTGGGCTCTTCCCCAGACTCAACTCTCAGGCCCGAGACTCTTGGCCTGGCACCCTGGGTGCCCCGCACCCCTGCTATCTATGGTTAAGACAGCCCTGAATGTAATGGCTATGGCAGCTATTTGCATCTCCTGCCATATCAGCCTGCCCAGTAGGGTGTCATTGTCCCACCAGCAAACCTAGCTCATGTGGATAATTGGACTCTATGAACAGACAGGTGGAATAGACACTTACACATGTATGGACCTTATGCATGAACTTCCGTTATTCAAAAGTACAGCCCGTTACGTCGTGTAACCAGACCATATTCACAGAAGACCATCTTACTCGGCTACGAGGGATCACCAGAGAGGAAGAAGGGTGGAAGGCAAGGAAGGGGAGCAAATATGGAGCTGTTGGGAGCCAAACACTCATGGTGGGGACAGGGAGGCAGTGCGGTGTAGTGGTTAGAGTGTTGAACAAGCACCTGGGAGAGACCAGGGTTTGAATCCCCATTCGGCCTTCAACCTTGGTCACTGTTGAAGGGGGAGGTGTATTGGGTTGTTTTTGTTTTGTCTTTTGTGTTTTTATATTGTGATTTTACGTTGTAAACACCCTGAGACCTGCGGGTATAGGACAACCTACAAATGTAATAAATACCGTATTTTCCCGTATATAAGACTAGGGTGGTTTTTTAAACAAAAAAATAGGTTTAAAATTGGGGCTCGTCTAATACACTGGTACTGCTGAGGGGTGTTTTCTTAATTTGGAGTCCCCCAGAATAGGGGGTGTCTTATACATGGGGGCGTCTTATAGACGGAAAAATATGGGTGATAATAATCTCTCAGCCTAGCCTCCCTCACAGGGTTGTTGTGGAGGTTATATGGGGGGGGGGAGAGAATCAGGTACTCCATCTTGGAGAGGAAGATTGCCAAACAGACAACCAGAACTTCAAACACTGTGAACAGCTCTCCCAGAAGAGGGAGACCAGCTGAAGGCCAAGGCCTGCCAGCCTTTTTTAAAAAGATTGTTAGCATTTTGCTGCATTTTGCCCCAAACTGAGCTATGCTGGAAGAGTCCACTGGGAGCTGTCCAGGGTTCTGAATTCCCTAGCAGAACAGCAGAGCCGCTCTCCTGGGAAGACCACTTTTCATCTCACCAAGCCAAGGTGGTGCCCTCTGCATGTTGGTGGGCTACAAACTCCCATCAGTCCCAACCAGCAAGACCAATGGTCAAGGATGATGGGAGCAGTAGCGCCATGTTTGCTGTGATGTGCTACTCGAGTCAATAATCTCCCGCTGTTGTACTGAAGGAGAGAGTTTCCTGATCGTTCTACTGCTGTGATTCCTTATGGATCACTGCTCAGCCATGAAACTCCCAAATGGCCGAGATGTGCTTTTGGGTTCAGTAGTTCTTCCTGATGACTGGGCCACATGCACACACCACTCCCACCAGTTCGCCTAAGGGAGGTTCAGGACTGTATAATATCCATTGCAGAAGAGACCAGCTTCACATCTCTCCAGACCTGCCAAACAAAGAGAGTCTAATAGGCCACAAGGTGAGTAACGTTCATAGAAATAGCCAGCAACAGCCACTTAGATGCCTTTGGAAAGCCCCTCAGCAGGGTATGAATGTGATGCCTTGGCCTGTTTTTTGTCTGTAATTCTTCATAATTTACTTTATATCATCATCATTTCTTCCTTTTTCTTCCTTTCTAACCTTTTATTAACTGAATATTTTCAATCTTGGAGCAGGGGAGAATGTGATATGATAATGAGAATAAATGTATACAATTTTTAATATTTATATTCTATTATAAGCGTTCAGTGAAAAAATAATATGAAAGAAAGGAAACATGAATAATGTGAAAGGGGGGAGGTAAAATAACCATAAACAATTTGGTATTATCTTTTCAAGGAATTAAAATCAGCCTTTTAGCAGAAATAAGGGCATGGAGAATGCATTTGCGGTGACCCTTTGTCAAACCCCATATAGTTGGCATATATTTTAAAATAATATCATCATCTGATAATGTTATTTCCCTCCCCCCAAGTAGTATTCATACATCTTAGTTTTTTTCTCCAAAAATGTGTGAGTGTTGCCCATGATGTCAACATATGTTTCAAAGAAGCATTTTCCTTAAAACATCCTCCAACAGTGTGTTGTTGTAGACAGTCCCTTTCTAAGCAAGCGTAGTGGAGTGCAATAAATCCTAAACTGAGAATGGATGAAATTTAAAGACTATTTAGCTAAATATGTTAAGTCAACTTAATTGGAAAAGCTTGCAAATATTAGATAGGCTTGGGATTTAAATGTGTAAGGATAGGATTCAAGATGTTTAAAGCTAATTTAGAAAGAGTGGAAGATGTTAAGTGATCAAGTTAATTTTTTGAGAAAATTGATTTTGGAAATCTGTTAAAATGATATATAATGAAATTCAGCCAAGGGGATCTGAGGAAGTCACTTAATAATGTTACAAAGATTGGTTTAATTATAAATAGGATGTGTGTGTATTTGTTTGTTTGTTTTAATTTTTTGGAAAATTAATAAAAAAATGAAAATAAAATAAAATCCTAAACTGAATTTATTCAGCTCATTCCCTCCTACTGTTTCTGGCAACCGGTATTCAATGCCATACTGTGGCGTTAGACAGGGGAGGTAGAACATCAGAGTAAATAGCCATCAAAAGCCTTGACCTCTGTGAATTTGTCTGATCCTACTGGAGGAGCGAATTCCATAGTTTAATGATGAACTGCATGAGAAAGTACTTTCTTTTCCCTGTCCTGACTCTTCCAACATTCAGATCCATTTAATCCCCACGAGTGCCAGTGTGATGAGAAAGACCTGTCCCTCTCCACTTTCTCCATGCCTTAATAATAAGCAGGTGGTCTGCCCAACAGCTGCCATCCCATCTCTCACAGCTGGGGAGCTGCTCCTCAGTTAGTAAGTAAAGGTAAAGGGACCCCTGACCATTAGGTCCTGTCGTGGCCGACTCTGGGGTTGCGGCGCTCATCTCGCTTTATTGGCCGAGGGAGCTGGCGTACAGCTTCCAGGTCATGTGGCCAGCATGACTAACCGCTTCTGGCGAACCAGAGCTGCGCACGGAAACGCAGTTTCCTTCCCACCTATTTTTCTACTTGCACTTTGACTTGCTTTTGAACTGCTAGGTTGGCAGAAGCAGGGACTGAGCAACGGAAGCTCACCACGTCGCGGGGATTCGAACCGCCAACCTTCTGATCAGCAAGTCCTAGGCTCTGTGGTTTAACCCACAATGCCAGTAGCCTTCCTTATATCTTGAAGTAGAGGGTTTTCATGACGAGTTGTGCGAACAAGGACTGCCTTTCGTCTGCTAAAGACCTGTTGTCCATTAACTCCATTAGGTGTCTTCTTCTTTTGGCCTGCCACCCATAACCTTTCTATCAACAGATGACAGATCTAGAGGATTCTATAAAATGCACAAAACCATTTCACAGATCTCAGGAGTCTCTTTTTCTTTTCCTCTCTCTCCTCAGGTGCCGATGGGACGCATCACTTTCTTCCACCTCTCAATTTGGGGCTTCCTGATTGCCTGCTCCTTTCTACAAGGTACATCCCAACTGGGCTCCTCAAACTTGGCCTGGGAGAAGCCAAGCAGATAGCATTCCTTAGGAGAAAAGGCATGGGTCATGAGGCAAATCCTAGTAATATAGATTTGAAACATCTATCACAGGACGAAACGGGGGCATTATATGCTTTTGTGACCAATGTAACATACTGATGTAAGCTTTATTGTCCTAAGCTCATAGGACTTAAGTTGTAAAATTTATCCTTAGTTCATCAACGGTGGAACCAAACTTGTCTTTAACCTATTGTCTATTTGTTTGGAGAGATCCTTAACTGAATTTCAGAGGGGGTGGGAATAGAGAGAAATTCTATGCCCTCTTTATTTTCATTTCTGGACAATATGGGAAAAGTTCTTTTATCTTTTTTTTTAAAATGATATTTATTGAAAGTTTAATATTACAGAGAATAAAAAAGAGAGGAGAAGAAGAAAAAGAAAAAGAAGGAAACGAAAAGAAAAAAAGAAATATATATATATATAAAATCAGAAAAACAAGGAATTAAGCAATACAAGTCAATAAAAAGAAAAAAAGAAAAATACAAAACACACAATACATCAAAACCAACAACGAAAAAGGAAAACAAAAAAAATTAAAAACAAATCCAATATTCCCAAATCTTTATCTTTCGTTAACTTGTTTCATCGACCTCCTCACACCTCCCTTTTTTGTATTCTAATTGTTAATTATCTCAGCTAATCCTTTCCATCTTTCACTATATTCTAACATTAAATTACCTTACTTTATTTTAACCTTATCTTACCATAAAAAGCCCAGCATTTTTCTAACACTCATTAATTTTACAATAATTCTCTAAATGAATTTTTAAGTCCATCAACCTGGTGACCTTCTAACCGAGGCTCTTAAGTCTTTTCCATGTCCCTTCTGCAGGTCTTCTTCATGTTTATACCTGCACTTTACTTTATCTTCTGCTGATCTTATTCTTAATTTCCTTCCTTTCTCACTGAGGGGTAGATCTCGGGGAGACTCCAACTTGACAATGTCTTTATCCCTTCTCGACAGGTCAGCCCACTCTCCACAGTCAGCACTGAAATCCAAAAGATATTTGAAGGCATGTTTCAAAGTCCCTCCAAAGTTAAGGGCCCCCACAACTCCAAGCTCCCCCTGACCCACAACCAGATCCCAAAAGTCAGAACATCCCTGCATAGGGGGATCCATCCAGCTTCCCATCTCCAAACCAAACAGTACTCCAAACCAAACAGTACTCCATCTCTGCCAATCTGACTTTCTCCAGGTTCAGTCGTCAGAAACAACAACTTATTTTCCTGCAAGGCTGCGGCTCTCTCCATTTCTATTACTTGAGGTTCAGCAACAACCTCCTCCTTTGTCTTCTGCACAACTTGCCCTATCAAAGCAAATTCCAGAGATGGTTCCTGAGTAGTTTCTATGTAGGTATTCACCATTTGTCCAAAATTGCTAACTGCAACAGTCATCAAATCCATTTTTTCATGTAGCTGTTCCAGTAAAGCACATGTCATGCAAAGAGCAAGCACTAAAACTTCTTCTAGACGCATTCTTGCTCAAGGTCAATGTCTGGTTCTCATGATCTTTAATCTCTGCAGCTGTAAAATTCCCCAGATCGACTCCAGCAACAGTATCACAAGCTCCCTCTAGAGGAAACAATTTCTGTTTGTATCCGTCTTTTTGAAAGCAGCTCCAGCAACAAAATTACTTTCGTTTTCCAGATATTTTATTCCTTTTTATATGTAGAAGGAAACATTGGAATCAATATGTTTCTCTTTTTTAACTATTTGTCAAGAAACGTTTTATTCACAGTCAATGAACTTCCCCAAAGCGTCTGTCTCTGACACCCCGTTCCCAGGTTCAAGATGGTGGAAATTTATCTTTCTTTACTCTCTCTCCTGCAGGTTTAAACAATCTAAGATTGCCCCCCCACTTCTCCTGCTTCCAAGGGGGGTTTGGTGTTTTTAGCTGATGAAAAATTAGTCCTTTACAAACGACTTTCCAGACTTTAGCTTGCAATGCCTTTGCTTCAATCTATTTACAAAAGCGGAAGGCGGACTTCCTGTTTAGACCTTCCCGCTTCAGTGCCAAATTAGTTCAACTTTTAAAACTCCAATTTTTCAGTTTACTCACGGGTAGTTGTTTAAAGTCCAATTGTCCACAGGAAAAAGTCAGCGCTCTCCAGCAACAGCTGTGCGGCTTCACTCCGTGAAAGTAGCAATCAGTTTGAAGCTCTTGGTGCCCGCCGAATCCCACGTTCCTCCACCTGGGATTTTTAAAGGGTCCCCGCCTTCGCTGTGGCAGCAAGACCCGATTCTCATGGAGCAGGTTCCTCTCGGTCAGAGGAACTCCGCCATTGCCGATGGCGCTAACCCGGAAGATCGGGAAAAGTTCTTTTATCTTCCCCCTCACCCAGCTTACCTCCCGTGGGTGCTACATCAACCTCTCTCCTGCATCTTCTTCCCTGAGTGCCATTTTGCTCAAATCCTTGCTTCTCAATCACAGCAGATATTAGATCCCCCTTCCCACAGGTCCTCAGCATCCTTGAAATTGTGCCGGCCACACAGCCTTTCAGGTCTCACCCCTAGGTCCTGGGTGAGGCCCCTCTCCACTTCCTGCAAATAGTCTGGATTCTGACTCAGCCACCTCCTCCACAACCTTGACATTGTGTTCCCTCTCCTCTGACAGGCACGGAAGCACGTAGCTGCCCCCAGGACTGGATCAACTTTCAGAGGCATTGCTATTCATATAGGCAAACTGCACAGAATTGGTATGATGCGGAGGTAAGGAGAGATTCTTGGAAACCCTGTGTAGCAAATTCCTCCAGACACCATGTTTCCCACCCACCCTTCCTCTCCTCCCTGGCAAGCAACTCACAGCAAATGAAGCATAGTCTTGGAATACAAAGTTATCCCTGCATATGTCACATGGCAGGTTAAAAAAATATGAAAGGAAGATAATGCTGCTGCTATAAAGGTGAAAGATACTCAGAGTCGAGTGTGGATTTCATGCTCCTTATTCGGCTTATAGTAGTGAGGAATGGGAGCTCCCCCGAAATGTCTGCTTTATATACATTATTTCCACAATGGGCCCCACATGATTGGCTAATTCTGGGATTCTGCTGTAGGGCAATCAGGTTGCGGATTCACTTCCACCTGGAGCTGGATTGGGTGGCTCCTGTGGACCAATCAGACTTCTGCTTTCTGGATCCCATTGTTCTAGGACCATTCAGACTGCTGCATTCTGAATCCTATTGTTCTAGGACCAATCAGACTGCTGCATCCTGGCTCCTATTGTTCATATTGACAATTCTAGATAATCCTGGGAACTGTGGTTTGATAAGGATGCTGGGAATTGGAGCTCCATGACATCAGCACTCTTAACAAACTACATTTCCCAGGATTCTCTGCAGGCAGCCATGACTGTCTTAGGTGATACAAGTGTGATTTAACATGCGTCACAAGTGCAGCAAAATCATAAGCCCACTGAATTGATCCTACTGTGTGCCATGGATATTCCTCTGGCATCCATGACTGTCTTAAGTGTGCTTTAACGAGTGCAGCAAAATCAGAAGCGCACTGAACGGATCCTACTGTGTGCCATGGATGCTGCAGAAAGGCAAGCACATCAAATCCATCTTTATTTCTTCAATTCCTGCCTGAATGAGGATAGACGTGTGTGTGGACAGGATTATATGATTCCTCCATAGATATTCCTCTGGACCAAGCCCCAGGGTAGCCCCACATAGAGAACATGGCAGCAATCCAGCCTTGAAGTTGCCAATGCATGAAGTTCTCCATCCAAATGATGTCCACAAAGGTGGCTGCACAGTACACCTAGAAGATATTAGTGCGGGGAAATGTGCAAACTTCAATCATGTTAGGGGAAATTGCTTGCAAAAATGTGTAAATGAAGATGAAGAAGGAAGACTTTTGGCAATTGAAATTCAAGTACAAGTAGAAAAATTTTTGATTGTGGGAATTTATGCACCAAACGAGGGGAAATCTGAATTTTTTAAGAAGTTGCATGAGACCCTATTGGATTATTTGGACTATAACTTAATTTTGATGGGGGACATGAACGGAGTAGTAGCTACAAATATGGACAAAGCACAAAGACAGGTAATTTCCAAAGATGGGAGACTACCAAATACTTTCTTTGAAATGACTGAAAACATGGACTTGATTGACATCTGGAGAACAAAGAACCCTCTCTCGAGAGAGAGAACTTTCTTTTCTGAAGCTATGATGACATGGACTAGAATTGACCAAATATGGGTTACTAGTGGGATTGCGCCAAAGATAAAGAAAGTGGAAATCTGCCCAAAAACCTGCTCCGACCACAATGCCGTAAAGATGGAGATGAAGTTAACAATAGCTGGCTCCTTCAGATGGAGGATGAATGACACCTTATTTAGAGATGAAGAGGTCTACAAAAAGGCCCAAAAAACTTTGAGAGGCTATTTCGAAATAAATTTAAAAACGGATGTGGAAAAAAGAGTAATCTGGGACGCAAGTAAAGCTGTTATGTGAGGATTTTTAATACAACAAAATACAATAAAGAAGAGAAACCAAAATGAGAAAAAGGATAAGATTTTGGAAAAGATAAAAGAAGGAGAAAAGAAATTGAGATCCAAACCAAAGTCCCAAGAGATTTTGAGAGAAATTAAGTTATATCAGACGCAATATATGGAATTGATGAATCAAGAAATAGAATGGAAGATTAAACAAATGAGACAAAGGACATTTGAATCTGCAGATAAATGTGGCAAACTTCTGGCTTGGCAATTGAAGAAAAGACAGAAATTAAATACGGTTACAAACCTAGAGGTTGAAGGAAAGAATATTTATAAGCCAAATGAGATTAGAAATTCGTTCCAGAACTATTTCAAAAAACTATACTCGCAAGGGCTGCAGAAAGAAGGGGACATAGATGAGTTTTTGAAGAAATATGGATTACAAAAAAATTCTCACCAAAGTAAATTAGGTCTGAACCAGAAAATAACTGAACAAGAGATAGAAGGTGCCATTCAAAACATGCAACTAGGCAAATCTCCAGGACCAGATGGGTTGACTTCCAGATATTACAAAGCTTTGAAGGAGTGGCTATTACAACCTCTGAAGGAAGTCTGTAATGAAATTTTAGAGGGGAAAAAGGCACCAGAATCGTGGAAAGAAGCTTATATCACACTCATACCGAAAACAGAGACTGAAAAGACTCAGCTTAAGAACTACCGCCCTATATCATTACTCAATGTGGATTACAAAATTTTTGCAGACATTTTGGCAAAAAGATTGAAAAAAGTATTGATGGAAGAGATTCATAAGGAACAAGCAGGTTTTCTCCCAGGAAGACATTTGTCAGACAATGTGAGGAATATAATAGACATTTTAGAATTATTAGAAGTGAACATAAACACTAAAGCAGTATTGATATTTGTGGATGCGGAGAAAGCTTTTGATAACATCTCTTGGAGTTTTATGAAGAAGAATCTACATGGGATGGGGGTAGGCCAAGAATTTGAGAATGGTATGGGTGCAATATATTCTGAACAAAAGGCAAAGCTAATTGTAAATAATGTGGTTACGGAAGAATTTAAAATAGAAAAAGGGACACGACAGGGGTGCCCGATTTCCCCATTACTTTTTATATCAGTCCTGGAGGTTTTGCTAAATATGATTAGAAGGGACCAGCTGGTTAAAGGGGTACAGGTCGGAGCTAAACAGTACAAATTGAGGGCCTTTGCAGACGACTTGGTACTTACTTTACAAGAGCGAGACACTAGTACGAAAAGGGTTTTAGAATTAATTCAAGAATTTGGTCAAGTTGCAGGATTTAAGTTGAACAAACAAAAAACCAAGGTACTGGAGAAAAATTTAACAGTTATTGAAAGGGAGAGGTTCCAGGGACTTCCGGGTTGGCACCATCGCCGAATGGCGGACTCCCTCCGAGCTCCGGAGGGAGCCTGCTCGGCAGGGGCTGGGTCCTACCGCGCTGGTGACGTGGGGACCCTTAAAAACCATGGGCACGGAGCCTGTGGACATGGGTGACTCGGCTGGCACCGTTAGCGCCCTCCCGACTTGTGAAGGAGCCTTTTTAAAGGCTTCGGATCGGGTGCCGGGGAGTGGCGTGGTGCTGTGAGTCCTCTGCTTTCCCTGCTGAGCGAAGCCGCATGCCATTCGACGGAGAGCGCTGACTTCTTCCATTGAAAATTCAGACTATCAACAACAACCCGTGAGTAATTGGGAAATCGAGTTCAAAAGGAGAAAAAAAGAATTTTTTTTTCGAATTCGGCACGAGCGGGGGTGATCCAAAAAGGAAGTCAGCCCCCCCCATTGTAAACATGCTAAAACAAGGACTGGGTAACCAAGGTCGAAAGAGAAGCATATTCTTGATAAAAATTATTAATTCCACGATGGGAAATTATAAGAACTGTGCTGGAGGAGAAGAGTGAAGGGTGAGAAGGAAAATGTAACCCCCCCCCCCGGGAACCGGGGCGATTTGCAGAGCCTGGTGAAGAGAGACGGAGACTTTGACAGCTGTCAAAGTAGCTGTCAAAGTTGGAGAATATAAAGAGGACTTGGTTATGAGGACTTTGCTGGTTAATTTTGCTACAATTTGCTGCAATTTGGATATAAACTGTTGAAAATAAGGAACAACAACTTGACTTTTGGATTAGAGGAAACAAAGTTACTACAATCCCCCTAGAGGGGTTTCAGGACATTACAAGAACGGTCGTAAGTGGAAAAATACTCCGGGATTCGCACAGGACTTGTTATCTTCTGGGAAAGCTGCAAAACTGAAACAGTATTTTGTCTACAGAGGTGTTTATATTAAAGGAGACAATAGAATTTTCTATTGAAGAAAGGAAGGGACTGGACGCAAGTTTTTATTCCTGAACAACAATAACCTCTGTAGAGGCACCAGATTTCTGAATTAGAACGTTTTAGCAGCTGAACAGGACAAGAAACCTGGGAAATAATAAAAAGAACAAAGGACTGACTATGACATGGAAAGAACAATGGGCGGAGCGGTAAAGATCAAGGGAATTAAAAGTCTTTTTTAGATTGGACGTTTGAAGTTAAAAATCATTAAAATAAATAAACTAAAAGAAAACCGGCAAGGTGGAATTGGGGAGAAACCTGGCCATGGATTTGAGACTTCCAGGCTGACAACATACAGACTGATGGACATTGGGGAATTCAAACCGGGGAAGGGGGGGGGGGAGATTTGGAATCCAAAGGCTGTGTAACTATTTTTTTGAATCTTTTTCTTTCTTTTATCTTCTATATCTTTATATAACTCTTGTATATCATTTTATTTTGATTGGACGTGTTTAAAAAAGGGAATTCGTGGAAGGAAACTGGGGTGGATCTTGGGGAAAAATCTTTTTTTCTTTTTCTGTTAATGATGTGGGATGGTGGTAAGATTGTATAATTCAAATTGGATAGTGGGTTAAACAAATTAAGTTTTAAACTGGGAGCGAGAGCTTGTAGAACTAAATTAATGAAAGGGGAATACAGTTGGGAGGGGGAGTCCCAGAAAGTTGGTAAGGAAAGTAAGGTTTTAAGTGTACTTTATTTTTTTCTTTCTCTTTGTATTTCTATATCTTTTGGAAACTTTAATAAATATGATTATAAAAAGAAAGAAAGGGAGAGGTTCCAGAATGAAACAGGATTAACTGTGGTTAAGAAGGTGAAATACTTGGGGATTAATATGACATCTAAGAATGTGAATTTATTTAAAGACAATTATGAGAAATGTTGGACAGAGGTAAAAAAAGATTTAGAAATATGGTCAAATTTGAAGCTTTCCTTGTTAGGCTGAATTGCTGTTATCAAGATGAATGTTTTGCCTAGAATGTTGTTTTTATTCCAAACATTGCAAATTGTGGATAAGATGGATTGTTTCAAGAGGTGGCAGAAAGATATATCGAAGTTTGTCTGGCAGGGCAAAAAACCCAGAATAAAATTTAAAATTTTAACTGATGCAAAGGAAAGAGGGGGATTCGCCCTGCCGGACTTAAAACTGTACTATGAATCAGCAGCTTTCTGCTGGATGAAAGACTGGCTACTTCTTGAGAATACAGATATCTTGGATTTGGAAGGCTTTAATAATGTATTTGGATGGCATGCATATATATGGTACGACAAGGTTAAAGCTCATAAAGCTTTTAAAAATCATATAGTTAGGAAAGCATTATATAATGTTTGGATTAGATACAAGGATTTGTTGGAAAATAAAACCCCAAGGTGGTTGTCGCCAATGGAGGCAAAAGCCGTGAAAAAGCTCAATATGGAGGCCAAATGGCCAAAATATTGGGAAATTTTGGAACAAGAGGGAGATAAACTGAAATTACAGAGTTATGAGAAATTGAAGGTTAAAATATGAGATTGACTCCATTATTACCAAATAATGGAGGTTTATAAACAGGACAGGAAAATTGGCTTCCAGGCGGAGAAATCAAAACTAGAAACAGAACTCTTAGAACCCAATACTAAGAATTTGTCAAGAATGTACAACTTGTTGCTGAAATGGAATACACAAGATGAAACAGTTAAATCAGCTATGATTAAGTGGGCACAAGACATTGGTCATAACATTATGTTTGCTGACTGGGAACAGTTGTGGACCACCGGTATAAAATTTACGGCATGTAATGCCTTAAGAGAGAATATTATGAAAATGATTTACAGGTGGTACATGACCCCAGTCAAGCTAGCAAAAATCTACCATTTGCCTGACAATAAGTGTTGGAAATGTAAAGAAACTGAAGGTACTTTTTTTCACCTTTGGTGGACGTGCCCGAAGATTAAGGCCTTCTGGGAAATGATATATAATGAAATGAAAAAGGTTCTTAAATGTACTTTTCCTAAGAAACCAGAAGCCTTTCTCTTGGGCATTGTCGGCCAATTGGTGTCAAAGAAAGACAGGACTTTTTTATGTATGCTACTACAGCAGCAAGAATTCTCATCGCAAAGTACTGGAAGACACAGGATCTACCCACTCTGGAAGAATGGCAGATGAAGGTGATAGACTATATGGGACTGGCTGAAATGACTGGCAGAATCCGAGACCAGGGGAAAGAGACGGCGGAAGAAGATTGGAAGAAATTTAAAATTTACCTTAAGAAATACTGTAAAATTAATGAGTGCTAAAATGTTGAGGTTATAGAAAAAAGGGGACTACAGCTGTAAAAGATTAAGTAAAAGAAAAGAACAAGGGAAAATTAGATAAAACCAAGGGGGAGGATTTGCTGAAACAAATTTGGGAATTGGGATGCAGAAAGGGGAGGTATGGGGAAGTCGGCGAAGTAAGGTTTAAGAAAAAAGGATTTGAAATTAAATATGTTTGTTTATGTGTTTGTATGTTTGTATTGTGTATTGTTTGTGTTTATATAAATTGTGAAAAACCAATTTTTTTTTTTAAAAGAAATCTGGTGGGGCTAAACATTGGAAAAATGAGAAATTGGGGTGCCATCTTTGAGAGAAGCAGAACCAATCACTGTATTGATCACACTGCTTTGTATCTCCCTGGCACCTGGTACTGCAGATCCATCCATGGTTGTGAGGTCATGGTGATCTACAAAAAATCTTATAGCTGTGCTGTGGTCCTTGCACAATCCTGCATGGGAAATCTTACAGGAGCCGCTCGATGCAACCAGGCAGCTTTCCCTCACCTCCAGGGCAAAACCCCTTATTCTTTTTCTCTCCCAGGCGGACTGCCAAACGTTTGGGAGAAAAGGCCACCTCGCTTCCATCCTTAGCGAGGAAGAGCACAGACGTGTAGCTTCTGCGATAACAGGGGCATATGAGATCAAAGGCCCCATCTGGATTGGACTGTTCAAAACGAAACAGGCCAGGAAGGTAAGTAAAGGGGGCAAACTCTCTTTTTCATTTGCCTCTCAGTAGGAACAGCAGCCAGTAAGGGCACAGAGGAGCAGTCCAGAAGACGAGAGCTCCCTGCAGGGAAGGGAAGGACAGATATTCCCATCTCTGTAAGGGAGGATCTGGGGCTCTGGTGAAGCTCTTAATTCAAAGAGTAGCCATCTGCCTACATCCCCAGGATGCAACACAGGTCCCATTTAGAACTCTCGCTAAGTTACCATATTTTTCGCCCTATAGGACACACTTTTCCCCCTCCAAAAATGAAGCGGAAATGTGTGTGCGTCCTATTGGGCGAATGCAGGCTTTCGCTGAAGCCTGGAGAGCGAGAGGGGTCAGTGCGCATCGACCCCTCTCGCTCTCCAGGCTTCAGGAGAGCCCCAGCGCCAGCCCCACAAGTCGGGGGACAGAGGGAGGCGGAATGCCGCCATCCCGCTGTCTCCCGAAGTCATTTGGAGGCTGACAGCGGGGAGACCCCGCCGCCAGCCCTGCAAGCTCCGGGGACAGCTGGGAGGTGCAGCGGGTCTTCCCGCTGTCCCCGGACCTGATCTGAAGGCGGGCAGCGGGGAGAAGAGCACTTATCCCCGCTGCCGGCCCCACAAGCACCTGGGGGGGGGAAATAAATTTTTTTTTCTTTATTTCCCCCCCCCAAAAAAAAACTTGGTGCGTCCTATGGGCCGGTGCGTCCTATGGGGCGAAAAATACGGTACTTTAATAAGGTTTTAAATCAGCAAAGTTGATATGCCCCTTAGCCTTGGAGCAATACAGTGGTACCTCGGATTAAGCACTTAATTCGTTCGAGAGATCCATTCTTAACCTGAAGCACCACTTTAGCTAATGGTGCCTCCTACTGCTGCTGCGCCGCCGGAGCATGATTTCTGTTCTCAACCTGAAGCAAAGTTCTTAACCCGAGGTACTATTTCTGGGTTAGTGGAGTCTGTAACCTGAAGCGTATGTAACCGGAGGTACCACTGTATTTGACTTTCCAGTTGGAAAGGAGGACATACCGTCTGTTCTACCTTTAACACTTCAACAGAGTAGAGGGATGTAGCAAGTGCATTTCTTATGCTGGGTGATGGAGAACAGCTGATCCTGGCTAGATCTCCCCCAAGCAGTACAAGTCTGAGATGTCCAGCCGCCTCATCTTCCTTGGGATTTGATCCCACCAGCTGAAAATCAATTCATTGACAGCCTTGCTGCAAAATCACACTGGGGAGAAGAGCTGAAGGGTGGGGGCAGGGGCATAGGAAGGGTGATGGGGAACAGCTGATCCTTCCTAGATCTCCCCCATCCACTGCAAGTCTGAGAGGTCCAACCGCCTCATTTTCCTTGGGATTTGTTCCCATCCCTGCAGCTGAAAACCAGACACGGTCTTTTCATGAACCGCGTACTGCAGAAGGGAGACTGACCTCACATTGGGACATCCCTTCCTCAGTCAAGACCCCAACTCTTTTTCCTGTGGTGCTGTGGGTTAAACCACAGAGCCTAGGGCTTGCCAATCAAAAGGTCAGCGGTTCGAATCCCCGCGACATGGTGAGCTCCCATTGCTCGGTCCCTGCTCCTGCCAACCTAGCAGTTCAAAAGCATGTCAAAGTTGAAGTAGATAAATAGGTACCGCTCTGGCGGGAAGGTAAATGGCGTTTCCGTGCGCTGCTCTGGTTTGCCAGAAGCAGCTTAGTCAAGCTGTACGCCGGCTCCCTCGGCCAGTAAAGTGAGATGAGTGCCACAACCCCAGATTCAGCCATGACGGAACCTAATGGTCAAGGGTCCCTTTACCTTTACAGAATGCACAGTGGAGATGGACCGATAATGCCGTGGTCGGCTACGTGCATTGGGGACCTGGACAACCCTCCAACAGCAAAAATGACGAACACTGTGTCGAGATGCTTGGTGCAGGTGAGGAGGGGGGTTTCACAAGTTGTAAAGATTGTGCTTAATGGGTTTAATTTGTTGGAAGCCACCCAGAATGGCTGGGGCAACCCAGTCAGATGAGTGGCATAGAAATATATTACAGTGGTACCTCGGTTTATGAACTTAATCCGTTCCAGAAGTCCATTCTTCAACCAAACCCGTTCTTAAACCAAGGCGTGTTTTCCCTAATGAGGTCTCCCACCACCGGTGCCCTTCCACCATTCAGATTCCGTTCTCAGACCAAGGTAAAGTTCTCAAACCAAGACACTATTTCCTGTTTTGTGGAGTTTGTAAATGGAATCGTTCTTAATGTTAGGATATTTCCGTTCCACCTTAAAAGGGAGCAGGCTTTGTAAGTAACAGAGTCTGCGCATGTCCTGTTCACAGGATGTTTATGTTTGCTATTCCTTTCGTTTTCAGTCGGTTGGAGTCACTGACTCAGAACGGTCATGTTTTTCTTTGTTCTGTTCAACGCTAAATAAACTGTAAATATGCTCTTCTGCGGTGCAAGCTTTCTGGCTGTGTTTTCTGCTGAAAGAGGGTGCACCAGCCTAAGAATGCAGCCAATCTATTTCTTAGGCTTTGTGCCCCTAATTGCTGGATCTGCGTGACTACGGGAGGCCGATGGATCGTCCGGCGGCCGGCTTGGGGGCCATGATGGACGTTATCTCCCTGGCAGTATCCCAACAACAAGGTTATGGGCCCAGATTCACAGCACCTACAGGAGAGTAAATGCTGCAACAGACTGCGTTTGAGGTACGTGGGAAAAGCGAAAGAAAAGAGGGAGGCTTTTGGCTTTTCTGTTTACCTCGGAAGGAGTCTTTGAACTCTGGAAGGCTTAATTGGCCTGGGAGCCGAGCCAGAGCGTTCGTGATTAATGGGCTGCCAAGATAAGGAGTCTCTGAAGTTAAAAAGACTCACGGCTAAAGCAAAAAGCTGGAAATGGAGTTTTTCCAAGCTTATGGAGATGCTGACTGTCCACTAAAGTTACATGGGCAGAATTATGAAACCTGGGCAAAATGGTGTGAAAGTTTGCTGCGTCAGTTTGGGGTGTGGCATACCGTATCAGAGCCCCCTCCGGTTCCTCTGACGGAGAAATGGAAAGGCCAAAATTCGAAGGCCATAGACGTAATAGTCTTATCCGTCTCTCTTGAGGAAATTAAGACGCTGGCTGGCAACACCACTGCACATGGGATGTGGAATGCTTTGAAAGCTGCTCATCTGCCAGTAATCCCAGCCCAGAGTTTGACTGCATTGGAGGTCCTGGCTGTTTCCCAGAATGCGAGTGAATGCAGGGATGCTGAGGGCACCGGTTGCAAGCTGCAGGGGGAGCTGACCGTCGCGTCATCCCAGGCAGCATTCCAGCCTCCAGGGGGAGCCAAGGAGTCGGCAGCTGAGAGCTCTGTTTCTCATGGGAACCAAGGTCATCGCCTTTGCAGAGGCCGGAAAGGCAAAGGTAAACAGAGGCAGACGCCTGCAGATGGCCCAAAGCAGAGGGAGGGTGAAGAGCCCACGCCAGGGAAAAACAAAGCATTGTTTGCTGGCACAGCTTCACCAAAGGCTAAAGGCACGTCTGCTGACCAGAAGCAGGGGGGCAAGCTGCAAAAGCCCACGCCAGTGGAAAACAAGGTTATGTTTGCTGGCACAGCTTCACCAAAGGCTAAAGGCACGTCTGGTGGCCAGGAGCAGCAGGGGGGCAAGCTGCAAAAGCCCACGCCAGTGGAAAACAAGGGTTTGCTTGCTGAAAAGACTGCTCCAACAGCCAAAGGCAGATTTGTTGTTGATTCAGGTGCCACCCGCCACATCACGAAGGACCGCCATCTCTTTATCTCCTTCAAGCCTCAAGAAGGTGAGATCCACCTGGCTGATGGAAGGATGTTGCAAATTGCAGGAGAAGGGACTGTGAAACTTGCAAGTCTGCACACTACCATCAGTAATGTACTTTATGTTCCGGGAGCTGCTAGCAATTTGCTAAGTGTCCCACAGCTTACTGGGCGTGGTTTTCAGATTTCCTTCAAGAGGAGCGTCTGTGTCATCAGTAAAGGCAAAGAGGACTATTTGCATGCAAAGTTTATGGATGGTTTGTTCCATATAACTTATGATGACACTGCTGTTGTATCTAATGCTGATTCTTGTTGTGTTGCACAAACTAACAAAGTTCTTCATGCAGGTTGCATTCACGATGCGCATTGAAGGTTTTGTCACCTCTCTTGGAAGGCACTGGCCAAGATGCCAGAGGTGGTTGAAGGTTTGAACATCAAACCCTGTATATTTCACATGAAGTGTGTATCTTGTGCAGAGAACAAGGTGAAGGTTGCTCCAAAAGGCAAGCAGTCTAGCAGGCAGGCTTCCAAACCCTACCAGGTAGTGCATGTGGACCTGGTTGGGCCACTTGCGCCCTCTTTAGGAGGAGCAAGGTACTTCATGGTTCTAATTGATTCTTTTTCCAGGTACATTCATGTGTTTTTGCTCGAACAGAAATCACAAGCGTTTCCGAAGTTTAAGGCATTCTGTGCTTGGTTGGAGAATGTGCATGGTAAACGTATTGCCTGTTTGTTTACTGATCAGGGCGGGGAGTTTACTTCTCAGCAGTTTGAAGCTTTCCTGACTGAGAAGGGAATCCAGCATGACATGTCAACGCCCAGATCGCCATGGATGAATGGGCTTGCGGAGCGAGCAAATCAAACATTGCTGCAAGGAATGAAAACCTTGTTGCATGATGCCAATCTCCCTGATAAGTTTTGGGGGGAAGCTCTGGGGAATTTTGTTTACAGTTTTAATCGCAGATTGTCATCACCCATTGGCTGTACCCCCTATGAGAAGATGTTTGGCAAAAAACCCAACACCAAACACATGAGAATCTTTGGTTCTGACATGTGGGTACACTCCCCACAAACCAACAAGCTTGGGAAGCGTGGGGCACATGGTTTGTTCATGGGGTATGAAAAAGGTGTGTACAGGGTATGGATGACTAACTCTAAGTCCATTAAGTTCACAAGGAGTGTTGAGTACAATCCTAAGTGGGGGGAAAATGTGGGAATTTTCCAGAGTTACCCAGAGGAGGATGAAGGTGATGTCAAGCAAGCAGCTAAAACTGAGGAAGCTGCTGAGGATGATGATGAGGAGGATGAGGATGAGGATGATGATCAGAGTTCGGATTCCAGTTCAGTGGGCGGCGCTGCTGCTGGTGTCAGTGACAGTGATGACACAGCAGAATACAAGAGCGCAAAGGCCTCAGTCAGACCATCTGATGCATCTGACAATGAACTGGAAGAACCACTGTTCACCATTGGTCATTTTTCTCCTAAGAAAGAGGAGATGAGTCAGGAAGACTTACGTCTGGTACGCAGATCTGAAAGGGCGACCAAGGGCAGACCTCCAAAGAGGTATGCTGATGAGTTTGCTAAGACAGCAACTGCTGTTCTTAGTAGCTCAGAGAAGGTGTGGGAACCTTCAAGCTTCAAAGAGGTTCAGGAGTTAACCTCTAAAGATGCTGAGCCTTGGCTTAATGCCATGAAGGCTGAAGTTGATTCCTTGAACAGGAACCAAACTTGGGAACTGGTACCGGTAGTCCCAGGAATGAGACTGGTTGGCAGCAAATGGGTCTTCAAGGCCAAGACAGACCAGAATGGCAAGGTAGTCAGACACAAAGCCAGATTGGTTGCCAGAGGTTTTTCACAGGTAGCAGGACAGGATTACCACGAGACCTACTCACCCACAGTCAAATATGAGAGCATTCGGCTGATGCTCAAGATTGCTGCGGAGGAGAAACTGCATGTTTCCCATCATGACATTAATACAGCTTTTTTGTACGGGATTTTGAACGAGGAGCTGTTCATGCTTCCACCTGATGGGATGGAGATACAGAAGGGAATGGTCTGTAAACTGCGGAAATCCTTATATGGTCTCAAGCAGAGTGCCAGGTGTTGGAACACAAAACTCACTGAGACATTGCTTTCTCTAGGTTTTCACCAGGGCAAAGCTGATCCATGTGTGTTTGTCAAGGAGGAGGGGCAAAACAAACTGTATTGTTTATGTTTTGTTGATGATCTTCTGATGTTTTGGAAGAATCAGGCTTTTTATCAAAGCACCCTAGCTCAGCTGAAGGAGCACTTTGACATGAAGGATCTTGGTGAGGTATCCAACTATCTTTCTCTGCAGGTGGAGAAGTACCAAGCAGGTAATTTTCTGGTACACCAAACACAGAAAATTGCTGATGTATTAACCAGGTTGAATTTGGTTAATGCAAACCCAGCAGACACACTGATGGTGACAGGTTACCAGGTAGACAGTACTGCTGAAGCGTTTTCTGACACAACGCTATACAGATGCATTCTAGGCAAGATGAATTTCATTGCCAGATGTTCAAGACCTGACATAGCTGTAAGCTGTAATCTGCTTAGCAGACATGCCAACAATCCTACGGTTCAGGATTGGAAAGCTCTGAAGCGCATAGCCCGCTATTTGAAAGGGACTATGCACTACAGGCTGAGGTTCACCAGTCAGAAGACTGGAGGTCTTGAAATCTTTGCTGATGCAAGTTTTGGAAGTGACACCACGGATGGTACAAGCACTTCTGGAGTATGCTACTTGTACAACCACTGCCTGTTTGACTGGTTGTGCAAGAAGCAGACAACAGTGAGCCCAAGTTCCTGTGAAGCAGAACTCAATGCTCTGTCATTTTTACTCATGGATTGTGAATGGTTGATGCAACTGTTTAAGGACATCGGGGTTTCTGTGAAATGTCCTATACAAGTCTATCAAGACAATAGATCTTGTTTGGCTTTGCTGAACTCGGAGAGTTGCAAGCAAAGAACCAAGTACTTGCAGATTAAGCTACATCGTGCAAGAGAGTGTATTCAGAAAGGACTGATTCAGGTGTCCTACATGCCAGGAAATGAAATTCCTGCTGATCTGTTGTCGAAGGTTGTTAACAGAGAACAACTTAAGGTTTATATACAAAGGTTGCAATTGGGTGAACCACAGGTACAACAGGTTACACGGAAAGGGGGAGGATGTTAGGATATTTCCGTTCCACCTTAAAAGGGAGCAGGCTTTGTAAGTAACAGAGTCTGCGCATGTCCTGTTCACAGGATGTTTATGTTTGCTATTCCTTTCGATTTCAGTCGGTTGGAGTCACTGACTCAGAACGGTCATGTTTTTCTTTGTTCTGTTCAACGCTAAATAAACTGTAAATATGCTCTTCTGCGGTGCAAGCTTTCTGGCTGTGTTTTCTGCTGAAAGAGGGTGCACCAGCCTAAGAATGCAGCCAATCTATTTCTAAGGCTTTGTGCCCCTAATTGCTGGATCTGCGTGACTACGGGAGGCCGATGGATCGTCCGGCGGCCGGCTTGGGGGCCATGATGGACGTTATCTCCCTGGCAGTATCCCAACACTTAAACCGGACTGTTCTTAAACCAAGGTACCACTGTATTATTATTATTACTATTATTACTATTATCAGATGGAGCCCTTTGGTCAGAGGTGGGGAATTGGCTCAGACTTGTGGATGAGATGCTCACTTCACCTCACCCCTCCATGGTCCAACATTTGACAGGGTTGTACATCAGGGCTAGTAGAGGTGGACATGGGTTGGCCAATATCGCCTTGTGGGCCAAATGGCGGGTCAAATCTGGCTTGCAGTCCAAGGCTTCTCCACATCTGCCACAGGTGGTCTTCATCCGATTCCTTCTGTCTCCTGGAACCCTCAGTGCAGGACAGCAGTATATTGTCCTCTGTGGGGTGGGGAATCTTCACCCTTTCTCCTGTCACTGGGTGAAATGTATTCAAGCCCACACCCAACCCCCCGGCTGCCTTTCACCAAAACAGCCAGCTTGGGCTGGCAGGGGCAGCGGTGTGCAGGGCAGCCCAAGCCCAAGCTGCTGGTGACCCAAGCAGAGGAAGAACCCCAGCTCCTACCTGATCTTTGCTGCAACAGCCTCACTCTGCTTTGGCGCTTCCACTTCTGGGGCACAGGGCCCTCCCAAGCATGTGTGTGGCCCCCCAAAAAACTCTAACCCGCTCCCCAAGAAACAAAAAAACCCACACCATTTCCTTAAAATGGAAATATCTGCCCGGATGGGCATGTGTCCCCCCCCAAAAAAGAGGACATGTCCTGGGTTTCCCAGATGTATGGCAACCAGTGTCTCCCAGATGTTTTCTCTCTCCTCTAGAACAACTCACAGGCATGTCCAAAGTCTGTTTTAGGGGCCTAATTCAGCCCGCTGGTCAGTTTAATCTGGCCGCTTTGGCGGGTTGTTTCCTGGTGTAAAATCTCAAAAAAACCTCAACAACTTCCATCCTAAAAAATGCTCAAGAATTTCAATCCGCTTCTGGGTTAGCGCCTCCGGAAATGGCGGATTTCCTCTGACCGGGAGGAATCCACTTCGTGGAAATTAGGGTCTGGACCGCCATGGCGAGGCAGAGACCCATCAAAAACCACTGGCGGGAGAAGCCTGTGGACGTGGGATTCGGCAGGCACCTTTTGCACCTCCCCTACTCGCGGGGAAACCCGGTTTCGGGGATCCGGAGCGAGGTGGGGTGAGCGGCACAGTGCTTCGAATCGACTGCTGTTTTCATGGAATGAAGCTGCATTGCTGTTGCCGGAGAGCGCTGACTTTTTCCTGTGGACAATTGGACTTTAAACAACTACCCGTGAGTAGAACGGAAAATTGGACTATGAAACATCTTAATTTGGCACCGAAGAGGAAAGGTTCTAAACAGGAAGTCTGCCTTCCACTTTGGTAAATAGATTGAAGCAAAGACATTGCAAGCTAAAGTCTGGAAAGTCGTTTGTAAAGGACTAAATCTCCATCAGCTAAAACTACCAACCTCCCCTTGGAAGCAGGAGAAGAGGGGGGAAATCTTAGATTGTTTAAGCCTGCAGGAGAGAGAGTAAAGAAAGATAAATTTCCACCGTCTTGAACATGGGAACGGGGTGTCAGAGACAGACGCTTTGGGGAAGTTCATTGACTGTGAATAAAACGTTTCTTGACAAATAGTTAAAAAAGAGAAACATATTGATTCCAATGTTTCCTTCTGCATATAAAAAGGAATAAAATATCTGGAAAACGAAAGTAATTTTGTTGCTGGATCTGCTTTCAAAAAGACGGATACAAACAGAAATTGTTTCCTCTAGAGGGAGCTTGTGAAACTGTTGCTGGGGGCGATCTGGGGAATTCTATAGCTATAGAGATTAAAGATCATGAGAACCAGACATTGACCTTGAGCAAGAATGTGCCCAGAAGATGCCTTAGTGCTTGCTTTTTGCAAGACAAGCGCTTTACTGGAACAGCCACATGAGAAGATGGATTTGATGACTGTTGCAGTTAGCAATTTTGGACAAACAATGAATACCTATATACAAACCACTCAGGAACCAACCCAGGAATCTATTTTGACAGCGCAAGTTGTGCAGAAGACAAAGGAGGAGGTTGTTGCTGAACCTCAAGTAATAGAAATGGAGAGAGCCGTGTCCTTGCAGGAACATAAGCTGTTGTTTTTGACGACTGAACCTGGAGAAAGTCAGATTGGGAGAGATGGAGTACTGTTTGGTTTGGAGATGGGAAGTTGGATAGATCCCCCTATGCAGGCATGTTTTGATTTCTGGGATCTGGTTTTGGGCCAGGGGGAGTTTGGAGTTGTGGGGGCCCTTAACCTTGGAGGGACTTTGAAACATGACTTTAAATATCTATTGGATTTCAGTGCTGACTATGGAGAATGGGCTGACATGTCGAGAAGGGATAAAGATATTGTCAGGTTGGAGTCTCCCCGAGATCTACCCCTCAGTGAGAAAAGAAGGAAATTAAGAATACGATCAGCAGAAGACAAAGTAAAGTGCAAGTATAAACATGAAGAAGACCTGCAGAAGGGACATGGAAAAGACTTAAGAGCCTCGGATAGAAGATCACCAGGTTGATGGACTAGATGGAATGGATAGTAAGGACTGACAAAACCCGAGTCCAGGCAGAAGAGACGATGGATGAAGATTGGAAGAAAGTTTAAAAATTCATTTAGAGAATTATTGTAAAATTAATGAGTGTTAGAAAAAATGTTGGAATGAAACTATTTGGCTTTGGTAGAAATGCTATAAGGAATTATGTATAAATAAGTTTTAAGTTTTAAGCTTTAGGGCTTTTTATGGTAAGATAAGGTTAAAATAAATTAAGGTAATTTAATGACATAACATAGTGAAAGATGGAAAGGATTTGCTGAGATAATTAATAACTAGAATACAAAAAAGGGAGGTGTGAGGAGGTCGATGAAACAAGTTAACGAAAGATAAAGGTTTGGGAATATTGGATTTGTTTTTAATTTTTTTGTTTGCTTTTGTTTTTGGTTTTGATGTATTGTGTGTTTTGTTTTAACTTTTTTTCTTTTTATTGACTTGTATTGTTTAATTCCCTTTTTTTACTCTCTTTTTTCCTTTTCCTTTTTTTCTTTGTAATTTTAAATTCTCAATAAATATCTTTTTTAAAAAAGAATTTCAACGCTAAGAAAACTCAACAACATCAATCTTAAAAAAAAACTTTGGGGTAAAATCCTTTAAAAAAAGGTCAATCTTTGGTTGGCCCTTCGGTCGGGCCTCACGGCCCTTCACTTCATCAAATCTGGCCCTCTTTCAAAAAAGTTTGGACACCACTGGAAGGGACACCATGAGGTTTGTATGAAACAAAGATTAAAGTTTCCTTAAAGATAAGTGAAAGGTTCTTGGCTACTAGCATAGAAGCAGCGACCCTATGGAGGAAAAGTTCAGTACATATGAACATAAGAAGATGTAGTTGGGTCATGCCAATGGCCTATCTAGTCAAATCCTCAAGGACAGGGGAGTCCGACAGGGATGTCTCCTAGCACCCTTTCCGCCCAATTTTGATATAAATGATACTGTTCAAGAACTAAGAGGTCTAGAATATTTTCCTGTTTCTGTTGAGGATGTCAAACTCGCATTTCTTTTGTATGCCGACGGTACTGTTTTGATTTCTGCTACCTAAATTGGGATGTGGAGACTTTTGGGGAAGTTGAATGTCTTTTGCACAAAAGAACAGTTGACAGTCAATCATTCTAAACCTAAAGTGCTGATTTTGGGGAAGAGGAGAAAACCTCACAGATACCTCTAGATATGAACGCTTTTGGTAGGGCATGCGTCGGATTACCAGCTGTGGTAACCCGGAAGTAGTTGCTCCCGGATGCAAACTTTGCCCCAGGGTGCGAGTGGAAATCGCACACCGGAGGCCTGTATGCAGTGAGAGGTGCCCTTTCGCTAATGGCGCCTCATGTTAAGAACAGTTTCAGAATAAGAATGGACCTCCAGAACGAATTAAGTTCCTAACCGGAGGTACCACTGTAAACCTATTGAACAACAATGCTATTATAAGTACCTGAGCTTGGGTTTTAATTCAAAACTGTCCTGGAAGTCACACCTACTTGCAGTTAAACTGAAATCCTCATACTCTATCAACTATTTATTACGGTTTTCCAGAGTTCAGGACGGGGGGAGCTTAGTAGCCCCCACAGTTGAGGTATTTCAAAAGAAGATAGTGCCACAATTATTGTACGGTGCAGAGATCTGCGGATATAAGAATCTCCTCCCGTCAGAACTCCTTCCTGAAATCACTGCTGTTTGTCTGTAAAGCTACACCCGCCCCCTTTTTAAGAGCTGAAACAGGGCTAATAATCATAATCTTAATTTATTATTTATTATTTATACCCTGCTCATCTCCTGGGTTTCCCCAGCCACTCTGGGCAGCTTCCAACAAAAGATTAAAAATACATTAAAACAGTCTCCCTCAACCTCAGCCCTCCAGTTGTTTTTGGCCTACAACTCCCATGATCCCTAGCTAGCAGGACCAGTACTGAGGGATGTTGTGAATTGTAGTCCAAAACACCTGGAGGGCCGAGGTTGAGGAAGCCTGCATTAAAACATCAGTCATTAAAAACTTCCCTAAACAGGGCTGCCTTCAGATTTTTTCTAAATGTCAGATAGTTGTTTATTTCCTTGACATCTGATGGGAGGGCATTCCACAGGGCGGGTGCCACCACTGAGAAGGCCCTTATCCTTACAAACCAGTGTGCATGTAGCTCTAGCCCTATACTGGATTAAACTGGCTAGAATGAGTAATACTAGGCTCCCTTTAAAAAAATGCTTCCCAGAGCAATCGCAATTGCAAACCCACAAATAGGACTCTGAGTCCTCTCTCTTCCTCTGGCTTCCAGCAGCTGTTATTCAGAAACACTGCTTCCTCCAACTGATGTTTCTTCTTCCTTGTCTTTCTAGACTTGATGGACTGGAATGATAATCAATGTGATAATGAGAATTACTACATCTGCAAACTCCCGCTGTAGGAATGGGCTTAGGCAATTTCAGCGCTTTGGAGAACCAGACCAAGTTGCAGGTCCTTGTCTTCCACAGTTGCCCAAGTCCACCTGCCTGCCCAGCCGTCGCAGCCTTCGAGATCGCTCGTGAGCCAGACTTGCTCTTCTCTGTGTCGACACATCAATAAAGAGATTCTCCTACACATCGGCCTCTGTCTCCTTCAAAATGTCCGTGGGGATACCAGAGGACACGTAACATTTTTGGGGTGAAGAGAAATTACATCACCACAAACAAAACACATACATAATGGCCCGAATATAAGCTGCACCTTGGAGGGGGTGGGGAGAGAGAAAAATACCTGAATATTATCCGCTCCTTTCCTTGCTGTTCCTGGCTGCATACTGGGCGCGTGGGGGGGACCCGGGCTGCGTTGCTGGTGGCCTTTACCCTTCCTCGCTCTCTCCCTTTCCCGACGGGGGCCTACGCGCAGGATGGGTGCCGTTTTGCCACGCTCCTGGCTTCATACAGTAAGGTCGCGAATATAAGCCGCACTTTAACTTTTCATGTTTGGATTGGGGGGGGGGAGTGAGGCTTATATTATGATACAATACAGCTCTCTATATTGGACAAACAGGCCAAACCTTACACCAAAGAATAAACGGACATAAATCAGACATCAAGAATCACAAAACAGAGAAACCAGTAGGAGAACACTTCAATCTCCCAGGACATTCTATACAAGATCTCAAAGTAGCTGTTTTACTACAAAGGAATTTCAGGAATAGACTGGAAAGAGAAGCTGCTGAATTGCAACTCATTACCAATCTTAAAACCATGGAGAGACCTGGTTTGAACAAAGACATTGGATTCTTATCTCATTATACATGACTAAGCCATTTCTCACCTTCTCACCCCCTGCCTTTTCCTGTAAGACCTATTGCAGACCCCTCTTCCACCGAGCCGATTCCCTCCGGAGCTCGGAGGGAATCCGCCATTTGCTGATCACGCTAACCTGGAAGTCCAAGGTGAATTCCTCACGTGTATTTGGTTGTGAGACTTGGGTCCTTGTGCCAAAGGCCAAGCACAGAAAAGGTGGACCTAGGTCCCGAAGGATGATCTTCTGTGGGTATAAGGCAGGAACCAAGTGGGGGGGAGGTTTGCCTATCCAGAAGGCAATCAGTCCAGGGTTCTAGTCAGCAGGTGTGCTGAGTTCTGTGAGCAGAGTGGGTGGAAATGCATACATGGGAATCCTGATGTTCTTTCAGAGAGGCTGCTTGCCTCTGATGATGAGGGAGAGTTAGAAACTGATAGTGCTGCTAAGGTTCAGAGTCCAGACCGAGAGCAGGAACAGCCAAGGGCATCTCCTAAAGTTGTCAAGTTAGAGGAAAAGAGTGCGCCTTCCTCACCCACAAGTCCAGTTGAGAAGTTAGGAGGCACAGAAAGTCAGAGGGGGAGTTATCTGAAGCCAAGGACACTCTAGCTGGCCCTAGTGGGTTAGAGGGGGTACCTGAAGTTGTGCTGAGGCGTTCAACTCGCGCCACTAAGGGTAAACCCCCCTACAGGTTTGAGTTCACTAGAGTGTAGGTTGGTGTAGCTCACTGTGAACCTGAGAGTTATGAGGAAGTTCAGAAATTGCCTGAAACAGAACCCAGGAAATGGCAAGAGGCAATGCAGAAGGAGATGAACTGAATGGAGTCTCTAGGTGCGTTCTCCATCACGACACTGCTAGCAGGTAAGCAGTCCGTGAGCAGCTGTTGGGTTTACCATCTTAAACCCACAGGAACTGGAGAATCACAGTACAAGGCTAGGCTGGTAGCCAGAGGCTGCATTAAACCGAGGTGTATGCTCCTACTTCCTGGAGTGAAACTCTGCGCATGCTGTTAGCCATTGCTGCACAGAGAGGTCATCAAGTGCATCACTTTGATGTGGATGTAGCCTACTTGAACTCAGACTTCCAAGAGTATCTGTACATGCTTCCTCCTCCAGGGTTTGAGGGCAATAGGCCAGATGCAATGTGGAAACTTCACAAGTCCATTTACGGACTGAAACAGGTGGCCAGGAACTGCAACTTGTGTCTGAATGAAGTCTTAGAGAGTTTAGGTCTCAAGAGGAGTCTTGCTGACAACTGCCTGTACCTGAAAGGGTCAGGAGAGTCACAAGAACTGGTCTTGATCTTTGCGGATGATATAGCTCATGTGGCAAGGACAGAGAAGCAGGTTCAAGGCTTTGCCACAAGGCTTGGAAAAGGGTTGCAACTCAGGAACCTAGGTTCAGTGAAAGTTTACCTAGGAGTCCAGATAGAGACGTATGAAAACGGAAGCTTCATGCTCAGTCAAAAAGGCAAGATTGAGCAGTGGCTTGAGAAGTTCAGAATGTCTGAATGTGCAGGGGTCAGAACACCCATGGAGACAAGCTAGGTGGAAAACAGTCAGCAAGTACAATGCGCTGAGTTCAAAAATGCTGAGATCTTTCAGTCAGCTCTGGGTAGTCTGTTGTATCTATCCCAGTGGAGCAGACCTGACATAGCTTTTGCTACGAATCTGCTCAGCATGGAAGCTAAAAACCCAAGTGTGCAGGCCTGCAATGGTATCAAAGGGTACCAAGGATTTCTGTCTCAAACTGTCAGCTAAGGGAGACGCCAAGCTGATGTGCTGCACAGATAGCGATTGGGCAAATCTGGATGACAGGAAGTCTGTGACTGGGATGGTAATAAAGTTTGGGGACTCTTTAGTTGGGTGGAAGTCCCGGAACCAAAGTCTCATTGTGCTTTCCTTTACTGAAGCTGTATTCAGTGCGGTGTCTGAGCTTTGCCGGGAAGTGGAATTCTATGTCTGTTTGGTTCAAGAACTCTGCGGGGATTGTTGTTTGCCAGTCACTGTGTGAGAGGACAATCAACCCTGCTTGAAGTTGGCAGAGTCTGGGCAGTTTAAGGCCAGAACCATACACCTAGACATCCCTTTGATCTAGTTAGGCTTGGTGCAGCTGCAGTACTGTCCAAGCCAGAAGAATCTGGCAGTTGAGTTTACTAAACCTTTGAATTTCCAGAGGCACAGTGAATTCATAGTCTCACTCTATTCTGTCTTGGTCGGATAACACCTGGAATACTGTGTACAGTTCTGGGCACCATGTGCTGCCAAATACAGCAGTTCTTTCCAAGGATATCAGGACAAAAGGAATGAGGAGGTAGAAGGGGAACCAAAACCATTTTATTAACAAATAAACAGCAGGCATACAAAGCATAAGATAAAATATACGGGACAGGGGCTACCCAATCTCCCCTTCAGCTGCCCGGAGCCCCAGGTAGAGCAGCAGGAGAAAGACCCCGACCGTCGGCCTCCCAGCATCAGGTCCTTTGATCTGGGCAGAAGCTCACCGGGCCCCTCCCACCTATGGCTTTTATAGCCTGTCTTGATGTAATCAAGTGCACTGGACATTACTCATGATTAATGCAGAGCGGCTGAGAGTCTCCCACTACCTGCACCTGGCATCCAGCCAGCACTTGCAACACAGAAGAACCCAAGAAACTCCCGACAGGTGTGTGAAACACAAGAATCCAGCAGACCTCAAACTGGGGGTGTTAAAAGGTTTTTAAGCAGAGGTTGGGTGGCTGTCTGTCATGGATGCTCTAGTTGAGATTCCTGCATTGCGGGGGGTTGGACTAGATGACCCCTGGGGTCCCTTCCAACTCTACCATTTTATGATACTGTGTTTCTATACTTGGTGGGTAGGGCTGCTTGTTTCTATGCATCTTCTCCATGATTACTTAGGGGTTTCCCATTATTTCTGTGCATCCACTAGTAGTAGCAGGACTGTTTATAGTCAAATTAAAAACACAAGAAGAGTATGCTGGATCAGGCCAATGGCCCATCTAGTCCAAGGTTACCAGACGTCCCCGTTTCCCGGAGACAGTCCCTGGATTTACAGATCAGTCCCCATACAAAATCCATTGAAGTCCCCGGATTCATTGAAAGAAATCTGGTAACCTTAATCTGCCCCAGCATCCTGTTCTCAGAGGGGCCAGCCAGATGCCCCAGTGGGAAGCCTGTGAGCAGGATCCTCTCCCCTCCTGCCGTAGTTCTACCAGCTGGGATTCAGAAACATTCATGCCTCTGGCTGTGGAGCTTGAGCATGGCCATCCTGGCTGCTAAGACTCTCCTCCGCCAATCTCTCCCATCCCCTTTGAAAGCCAACTAAGTTGGTGACCTTCACGGCCTCCGGTGTTATACCATTGGGGGAGTGGTGCAGGAAAAACAACTTGCTCCTTAACTTAAAGAAAAAATAGATTATTGTGGACTTTAGGAAATGTAAATTGACTATTCAGCCACTCATTATTGAGGGGAAGTGTGTGGAAAAGGGTCTTGGTGTTTCGATTTCTGGGAATGGAGTTGAGAGATGATCTAACCTGGGGAGAAAACAGCGAAGACCTGATGAAGAGAGCACAGCAGAGGTTATATTTTCTGAGAATCCTCCGGGAAAACAATCTCTCAAAGGACCTGTTGATGGCATTTTACCATTGTACTGTTGAGAGTATATTAATTTATGGCCAGTGTGTGTGGTTTGGGAGCTGCACGGTCAGGCAAAAAACAATGCTGTCCAGGGTTGGGAAGACTGTGGAGAGAATAATTGGGTGCACTCTTCCCACCTTGGATCAAATCTACACTTCCAGGTATCATAAGAAAGCTGCAGGGATAGCACAGGATAGTGCGCACCCGGGAAATGATCTCTTTCAGCTTCTGCCTTCTGGAAAAAGGTCCAGGATTATAAAGACTTGGACTAGACGACTGAGAAACAATTTCTATCCAAATGCGATTTTGGTTTTAAACACAGTGTATGGTAGTCTCTATGGGAGTATATTGTATTTAAAAATGGGGCAGCAGAGTTTTTAGGGGGCTAACCAGGTTGGGATAGTTGGGATAGCAGGCTTCTTGGTTTTTGAATGTCTTATGTAGATTTTTTCAATTTTGTTGTTCTGTATGGGACAATGACAATAAAGATTATTGCACTGTATCGTGTCATAATATAAGCCTCACTTCCCCCCCAAAATCCAAACATGAAAACTTAAAGTGTGGCTTATATTCGTGACCTTACTGTATGAAGCCAGGAGCACGGGGTAAACAGCACCAGGAGCGTGGCAAAACGGCGCCCATCCTGCGCGTAGGCCCCCGTCGGGAAACGGAGAGAACGAGGAAAGGGAAAGGCCGCCAGCAACGCAGCCCGGCTCCCCCCCCCCCCACACGCCCAGTATGCAGCCAGGAACAGCGAGGAAGAGAGCGGCTAATATTCAGGTATTTATTTATTTTTTCTCTCTCCACCCCCTCCAATTTTCAAGGTGGGGCTTATATTCGGGTGCGGCTTATATTCAGGCCAATATATGTGTGTTTTGTTTGTGGTGATGTAATTCCTCTCCACCCCAAAAATGTTATGAGTCCTCTGGTATCCCCACGGACATTTTGAAGGAGACAGAGGCCGATGTGTAGGAGAATCTCTTTATTGATGTGTCGACACAGAGAAGAGCAAGTCTGGCTCACGAGCGATCTCAAAAGCTGCGACGACTGGGCAGGCAGGTGGACTTGGGCAACTGTGGAAGACAAGGACCTGCAACTTGGTCTGGTTCTCCAAAGCGCTGAAATTGCCTAAGCCCATTCCTACACCGGGAGTTTGCAGATGTAGTAATTCTGAGTATCACATTGATTATCATTCCAGTCCATCAAGTCTAGAAAGACAAGGAAGAAGAAACATCAGTTGGAGGAAGCAGTGTTTCTGAATAACAGCTGCTGGAAGCCAGAGGAAGAGAGAGGACTCAGAGTCCTATTTGTGGGTTTGCAATTGCAATTGCTCTGGGAAGCATTTTTTTAAAGGGAGCCTCATGCTAGCCAGTTTAATCCAGTATAGGGCTAGAGCTACATGCACACTGGTTTGTAAGGAGAAGGGCCTTCTCAGTGGTGGCGCCCGCCCTGTGGAATGCCCTCCCATCAGATGTCAAGGAAATAAACAACTATCTGACATTTAGAAGACATCTGAAGGCAGCCCTGTTTAGGGAAGTTTTTAATGCAGGCTTCCTCAACCTCGGCCCTCCAGGTGTTTTGGACTACAATCCCCAACATCCCTCACCACTGGTCCTGCTAGCTAGGGATCATGGGAGTTGTAGGCCAAAAACAACTGGAGGGCTGAGGGTGAGGGAGACTGTTTTAATCTATTTTTAATCTTTTGTTGGCAGCCACCCAGAGTGGCTGGGGAAACCCAGCCAGATGAGCAGGGTATAAATAATAAATAATATGATTATGATTATTAGCCCTGTTTCAGCTCTTAAAAAAGGGGTGGGTGTAGCTTTGGAGACAAAAAGCAGTGATTTCAGGAAGGAGTTCTGACGGGAGGAGATTCTTATATCCGCAGATCTCTGCACCGTACAATAATTGTGGCACTATCTTCTCTTGAAATACTTCAACTGTGGGGGCTACTAAGCTCCCCCCATCCTGAACTGGAGTGGATAGAGTATGAGGATTGGATAGAGTACGAGGATTTCAGTTTAACTGCAAGTAGGTGTGACTTCCAGGACAGTTTTGAATTAAAACCCAAGCTCAGGTACTTCTAATAGCATTGTTGTTCAATAGGTTTACAGTACCTCCGGTTGGGAACTTAATTCATTCTGGAGGTCCATTCTTATCCTGAAACTGTTCTTAACATGAGGTGCCATTAGCGAAAGGGCGCCTCTCACTGCGTTCAGGCCTCCAGTGCACGATTTCCGCTCGCACCCTGGGGCAAAGTTTGCATCCGGGAGCAACTACTTCCGGGTTAGCGCAGCTCGTAATCCAGCGCGTGTGCAACCAGAAGCGTTCATATCTAGAGGTCTGTGAGGTTTTCTCCTCTTCCCCAAAATCACCACTTTAGGTTTAGAAAGATTGACTGTCAATTGCTCTTTTGTGCAAAAGACATTCAACTTCCCCAAAAGTCTCCACATCCCAATTAAGGTAGCAGAAATCAAAACAGTACCGTCGGCATACAAAAGAACTGCGAGTTTGACATCCTCAACAGAAACAGGAAAATATTCTAGACCTCTTACTTCTTGAACAGTATCATTTATATCAAAATTGGGCAGAAAGGGTGCTAGGAGACATCCCTGTCGGACTCCCCTGTCCTTGTGGATTTCACTAGATAGGCCATTGGCATGACCCAACTGCTAATAATAATAATAATAATAATAATAATAAAAAATTTATTATTTGTACCCCGCCCATCTGGCTGGGCTTCCCCAGCCACTCTGGGCGGCTTCCATAGAAACCAAAAAACACTAAAATATCATACATTAAAAACTTCCCTGAACAGGGCTGCCTTAAGATGTCTTCTGAATGTCAGGTAGTTGTTTATCGTTTTGACATCTGATGGGAGGGTGTTCCACAGGGCAGGCGCCACTACCGAAAAGGCCCTCTGCCTGGTTCCCTGTAGCTTTGCTTCTCGCAGTGAGGGAACCGCCAGAAGGCCCTCGGCACTGGACCTCAGTATCCGGGCAGAACAATGGGGGTGGAGACGCTCCTTCAGGTATACTGGGCCGAGGCCGTTTAGGGCTTTAAAGGTCAACACCAGCACTCTGAATTGTGCTCGGAAACGTACTGGGAGCCAATGTAGGTCTTTCAAGACCGGTGTTATGTGGTCTCGGCGGCTGCCCCCAGTCACCAGTCTAGCTGCCGCATTCTGGATTAGCTGTAGTTTCCGAGTCACCTTCAAAGGGAGCCCCACGTAGAGCGCATTGCAGTAGTCCAAGCGGGAGATAACTAGAGCATGCACCACTCTGGCGAGACAGTCCACGGGCAGGTAGGGTCTCAGCCTGCGTACCAGGTGGAGTTGGTAGACAGCTGCCCTGGATACAGAATTAACCTGCGCCTCCATGGACAGCTGTGAGTCCAAAATGACTCCCATGTTCATATGTACTGAACTTTTCCTCCATATGGTCGCTGCTTCTATGCTAGTAGCCAAGAACCTTTCACTTATCTTTAAGGAAACTTTAATCTTTGTTTCATACAAACCTCATGGTGTCCCTTCCAGTGGTGTCCAAACTTTTTTGAAAGAGGGCCAGATTTGATGAAGTGAAGGGCCGTGAGGGCCGACCGAAGGGCCAACCAAAGTTATTGACCTTTTTTAAAAGGATTTTACCCCAAAGTTTTTTTTAAAAAAGATTGATGTTGTTGAGTTTTCATAGGGTTGAAATTCTTTTTTTTAAAATATATTTATTGAGAATTTAAAATTACAAAGAAAAAAAGGAAAAGGAAAAAAGAGAGTCAAAAAAAGGAATTAAACAATACA
Source organism: Podarcis bocagei (assembly GCF_964188305.1). Classification (NCBI taxonomy): domain Eukaryota; kingdom Metazoa; phylum Chordata; class Lepidosauria; order Squamata; family Lacertidae; genus Podarcis; species Podarcis bocagei. The sequence continues at coordinate 6,174,159 of NC_138135.1, forward strand.
AGTCAATAAAAAGAAAAAAGTTAAAACAAAACACACAATACATCAAAACCAAAAACAAAAGCAAACAAAAAAATTAAAAACAAATCCAATATTCCCAAATCTTTATCTTTCGTTAACTTGTTTCATCAACCTCCTCACACCTCCCTTTTTTGTATTCTAGTTATTAATTATCTCAGCAAATCCTTTCCATCTTTCACTATGTTCTGTTATTAAATTACCTTAATTTATTTTAACCTTATCTTACCATAAAAAGCCCTAAAGCTTAAAACTTAAAACTTATTTATACATAATTCCTTATAGCATTGCTACTAAAGCCAAATAGTTTCATTACAACATTTTTTCTAACACTCATTAATTTTACAATAATTCTCTAAATTTAAGCAGAGGCTTGACAACCATATGTCAGGAGTGCTCTGATGGTGTTTCCTGCTTGGCAGGGGTTTGGACTCGATGGCCCTTGTGGTCTCTTCCAACTCTATGATTCTATGATTCTATGAAATGAATATTTAAACTTTCTTCCAATCTTCATCCATCGTCTCTTCTTCCTGGTCTCGGGTTTTGTCAGGCCTTACCACCCACTCCATCTAGTCCATCAACCTGGTGATCTTCTATCCGAGGCTCTTAAGTCTTTTCCATGTCCCTTCTGCAGGTCTTCTTCATGTTTATACTTGCACTTTACTTTGTCTTCTGCTGATCGTATTCTTAATTTCCTTTCTTTCTCACTGAGGGGTAGATATCGGGGAGACTCCAACCTGACAATATCTTTATCCCATCTCAACAGGTCAGCCCATTCTCCATAGTCAGCACTGAAATCTAAAAGATATTTGAAGGCATGTTTCAAAGTCCCTCCAAAGTTAAGGGTCCCTGGCCCAAAACCAGATCCCAGAAATCAAAACATCCCTGCATAGGGGGATCTAGCCAACTTCCCATCTCCAAACCAAACAGTACTCCATCTCTCCCAATCTGACTTTCTCCAAGTTCAGTCGTCAAAAACAACAACTTATGTTCCTGCAAGGCCACGGCTCTCTCCATTTCTATTACTTGAGGTTCAGCAACAACCTCCTCCTTTGTCTTCTGCACAACTTGCCCTGTCAAAGCAGATTCCTGGGTTGGTTCCTGAGTGGTTTGTATATAGGTATTCACTGTTTGTCCAAAATTGCTAACTGCAACAGTCATCAAATCCATCTTCTCATGTAGCTGTTCCAGTAAAGCGCTTGTCTTGCAAAAAGCAAGCACTAAGGCTTCTTCTGGGCACGTTCTTGTTCAAGGTCAATGTCTGGTTCTCACAGTCTTTAATCTCTACAGCTGTAGAATTCCCCAGATCGACTCCAGCAACAGTTTCACAAGCTCCCTCTAGAGGAAACAATTTCTGTTTGTATCCGTCTTTTTGAAAGAAGATCCAGCAACAAAATTACTTTCGTTTTTCAAATATTTTGTTCCTTTTAAATGCAAAAGGAAACATTGGAATCAATATGTTTCTCTTTTTTAACTATTTGTCAAGAAACGTTTTATTCACAGTCAATGAACTTCTCCAAAGTGTCTGTCTCTGACACCCCGTTCCCAGGTTCAAGACGGTGGAAATTTATCTTTCTTTATTCTCTCTCCTGCCGGCTTAAAAATCTAAGATTTCCTCCCTCTTCTCCTGCTTCCAAGGGGGGTTGGTAGTTTTAGCTGATGGAGATTTAGTCCTTTACAAACGACTTTCCAGACTTTAGCTTGCAATGTCTTTGCTTCAATCTATTTACAAAAGCGGAAGGCGGACTTCCTGTTTAGAACCTTTCCTCTTCGGTGCCAAATTAAGATGTTTCATAGGCCAATTTTCCGTTCTACTCACGGGTAGTTCTTTAAAGTCCAATTGTCCACAGGAAAAAGTCAGCGCTCTCCAGCAACAGCAATGCGGCTTCACTCCGTGAAAAGAGCAGTCGATTCAAAGCACCGTGCCGCTCACCCCACGTCGCTCCAGATCCCCGAAACCGGGTTTCCCCGCGAGTAGGGGAGGTGCAAAAGGTGCCTGCCGAATCCCACGTCCACAGGCTTCTCCCGCCTGTGGTTTTTGATGGGTTTCTGCCTCGTCATGGCGGTCCAGACCCTAATTTCCATGTAGCGGATTCCTCCCGGTCAGAGGAAATCTGCCATTGCCGGAGGCGCTAACCCGGAAGCGCGTTGAAATTCTTGAGCATTTTTTAAGATGGAAGTAGTTGAGGTTTTTTTAAGATTTTACACCAGGAAACAACCCGCCAAAGCGGCCGGATTAAACTGACCAGCGGGCTGAATTAGGCCCCCAAAACAGACTTTGGACATACCTGTGAGTTGTTCTAGAGGAGAGAGAAAACATCTGGGAGACACTGGTTGCCATACATCTGGGAAACCCAGGACATGTCCTCTTTTGGGGGGGGGACACATGCCCATCCGGGCAGATATTTCCATTTTAAAGGAAATGGTGTGGTTTTTTTTTTTGTTTCTTGGGGGGCGGGTTAGAGATTTTTGGGGGGCCACACACATGCTTGAGAGGGCCCTGTGCCCCAGAAGTGGAAGTGCCACAGCAGAGTGAGGCTGTTGCAGCAAAGATCAGGTAGGAGCTGGGGTTCTTCCTCTGTTTGGGTCACCAGCAGCTTGGGCTTGGGCTGCCCTGCACACCGCTGCCCCTGCCAGCCCAAGCTGGCTGTTTGGTGAAAGGCAGCCGGGGGGGTTGGGGGTGGGCTTGAATACGTTTCACCCAGTGACAGGAGAAAGGGTGAAGATTCCCCACCCCACAGAGGACAATATACTGCTTTCCTGCACTGAGGGTCCAGGAGACAGAAGGAATCGGATGAAGACCACCTGCGGCAGATGTAGAGAAGCCTTGGACTGTAAGCCAGATTTGACCCGCCATTTGGCCCACAAGGCGATATTGGCCAAGCCATGCCCACCTCTACTAGCCCTGATATATAACCCTGTCAAATGTTGGACCATGGAGGGGTGAGGTGAAGTGAGCATCTCATCCACAAGTCTGAGCCAATTCCCCACCTCTGACCAAAGGGCCCCATCTGATAATAATAGTAATAGTAATAATAATACAGTGGTACCTTGGTTTAAGAACAGTCCGGTTTAAGAACGATTCCATTTACAAACTCCGCAAAACCGGAAATAGTGTCTTGGTTTGAGAACTTTACCTCGGTCTGAGAACGGAATCCGAATGGTGGAAGGGCACCGGTGGTGGGAGACCTCATTAGGGAAAACACGCCTTGGTTTAAGAAGGGGTTTGGTTGAAGAATGGACTTCTGGAACGGATTAAGTTCATAAACCGAGGTACCACTGTAATATATTTATATGCCACTCATCTGACTGGGTTGCCCCTGCCATTCTGGGTGGCTTCCAACAAATTAAACCCATTAAGCACAATCTTTACAACTTGTGAAACCCCCCTCCTCACCTTCACCAAGCATCTCGACACAGTGTTCATCATTTTTGCTGTTGGAGGGTTGTTCTGGTCCCCAATGCATGTAGCCGACTGCGGCATTATCGGTCCATTTCCACTGTGCATTCTGTAAAGGTAAAGGGACCCCTGACCATTAGGTTCCGTCATGGCTGAATATGGGGTTGTGGCGCTCATCTCACTTTACTGGCCGAGGGAGCTGGCGTACAGCTTGACTAAGCTGTTTCTAGCGAACCAGAGCAGCGCACGGAAACTCCGTTTACCTTCCCGCCGGAGCGGTACCTATTTATCTACTTCCACTTTGACATGCTTTTGAACTGCTAGGTTTGCAGGAGCAGGGACCAAGCAATGGGAGCTCACCACGTCACAGGGATTCGAACCGCTGACCTTCTGATTGGCAAGTCCTAGGCTCTGTGGTTTAACCCACAGCACCACAGCAAAAAGAGTTGGGGTCTTGACTGAGGAAGGGATGTCCCAACATGAGGTCAGTCTCCCTTCTGCAGTTAGCGGCTCATGAAAAGACAGTGTCTGGTTTTCAGCTGTAGGGATGGGAACAAATCCCAAGGAAGATGAAGCGGTTGGACCTCTCAGACTTACAGTGGATGGGGGAGATCTAGGAAGGATCAGCTGTTCCCCATCACCCTTCCTACGCCCCTGCCCCCACTCTTCAGCTCTTCTCCCCAGTGTGATTTTACAGGAAGGCTCTCAATGAATGGATTTTCAGCTGGTGGGATCAAATACCAAGGAAGATGAGGCGGCTAAACTTCATCTTTCCAACTGGATAGTAAATTACAGTGCTACCTGTCAGTATTCTCAGCATGCAGTCAGAGGTAACTGGCCCCACTCCAGGCAATCGGCTGAGATACTTGTTGACCTTCCCGTCTGCGTCTCCCGGCAGGATACAGGCAAGGCCATAAATCGGCGATCCTCCTCAAACGTGAGAAGAACACACCCTCCTCCCTCCTCCCTGCTTTCCCCCAGGGAGGGGAAAAGAGACAGACAGGAAGCTATTTACATGTCTTTATTCCTGTCATTTCAGCAGTACAGAGAATCGTGTCTGCACTCTCCAGACTCCAGCAGTAGAGTCACAACTCCACCCCTGTACTTCCAGTACAGGTCAGATGACACTCTGAGCTAACATCCGGTGCTCAGTACAGAGAATAGACTGCCCCTTTTTTCCACTAGTACAGTTCCAGACATCAACATCCTGTTTTGCATTCCAGCTACCTGCAGCTGGCTTTTGCATTGCTGCTTTTTTCTGACAACCTCGGGTTACATACACTTCAGGTTACAGACTCCGCTAACCCAGAAATAGTACCTCGGGTTAAGAACTTTGCTTCAGGTTGAGAACAGAAATTATGCTCCGGCGGCGCGGCAGCAGTAGGAGGCACCATTAGCTAAAGTGGTGCTTCAGGTTAAGAACGGACCTCTGGAACGAATTAAGTGCTTAATCCGAGATACCACTGTATTGCTCCAAGGCTAAGGGGCATATCAACTTTCCTGATTTAAAACCTTATTAAAGTACCGTATTTTTTGCCCCATAGGACGCACCGGACCATAGGATGCACCAAGTTTTTTTGGGGGGAAATAAAGGGGAAAAAAATTATTTCCCCCCCAGGTGCTTGTGGGGCCGGCAGCGGGGAGAAGTGCTCTTCTCCCCGCTGCCCGCCTTCAGATCAGGTCCGGGGACAGCGGGAAGACCCGCTGCGCCTCCCAGCTGTCCCCGGAGCTTGTGGGGCAGGCAGCGGGGAGAAGCGCTCTTCTCCCCGCCGCCCGCCTTCAGATCAGGTCCGGGGACAGCGGGAAGACGCGCTGCACCTCCCCACTGTCCCCAGAGCTTGCTAGGCTGGCGGCGGGGTCTCCCCGCCGTCAGCCTCTAAACCACTTCGGGAGACAGCGGGATGGCGGCCCGACCTTGTGGGGCTGGCGCTGGGGCTCTCCTGAAGCCTGAAGAGCGAGAGGCGTCGATGCGCACCGACCCCTCTCGCTCTCCAGGCTTCAGCGAAAGCCTGCATTCACCCCATAGGACGCACACACATTTCTGCTTCATTTTTGGAGGGGAAAAAGTGTGTCCTATAGGGCGAAAAATATGGTAACTTAGCGAGAGTTCTAAATGGGACCTGTGTTGCATCCTGGTGATGCAGGCAGATGGCTACTCTTTGAATTAAGATCTTCACCAGAGCCCCAGATCCTCCCTTACAGAGATGGGAATATCAGTCCTTCCCTTCCCTGCAGGGAGCTCTCGTCTTCTGGACTGCTCCTCTGTGCCCTTGCTGGCTGCTGTTCCTACTGAGAGGCAAATGAAAAAGAGAGTTTGCCCCCTTTACTTACCTTCCTGGCCTGTTTCGTTTTGAACATTCCAATCCAGATGGGGCCTTTGATCTCATATGCCCCTGTTATCGCAGAAGCTAAACGTCTGTGCTCTTCCTCGCTAAGGATCGAGGCCAGGTGGCTTTCCCCCCCAAAGGTTTGGCAGTCTGCCTGGGAGAGAAAAAGAATAAGGGGTTTTGCCCTGGGGGTGAGGGAAAGCTGCCTGGTTGCATCGAGCAGCTCCTGTAAGATTTCCCATGCAGGATTGTGCAAGGACCACAGCACAGCTATAAGCTTATTGTGTAGATCACCGTGACCTCACAACCATGGATGGATCTGCAGTACCAGGTGCCAGGGAGATACAAAGCAGTGTGATCAGTACAGTGATTGGTTCTGCTTCCCTCAAAGATGGCAACCCAATTTCTCATTTTTCAAAGGTTAAGTTTAGCCCCACCAGATTTCCACATCACTTTGTGATTGATTGATTGATTGATTGATTGATTAAAAACGAATTCCTCATGTAAATTCATCGATCAGACTTTCCACTTCTTCATCTTCATTTACACATTTTTGCAAGCAATTTCCCCTAACATGATTGAAGTTTGCACTTTTCCCCCACTGATATCTTCTATGTGTACTGTGCAGCCACCTTTGTGGACATCATTTGGATGGAGAACTTCATGCGTTGGCAACTTCAAGGCTGGATTGCTGCCATGTTCTCTATGTGGGGCTACCCTGGGGCTTGGTCCAGAGGAATATCTATGGAGGAATCATATAATCCTGTCTACAAACATGTCTATCCTCATTCAGGCAGGAATTGAAGAAATAAACATGGATTTGATGTGCTTGCCTTTCTGCAGCATCCATGGCACACAGTAGGATCCGTTCAGTGGGCTTCTGATTTCGCTGCACTCGTTAAAGCACACTTAAGACAGTCATGGCTGCCTGCAGAGAACCCTGGGAAATGTAGTTTGTTAAGAGTGCTGGTGTCACGGAGCTCCAATTCCCAGCATCCTTATCAAACCACAATTCCCAGGATTATCTAGAATTGTCAATATGGTAAAGGAGTGTTCTAAATGTGGTGCGGATGTCAGCCTTATCTTCCAATTCAGGAGGAAAATAACCAACTGGTTTCTACTCTTCATTGAGAAACCAGTTTTATATATTCCTTTTGTTATGTACTGAGTTGAATAGGATTCAGAATGCAGCAGTCTGATTGGTCCTAGAACAATAGGAGCCAGGATGCAGCAGTCTGATTGGTCCTAGAACAATAGGATTCAGAATGCAGCAGTCTGATTGGTCCACAGGAGCCACCCAATCCAGCTCCAGGTGGAAGTGAATCCGCAACCTGATTGCCCTACAGGAGAATCCCAGAATTAGCCAATCATGTGGGGCCCATTGTGTAAATAATGTATATAAAGCAGACATTTCGGGGGAACTCCCATTCCTCACTACTATGAGCCGAATAAGGAGCATGAAATCCACACTCGACTCTGAGTATCTTTCACCTTTATAGCAGCAGCATTATCTTCCTTTCATATTTTTTTAACCTGCCATGTGACATATGCAGGGATAACTTTGTATTCCAAGACTATGCTTCATTTGCTGTGAGTTGCTTGCCAGGGAGGAGAGGAAGGGTGGGTGGGAAACATGGTGTCTGGAGGAATTTGCTACACAGGGTTTCCAAGAATCTCTCCTTACCTCTGCATCATACCAATTCTGTGCAGTTTGCCTATATGTATAGCAATGCCTCTGAAAGTTGATCCAGTCTTGGGGGCAGCTATATGCTTCCGTGCCTGTCGGAGGAGAGGGAACACAATGTCAAGGTTGTGGAGGAGGTGGCTGGGTCAGAATCCGGACTATTTGCAGGAAGTGGAGAGGGGCCTCAGCCAGGACCTAGGGGTGAGACCTGAAAGGCTGTGTGGCCAGCACAATTTCAAGGATGCTGAGAACTTGTGGGAAGGGGGATCTAATTGTTGGCTTTTTGCAGTATGGTAGCGCTGCAGAGAGCTTGCTGGGAAGACCATGCATTAAAAAGGGACTCAAAAATAACTTAAAGAAGGTTTTAATAAGAAAAACAAAAACTCCATTTACACTAAATACATCAACAAACCAGACCCAACCACCAACCCATCCCCCAGGGTAATGGGAGAGCTAGGTGCTGCTCCTTATATATTCTACCCAATTGCTGACACAGTTTAATCAGTACAACTCAGCAGCACCTGCTATGTTTCACAGCTGTAAAGCTAGGTCTCGTTAGTTTGCTCTGGCCCTTGCTCCGGCCCCTTAAAGACAAACACATCGGGTGGAACAATGATGAACCTTTACATGTAAAGAAACCATTCAACACTAGCATCTGCTATGATTGAGAAGCAAGGATTTGAGCAAAATGGCACTCAGGGAAGAAGATGCAGGAGAGAGGTTGATGCAGCACCCACAGGAGGTAAGCTGGGTGAGGGGGAAGATAAAAGAACTTTTCCCAGACTTCCGGGTTAGCGCCATCGGCAATGGCGGAGTTCCTCTGACCGAGAGGAACCCGCTCCGTGAGAATCGGGTCTTGCCGCCGCGGCGAAGGCGGGGACCCTTTAAAAATCCCAGGCAGAGGAACGTGGGATTCGGCGGGCACCAAGAGCACCTCCCCTACTCGCGGCTCCGGAGCGAAATGGGAGCGAAATGGGGTGAGCGGCGCGGTGCTTTGAACTGATTGCTACTTTCACGGAGTAAAGCCGCACAGCTGTTGTTGGAGAGTGCTGACTTTTTCCTGTGGACAATTGGACTTTAAACAACTACCCGTGAGTAAACTGAAGAATTGGAGTTTAAAAAGTTGAACTAATTTGCCACTGAAGCGGGAAGGTCTAAACAGGAAGTCCGCCTTCTGCTTTTGTAAATAGATTGAAGCAAAGACATTGCAAGCTAAAGTCTGGAAAGTCATTTGTAAAGGACAAATTTTTCATCAGCTAAAAAGACCAAACCCCCCTTGGAAGCAGGAGAAGAGGGGGGAAATCTTAGATTGTTTAAACCTGCAGGAGAGAGTAAAGAAAGATAAATTTCCACCGTCTTGAACCTGGGAACGGGGTGTCAGAGACAGACGCTTTGGGGAAGTTCATTAACTGTGAATAAAATGTTTCTTGACAAATAGTTAAAAAAGAGAAACATATTGATTCCAATGTTTCCTTCTGCATATAAAAAGGAATAAAATATCTGGAAAACGAAAGTAATTTTGTTGCTGCATCTGCTTTCAAAAAGACGGATACAAACAGAAATTGTTTCCTCTAGAGGGAGCTTGTGATACTGTTGCTGGAATCACTACATAAAAAGATGGATTTGATGACTGTTGCAGTTAGCAATTTTGGACAAACGTTGAATACCTACATAGAAACTACTCAGGAACCATCTCAGGAATTTGCTTTGACAGGGCAAGTTGTACAGAAGACAAAGGAGGAGGTTGTTGCTGAACCTCAAGTAATAGAAATGGAGAGAGCCGCAGCCTTGCAGAAAAATAAGTTGTTGTTTCTGACGACTGAACCTGGAGAAAGTCAGATTGGGAGAGATGGAGTACTGTTTGGTTTGGAGATGGGAAGCTGGATGGATCCCCCTATGCAGGGATGTTCTGACTTTTGGGATCTGGTTGTGGGCCAGGGGGAGCTTGGAGTTGTGGGGGCCCTTAACTTTGGAGGGACTTTGAATCATGCCTTCAAATATCTTTTGGATTTCAGTGCTGACTGTGGAGAGTGGGCTGACCTGTCGAGAAGGGATAAAGACATTGTCAAGTTGGAGTCTCCCCGAGATCTACCCCTCAGTGAGAAAGGAAGGAAATTAAGAATAAGATCAGCAGAAGATAAAATAAAGTGCAGGTATAAACATGAAGAAGACCTGCAGAAGGGACATGGAAAAGACTTAAGAGCCTCGGATAGAAGATCACCAGGTTAATGGACTAGATGGAAGGGATAGAAAGGACTGACAAAACCCGAGACCAGGCAGAAGAGACTATGGATGAAGATTGGAAGAAAGTTTAAAAATTCATTTAGAGAATTATTGTAAAATTAACGAGTGTTAGAAAAATGCTGGAATGAAACTATTTGGCTTTAGTAGAAATATTATGAGGAATTATGCATAAATAAGTTTTAAGTTTTAAGCTCTAGGGCTTTTTATGGTAAGATAAGGTTAAAATAAATTAATGTAATTTAATGATAGAATATAGTGAAAGATGGAAAGGATTTGCTGAGATAATTAACAATTAGAATACAAAAAAGGGAGGTGTGAGGAAGTCGATGAAACAAGTTAACGAAAGATAAAGATCTGGGAATACTGGATTTGTTTTTAAATTTTTTGGTTTTCCTTTTTTTTGTTGGTTTTGATGTATTGTGTGTTTTGTATTTTTCTTTTTTTCTTATTATACACTTGTATTGCTTAATTCCTTGTTTTTCTGATTTTATATATATATATATATATATGCAGGTTTTGGTGTCTTCGGGTGTCTTCCCGTGTAAGAGTTGGGGTGTCTAGGCGACGTTTCGACGAGGTCTCACTCGTCATCTTCAGGCTGGTGCTTTCGGCTTCTTGTTACTGGAACAGAGCAGGATCTCAGTGTTTGAGTTCCTATAAATACTGTTGAGGGGGTGTGGTGTATAGCCTCCAACGTTCTGGGCAGAGAGGAAGTTCCCAGGTTAGTGTGTCTTTTCTTCTTTTGTTCATTAATTACTTGAGGGATATCTTGAGTGATTTCTTGAGTGATATTCTGAGTACCACTTAGGAGGGTCATTAGGTGTGGATTAGTTGCTAAAGCTTTCGTGTCTTGACCTCTTGACCTTGTGAAGAGTTTTTTCTGAGAAGATGGCTGTACTGCACTTAGTTGTGCTCTGGCTTGGCTTCGTGTATAGGGGCGAGCTGTGGTTTTGTGCCCTGTGCCAGCCAGATCTGTGTAGGGATTGTAGGGGGGTGCAGCATCCGGAGGTGCCACTATGGTTTGGCTACTGGATGGTGTCTGTAATTTATCTGTGGAGAGGGTCTGGGTTTGGGTCTGGTGTGGTTGATTGGAGATGGCGTTCTGTGTGCCTCTGGTTCTGGTGTCGGTTTTTGTGGGGAGGGCTAATTTCCAGATGTCTGGCAGGCGGGACGTGTCGTCACGCTTGTTCATGTTGTGAGGGTGTTTCTCTATCTCGATGGCTTCCATGATTATTCTCTTGTGGTGATGTTCCATGTTAAAGAGCAATTTGGAGTCTGCAAAGCACCAGCCTGAAGATGACGAGTGAGACCTCGTCGAAACGTCGCCTAGACACCCCAACTCTTACACGGGAAGACACCCGAAGACACCAAAACCTGCATATATATATATATATATATATTTCTTTTTTTCGTTTACTTCTTTTTCTTTTTTTTCTTCTCCTCTCTTTTTTATTCTCTGTAATTTTAAACTTTCAATAAATATCATTTTTTTAAAAAAAAAGATAAAAGAACTTTTCCCACATTGTCCAGAAATGAAAATAAAGAGGGCATAGAATTTCTCTCTATTCCCACCCCCTCTGAAATTCAGTTAAGGATCTCTCCAAACAAATAGACAATAGGTTAAAGACAAGTTTGGTTCCACCGTTGATGAACTAAGGAGAAATTTTACAACTTAAGTCCTATGAGCTTAGGACAATAAAGCTTACATCAGTATGTTACGTTTCTCACAAAAACATATAATGCCCCCGTTTCGTCCTCTGATTGATGTTTCAAATCTATATTACTAGGATTTGCCTCATGAGCCATGCCTTTTCTCCTAAGGATTGCTATCTGCTTGGCTTCTCCCAGTCCAGGTTTGAGGAGCCCAGTTGGGATGTACCTTGTAGAAACGAGCAGGCAATCAGGAAGCCCCAAATGGAGAGGTGGAAGAAAGTGATGCGTCCCATCGGCACCTGAGGAGAGAGAAGAAAAGAAGAAGAGACTCCTGAGATCTGTGAAATGGTTTTGTGCATTTTATAGAATCCTCTAGACCTGTCATCTGTTGATAGAAAGGTTACGGGTGGCAGGCCAAAAGAAGAAGACACCTAATGGAGTTAATGGCCAACAGGTCTTTAGCAGACGAAAGGCACTCCTTGTTCGCCCAACTCGTCATGAAAACCCTCTACTTCAAGATATAAGGAAGGCTACTGGCACTGTGGGTTAAACCACAGAGCCTAGGACTTGCTGATCAGAAGATTGGCGGTTTAAATCCCCGCGATGGGGTGAGCTCCCGTGTTGCTCGGTCCCTGCTCCTGCCAACCTAGCAGTTCAAAAGCAAGTCAAAGTGCAATTAGATAAATAGGTGGGAAGGAAACTGCGTTTCCGTGCACAGCTCTGGTTCGCCAGAAGCGGTTGGTCATGCTGGCCACATGACCTGGAAGCTGTACGCCGGCTCCCTTGGCCAATAAAGCGAGATGAGCGCCGCAACCCCAGAGTTGGCCACGACAGGACCTAATGGTCAGGGGTCCCTTTACCTTTACTTACTAACTGAGGAGCAGCTCCCCAGCTGTGAGAGATGGGACGGCAGCTGTTGGGCAGACCACCTGCTTATTATTAAGGCATGGAGAAAGTGGACAGGGACAGGTTTTTCTCATCACATTGGAACTCGTGGGCATTAAATGGATCTGAATGTTGGAAGAGTCAGGACAGGGAAAAGAAAGAACTTTCTCATGCAGTTCATCATTAAACTATGGAATTCGCTCCTCCAGTAGGATCAGACAAATTCACAGAGGCCAAGGCTTTTGATGGCTATTTACTCTGATGTTCTACCTCTCCTGTCTAACGCCACAGTATGGCATTGAATACCGGTTGCCAGAAACAGCAGGAGGGAATGTGCTGAATAAATTCAGTTTAGGATTTTATTTTATTTTCATTTTTTTAATTAATTTTCCAAAAAATTTAAACAAACAAACAAATACACACACATCCTATTTATAATTAAACCAATCTTTGTAACATTATTAAGTGACTTCCTCAGATCCCCTGAATTTCATTATATATCATTTTAACAGATTTCCAAAATCAATTTTCTCAAAAAATTAACTTGATCACTTAACATCTTCCACTCTTTCTAAATTAGCTTTAAACATCTTGAATCCTATCCTTACACATTTAAATCCCAAGCCTATCTAATATTTGCAAGCTTTTCCAATTAAGTTATCTTAACATATTTAGCTAAATAGTCTTTATATTTCATTCATTCTCAGTTTAGGATTTATTGCACTCCACTACGCTTGCTTAGAAAGGGACTGTCTACAACAACACACTGTTGGAGGATGTTTTAAGGAAAATGCTTCTTTGAAACATATGTTGACATCATGGGCAACACTCACACATTTTTGGAGAAAAAAACTAAGATGTATAAATACTACTTTGGGGGAGGGAAATAACATCAGATGATGATATTATTTTAAACTATATGCCAACCATATGGGGTTTGACAAAGGGTCACCGCAAATGGATTCTCCATGCCCTTATTTCTGCTAAAAGGCTGATGTTAATTCCTTGAAAAGATAATACTATGGCCGCCTTTGATCGATGGATAGAAGATATGACAGTTTTTGCAACATATGACTGGATTGCTTTTAGCTGCAGATTTTGTATGGATAAATACAACCATATGTGAAATCCATTAATAAAGCATATAATGTCTTGATAATAATTTTACATTTATTGGATTAATTGTATTCCTTATATACATATATACTCTATTGTATTGTTTATGGTTATTTTATCTCCCCCCTTCACATTATTCATGTTTCCTTTCTTTTATATTATTTTTCCAGTGAACGCTTATAATAGGATATAAATATTAAAAATTGTATACATTTATTCTCATTATCACATCACATTCTCCCCTGGTCCAAGATTGAAAATATTCAGTTAATAGAAGGTTAGAAAGGAAGAAAAAGGAAGAAATGATGATGATATAAAGTAAATTATGAAGAATTACAGACAAAAAACAGGCCAAGGCATCACATTCATACCCTGCTGAGGGGCTTTCCAAAGGCATCTAAGTGGCTGTTGCTGGCTATTTCTATGAACGTTACTCACCTTGTGGCCTATTAGACTCTCTTTGTTTGGCAAGTCTGGAGAGATGTGAAGCTGGTCTGTTCTGCAATGGATATTATACAGTCCTGAAGCTCCCTTAGGTGAACTGGTGGGAGTGGTGTGTGCATGTGGCCCCGTCATCAGGAAGAACTACTGAACCCAAAAGCACATCTCGGCCATTTGGGAGTTTCATGGCTGAGCAGTGATCCATAAGGAATCACAGCAGTAGAACGATCAGGAAACTCTCTCCTTCAGTACAACAGCGGGAGATTATTGAGTTGAGTAGCACATCACAGCAAACATGGCACTACTGCTCCCATCATCCTTGACCATTGGTCTTGCTGGTTGGGACAGATGGGAATTTGTAGCCCACCAACATGCAGAGGGCACCACCTTGGCTTGGTGTGATGAAAAGTGGTCTTCCCAGGAGAGCGGCTCTGCTGTTCTGCTAGGGAATTCAGAATCCTGGACAGCTCCCAGTGGACTCTTCTAGCATAGCTCAGTTTGGGGCAAAATGCAGCAAAATGCTAACAATCTTTTTAAAAAGGCTGACAGGCCTTGGCCTTCTGCTGGTCTCCCTCTTCTGGGAGAGCTGTTCACAGTGTTTGAAGTTCTGGTTGTCTGTTTGGCAATCTTCCTCTCCAAGATGGAGTACCTGATTCTCTCCCCCCCCCATTTAACCCCCACAACAACCCTGTGAGGTAGGCTAGGCTGAGAGATTATTATCACCCGTATTTTTCCGTCTATAAGACGCCCCCAGGTATAAGACACCCCCTATTCTGGGGGACTCCAAATTAAGAAAACACCCCATTAGCACTACCAGTGTATTAGACGAGCCCCAATCTTACACCTATTTTTCTGGTAAAAAAGCCACCCTAGTCTTATACACGGAAAAATACGGTCTTTATTACATTTGTAGGTTGTCCTATACCCGCAGGTCTCAGGGTGTTTACAACGTAAAATCACAATATAAAAACACAAAAGACAAAACAAAAACAACCCAATACACCTCCCCCTTCAACAGTGACCAAGGTTGAAGGCCGAATGGGGATTCAAACCCTGGTCTCTCCCAGGTGCTTGTTCGACACTCTAACCACTACACCGCACTGCCTCCCTGTCCCCACCATGAGTGTTTGGCTCCCAACAGCTCCATATTTGCTCCCCTTCCTCGCCTTCCACCCTTCTTCCTCTCTGGTGATCCCTCGTAGCCGAGTAAGATGGTCTTCCGTGAATATGGTCTTAACAGTGTGTCTGTAAGTGACTGTGGAGGCCAATTCTGGACCCACACGTCCTTCCACAGTGGGGACAGAGGTTGCTGGGCAGGAGTTGAACACGGTGAGGGTTTGCCAAGCATGCTTTCCTCTTAGCATGTTTCTCATTGCGTCCTGAGTTTGAGCATCTTCAAAGTCCACAACACCTTTGATGAAGGCTGTTCTCCAATTGGAGCGCTCGCAGGCCAGTTTTTCCCACTTGTCGGTGTTTATACTACTTTTTGGGGCCCCGGTTTGCACTGTGGGTTAAACCACAGAGCCTAGGATTTGCTGATCTGAAGGTCGGTGGTTCGAATACCCACGACGGGGTGAGCTCCCGTTGCTCAGTCCCTGCTCCTGCCAACCTAGCAGTTCAAAAGCACGTCAAAGTGCAAGTAGATAAATAGGTACCGCTCCAGCGGGAAGGTAAACTAACCCTGATGACTCTGTTCTGCCTCCACTGTCCAACTCTGCAATATGTCACTGAACAAAAACAAACCTCTGGTTACACGACGTAACGGACTGTACTTTTGAATAACGGAAGTTCATGCATAAGGTCCATACATGTGTAAGTGTCTATTCCACCTGTCTGTTCATAGAGTCCAATAATCCACATGAAGGGTTGTTACAGTTCCACAGAATCCTTAGACTCTGTGAAAGGATTTCCAGACTATTAGCCTTGTTTCGCCATCCCAGGCTTCTTCAGTAGTACCGGCTCATATGTAATATTACAGGATAGTGGATCTTATAGCAACCACTACATATATGGACCTTATGCATGAACTGACTAGAGAATGAACTGACCCACTGGATCTTCTGCTTTTTTGTTGAACTTTATGAAACATCTGTTGAACTCTACAATTTGATACAATGAATAGTACACCTTATTTATTCAAAATTACAGCCGGTTATTTGTTTATTGAGTATGTCACAGAACTGCAGAAGGGGCAAGAAAATTCTTATGATTGCTTCTGTTGGTCCTATGCCCTGATGAAGGAGCTGCCAATTTGTTTACCATTTACTGTATTTGCTTTTGTGAATTTTTTTTTCAATTGTGTGCACTGTTAGAAAAAGGTAGCTCCTTTCCTCATCGTTTTCTTTTGCTGCTTCTTGCTCTGGGACTGAATGTATTCAGTGAAGACACACAGACACACACACACACACACACACAGACACACACACACACACACACACACACACACACATATGTATGTATGGATGTATACTGCCCCACGTTCACAGATCTAACGATGGTTCACAACGACAAATGATGATATAAAAAGCACAAAATACATAGTAAAAATAATAACAAAAACAAACCAATAAACGCCCTCTCTCCGCCAGAATAAATTTAAAAGGCCCAGGAGCGCAGATTAGACTGCTACTTGGCCCGTGAAGATATGGCCATCCAAACTTCTCGGGGGTTAGTGAAGTTCCAAAGCTGAGGCACCACAACAGAAAAGGCCCTGCCCCAGGTCACCACACAGTGAGCTAGGTTTGCTGGTGGGACAATGACACCCCTACTGGGCAGGCTGAAATGGCAGGAGATGCAAATAGCTGCCATAGCCATTACATTCAGGGCTGTCTTAACCATAGATAGCAGGGGTGCGGGGCACCCGGGCACCGGGCTTTCAGGGGTGCCAGGCCAAGAGTCTGGGGCCCGAGAGTTGAGTCTGGGGAAGAGCCCACATGTTGGTTGGAGCATCGCACGGGCTCTTTTGCTGCTCTGCACGAGTTTGGAGATGACCAAGCCAGTGAGACGCTGAGGCGGCCAGCCAGCTCTGTCCTCCTGCATGCCTGGGACAGGACAACTTGGGGGGGTGGACCTTTGCACCCCGGCGCCGCATATGCTTAAGACAGCCCTGATTACATTATAGCCTGTGTTCTATGTATGTAACTGATATCAAGGCTTCTTATAAATGCCACACAGCCCATCAGTCTCTCAGCACAAAACCCATGTTAATTTTCAGCACCACGTTGCGCAAAACGAGGAGCCAGTTTGAAGAATTGCAAGATAAGAAGATAACAAGATGAATTTCTCTTGCACAAGCGACGCTTCGGTGAGGAGCTGCTTATATTTCCGCAAGTGATGTCACCTTCAACGTCTCACTCCCGTGAGAATGGATGGAAATATCTATTGCAAAAATATGTGGCAATTACAAATTTATTTATTTTTAAAACTATATATATTTAAAAGTATGCATGAGATCACATTATGAAGAATTGTCCCCTCCCCTCTAATTTCCGTTAGTCACTGCAAATCAAAAGGGCTTCTTTTTCAGAGAGAACCAGATGCCACAGACAGACAACAAGGACAAAAGGAAATCACCTTCATCATCTGCTGAGGGGCTTTCTAAAGGTATCTGTGTGGGTGCTGGCACTTTCTATGAAAGTTACTCACCTGGTGGCCCATTAGGCTGTATTGTCCAGAGAGAGGGGAAGGCTTGTCTAAAGGATATGATATAGTCCTGAATCTTTCATAAATGAGCAGGCAGGGAGCCATGAGAGCATGAGGCCCTGTCATCAGGAAGAACTACTGAACCCAAAAGCACATCTTGGCCATTTGGGAGTTCCATGACTGAGCAGTGATCCATACGGAAACTCAGGAGAAGAATGACCAGGAAATCCAAATGAAAGTATCCAGCATCGAGGAAGGATCTGATAAACTGTGTCCTCAAAATACACCCCTTGCCATCTTAACATACCCTCCAACATTTCTCCGATAATAATAGGGACATTCTCTAGGGACATCAGGAAGTTTCTTCTGTGTTTGATCTCGCCAAACACCTAGGCACCAGGCACACACCTACATTGATCGCCTTGAGCCAATTGCAACCTATCTGCCAAACCTCCCTTGCCAAATTGTTTTAAAGAATTTTTTTTTTGCCTTCCACAGATAAATGGAATACAGCTAATCTGCCTGGAGCCCCTGTCAGGGAAAAAGGCAGAGAAGGAGGAGGAGGAGGAGGAGGAGGAGGAGGAGGATGTTCAGGAACATATCAAAGAGTAAATCCTATTGAACTCAGTGGGACTTGAGTAAGAATTCTCAGGGCTGCAATGTAAGGCTGGCCAGTCTTTACCCAGTTACCTGGGAGTAAGCTCCATTGAACATAGTGGGACTTACTTCTGAGTAGATAGTATAAGGCTCCCTGTACAATTGAACAGTCCCTGCATTTTTGTTAAGAAATGTCTGGCTGTGGAAACATTGCAATATAAGAATTTAAGATGGATTGCTTACATTTCCCTTCAGAATTATAAGAAGGGCTTTTTATGACAGCTTCAGTACGTCCTTCATTTGGTGGAGGTATTTTCTTTTCAGTAGAAATGGGACTCTGTTTTTGCACCCACACACCACTTTGTTTCTGTTGATCTTTTTCCAGCTCTGATTTTATGTTCTCCACATTTCCACATCAGTCAGTATTATTTTTAAGTCCTCCTGAAAATTTGTTGATATTTTGGTGCAAATTTCTCCCAAAGCACACATTTTTCCCCCCTGTGCAATTTTGCCTAATATACTACCCCCCTGCAAACCAATTTTACCTGATAGAAAGCATAATATATACTCCTTTTTTTTTTTTTTGCATACTTTACCCCAGTGTTTTCATTTCTGCACATATCGTGCGGCTGGAGTATCGCATTCCAAAACTCGGAGAACTCTGGATTTTGAAGGACGGCTGTGTTTTGGTTCGTGGGTTGTTTAGGAAAGTGCAGATGATTGTGATGTAGTAGTCAGAATGCCTGGCCAGGACATGAGAGAGACCCGAGTTCTAATCCCACACTCGCCCATGAAGCTCACTGCCTCTCAACCTAGCCTACCTCTCAGGGTTGTTGCAGGGATCAAATGAGAACTCTGCACACCACCTTTAGCTCGGTGGAGAAAAAGGTGGGATATAAATGTGGTAAACAAGCAAGCAAACAAACCAGGTAGGTTCATCTTTAATTTCAAACTGAGCAGAGTCTCTAGCTGCAGGGGACTGAAACAGCTTGCTATCATGAAAAAGTACAGCCATCAATCGATTCCATCTGCCAAGTCCCATTTCTCTGTCCTTCCTGGTACCTAGCTCACTGCTCAACCATGACAGCATGGAAATGGACATTATCCGACTTTGATTTGGTGTTGAAGCACAGCGGTCGCTTCCAGCATTGGCACCAGAGGCAAACAAGAGCACTCACCTTCACCTCGAACCCCTGCAAGAAAGTTTGAGTTATCTAAGGAAGGGAAGTTTGTGGCTTGATGATGGAGTCCGGCACATTCTGCTGCGCCACACTGGACTCCTCTGCGTAGCTCACTGTCATCATCTTTCAGCAGAGTCTCCGCAGCGGTAGAAAACTGTTGCAATGTGTGTGTAATAAATCAGACTGTACGCAGGCTTGTTGCTTATCTCCAACAGTCTTTAATCGTGTAGCAAAACATCTTAAATCATCCCGGTGAAATAGCACACATCTTTCGCCTCTCGGTCAAACCGAAAGAAGACTCACACACAGAGAAACCACTCCCGTATGTGAACATAACCACGCCTCAGAATGTGAGACGTCACTCAGAACTGTTTAACCCTGTAAGTTCTGATTCTCTTCACACCCCCTCTCATCTCGCATCCTGAGGGAAACTGTGAACACACATCTACAGACCTCTTTGAGTTCAACTCCCTTCCCATTGCCTCTTGCCCCTTTCTGGCATCTGTCTCAGGCAACTGTTGAACCTCCTCAAAACTCCCAGGTTCGCACTGCGCGAAACCAACCCACGCGCTGGTGACCTGAAACCTCTCAGGTGGCACCCCCTTTGTTGTGCGTGCGGATCGTCTGAGCACAGTCTCAGGTGCTCCTTCTGACCCACTGCGCCAGCAAGTGTGTCTTCTACATCAGAAGACTCCCCCTCTGACTTACTGCGTCTTCAGGCCTTCTGTACTTTGCTAACAGGAGACGAAGGCTCACTCTTGGGCTCTCTTTTAACAACCTGTGGAGAAACCCAACCCTGTTCTTGACCCTGTTCAGAGACCTGGTCCTCAGCAACAGGTTCAGCCTCTGGCTCTCCCTCCTCCTCAGAATCAGACAGACATTCTGAGAGAACGTCAGGACCCTCATTGAGTCTTGACCAACCATTCTGCTCACAGAACTCAGCATGTTTGCTGATCAGAAGCTTGGTCTGATCACCTTCTGGATATGCAAACCTCCACCCCTTTGTCGCAGGCTCATACCGACAAGATCAAGCCCAGACTCGGACTTTGCATGGGACCACAAAGGTCTATGTGCACAAGCTCAAAAGGTTTTGTGGTTACCCTCTCCCTTCTGGGATAACTGCACCTTTTTACCTTTGCTCTTCTGCATGCCCTACAATCTAGGGATTTACCACATGCTTTCAGTTTGCAACCCTTTGTGCATTTGGGCAACTTCTGGACATCTTCCAAACTGCTGTGTGACATTCTCCTGTGCCACAAGTGAACACAAGAATCATGAATGGGAACACTAGCACACTTCACCTGTGCTGTCTCTGCGTCTCCCTTACCCTCCAGAGGTGTCTCCAGAACAAAGAGGTTGTTCTGATATGCAACACTGACCAGTTGTCTCCCACCCCTGGAAATGGAACAAACATCATTTTCAAAGCAAACCTTATAACCGTCCTTTACAAGAGCAGGTACAGATAAAAGACAACAATGCATCTCTGGCACAACGTAGACTTCCAGCTCCGCCTGTAAAAAAGAAACAAAAACATTTGCCACATTAGACAAAGGCCTCTGTGATCCATCAGCAAAAACAACAGTTTCCCCAGCTGAAACAGCTCTGCAGTTCAGCATTTCACCACTAGGTGGCGTCAGGTGATGGCTGGCTCCTGAGTCAATGACCCAGCGCATCATTCTGTCCTCACTGGAGTTGTTCCGTAGCGTTGCCATGGAGGCAGTTAGGTGATAAGAACCGTCTTCACTCCCTGAGTCACGTCCTCCCTTCGCTTTCCCACGCTGGCCTCCTCTCCTGGACTGGCTGCCATGGAAACCTGGCTGACTGCCATGGGAAACGACCTTGGAGACATCCTGCCTGGCCTCTCTGGCTCTCCGCGGACAGGATCGACGCAGATGGTCAACAGACTCACAGACAAAACATCGACGAATGGAAAAAGCCTGAACCGTGTCTTCTGCTGGCCTGGCACCCCCTCTTCTCACGGGACTCCCAGGACGCTTTCCTGCACCCCCTCTGGTGGGTAAAGGGCTCCCAGCACTTGGCCTCTTTCCAGGCTCCTCACACAGACACGTTGTAGCATCCACACAGCCCCCAGACTCAGCAACAGTAACAGTAGTAGCAGCAGCAGCAACAGTAACAGTAACAGTCCCTTCGCCCCCCCGTGGGGCCTCCCAGCTCCTCCCAGCTGTGTATCAGCTCTCAAGAAGGTGGCCGGCGCCATCTTGCCTCCCCCCTTCGGATGCAGCCACTTCTCGGCCCTTGCTTCCCACTCCAGCTCCACAAGCTTCTTGGAGTGCTAGCCAAGTGGCCTCTGGCCTTCTTGCACCCAGGACAACAGGCACCAGATGAGCATCCACATTCTCTGCCAAAAAAACAAGCACACGCTTCTCAACTTCACTTTGCTCTGCAGCTCTCTTAGCCTCTGCTTTCCCAGCTGCCTTCGGTATTGGCTGGACAACATCCCACAGCCGCTCCCCAACTAATAGCAGCTCTGCTTGAAAGCTCCACTGCAGCCAAGTTTGGCTAGTCAGTTTCTGACATGGCAGCTTAAGCTCAAAGCCATGTTCTTGGGGCTGAGCCATTGCCTCCCTTCTGTTGGCTTTTCCAAAGGTACTCACTCAGCAGCCAAACTGGGCACTCCGGACAACGTGGCTCCTCAGCTCCCACTCCATCAGCCTGCTCCGATCTGCCTCAAACATTAGGCAGGACTCCAGCTGGCCCACACAAACACCAGCACGACTTGGCAACAGCTTCCAAAGCTTGGTGGACCTCCCATAACCTGTGGCTTGATGATGGAGTCTGGCACATTCTGCTGCGCCACACTGGACTCCTGTGTGTAGCTCACTGTCAGCGTCTTTCAGCAGAGTCTCCGCAGCAGTAGAAAACTTTTGCAATGTGTGTGTAATAAATCAGACTGTACGCAGGCTTGTTGCTTATCTCCAACAGTCTTTAATCGTGTAGCAAAACATCTTAAATCATCCTGGCGAAATAGCACACATCTTTCGCCTCTCGGTCAAACCGAAAGAAGACTCACACACAGAGAAACCACTCCCGTATGTGAACATAACCACGCCTCAGAATGTGAGACGTCACTCAGAACTGTTTAACCCTGTAAGTTCTGATTCTCTTCACAAAGCTGCCGTCATTTCTAACAGACACGGGGATGCTGAGTACACTGCAAAATGGGGGTGGGGGTGGGGATATGATCTGAAGCTATGCCATTGATGATGATGCAGGTTTTGGAACCCAAAGTCTTGAAAGAGGTACAAGGACGGGAAACCATGCCCAAAGGCTGTAAGGGTAGACACTGCTTCCTCAGAGAGGAACAGAGCTAGAGCTCTAGTCCCATGGAAGGAGGGTAACCAGAAGTGCAAGATGGTAAGGCCCAAGGCTAGTCCTGTTGCAGGTAGTTCCAAGGGTGGAACGGGGATACAGGGGTATACTATGTGCATGACATCTGTGTGAGGAGAATCAGAGCTTACCGGGATAACAGCTCAGAGTCCAGTGGCAACAGAGACCATGGCAACAGAGACCAGCTGCGACCAGAGCAACGTGCTGAACTGGGTGATTGACAGTGGAGCTTCACATCACCTGGTGCCATCTGGTGGTTTGCTGCAGAACTGCAAGGCTTTGAAAACTGGACACACTGTTTCTCTTGCAGATGGATCCAAACATGAACTAACCATGTCTGTATTGTTCTTTCTTACAGGAGGAGATTCAAGCTTACGTCGTTCCAGAGATGACTTGTTGTCTGTTTCCTGTTCCTGTTTTGGTTGCAGACGGTTTCAGAGTGTGTTTTGAAAATAGAATGTGTTCAATTTCCAGGGGAAAGCGTCAACTGGTCAGTGTTGAATGCAAAGACAGGCTGTTTGTGCTAGAAACGTCTGCTGCAGGTAAAAGTCCCACTGAGTCTGCACAAGCACAGTGTGCCAATATGCCAATCCATGATGGGTGTCATCATCTTTGGCACAGAAGATTAGCACACGTGAACTGGGGTTACGTGAAGAAGATCCCTGGGTGCACCTTCCTCACCCACAAGTCCAGTTGAGAAATTCAGGAGGCACAGAAAGTCAGAGGGGGAGTTCTCTGAAGCCAAGGACACTCTAGCTGGCCCTAGTGGGTTAGAGGGGGTACCTGAAGTTGTGCTGAGGCGTTCAACTTGCGCCACTAAGGGTAAACCACCCTACCAGTTTGAGGTCACTAATGTGTAGGTTGGTGTAGCTCACTGTGAACCTGAGAGTTATGAGGAAGTTCAGAAATTGCCTGAAGCAGAACCCAGGAAATGGCAAGAGGCAATGCAGAAGGAGATGAACTCAATGGAGTCTCCAGGTGCGTTCTCCATCACGACACTGCCAGCGGCAAACCTGACATAGCTTTTGCTATGAATCTGCTCAGCATGGAAGCTAAAAACCCAAGTGTGCAGGCCTGCAATAGTATCAAGAGGGTTCTGCGTTACCTACAGGATACCAAGGATTTCTGACTCAAACTGTCAGCTAAGGGTGACGCCAAGCTGATGTGCTGTACAGATAGCGATTGGGCAAATCTGGATGACAGGAAGTCCGTGACTGGGGTGGTAATAAAGTTTGGGGACTCTTTAGTTGGGTGGAAGTCCCGGAACCAAAGTCTCATTGTGCTTTCCTTTACTGAAGCTGTATTCAGTGCGGTGTCTGAGCTTTGCCGGGAAGTGGAATTCTATGTCTGTTTGGTTCAAGAACTCTGCGGGGATTGTTGTTTGCCAGTCACTGTGTGAGAGGACAATCAACCCTGCTTGAAGTTGGCAGAGTCTGGGCAGTTTAAGGCCAGAACCATACACCTAGACATCCGTTTGATCTAGTTAGGCTTGGTGCAGCTGCAGTACTGTCCAAGCCAGAAGAATCTGGCAGTTGAGTTTACTAAACCTTTGAATTTCCAGAGGCACAGTGAATTCATAGTCCCACTCTATTCTGCCTTGGTCGGATAACACCTGGAATACTGTGTACAGTTCTGGGCACCATGTGCTGCCAAATACAGCAGTTCTTTCCAAGGATATCAGGACAAAAGGAATGAGGAGGTAGAAGGGGAACCAAAACAGTTTTATTAACAAATAAACAGCAGGCATACAAAGCATAAGATAAAACATACCGGACAGGGGCTACCCAATCTCCCCTTCAGCTGCCCGGAGCCCCAGGTAGAGCAGCAGGAGAAAGACCCCGACCGTCGGCCTCCCAGCATCAGGTCCTTTGATCTGGGCAGAAGCTCACCGGGCCCCTCCCACATATGGCTTATATAGCCTGCCTTGATGTAATCAAGTGCACTTGACATTACTCATCATTAATGCAGAGCGGCTGAGAGTCTCCCACTACCTGCACCTGGCATCCAGCCAGCACTTGCAACACAGACGAACCCAAGAAACTCCCGACAGGTGTGTGAAACACAAGAATCCAGCGGACCGCAAACTGGGGGTGTTAAAAGGTTTTTAAGCAGAGGTTGGGTGGCCGTCTGTCATGGATGCTCTAGTTGAGATTCCTGCATTGCGGGGGGTTGGACTAGATGACCCCTGGGGTCCCTTCCAACTCTACCATTTTATGATACTGTGTTTCTATACTTGGTGGGTAGGGCTGCTTGTTTCTATGCATCTTCTCCATGATTACTTAGGGGTTTCCCATTATTTCTGTGCATCCACTAGTAGTAGCAGGACTGTTTATATTCAAATTAAAAACACAAGAAGAGTATGCTGGATCAGGCCAATGGCCCATCTAGTCCAAGGTGACCGGACGTCCCCGTTTCCCGGAGACAGTCCCTGGATTTACAGATCAGTCCCCATACAAAATCCATTGAAGTCCCCGGATTCATTGAAAGAAATCTGGTAACCTTAATCTGCCCCAGCATCCTGTTCTCAGAGGGGCCAGCCAGATGCCCCAGTGGGAAGCCTGTGAGCAGGATCCTCCCCCCTCCTAATTCAGCCCGCTGTTTGAAATTCTTGAGCATTTTTTAGGATGGAAGTAGTTGAGGTTTTTTTGAGATTTTACACCAGGAAACAAACCCCCACAGTGGCCAGATTAAACTGACCAGCGGGCTGAATTAGGCCCCTAAAACAGACTTTGGACATGCCTGTGAGTTGTTCTAGAGGAGAGAGAAAACATCTGGGAGACACTGGTTTCCATACATCTGGGAAACCCAGGACATGTCCTCTTTTTTGGGGGGCGGGACACATGCCCATCCGGGCAGATATTTCCATTTTAAAGGAAATGGTGTGGGGGTTTTTTGTTTCTTGGGGGGCGGGTTAGAGTTTTTTGGGGGGCCACACACATGCTTGGGAGGGCCCTGTGCCCCAGAAGTGGAAGCGCCACAGCAGAGTGAGGCTGTTGCAGCAAAGATCAGGTAGGAGCTGGGGTTCTTCCTCTGCTTGGGTCACCAGCAGCTTGGGCTTGGGCTGCCCTGCACACCGCTGCCCCTGCCAGCCCAAGCTGGCTGTTTTGGTGAAAGGCAGTCGGGGGGTTGGGGGTGGGCTTGAATACGTTTCACCCAGTGACAGGAGAAAGGCTGAAGATTCCCCACCCCACAGAGGACAATATACTGCTGTCCTGCACCGAGGGTTCCAGGAGACAGAAGGAATCAGATGAAGACCACCTGCGGCAGATGTAGAGAAGCCTTGGACCTGTTCCACACATTTCCCCTCAATAATGAGTGGCTGAATAGTCAATTTACATTTCCTAAAGTCCACAATAATCTATTTTTTCTTTAAGGAGCAAGTTGTTTTTCCTGCACCACTCCCCCAATGGTATAACACCGGAGGCCGTGAAGGTCACCAACTTAGTTGGCTTTCAAAGGGGATGGGACAGATTGGCGGAGGAGAGTCTTAGCAGCCAGGATGGCCATGCTCAAGCTCCACAGCCAGAGGCATGAATGTTTCTGAATCCCAGCTGGTAGAACTACGGCAGGAGGGGAGAGGATCCTGCTCACAGGCTTCCCACTGGGGCATCTGGCTGGCCCCTCTGAGAACAGGATGCTGGGGCAGATTAAGGTTACCAGATTTCTTTCAATGAATCCGGGGACTTCAATGGATTTTGTATGGGGACTGATCTGTAAATCCAGGGACTGTCTCTGGGAAACGGGGACGTCTGGTAACCTTGGACTAGATGGGCCATTGGCCTGATCCAGCATACTCTTCTTGTGTTTTTAATTTGAATATAAACAGTACTGCTACTACTAGTGGATGCACAGAAATAATGGGAAACCCCTAAGTAATCATGGAGAAGATGCATAGAAACAAGCAGCCCTACCCACCAAGTATAGAAACACAGTATCATAAAATGGTAGAGTTGGAAGGGACCCCAGGGGTCATCTAGTCCAACCCCCCGCAATGCAGGAATCTCAACTAGAGCATCCATGACAGACAGCCACCCAACCTCTGCTTAAAAACCTCCAAGGCAGGAGGAGAGTCCACCACCTCCAGAGGAAGACAGTTCCACTGCTGAGCAGCTCTTACTGTCAGAAAGTTCTTCCTGATTTTTAGTCGGAATTTTCTTTCTTGCAATTTGAATCCGAGTCCTGCCCTCCAGAACAGGAGAAAACAAGCTTGCTCCATCTTCCTTGTGACAGCCCTTCAGATTTCTCCTATGGCTCTCCTCTTCTCCAGGCTAAACATGCCCAGTTCCCTTAACCCAGTGATGGCCAAACTTGGCTCCCCAGCTGTTTTGGGACTACAATTCCCATCATCCCTGACCACTGGTCCTGTTAGCTAGGGGCGATGGGAGTTGTAGTCCCAAAACACCTGGAGGGCTGAGTTTGGCCATCACTGCCTTAACTGTTCTTCATAACCATTTCCAGGCCCCTGATCATCCTGGTCATTCTTCGGTGGACACGTTCCAGCTTGTCAACATCCTTCTTAAATTGTGGTATGTAGTGGAAATGCGGAAGACAATTGTATTTCGAGGAGTTAGGTGGCATGTCCCTTTCCCTTTAACACCCCCAGTTTGAGGTCTGCTGGATTCTTGTGTTTCACACACCTGTCGGGAGTTTCTTGGGTTCTTCTGTGTTGCAAGTGCTGGCTGGATGCCAGCTGCAGGTAGTGGGAGACTCTCAGCCGCTCTGCATTAATCATGAGTAATGTCAAGTGCACTTGATTACATCAAGGCAGGCTATAAAAGCCATAGGTGGGAGGGGCCCGGTGAGGTTCTGCGCAGATCAAAGAACCTGATGCTGGGAGGCCGACGGTCGGGGTCTTTCTCCTGCTGCTCTACCTGGGGCTCCGGGCAGCTGAAGGGGAGATTGGGTAGCCCCTGTCCGGTATGTTTTATCTTATGCTTTGTATGCCTGCTGTTTATTTGTTCATAAAACTGTTTTGGTTCCCCTTCTACCTCCTCATTCATTTTGTCCTGATATCCTTGGAAAGAACTGCTGTATTTGGCAGCACATGGTGCCCAGAACTGTACACAGTATTCCAGGTGTTATCTGACCAAGGCAGAATAGAGTGGGACTATGAATTCACTGTGCCTCTGGAAATTCAAAGGTTTAGTAAACTCAACTGCCAGATTCTTCTGGCTTGGACAGTACTGCAGCTGCACCAAGCCTAACTAGATCAAACGGATGTCTAGGTGTATGGTTCTGGCCTTAAACTGCCCAGACTCTGCCAACTTCAAGCAGGGTTGATTGTCCTCTCACACAGTGACTGGCAAACAACAATCCCCGCAGAGTTCTTGAACCAAACAGACTTAGAATTCCACTTCCCAGCAAAGCTCAGACAGCACGCTGAATACAGCTTCAGTAGAGGAAAGCTCAATGAGACTTTGGTTCCGGGACTTCCACCCAACTAAAGAGTCCCCAAACTTTATTACCATCCCAGTCACGGACTTCCTGTCATCCAGATTTCCCCAATCGCTATCTGTTCAGCACATCAGCTTGGCGTCACCCTTAGCTGACAGTTTGAGACAGAAATCCTTGGTATCCTGTAGGTAACGCAGCACCCTCTTGATACCATTGCAGGCCTGCACACTTGGGTTTTTAGCTTCCATGCTGAGCAGATTTGTAGCAAAAGCTATGTCAGGTCTGCTCCACTGGGATAGATACAACAGACTACCCAGAGCTGACTGAAAGATCTCAGCATTTTTGAACTCAGCGCATTGTACTTACTGACTGTTTTCCACCTAGCTTGTCTCCATGGGTGTTCTGACCCCTGCACATTCAGACATTCTGAACTTCTCAAGCCACTGCTCAATCTTGCCTTTTTGACTGAGCATGAAGCTTCCGTTTTCAGACGTCTCTATCTGGACTCCTAGGTAAACTTTCACTGAACCTAGGTTCCTGAGTTGCAACCCTTTTCCAAGCCTTGTGGCAAAGCCTTGAACCTGCTTCTCTGTCCTTGCCACATGAACTATATCATCCACAAAGATCAAGACCAGTTCTTGTGACTCTCCTGACCCTTTCAGGTACAGGCAGCTGTCAGCAAGACTCCTCTTGAAACCTAAACTCTCTAAGGCTTCATTCAGACACAAGTTGCAGTTCCTGGCCACCTGTTTCAGTCCGTAAATGGACTTGTGAAGTTTCCACATTGCATCTGGACTATTGCCCTCAAACCCTGGAGGAGGAAGCATGTACAGATACTCTTGGAAGTCTGAGTTCACGTAGGCTACATCCACATCAAAGTGATGCACTTGATGACCTCTCTGTGCAGCAATGGCTAACAGCATGCACAGAGTTTCACTCCAGGAAGTAGGAGCATACACCTCGGTTTAATGCAGCCTCTGGCTACCAGCCTAGCCTTCTACTGTGGTTCTCCAGTTGCTGTGGGTTTAAGATGGTAAACCCAACAGCTGCTCACGGACTGCTTACCTGCTAGCAGTGTCGTGATGGAGAACGCACCTAGAGACTCCATTCAGTTCATGTCCTTCTGCATTGCCTCTTGCCATTTCCTGGGTTCTGTTTCAGGCAATTTCTGAACTTCCTCATAACTCTCAGGTTCACAGTGAGCTACACCAACCTACACTCTAGTGAACTCAAACCTGTAGGGGGGTTTACCCTTAGTGGCGCGAGTTGAACGCCTCAGCACAACTTCAGGTACCCCCTCTAACCCGCTAGGGCCAGCTAGAGTGTCCTTGGCTTCAGAGAACTCCCCGTCTGACTTTCTGTGCCTCCTAACTTCTCAACTGGACTTGTGGGTGAGGAAGGCGCACTCTTTTCCTCTAACTTGACAACTTTAGGAGATGCCCTTGGCTGTTCCTGCTCTCGGTCTGGACTCTGAACCTTAGCAGCACTATCAGTTTCTAACTCTCCCTCATCATCAGAGGCAAGCAGCCTCTCTGAAAGAACATCAGGATTCCCATGTATGCATTTCCACCCACTCTGCTCACAGAACTCAGCACTCCTGCTGACTAGAACCCTGGACTGATTGCCTTCTGGATAGGCAAACCTTCCCCCCCCCCCGGTTCCTGCCTTATACCCACAGAAGATCATCCTTCGGGACCTAGGTCCACCTTTTCTGTGCTTGGCCTTTGGAACAAGGACCCAAGTCTCACAACCAAATATCTGAAGAAGTGTTGGTCTGCCATAGTCAAAATAAAAAAATTCCTTCCAGTAGCACCTTAAAGACCAACTAAGTTAGTTCTTGGTATGAGCTTTCGTGTGCATGCACACTTCTTCAGATACACTGAAACAGCTGAAACAGCTACACTGAAGAAGTGTGCATGCACACGAAAGCTCATACCAAGAACTAACTTAGTTGGTCTTTAAGGTGCTACTGGAAGGAATTTTTTTATTTTGACTATGGCAGACCAACACGGCTACCTATCTACTACTGGAACCAAATACACGTGAGGAATTCACCTTGGGCTTCTTGCCGTGCAGCAGAAAATAGGGTGTGTCCCCTACAACAGAACAATAAGAGCGGTTAAGAGTTAATGATGCGGATTTCCATGCTTCTCCCCAAAACCGCTGAGGCAAAACTGCAACAAAAAGCTGCACTTCAACTGCCTCCTGCAACGTTCTGTTCCAGCATTCCACAATTCCATTCTCCTGGGGAGAATTTGGAACAGTCAACCTGTGACGTATCCCTTTCTGGTGCAAGGAGCTCTGCAGCGCAGACTCGGTGACCTCTCCACCGTGATCTGATTGAAAGATCTTAACACGCGGTAAGAACAGTAACTCAACTGCAGTTATCAAGTCTTTCACCAGAGCTGCAGCTTATCCCTTGTGCTTCACTATGGAAACCCAGCCATTTCGTGAAAAATCATCCACTAGCAAAAGAATGAACTTGGCCCCGCCCAGACTGGCTACTAGCATAGGGCCGCACAGGTCTGCATGGACTAGCTCAAAAGGTTTGGTGGTTACCCTGTCAGACCTAGGATAAGAGCACATTTTTACCTTGGCTTTTTTACAGGCCCTGCAATCAAGGTATTTGTCATATGCCTTCATTTTGCACCCCTCAGTGCACCCAGGGATCTTCTTCACGTAACCCCAGTTCACGTGTGCTAATCTTCTGTGCCAAAGATGCTGACACCCATCATGGATGGGGACGTTGGCACACTGTGCTTGTGCTGACTCATTGGGACTTTTACCTGCAGCAGACGTTTCTAGCACAGCCTGTCTTTGCATTCAACACTGACCAGTTGATGCGCACCCCTGGAAATTGAACACATGTTATTTTCAAAACACACTCTGAAACCGTCAGCAACCACAGCAGGAACAGAAAACAGACAAGTCATCTCTGGAACGACGTAAGCTTAAATTTCCTCCTGTGAGAAAGCACAATACAGAGAGCCAGACATGGTTATTTCATGTTTGGATCCATCTGCAAGAGAAACAGTGTGTCCAATTTTCAAAGCCTTGCAGTTCTGCAGCAAACCACCAGATGGCACCAGGTGATGTGAAGCTCCACTGTCAATCACCCAGTTCAGCACGTTGCTCTGGTCGCAGGTGGTCTCTGTTGCCATGGTCTCTGTTGCCACTGGACTCTGAGCTGTTATCCCGGTAAGCTCTGATTCTCCTCACACAGATGTCATGCACATAGTATACCCCTGTATCCCCGTTCCACCCTTGGAACTACCTGCAACAGGACTAGCCTTGGGCCTTACCATCTTGCACTTCTGGTTACCCTCCTTCCATGGGACTAGAGCTCTAGCTCTCTTCCTCTGGGCGTTGTTTCCCGTCCTTTGAGGACAAACCTTGTACCTCTTTCAAGACTTT
This sequence comes from Podarcis bocagei, assembly GCF_964188305.1. Classification (NCBI taxonomy): domain Eukaryota; kingdom Metazoa; phylum Chordata; class Lepidosauria; order Squamata; family Lacertidae; genus Podarcis; species Podarcis bocagei. The sequence goes on from NC_138135.1 coordinate 6,205,500, forward strand.
GGATTCCAAGACCTGCCTCAAGCTACTAGCCGCAGCTAAATCTGCAGCAACTGTGTTAGCAAACTTGCGCGCATACCTGGTGAGTCTCTCAAAGTCGGATAATGTCCATTTCCATGCTGTCATGGTTGAGCAGTGAGCTAGGTACCAGGAAGGACATAGAAATGGGACTATCAACAGAAACAAAGTGGTGTGTGGGTGCAAAAACAGAGTCCCATTTCTACTGAAAAGAAAATACCTCCACCAAATGAACGACGTACTGAAGCTGTCATAAAAAGCCCTTCTTATAATTCAGAACTTCCGGGTTGGCGCGATTTGGAAATGGCGGATTCCCTCCGAGCTGCGGAGGGAATCGGCTCAACCGAGGACGGGTCTTTGCCGCGCCGGCGACGCGGGGACCCTTAAAAACCGCAGGCGCGGAAGCCTGCGGACTGAAGACTCGGCGGGTGCCTTAAGCGCCCCCCGATCCACGAAGAGCCCTTTTAAAGGCTGCGGAGAGGATACGGAGGGTGGCGTGGCACTGAGAGTCGATCGCTACCTCGGTGGAGTGAAGCCGTGAGCCATGACCAGAGAGCGCTGACTCCCTTCCTTGAAATTTGGACTGAAAAGAAAGAACCCGTGAGTAAGACGGAATTGGATTTTAAAAACATTACCCTGAATTGGAGACGACCGGGGGGTGTGCTAAAAGGAAGTCCGCACCCCCCCCTTGCAGACGATCTAAGCAACGACAAAGTGCTAAGCTGGAGAGCCTACCCTTGGAGGGGTGAGTTAAAAAGGACACTAACTTCCAAGATTTAGTTAAAAGAAATTTTGAGCTGGAGAGTGGAGACTGGGAAGCCTTCTTTTTGCTTTAAACAACCCCCCCTCCCGGGCCCGGGAGCGTCCTGTCTCTGTGCCTGTGTAAGAGCTGCGGAGTTTGACAGCTGTCAAAGCTGTCAAGCGGGCAGTTTAGAGTGGAAAAATTGCTATTTAAGATCCCTCTGGACTAATATGAGTTGCAATTGAACCAAGATTGTTGGAAACAAAGTAATAAAAATAAGTTAAAGGATTGTTGGAGAAAAGACTAATAAGTAACCAGATTCCCCCTAGGGGGAATTCTGTGAAACTACAATGGATACAATGGCTGTGGATGGAAAGTTACTAGTGGAAATCGAAAGGATGTTTCAATTGGTGGGAACTCTACAAGAGCAGATCTTAGCTATGAATAAACAACTTATGACCTTGACTTCTGGAACAGGCAGCTCTGCTGTATGTATTGAGGACCTGAATGAGAAAGAATCCACAGCTGAATGGGAACTGATATCTGAAGAGGTGGAAGAGACTAAACAAGAAAAAGAGAAAGTAAAGCTGGGAAGTAATAACCAAAAGCCGACATCTGTGGAATACAAGCAAGGAGATTTTTGGATTACATCTACCACAAGTCTGCGAAAGATGAAGAAGACGAAGGAGGAGGCCCCGGGAGTTTATGGAACACAGGAACTTAAAACAAAGAAATATGATTGGGGCCTCCATTCTGACTTTGACTTTGAAGATGCAGGATTTGTGGAAATTTTTCAGCAGTGGCTTTCAAATGTCCTTGTGGGAAGAGAATATGGTTTGATGGCGAAAGAACTCTTTCCAGATTTGATGACCGACATAAAGGACTACCAACAAGACCGGCGGAGAGGGACTGAAAGAGACTTGAAAGCCTCGGACGTGAGGAACCCAGGCTAAGAACTGCTATTCTGGATATGTATTGGGAAGGGACAAAAACCGGGGATGGGAGGGAGGGAAGAAGAGAATCTTAAAAGCACGCAAGACCTTTAGGTTTAGTTAATATGACTTTTAATTAAGACAAAATGAGAAATCGACGGAAGAGAACTTGAGTCCAACTTAGGAAAAATCTATATTTTGTTTATAAAAAAGGTAATAAGATGGTTAAGAGGAGAAACACCAAATTGCTGACACAATCTTGGGAATTGGGATGCATGAGGGGGGGGTGGGGGGAAGTCAGGGAACAAGGTTAGGAAACTAGGATTTTCGGAATTTATACATGTTCTTGTCTTGTGTCTTTTTTGTGTGTGTTTTGTCTTTATAAAAGTGGAAAAACCAATAAAAATTTAAAAAAATAAAAAATAAAAAGCCCTTCTTATAATTCTGAAGGGAAATGTAAGCAATCCATTTTAAATTCTTATATTGCAATGCTTCCACAGCCAGACATTTCTTAGCAAAAATGCAGGGACTGTTCAATTGTACAGGGAGTCTTACACTATCTACTCAGAAGTAAGTCCCACTATGTTCAATGGAGCTTACTCCCAGGTAACTGGGTAAAGACTGGCCAGCCTTACATTGCAGTCCTGAGAATTCTTACTCAAGTCTCACTGAGTTCAATAGGATTTACTCTTTGTTATGTTCCTGAACCTCCTCCTCCTCCTCCTCCTCCTCCTCCTCCTCCTCCTCCTCCTCCTCCTCCTTCTCTGCCTTTTTCCCTGACGGGTTTCCAGGCAGATTAGCTGTATTCCATTTATCTGTGGAAGGGGGAAAAAAATTCTTTAAAACAATTTGGCAAGGGAGGTGTGGCAGATAGGTTGCAATTGGCTCAAGGCGATCAATGTAGGTGTGTGCCTGGTGTCTAGGTGTTTGGCGTGATCAAACACAGAAGAAACTTCCTGATGTCCCTAGAGAATGTCCCTATTATTATCGGAGAAATGTTGGAGGGTATGTTAAGATGGCAAGGGGTGTATTTTGAGGACACAGTTTATCAGATCCTTCCTCGATGCTGGATATTTTCATTTGGGTTTCCTGGTCATTCTTCTCCTGAGTTTCCATATGGATCACTGCTCAGTCATGGAACTCCCAAATGGCCAAGATGTGCTTTTGGGTTCAGTAGTTCTTCCTGATGACGGGGCCTCATGCACTCACGGCTCCCTGCCTGCTCATTTATGCCCTGCTCATCAGGGCATAGGACCAACAGAAGCAATCATAAGAATTTTCTTGCCCCTTCTGCAGTTCAGTGACATACTCAATAAACAAATAACCGGCTGTAATTTTGAATAAATAAGGTGTACTATTCATTGTATCAAATTTTGGAGTTCAACAGAAGTTTCATAAAGTTCAACAAAAAAGCAGAAGATCCAGTGGGTCAGTTCATTCTCTAGTCAGTTCATGCATAAGGTCCATATATGTAGTGGTTGCTATAAGATCCACTATCCTGTAATATTACATATGAGCCTGTACTACTGAAGAAGCCTAGGATGGTGAAACAAGGCTAATATTCTGGAAATCCTTTCACAGAGTCTAAGGATTCTGTGGAACTGTAACAACCCTTCATGTGGATTATTGGACTCTATGAACAGACGTCGTGTAACCAGAGGTTTGTTGTTGTTCAGTGACGTACTGCAGAGTTGGACAGTGGAGGCATCAGGGTTAGTTTACCTTCCCGCTGGAGCGGTACCTATTTATCTACTTGCACTTTGACGTGCATTCGAACTGCTAGGTTGGCAGGAGCAGGGACTGAGCAACGGGAGCTCACCCCGTCGTGGGTATTCGAACCACCGACCTTCTGATCAGCAAATCATAGGCTCTGTGGTTTAACCCACAGTGCCACCGGCGTCCCCAAAAAGTAGTATTAACACTGACAAGTGAGAAAAACTGGCCTGCGAGGACTCCAATTGGAGAACAGCCTTCATCAAAGGTGTTGTGGACTTTGAAGTTGCTCAAACTCAGGACGCAATGAGAAACATGCTAAGAGGAAAGCACGCTTGGCAAACCCTCACCGTGTTCAACTCCTGCCCAGCAACCTCTGTCCCCACTGTGGAAGGACGTGTGGGTCCAGAATTGGCCTCCACAGTCACTTACAGACTCACTGTTAAGACCATATTCACGGAAGACCATCTTACTCGGCTACGAGGGATCACCAGAGAGGAAGAAGGGTGGAAGGCGAGGAAGGGGAGCAAATATGGAGCTGTTGGGGAGCCAAACACTCATGGTGGGGACAGGGAGGCAGTGCGGTGTAGTGGTTAGAGTGTCGAACAAGCACCTGGGAGAGACCAGGGTTTGAATCCCCACTCGGCCTTCAACCTTGGTCACTGTTGAAGGGGGAGGTGTATTGGGTTGTTTTTGTTTTGTCTTTTGTGTTTTTATATTGTGATTTTACGTTGTAAACACCCTGAGACCTGCAGGTATAGGACAACCTACAAATGTAAAAAAGACCGTATTTTTCCGTATATAAGACTAGGGTGGTTTTTTAACCAAAAAAATGGTTTTAAAATTGGGGCTCGTCTAATACACTGGTACTGCTGAGGGGTGTTTTCTTAATTTGGAGTCCCCCAGAATAGGGGGTGTCTTATAAATGGGGGCGTCTTATAGACAGAAAAATACGGGTGATAATCTCTCAGCCTAGCCTACCTCACAGGGTTGTTGTGGGGGTTAAATGGGGGGGGGAGAGAATCAGGTACTCCATCTTGGAGAGGAAGATTGCCAAACAGACAACCAGAACTTCAAACACTGTGAACAGCTCTCCCAGAAGAGGGAGACCAGCAGAAGGCGAAGGCCTGCCAGCCTGTTTTAAAAGACTGTTAGCATTTTGCTGCATTTTGCCCCAAACTGAGCTATGCTGGAAGAGGCCACTGGGAGCTGTCCAGGATTCTGAATTCCCTAGCAGAACAGCAGAGCCGCTCTCCTGGGAAGACCACTTTTCATCACACCAAGCCAAGGTGGTGCCCTCTGCATGTTGGTGGGCTACAAACTCCCATCAGTCCCAACCAGCAAGACCAGTGGTCAAGGATGATGGGAGCAGTAGCGCCATGTTTGCTGTGATGTGCTACTCGACTCAATAATCTCCCGCTGTTGTACTGAAGGAGAGAGTTTCCTGATCGTTCTACTGCTGTGATTCCTTATGGATCACTGCTCAGCCATGAAACTCCCAAATGGCCGAGATGTGCTTTTGGGTTCAGTAGTTCTTCCTGATGACGGGGCCACATGCACACACCACTCCCACCAGTTCACCTAAGGGAGCTTCAGGACTGTATAATATCCATTGCAGAACAGACCAGCTTCACATCTCTCCAGACCTGCCAAACAAAGAGAGTCTAATAGGCCACAAGGTGAGTAACGTTCATAGAAATAGCCAGCAACAGCCACTTAGATGCCTTTGGAAAGCCCCTCAGCAGGGTATGAATGTGATGCCTTGGCCTGTTGTTTGTCTGTAATTCTTCATAATTTACTTTTTATCATCATCATCATCATCATCATCATTCCTCCTTTTTCTTCCTTTCTAACCTTCTATTAACTGAATATTTTCAATCTTGGAGCAGGGGAGAATGTGATATGATAATGAGAATAAATGTATACAATTTTTAATATTTATATTCTATTATAAGCGTTCAGTGAAAAAATAATATGAAAGAAAGGAAACATGAATAATGTGAAGGGGGGGAGATAAAATAACCATAAACAATACAATAGAGTATATATGTATATAAGGAATACAATTAATTCAAGAAATGTAAAATTATTATCAAGACATTATATGCTTTATTAATGGATTTCACATATGGTTGTATTTATCCATACAAAATCTGCAGCTAAAAGCAATCCATTCATATGTTGCAAGAACTGTCATATCTTCTATCCATCAATCAAAGGCAGCCATAGTATTATCTTTTCAAGGAATTAAAATCAGCATTTAGCAGAAATAAGGGCATGGAGAATCCATTTGCGGTGACTCTTTGTCAAACCCCATATAGTTGGCATATAGTTTAAAATAATATCATCATCTGATAATGTTATTTCCCTCCCCCCAAGTAGTATCTTAGTTTTTTCCTCCAAAAATGTGTGAGTGTTGCCCATGATGTAAACATATGTTTCAAAGAAGCATTTTCCTTAAAACATCCTCCAACAGTGTGTTGTTTCTAAGCAAGCGTAGTGGAGTGCAATAAATCCTAAACTGAGAATGGATGAAATTTAAAGACTATTTAGCTAAATATGTTAAGTCAACTTAATTGGAAAAGCTTGCAAATATTAGATAGGCTTGGGATTTAAATATGTAAGGATAGGATTCAAGATGTTTAAAGCTAATTTAGAAAGAGTGGAAGATGTTAAGTGATCAAGTTAATTTTTTGAGAAAATTGATTTTGGAAATCTGTTAAAATGATATATAATGAAATTCAGCCAAGGGGATTTGAGGAAGTCACTTGATAATGTTACAAAGATTGGTTTAATTATAAAGAGGATGTGTGTATATTTGTTTGTTTGTTTTAAATTTTTGGAAAATTAATAAAAAAAATTGAAAATAAAATAAAATCCTAAACTGAATTTATTCTGCTCATTCCCTCCTGCTGTTTCTGGCAACCGGTATTCAATGCCATACTGTGGCGTTAGACAGGCGAGGTAGAACATCAGAGTAAATAGCCATCAAAAGCCTTGGCCTCTGTGAATTTGTCTGATCCTACTGGAGGAGCGAATTCCATAGTTTAATGATGAACTGCATGAGAAAGTTCTTTCTTTTCCCTGACTCTTCCAACATTCAGATCCATTTAATGCCCATGGGTTCCAATGTGATGAGAAAAACCTGTCCCTATCCACTTTCTCCATGCCTTAATAATAAGCAGGTGGTCTGCCCAACAGCTGCCATCCCATCTCTCACAGCTGGGGAGCTGCTCCTCAGTTAGTAAGTAAAGGTAAAGGGACCCCTGACCATTAGGTCCTGTCGTGGCCGACTCTGGGGTTGCGGCGCTCATCTCGCTTTATTGGCCGAGGGAGCTGGCGTACAGCTTCCAGGTCATGTGGCCAGCATGACTAAGCCGCTTCTGGCGAACCAGAGCAGCGCACGGAAACGCAGTTTCCTTCCCACCTATTTATCTACTTGCACTTTGACTTGCTTTTGAACTGCTAGTTTGGCAGGAGCAGGGACCGAGCAACGGGAGCTCACCCCGTCACGGGGATTTAAACCGCCAACCTTCTGATCAGCAAGTCCTAGGCTCTGTGGTTTAACCCACAATGCCAGTAGCCTTCCTTATATCTTGAAGTAGAGGGTTTTCATGACGAGTTGGGCGAACAAGGACTGCCTTTCGTCTGCTAAAGACCTGTTGTCCATTAACTCCATTAGGTGTCTTCTTCTTTTGGCCTGCCACCCGTAACCTTTCTATCAACAGATGACAGGTCTAGAGGATTCTATAAAATGCACGATCCCATTTCACAGATCTCAGGAGTCTCTTCTTCTTTTCTTCTCTCTCCTCAGGTGCCGATGGGACGCATCACTTTCTTCCACCTCTCCATTTGGGGCTTCCTGATTGCCTGCTCCTTTCTACAAGGTACATCCCAACTGGGCTCCTCAAACCTGGACTGGGAGAAGCCAAGCAGATAGCAATCCTTAGGAGAAAAGGCATGGCTCATGAGGCAAATCCTAGTAATATAGATTTGAAACATCAATCAGAGGACGAAACGGGGGCATTATATGCTTTTGTGACAAACATAACATACTGATGTAAGCTTTATTGTCCTAAGCTCATAGGACTTAAGTTGTAAAATTTATCCTTAGTTCATCAATGGTGGAACCAAACTTGTCTTTAACCTATTGTCTATTTGTTTGGAGAGATCCTTAACTGAATTTCAGAGGGGGTGGGAATAGAGAGAAATTCTATGCCCTCTTTATTTTCATTTCTGGACAATGTGGGAAAAGCTCTTTTATCTTTTTTTTTTTAAATGATATTTATTGAAAGTTTAAAATTACAGAGAATAAAAAAGAGAGAAGAAGAAAAAGAAAAAGAAGGAAACGAAAAGAAAAAAAGAAATATATATATATATATAAAATCAGAAAAACAAGGAATTAAGCAATACAAGTCAATAAAAAGAAAAAAGAAAAATACAAAACACACAATACATCAAAACCAACAACAAAAAAAGGAAAACCAAAAAATTTAAAAACACCTCCCTTTTTTGTATTCTAATTGTTAATTATCTCAGCAAATCCTTTCCATCTTTCACTATATTCTATCATTAAATTGCTTTAATTTATTTTAACCTTATCTTACCATAAAAAGCCCTAGAGCTTAAAACTTAAAACTTATTTATACATAATTCCTTATAATACTTCTACTAAAGCCAAATAGTTTCATTCCAGCATTTTTCTAACACTCGTTAATTTTACAATTCTCTAAATGAATTTTTAAACTTTCTTCCAATCTTCATCCATCGTCTCTTCTTCCTGGTCTCGGGTTTTGTCAGTCCTTTCTATCCCTTCCATCTAGTCCATTAACCTGGTGACCTTCCAACCGAGGCTCTTAAGTCTTTTCCATGTCCCTTCTGCAGGTCTTCTTCATGTTTATACCTGCACTTTACTTTATCTTCTGCTGATCTTATTCTTAATTTCCTTCCTTTCTCACTGAGGGGTAGATCTCGGGGAGACTCCAACTTGACAATGTCTTTATACCTTCTCAACAGGTCAGCCCACTCTCCACAGTCAGCACTGAAATCCAAAAGATATTTGAAGGCATGTTTCAAAGTCCCTCCAAAGTTAAGGGCCCCCACAACTCCAAGCTCCCCCTGACCCACAACCAGATCCCAAAAGTCAGAACATCCCTGCATAGGGGGATCCATCTAGCTTCCCATCTCCAAACCAAACAGTACTCCATCTCTCCCAATCTGACTTTCTCCAGGTTCAGTCGTCAGAAACAACAACTTATTTTCCTGCAAGGCTGCGGCTCTCTCCATTTCTATTACTTGAGGTTCAGCAACAACCTCCTCCTTTGTCTTCTGCACAACTTGCCCTGTCAAAGCAAATTCCTGAGATGGTTCCTGAGTAGTTTCTTTTTTTAAAAAAAAAATATTTTTATTGATTTTTTAACACTTAATTAACACATATAAAACACAATACAATAACAAACAAACACATAAACATGTAAAATTTCAAAACCTTCTTTTCATAACCCTGTTCTCTCCGACTTCCCCATACCCTCCCTTTCTGCATCCCTGTTTTCAGATTTCTTCCAGCAAATCCTCTCTTCACAGTTTAATTAATTGACATTTAAACCCTCTTGTCATTACCAAATCAATACAGCAGTAACCTTGTAGTTTCCTAACCTTGGCGTTTTAGCATTCATTTACTTTGTAATAGTTCTTAAGATAAACTTTAAATTTCTTCCAATCTTCCTCCACTGTCTCTTTTCCTTGATCTCGGATTCTGCCAGTCATCTCAGCTAGTCCCATGTAGTCAATCACCTTCGTCTGCCATTCTTCCAGTGTAGGTAGTTCTTGTGTCTTCCAATACTTTGCAATAAGTATTCTTGCTGCTGTTGTGGCGTACATAAAAAAAAGTTCTATCTTTCTTTAACATCAATTGGCCAACTATGCCCAGGAGAAAAGCCTCTGGTTTCTTAAGAAAGGTATACTTAAATACCTTTTTCAATTCATTATAAATCATCTCCCAGAAATCTTTAATCCTTGGGCAAGTCCACCAAAGATGAAAGAATGTACCTTCAGTTTCTTTACATTTCCAGCATTTATTATCGGGCAAATGATAGATTTTTGCAAGCTTGACTGGTGTCATGTACCACCTGTAAATCATAATATTTTCTCTTAAGGCATTACATGCCGTAAACTTTATACTGGTGGTCCATAACTGTTCCCAGTCAGCAAACATAATGTTATAACCGAAGTCCTGTGCCCATTTAATCATAGCTGATTTAACCGTCTCATCCTGTGTATTCCACTTCAGCAACAAGTTATACATTCTTGACAAAGTATTGGGTTCTAACAATTCCGTTTCTAATTTGGATCTTTCCACCTGGAAGCCAATTTTTCTGTCTTGTTTAAAGACCTCCATTATTTGATAATAATGGAGCCAATCTCGAACTTTAGGCTTCAATTTTTCATAGCTCTGTAGTTTTACTTTATCTCCCTCTTGCTCTAGAATTTCCCCATATTTTGGCCATTTCGATTCCATATTAAGTTTTTTCAACCCTTTAGCTTCCATTGGCGACAGCCACCTTGGGGTTTTGTTTTCCAGCAAGTCTTTATATCTAATCCAAACATTATATAGGGCTTTCCTAACAATGTGATTCTTAAAACCTTTATGAACCTTTACCTTGTCGTACCATATATAAGCATGCCATCCGAAAGTGTTATTAAACCCTTCCAAGTCTAAAATGTCTGTATTCTCAAGGAGTAGCCAATCTTTCAACCAGCAAAAAGCTGCTGATTCATAGTACAACTTTAAGTCCGGCAGGGCAAACCCCCCTCTTTCTTTTGCATCCGTAAGTATCTTAAATTTTATTCTGGGCTTTTTGCCCTGCCAGACAAATTTAGATATATCTTTCTGCCACCTCTTGAAATAATCCATTTTATCCAAAATCTGCAAAGCCTGAAATAAAAACAGCATTCTAGGCAAAACATTCATCTTAATAACAGCAATTCGGCCTAACAAGGAAAGCTTCAAATTTGACCAGACTTCTAGATCTTTCTTAACTTCCATCCAACATTTCTCATAATTATCTTTAAATAGATTCACATTTTTAGATGTCATGTTAATCCCCAAGTATTTCACTTTCTTAACCACAGCTAGTCCTGTTTCCTTTTGAAACTGCTCTCTTTCCGTAGCTGTTAGATTTTTCTCCAGCACTTTAGTTTTTTGTTTGTTTAACTTAAAACCTGCAACTTGACCAAATTCTTGAATTAATTCCAAAACCCTTTTCGTACTAGTGTCTGGCTCTTGCAAAGTAAGTACTAAATCATCTGCAAAGGCCTTCAATTTATAATGTTTTGCTCCGACCGGTTCCTGAGTAGTTTCTATGTAGGTATTCACCGTTTGTCCAAAATTGCTAACTGCAACAGTCATCAAATCCATCTTTTCATGTAGCGACTCCAGCAACAGTTTCACAAGCTCCCTCTAGAGGAAACAATTTCTGTTTGTATCCGTCTTTTTGAAAGCAGATCCAGCAACAAAATTACTTTCGTTTTCCAGATATTTTATTCCTTTTTATATGCAGTTTCAACATGTTTCTCTTTTTTAACTATTTGTCAAGAAACGTTTTATTCACAGTCAATGAACTTCCCCAAAGCGTCTGTCTCTGACACCCCGTTCCCAGGTTCAAGACGGTGGAAATTTATCTTTCTTTACTCTATCTCCTGCAGGTTTAAACAATCTTAAGATTTCCCCCCTCTTCCCCTGCTTCCAAGGGGGGTTTGGTGTTTTTAGCTGATGAAAAAATTGTCCTTTACAAACGACTTTCCAGACTTTAGCTTGCAATGTCTTTGCTTCAATCTATTTACAAAAGCGGAAGGCGGACTTCCTGTTTAGACCTTCCCGCTTCAGTGCCAAATTAGTTCAACTTTTAAAGCTCTTGGAGCCCGCCGAATCCCACGTTCCTCCGCTTGAGATTTTTAAAGGGTCCTTGCCTTTGCTGCTGCGGCAAGACCCGATTCTCACGGAGCGGGCTACTCTCGGTCAGAGGAACTCCGCCATTGCCAATCGTGCTAACCCGGAAGTCCGGGAAAAGTTCTTTTATCTTCCCCCTCACCCAGCTTACCTCGCTTGGGTGCTGCATCAACCTCTCTGTGCTGGTCCCGGGGGTAAGGTACCGTGAGTGTAGCAGAGTCCACACGAAGCGGGGCGAGGTCCGATGCAGAGAGACGGGCGGGGAACAGGAACGCTGGAACAGAAGGCTGAGCAGGTAACAGGAACACCGGATGGTCGGGAACAGGAGGCCGAGCAGGGAACAGGAGTACTGGATAGTCAGGAACAGGAAGCCGAGCAGGGAACAGGAGTACCGGTTAGTCAGGAACAGGAGGCCGAGCAAGGATCAGGATCACAGGAAGGTCCGAAGCCAACAACGACGTTGCTCCCGCAACCTGGGGCCGGGATGAGTGGGCTTTTATCCTCTTCTAAGGTCAGGGGCGGTCCCGACCCCCAGGAGCCCCGCCTACTCTGGCCTTAAGGCGAGCACTCCTCCTGGGGGCAACTAGTTCCCTTCGCCTCTCTGCCCTAAGCCTCTGCAGATCAGGAGAGGCCGAAGGGTTACTGGGCCCTGGAGGAGGCTCACCTGTGGCCACTGAGTCATCAGGCCCCTCTGGGGCCAGGAGGACTTCACCTGGGGCCAGCTCCTGCTGCACTGCCACAGGTGCAGGCTCTTCAGCCTCTAGGCCTTGCCCCAGTTCAGCCGACCCTGGAGGCGGGGACTCCTGTGCAGGCTGGGATTCCTCTGTTTCATCCTCCGAATCGGAATCCCAGGCCATCACACCATCCCCCCCTCCCAGGCCCCCCCCTCAACCGAGGGTCCAGACCCGGCTTGCCGGGGTACGTCGCATGGAACTCTCGGAGGCAGGCAGGTGCGTGGACGTTGGCCGCTGGTTCCCAGGAACGGTCCTCCGGTCCGTACCCCTTCCAGTCAATGAGATACTGTAGCTTTCCCCTGCGGTATCGGGAGTCCAGGATGCGTTCCACCTTGTACTCAGGCTCTCCCCGAACCAACACTGGCTGTGGTTGGGGACGGTTCGGGTGGAACTCGTCGGGTGGGGCCACAGGACTCAAAAGGGACCTGTGGAAGACCGGGTGAACCTTCAGGGTTGCGGGTAACCGGAGACGGAATGCCACAGGAGAGACTTGGTCCACGATAGGGAACGGGCCGGTGAAGCGGGCGTCCAACTTCCGCGAAGGTCGAGAGGGGTGGAGATGGCGAGTGGAGAGCCAAACCAGGTCACCGACGCGAAGTTCCGGCCCCACCTGGCGGTGGCAGTCGGCCTGGGCTTTGTACGCTTCCTTGGCCTGGTGCAGTTGCTCCACCAAAAGCTGTTGCTGGGACTGGAGCTCTTGAAGCCACTCCGTCACTGCCGGGACCGCGGATGCCGGCAGCACCTCTGGAAACAGCCGTGGATGATAACCATAGCTGGCCTGGAACGGGGTCTGCTGGGTGGACGCATTCACCGCGTTGTTATAGGCGAACTCCGCCAATGCCAGGTGGTCGACCCAGTCATCCTGCTGGTAGCTGCAGTAACACCGGAGGTACTGCTCTAGCACCGCGTTCGCCCGTTCCGTCTGGCCATCGGTCTGTGGGTGGTAGGCTGACGAGAGGCAGACCTCTGTCCCGAGAGTCTGGTGTAATGCTCGCCAGAACCGGGATGTGAACTGAACGCCCCGGTCGGACACCACGCGCTCAGGTAGTCCATGCAGGCGGAAGACATGCTGAAGGTACAGCTGCGCAGTTTCCTTGGCTGTGGGTACAGATGGACAGGGAGCGCAGTGTACCATCTTGGTGAAATGGTTGGAGAAAACCAGAAGGCAGGTACAGCCACGAGACGAGGGTAATTCCACTACAAAGTCCAACGAAACCGTGTGCCAAGGGCACGGTGGAACTGGCAATGGCTGAAGTAGGCCGGGGGGTCGCCCGGTAGGACCCTTGGCGCGACGGCAGACATCACAACCAGCAATGTAGCGAGCCACGTCAGCCTTCAGGCGGGGCCACCAAAACTCCCGACTGACCAAATGGGTGGTCCGATACCGTCCAAAGTGCCCCGCTGCTGGGGCATCATGGGCCATCCGGAGAACCTCCAGCCGTAGTGGCCCTGGCGGGACGTACAGACGACCGTGGTGCAGCAGCAGGCCCTGATGCAGGACCAGCCCCGGATATTGTGAACTGGACCCTTCAGCCAGCTCCCGGAGACGATCCTGGGCCCAAGCGTCGACCCGCTGCTGTTCCCGCACCCGAACCTGCAGTGGCTGCGCCTCCTGGGTGGCCAGGAATGCAGCCGGAGGTAGAATCGTGGCGGGTTCTGCTTGCTGTACCGTGTCTGCGTTGTCTTCAGGTTTCCGGGACAGAGCATCCGCCTTCTGATTCTGAGAGCTAGGGATGTAGTGGATCCGAAACTGGAACCGGGAAAAGAACAACGCCCACCGGATCTGTCTTTGGTTCAGCTTGCGGGTGGTCTGGAGGTACTCCAGGTTCCGGTGGTCGGTTCTCACCTCCACCGGATGTCGTGCCCCCTCAAGATGGTGGCGCCAGACCTCAAAGGCTACCTTGATGGCCAGTAGTTCCCGCTCCCACACAGTATAGTTACGCTCCGCTGGGAGGAGCTGGCGGGAATAGAAGGCGCAGGGTAAAAGTGGCGCTTCCGGTCCGTGCTGCTGAGACAAGACGGCACCGAGAGCCGTACTGGAGGCGTCAGTCTCTACCACAAAGGGTCGAGAAGGATCCGGATGTTGCAAGATTGGCGCTCTCTGGAAACAGGCCTTCAACCCTTGAAACGCCTCCTCCGCCTCCTTGTCCCAGGAAAACGGCGTCTTGGGGCGCAGTAGTCGGGTCAACGGGGTGGTGCGGTGAGCATAGTCCGCAATGAAGGTTCGGTAATAGTTGGCGAACCCCAGGAAACGCTGTAGGTCCTTGCGGTTCCGAGGTGCCGCCCATTCTCGAACCGCTGCCACCTTCCCAGGATCCATCTGCACCCCACCTGGTGAGAGTCGGTGACCCAGGAAGTCCACTGACCGCTGATGAAACTCGCACTTGCTGAGCTTTGCATACAGACGATGCTCGCGCAAGCGCTGCAGCACGGTCCGGACATGGCCTTCGTGGCACGCCGGGTCACGGGAGTAAACCAGAATGTCATCCAAGTACACCACCACGTACTTGTCTAGCAAGTCCTGGAACACGTGGTTGATGTACCGTTGGAACACAGCAGGCGCGTTGCACAAACCAAAGGGCATAACCAGGTATTCGAACTGTCCGTACCGGGTCCCAAATGCGGTCTTCCACTCATCCCCGGCGCGGATCCGAATCAAATTGTAGGCACCCCGGAGGTCTAGCTTGGTGAACACCTGCGCCCCTTGCACCCGCTCCAGTAACTCCGAAATAAGGGGCAAAGGGTACCGGTCCGGGATGGTGATTTTGTTCAAGGCCCGGTAATCATGGCAAAGGCGGAGCTCCCCACATTTCTTTTTAACAAAGAGCACTGGCGCAGCAGTGGGCGAGGTAGAAGGCCTAATGAACCCACGCTCCAGGTTCTTGCGCAAGAAGTCCTGTAAAGCCTCGCACTCTGGCTCGGTTAACGAGTATAAGCGACTCACCGGTAGAGGCGCTCCGGGCTGGAGGTCTATGCCACAGTCAAAGGACCGATGCGGCGGCAGCTGGTCTGCCCCCCATTCCTCAAACACGTCGTGATAGTCCCGGTATTCAGCGGGGAGCGTTGCAGCAACCTCCTCAGTGGGCGCAGCTGCTAGCATCTCAGTCTCAGCAGGAGAACTGGGGTCTGGGAAGTGTACAGTCCGTTTGACCCAGTCAATCCGCACATTGTGAGCCTCCAGCCAGTCCATCCCAAGCACCAGGGGGAACCGGGGCATGGAGGCAATATCCAGAGTTCGCATCTCACGGTGCTGCTGGAGGCACAGGACCAGGGGCTGGGTCTCCTGAGTGACGGCACCCGAACGCAGGGGCCGTCCGTCGATTGCCTCCACCTGCACCGGTTCTGGCTTGTTCCGCAGTGGCACCCGATGCTGGGCAGCAAAAGCAGCGTCCATATAAGAGTGGGTTGCGCCCGAATCCACCAGCGCATGGGTAAGAATCCATGGCCCTCCTGGAGGGTATAGATGTACCGGAACCATAAGGTGTTGTAATTCAATTGGTGCGGCCCCATTCTGTGCTGTTTGGGACCCCAGGTAGCCAGGGCCATCAGCTACTGGGGTTTGGTGGTTTCCCTGCGGCTGGCGTTTCTCAGGACAGGACCTTGCATAGTGTCCGCTTCCGCCACAATAGAGACAAAGATTCCCCTCCCGACGCCGCGACTTCTCTGCGGGGGAGAGGCGTGGCCGCACTGCCCCAAGCTGCATAGGTTCCTCCAATGACTTAGCTGGGCCCGTGGGGCTGCTGGTCGACACTGGGGCCAAGAACTGGAGGTGCCGGCAGTCCCGAGCCTGACGCCGGTCCTCTAGCCGATCGTCAATCTGTAGACTCCATTGGATAAGGGTGTCTAGCGTGGTGGGGCGTTCCATCGTGGCCAGCTGGTCCAGTATCTCATCTGAAAGCCCCTCGAGATACTGGTCCCGGAGAGCCGAGTCGTTCCAGGTCAAGTCCTGTGCCAGCAGCCGGAATTCTGTGGTGTATGCGGCCACCGTGGACTTGCCCTGTCTCAACCGCCGAATCGCCCGGTTGGCTTGACTCCCTTTCTGGGGGTTGCCGAACGCGGCCTCCAAACGATTGCAAAACCCCGTATAGTCTGCCAGCAAGGGGGAGTCTTGCCTGAGTAGCGGCAACGCCCACTTGGCCGCCTGGTCCTTTAACAAACTAATCAAAAAGTGCACCTTGGTGCGGTCGTCAGGAAAGTTCCGGGCTCGCCCCTGAATATATAGCTTGGCCTGGGCCAGGAACATAGGAAAGCTGGCCGGGGCTCCATCAAATTTCTCAGGCAAAGCCACTGGGTACTTGCCAGGAGTTGGGGCGTCGGCCCCAGGAGCCGGTAGGGCTTCTAAGCGTTGCTGAAGTGCCACGACCGCGTCACTGAGCTGCTGCACGGTGTGAGTTAAGGCCTGGTTCTCCTGGGCCAAAGTCACCAGTGCAGCCGCCTGGTCCTCCATGGCCTCTGGCTCTTCCCGAACGCACCCCTACGAAGGGGGAGTGCGGGTGTGGCGGGAGCAAACTGTGCTGGTCCCGGGGGTAAGGTACCGTGAGTGTAGCAGAGTCCACACGAAGCGGGGCGAGGTCCGATGCAGAGAGACGGGCGGGGAACAGGAACGCTGGAACAGAAGGCTGAGCAGGTAACAGGAACACCGGATGGTCGGGAACAGGAGGCCGAGCAGGGAACAGGAGTACTGGATAGTCAGGAACAGGAAGCCGAGCAGGGAACAGGAGTACCGGTTAGTCAGGAACAGGAGGCCGAGCAAGGATCAGGATCACAGGAAGGTCCGAAGCCAACAACGACGTTGCTCCCGCAACCTGGGGCCGGGATGAGTGGGCTTTTATCCTCTTCTAAGGTCAGGGGCGGTCCCGACCCCCAGGAGCCCCGCCTACTCTGGCCTTAAGGCGAGCACTCCTCCTGGGGGCAACTAGTTCCCTTCGCCTCTCTGCCCTAAGCCTCTGCAGATCAGGAGAGGCCGAAGGGTTACTGGGCCCTGGAGGAGGCTCATCTGTGGCCACTGAGTCATCAGGCCCCTCTGGGGCCAGGAGGACTTCACCTGGGGCCAGCTCCTGCTGCACTGCCACAGGTGCAGGCTCTTCAGCCTCTAGGCCTTGCCCCAGTTCAGCCGGCCCTGGAGGCGGGGACTCCTGTGCAGGCTGGGATTCCTCTGTTTCATCCTCCGAATCGGAATCCCAGGCCATCACACTCTCTCCTGCATCTTCTTCCCTGAGTGCCATTTTGCTCAAATCCTTGCTTCTCAATCATAGCAGATATTAGATCCCCCTTCCCACAAGTTCTCAGCATCCTTGAAATTGTGCTGGCCACACAGCCTTTCAGGTCTCACCCCTAGGTCCTGGGTGAGGCCCCTCTCCACTTCCTGCAAATAGTCCAGATTCTGACTCAGCCACCTCCTCCACAACCTTGACATTGTGTTCCCTCTCCTCTGACAGGCGCAGAAGCACTTAGCTGCCCCCAAGACTGGATCAACTTTCAGAGGGATTGCTATTCATATCAGCAAACTGCACGGAATTGGAATGATGCGGAGGTAAGGAGAGATTCTTGGAAGCCCTGTGTAGCAAATTCCTCCAGACACCATGTTTCCCACCCACTCTTCCTCTCCTCCCTGGGAAGCAACACACAGCAAATGAAGCATAGTATTGGAATACAAAGTTATCCCTGCATATGTCACATGGCAGGTTAAAAAAAAAATGAAAGGAAGATGATGACGCTGCTATAAAGGTGAAAGATACTCAGAGTCGAGTGTGGATTTCATGCTCCTTATTCGGCTCATAGCAGTGAGGAATGGGAGTTCCCCCGAAATGTCTGCTTTATATACATTATTTACACAATGGGCCCCACATGATTGGCTAATTCTGGGATTCTCCTGTAGGACAATCAGGTTGCGGATTCACTTCCACCTGGAGCTGGACTGGGTGGCTCCTGTGGACCAATCAGACTGCTGCATTCTGAATCCTATTGTTCTCGGACCAATCAGACTGCTGCATTCTGAATCCTATTGTTCTAGAACCAATCAGACTGCTGCATTCTGAATCCTATTCAACTCAGTACATAACAAAAGGAATATATAAAACTGGTTTCTCAATGAAGAGCAGAAACCAGTTGATTATTTTCCTTCTGAATCGGAAGATAAGGCTCACATCCGCACCACATTTAAAACATTCCGTTATCATATTAACAATTCTAGATAATCCTGGGAACTGTGGTTTGATAAGGATGCTGGGAATTGGAGCTCCGTGACATCAGCACTCTTAACAAACTACATTTCCCAGGATTCTCTGCAGGCAGCCATGACTGTCTTAAGTGATACAAGTGTGCTTTAACATGTGCCACAAGTGCAGCAAAATCAGAAGCCCACTGAATTCATCCTACTGTGTGCCATGAATATTCCTCTGGACCAAGCCCCAGGGTAGCCCCATATAGAGCACATAACAGCAGTCCAACCTTGAAGTTGCCAATGCATGAAGTTCTCCATCCAAATGATGTCCACAAAGGTGGCTGCACAGTACACATAGAAGATACCAGTGGGAAAAAATGTGCAAACTTGAATCATGTTAGGGGAAATTGCTTGCAAAAATGTGTATCTAAGTGGAAAGTCTCATCGATGAATTTCCATGAGGAATCTGGTGGAGCTAAACTTAACGTTTGAAAAATGAGAAATTGGGGTGCCATCTTTGAGAGAAGCAGAACCAATCACTGTATTGATCACACTGCTTTGTATCTCCCTGGCACCTGGTACTGCAGATCCATCCATGGTTGTGAGGTCATGGTGATCTACAAAAAATCTTATAGCTGTGCTGTGGTCCTTGCACAATCCTGCATGGGAAATCTTACAGGAGCTGCTCGATGCAACCAGGCAGCTTTCCCTCACCTCCAGGGCAAAACCCCTTATTCTTTTTCTCTCCCAGGCGGACTGCCAAACATATGGGCAAAAAAGCCACCTGGCCTCCATCCTTAGCGAGGAAGAGCACAGACGTGTAGCTTCTGCGATAACAGGGGCATATGAGATCAAAGGCCCCATCTGGATTGGACTGTTCAGAAAGAAACAGACCAAGAGGGTAAGTAAAGGGGGCAAACTCTCTTTTTCATTTGCCTCTCAGTAGGAACAGCAGCCGGCAAGGGCACAGAGGAGCAGTCCAGAAGACGAGAGCTCCCTGCAGGGAAGGGAAGGACAGATATTCCCCTCTCTGTAAGGGAGGATCTGGGGCTCTGGTGAAGCTCTTAATTCAAAGAGTAGCCATCTGCCTGCATCCCCAGGATGCAACACAGGTCCCTTTTAGAACTCTCACAATGTTACTTTAATAAGGTTTTAAATCAGCAAAGTTGATAT
The DNA here is from genome assembly GCF_964188305.1 of Podarcis bocagei. NCBI lineage: Eukaryota > Metazoa > Chordata > Lepidosauria > Squamata > Lacertidae > Podarcis > Podarcis bocagei. The sequence continues at coordinate 6,224,920 of NC_138135.1, forward strand.
GCCCCTTAGCTTTGGAGCAATACATTTATTTTTTTAAATGATATTTATTGAAAAAAGAATTTTTTTAAAAAAAATTAGAAAGAAAAAAGACAAAAACAGAAAAAGAAAAAGAAAAAAGAAAACCATCATTTTCAAATTCTCCACTTTCATTACCTTCTTTCCATGACCTCCTCCTCCTCCCATCTCTTGTATCTTAATTAATAATTATCACAGCAAATCCTTTCCATAATTCATAATATTCTGTCATTACATTACCTTACTCTATTTTCATCTTATCTTATAAAAAACCTTAAAACTTAAGACTTAAATCTTATTTTTACCAACTTCTCATAACCATTACCTTTTTACCTAATTCTTTAAACATTTTTACAAGAGCCAAGTAATTTCATTTCAACATTTTTCCAACGTTCATCAATTTTATAAAACATTCCTAATGATAGAAAAAGGAAATAAAAACAATCCAATCTTCTTCCAGAGTCCCCTCCCCCCGGTCCCGGGATTGTCAGTCCTTTTTATCCCATTAGTCTGGCACATTAACCTGGTGATCTTATATCCGAGGCCTTCAAATCTCTTCCATGTCCCTTCCGCAGCTCTTCTTCATATTTTCCTTTCACTCATGGGATCTCCAGCTTGGTAGTGTTTTTGACACTTTTCAACAAATCAGCCCCTTTCCCATAGTCCAGACTAGACTCCATGTGGTATTTTTTCAAATTCCCTCCAAAATTGGAAGCCCCAACAACTCCAAACCTCTGACGGCCCATTGCCAGACTCGCAAAGTCCAAACATCCCTGCATAGGGGGGTCAGTCCAACCCCCCATTTCCAAATCAATCCAAACTTTGTCTTTCCAAATCTGGTTTTTTCCGAGTTCATTTGTCAAATCTAAAGGCTCATTTTCCTGCTGGGCCAAAAGTCCCTCCATCTCTGGCGCCCAAGATTCTGCAACATCCTCTTCTCTCATCTGCTCTGTCAGGACACACTCCTGTTTAAGTTCCTGGGTGGGCTCCATATAGTTTCCCACTACCTGTTCAAATGTTCTGGCCGCATTAGTCATCAAATCCGTCTTCTGACTTAACTGATCCAATAGGGCATTTATTTTACAGAAAGCACCCAACAGTGCTTCTGAAAACATTGTCCTGCAAGGTCACAAGTCCTTTCCCACGGTTGTAATCTGTGGCAGCTGCAAGCTCCCTAGAACTTGTTACAGTTTCACAGTCCCCCTCTAGAGGGAAAACTTCTGGTTGTTCTTTCTTTTAAGGACAATAGCAACACAGTTTCTTTTTGTCAATATTTGTTCCTTTAAAATGTGAAAGGAAACAGTGGAATCACAATGTTACTCTTCTTTTAACTATCTGTCAAAAACATTTGTCTCTGGTCAATGAGCTTCAAAACGTCAATTCTGACACCCCGCTCCAGGGTCAGGACGGTGGAAAGTTACTTTACTTTAAACTCACTTCTGCAGGTTTAAACAGTCCAAAAAAGATCCCGCTTCTTCTCCTGCTACTGAAGGGGGGTTCAACGATTTTAAATGGTGAAAACCGATCCTTTAAAAGTGATTTTCTAAGCTCTAGTGTACGTTATCTTTGCTTTCTTCTGTCTACAAGGAAACGGAAGGCTGACTTCCTGTTTAGACCTTCCCGTTTCAGTACCAAATTAAGGTGAATTTTTAAGTCCAATTCCTTTCTAATCGCCAGTCCAATTGTTCAATGTTTAAGTACTCACGGGTGATTATTTTAGATGCCAAATTGTCCCAGGAAAAAGGCAGTGCTCTCGGGCAACGGCTATGAGGCTTCGCTCCACGGAAAGAGCAGTTGACTCACAGCATCGCGCCACTTCCCCCTCTTCGCTTCGGAGCCCGTTAGTGGGTTCCTTTGCGGGTTGGGGGGCGCTAAGGGTGCCCGCCGAGTCCCACAGTCACAGGCTTCATCTACCTGTGATTTCTAAAAGGGTCCCCACTTCGCCGCAGCGGAAAGGACCCGTTTCACGCGGAGCTGGTCACTCCGGTTCAGAGGGAGTCGGCCATTGCTGATGGCGCCACCCCAGAAGTTGGCCAGCTTTGGAGCAATACAGTGGTACCTCGGGTTAAGCACTTAATTCGTTCCGGGGGTCTGTTCTTAACCTGAAGAACCACTTTAGCTAATGGGGCCTCCTGTTGCCGCCGCACGATTTCTGTTCTCAGCCTCAAGCAGAGTTCTTAACCCGAGGTACTATTTCTGGGTTAGCGGAGTCTGTAACCTGAAGCATATGTAACCCAAGGTTCCACTGTATTTGACTATCCAGTTGGAAAGGAGGACATACCGTCTTTTCTACCTTTAACACTTCTGCAGAGTAGAGGGATGTAGCAGGTGCATTTCTTATGCTGGGTGATGGAAAACAGTTGATCCTGGCTAGATCTCCGCCAAGCAGTACAAGTCCTTGGGATTTGATCCCACCAGCTGAAAATCAATTCATTGAGAGCCTTGCTGTAAAATCACACTGGGGAGAAGAGCTGAAGGGTGGGGGCAGGGGCATAGGAAGGGTGATGGAGAACAGCTGATCCTTCCTAGATCTCCCCCATCCATTGCAAGTCTGAGAGGTCCAACCGCCTCATCTTCCTTGGGATTTATTCCCATCCCTACAGCTGAGAACAAGACACGGTCTTTTCATGAGCCGCGTACTGCAGAAGGGAGACTGACCTCACGTTGGGACATCCCTTCCTCAGTCAAGACCCCAACTCTTTTTGCTGTGGTGCTGTGGGTTAAACCACAGAGCCTAGGGCTTGCCAATCAGAAGGTCAGCGGTTCGAATCCCCGTGATGTGGTGAGCTCCCATTGCTCGGTCCCTGCTCCTGCCAACCTAGCAGTTCAAAAGCATGTCAAAGTGGAAGTAGATAAATAGGCACCGCTCCAGCGGGAAGGTAAACGGCGTTTCCGTGCGCTGCTCTGGTTCGCCAGAAGCAGCTTAGTCAAGCTGTACGCCAGCTCCCTCGGCCAATAAAGCGAGATGAGCGCCACAACCCCAGAGTCGGCCATGACTGAACCTAATGGTCAGGGGTCCCTTTACCTTTACAGAATGTACATTGGAGATGGACCGATAATGCCGTGGTCAGCTACGTGCATTGGGGACCTGGACAACCCTCCATCACCAAAAATGGCAAACGCTGTGTCGAGATGTATGGTGCAGGTGAGGAGGGGGGTTTCACAAGTTGTAAAGATTGTGCTTAATGGGTTTAATTTGTTGGAAGCTACCCAAAATGGCTGGGGCAACCCAGTCAGATGAGTGGCATAGAAATATATTACAGTGGTACCTCGGTTTATGGACTTAATCCGTTCCAGAAGTCCATTCTTCAACCAAACCCGTTCTTAAACCAAGGCGTGTTTTCCCTAATGAGGTCTCCCACCACCGGTGCCCTTCCGCCATTCGGATTCCGTTCTCAGACCGAGGTAAAGTTCTCAAACCAAGACACTATTTCCGGTTTTGCGGAGTTTGTAAACGGAATCGTTCTTAAACCGGACTGTTCTTAAACCAAGGTACCACTGTATTATTATTATTATTATTATTATTATTATTATTATTATTATTATTATTATTATATGGGCCCCTTTGGTCAGAGGTGGGGAATTGGCTCAGACTTGTGGATGAGATGCTCACTTCACCTCACCCCTCCATGGTCCAACATTTGACAGGGTTATACATCAGGGCTAGTAGAGGTGGACATGGCTTGGCCAACATCGCCTTGTGGGCCAAATGGCGGGTCAAATCTGGCTTGCAGTCCAAGGCTTTTCCACATATGCAGCAGGTGGTCTTCATCTGATTCCTTCTGTCTCCTGGAACCCTCAGTGCAGGACAGCATTATATTGTCCTCTGTGGGGTGGGGAATCTTCACCCTTTCTCCTGTCACTGGGTGAAAAGTATTCACGCCCACCCCCACCCTCCAGGCTGCCTTTCACCAAAACAGCCATCTTGGGCTGGCAGGGGCAGCGGTGTGCAGGGCAGCCCAAGCCCAAGCTGCTGGTGACCCAAGCAGAGGAAGAACCCCAGCTCCTACCTGATCTTTGCTGCAACAGCCTCACTCTGCTGTGGCGCTTCCACTTCTGGGGCACAGGGCCCTCCCAAGCATGTGTGTGGCCCCCCAAAAAAACTCTAACCAGCCCCCCAAGAAACAAAAAAACCCCACACCATTTCCTTTAAAATGGAAATATCTGCCTGGACGGGCATGTGTGTCCCCCCCCAAAAAAAGAGGACATGCCCTGGGTTTCTCAGATATATGGCAACCAGTGTCTCCCAGATGTTTTCTCTCTCCTCTAGAACAACTCACAGGCATGTCCAATGTCTGTTTTGGGGGCCTAATTCAGCCCGCTGGTCAGTTTAATCCGGCCGCTGTGGCGGTTTGTTTCCTGGTGTAAAATCTCAACAACTTCCATCCTAAAAAATGCTCAATAATTTCAACCCTAAGATAACTCAACAACATCAATCTTAAAAAAAAATCTTGGGGTAAAATCCTTTAAAAAAGGTCAATACCTTTGGTTGCCCTTCGATCGGCCCTCACGGCCCTTCACTTCATCAAATCGGCCCTCTTTGAAAAAGGTTTGGACACCACTGGAAGGGACACCATGAGGTTTGTATGAAACAAAGATTAAAGTTTCCTTAAAGATAAGTGAAAGGTTTCTTGGTTACTAGCATAGAAGCAGCGACCCTATGGAGCAAAAGTTCAGTACATATGAACATAAGAAGATGCGGTTGGGTCATGCCAATGGCCTATCTAGTCAAATCCACAAGGACAGGGGACTCCGACAGGGATGTCTCCTAGCACCCTTTCCGTCCAATTTTGATATAAATGATACTGTTCAAGAACTAAGAGGTCTAATTAAATTTAATTGAAGCAATTAAATGCACGAATTGTCATCTCATCTGTTCTCCCAGTTAAACGACGTGGCCCAGGGAGAGAGGGGGAAATAGTGGAAGTGAACAGCTGGCTTCGCAAATGGTGTAAACAGGAACGGTTTGGATTCTTAGATCACGGACTGCAGTTTCTTGAAGATGGACTTCTGGCAAGCGATGGGCTGCACCTCACACGGTTGGGAGAAATGTTTTTGCCAAAAATCTCAGAAACCTCATCAGGAGGGCTTTAAACTGACTAATGTGGGGGAGGGAGACAGTGCTCCTGAAGGTAGGAGTCTATCAATTGATGAAGATGATCATCCAAATGTCATAGACCAAATGGAGCAAACAGCACGCAGACCTAGTGGTGGGAGGAAAAAATCCTTAAATAAGAGACACGGGGGAATGATTAATGGACTTCAATGTCTGTACACTAATGTGCAAAGCATGGGAAATAAACAAGATGAGCTTGAGCTCTTGGTACAGCAAACTAAATATGACATAATAGGCATCACTGAAACCTGGTGGGGTAAGTCCCACGATTGGAATGTAATAATGGAGGGAGGCAGTCTATTTCAGAGAAACAGACCAGACAAGAAAAGAGGAGGAGTGGTGTTATATGTCAGGGATGTGTATACCTGTGAAGAGATCCAAGATTTAGAACCTCAAAGCCAAAGTGAGAGCATTTGGGTCAAAATTAAGGGAGAGAAGAATAACAGAGACCTCATTGTGTGGAGTTTACTATAGATCCCCAAGCCAAACGGAGGACATAGATGATGCCTTCCTGGAACAGATGGCCAAGCATGCAAAAGGAAGGGAGATAGTAGTAATGGGGGACTTCAATTACCCGGATATTTGTTGGATGTCAAACTCAGCCAAGAGCATAAGGTCAAACAGATTCCTCACTGGCCTTGCAGACAACTTCATTGTCCAGAAAGTGGGAGAAGTAAAAAGAGGAACAGCCTTTTAGATCTGGTCCTAACCAATGTTGATGACCTGGTTAGTGGGGTAGAAGTGGAAGGATCATTAGGTACGAGTGATCATGCTCTTCTGAAGTTTACTATACAGCGGAAAGGAGCAGCCAAGCATACTAGGACTCAATTTCTTGACTTTAAGAAAGCCGACTTCATAAAACTTAGGGAAGTGCTGGGTGAGATCCCATGGACAGTAGTACTAAAAGGAAAGGGAGTTCATGATGGCTGGGAGTTTGTTAAGAGGGAGATAGTAAAAGCACAACTTCAGGCAATACCAATGAGACGGAAACATGGAAGGTGCCTAAAGAAGCCAGGGTGGCTATCTAAAGAACTTTTAACTGAGTTAAGATTAAAAAAGGATGTGTACAAAAAATGGAAAAGGGGGGGAAACCACCAAAGAGGAATTCAAACAAATAGCCAGAACAGAAACACAAAGTCAGAAAAGCTAAAGCACAGAATGAATTCAGGCTTGCTAGAGAGGTTAAAAGCAACAGAAAAGGCTTTTATGGGTATGTCCGTAGCAAAAGGAAGAAAAAGAAACAGTGGGGTCACTCAGAGGAGAAGATGGTGAAATGCAAACAGGGGACACAGAAAGGGCTGAACTCCTCAATGCCTTCTTTGCCTCAGTCTTCTCCGATAAAGAAAACAATGCCCGACCTGAAGAATTCGGAGCAAATGATTCAGCAGAGGAAACACAGCCCAGAATAACTAAGGAGATAGTACAAGAATACTTGGCTAGTCTAGATGTATTCAAGTCTCCAGGGCCAGATGAACTGCATCCAAGAGTATTAAAAGAACTGGCCGATGTGATCTCAGAACCACTGGCAGTCATCTTTGAGAATTCCTGGAGGACAGGCGAAGTCCCGGCAGACTGGAGGAGGGCAAATGTTGTCCCTATTTTCAAAAAGGGGAAAAGAGAGGACCCAAATAATTACCGCCCAGTCAGTCTGACATCAATACCAGGGAAGATTCTGGAGCAGATCATTAAGCAAACAGTCTGTGAGCACCTAGAAAGGAATGCTGTGATCACCAATAGTCAGCATGGATTTCTGAAAAATAAGCCATGTCAGACTAACCTGATCTCATTTTTTGACAGAATTACAAGCCTGGTAGATGAAGGGAACGCAGTGGATGTAGCCTACCTTGATTTCAGCAAGGCATTTGACAAGGTGCCCCATGATATTCTTGTAAAGAAGCTGGTAAAATGCGGTCTTGACTATGCTACCACTCAGTGGATTTGTAACTGGTTGACTGACCGAACCCAAAGGGTTCTCATCAATGGTTCCTCTTCATCCTGGAGAAGAGTGACTAGTGGGGTGCCACAGGGTTCTGTCTTGGGCCCGGTCTTATTCAACATCTTTATCAACGACTGGGATGATGGACTCAAGGACATCCTGATCAAATTTGCAGATGACACCAAACTGGGAGGGGTGGCTAACACCCCAGAGGACAGGATCACACTTCAAAACGACCTTGACAGATTAGAGAACTGGGCCAAAACAAACAAGATGAACTTTAACAGGGAGAAATGTAAAGTATTGCACTTGGGCAAAAAAAATGAGAGGCACAAATACAAGATGGGTGACACCTGGCTTGAGAGCAGTACATGTGAAAAGGATCTAGGAGTCTTGGTTGACCACAAACTTGACATGAGCCAACAGTGTCACACGGCAGCTAAAAAAGCCAATGCAATTCTGGGCTGCATCAATAGGAGTATAGCATCTAGATCAAGGGAAGTAATAGTGCCACTGTATTCTGCTCTGGTCAGACCTCACCTGGAGTACTGTGTCCAGTTCTGGGCACCATAGTTCAAGAAGGACACTGACAAACTGGAACGTGTCCAGAGGAGGGCAACCAAAATGGTCAAAGGCCTGGAAATTATGCTTTATGAGGAACGGCTAAGGGAGCTGGGCATGTTTAGCCTGGAGAATAGGAGGTTAAGGGGTGATATGATAGCCATGTTCAAATATATAAAAGGATGTCATATAGAGGAGGGAGAAAGGTTGTCTTCTGCTGCTCCAGAGAAGCGGACATGGAGCAATGGATCCAAACTACAAGAAAGAAGTTTCCACCTAAACATTAGGAAGAACTTTCTGACAGTAAGAGCTGTTCGACAGTGGAATTTGCTGCCAAGGAGTGTGGTGGAATCTCCTACTTTGGAGGTCTTTAAGCAGAGGCTTGACAACCATATGTCAGGAGTGCTCTGATGGTGTTTCCTGCTTGGCAGGGGGTTGGACTCGATGGCCCTTGTGGTCTATTCCAACTCTATGATTCTATGATTCTAGAATATTTTCCTGTTTCTGTTGAGGATTTCAAACTCGCAGTTCTTTTGTATACCAATGGTACTGTTTTGATCTCTGCTACCTTAATTGGGATGTGGAGACTTTTGGGGAAGTTGAATGTCTTTTGCACAAAAGAGCAGTTGACAGTCAATCATTCTAAACCTAAAGTGGTGATTTGGGGGAAGAGGAGAAAACCTCACAGATACCTTTAGATATGAACGCTTCTGGTTGCGCATGCGTCGGACTACGAGCTGCGCTAACCCAGAAGTAGTTGCTCCCGGATGCAAACTTTGCCCCAGGGTGCGAGCGGAATTCGTGCACTGGAGGCCTGCACGCAGCGGGAGGTGCGCTTTCGCTAATGGCACCTCAAGTTAAGAACAGTTTCAGGATAAGAATGGACCTCCAGAATGAATTAAGTTCCTAACCGGAGGTACCACTGTAAACCTATTGAACAACAATGCTATTATAAGTACCTGAGCTTGGGTTTTAATTCAAAACTGTCCTGGAAGTCACACCTACTTGCAGTTAAACTGAAATCCTCATACTCTACCCACTCTTTATTATGGTTTTCCAGAGTTCAGGACGGGGGGAGCTTAGTAGCTCCCACAGTTGAGGTATTTCAAAAGAAGATAGTGCCACAATTATTGTACGGTGCAGAGATCTGCAGATATAAGAATCTCCTCCCGTCAGAACTCCTTCCTGAAATCACTGCTGTTTGTCTCCAAAGTTACACCCACCCCTTTTTAGGAGCTGAAACAGGGCTAATAATCATAATCATTATTTATTATTTATTATTTATACCCTGCTCATCTGGCTGGGTTTCCCCAGCCACGCTGAGCGGCTGCCAACAAAAGATTAAAAATACATTAAAACAGTCGCCCTCAACCTCAGCCCTCCAGTTGTTTTTGGCCTACAACTCCCATGATCCCTAGCTAGCAGGACCAGTGGTGAGGGATGTTGGGAATTGTAGTCCAAAACATCTGGAGGGCTGAGGTTGAGGAAACCTGCATTAAAACATCAGTCTTTAAAAACTTCCCTAAACAGGGCTGCCTTCAGATGTCTTCTAAATGTCAGATAGTTGTTTATTTCCTTGACATCTGATGGGAGGGCATTCGACAGGGAGGGCGCCACCACCAAGACGACCCTTCTTACAAACCAGTGTGCATGTAGCTCTAGCCCTATACTGGATGAAACTGGCTAGCATGAGTAATACTAGGCTCCCTTTAAAAAAATGCTTCCTAGAGCAATTGCAATTGCAAACCCACAAATAGGACTCTGAGTCCTCTCCCTTTCTCTGGCTTCCAGCAGCTGTTGTTCAGAAACACTGCTTCCTCCAACTGATGTTTCTTCTTCCTTGTCTTTCTAGACTTGATGGACTGGAAAGATAATCAATGCAATGCTGAGAATTACTACATCTGCAAACTCCCGCTGTAGGAATGGGCTTCGGCAATTTCAGTGCTTTGGAGAACAGGACCAAGTTGCAGGTCCTTGTCTTCCACAGTTGCCCAAGTCCACCTGCCTGCCCAGCCGTCACAGCTTTTGAGATCGCTCGTGAGCCAGACCTGCTCTTCTCTGTTTCGACACATCAATAAAGCGATTCTCCTACACATCGGCCTCTGTCTCCTTCAAAATGTCTGTGGCGATACCAGAGGACTCGTAACATTTTTGGGGTGGAGAGAAATTACATCACCACAAACAAAACACATATGTATTGGCCCGAATATAAGCCACACCCGAATAAAAGCCGCACCTTGAAAATTGGAGGGGATGGGGAGAAAAAAAGAAGAAATACCTGAAAATTAGCGGCTCTCTTCCTCGCTGTTCCTGGCTGCATACTGGGCGTGGGGGGGGGGAGCCGGGCTGCGTTGCTGGCGGCCTTTCCCTTTCCTCGCTCTCTCCCTTTCCGGACGGGGGACTACGCAAAGGGTGGGCGCCGTTTTCCCACGCTCCTGGCGCTGTTTACCCCGTGCTCCTGGCTTCATACAGTAAGGTCGCGAATATAAGCTGCTGTTTAACTTTTCATGTTAGGATTTTGGGGGGGAAGTGAGGCTTATATTATGATACAATACAGTGCAATAACCTTTATTGTCATTGTCCCATACAGAACAACGAAATTGAAAAATTCTACATAAGACATTCAAAAACCAACAAGCCTGCTATCCCAACTGTCAGCGCTGCCTCAGGTCCTAGCTCACAGAGGACCAACGCCAGTTGCTCTTTATAAACAAAAGTCTTTATTGTGGTTCATTGTTGGTTTGACATCCGTGGCGCGCAGCGCTACGTCTGAGTCCTTAGACCGGCGAAGCTCCGTCTGACTCCTCCCCGCCCATACACCAGTTCAAGACCCGAGCCTTGCTCCACCTTTCCCTCTCCTCCTTCTGCTCCTTTCTCCTCCGGGTCCTCCTGCCCTCTGGGGTTACCTCCTTCCTACTTTCTTCTGACTCCTCCCCACCCTTCCGGCGGGCTTTAGGACCTGGCTCCCAATCCGGGTTTTCTGCTGGCCCGCGCGCCTCCACATTTGAACTTGGCGCGCGCGCCCAGCTGCCTACTTTCCTCCTAATGGCTACACTGCTCCCCCCACTGCTTTCTCCTTCAGGGAGGCTGGCCGGACCTGCTCTTCCCTCCGCCCCTCCACTCTCCGACGGAGGCGTGGTCAGTCCAGCCTCACTCTCTCCTCCTGCAGGAGGCTCTTGTTTTAACCCTTGGGATTCTTCCCCCCCGCTACGCTCTGGTGGAAAAGCTACCCCTGATTTCCAGCTGCCGCTTGGAGACTCCCCACTGGCCCCCCTTGCCCTGCCTTTGGGGGCCCCCTTCTGGGAATCCTCTGATTCGCTGGAGAGACTCATGGAATCTCTCTGATCACTGGCATACCCTCCTGAACTCCCCTCAGATTGTTCCCCTTCGCTCTCCATCTCCTCCTTCCCCTGTGGCTCAGTCCCTGAGCCCATGACACCAACTATCCCAACTTGGTTAGCCCCCTAAAAACTCTGCTGCCCCATTTTTAAATACAATATACTCCCATAGAGACTTCCTTACACTGCGTTTAAAACCAAAATCGCATTTGTTCAGCAATGGCTAAGAGCATGCGCAGAGTTTCACTCCGGGAAGTAGGAGTATACACCTCGGTGTAATGCAGCCTCTGGCTACCAGCCTAGCCTTGTACTGTGGTTTGTGAAGAGAATCAGAACTTACAGGGTTAACAGTTCTGAGTGACGTCTCACATCATGAGGTGTGGCTATGTTCACATACGGGAATCTTTCTCTGTGTGTGAGTTCTCTTTCGGTTTTGACCGAGAGGCGAAAGATGTGCGCTTTGTCGCCGGGTTGATTTATGATGTTTTTCTACACGATAAAGACTGTTGGAGATAAGCAAGAAAGCCTGCGTGCAGTCTGATTTACTACCCACACACTGCAACAGTTTCTACCGCTGTGTAAACTCTGCTAAAGGGCCAAAGAGGCTGGAAGAGGTTTTGACCGGCACGGACAGCACAGTGGCGCAGCTGAGAAGAGTGCCGGATGCCATCTTGGCCCCATAGGTTATGGAAGCCAGCCAAGCTTTGAAGCTGTTGCTGAGTCGTGCCTGTGTGTGGGGGAAGCCAGCTGAGGAGAAGCTGGAGCCAGTTGGAGCTGTGCCTAATGTTTGAGGCAGAGAGGAGCTCGCTGGGGAGGATCTGGTCTGCTGAGCCGGGTGCCGGAGGAGCTGCAGTTACGTGAGTACGCTCAGCCCCAGGGGAGAGGATGGCAGACAGCCATGAATTATACACTGTCCCGTTCGAAAAATTAAACGAAAAAAACTGGCAGGAGTGGAGCAGGAAGCTGAAGGCCTGGCTGGTAGCCAAGGGGCTGTGGGAGGCGACCCAAGAGCCCCCACAGCAAGCTGCAGCCGGTGCAGCGGCAGCAGACGTCGCAGCTGCTCATTCCTTGCAAAGGCGCAACCAGAAAGCCCTGGGAGCTATAGTGCTCAGGTTGGAGGGCTCACAGCTACCTTTGGTCTAAGGGCTTGAGACTGCTCATGAGGCCTACCAGGCACTAGAGAGAGTGCACCACAGGACCACAGCTGGAGCAAAGATTCACACCACCAGACGCTTGTTTGAGATGAAGCTGCGTCCAGGTGACAGCATCAGACAGCATGTAACTGAGATGCTCTCTGTTTTCAACCAGTTGAGGCTGTTGCAAGTCAACTTTTCTGAGGAACTGAAAGTTTATATTCTGCTCAGCTCTTTGGACAAAAAACAATTTGTGTCTAACTTTGGAATCGATGAATCCCGCAGATCTTACGCTGCAGTATGTGACAGGTCGCTTATGTGACGAACAGGAACACCGTGTCAGAGAGGGCCGAGCTGGCACAGGGAGCCCATCCGGTTGCAGAGGGGGGGCCAGGCCAGCTGAAGGCACAGTTCAGGCTTTTTCCATTCGTCTATGTTTTGTCTGTGGTTCAGTCAACCATCTGCATAGATCCTGTCCGCAGAGAGCCAGAGAGGCCGGGCAGGATGTCTCCAAGGTCGTTTCCCATGGCAGCCAGTCCAGAAGAGGAGGCCAGCGTGGGAATGCGAAGGGAGGACGTGACTCAGGGAGTGAAGACAGTTCTTATCATTTTACTGCTTCCATGGCAATGCTTAAGGACAACTCCAGTAAGGACAGAATGATGCGCTGGGTCATCGACTCTGGAGCCAGCCATCACCTGATAACAGCAACACCTGGTGTCGAAATGCGGAACTGCAGAGCTGTTTCAGCTGGGAAAACAGTTGTATTTGCTGATGGGTCACAGAGGCCTTTATCTAATGTGGCAAATGTTTTTGTTTCCTTTTTACAGGCAGAGCTGGAAGTCTACGTTGTGCCAGAGATGCATTGTTGTCTTTTATCTGTACCTGCTCTTGTAAAGGAGGGTTATATGGTTTGCTTTGAAAATGATGTCTGTTCCATTTCCAGGGGTGGGAGACAACTAGTCAACGTGTAATGTAAGAACAATCTCTTTGTTCTGGAGACACCTCTGGGGGGGTGAGGGAGACGCCGAGACAGCACAAGCGAAGTGTGCTTGTGTTCCCATTCATGATTCTTGTGTTCACTTGTGGCACGGGAGAATGTCGCACAGCAGTTTGGAAGATGTCCAGAAGATGCCCAGATGCACTAAAGGTTGCAAACTGAAAGCATGTGGTAGATCCCTAGATTGTAGGGCATGCAGAAGGGCAAAGGTACAAGGGTGCAGTTATCCAAGAAAGGAGAGGGTAACCACAAAACATTTTGAGCTTGTGCACACAGACCTGTTTGGGCCCATGGAAAGTCCGAGTCTGGGCAGGGCCAGGTTTGTGCTGACGCTGACAGATGATTTTAGCCAGAATGGCTGGTCTTTCTCGCTGAAGGAGCGAAGCGAGGCAGCGCAACTGATTAAAGACTGGGTTGCGGAGGTGGAACTACGGTTCTCCACCAAGGTTCAGGGGTTCAGGAGCAACCGAGGTGCAGAGTTTACTGGGTCTGCTCTGCAGAAGTTTTTCAGCCAGAAGGGAATACGTCACAAGGTGACGGGTGCTACTTCTCCTCAGGAGAGAGGCGTGGCAGAGCTCAGGAGTAGAGCTCTGGCTCAAGCTATGGAGGTTCTACTGTGTGACTCCGGTTTGCCTCAGAGCTTTTGGAGTGAAGCTTGGAGGGCTGCCAACTTTATGATGAATAGGTCCTATAACTCGGTTATAGGTGACACACCGTTTTTCTTGTTGCACCGGAAAAAGCCACAACTGCATTTCTTCCGTGTGTTTGGTTGCGAAGCCTGGGTGCTTGTACCAAAGGCTCAACGGAAGGAAGGTGATCCGAGGTACCAGAAAATGATCTTCTGTGGATATGAACCTGCGACAAAGGGGTGGAGGTTTGCATATCCAGAAGGTGATCAGACCAAGCTTCTGATCAGCAAGCATGCTGAGTTCTGTGAGCAGAATGGTTGGTCAAGATTCAATGAGGGTCCTGACGTTCTCTCAGAATGTCTGCCTGATTCTGAGGAGGAGGGAGAGCCAGAGGCTGAACCTGTTGCTGAGGACCAGGTCTCTGAAAAGGGTCAAGAACAGGGTTGGGCATCTCCACAGGTTGCTAAAAGAGAGCCCAAGAGTGAGCCTTCGTCTCCTGTTAGCAAAGTGCAGAAGGCCCGAAGACGCAGTAAGTCAGAGGGGGAGTCTTCTGATGTAGAGGACACACTTGCTGGCCCCAGTGGGTCAGGAGGAGCACCTGAGACTGTGCTCAGACGGTCCACACGCACCATGAAGGGGGTTCCACTTGAGAGGTTTCGGGTCACCAGCGCATGGGTTGGTTTCGCACAGTGCGAATCTGAGAGTTTTGAGGAGGTTCAACAGTTGCCTGAGACAGATGCCAGAAAGGGGCAAAAGGCAATGGGAAGGGAGTTGAACTCAAAGAGGTCTGTAAATGGGTGTCCACAGTTTCCCTCAGGATGCGAGATGAGAGGGGGTGTGAAGAGAATCAGTAGGAGTATACACCTCGGTGTAATGCAGCCTCTGGCTACCAGCCTAGCCTTGTACTGTGGTTTGTGAAGAGAATCAGAATTTACAGGGTTAACAGTTCTGAGTGACGTCTCACATCATGAGGCGTGGCTATGTTCACATACGGGAATCTTTCTCTGTGTGTGAGTTCTCTTTCGGTTTTGACCGAGAGGCGAAAGATGTGCGCTTTGTCGCCGGGTTGATTTATGATGTTTTTCTACACGATTAAAGACTGTTGGAGATAAGCAAGAAAGCCTGCGTGCAGTCTGATTTATTACCCACACACTGCAACAGTTTCTACCGCTGTGTAAACTCTGCTAAAGGGCCAAAGAGGCTGGGAGAGGTTTTGACCGGCACGGACAGCACAGTGGCACAGCTGAGAAGAGTGCTGGACGCCATCTTGGCCCCATATGGTTCTCCAGTTCCTGTGGGTTTAAGATGGTAAACCCAACAGCTGCTCACAGCCTGTTTACCTGCTGGCAGTGTCGTGATGGAGAACGCACCTGGAGACTCCATTGAGTTCATTTCCTTCTGCATTGCCTCTTGCCATTTCCTGGGTTCTGCTTCAGCCAATTTCTGAACTTCCTCATAACTGTCAGGTTCACAGTGAGCTACACAAACCTACACTCTAGTGAACTCAAACCTGTAGGGTGGTTTACCCTTAGTGGCGCGAGTTGAATGCCTCAGCACAACTTCAGGTACCCCCTCTAACCCACTAGGGCCAGCTAGAGTGTCCTTGGCTTCAGAGAACTCCCCCTCTGACTTTCTGTGCCTCCTGAATTTCTCAACTGGACTTGTGGGTGAGGAAGGTGCACCCAGGGATCTTCTGTGCCAAAGATGCTGACACCCATCATGGATTGGCATATTGGCACACTGTGCTTGTGCAGACTCAATGGGACTTTTACCTGCAGCAGACGTTTCTAGCACAAACAGCCTGTCTTTGCATTCAACACTGACCAGTTGACGCTCTCCCCTGGAAATTGAACATATTTTATTTTCAAAACACACTCTGAAACCGTCTGCAACCAGAGCAGGAACAGAAAACAGACAACAAGTCATCTCTGGAACGACGTAAGCTTGAATCTCCTCCTGTGAGAAAGCACAATACAGAGAGCCAGACATGGTTAGTTCATGTTTGGATCCATCTGCAAGAGAAACAGTGTGTCCAGTTTTCAAAGCCTTGCAGGTCTGCAGCAAACCACCAGATGGCACCAGGTGATGTGAAGCTCCACTGTCAATCACCCAGTTCAGCATGTTGCTCTGGTCGCAGCTGGTCTCTGTTGCCATGGTCTCTGTTGCCACTGGACTCTGAGCTGTTATCCCGGTAAGCTCTGATTCTCCTCACACAGATGTCATGCACATAGTATACCCCTGTATCCCCGTTCCACCCTTGGAACTACCTGCAACAGGACTAGCCTTGGGCCTTACCATCTTGCACTTCTGGTTACCCTCCTTCCATGGGACTAGAGCTCTAGCTCTCTTCCTCTGGGCGTGGTTTCCCATCCTTTGAGGACAAATCTTGTACCTCTTTCAAGACTTTGGATTCCAAGACCTGCGTCAAGCTCCTAGCCGCAGCTAAATCTGCAACAACTGTGTTAGCAAACTTGCGCGCATACCTGGTGAGTCTCTCACCCTTCGTAGCTCCTTCTGCTCTGTGTATCAGGCGCATGCCCTACACTGTATCAGTGGAACTCACCACAGTATTCTCCATGTCACTGTCAACATCAGATTCTACATCTGAGTCATCATCAATGGGATAGCTTCGGAAAATATCCCCATTCCCCCCCCCCATTTTGCAGTGTACTCAACATCCCCGTGTCTGTTAGAAATGATGACAACCTTCCTTCCTTAGAGAACTCAAACTTTCTTGCAGGGGTTCGAGGTGAAGGTGGGTGCTCTTGTTTGCCTCTGGTGCCAATGCTGGAAGCGACCGCTGTGTTTCAACACCAAATCAAAGTCGGATAATGTACATTTCCATGCTGTCATGGTTGAGCAGTGAGCTAGTTACCAGGAAGGACAGAGAAATGGGACTTGGCAGATGGAATCGTTTGATGGCTGTACTTTTTCAAGATAGCAAGCTGTTTCAGTCCCCGGCAGCTAGGGGAGCGGAGAGACTCTGCTCAGTTTGAAATTAAAGATGAACCTACCTGGTTTGTTTACCACATTTATATCCCACCTTTTTCTCCACCGAGCTAAAGGTGGTGTGCAGAGTTCTCATTTGATCCCTGCAACAACCCTGAGAGGTAGGTTAGGTTGAGAGGCAGTGAGCTTCATGGGCGAGTGTGGGATTTGAACTCGGGTCTCTCTCAAGTCCTGGCCAGGCATTCTGACTACTACATCACACTCATCTGCACTTTCCTAAACAACCCACGAACCAAAACACAGCCGTCCTTCAAAATCCAGAGTTTTCCGAGTTTTGGAATGCGATACTCCAGCCGCACGATATGTGCAGAAATGCAAACACTGGGGTAAAGTATTCACACACAAAAAATATGTATATATTATGCTTTCTATCAGGTAAAATTGGTTTGCGGGGGGGGGGGGAGTATATTAGGCAAAATTGAACAGGGGAAAAAATGTGTTCTTTGGGAGAAATTTGCACCAAAATATCAACAAATTTTCACGAGGACTTAAAAATAATGCAGACTGACGTGGAAATGTGGAGAACATAAAATCAGAGCTGGAAAAAGATCAACAGAAAAAGTGGTGTGTGGGTGTGTGGGTGCAAAAACAGAGTCCTATTTCTACTGAAAAGAAAATACCTCCACCAAATGAAGGACGTACTGAAGCTGTCATAAAAAGCCCTTCCTATAATTCTGAAGGGAATGTAAGCAATGCATTTTAAATTCTTATATTGCAATGCTTCCACAGCCAGACATTTCTTAGCAAAAATGCAGGGACTGTTCAATTGTACAGGGAGCCTTATACTATCTACTCAGAAGTAAGTCCCACTATGTTCAATGGAGCTCACTCCCAGGTAACTGGGTAAAGACTGGCCAGCCTTACATTGCAGCCCTGAGAATTCTTACTCAAGTCCCACTGAGTTCAATAGGATTTACTCTTTGATATGTTCCTGAACATCATCCTCCTCCTCCTTCTCTGCCTTTTTCCCTGACAGGGGCTCCAGGCAGATTAGCTGTATTCCAAGGTGGTGCCCTCTGCATGTTGGTGGGCTACAAACTCCCATCAGTCCCAACCAGCAAGACCAGTGGTCAAGGATCATGGGAGCAGTAGTGCCATGTTTGCTGTGATGTGCTACTCAACTCAATAATCTCCCGCTGTTGTACTGAAGGAGAGAGTTTCCTGATCGTTCTACTGCTGTGATTCCTTATGGATCACTGCTCAGCCATGAAACTCCCAAATGGCCGAGATGTGCTTTTGGGTTCAGTAGTTCTTCCTGATGACTGGGCCACATGCACACACCACTCCCACCAGTTCGCCTAAGGGAGGTTCAGGACTGTATAATATCCATTGCAGAAGAGACCAGCTTCACATCTCTCCAGACCTGCCAAACAAAGAGAGTCTAATAGGCCACAAGGTGAGTAACGTTCATAGAAATAGCCAGCAACAGCCACTTAGATGCCTTTGGAAAGCCCCTCAGCAGGGTATGAATGTGATGCCTTGGCCTGTTGTTTGTCTGTAATTCTTCATAATTTACTTTATATCATCATCATCATCATCATCATCATCATCATCATCATCATCATTTCTTCCTTTTTCTTCCTTTCTAACCTTCTATTAACTGAATATTTTCAATCTTGGAGCAGGGGAGAATGTGATATGATAATGAGAATAAATGTATACAATTTTTAATATTTATCTTCTATTATAAGCGTTCAGTGAAAAAATAATATGAAAGAAAGGAAACGTGAATAATGTGAAAGGGGGGAGATAAAATAACCATAAACAATATGGTATTATCTTTTCAAGGAATTAAAATCAGCCTTTTAGCAGAAATAAGGGCATGGAGAATCCATTTGCGGTGACCCTTTGACAAACCCCATATAGTTGGCATATAGTTTAAAATAATATCATCATCTGATAATGTTATTTCCCACCCCCAAGTAGTATTCATACATCTTACCGTATTTTTCGCTCCATAGGACGCACTTTTTCCCTCCTAAAATGCAAGGGAAAAAGTCTGTGCGTCTTATGGAGCGAATGTGTGTTCCCTGGAGCCAAATCGCTGTTGTCCTGTGCTCCTGGGCTGCTCTTTGGGGGTGGGGGGAGGAGTCACGGTGCTCTGCCGGCAGCCTCTGCTTTCCCCGAAGTCCCGACAAGGTTTGCAAGCAGCGGGAAGGCTGTGCGCTCCCGGGCTGCTCTTTGGGGGTGGGGGGAGGAGCCACACGGCTCTACCGGCAGCCTCTGCTTTCCCCTGAAGTCCCGACAAGGTTTGCAAGCAGAGGGAAGGCTGTGTGCTGCTGGGGTGCTTTTTGGGGGTGGGGGGAGGAGCCACACTGCTCTGCCTACAGCCTTTGCTTTCCCCTGAAGTCCCGACAAGGTTTGCAAGGTTTGCAAGCAGAGGGAAGGCTGTGTGCTCCTGGGCTGCTCTTTGGGGGTGGGGGGAGGAGCCACACTGCTCTGCCTACAGCCTTTGCTTTCCCCTGAAGTCCGGACAAGGTTTGCAAGGTTTGCAAGCAGAGGGAAGGCTGTGTGCTCCTGGGCTGCTCTTTGGGGGTGGGGGGAGGAGCCACACTGCTCTGCCTACAGCCTTTGCTTTCCCCTGAAGTCCGGACAAGGTTTGCAAGGTTTGCAAGCAGAGGGAAGGCTGTGTGCTCCTGGGCTGCTCTTTGGGGGTGGGGGAGGAGCCACACTGCTCTGCCTACAGCCTTTGCTTTCCCCTGAAGTCCCGACAAGGTTTGCAAGGTTTGCAAGCAGAGGGAAGATTGTGTGCTGCTGGGGTGCTTTTTGGGGGTGGGGGTGGGGAGCTACACTGCTCTGCCTACAGACTTTGCTTTCCCCTGAAGTCCGGACAAGGTTTGCAAGGTTTGCAAGCAGAGGGAAGGCTGTGTGCTCCTGGGGTGGAGGGTGGGGGGTGGGGAGCAGCAAATTGCTGTCTCTCAGTGCCTCCAATTCAACTGCAAAGGATTGCCTAACTGGATTCTGAGCTCCATTTGAAGTTTACAAATAGTAAGTTTGGGGATTTCTTCAAGTAGCAGCTTTGGGGAAGTAGTCATAAATACATGCAAAGCATCTCTACAAACCAGTAATAGTAATTTCAGCTAAAACTGAGCAGGTATCTGGCTCAGGAACAGTTTAAACTGCACAGCTATAACCAGACATCCAGTGTGTGTGGACCATGTTCCTAGTAGCTAATCTTTACTGCTGAAAAGAGGCTCTGATATTCCACTCCAACTCTATAATTCATTATACAAATTCTTACAAGTACAGTCCACCTATACTAAACCAAAAACATTGTGTTCTCTTGGTATTGAATGGAAGCTATTTATCTGCCCTCTTTTCCTCCTCTGTTCTTTGCTCAGTCACTCCATTTTGAATCTTCCTTTCAAAACAACCATGCCTGTTTTGAGAAAACTTCAGAGATTTAGGAACTGGAGCACAATCATTTGATCTTTAGCTTCACAGTATTTTAATATTCTTTTGGAAGCCGCCCAGAGTGGCTGGGCAGGCCCAGCCAGATGGGCGGGGTATAAATAAATAAATTATTATTATTATCATCATCATCATCATCATCATCATCATCATCATCATCATCATCATCTTTTTGCTGTTCCTCCATACTCCAAGCACTTCTCATTTGCACAGCCCTGGTTTCTCTCCCTGACTATTAATATTCTTGATTAATAACAGTAAAATGCTCAAATTTTAGTTTTTGTGACTGCTGCCAATACTGACTTCCCAGTGATAAGGAAAACAGCTACATTATAATGGAATGTGTCCTTTTTCCATTCTCATCATTATATACCATGGCTCGCTTTAAAGCAGCAAAGTGGACAGGAGCCACACACTTTGCTGTTTTAAATAGTTTAGTACAAAATTTGAGTCAGATTTTTTTTCTTGTTTTCCTGCTCTAAAAACTTGGTGCGTCTTTTGGTCAGGAGCGTCCTATGGAGCGAAAAATACGGTAGTTTTTTTCTCCAAAAATGTGTGAGTGTTGCCCATGATGTCAACATATGTTTCAAAGAAGCATTTTCCTTAAAACATCCTCCAACAGTGTGTTGTTGTAGACAGTCCCTTTCTAAGCAAACGTAGTGGAGTACAATAAATCCTAAACTGAGAATGGATGAAATTTAAAGACTATTTAGCTAAATATGTTAAGTCAACTTAATTGGAAAAGCTTGTAAATATTAGATAGGCTTGGGATTTAAATACGTAAGGATAGGATTCAAGATGTTTAAAGCTAATTTAGAAAGAGTGGAAGATGTTAAGTGATCAAGTTAATTTTTTGAGAAAATTGATTTTGGAAATCTGTTAAAATGATATATAATGAAATTCAGGGGATCTGAGGAAGTCACTTAATAATGTTACAAAGATTGGTTTAATTATAAATAGGATGTGTGTGTATTTGTTTGTTTGTTTTAAATTTTTGGAAAATTAATTAAAAAATTGAAAATAAAATAAAATCCTAAACTGAATTTATTCAGCACATTCCCTCCTGCTGTTTCTGGCAACCGGTATTCAATGCCATACTGTGGCGTTAGACAGGCGAGGTAGAACATCAGAGTAAATAGCCATCAAAAGCCTTGGCCTCTGTGAATTTGTCTGATCCTACTGGAGGAGCGAATTCCATAGTGTAATGATGAACTGCATGAGAAAGTACTTTCTTTTCCCTGTCCTGACTCTTCCAACATTCAGATCCATTTAATGCCCACGGGTTCCAATGAGATGAGAAAAACCTGTCCCTGTCCACTTTCTCCATGCCTTAATAATAAGCAGGTGGTCTGCCCAACAGCTGCCGTCCCATCTCTCACAGCTGGGGAGCTGCTCCTCAGTTAGTAAGTAAAGGTAAAGGGACCCCTGACCATTAGGTCCTGTCGTGGCCAACTCTGGGGTTGCGGAGCTCATCTCGCTTTATTGGCCAAGGGAGCCGGCGTACAGCTTCCAGGTCATGTGGCCAGCATGACTAACCGCTTCTGGCGAACCAGAGCTGCGCACGGAAACGCAGTTTCCTTCCCACCTATTTATCTACTTGCACTTTGACTTGCTTTTGAACTGCTAGGTTGGCAGGAGCAGGGACCGAGCAACGGGAGCTCACCCCATCGCGGGGATTTAAACCGCCAACCTTCTGATCAGCAAGTCCTAGGCTCTGTGGTTTAACCCACAGTGCCAGTAGCCTTCCTTATATCTTGAAGTAGAGGGTTTTCATGACGAGTTGTGCGAACAAGGACTGCCTTTCGTCTGCTAAAGACCTGTTGTCCATTAACTCCATTAGGTGTCTTCTTCTTTTGGCCTGCCACCCGTAACCTTTCTATCAACAGATGACAGGTCTAGAGGAGTCTATAAAATGCACGATCCCATTTCACAGATCTCAGGAGTCTCTTCTTCTTTTCTTCTCTCTCCTCAGGTGCCGATGGGACGCATCACTTTCTTCCACCTGTCCATTTGGGGCTTCCTGATTGTCTGCTCCTTTCTACAAGGTACACCCCAAACCTGGACTGGGAGAAGCCAAGCAGATAGCAATCCTTAGGAGAAAAGGCATGGCTCATGAGGCAAATCCTAGTAATATAGATTTGAAACATCAATCAGAGGACGAAACGGGGGCATTATATGTTTTTGTGACAAACATAACATACTGATGTAAGCTTTATTGTCCTAAGCTCATAGGACTTAAGTTGTAAAATTTCTCCTTAGTTCATCAATGGTGGAACCAAACTTGTCTTTAACCTATTGTCTATTTGTTTGGAGAGATCCTTAACTGAATTTCAGAGGGGGTGGGAATAGAGAGAAATTCTATGCCCTCTTTATTTTCATTTCTGGACAATATGGGAAAAGTTCTTTTATCTTGGTTTTTTTTTAAAAAATGATATTTATTAAAAGTTTCAAATTACAGAGAATAAAAAAGAGAGAAGAAGAAAAAGAAAAAGAAGGAAAAGAAAAGAATATATATATATATATATATATATATATATATATATATATATATTCCGAAAAACCAGGAATTAAGCAATACAAGTCAATAAAAAGAAAAAAAGAAAAATACAAAACACACAATACATCAAAACCAACAACAAAAAAAGGAAAAACAAAAAATTTAAAAACAAATCCAGTATTCCCAAATCTTTATCTTTTGTTTTTTTTAATAGATATTTATTGAAGTTTCAGAAATTATATACAAAAGAAAAACAAACAAAACACAGACAAAAAAGAAAAACAAGTATAATTTCAATCCCTTATTTTCTTATGCCTTACTTCGCTGACCTCCTCCTACCTCCCCTTTCTGTATTCCAATTTCAAAATATTTATTCAGCAAATCCTCTCCCTTAATTTCATTTAGTTTTAACCTTTCTTTTCTTTTAACTTAAACATTACTGCTACAAACCACTTAGCTTCCAAGCCGTCATCATTCTAACATTCATTAATTTTGCAGTGTTTCTCATCCCTTTCTTCAGTTTATTTTTGATAACCTTATTTTCATTTAGTTTAGTTCATTTAAAAAATCCAGTTTTGCCTCATCCAAACTTAATCATCGAACTTATACATCAGTTCTTATTCTTAAGACATTTTTTCTCTAAGGTCGACCAAGGTTCCCTTCCACGAATTTCCCAATTTGCATAACAATAATAAGAAAACTTAAAAACAACAGAATAAATTGTAATTATAAACCCTTTAGAATCCACCCCACCTTTCCCGGTTTCAGCCCCCAAAAATGTCCATCAGTCTTAATCTACTATCAGCCTGGAGATCTCACGTCCGAGGCACTTGATTGTCTCTCAGTTCCTCTCTGCCGGTCTTTTTGATAGACCTTGATATTAAACACCAAATCTTGGAGAGGCTCCGGCCCAACAAGATCCATGCTTTTTCCAGCTACGTCTCCATACTTAAAGGTAGAGCCTATGGAGTGTTCCATTTCTTGTTTCTCGCTCCTTTCCAGTCCAAAAGTCCCCAATCTCTAACCTCCACCTTAATCACATTTGTAATCCTTTGGTCTTCTGATTTCCACATAAGAAGATCTCTCCAATTCTCAATCTCCAGTTCAGGCCGAGCTTCCCACATCAGATTTTTATTTTCCTTCATTGCTATCATGTCAGGCCTCAAAATAACACTCTCTTTTGACATCTGCACACCAGCTCCTCCTTCCTTTTCTTCAGGGGCGACATATGTCTCCTTATCCATATTCTCAAAACTCTCGGATTTCCCCATTTGTCCAGTTAAGTAGGCTCCTTGTTTCCAATCCTTATCCAATCCAAGAATGTTATTTACTGTTGAGTCCAAAGTTGAAACATTTAAGTCCAGAGTTGAAACATTTGTAGCCATAACATCAAATTGACCTTGTAACTTTCCCAAGAGAACAAATGCTCTATCCAATTCATCCTGGATTTTCCCTCCTCCAGCCATTTCTGTAGTATCGCCAAGTCCCTCTAGGGGGATTTTAGTTCCTTAATATTCTTTTCAGCTTGAGTCCAGAAATCCAGTTATTTTGTAACAGCACTTCCTTATTGTCGACAAATTGTAACAAATTGTATCCAAAGTAACCGGCAGAAGCAACAATAATAAAGTTCTCTTTTTCCGTCTTGACAGCCGACTTGAGAGCTGTCAAGCTCTTCAATACTTCATCATCAGGCTCTCTCTCGGGGCGATCCCGGGCCTGGGGGGGTAGAACTTCAGCTCTCAAAATCAGTTCTTAATCCTCCAGTAAAAATTCTTATAATATCAAACCGTGAAATTAAAATCTTTTACAAGAAAGATGAGAAAAATTCTTACGACCTTAGGTAGCAGGTCCTTTGCTTTATGATGTTTACAAAGAGGGGGGGCAGACTTCCTTTTTAACCCTTCCCCGCTCGTTCCTAATATTTTTTTAAAAATTCTTCCTTTAGAGCCCAAATTTCCATGTTACTCACGGGTTGTTATTTTGAAATCCGATTATTCAAAAGAAGAAGTCAGCGCTCTCCGACAATGGCTTGCGGCTTCACTCCACAGAAGAAGAGGAAGTACTCTCAGCACCGCACCGCACCCCGACCCAGTTCCGGAGCCTTTAAAAAGGCTCCTTCGCAGATCGGGGGGGGGCGCAAATGGTGCCCGCCAAGTCACCACTTTCACAGGCTTCTCCGCCTGTGATATTTTAGGGTCCCCGCTTCGCCGCAGTGGCAAAACCCGATCCTGCAGAGCCGATTCCCTCCGGAGCTCGGAGGGAATCCGCCATTAGTCGCTGGCACTAACTTGTTAACTTTTGTTAACTTGTTTCATCGACCTCCTCACACCTCCCTTTTTTGTATTCTAATTGTTAATTATCTCAGCAAATCCTTTCCATATTTCACTATATTCTAACATTAAATTACCTTACTTTATTTTAACCTTATCTTACCATAAAAAGCCCTAGAGCTTAAAACTTAAAACTTATTTATACATAATTCCTTATAATATTTCTACTAAAGCCAAATAGTTTCATTCCAGCATTTTTCTAACACTCGTTAATTTTACAATAATTCTCTACATGAATTTTTAAACTTTCTTCCAATCTTCATCCATCGTCTCTTCTTCCTGGTCTCGGGTTTTGTCAGTCCTTACTATCCCTTCCATCTAGTCCATTAACCTGGTGACCTTCTATCCGAGGCTCTTAAATCTTTTCCATGTCCCTTCTGCAGGTATTATTCATGTTTATACCTGCACTTTACTTTATCTTCTGCTGATCTTATTCTTAATTTCCTTCCTTTCTCACTGAGGGGTAGATCTCGGGGAGACTCCAACTTGACAATGTCTTTATCCCTTCTCGACAGGTCAGCCCACTCTCCACAGTCAGCACTGAAATCCAAAAGATATTTGAAGGCATGTTTCAAAGTCTCTCCAAAGTTAAGGGCCCCCACAACTCCAAGCTCCCCCTGACCCACAACCAGATCCCAAAAGTCAGAACATCCCTGCATAGGGGGATCCATCCAGCTTCCCATCTCCAAACCAAACAGTACTCCATCTCTCCCAATCTGACTTTCTCCAGGTTCAGTTGTCAGAAACAACAACTTATTTTCCTGCAAGGTTGCGGCTCCCTCCATTTCTATTACTTGAGGTTCAGCAACAACCTCCTCCTTTGTCTTCTGCACAACTTGCGCTGTCAAAGCAAATTCCTGAGATGGTTCCTGAGTAGTTTCTATGTAGGTATTCACCGTTTGTCCAAAATTGCTAACTGCAACAGTCATCAAATCCATCTTTTCATGTAGCTGTTCCAGTAAAGCGCTTGTCTTGCAAAGAGCAAGCACTAAAACTTCTTCTAGACACATTCTTGCTCAAGGTCAATGTCTGGTTCCCACGATCTTTAATCTTTGCAGCTGTAAAATTCCACAGATTGACTCCAGCAACAGTATCACAAGCTCCCTCTAGAGGAAACAATTTCTGTTTGTATCCGTCTTTTTGAAAGCAGCTCCAGCAACAAAATTATTTTCGTTTTCAAGATATTTTATTCCTTTTTATATGCAGAAGGAAACATTGGAATCAATATGTTTCTCTTTTTTAACTATTTGTCAAGAAACGTTTTATTCACAGTCAATGAACTTCCCCAAAGCGTCTGTCTCTGACACCCTGTTCCCAGGTTCAAGACGGTGGAAATTTATCTTTCTTTACTCTCTCTCCTGCAGGTTTAAACAATCTAAGATTTTCCCCCTCTTCTCCTGCTTCCAAGAAGGGTTTGGTGTTTTTAGCTGATGAAAATTTAGTCCTTTACAAACGACTTTCCAGACTTTAGCTTGCAATGTCTTTGCTTCAATCTATTTACAAAAGTGGAAGGCGGACTTCCTGTCTAGACCTTCCCGCTTCAGTGTCAAATTAGTTCAACTTTTAAAACTCCAATTCTTCAGTTTACTCACGGGTAGTTACTTTTAAATCCAATTGTCCACAGGAAAAAGTCAGCGCTCTCCGGCAACAGCTGTGCGGCTTCACTCCGTGAAAGTAGCAATCAGTTCAAAGCACCGCGCCGCTCACCCCATTTCGCTCCCATTTTGCCGCTCACCCCATTTCGCTCCGGAGCCGCGAGTAGGGGAGGTGCTCTTGGTGCCTGCCGAATCCCACGTTCCTCCGCCTGGGATTTTTAAAGGGTCCCCGCCTTCGCCGCGGCGGCAAGACCCGATTCTCACGGAGCGGGTTCCTCTCGGTCAGAGGAACTGATGGCGCTAACCTGAAAGTCTGGGAAAAGTTCTTTTATCTTCCCCCTCACCCAGCTTACCTCCCGTGGGTGCTGGATCAACCTCTCTCCTGCATCTTCTTCCCTGAGTGCCATTTTGCTCAAATCCTTGCTTCTCAATCACAGCAGATATTAGATCCCCCTTCCCACAGGTCCTCAGCATCCTTGAAATTGTGCCGGCCACACAGCCTTTCAGGTCTCACCCCTAGGTCCTGGGTGAGGCCCCTCTCCACTTCCTGCAAATAGTCCGGATTCTGACTCAGCCACCTCCTCCACAACCTTGACATTGTGTTCCCTCTCCTCCGACAGGCACGGAAGCACTTAGCTGCCCCCAAGACTGGATCAACTTTCAGAGGCATTGCTATTCATATCAGCAAACTGCACGGAATTGGAATGATGCGGAGGTAAGGAGAGATTCTTGGAAGCCCTGTGTAGCAAATTCCTCCAGACACCATGTTTCCCACCCACTCTTCCTCTCCTCCCTGGGAAGCAACACACAGCAAATGAAGCATAGTATTGGAATACAAAGTTATCCCTGCATATGTCACATGGCAGGTTAAAAAAAAAATGAAAGGAAGATGATGACGCTGCTATAAAGGTGAAAGATACTCAGAGTCGAGGGTGGATTTCATGCTCCTTATTCGGCTCATAGCAGTGAGGAATGGGAGTTCCCCCGAAATGTCTGCTTTATATACATTATTTACACAATGGGCCCCACATGATTGGCTAATTCTGGGATTCTCCTGTAGGACAATCAGGTTGCGGATTCACTTCCACCTGGAGCTGGATTGGACCAATCAGGCTGCTGCATTCTGGATCCTATTGTTCTAGAACCAATCAGACTGTTGCAATCGGGATCCTGTTGTTCTAGGACCAATCAGACTGCTGCATCCTGGCTCCGATTGTTCTAGGACCAATCAGACTGCTGCATGCTGAATCCTATTGTTCTAGAACCAATCAGACGGCTGCATTCTGAATCCTATTCAACTCAGTACATAACAAAAGGAATATATAAAACTGGTTTCTCAATGAAGGGTAGAATCCAGTTGATTATTTTCCTCCTGAATCAGAACATAAGGCTCACATCCGCACCACATTTAAAACACTCCTTTACCATATTGACAATTCTAGATAATCCTGGGAACTGTGGTTTGATAAGGATGCTGGGAATTGGAGCTCCATGACATCAGCACTCTTAACAAACTACATTTCCCAGGATTCTCTGCAGGCAGCCATGACTGTCTTAAGTGATACAAGTGTGCTTTAACATGCGCCACAAGTGCAGCAAAATCAGAAGCCCACTGAATTCATCCTACTGTGTGCCATGGATATTCCTCTGGACCAAGCCCCAGGGTAGCCCCATATAGAGCACATGACAGCAATCCAACCTTGAAGTTGCCAATGCATGAAGTTCTCCATCCAAATGATGTCCACAAAGGTGGCTGCACAGTACACATAGAAGATATCAGTGGAAAAAAATGTGCAAACTTGAATCATGTTAGGGGAAATTGCTTGCAAAAATGTGTATCTAAGTGGAAAGTGTCATCGATGAATTTCCATGAGGAATTCATTTTTAATAAACCAAACAATCACAAAGTTGTGGGAATGTTCTGGGGTGCAGGAGAGGATATATTGTGAGATTATATCCTAATCCAACTTGTGCTAACAAGTTCCCAAAATATCAGCAGAGTTTATAGACATTCCCCTTTAAGTTCGCAACGGTAACGTGTGCACAGGTTCGCTAGAACCTCTATAATAATTACTCTGGTAATTTCCCCTTTGTTCCCTCTTAAAATACAAAACAATTCTTCACTGCCTTGGGTCACTGTGAACTCTGAGGGAAGGGGGGGTTGCTTAATCCCCACTGCACAATGGAACAAAGGACCATGTGCTTACCAGGAAGTTAACTCAGAAAAATACTACTCAACTCAAAATCACAATCCAATGCAATCCTTCAAAAATACGCAAAAATATGCAATACTGGGCCCATAAACCTTTGTGGGAATGTTCTGGGGTGCAGGAGAGGATATATTGTGAGATTATATCCTAATCCAACTTGTGCTAACAAGTTCCCAAAATATCAGCAGAGTTTATAGATATTCCCCTTTAAGTTCGCAACGGTAACGTGTGCACAGGTTCGCTAGAACCTCTATAATAATTACTCTGGTAATTTCCCCTTTGTTCCCTCTTAAAATGCAAGACACAACACAGTCTTTATAAAAGTATAAAAAGTTTACTCACGATCTGTTCACAATATGATCCCAGATGGCAGACAGGCTTAAAAAGGTTACATATACTTAGAATCTATCTTATAGGAAGATAGCCCTCTCCTCTCTTGGCTGAGAGCCAAGAAGGCATCCTGCTTCTTCGAAAGGTGATGGCAGAGAGAGAGAGATGGCTGCCTGCCCTGTGCTTTTGTCATTACCTGCACAGGTGAGGCCACACCCACCTCTGGTCACATGTGGAGGAAGTCCGTCCCCAGGAAGTTTACCTGCTTGCTGGACAGACATCCCTCCCCATGTTCTAACATGTACACTCTAGGAATGTTGTCATTGACTGCTCCTGTGTTTACATCCCACAAATGTGATGTAGAAATCTGGTGGGGCTAAACTTAACGTTTGAAAAATGAGAAATTGGGTTGCCATCTTTGAGAGAAGCAGAACCAATCACTGTATTGATCACACTGCTTTGTATCTCCCTGGCACCTGGTACTGCAGATCCATCCATGGTTGTGAGGTCATGGTGATCTACAAAAAATCTTATAGCTGTGCTGTGGTCCTTGCACAATCCTGCATGGGAAATCTTACAGGAGCCGCTCGATGCAACCAGGCAGCTTTCCCTCACCTCCAGGGCAAAACCCCTTATTCTTTTTCTCTCCCAGGCGGACTGCCAAACATATGGGAGACAAGGCCACCTCGCCTCCATCCTTAGCGAGGAAGAGCACAGACGTTTAGCTTCTGCGATAACAGGGGCATATGAGATCAAAGGCCCCATCTGGATTGGACTGTTCAGAAAGAAACAGACCAAGAAGGTAAGTAAAGGGGGCAAACTCTCTTTTTCATTTGCCTCTCAGTAGGAACAGCAGCCGGCAAGGGCACAGAGGAGCAGTCCAGAAGACGAGAGCTCCCTGCAGGGAAGGGAAGGACAGATATTCCCATCTCTGTAAGGGAGGATCTGGGGCTCTGGTGAAGCTCTTAATTCAAAGAGTAGCCATCTGCCTGCATCCACAGGATGCAACACAGGTCCCATTTAGAACTCTTGCATGTTACTTCAATAAGGTTTTAAATCAGCAAAGTTGATATGCCCCTTAGCCTTGGAGCAATACAGTGGTACCTCGGGTTAAGCACTTAATTCGTTTCAGAGGTCCGTTCTTAACTTGAAACTATTCTTAACCTGAAGTACCACTTTAGCTATAGGGGCCTCCTGCTGCCGCCGCATGATTTCTGTTCTCAACCTGAAGCAAAGTTCTTAACGCGAGGTACTATTTCTGGGTTAGCGGAGTCTGTAACCTGAAGTGTATGTAACCCGGGGTACCACTGTATTTGACTATCCAGTTGGAAAGATGAGGTTTAGCCGCCTCATCTTCCTTGGGATTTGATCCCACCAGCTGAAAATCAATTCATTGAGAGCCTTGCTGTAAAATCACACTGGGGAGAAGAGCTGAAGGGTGGGGGCAGGGGCATAGGAAGGGTGATGGGGAACAGCTGATCCTTCCTAGATCTCCCCCATCCACTGCAAGTCTGAGAGGTCCAACCGCCTCATCTTCCTTGGGATTTGTTTCCATCCCTCCAGCTGAAAACCAGACACTGTCTTTTCATGAGCTGCTTACTGCAGAAGGGAGACTGACCTCACGTTGGGACATCCCTTCCTCAGTCAAGACCCAACTCTTTTTGCTGTGGTACTGTGGAGCCTAGGACTTGCCAATCAGAAGGTCGGCGGTTCGAATCCCCGCGATGTGGTGAGCTCCCATTGCTCGGTCCCTGCTCCTGCCAACTTAGCAGTTCAAAAGCACGTCAAAGTGGAAGTAGATAAATAGGTACCACTCCGGCGGGAAGGTAAACGGCGTTTCTGTGCGCTGCTCTGGTTCGCCAGAAGCAGCTTAGTCAAGCTGTACGCCAGCTCCCTCGGCCAGTAAAGTGAGATGAGCGCCACAACCCCAGAGTCGGCCATGACTGAACCTAATGGTCAGGGGTCCCTTTACCTTTACAGAAAGCACAGTGGAAATGGACCGATAATGCCGTGGTCGGCTACGTGCATTGGGGACCTGGACAACCCTCCAACTGCAAAAATAAGCAACACTGTGTCGAGATGCTTGGTGCAGGTGAGGAGGGGGGTTTCACAAGTTGTAAAGATTGTGCTTAATGGGTTTAATTTGTTGGAAGCCACCCAGAATGGCTGAGGCAACCCAGTCAGATGAGTGGCATAGAAATATATTACAGTGGTACCTCGGTTTATGAACTTAATCCGTTCCAGAAGTCCATTCTTCAACCAAACCCATTCTTAAACCAAGGCGTGTTTTCCCTAATGAGGTCTCCCACCACCGGTGCCCTTCCACCATTCAGATTCCGTTCTCAGACCGAGGTAAAGTTCTCAAACCAAGACACTATTTCCGGTTTTGCGGAGTTTGTAAACGGAATCGTTCTTAAACCGGACTGTTCTTAAACAAAGGTACCACTGTATTATTATTATTATTATTATTATTATTATTATTATTATTATTATTATCATTATCATTATCATTATCATTATCATTATCATTATCATTATTATCATTATTATTATCAGATGGGGCTCTTTGGTCAGAGGTGGGGAATTGGCTCAGACTTGTGGATGAGATGCTCACTTCACCTCACCCCTCCATGGTCCAACATTTGACAGGGTTATACATCAGGGCTAGTAGAGGTGGGCATGGCTTGGCCAATATCGCCTTGTGGGCCAAATGGCGGGTCAAATCTGGCTTGCAGTCCAAGGCTTCTCTACATCTGCCGCACGTGGTCTTCATCCGATTCCTTCTGTCTCCTGGAACCCTCAGTGCAGGAAAGCAGTATATTGTCCTCTGTGGGGTGGGGAATCTTCAGCCTTTCTCCTGTCACTGGGTGAAACGTATTCAAGCCCACCCCCAACCCCCCGGCTGCCTTTCACCAAAACAGCCAGCTTGGGCTGGCAGGGGCAGCGGTGTGCAGGGCAGCCCAAGCCCAAGCTGCTCGTGACCCAAGCAGAGGAAGAACCCCAGCTCCTACCTGATCTTTGCTGCAACAGCCTCACTCTGCTTTGGCGCTTCCACTTCTGGGGCACAGGGCCCTCCTAAGCATGTTTGTGGCCCCCTAAAAAACTCTAACCCGCCCCCCAAGAAGCAAACAAACAAAACATTTCCTTTACTGCCGGATGGGCATGTGTTCCCCCCCCCCAAAAAAGAGGACATGTCCTGGGTTTCCCAGATGTATGGCAACCAGTGTCTCCCAGATGTTTTCTCTCTCCTCTAGAACAACTCACAGGCATGTCCAAAGTCCGTTTTGGGGGCCTAATTCAGCCCGCTGGTCAGTTTAATCCGGCCGCTGTGGCGGTTTGTTTCCTGGTGTAAAATCTCAACAACTTCCATCCTAAAAAATACTCAAGAATTTCAACCCGCTTCCGGGTTAGCGCCTCCGGCAGTGGCAGATTTCCTCTGACCGTGAGGAATCCGCTTCGTGGAAATTAGGGTCTGGACCGCCGCAGCGAGGCGGAGACCCACTAAAAACCACAGGCAGGAGAAGCCTGTGGATGTGGGATTCGGCACGCACCTTTTGCGCCTCCCCTACTCTCCGGGAAACCCGGTTTCGGGGATCCGGAGCGACGTTGTGTGAGCGACGCGGTGCTTCGAATCGACTGCTCTTTTCACGAAATGAAGCCGCATTGCTGTTGCCGGAGAGCGCTGACTTTTTCCTGTGGACAATTGGACTTTAAACAACTACCTGTGAGTAGAAAGGAAAATTGGACTATGAAACATCTTAATTTGGCACCGAAGCGGGAAGGTTCTAAACAGGAAGTCTGCCTTCCGCTTTTGTAAATAGATTGAAGCAACTATCAACCCCCCCTTGGAAGCAGGAGAAGAGGGGGGAAATCTTAGATTGTTTAAGCCTGCAGGAGAGAGAGTAAAGAAAGATAAATTTCCACCGTCTTGAACCTGGGAACGGGGTGTCAGAGACAGACACTTTGGAGAAGTTCATTGACTGTGAATAAAATGTTTCTTGACAAATAGTTAAAAAAGAGAAACATATTGATTCCAATGTTTCCTTTTGCATTTAAAAGGAACGAAATATTTGAAAAATGAAAGTAATTTTGTTGCTGGATCTGCTTTCAAAAAGGCGAATACAAACAGAAATTGTTTCCTCTAGAGGGAGCTTGTGAAACTGTTGCTGGAGTCGATTTGGGGAATTCTACAGCTGTAGAGATGAAACATCGTGAGAACCAGACATTGACCTTGAACAGGAATGTACCCAGAAGAAGCCTTAGTGCTTGCTTTTTGCAAGACAAGCGCTTTACTGGAACAGCTACATGAGAAGATGGATTTGATGACTGTTGCAGTTAGCAATTTTCGACAAACAGTGAATACCTATATAGAAACCACTCAGGAACCAACCCAGGAATCTGCTTTGACAGGGCAAGTTGTGCAGAAGACAAAGGAGGAGGTTGTTGCTGAACCTCAAGTAATAGAAATGGAGAGAGCCGTGGCCTTGCAGGAACATAAGTTGTTGTTTTTGACGACTGAACCTGGAGAAAGTCAGATTGGGAGAGATGGAGTACTGTTTGGTTTGGAGATGGGAAGTTGGCTAGATCCCCCTATGCAGGGATGTTTTGATTTCTGGGATCTGGTTTTGGGCCAGGGGGAGTTTGGAGTTGTGGGGGCCCTCAACTTTGGAGAGACTTTGAAACATGCCTTCAAATATCTTTTGGATTTCAGTGCTGACTATGGAGAATGGGCTGACCTGTTGAGAAGGGATAAAGATATTGTCAGGTTGGAGTCTCCCCGAGATCTACCCCTCAGTGAGAAAGGAAGGAAATTAAGAATAAGATCAGCAGAAGACAAAGTAAAGTGCAGGTATAAACCAGAAGAAGACCTGCAGAAGGGACATGGAAAAGAGTTAAGAGCCTCGGACAGAAGATCACCAGGTTGATGGACTAGATGGAATGGATAGTAAGGACTGACAAAACCCGAGACCAGGAAGAAGAGACGATGGATGAAGATTGGAAGAAAGTTTAAAAATTCATTTAGAGAATTATTGTAAAATTAATGAGTGTTAGAAAAAATGTTGGAATGA
Source organism: Podarcis bocagei (assembly GCF_964188305.1). NCBI lineage: Eukaryota > Metazoa > Chordata > Lepidosauria > Squamata > Lacertidae > Podarcis > Podarcis bocagei. The sequence continues at coordinate 6,259,096 of NC_138135.1, forward strand.
AACTATTTGGCTTTAGTAGAAATGCTATAAGGAATTATGTATAAATAAGTTTTAAGTTTTAAACTTTAGGGCTTTTTATGGTAAGATAAGGTTAAAATAAATTAAGGTAATTTAATGACAGAACATAGTGAAAGATGGAAGGGATTTGCTGAGATAATTAATAAGTAGAATACAAAAAAGGGAGGTGTGAGGAGGTCGATGAAACAAGTTAACGAAAGATAAAGATTTGGGAATATTGGATTTGTTGTTGTTTTTTTGTTTGCTTTTGTTTTTGGTTTTGATGTATTGTGTGTTTTGTTTTTTCGTTTTTTCTTTGTAATTTTAAATTCTCAATAAATATCATTATTACTATTTTTTAAAAAAAGAATTTCAACATTAAGAAAACTCAACAACATCAATCTTTTTTAAAAAAACTTTGGGGTAAAATCCTTAAAAAAAAAGGTCAATACCTTTGGTTGGCCCTTCGGTCGGCCCTCACGGCCCTTCACTTCATCAAATCTGGCCCTCTTTCAAAAAAGTTTGGACACCACTGGAAGGGACACCATGAGGTTTGTATGAAACAAAGATTAAAGTTTCCTTAAAGATAAGTGAAAGGTTCTTGGCTACTAGCATAGAAGCAGCGACCCTATGGAGGAAAAGTTCAGTACATATGAACATAAGAAGATGCAGTTGGGTCATGCCAATGGCCTATCTAGTCAAATCCACAAGGACAGGGGAGTCCGACAGGGATGTCTCCTAGCACCCTTTCCGCCCAATTTTGATATAAATGATACTGTTCAAGAAGTAAGAGGTCTAATTAAATTTAATTGAAGCAATTAAATGCACGAATTGTCATCTCATCTGTCCTCCCAGTTGAACGACGTGGCCCAGGGAGAGAGGGGAAAATAGTGGACATCTGTTGAGGATGTCAAACTCGCAGTTCCTTTGTATGCCAACGGTACTGTTTTGATTTCTGCTACCTTAATTGGGATGTGGAGACTTTTGGGGAAGTTGAATGTCTTTTGCACAAAACAGCAGTTGACAGTCAATCATTCTAAACCTAAAGTGGTGATTTTGGGGAAGAGGAGGAAACCTCACAGATACCTCTAGATATGAACGCTTCTGGTTGCGCACGCGCCGGATTACGAGCTGCGCTAACCCGGAAGTAGTTGCTCCCGGATGCAAACTTTGCCCCAGGGTGCGAGCGGAAATCGCGCACCGGAGGCCTGCACGCAGCGAGAGGCGCCCTTTCACTAATGGCACCTCATGTTAAGAACAGTTTCAGGATAAGAATGGACCTCCAGAACGAATTAAGTTCCCAACCGGAGGTACCACTGTAAACCTATTGAACAACAATGCTGTTATAAGTACCTGGGCTTTGGTTTTAATTCCAAAACTATCCTGGAAGTCACACCTACTCGCAGCTAAATTTAAATCCTCTCTCTCTATCCACTCTTTTTTACGGTTTTCCAGAGTTCAGGACGGGGGAAGCTTAGTAGCTCCCACAGTTGAGGTATTTCTAAAGAAGATAGTGCCACAATTATTGTATGGTGCAGAGATCTGGGGATATAGGAATCTCCTCCCGTCAGAACTCCTTCCTGAAATCACTGCTGTTTGTCTCCAAAGCTACACCCACCCCCTTTTTAAGAGCTGAAACAGGGCTAATAATCATAATCTTAATTTATTATTTATTATTTATACCCTGCTCATCTGGCTGGGTTTCCCCAGCCACTCTGGGCAGCTTCCAACAAAAGACTAAAAATACATTAAAACAGTCTCCCTCAACCTCAGCCCTCCAGTTGTTTTTGGCCTACAACTCCCATGATCCCTAGCTAGCAGGACCAGTGGTGAGGGATGTTGGGAATTGTAGTCCAAAACATCTGGAGGGCCGAGGTTGAGGAATCCTGCATTAAAACATCAGTCATTAAAAACTTCCCTAAACAGGGCTGCCTTCAGATGTCTTCTAAATGTCAGATAGTTGTTTATTTCCTTGACATCTGATGGGAGGGCATTCCACAGGGCGGGCGCCACCACTGAGAAGGCTCTTCTCCTTACAAACCAGTGTGCATGTAGCTCTAGCCCTATACTGGATGAAACTGGCTAGCATGTGTAATACTAGGCTCCCTTTAAAAAAATGCTTCCTAGAGCAATTGCAATTGCAAACCCACAAATAGGACTCTGAGTCCTCTCTCTTCCTCTGGCTTCCAGCAGCTGTTATTCAGAAACACTGCTTCCTCCAACTGATGTTTCTTCTTCCTCGTCTTTCTAGAATTGAAGGACTGGAATGATAATCAATGCGATACTGAGAATTACTACATCTGCAAACTCCCGCTGTAGGAATGGGCTTCGGCAATTTCAGCGCTTTGGAGAACAGGACCAAGTTGTAGGTCCTTGTCTTCCACAGTTGCCCAAGTCCACCTGCCTGCCCAGCTGTCGCAGCTTTCGAGATCACTCGTGAGCCAGACTTGCTCTTCTCTGTTTCAACACATCAATAAAGCGATTCTCCTACACATCAGCCTCTGTCTCCTTCAAAATGTCCGTGGGGATACCAGAGGACACGTAACATTTTGGGGGTGAAGAGAAATTACATCACCACAAACAAAACACATATGTATTGGCCCGAATATAAGCCACACCCGAATAAAAGCCGCACCTTGAAAATTGGAGTGGGGAGAAAAAAAGAAGAAATACCTGAATATTATCCGCTCCTTTCCTCGCTGTTCCTGGCTGCATACTGGGCGCGTGGGGGGGGGGGAGCCGGGCTGCGTTGCTGGCGGCCTTTCCCTTTCCTCGCTCTCTCCCTTTCCAGACAGGGGCCTACGCAAAGGGTGGGCGCCGTTTTCCCATGCTCCTGGCGCTGTTTACCCCTTGCTCCTGCATTCATAGAGTAAGGTCGCAAATATAAGCCGCACTTTAACTTTTCATGTTTGGATTTTGGGCTGGAAGTGAGGCTTATAATATGATACAATACAGTGCAATAATCTTTATTGTCATTGTCCCATACAGAACAACAAAATTGAAAAAATCTACATAAGACATTCAAAAACCAACAAGCCTGCTATCCCAACTATCCCAACCTGGTTAGCCCCCAAAAAACTCTGCTGCCCCATTTTTAAATACAATATACTGCCATAGAGACTACCATACACTGTGTTTAAAACCAAAATCGCATTTGGATAGAAATTGTTTCTCAGTCGTCTAGTCCAAGTCTTTATAATCCTGGACCTTTTTCCAGAAGGCAGAATCTGAAAGAGATCATTTCCCGGGTGCACACTATCCTGTGCTATCCCTGCAGCTTTCTTATGACACCTGGAAGTGTAGATTTGATCCAAGGTGGGAAGAGTGCACCCAATTATTCTCTCCGCAGTCTTTACAACCCTGGACAGCATTGTTTTTTCCCTAACTGTGCAGCTCCCAAACCGCACACACTGACTATAAGTTAATACACTCTGAACGGTACAATGGTAAAATGCCATCAACAGGTCCTTTGAGAGATTGTTTTCCCGGAGGATTCTCAGAAAATATAACCTCTGCAGTGCTCACTTCATCAGGTCTTTGCTGTTTTCTGCCCAGGTTAGGTCATCTCTCAACTCCATTCCCAGAAATCAAAACACCAAGACCTGTTCCACACATTTCCCCTCAATAATGAGTGGCTGAATATTCAATTTACATTTCCTAAAGTCCACAATAATCTAGTTTTTCTTTAAGTTAAGCAGTAAGTTGTTTTTCCTGCACCACTCCCCCAATGGTATAACACCCGAGGCCATGAGTGAGGTGAGTGGGTGTGCGGGTGCAAAAACAGAGTCCTATTTCTACTGAAAAGAAAATACCTCCACCAAATGAAGGACGTACTGAAGCTGTCATAAAAAGCCCTTCCTATAATTCTGAAGGGAATGTAAGCAATGCATTTTAAATTCTTATATTGCAAAGCTTCCACAGCCAGACATTTCTTAGCAAAAATGCAGGGACTGTTCAATTGTACAGGGAGCCTTATACTATTGAGGCATCTGATGAAGATCTGCATTTTTAAAATGAGCTTAAAAATATATATTTGTAAATGTTAGTATCTCATGCCAGGCAGAAACCAGCTGAATACTCTGGCAGCTGTTTATCTTCCTGTTTAAGGGCCCCTGTTTAAGCAGTGCCTCAGGGTTGTAAAAGGAAATTACAGGCTAGGAGCAAAAGGTCACACTGACCATACAAATTACAGAATATAATCAAGCTGCAAAGACACAATTAAGAAGTTTTATTGTTTAACAGAAGACTCGAGCCACATTTTCATAAGGTTAAAAGGGCAAATAGAAACAGCAGCTGGCTAAGGAAAGAGGCTTCTCTCTGAAGCTGCTTTGACGCTTCAGAGAACTTAGTAAAAGCTAAATTCTCTAAGTTCCTTTTCCTCCTAAAAATCTATATATGTTATGTATGAAATATATTGGCTTAAATGTAATTATGCAAAGGATTTAGAAAGTAAGAAATGTTAGATTCTTATGTTAGATTCTTATTTCATTGATGGTGTGTGAGAAGGTGAACCCAAGATCTCTGTTTAAGATAAAATTAGAACAATTAGCCATCTGTTTTGCAGTGAATAGGGCAATAGGGCAATAGGCCAAAGATAATCTGATAATTAAGGTGCCTGGTCGAGGTAAATGTAAGATATATGGCTACTTGTTTGCCATTTATAGATAGAAGGAAATATAGCTTTTTGTCTCCCATAAAAGGTAATAGGAAATGGGTGTATCTTTTATGATTGGTTCTAGCAAACAGCCAATAGGAATTTCAACCAGGCTGACTGGACAGAGGCAGCCAAAGGAGGAGCAAGGGGGCTGGGCTGAGGGAATATAAGTGCTGGCCATCAGGGCTGGAGGGGGCAGAGCATTGGTAACCATATACCACTGTGTCTCTCATTTATTTGTCTGACAAATAAATTATTATTTTAATTTCTCTACTGCTGCATTGAATATTTCATTCCAGCTAAGCGTAAACCACAAGCAGGGTGCTACACTATCTACTCAGAAGTCCCACTATGTTCAATGGAGCTTACTCCCAGATAACTGGATAAAGACTGGCCAGCTTTACACTGCAGTCCTTAGCATTCTTACTCAAGTCTCACTGAGTTCAATAGGATTTACTCTTTGATATGTTCCTGAACACCTCCTCCTCCTCCTCCTCCTCCTCCTCCTCCTCCTCCTCCTCCTCCTCCTCCTCCTCCTCCTTCTCTGCCTTTTTCCCTGACAGGGGCTCCAGGCAGATTAGCTGTATTCCATTTATCTGTGGAAGGCAAAAAAAAAAATTCTTTAAAACAATTTGGCAAGGGAGGTTTGGCAGATAGGTTGCAATTGGCTCAAGGCGATCAATGTAGGTGTGTGCCTGGTGTCTAGGTGTTTGGCGAGATCAAACACAGAAGAAACTTCCTGATGTCCCTAGAGAATGTCCCTATTATTATCAGAGAAATATTGGAGGGTATGTGTCAGGGCTGCCTCAGGTCCCAGCTCACAAAGGACCAACGCCAGGTTTACTTTATATACAAAGAAGTTTATTGCAGTTCATTTTCCGCACCACAGCCGAGGCGTGCAGCCCCACGTCTGTTACGCTTAGACCGTAGAAGTCCCCTCTGAATCAGTCCCTCCCCTGCACCAGTTTAAGATGCTTGCTTTACTCCACCTCTTCCTTTCTCTCCTTTTCCGCAGGGTCTTCCTGCCCGCCGGGGTTTCGCCCCTCCTGGATTCCCAATGACGCTGAATCCCCAGACTGCTCTCCCTCCCTCCTGCGGGCTTTGGGACCTGGCTCCTCCTCCGGGCTCTCTGTTCTTCCATGCGCCTGCACATTTGAACTTGGCGCGCGCGCCCAACTTCTAACCTTCCTTTTGACAGTTACACTACTCCCTTCACTGCCCTCCTCCCCTTCCGGGAGGATGTCTTGCTCCGACCTTCCCCCCTTCTCTGCTGCCGGAGCTGCTTCCCCTGTCACACTGGAATCTCCACCCCCTTCGCTGCGCTCTGGTGGGGAAGCTGGTCCTGATACCCAGCTGCCACTTTGGGGTCCCCTGCTGGCCCCCTGCTCCTGATGTGTCCCCCCTGGGACTCCCCTTGTCTTGACCACAGGCGCCCCCTTCTGGGAATCCTCTGATTCGCTGGAAAGACTCATGGAATCCCTTGAGTCATTGTCATCCTCCTCCTCGCTGTCCTCGGACTCTTCCCAATCGTTGTCCATCTCCTGCCTGCTCTGTGCCTCTCTCCCTGAACCCCTGACAGTATGTTAAGATGGCAAGGGGTGTATTTTGAGGACACAGTTTATCAGATCCTTCCTCGATGCTGGATGTCAGCATCGCCCTAGAGCCAGTGCGCCAACTGGACTCTTGCACCTCAACCCCGACTGGGCTAGGCGAGCTGGGTAGCACCGCCAGAGACCTCCTTTTCCCACAGGAACAGGTCACAGTGCTGTGGACTCACAGCTCAGAGCTGAGAGCACCGGATTCACTGTCTCAATACTACAGTCGTTGCGCAGCAGAGTTTTGCAGAGTCTTGCAGAGTATAAACCACTCGGAGAGCAGCTCTGTAGAATATCTTCCTTTTATTCTGTAACTACAACTATGATACAAAACTATATACAGAGCTGAATATTCTAAGCATAAATCAATGCTACACTGAGAGTCTGCAGCTGCTCTTAGCAGCAATCTTATCTCTAGGATCTCTAACACTCTCACTCTCTCCGATACACTGACTGACTGACTCTCTCTCACACACACAGATATGTTGCTGGGCAGAATAAGTAGATAGGCAGGACACGCCTCCTGCTCTCTGTGGAGAGTCAGCAGAGATCATCAGGAGATGGTCAGGAGATTCTTGGGTATGGGAGGGGTGAAATCTCCTCATCCTCCCCCATTTCATCCGACCATTTCAAGAATCTTTAACATAACTGCAATTTACACATACACTCCAAAAGTTGTTCTCTGCTTACAACCTTGGTTAACATATCTGCAGGTATCTCTTTTCCCGGCATATAACACACTTTTACAATACCATTGAATAAGCATGAATAAGCAGCTTCTAGAAAAATCTTCACACACATTTCTTCCTTTCAGATACAAATTGACATTTCTAATTAGGCAGATTTGAACAAACCATTTTTTTTAGAACTCAAATACACGCTTTCCTTCAAATATCAGGTAAGGAAATAAATACAGCGTTTTGTGCTATTACTCTCAGCACACTTTATGCTAGGTTTAAAAACCCCACCAGAGTTGCTTGTGACCGCAGTCTTTGCAAACTCTTCAGAAAACCTTTTCGGTGGTACACCCTTGGTTGTTCTCTCGGATCTGCGCAAAACTCTCTGATCCTCTTGTTCTGGTGCTTCCTCCTCTTTGGGAGAATGGGGAGCTAAAGTATATGAAGCTGCTAAGTCTGAGTCAGCGTCAGACTCACCTGAGGCTTTTGGGCTCTGATAATCTGTGCCATCATCTGAAACTACATTGGCATCAGGATTATCACCAACAACACTTGCCTCCCTCTTAACTTTCTTTGCCCCTTTTGCACCATCATCACAAATGGGATGATACTGAAAAACACCAACTCTGTCCCATTGTGGATTGTCATCAATACTCCTGGTCAGCCTTATGGTTTTCGTGTCTGTGATCAGAACACGATAAGACCCTTTCTCATATCCTAGGAAAATACCATGTTCTCCACGCTTGCTCAGTTTGTCACCCTGCGAGGTGTGCACCCAAACCTCCGAACCAAAAATTTTAAAATGCTTTACACATGGCTTTCTTCCGTGAAGCATCTCATATGGGGTGCAATTTACACTAGACTGGTACCTCCTGTTATACACATGACAGAAAAACGAAAGAGCTTCAGCCCAATAGGGATTGGGCAGCCCCGAATCATGTAACAGCGTTCTGATTCCTTGCTGCAGGGTCTGGTTCACTCTCTCACATAAACCATTCTGCCAGGGTGATCTGGGCGTGGCGGTCCTATGCTCAATGCCCTGTTCAGAAAGAAAACTCTCAAACTCTTCTGAACAAAACTCTCCACCCTTGTCTGTGAAAAGAAAACATACATTCTCATTATGTACATTTCTGAGCCATTTACAAAACTGGCGAAACTTGGTAAAGGCTTCAGACTTTTTCTGCAGCATATAGACCCAAACATATTTCGAATAGGAGTCTATCAGAACCATGAAAAACCTTGAATTGCCTCTAGAGAGCGCTAGAGGCCCCACTAAGTCTGCATGAATGACTTCATATGGTTTCTTGGCCTCTCCCCCAGACTCTGTACCTTTGGGAGCTTGCCTTGCCTTACTCTCAGCACAAGAAACACATTTCATGTGGTAGGGACATTCTTTCAACCTCATACCCTGAACCATATCAGGCATTTTTGCCACAGCCTGGAAATTCAAATGAGCATAAATACGGTGGTAATAATGAATACATTGGTCATGCAACTTCTCATTCTTATCCACAGATAAATTGCAACACTCTTTCTCAGTTGCTTCTGCAGTGCCTGTACCTGAAACAAAAGGCAATTGGTACAATCCATTTACACATTTTGCATACAGAATGAGCTTGCCATCTCTAAGAATTTCACAGCGAGATTTAGCAAACACCACCTTAAACCCTTGACGATCAAGCTGGGAAACACTCAACAAATTGTCCTGAATATCAGGTGCATACAGGACATTCTTAATAGTTGCATTCAGGCTCTTTAAGAACACAGTTCCCTGAGCCACACTTGTGAGAACTGTCCCATCTGCTTGATGAATTTCTTTCTCTTGCTTCTCAAGCTGAACAAAGAGATTCTTATCTTTGGCCACGTGGTTTGAACAGCCAGAGTCGACCACGAAGAAACTCCGCCCACGTTGACTGGAACAGCGAGAGATCAAGGCCTTTGAAGTAGCAGGTGCTTGGGGATTTCTTCCTCCTCCCCCTCTGCCTCTGAAGTTTCCCTTCTTCTTTGAAGACTTCTTGCACTGGAAACTCAAATGGCCTTGTGCTCCACACGAAAAGCACCACTTCAATTTCAAAGCTTTAACAGCAGCAGTTTCACTTTCACTTTCCCCTGCTGAAGACTCAGGCACATTTTCAAGCACATTTTTAACAGCACAGTCCCGGCTTTGTTTAACAGCCTGTCTGCGATCCCACTCATTCAGAAGCACGCTAGACACATAATCTTCTGTTAGCCGGTCAGAAGGCATTGTGGAAATCTGGGCAGCCACTCCATCATAAGACTCATCTAGGCTATTGATCATCAGCATTGCAAACACAGCCTCTGAAATAGCCAGGTCTCGCTGAACAAGGTCCTGTCTGAGACGCTTTAATTGAGATAGATGGCTAGGCAAATCACCACCTTTCTCCAACTGCAGCCTGCACAGCTTCTTAAAGAAAATCACACTGGAACCAGCATTCTGTCTCAGATGCATATCTCTCAACTTATGCCAAACAGCTTGTGCAGTCTCTTGACCCTCTAAGTTCACCAGCAAGTGGTCTGAAACACTCAAAATAATTGTCCCTCGGGCTTTCATATCTGCAGCATGCCATTCAGCCCAATCATCATCATCCTTATCTGGGGGGTCATCTTCTATCGTGTGAAATAGCTTTTCCCTCTGTAAAAGCGCTTTCATCTTTACTTGACAAACTGCATAGTTTTCAGGCGTGAGGAGAGGAAAGGACAGAGCCATCTGGCCAGAATGTGCACAGGCCATGTCTGCTATTACTTAGAGCAAGACACTTCCCTCGTGCAACACAGATAAAGCCTTGACTCCTTCAGCCACTCTCTCTCCCACTCAGAGCGCAATTAACAGGCAAACAGGGATGCTATCTTCTTCCTTTGGCAGTCAGCAACATACCTCCATAAATCAAGCAGCAGCAACAGCAACAGCGGCAGCTTGAACACTCTGCTCCAAAACAGCTCTGCTTCTGGGCACCGCAAATCAGTCCAGCATGCAGCGTCCGTTCCACCGTCCGGCAATCAGCAACAGAAACCTGGGACGCCTGGGACGCCTGGGACAACGTCAGGTCAGACGACTGGAACAACGACTGGGCCCATAACCGATGTCAGCATCGCCCTAGAGCCAGTGCACCAACTGGACTCTTGCACCTCAACCCCGACTGGGCTAGGCGAGCTGGGTAGCACCGCCAGAGACCTCCTTTTCCCACAGGAACAGGTCACAGTGCTGTGGACTCACAGCTCAGAGCTGAGAGCACCGGATTCACTGTCTCAATACTACAGTCGTTGCGCAGCAGAGTTTTGCAGAGTCTTGCAGAGTATAAACCACTCGGAGAGCAGCTCTGTAGAATATCTTCCTTTTATTCTGTAACTACAACTATGATACAAAGCTATATACAGAGCTGAATATTCTGAGCATAAATCAATGCTACACTGAGAGTCTGCAGCTGCTCTTAGCAGCAATCTTATCTCTAGGATCTCTAACACTCTCACTCTCTCCGATACACTGACTGACTGACTCTCTCTCTCATACACAGATATGTTGCTGGGCAGAATAAGTAGATAGGCAGGACACGCCTCCTTCTCTCTGTGGAGAGTCAGCAGAGACCATCAGGAGATGGTCAGGAGATTCTTGGGTATGGGAGGGGTGAAATCTCCTCAATTTTCATTTGGGTTTCCTGGTCATTCTTCTCCTGAGTTTCCGTATGGATCACTGCTCAGTCATGGAACTCCCAAATGGCCAAGATGTGCTTTTGGGTTCAGTAGTTCTTCCTGATGACAGGGCCTCATGCACTCATGGCTCCCTGCCTGCTCATTTATGAAAGATTCAGGACTATATCATATCCTTTAGACAAGCCTTCCCCTCTCTCTGGACAATACAGCCTAATGGGCCACCAGGTGAGTAACTTTCATAGAAAGGGCCAGCACCCACACAGATACCTTTGGATAGCCCCTCAGCAGATGATGAAGGTGATTTCCTTGTGTCCTTCAAATAAATAAATTTGTAATTGCTATATATTTTTGCAATAAATATTTCCATCCATTCTTGCGGGAGTGCGACGTTGAAGGTGACATCACTTGCGGAAATATAAGTAGCTCCTCAACCAAGCGTCGCTTGTGCAAGAGAAATTCATCTTCTTGTATTTTTATTTTGCAATTCTTCAAACTGGCTCCTCGTTTTGCGCAACGCGGTGCTGAAAATTAACGTGGGTTTTGTGCTGAGAGACTGATGGGCCGTGTGGCATTTATAAGAAGCCTTGATATCGCTGGCTCGGTCACCCCCAAACTCGTGCAGAGCAGCAAAAGAGCCCGTGCAACGCTCCAACCAACATGTGGGCTCTTCCCCAGACTCATGTCTCGGGCCCCAGACTCCTGGCCTGGCATCACTGAAAGCCCGGTGCCCGGGTGCCCCGCACCCCTGCTGTCTATGGTTAAGACGGCCCTGAATGTAAAGGCTATGACAGCTATTTGCATCTATTGCCATATCAGCCTGCCCAGTAGGGGTGTCATTGTCCCACTAGCAAACCTAGCTCACAATGTGGTGACCTGGGGCAGGGCCTTTTCTGTTGTGGTGCCTCAGCTGTGGAACTTCACTAACCACCCAGAAGTATGGATGGCCAAATCTTCATGGGCCAAGTAGCAGTCTAATCTGTGCTCCTGGGCCTTTTAAATGTATTCTGGCGGAGAGGAGGGCGTTTAATGGTTTGTTTTTGTTCTTATTTTTACTATGTATTTTGTGCTTTTTATATCATCATTTGTTGTTGTGAACCATCGCTAGATCTGTGAATGTGGGGCAGTATACATCCATACATGTGTGTGTGTGTGTGTGTGTCTTCACTGAATACATTCAGTCCCAGAGCAAGAAGCAGCAAAAGAAAACGATGAGGAAAGGAGCTACCTTTTTCTAACACTGCACACAATTGAAAAAAATTCACAAAAGCAAATACAGTAAATGGCAAACAAATTGGCAGCTCCTTCATCAGGGCATAGGACCAACAGAAGCAATCATAACAATTTTCTTGCCCCTTCTGCAGTTCAGTGACATACTCAATAAACAAATAACCGGCTGTAATTTTGAATAAATAAGGTGTACTATTCATTGTATCAAATTGTAGAGTTCAACAGAAGTTTCATAAAGTTCAATAAAAAAACAAAAGATCCAGTGGGTCAGTTCATTCTCTAGTCAGTTCATGCATAAGGTCCATACATGTAGTGGTTGCTATAAGATCCACTATCCTGTAATATTACATATGAGCCTGTACTACTGAAGAAGCCTAGGATGGTGAAACAAGGCTAATATTCTGGAAATTCTTTCACAGAGTCTAAGGATTCTGTGGAACTGTAACAACCCTTCATGTGGATTATTGGACTCTATGAACAGACAGGTGGAATAGACACTTACACATGTATGGACCTTATGCATGAACTTCCGTTATTCAAAAGTACAGCCCGTTACGTCGTGTAACCAGAGGTTTGTTGTTGTTCAGTGACATATTGCAGAGTTGGACAGTGGAGGCAGAACAGAGTCATCAGGGTTAGTTTACCTTCCCGCTGGAGCGGTACCTATTTATCTACTTGCACTTTGACGTGCTTTTGAACTGCTAGGTTGGCAGGAGCAGGGACTGAGCAACGGGAGCTCACCCCGTCGCGGGTATTTGAACCACCGACCTTCTGATCAGCAAATCCTAGGCTCTGTGGTTTAACCCACAGTGCCACCCGCGTCCCCAAAAAGTAGTATAAACACCGACAAGTGGGAAAAACTGGCCTGCGAGCACTCCAATTGGAGAACAGCCTTCATCAAAGGTGTTGTGGACTTTGAAGATGCTCAAACCTAGGACGCAATGAGAAACATGCTAAGAGGAAAGCACGCTTGGCAAACCCTCACCGTGTTCCACTCCTGCCCAGCAACCTCTGTCCCCACTGTGGAAGGACGTGTGGGTCCAGAATTGGCCTCCACAGTCACTTACAGACTCACTGTTAAGACCATATTCATGTAAGACCATCTTACTCGGCTACGAGGGATCACCAGAGAGGAAGAAGGGTGGAAGGCGAGGAAGAGGAGCAAATATGGAACTGATGGGAGCCAAACACTCATGGTGGGGACAGGGAGGCAGTGCGGTGTAGTGGTTAGAGTGTCGAACAAGCACCTGGGAGAGACCAGGGTTTGAATCCCCACTCGGCCTTCAACCTTGGTCACTGTTGAAGGGGGAGGTGTATTGGGTTGTTTTTGTTTTGTCTTTTGTGTTTTTATATTGTGATTTTACGTTGTAAACACCCTGAGACCTGCGGGTATAGGACAACCTACAAATGTAATAAAGACCGTATTTTTCCGTGTATAAGACTAGGGTGGTTTTTTTTTACCAGAAAAATAGGTGTAAGATTGGGGCTCGTCTAATACACTGGTAGTGCTATGGGGTGTTTTCTTAATTTGGAGTCCCCCAGAATAGGGGGTGTCTTATACCTGGGGGCGTCTTATAGATGGAAAAATACGGGTGATAATAATCTCTCAGCCTAGCCTACCTCACAGGGTTGTTGTGGGGGTTAAAGGGGGGGGGAGAATCAGGTACTCCATCTTGGAGAGGAAGATTGCCAAACAGACAACCAGAACTTCAAACACTGTGAACAGCTCTCCCAGAAGAGGGAGACCAGCAGAAGGCCAAGGCCTGCCAGCCTTTTTTAAAAGACTGTTAGCATTTTGCTGCATTTTGCCCCAAACTGAGCTATGCTGGAAGAGTCCACTGGGAGCTGTCCAGGGTTCTGAATTCCCTAGCAGAACAGCAGAGCCGCTCTCCTGGGAAGACCACTTTTCATCTCACCAAGCCAAGGTGGTGCCCTCTGCATGTTGGTGGGCTACAAACTCCCATCAGTCCCAACCAGCAAGACCAGTGGTCAAGGATGATGGGAGCAGTAGCGCCATGTTTGCTGTGATGTGCTATTCGACTCAATAATCTCCCGCTGTAGTACTGAAGGAGAGAGTTTCCTGATCCTTCTACTGCTGTGATTCCTTATGGATCACTGCTCAGCCATGGAACTCCCAAATGGCCGAGATGTGCTTTTGGGTTCAGTAGTTCTTCCTGATGACTGGGCCACATGCACACACCACTCCCACCAGTTCACCTAAGGGAGGTTCAGGACTGTATAATATCCATTGCAGAAGAGACCAGCTTCACATCTCTCCAGACTTGCCAAACAAAGAGAGTCTAATAGGCCACAAGGTGAGTAACGTTCATAGAAATAGCCAGCAACAGCCACTTAGATGCCTTTGGAAAGCCCCTCAGCAGGGTATGAATGTGATGCCTTGGCCTGTTTTTTGTCTGTAATTCTTCATAATTTACTTTATATCATCATCATTTCTTCCTTTTTCTTCCTTTCTAACCTTCTATTAACTGAATATTTTCAATCTTGGACCAGGGGAGAATGTGATGTGATAATGAGAATAAATGTATACAATTTTTAATATTTATATCCTATTATAAGCATTCACTGGAAAAATAATATAAAAGAAAGGAAACATGAATAATGTGAAGGGGGGAGATAAAATAACCATAAACAATACAATAGAGTATATATGTATATAAGGAATACAATTAATCCAATAAATGTAAAATTATTATCAAGACATTATATGCTTTATTAATGGATTTCACATATGGTTGTATTTATCCATACAAAATCTGCAGCTAAAAGCAATCCATTGATATGTTGCAAGAACTGTCATATCTTCTATCCATCGATCAAAGGCGGCCATAGTATTATCTTTTCAAGGAATTAACATCAGCCTTTTAGCAGAAATAAGGGCATGGAGAATCCATTTGCGGTGACCCTTTGTCAAACCCCATATAGTTGGCATATAGTTTAAAATAATATCATCATCTGATAATGTTATTTCCCTCCCTCCCCCAGTAGTATTTATACATCTTAGTTTTTTTCTCCAAAAATGTGTGAGTGTTGCCCATGATGTCAACATATGTTTCAAAGAAGCATTTTCCTTAAAACATCCTCCAACAGTGTGTTGTTTCTAAGCAAGCGTAGTGGAGTGCAATAAATCCTAAACTGAGAATGGATGAAATTTAAAGACTATTTAGCTAAATATTAACTCCATTAGGTGTCTTCTTCTTTTGGCCTGCCACCCGTAACCTTTCTATCAACAGATGACAGGTCTAGAGGATTCTATAAAATGCACGATCCCATTTCACAGATCTCAGGAGTCTCTTCTTCTTTTCTTCTCTCTCCTCAGGTGCCGATGGGATGCATCACTTTCTTCCACCTCCCCATTTCGGGCTTCCTGATTGCCTGCTCCTTTCTACAAGGTACATCCCAACTGGGCTCCTCAAACCTGGACTGGGAGAAGCCAAGCAGATAGCAATCCTTAGGAGAAAAGGCATGGCTCATGAGGCAAATCCTAGTAATATAGATTTGAAACATCAATCAGAGGACGAAACGGGGGCATTATATGTTTTTGTGACAAACATAACATACTGATGTAAGCTTTATTGTCCTAAGCTCATAGGACTTAAGTTGTAAAATTTCTCC
This sequence comes from Podarcis bocagei, assembly GCF_964188305.1. Taxonomy (NCBI): domain Eukaryota; kingdom Metazoa; phylum Chordata; class Lepidosauria; order Squamata; family Lacertidae; genus Podarcis; species Podarcis bocagei. Next base: position 6,274,548 of record NC_138135.1, read on the forward strand.
TTAGTTCATCAACGGTGGAACCAAACTTGTCTTTAACCTATTGTCTATTTGTTTGGAGAGATCCTTAACTGAATTTCAGAGGGGGTGGGAATAGAGAGAAATTCTATGCCCTCTTTATTTTCATTTCTGGACAATATGGGAAAAGCTCTTTTATCTTCCCCCTCACCCAGCTCACCTCCCGTGGGTGCTGCATCAACCTCTCTCCTGCATCTTCTTCCCTGAGTGCCATTTTGCTCAAATCCTTGCTTCTCAATCACAGCAGATATTAGATCCCCCTTCCCACAAGTTCTCAGCATCCTTGAGATTCTGCTGGCCACACAGCCTTTCAGGTCTCACCCCTAGGTCCTGGGTGAGGCCCCTCTCCACTTCCTGCAAACTCAGCCACCTCCTCCACAACCTTGACATTGTGTTCCCTCTCCTCCGACAGGCACGGAAGCAAATAGCTGCCCCGCGAACTGGATCAACTTTCAGAGGCACTGCTATTCATATAGGCAAACTGCACGGAATTGGAATGATGCGGAGGTAAGGAGAGATTCTTGGAAGCCCTGTGTAGCTAATTCCTCCAGACACCATGTTTCCCACCCACCCTTCCTCTCCTCCCTGGCAAGCAACTCACAGCAAATGAAGCATAATATTGGAATACAAAGTTATCCTTGCATATGTCACATGGCAGGTTAAAAAAAAAATGAAAGGAAGATGCTGCTGCTGCTATAAAGGTGAAAGATACTCAGAGTCGAGTGTGGATTTCATGCTCCTTATTCGGCTCATAGTAGTGAGGAATGGGAGTTCCCCCGAAATGTCTGCTTTATATACATTATTTACACAATGGGCCCACATGATTGGCTAATTCTGGGATTCTCCTGTAGGGCAATCAGGTTGCAGATTCACTTCCACCTGGAGCTGGATTGGACCAATCAGGCTGCTGCATTCTGGATCCTATTGTTCTAGGACCAATCAGACTGCTGCATTCTGAATCCTATTCAACTCAGTACATAACAAAAGGAATATATAAAACTGGTTTCTCAATGAAGAGTAGAAACCAGTTGATTATTTTCCTCCTGAATCGGAAGATAAGGCTCACATCTGCACCACATTTAAAACACTCCTTTACCATATTGACAATTCTAGATAATCCTGGGAACTGTGGTTTGTTTTTTTGTTTTTTTATAATAATATTTATTGCTTTTACAACAATTTAAACACTTACAAAAGAAAAAACAAACAAAAAACAAAAAACAGTACATTATAATACAAAAATACTAAATAAAAATTAACAAAACAAAAACAAAAACAATTTAAAAACACATCAAAAAAGAAGAAAAAAGAAAAAAGAAAAAACTTCCAATATCTTATCTTTCTTTCCCATATTTCCACGGCCTTCTCACACCTCCCTTTTTGTATTCCACTTCTATTAATTATTTCAGCAATTCCTTACCATCTTCCCCTGTTTTCTATCCTATAATTATCTTAACACCTTTTAACCTTATTTTCCTTTAATACTCTATTAATTTATTTATACTTAATTCCTTATAACATTTCTACTGAAGCCATATAATTTCATTCCAACATTCTTCTAACATTCATTATTTTTACAATATTTCTATAAATAGTCTTTAAACTTTTCCCAGTCTTCTTCCACCGACTCTTCTCCCTGGTCTCGGATCTTGCCGGTCTTTTCCGCCAATTCTGTCTAGTCCATCAACTTCATCTGCCATTATGCAACACTTCAGTGCTTTTAAGAGACAGCCATTCTCTCAGCCAGCAAAAAGCAGATGATTCACAACAAAGTTTAGGTGTCTGGCAGGGCAGGTCCACCTCCTTCTTTAGCATCCATCAATATCTTAAGTTTTACTCGAGGCTTCCTGCCCTGCCCTGCCAAACCAATCCAGGAACATCCCTCTACCACCTCCTGAAACAATCCCTCCCGTCCAAAACTTGCACTTTTTGACACAAAAGCAACATCCCCGGCAACACAGCAACCCTCATCCCCACCACAATAGCTCAGCCCAACCATAACAACTTCAGATTTGTCCACATTTCCCAATCCCTCTTCTCTTCAATCCAACTTCCTTCACAGTTACCCTTAAGTAAATTCACATTTTTGGTGGTCCTACTGACCCCCAAAAATCTCTCTTTCTCAGCCGATGTTGATCCTGTCTCCTCCTGAAGCTCTGTCAAACTTTCCTTTCCCAGTTCTGGTGGGGTTCTGATCCTCAGATTCATCTGTTTTTCTTTAAGCTCCATCATAGCAAATGTCAGCTTATATTCGTCAAGTTGCTTTTGAATGTATGGGGCTCTCTCACACTCCAATTGTGTTGTTTTACATTCTGCAGCAAAGGTTTTCTCCCTGACTTCATCCACAGTTTGCCGTATTAAAGGAGATTCCTGTGTCAATTTCTGGGTGGTTTCTGTGTTGGTGTTCACCTTTTGTCCCAGATTATTTAAACTTTCTACAATTAAATCAATTTTATTATTTGCAGCGTCCGCTTTCACATTCATCACTTCTCCTTTCTTGTGAAGCTGTTCCAGCGAGTCATTTATTTTCAATAATGCGACCACTAAGGCCTCTTCTGTTGACATTTCATCTGTTCTTTCCTTTCCATTTGCCATAACACTTAAAAGATTCAAGGTCAATCCCAGAGTCACACAGTTTTTATCTTGCAGCTGGAAACTCCCCTAGCCCAGCTCTTATGGCCAGCTGAAGCATCCCAACAACTACAAGACTGTTTTCATGACACCGATTGGGAGGTATTTGCCCAACAGGATGTAGAGACTCATATTGAGCAAGTGTTGGACTATATTAGGTTCTGCACTGACAATGTAACACGGAGGCGCCGGATAAAGATCTACCCAAACAGGAAGCCCTGGATGACAAGGGAGGTCCAGGGGTTGCTAAAGGCAAGAAACACTGCTTTCAGAAGTGGAAATAAGTCACTGTACAGCTTAGCTAGAGCCGATCTAAAGAGAGGTATCCGTGTAGCAAAGGAGGCGTATAGACAACGGCTGGAGAATCATTTACAAAGTAACAACACCAGGCAGGTGTGGCAAGGTGTACAAGAATTAACAGGGTATAAATCCAAGGACTCCCTGGCAGACAAGGGAGGGGCATCCCTATCAGAGGATTTGAATGCCTTTTTTGCCCGTTTTGAAGTAACATCTGCAGCAACACCTGTTGAGGCTTTACCAACACCAACACCACTCCCTGTGAAGGCTGCCATCATCACCACCATTACCATCATCAGTACAAAGGAATGTAGTAGTCTCTGTGGAAAAAGAAGAGATGAGGAAGGTGTTGAAGGGAATCAACCCAAGGAAGGCCACAGGGCCAGATGGGGTAGCTGGAAGGGTATTGAGAGACTGTGCAGATCAACTAGCAGGAGTTTTCACTGGGATTTTAAATCGATCCCTAGCCCAGGCTATTGTTCCATCCTGCCTAAAGTCCTCTATTATCGTTCCAATAGCAAAAAAATCTAACCCGGAAGATCTGAATGATTTTTGTCCAGTAGCACTCACACCTATAATCATGAAGTGCTTTGAAAAGCTGGTACGAAATTATGTCATTGCCTGCCTACCAGAGGGACTGGACACATTCCAATTTGCTTATAAAATGAAAAGATCGACAGAGGACGCTGTGGCGATTGCCCTCCATGCCGTTCTTGCACATTTGGAGCAGCGGGGGGGGGGGGGTTATGCCAGACTGCTTTTTTTAGATTTCAGCTCGGCATTTAATACCATTCTACCACAATGTCTGATGTCTAAACTGGAAGATCTGGGGCTTCCGTTATCACTTTGTGGGTGGATATTGGACTTTTTGTCAGACCGCCCCCAGAGGGTTCGGTTGGGCCCTTATACCTCTAATATGCTTAAGACTAACACAGGAACACCACAGGGATGCGTACTCAGTCCGCTCCTTTATATTCTCTACACGTACGATTGTGTCGCTACTCACCCTAGTAATAGGGTTGTCAAATTTGCAGATGACACAACTGTGATTGGGCTCATCACTGAAAGGGTGGGTGAAACGGATTATAGAGATGAGGTGGAGCGGCTGACAGAGTGGTGCAGAGCTAACAACTTGCTCATAAATACAAGGAAGACAAAGGAGCTTGTGGTGGACTTCATGAGACAGAAGAGCAACGTCCAGCCACTTTTGATTGATGGGGTCTGTGTGGAGAGGGTAACAATGTTCAGATTTTTGGGCATTGAATTACAAGAGGATCTATCCTGGAGTGTCAACACAAGGGGGCTTGTGAAGAAGGCGCAGCAGAGACTGTACTTTTTGAGAATACTAAGGAAAAAGCATCTTCCGCAGAAACTGCTGCTTGCCTTCTATCACTGTGCCATTGAGAGCGTGCTCACTTATGGCTTATGTGTGTGGAACGGAAGCTGTACTGCCCAGGACAGGATGGGGTTGTGCAGGGTTGTTAAGGCAGCAGAGAGCATTGTTGGCTGCCCACTCTCCACCTTAGAGCAGATTTATGCCACAAGGTGCCATAGGAAGGCACTGGACATAGTAAAAGATCCATCGCATCCTGGTCACTGTCTCTTCGAGCTCTTGCCGTTGGGACGGAGATACAGGACTATGAAGACAAGAACGAGTCGTCTTAAGAACAGCTTCTCCTCCAGAGCGATCTCGGCCCTGAATGGGAAGCCCGGACTTTTTTTATATATATATAAAATGTTTATTAAGGGTTTTAAACAATTTAAACAATACAACAAACTTCCCATTCACAATCCAAAAAAGAAAAGAAAAACACCATAAGCCAAAAAAAAAGACAAAGAAGACATACAAAGCATACAGAAAAAACAAGCAAGAAAAACATAAAAAGACATAAAAAAGAAAATGATTCAGTTTCTTAAATATTATTTCCATAGCCCTCTTTCATGACTCCCTCACATCTCCCTTTTCTGTGTTCCTGTTTACAAAATCATGTTCAGCAATACTTCACCTTCTCTCAAAATTTGTTTTAAATTGTACATTTCAACTATTATGTCTCCAATTTTACCCTTTGTTATCAAGTATTTAAATATTTAAGCTTGACATAATATTATTCGAATTTCATCTTTGTTCTTATAATTCAGTTATTTTCATACTCCTTTCCCCTAGGTTACTAATGCGATGTTGTCTTTATATCCTGCATCATTCTAGCATTCATACAATTTACAATACTTTTGCAAATAGTCCTTGAATTTCTTCCAGTCCTCTTCCAGTGTCTCTTCTCCCAGGTCTCGGATTCTGCCAGTCATTTCTGCCAGTTCCATGTAGTCTATCAGTTGCATCTGCCATTCTTCCAGAGTGGGCAAATCTTGAGTCTTCCAGTATTTTGCGATGAGTATTCTTGCTGCTGTTGTCGCATACATAAAAAAAGTTCGGTCCTTCTTTGACACCATTTGGCCGACAATGCCCAAGAGGAAGGCCTCTGGTTTCTTAAGGGAGGTATATTTGAATACCTTTTTTAGCTCATTATAGATCATTTCCCAGAAAGCCTTAACCTTTGGGCACGTCCACCAAAGGTGAAAGAATGTTCCTTCAGTTTCTTTACATTTCCAACACTTATTGTCTGGCAAATGGTATATTTTTGCAAGCTTGACTGGGGTCATGTACCACCTATATATCATTTTCATAATATTTTCTTTCAAGGCATTACATGCCGTGAATTTCACACCGGTGGTCCATAACCGTTCCCAGTCAGCAAACATAATGTTGTAACCGATGTCTTGCGCCCATTTTATCATAGCTGATTTAACCGTTTCATCCTGAGTGTTCCATTTTAACAGCAAGTTATACATTTTTGAAAGTACCTTAATTTTTGGTTCTAACAGTTCTGTTTCTAGTTTCGATTTTTCCACCTGGAAGCCTGTTTTTCCATGTTCGTAGACACCACCCCATTCATATCTCCCATCATAATGATGTTGTTATAGTCCATATAGTCCAACATTGTCTCATGCAGCTTCTTGTAAAATTCCGATTTCCCCTCATTCGGAGCATAGATTCCCAAGATTAAGAATTTTCCCCCTTGTGTTTGCACTTCAATTGCCAAAATTCTTCCTTGCTCGTCTTTGAAAAGAAATTTTGGTGACAGGCTCTCCTTTGCATATATCACAACTCCTCTTTTCTTCACTCGATCCGATGAAATAAATTCTCGGCCTAGTCTCTTATTGACTAACACTTTTCTGTGGAGCCTGATCACATGTGTTTCCTGCAAGCAGATGATATCTAATTGTTCCTTTTTTAATAAATGAAAGATCCTCTTCCTTTTTTCCAGGGAATTACAGCCATTAATCATAGAATCATAGAATCATAGAATCATAGAATCATAGAATCATAGAATCATAGAATCATAGAATCATAGAATCATAGAATCATAGAATTGGAAGAGACCACAAGGGCCATCGAGTCCAACCCCCTGCCAAGCAGGAAACACCATCAGAGCACTCCTGACATATGGTTGTCAAGCCTCTGCTTAAAGACCTCCAAAGTAGGAGACTCCACCACACTCCTTGGCAGCAAATTCCACTGTCGAACAGCTCTTACTGTCAGGAAGTTCTTCCTAATGTTTAGGTGGAATCTTCTTTCTTGTAGTTTGGCTCCATTGCTCCGTGTCCGCTTCTCTGGAGCAGCAGAAAACAACCTTTCTCCCTCCTCTATGTGACATCCTTTTATATATTTGAACATGGCTATCATATCACCCCTTAACCTCCTCTTCTCCAGGCTAAACATGCCCAGCTCCCTTAGCCGTTCCTCATAAGGAATCGTTTCCAGGCCTTTGACCATTTTGGTTGCCCTCCTCTGGACACGTTCCAGTTTGTCAGTGTCCTTCTTGAATTGTGGTGCCCAGAACTGGACACAGTACTCCAGGTGAGGTCTGACCAGAGCAGAATACAGTGGCACTATTACTTCCCTTGATCTAGATACTATCCTCCTATTGATGAGGCCCAGAATTGCATTGGCTTTTTTAGCTGCCGCGTCACACTGTTGGCTCATGTCAAGTTTGTGGTCAACCAAGACTCCTAGATCCTTTTCACATGTACTGCTCTCAAGCCAGGTGTCCCCCATCTTGTATTTGTGCCTCTCATTTTTTTTGCCCAAGTGCAATACTTTACATTTCTCCCTGTTAAAATTCATCTTGTTTGTTTTGGCCCAGTTTTCTATTCTGTCAAGGTCGTTTTGAAGTGTGATCCTGTCCTCTGGGGTGTTAGCCACCCCTCCCAGTTTGGTGTCATCTGCAAATTTGATCAGGATGCCCTTGAGTCCATCATCCAAATCATTGATAAAGATGTTGAATAAGACCGGGCCCAAGACAGAACCGTGTGGCACCAAAACTGCAGGTAGCTTTTAAGCAACATTGCACAGGGTCTGCCAAGCTCAGCCTTGGTTCCCCAGCCAGGAGGCACACGCCTGGTTTTGGAATGTTATTAAATATACCAGGAAAAAAGCCAACCAAGAACTCAGGCCAGTGTAAGTTTCAATAGTGGGAGTGGTCCCTACTCACAATTCAATAGTCAATAGAAACAACAACTAATCCATTCAAAAGTATGTATTCTAATAAAGATTACAAACTCTAACAGAGATTACAAACCCAAACTCAAAGAGATATTTATAACACAATAATTCATAGAATCATAGAATCATAGAGTTGGAAGAGACCTCAAGGGCCATCGAGTCCAACCCCCTGCCAAGCAGGAAACACCATCAGAGCACTCCTGACATATGGTTGTCAAGCCTCTGCTTAAAGACCTCCAAAGAAGGAGACGCCACCTTGGCAGCAAATTCCACTGAAGAACAGCTCTTACTGTTAGGAAGTTCTTCCTAATGTTTAGGTGGAATCTTCTTTCTTGTAGTTTGGATCCATTGCTCCGTGTCCGCTTCTCTGGAGCAGCAGAAAACAACCTTTCTCCCTCCTCTATGTGACATCCTTTTATATATTTGAACATGGCTATCATATCACCCCTTAACCTCCTCTTCTCCAGGCTAAACATGCCCAGCTCCCTTAGCCGTTCCTCATAAGGCATCGTTTCCAGGCCTTTGACCATTTTGGTTGCCCTCCTCTGGACACGTTCCAGTTTGTCAGTGTCCTTCTTGAATTGTGGTGCCCAGAACTGGACACAGTACTCCAGGTGAGGTCTGACCAGAGCAGAATACAGTGGCACTATTACTTCCCTTGATCTAGATGCTATACTCCTATTGATGAGGCCCAGAATTGCATTGGCTTTTTTAGCTGCCGCGTCACACTGTTGGCTCATGTCAAGTTTGTGGTCAACCAAGACTCCTAGATCCTTTTCACATGTACTGCTCTCAAGCCAGGTGTCACCCATCTTGTATTTGTGCCTCTCATTTTTTTTTGCCCAAGTGCAATACTTTACATTTCTCCCTGTTAAAATTCATCTTGTTTTTTTTGGCCCAGTTTTCTAATCTGTCAAGGTCGTTTTGAAGTGTGATCCTGTCCTCTGGGGTGTTAGCCACCCCTCCCAGTTTAGTGTCATCTGCAAATTTGATCAGGATGCCCTTGAGTCCATCATCCAAGTCGTTGATAAAGATGTTGAATAAGACCGGGCCCAAGACAGAACCCTGTGGCACCCCACTAGTCACTCTTCTCCAGGATGAAGAGGAACCATTGATGAGCACCCTTTGGGTTCGGTCAGTCAGCCAGTTACAAATCCACTGAGTGGTAGCATAGTCAAGACCGCATTTTACCAGCTTCTTTACAAGAATATCATGGGGCACCTTGTCAAATGCCTTGCTGAAATCAAGGTAGGCTACATCCACCGCGTTCCCTTCATCTACCAGGCTTGTAATTCTGTCAAAAAACGAGATCAGGTTAGTCTGACATGACTTATTTTTCAGAAATCCATGCTGACTATTGGTGATCACAGCATTCCTTTCTAGGTGCTCACAGACTGTTTTCTTAATGATCTGCTCCAGAATCTTCCCTGGTATTGATGTCAGACTGACTGGGCGGTAATTATTTGGGTCCTCTCTTTTCCCCTTTTTGAAAATAGGGACAACATTTGCCCTCCTCCAGTCTGCCGGGACTTCGCCTGTTCTCCAGGAATTCTCAAAGATGACTGCCAGTGGTTCTGAGATCACATCGGCCAGTTCTTTTAATACTCTTGGATGCAGTTCATCTGGCCCTGGAGACTTGAATACATCTAAACTAGCCAAGTATTCTTGTACTATCTCCTTAGTTATTCTGGGCTGTGTTTCCTTTGCTGAATCATTTCCTCCAAATTCTTCAGGTCGGGCATTGTTTTCTTTATCGGAGAAGACTGAGGCAAAGAAGGCATTGAGGAGTTCAGCCCTTTCTGTGTCCCCTGTTTGCATTTCACCATCTTCTCCTCTGAGTGACCCCACTGTTTCTTTGTTCTTCCTTTTGCTACGAACATACCCATAAAAGCCTTTTTTGTTGCTTTTAACCTCTCTAGCAAGCCTGAGTTCATTCTGTGCTTTAGCTTTTCTGACTTTGTGTCTACACGTGCTGGCTATTTGTTTGAATTCCTCTTTGGTGGTTTCCCCCCTTTTCCATTTTTTGTACACATCCTTTTTTAATCTTAACTCAGTTAAAAGTTCTTTAGATAGCCACCCTGGCTTCTTTAGGCACCTTCCATGTTTCCGTCTCATTGGTATTGCCTGACATTGTGCTTTTACTATCTCCCTCTTAACAAACTCCCAGCCATCATGAACTCCCTTCCCTTTTAGTATTACTGTCCAGGGGATCTCACCCAGCACTTCCCTAAGTTTTATTAAGTCGGCTTTCTTAAAGTCAAGAAATTGAGTCCTAGTATGCTTGGCTGCTCCTTTCCGCTGTATAGTAAACTTCAGAAGAGCATGATCACTCGTACCTAATGATCCTTCCACTTCTACCCCACTAACCAGCTCATCAACATTGGTTAGGACCAGATCTAAAATGGCTGTTCCTCTTGTTGCTTCTCCCACTTTCTGGACAATGAAGTTGTCTGCAAGGCCAGTGAGGAATCTGTTTGACCTTATGCTCTTGGCTGAGTTTGACATCCAACAAATATCCGGGTAATTGAAGTCCCCCATTACTACTATCTCCCTTCCTTTTGCATGCTTGGCCATCTGTTCCAGGAAGGCATCATCTATGTCCTCCGTTTGGCTTGGGGATCTATAGTAAACTCCCACAATGAGGTCTCTGTTATTCTTCTCTCCCTTAATTTTGACCCAAATGCTCTCACTTTGGCTTTGAGGTTCTAAATCTTGGATCTCTTCACAGGTATACACATCCCTGACATATAACGCCACTCCTCCTCCTTTCTTGTCTGGTCTGTTTCTCCGAAATAGATTGTATCCCCCCATTATTACATTCCAATCGTGGGACTTATCCCACCAGGTTTCAGTGATGCCTATTATGTCATATTTAGTTTGCTGTACCAAGAGCTCAAGCTCATCTTGTTTATTTCCCATGCTTTGCGCATTAGTGTACAGACATTGAAGTCCATTAATCATTCCCCCATGTCTCTTATTTAAGGATTTTTTCCTCCCACCACTAGGTCTGCGTGCTGTTTGCTCCATTTGGTCTATGACATTTGGATGATCATCTTCATCAATTGATAGACTCCTACCTTCAGGAGCACTGTCTCCCTCCCCCACATTAGTCAGTTTAAAGCCCTCCTGATGAGGTTTCTGAGATTTTTGGCAAAAACATTTCTCCCAACCGTTGTGAGGTGCAGCCCATCGCTTGCCAGAAGTCCATCTTCAAGAAACTGCAGTCCATGATCTAAGAATCCAAACCGTTCCTGTTTACACCATTTGCGAAGCCAGCTGTTCACTTCCACTATTTTTCTTTTTTTTTTATAAAATTTTTATTGGTTTTACAAAATTTTAAAGAACGAACAAACACTTAAAAAGACATACAAACACGTATAATTTCACAACATTTTTTTCATATACCTCTTTTCTGGGACTCCCCCATACCTCCCCTTTCTGCATCCCAATGTCCAAAATTTTGTAGCAACTCCCAATTATTCCTTTCCAACCTCTGTCCTCTTAATCATCTCTATATTCTGACCTTATATCACTGTATCCCTTTATTCTTAAAAACCACAACACTCTAACATTCATCCAGTTTATAATAGTCCTTAAGATAGCTTTTAAATTTTCTCCATTCTTCTTCCGCCGTCTCTTTTCGTTGGTCACGGATTCTGCCTGTCATCTCGGCCAATGTCATATAATCCATCACTTTCATCTGCCATTCTTCCAGAGTGGGTAGATCTGGTGTCTTCCAATACTTTGCGATAAGTATTCTTGCTGCTGTTGTAGCATACATGAAAAAAGTTCTATCCCTCTTTGACACCAATTGGCCGACAATGCCCAAGAGAAAGGCCTCTGGTTTTTTAGGAAAAGTACATTTAAGTACCTTTTTCATTTCATTATAGATCATTTCCCAGAAAGCCTTGATCTTCGGGCATGTCCACCAAAGGTGATAGAAGGTACCTTCAGTCTCTTTACATTTCCAACACTTCCACTATTTTTCCCTCTCTCCCTGGGCCACGTCGTTCAACTGGGAGGACAGATGAGATGACAATTTGTGCATTTAGTTGCTTCAATTTCCTGCCCAGAGCCTCGTAGTCTCTTTTGATCTTCTGGAAGCTATTGCTTGCAGTGTCATTGGTTCCCACATGAACCAAGAGGAAGGGTTATTTGTCAGTGGGTTCAGTTACATCTTGGATCTTAGCCCCGGGGAGACAGCACACTTCCCGAGACATCTTGTCAGGCCCACAGATCACTGCTTCTGTTCCCCTCAGTAGGGAATCCCCTATCACCACTACACGCCTCCTCTTAGGTTTGGTCGGGGTTCTTCCATGAGCTGTCCGTTCCAAGGTCGCCTGCACATTCCCTGAGGACTGACTTTGCTGCTCGTCTTCATATACCTGATCGACTGAAATGAGGGAGAGATCCTCAAATGGAGTCTGCTCTTCGTCTTCCATGCTAGGGGAGAGGACCTCAAAGCGATTGTGTATTTCTAAACTATCAGAACGAACCCTGGGCCTCCTACTTCTTTGAGTCACGTTTCTCCATATATCTGGCTCCTGTGTTGATGAACTAGCCTCCTTCTCAGGGGAGTCCCCTGTCTCCTCCTTGGTGGAGACGGTGTGCTCTGTTGCTTCCAAGAAGAGCTCCAGATCTCTAATTCTTTGGAGCGTAGCTACACATTCCTCCAGTTGCTGGACTTTGTCTTTTAAGAGGGCAATCAACATGCAATTGCTGCAGGTAAAGCTGCCTGCAACCTTTGGCAAGATGGCAAACATTGCGCAGGAACCGCAGGCGACTGCAGCTGTTCCCTCCCCCTCCATCTTGAGAACGTCGTTGGGGTGGCTACAGCAGTCCTCCATCATAAAAAGCGTGAAGACAGGACAAATAACTCCCCCCACAAAAAAACCTAGGTCTCCCCCAACAAACGTTTGAGACTAGCGCCCCTAAATCGAAAAGATGGATCAGACTGTGCGCGTCGCTAAACGCGCGCCGCTGCCCTGCTACCTCTGATAAGCTCCTCCCACAGCTAATCACCTTTCTGAACAAAAACCCTGCCCCCTCTGACCTTTGCACAGGGAGAACAGCTAATCAGCCACAAAGAAACACACACACACAAGAAAACCCTTTTGGCTCCTTCTTCAACTGCTGCCCTGCTACCTCTGATAAGCTCCTCCCACAGCTAATCACCTTCCTCAACAGAAACCCTGCCCCCTCTGACCTTTGCACAGGGAGAACAGCTAATCAGCCACAAAGAAACACAAACACACAAGAGAAAACCCTTTTGGCTCCTTCTTCAACTGCTGCCCTGCTAGCTCTGATAAGCTCCTCCCACAGCTGATCACCTTCCTCAACAGAAACCCTGCCCCCTCTGACCTTTGCACAGGGAAAACAGCTAATCAGCCACAAAGAAACACAAGCACACAAGAGAAAACCCTTTTTGCTCCTTCTTCAACTGCTTTCCTGCTAGCTCACCTCTTTCCTGCTAGCTCACCTTTCCTGCTAATCACACCTCTTTCTCCCACACCAAGAACCTAATCCTTTCCTGGGTGGTTTTCCCTTGTCCATGGAATGACTGCCTGTCTGACACCCATTTGCCAGGATGCCAGTGATTACCTCCTGTGTAAGAGGCTGCTGTCTACGTAATCCCAGGTTTCAGGGATTTTGGCTGCCCACACCCCAGACTCCCCACTTCATAAGCCATTCCTTTCCTGAACAGAACAAAGTTGTTGTTGTTGTTCTTTAAAAAAGCTTAAAAGCTGCAGAGACATCCTGGACGTTTCTATTCTCCCTTTTGTGGTGGTGTCTCTTTCTCCTGGTCTTTAGGCCCCAGGGGTGCAGGTAACAATCCTGGTAGCAATCCTGGTAGCCCAGAACCCAAGGCTCCCGGTTCTGCAGTCCCTTTCTGAAGGTCTTCACCGTAGTCACTCAAATTTTTTTCCTTGTCTTCAGCTGTTTTGATTTTCACTTTCTTCCCTCTAAAATTAAAAGATAGTCCCTGGGGAAACTCCCACCTAAAAACGATTGAGTTACTTCTCGACAGTTTAACAAGATCTGCGTAGCAAGATCTGAGCTCCAGTAGATGTTTCGGGATATCTTTATAAATTTCCACCCTCAGATCTTGAATTTCAAGTGATTTTTGAAAGTGTGCACTCAGTATCTTATCTCTTTCCTCCTTCGTTCTTAGAGAAATCAAACAGTCTCTAGGCTTGCCCTTTTTCACAACTTTTCCCAGTCTGAATGCACTTACAATTCTAAAATCTTTGTCTTCTTCCAAAGGCCAAAATTTTGTAAATTCCTTTGTCAGGTAATCAATTAAATCCCCTTTTTCAAGCTCAGGAACTGACCTCAATCTCAAATTATTCTCCTTACTTCGTAATTCAATCATACACAGATAGGCCTGCTGTTCACCTATCTGCTTGCGCATAGGTTTCACTTCCTCCTGTACGGCTTCTGCTTTCTGTTTAGCCTCCTCAGCCATTTTGTTATTTTCTGTAGTAGCTTCGAACAGCTTCCCAATTGATTGTGCATTTAAGGCCACTTGTTTAGTCAGGTTGTCAACACTAGCTGTATTTTGATCAATTTTAGATGATTGTTCAGATACTTGCCTGCTCAGGCCTTCCAATTTTTCAAAAATTTTATCAAGTACTGAGTCCCCTCCTGCAGCCATTCTTCTGCCCTGGCCTGCTCTGATTCTTCCTCTTGTGCCAGTACAATGGGAACTGATGATCTGCGCAGATGTGAAATTACAGTAGTTTGTTGTGTCTTAGTCTTAGCTGATCTTGTTCTCCCAGTTCCACAAATCCCAATTCTGTCTACGTGTCAAGGTCAGTCAGTGAGCTATTCCCATGGGAATCCACAAGCCAAGAGATAAACAAGAAAAAAAGGAAGAATAGCAGTTCCCCAGCAGTTATAATCCACAAATCCTCTAGAGGGAATTTAGATAAGTCTTAGGGAGGAGATCAAAATTGTTGTTATTATAAAAGTTTCTTACGCTCTCCAAAATCCCTAAATAACAGTAACCAACAGCTTCTAGGTCCCAAAAGTCCTTCAGAGCTTTAAATCTTAGCAGAGTTACTCCTTAGGTTACTTACAATGACTCAAAAAGTGCCTGGTTCCATGAAACAATATATCAGTTCAACAGAGCAGGTTACAGTCCAATGTAGCAATCCAAATAGCCCAGTCCACAAACTGACAGCTTTGACAGTCTGGCAGCCCGACTGCCTGGGTTTCTTGAAAGATTTATAAATCCAATAGGAAAGAGGTACGTCAACGTCCAAAAGTCGGAAAACAAAGTCAAATAGTGCCAAAACCAAGTCCAATTTAATTGATGCTCGGATTAGTTCCTTTTAAAGCACGATTTCAAAGGTGTTAGAAAGTTTAAAATCTTTGCTTTGAGTCTTTTAAACAGTACCGGGAGACGGACTTCCTGGTTGCGTCTCCCGTTTTGCCCGAATTCTCAATTTGAAGTTAGTCCCCAGATCAATCTTTCCCCTTACTCACGGGTTGTTACGTTCTTTAGCCGAATTGTTCCAGGAAAAGGGTCAGCGCTCACCGACAGCAGCTTTGCGGCTTCACTCCACAGAAAGAGCGATCGACTCACAGCACCTTACAGGGTTCCTTCAACGTTTTGGGGGCGCTAATGGTGCCCGCCGAGTCCCACGGCCACAGGCTAGCTCTGCCTGTGGTTTTCCGGTGTGGGTCTCCGCTTCGCCGTAGCGGACGACCCGTTTCTGCGGAGCTTCCCCTTCACAACGAGAAGGAGACCGCCATTGTCATTCGCGCCGCCCCCGGAAGTTCCGGGAAGCCCGGACTTTGAAAGTCATCTAATCTCCCTTGCTGTATTATACTATATTGTTTAATTAGTGTTTTTATGGAGCAGTAAAGTAATTTCGTTGTCCCCGAAGGGGGCAATGACAATAAAGATATTATTATTATTATTATTATTATTATTATTATTATTATTATTATTATTATTATTATTATTATTATTATTATTATTTAACCAATTTCAGAAACTTCCACTGGGGAGAAACAGTTTCTATTTATAATAGTTAACAACGTCACCTTTAAGCGCAACTCGTACAATCCAAAGTTAGTTTCAGTTTTCAGTTACTTTATTACTCCTTTTTAGAAGCAGCCGGAGACAGTAGAAACAATATCTCTCTCTTATTTTGCTAGCTGTCAAGGAACGTTCTAAGTGCTGTCAATGGACATTCCAAAACGTCAGTCCTACTAGCAGCCCGTTTCCAGGGTCAGAGCGGCAGTATTTTAACTCTCTTTACTCTCTCCTGCAGGCATACTCAGTCCAAAACTTCCCCCCCTCTTCTCCTGCCTCCAAGGGGGATTTTATACTCTTTGCCGATGGAAATTTAATCGTTTACTCACGAGTAATTACTTTGGAGTCAAATTGTCCACAGGAAAAAGTCAGTGCTCTCCGGCAACAGCTATGCGGCTTCGCTCAATGGAAGAAGCAGACGATTCGAAGCACTGCGCCACTCACCCCATGTCACTCCAGGTCCCCGAAATCGGGTTCCCCCGTGAGTAGGGGAGGCACAAAAGGTGCCCGCCGAATCCCACGTTCACAGGCTTCTCCCGCCTGTGATTTTTACGGGTCTCCGCCTTCGCCGCGGTGGTACAGACCCAAATTCCCACGGGGCAAGTTCCTCCTGATCAAAGGAACTCCGCCATTGCCAGAGGCACCAACCTGGAAGTCCGGGGAACTGTGGTTTGATAAGGATGCTGGGAATTGGAGCTCCATGACATCAGCACTCTTAACAAACTACATTTCCCAGGATTCTCTGCAGGCAGCCATGACTGTCTTAAGTGATACAAGTGTGCTTTAACATGCGCCACAAGTGCAGCAAAATCAGAAGTCCACTGAATTCATCCTACTGTGTGCCATGGATATTCCTCTGGACCAAGCCCCAGGGTAGCCCCATATAGAGCACATGACAGCAATCCAACCTTGAAGTTGCCAATGCATGAAGTTCTCCATCCAAATGATGTCCACAAAGGTGGCTGCACAGTACACATAGAAGATATCAGTGGGGAAAAATGTGCAAACTTCAATCATGTTAGGGGAAATTGCTTGCAAAAATGTGTATCTAAGTGGAAAGTCTCATCGATGAATTTCCATGAGGAATTCGTTTTTAATAAACCAATCAATCACAAAGTGATGTGGAAATCTGGTGGGGCTAAACTTAACGTTGGAAAAATGAGAAATTGGGGTGCCATCTTTGAGAGAAGCAGAACCAATCACTGTTTTGATCACACTGCTTTGTATATCCCTGGCACCTGGTACTGCAGATCCATCCATGGTTGTGAGGTGTCAGGGAACTGCCATCGGAGCATCAGGCGGTGGAGGGTCTCAGGGAGGAAGAAAGAGACTCAACAGCTGAGGCAGGAACCAGCAGGGGGAGGAGTGGATCTCTGAGGGAATGCGAGCAGGAGGGAGGGCTCAGAGACGCTTCCAGCGAGAACAGTGGGGAGGTATCTGAGTCTCCCATAGGGAGACCCACACCTCGCCGGAAACTGTCACGCCGTGAGTCCAGGAGACGCGTTTCCGTTAAGGAGCTTCTTTGCTGGAAACGCTTCCGCAGACAGCCACTGTCAGACTCTACGAGTGACTAAGAGCAGACATGTTTGTGGAGCTCTGTCACACACAGAGGTTTGTGGAGTCGCACAAACTCTGAGGGAGCACGATTTTACGCACAAGCAGCTAATCATCCCATTACAGCAGTCTGACAGTCTCTGTACGCTGCCTGTGCAGGAGAAAGCATCATGAGCGAACCAGCCGGAACCGGAGGAGCAGGAGTTGGCGCTGGTCCAAGCTTGGAAGAAAGGTACCGAGCGTTGGAAGTCCAACTTGCGCTGCAGACGGCGAGGCTTGAGGAGAGAAGGGCTCAGGATGCAGACAAGAAGGGGAGAGCCACTCAGTTCCCCAGAAAGGTACCAGGATTGGTGCAGAAGTTTGGGGGGGACCCCAAGGATTACCATGCCTTTAGGACAGAGATGCAATATGCCATTAATGTGCAGTTCGATGAGTTCCCTGATGAGGAATCGCGAGTTGCTTTCGTAATTGGGCATCTTGAGAAAGGGGCGCGGGACTGGGTTCGACCCCTAATGGCAACGCACAATGACGTCCTAAAGGACACGATGAAGTTCTTTAGAGCAATGGATATCATGTTTTCCAGCGATATTGAGGAAGGGGTGGTGCGCAGACAGCTAATGGCTTGCAAGCAGGGAAGCCGATCTGTCCGTGAGTACTGGACTGAGTTTACCATGCTGATTCACAGACTGGGTTGGGATTTATCGGCGGCACCTATTCAGATGCTATTTGAAGAAGGTCTTTCTTCGGCTGTGAAAGACGAGCTGTCCCGGAGCCCCAGGGCGGTGTCTATGGATCAGCTGACCAAATCTGCGCTGACCATAGGAGCGCGTCAGGAGGCAAGAGCCTTGGAGAGGCGGGAAGGGAGAGGGGAACGTTGGAAGGAGTTCCGCATTCCAGACATTCCTGAGCCAGCTTTCCCGCCGGCAGAGCCGATGGAAATCGGAACAGCGCGCGCGCGCGCATTTTCAAAACCCAGTGAGGGGGTTAAGAAGGAGGGAAAAGGCGCCCGGAAATGCTATCTCTGCCAACAGCCAGGCCACTTTGCCAGAGTCTGCCCCCAGAGGAAGGAATGGCAAGGGATGGTGGGAGCTGTTGAGGGAGGAGAGCAGGGAGAAACGGAGCAGGTAAAAGCCAACGCCTGGTTGCCACAGTCGGGGCACTGCAGCCAGGCCAAAGAGCAGTGAAAGTGCCCGTGCCAGAAGCTCCTCAACCTGCTCTAGTTATTGATGTGTCGCTAGAGCTGCAAAATGGACACCCCCTAAAAATAAAGGCGCTGTTGGACTCAGGCAGCTCCTGCAATTTTATGAGCAAGGAGTTTGCTGCTGAACACCAGATACAGACGATCCCTTTAAGCAACCCCCTGCAGGTGACCACGATCGATGGCAGGGAGTTGTTGGGAGGAGGAGTCAGCTTGCAGACCGTCCCAATGATAATGAGGGTGGCAAGGCACACAGAACTGATAGCGTTTAATGTGGCCACCTTGGGAGGCGCTCCCATTATTTTGGGAATGAGCTGGCTAGCGCTACATGATCCGCTGGTGGGCTGGCATCAAAGAGTGGTTTCCTTTGGTTCAGCACATTGCTTAGAACACTGCAAAGGGGAAAAGGGTTCAGCAGGGGCCCAAGCCACCCTAGCAGGGACAGAAGTAATGGAGAAGGTGAAGGTACCACCACAGTATGCAGATCTCAGCGACGTGTTCAGCGAGAAGGAAGCTGACCAACTACCCCCTCATAGGCCCTTTGATTGCCAGATCAATCTACTCCCTGGAGCACAGCTTCCTGTGGGCAAGTTGTATGCCATGTCAGACAGAGAAATGCAGGAGTTGCGAGAATTTATTGACAAGAACCTGAAGAGGGGCTTCATCAGAGAGTCCAAAGCAGCGGGGGGTAGCCCAGTGTTTTTTGTGGATAAAAAGCACACGGACAAGCCGAGACTTGTATGTGATTTTAGGAGGTTAAATGCAGTGACTGAACCAGTGACTTTCCCTATGCCCAGGATTGATGATATTTTGACCAGGGTGAGGAAGGGAAAGATTTTTACAAAGCTGGATCTAAGGGGGGCGTACAACCTGATACGTATAAGGAAAGGGGATGAATGGAAAACCACCATGTTTACCCCTTTGGGGGCATTTGAATATCTCGTTATGCCTTTTGGATTACAAGCAGGCTCAGCGTGCTTTCAATCTTTTATGAACCACGTACTGGGTCCTTTGCTCTACAAGAATTGCGTTGCCTTCCTAGATGATGTGTTGGTGTATTCGGAGAATGAGGAGCAACATGTGAGAGACGTCAGAGAAGTGTTGAGCAGGCTGCAAGCCAACAGGCTGTGGGTGAAACTGGAGAAGTGTCAGTTTCATACCAAGGAGGTGGAATTCCTGGGGTACCGCCTGTCAGACAAGGGATTGGCCATGGATCCCGGTAAGGTGCAGGCAGTGCTGGACTGGAAAACACCCAAAACCAAGAAGGATGTGCAGAGGTTCCTAGGGTTTGGAAACTTTTATCGTAAGTTCATCCGAAACTTCGCCCACCTGACGGCACCCATTACGGACTGTCTCAGCAGTAAAAAGAAGTTTGTATGGACGGCGGAGGCGGAGCGAGCGTTTGAGGAACTGAAGAGGGCCTTCGCCTCGGAAGAACAACTTCTGCATGTGGACTTACAAAAGAAGCTGAGGGTCGAAACAGACGCATCTGACAGAGCCATAGGGGCGGTGCTTCTTCTGCAGTCGGGGAAGGAGGAGTCAGAGTGGCGACCGTGTGCCTTCTTTTCGCGAAAGCTGAACAAATCCGAGAGGAACTACACGGTGTACGACCGGGAACTTCTTGCTATTCATGAGGCTTTCCGGAAATGGAGGCACCTGCTAATTGGTGCACAACATAAGGTGCAAGTGTGCACGGACCATAAGAATCTAGGGTATTGGAGAACTGCGCGAGTGCTCAACCAACGGCAGTTGAGATGGGCCCAGGAGTTCTCCAAATTTAACTTTGAGATTTGTTACGTGCCAGGCCCAGAGAACGTTAGGGCGGACGCTCTCTCACGCAAACCTGAATATTTGGAGGGGGAGGGAGCACCCGAAGAGACCCATGTCATTCCAGAGGACCGCTGGGTGTGTGGGGCGGCATTGGTGGGGCAAAGGGAGTTGGTAGAGGGTACGGTGCATGATGAATACGCCCAGGACAAACTCAGGGGTCTCAGGAGGGAGGGAGACAAACCCGGGGGTTTTGAGGAGAGAAACGGGGCATTGTACTACAAGGGAGCGTTATATATACCCGAAGGGGAATTGAGGGAGAAGGTACTCAAGCAACTGCACGATAGCCCCACAGCAGGGCATTTTGGGCAACACAAAACCATGTGGCTGGTTACCAGGGAATTTTGGTGGCCCAAGGTCAGGGAAGATGTGCGGGAGTATGTGAGAGGGTGTGAACAATGCCAACGAGCCAAGGGGGAGAGGCGGGCACCGGCAGGTTTATTAGAACCACTACCCACACCTGAAAGACCGTGGGAAGCAGTGGCCATAGATTTTATGACTGATCTGCCAAGGTCTAGAGGGAAAACAGCCATCATGGTTGTGGTAGACCTGTTAACTAAAATGGCCCACTTTATAGCCTGCTCACATGCGGTCACAGCAGAAGAAACAGCCAAATTGTTTGTAGAAAATGTGTTTAGGTTGCATGGCGCCCCCTTGAGGGTGGTTTCAGACCGAGGGAAACAATTTACTTCCAGGTTCTGGAGGAAGCTCATGAGCTTACTGCATGTTGAGGTTAATTTCTCAACGGCCCGTCATCCAGAAACCAACGGGCAGGCGGAAAGAGCTAATGGTGTTCTCCAGCAATATTTGAGGTGTTATGTGAATGACAGAGAGAATGATTGGGTGGAGAAGCTGGCGTTGGCAGAATTTGCCTACAACAATGCAGAGAACGTGTCCACGGGGATGAGCCCCTTTTTGGCTAATCACGGGTGCCATCCCAGAGCCTTCCCAGGGGGGGAAGGGGAGAACTGGAGCGTTCCAGCTGCAGAACAGTTCGTTGAAGAAATGGAAGCGATCCATCGCCAGCTCCAACTCAACTTAAACAGGGCTAAGGAGGAATATAAGAGGCAGGCAGACAAAAACAGAAGGGAAGGTGAAAGCATCAGGGTGGGGGACCAGGTGTGGCTGTCAACCCAAGGGTTGCCATTCAAAGGGGGTTGTAAGAAGTTAAGACCCAAAAGGCTGGGACCATTTGAAGTCATGCAGCAGGTCAACCCAGTGGCTTTCAGACTCCGGTTACCGAACCACATGAAGCTGCACCCAGTTTTCCACAGGTCATTGCTGTCACCGTATAAAGGGGACAGTGAAGGGAGGGTCACTAGGGGACCAGCAATGGAGGAGAAGGAACACAGCTACCATGTAGCGGAGATCCTCGATTCCAGGTGGAAGGGAGATCAAGTTGAGTATTTGGTAATGTGGGAAGGGGAACCGGAGTCGGAAAACACCTGGGTTAGGGCAGAGGATGTCAATGACGAATTTTTAATAGAAACTTTTCATCAGAGGTTCCCACGCAAACCTCAGCCTGTAGCGAGGTTCCGAAGGAAATACTTTGCCACCACCGACGAGGAAGAGGAGTTGGAGGGGTTCACAGATTCCGAAGAGGAGGAGGATTCAGCGAGCCAGGACGGCGATCGATGGAGGGAGTTGTTCGAGACGTCTGAAGATGAAGAAGATTCTTTTCGGGGTTTTAACCCTTCACCTCCCAGGGAAGAGGAAATGGGAGGGGTGAGGGGGGCCCTGGAGGGGAGGTGGATGTCAGGGAACTGCCATCGGAGCATCAGGCGGTGGAGGGTCTCAGGGAGGAAGAAAGAGACTCAACAGCTGAGGCAGGAACCAGCAGGGGGAGGAGTGCATCTCTGAGGGAATGCGAGCAGGAGGGAGGGCTCAGAGACGCTTCCAGCGAGAACAGTGGGGAGGTATCTGAGTCTCCCATAGGGAGACCCACACCTCGCCGGAAACTGTCACGCCGTGAGTCCAGGAGACGCGTTTCCGTTAAGGAGCTTCTTTGCTGGAAACGCTTCCGCAGACAGCCACTGTCAGACTCTACGAGTGACTAAGAGCAGACATGTTTGTGGAGCTCTGTCACACACAGAGGTTTGTGGAGTCGCACAAACTCTGAGGGAGCACGATTTTACGCACAAGCAGCTAATCATCCCATTACATGAGGTCATGGTGATCTACAAAAAATCTTATAGCTGTGCTTTGGTCCTTGCACAATCCTGCATGGGCAATCTTACAGGAGCCGCTCGATGCAACCAGGCAGCTTTCCCTCACCTCCAGGGCAAAACCCCTTATTCTTTTTCTCTCCCAGGCGGACTGCCAAACATTTGGGGAAAAAGGCCACCTGGTCTCCATCCTTAGCGAGGAAGAGCACAGACGTTTGGCCTCTGTGATAACAGGGGGATTTGACATCAAACACAACATCTGGATTGGACTGTTCAGAAAAAAACAAGGCGGGAAGGTAAGTAAAGGGGGCAAACTCTCTTTTTCATTTGCCTCTCAGTAGGAACAGCAGCCGGCAAGGGCACAGAGGAGCAGTCCAGAAGATGAGAGCTCCCTGCAGGGAAGGGAATGACAGATATTCCCATCTCTGTAAGGGAGGATCTGGGGCTCTGGTGAAGCTCTTAATTCCCACCAGATGTCAACGAGAACAACAGCTACCAGGCTTTTAGAAGACATCTGAAGGCAGCCCTGTTTCGGGAAGCTTTTAATGTTTGACGTATTATAGTATTTTAATATTCTTTTGGAAGCCGCCCAGAGTGGCTGGGGAAGCCCAGACAGATGGGCGGGGTATAAATAAATTATTATTATTATTATTATTATTATTATTATTATTATTATTATTATTATTATTATTATTATTATTATTATTATTAATTCAAAGAGTAGCCATCTGCCTGCATCCCCAGGATGCAACACAGGTCCCATTTAGAACTCTCACAATGTTACTTTAATAAGGTTTTAAATCAGCAAAGTTGATATGCCCCTTAGCCTTGGAGCAATACAGTGGTACCTCGCGCTAAGCACTTAATTCGTTTCAGAGGTCCGTTCTTAACCTGAAACTAGTCTTAACCTGAAGTACCACTTTAGCTATAGGGGCCTCCTGCTGCCGCCGCACGATTTCTGTTCTCAAAGTTCTTAACCCGAGGAACTATTTCTGGGTTAGTGGAGTCTGTAACCTGAAGTGTATGTAACCCGAGGTACCACTGTATTTGACTATCCAGTTAGAAAGATGAGGTTTAGCCGCCTCATCTACCTTGGGATTTGATCCCACCAGCTGAAAATCCATTCATTGAGAGCCTTGCTGTAAAATCACACTGGGGAGAAGAGCTGAAGAGTGGGGGCAGGGGCGTAGGAAGGGTGATGGGGAACAGCTGATCCTTCCTAGATCTCCCCCATCCACTGCAAGTCTGAGAGGTCCAACCGCCTCATCTTCCTTGGGATTTGTTTCCATCCCTCCAGCTGAAAACCAGACACTGTATTTTCATGAGCCGCTTACTGCAGAAGGGAGACTGACCTCACGTTGGGACATCCCTTCCTCAATCAAGACCCCAACTCTTTTTGCTGTGGTGCTGTGGGTTAAACCACAGAGCCTAGGACTTGCCAATCAGAAGGTCAGCGGTTCGAATCCCCGCGACATGGTGAGCTCCCGTTGCTCGGTCCCTGCTCCTGCCAACCTAGCAGTTCAAAAGCACCTCAAAGTGCAAGTAGATAAATAGGTACAGCTCCGGCGGGAAGGTAAACGGCATTTCCCTGCACTGCTCTGGTTCACCAGAAGCGGCTTAGTCATGCTGGCCTCATGACCCGGAAGCTGTACGCCGGCTCCCTCGGCCAATAAAGCGAGATGAGCACCACAACCCCAGAGTCAGTCATGACTGGACCTGATGGTCAGGGGTCCCTTTACCTTTACCTTTACAGAATGTAAAGTGGAAATGGACCGATGATGCCATGGTCGGCTACATGCCCTGGGGACCTGGACAACCTTCCAAGTGCAGAAATAACCAACACTGTGTCGAGATGTATGGTGCAGGTGAGGAGGGGGGTTTCACAAGTTGTAAAGATTGTGCTTAATGGGTTTTATTTGTTGGAAGCCACCCAGAATGGCTGAGGCAACCCAGTCAGATGAGTGGCATATAAATATATTACAGTGGTACCTCGGTTTATGAACTTAATCCGTTCCAGAAGTCCATTCTTCAACCAAACCCGTTCTTAAACCAAGGCGTGTTTTCCCTAATGAGGTCTCCCACCACTGGTGCCCTTCCACCATTCAGATTCCGTTCTCAGACCAAGGTAAAGTTCTCAAACCAAGACACTATTTCCAGTTTTGCGGAGTTTGTAAACGGAATCGTTCTTAAACCGGACTGTTCTTAAACCAAGGTACCACTGTATTATTATTATTATTATTATTATTATTATTATTATTATTATTATTATTATATGGGGCCCTTTGGTCAGAGGTGGGGAATTGGCTCAGACCTGTGGATGAGATTCTCACTTCACCTCACCCCTCCATGGTCCAACATTTGATAGGGTTGTACATCAGTGCAGGACAGCAGTATATGTCCTCTGTGGGGTGGGGAATCTTCACCCTTTCTCCTGTCATTGGGTGAAACGTATTCAAGCCCACCCCAAACCCCCAGGCTGCCTTTCACCAAAACAGCCAGCTTGGGCTGGCAGGGGCAGCGGTGTGCAGGGCAGCCCAAGCCCAAGCTGCTGGTGACCCAAGCAGAGGAAGAACCCCAGCTCCTACCTGATCTTTGCTGCAACAGCCTCACTCTGCTGTGGCGCTTCCACTTCTGGGGCACAGGGCCCTCCCAAGCATGTGTGTGGCCCCCCAAAAAACTCTCACCCGCCCCCCAAGAAGCAAACAAACAAAACATTTCCTTTACAATGGAAAAATCTGCCCGGATGGGCATGTGTCCCCCCCAAAAGAGGACATGTCCTGGGTTTCCCAGATATATGGCAACCAGGGTTTCCCAGATGTTTTCTCTGTCCTCTAGAACAACTCACAGGCATGTCCAAAGTCCATTTTGGGGGCCTAATTCAGCCCGCTAGTCAGTTTAATCCGGCCGCTGTGGCGGTTTGTTTCCTGGTGTAAAATCTCAAAAAAACCTCAACAACTTCCATCCTAAAAAATGCTCAAGAATTTCAACCTTAAGAAAACTCAACAACATCAATCTTTTTAAAAAAAACTTTGGGGTAAAATCCTTTAAAAAAGGGTCAATACCTTTGGTTGGCCCTTCGGTCGGCCCTCACAACCCTTCACTTCATCAAATCTGGCCCTCTTTCAAAAACGTTTGGACACCACTGGAAGGGACACCATGAGGTTTGTATGAAACAAAGATTAAAGTTTCCTTAAAGATAAGTGAAAGGTTCTTAGTTACTAGCATAGAAGCAGCAACCCTATGGAGGAGAAGTTCAGTACATGTGAACATAAGAAGATGCAGTTGGGTCATGCCAATGGCCTATCTAGTCAAATCCACAAGGACAGGGGAGTCCGACAGGGATGTCTCCTAGCACCCTTTCCGCCCAATTTTGATATAAATGATATTGTTCAAGAACTAAGAGGTCTAGAATATTTTCCTGTTTCTGTTGAGGATGTCAAACTCGCAGTTCTTTTGTATGCCGACGGTACTGTTTTGATTTCTGCTACCTTAATTGGGATGTGGAGACTTTTGGGGAAGTTGAATGTCTTTTGCACAAAAGAGCAGTTGACAGTCAACCATTCTAAACCTAAAGTGGTGATTTTGGGGAAGAGGAGAAAACCTCACAGATACCTCGAGATATGAACGCTTCTGGTTGCGCACGCGCCGGATTACGAGCTGCGCTAACCCGGAAGTAGTTGCTCCCAGATGCAAACTTTGCCCCAGGGTGCGAGCGGAAATCGTGCACTGGAGGCCTGCACGCAGTGAGAGGCGCCCTTTCACTAATGGCGCCTCATGTTAAGAACAGTTTCAGGATAAGAATGGACCTCCAGAACGAATTAAGTTCCCAACCGGAGGTGTCACTGTAAACCTATTGAACAACAATGATATTATAAGTACCTGAGCTTGGGTTTTAATTCAAAATTGTCCTGGAAGTCACACCTACTCACAGCTAAATTGAAATCCTCTCTCTCTATCCACTCTTTGCTACGGTTTTCTAGAGTTCGGGGTGGGGGGGGGAGTTTAGTAGCCCGTACAGTTGAGGTATTTCAAAAGAAGATAGTGCCATAATTATTGTACGGTGCAGAGATCTGGGGATATAGGAATCTCCTCCCATCAGAACTCCTTCCTGAAATCACTGTTGCTTGTCTCCAAAGCTACACCCGCCCCCTTTTTAAGAGCTGAAACAGGGCTAATAATCATAATCATAATTTATTATTTCTACCCTGCTCATCTGGCTGGGTTTCCCCAGCCACTCTGGGCGGCTGCCAACAAAAGACTAAAAATACATTAAAACAGACTCCCTCAACCCCAGCCCTCCAGTTGTTTTTGGCCTACAACTCCCATGATCCCTATCTAGCAGGACCAGTGGTCAGGGATGATGGGAATTGTAGTCCAAAACGTCTGGAGGGCCAAGGTTGAGGAAGCCTGCATTCTTCTAAATGTCAGATAGTTGTTTATTTCCTTGACATCTGATGGGAGGGCATTCTACTGGATGAAACTGGCTAGCATGAGTAATACTAGGCTCCCTTTAAAAAAATGCTTCCTAGAGCAATTGCAATTGCAAACCCATAAGTAGGACTCTGAGTCCTCTCTCTTCCTCTGGCTTCCAGCAGCTGTTATTCAGAAACACTGCTTCCTCCAACTGATGTTTCTTCTTCCTCATCTTTCTAGACTTGATGGACTGGAATGATAATTATTGCAATGCTGAGAATTACTACATCTGCAAACTCCCGCAGTAGGAATGGGCTTCGGCAATTTCAGCGCTTTGGAGAACAGGACCAAGTTGCAGGTCCTTGTCTTCCACAGTTGCCCAAGTCCACCTGCCTGCCCAGCCGTTGCAGCTTTCGAGATCGCTCGTGAGCCAGACTTGCTCTTCTCTGTGTCGACACATCAATAAAGAGATTCTCCTACACATCGGCCTCTGTCTCCTTCAAAATGTCCGTGGGGATACCAGAGGACACGTAACATTTTTGGGGTGGAGAGGAATTACATCACCACAAACAAAACACATACCGTATTGGCCTGAATATAAGCCGCACCCGAATATAAGCCCCACCTTGAAAATTGGAGGGGGTGGAGAGAGAAAAAAAATTAAATACCTGAATATTATCCGCTCCTTTCCTCGCTGTTCCTGGCTGCATACTGGGCGCGTGGGGGGGGGGGAGCTGGGCTGCGTTGCTAGCAACCTTTCCCCTTCCTCGCTCTCTCCCTTTCCGGACGGGGGCCTACGCACAGGGTGGGCGCTGTTTTCCCACGCTCCTGGCGCTGTTTACCCCGTGCTCCTGGCTTCATACAGTAAGGTCGCGAATATAAGCCGCACTTTAACTTTTCATGTTTGGATTTGGGGGGGGGGAGTGAGGCTTATATTATGATACAATACAGCTCTCTATATTGGACAAACAGGCCAAACCTTACGCCAAAGAATAAACGGACTTAAATCAGACATCAAGAATCACAAAACAGAGAAACCAGTAGGAGAACACTTCAGTCTCCCAGGACATTCTATACAAGATCTCAAAGTAGCTGTTTTACTACAAAGGAATTTCAGGAATAGACTGGAAAGAGAAGCTGCTGAATTGCAACTCATTACCAAACTCAAAACCATGGAGAGACCTGGTTTGAACAAAGACATTGGATTCTTATCTCATTATACATGACTAAGCCATTTCTCACCTTCTCACCCCTTGTCTTTTCCTGTAAGACCTATTGCAGTCATTAAGAGTCGTCAACAGGCTCATCTCCGCTATCTGCCAATCTCCCATTCCCACCACCCTTCTGAGTAATACCCCTCCCCACCTTCTCACTATATAGAAGGATCTGGCAACTTCTGTTTCAGTGTATCTGAAGAAGTGTGCATGCACACGAAAGCTCATACCAAGAACTAACTTAGTTGGTCTTTAAGGTGCTACTGGAAGGAATTTTTTTTTATTTTAAGGTAAAAATAGATCAGTCTTTCCATATCTTATCTTTCATTTGCTTCTTTCCCTGACCTCCTCACACCTCCCTTTTTTGTATTCCAATTCAATTTAATTAATTCAGCAAATCCTTTCCCTCTTTGATTTTATCTTAATCTTTTATCTTAATATATTATAACTTTAGGTTATCACCTGTTAACAATCCATTTTTACATATTCCTTTATAACATTGCTGCTAAAAACCACTAAACTTCAATCCAACATCATTCTAACATTCATTAATTTTGCAGTATTTCTGTAGATAGTCTTTAAATTTCTTCCAATCTTCTTCCACCGACTTTTCTCCCTGGTCTCGGATTCTGCCAGTCATTTCCTCCCGTTCCATATAGTCCATCACCTTCATCTGCCATTCTTCCAGAGTGGGTAGATCTTGTGTCTCCCAGTGCTTTGCAATAAGTATTCTTGCTGCTGTTGTAGCATACATAAAGAAAGTTCTATCCTTCTTTAACACCAATTGGCCGACCATGCCCAGGAGAAAGGCCTCTGGTTTCTTCAGAAAGGTATATTTAAATACCTTTTTCATTTCATTATAAATCATCTCCCAGAAAGCCTTAATCCTTGGGCACGTCCACCAAAGGTGAAAGAATGTACCTTCAGTTTCTTTACATTTCCAACATTCAGGCATCCTGACTACTACATCACACTCATATGCACTTTCCTAAACAACCCACGAACCAAAACACAGCCATCCTTCAAAATCCAGAGTTGTCTGAGTTTTGGAATGAGATACTCCAGCCGCACGATATGGGCAGAAATGCAAACACTGGGGTAAAGTATGCAAAAAAAAGAGTATATATTATGCTTTCTATCAGGTAAAATTGGTTTGCAGGGGGGGAGTATATTAGGCAAAATTGCACAGGGGAAAAAATGTGTTCTTTGGGAGAAATTTGCACCAAAATATCAACAAATTTTCAGGAGGACTTAAAAATTATACTGACTGATGTGGAAATATGGAGAACATAAAATCAGAGCTGGAAAAAGATCAACAGAAACAAAGTGGTGTGTGGGTGCAAAAACAGAGTCCCATTTCTACTGAAAAGAAAATACCTCCACCAAATGAACGACATACTGAAGCTGTCATAAAAAGCCCTTCTTATAATTCTGAAGGGAAATGTAAGCAATCCATTTTAAATTCTTATATTGCAATGCTTCCACAGCCAGACATTTCTTAGCAAAAATGCAGGGACTGTTCAATTGTACAGGGAGTCTTACACTATCTACTCAGAAGTAAGTCCCACTATGTTCAATGGAGCTTACTCCCAGGTAACTGGGTAAAGACTGGCCAGCCTTACATTGCAGTCCTGAGAATTCTTACTCAAGTCCCACTGAGTTCAATAGGATTTACTCTTTGATATGTTCCTGAACATCCTCCTCCTCCTCCTTCTCTGCCTTTTTCCCTGACAGGGGCTCCAGGCAGATTAGCTGTATTCCATTTATCTGGGGAAGGCAAAAAAAAAAAAAAAAAAAATTCTTTAAAACAATTTGGCAAGGGAGGTTTGGCAGATAGGTTGCAATTGGCTCAAGGCGATCAATGTAGGTGTGTGCCTGGTGTCTAGGTGTTTGGCGAGATCAAACACAGAAGAAACTTCCTGATGTCCCTAGAGAATGTCCCTATTATTATCAGAGAAATGTTGGAGGGTATGTTAAGATGGCAAGGGGTGTATTTTGAGGACACAGTTTATCAGATCCTTCCTCGATGCTGGATATTTTCATTTGGATTTCCTGGTCATTCTTCTCCTGAGTTTCCGTATGGATCACTGCTCAGTCATGGAACTCCCAAATGGCCAAGATGTGCTTTTGGGTTCAGTAGTTCTTCCTGATGACAGGGCCTCATGCACTCATGGCTCCCTGCCTGCTCATTTATGAAAGATTCAGGACTATATCATATCCTTTGGACAAGCCTTCCCCTCTCTCTGGACAATACAGCCTAATGGGCCACCAGGTGAGTAACTTTCATAGAAAGTGCCAGCACCAACACAGATACCTTTAGAAAGCCCCTCAGCAGATGATGAAGGCGATGTCCTTGTCTCCTTGTTGTCTGTCTGTGGCGTCTGGTTCTCTCTGAAAAAGAAGCCCTTTTGATTTGCAGTGACTAACGGAAATTAGAGGGGGGGGGACAATTCTTCATAACGTGATCTCATGCTTACTTTTAAATATATATGTATTTAAAAATAAATAATTTGTAATTGCCATATATTTTTGCAATAGACATTTCCATCCATTCTTGCGGGAGTGCGACGTTGAAGGTGACATTACTTGCGGAAATATAAGTAGCTCCTCACCCAAGCGTCGCTTTTGCAAGAGAAATTCATCTTGCTGTGTTTTTATTTTGCAATTCTTCAAACTGGCTCCTCGTTTTGCGCAACGTAGTGCTGAAAATTAACGTGGGTTTTGTGCTGAGTGAATGATGGGCTGTGTGACATTGATAAGAAGCCTTGATATCAGTTACGTACATATAACACATGCTATAATGTAATCAGGCCTGTCTTAAGCATATGCGCTGGGGTGCAAAGATCTGCCTGGCACCGCCGCCCCCAGGTTGCCCAGTCCCAGGCATTCAGGAGGACGGAGTTGACTGGCCACCTCAGCGTCTCTCTGGCTCGGTCGCCCCCAAACTCATGGTGCAGAGCAGCAGAAGATCCTGCCACAGTGCTCCGACCGATGGGCGGGCTCTTCCCCAGACTCAACTCTCGGGCCCCAGACTCTTGGCCTGGCGCCCCTGAGAGACCAGCGCCCAGGTGCCCCGCACCCCTGGCACTTATGGTTAAGACAGCCCTAAATGTAATGGCTATGGCAGCTATTTGCATTTCCTGCCATATCAGCCTGCCCAGTAGGGTGTCATTGTCCCACTAGCAAACCTCGCTCACTATGTGGTGACCTGGGGCAGGGCCTTTTCTGTTGTGGTGCCTCAGCTGTGGAACTTCACTAACCACCCAGAAGTATGGATGGCCAAATCTTCATGGGCCAAGTAGCAGTCTAATCTGCGCTCCTGGGCCTTTTAAATGTATTCTGGTGGAGAGGGTGGGTGTTTATTGGCTTGTTTTTGTTCTTATTTTTACTATGTATTTTGTGCTTTTTAAATGATCATTTGCGTGGCAAGTCACCTCCCCCAATGAAATGAAGACACGGACACAATGATATAAGGTTAATGGGCGTAAATGGCCACAACTTTATTGATTACGAAAATTGAAGGTATTGGCCTTAGGCATTGGCTCCTATCGACTACCCGGCATGGTGACCAGGAAGGGTTGAACACAAACCGTGGGAGTCCTGTTGAAGTACGCCAACTAGGACCCCACGGGTGTCACCGCTCGGGGGCGTGCCGGGGGCCCTACCTCGCAAGGCTTCGGACAAGGCCACGCCCCCGGAGTCCTCTACTGGACTACCCCTTCACATTGGGGGAAGGTGATGGCGCTTCCTCCCCCCCTCCATTTGTCTAACCATTGTCCCCATGCCAATGCCTAACCGCCACACGAGCAAAGCTCGCCGCCAATACCTTCAAACCCGCAACCAATCCCTAATCCCTGCACTGATGTCCCCCAACCACATGTCATTTCCTGCATCTGACAGATGCACACCATCCCATCTGTAGAGGGCCTCATTGTTGAACTGGATGCCAGGGTGACCTATGACACACCCACCCAGATCCGCCACTCTACGTGCCACAGCCCGCTCCAAGACCTTTCTAGCCTTATTGATTCCCGCGGGGCTCACACAATCCCTCCAAATCCTCCTCTCAAGCAGCGAGGACCACAAGATGGTAATATTTGGGTAAACCGCCTTTAACTGCGCCAAATCATCGAAAATGTTCCATTGCAAATTGATGGCCTTGCGGTATGCCAAGTCATTTTCCCCTAATTGAATTAACAAAGCGTCGGGAGGCCCCTCGGCGGCAGCCCTCGTAAACACCGCTGGTTTGAATTCGCTCCAGCGCATCCCTCTACGCGCAATCCAAGTCAGCTCAACGTTTGAAGGCAGGCTCAAATTATACCCCAGTCCGGAACTCACAGCACGGTTCTTGGCCCAGTGGACTATACTGTGGCCCACCAACCAGATGCGCACTTTCTTGGCTTCTGCGGGGAAAATAGACGGAAAAGGCAAGGTCAGGACTACCACAGCAAGTCATAAGTTCTTTCTCACATAAGTTTTGTATGCATTCGATTTCCACCTCCCCAAGTCCTTGATCCTCTCCGTGGAGAGCCCTAAGTGCACTGCGGTGGTGGCGGCCCCGATGCGGAAGGAATGGGCTGAAAATTCCTCGGCTGGAAAACCGCAAGCTGCAAGTGCCACCCGCAGCACGCGCGTGAACTGGTGTCTGGACAAGGATGACCCATCTGCATGGACAAGAAATGGGCCAGGGCCACTGGGTCTCAAATAGAGAAAACGCCGTGTGTCTCTTACGGGACAGGGGCCACTACCCTGCACGGCAGATAGTCGTAGGAGCGCGCCCTTACCGAGCTGGTCTGTCTTAGAACTCCGCACCTGGACAAACAGCTCGGACTCGGACAGGGGCAGATCACTTAGTAGTAAGCCTCTCTGAGGATGGGCCAGCCCGTGCTCGCAGACTAGCTCACCAATGCGCAGGGCGCCGAAGAATGCTATGGAATAGGCGGCCGAGAACAAGCGCGCCTCATATTTTGACCAGCATATAGAGCGTAACTTCTTGTGAATCTGAGTCAAAGCGTCAAATGTTATGGGCCTCCTCCTGTCTAAGCTGGGAGGGTGCTGCCGACGCCAACCCTCTAGGGTCTTACGGACGATAAAAGCTGAACATGGGTCAGCGGCAAAAAAGGCCTTACAAAAGTATGAAATTCCTGCGGACTGAATATTAAGAGTTTTAGGGGCCCTTCCCAACTCCCTTAGGTGAGCCAAATAGCGGAGAACCTCCCTCGTTGAGGGAATGGAATAAGGCCCCGTGCAGGGCCTGCTGCTGCGAAATTTTAAGAAGTCGGCCCAGGCCTTCTTGTATGATCTCATTGTGGAAGGGGCCACGGCACCGATTAAACCTTTCATCACTTCTTGCTCCCAACGCTCCAGAGATGCTCCGGGAAAGGCATAGATGATTGCTCGGCATCCGGCGCTAACAAGCGGAAGCGCTCCATCTGAAAGCGAGACAAAGCATCCGCGATGTCATTGTTAATGCCGGGTACGAATTTAGCAGAAAAGTATATGTTGTGCTCTAGACAGAAAAGGACAAAAGACCGTAGGAGGTTCCCCACCCTGGATGAACGCGCAGACTGCTTAGCTAGAACTGCTACGACTGCTTGATTATCTGTATTGAAGCAAACCCTGTGATTGCGGAACTGATCTACCCAAAGATGTACTGCTACCAGAATAGGGAAGAATTCCAGGAAAGTGAGATCCCGGGTGATGGGCTGGCCCTGCCATTCTAGGAGCCACCTTTTGGCGCACCACTGACCCCGGAAGTACACCCCAAAGCCCAACGCACCAGCGGCGTCTGACTGTACTTGGAAGTCGGCCATTAGGGACATGGAATTTTGCCATAGTGATATGCCGTTGTACCTGTCAAGGAATTGCAACCACATGCCCAAGTCCGCCTTAACTTCCCTGGAAAGCCGGACTCTATGCTGGGGAGCCCTGAGTCCTGCGGCCAATCTAGCTAGACGGTTGCAGAAGGGGCGGCCTGGCGCCACCACCCTACAAGCGAAGTTGAGGTGACCCAGCAAGGACTGGATTTGTCTCAGAGTGATTTTCTTTAGGGGCAGGAGCTGCTGAATCAGTGCTTTTAGAGCGGACAGCTTCTCCACGGGCAGCCGAGAAGTCTGCGCTACTGTATCCAATTCGATGCCTAAGTAAACCAAGGAAGTGGTCGGGCCCTCCGTTTTTTCAGCTGCCAGGGGAACCCCAAGTTCCTCTGACAAGGCTGTGAAGGCACCCAGGAGGGCGGAGCAGCCCTGAGTACTGTCAGACACCAAGATAAAGTCATTGAGATAATGGGACACGCCTACGGACCTAGATCTGAAGCGGAGGGCCCATTCAAGGAAAGTGCTAAAGGACTCGAATGCTGCGCAGGCCACCGAGCAGCCCATAGGCATCGCTTTGTCGACGAAATACTCCCCTTGAAATTTAAAGCCCAACCAGCGGAAATCAGCTGGGTGGACCGGGAGGAGTCGAAACGCTGACTCGATATCACATTTTGCAAGCAGCGCACCCCTCCTGAATTGCCGAATCATCTTAACTGCTTGGTCGAAAGAGGCATACTTGACCGTGCAGAATTCCTGAGGAATAGCATCGTTGACAGAGCCCCCTTTTGGATAAGATAGGTTATGTATCATCCAAAATTCCCCCGGGGTCTTTTTAGGAATGATGCCCAGTAGGGACAAGTGAAGCCCTTCAAATGGAGGCACGGCAAAGGGGCCCGCCACCCTGCCAGCTTTGATTTCTTTTTCAATCTTTTTCCTAGCTATATCGGGCCTTTCCCTAACCGACTTTTGATTTTCTGGCTCCCTGGGTGTAGGGGGAACTGTCACGGGGATTCTGAAGCCTTTCGAGAAGCCCTCCCAAAGGTACTGCACAGCTTTTCGGTCTGGATACAGATCTAGTAGGGTCTTCAGGGGCTGTAGACGGATAGGGGTATAGGCCAATGGGAGCTTGTGGTTACTGGCGGTTACTGGGTCCTTGATTAGCGGGGGCACCTCTAGCGTTGTGGAAGTACCCCCTGCCCCCACGAAAGGGCTGCTGTTTACTCTTAAAACACGCGGTGGCGGGGTGGTTACCCCAACACCGCTCGCATTCGTGAGAATACTTACAATAGGGGCGAGAACAGACACCCCGATTGAACTCCCAGCACTGGCGGCGCCTTTTTGTTTCAGTCTTACCATTTTTGGCCGTGTCCTGACTTTTCTTTTCTATGTAGGGATTGACGTCTACGCCCCAATAATTAGGATCGGTCAGGTCCCAACGAGTGGACGGCAGGAGAGATGCATTCCTGCGGAAATTCTCATCATACGTTAAGGCTGCGTTTTCTCCGGCGAGAGAGTACGCAGTTCTGACGTGTGTCAGATAGGCCACTAGATCCATCGATCTCTGTGGATAAGCGGCGCAAACAACTCCCATGAAGACTTGATACCCGTCTAACCAATTTTCAAATGTGCGCTCCGCCCTAGGCGTTCTGTACCTCTTTTTACCGTAAGAGCGCCTCTTTTCGCCCTTTCCCGTTAGCTTGGCCGGGGGGAGAAGAGTGAAGATATCGACATAGTCCCCGTTGAGGATCTTATTCCTCTTCCTTTGGGACAAATGGTTCCCCACTATGAAATCGGTTGGCTGGTTGGTGGATACTTTAGCGTCTTCAACCAACGCCCCATCCTTCCAGTCCAGTACCCCTTTGAAAGCTTTTCGGTGTGAGTTGGCCCTCCTTTCGTGTGCCCAAAGGGGAATCCCGTGATTGCTCTCACCTAAAACCCAGTACCCATCCATCTGATCCTCAGAGTCTGACCCCGAAGAAGACGTACCTGAGTCGTCCTCTGTTTCCGATTGCTTGTTCCGCTTCCTCTTGGCCGACGTATGTTTCTTCTTAGCCTTCCTCTTACCCCCCTGTGCCTCACCTGTTGGCGAGCCACCGATGGCCACCGGCTGAGCACTAGGAGGATCCGGCTGCTCCCCGTCTGAGCCGGAACACGCGCTGTCCTCTGTTGAGCTGTGCTGTGACTGATGTTCCTGAAAAACACTAGGGATGCCTGCGGCCTGTGAGAGGGTGTTGCTTCTGGCGGTCTTGGAAGGCGCCTTCCCTTTGCTGGGACCCTTTGCTGGTGCCTTCCCCTTACCTATGCCAAGGCTTGCCTTTTTAGCGATAGCTGTCTGGGCGCGCGTATTGGGGCAGCTTGTTGACGACGGCCTGGGGTGTGCGTTACCCCCTGCGTTCGCCTCTGACCCTTGTTGCCCCTGGTTATTTGGGGGCGTATCAGGGATCATGTCTTGTGATGGCTCGGGAGCCGGGAGCGCTCCTCCCGACTTGCATTTTTTGTAAAAGGTCTCGAAAGCCATAAAGAATTGGGCTATTCCTCCCGACTTGCATTTTTTGTAAAAGGTCTCGAAAGCCATAAAGAATTGGGCTATAATGCTATTCCCACCAAGTTTTGCTTATCCCGATTTACCTTATTCAATGCTGCAACCTCACTTTTGATATGTATTATTTACTATTTCTCACAAAATTATATTATTACCAATACAATTCTGTATATGTACTTAGCTATTACTTAATTGCTCCTCTACTAGTTTAGAAAATTTGCACCAATTGAATATATATTTCTTTTTGAAAATGCTAATATTTATCTAATTTCCTTATTATATAGTAATAAATCTCTTACAATGCCCAAAATCAATTATAGAGTAAATTGCCGGACTACTTACAGTGATAGAATGCTGTAGAAAATAAGGGATCCGAATTACTGGGCTGCAATATGACTCCTGCCGCTAGGTGGCAGTGTTCGCTAGGAATTAGGCCAACCAACCCTCAGCTGAGGACAGTAAAGCAGTTCACGCGCAAAAACCTAAAACAAAGATCGTTGTCCCCCAATAACAGCCAAAATTCACCAAAACCAATGCAATACCAATTAAATTCTACCAAGCAATTAAGGCAAAAGATCGGTGTTCCCCCGTAAAGGCTAAAAAACAGCAGAACAGAAGCGTGCCAAAGTTATTTTCCTCTGATTAAGCGCTGAGGAGAACCTGGGCTAGATAACCAGATATGTATGCAGCTGCTCCCCTACGGCCTACCGCCCTGGGAAAGGTGTGTGGCCAGGCAAATGAATACTTCTGAAACCGGGCAATAAATGCAGGGAAAACCACTAAAAAACAGACAAAAACGGAGAAAAAACACTTAAAATGGCCCACTCAAAATGGCCGCCGCGGCAGCACCACGTGGACCTTACCAAGATGGCGGCCGCTATAACTTCCTGCCTCACTATGTCCTGTAATGTCGGCCCCCTGCCCTGCTTCAATTGCCCTCAAAGATGGCGCTGCCCTCTTTTCCCCCGAATCCCTTGAAGACAATGGCGGCCTTAGCTTCAAACACCCGCCCCGCCAAGCCAGACGACTGAAGTGATCGCGACAACCCCCAACAGCGACCGGCAAAAACAGCAAAAAACAACCCCGAACGCAAGGCAAGTAAGCGGCAGAACGGGAAAGCAACGAGAGATGGGGGGGTTATTCCAGGACGTAGGACGGGCACCGGAGATGCAGCGCAGCAGGAAAAGAGTGGGGGGAAGCCGACGAATAGAGCAGGGGAAGCCGACGATGGACGTGGGGAAA
The DNA here is from genome assembly GCF_964188305.1 of Podarcis bocagei. Classification (NCBI taxonomy): domain Eukaryota; kingdom Metazoa; phylum Chordata; class Lepidosauria; order Squamata; family Lacertidae; genus Podarcis; species Podarcis bocagei. The sequence continues at coordinate 6,312,067 of NC_138135.1, forward strand.
AGGACCGTCAGGCGGCAAGCAAGCGCCGCGCAGGGGGCTGAAGCCCAAGCGGTGGCTACCGCGTTAACTTTACCCCTCTTCGTTTCCTGGTGTGATCCGAAGAAGAGCGCCAGATCCCGCGTCGTTTTGCCGCCGGACGAATTAGCGAAGGGAAAGACACACAAGCAGCGAAGGAGAAGAAAACCGCTCGCCAGCTGGTCGAAGAAAACCGCTCTGCAGCTGGCGAGGAGAAAAGAGGGCGGTCCCCGGGCGTGCCTGGACCTAAATAGCCCGGGCCACGCCTCCCCCGCCCGCCGATTGGCGGGCTGGGCGGCAGACACGCCCGGGGATTCCCCCAAGTCTCGCGGGGGCAAGGGAAGCCCCCGCGGATGTGGGAGGAGGATCCTGCCCGCAACACCCTCTCCGCTGCAGGGGCGGAAAGGGCTTTGTTGTTGTGAACCATCGCTAGATCTGTGAACGAAGGGCAGTACAGTGGACGCTCGGGTTGTGAACATGATCCATGCGAGATGCACGTTCGCAACCTGTAGTGTTTGCAACCCGTACACGCGCACACACGGGTTGCAATTTGGCGCTCCTGCACATGTGCAAAGCACAATTTAGCACTTCTGTGCATGCGCAACCCCCGAAACCCGGAAGTAACCTGTTCTGGTTCTTCTGGGTTTTGGTGGGTCTATAACCTGGAAAAATGCAACCTGAAGCGTCTGTACCCGAGGTTTGACAGTATACATCCATACGTCTGTGAGTGTGTGTGTGTGTGTTCACTGAATACATTCAGTCCCAGAGCAAGGAGCAGCAAAATAAAATGATGAGAAAAGAAATGTGCCTTTTTCTAATAGTGCACACAATTGAAAAAAATTCACAAAAGCAAATACAGTAAATGGCAAACAAATTGGCAGCTCCTTCATCAGGGCATAGGACCAACAGAAGCAATCACAAGATGAATCTCCTTGCCCCTTCTGGAGTTCAGGCATCAGGGTTAGTAGCCACTGAAAGCCTTCTTTTTTATTTTTATATACCACCCTATACTCGTAGGTCTCGGGGTGGTTCACAGACTAAAATCAGAATATAAAACCACAAAATGCTCAATCTCCTCCACAAATCTTCCAACATTCAGTTCATTTAATGCCCACATGTTTTTCAAAAAAGCATTTTCCTTCTCACATCCTCCAGCAGTGTGTTGTTGCAGACCAGGCATGTCCAAAGTCCTAATCTGGCCCCCGTGGCAGTATATATCCTGTGGTAAAACCCTTAAAAATTTGTAAAAAAAAGCTCAACAACTTTGGTCGGCCCTCACACATGTTCACTTCATCAAATTTGGCCCTCTTTGAAAAATAGTTTCGGCGCCCCTGGTGTAGACAGTCCCTTGAGAGCCAGTGTGGTGTAGTGGTTAAGAGGGGTGGACTCGTAATCTGGTGAACCGGGTTCGTGTCTCCGCTCCTCCACCTGCAGCTGCTGGGTGACCTTGGGCCAGTCACACTTCTCTGAAGTCTCTCAGCCCCACTCACCTCACAGAGTGTTTGTTGTGGGGGAGGCAGGGAAAGGAGAATGTTAGCTGCTTTGAGACTCCTTAAAGGGAGTGAAAGGCGGGATATCAAATCCAAACTCTTCTTCTTCTTCTTTCTAAGCAAGAGTAGTGGAGTCCAATAAATTCTAAATCAAATTTATTCAGCACATCCCCTCCTGCTGTTTCTGGCAACCGGTATTCAATGCCATACTGTGGCGTTAGACAGGAGAGGTAAAACATCAGAGTAAATAGCCATCAAAAGCCTTGGCCTCTGTGAATTTGTCTAATCCTATTGGAGGAGCGAGTTCCATAGTTTAGTGATGAACTGCTTGAATCTGTCCTGACTCTTCCAACATTCAGGTCCGTTTAATCCCCACGAGTGCCAGTGTGATGAGAAAGACCTGTCCCTCTCCACTTTCTCCATGCCTTAATAATAAGCAGGTGGTCTTCCCAACAGCTGCCATCCCATCTCTCACAGCTGGGGAGATGCTCCTCAGTTAGTAGCCTTCCTTATGTTTGAAGTAGGGGGTTTTCATCACGAGTTGTGTGAACAAGGACTGCCTTTCGTCTGCTGCAGACTTGTTGTCCATTAACTCCATTAGATTCTTTTGGCCGGCCACCCGTAACCTTTCTATCAGTAGATGACAGATCTAGTAAAGGGACCCCTGACTATTAGGTTCAGTCGTGGCCGACTCTGGGGTTGCGGCGCTCATCTCGCTTTACTGGCCAAGGGAGCCGGCCTACAGATTCCAGGTCATGTGGCCAGCATGACTAAGCTGCTTCTGGCAAACCAAACCAGTGCATGGAAACACCATTTACCTTCCCGCCGGAGTGGTACCTGTTTATCTACTTGCACTGCATGCTTTCGAACTGCTAGGTTGGCAGGAGCAGGGACTGCGCAACCTTTCTTTCAATAGATGACAGATCTAGAGGATACTATAAAATGCACAATCCCATTTCACAGATCTCAGGAGTCTCTTCTTCTTTTCTTCTCTCTCCTCAGGTGCCGATGGGATGCATCACTTTCTTCCACCTCCCCATTTCGGGCTTCCTGATTGCCTGCTCCTTTCTACAAGGTACATCCCACCTGGGCTCCACAAACCTGGACTGGGAGAAGCCAAGCAGATAGCAATCATTAGGAGAAAAGGCATGGCTCATGAGGCAAATCCTAGTAATATAGATTTGAAACATCATTCAGAGGACGAAACGGGGGCACCAAGGCTCCCTCCCTCCCTCCCTCCCTCCCTTCCTCCCTTCCTTTCTTCCTTCCTCCCTCCCTCCCTCCCTTCCTTCCTTCCTTCCTTCCTTCCTTCCTTCCTTATTGATTGGTTTTCACCTATTACATTACAATACAAATGTACCAAAGCCAACACCATTTCCTCCCCATCCCCCCATACATTTACATTTATATTTCCTCAGTCCATCATATTATTCTCTTCTCCCTCTTCCCACTTCCCTCTTCCCCCACTCGATTTCCTCCACATTATACAATTTACAATAATCTTTGCATTCTACAGTCTTCTCAAGTCATCTATATATTCTTATTATCTTTCCTTACTAATTTTTCTTCCATCCAGTACTTCACATTTTAATTTAGGCATATTAGCATATCTTTTTTTGAGCAATATTTTGCCAACCAAGGCTCTTTTTCAGCCGGAATTTCCAGTTTCAACCCTCAGTCCTGGGTGAACATCCCCCTCCTGCTAATAATCTGGATTGTGGATTCATCTCGTAGAGATCTCCTCCCCAAACTGACCTTTATAATGTTTTCCCTCTTCTCTGGCAGGCACAGAAACATCCGGCTGCCCTCAGAATTGGTTCAGGTTTCAGGGACATTGTTATTTATTAAGAAAAGTGAAGCGGAACTGGAATGATGCAGAGGTAATGAGAGATTCTCGGAAGCCCTGTGTTGCAAATTCCTCAAGACACCATGTTTGGTGTCAGAGAGACAGACAGGCACACCCATGCAGAACTTCACTAGTGTTCTCCCTTCCCTCTTGGTACATAAGACCTGCTTGGTAATGTACAAAAATACAATATATTAGGGGAAAACACTTGCAAAAAAAAAAAATGTGTTTCTTAGAGGAAACTTGCAATAAAGTGCTGGTGAATTTTCATGAGGATTAAAAAAAACAACACACACACCCAAAACTGATGTAGAAATGTGGGGTTGCGAAAAGGAGAAACTGGGGGAATAAAAATGGAGAAAGGAGAAATAGAAAAGGAGAAATCAAAAAATTCCACGAGAACTTCTTCTTTAATAAACCAATCAAAGGGATGTGGAAATCTGGTGGCGCTAAACTTAATGTTGGAAAAATGAGAAATTGGGGGAAATCAAAACGGACAGTTTCACCTCCACCTAGTAAGCACACAAAGAGCACCTGTTGAACCAGGGAAAGGATTCTAAGTACACCTGCCCTCCATTTATTCCCCACCTCGGATCTCTCTTTCTGGCCTCAGATGCCATCTTTGAGAGAAGCAGAACCAATCACTGTCTTGATCACACTGCTTTGTATCTCCCTGGCACCTGCAGATCCATCCATGGTTGTGAGGTCACAGTGATCTACACAAAAATCTTATCGTTGTGCTGTGGTCCTTGCACAATCCTGCTTGGGAAATCTTACAGGAGCCGCTCGATGCAACCAGGCAGCTTTCCCTCACCTCCAGGGCAAAACCCCTTATTCTTTTCTCTCTTTTTTATAAGATATTTATTAAGATTTTCAAAAAAAAATACAAAAGAAAAAGAAAAAAGAAAAATACAAAATAAAAATAGTTAAAAAACAGTTCAGTCTTTCCATCACATATTTTTCATTTGCTTATTTCCCGGACCTCCTCACGCCTTCCTTTTCTGTATTCCAGTTCAAATTGTTAATTCAGCAAATCCCTCCCCTCTTCATTCATCTTAATCTTCAATTTTTAAAATATTATAACAATTTTTTACCTATTAATAACCATTTTCTCATATTCCCTTATAGCATTACAGCAAAAGACCACTTAGTTTCTATCCAACATCATTCTAACATTCATTAATTTTACAGTATTTCTGTAAATAATCTTTGAACTTTTTCCAATCTTCTTCCACCGACTCTTCTCCCTGGTCTCGGATTCTGCCAGTCATTTCTGCCAGTTCCACATAGTCCATCACCTTCATCTGCCATTCTTCCAAGGTGGGTAGATCTTGTGTCTTCCAATACTTTGCGATAAGTATTCTTGCTGCTGTTGTGGCATACATAAAGAAAGTTCTATCCTTCTTTGGCACCAATTGGCTGACCATGCCCAGGAGAAAGGCCTCTGGTTTCTTCAGGAAGGTATATTTAAATACCTTTTTCATTTCATTATAAATCATCTCCCAGAAAGCCTTAATCCTTGGGCACGTCCACCAAAGGTGAAAGAATGTACCTTCAGTTTCTTTACATTTCCAACATTTATTATTGGGCAAATGGTAGATTTTTTCAAGCTTGACTGGTGTCATGTACCACCTATAAATCATTTTCATTAAATTTTCTCTTAGGGCATTACATGCCGTAAATTTCATACCTGTGGTCCATTACCGTTCCCAGTCAGCCATCATTATGTTATGTCCAACATCTTGTGCCCATCTAATCATAGCTGATTTCACCGTTTCATCCTGAGTATTCCATTTCAACAGCAAGTTATACATTCTTGACAAATTCTTGGTTTTTGGATCTAACAATTCTGTTTCCAATTTTGATTTTTCCACCTGGAAACCAACTTTTTTGTCCAATTTGTATGCCTCCATTATTTGATAATAATGGAGCCAATCTCACACTTTGTTTTTCAATTTTTCAAAGCTCTGCAATTTTATTCTGTCTCCATCTTGCACCAGAATTTCCCAATATTTCGGCCATTTGGCTTCCATATTGAGTTTTTTCTGTGCCTTCGCTTCCATTGGTGACAACCATCTTGGGGTTTTCTTTTCTAACAAATCCTTATATCTTATCCAAACATTAAACAATGCTTTTCTAACAATATGATTTTTGAACGCTTTATGTACTTTTACCTTATCGTACCACAAATATGCATGCCAACCAAATACATTGTTAAAACCTTCTAAATCCTATACTTCAGTATTTTCAAGAAGCAGCCATTCTCTCAGCCAGCAAAAAAAGCAGCTGATTCATAATAAAGTTTAAGGTCTGGCAGGGCAAATCCACCTCTTTCTTTGGCATCCATTAATATCTTAAATTTTATTTGAGGCTTCTTGCCCTGCCAAACAAATCTAGAAATATCCTTCTGCCACTTCTTGAAACAATCCATCTTATCCAAAATTTGCAATGTTTGGAACAAAAATAACATCTTTGGCAGCACATTCATTTTTATCACGGCAATTCGGCCTAACAATGATAACTTCAAATTTGTCCATACTTCTAAATCCTTTTTCACTTCAGTCCAACATTTTTCATAATTATCCTTAAATAAATTCACATTTTTAGTAGTCATGTTAACCCCTAAGTATTTCACTTTTTTAACCAATGTTAGTCCTGTCTCCTCCTGAAACTTCTCTCTCTCTCATTCATAGTTAAATTTTTCTCTAAAACCTTGGTTTTCATCTTATTCAACTTGAAACCTGCAACCTGTCCAAATTCTTGAATCAGTTCCAATACCCTTTTAGTACTAGGTCCTGGCTCCTGTAGAGTCAATACTAAATCATCAGCAAATGCTTTCAGTTTGTACTGTTTAGCTCCCACTTGTATACCTTTAACCTTTTGGTCCTTTCTAATCATGTTTAACAAAACCTTGAGGACCGATATAAAAAGCAATGGAGAAATTGGGCAACTTTGTCGTGTCCCTTTTTCAATCTTAAACTCTTCTGTCATCACATTATTCACAATTAATTTTGCCTTTTATTCTGAATAAATTGCACTTATACCATTTTCAAAACCTTGTCCTACCCCCATCCCCTGTAAATTCTTCTTCATAAAACTCCAAGAAATATTGTCGAAGGCTTTCTCTGCATCCACAAATATCAAGACTGCTTTTGTATTGATATTCACTTGTAGTTTTTCTAGAATATTAATTATATTCCTCGTATTGTCAGACAAATGTCTGCCCGGGAGAAAGCCCGCTTGGTCTATATTAATTTCTTCTACTAACACCTTTTTTAATCTTTTAGCCAAAATATCTGAAAAAAATTTGTAATCCACATTAAGCAGCGATATAGGGCGGTAGTTCTTAAGCTGTGTCTTTTCAGTCTCTGTTTTCGGTATAAGTGTAATGTAAGCTTCCTTCCACGACTCTGGTGCCTGTCTTCCTTCCAATATTTCATTACAGACTTCCTTCAATGGTTGTATTAACCATTCTTTCAACGATCTGTAATATCTTGAAGTCAAACCATCTGGTCCTGGAGATTTGCCTAATTGCATGTTTCGGATGGCCCCTTCCACCTCCTGATCCTTTATCTTATAATTCAACATTAACTGTTTTTCCTGAGAGATTTTACATAGTCCATTCATTTTTAAAAAACGATCAATATCCATTTCTTTTTGCTTCTCCTGTGTATAAAGTTGTTTGAAATATCTCTGAAAACACTTCCTGATCTCCACTGGGTTCTGTATATTCTTTCCTTCCACTTCCAAGTTCGTAATAGTATTAAGTTTTTGTCTTTTTTTCATCTGCCAGACCAACAATTTTCCACACTTATTTGCTGATTCAAATGTCTTTTGCCTCATCTGTTTAATCTTCCATCCTATTTCCTAATTCATCAGCTTCATATACTGTGTTTGGTATAACTTTATCTCTTTCAGGATCTCCTGTGACTTTGGTTTTGCTCTCAGTTTTTTTCTCTCCTTCCTTTATTTTCCCCAGGATTTTATCCTTTTTTTCATTCTGAATTCTCCTTAATTGCATTCTGTTGTATTAGGAATCCTCTCATAACCACTTTGCTTGCGTCCCAAATTACTCTTTTTTCCACTGTAGTATTCATATTTATCTCAAAATAATCTCTTAGAGTTTTTTGGGCCTTCTTAGTCACCTCTTCATTCCTGAACAGAGTATCATTCATCCTCCATCTAAAGGAACCAATTGACGTCAATTTCATTTCCATCTTCACAGCATTATGGTCAGAACAAGTTTTAGGGCAAATCTCCGTTTTGCAGATCTTCGGAACCAGTCCCCTGGTTACCCAGATTTGGTCAATTCTTGTCCAAGTCATTTTAGCCTCAGAGAAAAAAGTTCCCTCTCTTCCCAAAGGGTTCTTCATTCTCCAAATGTCAACTAAGTCCATACTTTCAGTCATGTCAAAAAAGGTTTTTGGTAGTCTACCATCTTTGGTGACTACCTGTCTCTGTGCCTTGTCCATATTTGTGGACACCACTCCATTCATATCTCCCATCAAGATCATATTGTAGTCCATATAGTCCATCAGAGTCTCATGTAGCTTCTTAAAGAACTCCGATTTTCCTTCATTTGGTGCATAAATACCTACAATCAGAAATTTCTCTCTTTGTAATTGAATTTCAATTGCAACAAATCTTCCTTGATCATCTTTGAATATGAATTTTGGTGATAGGCTCTCCTTTGCATAGAGGACCACTCCTTTTTTTAACTTTATCTGATGAGATAAATTCTTGGCCTAATCTTTTGTTACTCAATATCTTCCTATGTAGCCTTATCACATGTGTTTCTTGTAAACAAATCAAGTCCAAATGCTCTTTTTTCAATAAATGAAATACTCTCCGCCTTTTTTCGGGGGAGTTAAGTCCATTAACATTCCAGCTCAAAACCTGCAGTGCCATCATGTAATTACTCTGGTATCCCCCCAACTGCACCCAATGCTTGCTCCTCTTCTGTTGGTGGTGGTGGTGACACATTCACTGGAAGGTCCAATCCAAAGGATAATGTCAATATATCCAGTATTCCCCTATTTGGTGATCTTCTGTCTGATGCTCTTTGCTCTGGTCCTCTATCTGGTGATCTTCTATCCAATGCTGTTGGCTGTTTTCCAATTCCCTTCTGCAGATGGTACCTATTTATCTACTTGCACTTTGACGTGCTTTTGAACTGCTAGTTGGCAGGAGCAGGGACCAAGCAACGGGAGCTCATCCTGTTGTGGGGATTCGAACCGCCAACCTTCTGATCAGCAAGCCCTAGGCTCTGTGGTTTAACCCACAGCGCCACCCGTGTCTAATAATAATAATAATAGTAATAATAATTTATTATTTCTACCCTGCTCATCTGGCTGGGTTTCTGGGAGGCTTCCAACAAAAGATTTAAAATACATTAAAACATCAGTCATTAAAAACTTCCCTAAGCAGGGCAGCCTTCAGATGTCTTCTAAAAGTCAGGTAGTTGTTTTTCTCTTTGACATCTGATGGGAGGGCGTTCCACAGGGCAGGTGCCACTACCGAGAAGGCCCTTTGCCTAGTTCCCTGTAAGTTTGCTTCTCACAGGGAGGGAACTGCCAGAAGGCCCTCAGAGCTGGACCTCAGTGTCTGGGCTGAATGATGCAGTGGAGATGCTCCTTCAGGTATGCTGGGCCTTCAGGAATACTTCAGGTATATGCTTCTTTAGGTATACTATTTTTAGCAGGCACAGAAAGGTGAAGGCTCTTGCCCAAGTGGAACGGGTGATTATGTGGCACTGGTTAACTATGCCAGTTGCACTGATGGATGCAGCCGAGTGGGCCTTTGTGGGGCTAGGGGATCTAGGAGGTAAATTTATAGCTAACTAATTGCAGGGTCCAGTTGCCTCTTAAAGAACTCAGATGAGAAACTGCAAAATGGTTCCAGAATGTGCTGGTCTACAAAGGAAGTGCAGTTATCTTTGGATTCCCACTCTAAGTCCCACATCATCCTGGCTCTCTCCCGCTTCACGTTTCCCACTTTGGGAACCCTTTTCAAATGTCCCAGATCTTGCAGAGGATCTCACAGAACTGCAGCACAAAGATTACCCCAGCTGCGGCGTGTACTGATAGCATTGTGCGATGAATACCTTCGCAAAGGGAGCCGTCTATTGATGGCTATCTCCAATCAGCTGCTCATGGTTCAGAAACTTGATGCCATCAGGAAGTCACGCCATGCACCAGGGGGCCTAAAGTCCCCAGACCAGCTTGCAATCTGGCCACTAACTTCCTCAAGCCATTAAAAACCAAAGCAAGGAGAACTTTGCAAGGTGCAATTACCTCTCATCACCATTCACTGCCTCGGTTCCCCAGACTCCCCTTCCTGCAAAATTTAGTCAATTGGGCTTTGGTTGGGCAAGGGGAATCTCCCCTCCTCGCGCACAGTTGCATTGCTGTTCTGGATTGTTTTGCAATTATTTTGTTAGGTTTCTGTTATGCCGCTGTGCAGTTCTTGGAGTCACAAGACTCTGTTGACATTCCAGACTGTTGGAAGTCTCACGGGAGATGGGAGATGGATGTTGATGTTACTGATTTCCTTTTTCTTTGTCCTGTTGTTTTCTGTCTCTCACAGAGAGCAGATGCAAATTCTTTTCTGTCCTACGTAGCTAGAAATAAAGTGGCAATGTAGCACATATTTCTGTCTCCTTCTCCTGCTGTCTGGGTACTCTGCGCAATGGGGAGCGTGCCTGAAGCCTCATTCAAAGGCTTAGGTCATTATTCACTGTCGGAGGAGAGCCTAGATGGGTTCTGAAAATACAGAGGAGGAGTAGCCATTACAGCTCAGTCGTATGGAGGTTCCGACATATTTTTGGTAGGGGTGGTGTCGGCTCCCTCCCCCGGTGGCAGCCGAAAAAGCAGATAACACGAAGAGGCCTTACCACGTAATTTATTCAGTATTCACAGAGAGAGACAAAGGAATGTAGTCTCTAAGCCATGATGGTGTTGCTCCAAGTCCAACCCCTCTACATCATCCCTATTCTACGTCACCCCTGCGCCGGCTAATCTGAGCTTTCTGCCTCTGAGCTTTCTGTTCTCCTACTCTCAATACACGCCTGGTCCTGGGAGAGGGAGGATCAGGAATGCTTTCTAGAGACACTGAGTCTGTCAGCTGTCTCCCCCCTGCTGCTTCTTCCTGCTGTTCCAATATTTCTCAGGTTCTCCCCTCTGCAGCTTCTGAACTATGCCCTTCTGCAAACCACTGTTTTAAATCTATACTGTTCTCTTGTTCTTGGGAAGGTTCAGGAGAAGGAGGGGGGCCTGACATCAGGGGACATTCAGTGAGTTTTGCCATCTAGGACAAGTATGGGGGAAGCTAGTATCTTCCAAGTGGGGTTGGACTTGAAAACTCCCATTAGCCCTGGCAACTCACACAGTGAATGGTCGGGGATGATCAGGGCCGGATTTAGGTTCCTAGCGTCATAGAAGCAAAAACAGGGGTCACCGAAACGAGTCTCGTCGCTGCAGGTAGCAAGACTGGAGCAGGGCCAGATTTGGGTTTGATGAGTCTAGGACTTGCAGATCAGAAGGTCAGCAGTTCGAATCCCTGCGATGGGGTGAGCTCCCATTGCTCAGTCCCTGCTCCTGCCGACTTAGCAGTTCGAAAGCACCTCAAAGTGCAAGTAGATAAATAGGCACCGCTCCAGCGGGAAGGTAAACGGCGTTTCCGTGAGCTGCTCTGGTTCGCCAGAAGTGGCTTAGTCATGCTGGCCACATGACCCAGAAGCTGTACGCCGGCTCCCTCGGCCAATAAAGCAGGATGAGTGCTGCAACCCCAGAGTCGGCCACGACAGGACCTAATGGTCAGGGGTCCCTTTACCTTTACCTTTAAGCTACTGAAGGTAATGGGGCCCTTTATATGTCCAGCTGTCCTTTGTCAACAACAAACGGTCTTTTTTGTGTTAAATATATACTATATGGTAATTTATGGACGTAATAGGTATCTAAAGCCATTTGCACATGTTGTCATGCAACCAGGCGATGCAGAATGTAGGCACCCTATATATAGAAAGGAGCAAAGCAGTGATATTTTAGGGAGCAGGCGAGCAGGCAGGGCCCATGACTTATATCAGGCATAGGCAACCTTCGGCCCTCCAGATGTTTTCGCCTACAATTCCCATCATCCCTGACCACTGGTCCTGTTAGCTAGGGATCATGGGAGTTGTAGGCCAAAAGATCTGGAGGGCTGAAAGTTGCCTATGCCTGACTTACATCATAGGAGCCTACACAACACAAAACACGGTTGCTGTAGGTAGGTTTTATTTTATTTGTTTTTTATCTTATATTTTGGAAATGTACATCCAGGGGTTTTTTTCCCTTTAGATTTTTTTTGGGGGCCCCCAAGAGAGTGGGGCCCTAAGCTATATCTTGTTTAGCTTATACGTAAATCCGGCACTGGGGATGATGGGAGTTGTATTCCAGGGACAACAGAGGCTCTCCACCTCTGCTGTGTGGCGTGGAGCAAACCATCAAGCTCATATTAACTCAACCTTCGCCAACCCGGTGCCAACAACCCGGTGCCAACTACTGCCATCAGTTGGCTGGGGCAGAAGCGATCAACTCTCCCCTCTTGCGGTTTCCAGAAACTGATATTCCAGAAACATTGCTACTTCTGACTATGCAGGCATCCTGGCTAGGAGCCACCGAGAGCCCTCTCTGTGATGGCCTGGGACTCGGGGTCGGAGTCAGAGACAGAGGGGGTCTCAGTCTGAACCGGATCCTTTGCCTCAGACGGCAGCTGAACCAAATCTGGGGCTTGATCCTGAAGAGTCCCAGTCTGCACAGGTTCCCCTGCAGCAAACCCCAGGTGGGCCGAGTCAGGGGCCTGAGCCTGCCCTGGCTCCAGATGCGGGGATGACCTCGTTGCCTCCAGCTGGGCCATCACTTACAGCTGCTCCACTACCAGTTGGGTCAGGAGAGGCTGAGGCGGCCCCTGGGTCTAGTAACCCACCGACGTCTCCCGAGCTGCAGAGACTGAGGTCTGAGAGAAGGAGAGACCTGAGTACTTGCAGGAGGAGTGCTCGCCTTCAGGTGAGAAAGGGAGGTGAGTCACCGGGGGATCAGGACCGGCCGTTACCCTGACAGAGATAAAAGGCTGCTGGACCCCGCCCCAGGTTGTGGGAGCAACGTTGCTGTTTGCCAGAAACTGCCTGAGACCCTGCGCCTGACCTTGTCTGGTTTCCTGCCTTGACCCTGTCGGACTGACTCCAAGTGGAACCCTTGGATTCAGGGCCAGACCTGGACTGCGTTACTCGAGTTACCCCCGGGCCCAGCACACTCTCCTCCTCTGGGAATTGGTCCAATCCTCTTTCAAAGCTATCCAAGTGGCGGGCAAACCTGCCTCCTGATGGAGGGAGTTCTGCAGGTTAACTCTGTGCCATGTGAAGAAGGACTTTCTGTCCTCTGTCCCAAGTCTGCCAACGTTCAGCTTCGTCAGATGTCCTGGATTTCTAAAGGTTATCGGAGAAGCTATAAGAACTTCTTAAGCTTGGGCAAGCTTAGTTTGGTCGCCTAACCTGCAAGGACGAAGGGATCCAATTTCCTGTGTTCTTGCTGTGCCCATTTCCTTCCTCGCTCCGGGGGCACTGCTCAACCATGCAAGCCCTGAAATAAAAAAAACTACCTGAGTTTGGCTGGGGGCTGAGCCACAGCGGTTGTGCCTGACATCTGCAACCTGGGGAACATTTGCTCATTCACCTGTGTGGCTTCACTTCCCCTAAGAAGGACGGCATTTTGCAGCGGAGAGAGACGTGCAACAGGCAAGTGAAACCCCTTTGCACCCTTTTTGCACCCTCAGGGGAAGCACTTTGAAAGAACAGGTCTCCCCATGGGGAAAAGGGAAACAAAGGTTGCTGGAAGGACAAGTCGGTTTGGATAGACGTTCTGCAAAAGGCGCTCATCTCAGCTTTTGTTCCTCTTGTTCCTTCCTTCCTCTCTCTACCACCGAAGGTCCTGATCCTGATGTCTCCGATCTCCTGCTTCCACTGTGTCCTCCTGGGTCTCTTGGCCACCGGCTTCTTCCCGCAAGGTGAGTCCCCCTTTCTAAAGCCCTCAGAATCCAGCCCATGCTACACAAAGCAAACAAATCACAAATTTGAAGAGCTCAGAGGAAACCCCCAGCGGTCATCTAGCCCAACCCCCCTGAAATACAGGAACCGCAGCTAAATAATCCCTGAGAGAAGGCTATCCAGACATGGGAACCATCAGTCTCCCCAGGATTCGAGTTCCATTTACTGGTCCAGGACTAGCACGGCTTCTCCTGAGATCCCTGCACTGCTCGGGGTTGGGCTAGATGACCTTTGGGGGGGTCCCTTCCAAGGCAACGATTCTGTCATTCCTGACTCATGTGTAATAGAGACATGGAGCTGGGTATTGCCAGCATACTGTAAGCTGTCCCATTCCTCTGGGGGGTGTCCCTTCTGTGGGCACCATTTGGGTTGGGAAACTCCCTCTCTCTCTCTCTCTCTCTCTCTCTCTCTCTCTCTATATATATATATATATATATATATGTTTGCTTTCGAAGATTTTCACGGGTACAGGAATGTAGGTTTTGGTGTCTTCGGGTGTCTTCCCGTGTAAGAGTTGGGGTGTCTAGGCGACGTTTCGACGAGGTCTCACTCGTCATCTTCAGGCTGGTGCTTTCGGCTTCTTGTTACTAGAACAGAGCAGGATCTCAGTGTTTGAGTTCCTATAAATACTGTTGAGGGGGTGTGGTGTATAGCCTCCAACGTTCTGGGCAGATAGGAAGTTCCTAGGTTAATGTGCCTTTTCTTCTTTTGTTCATTAATTACTTGAGGGATATCTTGAGTGATTACTTGAGTGATATTCTGAGTACCACTTAGGAGGGTCATTAGGTGTGGATTAGTTGCTAAAGCTTTCGTGTCTTGACCTCTTGACCTTGTGAAGAGTTTTTCTGAGAAGATGGCTGTACTGCACTTAGTTGTGCTCTGGCTTGGCTTCGTGTATAGGGGCGAGCTGTGGTTTTGTGCCCTGTGCCAGCCAGATCTGTGTAGGGATTGCAGGGGGGTGCAGCATCCGGAGGTGCCACTATGGTTTGGCTACTGGATGGTGTCTGTAATTTATCTGTGGAGAGGGTCTGGGTTTGGGTCTGGTGTGGTTGATTGGAGATGGCGTTCTGTGTGCCTCTGGTTCTGGTGTCGGTTTTTGTGGGGAGGGCTAATTTCCAGATGTCTGGCAGGCGGGACGTGTCGTCACGCTTGTTCATGTTGTGAGGGTGTTTCTCTATCTCGATGGCTTCCATGATTATTCTCTTGTGGTGATGTTCCATGTTAAAGAGTAAGATGTAATCCCTACACAGATCTGGCTGGCACAGGGCACAAAACCACAGCTCGCCCCTATACACGAAGCCAAGCCAGAGCACAACTAAGTGCAGTACAGCCATCTTCTCAGAAAAACTCTTCACAAGGTCAAGAGGTCAAGACACGAAAGCTTTAGCAACTAATCCACACCTAATGACCCTCCTAAGTGGTACTCAGAATATCACTCAAGTAATCACTCAAGATATCCCTCAAGTAATTAATGAACAAAAGAAGAAAAGGCACATTAACCTAGGAACTTCCTATCTGCCCAGAACGTTGGAGGCTATACACCACACCCCCTCAACAGTATTTATAGGAACTCAAACACTGAGATCCTGCTCTGTTCTAGTAACAAGAAGCCGAAAGCACCAGCCTGAAGATGACGAGTGAGACCTCGTCGAAACGTCGCCTAGACACCCCAACTCTTACACGGGAAGACACCCGAAGACACCAAAACCTACATATATATGTTTATTTAAACATACCATTTTCAACAGTAATTAAACATATTTTTACATCTTACTCAATATTTTTGACTTCCATCAGTCCTGTCTGAAAACTTTCCAATCTTATCTCTTAGTATACATTTCTTATTTTCCCTGTTGCGTTTAAAACTCATAACCAATATCTCTGTTCTTTATCTGCTTTGCAGCACTTCATATATTCCTCCTTACAAAACTTCTTGTGCTCCTACTACCGTAATTTGTTGGCTACAATTGCTTTTCAAATAGTTCATCTACTTCTTCCAATCTTCTGTAAATCTCTGGTCCCGCAGGTTTCGAATCCTTCCTGTCCTTTTGTCCAATTCTGCATAGTCCATTGCTTTCGTCTGCCATTTTTCAGTTCGGGGAAACTATTTCCACCCCTCTCGTTCCAGTATTGTGTCCCTGACTATGTTTCTGTGCCCCACATACAGGCACCGAGGCGGTTGAGTGTCCCACCGACTGGCTGCTGCACGGAGCCTACTGCTATGGAGTCTTCAGCACTAAATTATCCTGGAAAGAGGCTGATGTAAGAGGGATGTTATTGTTGCTTGGAAGGCACTGAAACTCATCTCGAGAGATGCTTGCGAGCAGAAAAGGGTCAGGCAGGAGGAGCTGCGTCAAGCAAAGGCCTTTGTTAGAAACACAGTGGCCTTATGATGGCCACATGGTGTGTGGTTTGCTCCAAGGCAGCGTCCACAGCCCTCCCTGCCCTATTTCATCCTCGCAACCAGTGCCGTCTTTCCCATACAGCTTAGTTGTTCGTTGTACCAGGGCGATGGCCTCTCAAGAGTGCCCCAGCGAGTAGGGGAGCTGCGTGGCTTTGCCGGTGGCCTCCCCTTTCCCTGAACGCCCACCAGCAGCTCCCCGTCAAACATATGGCTGGCGGGCATGCAGCTTCCTTCCCAAGCCTCCGTGGGAGGAGAGCGATTTTGGCAGAGGCATGGGAAAAGGTCGACAACTCTGGGAAATGGAGGAGGGGCACCAGAGGGATCTTTGCACCACGGTCGTTCAGCACAGACACTGAGGTCCAGCTCCGAGGGGCTTCTGGCGGTTCCCTCACTGTGAGATTACAGGGAACCAGGCAGAGGGCCTTCTCGGTGGTGGTGCCCACCCTGTGGAATGCCCTCCTATCAGATGTCAAGAAAATAAACAACTACAGTGGTACCTCGGGTTACAGATGGTTCAGGTTACAGACTCTGCTAACCCAGAAATATTACGTCAGGTTAAGAACTTTGCTTCAGGGTGAGAACAGAAATCGTGTGGCGGCAGCAGGAGGCCCCATTAGCTAAAGTGGTACCTCAAGTTAAGAACGGTTTCAGGTTAAGTTAGGGCAGGGCAGGGTTGAGACTAGCAGATGACCAGGTGAAATCCACTTGGCAGCTTCCCATTAAACACCGAAGCTTCATCCCTTCCTCCTAGAACATGGGTTGGTAAACTAAGTGTCATGCGCTGGATCAGGAACATTTGCCTTCTGAATCTGGCCTGTGGACGGTCCGGGAATTGCCACGTGGATCGCCAGCGCATGCGTTCTTTCCCTCTCCCTCCCTCTCCCATGATGGCGGTGGCACCTCCTACTCCTCCCCCCGGCTTCTCCCCACCCTGCCTAGAGGAGGAAGGGGGCTGGGCTTTGTTGGTGCCAGCAGCAGCAGCAGCCCTACGGCAGCCACTATTTTAAGCAGCCCCTCTCCGGAGCCCTTTTGTGCGCTGCTCAGCGTCCCTCTGCCACCACCACCAGCCCCTGCCGCTTGCAAGACACAGGTAAGCAGCCACTGGGGCTCATGGTGCTCTCGCATCATTCCCCCCCCCAAAAAAAAATATAGTCCAGGCCCCCACAGGGTCTGAGCGACAGTGGAGCGGCCCTCTGCTGGAAAAGTTTGCTGACCTCTGTCCTAAAAGGTAAAGGGACCCCTGACCATTAGGTCCGGTTGTGGCTGACTCTGGTGTTACGGTGCTGATCTCGCTTTATTGGCCGAGGGAGCCGGCGTACAGCTTCCGGGTCATGTGGCCAGCATGATTGAGCCGCTTCTGGCAAACTAGAGCAGTGCACAGAAGCACCGTTTACCTTCCCGTCAAAGTGGTACCTATTTATCTACTTGCACTTTGATGTGCTTTCAAACTGCTAGGTTGGCAGGAGCAGGGACCGAGCAACGGGAGCTCACCCCGTCGCGGGGATTTGAACCGCCGACCTTCTGATCGGCAAGTCCTAGGCTCTGTGGTTTAACCCACAGCGCCACCCACATCCCCTTTTCCTTAGGACATCCTTATTTTTGTCGGAGAAATGTTGGAGGGTATGGAGTTATGTGACCCCCCTCCCCCCGAGCCAAAGAGATAAGTAGGTTGGGTTTATTTAGCCTGGAAAAGCTCTTGAGCTTTTGTTTTGGCAAAGTTTTTTTTAAGGAAAATCACCCAAAAAATCTAAACAGGTTGCCCTAGGGTCTTAGGCCCTGGTTCCCCCCGACATTTTAAATGATTTTCGGAAATTCTGCCCTGGCGCTATTTCCGGCAGACGGATCCTGAATATGTGTGGGGAATCTGAGACATATGGCAGACCTACTTAAAAAAAAGAGTGGCGTGTGCCATTCGTGGCTTCTTCAAGCGTGCAACAGTGAGCTACAAATCCAATAGTAATGAGCCCTGCTTTTTCTCGGACCAATTCAGGAGGACTGCATGGATTACAGCAAGCGAGGACACTTGGCTTCCATCCTCTCCTCGACTCAGGGTGCGATGATCAGCAGCCACCTCCAGACCATGGAGGTCGAAGAGGATTTTCCGACCGGTATCTGGATTGGATTGCATGACCCCAACAAGGTGAACGTCCAATCCCAGACCTGCAGACCCCTCTCTGCCAAAGCCCCACAGGGTAGAAGGCGTGGGTCGGAGAAGGCAGGAGCAGGGAGGTGCGAGAAAGCCAAAGAGGGGCACCAGGGATAATCATCATCATCATCAACATCATCATTTATTATTTATTTCCCCAGGTTTCCCCAGCCCCTCTGGGCGGCTTCCAACAAAGTATTAAAATACAGTGGTCTGTTAAACATTAAAAACTTCCCTAAACAGGGCTGCCTTCAGATGTCTTCTAAATAGTTGTTTATTTCCTTGACATCTGACAGGAGCGAGTTCCACGGGGCGGGTGCCACTACCGAGAAGGCCCTCTGCCTCTTTTCCAGGCTAAACATACCCAGCTCCTTCAACTGTTCTTCATCAGGCTTAGTTTCCAGACCCTTGATCATCTTGGTCACCCTCCTCTGCACACCTTCCAGCTTGTCAACATCCTTCTTAAATTGTGGTGCCCAGAACTGGACACAGTATTCCAGGTGTGGTCTGACCAAGGCAGAATAGAGCGGGACTATGACTTCCCTTGATCTGGACACCAGACTTCTGTGGTTGCAGCCTAGAATAGCATTAGCTTTTTTTGCTGCTGCATCACGCTGTTGACTCATGATAAGCTTGTGGTCCACCAAGACTCCCAGATCCTTGCTGTGAGGATTAAAGGGGGATGAGAATTATATAAGCATCCTTCAGCTCCTTGGAGGAATGGTGGCATACATATTAAATAATAACAATAATAATAATAACAACAACAATAATAATATCCGTCATCATCTTTGCAGAAGGGATATTGGAAATGGGCAGATCGTTCGATAATCAACTATCTACCTTGGAGTAAAGCGGAGGTTTTGCCTGAACCTGGTACCCCGACAAAAGGAGGCTGTGTCTACCTGTCTCCCAGAACAGGTGAGGAGGTGCTCAGGCAACCGGGAGTCAAGGATCTCACCCCAGGTCCCACAAGCCCCCTTCACTCCTTTCTCAATCAAAAGTCAAGTGCACCAACTCTGGCCTGTCTCATCATTTTCTGCTGGCAAAGGGGGGAACTGAGCTATGACCCCCGTGCTCTGTGTGTGAATCAGGCCAAAGTGGGACCATCTAGTCCAGTGTCCAGATTCCCCCAAATTCACCTCCGTCCCCACATTTCTACAGCAATTTGCAATGACCTTTTTTAAAAAAAATCCTCATTAAAATCTGCCAGTGTTTCACTGCACACTTCCCCCAATAAACACATATCGGGGTGCAGGTTTTGACTAAGGCACACATCCCCCCCTGCAAGCAACCTCCCCTAATATAATGGACTTATACTTTTCACCAACGTGTTGGCTTTTATGCGTACTTGTGCATTTTTGTAAAATTTTCAGGTTGCCAGCTTCAGATTGAATGTGATTTCTGAAGGTGTTTTGGTTCAGGTATAGCGTTGGAAAGTGAAAATTCGATAGCTTCGGTTTTAAACGTGAGCTGGATCGAATTTCTCCATCGTCCCTATCTATAAGCACCAGCAAAGCTCTGTTCCTCGGGGCACATCAGTGCTTGGAAAGAGGGGAACTTCTCCTCTACGTTTCCGAGCACAATTTAAAGTGTTGGTGCTGACCTTGAAAGCCCTAAGTGGCCTCGGTCCTGTATACCTGAAGGAGCATCTCCACCCCATCGTTCAGCCTGGACACTGAGGTCCAGCTCCGAGGGCCTTCTGGCGGTTTGTTCACTGTGAGAAGCCAAGTTACAGGGAACCAGGCACAGGGCCTTCTCAGCGGTGGCACCCACCCTGTGAAACGCCCTCCCACCAAATGTCAAAGAGGAAAACAACTACAGTGGTGCCCCGCAAGACGAATGCCTCGCAAGACGGAAAACCCGCTAGATGAAAGGGCTTTCCGTTTTGGAGGTGCTTCGCAAAAAGAATTTCCTATGGGCTTGCTTCGCAAGATGAAAATGTCTTGCGAGTTCCTGCGGGTTTTTTTTCCTTTCCCCCCCGTTTTTCCCAAGCTGCTAAGCCGCTTATCAGCTGATCCTAAGCCGCTAAGCCGCTTAACAGCTGATCCGCTAAGCCGCTTAACAGCTGATCCGCTAAGCCGCTAAGCCGCTTATCAGCTGATCCGCTGATCCGCTAAGCCGCTAAGCCGCTTATCAGCTGATCCGCTAAGCCGCTTATCAGCTGATCCGCTAAGCCGCTAATAGCGCTAATCCGCTAAGCCGCTAATGGGCTTGCTTCGCAAGACGAAAAAAACGCAAGACGAAGAGACTCGCGGAACGGATTCTTTTCGTCTTGCGAGGCACCACTGTACCAGACTTTTAGAAGGCAGCCCTGTTTAGGGAAGCTTTTAATGTTTAATAGGTTATTGTATTTTAGTGTTCTGTTGGAAGTCGCCCAGAGTGGCTGGGGAAACCCAGCCAGATTTGCGGGATATAAATAATAATTTTTTATTATTATTGTCCTCTGGGTGAATCGTAGAATCGTAGAATTGGAAGGGACCCCAAGTTTCATCTAGTCCAACCCTCTGCAATGCAGGAATCTCAACCGAAATATGCATTCACTGTCAAGGGCAGTGTAGGTAGAGACAGTGTCTGCCTTACTTTGCTCATATCTTCTTCTTTTAAAAAAAATGAACTTTATTATACATCAATTAAGATCAGTTTAGGTAAAGGTAAAGGGACCCCTGACCATTAGGTCCAGTCGCAGATGACTCTGGGGTTGTGGCACTCATCTCGCTTTACTGGCTGAGGGAGCCAGCGTACAGCTTCCGGGTCATGTGGCCAGCATGACTAAGCCGCTTCTGGCGAACCAGAGCAGCACATGGAAATGCCATTTACCTTCCCACCAAAGTGGTACCTATTTATCTACTGGCACTTTTTGGTGTGCTTTCAAACTGCTAGGTTGGCAGGAGCTGGGACTGAGCAATGGGAGCTCACCCCGTCGCGGGGATTCGAACCGCTGACCTTCCGATCAGCAAGCCCTAGGCTCTGTGGTTTAACTTTACATATTAGTAATAACATTCAACTTAGACAGTACAAACAAGACATCCAATACACACTACACATATTACAACATAAACACGCCACACACACCATTGGCACTAACTTCCGATTGCTTTCATTGTGCTATTTTTCATTTTGTTAACCTATACACATTTCATTATTTTAGTTTCCATTTCTTCCAACAGATTTTATTATATACTTTCTTTATATTTTATGGTTCATTCTATGTCTGCCAGGAGGTTAGCATTATCACAGTAATGTCTAATGTATTCTTTTTAAAATTACCCAATCTTTATTAACTTTTTGTATTGAGTTTATTCTTATTCTCCCTCTCATCTTTGCGAGTTGTAAACATCCAATCATTTTCACTCGCCAGTCCGTTTCGGCAGGGATGTTGTCACTTTTCCGGTTCTTAGCTATTAGAATCCTAGCCGCTGTGGTTACGTACATGAAAAGGGGTATCAGATTTTACATTATTTCTGTGGGCATTATCCCTAACAGGAAGTTTTTTGGGGGGAATGAAAATTTAAGAATCTTCTTAAGTTCATTATATATGGCATCCCAAAATCCTCTTATTCTTTTACACTCCCACCACATGTGCATAAATGTACCTTTGCTCATATCTTCCAGATTTTGCAAAATTTCACATTGCACCATGCTCAGAAAAGATGAGGTACATGTGCAAGATGACGTTCGGGTGAAAGCAGCTGTCTGACTGTGTCTGCAAAGGACCCCTGGCAGCAGAAAAGCAGCACTTGGAGAGTCCTTGGACAAGAAAAACGGCAAAGAATGGCCCCTTCCCAACTCCAGCACACCAGGCCCCTCTCCTTATCATCATGGGAGTTGTGATGAGGCAAACTGGCTCCTGCTGAACCCAATAAACCATGTTTTGGTCATTCAACCGCTGACTCCTTTCTGTCCTGCAGACAAACTGGGGATGGGGAGACACAGGAGAAAGGGGTTGCGGTGGGGACGGACCGCCCCGGGGTGTCTTCGCTGAGGGGAGTGGCATTCAGCGTGCCACCTTGTTACAGTTTGTGGGTCGTAAATCCTTTGACCCACGGAGTCTGCTGCAACGGCACTGCAATAAATTTGATTTATTGCCACTCCAACAAATTTCAATGGCGCCCACACGCTGCCACTCACACACTGACACTCTTCTCAGTTGTTGGAGCACACGCAGCGTGCACACACAGCATAGAATGGCTTTGTCTGTGTCAACGTGGCATCCTTAATAACTCAGCTTGACACCAGTGCTTCTAATCTATCACTCTTTATTTAGAAGCTTGTTATTGTTGTTTAGTCGTTTAGTCATGTCCTACTCTTCGTGACCACCTGAACCAGAGCACGCCAGGCATTCCTGTCTTCCACTGCCTCCCGCAGTTGGGTCAAACTCATGTTTGTAGCTTCGAGAACACTGTCCCACCATCTCGTCCTCTGTCGTCCCCTTCTCCTTGTGCCCTCCATCTTTCCCAACATCAGGGTCTTTTCCAGGGAGTCTTCTCTTCTCATGAGGTGGCCAAAATCTTGGAGCCTCAGCTTCAGGATCTGTCCTTCCAGTGAGCACTCAGGGCTGGTTTCCTTCAGAATGGATAGGTCTGATCTTCTTGCAGTCCATGGGACTCTCAAGAGTCTCCTCCAGCACCAGAATTCAAAAGCATCAATTCTTCAGCAATCGGCCTTCTTTATGGTCCAGCTCTCACTTCCATACATCATACTTCCATACATTTAGAAGTTTACAAAAACAGAAAAGAAAGACATACAGAATCTAGCTGCATATTCGCAGCTTTCTGTCTCTAACAAAACAAAATAATCTTGCTCACAGTCTCAGACAGACTGCTCCCAGGGAAAGCTCACCCCCCACAGAGCACAGATCAAAGGAAAATGCCCAGGTCATGTGGGCAGTGCACCCAGCGAATCAGAACGCTTCCTGGAGTGTTAACTCTTAACTGTGCAGAACCACAACACACCTGCCCATGACTCCCAAGCCCACCGGCGATTGCTGTGCGATCTCCAGTCCTTGGAGCAGCTTCAGCGACCCCAGTTTCAGAAGCTGGAGCACGCTCTATTCAGCAGAGTAAACGCTACGCAACAGAAGTGGCAGGGAGACGCTGTGATGAGCATATTTACAAGCAGTTTATTCAGCATACATCAGGACAAAAGGAAAAACATGTCTTCTCCCCCTTCATGTCCAAGCAAGCAGCTTAAGCAATAGCTACAAACAAAATGGAAGTTCCCAGCAAGCTGTGCTGGAGTGTAAACAGGCATGTGACACACAACAATCATGCCTGTACTTAAGGTGGAATGGAATATCCCAACAATTCGGTGTGCCACCCGCCCATGACTCCCAAGCCTGCCCCAGGGGAAGGGGGGAGCTGCGCTGTTTTGCCGGCGGCATTCCCCCCTCCCCCCTTCATTTTGACAGCTGAGGGAGGCTTGGGAGTCGCATGCGGGTGGTGCGCTGAACGCCCGCCATCAGCGGCTCACTCCGCCCCCAGCTGCAGAACACGCGCACAGCTCCGTGCACCCGAGCAGTTATCCCGGGCCTGGGAGGGCACCCTCCGTGCCCTGCGCCCCTGAGGAGCGTGCCCGCCCTGGGCAGTGTGGGCATGTGCTCTTCTGCTGGGAAGACATCCTCAAATTGCTTAGCAATCTCCTCCACGGGCATTTCCTATAAATAATAATAATAATAATAAATTATTGATTTTAATATCACCAGTCAACAGCATAACAAAGCAAATAACATACATAAATGAAAACATTTCTAGACATAAAAAAAATTCCTTCCACCTATATTGATTTCCACTCTCCCGATCCCGGGTTCCAAGTTTTCTTTATCAATTGCATATTATTTGATATCTACCTTACGTTTATCCACAATATCCATAATTGCAGGAGCCATTCCAAGTCTGCCAAAGATTTCATACGATTACAATGTTCTATTAAATATAATCTGCATTTATCCCATTCTCTTTTGAACCTTTGATCAGATAGGTTTCTGATTCTCCATGTCATTTTTGCCAATTCTACATAATCCAATAATGTCTCCTGCCATTCCAGTTTCGTGGGTATATTCTCTCTCTTCCACCCTTTGGCTATTAGTGTTCTCGCAGCAGTTGGTTGCATGCATGAAAACCTTTTTCAGATCTCTCAGTATACCCATTACAGTGGTACCTCGGGTTACATACGCTTCAGGTTACAGACGCTTCAGGTTACAGACTCCGCTAACCCAGAAATAGTACCTTGGGTTAAGAACTTTGCTTCAGGATGAGAACAGAAATCGTGCTCCGGCAGTGCAGCAGCAGGAGGAGGCCCCATTAGCTAAAGTGGTGCTTCAGGTTAAGAACAGTTTCAGGTTAAGAACAGACCTCCAGAACGAATTAAGTACTTAATCCGAGGTACCACTGTATACCTAGGAGAAAGGCTTCAGGTCTTTTGACAAAAGCTAAATTTAAACTTTTTTTTTTAATTCATCGTAAATTATTTCCCAAAATCCCTTTATCTTTTTGCAATTCCACCACATATGACACCTGGCACACTCAGCCTCTTTGCATTTCCAGCAGATGTTGGAGCTGGTTCTATACATTTTCAACCTCCACGGGCATTCACTTTCCCTTGAGCAACCCTTTATGTGCTCTGCACAAAAGCTCTCCTCGCGGACTCATAGAATCATGGAGCTGTAGAGTTGAAAGGGACCCCCAGCGCTCATCCAGTCCAACCCCCTGCAGTGCAGGAATCACAGCTAAAGAACCCCTGAGAGGTGGCCATCTGTTTCAAAACCACCAGTGAAGGAGTCCATCCAGTGCCGGATTTATGTATAAGCTAAACAAGCTATAGCTTATATATACTCTCTTAAGTCCCCACTCAATTCGGGCGCCCCCAAAAAATTTAAAGGAGGGCGAAAAACTGGGTGTACATTTCCAAAATATAAGATAAAAAATGGGAGGTGGGCTCTTTCCTGGACTCCAACTCTCGAGCCCTGGACTCTTGGCCTGGTATCCATTCAGGAAACGGAAAGTAGGTTGGTTTGCATTGAGAAGTGGATTCAGCCGACTCTGCCTACTTATCAAGTATGGGAGTCCGCCCTCTCCCTCCTGGTAGCTCATGGATATGAATTAATGAGCAGCATCTGGTAGATTTATAGTCTTTTTATGACAGTATCATGCTGTGAACACAGATTGGCATCTCTCTGCAAGGATCAGAGTTGCTTCCACTGGATCAGAGTTGCTTGGAAGGGCATTCCACAGGGAGGGCGCCACCACCGAGAAGGCCCTCTGCCTGCTTCCTTGTAGCTTCGCTTCTTGCAGGGAGGGAACCGCCAGAAGGCACTCAGAGCTGGACCTCAGTGTCCGGGCAGAACAATGGGAGTGGAGACGCTCCCTCAGGTCTACTGGAAGGTCAGCACCAACACTTTGAATTGTGCTCGGAAACCGATGTAGGTCTTTCAAGACCTGTGTTATACGGTCTCGGCGGCCACTCCCAGTCACCAGTCTAGCTGCCGCATTCTGGATTAATTGCAGTTTCCGAGTCACCTTCAAAGGTAGCCCCACGTAGCGCGCATTGCCGTAGTCCAAGCAAGAGATAACCAGAGCATGCACCACTCTGGTGAGACAGTCCGCAGGCAGGGAGGGTCTCAACCTGTGTACCAGATGGAGCTGGCAGGCAGCTGCCCTGGACACAGAATTGACCTGTGCCTCCATGGACAGCTGTGAGTCCAAAACGATTCCCAGACTGTGCAACTGGTCCTTTAGGGGCACAGTTACCCCATTCAGGATCAGTGATTGCTCCACAACAGCCCACCACCAACTGAGCTGAGTCTCTCCCCTCCCCTAGCTGCAGGGGACTGAAATAACTCGCTGTCTTGGACTTCCGGGTTGGCGCCTCTGGCAATGGCTGATTTCCTCCGATCGGGAGGAATCCGCTCCGTGGAAAACAGGGTCTGAACCGCCACGGCGAGGCGGAGACCCATCAAAAACCACAGGCGGTAGAAGCCTGTGGACGTGGGATTCGGCTGGCACCTTTGCGCCCCCCCCCTACTCGCGGGGAAACCCGGTTTTCGGGGATCCGGAGCAACGTGGGGTGAGTGGCGCGGTGCTTTGAATTGACTGCTTCTTTCACGGAGTGAAGCAGCATTGCTGTTGCCGGAGAGCGCTGACTTTCTCCTGTGGACAATTGGATTTTAAACAACTGCCCATGAGTAGAACGGAAAATTGGATTAAGAAATTTTTTAATTTGGCACTGAAGCGGGAAGGTCCAAACAGGAAGTCCGCCTTCCCCTTTTTGTAGATAGATTGAAGCAAAGACACAGCAAGCTAGAGTTTAGAAAGTCGTCTGTAAAGGACCAAAATTTCATCATTTAAAATTACTGAACCCCCCTTGGAAGCAGGAGAAGAGGGGGGAACCTTTTTTAAGACTGTTTAAACCTGCAGAAGAGAGAGTAAAGAAAGGCAATTTTCCACCGTCTTGAACCTGGGAGCGGGGTGTCAGGACAGACGTTCTGGGGAAGTTCATTGACTATGGACAAACGTTTTTGACAGATAGTTAAAAGAAGAGAAACATATTGATTCCATTGTTCCCCTTCGCATTTAAAAGGAACAAAATATTGACAAAATGTCCGAAAAAGGAAAACTTTGTTGCTAGATCTGCTTTTAAAAAAAAGAAAAGGATGGATACAAAAAGAAATTGTTTCCCCTAGAGGGAGCTTGTGAAACTGTTATTAAAACCGAACTGGGGAGCTTTGCAGCTGTAACAGATTAAGATTGTGGGACCAGACTTTGACCTTGAACAACAATGTACTTGGAGGCTCTGGTGCTTGCCTTTTGCAAGACAAGTGCTTTATTGGAACAGTTACATGAGAAGATGGATTTGATGACTGTTGCGATCAGAAATTTTGGACAGACAGTGGGTATCTATATAGAACCCACTCAGGAATTAATCCAGGAATGTGCTTTGACAGATGAGATGAAGGAGGAGGCTGTTGCTGGACCCCGGGTGGCAGAGATGGAGGGAGCTGTGGCCCAGCAGGAACATGAGTTGTTGGATTTGACGAATGAACCTGGAAAAAGTCAGATTTGGAGAGATGGAGTTCTGTTTAGCTTGGAGATGGGGGGCTGGATGGACCCCCCTATGCAGGGATGTTTTGATTTTTCAAGTCTGGCTTTGGGCTGGGGGGGGCTCGGAGTTGTGGGGGCCCTTAACTTTGGAGGGGCCTTGAAACATGCCTTCAAATACCACGTGGATTTCGGTGTTGACTATGGAAAAGGGGCTGACTTGTCGAGAAGGGACAAAAATATTGTCAAGCTGGAGTCTCCCCGAGTGAAAGGAGCAGAAGACAAAGTAAAGTACAGGTATAAATATGAAGAAGACCTGCGGAAGGGACATGGAAGAGACTTAAGAGCCTCGGACATAAGGTCACCAGGTTGATGGACTAGATGGATGGGATAGAAAGGACTGACAAAACCCGAGACCAGGAAGAAGAGATGATGGATGAAGATTGGTAGAAAGTTTTAAAAATTCATTTAGAAAAGTATTGTAAAATTAATGAGTATTAGAAAAATGTTGGAATGAAATTATTGGGCTTTAGCAGAAATGTTAAAAAGAATTATGTAAGATTATGTAATGGCTAAGAGAATTTGGTATAAATAAGATATAAATAAGATTTAAGTTTTAAGTTTTAGGACTTTTTATGGTAAGATAAGGTTAAAATAGATTAAGGTAATTTAATGACAGAATATTGTGAAAGATGGAATGGATTTGCTGAGATAATTAATAACTAGAATACAAAAAGGGAGGTGCGAGGAGGTCGATGAAATAAGGTAATGACAGTTAAGGATCTGGGAATATTGGATTTGTTTTTAAATTTTTTGTTTATTTTTGCTTTTTGATTTTGATGTATTGTGTGTTTTGTTTTTTGTTTTTAACTTTCATTTTTATTGATTTGTATTGTTTAATTGTTACTTTTATCTACTTTTTTCTTTCCTTTTTTCCTCTTGGTTTATCCTTCTTATTTCTTTGTAACCTTAAAATTCTCAATAAATATCATTTAAAAGAAAAGAAAAGAAAAGAAATAACTTGCTGTCTTGAAAACATAAAGCCATTGATGGATTCCAGCTGCCAAGTCCCATTTCTTTGTCCTTCCTGGTACCTAGATCACTGCTCAACCATGAGAGCATGAAAATGCACATTATCCGAGTTTGATGTAGCGTTGAAACACAGAGGTCACTTCCAGCATTTGCACCAGAGCAAAGAAACAGCACCCACCTTCGCCTCGAACCCCTGCAAGAAAGATTGAGTTCTCTAAGGAAGGGAAGTTGCCATCATTTCTAACAGACACGGGCAAATAAGTGAGTATCGTGGTTTCATTCTGCCCATGACTTAAGAGGCGCTCAGTCGCTGTCGGTGACACAGCAGTTGAAAAGGGGGCGATGGATGAACTCAGTTGGAGAAGGGAAAGCAAATGTTTCTGGATTTGACATTTGGGCACATATTGCAAGTTGTTTTCGAGGGACCTTCAGCAAAATCACCTCGCCCCCCCCCCCCATGCTGTTCCTGCCCTTCCCTGTTTTCTCTCTTTCTCCCAGATGGGTCCAGCCTCCAACCTCCATCTCTTCCTCCTGGGGCTCCTGATCACCAGCTCCATCTCGCAAGGTGAGTCCTCTTTGGGATCCAGCCCTGGCGACTGAACCTAAGCAGTCATAGAATCATAGGAGAGTTGGGAGGTCATTCCCAGGGGTCATCTAGTCCAACCCCCTGAAATGCAAGGGGGGAGAGAGTAGAAGCTTCAGGCTATAGGAGAAGACCAAGTCCCCAGCCTCAGGCTTTTAGCAAAGTTGTGCCTTAGCTCCAACCTTGATTGATTGATTGATTGATTGATTGATTGATTGATTGCATTTACAATCATACCTTGATTGTTGAACGCCTTGGTACTCAGCCGTTTTGGCTCCCGAATGCCAAAGTGAGCGTTCGATTTGCGAATGTTCTTTGGAACCCAAAAGTCTGACATGGCTTCCGATTGAGCACAGGTTTTCGAACGTTTTCGGAAGTCAAATGGACTTCCAGAACGGATTCCGTTCGAGAACCAAGGTACGACTGTATGCCCCATTTTCTATCTAAGGAGGTAGGCTAGGCTGGGGGGGAGAGAGAGACAGAGAGTGACTCTACCAAAGGGCAGGGATTCGAACTGTGGTCTCCCAGATCCTAATCCGACCTTCTGACCATTACAAAGGGACAGCCCAGCTCCCAGCTCTATCAGGGAGGAGACACGTGCCATCCTGTCCCTTGTTGTATAATGGAATTTGGGGGCGCTCCATTATCATCATCATCATCATCATCATTATTTATACCCTCCCCTCCCTGGCCAGAGCCAGGCTCAGGGAGGCTAACACCGGAAAATCACAATAAAAACATAATATTTTATTTTTATTTTTTATTTATAAATTTTTTCAAATATAACAATAAAGGAAAAACACTCCATCCAAAATTTACATCCAATTCTAATCTTTCTACTTGCAGACTTCCCTCAGTCTATCTGGAAATTTTCCATATTATCACAATTATTCACATTTCTTCCATCTATATTGTTTTTTTAAAAACCATATTAATCTTAACAATTATTATAAAACAATATTTCTTTCCATTATTATCACAGAGCTTCTTGAAAACCTACAAACGTTAATTGTTCTTCACATATATTTTTAATATACTCTGCAAATTTATTCCAGTCCTCGGTAAATCTTTGGTCTCGCCGGTTCCGAATTCTCCCCGTTAATTTATCTAATTCTGCGTACTCCATCAACTTCATTCTCCATTCTTCTTTCGTCGGGATTTTTTCCTGTTTTCATTTTTGTGCCCCCAGAATTCTTGCTGCTGTTACTGCATATAAAAACAACTTCTCATCCTTCTTTTTTATATTATTTCTTAGTATTCCTAACAGAAAAGTTTCTGGTTTCTTAACAAAAGTATATTTCAACATTTTTTTCAACTCATTGTAAATCATTTCCCAGAAACCTTTCATTTTTTTTACATTCCCACCACATATGATAGAATGTTCCTTCTTTCTCCTCACATTTCCAACATTTATTACTAACTTTATACATCTTTCCAAGTTTGACTGGTGTTATATACCATCTATATAACATTTTCATAACATTTTCTTTTATTGTAGTACATGCAGTAAATTTCATTCCTTCTTTCCACAGTCTTATCCAATCATCAAATTGAATATTATAACCAAAATCTTTGGTCCACTGAATCATTGCAACTTTAACCTCTTCATCCTTAGTATGCCACTCAAGTAATAATTTATACATTTTAGATAAAAATTTAACATCATTATTCAAAATTTCTTTTTGAAATCTAGATTTTTCTTCTTGAAAACCTCTTTCCAGCATCTCTTTTTTAAACATCGCATTCAATTGGAAGTAATGTAACCAATCATACACATATTCTTTAACTTCTTCGTATGGTTTCAATTTCCATTTATTTCCTTCTTTTATAATTAAATTCTCATATGTAATCCAACTCCCCGTCATATTGATCTTCTTAACACTCATTACCTCCAATGGCGACAGCCAAAATGGGGTTTTAAACTCTAATATATTTTTGTACCTATTCCACACTTCAATCAACGGACCTCGGAAAATGTGATTTTCAAAACCTTTATGCACTCTTTTTTCTCATACCATAAATATGTGTGCCAACCAAATCTATTATCATAACCTTCTAAGTCCATAAGTTCTGAATTTTCTAGCTTTATCCATTCTTTCACCCAGCAAAGACATGCGGCCTCAAAGTATAACTTTAAGTCTGGCAGGGCAAAGCCTCCTCTATCTTTTGCATCTGTTAAAATCTTAAATTTTATTCTGGGCTTCTTGCCCTGCCAGATATATCTTGATAATACTCTTTGCCATTCTTTAAATATCGTCACACCTTTAATTATTGGTATTGATTGAAATAAAAACAACATTTTTGGTAGCACGTTCATTTTTATCATTGCAATTCTTCCCCAAAGTGATAACTTCATTCTCCCCCACACTTCCAGGTCCTTCCTAATCTTATTCCATATCGGTACATAATTATTTTGAAAAAGATCAATACTCTTGGGAGTTAATATTATCCCAAGATATTTAACTTTCTTAACCACTTCAATCTCTGTTTGTTGCTGAATTCTTTCTAATATCTCTTGGTCCATATTTTTAACCATTATTTTCATTTTGTTTTGAAACCGGCAACTTGACCAAATTGCTCTATCTCTTCTAAGACTTCCTTAACACTTTTAATAGGGTGTTCTATTGTTATAATCATCAGCGAAGGCTTTTACCTTGTATTCCTTACAGCCAACTGTCACACCTTTTATCTGTTCATTACTTCTTAAAGCTCTCAACAAGACTTCCAGGACCGATATGAATAACAATGGTGATAAAGGACACCCTTGTCTTGTACCCTTAGTTATAGCAATATTTTCTGTCATTACATTATTAACAAATAATTTTGCTCTTTGTTCAGTGTATATTGCCTTTACACCATTCACAAACGATTGACCCATATCCATAAATTCCAGATTCTTTAACATAAATTCCCAAGAAATATTATCAAATGCCTTTTCCGCGTCAACAAATATCAACATCGCTTGCTTATCTTTCTTATTAGTCAGATAGTCTATTATATTTATTATGTTTCTTATATTGCCTTTCATCTGCCTCCCTGGAAGAAATCCTGTTTGGTCCTTATGAATCAACTCCTTTAATATCTTTTTCATCCTATTTGCCAAAATATTAGCAAACATTTTATAATCATTATTCAATAGCGAAATTGGCCTGTAGTTTTTAACTTGAGTTAAATCTGGATCCTGTTTGGGAATTGGTGTTATGTACGCTTATTTCCATGTTTCTGGTATTTGTCCTTCTTTCAAAATGTTATTCATAACTTCTACCAACGGTACAAGTACGATGTCCTTCATTTCTTTATAATATCTTGCACTAAATCCATCCGGTCCCAGAGTCTTCCCACTTTTTAGTTCTTTTATGGCCATTTTGATTTCTTCTATTCCAATTGGTTCATTCAATTTAGTTTTGTTTATCTCTGAAATTTTTTGCACCCCTTTCTTCCTTAAATAGTCCTCCATCATCTTTATCTTGGATTTCTCTTTCCTTTTATATAGATCTCTATAAAAGTCCACAAATCCTTTCCTTATCCCTTTCGAATTCTCAATGTCTTCTACTTTAATCTTCTACTTTAATCTTTTAAATTATATTTTGTTCTTTCCTTTTTTAAATTTAATTTAAATAAATAAAATATTTAAAAAATTAAAAAATATTTTTTTTAAAAAAAATAAAAAATTTATTTAAAAAAAATTTAAAAAATTGCAATAAAAACTTAATAGGGGAGGGGAAGAGGGGGAACAATTTAAAATATGAGTTATGGAGCCTCATTTTAATAGTAGCCCATAGATCAAAACCATAAGGGGAGGGAAACATAAGGGTCAGACTGAGTCCAAACCAAAGGCCAGGCGGAACAGCTCTGTCTTGCAGGCCCTGCAGAAAGATCTCAAGTCCCGCAGGGCCCTAGTCTCTTGTGACGGAGCATTCAACCAAGTCGGGGCCAGTACTGAAAAGGCCTTGGCTCTAGTTGAGACCAATCTAACCACCTTGTGACTTGGGACCTCCAAAGTGTTGTCATTTGTGTAACTTAAGGTCCTCCGTGGGTCATACAAGGAGAGGCGGTCCTGTAGGTACGAGGGTCCTAGGCCCTGCCCATGCATTCCCAGCCAGGGTTTCCATGTGCCCTCTTTTTCTAGGACACGTCCTCTTTTTCAGGGGTAACATTTGAGACAAGTTGCATTTCTTTGCTTTGAACGGCCATCATAGCGTCCTCTTTTCTACTCTTCGAAATGTGGCGACCCTAAATTCCCTGCCCCTCGAACAGGTGCACCAGAAAACTTGAGCTGCCCCGAAAACTGGTTGTACATTCAGAAAATCTGCTATGGAGTCTTCGACACACTAGCCACGTGGGAAGATGCAGAAGTAAGGAACGTTCCTACGGTGCCTTGAGGAGAACTGATTCTTGCCAAAATGAATGCAAATATTATTTTACTTGTGCTGCCGAAGCCGTTGCAAAGAAACCATAAAACAAAATAAGCCACATTGTGCAATTAAAATAATTAGAGTGGGGTAGGAGAGCTGAATGGGACGTGGGTGAAGCTGTACGCCGGCTCCCTCAGCCAGTAAAGTGAGATGAGCACCGCAACCCCAGAGTCAGCCATGACTGGACCTAATGGTCAGGGGTCCCTTTACCTTTACCTAGGAGAGCTGAAAATAACACCAAATACATTTCACCTCTGGCAATCCATGCTCCCCTTGGGTTTTAGATAGCACATGGGTAGAAGAGTCTAAAAAGACTGGGACAGGAATTTTCACAGCCCTCTAGTAGCTATAGTGGCCCATTTACCAGAAGTAATGTATGTAGCATGGGTAGGCAAACTAAGGCCCGAGGGCCGAATCCGGCCCAATTGCCTTCTAAATCTGGCCCTCGGACAGTCCAGGAATCAACGTGTCTTTACATGAGTAGAATGTGTCCTTTTATTTAAAATGCATCTCTGGGTTATTTGTGGGGCATAGGAATTTGTTCCTTTCCCCCCCTCCAAAATATAGTCCAGCCCCCCACAAGGTCTGAGGGACAGTGGACCGGCCCCCTGCTGAAAAAGTTTGCTGTCCCCTGGATAGAGCATCAATTCTGGAAGTGTATACTCCAGGGGTACCAACTTGAATAAAATATTGGAGGGGGGATAAGTAAGTTTTGCTCTTCATATTCGATCGTGCTGCACAGACACTATTTGAACGGCAATGTTTGTCAACTTGGGGGGGGGCAACCCTCTCAAATATTTGATTGGGGGGGAAGCAAAGACCCTTTGGCCCATAGGAGTTGACTCCTATAGTATATACTCGATTCTGACCAAACTAAGCCTCCTACAGCAAAATATACATCAGGACAGTGAAAAAGAACCATCTGAAACATCCAAAAGAACAATAATTAAGTCAGTGTTATGCTAAAATCCAGGGTTGCGGGTGGCGCTGTGGGTTAAACCACAGAGCCTAGCACTTGCCGATCTGAAGGTCGGCTTTTCGAATCCCCACAATGGGGTGAGCTCCCGTTGCTCGGTCCCTGCTCCTGCCAACCTAGCAGTTCAAAAGCACGTCAAAGTGCAAGTAGATAAATAGGTACCACTCCGGTGGGAAGGTAAACAGTGTTTCCGTGCGCTGCTCTGGTTCCCAGAAGCGGCTTAGTCATGCTGGTCACATGACCCGGAAGCTGTACACCAGCTCCCTCAGCCAGTAAAGCGAGATGAGCGCTGCAACCCCAGAGTCGGCCACGACTGGTCCTTATGGTCAGGGGTCTCTTTACTCTTTATGCTAAAAGCCAGATCAAAACATGCACCAGCATTCTGCATTTCTGGGCAGGCTGGCCGAGAGAAGAATGTTTTCCACAGGCACCAGAGAGTATGCAGCGAAGGTCCTTGTCAAGAGGCGGGGAGTTCCAAAGGATGGGGCCTGGTTTCTCACAAATGTGGAATTAAGCAGCAGCTTTAACGGAGCCAGTTCTGCAGAGTGAAGGGGTCGAAGTGGGTGCAAATGGAGTGGGGCAATTTCATGGGTGCACCACTCCCAAGTTGTTAAGGGAATTATACACTAAATAGGAACAACTTGAACCTGGCCTGGGAGCAAATGGTCAACCAGTACTGAGTTCTAATCACGGGTGTTATATGCTCACAGGATCTTCCTGCTTTTCACCTGCCCACCCCCAATGTGCAATGCTTGGAGAACTTTCAAGATATCCTTCAGATTTCCCTGCCCTCACCTTACCTTTTGAATGCACAGGGAATGGGCATAGTTCAGGCATGTCCAGCAGGTAGATCATGATGTAACGGTAGATCACTGGAAGTCTGTGGTAGATCACTGGTAGATCACTGGCTCCCCTAAAAAGCTCAGCAACTTTGACCTGAACCCCCCAAAATGGTCACTGCCAGTTTTTAACTCTGTGAGTAGATCGCAGTCTCTTGGGAGTTGGCCACCCCTATAGTTCAATGGAGGTGGACTCCATGTAGAGGCCTTGATTGATTGATTGATTGATTGATTGATTGATTGATTTTCTCAGTAGCACGTCTTAACTTCAACCCAACTCTTGGGAGTTGGCCACCCCTATAGTTTAATGGATGTGGACTCCATGCAGGCCTTGATTGATGGATGGATGGATGGATGGATGGATGGATGGATGGATGGATTTTCCCAGTAGCACGTCTTAACTTCAACCCATTGTCTTGCGCCAACGCAGAACACCTGCCAGAAATATGGCCCCAATGCCCATCTCTCCTCCATCCTCACCGAGACGGAGGCGGTTCTGATCAGCCGCTACATCCTGGACAAGCATCCCGGTTCTGAAGGAATCTGGATCGGACTCCACGACCCATTCCAGGTGAGTGTCTGAACCTCCCCCTGACACCCCGACTGGGCACAGAAGGTGTGGGTCCGTGTATGTGGGAGCAGGGGGGTGATGAGGTCCAGCTCCAAGGGCCTTCTGGCGGTTCCCTAACTGCGAGAAGTGAGGTTGCAGGGAACCAGGCAGAGGGCCTTCTCTGTGGTGGCGACCGCCCTGTGGAACGCCCTCCCTTCATATGTAAAGGAAATAAGCAGATATCTTATCTTTAAAAGACATCTGAAGGCCGCCCTGTTTAGGGAAGTTTTTAATATTTGATCTTCTATCATGTTTTTAATGTTTTATTATTATTATTATTATTATTATTATTATTATTATTATTATTCTGCTACCTCATGGCTTCGCCATGTTTTTTTGTCCTGCAACAGTCCTTGAAATGCAACTTTAAAGGTAAAGGGACCCCTGACCATTAGGTCCAGTCGTGGCCAACTCTGGGGTTGCGGCGCTCATCTCGCTTTATTGGCCGAGGGAGCCGGCGTACAGCTTCCAGGTCATGTGGCCAGCATGACTGAGCCGCTTCTGGCGAACTAGAGCAGCGCATGGAAGCACCATTTACCTTCCTGCCAGAGTGGTACCTATTTATCTACTTGCACTTTGACGTGCTTTCGAACTGCTAGGTTGGCAGGAGCTGGGACCGAGCAACGGGAGCTCACCCCGTTGCGGGGATTCGAACCGCCGACCTTCTGATCGGCAAGTCCTAGGCTAGGTGGTTTAACCCACAGCACCACCCGCATCCCTAAATGCAACTTTATTCAACCCATTTTTTACTGTGCACACAGAGCCCTCCTTGAACTTTAAGTAGAGTCAGTTTTCGCTCTCCTTTAACCGTTTTGTGACCAGGCTGGCCTCCTGCATACAAGGCGCTGTCCCGGCTAATAACGAGTTTTGCAGAAATTCCACGTCAGCTTCCGAAAACTGTATGACACCTTTCCAGGGCAACTGAAAGTTTCCAGTTTTTTCAGGGCATGTGCAGAGTGCTGGCCGAACCAAGCACTCCAGCCTTACCTTCTCTGAGAAATAAGTTGTCCGTTTTTTGCTCTCTTTGCAGAGTGGAAAGTGGAGATGGGCAGATTCCTCCACGGTCTTTTTCTTACCTTGGATTGATTCCGCCCCACAACCTTCGTGGACCGACTTATGTGCCATGCTGACATATGACAAAGGTAAGAGGGCAATCGGCCTCAAGAGCCTTTGCAAATGAGGAATGCAAAAGGGTTTTGAATTGCAGAAGCTTTGGGGGAGAAAGGGGGAACCTGGATGGCTGGATCTTCCCAGTAGTGATGTATGGAAGTGAGAGCTGGACCATAAAGAAGGCTGATCGCCGAAGAATGGATGCTTTTGAATTCTGGTGCTGGAGGAGACTCTTGAGAGTCCCATGGACTGCAAGAAGATCCAACCTCTCCATTCTGAAGGAAATCAGCCCTGAGCGCTCCCTGGAAGGACAGATCCTGAAGCTGAGGCTCCAAGACTTTGGCCACCTCATGAGAAGAGAAGACTCCCTGGAAAAGACCCTGATGTTGGGAAAGATGGAGGGCACAAGGAGAAGGGGACAACAGAGGACGAGAAGGTTGGACGGTGTTCTCGAAGCTACCAGTTTGCCCAAACTGCGGGAGGCAGTGGAAGACAGGAGTGCGGGGTGTGCTCTGGTCCAGGGGGTCACAAAGAGTTGGACACGACTAAACGACTTAACAACAAGAAGGATGGCTGGAAAGGAAACTTCACTAGTCTGGGACTCAGAAACAAAAGCCCAGTTGCTGATTTCTCTGCATTGGGAAGCGACAGACCAAGGAGAGATGATGTCATTTTCAAAAAAAAATCATTTTTTATTGTTTTTCCAAAAAAAAATATAAAACAAACATATTAACAAACAAACAAACAAACATAAATCTCAACTGTATTTAAACCAAACTTTGTATCATTGTTAAGTGACTTCCTCGTATCCCCCTGGTTGAAGTTTAGTGTATAACATTTTAACGGTTTTCCACAACCTAAATTCTTTAAAAATTTACTTAAACACTTAACATCTTTCTTTCTTTCCAATTCAGCATGAAACATATTAATTCATCACATTAAATCCTAAGCCTATCTGGTATTTGCAAGCTTTTCCAATTAATTTAACTTAACATATTTAACTAAATAGTCTTTAAATTTCTCATTCTGCCTAATGGTAGGACCGGCCCCAACAGGGATGCAGGTGGCACTGTGGGTTAAACCACAGAGCCTAGGACTTACTGATCAGAAGATCAGCGGTTCGAATCCCCATGGCGGGGTGAGCTCCCGTTGCTCGGTCCCTGCTCCTGCCAACCTAGCAGTTCAAAAGCACGTCAAAGTGCAAGGTAAATGGCGGGAAGGTAAACGGCATTTCCGTGCGCTGCTCTGGTTCGCCAGAAGTGGTTTAGTCATGCTGGCCACATGACCCGGAAGTTGTACGCCGGCTCCCTCGGCCAGTAAAGTGAGATGAGCGCCGCAACCCCAGAGTCATCCGCGACTGGACCTAATGGTCAGGGGACCCTTTACCTTCTGAAGGGATCTGAGACCCCCGCCTTACTTTATAACTCCTTACTTTATATAGTTGGTCCCTTCAACAGCCCGATTAGCTGTCTAGAAAGTGGAATGCTTTCCTTTTAATTTCTCCTTGGCAATCTGATTGTAGTTTTGTGTTGTGCACAGGAACAACTTGACTTAGTTGGATGCACTTGAGCAAACCTTGGGAAACGATTAGGGCAAACCATATTATTCTGCCTAATGGTAGCACCGGCCCCAATCACTGAGGACAGGGAAAATCAATCCTGTGCAGACAGACGCAACATGTTCCTTCCTCTGCCGTTGTCTTTCAGAGTTCACAAAATGGAAAGCTGCCCCCTGTTCGCTGAGGCTGAGGTATATGTGCAGCTTGCCCCTGGAATGATGGCAGCCGTTCGTCTGGGCACTCAACGAATGAAGCCAAGAAACCAGCCGAGAGGGACCCCTAACCAACCAGCCCCTGGCAAGCCAGCCCTCTTCCCCTCTGCTCCCCACAGCCTTGCAGTGGTAAAGATGTTGCGGTTGTGCTACCTAACCTCTTTACTCTGTAACTTTTGAGAATCCTTGCTAAGTAAAAAAATAAAATAAAAATATTTTAGCTGACTTTAGTCCCAGAGATTTCTTACCGAGTCCTAAATTCTTTGATTCCAAATGAACATCACCCCGTTCCAACGTGGTCTTTGCCACTTGTGGCTTAGGGCCCTCGTATTTATGGGACCGTCTCTCCTGGTCTGCCCCGCAGAGGACCTTAAGGTCCATGAATAATTATAGTTTAGAGGTCCCTAAGGAAGTCAGGCTATCCTCCACCAGGGTCAGGGCCTTCTCAGTGATGGCTCCGACCTGGTGGAATGCTCTGTCCCATGAGACTAGGGCCCTGCAGGATTTAACATCCTTCCGCAGGGCCTGTAAGACAGAGCTATTCCGCCTGGCTTTCAACTTGAACCTGGCCTGATCTTTTATTCCCCTTCCTCCCCCCCCCTCCCCTTTTATGAAGATTCCCTGCTCTGGGATCCCACAGCTAATTCTCCCCTGCTCTCCTCGCTGGCCCAAAGAGGACTAATTTAGCCAGCTAGCCCTGGTGATCATCCAATGTTTATTGGATTGATTTCCCCCTAAAATGATTTTTGAATTCAGAATTTATTGTTAGTCATGTTTTATACTGTATTTTATGCTGTTTTTTGTTGCATCAATTAAGAGTTTTAAATTTGTTGTTAGCCACCCTGAGTCCAGTTTTCTGAACCAGAAAGGGCGGGGTATAAATAAACATTTATTATTATTATTTGCTACAGTCTAGCTATCTTCTTCTTCGGCGATCCCTCATAGATTGTCTTCCACAAACACGGTTTTAACAGTGAGTCCTTAAGTGACTGTGGAGGCAAATTCTGGATCCACACGTCCTTCCACAGTGGGGACATTGGTTTCCGGACTGGAGTTGATCACGGTGAGGATTTGCCAAGCATGCCTTCCTCTTAGCACGTTTCTCCCTTGTGTCCTGAGTTCGAGTGTCTTCAAAGCCCATGACATCTTTGGGAAAGTCTGTTCTCCAACTGGAGCGCTCGCAGGCCAGTGTTTCCCAGTTGCCGGAGTTCATACTACATTTTTTAAAAGATTTGCCTTGAGATATCTTTTGTTTAAAGAAGTTGTGTAAAGAGGATGCGGGTGGCGCTGTGGTGTAAACCACTGAGCCTAGGACTTGCAGATCAGAAGGTCGGCGGTTCGAATCCCTGCGACGGGGTGAGCTCCCGTTGCTCCGTCCCTGCTCCTGGCAACCTAGCAGTTCAAAAGCACCTCAAAGTGCAAGTAGATAAATAGGTACTGCTCCGGCGGGAAGCTAAACGGCGTTTCCGTGTGCTGCTCT
Organism: Podarcis bocagei; assembly: GCF_964188305.1. NCBI lineage: Eukaryota > Metazoa > Chordata > Lepidosauria > Squamata > Lacertidae > Podarcis > Podarcis bocagei. Next base: position 6,351,896 of record NC_138135.1, read on the forward strand.
GGTTCGCCAGAAGCGGCTTAGTCATGCTGGCCACATGACGCCGAAGCTGTACGCCGGCTCCCTCGGCCAATAAAGCAAGATCAGTGCCGCAACCCCAGAGTTGTCCGCAACTGGACCTAATGGTCAGGGGTCCCTTTACCTTCTCAAGGGATCTGAGACCCCCACGGCTAAGGGGAGGGGGGGTCTGGCTGGCTGTGCAGCCCAAGATTTCCAGGCACACCGTCCAGGCTTGTGCCCAGGGAGGGGGTCACTTTGGTGCTACGAACGTAGCAAAAGCAGCGCAGGAGGGAGCAATGGAGAGTTGCCCGTCTCTGCAGCCACAACTGGCGCTGTGATTCCCCAGTGGTTTGACTTCACCCCCAGAGGTGCACTCCATTGTCTCTCGACAATGGTTAAGAGTAAGGTCAAGAAGCAAATCAAGGCTGTAAGTTATAGGAGTGCAGTGCTGGAAGGGACCCAGGGTGGGGGTCATCCTAAGGCCTGGGGGTGGGCAACTTAAGGTCCGGAGGCTGGATGCGGCCCAATCACCTTCTCAATCCGGCCCACGGACAATCCGGTTATCAGCGTGTTTTTACATGAGTAGAATGTGTCCTTTTATTTAAAATGCATCTCTGGGTTATTTTGGAGGCATAGGCATTCGTTCATTCCCCCCCCCAAAAAAAATATAGTCCAGCCCATGGTCTGAGGGACGGTGGACCGGCTCATGGCTGAAAAAGGTTGCTGACCCCGAGCTAGTCCAGCAGGAATCACAGGTGAAATATCTCTGACATGAACACCAGTGAGGCCATGAATTAGCCAGAGGGTGCTTCGAACCCAGGACATGGGCACAGGCTGGGATGACTGGGTTTCACAAACTGAGGAAAAACTTATGTTCTGCTGCATGCCTCTTACAATTGCAAAAAAAATGGTGGGTGCAGCTGGGTCCTGTCTTTGTTCCATTCATTAAGCCTGAGGACAGATGGCAATTTGACGGGCGATTACCTGGCTCATTCATTTGTGAATAAGAACGATCAGGAAACGTCAGCCGATAACATCAGCAGGCCTGTACATAACGTAAGATATAAAAATGCAATGACACGTGCGATGCAAAAGTCCATCGCACTGTCGTTAGGCAGAATGAAAGCCATTACGTAATGTTTTAATCGCTATACTGAGCCAGGACTGGGAGTCCTGTTTCTAGTTATGGGCATCGCAATTTAAGGAGGATATTGACAAGCTGGAAAGTGTGCAAGACCAAGACGATCAAGGATCTGGAAACCAAGCCTGATGAGGAACGGTTGAAGGAGCTGGATATGTTTGGCCTGGAGAGGAGGAGGCTGAGAGGAGATACGAGAGCCATCTTCAAACATCTCAAGAGCTGTCCCATGCTCTGTAGAAAGTGCAACTTGGAAAAAAGAGAATGCATGTATTTTTGTAAACTAAGAAATCTTTAATAAAAATATATTTTTTAAAAAAAGAGAGCTGTCCCATGGATGACTGAGTAAGCATGTTTGATCCCGCTCCACAGAGCAGCTGTTGAAAGAATTTAATATTAAAAATATTATTATTATTATTATTGATTCCACATAGCTCTGTGGGTAGAGCTCTTAATCCCAGGGTTGGGGGTTCAAACCCCACATTAGGCAAACGATTCCTGCATTGTGGTGGAGTTGGACTAGATGGCCCTAGTCTACAGTTCTCTGATTCTACTGTTAGCATGAGAATTATGAAGAGCAAGGCTTTTTACGCATGTTTGTTACATCTCCCTGGGCTTAGGCCATGGGTGGAATGTGTCTCAGAAAAATTTTACACATCACTTGGGAAGACAGGCGAACTAATGCCAGTGTACTGGAAGAAGCAAAGATCACCAGTTTCAAAGCGATGATTCTTCAGCATCAATTTCATTGGACTGGTCATGTTGTGTGGATGGCTGACTACCGTCTGCCAAAGCAACTACAGTGGTACCTTGGGTTACAGATGCTTCAGGTTACAGACTCCGCTAAGCCAGAAATAGTACCTCGGGTTAAGAACTTTGCTTCAGGATGAGAACAGGAACCGTGATACGTCGGCACGTTGGCAGTGGGAGGCCCCATTAGCTAAAGTGGTTAAGAACAGTTTTAGGTTAAGAACAGACCTCCAGAACGAATTAAGTTCTTAACCCAAGGTACCACTGTACTCTATTCCAAACTTAAAAATGGAAAGCATTATGCTGGTGGTCAACAGAAGAAGTTTAAAGACTGTCTCAAGGCAAATCTAAAAAAGGTATTATAAACACTGACAACTGGGAAACACTGACCTGCAAGCACTCCAGTTGGAGAACAGCCTTGACCAAAGGTGTCATGGGCTTTGAAGACACTCGAACTCAGGACGCAAGGGAGAAACATGCTAAGAGGAAGGCACGCTTGGCAAATCCACACCATGATCAACTCCCACCCGGAAACCAATGTCCCCACTATGGAAGGACGTGTAGATCCAGAATTGGCCTCCACAGTCACTTAAGGACTCATTGTTAAAACCGTGTTTATGGAAGACAATCTTACTCGGCTACGAGGAATTGCCAAAGAAGAAGAAGCAGATTAGAAAGGGCAAGCAGCCAATCAGGGCGCAGGAGGAGCTGAATGGTGAGGTTCTGGAATGTTCTGCATCAAATCTGAAGGTGGTCGAAGCCGTTGGAGGGAGGGGCATCTGCCGGAAGAGCCGGAGGCAGAGCAAAGGGGGATCGATCCATCAATGCGCCAAGGTAACCAACTGGGCAACGCAGAGGGAGGGAAATCGCCTTGTCTTTCATCAGCTCACTGGTGATCTGTGTCCCAGGGACTGCTGGAAACAGCTCCCCAAAATCTCTAGAGAAAGGAGATCTCTCCTGATTATAACCCCCAAGACCCTTCATCTGGGTCTTCGAACCCGGGTTCAACCCAGGAAACTCCCACGTGCAAAATACAGGCATTCAGCTTCAACTCACCAAAGTCCAACTGGACGGTTGCTTTACTTTTTAAAAAAACTATTTAGTTGGTTTTTCAAATTAAAATTTTACAGAGATATATCCAACATAAATCATAAAAACCAGATTCGAAGGAATCTCCTAGACTTCCATCCTCCCCTTTGTGGGTCCTACTATTAATCATGTCCTCCTGCATCTTTTGTGATAATCCAAACCCTTTACCTCTTCCATTGTGTCCAGAATTCACCATTAAACTACAGGTGTTATTCCAGTCCTACTAACGATTTTAACTGTTTACAGGGGTTTTTAAGATATATTATAAATTTCCCCCATTATTAAAATTTTGGTCTTCCTGATTTCTGACTCTTCCGGTCATCTTAGCCATTTCTGCATAGTCCATTAACTTCATCTGCCATTCTTCTCTGATAGGGACTTTATCTTCTTTCCATCTCTGCGCCAATAGCATCCGCGCAGCTGTAGCCACACACATAAGTAGTCTTTTCTGCTCCCTGGGAGGGCTACTAGACAGGAAGCAAAACATGAGATGTAAGGTGCGAAAGTTCGATATTCTGTAGATACCGGAAGAAGTCTTCAGAAGGTTCATCTTGAGTAATGATGCCATTGGCTTTGTTAGAACCGTCCGGAGCTATCTGTTTGTTTTCTCAATAAATCCTCCTTTTTAATTATCTATGCCAGGGGTCGGCAAACTAAGGCCCATGGGCCGGATGAGGCCCAATTGCCTTCAGGATCTGGCCCGCAGACTGTCCGTGGATGAGCGTGGGGATTCTATTCGTTTGAGCTGCACCATTTTTTCCCCTGTGCCATTCCATTTCTTCCCCCCTCTCCCTCACACACACCGTGGCGGCGCCTCCTCCCTCCCTCCTCCTGGCTTCTCCCTGCCCTGCCTAGAGGAGGAAGGGGACTGGGCTGAATTGGCTGAGCACCATTTTAAGCAGCTCCTCTCCGGAACCAGTCCTTTCACACCGCTCATCTTTCCTCCGCCGCTGCCACCCTGGTGCTCCTGTGGGCCAGAGAGTGGAGCGGATGAGCTCACTCTGTCTACCCATGAGAAGCAGTGGTGGCGGCGGCAGCAGCGGCAGCCCCTGGGAAGGTAAGTGCAGAGGCTGGGGTGGGGAGGAGTACTTGCCCCCCTCGGCTCTTCTTCCAGCCCCCAGCCCCCCCCCCCGCTGCTTCTCTGGCCTGCCACAAGGTCTGAGGGACAGTGGACCGGCCCGCAGCTAAAAATATTTGCCGACCCCTGATCTACACTTACTGTGTTATCAAGCTAGGAACCTGGACTCCTGACAGTCACAAAATCCCAAATGTGCCTTTTTTGTTTTGTTTTTATTATGTTTTTGTTGTGTTTTTGTTCTGTTCTTTGTCAGGGGGAGGGTTGCCAACCATTCCAGACCCAGGTGGATGAGGAAGCGGGTATAATTAGGTCGGCAGTTCGAATCCCTGTGACGGGGTGAGCTCCCGTTGCTCGGTCCCTGCTCCTGCCAACCTAGCAGTTCCAAAGCCCATCAAAGTACAAGTAGATAAATAGGTACCACTCCAGAGGGAAGGTAAATGGCGTTTCTGTGTGCTACTCTGGTTCGCCAGGAGCGGCTTTGTCATGATGGCCACATGACCCGGAAGCTGTACGTTGGCTCCCTTGGCCATTAAAGCAAGATGAGCGCTGCAACCCCAGAGTCGTCCACAACTGGACCTAATGGTCAGGGGTCCCTCTACCTTTACCTTGCCAGGGCGAGGGTTGGCAACCATTCTGGACCCGGGTGGACGAGAAACCGGGTACAATTAGGTTGCACCTTGTTTCTACATCCGGCATTTTCTGGCCTGGACTTTCCATGGGACATAGTGACAAGAAAGATTTGGGTGGTTTTTAGAAGTTCTTAGATGCCACAATGGCTCTGATCTGCCGCCACAGTCAGAGGCAGCAATGCTTCAGAAAACCAGTTGCTGGAAGCAACAGGACTCTTATCTGGCTTGTGGGTTTCTGTGTGAACAGGATGCTGGACTGACTACATGCCTGCTCCACCAGGGCTGGATCTACACTAATCTGCAAAAACCTTATTCAATATAACGTTATCTAACTCTCAACACAGTTCTCCATTGCCAAAGGTTCACTGTTCTGAAGCGCCCTCTGGTGCCACATTTTAATAACGCCTTTTTGTTTTTGTTAAATAATTTCTTCATTTTCAATAACAATCTTCCAATTTTAAGCAGAGGCTTGACAACCATATGTCAGGAGTGCTCTGATGGTGTTTCCTGCTTGGCAGGGGGTTGGACTCGATAGCCCTTGTGGTCTCTTCCAACTCTAGGATTCTATGATTCTATGACAAATCAAATCAAATCAATCCAAATTACAGTAATAACAATATACCAATTATATTTTCCAATAAAAAAAATTCTTGGGACTTCCCATGTTCCAGATGTCTAGAGGTAATTGTCCCCATTCATGTCTCTGCATTTTTGGTATTTTTCAAATTCAAAACTAATATTATTCATCTTTATTCTCAATCCAATCCATGGGAATCAATGTGTTTTTACATGAGTAGAATGTGCCCTTTTATCTGAAATGCATCTCTGGGTTATTTGTGGGGCATAGGAATTTGTTCTTCTTTTTTTCTTAAAAATATAATCTGGCCCCCCACAAGGTCTGAGGGACAGTGAACCGGCCCCCTGCTGAAAAAGTTTGCTGACCCCTGGTCTAATCAGCCATTGTTTCTTGGCTCGCATCTTCTGTAGCAAAGTTTTCGTGTTGTTAACCGCAAGAGGCATTTTAAAAAATAATGCCTTTTTAACGTTATAAACCACGAGTGTAGATCCATCCCAGGTCATTCCTATGTCCTTATAACCTTAAGTCTGCTGTGCACTGATATTCTCCATTCTTGTTTTGCAGAGAACATGAAAGGATGCCTGCAGTAGGTACGTATGCTGCCATGCCCATACCGGGTTCAGGAACAGACAGTGGAAGGGGGTGAGAAAGTCTTCTCTGTGGGTGCCCAAGCTAGACAGCCAGCTGCTTTGCCAAGGATTTCATGTCCTGCTTTTTCAAGGTTCTTCTTTCTTTGGCGATCCCTCGTAGCCGAGTAAGATTGCCTACCATAAACACGGTTTTATCAGTGAGTCTGTAAGTGACTGTGGAGGCCAATTCTGGATCCACACGTCCTTCCACAGTGGGGACATTGGTTTCCAGGCAGGAGCTGATCACGGTGTCGATTTGCCAAACGTGCCTTCCTCTTAGCCCATTTCTCCCTTGTGTCCTGAGTTCGAGTGTCTTCAAAGCCCACGACACCTTTGATCAAAGCTGTTCTCCAGTTGGAGCGCTCGCAGGCCAGAGTTTCCCAGTTGCCGGTGTTTATACTACATTTTTAAAGATTTGCCTTGAGACAGTCTTTAAACCTCTTTTGTTGACCACCAGCATTACGCTTTCCATTTTTAAGTTCGGAACAGAGCAGTTGCTTTGGAAGACGATCATCAGGCATCTGCACAACATGACCAGTCCAATGAAGTTGATGTTGAAGAATCATTGCTTCAAGCCCAGGGAACCCCATAAGGAGCTGGGCCGCATTGTGGTGGTGCTTAACATCACATCAACTAGCAAAAACGTATAAAAATGTTCCGGATTCATGCTGGAAATGCCAACAGAAGGAAGGGTTGTTTTATCACATGTGGTGGTAAAGGTAAAGGGCTTTCGGGAAATGATATATAATGAATGGGAAAGGATGTTTAAATTGATAATCCCTTTTAAAAAACAAACCCACAACCTGAAGCCTTTTTATTAGGAATAATGGGGACAGGGGTCCCAAGAAAGGTGGCTAGTTTATTTATGGACGCAACAACAGCAGCTAGAAGTTTATATGAACCGAAGTGGAAAGAGAAAGGATTGCCAACTAAGGAGGAATGGCTTATGAAACTGATGGAATATGTTTGTGCTGGTCCCATGGGTTACCTGAGAGGCAAGGTCCAAGTCCGCTCTGTGGTCAAAGGTGCAATGTGGAGGCAGTCCGTAGTAGATGAATCTGGGTGCAGGGCAGGGAGTTAGGTGAAGTCAGGACAGGCATGCAAGCAGGGAGCCAAGGCGGGTCAGGAGCTCAGGCAGAAAAGCAGGACAGGATTCAGGTAGGAACTAGCAACCAACAATGTTGCTCCCGCAACCTGGGACTGGGCTGGCTGGCTTTTATCTGCCCCGAGGCATAGGGTGGCCCCGATCCTCTGGTGACTCGCCTCTCCTGGCCTGGAGGTGAGCACTCCTCCTGCGGGAACTTAGTTCCCTCCGCCTCTCTGCCCTGAGCCTCTGCAGCTCAGGAGAGGCTGGAGGGTCACCGGACCCAGAGGCAACCTCAGCTTCCTCTAACGGGGCTGAGAGTGGAGCACCTGCAGGCAATGGGTCCTCCATCACCTCAGGAGCGAGAGCAGACTCCGTTGGTGCCTGCACCTGAGGACCCAGCAGAGGTGAGGACCCTTCAGGCTCAAGCCCCAGCCCCAGCTCAGCTGGTTCTGGAGGCGGGGAATCCTGTGCAGGCTGGGATCCCTCAGGTTCAGCATCTGATTCTGAATCCCAGGCCATCACAATGCTGATGGAAGTGATCCTGTTCTCCCGGGTTTCCTGATACAGAGGAAAGGGAGAGTGTAGTTGGACATGCACTCTGGACTTTAGGAAGGCCAGTTTCAAAAAACTGAAGGAGCTCCTGGGTGAGATCCCGTGGTCCAAAGTACTCAGAGAGAAGGGAGGCCAAGATGGGTGGGAGATTCTAAAAGGAGAAATATTGAAGGCTCAAAGGCAGACAATTCCAACAAGAAAGAAGTGGAACAGTCTCTCTTGGGAGGATGTGGACCAGTGGCATAGCGTGGGTTGTCAGCACCCGGGGCAAGCCAAGTAATTTGCGCCCCCTAACCTGTGGATTTGCGCCCCCTAACCTGTGGATTTGCGCCCCCTAATCCTAACCCCCAGATGTTGCGCCCGGTGCGGCTGGCCCCCCCTGCACCCCCCACGCTACGCCACTGATGTGGACTCTCCTTCCTTGGAGTAATAATAATAGTAATAATAATAATAATATACCCCACTCATCTGGCCTCCCCAGCCACTCTGGGCAGCTTCCAACAGGATTAAAAAAAAGAAAAACAATAAAAGATCAAACATTAAAAACTTCCCTAAACAGGGCTGCCTTCAGATGTCTTCTAAAAGTCAGATAGTTGTTTATTTCCTTGACATCTGACCGGAGGGCGCCACCACCAAGAAGGCCCTCTGCCTGGAGGTTTTCAAGCAGAGGTTGGATGACCATCTGTCATGGATGCTTTAGCTGAGATTCCTGCATTGAAGGGGGTTGGGCTGGATGACCCTCAGGGTCCCTTCCAACTCTACAGTTCCATGATTCTAGGAAGGCAGCTGCAAATTCCTGAAGATTTGTTGAAATAATAAGAGGAAGAAGAAAACTAAGAAGGAAATCGGTGTGACTGCATAAGGAGCTTACAGAAGGGTTGAGAGTTAAGAAGGGCATGAATAATAATTAATAATAATAATAATAATAATAATAATAATAATAATAATAATAGCATGCCCACTCTGGGCAGCTTACAGCATATATAAAAACATAATGAAACGTCAAACGTTAACAACTTCCTGATACAGGGCTGCTTTCAGATGTCTTCTAAAAGTCAGGAAGTTCTTTATTTCCTTGACATCTGATGGGAGGGCATTGCACAGGGCAGGTGCCACCACCGATAAGGCCCTCTGCCTGGTTCCCTGTAGCTTCACTTCTCGCAGGGAGAGAACCTCCAGAAGGCCCTCGGAGCTGGACCTCAGTGTCCGTGATGGACGATGGGGGTGAAGACGCTCCTTCAGGGATACTAGGCTGAGGCCATTTAGGGCTTTCAAGGTCATGTATAAGAAATAGAAGAAAGGAGGACTCTCAAAGGAGGCGTATACACAAGTAGCCAGCAGTTGCAGCGGGAAAGTCAGGCTGGCTAAAGCTCATAATGAGCTCAGGCTTGCAAGAGAGGTGGAAAATAATAAAAGGTTTCCTCAGCTATGTCTGATGGAAGAGGAAGAACAAGCAACTGGTAGGTGTTCAACTTGGAGAAAACGGAGAAATGGTATTGGGTGACAGAGAGAAGGCAGAACTACTCGACTTCTTGTAATTCTGGCGTGTGTTGCTGGCCTCTTCTAACACAGACATTATTTTGCAGATAAGAAAGCAAAGAAAGGAGGGGCAGAAGCAAAAAAAGGTGGGAAAAAAGGCGAAGAAGGAGAAGGAGAAGGAGGAGGAGAAGGAGGAGAAAAAGAGGTAGAAGAGGAAGTAGAAGGAGAGGAAAAAGAATTAACTGAAGAAGAAAAAGATCAACGTGGTCTGTATCCTGCGCACCTAATCAAAGAATCTTAGAGTTGCATTTTTGCAAGCAGTTGCCTTGAATGGAATCTATTTCGTACGTTACACAAGATGCACGTTCTCACATACATCTCAAAATCCAGAAAGCATGCCTTTCAAAGGCTACTACAGTAATAATATAATAATAATAATTTATTATTTATACCCCGCCCGTCTCATTGAGTCCATTACCTTCAGCAGCTGAGGGCCTCATCAAACCTAAATGTGGCCCTGGAAGCTGGCTGTCTCTTCCTCATTTACATAGTCTGCCACGGGATATTTCATTTATTTATTGCATTTATGCCCCCAAAGAGCTCAAGGGGTCGTCCATCATCATCATCATCATCATCATCATCATTTATACCCCGCTCATCTGCCTGGGTTTCCCTAGCCACTCTGGGCACCTCCCAACAGAATTAAAAACATGATAAAACATCAAACCTTAAAAACTTCCCTAAACAGGGCTGCCTTCAGATGTCTTCTAAAAGTCAGGTACAGTGGTACCTCTGGTTACGTACTTAATTCATTCTGGAGGTCCGTTCTTAACCTGAAACTGTTCTTAACCTGAAGTACCACTTTAGCTAATGGGGCCTCCTGCTGCCGCTGTGCCGCCACCACATGATTTCTGTTCTTATCCTGAAGCAAAGTTCTTAACCTGAAGCACTATTTCTGGGTTAGCGGAGTCTGTAACCTGAAGCGTATGTAACCCGAGATGCCACTGTACAGTGGTGCCCCGCAAGACGAATGCCTCGCAAGACGGAAAACTCGCTAGATGAAAGAGTTTTCCGTTTTGGAGGTGCTTCGCAAAACGAATCTCCTATGGGCTTGCTTCACAAGACGAAAATGTCTTGCGAGTTCCTGCGAGTTTTTTCCTCCCCCCCCCTTTTTCTAAGCCACTAAGCCGCTTATCAGCTGATCCGATAAGCCGATAAGCCGCTAAAAGCCGCTAATAGCGCTAATCCGCTAATCCATCAATGGGCTTGCTTCGCAAGACGAAAAAACCGCTAGACGAAGAGAATCACAGAACGGATTCTTTTCGTCTTGCGAGGCACCACTGTAGTTGTTTTTCTCTTTGACATCTGGCGGAAGGGTGTTCCACAGGGCGGGCGCCACCACTGAGAAGGCCCTCTGCCTGGTTGCCTGTAACCTCACTTCTCGCAGGGAGGGAACCGCCAGAAGGCCCTCAGAGCTGGACCTCCTCCTGCTATGCAATTAATCTGTGCAACGACCCTGTGAGACTGAGATCAGGCCACGGCCCTTCCCAGGTCACCCAGTGAAGTTCACGGCGAAGTAGGGATTCGAACCCAAGTCCTCACCTAGCACTGTAACCACTGCTCCACACTGTCTCCGATAGCCTTGCCAAAGTGATGAGAGGGGCATATTTGCTACTGGTGGCGCCGGATTAATTTCCATTCCCTCTCTTCCCTTTAGAAAAAGAGGAAGCTATCCAGAAAATTAAAAGGGGAGCAACGAATACATTCTGGCTGTGTTTGTTGATGATAATCGGCTCAAGTGTGCTGTACCATAACTGTAAGTACACCTCTGTTCAGAATAAGTGTGTTTTACTCCAACGTAGGGCAAGGCGGGGGACACACCTTGAAGAAAAAGGCCAGAATCGTTTTAATTTCAAATGTCCTTGCTCTTCTTTTAATAATTGATTCTAGGTTGCCCAATTACTTTTCATATTTATTTTTGTAACTGCAGTCACCCCGCCGATTGGCTCCAGTATCACCAGTTAAATAATATATTTAATATGGATAAAAAAATTAGGTTTCGGAAAAGAAGACTCTAAACTGCAAATTGTTCTATTAAGAACCAATAAGAATTTAGTATCTAAAATTCATGACTTACTACTAGAACGGGATCTGAAAGACGAACAAGTAAAAGATGTTATGATAAAATGGGCCCAGGACATCAGCTATACAATTATTTTTTTATTTTTATATAAATTTTTATTAGTTTTTCGACATATCATTTTCAACAGTAATTAAACATACTTTCATATCTTATACCATATTTTTTTTGACTTCCATCAATCACATCTGAAAATTTTCCAATCCATTCACTAAATAAACCTTTCTTACTTCCACAGCTACATTTAACTCATAACTAATATCTCTATTCTTTCTCTACTTTGCAATGCTTCCTACATTTCTCCTTACAAAACTTCTTGTAGTCCTACTGGCGTAATTTGTTGATTACAATTGCTCTTCAAATAGTTCGTATCGGCCATACAATTCAGATGGAACAGTGGGAGAGACTTTGGAGGTTGGATATTAGATTTACCGCCTGTAATGCCATCAAGGAAAACCTAATGTTTAAAATTTCAGTAGAAAAGATACTGCAGGCATATTTATTAGGGATTTTAGGAAAAGACATCCCACAGGATAAGAAAAAATTATTCTTATATGCTACAGCCGCAGCCGGATTATTACTTGCTAGAAAATGGAAAGGGGATACTATCCCCACAAAGAAAGATTGGATCAGTAGATTATGTGAATGTATAGGGTTAGCTAAACTAACGGCAGCCATAAGAAATCAGTCTAATCAGTCTAAGGAAGGAATGGCAATGTTTTGAGGAATATATGGCAAAACACTGTTCTAAAGAAAACACATTGATATGCATAGAATAAGTGTGTAAAGAGGAACTAATTCAAGGTAAAGTTATTAATAGATATAAAAGGATCAATATAAGGACACAAAGTAAATAAGATTATGCAGTAAAGGATGTCGAGTTGTGGTGGAGGGAAGCAGCACGGGTGCAAATTATAGTTATTTATTTCCCCACAGAGGAAAATGAGCCCAAGGGTCGACATGTCGACCGGTTGGACATCCCTGGACTATGACAACAATAAGTTTTTTTAAAAAGAGTAGGAATCGTCTATTGTTTATGTGCAAAAATACTGCAAACAAGTTGGTACATTGGTGGGGTTTTAAGTAAACACTTGCAACTAGCAGGAAATTAGATAAAATTAAGGGAAATAATAATTGGGAAAGTTTTAAGTATGGAAATGCAACCGAACTTTGTTTACATAGGGAACCAGGAGAGGGTAGGGAAGGAAGATTCAAAGCATCTCAAAGAGAAGGTTCGTGAAAATGTATCTGCATAAATCTAGATCTGATAGAAATGTGAGCTAACTTTTGCTTTTAATTGTAAAAACGTAACTGTGGAAAATTGATGAAAATTTATTGACAGAAAAATAAACAAATCCTGATGTCCTCTCTGCAGTCTGCTGCCCACACTCCGGGGCTGAGTCGTGACCTTGCAAAGAGGCGCTGGTGTTGAAGCCTGGTGTCAGCTCTGGCTTTCTGGGTGGGGTGGGGGGCAAGGGATGCCCAACCCGCCAGTCTCGCCTGGGACGTGCCCCCTGCGTTATAGCAGCCTGTCTTTCTTGCCTTCCTCCATGATAGATGAGCAACGGGTCATACGGCTATCAGACAACATCGATGCTGCGAAGACGATACGGGTCTTTTTCGTCAGTCACAATCAAACCCTTGATGCATTGAACGGTAAGAGATGTCTTGCCGCGAGAATGCCCACGTCCCGCCTACCTGCCCACCCGCCACTCTCACCAAGCCCCCAACCACTGTTAGGATATTTCCATTCCACCTTAAAAGGGAGCAGGATGTTTGTGTCACAGCCTGCGTATTTCCTGTTTTCACAGGATGTTTCTGCTGTGTCTTTGCTTTCGTTTCTCTCTGTGTGTCTGGAGACACTGACGCAGGCAGTCATGTCTTTCTTTGTTCTGATCAACGCTGAATAAAACTTGTAAATAATGCTCTCCTGAGTGCAACTTCTGGCTGTGCATTATCTGCTGATAGAGAGTGTGCATTGACTCTAGATGTTGGGCTATTTCTGGAGCTCATGTCACTAATTGCTGATACTGCGTGACTACGGGAGATCGATGGATCGTCCGGCAGCCGGCTTGGGGGCCATGATGGACTTTATCTCCCTGGCAGTATCCCAACAACCACTGCCCCCTGTTAGGATATAGTTCCATTCCACCTTTAGAACAGATGTATGGATTGTTGTATGTCACATGTCTGTTTCCTTCCACCACAGTCTGCTGGGAACTTCCATTGTATATAGCTTTTGCCTATGCTTTTTGCTTGGGTACAAAGGGAAGCAGACATGTTTCCTTTGTCCTGCTGCCGAATAAAAGGCTGTAAATATGCTTACACATGTCTCTGTCCGCCACTTCCGTTATGAAAAGTTATTCACTCTGCTAATTAGAGCGTGCTCAGTCTCTGAAGGTTTCTGAGGCTCGATAGATGCTGTTCCGAGAACCGGAGTTTGCCCGGCTGCCGGCCGGTGGCTGGAGCCAGCTGGGGGCCTGCCAAATGCCCCTGTATCCCTGGACCCATCCCAACACCCCCATCCTTTAGTATCATGGCTCACAGGGCCGTCTTAATTATATCCGGTGCCGTGGTGCAAAGATCCCTCCGGCCCGATCCCTCCCCATTTCCCAGAGTTGCTGACCTTTTTATGGTGTTTTGTGGGGCTAGAGGGGGTGGACAGTGGCTGGAGGGCAGGTCCTCCAGCGGGGTAGAGGCCAGAGGCTCTGGGCGCAGCGCTGCTTCAGCAAGGCGGGCAAGGGCGGTGAGCTGATGCCAGGAGGCACCGCATCCAGCCTCCACCTCTTCCCTGGCACCCTGCAGAACTTTGCGCCCTGGCGCCCTGCGCCATTTGCCTCTACGGGCAAGGCGCCCCTGGTGGCTCAGCAGGTGGGCTGAAGTGGGGAGGGGGCAGAGAGGGGTGTGCCCGCTTGTCATAGGATCATGTAGTTGGAAGACACACAGGGCCGATTTTATGTGATTCGTTGCATCAGTAGGTAGCTTTTATAATCCAACTAGGGTTCTGTCTAAACTTTTTTCAAAGAGAGCCAGATTTGATGAAGTGAACATGTGTGAGGGTCGACACCAAAGTTGTTGACCTTTTTTTTAGGGTGATTGAAGTTGTTTGCCTCAAAGTTGTTTTAGGATTGAAGTTGTTGGGATTAAACAGGTCGGCAGGCCAGATGGGGCCCCCAAAACAGACTTCGGACATGCCTGAGTCTACAGTATCCACTTACTACACTTTTAAGTGATCGCTGATCCATGGCCATTTGATGTACCTTTGGTTTATTTTGGTATGTGTTTCTTATTGGTTGTTCATATGCACGCCTGTCATATCATTCTCTGCATTGTACAATGGACGCTCGGGTTGGGAACATGATCCGTGCGGGATGCGTGTTCGCAACCCGCAGTGTTCGCAGCCCGCAGCGCCAAGCAGGTTGCAATTCGGCACTTCTGCACATGCGCAAACTGCGATTTAGTGCTTCTGCAGATGCGCGACCGCCGAAACACGGAAGTAACCCATTCCGGTACTTCCAGGTTTTGGCAGGTCCGTAACCCAAAAAAAAGCAACCTGAAGCATCTGTAACCCAAGGTTTGACTGTATTTGAATGCAATGGATTTCATTTTATATTATCGCCAGCTGATGAAGAATTGTCATTGGAACAGTTCGCTAGCCCGGAAGAACTGTTCTGTCTGCTGCTGTGCTGGGAGCAACCTTTTGTGACTTTTGGCGCACCTACCATCTCACTTCTGTGTTGCTGTTCTTATATTATTATTTTTTTATAAAATATTTATTAAAGTTTCACAAATTGTACAGACAAACACAACAATACAAACAAACACAAACAAAAAAAAGAACAAGTATAATTTCAAACCCTTATTTTCTTATAACTTACTTCTCCGACCTCCTCATACCTCCCCTTTCTGCATTCCAATTTCAAATTTTGATTCAGCAAATCCTCACCCTTAAATTTATCTAATTTTTAACCTTTCTTTTCTTTTAACTTAATCCTTACAACTGTAATCCATTTAATTTATAAACCAGCATCATTCTAACATTCATTAATTTTACAATGTTTCTTAAGATAGTTCTTAAATTTCTTCCAATCTTCTTCCGCCGTCTCTTTTCCCTGGTCTCGGATTCTGCCGGTCATTTCTGCCAGTCCCATATAGTCTATCACCTTCATCTGCCATTCTTCCAAGGTGGGTAGATCTTGTGTCTTCCAATACACCAATTGGCCAGCCATGCCCAGGAGAAAGGCCTCTGGTTTCTTAAGAAAGGTATATTTAAATACCTTTTTCATTTCATTATATATCATTTCCCAGAAAGCCTTAATCTTTGGGCACGTCCACCAAAGGTGGAAGAATGTACCTTCCGTTTCTTTACATTTCCAACATTTGTTATCGGGCAAATGATAGATTTTTGCAAGCTTGACTGGGGTCATGTACCACCTATAAATCATTTTCATAATATTTTCTTTTAAGGCATTACATGCCGTAAATTTCATACCGGTGGTCCACAACTGTTCCCAGTCAGCAAACATAATGTTATGACCAATATCTTGTGCCCACTTAATCATAGCTGATTTGGCTGTTTCATCCTGCGTATTCCATTTCAACAGCAAGTTATACATCTTTGACAAATTCTTAGTTTTGGATTCCAACAACTCTGTTTCTAATTTTGACTTTTCCACCTGGAAGCCAATTTTCCTGTCCAATTTATAAACCTCCATTATCTGATAATAATGAAGCCAATCTCTCACTTCGTCTTTCAGTTTTTCAAAACTCTGCAATTTCAATTTGTCTCCTTCTTGTTCCAGAATTTCCCAATATTTCGGCCATTTGGCCTCCATATTAAGCTTTTTCAAAGCTTTCGCTTCCATCGGTGATAACCACCTTGGGGTTTTGTTTTCCAATAAATCCTTATATCTTGTCCAAACATTAAACAATGCTTTCCTTGCAATATGATTTTTAAATGCTTTATGTGCTTTGAGCTTATCATACCATAAATATGCATGCCATCCAAATACATTGTTAAAACCTTCTAAATCCAAAATGTCTGTATTTTCAAGAAGTAGCCACTCTTTCAACCAGCAGAAAGCTGCTGATTCATAGTAAAGTTTTAAGTCTGGCAGGGCGAATCCACCTCTTTCCTTTGCATCAGTTAATATCTTAAATTTTATTCTAGGTTTCTTGCCCTGCCAGACAAATCTGGAAATGTCTCTCTGCCACTTCTTGAAACAATCCATCTTGTCCACAATTTGCAATGTTTGAAATAGAAACAACATTCTAGGCAATACATTCATTTTAATCACAGCAATATGGCCTAACAATGAAAGTTTCAAGTTTGACCATATTTTTAAGTCTTTTTTAACTTCTGCCCAGCATTTCTCATAATTATCTTTAAATAGATTCACATTCTTAGCTGTCATGTTAATCCCCAAGTATTTCACTTTCTTGACCACAGTTAAACCTGTTTCATTCTGGAACCTCTCCCTTTCAATAGCTGTTAAATTTTTCTCTAATACCTTAGTCTTTAGTTTATTCAATTTAAATCCTGCGACTTGACCAAACTCTTGAATTAATTCCAAAACTCTTTTAGTACTAGAGTCTGGCTCTTGTAGTATAAGTACCTGTAGTGGTTTGGAGTTACTCGTGCGTAAACTGTCCCCTTTTGGAGCTTGGCTGCCTGGGTTAAACCGTCCTGACTGCACAGCCCATCTCGGCGTGGCTGCCTCAGTCGCTCGCAGCCTCTGTCTGTGGGCGTTTCTTAAACCATTGCCAGCATAAGAGTTGTTTGACTCCCAATCGTCTCCGCCTCTCATTGCGCGGGAGTCTCCTGCGCGAGGAGGGCGTGGGTAGTGGAGGACCAGGGCTCTCCTCACTGACTTCCAAGGAAGAATCCCGGAGCCCTTCCACCTCTTCTCCCATTTGCTCTCCTGGCTCCTTGGTGTTACGCTGATTTCCTTCCCCCTCCATCAAGCTGCGTCTCCCCCTAGTGCTTGTTCCTTCTCCTGCAGAATCAGAGAGCCTCTCCTTCGCCTGTTGCTCTGATGTCAGTTTCCTGACAGTACCAAATCATCTGCAAAAGCTCTCAATTTGTACTGTTTTGCTCCGACCTGTACACCTTTAACCAGCTGGTCCTTTCTAATCATGTTCAGCAAAACCTCCAGGACCGATATAAAAAGCAATGGGGAGATTGGGCACCCTTGTCATGTCCCTTTTTCTATTTTAAATTCTTCCGTAACCACATTATTTACAATTAGCTTAGCCTTTTGCTCAGAGTATATTGCACCTATACCATTCTCGAAGCCTTGGCCTACCCCCATCCCATGTAGATTCTTCTTCATAAAACTCCAAGAGATGTTGTCAAAAGCTTTCTCCGCATCCACAAATATCAATACTGCTTTAGTGTTTATATTCACTTCTAGTTTTCCCAAAATATCTATTATGTTCCTCACATTGTCTGACAAATGTCTTCCTGGGAGAAAGCCTGCTTGGTCCTTATGAATCTCTTCCATCAATACTTTTTTCAGCCTTTTGGCCAAAATATCAGCAAAAATTTTCTAATCCACATTAAGTAACGATATAGGGCGGTAGTTCTTAAGCTGAGTCTTTTCAGTCTCTGTTTTCGGTATAAGTGTGATATAAGCCTCTTTCCATGATTCTGGTGCCTTTTTCCCCTCTAGAATTTCGTTGCAGACTTCCTTCAAGGGTTGTAATAGCCACTCCTTCAAAGCTTTGTAGTATCTGGAAGTCAGTCCATCCGGTCCCGGAGATTTGCCCAATTGCATGTTTTGAATGGCACCTTCTATCTCCTGTTCAGTTATTTTCTGATTCAAAGCTATTTCACTTTGATGAGAGATTTTTTGTAATCCATTTTTCTTGAGAAATTCGTCTATGTCCATTTCTTTCTGCGGGCCTTGTGAATATAGTTGTTTAAAATATCTCTGGAAGCAATTTCTAATCTCATTTGGATTATAAATGTTCTTTCCTTCCACTTCTAAATTTGTAACCATATTTAATTTTTGTCTTTTCTTCATTTGCCAAGCCAATAATTTACCACATTTATCTGCTGATTTGAATGTCTTTTGTCTCATTTGTTTAATTTTCCATTCTATTTCTTGATTCATTAATTCCATATATTGTGTCTGGTATAACTTAATTTCTCTCAGGAACTCTTGAGACTTTGGTTTAGATCTTAGTTTCCTTTCCCCTTCTTTTATCTTTTCCAAGATCTTATCCTTTTTCTCATTTTGGCTTCTCTTCTTTATTGCATTTTGTTGTATCAAGAATCCTCGCATAACAGCTTTACTTGCATCCCAGATTACTCTTTTTTCAACATTGGTCTTTATGTTTATTTCGAAATAGTCTCTCAAAGTTTTTTTGGCCTTTTTGTATACTTCTTCATCTCTAAATAAGGTGTCATTCATCCTCCATCTGAAGGAACCAGCTGTTGTTAGCTTCATCTCCATCCTTACAGCGTTATGGTCAGAGCACGTTTTTGGGCAGATTTCCACTTTCTTTGTGTTGCTGTTCTTATAACTCCACCGTGCTCCAGTTCACTCTAGACAGCATTTTGGATATAATATTTACTGTAGAAAGGTGTTTGGCCTCAATTTCAGTGATTCTTTATAGTGACATACCATTCTTATCATTCTGCTTATGGAATAGTTAGGTAAAGGTAAAGGTAAAGGTAAAGGGACCCCTGACCATTAGGTCCAATCATGACCGACTCTGGAGTTGCAGTGCTCATCTCGCTTTATTGGCTGAGGGAGCCGGAGTACAGCTTCTGGGTGTGGCGTTCATACGGAGCCCCCGGTCATCTCACAGACTATTGACCCGTACACCACTAATCCGCTGCCACCAACCAGGTCCTCCCTGGTAAAATCACTTCAGTCTCAGTCAGCTTTTCAATTAATAAAGAAGAGTGTATTTTATTTCAGACATAAAACAAAACTTGTACAGCGTTCCAAACGGTGTTCCTCTTTACTTTCTTAGTCTTATGTTCCTCTCTCTATCTCTGCTACCTCCCCACACTCAAGGACCAACTGCCCTAACTGTCTCTCTATTACCAACTGCCTTTCCCAACCAGCCAACCCATGAAACCCAACCAACTACCCACCCACAACTCCCAACGAACTCCTCTCAGAACTAGTTTTATATACCCACTGACTCCACCCCCCTGGGTCCTGTCTGTGCATTTAACTATTTCCCCTCCAGCACTCTCTCATATAGGTTAACGTCACACTGGGTCATGTGGCCAGCATGACTAAGCCGCTTCTTGCGAACCAGAGCAGTGCATGGAAACACCATTTACCTTCCCGCCGGAGCGGTACCTATTTATCTACTTGCACTTTGATGTGCTTTCGAACTGCTAGGTTGGCAGGAGCAGGGACCGAGCAACGGGAGCTCACCCCATCGCGGGGATTCGAACTGCCGACCTTCTGACCAGCAAGTTCCAGGCTCTGTGGTTTAACCCACAGTGCCACCGGCGTCCCTTTATGGAATAGTTACTTGACTCTTATTAGTTTGTGACTCCCTGCACATATTACATGTCTTCTGCTTATGAATTTTGAAACAGTTTGAATAGGGTTATAGAAATATTGTCAATATATTATTAGCCTATGTGTTGCTTGATGTTGTTCGGATTGTTCTGTTTTGCAACACAGGGGGATTTTTCGGGTTTATTATTCTCCGGACTGGAGGCAGGCCACGTCGCTTGTACCCAACGCAATCGGCAGGCAGACACACTTCACACTCCTGGGAACCTTTCTATATATTTATGCTTGACTGCCCAAGACCTCCCTGACTTGCACTTTTGCAAATTGTTCTAGATACGGAAATCCTAGGGTTGGCAGAGAATTTAGCGGGGTTTCTACGCGACATCAAGACAAGGACTGCTGCAGTGAATGTCGCAATTGGTAAGTTTGTCTGCAGAAGAATCGGGGAGGGGGGGAGACACAAGCTGGAAGCCTTTTCTCCCCCCACCCCTCATTTATTGGTAAAAACCTCTTGGTGTTTCGCAAGTTTCTGACTAGTTGCAGGACCTTAGCCAGACCTAGCAGGGTAAACGCAGAATCCACGGAAGCAATTGGCAACTTGGCTGCAGACAGGATAGACGAAGCAGGAACCAGGAACTTGTAGTTGGGTGTTTATTATATACAGTGGACTATTTACAGGAACAGAACACGGATCTTTAGCTAGCTCTCTCTGACACGACTCACAACTCCTACACTGACACACAGAACTCTGAACCTCTGAACTCACGAACTAACACATTCCAGTTAGTAGGCCATTAATTATCACTCCCTTGAGAGAGCTTGACCAATCAGGGAGCTGTCTCCATGCCTCTGTTATCACCAGGCAGACGTACTCCTTCACATGACCTTCTGGCTGTCTGCCAAACCTTAATTGCCTCTGTGTGAGTAGCTGCACATACACAGTTTCCCAACACCATTTCCAGAACTGGAGAATTTATTCCCTTCCTCAATTCTGGCTGCCCTTGCTGAAGGCCAACCCAGCAATGACCTGTATTTGGTTTAGGACCAATGGCTGGAGTTATAATGCACATTTGTTACAAATGTGTGTTCACTCTTAACCTTACACCCACAAGTTCTCACACAGGAGGTGTTATGTACTGAAGTTCTCACCCTGGGCTAGCAGGGGGATATGTTCACCCACAACTTAACAGGAGGAATGAAGAAAGATTCAGGGGGTGTTGTTTTTTTTACATGATACAGTGGCGCCTTGGTTCTCAAACGCCTTGGTACTCAAACAACTTGGAACCCAAACACTGCAAACCCCGAAGTAAGTGTTCCGGTTTGCAAACTTCTTTCGGAAGCCGAACATTCTCCGTTTTGAGTGTTATGCTTCCGTTTTGTAGAACCCAGTTCAGCTACTGATAGACTGATTGTGTGACTGCAGTACATTGTTTGTTGCTTTCATTTTATCGATCAATGGTCTCGTTAGATAGTAAAATTCATGTTAAATCGCTGTTGTTTTCCAAAGTCTGGAACGGATTAATCCATTTTGCATTACTTTCTGTGGGAAAGCGCACCTTGATTTTTGAACGCTTTGCTTTTGAAGCAGACATCCGGAATGGATTAAGTTTGAGAACCAAGGTACCGCTGTATTAAAGAAAAGGTATATGAATGCTGCTTCAGGTGGCAAAATCGCAATATAATCAGGCAGGAAATCCCATAATATGCATGTATAGTTGTTGTTTATATAGTATATGTATAGCCTGATCTTCGTTAATTGTTGCAACAGGGTCCCCACTCACCACGCGCAGGGGGGAGGAGAACCCTGAGCAATGGTGCGTAAGCCCTTATATAAACTTTTGAAATTGCCCACCCTGTAGCTCAAGACCACCCCCCAAAACATCATACATATATCACAAAAGGAGGTGGTCTACAGCAGAAATCCTTTCTGCCAGAATACCTGATAATGGTCACTGACTGCTTTACATGGACAGCCCGGCCATTCTTTTGTGTGATGGTTAATACTTTAATTCCTGGGTCCAGCTCACAGACTCATCCTATTCATCCACAAATACGCCCTTAAGTCAAGTAAGCAAAAGACAATGGAGAGGCTTTCCCATTTCCTTCCTCCTTGCAGAGAAATATTTGAGGTCACTGGGAGAGTTAAAATAGCTTCAGGATTGTTCTCCTGTACTATAAGAATAAAAATAAATATAATAATAATAATTTATTATTTATTATTTATACCCCGCCCATCTGGCTGGGCTTCCCCAGCCACTCTGGGCGGCTTCCAACCAAATATTAAAATACAGTAGTCTATTAAACATTAAAAGCTTCCCTAAAGAGGGCTGCCTTCAGATGTCTTCTAAACATCAGGTAGTTATTTTTCTCTTTGACATCTGGTGGGAGGGCGTTCCACAGGGTGGGCACCACCACTGAGAAGGCCCTCTGCCTGGTTCCCTGTAACTTGGCTTCTCGCAGTGAGGGAACCGCCAGAAGGCCCTCAGAGCTGGACCTCAGTGTCCGGGCAGAATGATGGAGGTGGAGACGCTCCTTCAGGTCTACTGGACCGAGGCCGTTTAGGGCTTTCAAGGTCAGCTCCAACACTTTGAATTGTGCTCGGAAACATACTAGGAGCCAATGCAGATCTGTCAGGACCGGTGTTATGTGGTCTCGGCGGTCGCTCCCAGTTGCCAGTCTAGCTGCCGCATTCTGGATTAATTGTAGTTTCTGGGTCACCTTCAAAGGTAGCCCCACGTAGAGCACATTGCAGTAGTCCAAGCGGGAGATAACCAGAGCATGCACCACTCTGGTGAGACAGTCCGCTGGCAGGTAGGGTCTCAGCCTGCGTACCAGATGGTTTATATACTTAGGTCTGCGTTTGCCTCCTACATTTATGAATGCTTATTTTATATTTGGGACCTGAGAATTCTAACACAAAGATTACCTTTGAGGTGCATTAAACCTGTAACTTAAACATTCCATACATTAGCATTTCCTTTTATTTATTTGTACACTGGATTGACACACCACCTTTATCTCAAGGGGGTGTGCTTGGTTCACCCCTCCCCATTTCATCTTCACAACAACCCTGCAAAATAGGCCAGGCCAAGAAAGGCGGCCACTGACTCCAAGGTCGCCCCATGAGCTTCATATTTGTGTGGGGATTCAAACCCAGCTCTCTCATCTCAGGCCTTAGCCCAACACTCCAACCATTACACCACATCGGCTCCCGCAAAGGAACTTTTGATGATTTTCCGGTGCTATTCTGCTGTCACAGTAACATAAGCACTGGCACACACACACTGGCACACACATGAGGATTGGCATCATTCATTCTGGACCCTAATCCAGAATGTGGCAGCTAGACTGGTGACTGAGAGCGGCCGCCGAGACCACATAACACCTGTCTTGAAAGACCTACACTGGCTCCCAGTACGTTTCCGAGCACAATTCAAAGTGCTGGTCCTGATCTTGAAAGCCCTAAACGGCCTCAGTCCAGTATACCTGAAGGAGCGTCTCCACCCCCATCGTTCTGCCCGGACACTGAGGTCCAGCACCGAGGGCCTTCTGGTGGTTCCCTCTCTGCGAGAAGTGAAGTTACAGGGAACCAGGCAGAGGGCCTTCTCGGTGGTGGCACCCGCCCTGTGAAACGCCCTCCCACCAGATGTCAAAGAGAAAAATAACTACCAAACTTTTAGAAGACATCCGAAGGCTTTTAATGTTTAATAGGTTACTGTATTTTAGTGTTTGTTGGAAGCCGCCCAGAGTGGCTGGGGAAGCCCAGCCAGATGGGCGGGGTATAAATAAATTATTATTATTATTATTATTATTATTATTATTATTATTATTATTATTATTATTATTATTATTTTATATTATTATTATTATTATTATTATTATTATTATTATTATTATTATTATTATACAGATGGACTGGCTGATTTATAACACATCTCCTTCTCTCTCTCTCTCCTGCATGCTTCTGGTTCGCCTCGCAAGACAACATAATTAAACTAATCAACGGCGGGTGGCAGCCCTTCAAAGGCCGCCTCTTTTACCTCATCTCGCACCCGATGGGTTTTGATTTCGCTCAGAGTGAATGTGAGAAACTAAGGACAGTATTGCCCACCATTGTCACGAAGGAAGAGGAGGTAAGTTTGAGGACCGCGATCCACATGTTCGCTCTCCCCAGGAAAACCCACTGTGGACCGTTGGATCAGGACAAATGTCTACCATTTTTTTTCCTGCAAATGGAAATTTGTTATAGCCGGGAGGGGTCCCAAAGTCCGTCTAGTTCCAACCCCCTGCAATGCAGGAATCTCAACTAAAGCACGCATGACAGGATCACAGGTGGAAGGAAACCAAGTCAATATGCTCCCGTGAAGCTCTTTTGCAGAAATACTCTACACCAGGGGTCAGCAAACTTACCGCGCCTCGGGCCAGTGTCTCCAGCACCGATCTTGGGGCAAGCCAGAGGGCAGGGGAGCCTGTACCCATAATCGTGCGCACATGCTATTTCCGGCGCACTTCCGGGTCAGGGGAGCACCGGAAATAGCTTGTGCACATGTGCACGGGCCTCCTCCGACCCAGATGTGCACCGGAAATAATGCTTGCACAGGCGCACAATGCTTGCGCATGCGCACAAGCTATTTTCGGTGCTCCTCCGACCCGGAAGTGGGCGGCCGCACAGCGCAGATGCAGTAAGAGTGGGCAGCGGGGGGCGGGGGTCGCCGCGGGCCCGATAAACGAGTCCCTCAGGCCTTATCTAGCCTGCAGGCCATAGTGTGGAGACCCTTGATCGACACCTTGTGGAAATAATCAGAAAGCAGTTTGGGTTTATGAATCGTTTAATAAATTGGAGTTCTTGTTATTATATATACCAAGAAAAAGGCACACCGAGAACTCTGGCCAATATAAGTTTCAGCAGTGGGAGGGGTCCCTACTCGCAAATCAATAATCAATTGTAACAAACACTAATCCATTCAAAAGTATGTATTCTGACAAGGATTACAAACTCAAATAGAGATTATAAACCCAGAGATTACAAACTCAAACTCATAAGGATATGCATAGCACAATAATTTGTTACAGAATTAGAGATAAGAGTTTATGAGTAAAGATAAGTTCATGTTAGTCCATAGTCAGATTTGATGTGAAGGTCTTAGTTTCAATCACTGAGCAGACTCCTGACTTCTGCGCAGTGGTTGAAACTAAGACCTTCACATCTCTATTTGAGTTCGTAATCCTTGCTATCCTGCAGACAATTCCAGCGGTGTAGCGTGGGTTGCCAGAGCCCGGGGCTATGGAGGGAAATGGACAGAGTATGTGTGTGTGTAATCGGCTGCCTAATGACGCCCGCGTCACCCAATAGATTGTAGACGCAGAGATAAGAAAAGAAGAATTGTTCCATTGGTCTGGAGAGGTTCACTTCCTGGTCTCATGGAGAAGCTGTTTTCAACAGAGTCCAGCGACGGAAGAGCGCAGCTGCATTGCGGCAGCACCGGGCGTTGATATTTTGCATCCCTAATAATTTTGTCGTCCCGTTCCCCCACCACCAGCACGCTATGCCACTGGACAAATCTGAACGCATGGTCAATGAAGCCAGGGTTTCATCTGACCTTGCGTGGCAAGGGGTGTAGATCAATTGGTAGAGAATGTACCTTGCAAACAGAAGATGCCTGGTTCATTCTTCCTGAAACCCTGGAGAGGCATGGCTGCCTGCCAGTGTAGGGTCTGACTCAGTACAGACCGCTTCATGTTATATTCTTTCAGGTTACACCTCGCGGCAACCTGGAAGTACCGGAAAGGGTTACTTCCGGGTTTCGCCGCTTGCACATGCACAGATGCTCAAAATGACGTCACACGCATGCGCAGAAACGGCGACCCGCACCCCGCGCATGCGCAGACGTGCTGCTGTGGGTTGTGCTCTTTTCATGTTGCGAACAGGCCTCCGGAACGTTCGCAGCCAGAGGTACCACTGTATAGCACATCTACCTCACTCCTGTGTGAGCTTTCTGCCGGAAAATTGACGAACAGTTCTCCCGAAAGGGTCCTTCGTCCCAGTCAGGCCTTCTGTTTGGCTCTCTTGCAGCTTTTCATTGAGGCGATTGCCAAGGAGTCGAGTAAGGGAGTGTGGATTGGGCTCAAAAAGGACGGCCTCTCATGGAGTTGGCTTGATGGGACACCGTACAATGTAAATAGCAGGCAAGTGTCTGGAGAAACCTCTATACCGTAAAGAAACTCTCGGGTGTTTTCTCCTTCCCACCCTGAAAGCAGCTTACGGAAGGTTGCCTTTCCCCGACTTCAACTTCACAAGAAGCGGGAATAGGGCAGACTCGGAAAACGAGGTTCTCTTGGCATTCTGACGAGAAGCTACCTTGTTCACATCTCCAGTGTGGTGTAGTGGTTAAGAGCGGTAGTCTCGTAATCTGGGGAACCAGGTTCGCTTCCCCGCTCCTCCACATGCAGCTGCTGGGTGACCTTGGGCCAGTCACACTTCTCTGAAGTCTCTCAGCCCCACTCACCTCACAGAGTGTTTGTTGTGGGGGAGGAAGGGAAAGGAGAATGTTAGCCGCTTTGAGACTCCTTCGGGTAGTGATAAAGCGGGATATCAAATCCAAACGCTTCTTCCAGTCAATGCACAGACCGAAACACAATCGTGCTTCGAATTTTGGTCTTGTCCGAATTTCGCAGCACAATTCACCAGCCATTCTAGGCATTCCTGTTTGGATAGGCCTACTACGCAAGGTGCTTGGAAGTTTTGTAAACAAAAATCTGCCCTTTTTTCCCTTATGGGGTACCCAAGAGCCCATATAGAGCCCTTACGAAGGTTCCCTATTGGTAGGAGAAAATAACAGAGGCCAACCAGAGAATATTGGGAAGCAAAGCAGCTCGTAAGCCTGGTCTTTATTGATCTGTTGCAATAGGGTCCTCGCTCACCACGCGCAGGAGGGAGGAGGAACCCAGAACAAAAGTGTGCCTGCCCTTATATAGACATTTTTAATTCCCTCCCTGGAGTCCAAGACCACCCCCAGAAACATCATACCTACGTCACAGAAAGGGCGGTCTACATCAGAAATCTGAGTGCTTTGTTTACCTCCTGTCTGCCAGGTTACCTGTTTAATGGTCACTTGATTGGCTTGCCTGGGGAGCCTGGCCAGTCTTTTGTAATGATAAATACTTAGTTCCTGAGCCAGGTCACAGCCTCACACCCTATTCATACCTTAAATGTGCCCTTAAGACAGGATTTGTGAAGGAAAAGCCAACGGGGAGGTTTTTCCATTTTCCTTTGACCTTGCAGAAGAAACATTTGGTCAGTTTGGGAATCAAAATGGTTTCAGGTTGGTCTTCCTGTGCTGATCTTTGTATGTGCTTGGTTGGTACATTTATGAACATTTCATCTATATTTGAGACCTTAAAATTCTTATCACAGAAGGTGGATGCGAGTTCCCTGTAACTTGGATTCTCGCAGTGAGGGAACCGCCAGAAGGCCCTCGGTGCTGGATCTCAGTGTCCAGGCAGAACGATGGGGGTGGAGACGCTCCTTCAGGTATTCTGGACCAAGGCCGTTTAGGGCTTTAAAGGTCAGCACCAACACTTTGAATTGTGCCCGGAAATGTATTGGGAGCCAATGTAGGACTTTCAAGACCCTTGCCACATTCTGGATTAATTGTAGTTTCCGGGTCACCTTCAAAGGTAGCCCCACATAGAGCACATTGCAGTAGTCCAAGCGGAAGATAACCAGAGCATGCACCACTCTGGCGAGGCAGTCCACAGGCAGGGAGGGTCTCAGCCTGGGTACCAGATGGTAAACAGCTGCCCTGGACACAGAATTGACTTGTGCCTCCATAGAATACAGTAAATGCTCATAAATGTGCAAGGCAAACACACATACATAAGCAGATAAGCCACAGGTCTGAAATAGTACAGGAGGGCAATCCTGAAGCCATCTGGACTCTCCTCAAAGGGCCTCAGATATTTCTCTGCAAGGAAGCTTTCCAATTGTCTTTTCACTTGCAAATCCCATGAACAAAACTTCCTGGAACGTAGTTGTGGCACCCAGAACTGGACACAGGTGTGGTAGTTTGAAAGGAGCTGGACACAGAGGCGGGACGCATCAAATTGCTGAGAAATTTTGTTATGGTGTACAGAACAGAACCAAAGTAGGATTGCAATCTGCAAACTGACGAACGTTGCCTCTTCTTTTCAGTTACTGGAATGAATTAAGCAAGATCCCGGGGCCAGTACTGGAAGAATGTGTTGAAGTTCTCAATGAATGCAGTACTCCAGGCCTCTGCTGGGAAGATGCAGACTGCACTGATCAAAGAAGCCCAGTTTGTGTGATGTTCCCAGACTCAATATATTTGCCTTAAGCTCTACACAAGAGGGAAAAAATGGACAGAGGACCATTTCATCCCAAGAAACCAAAGGATAACCCAGTCAGCTAGCAGACGCAGAGAGACGGGGAAGGAATCCACTCCGCTTTCTGGCTCTCACACCTTATCAATAATGTTGCTTCCCTAAATTGGGAGACCTTATTTTGAACCCCTCAAAGATGCAGATGATGAAGACCCAAAATAAAACCATTTGCCTCCTCACGTTCTCCTTTCCCAGTTTTCCATCTTTGGGGGAGTTTCCTCACGAGCACCACGAATAATAATATTTTAAAAAAATATTTATCTGGAAATGTCATGTAGCAGGAAAGGAGGAGAAATGCTTTTCAAAGTTCCCCACCAAACCTCTTCGTTGAAATAAATAAAGGAGTGTCTCTCCACCGTGGCGTAGCACGTGTTCCTAATCTGGACAAGACACCCTTTTAAGATCCATCGAAAGGCGAGAGAGACAGCGTGGTGTAGTGGTGAGAGGATTGGGCTAGGACCTGGGAGAGACCAGCGTTCGGAGCCCCACTGGGCCTTGAAGCTCACAGGGTGACCTTGAGGGGCCAGTCCCTGGCTCTCAGCCTAACCCATGGGTCAGCAAACTAAGGCACGGGGGCCGGATCTGGCCCAATTGACTTCTGGATCTGGCTCGCGGACAGTCCGGGAATCGCCGCGTGGATCTGATTCTGATTGTTCAAGATGCATCATTCTCCACACACACACACAGCGGCAGCGCCTCCTCCCTCCCTCCTCCTGGCTTCTCCCCGCCCTGCCTAGAGGAGGAAGGGGGCTGGGCCCTTTCGTGCACTCCACCACCGCCGCCACCAGCCCCTGCTACTCGTAAGACAGGAGCCATGGTTGGCTGAGCGCCCCCTCGAGCGGCCGCCATTTAAAGCAGCCCCTATCTGGATGTGCTGAGCCCGGGGGGGGGGGGTAACCCGAGTAACGCGGTCCAGGTCCGGTCCCGAATCCAAGGGTTCCGCTAGGAGTCAGTCCAATGGGGCCAAGGCAGGACACGAGGCAGGGAACCAGCAAGGTCAGGCGTAGGGTCTCAGGCAGGTTCTGGCAAACAGCAACATTGCTCCCGCAACCTGGGGCAGGGTCCAGTAGCCTTTTATCTCTGTCGGGGTAACGGCTGGTCCTGGTCCTCCGGCGACTCACCTCCCTTTCTCACCTGAAGGCGAGCACTCCTCCTGCAAGTACTCAGGTCTCTCCTTCTCTCAGACCTCAGTCTCTGCAGCTCGGGAGACGTTGGCGGGTAACTAGACCCAGGGGCCACCTCAGCCTCCCCTGACCCAACTGGTAGTGGAGCTGCTGTAAGTGACGGCCCAGCTGGAGGCAACGAGGTAATCCCCGCATCTGGAGCCAGGGCAGGATCAGGCCCCTGACTCGGCTCAGCTGGTGCTTGTTGCAGGGGAACCTGTGCAGACTGGGACTCTTCAGGATCAGGCCCCAGACTGGGTTCAGATGCCGCCTGAGGCAAAGGATCCGATGCAGACTGAGACTCCTCTGGTTCCGAGTCCAAGCCGAGTCCAAGCCCTTTCGCACGCCGCTCATCGTCCCTCATTCATCCCCCCCCAAAAAAATATAGTCCACCCCCCCACAAGGTCTGAGGGACAGTGGACCATTCCCCCTGCTGAAAAATTTTGCAGACCCCTGGCCTAACCTATCTCAAGGTCACAGACTGGTTGGATGCAGAGGAACAGAGAGGGGAACCAGATGTGGAGCCCCCATGGGAAGGAGTCTCAGATCCCAGGAAGGGGTGGTGGGATGACGATGAGGGGTCAGAGGGAGAAGACTGGGAGGAGGAGGAGGAGGAGGAGGAGGAAGCAGAAGAGGCAACAGGACTTAGTGAGCTGGGAGAGTTGGTGGCAGACAGAAGTCCAGAATCAGAGGCGGAAGCTGAAGCAGGAGAGGAAGGGGTCCAAGAGGCAGGCAGGAATCAGTCATGGGTATCCCCTCCTGCTGCTGAGACAAGCTCTCCTCTCCCTGGTCTCCCAGAACCAGGAGTGGCATGAGCAAAGACAGACTTGCACAGTCTCTGATTGCTTGGGGGGAACCCCAGAGAGGAGGGGACAGCTTTGGGGAGGCAGGAAGCTGTAGTCTCAGCAACTGCTGCGTGGGGGGCAAGACTTGAGCTGCTGTGCTCATTCGGCCTGACCCTGCTCTGCAGATCCTGTTTTGCTAATATCTGCCCTCCCTTCCCCACAAGTGGCGGGGTTTGCGGCACCGAGCGGGGCTCACCTGGGCGGGTGCCACCCACCTGCTTGAGCTGGCCTTTGACCCGCCCTTGGACAGGGAGGACAATGGACGGCTGGCCGGGGGTGGGCCTAAGGCCAAAAGAAAAGAGGCTGACTCCTTGGCCCAAGCCTCTTTTGCTGTTCCTCCTTCCAGGATCACCCACCCACCCTCAAATTAATAATTTCTTGCCTTATTAATTTCAGCCTAGGCCTGCGATCTCCAAGTTAATGATTCTTTTTTACAGGCTAATATTTTGCATTCCAGGTCAGCGGGCGCTGCTGCGGTCGTAAGATGGTTGCTATATTCAGAACCGGGAAGGAATTTTCCCTGCATTGGCAGGTTTCGCCTTCCCCATAGCATTTTCGTCACAACTTTGGCGGTTTTTAGGCCTTGGCAAGGTAGCCTTTAGTCTAACATCAAGTTGGGGCGATGCATTTATGCTCCCTGCCCATGCGGCGGCGCTTGCAGGGCCTGTTAAAGGGCAAAAACCGGGAGTCCCTGGCCCTAGAGCGGCGGCATGTAGGTCAAACTCCTGGGAAGAGGTCGGTGGAAGGGCAATCTGTGTAAGTTTGCGCTTTGCAGTCCCCTCTCACTGGGCCTCAACTGCCTGCATACCCTCAGCCAGGCGGGCTGAGAGGGTTACCTGCCAAGGCCTGTGCCAAGTTTCCCACTTCTGAAGTTCAATAAAGTTGTGGCCAATTTGAACCCATACTCTGGTCTCTTGTCTCATCATTTGGGATAATGGGGTAGGCACCACAGACAGGGTTTAGCACGTGTGCCTGCAATAAAGAGTTAACTGCAACTCATTTGGTGTGATTTACTGCTGGTTCACTGTTGGTTAAATGAGGCTCCTTGAAGGAAAAGGTGGGGTAGAAATGCAATTAACAAACATATTAGCCAGGTCCTTTGCTGTTAAGCAGCAAAGACCTTTGCCTTTGCTTTGTGTACCAATCACCGTTCCAGGACCACTGCGTCTAATATTGCAAGAATTCAAAGAAATTTGGATTTTGAAGGATGGCTGTTTTGGTTCTCATGTTGTTCCGGAAAGTTCAAATGAGTTGAGTTCCCCTCTAAATGTAAACTAAATCCATTTGCCCCCATTCTAGCTCCTCCAGATCACCCGATTTTTTAATGTTTTCATTTAATTATTGATTTCCCCCTTCCCTCCCCCAAAGATTAAGTGGAGGTTAGAAAATGTCCAGACTTCACTGAGCATTTTTTCAGCTTAATCAGGGCAGTTATATTCATTCTGCCTCCATCCTGATTTGCTTGCAGGATGTCCACATGTACTGCTGTTATTCATTCGTTCACCACACTTTTCCCAATGAATTTTCATCTGTGGCTATTTTAAGTGGAATCGTTGTGCTATGGCAGGCACGTCCAACAGGTCAATCGCAATGTACTGGTCGATTGCGGGGTTTCCCTGGTTGATCTATGGACCCCCTCCACCAGGGCCAGGGCCTTCTCAGTGATGGCTCCGACCTGGTGGAATGCTCTGTCCCATGAGACCAGGGCCCTTCAGGATTTCACATCCTTCCATGGGGCCTCTAAGACAAAGCTATTCCACCTGGCTTTCAATTTGAACTTAAACTGATATTTTATTCCCCTTCCTTCCCTCCCCCTTCCCTTTTTTATGAAGATTACCCGCTCTGGGATCCCACAGCTAATTCTCCCCTGGTCTCCTCACTGGCCCAAATGGGACTAATTTAGTCAGCTAGCCCTGGGATCATCCAATGTTTATTGGATGGCTTTCCCCCCTAAATTGATTTTTGAATTCTGAATTTATTGTTTTTCACATTTTATGCTGTTTCTTGTTGCATCAATTAAGTGTTTTAAATTTGTTGTTAGCTGCCCTGAGCCCGGTTTTCTGAACCAGGAAGGGTGGGGTATAAATAAAAAATTATTATTATTATTATTATTATTATTATTATTATTATTATTATTGAAGAATGAAGTCGCTACATCAGGAAGTAATGGACGTAGGTTTGCAACAGGAGCGGAAAACCTGATTTTTTAAAAAAAGAAATTGTATTAAATTTAAATACTTTGGACCGATTTGTAAATATGTGGAAAAATGATAAAAAATAATGTGTGTGTGTGGGGGGGGGAATCAATAGTCTCAAGACATTCTGAGAAATGGAAATTTATTTACTGTAATGTTCTGGGGACTTCTGAAGGGAAACGGCCACAACATTGCCGTGAGATGGGGGAGAGGAGGGGGTCCTGATCTGACGGGATGCTGGGATCACAACCGCATACCCACACCGGCTTCTGCGCCTCCTTCTCCTCTTCCAGCCCCTCCACAGCTGCTCAACTCCAGCCAATTCGGAGCGCCGTCTGACACATGACGTAAGCCAATTCCTCACACTCCTGGGAGAAAAGCGATCCGTTTTGGAGGTAGGCGCAGCCCTTGGGTGGCAGCTTTCCATGCCTGCAACACAGAAAGGGAGAAGATGTTGGTTTGTCTTTATCTTAAGGTCAATGGCGCTACTCAGAGGTGCATGTTTGCAGTTTGACCTACTTAGCTGCACACCTGTGGTCCCTCTCTCTCTCTTTTTTTAAAAAATAATTAATTGGTTTTTCCATGTATACATCCTCTAACAATATTACTCTAACAATTTTCCATACTCCCCCCCCCCCCGCCTCCCCTGGACTTCCCTCATATTCCTATTTTGTTTTATTTCCTTTTTACCCACCCTGCGTGTTGTTTCCCAAAATTTTCCCAATCCATATCATCTTACTTTTTGTTATATACAATTGTGTTTGTTTATTCAAACCCTGCCAGTGAGTCCAATTCTTCACGCTGCTTCTTCATATATCTTGTAAATGGTTCCCATTCTCTCTTAAAGTCTTCGTTATCCTTTTCATGTAATTTATCTGTTAATTTTGCCAGTTCTGCATATTCCGTAAGTTATGCACTTATGCACACCTGCGGTCTCTTGACTGTTTGACTAATTAAACGGGGAGTTTGCTTTCTGCACCGGCTGCAGGAAGGGATGTGATAGGATAACTGATTATTTGAAAACTGCATTTAAGTTGATTACAGTGGTACCTCAGGTTAAGTACTTAATTCGTTCTGGAGGTCCGTTCTTAACCTGAAACTGTTCTTAACCTGAAGCACCACTTTAGCTAATGGGGCCTCCTGCTGCTGCCACGCCGCGGAGCACGATTTCTGTTCTCATCCTGAAGCAAAGTTCTTAACCCAAGGTAATATTTCTGGGTTAGCAGAGTCTGTAACCTGAAGCGTATGTAACCTGAAGCGTATGTAACCCAAGGTACCACTGTAAATGTTTTGTATGCTGCTGGTGAGGAGGAGTGATGGCTTGCAGTTTTTGACGGTTACATTTTTGAAAATAAAACTAAGCAAAGATATTGTGGACAGCCTTTTATTTCTATGCAGGGCCGTCTTTACCATCGGGCGTGGTGGCGCAGCGAGCCAGGGCACCAAGCAGTGGAGGGCGCCAGGCGGAGAGTCCAGGGAGGTAAGTGAGGCGGAGTGGGGGCTTGGTGCCTACGCACCTCCAGTGCCCATCGGAGGCGGGAAGGCTTCGGGTGCTTTCCCGTGGTCCAGAGCTCTCTCCGCTGGCTCCGCAACACACCACCTCCTCGGCTGCGTGGTGTGTGCTTGCCTCCCAAGCTCTGCGCATACAGTATTTTCCGCTCAATAAGACACACTTTTCCCCTGCTAAAAAGTAAGGGGAAGTGTGTGTGCGTCTTATGGAGTGAATGTAGGTGGGAGGCTCTGATCAGCACTCCCTTTAAAGAGCCGCGTGGAGCGTGTGTGTGTGGCTCTTGGGGGCTTTTCCCCAAACAGCCGCACCCACACTCCGTGTGCTCTTTAAAGGGAGCGTGGCTCTTGGGAAGGCCTTAGCTGCGTGCAGCCTCTCCTGGGCAGGGGATGAAGGCTCCCCTTGCCCGGGAGAGGCTACACGCAGCCAAGCAAGAAGCCAGGACAGCCAGCGGGATCGCTGCACTGCGATCCCACTGGCTGTCCTGTCTTCTTGCCTAGCTGCACGCAGCCTCCCTAGTCTGGGAGAGGCTGCACGCGGCTATCCCATAAGCCAGGGCAGCCAGCGGGATCGCAGCGATGCCGCTGGGTGTCCTGGCTTCTGGGAATCAGAATTTTTTTTTCTTGTTTTCATCTTCCAAAAACTAGGTGCGTCTTATGGTCTGGTGCGTCTTATAGAGCGAAAAATACGATAATAGATGTGACTCTATCATTGCTCCCCCTGTCCACTCTACCTTGAAAGATCCCCTCGCTCGAGGCTACACACTGCAACTGCTGCCTCCTCCAGCACCCCTCCCTCCTTCTCCTGCTTCTCCACCACCTTGCACGGAGCCTGCTTCCTCCCACTGCCCCCCCCCCACCTCATGGTTTATTGAATATTTACAAGTACAGTGGTACCTTGATTCTCAAACAGCTTATCTGCTGAACAAATCGGCTCCCGAATACCGCAAGTAAGTGTTCCAGTTTGAGAACGATTTTTGGAAGCCGAACGTCCGACGTGGCCTCCACTTGAGTGCAGGAATTTCCTGCAGCCAAACGGAAGTCGCGCCTTGGTTTTTGTATAGTTTCGGGAGGCAAACGGACTCCCGGAACGGATTCTGTTCGAGGACCAAAATACCACTGTAAACTGTAAACAGACAAGAACACGGACAGGATTATTGTAATAACCTCCAGTTTTATAAGAGTATATATTTAAAGTACAGTGGTACCTCGCAAGACGAATGCCTCGCAAGACGGAAAACCCGCAAGACGAAAGGGTTTTCTGTTTTGGAGGCGCTTCGCAAGACAAATTTCCCTATGGGCTTGCTTCGCAAGACGAAAGCCCATAGGGAAATCTCCGGGGACCTCTTTTAAATGCTGGTGGTGGGGAGCAAAGTCTTTCCCCCCCTCCGGCCTTCAGAAGAGGTCCAGGAAGGCCGGCGGGGGCCGAAAGGCTTTGCTCCCCACTGCCAGCATTTTAAAAGCAGTCCGGGATAGCAGGGAAGCGCTTCCCGCTATCGCGGACGGCTTTTGAAGGCAGGCGGGGGGGAGCAAAGACTTTCGCCCCCCACCCGCCTTCAGAAGAGGTCCAGGACCTCTTCTGAAGGCGGGCGGGGGGCGAAGGTCTTTGCTCCCCCCTGCCTGCCTTCCTGGGAGAGCGGAGAAAGGCAGCACGTTTCTCCGCTGTCCTGGACGGCTTTGGAAGGCAGGCGGGGGGGGGGCAAAGACTTTCGCCCCCCGCCCGCCTTCAGAAGAGGTCCAGGACCTCTTCTGAAGGCGGGCGGGGGGCAAAAGTCTTTGTCCCCCCTGCCTGCCTTCCCAGGGGCTTTTACATCGCCCCCGACAGCGGAGAAGTCCTCCGCTGTCCCGGGCGATTTTAAAATGCCGCCCGCCAGCATTTTAAGATCGCCCCGGACAGCGGAGAAGTCCTCCGCTGTCCCGGGGTTTTTTAAAATGCTGGGGGTGGGAAGAAAAGCCCTTGTCCCCCCCCCCCAGCCTTCAGAAGAGGTCGGGGGACAGACTGTCCCCGGACCTGGTCTGAAGGCGGTTTCCATAGGAACGCATTAATTGATTTTCAATGCATTCCTATGGGAAACCGTGCATCGCAAGACGAAAAACTCGCAAGAAGAAAAAACTTGCGGAACGAATTAATTTCGTCTTGCGAGGCACCACTGTAGATGAATAAATGAGGAAATTAAGTTAATTTGGAATATGCAGAAAATATATTTTTTTAAAAAAATTAAGGAGCTGCAGAGAGAAAGGGAAGGAAGTCGAGATTTGAAATGTTAAAACGTGCTTTTTAACATGTTAAAGGTGCGCTTTACCTAATGAGGCCTCCCGCCACCAGTGCCCTTCCACCGTTCGGCTTTTGTTCGCAAACCGGGACACTACTTCCAGTTTTGCTGAGTTTGCATACCCAATAGTTAGTAAACAGGGCTGTTCTTTAACCAAGGTACCACTGTACTGAAATGTATATAATTGAAAATCATAAATATAATAATAATAATAATAATAATAATAATAATAATAATAATAATGATGATGATGATGAAGAAATATAGCTTAATAATGATTACCCAATCTTGTGACAAATGAGTTAGGGAGTATGGGGGTGCCAGAGTCACTTACATTTTGGGGTTATAGAGAGAGCCATCAGCCCATTTCCATTGCTTCGTGACGATGTCGTACGTCAGGCCCATCCAGAATTTGTAGTATTGACTCTTGCCGTGGCGCTGGCGGAAATGTTTCTTTGATTCAAACCTCAGGAAGTTCTGCAAGGCAAAGCCACAAGCACCATGCCTTCAGGAGGGGAGTTACACCACTGCCCTTCAACCTAATGTTCAAAAGCCCGAGTATGTGAGCTGTCAGTTCAAGACTCTGGCAAGAGAAATCTGCCTCTCTTCCCTAGCAACCAGCTCAGCAAAAAACGGGAGGAGAGGAGCAAAGGGACGGCAGAAAGCAATAAGGCAAGGGTCGGCAAAGCCAGATCACTCCCGCGGAGATCCTCTTTACCCCCCATTTCCTTGACCTCTGAAGGGAGGGTGGCACTACCGAGAAGGCCCTGTGCCTGGCTCCCTGTAACTTGGCTTCTTCTTACCTTTTTAGGAAGGGGAAAGTGTGTCTTATAGAGCGAAAAATACGGTATATGGTGGGGGCACAGCTGAACTACTGCTAGGTGATATGGGGGTGAGGCATGGGGAGGGGGGACCCTGAAGCTATCGAGCCTTGCCCATCTCCATCCCCGCAGCAAAACGGACAAGCCCCAGTACCATCTGTTCTTTGTTGTTGTGGATGACGGCCAGGGAGGAGAACTCATCTCTGCAGAAGCCCATGCTGGAACGCCAGCCCATTTTCCTTTCTCGGAAAAGGTAGCAGGAATCTCTGTGCTGCAGCCACTGCATCTTGCACACACTGCAGTTGATAGCTAAAGGGGGGGTGGTTGTGCATGAAAAGCTTGACAGTTGTACAGAAGTATCATTTATCCCCCTTCCCTACCCCTGAATGTGCCGAAATGGTGATAGGCAGTGCCAGATTTACATATAAGCTAAACAAGCTATAGCTTAGGGCCCCGCTCTCTTGGGCCCCCCAAAAAAATTTAATGGGTAAAAAAACTGGGTATACATTTCCAAAATATAAGATAAAAATAAAATAAAATCTACATACAGTTAGAGCTTAGTAATTATTTTACTATTAATATACAGCCATACCACGGGTTACAGACGCTTCATGTTGAGCTTTTTCGGGTTACAGACATGCCAGAACCTGGAACGAGTTACTTCCGGGCTTCAGCAGCCGCGCATGTGCAGAAGTGCCAAATTGCAACCAGCGCATGCGCAGATGCGCCACTGCAGGTTGCGGACATGCATCCCGCATGGATCACGTTCGCAACCTGAGCGTCCACTGTACTTCTTCTTACTTGTATTTCACTATTAATATGTTGTTGTAGTTTAGTCGTTTAGTCGTGTCGGACTCTTCGTGACCCCCTGGACCACAGCACGCCAGGCACTCCTGTCTTCCACTGCCTCCCGCAGTTTGGTCAAACTCATGCTGGTCTCTTTGAGAACACTGTCCAACCATCTCATCCTCTGTCATCCCCTTCTCCTTGTGCCCTCCATCTTTCCCAACATCAGGGTCTTTTCCAGGGAGTCTTCTCTTCTCATGAGGTGGCCAAAGTATTGGAGCCTCAGCTTCATGATCTGTCAGCTTCACAGTCTTCTTAATTGTATTTCAATTCAACCATTACTTTGATAAAATACATTTTTTGTCCTGTGCAAATGGCTTGAGATACCTATGAGGTCCATCAATGACCATATAGCATTTATTCAACACACAAAAATCAGCGACAATTTGTTGTTGACAAAGGGCAGCTGGACATATAAAAGGCCCCATTACTTTCAGGAGCTTAGGGCCTCATCAAACCGAAATCCGGCCCTGGAGATGTTTGTTGCAATAGCTGGAGGTGCCAGGAGGTGCAAGGAGATCAGAAGATCTCCACGGTTCTTTATTGGTTTGTGTTTCCTTTTACTGCAAATTACAACGATTCTGTCCAGAGTGTTCTATATATTATACATTATCTGTAAATGGATAAATCACTAGCTCCGGCACCAATAATTACCTTCTTACTAAAAACTTTTCCCATCTGCAATCCTTGCCCGTTGTTTCTCCTGTGATACGATTTATTTTTTAAAAAATGAACGAATGAATAAACTGGTTTAAGAGAAGGGTGGGGGGACACAAAACAATGCCCACATCTACCTTTGCCGATCTGTAGCTGCCTCAGAATTTCAGTCAGGATGATGATCTGTAGCTCCATCACGTCCTTCTGACTCTCTGCCTGTTTCGACAGCTCGTCCACTTCAAAAGAGAACCAAAGACAAGACAGGTTGAGTAGATTGTAGACCCAAATTCATCTGTGCCATTCTCACAAAGCCCCTGAGAAGGACGGGCTGCCTCTGTGAAGAACATAGCTGTCAACGTTTCCCTTTTCTTAAGGGAAATTCCCTTATTCCGAATAGGATTCCTCACAAGAGAAGGGACAGCTTGACAGCTATGGTGAAGAAGCAGCCCTGGTTTTGAAGCCATTGTTTCATTTGATGACTGAAATATACTCGGAGTTGAGTGTGGATGTCATGCTCTTTATTCAGCTCATAGCAGTGAGGAGGAATGGAAGTTCCCCAGAATGTCTGCTTTATATACATTATTTACACAATGGGCCCCATGTGATTGGCTAATTCCGGGATT
Organism: Podarcis bocagei; assembly: GCF_964188305.1. Taxonomy (NCBI): domain Eukaryota; kingdom Metazoa; phylum Chordata; class Lepidosauria; order Squamata; family Lacertidae; genus Podarcis; species Podarcis bocagei. Next base: position 6,390,856 of record NC_138135.1, read on the forward strand.
CTCCTGTAGGCCAATCAGGTTGCGGATTCACTTCCACCTGGAGCTGGATTGGGTGGCTCCTGTGGACCAATCAGACTGCTGCATTCTGGACCCTATTATTCTAGGACCAATCAGACTGCTGCATTCTGGATCCTATTGTTCTAGGACCAATCAGACTGCTGCATTCTGGACCCTATTGCTCTAGGACCAATCAGACTGCTGCCTTTTGGATCCTATTCAACTCAGAACATAACAATGACCTAACCCTGCCGCAATGACCCAGAAGGATCCCACGGTTTATAACAGGGGGCGGCAAACTACGGCTCCCGGACTGGATCAGGCTCGCCAGGGTTCTAAACCCGGCCCGCCGGCGCCCGGCAATTGCCCTGGCGCTGCACACAGAGTGAGCAGCAGGGCACACAATCGTTTCAGCTCAGGCAGCTCCACATGGCGATGCAGCCTTGCTGCGGAGTCAGGAATTACTCGGGGCAGAGAAGGCCTTTCCCGGGAGGGGCTGTGCGCAGACGGGCACAGGAGAAGCCCAAGTCCCTTTCCATTGCAGGAAACATCGCAGGCGGCACCTCCCTGGCACCGCTCTAGCTGTTGCCATCTCTATTTCTCCTCCGAAAGGGGAAGGAGCAGGAGGCGGGGAGGCGCGCATGGCTTCTTGGGTTGGGATCCCTCAGCTGGGAAGGGAGGCTTTGCGCTGCCTGTCGGAGCAGCCCCGATCCCATTCCTACTTGTGTGAAAGCAATAGGGGGCAAGTAGCTCTCAGTTAGGCAGCGTGAAGCCTCCCTTCCCATCGAAGCAGCCCTGATCCCATTCCTACTTCCGTGCATTCCTACTTGGTGCATTTTTTTTTTAAAAAAAATAAATTTAATTTAAATCCCTTGTGGGGGGCCGGACTATATTTTTTTGGGGGAAATAATGAACGAATTCCTATGCCCCACAAATAACCCAGAGATGCATTTTAAATAAAAGGACACATTCTACTCATGTAAAAACACGCTGATTCCTGGACCGTCTGTGGGCTGGACTGAGAAGGCGATTGGGCTGGATCCGGCCCCCGGGCCTTAGTTCCCCTACCCATGCCTTCAGTCAGGGGTCAGCAAACTTTTTCAGCAGGGGCCCGGTCCACTGTCCCTCAGACCTTGTGGGGGGCCAGACTATATTTTGGGGGGGAAATAATGAACGAATTCCTATGCCCCACAAATAACCCAGAGACGCATTTTAAATAAAAATACACATTCTACTCATGTAAAAACACGCTGATTCTCGGACCATCGGCGGGCTGGATTGAGAAGGCGATTGGGCAGGATCCGGCCCCCGGGCCTTAGTTTGCTTACCCATGCCTTAAGCCAACACAAAAATGAGGTTCGTGTTTTTCTTTAAGGTGAAGGAACACGGGCAGCCTCTTGCTCCCTTACCTTGGAAGGACATGAGTGCCACCAGCGTGGCCAGAATGGCAGAGGTGAGCAGGACCCCGAAGGTGGCCGAGCGCCAGTAGCTTGTTTCTTGGAAATGGGAAGGAAAGAGACAGGTGTGAGAGGAGGAAATCCCAGGTTGCCAGGGAGATTGGTCTCTTGAGAATGAAGGTACGCAGGCATCTCAAGCCGCCGAGATATGGCGAGGGAGGGAGATACGGCCAAGCGCATGGGCTGCATGCAGGACTCGAGTTTGATCCTGTGAAATGCTCCCCTCTGCTGCCAGTCTGAGTTGGCAACACTGGGCTAGATGGAAGAGCTCCAAAGTTTCCGGGTTCGGCCCATCGTAAACATACAGAGAGCTAGAAATGGTGCATGGTTTTGGTTTCCCGATGGTCCGGTCCGCCATATGCCCTGCGTTGTAACTCACGAGGTGCCCCCTCTGCTTACGGATCTGAGCAGGAGGAGAGCCCTGATGGATCAGCCCACATTTCCGCAAATGCAACCTCAGGTTTCCAAATGGGACAGTTCCACCCGCCCAGTTTGCACGCACAAAACCCCCAGTATCTCGCACTGGTATACTGGGCACGAAAGGCTCCAACGCGCTCCAATAGGCCGGGATAAACGTCTCCCTGCTACATACGCTCCAACATTTCTCCGAAGAAAATTGGGACATCCTATTCTACATCAGGAAGCTTCTCCAGCAAAAATAAATAAAAATTTATTATATTATTTAAAAAAGAGAGTCCCCTTTACCCTGAAAATAAAATACCTGCAGCGATCGAAAGCCCTTCCTACAATTTCGAAGGAAAAGGTCACCTTAAATTCTTTATTTAACAGGCAACCATTTCTTAGGAGTGTCGATTCCTTTCTTGTCAAGCCTTTATAGGTCAACTCAAACGTAAGTCCCACAGTATTTGACGGAGCTTACTCCCGTGTAGCTGGGTAAAGACTGTGCAGCCTTACACTGAAAGCCTAAGGATTTCTGCCAGATTGGCAAAAATGTACAAAAACTGTAGTAATGTATGTTGGAGATACAACAATGGGGCAGGAACCTTTCTACATATGTGGTGGGAGTGAAAAGAGATAGTGGGATTCTGGGGAAATATCTATAACGAACTGAAAAAGATGTTTACATTTTCATTTGGAAAAATACCAGAATCCTTTCTCCTAGGGATCACGTCAGAGGAAATAAAAAGAACGGTCAGATCAATGTTTAAGTATGCAACTACAGCGGCAGGGTTCTTGATTGCCAAAAACTGGAAAAGCAGCAGCGTCCCAACTAAAACAGACTGGTTATCTAAAATGATGGAATACTTCCATATTGCCAAAGTAACAGGAAGGATAAGAGGAGATCTGGTACAAAAAGTGAATAAGGAGTGGGCTATCTTTAAGAATACATCAAAACGTATGTGGAAAAAGTAGAATTTCTGACAGATACTGAGTGAATCCAGAAAATGATTAGAGTGAAAGGAGAGTAAAGTTAAGATAAAATAAGAGATTAAAGAAATAATGAAATGCGTTTAAACTAGTTGGAAAAATAAAGTCGCGTAACAAGATTGTCTGGAAGTCAAGTCACTTGGTGGGTGTCCGTGTGGGGAAGGAGTGTAGGTAGGTTGATATGTAAAGTATAGGTAGGTATTATATAGAGTGATGTAGGTATGTTTTGTGTTGTGGAAATAAGGTAGTGTGTTGTGTACGTGTATTGTGTAAATGTATGTGTTTTATATATTAATAAAAGAAAAGAAAAAGAAAAAAAGAAATCCTAAGGATTTTTACTCTGACCTAAGTTCTACTCCCTTTCAGGATTTACTCTCTTTTGATCATTCTCACAGTTTTTATTATTATTATTATTATTATTATTATTATTATTATTATTACCTGCCTTTTTCCCTGATACCTCACAGCTAAAATTTTATTTCATTCCATTTATCTGCGGAGGGGACGTGGGTGGCGCTGTGGGTTAAACCACAGAGCCTAGGACTTGCCGATCAGAAGGTAGGCGGTTCGAATCCCCGTGACGGGGTGAGCTCCCGTTGCTCGGTCCCTGCTCCTGCCAACCTAGCAGTTCAAAAGCACATCAAAGTGCAAGTAGATAAATAGGTACCACTCTGGCGGGAAGGTAAACGGCGTTTCCGTGCGCTGCTCTGGTTTGCCAGAAGCGGCTTAGTCATGCTGGCCACATGACCCAGAAGCTGTACGCCAGCTCCCTCGGCCAAGAAAGTGAGATGAGCGCCACAACACCAGAGTCGGCCACGACTGGACCTAATGGTCAGGGGTCCCTTTACCTTTATTTATCTGCGGAAGGCGTTGCACACGACCCCTTCCCTTGCCCATTTGCCACCTTTGCAACAACCCTGCGAGGGAGGCGAGGCGGAGAGGTCGCAACCGGCTGGAGGTGGCCAGCGTCAATGCGCCTACGGCGTCTACGTGTGCGCTAAGATCAAACACGGGAGAAGCTTCCGGGCGCAGAACAGGGCGCCCCCGTTTTCGCCGGAGAAATGTGGGAAAGGTACGCACCCTTTCCAAAAGTCGGAATTTCTTGCCTAGGTGCCCAAAAATGAAGTTCATCTATCAGCCTGCATGGTGGAAGATTGCCCACAGGGCAGCCTTTTTCCCCAGGACGGAGAGCTCTGCGCCATAAGAGCATGGGTAGATTGCCTAAAAAAAATGTTAGATTGTTTTTGTATGCCACAACTGCAGCAAGGATTTTACCTGCCCAAAATTGGAAATCACAGGAAATACCAACATTGGAAGACTGGCAGATGAAGATGTTGGACTTTTTGGAGCTGGCCGACCAAAAAGAATCCGCGATCAGAAAGAGGAGGAACATCAGGAAAAATGGAAGAAATTTAAGGAATATTTAGTAAAACGTAATAATATAACATAAGTGGAAATACTTGCAAGTGCTAAATTTGGCTTAGGATTAAATTATGTTGAATTGTATAAGATAATGGCTTGAGAATATTATGAAAGGAAAGGGAGTTAGTCATTTGAACAAGTTAATTTTATTACAGATAGGTGGCCGTGTTGGTCTGCCATAGTCAAAATATAAAAAATTCCTTCCTGTAGCACCTTAAAGACCAACTAAGTTAGTTCTTGGTATAAGCTTTCGTGTGCATGCACACTTCTTCAGATACACTGAAACAGAAGTTGCCAGATCCTTCTATATAGTGAGAAGGTGGGGAGGGGTATTACTCAGAAGGGTGGTGGGAATTGGAGATTGGCAGATAGCTGAGATGAGCCTGTTGACGACTCTTAACGACTGTAATAGGTCTTACAGGAAAAGGCAAGGGGTGGGAAGGTGAGAAATGGCTTAGTCATGTATAATGAGATAAGAATCCAATGTCTCTGTTCAGACCAGGTCTCTCCATTGTTTTAAGTTTGGTAATGAGTTGCAATTCAGCAGCTTCTCTTTCCAGTCTATTTCTGAAATTCCTTTGTAGTAAAACAGCTACTTTGAGATCTTGTATAGAATGTCCTGGGAGATTGAAGTGTTCTCCTACTGGTTTCTCTGTTTTGTGATTCTTGATGTCAGATTTATGTCCGTTTATTCTTTGGCGTAAGGTTTGGCCTGTTTGTCAGCTCTCTATATTGGACAAACAGTCGTTAAGAGTCGTCAACAGGCTCATCTCAGCTATCTGCCAATCTCCAATTCCCACCACCCTTCTGAGTAATACCCCTCCCCACCTTCTCACTATATAGAAGGATCTGGCAACTTCTGTTTCAGTGTATCTGAAGAAGTGTGCATGCACACGAAAGCTTATACCAAGAACTAACAGTTGGTCTTTAAGGTGCTACAGGAAGGAATTTTTTTTATTTTAATTTTATTAGAAAGTGGATATTGGAAAATTGCTAAAATGAGATTGAATGAAAATCACTTAGGAAGGATTTGAGGAAGTCACCCAATAATGGAATGCAATTTGGAGTTTTAACTGTAAGAAGCTGTGAATGTATGTTTGTTTTTCTTTTTATATGTTTGTTATTTTGTGTTGTGTTAAATCTGGAAAATTAATTTTAAAAAATTTGAAAAGAGCATGGGGTTGAATTTCGGTGTATATCATTTTAACGGTTTTCCAAAACCAGTCTTCTTATAAAATTAACTTAATCACTTAACATCTTTCTTTCTTTCCAATTCAGCATGAAACATATTAATTCATCACATTACGTCTTTAAATCCTAAGCCTATCTGTTCTTTGCAAGCTTTTCCAATTAGTTGAACTTAACATATTTAACTAAATAGTCTTTAAATTTCGTCCGTTCTTCCTGGTAATCCTCCTCCTTCTGATCACGGACTCTCCCAGCCAGGTCAGCTAGCTCCGATAAACCCATCATCTTCGTGGGCACGGCCGTTTTCTCAAGCCAAGCTGTGGCTGGGAGTTCCACAGGCCTGCCGCGCGCTCCTTGCTTCCTGAGGTCTTAGATATATGGTACTGTTCATAACCGCACGTACATAGATCAGCACAGGAAGACCAGCCTGAAGCCATTTTGATTCCTAAAGTGAGCAAACGTCAAAGTGGAAAAGCCTCCCCATTGTCTTTTCCTTCACAAATCCTGTCTTAAGGGTATGTCTGTGTTTGAATAGGGTGTGAGCCTGTGACTTGGCCCAGGAACTAAGAACCGTATTTTTTGCACCATAACACTCACTTTTTTCCTCCTAGAAAGTAAGGGGAAATGTATGTGCGTGTTATGGAGTGAATGCCTGTGGGTGGGGGGTGGGGATCTGCTGCAGTCGTGAGCAGAGGATCCATGGTTCCCCTTCCTTCCCTCCTCCGTGGTTACAAAGCATGGATCCACATGGATCCTCAGGATTTTTGCATTGGGCTACTCCAAACTCAGTCAGATCACATGTCTGTGGCCACAGCATGAACCACAAAAATCATATATCCACTATTTCGTTTAGAATATTTTTTTCTTGTTTTCCTCCTCTAAAAACTATGTGCGTGTTATGGTCTGGTGCGTGTTATAGAGCGAAAAATACGGTATTTATCATTACAAAAGACTGGCCAGGCTCCCCAGGCAATCCAATCAAGTGACCATTAAACAGGTAACCCGTCAGACGAGATAAACAACGCACTCAGATTTCTGCTGTAGACCGCCTTTTCTGTGATGTAGGTGTGATGTATCTGAGGGGTGGTCTTGGGTTACACCCCTTCTGTGATGTATGTATGTATGATGTTTCTGGCGGTGGTCTTGAGCTCCAGGGCAGGCAATTAAAAATGTCTATATAAGGGCGGGCACACCTGGGTTCTGGGTCCTCCTCCTTTCCTACGTGTAAGAGGAGCACCCTGTTTCAACAGATCAATAAAGATCAGGCTTACGAGCTGCTTTGCTTCTCAATATTCTCTGGTTGGCCTCTGTTATTCTCTCTTACCGATAGAGAACCCACAAAAGGACTCTATATGGGCTCTTGGGTACCCCATAAGGGAAAAGGGCAATTTTTGTTTACAACAGGCTCGGCTACCTTCCTCCTCACTCTCTTCATCCTCCAGGCGTTTCCTGCTGGCGATGGTGACCCGCGACCTGTCGGGAGTGTTAGAGCGGAAAGAGCGCGCCGAGCGGGCAACGTTGAGCATGTTTTTTCCGGGGAGCGCCTTCCGGCGACTGCACCTGCCCAAAAAACCCCCAAAATAAACCTCCCGAGGGACAAGGAGGGTCTTTTTTGACCCACGTGCCCCCCCAAAAAAGGGTTCAGGCACCCTGCGAGGCTGAACCGCGGCCTAAAGGCGCCCGCCTTTCGCACTCGGCACCGGGGAAAGGGAGCAGGCTGCCACTCCCCAGGAAGACCTGCTTGGAAAGAGGGGCTCCTCTTCCTGGGGGGCTTCAGGGCACAGCCACAAGGGGGGGCAGCCTCAGGATGGGGAAAGGGAGGCAGGATGGGAGTTGTAGTTCCCAGGCGCAGGCGAATCCCTCAGGGCGTGGAATCTGGTGGGGTGGCGGACTCCATTTCCCACAATGCACCCCTCCGGTCCCACAAAAATAAATTCCCAGATGCCTCCTCAGGGCCTCAAATCTGGCAGGGGGGCGGATGAGGGACTACGTTTCCCACAATGCACCTCTGCGGCCCCACAGAAGGCGGAAAAACAAACAACAACCCCCCCCAAAAAAAACAAAAAAAACTCAGCAACACTGGGTTAAAGTTGAACACAAAAGTTTAAATTATTATTATTATTATTATTATTATTATTATTATTATTATTATTATTATTATTATTATTATTATTATTATTATTGTTATTATTACCCCGTTCATCTGGCTGGGCTTCCCCAGCCACTCTGGGTGGCTCCCAACTGAACATTAAAAACACGATAAATACATCAAACATTAAAAACTTCCCTAAATGAGAGAGAGCACTGAAATAGATTCAATAAAATAAATAAATAAATAAGTGAGGAATGGTGGCAACCAATCAATCAATAAATAAATGACGATTGCAAACAAATAAACCACAAATAATGACGAGTGAATAAATGCATAACGACCGATAAAATGAAGAATGAATAGACGAAATCGGTGGTTCCGTTCGTGGGGTTTGCCGCTTGCTCTTATCTTGCACCGCGAAGATAAGGCTTGCAAAACCCACGAAAGCGAAGAAGGGAAAGTCCTTTAAAAAGATGCATCGAATGAAGGAATGAATGAATGCAAAGTGGAAGAAATGCATTTATTTAAAACAAAACCGTCCGGTTTCTAAAAGGCCAGCGACAACGGTGAAAGGCCAAAGGCCGGGTTGCAGGAGAGAGTTTTTCTGGATTATTTTATTTTATTTTATTATTTATGTCCATGCCAAAAGAAAGGGTGGGGAGTGGGGAGAAGAAAAGGGCAACATGAGGAAAAACTCCATTTAATGCCACGAAACGCCATTTGGCGCCTTCCAGAAACGGCAGCCATTTTGTGCCTCTTCATGGCCTCCCGGCAGCCATTTTGTGAGACCACGTCAGCCATGTTTTGACAGGCGCTTGCATTGCATTCTCAAATTTAAAAATGTCCCCACATTTCCCCCAAGGGACCCCTGAATTTCTCATCTTACTGTGGGGTCTGTCCCTGAGGGGGGGGGACTTATCTAAAGGATCCTAGAAGATTTTTGGAAGTGGGACCCCTAAGGGTCATCCATCCCAACCCCGGGCCATGAAGAAACCTTGGCAACATGGATCTCTGGGACGTCCCGAAACCTTGGCCTCCCCGGCTTTATTTATTTTATTTTTTCAGTTCCTACATCAATTCATTACAATTAACCTATTTTAACAATATATAAATAGTAATAGAAAATTACACAACGTCACTTTCGACTTACTGAAGTTTTCATATTACACTTTTAGCTCTTTATCTCTTTCTTAACATATCAAAAAGAGAAAGACCAAGAAAGGAGACACACACAAAAAAAAGGAAAAAGAAGAGGAAAAATAAGGGGGGAAAGGAAAAAGAAGACAAGACAAAACAAACACATTTGGCTTCTGATTAGACTCGTTGTATTATTATTTCTACAATATTTTCACACACAGTTCCATGTTATTGTATTTCTTCCTTTGTTTTCGCCGGATATCAAAAAAACATTATATTTGTTGTTTTACAAGGATCGTTCTATTTCTGCCAGGAGATATTGGTTATTGTAATGCTTTTCCAAATACTCTTTAAAGACTTTCCATTCTTTCTGTACTTTCTCTTTTGGATAACCTCTATTTCTCCCTGTCATCATGGCCATCTGTAAATATTCTATCATTTGGACCTGCCACTCATTTATCGTAGGTGTTTTGTCACTTTTTCAGTTTCTTGCGATTAGGATCCTGGCTGCTACTGTTGTATGCATAAAAAGGGGTCTAATTTCTTTTCTGATTTCTGGTGACATTATTCCCAGGAAGAAGGTTTCAGGTTTTTTTCTTAAATGAAAACTTAGGGTTTTTTAAATTCATTATAGATGTTATTCCAAAATTCTTTAATGGCTGTGCATTCCCACCACATGCGCATATTTGCCATCTTTACACCTCCAGCAAATTGCTGATCTGTTTTTATACATCTTTGCAAGTCTTGCTGGAGTCCGAAGCCTTGAAAGGGGTGGCAATGTTTTCCTTTTGTTATAATATTTTATTACCGTATTTTTTGCGCCATAACACTAACTTTTTTCCTCCTAAAAAGTAAGGGGAAATGTCTGTGCGTGTTATGGAGGGCATGCCTACGGGTGGCATGCCTACAGATTTTCCTCCTCTAAAAACTACATGCGTGTTATGGTCGGGTGCGTGTTATAGAGCGAAAAATACGGTAATTTAAATGGTTTTTGTTTTTTTTGCTATTGGGATTGTAGTTCCATTTGTGTTTCACAAGCTGGTCTCTGACCGTAATCAATTTCATGTTCATGCTTCAATATTTTATTAATTTTCCAAAAATAACAACAAAACAACGTCAAAACAAAATAAAAACAGAACGACTTCCCCCAGTCCCTTCCTTGGTTCCATTATTTATCAACATACCGCATGCCCATGGTTAAATTTTAAAAATCATTTGAATTGCCTATTGTCCATTCCTAAAAAAATTGCAAGTAATCCTAAAACCCTGCTAATGTATTAACCTGTGTACAATGCTTCTGTATATATGCAATATTCCATTGTTCCTTCAATTCATTGCCGTCTCTTCCTCTCAATTTCATTGTCATTTTTGCCATTTTAGCATATTCCATTAATTTGACTCCATTAATCTTCTTTAGCTGGCACACCTTCTTCTTTCCAATATTGTGCTAGCAATATTCGAGCGGCCGTAGTTGCATATATAAATAAGTCCTTTTATAATCCTGGTTTATCTTATAATGCCTAGTAGGAAAGCTGTTGGTTTTTTTAAACAAATGTTGTTTTAAACATCTTCTTCATTTCATTATAGGTCATTTCCCAATACTTCTTTATGATTTTACAATCCCACCACATATGAAAAACAAATCTGTTATTTTACATTTCCAACACTTGCTTTCCTTAGTTTTGTACATTTTTGCTGATTTAACTGTAGATATCTATACATCATATTCATATAGGCTGACAATGTTTTCAACCCACCCCATAGATGTTAAAATCAATAAAAATTATATATATATAAAAAAGGAAAAAGCAGAGTAATAAATATAATAACAACAACAACTTATTTATTTATACCCAACAACAATTCATTTATTTATACCCAACAACAACAATTTATTTATTTGTTTATACCCAACAACAACAGTTTGTTTGTTTGTTTATACCCAACAACAACAACAACTTATTTATTTATACCCCAACCATCTGACCGGCTTACATTAAAGAATACAATAAAACAACAAGACATTAAAAACTGGAACCATAGATATCTGAGACCTGGAAGAATCAATAGAATCGGGGTCTGAATCCGTTCCCCCGTCCCCCCGCTGCCAGGCTGTGCCCCCCACCCACCCCCAGCTAGGCCTGACCCGGGCTGACCCCCCCCCCACCCACCCACCCTGCTTTTAGGGGGCACCCTCTGCCACCCAGCAAGAGCCCCCATCTCCTGACCCCCACCCACCCCCTGCAAAGGGGTCCCTGAAGCCTCTCCCCCCCCCCAGGCCCTTGCCCCACGGAGGCCCCGAGATGCCCCTGGAGCCCAGGCCCCCGGGGGCCAGGGTGGTCCCGGCCTCCAGCCTCCAGGCCAAGTCCCAGGTCTTGAGCGCCAAGTCCCGCTCGGCGGAGGTGAGGGCCCCCCCAAAAGGACCGGCCTTCTGGAGCAAGTCTTCGCCCCAGCTGCGCCGGGAGCTGCCCAAGCCCCCCAGGCGGCCCTCCTGGGTCTCCTGGGCCCTGCAGGACAGCATCCCCGGCCCCCCAGGTGAGGGGCAGGTGGGGCGCGCACCCCAGCGTGGCAGCGGCGACAAGGATCAGCCACGCATCCCCAGAGCCCCTTGAGATTCCTCGCTTTTATATTTGGGGTTTAGATTTTTTATTTCATTTACTGCCCCCCGAGATCTCTGGGGAGCATGCATTGATTGATTGATTGATTGATTGATTGATTGATTGATATATACAGCGGTGTCTTGGTTTACAACCATAATCCGTTCCGGAGGTTCCTGCTCCCTTGAGATTCCCCATTTTTTATTTTGGGTTTGCGTTTTTTATTTCATTTACCGCCCTCCAAAATCTCTGGGGAGCATGCATTGATTGATTGATTGATTGATTGATATATACAGTGGTACTTTGGTTCACAACCATAATCCGTTCCGGAGGTCTGTTCGTAAACCGAAACGGGTTGTAACCCAAGGCGCGCTTTCGCCAGTGGGGCTTCCCCAACTAAATTTGTCGGTAATCCCCCCAAAAAATGGGTTGTAATAATAATTTTCAAAAGGTCAGAAACCGAGACACACACTTCTGGTTTTGATATGTTTGTAATTCAGAATGTATGCAAACCAAGATGTATGCAAACCAAGGTACCGCAGTATAAATTTTTATTTATTTTCCATTTCTTTTTTCCTTTTTCCTTTCTCCTCCTGTGATGAGGCTGCATTTTAATATTTTATGTTGTATTTTAATCTTGTTTTTAAGTTGTATTCATTCAACTTGTTTTTATTATTGCTTGCTAGCCGCCCTGAGCCTGGCCTTGGCTGGGGAGGGCGGGGCATAAAATAAAAACTATTATTATTATTATTATTATTATTATTATTATTATTATTATTATTATTATTATTAGACATCCACATTATCATTATCTGCTTTACTTCCCTGGCTCTTTGCAGCCTGGTTGAGGAAGGCCGATTTAAAGCCCGTGGTCTGGAACCGGCTGCCGGCTTTCGTCTACGTCGTTTCTATCAGTCCTCTTTGTTAATTTTATTTATTTCGGTTGAGTTTAGCAGGTCCTCACACGGCTCCCTCCGAAGGCAGAATTCCTCCTGTTAAAATACCGGATTATACAGCTACCGTATTTTTCCGTCTGTAAGACGCCCCCATGTATAAGAAGACCCCTATTTGGGGGGGACTCCGGTTTAAGAAAATGGGCGGAGATGGCCTCCGTGTATAAGATGCCCCCAAATTCTGGACAATATTTTTTTTTGGGGGGGGGGACCTAGTCTTATACATGGAAAAATACGGTAACTCTGCAAAACAGAAAGTAACAATAGCAGCGTCCCAGTGGGTGGGGTTTTTAGGACACTGTTCCCCACACCCCATCCTGGCTTAATTCGCCCACTGCCTTTTATATATACAAAAACCAACAACATTATATTTATGTCTTTGTTTACGTACTACGGTGGGCTGGACTAGATGACCTGTGGGGTCCCCTTCCCCTTCTGCAATTCTGAGATTCCAGACCTTCCAAGTGTCCCTATTTTCCAGGGACAGTCCCAGATTTCGAAAATCCCTGTTTCTGATTTGATCCCCCTTTTCCTTAGGACATTTCTATTTTGCATCAGAGAAATACTGGGGGGTATGGAGATTTGCGACCCCCCAAGCCATCTGAAGGCACCCCCGTACATATAGGGAAGATTTTAGATGTTTATTGTGTTTTCGTCTATGTTGGGAGCCTCCCAGAAAAAGTTGGAGCGACCCAGTCAGATGGGCGGGGTATAAATAGTAAAACTATTATTATTATTATTATTATTATTATTATTATTATTATTATTATTATTGATTAGGACGTCTCTGTTTCTATCGGAGAAATGTTGAAGGGCATGCCCCCACCTTAAAAAAAAAACAACTATACAGTGGACGCTCGGGTTGAGAACGTGATCCGTGCGGGAAGCAGGTTTGCAACCCGCAGCGTCCGCAATCCCCAACATCGCAAATTGCGCAGGGTGCCTTTGCGATTCTGCTCTTATGCGCATGCGCAAAGTGCAATTTAGCGCTTCTGTGCATGCACAAGTGCTGAAACCCGGAAGTAGCCCACTTCAATACTTTTGGGTTCAGCGTGGTGCTGTTGTAAACAAAAATTGCCCTTTTCCCTTATGGGGTATCCAATATCCCATATAGAGTCTTTATATTCCCTATTGGCCCCTATTGGCAGGAGAAAATACCAGAGGCCAGCCAGAGAATACTGAGAAGGAAAGCAGCTAGTAAGCCTGATCTTTATCGATCTGTTGCAACAGGGTGCTCCCCTCACCAGCAGGAGAGAGGAGGAACCCAGAAAAATGGCGCACAAGGCCTTATAAAGACTTTTGAAATTGCCACCCTGTAGATCAAGACCACCCCCAGAAACATCATACGTACATCACAGAAGGGGTGTAACCTAAGACCACCCCCCAGATACATCATACCTACATCACAGAAAAGGCAGGTCTGAAACAGAAATTTAAATATTGTTTTTCTCCTGTTGTTGTGTATCTCCTGTCTGGCAGGTCACTTGATTGGATTTCCTGGGGAGCCTGGCCAGTCTTTTGTAATGATAGATACTTAGTTCCTGGGCCAGGTCACAGGCTCACACCCTATTCATATCTTAAATGTGCCCTTAAGACAGGATTTGTGAAGAAAGAGACAACGGGAGCTTTCCCACTTGCAGAGAAAACATTTGCTCAGTTTAGGAATAAAAATGGTTCCAGGTTGGTCTTCCTGTGCTGATCTATGTACGTGCTTGGTTGATACACTTATGAAAATTTAACATATATCCAAGACCTCAAAATTCCTATCACAGTGCGCAACCCGAGATCGTGCAACCCGAAGCGTATGCAACCCGAGGTATGACACTGTTGCATTTCTGTATCTGTTCCTGTACTGCAAGGGGTTGGACTAGATGGCCTCTGAGGGTCCCCTTCACACTCTGAATTCTGCAGTTCTTCAGAGGCCTCGGCGTGCCAGGCAGAAAAAGCAGAATGGGCGTTCTTCTAATGTTTCTCCTTTTCCCTCCGCAGATGTTTTGGGCATCTCCACCTGGTGGCAAATCTGGGCGCTGCTCTTGGTGGCTATTTCCTTGGCCTTGTTCTGCACTCTGCTCATTTTGATTTACAATTGTGAGTACCAGGGTGGGGTGGGGCTTCGAAAGAGGCTTCCGACACCCCCAACCCGGGTCTCCCTTCCTCTGGGGCCTGCACGCTGCCCTAGAGCGGGCACCCGCTGCCCTGTTTGGGGTGGAAATAATCATAAAGGGGCTGGGCTGCATGATCCATGATGCAGCGCGTCGTTCTCGATCGTTAACTGGCTCTGGGACTGCAGAACTCAAGGGTATTATTATTATTGTTGTTGTTGTTGTTGTTAAGTTGTGGGTGAACATGACGACACAGCGATTCTTCAAACAGCTCTTGTTCAGAGGCCAGAACAGAACTGAACTGAAGAGCTCAGTCAGCCTACTTATATAGAGCTCCAGTACAATGTTACTGTAGCAACTTTCTAAAACTATCCAATCACTGAACGTCACTTTCGATCCTTCATTTGCATAACTATCTGCAGTATCCCCCTGCTGGCCCAGGGTGAGAACTTCAGTACATAACTTCTTCTTCTTCTTCTTCTTCTTCTTCTTCTTCTTATTATTATTATTATTATTATTATTCTGCAGTCCCAGGGCAAGTTAACAAGACTGGCAGCCAGGAGAGTTTCAAGAGCATACCTTTACATCTGCAGAAGGAATGTGTTCTGTTGCCCCAGTGCAATAAATTTATTATTATTGTTGCAGGAATTTATGTATAGGTTGGGGCAGCAGATATCATGCACATGCAGCCCACTACCAAAATCAGCACAATCGCTTTTGTGATTTGCCCCCACAAAACACCCCATCACAGTTTCTTCCTATCTATTCAAAGGGCCTCTGCTGCACGATACCAAATGTAAGAATTCACTGGTAATTTTATCTATGTACTGGCTCACTAGGGAAACGTCAGAAATTCATATGGACATGTGAGCTCAGCTCCTCAGCAGCCCCTCTGCCTGAGTGATAATCCCTGGCATCCTGATACCTGAGTGCCAGACAGGTAGCCATTCCAGAAATAACAAACCCAGATGAAGACAAAAGGGTGTGATGAACTTGGCTGGGAAACAGGGAAATGTAAATATCTCTTCTGTTACACTTGATGGGTATTTGGTGGAGGCAAGGGGAACCATGGGGCAGGGTCCAGGGTGCTCAGATTACGGCCACCAGACCTCCCTTTTCATGATGTAAACATGATGTATTAGTGATGTAGTTGGGGGGTGTAACGTGGGGATTAGCAGCTAATAAAAGTTTGGGTTCTCTTTTGTTCGGGGCTTCCATCTTGTTCCACTTGGTGGCAGGTGGGAGTTCTGTTGCAACAGTCTTCAATAAAGACCAAGCCTACTGGCTGCTGTTTTGCTCTGGTATTCCTGGCTGGTGTCCTTGTTTTTTGTCCAAGGGAGCCCTCACATTTCTCCGTTAACATTATTATTATTCAAAATAAAAAAATTCCTTCCTGTAGCACCTTAAAGACCAACTAAGTTAGTTCTTGGTATATTATTATTATTATTACTATTTAAAAAAAACACAGAGAGAAATATGTTTTCATTTCAGACACCCACGTGGCGACAGAAATCACTGCTGAATCTCAACTGCTGCAGCGTTCAGAGAAGAGGCTGAAGATGGCCGTTCAGCAGCAAGCAGAAGGCAAAAGTGAGAAGAGCTCTCGATATTTTCTTCCCCTGTTTATTAAAGCAATAGCGGCAATCGTTATTACAGGAGAGATGCAACAGGGAAACCAGTGGGAATTGGTAAAATGGTGAAACCAATTAGTCTCTGGCAAATAAGCAGCCCTTGCTTCTCATCAATGAAGCTCTGGTGCTGAAATATGCTCGGAGTCGAGAGTGGATTTCATGCTCTTTATTCAGCTCATAGTGGTGAGGAGGAATGGAAGTCCCCTCAAAGTATCTGCTTTATATACATTATTTACACAATGGGCCCCATGTGATTGGCTAATTCCGGGATTCTCCTGTAGGCCAATCAGGTTGCGGATTCACTTCCACCTGGAGCTGGATTGGGTGGCTCCTGTGGACCAATCAGACTGCTGCATTCTGGATCCTATTGTTCTAGGACCAATCAGAACTGCTACATTCTGAATCCTATTGTTTTAGAACCAATCAGACTGCTGCATTTTGGATCCTATTCAACTCAGTACATAATAGGTGCGCTTATGAGGAGTCCCTGGGTCTGGATCTGTGACACCAGCCTCTGAATTCCCCAGCCAGGCTGTGGAGGAGCCACGGTTTGCCAACCCTCCTGGCGCTGGTTTTCCTGACTCTTCTGGGGATATCCGAGGCCCAGCCCAGTCCAGCTCGCTCCAGGGAGAATTGATGTCGCTAGAATGCCACATCACTTGTGCTCTGCAAAGGGAAAAAAATAATTTGACAATAATGCAGTGGCGTACGGTCAGGGGACTACGGGTACAAGGCTAGTTCCCTAAATGTTCCTGGTAAATTAGAGCACTGAAGTATTAAAGCCTGGCACCTCTTTCCCAAGGCCCGAGAAGATTTCTGTCCAGCTTACCGTATTTTTCGCCCCATAAGACGCACCGGCCCATAAGACGCACCTAGTTTTTTTTGGGGGGGGGGGAATTTATTTCCCCCTCAGGTGCGCTGCGCTAATCCCGAAGCTTGGGGCGTGCGGAGCTCAGCACGCCCCAAGCTTCTGGGTGCCGGCAAGCAGTCCGCTAGCCCTGGGAGAGCCGCGGGGCTCTCCCACAGCTAGCGGATAGCTTCCTGAAGCCTGGAGAGCGAGAGGGGTCGGTGCGTACCGACCCCCCTCGCTCTCCAGGCTTCAGCGAAAGCCTGCATTCGCCCCATAAGACGCACACACATTTCCCCTTCATTTTTGGAGGGGGAAAAGTGCGTCTTATAGGGCGAAAAATACGGTAAATGGGGAGGCACGATGCTCATGCCGTTTAGCTTATACGCTATAGCTCATGGGTAGGCAAACTAAGACCTGGGGGCCGGATCCGGCCCAATCGCCTTCTCAATCTGGCCCACAGACGGTCCACGAATCAGCGTGTTTGTACATGAGTAGAAGGTGTGCTTTTATTAAAAATGCATCTCTGGATTATTTGTGGGGCATAGGAATTTGTTCACTTTTATTTTCAAAATATAGTCTGGCCCCCTGCAAGGTCTGAGGGACGGTGGACCGGCCACCTGCTGAAAAAGTTTGCTGACTACTGCACGGTATAGCTTAAATGGTGGATTTGGGTATAAGCTAAGCAAGCTATAGTTTAGGTCTCCATTCTCTTGGGGGCCCCCAAAAAAATTAAAGGAAAAAACAACTGGGTGTTCATTTCCAAAATATAAGATAAAAAACAAATACAATAAAACCTACCTACAGCAACAGTGCTTTGTGTTGTCTAGGCTCCTATGATGTAAGTCATGGGCCCCACCTGCTAACCTGCTCCCTACAATATCACTGGTTTGCTCCTTTCTGTATATAGGGTGCCTCCATTCAGCATGGACTGGTTGCATGGCCACATGGGTAAATAGCTTGAGATGCCTATTGGGTCCATCAATGACAAAATAGCACATATTCAACACAAAAAACCAGTGACAATTTGTTGTTGACAAAGGACAGCTGGACATATCAAGGGCCCCATTACATTCAGTAGCTTAGGGCCTCATCAAACCTAAATCTGCCCCTGCTCACGTCACCACCAATTGCCCTCGAAGGCTGGTGCCTCTGGCCTAAGCCTTCCCCTATGAAAAATTTCACTGCTGCAATTACGGGGTGCAAAAGGGGATTTCTTGATACCAACACTCTTGCCCGTCCTTCCAGCATCGCATATCCGGCTCTTCTGCAAAACGAATGTGGAAATCAGTGCAGTGAAAATATATAACGCAGGGTTTTTGCGTGTGTGTTTCAAAAAATAAACGCAGCTGATCAGAGGCTGGATGCTGCCAGTTTCTGGAAACCGCAGGATTGGAGAGTGTTGCTCTCGTTCTCGGATCCTGCTCGCGGATGTCCAGTAATGGGCACCTAGTTTGAGGCGTTCTCAAAGTAAAGGAAGGATTGAACTCTGATTAATTAGAATACACACAGAGGCTTGAACCAGCAAGACTCTGGGAAGGGTGCGTATAATAACCTGTCTCCACCCTCCAGCCCAGGTCGTTTTATTCACAAAAGAACTTTTTACAGAGTGTTCTTAAGAACCAATCAGATTTCTTCTGAGCATTTCAACAAACCCACATGGGGACAAAGTTAAACTACAAACACTAGTTAGGCATGCATACTTTTGGGGTAAATAAATGAAAACTACAAAGGAGTGCATTCAGCAACCCCGGAGGTCATAAACAATCAATACACATGATAAGAAGGATGGCCAGGAAGACAGCGATCATTATCACCTTAATGTGAGACCTGTTTCCTGGCCCTAAGATTAACATCCTAAGATTAACATATCAGAAAAGCTACATCAAAGAAACTGCCCACTATCTTTGATGACCCAGGAGCCTGCCTGTCCAAGTGTGTACGTGACTTGTGAAGAAAGAGAAATGGAACAGGGATGCAGAGGTGTGGATTGATCAAGAATCATATCAAAATAGTTTAAACCCAGTCAACGCAATGCTTTCATCGCTGACACAGATGGCTTACTCTATATTTGTTATAATTCCTCATAGCAATCCCACCTGATCACTACACTAGTTGGCCGCTTGGAGAAGAGATGGGCCCTTGGACCTAACCCAGCCACCTCCTTGTACCTTCTCCATCTCTGCTCAACCTCCGGAAATCCTCCGAAATATCTCTCTCCCGCCAACCCTTGTGCTTTATCTCCACAGCCCTGACATGCAGATCCTGCAAAAGGCACTGGATGCAATGGGGAGACAGCTGCTACTTGCATACCACTGAGCCCATGTCCTGGAGAGACTGCTTGAGCCACTGCAAGTCACTCAAAAGCGGTCTCTTGATCGGGAGCACCGAAGGAGAAATGGTGAAAGCTCTTTGGAGTTGGGGGTGCGGGGTTCCTACTCTGGCACGGGGTAGGGGGCGTGTGTCTAGGGCAGAAATTGCATAAACCTCCCCGATAGGTGTGCAGTTCTCACACGCAACCCTGACACTCCTTTTTAAAAAATATAATAATAATAATAATAATAATAATAATAATAATAATAATAATAATAATAATAATATCTTTATTGTCATTGCCCCCTTCGGGGACAACGAAATTACTTGACTGCTCCATAAAAACACTAATTAAACAATACAGTATAATACAGCAAGGGAGATTAGATGACTTTCAAAGTCTGGGCTTCCCATTCAGGGCCGAGATCGCTCTGGAGAAGAAGCTGTTCTTAAGACGGCTCGTTCTTGTCTTCATCGTCCTGTATCTCCGTCCCGACGGCAAGAGCTCGAAGAGACAGTGACCAGGATGCGATGGATCTTTTACTATGTCCAGTGCCTTCCTATGGCACCTTGTGGCATAAATCTGCTCTAAGGTGGAGAGTGCGCAGCCAACAATGCTCTCTGCTGCCTTAACAACCCTGCACAACCCCATCCTGTCCTGGGCAGTACAGCTTCCGTACCACACACATAAGCCAATGGCACAGTGATAGAAGGCAAGCAGCAGTTTCTGCGGAAGATGGTTTTTCCTTAGTATTCTCAAAAAGTACAGTCTCTGCTGCGCCAGTGGCGTAGCGTGGGGGGTGCCAGGGGTGCCAGCCGCACCGGGCGCAACATGGGCGGGGGGCGCGCTCGCACTAGCAGCTCTCTGCCCCTACTAAAATCCACGGGTTAGGGAGCCCGCGCTCGCTCGGCTTGGCGAGGAGGTCGCAGAAGGGGGAGAGCGAAGCCTTCTGCCACGGGCAAAAAAAGGAGAGGAAGCCGGGTGGGCGGGCGGGCTGGCTGCCTGGCGGGGGTCTGGCTGCGCCTGCTGCTGCCGGGCTTTGACAGCTTGGCGAAGCGGAGGGAGAGGAGCTTTATGGTAATTGCGGCTCTCTCTCCACTGGCCGCCTGGCTAGTGAGCCGAGCCGAGCAGGGAGTCTGGCGAGGGGGCGGGAAGAGACTTTTCCACCTCGCCTGGTCAAAAAGGAGAGCGGAGTCTCCTCAGGGCGCCCTCAGGCAGGGCAGGGCAAGCAGAGCGAGGAGGAGAGAGAGGGGAAGGGGGGGGGGAAGCAGCCAGGAAACGCTGCGGTGTGGAGGAGGAATCAATTAAGGAGAGAAAGCGAAAAGCCTTGGAGAAAGGGAAAAAAAGGAAAGAAAAGAGGCAGCTCCAGGAGAGCGCGGGGGAAAGAGAAGCCTCGCTGCTGCTGCTTGGGAGAGTAAATTACTGTACTTGCCTTGCCCCGGGTTAGGGGGCGCAAATTAATTGCCTTGCCCCGGGTTAGGGGGCGCAAATTACTTGCCTTGCCCCGGGTGCTGATAACCCACGCTACGCCACTGTGCTGCGCCTTCTATTTTGGGCTCTTCTATTTTCGTTGCACGTTGGGACCTCATATATTGTGCTTGAAATTTCTTAAAAAACATGGAAGTCCAAACTCCTGCAATGCAGGAATCTCAGCCAAAGCATCCCTGACAGATGGCTGTCCAACTTCTGCATAAAAACCTCCAAAGAAGGAGAGTCCACAACTTCCAGAGGGAGTCCGTTCCACCGTCAAACACCCCTTACTACCAGAAAGTTCTTGATGTTGTTGGAATCTCTATTCCAGTAATTTGAATCCATTGGATCGGGTCCTACCCTTCGGAGCAGCAGGAAAGCAAGCTTGCTCTATTTTCCATCTGGCAGCCCTCCAGATATTTATCCTGTCACCTTTAAGTCTCCTCTTCTCTGAGGAAAACATCCCCAGCTCCCTTAACTGTTCCTCCTTTGGCGCTCAAAATAATAATAATAATAATAAAATTGTATTTATATCCCGCCCTCCCCAGCCGAAGCCGGGCTCAGAGCGGCCAACAACAATAAAAGCAACACAGTTCACATAAAATCACAATCAATCATTTGAAGTGCATTCTAAAAGCAATTCATTCTAAAATCAGTTCAAAATCAAATTAATGGCAACCATTGGGCTAGAGTGCTATGAGGATTACCAAAGGAGGGGGTCAGACTGCGCCTTGGCCAAAGACCTGGCAGAGCAGCTCCGTCTTGCAGGCCCTGCGGAAAGATGTCAAGTCCCACAGGGCCCTAGTCTCTTGGGACAGAGCGTTCCACCAGATCGGGGCCACAGCCAAAAAAGTCGTGAAAAGAGAAAATACAGTGGTGCCTCACAAGACGAAAAGAATCTGTTCTGTGATTCTCTTCGTCTAGCGGTTTTTTCGGCTTGCGAAGCAAGCCCATTGACGGATTAGCGGATTAGCGCTATTAGCAGCTTTTAGCGGCTTATCGGCATATCGGATCAGCTGATAAGCGACTTAGCGGCTTAGAAAAAGGGGGGGAAAGGGGGAAAAAACCCACAGGAACTCGCAAGACATTTTCGTCTTGCGAAGCAAGCCCATAGGAGATTCGTTTTGCGAAGCACCTCCAAAACGGAAAACTCTTTCGTCTAGCGAGTTTTCCGTCTTGCGAGGCATTCGTCTTGCGGGGCACCACTGTAGTTAAGCCTCCTGCCTGATATAGATAGGCAGGGATTTCTACATCCATCTTTCTGTTAATCAGTTGTTCAGCCAGGCTTTTCAGTGCCTTTCCCCATCACTTTCCTAACTGCAAAAAGTCTGGGTTTTTGTAAGTGTTGTGCTAGAGTGACAGAGCGCTTTGCTTGTGTAAATCTGAGTTTCCTGGTGTGCACTTGCATGCTCCCAGGGACGCCTTAAACATATCTGGCGCCGTGGTGCAAAGATCCCTCCAGTGCAACACCCCCACCCCCCCACCCCCGTTTCCCAGAGTTGCTGACCTTTTTTAGGGAGGACGGCACTGCCCTTCCAGCGACGAGCCCAGCTTTGTGGGGCTGGAGGAGGTGGGCAGTGGCTGGGGGGCAGCTCCTCCGGTGGGGAAGAGGCGGAGGCTGGAAGTGACAGCTCCTGGTTCAGCTGGCCACTTTGTGCCGCAGTGGCCACGGCAGGTGGAGACTCTGGGCGCGGCACAGTTTCGGCGTGGCGTGGCGGAGGTGGGTGAGGGCGGCAAGCTAATGCTGGGAGGTGCCACGTCCAGCCTCCGCCTCTTCCCTGGCACCCTCCAGAACTTGGCGCCCTGGCGCCCTGCGTCACTAGCCTCTATGGGTAAGGCAGCCCTGCATGCACCCTGCAAAATTCTGGCAGCCCTGCATGATGCGCCCCACATGATGGGCCTTGGGGGTTCCTTCTCCCACAGGAATTCCTGCTGTCGCAGACGGTGGACTGGTTCATGATGCACAACAACCGGTTCCGAGGTGGAAGCTACTGGATCGGCCTGATGTACAACACGTCCGACAGAATCTGGAAGTGGGCCGACGGGGCAAATCTGCACATCAGGATGTGAGTCTCCTCCTTTTTCTGCACGAGAAGCAAGGGTGTTTGATGTATAATGGTTTTGCCTACATATAATATTGATTTAATAATAATGATGAAAAGACTGTGTACTATTGTGAGGGCTTTCGGAGATCTACCCAAGTCCTTTGAGCGCGGGGAGTAGCTGCATTGGCCAAGGGTCTTTCTGGTAATTTCTTACAACAGTCCAGTCAAACCTCGGTTCTCGAACGGCTCCATTTTCTAATGTTTTGGTTCCCAAACGCCAGAAACCCAAAAGTAAATGCTCCGGTTTCCGAACTTTTTTCGAAACCCGGACATCCGACGCAGCTTCCGCTTGAGTGTAGGAAGCTCTTGCAACCAATCAGAAACTGTGCCTTGGTTGTCAAACGTTTTGGAAGTCGAACAGTCTTCCGGAACGGATTAGGCTCGATGACCGAGGTTTGACTCTACGCACTACATATTTAGAAGAAACTTGTTCAAAAGAGGTGATACATCAGTATTCCAAGCCAAGACATAAACAGGGGATGAAAAACTCATATAATGGAAAAACAGTGACAGGCAAAATCATAATTGGGTGGAATTTGCCACCAGTGAGGCTGTGTCCCTAAATAAGCTAATAAAAAACACAAGACCCGCCAGACAGTTGGGTAGCCCAAAATTTCCGCTTCCCCTCTGAGAACCCAGAGTTGGTGGGTCCGTTTCTCTGGTTATGAATAAAACTTTTTAAAACCCGTCTGTAATAGCGGATGCAGAAGCCGCAACTAGGCAGGTAAAGGTAAAGGGACCCCTGACAATTAGGTCCAGTCGTGGCCGACTCTGGGGTTGCGCTGCTCATCTTGCTTTATTGGCCGAGGGAGCCGGCGTACAGCTTCCGGGTCATGTGGCCAGCATGACTAAGCCACTTCTGGCGAACCAGAGCAGCGCACGGAAACGCCGTTTACCTTTCCGCCGGAGCCGTACCTATTTATCTACTTGCACTTGACGTGCTTTCGAACTGCTAGGTTGGCAGGAGCAGGGACCGAGCAACAGGAGCTCACCCCATCGCGGGGATTCAAACCGCCGACCTTCTGATCAGCAAGCCCAAGAGGCTCAGTGGTTAAGACCACAGCTAGGCTCAGTGGTTAAGAGGCTCAGTGGTTAAGACCACCCTTCAACTAGGCAGGTAGCTGTTAGCAAATGCTTTAGTAGTAGCTCCTTGCTATGCGAATTGCAGTTATCTCCCACAATCTCTGCTTGCAGCAGATTCTTCCCGTTTGCTATGGCAGCCTGCTACCCCGATCCCAGGAATTGCATTAAAAAAAAAAATAGGCTAAGCTTCCTTATCCCTAACAGGTCTGGAGGCTGGCAGCACGTCTCCGCCCTGGTGGAAATCTGCGTCAACTTCAGAAATGGCGATTCGTACATCTTTGAATGCAGCAGCAAGCACCAGTGTCTGTGCAAGAAGTCGGTGGAATGAAGCAGGCAGCAATCCCGGGTCCAGGCGCCCCTCTCCAGAGCCCCTCACGAAAACAGCATCCACGGACATCTCCCGTCAAGGGGTGCATCTTACCCTACGAAGGCGCACGGTGTGGGCCTGGTCTTCCGGCCACTGTCTCTGCCGCGGCCACAAGCTGCTCTCTCTCTCTGCAACGGCCGGAGAAGTCATCCGCCTCTGCTAGCGATCTTCTTCTTCCCCTTAAGACTTGTCTTTTCGCTTCAGCCTTTGGAGGCGTACTGGGCGAGATCCGCCGAAATGCAAACTCCCCGTTTGCCGCTGAAATCCCAAATGCGGCCGTTCTTTTTACTGTTTGGCCGGCCGTGCATCGGCTTGGCTGTTGGTTTGTTGATGTTTTCGTTGCCGTTCTCATGTGCTTATGGTAAACCACTCTGTGATCCTGACAGATGGAAGGGTGATCTGGAAGAATTAGTCAATTGATGTTAAAAATAAATATGTATTATACTATCTCTGTAGCTCTCGGCCGTTGATCTCTCTCGGGTTGCCCTGGAACTGATGCTCAGTGGTGTTGTAAACAAAACCTGCCCTTTTCCCCTTATGGGGTATCCAATAATAATAATAATAATAATAATAATAATAATAATAATAATAATAATAATAATAATAATAATTTATTATTTGTACCCCGCCCATTGGCTGGGTTTCCCCAGCCACTCTGGGCGGCTTCCAACAAAGAGGAAAAATACACTAAAATGTCACATATTAAAAACTTCCCTGAACAGGGCTGCCTTCAGATGTCTTCTGAATGTCAGGTAGTTGTTTATCGCTTTGACATCTGATGGGAGGGCGTTCCACAGGGCGGGCGCCACTACCGAGAAGGCCCTCTGCCTGGTTCCCTGTAACTTGGCCTCTCGCAGTGAGGGAACCGCCAGAAGGCCCTCGGAGCTGGACCCCCTCAGCAGAACGATGGGGGTGGAGAGCCTTTATAGAGTCCTTACGTAGGTTCCCTATTGGTAGGAGAAAATAACAGAGGCCAACCAGAGAAAATTGAGAAGCAAAGCAGCTAGTAAGCCTGATCTTTATTAAAGCTGTTGCAACAGGGTGCTCCCCTCACCCGCAGGAAAGGAGGACCCAGAACCAAGGTGTGCCCCCATTATATAGACATTTTAAATTCCCTGCCCTGGAGCTCAAGACCACTCCTCAATACATCATACATACATCACAGAAGGGGTGTAATCCAAGACCACCCCCCACAAACATCATACCTACATCACAGAAAAGACAGTCTACAACAGAAATCTGAGTGTGTTGTTTATCTCTTGTCTGGCAGGTTATCTGATAATGCCTTATCTGAACGCCTTTTCCTGGTACAGCCATACCTCATGTTCCGGATGCTTCAGGTTACGTCTTTTCAGGTTGCCTCCTGCGGCGACCCGGAAGTACCGGAAAGGGTTACTTCCGGGTTTCGCCGCTCACACATGCGCAGAAGCGCCAAATCACACCGCACATCTGTGCAGATACGGCATTTCAGGTTGCTCTCTTTTCAGGTTGCGAACGGGCCTCCGGTACAGATCCTGTTCGCAACCAGAGACACCACTGTAGTCTGTCACCCTTTGAAATGCGGACTACTAAATTCCTGTAACGAGGAAGGTTTTTTCCCCACCTCCTCCCTCCTTGCAGAGAAACATTTGGTCAGCTTGGAAGTCAAAATGGCTTCAGGACTTTCTTCCTGTGCTGCTCCAGACATGTGGTTTGCTTGGTACATTTATGAACATGTATTTTATATATATAAGACCTTAAAATTCTTACTATAGTGGCTCCACTTCAAGATCTTTCCTTTTGTAGCCTTCCACCAGAGGTGGGAAGCCACAAGTGTGGGCTAGGGAAGAATGCACTCTCTTCAGGGGTCTTCTTCTGCCAGCCCACCACAGTGAAATGTCTCTGCTCGTCAGGCAGGAGTCCCCGGCGCTCATGTCATTGCAGATACACTGGAACCTTGGTTCTCAAACTTAATCCATTCCAGAAGTCTGCTCCAAAACCAAAGCGTTCCAAAACCAAGGTGCGCTTTCCCATAGAAAGCAATGCAAAACGGATTAATCCGTTTCACTTTTAAAAACAACCCCTAAAACAGCAATTTAACATGGATTTTACTATCTAATGAGATCATCGATCCATAAAATGAAAACAATAGTCAATGTGCTGCCCTATAAAATAAGACAGTATTGTAGGTGATAAAAATTAAGATTCTTATTATTTCCTTACCTGCACTGATGATAGTCATTGTTTGGATGGGGGGGCTTTTATCCATTTCCGCAGTCACACAATCAATTAATCAGTAGCTGAACTGGGTTCCACACAGTCACAAAAGCAAATTAACTGAAAAAGCCTCAAAAACAAAAAAGCAAAATAAATAGCAAAGAAAAAGCGCCAAACTTAATCCGTTCCAGAAGTCTCTTTGACTTCCGAAATGTTCGAAAACCAAGGCGCAGCTTCTGATTGGTGACCATCTCTTTCTTATGCAGACACCTTTGGAATGTGGTTTCACAAGATGTTCTTGTTGTTGTTTAGTCGTTTAGTTGTGTCCGCCTCTTCGTGACCCCCTGGACCAGAGCACGCCAGGCACTCCTGTCTTCCACTGCCTCCCGCAGTTTGGTCAGACTCATGCTGGTAGCTTCGAGAACACTGTCCCACCATCTCGTCCTCTGTCGTCCCCTTCTCCTTGTGCCCTCCATCTTTCCCAACATCAGGGTCTTTTCCAGGGAGTCTTCTCTTCTCATGAGGTGGCCAAAGTCTTGGAGCCTCAGCTTCAGGATCTGTCCTTCCAGTGAGCACTCAGGGCTGATTTCCTTCCGAATGGAGAGGTTTGATCTTCTTGCAGTCCATGGGACTCTCAAGAGTCTCCTCCAGCACCAGAATTCAAAAGCATCAATTCTTCGGCGATCAGCCTTCTTTATGGTCCAGCTCTCACTTCCATGCATCACTACTGGGAAAACCATGGCTTGAACTATACGGACCTTTGTTGGGAAGGTGATGTCTCTGCTTTTTAAGATGTTGTCCAGGTTTGTCATTGCTTTTCTCCCAAGAAGCAGGCGTCTTTTAATTTTGTGACTGCACCTTTGGAATGTGGTTTCACAAGATAAGGTACTACAAAGAAATAATAGGCACCTTCTCCGTACACCTGGAGACGTCAAATCAACCTTGGAGGTCCAGCAATCCCAGTTGACATGCTCTGCAATGGTGCAAATGAACGATGTGACGGCTGGCCTAACCCCTCAGAAGCCAGTAATAAATTGCTAAATAGAATCATAGAATTGTAGAGTCGGAAGGTACCCCAAGGGTCATCCAGTCCAACCCCCTGCAACACAGGAATCTCGACACGCAGTCCCCCATCCAATTGGAAACCATACCGGACCCTGCTTAGCGTTGCAAATGTGCTAGCAGTTTTTGACTGCACCGTGTAATTCAGGTGAGTAGCCGGAGAAATGAACAGAGCACAATTCAAAGTGTTGGTGCTGGCCTTTAAAGCCCTAAACGGCCTCGGTCCAGTATACCTGAAGGAGCGTCTCCACCCCCATCGTTCTACCCGGACACTGAGGTCCAGCACCAAGGGCCTTCTGGCGGTTCCCTCCCTGTGGGAAGCGAGGTTACAGGGAACCAGGCAGAGGGCCTTCTTGGTAGTGGCACCCGCCCTGTGCAATGCCCTCCCATCAGATGTTAAGGAAATAAACAAATACCCGACTTTTAGAAGACATCTGAAGGTGGCCTTGTTTGGGGAATTTTTTTAATATTTGATGTTTTATTGTGTTTTTAATATTCGGTTGCAAGCCACAGAATGGACATGGCAAATGGGTACTAAGACCAGGTGTGCAGCCTGGGAGTCATTTTGGACTCACAGCTGTCCATGGAGGCGCAGGTTAATTCTGTGTCCAGGGCAGCTGTCTGCCAGCTCCATCTGGTACGCAGGATGAGACCATCCCTGCCCGCGGACTGTCTCGCCAGAGAGGTGCATGTTATCTCTCGCTTGGACTGCAATGCACTCTACGTGGGGCTACCTTTGAAGGTGACTCAGAAACTACAACTAATCCAGAATGCAGCAGCTAGACTGGTCTCTGGGAGCGGCCACTGAGACCACATAACACCAGTCCTGAAAGATCTCCATGGACTCCCAGTACATTTCTGGGCACAATTCAAAGTGTTGGTGCTGACCTTTAAAGCCCTAAACGGCCTCGTCCCAGTATACCTGAAGGATCATCTCCACCCCCATTGTTCTGCCCGGACACTGAGGTCCAGCTCCGAGGGCCTTCTGGCGGTTCCCTCGCTGCGAGAAGCCAAGTTGCAGGGAACCAGGCAGAGGGCCTTCTCGGTGGTGGCACCCGCCCTGTGGAACGCTCTCCCTCCAGATGTCAAAGAGAAGAACAACTACCTGACATTTAGAAGACATCTGAAGGCAGTCCTCTTTAGAGAAGTTTTTAATGTTTAATAGACTATTGTATTTTAATGTTTAATAGACTATTGTATTTTAGTGTTCTGTTGGAAGCCACCCAGAGTGGCTGGGGAGGCCCAGCCAGATGGGCAGGGTATAAATAATAAATAATAAATTATTATTATTATTATATTCCCACGCCAAACAAACACGCCACACACCGAAAGTGCATTTCCCCCCGCCCCGCAAAGGATCCTGGGAAGCCTAGTTTCTAGGGTGCCGTGAAACGTAGTTCTGAGTTGGGTGTCTGCAACTACAGTTCCCATGATTCTTTGCAGTTGTTGGGGGGGGGGAAGGGAGCCATGCCATTCAAATGAGAGCTACGCCCAGAACCCGCTGCAGGCCACTCTCTCCTGCAGCACGCTAGCGGCCCATTGGCCGGCCAGAAGGACACGGCTGCTCTTGGGGGTCCCTGATTGGCTGGCTGCTTGGTATAAGAACCCAGGGGACAGGCCGGGCTGAGCCCATTTGGCTCTGACCTCCGAAGGCTCCACTTCTCCCTTGGTAGGGTTTCTGCATGTGGGGATTGGGCCAGGAAGAACTGGGGGAGGACCTGCTCAGCTCCACACAAGGGAAAGGCACCCCCCAGTGGGGCAGGCAGCCCCCAAGCATCTCCTTGGGCTGGTGGTACGTAAAATGGGGCAGGCGGAGGGATGGCTGGAACTCTTTTGTTCGGTCCTGGGTTCAAATGGTGCACCCTGCTCCGTTCATCTCTATTTCTTAGCAAAAACTAAAAAAAATCTTGGGTTTTTTTGTTCCCCCATTCCCAAAAGAAATACAGTTAAGATAAATGTTTGTCTGTTTGTTTCTTTTTATATAAATATTTTGTAATGTAATGTTTTTTCTTTTATGTTTGCTATAAATTTGGAAAAATAATAAATTTAGGGGGGGATAAAGAAAGATGAGGGGTCTTCCTGTTTGCTAAATTTAGCTGCCTGCCTGCACCACCATCGCTTTTATTGCACTTAAATCCCACCAGCTAGCTCTAATTGAATTTTAGAATTTTATTGTTATTCATGTTTTCATACTGTATTTTATGCTGCTTTTATAATTAAGGGTTTTAAAGTGTTTTAGATTTGTTGTTAGCGCCCTGAGCCCGGGTTTTGAACCCGGAAGGGCAGGGTATAAATAATAATTATTATTATTATTATTATTATTTTCCTCCTGGAATCTCAAGGTGGCCTAGGCAGTTCTCCCTCTCTCTGTGTTACGCTCACGATGACCCTGCGAGGTGGGTGAGGCAGAGAGATGGGTGACCCTCTGCGCACCCGTAACCATTGAAGCAGCAGGAGGGTGCGGGGTTGCAAAGGGAGGCTTAATTCATCAAAGGTCGTCAAATCGATTTGGATGAATACATCGTTGTTATTGAACCAGATTTGCACGCCTCTGCGTCGTGAGAAGACCACAGAGCGGTTTACAAAAACCACACCCTGCTTTCCCTTGCTCCCATTTTCAATAATAATAATAATAATAATAATACTGTAATGGTTTCGAGTCCTACCCTCCAGATCAGGAGAAAACAAGCTTTTCCCACGTGAAAGCCCTTAAGATATTGGAAGATGGCTCTCATATCTCCTTTCAGCCTCTTCTTCTCCAGGTTAAACACCCCCGACTCCTTCAACCGTTCCTCATCAGGCTCGGTTTCAAGATCCTTCATCATCTTGGCCATGGGTAGTAAAATGTACTTGGAGTCGAGAGTGGATTTCATGCTCTTTATTCAGCTCATAGTAGTGAGGAATGCCAGTTCCCCCAAAATGTCTGCTTTATATACATTATTTACACAATAGGCCCCACGTGATTGGCTAATTTCGGGATTCTCCTGTAGGCCAATCAGGTTGCGGATTCTCTTTTATCTGGAGCTGGATTGGGTGGCTCCTGTGGACCAATCATACTGCTGCATTTTGGATCCTATTGTTCTAGGACCAATCAGAACTGCTGCATTCTGAATCCTATTGTTCTAGGACCAATCAGACTGCTGCATTCTGAATCCTATTGTTCTAGGACCAATCAGACTGCTGCATTCTGGATCCTATTGTTCTAGGACCAATCAGAACTGCTGCATTCTGAATCCTATCGTTCTAGGACCAGTCAGACTGCTGCATTCTGGATCCTATTGTTCTAGGACCAATCAGAACTGCTGCATTCTGGATCCTATTGTTCTAGGACCAATCAGACTGCTGCATTCTGGATCCTATTGTTCTAGGACCAATCAGACTGCTGCATTCTGAATCCTATCATTCTAGGACCAATCAGACTGCTGCATTCTGAATCCTATCATTCTAGGACCAGTCAGACTGCTGCATTCTGGATCCTATTGTTCTAGGACCAATCAGAACTGCTGCATTCTGAATCCTATTGTTCTAGGACCAATCAAAACTGTTGCATTCTGGATCCTATTGTTCTAGGACCAATCAGACTGCTGCATTCTGGATCCTATTGTTCTAGGACCAATCAGACTGCTGCATTCTGGATCCTATTGTTCTAGGACCAATCAGACTGCTGCATTCTGAATCCTATCATTCTAGGACCAATCAGACTGCTGCATTCTGAATCCTATCATTCTAGGACCAATCAGACTGCTGCATTCTGGATCCTATCATTCTAGGACCAGTCAGACTGCTGCATTCTGGATCCTATCATTCTAGGACCAATCAGACTGCTGCATTCTGGATCCTATTGTTCTAGGACCAATTAAGCTGCTGCATTCTGGATCCTATTCAACTCAGTACATAACAGGTAGGCAACCTAAGATCCGGCCCAATCGCCTTCTCAATCCGACCCCTGGACAGTCCGGGAATCAACTTATTTTTACATGAGTAGAATGTGTCTTTTTATTTAAAATGCATCTCTGGGCTATTTATGTGGCACAGGAATCTGTTCATTATTATTTTTCCCCAAAATATAGTCCGGCCCTCCACAAGGTCTGAGGTATGGCGGACCGGCCCCCTGCTGAAAAAGTTTGCTGATCTTGGCCTTGCCCAAATTCCAGCTTGTGGATATCCTTCTAAAATTGTGGTGCTCAGAAGTGGACACAGGACTCCCTGCCCTGGCCCAGTATAGTGATTTTACATTGCGCAGGCCATTAATAGTTTTATAATTTAAATGATATACAGGCCTGCTGATATTATCTCCTAACATTTGCTGGCCATTTTTATTCAGCCAGGCAGTTGCCCATCCTGTCACCATCGGTCCTTAGGACCCATTCTCTGCCCAGTCCCCTTTTAAATTTTTATTTGCAATTAAACGAGGCTTGCGGCGGGACAGAATATTTCCTCTGCAGTTTTCAAAATTGTAGACATTTGAAAACGTTTCTAGGTTTGAGCTGAAATGTTTTGCCATGTTAAAACAAGGAGCTATTTTACATATAATGAGGTGAAGTGTTAAAAGAAGGGGGAAAGTGGTTATAGAAATGCTAAGAATTTATTAAAAGATGTTTGGAAGTCAGAAAGAGGGAGGGAAGGTGCTCTGTTTGAGCAATGCTTAAGGTGATAGATTTTTGTAATAAAATGTGATTAAATATGGAAAACTCAATTAAAAATTATATAATAATAATAATAATATTTTCTCTGCAGTTTTCTTGCTATACTGTGCCCCTTCTCCGTCCTCTGTTCCCCAGACTAAACAGGCTTGTTTCTATTGTACAGTGGTGCCCCGCAAGACGAATGCCTCGCAAGACGGAAAACTCGCTAGACGAAAGAGTTTTCCGTTTTGGAGGTGCTTCACAAAACGAATCTCCTATGGGCTTGCTTTGCAAGACGAAAATGTCTTGCGAGTTCCTGCGGGTTCCCCCCCTTTTTCTAAGCCGCTAAGCCGCTTATCAGCTGATCCGATAAGCCGCTAAAAGCCGCTAAAAGCCGCTAATAGCGCTAATCCGCTAATCCGTCAATGGGCTTGCTTCGCAAGACGAAAAAAATCGCTAGACGAAGAGAATCACAGAACGGATTCTTTTCGTCTTGCGAGGCACCACTGTATTTTAATATTCTGTTGGAAGCTGCCCAGAGTGGCCGGGGAAACCCAGCCAGATGGGTGGGGTATAAAGAATAAATTATTATTATTATTATTATTATTATTATTATTATTATTATTATTATTATTATTATTATTATTATTTCTCTTGGTGCCAGGGGTTCGTGCCATCATGTCCTTGAACTGCCTGCCACGGAAATGGTCTCTGGCGCTGGGACCAGTCTGCTTTTTGCTTTTCCTGGGGCTGGCCCTCTTGCTGCTGCAAAGAGCAAGGTAAGTTTCCGAGGATTAAAGGCAGGGGTTAGATAATTTATTACGGCCAAAGACCAGCTCAGATAACATAACACCATGAAAATAGCGTTCATAAAGGTAAAATATACAATCGGAGCAGATTGTAGCAATAGCTCATGAGTTAAAATTGAGTGCACAGCCTGGGAGTCATTCTGAACTCACAGCTGTCCATGGAGGCGCAGGTCAATTCTGTGTCCAGGGCAGCTGTCTACCAGCTCCACCTGGTACGCAGGATGAGACCCTCCCTGCTCTCAGACTGTCTCGCCAGAGTTGTGCGTGCTCTAGTTATCTCCCACTTGGACTACTGCAATGCGCTCTACGTGGGGCTACCTTTGAATGTGACCCGGAAACTACAACTAATCCAGAATGCGGCAGCTAGACTGGTGACTGGGAGTGGCCGCCAAGACCACATAACACCGGTCCTGAAAGATCTACATTGGCTCCCAGTACATTTCCAAGCACAATTCAAAGTGTTGGTGCTGACCTTGAAAGCGCTAAACGGCCTCGGTCCTGTATACCTGAAGGAGCGTCTCCACCCCCATTGTTCTGCCCTGACGCTGAGGTCCAGGTCGGAGGGCCTTCTGGCAGTTCCCTCACTGTGAGAAGTAAAGCTACAGGGAACCAGGCAGAGGGCCTTCTCGGTGGTGGCACCTGCCCTGTGGAACGCCCTCCCACCAGATGCCAAAGAGATAAACTACCACCTGACATTCAGAAGGCGTCTGAAGGCAGCCCTGTTCAGGGAAGCTTTTAATGTGAGACATTTTAGTGTATTTTTAGTCTTTGTTGGAAGCCACCCAGAGTGGCTGGGGAAACCCAGCCAGAGGGTACAAATTATTATTATATTATTATTTCTGCCTCCGGCTTCCTTTTCCAGAGAATGGGCTCAAATACAAGAGCAGAAGGAATGCCAGGAACTGATTTGGCTGCTGGAATCTAAGAACCTCTTCTTCGGAAAGTGAGTTTTGACACAGCCCAACGCTAGAGGTCACGAGCGACACGGGGGCTTTTTCCGGCTTGCAACCCAAAATCCACCTTCGCTACGATCTCTTTTCTAGTCCCTTTTCAAATTCCTGCCCGCGGCTTCAAAAACTTTACCACCTCTCTACCTTCTCTCCATCTAAGCACCGGGAGTGAGCCTGCGCCAACCTTGCGCCCCCATACTACAATTCCCAGCATTACATATCTTTAGGGGCCGGGTAAAAATGTTCATTTTCAACCAGGCCTTGGGCTGATTAACATCTTATTCCCCTTTTAATGTGTTTGGGGGAGGGGCTTATTGGTTTGTTTTTGTTTTTATCATGTAATATCGATAGAGTGATGATAGATTAGATAGATAGATAGATGATAGATAGATCATTGATAGATGGATAGATAGATGATAGATAGATAGATAGATAGATAGATGATAGATAGATAGATGATAGATAGATAGATAGATAGATAGATAGATAGATAGATAGATAGATGATAGATAGATAGATAGATAGTAAATAGATGATAGATAGATAGCTATGATAGATGGTTGGTAGGCAGATAGATAGATAGATAGATAGATAGATAGATAGATAGATAGTAGACAGGTGATAGATAAATGATAGATAAATGATAGATAGATAGATGATAGATTAGATGATAGAGATAGATGATAGATAGATGATAGATGATAGATAGATAGATGATAGATAGATAGTGCTTGTGGGCCCTGCTTTTGCCACTTACCATCTGGCTTGGGGCGGGGCCTGGGGCCTCACAAGGACTGCGTGCTGCTTGCTGCCTGCTGCCCAGGAAGACTCCCTGAGTGAGTGCTTGTGGGCCCTGCTTTTGCCACTTACCATCTGGCTTGGGGCGGGGCCTGGGGCCTCATAAGGACTGCGTGCTGCTTGCGGCCTGCTGCCCAGGAAGACTCCCTGAGTGAGTGCTTGTGGGCCCTGCTCTTGCCACTTACCATCTGGCCTGGGGCGGGGCCTGGGGCCTCACAAGGACTGCGTGCTGCTTGCGGCCTGCTGCCCAGGAAGACTCCCTGAGTGAGTGCCTGAGGGCCCTGCTCCTCCCTGCCACTTACCACCTGGCCTGGGGCGGGGCCTGACAGGCCTCACTAGGACAGTTGTTACTGCCGGAGAGGCACAGAGTGTTTTTAAAATGTTTTTTAAAAATTTTCTTTGGATTTTTTGTATGTGGGGAGTGGGGGTGGGATGGATGTTTGGTTGGGCTTGGGGAATTATTATTTTTTTATTTTGATGTTTTTGTAATTTTTACATTTTTTTGTTTGTATTGTTTTATTGGTTTTGTTTGTTTGTTTAAGGTGTTATTTTGTTTTTAGGGGGAGGGTTCAGGGCTGCCGGGGAGTGGGCCCCAGCCCACAAAATGGCTGGGGCATGTTCCACAGGGGGGGATGCACTGGGACAACCGATCTCAGTGATCACGGGTAGGAGGAGGAGCTACGCTAAGACCAGACCATGTCATTACAGAGGAGGCAGGTTTAGTCGTTGTCTGAGGACTATCCCTGCCTCCGGGTCTGGTCCTGTCCGGATGGATACTAGAATCAGCAAGGGATACCCACGTGACCTGAAGGTGCTGCTGTGCAATGCCAGGTCAATGATTCGTAAGACCACTGCCATCCATGACTTGATCATGGATGGAGGATTTGACCTGGCATGTGTAACAGAGACTTGGTTGGATGAAGCAGACGGGCCTGTCCTTGCCGCTGCTTGTCCACCAGGTTTCTCTTACGCACAGCAACCCAGGTCACGTGGGCGGGGAGGGGGGGTTGCAGTGATTTTTAGGAAGTCATTAGTTTGCACCAGGCGTCCTATTGGGAAGACCCAGTTTTCTGAGTGCATGTTCTGGAAGTTGGGCAATAGGGGCAGTACAGGATTCCTTTTGGTGTACCGACCTCCCCGCTGCACCAAGGATTCCCTGCCCGAGCTGCTTCAGGTCGTGGCGGATGTTCTCCTGGAGACACCTAGCCTGGTCGTCCTAGGGGATTTTAACATCCATGCCGACACGACCTTACAAGGGGCCGCTCGGGACTTCGTGGAAAGCATGGCCTCCATGGGGCTGTCCCTGAATAAGTCTGGCCCAACCCATAGCCGTGGACATGCCTTGGACCTGGTGTTTACCTCTATGGATGTTGGTGATCTGACACTAAGTAAAAGCGAAATGAAAGAAGTGCCATGGTCAGATCACTTCCTGGTGCAACTGAACTTCTCTGCGACCCATCCCCTCTGCAGGGAGGTGGGACCAATTCGGATGGTCCGCCCCCGCCACTTAATGGATCCAAATGGTTTCCAGAGAGTGGTAGGGGATGCTTTATCCCATGTTGATGGCCTTTCAGCCGATTCCCTGGTGGCCCGCTGGAATGTGGAGTTAACCAGGGCTATTGACTGTTTGGCTCCGAAGCGCCCTCTCCGATTGCATGGAGCCCGGACAGCCCCGTGGTTTTCCACGGATCTGAGGGCAATGAAACAATCGTTGAGACGGCTAGAGCGCCGGTGGCGGATAACTCATTCCGAATCTGACCGGACACAGGTTAGAGCTCAACGTCGAGCCTACCAAGTGGCGATAGCGACGGCGAAGAAGAATTTCTTCACCGCCTCTATTGCATCTGCAGAAAACAGCAGCAGGAGACTTTTTCAGGTGGTTCACAATTTAGCGGAACCACCTGCAACATCGGGGCCCAGTACGGGCCACATGTTCTCCTGCAATGATTTTGCAAAGTTTTTTGCAGATAAAATCGCCCAGATTCGGGAAGAAGTAGACTCCACCGTGGGAGCAGGGCCGGGGCGGGAGAGTGCTAGAGTTCTGTCTAGTCAAGTTGAGTGGGATCAATTTCAATCTGTTACCTCCGAGGATGTGGACAGGCTGCTTGGACGAGTGAAACCAACCACCTGTCTCCTGGATCCTTGCCCATCCTGGCTTATAAAAGCTAGCCGGGAAGGACTGGGCGATGGGCTTCGTGGGGTGGTGAATGCTTCCCTCCGTGAGGGAGCCTTCCCAGACCCGCTGAAAGAGGCGGTTATTAAACCGCTTCTTAAAAAACCATCTTTAGATGCGGCCACGATGGCCAACTATCGCCCAGTCTCAAATCTTCCATTCCTGGGCAAGGTGATTGAGCGGGTGGTTGCTGAACAACTCCAGGCACGCCTGGAAGAAGCGGACCATTTGGATCCCTTCCAGTCGGGATTCAGGCCTCATCATGGGACTGAAACTGCCTTGGTCGCACTGGTTGATGATCTCCGGCGGGCTAGGGACAAAGGTGAGAGCTGTTTCCTAGTTCTGCTGGATCTCTCAGCGGCGTTTGATACCATCGACCATAGCATCCTTCTGGACCGTCTTGAGGGGCTGGGAGCTGGGGGCACTGTTATACAGTGGTTCCGCTCCTTCCTCCTGGGCCGTGTTCAGAAAGTGGTGGTGGGGGATGAGTGTTCAGACCCTTGGGCCCTCACTTGTGGGGTGCCTCAGGGTTCTGTCCTCTCCCCCATGCTTTTTAACATCTATATGAAGCCGCTGGGAGAGATCATCAGGAGGTTTGGGCTGGGTGTTCATCAGTATGCGGATGACACCCAGCTCTACCTCTCTTTTAAATCAGAACCAGTGAAGGCGGTGAAGGTCCTGTGTGAGTGTCTGGAGGCGGTTGGAGGATGGATGGCGGCTAACAGATTGAGGTTGAATCCTGACAAGACAGAAGTACTGTTTTTGGGGGACAGGAGGCGGGCAGGTGTGGAGGATTCCCTGGTCCTGAATGGGGTAACTGTGCCCCTGAAGGACCAGGTGCGCAGCCTGGGAGTCAGTTTGGACTCACAGCTGTCCATGGAGGCACAGGTCAAATCTGTGTCCAGGGCAGCTGTTTACCAGCTCCATCTGGTACGTAGGCTGAGACCCTATCTGCCTGCGGACTGTCTCGCCAGAGTGGTGCATGCTCTGGTTATCTCCCGCTTGGACTACTGCAATGCGCTCTACGTGGGGCTACCTTTGAAGGTGACGCGGAAACTACAACTAATCCAGAATGCGGCAGCTAGACTGGTGACTGGGAGCGGCCGCCGAGACCATATAACACCGGTCTTGAAAGACCTGCATTGGCTCCCAGTACGTTTCCGAGCACAATTCAAAGTGTTGGTGCTGACCTTTAAAGCCCTAAACGGCCTCGGTCCAGTATACCTGAAGGAGCGTCTCCACCCCCATCAGTCTGCCCGGACGCTGAGGTCCAGCGCCGAGGGCCTTCTGGCGGTTCCCTCACTGCGAGAAGCAAAGCTACAGGGAACCAGGCAGAGGGCCTTCTCGGTAGTGGCGCCCGCCCTGTGGAACGCCCTTCCAGCAGATGTCAAAGCGATAAACAACTATCTGACATTCAGGAGACATCTTAAGGCAGCCCTGTTCAGGGAAGTTTTTAACGTGTGACATTTTACTGTATTTTTGGTTTTTATGGAAGCCGCCCAGAGTGGCTGGGGAGGCCCAGCCAGATGGGCGGGGTATAAATAATAAATTATTATTATTATTATTATTATTATAGATAGATAGATAGATAGATAGATAGATAGATAGAGATAGATAGATAGATAGATAGATAGATAGATAGATAGATAGTAGATAGATGATAGATGATAGATAGATAGATAGATAGATAGATGATAGATAGATAGATAGATAGATAGATAGATAGATAGATACATAGCTAGATATAGACAGATAGATTTAGATGATAGATAGATAGATAGGTGATAGAATGCTGTGAACTGCCCCACGGTCTACAGATAAAGGGCAACGTGCAAATTTAATAAACAAATAAACAAAACGAAACAAAAGTTCCAGTCTCTACCCCCCACACAGTCGCCTACCTGTGGTTTATTTACCCTGGTTTCATTTCATCTCTGTTTGCGTTTGGCAGTGATGTGCAATTGTACATTGTCTATGCATATTGCCATCAGATCCTGTCTGGTAGCACTGTATTTTGCAGCGATCTTGCATAACCTTTTCGAAAAATATTATTATTATTATTAGTAGTAGTAGTAGTAGTAGTAGTAGTAGTAGTTTTACTAAACAAGCACCCCACCAGGTACCAGGTGCAATTCCACACAGCCCTGACCAGAAAGCGAAGTCCTGCCTGCGTGAGAGCCTTTGATCTTCTTCTCTCTTTCTGTCTCTCGGTGGCAGCTTCCAGTACCGCAAGACGTCCAGGAATCAGAAAAGGATCCGTGCCGTCAAGAAGTGGGATATCTGGA
Organism: Podarcis bocagei; assembly: GCF_964188305.1. Classification (NCBI taxonomy): domain Eukaryota; kingdom Metazoa; phylum Chordata; class Lepidosauria; order Squamata; family Lacertidae; genus Podarcis; species Podarcis bocagei. The sequence continues at coordinate 6,429,905 of NC_138135.1, forward strand.
CTGAGGACAAGAATATCTTGGAGCACGTGCTGCTCACGGAGGAATGCCAGTGGGACCCGGATGCGGCAGTTGTGGCCCAGTACAGGTAAAAATACCCTTCAGCGAGGGACTGTGGAAAAGGGACCTTTTGGTGGGAAGGAGGCAAAAGCATTATTAAATTGGAGATCACACGAGTGAAAAGAAAATATGAAGAAAAACAGTGGAAGGGACGCGGAAGAGATTTAAGAGCCTCAGATATTAGATCACCAGGTTAATGTGCCAGTTTAATGGGACAAATGGACTGACAAACCCGGGACCTGGGGGATGGGACGTTGGATGAAGATTTCCTTTTTCTTTTTCCTATTTTTTGTTATTAGGATTATTCTACATAATTGATGAATACTAGATGGATGGATGAAATGAAATTGCTTGGCTCTGGTATAAAGGTTTAAGGGATTAGGAAAGAATATAATGGTTAAGAGAAGTTATTAAAAGTAAGATTTAGGTTAAGGTTTTTATAGGACAATGAGGAGAATAGAGTAAGGTAATGTAATGAAAGATTAGAATAAGGGTAAAAACTTGATGGTAAGGATTTGCTGAACTAACAAATTTAACTGGAATACAAAAAAGGGAGGTTTGAGGAGGTCTGGGAAAATAAGTGTATGGAAGATATGTTATGAAAATTAATGTGTTTTTAACTGTTTTTATTTTGTATGTTTTTCTTTTCTGTATTTTCTTTTCACTTTTCTTGTTATAATTTGGAAAACTCTAATAAAATATCTTAAAAAAAAAATACCCTTCAGCGAGATGCCCTTGGAGGCGACAGGTGAGGAGGTGTGTGGACTACCTGCCTTTCCCAGTGCATCCCTAACCTGCCTTCCCTTCCCTTTGCAGGGCAGAACTGGGCCAATGTTGCAACGCTTCCTCCTTGCTCATCCTGACCAAGGAAAACACCCTTCTGGGATCAAACATCGTCTTTGGGAAGGACGGACGAAAAGTGCCCGTGAGACCTGACCTCGTGGACCTGCTCCCTGAGGTGCTAGGAAGACTGTTGTTGTTGTTGTTGTTGTGTACCTGAAGGAGCGTCTCCACCCCCACCGTTCTACCCAGACACTGAGGTCCAGCGCTGAGGGCTTTCTGGCGGTTCCCTGCCTGCGAGAAGTGAGGTTACAGGGAACCAGGCAGGGGGCCTTCTCGGTGGTGGCACCCGCCCTGTAGAACGCCCTCCCGTCAGATGTCAAGGAGATAAACAACTACCAAACTTTTAGAAGACATCTGAAGGCAGCCCTGTTTAGGGAAGCTCTTAACGTTTGATGCATTACTGTATTTTAATATTTGGTTGGAAGCTGCCCAGAGTGGCTGGGGAAGCCCAGCCAGATGTGCGGGGTATAAATAATAAATTATTATTATTATTACTACTACTGCAGTGGTACCTTGGTTCTCAAACGCCTTGGTACCCAAACAACTTTGAATGCAAACACTGCAAACCTGGAAGCAAGTGTTCTGGTTTGTGAACTTTTTTCGGAAGTCGGACGTTCTCCGTTTTCAGCACCACACTTCCATTTTGAGTGTTACGCCGAGGTTTTTGCTATGTATTCTGCATTTTTGCAGGTGTGTGTGTGTGTGTGTGTGTATGTGTGTGTGTGTGTGTGTGTGACTGGTGGAACCCAGTTCTGCAACTGATGGATTGATTGTGTGACTGCAGTACATTGTTTATTGCTTTCATTTTTATGGATCAATGGTCTCGTTAGATCGTAAAATCCATGCTAAATCGCTGTTTCAGGTTTTGTTTTTAAAAGTCTGGAACGGATTAATCCGTTTTGCATTACTTTCTATGGGAAAGCGCGCCTTGGGTTTGGAAAGCTTTGGTTTTGGAACGGACTTCCAGAACGGGTTAAGTTTGAGAACCAAGGTACCACTGTATTATTATAATTTCCAAAATGGCTTCAGAATTGCTCTCCCGTACTATTTCAGACACATGGTTCTTATATTTTGATGTGTGTGCATTTATGAACATTTCTTCTATATTTGAGACCTTAGAATTATTATAACATATCCTTGGGGTCTCCCAGGGTGGAATCAGCCTTTGGCCAAACTGACATCTACCAGCGGTCACAGGGATGCCCAAGACCGCACTCCTGCGTACAAAACCCGGCATTTCTTTCGCACGCTGATTTTGAAAACGTTTTAAGACACAGATGTTTTGAAACCTCTCCCTTTCCCCTCAAAACCTCCAGAGATCCACCTTCTCGGAAGTTCAGTACGAGCATTGTGCCATAGTGGGCAATGGCGGGATCCTGCAGAGAAGCCGCTGCGGGAAAGAGATCGACCAGGCAGACTTCGTAATCAGGTAACTCTTCTTTGAGAGTGATTCAGAGCCCTTGATGTCAGGGGAACATTCCTTGCTACACTTGGAAACTCCCTGGCGATTGAGATCGATCAGGCAAGTGCCTTTGCTGTAGTACCCTTTTGGCCAAAATATTGTTTAGGCCAGCTCCTGTTGCTCGGTCCCTGCTCCTGCCAACCTAGCAGTTCGAAAGCACATCAAAGTGCAAGTAGATAAATAGGTACCGCTCCGGCGGGAAGGTAAACGGCGTTTCCGTTCGCTGCTCTGGTTTGCCAGAAGCGGCTTAGTCATGCGGTACGCCGGCTCCCTTGGCCAGTAAAGCAAGATGAGCGCCGCAACCCCAGAGTCGGCCATGACTGGACCTAATGGTCAGCAGTCCCTTTACCTTTACCTGGGTGTTTTAAAAAGTGAGGCGAGCTTTAACCTGTTTTCAACCTGTTGTTATTTTAACTTTTGAAAGTATTCGGTTATTGATTAAAAAACAAATAAATCTTGTTGGTGGATGTGATGGGATGATGAGCTGCTTGTGCGTAAAATCGTAGTCCCTCAGAGTTGTGCAAGTCCACAAACCTCTGTCTGTGACGGAGCCCCTCAGACATGGCTGCTCTAGTCACTTGCAGATTCCGACAGTGGTTGCTTTCGGAATCGTTTCCAGCATAAAAGCTCCTTAACGGAAACACGTCTTCTGGACTCGCGGCGTGACAGTTTCCGGCGAGGAGTGGGTCTCCCTATGGGAGCTTCAGATACCTCCCCACTGTTCTCGCTGGACGTGTCCCTGAGCCCTCCCTCTTGCTCGCTTTCCCTCAGAGATCCACCTCTCCCCCTGCTGGTTCCTGCTTCAGCTGCTGAGTCTCTACCAGCCTCCGTGAGCCCTTCCACCAGAGACCCACCTCTCCCCCTGCTGGTTCCTGCTTCAGCTGCTGAGTCTCTCCCAGCCTCCGTGAGCCCTTCCACCATCTGTTCCTCCGATGGCAGTTCCCTGACATCCACCTCCCCTCCAGGGCCCCCTTCACCCCCTCCCGTTCCCTCTCCTCTGGGCGGTGAGGAGGTAAAACCCCGAAAAGAATCCTCTTCATCTTCAGACGTCTCGAACATTTCCCTCCATCAGTCGCCGTTCCGGCTCGCTGAATCCTCCTCCTCCTCGGAATCTGTGAACCCCTCCAACTCCTCTTCTTCGTCGGTGGTGGCAAAGTATTCCCTCCGGAACCTTGCTACAGGCTGAGGTTTACGTGGGAACCTCTGATGAAAAGTTTCTATTAAAACCTCGTCATTGACATCCTCTGCCATGACCCAGGTGTTTTCCGACTCCGGTTCCCCTTCCCACATTACCAAATACTCTACTTGATCTCCCTTCCACCTGGAATCGAGGATCTCCGCTACATGGTAGCTGTGTTGCCTTTCCTCCATTGCTGGTCCCCGAGTGACCCTCCCTTCTCTGTCCCCTTTATACGGTGACAGCAACGACCTGTGGAAAACTGGGTGCAGCTTCATGTGGTTCGGTAACCGGAGTCTGAAAGCCACTGGGTTGACCTGTTGTGTGACTTCAAATGGGCCCAATCTTTTGGGTCTTAACTTCTTACAACCCCCTTTGAATGGTAACCCTTGGGTTGACAGCCACACCTGGTCCCCCACCCTAATGGTTTCACCTTCTCTTCTGTTTTTGTCTGCCTGTCTCTTATATTCCTCCTTGGCCCTGTCTAAGTTAAGTTGGAGCTGGTGATGGATCGCTTCCATTTCTTCTACGAACTGTTCGGCAGCTGGAACGCTCCATCTCTCCCCTTCCCCCCCTGGGAAAGCCCTGGGATGGCACCCGTAATTAGCCAAAAAGGGGCTCATCCCCGTGGACACGTTCTCCGCATTGTTGTAGGCAAATTCCGCCAACGCCAGCTTCTCCACCCAATCATTCTCTCTGTCATTGACATAACACGCCAAATATTGCTGGAGGATGCCATTGGCTCTTTCCGCCTGCCCGTTGGTTTCAGGATGCCGGGCAGCCGAAAAATTGACCTCTACATGCAGTAAGCTCATGAGCTTCCTCCAGAACCTGGAAGTAAATTGTTTCCCTCGGTCTGAAACCACCCTCAAGGGGGCGCCATGCAACCTAAACACATTTTCTACAAACAATTTCGCTGTTTCTTCTGCCGTGACAGCATGTGAGCAGGCTATAAAGTGGGCCATTTTGGTTAACAGGTCTACCACAACCATGATGGCTGTTTTCCCTCTGGACTTTGGCAGATCAGTCATGAAATCTATTGCCACTGCTTCCCATGGTCTTTCAGGTGTGGGTAGCGGTTCTAATAACCCTGCCGGTGCCCGCCTCTCCCCTTTGGCTCGCTGGCATTGGTCACACCCTCTCACATACTCCCGCACATCTTCCCTGACCTTGGGCCACCAAAATTCCCTGGTAACCAGCCACATGGTTTTGTGTTGCCCAAAATGCCCTGCTGTGGGGCTATCATGCAGCTGCTTGAGTACCTTCCCCCTCAAATCTCCTTCAGGTATATATAACGCTCCCTTGTAATACAACGCCCCGTTTCTCTCCTCAAAACCTCCGGGTTTATCTCCCTCCCTCCTGAGACCCCTGAGTTTGTCCTGGGCGTATTCATCATTCTCCGTTCCCTCTACCAGTTCTCTTTGCCCCACCAATGCCGCCCCACACACCCAGCGGTCCTCTGGAATGACATGTCTTTCTTCGGGTGCTCCCTCCCCCTCCAAATATTCAGGTTTGCGTGAGAGAGCGTCCGCCCTAACGTTCTCTGGGCCTGGCACGTAACAAATCTCAAAGTTAAATTTGGAGAACTCCTGGGCCCATCTCAACTGCCGTTGGTTGAGCACTCGTGCCGTTCTCCAATACTCTAGGTTCTTGTGGTCAGTGCACACTTGCACCTTATGTTGTGCGCCAATTAGCAGGTGCCTCCATCTCCGGAAAGCCTCATGAATAGCAAGAAGTTCTCGGTCATACACCGTGTAGTTCCTCTCGGATTTGTTCAGTTTTCACGGAAAAAAAGGCACACGGTCTCCACTCTGACCCCTCCTTCCCTGGCTGCAGAAGAAGCACCGCCCCTATGGCTCTGTCTGATGCATCTGTTTCGACTCTCATCTTTTTTTGTAAATCCACATGCAGAAGTTGTTCTTCAGAGGCGAAGGCACTTTTCAGTTCCTCAAAAGCTCGCTCCGCCTCCTCAGTCCAAACGAATTTCTTCTTACTGCTGAGACAATCTGTAATGGGCGCCGTCAGGTGAGCAAAGTTTCGGATGAACTTACGATAAAAGTTCCCAAACCCCAGGAACCTCTGCACATCCTTCTTTGTTTTGGGTTTTTTCCATTCCAGCACTGCCTGGACCTTTCCGGGATCCATGGCCAATCCCTTGTCTGACAGGCGGTACCCCAGGAATTCCACCTCCTTGGTATGAAACTGACACTTCTCCAGTTTCACCCACAGCCGGTTGGCTTGCAGCCTGCTCAACACTTCTCTGACGTCTCTCACATGCTGCTCCTCATTCTCAGAATACACCAACACGTCATCTAGGAAGGCCACGCAATTCTTGTAAAGCAAAGACCCCAGTACGTGGTTCATAAACGATTGGAAGCACGCCGAGCCTGCTTGTAGGCCGAAAGGCATTACTAAATATTCAAATGCCCCCCAAGGGGTGAACATGGTAGTTTTCCATTCATCCCCTTTCCTTATGCGTATCAGATTGTACGCCCCCCTGAGGTCCAGCTTTGTAAAAATCTTTCTTTTTTTTTTTAATAAAATTTTTATTGGTTTTATAAAGTTTTAAACAACAAACAAACACTTAAAAAGACAAACATACATGTATAGTTTCATCACCCATTTTCATAAACCTCTTTTTTCAGACTTCCCCGTACCCCCCCTTTCTGCATCCCAATGTCCACATTTTTATAGCAACTCCCAACTGTTACTCTTGACCTCTGTCATCTTAGTCCTCTCTATATTCTGACCTTGTGTCACTGTATCCCTTTGTTTCTGGAAACCAAAACACTTTAACATTCATTAAGTTTATAATGGTCCTTAAGATAGCTTTTAAATTTTCTCCACTCTTCTTCCACCGTCTCTGTTCGTTGATCACGGATTCTGCCTGTCATCTCGGCCAATGTCATATAGTCCATCACTTTCATCTGCCATTCTTCCAGAGTGGGTAGATCTTGTGTCTTCCAATACTTCGCGATAAGTATTCTTGCTGCTGTGGTAGCATACATAAAGAAAGTTCTATCCCTCTTTGAGACCGATTGGCCGACAATGCCCAGGAGAAAGGCCTCTGGTTTTTTAAGAAAAGTACATTTAAGCACCTTTTTCATTTCATTATAGATCATTTCCCAGAAAGCCTTAATCTTCGGGCATGTCCACCAAAGGTGGTAGAAGGTACCTTCAGTCTCTTTACATTTCCAACATTTGTTATCGGGCAGATGATAAATTTTTGCCAGTTTGACTGGGGTCATGTACCACCTGTATACCATTTTCATAATATTTTCCTTTAAGGAATTACATGCCGTAAATTTGATACCGGTGTTCCATAACCATTCCCAGTCATCTGACATGATGTTATGACCGACATCCTGTGCCCACTTAATCATAGCTGATTTGACTGTTTCATCCTGTGTATTCCATTTCAGCAACAAGTTATACATTCTAGATAAGTTCTTAGTACTGGGTTCTAACAATTCAGTTTCTAGTTTTGATTTTTCCATCTGGAAGCCAATTTTCCTGTCCTGTTTGAAAAATTCCATTATTTGATGATATTGAAACCAATTTTGTACCTTATGTTTCAATTTCTCATGACTTTGCAATTTAAACTTATCTCCATCTTGTTCCAAGATTTCCCAATACTTCGGCCATCCGACCTCCATATTGAGTTTCTTCACTGCCTTGGCCTCCACTGGTGAGACCCATCTAGGGGTTTTGTTTTCCAACAGATCTTTGTATCTTATCCAAACATTGAACAATGCTTTCCTAACAACGTGATTCTTAAAAGCACTGTTGACTTTATCGTACCATAGATATGCATGCCAACCAAAAGCATTATTAAAGCCTTCCAGATCTAATATATCTGTATTTTCGAGGAGCATCCATTCTTTCAGCCAGCAAAATGCTGCTGCCTCATAATACAATTTCAAGTCCGGCAGGGCAAAACCCCCTCTTTCTTTAGCATCTGTCAATATTTTCAACTTGATTCTAGGCTTTTTGCCCTGCCAGACAAATTTTGAAATATCTTTCTGCCACCTCTTAAAACATTCCATCTTATCCAGAATCTGCAAGGTCTGGAACAAAAACAACATTCTAGGCAATACATTCATTTTAATCACAGCAATTCGGCCTAACATTGACAATTTCAAATTTGACCATATTTCTAGATCTTTTTTAATTTCTGACCAACATTTTTCATAATTGTCTTTATACAAATTCACATTTTTAGATGTCAAATAAACCCCTAGGTATTTCACCTTCTTGACCACTGTCAACCCTGTCTCCTCTTGAAATTTCTCCTTTTCTGTATCTGTTAAGTTTTTTCCTAAAACTTTGGTTTTTTGTTTATTCAACTTAAATCCAGCTACCTGGCCAAACTGTTGTATTATTTCTAAGACCTTTTTCGTACTAGTGTTTGGCTCTTGCAAAGTCAATACTAAATCATCTGCAAACGCTCTTAACTTGTAATGTTTGGCTCCGACCTGCACTCCTTTAACCTGCTGGTCATTCCTTATCATGTTCAGCAACACCTCCAGAACCGAAATAAAAAGTAATGGGGAAATTGGGCACCCCTGTCGTGTTCCTTTTTCTATCTTAAGTTCCTCCGTCACTACGTTATTTACAATCAGTTTGGCTTTTTGTTCAGAATATATTGCAGCCATACCATTCTCAAAACCTTGACCTACCCCCATCCCATGAAGATTCTTTATCATAAAACTCCAAGAAATATTGTCAAAGGCTTTCTCCGCGTCCACAAAAATCAATACTGCTTTAGTGTTTATATTCACCTCTAGCTTTTCCAAAATGTCTATTACATTCCTTACATTGTCTGCTAGATGCCTTTTAGGGAGAAAGCCTGCTTGGTCCCTATGAATCTTCTCCATCAACACTCTTTTAAGTCTTTTTGCCAAAATGTCTGCAAAGATTTTGTAATCCACATTAAGTAATGATATTGGGCGGTAGTTCTTAAGTTGTGTCTTTTCAATCTCTGACTTTGGTATGAGTGAAATATATGCTTCTTTCCATGATTCAGGTGCCTTTTTTCCCTCAAGAATCTCGTTGCAAACTTCTTTTAGTGGTTGAATCAACCATTCCTTCAGCGATTTGTAGTATCTTGAAGTCAGTCCATCTGGTCCTGGAGATTTGCCCAGTTGCATATTCTGAATGGCAGCCTCTATCTCTTGTTCTGTTATTCTCTGGTTCAGATCCATCTTGCTTTGATGAGAGATTTTTTGTAATCCATATTTATCAAGGAATTTGTCTATATCTTCTTCATTTTGCGGGCCTTGAGTGTAAAGCCTTTTAAAGTAACTCAAGAAACAATTTCTAATTTCATTAGGTTTAGATATATTTTTCCCATCCACCTCTAGGCTTGTAACTGTATTTAATTTCTGCCTTTTCTTCAGTTGCCATGCCAGAAGTTTGCCGCATTTATTTGCTGATTCAAAGGTCTTTTGCTTCATTTGTTTTATCTTCCATTCAATCTCATGGTTCATCAATTCCATATATTGTGTTTGATATAGCTTGATCTCTCTTAAAATCTCCTGGGACTTTGGTTTTGTTCTTAATTTTCTCTCTCCTTCTTTTATCTTTTCCAAAATCTTTTCTTTTTTCTCATTTTGTTTTTTCCTCTTTATTGAATTTTGTTGAATCAAGAATCCTCTCATCACCGCTTTACTTGCGTCCCAGATCACTCTTTTCTCCACGTCGGCCCTCAGATTTATTTCAAAATAGTCTTTTAAAGTCTTTTGGGCCTTCGTGAGGATTTCCTTGTCTCGAAAGAGGCTGTCATTCATTCTCCATCTAAATTGACCAGTTATTGTAAGTTTCATCTCCATCCTCACGGCATTATGGTCGGAGCAAGTTTTTGGGCAGATTTCCACTTTCTTAATCTTTGGAGCCATACCACTAGTAATCCAAATTTGGTCAATTCTGGTCCAGGTCATCATTGCTTGAGAGAAAAAGGTTCCCTCTCTCTCCAGAGGGTTCCTTGTTCTCCAAATGTCTATCAAGTCCATGTTTTCCGTCATTTCAAAGAAAGTCTTAGGAAGTCTCCCTTCCTTACTAACTGTTAGTCTCTGTGCCTTGTCCATATTAGTGGAGACCACGCCATTCATATCTCCCATAATTATCATATTGTAATCCAGATAGTCCATCAAGGTTTCATGAAGTCTCTTAAAGAAGTCAGATTTGCCTTCATTTGGTGCGTAGATTCCAACAACTAAGTATTTTTCTCCTTGTACTTGTATCTCCACTGCCAAGTATCTCCCTTGTTCATCTTTGAATATCATTTTTGGAGCCCATTTCTCTTTCACATATATTACAACTCCTCTTTTCTTGACTTTATCTGATGAAACAAATTCTTGTCCTAACCTTTTGTTTGTGAGTAGTCTCCTGTGGGCTCTAGTTATATGAGTTTCTTGTAGGCATATCAAGTCCAATTGTTCTCTATTCAATATATGAAATACTTGTCTTCTCTTCAGAGGCCCGTTGAGCCCATTACAATTCCAACTAAGGAATTGCAGAGCCATCTTGTTATTTTCCTAAAGCTCCTCCAACAGCTCCAAGTTGTTGCTCTTCTTCTGATGGTGGTGGTTTTTGTCCAATCGAGAGATTCAGGATATCTAATGCTCTCCTCTGTTCTGCAAGTACGTCCACAGTCCCCTTCTGCAGGTCCTCCTGATTTCTTGCCAAAAATTTGTCTTTATCTTGAATTGTCTTTATTTTCACCTTCTTTGCCTTGTAGTCAAATGACAGTCCTTGTGGAAATTCCCACCTAAAGCGGATGGAATTTTTCTTTAACAAAAGAGCCAAGTCCTTGTAAAAGTTTCTTAAGTCCAAAATGTATTTTGGGATGTCTTTGAAGATCTGTGCAGCTGAGTTGCCAATTTGCAGAGCCTTTTCAAAATGTAGTCCTAATATTTTGTCTCTTTCCTCCTTAGATCTAAATGTAATCAGGCAGTCTCTCGGGGTCTTTCTGTCCTGCTTTTTACCCAGTCTAAAAGCTGTTGTAATTTTAAATTCGTCTTCCTCCAAATCCCAGCAGTCCACAAACTCCCGTGTCAGGTATTCCGCAAGGTTGTCTCTCTCGTTCTCCGGAATCAATCTTAATTTCAAGTTTCTCTCTTTCCTCTGTAACTCCCACAAGGCCAAAGTTGCGTCGTGCTCATAAACCTTCTTAGCAATCGGCTCTAATTTCTCTTGCATCTCCCCAGCAGTGGCTTTGGCATCTTCGGCAATTTTCCGTGTGGTAGCGTTTTCCTCCACCAATTTATTTATAGATTCTGTGTTCTGGTTTAGTCTTACCGATATTTCTGTTAATTTTTGTGTATTTTCTGAAGTCTGTTTTGTCAAAGACTCCAAAGTTTGATTTATCTTGAGCAGAGCATCTGTCACAGCTTCCATGGAGGCAGCTGCTCCTTTTTCTTGTTCTGTTGTTCCGGCTGGTCCTGGAGTTGCAGCTGATATTGAGCCTCTTTTCTTTGTCTGTTGCTGTTGCAGCTTTGTAAAAATCTTTCCCTTCCGCACCCTGGTCAAAATGTCGTCAATCCTGGGCATAGGGAAGGCCACTGGTTCTGACACTGCGTTTAAAGCCCTGAAGTCACACACAAGTCTCGGCTTGTCCGTGTTTTTTTTATCCACAAAAAACACTGGGCTACCTCCCACCGCTCTGGACTCTCTGATGAAACCTCGCTTCAGGTTCTTGTCAATAAACTCTCTCAACTCCTGCATCTCTCTGTCTGACATAGCGTACAACTTGCCTACAGGGAGCTGTGCCCCAGGGAGTAAATTGATTTGACAGTCAAAGGGTCTATGCGGGGGTAGTTGGTCAGCTTCCCTTTCGCTGAACACGTCTCTGAGATCTGCATATTGTCGTGGTACCTTCACTTTCTCCATTACTTCCGTCCCTGCTAGGGTGGCTTGGGCCCCTGCTGAACCCTTTCCCTCCTTGCAGTGTTCTAAGCAATGTGCGGAACCAAAGGAAACCACTCTCTGATGCCAGCCCACCAGCGGATCATGTAACTCCAGCCAGCTCATCCCCAAAATAATAGGAGCCCCTCCCAAGGTGGCCACATTAAACGCTATCAGTTCGGTGTGCCTTGCCACCTTCATGATCATTGGGACGGTCTGCAAGCTGACTTCTCCTCCCAACAGCTCCCTGCCATCGATCGTGGTCACCTGCAGGGGTTTGCTTAAAGGGATCGTCTGTATCTGGTGTTCAGCTGCAAACTCTTTGCTCATAAAATTGCAGGAGCTGCCTGAGTCCAACAGCGCCTTTATCTTTAGAGGGTATCCGTTTTGCAGCTCTAGCGACACTTCTATCACTAGGGCAGGTTTAGGAGGTTCTGGCGTGGGCACTTTCACTGCTCTTTGGCCTGGCTGCTGTGCCCCGACGGTGGCAGCCAGGCGTTGGCTTTTACTTGCTCCGGTATTTCTTCCTCTCTTCCCTCAACAGCTCCCACCATCCCTTGCCATTCCTTCCTCTGGGGGCAGACTCTGGCAAAGTGACCTGGCTGTTGGCAGAGATAGCCTTTCCGGGCGCCTTTTCCCTCCTTCTTTCCCCCCTCACTGGGTTTTGAAACTGCGCGCGCGCGCGCTGTTCCGATTTCCATCGGCTCCGCCGGCGGGAAAGTTGGCTCTGGAATGTCTGGAATGCGGAACTCCTTCCACCGTTTCCCCTTCCCCTCCCGCCTCTCCAAGGCTCTCGCCTCCTGGCGCGCTCCTATGGTCAGCGCAGATTTGGTCAGCTGATCCATAGAAACCGCCCTGGGACTCCGGGAAAGTTCGTCTTTCACAGCCGAAGCAAGACCTTCTTCAAATAGCATTTGAATGGGTTCTGCCGATAAGTCCCACCCCAATCTGTGAACCAGCATGGTGAACTCAGTCCAGTACTCACGGACAGATCGGCTCCCCTGTTTGCAAGCCATTAGCTGTCTGCGCACCACTCCCTGCTCAATATCGCTGGAAAACATCAGATCCATTGCACGAAAGAACTTCATTGTGTCCTTTAGGACGTCATTATTCGTTGCCATCAGGGGTCTAACCCAGTCACTCGCCCCCCTTTCAAGATGCCCAATCACGAAAGCCACTCGCGATTCCTCGTCAGGGAATTCATCAAACTGCACATTGAGGGCATATTGCATCTCTGTCCTAAAGGCATGGTAGTCCTTGGGGTCCCCCCCAAACTTCTGCACCTATCCTGGTACCTTTCTGGTGAACTGGGTGGCTTTCCCCTTCTTGTCTGCATCCTGAGCCCTTCTCTCCTCAAGCCTCGCCGTCTGCAGCGCCAGTTGGATCTCCAACGCTCGGTACCTTTCTTCCAAGCTTGGACCCGCTCCAACTCCTGCTTCTCCGGTTCCGGCTGGGTCGCTCATGATGCCTTCTCCTGCACAAACAACTTACAAAGACTGTCGGAATGCTGTGATGGGATGATGAGCTGCTTGTGCGTAAAATCGTAGTCCCTCAGAGTTGTGCAAGTCCACAAACCTCTGTCTGTGACGGAGCCCCTCAGACATGGCTGCTCTAGTCACTTGCAGATTCCGACAGTGGTTGCTTTCGGAATCGTTTCCAGCATAAAAGCTCCTTAACGGAAACACGTCTTCTGGACTCGCGGCGTGACAGTTTCCGGCGAGGAGTGGGTCTCCCTATGGGAGCTTCAGATACCTCCCCACTGTTCTCGCTGGACGTGTCCCTGAGCCCTCCCTCTTGCTCGCTTTCCCTCAGAGATCCACCTCTCCCCCTGCTGGTTCCTGCTTCAGCTGCTGAGTCTCTACCAGCCTCCGTGAGCCCTTCCACCAGAGACCCACCTCTCCCCCTGCTGGTTCCTGCTTCAGCTGCTGAGTCTCTCCCAGCCTCCGTGAGCCCTTCCACCATCTGTTCCTCCGATGGCAGTTCCCTGACAGTGGACATACTGATTGGTTTTGTTTTTGAGGGTTTATTTTTTTAATCCAGCGGTGTATAGATTTTATGAACTGGATATATGGATGAATCACAAAGCCATGGTTCATTCAGCTAATGCATGCTGCTGAATTTGCTCGGCTCAAGTTCAGCAGATCTGGGAAGGAAGGAGGTAGGAAGGAAGGAAGGAAGGAAATGTTTCTGGAATTGTTCTCAAATAGAAATTAAATCTGATCCGGCCCAGATCTCTTGATATGTTTGTTGTTGTTTAGTCGTTGAGTGGTGTCCGACTCTTCGTCACCCATGGACCAGAGCACGCCAGGCCCTCCTATCTTCCACTGCCTCCCGCAGTTTGGTCAAACTCATGCTGGTCTCTTCGAGAACACTGTCCCACCATCTCGTCCTCTGTTGTCCCCTTCTCCTTGTGCCCTCCATCTTTCCCAACATCAGGGTCTTTTCCAGGGAGTCTTCTCTTCTCATGAGGTGGCCAAAGTCTTGGAGCCTCAACTTCAGGATCTGTCCTTCCAGTGAGCACTCAGGGCTGATTTCCTTCAGAATGGAGAGGTCTGATCTTCTTGCAGTCCATGGGACTCTCAAGAGTCTCCTCCAGCACCAGAATTCAAAAGCATCCATTCTTCGGCAATCAGCCTTCTTGATGGTCCAGCTCTCACTTCCATACATCACTGCTGGGAAAACCATAGCTTTAACTATATGGACCTTTGTCGGCAAGGTGATGTCTCTGCTTTTTAAGATGCTGTCTAGGTTTGCCATTGCTTTTCTCCCAAGAAGCAGGGGTCTTTTAATTTCGTGGCTGATTTCATTAATCAGCCACTTCTGCTTGGTTATCTAAAAGACACTAGTCTGGAAAATGATGCAAAAATAACGTTCAACCTGCTGCTAAGATAACGTTACCAGATTTTTTTCAATGAATCCGGGGGGCGCTTTTCAACTTCAGTAGAAATGATAGGATTTTGTCAGGGGCCTGATTTGTAAATCCAGGGACTGTCCCCGGGAAATGGGGACGTCTGGTAACCTTATACTAAAATTCTAACAGCTAAATATTGGGATGGTACAGCAGAATATCTCCTACATTTATGAAATAAGTAAATAGGAGAGTGTTTATATGAGAGCTGATGCAGACTTTGATTTCTTCTTCCATCTCACCCTCTCCTCTTGCAAACCAGGTTCAGCTTGCCTCCCGCCAGGAATTCCTCAGAAGATGTGGGGTCCAAGACGAGTCTGGTGGCCTTGAACCTCAGCAGCCTGGACTCTAAGTAAGAGGAGTGGGGGGCCGGAGGGGGGGTGGCACGCTGAGACGTCTTGTCCATTTGGGGAGCAGGTGCAGTTGGCGATGGTGAGGGCGATGCCCAAATTAGGTCCAAACTGATACTGGCCTGCTCTCCCAAGAGCGACACTGAGCTCAGCGTAGCTCGCCGGAATAGTAAAGCATTTAAAAATCAGCAAAATGTAAAAAAAAACAACACACAACAGCACATGAATAGCGCAAAACCAAGCAGCTCAAGAAAGAGCTAATGGTGTTTGATACAAGCTCATGATTAAATTGTTCAAAAAGGGCCTTGTGCCTAAACAATGGCCGAAAAAGGGCTTCTGTGCCCCAGCGAAAGGGGTTTCGGCACATCAGAAGAGGCATTGGCTTCATCAGGCCCATGTTGGACTCAGTGGCGTAGCAGAGTCAGGTGGTACCCGGTGCGGAAACGGCCTTCGTCCAGTATACCTGAAGGAGCGTCTCCACACCCATCGTTCTGCCCGGACGCTGAGATCCAGCTCTGAGGGCTTTCTGGCGGTTCCCTCCCTGCGAGAAGTGAGGTTGCAGGGAACCAGACAGAGGGCCTTCTTGATGGTGGTGCCTGCCCTGTGGAATGCCCTCCCACCAGATGTCAAGGAAATAAACAAATATCTGACTTTTTGAAGACATCTGAAGGCAGCCCTGTTTAGGGAAGTTGTTAATGTTTGATGTATTTATCGTGTTTTTAATATTCTGTTGGGAGCGTCCAGAGTGGCAGGGGAAAC
Organism: Podarcis bocagei; assembly: GCF_964188305.1. NCBI lineage: Eukaryota > Metazoa > Chordata > Lepidosauria > Squamata > Lacertidae > Podarcis > Podarcis bocagei. The sequence continues at coordinate 6,445,366 of NC_138135.1, forward strand.
CCAGCCAGATGGGTGAGGTATAAATTATTATTATTATTATTATTATTATTATTATTATTATTATTATTACAGTGGTAACTCGGGTTAAAAACTTAATTCATTCCAGAGGTCCGTTCTTAACCTGAAACTGTTAACCACTTTAGCTAATGGAGCTAATTTCTGTTCTCATCCTGAAGCAAAGTTCTTAAACCGAGGTACTATTTCTGGGTAAGTGGAGTCTGTAATGTGAAGCGTCTGTAACCTGAAGCGTCTGTAACCCGAGGTAAAGGTAAAGGGACCCCTGACAGTTAAGTCCAGTCGTGGCCGACTCTGGGGTTGTGGCGCTCATCTCGCTTTATTGGCCGAGGGAGCCGGCGTACAGTTTCCGGGTCATGTGGCCAGCATGACTAAGCCGCTTCTGGCAAACCAGAGCAGCGCACAGAAACGCCGTTTACCTTCCTGCCAGAGTGGTACCTATTTATCTACTTGCACTTGATGTGCTTTCGAACTGCTAGGTTGGGAGGAGCAGGGACCGAGCAACGGGAGCTCACCCCGTCGCGGGGATTCAAACTGCCTACCTTCTGACCAGCAAGTCCTAGGCTCTGTGGTTTAACCCACAGCGCCACCCGCGTCCCTCCGTAACCCGAGGTACCGCTGTATTATTATTATGTATCCCCACACATGTGTTACTTGTTTCCTGAAGGCAGCTTCCTTCTCCTTTCCTCCTCCCACAGGTACCAGGGCTCCCAGCGGAAGCGTCTTGCGGATGCCCTGCGCCCCTACCGAGACGCCCTCCTCCTCCTCCTCCCCACCCTCCAAAGCCGCACCAGGAACCCCCCTCTGCACCCGCTGGAGGACTCAGACGTGCTGCAGAAGGCCTCCTTCTTGAACCCCCAGTACCTGGACGCCCTGGGGAGCTACTGGACCGGCGAGGGCTTCCAGCCCGAGTGCCTCTCGCCCAACTTCGCCTTCGTCAGCCTGTCTCTGGAGCTCTGCCAGCGCATCACTCTCTACGGGTTCTGGCCCTTCACGCACGGCCTGAGCGGCCAGCCCTTCCCGCGCCACTCCCAGGTGCGCATCAGGCCCAGCGAGTTCTCCTGCTACCTGAAGATGTACCTGCAGGGCATCCTGAGATTGCGGCTGGGCAAGTGTCAGTGAGGAACAGGGAAATATCTCTCTCTCGGGGGTAAGGAGGAGGTTGTGTTTCCGCGCAGACTTCAGTTCCGGCGTGGGCAAGCCATTTTGGAGAAGCTTTCGGTGTTGCTGGACTCCATCTCCCATCTTCCACCAGGAGTGCAGAAGGATGATGGGAAGGGAGTCCGGCGATACCGCTTGGAGGGACCCCACGGGCTTCTGGAGGAGGAACAGGGTTGTTTAGTACTACCGGAATCTCCCGAAATGGGGGGAAAGGGGTCCTTTCAGAAGGCTAACGTTGTTCCCCTGCTCTGTTTCTGAGAGTAGAGTTCTGTGAACAGCCTGAACGAAGAGCTGGAGTTGGACATGCGCCCATGCACCCCAGAAATAAGCGTCGGGCAATGGACCTCTTGGACCCATCCCCATAACTAGCCCTTCAGTCTAGAGCCAGCTGGTTGTCAGGGCTTGCAAAGCCCCCTTTCGACCCAGCTGCGTCTTCTTTCCCTGTTCTTGGCCCTCTGCCTTTGCCGCGAGTGGTCAAAATGGTCTCATGGGCCAAATGAGTAGGGTTGGCCGGCTGCGGGGCCACGCAAACAGAGGTTTCCCCGTCCCTGGATAAGGGAGGTCGTTGGTGCATTCCTGAAGGGGACAGTCTCCCAGCTGCGGAGACAGAGGTACAAGGAACCCCCCAAATTTTTCTGCAGTGCAATGGCGTTCAAACCCCATCCGCTTATTCCGGCTGCTCCTAAACAGTCGGGAGCCAGGGAGCAGCTTCAGCCACCGTCACCGGAAGTGAGGATTTTCCCCGGTAGAGTTTCTTGGTTTCGTTGGCGTTTGTTGTGTTTGTGGGATGTCTGCGGCGGAGAGCAGGAACTGGCCATCGCACTGCCTTCTTCATCTCAGCTCTTTGGGAAACTACTCGGTCCATTTTGGAGCACATCAAAGTGCATTGCTGGGCGCTTGGGCAGAAAGTTGCCCTTGCCAGGGAAGCAGAAAGACGCTTCCCAGATTTATAGCGGAGCAATAGGCGGTCTGACCCCCAACCTGCTTTCCACGCCAATCCTACATTTACTGTGTTAGTTGTTGTTTTACGGTTGAATGCTTTTTCATGTGTTCTGTTGAGGCCGCAGGGCCCAGGTTTGTGTCGGTTCAGATCTTCAGAAACAAGTGTAAAGAGAAATCAGAGAGGTTCTGAAATAAAACTTGATACAAGCGCAGCTCTACTTTCCCCAACAGCAACTCAGCTTGCATAGAACTTAAGTCTTAAGTTTAATGAACTCCGAAGCCTCAGCTGGGGTCTGCAAAGGTCTTTGTTCATCTTCCCCACTAGAGTCAAGAGGGGGACTTATAGAGGAAATGGCAGGTCAGTCATCTTAAGGAAAAAGCGCACCAAGAACTCAGGCCAGTGTAAGTTTCAGTAGTGGGAGTGGTCCCTACTCACAATTCAGTAGTCGATAGAAACAAAAACTAACCCATTCAAAAGTATGTATTCTAATAAAGATTACAAACTCAAATAGAGATTACAAACTCTAACAGAGATTGCAAACTCAAAGAGATATGTATAAGACAATAATTCGTTACAAAGATTTTCTCCTTTTCACTCGACAATAATGTTGATCCTTATGATTTATCAGGTTGCAGATGGAGACTCAGTTTCAATAATAATAATAATAATAATAATAATAATAATAATAATAATAATAATAATAATATATTATTTGTACCCCACCCATCTGGCTGGGTTTCCCCAGCCACTCTGGGTGGCTTCCACAAAGACCAAAAATACACTAATATGTCATACATTAAAAACTTCCCTTAAGGGTTGCCTTAAGATGTCTTCTGAATGTCAGGTAGTTTTTTTTCCTCTTTGACATCTGGTGGGAGGGCATTCCACAGGGCGGGTGCCACCACCGAGAAGGCCCTCTGCCTGGTTCCCTGTAACTTGGCTTCTCGCAGTGAGGGAACCGCCAGAAGGCCCTCGGCGCTGGACCTCAGTGTCCAGGCTGGATGATGGAGGTGGAGATGCTCCTTCAGGTCTACTGGGCCGAGGCCGTTTAGGGCTTTAAAGGTCAACACCAACACTTTGAATTGTGCTCGGAAACATACTGGGAGCCAGTGTAGGTCTTTCATTGAGCAGAAGTCAGTTATGGATTGGAAACCAGGACAGGGCCCTGTTTCAATGTATTCACCTTCATCAGCTAATTTTTAAGTTTGTAAGTTTGAGGACTTTCGGATAAATATGTCCTGTTATTCTCTACGTTTCTCAAGGAAAACAACTACGTGTGGGTAGATCAACGTGCGCACAGAAAAGCTTGTTTCTATCGATTATTGATTTGCAAGTAGGGACCACTCTCACTATTGAAACTTACATTGACCTGAGTTCTTGGTGTGCTTTTTTCTTGGTATATTTAATAACAAGAACGCCAACTTATTTAAGATCAGTCATCTTAACACCTGTAAACTGTAAATGAAACTACCGAGCCTAGTGAAGGACAAGTCTTGCTGAAGGGCTTTGCAGCATGGCTTCTGCAAAGGCAAGCACTGGGTCTTTCCGCACATTTTAGCCGAGTTGCCGTGCTGTCATTCCATCAGGGTCATCCTTGCATTTTCTTAGGCTGCAGAAAATCCAATGGCTACCTGTTGGATGCCTTAGCAGGCATAGCCAAACTTGGTCCCTTCAGCTGTTTTGGGACTACAATTCCTATCATGTCTAACCACTGGTCCTGTTAGCTAGGGATGATGGGAGTTGTAGTCCCAAAACAGCTGGAGGGTCAAGTTTGGCCATGCCTGCCTTAGAGGCTTAAGGGAAGGAGCATGAAGAGGGTGGGTGGCCCCATAGGAAAGGGGGGGGGCAGATCTGGGTGACACAGGCCAAGACAGTTGGAGGCAGCGATGCTTCCAAAACAGCAGTTGCTCAAAACCATAGGAGGGGAGACTTGTTCAAATCCTATTGGGACACCTGGTTGTCCACTGTGACAACAGGACCACAGTGTGATGGCCTAGGACTCGGGCTCAGACTCGGAACCAGAGGAGTCTCGGTCTGCACCGGATCCTCTGCCCCAGGCGGCATCTGAACCAAGTCTGGGGCCTGATTCTGAAGAGCCCCAGTCTGCACAGGTTCCCCTGCATCAAGCACCAGCTGGGCCGAGTCAGAGGCCTGAGCCTGCCCTGGCTCCAGATGCGGGGATGACCTCGTTGCCTCCAGCTGGGCCATCACTTACAGCTGCTCCACTACCAGTTGGGTCAGGAGAGGCTGAGGCGGCCTCTGGGTCTAGTCACCCACCGACGTCTCCCGAGCTGCAGAGACTGAGGTCTGAGAGAAGGAGAGACCTGAGTACTCGCAGGAGGAGTGCTTGCCTTCGGGCGAGACAGGGAGGTGAGTCGCCAGGGGATCGGGACCGGCCGTTACCCCGACAAAGATAAAAGGCAGTCGGACCCCCTCCCAGGTTGCGGGAACAACATTGCTGCTTGTTGGAACCTGCCTGAGACCCTGCGCCTGACCTAGCCTGATTTTCCTGCCTTGGCCCTGTCGTACTGACTCCTCTCAGAACCCTTGGATTCAGAACTGGACCTGGACCGTGTTACTTGGGTTACCCCCGGGCCCAGCACACTGTGCTCAAACTCTCGTGAAAGGGTAAATCTAGGTTAAGTCGTGGGGAGGAACATGGGCTGACATTTTTATGCAGATGTTGTGTGGATGCCAGAAAAGAAAGCTTGGGCGTGTGATTCCACTGCAGCCACACATCTGGAAGCAGCTAGCCTATGGCCGTGCCTAGAATGGCACTGTTCACAATGCATTCACTGTGCCAACCTCAGCACACAGGTTTTTGCTTCTTGCACAGCTACCTGCAAGCCAAGGCTGTGCCCCAGTATCATAGTTGTCAACGTTTCCCTTTTTTTAAGGGAAATCCTCTTATTTCGAATAAGATTCCTCGCAAGAAAAGGGGAAAGGTGTCAGCTAGGCCCAGAATCCTCTGCAGCACCCATAATTATTTTAGTAACAAATTATTACTTATAGCCCTCCCGTCTGGCCGGGCCTCCCCAGCCACTCTGGGCAGCTCCCAACAAAATATTAAAAACACGATAAAGCATCAAAGATTGAAAACTTCCATATGACACACCCACCCACCCAAAAAAAACCCGTGGATTCTGCAAGTCGTGAGCTGGCTGCAACTCTGAGCAAATTCTGGGATGTCGCTGCCAAACCCTGTCCCAGAACTTCCCCCCGGATGGACACAAAGATCATCTGGCATTTTTTTTTATTTTAAAATGCTTTCTTTAATTTCAATATACAAACGGACGAGGTGGCGTGGATTGGCTTTCTCCTCCTCCTCCTCTGTAACATGATGTCCTCTCGGACCTCCTTTAGACATAGCTTCTGGAGTGAGCTTCCTTGCACTCACCAACCCAAGACGCAAGCAAGACAACAGTTGCTTCTATCATACATTCAGTGTTATATTGCAGCACAGCCACCAACAGGATTGCAGAGGAAGGGCTGGTGGTGAGACATTGGGGTAGCCCTGGGCTTTCTTCGGCCTTGGTCCTTCTGGGACAGGCTGTCCCCAGGCCCCCTGGGACACGCATCCAGCCCCAGGGATGTGGCTTCGACTGAGCAGTTGCAGAAGCAGCACAGGTGAGCTCCTGGCTAGGGGAGGGGAGGTTTGATGCTGCTTTGCCCAAGAGCCTCGCTTGCAAAAAGTGGTCCACGTTGCTTACATACCTTGGGGCAATCAGCCTCTCCTTCAGGATCTGACGCCTGCTGAGATATCTAAGATGGTGCCCTTTGGATGCTGCTAGACTACAGTTTCCATCTTCCCTGGCCATCGGCCGCGCTATCTGGGGCTGATGGGAGAGGGAGTCCAGCAACACCCCGAGGGCATCCCACCGGGTGTTTGGGGATGAGAATCGACAGCTCACGCATGGCATGACGTTGGGAGACCTTCTAGAGCATCCTTAGCCAACCTGTTGCCCTCCAGGTGTTTTCGGACAACCCAGCTGGGTGTTGGCTGGGGCTGATGACGGTTGTTGCCGTCCAAAACATCTGGCTATCAGGGCTGGAGTCAGACGCAAGTTGGCACAAAAGAGGCAGAGCTCTGTTGTCAGTGAAGTTGACTTTTTATTCCAGGAAATGAACGTACAACTCAGCAACGCTCCCCAGTAGGTGAGCAGTTGCCAGGACTGAAGGTCCCGGCCTTCCACCCTCTCTAAGGCTGACTCCTCTCCCAGATGTTTTCCAAGCGGTTTCAAGTTGCATCTGCACATCTCTGGTCTCTGTTCCGCTCCTCTCATTACTTTGTGCGCTCTCAGAGACCAGGGGAGAGGGGAGCTTTTTGCAGCCAGAGAGGGAGACTCCCTGGATTCTTCAGCTTGACACCCCTCCTCTGCTCCACCTTCGGAGTCTGAACTTCACCCTGTCATCTGCTCTTCCTGCTCACTAAATCCTGTTGCTTCTGCATCATCTAGCACCTCCTCCCTCTGACTTCTCCTCTGCTCTGAGCTTTCCTCCCTCGGGGGTTCCCCACTCCTCTTTGTCCAGCCAGGGAAGCTGCTGAGAAGGGAATATGCCCCCTCCCTCCCACCAACCCCCAGGCCAAAGCATTCCCCCTTCCCCGGTTGGTAGACCCTGAACAGAAGCTGGTGCCCCTTGGTGGGCTGCCTGGCCGACCCCAACTTACGGGGGGAACCTAACATGTCTATCGTGGGTTTAAAGAGTCAGCAACGCCCCATTTCAGGAAATCAAATGCCTTTGTGCGCCTGGCAGACAGAGCTGAGGAAAGGAGCCCCCCAATGTTGGCACGAGCCCCGGGATCCAGTGGCAGACCCTTCCACCCAGTCTGCACACTCAGCACAAACCAATGCCCGGAGCTACGGTTGCCCCGTTACGCTCGCCTCAGTGAAAGGAGATTGTCTCTACACCGTCCACTGTCCTCCCTCCCTCCGCCCTGGCCGAGCAGGCTTGAGGTGGGGCAGTCTAGCACTCGATGGAATCTTCCAGAAGCTGCAAAAGCGTGGCGGGCATCCTGACGTCGCTGACAGGCAGAGGCGCCAGGGGGTCTCGATAAGTGGGCGATGTGGCCTTCGGCGTCTCCTCCCCGTCGTCCTCCTCCTCGTCCTCCGTGGGCAGCTTTTCCAGCTTCGGCAGTGGGGGGACTGGTTCCTTGGGGGCCGGGGTTGTGTCGCTGGGCTCTGTGTCCCCTGGAGCGGAAGTGCCACAGGGAACAACCTGGGATGCGTCCATGCTTTCGCTGGGGGACCCAGGGTGTTCCCCAGCCCCTCTGCCACCCTCACAGTTCCTGTCAGCAGTAGGGCTCTGAGGAGCGGGCTCCACGTGGCTTGGGCCCCCGTTGGCAGCCATCTTGCCTTCTGGCACCGACTCTCCCCCTTGCTGCGGACCGCCCTCGGAGCGCTGTTCTTCCTCGGGTCCTCCTATGGTGTCTCCAAACTGGTTCTCCTCACTGCCCACGGGGAAGAGAGTAGCCTCGTCTTCCTCATCTTCCTCATCCTCATCTTCCACCACCCGCATTTCCACCGGCTGCTCCGCAGCTTTGGGCAAGGCCTCGTCTTCCAGGCAGAGAGAGGGGCGTTGCTCGAGGGCCTTTCCGTTGACGAGAGCCGTCTTGGCCTCCTCTTCTTCCTCGGGCTTCTTGGGGGCCGCACTGGATCGGGCCTGGACCCCACCCTTGGGCACCGAGTTGGCCAGCGGTGCGTCACCAACGGGCAGGCCTTTCCCGCTCCTCGCCGAATCCAGCTTGGAGTTCAGGGCCGCCTGGCCTCCGTACGTCTTGGGCGCCTCGTCGCCAAGGTCGCTGTACCCCTCGTTCTGGAAGTAGACGTTATCGGGGTGCGGCGAGGCCTTTCCAGCATTGACCTGTAGAAGGGGAGAAAGGGAAAGGGCCCCGTTAGCAGAGGGGAGCCAGGCCAGATGGCAGGACCTGGCGTTGGGGGCTTTCATCTCAGGGTGCTTCATAGAAGGGACCCTGAAGAATATCCAGTCCAACCCCCTGAAATGCAGGAACATGCAGCTGTCATATACGAAGACTGAACCTGCAACCTTGGCGGTTCCCGAACGGCTCCGTTTTCAAACATCTCGGCTCCTGAACGCAGGAAACCCGGAAGTAAATGTTCCGGTTTTCGAACGTTTTTCAGAACCCGAACATCCGACACGGCTTCCACTTGACTGCAAGAAGCTCTTGCAACCAATCGGAAGTTGCCAAACATTTTGGATGTTTCAGAACGGATTGCACTTGGCAACCGAGCTTTGTGTCAGCACCACGCTCTTACCAACTGAACTATCCATGCCCACGCCATGCTCTGGCTGGTTACCCCGTGCTTATTGGAGGCAACCCCTTCCCCCTGAGAACAAATTCCTGGGGTGTCATGGATGGGTTGGGGGCAGAGGAATGGTGGGCGGTACTGACTGGGGAGCCACCAGGGGAAGAAGGTGTGGGATGTAAGAATCAGGTGCAGTCAAACACAACATTGCTAGAGGTTGTCTCAGTCCTCCAGCCAGAAATTCCTGCTTTCCAGGACTGAGACGAAATTTCCTATATGTAACTTGAGATGGGCCTGGTAGAAAGAACCAGAACCACACAGGCTGGCAACCATCTTGTCTCTATCAATGCCATCTTAACAACAGCACTACTAAGATGCACCTTTGGCTCCAGGCCAAGAGAAGAAAAGGGCGGGCTTTCTCCCATAAGGAGATAGTCACCACATTTAAACTACAGTGGTACCTCAGGTTACAGACACTTCAGGTTACAGACTCCGCTAACCCAGAAATAGTACCTCGGGTTAAGAACTTTGCTTCAGGGCATGCATATCTGTGGTATGATAAGGTTAAAGCACATAAAGCATTTAAGAATCATATTGTCAGGAAAGCATTGTTTAATGTTTGGTTAAGATATAAGGATTTATTGGAAAACAAAACCCCAAGGTGGCTGTCACCGATGGAAGCCAAAGCACAGAAAAAGCTCAATATGGAGGCCAAATGGCCGAAATATTGGGAAATTCTGGAACAAGAGGGAGATAGACTGAAATTGCAGAGTTTTGAGAAACTAAAAAATAAAGTGCGAGATTGGCTTCATTATTATCAGATAATGGAGGCATATAATTCGGACAAGAAAACTGGTTTCCAGGTGGAAAAATCAAAATTAGAAACAGAACTGTTAGAACCCAAAACTAAGATCTTGTCAAGGATGTATAATCTGCTGTTGAAATGGAATACTCAGGATGAAACGGTGAAATCTGCTATGATTAAATGGGCACAAGATGTTGGACATAATATAATGATGGCTGACTGGGAACAGTTATGGACCACAGGTATGAAGTTTACGGCATGTAATGCCTTAAGAGAGAATATTATGAAAATGATATACAGGTGGTACATGACCCCAGTCAAGCTTGCAAAAATCTATCATTTGCCCGATAACAAATGTTGGAAATGTAAAGAAACTGAAGGTACATTCTTTCACCTTTGGTGGACGTGCCCAAGGATTAAGGCTTTCTGGGAGATGATTTATAATGAATTGATAAAAGTATTTAAATATACTTTCTTGAAGAAACCAGAGGCCTTTCTCCTGGGCATAGTCGGCCAATTGGTGCCAAAGAAGGATAGAACTTTTTTTATGTATGCTACAACAGCAGCAAGAATACTTATTGCAAAGTATTGGAAGACACAAGATTTACCCACTCTGGAAGAATGGCAGATGAAGGTGATGGACTATATGGAACTGGCGGGAATGACTGGCAGAATCCGAGACCAGGAAGAAGAGTCGGTGGAAGAAGATTGGAAGAAATTTAAAGACTATTTACAGAAATATTGTAAAATTAATGAATGTTAGAATTATGTTGGATAGAAACTAAGTGGTTTTTAGCTGCAATACTATAAGGGAATATGAAAAATGGATTACGAATAGGTAAAGATTTAATGTTATAATATTTTAAGATTAAAGATTAGGATAAACAAAGAGGGGAAGGATTTGCTGAACCAACAAACTGAATTGGAATACAAAAAAGGGAGGCGTGAGGAGGTCCGGGAAATAAGCTAATGAAAAATAAGTAATGGAAAGATTGAGTTGTTTTTAATTATTTTTATTTTGTATTTTTCTTTTTTCTTTTTTTCTTTTGTAATATTTTGAAAATCTTAATAAATATCTTATATATATATATATATATATATATATATATATATATATATATATATATATAAAGAACTTTGCTTCAGGATAAGAACAGAAATCCTGCTCCGGCGGCGTGGCGGTAGCAGGAGGCCCCAATAGCTAAAGTGGTGCTTCAGGTTAAGAACAGTTTCAGGTTAAGAACGGACCTCTGGAACGAATTAAGTACTTAACCCGAGGTACCACTGTATTTTCTAACCACTTCTGGGAGCCTTTGTGTGAACAGATGATTACTTGTGAGTAAACATTTTATACTTTACAGAAGACTGCATAGTGTCTTGTTTTAGGAGGGATTAAACAGGGGAAATACCAAGAAATATTTACAGAGACTCTAACGAGTCTGAGCAAGCTATCTGCTGTGCGTGTGTTTAAAAAGGGGAATGTTAACTTTGCTGATTTTGTTGAACTTGTAAAGACAAGTTGGGATAGGATAGCTTAGACAAAAAAGCCTCCCCGCATCCCTAAACATTCCCACAGAAGATTCGGAGCCCAGGGATTGGTGGTGGGACGATAATGAGTGGTCAGAGGGAGAAGCCTGGGAAGAGGAGGTGTCAGAATCTGGAAAGGTAACAGGGCTTAGTGGGCGGGGAGAGTCTGTGCAGAGTGAAGTCCGGAATCAGAGGTAGAAGCTGAATCAGGAGAGGAGGGAGGCCGAGAGGCAGAGATGAGTCCAGCTGGTGAAGAGTTGTGGATGTCTCCCCCTGCTGCTGCTGCTGCTGCAGCAGCAGCAGCTACAAGTTCTCCTCCTCCCTAGTCTCACAGAACCTTGAGAGGGGTGAAGAGGGTGGAAGAGAGGTTGTTTGCATGCAGGCACAGTCTCTGATCGCTTGGGGAAAGCCCTGGAGAGGAGGAGACATTGACGACTGTGGGGAGGTGGGCTCTTTCAGCTTTGCCAATATCCATGGGGCAAGATTTACCGGGGTTGTCGAGGTCTATAAGTTAAATTTGGTTAATTAAGAAGAACTAAGTAAAATATTAATAAGGTAAAAGTTGGAGATAAGAACTTGCTGAGTTAATTATTGGAATTGGGATGCAAGAAGGGGAGGTGTGGGGAAGTCAGGGAAAGTGGTTAAGAAATTAAGGATTTGAAATTATATATGTTTGTCTTTGTGTTTGTATGTCTGTATTGTGTATTGTGTGTGTTTATATAAATTGTGAAAACCCAACAAAAATTTTATATATATATAAAAAAAAGATCTACCGGGGTTGAACTGCTGCGTTCCTTGAACTCCACCAAGTCTGCGAAGATTGTATTTTCGCTAATAAATGTGGGGTTTCCTGCTGGCTCGCTCTTTTTTACGGGCTCCCCACCTCCCTCCCAGTCACATCTTATTTGGCCTAATCCATTGGTGGCATAGAAAGAGCCTCCGCTGGGATAAATTTTCGTTGTTTCTCAGAGGCTTTCTGGGCAAGACGTGTTTCAAATGTGCATGCAGGCTCCTTCTTACCTTCGTATCCCACCCTTCCTCCTAGAAGCACCCACATTTCGGAGGTCAGACTAGATCACCCTTTGGGTCATTTCCAACTCTGCAGTTTTATAATTCTATGACCTTAGCCTCACAACAACCCTGTGAGGGAGGGAGGGAGGTTAGGCTGAGAGAGGCGGTGACGGGCCCATGGTCACCCCATGAGCTTTGTGGCTGAGTAGGAATTCGAACCCTGGTCTCTCCCAGGTCCTAGTCCAACACTCTAACCACTGTGCCACACTGCTGACTTTTATTAAGGCTTGAAGGACCCCTGTCTTTGGCCTGTGTCACCCAGATCTGCCCCCTCTCCCCCCCTTTCCTATGGGGCCACCCACCCTCTTCATGCTCCTTCCCTTAAGCCTCTAAGGCATTCGTGGCCACACTTGGCCCTCCAGCTGTTTTGGGACTACAACTCCCATCATCCCTAGCTAACAGGACCTGTGGTCAGGGATGATGGGAATTGTAGTCCCAAAACAGCTGAAGGGCCAAGTTTGGCTATCCCTGCTAAGGCATCCGACAGGTAGTCCTTCTCCTTTCCTCCCAATTGGCACATAGTGATTCCGTTCAGTAACTCTCCATCCGGGATTCTTTAGCTGCAATTCCTGCCTCGCAGGGGGTTGGACTAGATGGCCCTTGGGGGTCCCTTCCAACTCTACAATTCTGAGAACATTGGCATCCTCTGGGTTGTTTGAGGCTGCTTGCCATGAATGTCAGGATCGTGAGCATGGTCCAGTTTGTTAGAATTCCTAATCCATGATTGCAGTCATGGGATTGTTGTCTTTCTCATGACGATGTATGTTTTGACCCCACAGAGTGGGAATTGAAGAAGACAGGATGTTGCAGTGCTCCGTGTGTGTTTATATGTAAATAAAATAGATTAGCCAAGATACCGAGTTGCTGAGGTCTGTTACGCAACTGCGCAAACTCTGCGGATCCCTAAGTGTGCTGGTGTTGGTTGGCATCGGTCACTGTGATGTTTGGGCTGAAGAAAACTTATGAAGCTCCTGAACGATTGACCAGGAGGGAGAGAACATGCCAGTCGGGCATGTGTGTCTGCCATTGTCCTGCTCGAGTGTAGCCTGAACTCCTGACACAGTTATCCCTGGGCATCAGTTTGGAATGAGGTAAAGGTAAAGGGACCCTGACTGTTAGGTCCAGTCGTGGACGACTCTGGAGTTGTGGCGTTATTCTCACTTTACTGGCCGAGGGAGCCGGCATACAGCTTCCGGGTCATGTGGCCAGCATGACTAAGCCGCTTCTGGCGAACCAGAGCAGTGCACGGAAACGCCGTTTACCTTCCCGCTGGAGCAGTACCTATTTATCTACTTGCACTTTGAGGTGCTTTCGAACTGCTAGGTTGGCAGGAGCTGGGACTGAGCAATGGGAGCTCACCCCGTCGCGGGGATTCGAACCGTGACCTTCTGATTGGCAAGCCCAAGGCTCAGTGGTTTAGACCACAGTGTGCGTTAAAATGCTAACATCTGCAGAAGTAACATGCAAAGGTCTGTTGTGCATGGGGAAATTGCCTTGCAAAACTGTGTTGACTAGTTGATGGTAAAGGGACCCCTGACCGTTAGGTCCAGTCGTGGCCGACTCTGGAGTTGCGACGCTCATCTCGCTTTACTGGCCGAGGGAGCCAGCGTACAGCTTCCGGGTCGTGTGGCCAGCGCGACTAAGCTGCTTCTGGCGAACCAGAGCAGCACACGGAAACGCCGTTTACTTTCCTGCCGGAGTGGTACCTATTTATCTGCTTGCACTTTGACGTGCTTTCGACCTGCTAGGTTGGCAAGAGCAGGGACCGAGCAACGGGAGCTCATCCCGTTGTGGGGATTCAAACTGTCGACCTTCTGATTGGCAAGCCCTCGGCTCTGTGGTTTAACCCACAGCGCCAACAGCATCCCTTGGTAGGTGCCGCCATTGCGGAGGTGCTGGGTGGCAGGGGTAGGGTGGGGTCTCTCCCCCCCCGCTTGCCCTCCCCCCTTTCCCTCCCATCTGGGCACTCACCGGCTGGAACCATTTTAAGCTCTGTCGGGTGGCAGGGCGAGCCGAGAGCGACAGACAGGGGAGAGAGAACGAGAGAGAGAGAGAGAGAGAGAAGGTCAAGGCTTGAGAACGAGCATGCGCAGAGAACCACAGCAAGGCAGGCAGGCCAGAGGAGGAGGGACCCACAGCCTGACCGGGGCGGAAGGTGTTGCACGACCCGTTTTAAGCAACCAGGTCTCTGCAAAAGGACTTGGGCACGGCAGAAGCACACACAAATTTTGCATGCACACATTTCGTAAATTGCTTCAACTTCTTTTTTTAAAAAAGAAAGAAAACCATGCGGTACATGCAGTTTGTGAAATTCGTAAGTAACAACTGAAATGCTTTAAATTCTAGGAATGGCCAGCAGGTGGCAGTTCATGAGGGCTTGTGAAACCACTCTGAGACTTATCCGGAGTGATTTGTCCAAATCTCTGGAGTTTTTTTTCCCTTCTCCCATAGTTGTCGATAAGTCAGGATTTCTGGGTTCCAGTAGTGCCTGGTTCCCCAATTTGGTGCCTTCCAGATTTTCAGACTACAATTGCCATCAGCCACAGCAGATGTGACACGGAGGATGTTGGGAGTTGTAGCGCGAGGCGGCTGAAGGGCTCCATGTTGGGCAAGGCACCCCTAGGCACCCCGCTCACCCCTAGGCCTATGCAATGATGATTTAAACGGAATTTGCACATGGGAACAATGAAATCAGGACAGCCTCGCCAGATAATTCTTCGTGTTCCCGTGCACAAAATTTCACGCTCGCAAAATCATTATTGCGGCTGCAGAAAGCTTTGCACTGAAAGCTTTGCACTATCTTGGGGAATTTCTGTGAACATCTATTCCCCTCCTATCCTCCTATGATTTGCAAGAAAAATCCCGCTGCTGGGATACCTCAGTCGTTAGGGCGCAAGGCTCTTGATCTCGGGGTTGCGGGTTCGAGTCCTTCCTTGGGCAAAAGATCCCTGCATTGCAGGGGGTTGGGCTAGATAACCCTCAGGGGTCCCTTCCAACTCGATGACCCTCCCCTGACCATTGGCCAGGCTGGTGTGAGCTGGAGTCCAGCTACATCTTAAGTGGCCAAAGCGTCCCTGGAAACGGGGGGTGTTCATGTCAGGCTGGGGTGGGGGGCCACTGTCAAAAGGCCAGGTAAGGGTGGGAAAAGCTGAGGGGGGTTGAAGGCAGTCCAGGAACAGAGAGGAGAAAAGCAGAAGGAAAACGCAAGGGAGTGTTGTGAGTATCTAGAGACAGCGGAAATCCTTTTTCTGAGGAAGGCAGGCCGAATATTTTGGGGGGGGGGGTCTCTCTGAGCAGTCAGGAGAGAGTCCTTCTTCACACAACGCATCGTTGAACTATGGAACTCACAGCCACAGGAGGCAGCAAAGGCCATCAACCTGGGTGGCAGTCGAAGAGGATTAGATGAGTTCGTGGAGGTTATCTCCCGCTTGGACTACTGCAATGCGCTCTACGTGGGGCTACCTTTGAAGGTGACCTGGAAACTACAACTAATCCAGAATGCGGTAGCTAGACTGGTGACTGGGAGCGGCCATTGAGACCACATAACACCTGTCCTGAAAGATCTCCATTGACTCCCGTACATTTCTGGGCACAATTCAAAGTGTTGGTGCTGACCTTGAAAGCCCTAAACGGCCTCGGTCCAGTATACCTGAAGGAGCGTCTCTACCCCCATCGTTCAGCCCCGACACTGAGGTCCAGCTCTGAGGGCCTTCTGGCGGTTCCCTCCCTGTGAGAAGCGAGGTTACAGGGAACCAGGCAGATGGCCTTCTCGGTGGTGGCGCCCGCCCTGTGGAACACCCTCCCGTCAGATGTCAAGGAAATAAAGAACTATCTGACTTTTTGAAGACACCTGAAAGCAGCCCTGCTTAGGGAGGTTTTTAATGCTTGATCTTTTATCGTGTTTTTAACATTCTGTTGGGAGCCTCCCAGAGTGGCTGGGGAAACCCAGCCAGATGGGTGCAGTATAAATAATAATAATAATAATACTATAATAACAATTTATTATTTATACCCCGCCCATCTGGCTGGGTTTCCCCAGCCACTCTGGGTGGCTTCCAACAGAATATTAAAATACAATAGTCTTTTAAACATTAAAAGTTTCCCTAAACAGGGCTGCCTTCAGATGTCTTCTAAAAGTCATCATCAATGGAAAAAGGCACGGAGAGTTATATGATGTTATATTTAATAACGTTTTTACAGATCCATGTAGATCCAGCCCACGTCATACCCCTTGCTCCCTCTCACCCAGCACTGTCCAAACTGACTGGACCGGGGAATGTCCCCCCCATTTCAGACCGGGGGACATTCCCAGCCCTGCTTAGACAATGTGGTTGGGCTGTCGTTGAGCTTCGAACGCCTTAGCTGTAGTTTACCATTGACGGCTCCAGACAAGGTGCTTCTCCCGTGGCGCCCGCTCTTTGGAGCTTGCACATCAACGCACGCCTTTCCCGCTTACCACATTGGGGTGCTTCTCCATGGCCAGAGCCGCCCGCTCCATGTTCTGCTGGCGCCGCTGCCTCTTCTTCATGGCTCGCAGGATGAGGAAGAGAATGATGGCCGTCACCAAGAGCAGCGCCCCCAGGCCGCCTGCCAGGATCCCGGCGTCCATTGTCCCCTGGTGCCCGGCTTCGAGAGGATCCATGGGGACTGATCAGGAAGCAGAGAAGGTGGGGGCGAGAGGAAAAGAGCATTGGGTCTCACTCTGAGTCGCAATAAGCAGTGCAGAGGGAGCTCAGGGCTGCAGAGGTCCTGCACAGCGACATACTGTATTTTTTGCTCTATAAGACGCACCCGACCATAAGACGCACCTGGTTTTAGAGGAGGAGAACAAGAAACAAAATATTCTCTCCCCTCTGCACAGCGCCTCTCCAGCGAAGCGACGCCAGGAGAGAAAGAGGGATCAGTGCGCACCGACCCCTCTTGTTCTCCTGGCTTCAGCGAAAGCTGTGCAGCCTGCACTCACTCCATAAGATGCACACACATTGCCCCTTACTTTTTAGGAGGGGAAAAGTGCGTCTTATAGAGCGAAAAATACGGTAGCTATCCGCTCAGGTGCGGTGCGCATGCCCCGCAGCCGGGCGCAGGCGAGTCACCGATTGGGGCGGGGGCGCTGCGTGGAACCTCTGCGCTGCCTCCCCCTCAGCCGTAGGGCGGCTGAGGGAGAGGCGGAGGGCAGACTCATGTCCCACGCAGGCCCTGCAGGAAGCGTCGCCCGCCCCGGTGTGGCGCCCAGTGCCAGCTGCGCATTGTTAAGCCACTTGAAGGAGATGGGGCTGTGGGCTTCACGACCGCACCATGCGCACAGCGGCTGGAGCTCAGCCCCGCATGATTGGGGGGAATCCCCGGCCGCGTCATCCCCTGGCCAGCCAATCAGCTTGCTCTGAGGGCATGGCCTGCCCTATTTAAGGCAGGACGCGGCTGGGGATCTCCCTCTTTCCCCGCCTACCAGCTGTTCCTGTTTTTCCCACCCTCCCGCCCTTTAAGGTTTTTGTTCCTTGACCTTGCTATGGACCTCGGCTGGTCGCCGTTGAGGGGCCTGGTAGGAATTTTTCCACTTGGTGAATTGGCACCAGCCACTTGGTTTTTGCCTACCTTGTAGCAAACTGTCACAACTTTCTGGGTATTGGCGGTTAGGCATTGGTATTGTTCTGTAGATGGAAGAAGGGAGGTTACGCCATCACCTGCCCCACATATTGAAGGGTAGTCCAGTAAAGGATTCTGGGGGGTGTGGCCCTGTCCGAAGCCTATGGAGGTGAGGGCCTAAGGCACGCCCCCTATTGGTGACCCCGGGAGAGTTCCTAGTTGATGTGCATCAGCAGGACTCCCCCTACTGGTGGTTAACCCTTCCCGGACTTCAAGCGGACGGGCTGAAGCCGGATATAGTTGGTTAGGACCAATGCCTAAGCCAATACCACTCGTCACCTGTAACCAATCAAGTTGTGGCCTTATTTAGCCCATTAACCTTAATAATTGTGTCATGTGTCTTTATTTACACCGGGGGGGGGCAGGAACTCACCACGCAATGTTTGTTGACATAACTAAAAAGTTTCGTGAGTCCAATTTTTTATTTTTTAAAACTCATATTTTTGTCGTTTTGTCACCCCCCTCTGTGATGACACCCGGGGTGGCCCACACACACACACACACACACACACACACACCTTCCTCCACCATTGTCCCTGCACCGATCAGATTCATATGTAACAACAGCAAAACCACCGCTTATCTTTACAAAGCACTGAGTGTTCAAAGGGCCTTATTGACGTGTTGTCAGTGATCCTTACAACAATCCTTTTTTTAAAAAAAATTAATTATTTATTTTTCAAATTAACGTTTTACACTCACATATCCAACCTACATCATAAAATCAAGATTCCAAAGAATCTCCTGGAATTCCATTCTCCCCTTTGTGGGTCCTACTATTAATCATTTCCTCCTGCGTCTTTTATAACAATCCACATCTTTTACATCTCCGTCGTATCCAAAATTCACCATTAAACTACTAGTGTTATGCGAGTCCTACTAATGATTCTAAACTGTTTACAATGATTTTTAAGATCAATTATAAATTTCCCCCATTCCTTATTAAAATTCTAGCCTTCCTGATTTCAGATTATTTCGGTCGTTTTTTCCATTTTGGCATAGATCCTTACCACAATCCCGGAAGGTAGGCGAGTTTTAACCATCGACTTTATGGCAGTGAAAAGCTGGAATCGCTGGAGCAAGTCGAGCAATTTTGTGGAATTAATTAAACCAAGGAGTTTCGATTGGGTTTGGAATAAAGGCGCAATTCATTTTGAATTGTATTGTTCTCATTCCTCAATGTGTCGAGCAAATGGCTATTTTGAATAGTGCTTCTTTGTAGGGTAGGGGGCACTGGCAATGAGTTTGGGAAGCCAATGAGGCCGTGCCCCCCCAAGTTTGGGAACCCCAGGATTATATAATACAGTGGCACCTCGGTTTTTGGACGTCTCCGTTGCTGAACATTTCAGTTTTCGAAAGCCAAAACCCCCGGAAGTGAATGCTTCTGTTTTCGAACGCGCCTTGGAAGTCAAACTGCTTCCACGTTGTTTATCTGGTGTTTTTCACAATTCTCTCTATTGAACTGGCAGATCGCCCTTTGCCCCTCGGTTTCCGAACATTTCGGAAGTCGAACGGTCTTCCGGAACGGATTGCGTTCGAAAACCGAGGTACCACCAATCTTTGGACTCGACTATCCTTGGACTTTACGGCAATAAAAACATATAGAAGGTTAATAGTAATGTGATATGTTATTGCCATCAGGAACAGTGCTTTGCAATTTTTTGATATGATGATTAAATTACAGTTTTATTATATATAATGTCATGTTACTTTGGGACGCGGGTGGCACTGTGGGTTAAACCACAGAGCCTAGGACTTGCCAATCAGGTTGGTGGTTCGAATCCCCGCAACAGGGTGAGCTCCTGTTGCTTGGTCTCAGCTCCTGCCAACCTAGCAGTTCGAAAGCACGTCAAAAGTGCAAGTAGATAAATAGGTACCACTCCGGTGGGAAGGTAAACGGTGTTTCCGTGCGCTGCTCTGGTTCACCAGAAGTGGCTTAGTCATGCTGGCCACATGACCCGGAAGCTGTACACCGGCTCCCTCGGCCAGTAAAGCGAGATGAGCGCCGCAACCCCAGAGTCGGCCACGACTGGACCTAATGGTCAGGGGTCCCTTTACCTTTACCGATGTTACTTTACAGCCAGTTACGTGTGTGTTGTGGTATTCTGAACATGATTTACGTAATGAGGCAATTGTGGTGTGTAACACAGTCCTAGGCAAACTTGGCCCCCAGACGTTTTGGGACTACAACACCCATCATCCCTGACCACTGGTCCCGTTCGCTAGGGATGATGGGAGTTGTAGTCCCAAAACATCCAGAGGGCTGAGTTTGCCTATGCCTGACTGTAACGGAATAAGGACCCATTGCTATGTACCACCAGCCTTCAGCAACACATTGGGCGCATGTCCTTTCATGGATAGCTGAGAGGCCATGTGCAGAGAGGGAGCCCACCTATCCAGTCGCCCACCTGCCCAGTCACCTGCCCTGGCATACCTGCCTGGCCAGGACTCAGCACCTCCACGTTGACCGTGGTGTTGGCGGTCTCTCCCGACTCCTCATCTCGCGCAAGGATCTAAAGGAGGAACGAGAGCTGAGCATCGCCAGGAGCACACAGATGAGCGCCGAGAGTATTTTGGGAGTGAAACGGTCTCCCTCGGAAGGTGGCGGACTCTATTTCCCGGGGATTTTCCGAGCAGAGGGCTGAGGGCCGCCTGCCAGGGATTCTCACGCTCAGGCCCAGACGGGGGGGGGGCATATGGGCCACTTGGCCCGGGCCTCCGATTCCAAAGGGGGCCTCGGTCAGGATACATTCCCTATGCATTTTTTAAAAGCACTATTGTATATCTATACTTCCCATTTTGTCTTTATATGCAGATACGGTTCAAGCCTTGAAATAAAATTACCATGTTTTTTGCTCTATAAGATGCACTTTCCCCCTCCTAAAAAGTAAGGGGAAATGTGTGCGCGTCTTATGGGAAGAATGCAGGCGGGAGGCTCTGCTCAGAGCTCCCTTTAAAGAGCCGCATGGAGCGTGTGAGCGGCTCTTGGGGGCTTTTCCCCGAGGAGGGAGAAGGGCAGCCCCTCAGTCCCTCCTCCCTCCTGGGGAAAAGCCCCCAAGAGCCCCACACATGCTCCGCGCGCTCTTTAAAGGGAGCGCGGCTCTTGGGGGAGCCTTAGCCGCGCGCAGCCTCTCCCGGGCAGGGAATGAAGGCTCCTCTTACCTGGCCGGGAGAGGCTGCACGCAGCTATTCCATAAGCCAGGACAGCAAGCGGGATCGCTGCGCAGCGATCCCTCTTGCTGTCCTGGCTTCTGGGATTCAGAATTTTTTTTTCTTGTTCTCTTCCAAAAACATGGTGCATCTTATAGAGCAAAAAATACGGTATTTGCCAGCAGAACTTTTGCGAAAATTATTTATTTACTTAACGTAGATTCCGGCGTATTAGTCGACTGGGCGTATAAGACGACCCCCCAAATTGGCAGCTGCCAACTTGGGGGGTCGACTTATACTCCCAGTCGCCTAATACGCAGCAGCTTCGCTGGGCAGCGGCAGTGGGCGGCAGGCTCCGCTCCACACCGGGAGGTAGCCACCCAGCTTCCTCCCAGTGTGGGATCCAACGGCCACTGCCGCTGCCCGGCGAACCCATACCCGCGTATAAGATGACCCCCGACTTTTTAGAGGATTTTCTGGGCTTAAAAAGTC
This sequence comes from Podarcis bocagei, assembly GCF_964188305.1. Lineage (NCBI taxonomy): Eukaryota > Metazoa > Chordata > Lepidosauria > Squamata > Lacertidae > Podarcis > Podarcis bocagei. The sequence continues at coordinate 6,466,439 of NC_138135.1, forward strand.
ATCTTATACACTGGAATCTACGGTACTTATTTATAAGACTTCAGTTATCCCCAGGGTAATAAAAGGGGGTGGCACATTATCTACCTGGCCCGGGCCTCTGCCTGGCTCTGCAAGGCCCTGCTCACGCTGTGATTCCTGCTTTCGGCTCTGGCGCCACCTGCTGTTGGACTCCCTGGCTTCCACCCAACCGGACCCACCGGGAGCTAGTTTCCCACTGTTCCCACACAGTGGAGGAGAGCAACCCCCGGCTGGTCGCTGGGGGGCGGGGAAGGGCTTGGCTCAAACCTGTAAGGCGTATCGCTGGAGAGCACTCAGGTGGTCGGCGCGGGCGATGAGGAGTCCGCCGGGGGTGACCTGGAAGAGCTGCGTGTAGTTGGACTGGCGCCTGAGGCTGTACCGCACGGCAGGGTTGAAGCCCTGGGAAGAAAGGGAGAGATAAAATCGAGATGTGGAAATATCGACGAGAGGCAGGGCTGAGATTTGGACATGCTTCATGGTTCAGATTATGGGAAGTCGCAAAATTAAAAATTACAATTCGGATTTGATGTATAAATAATTTGAACTGGATATACAAGAAGGGGAGGTATGAGGAGGTCGGGGAAATATGTTATGAGAAAATAAGTTGTGAAATTTGTGTATTTTTAATGTTTTTATGTTTGCTTTTTTCTTTTTGTTTGTAAAAAATTGGAAACTCTAATAAATAATTTTTTTAAAAAAATTGCAATTCGGAAGATAATCCCACCTTTTCGATTTTATTTTTTTTATTTTTATTGGATAATAATATAATTTATACCCCGCCCATCTGGCTGGGTTTCCCCAGCCACTCTGGGCGGCTCCCAACAGAACACTAAAATACAATAACCTATTAAACATTAAAAGCTTCCCTAAACAGGGCTGCCTTCAGATGTCTTCTAAATGTTTGGTAGTTATTTTTCTCTTTGACATCTGGTGGGAGGGCGTTCCACAGGGTGGGTGCCACTACAGAAGAGGCCCTCTGCCTGGTTCCCTGTAATTTGGCTTCTCGCCATGAGGGAACCGCCAGAAGGCCCTCGGATCTGGACCTCAATGTCCGGGCAGAACAATGAGGGTGGAGATGCTCCTTCAGGTATACTGGACCAAGGCCGTTTATGATTTGATATGTTAACTCCACAAACCCAGTATACCTGGTTTTTGGTGTTCTGGTTTTTGAACTTTTTTCGGAAGCCGAACGTCCGACACTGCTTCTGCTAGAGTGCAGGAAGCTCCTGCAGCCAATCAGAAGCCGTGCATTGGTTTTTCAACGATTTTGGGAGTCATAGCTGTCAACATTTCTCTTTTCTCGCGAGGAATACTATTTGGAATAAGGGAACTTCCCTTAAAAAAAGGGAAACGTTGACAGCTATGTCGGGAGTCGAACGGACTTCCAGAATGGATTATGTTCGATAACCAAGGTACCACTGTACTGAGCCAACCCATTGGCCCCTTCACTTTAGCATTGCCCACACTGGCCGGCAGCATCTCTCCAGGGTTTCCAGATGGGCACGATTCCTTTGCACCCATCCCCGGGAGATGCTGCTGGGGCCGGGGGCTTCCTGCATGACTTCCGGTTGAGATCCCCACATTGCAGGGGGTTGGACTGGATGACCCTCGGGGGCTCTTCCAACCACGATTCAAGGATTCCCCGCCACACCGACCTTTCTGGGCTGCCCCACCCAAACCGCACCCAGGTGACTCACGTCAGGGAAGTCCATGTCGGTGGCCAGGACGAACAGGACCCTCCTGCTGTACGTCAGGACCAGAGAGGCCGTGCTCTCGCCTTCGTGGACAAAGGCCTGGTGCTGGGACTTCTCAAAGTGCGGCGCGTGGCTGTTGGCTGCCAGGATTCGCACGCGGACCTCGGTCACGGCGTACTTCTTGGCGTCGTTCACCTGAGAGGCCTGGGAGAGAGAGGCGGGCAGCAGGGCAGCAGGTAGGAGGGAGAGAGAGAAGGCAGTTTGCAGCAGAAATGTGAGCAGCGAGCAGCAGAATTCGGTCGCAAGGCAGGGTTGAATCTAGCCCTGCTGGTTCCTGGCTTTGGCTTTGCACTTCCTATATACATTTCAAGCAAATTTGTATGTGTGCAGTGTAAGTGATGGAAGTCAGTCAATGAAATTTTATTATTGAGATATTTGTAGAATAAATTTGGAAGAAATTCTTCCCATTTTTCTTCTTATTTTTTCTTTTTCTTTTGTCTTTTCTTCCTTTTTTGTTCTTTTTTATATATGTGTGCTTATCTGAAAAATATATGTACAGGTGAAACTCAGAAAATTAGAATATCGTGGAAAAGTTCATTTATGAAGCACAGTAGACCAACACCAGCTGATGACATGGCTCCCCAAATCAACACAGACTGTGGAAACTTCACACTGGACTTCAAGCATCTGGCATTGTGTGCCTCCCCGTTCTTCCTCCTGACTCTGGGTCCTTGGTTTCCAAATGAGATGCAAAAGCTGCTCTCATCAGAAAAGAGATTTGGGGAGCCATGTCAGTGGTGTTGGTCCACTCTGCTTCATTGAGTCCAGGGTCAATGCAACCGTCTACCAGGAGATAGAATCATAGAATCATAGAGTTGGAAGAGACCACAAGGGCCATCGAGTCCAACCCCCTGCCAAGCAGGAAACCCCATCAGAGCACTCCTGACATATGGTTGTCAAGCCTCTGCTTAAAGACCTCCAAAGTAGGAGACTCCACCACACTCCTTGGCAGCAAATTCCACTGTCAAACAGCTCTTACTGTCAGGAAGTTCTTCCTAATGTTTAGGTGGAATCTTCTTTCTTGTAGTTTGGATCCATTGCTCCGTGTCCGCTTCTCTGGAGCAGCAGAAAACAACCTTTCTCCCTCCTCTATGTGGCATCCTTTTATATATTTGAACATGGCTATCATATCACCCCTTAACCTCCTCTTCTCCAGATTTTGGAGCACTTCATGCTTCCTTCTGTAGACGAGCTTTATGGGGATGCTGACTTCATTTTCCAGCAGGACTTTGCCACCTGGCCACACTGTCAAAAGTACCAAAACCTGGTTCAATGCCCATGGGGTTACTGTGCTTGATTGGCCAGTAAACTCGCCTGACCTGAACCCCATAGAGAATCTATGGGGCATTGCCAAGAGAAAGATGAGAGACATGAGACCGAGCAATGCAGAAGAGATGAAGGCTGCTATTGAAGCATCCTGGTCTTCCATAACACCTCAGCAGTGCCACAGGCTGATAGCATCCATGCCACGCCGCATTGAGGCAGTAATTGATGCAAAAGAGGCCCAAACCAAGTACTGAGTACATAGGCATGCTTCTACTTCTCAGAGGTCCAATATTGCTCTATTTGCAGTCCTTGTTTTGCTGATTTCATTTAATATTCTAATTTTCTGAGATGGTTAATTTGGAGTTTTCATTAGCTGTACGCCATGATCATCACAATTATAACAAATTAAGGCTTGATTGGCAGAATCCGAGACCAGGGAGAAGAGATGGTAAAGGAAGACTGGAAGAAATTTAAAGACTATTTACAGAAATATTGTAAAATTAATGAATGCTAGAAAGATGTTGGATAGAAACTAAGGGGTTTCCAGCTGTAATGCTTTAGGAGATACGGAAAAAAAGGTTTACAAATGGGTAAAAGCTTAATGGTAAGGATTTGCTGAACTAACAAATTGAAGTGGAATACAAAGAAGGGAGGTATGAGGAGGTCTGGGGAAATAAGTGTAAGGAAGATATGCTATGGAAAATTATTTGTTTTTTAACTGTTTTTAGGCTGTATTTTGTATTTTGTATTTTGGTTTTTTTTATTTTTTATTTTTCATTTTCATTGTTATATTATTAAAAACTTTAATAAATATCTTTTTAAAAAAAACAAAACAAATTAAGGCTTGACATATCTTGCTTTGCATGTCATGAGTCTATCTCATATATTAGTTTCTCCTTTTCAGTTGAATTACTGAAATAAATGAACTTTTCCACGATATTCTAATTTTCCGAGTTTCACCCGTATGTATGTATTTTGTAATAATTATGTTAAATAAAATTTAAATAAATAAATAAATAAAAAGACCTTCCGTTAATTATTCCCTTTTATGTTTGACTGGTTTTCAATTAATCAATTAATGGGCAAGCTTTTTCGGGGGGGCGGGTGGAGGGGGCGGGTGCATGCCGTTCTTTCTGATCCTCGGCAGTGCAAAATTCGTGGGGGGAGCAGGATGACCGGAGACCGGAAGGCAGAAATAAAGCAAAGAGAAGCTGCACCTTTGGAATTCCCTGCCCATTGACACCAGGCAAGACTGGAGTCCTTGGCATATGGGGAAGTTTTTAATGTTTGCTGTTTTACTGTGGTTTTATAATTTGTTGGAAGCCGGCCAGAGGGACTGGGGCAGCCCAGTCAGGTGGGTGGCATATAAATAAAAATTATTATTATTATTATTTATTATTATTATTATTATTATTATTATTATTATTATTATTATTATTATTATTATTATTGCCATATTGGCCTGAATATAAGCCCCACTTTTTTCCAATTTCCAACCATGAAAAGTTAAAGTGCGGCTTATATTCACAGCTCAGGTATTGTCTTTTTTTCTCTGCCCCCCTTTCCATTTTAAAGGTGTGGCTTATTTGCAGGTATGGCTTACATTCGGGCCAATATGGAATTATTATTATTATTTTCTTTGTTTAAGCAAGCCCACCTAGACGTGTAACCAGATCTGGCATGTATTATCGCAACACGCAGTTTAATTTTTATTATGTATATTTATATTTTCAGCAGCTCCTTTTGGGGGGGAGGAAATCTGGCCAACTGGTTTCTAACGTCTCATTTTAACAGGAACTGGGATGTGTGTTTTAGGCTTAGGGGCTTTGGTGATGATTGATTGATTGATTGATTGATCGATCGATCTGTTAAATTGATTCGCCGCTTTTTCTTGCCAAAGGCAACTCAAAGCAATTTGGAACCCAAAATTAAGCAGTGTTAAAAAAATACCTGTGACATAAAAATAAACGAAATAAATCACAGCAGGACTGGGGGCTGAGGCTGGTAGTGGAGAACCTCAATTTCCCCCTCCAGCCCCGGATGCGAAGAAGCCAAAGGGACCCATGACTTCTCTCTCAGCTGCAGGGGCCTACCATGACACTGAGGCTGTAGACCGGAGTGCGAATCCTGCTCTCCACCGGCCGCAGCATGGTGATGGCGCCCGTGACGTTGTCCATGTGGAAGTAGCCATGGTCCGTACCTGAAAGGAAGGGGAGGCAGTGTTAAGTTAGGGACCATTGAATCATAAGATACTAGATTTGGAAGCAACCTCCTAAAGCCATGTTGTCAAACCCCGTGCAATACCAGAATCTCAACTGAAGCATCCATGGCAGAGGGCCACCTGATCTCTGTTGCATCCGGGGGAGAAATTCATATTTTTTTGCCGTTTTGGTGAGAAATGACCTAGTTTGAAACCAGAGGCTTTCCCATTAGGAATCTTAGGTGCACAGAAAAGCTCAAGAGACACGTTGATCTACCCGCACGTCATGTTATCCTTGAGAAACGTAGAAAAGAACAGGGTATATTTATCCGAAAGTCTTCAAACTTACAAACTCCAAACTTAAAAATTAGCTGATGAAGGTGAATACAGGGCCCTGTCCTGGTTTCCAGTCCATAATAGACTTCTGACTTCTGCGCTATGATTGAAACTTGAGTCTCCATCTGCAAGCTGATAAATTATAAGGATCAACATTATTGTTGAGTGAAAAAGAGAAAATCTTTGTGACGAATTATTGTGTTATAAATATCTCTTTGAGTTTGGGTTTGTAATCTCTGTTAGAGTTTGTAATCTTTATTAGAATACATACTTTTGAATGGATTAGTTGTTGTTTCTATTGACTATTGAATTGTGAGTAGGGACCACTCCCACTATTGAAACTTACACTGGCCAGAGTTCTTGGTGGGCTTTTTTCTTGGTATATTTAATAACATTCCAAAACCAGGCGTGTGCCTCCTGGCTGGGGAACCAAGGCTGAGCTTAGCAGACCCTGCGCAATGTTGCTTAAAAGCTACCTGCAGTTTTACCATTTGCAGTGGTGCCTTGGTTCTCAAACTTAATCCATTCCGGAAGTCCGTTCCAAAACCAAAGCGTTCCAAACCCAAGGCGTGCTTTCCCATAGAAAGTAATGCAAAATGGATTAATCTGTACCAGACTTTTAAAAGCAACCCCTAAAACAGTAATTAAACATGGATTTTACTATCTAACGAAACCATTGATCCATAAAAGGAAAGCAATAAACAATGTACTGCAGTCACACAATCCATCAGGAGCTGAACTAGGATCCACACAGTCACAAAAACAAAACAAAAAAGAGCCGCAAAAACGCAAAATAATTAGCAAAAACAGACAGACCTCAGCATAACGCTCAAAACGGAAGTGTGGCACTCAAAACAGAAACACAACACTCCAGACGGAGTATGTTCGGCTTCCGAAAAAGTTCACAAACTGGAACACTTTCTTCCAGGTTTGTAGTGTTTGGGTTCCAAGTTGTTTGAGTACCAAGGCATTTGAGAACCAAGGTACCACTGTAATTATGTGTGCAATGACAGCAGCGTGGACACTACTGGCCCAGAGATGGAAAGAAGATGACCAGAGATTAAGATGATCCCGAAATGACGAAATTGACCAGGAAAACCAGGAAGAAAAGAACTTTAAGAAGGAATGGGAGAAACTAATAACGTATTTAAGAGAACGCTGTAAACAACCAAAAACTTTGGCAGGATTTGAGTAATGCTTGTAATGTACTAAAAAAATATGTACTTAAAATGGACTGGTTTTTTTAAAAAAGAGAGAAAATAAGGGAAGCAGTTGAGAAAAGATTGATAATGGAGACCATGGAAAGGTGGAAGGGAGTCAAAGTATTCAGGGAATCCCAAATGATGGTCTGATGTTTAACGTTTGGGTTTTAGTTACAGGTAGGTAGCCGTGTTGGTCTGCCGTGGTCGAAACAAAACAAAACAAATAAAATTAAAATTAAAAATTAAAAAATTCCTTCCAGTAGCACCTTAGAGTTAGTTATTGGTACGAGCTTTCGTGTGCATGCACACTTCTTCAGATTTTAATTTGCAATGTAAAGCTTAATAAAAAATAGATTTGACCAAATAAAGGAGAAACGACCTAGTTTGCGATTCAGAAACCTCTACCTTTGAAATTTGTGTATCTCTGAATATTGCAGAGAGAGGAGGGAATCTGTCCCCCAAGAGATCTCTCCCCACCCCCGCCCACTAGGTCCACCTGCCACATAATCCCAGCCCAGCTTAAACTGTTTAATAACCCTCCCAATTGCATCGGGGAGGAGGGATTCGAATGCCTCCCCCCCCCGGTCACCTCCAACCTCCAGCACCTGCTTCCAGCACCTTCCATCCAATTTGCTCCCTGAACAGCCATTGGGCCAGGCAATTGGATTGCTCAGCCGTTGCTCCGTGGGTGACACAGTTTTGCAGAATCCGAGCGGGTGAGCCGGCCATTTATTGCTATTCCTCCCCCCCCCCCCCCCGGGCGGGTCATAGCAATTACAGTGCATTATTAGAAATGGTTCAAAAGATCTCAAAAACCATGAAAAAATAAAGTGGGCCGTAAAAATATATAAATTGACTTGATCTTATTCTTGGTTCCTCACATCTCTGCACTCATTTGTGAGAAAGAATATGGTGGAATTCTGAGATTCTCCAGGAATCTCAGCTAAAGCATCCATGGCTGGGGTCAGCAAACTTTTTCGGCAGGGGGCCGGTCCACTGTCCCTCAGACCTTGTGGGGGGCCGGACTATATTTTATTTGGGGTGTGTGTGTGAATGAATTCCTATGCCCCACAAATAACCCAGAGATGCATTTAAAATAAAAGCACACATTCTACTCATGTAAAAACATGCTGATTCCCGGACTGTCTGCGGGCCGGATTGAGAAGGCAATTGGGCTGGATCCGGCCCCCGGGCCTTAGTTTGCCTACCCATGCTCCATGGCATGTGGTCATTCATCCTGTCCTTGCAGGGCCGGATTTAGGTTTGATGAGACCCTCAGCTCCTGAAGGTCATGGGGCCTTTGATATCATAGAAATCATAGAATCATAGAGTTGGAAGAGACCACAAGGGCCATCGAGTCCAACCCCCCGCCAAGCAGGAAACACCATCAGAGCACTCCTGACATATGGTTGTCAAGCCTCTGCTTAAAGACCTCCAAAGAAGGAGACTCCACCACACTCCTTGGCAGCAAATTCCACTGTCGAACAGCTCTTACTGTCAGGAAGTTCTTCCTAATGTTTAGGTGGAATCTTCTTTCTTGTAGTTTGGATCCATTGCTCCGTGTCCGCTTCTCTGGAGCAGCAGAAAACAACCTTTCTCCCTCCTCTAGGTGACATCCTTTTATATATTTGAACATGGCTATCATATCACCCCTTAACCTCCTCTTCTCCAGGCTAAACATGCCCAGCTCCCTTAGCCGTTCCTCATAAGGCATCGTTTCCAGGCCTTGGACCATTTTGGTTGCCCTCCTCTGGACACGTTCCAGTTTGTCAGTGTCCTTCTTGAATTGTGGTGCCCAGAACTGGACACAGTACTCCAGGTGAGGTCTGACCAGAGCAGAATACAGTGGCACTATTACTTCCCTTGATCTAGATGCTATACTCCTATTGATGAGGCCCAGAATTGCATTGGCTTTTTTAGCTGCCGCGTCACACTGTTGGCTCATGTCAAGTTTGTGGTCAACCAAGACTCCTAGATCCTTTTCACATGTACTGCTCTCAAGCCAGGTGTCACCCATCTTGTATTTGTGCCTCTCATTTTTTTTGCCCAAGTGCAATACTTTACATTTCTCCCTGTTAAAATTCATCTTGTTTGTTTTGGCCCAGTTTTCTAATCTGTCAAGGTCGTTTTGAAGTGTGATCCTGTCCTCTGGGGTGTTAGCCACCCCTCCCAGTTTGGTGTCATCTGCAAATTTGATCAGGATGCCCTTGAGTCCATCATCCAAGTCGTTGATAAAGATGTTGAATAAGACCGGGCCCAAGACAGAACCCTGTGGCACCCCACTAGTCACTCTTCTAATATGTCCAGCTGTCCTTTGTTAACAGCTGTCCTTTGTTAACAACAAATTGTTGCTTATTTTTATGTTGAATATGTGCTATATAGTAATTGATGGACCTAAGGTAAAGGTAAAGGGACCCCTGACCATTAGGTCCAGTCGTGGCCGACTCTGGGGTTGCGGCGCTCATCTTGCTTTATTGGCCGAGGGAGCCAGTGTACAGCTTCCGGGTCATGTGGCCAGCATGACTAAGCCGCTTCTGGAAAAACCAGAACAGCACACGGAAACGCCGTTTACCTTCCCGCCGGAGCGGTACCTATTTATCTACTTGCACTTTTGTGCTTTCGAACTGCTAGGTTGGCAGGAGCAGGGACCGAGCAACGGGAGCTCACCCCGTTGTGGGGATTCGAACCACCGACCTTCTGATCGACAAGTCCTAGGCTCTGTGGTTTAGACCACAGCGCCACCCACGTCCCACTGAAGGTAATGGGGCCCTTTCTACGTCCAGCTGTCCTTTGTCAACAACAAATGGTTGCTGATTTTTTTGTTGAATATCTGCTATATGGTAATTTATGGACCTAATAGGTATCTCAAGCCATTTGCACATGTTGTGCATGCACCCAGTCCACGCAGAATGTGGGCACCCTATATATAGAAAGGAGCAAACCAGTGATATTTTAGGGAGCAGGCGAGCAGGCAGGGCCCATGACTTACATCATAGGAGCCTACACCACACAAAACACTGTTGCTGTATGTAGGTTTTATTTTATTAGTTTGTTATCTTATATTTTGGAAATGCACTGTATTTTTCACTCTATAAGACGCACCAGACCACAAGACGCACCTAGTTGTCAACTCCTGATACACAGATGTATGCAATTTTGCAAAATAATAATAATTATAGCAATTTCTTCCTACTAATCCCTGTATTGTATAAATATACGTTTGTAGGTAGGTAAAAAAAAATTAAATAAGAAATATGTAACTGTGTGATATAAAGTACTGTAATGGATAGATAAAGTACAGTGAGATTAATTGGAAGTCAGTTTTAAATTTCTTTATCAGTTTTATAATTGTCTTCAATATCAGGAGTACCGTATTTTTCGCTCTATAAGACGCACCAGACCACAAGACGCACCTAGTTTTTGGAGGAGGAAAACAAGGGGAAAAAAAATCTGAATCTCAGAAGCCAGAACAGCAAGAGGGATCGCTGCGCAGTGAAAGCAGCAATCCCTCTTGCTGTTCTGGCTTCTGGGATAGCTGCGCAGCCTGCATTCGCTCCATAAGACGCACACACATTTCCCCTTACTTTTTAGGAAGGGAAAATGTGAGTCTTATAGAGCAAAAAATACGGTATATAGGATGATAATTATATTAATCTTCTTGTACCTTATAGTGTGGTGGTTTGTTTGATTCTTCTGTTATTTCTTTCTTTCTTTGTATGTTTGTTTGTTTACTTGTATGTATGTCTGTTTTTTCATAAATGTATTTATTTTAAAATTAATAAAGATACATTTAAAATAATAATAGCAATAATCCCCAGCCATATGTCTGCTATATAGAAGTTAACCATGGGAGAATAAAAATGGATTTTAGGTTCTCTAATGGTAGCTGATATTGATGAACTGAAAGAATGAAGACACAATATCCTTCATTCAGTGGATTGATAATAGGATAACACTTGCAGCCTACGAAGGGACTGCTTACGGATCTAGACTCTCCTCGGATAAATACAACATTTGGAACAAATTTATGCAAAACGTAGTAGGCTATTAATATTTACATCAGTGTTAGGATAAGAATATCAAATTTCTAAAAGAAGGTATGGGTTAGGCTGTTTTTGTATATATTCATGTAATGGTTTTCCCCTATTATACAGTTGTATGTGTTTTGTTCTTTTTTTCTTTTTGTATCACTTTATACCTTTATAATTGATTTTTTTTCGATAAAAAAACAATTTAAAAAAATCAGTTCATCTTGTATATTTCATCTTCTGATAAATACATGTATGTAATTTCACACACACACCCAGCATTATGCACCTTTGTGTGTTATTTTCACCAAAATATGCACTTCAGAGGAGTTTGACTTCACTGCCAGATATCCTGGCAATAAGCTTTGGCACGTGCAAGAACATGTGAGCCCACATCCAGGTAATCTAAGCAGCCCCAGGAGAAACCTGCCCTTATATCCTCGATTTGCTGGAGGGAACAGATCTGGCAGTGTGCTTTAGCTGAGCGAACCCTAGTTTTGCCATTTGTCATATTATTCACTCCATTAGACACACCTGACCATAAGACGCACCTAGTTTTTAGAGGAGGAAAGGGGAAAAACCCTGTTTTTTGAGGAACAGCTCAAAGTTGTGCAGCTTCTTTTGCAAAGGGGGAAAGCCCCATTTTTTGAGCATCAGCTCAAAGCTGTTGAGCTTACTTTGCAAAGGGGGAAAAAATCCTGTTTTTATGGGGTTCAACTCACAGTTCTGCAGCTTTTTTAGGAAAGGAAAGGGAGCCATTTCTACAGTTTCCAGACAGATAATCTAATCAGCCAGTCCCATGTCGCTGGGGAAACAAACGGCCTCCGTCTGCAGAACATTCAACAATGGAGGCCTGGGCAAGAGCCAGCGATTGCCCCATAAGACGCACAGACATTTCCCCTTACTTTTTAGGAGAAAAAAGGGCATCTTACAGAGCGAAAAATACGGTATTTCTTAAAATTTATACACTGTTGGGCTGTGAAAGCCAGAAACCTCTAAGTGGCTCACAAAAGATAAAACAGCGAAATTGAGGAAAATTCACAACCACACACATGAAAGATTAAAACACTTAAGTAAAAGAATGGCAAATCAAACTTTGTGAATACATAGATTTGGAAAGGTTAACGGCAGTCTTGAGAGGACAATCAGATCAACAATTAATAAAAGAATGGGACTGCGTTAAAGAGTATATGAAAAACATGGTTCTGGAATAAACATACCAGTGTGTAATGGATGAAGTTTGCAAGGTCAAGGGAATGAAAAAAAGGTTATAAAAGGTACAAAGCTAGAAATAACATATATATGCATGCATATATATATATATATATATATATATATATATATATATATATATACCATTCAAACCTAGACAGCATCTTAAAAAGTAGAGACATCACCTTGCCAACAAAGGCCTGTATAGTTAAAGCTGTGGTTTTCCCAGTAGTGATGTATGGAAGTGAGAGCTGGACCATAAAGAAGGCTGATCGCCGAAGAATTGATGCTTTTGAATTCTGGTGCTGGAGGAGACTCTTGAGAGTCCCATGGACTGCAAGAAGATCAAACCTTTCCATTCTTAAGGAAATCATCCCTGAGTGCTCACTGGAAGGACAGATCGTGAAGCTGAGGCTCCAAGACTTTGGCCACCTCATGAGAAGAGAAGAGTCCCTGGAAAAGACTCTGATGTTGGGAAAGATGGAGGGCACAAGGAGAAGGGGACGACAGAGGACGAGATGGTGGGACAGTGTTCTCGAAGCTACAAACATGAGTTTGACCAAACTGCGGGAGGCAGTGGAAGACAGGAGGGCCTGGCGTGCTCTGGTCCAGGGGGTCACGAAGAGTCGGACACGACGAAACGACTAAACAACAACAACAAACAACCATTACGATAAAATGAAAAGTTGAAGGCTCCAAAGAATGGAAGGGAGTCAAAGTGTATGTATGTTTGTTTACGTTTTTGTGGTTGTTGTTCTTTTTTCCCCTTTGGTTTTTTGATGAATGTATTCTTTTGTTTATATTTTATGTTGTAATTCTACATTGAAAATAAAGTTTAAAAAGGAGAAGCAGGACTAAGAGGTGGAGATATGCTCCAGAGACCCAGACCGTGGGGAGCCGCAAGAAATTAATAAATACAATTTGGACTATAATTTGATCTTTTTTATTTTATTTATTTATTTATTTTTAATTGAAGTATTATGATTGGATATTTAATTGGATTTTTTTACTGGAAAATCAATAAAAATGATTTTTAAAAGAATAAGAAAATAAAGTTTAAAAAATAATAAAAAAATAAATAAAACCCTGAAACAAGTTGAAATTTGACTCAGCTTTCTAAGACAGGCTTGTCTAAAGAAGAATGGTCACAGGAGAGAAGAGCACAGCGAAGGCGCCTGATCAATTTCAATTGGCGGGGAGTTCCGAAGGGTAGGCAGGCACTGCCACACGAAACAACCAAGTTTTTATCAATGGATAGTGGGAATTGCTGTCAACTTACAGATTTGAAAATAAGGGACCAGCAGCCTTGAAAATAAGGGATCAGCAGCCAAAATAAGGGATTTTGCTTAGCTTATGCACATCGGGGCTGCCGTCATCCTGGCGCAAGGTGTTCCATCGGCCCTTCCCTGCCCGAGAGAGAGGGAGGGAGGAAGAGAGACTCTCGCTCGCAAGCCCAGCATGACGCGGTTGTGGCGCCATGGTGGCTGCTGAAGCGCCACCCTTCTGCGTCCCTCCCCATCCCCTCCTCTTCCTCCTCCCTCAGGCCGTCTCCTCAGCCACCGCTGCCGCCTCTGGCTTCCCCTGGCAGCGTGGCAGAAGTCTTGCAAGAGAGGATCTGCCTGCCTGCCCGCCACCACCCGTCTCCTCATGATGCGCCCCTGAGGGGGGGGGGAGAGGAGAGACGGAGACGCGGCAGCTCGTGCGCGCACGCTCTCTCACGGTGGAGGACCCCGAGTCGCTGCTTCCCTCCTGAGCCAGGTGAGCATGAAACCCGGGAAATTTAAGGGGCATCATCAATCCGGGACAGCAGCGGGACATGGTGCTGGGATAAGGGAGTTTCCCACCGAATAAGGGACGGTTGACAGCTATGTGCCAGTTCTGCCAAGTGAAAGGGTCGAGGGGGTGCAGGGGTGGTGGTCAGGCGATCTCGTTGCCCCAATTTGCTATGGGCTTTGCATTTTAACTGCAACACCTTTGACTTGGCTGGGAGCTTGACTGGCTCCCTTCCTCGTCCTTCTGCCGGCAGATGAAGGTTTTTCTTGTTCCAACAGCCTTTAGGGAACTGACTGCTTTAACCTAAAGGGCTTTTTACTGCCTTGTCTGTTTTAAACAGATATACAGTGGTCCCTCGGTTTTCGAACGTAATCCATTCTGGAAGACAGTTTGAGTTCCGAAACGTTCGAAAACCAAGGACCAAAGGGCGGTCTGCAAATTCAGACACACACTCCATCGCCCAATGCTCCCTTGGGGGAAGCTCATGTCCCACTCGGAAGCCTCGGAGAAAAGGCATCTATCCTGACTGCTTCGGCTGAGATTCCTGCACAGCATGGGGTTGGACTAGATGGCTTTCAGGGTCCCTTCCAACTCTATGATGCCCTGATTCTAGAACAGCCTTTCTCAGCCTGTGGGTCCCCAGATGTTGTTGAACTACAACTCCCATCACCCCTAGCTAGCAAGGCCAGAGCTCAGGGATGATGCGAGTTGTAGTCCAACAACATCGGGGGACAATAGCTGTCAACTTACAGATTTGAAAATAAGGGACCAGCAGCCTCGAAAATAAGGGATCAGCAGCCAAAATAAGGGATTTTGCTTAGCTTATACAGAAATCCGGCACTGATGGAGCCCTGCTGCTTTTGCTGCCACTGTCTGTGTTTTGCAGGGGTTGGACTAGATGATCCTAAGGGTCTACAACTCCCACCAAAGAAGAATGGCAGACAAAACTGATGAACGACATCGAGATGGCAAAGCTTACAGGCAGAATTAGAAACCAGGAAGAGGACCTCTTTAATAAAGAATGGGGAAAGTTTATAGTTTAGTTGAAAAGCTATTGTCAAGAGGTACATACATTGGTAGGATTGACAGAAAACTTGTTGTAAAAATTTGAACTATGGATGGACGAATGATTTATAAAAATAGAGTTCTGAAAGGGATGCAGAGGGGGAAATCACTACATTAAGATGCTGCACTGGTTGGAGGGGATGCTAAGCAGCACGTCGGGGCTGCCGTCGTCCTGGCGCAAGGAGTTCCATCAGCCCTTCCCCAGCAGAGAGAGAGAGGGAGAGAAATTCTCACCCACGCCGCCCGCGAGCCCAGCATGAGGCGGTTGCGGCGCCGTGGCGGCTGCTGAAGCGCCGCCCTTCTACATCCCTCCCCATCCCCTCCTCTTCCTCCTCCCACAGGCCGCCTCCTCAGCTGCCGCTGCCACCTCCGGCTTCCCCTGACAACGTGGCAGATGTCTCGCAAGAGAGGGGCTGCCTGCCTGCCCGCCCGCCGCCACCCGTCTCCTCACGACGCGCCCCTGAGGGGGAAAAGGGAGAAACGGAGACGCGGCAGCTCGTGCACGCTCTCTCTCGTGGCGGAGGACCCTGAGCTGCTGCTTCCCTCCCGAGCCGGGTGAGCATGAAACCCGGGAAATTTAAGGGACATCATCAATAAGGGCAGCAGTGTGAAACGGCGCTGGGATAAGGGAGTTTCCCACCGAATAAGGGACGGTTGACAGCTATGCTGGGGACCCACAGGTTGAGAACCGCTGTTCTAGAGCCTGCTGGGCCATGGGAAGAAAAAGAGGATGCTGGGCTCGATGGGCCCTCTTAGACCCTGACCACCCTGTCACCAGGGACCCCCAGTACCTGAGAGAATAGAATAGGTGATGGCAGCCTTCAGGTCGCGGTCTCCATCCTCGGCATGGATGGGACCAGGCAGGAACTGGAGGGGTTCTGTCTGCAAGAGATAAACAACCTTCAGGAAAAGCAGGCAGAGAAATGTGCATGTGCAGGGGAGCGAGTTCGAGTTTCTGCCCTGCACGTTGTTGCAGGAATTTATGTATAGGATGGGGGTGGTTGCCCCTCCAGCAGATATCACGCACATGCATCCCACTACCAAAACCAGCACAATCACTTTTGTGACTTTTGTGATTTGTCCCCACAAAACACTTCATCGCAGTTTCTTCCTATCTATTCAAAGGGCCTCTGCTGCACGATACCAAATGTAAGAATTCACTGATAAATGTCTCTAGGTACTGGCTCGCTGGGGAAACTTCAGAAATTCATCTAGACCTGTGAGCTCAGCTTCTCAGCGGCCCCTCTGCCTGAGTGATAATTCCTGGCATCCTGATACCTGAGTGCCAGACAGGTAGCCATTCCAGAAATAACCAACCCAGATGAAGACAAAAGGGTGTGATTAACTTGGCTGGGAAACAGGGAAATGTAAATGTCTCTTTTGTTACACTTGATGGGTGTTTGGTGGGGGGCAAGGGGAACCATGGGGCAGGGTCCAGGATGCTCAGATCCCTGCCACCAGACCTCCCCTTTCATGATGTAACCGTGATGTATGAGTGATGTAGTTTGGGGGGGTGTAACACGGGTGGCGCTGTGGGTTAAACCACAGAGCCTAGGGTCGGTGGTTCGAATCCCCGTGACGGGGTGAGCTCCCTGCTCCTGCCAACCTAGCAGTTCAAAAGCACGTCAAAGTGCAAGTAGATAAGTAGGTACCGCTGTGGCGGGAAAGTAAACGGCGTTTCCGTGCGCTGCTCTGGTTCACCAGAAGCGGC